>NC_086158.1:43071422-48391422 GCF_035149785.1 Candoia aspera | reverse complement strand
ATCAATTGTCTGATTACTTTCTCTTGAAGGTTGATATATATTAGGGAACAACTCTGTGTGTGGCTTGTGCTGATGTTTCATTTTCACTTTGAGCAGCCAGAGAAAGAGGAGCTTACACTGCACAGCAGAATAATGGGCTAGATGTTATTTTATCTCTCTGTCCTTTGGTTTAAGCTTATTGTCTTTATGGACACATCCATTTTCTTTGATTGGCAAAATTATGGAGGTGATCTGCTATTGACTTCTTCCAGTCTAACCTACAACCCTGGTATTCCCTGGTAGTCTCTCATCCAAGATGTTAAGCAGGTCTGACCCTGCTTAACTTCCAAGCCTTGACAAAATCAGCCAGATGCTGCCACCACAGAGCAGTATGTTAATACCTAGATTGCTTGATCAACTGTTCTGCTCCCACAAAGGCTCTCCTCTACAGCATCCCCTCCCGTGGGAATTAAAATCACACCATTTTAATCAGACTGAGGAGAATGGGTCAGCTCTGCCAGGAACACAAACATTATCCTGTCTTGATCATGAATTTCCAAGAACATTAGGTTGATCACTTGGGAAACAAAATACTGGGCCAGATGGATCTTAGCCTTGCACACATTTGATCAGGACAAAGCTGACAGAACATTTCAGGCTTCAGAATTCAGGAGCTCAGAAATTTATTTTATTCATATATTACTACATTTGTATTCCATCTTTTCTTCTGAGTGCTCATAATGGCATACATGGTTTCCAATAGTGTCTCCTGTTGTTGTTGTTACAATTATCTTTAAAGGAATTTTAGCCAAAGATGTTATGATTGGCTTAAGGTTAAGTAGTCACCTTAAAGACTAAGTTGAAAATTGAACATGGGGCTCCCCAGTACTATTTCATCACTCAAATCATCATGATGCATTTGCCTTTTGAAAAACCCTGACATCTGACAATTGTTTCCATGGGTTCTTTTATAAACTAGAGTTTATAAAATAAAGAAAGCTGTTAAAAACTTACCCTGTTTCCAGAGCTTGTTCTGTTCCAAGATCAGGCCATTACAGATGAAGCTCCTGTCTTTGATCCTTGTGCCATCTAGAATATTATTACTTTATAACTAAATAAATATGTTTCTTAGTGTAAATGAAAAGAGATTATCAAATGTGTACAAGTCTGATGAAGTACAATGTACAAGAGTATTCTTATCAAACTAGGGCAGGTTCTACTTTTGAACAATTACTCACAATATGAAATACTCCAAAGGAGAACTGTTAATGTGTTTGGTTTATATGTATTCCAAGGTCATAGCCGAATACAGTTTATGTCAGCTTCATTCACTTTCTGATACAAATTTAAAAACATTAAAATAAAACACTTATTTTTAATTAAAAACCTTTCATTTATACTTCATAAAAATGCTAAATGATATACAGACTAGAATAGTTGCTATACCTTTCATTGAAAATGAAATGTGCAACTTACCATCTTTGAGAGAAATGCAACACACCATTTCAGTTGATGTGCTGTAAATTTTCGCTAGTACTGTCAGCAGCCAATAAAAGTGTGTAGGTTTTTAATCTCAAGTGTCCCCCAGGAAAGAGATTTTCTGAGCTAGGGGGACTACTATTCTAACTACCAATTCTGTATTTCATGTTTTTTTTTCTCAAAAGATAACTGAAATCAACCATTGTCCCCATGGATTTTCAGCATCACCTGCAATATTTGAATAAACTGATTCAACAATTAATTCAAATGAATCAAGAGAAGTTATTTCTCTAACTTCTGGTTCATCCCAAGTGTGTTCATGGAGAAAGAGCAGGTGGATAAGATCCAAAAGGTTGAGCACACTTCCATTGAAATGAACTTGCTTGATAGAGCAGTCTGCGTAAATACAGACAGAAATTACCCAAATGACCTCTGAGCTGACTTTTTCACATTGACCAGAATTGCTTAATATTAGTGATCTGAATGTCACAGTTGTAGTTAATGAAACATCCTCCATTTCCTTGTGCCTGTAAATCCCATCATATGGCTTTCGGCAGGAGATTTTTGTCAGCACGTGAGCTCTGGCTACGCAAAGATTTGCAGCTTCTCCTACATTCTGCTTTAGATGTCATCCTTCTTTTCCGAATTCAAGCAGAAGATTGAACAGAATGACCATTCAAGGTCAATTTTTGGTTGTTTCTTTCCCTTGAGGCATTCAAGCCAATGCACTGGGGAGTCAGGCCTCATTTTATCCTAACAACAACCCTGTGAGGTAGATTGGATGGAGAGAAAGTGATTTGTCCCCAAACCACCCAATAAGCTCCACGGCCAAGGGAGGTGCTGAACAGAAGTTTCCCAAGTCTCAGTCTAATCACTCCATCACACTGCCTCACTTCGGTCTCTACCTAAGGACTGCCTGGGGTGTGGGGGATGGAGATATTACAAGCCTTCCTTTAATTGATGTCAAGGAACTCAGAATTTTTCCCTTCTTTTTTCCTAGACAATCTTCTTTCTTATATCCTCCCAAGTATGGATGAAGTTCCCCATAGTCTGATAACAGACGGCTAGAGCCAGGCTTTCAACATTGCCTGTAATAATAGGGAGGGAGGTGTTTCTTCTTCAGTTGAGCTTTATTCCTGATACAAAGCCCTCAAAGGAGCAGGAGTCAAGTTTGGATCAGGAGCTGGCCAGCATCTTCAGCTGGGAAAGCATTTGTCCCCAGGAGGCTGGTGTGCCTTGAGCAGGAAAATTAACACCCAGAAATGGAGTTGCTGGTGACAGGGAAGGACCTGCAACTTCTCTTCCTTAGGTCTTTGACTCTGGTTGGAGGTACAGGATGAGGGCCAGAAATATGCAAAGCCCAGCAATGCTAGATGGGATGGGCCCTTTCCTAGGTACCAAAGGGCCACAGCGGGCTGGGAGGTGGTACAGTTTGTTTTCTCCAAATTAGCTGTCAAACAAAATCCTGAAATACGGCATTAGTATAGAATGTTGCTTGTGAAACAGAAACAGAGGCCTCCTGATTATTACATTCTTCAAGACAAGAATGGCTGCTTTCATACAAGACTTTTAACCAGTTCAGCTGCATCCATTCGGTGCAATGTAGACTAGCCTCCTCGCGGTGCAGCTCGGGCAACGTGACTTGTCACGGCTAAATAGTCTACACATCTGGCTGCTGGACCTCACAAGGATTTCCCAGCAAGAAAAAGCAGCATGAACACTGAACTGTTATGCCATACGATTAAAAAAAAAAGTTGCATCCATGCAGTATGCTCAATTAGGTCAGGTTTAATATTATTCTTTATGGATTAGTGAGTGGTTCAACCCAGAAATAGGGCTGTTTCTGTTACCACATTAACTATGTTGTGCAAACTCACCACATGCTTGCTTGTGTGTGTGAGCTTTAGGTCTTTTTAGAATCAGCCTGCCATACAGGACTGCTGCATTACAGCTTCAGTCTTAGCAAGAACGGATGATGGCAGGGCTGGAACAAAAGATCTAAAAAGCCCCAGCTTAGGAAAAGTTATCTGGGGTAAACTGTGCGGAAGAGTCTCGTCTGATGCAATGTTTTCAGTAGACCAATCACTTTGCTGTTAAGCAGAATAGCCATTTACCAGCCGATTAAAATGCTTGAGGACCTCAATGGCGAAGATAAGGACGGTAAACAAAATATGCAGGTAGCGATTATTTGCATGCTCAGATATCTCAGACTAACATCCTAGCAACAATGTTGTTATAATTGCAGGAGCAATCATTTGTTGTTTCATACAGATATGGGGAAAAGTTGCTGGGAAACTGCAAATATTCCAGTATATCAGGATTAAGTTCCTCTCCTATTTAGTAGAGTATCTTTGTATGTTTGTCTTTACTGCAAAACCAGCACAGCTGTGACTGTGACATGTTCTCACTCTTAGGCTTTCCTGGCAGAACTTTTCTTGATCCGAAAACAGGACAGGCTCTGAGGCTCTGTGGCTAGATTACTGAGAAAGCTACCTCGGGCAACTGATTTGGGGTGTCACCAAGGGGCAGCAAATCAATAAATGATTCATGCTATGCCTCTATTTTTTCAAGTATAATTCTTAGGGGATTTGAGTGTATGGGCTTTTTTGTTCACTTAGCAAAACAACTTGACCAGGCTTGGGAGCTAGGTGTTTTGATTTGGCAATGGGAAAACAAGTGTGTCTTGCATCTCAAGTAGCTATAAGCCTTGCACCTCCTTGCTTGAAAGGTGGCTTCTTCAAAATCTGAGGGAGGCACTTGAAGAGGTGTCTGTTTAGGATGGGGTGGCCAGAACTCTGCTCTTGAAAGGAAAACAGTTGAAACTGAGTAAGGAATAATTGCAAATGGAAATGCTGATATCAAGGTTATCTAAAGTGGGCAGACCTAGCTTGGAGAACTTGTGATGGTAACACTCCCTCCCTTCTCCCAAGAGATAGGAGATGTCCTGTCCCTGGGGAGGGATTACTCTGTAGTCCCTTCTTCCTGGGGAAGCACACTTATCCCTCCCTCCAAAGCATAAATCCTTGAATTCCTCAATTGATAAAGGAGCCAAGTGAAGGATTAAGGCTCAGTCTGATGCGCAAGTCCCCTTCAGAAATCAGAATCTCTATCTTAGTAATTTTTAATGTCATCAAGCCATTGCTGGGTGGGATATAATGCATACTGATGATATTGCCACAGTGATGGCTAGGTGACACTAACAAGATTTATATCTAAGCAAGCATGCATTGGATCAAAATTCTGGGTCCAAATTCATCCAAGAAACAAACATTTTAATGGAACTTACTTATGTATGCTTTTATACAGATAGGTTGCAAAGAAATTGATCATCACATACAGATAGGTATAGCCTCCAACTGAAGAAGCACACTGGCCATTCCAAACATGAAAGAGCTCAAAGCTCATCCTCTGAAAAGCAAGGTGGGTTTATTCCTGGAAGGGTATGAAAAGTAGGAGGTGGTGTGAAAAAGTTCCATTCTTGTAGAAAAACAACATGCTGGGCAGAAGTTCTGCAATGTGGTATGTTTTAGTGGAAGGGATGAAGGGATGGTCTAAAACGTTTGGAGAGCTTCAAGTTGAGGGACATTAGTAAGTAATACTGCAATATTTTAGGGGCACAGAGAGAGCATAGAAATGTATCAACCTCTACAATGAAGTGGTATAGATTACTGAACTCAGGGGAAGCTTAATCATCTGATTCTGTTGCAGGTACAAGCTGGGGTTCTTTGTACTTTGCATATGTGGAATTGACCCTGGGAAAATAACGTGTTGCTCAAAGTTGTACAATTGCTGAGTTCATCCAAATTAGCATGTCCACATTCAGTGTCCATATAAACAGTAAGTAACCTAACATGATTAGCTGGTTCATACAATATGATAAGGCAATAGTTTGGTTCTCACAATTCACTATATCATAAAACCATTTTAGGCTAGCCTAGAGCGTTGTGAGAATTTAGCTCATGTGTCTGTGACAAAAGTGGGATCTGAACCCATCTCCTGCCTCTGTCAAATCATCTACCTGGACTAAAATCACAAACTGAGCAGATCAAGGATGATTTTTACCTGCCCACTCAGCCTCTTTATTGGAGGTGCACTTACCCCATGCCTCCAAAGTACAAACCTCGAACCATCTATCAATGAAGAAGCAAAGACATGGATTAAATAGATCTGAGTAACTTGATGCCCCCTCAATTTAGCAGCCCAAATAACAGCAGCAGGCATGTCAAAGATCTACATCTCAAAAAATAATACCCTTGATGTATGGAAACAGATGTAAAAGGTTAGGTCGCAGAATCTGTGCATCTGTTTACAGGCATCAGCTAATAGAGTAGTAGTCAGGATTATATAACCATCCAAAGGAAGTGTCTAATATTAGCCATTAGGTCTAGTTTGAAATTGCAGGCTGTATGGGTATGCTTCGTCGCATGTTAAGTAGGATTTAGATTTCCATCTCCTATGGTGGGTGCCTCCTGCAGAAGCTTTTTCCTCATGGGCTGAGGGAGGCACAGTCTGTTCTGAGGCTGGTGGAAATATTGCATTAAATGTGGGGAGTGCTGTCAGTCTTTGAAACATCCTTGTGCATGTGGCATGGGTGGATGTAGTGATGGGCATCTTCTGCTGGATGTCCTTTAGTGAACTAGCTGATGTTGTTTGGCAACACTGTTTTACACTGTGTGCCTGCCGGGGCAGTTATAACTAGTTGGCTGTATCCCAGCTGAGTCTGCCATATGCACATGTGTTGTATTTATGGGTATCTGTTCATTCATTTACACTACTTTATATGGCACATGTACATATATGGGATTGAGCAGCACAATCCCATATCATTTCATTCAGATGTATTCAGTTGGAGTTATTCTCAAGTAGTCCTGTATAGCATTTCAACCATGCATATTCATTTGCAAGGAAATTCGGAGTAAGGAGGAGGTAAAAATGTGTCTAAGGTCTCTGTTTTGGGTCACACACTCACACCAACCTACTTGCCTGGGATCTACATTTATAAAACTATACTGTTAGAATTTTTCCTACAGATCCAGTTCTCTGCATGTAAATTAAGGGTTGTGTCTTTTAGATAGGTTTTGTGTGCATGTGTGCAGCTATACACACTGATGCCAGGAGAAAAGGGTGGGTGGGGGGAGAGCGAGATGAGACTTCAATCCCAGAATCCGAATGAGGGAAAGGTGGGGGGGGGGAGAGAACCTTCCCTTTCAACAGGGACTCATGCATCAAACTTCAATTTTCCGGACGATTGAATTAGTGATTTTTTTTCCTCCCGAACTAAAATACACTTAAGTCTTTGGGATTAATTACCACGTTCTGGTCTCTCAGACGGTAGTATTAGTTATCGTTGCCACGTCTGACATCAACCCTGACACCTCATAAAATAAGGAACTGAATTTCACTGACTCAACCGTCTCCCTCAACCCAGCTGGGGAAGGGAAGGGGAAGGGTGGGGAGTGCCTGCCGTTACCTGTGGGAGCCCAATGGGACTAGAAGCCACAAAGACAAGACTTCCTGGTAGCGGGAGTGGGGCATTTCGGACCTTCTCTTGCCCCCCAAGTGGTAAGTGGGGGTATCTCAGAATAACCCCAAGTTAAGGGAGGGAAGACACAGACGGAAGCGGGGCGCGTGATGCCTTTCTCCTAAAGGAAAGATGAGGGGACTGCGTCAGGATTGGATCCAGTCAGCAAAACACACCAGAGCATTCCGACAAGCCATTTTCGCGCGGGTACACGCCCCCTCAGGCACCTACTCGGCTGAAAAATCTGGGGATTCAACGGGAGAGACGAGAAGCGCAGATGGATCCGGGGGTTCCAATGAAAGGGAGAGTGGGGACCCTGGCACAGACGGCCTTCATTGGGCCCTCTTTGAGCGCGTCAGCGGGGCTGAATGGGCACCCATCGGCGGCAAAGCAGGGGCGCAGTCCCGGAGGCAGCCCGCAGGAGCGCATCGGCTGGTGGAGAACAACGCCCAGCGCAGATTTCGTGGGCTAAACACGCGCTCCCAACACGGAATCGGAAGCTAATCTAGCGCGTCGTACAAGAGCCAATGACCCCCCGCGCGACCGCCGCCGCCGCTTCGCCGAGCGCAGAGACTCGAGGGGGAACCGGCGATGCCAGATGACGCGCCAAACGCGCCTCCCTCCCTGCTCCTCCCAGCGAGCCGGCTCAGAGCAGGATTAGGCTCTCCGCAGGAGGAGATCAGGGGGCGAAGGAAAGGGGGGCGGCAGGGCAGCGGCTAGAAGACGAGGCACCGCTCACGACAGGGATCTTGCAACTTCGGGGAAATTAGTCCGGGGCCCGTGGCTGCGGAAAGGAATCCTAGACTCCCTTGCTCCCGAGGAGGAAGAGAACGGAGATCCCAGTACAGTAGTGCTAGTGCTTCTCTGAATTCCTTTTGTAAAGGATAGTTATTTGTTAGTTCTTTGCTTTTCGTGCGAAGGACAGCAGTTCCTGGGCAGGCTACACCGGGTCAGCTGCAAAGCTCTGGTCCTAAACACCCATAAGGTAACCAAGACCTCTTAGATCCTGGCGCGAAAGGGGCTCTTGCTCCGTTTCTTCCGGGGCTTCACTGGCCCGTGGTGCCCTTTTACTGGATCCTCTCCAGTGGAGTTCGGTGGAATTTTTCTATGCCTAAGTGCTCTTCAGGTCGCACGTTCACAGACTTCACGACTGATCACCTCGCCTCCCGTTAGTGGGGATCTTGCTCGTCCCGGCTCGCCAGAGGTAGTTAAATTCACACTAGAAAGAAAAGTGAGCGGGCGAGGTGCCTCCTTCATCAAGTTCCCTCTTCTCTCAAAGGCAGAAAACTCGTCCTCCCTGAGACCTGGCCGCTTTTTGTCAGGGGCATCATCTGGTTGGGTTTCCAAAGCGCCCAGCGCCCCTCCCCGTCGCCCCTCTTTTGGCAGGAGATGAAAGCCTCTCTTGCTCGAGGCTTTGTGTCGAGTAGTGATTTCATTAAATATCCACTCAACTTTGGCACGCCTTAATATCAAGGTGTCTTTTGTTGGCCTGAACTTCCCCTTTTCACAAATCTCCGCCAGTCACCTTCGAGCTGGGGTAACAGGAGAGCGATGCAATATACCCTGATATACCGAAATATCTTCTCCCCCCTCCCTTCCCTTTCCCCGTCTCCTTGTAATTTTCCCGGTTTGGTTAGTTGGCCTGGGCCAGCTGCGAAAAGAGGAGGCAAGGCGAAGAGGGCTCTTCCGAATCCAGGTGAGGAACCGGCCGAAGACGGAGCCGCGTCCAGGCCCTTCGAACGGGCTGATAGGAAAGCAAACAAACGGAAGGCGGCGTGTAACTCCCCTTCCTCCTCTTCCTCTCTAGAAGGACGGGAACTCTCCTTGTCTAGGCGGATGTGCTCTGACCATCTCGCGCTCTCTCTGGTGGAAGATCAAACGAAAGAAGGCAAGCGTGGACGGGCACCCACGAATGAACCGGGAAGCCCCCGGGAATGCAAAAGGACTTCCTGGTATCGGCTTTCTGGAGACAACCGGGCATCTCAGGATCGGGTCTCTGACTCTCCCTGAGACCTGCCTGACAGCAGCGCAAGCAATCTGCAGGGGCAAGCCTAGCCGTTGCCCGGCCGGAGGAACGCGTTGCTGTAAACCCGAGCAAAACTCTGCTTGTAGCCACGTGTGGCAAACTTGTGTGAGGCTTCTGACTCCATCCATCTCTCCTGTTTGTACCCTGGAGTCAATAGCTCCAAATGAACTCCGGTTCTCCCCACACCCACTCTTTTCTTTTCTTTTCTTTCTCAAAACAAACCACATTTCTTGCTTCCGTTGAATTGTAGCATTTTTGCAGCCTCATTAAATCCATTCGAGGACAAAAGAAGAAAAGCTGGAAGGGGGAGAGAGGGAGAGAAAGAGAAAGAAAGAGAATCTGGAGGGGGAGGGGAGGGGAAGAACAGATAAAGAAAACAAATAAAGCCCTTTAACTAGATCTTCACATAAATGTCACAGTTTCTCAGCCTTTACGATTTGCCTGCTTAGCATAAAAACACTTAAGGACAAGATTGAAGGCTTTGCGTGGTATCTGGACAGAAGTCAAACAAATCCCTGGCAAACAGACCCACTCCTCCCTGCAGAAGCAAAGTGGGGAGGGGGCGAGAAAGACAAGTGTTGTCCCAAATAAGCCAAAGAAAGTGCCTTTCATTGTAATTCATAGACTTGTTCCAAATGCCAAGAGAGAAAGGAGAAGAATGGAAGCGCCCTTCGAAAGGCACAGATGCCCCAGTGCGGGGGGGCGGCGGGGGTGGGGGGCAGAGAGAACGAGAGCTCCACTCCTATTATTGCGGAGTTAAACAGTGGAAGGGAGGGTTAACCTAATCCATCAAATTGTCTGGAAATGGTGAGGAAAATTCAAAAACCATATGGTCTCCAAGCGGTTTGGTCCTTTCCACGACGGAGGCACACGCTTCTTTCAGCACGGCGAGCCGCAGGAGGCAGCGCAGGCCCCATTGTCGCTTGTCACTTCACAGAAGAGGCCTCATTTGTCCCCAGTTTTCATGCTTTACGCTAAAAATTACAACGCCATCCATTTCCAAAGGGGAGAAAGATTGATTTCGCCTGAGAGAAACCGCTCCCCCAAGCCCTCCCCCGAAGACACGCACACGAAACTCGCGGTGCCCCCCTTAGTTGGAACCCCCAGTTCTTCCTCTCTGCCCCCCTTCGCTTGGCCGCGGGGTCCGCCAGGTTTGCGTTTCTCACATAAATTTCACCAAGAATGGGGAAACACGCGTTGGAGGGTTAAAAAGACAGGACGAGCTGTTACTGGGAGGCAAGAGAGGTGCATTTGGAAGAATAAAAAGGAAGGGGTGGAAATCAAAGACCTCTTGGCCCGAAAGCGATAATCAAGATTTACCTGAAGGTTTTCCACCCCACCCCCCGCTTTTTGGCAGTTAGGTGGGGTGGGGAATCATGATTTTCAGTGTGTATTCGGTCAGTCTCTTCCTCACTCCCCTTACAAAAGCAAGCGATTTAACTTTTTTCTTTTTTAAAAATCCATATCAATAGTGCATGATTTAGAAATAGAGAACTTTGTATTTTAAAAATTCCTTGTTAGAAACGAATCCAGAGATGAAAGTGGAATATATCGAAGAAATGTGATGATTGTGCATACAAACACAGAGAAATCTGTTTCATAAATATAGCTTCTATAATGTTATGTTTTAAAATAAAGATGTGTGTAAATTTTTATTGTAAACCGCCCAGAGTCCCCCATTGGGGAAGATGGGTGGTGATATAAATTTAAATAATTAAGAAATAAATAAATGTGTGCAAATATATGAAACAGGCACACGGATCCTGTTTCAAAATCTCATCATTTTGTTCCCACAGAAGTTCCACCATTTGATAACACACACAGTAACGCACCTTAAGGTATTATTTCTTTAGGATGTAACGCACTTCCCCACAAATATACTTTTGTCTCTTGACCGATTATGGTTGGTTTGAAGTGCATGATCCTTGGTGATAATTATTCAGCTCAAAAAGGCAGCTAACTTGTTATATCTTTCTGTAGCTAAAAAGAAGCTCCACTATTCTTAAAACGTTTAAGGAATTAAATTTTAATCCAAACCATCGGCCTTTCTAAGG
The DNA here is from genome assembly GCF_035149785.1 of Candoia aspera. NCBI lineage: Eukaryota > Metazoa > Chordata > Lepidosauria > Squamata > Candoiidae > Candoia > Candoia aspera. The sequence goes on along the minus strand of NC_086158.1, from coordinate 48,380,363 downwards.
ACTTTAATTATCAAAGAAAGCCTTAAAAATGCATATATTAAAATTTTAAAGGTTTTATTGTTTAGGAAAAATCTCATCTGTACAACTTTAAGAGACAGCAACATTGTCTCTGTGGTAACTTAAATAAGCAGGCCTTTAAAACCGTTTTTTTTACAAATCAAAGAAAAAAAATATACATTTGTATTTATAGTGCTAAAATCCTCATCTGTTGATGGTAGGATCTGTTATTTATTATTTATATTATTATTAGCAGTCATATTAGTCTTACTATTTTTCTAGCATGCAAACAATTCTAAAAAAAGAGTAAAAAATAAGTAGGTTCTTTTCTGAAACCACCTTCATATAAAAATGCAAAAGGTAGCCTTTCTTTTTCTTAAATAAAAGCACAACAATAGCAGTAAATGGTAAAAATAGTTTTTAATTGATAAAATGAGGCAGAAATCTCATTTGAGACCAAATCCTAGGTGCTGGGGGGAGGGGGCTGAGGAAAAAAAAGTATATATTTCAAACTTCCATAGAGGCCATACCCTCGTAATATTTCAGAAAAATAGGAACAATTAATAAAGGCAAAATAAACCAAATTAAATAAATTAAATAAAGATCGTGCATATAGGAAACATGCAAGAAAAAGGAATCAACTGCTAGCCAGAGTCCAACTAAAATCTCACATGAAGTGATTTTTTTAAAAAAGCAAAATAACTGCCTAACAATGCATCGAAGTAGTGGTATTTATTCCAAGATTATGAGTTCTCTTATAAACAACAACAAAAAATGTATATCATTAATTAAAAAAAACCCTAAAAAAGTAAGTATCCAATAGATATGCTTAAATATATTTATACAGAAGTTACCCATAATTGCACAGTTCCAAAAATGATAGCTACCTGCTTAGGCAGCTGTTGGGATACTGATTCATACTCTCGTCGTAGTTGTCGTCTTCGTAATCGTTGTCATGGTCACAAGTGTGATTATTTTATATTGCTTATTGCTTTTGTTGGAGGGGGAAACAACTGAGTTGTCAGGGAAGGGAGTTCCAATCCCCACTAAAGTCCGGCGGGCTTCCCCCTCCCCCGGGCTGCTGAGGAAGAAGCGTAGAGGGGGGCAGTTCTCCCCTTGCCAAGAGGTGGAGGGGGGATGCAGAGGGGGAAGAGGAAATGTGTGGCCAATTTCTCTGCTTGTTTTTGTTTGCGGGGCAAAGAAGGGCTGGGGGAGGAGGAGGAGGAAGAGGAGGAGGAGGAGGAGGAGGAGGAGGAGGAGGACCACCACCACCATCACCACTGCCACCATTCAGTCATCAACGTCAATTTCCACGTCTTCATCCTCCGAACAGTCCTTGCTGCTGCCCGGCTGGTCCGTGAGAGGAGAGGCCGGAGAGAGCTGGAGGGGGCCGCTGCCTTCCAGTCCATGTTTGGGATGGGTGGGAGAAAGGGAGCGGGACTTCGCTCTCCCTTCAGGGGTCGTCTCCAGCTCGGCAATGGCTACAAGATCCATCTGGCCGTTGGGTCCCAGTTTCTTGGCAGACTCCACGTCTGCTTTCATCTCTTCCAGGTCCCGCTTGAGTTTGGCCCTGCGATTCTGAAACCACGTTATCACTTGGGCATTGGTCAAACCCAACTGCTGGGCTATCTGGTCCCGGTCAGCGGGGGACAAGTATTTCTGGTACAAAAAGCGCTTCTCCAGCTCGTAGATTTGGTGGTTTGTAAAGGCTGTTCTAGACTTCCTCCTTTTCTTGGGGGTCTGCCTCTGGCCAAATATAGTCATCCCATCCCTTCCTGCAAACGGGCAGAAGAAGGCTTTTCAGTCCCTCGCGCAAACGAGTCCGCAGGCACAGAACACGCGCGCCCGCCCGCAGCCCACCTCGCCGGCTTCCTTTCCCGGGCCTGGGGCCGAGAGGCCTGGGGCGGGGGACAAGCCCGGCGCCCCCAAGAGCCACAGGGCCCTAACGGAGCCCTCGAGACACCCATCCCGGCCTCTCCCCTGCCTCACTGTCCCAGAAAGGATCCGAAAGCCGTGCTGCGGCGCGCAGGCCAGGTCGGGCTCAGCCGACTCTTCTTCCTGGCCAGAGGGAGAGGAGGCCCGAGCTTTCCCAGGCACCGGTCTCCTGGCCACCGAGGGTGCAAGGCGTTAGGACCACTATGGATATATTGGGGGTGGGGGGCGGAAATCGAATGGGTGCTCCAGAGTCGCCCAGATTTCACGCGTGGGTTGCTTAATCCAGCACGGTCTAAATGGGGAGGGAGAGAGAAGGGAAGGTGTTGGTGGTCGGGTGCTCAACTGTTTGTAGAACCTCCCAACATTCCTCTAAAAGGGTCCGACCTGGAGGCTTGGCCAGGTGGACCTGCCCCTTCTTTGAGGGCCCCCTCGTTGGTTCGTTTCCAAGAAGCCGCTCTCCCTGGCTCCTCATTTCTCGAGCCGACTGACGAGGGAAGTTCTCAGCGGACGCTCTCCAACAAACGCAATCTCGACAACTCCCGATTCTACCCTCACCTCATTACCACCTAGAAGGAGGGAGGCCGGCCAGCCGGCCGGCCAGCCGGTGGCGGATCTTACCTTCTGCCGCTTGCAGAACGCTGACTTCCAGTCCCTTGAAGGTCTTGCTGGCCAGCTCCTCGAGGGCGCAGAGAGGCGAGGTTTGCGAGAGCAGCGCCCGGCTGGAAAGGGGCAGGGCAGCCGGGGGGTGCTTCTCCGCGGCGGAGAGCAGGTGGGCAGTCCCGCAGATGGTGTAGCTTCTCCTCACCGACGGCTTGTTGAGGATGTCCTCGATGCTGAAGGGCGTCAGGGGCTTGTTGGAGTTGGCCGGAGGGGGCAAGTGGTCCAGAGGGCTTCTCCGGCGCTCCTCCGCCGAGGCTGCTTTGCCCTCGTCTTTGGAAGTCATGCTTGGCGGGTGTTTGGGATTCCTCTCCTTCCCCACCGAGGCACCCCCTTTCACTTCCTCGCTCCTCTCAGCCTGGTGTGACACCCCCTCCGCTCTTTTCTGCAATCGCCAACGCGGAAAACCGAAGAGGAAGCGGGGAGGGGGGCGCCGAAAGAAAGAAAAGGCAAAACAAAACGGACCCCAACCCAACCCAACCCAAACCACGGCCACGCTACCCTAATGCAGGGCTGCTGGCCATGGGACGGGAGAATGGGGGCGGCGGGGTAAAGAGGGGCCGAGGAGCCCTTCCTGGACGGCCAAGGGTCTGCAGTCCTGCCCGGGGAAAAGGTGGCCAAGGCGCTTCTGTCCCACTTTATTCTCTAGCTGGCTCTGCTCTTCGCAGCTGCTGTTTTAGGAGACACCCCCTCCCCAGTAGTTCCAGATGCCCCCTTCCCTCTCTCTCTCTCTCTCTCTCTCTTCCTCAGCAAGGGGGGGGGGTCTCTTCCCAAGCCAGCCTCTTCCTTGGGCTGGGGCAGAAAAGGCGGCGAGAGACGGAGGCGAGGCAATTGACTCTCGCTAACAAGTGATTGTTGACTGGGAGGCGATCCTGACCCTTTTCGCCCCTCTCTGCCTGTCTCTTCCGCGCTCCCTCTCAAGTCTGGCCAATGCAGGCTCTCCCTCGCAACTTGGTTAGGCCATTAATTGGGAGGCGGAGGGTAGGTGGAGCCCACTTGAATTATAATGTGGAAATACCCTTGTCATATTCTGTCCCCACTATTTGCTTGGACGTATATATTTTAAAATTACATTACAGCCTGGCTTTATTGCATCAGGATAATACAGTGTGGTTGGAGGAGAAATTAAATAACCCTCCAAAATCCCATCAATATTTCCTTTCCAGATTCACTCCCCCCTCCCGTCTCTCAGTATGATGATTATTAGACTTTTAGAAATTGTATTAGCATCATCATCATCATTATCATCATTATTTCTAACCGGAGGCAGAAGGAATGAACATATCACAAGGTAAGGATTATTTTTCGTCAAAAGCTTATTCTAATTTTGCATGCATCCTGTTTCCCGAAGTTATAATACTGTACCTTTTATTCGCAACGCTCAAAGAAGCGTCCATCCGTGTGCGCCCGCAACTTGTGTGATTTTAATCTTAGCATGCTTTAAATAAGAAAGAGTTCAGAAATAAACTTCCGGTTCGGGATACATTTCAATCTAAAAAAATACAATTTAAAATGACTAGTTATTGGATATATTACTTCTCTCCCGTTGTATAGTGTATGGTTGGGCTAATTCAATAGCAATTTTTGCCTGTTTCGTGGGGGCTTTTTGTTAATTTTGGTTCTTGTTTAATATATTAACGACTTGTTTCATGTATTGCTGTAGAGTTTGTACCCTGATCCAAGTAATATGGCGACCTCTGTTTTTTTTAGTTTAGTTCCACAATATACTCACTAGTGTTCTTGGTTCCTGCCGCTTTGTGACGGAAGGACTTATTTCCAGTATTTGGAATAGGTGAAGTCATTGCCTTCACTAGATTATTATAAGAATTATAACTGTAACTATTATTATTGCTGCTGTTGCTGCTAATACTACTACATCATTTTCGGCGTGGTGCGTTCAAAGAGCTGAGCATAAGCTTTAGGAAAATATATCATCCGTGGTAATACCTCGAGGACAGCAGAGGGAGAGCAAACGAGAACGCGCAGTCCTCCTGTAGCTCCAGCTATAATTCAAGAGAAAAGGGCCACCAAAGAACGGAAGGAAGATATTTCATTTCCCTTAAAAACTCCAGATGATCCTGACAAGGAAGGGTTCCCCCGCCTTTCTCTCCCACTAGGGTCCCCCCCCCTTTTTTTTTTTACGGCTTCCACAAAAGCTTAAGCAGAAATACTGCTCTTGAAGGTGAAGGACTTGGAGCCCAGAGGGGCCGAGGCGTTTCTTGCTTGTCGTGAAGGCTGGCTGAATGGCTGGGGCAGAGCAGAGGGTGACCAAGGATCCGGAGGAGCTGGGGAGGTTTATCTGGGACGCTGTTCGCTTGCTCGCTCGCTCGCCCTCAGAGGAGGGCGGAAGAGAAGAAAGAAACCATTTTCGTTGGTTGCTCTTCGCTTTGAGAAGAGAGGAAAATACGAAAGCAGCGGGTTCTGAATTATGGTCCTCCTTTGGGGGCAGAGTCCTTTTTGTAAGATCTTTAGCATTTATTTAAATCGTAAGGGGAACGGTCATTTTCCAGAGGAGGAATGGGCTGTGAAGGGTGGTGTTCGCAGAGGTGTTTTTTAGCTACGTTATTGATGCGTGTTGAGATACATTCTTCCCAAAGGCCCTTTGTTTATAAACGAAGAAACCTCACAATTTCAGGGGACACTACTTACCTAAATCGTGTTTTGACCCCTACCGTCACACCTTCCTTTCAAATCGGCAACCAGACTGGCTCCCTGGAGGGGGGCGGGGGGCAGAGGAACATTCCAGAATGCCAACAAAGCTGAATGAACCTCTTGCACCTTCAGCGTTTGTCGTTCTGGTGAGTGACTTTTTTCCACAAACGATTACCTGGAATCACCCTCCCTCGCATTCCCCCGCCCCATTCCACGCCTAGGCTCTGGTAGTGAGAGGAAACCTTCAATTCCCCAGTCCCCTTCCCGCTTATTTATGATCTACCCCTGAAACTTGATGTCTGTTAAGCTAAAATTCAATAAATCTCTCCCAGACCTTCTTTTGCGAAGACCAGCAAAAAGCACAAGAGCTGTATTTTAACGCCACCGCTCTGACGAAGCTCAGAGCGGCTTCGAATCTCCTCAGCTCTGCACTCTACATCGAGGGCAAATATTTAACTATTCCTATAAAACATGGTAGCCCTTCAAGGGGGAACAAAGAAACGGATGGGGGAAGGAAAAAAAGATTTTTTTTAAAGGGGGAGCGGGAGAAACTCGATTGCTGTTCCATACCCAGGCTTCAGCATAAGATAGGATTTAACGCAGAGTAGTGATTTCTCTTCAAACCGATTTCAACCCACTACCCCCTGGAACTCGGGGAGTAGTGAAAGAGTGATGAAATCCAAGGATTCCCTTGTTGTCTGCCCCGGATTATGAATGAGATAGAGAAGGGGTTATGCCAATGACTGTGGGCAGAAAACAGGTGCCCTCGTTAAATAAGACGAACTTAAAAAGTGCAGTTTGTGATCTGTGATGTAAAGACTCATTGTATGCTAACCCACCACATGCATACATAGGAGATACGGCCGATTCCACCTCTTTATTTCTTCCCACCCACCCCTCTCCTCCGCCCTCACAACCCCTAGACGATCGGTTTTTGGTGCCATCTGGGGACTGCTGCCGAGAGAGGAGGCCCACCTCCATGTCCCCCATTCAGAAGTGCTATTTGTCCTCTGCTGAGTTCATGCCAGACAGCAAACACGGAGAAAGTCAAAGGGTTTCTCTCCTGAAAAGCGCCCTCGTCTACCTTTTTTATTGCTCTCTGGGAGTCTCTTTATGCAGTGACCTATTTTTAAAGACCTATATTGGGTGATTTGTCATATCAAATACTGCAAGGAGTTTAGGGGGAAAGAGTAATTATCCTTAATCTAAATTGTTACGTTCTTTTGTTGACTTTGCCCAGAGAGGCTTCCTTCCTTTTGACTTCTTGTTTTGATAAATGATTGGGGCTCTCAGTCAAACACACCCACACACCGGAGCAGAAGCCGTTGCAATCTCTGTTAGAAGGGTGCTTTGACACTGGGGCTCCGTGGAGATGCTTGGTCCTGTCGACGTTTGACCGTCCTGCGAGCTTTAATAGGGTGCCTTGGAATCAGGCGCTGGTTTCCAAGTCGAGACAACAATAGTGGGGCTTCTACAGAAGGAGGTATGCGAAAGGTCTGTTCAGGTGGCTGCAGACAAACCGGATTCTGCGTTACGTTTTATACAATACCGACCTGACGTGACCTGGAAAGAAGGCAGGGGCAGGAATGATTGTCCAAAAGGACCGGGGGAGGCAGGGACGGTCGTGTATCCTATATGGATTCAGAGGAGTGTAGTCGGGAGGGGATCTCTAGGTACCCATCGGAATTCGCTCCCACGGAAACCTTTAATTTACACGTGTGTTTGAAATAAATAGATGAACTTTCTGTACCTGTCCCGAAGACCTTTAGGTAATGGTGATGGGGCCTGGGAACCATCCAGACCCGGAAAGCAAACTTAGAATTTACGAAGATGCTTCCACCCTTTCCTTCCTCCCACTCAGAACCACTTTGCCCCTGCTGATTTCTCGCGAGACCACTTACAAGCACCCACACGCATGCGTCAAAGGACGCCTGCCGGCGGAGTACAATACAGTGTTGCTGAATCTCTCTGTCACATGAAATAAAGTTGATTCAGACTCTCTCATCTTGACGGTTCTCTCTCCACTTACGTTGCACTATATCAGCCTAGTGAGGTATAGATTTTTTTTAAAAAAATAAACATGGTGGTTAGAAGCCTCTAGGCTATTTTGGACATATCTGTCTCTCCATTCTCGCTTTTTGGGTATGCTATGGTTGTCTTTAATCTGTGGGGAGGACGGCCCTCAAGGGACAGGGCTGGAGAAACGAGAGGAACATGCAATGCCCAGGCCTCTGTGTATGTGTATGAATTGAACTGCTTTTGACTTTTTGATACCGACAATTCAGGGGATTTTCGGGGAGGAAAAAGACTGGCCCCTTTTAACCCTCTTTTGAAATCCCAATGGTGATGGGTTGGCCTGAAATCAAGGGCATGCTGGGACGGAGACCTCTTCCGTGTTGTTACTGGTGCCCTTTTCTTTTGGGGAAACGGAGAATTTGCAAGAAGAAATGATAAAATTAGTGACGATGTAGAGGAATAAAGCGCTTGGGGCTTCATCTGGCGCTGGTTGCTTTTGTCTGCAGTTGTCTAGAAGCAGACCCTGCATTTAAGTTAACACCTTTACTCTGGAATTCATTCATTTGGGGTAATCGCCAAAGAATGAAGCGGATCCCACTAATTTTGATTTGGAAATACAGGTTGCGAGGTTGACAGTTTAACACCTTTCCAAGCAACGTTCTTTTTCAAAATGGCAGGCTTGTCGCTGGTTCCGCAAGGGATTGTGGGATAGTCACGACGTCGTTGCTGTCGTCATGGCATGCACGGTAAATATACCAAAAATGAGAACACTAGAAGAGATTGTTATGCATCCGAAGTGAGGTAGCTTATTCTGCAGTTACCATGGAAATGGCATCAAAAGTGAAATGGGGATTATGCATGTAAATTTGACAATAAGAGAACATTGGGACGGAGTTATTCTCAAATGATTATTTTATTCGGGGTAAAAGTGTCCCTTCTTTCTCAAAACCATTGATTCTAAGCCAATCTATCTACAGCACCATAAAAGTAAGTACTATAGCTACAAATCTGCATTCATTGGAATCAGTTATACAATCTGTAGGGATTGTATTCATTGGCAAATATAGGAAGTGGCTTGTGGAGCTGTAAATACTCAAGAGTAAATCTTATAAGCTATACAATAATTTGTTAGTTTCTTGGAAATAATCAAGTCTACTTACATTAATAAGGCTTCAGAAGACAACGACAGCAGTTAACTGCTTACAGCTGAGAACTGCAAGCATGAGTTGCAGGCTTATGCCCAAGACAGGAGAGTAAAACTTAGTCAATAGAAATGAAAAAAGAGTAAGAGTCAATAGCTATAACAAAAGGGAATTTAGTCAAATATCAGGGAACACAACGCTTTCAAGTTTGATTCACTGCAACTCAAAAAACATGACTGCCTACTGTGCAATACTGAAATCCATGGGAGTGACTTGCTTTCACATTTTTTTACAAGAAATCATAACAATAATTTCCTTCAAATATATATAGTGTATCATTGGGGCTCTTTGGAAATAATGGAATGTGGTTTTCTTTTCAGTTCCTACTAATCCCAATGCATCATTTCCCTCCGCTGCCCTCTGAAGGACGCTAGCCTGCTGTCTACCATTTGTCTTGACTAGATGACTCTGGGGGTAACAACCTGCATATCTGGGGGTCTTCCAGGACTAGGCTTAATGGCCATTCCCTCAGCAGTGACTGAGAACCTTTCTCACATCACCCTTTGATTGCTGAAGCGATAGCAGCCCTGTCTTCATCACTACTGTACCAGCATAGTGCTGTTCTCATGACACTATAAATTCCCATGGAAATGTCCAGGAGAGAGTTCATAGCATAGATACAGTTTGCAGGGACTGGAGAGGTTTTGCAGCTTTCCATGTCTCCCTTTTGCATGGACTGAGCAGTTAACTGTTTTTCCAAAAAGGACAGGTCAAGGTCACTGCCCATCCTATACTTCAGGCTGCCAGGCTGCTAGGCCTCTGGAGGCAGGAAAACAAGGCTTTTCTCTGGACATGACAGGTTCCCCTCTCTGACTTGAAGGTAACATTCAAGAGGCGATTGCTCTTTATTGCCCAAAGAAAGTGGGACAGACCTGTTCCAAAGGAAGAAACTTAGGCTCCTGTCTACATGGGAGGGAGACTAGAAATGCCAAGGTAAGAAGGCAACCCAGACTCTCAAATGTGCAAATCCAGGCAAGGCCATGAAGTCTGGATGTGGGATTCTCAGAGAGGCCTGGGGTGTTCCTTCTGCTCCCAAAGCCTTCATTAATTGCCAAAATGTTTACGCTTCAATGCAGGAATTCAGCGGGGCCGTGCAAGGATGACCGAGAAGGGCACAGAAGAAGCATGACAAAGGCAATAGATGCTAAGCCCCAGAGCTACAATGTTTTTGGCAAACAACTTGGATTGTTATACCCTCAGCTGGAAGCTGCCTCCAATGACTTAACTTTCCTCAGTCTGGAGCCTTCCAGCCACGGTTGAGATTATAACTCCTAGGATTCCCATCTGAAAGCAGTGCTACAGTTCTGGAAACTGTAATCCCAGTATATTTAGAAGGCAGTAGAAGAGGAAAGGCTGCCATTACTCTTTTGATCTAGAGTACCATTGCCTCAGTGGTTTCCTGGAAATGTGTTGGACTCCCCTCTTGAGAGCACCAGGTGGGGTAGGCTGTTCTCTGTAGATTCAGCTCCTTTTTCAAAGGACTGCCCAGCTTCTCAGCTGAATTCTCCCTGAGCAAAGCTGAGAGCTTTTGACTGATTTCTGCTAATGGGCATGGAATTTTTTAAAATGCTGGTGCTGGTGGGGTAGACCTCAAGGCTTGTGGGACTGGGCCTGATCTCCAGTAAGTCCAGATAAAAATAAACCTCCTAAAGAGTTCAAAGGGTTTAGACCCAACAATTATTTTGTTCCACTGTGACTTCCAGGTGAACATATTATAAACTTTGCAGTCCTGGGCATGTTAACTCCGAAAAAACCTGTCTTTTCAAGAGAAGTAACTTCCAAGTAACCATGCACCTTATTGCAGTCTAAAAGCATCTTTCTCAGCACAACTAGATAGCTGATTAGATGCTCTCACCCGCTGAAAAGCAGTTTTATCCCCCATCATCCTGCAAGTCTGTCGCTTGTGAGGCTGTTCCCAGGCAGGAAGACCTTGGTCGTGGGAAGGCTGCTTTTGTTTGAAGAGAGGCAAGGTTTGATTTCCCCTTCTTCAGTATGGGCTATTATAAATCCTGGCGTGGTGACAGGGAAAGGGAGGCTAAGGGGCAGGGACGGAGTGCTGTCTGGACGTTGCGGCCAGTCCAGGCTTGATAAACGGGCGTTTCATCTCGGCTGACCTCTGCCCACTTTCGTCCAGGGGAGTGCCACCTGTCACAGAAATATAATGAAAGGCGACGGCATACATCATTCAAGTGCTGAGGACTAAAGTGACTGACCACAAATGACACCTCCTCTCCTTTCCCGGCCGGGATGATCCCTGCCCCCGTCTCTTCGGGCCGAGCAGTTGGCGTTCTTCGCTCGGCCCAGCGCCGGTAAACCGATCCGCAGATCCGCCGCGGGGAGGACCGCAGCCCTGCCAGCAAGCGGAGCCAAAGGGCGGCAACGCTCGGACGGGAAGAAGCCGCCAAGGGGCAAAGGACGGGCAAGGCCGGCACTCAGCCCCCGGCGGGGCGGAGGAGCCGCCGAGGTCGATTCTCCTTGACTCGTTTATTTGCGCGAGCGCGCAATATGAAAGCGCCCGCCCAGCCAGCGCAGAGGCCAACTTCCATTCAACACCCTGCGGGCTGTGCCCGAGGGATGGGCAGCCCTCCAGTGGGCTTCACAGTGGAATGCCCTCGGTCCGGCTGGAAAGGTGGTTTATAGCAAGGCAGCAAGGCTGCAGGGCTGTCCGGCTCAACTGAATTCTCCTTGGAGGTGGAAGCTGAGGAGTACAAAGACCTGACAATGTTGGCCGCTGTTTTTTCTCCCACGCGCAAGTCGGGCTGAAAGAGCAACGTGCAATAAGCGGGAAGTGAGGTTCGCGGCTTTGGACGGTGGGGCGGGGTGGGGCAACTCTGCTGTGCTCTTGCAATGTAGTCCCATGTTAGGACTGCAGAATCAGGGTTGGGACTGAGACTGTATTGCAACTCAAAAATGTCTTGCAAGTTGCAGGAAAAGTAAACTTCAAACTGTTCCCTCAGTCATCCCTCCAGGCCAAATCAGCCACTTAAATTCATTTAGAAACCTCATGTTTCCTTGACTTGCACACCCACTGATTGCATTTAAAGCTGTTCAAAAACTTTTTTTCTCTTTAATAAGCATGAAACCAGGTCAAATCAGCACAGAAAGTCTTGTTAGGGGTATCAGCTCCCCACCCTGGCATCTTACTAGGATACACTGCAGTGTTGAAGCTTTGCTTGTTCAGAGTTAGAACCGCTCTTGAAACACCTGATCAAAGAATGAAAATGAGTGTGTCTGTTCACATGCAAAGTGACCCCTGCTCACCCCTGGGCAACAGTTTCCACCCAAATTTAATTAGGGTGAAAGTTTCCAAGCCAAAGGCACTGAATCTATCAATTCCAAGGATCCCCCCTTTTATAAATTAATCATGATTTCTATTAAAGTTGCCTATTTTTAAAAATTCTATAATTCTACATTCCATTTCCCTATTTTGATATGCTCATGGTTCTCTATTACCCTGTCTGTGCATCATAGGATTAGAAATGGCTTAAATAATCCCGCTTCTTTAACACCCATCTTTCTATATCCCCCCTCCCCCAGTCTTAAACTCCTAGATCTCTTTTGATGCAGCTGCTGGAATAATAGCATGATCCCATCTATTGAGATTCACTCTCAAGCAATTCATTGGCCTTTACTGAATTAATTGAGACTAAACTCAAAAACAGGGATGCATAAAATAACACATGGCACTGGAGGGAGTCGGCTATAATACACACATGCTTGTGCCATCATAAACTGAGTAGTCTTTAAGATGTCACAAAACTTTTCACTGCCAGTGCATATAATTTGGGGGTGATGGGCAGGGACAGAAATCTGAAATATAAATAAATAAATAAATATAATAAGAGCATGCTCCCCATATGAGGCAAACCAATGGAATAACAACAGCAACAACAAAGTACATACAAACATCTTACAATAACTCAGTTAAAATACAGTTATTCCAAATGGCCTCAATGAATTAGGCTTTGCCCTAACATCATTAGGTTTCCCAATTCCAGGAACATGTTAGGAAGAATAGGAATTAAGTCCTAATACAGTGGAAGGATATCAAGTTGGGGGAGATTAGGTAAAAAATATTTGCTATGAGTTGAATTGAACAACAGTTCAGAGATTCTTGCTTAAATTCTGTTGATTTCAGGTTAACCGCATAGGCTGTCAGAGGTTCAGTGCAATCCTATGGATGTTTACCCAGATGTAAATTCCATTGCAGTCCAGATTATTTCTAGGTAGGGGACAATCAATAAACATTTACCTTGGATTTACCTCTGATTTGGAATATATAGCTTTCCTCTCTGCATAAAATTGCACTCTCTAGATTAGTAGGAAGAAAAGTTCTCTAAGTTTTTAACCAGAATGTGGTTTCTTCTTTTGAAAGAATCACTTAAAGTATTACTATAAAGTAATATGTTATAAGGTGGTTTAAAAATAAAAAACATGCTGAGCTAGATTTTTTCCCCTTTTCTGTCTTCCCTCTATCCCTTTTAGAAATAAGGAGAGTTTAAAAGCTGTGCATGAGGTTTTTTTTTTTTTCAAATGATACCAGCTGGCTGAAAAAAACCTAAAATCTAATGTGGATTCATTTGCAGGAAATACTTTACAGACATAAAATTCCATCAGAGTGTTTATTGAGTGAGAGTGAAAAAAGTCACTCAGGCCAATGGGAAATTCTCCTACTCAAGCTCAGCTGAATTGATTGCACAAAAGATCACACTTCCTCATTCATGGCCTGGGGACTTGGGCAGGAGAACCTACCAGACAGTTTGGCTTACAAGAAGTAGAAATTCAAAAGCCCCTCCAGCATTTGTTTTCCAGTGGAGTCTTTGTGCTGCAGAAATTAAGAGCCACAGAGCCAGGACATTTGTTTTCATCATGACTTTTTCAAGTGGCCAGGAGCAAATGTCCTATCTCAATGCCTGGAGACTGTAGAGGCCTGGATGGGGTGCAATGGGCTCCAGCTCAACCCAAGCAAGACTGAGTAGCTGGTATTTGGGCCACCTGGTACCAAGGTTTTTCCATCTTTGGTCCTGGTTGGGGTGGCACTGCCCCAGACAGACCTGGTGCACAATTTGGGGTCCTCTTGGACTCATGGCTCCTGCTGGAAGAGCAGGTGGCAGCTGTGGCTAAGAGGGCCTTTGCACACCTTTGGGTTGTGCACCAGTTGTGCCCATTCCCAGACCAGGAGGCACTACTCACTGTCACTCATGTCCCATTTGGACTACTGCAACATGTTCTACATGGGGCTGCCCTTGAAGAGCATTCGGAAGCTTCAGCTGGTACAAAATGCAGCTGCCTGGGTTGTAAATAGTGTCGGCTACTCAGCACACATAACACCTCTGCTTCAGGAGCTGCAGTGGTGTGTTTCTGGATGCAATTCAAGGTGCTGGTTGTCACCTTTAAAGCCCTTCATGGCTTGGGACTGGGTTACCTTAGGGACCATCTTTTCCCAGTTAGTTCTGCCTGTCCAATCTGGTCCAGCAAGATGGGCATGCTCCAGGTCCTGTCAGCCAAGGAATGTCGGCTGGCGGGGACCAGGAGATGTGCCTTTTCTGCTGTGATGCCTGCCCTCTGGAACATCCTCCCTCCTGATATTAGGATGGCCCTGACCCTGTTGGCCTTCAGGAAGGCCTTGAAGACCTGGCTCTGTGCCTGGGCCTGGGGCCCTGAGTGTGGGAAGGGCCCCATTTCATGGTTATGTTAACACCATGGTTTTTAGATTGCTTGGCTGTATTTATATTTATTTTTAAATTTTGTTGTTGTTATTGTTTTATATTATGACTGTTTTTATTGTTGTTAGCCCCCCAGAGTCACTAGTTTGAGATGGGCGGCAATATAAATTAATTGAATAAATAAATAAATAAACAAACCTACAGAGGCCAAATAGAATCTGCTGGCTATCTGAGTGGTCTGCCCTGCTCTCCTTCTCTGTAAGAAACTTGTAGGCTACATCAGAGGTAGCTTTGCTTAGATCAGTGGGACCACAAATCTCCTTTGGAAACCAGAAAGCAAACAATGCTGCACAAATGCCCAGCTGAGGTTGTTGAGGACACTGGAATTTGCAGTCAACCCTGTAGGGCAGTGTTTCTCAACTTTGGCAACTTTAAGATGAGTGGACTTCAACTCCCAGAATTCCCCATGTCTGGCTGGGGAATTCTGGGAGTTGAAGTCCAGGTACCTTAAAGTTGCCAAGGTTGAGAAACACAGCTGTAGGGTATGCCAGAGTGGCCCAACCTGAGGACTGTAAGTGACACCCACACCACCACCCCTGCCCAAACCTCCATAGACTTTCCAAAGTTGCTGTTAAGCTATGCTTAATGAAGCAGAGGGGGAAATCACCAAATACATGACCAGAGAATGACCAAATTAACTGCACTTCATTTTAATAACGTCTTTTCTGCCTGGTCTCACCTGCGTCTTTTCAGCTCGTGGTGTCTGCTGCATCACTCCAATAAGGGCCTTTTCTGGGAGTAAGTTGAGCTGTAAGCTGTCTTCTCCTACAGAAGGAGCTCTGTTTCCAGCAGTGCGAGAGAAAGACAGAGGGCGCTGATAGCAGTGGAGCAATTGCAAAGGCTAAAAAAAAAAAAAAAAGCCAGAAAGCTAAAGATGGAAAAAAGCATCCCTCCTTCACGTGCCCTTTGGAAGCATAATTTAAGTTTGCCAGCTGGTTGAAGGCTCTGTGAAATCCATTTGCATATCCTCCAATATAGTACAGTAAACCAGATCCTGTTTTCCCCGTAAAAAATGTGTGTGTGTGTGTTGTTTTAGCTGAGGTGGACAAACTCACTGAAAGAGGCAGTAGCCCTGTGCATGCACACAGTCCCAGCAACTCAGCTGAGAAATACTTTCTCCTGCAGTGGTCTGGCCGAGAGCCTGAAAGCTACAGCCCGTTTACAAGAGAAATAACGCCCTCCCCCCACCCCCCAATTTAATAGGACTCTGTGTAAATATGCACAGGCTTGTGCTTTTGACTTAATTTGTTTTGGTGTGGGGGGAGTGAATTTTCTCTATATCAATCGTTCATCTTTGGGGGAGGAAGAGGTGGGGTCCATGGCAAACCACAATGGAGAGACTTGAGTGGCCTGCAAAAAGTCTCTTTCGGGACTTCCTCTCAAAATTTGGAAAGATAGAGATAAAAAGCAAATCCTTCAGAGAAAGAACCAGTATAGCTTTGGGACAGTGAGGCAAGCAATCCTTTGGTTTTCTGGCCAACTAACAGTGAAGGCTGCAATATAAAAAAACCTTCAGATTAAAACCTTTGTCCTTTAGGGATGTAATTCATTGTGAAAATTGAGAGGAAATTACACACCCACTCATGACACTTGCTTGGAATTAATTTCTAGTGAAAGCAGTGGAGTGAAAGCATTTTCCCAAGTTGTGAATGGGAGGGGCAGGTCTCTTGTGCTCCATCATGACCACGTAATGTAGCCTTCCCCAGCCTGATGCCTTCTAAAAGTGTTGGACTACAATTCTCAGCACTCTGGCTTGGAAGTAAGGGGGTGGTAGTCCAATACACTTCCTTTTCTCCAGAAGATCAGAGTGGTGTACTAGCACTCCCTTCTCCAATTTCCCTCTTCCCCAATGATACTCCTGTGAGGCAGGTTGGGCTGAGTGCAAGTGTCTGGTCCTAGATCATCCAGTGAGCTTCTGTGCTGTGGTGGATTTGAATCTAGGTCTTCACAGTCTTGGTCCAACCCCTCAACTAGTAGACCACAGCTGAGAAGGTTTAGAAAAAAGGTAATGAAACTCACCATTGGATTGCTTGCCAAATTTTCTCAGACCTTCCAACCTCTGTGCTTTTTGCCAAATGCTGGGCTAGCTGGACCTGAATCACATCCTGAGAAAGATCCCTACTGTTTATGTATGTAAGATTTCTCAAGGCAAACCTAAATCAGAGAGAGTCAGAGTACACACTTTTTCTCGTGAAAATTCAAAGGGGATGGTGAACAACAACAACAATAATACCATCATGAAATACAGAAGTCAGTTCATCCCAGATCTGGGTTTGTCCACAGACTTCATTTCCTTGTAGGGGAGATAGGTAGCCTCATTTGCTTCAGTTGCCTTTCTTAGGAGTCAGAAGAAGGATAAGGCAATCTTAAAAATAAGTAAGTGATTAAGCACAAGTGGAAGAACCACCATAACAGGACAGCTTTCTCCAGCCTGGCGCCCTTCAATCAATACACCGTGATGGAACATGCAATCCAGTGCCTCTAGAGTAGTGTTTCTCAACCTGAAGATGTGCGGACTTGCTGGCTGGGGAATTCTGGGAGTTAGTCCGCACATCTTCAAGTTGCCATAGTTGAGAAACACTGCTCTGGGGGGTTTCTGGCTTGTTAAGGTTCCATTCCGGATGTCTGTCCTACCCCAGATCTCGTTCCGGAGGGCTGGTCAAGTGATTGCTCTCCCTTTCTCTTGCAGACCGCCGGGGGCCCTTCGTTTCCTCTTCATCAGGAAAACTCCGTCTCTGTCCGGAGCAAGAGAGGTGATCTGAGGCAAAGAGAAACGCACTGCTGATTCGAGGAAACCATTTTCTCCGACTTTCCCGAAACCAGGGTAGGATAGCTGGATGGGGGCTTGAGGATCGTGGCGGAGAAGGACCCAGCGAGGACATTTCTCGTCTCCTTAGAACCGGGCGGGCACCGCTGCATAGCCGCCTCCACGGAATCCGATTCAGAGATCATGGAGCCGGATCCTACGGTTAAAGCTTTTTTTTTCTTTTTCCTCCCGAAGGCCCGCTTTTCCGAAAAAAGATTTAGTATGAATGGCAGGATCTCACATCTGCAAGATTAAGAAAGGGGGGACTGGGCACACTTCACGTTCACAGTCCCATCAAACTTCGCCGAGGTAGAGCACATATCTGATTTCGCCGGATCCGTCGGGAATTGCCCTGCCTTCCGTCCGTTTCGTTGGTCGGATAGTTCTCTTGCCACGAAAAAATCCCCACTCCCCAGCAGAGCGAAGCACCCTTTTGTGTGTTTTGCTGAAAGAAGGTAGGGAAAGAGAACTGCAATAGCCAGAGACAAGCTACGGATGAAGCACTTTCATTCCCATACTTGAGGGAATGGGAGAGAGCTCTTCAAAATCCTTTTGATTTTAATCGACTTTCTTTCAGGTTTTCCCAAATAAATTTGGCATTTTTTTTCCAAACCATGTCAACTGTTCGTTGTAATATTTGTCAGATTTCTCGCTATTTTCCCTTTTTTTGCAAGGACTGATATCCTGACTTTTTTCATCAGCGGGATTAAAAACTCCTTTTTATCAGTCAAAAATTTTCCCCTCGTTTCTGAATGCAAAACCATTTTTTTAAAAAAATGTATTTTTCTTTGCTAAAGTTCAGGTCTTGATTCTGTACATATTAATTTGGCTAAAAATATGGTACTGGTTACTCCCAAATAACTGAACCATGATTGCAGCAGTTAAGGAACGTAATTTATCGTTCTTTAACTCCCCCAAATGTGTTGTAAAATATTAAGCAATATTTTGAAAGTGTATTGATTGTCCCATCTTTAAAATACTTTTAGTATAGTTTTGTAACATTATACCTGCTCAGTGCTATACGCATGGAATCAATGGGGTTTACTTTCAAGTAAACGCGTTTACAGTTGGGAGTTGGCCCAGGTTGCTGGGATATAATCAAAGTCTCTGCTGAAAAGATTCTTTTCATGATGCCCCAAGACTTGCAATCTTTTTTCTTCAAAGGATTAATATGGCTTTTTGAAACACACAAACTCATCTTATACCATGATAATAGTAACAACAACTCATCTGTTTCAAAATCTTCAGTTACAAAAAGTTTCATTACTTGGAACAAATATTACAACAATATCTTTAGCTATCTTAGATCCTTTCCAAGGATCTAAGTCAAAAGAACTGTACCAAATCCGGTCAGACATCTGGTAGACTGTGTGTAAATAGCAATAATAGTAAATAATAATTATAATAACACCACCTATTATTTGCATTACAGTTACAATCTCCAGAACACTTTCACATTATTCCGTGGTGTCTTAAAACTTAACCTAGCCCTGTAAGAGAAACAAGCGTAACTCCCCCACACCTTGCTGGAGAAAACGGGGTTTTGCCTGAGGCTACGCAGTGAGTTCTGAGTGGAAGCTGAATCTGAACTGGGGACTTTCTGCTTGATAGCCCAGCCTCTCAGCCCAGGTGCTGCAGTGCTCCCTGTTATTCCTTAGTATTTGATCATTCTTTTTGTTATGAAATATTTGAAGATCTAACACACACACACCCCGCGGACATCAGGTATATCAGAACAGGCAAGCTTCTCTCTCACCTGATCCTCCCCTAGCTTCGGTCTTGATTCGTCAGTGGAGTTTCTGACCAGTTGAAGTTTTATTACCAACTTTTGCAAAGACTTTGTAATGGATGATTAATTCCCCAGCCCATTTACAAGTCCAACAAAAGCATTAAAACAGTAAATTAAAAAGAACACGCTAGGATAATTAATGGGTGGGGAAGACCCTCCTAAATAAAGGATGCACCCCGCCCCCGGGTTTGATGTCCTCCAGGCCACAGTGTGAAAAGTTCTTCTACCCCCCACCCTCACCTGAAAGCAGCAAAGCAAGCAAAGCAGCATTTTCCCTGCTTGGAGCTCTCCAGGTGTGGTGGGACTGGGAATGCAACTCCGAGAATTTCCAGCCAGCATGACCCTCCAGAAAGCTGCGAAGTGGACAGCGGAAGCTTCTGCCAAGAGGCTGCGATCCTAACTGCAGCGGCCCAAGTCGATCGAGCCCTGCTGGGCAGCTGCTAATCTGCAATGAAGTCAAACAATGGGAACTTTTCTGCCGGCTGCAAAGACTGCCTGCAGGCTGAGAGCTCAGCAACACCCCAGGTCATTCAGACCAATCCACAGCGTACGAAGTTTTGTTTTTGTTTTTAAGGTGGGGGGAGCCATGTGCGAGAATATGACCTGTTGGTTGCAGACGATGGGCACTGTAATTCCACAGAGCTGAACTTAGATGGGGAAAGGTGGCCTAAACGGGTGCTTATCTGATCAAATATTCCGAAATCCTCTGGCGCCCGAAGAGGAGGATTCATGTTATAACAGGTCTGGTCAGTTCCGCAGATGAGAGGGCGTGGGTGGTGGAAATTCACAACTTTCGTTTTGGAATAAAACCTTCCAGAGCGGTCTCATAAAAAGTGGAACCATAAGTCTAAGAAGCGCAGAGGCCGTTTGACTTGTCCGTCCACCACGAGTGAAACCAAGCGGAATTCAGGTATTTAACTTGGCGGACTCATACTTAATTGCTTAACGTAATCTTATTTTGCAAAAGAAAAAGAGGCGTCATTCTTTAGAAATAGTTTTTCTGTCTCTTATTTTCTCTGAAAAGACAGGTAAGAAAAAAAAATTCCAAACAAGGATGGGGGATATTCAGCAAAGCTGAAGTGGTTTATAAACACCTGTGTGTGTGTGTGAGAGAGAGAGAGAGAGAGACAGACAGACAGACAGACAGACAGACAGAGACAGGGAGAGAATTACTCCCCTGAACTTGGTCTAAAAGTGTTTAAGAAACAATGAAAGTGCTTCTCCCACCATCATTTCAGTAGCAGAAATTTTTACTATATTTTCACTATATTGTATATTTTCGCGGCCCAACCCCGCCCCCCAAACAGCACCACAAATCCAGTAATGTGAATGAATAATATTGGGAAAATTTCAAACTTTCCGAAATGACGCTCACTAATATTTGTTTTCATGGGTTTTCCAGAGCGTAGCTTCACAGCCGAATCCTACTGACAACCCTATCGCGGCAGCTCTGTCCTGACTATTTGAATAAAAAACATCCGCGTGATCCACGAAGCAACTTCTTAGGATGGTGTATCTGTGCTGGAACGCAGTCTAACTTGGTTCCTTTAACAAAACTCAGAGGCAGATAACTATGCCTTCCTCAAAGTCGCCTGCAGAACTGGAAGTCTGAATTGTCCCTGCGTGTCGGTGAGTTTATGAGCGACGAACGATCCCTTACGGGGAGGGGGGAGGGGGGCGGAGATTCCTAATTTCTGCAATCCTTAGCCTTGCCAATGTTGATCAAGAACGGGAGCCCCCAGCAGCGAGCAGGACCATTCAGCTAACTGTGCCCAGCCGCGTGCTCCTCGGTTGCGACATTTCGGGCTCTGGAATGGCGGAGCTGGGCTCTCTTGGCGAGGCGCCTTGCTTCCCCCTTTTCCGAACTACAGTAAATCCGCCTCGCCGGCCTCTCGTCCGGCCATTTGCCATTTTGACGAGCGGGACCTGGCCCTAATGCGGACAGCTTCGGAGGAGGGGCAGGAAGAGGGCTTCCACCTGCTGAGCCCGTTCCTTCCTTGGGGGCGCCAGATCAGGGGCTGCTGGTTGACCCGCATCCAGCGCCTGTTGGGCGGCAGGCTCCCGCCACCCACTAGCGAAAGCCCGGGCAGGCCTTCGCTGCGGGGCGGCCTTTGTTAGACAACGAGTCTACTCTCCAAATCACCCCACTCCGGCTACAAAACCCTCCGTTTAGGACCGAACTGACGGGCGGAGGAGGCGCCCCGAGAAGGCAAGGAGACTATTGGAGAGAGCCTTCAGCAGTGTTGGAAAGGCGGCCGGGTTAGCTGGCCCACCGCTGAAGCGGGACCTCGGCCGAGAGCGGGGTGCGCAAAACGAGGCCCCGCAGGCGCCTCGCCTCCCGCGTTCGGACCGGCCGTTTCCTCCTTGAAGGGCTTCATGGCGGCCCTTGAGTTCATTTCATTTCATTTCATTTTCGTTCCTTTTCTTTTTTACGGGAAGGAGACGTGGCTGCTTTCAGCACCGTTATTCTAATATAGATCGAAATGCAAAATGAGCGTTTCATTTTGGAGACCTTTAATATCCGCTTCCTTCGGCGACTCCGAGCGCGCCTGAATAATTTATTCATCGTGCCAAATGCAACTAGCATTTCTTGAAGAAATTAAGGAGTTTGGTGTATGGAATGCTCTGGTTTTTATTCATTCTCTGTTGTTTTAGGGGGCAGGAAGATGTGTCTGAAATCAATGGAAACTTAATAAACAGGGGAGGGGAAGAAATAATCCAGCTAAACCTTCTTATAATAAAGCAGCTAGTGTTAATAATTCAGGACTCCCAAATAAACAAATCATTGGATTATATCGCAATATGAGAATTGATGCATTTCAGCAGCAATCTGGACAGACAGGGCAATAATATTTTATTTCACCTTCCAATAAATTATCCCAGAAAAAGTTCCCACTTCAAATAGTTCTCTCTATTGCACCCTTAACTGCTCTTTCCCTCTTCCCCCCTCCCATGTTAATTTTCTCCATGCAATTCTATCAGTTCTACTGGTGATGAAATTAATGAAAAAGTAATCTTTTCTGAAATAAAGGCAAAAGGGTGAAAATAGAATTAACTGTCAACATTTGCTCCAGATTTAATAATGATAAAAAAATTTTTTGCAGATTCCAAGGGTCAACAAAAGCCTAAATTTGGTTGTTCCTTTTCTTGGTTCCATCTCAGTTTATTTCTTCCATCTTCCTCCAATAAACTGCTTTGGAGGTAGCAGCAAAAATATTGCTTTTTTGCCAAATATTACCAATTAAGGTCTTTATTTCTAGCCATAGGAATAGTAACTCCAGTAAAGAAAAAAAAAAAAACACTTGCAAGTGTGCACACACACACACACAAATGCGCACATACTCTCTTTTACTTGGGAAGTATTTGAAATAAAGTTGTGGCTTTATCACCGGTTAAAGAAGAGATGAATCCAGATTAAATACAAGATACTTCCATCATTAAAGAGGTCATGCTATAAAAACAGAGCATGATATTTGTTATCATAACTAATCTGTTCCATAGATTTCAGTGAGACTAAAGTATCATTTCAATTGTCTGGTTGTAACTGTTCTATCTTTTGACTTTTACAACTCTTTGTTTTACTTTTTAAATGCTGTTAAGCACAAGCAATTCCAATTTATGGACTGGTATTTTTTTCATGAGTGGGTGCTCCAAGAATTTTCAGACATAGGATCTTATTATGTTAAATATGTTGTCAGTTTTCTTGTGGATCCATCTGTCCCTAAAAGTAAAAGGCCTCTGAGCATGTACCCCAAAGCATAAATCACCTGCAGACACACACACACACACCAATATTGCTAGTGTTCCACCTTTATTCCCTGCAAAATTTCCTTTGAAGTGAGGAAGTCATCTAATTGTAAAGTGGAACCACTGTCGTGTCTTAATTCAGATACTAGATCACAAACACTTGATTGGCATGTTCTGTCATTTCTCACCATTTGGATATCATGTTAGGAGTGTCTGAAAGTGAAAAGAAAAACTAGAGAGAACTGTTTTCCACTGCAGCCCTATACATTCTTCAAATTCATCATATGTGACTAGAGAATGACTATCTTTCCAGGATTCATAGGCAAGATGTACCTCTTGTACAGCTGATTTTAACAATACTTAGAAATTTGGGTATTTAGGAGACACACACACAAACGTATTGTAAATGCCCATTAAGAACCAGTTTACACATGCATTCCCATCTGTCTCCAGGGGATTATACCACAAATATGACTTCTGAACTTCTCCGTTAAAAATGTGTTTTTATTTTTGTACTGAACATCCAAAACTAAGGTTGCTCCAAGCACTTAATGAAAGTGCAAAGGGAGCTGTTCTGGTTATCATTTTTTCTAAAATAAGATGAATAATAATAACAACAATAATAATAAACCTCCAGACACACTCAATAGGTCCTGAACTATTTAAATATTGGGAGCTATTGGCTTGACATCCAAACTGTCATTTTAAAATATGAAAAGAAAAACAGAAGCTTTATATTTAGAAGTGGGGACATTAAATCAATCTGGAAGGCAAAATCTTTCTTAGCCAGCACAGTTGTGTGAACAAACTAGGTTTGCAGAATTAGATAGCTGTACTGTTTCCCACCTCAATTTATCCTATACTTTGAACTAATGTTGCAGAGAAAGGGTTTGTGTTCTTCTAAAGTCACTGCTCAGTTGAAAGTTTTTTAAAAAGTGCTTGCATGAGTTTTTCAGAAACCTCAATGTTTGTGCATGTGAAAATAACTAATGATGTAAGGAAAAGCTTATGTACTATCTAGTCCTCTCTCCCCCTTATCTTACACATGAAGAGAAAACAAAGTCATCTTGCACTTTTGTATGAAAAGAAAAAAGTCAGGCCACATTTCTGAGGACAGACATTTGGAGTCGGGTCTAATTTCTCCCTTTAAACATCTGAGTGGAAAGTTTATCTCTTCTCCTTTGATGAAGTTAGTCACTTAAAATAAAATACAGCTGTTAGTAATCTCCTCTGGAAGCAGTGAGACCATTGTTATTTACTTTAGACACAGTTAATGTTGACAGGGATTTGGAGCAAAGCAGGGTGGTCAGACCAAGAATGCATGCAAATGGGTCTCAGTACAGCTGGAGCCAACCCAGAAGGACCTAACTTAAGGATCCCAGGTTTGGGGGTTCTTCACAGGCAGATTTATGATGGAATATTAAGACCAATCTTTCTGTGGCCTTTCCTATCCAGATCTTTGATTTTAAGCATTAATTCTTACAGAAAGGAGTGCAGGGATTCCAGCTGTCCTACTCAAGCCAATTGTGGATTTTTTTTAATACCAGGAAGATCTTCATTTAGTTTATATCCTTTCATTCTCTTGCCTTTGGCTGTTGAGAGAACACCAGAGTTGTTGCAATAATAGACATATTGTTTATGATGTACAGTATACAGGAAAAGATCAGGCCATGTAAGATAATGTTAATATTGCTTCACAAAGATTATTGGCAATCACATAAAAAACTGCTGTAAAATCTGAATCTCAGAAGAATAAGGCAGGAAAGGAAAGGGTTACATATAGTTTTTCTTTATAGTGATGGAGCCTTTCCATTGGATCAACAAGGGGATTCCTGAGGAGATCAGGAAAAAAAAACAGATGAGTTCCTCAGAAAAATAGTTTGCTTGCCAGACTTACTACTGCTAGAGCTTGTGCATGATAGTGATGAAGTGGACTTTTGGCGATCTAGGATCAAATGACACTCAATACACCTTGCACCTAGCATGACTTAAAACTACATGTGCCCCAAAGGTCTCTGAAAGGTTCTCATAAGGCAAACAAGCTGATGTGGAAAAAGTTTCTTTAAGTAAAAGGTTTGCAAATCAAACCATGGATCTGCATGATTGAATTACATTCCTATTCTAGATGATAAACAAATTTATCAGGGACCATTATGGTTGTCCATTATTTACATGGGGTCGCTAACAGAAATAAGCAATATATTCTTGAGTTTCTATTAAGGAATGCTTAGACATTTGTAGGGCAACTACTGTATTTCTTCCTCTTCTTAGACAACTGCAACTAGCCATGATGACACCCAAAATATTAGAAGTTCCATAATTTTGTACTTGTATTGTGATGCTGCACACCAGTATGCAAAGGGCAGAATTCGTGTTGAAGCATTGCAATGCACATCGCCCCCCCCCCACTCCGCCAGTGGATGCCCATGTTCCTCTTCATATTTTATTTTTTAAATACATTTACTATATTTATAATTTGCCTCAATCTTCAAGGATTCTGGGTGGTTAACAAGCAAAGAAAGTTAAAACCAAAATAATACCAATTATCCATAGCCAAGAAAATATATGTAAAGATCCCCCTGATGGCAATCCATAATTAACTAGAGCTGAAGCTCACTGGGAAAGTGTTTCTTTTTACTTGTTTTCTATCCTCGAGCAGGACAGGAGCCATGTGGACTTCTGGAGGAAGCATATTCCAGAGGGTGGGCCCTCTCTTAATGTCCTGACTGAGCAGGCAAATTTCTTTGTGACTCGGTATTGGCTGATATAGCCTGGTGCTGGATCATATATGGCTTTGAATGTAATAATCAACAAGAACCAGTAATCAAGACAGGAGTTATTGTCAACAGGGTATCCCGGTGCAAGTGGCATTGTAACTGGTGTACCAACCAAAGCTGGGGAAAGTCTCCTCCCAGCCAGAGCTTCCACCTGCTCTTTGAGCTGGAGCTTAGAGTCTAGGAGGACAAGCAAGTCATGAACTACCTTATTTGGAGGGAATAGGACCTCATATAGAGTTACTTCTGGGAACAATGTATCACATTGCCCTAGATATTCTGGTAAGTAGCTACTCCATCTTGGTAAGATTTAATCTGAAGTTGTTTCACCTTATCTTGAACCCCACAGTCTCCAGGCACTGGTTTAAGACTTCCACAGCATTTCTGGCTCTGCCTGGTATGATACAGTATATAACTGACATACTGACATCTTGATGGCACCTTATCCCAGACTTCCAGATGATCTGTGACAGTACTTTCACATAGATGTTAAAATACATAGGAGAGAGCACCAAAGCCTGGATGAACCAAGGCATGGTTAATCCCACACTGGAATAACCATGCAGTTGAATATTTCACCTCATGGCCACCAATTGGAACTGCCCACTCAATTAGGAGCAAAGCACCACAGAATATGACCCCCAGCTTCCAGCTCTTGCAAATAACCTAGAAGGATACTATGGTTAATAGTTCTGAATGCCATTCAGAGGTCTAGTATGACCAAGAGAGGTGCACTCCCCTCATTTAGGTCATGATTAAGTCATCCACTAGACTAGAGCAACCAATTCCATTTCTGTCTCATGACTGGGCCCAAACTCTGACCCAAACACCCATTTTCTCCATGGCAGATCACATTAGAACCTTCCCCAGAGAAGCATTAATTTCTGGATCCAGCTGCCTGTGCCTCACCTGGTTGCCCAAAGGAGCCAAAAGGGGCATGGATCAAGCCCATAGGAACTCAGGATTGATTAATTCCTGAGTTCCAGAAACTCAAAAGAATCCCAAATTCACACAAAATACTACCTCACTTTCTGACTAATTCCACCCAGAGAAGATATCAGTAACTTCATCTGGAAGAAAGCTGTAAATTCATATGGGATGAAACGGATAAACTGTAACTATCATACTAAGAAATTATATAATAATGATAACATTCTTTATAAGTTTCCACATGGCTTACTGCAATATAATTAGAGAGTTTTGTTACATTTGTACATTATCTTTTCTTCAACAATTTCAGCTTACAAGACTACACCTCATCATATCCTAAACGTTGCTAATGTTTTAGATTTGCAACAACTGCAATCTTGCACATTTTTTCCTGAAGGATATTTCATTTAATTAACCCTATACTTGAGAAGCATGTATAAGATTGGATTGCATGTCTTCTGTTGATATAATGGAAAACTGAAAGCCTTGTCAATTCAAAGAATGTTGCAGTGATTGTCTTCAAGGAAATCAGGTTCTTATTTCTTGATAAGCTGAGAGATTTCTCCTTCCTCATGGTAGCTATCAAACTCAATGAGGTCAGCTGGTGAGGCCTGCTCTAGATCCTGAAACCACAGGAATTATATCTTGCTGTGAGGTGGGAGTAGGGGAAAGCATGTACACAAATCCAGTTGAATAAATAGACCTCAGCTTGTTTGTGATTAATATATTAACGATTAGTTTGTTGATGGAATTAAGGGTACAGTCCAAGTGCACTAACTGCAATCAATGAGATCAATGGAATTAACTCTTGAGTAAATATGCACTACATAAGTAATGCATAAGCAGGCTCTCTAGGAAGATTTTAGTACAGAAAACTGCTCTGAAATTTCAAAAGGAAAAAGAAAAGTCACACATGAAAGAATGTAGTTGACAAATGGATACATCTGTATTCTGCTGCTCTATTCAGAGCAGTCCTTCATAGAAGATGCAGCACTTTCAGCCTCTACACCACCTTTTTCTTTTCAACCCTGTTCTCCAGCACTTGCTTGAACAGATCAAGAAACACCTTTGCTATACAGTAAGGAACAGGCTTTTGTGGTTATCTGCTTTGTACAGGATTGGCTTATTATTCATTTTTTAAAGCAGTCCAGTAATGAGCCTGCCCTACATCCCCTTGCAGCTTGTCCTCCTTATATTGACATCTCATTACCTGCAGGATTTAGTTTTGACCTTAATTTGCACAGTTTTGCTCTCCCACTGGTATTTGTGCTAAACTCTCATACTTTCTGGTTTAATGGCAGGGGGAAGATGAGCTGAAATAGGAGGTCTCATCTTTTGTAATAGCAAGTGCCCTGTTTCAGGTGGTGGCGGTGGGGCGGAATCTATCCAAGTCTCCCCAAGGATAGCAAAGGCAAATTAAAAATGGAGAGCTCATCTGGCAGCAATCACTTTTAACCTACTTTTGGGATCAGAGCGAGAATAGGAACACACATCCGTGTCCTGCTGGCCTTGAGGACTGCCATATACTGTGGTGACACGGCAAAAGAGGGACACTCTGTCCATAGTTTCAGCTTTCTAACACCTGTGCATTCATTCTATTTTTAATCAGTTCAGGACTGACACACACTACATCTATTAGGTAAAGGTGGCTGTTCCGTTACTGACATCCTGGATTTTCTTTAGGAGTTCCTAGCTTTGCAAGCTTTTCTCTGTGGGAAGCCATGACCCAGATAATTGGGGCTTTACAGAAAAGCTTAGCATATAATTTATGAAGTTAACAAAACAGCACATATAATAAAACTGTATATGTAGTAAAGGCATAACTTCCTCAGGCATGGAAGTTCACCATGTTAAGGTCAGGGTCAGCCTACCTCATAAGTTTGTTGTTCTGGGTAAAAAATGGAAGAGGAAGTATTATATGCACCTGGAGCTCCTAGAGGAAGGTCAGGATATAAATCTAACAAATAAATGAACAAAAGACCATAATTTCTTTGATCAGTTACCTGCAAACCTACTGAGTAATCTTGCCAGGGAAAGGAACTTGTTTGTTTGCAGATAACTATTTCCTGACTTGGTTCTCACTTGTTGCCTATTCAACTTCTTTGAAGTTCGAACTCTAAAACTATATACATATTCTCCTTGATGGATGGCATGCAGACATTTGCTCTTGATGATTTCTCATTTAAATCCCATATGCTAGGCATGGCAAAGTTGCAGATACTGTTAGTCACAGAATGCAAATGTCAAATATTTTGAGAACTCCAAGATAGTCATAATCTTACATGTGTATCAAATAGTACTTACTGTATCACAATTCATCAGAAGTAGATTTTGTTGGAGGTTGTGCAGAGTGCTGGAAAGTGTTTCGCCCGAGAGATCAGAAAGAAGACACCAGGCATTTCAACAAAAATAATTGTATTTAAAGAAAGCATAGAACATAAACAGTTTCCTCATCCAGAGCCTGGATGGGCTCAAAAGCTTCTTAAATACAAAAGAGCATATTTACAAGTACATGCACACATCGAAGTGTGCTGAGCAGAAAGAGAGGCTGCAAACAGGAGAGGCAAAAGGGCTGGCTCAGGCAGAGCTGGCTTATTTAAATGCAAATTAAGCAAGGAAGTGGAGGATGGTTTCAAACTACAGTTTTCCTATATAAGGTCATTTGACACTTAAACCTTGTTGCATTTTAACCTGAGTACAATTAAGCCTGACCTGTTCACCCTACCGAAACTTAAGAAATGATTTGTTACCATGGATACCTGGCATCTCTGTGACTTGCTCCTTGCACAACAACAAAATACCAACTGATTTCCTATGAGCCTCTGGGGTGGCTCTCGTAAGGATCCCTGTAAGCAACCTCAGAGAGGATGCGCTGGTTAGGTAGAATGTAAATAAGAATATTCTTCATATTGTATCATTTTGTTTTGTTTCTGCAGGTTCCAGTTGTATTCAAGGTTTAGCCACTGAAAAGATATTAATGAAGTCCTGAATTATCATAACAGTTACTTCACATAGCATGCTGGCTGGGGAATTCTGGGAGTTGAAGTCCACACATCTTCAAGTTGCTGAGGTTGAGAAGCACTGTGCTAGAGTCATCCAACTATCATTGTGCTGCTATAACAATAATGAAGACAAGCATTATATCATCTCAGAAATGGCTGGGGGGCAGTAAAAAATGCTAAAGTCTATTCAATTTGTGATCTTTTTGTTACAGGTTATTAATTGGCTCCAAAAAGGTATGAGCCAAAGACCTGTTGTTAGATTACAATTGTCAAATTGTCAAACTGTAATTTTTTAGTCTCCCAGGATGGCGAGAAACTTCCTGGGAGATGTTTATCCTGGGAGATAAACAGAACCCTCTTTAGAACATCAGGCTCATTCATATCACACTGATTTCTCTAAGAGACCCGGCCCTTGCCGCCATGGATGAATGCAGCCTATAGTTCACATCCCAGGCATAGAGCTGTTCACAAAGCTAATCATGATAATAAATAACAATTAATAAGAATAATGAATAATAAATATCAGACAACTCATGGCCAGAAGCCCCTTGAGACTTCATACTAGTCTCATTAACATTATGCACAATTTACTGCACAAATAAACTACAACTAAAGATCAAGAGTTCCCAAGAAAACAGTGACAAATGGGAAAGGTAAAAATGTGAGTAGTAATCAAATCCTTAAGATAAAGGCATTTTAAAACTTTCAATTTTCACACTAAAGTAATCCCTGGTTCTATCTGATTTATTTTTTAATGTTCTGTGGGGATTTTCATGTTTCCTCCTGCCGCCACCCTCACTTTCCCAACAAACATGTTGAGTGGAAGGTAGATTAGGAAAGTAATTAGTTTCTTTCTTTAATACAGAATTTGACAAAATATTACATAATTGTACATTTCCCTAAATGGGTTATTTTTTGAAATGTAGATGAAAGATCAAATCTGGAAAAGTGGTTTAAGGAAAAGGAAATCAGTGGGAATAATCTGGGTTTAACTATTGAACTCAAAACCTGTATCCTGAATTGTGTGTTTATGTCTGTGCCTCTGAGTTGGTGTTAACTCCTGGTGACTGCCTGGACATGTCCCTGCAGTTTTCTTGGCAAGATTTCAGAAGTGGTTTGCCATTGCCTCCTTTCTAGGGTTGAGAGAGAGTGACTGGCCCAAGGTCATTCATTTGCTTTGCACCCAAGGCAGGACTAGGTCTCCTGGTTTCTAGCCCAGCACCTTAACCACTACACCAAACTGGCTTTTTTCATATCATGAATTAGTCATAACCGAACCTTTTTCAAGGTCAACTGTATGCCGTATCATCACAGGTTTTCCCAGCTAGGTATTTTTTAGATGAGTTGGGATTACAACTTCCACAATTCTTAATGAGAACATATGGAGGGTACTATACCTTCTTGGCAGAAGGTTATTTTGTGATAAATTTACCAACCAGATTGTAAACACATCAAGATAGGAGTTAGTAGTCATGAAGGATGTTTGTTTCACTTTTGCACTGAATGCACTGCTGTGATTATCCTTGCCATCCTATACCATCTTTCACTTGATTGCCCCCATGCCATTAATTTCTTGAATTTTTAAATTTTCATTGGCATTAGGAAGTATTCTAACCCTTATTGAAAATAGGCTGAGAATGGTTCAGAAGTGGTAGAAATACCATACTTCTGATGAAGTGGCACATCAGACATAGAGAACCTTGGTTTTTTTTAAAATTGTATGGCACAGCAGTTCAGTGTTCATACTGCTTTTTCTTGCTGGGAAATCCTTGTGAGGTTCAGCAGCCAGATGTGTAGACTATTTAGCTGTGACAAGTCACGTTGCCCAGGGTGCACCATGAGGAGGCTAGTCTACATTGCACCGAGTTGGGCTGAGAGAGTGACTGGCCCAAGGTCACCCAGCCGGCTTTCATGCCTAAGGCAGGACTAGAACTCACAGACTCCTGGTTTCTAGCCCAGCACCTTAACCACTAGACCAAACTGGCTCTCAGAACCTTGGTGAACCCATAGAAATGAACACACACATATGATGAGGATGCTTACAACAATAGTAGATTCTGAAAAGGGGCATTTCAATGCAAAGCAGGGGCTTACCATAGATCTAGCAAACCCCTCACTTCCCCAGCACAGATCAATTCATCCATCTTTCCAAACTTTCAGGGGGTATATACGTTTTTGTTTTCATTAGTTTCAAAGTGTAGTGGAATAGGGAAACATGAATCTCCAAAGCAGGCAGATAAAACACAGGTAAACCTGTTCTCTCTGTACCTCCACCTGGATTTAACAATGGTTTCATAGCAATTCCTCTCTTTATTGTTCTTCCCAGAATATTGCCAAATAATGGATCTGAACTGCTAAAATCTCAATTTATCTACCTGCTAAGTAGCTAATTGGAATAACTTGGGCAAATTCTATCCTCTTTCAGTATAATGTGCTTCAGAGTCCAGATGCTTAATTAGATTCTGATACATATGAGGAACTGTTTC
This sequence comes from Candoia aspera, assembly GCF_035149785.1. Classification (NCBI taxonomy): domain Eukaryota; kingdom Metazoa; phylum Chordata; class Lepidosauria; order Squamata; family Candoiidae; genus Candoia; species Candoia aspera. Next base: position 48,348,644 of record NC_086158.1, on the reverse strand, counting down.
ATAATCTGTACATATCTCTTTTTTAAGTGTAAAATTAAAATAATCCTCTATTTCTCTGGCCAAAGGCTGTGTTTCTTGTGGGGTTAATAAGCTGGGTGCTGAATGTCAGTGGTGGGCATGATTGGGATCAATGGTGAGCGAATCCTTTTTCATCACCACCGTTTTTGATGTCTTCTCTGCCCAGAGACATACTGATAGCTGAGTGGATAGCCGAGCAGATTTTCTGCAGAGGTTTCTTGAAATAAAACTGGAAGTCAAAGGATATTTGCCACTGATGTAAAGAGTAAAGTAACCTATTGTGAGCTCAGCCAGTGTTTCTCAACCTTGGCAACTTTAAGATGTGTGGACTTCAATTCCCAGAATTCCACAGCAAGATGTCTAGGGAATTCTGGGAATTGAAGTTCACACATCTTAATGTTGTCCAGGTTGAGAAATACTGAGTTAAACTATTAACTTAATTGTTGTCATAACTGATTACTTCCTATCTTACGGCTTTGACATTTAGGTGACTAGATGTGATGCAGACACCTCATAATTATCAAAACAACAAATTTTGAAGGGATAAAATAAATGAGTTGCTTATCTGAAGTCAGTCTAAGGTAATTTGCCTTTTCAGGAAGTATACAGTAAATATCCAACAAGGCTTATTGTATGTGGATTTTTTTTTTATGCAAAATGCTCAGGTCAGCCAAAACAGATGATAGAAGGCCTTACCCGAACAAAACATCTATTTTATGGAATTTTCCCAGCTATACTTTTTTATCATTATGCATTATACATTTATCTAATGCATCCTGAAAAATGAGCATAGAAGTGAGTATTCAAGAGATTCCTGCGTTCATTACATTTTAACAACAAGTCTGTGATGTAATCTAGGTTGCAAGATAGTAACTGGCATTAGCTAAGTAAGAATCTGAAGCTTGGTCTCTTCAGTTTTGTCATTTCAGTGATTGCTGTGGCTGGATTCCCACAACATGCAACATTAGGAGGTGGGTCATTTCAGCTTCAGCATAATGTGGGAACTCAGCTGTTGTATGAATCAAGTCGTCACGTTAAGCCAGAATATAGTTAATGGTTTGGCATAGTGTATGGTGTGAACCCAGTGTGTTTTGTTATCTGGGTTTATCAAGTTGCATTACCAACTTTTCTATTACACAGAGTCCTATGCATTCTGGGAAATCTGTGCTTAGAATTCCATGTGGGGTTAGAAACTTGGGGGACAGGCAAAAAGAAGTTGGCTGCCACTGATGATAATGACTCAGCCAAATGAAAATGGGAAATGAATTTCTTTCTTCAGGAATACTTGCAAGTCATCTTTTGTGCTCAGCAGGAGACTTGTTAGGGCACTAATACTGATTGCGTTCGGTGGTGGTAGGAGAGAAGAGCTAGGCTAATAAACATTCTTCTTTGCAAGAATTCATGTTTACGTACGCCAGGCAGATGTTATATAGTCAGTTCAGTTCACCGCCACAGCCATTATATTCTATTTATGTTTCACTTTATTGTTTGTTTGAGCTGTTGGTGTGTGTGTGTCTGCCTGTGTGTATACACGTGTGTGTGCACACATACGCACATGAACACACACACACACACACACACTTATTATTGGTTCTCTTTAGAAGGAGATTATAATATCTTCATCTTTATTATGCAAAGTAAAAAAGTCTCTGTAAAGCATCTCATAAAATGTTGCTTCCCCCCAGCCAGGAGCAGTACAGTTTGTGATCCTTAAGTTAATGTTCCTATTACAAAAAATGTCTGGTGGCAGCATTGGCCAGAGTTGGCATGGCCAGAAAAAGACATGCTGCTAAATAAAGCCACGTGCTGCATTTTATAGATTTCCTGATGTCTTTTGATGAAAACCATCAGCTTAAGCAGAAGCTCTGCTGGCACGGACAACTTTCTAGGCTGCTTTTCTCTTTATTATTTTGGTTTTTAAGAGTGGCTATTGAAAGAGACAAGAACTCTTTGGTCTCAAAACTGGAAAATTATCTTTTTTGAATGGTCAAAATTTTTTTAGAAGTCATGATATAGAGCACATAGCAAACAATAAAATTGATTAATTGATTATGTGCCAAGTTGTTGTCAAGTCTTAGCAACCATATAGATAGAATAACAATAAAACAAACAATAAAACAATAAAGAGATTCAAAACAATATTAGATATCTTAATGGACTAATTAATATAAGTGATAATTAATAATGATGGTTAGGAGCTACACTTGACTTATTATGGCACTTTAAAATTATTACATTATTATACCACATAAGTGTCCATGCTCCTGTGTTATTTTTACTGCAAATATGTCCTGGCTATGATTCCAGCAACAGGTTTTCAAGCGATTAGCTAACGTTTAGGCAAACAGTCCAGGATTGAACAATTCAAGTTTATTCACAAGAAGATTGGCAGAAAAAGGCATGGTCAAAAACAGCCCTGAGATCAAGATAAAGAGGAAAAATGAAGCAGCAAGTTGAAAGGGGTTGAGCAGTAAGTTGGGCCAAACTCCAGTGAAGGCCAACTGTAGAATCATAAAGTTGGAAGGGGCTATTTAGGTGATTGGAGTCCAACCTTCTGCTCAGACAGGTGTCCATACTGAAACATCCCAGACAGATGGCTGTCTAGCGTCTGCTCCAGCATCTCCCCTGAAGGACAGGCTACCATCTCTCTGGGTAATTGGTTCCCCTTTCAAATTACTCTTGTTGTTGTTTATTCATTCAGTCACTTCCGACTCTTTGTGACTTCATGGACCAGCCCACGCCAAAGCTTCCTGTTGGTCGTCAACACCCCCAGCTCCCCCAGGGACGAGTCCATCACCTTTAGAATATCATCCATCCATCTTGCCCTTGGTCGGCCCCTCTTCCTTTTGCCCTCCACTCTCCCTAGCATCAGCATCTTCTCCAGGGTGTCCTGTCTTCTCATTATGTGGCCAAAGTATTTCAGTTTGGCCTTTAATATCATTCCCTCAAGTGAGCAGTCTGGCTTGATTTCCTAGAGTATGGACTGGTTTGATCTTCTTGCAGTCCAAGGTACTCTCAGAATTTTCCTCCAACACCACAGTTCAAAAGCATCTATCTTCCTTCTCTCAGCCTTATGGTCCAGCTCTCGCAGCCATATGTTACTACAGGGAACACCATTGCTTTAACTATGAGGACCTTTGTTGTCAGTGTGATGTCTCTGCTCTTAACTATTTTATTGAGATTTGTCATTGCTCTTCTCCCAAGGATTAAACGTCTTCTGATTTCCTGACTGCAGTCAGCATCTGCAGTAATCTTTGCACGTAGAAATACAAAGTCTTTCACTGCTTCTACATTTTCTCCCTCTATTTGCCAGTTATCAATCAAGCTGGTTGCCATAATCTTGTTTTTTTTTTGAGGTTTAGCTGCAGGCCAGCTTTTGCACTTTCTTCTTTCACCTTCATCATAAGGCTCCTCAGTTCCTCTTCGCTTTCAGCCATCAAAGTGGTATCATCCGCATATCTGAGATTGTTAATGTTTCTTCCAGTGATTTTAACTCCAGCCTTGGATTCCTCAAGCCCAGCTTGTCGCATGATGTGTTCTGCATACAAGTTGAATAGGTAGGGTGAGAGGATACAGCCCTGCCGTACTCCTTTCCCAATCTTAAACCAGTCTGTTGTTCCGTGGTCTGTTCTTACTGTTGCTACTTGGTCGTTATACAGATTCTTCAGGAGGCATACAAGATGACTTGGTATCCCCATACCACTAAGAACTTGCCACAATTTGTTATGGTCCACACAGTCAAAGGCTTTAGAATAGTCAATAAAACAGAAATAGATGTTTTTCTGAAACTCCCTGGCTTTTTCCATTATCCAGCGGATATTGGCAATTTGGTCTCTAGTTCCTCTGCCTTTTCTAAACCCAGCTTGTACATCTGGCAATTCTCGCTCCATGAATTGCTGAAGTCTACCTTCTTGAGCATTATGTTACTGGCATGTGAAATAACTGTTTGAACATTCTTTAGTGTTTCCCTTTTTTGGTATGGGGATATAAGCTGATTTTTTTCAATCTGATGGCCATTCTTGTGTTTTCCAGATTTGCTGGCATATAGCATGCAATACCTTGACAGCATCATCTTGCAAGATTTTGAACAGTTCAGCTGGGACGCCGTCGTCTCCTGCTGCCTTGTTATTAGCAATGCTTCTCAAGGCCCATTCAACCTCACTCTTCAGGATGTCTGGCTCTAACTCACTGACCTCACCGTCAAAGCTATCCCCAATATTATCCTTCCTATACAGGTCTTCTGTATATTCTTGCCACCTTTTCTTGATCTCTTCTTTTTCTGTTAGGTCCTTGCCATCTTTGTTTTTGATCATACCCATTTTTGCCTGGAATTTACCTCCGATGTTTCTAATTTTCTGGAAGAGGTCTCTTGTCCTTCCTATTCTATTGTCTTCTTCCACTTCTGTGCATTGCTTGTTTAAAAATAATTCCTTATCTCTTCTGGCTAACCTTTGGAATTTTGCATTTAATTGGGCATATCTCCCCCTATCACTGTTGCCTTTTGCTTTCCTTCTTTCTTGGGCTACTTCTAGTGTCTCAGCAGACAACCATTTTGCCTTCTTGGTTTTCTCTTCCTTTGGGATGTATTTTGTTGCCGCCTCCTGGACAATGTTGCGAACTTCTGTCCATAGTTCTTCTGGGACCCTATCTACTAAGTCCAGTCCCTTAAATCTATTCTTCACCTCCACTGCATATTCCTTAGGAATATTAGTGAGCTCATATCTAGCTGATCTGTGGGCCTTCCCTAATCTCTTTAGTCTGATCCTAAATTGTGCAAGAAGAAGTTTGTGATCTGAACTACAGTCAGCTCCAGGTCTTGTTTTTACCGACTGTATAGATGTCCGCCACCTTTGGCTGCAAAGCATGTAGTCAATCTGATTTCGGTGTTGTCCATCTGGTGAAGCCATCTCTTAGGTTGTTGGAAGAGAGTGTTTGTTATGCAGAGTGAGTTGTCTTGGCAAAATTCTATCAGCCTATGTCCTGCTTCCTTTTGTTCTCCCAGGCCATGCTTATCTGTAATTCCAGGTGTCATCTGACTGCCCACCTTAGCATTCCAGTCTCCTGTGATGAAAATAATGTCTCTTTTAGGCATATTGTCCAGTAGGTGCTGCAGATCCTCATAGAACTGATGTACTTCAGCTTCTTCAGCATCTGTGGTTGGGGTGTATATTTGGATCACTGTGATGTTAGATGGCTTGCCCTGAATTCGAATTGAGATCATTCTATCGTTTTTTGGATTGTATCCAAGCACTGCTTTAGCCACTTTACTATTAATTATGAAGGCTACTCCATTTCTTCTGTGGTCCTCTTGTCCACAGTAGTAGATCTGGTGGTCATTTGATGTGAAGTGGCCCATTCCAGTCCATTTCAGTTCACTGATGCCCAAAATGTCTATCTTTCATCTTGACATCTCACCAATAACCACATCCAATTTGCCCTGGCTCATAGATCTTACATTCCAGGTTCCAATGGTGTGTTGATCCTTAGAACATCGGATTCGCCATTCACCACCAGCACCGTTGGTCGCCAGCCATCCTTTTGGCTTTGAGCTAGCTGCGTCATCACGTCTGGGGCTAGCTGAACTCATCCTCTGTTCCTCCCCAGTAGCATTTGACCATCTTCTGACCTGGGAGTCTCATCTTCCGATGGTATACCGACATAGGACTGGAAAGGAGTTATTTATATTCCAATGTCCAGAAAAGGTAATGTCATAGTTTGGATGTGTTACACAAATACCTAGTTCTCCTGAGAAATCTGTAACACTGGGAAAAGTGGAAGAAAAGAAAAGAGGACAACCAGCAGCAATGGGTGAACTGTTGGAAGACTTAAAGGTAGTCCTGCAAGTCTTCCAACAGTTCATCTACTACTGCTGGTTGTTTTCTTTTGGGGACAGATCATCCTGAAGAAAATATATCTATGTGGTAACTAAGAGTTGACACTGACTTGATGGCACATAATCATATCAGAGACATCACACTGACAACAATGATAAGGCCATGATGATCCTAGTTATAACAAACGGCTGTGAAAGTTGACCATCAGAAAGGCTGAATAAAGAAAAAACTAATACTTTTAAATTGATATTCTCTTATGCTGGAGAAAATTGTTGAGAATAACATGGACTACAATAACAACTAGTTCAATACTAATGAAGTAAAATCAAACTAGAGAGGTAGTCTGGTGCAGTGGTTAAAGCACCAGGCTAGAAACCAGGAGACTGTGAGTTCTAGTTCTACCTTAGGCCTGAAGCCAGCTGGGTGATCTTGGGCCAGTCACTCTTTCTCAGCCCTAGGAAGGAGGCAATGGCAGACCACTTCTGAAAAACCTTGCCAAGAAAACTGCAGGGACTTGTCCAGGCAGTTGCCAGGAATCAACATTGACTTGAAAGCACCAAAAACAAACAAACAAAACCAAATTACTCATTGGAAGCTCAAAGAATGAAGCTATGGTTTAAATATTTTGAACATATAATGCAAAGGCATGTCATTGTAGAATTCCTATCCTTCTGGAAAAATGATGTCCATTGAATCACAAAAGAGTTGGAAGCAACTGAATGACTGAATGAATGACTGAATGAATATCCCAAGATCTTTTTTTACAAGTACCATTATAAAACTAGGTATACCTGTGCATTTGGTATACCTAACCTATACCTGTGCATTTGATTTTTGTTTACTAAGTGAAGAAATCTGCATTTGTCTTTGTTAAACATTTTCTTAGTTGATTTCTTTGACTTATAAAGATTATTTTACACTTTATTTCTGTTTTCTAGTACATGCTTTGTTATCTGCAAATTTGATAAACATCTTCTCTACCTCTTCATCCAAATAATTAATGAAAATAATAAAGAATAGAGTACCCAGCCAGGGCTGATCCTTATAGTATCCTCACGTGACACCTATCTCTAATTTGATGAATAACCACTGATTTTTTAAAATATACATATAATTTTTAAAAAAAACTTTAAAAAAGAAGAATACAAACTAATGTAAAGTAAGGAAGGAAAGAGAAAAGGAAAAAAATCAAGGAGAAAGCAAAATGAGCAAGAAAAGAAAAAAAGTTAAAGGAAAATAGAAAGGAAAGAAAAAAGATAGAAAATAGTAGCTTCCAATATTCTTTACAGCAGTTATAAGTACAATTACGTTTTAACCTCTCTCCCTAAAGTTACAGCATAATGGATGAATAACCACTGATGAGTACTCTTTGAGTACTATTTTCAAGCCAGCTACGTATCCACTAAAATGTGATGTCAACCAGCCCACACCTAAGTAGCTTGCCAATCAGCATGTCATAATGTACTTTGCCCAATGCTCTGCTGAAGTCAAAGTATATTATGTCTGCAGAATCCCCAGAATTTCTTAAGGAAGCTACTGGATCAAAAAATGAGAGAATATTCGTCTGGATGTATTTTGACAAATCCATGCTGATTTTTATTATTTACCACACTATTTTTAAGGTGCTTAAAGAATGATTTATGAGTTGCTTTAGATTCTTTGCAGGCATGTATGTCAGACTGTTCTATAATTTGTTGTATCTCTCCCCCCACCTCTTTGAAGATAGGGACATTTGCTCTCCTCTAATTATCTGCCATTTCACTCATTCTCCCAGGATTTCCCAAAGATAATACACAGTATTAGGATTTAGTCGGAGCACCAAGCAGTTCCTTCAATACTTTAGGATGCAGTTAATCTGCTGCTGGAGATTTATACTCATTCATGTTTTTCAATGTCATGTTTCTCAGTCTCAAACTTTGTATTGCCCCTTTTTCCTGCTGTTCACAATTTCTTGATGGAATGCATAGGTTTTTTTCTGGCGAACACAGAATTGTGTAGCTCTGCCTTTTCTTTGCTCTCTTCATTGAGCAGTTGAAATACATGTAATTTTCTTTTCCTTTTTTCCTGATTTTAATAAGCTCTTTGTGTAGCCATATTTGCTTGTAATGCCTCTTATCCATTTTTATCCTCATTGGAATTGTTTTTAATTCAGTTTTTAGTATCTCTTTCTTTAGGAACTCCCACTCACCTTGAGCTCTTTTTCTCACTAGCTTCTCTTGTCAGGAGATCCTATTTATTTATCTGATTTACCTTAAAATCAGCTTTATAAAGTACAAGATTTTTTTTGACAACCCTGTTTTAGTTTCCCTTAAATCATGAACTCCAACATTACACGATTACTATCCCTGGATGTTCCAGCTATTTCCACTTCCCCAGCTAAGTATTCCCTTTTGATTAGTATCATGTCAAGGATAACTGATCCTCCTGTGCCTTCTTCTACCCTCTGAAAGAGAAAGTTGTCAGCAAGACAAGTCAGGAATTCCTGGAAGAACCATGCTTGGCAGAGTTTGTCTCCCAACAGATGTCAAGGTAATTAAAGTCTCCCATCACTACAATTTCATGCCTCTTTGAAAACTCTACCGTTTGTTTTTGGAAGGCATCATCTGCATCTTCTCCTTGGTTGGGTGGGCGATGGTAGACACCAACACCAATATTGCTTTTATTTGTTCCTCCACTTATTTTAACCCAGATGCTCTCTATAGGATTGTTAAGTTCATTCATTTGGATTTCTGAGCAAGAATGGATATTTTTAACATAAAGTACAATTCTTCCTCCCTTTCTACTGCTTCTGTTCCTTTAAAGCTATTAGTATCTAATTGCTGTACTCCAGTCATGGGATTCTTTCCACTAGGTCTCTCTTAGACCTGTTAAACCATATTTGCCATATGTACAGTACTCTGATCATTAATATATAGACCACGGGCCTTTCCTCATCTGCATATTCTGGTCTATCCCCATGACATTGTTTTCATTTCCCTCTCAGCCCATGCACGAGATAGCCTACTTGGGTCTGGATGGGGAGGAACAGGCTTAAACTCAACCTGACGAGGCTTAGTAGCTGTGTATTTCAGGTTCTCCCACTATCAAGGATTTTCTAACTTTAGTTCTGAATGGGGTAGCACTCCCCATTCAGAACTGGGGTGCAGTTTGATATCACAGAGTCTTTATCTGTGTTATCTATGGGGAAAATGTCTGCAGTTTCACTCTTCACGCATTCAAGTAAAAGGAGGAGAGAGGAAAAAAAGAGATAGTAAAAGCAATAAAAGTCTAAGAGCTGAATCGGAAAGCAATAAAAGAATCAGGAAAGTGGTAACAGAGATAAATAATTAGGGAGGAGTGAGAATAGGAGGACTAAAGTGAACAACCTGGTTTTGGGCAGAGAAAGATTCTAGGAAAAATCTTTAGGGTTATAAACTGAAGTCTAATTAGATGAAACAAAATTAAAATTAGATAAAAAAGACAAAATCTTAGATCTACTAAGGGGTAAGGTTAAAGGCAACACAAATAAGAAATCTGTCTTCAGCAAATGTATTTTGTACTTTAGCCAGTATATTTTATAAATTATTTTTCATACTAAAGCTTAGTCTCTGCGTGGTTGCCATCATCCCTTATAAAAAAGAATCTATGATGGTATGGCTATAGCTATATTAGGATTATTGATGAGTCTTGGGACTTGTGTTGTCTTATCCTTGGATCCCTACTCTTTCAGATAACTTACTTCACAAGTCTATGAATTCACTCAGTAGACATCTGTTCAGTTTCCTGTAGAAGTGAATCATTCATTATATCTTCTTCTACACTACTGTAAGTTGCATCCTCTCTACCCTCCAGGAATTCACATCTCTGTTCTGCTGTATCGCTTTTTCTTCCCTGAATGCTCAAAGACTGTGTTAATTGTGAGTGCCTGAAATCTCTTCCTGATATCTCTTTTACATATCTTGCTTCTGGATTGTTATTCTTGTCCACTGTGCTTGTCCCTCTGTCTGTCTTCCTTATCTGTTCCATTGTCTGTTCCTGTTCTAGAGCCTCCTTTCTTTAAATTAATAGTTCCCATCATTTCTTATCAACTGAAGTGTGGTCATTTACTGTTTCAGTCCTTCAGCATTTTCTTCAAGGTCTTCTTCAAGGCTGTATTTGCTGCAAATATAACCAATTTTTTTCAGGCAGGAAGACAAACATGACACAAGCAACGCCGGTCATAATTGCAGTTGCCTGTCTGTTCATCTCTACTTTTTCTATAAGAAAAGAACATAAAGAAAATATTCTTTTATGTTCTTTTCTTATATTGGCCAAATAAAACTCTTAACTTGGAGGGAAAAGAGTTAGGGACTCTCCCTTAAACCTCCCCCTGCTAAACTCCACTGACAGACTCAGGTAGCTCAGCAATTACAAGGCTGAGGTTCACAGCCAGAAGAAACCTGGGAAGGTTGTTGCTATTCCTGCATGAGAGATTGTTTCAGCAAGTGACATGGTCTCTGAAAGAGACTTTTATGTAAAAAAAGTCCTAGCCTCTACCCAGAGCTAATCATTAAAAAAAAATAATTAGGAATTCTCTAGATTACCAAATAAACTAATGCACTCTTCACTGAAATCTGATGCTCTCCGCCCTTTGCCCCTCATTCCAATACCCCCCCCCTTTGGTGGGCTAGTGTGGCATGTAATTTCACCAAGCATAGTTCAGAAATATAGGGTTGGGGTGAAGTGAAAGGTCCCCTGTGCAAGCACCAAGCCATGTCTGACCCTCGGGGGGGAAGCCGCTTTTGCGACGTTTTCTTGGCAGACTATAGAGCAGGGTGGTTTGCCATTGCCTTCCCCGGTCGTCACCTTCCCCAGCAAGCTGGGTACTCATTTTACCAACCTCCCTGGGAGGATGGAAGGCTGAGTTGACCTGAGCCGGCTACCTGAGAATCCAGCTTCCACTGGGATCGAACTTGGGTCGCAGGGAGAGTTTCAGTTGCAGTACTGCCGCCAACCACTCTAAGCCACACGAGGCTCTAGGGTTGGGGTAGTGAGAGTCAATTCCACAAATTCTTGGCTGATGCCTGACTAATTCCTGTTGCATGGCAGAATGCCAATTTTGTGCAATCTCAGGTGGTAAAGCATTCACTTGTTCTAAAGACTCAGGTTCTGTGAATATGTGAAAAGCCTTTACTGTTTCAGCCTGAAAACGTGATGGAGGAACGCCTTTATTACTCCTCTGAGATCTGCAAGGTAATACAGGGCTTAAATTTTGACTCCTATCACTTTCCTGAGAAGCATCTGTCTCATCAGACAGATCTTCAGTTTGCTTTTCTGGTTTAATGTCCTCATCAGGCAAAAGATCACCATCAGCAAGTCCTTGCTGTTCTCTTGTGGTGGTCAGTTCAACTGGAGAGCTAGAATTTAATCTCCCCCAGTTTTGTTCAGCAAAAGAAGCGCTTTTGCTAATTATTAATTTCTCTCCCATTATGAACCTGTAGCTCCTCTGGCTTTGTTCATAGCCAACAAAGATAGCTTTCTTTGTTGTGGGGCCTCCTTTCCTTCTCTGCTGTTTTGGAATGTGAACCCATGCAGTGCTACCAAACACTCTAAGATGGCTTACCTTTGGTTTCACACCATAAAACAAATGGAATGGAGTGTCCTGAATCACAGAATTATACAACCTGTTCTGTACATAACAAGCAGTCGATAAAGCTTCTCCCCAGTACTTAAAACATAATCGTGAATCTTTTAACATGCATTCCATCGCATTTTGCAAGGTTCTGCCCTTTCTTTCAGCAACACCATTTTGCTAAGGGGTGTAAGGGTTAGAAAGAATTTGTTCTATCCCCTTTTCCACTAGGAACCTTCTGAATTTGTGAGAAAGGTACTCTCCTCCTCTATCACATTGGAGTGCAGATACAGGCCTAGGGAATTTTCCATTTGCCCATGTCACAAAACTTTTAAATTTCTCAAATGCTTCATCTTTATGTTTTTAGATGTAGATAAATGTGTATCTTGAGAAATCATCAATGATGGTCATTGCATACCTTGCTTGTCCAAGACTTGGAGCAAAAGGACCAATAATGTCAGAGTGTACAATTTCCAAAGGTCTAGTTGTAACTCTGTCACTGTGCTTACTCACAGGAGCCTTTAGTGTTTTGCATTCTTTGCAAACTACACAGTCTAAGTATTTATCACAGGGTTTTATCTTTAGGTCAGCACACAGCTGTGGCATTTGTGCTATATACTTGAAATTAGCATGACCAAATCTCCTGTGCATCAGGTGTACACATTGGTCATGATATGGAGTGTTGCCAACTGCAGCCTTGCAGCTTGGCTTCCTTGCATTTTGCACAATGTACAAGGAGTCTTTTAACATACCAGTAGCACACAATTTCCCATTTTTACGTATCTCACAACCATTTTTCTTAAATGTTATGATATACCCTGTTGCAGCCACAGATAAAAGGTTTGATTGTAAATTTGGCACATACAACACACCTTTTACAGTTTCTCCTAAGCAGGATAAATACAAGTCACCTTGTCCCATAATTTTGGTCACAGACCCATCAGCCAAAGATACACTTTGTCTTTCAGTTTTAGACAGTGACACAAAAGGGCTTGTACAATTACATAAATGACAATTGGCCCCAGAATCTAACACCCATACATCAGAATTACCCTTCTCAGCAACCTGTGCAATCTGGGTTGTCTGAAGAGCCTTCTTCTGTGTTGCCCTTGTGTTCTTCTTCTCTGTCTTTCTACTCTTGGGTCTCAAGGCACAGTCTCTTTGCAAATGTCCAGCTGAACCACAAGTGAAGCATCGCTGGCTGGCTAGTTCTGTGGCCTCAGGTTCCTTTCCCTTCTTTTCCCTCGTTTTCTGGTATTGCAGCTTTCCAGAAGAGATGGGGGGGAATCTTTCCTCTCTCTTCTCCCATTCAGCGAGTAAGCGCTGTGTAACATACGATGGGGTGAGGTCTGCTTCAGGCATAGCCTCCAGGGTACAAATCAGCGTGTCCCACGTTTCATTTAGTGAGGACAGGAGGATATAGGATTTTGTGAGAGGTGTAAATTCCATTCCTCTCTCCTGCAACTCAACAAACAGCTGCTGAATAAAATGCAGGTGCTCAGGAAGGCTATCTCCTTCTGCAAGGTAGGCTTTGTACAGCTTTTTCGTCAGGGTAACTTTACTCCCTGCTGTTGCCTTTACATATAAGTCTCTCAAAGCGTCCCGAAGTTGCTTTGCAGACTGCATGCCTTGCACGTGGACTAGCTGATTGTCCTCAACTCCCAAGATAATGGTGGCTCTAGCCCGCTCATCCTGTCTCAGCCATTCAGCACTGGGATTTTGGGGGGTTTGCTCACCTATTGGCAGCCAAAGATTCTCTCTGCGAAGATACATCTCCATCTTCAGGGCCCAATTCAAATAGTTGGTCTCTGATAGGCGCTCCAGAGGCATCGCTGAGGGCTGGGAGGTAGCCATGGCTTCTTCCTTCTTTTGCAAGTCACCTCAGCTGGCTTCTTTGTCCTGTAGACCAGCAGTTGCTGGAAAATCTCCAGGTGGCTCCAAAGAAAATCTTCACAGGTCTTTGCTACCTGCCTTTAAATTGTGCATGAGGTGTGGAGCTGATCTCTCTTTTCTCTCTGGGTTTTACTGGGCTTACTGGGTTGCTCACTGGGCACATAACCTGTTGGCAGAATGCTGGGAAAGCCTTTAGCCCAGGAGAGATCAGAAAAGTCACACACACCAGGCATATCTATAAAAATAATTTATTTATAGAAAGTAAAACAAAATTTAAAGGACTTAGCTCTCCTGGCTTGCTACATATCGGCAGAGAGAAAAAAAAGAGGAAGTAAGAACAAGTCTGGGCAGGATCCTCCCCCCAGGCAATTTGCATGAAGCACGTGCGAGGAGACAATCAAATACAACCTCTTCACCCGGCCAAAATGATTAGGTACAATAGCAGTCTTAATCGTTAGTAGGAAAACCTCAACATGTTATTCTTCCCTATCAAAGGAAGATATGCATGGGGAATGGGGTCATAGCAAAACACTAATGTGCCTAGTCCTCTAGAAACTTTTCTTGAAGAATCTCTTTGTAAAAGTGGTAAGGATAATCAGACTGAATTTGTAGTATTTAGTTAGTAGCCTATACTGTTGGAGCCACAGTGATGCTGTGAATGGAGTGTTGAGATTGGATGTGGAAGACTGATCATGAAATCTCTGTTTAACTATAATGTACAATGTGTCATATTTGACCACACTGTTTGTCAGAGCTGAAGGGGTGTAGGAAATCTCTGTTCTGAAGTCTTGGAGTGAAAAAAGAGTAACACGTTAAATATTTACCCATCCTTTCTCAGCACTCGAATGGAACCACATAATGTGGTTATGAGGTCTGAGGTCTGAGTTGGAACATCTAAATAAGCTCCTGTTGGAACTGTTTGCTGCCCTGTTGGGACATGATTATAAAATTGTGAACAGTTGTTTTCTGCCAACCCATCTTCCTGGTACCTGCTCTCTCTCTCTCTCTCTCTCTCTCTGTGAGAGAGAGAGAGAGAGAGAGAGAATATGCATACATGGTCCTACCAGTGAGTCAAGAATTCTGAATACTTATTGCACATCCCACTGGGATGGAATCATTAAAAGAATAGCATGGTAGTATCCATCAGAACTCTTGATAAAACAGGAACACTGTAGCAGATGATAATCCATTTGGAGTGATAATATTTCTGAATGCTCACAACAGTGCCAAGAACATGCACAATCTTATTGCAACCTAGCACACTTCAAATTACTCAGATCCAATGCACATCAAAGAGCTAAGATGTGCACAGATTCACTGATGGTGTTAGCTCTGGACAAAGACTGTCCTAAATCCATCCTGTTTTAACTTTGCAATATTTTGATCTTATCTGCATGTTTTACTTTTAATGACTAGAAGTGGAAACATACTTCTAATTTTAAATAGGGACATTAAGACTTTGGTACTTTTTAGTATGCAATCATATCATTCTTCCTCAGGACAGCCTTGTAATGTATATTTTTATTGTACCCATTTTATGGTGGAACTGGTATAAAAAATGATAATTTGCCCTATGTTTCACAGTGAGTTCATATCTTAGCTATGATTTGAGCCCAGATTTTCGGAATACAGGCTGAAAATAATGCAATAAATGTCTCCTAGATCAAAGAATAAGTGTGCATTCTGTTCTATTTGCATGTGACATACAAGTCTCCTAAAAGAAAACCAAGCCATGGGGATATATTATGTCTGTTTCAAGCAGTAGCACAGAGCATAGAACTGGAAACACTAAACATGTAAGGAAAGATGGAGAAGCTGTAAGCAGTAAAAGATAAAGCGTCCCAATCAGCGATGAAGCCCACTGGCATTGCGAATGGCATCAGAACATGAAATGGCCAAACAACAACTGTAGAAACTATAATAAAAGTCTATCCCCTTTGAAAAATGTGCAGGGTATAAATGGAAATGTTTGTGTAAAGCTTGAATTGTGAGTTTATTCAGGAGAAAGGGATGAGCTGTCTAGGACACAATAGAGAAAGAAAGAAGCAAGTGCCACAGACACTTCCTAGAAGTCAAACCCATGACCTCTCTGCCCCATGACCTCTAGTAGCACACATGAAATGGAGGTGAAGTGGCTCAGAGAAATCACAGCACTGGGGGAGAAAAACGGTGAGATTGAAATTCTATGGTAAGTTTCTGGGCCAGTGTATGTAGCTGTCACTTGGATACAATAGTGGAGCAATCATAGGAAAAAAATGCATGTCAACATTCACAAGAAAGCAATTAGCCTTGGATCAACACATTAGTTGGGTTCATGGCCTAGCCATGCAGGTGTGTGTTGTACTGAAGTAGAAGATAAAAACTCATATTCAAAGGGTAAACTGGGTCCTGATGGCCTTAAAGGAATGTCTTAACAATTATTTGTGTTCCTTCAGAAGGCTATGAAACTTTTGCAACTCTTAGGCCACAAAAAAGTTATTGTTATAACAGGTGATGGAAAGAATGAGATACGGCTACAGTATAGGAGATCTGTAGACTGCTGAAGGATAAATGTGCTTATGATGCTACACAGCACAATTACAGGCTTTCTAAGCATAAGCAGAGGAATTAAGGGAGTTGGATTGCGTTCTGTGGTTGATTCTGCCCTTGGAAGCTTGGTTAATTTTGCATCATTTTTGCTCTTGTAGAACAAGGAGGTGTTTTGTATCGGCTGAGGCTGTGCTGTCCATCTAACCTAGTACTGTCTCAGCAGGTGGCAGTACCGTACTTAGTAGACCTAGACTCAGCCTAGAAATTAAGTAAGGTCAGGCCTGATTGGTGCTTGGTTAGCATTCAGTTATCCTCAGGACTGTAGGTTGGATTGGCAACTTGGAGAAACATCACAAAGAAGACACAAAACCTTTTCCTTTTCCAAAGATCACAAAACCTTTTCCATTGTTCCCAAGAAAACTATCTGGATGTGCCCATGAAAACACTGGCTGAACCTGACTTGAAGGTGATACTACTTCTAACTAATATTATCTATGGATTGACAGTAATTTTACAAAGCTTTAGTTGATGGTCCTCCCCAGCCTTGCTGCTTTCAGCCTTGCCAATCACATAGAACTTTTGATACGCAAAGCATATATTGCATCACTAACTTACATACAGTCCATATTGTTATTTTGCCAGAATACAAATGAAGTTCCCCTTTCTCATTTATGCCAAAATAAATATTTTGGTATTTAAGGAACCACAGTACCATTTTCCAGGAATTAGCTATAAAATGAACATTAATGAGGAGATGTGGTATGGAAAGCTATTATATCATAGACAAGCAAGAGAAAAAGAGAGAAGCCTAAGACTTCAATAGCTTTCTAGTCAGCAGGTTAATCATTATTCTTTCTCATCAACTGTTTTCTATCTGAAGTCAGTATTTAAATTCTGAGCCAGCATGGACAAAAAAGGACAATATCACTGCAAAATCCTCTCTTATGAATCAGAGAGAAAATGTAAAAGGACCATAAGGAGAGAAATAAACCACTTACTTTTTAAAACAGATTCACAGTGCTAACAGCAGCTTTCTGTTTCTATTCTGCAATTTCTCACAATCCCAGAAAAATACTGAATTTTATGCTGGGTGCATCGTTTCATATTCTGAAAGTTACAATTTTCATGTTAAAAACCACATCTTAAAAGAGAAGGGTTCACAATTAGATAAAATTCCACAGATTTGAGAATGGTTCTACTGTATATCCCTCTTGTTAAACTATTTTTTATTCAAAAGTGCCTTCAACCTGTGTCTATGAAAGATAAGCTTTGGAAAACTTAAGCAATGTTTCAAAATCAGAGCTGGACTTCATTGGCATTTGCGCTGGCCCAAACAGAGCTCCAATGTCCTGTATAGTGTTATGCTCTCCCTAGTGCCTGGCAGAAGCAGAATAAACCATGCAAAATAAACAAATATACACACATTTTCTTAATGACACTAATAGCAATTTTGTAATTCATGTAAGGTAATTTATTCATATCATTTACACTGGTTGCTATTAACTTTTTCTTAATACAGAATTGGAATTTTGGAATGTTGATGGTTGGTTTGACACAGTATAGACAACAGTGGCACTGGCATAAGAAAACATAGTGAAATAAGAATAAGTTAAAGACAGATGAATCACTTGCAGTCCAGTAT
The DNA here is from genome assembly GCF_035149785.1 of Candoia aspera. NCBI lineage: Eukaryota > Metazoa > Chordata > Lepidosauria > Squamata > Candoiidae > Candoia > Candoia aspera. Next base: position 48,331,138 of record NC_086158.1, on the reverse strand, counting down.
ACCACAGAGAGGTAGGTAGGACCTCCATAAAAACTCTTTATCTCTCATAGCAGCTTTTTTGTCTTAAATAAAATCAGCGGGCATGATGCAGCCACAGAAGTGTCACTGATTTAAGTGGAAAATTGTGAAGCACTTTGTCCACCTTTCCACTGAAAACGACAGAACTGAAAAGTACAGAACTGTGGAGAGATCATACCAATGATACCAAGTAAATAAAATCTGAATGGTGGCTTTCAGAGATAGAACTGTGTTTCGTAGAGCCAGGATGAGGAATCTGAAATGAAGACCAAAATCATGAATTTGTGTGGCTCTGTCTGTGACTCAAAGAGAGGCTGGGAACATAATTGTAACTGGATAAATGCCAAGATGCAGACACTATTAAATGGTGGGTTTTATGCATGTGATCCCCAGCCTGTGCCCACCCTGGTTTAGTGGGCCTGTCAAAGGCAAGAACTGCAATGAAGCAAGCAATGGTTGATTTATGCACTGCAGTCGCTGCTTTGCCTCATTCCAGCACAGCTGAAGTGCCGGTTTTCCTGCACTGGGCCCCATCATGGTGTGAGATTCTGCCAAAGTGCGAGTGAGATGTGCGGTGGGGAGTGTATCAGGGGTGGTATTGTCTACACACAAATGCTCAACTTTATGTACTTTTAACTAGAGGTGTAACAGATGGTTCCATTTCAGTCCAAGCAGTGGAGAACCGTGCCCATTCTGCCTGTAGCCAATCAATCCAGCTACTCTGGGGGAAAACTGCAAGCTGGGCTTGGAAGTCTGGCTGCCAGCAATCCAGAGGAAAAGCTTTTATATAGGGTAATGTGGTCGGCTGCCATGTGAAACTGGGGAAACGAGGAGGATGGGATTAAAAATACATCAACACAAACAACCTCATGCTGGGCTTTGGTCAGGAATAATGGCTGGGAGAGGAGAAAAGCAGCCACAATTTGGAAAATTAAAAAATGTGCTTTGGCCCGAACCATTAACACCCGATCATTTTAAACTGGCAGGCATAAGGGGAAGGGAAATTAACTACTTTATGAGAAGGGAGCTGCCAACAGAGAAGTAAAAATTTGATGTTGCACAAAATAGCTCTAGCAGGTTGTCTTGGCCTTTAAATGCTAAAGCATCTGCACGGGGTTGTTGGAGCCAGCCTTCCCAGTTCTCTGGCAGAGCAAAGCAAGGTCCTCTACTCTGCGAGTCTTTGTCTGCCTGTCTGCACTAGAGGAAATTTTTGAAGCTGGGTTAAATCCATTCAAATATTTCAGCCAATGCCCTGAGCATCAATGGGCACCCAACTTCTCTTTCATTCTGTCACACACAGTTTTGATTTTTTTTTTTTTTAGATCTTCCAATGACATGTTCTTACCTATGTGAGAAGGCTGTTACCCAGTCGAGCTACATAGGATACAGGTAGGGAAGGTGAGGAACAACAAATCAAACAATCATAAAGATTTTTTATCAGGAAAGTCTTGCAGACTCTTAAACAACAAAGTTCAACCTGTTTATGAGTGTTCTTCAAAGGCCTGATGGCTTGGATTTACAAAAATTAGCAGAGGGGTAGGACATGTTACAAATTTGGCAGGCTATAATACATGGTTGGTACACTTGGTGAGTAATAATATAAACATGCGATAGGGTCCAACTGGGCTAAAAGTAGTCATATTTCAACCTGAAGAGTGTTTTCCTCAGATGGTCATTCAAGACCCATGGCATCAGTTGTTTGACCTAGATGTTGAGTTTTACAACAAGTATTGCTCTGTTGACTAGATAAACTCATTTCATTGATATGATCCTCAATTTATAAGAGTCAAAAATTATGCCACAGGCTATGTAATCTTTAAGAAGTGATTTGACATTTACTTTCCCTAAATTTTCCAGTGTTTGCAAATGGTTTTTAATTAGCCACTTTAGTTTTCCTTCACTTTAAGGTTAAGAATGCATATCTTTGGCATACCTGTATTCCTATACATGCACATGCATGCATTTATTAATTTATTTTTTAATCTGATCAATCCTATCCAATTCTCACCAACTGCCTGGACAATTCCCTGCAGTTTTCTTGGCAAAGTTTTTCAGAAGTGGTTTGCCATTGCCTTCTTCCTAGGGCTGAGAGAGAGCAACTTGCCCAAAGTCACACAGCCAGCTTTCATGCCCAAGGTGGGACTAGAACTCACGGTCTCCTGGTTTCTAGCCTTGTGCCTTAACCACCACACCAAACTGGCCCTCTTATTTAAATATTATGCTTCAAATAAATGAGACAAAACTTCATTTTTTCTTTTCTCGATTGTCATCAAATTAAAAGGAATTAAACATTTCTTTGAATTCTTTCTCTGCCAAGTGTTAAAATGGTACAGTCTAAAGTCTATATTTCTGACCTGATCCACTTGCAACACACTAAAATTCAAAACCCGGTTTCCTCTTTCTCCAGTTTTTCACAGCATTTCCCTTGAACAGAATTTTCCTGCAGGCTTTATGAGCTGGTTGTTTTTTTATCGTGTTCTTTTATTTATTGTTAACTGAAGTAACCCATAGCTGTTTTATTTCTTTTGAGGCATTCTGTATTTCTCATTGTCAGGCAGCTACAATGTCAGCATATAGTATTTTCGGGCACTGCCAGGGTCCCAAGAGATACTATCACAATGCACACAAATCTAGCACTATGTTCTAATCAGAATTCAGCTGCTGGGAACTGTTGTCCTTCAAATTTCTCAGTACTCTGCCACTCAAAAGCATTGTAAGAAATTAAGATGGTAGGTCTGATTCAGCTACTCAGTACCAGTTGGAATCCATGGTTGCATCTCAATACTTCTTTTATCTGAGCTGACCAGAGCAGAGTTAATCAAGTAGAAATGGGCCTAACATCCTCAAATCTGAAAATATTTTCATATTCATTTTTCCCTTACCTATTCAGACTGAAGGCCTCGGAATAAGGACTGTGGGAATGCTTGGCCCACTTTGTAGTTTAATCCTCAGCTTGGAAAACAGGCTAACCAAACTTGTTTTAGCCCTGAAGAGTGTCCTCCTGACATTCTTGATTCTGGAATATGATTCAGGAAACTTGGAGCTCTACTTTCTGTAATTTAGCATGGGAAAAACCTAAATGCTCAGCAGCAACTTAAAAAAAAAAGAATAGAACATACAGTATATCACTGTGAGTAGATAAAGCCTATTAAATCTCATAGACATTAGAATAGGGATTTTTAAGATTTCCAGTGACACTATCTAATATGTTTTCCCTCTTTCTCTCACCCACATACACACACACCCATTACTAGGACCAAAATGGGATGGTGGGATGGAGGGAATTTTGCTTAAGGTAGTCAGGAAAATGTTCAAGCACTGACACAATTGCTCGGTTTCATGTACTGTTGTAGGCACCCAATACATCCTTGACAATAAAAACAAAATGGAAATCTTTTAATGGTGCTATGGTTATAAAACACACATACTGTTTTGTAATTGATTCTTTTTGATGATTTTTTAACAAGAAGTCTGCCTCACACTGATTGAATGATTTTCCATTTCTACAGTATCTCCAAACACCTTTCCTAATTACCACCTTGTAATTAAAAATGCCTCACTGATTAGAACAATGTTTTGTTCAGTGTGTATCAACGTGTCAAATTCCACTGCCTCAAATATTATTTAGTATACAGACTAAAAAAAAATCATATGGACCCAAAACTGATAATCTCTCTTACAATGATGATTCTTAATTTGTTACTTTTCAATCTTCTTCTTCTTCTTCTTCTCCTTCTTCTTCTTCTTCTTCTTCTTCTTCTTCTTCTTCTTCTTATTATTATTATTATTATTATTTTATCCCACTTTTCAAATATATTTAACTCATGGCAGCCAACATACTTAATACTTCTGCCTCCTATTTTCCCACAACAACAACCCTTTGAGTTGGTTGGGCTGAGAGAGCGTGACTGGCCCAAAGTCGCCCAGCCGGCTTTCATGTCTAAGGCGGGACTAGAACTTACCATCTCCTGATTTCTAGGCCAGCACCTTAACCACTACACCAAACTGGCCTCAAAAGACATATGAACAGTGCCAGCATTACTAAAAGGAGTCAAGGTAGCAGGGAGTGCTGGAACTCAAGTAAAGGTCATCCTATTGCATTGAGGGACATTTGAGAAGCATGTCCCCTAATTTTCACCACCACAAGATTGCTTCCAAATTTAACATGGCTATCAGGCCATTCCTGTTCTCATTTATCAGTTGGCTATGTAGTGCCCTGCTGATAGGAGAGAAAAGAAAGAGAGGGTGTAAGTGGAGACGGAGTGTCTCTGAAAACCGAGAGGAGGGCAGGAGGTGGAGAGCCATGAAAATATCTGATCTGGACACTGGGACAGCAGATAAATTAGAAAGAGCATAACCTCACAGAGATGCATGCTCCAGCTCATGCAGTAGGCATTAAAGATGAAATATTTTCAGAGTAACAATTCACCTCTAACTGAAAGGACAGGGACTTGGTGACATTTGGGGTAATGTTCACCATCTCCCGGTTTTCATCTCCTGCACATTTTGAGGACTGAGTGACTGAACTAGAAGTCAGAAATAAGTGCAGAAGTGGTTGGAGTTTCTTCTATTGGGTCCCAAGATGTATTTGATCCTCATTCCATCAGTTCAACATCTGTTTATCTATGACAATTAGTAACTTCTTCAACAAAACTGTAGGACTAAATGGGACTAAAGTCTTCAGTTCATGAAATGCTCTGAAAGAGAAAACTAAAATAATGACAAACTCTGGTTACATCTTCTGACTTTTTAAAAAGCATTTCACAAAAAAATTAGTGAAACAATACAATGAATTAAGCACTGAGCACATTCCCTTGAACCATTTCTGAACTCAGAATTATGTCTACAGCTCTTTTAGTCCTGTGCTGGACATTTTTCAAGGAAATACTTAAACATTCTCCCAGCACCAATGCTCTAGTTTTCTTCCCCTAGAGCAGCTGTTTTTAAGTTTAAAATAAGTTGAATGATCCAGTCATTAGTCCGTCATATTATGCCAACTACACCTTTCGATCCACTAAAATGAAGGGGAAATGTTTTCCGATTGTTTTTGGTTAAACTCTGAATCCTATCATGCTCTTTCTAGCACAAATAAAGGTTTTGTAAAAATAATTATGAGCAAAGCTTTTACAGCCTATTTATTGTAGAAAGAGCATGGATGAAGTCCTGTATTTAGGATTTTGTGACTAATATCTTCAATGGCAAATGGCAGAGTTGAAGAGATCTTTTGCATTTCCTTAGTAGAGGATAACACTCTGATTACATTGGCAGAAACCTAAATGTAGGATATAAATCAAGGCTATTTGAATTGATAGAATGCAAAGAACAGACAATGTTATTTAAATTCTTGGGAAGGCTTGCTGTTTTGTATTGTTAGATTTTTCCAAAAAAAATAAAATAAATGATGTATTCGTGCATGCATCTTATGAATATGGAGATGGCAGAATGTTCAACAAGTAGGAAGGGACTAAATGACATAGGGAGTAATTCTGAGTCCCATACCTGATGCACTTGAAAGGCAGGGATATATTTTACAAAAATGCACTAGAATGTCTTGAGTGCATGCAGTGTGCTGTCTGCCAGAGTGGAAGTGGGGAATGCCTAAGCATATGTTTCTATTTGACCAAAGGCAAAATGTCTCTCCTTTCCTAGCTCTTACAGAACAAAAGCACTGGTGTTACATTGATTGGGTTACTGGGGAAAAGTACCAGCCAACATTTTGCCTCCTGGCCAAGTCAAGGCAAACATGAAACTCGGGAAAAGAAATAATCAGTGAAGATTTGGCATCTCTCCTAACAACTGTTTGTGTCTTCCTAAGGAGGCTTTCCTAATAGTTTGAGAAATATTAGCCCAGGCAAAAGTTGGGTGAATTCTACTCATGCATGGTATTCCCATCTTCTAAAAACTTGCCGTGCCTACCTTTGACACTGAAAACAGAAGAAAAGTCTCAGGTATTGAACTACTAGCAAAGAAAAGAAAGGGCATGGGTATATTATGAGACATAATCATTTCCCAACAAATCTCCTGATTGTCTAGGAAACTGTTAAAAAGAATGCTTAGCACTTATTGTACCATTATATAGAGCCCAGGATTCGCAGCGATAAGTACAGATCAGTGTTTCTCAACCTTGGCAACATGCTGGCTGGGGAATTCTGGGGGCTGAAGTCCACACATCTTAAAGTTGCCAAGGTTGAAAAACACTGGTATAGATATTCAGCTAAAGCTTTTATATGCTACTGCCCAATGTGATATCCATTCTATAAAACTGGATACCCTCTCATAGCACTGAATATTCTTTCCTACAGGACAAGGTGAACTGAAATCTGATTACAGGATCTCAGCTCCTCCCAAACCCAGTGATGCACATGATCCAGAGAAGTTTCTGTAAATCCATATCATCCCTCCAGCAGCTCTGTCCCTGTGAAGTGGTGAGGAAAACAGTACCATCAGAGTTTTCATGGCATGGGAATAATGGAAATGCATCTTCTCCCTTGCAGACCAGCTATTTTTGGAGATTGTTAACAGTTCTGGATCAGGGGAAGGACAGAAGGCTAACATTATAAACAACAACTAAAAGAAGGAGTAATAGGTATGTTCCCCACCTTGAGTTATTTATAAAAATAATAAAGGCAGGATAGAAAATAAATAAAAATAAAATAAATAAATAACCTTGGAATGAAAATACTTTCTCAGACCAACCATTCATTATCAAGGAAATAATTGTCTGAATCAATAAAGGCACATGAATTGCTTACAACAAGCACTGAACACTTGTGGAAGACATCCAACTAAAGCTCATCTTAGACATTCAGATTTTAATATTTAAATATTTGTGGTTAGCAAATAAATAATTTAATCAGATAGATTAAGTAGCTCTAGATATTTAATCACATTGATTAACCAGCTTTAGCCAATATCTGTGCTAGAAAGAGATATGGCAAGCTAAAAGGAAATATAATATATTTAGGCTGTGATTAGCTACTTAAATCAGCATATAAAAATATCTTTATTGAAGCTGTGGGACAGTGTAAAAGTATTCTCTGGACAAAGGAGATGCTGACAACTAAGTATTTTAGCTGATGGCTGATAGCTGTTCCTTTAAACAGATCTCTTCAACTGAGCAGTAATGTTCAGAGGTCAGTATTAGGGTGGGAATATCCTCAGGTCAGAAGAAATGGGACTGGTGAAATAATAGTCATACTTGTCATGATGTGTACTTTGAATAGTGCCCAGCAGAGTTTCCCATGCTTCTTATTAAAAAGCAGTGAACATGCTGGGCCTATTTTTTACTATATTTGTGTAACTCCAACTTGGTGCTCTCCAGATACGCTAGAGTACAGCTTCCATCATCTTCAGTCAGCACAACCAATAGCCATGCTGGCGCCACTGTCTGTCTTTCCCACCCTATCGTTCAGACAGAGCTGTGATCTGTCTGGTGAACTTTGGGGGGAATCAAGATGGTGGCAAGGCAGCTTGGAGTGGCTAGTCTAATCAGAGGCCACCATCAGACAATTATCCCCATTGCTGTTTCAAGAAAGTCTGAGACTTGCTCTTGCTATGGAAGCTAGCTTACTGGCTAGCTAAGACTATATTTTTATTATTTATTTATTTATTACTCAAATTTAATTACCGCCCATCTCCCCCAAAAGAGGGACTCTGGGCGGTTTACAATAAAATCAAACTATAATCATAAACGTTAAAATCTCATAAAACCAGATAGATTACAATTATTATAAAATACAATGAATACATATAAAATCCAAGAGGGTATAAAATTCCAAGCAGGTGGGAGGGCCTCTAGGGCACGAGCCACCCCCAAGAATGGTTACCCACTTTCCCGCCCCAGGCGAGATGGCAGAACCAAGTCTTCAGGGCCTTCTAGAAGGTCAGGAGTGAAGGGGCCTGCCTCACCTCCAGGGGCAAGATGTTCCAAAGGGCGGGGGCCACTGCAGAGAAGGTGCATTTCCTGGACCCCGCCAGATGAAATTCCCTTACAGACAGGGTCCATAACATGCCCTCTCTGGATGATCGGGTGGGACGGGCTGATATAATAGGGTTGAGACAGTCCCTCAGGTAACCTGGCCCCATGCCATGTAGGGCTTTAAAGGTGATAACCAACACCTTGAATTGGACCTGGAAGCAATCTGGCACCCAGTGCAACTCAAGCAGCAAAGGTGTTATATGTGCTGACCTAGGGGCCTGCGTGGCTGCATTCTGGACCAGCTGAAGCTTCCGGATACTCTTCAAGGGCAGCCCCATGTAGAGCGCATTACAATAGTCTATATGGGAGATGACCAGGGCACAAGTGACCATTCGAAGGGCCTCTCGCTCCAGGAAAGGGCGTAACTGGAGCACAACCCAAAGTTGTGCAAAGGCCCTCCTGGCCACGACTGCCACCTGCTCTTTGAGAAGGAGTCATGAGTCCAGGAGAACCCCCAGATTACGCACTGAGTCTGTCTGGGGCAGTGCAATCCCTTCCAGAACTAAAGATGACAATTTCCCAGAAGGCAAGATGCTGTCAATCCACAGCCACTCCATCTTACCAGGGTTCAGCTGAAGCCTGTTGTTCCCCATCCAGACCCCCACAGCCCCCAGGCACTGAGAAAGGGCAGTCAGTGCATCACTTACCTCACCTGGGATGGAGATGTGTAATTGGGTATCATCGGCATACTGATGATACCTCATCCCATGGTGACGGATGATCTCACCCAGTGGTTTCATGTAGATGTTAAATAAGAGAGGAGAGAGAACCGAACCCTGCGGCACTCCACAATGGAGGGGTTGAGGGTCAGATCTCTCCTCTCCTATCACCATCGATTGGGATTGGCCCTGGAGGAAGGAGGTGAACCAGCGCAGGACTATGCCACCCACCCCCAACTCCCTGAGCTGTCCCAAAAGGATACCATGGTCAATGGTATCAAAAGCCGCTGAAAGGTCAAGGAGAGCAAGGATGGATACACTGCCTCCATCCTACTCCCGCCAGATATCATCCGTAAGTGTGACCAATGCAGCTTCTGTCCCATATCCTGGTCTGAAACCTGACTGAAAGGGGTCCAGATAATCTGTTTCATCCAGAATCCTCTGGAGTTGTAACACCACCACCTTCTCAACCACCTTCCCCAAAAAGGGGAGGTGGGAGACTGGACAAAAATTGTCCAGCACAGTTGGGTCCAGTGATGGCTTCTTGAGGAGGGGGTGAGCCAGTGCCTCCTTAAAGGCCACCAGGAACACTCCCTCACTCAAGGATGTATTTATCATTGCTTGGACCCAACCACACGTCACCTCCCGAGCTGCCTTCACCAGCCAGGAGGGACATGGATCTAACTGACAGGTGGTGGCATTCACAATCTGGAGGATCCTGTCCACTTCCTTGGGTCCAACAGGATCAAACTGCTCCCAGATAACAAGGCTAAAACATTCCCTTGGCATCTCCTCAGACCCTGCTTCATGCGTGGAGTCCAACTCAGAACTGATCTGAGTGATTTTATCCTGCAGATGCTCAGAAAACTCTTATGCATGGCCCTGTAGGTGGGTCACTGGGCCCACCTTTCCCAAAAGGGTGCGTGTAATCTTAAACAGAGCCGTCGGATGGCAATCTGCGGATGCAATAAGAGCGGAGAAATACTGCCATTTCACTGCTCTTACCGCCTCAAGGTAGGCCTTAATACTGGCTCTAGCTTGTGTTCATTCAGATTCAGTCTTTGTCTTCCTCCAGCGGCGCTCTAGGCATCTCTTAATCCTCTTCAGAACACTCAGCTCCTCCATGAACCATGGGGAGTGTCAGGTTGGATGAGGCAAGAGAGGCCACACAGGCGTGATCCTATCCAAGGCCCTGGCCACCTCCCTATTCCAGGCAGCAGCCAGGGCCTCTGCTGGATCGTGCAGCAGATCCTTGGGTATAACCCCCAGGTCCCTCTGAAACCCAGCCGGGTCCATCAGTCGCCAGGGGCGGACCAATTGACTGGGTCCTGCCTCCCTGTGGAGGGGGCAGCATAAGAGAATCTCAGGGCCACCAGGGCATGATCTGACTATGACAATGGGGATAGATGCGGCTCTCCCCTCAGATTACGTTGCCACTGCTCCAACAAGAAGACCAAGTCCGGAGTGCGACCGTTGTCTCGAGTCGGGTCCTGGATAATCTGGGACAGGCCCATGGCTGCCATGGTAGCCATGAACTCCCGAGGCACCTCTGAGGCACACCCCAGTTGAAGTCCCCCAGAACCATAAGTCTAGGGAACTCCACCGCCAACCCTGAGACGGCCTCCAGCAGCTCAGGCAAGGAGGTTGCTATGCAGCAGGGAGGCTGGTACAGTAGCAGCACTCCCAACTGTTCTTAGGAACCCAACTTGAAAAACAGGGTCTCACACCCGGCCACTTGTGGAACAGGGTCCCTGAAGGCCACCAGAGACTCTTGGATGACAACAGCCACCCCTCCTCCCCTGCCTTGGTGTCTCGGCTGGTGCCACACCTGAAACCCAGCTGGGCACATTTCCGAAAGGGCTCCCCACCTCCTGGGCCCAGCCAGGTCTCAATGATACACGCCAGGTCTGCCCCCTCCTCTACGATCAAATCGCATACGAGGGGGGCCTTGTTGTTAACTGACCTGGTGTTAAGGAGCAGCAGCCGGAGACCAGGGCCCTCAAGGGTCTGCTGTCTAGGGCCTGGGTCTGAACTCAGAGGGCCGGAACACACCACCGGTAACAGACACTGGGGGCATCTTCCCCGAAGATGGCCCGCCCTCCAGTTCCAGTCTAGAACTATAGATTTCTTCAGAAGGACACCAAGAGAGTAGTTCGCTCCTCTATCATGTCTGCATCAGTTCCATACTTGTTTCTGGCTTGTCTTTTGTTATTGTCATTGTTTTTTCTTTCCTTTTTCCCCCTTGGTCTTCATCTTTTTCCTTTTGCCCAATACTAATCTTTTGAAACTGTGCCCTTAGCCCAGTGTTTCTCGACCTTGGTGAGTTTAAGATGGGTGGACTTCAACTCCCAGAATTCCCCAGCCAACTCACCAAGGTTGAAAAACACTGCCTTAGCCATTTCCTTTCTCATTGGTCAGTCAGCTTCTATAATGTCATGAGCTCTCTGCTATGTGATCCTCTCTAGTATGGAAGTGCAGAGGGAGGGGTCTTCAGCTCTAGGGTGCTTTCCTTGCCACATCAAGACCTAGCAATATGATCTGGAGGCCTGAAAGCTTGCAGTGTGTCAAAAAAATCAAAGCAGATATAAAGCATCAATGATGAAAGCTATATACAGTTACACCAGAACAGGTTTTGGCCCGTCACATAGTTCCACAGCTGCCTTTAAATCTGCTACTGAGCTTTAATATATCCACAGGAATTTTTATCCCATTTGGTTCATTTTATTTTATTTTTTTTATTCTGTTAACTTTATCCTATTGATTCAAATGTATTTTCATTCCCCCAGATGATCCCCTTTTGCATTTGCTTTTTATAGAAAAGGTTTGTGCTGGAAGCAATATATAACAAGGCTTTGCTCTGAAATCCACCAGGACTATGCCCCCCCAAGTTTTCATGGTTTTGGATTCTCTTTTTTCTTTTCTCTTTTCCAAGACCATGTTTTGAATGCAGAATGGAACAAATAAATGAGAACATAGCTCCTGAATGTGAATGCAGAAAGAAACCCCAAAGGTCAGTGGGTTATAGGTATGCAGATGACAAGCTATATATGATTGTGTTGATACAATTGCTGTTCCTGGCCCATTCCACACCTGCTGTTTGCTTTCAGACATTAATAAAAGCTGTTAAAATGCCACCATATTGACATTCCAGTGCTTGTTTCCTGGGCTGTAGCTCTTTGGCAAGCTCGCTAAAGTTTCTGCAATAAACCTTTTCACTTTGGTACTTCTTTCTTGTACTCTGTAAGCCATAAGTTGTTATGATTTTGGCTTATACCACACAACACATAACTTGACATTTTGCCTCCCTTCAGGGTTTGGATAGCAGGGCAGCACCACACTCATTTAATTATAGTGCAATCCTATACAGTCCTACTCAGAAGTAAGCCCTATCAAATTTAATAGACTAGGAGTGGCAATAGTGCTTTGGGTGAAATATCTGCAGCCTTAATTAAATGCATTGATTGCTTTACTGACACAAGGTGTCTGGTGTATAATGGCAAATAGTTCAACTAGCTTTTAAAAAACCAACAGCTGACAGAGTTCATTACTGCAATGTTGCATGGGAAGAGGAGGAGCTTGGTACAAAGATCCATGCTTTAAATGCCTCTTGTCTAGATTACTGTAAGATACTACTCTGTGGAGCTGCCCTTGAAAAGTACCCCAAAATTAAAGCTAAAAGAGGGTCTTTTTGGATATGGAACTCTGATCTTCAACTAACTTTGAGAGTACCATCCAAACCTCAAAGCAGTCTTCCCCACAGATGCCCCATTATACAGTATGTCCAACTACTGTATATAACAAGCTAATCTGAGGATATTTGAGACATCTTTTCTCTAGCAACACCTATTCATTTTCTCAGAGTGTTCCATTCCTTATTGTACTTCAAAAGTCAGTGAAGACTCTTTTGTTCCATCAGGCTTTTAATGTCTTCTGAAGATTTTAATGTTGCCCTGAAGACTTTTGTTTGTCCTATGTTTATTCTTATGATGTCTTTGTGTTATATTTATTTCAACTGATATTTTACTTGTGTAGTGAGAGGTTGATCTACATATATGCTAGATAAGTTAATAAAAATACAGCAAAGAAACACACAAAAAGTGTGCTGCTGGGCCCTGTCAGAAGATGATATTTGCCCAGATGGACCATTAGACTGATCTAGTACAGTATGAATTCTACTCTCTCTCTCTCCTTCTCTCTGCACTGGGAGGACTTTGCACCCTACCATTTCCATTGCCCAGCCATCTCCTGTTTGGTTATAATGTAGCCTTCCCTACTTAGTGCCTTCTAGATATGTTATACTTCAGCTCCCGTAATCCCCAGCTGTATAGCTCTTACCAGTTATAATAACCATTCATGGCTTAGGTGGACATGCATTGTGACCTTTTATGTCTCTGCCCATTTACTTCTATTCCACATTGGCTATCCTGGCTGGGGTGATGGAACCTGAAGTCCAGTGCATCTAATGGGTGGGTATCAAATTCCTATAATTTATTTTAGAATATGCCTGGCCAAACATGGAAGAAGAGGAGAAGGCAGAGGAAGTTGTCTACACAAGACAACAGAGCAGGTAACAATTGTGGATATGCTTCCTGGTATACCAGTGTGGGAGACATGTCATAAAACTGACTAGCGTCTAACATTATAGCACTCTATTATAAGAAAGGGGAGAACCAGAAAGTGAGGGAGAATGGAAAACAATCTTATGGAAAAAGCCGGGGTTTTTTAGTTTTGTTTTTTGTAACCATCAGAATGCAGACTTGATAGGGAGGGGGTATACCAAGGATGTTACGACAGAATCACCAATCTCTGAGAAAGGTGAGTAAGAATTTGGTTGCATTTTAAAATTTTTGTTGAAATTACATTTTATTCAGATAGCAGAATGAAATTGTAATACTCTTCTTGTTTGTATCCTGGCTTGTTTTGAAATAGCAGGTTAACTGGAAAGAAAATTGCAGCCCTCTCTTTTACTATCTCTAACTTTCCAATAAGGCAGTGAGCAGAGTGTCTACCTCACTCTGAAATGGGAACCAAACATGAAGGGCAACTGGGTCCCTATATGTGCCCCTATAGTATATTCCCAACTCCATGGTTTGTTTATTCTTAAATAGCTGTATTGCTGAGAAGATGTAGCAAAGGCAATATCTTCCATCAGTGTACAAAGTTTGTCAAGTAGTAATTTTCATGCAGCAAATTAAGACAAAAACATCTTTCAAAATCAAATAATGCTCTTTATTTTCAGAAACCATTCATAATTGGAGGACCATGTGTTTGGATTATTCCACAAAGCTTTATCCAAACTTGGAAGAGCTTTAATTTGGGGGGATATCCTGGGAGGTATAAAATAGAAGCTACTTTTCTATTAGCTAAAATCTGCAGGGGTTACTGACTTCTTTTTATAATGATTGGAGGCAAGTAGGAAGTGTTTCTAGTTTGATGAATTAGGTGCATAAAATCCATGAAGAGATCATGAGTGAAGATACACTTTCCTTTTTTCATGGGGATAATATTTCATGGTTTGGGGAAGGAGGATGGTGGTGAGGAAGTAATTAGCCATTTGTGATTAACTCGTTTCATGGGTATTTTGTTTCTTTGCTTCTGTGGTGCTGCCTGGAGCCAATTTTTTTAAAAAAATGATCTAACAACAATCACAGAAATAATTTTTCTCAATAACTTATGGCAATGTCAAAACTCAGAAGGCAAGCCAATGCTGTCAAAAAGGGAGACACAGATTGAGGACTCCTTCACTGGTAGCAAATGAATGGGCAGAAAGAATAGGACAAAACTCTGGTATGATATAAAGTATATTTTATTAACTTCTCTGTTGTGGCTATAAAACTTTCTGTTACACAGTTTGATGTGGCCAAATGAACTACAGTGATTATGATCTCACTTCTTCCTGAGGCTATAAAAATGGTTGTATTCAGTCACGGTCATTTTAGAGTGGTCAGAAATGTTGACCCTAGTCCTTTTTTCAGCTGATGAAAAACCTTTAGATGTTTGTCAGGATTAAGCACAAATCACCCAACTGAATCAATCAAACCCTTTGGTATGTTGGAACTTGGAATTCAAGAACTTTGGCTTCATACCCTAGTGGCCTCACCAACCAAAAATCTCTACCCTGGGGTTAAGACAGGGCAGGCCTCAGTGTGCCTTTTATTGTGAAAGCCAGTTTTGATGTGACCTTTGGCAGTTTCATCCAACAGTCAGTGGAAACATGAGCATAGTGAATTGTCCTTTTTCTATTTGTGTGAATTTCCTGAATTAAAGTTGTTAATTCAGCAGTTGCATTAATCTTTCTCACATAATTAAGTCAGTCAAACGGGATGTTGATCCTCAGATATTACTCCAGAATGCCACCCTGAAATGAACTGGACTGTCAGGTAAGTAGCCCAAGTTCTACTGTACTCATAACCATCACATCATTTAAATGTATCATTAAATAACTATCCAGTCATTCTGAAACAGAGAGAAGTGGGTTGTTTATAATCTAGTAAACCTTTTAGATACATCACCAAAGGTTCCTGGACATATGATCACAGATGACTAAACACTTACATGTACTTTTGGACATGCATGTTGCTATTTGATATAAAACTAGTGTGTCAGAAGTAGCTGACTTGTTTAATTGAACTACTTACTCCTTTCTACCCTCCGATCAGATCTCTTTTTATGCCAGTTCTCGCTCTTTAGTTTCTAGTCCAGGGAACATAGAGCCCAGCATACCTTTTAGCCACTGTTGAAAATGGTGCTGCTTCTCTGCAGTCAGGCAAAGAAGTAGCCCTTTTTCCTCTTCTCCTGGCTTCTACCCTTACAGATATGGGCTTTCCTTTCAGGTTCTGGCAGTGGAGTTTGCATTCTTAGCAGAACGCTTGACATAAAATGTTTTGCTCCCCACCCCCAATTTGGCTTTGTTCTGATTATTGTTTAAAATACAAAGATTATGAGGTCAAAACATTCACAGCCAATATTTCCCCTAATGAAAGATGTAGTCAAGCATAAGTCAATGATCAAATCCATATGCTGAGTGTTCCATGCTACAACAATTTCCACCAGACAGGACTTCAATAAATCTAATTTTGAAAGGAATTATATGCATCTGATGCTGTTGTCTTACCAGCTGCCACCTTTGTACTACACTATCCACATTACAATCTTTATGCCAGATAGACTGATACCGTACCGATGGGCAAGATAAAAAGGATACAACCACCACAAGCAGAATATGAAATAAAATCCACCAGAATCTTCATCTGGTGTTGTATATTTACTGAGTCTGCACCACTTGGCAAATGATATGACACAAGATTACAAATGATGTGAACCAACATAGCCTGGAGACACTATTTCTCTGCTCTCGCAATGCAAGAATTCCAAGAGATCTGATGATTTATCAAAACAATAGTATGACAAAATTAAGATATGCCATTTATGGCTGTTTTGTGGATTTCATTGCAAGAGAAAATCAAATGGCTATGAACAGTTTTAATAGAATGATTACCAAAAGAATGAAGCCTTCAATACTATTTGTAATAGGAGCAGACAATGCAAACCAAATCCTTAGGACTGAAAAAGGAAATTATCAAGAAAATGTACAGGAAAATCTAGGCTATAGATTGTATTCCAGATATGTAAACCACAATTTCCATCATCCCCAGCCAGATGCATACTAGATATGCTGAATTACAAGTCCTATTATCCTTAATTGTCATATAGGATGCAGTCCGGCTCATGTACTGACCACTGTTTGTAGCCTTCTAATTTCTAATCTATCTAATAAGACAGTGAATGAGGCAGTTAGGAACAAACAGGGATGGTTCCTTGGCTGGTTGGGGATGGGAGCCAGTGAACATCTGTAGTACTTTTCTAAGAAAAGAAAATATTTGCATGACTATTCCACTGCTCTCCATAAATGTTTAGTGAATTCTGTAATCTATGACAGTATTTCATATCTTGTCTGTGTAATCAATAGAACACTTCCATCTGCCATTAAACATATCCTTCCTCTTTTTGAATGCCATATATCATCTTTTTAAATGCTGCTGCCAGGAGTGTGGACTCAGCCTAGAGTTGGCTGACTGAAGAACCATTTTTTAAGAATTACAAAATAGTATGGTTTGTTAATGCTACTGGTTTTCTTGTTGATGGAAATTAGCATCTCTATATAAAAGACAACTTTCTTATATTTTTGGGGTTCACTTCATTATAAATTTCCTGTGAATAAATTGCACACTGATATTCATACCCACTTGAACAGGATCAGACAGTTTGTACAGCAAATGAGGGATATGCTCCAGTCCGTTGTCCCGCAGACACTGAACAACCTATTTCTAGATGCCATCTAGAAGCTGCTAAAGGCTGTTCACCATCTCTGCTAAGAAAAATCAGGCCTAGAAAATTTGGCCAGATTTAGAAGAAAAGGAAAAGGGAAAACTAGAATCTGAACCTCTAGTTTAGTCTTATAATGTAATCTATAGTCTCAAAAGCTGTTACTAGAGATATTATACCCCTGTGCATTTACAGCTTCCTTCATAAATGCTAGATGAAGTTACAGCTTTTGCAGCTTTACAGCTGAAAGAGCAAGTGCTTAAGGTCAAAACCCTAAGTACACATTGTCAATGGTTAGGATGTTAAATTACCAGGTATCTCAGTTCAAATCTAGCCTCAGCCATGGTCCTCAGCCCAACCTACCTCCTTTGAGCACCTGGAGGAAAAAGGGGAGTATAAATCTAATGACAAAATAATAAGGCTGAACACTACTTCATAATCAGTTCCAAAAAGGTGGTTTGGAGCACACAGATGCTGCAGACAGATGCTATGTTTGCACTCCCACATCCCCAAAGCCCTTTTTCAGAATCAAATCCAAAGCCCTGCTGAGCCCTGCTAAATAACTTCACCAAATTTGAGGGGGGGGGGATTTAGAGCAAACATGCAAAGAATTGCACTGTATGAGAATAAATATTCCATTATTTTGACTCATTCTGGACCAATTAAATGAGTCACTTGGTATCTGCTTGGGTCTGACCTCAACCTATCTTGCTCTCCCTTAGAAGGTAGTATGGTCCAGATGGTACCTTTATTACACTCCTTTTTGCACAATTCAGTTAATAAATTATATATTAAGTTGTCACTGCCTGGAACACGGTGGGATGATGACTTCTATAGAGATCTCTGGGCAATGTTCAAAGCAAAGAAATGTGGTGCCTTTATCCACTGGCAGATAGAAGAGCTGTTATGGATGTTTCAGAAACCTTTTTTGCAGGGTTGGCACTTACTGCAGCAGTTCCTGTCTTCATGGATTTTTTTAGACTTTCCCCTCTCTTCCCAGTGCCTACAATTATCCTCAACTTGCCTGAATTATTGCTGGGAAAGGGGTTCATTGCTCCAGTTGCTGCTTCTGCCATTAGTCTACCTTCACTCCCCCCACCCCTTATTACATTATCTGGTTAGATTTGGACCAGGGGCCTCTAGCTTCTGATTTCAAAGGTATTAGGAAACAACACTTGCCTTATTCTGTGCTGCATTCTCCCTTAAACTGACAAGCCATCTTATCCAGGTTTGCAATCTCCTCTGCACTTGCTGTCTGCCTTTCCCTCCCTTCCCACTGCCATTCTGCACCTCCCTCCTTTCCTCCAGCTGAAAAGCAATTTTGAAATCAATATTTTTCTCCTCCAGATTGTAATTGTGTTTTAGGTGAATTAGGCTATAGATCAGGGTGGGATTAGTTTATAGATCAACTTCTGGCCTGGATGCAGCTGACGTATACCCATTACTTCCCTCTTCCATCTGTTTGGCCAGTGTCAATGTATGGATGCCTATGGAGCTGTATGAACAGGGAGGGAGAAAAGTGTGTTAGATTTAGCTGATGAACCCTCCCAAATAAAAGACTCTTTTGGTGTTCTATGTGTGTATGGAAGGAGTGTTTGTTTTATAAATCTCTCTGGTGCAAAAGAGTTCTGAAATAAGGGCATTTCCTCAAAATAAGTGACATCTAATAGTCCTGGGAGTAAAACGAAGAAGACTGGAGAGATATAAAGTTGTGGGGAACTGGTAACACTGAAGGAAAGAGCAAATGCTTATTGGCTTTATAGCATGGCAGAAGAAAAGATGCTTGCATCCATTCCCATCCTCTGTTCTTGCATCATGATTTTTTCTTGTAGAAACCCATTCTATTTTTATAATATTCACCAGTTATATCAGTTTCTGGATGCAAGATTGGCCCCTGGAAATGAGATGACAATCTAAGGCCTAATCCAAGAAGAAGATGCAAAACAGCAGGTGAAACTGAAACTCTGATTAGAAGAGGGAGGTATAACTTTTACCCAGCTGCACTTATCATGTTATTAGGATCAAGTGCAGCTTGAGGGATATTTGTCTGTATTTGGCAGAGTGACTCTGACTTACAGTAATGTTCCCCAATCTGGTATTGTCCAAATGTTTTAAACTGAAACCCTCATCATCCCTGATCACTGACTCTATTGTCAGAGGTGAAAGCAATTGCAGCCAAGGCTATTTGGAAGCTATGAGATTGGAGAAGGCTGATTTATAAAGAAGTAGCCTCTGATCTGATACCCAATAAAGTTAGCCATTCTGTACTTGCTATTGAAGACATAAAATAAACCAAACATTCTTTTAGTTTTTTTATTCATTCTGGTGTGTTAACAGTCTTCTTACCTGAGAAAATGATGGTACTCTCTTAGTTCATATAAAGGAGTTCAAAGTTTGTGGTCTCGAGGGACTTCAACTTATGCATTAGTGACACCTTTCTAAGGTAAATTAGGATTTCATGGCTGTTAGGGCAATCGTGGATGTGTGTCAGTGAAAATCAACCAAAAGACACATGACAGGAAATACGTAGGAATTGGTTTTCTTATTGTTTCAGACAACAATGATCTATGGTTGTGGAAAACTAGAAACAGCTCCATTACTATAAGGTAATTATTTGATGTACTGGCTATTTAGTATTTTCAAAGATGATGTACCAGTTGCAGTGGCTCATCCTTGGAAATAAAAGGAAAACTGGTGGTTTCCTGAAGTCCCTTGGGAAATTTCTTAGTTTAGCCAGCAATTAGAAAGAAGCAGTGACCCGGGTCTTTAACTGAATTATTTCCAAGCTGTCTCAACTAGATATTGCCTAACTTTTCAAAGGAGTGGAAAGTTATGAAATGATTGGGTCAAGAACTAGACTTGTGACAAATATCAGAGAACACATATAAGAAACCACCTTAAAATTTACCCTTTGGCATTGATGAAATCTTATTTCACTACTATTGTCCCAAGAATAGTTGAAATTTTCTTTAGTAGTGAAATATATGTTCTGTGTAGGATAGAAGGCTCAGATAACCCTCATAGTAAAGGTAAAGGTTTCCCTTGACGTAAAGTCCAGTCGTGTCCGACTCTAGGGGGCGGTGCTCATCTCCGTTTCAAAGCCTTGGAGCCGGCGTTGTCCATAGGACACTTCCGGGTCATGTGGCCAGCATGACTCACGGAACGCCGTTACCTTCCCGCCGAAGCGGTACCAATTAATCTACTCACATTTGCATGTTTTCGAACTGCTTGGTGTGCAGAAGCTGGGACGAGCAACGGGAGCTCACCCCGCCGCGCGGTTTCGAACCGCCGACCTTCCGATCGACAGCTCAGCGGTTTAACCCGCAGCGCCCCATAGTCTTACAGTAATTAATTTGCAATGTATTTAGGGACAATGTTTTATATTAATTCGAATTTGGATGCTGCTGCTCCTCTTGGTGTCCATGAGGACTGGACCTCGAAAATGGTTTAATGCCTTTTCGAAAAAAACTGATTCTCACTGCACTTAACCTTTATTTAAAAATCAACTTTGGATCTGTAGAATCTTGATAATTATAGACTGATACTTAATGTACCAGTCTTATATATAGTACGTTAAAAAAAAGATTGCTTCTCAGCTCCAGTTGGTCTTGGATTAAATTACCTAAAAAATTGAATATTAATTTTTCAAATTAATTAATGACTGCATACCAAGAATTGGCAAAATATTGAAAAAAATATAACAGAGTAGAGAGGCATGTGAATTGATTATGGGCTGAAGCTGTAGCCTGATATATCCCATCAAAGTTGTAGTGCTTCTGATCTAGCATACAGTTCATTATTTTGGAGAAGGCTGCACTGGTTGCTCATGCAATTATTCAGCATTAATGTATAACATCATCAGTGTTGTGACTTGACCTTGCCTGTGCACCAATGGCCAGCTGAACTATGGCAATCAGGCAGCAGATAAAAGTGCTTGCTAGGACATAGGTATGGCTCCAGAGCGATACTTTTGCTTTTATCCGACCCATCCATGCAGTTGTATCCTTGAGATAAGAGATCTATAATCACTCTTAGTCCATACTCTCACATTACAATGATTAAACGGCATCCAGCTACAGTGCAAGAAAAATGGTACAATTCTTTGGCTGATTTATCTTTCCCTAAGAGAGCAACTTGCAAATAAAGTTATTTGCAAGAAATAACTTTGGCCCATTTTTCTCATTACCCAGAATTAAAACTATTGTTTGCCACGGGTATATACTCAGAAATAAGCTGTAAGCAATCTTGGTTCCTTGATATAAATACTTGTATTATAATACAAATTTGCAAAAAACATCTCTGTCACATGGATATGTCTTCTTTTTAAGGAGTAAGCTTAATCTACTTTGAATGTACACTTTTTAAAAATATAAAGCATGCAATAGGATACTTTTTTCCTTCCATCTCTGATACCTGATAAGTTGAGGATAGTGCTACATTCTGTACCTTGGTACCTGCGAAATAATTTCATGAGCTTCTAACAGGGTGGGACTTAATTAAATGATGTACATATCTTGCAATTCTTTAGAAGTTTTTTTTTCTTTTTCTTTTTGCATAAAAGGGCTTCTGTTTTAATATATTATTCTCTGGGTGCTTGAAACTTTTCTTCTGAATTTCTCTTAGTGGTGGTTTTTCCCCCTTATTTTATTATTGGAGTTAATAAAGAATGTTTCTCTTACACATCTTTTCATCACTCTGAAGCCTCTCAGGCCCACACTTCCCAGTCTGAAAGCCCCAAAGCCCAATTCCTTCTTAATGTTTTCCTTTGGGATTTAAAAGACACTTAGAGAGTCTGGAAGGCTGCAGATCACTGGAGAAATTATTGTACAAAGGAAGATAGGACATACACATATACCCCCTGGCTATTTCTTAATTAAATAAATGTAAGGATACCAAATTCCATCCCATGAACATTTCATCAACATTCTCCTCTTGGAAATTCTGCAAGCTAATTGTCTTTCAGCAGTTTGAATGAAAATAGATAAAAATATACACAGACTGTTTTTCATCACCTGCTATCCTTCTGCCCCTTATGTAAATAGTCACCCTTTCTTTTTTTATTTCAAGAGGTTTCCCGTATGTCAGGTCAGTGACATGTCACTGTATAATACAGTGGGTGCCTGTTCTTTCTGGAAAAGTCGCTTCATGTAATTCCCTGAAACAACTCCAGTCATTGATTCAATTTGGAACCCATAGGGTTCTCGCCTGTTGTGATCTAGGCTTCCTCAAGCTTTTCTCTTCAGCCCTGCCCTGTATCCCCTGGCCACCCACAATCACATCCCTATTTTGGCACCAGGGCAACACAGGCTGATTTACTCTAATTAATGATGCCACCTGGGTTGGATTTCATTAGCTCCAATTTACATAACTAACTGGCTCTTCTGAGCAAAAGGCCTCAGGCCTTCCACAGATCTGCCTTCCTGCCAGTGGTTAAGGATGATTCTCTGTAGGCCTACTTCCATCCCAATGTGGCCAATCCCCTACTTTTCCATTAGGCCTCCTGTAGCTTAAATGAGGCACAGAATGCCATCCCAACTTCTATCTGAAAAAAATACTTTTCTTCCTTCAGCTCTGGTGCACCTTCTGCTTTCTATAATTAGAAATGTTCAGGTCTGCCACCTCAGGGATTTCCTTTTAAATAATTCTCCCTCCCCCCTCCATTTTAGGGACATGCTGAGAAAACAAATTGCAACTAAAATAAGCTATTCCTTTAAAGTCAGGAGATAGGTGTAGGTCGAACAGAAGCAGGGGTTTGGAAATGGAAGATTTATTGGGAAGAGGATGGTGGGAAAAAGTTGCTCTGTTCCATGCAGTTGTGCTCTGCCTCTCATGGCAGCCCGCTCCCCATCCCAAGCATTTCTTTTCAAAAGAATCTATGTGACATGGAGTCTTAGGTATTTTTGAAATGACAAATAGAGGAATTCAGCAAAAGGCTGCTTCATTGGTAAATGGACAGTGAGATGATAACATGATTTGAGTCCCCCTCTCTTGAGAAGGATGGGGGGGTAATAGAAATTTGAAAAATAAATAAATAAATAAAATTATTTGTCCTTGCCATGCTGCATTTCCTAAGCAACCCAGCCTTTGCTTCCATTCTCCAAAAGCAGCTGGGAAAGATAATGGACAAAGAGTTCAGCTGTCTTTTATACCTGTAAATCTGTTGGGACAGATAGCAGGCTTGGCTTCTTCCCTCATAAATCCAGAGGGTTTCTAAAGGAGTCCATGCACTATTTTGGATCTACACCTGATGAAACAAGAACTAGAGTCTCAGATCCAGGATCAAAGGTTTCAGCAGGGTTCTTAAGTCTCCATCTACATATGGCAATATCACCACCATTCTGGTGCCATCCAAAACAGCTGGATACAGCGATGTTGTGCTGATTATCCGTCAGATTTTCCTGAAACTGGTAGACCTGTATTTTTTTGGCACAGGACTTCTCTTTGCCTTCCTCTGAAAGCTCTGCTGAAGCTGTACACAGAAAATTCCTCGCCAGAAAGATATTTCAACTCACATAGCAAATATAACACATGGATCACCATTTCACATTCTCTAAGTCAATGTTTCTCAACTTGGCAACTCGAAGATGGGTGGACTTCAACTCCCAGAATTCCCCAGCCAGCATGGGGAATTCTGAGAGTTGAAGCCCACCCATCTTCAAGCTGCCAAGGCGGAGAAATGCTGCTCTACATAATGGTGGAAGCAATTGGCAGCCAATAAATTTAAATGGTGGTCTATCAAGAGGAGTAGACTATTCAGCCAGTAATATTGTAACTCTATGGCCCTTACCAGTTTAGTACAATGTTGAAATAGTGTAACATGACCAACCTTCCCCACCTCCTGAAGGAAGGAATGGAGGAATCTGGAAGTTGGCTTTTGTATCTTATAGTTTTTGTTTTGAAGTGTTTAAAAGGAGAAAGCAATCCCAAATAAAAGTGCTGCTTATGATTCAGCTCCTTTTGTGACATTTTAAAAGTAATTAAACCCAGGTTACAACAGAATGAAGCATAGTAGGAAGAGCACGAGAGGAACCTAGAGGCAACAGAGTCCCAGAGTCAGGCCTGCCCTGTTCCTGCTGCAGGGCTGTAATTGGAAGATGCTTCTCCCATTGGCTGATGAGGGGCAGAAAAGCAAAGACGGTCAAGCCAGAAGACTCTGCCAGTCACACTGCCTGTCGTAAGTTGTATACACATTACCAGGACAGCATCATTTGGCCATGAGTCAGAAGAGAGGCAAGAAAGGCAGGATAAAGGTCTGCTATGGACAGGATTGCAGTTTAACTCAGCAGCGGGGAAAGGCCCCAAGTCTCATTTTCCTATCTGCAAAATGCAGCTGATACTGCTCATTTGCAAAAGATTGCTATAAATGTGAACAAGACAAGACAACCTTTCATTCTGCTATAGGCTAGTCATAAAGTGGAATGAAAATGTAAATAAATAAATTTAGGTATATGGATTACTCATTTGCCTAACATTCACAGTTGTGAGGTATAGACTAAGATACTGGGTTTCTATTTTCCATGGATTATTTCAGGTTTATCTCTGATATTTGTAATAGCTCAGAAGGATGTGTGAGCATATGAATAAATGCATGTGAGTATGTGTATGCCCATGTCATTACAAAAATTATCAGAGCAAGCCGCCTGTTATTATTTAGTGTAATTTACTCTTCTCCCATTGGGTTCTTTCATCCATATACAATGAAGCCATGTGGAACTAAACCAAATAGAGGATTACAGGGCTTCAGCAGGCAAAGAAACAAGAAGGTGGATGAATGAGGCCAAGCCTTGCAATGAGCAGGAAAGGGGGAGAATGACAAATTCAGCAGTGTGCTTGCATTTAAAATGATGGTGATAGATGAGTATCATGCTGCAGAAAGAGCAAGGGAGGTAGACAGGGAGAAAAGAGAAATCCAACACAGAGGCCATGCCACTGCTACTTTCAGCATGCACACTGATCCTCGTCCGTTTCTTATTATGCATTGGGAACACATGGAATTCAGCCTGACAGTGTTGGGAGGCTTTGTTATTTCTGCAAAAAAACTATTTTGTTTGTTTGTTTCTTTCTAGCCCAGCAATATGGTTATAATTTTCCTTTTTCTTGTTGCCTAGCCCTAATGTTTGTATTTCAGTACAGGTTCCTTTCTTCTTTAGCAGAATTCCAAGGTGATGGCACAGTAGACAGAACATGTTTCTTATTGTCCTGGGAAGACAGTTCCTTTTGGCTTATACTTTGCTTGCTTACTTGCTTGCTTGCTTTTAAGGCCATAGGAAAAACCTTCCTTCCAAATAACCAACATCCCAACAATGCATTGGCTCTTTATAATAGAAGCTTATTGGGCTGAGCAAACTAGGTTTAATATATGGGTAGTGATTCTCCAACTTCCTCAAAGGAGGGCTGGTTGTAGCATGCCTTGGGGAAAAAACCCAATGTTTGATGTAACGTATGCATCATAGAACAGGAAGATCTTGTATGACGTTGATTCTCCCCTCAGTCCATCAATATACAGTATTAATGCCTGCATTCTCTCAAGAAAGTAATCAAAAGCATACCTGGATTTCCTGGAAAAAAAACTTGGGCTACAAATTTTGAGAAGTCCCAAAACTATTAATACATTATTAACTATTTCCTAGGAAGCACAGGCCCATCTCCAACTCTGGTCAACTGGAAAAGCTGAAAGAGAAGATTAATTAGGGTTATACTAAATGTTTGCCTAGGTTAGCAAGATAAATGTGATGCTTTCAGGAGGATCAGAATTTCTTCTCTGTCCTCCATCCAAAAGAAAACATTAACAAGAATGCTCATGTTGTTGCAGTGGTTGTTTTTGTGTTGTCCACTGCCATTGCAGCTCTAATCTGCTGTTACTTCAGTGCCATTTTTTTCTCTCAATTAGTCAGGTTCTCCTTCTCCTTTCTTTCTCTTTCTCTTTCTCTTTCTCTTCTTCATAATCATAGTCTATCAGAAATCAGGAACTAGATCTTGCTGGATGATCTTATTATAATATGCTACCGCTCAGATTTGAATATGAAAAATAGTGCTCTCACTCTGACTAGATTTTCACTCCCTTTCCTTGCTATACTTCCTCTCTCTCTCTCTCTAAGTTCTTTTTATTACTGCTGAAAGTTTTCACATAAAGGGCTTTTCCTACTTTTGACTTAATCCTACTGTCTTGTTATGATTGCATTGAGGAGGCTTCTCATTTCTCCTAAAAATTGAGAAAATGTATAGAAAGTTTAGGAGTAAGAGTGAAAATGCACAATCAGTTTTGTTTCCCGATAATAAAAATTCTGAGGATTGGGAGCTGATAGATTGTGAAACTCTAGCTTAGGAAATACGTAAAATATTGCTATGTTCAGTTGGTGTTTTTCCTCTCTCGCTACCCAAAAAGATAAAAGAGTTAAGGGCTCTCTTTGCAAGCAGGATCTAGGAGGAGGCTGTACAGTATCTAAGGAAAAAAAAAATGTGTCAGTGATAGGACTGCACCCAGAGAATTGCTTGTCCCAAAGATAATTCAACTCAGAGTACACCTCACAGTTCATAAGAATCTGTCAACTAGTCTGCTATGTCAGACCAAGGTATGTTTTTAATCTTTTGCATATGGCGGAGCTTATTCTGGCATAAGGAAATGACAGTCCCCAAATGTTGTATGCAGGTTTAGCTAAAAGCCATTTAACCTACATGAATCCATCAGTCACGAGCTTCAGAACTTCAGGAGAAAGCCTGCAGGCTATTTGCTTTGCCATTATGGTATCAATAACCTCACAGGGGTTTTCTGTACCTCTCCTTTCTTGCACCCAGATGGAATCTGACATATGACTGAGGAAATGTTGGCATTTCCATGACAGCATTTTCAGTGGTAATATCAGTATGCTCTTGGATATGAAAAAGAGTCACTCTGGTTTTTTTTAATATAACTAGGTTGAAAAAAGGAAAAGAAAAGCCTATTAAAGATGGAAAACCACTGAAAATTTCCGACATGTCTGAACTACTAATAATGGAAACTAAAAAAAAGGAAAAAGCAGAATCAATATTTATTTTGACGATGTGAGGGTCAACAAAGCTTTTGTCAATGAACTTCCTTCCAGTTAATACAAGATCAGGTTACTGAACCAGGAACATAGAAGAGCCATGCTGGGCAGGTCAGGCCAAGGGGCACTCCTTTCCTTTCAGTAACCAACCAGATGCCTTTTGGAAGCCCACAAGCAGATTGTAAGTCCAATAGCACCCTCTTTCTCCATATACCATCTTTAATATACTGAGTTATGAATAACCATTAGGTCTACTATTTATTGATAGCTTCTTCCTCTATCCATATTGTAGCCACCTACAACAGCAAAGTCAGTAGTATTACTATTGCTGAATCTCCTGCCATTCAGCTTTATTGCATACCCCTTGCTTGAATAAGGGTTTTCATAGCAGAGGCTGATTATTTCAAGGTCTGTCCCATATTTGGCTGTTGATGGGGTTGTGCTCCCCTGGAAAAAGCAGGCTTGCAATCTGGGGGTCATCTTGGACTTATGGCATCTGCTTGAAGAGCAGGTGGAGACCACAGGAGTTCTTTTTCACAGTTTTGGCTGGTGCACCAGTTGTGGCCTTACTGGAACAGAATGCAATGAAGATGGTTGCTCATGCCCTTATCATTTCTCTGTTAGATTACTATAATTTGCTCTATATGGGGCTGCTTTTAAAGACCAACCAGAAACTTCAGCAGGTCTGGAAAGCAGTGGCATACATGTTCAGTGGTCAGTCACAGTATTGCCACGTTATATTTCTGCTGTGGGAGCTACACGGCTTACCACTAGGTTTCCAAGTGCAATTCAAGATGTTGGTAACTCCCTTTAAAGCCTTAAATGGCTCAGGACCTGGATACCTTAGGGACTGCCTTTCCCCAATAGTTTCTGCCCATCTTACCTGAACAACTAGAGAGCACCTCCAAGGATCCTCACCTGTCAAAGTGGGGCCTGATAGTGAGTGCTCTCTGTAGCAGCTTCCCTCCTCTGGAATAGCTTGCCCCCTTAAGAACTGCTGGCCCCACCCCCATGCTCTTCTGAAAGCAGGTTCCAGAGAGCCTTTGAGGATTAAATATACCCAGAAGAACCATTCTCTATAATTCTACAATTTAGCTGTTTACTCTAGTTGCTATTTTACATATTTTTTATTCTGATTTAGTATTCTATTTCTACTATGTAAGTTCTATAAGCTGACTAGAGTCTGGTAGGTTTCATTTAAATAAATAAATAAACAAACTTTACCTTATGTTCTTCAAACTCAAAAATACTTAACACAGAGTAAGCCTCACTGAACTCAGTAGAATTTACTTTTGAGCACACATGCATAGAATGACAGTGCCCATATTAGCTGTGGTTTTCCCAACGCACAATTCAGTAGGATATAAAAATCTACTTTTCTACATCTTGATTAATCTACCCAAAGAGTTCCTTTTCTCAACAGTATCTAGAGTAAAACTGATCTTTGTCTAAATACTATCAAATGTGCACTTTTTTTTGCTTTGCTCTTGAAATAGCACTAATGAAACACAGAACCCCTATTCTGAACCTTTAAGATTATCATTGTAGACATTGTAGAAGGAGAGCCATATGGTAGCAAAAAATCAGAAGAAGTCTAACTGCACTTTTTACAACTAACAAATTTTATTAAAAGGCATTACAGGTAGTCCTCACTTACCAACCGTAATTGGGACCAGCAACTCCATTGCTAAGTGATGTAGTCGTAAAGTGAAATGCCACATGACTGCACCCAATGTACAGTGTCAGTTCATCAGTTCCAGCTATTGTTGTGAAGTGAATTACCCACAGTTGTGGTAATTCGCTTCATGTGACCAGGACATGTGACTTCCTGACGGCTTCCCCATTGACTTTGCTTGTTGGAAACTGGCAGGGAATGTCACAGATGGTGATCACATTACTGCAGGGATGCTGTGATGGCCAGAATATCAAGGACCAGTTGTGAATCTCCTTTTTCAGCACCGTTGTAACTTCGAATGGTCACTGAATGAGCGGTCAGTAAATGAGGACTACCTGTAATAAAATTTGTTAGAAAAGATGCTACCATTAAGATTATGACTGTGAATATAGATGTGATGTGAAAGGTGAAAGGTCCCCTGTGCAATCACCGAGTCATGTCTGACCCTTTGGAGGGACACCGCTTTTGCAACGTTTTCTTGGCAGACTATAGAGCAGGGTGGTTTGCCATTGCCTTCCCCAGTCAGCACCTTCCCCAGCAAGCTGGGTACTCATTTTACCAACCTCGGAAGGATGGAAGGCTGAGTCGACCTGAGCCGGCTACCCGAGAATCCAGCTTCCGCTGGGATCGAACTCGGGTCTCGGGGAGAGTTTCAATTGCAATACTCCTGCCTACCACTCTGCGCCACACGAGGCTCCTGAATAGAGATGACCTAACTCTATTTACCAGACCAGGTCAATATTCACATGGAAAGCATCAGTGCAAAGGAGATATGGATAATGGTGCTGACAAGTTGGCAGGTATGTAAGTCATTTCAGTCTTTTCTGCCCCACACTGCCAGTAGCTCACTACTTTTCCTCCTTTTGACAGCAGCTGTTTTACAGATCACAAAAACCCTATGGAGCAGTTGTAAGAGACAGAGGGAAGAACACTGCTTCTAATTTAAACTGCAGGGGGTATTCAGGGAGGCAGAAGGTAATTTCCCAAGCTGGAAGGTGTCCAGGATGTCAGGACTTCCATATATGAGATGTCTGTAGCTCAAGAGGCGCACTCTCCAGTTGCACACTTCTCCTGCTGTGCTGCCACTCACTTAGTAATGTTCCACAAAAGAGTCTTGCTTGGGTACAGCCTGCACAATAGTTCAACCATCCTGAGTGATGCAGGTGGTGGTGAAGACATAGACAGAGTACACCAACACCAAAGAATTGGAAAAAAAAATTCAGTAGCAAGGGGGAAGAGAAGGGAAACACTTGTAGCTAATTCTTTAGGAAGACTTGATCTATCCTGCATATAGATTACTTTTGTTTCTTACTGCAGTCCTTTAAAGTGCTTGGAGGTGAGCTGCAGAGGAGCAGATTATGGAACCAAATGTTTATTTGCATTTTCTTAGAATACAGGATAGATACTGATTCTGAAGCCTCAAAGCACAGAAGCAAAAGAATATTTCTATATTAACTTTGATTCTTCTGATTTTCTACTTCCTTTCATTTTGAGATATTCAGAAGGAGTATTTCTACTTCTAAATGTTTTACTTTTTTTTTCTGGCTGTTCTAGGAAAAGGGCAAGACTATATCTTGTTAGAACTGGAAAACCTGGGTTATAATTTCTTGCTTCTATCTTTTTTATATCTGCCTGTTTGTCTTGCACATTTAGTCAACACTTGAAGGAAGGTTAAGCTTTAGTTTTCTATAAACGTGGAATGATTGTGCTCAGATTTCATCAAAATACCAAGATTAAACAATGGCCACTCAACCTGTCAGCAGTGGTGCCTGTTTTGATAATTGTAGTATAAATTCTTCTTGGGTTGTCAGTGCTGTTGGTGATAGGATATAGTTATTTTATTGTTTGGTACTGAGCTCCATACAGTGATCAACATACGGTAGGAAGGAGCAGCAGCCTTGAATGACATTTTCTTTGATAAGAAATAGAAAAGAAAAAAGAAAGAGAAAGAGAAAGAGAAAGGAGGATGACACCTTTAAAAAAAATCTATCTAAAGAGATTGGAGCAGAACCATTGCACATGAAGATCTGAGTAAAGATTCTACCAGAAATATTTACTGTTGGGATTTCTTAAAAGTTGTCTCTTTTATGAAATGCTGTTCATAAGCTGCTTGATCTCATCAATGACATACTATATAACTTAAGAGTTCATTTATCTGTTTGGATTTCCAAGCAAACCGTTTAGATCAGGGTGGATGCTGCTGTTGCTCTCTGCTTCCCTGGCTGGTAGCAATCCACTGCATCATTCCCTTGTTGAGTGCCAAGGCAGAGCGGGAGATAACGAGAAGCCAGAGTCATCTCGGCAGCCATCCATCATAGCCTGAGCTCTTTGTTCTGACAGCTGTATTTTGTCTCTAATTTTAGAGCAATACTCTATCAGAAAACCAAGAGGAGAAAGGATCTTCAGCTTTTGATTGAAGAGATAGGGCAAGTAGGCACCCTCCAAAGCACTCATGATACAAACTGCTGGCAGTCAGCAGCTTCCTAATTCCTATCAAGTCTTTGTGTGATATCACAGCAGGGTCAGAGTAAGACCTTAGGACTTGTCTTTCACATCTGCTTCAAAAATATTTCCCCAACTTATTCATAGCTGCTAATAAAAGAACCCATACTTTAAAATGCAGGCGGGCAACCTGCAGCTGAAGAGTCCTGTCTGGGTGTATTGCCATAATTCTGCAGTGCAATTGTCAAAAATCAGCAGCACAAATTTCCACCATTTTGAGGGAAATGGTGGTGATCACCAAGAAACTGTAGAGAAAGTGTGAAAATAGCTTAACCCATTTGAAAAGCAAATAAAAATCCAAGTACAAATGGAATTCATGACCTTGCCTATCATTATATCACCATTCCACCTGTTGTACACTTGCCCCCCTCCAAACAGTAAGTGTTCCTCATAGCCACTGAAAGTCCCACACCCCTCTGTCCCCCCTGCTTAAAACATGTTCACCTGTACTATTTAGTCATAGTCGCATTTTTGATAATCAAACATACGTCTCACCAGTGAGTTGTCTTGAAATGAGGGATATCAGCTAATATTAATGAAAGCAGACTGGATAAACATCTGTTCTGAATGCTTAGGAGGACTGTGGAATTCTGCCAATTCAAAGGAACCAAATTAAAGAACTTTCAGATATTTTTCTATCACAGATAAAAAGTAGAAACAAAGAATCACCCATTAATCATTGACTTTAGGTTATTGTTATTTTATATGTCTTATTTAATCCCAAAAGAGTTACACTAGCTGATCAGCTTGTAATTTCTGAGATACCAGGATATAATATAATATTTTGGGATACTCTTGATACTCTTGTTCAATGAACCTTATCAATGAAATTGCAAGATTAATTTGAAAAGCTTTGAGGTTTCTCCTACATTTTAAAGGATTATGCTTTTTTTCTTCATTTGCTTTCAGAATTAGCAGTATGTCTAGCTTTTGATAATTTCTTGTCTTTCACATTTTTACTGTGACTCTTTAATTGTATTTTATTTGGAGTCACTGGCCACTTTAACACCATAGTCTAACAGGGGAGATCTTCATAAATGGACCAAAATCTCCACATTTCAACAAGCAAAAGGCTATAGCAGGGAACAAATCAACCATATTGGAAGAGATCAAATGACTGAGCCACAGGCATTCATGTCAGATCCGATAACAAGCATAAGGCGTGAAAGAGGTTGCAAGCATGAGCCAATTCCCACAGAAACAAAAGGAAAGTGCACTTCTGTCACTTTTCCTGTGAAAAGTCACGTTTGCCAAGGGAAGTCATGAAACCTAAGCCTTGGATCAGGTTTTCAAACAACTCTTCAGAAATATTCAAGGGATGTGATTTTATGTCCTGTCATGGACAGTCTAGAAAACATTTTATTTTGCTGTTCTGCCATTTACTCCTCGGGAAAATTCAAAGGCCCAACATAAAGAGGTGCTTTAGATAAGATCAGGGGTGTATTTCTTCATATCCTCAGATCCATCAGCAGCCCACACAAATGCTTCTGTATTCCCTCATTCCTGCTAAGGTTAGTATTTCTAGCTGCATGGAAATTCTAGAACGGAAGGAACTGCTGTGTTCAGGTGAAGCTATGGGGAATTAAGCATTTTTTGTGAATGAGAAACATGCAAAATCTCCCTCCTGCTTTGACTACAGTAGAGAACTATGTCTTCTGGTATATTGGTATTTATAACTGTCATGTATGTGAATGGGAGATTACAATCCTTGACCACTTGACTAGAGCTAAACCATTGAGGGCAGACAGGATTATAACCATTTCTGACTAGCTGGTACACTTCCTTACATTTAGCTTCCAGGAGCTTATGATAGTTTTCATAAATGTCTCACAGCATAAGCTAAAGGCTCATAATGTAGCAGTTTTGTGGATGCTCAGGAAGGCTGATTTTGGATTAGATGGGAAGGATGCTTAGAAACTTATGTCTGTATTCTAAGGGTACCTTGCAAGAAATGAGTTTTAAAAAAAACCTCAAACCTGAAACTAGAAGGAAGGATGTCTATTGTGCATAGTAATCCATGCTTCTTTAACCTGGTTCCAACCACATGAGTTGGGAATGTAACTCCTAGAATTCCAGCCACAGGAAGTTTAATCTAATATAACCTGCAATCAGACAAATTAATGTGTGATTTGTAATATGCATGGCGGGTGGACCGCTTTCTCTAATTAAGTAGTTTGAAAGAAAAGTTTCCCCTGTGAGCAGGACACAAGTGTGACCTTCTAATGCAATGAAAAGTGGGAGGAAGCATGTAAGTTGCTTTTATGTGATTCCCAACTTTATATTCCCAGAAAGTGTTGGACTACAGTTCCATCAACCTTAAGCATTAGCAGAGTTGGAGAGCTGAGTTGGTTTATTTATAGCTCAGCTGCAGGACTGTCTCCTCCTGTGTGAAATGACCTGTTTCTATAAGATTGTCCCAGGACAGGCTATTGGTTATTCCCCACTTCCATGGGGAGGTATGGCTCCTTTTCTAACATCTTTTTGGAAGTTGCCAAAGGAGTGCATTTGGTGATTAACTTTTTGCCACTGGTATTATTTTTATTGCTGCAGTTTTTGTTGGACTGGTTGTTAATGTTCAATCTGTAGTGTAACTGTGTTCAGGTTTCATTGATTATTTTAATTAGGTTATTTACCAGGGTTGTCTTTACTGTATTTATAATATGGATGTTTATTGTGACTTGTAAACTGTGAATCGTTGGCAGATTTGGAAGGGAGGGAGGGGAGAGGGGAGGAAGGAAGGAAGGTAGGAAGACCAGCTAGGTGACAACACCAAGTCAACCTTGGCTGATCTCAAAAAGTTAAGCAGAGTCAAATGTGGTGGTACTTGGATGGAAAATAATAGGGCTCTAGGTTAGATTGGGAAAATGAAAAAAAAAATCTGAAAGAAGATGTTGGCGCAACATTTCTGTATTGCCTCCAAGCAAGGAGATGGCCATTTCTATGAAGTCCCCAGGAGTGCAGGCCAACTGAAGGGAATGTTTACAACTGTGGTAAAATTAACCACTGCATCAGGTTTCTTTAAAAACTCTGTATTCTATAAAGACTTCCTATTGGCTGCTGAACTTTAAGTCTTAAAAAGGAAATGTTAGCATGATGGATTTGCAGCTCTACCCCAGCAGCCCACAGGAAAGAGCCAGCTCAGTTTCTTTATTTTGGGCAGCACAGTGCCAGATTGGTTCGTTTGTTTCTTTTTCCTGTCCTTTTAATTTCCCTCTGTTTTATTTGGAGTGGCTTTTTCTTGCTGCAAAAGTTATCATAAGGCAGCTTGGTTGAGGCAGCGATTTTCAATTCCTCGCTCTCAGCATTTCAAATTACAGCAATCACAAATTGTTTTCAGACTGCTTCTAAAGGTTTGGGGGATAAAAATCATGGCAATAAAAGGCCTGTAGCACAATGACATCTGGGAACCCATGGCTGGTAACTACTGTGTGTAGCATTACGAAGCATTACATAGGATTAGTCAGAGTTCCATCAAATGCTGTAGCAACAACTTTTGCAAAAAGTGTGTGAACGAGGCCAGTTTTTCAGTTTTCAAGCAAAGGTTGCATTTCAATGTAAATTTGGGTCTTTGAATATCATATGGTAAAAGAAGTGCTTTAAGTTTTGAAACTTCAGGATGTGGATTTTATTTAGCCCCTCCTTTTCTTTACTGCTATTCGTTATCATAAAAACTGGCACTGGGTGCCACCCTATCTCACAATTTCCACTGTAAGAGAGTGGGAGGAAAATAAAGGAGATGTTTACTCTTGGAAGTTAATGAAGTGACTCTCTGTGTTAATGGGCTATTTACCAACACTGCCTCCTCTGTCTCTTGTTTTATAAGTGGAAAGACTTCATGGCTTTGTATTGCCATCAGGTTGGTCCAGAAAGAGTTCATGCTAGTAGGCTTGTACTTCTCATTCAAGCCCTAAGGAAATGCATTAATAAACAAACATACAAGATTGAAAGGATGAATTCTAAAAAATAAGACTTCAATTTTTAGTTTTAGTGTACTCTTAAAAAGTCTCATACTTTAGATTTCAAAACTTTCTAAAATTGCCATCAAAATAACTGCATTTTCTTAGAAACTTTTAACAAAATTAAATACAATGTCTTAGAAGTCAAAGTATTATGAAAAAAGGTGATAATCATGAAATGTCCACAAACACAGTTACTTAGAAAAGCAGTAGGTTTGTAGAGATAAAAAAATGTGACTGTTGCTCCCAGATGTGTTGAGATTGTCAGTCCCAGAATCTCCAATTGAGTGGGAGGGCAAGAAATGGAGAGGTTTTAATTGAAGATGCTGTTTAGCAATTAAATATTACAACTGAGAAAAACTCTGACTTAGCACAAAAAACTGAGTCACACTTCCAGTAAATTAAAATCCTATTTTCAGTATTCGATAGCCATTAGCAACATTCCTCGTTGACCTGTAGAATACAGAGGCATTAGATGATGCCCAGTTGCTGGTCTCATACACCTCTTTGGCCTCTATGTTGGTGAAGGAAATGAAGTGCCTGAAAAGATGCCCAGATCATAGGTGTCACAACTGAGCACTGGTATGTTCAGGCCAATGCAGTGGTTATTAAAGCAGTAAAGTGGCAATTCTTCTCTGCACTTATAACACCTTCAGATTCCTACCTAGAAACTCTATGCAGGGTTACTTGGATCCTATCAGGAAAAGATGGGCAAAACAAGACTTTTGAAAGCACACCAAATGATTTTACAGGTTTCTTTGAAGATAAAATTGTTTGCATCTATTTGGGGATAGATGCAAGTTGGGCAGAGTCCACCAAGGTGACTAAGGCAATATGTCTGTTTGTTTTTGCTTATTTATTTACTTACTTATTACATCTAGATGGCTGCCAATCTCAAAACATATGACTCTGGGCAGCTAGCAGAATAAAAAACAGATAAAAACATAAAAAACAATAAATAACAAATATAGGAGTTTTAGTTATAGCCCTACCTAAAGCAGGATACCCTGGTGATAATATCTCATGCTTTGATCCCCGCTTGGCTGGACTGTTCAAAGACACTGTACATAGAGCTGCCTTTGGAGGTAACCCAGAAACGGCAGCTGATACAAAATGAAGCTGCAAGCTTTTTGGTGGAACAAATCTGTCAGTCCAGAATAACACCTATTTTAAAATTGTTCCATTAGTGACTAGTAGGCTTCCAGGCCCAATTCAGAGTCTTAGCCATTACCTTTAAAGTCCTCCATGGTGCAGCACTGGGTTACCCAGAGTACTCCTTACGAGGCTTATGGAATGTGGACAAGATGATAGGTCTTTTTAACAGTAGCCCCCAGTTTGTAGAACTTTCTGCCTTGGAGGAATTTGTGGCCCCTACACTCCTTACATTTCAAAAGTAAGTGAAAAGTGTCCTTTTTCATGCCTTCAGTCTGAATTTTCTGGAGGCACCACAATAACTTTCATGTTTTCTTATGATTTAGTACGTTCATTTTTATTTTTCTTGTTTTATGCCTAGAGTCCTTTGGGAATGGGGTGGTCTAGAATGCTATAGTAGATAAACAAATAACAAAACATGCAGTAAATCCTACGATACTGTATTTGACACCAATACCAAATATATATGCTTAAGAATGATTGGAAACCTTGCCAACTACCATCCAACAATGTCCTCTACCAAAGAACAATTTAGCCTGTTTTAAATTTTCACCCTGCAATATATCCAAAGACTTTGGCCACAGCAATTACTTTGGATTGTTGAAATAGAAGTTCTGCATGAGTCTACTCAAAGCTAACAACAGAACCCATTTCTTAGTGGAAAAATGAAACTTTCTGTTAGGGAGAGTCTATAGCTTAATTAGAGAGCACACTTAATGTACCAAGGTCAATTCCTGGCATTTTCAGGTATTTATTTATTTATCAATGTTGGGCCTGCATGCCTCCAGCAAAGCCAGCCCATGGAGGTCTGCCGATGATGGGAAAGATCTCTGCTTGAGGCTCTGGACAAAGAATTTGACCTTGTACAAGGTCCTTTAATACAATCATATTTCCAATAGCTATGTATGGTTGTGAAACCTGGACTTTGAGGAAGGCAGATAGGAGAAAGATAGATGCATTCGAATTGTGGTGCTGGAGACAACTACTATGCATCTCATGGACAGTGAAGATTACCGACAAGGAAGTCCTAGACAGAGTCAAACCAAAAATATCCCTGGAAGCCAAGATCACCAAACAAAAACTGTCATACGGTGATGTTATGCGAGCCAACTCCCTCGAAGACAATTATGCTGGGGTTGGTCAGTGGTAAAAGAGATGGGGCCGCCCTAGGACTCACTGGCTTGACACCATCAGAAGGGACTCTGGAATGACTTTGATGGAACTAAAGAAAGCTGTAAGAGATAGAAAGGTATGGAGAGCATTGATCCACAAAGTGACTGAGAGTTGGACACGACTGAACAGATAGCCAGACAAGGCCCTTTCTAAACAGAAGAGGCCTAAACATTTGCAACTGGCAAGCAGTTTCAGTCCACTATTCTCTGACTGCCTCCACTTCCCATTATGTCTCTAACTTATTCATGCTTTCTTCTGCCAAATTCCAAAGACACATATCTCACAGCTGCTCCCAGGTGTGCAGGCTGCTCCTTTAATGGATGGGTGTCTATTTGAAAGTGTATTCTTCCTCTCTGAAGGCAGATGCTACATACACCATCTCATTGCAGCCTTTTGGATTACAGGGAAATGGATTGCTGTGAAAATCCATAGGGTTGCACAGACTGTTATTGCAAAGCTGTCCACCTGTGTCTTGCCACAGATGGGAGATTGTAAAACACCATGTGAGAGATTTAAGCATGTTCCCCTTCATGATAACACCACCTGCTATGAGAAGCAAGAACAAGGGAGTTTAGAATGTACCACACTAACATCATTTAGCCTCTATCATAAATTACTTAGCTGATGAGGAAAAGTGGGAATGAGGGAATGCCTACAGACTCTCTGCATGGTAGTTGGTAACACGTAAGATGGCACAGAGCAAGCCAAGGATAGAGCAGAATTTGCATGGATGTCTGTACGAAGAAAAGGTTTATTTCCTTAGCCTACCACTCAGATAGTTTCTTAGCAATGTGGGCCCAGCAGAAGAAGGTCTCAGCTTAACTAGGCTGCAATTGATCTGATTTTAGAATACAAGTGGATTGACTGGGGTGGGAGGTGTGTGATCACTTTTGCAGTACTGTTTAATTTCTAAACTGGGATCCTGGAAGCTTAGAAACTACAGTTTCTCTTCTTCAGAACCATTATTCTTGCTATGGTGCTGAGTTTGGTTTACCACTGATGTGTTGTTTAACAATAGTGATAGCCCCAAGATTTAGCCTTAGCTCTAAGAACAGATTACTTGATTAAGCCTATCTTCCCCAACCAGGTTTATTGGACTCCAATTCCCTAATTTCCACTCAGTATGACATCATAAGTGGAGAAAGCTGAATTAAGCAGTTCTAGTGAGACCTGGACTATCTAAATCCGAAATGAACCATGAAGCTTTTTGTGTGGTCTTGGATATGCCTATCTCTGTTCTGTCAACATAACTGTGATAGGCTAAGCCTCCTGAAGATTTAAGTCTTGTTGCATAGAATATAGTACAGTACTGAGTTGTTCTTCTTAATATGTTATTAAAACAATACCTGAGAAAAAGAACCTTTAAGTAAAGGAGACTGCATTTTTTACTCTTAATTATCTGTCTTTACTGCCAGCTTTGATCCAAAACACGTTCATTAAGTATCACCTTGATATAATAAATAAATAAATTCTGGTAACTATAAAATGGTGAACTATCTGAAACTTTTAGCTTGTAAATTTCAACTGGCAGTTACTGAGAAAGATTCAATCAATCAATACTTTATTACAGTCACAGACCAGAATTACAAATAAAATAAAAATTTGTACAAATACAACTAAAAATGCATTACAATGAAATAAAATAAAACATGATAGTATTAATGGTGGGATCATCAGTGGGCAATCAAAGTCTGCCTAATTTTACAGACAGTATAACAAAGATTAAAATATTAATAATCAACATTTTATTTTATTAAACTTCCAGTTTGTTTTTGAAAAGGGCTATTCTATATGTAAAAACAACACTTTCAGTTTCAATTCCTTCTTCTTGGTTCCAGAGAAAGTCTTTCACAGCATTTGCAATGCTGCTCATTCTTCCCGAGAGCTCTCCAGGAACAAGCCTTCATTACAGATAAGCAGTAACTAATTAGATTTGGAGTTGATAATGTAGGTGACCTTTTAAAATGGCTTGCTTGGCCTTCCTATGCACAAAGCACTCTCTTAATATTAGCTAGAGTTTATTTACAAATATGTGGGACATGCAACTGCAATTAAAATGTAGACATTCCCTGTTCAGAATGGTGGGAGAAGCAGATTTACTACCCTGTACAAGATGCATTCTTTTCTAATGGGGCAGTTCCATCCATCCTTGTGCAGCATGGACAATATTTCATGACAATGCAGTATACATATACTGGAATGCCAGCTCAGTAGAGAGAAATGATACATAAACAAACTTTATATCAATTAATAAATGCAAACTAATCATCTATAAAACAATGTATCCAATATATCTGAGTACAGAAATTAAATGTATAACATTAATCATATGTCTAAATATAATGGCAATATATCCCTACTGCTCTATAAAAGTGTTCTGTTCTGTTTTATTTAACATAGTACACATGAGAAAAAATAGCTACATTCATATATTAAATTGAGCAATAGATTATTTTAACCATGGTTAGTTATATAAACCATAATGGCTTGGTTCACATATCACACTACACTATAAACTACAACTTAGCCATCACAGTAGTCTCAAAAAAAAAAAATCACAAAGCCAAAACCAAATAAATCAGATTATCAATTAGCTTGTTTTGTAAAGAAACGAAAAGCAACCTCAGCTTATCATCATTATATATATAATAGTGTAAATCTTCTACTTCTGATGATGCTAAAAGTTGGCTAATGATAAAAGAGAATACTTTTTAAAATTAATAAATCAGTTATAAACATATTAGTAAAACAAATGAACAGCACCCACTAGTTAAAATTACTTTGGCAAAAGTGAAATCAGACCTACTGTCATGAGTGCCGTTGAGCTGAAGTCATCAGCGCAATGGCACACATGACAATAGCAAGGAAATAGGTGAAGGGGCTCAAGATAAGTAGCCATCAACCCACAACGACTAACGGCCAACAAACAATAACTAAACGGATCACGGAGCACACCCAAGCCATCAGCGCCAATACATCGGAGATCGCCCAGCTGACAGCAATCACCAGAGGAATAGAAAACCTGATGATGGGCGACCCCGGAACCCCTCACCCACCGGCAGGGCAACGTATTGGACAAAGGGGGGTGACGTGACCGCGAGTGAGGGGGCGCTGACCGGCGCGGGGTATTTAAACCCCGCACCGGCGCGCTCCTGTCACTCTCAGCTTTTTTCTTCCAACGCTGTAACTGCGCTGTGAATAAATCAGAGCCTGATCCACGAACCAGTGTCTGAGTCTTATTCAGAGGCAGGCAGCGCATGACACCTACAAACATGGAGGGCAAAACACACTGGCATAAAGCAGGGGTAAGCAGAAACTAGAATGCTACATGCTGCCCTGGGGATCTTGCTTTGGCACCTCTCAAAACTGACTCAGACCACGGCTGATGAAAGTTGAAGTCCTGCCTTTTCGAGCTTACATATATGAACAACACAGGTGTAAATTAAGCTATAATTAAGCCTCTTACCTTTATGGGCACACAGTCCAAAAGGTAACTATAAATGTATTTATTTTCCTTTATTTATATCCCAACCTTTCTCTTGTGGTTCAAGGCTTCTCTCATTATATCCCCACAATAGCTGGGTTGAAAAAAGAGTAATGGCTCACAGTTACTCAGCTCCATGGCTGAGTGGAGCCTTGAAACAGAGTTTCTCTGGTCCAGATCTACCATTTTGTTTCTCACAAGTGTCCCAGAGGTCATTCTTTTAGCATCTGATCTGACTGAAGTGTTAACTCAGAGAAAGGACTTCTGTCGGGCTCCAGCAACTGGCAGCCATTTAAAATTTTCATAATGTCATTTAAATTTCCCACAATGTCAGGCATAATGTCCTGAGGTGGCACTGTGGAAATTTGCATGATACACTATTTACTATTTGTTTTACATTTTTCATAGGCTACAACTTTGCAAGGCCTTGGGTAGCTCACAACGGCAAATGCATCATCAAAACATCAACGTTATTTTATCATAAAACATTATTTAACTTAACGAAAAGGAAGGATGGCAATGCTGGGCCTGTCTTAATAGGGTATAAATACAAAAACTTCTGCACTTTCCTCCATTTTTTAAAATAAAAGCAGCAATGCATCCTAACCCTTCCTCAGCTGCTTTTCTTCCAGCAGGAGGGAAGAATTAATCTCTCATACTTTATTCATAAACAGAAAAGTACAAATGCTGTGATTTTCAGTGGAAGATAGCAAATGAAGTCCAAGGTAGGGCTGTTCTTTAAATTAGGCAGAATGATGTAACAATTTTGGGCAGTAGATATGGGGGTTAAGTATAGTGGCATCTTCGCCATTGCTGTCCAGTTGAAGGCAGGGCTGTATCATAGAATCATAGGATCATGGGGTTGGAAGAGATCTTGGAAATCTTCTAGTCCAACCCCCTGCCCGATGCAGGAATCCTCAGACCATCCCAGACAAATGGCTCTCCAATCTTTTCTTGAAAACCTCCAGTGATAGAGCATCCACAGTTTCAGGAGGCAGGCTGTTCCACTGCTTAACAGCTTTCACAGGTAGGAAGTTCCTCCTTATTTCAAGTTTGGATCTTTCTCCATAAAGCTTCTACTCATTGGCTGTCATCTTATAGTACACAGCCTGTCCTGATTCCTTAATTGATCCTCAGATATGATAGAAGATGTTATTTTATTATAGGTATTTAAGTAAAATTTAGCCACCGTTATGTGAAAGGGTGGACATATTTTCCTTCTCTTCAACCAGCAATTTATCTAGCTAAGCAGGCCTCCTCTGAGTCTACTTCTGTTTTGTTGTCATTGTTGTTTTAAAGGAAAAAAATACCACTGGGAGAAATATACACAGGACAATGTTACTTCCGATCTGGATCTAAGAAGATACATACACACTTTTTCTACAACAGACCTATCCTTCTGGATGGATACACCCAATTATTAAGCTAGGGCTACCAAATCTGGGCTGCTAAAAGTCAGACAATGACTAGTCAGCAGGTATAGTTACAGTATTCTCTATGTTTCTGACATCACCTAGTGGCCCTCCAGATTTTTGCAACCCAGATCTAGTAGGCTATCCTCCTGAGCTATGGGTGACCCACTCGTATATCCCATATTCTTATGATTGGCACAGGCCTTTAAATCCAGCTAAAATCTCTATTTTGCTTAATGCATACAGGTATAGGTATATTTATATTTATGTGCTCAGTGGCCATCAGGTAACAGTTGAGGCCAAGCTGCAACGCATGGCTTTGATTTGTTGGCTGTCGATCAATGGATTGAATGTCATGGGCATTAGGATTGGAAGATGGGGGAGAGCTGTAGCTGTCACAGAGCAGATGTTGATGTTCATCTGATGAAGCTGTTAATTTAACTGGAGTTTATTGAATGGCAATTAGGCGGGGCCTCATTACCAGCAACGAGCAGTGCAAAGACACATTATAAAAACCCAGGGAAGGAGAAGGCAGAACATCAGGGAAATGTTGCCAAAGTGTCATTTAGGATCTGGAGTTATGCATCTGAATGCTCTCCGATAGGCTGGTTTTCCAAATGCTCACAGCTGGAGTCGGGCATCCCAGACTGAAAGACCTGCAGGTCTAGAGATGAAAGACTAAAGAAGGACTCTTGGCAGAGGACTGGGTGGGGAAAGAAAATGAGACTTTGCATAACAGCCACAATAAACAGCAGGTGTGTGAAAACAAGCACCATATTAACTAAAAGGAGCAGTGGAATTTCCTCTCCATCACATCCATGCAAATGGAAAATGGTCCAGACCACCAAGGATTAGATATGTATTTCCCTTCAGCCATCTTTAATGCCTAAGTTAAATGTCTATTAAAGCCAAATTAAAGGGCATAGTCTCCTATGCAGAACCATATTATGCAACCCACTAAGTCTTTTATACGCTGACCCTTGTGATCACGGAAGAGACTTCAGTCTCGCGTTAATTCCTCTCATTTTTCACTATCTATCAAATTTGTTCTTCAGAAGAGTGGACTTCTTTCATGAGGCTTACAATTTAATGTTGTACATATTGATACCAACCACTAATGTCACCACTTCTATGCTCACTACTCTGAGAACAAAGGAAATTAGTCAACATGCTCTGAAGTTTATTAGAGTCTTTGAGATATTAGAAATGTATAAGCTGCTAATAACATAGGAAGGACTCCCTTGAGTCTTTATCTCCTGGGGAATACATGGACACATCTTGCCAGCAGCTGTACAGAAGTTGTTTGCCACTGTCTTTTTCTTGGGTTTTTTTTTTTCTTTTAACCTCCTAATCTAGCCTACAACCATGTGATTTCCATCCAAGTTCTAAGCAGTCTGACATTGTTCCACTTTTGGCGATAAGCCAAGAATAGCTAGGTACTAACCATGGATGTCATCAACATAGGCCCACACAAAATCAGCAGACGCATAATTAGACATGTGAATTTAAAAAAGGAATCCACTTTAACAAATTGCTCCTTACATTTGTTGGTTCATCAATTAATTTAAGTTTTGTCATATACAGTATAGTTCTTGCCACTACTACCACCACTACTCCACCACCTCTTGTATACACACACACACACACACACACACACTGTGTTTGTGTATATATTGTCATGTTCACCATTTCAATGTGCTTGATACATCGTAACGTTTCGCATGTCATTTGCCTGATATGTGTTTGATCTCGGGAGAGAGGAGGATTCCTCGTCAGGGAGTTGTTATCTGTTGGCCGCTGGGTTGGAATGTGTTTGGGTTATCTCATGTGTTCAAGGTTGCTTTCCCAGGATGTGTGGAAAACGGTTACCAGCACCTGGGAGGGGGGTGGTTGCTATGGCTGGTAGGGGGGAGGGATTACGTTTGGAGCCGAGGGTTTTTAGTTTGTATTTGGCGCACTTTTAGTCATTCTCAGCTTTCTCTGTATCTGCCATAATTTCCCTAATAAATCAGATTTCATTTAAGTAACCTCTTGTGAGTCTGAGTGTTTGGGATAGGCAACCATTACATAAAGCTGAGAATCCAAAACTTCAAATCCCGCTGGCCCCTATCCAGGAAAAGACAGGTTCTTCAGATCCTGTGAGGGAGAGTGCTGGCGATGACCAATCCAAATGTGCTACTCGTGGAGAGTGATGGGTCGAGTGAGGGAGAGCCCAACTCTACCATGATGCGCCCCGACAGAGCCCCCCTGGGAGAACTCTCAGTGATCCGGGAGGAGGCGAGTTCAGGGTCTGAAGGTGAAGCCACGGGCATGAAGACCGCACCAGAGACCACGGTCACGACCCCGGGCGAACTGGTCACCTGGGACGACAGTTGTGGGGACTTCTCGGAGGCGAGGGGCTCGTCCTGGAGGCAGAGATACCCGCTGTCCCCCACGGTGGTACAGGTGCCGCCGAGGGGGGACTCCCCCACTCCAGACCGAATTCGGGTGCTAGAGTCGAAGATGGACTCCCTGGAGCTCATTTTGCAGAAAATGAGCATGGACCTGAGTTCGCTGAA
This sequence comes from Candoia aspera, assembly GCF_035149785.1. Taxonomy (NCBI): domain Eukaryota; kingdom Metazoa; phylum Chordata; class Lepidosauria; order Squamata; family Candoiidae; genus Candoia; species Candoia aspera. The sequence continues at coordinate 48,286,221 of NC_086158.1, read as the reverse complement.
AGAGGTGCAGGAGGGGTCAAGCCAGCAGCATTCGACCCCTTCCTCCCAGGCACAGTCCCTGGAACGGAGAAGGGGAGCTCGCCTGAGAGAGGGGGAACGGGCTCCCAGGGTGGAACTAGCGTCGCCGCCCATCCCTGAGCGGAGGCGGCCGGGAGCTGTCAAAGCAGCTGAACCACCAGTGGGGGGGCGTGGCCCGCTGGGCGGAGGACTGAGGGACTTCTCTGTCAAGTTCGACGGGGACCCGACCAAACTCTCATTCTTCCTGACGAATGCCAAGGCGTACATGGAAGAGTGGGGGTCGCTTTTTCACTCGGAAAAAGCGAAAATCATCACCATTGCCACCAAGCTTAAGGGGAGGGCAGCGGACTGGTATGTACAGATGTGCCAGTCGGAAGCCCCTAACTGGAGAAATTTGACGAATTCCTCTGGGCCCTGCAGCACCATTTTGAAGATCCACTAGCGAAGGAGTGGGCAAAGCGTGCCTTGAAAGAACTCAAGCAGGGATCGAGAACCGTGGCTGACTACGCGCTGGAATTTAAAGCGCTAGCGGGGAAGGTGGAAGATTGGTCGCAGGCAACTGTCATAGAGCTGTTCAAGGATGGTTTAAACACCGAAGTGCTGCACTGGTCGCTGGGACGAGATGATCCTGACAGCTTGTACGGGTGGATCCAGCTCGCTGGAAAGGCTGAGCATGCCCACGAGGTGTTCGCGCAGAGACGGGCGATGAAGTCGGGGCGAGATGGAAAACCCACCCACCCTTCGGGCTCCTTTGGAAGATCCGGACAATGTTCGTGGGAAGAGGAGAAGGAGCGCCATTACGCAAAGGGGCAGTGCCTGTGCTGCGGCAAGGAGGGGCACCGCGCGGCGGCGTGCCCGAGGGCGAAGGGCGAGGACCGGCAGGGAAAGTCGACTGCGAAGTCCCCCTCTCTGCCGAGGAAAATGAAAGCAGCAGTGGCTGACAGCGAGCTGGAAAGCGTGCCGTTCTACGAGGACAAGGGTGAACCAGAATTGCTGCAGCCGGCGGGAAACGCCAGCCACCTGCTCTAAAGGGCACCACAGGGCAGGTGGTAGAGGAGGGGCGTGAGCCTGTGTCGGTGAGTGGCAACTATCGCATTCTCACTGTGAAAGTAAAGTTGGGATCCCGCTCAAAGACGATAGAAGTGTGGGCGATGATCGATTCTGGGTGCTCACGGTGCTTAATGCATCCTGATGTGGTAGCTGCCTTGGAGTTGCCCACCTTTCCGTTGCAACGACCCATAGCTTTCACTCAATTGGACGGATCCATGGCAGGGGGCAAACCGGTCACGCATTTCACCGGTTTGGTAGCTTTGCAAATGGGTAGCCACCGGGAAGGCTTGTCATTTGTAGTGGCTCCAGTGGGGGGGTCCTTTGGTGGTTTTGGGTGTCCCATGGTTGGTCCAACAAAATCCTCAGATAAATTGGGTCTATCGAACTGTAACCTTTAGGGACGGATTTTATCAAGCACCGGAGGGGAATGACACCCCAGAGGAGGTGGTGGGGGTAGCGGCAGCTGCGACTCCGCAGTACCCAACCCCTCCTCTTGAGGGTCTACCGGAGGAATACCAGGCGTTTGCTGATGTGTTTGGGGAGAAAGAAGCGGATCAACTTCCCCCTCATCGGAAAACTGACTGTGCCATTGAGCTGGTGCCTAACACTCAATTGCCTAAGCCAAAGATGTACCGGTTCTCTTCCGCCCGAAGAAAGATGGGACATTAAGACTCTGTACCGATTTCCGTGGGCTCAATGCAGTCTGAATATCAAATAAATATCCCTTGCCTTTGATAAAAGATATGTTACCACATCTGGCTAAGGGGAAAATCTTCTCGAAACTGGATTTAAGGGAAGCCTATTACCGTGTGAGGATCCGGGAGGGGGATGAATGGAAAACGGCATTCAATTGCCCGTTGGGAGCTTTTCAATATAAGGTTTTACCGTTTGGTTTGGCTGGGGCTCCTGGGGTGTTTATGCAATTGATCAATGAAGTATTACATGAACATCTGTTTAAAGGGGTATTGTTCTACTTGGATGATGTATTGATTTATACTGAAACTCGGGAAGAACATGTACAGTTGGTTAAGCAGGTGCTTCGCAAGCTAAGGAAAGCTGAGTTGTATGCCAAACTGTCCAAATGTGCATTCCATCAAACACAAATTGATTATCTGGGGTACAGGATCTCAGATAAAGGCATAGAGATGGATCCTGCTAAAATCCAGGCCATCTTAGAATGGGAGAGACCCCGCACCCGCAGGCAACTTCAAAGTTTCCTGGGGTTCAGCAATTACTACAGGTTGTTCATAAAGGGGTTCGCAGAAATAACTTTGCCCCTGACCGATTTGCTTCGGACGAAGGGGGTGGGAGAAACCCGCCGAGTAAAAAACCCAGGTGCGCTGCTTAGATGGACTCCGGCTTGTCAGGCGGCGTTCAATAAGCTGAAGGAGTCTTTTACACAGGAGCCTATTTTACAACATCCTGACCCCTCCAAGCCTTTTGTTCTTCAGGTGGATGCCTCTGATTATTCTATTGGAGCCCTGTTGTTGCAGGCAGATGGGGTGGGTTGTTTAAAGCCATGTGCCTACCTGTCCCGCAAATTCTCTGAGACGGAGAGACGTTGGCATGTGTGGGAAAAGGAGGCTTTTGCAGTCAAAGCGGCTTTGGACTCTTGGTGCCACTTGCTGGAAGGGGCTAACCATCCCTTTGAGGTGTGGACTGACCATAAGAACTTGGAAGCCCTTAGTACCCCTCGCAAGCTGAGCCCTAAACAAGTCTGCTGGGCTCAGTTCTTTAACCGGTTCAACTTCAAACTGAAGTTTATCCCAGGGAAAAAGAACTTTTTAGCAGACGCGCTGTCCCGGCAACCTCAGGATTCCAGCTCAGCACCAGAGGTGGTCAGCACACTGTGGACACAGCCACAACTGGGAATGCCGGCTGTGACCCGCAGCCAAGCCCGTGCGCAGCAGCCTGCCGGCAGTGATTCCACTCCGCAAGGCACCTTGTCCATTTCATCTCAATTGCAACAAAAGTTTCTAAAGGAGCAAAAAACTGACACTTGGTTGCTAGCCAATAGAGACAATGTTACTTTTGACCGGGGATTCGCTTGGAAATCCAACCGTCTCTATGTCCCTGACAGCTTGCGAAAGGAGGTTTTACTCCGTTCGCACGATGATAAGCTTGCTGGGCATTTTGGCTTTGTAAAAACTTTGCACCTGGTTCGCAGACAGTTTTGGTGGCCCACATTGCGCAAAGATGTGAAGGATTATGTGGCGTCTTGTTCTGTTTGTGCTATGTCTAAACGTAAGGTGGGAAAGCCTCAAGGTTTGTTACAACCAGTGGCCAGTCCTGCTTGCCCCTGGGAGGAGGTTTCCATGGATTTCATAGTGGAGTTGCCTCCCAGCCAACGAAAAACTGTAATCTGGGTAGTAAAAGACTATTTCTCCAAGCAAGCTCATTTTATCCCATGCGTCTCCATTCCTTCAGCACCACAATTGGCCCACCTATTCCTTGTACACGTGTACAGGTTACACGGATGTCCCTCCCGCTTAATTTCTGACAGGGGCACACAATTCACCTCTCAATTTTGGCGGGCATTTTTAAAACTGTTAGGCACCAAACAGGCCTTGTCCACGGCGTGGCATCCTGAGACTGACGGGGCCACAGAGGCGCTAAATTCAACACTGGAACAATATTTGCGTGCTTTCGTGAATTATCAACAAGACGACTGGGTTGACCTCCTTCCCTTTGCTGAGGTTGCCTACAACAACGCTGTTCCTCAAAGCACTGGTCAAACCCCTTTTCGCACCGTTCACGGCAGGGATTTTGTCCCAATCCCTGACTTGCTGCAGCCATCTATCCCGCCTGCTTCACCGTCCAAAGGGGCAACACAGCTGGCGGACTCTTGGCCGGTCATCCAGCAGGCACTAGCGGACGCACAGTCTGCTTACAAACAGCACGCTGATAAAAAGCGTGCCCCTCACCTTTCGTTTCAAGTGGGTGACATGGTGTACCTGTCTACCAAATTCATCAAGTCCTCTCAACCATCGAGAAAATTGGCTCCTAAATTTGTGGGTCCATTTCCTATTGTGGCACGAATTAACCCAGTGACTTTTAGACTTGATTTGCCGCATAATTTGAAATGCTTACACCCTGTCTTTCATTGCAGTTTGCTCAAGCCCCTTACTTGCTCTGACCGCTGGCATGATCAACCTCCGCCGCCTCCTCCCATCATGATTGACGGGCAACAGCATTTTGAAGTAAAAGAAATTCTTGACTCTCACCGGCTTCGCAACACACTGCAGTACTTAGTTCGCTGGAAGCATTTCCCCCACCCGGAATCGGTGGCAGCTCACGATGTGGCTTCCCCTATTCTTGTTCGTCGTTTCCATAATGCTTACCCCTCCAAACCTGGTCCGTAAATTGATTTTTTTGGGGGGGGGCAGTATGTCATGTTCACCGTTTCAATGTGCTTGATACATCGTAACGTTTCGCATGTCATTTGCCTGATACGTGTTTGATCTTGGGAGAGAGGAGGATTCCTCGTCAGGGAGTTGTTATCTGTTGGCCGCTGGGTTGGAATGTGTTTGGGTTATCTCATGTGTTCAAGGTTGCTTTCCCAGGATGTGTGGAAAACGGTTACCAGCACCTGGGAGGGGGGTGGTTGCTATGGCTGGTAGGGGGGAGGGATTACGTTTGGAGCCGAGGGTTTTTAGTTTGTATTTGGCATGCTTTTAGTCATTCTCAGCTTTCTCTGTATCTGCCATAATTTCCCTAATAAATCAGATTTCATTTAAGTAACCTCTTGTGAGTCTGAGTGTTTGGGATAGGCAACCATTACATATATATACACACACTATATATATATATATGCTATATATACTATATGTATGTATGTGTATGTGTATGTATATGTATATATATGGACATAGATTGTGGATATATATTGACACCATAAAACATTAAATGACCTTCTAGAGCAAAGACCAGAGAGACAGCTTTGAAAGGTATGGCTGGATTTTACTCTGTTTATAGCAGCAACAAAAACTTAGTGGGCATTAATAACTGCTGTCATATGCCAATATCTTGGGACCTATACTCAACAAAGACTTTGCTTTCAGGCTGCCCATACTGTCCAACTCAGTCAGAGAGAAAACAGAGAACTAGAGAGAATCACAAATAAGTAATGTCTCATGAACTCTTCCTGCGACAGTTATATTTTGTGGAGTTTCTCCTTTAGGCACAGACATTGCAAATGATTACATTCCTCATCCTGGATTATATATCCAGGTGTCATCAGAGGACAAATCTTCAACATTTATTTTGAACTATCTATGGATCTTATAAATTGCTCTGATCTCAAATGTCTGCTCTATAGTCCATGCAACATTTGTCTACCAACTTTAGTTCTGAAGTTTTACACCTACTTTTAGCTGGTAATTCTTTTTGCTTTTTGAAGTATCCGTTATTTATTTCAGAATGAAGACTCTTGGATACAAAGTGTTCACCTCCTAGAGAAGAAATACCTGAGAAGACATCTGCTGTGGATTGGCAACTAGTTATCTTAAAGACAAGAAGCATTAGTACAAATAAATTATCTGTTTTCAGAATGGAGCAAAAGAGCCAGCAAGGTTGCCTAAGGAGCTGTATTGGCTGAATGCTATTTAATGTTCATAAATTATCTAGGAATCAGAGATAGCTATTTTGTTTCATTTCTGGACAATACAAGATTATTCGGGATGTTGAATAAAAAAAGTTAACTGCAAAACACCAGATGGTTCTTTTCCAAAATTTGCTATCAAGTCGAAGGACAGTTTTTCAGGAAGGTGGGGTAGGAGAAAAGGGGAGTGTCCATCTAAGTTGCATTGTATAAACATAAGTCCAGCGCTGGATATGACCCAAGTAGTAGAGAAAATTAAATATTTTTATAAAGAGTTAGATAAGAGTTAGATAAAGAATTGTCTCTTGCTTAAGAGTTAGATAAAGAACTGTCTCTTGATATGTATTTTCTACAAGATGTAGCACTGATGATTAACTGTGATGGTGATGACGATGATGAGGATGAGGATGATTTTGTAAAAATGTCAAATTCAGACAAATTCATGGAAAATAATTATATCAGTCTAACCAAAGGGTCAGACATGACTCAGTGCTTGCACAGGGGACCTTTCACCTTTTTCACCAACCAATGGCAAAAGTAGTATACTTCTGAAGACCAGGTGCTGGGACTTTATTATGGGCAAGGCTGTTGTCTTCATGTTGTAACTGTAGGATTCCAACAGATATCTGACCTTGGTAATAGAACAGTGAACTAGATGAGCAATTTGTGTGATCCAGCAAGGCTCTGGTGATGCTGTAATGACAGCACTGATAGTAGGAAGCATGTTGTGAAAGAGGCCATTGTTTCCCTCTGGCCCCACTTGCAGTTTCTAGCAGCTGCTATCCTGACACACACTTGGCTTGCATATGCCTGCCCTTTGCTGGGTGGAAAGTGTGGGATTAATTAACACATCAATTAGCTATTCCTTTCCACCTCACCTTCTTATTATAAAAAACACAAGATGGGGAGCAGTTAATGATGGACAAAAGAAGGAATGCAATAGTGAAGAAGGTTCTTTCTTTTTCTTCTAGCTGATGAAATATGCATGAGAATATTTGCTTCCTGTGATATAAGCATAGCAACATTGTTCTCTGGAAGTTACTTCCATGCAATGACATGATGGGTTAAATAAAATACTAGAAATATTTATAAAGACAGAAATATCAATGGCTGTTAATGTCTCAGCTCAGTACAGTTGCCTGCACTTATCTACAATAGCCATTTACATATTATTAAAAATAGAAAATGCATCATCAAAACAGATAATAAAAGATATAGATTTGCACAAAGCAAATATGTATATGCTAATATTTTGGATAAATACAGATGTAGAAATAATTACTTTAATTCAGCTTCCCTAGCCTGATATCCTCTAGACTTATATACTGAGCTCCAGATGAGTTGGACGTTAACTCCTACTGTATAAACCTTTGGTACTACTGACTAGGGCATTATAGGAATTGAAGCCAAAAACATCTGGATGGCACCAAACTGGGGAAATTTAATGAGAAATATGATATATCTTGTCATATTTCACAAAATGAGGAGACCAGAAAGCCAGTATCCTTGTGTAGCATGTTGTTCAGGTGCTAACTGGTATGGGCAGCTTCAAGGAAGGCCCTTCTTAGGCCTCTTGATCTTTAAATTGGACTTGTATTCCAATTTGACCCAGTCATTTTAACAGAAGACTAGTAGTTAAAGTAAATCAGTGTGGCTAGTAGTTTAAGGTGTTGGACTGGCATCAGGAACAATTGACTGAGGTTAGGGTTGATTTCCTAATTTTAATGGTATTTTTTAGGACTTAGATTTATTTTGATGTGAGCAAAATTAATCCCCTCCAATTATATAATCCTTTAAATACTAATGGACATTTTCATCTTTGGCTTCCTATCTTAAAGATGTTTTATACCAGGCTTCCCCTCCAGACGTGCTAGAATTTCAACTTCCGGAATTTGAAGACATCTAAGGTTTAGAACGTGGTGGCGCTGCGGTGTTAAACCGCTGAGCTGCTGAGCTTGCTGATCAGAAGGTCGGCGGTTCAAATCCACGTGACGGGGTGAGCTCCCGTTGCTAGTCCCAACTCCTGCCAACCTAGCAGTTCGAAAACATGCAAATGTGAGTAGATTAATAGGTACCGCTTCGGCGGGCAGGTAACGGCGTTCCGTTCAGTCATGCCGGCCACATGACCACGGAAATGTCTACAGACAAACGCCGGCTCTTCGACTTTGAAACGGAGATGAGCACCGCCCCCTAGAGTCGGGCACGACTGGACTTAATGTCAAGGGAAACCTTTACCTTTACTAAGGTTTAGAAAGGCTAATGAGGAATCTGAAGGCATATAGACGAGCCAGGGACAAAAAGGGCATCGTGTTTGGTTAGTCTTCTCAAACTTGGTCCTCTTCAGGTAAAGTGGGACTGCAATTCATAGAATATTTAATTAGCATGGTCAAAGCCCAATTTAGCCAAGAATAAGTTGGCGGTTCAAATCCGCCCGATGGGGTGAGCTTCCGTTGCTAGTCCCAGCTCCTGCCAACCTAGCAGTTCAAAAACATGCAAATGTGAGTAGATTAATAGGTACCGCTTCGGCGGGCAGGTAATGGCGTTCCGTTCAGTCATGCCGGCCACATGAGCACAGAAGAGTCTATGGACAAATGCTGGCTCTTCGGCTTTGAAACAGAGATGAGCACCGCCCCCTGGAGTCGGACATGACTGGACTTAATGTCAAGGGAAACCTTTACCTTTACTTTAAGGTGAGGTAAAACCTCCTCTTCCTCCTCAAATTATAGCACTGATTGATCTTGCTGGGTCTGGGTATATATTTGGCATGCAGGACCATAAATCCAGATTTTAAAAAGGCAGAGTACCTAAATTCAACAAGTTCTTTTTGCAGAAAATCTCAGAAGCACCTTACCTACAGCTGGCAGTAAAAATAAAATGATAATAAATAGTTCTTTTGTAAATTCAAAAACTGCTGCTTGCCTAACTCTGCCTAATGGTAGGCTCAGCCTTGTAGGGAGGCTGAAATGAGTTGGTAAGGCCATGAACACTGTAGATTGTGGTGCATTTATCAAGAAGGCTAAATTTCCCTTTTCCAGTCCAGTAATACTTTACAAGGAGGGACTCCAGAACATGCTTTTTTGTTACGCTATTTTGGTATTTGCTAGTAAATCTAGTTATGATAAACAAAGAGGTGGGAATCTTTCTGGCTCTAAAGTCAAAGTGTTAGCCTTATTGTTAGTTTTGCACATTTAAATTTGGCTATGCTAGGTAGCTTTCTTTGGCATCTTATTCAATTTGAACATTTTGGTAACTAGATTAATTGTTGGCCTATGTGCTCACTGTAATGAGTCTGCACATTCATTCCAGGTTCAAGGTGCTACCTCCCCCCGCCCCCCAAACTCTAGCACTTCACAGTGCAGTGATAATCACAGTAATTTCAGCTACTCCTTCATATCAATGTCCATGTGACTTCAAGAGACCCAGCAGTGCAAGAAAACCTTTCAGGAAGGTATAGTAAGGCAAAAAGTACCCATTTCAAGATTTTGGCTTCAGACAATGGTTGATAATTATGGAAAGATTTGGTGCCACTGCTTTAACACAGCCCTTTGCCACCATTGGCTAGTAACTAAATTATGTCCTGGCTCAGTTCCCTTTCATTTGGATCATACTTCTGCAAAAGAATTTCCCTGTGGATTATGCCTTTTATTTCTTGCATCTAGAGGACAGTTCAAAGGATCAGTCAAGGAAAGTGAAAGTCTGTGCGGTTGATTTGCTGAAGTCTCTGATAGCCAAAGAACCCCCAGAAGAACACAGCCAGCCATTGTCCCAGCTTCCCTGCACACCAATTAGCTTAATTCGTTTTTTCTCTTGCCTGCTCAGACCCTGAAAATGGGGGGAGGGTTTAAATAAAAGGAGAAGAGTAGTCCCTACTTGACCCCTCTTCTCCCAGTGGACTTAGCAGGGGAGGTGAGGGAAAACCATGAATAAAAAGGAACTCATGTTTACAGGAGTGAATTTCCCATTAATAGCAGCATATGTTTGCATTCATTTAAACCTGCAGGGAAGAGAGTGTGTGTGTGCATGTGTTCCTGCATGAGTGTGTGCATGTGTGTAAAATGTGGGGTGGGGAGAATAGCAGCAGCAGCAGCAGCAATATTGCACACAGCATGCCAGGTGCTTGCTGTCAGCCTGAACAAAAAGGAAATGTCAGCATTCTGTGTGCTGGGAGGCAGTGGCAGGGATGCTGGCACATTCCTGTCATCATTGCCTTCTGCCTTAATGATCAAAGAACTGCTGCGTAGAGAGACCAGACCAAACCAAACAGCTTGGGGACCAGTTTGCCCACTATCCTATCTCCACAGCATTAAGCATTAAGCATTTATTATTTATTTATATTTATTACCCACCTTTCAACCCAAATTGTCTTGACAAGTTAAAAGCTAAATTATTATGGCATGCAAAAATCCACAATCAGCACAAGAAAATAAAGCTGCAAAAGGACAAGATACCCCTCCTAACAACAGTAAAAACCAGCCAATGGTATAAATAAAGTGAAGGCAAGGGAGGCAGTAGTTTTGGGCCCACAGGCAGAAAGGTCCCATTGGGCTTCCCCTTGCCATCTATTCATATTTATTAATAAATCACTAAAAAAATAATCTGGGCTGCAAGACTCCAACCAACCACTAGATGAGAGCAAAGTATCTCTTATGCTTTCATCTTCAATGGTTGTCCAGGTGTTTGCAACCCAGCCATGTCAAACTAAAGAAAGATTTTGGGGCATCTGAAGGAAGGAGATCTGAGTGCTGCCCCCTTGAGCCGCTGAATTCTGAATGGGAGGGGAGAGGAGCGCACGAGACAAGCAAGGGAGGAAGAAGAGATCTTCGAAGGGCTCACTCCTGCTGCTACTACAGTGACAGGGAAGAAGCAGCCATGTGACCCTCTTTCCTTTCTCCTACCTGCCTTCAGTTGCCACGTTTGGGCAATTGGGGACCTTGCAACCAGTCACCCTCCCTTTTGCAGGACCTCATTTCTCATCTTTGTTTTGGGGCCCAGAAAAATTCCCTTGTACCCACCAGACACCCTCAAGAGCACATACTAATAAAACTGATAACAATCTATAAAATAGGAGGAGGAAGGAGTATGAGGTATGTTCGCTGACTTGAGTTATTTATAAAAATAATAAAGGTGGGATAAATATTAAATGAATAAATAAAGATATCAACCAGGTTTGTGCAATCTGCTCTGCTTCATATGTGTGGGGCTACTACCCCAAGAATTCCACACCAGTAAATGATATTATAATGATGTATGAAGCATCAAAAGAATGTTAAGAGACTGGGAGAATTTTAAAAAATGATGCTGAAAGAACATTAATATAGGCAAGCCTCTCTAGAGAGAGGAGCTATCCTTGGGAAAGCATTATTTTTCCTAGTCAACATTTGTATTTGAGAGAGAAAGGAGGCCAGTTGGTAAAGACCTCAGAGAACAAGCAAGTACAATGAGGAAGATGTGTTCCTTGTAATACTCTTTCCCAAAAGGTATTTGGTTTATATGGCAAATCTAGCACTTCTGAATTTAGAGTGAATTAGAAACCAATGAAGATGAGAGAGGAATGCAATAACGGGGTACAAATCAGCTTAGTTCAGATTGATGATTTTTGATTGGAGTAATTTATTTGATTCACCATGCTAAGTCAATTCGATTTGATGATTCAAATAGCTGCATCAGATTGGTTCAATTTTGAAAGCTGAGTTGAGTTGGAAAAAGGGCCCTGATTCATGCAAAACAAATCAGCTCAGAGATGTGATTCATTTTGATGATTCAATCAAAATTATTTCTCCAATTTGGAAAATCAAGTAGATTCAAAGATTTAATTGAATTGTCTTTGAACTGAATCTTGAAATTAGTTCTTCACACAGTCCTGTGATATAATATGTGCACAATATTTTATTGAAATTAGAGCTGTTGCTGCCTTATTCTATTCCAGATGAAGTTTCTCATTTGACTTGTTTGGCCTTTTGTATAATATATTACAGTAATCTGAGCAAGTGGTCACTAGAGGATGGACCCCTAAAAGTAAATTATCCCCTTTCTAGAGGGCATTATAGCAGGGATACTAGATGAAGTTGGTAAAATATACTCCATGAACTAGAGGTGCTTAAGCGTTTAATTATAGCAATAGATCCAGGAGTGGTACACATGATCCTTTAGGATAAGGATGAGAAATCTTTTCCAGGTTGAAGGCTGCACTTGGCACATGAATTATGTGTATGGGGGGGCACTAAAAAAAAGCATGGCCAAGAGAAAAATTCAATTAAACACAGATAATGTAGTTAATAATTTTCACTTTCTGAGACAATAAAAATCACAATTCAGCAGCATTTGGAGAGCTCTGGAAACCACACTAATGGTTTTATGGGACTGCACCCATCACCTTTTTATGAGCTCCTCTAGTTTTGGGGAAATATTAGCTCCTCCAAAAGCAATTTATCCAGGCAACAACAACCTGCTAACAGGGCCTTTATATTGTCTGCACTGAGCTTCAGTTTGCTGTCTTGATTTACAAGAATATAATTTGACATAGCAGATAATAAGCTACAGACAACTTGAGAAGTTCTCCATCTAATCCAGGAATGGGGGCAGAAAGCTAGATCTGATATTTGAAATGGGAAAACCCAAGTGTGAAAGCTGTCAAGAATAGTCTAGCTCAGTGTTTTTCAAACTCGGCAACTTTAATAAGTCTGGACTTCAACTCCCAGAATTCCACAGCCAGAGTCCTTGATACTGATTTCCTCCCTGGGTGATAAAATTAATGTTTCTGGCAGTTTCACAGGAGAACAGTATCACTGTGCCCACATTTAGGGAAGCTGCCATGTCTGAAAGAATTCTTGGCAAGAAGAAATCTTTCTTAGTATCAAGAGCTTATGGTAAATACTTAAGTGTCTCTGGTCCTCCTTCTCCTTCTCCTTCTCTTACAAAGAAATACAATGCTGACAGTCCAATTCATATTAATACAACATCCTTTTTCATCTCATGCTCTCTAAATGTCTTACACCAGAACTCCTGTGCATGATAGCTGGCAGTTCTAGAACTTGCAGCCAACCACTTCTGGAGTGCATCAGGTTGGATGACGCTGCCTTACAGTAATGCCATTTACTTTGGATGATGGGCATGATTTTCCCTACACCAAAACACTTTCAAAACTTCATAAAATTAAGCTGATTCAAGTTCCCTGATCTTTTTTTTTCAAATAATTTTATTAAGAATTATAAATGAAAAGAGTAAAAGGCAATACAAACTACAAAAATACAAACAAAAAATAAAAAAGAAAAAGAAGAGAGGGGGTGTGAAAAAGAAAAAAGAGAAAGCGAAAAAGAAAAAAGTAACTTTCCCCTTCATCACAGCAAGTAAAAACAATTTTAGTAGCTTATCACCATCTCTAAATACAACATAATCTCTCTTCTCCCCATAGCTCTTCCCTTAAGTAAAAAAAATCAAAATGCTTCGTCAATCATTCTTTGTCAGCAAAAGTCCAGTAAGGGTAACCAGATATAACTATTTTCCTCCTTTAGTCTTGATTGAACAAGCCAACCTTGTATACCTTCCCTGAGTTTATAAAAATATTCTTTAACCCTCTTCAAAAAGAGTCCCAGAGGTAGTTTGCTGGTCATCTGTGTTTCAAGGCAAAAATCTTTCAGAACTTTTAACAGATTTCTTTTGTATATCCAATAAGCAAAGTTTATCCTTTTGCTTATCACTTCTAATAAAGTCCTTCAAAACCTTAACAGAGCTCTTTTATATATCCAGTAAGAAAATATTATCCAAATCAGATTCCTGGTTTGATATCTGTACATCTCCTTTGGGTAATAAGTTATCCAACAGATCTATTTGTGTTATATTTAAGTCTCCCTTCAAGGTAATTTCATAAACATCCAATGCAATTTGTTCTTGTTCTATATCTTCATTACAACACTCTCTGTCCATCTTGTCAAGTACCCTGATCTAATTCATATTTGAAAATATGGGCAAATGCCTCAACCACTGACCTACTCCCTACCATGGAGTGCCAGTGGAAGATAATAAACGTTTTCTGAAATCATTAAAGAAAAAATCCTCTTTTAATTTCATGAGTGTTCATTGACCACATGTCCTCTTATTGCATTGCACTGGTTGCTCCCAAGTCAAGAGAAATGTAGTGGCAACCTGTCAGTGCTTGGCTAAAACAATGAACACTCCCTTCTAGCATATCAAAGCAAATAGAAATAGAGAATGGCTTGGCTGCCAAATTTTGCTAATATTTATCTATAATTACGGAAACCAATCACTGTTAATTGATAGCTGATTGCTTCAACCCATTATTTTGTAGCCAAGTCTCTTATCTTTGGGCCATCTCTTTACTGTTTTGGGGGGAAAGGGGGAAAAGACATGGTGTAGCAAGAGGCTAAAGCTGACCTGGAAATAATTGGGGAGGGGGGGAGCCAGTTTCTTCTTTCTCTCTTGTCATATCAGTTTTAAGCCATGTGGGTGTAATGATGAATGTGGACAGTACATACAATAATTATTCTATTTTTTCTTTCATAGAAATAGAAAAATCCACTAAGCATTTTATCCTGAATGGATGTAAGAAAGCACAAATAGCAGCAGCTGTTGGTTGGTTGGTTGCACATGATGTAGCTTGGTACTTTTTCTTTACCACATTAGTGATTTGAGCTATTCACTTGACAAGAGAAGGGATTCTAGAACAAACTTCTTCAACCTGGCACACTCTAGATAGATATGCTGAACTTCAACCCCCCAGATTCCTAATGAATAGAACACAAATATTGTTTTGGGTCAGAATCATGAGGATTAAAATCCCATGCATCTAAAAGGTACCAATTCAGAGGAGATGGCTCTAGAGAACACAGTTGCACAAGCAATGGATCTATTTACAGGTATGAGCTTATTGGTGTCAGATTATGACAGAAGCTTCCTCCATCACTAGTATTAATTCATCCTTACAGGTTAAAGTCCAGGGGGGAAATATTATACAAATGCTGTTGATGCATTTTTTTAAAACACTTAGCTATATGGCCTGGTATAGTGCTTGCTCATTTCAAGCAAATAATTTTGCTTGCTCATTTCACAGCAAATAATTTTGTCAATATATATCTGGCTACATCTCTCTTTTGAAAATAGAAGGATGCAAGAATAGCCCTGCTGGATCGGGCCAAAGGCCAAACTAGTCTGCCTTTTGAGTCAAATAATAACTATTCAGATGCATCCTGGGAGCTGATAACCAAGGCACTGAGAACAGTAGAAGTGCTACCTCATCTGAGCTGCAAAGATCCAGATGGCCACTGGATGGCAGCAAATCATTCATAAAACTCTAATTCTCTGCTTCCACCTTGTGGCCTTTTGAATGTTTGCAACCCAAATCTGATAATGCTAAAAAAATCTACTGCTCCTGTTGATCCTGGGAAATTAACAAAGCATACTGCCTGACAGTCATCAAGATTGATTGTCCTATTCTTTATGAATTTGTTCAGATAGTTTTTAAAACTGTCCAAGCTGATAGTCATTAATATGTCAACTTGAAATCCTTCCTTTGCACTGTGTAATATGTACCCCCATTTCCTTATCTCCTCACCTTTAGCTTGAAAGGATAACTGTAACTTATAATGAAAATTGCAATTCTTACAAGAAAAGTAGGGGAAAACATTAGCCATTTCCAAGCTAACTATTCCCTTAGCACATGCTTGAAATAAAGTATCTGAGAGTACTGTTAAAGAAAGAGCCACAGCTCAGGGGTCAGAACATAACAGTTGCATGGGACTGAGCTCAATTACTGGCCTTTTCAATGTATAGGATCAAATAGGAGTCAATAAGATTAAGGATAGGCAAATTCAGTTTGACAGTTTGCTCCAAAGTTTTTTCAGGAAAGAATGGAAGACTGTAAAGTGGTGCGCATGTAAAGAAAATTAGCCATTTGCATTATGGCTTCCATGGAGGACTACTCTCAACCATTGTATATGACTGCTAACATCATGTATTGAATCAGCTTTCTCAACATGGGATTCTATAGATAAACTGGAACTACAAGTACCAAAATTCCCAGGCAGTGATGCCAAGGAGTTTCATTATCCTAGTGTGGACAATATTCTTTAAGATAGACACTTCCAAAATGGTAGAATTTGTTCAAATGTAGAGAACATTGTTTCATCTGCCACAGTACAAAGACAGCACCCAAGCCACCCATCTCATAAGATGCCACATGGGGTTATTTAAAGTGATTTCTACATTATGGTCTTAAACAAAATTAATTCTGGCTTTTTTCCAGCTATAAAAAATGTGATGGTATCAAGTCCTTGTCAACACTAATCCATAACTCAGACAAGGTTTGCTACTTGCTTTTCGTTTTATTGTAAAGGTAGCCTGGACCACTATCTGGTCTATCGGCTTCTTTTTTTAATGATCATTTGATTAAAACGCATTCCTTAACCTGAAAAACATTTTTTCAGCCTTTCCCTTATATCTGATTCCTTCCTTCCTTCCTTCCTTCCTTCCTTCCTTCCTTCCTTCCTTCCTTCCTTCCTTCCTTCCTTCCTTCCTTCCTTCCTTCCTTCCTCAGAAAAAAGCACTTTCTCAGAAAAAAGCATTTGGGTAGTGTTGCCCTTGTCATATAAATCCCACCATAATTCTCTCTTTCCTGTTAAGCGAAAGAAAATAAACGTGTATGGCTGTTACTGGAAGCCAAGCTGTGGGACTGCTTTAAATTCTCTTCTTATTGAGTCTGGGCTGAAAATCATTCAATTCTGCTGAGGACACAGATATGCGTTTGCGTGCACTTTCTTTCTTTCTCTCTCTCTCTCTCTCTAACACACACACACACACACACACACTGGCGTGGGGGGGAGAGCAAGAGGCAGGCGTGTATAAATATCTCCAGCTCTCCAGATATCCGTCAGATTTATTCCTCTGCCAAGCCTGCAGAAAATTGACTTGTTTCATGGAGGCAGGCTATTGACACATTACCGCAAGGAGGGTTAGAGAGAAAGCAGTGAGACCGGCGCCCCCTCTATTAGACGATAATGTAATCAGCAGTGTGGGAAATGAGTGTGGGTAAAATGGCATCGCTGACATTTATATTAGAGGATATTGATGGTGGGAGCTGTGACCGCATCTATCCTACCTCCCGTTTGCTAGGATTGACACAGACGGCTCTTGTTTGGCTGGATTCTCTCTCTCTCCCTTTCTTCTTAGCTGGGTGGCTGGCTGCTGTCACAGCAGATAGATAATTGAAAAATGGATCTCACCTTTCCAGCAAACAGGAGTGGTTCAGGCAATTACTGTGGAGGTTACCTACTCAGTCTGAAGGCTTCGTCTCTGAGAGAGATTCAGAGGAAATTGGATTTTACATGGATGTTTTATTCTGGCAGCAGTTTTAGTATAAATAAAGGCAAGGAGACAGAGAGGAGGTGTAAGGATGAGTGAGAACTGCACAAAAGGAACTTGACAGAGAGACAGCATGTGTGGTGCGCATGTGTGTGTGTTTCTTGCACACGCCTGCGCCTGGGTGAGATTAATATACCAGTTTCTAGCCCTCCAGAGAATTTCTGGTTTGTTGTGCACTGTGTGCACACACACCTCTTCCCTTTTCTCTTTTTTAATCAGAGGCTAAAAGAGGTTAACTTTTCCTCAAGGCTACACAGCTAAACCTGCCCTTCGAATCCAAAAAATGAAAAAAGAAGCATTTCCTGAGGAAATAAAAAAGATAGCAGTGAAAGGAGAAAAATAAAGACAAATAAAGACTGATCTCATCCAAGGAAATGAATATTGAACAGCTTTCCTGTTCAGCTCCCTGCTGTCCTGCCCCCTCATCCAGAAGTGATCCTGTCTTATTTTGACAGAATCCTTCCTTACAGCATCTTCTAGCATCATCCAGCCATCACTGAATCAATATTAAGTCTAGAAGACACTGTAATCACTAGTGAGGATCCTCAGAGAACCTATAGACTGATGGAGTTTTTAAAGGTTAATAAAAGAACTCCAAGCAGCTAACAGCAATCTTGCAGAGTAGAAGCATGGACCAAAAAGAAAGAGCTTGCACATTAAGCTTAATTACATTCAGAAATAAATTCTGTTTTCACACTGTAGTCAGATGAAGAAAAATAGAGATACCTTACTTTTATCCAGTAGATCTGGATACAGGTAGGTTCATAGTAGAAAGCACTTAATCATTACTGGATGATGAAAAAAGGGGAGAGCTGCATTTTGCAGCTGCATTCTGCAGCTCTTCCTGCTTGCATGTCTGCCCACAAGGTAATGGAGATTGTTAATCCCCAAGCCCAAGAAGAAGGAGGAAGTAGAAATCAGGTGACTCATGTGACATCCCACAAGCACAATAGAGATGTGTTTGCTAGAGAGACCCCCTTATGAATATGAGACAATGCTGAGTTGACCCCTGATAATTCCAACATAGATAATCTAGACATGTGCTATCTTACTTCCTAGGGTGGCAGAATCTACATATTTGAAAGGTGTAAATAATGCAGGACATTCTTAATAGAAGCCTCCATTGTTTGTCAATAGTTTCATTTTCTAGATCTTTGAAATTCAAGTTGCTTTGACCATCTTTATCATTTTTGAAAAGAGAGGGCAGAGCTTCAATGGCAGAGCACATGCACTGCATATGGAATTAAGAGTTAATTTCTGGTTATGTAAGGGCCCTGGTGTGGGAAGCTGATACCAATCAATATAAGCCAGGAATGGGGAACATTTTTCAGCTCCAGAATCCATTTCCAATCTGGAGAAAGTAAGGTAGGGCTATATTCCAGGATTTTAAGAAGACAGCAGTTTCAGGATATCAGGGACTCTATAGCTACCATATTTAGGTTACAAAAATCTATATGATCTTTAGATGGCAAGAAAGAGAGAAAGGAAGTCCTTTGTGCTCTCATCTAGTGACCATCTGGATTTTTGCAGCCCAGATACAGTAGACTTAGTTACTTCAAAAAGTAGAATACAATCTTATGCATATCTACTCAGGGTAAATCCCACTAAATTCAGTTGAGCTTACTTAGAAGAAATGGAAAATTATCATATGTGTGTCTACCCCTGAAATAAGACTCATTAAATCCTACTGAACTGGAAAGTGAGATGCTATGGCTATGCCATTAGGTAAGGATGCAAAGAGAGCATTCCAGGGTTATAATAAAACTTTTCAGTACAAGTAACTCAGAAATCCATTTTTTAAACAAACAACAATAGCCAAGATACAAAGGAAAGAAAGAGGGCTGCTTGAGGTTATCTTCCTCTCCAGAAAGTCAGGTTTTCATTTACTATGAATATCTCAGAAACAAGTATGAATACAAAAACCCCATGCATTCTATTATATATGTGACTGGAGACAGTTACAACTTTCCCCGAAATTATCTAGTTAAGAGTAGTGCATTCTGGAAATCTAGAACAAGGACCAGAAGCTCAGAAAAACAAGTTGCTGAAAGGTGCTTGGGCAAACCAGATTCTGACAAGAACTTACATAGAAATTCAGATCACAGACAAGGGGGGTGAGATGTCAAAAAGAGATCATACTATCAGCACAAAGAATTCTGGGAGGACAGGTTAGACCTATAGGCTGGAGATTCCCTGTCTTTGGTTTAAGAAATACAAAGCTAGATGGACAAGAGGTTTGACTTGGTGCTAGGCTGCTTTTTGTGTCCTTGCAGAAGTCATTGTAGGTCCATTATCTCCCCCACCCCCAGTTTATTATGTTAAATTTATTAATAGAAGAAAAGTATGGATACATACCGCTGAGCTGTCGATCGGAAGGTCGGCGGTTCAAAACCGCGCGGCGGGGTGAGCTCCCGTTGCTCGTCCCAGCTCCTGCTCACCTAGCAGTTCGAAAACATGCAAATGTGAGTAGATCAATAGGTACTGCTTCGGCGGGAAGGTAACGGCGTTCCGAGTTGTCATGCTGGCCACATGACCCGGAAGTGTCCTATGGACAACGCCGGCTCCAAGGCTTAGAAACGGAGATGAGCACCGCCCCCTAGAGTCGGATTCGACTGGACTTTACGTCAAGGGAAACCTTTACCTTTACCTTATGGATACATATAACAGTATTAACATAATATAATTACAAAATTAATAATGATGATAATAATAATAAAGGGAGACAAGAAAAAGAAAGAAAAGTTCTGGAAATCATGTTATAAACAGAAGTCCAAAAGTATTTGACCATATATTGCTTGAAAGTCTTGTTCTTTACCTGCTTGATAATTAACAAAAACAAAAAACAAACAAACCCTAAAATAATTCAAATGATGACATACAATACATATCTACAACCAATTGCTGCAAATCAGCCGCAGATTTCTTTTTCTTCCAGTACTGCATGATAATTCTTTTACTTAGTCCTTATATTCCCAAAATCCATAATTCTTGATCTTGATAGATTCCAAATACCAGAGATATAGACAATAACTTATGCGTGCAGCAATTGATCCAGAATCATATTAACAAACTTGTTGCTGTCAATTCCCAAAGTGACAAAACCAGGAAAAGACTAAATTATATGAGTTAATTTCCAATTCCTGAGTTTAATCTCAACAGCAGGATGATTGTTACCAGCCTGTATTAAATATCAGTCGGCACTATTCTCTTGCTTAAGAAGTTCTGTGTCCCAGAACTGCCATAGAACTACTAGACTCATAAGTTCTGAGATCAGCTATACTTGGAGTTTGTTTTGAATTTATTCATTATTAATTAACAATGGTAAATAATTTCCAATTAAAATATAGGATTTCCTATACTTAAATAATTCACAGGAAAAATGTTTAACAAAAACAAGATGTTTCACTTTCTTTCCTTTCTTCCTTCCTTGGAGAGTGAGGCAAGGCTGTGTTGGGCATTTTCATCCTTATTCTATATCTCTTATGAATGTTTACTTCTTTACCTGGAAACAATGCTTGTGGTATTCATTGTACATTTGTGTACTGATTACTATAATTAATATTGTGATTAGATTATAGATTAATTATAGATTAATATAATGGGGGCAAGCTTCAAAAATTACTGTGACTGCCTTTCAAACAAAATACATGTATGTTTGAACGCAGAACTTCAGAATTCAATTATAATGGAGTCATGGAGCTGAGCTTCTTTATACACTCTAATTAATAACTTCGGAGTTTCCTTAGCATCTATTCCCCAATCATTTTATACCCTTTTGCCAGAGCCTGTTATCAGTTTGCCTCAAACTGGAACTCTCCAAATGTGCAGAGTATAAAGATCACGTTGATCTGGAATTCCAGGAGTTCCAGTCTGAACAGATGTGAAGTGTGCCAGGTTGTGGAAGGCTGTGATAGTATCTGTCCCCAATCAGTTCTTGTCCCCCTGCTAGAGTCTACCTATACTTTTACCTCTCTTTGCTAACTTCTTCACTCTCCTCTACCTGTCCCCTAATGTCAATGCTGGCAGTTTCCATATCTCTCTTGCTGATTAAATCATCACTGACATGCACTGTGGCAGCCTCAGCCTCAGGGGGAGAGATTGTCTGTAGGTGACTCTTCCCTCTCCTGCTAGATCGGTATAAATGAAATAAGAGCAGGGCACATACCAATCGTATTCCAAAAAGAGGATCTGGGGAAAGGTTGTGGCAACAAAAATCAACAACATTGTGTTCCACCTTAAAGCTTAACTAATTTATTTTGGCATATGCTTTTGGAGACAACTCATTCAGATGCATGAAACATTTCTGTTTGTGTAACAGAAATGTGCTGAATTTTTATCCTTGAATGTAATCAAGGTAAATAGCACTCGCCAAAGGCCTTACTACAGAGCTTCTTGCACTTCCTAAATGCCGGTTTACAATCAATGTTTATTCTAATCTGTTCCAGCACCATTTTAAAACTTAACTCAATTATTTTGCTTACACAATGAGATTCCAGCCAATATGGGACCACATTATGAATATGATAAAAAAAAAATCCAACCACATTTGTGTACTTCATCTACATTGCTGGGAATTCTGAAACTTGCAGTTCCAATACATTTATAAGACTCCCAGATGGGGAGAGCCGAGATATCCAAATCTGACTGTATTTTTTATAATATGCATTTGAACAAACATTCTGTTAAAAGCTTAGCAGATATCCATTTGGATGCACATTCAAACTATTACTTTCTGATCTGCTTTGTTGTATTATGCTCTGGTGATTTCATTGTTGCAGTGCAGCAGGACAAAACAGAACATCAGTGCACAGTTGGCAGGCATGATGGATCTTGAGGTGGTCACTAGGTCTTTTTGCACACGTGCAGAGGCTTCCAGGAGAGGGGAAGCATGGTCTAGGGATTGTGAAAGGTCTTAGAGACTATCTTGACTTTAATGTTGTCATTATGGTATGGGGTGTGCCAGAAATTTCTATGAATGTGCTGCAAGACCTAGTATGCTCCTGGTTTTATTGTAATATGCCTGGTCTGAGGAAGGATTGTAGTATTAGCTAGTCTTGGTTCAACGACATTTAAAGACATGCATATCTTCATTAGAACCATAACTACAGACAAAACGTGGGAGCAGAACTGAACATTGAAAAACCAGTGGATGTTTTTAATCCTTTCAGTGCAAGCTTATGAGTAGAACAAGGGTTCTGATATCTTCATACTGATCCTGAGCACACTACTTTAGGAGACAGTAATTTTTCCAAGGAATGCAATGTAAAAAATGAGGGTGGGCATCTATTAAAATGATGATCTATACTATAAGATATTTTAAGACTCTTGAGAGGTGATTCTTCCCTAAATAATGCCAACAAAACATTATTTTATACATATGCACCCAGGTATATCTTTGTCTAAATTGGTTATTGCAGAAATCACTAACAGTTGATGTATCTGGTTTGCTATCATGCAGAACTGACAGCTATCATTGCCCAGGAAAATGTGGTTCACTGACACAAGTGAACTGGCTAGATACAACATGACCTATGTTCAAGAACAGCAGCAGCTATAGGTCCCAAAGAAGGGGCCATAGCCTGATAGGAGAGTAGATATTTTGCATGCAGTTTCAGTCTTTGGCATCTCCAGTTAGAAGAACCTGAAAGCAGGTAATGTGGAAGATCTTTGCTTGGAAATTAGACCTACTCTCAGTCAGAGTAGTTTTTTAGAGAGATGAAGAAATAAGCTATTCTAGCTGGCTTAATACCAAGTCATCTTGTATGCCTCCTGAGGAATCTGTATAACAACCAAGTAGCAACAGTAAGAACAGACCACGGAACAACGGACTGGTTGAAGGCTGGAAAAGGAGTACAGCAGGGTTGTATACTCTCACCCTACCTATTCAACTTGTACACAGAACACATCATGCAACATGCTGGGCTTGAGGAATCCAAGGCTGGAGTTAAAATCTCTGGAAGAAACATTAACAATCTCAGATATGCAGATGATACCACTTTGATGGCTGAAAGCGAAGAGGAACTGAGGAGCCTTATGATGAAGGTGAAAGAGGAAAGTGCAAAAGCTGGCTTGCAGCTAAATCTCAAAAAAACCAAGATTATGGCAACCAGCTTGATTGGTAACTGGCAAATAGAGGGAGAAAACATAGAGGCAGTGAAAGACT
This sequence comes from Candoia aspera, assembly GCF_035149785.1. Classification (NCBI taxonomy): domain Eukaryota; kingdom Metazoa; phylum Chordata; class Lepidosauria; order Squamata; family Candoiidae; genus Candoia; species Candoia aspera. The sequence continues at coordinate 48,263,017 of NC_086158.1, read as the reverse complement.
TTGTATTTCTAGGTGCAAAGATTACTGCAGATGCTGACTGCAGTCAGGAAATCAGAAGACATTTAATCCTTAGGAGAAGAGCAATGACAAATCTCGATAAAATAGTTAAGAGCAGAGACATCACACTGACAACAAAGGTCTGCATAGTTAAAGCAATGGTATTCCCAGTAGTAACATATGGCTGCGAGAGCTGGACCATAAGGAAGGCTGAGAGAAGGAAGACAGATGCTTTGGAACTGTGGTGTTGGAGGAAAGTTCTGAGAGTGCCTTGGACTGCAAGAAGATCAAACCAGTCCATACTCTAGGAAATCAAGCCAGACTGCTCACTTGAGGGAATGATATTAAAGGCAAAACTGAAATACTTTGGCCACATAATGAGAAGACAGGACACCCTGGAGAAGATGCTGATGCTAGGGAGAGTGGAAGGCAAAAGGAAGAGGGACCGACCAAGGGCAAGATGGATAGATGATATTCTAGAGGTGATGAATCATCCCTGGGGGAGCTGGAGGTGTTGATGACTGACAGGAAGCTCTGGCATGGGCTGGTCCATGAAGTCACGAAGAATCAGAAGCGACTGAATGAATAAACAACAACAACAAGCTGGCTTAAAGCCTTCCTAACCCATATTCACATTCTCTGTTTTCTAAGAGGCACATATATTTATACCTATACATATACATTGAAAGTTAGATGAGCATGAGACAATCTCATGCTCACCTTATCCATCCATCCATCCATCCATCCAACCACCAAAGTTATGTTTGAACTAGTAGTTAGCTGCCATTACAGTTTGTTGGATTGTTTTTTGTTTTTACATTTCACCTGAAATGCTCAGTGCTTCACCAGTCCAAACATTGTACCAAGCCCTTAGAATTGAAGCTGGGATTTCACTAGCATTGCTTTTTGTTGCTATGTCTCTCTGTTTTTCTTTTCTTTTTTTATTTGAACTGTAAAATCAGGTAACAAGATACTGTGGGCTTACTTTGTCATGTTCACTGATTCAATGTAGTTTATACATCGTAACGTTTCACATGCCATGGCACTGACGCACGTTTCTGTTTGGGAGGGAGCTGCTGTGAGACCTTGTACCAAGCTCTGTATGTGAAATCAGTACAATGGAATGTGTTTGGGTTATCTTCTCTGCTCAAGGACTTTTCCCGCAGACCATCAGAAACCATTAGGAGCACCTGGGATTGTGAACTTGAGAAGATTCTACAGGGGGAGGGTTTTCATTTGCACCGAGGGTTTTTAGTTTGAATTTGGCGTGCTTTCATCATTCTCAGCTTTCTCTGTGATCCTGCATACTATTCTTTAATAAATCAGATATCTTTGAATTCCTGCTCATGAGTCTGATAGTGTTTTAGAATAGGCAACCATTACAACTTGGTATTATTAAACATATGTAATTCAATTCAACATAAAAGCTATTCTGATACTCTAATTGAGTTCACCACCTTGCCACATGATGGCCACATAATGGCATAGGTATCACTATGGGGCAGAATGCAGATTCATTGGGAGGTCTTCATATGCCACTGCTACCACCTTCTGGAATCAGCTTTGCACTGGCTTCTCTCTAAGAAACAAGCTTAACTAAATGTTGATTTCAGAATGACAGGCCAAAGGTTTGTGACAAAATCTAACATATCCATGATGTTATAAGGGTCTTTTAGACCTCACAATGTTTTTTTGGAAATGGTAGAGATTTCATAAACAATTTTATGTATGGTTATGTCATTTTGCTTGTGTTGGACACTGAATTAGGAATTCCTAATTACAGCCCAACCTGATGAGTATTTATCTGCAAATCCAACTCTATTCAGTGAAACCTGAATAGTACTTTTCTGGAAAGCACTTGGGATTGCAGTCTTAATTTTGTATTTTCTTGCTTGATATTGCTCTAAATTGTTCTCTTAATGTGGATTCTCACTGGATTTTTCTGTTTTTGAAATGCCAGATTAGATGTCAATTCTTGCCTCATTTTCTCCTTTTCCAGGGTTAAATCTTTACTTTGTGTACTAGAAAAGTGAGCATATATGACTATGGACATAGCCAGCTGGATGCCATCTGAAAAAAGTGTTTTAAAAACTAAGCATAAAGGAAGTTATGATGTGGACCTAGCATGTTGTCATCAATCTACAGTGTGTATTGGGGCCAGAGTTTTTGTTTCTGCCATCAGCATCTGCTACTTGCTGGGTCCCAGAGTGGCACAAGGGGCAATACGATACCTCCAGATATGTTCCTTCATGCTCATCAGGCTCCCTGACTACCAAATTTTTTAGTTTCTTTAAATTAAATATTATGAATGGGAAACTATTGTGCCAAAAAGCAAAGCACCTGCCTTAAGCATAACCTATGTTTCTAATGATGCCTCACATAAACCACAGAGGCCCCTTTATAAAACAAAACAATGGGTGACTGCAATCATGTGCTTTGTTTACCTTCGGTTATATGGGTGTTTTGTGATTGGGTACATCCACCACAGAAACCATTTCAAATGTGTTCATTGGTCTGAAAAGTTTGACACCTGCCTGCTATATTTTGGATGATCATGGGGTGGTGAGTTTGGCTTCAAGGCCCTGAATGCAAAAGAGAACCATTGAGTGAGAAGATGAGGCAAAGGCTCCTTCTCTGATCAGCCTTCTATGTTCCACTGCTCAAAGGTAATGGTTAGTGAGCAAGCAAGTGTGGTGATCAGGGAAGAAGAAGCATCTGCTTGGACTTTATTATTGGGCTGGGACAGAAAATCAACTCGTTACCTACATTAACCCATTTTGTGCAATGCAGTGAACCATCACCTAACCAAAGGGGCTGGGATGCCAACATTTGCTAAGCCATCTAATTAAATTAAATGAGAATGAAAAAAGAAAAACAAAAAGCATGGTTAAAACTAACTGAGCTTAATATGTATTGTGAATGCAGCCACTAGGTATTTAACTGACCTGAGGACAATTCTGCACTGCAGCCTTAAGCACTTGTCTCTTGTGCTGCTCCCAAATGTCTCTTACACCAACTTCAGAATTCTAGTCTGGATTGTAATGGGTTGGCAGTGGGACTTGGCTGGGGCTCAGCCTGGCAGCAGCCACCACAAAACCTGATTGGTCCCTCTGCTGCTTCTTGTCCTTCCCATTCATGCAAGAAAACCATGGTCTTGAAAACCATACTTGGTTGTCAGTATAATGTCCCTGCACTTCAATATTTTTTCTGGATCTGTCATACACTTTATCCTAAGTAGCAGACACCTCTATTTCATAGTTACAGCCACCATCCCTGTGAAGTTTTGAATCTAAGAAAATAAAATATGTTGCTACTTCAGCTATCCCATTGACATAATCTTAATTTTCTTTACTGTTGAGCAGCAGTCTGTTTTTTACAACCTCTTCCTTTACCTTCAGTAGGAGATTCCTTAATCTTCCTAAGTTCCAGCCAGCAAAGTGCCATCACCAGTATATCTAAGGTTGATTATGTTCCTCCCACCAGTTTTAATTCCAATTTCTGTTTCTTCTAGTCCAGAATTTCTCATAATATATTCCACTTGTGAGTTAAAGAAATATGATGGTACGCAACCTTGACACACTTCTTTCCAGGTTGAACCATTTAATTGGTCAATATTCCATTCTAGCCATTGCTTCCAGAACATCATACAAACTTTCCATATGTTTTTAAGGGCCCTCAACAACTTGTGTATAATCAATACAGTAAAAATAGTGTTTTGGAACTTCCTAGCCTTTTTATTATCCATCAGATGTTAACAATGTGATCTTAAGTGCTCCTGCTTCTAAATCTACAGTAGCTTATGTACCTGCCAGTTCTTGTTTCATGTATTCTTGAAATCAGAATTGCAAAATGTTGAGTGTTGTCTTACATTAATTGGTATTGCCTTTTTTTTTAGTATTGGAACATAAATGGATCTTTTACGGTTCTTTCGCCACTGCTATGTTTTCTATACCTGCTTACAAATGGCAAGTAGCACTTTAACTGCATCATCTTGTAAGGTTTTCAACAGTTCTGCTGATAGTTCACCAATTCATGATGCTTTCTTGTTAGCAATATTTTCTAGGGCTATTTAACTTCACTTTCTAGAATGTCTGGCTCTAGTTTGGTGAATAAACTTTCATATGTATAATCAATTTTGGGATCTCCTTTGTACAGTTCTTCCATGTATTTGTGCTATTTCTTCTTCATATCTTCTTTCTCCAGTTGATTTTTGCTTTATGGCTACCTTTGCATAAATTGTATATTGATTTCTATAGTTTCTTTAGTAAGTTGGGCAATTTTTCCTGTGTGTTGCCTTTTGTTTTCCACCTTTCTTCAGTAATTTTAAGATATCAGCAAGTAACACTTTCACCTTCTTTTGCTTTTTGCATCTCAGAATATTTTTATTTGCTTCATTTTTAATGATTTATGCATTCAGACTAGAGTTCTTAAGGCACTCTATCAAATCTAATCCAATAAATCTATTACTTACTGTAGCTAAACTGAACAATTATAGGGAATATTATTGAGATCTTACCATATTGATCAAATGATTTTGTTTTCTTTAACTTGTAATTTTGCAAGAAAGAGTTTGTTATCTGCAGTTAGCATCAGATCTTGTTTTGCTACTGAATAGAGCATCTCTATCTTTGTTTGCAGAATACAAAGTCAATTTGATTTTGGTTTTACCATCCAGTGATGCTCATATGTAGAGTCATCTTTTATGCTGTTAGAAAAAAGGTGTTTGCTATAAACATGGAATTTTCTTAGCAGAATTTCATTTGTCTCCTGCTTCATTTTATACACTAAAGCCAAATGTTCTTGTTATTTCAGATGCTATTTTACTTCCAGTTGTAGCCTTCTAGTCTTCTATTATTAATAACTCCTCCCCTCCCTTCTTTCCTTTCCCCTTGTAAGTATCAACAAAATTTTGCAAGTTACTACACTTTCACTTCCTCTGCATTGTTGGTTGGCGCATAGGCTTGGTTTACCATATTTGGAGTTGAACTAAGATCACATTATTAGATTTTGTGTTGTATCTGAGCACTGACCCTGGTATCTTTTGTCCATAATGATGGCTACTCCATTTTTTAATTATTATTTTCTTGTTAGCACTACAAGATTTAATGTATAACAGCTGGTTCCCAGAGTGATAAAAAATCTAGCACTATTTCCAAAACAACCAGTAGCTTCAATCTGTTTCTCCTTCACAAAAAAAATTGCCTTTTCCCTTTACATAGAGTGTAAATGAGTAAAAGTCAGAATCTTCTGATGATAATTTCTCTCTCTATATATATAGGTTTGTCATTTGAAAAATTGCTGGAATGCTTATCTTCTTAATAAAACCAGAGGGCTCACCTTCCCTTTTTATGTTGACCTGTCCTGGTTATAGATATCCATTTGGTTTTCTTGGCAGAGTACTGGAGTCTGTTGCAATTTTCTTCTCCAGTGGCTTGTATTTAGTTTGATTCCTTGTCTATCGCCTACCCAATATGGTGATCCTTCTGGGATTCCCAGGGTATAGTTCTTGGCATCATTGAGATATGGAAGTCCCACTACAAGATAATGATTCATGAAGGGGTTCTTATCTCACCTAACCTTATTTTACCTAACCTTTGACTCCTTTTCAAAATCCGATCTTGGTGTCCATATAAAATGAAGTGAGACAAGCACTTCAAGAAAAGAAAATGCCGCCTTGGATTGGCATTCTGATTGTAGAATAGCCTTCTTACAGAATCTGTGTGACATTTCTTCATGGGGATCAAGTGACAAGCTTCTAAAAAAGTATGTTACAGCTATAAAAACTGTGATCTTAAGATCTTGAATATTACTCCATTACTTATCTGTTGAGTATTTTTAGTCATGTTGTCAACTTGATTTTAGTTCTTTCTCAGCTGATATTTTTTTATGTTGCAAATGATCATTTTATGACATTGTATTTAATTAGCTTCTATATATGAACTATTCTAATAAAAATGTTCTTCAGACTTCACAAACACAATTTAAAAGATTAATAAATGTGGTGTTCTCTTTGATTATATTCCAGAGAAGCACTTGGCACACATTTAGTTTCTGACCTATGGCAGCCTTCCATTGAATATCCCCTACAGTGGACTCATTGTAGCATAGTTAATGCAGTGTGACAATCATTTTAGTTGTCCCTCCCCCCCCCAAATTATAAACACCACTTTGATTTTTTATCTTTTCTAATGATAGAGCAGGCATGTATTAGTACTGGCAATACTCAGATATAGCTATGTTAAGGAATCATTCTGAAAAGATCCAGCACCTGTAGGTTGTAGCAATATCCCCCTATCAAGGTCAAATGTTTTGTGTTATATTACAACCTTATACCCAACTCTAGTTCTATGAGATTCATATGCAGACACATGACTGGTGATTGTCACACAGTGAAATGATGGCATTTTTTTCTAGACTTTACCTCCTATAGGTAAATGCAAACAGCTACTGTTTTTACTGTTATAGCTTTAGCAAAGGAGCCCAGAACTGGGCATTGTTTCAAAGAAAAAAGATGAAATGAATGTGCATTCTACAATATATCTTATGTCTGGAGGAAAAAAGAGCAAGTAGAGCTTTCTTTGGTGCATGTTTAGTTTTGAAAACCAACCGCATTAGCAAAATCTCTCAAAATGTCAAACTAAGACCTGCCAAAGTACAAGATGTCCAGATAATCAGATTGAGCCTTCCCAAAGCAGGGAAAATCCCATACAAGACAACTCATGCTGACATGAAAACATCCATCTGGAAGACTGAAGGGAGGCCTTGGAGAATCCTGGATAATAGGGTTCCTGGGTATAGTCAATCACTCTTTCCTAGGAATGGTATCTATGCAAGGCCCACCATACATAATATCCAAGTATCTAAAGCTATCAAAACCTTAGTCTTGGATTAAGTGGCCCCTGACTTGAGAAGCATGCCTGAAGGGATTAAGCCATCTGTAAGGTGACACTCAGTTTGACTGGTTAAAGGGAGAAGGAAGACATGGACATAACACTTGTTTTTTATCCTTTTCCTTGTTTTGGCCAGCTTGTAAGCCTTACCAGTACTGTAAATATGTTCTGTACATTTCCTATATACAGAAGGAGACCAGTCCACTGCTTCATTTCCAGCCATCTGTTCTACTGCAGCTCAGTTCCAAAAGTGTTGCAGTTATGACTTATCTACATTCTTTGCTTTCCAGGTATCCCCCCAAGAAGCTGCCCATTAAGGCAGACAAAAAAGGGAAGTTACAACTAACTTTTCTGGCACTTTCTCTTCAGCCCTTCCACTGGACCATCTGTGACAATGAAAGAAGAGGATCAAAATACAGAAGTACCAATGATGCCTATTCCTTCCTTCCTTCTTTTCTCTCCTGTCCATAAAACATATGTTTTGTACCTGAGGGCCTATTCATGGACAATTGTTATTGGAGGAAGTGTAAATTAAAAAAGGAACCAACCAGTCTGGAAGCTAAAACTCATGAACGAAAGTCATGATGAATTGGAATGTTGGGAGTTGTGGTCCCATAGACCTGGAAAATGGCCAGCTGAGGAAAGTTGGTCCACAACATTTTCAGATGTCAGTCAGTTGTTCCTTTTCTTGCCCTCATACCAGAAGACAGCCAGTTGTTAGGCAAGGGCATAGGGTTTATTTAAGAAAATGTATATCTGACAGCACCGAGACAATTTTGATTGATTTTGAAAAGGCTAAACAAGGTCAGACCTGGTTGATTTGGGGGTAGAGACTTCTAGAAAATCCCAAGTGATGTATGTGAAAGGAACTGGGAATGAAGTGCTAATGGAGAGTGCAAATCCTAGGTGAGAAATGTCTATTAACCAGAAAAGAAAGGATACACTCACAACTTCCCAATACTCTCAACACACAGCCCTAGTCATGCCCACAACGTGACTCAAAGATAAGTAACAAAGCTTTATATGATTACATACTTGAGACTGCAATGGGCTAATGTCAGGTTAATGGGGAAACTACTACTTTAAAATTGTTTCACTGAGTAACAATTTAAAGGTGTTTCACTCATGGGCTGGGGATGAGATAAAGATAATGTTGTGTGACTCAGGGGGAAGATTCATGTTGTCTCAGTATGACTGAGCCAAGATAATGTGCAAGTGCGGGAGGGCCTAGCTTTGGTCTTAACATCAGAAGAGTCTGCAAAAACAAGTGCCATCTACCAAGGTTACCTACTAGACCAGATGGGATCCCTAGTAGGGAACTGAGCATATCAGTATCTTCCTTCCCTATCAAGTGTTCTCATGCCAAAGAAATGGTTTGCAAAAAGCATGTATTCTTGAAAGCTATCAAGATAATGAGTTCTGTTTTCTCTTATCTATTACATGGGGACAGGAAATCATTCTATTGCTGGATTGGGACTTGCTAAGAGCAGCATGTCATCAGCCGTGTGTTTATTTTTTCTTTTCTTTTTTAATAATCAGGAAATGTTTTAAGTTGGATTCAACTTCATCCTGTCCTTAGGTGAGAGTGAACATACAGCTTATCTTCAGAGCTGATAAAGTACAGTGCCCCATAGGAGGAAGCTTTACCAGGCCTGAAGAGCAAGGAAAAGTCTTCTTCTACAATTCATCACAGAAGCACAGAAGTGATGCAATATTTTCCTCCTTCCCACACCTCTCGTTTCCCATGAAGAGCAGCACATTCTACACTGCAAGGATGCATTGGCAGATAATTCCAAACAGCCCCAGCGGGAAGGAAGTAATCAGCAATTTTCTGGTTCTTGTAGCCACTGCTAGCTCCAGCAGGCTTATCAAGGTAACACACCACTATGTCGGTAAGTGCTCTAATAGCTGTTTCCTCCCTGGGGCACGACAATGATCACATCCAGTGGCAGTTCCTTTATTTATGGGTGCTGTGTACAAACATAGAGATCTGTCTGTTCAGGGCTGCAGGTTTCTAACCTTTAGCCAGAATCCTAGATTTTCATTAAAACAAATGGCAATCAGAGCAATAGATGCCCATCAAAGAGTAAAGAATAGGCCTGTGGTGTCCAATTAATAGTACTGGAGCTTTCCAAAATGAACACCGGAATTCTATTTTGGCTTTGCTACTTGTCTTGTATAAGACCTGGTTCATTCATTCTCTTAATCTTAATCTGTTCAAAAAACACACACACTCAAAAGAATAATTGTAATTATCTAATATCCATTCTGTAGTCAAATGTTTTATTAATAGTAGTAGCATTTTGTTACATGTGCAAGTATCAACACTCCCATGTGTCACAAATACTTTTATTGAGGCACAGAAGATAATTTTTTTAATAATAAAGTTTCAAATTCTATAACCTACTGGAAGTTTAAGGTAAAGGTAAAGGTTTCCCTTGACATTAAGTCCAGTCGTGTCCGACTCTAGGGGGCGGTGCTCATCTCTGTTTCAAAGCCGAAGAGCCGGCGTTTGTCCGTAGACACTTCCGTGGTCATGTGGCCAGCATGACTATACAGAACGCCGTTACCTGCCTGCCGAAGCGATACCTATTAATCTACTCACATTTGCATGTTTTCAAACTGCTAGGTTGGCAGGAGCTGGGACTAGCAACAGGAGCTCACCCCATCACACGGATTCGAACCGCCGACCTTCCGATCGGCAAGCTCAGCAGCTCAGCGGTTTAACCCGCAGCGCCACCGCGTCCCTTAGATAAACTGGAAGTTTATCTAAGTATAAATTAATACCATGTTTCCTAAGTATAAATTTAAAAAGTCCTAACAGATGAGGTTTTTCCCAAACTATAGGCCAATATGAAGAAATATGTACTTCTAACTCAGTTTTCCCCGAAGATGATGCCTTCTAGATTTGCTGGACTTTGAATTTCATCATGGCTATTTTAGCTAAGAACAATGGGAAATGAAGTTCAAAACATGCAGAAAGCATATCAGGGGGTGCTGCTCTACTTTCTGAAGATCTACTTTTGCTGCTGCTGCTGCTGCTATTGAAAAGAAAGCTCTAATTCCTGATGTGAATTAGGAATGTGATGTGATTCATAATGATGTGATTCATAATCACATCAGGAATTCAGAAACAAATATGTAGCCCAGAATTAAATGACTGGAACTGCTCTAACCAAGAATCCATTGATCCAGAAAAGGTTTTTTTTAAAGCAGCCAACTAGAAACCACAGCAGAAAATCCTAATCTATTACAGTTCTGGGATTCATAAAATGTAGAGGAAGTGATCCTTCTACAAATTACTGTTCTTTCATTTTAAAAACAGGATTGGAGAGCCATCTGGAGAAGGTTCAAAGAAGAAATATAGAAATTACATGAAAGACTAAAGAGTAATTAAGCAAGCTGACTGAGTATCTTAAAGAAAGGGTCAAAAGTCATTTGTTGAAGAGTGAGAAAACTGACTGAAGAAGCATTTGGTGCCACAGTACACAAACAGAATGAAATAAGATATGGATTCATTTGAATAAGGGACACATGTTAAATCTGATTACCTTCTCATGACGCCTCATGGTAGTTCAAGCATTGTTGTTTTTTTTAAGTTTCAAAGGGAATATTGCCAGATAAATGACTTGCCCACCTTTCTTTCTGTCTCTCTGATTAACTGCTGGCATAGCATGGGAATAGATTCTCCATCATTTGCACCTTACAGGCCACAGCTAAAAGCGGTGATTTAGTTTAATGGCCTTGACCTAGAATGTGTGTGTCCTCAAAGTGTGTGTTGCAATATGTCTGAGCATAAGCTGCCCCATTCATCTCCATAATAGGGTTAATATAGATGCTCAGCAGTGATGATGCTGAAGCTGACATTATTAACAATTTTATTTCTCATGCAAGAGCCTTTATAGCACAATCTTTATAGCACAATCTAAGCAATGACCTGTTTTAGCAACTCAGATGCAGAAGGCTTTTAACAATATCATTTCCATCCATCTCATCCTCCTTTATGATACCCTGCAGTCTCCCCTCTTACCCCAAATCCAAATTCAGCAATCCATATCCATTTTTCAAATTATATTGTGTGTATTAGTGTATTTGCATGCACTTATTGTATTTTGCATTATTTATGCTTTCTGTTTGACTAGGCTTCTTGTACTATATGACTAATTTATTTATTTTTGCACAGAAACAGGTATGGTAGAGGGTAATACAAGCAAAAGGGTTTTTTTTCCTGAAAAGATGAACAAGAGAAAAGAGAGTGAAAGAATTACATAATGACAAAAAGGATTGATTCTCAGGGTGACTTAACAGCACATATGAGCCACATGTGGAAAGGTTTCACATATTTATTTCCTACCACTTGAAGATGGGAGTTCTTCATTACAGCTACTAGATAAATGTACCAAATTCAGCAACTATTTACTTTTTTCTTATGGTAAACTATTATGGTATCTAAGATTAATTTTCAACTTTGCCAGTGTAAAAATGGTTAGGTTTCTTCTTCTCCATCTGACAAGGAACCTATATGGTTTACTTATGGATGGAGTCCAAGTCAGATGTGGATTTTTAAAAATTGAGAAACTAGCTACTATGTGTATATGTTTGTATTTTGTAGTAGCAACCATAGTACAACCTAACATTTGCATACTATCTAAGAAAATTTAATCTAAGTTGTGATATTTTCCTGCTTTCCAATTTAACACTCTGACCAAAGCAGACTTATTGTCCAACCCATCTACATCTCTTGCATGATATCTAGTTGATGAAGAATTTTGCAGAACTCATAATTATTTAGAAGGATTTTGGTTAGACATAACACCCTATTGTGGAGGGTGGATTTCTTTTTTTTTAATGGGCCAACATTATTGCAACACAGTTCTTATTCGTTTTGTTTTAAGACAAGCAGAGGACCCATTCTGGAACTCCCAAAGACTTCCTATTTGGACCTTGATAATGTTCTCAGATGATTGTACAGAATTTACTCCAAGTCTCTACTTGAATAGAGTGTTTATCTTCATAAGAAGAAAGAAAAGGATGACATCTCTCTCCCAAAGAACTATCTTGATACTTTCCCAGCTACTTTTATAGAAAACAGCAACTCTAGTGATTCCTAAGCTGGATCACAATTCTTATTCTGAATGTGGTGTGATATATCATTTTGTCTTTTGATTGCCACAGCTGCTTTGCCTTGGGTTCAGACTTCACCTTAAGAAAGAGTTCAGCACTATATTGGGTTTATTCCTTCTTATTTATTAGTCTCACAGGATTGTATAAGCAATCTGTGACTTGCTTAAAGTGGATCAGGGATTTGAACTCAGATCTCTCCAGCCAAAATCAGAATGCTATCTCTGTCTTGCACTAGCAGTCTACCATAAAGTACAACCTGCATTGGAGAACCTGTTCCAGATGTCCCTCTAATGGAGGAAACAAACTCACCAGGCAAAAGTTTGCTGCAATTGCCCCCAGTTTGGCACCATTAGATGTGTTGAAGAGCCAGTTTGGTGTAATGGTTAAGGCATCAGGCTAGACACCGGGAGACCATGAGTTCTAGTCCTGCCTTAGGCACAAAGCCAGCTGGGTGACCTTGGGCCAGTCTCTTTCTCTCAGCCCTAGGAAGGAGGCAGTGGCAAAGCACTTCTGAAAAAATCTTGCCAAGAAGATTTCACGGGCTTGTCCGGGTAGTCTCCAAGAATTGGACATGATTGAATGGGGGGGGGGGGAAGATGTGTTGAGGCTACCCCTCTCATCAACTCCAAACAATATGACCATTGGGAACTGAAGCCAAAACAAATTGGAGATGACTGGATTTTTGTATTAAAAGGAAAACTTGGTGCCAACTGTAAACCACAATGGTATCTAGTCCTTGGTATTCAGCATGTTGTCTCTTCATTTTACAACTTATGTTCCAGTTCTTATTCATTGCTTTATTTGTGTCAAGAAATTATAGATACCAGGAGAAAGGAGTAGAGGAGAGCTTTGGTGATGGGCTCTCTTGATCAAAGTCAGAATTTGATGAATCCTTGGTTATTTCCCAATGCCTTTTCATTTTCCTCTCTTCAGTGTAGCAACTAATAGAGTTGTTATCCCTGTTAGTTTAAGGGCCATTCGAATTCTATTAGAATATTAAATTATCCAGCTTTGTGCTTCTGGCAATAACTGCTGCACAAGGTCATATGTTAGCCTGGTAGATAAGCTGTCATTCTCCATCTAAGTTAGCTACATTTAAGAGCCAACATGTTTGTTTTATCAGAGGAAAGAGAGGGATTTCTGCTCGGGCTACCTCTGGAGAGGACCAGAGGTAGCCCAAGCCATCTTCCTTTTCCTTCCAATGACTGGCACAAATCATGGCTGTTCTGATAAACTTTTCCAACCTTTCCTCCACTAGAGGTTACTAAGATCTATCTTTCTTGTATCTGACCATCAAATAGCTCCCTTTACTGCATTTGCCACAGTCAGAGACCTAAAGTATCCTGTAGTTTGTCAGCCTTGCAAATCAGAAAGGTACTGGTCTTGGAAAAGCAAATGGTCCTAGCTGGGGTTTCAGCTTTGCACAGAGAATGATTGGGGGATATGAAATTCAGACTATTTAACAGAGGGATGGGCATCAAGGATCAGGGATAGCACATATGTAGGCATACATGTGTGTACTTATACATATATACCATAGCTTACATTTCAAAAATTCTCACTTTCTGAAACTCACCATTAATGGTACCATATGAGAAGGACCCATTCTAGGCATCAAAAATGTTTCTATCCTCGTGATGCCTTGGATGACACAAATTAGCCTTGGATGACACAAATCCTGATAACATACTTTTATATTCTGAGACAGTCTTTTATTATTTCTCACCCCTCTCCACTTTGGGTCCATTTGTAAACCTGATCACTGCATGTGTCAAATGGTTTCCAAGCATATACCTGGCCAGTCCACCAGATGATAATATACATATCAATTATGCTCCCAGCCCCATACATTTATGTTCCTCTAAGGTGTTAATCTAAAAGTAGACTGTGTGCATGCAGCCATATCTGCACCAATCAAGCTTCAGACTGAATGTATGTCATCTGGGACATGGCTGGCACATACATAGCCAATAGCAAAAGTCTCTCTCCCAAAGATATTGATTATAAGGTACTATCTTTAATAAAATTCAATTTTAAAACATCCAAAACAACTAGTTGCTCCTTTAAAATTGGGATCATTGGATTCTCCCCAGTGAAAATTCTGAAAATCATGGTTGACCTGATTAATCCTAGACAGTTGAAGGATAATCAGAAATAGTCTTCTTTCCTATTCCAGTGGCACAGTGAACTTCATTGTGTATATCACAAAGAAGTTCTACAATCACAAGGGCTTCTTTGAGGATCCTGCATATTAAGATAGACTCCATACTTTTATATCCATCTCAATAAATGTTGAGTCCATCCAGTATAAAGATTCCCAAGTCAAATCCAATGCTAGCGTTTTGGACAATATTCTGAAGTGCTTGGCCTTACTTTTCTCCATCAGTATGAGAGGAAACTAAATGGCTAAAGTAAGGAAATATATTTGGACCACCCCAGGACAGAAACAAAATCCAGTTTCAGAATCAAATTTACAATTTTATCTACACAATTTCTTTCTAATTTCTATTTTGTAATAGTGCTAGAATACAATAAGCCATGGAAAGAATGGGATGGAATGATGAGAACTGGCTTTAATATATGAGCCAGAAATAAATTCTCATATTGTATCTAAAACAGTCTTTGAGCCTTATTTTGGCTCAAATTTTGTATCCCACCACATTTTAGCTAACTTAAAACTAATTTGGGTCAGTGGTCATCACTGGCAGCAGCATGGCAACTTTCCCCAACCCAGGAAGCTCCAGATGTTTTGGGATTTCAACTCCCCAAATTCCCAGCCACCAAAGGCTGCCAGATTGAGGAAAACTAGTTTATGGACCAGTGTAGTCAGGATAATACACAGCCACATAAAGTACAAAAGCACCCTAAACCTTGGGTTGATCTGGGTGATCTGGCTCAGTGCAACTACAGGGCACTAATAGTTTCTGAAGGGCAGGAATTTACAACATTGTCTTCTACCTGCCCCCAGTCCATGGATAAGGAAACCTCCATCCAACTTTTCCTACTATGCAACAAAATGATATTTTCCAACTTGCACTGGCACAATGTGTTTAGTTTGCCATCTATACTCCAGCTATACTTTCTCTGTAGGCAAATCCTTCTACTTCAATTGGCTATTATGCACTGTGGCAAGAAGGCCCCCATCCCCTCTGGTCATTTTTTACTGTCCTCCACAGCCATTTTGTCCTGGATTGCTAGGCTGTCTGCCCCCTTCTGAAGAGGCATTGACCACTGAACCTCTGTGACAGCTAGAACTTCCTTCCTTCCTTCCTTCCTTCCTTCCTTCCTTCCTTCCTTCCTTCCTTCCTTCCTTCCTTCCTTCCTTCCTTCCTTCCTTTTACCAATGAAATGGTGAAGAGAGGGGGCTTTTTAAACATTCACTAATGATGAAAAAGACAGATGTTTCTTTCTTCTTTAAACCAGATGACATTAACAAACACTCTTCAGTTTTCCTTTCTATCAAGTGACAGGAAGAATGGTACCATTTAGTTTATGAGGGCCAAAACTATACCTTCAGAGTTTCATGGCATGTCACATCTTTGCTTCCTGTTTTTCAACTAATTATTGAACTGTAACATGACAGGTTTCCTTATTTTGTGATTGCTGAGCTTGGAATACTTCCATACCACATTGTTTCGACTCCCAAATTGATCACAAAACAACCTGAAGCTGATCTACAATAATCTTCACTTCTGTAGACCTTAAAACATTAAAAACATGTAGAAAATATCCTGATATTCATTGCCAACTAATCATTGCCAACTAATCACTGATGACTATATTATGTGCATTTGTTCGGTTGTTTCATCATCATCATCATCCTGAGTGGTCCCTTGATTGAGACATCAATCCTCATACATTTAAACACTTCTTGCAAGCTGTGAAGATCAAATGATAACTTACTGAAAGTGAGTGTATTTCAGGTTGATATTGCATATTGTTATATTGACTGCAGAGGAGATACATTCTAAACAACTGTAGAGAGACAGCAGGAACAGGATACAGAAGCTTGATAGAAGTAAGACAGGATGGGTAAGGAGAAAAGGTTGCCTTAAATTCATTATGGCTGAGTTTCTGCCAATGGGGAAATGGTTCATCCAGAGATTTTGTGGCTGCGGTGTTGTAAAGAGAAAAAAACAGCTTAAATCTGGATTAAAACAAATTGGTGCAGATCTGGAAATAAGTCTGTTCAGCCCCGAAACCAGCTTTGTGACACTGGACAGGTAAAGCTGCTTTTGAACTGCTGAAAAATACTTGTAAAGAGTCTGCTTCTGAACAAAATTTTAAAGAAAGGTTAGATGTGCAAGCCATATCCCCCTTCAGCAAGACTTCTATATTTCTCTGTAAGCTTCATAATTTTTATGAAGCACTCAGACTAAATGCTAAATCCTTGTATTCCAGTATTTTCTGTGTGGTTCTGTGCATTTTTTTTCCAAATCTGAAAGTTTTCTTGTTTTTGTTTTGGGCAACAAAATGCAGTTTAAATATTATTCTGTCCAAGGGGACAGACAGACAAGCATTGCTAAGCATTTCCCAACTAACTGGCTGCTGAATGGTTTGTCTTCCTTGACTGTCATGAGATCTTCCAAGTCAAAATGCTTATAAGGCTACACTTGTCCCAGGAGTCTGTATGAGGTTTTGATCTCCACAATGTTAACATTCCCTTTCCTCAAAGAATCTGGGTCACAAATCTAAAATAGCTTTGTTCCATGAATATTGGAGTGTTTCTAAATATTCCACCCCAACTCCATCAGTCAGGCTCAGAGGCTTTACTTTAATTTAGGTCAGGAGAGCATAGCCTGGTTGACCCAGGGCTGATCAGCCTCCCAAAAGCCGTAAGTACAGCTGTCCTAAAATTAGCACCAGGAATTGAGGAAAATTGTAAAAATACATGGGAAGTAATCATATTAATTGCATTGTTAAAATTAACCTTACATTTAAACATCTATTATAGTAAATCAAAGTTTATTTCTATCTTGGCCCCATCTACTCTTTGTCTAGGATTCAGCTACCTTTGGAATATGAGCCCTGTCACAACACTGATAGGCTAGGTGCAACCCATGGTCAAAAATGGTTGCACACTCCTATATAACTGACCCATCTCTTCCTCTGCTTCTCCACAAAGAAACAATCCTTGCAGCTTTGCAGATATGATGAATGAAGACATTGGAGACTTTTAAAAGGAGAGAAAGCAAACAGCAGCAAAGTTAGATTTAGAAAACTGAGCAGTGGACTAGAGAATAGCAAGCACACCTTAATTTAACCTTCATCTACCTTTGCCCATGAGCCACAAAGCACAACTCCTAGCTCATTATTAATAAGGCCAATATGAAAATGGCAACTCTAAGAACTGTGTTTTGGTTCACTTGGAAGATCATGGGACTGGTTTTGCTGTCTTCTCTGCGCTTTTCTTAATGCTTCTGTGTAAACTCTGAAATACAGTCCTTCTTTACTATTCAATGGTAAGGTGGACTTCCTTTTCTGCCTCTCTCTGTCTTCCTCATACACATTCATAACATTCAAATTTATAATGTAATCTTACTTGCCGTTCCATATTTATGAGAGCTTTTGATGGGTGTTTCTTTATGTGATAATATCAGGCAGAATGCTAACCCATTGCCTCAAACCACTGTAAAGTCGTTTTCTTACATAATTGACATCGGCATATTCTTTCATTATACAAGATTTAGCACGCATCTGCTCCACCATTGCGCAGCAATAGATGACTTTTTCCAGAGCTTCCTATTATCAATTCAAATTACCCCCATTTCCCGAAGCTACTGTATGGATTTTACAGTTGACAGTAAGGGAAAAACACAGGAGCATAATAACTCTCTTAAATTATTCAGGCCTAGTTAAACCCAGTTTGGTCTCGACTAGAAAGTAGATGCAGGAGGGGAAAGAGAAGGAGCGAGAAAGAGCAAGAGGGAGGGAGGGAGGGAGGGAATGAGAGGAGAAAGATCTTAGCCATTCATTGGTTATAAAATCCAGCCATCTCCAGAGTGAATTATGAAACGTGCCACCTGTATAAGAAGCTGGAGGTCTTTAATCAAAGTGAAAACTCTGTCATATTACAACACGTTCCTTTCAGTTAAGGTAATTGGGTTCAGCAAGAGGCTAAGAGGAAAAGTTTGTGATGACACCAGCGTCTATCATCTTCTACCTTTTGGATGTCCCTGCCCTTTGCAGTATCCTCCTCTTCTCCCCATGAAGCTGCCCATCATTACCTGTTGTTTTTGCCCACAGTGGTATAAGGATGCAAGGTCATCGTTCATTCCACCACCAATCTGCCTGTACATCTCCTGGCCTCAGATACTATTGGCAGGGACATTTGGAAATAGACGTTTGTGCAGTTGCACTGAGAAACATGGAATAAATCGTCCATCGTAGCATAGATGTGTGCTGTAGAGACCCAAGAATGTTTTGATGTCATTCTTTGAAAAGCAAGTATCTATTCTTATTGATGCAAGGAAGAACATGAAAATATGAAGCGGGATGTGATAAAGCAGACCCCATCCAAACCAGTGCCCTCCGCCCTGCCCAGATGTTTTAGACAAGTCCAATCACCTCAGCCAGCAATTAAAGGGGAAGACTGAACTAAAGTCTAAATCATGTGAAGTGAGAAGAGGAAGAGAAATTGAGAGGCCCTTGTTCTAGCTTCCTGTGTCCCATATTTAAGGTTTCTTTGCTCTCCAAAATTCCATCTCTTCCCCAGAGATAGGTTATCTTTTCCACAAGGCATCTAATGTCCTAAGCATATGATTCCTCTATCTTTTCTGTTCTCCTGGTCATGAAAACTGCCCTCCAATTCTCCAAAGGGTAGCATGAAAAAAGGTGAAAGGTGAAAGGTCCTCTGGGCAAGCACCGAGTCATGTCCTACCCTTTGGGGGGACGCCGCTTTCACGATGTTTTCTTGGCAGACTATAGCGAGGTGGTTTGCCATTGCCTTCCCCAGTCGGGTGTTATTATGTCCTTTGTAAGTCCATTGAAATTTTGTAGCAAGGAGGAACTGAAAACTCAACTTCACAGAAAACAGAGTAAGAGTGTTCCTAGCTGCAAGTTGAAGGGAAGGGAAGCTTTGCAATACAGCAGGCAAAGGGTAGGGAAGCAAGAGGAGCATGCTTTACCCAGGCTGGGCAGAAATCAAAACTAGGGATAGATGAAGCATGAGCTTCTAGGATTGTTGAAAAATATCATTAAAGTTAAAAAAAACAGCAACTGCCAACCAGCAGAGCAGCCCAGATTGGCTGCCCAGGGCAGCAACAGATGCTGGAAGGGAGAAGGTGTGCAGGCACTGCAGCCAGTCAGAGCTGGGCTACTACTAAAGTGCAACAAAGTGCTGGAGACCATCTCCTCTGAAGGGCTTAAGATGGCTCAGGTCAGAAAACCTCAGTTTTGAAACCAAGCTAGAAAATACAAGTGTGGGATGCATTTGCAGTGGGCTGAGAGTACAGCAATCATCCATTCCTGTACAGGAAGCAGTGAGTGACCCTTACTGGCCGTAGGCCAAGCAAAAGGTGAGGATCTGTTCCTAATTCCCTGAAAAGCATAGATCAACATTTAATGTTAAAACAAGTACTTTAGGAATGTGATGGGGCAGACTTTATCAGTAACTGAACTTTTTGGAAACTATGCTACCCACAAGAGCCTTGTGTGGCGCAGAGTGGTAGGCAGCAGTATTGCAACCGAAACTCTCCCCATGACCCAAGTTCGATCCCAGCGGAAGCTGGATTCTCTCTTGGGTAGCCTGCTCAGGTCAGCTCAGCCTTCCATCCTTCCGAGGTCAGTAAAATGAGCACCCAGCTTGCTGGGGAAGGTGACGACTGGGGAAGGCAATGTTATTATGTCCTTTGTAAGTCCATTGAATATTGTTTTGATTATTGTAATAATAATAATTTATTAAACTTTTATGCTGCAGTATTGGAACTAAAATAGTACTATAAGGAGAAAAAAGAAAAAAAAGTGAGTGTGTTTGTGTGTGTGTGTGTTAGTGTCTTGTCCCCAAAGGAACCAGCCAGTTAGTGTCTTGCTTTTCCTGCATGAATGGGAAGGGCAAAAAAAAAGGACTGACCAATCAAGACTTCTGGTGGCTGTAGTCTAGACACAGCACCAACCTGGATCTGTTGCTAATCCTCTGCGATCCAGACTGAAATTTCTGAAGTTGCCTTAAGAGACAGCTAGGAGCAGCATAGGACGCAACCAACTTAAGTTGCAGTGCAGAATTGTGCTAAGCTTCAGACTGAAGCATGCACAAAGATTATGGAATAATAAAATCCTAGAGCTGAAAAGGCCAATTTAGACCATCAAATATAATTGGTTGCTCAGTGCAGGAATTTGCATTAAAGCATTCCTGAAGGATGGTACATCCTGTGCTAAAATGCATCCAACAAAGATGACATGAATTTTCAAAATCAGCAAAGCAAATATAATTTTTGCTTTAATTTTTTTAAAGAACTTTCAACAACAGGATATGTTCAAATACAATAATTTGTTGGTGTATATAAGGAACTGGTTATACCTACACTATATTTAATGTAACTACCTATATTTTCACCAAATAATAAGGGAAAAACTGGTTTTTAAAACACTGCTGAAACAGACTTGGTTGTTCTGTTCATTAAAAAATGATAGTTGTTTTGATATTGACATCCTGATTGATTACTTGAACATCTTTAGATCTTTCTCTAAGGAAACATTTTCATGAGTTGCCATGTTTTTCTGTTGATGTTGCATATTCATAGTATCCATATAAAATATTCTTTTGTACATAATATGAAACAGAATAATTTGTTATAAGTAGTTTTATGTCATGATGGAAAAATCGATCAAACTTTCTAGTATTTATAAATCAGTCTAATTATTTAACATACTCATTATAAATTTCAAGTACTAATTTTACTAAATTACTCCAGTTTTAATTGGACTGGTCCTTTGCAAAGAGTTTCACTGCTGACATAAATAATCTGAATCTATATCTTGATTTAGATAATAAATTTCAAGATTACCATTGAATAGACTATTATATGTTTTATGAAGTAAAGAAAAATTCGTGTGTCAGATTCAGATTTAGGCTTATGCAGGTGTTATACAAATCTGTGAGGAAGGGAGCTCTGGAAATCCATTTCAACCTCTTTTTCTGCTGCCAAATTATAACTGAGTTCAGTTGAATGCAGTTTCAGTGGCTCAGGCACTGGAAAATCTGTGCAGTCAAGGATCCCAATTATGTGAATCACTGTATTTGAACATATTTACAATTTCCTTGTAGGCTTTTCTATTACCAACTGGAGATCATGGGTAGATAGCAGGGAGGATACCAGCTCTTCTCCATTTGCAGATTTTGTAAACACCTACATTTGACTCTATCAGGTATAGCATAGAAATCCATGGGAGTTTAGAGGCTCTGCTCTAACTATGGCTGACACAATTTCCACACTAATGATTTATACAGTCTTAGCTACGTCCAGCCATCACTGATGTGATAAATCACTAATGAAGACAGGCTTTATATTGCCACAGCAGTGGCTGAGTGACATTTTAGGATGCTATAAATCATTAGTTTGGAAATAGCCTATGTTTGGATCCAACCCACAGTCTTTAATTAACACCTTAGAATGATGCTGGGGCAGCTCTTGAGGTAAATATCTGTCCTATCCTGATCTCCTCAAGAAATTTGGCTTCTTTTCCTAAAGAAAAAGATTAAGGCAGTGAAAATTGGATTTAAAAGTGAAAAGGAGCTTTGGAGAAACAGGGAGGAGGAGGAGGCCTTACCAGATATCTCCATCAGGAACTACCATAGAGGTATTGGCAGATGTTTTTTATACAAGAAAAGACTGCTTCTAAGAATTCAGTTAGTAAGTCAGCAAGTATTCATTACAAAATTCTTTCCCTGGCTGAACTTAAGCGTCTGCTTAAACTGCCCCCCCAACAAAATGGCAGCAATTTTTAGAGCAATTTACTCATACTGGTATGCCTTTCCAAATACAGTACATGGATTTAAAATTCTCAGCAACTTCTATGTTGGCCGGGAATTCTGGGAATTAAGGAAGCTGTTCTAGAACAACAGTTACATTTTAAGCATCTCAGTGAAGTTGAGCTCCTCGGTAACATACATAATAAATTAATCTTTAGTGTTAGAAATGATCCATAAGGAGGCTTACTATGGTCTGATCTGTACAATCACTTGCCCCAGTGTGATTATGGGCCACCAGCCATTCCTTAAGGGCAGGAATACATAACCTCCTCCTCTAACCACTCCCAGTCCACCAAGAAAGCAACCTCATCTGTCTTTTGCTACTACATATCAAAAATAATGTTTTCCCAGTTCTGTCTGGCTTGCTTGCTGCACTTCCTTTCATTGTAGGCAAGGGCTCTGTCCTAACTGCTACTGGGCACTGTAGCATAAATGCCCTTCCCCCCATCACTGATTGCTGTTCTTCATGGCCATTTTGTCCTGGGCTGCTAGGCTGCTTGCCTTCCTTCTTCTGGAAGGTCCTCAACCACTGGACCCATTTGTTTAACGAGATTACTGGTGGGAAAATGAAGGGCTCAGCTTTGGTTTTATTTTGTTTTTTCAAGTTCCCTGATAAAGTGAAGGTCTCTTCTCTCTCTCTCTCTCTCTCTCTCTCTCTCTCTCTCTCCCTCCCTCCCTCCCTCCCTCCCTTCCTTCCTTCCTTCCTTTCTTTCTCAATTAGAATTTTGCCAATTTCACCTTCTAGCCCAAGTGACAGAAAGACAGATAAAACTATATCTCCTTTCCCCCTCCTTCCCTTTTTAGCATTGCACCAGGGGATGCTCCAAAGCAGAAGGTGTCAAGTATAAGGGGGAGTAATTGCAGAGGGGCTCATACAGAAGGTCCATCAATAGAAATCACATGTCCTTAGAGATGCCCCCATAGCAAAGAAAGTGACGGATGCTTGCTTTCCCAGCCCAGGAGGAAACAGTAAAGAAGCAAGGAATCTACCAACCAGGGACTGTGATGAGTACACTCAAGGCACAACATCAGGCCATCTCTGTGGCTAAAGTGGAGGGTGTAAAGAAATCCAGGGGGGGTGGATTTCTTAAGCCAGCTTTATTTCCAGCTGGTTTATGCATAGGAGTCAAGCAGCTTAAGGCTTCAGTGTGGAAAACCCTGTTTACTGAAAAGAACACTGTCGATGGAGAGTGCTAAAGAAGCACAGATCTGCACCGCCTGCCTATTCCACCTTTTCCCAGACCCCTCCATTTCGAACCGTGTGTCCAGATGGCAGGCTTCAAGAGCCACTAATCAAAACACTTTGTGAAGGGATTCCATTTTTTTCTCAAAACACTTTCTCATGAAAGAAAAGCAGGGGAAAACACAGGAAAGTCACAAGGGAAAGATTATGTTGTCATTTCATGAATGAACAAGGATGACTGCATGTGAAAAAGTCTTGTCTGCAATTACTTACTATTTGGAATATAGGATTGGGCTTTACTTTATCTGAAAGATACTGTATCAGAAAAATTAAACGTACACCTATTCATTATAACAGGCATCATCTGCTGTTTTTTCATCCTTTTGAAAGCTCAAAGCGCCTTCTGCTTTTAACTCTAAAAGTCCCATTTGTTCAGAGGAAGATAGCTGGTTTTTAACTCATCTAACAGCTTCATATTTCAGGAATACTTATACATTTTCCAAATACTGGGAGACCTCTCTGTGAGGGACGTATGAATGAAAAGGTCATAGAGTGACCAAAGAGGTTGGATGTTGGAGGTGCAAAACCAATTACGCTGGCTCTTCAGCATCTCACGATCTATTGACCACAAGGAGTCAACAGGGTGCAGATAAAGAGTTAAGGATTTACTCTGTGTCCCCTTTTTGTCTAGGAAATTATACTCTGAGGTTACTTTTTTCTGCCCTTCTTTCCCTACATGCTGTTTGACTTTCCTCCTGGTAAGATGTAGCTAGCTACGTGCTAGGCTTTGTTTATCCCTATAACGTATTTCCTCCAATGAATCTCCTTTCTGTTATTGTTAAAAATCTGCTTCACTAATCATGGCTCAAGCCAGATTCCCATTTTAGGGATACTCAGGCATAGGATGCCTCATCCTGCAACACTGAAGAGGAGAACTTATGAATACAGATTTTTAAATGCTGTTTATGGGTACAGTGAGTCAGAGAATCTTCAAACATCTTTTAATGTATTAGCAGCCAAAAATAGGAAGGATTATGCTGTGAGCTCTGTGGGGGTGTAAATAAGATGGATTTCAGGAAACCATACCTGTTCCAGAAAGAAACACCCTAAGAATGGAAATGGAAAGTGTAACAGAGTATGTGTGAGGAATTTGTATCAACTGCCAAAAGGATTGGCTAGTTTAGAAAACTTCATTCCAACCCTCAGTTCTGTGGCTAATCCAGCCCAAGAATAGGATGCATGGTAACAACTCACTGGAATAGATACAACAACAGAAGAATATTAATGAGGGAAAGAGAACAAATGGTGGAATGTGAGAACGATGAGAGGGAAAGAGAGACAGACAGGCAGAGACAGAGAGGTACAGCAGTGCTGGAGGCTAACAGATTCCTGGGTTATAATCAGCAGGTTTAAGTAAAGCAGTAACATGAACAGCAGGTGGCATTACTGCTTTCAGGCACGGTATAAATACTTCTGCCAATATGCTGCTTTTCCCATGGAACTGTATGGAATAGCATATACATGGAGTTGTAAAACAATGGTGATGGTTCACATCTTACATTCTAACTAGCCATTTTTGTCAGGTTGACCACCTGTAGTGATGAACACACAATCAAGTACATCAAGCAAGTGAATTGCAGTTACCAAGAGCATAAAGATGATTGAAACAGATCTATAACAGGCATATATTTTCAGCCCATGCTACTGCTGGCATTCCAATTTCATGTGCATGGAATCCCACTTCAGATGGCTGATGTTCTGTTATCCGGGCAATTTAATTGCTTGCTATGTAAAATCTGAGTTATTCCATGCTTCTTGGAGGACCAGGAAGATGTCAGTCATATTAAACTGTTAATATTGGAGAAGAAAAAAATGATATGCACCTCCCCATCACGTAACATAGGAAAGAGGGTGAGACCCTTGTGCAATTTATTTCAGTGGTAGACATTTCTGGCATCGCATGTGATTATTAATAATTAATTATCTTCATCCTGAACACCTAAAAATCTAGGCTTTTGGTTTGCCTTTCAACAGAAGTTTCCTTAACCTCCGTAAGAATGAGGTAAACAGGGTAAGACCACTCCCTCAGCTAGATAAACTTCAAATCCAGGCATCCTTAGAGATACACACAGTTCTTAAAAATTTTGTATGATGAAGATGACATCTAACAGGATCTACAGATTTATCAAGTAGAACATATACATTCTGTGATTAAATAGGTGTTTATTTGTACATTTTGTCCCAGTTGCCTAATAATGATTTTCTTTTCAGAGTCTTGTTTCAGGGAAGACAGGATATGACTGATTTTGTTTCCTTGTTGCAACCCTTCCTACCTTTCTTCAACATACTGTACTTCTAATGCAGCAAAGGTTTGTAGATTCCTTTCACCCACACAGCATTCCAGGATTAGGGGAGAAGGTGGGTACAAACTTGCCAAATGTTCAGTGGGAGTGGAAAGGACTGATATCATCAGGAGGAGTTCCGAAGCCACTGGAATACACAGTGCTATTTTAATTCTGACATTTTTAATAGAAACCAGGTGTTTTCAATGGTTGGTGGACAAATATGGTAGTTCTGTAACTATCTAACTGGCAGCAACAGGAGGAGATGAAGGGGAAAGACAAGGCCAAAGAGAGAGAAGACAGAGGGAGGGGACAGAAGGTTTAGATTTAGCAATACGATCTCACCAAATTACATCCAAAAGCTTCTTTTAAGCCTACTATAGCATTTCCAGTTACATGTATGACAAGATAACAAAATATAGAACTGCTATCTGTGAATATTTCCCCTACTGGATAGATTAATCTGTTAATTTTAAATAGTTACTTCTGTGCTATGTTTCCTATATCTCACTGAAATTTCTTGTTTTCTTGCTTCATGAAGAAGATATGTAAACGCCTTGTGCCAGGGGGATAGCAAAGTTAATATACTTCAATACCTCCCCCTTCCTGGGTTGTGTGGTAACTTAAAGACTAAGCATGTTTATTACCACATGAGCAAGGTATTATATTACTCTTTATTACCATTCTTCCAGTAAAGTCATTTGGATTGGCTAATCTATTGAGCATAAACATTTTCAATGCTTTGGTTTAAAAATGCTTCATTTTATCAGTCATACTCCCAGATAGAACATTTGTTGTGCAATTGCTGGACTTTATTCACAAATTTTTGCAGGGGGGGTGGGTGACATCATTTATTTGGACCTTACTTGCTTTTTTTTTCACTGCTTCTTTTGTAGTATTTCTTTCCAAAGGAAAAATCACTGGAGAGGAACAGAGAAAAGAGCTGCACAATGCTTTTTGACCGATAGGACTAGGAGTCTTCCTTCCAAAATTATCCTGTGTTAAATGAGCCTCTCTGAACATGTGAAGACATTCTATTTGTCATTACTCTGATCATATGAAGAACAGTGCCATGCAATTCATAACACTGCTTTTATTATTCCAAACATTCATTCTTATCATAATGTATTGTCTGAATGGCTGATACTTCAAATGGATCACATGACCTGAAATTCTGAGCAAGTGGAAGATCATCTGAAGACCGAGAAGGCAGTGTCTTGACAAGCAAGGCAGATGAATTAGTATCTCTGTATGGCAGAGGAGGGGGGGAAGAACCCCTCCTCACACTGATTGAGCTTCTGCACAGTAATAGGCACCTGCCTTGGGCTGGGAGGAGGCTGGTTTGCAGCAACAGCTGGTAAGAGGCCTAAATATGATTAATTAATGCTGCAGGGGGAAAAAATCACAGATGCAATTAAGATTTATGATATGTGGGAAGATGCAGGACACAGAAGAAAGGAGGAGGCAGATAACTTTTCATACTAAAAGGTGTATGCAAGAGGGCACCTGAAGCTAGAGGAAACTGAAGGACTTGCATATGAGCTTATAAAGATTATGCAGAGAAAAAGAGCCATACATCTTACTACAGTTCTTTATGGCTAGATGATAGGTAGATAGCTATTTATTAGAAACCTAACTTACTTTCTGTGTTGATCTCAGAGTGTAGCCAGAGATAAATACTCAGAGATGGTCACCAGATCAAATTTTGAAACGTGCATTGTATTATCATGAGGGAAAAATTAAAGGTAAACTCGTTTAAGGCAAGCTCAAGTTCTGGTGAACAGGCAAGGTCAGGCCAGGTTAGTACATAGACTGTGAGAAAATCACAAGGCTGTAGGTCTTGATTCAGAAGTCAAAACAACAGAAAAAGGCAATGGCAACAAATTTCCATGTTGTTCTCTTGGTCTTGACACTGCTTTGCTTTTTAAAGATTAGCCAAGACTGGCTCCCTGGGCAAGGGAAATGTTGATTGATTGGTTGATTGATTGATTGTGTGCCATCAGGTCATTTTCGACTCCTGGCAACCACATAGACAGATTTTCCCAGTGACGATCGGCCCCTAACCTGGTCTTTAGGTCTTCCAACATTGTACCCATTGCCCCTGTAACTGAGTCCATCCACCTGGGTCATGTTGTTGTTTATTCGTTTAGTCGCTTCCAACTCTTCGTGACTTCATGGGCCAGCCCACGCCAAAGCTTCCTGTTGGCCGTCAACACCCCCAGCTCCCCCAGGGACAAATCCATCACCTCTAGAATATCATCTATCCATCTTGCCCTTGGTTGGACCCTCTTCCTTTTGCCTTCCACTCTCCCTAGCATCAGCATCTTCTCCAGGGTGTCCTGTCTTCTCATTATGTGGCCAACGTATTTCAGTTTTGCCTTTATTATCATTCCCTCAAGTGAGCAGTCTGGCTTGATTTCCTGGAGGATGGACTGGTTGGATCTTCTTGCAGTCCAAGGCACTCTCAGAATTTTCCTCCAACACCACAGTTCAAAAGCATCTATCTTCCTTCTCTCAGCCTTCCTTATGGTCCAGCTCTCGCAGCCATATGTTACTACAGGGAACACATTGCTTTAACTACGCGGACCTTTGTTGTCAGTGTGATATCTCTGCTCTTAACTATTTTATTGAGATTTGTCATTGCTCTTCTCCCAAGGATTAAGAGCCTTCTGATTTCCTGACTGCAGTCAGCATCTGCAGTAATCTTCGCACCTAGAAATACAAAGTCTTTCACTGCCTCTACGTTTTCTCCCTCTATTTGCCAGTTATCAATCAAGCTGGTTGCCATAATCTTGGTTTTTTTGAGGTTTAGCTGCAAGCCAGCTTTTGCACTTTCTTCTTTCACCTTCATCATAAGGCTCCTCAGTTCCTCTTCACTTTCAGTCATCAAAGTGGTATCATCTGCATATCTGAGATTGTTAATGTTTCTTCCAGAGATTTTAACTCCAGCCTTGGATTCCTCAAGCCCAGCGTATCGCATGATGTGTTCTGCGTACAAGTTGAATAGGTAGGGTGAAAGTATACAACCCTGCTGTACTCCTTTCCCAATCTTAAACCAGCCCGTTGTTCCGTGGTCTGTTCTTACTGTTGCTACTTGGTCGTTATACAGATTTCTCAGGAGGCATACAAGATGACTTGGTATCTCCATACCACTAAGAACTTGCCACAATTTGTTATGGTCCACACAGTCAAAGGCTTTAGAATAGTCAATAAAACAGAAATAGATGTTTTTCTGAAACTCCCTGGCTTTTTCCATTATCCAGCGGATATTGGCAATTTGGTCCCTAGTTCCTCTGCCTTTTCTAAACCCAGCTTGCACATCTGGCAATTCTCGCTCCATGAATTGCTGAAGTCTACCTTGCAGGATCTTGAGCATTACCTTACTGGCATGTGAAATGAGTGCCACTGTTCGATAGTTTGAACATTCTTTAGTGTTTCCCTTTTTTGGTATGGGGATATAAGTGGATTTTTTCCAATCTGATGGCCATTCTTGTGTTTTCCAAATGTGCTGGCATATAGCATGCATTACCTTGACAGCATCATCTTGCAAGATTTTGAACAGTTCACCTGGGATGCCGTCGTCATCTTCTGCCTTGTTATTAGCAATGCTTCTTAAGGCCCATTCAACCTCACTCTTCAGGATGTCTGGCTCTAGCTCACTGACCACACTGTCAAAGCTATCCCCAATATTGTTATCCTTCCTATACAGGTCTTCCGTATATTCTTGCCACCTTTTCTTGATCTCTTCATCTTCTGTTAGGTCCTTGCCATCTTTGTTTTTGATCATACCCATTTTTGCCTGGAATTTACCTCCAATGTTTCTAATTTTCTGGAAGAGGTCTCTTGTCCTTCCTATTCTATTGTCTTCTTCCCCTTCCACGCATTGCTTGTTTAAAAATAATTCCTTATCTCTTCTGGCTAACCTCTGGAATTTTGCATTTAATTGGGCATATCACTGTTGCCTTTTGCTTTCCTTCTATCTTGGGCTACTTCTAGTGTCTCAGCAGACAGCCATTTTGCCTTCTTGGTTTTCTCTTTCTTTGGGATGTATTTTGTTGCCGCCTCCTGAACAATGTTGCGAACTTCTGTTCATAGTTCGTCCGGGACCCTATCTACTAAGTCCAATCGCTTAAATCTATTCTTCACCTCCACTGCATATTCCTTAGGAATATTAGTGAGCTCATATCTAGCTGATCTGTGGGTCTTTCCCTAAATTGTGCAAGAAGAAGTTTGTGATCTGAACTACAGTCAGCTCCAGGTCTTGTTTTTACCGACTGTATAGATGTCCACCACCTTTGGCTGCAAAGGATGTAGTCAATCTGATTTCGGTGTTGTCCATCTGGGCAAGTCCATGTATAAAGCCGTCTCTTAGGTTGTTGGAAGAGAGTGTTTGTTATGCAGAGTGAGTTGTCTTGGCAAAATTCTATCAGCCTATGTCCTGCTTTGCTTTGTTTTGTTCTCCCAGGCCATGCTTACCTGTAATTCCAGGTGTCATTTGACTGCTCACCTTAGCATTCCAGTCTCCCATGATGAAAATAACATCTCTTTTAGGCGTGTCGTCCAGTAGGTGCTGCAGATCCTCATAGAACTGCTCTACTTCAGCTTCTTCAGCATCTGTGGTTGGGGTGTATATTTGGATCACTGTGATGTTAGATGGCTTGCCCTGAATTCGAATTGAGATCATTCTGTCATGTTTTGGATTGTATCCAAGCACTGCTTTAGCCACTTTACTATTAATTATGAAGGCTACTCCATTTCTTCTGTGGTCCTCTTGTCCACAGTCGTAGATCTGGTGGTCATTTGATGTGAAGTGGCCCATTCCAGTCCATTTCAGTTCACTGATGCCCAAAATGTCGATCTTTCATCTTGACATCTCACCAATAACCACATTCAATTTGCCCTGGCTCATAGATTTTACATTCCAGGTTCCAATGGTGTGTTGATCCTTAGAACATCGGATTCGCCGTTCACCACCAGCACCGTCAGCCGCTAGCCATCCTTTCAGCTTTGAGCTAGCTGCGTCATCATGTCTGGGGCTAGTTGAACTCATCCTCTGTTCCTCCCCAGTAGCATTTGACCATCTTCTGACCTGGGGGTCTCATCTTCCGATGGTATACCGACATATCTCTGGTTGTACTGATCCATTGAGTTTTCACGGCAAGAATACTGGGGTGGGTTGCCATTACCTTCCCCAGGGATCACATTTAGTTTGACCACTCTGTCATGACCTTCCCATCTTGGGTGGCCCTTCACAGTTTAGCTCATGGCATCATTGAGGTGCTCAAGCTCCAGCACCATGACAAGGTGACGATCCTTTGCTGAAGACCTGGGTCATAGGTTCTAATAAATTAAATGAAACTTCCCCCTCTCGCAAAAAAATATTGTCTTGGCATTGGGTTACAGTCCACAGCACATCTGGAAGGTAACTGTAGGGTGCTGAGATAGAATACAGGAAGCAGAAATAACTCAAACTGAATTGCAGTTGGCGAAATATATGACAAAGTATATATGACTGATAGGGTATTCAACATGACCTTTGCTTATGAGATAAACAAAGAAATGGAAAGGTGAGCATTATCTGGCTTTGGAAATTTTAAATCCACATACTAACAGGCAAAAACACACCCCAAAACCAGGAGACTGAGAGTTCTAGTCCTACCTTAGGCATGAAAGCCGACTGGATGACCTTGGACCAGTCACCTTCTCTCAGCCCAACTCACCTCACAGGGCTGTTGTTGTTGTGGGGAAAATAGGAGGAGGAAGGAGTATTAGGTATGTTTGCCACCTTGAGTTATTTATAAAAATAATAAAGGCAGAATATTAAATAAATAAATAAATAAAGTAAACAGGCATTATTGTTTCTGCTACTCATTTGGAAATTCTAATCTGTATGCTTGTTTCTGCTATTTATTGATCCTTCTTTAGAGCTGCTGCTGATGACCATTGGCTATCAGTCTCTCAATATATGACAGTTAACTTCTTAGCCTTGTGCCTTTCCTCAAATTCCTTGGTTTCCATACAATTCTCTCTTTCTTCGATATGCTATTTCTAACATGCCATGTATATGCTTGCTTCCTAGTAAAGAATATGATTAATAATTTGCTTTATATTTAACAATCATTGGGTCTGTCATGTAGAATAATAAGACATTTTCAAGCTCATGGGCATCAGCCAGTCACTGGCATAATGCAGCAACTGGGAAATCTCCAGCTTGAATTTTGTCTTGGTCACATAGTTGCTTGTTGGTCTTAAACAAGAGACAAAAGACTGTGCAAGCTTTCCATTTCTCCAGAATTCTTCTTTACAAAGAATGTTACAAAAAGCAGGTGATGAGGAAGAATAAAAGTCCCCAAGTTAGGCCAGATATTACAATCATGAAAGTCTATCGCTCAGTCTCAGGATGGTAATTATAGACCTCAAATTAGTTTGTCCCTGAATATTAGTTGAAACCTGACACTACTGACAAAAGCGTTCAGTGGACAACTGCCATAATGACATTGAGGCTGACCAGTGCTGGCTGATAGTGACACCATGTTGCCTATCCCTGATTTATAACAAGAAATCTTAAAAGGTTGTAGTAATGACCTCAGAAAGAAAAAATGAAATGCTTCTTTGAGTACTTTCAAGCATTGTATAAATACTAAATACAATTACTAGATTAAAAAGTCCTTTTTAAAGAAATCCTAAACCAATTTGTTTATTTCTATTGCCCAAAGATTCCTACATTACAGCCAGATCCACAAAACCTTTTGCAGCCCGGTCCTAAGGATTTATATACAGAAGCAAGTTTCATGACATTCGTTGGAATTTATTTTCAAAGAACGAAGCCAGCCTGCCTGCCTGCCTGCCTGCCTGCCTGCCTATGGTTATTTCATTTTATAGGATTTATAGCCTGCACCATCCTAACAGACTCTGGGAAAGGTACAAGTCAAATGTAAAAGATTAAAAAAAAGTAAATGTCAAGGTTAGCATTTATAGTAATATCATTAAAAACCTAAAACAAACATCATAATCATCCTTAAAACATATCTAATCCAAGGGTTCAACTAAAGTGCTTTAACCTGTTTGCAAATGCCTAAAGGGTCACAAGCAACCATACTTCCTCATGGAGAGGATTTCACACAATGGGGGCTGCCACTGAGAAGGCCTGTTGCTTTGCCCATGCATCTCACAGGGAGAGAGAACCTGAATAGGCCTTCCTTTGGTGATAGGATAAGACAGGTGTTTTGCCTGATACATCCCAAAGTTGTACCATAAAGAGCTTTAATGGTAATAACCAGCACTTTGAATTGGGCCCAGAAGTCAACTGGCAACCAGTACAGTGACTTCATATAAGTCTTTATTTTAGCTGGCAAATGTTGTTTCATCAGAGTCTAGATCATCTCCAAAGGCAGCCCAATGTATAGCATAGTATAGTAGTCTGATCAAGTGATGAACAGAGCATGGATTATCTTAGCCAGGGCATCTTGATTCAAGTTGGGTCACAATTGGTGCACTAGCCAGAGGTGGGGTGAGGCACCCCTGGTCATAGTTTCCCTTGCCTTTAAACAACAGCCAGTCCAGGAGAATCTCAAGTCATGAACCAGCTCCTTTAAGGGAAGAATGACCCTGTCAAGAATAATTACCAGGGCTGATGTTACTAAGTTGATAGTCCTAATGACTAGCAACTCTGACCTGGTGGGATTTAATCAGTTTGTTTTACCCCATCCAGACCCTCAAGCCTCCAGGCACCATTCAGGACTTTTCCCTACAGTACAGATACTCCATTTCATTCCTTGCTGAACAAATCACAAAGCCTTCACATTATTTTTTCTATAGCAAGTTGATTAACACTTTGTTTTAATCTGTCTCCTCTCTGGTTCTTTCCCTCCCTAAATCCCCCAGTGTTCATGTACAATAGTGAGGAGAGCACAGGGAAATCTTATTCCAGCTGTATTGCTTGCTCCACTACTGTAAGGACCCCCTCAGTGGCATTTCTTCACTAATCTTCCATTTCTTGCATTTAATCACACAGGCACATCTGTGGGCTTTAGCAGAGTCAGCGAAGCAGGTAGCAGCAGGTGTAAGAAGCTGCTGAGTCTGGTTTACACCATGGAAACAGAGGATGAAGTTAGTTGGGAAAGGGGGGAGGAATAGTAAGTGGCAGGATTTGGTAGACCACTGTAAAAGGCAGAGGAAGTTCTGTGCCTTGGGGCATTAAAACACTGCCATTACTTCCATTCCCTAAATTGTATGAAAGTTTCGTACCAATACACAAGTGTTCTCATTGCAGCAGATCTTGCAATGTTGAGAATACCAGAATTCCCCTCTCTCATTCCAACTGTGATGTGAAAAAAAAGGTGCCCAATATCTTCCCTTCATATTTCCTTATGATTTTCCAAAAAATTACATGAGATTAGATTAGGAGGAAGGCTGACAAAGTGCATGGTACTATGTCCCTGGTGAATGCATGTTCCCACCAATGAGCAGATGTCCTACAGAACTCCATGGAACATCAGTTGTGCATATTGAAACTGGACTTGCAATTACTTCTGCACCACAGCTAAAACAGAAGCAAATTGGCTTATGCGCCCAACACTGACAGTGGTACAGGATCACAAATATATTGCCCCAATCCAAGAGTGGCATTGGAACCCCTTGTGAAATTTTTATTGGCCTCAGGCTCACATGGACATCCAGGGGTTTTAGGTGTGCCTGCTAACTTCTCCTTCAGGACTCAAATGAGTAGCACTATGAGAAACTCAAATGAGATTTTATGAAAAAAAGATACAGAAGGAATTCCATATTAATGCCTCATTTTATGTTGTTGAACAGAATAATAAACCATACTGGGAGCAGCTTTCTTTTAAGATGTAGGGGATAAAAAGCTACAGTACATGGGAAGAGAGTGCCTCAGGCATTTAGAACATACAAGTTCTTCTACCAAAAACCTGTTCACTGCTTAAATAGACATAAAGCATTAAGCTTCCCTTTGCAAATAGCTCCCCTTTGCCTTTGCAAGAGATTGTTATTTGGGTCAATAGGATATCTCTTTTTGACTATTTGAAGCTTTCCTGGAGAAGGCAGTGTGCTTTTCTTTGTAGAAGCCCCTAAGGCCCAGCTAAGCTTACCACACATGGAAAAATCCCTGAATTGCATGTATATATTCATATGAACAATGTGGTGATGATTCCCTGTTCTATTTCTCTTTTCCATAAGAACCAAGTAAAGCTAGACAGATGCTTTAAAGGAGATCTATG
This sequence comes from Candoia aspera, assembly GCF_035149785.1. Lineage (NCBI taxonomy): Eukaryota > Metazoa > Chordata > Lepidosauria > Squamata > Candoiidae > Candoia > Candoia aspera. The sequence continues at coordinate 48,228,272 of NC_086158.1, read as the reverse complement.
ATGGCCTCAAAGTTTGGGAGTATCCTTTGATTCTATATTATTATTTGAGTGCTCACTCTACCATAAAGGACCCAATTCCCACTCTTTCTTCAAATCCATGGACAAGACTAATCTACCCAACTCATTCATGTGCTGGAATCCTTCCCAGTTTGACTGTTATAAGGTATGTACTGCTGTCCTGAAGACAGTTCAGTGACTGCAACTTGATCAAAGTACAGGCGCAAGGATTTTGATTGGATTGCAATGTAAAACCAGAGAACATCAGTCCTTAAAGAACTGCCTTGGCTGCCTTTTGTCACTTAGTCCAACGCATGTTCGTTTTAATGTATAAAGCCCTAAAGAGGTTATGACTTGGTTACCTAATGAAGCATCTCTCTATTAATTTTCCTGTCAAACTTGAGATCTGCTGGGGAGATACTTTTGGTTACATCAACTTAAAATGAGGCTCAGACTTCTGTGTGTGGTTTGTTTACCAAGGCATGCCAACCAAGCCAGAGAAAGAAGTCATAACGGACATGTGATTCTATTAATAATGAATGAGGAAAAGAAAAAGGATGTAAAATCCAAATATTGAGTTAAAATAGGAAGATAACTGTTTTTATACCACAAAGACTCTGTGTTAATTCAAAAACAGTTCTGGACCTCTGTGATCTTACAGAGATGTTCAAAATATAAGCCAATGCGATGCAATGGTTATGGTCCTAGACTGGGATCAGGGAGCCCCAGGTTCAAGTCCATCCTTAGGCATGGATGTTCAGTGGATGACTTGGGCCAGTCACTCACTCTCAGCCCAAACTACATCACAGAACTGTTCCTGTGGGGAAACATTGGAGGAGGGCAGTGCTATGACCTGCTGGATGAAAGATGAGATATAAATCAAATAAATAAATGAATGAAATTTATTTCTGGCTCATCTGCCCTGTATTTGAAACTGCAGTAAAGCTCCTCCTCTTTCACACTGTGTCTCTCCAGAGATATGGGTGGTTTATCTTCCCATTCCTCACCACACCTCCCATTTTCTGGGTTTTCATCTCCTACTCATGGTCACTGGTGGGATTTTTTTTTTTTGAATGTGACAAGTCATGAAGGATATGGGATAGGGGGGAATGCAAGTGATTTCTTTTGTTTTTTCATGGAATGGGGTTAAGGGATTGTGGTGCTCAGGTATAATAACCAAAATATCTATGGAAAAAATGCAAGAGTGGTAGCATATTGGAATTTGTTTTCTATATCCAAAGTACAATTTTCTATTTCTGAACTCTGAAATCAGATGTTGAAGATAAAAATTAATTAAGACCACAATTATGTACTTTTTTTGTCTAGAAGAATTCAGTTACGTGGAATTCATTTTTGTTAAATGCATAGGCTTGCAATGTAGAGCCTTGCTGTATGTTAGATGTTTACATGTAGACTACCATCCATGAAAGTAATATGAATGGCATTTGGAATGGAATAATACTACCCATTTCAGTAGTGTGGAAATCCTCCCATCGATAATGCAAATATTTTACCATTTTTTCAGTTCTATTCTTTACCTAATTTCTGCAGTGTTTTTTCACTCAGCACTATATTCTTTTGATGATTATTCCATCCCCCATATATAAGAAATCATTTCAGGGCTGTACTGCCAACCAGAATTGGCTACACAGTGACATTATTGACAGCTACTGAAAGGAAATGAAAGGAAATGCAATTAAATTAACATTTTCACAAAGAATGTCAAATCATGAATGGAAAACAGAAAGGTTTTTATTACAGTACTGCTGCAAATATTATTTTAAAAATATATCATTTTAAGTTAGTCTTTTAGTGAGGCTATGACTGAAATTTCATTTGTTTGTGCACATATCTTTACACTTACACACTTAAAATTGCCTGTGGACTAGCATTCAGACAGTTGTTGTTTTAAGTGTGGTGGTGACTGGGAACCAATCATGCTGGTCTAAAACTAGCCAAGTAGCAACCAAATATTCCAAGGGACATGAGGAGTGAAAATAGATAAGATAATGGTCATAAAGCACTTAGCGGTTTTAAAACTCCATGCAAATTGTTTCAGATTTTGCTTTAATATTATTGATAAGGTAAGCAGGGAAAAGAAAGCGCCACCAATCTATACTTGGTGCATCAGCATAGCACCTAGTTTGAAATAATTAGAACTGTGGCATTTCTGTGGTATTTGTGCAGGGTAGAGCACGTTAAGGGCTGCTTAGTACATTACCAAATATCTGTGCGGGTGGTACATCCCTGCAGAACCTGTGCACAGCATAACATGTGCAAACAAAACTTATAGACACTGTATTGCTATAATATTAGCTCCTCAGAAATTTCCAAAAGGCTGGAGAAATGCATTTAACCCATTTTTTTCCATGTGAAAGTGAACATTTCAGATGTTTTGACTGAACATTCAATATGGAAATGACATTTTTGGATAGGGGTTGCTTACAGTCATATAAGGTGGCAAGACAGCCTCCCTCCCTCCCTTCCTCCCTCCCTTCCCTTTTCTTAAAAAACAAACTAAAACTTGACCATATGGAATCATATTGTCTAGTGATTCAGTGGGGCCAGCAGAGAGCCCATACTTCATCAAGCTGAGAGAACACGCATTTCATCAAGCCAAGTTCTGATAAGTCAAATCTTTGGCAAGCCAAAACCCTTCCAAGAACACATAACAATCCAAGCATGATAGAATCAGAAACAGATAAATTTCAATGTTATGGCATTTAATTTAACAAAACAGTAACATCTTTAAATCTGATCTTCCTTACTAAAACCTTACTGACCATACTGAGACTATTTAGCTAATAGGAAACCACCAGAGAGCATGACCAAATCATGCATGCTAATGTAGTTAAAATTTATTGCACCTCCAGCATAGAAAGGTAGATAACCAACCCTTTTAAACATCTACTGATGAATCCAATAGACACCTGTTTCACACGCTGCTCCCAGATTCAGCTTATGGTCACTCGCTCACATGCTCACAGCCTGTTGAGGCATGTGGATCTTGTCTGCCCCCCTTGCTTTCTGCCTGGGTTTTCCAGAGAGGTGCAGCTTGAGCAGACAAGACATACAGCCCTGGTCAACAGGCAGGATATAACTAGGGACACACACAAATCACTTCCAACCAAACACTGAGGCACAATGTGTTCTTTGTAATACATGGGAGACCCAGTGAATTTAAAGTAACAGCAAAACTTTACTGGTTGCAATGTACATTTGCTCTCTCGCTCTCTCGCTCTCTCTCTCTCTCTCTCTCACACACACACACACTCATCTACACTTACCCACATCCTTCTCAACTAGGCTGCCAGGCACTAGCCAGAGGGACAGAAGCTGCCAAGTCTGGATCCAAAGACAACTCAAGGAGTGGGCAGGCTTTGGGACCCCTCTTATCCCCAAAAGTTCCTGCTTTGTTGATTCACAAGACTGGCAGCTACTCTTGCCTTGTTAATTTACAAGTCTGGTGGCTGTTGATGGGATTGGGGTTTTCATGTGCTCAGACCCAACTTCTTTTGTCTGGTTCAGGTAACATTTTTCCTTTGTTTCCTTAATGACTTGCTTCCTTCTTATCTACCTCCCGGAAGGGATCTTATAGAAAGATTCCTGGTTTTTTGTCCTCTCTACTTATGTGCCTGCTTCATTTTTAGGTTATGGCAGCATCAGCCTAGTCTCAACCGCCCCCCATTTTTTAAAAATGAATTAGCCTCAACTTAAGATCATAATGAACGCATGCAACACTTTAAAAATCTGGAACCGTTGACATTAGAATTGGAGTGTCCAATTCTTTATTCTAAATCTCTTGTAAATTATCAATATAACTTTGTAAAATCTTTGATTAAGAATAAAACTGAGTAGTTGAATTTGCCTTTGAAAAACCTTTGTCTAATATGCTCAAAATCATAGGAGTTTCTGAGGCTATTAATGCATCAAATCTAAATCAAGATCATAACAAATATTTTAATTGCATAATGCTTTTCAGCAGTTTGGGGTATATTAGTTTTGTAATCTCTTGATGTCTTAAGGGTAAATTAAGAAGAAGGGTTTTAACTCCATTTTCAGCCTGAATTTTCCACAAATCCCTTTTATCCACCATTTTTAGATAAGAATTATTCCAAAGGGTCAATTTCTTGTGAAAACAAGAATCAAATTTTAGTTTCTTTCTCCATAACATCCAAACATATCAAGCTGCCTTTAATGTCGGGAATACAACTAAATTCCAACTATAATTAGAACCAAGTACTTGCCAAGTTTTCAAAAGTGCCAAATAATAATTCTCTAGATGTGCCCACAGTGGTGCATATTCAGTCTTGTTTTCATTCCAAAACAACCCCAAAGTTAATATGTATGCCCAATGGTACAATTGAAAGTCTGGGAAATTAAAGCCCCTCATATTCATATGGGAGTCACAGTTTAGAGAAAGAGAACCTTGGAGCCTGACCATTCCACTAAACTGTAATCATCTACTTGTCAATTTGTCTAAAGTATCTTAATGGAATTAACATAGACATCCCTCCTCCAATGTATACCAATTGTGAAGATATATTCATTTTCACAGTATTTATTCCACCCCATAAACTCATGGATATTTTTTCCAGCCATTTATTATTATTATTATTATTATTATTATTATTATTATGTATTCTACTAACAAAAACATTTTTCTGGGAATAATTTTCCTCAGATTTCTAAGAATCTAAACAATAAACAAACCCCATTTTTGACAGGTCTTTGTAGAAATGTTCTGCATACCAAATGGCAATATATTAGATTATTCTGATTTATTCTATATTCAGAAAATTTAAAATATTTTTATGCAACTTCCACATTTGGTAAAGAAAGTTCATAACCATTAATAAGGCCCAAATTATCAACTGTGTACAATTCAGTTCCAGCTCTCCGTATACCGTGAATATTGCTAGATTGCCCAATAAGACACACTGAAGTTTCCAGAATGAAAGCTAAGGATGAAGAGACATAAAAGATGTCCTAGAAAAGTTCCACAGTAGCCTCTTAATTGGTGAGGAAAAAGTCTCACTTGTACTGTAATAACACAAACGAAAGGGCTAAAGTAATACATTTTAAGCACATAAATAAAAATCAAAGGAAAGCCATTTCTTTTTGTAACATACTGTATTCCAGAAATGTAGTCTGTACCATATCAAAGCTTTTGTTGCATCCAGTGAAATCAATAAGCCAGCTTCAAGGTTCTCAAATTGAACTGATAAAATATTCACAAGTAATCTAATATTATCAGAAGCTTTCATGAAAGCTTTCAGATTGTGCAGGATATATTACTCTTGGTTGTTCATTCTCTAACCTATGTGTTAAAGTTACTGTCAACATTTTGTATCTACATTTAACAATGATAGTGAGTGATAACTTGCATAGTCTGTAGAGTCCTTAATGGGTTTCAGAATAATCATGATGAAATGATATGGGACTCCAATTCAAAAAACTAATTAGGCTGTGTATCATTAATTTGTATTTTTTATATACCATTCTTCAGGAAACCTATCTGGCCCAAGAGCTTTCCCAGATTTCATAGAATCAATTGTACCTAGTGTTGTTGTTGTTTTCCAATGTTAAAGGTATGACTAAATATTTCAGATGAATTTGAAAAGTGTTTAGAAGGCTATTTTTAAAATGTTCAGTCTGCTCATCTCATCAGTACAGTAATCCAAAAATTGAAAATCAATTGCCCCTGAGTCATTAAATATAATACATGTAACCTTTAATTGCACACATTACTGTTCATTAAGTTGTTTCCATTGAAAAGCCAACGTTTTCCCTTCCTCACCCCACCACCCAATTCATGGATAGTCCGAATCAGAAGTGTACAATTGATCAAGTTACAGCTTTGCAGACTTTAATACATTATTAAGTTCTAAAGTATGGTTCTTCCCATACATATACAAAATTTCCTTAACCTTTCTCGACAGGTTTCTTCAATAAGATTTTTCTTCTTCTCTTTTTCTTCCATGAAGCATATGCTGCAGTCCTGTATAAAAGTTTTAAAAGCATCCATCAATATCAATCTCTTACTCCAATTTAAATTATAGTAAGCATCATTTCTATAAAACATTTCAATTCTCAATATAGCATTCCCTTCTAAAACAAATTTTCCCTCCCAGTTAAAGAACATGAGAAACCCCTTCAAACATAATTCTTCACACTAACAAACATCCTTCTTCACTCTAATTTACTCCTAACTTTCAGCTAAGCTAACAAAAATAACCTAACTACATCTTATTAATAGTGTTTATTTACACAAATAATATCCAAAACAATAAAAACATCCATCTCAACCATTAAAAAAATCATCCCAATAAACATATGTAAACAATTATCAAAGTAAACCAAAGCATTTAAACTAAAACAAAGTAACCTGCCAATGTCTTACTACTATTATATATTTAGAAAAGTAACTTTATTAATGCCCTTTTACCAAAAATATAAGTGTTATCCAAACAGCAAAAAAGTTTATCTAAACCTTTAAAAGACCATCCTGATAGTTTAAATAGTTATCCCACTTCAGAGTAAACCAAGCATTTACATATCTCTGTATTAGACACAGAGCTTTCTTCTTGTCAAAGTCAAATTTTACAGCCTGCCTTGAAAAGTCCAAATAATCTTCAAAAACCTTCCATCCTTTGAAGCCTGGTTCTCTTTTTTGGTCTTGGTATGACAACATCACAGACTTTCACATTCCTGTTTCTGAATCCAAAACTCTTTCTTCTTTAAATCTCCACAAATCAAGTTTTCTTCCTTTCACTTTTTGAGTCCAAGTCGCCAATTCTCTTCTTATTCTTTGGGGAAGCCACTTTATACTTAGGATAATTTTCAACATAAAATTTTGGACTCCAGAAGTTCTGAGAAATGGTCCAGAACTTGAGTGACTTCAAGGTAAAAATCTTTAAAAATCGCTCTAATTTCCTCCATAGCTCTCCACAGTAAATTATGGTGCCCTCTAGTGTCTTAGGAAGGTAAAGCCCACTTAGACTGAAATTGAACACTTCCTCAGCTAGTTATCTTCTCAAAGTAGCCAATCAAGGAAATAGAAAGTAGTAACAAAGAGGGTTCCCAGGAAAGTAAAAGCAAATAGGTCGGAATTCCAATCTGCAGATTCAACAAACTAGGAAAAATCTTTTATACTTCTCAAAACTCATTTTGCTATTTATTTATATATTTATCATATTTTTATCACCACCCATCTCCCTCATACATATGTTCTTTTGTTAAAAAGAACAACAGTAAAAAGACAAAAATCTTTAGTTCTCAGCATTACAAATTATATATTTTTTTAAAAGCCAAATTATCAAATTAATAAATTCTAAAAATAATGGAAGTCACCAAGAGATTCCGCATTTCTTTGCTGTAAAAAGCTTCTCTTTGGTAACAAACAACAACAACAACAACAACAAACTAGTGTTATAGAAATGGGGTGGGCAGCTTTAGAGTCCGTTTTTGGCTTCAAGTGCAGCTTGGGAAAAGATGACAGCCCCACCTCCCAGGTGATCGCTCACCAGTTGATTGCAAAATGCCATTTTGTGGTCTTCTGGCTGTGACCAGCCGTACAGAGAGCACATGGGGTGATTCCTGGGGTTCTCCTTGCTCTGGAGAACACTTCTAGGCTCTAAGGAAGTCTGCCTGAGCCTAAAAAAATTGCGGTGCTGACAGGTCTACTGCAGAGATGGCGAAACATGCTGTTCAAGCCTCCAGTCTCCCACCAGAAGATATTGGTTTATGTATATCTTTGCTGTAGAAAGTCGGAAGTCACTCTGTGGTAATTTTGTTTGTACTTCCACACTTTGTAGTTTTTTCTCTTTTTCTTTGTAGGTTCTTTGATTTCATCCTTTTTAGTTTTTATCTATATGTTGAAAAAATTAATAAAGTTCTTTTATTAAAAAAAGTTTTAAAAGCATCCCAAGCTTATTGAATATCTACAGTATTTATTTGAAAAAAATCAACGTATTTTCGTTGTTAATCAGAACTACGGATCATCTATAGACACATATTAAAATGCAATCTTAAAATGTCCTGGCACTTCTTCCTTTTTTTTTCTTTTAATGTTCATAGAAATTCTTTACAGTTGTCGACATTTTAGAAGGCAAATTAGGGAAGATCATTATTCCAACAAAGTTGCTTGCCTGGAGAGCTTCAAGATATTTCCAGTGTGGTTCTCCTAAGGATGCCAAGATGTTTTAAGATTGCATTTTAATATGTGTCTACAGATGACCCACAGTTTTGATTAACAATGAAAATACGTTGATTTTTTTTTTCAAATAAATAGATATTCAGTAAGCTCGGGATGCTTTTAAAACTTTTATACAGGACTGCAGCATATGCTTCATGGAAGAAAAAGAGAAAAAAAATCTTATTTTAGAAACCTGTAGAGAAAGGTTAAGGAAATTTTGTATATGTATGGGAAGAACCATACTTTATATCTTAATAATGTATTAAAGTCTGCAAAGCTGAAACTTGATCAATTGTACACTTCTGATTTGGACTATCCATGAATTGGGTGGTGGGGTGAGGAAGAGAAAATGTTGGCTTTTCAATGGAAACAACTTGAGGTTTGGTCTAAAGTAAGATTGAAATTTCAACAAAAGATGCTGCTTTAATTTCAGTTGAGTGTACTTCTTCAAGAAAAAGTTCAGAAAACATTTTTCCATAATGGCCACTAGAGGCTGCTCATCTTGCTCTATAAGGAAAATTTAAAAGCCTGAGATTTGTCTTGCAATAATGGCCTTGGATCTGAATTAGTTCATCTCAACATGCTGCCAATTCTTTAAAGTCTATCTTTCTTTTTCAGACTTTGTCCTCATGAGATTCAAACATCATTTTCTTAAGCTTTTTAATTTCCTTCTGCACTGAATCATTTTTTTGATTGAGTGTACTGACTTTAACTATATAAGCTTTGTGATCATAGACTGCGTTACATGTAACAAGTCACTCAAAGTCTAATACATCTCTTGGCTTGATTCTAGATCAGAGTTCTGGAGTTAGTATCACTGTCTATAAACCTCTCAAAGCATAATCAGATAGACTGTTAGCCAAGCCAACTGCAGAATTTTCAGGGATGATTAGCCCTATAACAGCTACAGGTAAGAGTCTTTCTTTTTCAGTCAGGGGCTGAATAGTCAATAGTTGTGATAGAAGGAGAAGTCTGTTTCTTCTGCTTATGAGGCATATTTCCTCCCCAACATTCAAAGCTTAGTAGAAAAAGATATAAGTAAAGATTCTGTTTATCACTTGTGTTTAATAAACAGTCTAATTGCACTTTTTCAACAGCATAGTGGGGGAGAGCAAATGCAGCCATTCAACCCCCATCTTGGCTGGAAGTCCTATCTCTTGCTTTGGTATAAAGGACTCATGTGGTTTCAGGCTCTTTGCTTTTGGACTTGTGAGAACTGCCTCTCCGACCAAAGGGTGTAAGGAAACTATACTATCTGATTTCCTGAACCTATAGCAGAAGTGGACCACCCATGGCTAATGGGATATATGCAACCCTGCCCTGCAACCCAGTTTTGTGGTTCCCCAGAACCCTCTAAAATGCTTAGTGTGCACATTTTACAAAACAATGTAAGGCACATAGGTGCAGCAAACCTCTGGGAAGATAAACACATCTAGTTTATATAAGAAAGGCAGCAGACACAGCCAACTTTTTGAAACAGCTGACATTTCAGTCCCACCTACTCTTCTCTAGAGGAAGTATCCTGTCATAGGCTGAAGCAAGTTTAAAAAGTAAATGTGTAGCTCCAGGAAGAAATAAAAATTCCTTTTCATGGTCTATGAAGTCACATAATATCATTCTCTACCCATTTCCTCATAGCTTCATTTTTAAATGGCTACCAATCTCAGTTTAATCACTGTTTGGAAAGGCTTTGTTTTTTTAAAAGTAAAACAAATCCCTTATCATTTCACAAAAAGGCAAATTCCTTCTCACCACAAGCCCAAACAACTTTTTTTTATTTTCCCCCCAGCTTTAGCAGGGACATCTATCTATATCATCTATTTTTCTTTCTGTAACATAGATCATACAGTATTTGACTACTCAGAAATGAGTACAGGTGGTCCTCGCTTAATGATGGTAATTTGGACTGGCAACTCTATTGCTAAGCAACACAGTCATAAAGCGTGATGTCACCTGACCACACCAACTTACAACAGCAGTCCCAGTTGTTGTTGTTAGGTGAATCCCATGCAGTCACAGCATCCTGCGGTCACGATCACCATTTGCAACCTTCTGCTGGCTTCCCCATTGACTTTGCTTGTCAGAAGCCAGCAGTGAAGGTCACAAATAGTGATCACATGACCATGGGACACTGCAAAGTTGTAATTGCAAGCCAATTGCCATGCACCCAAATTGCAATCACATGACTGCAGGGATTCTGTGACAGCCACAACTACAATGACCCATTGTGAGTCCCCCTTGTTCAGGGCCATCATAATTTTAAATGACTGCTGAATGAATGGTCATTCATGAGGACTACCTGTAACTCAAATCTCAGGATAAACCAAGAATGGCTTAGCTTTTTTCTAGCTTCAGGCTTGCAACAACATTTACCCTAGTCAATATTTTTAGAAGCTTTGTGTTGTTATAAGAATTTTCTACTTAACAAGAAACCTGTTGGTTTTACTTAAGATGAAAACTAGTCTCAGTAAGTCTTAGATTTTTTATTTTTTAAAATGCCGGATTATAATTGATTATTTCCTTCTTTACCACAGTGTTCCCAGAACCATTTCTGAGTTCACTCAGGTCTTAGAACAAAGTTCTAATCTGAAAATCTACTGTCTACCATACTTCTTGACAGTATTGGGACTGTGACCATAGAGACTTCATGACTTAAATTTCAAGTAAGCTTCTTTCTCTACCCCAAATCTTTTCTTTCTTTCTTTTTTTTGGGGGGGGGGGTAGTATCTTATCTGATAAAAACTTTAGAGATCTTAAAAGCTTGCATGTTTTTGTGACATTTGCCATAATCAATGGATTATCATAGGACAGATTTTCATCCTTTGTCTTAATATGGATTTTGGAACTGTTCAGCATTGCAACTGAAGTATTCAGCTATAATTTCGTTTACTCCCTTCCATATTGCATAGCAGAATAAAATTTAAATTAATGCTGATCATAAAAACAAACCACAAGATAAGGAGATAGGATATATTTATTTATTTACATTCAATTACATGCCACTTCATCTGAGACTCTAGGCAACTAACACTTAATAAAAACACTAAAGTACACCAAAAGGACATTGATAAAATGTCATTATAAAAATATAACAATAATGCCTCAACCATCTCCTACTGTATATAACTGCCACCTATTTCATGGGCAAATCCCAATAAGTTAATATAAATGAACACATTCCAGCACTGATGGAGTTAATTATTATTAACATTTATCCCCATCTGTACACAACTAGAATTACCACCCTGCAGGGGAAGGGTGGGTGGGAGAGGAAGTATTTAGCCATGTCTAATTTCCATACATTTCCATGTGTTCAGTCATGCAGATTTCCCATTGTTGCCTGTGCATACCACCCACCGCCCTTCTGGCTTGCTTTGTTGCAAATTTATCAGATGCAAAAGTGAATTGATTGCAGGATTGAGACTCAGGCAGTGCAAATTTATCTTTGGGCAAATGGGTTCATTGTCAATGTTGGAACAGAATGCTGTATGAGTAATGTCAGAGAGAAGAGCTTCCCTGGCTACTATAACCTGCACTTTTCTTCAGGAGATGCACATCTGTGCAGTGTATTTCAGCATGCTGTCTCCAACCCAAATATTACAGTTCACTAAAATCTTTGTTTTTCTTTAACAAATAAATTCTGTAGTTGTTAATGGACTTTCCAGAGCCCATATTTTTCATGAATGCTATTGTAAAAAAACATGAGAAATATGGATTGTGGGAAAGTGACTTACACTAATAGAAAAAGTCAATGCTTTTAATATATCAACAGAAGATTTAGAAAATAGTTAAATGTGGTTGAGCTTCTGAGACCTTGGGTAAGGTGATATTAAAAAAAAAAGAAAAAATCAAGATGGGGAGAGAGAAGAAAAATGAAGCTATCTTTCAAGCTAAATCTGTACCAGGTCATACTGAAACAGTCAGTGGACATAAGAATTGGGTCTTATGATGTAGGAGAAGAAGAAACGAGCAAACAGTTGGTGTCCCATTTGAGAGAATACAACCCCAGCTATTACTGATTCTATCTTTTGTGAGATATGAGGTTCCTGGGTAGTTGCAAATCATTATGTGTGTGTGTGTGTGTGTGTGTGTGTGTTTCCTATCTAGAGACTTAAGCCAAGCTAAATCATCCTTTTGCAGACGGGCCAATCTGTGCTCAAGTGAGAGCAGGAGCTGGAGTTGTACAGTATGTCAAAAGAATTTGATTTTATTTAGTACCTTGTGGTTCACAGCCAATAAACAGTGAAAATTCTTTCTCTAGAAGGAAATGCTAACTACCCAGTGATTAGCCATTGGCAGGAAGGGTGGTCCTCAGGGGAACATCTAGAGCTTATGTTAGCTCCAGAAGTTATGCCCATTGGACAAAGACAAGATTGCTTCTAAATCCCCTTATGCCTGGAGGACACAAAGATAACACTAATGTCATGAATTTACACTTGCATTGTACTAAGGTAGTGCCAGAGTGCTACTACCAGGTCAAGGGACAGAAATAGAACTGAGTAAACGCACAGAAAGGAACAGAGGCGTACAGTTATGCCAGCAGAAAAGGTAGTATAACTTAGAACATTCCCATTCTAAAAGACTCAGGCAATTGTCCCCATCTCCTTCTTTACTACCAAAGTAGAAAACAGGATCTCAAATAATGTTTCAGGCAGCTATGATACATCTGAAAGACACCTGGTGAAGGAAAGATCATCTAAGTTGCTTTTGACTTCCTACAATATAGTCTTTTCTAACCTCTAAAATGAATTAGATGTATCCTTCTCTGTATTCCATCACTCAAAGATTTCAGTATATACTTGAGCCTGCCTGCTTAAAGACTGCAAAAACTATGTAGTGATGAATGCTGAAATTGTCAAGTCCTGGAACTGACCTAAGCAAGAGAATGGGGGTCTTCAACTACTGCTGAGTTGAAATGCTATCCAGCCAGCTTTGAGTCAGCAGAAAATTGTACCAGCATGACATTTGCTATCTCTATTCTGCCTCTACAGTATAGTTGCTATAGTTACTTGACTTTCCTCCAAGGTCATGGGTGACAAAGGGCCCTTCCTTATGTCCTCCTTATCACAGCATAAATATGCTCTGATAACCCTTCCTTCCTTCCTTCCTTCCTTCCTTCCTTGTCCTTATAATATTGGTTCATCTCATCCCCAGCACTTGGTGATGCTCCTCCCCCCAGCTGATGCAACTTAAGACAGTCTGTATAATGGTTGAGGAGTTGGATCTCCACTGGGGAGCCCCATGGTTCAGGTCCACCCTCATCTTTATGGAAGGTCACTGAATGACTTCAGGTTAGTCACTCTCTCTCAATGCAATCTTCTCCACAGGGTTGTTGTTGGGAAAAAATGAGAAGAAGGAGCTTGATGTACACCACTCTCAGTTCCTGAAGAACAGATTTATTAGATATAAATTTAATAGATAAAATTTCAGACATCCTAAGCTATTCCAGTTTTAAAGCAGTGTTTTCTCTATTCTCTTAACCCACTTTCTGCCACACTTGACAGATGAAATTGTTGCTAATGAAGTCAACTAGAATTTGTCTAGCTTCTATTGGTTACTTTAGGCTGCAGTGGGCACTCTCCTCATCTTTGGTCATTGGAAGTTGCCCTCCATGGTCATTTGGGCTTGTGCTGCCAGAGAAACTGTACAACTGTACAACTAGCTTCCACAGAGACACCTGCTCACATAATGCGTAATCAGCACTTTCCATCGCAACCTTCGGGTCTTATTAATGCAGGTTTAGCACTCTTTTGAAAGAGTGCTTTTTGTTTGTTTGTTTGTTTTTAAAAAGACTAGCATTCCTTGGTGCTGCACCAAAGTTTTATTTAACCTGAAACAAGAATGAGGTTCTGCCAGCAGTTGCTAATTCTGTCACCATTACAGGTTTTCTGATATTTCTGTCAACAAGTGATTTAGTGTGGCTGTACTTTTTACTGTTTTTATTACTTGGTGGGACAGCCTCATTTTGCCTGCTCCATTCTGGCTTTGGAGGTCTACACAAGTTTATAACTGGACTCCTTGGTCATTCACCACCAGCACTGCCATTCTTCTGCAGTACTAATCAAGGATGAGGGTAAGGAGGAATACAGATGAATTCCAACCACTTTTCATACACCAGTCAGGATCACAAATTGCCCTGGCCTCTGGCCCATTGAAAAGCCATGTTTTTGGAACTTTACTAAAGGATAGCATGGTTGGAGCCAGATGGCATGATACTCCGGAGGACAGGAATGCTGACAGAGATGACTCCAGGCCCCACAAGACAGCACTCTTGTGTTAGTGGGAGTCAGAGCATGCTCACCATGTCTAAACCTATGGGACAGATAGAAAAGGCTTGGAGAAAGCTAGTCCCATAAATAATCAGGGCAAATAATCAGTTATCTGTCAGTCAGGCTGTGTTTTTAACATGAGTGTAGCACACTTTCGGGAGAGCACTAAACTTCTGTTCAGAAATAGCTGAACTACAAAGTCACAGCATTGAGAAGGGGTTGTGCTGAGCAGGAGCACGGGGGCACTTCCGTTTATTTCACCCTGCTCTTTCCTCTGAAACGGCAACTGCAACTTAACAAATGGCAACTTATAGTTGGGCAACATAACAGATAACTTAATCCACTTTCTAAGTACTTGCCTATCCCTGCTGTACCCCACTTTAGAGGGAAACATTCCCTGCAGCAGAGAAGCCAGAGGAATCAGCTAATTCCTTTTGTTAACTTGGCCTGCAATAGGTACATAACCTTTCATAAGCCCTGTTTCTATTGCAGAAGAGAGATAAGTGTTGGGTGAGAATAGTTTACGCCAGGACCCATTTCTGTCAACTGACACATTAATGAATAGCACTTTAATGCAGCTGTCTGGAAGAGTCTGAAGGCAAAATCATGGGAACAGGGCAAAAATAAGTTGTTGCGGAACATGTTTGTTCCATGAGTAGATACAAGTGGAGAAAGGCCGTATGTTCCTGATTTGGTCAGATGTGAAGCCTGTACTTCCAGGCCTTCCGTTCTTTGTCCTCTAGTCCACATTCTGACTATTCCTGGACCACTCCTGGCTACCTGGAGGAACACTGCCCTCTTCTGCGGAGAACATAGAGCTGCCTCTCTGAGTTGCTCAAAGAATACCATCACTGTATTTTGGAAAAATTGGTTGTTTTTTTGTGGTCTGTTTAGAAGATTTATGTGCTTCCTTTTAATTAAATGATTTGCAAGGTAGTTCCAAGAACCTTGCTATTATAATAAAACTTTTTCTGCACTCAGCCAAGTAGTCTTTGATCCTCTGGATTGAGTCAAGAACTTCTTTCAGTTCAGCAGCCCAAGAGCGTTAACCCATTTGAGTAGAAGGTTCTTCAAGGCAGAAAAAGAAACTCCTTCTATATCTTCCTGGTCTGTAGTAAATCTATGGACGAGGCTGATGTTCTCCATGCCTCCATCTTCTCAATGACTTTAGCCTCCCAGGCCAATGACACAAGTCATTATGTGCATCCCTTTAGGTCTTTAGTCCATGATGAGCTGGCAATTTCTGGCAGAGAGAGGTAAAGGAGATGCAACTTCCCACACCTGCTTCATTTATGGCCACAGGATGGATACACAGGTCCTTCCTTTGCCCTGATATTCTTCTTGGGAGGCAGAATATATTGCCTCCCTGTGGCCTTGTGTTCCCTCAGTTTTAGATCAGTCGATGATCTTCAGAGGAGAGCAAAGAAAAACCTTTAAAATCTCTAGTGTATATTCATTTGTAATAATACCCCTCAGGAGAGGTTAGTAATGGCCCTGCTAATAAAGACTAAGTCAAGGGTGGCCAACTTGGATTGTGATCCCTCTGAATTGCATTTGCTACACATTTGTTGCAAATACTTCACAAGGTTTCCTGCACTGTGTAGTCTTGCTATTCTCTCCTCCAGCATATGCTTTCTATTAGCTCCTTTAAAACTAAACTGTACTGCCATTCTCCTGCAGCTTGTTGGTAGCAATTTTAAAACAAAAACCAAGATTTGGCTAGGTGTGAACTGGGGCAGCTGAGGAAAGCACAGAGGAACAGACTGCTTGTGCATTCTGGAAATTCTCTCCCCCTAACCTGCCTCCCAAGACTGATTAGGTACTCATCTGCTTCCTCTCTCTTCCAGCTTTCTCCTGCTGAAGAATAATATGGCATGAAAGAAACAGGCGCCACCATTTTGAACTGAGAGTGAACTTTGCTTTCTACATATAAATACAGATAGCAATCACACCCCAATCAGTGTGCAGGCTTCAGGGCATCGTCTCAGCAACTCTAACTTTCCCATTACGATAATGTGATTTTCACTCAGTCTGTAATATCACCAGCCATGAATAAAAAACTGGCTCCCTCCATCTCTCTCTCTCTCTCCTCTCTCTCTCATTCTCTCTCTCATTGTCTATTTCACTTTCTCTGTCTTTCACTTCCCTCACATTCTCTGCATACTAATGGCAGCTTAGCAGTTCTGCCCCAGATGGAGAGAGGGGTGTCATCTGTCAGCACTGCACATCTCACCTGGAGCCAGTTTAGAGATGACAGAAGACTAGCAGGACAAAGTGGAGAAACCCCACTGTGAAGATTTTCTTCCCCTTCTTCTTCTTAAGTGATTACTTCTATGCTTTTTGTTTTCTTAGAAAAGGGGGGCTGGCTTCTGTTTGTTCTCTTTCGTTCTCCCACTCACTCTCTGGTAAAACCTTCTGCATAGCTGAAAAGAATTGGGCAATGCTCAGAAGAAAGCACACCTTCAGATCTGCATTGCAAAACAGCACCCTCAGTCTCCCATTCTGAACAGCAAGGTGGCCATGTTATTTTACACTGAGGCCTCACTGGCAATTCCAATAGCCACAAAAAGCTTCTGTACCTGTGCAGGGGACTCTGCCAGCTAACAGAACAGCTGGAGGAGGCTTCCAAGTGATGTTGGGGTGCTTCATTAAGGAGAATAATGTCATCTCCAAGTTTGTGAAGCACCTCACTGAGGTAAAGCTGACTCACTTTGCACTGGCCTAATTGGTCCCTCACCCCTTCTCTGTGGAGTAGTTTAGAGGAGAAAGAATTGTCCCATGATGTCCCTACAGTTAGGCAAGTGAAGCAGCCCATCTCAAAGAGTATAATTTGGGGGACTGTTAAATGGCAATGATTCTATCACCACAAGGTCATAATTATACCCAAAGGCCATCCTGTGTGCTTCACAGCTGAAGGTGGGGGGATAGATTCCTAGTCTGTCTAGCTCTACCTTCTTCAACCTGATGCTCCCCAGAGGTATTAAAGTACTGCTCCCATTATCTGAAACCAACATACCCCATTGATTGAGGAAGGCTGATCTTGCCCAACACTATGCTGGCTCTCAAGCAGGTGATGGAGGCTCTAGTTTGGGGGTACTGTATACAATGATGTGGTTTATATTACCTGCAGGGCCTCAGCATCATTCTTTGAAACCCAATATGACAATAAACTTGTCATATGGTCTCCTTCCACCCACACATCATGATCTCATCCCAAACATAAACTCATGAGTCATGAAAAAAAGTTTCTATACGTTACTGAAATTCTATATTTCTGAAATAGACAAAGGTATACATGTGTGTGTGTATATGTGTTCTATGGAGTCCTTGGTGCTGAGTTTGATTGTTTGCAAACAAACAACCAACCTCAGAGACCACCAAGGACTCCACAGTTCAATTCTGAGCTACATATATTTTCTTTTACTTTATGTGTTCTATTATGCCCCCAAGCATGACATATGATGTGAGTTTGCTAGTATGCACTTTTGGCCCATAAATCCTACTGGTAGCTCCAACATCCATTGTTCTAAGAACTAACAAAACTATTCCTGTGGAAATTGTTACAGTGAATGATACCAGATTTAACCAACTGTGTTTTGTACATTATACCTGTCAACTGTGTACTGTACTCTTAAGAACTGCATCAAGTCCGGGCACAACACTTTAGGAAGGATTCATAGAAACTAGAACCTGTGTAAAAAGAGTCACACAGATGAATTAGGGAATTGGAAATGTTTATTTAGTTATTTAAAATATTCATATACCACCTTTTATTTAAAAAACTGAAAGCCATTGAGAATAAAACTCAACAATTATAACAATAATATACAAGAAGTAAATTTTAATTAAAACATTATATAAAATATATACAATATAATAAGGAATAAAATATCAAAGCACTAACAACTGCCCAGAGTCCCTCTTTTGGGGGAGATAGGTGGTAACAAAATTTGAATAATAAATAAATAAATAAATAACAATGAAAAAGCAGCAGTAGAGGGTTAGAAATCACAGCAGATTTATTACTAAAAGGAATAAAAATGTATTGGTCTGGCCCAAAAAAAGATCAGGCCCCTGAAGATGATTTTTGGATATAGGTAAGAACATAAGTGAAGAGGCATCCTTTCAGATATTGTGATCCCAAGCTACAAAGAACATCTTGAACTGGGACTGGAAATGAACTGGGAACCAAAGAAGATCATAAAAACCTGGTATATTACATTGCCCAATTCCAATCAGTACTCTTACTGAACATTTGCTGATAACTGTAATTTTCAATCTCCCTTCATTGTCAGCTGTACATCTAATGCATTAGAGTAAACTAAATAAGAAATGATCAGGACGTGGATTACTATTGCAGGGCTATTTCTAACCAAGTAGGGCTGTGGCTAGTGCACCTGCCTCAGCTGGTAAAAGGTGCTTCATGCCATTTGTGTCAGAAATGGACCTGGGAGCACCTCCAAGTTGTGAACCTGATCCTTCCAGTGAGAGTGTAACCCCCACATCCATGACAGGTTGAACCCTACTCTTCTGGAAGATAAACCATCTTCTGTCTTATCAGGATTAACCTTCAGTTGGTAGGCCTTCATCTAGTTTGCTGTTATAGCCAGGGACTGATTCAGCAATTTTGCTTCCTCACCTGGATCTGATGAAAAGGAGAATGAGGTATCAGGATCAAACTGATGAAATTTTACTCTGTGTCTCCAGATTCTAAGGGTTGAAGTTGGTGAGCAAGAACAGATGATTTCCTCGCTACAGAAGACTATTATCTAAACATATCTCCATTTTCCAAATCATCAAGCAACCACCTATTAAGTGTCCACTTAAGTTGGAAGGGGGAAAAGAAGTAACCTGAAATTTAAATTCCAGGAACTGTGTGTGTATGTATGTATGCATCTGATGATGAGGATGATCCCAAATCAATCCATTGCAGGATTAAGACCTCTTCATTGAAGGTTATGGAGCATAATCTATAACACAGGTTGGTAGATAGATCTTTTTTGACTTCCCAATCTAAGGCTAAGAGAAAGTGAGTGGCCCTAAGTCACCCAGACCCTTCCATGCGTAAGGGAGGACTAAAACCTAGGTCTCCCCACTCCTAGACCAGCACATTAACTACTACACTATACTGGCTCTCATTTGTGTGTGTGTGTGTGTGTGTGTGTGAAGTCTTCACTCTGCAGAAGATAATCAACTGTTGAATTAGAGGCTAGATTCCTCTCTGCAATCAAGTTCCAATCTTACTGACGTGTCTGCGAGTGTTTTGCCAAGTGTAGAAAGAACTAAAGGGTTCAATTTCTGGAGACCTGTGATTTACTGCTGAGCCTGGGTATAAAGCCAGACATGAATGATCTCATGCATGTTTCCATGTAGATGTTAAACAGCATGAGGCATGAAACAACCTTGTGGAACCTCACGGCCATGAGGTCAAGTAGAAATCCTCCAGCATGGCCCTTTAGTGATGGTCATCCTGATATTAGCAGAACCACTTTAAAGCTTTTTTGCCCACACTAAGTTGGGCAACCTATCTGGAAGAATACCATAGTCAGTGGAATCAAATGCCACTGAGAGCTCCAAAAGAATCAGCTAGGCTACACTCCTCTCATTTCTCTCCCAGCAAGAATCCAAGGTAGCTTAAATGCCAAAACTAGGGCTAAACCCTGACTGAAATAGAATTGGGAAATCTATTTCATCCAAGACTGTCTGGATCTGATCAGCCACTATATTCTCAAGACTCTTGCTCGAGAAAGGGTCCAGTGATTGTTTTTTTTTTTTCAGGAGTAGATTGTACGAATAGAATGGAAATTGAATTAAAATCAAATTATTAAGTATACTGAATCTGAAAAGGAGGACAAGGAGAGTTGAATCAGCCATATTTTCTCTGGTCTCTAGATTTTATAGGTACTGCCTGCTGTTGCAGGTATAAGTAGTATACCCACCTACAAAAGTAAGACAAAGATAAGGAAATGTAAGGCTTACCAGTTCTATGGAGTTAAGTTACTTTATGTTGGATGTACAAACACGTTTCATTACCTTTTCATACCTATGCACTCTGTACTGCATACTTCATATGTCTGCTGTTGCTTTCAGTATGTCTTATTGTATCTTATTTTTAAAGACAGTTGTCTTGTTGTATTCCAGTTCAGAATATTTGTCTATCTAAACCATGGCTGTCTATTTTTACTGGCAGCAGCTATAGTTCTCCAGGGTCTTGGGCAAAAAGCTTTTATATTAACTCCAAATTTATTTTCCTTTTAAATAGAGATACCAAAGATTAGACCTGACACAGACAAAGCTCAAATCAGATGACTTCCATTCAGTGATCTGCAGTGCTATAGCTCCATGTTGTGAATTCATGATGTCAGCAGCTACACCACATACATAAATATGTAGAGATATGCACACACACATGCATACACACACATTCCCACACAATGTTTCCAAGCATTGGTTCTTCCCTTGGTGCATATAGCTGTCAATTACAATGATTTAAATGCCAGTGCACTGTCCTGCCAGATCTAGAAGAAATTAAGTTTAATGTATATGTATATGTGTATATACAGTCTGTGTGTGTGTATATACACATATATATGTATATTGTGTGTGTGTATGCATGTCCGTGTGTGTATGTATATGCATA
The DNA here is from genome assembly GCF_035149785.1 of Candoia aspera. NCBI lineage: Eukaryota > Metazoa > Chordata > Lepidosauria > Squamata > Candoiidae > Candoia > Candoia aspera. Next base: position 48,207,169 of record NC_086158.1, on the reverse strand, counting down.
TGCGTGTGTGTGTGTGTATGTTATGTATGTGTGTGTGTGTGTGTGTATGTTATGTATGTGTGTGTGTGTGTGTGTGTATAAATAAAATATTCTGCCAGCAGAGGTGTCCATGTGGGGGGAGAGGGAACAGCATCAAAATGGCAGGCATGTTCAAGGTGTAAATTTGGAGTTAATGTAAAGTCCTGCCCCTTTTTGTATGTGTGTGATACACGTGGTACATGTTAAAAATGGCAAGGACTTCAATCACATGATTGCACTGCCATTTTGATACTAATAACCACCCTTTGCAGATGTCCCTGGCTGGTTGAAGAACCCAAGGTAAAGGTAAAGGTTTCCCTTGACGTAAAGTCCAGTCGAATCCGACTCTAGGGGGTGGTGCTCATCTCCGTTTCTAAGCCTTGGAGCCGGCGTTGTCATAGACATTTCCGGGTCATGTGGCCAGCATGACGACTCGGAACGCCGTTACCTTCCCGCCGAAGCGGTACCTATTGATCTACTCACATTTGCATGTTTTCGAACTGCTAGGTGAGCAGGAGCTGGGATTAACAACGGGAGCTCACCCCGCCGCGCGGTTTCGAACCGCCGACCTTCCGATCGACAGAAGAACCCAAACAGTTATATAATTGTTTTAATAACGGAATCTTGAATCTAATATGAATAAGTTTCTACAGGTTCTGACCTAATTTTACAAGGGTGCAATTGTTCCTTAACCAGAATAAACATAGTTTTGATGAAATTGGTTGATTATATGCCATAAAGTTGGACTGTTAGTGACCACATAGATAGATTTTCTCTATGCCAATCTGTCCCTAACCTGGTCCTTCAGGTTTTCCAATGGTGGACCCATTTCCACTGTAACTGAGTCTATCCACCTTGCTGCTTGTCATCCTCTTCTTTTCTTTCCTTCTACCTTTCCAAAGATTAGGTTTTTCACCAGAGAGCTAGGACTTTGCATAATGTGTCCAAAGTATGATAATTTGAGCCTGATCATTTGTGCCTCAAGTGAAAACTCTGGGTTGATTTGTTCAATGATCCATTTGTTTGTTTACTTGGCTATCCATGGTATTCTCAGGAATCTTCTTTGACACCAAAGTTCAAAAGTGTCAATAGTCTTTGCATCCTGCTTCTTCAACCTTTTCTTCCATAGAGACAGAGAATACCATGGCTTGCACTATTCTGATCTTTGTATGTATAGACACATCATGGCATCTAAATATCTTTTTCAAGGCCTTCATGGCTGCTTTACCAAGTGCTAATTGATGGCATATTTCTTGACTGCTTATTCCTTTACCATTGATGGTTCATCCTAAAAGATGGAAGCTAGTGTAACAAGCACAGCACAGGTTAATTATGTTTCTTCCTCCAATTCCTCCATGCTCATCTTCTTCCAATTTAACTTATGTGCTGAATATGTATAGGGAAAGCTAAGTTGAATAAATAAGGGGAGTGTATACAGCCCTGCCTCATTCCTTTGCCAACCTGGAGCCAATCTGTTTTGCCATGTTCTATCTTCAGTGTGGCTTCCTCACCTGCATATAACTTTCACATAAGAAGAATGAGATGCTCTAGGATTCCCATTTTTAAGCACATTCCACAGCTTGACATGATTTGCACAAATGAAGGCCTTTCTATAATCAATGACACACATACTGTCAGCTCTTCAAGGTTGACCAAACTAGGAAACCAAAGTCATGCAGGCCAATATAACTTTTATTACAAAGATATGCAGTAGTAACAGAATCTTGCAAGTCCACCCTCCCTCCATTCATTCTCATGAGAACTAGGGAGGGTCTTGTCTGAGATGTTTTCTCGGGTTACAGTTCTTCCCCCTAACTCAGGTTTATTTTAACTGACTGTTGTCTTGGTAATGTCTCTTCTGTCCCTCAAGGCCATTCTCTCTTCCCACTATATCACCTCCCCGTCAGCCTCAATCCCCCTTCCCATGTTCCCAGAGAAATCCAAGTCTGAGTCATGGGAACAAAGTACGGATGTGCTGCTCCCCTCCTTGGCCCTTGCTTGAATTTGCAGATTCCCCCCACTTGCTCAGGCATTGTACTGAATCACTGAAGTACACTTTGAACTTTCACATGAAGTCTTAGTAATTGTCCAGCATCTGGTTTTTGCCCTCAATGATAGATATGACCATCTAACTGCTCCTTCCTTTAGCAAACTTAGCACAAAAGTCACCTTGATGCGATCTGTGGGAAACTCTGCTTGTCTGTCCACCATAAACAGTTCACGCTGAGTTGTGAAGGTCAGGAATTGGTACTGGTCTCCTCCAAATTTTTTTGGTAAGCTCCCATGAGAACGCAGAAACACTGGCTGTGCTGCAGATTGCTGTGCTGGCATGGGTTGAGGCAAATTCTGTCACAACTATTGTGTTAGCTGCATTATGGCATTTTGTAAATTGGTTATTTGTACATCCACTTGTTGCTGGTGTTGCAACAATGCTGCAGCAAGGTGCTTGGTGGATAGCAGTGTGCCCTGAGGATTAGAGGCCATCTCCAGCAGCCGAAGTGTGATCTGCCTCTCTAGAAAGAGAGTAAGAGAGTATGAGACTTGCTAGATTGATGTCAGCCCTTCGAGGTAGACCAAAGTCATGCAGGCCAATTATTATAAAGATATAGTAACAGAATCTTGCAAGCCTGAATGCACTTCCTAGGAACTGGAATGCTGATTTAACTTCATCTTCTAATACCAGAGGTTCTTGTAATGAGGGAATATTTCCTAAGGTATCTTGGATGTTGGTCTGTATAGTATTTCAATATACTTCCATCCTTCTTTAAATTGGTTACTATCAGCCCACTGGTATCCTTTAGCATACCAATTTGAGGTTAGAACCTCTTTCTGAGTTCAGAGATCTTTTAGAAGACTTTCTTTGTTTTTCCATGTCTACTTCCATCTTCAGTGTCTTTACAGTTGATGTAATACGGCTTCTTGTCTCTTCTAATAGCTCTTTGAAACTCTTTGTTAAATTCCTTCTTGAAATTTTTGGCTTTCTTGGCTTTGGCTTCCCTTCTCTTCTTGGCAATTTCCATGGTTTATTCTGACATCATTTGTTTTTTTTCTGTTTCTTCATCATTGGCAGTCTCTTCTCACATTCATCCTTAACAACTTCTTTAAGTTCATTCCACAGTTCCTCTGGTTCTCTATCAATGAGGTTTGGGACTTCAAAGCAATTCCTGATGTTGTCCTTGAAAATGGTGGGTATATGCTCAAGATCATATTGTGGAAACTGGTTGGCTTTAGCTTAATTTGGAACTTGCACATGAGCAGTTTGTGATCTGTTTTTTTTTTTATTTTTTTATTTTTTTATAAATTTATTCACCGCCCATCTCCACCTCACAGGGGACTCTGTTCCACTGTCAGCACCTGGTCATATCTTTGATACTATAACTCCACCTCCTTTTAGCAATAATTTAATCAATTTGACTGCTATGTACTCCGTCTGGTGATATTCATGCATATAGGCATCGTTTTGGTTGTTTGAAGATGGTGACAGCTGTGAAGAAGTCATTGGAGTGGCAGAAATTGGTAAGTCATTCTCTTGCTTCATTTTGGTTTCTTAAGCTGTACAATCCAACTACGTTTTCCTCCTTAATATTTTTAACTTTGGCATTCTGATCTCCAAGCAGCACATCTTGTTTGCATGTTCTGTTGATTTCAAACTTGGTCATAGAAACTCATCAGTCTCCTCTTCTTCTGCATCAGTGGTTGGAGCATAAACTCAGATTATTAAAGGATTGCCCACGAAGTCTAACTGATATTTGATAAAATAGCTACATAGAAAAAGCAATTATCTATTTGAAGAGGAAGAGGCGAGGTAATATAAATTAGAGACTGACAATTTCTGCCACCTTCAATTACTGCTCTCCAGTATTCTCCAGGAAGTACGTAGTTTTGGGGGCTGTGAACGATCAGCTTCATAACAAAGCTAGTGAAGGAAGAAGGCTTAGCATTATAGAGCAAGCTACACAGATACAGGCTTAATATAAAAATATTTTAAGTTACATATTGTATATCAGTTTTCAAATAGAGAAATAAGAACTAAAGATCATACCCTTTTTCTGTTAACAATTTAAAACAATTTTGACATGGCCAGCAGAAAGATTGCTTTGGGTGCTACTTCCAGCTTCCAGCTGTCCATTAGTTATTCCTGTTCTAAAGAAGGAATTGAGAATAACATATTTTAAGATACAAAAGAACACAAAAGACCATCATATAATATAAATATTTTAGACTGGATTTTTCTCAAGGTTTTACTGTATAACCTGACTCACTATCTGGCTAAGACAAAGGGCTATCACCCTTATTAGAAAGAACAGTACGTTGGGATTCAAGCCACAGACTGTCTTACTTCCTTCTGGGTTCTAATGTGTATATTTTACATAGAACTGCTCAGTTTATAATTAACGCAGCAGTCATAAGAACCCAATACATTGAACAAATTGGGGTGTGCTATAAGGGAGATTCATACATCTGATTACTGACTGCTTGTATTATCACATATGTATTGTATTACTGTATTTTCACTTATTTTTTGGAATTAGACAATGTATTGTATTTTATTTAATTCAATTTTATTTTATTGACAGGACTAATCAATTAATAAACTACTACTACTACTTCTATTTGGCTAAGACCTTCAAGATCAAATACTTCAATCTTTATTCAGTACAGCAGCATCCACAGGATCTTGCTGCTTTTGTCAGTGTTGCAGTGTTGCAAACTCCACTCCTTTTGGGTGATTTTACAAAGTACAGGAAAAAAGGGAGAGGCTTGTATAATGATCACAACATTGCTTTTGTTAGTCTGACTCCTCTCCACCCCCCCCCCACCCCAATGCAACTGCTTCAGTGGCAAGATGAATCCATTACAATTATATTACATTGCATTGAATCCTATCACTCCCACCCACCCTCACCCTTTTCTATCTCCTATCACCTTCCCTGCTAAAGTTCCAGTGGTATTTGTTGAGTGTTTTATAGCTGTTAAGTGTCTGCTGTTATTTTGGCAAGATTTTTGATTCTATATAAAGGCTTATATCTGTTCCCTGAAAATTCTTAAGTGCTTTCCAGCCTTCAGTGGCATTGATTTAAAAAATATGAAAAAGTCGGATATGTATTTTATAAATAGATGGGTAGGTAAAATCCTCAGTAGCTATACACTCACTCCAAGGAAATTTATTTATTTATTTAATTTTTATCCCGCCTTTATTATTTTTATAAATAACTCAAGGTGGTGAACATACCTAATACTCCTTCCTCCTCCTATTTTCCCCACAACAACAATCCTGTGAGGTGAGCTGGGCTGAGAGGGAGGGACTGGCCCAAAGTCACCCAGCTGGCTTTCATGCCTAAGGTGGGACTAGAACTCACAGTCTCCTGCTTTCTAGCCCATTGCAGTAACCACTAGACCAAACTGACTAATTGAAAAGATTGCTAAGACAGAAAAATATTAAAATACACAAAGTAAAGATATCAGTTCCATACTTTGTGAATTGTGATGTTGTGTTTGGTTAAATTTCACAAATCATTGACCTATAATTTTTTTAAAAAGGAAAGGATTTTATTATGTTTATGATAATTATATGAGGAAGAGAACAAGGCACTGCTAGCAGCAAGAAAGTGAAATCTCCCGTTTGGCATGATATAACCAACAATAATACAAAATACCTTTATAGGTGACTCCTGCATGAAAAAATATTGGAAGACAGATGAATCTCCCAACAGAATAAATGGAAAGTAGACATAGGGAAAGAGAATGTGAAAGCTGCTTGGAACAGAATGAAAATAATGCCACAGAAATGTATGGAATACTAATGGTTAGCATGAAAAAGGTTGCTAGAGGGAATGCTGAGAATGACACCATGGGTGAGAAAAAATTGTCTATAAGAGAATGATAGCTATAAAAAATGATAATGACAGAAAAATGTTATATAAAGCGTACAGAGAAAAACAATGGTTGCAAATAGTCTAATGAGAGACAGAGGAATGGATAAGATTAAAAGAGGCACAGAAAATACAGAGGAATTTTGACGAAAATATTTTTTTCTTTTGGAAGTGATAAAGTGGGCTAAACAAGGAGTCTTTAGCAAAAGCTAAAAGTTTTTAAAAAGTGATAAATGATTTGAGATGAAACAGAAGTGAGGAGAGACTGGAAAAAGTATTTTAGAGACAGTGATATGTTGAAGAGTGAAAGTGAAAGCATGTTATAAATGTTAGCATCCAGAATCCCCCCCATGCTGAAAAACATGTTATAAATTCTGTGAGAATGTTGAAAAACTGTACAGCTGCAGGTGTAGATGGTATAACAGGAGAAATGTTTAAATGTGGGTGTGGTTTGCTTATGGAATGGTTGTGCAGTTTGATTAATATGTGTGCAAAGACTGCATATATGACTGACAATAGGCATTACACTATCACTGATCTTTTATACCAATGGAAACATAACTACAATAAATGTTAAAACTACAAGGGTATTAGTTCGTTAAATGTTCTTGGCAAGGGATTTGGCAGAATTCTGATCGAAAGTGTATAATGTTGGAGCTGAATTTGCACCAGTTTCTGCACCTGTAAGTTCCTATTAGCCTGTTGATCATGAGAGATATAGCTAGCAGAGGGACTCTGCAATTTTATTTCTTTTCCTTGTCTAAAAGACTTAATTTACCTTTCTCTTTCTAATATGTTTCCTATTGGTTAAGACTGATATTCTCACTGTATTAATCATGTATTTACTCTCTGTGCTCAGGGTTTTTTCCCCTCTCTTTCTTCTACCTCTGACCTGTTTGGTCAGGTACTTATCTGACTTACCTTCTCTCCAGAGAGACTCAGTCTTTCTTATCAACATGTTGTATCCTAAATAAACCTTATCTGTATTTTAATTTTTCTTTCATGCAAGCAGCAGCCTCAAAAATGTTGGCTTATAAAATTTATCCTCCTAACTTTAGTGTTTTTCTCACTACTCATTTTTTCTCTGTATAAAGTTATCTGCTATCAAATATATGAGAGGTAACAATGAATAAAATTTGGGAAGTGCAGTGAGCTTTATGCTGGGCAGGGGGTGTGCAGAACAGATGTTTGTACTATGGCAGGCCATTGAGGAAAGTATGAATATGTGAAAGAAAGTTTACTGTGCATTGATTGATTTAGAAAAAATCTATTATACAGTGAATAAGTTTGAATTATGGAACATTTTGCACAAACATGGAGTTAAGGCTGGTTGCCAAATACAATTAACTACAGTATAAAGCATGAGAATATGAGCAAATGGTCCAACATTAAGCAGGGAATAAGAAAAAGATGTGTGATGCCTCCTTGTTTGTTGAATATATTTATTGATAAATATATGCTTGTGGTGTCATTTAAAGGTATGCTGATCGGGGATGTGAACGTACATGTACTTTTCCATGCAGATGATGCTGTGTTGCTGGCTGAGAATTCAAATGATCTTCAGCAAATATTATATTGTATGATACATGAGGAGCATAGATCTGAAAATTAATCTATCAATGATAACACAGTTATGTTTAACAGGGAAAATGGAACAAACAATTGCAGGATATACATAATGGTAAAAAACTGAAGCAAGCAGATGAATTTGTGTACCCTACTAACATTGGGAAGATAGATGGAGAAATTTTAAGACATGCAAATACTGGTAGAAAACTAGTGATTAGTATGTGCTCTGTTGCAAGAAATGACTATTTGTTTCAGGAAGCAAAAAAAAAATGCTGTGCGTATGAGTGTACTGCTGCTTGCTTTGTTATATGGAAGTGAGAGCTGGATGTGTCAGAAGAAACAAAAGCAAGGTGAATGCAGTGGGAATGGAGAATTAAGAAGTGTGTGTAGCAAAATAAGAAGATAAAAGGTCAAGAATGAATGGATGCTGAATGGGTGTAGATTGAATACAAAAATGAATGACCAGTATGAAATGAGAATCAACATTGCAAAAGAAATATATGAAGGAAGAGTGCATAGATAAGAGGAAGGAGAAGACTGAGAAATTGTGGTTGATGACGTCCTCCAAAAAGACAAGTAGGAAGTTTTAAAATAAAACTTTATTTTACAATAAAAGAGAAACAGTGGAAGGAAGTGATGGAAGAATGGTTTTCAAGGAGGGGTGAAAGAGGGGTGTAGTGAATTAAGTTGGAGCAAACTGAGTTTTGCTATTTCTCCTTTCCTTGCCTATATCTTATTCCCATAGGATAATGTGTATTTATATGTGTGCATATAGTGCATATAGATTTGTTTTTAAAAAGTAACAAAAAAAAGTTCAGAACATGGTAGTATTGTCTTAATTTGTGAACTGACTTCTGAGAAATGTTGGTTTCTTTTTTTCAGTTACTCCTTATTTTTCAACAGAACGTGTCACATTATTAGTATCCTTTGAAATCTATGTTCCTTCTTCTCCCATAAGAAGACTGATCTTGGTATGGCTATTTGGAAAATCTATATTTTCCAGGTTTCAAATAAGCTGATTCTGGATTTTTTTACATGTAATTATCTATGTATAAACACTAGTTCTTACTCAAATATAAAGCTGTCTTTGGAATTCTAGCTTTATAGGAAACTGTTCTCTTTGTGTTTTGAAGGAAAAGGATGTACGTGAAGGAACTAAATACAGTCTTAGAAGTAGTACTATAGCCTCAATGCTGTAATTAGCTTGGGATCCCTACAGTTTTGGGGCAACCAGGTTTTTGTTTCATTCATTAATCCACTGTTGGAAATTATATTTCTTTAAATAACTGCAGTTGCATCTTTAAAAATTGAGTTGATGTGCTCTCTAACATAATGAGAAATACTTTGGTATACCAAAGCAGTTTGGTATGTTCCCCAAAGTCTTCATTTTTTCAATGCTGTAGTAAATTGATCCCTTTGATTTGGAAAATTGCTGGTTGCATTACATTATCAGAAGGAGGACTATAGACACTGATGGTGTGAGGATAGATTCTCTTAAGCCATTGGTATCTTGCTCCCTTCACACGTTGTCACCTCTCAGTTATGTCTCGTTGTCTGCCTTCTTGCAATGTTCTGGGGCTATTGGCTGTTATTTCTCATTTATGAAGAGGGATGGAGGAACCTCACTGCAGAACCTTCAATTAAGCCTTCCATTGCATTCCGCTGTATTTGTTTAGGTTCCAGAGGGGGTCCTGTGACTTCTCCCAAAACTAATAATTGACTGTCTCTCTTGTCCCAGCTCTGTCCACATCTACCTGCACTTTATGGGTCCTTATATTGGCTCCATAACAATCTACAGCTTGGAAAGGGACATGCTATATATGTTAGTCGAGGAAGCTAGCAGATGGACAAAGCTGAAGAACTATACATATAAAACAGAGGAAGGGGAAAGACTTTTCTGGGTAATCCGAAAAGGCATGAGCAGTAAAGGAGATTGCTTGACTCATATTCTCTTTCTTCACAACTGGTAATTTTACCGTTTGCTTACCTACCCACACTATAATATGCTTGGTGTTGTCCTTTGTCCTTCTCAGGTCAGGGAGAAGGATGATGGTTACTAGTTGGCGTGGTTAATATAATGTCTCAAAGCCTCTCCTTCCAACCACAGCATTCTGAACAAAATTACCATGCTGGGCTTAAGGTGTAAATGAGAAACAACAATCAAAGAAGAGAAAGAGTTTCTAGACTTAAAGACTGCAAGTGTGAGGTGGTAGAGGAGCCACTGACATATTGCACCCCCACAGGGAGCAATTACCCCTGACTGGGCTCTGACCATTTCTCACAGAGGGGCTCCATTTCCACTTCCATTATGGTGCAGCCAGGGAGGGGTAGATATAACCCTCCCTCCCAAGGAAAGGCACAGTCATCAAAGTGGTTGGGAGCTGGGGGTCACTCGGCAGCGTTCCCCATCAGAAGTGGAATCCGCTCAGCTCCCCAGCAACCCCTAGTGAAAGGCAATCAGGCTCACTGCCGCCCGGCTAATTCTGAGGGTATAAAAGCTATAATGAAATTCACGGCAGGATTAGCCTCTCCATCCAATGGGCCGGCGCAGCAGTGACATCGCTTGCTTCTCGCCCGAATGTAACACACCAATCTAATTTACGTCGTGTAGCGAGCGGGAATGAAATGTTCATAAAGAATGGCTGCATCTTGTCACCTTAACTGCGGCCCCAGGCTCTGAGGCATCTGTCAGGCAGAGGAGAGTGGAGGAAGCGGGGCCTGCTTTGCTGAGCAGGGGCCTGGGGAGGGGAAGGGAGGGAGGAATCTCTGGAATTTATAGATGACAAAGAATGGGGGTTGATGTGGAAGTTGACTGCCAGGGATGAAGAGAGGTGTGCAAACGGGCCACCAAGTAGCTGTCCATGTCCATGTAGACTGGTGAACACGGGTAGGTTGCTTTGCTCAACACAATATGAGGGCAGGACAGTTCCCACAACCACTGGGAGTATGGTAGGTGCATCTCACATACAGCAAACAATTCACACAAATGATTTCTCATGACTCTGGATTCCTCTGTATGATGTTTGAAAAGATCTAAATAATTGCAAGACGTGTGCTTCTGTTAAAGAATGCAAGAAACTGTACTGATGTACAGAAAACTGGGCAGGAGTTTTTTGGAATGGACTTATGCTTCTTCCTCTGAGACAAATCACAGAAATTTATGAGATGTCAGAATGTGAATAAATTGATACTTGATATGTGTGCATGTATGCATATAAGCTTCAGTGCAAAACAAATTAAAAAGGAAGAGAATGGTAATTTCCCCCCAACGTTGCAGATATGAGAGTTGAAGTAAGTAACTACTTATCACTTGGCACCATTTAAAAAGTTCTGTTAAATATAGCTCGAATTGTGAGCATATGGCAAGATTGCCTATTAGCCTCTTACATTGCTTTATTTGTGGGAGCATAGCTTAGCTCATTGTATATAACTTTGCTGCTAGATTCCAGCTTCGTGATATGTTTGTTACTTGGCTAGAAAAACACCACAAGTTGTAGTAAGAAAATGACCAAGAGAATATATATTTATTCATAGGGGAAATATCAGGTTGTAGGGCAATCAGGTAATTTTTACTTCTAGAATAATGATACAGTAATTGTTGTTGTTGATGATGTTGTTATGGTTATTTCTGTCCTTCTATCCAGGACTCCCTTCACTTCTTAAAGCAGCCTTGCTGTTTTCTGGGGCTCTCCTATTCATGTAGATACTAGGGCTCCTAAAGCCTTGCTCTGTTGGCCCCTGGGCTGTGAAAGACTCTTCTCAAATGAAAGATCACCACTGAGTATAAAGGATTTCTCTGCATTGCATGACAGGTGAACTCATTTAAATCAGTGAGGAGAAATTGTGCCTTATCCCACAAGAAAGGGAGAGACTGCAGAGACGGAGCCCCACATAAATCCCCTTTGGAATGAAAACACAATTTCTACAGCTTTGAAATAAATGTAGTATTGAACATCAAATATCTCTCAATGTGGAAAAAAGTCATACTGGAGAACAAAAAGTGCTAGTGGCATAGAAGCAGAAGCACTCTGAGCAGAGAGGGGCATACAACTTTTCATTCGGATGAATTTAACAAGTTCACTTCCGCAGTTGCATATTGGGACGTAGAGTGATTGCAGAAGAAAATGTCTGTGTATTGGCCATGCTCGGCTTGTGCGTTTGCATCATGATCTGTGCATGTGGATGTGTCAGCCTTTGCAGTACCCTTCTGCCCTCTGGCTCACTCCTGCAGCCTCCTGCACATTTTCTTGCCTTTAATTTCCCCGGATCCAAATGGCTTGCAGCCTGCTGTGGGATGGGAGTTTCTCTTCCCTGACTCTTCAGTCAGAAACTTTGCAGCAGTAAAATAGCCCTTCCCGTTGCGTTAGGAGTAATAGCATTTTGGTGTCCGGAGGCGAGTTGGCAAGACAACAATAAACTTTATTAAGAGCAAGAGATTAAATTCTGCAGTGCTTAATTGAAATAGCATGAGCGAGCTGAAAGGGGGTAGAAGAGGGTCCTGCTAAGTTCTACTAAAAACCCACCACCCCATCCCCTCCATGGGAGGCCAAAAAAAGAAAAAAGACAAAAAACCCAAACAAACAAATCCTAAGAAGAGATTGAGACACTTATATTTCTAGTGCATTTGAGTTGTTACCATACCTCATTGCGTGAATTATTAAATCTAGTACAGCCTATTGACAAAGAAATATGAATAAAAGGGGAGGAAAAGACCTCCTAGACTTTTCCTGGGGACAATTGTGAATCAGCCCTGGTTGCTTCAGAACCTAGGCTGCATATTTAAGGTGTTATAAACATTTTAATAGTAGCAAAGTGCTTTTCAGTGATTTATTTCATTCATCCTCCCAATATTAATGTCAATTCAAAAGGCCTTTCTGAGTTATGGCACAAGCACATTTTAGCCACCTCAAGTCAAGGGCTTAGAATCAATGGAAGAGAGAGTACCTTTCATATTTATGTAGGCACAGCTTTTTTAACCCTGCCCAAGAAACGGTACCCACAAAAATCCGTTCTTTTGCGCAACTATTTCATCTGATCCTCTTATAGCCAAGGATTGAAAAGACCATTTTAGTGATGATAGTATGCTGTCCATCTTGCATTTCATGGTGTTTATCACTTAAAAGGAAAAGTTAACTAGCTGCTAGTCTGCAGCAACCTCCTGAGTATTCTTTTCATTTTACCTTCCCCAAATTTTCAGTAGCCTTTTTTTTTTTTTTTTTTGCAAAAAGGTTTTTAGCTCTCTTGCTATGTGGGGAAAAAATTGCAAAAACTAGACAACTCTCTTTGCTGTGCCACAGCTTACTGCTAAGTAAAGCAAAAACAGTTATTTATGGACTTACCGAATTACTGGCACTTAGATGTCTACTGTTTCACACTGATGGGCAATACCCTTTTCACTGTACACAACCAGATTAGAGCTCTGACTATTTTTGTGCTTTCCATGAAAAGATAAAATAAGGGAACAAATGTCAATTTCTAAACAATTAGAATAAAATTTCAAAGTTTGCACAGTTGCTGTAAGAAGTGTAACCCAGCTGTATGCCTTAAAAAAGGGCAGGTAAAAGGGCTAATTGTAATTATATACAGGGTTACTTATAACAAATTACTACTGAATTCAACTCCCTAGTAAATGTGTAAAAGATTAGTGTCTTACTTAATGTTTCCATATGTCAAAAATTAGATTCAGAAAATGGAATCAAGCATGTGAATTTAAGGGAAACGAAGAACTATTCCCTAGGATACTGTCTGAATGTTGTACCTCAAATGAGAAAGAAATGAGCATTTCTTATGCACAAAGTGGTGCAGGGAGGCCCTAATTCACCAATTTTCCCATATTTTAGATTGGGAATTGAGTTTCATAGATAGATGCTAAACTGCAGAAGTCATATTGAAGCAGCCATTTATGTATGCATTTCTTTTCTGCTCACTTTTAAAATGAACATTGCAATTTGCCCAAGGCCTTTAGATAGTACAAAATACATGCCCATTATAATATAAAAAATAAAATAGATCAGATGCTTCTGATCTAATAATTCCCTTAACAGATCTTTAAAGCTGTTTGTGCAAGAGTACATACCTGAATTTATTTTCTTCTTTCCCTGCTGTTCCCTTTCCCTTATATATCATATATATTGGACAATGTAAACTATTTTTTTTTAATTGTCAAAACCCCTGAATGCACTGGGAGGTAAGCTCTATAAAACAACAACAACAAAAGCCTGCCACATTTTGTTTTGTTGTTTTGAACAGAATTTGCTTTGTTCTCCCATAAGTGTCAGACATGGGTTATGAATTCTTTATAGGAAGAAACTGTGTATTTGACATAATGTTGTGTTATTAGCTCTTGGACCTTGAAATATGATGTGCTCCTTTATTCTGGAGTGGGAAAGAATTAGTGAAATAAATATAGACCACCCATTAAGTTTGTAATCAACTAAGCTTTTGAAGCAATGTCTCCCTGACTCAAGGGCAAACTCTGATTTTCATTGGATGACCTTAGCTCTGTTATTTATTGAGTCCAGTGGTCTTCACACCACATTTCTAACCTGGTGAATTATCATCTATCTCCTGTTTCAGCAATCTAGCATACCTTCTCCTCACTGCTTTTTGATGACACATCTTGTACAACTTCTAATGAATCGAAGCAGCATTTTTGCCTGAGTCCATTTCTGCATTATGACAGTTTTGTGATTGAGAAATTATTTAAGTGCTTTAAGCTTAGAGGTAATATTTTGAATTAACTAGTGATGCTTTCCTCTAACAGTGAAAGACATTTTAAAAGTCAACTTTCTTCTATTGCTTTATGTTATAGGCAAATAGACCATTTTAAGTTTTAGAAATAGTTTTTTTGTTTGTTGTTGTTGTTTATTCGTTTAGTTGCTTCCAACTCTTCGTGACTTCATGGGCCAGCCCAGGCCAAAGCTTCCTGTCAGTCGTCAACACCCCCAGCTCCCCCAGGGACGAGTCCGTCACCTCTAGAATATCATCCATCCATCTTGCCCTTGGTCGGCCGCTCTTCCTTTTGCCCTCCACTCTCCCTAGCATCAGCATCTTCTCCAGGGTGTTCTGTCTTCTCATTATGTGGCCAAAGTATTTCAGTTTTGCCTTGAATATCATTCCCTCAAGTGAGCAGTCTGGCTTGATTTCCTGGAGTATCGACTGGTTTGATCTTCTTGCAGTCCAAGGCACTCTCAGAATTTTCCTCCAACACCACAGTTCAAAAGCATCAATCTTCCTTCTCTCAGCCTTCCTTATGGTCCAGCTCTCGCAGCCATATGTTACTACGGGGAACACCATTACTTTAACTATGCGGACCTTTGTTGTCAGTGTGATGTCTCTGCTCTTAACTATTTTATCAAGATTTGTGATTGCTCTTCTCCCAAGGATTAAGCATCTTCTGATTTCCTGACTGCAGTCAGCATCTGCAGTAATCTTTGCACCTAGAAATTCAAAGTCTTTCACTGCTTCTACATTTTCTCCCTCCATTTTCCAGTTATCAATCAAGCTGGTTGCCATAATCTTGGTTTTTTTGAGGTTTAGCTGCAAGCCAGCTTTTGCACTTTCTTCTTTCACCTTCATCATAAGGCTCCTCAGTTCCTCTTCGCTTTCAGCCATCAAAGTGGTATCATCTGCATATCTGAGATTGTTAATGTTTCTTCCAGAGATTTAACTCCAGCCTTGGATTCCTCAAGCCCAGCATGTCGCATGATGTGTTCTGCGTACAAGTTGAATAGGTAGGGTGAAAGTATACAGCCCTGCTGTACTCCTTTCCCAATCTTAAACCAGTCCGTTGTTCCGTGGTCTGTTCTTACCGTTGCTACTTGGTCGTTATACAGATTCCTCAGGAGGCAGACAAGATGACTTGGTATCCCCATACCGCTAAGAACTTGCCACAATTTGTTATGGTCCACACAGTCAAAGGCTTTAGAATAGTCAATAAAACAGAAATAGATGTTTTTCTGAAACTCCCTGGCCTTTTCCATTATCCATCGGATATTGGCAATTCAGTCCCTAGTTCCTCTGCCTTTTCTAAACCCACCTTGTACATCTGGCAATTCTCGCTCCATGAATTACTGAAGTCTACCTTGCAGGATCTTGAGCATTACCTTACTGGCATGTGAAATGAGTGCCACTGTTCGATAGTTTGAACATTCTTTAGTGTTTCCCTTTTTTGGTATGGGGATATAAGTTGATTTTTTCCAATCTGATGGCCATTCTTATGTTTTCCAAATGTGCTGGCATATAGCATGCATTACCTTGACAGCATCATCTTGCAAGATTTTGAACAGTTCAGCTGGGATGCCATCGTCTCCTGCTGCCTTGTTATTAGAAATGCTTAAGGCCCATTCAACCTCACTCTTCAGGATGTCTGGCTCTAGCTCACTGACCACACCATCAAAGCTATCCCCAATATTGTTATCCTTCCTATACAGGTCTTCTGTATATTCTTGCCACCTTTTCTTGATCTCTTCTTCTTCTGTTAGGTCCTTGCCATCTTTGTTTTTGATCATACCCATTTTTGCCTGGAATTTACCTCTGATGTTTCTAATTTTCTGGAAGAGGTCTCTTGTCCTTCCTATTCTATTGTCTTCTTCCACTTCCGCGCATTGCTTGTTTAAAAATAATTCCTTATCTCTTCTGGCTAACCTCTGGAATTTTGCATTTAATTGGGCATATCTCCCCCTATCACTGTTGCCTTTTGCTTTCCTTCTTTCTTGGGCTACTTCTAGTGTCTCAGCAGACAGCCATTTTGCCTTCTTGGTTTTCTCTTTCTTTGGGATGTATTTTGTTGCCGCCTCCTGAACAATGTTGCGAACTTCTGCCCAGAGTTCTTCCGGGACCCTATCTACTAAGTCCAGTCACTTAAATCTATTCTTCACCTCCACTGCATATTCCTTAGGAATATTAGTGAGCTCATATCTGTGGGTCTTCCCTAATCTCTTTAGTCTGATCCTAAATTGTGCAAGAAGAAGTTCATGATCTGAACTACAGTCAGCTGCAGGTCTTGTTTTTACCGACTGTATAGATGTCCGCCACCTTTGGCTGCAAAGGATGTAGTCAATCTGATTTCGGTGTTGTCCATCTGGGGAAGTCCATGTATAAAGCCATCTCTTAGGTTGCTGGAAGAGGGTGTTTGTTATGCACATTGAGTTGTCTTGGCAAAATTCTATCAGCCTGTGTCCTGCTTCATTTTGTTCTCCCAGGCCATGCTTACCTGTAATTCCAGGTGTCATTTGACTGCCCACCTTAGCATTCCAGTCTCCCGTGATGAAAATAACATCTCTTTTAGGCGTGTTGTCCAGTAGGTGCTGCAGATCCTCATAGAACTGCTCTACTTCAGCTTCTTCAGCATCTGTGGTTATGGCGTATATTTGGATCACTGTGATGTTAGATGGCTTGCCCTGAATTCAAATTGAGATCATTCTGTCATTTTTTGGATTGTATCCAAGCACTGCTTTAGCCACTTTACTATTATTTATGAAGGCTACTCCATTTCTTCTGTGGTCCTCTTGTCCACAGTAGTAGATCTGGTGGTCATTTGATGTGAAGTGGCCCATTCCAGTCCATTTCAGTTCACTGACGTCCAAAATGTCTATCTTTCATCTTGACATCTCACCAATAACCACATCCAATTTGCCCTGGCTCATAGATCTTACATTCCAGGTTCCAATGGTGTGTTGATCCTTAGAACATCGGATTTGCCGTTCACCACCAGCACCGTCGGCCGCTAGCCGTCCTTTCAGCTTTGAGCTAGCTGCATCATCATGTCTGGGGCTAGTTGAACTCATCCTCTGTTCCTCCCCAGTAGCATTTTGACCATCTTCCGACCTGGGGGTCTCATCTTCCGATGGTATACCGACATATCTCTGGTTGTACTGATCCATTGAGTTTTCACGGCAAGAATACTGGGGTGGGTTGCCATTACCTTCCCCAGGGATCGCATTTAGTCTGACCTCTCTGTCATGACCTTCCCATCTTGGGTGGCCCTTCATGGTTTAGCTCATGGCATCACTGAGGTGCTCAAGCTCCAGCACCACGACAAGGTAACAATCCTTTGCTGAAGAGTTTTTTGGTACACTTACTTATTTTACTTTTTAACTTTCATTCATTGCCACAGAATTACACAATCTGCATTCCAAGTAGTGCAGGAAGACTAAGTGACATACAGGAGACAATCTGTTGGAACTTTTCATTTTCAGCAACTGAAGCTTGTTTCAAATATAAACTGATACAATGAGCATCCTGCTCCATTAACTTACATCATGGCATGTGTTGTGGTGGTGTTAATATTTTAGTACCATTCTTTCCTCTTAACTGACAACTGCAAAGACCAGTTTATTCATCAGGCCTATAATCATAAACAACCAGAGGCATTACAATAATCTTTCAGTCCACCATGAAAATTCCACCTAATGGCAGTTTTCACAGTGCAGAAGCCTTCCCTTATGTAACTGAATGCAATCTTCCTGTCTCCTTCAGAATTTTCTTTCAAATTCACTATATTGTTACTGCTGTATATCAGAATCTTTGTTGCTGTATTTCATGGGAGACTTCACACCAGAGTTTGTCAGTAAATCTCAGTTTTCCTGATGCTTAACTCCATATTCAGCACTTGGCTTGATTTGGTGAAGATTTTCATATGCGACTTGGTTAGAAGCTTTCCTGCTGGCAAAAATGAAACAGTGTAACAGTTGATTTGTCCATTGCAATACAAAGGGTCTGTGTTCTAAGTTTAAATTCTAGGCCTTTCCCTCCTGCCTTTCCAGATTAAAAATACTTGGTTAATCTCTTGCAGGTAGCCGGTAAAGGCTTACATAACTCTTCCCTTTAACTTGGGAATCACTGGCTCCTACCTCACTAGTTTTTGGCCTTTACTGGAAGAATTTATCAGCACAACTCAGTTTTCTAGCTCCTGTGCTCAGCTTCAGCATTTCATTTCTTTGTATCTTGGCAAATACAGTATTTGCAATCAATCTTCTCTCCATTCCCCACAGAAGTTTGCCAATGTGTTAATGGAGCTGGTATTAGTGTATGCATTATGTACATCTAATCTCCGAACTGTGCCTCCCTGTTCAGAAGACTTCTGTAGTTCAGGTTTGCAGGTTTAGCATGATTCCACCAACTGCAGCCACTTGGAAGGGCTTCTAAGTTGTTGTACCACCATACAAAAAAAAGTCAAAAAAAATTCTGCATGTATATTTGCAGCTATATCATTGTGGCCGTGGACTGGTTTAGATTTTTAACTATTAATTTTCCCCTCACTTCATGCAATTTACAGAATGGTATGTGTGCTTTTTCCTCAACATCCAGGTTGAAACACATGGGTTACTTATTTGTTTGCTTTTATGAAGGAGATTTTTATAAATTCAGAATGTAAAGGTTTCAGAAGCAGATGAACAAGTCTGGAAAGTCTAACAGTCTGTTTCAGTACATGTTAACTGAGAACTAAGTTGCTTTGTCAATGGGACTTTTTCTACTGAACAGAATTAAGAGTGTAGCTCTGTTTGAATTTGATTTCACCATAGTCAGAGAAATATTTCCCACATATGGATAGAAATTATGCTTTTGTGATTATTGTATAAGCAGTACATCCTGATATACTCATGTGAATCATGCCAATATATGATGATCCATAAAAAATAATTGTGATAAAAGAAAATTTCTCAGAAAGCTATTATCAACGTTTTGGACAGGACAGATTATAGAAAGAAGAGTAATATGATGTATTGTTAAGAGACAGAGGTTAAAATATATTTTACTTATAACTGCTGTGAAGAATATTGGAAGCCACTGCCTTACATATTTTTTTATTTTCTCTTTTTCTTTAACTTCTTTCCTTTCCTTTTCTTGCACTTTCTGCTTTTTCTTTGATTTCCTTTTCCCCTTTTCCTTCTTACTTTCTTACTTTATATTAGTTTGTGTTAGTTCTTAATCTTCTTGTTTAAAAGCTTTAATAAAAATTGTTTTTTTAAAAAGAAAGCTATTATCAAAGTTTGAAATGCCAGTAAGAAAAACCTGCTTTGTAAGACCAAACATAATTTGCTGCAGATTTACGGAGTGGAAGGAGTATCTCCAAAAAGCTGCAATGGGTAGAGGCTACTTGCAGGATCACCATTAAAAAAAGTGAGAATAAGTCATCCTTGGTGGCTGTTTCTTTAACCTAAATGGAAAATTAGTATGATTCCTTCTTTTATTCTATGGTACCAGGCTTTGACTTTAAGGAGAGAGAAACCTGTGATGGAATAAAGATTGCCAGAAGTTGTATTCCAAGGGGATGATTATCTTCTTCCATATTCTTATAGGCTTCTATGAAAGCAGGGCTGCAGATAGAGAATGAGGATCCATGTTAGTGTATTTTTTTTAAGTATGAGTATCATAAGAGAAAAGCCACTCATGTATGGGGTGGGGGAAGAGGGAGCAGAGAAATAAAGGAATTATATGCCTTTGTGCGCCCAGAGCCCCACTTTTTTGAGACTGCCCAGAGTGCCCCTTTTTGGGCAAGATGGGCGGTGATAGAAATTTGAAAAATAAATAAAAATAAATAAATATGCCACTTGTAAAGGAATTATGGAGTTAAACTGGGGTTAGATCTGTACCATGTCCTTTTGGAATTATCCCCCTCCCTCCTCCTTTCAATTATTGGGGCTTTATGAACAAAAGAAAGCCTTGCTACAAAGGACAGGATACAATCACAGTTAAGGATTGTAGGCACAGAGAAACATTATGGAACATTATGGAAGCAGACAGATACATTGTTAAAAGAGAAGGAAGCCTGAGTAAGTGCTATTCTTCCAACTTTCCAGTTTGTAGGATTACTAATGTCCTGAATCTTATGTTGGCAGCAACTCTGGTCTAAAAGTGGTACTCTTGCATTCCAGATTAGAAAACAGAGAGAATATGATTGCCTAGGATTTGATCCTGGATGAAGGACCTCACCTAAATATATAGACTTGGTTGGATAAATGGGATGAGGTAAATAGCACCAACAAGAAAAGAAAATGGGTCCTGAGATGGAATTATTATAATCTAATGCTGTTCCTTCACTCTGTCCAGAAATCCCATTCAGCAATCTTCCCTGTTTTGAATAGGCAGAACAGAATGGGGATTCTACTGCTACCCAATAGTTTATTTACCTGAGCTAGTTAAGTATTAGAGTGCCCTATACTTTAATAGTAACAAGGAGATTATTATATTGGGACTTGGTCAGGAAAGGCAGCCCCAAAATAGTAGCAGACTGCATAACCGCATAAGACTGCAGGAATTCAGATTCTTCATCATGAAAAAATAGCTACCTGGTTATTTGGCTTTTAGGAATTCCTAAGCATTAGAGTATGGACTTATTAGAAAGGTCTACCTTTGAGAAAGATGATCCACATTGTTTCCTGACTTAAGGAAATTTCCTACCATTCCAGCTGGACAATTGTTAAAATCCTGATCAATCTCTGAAAAGGAAAATGAGCTAGCAATTGACACAATTGCTCCTGACCATCTTTCACTTCTGCTTTTGCTAGGAAAGTTATCTGGTTTTCTAGGAAGTTCAGGGCAATGAAACAGCTTCAAAAATGCTAACATTATAATATACAGGAAGGAATCTAAGCCAACAGGTTATGACTATATTATTATACCATAGGGTGTTGATAGTAACAAATATTTATCTATTGATTGTATGTTCACAGAGTCATCCAACAATTTTATTCTGAGTTGGTATGTTGAGGAATAGGACTTGGTTGGGAGCTAGATGGGGTAGGGGTACATCCTGGTTGGTTCATCTGGAACTTATAGCAGTACCATTGATCACAGTATCATTCTGACCTCCCTGATAGGGATGGATTTGAGAGATATCCTCTTATAATTCCAGTTCTTTAAGGCTGATGTTGGTTATGGTAATCCAAGAATTCTATTTTCTTCCCCAGGCTGTTTAATAAACAGACACTTAGTCCGGATAAGTCAGACATGATTCCGGTCAGGAAATAAACAGAAATTCAACCTGGTTTGGATTACTTCCTTGAAGATTTAAGTCTGCAGCATGAAAATGCTCAAGATGGAGTTGTGGCGTGGAGACCTTTTGTCCAGCTTAAGCTGGTGCTTCAAATGTCTATTTTAGATAAGATCAAAACTAGAGTTATGACATATGCTTCAGTTACATCTAAACTGGATTATTAAAATATATTTACATGGGTTCTTGTTGAAGAATCTTTGGAAGCAGCAATTAGATCAGAATATTGTAGTAGTAATTCACAGAAAGTCACTTCTGCCCTAAAAGAGGTCAGTGGTTATCAATTTCTTTCTGCATACAATTCAAGGTGTTTGTGATTACTGCTGGACTTACTAGGCCACTGTTATATCATGAAATGTGAAAAATGTGTGTACTTAGAGCTAATCTTTACAACGAAATATGGAAAAATTGTGGCTGTTTCTTAAATTCCCAATGAAACTGTCATCAAACAATGAAAAACCTGGCTACAAATCTTTCCTCTGACTGTTTTATTAATTCATTTCAATTACTTTTCTCTTAAAATCTACTGTCATCATAAAACCCTAATAAAATATTCCCCTTAGTATATCACCAATATTATGATACTAGGCTTTCAATGTGGAATTGACACAAATAATTATTTAAAACATAAAATATATTTTAATTAAATCCTTATTTACTTATAATGTATAGATTAATATTTTATAAGATTAGATTTTATCAATGAATTTCATCAATTAAATTGTTATATTCCTAAGTCAGAAATCCTTAAATAAAACATATACCAATTATCCTTTCTTGAACTCCATCCTTAGATATCCTAAAATTATACAAAGGATAAAACTTGAAAATCTCTCTCTGGTCATCACTTATTGGAAGATCTCAGCCATTACTGATAATGAAGCCTTAGCTTATTGATACTTCATCTTTGTTGTCAATTCTGCTTGGGTTTCTTCTGAAGTTCTTCTGGTGAAAGGCTTGGAGACCAGAATATAAGCAAGCAAATTCACAGTTCTTTAGTATAACTGGGTTATCTTACCAGAAATAGTATAATTTCTCAGAGCTTCCTCTAAACATTTTCTACTTTCTGAAGCCAGCTATTTATTATCTATCTATCTATCTATCTATCTATCTATCTATCTATCTATCTATCTATCAAATTTTGTCACTGTCCATCTCCCTCAAAAGAGGGACTCTGGGCGGTTTACAGTAAAGCTAAAAAGAGATTAAAATACAGTAAGAACAAGATACGTTAAATAAAAAATATATAAATATAAAATAGCAACCAGGATGGCAATCTTAAAAGTTCTGATTTAAAATCATAAGTACATGGGAACCACTTTAAGATGTTAGCCACCCCCAGGATTGACTTATCTGAAGTTATTCGGGATAAATACCTCAAGCTGTCATTTCCCAGCTTGCTTTCATAGTTTCTGGTTTCAATGATCCCATCTTGTCTTTGGCCTTTTCCCAGGCTCTTGGGTTGTTTTCTGCATTGATGATCAGACAAAATGGATTCCATTGGCACTGGACTTTTCCAGTGACCCTTCTTTATATTGTTTTAGTCAGGACATTCTAATGAATGATGTGCAATTATTTCATATTAACCATTTCACTGTCTTCTCTAAGCCAATGATAGAAAATGGAATGTTCATAAATAACCTATCAATTTTTAAAACCTTTTGAATCCTACTAATTAGCAACCTTTAAACTTTATTCTATAGCATCTTGCCCACAAAAGAACTAGAAGAACAAATTAGTCACTGGGGCGAATTTTTCATCTCTGACAGTTCTCTTAGTTGCAAATGGGTACTATTAATTACATTCACAGTACAACTGAACAACATTTTAACTTAGATCCACTAATCTTTAACATCCAGGACATCTTAGCTAGGGACTGTTTCCTTCCATATAGCCTACCAATGCTCAGTAATCTAGCCCTTCTCTATGTCTGGAGGCCTGGTTGACCAAGGCAAGATAAAGGGCCTTCTGTGGCTGCACATGAACTAGGAACTTTCCTTTCCACTATAAATCAGCAGTCATCAATATTAACATGATCTTACTGATCACTGCTTACCTTCTTGCTAATGAGGATTTCTGATCTGAGGAAATGTTTCTCCTAATGTTACAGCCTCTTAACCAGCTGCTTCTTTTTTCTTGCTTACTTCTAGTGCTATTTTGAAGGCAGTTCCGTTGGATCTGCTTCTAGTTTAATAGAAAGAATCTTGTCCAACATACTGTTTGGAGCAGAAGCTATAATACAGAGAAGGCCAACCAAAAGATAGTAATGATCTTTGCTCAGATATGAAGTCTATTCTATGTGACAGTACTTATTTCCAAATTGGCAAATATAGGGCTTCAGCCTGCGAAGCAAAATGTACCAATCCTTATACTCTAGACCTGAAAAATGTTATATTCTATCACACTTCTATTTCCATCGGAGACTAAAAGAGTTTTTTGTAGTTAGCATCTGAATGGGCTACCAAATTTGAAGGTGAGATTTCATGTGGCTTGGCTCTTCTCCAAGGCTGCTGCAATGAAGAATAGATAAGATTTGTCAGTTCTTTATCCTATTTGGCTGAATCTGTAGAAAGGTCATCAATTCATGGCTGAGCAGCAAAAGAGTGATTGACTTTGCTGTTCGTTTCCAAGCATTTGTTAACCATGTGTTGGACTGAGGTAAGGCTAGCTAGGCAACTTTTAATCTTTTTTTCCTCTAGCTCCAGCACTTCATACATATCTAAGAGGCCACTAGGCCTCATCGATGAGGGTTTGTGTATGTGTGTGTGTGTGTGTATTGTCCTAGGACAAACCTTCTCATTTATATGTAAAGTAGCCATTAGTCATAGCTCCGTTCTCTCAGACTGCCTGATGTACAATCACATTTTGCAGTGGATGAATCTTTCCACACAGCTGCTCTGCTATGAATAATCCGTCACTGGGTCCATAAATCAGAAAAAAATCATGCTCCTCCTTCACTTGATCCTTACACAAAGTCATATATTTTATGTGAGGACAAGCTAAATATTCATGAAGTTTTAAAATGCCTCTTCTGGCTCTAAGAGACTTGTTGGGGTTGTTTTTGTGCTGTTGAATTGAGCTAGCTTTCTTCTCCTCTTTGATCCCTTTTAAACTAAAGTGAAGAATTTTACCTTTTCTGTCATGGCAGTTTAGTCTCATTTGTCCCTGTTCTTCTAAATATTAAATTTATTAGATTTATTTATTGTTTCTATATCATATATTAATTTATGTTGGAAGGGCTGGTTTCAGTTCTTCATTTGACAAGTAAGGCTACTGTCTATTATATACACAAGCTGTTCCAAGTGCTCCAATTCCAAATAAATATTCTATATGATGCTGCCCATTATTATCAATATACAGTAAAAGAGGGCAACTGAATATTTACCTATAAAGCATTCTTTAGCATGGAGTTGGGAAAGAATTTTATGGCAGTGGGGACAGACATGTTCCCCACCCCCCACCCCTGCCATGCTCACACACATACACACAATGCACCACCTTCTTCTTACATTAGGGGTGATAATTTCCATGAGTTTAGGGAGTTTGTTTCTCTCTCAGCTTTGAGACCATAACAGTTTCAAAACTCCCAAGACGCCATTCAGACTTCCTTCCTTCCTTTCCTTCCTTCCTTCCTCTTGAAAATTGAAAGTGATTTATAGCCTCATTCACCTACTGTATATAATAAACTAATTTACCTTCATAATTCTGAAATCATTTCTTTGATACTTAACACTGATTACATGGGCATAACAATTACTACTGCCTTCTTCTAGTAAGTATTGCAAGAAATTCTCTAACTACTTCCTATTCCTCATTCTCCTTCCTTTTCCTCATTTCAGTCTGCAAGGAAGTAATCCAAGAAGCTGCCTGAAAGAATTGCATCAGATCTGAATGCATGCAGATGGTAGGCCTGAAAATTTCATCTAAAATCATCATTATTATTATTTAAAATATTATATCTCAGGCAGTAGTGCCCAAAGGAATGAAAATGATGGAAATTCCCAAGTGTGTCCAAGGCTAATATTGCAGCTTCCTAAATGTGTCATTCTGACTGAAAATATAAAATCAGAAGACAAAATGAGATGGAGAAATATACTGTACATGGTAAACAGTTTAGCCAAAGAGCTACATACTGACCCTAAAGATTTAACTTAAATTCAACTGGCAATTGTTCTTTGTTGAATTAATTACAGCCACTGTCTATTAGTATTGAATATGCTCCAAGGATTACCATGCCTGATAAAGTATCTGAGATCTGAGTAATATCTTAATGCAAAAATAATCAAGACAATGACATTACATGGATTTCCCCTGGGATGATACTAGAACTGCAATGGTCACCTTTTGTTTCAGCATTAAAAGAAAATCAGCTACATAGGTAACTGGAAAATGAAATTGACAAAATTAACCATATTTATAGTAAATATACCTAAAACTGTTCCCATATGTTCAGAGGTCTCTAAGCAAGCATCTATAAAATAAATAAAGTATATATGGACATACCTAAAGTGTTTTAATTGTATGTATGGAACTCTGGGATTTCTGGGAAGCTTATCAGAGGTTCTTCAAGGAAATCAGTCTTGCTGGACAAATTTATCTGCAAAAGACAGGTTGTCAGCCGCCAACAGGGTGTCTACATCAACAATTACATGCTTTAAAATGGTGGACACAACTGGGCAATCAAAGCACTGCTCCTTTCTAATGTGTGTTGCATACACTGCACGCACACAGAAAGGGATAGGGCTTCGATCACCCAGTCTTGTTCACCATTTTGAAGTCAGTGACCATTGCTGTGGATGTCCCGATCACTACTAATCTACTATAACATAAAATAGTTGAAGAATTGTATGATGTACAGTATGTAGTCACTTGTGGCTTGGGCAGCCATTTTTGTAAAAAGTAGTACTCCCATTTGTGCTAGGGATTGTGTGATGTGCAGGCTTTCCAGGCAATCATCCTAGAACCAAAACATGGAGTTAAAAACACATCTGCCAGCAGAGTTCACTGTTACTGAGGCTGTAGTGCAGTTCAAAATAAAATTATTCCCATCAAGAGGTCTTGTGCTGATTTAAAAGCATCACATAAGTACATGGAGTACTAACCACAGAGTTACATTTAACAGGAGTCTAATGTTCTTAAAATGCACTCTTTGGCCCCATCTAGACAACCAGTTTACATGCTTTCCTCCTGTCTATTTGGAGGAGCAAAGTATGCCAAGATAAATTTACTCAGTCCCTATATTCAGTATCAACTCTGCCTTATTAATAAGGTAGGCAAGTAATGCTCTCTTGATAGTTGAATGCAGGCCAAGTTAAGGTACAATAATTAGTATAACAAGCTTGACCAAAGTAACTCTAAACTAACCTTCTTTTGGACTCAGGGAAACACCAAACAGCCTGGCACTAGTGATAATAAAACTCGAAGCTAAGTATGTGAAAGCGTATGGGAAAATAGGTGAGTGGAATATGAAAAGAAAACAATTTACCACTATCTGGGTATGGAAGAATGTGGTCAGCAGCCGAGTACACACTAAGCTTATGCACAGATCCACAGAATCAGGAAGCTGAAATATATAAAAGCAGATAAAAAAGAACAGCTCTCCTGAACCCCATTATCTGGATCCTCAATCTATGCTACACAGCTGTCTATCCCAGGACCAGGCTAGCATCTGGCCAGCCTAGCTTTGGGGTGGTATGTAAGCAGAGTGAGTGAGAGTGAATGCTTACTTGCTTTTTTTTTTTTTTTTACAAAATGTCAGGTTTATTGTCGCTGAATCTCTGTGACTTCAGGTTCTCATTGCATGAGATCTGGTTACCTTTCTCTTTCTCACTAATTGTGCATATCTATCTATTTATCTAGCTAGCTAGCTATATCTTTTAGTATTTATTTTTTCTTTTATAAGATGTTAATTTATTTAGGTAATGATAAATAGTGGTGACATCAATATAAATATTAATGTTTAGAATTTTGTAGTGATTTACATTTATATCTCAAGATGATATCATGAGTTTCGTTTTATACGTATTCGATTACTTAGTTAATCCATGACATAATGAAATAATGAATTTTAAATTGTATGACAATTGTAATTTCTCTGTTTATGTACTGGTATTTTGTTTTCCATCCACTATGTCTTTTCTCACGTTCTTCTTTTTTCTTTTATCTAGTCACTTACTTTATTCTTTAAATGGTTACTTCTCTCAAGAGGCAGGCAGGCAGGCAGTCATCCATACCCCTGGCACCCCAGAATGGTAGAAAGCAAGGGTGTCCACCTTTGGTGGGCAGAGCAGCCCTCAAACACCTAAAGGTGGACCAAACCATCATCATCCTCCCAGCAGACAAAGGTCGCACCACCGTCATTATGGACAAATCACAGTATATATAAAAGGCCAAAGAATTACTTGAGGACAAAGAAACTTACACCCCAGTGAACACCAATCCCATACAGAAACTGGACAACCAGGTAAAAAGAATTCTCAACAACCTCACTAAGAAAGGCCAAATTACACAAGAGGAATAGAGGTGGGTGAAAAGCAGTGGACCCGTCCTCCCACGCTTCTACAGATGCCCCAAGATACACAAGCCGGGCATACCACTTTGGCCCATTGTATCATTACCAGGGACTCCCACCTACAACATAGCTAAAGAGCTTACAAAGAAACTCAGACACCTCACAGAGGAGAGTGAACATTCGATCAACTCCCCACTACAGTGCCTCCAGAAAATCAAAAACATAAAAATAGAAGAAGATGAGATCATGGTACCATTCGATGTTACAGCTCTCTTCACATCCATAGACCCGGCACTAGTGAAATAATCTATGGCTGCACAACACACCAGACCTAGCCAAATACACCAGAATAGAAATACCCAGGATAATGGACCTCATCAACCTCTGCCTTACAACCTACTTTCAGTTTGATGGAGAAATATACCAACAGATCAAAGGAACACCCATGGGATCACCAATTTCAGGACTTATAGCAGAGATCGTAATGCAGCGTCTGGAAAGGATAGCACTCCCACACATACAACCCAAAGTATGGATCCGGTACGTAGATGACACTTTTGTCATAATACAAAAGAAACAACTGGAAGAAACCCACAAAACCATCAATAACATCTTTAATGGAATAAAATTCACAAGGGAGGAAGAAAACAACAACTCACTGCCATTCCTGGACATCCTCATCAGTAAAGGGAATGATGGTAAGTTAGAAACACAAGTCTACAGGAAAGCTACCCACACCAACCAAGTGCTCTACTACCAAAGTAACAATCCAACCTCCCACAAGAGAAGCTGTGTAAGAACATTATTCAGACGAGCACTTACACACTGCAGCAACCCAGAACACCAGAAAAAAGAAAAAGAACATCGGCACAGCATCTTCCAACAAAATGGATACCCGCTCAACTTTATCAAAAAGTGCCTCACCACCCAACCCACTACAACCCAACTGATGGAAACTATGAAAAGGCTAACACTGCCATACATCAGAAACATCTCAGAAACCACCAACAGACTGTTACAACCACACGGCATCACCGTAGCACATAAACCAACTAAAACTCTTCAAAACATATTAAGCAACCCAAAAGACCCAGTAGCCCAAGAAGAAAAAACAGGAGTTATTTACAACATACAATGCAAAGACTGTAACAGCCACTATGGAGGACAGACAGGCAGAAGACTAGCAGAGTGCATCCATGAACACCAACTAGCAGTCAGAAGACACAGTGAGAACTCCTTAATCTCACAACACATAGACACTCAACCATAGTTTCAACTGGGAAACTGTGAGCACCCTAAACCAAGCCAAATCCAAAAACGCCAGAGAATTCCTGGAAGCCTGGAACTCAGACAAAGCAGCCATCAACAGGCGCACAGAGGTAAACAACATTTACATACCATTCAAAAGAGACAATAGAAAAGCCAAAAGACCAGTACACTCCCTTGCCAGCAATCAACACCCAGATATGCAAAAATCAACACCAGGATTAACACCAAATGAACCATCAAACAGCACAATACACCCTAATCAAGGAACTATTAACTCAGGCAATCAACCAAGCAGCAAACAACAGCCCAATCAAAGAACTCCCAAGGAGAGAACAACACCCCTACCAACACAAGCAGGGCAAGCCACACTACACAACTGAGAGCAAGGCCCACTCCCTCTTTGCACTGAAGACGTTGCCTAGTCTGGCAATGAAACGTCTGCAAGAAAACAACAAGGCTCAGAGAGCACCAAGGACTCCACGGTGTCCACCTTGGAGCTAAATGCCTCCATGTAACAACTGATGGTTGTGCTTCTCCTACCAGTTTTTTCCCTCCCACCAGCATTCCCATTCCCACCTGCCACACAGGAAAAGCAAGCCGCCATCACTCTTTCTAATGTGGGTAGGGCTGGTAGAGTTTTGACAGGTGGGAGCTGTATGGGTTTAGCCTTCTGTCCAAACCCGATTTGCGAGATGGGTGGGGGCCCTTCTGTCCCTCCTCCAGGAAGCCCTTGCTCAGCTTGTGGCTCAGGTTCTGCAACCCCCTTCCACCCTGGGAGGATCCACAGATTAGCTCTCTCTCCCCTACCATACTATGAGGCTGTCTCATCTCATTTTCTATCTCAGTGTTTCTCAACTTTGGCAACTTTAAATGGCTGGCTGGGGAATTGTGGGAGCTGAAGTCCTCCCATCTTAAAGTTGCCAAGGCTGAGAAACACTGCTCTATCTGAAAGACCCATTCAGTCTTTCTCATTCTCTCTTGAGCTTTCTCTCTCCCACTCATCTCTCTCTCTCCATTGGTCTTCTCTTGCTTTGTCACTCCTGCCTTCTCACATTTTCTCCATCCCCACTCTCACTCAGTAGTATGTCTATCACAAAAGTTGCTGGCAAGTTATTTAGAGATCCATAGGCCTTCCAACATATACTCTTTGGGATAATGAAAGTGGCCACTCAAAGCAGTACATTTTGGGCCCCAATACAACTCCACAAAGATTAATTTATTTCATTATCTAATACAGAGGTAACTGTGGGGAGGGGGCTGAGGGCCATACTTAGCCTCAGAGTGGCATGCTGGGTCTGGTATTTCAAAAAGGTGGTGGTGCCAGGATAAAGAACTTGGTGAGACTAGAAAAATAACAATTTAAATTATATTTAAAATTATATTTGTTGTCTGCATCATTCTGTTGTACTTCCAGTATTTTTAAAGACTGGGGCAGTTTTAAAAGTTTGTAAATTAATGCGTAAATAAAATTTTAATTTAATCAATTATATAGTTTATATGATCACTCCCTGTGTATTCAATAATTTCCAGAGTTTTGGAGACTCTGAGGATACATCCAGATGTTTCAGGGGTTACATATTGTAGGTTATATAGCCCCTTTTTCTGTTAAGAAGCATCATTTGGATTTTATCTCTCTTATGGTAACACATATCTAAGATTAGTTGGTTTTGGCAAAAAAAACCCAAAAACCCACCACAGTTTTTTTTTAAAAAGATCTCTTTATGAGACTAGCCAGTGGTGGGAAAAAAGAGTTGGCAAGGACAGGTGCACTGAGTAGAAAAGTCAGGATTGAGGAGATAATGAAGTGGCTTCCGATCTTCTTTACAGCAGTTATAAGTAAAATTGTACTTACCTCTTTCTCTAAAGTCACATCATGACTCTCTTCTCTCTATAATCTATCCCATCTAATTGTCAAAAACATAGATCATAAGTTCATTTTTTTCTGTTTTACACAAAAAGTCCATAAAGGGTTTTCAGTCACTTCTTTATATCTTTTTTCTTTCTTTCCTATTTTTCTTCTACCTTTTTTCTTTTCTTTTTTTCTTTTTGCACATTAGCCTTCTCTTTTCTTTTTCTTTCTCATTCTATTTTAGTTTGAATTAATTTTTACTCGTTTTTAAAACGTTTAATAAAATTATATTTTAAAAAAAAGGATTGAGGAGATAATGAATTAAATTTCTCTAAATCATCACCCCTCTTCTTACCCTGCTCTTTCACAGTTATTCCCCTTTATTTAAAACAAGAAAAAGGAATTTAATTGTTTAGTTCTTTGCTCACTGGGTAGCTCATTTGAAAGTAATAAACATATGGCTGGTACCTGATCACTCCTGTTGCCACAGCCAAAATGGCTACGGAAGGATGTTACCAGTGACCAGAACAGAGGAGGTCAAAAGTAGCCAAAAGAAGCTAGGCAATTCCCAGATCCCTCTGTATCATCACCATGGTTGCTGCCAAACCACCAGAAATCACACATCTGTGCCAAGAGAAGATGAAGAATAACATCAAACATAACCTAAATTAACTGATCTTGGATATAGATGAGGGATGAGGAAGACTGCTTTATGAGGAAGTATCCTTCAATAATATTTTGCAAGGGTTTTCTGAGCTGCTGAAGGGGTCATGTGGTTGTGTCCTTAGTAATGTTTCTGTGATAGTAAAGCCAAACCATATATCTGTAGTTCCATCTGAATCAACAACATCCTGTAATACAGTGGGATTCCTTGGGAAATGAACTGAGAAGGGAAGAGTTCCACAACATTAGTCAGTTTTAAGATTACTTGCACTATCATAAATTAGCTTAAAAATATGTCTTGCAACTTTCTTTTAGTCAATGAATCTGAACTTTCTGACAAGAAAAACAAAGGGCTACTAACATGCAGAAAATGTTGTTGTCTTTAATTCTCCCAAAATAAATATAGGCAGAGCTGATGTCTAGAGTTACCAGATCCTCAAGCATGGACTGCTTTCTAAGGTAAACTAAAGAACACATATACAGAGAACAAATAATCACACATCTTTCATAATTGCTTCTACAACACTGATTTTTCTATTTGTCAGTCATGCAGAAACCTCTCCTGATTAATCCAAGGATCCTCTGTGCTGTTACAGATGTTTATATGATCATTCCAGTACTAGAACACCTTAATTTATCCTGGACGGACAGTTACAGCTGCTTTTAGATTGTATAGCAGATATTCAACTCCTCTGGGAAACAGCAGGTGTTCCTACCTTGGGCCTGAAATTCGTAAGAAGGCTCTAGGATAAGAAGAGTACACAGTAAAGTGTGGTTTTTTCCTGCTTCTACTACATTTCTGCCATAAAAACTTTCTTCATTGTTATTTTAACAATTTTGTTAGATTTATACTCCACCTTTCCTTTAGACGTTCAAGGCAATGTACATAGAGTTCCCTTCTCCCATTTTCCCTTACAACTCTGGGAGGTAGGCCGGGCTGAGAAAAAGTGGCCTAAAGTAATTCAGTGAGTGTCTGTGGCTGATGCTGGACTTGAACCTGCATATTCTACTGCCAGTCCAACGCCTTAAGTACTACACTACACCAACTGCCTCTTTTTCTAAATAAAATAACTTATTTACACACTGTTCAATTAATCTGTTTGGATTCTTGATTTCATGTCTGTTCTGTGTAACTTATCATTGGTATTGATTGTGCTAACCTTTCTGCTGATAAAGTTTTAGACTGTTCTGATATCTTTATTTTTGGATGGAACTGGAAGAAGTTTTTTTGAATTATATTAAATAATTGTTATGATTCTGTTTTCACCCAAGAGGATTATGGTGAGCTTTCCAATATTACTTTGGTTTAAGGTCCCCAATACTGTGGACATTTTATTCTGATACTTTCATCTAGTAAGAATGGGTGAAGAGATACAGCTCTGTGACTGTCATGAGAATTGTATTCTGAGTCTTTCCTTGAACCTTTTGTTCAATATTGCACTATAGTTTCCATGAATCTATACTGGGAAGACATGCCACTATGTTTCTCCCAAATAAAAACTCAGCTGGGGACTTTCCACATTGCAAATAAGATGCACTATAGTTCATAAGAAG
This sequence comes from Candoia aspera, assembly GCF_035149785.1. Lineage (NCBI taxonomy): Eukaryota > Metazoa > Chordata > Lepidosauria > Squamata > Candoiidae > Candoia > Candoia aspera. Next base: position 48,173,867 of record NC_086158.1, on the reverse strand, counting down.
ATTTTCTTCAGCATCTCTAACCTTTCTTAGGAGAGCTTTGATGATCCTTACACCAGCTTCTGCACATCCATTTGATTTCAGGTGTTTGGGATTTAATGTCAAATCCATATGTGGTGGCAAATTTGTAAACCTCACCCCTGCACACTGTGATTCACTATCTGTTATCATAACTCAAGGTATGCTATATCTAGAGTTTTAGTGTTTTTAATAGTAGTTTGTCCTAACAAGTTCGTTAGTTGAACTACTTCTGGATAAATTGAAAAACCATCTATTATCACAACATAGCTTTATCATGTAGTGTGAACAAATCAATGTTTGCCTTTTCCCATAAGGCCAAAGAAAAATTCTTATCTCTGAAAGGTTTTGCTGATAATCTGCAAAAGCAATTACATTAAGCAATCCATGCAGTGTGGGAGTTCATAGTAGATCAGTTCAGAGTATCTCTGGCATGTCTCATGGACTTTTTAATCCCTGGAAGACCTTAAGGAAGGTGGGATAAAATTCTGGGCTGTAACAAGCAAGGTATGATGATGCAGTAACCTTGGAGAAGCACACCCTTATATTCCAAAAGCTCATATGAGAGAAATTGAAAACATCTAGGTATTTTATCTCCAGTGCATGTCACTTGAATACCTCACAAACCCCCTTAAGAACTTCATCTACGTTAATGGCCTCTGTGATTTGTTGTCACATGTGATGGCTCATCTGATGCCTCCGTTCTATTTCATTTGCATGAATATCAGGATTGCAGTCCTCTTTCATACTATTTGCTTTCTGAGGTGTGGTTAAGAAAGAACATCTGCGACTTCTGGAGGAAAAAATGGCAGACTGAAGACGGCTCCACAAAAAGCGGAACTGATGACCACAGAATAATGAAGAACATCGAGTAGACTGGTTCTTCGAAACCTCTCTGGACAAGGAGACATCACCCACAAGTGCTCCAGACAACTGCTTCTCAAGAGGAGACCGCAAGATAGTGGTCACCAGTGGGTTTAGAGCTCTGGGAGATGAGGGAATAGCCATCTTACTCAAACCATAGTCAGTGCCTTTGAAAGGACACTAAGTTCGCATACTTCCTTTTCTAACCACTTTTGGAAATTGCTTCTTAACTGCTTTTCAGCTATCAGAAAACTTTGGATCAACAAGTTGAGGTGAGTTTCCTTCAAACCTTAGTGAAAGAAAGTTTTTAAACTACAAGTTTAAGAACTTAATTTTTTTTTTAATAAACAGCAAAAGTGTGATTAAAACTTTGATTTTAAAAAGTTACAAATGGACTAAGGGTCCAGATAAATTTGAAATAAGATTTTGGAATTAATTATAAATAACCCTTCCTGTGGGAAAATGCTTGTTTTGAATTAAAAAACAAACAAACATAAGGTTTTAAAATTTGGACACTAGAGGGAACTAAAGATTACAATTAAAGGAGAAGAACGTATAAACTCGACTTACAATTACAGAATGAAGCAAAGTATTCTAACATTGGACGTATTGAAAGATATTTTTGAAAAATGGACTCCAAAATTATTATTAATAGTGTCAACAGAGACTTCTGCCTCTATGGACACTGTATCTAAAAGATGTTACGGAAGAAGAACAAGTTTTACCTGATAAGATCGAGACTGAGTTGAAAGTGGATTTACGAATGACAGGCTACAAGAATGATATAGAAAAAGATGCTACACATGACATGCAAAAGAAACCAGCTGCTGTTTTAATAATTAAAAGGGATATACAAACAATAAACCAAAAGAGTGACCTGGATAATTATATTGGATTTACAAAAGAGGCTTGTTAAAATTTTGAAGAATCTTTTGAGAAAGGGCAAAGAAAAAATGAAAAGAAATCAAATTCTACAGCATGATTTGAATGGACTAAAGATTATGATTGTTAGAAGTAAAAGGAAGGAACATATAATTTATTTATTTGATCAAGATTAAAATAGGTATGTTATTTCTGGTAACCCTTAATGGACTTTTGCTGACACCAGGACTGAAATGACAATGCTTTATGGATTTGTTTATAGATAAGGGATGGGATATGGGTAGAAGAGATCATTTGTTGTATTTCAAGAGGAGGTGATACGTTACTAAAATTGTTTATACTTGTGATGAAGGTGGGAAGTCACACACACACATTCTTTTTCTTTACTATATTCTTATTTTTCCTTTTTCCTTTCTTTTCTGCACATTCTACTCTTTCCTTTTATTCTTCTGTCTTTTTTAGTTTGTATTAGTTTTTACTATTGTAATTATAATCTTTAATAAAATACTATAAAAAAAGAACTTCTGCCATTACTAAATATTTTCTGGGTTAAAACTGAGATCAAAGTTATACTGTACTCTTGAAGTTCCAACAACAGTTGCTGTATTTTGGGTGTAATGTTAATTAGTCGTCTCTTCAGGGTTTTATGATCAGTTTTTCCTATAAATCTTCTTCCATGTAGAGATGAAACTGTTTGCATTCAAGCAATAATCCAGGGGTTTCTTTTTCTATCTGAGCAACCATTTTGTTCAGAGGGGCACAATGCATGGGATATATATGCAAAGCAGCCATGACCTATCAGGTTTCTGGAATAAAATGGCACCTAAGCCATTCTAGGAAGTATATGTGGACACTCTCTTTTCTAAGTATTACTAAGCAAAGTAATGCTCTTAGATTTGTGGTGTGGGTAGCTAGGCTGGGAATGAATTTGGGACACGGTTTACCATTTTCATGATTCCCTGAACCTGTTCCTGACATGTCAGTTTTATCCTTTAATATGGTCTCGTTTAATGCCATCTTTTGTATTTTCCCAGCAATTGTATTTTTTGGATTTTAAAACATTTGCTTTTGTTCAATTTAATATTTGGCTTTTTCTAGCAATTTTAATTGGTGATCATGTTTTTCCTGAGGTACCCCATAGAAATAAGTTGTCTGTATGGTTCTTTGAATGCCATCCATCAGTTATTACATGTTGTGATGAAATACTTAAGGAACAGAACACAACTCAAAGGGCTTGTGTTTAAAGGGCATGTATATTCACCATGAGGTACTGTATATTAAATATACATAGGTATGTGCTTTCTTCATCCAGTAGAATGTGACAAAACCTGGCTCATGCAACCAGCTTGGAAAATAAATTTGTGCCTGCCAGTTCTCCTAAGAATTCCATTTGTGTAAGATCTAATACCCTTGTTTAATTCTTTGGGGTCCAGGCCAAAAGCAAAGTCTTTATATACAATCAATGATTAGCAGAATTAAAAACAAAACTAAAACATATATCTCAATAAAACAGCAGCTGATGTTTGCATAATCTTTTGTTTTTACTTCAGCCACAGAAAATTTGTCTATCATAAGGGTAAAAGGATATTTCACATCAGAAAAAAGCAACTTAATATAGAACTCAACTTCATCTCTGTTTAACTATAGAACTTTTTAAATGATTGTTCTATATTGACTGAGCTGACAACATTGATGATATGTAATTTTTCAGATTTTTTATGACCAGGATATTTCTTCTCAGATTTGGTACTACTAATGCTCTTATATCCTACAGAGTGCCTTTCCATTTTGAAATGAGTTCACAGCCACGCAGTGTGGCTGCTGCATTCTCAGTATATGATTTTAGATACATAGGTGCTGGATACAGTTTAGTCTTAAATCTGTTGCAGTAATTTTCAGCTATTAGACAATACTAGCATTAAGCTTATTATTAATGATTAATCATATTATTGCATACTAGTATTAATCTTATACACAATAAACACAAATGTATCCATGAATGTAAATGCATTATACGTATTAGGATTATTTTCTCCAGCTGTTAGGAAGAGTGCTATTTTCTGTCAATCCTGTACTGTTCTTCATGATAGCCCACTGCTTTCAAATACAATAGGAATCTTTGCTGAAAGCATCACTATTGCCCTTCTACATTGTCAGTAAGCTTTGGTTCTGGTAGTAGTCAGAGCATTTATTTTAAAAAATAAATTTGAAGGTGTCACTACTCACTTAACATCAAAGAGACTATGTTCTCTACAGGTAGCTCTCGACTTATGATGACAATTGCGACTGGAACTTCTGTTGCTAGGCAAGGTGGTTGTTAAGTGAGTCACACCCAATTTTATGACCTTTTTTGCTGTGGTCGTTAAATGAATCACTGTGGTCATTATGTGAATCTGGCTTCCCCCATTCACTTTGCTTGTCCAAAGCCAGCTGGGAAGGTTACAACTGGTGATCATGTGACCCTGGAGTGCTCCAACCATTGTGAGAGCCAGTTGCCAAGGGCCTGAATTTTGATCACGTGACCTCATGGATGTTGCAACAGTCTTAAGTGTGAGGACTGGTCTTAAATCACTTTTCTCAGCACCATTGTAACTTCAGTCACCAAACAAATGGTCATAAGTCGAGGACTACCTGTAATGCTACTGAGTAATGTTCCAATTGGCTTCCTACCCTTGCATTGACTCTCCATTGCTTGACTGTGCAGTAATAGTCATATATTTTTTCTTTTAACAAGCTAGCAGAATGATTTTGTTGTTGTTGCCATACCTGGGTCTCCAACACACCATATTGCTCTATAGGAATTTAGCTTCATTTATGAAGGAGGCAATGGAATAAGAGGTGAACTGTCTGTCTTTATTAAGATCAGCTTGGACTCACCTCTGACCAGGAACAACAAGGAACTTAACATATTGCAAGGAACAGCACAACATGGGCAGGTTCTCCTTTGGGTAAATACTAATTTCCTCACATTACACTTTAGATGTGTTGGATTTCAATAGCTATTTGCCTGCTGGTCAGGAATTATGGAAAACTGATTTAAATTAAGAATTGAATACTGTACTCTGGTTCCTTTTCAGAATCAATCTTCAAAAATATTCTATTGCTATAAAACAAAATTAGAAGGAATAAATATTATATGTATAAGAGTGAGGATTACAGGATAAACTGATGAACCAGATTGTTTTGCCACTATTTTTTATTATTTTTATCCAATAAAATGAATCACAGTCTGTCTTGTTCATTGCCAGAGCAACTTTTTGCAGTATGTCATTTAAACTCTAATTTGACAAATGGATGAGGCTGAAAGATAGCACCTTGCCTAAGGCCAATCAATTAGTACCTGACTATGCTCAAATTTGAATCCAGGTCCTTTAGATGCACCTGCCAGATGAAATCAAGCATAAAGTACTGTGTGAGTGCCTGTATTTACTTACAAGCATCTTTTGTTCTCTTGCTTCTGCTGCTGTCTTTCTAAAAGTTGATTAAATATGATTTTACTTCTTTCTCACTCTGTTTTTACATTACCATCCCTTCAAGGAACTGGGATCAGCTTTTCTTTTTAATGTTTATGTTCTATCAAGGGCCACCTACAATAATGTTCATAATAAACTTAATATTCATGTCCATATTACTCTTAAGATATATGTCTTGTCTTTTCCTCAAGAGTTCAGGTACATTTAAGTAGATATTACCCTTAATTTAAAACCCACTTCAGCACTATGTAAGTTGGCCTAAGAGAACATAACTGACTCAAAATCACCCAGCAAGTTTCCACAGCTGAGGAGAGACTTGGACTTGGGTCTTCTTAGTACATAATGGTGCTATTAATATATTGATTCTTTTTTAAATATGAAGTCCAATATTTTGGATGATGCTAATGAAATAACCCAATTGCTATTTGAGTATTTCCATAATCTGCATTTGCCAACTTCTGAAATTCTGAAACATTCTGGGAACTAGGGTGGAGTCAATTCTGGCAGGTCAGGGAACAGCACTATGAACAAAAAACAATCTTCTAACATGAACAGTAAGCCATTTTCCAAACCAATGACTATAAATATAGGAATTACAGCCCAGTGTGCCTGGAGGACAACAAGGTGAAAAGCTCATATAAACATCCTGCATAGAGAAGAAGAAGCAGAAAAAGGAGGAGACAGTTTGCTCCTTGCTTTTCTTGAAAACAAACAAGCAAACTGGCTTTTTTTTTCTAGCTGATCTAGTTCATATAATCAGAATTTCAGTGGTCAGCAGTGTTCCGAACAGACCTTAGATTGCATTTCTGGTATAGATGCTTGGTAGAATATGTGCATCTCACGTTTTTCAGTGAATTATTAGTACTTACTTCACTTTAACTTTATTTTGGTCATTGACCAATAAAATACATTCTATAAAACAAGCAAAGTTATCCTCTAATGTCAATAACTGTTAGCAACCATTTGTAGGTAAAGTTTACACATAATGTAGCAGAATGTTGCTACCTTCAAAGAAATACATTTATCTTTGTTGTTAACATAACAGATAACAGAAGTAAAAATTATCAGGATGACATGCTAATTTGTGAATTATTAGTAGTTTCTAAGCTTCACAAATGGCTAATGTAAACAAAGGGATACAATCAGGATAAACCACTCAGAGTCCCTCCTTGGGGGGAGATGGGTGGTAGTACAATTTGAGAAATAAAATAAACATTTTTGTGGACTTCATACACTAATTTGTAAAGTTGCCTTACATTGAATAGCCAGTCTCCTAGCGAAGTTCCAACCTAAGATATGGAAAAAGAGAGGGGAAATACACATTGGTAGACCCTTGATGTGCTTCTGTTTTTATTTTCTTCCTTCTTTATTGGCCAGCTTGACTTACCACCTTTCAGGTATACCACCTATGACTTGCAGCTTTTGCAGCTGCTTATCTGAGTAGATGACCAAACAATTGGTCATTTGAATCATGAACAAACTGAATCATGATTTATTCATGCAACTTTCTGGTTTTCGCAACATGCTGAATTATAAGCTAACACCTAGGTTAGATTTATACAACTGACTGGTGCTAGAGACATTCTATTTGAATCTTTAACCAGTACCTTAAAGAACACCATCAACACTTTGACTGGCCAGGCAATGGATCAGAAACCAGACTTTTTGATTCCACACCTTGCTTGTTTTGTCAGTACTTGTCCAAGGAACAGCTCTGGTCTTGCTTTCTTTGACTGACAGCACTGGACCAATTAATAGGATTAAAGAATCATTGAGCTGTAAGGGGCACTTTGGTCAGGAGCTGCTATTCTACTTAAAAATCCAAATTAAAGCATTCCATATCCAGTGTAGCCCATCACATTCTTGGTAATTGGTTCTGTTGTTTAACTGGTGAATTGGGTCTTACTTTTAAGAACTTTTTCCAAAATTCAGCTGGAATTTACTTTCCTGTAACTTATGAACCTTATTCCCCATGACTCCAAAGAGAATAGGTAAGCAAGTAAAATGAATATGAGTACACCACCAGTTATCTCATTTTGGGTAGGAGAAAAAATGGTTGCAATTGGAAACAAGAGTCATGACAAAGGATCCCCTTTATCATGACTCCTTTCTCCAATTGTGACACTTTTTTGCCTATAAGAGAGGATCAAAGATCACAGGGAGCCCTTCTGAGACATTTCTGGTGGTGCTACTCCTGAGGGTAGCACAGTACTATTCAGTACATTAGGCTTCCAGCCCACTTGAGATACTGCAGCCTCAACAACTATTTGATAGCGAGTATGTTAAGACTAATCCCAACAACCCAATCCCACATCATGATATTGGAGACCCTTTTTATTGAACAGCCTATTAAAAATGTTAACTCCCACATTAAGTTCATATAACATGCTAAGCCACAGTATATTTAAACTATAGCTTACTGAATAAACACAGCAAGATTCACACTATATATTAATATAGCATACGTTTATAGATCACAGTGGCTGATCCACAGGAGGTACTAAGCCAAATGCATTCTCTGGTCAGGGCTTAGTAACTGCATGCCCATTCTGTTCTATGGTACAATTACATACCTATTGATGTAATCTAGAAAACCCCTACAGTTTTGTTTTAAGAAACGAATTCCCTTAGGCTCGTTAGAAACTTCAGCTTTCATCAGTCTGTTCTCTCTCGGGATAGAAAGATTAAACGTGAAAACTTCTCCCCCCCCCCCTTCACCTAATTCATCTACTGTACTCAGCCCATACCACAACCACTTCTATGAGCCCCCACTTTCGTGCTTCATAAGAGGCGGTTAGTGCAGCATTTCCTCTCACGCAGGGATTGTTGGGAATTGTAGTGTTTTGGGCACTCTTGGCTGCTTCTCAGGAGCTCTCGGGGACTACATTTCCCGTTTACATGAGCCAAAGGAAAACGGAGCTTTCTAACTGCGCTGGCTGCGGCCTTGCACTAAGCGAGAAAAAGAGAGACTTGGGGGAGGGGGGTAGCGTAGGCCCAAGCCCGGCTGAGGCCCGGAGCTGGCGGAGGAACAGCAGTTGCGACAGACACGAATTGGCGGGGCTATGGACCCTGCCGAGGCAGTGGTACAGGAGAAAGCCCTGAAATTCATGGTAAGAAGGAAAAGAGTGTGGAGGGGATTGAATGGGGATGGGGGTTAGCAATGGTTGTTGCTGGTGATTGTAGTAGGAAGCGGAGGAGGAGGATGGGGAGATGTTACGGAGGAGAGATTTATACGGGGTAACTTACAATCCTAAGGGTAACATTTACCTATTAAATGAGTTTAGGAACTCCAGAGGAAAAAAACATGGGAAATTGAGATTGTTACCATGTAGTGAGGAAAAAAGGGAAGGCAAGCAAGTCATGGGTTTCTCCATCGGGTTTTTTTCCCCCACCCCCCCATGGGCTTCGGTTATAGCGGGTTTGATATGGAAAGAGGATCCGTGGTTTGGGATTTGTTACTGTTTAGTTTTTAAATAACGGATTTTATAGAAATCAGGACTGAAGGCCGGGGTTTTATAATGATGGAGCCCAGAAGGCCGAGTTTTGGATCAGAACATTGTGAGGCTGGGAATACACTGAAGAAAGTCCAGATGGAGGGAGTGATGGAAGATGTGATGGGATTTAGGGAAATTGAAAATACTGTTGTTTTTTTGAGGGAGTTGATGTAGATTAGCACCTGAACAACACTCACAAGGTAAGAAATAGTTTATATAAATATATATATTTTTAAAAAGGTGGTTAGCAAGCCTAACTACAGTACTTAAGGATTTAGCTACTCTTTGGGGTCAAATTGGTTTACAATTTGCAAAGTAAATCATGATATGGAGCTTTTTTGTTATCAGTAAGGATGCAGAGATCTGTTTTAAATACTGAATGCTAGAATATCGGATTAGTTACATTGCATTAGAAGAAGATTCTATTTGTGGGAGGTTTTTTAGGCTAGATCTGTTGCTGCTATATGTAACCAAGCATCATAATCTTCACTCTGATGTATATGTTAAGACTGTTATTCTGTGTTAAGCATTCTTTGCAGTCCTTCCTTATTGCATATTGGTTTCAACTTACAGCAGAAGCTATGAGGACATTCTTTTCTCTAGGTACACCCAAATTGGTGTGTTTGTGCAGAAATCTACTACATTTCCACCCCATTCCCCCTGAAACCATATGGTCCAGCTTCAATCTTCTGGTCATATGTTGTAAATAGAGTCATCTCTGAATAGAAATTGTCCCACAGGGACCACAAAGGAAGTACTATGTTGCACCAAAACATATTTGATTTTCAATTAATTTCTAAAGCAACATATACGCAATCCACCTTTCTTCCCTGTTGCCCTAAATTACAGCAGAGGCTTTCATCCTGCTTTCATTGATATGCCAGAGAGTCTGCATTTCCCAGGCATCCACTTCATCCAATAACTGCTGTATCCTGTAATTGCACTGGTATAGCCAATTGCTGAGCTCAGAGAAAGATAGCCCAGCCTACATGAAAATGCTAGCTAATCGGTGGTTGACCTTTCTGCCTGAAACATAACACTCCCTGAATTTACTGCTTTTCCCCAGTAGTGTTCATGAATAGAAAAAAGTTAAAAGTGTAAAGATTGGTTGTAAGTTTCAAGCATCTGTTTGTCTCCCCCCCCCCAAATTATGTGTATTTGTATGACAGAGCAGTAGGCAGTTTTTTCACTTCATGAAGCATATCAACATTGCTAGTGTCATATTTTTCCTATAAAGCTTGCAGGTGTTGCATGTTTCCTAGTTTTCATGTTACACCATTTAAAGCTAATCTCTCTCTAGATTTGACTGGGAGAAACACAAGCTGTAAGAAAAGTGGAATCATGGTGGGCAGTGTGTACAATCAGAAAGCAGGTATTTGCAGTATTGGAAGAATGTATGTTCTCTTATATTGAAAACGGGGTGAAAACTAAACTTCAATTTCAGAAAGTCAATTTTCAATATGATAAACTGTTTTGCAGCTGGAGAGGTGTGATTGGGGAAAGACCGTCAGGGTATATACATTGAGGTAAACCTCAGTGTCACCAAATTGACAGATTGAGGTCTGGAAGCTAAATTCTGTTCTGCTGCCTTGTCCAGTTAACACCTTTGAGGAGGCAAACAATAGATTCCATCCAAATCATCTTTTGTTATGCATGTTTGGATATATAGTGTATATTTACTGAAAGGGCATCACATGAGTATGATAGTCTATGATATACTGCCTTTATTGTGAAATTCTTGTGTTATGAATATGAACATATGATTTATATGTTTTCTCACGCCTGTAGGCTATTGTACCTATCCTTTGGACAAGTATATTGATGGGGGGATGGTATTAGATACTTCTACCCTTGATAAGAAACATTTCATACGCATACTTTCCTTTTTTGGAATACAGTTTTCCTTATAGATTTGGCATATTCTTAAAAATATTTGGCTTTGTTTATATAAACATATGTTTCGTAAAAGCCCATTGAAAAAATGACCTTTGCTTTGGGAAGAAGGACCTCCACATAATTGTTTCTAATTTATAGTAAAACTAGAATCCTTTGGAAGATTGCAGATTCTATAATTAGTATTTTTTTTTGAAGTGTTCTTAAAGTCAAGGTGTTACATATTTCATCATTATTGGTATTGGCTGTAGTTGATCAGTACAGTACTAATCAAAAGTTAACCTTAATAGTTAAAATCATTTACCAAGCAGGTACTCTACACTTTCCTCTTTTGGTCCTTGGAAGGGAGATATTTAGTTGCACCAATTAAATCAATCTCTGATAAACTCTGGGTAATCATAATTGTACTTGTGAACATTTCCTGACAAGTCTTCACCAGTTTATGACACTGGATTTAGAGATTTAGGGTATGACTATTTCTTGTTTTCTGATTCTGCATACAATCACTTGTTAATAATTATTAGTAAAAGTACTAATCATTCAGCCTACAGAAGAGCAGTCAACAGATGGTTAACTGAAAGATAGGATTAGTAAGATGTGACTTCACTTCCAGAAAGAACAAGCTCAGATTTAGTTCCCTGTTTTCTCCTTTGAAAAACAAAAAAGGAATTGGCTGTTTCCAAGTTGTAGCTGGAAGCATGATCTGTGTGCCCCCCCCCCCACACCTTCCAGCAATCTTTTCCTCCTCTCATATTCTCATGCTCTTATTTGAATGGGGTATGAATTGTTCTTTACTCTGATAGAAATAGATTTGCCCCATGGGATGGCTATGAACACAGGCTGGTGAATGGGGATCCTCTGACCTACAGTATATTTCTCCCTTCCCCAGGTTATTTGTGATGATTGGGGAAGATATGTTTTCCTCTGGAGGGACAGCAAATCACTTTGACTACTTTGCCTAATTATACAGTGAAGGTGGAGGCAGATTGCTTTTTGGCTTGTTTTTTTGCCTGTATTGCTTGGGATACTATAATCAGGAATGTGGAAAAGAGCAGATGGAGACAGCAGTAAACCCACAAGCATCTTCAGTCAGCCAGTAGGGACTCAAGTAATTTTTCCTCCTATTCCTCACTCTCTATGTTGCTTCTGGGCATTTTCACAGAGGTTCCCTTACATTCTAGAAACTGGTAGTTGATCTTTTTGGCATTTGTGTGAGTGCTAATGCTTGTGTGTAGATCTTTTCAACTTCCTTCCTCTGAACTGTAAAGGTGGTAATATCTTCCTCTCAGAGGAAGAGGATAAATGTGGTGAATGTTCCATGCATGGAGAAAACTTCCTTTCGAGTTGGTGGGGGAGGAGAGAGGCAGGGAAGCTGGATTTTAAAGGAAGGAACAAACCTATTTTTGTACAGACTTAGATTAAAGCACTAAATTACCGACCACAGATTAAAAGGAACTATTTCTTGCTGCTCCTCAAGGTAAGCAGCAAAATAAAAAGATAATTCTTATTTCATTTCTTTTCATAGTGTTTATACTTTTGTACTGATTTTCTTTTCAAGAGTCAAAGTTTGTTCCTTCCTCATGGAAGACCTAAATGACATTTTAACAGCTATATATGAAACCTTGGGAAATAAGTCTGTAAACTACACCAGTGAAGATGTTTCTGAGGATGGGGGCTGGACATTATGGCCCAGTGTTTTTTGCTCCATTATGAATCAGCTGATCAATGGATAGTTAAAGATAGCCAGCCATCCTTGCTGTCTAGTTACGTCTTCAAAAGAAACATAACTGCTGTCTCTGTTGTGGTATTTGCCCAGGTATAGTGGATTGACTGAGTTGCACCACAGTGTTTTCCAGCAGAGAATGCTGAGTACAATGCAGTGCCCAAGTAAGTACTTTTCCCTTGATTCCAGGTACAGTATGTAAACATAGGGATTGTTGGTCAAGAAACCACATGAGCTTCTCTGTGCTTTCTGGCTCCCTGATCTTGCAAATTATATGCGAAATATGAGTGCCACAAGTAATAATAACTACTGTACTAACAATAATACATTTTTTTTTATTGTATGGCATAGCAGTTCGGTGTCCATGCTGCCTTTTTCTTGCTGGGAAATCCTTGTGAGGTCCAACAGCCAGATGTGTAGACTATTTAGCAGTGACAAGTCATGTTGCCTGGGGTGCACTGCAAGGAGGCTACTCTACATTGCACCGAGTTGGGCTGAGAGAAGGTGACTGGCCCAAGGTCAGCCAGCCAGATTTCATGCCTAAGGTGGGACTAGAACTCACAGACTCCTGGTTTCTAGCCCAGAACCTTAACCACTAGACCAAGGTTAGAAATCCAGAAGGGTCCTCTTCTGAATTGATATTAAACTTTATTAAAGTTGCTGTTCACTGATTCTTTGCTACTTATTTTTCTGCCTGAAGGGGTCAAGGCTCATAGTAAATCCAATTCTGTTGCCAATTTTTGCTTTTTGGATTTTATTTTGTTATCTCAAAAAACAAAACAAGGAAATCATGCAGAACATGGCTTTTTGAATTTTTTCCAATCCCCTTTACTAGCTGTGGCCATAGAAGTTGTCTGTATTTTCTTCTATGTAATGAAATAATGTGTGGTGTCTGTGTACATTATGTGTGTTTCTGCTTTCCCCTCAGGGTTTATATCTGTGTGTTTATATACGTGGACTTGTAAGGTCAAGGCAGGCTGCATATTTCCATGTCCTGGGTCACATGACTAGGATAGAGGCGGGCTTAGAATGGAGCAGCCGGCAGTGTTCTGAGATGCTTCCTAACTTCCTTTCCCATAGGGAAGCACTGGGGACATTTTTTCTGAAATATTTTTCTCAGCAGCTCCTAGCCAATTCAGTCCATTTTAAACTTGAACTTTCTTTTGCCGGCTTCTCCTGCCATACCAGATTTGGTTCTGCTCTATTCAGTTCTTGGAAAGTTATCCTGCTGACAGAGTCCTCAGCCCTTTCACAGGATTTCTTTCTTACATTATATTTGGTTAGAAAGAATAAAAAAGTTTCTAGACTGTTCCATTGCTGCTGTAGCCAGCCTTTAAATTTGCAAATAGTAGTTCTTACAGTAGTAAAAATGCAAGAGATTATATATATTATCTCTGTATATCAAGAGCAGCAAAGGTAGTATCCTTCAGATGTTTTAAGTCAGTGGTTCCCAACCTTTTTGGCACCAGGGACCAGTTTCGTGGAAGACAGTTTTTCCACGGACCAGGGTTGGTGGTGGTTTTGAAACGATTCAAGCGCTTCCTCTTTTTCCCAATCTTTTTTTTTTCTTCATGTCATTTGGAGATAGCAGCCAGTGGGCTTGCTTTCTCTGACAGGAGGCAGAGCTCAGGCAGTAATGTGAGCAATGGGGAGTGGCTGTAAATACTCAGGCTGTAAATTCGCTCACTCGCCCACTGCTCACCTCCTGCTGTGAGGCCCAGTTCCTAACAGGCCACGGACTGGAACCGGTCTGCAACCCGGGAGTTGGGGACCCCTGTTTTAAGTAATGAAGCCCTCAGCCAGCATGTCTAAGGAATGTGAGAGTTGTAATTCAAATCTGTTGAAGTAGGTGTCCTTCATCCGGGCTGGCCTACAGTTGTAATCAAAATTATTCAACCCCCATTGCAAAGCAGGTCGATTGTCAAAATGTATGGACTTTCAGCTGTTTGCAATGAACAAATCAAACAAAAACAATTGAAATAGCTCAACACAATGAATGTTTCAAGTGGTGTCCCAAAATTCGACTGAAAATGCAACTTATAATGACTTCTCCAGTCTCAAAAATATTCAATCCCCTGAATAGAATCCATCACAACAGCACACATACAGTATGCAAAACAAGGGTTGTCTCAAGCACACCTGATGCAACTAATCAAGGGCTTCATTAGTGCACCAGGTGTGCTTGAGCTGGAACACATGAAATACCTGAAGTGGCTAGGGGTTTGTTGAGTATCATGTTTGACTGCATGTTAGAAATACAGTATGGCTAAGTCAAAAGAATGGTCTGAAAAGGTAAGAGAAGAGATCATTGCCCTTCACAAACAAGGAACAGGATACAAAAAGATAGCGAAGGCACTGAATGATCCTAGAGACACTGTTGGAAGCATAGTTCACAAGTTCAAAGTTACAGGAACTGTCCTAACAGTCAGGAACCACGCTGAGACAAGGAATAGGTCTCTAGTGTTTTATTACTGCTACATTAGACAGAAAATCCTAACAAACTGAAGAAGCATGGGAAAAACCCAGACAGATAAACCCCAAAGGTTAAGGCGGGTCTGATCTGTGTCTCTTTGAATGGCTGCTTAACTCCTCAGTACTACGCATGCGTTTTCCCCCCTGGATAGGGGCCCCCTCCTGCTCACCATCAGTACTCATGACATGAACAGTGGTTACACTACCTGGATGGGGCAGAAAAAGGAAGCTGTCAATGGCTGCAACCAGATTTCTTAGAAGACAGGTAGAAAGAAACCTTCGAGTGACTGCAAAAGACCTGCAGCAAGACTTGGTGGCAACAGGCACTGAGGTTTCAGTGAGCACAGTAAGGCGCGTAGTAGACACAGAAGGTTTCCATGCCAGAACTCCAAGACGTACACCATTACTGACCCAAAAGCACAAGAAGAGTCGGCTCCAATATGCTCAAAATCATATAAATAAGCCACAGAAGTTTTGGGATTCTGTTCTGTGGAGCTATGAAACAAAACTGGAACTTTTTGGCTCGATGGATCAGTATGTCTGGAGAAAGAAGAATGAAGCATGTGCTGAAAAGAACACTCCGCCTACAGTTAAGCATGGTGGTGGCTCGGTGATCCTCTAGGGCTGCTTTGCATCCTCTGGCACTGGAAACCTGCAGTGTGTGGATGGCAAGATGGATTCATTGAAGTATCAGGAAATCCTAGGAGAAAATATGCTGTCTGTAAGGAAGCTAAAGCTTGGGCGTCATTGGACCTTCCAACAGGACAATGATCCTAAGCATACCTCAGATTCCACTAAGGCTTGGATGCAGAAGTAGTCCTGGAAGATTCTACAGTGGCCATCACAGTCACCTGCCTTGAACCCCATAGAAAATCTCTGGTGGGATTTGAAGAAGGTGGTTGCAGCACACAAACCCAAGAATATTACTGAACTGGAGGCTATTGCTTGTGAGGAATGGGCTAAGATTCCTTAGGAATGCTGCCAGAAGCTGGTGTCTGGCTATGCATCTCGTTTGCAGCAGGTCATAACAGCAAAAGAGTGCTCTACTAAGTACTGAAGATGCTTGCCATGAAGGGGTTGAATAATTCTGAGACTGGAGAAGTCATTATAAGTTGCATTTTCAGCTGACTTTGGGGACACCACTTGAAGCATTCGTGTGTTGAGCTGTTTCAATTGCTTTTGTTTGATTTGTTCATTGCAAACAGCTGAAAGTCTATACATTTTGAGAATCAACCTGATTTGCAATGGGGGTTGAATAATTTCAATTACAACTGTATATATGTAGAGCTCTGAAATAAGGAACAGCATTCAGATTTGCTTTGTCATGGTACCTCAAGTATAATGTGCCCACAGACACATTATTTGATGCCTGTCAGACTCCATGCCTCACCTAATCTTACCCCATTTTAAAGATTCTTAATATATGATGTATGTAATACATGAAATATATATACAGATACATGTTATATATATTGATCACATTATTCCTTTTCATGATAAGCAACATTACTCTACTGAAAAGGGGTTAAGAAATAGTAAGAAAAAAGGAATTAAAGTCATGAGGTAAGAAAACCTATACCTATTCTTACTAACACTATCCCTAGGTAAAGGTAAAGGTTTCCCTTGACATTAAGTCCAGTCGTGTCCAACTCTACTGTAGGGGGTGGTGTTCATCTCCGTTTCAAAGCCAAAGAGCCGACGTTTGTCCGTAGACGCTTCCATGGTCATGTGGCTGGCATGACTAAACGGAATGCTATTACCTGCCCGCCGAAGCGGTACCTATTAATCTTCTCACATTTGCATGTTTTCGAACTGCTAGGTTGGCAGGAGCTGGGACTAGCAACGGGAGCTCACCCTGTCACGCGGACTCGAACCGCCGACCTTCCGATCGGCAAGCTCAGCATCTCAGCAGTTTAACCCGCAGCGCCGCCGCGTCCCTCTCAACTCTATCCCTAGCTCATATAATAAAGTAGACGGCAGCATGCTTTTACATGTAGCCATTTTCACTTTTTTCAACAAACGTGTATTCTTTTCAACAGAACACATATTACTTTTCGGTCAGCATTTGCAGGTATTAAAATTGCTCCATCCATTGTCCCATCTTTTCCAGGGTATACAAATTCTTCTACTTGCTCCAGTTTTTCAGTTTATGTGTAACTTGGACTCATTCACTGTATCAGACTATATTTATCTTTGTCACATTAATGGTCAGATTTGTACATTATATCAGCATTTCTCAACCTTTTTACTCTGGAAAAACCCTTGAAATAATTTTCAGGTCTCAGGGAATCCCTGCATAAAACTCTCAAAAAAATACAAAAAACTTCACAATACAATTCACTTCTAACTTATACAATCCACATTCTACAACAACAGTGGCAAAATGGTAGGCTGGCAGCTGAATCACAGCACATATAAATTCCTACCGCTGTACTAGCATTGCACAGTGTGCGAAGTTAAAAAGACAAATATTTAGTTTTTTTCGATCATGATTTCTTGCAGAACCCCTAGCAACATCTTGCAGAACCCCAGTTTAGCTAACTTCCACTGCAAATCATTTGGGTTCTCAGTTGTTCTGCTTTAACTCTAGCTTCTTTCACTCCCCCCCCAAAGATCTACTGTTAGCTCTACCAAAAAATGGCCTGTCCTGTATTCAGAAACTCTCACCAAGCTTATATTCATTATTTTTGCCATGTGGGTGTATGAATAGATTTACAGTACATCTAAACAACATATTCAAAACTTTTTTTTTCTCAGCAGATACTTACCAAACAGTCACCTTTTGCATTCCTTCTTGGTTGTCTAAATGGCCTAATAACTTTTTCTGTTCACTTGCATGTTGCTTTCGCCCATGTATTTGTGTCCTCTAGCAGTGTTTTCCCTTGGATTGCATGCATTCAAATTCTGCAGGATTTCCCCCCAAACTAATTTCTGCTTCTTCCTTTATTACCATTCACCAGATCTCAATATGCAACCATCACCAACTTAATGTAACTATCCTACTTTCTGTAACGCTACAATCTAAATGACAATATATACTCTCTGACATTTTAGCCTTTTCATGCATAGCTAAGCATACACCCTCCTTTCTCTCCATGTATTCACAGAATCTACTCCACACGACCACCTTCATTCACATCTATTACATCCTTCCCCTTTCTGTTAGTTTCACAGACACACTGCATATCTATTTTTCTTTTGTTTGTTTCATTCCTTAATTCATGCTTTTACTATTCTTACAATCGAAGTTGCAGTCGTCTTCTTCCTAGCATTATTCCTGCGCTATGGCAGGGTCTGCTTGTCAGCATATCCATCTCCATTTGACTCGATCCAAGGCATCTTCAGGGGTGATGTTCACGCATTCCATGTCCTCCTCAATGCGGTCCATCCACCGTTTCTTGGGTCTACCACAATCCAAGTTGCAGTATGCCATAGTAATCATATTATGTACCCATTAATATTGCCCTTTGCCACACCTTACAACTTTGGTCATTTTAGGCCTTCATGTTGTACTTTTTAGTAAGAGGAGGTGTGGGCATGGTTACTTGTACCTATGCCACATGCCGCATTCCTACTGACAGTAAGGTTATACCAATTAGTTGTGGCACATTTTGGTCAGTGTGCCATTAGTGTAACCAAAGTCCAGTTTTATCTTAAGCGTGTTCATGGTATTCTGTGCAAGTTAGTGCTTCTTTAGATTAGACCTTGCAAGCCAGCATATCTGCATCCCACCAACTGTAGATATATGTAGTGAACTGACACACCCAGAATGGTTAAATATCCTTTTAATAATTAAACAACAGGAAGCTAATATGGAGTGTGTGTGTGTATATATATATATAAATTTTTTAAAGATTTTTTAAAAAGGAAAATAAAATCTAATACAAACTAATATAAAAAAAGAAAAAGAAAGAAATGAAAGAGAAAGCTAAAAGTGCAAGAGAAAAAGAAAAATAGAAAAAAATACAAAGAAATAGTTTCTGATCTTCTTTACAGCAGTTATAAATACAATTATAAATTTACTTCTTACTCTGTGGTTACAACATAACTTTCTTCTTTCTATATTCTATCCTGTCTAATCATCGAAACCATAAATCATAAGTTCATTTTTTTCTGTTTCACACAAAAAGTCTATAATGGGTTTCTAGTCAGCAGTAAATGTAGATTTTGTCTTTTCTCTGATCAAAGAAGTCCATGCCCACTATGGCAACCATTCTGTGTGAGTATCCAAAACATGTTCTCAATCTGCCCACCAATTCAGAGGGCTGGAGATATTAGGGAATATGAAAAACATCTGACAATAATACATTTTGTAGTTGTTTGACCATTATACATATTTTTAATTTGGAAGGTATGTTACCTATTTGTTGTTAGGTATGTAAAGTTATGTTCCATTATGATGTATAAAACCTCCATTTTGACCTGACACTTTGTCTGTATCCAAATTCCTCCTTTTGAACAATGTTGGAAAAGTGGTAGGAATGGCATTTTTTACATGCTTTGCTCAATCTAAACATTCATTTTTTATTTGCTTTATCATGCATTTTCATATATACACATACAGAGAAAGACAGGAACATCTCCTGAAAGAGTTGTGCAGCCTGGGAAAAAGATGCAATTATTTTAATTATTCAAATAGAGATACTTCTTATATGTTCCTGAACATCCTGAAACACATCTTTTTGAAGAATTATATAGTTGTAATAATTACTGTGGATGCATCTTGCAGTATGTAAGGATGATGTGTATGTCAATTACTTAAATTTGCATCTGATGAAAGGTTGCATAGTTGCATAATTCTATTGAATGAAATATTTTATTTTGAAGTATTTATTTTAGGAAATCCACAAAACTTAGAACAGTTCCTTAAACTGGTTTTGGATTATGTTGTAACCACAATTTTCAAGGATACTATGGATGAGTTTAATGTCCAACGTGTATATTTGAGTAAACTTTCAAATTGCAGATATGATCCTTAAAAGCACAGTAGAATAGCCTTGGCTGGAATTTTGATTAAATATAATCTAAAGTGCACTGCATGTGTCTGCATCAAAAATGAATTTCTTTTTCCAAAGTAGCTTCAAGTGGTTCTGTTAAATGTAGGAATGTTCTGATGATTATCTTTTTAATTAAAATGAGAAATCTTTGTTTAAAGTGGCTTTCTTTTTTTTTAACGGCCTCTTACAGTCTCTATAACAATCATTTCTTAAGTCTGAACGTTTTTAATTCCAGGAATCCATTTATATAAAACTATGTTTAGACTTAATTAAAGAACAATTTCTTACAAAGCTTGTAAATAGCCAGGAAAAAGGGAAGGACAGAAAATAAAACTGACATTCATGCACAACAAACTGATTCTTACAAGGTATGTAATACGCTATAAAAATACAATAAAGCCCTTTTTATAAGAGTTCATATTTTCTTATCCTTGTTTTCAAAGGTATTTAAGAAAGATATCAAAGTTCTGTGACTCAACATCTGTTTTCCTGAATGGACCAGCAGCTATTTCAGGTTTCACATAATTAGCAGCGCACACAGCTAAACTGCATTTGTTTAGATGTCTAATTAAAAATACCTTTGCAACACATTGCTAAATTTCTTGTAATGTTTTAGTTTTATCAGTGTTGAATGCCTTTTTAAAAAAGAAATTAAGATGTGGGTAAGTGAATAGGAAGACATGTATTACACAGTCAGGACCAGAAATATTGGAACAAGGATAACTGTTTTGGCATTTGGCCTCTGTACACCACATTGAAGTTGAAAGGAAACACACCCAGATGGGAGCGAAGTCAGGACTTTCAGCTGTCATTCAAGGGGTTTGACGAAAGTAGGAAACTAACTATTCAGGAAGTACAGCCAGTGGCACATACCCCCGCCCCCATCATTGGTGGCTCATAAGTAATAGAACACACCAACATATCTCTGATGGGTTTATTTTGTTTTCTCAGCCTAACGATGACCTCCTTCACTCGCATGGACACCTCTTTGGATCTCATGTTGAGAGTTCCAGTGAACAGCTACCAAATGCAAATGTAACACTCAGAACCACCTCCAGGCCTTTTATCTGCTTGATTGGTCATGGGGTACCCAACAAACAGGCCACACCTGGCCATGCAGCTTCTTGTCAGCCAATTGCTTTCTATTACTTTTGAACCACCAACTATGGGTGTGTGTGTATGCCACTGGCTGTACTTCCTGAATGGTTATTGCCCCACTTTTGTCAAACCCCTTGAATGACAGCTGAAAGTCCTGACTTCGCTCCCATCTGGGTGTGTTTCCTTTCAACTTCAATGTGGTGGTGTACAGAGGCCAAATGCCAAAACAGTTATCCTTGTTCCAATATTTCTGGTCCTGACTGTACTTCTAGGCTTCAGATTTTCTATTCTGAACTGAAGTTTTGTAAATAACAAACTTAAAACAACAAAATAAATAAAAATCTTGAATTTCTGAAAAAAGTGAAAAGGTGAAAGGTCCCCTGTACTAGAGGGGACGCGGTGGCGCTGCGGGTTAAACCACTGAGCTGCTGAACTTGCCAATCGGAAGGTCGGAAAATCGGCGGTTCGAATCCGCATGACGGGGTGAGCTCCAGTTGCTAATCCCAGCTCCTGCCAAACCTAGCAGTTCGAAAACATGCAAATGTGAGTAGATTAATAGATACCACTTCGGTGGGCAGGTAACGGCGTTTCGTGTAGTCATGCCGGCCACATGACCACGGAAGTGTCTATGGACAAACGCCGGCTCTTGGCTTTGAAATGGAGATGAGCACCGCCCCCTAGAGTCGGACACGACTGGACTTAATGTCAAGGGAAACCTTTCCCTTTACTACCCCTGTGCTAGAGATTAAAAATTCTAGTAGCAGCTTTGTGAGGTTATCTCCTTTCTTTACCATTTCACAGACTGCATCTTTATATACACCACTCCTGAGCATACTTTCCCTTTTGACCCAAATATCTTTTGTTGGAGACAACTCTGCTAACGAAGTTATGGAGCATCCTATGTTCTTTTGTCGCACTTCCTTCAAAAAGTTGAAAATATTTCTAGAATCTAGCAGTCTAGTATGATTTTATTTTTGTAAATTAGATAGTAAGACTTATCACACTGATTATTTAGATGTGGGTATCTCTGGGTTTTGGAGGAGGGTAAATTAAGACTTTTGTCATGTGGTAAGACAAGTCTATCTTGTGTTGTCAATGACTGATATCAGATTAGTACTGTGGTGTTTATTATAGGATGGCATATGAGTGTTTTTAGTCTTTCCCTGGTCAAAGCATGTTGCAGTTAACCCATTTCTATCATCTAACAGTTTAGTGCTCTGCTGTTAACCGCATCTGATAGTGGTGTTTGTTTATTTATAACAGCTAGGTTGATTGTTTGACATCTTAAGTCAGTCTGTAGCCATTGAGATTACATATATAAATAAGTCTACAAAGTGTTACTATTCTGCTGCATTTAAAAACACTCTAGTTTTTTACTCAGAAGAAACAGAGAAAATAGAATGATTGCATTCAGCCTTTCTGTCTAAGTTAGGAGCAGACTCCAAACATGTGAGCAGGTTTGTTTTCAGTGCTGGATATGAGTGGGATTTCTTCTTTTCCGTGACCAGACTAGAAAGTTACACTGGGCTGCTGGAGAAAAGGAATGAGTGGTATTGTTTTCTCTCTTTCTGGCAATGTATAGACCAAGTGAATGTTTAAGTGCCAGACTGGTTTAAGCTGCATGAAAATCCTGATTTGATCAAATAGATAATTACAACATGCCTTGACTAAGGATCAAAATTGTCTTAATAGTCTATATGCATATGCATTAATAGTCTATATGTTTTAATATGTTTGTCTACCTGATTAAATTTTTTTTGAAAGGTTTTATTCAGGTTACAAGCAAAAATAGTAAAAAGCCACAGCTGTACTTCTAATGGGAGTACCATACTTGTTTTCTACTTGGTAATTCCTCCAAGCTTTAGGGAAGAGTAGGCTGTAAATATATGTGCTGAAAGTAGTGCTAAAATAAACATCATAATCTTATCACTGTGCTTTGAGAATATGTAATTGTCATATGTTAGTGTTCAGTGACAGATAAAAAATGTTGCTGGAAACTCAGTGTAAACAGATCCAGGTCCCTATATATCTGCATATATACATTGTTCTCTTGCACATTTTGGGAATTCTGTTTTGGAAGGAACTGTTTTAGCTGTGTACAAGAATTGGCTCCCTTAATAGTTGAAAGGAAGTTTTCCAGTGCAGTGAAGTTCTACAAATTATTAATTGGTTCCTTGTGCTTTCAAGTGCCATCATTTGATACACCGTACATTGCCATTTGAGAGCCTTTTAGTGGAATTTTCAGATGACGCTATGCTTGGAATGGTCAGTGGCAAAAGATGACAAGGATGCCAAAGAACACGCTGGTTGGATGTAATCAAAGCAGACACAGGCCAAAATATAAAGCAACTGAAAGAAGCTGTACAAGATTGGAAATATGGAGAGAGCTGGCTTATGGAATCGCCAAGGGTCAGATACGACTGAATGGATGATTCGATTCGGCATTGCCATAGCATGACAGCCTTTATATATATATTATATATATATATAAATTAATGGTATAACTAACATGCACACTTTTAAATCTTTGAATTTATATAAAATTTAAGTAATAAATGCTTTGTGTCTTCATTCTAAGGTTTACAAACAGATTCTATTCTTCTGCTTGAGCTACAGTACAAAGGAAACGCAGGGATCAAGTTAACAATGTTTTGGAGGTTTTTGTTTTGTTCGCTTCATTAAATATATGCAATTAGTAAAAAGCAAATGGTGAATTTGCTAACACATCATTGAAGTATTTAGCTTCATGGATTGAGAAAAGTGGAATTAGTGCTCCATGCCCTCTCTTAGTATCTATACCATAGGCAATAGGAAGAATAGGTTGACCTTAATATTTGTTTCCACTAAATCGCCGCCTTGCAGCACTTAGTTTGTACTGAATGAAAAGCTTAATTTCACGCCCTGATTAGTGCTAGTATATGCAGGTGGATATTTATTTTATATGGCTAAGCAGGTCTTCCTTGGCAAATTATTCACCAGCCAGCAGCACTATAATTCCTCATGAGTAGTTAGTGCTAAATTATAGCTCTTGTTAGTGAGTAAATCAAAACAATACTGGATGCTAACCTTTTGACTAGGTAGGAGTGATGGGAAGGCAGAGGTAATAGACAAGCACAAGATTAGATTGAGGGGATGTGAAGGTAATAGAGTTTTCTTTGTATGTGAATGAAGAGCCTGGAAGAAGAGGTCTGGACGTTTTGGAAATCAGTGCATAGATGCTTTGGGTCAAAAAAGCAGACCTTATGTTCACTGTTGTGTGGGATTGGAAAGATTGCTCAGTGATCCCAGAATAATTTTTTATGTTTTGTTTTGTTTACAATAGATAGAAGATTTATCTGTGACTTTTTACAACTGAATCTGAGAGAGATCACTTCCATTTCTTTATTCCAAGAGATCTTACTTAGTTTATATCATTTGTTTTATTATGTATATATAGCAGGAGAAGGGAGCATTCCTGTTACAGGTTACTGCAAAGTTAACTTGCATTAGAATTATAAACAAGTTGGATTTTGTACTTTTATTAGGGGCAAGCAAAATGCAAATAAGAGTGTGCAAACTTTTGACTTTGTAATTCTTCATCAGGCTAGCTGATATGCAAAGAAAGGGTTAGGAGAAGAAAAATAAAGCTCTCTTCCTAGTTAGAAATATCTATACTTCACTTAAGGTAAGAAACAAATCTGAATTACAGTGAACGGTTCTGTTTTCCGAAATGGGAAGGGAAGAGATTATACTTGCTATTTTGCTGGTGAATGCTGTGAAATTTGAAATTGATACTGAGGTATAAAATCTATTTTCTCTTTCTTTCCCTCTTCTTCCCCTCCACCCAATCTTAGGTACTAAAATAATGCTTCCTAAACATTGCCTAATCTGTCACCTCCCCAAGCTAAATCTAAACAGACCTCATGCTTGTAACATACCTTTTTCTTCCTTGCTTTTTATATCTTCTAATCTGCTGAAGAGTATTGGAGAACTCAGAGAAGTTGTGGCATTTTGGTTAGTTGCAAGCAAGTATTGCTCAACTTGGGAGCCAATTTGGTGTAGTGGTTAAAGCATCAGGCTAGAAACCAGGAGACTGTGAGTTCTAGTCCTGCCTTAGGCACAAAGCCGGCTGGGTGACTTTGGGCCAGTCACTTTCTCTTAGCTCTAGGAAGGAGGCAATGGCAAACCACTTCTGAAAAAACCTTGTCAAGAAAACTGCAGAAACTTGTCCAGGCAGTCTTTGATAATTGGACATGATTGAACAGATTAAAAAAAAAATGCCCAACTATAGAGTTGGATTATTTTTGTTTTAATGAAGCAGAGTGAACATTTATATTTGTTTTTTAAGCATGTGATGTTACATTGCTGAGGCAGCTGATTTCTCACAGTAATTGAAAGTGCTTTCTTGTGTTTCTTGTTCAGTCAATTTTCTCTAGATCTCTTTGCAAATAATATTTTCTCTGAGTTGGACCTTTTTTTAAAGGGTGTTGTAACCACAGCTGATCTAGGCATAAGTGGTAAAGTCCACTCTGTGGGGCTTGAGTCAAGCATTTGTCAAAGTTCATTCAGAGATTTTCTTACAGATTGTCCTAAACATTCCAGATCTTGGGTATGATAATGTATATGCTGCAGAACAGAATATTACTTTTAGCTTAACCTTTACCTTTTGACCTGTGTAGCATGTCCTAAAATGTTTCTGATTGGTGTAATTAAGATCCAGCTAGCTTTAGCAAATAAGAATGAGACATCTCTAAGTAAATTGTTTTGGGAAACCTGAGGCAGCCATTTAGATTTCTCACTTTAATAAATACAAACAATACAACCTAATTCTCATCTTTTTGCAGACCTAGTTTTTATCATTCTCAGTCACAACCATGTAATTAAAAGATGCCAACAAATGGAATGTGAGATGGAAGGACATATACTCCACAGAAGTAGGATATGTAACATATTATCTATAAGTTGTGTTAATAGAAGATATTACTGTTTATTTTCATGCCAGAAATAATTATTACTGTATTCCATTTAGAAGTATTCAAATGTTTTATAAGAGTATATAAGTAATTGAACAAATCACTGTGAGAAATTACCTCTAAATTGAAACTTTCAGTGATGTCCTCAAATACCAATTGGCTGTTGGGCAGCTTAAAAAGAATGTGGATGCCATCCCTGCTTTGTAGATAGGAAAGAGGAAGCATAGAAGAGTGTCAATATTTCTACAGAGCCTTAAATACACTAATAGTGAAGACATTCTTGTCTTTGCTTTCCTAGCATCCTTCTGTTCCTTTAACTATGGTTTGGTTAATTTTACAATTGGTTACCCACCTGTTATAACATTTTTTATCATTAAACAAAATTAATTTTAAAAATGGTCTGGTGCTGTCTGCTTTTAATGGAATTGGAGTTTCTTTAGTCCTATAATCTGCCTCATGAGGCTTGTCTGTCTTCTAGGAAGTGCAGCATTGCGTCATTAAAATATCACCCCCCGCTGAGAAAAACATCAGTCCTGTTCACTAAATGGCAATGCTGAAGCAGTGACAAGTGTTTCTAAAAACTGTATTAAAAATTCATTTATTCTTAGCTAAGCATTTAGCTAAGTATAAATGAATTTAACAAATAATGGAGAATAATAAATTAGTGTGTTCTTGTTAACAAACATGTCTGTGCAAAGGACTACATAAAAATAATAAATGTTCTTCCATCACAGCAGTAGTTCTGTGGTACCAAAAGGAAGCTGCAGTTCTGATTTCAGTAGCTTTGGAATGGAGTGCCTTGAAGCAGGATTGCTAAAGGTGAATAGACTTCCTTAAAGAATTATGTGATCAAAATCATATTGCCATGTTCATTTGACATTGGTCACCTAAAGCAGGATATTTTTCATAATCGGTAGCCCCCTGACTCTCATATCAAAAGAATAACACTGTAAGGTTAATGTCAGCCACATTTTTTTTTTGCTCTATATATGACGCCAGTGTTGGCCCCATAATTTTCTCAGCTGGCTTTATTTATCCTTTCTTATGTGTGGAGAGGCAGATATTTAAGAACCTTTCTTGCACAGAAAGCCTTATTCTTTCTTGCTACATAATTAGCACTTGTTTATGACACAACCTCTGATTTGATTTTTAAAACAAATTGCACAGTAAAGAAGCTGATATTTAAACTGTATGGTAACCATGGCTCCAGCTGTGATTCAAATATTGTAAGCCTTCAGGGGTTGCATTAGGCTTAGAAAATAGGAACTGAGGCCTGTAATTTAATGTCTGTCTTTTAAAAACTGCATTTTTTTAAGAGAGAAAAGAAATGCATTCCATAGAATTTAAAATATTGACTCATTCTGAGAAAACAGCCTTTTCAAACCTCACTAGAGACTACTCAGATCCATTAAGTTAACAGTGGAAGAAGAAGCAAAGGAAGGCAATAAAACAAAAAATCCGTTAAAGTTGCAGGGAAATGGTGGCCAGTATGAAATCTGTGAGTGAGATAATGGCTTTAGAACACTGGGAGGGAGAATGTTGAGAAGGCAACCTTAGAAATAGGGTAAAATATTCAAAACAACGTTTGAGTTTTAGTGTAAAACTGAAATGCTGAAGGTAGTTCAGCTGGATAATACTGAATTGTATTGGCGATAAATGGAATCATGCTTGTAAAATTTATGTAGAAAGGTTGCGTTTCAATTTCTGCACAAAACAATTACGTTGACATGGTTAAGAAACTTTGAGGAATTGTTGTCAAGATGCCTTGGGATTCTAAAACACAGCAGCATTTCTTTTACAATAATTACATGGGAATGTTGAGTTCTTAACAGGCAAGAAACTTTGCAGTTTTGAAAAATGTGACATAACAGAAAACCCTGTCCAGCCAACTCCTTTTTTTTTTTTTAATGAAGTTAGTTTTATTACTCTGCTTTCTGCTCCTTTTCTTAAGAGTGGAATCATGACACAATCTCTCCTCACATATCCTATTTCTGTTGATTAAGTGTTTTAGTCGAAAATATACAGACAAATATATGCAGGAACACTTCTTGTGAGATTCAGACAATTTCTGTGCATGTTTAAAAGCATTTTTTCTAAATTATCTTGGAAATCTGAATTGAATCAACCTGATTTTATTCAGATCTCAGAACTGAAATCAGATAAGTTTTTAAAAATCAAACAGGCAGTTCCAACTGCATTATAAAATCAGATAGAATCAAACCTGTGATTCAAAATGAATTTTGACTGTTTGACACACCAAGGTAGCTCAGCATCTTTATAATAAGAAAAACACATTACCATTCTTAATCTTGGGGTCCTAGGGTGGTGCCAACAGGTCCCAGGATTCCCACGGACACACTAGTTTCTCTGATCCATCTGAGTTTAAGGTTTGAATAGACTTTCATAATGAAACCATTTTTTCAAAAGGAACTAAACGTGCTACCAAGCAGCAATTTCAAATAGCTTTTTTATTTACAAGGACATCCCTGGACCCCATAGGCTTCCTTAGAAAATAAAAAATTAAATGGCTGTAAGTCACCACTTTTTAAAGAAATTTAAAGTGTGAACCAGAAAGCTAACTAATGCAAGCTGTTGGTGGTATGCTGCTTTCTGCAGTGGTGGTGGAGGGGTTCTGAGAAATAGATTCACAAGTTTGCCTTCTGATAAATGGCTGTTTTGTGACTATACCCACTGTGGTAGCTAGTTTGAGAATAGCCAAACCCCACCTCCACAGCAATCATTTTATGACATGAGATAGTCCCAGCATCTGTGCCTACCATCCCCAAAAGGTTAAAGAATCCTATTTTGTATAATGCTTTTCATTAGATGTCCACATGCATTCTCATACTAATTCCAATGTTGTTATTAATTCCAATGTTATTTAGATAGGATAGAAGATAAAAAGATCAGCAAGTCTACCAAGTGACTTCATGGCTGAGCTGAGTTTTAGTTCATTCTCTGAACTGATGGGTTTCAAATATACAGTATATCTTACATACCTTTCATTTGGCAGAACTGCTGCATAATGTCTACATTGTAAAAGATTTTGAGCCATATCCTAGTATTTGCAGTCAATTCACATGTTATTCTACGTAGATCCTTGGGCCTTGTTTTTGTTCATATAAATTGAGGTGTGCCCTAGAACTCACTTTAACTCTATAGTAATTCTGTATTACAGATAAATATTGTTAGTTCCCCAGAGTCATGTATTTGAGATGGGTGGCCATATAAATCTACTAAAAAATAAAGGAAAAGGGGGGGAAAACTACAAAAAGAGGATTGTCTCATTGCTGTAAATCTAATTGTGCCTCCTAGTACCTCATCTGGGAAGGGAAAAACTAAACTGCCTCATTAAAAAGTTGCCAAATGAAGCTATATGTGGATAAAGTGTATTGGGGGACATGGCACTCATAAGCAAAGAGTCATCTTTAAATACAGTGCATACAGTATTGCTATTCCTAGTCTATTGCGTGCTAATAATACAAAGTAGCACGCTAACTTTGGTATCATGACGTGTACTGTATCCAGTACATGAAAAATGTATTCAGTGGTGCCAAATCTGCTGCATAGCCTTTTCCTTCCACACCATGTTATTGTGCGCATGATCTCAACTCTAGAAGGATTTAAGCAAACACTCTATGATTAAAAGCACTGCCATTTTTACCAGTTTGATAATATAAAATGTTGTTTTTGTACCAGTGGGTCCCCACCCCCCAGTTAGGGCTGTGGTGATGGAAGATGTGGTAGAAGTGGTCCAAAAGAGTGACCTGAAGGTGCCTGGTTAACTTAGCTGGATGTAATATAATTCTGTACTAACAATAAAAACTCCTCTGACAAGTATCTGGATGGGAGTCTTCCTGAAAACTCAGAATAGGCCTCTGCTCCTTGTAAGAAAATAGGGTAACAGAGAAATGGAACAGGGAAAGGGTAAAGAAAGTCTACTCAAGGTTGCACTAAGAATTGGCTTTTGCTTTTCGTAATAGTATATAGAAGCTTGTTGGCTTTTTCAATCAATTTGTTTATTAAAGTTACAGCTTTTTTTTCTACAAAATATACCTGCTTGTTATATGCTACAGATTTACTGAAACATCAGTTACCAATTGCGATGAGGAAAAAAATGATGAAACATGCATTGTATCACAATTTAACACAGCCCACCCTTTCATCAGATGCAAATGCAGAAGACATTTGAGTCATTATGTCACAGTGCATTTAATCCCCCCCCACCCCCAATGTCTGTGTATTAGCTGTAGAGATACTTGATGGTCATGGATTGCCTTCTTCTATTATCTGGCCTGTTTAAAGTATGTCAGACATCCAAACATCACTAATGCATTACTGGAGTTTTGCAAGTACTATGTTTTCATATTTTGGGGCAATGTGATCATCAGTTTTCAGAACCTGTCCAAGTTACATTTGTGCTGAAAATGTCTTATATTGGGCTGCAAAAAGCATGAAGCTGCTTCACTTGGGACATAAGATGGGGAATGTTCCCATATCATTGGGGAATGTTTGCTCCAAGTCAGATTAGATGCAGAGTATGTTGAAGTGGAAGATACTCATATGTCCCTTAATATAATCTTTAGTACCAGTTTTAGTGCCAGAGCTCTACTGTACTGATAAATCCATTTGGGATGGCTGCCTTTACAAAATTTTGAGGTTTTTTTCTGCAACTATAGTTCTATTACTATAGGGTATTTTGCACTTAACTTGTACCTTACTTGAAAATTAAATCAGAATATATGTGTTTGGTGTTTATTATCACCTGGAACAAAACCTAGGCTAGCCAGGTCCCAATATAAAAGGAGGTCTCTTATGTCTATTCTTTCCTAGCCAAGAATACACATGCCTAAAGATGGATTCCAGCTTACATCTTCTGGATACCAAGCATGGCTAAAGCAGGTTGGACTGTATTACTGTTTCTTATTTATTGTGAGGGCTTGCACTAGAATCATGTGCTTGTTTCATTAGTAAAGTATATACAGAATTCAACACTCATACTATTCTATAATCAAATACCAATGCCTTTTCTATGTTCATGTGCATTTTATGTCTGCATGTTGTGTTCATTTCCTCTTCTCATGAGTAAAAGTTCAAATGAGGATCATCAGAAGGGACAGTGGAACAATACATAGAAAGATCAGAAACAACTTAAATTGCTAAATTAAAATTAACCTTCAAGTGTGAAGATCTGTAGTGGTGGTAATAACAGGGAGGGCAATGGGTTAATACACAGGAGACTTACATCTAGAGCCTAATTCAGATTTGATTGGGTAAAACAAGTGTGGACATTTGCTCGTATCCCATAACAATCCTGCAGTTTGACACAATGTGACACTGTTGGGAGTCCCTGCTCAGATGTAGTCTGGTGCTATATTACTTTGGTGATTATTAAAG
This sequence comes from Candoia aspera, assembly GCF_035149785.1. NCBI lineage: Eukaryota > Metazoa > Chordata > Lepidosauria > Squamata > Candoiidae > Candoia > Candoia aspera. The sequence goes on along the minus strand of NC_086158.1, from coordinate 48,142,607 downwards.
GCCAAGCTTTAGATGTTTCGGCAGTCTGGCTCTAGCAATTGCTGTCAGCATCTTAAAGCAAATCTAGTATAACAATTCTCCCCAAAGAATCCAGCTTTAAACTTTGCATGTGTGACACATGCATGCCTGTGATAGATAGTAATTTTTGTGGAAAAATGCAGTAGAGATGAAAAGTTGCTCCATTGTTGAAAGTAGGAATTATGTCATGGTATTGAAAAAATAAAACAATGAAGATAAACACATAACTATGTTTCTGATTAATGAACGTGCTAAAATGAATGTGCTCTTTGGAGTTCTGATGAAGCAAATTGATTTGAAAAACCCATTAAATTAAGCAGGAGGATATAAAATAAAGAAAATTAAACATACTTTTAAATGAAAGGATAGAGTTTTTGAATGTTTCAGTGATTTTTTGATTTCTTATACTTGGCTCTAGAATCAGGAGAGTAGATTGAAGACCCAATTATTGAATGTATAAAATCTTCTGGAATGGTATGAAGAATTGCCAAGGGAATATGGGATTCTCTCTTTCAAAAATAGAACCTAGTTGTAATAAAATTAAATGAAGTTTACATACCTTACCTTAAAAGATAGATAAACAAATTGAGCTTACCTCCTGGTGAGTGCATGGGTGCATCCCTGCTGTTTTCTTGGCAACAGTATAGGAAGTAGTTTGCCACTGCATTTTTCTGGGATGTTTTTTTCAGCATCCCAGTCCAGCATACAGCCCTGGAATTCCCTGGTGGTCTCCTAGTCAAGAGTTAACCAGGCCTGATCCTGTTTAACTTTCTCAGCCAGGTGCTGCCACCTGCTGAGCCATAGTACACCTAATAATCAGGTAACCTGCAGTGCTGTTTCCAGTGAAAGCTCAGATAATGGTGCTAGAATATAATGATAGTGCAGAAGAAACAAATTTATTAGTAAATAGAATATGTTTTTATTATATTCCATAACTAGGCTAGTAGAATGACTATGAGTTGATCATGTAATAAATTAGTTATCTTTTTTTTTCTTTTCAAGACTATTTTGGCTTAAATCAGTAGGATCAGAAGAATTTTGCTTAAATCAGTGGAATATAAATCTGCATATTAATTTGAATTAATCAGGTTAAATCACAGTTGAAGTCTTTACATTTCCTGACTTTATGACCACATTACTTGCCTAAGCTACATTTTTATAAGAATGGCTGTCTCTGAGTTTACCCATTCACCGTTAAAAACTGTTCCAATTCCTGTATTTAATATGAATATAAATAAGTTGCTTGATGAAAATTTAAATTTACACATTTCTTTTTAAAATATATACTGCACATAGCTGTTTTTGTGATAATAAATTCGTTGATGCTTTAATAGTGTTTAATATAATGTTTAATGCATGGTTTGCAACTGAATGTGTATTTTCCCTATTCTTTTCAAAGAGTTTACACATTTAGTGAGTAATGGCAATAACTCATGCACCTTTAGCATGTGTTAAATGCAGTCTTAGTAGGGAGTTATTTTTATAGCTAGAGAGAAAGCAATACTCCAAGGATTCTACATAGTCCTCATATTGAGCCAAAATAAATGAGTAAAAAGGTTGAAACTATTTGCAGTATTTTATTTGCAGCATGGAAAGTTTTCCTCCTCTTTCAGGTATTTTTCAGCAGTGCCTACAAATATTTTCAAATACTGCTTTTTCCAATATTTTTAAAACAAATATTTTTGTTGCTTTTTCCTGTATACCTGTTCTTTGTCCCCATCTCTCAATTGGCTTTGTTTGTAATATTGTTATGTAGCAGAATATGATTAGCAGTATTGCATAGTAATGTCCTTTTCAGAAATCCTGGTTAGCTTGATCATTTATGCATTGTGGAAGAAAGCACTAATTAGAAAGGAAAGAAGGAAAGAAAATTGTATGATGGAAAGGGAATGAATATTATTTATTTATTTATCTATTTAATTTTTATCCCGCCTTTATTATTTTTATAAATAACTCAAGGCAGCGAACAGACCAAGTACTTCTTCCTCCTCCTCTTTTCCCCACGACGACAACCCTGTGAGGTGGGTTGGGCTGAGAGAGAGTGACTGGCCCAAGGTCACCCAGCTGGCTTTTGTGCATAAGGTGGGACTAGAACTCACAGACTCCTGGTTTCTAGCCCAGCACCACCACCACCACCACCTCCTCCTCCTCCTTATTATTATTATTATTATTATTACCCTTAACAAATTTTTCATGATTTTTTAATACCTCTCCAGCCCATTAATTCTTTTCAAATAAAATATGGAAATAAGGGACTGTTTAAGATAGTATGAAGAAAAAAAAAATTACACGTAGCATTTTTGACGAAGCCTTTAGCAGTTGAAAATCTTGGTTTATGTGCAAACTGTTTTCCAAATTATCTCTTTCATTGGCGGCAGTGTTTTCTTTTTGCATTACTCTCTATTGATCTAATGTCTGATTTATACATTAAATATAAGTATCATAATAAAAGTGTATTCAAGTGATCTTAAACTAATTTATATTGTAAATAAGATGGAAGAAAATGGATTTCTGCAAGTCTGGTCATGCACTGTAAATAATAATAAAGCTGACCATTTTATTTTTTAAAAATGACGAGATTTGAATAATTTCAGCCGCTTAAATTCAGAAAAACTGTTGAGTAAAAGCTGTGAGGGGTCAGGCATATTGATATTACTACCCTTAGTAGTAGGCTTTTACAGAGAGTAATATACTAAAGTGAAGAATATTAGCTACCAGAAAAAAAAAGTCTCTCCTCACGTTTTATGAGCATAACCTTTGGAGAGAATTAGGCATCCATACTTCTTTTTATGATCTTGATCATGACTTCTTTTCCTTCAAATGGATGCAATGTCCATTGGCCAGTAACGTACCATCCTCAGCATGCTGATGTCATTTTTTTAACAGTGAGTGTCCATTGGGATAAATGTTGTTATGTATTTTAATAGTCTATGCTAAAGATGCTTGCCTTTTTCCTTGACTGAACGTTTAAAAACCTGGTGGTTGAAGCTGAGTTATGAAATCATAGGTTTTGTTCAGACATGATAATAAGCAATAGAACTCAACTATTTTTTTTAATGTCTGAATTAATAGAGTGGTATTGACTAGCAAACAGCATTAGCGACAATAGTTTGAAGTGAGTTAAATCATAATTAGTACTAATTATGGTTCAACATGATGCCTGAATGGAAACATCTCAGTTACAGACATTACTGCAACATCAGAATATGTAACTTTATGGAAAGGGAAATGCAGATGTTAAATTGATTGCTGTGAGGATGGAGAATGTCAGTAATCAGCAACCTTAAACCAGGGTTTTCTATTGAGCCATGATTTAGGTTACTTATTTATCACAAATGTCTTAATGCTGCTTTAATCATTTGGTTTCTACACAACCCAGCAAAATACAACACAACAATCAACAGTAATCGTCAAAATATATATTAATGCAATCCAGCAATCATAGTATCATAAGGCATAGCACTGTAAATCATCAGAAAAAAAAAAAACATCACACATTCAGATACCTCTAAAGCAGTGCTTCCTAAACCTGGATAAATTACCCAAAATTCAGTAAAAGTGGTTTTTTTGGGGGGTAATGACACGAAAACCATTAAATTGACTTAAAGTGTTTTACCTACATTGGATAAAAAGGACTTTCTGATAAGCGATTTTGGGTAATGAAGGAAAAAGTTTGGAAGCAAAACTTAGCAAGCACTTTTTGCCTTGGATTGGCAGACTGTGTTAGGAGGAAGCAGTCTTACAGGTAACTAGCCCCCAAGCCATGCAGGATTTAAAGGTGATAATTAGCTCCTTCAGTTGCACCTGGAAACTAATGTAGTTCCCTCAACATTGGTGTTACATGGTAATTCCAGATAGACTTGGTCAGTATGTAGGCTGCTGTATGGATGGATGATATTCTAGAGGTGACAGACTCGTCCCTGGGGGAGTTGACGACCGACAGGAAGCTCTGGCGTGGGCTGGTCCATGAAGTCATGAAGAGTCGGAAGCGACTAAACAATAAACAACAACAAAACAGTTTCCAAATGGTCTTCAAAGGTAGTCTCCTGAAGAGCATATTATTCTAGTCTATCTGTGAAGCACTGAGGTGATGAATGACTGTTGTCAGTGTTTTCTGCACTGGAATGGTTGCAACTGGAGCACCAGCCAACTCTGTGCAAGGACCCTCCTGACCATAGCTTCCACCTGCTGTTCCAGCAGAGCTGAGAGTCTAGGAGCACCTCTAGAATCTCTTGGCTTCTGAACCGAAAGCCACTCCCTCTTGCTGAGTTAAGTCTCCGTCTGTTTCTCCCCATCCAGATCCTTATAGCCTCCAGACACCAGGGCAAGGCTTCCAGTCATCTCCTGGACAGGCTAAAGTAGAGATGTGAAGCTGGTTATCATCAGTATATTTGTAATACTGAACCCAAACAGTCTTCCTTCAGTGGCCTTGTATACTTGTTAAATGGAACTGGAGATTAGTATCCCAACTTTAGCAGGTGGTCCAGAATAATAGTGTGGAATTGAAGGCTGCCAAAAAGACTATTAGAGTTACTTTCCCTCCATCTAAACCCCATTATAGGTCATCAGTAAGATCAGTGCATATGGTTTCTGTCCCATGCCCAGGACAGGAAAGGGTTGATATGTTTCTTTCAGAGCCTTGGTAGTTGATGGCCACCTTCCCTAAAAAAAGGTTAGAAACTAGACAGCAGTTGCCCAGTAGAGCTCAGTTCAGGGTCATCCCCTTAAGGAGAAGATACACCAATGCCTTCTTCAAGAGCATCACCTCCCCCTCCTTGTAAGCCATGACCCAGCTTCCCATCATCTCCCTGGCATCATGTACCAACTAGCTGGGATGGATCAAGTCCACAAAGTGGCAGAGCTCATCTCACCAAAGACTCTGTTCACTTCCTCAGGATCAATATTGTTAGATGTTATTTTTGGCATCTCCTCAGAGGTGAGTCTTTTCTCCTGAAATAGTGGTCTGTTAATGGCTTTTCTTCCCCAAAATGGTTTGAGTCACTTTTAAAAAGGCCATTGGACAGCCCTCTGCAGACACAATGAGGATGGAATTGTAGTTTCGCTTCACTGCCTTTTTTGCTGCAGCGTAGGCCTGAATTGAGGGACTCGGTGGCGCTGCGGGTTAAATCGCTGAGCTGCTGAGCTTGCCAATTGGTCGGCGGTTTGAATCCGCGTTACGGGGTGAGCTCCTGTTTCTAGTCCCAGCTCCTGCCAACCTAGCAGCTCGAAAACATGCAAATGTAAGTAGATTAATAGGTACCGCTTCGGTGGGCAGGTAACGGCGTTCTGTGTTGTCATGCTGGCCACATGACCATGGAAGTATCTACAGACAAATGCCGGCTCTTCGGCTTTGAAACAGAGATGAGCACCGCCCCCTACAGTAGAGTCGGACACGACTGGACTTAATGTCAAGGGAAACCTTTACCTTTACCTAGGCCTGAACTAGGTCATGTATCTGTATCCAGTTGGATTTATTCTTTGACTTTTTCCAGTGATGCTCTACATGGCTCCTGTGATGGTACGTCACCTGGAGATCTTCACATTTAGTATATAGGGAGATACCACTTATGGAACGAGCCTATCAAGAGGCCATGTCACCAAAGGCTGGCCAGGATCCCACCAGAATGACACTTCGTGTTTCTGGGAAACTGCACAACTGTCTTCTGAAAGCCAATTGGATACATCACACCTTGGGGCAGACCAATCTAATTTGTCTTACCTCCCTGTGATTTGTGTGTGACAAAGTTGCAGTTCTTATATATCCCTTTCCTACCCAAGATTATGTCTCAACTGTTACTAGGTCTTGTATAAACCAAATCTAATGAGTGTACCCTCTCCTTATCTGTTAGATAGTGACTTGGAATAAATATGACTATGTAATGATTTGGTAGAAATCCATGGTTGTCATGGTATCCATGAAATCCAAACTGCCTTTGGACAATACCATCAGCCGAAGTGTCTCAACCCGTAATGCTGAAGTGAGGTTGAGTAGTTTGGGTAGGGATGCTGCTGTGCAGCTATGAAGACAGTACAAGAGAGGCATCCCAATTTGTCAGAACTGAACATGTAGGCACCAATAGAACAGAGCTTCTAGTGACCATCAGTGTCTCCCAGTGGGCAAATGCCATTCCAGCTCTTTCCCCCAAATCTTGGAGTTGAGGCTGATGCAATACCTGAAATCATCTCAGAAGCACTCTCTCATCCTTGCCAGTCCAAGTTTCAGTAATGAATGCCATGTTAGCCTCTCTTACTCAGATTGTGGATGATGATGGTCTTATTACAAATAGACCTGCATTCTATAGCATCAACCTGATTGCCAAGTTGAGATTTGGGAGCTGGAAGAAGAGATTAGTTTCAAGTTTCCAACTCTCCTTCTCCTGCAATAGCTTGCCCCCTGCCTCCCACAATATCTCCCTCTGTACTTCAATGATTCTCCCTTTGTTTATACCACATCTTACTATTTCTTCACCTCTCCCCAACTTTAGGAGGGACTGCATACTGGCATCAACATTCTCTCCTATAATTTCCAGTAACCCATAATGCACTCATCCACACTTAGTCTCTTAGTCCCCTTAGTTCACTTAGTTCTTTCTTAGTTCACTCATCCACAATCCCTCATCCTCTTCATCATTTATTCCTTTTACCCATTCCAGACCCTCCTCACCTCCCCCACTCTTACCCAGTCAAGTGGTTAAGCAGTTGCTTCCACCCATTGCCTGCCCTTGCTCTCATTCTGGGGAGGAGAGGGAATCTATCTTCATCCCTGTCTATCACTCAGGGTGCCAATCTTCTCAGGGACTGTCTGGCCTTCTAAAGGACAAGTGCCACTCCCCATCCTCCAATTCCTCCCTACTCTCTCCATTCTCACCCAGGATCATAGTTGAGTGAGTCTTTCACCCACTGCCCTCCAGAGGGTCCTTCTACCTCTGCCCCCTTTTTCCAATTTGGTTGCTGTAGTTCTCAGTCTCTATTCACTTTCTGAATCCTCCACAATCTTATCTCTCACTTTGCAGCAGTTCCTCAGCTCTTCCCATCCTATTCCTCCTTTACCCTGCAATCTTCCTCCTTTATTCCCACACTCCTAGGTCCACTGTTCTTCTTACTTCAATTATTCCCAGATAACGGTCTATTACAGTCTTCCTTTGTACTCTTGTCCTTTGATCCTCCAACCACAGTAACTTACCTTCTCTCTACCACTTTTTTGATCTCAACAAATACTCCACATCTTCTCTCCTTCAGGATACCCATTCCCCACTTTCCCAAACGTTCATTGTAAATTCCGTTCTTCCTCTTTCAAATCCTCGCACTTCAACTAGCAGCCTTCTCTCCCTATTTTAGTTTTGAGTTGCTCCCATCCTACATCTATTTCTTTCTGCCTTTGTATGGGTAAGCGTGCTCGGTTTTTCTCACCCTCCCTCTCTGGATCACAGTCTGGGATGCAAAGGCAGCAAGTCTGGGCTTCCAGCTTCTCTTCTAGTCTGCAAATGAGTCTTCCGTTATTCTTAGGCTGACCGTATTTCCTTGAGACAAAAACGGGACATTGGGATGGCAAAACGGGATGGGGGTTAAAAACGGGACATTGGGATGGCAAAACGGGATGGGGGTTAAAAACGGGACATTGGGATGGCAAAATGGGGTAGGGCTGGGCGACGGGCTGGATCGGCAGGCAGGAACTTCTCCTGTTTTCTCAGGCTGGGAATCTTTGGATTCCTTCATTTGAGAGAGGCAAGACTGGGCTGGAGAGTCTAATGAATGGTTGTCCCTGACAAGCCATTCCTCCTCTGGCTGTGCTTTTACGCTCTTTTCTTCCTGCTGTTTTAAGGCAGGAGCCAATCGGCTCACCCTTTGATCACCGCCTATCAGCTGATCCTGTTTTTTTCTTTTTAGGTTTCCTCCCAGGTTGAGCTCTGAGGCTTTTTTCCCGCCTTTCTGCTGAGCTCCCCTTCCTTCCATTCAAAGTCAGACTGCATTCTGACAGGTTCGCAGGAACTTTCAAATTTTTAAGTAAGGTTTTTAAGAAAACGGGACAAAATGGACATTTATATTAAAACAACAGGACGGTCTGGAAATGTTAAAGAAATGAGACTGTCCCATTCAAAATGGGACATATGGTCAGCCTAATTATTCTCCTGATGGCTACTGGAATCTGGTCCACAGGACTAGCAGACTAACTCAGCCATGGCTTCTCAGGTCACCATGGTTCTGTAGAAGGTACTGACCTTTTCCACTCCTCTGCCACCTGTGCTACCCAGGATTTTCCAGCGTGGCACACTTCTGTGGTTTCTGCGTGTCATCACTCCAGCTAGCACACACCTTTGACCAGGTCAGTTTGGTCTCACCTGTCTGCTTTGTTTCCTCCATTTCTGTGTCCTTTTCCCTTCAGCTAAGATTGCATCATTCTCACACTTAGTGCTTGAAAGGATTCTTTAACAGCCTTCAATCCCCAAATACTGGCCTACTGTTAGTATTTGGCTAAAACATTTTCCTTTCCTGCAGTGCCAGCTTAATATTGCCTATAAGATCCTTAGTGATAGGCTTTTCAGTGTAAACATTATTACTATTTTTTAAAGGAAAAAAATACAGGTAGTCCTCATTTAGTGACTGCCTTGTTTAACAACCATCCACAATTATGAAGGTGATAAAAAAGTAACTTTACAACCAATCCTTGCATTTACGACCTCCTCTGGTCTGTAAAGCAAAGGAAAACTGAAGATCATAAGCACAGTTGCAATTTCTCTTAGTGACTGTTCCATTTAATGACCAAGTTGCTGATCCCAGTTGTGGTCACCAAATGAGGACTACATATACATACTTTCCACAGGTCATCAAATTCACATATTGCACTTGGAGAATTTTTCCAATCTCTTGTTAAAGACACTATAACGGGCAGCTTTAAGTAAGTGCATCTCATTGAATGAATGAATGAATGGGGGGAGGGTGCTGAATATTCCACGCACAACTTTGAGCATGACAGTATCACATTTTAAAAATACCTGTTTCGGCAGACATGTCCATACAAGTCTCCAGTGGTATCTTGGAGTAAAAGCTATTTATATAGCTTTTTTAGCATGTGATATACGATATTGCTCATTTTATACTTCTTTGCAACATTTTATTCAGCAGATTATATATTGTCATCTTATTTTGCAGATGTGGAACTAAGGGGTTGTAATTTGTCTGAGACAATCTGGTAAGGCTAGAGCTTAGTTGTGTTTTTTAATTAGATATTGTGAGTGCTTACTGACTGTAAAAATAACTACAACTTTATACTATCAGCTAAACAAGTATTATCAGAGGGATTAGTAAATGTAGTTGTAGTGAGTCAGCTGGAACTGGATGAAAAATCCACAATATATTTTATGGTGAATGTTTCCATAAAAGTTTATACCACTTATTCTCCCTCCTCCTCCTCCTCCTCCTTTTTTTTTTTTTAAGATATAGTTCAAAAGGAATGGGGGCAATTTCATACAAGGCATGCTTGAGAAAGGCCCATCCCTGTTAGAAGATAGGAAGAACATGCTTCTTGGGCCTGTGCAAATCATTCAGTGAAGGGTTTCTCAAAGCAGCTATTCACAGGCTCAGCCCGGCTGCTTCCAGGCCCTTCTGAGATCTTCTGGGCATGTATGCGCATGCCTGGAAGATACTTCCACGGGGATAATTAGTTTAATCAGGGAAAAACACAGCACTAGAAGAAAGTCTAGTTGAACTGACTGTACTCCCTACCGTCTCAGGCTAAAGTCTTGTTTAAAAAAACAACCCTGAATGTTGAGAACAGTAAGAATTCCCTGTGAGGTCTTAACAGCAGTAACTATTCCCTTTCTCTCTCGTTAGCTGTGTCCCCCTCCCCTGGATTTAGACTGTAAGCTTCTTTGGTGGGAGCCTTTTCTTGTTTTTGCTTATGAATTATTTAATTGATATGGTTTAAGAAATAAAATAACATATATGTTAACTCTTCTTGGGTATGCAGTGTTTCTTCACACATTCTCTTGATTTAATGTTCTTTAAAACCTATTAACTTCAGCAAAGGATCGTTACCTTGTGGTGTTGGAGCTTGAGCACCTCAATGATGCCATGAGCTAAACTGTGAAGGGCCACCCAAGACGGGAAGGTCATGACAGTCAGGTCAGACTAAATGCGATCCCTGGGGAAGGTAATGGCAACCCACCCCAGTATTCTTGCCATGGAAACTCAGTGGATCAGTACAACCAGAGATATGTTGGTATACAATCGGAAGATGAGACCCCCAGGTGGGAAGATGGTCAGAATGCTACTGGGGAGGAACAGAGGATGAGTTCAACTAGCCCCAGACGTGATGACACAGCTAGCTCAAAGCCAAAAGGACGGCTAGCGGCCGACGGTGCTGGTGGTGAATGGCGAATCCGATGTTCTAAGGATCGACACACCATTGGAATCTGGAATATAAGATCTATGAGCCAGGGCAAATTGGATGTGGTTATTGGTGAGATGTCAAGATGAAAGATCGACGTTTTGGGCATCAGTGAACTGAAATGGACTGGAATGGGCCACTTCACATCAAATGACCACCAGATCTACTACTTTGGACAAGAGGACCACAGAAGAAATGGAGTAGCCTTCATAATTAATAGTAAAGTGGTTAAAGCAGTGCTTGGATACAATCCAAAAAATGATAGAATGATCTCAATTCGAATTCAGGGCAAGCCATCTAACATCACAGTGATCCAAATATACGCCATAACCACAGATGCTGAAGAAGCTGAAGTAGAGCAGTTCTATGAGGATCTGCAGCACCTACTGGACAACACGCCTAAAAGAGATGTTATTTTCATCACGGGAGACTGGAATGCTAAGGTGGGCAGTCAAATGACACCTGGAATTACAGGTAAGCATGGCCTGGGAGAACAAAAGGAAGCAGGACATAGGCTGATAGAATTTTGCCAAGACAACTCACTCTGCATAACAAACACTCTCTTCCAACAACCTAAGAGACGGCTTTATACATGGACTTCCCCAGATGGACAACACCGAAATCAGATTGACTACATCCTTTGCAGCCAAAGGTGGCAGACATCTATACAGTCGGTAAAAACAAGACCTGGAGCTGACTGTAGTTCAGATCACGAACTTCTTGCACAATTTAGGATCAGACTAAAGAGATTAGGGAAGACCCACAGATCAGCTAGATATGAGCTCACTAATATTCCTAAGGAATATGCAGTGGAGGTGAAGAATAGATTTAAGCGACTGGACTTAGTAGATAGGGTCCCGGAAGAACTCTGGACAGAAGTTGGCAGCATTGTTCAGGAGGCGGCAACAAAATACATCCCAAAGAAAGAGAACACCAAGAAGGCAAAATGGCTGTCTGCTGAGACACTAGAAGTAGCCCAAGATAGAAGGAAAGCAAAAGGCAACAGTGATAGGGGGAGATATGCCCAATTAAATGCAAAATTCCAGAGGTTAGGCAGAAGAGATAAGGAATTATTTTTAAACAAGCAATGCGCGGAAGTGGAAGAAGACAATAGAATAGGAAGGACAAGAGACCTCTTCCAGAAAATTAGAAACATTGGAGGTAAATTCCAGGCAAAAATGGGTATGATCAAAAACAAAGATGGCAAGGACCTAACAGAAGAAGAAGAGATCAAGAAAAGGTGGCAAGAATATACAGAAGACCTGTATAGGAAAGATAACAATATCGGGGATAGCTTTGACGGTGTGGTCAGTGAGCTAGAGCCAGACATCCTGAAGAGTGAGGTTGAATGGGCCTTAAGCATTTCTAATAACAAGGCAGCAGGAGACGATGGCATCCCAGCTGAACTGTTCAAAATCTTGCAAGATGATGCTGTCAAGGTAATGCATGCTATATGCCAGCAAATTTGGAAAACACAAGAATGGCCATCAGATTGGAAAAAATCAACGTATATCCCCATACCAAAAAAGGGAAACACTAAAGAATGTTCAAACTATCGAACAGTGGCACTCATTTCACATGCCAGTAAGGTAATGCTCAAGATCCTGCAAGGTAGACTTCAGCAGTTCATGGAGCAAGAATTGCCAGATGTGCAATCTGGGTTTAGAAAAGGCAGAGGAACTAGGGACCAAATTGCCAATATCCGCTGGATAATGGAAAAAGCCAGGGAGTTTCAGAAAAACATCTATTTCTGTTTTATTGACTATTCTAAAGCCTTTGACTGTGTGGACCATAACAAATTGTGGCAAGTTCTTAGTGGTATGGGGATACCAAGTCATCTTGTCTGCCTCCTGAAGAATCTGTTTAATGACCAAGTAGCAACAGTAAGAACAGAGCACGGAACAACGGACTGGTTTAAGATTGGGAAAGGAGTACGGCAGGGCTGTATACTTTCACCCTACCTATTCAACTTGTACGCAGAACACATCATGCGACATGCTGGGCTTGAGGAATCCAAGGCTGGAGTTAAAATCTCTGGAAGAAACATTAACAATCTCAGATATGCAGATGATACCACTTTGATTGTTGAAAGCGTAGAGGAACTGAGGAGCCTTATGATGAAGGTGAAAGAGGAAAGTGCAAAAGCTGGCTTGCAGCTAAACCTCAAAAAAACCAAGATTATGGTAACCAGCTTGATTGATAACTGGCAAATAGAGGGAGAAAACATAGAGGCAGTGAAAGACTTTGTATTTCTAGGTGCAAAGATTACTGCAGATGCTGACTGCAGTCAGGAAATCAGAAGACGTTTAATCCTTGGGAGAAGAGCAATGACAAATCTCGATAAAATAGTTAAGGGCAGAGACATCACACTGACAACAAAGGTCCACATAGTTAAAGCAATGGTGTTCCCTGTAGTAACATATGGCTGCGAGAGCTGGACCATAAGGAAGGCTGAGAGAAGGAAGATAGATGCTTTTGAACTGTGGTGTTGGAGGAAAATTCTGAGAGTGCCTTGGACTGCAAGAAGATCAAACCAGTCCATCCTCCAGGAAATCAAGCCAGACTGCTCACTTGAGGGAATGATATTCAAGGCAAAACTGAAATACTTTGGCCACATAATGAGAAAACAGGACACCCTGGAGAAGATGCTGATGAGAGTGGAGGGCAAAAGGAAGAGGGGCCGACCAAGGGCAAGGTGGATGGATGATATTCTAGAGGTGACGGACTCGTCCCAGGGGGAGCTGGGGGTGTTGACGGCCAACAGGAAGCTCTGACGTGGGCTGGTCCATGAAGTCACGAAGAGGCAGAAGCGACTAAATGAATAAACAACAACAAAAAACCTATTAAAAATAATGCTGTCCAGATCTTTGTGATCAATTTGGCAGTTTAAAATTTGATAAATTTTGGAAAATCTATTTGTGGCTCTTAGATACGATAATTTGGTCATAGCTGATAATTCTGTATTCATGTATACACGTTTAAAGAACAGATTATTTAGAGAATTTCTTGAGATCACACATGTGGCACTATTGGTGGATATAGTTGTCTTTTAAACTGCCCCCCCCAGGACTAATACATTAATTGCAGAAGTTAGTATTGTCTTCAATGACTTCTTTCTGATAAGTTGTGTTTGTGCTATTTTCATATTCAGTTACCTACTTATTAGGACATGTACGCACAGTTTGCAAAAAAAAAAAAAGTTCTTGGATGTTTTCCAAGAATTTCATAAGGGACCGGCAGTGTGGTGGAAATTTGCATATATTAATTTTAATTTGGCCTTTGAATTAGTGTAGGGATTTAGTTTACTAAGGTTATATAATGGACAGCCTTTGTAGCCAATAAATAAAAGGATTGTGACCCTCTAGATTCTCCAACTATAATATTCTGAATCTTCTACCAGGACTGCATGTCAGTGGCACTGTTACTATGGTTTTACTCATTCCAGAATGTGATCATAAGAGAAATTTTGTATACTATCATCACTTGTGCTGCTTAATATCTACATGAAACATTGGAAGAGTTTGGTTGTGGTTTTATGTAATTGATGATACACAGCTTTATACATCTTTCCCTGGAATTCCCGTGAGGCAGAGGATGCCCTTAACAGGTGCTTGAAATTTGCTTTGGATGGAAAGACAGCAAATAAATTGAAGTTGGATTCAAATCAAGTGGAATTAAGAGTAGATGATTTTGAAAGAATAACATTGCTATAAAGAACTGATAACCAGGAGTGCCTTTTAAGAGCAGCACTTGCTTTGACAATTGATTCTTGCAGTCAAAGATATATCCACTACAATCATGCCAATGACTTCTAGATTGGAATAGTTAGGTAATGCACTATATTTAAATATTGTTAAGAAACTTCACTAGTTACAGAATGTGTTAAGAAAAATTATCTGGAGGAAAGATGAAATCTGTGTTGTTCAAGAACTGCACAGTTTAGACTACCATTTTTGACAGTTGGAAGCCCTAAACAGTTCTAGTATTCATGGAAGGGGAGGTTTTTCTCCAAATGCTATGACCAGGTTGTGACTGTTCTGTGAAATTCCTTGTCACTCAAGTCTGTATGGAATTATGTGTTTGCAACAGAGTTAACTGTTGTCTGTCTGTGTCTGAGCTTATGGAACCTATCTGACAACAGTTAGTTTACCAAGGCATGGATTCATAGCCCCACTGCTGAATTCATCTTTATGCTACTTTCTCTTCCATGCAGGGATGAAGGGACTTTGTAAATCCTATTGGATCCAAGAATCTGGATGGACTCTAAAGCATGCTGTATGTACAAGAAATGACTGCAAAGAAATAGTTAAATAATGCCTTGGAATAAGGAGGTTTGGGTCCAATTTTTTGACTCAGTGTTGGCTTGCTGGGTGACCTCCAGAAAAGCAATTAACCTTTGTCCTTCTATAAAGGCAAAAGCAGTTATAACAATAATACAGGCACCCTGTTGTTACCACAGAGACTAGTATAGAATAAAAAGGAATTCTTTGTATGAACGCTAGATAGGACCATTTATTTTTCCTGTGTCAATTTAGCAATGTTTATTTGAGCCCTTTAATATTTTCTGGGGTTTTTTTCCTTTTAGTTTTCAAATTAAAATACAATATTTCAGATCATTTTTTAAAAAAAAATATGCCCCATATTTTTAAACAGAGTTAAAAGCTTAAAAAGAGAGGAAACCCCATTGCATTATAAAAACTTTATGGAGAATAGAAAGAGTTTGGGGACAATTATTATAGCCTAATTGCTATAACAATATAAGGACAAAGATGTGTCTTCATTATTCTGGTAGATTTCTTATTTGACAAACTGATGACTGCTTTTTGATTAGTTTAATTCAGGATGTACTGGTTTTTTATTTTGCGATGATTTTTCTTTCCCTTGTGCTTTCATATGATTGCTAGTTTCTCTACAAGAAGATCCTCTAGTATAGTTGTGTATAACACTAGATGTTTTCTCTGAGAAAGGCATAAGCTAAACACGTTAGAACAGTGCAGGCTATGGAATGCTTTTTGTTAGAAGTTGCATTTGTGCCTTCTCTCTGCTTTTGGAAAATGAGTTAAGCAGACTCACCTTTTCATCCAGGTCCTTTGAATTGTTTATGATTACATCTACTCTTAGTGATCTTCATTGATGGCCAGTTTTCAAAGTATTGGTGTTGACCTTTAAGGCCATAAATGGCTTGAAGCATATATTTTTGTTGAAGTGCAGAGAGGGCTTTGATTATAGAGTTGATCATGGGCAGTGCCTGGAGGCAGTTACCTGAGTGAGGACCTTAAAATTTGCTGCTTTGGGAGGTATATTAAACATGGTGTGCAATCAGTTCTATAACCTGCTTCAGACATTGTCTTTGCTAGGAGGTTTGGTTCCTCCTGATGCTTTTGTTTCTTCTGTAAAGGGTTTTATTGTATTATTGTAATGTTCTAATTTTATTATAGTTCAGAGTTGTTGTATGATGTAAATTGACTTGTGATTATTAAATGGAGAATGGTTAACAAATACAATAAAATCATACTTTATATTTTAATTGCTGGCTTCATTTTATTTATATTAACCACTTCAGTCATCATGTTGAATGGAAAGTAAGGATGTATATTCTTTTTTCTTCCTTTTTTTTAATATTAGATTTTCCAGTTTTAGGGACTTCCACTGGTGACAGTGGTGGCTTGAGCTGGTTTTTTCAGCTGTCTGCAGACTGACCTGTCAGAGTGGCTTTTTTTCTTGGGCTCAGGCAGACTTCCTTGGAGCCCAGAAGTGTTCTCCAGATTAAGGAGAACCCCAAGAATCACCCCATGTGTTCTCCAGACAGCTGGTCACAGCCAGAAGACCTCAAAACAGTGTTTCAACTGGTAAGCGATCAGCTGAGAGGTGGGGCTGTCATCTTCTTCCCAAGCCACTCTGAAGCCAAAATGGACCTTAAAGCTGCCCACATCTTATCCCATAATACAGACATTTTAAAAGATTCAAGGTCAGAATATAGTAAAATGGGTGTTTGAGGACATCTTGCCTAGGAAAATAGACAAATTGGCATAAAGTCAGATGATATAATGCTGTTAAGCTCAGACACTTTGAAAGATTTGGGGTGGGAGTTCTTTAGTGCTATCTAAGATAGTAATGTTAGTAACATTCAAATGCACTTCCAAAGTTCATTTAATTGGGAGGAAATGTCTTGCATGCTAATATATGACTGAAAAGGATTTCTCTGAAATTTGATCATGATGAAACTTGAAATAGCAATACAGTATGTTGAGAGTACCACTAACATATATGCATTCTAGTGAATTATAATGAAGCATACTGCAAATTTGGATCCTGTCTCATTTAGGATCCTCAGAAAGAAAACAAAGTGGGAAGTTTTCATAGAAAAAAATTAAAATATTGGATTGTATTCTTCAGGAAACACGAAGTGATGAAAGGAATCTGAACAATAGTGTTGTACAGGTAGTCCTCAGCTTATGACAGCAATTGGGACCAAATTGCTCTCACTAAGAAATGCAATTGTAAAGTGTGATGTCACATGACCATGCTACTTAGCAATGGCAATTCCAGCATTCCCAGTTGCTGTCATTAAGTGATGACCTCACATGACTCTGACTTCTGACTTCTGACTTCCTTCCGGCTTCCCCATTGACTTTGCTTGTGGGAAGCTGGCAGGGAATGTTGGAAATTATGATCACGTGACCATGGCTCGTGGCAATGTCATAGTTGCAAACTGGGTGCTGAGCACCTGGATCATGATCATGTGACTGCGGAGATGCTGTGATGGCTGAAACTCCAAGGACTGGTTATAAGTACCACTCGTTCAGTGCCGTCATAACTTTGAATAGTCACTGAACAAATGGTTGTAAGCTGGGACTACCATTACATAAAAGAAAAGTGCAAAATAAATTACTTATACGTACAATATTTTAGAGTGAACCACAAAGGCTATTTTTTAATTTAGAGTTCTGTAATATAGGGTATTTGTGAAATTTATACATTTGTACATTTCTACTTTATTTTTATTTTAAAAACATCCAACATGGCTCTTATATGAGGAGAAGTTGCTTGAGATGTTTTTAAATTAAAACTCTTTTTTCATTCTG
Source organism: Candoia aspera (assembly GCF_035149785.1). NCBI lineage: Eukaryota > Metazoa > Chordata > Lepidosauria > Squamata > Candoiidae > Candoia > Candoia aspera. The sequence goes on along the minus strand of NC_086158.1, from coordinate 48,125,117 downwards.
ATGTGATTAATTAATAGACTGAACTCTTGGAGTTTACAAAATTGAAAGGTTGCTAGGTTGTGGATAAGTCATGCACATGCTCAGTGTGAGTTCTAAGTTACATATCAAATGGGAAGTAACTATCATGTCTTCAGATTTTTCTCCAATTGACTTCTCCATAAATAAATCTCCACACAAAAAACTTGATATTGGAGTAAATAGTTAATTTAATCTCCTTTTTCCAGTGTTCTCTGTGCCAAGAGAGAAATAGAGGTGCATTGTACACGTACTTTCTCTCTCTCTCTCTCTCTGCGCACACAGATACATATCACCTCTCTGTCTGTCTCTCTCTATATATAGGGGACAGCATGATTATGTTAGTCACCACCTGAATTGTATGTGTTCTCTCATCTGCTGTGAATAAGGTTTCAGACACATTTTGTAAGTACTTGACTCACCTATTTGCCTTGTAGAAGCAGCTTGACTTAATCAAAACTTCCTATTTTTAAAAGAGAGAATATATTTTTTCTACTTGTTGCAGAAGAGATAGGAATTCCTGCCTCTTGTCCTGAGGTGGAGTTGGCTGTAATGATGGTAAATGTTCTTTTGCTGTACTTAAAGGAGATACTGTATGAAGAGATACATACCCTTGTCTATAAATGTGCCCTGAGGTTTGTTTTGTTTTGCTTTGTTTTGCATGTATGTGTTAGGAATATATATTGCTTTAGATTCTAAAGGGAAAAGTTGCTTTGGAGTGTGAGAGCATGAACCTTTGAAACCTAAGCATTGTACAGCCCTAGCACACACATGCAAATGACCCCCAGAATAACAAACCATGAAGAAGCATATGCCCCTCTTCATTATCTCCTTTACTCCAAGTGAAAGAACATGTATGGTTGTGAAGGGCAGCTGTAGAATCCTGGATAAAGATGCAGGCTGCCTTAAAGACCTGCTGACAGGTGCTAAATGAGCTCCCAAACACCCTTTTTTCTTCAAAAAGAGTACATCCATTACCAAGAAGAAGCATAAACTGCTCTTCCTATCTCTCTTGTTCCATGTCCTTTTCCCCCTTTGAATCTAAAGTGCTGCCCAGCCATAGCATGTGCATAAATGCATATGTACATCCATATTTGGTTCCAATATTTCTTTGACTTCAGATGGTGCTGGAAAAGACAGAAGCACTTCACTCACATGGCAAGAACAAAAAATTGCTTGGAGGGGCAAGAGGAGAGGAGGGGTTAGATACCATTTGGTAAAACCCATTATACTCCTTCTGATGACAGAACCATTTTAATTAGCAGAATTCAGAAGATGTGTTTCTCCTTCTCCTTCCCCTAATTTTCAATCCCTGCCTGCTTTCCAAATCTACTTAAAGAGACTACCAACACTTTTGTGTGTGTGTCTCAGCAATGGCAGCTGTTAACCTTGGATTTTACCTGCATGCCCACATCTTTCTCCCTCTATCCTACAGACAAATGATGCAGCCCTTATTTGTGGAGCTGACATTTCAGTAGTGAATATGAAGCATGCAGTTTGACCAGTTGTTTTTTATATAGGACATATTGAGCTTTCTTAGTAGACAATAAATGAAGAAGTCCTGTTGGATTATTCCTCTGATTTACACAGGTTGTGTTTCTGTTCAGTCACTGGAGGCCTTTTGTTTGAGTCTCTGAATAAGCTTCTTTCAACATCTGTAGCAATTTAAAGATTTGGTTTTCTCTGGGCAGAATGGAAGAACAGAAATGACATTTTTTCAGCCATTTATGTCTTTAAAACAAAAACAAAACTCCAGAGGCAATCTAAATCTTGTTACATAAATGATATGTGGGCAGAAAGTAGAATAGATTTACTTCTAGATGAGTGCCCAAGTAGCCTAACAGTAGCACCAACTTAAAAGCTGAAATGTTCAAGTCAGCATGGTCCATATGCAAAATGTTTTGTTTTTCTCTGGAATGGGCTGATTCAAGTGTTCTTAGAGGATGAGTCATTAGTTTGCAGAAGCAAATCTTCCAGGTACTTTGCATGAGTTACTTCATGAATAACTCCTTGAGATCAGCCATTCCAGAGGAAAAAAGGAAAAATTGGCAACACTGGAACATTCTAGGAACACGCCACTTTGTATTTTTAAAAAAGCTTCCTCATCACTCTTCAAGAAATAAGGCTTCCTGAAAAAGAATTGTTGGGGAAAACCTGGGTTAATATGAAGGTAGTTATGAGCTTGTTTCTGGTACTGATCACAAATTCCTAGGTACAATCATGTAGTTAAAGAATACATTTTCCTTAATTCTAAATATATACTTCCCATTTGCCACTGTTTAACACCTGACTTTAAAAGGTAAAGGTTTCCCTTGACGTAAAGTCCAGTCGAATCCGACTCTAGGGGGCGGTGCTCATCTCCGTTTCTAAGCCATGGAGCCGGCGTTGTCATAGACACTTCCGGGTCATGTGGCCAGCATGACGACTCGGAACGCCGTTACCTTCCCACCGAAGCGGTACCTATTGATCTACTCACATTTGCATGTTTTCGAACTGCTAGGTGAGCAGGAGCTGGGACGAGCAACGGGAGCTCACCCCGCCGCGCGGTTTCGAACCGCCGACCTTCCGATCGGCAGCTCAGCGGTTTAACCCGCAGCGCCACCGCGTCCCTCACAACACCTGACTTTAGTCACCTACTAATAGAAATCAAACCTCAAGCCTACCAATTCTACATTACTGCATTGTACCTAAGAGGGTGAATTACTTTATTATTTCCTAATAGATGATGTCATTGAGCATTGTTACCAGATTTATGCCTATTTTGCATATTGACTTTTCATTGGCTTTCAGACATTGCTAAATTATTTTCAAATATAGTCACTGACATGTAATATAAATCCAGCTCTCAAACCTGGTATTCTCCAAATACGTTGGACTATAGCAATTTTAATTTCCTTTCAACATGGCATGCTGACTTTGAATTTTGATGGTTTGAACTTTCTAACCTAGGCAGGATTCAGATTTCTTTCAGCGTTGTTCTACATATTGTATGCATTTTACCTCTACTAGTTAGGTGTCTGTGTGCTTGAAGACAATTGCTTGACTACAACAAATGTTTGCATTATATATGTATAATGCTCTTATATATACTATATATTTGTAATGATATTACAGTAGTAAGAATATGGGAGAGAAATTGTGGGGATTAGAATATTGTTAGAATTGATGAATTTGTAGGTAGTGATTTGGTCTTATATTTGGATGGGGAGGGTGTTCATTTGTGGGGTGCGATGTGCATTCAAGGAGAGATTGGATTGGCAGTCCTTCAGGTAGTAGGAAGTACTGTGGTGGGACTGATGGTGTTGAGTGTCCCAAGCTGTAAGTACTTTGGGGAAAAAGGCTTTTAGTACTTGGGGACAAAAATGCTTACACCAAGACTGATTTCTTGGGAGCAGCACTGTTTGTGGATACCATGACTTTCATAGCCCTCTTATAGATAATATTAACTTCCACTCTTTGGGCAGGTCACGACTTGTACTGAGGAAGGTGCTGTGTCAGTAGAAGAGCCAGAAATGTCTTTGTTGTCATGGAAAAATTGTCACCTACTTCAATTGCAATGGATGGTTTCATCCCTTGGTAGGTTTATGACTGAGCCAGATTGCAAACTGAAAGAAGTGTAACAGACTTAAACTGAATCTAAGCATGACAGAGGGCTGGCTGTGGTTGGAATGGGGCTTTTTCTGTATGGAAGGGACTATATCTGGACTATACAGTCATACTCCCTCTGAAGAAGCAAATACACAGCTTGAGGGTGCTCTTTCATCCCATGTTGTTCTTGTGTGCTCAGGTCAATGGAATGGCAAGCAACATGTTTTTTCAGCTGTGAAGTATTTACTATTGGCCTTCTTGAACAAGGTTGATGTAGCCACCATTATTCATATGCTGGTTATCTCCAGATTTTCAATGCAATCTTAGTAGGGATACTATTAAAGGAAACTCAGAAGCTGCAGCAGATCCAGTATACCTACTCTGAGGATGTGTAATGTTCAGGGACTATGAAATAGGGCCTTCTTGGTCATTATTCCCTCCCCTCCCTTCCCCCCCCCCCCATAGCTTTCCCCTGTAGATCAGATTGTGCTCCTGATTTTTTGAAAAATCAACTAAGATCTGACTTTTCCAATGTGCTTTTGTATCTGAAACATTGTTTTAATCCTTTCTGCAAAGAGGGGGATTGGTTGTTAGCAGTGCCTGGGATATTTTGATGACATATTTCTTAAGAATCTTGATTTAACCTGATTACTTTATTGGGTATACTGTTCAGAATCAACTATAATTGGAGTAGCATAAAAGCCCAACCAATAAATGCAGTGGCTGGGCTTCTGGCAGGTAGTTTCTGGCAGGAGCATATAATATCTATTTTAGCAAAGCTTCACAGGCTTCTTCTAGAATTCCATATTAAATTCACAGTGCTTTTATTAACATTGAAACCCCTAAATGGCTTAGACCCTGCCTATCTGAAGGAACCTCTTCCCTTCTAAATTGTGAACCAAAAGCTGTGATTATTTTCTAAGGGTTTTTTCCATTCCATTCCAGTATTTTATAATTGTATCTGAAGTTTCTGTAGTTTGTTGTTATTTGTACATGATATACATGTATTAGGATGTTTTAATGTATTTTAGTGTTCGTTAGGATTTTATTTATGATGTCAGAATTATATGTTAGATTCTGTAGGCTGGTTTCCTGGGAGCATGTAGGGGGCAGATATGATAGATAGCTAGATAATTGACATGTTCAAAGGAATCTAGATTACCCACAGTTTACATTACATTTATACTAATTTAGAGTTAGTTATAGTAGGCTATTGATGAAAAAAATGTATTACAGCATGAACTTTGGTAATCTGGAGGCCACTTCATTAGTTTAATTATTATCTTCCCAGCCAATACCACTTAAGAGAATATAGGTTTTTAGAATTTGAAGGAAATAAAGTGGGGTTTAGTCTGAGAGGTAATTCTTTAGATAAGTAAGAGGAGAAAAGGCACTATGTATGAATAAGAAATGTTCAGGCAGCTGAAGGAGATTTAACAGTGAAGGGGCCAAACACATGACAAATAATGAAGAGAGCTCAAGGAAAAATAAATTTGTGTAGGATTTGGAAGTGAACAAAATGCCAGTATATAGAATTAAGGAAGGACATAATGTGGTCAAAGTGGCAAAAGATGTAAGTGATTTTGATATCAGAATACTGGAGAAATGGGAATGGATGCAAAGGAAGATTAGAGGGAAGAAATGTGCAGGGCATGGACCAAAGTTTTTTTTTGCAGAATAAACTAAAAGGGGAATCTTGCTTTTGAATGTTTCAAGAGGAGAAACATAATCATTTTTGGGACTGATTTAGCAAGGGCAGAGGGAACAGAAGAATCAAGGAGAAAACCAGAGATCTGTACCTGTTAAACTGTTTGGAGGACGTATGTAGCTAGAAAGAATGAAGTGCAAAGGTATTGGAAAGAAATGTGAGATGTTCAGAATTGGGTAGACAAAGCACCATGAAACACTTAAGTCAAAATATCAGAATGCAGTTGGAGAAGTAGGTTAGATAGATGGAAAAAAATTCTAGGATAAATAATTAGATCTAAGTGGCATATAGGTCATAAGAACTAAGTCCAGAGGAATCTCAGCAGAGAGGGAAAATATAAGAGCTTTATGAGGGAGAAAGGTTGCAGCACCCATTGGAATTTATGTCCATTCCAAGGTTAACAGAGATCAGTCTCTGTGGGAATTCTGGCTGTCATAAGATAAAACTATGGATTGAAATGTTCCAGAGACAGGGATTTTTTAAAAAAAATGAAAAAACAGGTTTGGTTCAGGTCTAGTACTCAAAATAAATTGCTGGGGTCAAGATCACTTAATACTGTGTAATGTTGTTGTAACCAGTTGGTCTATCTGGGAGGATCTGGCAAACAGAATTTTTAGAAAAGTAGCTGTCACAGACATGAAGTCTACACAATCATTTGTCTAGAGCATAAGAGCAGTGATACAGGAGACTAATCTATTGTATTAAAAGTGGCAGGAAAGTCAAGAAAAATTACTGGAGTAGTAATTAAAATCTCTTTCTGAGGAGATGACAATTTTATGATTGCAAATTCAATAGATATATTTTCCGTTTTTGCATTAAAAGAGGTAGATAGATCTTTAGCTGAAAATGAGGTAATGAGTGGGGCGAGAAAGGCCTAAAAATTGTTTTGAAAAATTAAAAAGAGGCCTAAGGGTTCCTATGACTGGAATGGATCAAAATAGTTTAATAATAATTGGTCATGTAGATATTACTCAAAGAAATGATGTGTTCTTAATAGGTGAAACTGTCCATTTCCTTTTTCCTCCCTAGATATATTGAATTTTGTAAGAGTGTAACTGGGGATGAGAAGAGAGAATAGTTGGGAGAGCATAAACATGTCAAACTGAGGAAAGAATGAATAGAAAATGATGGAAATAGAATAGATGGAATAGAAGATGGAAAAATAGATTGGAAGTAATGTTGAGGGAGATCAGACTAAACAGAGATCATTCCATTGTAGAGAAGTAAAGACCACATCATTCTTGGTGAAGAGAAGATCAAGAGGGCGCCTGAGGCGTGGATGGAATTCATCTGTAGGAACAGAGGTAGCTGCATTATATTGATCCATGTATTTACTTCAACTAGACATGGCTCTTCAAGGTGTCAGATATATGCTGCTGCCTGATTGAAACTTTTCAGAGCTGGACATAAAAGATAAAATTATGAAGAGGAGATGTGAGGTAACTGAATCAAAAGACTTATCAGAAGACATCATATCACCAAAGAGCAAAGTGGTACAGTTTTTAAAAAAGATGCTGCTCCACAAAATATGCTGAAATGAAGGCAGACAAAGGGTTATCAAGAGTAGGGGTATAGGACAAATATTAAAGAAGACAAGGAAAAATGAGATAGGTAGCTTATGGAACCAGCACATTTTAAAAAGAAAAATAGCCCTCTGATCTTTGGAGCAAGTTGAGAATGGGATCTCTAAAGGAGAGAGCAATACCCATTTCAAGGAGTAAAGGCAGGTTTTACTGACAGCAAGTTGTTGATTCTAGAGGCAACAAGAAAGGAAAAAAAAGTCTTTATTGTTTTTAGGGTGGGAGTGGTAATTTCAGAGACAACAGAAAAATATCAGGTGGTAGTGAACAAGATAGTATTTAGAGAAACAGGAAGTTGGGTATAATCATGGAAATGGGATTTCATGGATATTGTGACCTTCAATGCTATTTGCCAGAGACCCCAAAATAAGGAGGCTGGTAGTATCTTTTCTCACTAACAAATTTAGTATACGCTTTCATGATCTCCACTTCACTTCATCTGATTCATAGAATGGCAAAACCTTATGCCCTTTAATAAAAATTGTTGATCAGAAAAGGTGCTACCAGACTCCTCCTGATTTTTAGCTATCACATCATTTTTGCTACTTGTCAGAGAGTGATCATATTTCAGACAGACCATTCCTCCATTCCTCATGCAAGATAACTGCATGCTAGAAATTACCCTATTTCTATATTTCTTCAAAGTCTCTAATTCATTTTTTCTTTCCTTTTGTATGATTATTATTATTATTTTTATATATAACTCCAAGCGGCATTATTATTATTATATTATTATTTTTTATATATATAACTCCAAGCAGTGAACATGCCTAATACTCCTGCTTCTTATTTTTGTATATTAGTATACTATAATTCTACAATATAAGTAGTAGAAAGAGTAGAAGTCCCACATTATACAATTAAAAAAAAATCCCTTCTCACCCCTATGGGTGGTATGTGTCTTCCTCAACCTCGGGTCCTTTATCAGAAGCCTGGGAGTTTGAGCGTTCTGCTCAGTATCTTAGCTGTTCCTAGCTCTGCACTCTTCTGGACAGAGAGCTCTGATGTTGTTCCTGGGATCTGTTGGAGCCATTCTCCCAGCTTGGGAGTCACAGCCCCAAGTGCCCCTATCACCACTGGGACCGCTTCAGCCTTCACTTTTCACATCCTCTCTAGTTCCTCCTTCAGGCCCTGATACTTCTCCAGCTTCTCATATTCCTTCTTCCTGATGTTGCTGTCACTTGGCACTGCTACATCTACAGTCACCACCGCTGTCTTCTGGTCCTTGTCTACTACCATGATGTCTGGTTGATTGGTCGCTACCTGCCTGTCTGTCTGGATCTGGAAGTCCCACAGGGTCTTAGCCCTGTCATTCTCCACGACCTTCTGGACTTTGGAGGGTCTAGCCCATACTCTGTGCAGATGTTCCTGTACACAATGCCAGCTACTTGGTTGTACGGTTCAGTGTATGCTGTTCCTGCCTGCGTCTTACACCCTGCCACTATGTGTTGGACTGTCTCTGACGCCTCTCTGCACAGTCTGCACCTTGGGTCCTGTCTAGTGTGGTAGACCCCTGCTTCTATGGATCTGGTGCTTAGTGCCTGTTCTTGTGCTGCTATGATCAATGCCTTAGTGCTGTCTTTTAGTCCAGCCCTTTCCAGCCACCTGGTAAGATTTCCCAGTGTCAGCCAGCTCAGCTATCTGTCAGTGGTACATCTCATGCAGGGACTTGTCTTGCCATGGCACTTCCTCTGCTTGATCTTCCATGTCTGCTGCTGCCTCAGGCATTCTCTCAACAGCTCATCTTTAGGTGCCATCTTACAGTATATGCTCTTGGATGCTCCAGGACTCATTCAGGACAGTGGCTTTGACACTCACCAGACCCCACCCTCCCTCTTTCTGCCTGGTGTACAGTCTCTGGGTGTTGGACTTGGGGTGGAAGCCTCCGCACATTGTGAGGAGCTTCCGAGTCTTCACATCAGCAGCCTCCATGTCTTCCCTTGGCCAGTTCACTATACCGGCAGGGTATCTGATGACTGTCAGGGCATACCTGTTGATGGCGCGGATCTTGTTCTTCCCATTGAGCTGGCTTTTCAGGACCTGTCTTATCCTTTGGTGGTACTAGGATGTTGCTGTCTTCCTTGCCTCCTCATTTTGGTTCCCATATGTCTGTGGGATACCAAGGTACTTGTAGTTGGCCTGTATGTCTGCTATGTGGCGTGCTGGTAGTTCCACCCCATCAGTCTCTTTACTGCCATCCAGCCACACTTCTGTTGTCCGAATAACATCCCAATGTCCTCACTGTAGATCTGTGTCAGGTGGATCAGTGAGTTGATGTCTTGTTCACTCTTAGCATACAGCTTGATGTCATCCATGTAGAGGAGGTGGCTGATAGTAGTTCCACTCTTGAACTTGTATCCGTATCCAGTTCTTATGATAATCTGGCTGAGGGGGTTCAAGCCCACGCAGAACAGCAGTGGGGACAGTGCATCACCTTAGTATATGCCACACTTGATGGCCACTTGTGCGAGCTGCCTTGAGTTTACTTCCAGTGTTGTCTTCCACAGTCCCATTGAGTTCTTGAGGAAGGTCCTGAGTGTCCTTTTGACTTTGTATAGTGCCAGGCATTCACAGATCCATGTATGTGGCATTGAGTCATAGGTGTTCCTGTAGTCAATCCAGGCTGTAAGGCAACTGCTCTATCTATGAGCAACTGGTGTTTGGAGCCTCTGGTGTTGTTCCCAATGCCCTTCTGAGCTGTGCTCATGTACTGGCCCATATGGTCCTGCAGCTTGGCGACTATAATGCCCGATAGATGTCCTAACAGCCAGGAACCACGCTGAGACAAGGAATAGGTCTCTAGTACTTTATTACTGCTACATTAGACAGAAAATCCTAACAAACTGAAGAAGCGTGGGAAAAACCCAGACAGATAAACCCCAAAGGTTAAGGCGCGTCTGATCTGTGTCTCTTTGAATGGCTGCTTAACTCCTCAGTACTACGCATGCGTTTTCCCCCCTGGATAGAGGCCCTCTCCTGCTCACCATCAGTACTCATGACATCAGGACTTCCCATGTTGTGGGGAGGCAGGTTATTGGCCTGTAGTTGGATGGCGTTGTTCCCTTGTGGGAGTCCTTCATGATCAGCACTGTCCTACCTTGTGTTATCTGGTCTGGGTGGGAGCCTGCTGCTAGCAGCTGGTTCATCTGTGCTGCTAGGTGTTCATGCACTGCTGTTAGTTTCTTTAGCCAGTAGGTGTGGATCATGTCCGGGCCAGGTGCTGTCCAGCTCTTCGTGTTCTTGACCCACTGTTGGATGTCTGCTACTGTGATGGTGACAGGTCCTGCTCTGGGAGATTTCTGCGGTCTCCTCTCAGGTCCTGCAGCCACTTTGCACTGGTGTTATATGTCTTCTCTTTCTCCCATATGTTCTTCTAGTACTGTTCAGTTTCTACTGTTGGTGGCTGTGCTATTACTGCATTGTTGCACTGTAGTTGGGAGTACACCTTGGATGGTTCTTTGGTGAACAGGGCATTTATCTTCTTGGCCTCTGCTTCTCTAGTGTATCTCCTTAGCCTGGTAGCCAGTGCTGTGAGCCTTTGTTTAGCAGTCTCTAGGGCTTCAAATGGAGTCAGGCCCTTATATTTCTTCAGTAGCCGAGTCTTATCCTTAATCTCCACACCCGTCTGTAGTTCCATCAGCTGACTAACTTCTCTCCAAGTTGCCTTGATCTTAGTCTCCAACCTCATTTTCCGGGGGGTGGATGGTGGGGTAATGTACTGCTTTCTTCTTGAATATGTAGCCAAGCATTTCCAGGATTACAGTGACTGTAGCATATACTAGTTCATTGGTTTGAGTTGTGGATTAGGGATTGTTGTGAGGGCTCTTTTGGCATCTTCTAGCATACTATCTGATGGTACTTCTCCACTGAGCCTTGGTAATCGGTCTCGAGAGTTGACTGTAGCTAGTTTATCCATGACCTTTTGCCTCATATCAGCTGCTGTGCTCTGTAATGGAGGGGGTGGCAGTGATGTTCCAGCTTCAGGTGTTAGCTGCACCTCCAGCTCTTCTTCCGGTCTTCTTGAGTCTGGGATATAAGTATAGTTGGTCTATCTCAAGTTGTGAGAGCAGTTTCCTTTTCACTATAGTGAAGCGTTGGGTAACTAGCTGTTTTTCAGTTTGTGTGGATACAGATCTTCTGTCCATCCATAGTTCCCTCATACGTTTCCTATATCCTCTCTCATTAGGTCTGGTGTTGTAGTAGCATTCCATCAATTCCAGGTTCTCTTGTCTCGTCCATGTATGGTTTGTTCTAGTAGTCCACTTATCATCAGATTGTCCTGGTTCCCCAGCATCTGATGCGGACCCTGTTAATCCAGTCAACGTCCGAGCCGGCATGACTCTCTTAGTTTGTGCCACTCTCATATTCGAGGTAGGCAAGGGAAGCATTAGGGGATCTTTGCCCATGGACCCCTACTGGTAAGGTAGGTACAGCCAGGATTTGAACCCCAGTCTCCTGCTCCAAAGGTGGCGCTCTAATACTATGCTATCCAGCTGCTTATACAATTTTATTATACATATTTATATTTGTATAATGTACTTCTACTCTTTCTACTGCTTATATTGTAGAATTATTCACTTTATGTCAAGTAGTGGTTTTCAATGGGAGAAAGACAATAGAGGAACTGTAGAGGTTATACTTAGAAGTGGGCTAAAAATACTGTGCTACACATTGATTCATTTGTAATCCCTAGAAATGGATGCAATACTGAATGCAGATGACATATATATATATAAATCTACTGAGGCAAGGTTTTTGAGATAGTTTTTTGAAGGGTAAATAATTTATGTTCAGCAATTCTTGGTAAATATCCTTTAGATTCATTCTGGTGCAACACCAAGATGAATCGGAGGGGATCTGAGGCTGGGTTAAAATTTTTCAGTAAATATAGTTTGCTGAATAAACTACCTTTGGCTGGATTCACATTTGTGCTAAGCATAAACTTTAGTTTATAAATCATGGTTGTTGGATGCATAGAATGGGTGAAGTCCAAAGCAGAAGATAATCACGTTATGGCTTACTGTGGTATACAAACCAGGTTATAATGTTGCCCTTCCATTAGTCATGGCAAAGCAGTCAGGGTCAGTTTATGTAACAATTCAGATGTGTACAGAAGTATCATAGAGATGGAACTGCCTGTAGGTTAGTGTAATGTAATGTGTAGGTGCATGATTAAGATAGCAGAAGTTTGTGTTCAAGCCCTAAAGTTTATCAGGTGTTTGTAGTGTATGCTAGTAACTAGTCTAACCAAAATATGTTGTTATGAAGATAAGAATGGAAGAGGAAACTTGTGTTGCCTTCAGCTTTTAGGAGGAAAGGAAAGGTGTAAATGTTATCTTTCTATCTCTGGTCTCAATTTCCAACATGTAGATATAGATGTTAACTGTGTTTACTGCTAATTACTGTAGTTTTAACCCATAGGTAAAAATAGATGATAAATGTTAGCAATAGTTAAGGTACCTGCCATGATGAAAACTAGCCATGATTAAGATGTGTGGGGAAAGAGCCAAGTGAATTTCTATGAAGGAAAGATTAGTCAGTGAATTAGCTTGATTATACTTATGCTAGGTTTTATAGTATTTGTTTTAATTAGTTGGTTAATGGGTTAAAAGAACAAGTAATTTAAATCCACTAAAAGCATTGAATTGACTCTTTTGAATTAGAATACTTTTGCAAACAAAATGGTATGAAATGTTAATGAGAAATTTAATTAGCCTTATTTGTGTGTGCAAGTAGTGTGGTATTTCCTACCTTGCCCTTCTTCTTCTGCTTTTCTCTAAGGGGAGCATGCAGGTCAGTAATGTGTGGGTGTGTGGAAGCTACTCCAGTCTCTTAACACTAAGCTATAATTTTGCTGAGAACTTAACTACAGACTTAGAAGCTCCTATATTCTGTATCATCCTGTTTCATACAGTCCCATCTCATAGTTGTCCTTTCTCTGCAGTGTTCTATGCCCCGGTCTCTGTGGCTGGGCTGCTCCAGCCTGGCGGACAGCATGCCCTCACTGCGATGCCTGTATAACCCAGGGACTGGCACACTCACAACTTTCCAGGTACTTTCTCACTCTGTCTCTCTCTGGGTGTCTGAGGTTTGTGCTCATCGCTTCTTTTCATGATTTCTTTCATTATTTATTATGATTACAACTGCTAGTACTTTCATAGTTGTGCTTCCCTCATGTCATTCCAACTATTCATGTTATGGAGATCCAGAGTTGGCCACTAATACAGAAAGATTGTTGGTTCAGATAGAAGTATTTTTGCTAAAGCCTCATAAAGAAGACACAATGATCAGCCTTGCAAATTAGGTCTGGGTGTGCTTATAAAAATTGGCCTGGCTTTCCTTTTCTAAGAGGAAGAGAGGAAGCCATTTGGTTTTTAAATTAGAACACCGATATGATAAGAATTGGTACCTCACATTCAAGTCAGCTGATTTCTGGCTTGTTGTGCTGTTATGAATGTATTCTTGCTTTCCCAGCGGTACTGATTTGGAAGAAGGTGGACAGGAAAAGGTTAATAGTCATATGTGCTGGGATATTTTACTTCTCCCCCTTCTGTCTATCCCACTATTCCATTTTCACCCCTATTCCACGCAGAATCAAGGGAGTATTTCTGGAGGTTGGCTTTTGCCCTTCCTGGGAGTGAAATTAAAGAGTTCCTAATGAGAGGCTTAAAAAAACCTAAGGTACCAGTTTGCCTCATATTTTATTTCCATGTCATTCTCATCATATGTGTTGAAAACTTTATTTATATTTGCCGCTAATACACTGAGGAAATAGAAAAGTGAACTTCACATTAACTTTTAAAATCTTGGTTTGAGGCTTCTAGACATGTGAATATTTCAGAAGGGGGTAGATTTATCCTGCTGTTTATATGACTTTTTCACATAATCATTATCAGCTACATTAAAGCAGTCTTCCCCAACCTGGTGCGGTCTAAACAGATTACAGTTTCTTTTATTATCATTAAAATGGCTAGTTAAGGCTATCACATACAAACATCCATATGGCCACTAGGTGATAGCAAAGAGAGTTATCTGATCTTTGCTGCCATCTTGTGGTCATGTGGAAATTTGCAGACCAGATATGATAGCCCTAGTCTTTCTTAGTCAAGGAAAATCTGTTGAGTTGTACTTGACCTGACCCCGTCCGTTAATCCCTAACCTGTAAACAGATGTAATATAAACATAGTGTAAGAATGAAAACAAACTTGAGCACTTTTATTTCTTACTTACCTTAATTTGTATTCTGCCCTTCAATCCAGAGTATAAATTATAAAAACAATAGTAATGCAACCTTAGCAATCATAACAATAACATAAAATACAATACTAAACAGATGGCAAGAGGTTAATATTTTCTTGATTTCAGAAGTACACATTGAACATATGATGTCCAATCAGTGGATATAAATGTCATAGGATATTTGCTATTCATCAAAAGATCAGCGGACATAAATGCCAACATTATCAGGGCTTACCAAAGTGCAAGCAGTGTTGGGACTTAAGCATACTTCTACTAGCATGGCATTTTCACAATCATGGATTTTTATCTTTTTGTTATGTACAATTCAAGAGACCCTACAAATAAGAGTCGTATGATACTCAGTTGAAATTTATATTAACGTGGCAGACATAATATCTTTCAGGATAAATATAGTATTCAGAAGATCAAGGCTTTGTTAAGCAATATTGTAGTTAACAAACAAACATTATAATTTCCGAACTGATCTTATTTGTGTTTTGCTGGAGTTGTACAATACTCCATAGACTGTGTATCAATAGGAGGTATGACCTCATCTCTTTCTATTTTCTACATATATTGAAAGATCATATATGTATATGAAAGATATTCGTCCTGGAGGAATAGTGTTTGTTGCAAGAAACTGTCCATCCAAAGGACCCATAACTGAACAACTCAGAAGTAACTGAAGTTATTTTCATATTTATTATAAAACATTAAATGATGTGTATCTGAAAAATAGCGAATTTGCCACAAGATTGGATGAATCTTGACAAGTCCCATAGCCTTTAATTGATCTTGGGCATTTTCACTTGTGACATAACTGTTATGCCATCCTTAGTTTTTAATTAATAAGGCAAAATGACACTTTGATTTCCTTTTACAATCCTAGTTTTTGGTTTTGAAACCACTGAATTAAAGATAAGGATGTGTAATGGAATTGCTATTTTTGGATAGTTATGTAGATATAAATGAAAGTAAAGTAAATGAAAGTGAGCAAATCTGAATGATTGTATGTTGACCTGTAAGAAAAATAGGCAGGACAAACTGTGTCAGAACATTAAATAAATCTGTAGTAACAGAAATCTGTGGCATCAGTACCTGGCGAAACGTCATGGAATAGCTGCTTCATCATGTTCCTGACATTCATGAATCATTGTGACAGTTAGTTGGATAAGTCCATAGATTGTGGCCAAGAACATATGATTTGATTTGATTTAATTTTAAATCTGGCTTCTTGCCTTGAGTGATGTGAAAATAATGCTGACACATCTTAGATCATTCCACAAGAGCTCTTCTAGTTGAGCTACTATTCAGCACTGATAGACTTTAAGATGCCTGCTCAGTTATTCAGGCATCTAGCATAGCTTTCAGAAATAGGGACATTAATAAGACTCATGCAAGATTGTTTTTATATATGGTAACTGTAGCGAGATTATTATATGCACAAAGATGGAAAGATTTGGAAATACCTACAGTGGCGGAATGGCTGGTAAACATTACACAATTTGCAGAAATGGCAAAATTGACTTCTTGGTTAGGGAAAAGACAACAAGCACATTAATTAGTGACTGGAAACCCTTTACAGACTTTTTGATGAAAATGGAAAAAAAAAACGAACAGGTGATTTATGGATTTGATGGTTAGAAAGGGTAAAATATGGGAAGATGGGAATCATGACATAACCTTAAAGAGGGAGGACAAATGATAAATTTATTTGTAACTGCTGTAAAGAAAATCGGAAGCCACTTCTTTATACCTCTTTCCTTTTCCTTTTCTCTCTTTTTCTTTATTCACCATTTTTCTTTACTCTTGTCTTTTTCTTAAATTTGTATCATTTTTACTATTACATAAAATTCTTCAATAAAAATTAATTAAAAAAAGAAATAGGGACTTTTTTTCAATATGGAGAAATACAGACTAGGATTTAATTATCTTCGTATATTTCTCCCTTGATTGTGTAGATTGAATAAATCCATGGTGGTATTTGCTTCTGGATTCTAGTTTTAGAAAGATGATTGGTGATTTGTGACAGCATTAATTATCTGAAAGTTGGCACCTCATTTTTATAAAGGATTTTTAAGTGTTTTCCTAATGATTTGGATGTTTTTAAGTTTCCATAAATGACTTTTGTAGGCTAGATATTCAGTGTACAAGAAGAGGTAACAGTATACGCTCAAGAACAGTTGTGAAGCTTAAGGATAAGATTACAAATATTAAGTATTAGTTAGATCAGTCTGTATTGAACAATACACAGACAATGCATTTCCTGATAGTTTCTAATAATAATACAGCAAAAGAAGATTTGGATTCATTTGTGGAATACTGGCCAAAATATGTCAAAACTGATCAGTGCTGTCCTTATTGTTAGATGGGAATGCAGAATGTGGCGCAGCTAAGACTAAGGCTGGTAATCTAGTCTGTACCTTCTCTGTTTTACTAAAAAGCATTGTGTGAAAGCCTCAGGTGACCAAGGTCATGAGCAATGTCTGTAAGTCCATCTTGTAACAACTATGGCTTATGAAAGAATGTAACTTGGAATGTGAGAGGAATAAGCAACCATGAATTATGATAAGAATAAAATTAAAATGGATATGTTATGTGTCTGTGAAACTAAGAAGAAAGGAAATGATATTTGAAAATCTAAAGTTGATCTAATTTTACAGAATCTGTGATACTTGCAGGGAAATAAATGTGTAGGTTTAATTCTTAATAAAAATAATGAAATATATGCTACTTAATATAGATTGCTATCATCTATGTGGTGGCTGGCATGTATGAAAGTAGGAATCTATAGGTTTGTGATAGTTCCATGTTGTGCTGCATTTAGTGGTAATAATGAAAGAACCATGGATGAGTTTGGGAAAAATATAAGAGTGACCAGTACGAGTGAGAAATGTTGAGGTGCTGTGGTCATACAAAGAGAAATAATGAGGATTCAGTTGCAAAACTGATGTATGTAGGAAGAGTAAATGGGTCAAGATGATGAGGAAAATCAAGGCAGTTGTGGTTGGAGTTTTGACATCTTCACAAAGAAGAAAAGTATGAAAAAAGAATAATGTATTAATTAGTTCATAGATGTGATGGAAGCATGGATGTTCTCGAAGACCAGAAAATATGGAGAGAGATACTGAATGGTGTTTTAACTGTTTCTTTCTTTTTCTTATGCCTTTAATTTCTTTGTCTTACTATTCACTACTCCTTTTTGGTGCTCTGCAAAATGTAGCTTGCCCCAAAAGCGAATAGTGTTAGTATATGCAACAAAAGTTAATGGAACATCATAACTTGTATTATGAAGTTCACTGGTTGGTTTAACAGAAGCAGTACACACTTGGTTCTCTGATTATACTGAGGGCTGGACTCAAGGATAGTTACAAAATACTAATAAAGAATCTAAAGAAGGCCACGGATTCTGAGCATGCAAGGACTGGGGTTAAACAGAAAATTTTGTAGTTTGATTCCTGGAATGAGTAAGACATCTTAGATTTTTGGTTGCATAATTGAATTGGGGCTGTCCATTTAGGTATTAGTGCAGGTACTTGAGTTAAGTCATAAATTATGGCAGGTTAACAGTTAGAAAAGGAATTATATATATGTTCAAAGTCTTTATTTTTTGCATACTTCAATGAGAACACTTTCTATTTAACTTTATTCATCAGAGGTCCTGAATTTTTTTTATTTTATTTTTTATCCCGCCTTTATTGTTTTTACAAATAACTCAAGGTGGGGAACATACTTAATACTCCTTCCTCCTCCTATTTTCCCCACTGCAAAAACCCTGTGAGGTGAGTTGGGCTGAGAGAGGGTGACTGGCCTATAACAGATGCTAGTGGCACATTCCCTGCCTTTTGGAACCTTTTGCAATTAATCTGTTGCTCAAACAAATTTTCTCACAATTTTGAGCAAGATGGAAAAGTGATGCCCCCAAGCAAGTAACAATCCTTGAGCATTTCGGAAATATAGGAGTAAAATCTACAAAATCCCTTTTTGATTTGATAGGCTCAAATTATCAGTTTTTAGGAAGAGTGCAATTTTACTTAGCAAAGCAGGAATGAATGATATTTGCTAGAAATGCCTAGACTGATCCTTGTTCTCTTGGCTTATTTTGAGCATGGTTTGTGGCTTGAAACAAGTTTTAGAGATAGATTAAAAAGCTTTTTTACTTATTCTGATTCCTCTAGTCAGACCTATGTTTGTCTTGCTCTCCTAAAAATAAGGATTTTTCAATAATTCAGCATAGTTCCTCTCATGGATTAAGCTTTTCTTTTAATATTTGCTGAATGCAAGGAGAGTATCAGTAGACTTTTCTCATGGTATTGAAGAAGTTGCAACATTTAGGGCTACTTAATCCCTGCTGACTGTAAAGTTATTTACATCATTGCCCATAATGCTTTATTTGGATAGTTGTATTTTTAGCACATTGTTTACTGTTTGTTCTCCTGGAGAGCCCGTAATCTTTTCTTCTGCAGTGAACTTGCTGAAGCAGTAAGTGTTCAAGCAGTAATTCTGTCTTTTTCTTTTTTCTTTTCTTTTGTATATATTTACCATGAATAACTTGTTTCATTATTAACAGTAAGTTTATCAGCATGTATATATTCTAGCATCTGCAATAAAAGTAAAGATCTTGTGGAAGAAAATATTTGTAAGTAAAGTTTTTTTTATTAATACGGAGTGTTTCCAGCATATAATTGGAAGTTGAATGTATTCCCCAAACAGAAGATCCATCAGTGTAGTAAAAAGATGAGCTTTTTTGGCTGAAATCTGTATAACTTTGTCCATTCTGATTTGCTCTAGCAGCACTGTTAAAGTATCTGCAAGTTATTTATACTGGGATTATTATACTAGGTTCTGATTTCAGGTGCTAGCAATCTATGGCCATGGCTTCAGCCCCCCAACTGATGATTCACTTGTCCCCATTTATGAATGTACTTAGATGGCTCCCAACTGTTTACAAGACAGCAGAGGTGAGATCTTTGATTGACAAGTTAGAAATGCATTCGATCATTCCCTCTGCCAGTCTCTGGTTCATGCTGTTAAAAATGTCAGCCTCTCCAAGTTTGAATGGCAGCCTGAGGGCCTCCAAAGCTTTTTGTTTTCTGAGATGGAAACACAAATTGGATGTGTGCCTGAGTGCACCATCCTAGGCTGTAATTTCATCTTTTAGCTAAGAACCACAAGGTACATGAACAAAGCACCCTGTAAACAATAATACTGCAGAAAAAAATAAACAAGGTCGTGTTCCTTGTACGTTGATCCACCAGTGTCCTGACCTCTATCACGCTGAACATCTCCTCTCTGATTGCTGCTCCCTCTGGCATTTCAATGAGAGGGAGAGGCTGACATAGGGGATTTATCAAGATTTAAAGTTGCAGTGGCGTTGCTCATTTCTTGTATTGGCTATGAAATATTGAACTACCATACTGTCTGACATTCAGTTTTAAGCAGTGGTGTGTGTGTGTGTGTCTGTATAAAAATATAAATAAAAGTTCTGAGGGCCTCTTCTCCCTTCTCCCTCCTTATCAACCCCCAAAGAATCTAAATGTGAAGGATAGTATTGAAAAGAAAATAAGCAGTTTGATATTCATATTTAAATGCATCTGTTGTGGATAAAGACTAGTTTTCCAATGTATTAGCTATCCAGTGAAGCTGACTATGCATTTTGCTATGCAGCAGAATGAGTGAGCATATTATCTGAGGGAGTATGTAGTTGAAGTGCATGTGCTGTAGAGAGAATAATACAAAGGGAAAAGCTTTTACCATGCATTTTTATTCTACAATCTTGTAGGTTAGACTCCCCAAACCAGTTACATTCCAGTGCATTAGAACACCTTATAATTTTTGAATGGCATAGTCTCTGGTGGAAATTACAGGAGCTGAAATTGAACACATACAGACGAGAGTAGGGGAGTGGCGGGGAGACAGGAGTTAGTTTAGTGTAGTGCTTAAGGGACCAGGCTAGAAACTGGGAGTCCATGAGTTCTAGTCCTGACTTATGGACAAAGCCAGCTGGGTGACTTTGGGCCAGTCACTCTTTTAGACTGACTTGAAGGTATGCATGTGTGTGCATGCCCGTATACGCGCACGCACAGACACACACACACAAAGTTGGGGGAAAACTACAATTGATGAAAACAGTAAGAGTCAAATATAAGTTCCAAGCAAATGATTATCTGTAATTTCTGTAACAAAAATTAGGGCTGTTACTTCCTATTTTCTTTTCTGTTCCATGTCCACCAAGTATGAGTTTCTTCCTTTCTTTGTTATAAGACAAAAAGTTATGCATAGCTATTTTGACAAATGACAAATGTAGTATCAACAGGATGGAATACAGGTACTCCTAAAGTTAACTCCAAGTTCCTTAGGCTTGTAAACATCTGCTTAGAGGTATTAGAGAGCCCCGTAATGCAATAATTGATTTTTTCCCCTGGAATTGCAGACTGTACTAATTGAATTAGGGCCAGTTTTTGTATGTTTGTGTGTATGCATGTTTTGAAATTAGCAAATCCAGAGCTATGAGAGAAAGTAAGAGAATGGAGAGGAACAAGGAGATAGAGTATCCTGTGCTGCTACCTAATGGCAATTTGTGGTACTGTATGATTTCTAAAGGGATAACATATTTTCATTAAGCAGAATGAAGGATAGTGACTAATTAGAATACACACTCTAATAACTAAACCAGTTCTTGGTTTTAAGCCCCCCTGTCTTTATATGGTAAGTTCACTAAAATGTTTATTTGAAATAATAGGCTATATTTTATCAGGTATAAAGAGTTTAGATATTCACAGATCATTTACATTTCAAAGGAGAAAGTTGTTCTAATGTGTGTCACATGGAAGATGCTTGTTGAACATATAAAAAATAAAGGCCAATCCATTGCCTGAAAACCAAGAGTTGCTTCTGTTTATAATACAGCACCTAACTTCAGTAGTGTTAAACAAGGATGTATTTTAGCTCATTTGCTGTTTAACCTCTACATCACCAATATAGTGGAAAAATTCACAACACCAGAGCATCACCCTCAAGTCTGGCTGGTAGACTTACTGTATTACTTTTATATGCAGATGATGCAGCCATAATCTCAACCTCAGTCACTGGACTGAGGAAAACATTAAGAGCAATTGCCTCCCATTGTATGCAGAATGATCTAGTTATTAAAAAACAAAAATTATGGTGTTTTCAAAGACATCTTTTAGATATAAATATGCATGTCAAATTAATGAGAATAACTTAAACAGGCTCATAACTTCAGATATCTTGGAATTGTTAATCCAGGCTACAAGCTCCTGGAGGGCCCAAATCTAGTCTTTATAAAAGAAGATTAAAAGGAATTTAGCTGCCAGCTTAAGGAGGTAAATATTTACCAGGTGGACTGAAAGTGTTTGAGGCTAAAGTAATATCAATAGAAGAATATATGTATCTCAGGGTTGAACTGTTGGAGTCCTTGGCGCTCTCTGAGCTTGGTTGTTGTCTTGCAGACATTTCATTACCCAACTATGTAACATCATCAGTGATGTTACCTAGTCGGGTAATGAAATGTCTGCAAGCCATCAACCAAGCTCAGAGAGCACCAAGGACTCCACACTAAAGTAATAGTACAGCTATCTTACAGTTTTCAAATATGTGCCTATAAAGGCATAGAGCCACTAGAAGCTGTTCAATCAAATTTCTTAAGGGATATATCTCTGGTGCCACAATATATCCCAAACTCAGTCCTTTGGACTAAGGTTGGAATGGCATCAGTTACAACTTGAGTGCAGATAGGATGTGTTAGCTATTGGCTTAAATTAATCTTCAGTTCAAGCACTTTGACTACTTTGACCCTCCAAGATAATTTTCAATATTCTTGTGGAAGTCACATTGTTCCACCCTAAGGTACTGTGGATTCCCACCTAATGCTTCCCCAATTGACCTTTTTTGCTGGAAAATGGCAAAAAAGGGACAAAACATGATCACATGACCGCGGGATGCTGCAATCGGTCATAAATGCGAGCCAGTTGCCAAGCACCTGAAATGTGATCATGTAACCACGGGGGTGGTAGTGCAACATTTTGTGACGCTTTGAAATGCACCCATTCTGAGGCTGTTGTAGCTTCGGACTGGCGTTAAACATTTGTAAGTAGAGGACTACCTGTACAGATATTTGACTTAATCTTTATCTTTTTATAGAATATATATAGCCTCTACAAATACTTACTGTATCAATAGATTGTGTCTTCAAAGTTGCTGGTTTTAATATAAAAATAGTTAAATATGGCTGATTTAGCTGTCAAAATCTGTCAAAATATGGCTGATTTAGCTTGGCTCAGTGGCAGGTGTGACAAGACTACACATAGGTTTTAACATCAGCTCAGACCCAAGGTCACCCAAAATCCCAAAGCAGAAACAGAAACTTAAAATGTGTTGAAGAAACTTCAAAAAATGGTTGAAGAAACTTCAAATGGTTACAGAAACTTTGAATGTCTTGGAAGTTTGATCTCATGGCTGAGTTTCAAATCCTCTTCTCAGAGGGAAGGAAGAATGTAGACTTAGCCATTGTGGTAGGAAAAAAGTGAGCAAAAGGTAATGAGGGTATCCTTGAAGCTCATCTGTCTAAGCCCACACATATGGGTCTTGTTGCTGTTGCATGTGAGCTTCCTTGGTGAAGTCAGGAACATATCTTCCTGCCCCCCGAATCGCATTGATCACTTGTGATGTTGAGTGTTGGGGGTGCCAAATTTCCCAGTTTTAATACTGTGGCAGGAGGTAGCTCTTACAGAACAAAATATTTTGCCTTGGTTGAAAGAGTATCCATCTGCCTGTTTTGTGAGTCAGGGACTTAGCTAATATAAAAGTCAAAAGAAAAAGAAAAACAGTACCCGCTAATTTGATACAGCAAATTTCTGCAACGTCTATAGATGTTCTAGGTTCTGGTTGGTCTGTATTTGGATGAGGTGTTCTATTCTTTCCAAGAGGGATCTTCAATGTTGAAAGGCACTTTTGTTAAAAGTAACATATTTTCTTTCAATAGGCAGCAACTGCCTAGAATAAAAGATGTAAGCAAGAACGCTTGCCCCAAGTTACAAGTTGCTGAGAGGAGAATTGCTCCCAAGGCAGAAGTAGAAGTATCTGTTTGAACACTTATGGGATAAGTGCAGTCTGGATAGGGGAAGAGTAGCTGAAATGTGAAACCTTATTTCAAAGCCACAAAGGCGATTCATGCCTTTTTAAGGATGCTAAATAAAAGGTTTTGTGCAAGCCGAAACATCAGTTATAAATCAAAATGAAAATTATACAATCCTCCAAATATTGGGGACATTATTTGGGTGTAGCAGGATAGGATGGAGTACACTTTAACAGGGTCCATCTGGATGCCATTGGAAGAGATACAATCGCCTAAACAGTCTGGAACAGGAAAATGAAAAGCATATTTCTTCAGTTTTGTATAAAATTTGTGCTGGCAAAGTCCTTCGAGGACTGTCCTGCATGGTTAATTTGGGTGCCTAGATCTTCAGAATAAATCAGTGTCTTATCTAAATAGACTAACTTGTGAGAATCCATGAAAAATCTCAGTCAAACTCATAAAACTCAAACAAGTATTTCCTTAATCATAGGACATCATTGAATATTTAAACTATACAAAAATATTTGTGTTTCTCTTTCATGTGAATTATATGGTAAGCATCTCAGAGATCCATTTTAATAATAATAATTAAAAAAAACCCTCTTCCTTTTTGTAACCATTCCAAAACTTCAAAACATAAGTGGGAGAGAGTAATGATCCCTAATGGTTCCAGGATTCAGAAACCTGAACCCATGGACCACCCTCATCAGAACATCTTTCTTTTTGACAAGAAAGAAATTCCTTTTGGAAGCAGTTATCAAGAAATCCATTTGAATAGACCAATTCTTCTGAAGACATTTTGGAGAAATCTAAGGTCCTGAAACCAAAGTTATGGCACAGTGAGAAGACCAGTGGAAAGGTCATGTGTGTACCGCCTCTTCAGAATATCTTGAAAATACGTTTCTATAAAAAAAAATCTTGCAGGTAATACAGGAAAAGTATCCTGTTGATGAGTGCAAAGGGGAGAGTGGGTAGCGTAAACCCTGAAAATGGTAAATTCTGCAGTTTGTGGATTAAATATAATGGTGTCTTGAAACCAATAGAATGTGGTCTTGCAGCTAATTCCTCCTCAGTATTGGGGGGGGGGGGGAGGCATGTAAATAAGAAGTTAGAATTGTAAGGTTTTCTATACTCAGTAAGTAGAAGGGGAACAGCATATTCAGGAATCAGGCCAGAACACCAGAACCTTCCTTCAGTGGTTCCTACACATATTGGTGGGTCATATGTTTGAACTACTAAGGTGCATTTGTGAGCAGTAGCCAATT
Organism: Candoia aspera; assembly: GCF_035149785.1. NCBI lineage: Eukaryota > Metazoa > Chordata > Lepidosauria > Squamata > Candoiidae > Candoia > Candoia aspera. The sequence continues at coordinate 48,100,625 of NC_086158.1, read as the reverse complement.
ATATGAAATTGCCTGTTGCTCCAGAGTCAGTTAACGCTGAACTTATTTCAGAGCCCTTTTGAGAATGGAGAATAATAGGTAAGATATGCTGTCATTGCTTTGAGTTGTATGTATGAGCTCCCCTTAATTTTCTGACCTCTTCTAATGGCTATAGCATTTGCTTACAAAAAGCCCTTTTATCCACAAATACACAGCCAACACACGGTAAGAAAGTTTAGCAGACTAGTTAAGTGTAAAATCTCCAGAAGCTCCACAGTACAAACCAAGACCCCACATGTACCTATGTTGCTTTTCTGGAGCTCACCTTCTGAAGATTCTGAAGAGCAGAAGGAAGGAAGAGGAAGGGTATAGAGAGTGTGATCCTTCCCATCAACCTTCTGTCTCAGTTCTTCTAGTCCTCCATCTCTAGTCACATAGTATTGGGTTAATTCTTCCAGAGTGTCTGTGGTGCCATGCTAAGCCATCTCATCTCATTAGTTATTAGATAGGCTATATTTAAATTGGTCAACTATAGTTAGTTCATTCCATTTCCCATCCTCAGTAAGTTGGATGTCAGCTGCATATACTTGCACTCTATGCTTACCTTGGGGCAGTCCTCAAGTTTCAGTTTGCTGCTTTTGTTCTAGCAGAATCATCAAAGGCAGATGTAAATTTAAGCAATTTTTTTTCATAATTATCCAAAACAGTCACTATTCGCTAAAATTGGAATTGCCAAATGAGCAATCCCATCTATCAAGAGTCAAAATATAAAACCCATCCAAGAATGATCTGTGGGAAACTCAGTCTCAAGGAGTTTATGTCTCTCATCTCATCTCATTGATGAAAACTTTGAATTTTTCTGGACTTCCTTCATATTTATCAGGCACGGATCCAAGGGATTGAAGTAACATAATCACAGGAAGCTGTGCAGCACACAATGTTAATTGGTTTGTCCTATCTCTTGTGTCTTTTTAGTGACTGCTTGAGTCATATGGTATGGGATGACAGTTGGTTAATCTGGGCAACTATGTGGTTTTGATGCAGGTCCACATGCATGGTTCTTGACCTGGAGCAAGGTGTTGGTGACCTGTTCAGTGTTCAGAAACATGCTAAAAGGATTAGTCTTCATGGATTAGATCTAAGTACTCTAAGCAAGGTTGCCTTCTTGTAAAGGGAGTAAAGACTCACTGGAATGAAAATCAGATTTCCAGTTGATCTGGACAGGAGAAAGTTAATCCCAAGCACAAGAATCTTAAGAACTCTGATTAATGTTATTTATTATTTATTGTTGTATTGATCACATTTGTAGGCTGCTCACTCAGAACAACTCTGAGTGGTGTATACATTAAAAACATAAGTCAGTAAAACAAGCAAAATCATAAAAAAGGAAAGATGGCTAAATAGGAAGACATGTCCATAACTGCTTGCTCTGCTGTGTTTTAGACTCTGTAACAGGGTGTGGGTCACTTTAAAAGGGCTGCTGGTCAGCTTATCAGCAGATAAGATAAAGGCAGAAAAGTAAGTATGTTTTGCCACCCTTATTGCCATACAGTAATATAATCCATAATGTGGGCTCTAACCTGTATTTGCTTGGCTTTTCTCTTCATCTTTGTCCAGTGCTGCTCTAGGCATCTCTCCTATTGTTTCATTTCCTGCAGCTCCTCAGAAAACCAAGGACCACAGGATTGATGTACAGTGAGAGACCACACAGGAGCAATCCAATCTAAGTCCTGTGTAAATCACCTATTCCAAGTAGAAACTGATTCCTCAGTTAAAATGCCCAACAGATCCCCCCAAAAAATCCAGAGTTCCCTCTGAAACTCATCCAGTTCTAATCTAATAGGCACTACCTCCCTGAGGGAGGGAGGCAGCACTAGCAAGCCAAAAAAATCAGAGAATGATCCAACAATAACAGATGATAATGATGTTCTCCACCTTCAGATCACATTGCAGCTGCCCTAAGACATAAACCAGATCCAGCATATGACCACCTGTGTGAGCCAGGCCTTCAGTGATTGGGGACAGGTTAAGATGGCCATAACTCCCGAACTGAACCAAACTCACTGCCAAACAAGGGCCAGTTGAAGTCTCCCAGAATTAACAGTCTCCACCACCAACCCATCACAGAGTTTAGCAGCTCAGTTAAGGATGTTGCTGCACAGCAGGGTGCTTGGTATAATAGCAAACAAGCCCATCTGGTCCCTAGAGCCCAACTACAACCACAGGGCTTCACATCTGGCTATCTAGAGATGAATTCTGAGTGAATATGATTCACATCCTGAGTGAATGAGACCAAGGAAAAAAAATCTGCTTGATGATGTGAATGGATGGGTAGGAAAGAGAAAAAACTACAGAAAAAATGGTAAGATTCTTGTGAGGCAAGAATGAATGAGAAGAGTGACTGTTCAGTCAGTGTCTGCTTAGAAAGAGGACTGTTTGCTTTGAATATGGTCAAGCATAAATCTATTCATGCATTCATATGGCAAAGGAAAGGAATAGGTTGTATGATCTATTAATTTGATTATTATTAAAGGTTAAGAGAATTACTGAAAGGTGCAGGAGTAATGAGATGTTCTGAATGTGAGATAGTGTCAGAATTGGATCTTGGGGGAAAATGGGCATGGAAAAAAATGAAAAGAGTAAAAGAAAGAGTGAAAGTAGAATGACTGCAGGAAGAGAAGGAGTAAGTCCTGTATAAAGAGTATTAGAAGATAGATTCATCTCCCAACAAAATGAATGGGAATGAATCGGATGTAAGAAAAGATGTGGAAACTGCTTGAAATAGTAAGAAGAATGTAGTAGTAGTGCGTAGTGCGTGGGGTTAAGCTAATAGGTGTGAAAATTAATGTTTGGTAAAATAATGAAGAGAAAGAGGCTGTGGATAAAGAAAAAATGCTTATACAGTAAGAGAATGATATCTGCAAACAATGAGGATGAGAGAGCTATTTAAATTTCATTGAGAAAAATAGTTGCAAACAATTACAGTCAAAAAAAGGAAAGAATGGTTAAGATCAAGACACACAGAAAAAGTGCAGAGCAATTTTTGAAGGAAATAAACAATTGTTTTAGAAGTGGTGAAGGGGATTAAACAGGGAACTTCCAGCAGAGTAAATGGAATGAAAAGTAGTGAAATGATTTTTAATTACACTAAACGCAATGCTGGAAGGAATACTTTAAAGTTTTGTATGGGAATCATAGTGATGTGCTGAAGAGTGAAATTGAAATTCATATGGTAAATGTTAGTGTCCAAAGAAAAATGATAAAAATGAAATAATAAATGCTGTGGAAATGTTGGGGGAAAACCTAGATGTATTAAGAATGCTGCTCTATGTTTAGAGATGGGCTTGATCTCCATGGAAGCTAGAGTTTGGTACTGTTTTTTAAACCTTTGCCTAAAGTTAACTTTTTTTCACAGTAGGTCTGGTCTTATGGGTTCTTAGAGAACATTTTATGTCAACTGGTGGGAAAAAAGGTTGGAGACTCTATGCTTATTGGGCTTTGAAAATTCTTAAGCAGCATAAGGGGGACACTAATCTTGACATCAATATAAGTCTGGTTCCTAGCTTTGTAGCACCTGGGATATTTCCAAATGTGTGTACAGATTGTCCTCAATTTATGATAGCAGCTAAGACTGGAATTTCCAACACTAAATGATGCAGTCGTAAAGTGCAATGTCATGTGACCATGCAACTTAGTGATGGCAATTCCAGTTGCTATTGTTGTGAATCATTGTAGGTTATTAAGCAAGGACATCATGTGGTTGCCATTGGTGATCTCCTACCATCTTCCCCATTGATTTTTGTCAGAAGGCAGAAAAGAAGATCACAAATGGCAACCACGTGACTGCAGGGAGCTGCGACATCATAATCACGAGCTGGTCACCAAGCATCCAGATTGTGATCACATGACTGTGAGGATGCTGCAACAGCTGGAAATCCAAGGACTGGTCATAAGTACCACTCATTCAGCACCATCTCAAATTTGAACAGTCGCTGAACGATTGGTCGTAAATCTAGGACTACCTGTAGGCCAACTTCCCACCTCTCCTCTATCACTGTCCTGAAATTTGGCTGACCTTCACATTGGCAGGCCTTCTGTCATTCTGTGGGATATTGCAAAAATACTCCTGTATTCTAACATATATGTCCTTGTGGGGATGGCCTAGTAGAGACTTTGAGCAATGTGCTCCTTTATTACTCTGTTTACAGGGAAACCTAAATGATTTTTATTCATCCTATCATTAAGTTTCTTGGCAGAGAACATGACTTCTTTTTATTGCTTCTCCTGTCTGATCATTGTTGGGAAATATCTTCCTAAGTTGCCCAGTTTTGCAGCTTTAGATGCACCACCTGTCTCTTGCTGTGTCTGAAAACTGTATTAATTTCTATTATTTTTATCTTCCTCTCTTTATATCTGTATATGTACATTTTTTATTTATCTTTACTGCATCTGATTGCTGGCCTTACGGCTTTAATAATGGTTTGAACTTTGAATGTTGAAAAATTGTAAGCCTGAAAGTGTAGATGGTGTAACTTGATGGAGAGTTGTGTGATTTGCCTATGTGCAGAGTGTAACTGCCTAAAGTTTGGGGGAAAAAACCCCTATTGCCCTGTACTAGAATGACTGCTGCAAAAAGTGAGGACAAAATATATACTGTATATAATGTATATATAGAGAAAAAGGTAATTGCAAGGGCTGTCTTGTAGTCCAAGGAAGGATGGAACTGTTAAGATTAAATGAAGTAGAGAAAATGCAGAGCAGTTTTAATGACGGTATTGTTTTGGAAGTGATGAAGAAGGTAAACAAGGAGCTTCCAGGAAAATGAAAGAAATTGAGAATAAAAGTAATAAAACGATTTGGAATTAAACTGAGATGAGGTCATGCTGGAAGGAATATTTTAGAGATTTGTATGGGAATTATATGTGCATAAGAGTAGAATTGAAGCAAATTACATACCTGTTAGTATCCAGTTTAAAAAAATATGAAAGAGAATTCTTGAATGCTGTGAATTATTGTAAAGTGCTAAGGCTGCAGGCATAGATGGTAAAACTTAAAAAATGTTAAAATATGAATGTGGTTTGCTTATGGAGTTAATGCATATGAGAAGTCTGCATCTGTACCTGACAATTAGAAGAAAATTGTTGTTCCTGTGTACAATGAAATAGGGAGCATTAGTGAATGTAAATAGTACATAAGAATTAGTGTGTTAAATATACCTGGGAAGGTATTTGGCAGAATACTGATTGAAGGGGTGATTGAGAGGTGACAGCAAGCAACACTGGGGAAGAGCAGAGCAATGTTATGCTGGTTAGAGTGGGTGCATGCCATATTTTTGCTGAATGTGAGAAAGTTTATTGCATATTTCTCTATACAAAGTGTATGTAAAGCAAATAGGCTTGAATCATGGAATATTTTTATGTGAATATGGAGTTGCAGTGAGGAGCATTATGTAACAGTGCATCAAAACTCAAGATAGTTGTGTTTGGCAGGGAAAATTGAGTGATTCCAAGTTATACACGAATGACAAAAACTAGAACAAGTAAATGAATGTGTGTAATTTGGTAGACTATTTGTTGATTATAAGGCAAAGGATGGTGAATTTATAGGTGTGCAAATGCCATTAGAAAAGTGATGAGTAATATGTGCTCTGTTGCTAGTTGAAAGTTGCTCTGTTGAAAGAAATAAAAATGGCTGTGCATAGAAGCATGCTTCTGCCCACTTTGATATATGGAAGTGAAAGGAGTATATGTTGGGAAAAATGCCAAAGAAGATTTGTTTTAGTGGGACTGAGTTACTTAAGAAGTCTATGTGATAAAACAAGGAAAGATATTGTCAAGAATGAATGGGTAGAGAATGAATTGAATACAAAAGTAACCAGTATGAAAGAAGTACATTGAGTTACTTTAGTCAAATAGAGAAAATGAATAAAAATAGAACCTTAAAACAAATGGATGAAGCAAGAGTGAGTGGGTTGAGAGGAAAGTGAAGACACAGAACGTTATGGCTGGATTATGTTGCTGAACAAAAAGTGATAAGTGAATCAGTGCATAGATGTGGTGGAGAGACGGATGATTTGCAAGGTTAGATATGAATGGAGAGATACTGTGAATGTTTTAGGTGTAAATTAGATATAGTTAGTTGGCCATTAATTACTACCTCTTACTCTTTTTGTGTCCCCAGAGAACACTGCTTACCCCAAAAGGAAATAGGATGATGGATAGTTATGTAATTATTCTAAAGCACATATTAATGGTGCAGCCTTTTCAGTAGGTGCAGGGTTGATGTGTTTTTATCACCCCAATGACACTTAGCCCTCTCTTTACTAATTTGGGTGAAAACATGTAAGTTGACAAAACATACTTTTAAATATGCATATACAAAATTGTTTAGATAATAGGCTGCCACATTTCACTGGTAAGAGATACTGAGAGATTTCCCAGGATGGTATTTTAAGGAGAATTTAACTATGTGAGGTTCCTAAAATATCTCATTTTGTCTCTCTTATCTAGGTTTTGGAGATTAGCAGAAATATTAAGAGAAATGCAGTTTTCTTTCCTAATTTAATTCCAATATATTACCTTTTCCAAATATTGCTTGATTGTATATCTTCATCATCCAGATGTGTGTTAATAGCCACATTTTCCAGACTGGGATTGGGATTTTGCTGTGCTTTGTGGAAAAGGAGATCCTCAAACCCTTGCTGGTCATTAGGCTGAAACGGAAATTTAGTATGCTTTTCCACAAAGCAGTTGAAAAAAAGGTAAAGGGACATTTACAGCATTTACCCTTCACGAATGCACTCTAAATATCAGGAATTGATGGACAAAGCATAAATGGAAAACTTGGAGTACCTTATTGCTTCATCATTTAACCAAAGAGATTAGAATTAGTTGGAGCATCATTCATTAATTTTTGGAAAGCAGTGTTTTCTTAAGGGAGCCTTACTGCCTCCTGCTGGTTGGAAACAGGAGTCTTTTTTATAGCAAGGCTGACTTGCCTTATTGCCTGTAAGGGAGCGTTAAGTTATAGGCAGTAAAGAATCCATTTTATATACTGTGCAAAAAGCTTTTTAAAACAATCTATTTCTGAACCTAAATTGTCCTGGGACTAGCTCTTGACATAAAAATTCATAGAAACCTGTTTTTTTTCCTCCTCTTTTTCTTGTGTATGGTTACTCTTTGCCTTAGTGCTGTAATGTTAGAATTCACATTGGCCAGGTTGTTCTGTAAATTAAACACTGACAGGTCCCCTCAGGGAAACAGCCAATGTATTTATGATGATGTGCTGATTACACAAAATACACTGCAAGCAGAAAACAGCTGCAGAGAACAAACCTCTTAAAAGAATACAATTACAAATCGCACCCTTAGTATTTCTAGTGGTGAGGGTAAAATACAGCATGTTAATGTAAGGGGGCTTTTTGTTTTGTTTTTAAGATGGCTCGTGAAAGATGGAAGATCTGAAGGGGGGAAAAAACCCCTTTAAAGTACAATTGGATTTGCATGTAGTTCCATTGGAGCTTATATAGGTAACATATGCACAGTAATGAGGAAGGATTCACTTATCCTTTGTGTTGGTTTATGATTTTTTTCCCCTTTAGATTTCCAACTAATCTGGGGCAGTTCCAACTCAGTCAATTACTTGGTTCTCTGTGGTATTTATGAGCATTGGCAATATGACAATATATGGGTGTTACAGGAATAGCAAGTAAACAGGGTTACATCCACTCTGTTCCCAATCTGAACTATTTTTAAACATCCTAAATTACCACTAATCTCAATTATTTGAGAAGACTATGTCTTATTGTGACATAAGCCTATAGCCTGCTTCACTATATAAATGTCTTGGCTGCTGCATGCTTCTGACAAAGGAGGCTGGGTCTTACAGAGGTTTATATTACATTCCATTAGATGCACAGAATAGCCTGGAAATTCCATGTGTACTCAGTAGCCCAGAAACATACCTGGTGTGTGTATCTTTAAAGGGTTGCACAGTTCTTTTTTAATCTTTACTGCAATAAACTATGTTTACTGCTTTTTTAGCTAACTTAGCTAATTATCAAATTTTGTGTGCATGTGACAGCTAAAGAGACTAATTGAATCTACCCTAGCAAAAGCTGCCATTATTTCCAAGAGTTTTACGTTTGTCTTGGTATTAAAATTAATTTTTAAACCAGAGTTGTCATGATGAAAACTCAATCCTAAGTGAGGTGTCTATGGGAAACAGGGTTGGTGAAAACAGATATACCTGAAATGTGTGTGCAAGTGGCCTATGCTATTGAGGGGGGTTGTTTAGCTGAATTTAAATTGAGTATCAAGGTATAACATTTTTGGAAATGTTGATGTAATGAACATTTGGGGGAAGAGAAAAGAAAGAATGCAGTAATAAACTGGTGCAAATAACATGGAAAGTGTAGTAAGAGTGCATTATTGTATATACTTTATTATGTTAAAACAAATCAAACAATAATTATAACTATGTTTTGACAAAGGTGTCCTCGCTTGTGCATTTTTTGCCATTTAGGAATAGAAAAGTATATTAAAATAAAACGTCAAATTTATAATAAAAAGTTAGGTTAGATATTTTTGTTTTTAGAAATAGAATATAAACCTCGATATCATGTTGCAGAAGTTAAACTCACGATTACACATATTTTCAGAAAATGTCCATAATAAATAAATATTTAGTCAGACTTGTTAACAATATTACAGTAGAAACTTCAAATGTTTTAATTAGTATAATTAGTCAGTAAAAATGACATTAATTCCAGAAAAAAATAACCACTTTGAATGTATAATTTAAGCAAGAAATAATGAGTTGTATCTTTCTCTTAACACAAAGCACTTCTAATACTATCAGCTGAGCATGTTAAGGTCCCCCAACCATTGTAGCCCATAGCCTGATGTCCCATTCTCTTATGTAGGTTCCCCCAAATTTCATGAGAACAAGGAGCCAACCAGCATATTTGTGGATATGGGGAGTCAAGAAAAATTGATTGCTTTGATTCATGAAGATTGAAACACTTCCTCTTAAAGCAAAGCCGCAGTTTAATACAACCCAGAGTATTACAGCTCACATTTTTGCTGGTAACTGGAATCCATGCATGAAAGGCACATAGCTTCAAATTATTAACTAACATGATTTGTTTTCCAGTTTTTCAAATGTTAATCACCACAGTAGGCCTCAAAAAAGTTGGGTGAGTACACAAAATGTCTTTCCTTTTTTAAAAAAAGTGCTTTTATTGCTATAATATACAAAGAAAAAAAGAAAAACAAAACATCAAGATACCAATATGCATACACACATAAGCCCCCCCAGACAAAAAGAACAAAAATTACCAAAAAAGAGCACACCCACAAACAAAAGTATACATTACCATAGATATGTAAAACCAACACATTTTTGCTTTTGAGATAAACCTTGCCCAAATTTTATTACATCAATAAAATAAACAAAATCCAGGAATTTAGTCTAGAGTGGTAGGTTCTTTTCAACAATGTCGAATATTTCATGGATCAGTAAATTCCAATTTTCACTATATAATTCAACATCACATTAACATTTGATAAATTTTACTTATTTCCCTTAAATAAATAAAATAAATATATCATTTGTATCGCCACCCACCTTAAACCAAACTCTGGGCTGCTTACAATCAAGAATTAAATCACATATACAGAATAAAAACCAAAACCAATAAAACCAATAACCAAAAAACAGAAAAATTATATTTTTGTAATATTATATTTTTATTGTAAACCACCCAGTTGCTCCCTGAGTGTGACTAAATTTGAAGTATAAATAAATATTCACAATAATGTGAGTTTTAGAGCAAAATGGGATAACCAGAGGGCAAGCCCAATCATATTTGTCAGAGTCCCCTCAAATATATTACATCTGTACCATTAAAAGGTCTAGGCCTTCTTAAACATCAGTTGAGGTGTCCAGTAAGCATAAAAATAACATTTTGATAACTTGGTATAATCTTAAGATCATAAGAAAAATATTTAACATTCTTTAAAAATACAAAATTACCAATGTTTTTAAATAGGATATTCCAACTCTATATTGCAAAATTATTGCAGATTACCCATTTCTTATAGTACTCTTCAGCCATCCATAGAAATAAACTGTAGTTTAGATGCTTCCAAAACACTTTCAAAACTAATTTTGGAGTTTCAGAAGCTGCTAACTTACCAGTTCCAAACTGAGGACTCAAAAGGTATTTTAATTGAATGCATTGTCTTTCAGTAGTTTTAGGCAATCCAAATTCTTGCAAAAAGTCAAATTTTTGAAGTAATTGTTAGTAATAAGCTGGTCAAGAGTTTTAATACCATTTTCTGCCCAAATACTGAACAGCAACAACAGAAAAGCATTTACCTGTAAATGTTAAATTAGGATTATTCCAAAGTGTTGGTTATTCACATGAACAGGGATCAGACCTAAAGGTCCACCTCCACATCTTCCAAATATGCCTTGCAGCATTAAATGTTGAAAACACAACTGAATTCTGACTAAAAGAAGAAGCAAGTCTTTGATATCAGAAGGGTCAGGTACAGGTAGTCCTCATTTAATGACCATTCCTTTAGTGATGGTTCAGACTTACAACGATGCTGGAAAAACGGACTTATGACCGGTCTTCACACTTAACAACCATCAGCATCCCTGTGGTCACGTGATCGTGATTTGGGTGCTTGGCAACCGGTTTGCATTTATGGCTGTTGCAGCATTCCGCAGTCATGTAATCGCCATTTTTAACCTTCCTGGCCAGCTTCTGGCAAGCGAAATCGACAGGAAACCACATGATGCACTTATGAACCATGTGGTTCGCATAACACCACTGTGATTCACTTAACAACTGCCACAAAAGTCATAAAATCAGGTTGGATTCACTTAATGACTGCTTTGCTTAGCAACCAAAATTCTGATCCTAATTGTGGTCATTAAGCGAGGGCTGTAATAATTTTCTAGTTGTGCCCATAATGGCTTTTGAAATAAATTTGCTTGAATTCAACCTCAAAGTTGAACATCAAAAAACTAAAAAAAACCCACCAATTTTCATATGGAAGTTGCAGTTGAGACAATACGTTGGAATCTGTGTATCCTGCAAAAACTTTCTTGATAATTAAATATCTAAGACAAATTAATATAAAGACCCTTCTTGGAATATATATCAATATTATTTTTCAGCAATACTTATTCTACCCCATAAGCTCATGGGAATTTTCAGCCATCTATTTATTTCAATATTTATCTAAGTTAAAAAGTTTGAAATACTTAAGTTAACAAATAATATTTTCCTAGGAATAATCATTCCAATATATTTAAGATAATTCAAACAATAAAATAAATGTCCTTATTCCCAAACTTCCATTGATGACTTTGCGTCTTCAAGTTATGTGGATGATGAAGAGAAGTCTGTGGCCATAATTTCTTATCCATGTAAGTTGTTCATACATTAGTTCAATAAATAAAGGATTGCGTGAAAATCTGCATCCTTGTTCAGTTGTTTAATCATTGTCAGTGAAATACAATACTTTTTCTATATGAAAATGTAGGGACATGTGCCTAGCTTCTAGGATGTGTATTAAAAAAAAACAATTTAATTAAAACAACTGTGTCATTGTGTTCTGATCAGAAATGTTTCTCATACCTGAAAACAAGCAAAACGTAAGTTTTCCTATTTGTATATCTCAAGTGAGTTGTAATAGCTCATATTAGTCCCTTCATGTTCCCAAACTATTTTTGAGCCTTCTGAGTTTGCTTTTCTTTGATGTTGATCCCATGTGACAATCCAGTCTCTTGCATAATCACCTCATTTTAATCAATGGAATAATTGATAAACCAGCAAAGATTTAAATTGATTATCTTCCTGATGGAACTTCTCAAGGGGGCTAGGGCCTCTCTAAATTTTTGATGTGTGTTGTGCATCTTATATATGAAGTGTGGTTTGAATTATCTGTTTTTATTTGCTTAATGATGGGATGGTGTTAAAGTCAAATGTTTAATTAACCCAGCAATGGGCTGCGCTGTCTCTTACACACGCACCCAGTTGATTGAGATCACTCATAGAGAATACTGAATAGGAAGGATAATGTGGCACTCAGACGGAAGATTGCTTTTTCAATCTATTTGCTGGGTCACTGCTTTGAATGTCTTATTGGATGAAAGGCATTCAGCCCAAGGGGGGAAAAAGCCCAGCATTTAAGTACATTTTGCTTTTCCCCTGGTCCCCTCCCTGCTCAGAAGTTAACTAAAAGAGATATGTTGTAGGTTTAATAGGCCATTCATGTCCAGGCAAGGCAGTGTGAATAGTGGCTTTCAATATACCCTGGCTTAAAGCTGTTTACTTTCCCATAGAAACTAAAAATCTAACTGGTATGTGAATAAGAACTACTATGTCCATATATTTTTACCTCCTTTGCTGCAGTTCTTCGGAGGATTCATAGAGAGACTCGTATTCCTATGTCAGATAGTGAGGAAACAGGGCTTGCTCTTCAAGCACTTGCTTGATTATACAGTATTCCAAAGTCAGACTTCTGGTATTCAAATTCTAAATTTATAAGATTTTGATAGTAAGTAGTTGGGGTAGCCACCATTATTTGATTAACATGGAATCTTGTTCCATACTCAATAAAATATATTGGATTCTTCCATAATTACTTTTCCTTGAGCTGAATGTTTTTAGAATCATTCATATGGTACTGTCTTAGCTTTCTATGCTTTGTGTTGTGTTACCATGTGTAATCTTATATGCCCTGCTGTGATAATCTTTGTTCATACCTAAGCATGGTCTATTAGCAGTCAGTTATTTTGATAGCTAGGTGTAAGGCCAACGGCCCCTTAACTTCATGAAGCAACCTCTAAGTCTATACACAATAGACTTAGTGCAGGGATAGTTATATTAATGAGTTTTCTCTTTCTAGTTGCATTATCTTAGTAGTACTTTCTCAATACTTATGTTCTAAGTATTTGTCACAATATTTTAAATTTCTTAGTGGTTTTTGATGGATATACATGAAATCTTGTGTTAGTAGATATTCTTGTGAACTCAGTAAGGGTTCTATTTTATAATTGAACAATAGCGCATGGACTACTTTATAATAGTAGTCTCTATATAGTTATCTAGCACGTTACTTTCTGGTATTCTTTCTGCTTTCTGACAATCATACCAGTAAGCGACAAAAATGAATTTAATAATTCAGTGATGGTTGATAGTGGCCTGAAATTTGTAAATTTCACACAGGAAAAAGATAATATTGCTTAGCAGGAAAAGAACTGAATGGGAAGAGGACTGAGATGCCTGCAAGTCTACCATACTACTTGGAGGATCTCAAATTGAGAAGAAAAATGCGACTATAGTTCAAAGCTATGTTGTATCATCTTGCTATTCAGGATAGCATTTTAGACTTCAGCTTCCACTATGATAATTCTGTTTTATATAAAATAGAATTGAAATAGTGGGATAGCCAGGAACCATTCCAAAGGAACTTGCAATATAGTGATCTGAATAGTGTTGTTGTTTATTCGCTTAGTCGCTTCCGACTCTTCGTGACTTCATGGACCAGCCCACGCCAGAGCTTCCTGTCAGTGGTCAACACCCCCAGCTCCCCCAGGGACGAATCCATCACCTCTAGAATATCATCTATCCATCTTGCCCTTGGTCGGCCCCTCTTCCTTTTGCCTTCCACTCTCCCTAGCATCAACATCTTCTCCAGGGTGTCCTGTCTTCTCATTATGTGGCCAAAGTATTTCAGTTTTGCCTTTATTATCATTCCCTCAAGTGAGCAGTCTGGCTTGATTCCCTGGAGGATGGACTGGTTTGATCTTCTTGCAGTCCAAGGCACTCTCAGAATTTTCCTCCAACACCACAGTTCAAAAGCATCTATCTTCCTTCTCTCAGCCTTCCTTATGGTCCAGCTCTCGCAGCCATATGTTACTGCAGGGAACACCATTGCTTTAACTATGCGGACCTTTGTTGTCAGCGTGATGTCTCTGCTCTTAACGATTTTATCGAGATTTGTCATTGCTCTTCTCCCAAGGATTAAGCGTCTTCTGATTTCCTGACTGCAGTCAGCATCTGCAGTAATCTTTGCACCTAGAAATACAAAGTCTTTCACTGCTTCTACATTTTCTCCCTCCATTTGCCAGTTATCAATCAAGCTGGTTGCCATAATCTTGGTTTTTTTGAGGTTTAGCTGCAAGCCAGCTTTTGCACTTTCCTCTTTCACCTTCATCATAAGGCTCCTCAGTTCCTCTTCGCTTTCAGCCATCAAAGTGGTATCATCTGCATATCTGAGATGGTTAATGTTTCTTCCAGTGATTTTAACTCCAGCCTTGGATTCCTCAAGCCCAGCATGTCGCATGATGTGTTCTGCGTACAAGTTGAATAGGTAGGATGAGAGTATACAGCCCTGCTGTACTCCTTTCCCAATCTTAAACCAGTCCGTTGTTCCGTGGTCTGTTCTTACTGTTGCTGCTTGGTCGTTATACAGATTTCTCAGGAGGCATACAAGGTGACTTGGTATCCCCATACCACTAAGAACTTGCCACAATTTGTTATGGTCCACACAGTCAAAGGCTTTAGAATAGTCAATAAAACAGAAATAGATGTTTTTCTGAAACTCCCTGGCCTTTTCCATTATCCATTGGATATTGGCAATTCAGTCCCTAGTTCCTCTGCCTTTTCTAAACCCAGCTTGTACATCTGGCAATTCTCGCTCCATGAATTACTGAAGTCTACCTTGCAGGATCTTGAGCATTACCTTACTGGCATGTGAAATGAGTGCCACTGTTCAATAGTTTGAACATTCTTTCGTGTTTCCCTTTTTTGGTATGGGGATATAAGTTGATTTTTTCCAATCTGATGGCCATTCTTGTGTTTTCCAAATGTGCTGGCATATAGCATGCATTAATACATGTAATAGTAAGACATAATATAGTTTGTTTTTTGTTTAGTGTGATATGCAAATCTGTCCACTTTGTTTTATAAACCACAGTGGATGGATTTACATACTGTAGAGAAAAACCATCATGTTCTTGTTCATTTGTTCAGTCGCTTCCGACTCTTCGTGACTTCATCATCGTCAAACCATCATACGAACTACCATTATCTGTGAACTACAATTATATATTTTATAAGGAGAGTTGAAGAAACAAGGATTCAGTAATTTTAAGAGATAATCAGATCTAAGGTCATATGATACCAGAGTTAACTAGTATTTGTAAATATGACACAAAAGGTGCAGTGAAAATAGCAAACCTCATAGCCCATTAATTGGGTGCCTGCTGTTCCCCTTCAGATGAAGCCATAATAAATACTGAGAAGAGAATATGAACGTGTGACTACAGAATGTTAACACAATGTTTTTGTTAAGTTTTCTCAGGCCTCTTGACTCTTATTGCCTCTTGTTAATTCTAGAAAAATGTTTTTGACTGTCTCTTGGCATTGCATTATAGATTCTTAAGCCCACTTTCTGCTCTCCAAGAAGCTCCAGAAAAACAACTTGTGTGAGTCTTTATCAGTACTCAGAAAAGTCTTGAATTTCATTGCATTTCATTTTTAAATTTTATTATTCTATATACTAGAAACTAGCATTTTAAAAATACTGTTTTGTTATGCAAAAGAATGACAGCAGATCAAATGAACAAAAAAAAATAGTTCCAATTGTATATATTTTGCTTTGTTGTTATGGTTGTTGTATTGCTACTGTTCCAAGTTTAAACTAAGCTGTGAATTGGGCTTTAGGTATTTGCACTTTTACCAACAATAACTGAAACTAGATTCAACAGTTTTCTGGCCTTTTACTTTATCTGTCATGTGATTTTAAACATGTACTGGTAAATAGAATATTATTCCCTTCTGCTAAAAAAGTAAAAAGCTAGAAAGCAAAAGGGAAGTAACTTTATGAAGAAGATTCTAAAAGAAGATTTCGTTTTGAAAGGTTGATATTCCTTAATGTCCTTTTAAGTTTTTATAGCTGTAATCTAACCTCTTGTTAGGAAATATTATGAAACAGCTCTGCTAATACAGATGTCTGAATTAACAAAAATAACCAGATGTCCTGATTAGAAAAAGCAAATGTTCTTTGCCTAATTATGGAAAATTATATTCTAAGGCTTTCTGAATGCATACATATATAATAAGATTAACTGAAATTAAAAGCCATTGGCCAACAAGTCTGTATGGTTGGATGTATATAAACAAACCAAAAATAAAAAAATAAGGGCCTTCCCCCCATATTTATTAGGCATGTTTTGTTTTTTGAAGCTACCCAGATTTTTTGTTCATTTTTAAAAAATGAAAATAATTTTTCCACACATATGAATGCTTATGGAATTATATGGATGCTGAAATATTCCAGATATCTTAACTGTAGCCCAATTAGTAACTAAATTTTATTTTAAAAATATTTTGTTTTTGAAAGATTTTTTAAAGTGCTTTATTACAAGGTATGTTTATGTAGCATCTCTAGGTACATCAGAAAATAAACATTATTATATTAGCTTAATATAAATACAATTCAATATGGTAATGTAGGTATGGCATAATCACATGTGAGCCTTATCCCCAAAATACTAATTTCATTTTCAAATTTAATATTGTTTCATAAGGAACCACAGTGAATCAGATAAGTAAGGGGAGTTGTAAAGTTTCTTAAATTTCCATATTCTTACAGTGATTAATTTTAATTTAAACTGGAGCCAAATTAACCTAGATGGTGTTGTTTAAAATATTTATTACTACCATTTCTATGCTACTCCATCTCAGCCAGCTCTGAGCAGCATTATACAACTTCTGTGAAGCTCAAGTGTTAGGAAATATACCCAGCATCTCAAATTTGTTCAGGTTGATTAATAGTTCATTAGCAGATGCTCTGAGTAGAAAATTGGGCTCAGTAACAGGAATCCATGTCCTTATTGGGAATAAGATTTTTGTGAATAGCTGTTTTGCATCTGAGCTCTAATGTTGTTCCTGAATGCTTACAAAGAGGATCATGATAGGAGTGGTACTCTCCATTCACATTTCTCAGCAACTGGTATTGAGTGATATACTGATATTAAAAGTAATTATACAGCAATCATGACTGGATCACAACATTCTAGGAATTTTAAAATAATATAAATACTTCATTTCTGCTTTTTTAAAAAATGAAATTTGGGGGAAAATGGAAATATATGCAGTACCTTTTTGCAACATTTACACATGCAGATTAATGCTGCTGTCAATATTTATTCCATTCTCAGTGCTTTGAGGTCTAGTAGGAGACACTCCAGCCTCTAAAATTGATAATAGGAAGCAAACTCCTGAGCAAAGGTGGCTCAAGTCCTTCCTTTCTTTATGAAAATAAATGTTAATTACTAGGACTACTCTTATTTATCCATCTAGGTTTAAAGAAAGGGCTTACAACATTAATTGGCCATTTACCATCCCTCACAGTCCACAGAGCTGATATGTGACCTTGGGTTGGCTGGTGATCCTCAGACAAGTAAATTTTTGGTGCTGCGGGTTAAACCGCTGCGCTGCTGAGCTTGCCGATCGGAAGGTCGGCGGTTTGAATCCGCGCGACGGGGTGAGCTCCCGTTGCTAGTTCCAGCTCCTGCTCACCTAGCAGTTCGAAAACATGCAAATGTGAGTAGATCAATAGGTACCGCTTCGGCGGGAAGGTAACAGCGTTCCATGTCGTCATGCCGGCCACATGACCACGGAAGTGTCTACGGACAACGCCGGCTCTAACGGCTTAGAAATGGAGATGAGCACCGCCCCCTAGAGTCGGACACGACTGGACTTTACGTCAAGGGAAACCTTTACCTTTACCTATCTGACTTCTGGCCCATGGCATTACAGAAGAATGCCCATGGTACTTCTTCAGTATGCTTCTTCTCCTCGATCATGCCTTTAAATGCTTTGGTGAGTCTTCTCTTGGTCTCACCCAGGACCCCTAAATCATTGGTGTAAATTGTTCAGTCCATTTTAGGTTTATCAATTAACTTTTCTCTGGATGAAAACCAGTAGTCCATCTTCCACAGCAAATGGAACTCTTTAACTTTATTAGCCAGAGCCTTCATTACTCAGCTTTTTCACTCCAGAATCATTTCCAATCTTAATGTGTCATCTTTTTTTTAGATTTACCCCTTTTTGCCAACTCATATCTGCCCTTCCTTTTTCTATGAGAACTATGTCCTATGAGAAGCAACACTACCTCCTGTTGCCAGCACATTATCAGCAAAGTCATAGTTAGAACAGAGTTTGTTTGGGGTACTCTCCCTCCTCCCATCATCTCTTCCAGAGTCTCCACAGATACATCTACACATGACCAGCCAGCAACAAAGCCATGGTGATTGTAAGTTGTCACAGGGACAACACACATCCTTATCTTAATCCCTGTGTAATGTTTTACCATTCTTTACTATTCCATTTATTCTCTCTCATGCTTTACTTCCATCATATACCACTCTTACCATGTTAAGCAACCAATTTCAACAACATACTTGTCCAAACATTAATTCAAGCTTCTTAATTTTATTGAAAGTTTCTTTACATCAAGTTTACAGTGAACTTCCTTTCTCACACTGATACATTTTTCAATAACCTGAGCAAAGAGGTGGACTGCATACTGCCTGTATAAAACCTCACTGCATTTCCCAGGTTTTACTCACTGTTACCTTTTGGACACTTTCAGTAAGAATTCTACCAAAACTCTTCCCAGGCACACTTAAAAAACTACTTTTTTGCATTTGCTTTTGCTACCTTTTCCTTTCCTTGTATTTCTTTTGCTCTTACTGTTTTTGCATTCCTATTCAGGCATAGTTGCAATCTTTGCACTGTCATTAATAAATCACAGAGCACTTTATAAGCAGATCACATCTATATTTAACAATTCTGCAGTAACACCATCTACAATCTTATTTTTTTAAAACATTTTTACAGCATTTATTACTTACTTTTCACCATCTTTTCTTACTGATATTTATTGCATTCATATGAAGAAAAAAAACACCATTATGTAAATATGCTTTCCAGCATTTCCTTACTTTAGTTTCATTGCAGATAATTTCATCACTTTTATTTTTAATACTGTTCACTCTGTTGGAGGCTTACTGGCTAACACTTTTTACCACTTTAGAACAATTGTTTATTTCCATCAAAATTGCTCTGCACTTTCTCTGCCTCTTTTTTTTTTTTTTTGCACATTTTGACCACATTCTTTGCAACTTACTTTTTCCTCTTTATACAAATAATATATTTCTCCTATCCTAATTTTTGCAGTAATCATTTTGCTAAATGCCTTTTTTCTCATCCACAGTCTCTTTCTCTTCATCATTCTACTAGGTAAAGTAAAGGTTTCCCTTGACGTAAAGTCCAGTCGAATCCGACTCTAGGGGGCGGTGCTCATCTCCGTTTCTAAGCCTTGGAGCCGGCGTTGTCATAGACACTTCCGGGTCATGTGGCCAGCATGACGACTCGGAACGCCGTTACCTTCCCGCCGAAGCGGTACCTATTGATCTACTCACATTGGCATGTTTTCGAACTGCTAGGTGAGCAGGAGCTGGGATTAACAACGGGAGCTCACCCCGCTGCGCGGTTTCGAACCGCCGACCTTCCGATCGACAGCTCAGCGGTTTAACCCGCAGCGCCACCGCATCCATCATTCTACTAGGCGTCCTTTATTATACTTCCCATTAAGTTAACTCCATAATTCTTTTCATTCTGCTCTTAGCAGCTTCCACATCCTCTTTCCTTACATCCCTTTTCCATTCATTCTGGTGGTAAACTGATCTGTCTTCTAACATTTTTTCCTACAAGACCTTTCTTTAGTTCTACTTTCACTTCTTTTCTTCTATTTGCATTTCCCCCCCCCCAAATCACTATTGACGTTATCAAACTTAACAAATAAAACAATCTGTTCCACATTCAGAACCTTTCATCAACTTTTCATTTTTCACTAATTCTCTCAATCTTTCACCATAAACAAATCAATTATGCTTTTGGATTTATATTCATTTCTTTGCATGTATACATTTGAACAGAGTCGTACTTAAGTCACATATTCAGAACAAACAGACCTTTTTAAGCACGTATTCACCATTCTTATTCATTCTTAGCTCTTTAAATGTCTCTATCACTTTTATGTACCCCCTTATCTTGTTCCCACACTTCCATTCATGTTTTCTAGCAGAATAATCTTTTCCTAGATTATATTAATGTAGAAAGTTGCAGTTTTCTCCAGAATTCACCTCTAATTTTCCCATTTATCAGAGTGTGACATGAAACTATCACCAGCCTATAGATTCTTACATTCATATATACCTATAACAACTAAATGACTCCAATTTATATCTCATCACATATATTTTAGTCCTTTTATAATTACACCTACACCTTCACTTCTCTGTGTGTATTCATCAACTCCACTCTACTTTCTTTTTTCTTAGTTTCACATAGTTTGTTCTTTCATTTCCTTTGTTGATTAATTCATTTACTCCTCTTATATTCCAAGGCACAATCTTCCATGTGCCATGGTTATCAGCTGGTTTGTCTCACAGATACTGACTTCTGCTGCCTATCATGACTTTGGTCAATTAAACTTTTGCATAACACTTTTTAGTAAGATAGAGAAGGTACAGACGAGTTTAGCAGCCTTAGATGTGCGTTCCCCACAGTCAGCATTCCCTGCTAATGGTAAGGACAGTACTGGTCACATTTGGCACATTTTGGTTCATAGGCCACAAGTGCAACCAAAACTCAGTCTTACCCCAATCATCTTCATGCTGTTTTGTGCAAGTTAGGATCTCTATATAGTGACTACTTTTCAAGTCAGTATTCTTTGTTTTCCTCCTGCCAACTTGGAGGTACAAGCAATATATTGACATTCAAGATCCTATAGGATACATAGATGATTACATAGGATATATTTGAATTGTAAAGAGTCTATATATGTATAGATTTACATAAAACATTTCTATTATATAGTTCCAGAAATTATTTTGGGTAATAAAGGCTGGATAGTAATGTAAGAACACTTTTCTTAACCTTGTAAATAATTTTAAAATATTAGTAATATATCTTCCTTAATTTATTCAGTTCACAAAACAACAGAAATGCTTCAAAGGAAAAACATTTTCCCCATTTTTTCCTGCTTCCCCTATGTCCCATGATTTCACAACTCTATTTATGGCTCAGTAGCCATTGATAGCTTTTTCCTCCCTGAATTATTCAGCCCCCTTTTATAGTTGCCAAAGTTGGGGATTATCATACCTTATGGTCATGAATGGCATAGTTTGACTGTATGTTCTCAGTGAAGAAGTCCATTGGTCCAGCCATTCTTTATAGCTTGTTCTGGTTTTATGATTTGTAGATGCTTTATCTGCATTCTTATTCTTTGGAAATTAATAGCTTTGCAGAGATTATGCCCTTGTCATATTTACTTATCTTCTTGGGGTAGGAGAAGTTTGAATGTTGAAGAGATTCATTTTTAATGTGTTTTCTCTCACAACCATCAGTTTTTCAGATCAATATTTTTTGGAAGTTATAAACTGTCAAAGTTCATATATGAAACTGGTCCCTTTACAGTAACAAGGCTCTTGTTTTAATCTATCACTTACAAAGGCTGTAGGAGTTTTACTTTTCTGCAACTATTAGACTGGTATTTAATTCCCCCTTCCTCTTAAATTTGTACTGTGGGCAAAGTCACAAGGTAATTCAAATGAATTTTCCAATCCTTACTTACTCACCCTTTATGCTGTCCCACAGGATGGTGAAATTCACCTTGGATCCCCTCCCCAAAACCCTCTTCTGTACTGAAAGACCAAATGGATTCTATTGAAGTGTCTGGAATGTTGTGTGACCTCTTCGAGACCTCTTGGGCTACTTAAGAAATCATTTGTGATCTGACTGTACTGGTGCAGAATTTCACTTCGGTATACCAATAGAGTTCATGGTGGATTAGACACAGTTAATTCTACCAGTGAACTTTACCTACTTCTCCAGTTTCTTGTCTTTAAACTGATAAGTATTGATACAAATACATATTTGCACATGTTAATTTCATGCTTAGTTAGAAGAGACTTGCTTGTCATGAAGAACTGTGCTAAAATACAGCCCACACATCACATGATATTTGTAATTGGCTTTATCTCTCAAAGCAGCCTGCATTGAGAGATAAAGTTTCTTATGCAGTTCTTAAAGGCTTTAAAGACCAACTTCGCACCAATTCTGGCTCCTGGGATAATGACTAACAACAAACATTTTGCCTGCATTATATATGTGTATGAATACACACACACACACACACACATACTTTTGAAATCCCCACACACCTACTTCCCCTCAAGCTCATCCTTTCTGTCAGGTTAATCAATAGACACCGTATGGCAGAGGGTCAGTAATCAGTGTCATCATGCCTTTAAATCGTGTTGAAAATTTGCTTAAAGCCTGGGCCAATTAACATCGAGATGATGAATGGATGGGTAGATGGGAAGAGCCTTGTGCTTGGGGGCTTTGTGCAAAGGAGATGCTCAGCTGTTGAGCAGCCGACACTGGCGAATAAAATCAGCCATTCATATGAGCTCAGTCCACCCACTCTTAATGATAATGTCAATCTAGCAAAATATATACACATTGGAGTTGTCATGAGTTCATAAATCAAAGGAGTTTGTCAAAGGCATTCAGATTAACGAGGCAGCAGCAATAACAAGTCAAATTTGCATAGAGAATTGCCTGAATCTCAGTAAATTATGATCCAGTTTTTCATTTGATTATTTGCTAATGTCTCAAGAGGGGAAATGATTATATTAGCATGCAAAATCTACTCCAGAAGTAGGAATCTGAGGTGCAGCCGACCAGCACAGGACAACAATTAATCAGTTTCTGCATACTAGCATGAATACATGAGGCCCAGAAATGAACTCCTTTTATTATTATTTCTCCTTGCTACCGATCCAAATGGTTCAGCTTGACAGCGACTTTATATTGCTTTAACAGTGTTCTGAATTGTGCCTGTAGGCAAGACATAGTTATGCAGCTATAACCAACCTATCCATCTGCCAACCAGATTGGAATTCTCTTATCCAAAGCTTCCATTAACCCCCACTGACAGTTCCAAACAGGATTAAGGATTTGAAAGCATAAAGAAGTACTCTGTGCATATACATGGTTTCTTGCTTTCACACACAGACAGGGTTTTTAAAAGTGCTGCATCTGTATGGTTTTATTAATAGTGCTGACAAGTATAAGCATCCACTTTTCCCACCCTCAGGGGAA
Organism: Candoia aspera; assembly: GCF_035149785.1. Lineage (NCBI taxonomy): Eukaryota > Metazoa > Chordata > Lepidosauria > Squamata > Candoiidae > Candoia > Candoia aspera. The sequence continues at coordinate 48,077,383 of NC_086158.1, read as the reverse complement.
AAAAAAAAACCCAGCACCTCAATTGGCAAGATTATTGCTTGAGAAAAGAGGCATTCTTAAAGGTGGTTCTCTTCACTTGATAATCCTGAAATGCTTTCATCCATCCATTGCATCTGATTCCATCAGATGGATTTAGTGCAACAATTTGCATTGTCACATTTAGATTCTTCAATATAACTGTGGAGGGATGTTTTGGAGAAGTGTGAGTGAATTTCATGAGGGAACTGTGTATACTGGTTGTTGAGGTGGTTGCATGCCAGGCAAATTTGTTGTGTTCATTACAAGATGAAGTATTCTCACACAAATGACTTGTCTCAAAAGCCTGTTCCTGTTATGTCGGTGTTACCAAAAAGAAACTTTACAAGTAGCAGTTTAAGTATTGCCTACTTACTGAGATAAGAATGAAGATCTCATACTTCACTCACATATCTAGCTTCCTTTAAATTTTATGATGGTTTCTTACCTTTAATCATGTACTATGTTAGGACTGAAATCAGAACACAAAATTTCCAAGGAGAGAGGCTAGGGAAGTTAATCATTCCTCTCTGTTTTTCTTATGGTTATGTTTATATCCAAGCCTTCCTTAAAGCAAGTAAAAGTAGTATGAGATTATCCACACCATCCCATTGCCTTCTTGAGTATCATTTAGCAATTATAGAATAATTCCGAACATTGCCTACTCATTGATGTCATGTGGGATTGTTATCATTAGAGTATTGTTGCCATTTTCTTCTTCTTCTTTCTGAACTGTTAAATGTGGGTGAAAATAGCAAAAGGGCAGATATTATATGATAAACTGGACTCACAAGGTTTGATCATTCATGGTGTCCTATGATCCATACATCAGAGAAAATAAGTTTCTGATTTCCAATTGTTTAACAGTAGCAATAACGAAGTGACTTTTTTCTATCTAAATTGCAAGTTTGAAATGAAGAAAGCTTTAGTAATAGGAGTGGAGTATTTAATGAATAATGTAATCACAGTTTTTGAACTTCATTGAGCTTCATTGCAAAGCATATCTTTACTGGCCGGCAGAGTAGAGGGTAGCAGCAATTTCTTAATTTTTGCTCTTTACAGAATAATCATCTTGCTGAATCAGAAATCTAGCCCTGGCCCTCTAAAATTGCTATAAAAAGTCAATAAACAATTCAATGGGAAGTGTTAACCACAGAAGTGCGTATCTGTTCTACTTTTAAGATATGTAACAGAGCTAAAAGACAACTTGCATTTGAAATAATTTTCTGTCTTGGGATTGGTTATGATACGAATTATATTTCAGAAATGTTCTGAGGCTTGTTGTCCACTAAGATTTCCAGTTTCTAAGCAATGAGTTCCATCTTTGCTTCCGTTACAGAGCTTAATCTTTTCCAGTTTTTCAGCCTTTGCCAAGCGTAACTTAACTTGCTGACAAAAGTGCATGAGCAGCGCTCCTCTTTAATAGTCTGCTGTGTTGGTGCAGTAGAATGGGGTGACGGCAAGCTGTGAGCCACCATATGCACTTGGCAGTCATTGTCTGGTCTTTGTTCAGCCAACCTCTTAGTCTTGCCACCTATAAAGATAATGAATAAAACAAAGGCTTCAAATTAGCTGTTTAGTTTCAAGAAGAAATTGGTAAACTTCAAGCATGTTGGGGTGGGCTACATAAAGGCAATAGAATTCCAGGGCCCTTGGTAATATAACGTAGAAGAAAATCAAAGGAAAATGAGATCCAAAAATAAAATTTAAAAAAAAGAAAAGAATCCCAGCCACTTTAATATTATAATATCAGTCTAAAAATGTAATGTATAAACTTCCTTCCAACCTTTATATCTTACTTTCTAGCTGATTCTTCCCCATATTTTCTATGTTTATGGAATGATGTTCTTATGGAATGATGTCAGCAGTCACTTTTCTTCTGACTTAAGATCTTTCTTAGAAATATAAGAATCACAACTGAGATGGTATGTTGTCTAGTATATTCTTTTCAGACATTCTTTATAAGACCTCTCTGCTTTTTCCCAATTTGGTTTTGTCCAAACAAGTGTTTTGGGTAGGACTTTTTTTTATTTTTTAATGCAATCAAAAATTAGGATGTGCTTTGGTTATTTACAAACATCTTTATCTCACCTTCAGCTATCAGAACTACAATCAATATTTAAAAATGTAGTTTCTCAAATTATTAAACAAAATTAGCATTATACAGTTAATTATAATTAATTTTCCATGGCTTTTCAGTATCATTTAGACAACAAAGACTTGCTGCTAGGAAAGAGGTGACTAGAAATAATCATATGGTCATCATCTCAATATCATGGTGGAGAAGGACAGAAGCTAAATGGTAAAATATCTGTTGGTTCAGTCTGTGGCATCTTCACTTAAAAGAATCGCAGGTGGCAGGGCTAGGTAAGAACTGGGTTCTTACGGAGTCAGAGTAAGACGGTGCTAAAATAAATGGAACAGTGGCTTGGCTTGGTAGTATAAAACTGGTGTTCCATTGTAGGAGTTAGCTTATGATCTCACAAGCAAACAAATTAAAACCACCTTGAGGTTCAGATTCTTACACATGTATATTCATTCCTACATAAAAATCATGAGCTGAGAACCATTTTCAGGTCAGTAACTCCATTCATTGTTCAATATAGTGCCAGGTGCTCTATCCTCAGAGGAGGATGGGACAGGAACAGAAAAATGGACAAGGACCAAAACACATTATAATTTATATTGTTATAATAAGTGCTCCTATTGTTTTCATCATCTTTGCTATTATAATTATCAATAATATAATTGTTATTGCTACAATCAGTGGTATTATCAGTGGTAACAGATGAGAGGCCTCTACGATTGATCATAGAGGCCTCTCTGAACACTTGGTAATATGTGCAAGTCTAGAGTGGTGGTTTTACTGTCTGTTCTGAGAAACTTCTATGATCTTTTCTACCAGCTGCCCTAACGCTACCAAGGTCAGAGCAGTCCTGATAGCAGCTGCATGTTAATGACTGCATTGACAGAGCCAATGCAAGCATAGAGAATTGTTGGTATCTGTAGTGGGTTGCAAAACAAACAAGAGATTTACTTTTTTTAATGGTGGTTATTTTGCCTACTGAGGGTTTCATGGTTTGGGGTGATGACACGATAATATCACCTGTAGGGATAGAACCAGAATTTTATTAAATAATAGGTATATTTTATTTTATTTTCTGCAAAAGAAAATGAAAGGCAGGTAGATTCTCTGGCGTTCAGCTGAACAGAAAAACTGTACTGTGAGCCACATGAGTGCTACATAAAATGCCAACCTTTGTTTTATAGGATGCCCACTTTGTTACATTAATTTAAATTTCAACAGAGGTCTCAGTTAAGGCATGTAGAAGAATCAGTATTCTGGATTGTAGAAGTATGAAATAGCAAGCTGGCATACAACATTTCTGATTTGCAATACAGGTAGTCCTTATTTAGCAACTGCCTCATTAAGTGACCATTTGCAAATATGGTAATAAATGGTAGTAAAAAAAATCATTTTCTGAGCAATGTGTGCACTTACACCTAAATTTCTGCGCCTGACGACAATGCAAGCCAGAATGAGAGTAATGTTGGCGTCGCTGCATAAGAGAACTTTATCTAAATGAGGTAGCAGCAACCAGTGATATTCGCAGTATCTTTCTCTCTCTCTCTCTCTCTCTCTCTCTCTCTCTGTCACATGATTGCTTAGCGACCATGTCACTGGAACCAGTTGTGGTTGCTAAACAAGGACTACCTATATTATAACTGCTTGTTTAATTATATAGGTAACTGCCTTAAAGGGATACTTGAACTAATATTATTTTTTCTTTTTCTTTTCTGTATAGACTTCCTCTGAAAGAGAAGACTGTAATAATGATGAGCCTCCCAGAAAGATCATTCCTGAGAAAAATGCACTCAGGCAGGTATGCAATTGATTCAAACCCACAACCATTCCCCTCTTTACTTGAAGCAGCTAGGATTCTCTGACCTACCTTGGAATATGAAAAGATAAAAAAATAAAAATAGTCATGATTTTGCTCCAACTTTTTAAATTGAAAAATTATGCTAATTTTGAAGCTATTCTGCACTCTTCAGAAGTTGGCCTTAGGGGCTAATCTATATCTAAATAACCTATAATCTTTATAGAGCAGTCTTGGAATTCTTCCCTGTGGATCTTAACCTGGTTGAGTAATGCTATAAAGCGATCCCTTGTGTATCAGCAGGTAATGTAGTCATTTTCTTTGCTGGTATCACCTGGCAACAGGCTCTCATCTTATGTTTAACATAGGTTACAGAAGTCGGAATGGCTATTTGACCTCTTAGGAAACAGCAAGATTACCTCAGACAAAAGTTCAAGTAAACAAATAATTAGCATTCAGTTATTCAATATATTGAATAAAGGTAAATCAGAATAAAATGTCCCTTATATTTCTGGTCCCAATTTGAATTCAGTGAGAAGGAAAGTTAAGTGAGCCTAAGGTACTTAGTGTAGACATGGAGGTTATCTATAGTTATGCCATATTCTTAATCTTCAGTGACTGTTACAGTTTCATACATAGCAACATACTGTTTGGTGAGGCCACATACCTGCCACTGGCAGAGTGCTGTTGAGAAATTTCTGGACTGCATGAAAATAAAATTATGATTTGACTGGACTGTTTGGAATAGTAAGGTTAATTTAATTTGACCTACAGGCTTTCTCTCTGAGAGGCAGTGATCTAGGAGGAATAAAGGAGTTCTTCTTTTTAGGGAAAGTAATTATAGATTCTTCAGGTCATAGATGGAATGTATATTAAGTACTTTGCTCAGGATTCTGTTGCAGTGTAGAAAGGAGTGTGTTCTGTTTGCATTATAACTATTAGTTGAATCAGGGACAAACAACTGTTATTGTCAGCATGCTGATGCTGTTGCTCTTGCATGTCTTGTGGCAAAGATTAAGTGGTAGACTAGGTGTATTAACCCATGTGGAGAATTAACACACTGATCTTTTCCCTTGTTTTTTACAAATAATCACAGTATTCTTGCCCTCATATTTGAGATTTTGCTGTGTAATTGGTGCTGCTAGGAGCTGGGAGGCCACAGGTTGCCCACCCCCAGCTAATCCAGCAATAACATGTTTTAAAAATATAGTCACTAACCCTGACTACCAAAGTTACTCAATATATTCTTCACATCAGCCCTGTAAAATATGGCTTTCCCTTTAGCTAGAGCCATTTAAAAATGTGGAGTACTTAACGCTCTCTGAGCTTGGTTGTTTGCTTATAGACATTTCATTACCCAACTAGGTAACATCATCAGTGCTCAGACAGCACCAAGGACTCCACAGTCCAACCTGAGCTACATATATTCTCTTTTATTGGAACCATTTAAAAATGCAACACTCACAAAATATTGAGATTCTTGTTAAAAAGCAAAAACAAAACAAACCAACAAAAACTCTTTTGGAAGACTAATCAATTAGCTAACCCTTTCATCAAGTCAAATAAAATATTTTCCTTGCACTGAAGAGCAATTAAATAATGTGGAAAGTCCTCACCAATGTCTGATCCACAGTGATAAAGGCATGAATAATAAAGGAATTAGATTAATCACAAGGACCCTAGTGAATTGACTCTGGCAAGAGTTATCATTGCTCATCATGCATTAACAATCTTAAAAGTTGAAAGGTATTGTATGAGGGACTTCATTCTGACTGCTTTCACTTTCTCTTGAATAGAAGGCATCAGGAGAGGAACAACATAGTTTAAAGGTAGAAGAAAATATATGTAGCTCTTCTGTGGGGGAAGATTTGGGATAAAAACTCTCTACATGTATACAACATATGATTTGATGATGTGTGTGTGTAGTTATAGAAAACAATGACAAGGGACCAAAGTTTTTGGCAACTATGTTTAGCTAACAAACAAATGCTTTCTCTGCTAAGTTATAAATTAATTTTAATAGGCTGATCCAGATGGTCTGTTTGGAAAATGGATAGCTTGATCTGTTGAAAATTAAACTAAATTTATCTCTCTCATACTTCAAACTGAAGCTAGTGTGAAAAGAATGCCCATTAAGTCCAGTGAATACAGATGGACCAGCAGGTCACACATGGGACTAATCTGATTCATTTTAAAAATAAATGTTTGAATTATTGAATGAAGCTCCTGGTTTGAATCCTGTTTTATGCATGTGTGCAGCCTTTTTGAAAGAGCCTCTCAAATGCTTCAGTGCCTTTTTAACCTGTGTGTTTCTATTTTAAATTCAACATTCTTGCCAAAAACATAATTAGTTTTCAGTACCCATCATTTAGTGTTGGATCTGAATGGTAGATTGATTAGGTCAAGCATTTATTATTTTAAGGGCTTTGCCTCTGTGAAGAATTGAGTCTTAGTAGCCTTGAAAGAGAGCTAGCCTTTAGAGGCCAATGAGGGAGAATCTCTCCAGGGACCTTTGAGCCTTTTGGCTTTGGGGTGTGTTAAACAGAGCCATGAATGAAGATTTGTAAATTTATTGCAATACCATCTGGGTTTTCACCTTCTTTCTGCAAGCGACATATTATTGTTGGATTGTATCTGTCTATTGTGCAGTCACTCCCCAAGAGTCTGCCCTCCTACTCTAAAGGAAAGTGATGAATAGCAAAGGTCAGCAGGCCTAGGTCACAGGGCAGCTGTCCAGGGCTGCCCTGAACTTGATTACTCTCCTGCCTTTTTGAAAAGATTGGTCCAGCACAGGTTATTTAAGGAAAGCTACTCTCCTTTGCTCAAATGGGGTATTAATGAAGTATCCTTTTCCTGTCAAAACTTGCTCTGTAGGGGGAGTTTGGAGATTCTTTGCAGAGAGGAAATTGTGTCAAAAGGTGCCATGTGGGGAAGTGCTGATAGCAGCAGCATTGAAATGATATGCATGGCAGTTTTTGCACTGAAGTGCAGTGCTTCCAGGCAGAATAAAAGTGAGGCAGCCGTTCCTGTCTCCCTGTCACTAAAATGGTGTTCCCTCCTTCTACACCAGTATTTCTCAATCTCAGCAACTTTAAGATGTGTGGACTTCAACTCCCAGAATTCCCTAGCCGGAATGGCTGGCTGGGGAATTCTGGGAGTTTAAGCTCACACATCTTAAAGTTGCTGAGATTGAGAAACGCTATTCTACACCTTCCTGCCAGAGCATTTTTATAAGCCATTTCTTCAGCAATTCTGCATTGTGTTCTCTGGCTCCAATATTCAGAGGTTTTGGACTTAAAAGGCCTCTGATATATTGTGGGAAAAATAGAAAAAACTGCTGAGCCCAACAGGATATTTACAACTTTGGGCAAGAAAAGACAATCTAAAAAATCTCATAAAGTGTGTATATTGAGTGTATATCTTTCAGTGATGGAAAAATCAACATAAGATTGATTTAACCTGACCTTTAACATTAAGAAAAAGTGACCAGGAAGGTTTTTTAAGTGTTCATAATGTATTTGTGCTTCCTGCCTCCCGCTCCCATTAATAGTCAGTGTCCTCTTGAGTTTTTTTCCTTTACACTTGAAGTGTTAACCTAGGCTGCTGCCAAAGGTATTATCCTGCAACATAAAGCCCACTTGCGTTGCTTTTCTACTTTAATACTAATCATGTCTGTCAGATGTGCTGCCTTTCTGCGTTCCGCTGTAAGGGAGTAAATGTCTAGCATTGCCTATTCTTCTGACCTTTTGTTTCTGTGTCCACTTACAGCCTACTGAATGTGCATAGTGATAAATAAAGCTGTGAACAGGACTCTCAACTCTTTGAAAACAGCATGCTGCCATCTCCCTAGTTATATTTCTTTAAGTGTTTACGTGTATGCTGAATTCTTTTCTCTTGTGTGGCTGGAACCCTGGGGCCTCAGTGCCATGAGAGAGGCCAAGAAGCTAACAAAGTATCTGTCCGCTTGTTAGCTTGTTCCATTCTTAAAAAAAAACAAAGCAAAAATCACACACCACAAGATGAAACCCATCTGGCTTAAGGCATTACATTTTCCTCCCCCATGCACCTCTATAGATGAAGAGTTTCACCTGCAGTGAGGGTTTCCATTGATTAGGGAGGGTGCAGTAATTCAACTCTAGCCATCCACTTCAGTGATACTTTGCTGTCTTTAAAGGTGCTGACCCATTGAGTTAAACTGTCAAGAGGAGGATAAAAAAGGAGCTCCGTCCCAGGAGGTAACAGCTGCCAGGTTTTCAACACCTTGTGCACTGCTGGAGAAATGTCACCAATTGTAAATGGGAAGAAAAATGACTGCCTTAGTTGCCATCTTCCCTTTTAATGACTAGGCTTATAAAATGAGCAATTTAAACATTTGAAGATCACAAAACTTAAGGCAGGTCAGCAATGGAAGATAGGAAATCCAAAAAATTGTAAGTGGGTTATATAGATATATCCAAGACATGGGGCATGGAAGGAACAGACAGCCTATACATTAAGGTGCTATTTGAAACAGGTATATATGTAAAAGTTTGGTACTGGATAATCTGCCAGCATTAGCTAATCTGCTTTAAAAATGGGAGGGGCTTGATTCATAAACCAGTGAACTGAGAAAACATACTGTATTTCTGTTCTTTGAGGACAGTGAGTTTTCAGGTTGCTACCAGATGGCTAAATACCATAACATTTCTCTTTTGTTTGACTGTTCTTGCTGTTATTTCAGATTTTGTTTTACAAGCAATTCATTTCTCCTTGCTTTTGTCAATTCTGCTTTATTGAGTAACTTCCAGGATTGGGTAGGTTAAAATGGGAACAGATAGTATCATTGCCCTTTAAAAAAATGTGGAGGGGGGTCTTTCTTGTTTCTTTCACATTAGTTACTTTAACTGTAGTGTATAATTAGAAGGCTCATCTCGTCAAGAGAACTTCGTTACAGAAATTGCTCAGAAGAAAATCATGTCTATCTACTTTGGCTGTGTACCGAGACAACTCTTCCCTCTAGTGGTAAAATTAGGGACTATTGGCTCCACAGCAAGAAAGATCTAATTGCAGTATTGCAACAGAGCTATGGGAATTTCTGAAAAGGGTTTTGATTTATCTAGTTTATATTGTGTCTTGCCAAATGTTTCTGTCTTCCTCCTTTATGACTTATCTTTTTTAAGATGGTGATCAGGTGAAGTTGAATATTGATGGTAGGCAAAGAGAAGATGGTGTTTTAATAGTTTTTCCAGTCAGTGGGTAGAAAGGTTTGTTTGAAGTAGATGGTGGAATGTTTGCAGTGGCTATGGTACTGGAATGTGAGCGGAGTGTAACAGCATGCTGTGGAGAAGTGTTGGGATAGCCTTCCAGCAGTGAGGAAATGGACCCTCAAGTAGGACATCTGTCCATGGTTGACACTCTTATATTGTGTCAGTGAGGCGGTCCACCATTTTAAGCAGTGCAGCAAGCTCAGAGGAGCTGTGGTAGCAGGAAGGCTGGCATTTGAAGCTTGCTGGTCTTCAGCAGGAAGATACAGTTTCAGGCACTGTGATGAGCACTCAAGGTAGCAGGAGTGGGTTCCTGCAAAGGTACTAGTGTTAAACCCATCCAAGCTCCAACTGAGCAACTCTGATTGAGTTACTTAGGCATATCCTTGTCCTGTTATCTGAGAAGTGTTTGATTCTGTGACTCCTGAGGAAGTGGACAGGATCCTCAAGACTACTAACTCTGGACTGGGAGACCATTGCACAGTCAAGCATGCCTTAGTCATCTTGTAAGTGGATTATTGAAATATGGTATACATGGTGCTATCCTTGAAGACCACTCTGGAGCTACAGCTGGTCCAAAATGCAGCGGTGCAAGCAATTATGCTTTTAATCTAATGAAAGCAGTCATATAAATTCTTAAATTATGGGCATAACTTGATATGCCTGTGCAAGTTCCCCATTCAAGGTGCTGGTTTTCATCTACAAAGTCCTTCATGGGATACAGCCTGCTTATCTGAAATACTGCTTTTCTCCCATTCTTTTGGTCTAAGACCTGACAGATTGGGCTCACTTCACACCCTGTCTCTTAAGCAATGCCATCTGATGGGGTCTAGAAAGTAGGCCTTCCTTGTTGCAGTGCTGCCCTCCAGCATTGTCCTGGAGGTTTGAACAGCCCTGACACTACTGTCCTTTAATCAAGTCTGGAATACCTGGCTTTTCCCCCAGGCCCTGAGATATTTTGAGGTCTGTGTCTACCAGGATTGAGCTATATTGGGTTTTTCATTGCTCATGTCTGTTCACTCTCTTATGATTATTTATTCATTTATTCAGTGTCGCCAAGCATTCCTGTTAAGGTATGTGGTCTTAGAAATTTGAATTATAAATAAATAATTATTCTGGACTATGGAAATAGGAGATTTAGCCACAGATTTCAAGACATTAATCGCATGTTGGAATCTGGGTAATGCTGTACAACTCAACTTAATTTTTATTTTCATTTTTAATTACATAGTTATAAATATGTTTTTAAATTTACAAGCATTTAATACTTTTGGAAGTACCTTATTAGAAATAAATACATATATTTTTAAAAAATCGTGCAAAAAGTATTAAAGACAACTAATGGAGGCCTCCTAAGGCCCTATAATTGAGATGAAAGCAGTATTTCTGAATCTGTAGGAGTGATTTACCTATAACTTCTCAAATCTGCTGAATTCTTCAGAGTCTAATAACTTTTTTTTTTTTACCATCTGGCAGTTGTTTTGCTACAAAATATTTTTTGTGCAGCAAAAAAAATTTAACAATCATGTCTCTAGAAAAAGCAGGTTGCGGGTGTGCTGTTAGATTTTAGAGGTTTTTTTAATTACAATATTTCTCTGATAAATCATGTACTTATTAATTGGTAGAAAAAACATTCTTATTGAACCCTTAGGTTGCCACACCTGACAAAAATGGGGTTTTACTCACAGATGGTGATCTTTTGGATGAATTGCTTGGGAAATTGCATTTTCTTTAGACCATACAATTGCAAAAGGCTTCAATTGGTTTAAATGAGAAGCTTGAAATGTCTGAGATTCAAAGGCTATTTTCTCTGACAATTAGCCTTACTTCACAGTGGTATTAATAGAATCTAACATAAGGGCTGTTTTACACATCACATAGCTTGTAATAACCTATGGTTATGTACAATAAAATTGACAGACTGATACGTAGTGATATCAGTGTAACTTGGTCAGTACATACACATTAAGAAAAGCTTTGTAATCACTTCTGATTCTCTGAACATCCCTGTTTGTCACATTGATATTAACATCTAGAAATGTATATCTAAGTTAAGTAGCTAATGAGAGCTTAAGAATGCTTGTCAATCAAAAAGTAGTAAAGTGAAAACTGACTATAATTTAAAATGTTTTCCTCTTGAAAAATGAGATTCTTTTAGTGTAAAAAAAGAAAGATATGGCTGCATAGAAAATATTGGCCATTTTAAGAATACCTATAGAAACTCAAACTATAGTAAAACAAATAAACTTCGTAATATTTTCTGTATTTCTTAATCTATCTTTCCTTTTTTGTTTACTGTTTAAGTCCATATCACAATATTCTGAATTGATACATTTGTTTTAACAACCCACCACCCATAAATTGTGAACATTCATATAAGTCTTCCAAGATCTGTAATTTTGACAGCTAGTATAGAGTTTATTCTTTTTTTCTTTGCTGTGTACTAGTAAAGGTGGCAGTTTGGAAACAGATTAAGCTTTGTATCTCCTAGTCACTCTCATTGTATTCCTGCTCTTGACATGATTTGAAGCAGCTGTATGTTTTGTTGATATTCTTTTCCATTAGTGTGTGTTTTGCTATAGGCTGCTTAACACTCATCTCAAACAGCCTTTGCAAGGTTAAAGGAATGCAGCTTGGTAACAAGTTTGTGTCATTTTAAATATATACCTCCTAGTAAATAAGGAGGAGTCTAACAATCAATCCCTTTTAGTGTGTTATATGTTTTGCCTGACAACTAAACCCCCTATTGATTAGCCATTACTTTGTTAGATAATCCTGTGTCATTGAAGCCACTGTAAAAATTAAACTCTTTAAAATGTTTTACCCTAGCAGCAGTGTGAAATTGAAAACTTGTCCAGAATTATAGCAAGCTTTCACCAAAAGGGTAGTTTTCAACAAACTGGTTTATGCTTGCATTCTTTATATGCAGTATAAAACTGTATTAAAGCACTCTAATGCAAAGCTATCTGCCTCTGGCACAAAATCAGGCAACCATTTCAAATACTGTTTCTCATGGTCCAGAAATGGCTTCTCTTGGTGATTGGGGAGGAGGTACTTGGATAGTTCAGTTTCTGAGCCCAAAGAATCAGAAAGCATTGTATAGTAAAAATATGGAATTTAGACTTCTGTAGAATGGTCACGGCTGCGGCCAACTTTTATGAATTCCACAGCTGGTAAGTTAGAATATTGACTTTTTTGAGGATTGTGGTTACTATATGAATTATCATTCATACGTATTACTCAGTTAAGGATTGTTCTTGATTAATTGAGTAGCAGTTCATGTAAATGTCTTACCATTTAAAAAAAAAGTACAGTTAAGCACAGTTTTAGGAGAGGGGTTCTTACCTTTTATGTAAATAGAATTTTCTGTCTTAGCTGATGCTTGTTCAAAAAAAATTTTTTTTTCTTTCAAAGCCATTGTCCATGTGCAGGATTAATTCACCCATTTAAGTCTTCTAATCTGATCATTTGAGACTTCTTTAACTGGTTACTTTCACTGTATTTCCCCATTGAGGAAGAGACTAGCTACATTGCAGTGGGACAGCACATGATTTGAATGTTGAATGTCCTAATTTATTTCCATTTAAAAGAAGGCAACAAATCCCTCTGCTTAATAATCTGTGACATCCGCTACAGTCTACCATATTGGAGTAGATGGACAAATTGTATGGTCTGATAGAAGACAGCTTCCATATGTTGTTAAATGTTCAGTCAAGACTATGCATGTTGTATAGAGAATTTGGTGCATAATTAGTTTTCATGTAAAATTTAGTTCAGAATCTTTTCCTTATGGAACAAGGTTTAAAAATAGGCAGTGGTTTATTTGAGTATCAGAAATCAAACTAAACAATTATCCTTATTCAGATTCATTTTGTCTGCAAAATTATATTCTATTACTTTATTCTATATGACAAAAATGTTCAAGTTAACCAATATTTGTTTTCCAATATGTGTATATTGCCACAATACAAGATCTCTAGGTCATTAACAAAACCAAGTCAGAAACCTTTAAAGCCATCAAAGACATATCACAGTAATCATAAAACAAACATTCCACATTAAGGTAGCAAAATAGTGCACTGCTGACCGAGTGACATGGGCAATGCAGATGTTAGTTTCCAGAGTCTTGGCCAGCCATGTTTTAGCAGCTTTCCAGAAAACAACAAAGGCAGAGGAGAAACAGATCTTGGGAGGGAGAAAATTCCAGAGGGTCAGGGTAGCAATAAAAGAAATACTGCTCCTGGGGCTTTCTCCCTTATCTTCTGAGCCAAGGATAGATGTGTATTCCCCTCCAGACCAGAGCAACAGACTGTCCAGAGGTAACATGAAGGAGACAGTCCCACAGATATCCTGGGCTCATGCACTTTGAATTGTACTGAAAAAGAACTTACAAGAAGCCTGTGCAGTAGAGTTGAAGCACTGTAATATAGTATGTCTTATTCTTAATTCTCACAGGCAGTCAATTGATTGTCAGTAACCTCAAAAGCTACTGAGTGAGCTACCAAGAAAATGAGAGCTGCTTTCCTGCCATCCAGATCCCAGCAGAGTCATCCACAAGAATCACCAGTGTAGTTTCTGTCCTGTACCCAAATCTGAATCCATACTGGAAAGGATTTTGGTAATCTAGATCCCTTGTAGGGCAAGATGGATGGATGATATTCTAGAGGTGACGGACTCGTCCCTGGGGGAGCTGGGGATGTTGACGACCGACAGGAAGCTCTGGCGTGGGCTGGTCCATGAAGTCACGAAGAGTCGGAAGCGACTAAACGAATAAACAACAACAAGATCCCTTGTAATTGGAGTTCTACCACCTTCTCTAAAAACTCCTTAAGAACAGAAAATTGGAGACTGGGAGGAGGTTGTCTAACACAGTGACATCAAAAGTTGGCTTCTTTAAGAGAGGGTGCATCACTGCCTCCTTTATGATACTGAGTACCATTACCTCCCTTAAATTGGCATTTACAGTCTCCCAAACAGATCACCACCCCTTAGAAGCCGGGAGGGGCAGGGATCCAGCTCAAAGGTAAGAGAGTTTGTGCTGCTGAGGATGCATGCTGAAGGAAAAAATAGTGAATCAAATGAAACCCCAAAATTAAAACATTATTTTAAAATTGTGTGTGCATGTGCCTTTGAGTGAGTGTTGACTCCTGGCGATTGCCTGGACAAGACCCTGCAGTTTTCTTGGCAAGATTTCAGAAGTTTTTTGCCATTGCCTCCTTCCTAGGGTGGAGAGAGACTGACTGGCCCAAGGTTACCCAGCTGGCTTCTTGCCTAAGGCTTGAACTCATGGCCTCCAGGTTTCTAGCCTGATGCCTTAACCACTATACCAAACTGGCTCTTTAAAATATAGCAGATAAAAATATCCCTACAGAATTAAATAGAAATGACAGTCCATATTGTGATTTAAATCTCCCCAATAGCAAACCCACTAATTGAATATTCTTGGTTCTTTGCCCCTCATCAAGGAAACTATTTAGTCCTAATGGACACAAAGAAAATGTTGGTCTAGTGCAAGGGTAGACTATTCATTTTCTTCTTTGAAATACAGACTTCCTCATTAACACTCCATTCTATCTTTTGTGAACAAATCCAAGGCAGTGTCAGAAAATGCAGCATTGTCCACATGGCAAACAGAGTTTTAGGTTTCTCAAGCCATTGTGGTAACACCCTAAATCAAGAAAGCAATTGTTCAAGCCTCTCAAGGATCATTGACAATAAGAAGCAGAAATGGTTTGTGTGACAATCCTTTTCATTGTTCAAAAGGAAATAGGAAGAAATTAAGCCCATTGTGGGATGCCTTTCTATGAGCTGTGCATTTAGTTTCTTACTTTCTGATGTTCAGCAATCAGATTCTCTTTGTAGCTGCTGGGGTTTGCTGCTTTGAATGAGGGCTGTTTTTTTCTTTATTTTGTTTTTCCTTATATATGTGATAATAGATTTTGTTTTTCTGTAACTGTCTTAACATTTTTAAATGAAAAGTTGTGTACAAACTGAGTAAATAATAGGGGGAGGGGTTGTAAAAAAAAGCATCTTAATGAAAATAGAGGATGTCCTCTTCCATCTTTATCTGCATTGACATTGAACATTGAAGATGCATGTGTGTTGGTTAATGTTTGTGCCTCTGCACAAACACAATAAAACAAATACTAGGCCTGGGTATTTCTTTAAACCCCCACTTAGAGAAGCTCCTAAAATGTATCGTCACTACCCATTCTGTCGAAACAGTTGTCCAAGCAAGTACAGCGGCGTTCCAAAAAGACATATCTCCTTTTTAAGTACCTAAATAATTTGTTTTTTTAAAGCCAAGATAAGAGCAGACTAAGAAACCTTGTTTTAACTCTAGTTACCTTCTGCTTCATCAATGAACTACTCAGTTGTTCATATCCTGACCATATAGACTGTATGAACACATTTTGTGTTTCTATATTTTGAGTCAGTTCCATAATCTTAGAATACCTCAATAATTAAAACACCAGGCCTGTATCATGTGCAGTGCCATGTCCTTGTTAAGTATATGAAAGTAGGAATATAGGTAGTCCTCATTTAATGACCACTTGTTCAGCGACCGTTCGAAGTTACGACTCTGAACGAGGGGGACTTACCATCAGTTCTTGTAGTTGTGGCTGTGGCAGCGTCCCCACAGTCACCTGATTGTGATTTGGGTGCTTGGCAACTGCCTCGCAGTTACAATATTGCAGCATTCTGCTGTCATGTGATCGCCATTTGTGACCTTCACTGCAGGCTTAGACAAGCAAAGTCAATAGGGAAGCCAGCAGGAGGTCGCAAATGACAATCACATGACTGCAGGATGCTGCAACTACTTGGGATTCGCCTAATGGTGGCAACTGGAACTGCCATCGTAAGTTGGCACGATCACATGGCATCTCACTTTACAATTGCGCTGCTTAGCAATTGAGTTCTTGGTCCCAATTACCGTTGGTAAGCAAGGACTGCCTGTAGTAAGTAGAAGCATATTTTGGCATCAGAGTGAGCTCCCGTTGCTAGTCCCAGCTCCTGCTCACCTAGCAGTTCGAAAACATGCAAATGTGAGTAGATCAATAGGTACCGCTTCGGCGGGAAGGTAATGGCGTTCTGTGTCGTCATGCTGGCCACATGACCCGGAAGTGTCTACGGACAACGCCGGCTCTAACGGCTTAGAAACGGAGATGAGCACCACCCCCTAGAGTCGGACACGACTGGACTTAACGTCAAGGGAAACCTTTACCTTTACCTATCTTTAAGATAAAAGAGCAGTGCTTTTGCAGTAGATTCCCTCTCTCATATACACACTTGTTAGGAACCCCTAGATCTGCAGGAGGTTAATGGATTCTTGATAACAAGGGTATATGTGGGAAGGGGGAAGGGAGGAGTACACTACATGGGTACAATTAATCTAACGTATTCAAATTAGCCTAGACCTCAATATGTGTCATTCGTCTGATCATGTCAAATGTTCCTTTACATAAATTTACAATACGTATTTTCTATTTATTATTATCTCAAGAAAATAGAGGATTGATGAACACAAAATTTGTGTTTGTTTATTTGGCTTATATCCTGACTTTCCTTTAGGAAGTCAATGTCCTAACAGCCAGGAACCATGCTGAGACAAGGAATAGGTCTCTAGTGTTTTATTACTGCTACATAACAGAAAATCCTAACAAACTGAAGAAGCGTGGGAAAAACCCAGACATATAAACTCCAAAGGCTAAGGCGGGCCCGATCTGTGTCTCTTTGAATGGATACCTAATTCCTCAGTACTACGCATGCGCTTTACAGCCTGGATGGAAGCCCCCTGCTCGCCATCCTTACTCATGACAGTCAAGGTGATATACATTCGATTCTCCCCCCCCCCCAGTTTTTCCACAACAGTTGAGAGACCATGGCCCAGTATTATCCAGTGATCTTTCATATCTGAGAATTGATCTGAACCTTGTTTAGCACCTTAACCACTATTCCAGTTAAATTCCTTAATCACTACATCGCATTGGCTTTCGAAAAGTGTTATTTTAGAGGTACTTTGTGCTTTTCTTCTGAGTTTTTAACTAAGAAACAACATTTGCAAACAATATTTTCATGATACTTTATTGTAAGGCCCTTTAAGGAATACAGATTTTTAAAGAAAGCTGTACTTACTATGTTGTACCATTATTTTTATCACCTTTTCCCCATCTTCACAGGCCTATAACAGCTGTGCCAGACTTTGCTTAAGCCAAGACACAGTCTGCTTAGGTACTACAATGAAGACTGAAAACTGTGTAGCCAAAGTAAGTAAAACTATGAACTTTTATCCTTGTGTTATCTCAGTACATGATAAAATCTATTAATGGCAAGCTCTTTTAATTGTTCATGTGGAATAAAATGTAAAAACGTGTGAGCATATAAAAATTAACCTAATTGAACTCTTAGGGACATATAGCACCCTACCTATAATCTCTTGGCTTTGATGCACTTTTTTAGCATTAGTCCTAAGAATGCTGCCCCCTCCCTTTCAAATAGCTGAAAAATAAAGAGATTAAAAGCCAAAATGTATTTAAAATATTTTGTAGGCCAGTTTAACAGAATATATCCTAGATTTTCAACTTGATAAATTTTAGCTTGGGCCATATATTTTTTTTACATGTTGGTCTGATGTATTTTTCTCCTACCTTCTGGTGAAGAAACTATTCGTGTTTGATTTAAACAGGTAACCCAATAATCTAAATGCCTCTATCATCCTATATTTCCTAAGCAAAGTTTGTATAGAAGTCTAAATGGTGAGCATGTGATACTCTCATACCCCCTCTGCTGGCCACCATAATATAATAAAAACTCAGATTTACTTGTTCCCTTCCCTTTGGAGACTTCCCGTAACAGGATAGAGGGAAAATTAGAACAACTCTCTGATTTTAAAATTGCCTTATAATGGCAAATTGGTAATGTTCCTTTTCATATTTCCACTTCAGAAGAAGCATTCTAGACAAAATGTGTATCCTGTCTTAGCTTTCCCTGCAACCAAATAAAACTGTTGTAAAACAAGAACAATGTCTGAGGAATTGTGAATGACTGGAATGCGGGTGCATGTTTCCCCTTGCTTAAGCTTCATGTTTCCATTAGAAGGAAGTTCAGGGTAGCCCTGCAAGACTCATTGCATATAGCTGTCAGCGTTTATAGTCTCTCCCCACCCCTTCCAAGCCACAAGGTAAGTGCTGATAGGAAAATTATCACCTTCTTCCTACTCCTTATCAAATAGAATTTATTTTTGAAATGTACATCTTCCACAATGTGCATGTTAAATCTGTATAAACGTTATAGCCAAGATCCCTTAAACTTAACTGGAAAAGGTAGTCCTTGTTATCAGCAGCCTCATTATCCGTAGTTTCACTTATCTATGGTTGATAATTACATGATCAGGCTCTATATGAGCATTAGAGAAATGATTCTATATTTTACAAATGGAGATTCTTTCTTGTAATTATCACTGCATTACCCTCTGTTTGAAAATTCCCTCTAAATATTTGGTTTGCAGTTTTCACCCTGGGAACATGAGAATGGTGGACAATATGCAGTTCGTTCAGCAGTAGGCTTTTCTATTCAGAGCTCATTGGTTTGACCAGAACTTACATATGGCAGGTAGAGAAACATGAGGGAAAGGCACTTGCTAAAAATTATTTGCAGTACCTATGAAGGTGTGCTTATAGAAATTAGACCTCTGTTTATTCTCCCTAGGGTCTTTGTGAACATCTATGAGATGTTCAGCCAATAATAACAAAAAATAATGAATGTTCAGAGGAAGCTGTTCTCTTTTATTTTCCTGAATATTACCTTGCTTTTCTATGGGATCATCCATACAGCTTGCGTGCCACACTGTAAAAACACCCCACTTACCATTCACTGAGGAACTGTCCTCACAATGAAGCCACAGTCCCTTCACCAGCCAATTGCTGAGACAGGCTGAAGTTGACAGAGGTGTTCCAATAGGAACCTTGAATTTTCCATTCTGTATTAACAGAAGACTTCCCATGCAGACATTGTAGGTTGCATGGAGGAGGAGCTTTTGGAAATCAGTCCAATTGGCCTGCTTCAGGAAAACCCCCTCTTGTCTTGCTGCTGGATATTTACAGCCAATTTGGTTGGCTGCCAAAGGGACTGGACATTTCATTGGGGAAGTCTATTATTTCTTTTCTTCCCCCTCCTCCTCCTCCTCCTGTCATGGGAATATTAACCTCACGGAAGGCCCAGAAGACCAGGTACACTTTGATGGACATAGAGGTGGCTGTGCTCCTGCCACAGTAACTGTAACCTTTCTTTTTTAACTGGAAATGGGGAAACCTACCAGCCCTAGGTTTGTGTGTCATCGCTTTAAGAAGGGCTTGAAGAAGAGCAAACCTCAGCAAGTGAATTCAGTGGAGGACTTTCCATTTGGAGGGAGGGAGGGAGCTACCTGGCCAGCTGGATCTGCTCCAGCAGTACTGCCAGCTTTCCAAGGATACAGTTTATAATAAACACCTTTAGTTATCTTGTGTGGGTTTTAATAGAATAAAATAGGATGAAAAAGTATTGGAGTACTTATGTGGCAGAGCTTGAAAGCACAGAATATTTCTTTTTTTAAGTTTTCATCAAGGGAACATCAACGTTCTATGATTTCAAGTCCTTATAAGAAGAAAGCAGTTCACCACCCCAAGCTTCCACTTTTTTTTTTTTTGCCATTATCAAGCTGTGAATATGACAGATGCAATTCTGAACCTTCCCCACCACACGTTTGGGACAGTGGTTGCTCATTGGTTTTCCCACCAGTAAATGTCACTGCTAGGAGAGGAAAGGACTTCCAGAAACCCACCAGTCACTGTCCTGAAACTATCCTACATTATATTTTCTGAGGGCAGCACCACTACCAGTCTCAGTGCTGATATGTGGTGAAAGGTAAGTAACGGGGACAGTCATATTTATATTTACAGTATATCTGCAAACTTAGAAAGCACATTAACATGGCTGTGTAATTGAGCCCTTTGACACAGAAATTCAAAACTGGCCTAGAGAAATGAATTTAATTAACTTTAAATATGTGTTGCAATACAGGTAGTCCTCGGTTAATGGCAGTAACTGGGAGTGGAATTTCCATCGCTAAGTGATACAGTTGTAAAGTGCAATGTTACATGAGTGCATCAATTAGCAGCAGCAATCCTGGCACTCCCCATTGCTGTCATTAAGCAAGGATCATGGGTCATTAAGCAAAGACTTCCTCACAATTTCCTGTCAGCTTCCAACAAGCAAAGTCAGTGGTGAAGCCGGCAGGAAGTCCCAGGTGGCTCACAAGCAGGCTGGCAGGCAGGTAAGTGACTGCAGCCAGGTGCAGGAGGGTATGTGAGGGGCCAATGCACTACAGTGTGAGTGTGGCAGGGCTTGGGGTGGCTACTGCAGGGTGCGCAAGGAGCCAGCGTGGCACAAGTGTGGCGGGGCCTGGGGTGGCTGCTGCAGCATGCAAGAGGGTGTGCAAGGGGGAAGCCAGCAGGGAAGGTTGCAGATGGTGATCACATGACTGAGGGACACCGCAGCCGTTGTAAGTGTGAGCCGATTGCCAACCCCCCTGATCAATCACGTTACCGGGGGGTGCTGGAAGAGCCAGAACTTCGAGGACCGATTGTAAGTACCACTCGTTCAGCACCATTGTAACTTCGAATGGTTGTTGAACAAGTGGTCATTAACCGAGAACTACCTGTATGAAGATTGTAATGTTGTATAAGGAAGAACTAAATGGCTATGTACCCGGTAAGAGCTCACAAACACAAACTACCATATCTTGTGAAAGCTATGTAAATTTCAGATGGGTTTTAAGCTGGTTTCTAATAATTGACATGCACCTATAAATTGCTGAAAGTTTTCCAGCATATTAGGAGCATAGATCACCATCAGATACAGAATGGTACATCTACGTAGGCCAGTACATAGGCCAATATATAGACCAGTATTCTAATAAGGCTTGTTGAACTGTTCTCTCATTTCTAGTGATACCGTTGCAGATAGGTGGCCACTTCTAAGATTGGCCCAATATGTTTAGGTGAGACATCCTCACAATTTTTACTTGAGCTCAAGGACAATCAAGGTATTGCTTTAATGAGGCTTATTGAAAGCCAGCCAAGTTAGCAGCTGTTCTCTTATTTTGTAAGCTGTACTTTCTAAGCTAATACTGTATGGGCAATAGAGGGGACTTAACTCTGCAGTATAACAGTGCATAGCTAAAAGTACTTACTAATGTCTTGCCCCTTCCCATTTGGAGGTGCAGAATGTCCCACCCCCCCAAAAAGGATGAAAAGTTCCAAGAAATGAAAGACTTCTCAGGCAGAAAGAACTTTCCTTCCATGGTGGTTAGAATTTCTTTAGGACTGAATTTCTAGAAGCTATTGCTTCCTACTTACTCAGTCATCTGTTCTAATTTGGGAAATGATGCTTTGTTTCAGTGGTATTTCTCATAGTTGTTGTTTCAAAGAGGCTAGGAGATCAAGGGACATCTTAGCATTCCTATTCAGATTCTTTTTGACATATGTGGTAGACTACATGCTCATACCTGCACGTAAGAATCTCTGCAAACCCGATAGTGAGCAGTTAATTGGTTTGGAAATAAAAAGACATGATAAGATAATGTAGAATAGAGTATATTCAAAAATTTTAAAAGTTTGTGAAATGCATTAGTGATCTTGAATCAAGGCCCTTAATTTTGCACATGAGATTTGTTGAGCATCCCTATTAATACTGGGAATCTCCCTGAAGGTATCCTGTCAATACAGTTACAGTGAAAGACCATTTATGCATTGTGACCTTTCTATATTCAGTACTATTTCTCATTGCTTTTTCTATCAGAGTTTAGTAGACTCTGCACTTTACCCACATTAATGTTTTCTTTGTAATGATGGTTGAACACACGGCTAACGCTGCCTTCTAGGAATTGTTGCATTTCTGTTCTGGGGATGCCACATTCTGCCCAGAATTGGTTTTTGAACTGAGGAATTAAAAATCTATGTTTCTTATGCACCTCTCCTCTTGAAAAGAATGTCAATAAATATTTTAGAGTGAAAGCACACATTTGTTAATTGGAAATAAATCTAAGGAAGTAGTAGTATGAAATTTACTTAAATATTCCACATCCATAAGATATAACTAAAATCTTGATCATTTTCAATTTTTCATTATCTTTCTGATGTCAACATCATGAGATTATTCTGTGATAATCTGAAATACTTTTCACTTTCTTAGTCGCTCCTCCCTCCAGCATTTGTCAAAATTATTTGAAAATGGATTGAAGCAAAAATACTCACATTCCTCCTCCCTTTACCCAAGTCGCATTTTCCAGATTTTGATAGAAGACGTGTTTTATTTATTTCCAAAATTATATCCACAGGAAACAAGCTGTTAAAATTCAGATTATGCTGAATCAAAATGGTGCTGGTGTGAGAAGCAGCGTGCTGTTTTATGAGCATGGAGTCCCTTTTCTCATAACTGATTGATAGTAAATATTTTCCTGAAGAGTTATTGCCAGCTATGAACAGTGCAACTGTTTCACTGGTGTGTTTTTTTTCCTTCCTACTTGCTATACCAGCCATTGTCTGTAATTAAGATCTACAATTCACAATGCAGACGTTTGCACTTCCTCTGGGTCTGAGCTATTTATAAGGTATTTCAGCTGTTCAGAGTAACTTTTGAGTGTTAAACTACATATTAACAGGCATTTTTAGTCTCTGTTATACCCACACAGGATATCATATGCCTTTATTTCTATTCTGGAAGCTACTTTGTATGTTGGATTCATCGTGCATTAAATAATGGTATATGTTTTTATCTCCACAAATCATGATGCCTTTGCAAGTCACTTTTTAGACAAGGCTGTTTTAAATTCAGGGCCTGACAGTTACTGTACAGTCAGTAACATTTGCACTGAATTAACAAATGAGGAATCAAAAGGATGAGCCTAAATTTTCCAATTTGTATGACTACATAAAAATCGTAGGGATTCAGTATCCTCTGCTGGTGAAATACTTTGATATAATTACTTTTCTTCTGTGTAAGTATAGAAGTGTAAAGAGTCTTGTGTTTCCTGCATATGTTTGAGAAACAAACATAATGGAAAATATGATCCTTCTGCATGTTTCAGTAGTAGCATGTCGTTGTTGTCTTAAGACCATTGATCTGTACAATCTGGATTTAAATTTCACTTGAGCAGTGGAATCACTAAATAGTAGCAGATGTGTTGTTAAAAGTTTTTTTTAGTTTTCCCATCTATGGAGTGAGAAGAAAATGGCACACTTCATAGAAATGTAACAAATATTATCTTATTAGATGTAATGGAATCAAATTGAAACTAGGAGTGACCTTTTTGGATAACAGCCGGTATGTTGAAGGAGCAACACCAGAACAATACCAGACCTAGGTAATAAAGCAAAATAATTTTATACCTACTCTTTTCTGGTTTTGCTTAACTATTTTGGCTAAACTAAAAATTAATTTACATCCATTTGGGTCAGCACAGAGAAGCTCTTGTGTCTTTGTCCCCAGGAGGGGTAATAAAGTGGAGCCACTTCCTCATCAGGCATGTACTGCAGCATTGCCTGCTGATGCATGCCAGATCTCTCTCTCTCTCTCTCTCTCTCTCTCACACACACACACAGACACACACACACACACACACAGACACACACACAGGGATCACGTGACCACTCCAAAAGTCAAACGATCAATTCGCCTCGTTTTGGCTCTGTAGTTAATGCACAAACAGTGCGATCTGCAGGGCTGTAATTGCATTGTTAGGGCCAAGGAACAAGCCTGTGCCTTTTCAGCAGACAGCTGGCAGGGAGAGAGGCATGTTGTTAGGAAAGAGAGAGGCAAGGCAAATAAAATTACTGCTAACGCTCAGAGATCGGCAGGAGTCCTACTTGCCTAATCTTACCGGTGGGAGCAAGCGGCTGTTGTAATCCAATTATAGCAGCATAAGCAATTTGTTAGACACTCCGCATAATGTAACAATTTCCCAATAAACTCTGACTTGTAATAACGTCGGCAAGAGCCCACATAAATCTGCCCGAATGGTGGGGGCTGGAGCATTCGGCTGGGGGCTTGTAATTTGTGCCATCAGCACGTTTCTCTGACTGTGGCATGGTGCACCATTTTCCATGCAAGAATTCTGAAGAGCAAAAGCTGGCTCAAAGGTTCTCTGAAAGGGGGCTAGTGTAAAGAGAAGGGTAATACAGTTCAGAAAATCATACAATCCTTATTTGTCCAGAACAGTGGGAAAATTTGTCCTGGCAAATTACTTTAAAAATTATTTAAAAACCAGCAACAAAAAGATGGAGTACTTTCTTGTTTCCTTAAAATCAGGGAATAATGGTTGACAAGGCAGTTTTCTGTATTCTTGTGAAGGCATTTAAAATATAACAGACTCCTTCATAAGTAAGCCAACAGGCCAAGATGGATCAAGGACATGAATTTGCTAGTTCTTTTCTTTTGTTGCATTAGCTATGCATAGATCTGGAACCACTAACTTTCTCATTAGATTCCACTTTTTAGCTTAGTATTGTGCATCCCTACTGTTCTTCCCAGGCCTCTGAATAGCTAATTGAATTTAGTTATTTGTGTAGCATTCGTCTGCTATGCCTTGTCTGGTCTATCCCTGTAAGGACAGACTGTTAATAAAATTGGTGTGCTTGGCATGTAAGAATTCTTGCTTTGCTTGAGTACCCTATGGAAGTACATCAACCAAGCTCTAGTTTCTGCCATATCATGAGAGATAGCATTTGCTGTTGTACTCTAGTCTCGTCTACTTTCTGAGGATCCTTTTGAATTGTATAGCATGGTATATTCTCTGAAAGAAGGTCCAGGTTGCTCCCATCTTGAACAAGAAATCTTTCATGTGCTCAGACAAAACATTGGACCTTGGGAGCACCTTCAGAGAACATCAAGCATTGTTAATGTTTCTTACGTCTCCTCTGGTGCTTGCATACTGCTTCACTGGATATCAAGAATATCAGGTTTTTTGCTTTGCTGTTGCTTATTCAATTTAAAGGAACAGTTGAGTGAATCCTTCACCAAAAAGTCTTACAGCCCTCAGGTTTGGTGCAGATTCACATCTCGATTCAGGCTGAACTGAAACATTTTCATTGTTCCTAGTCAGCTGTACATATCAAGATGCCAATTAACTGTGTCAGAGCAGCAATTTTTCTACTGCTCCTTGAATTAGCGTAATAAATATTCTCTCTCAACTGAAGGCACTTTCTTTCTGTTTGGGGAAAAACGCTATTTTAGCTTGCTGAAGCTACACATCAATAAACTGCAGTGTCCTAATAAAGCCACTCAGTGCCTAGGTTTAACTAATGACTGATTTTCATGGCTTTGACAGTGAGCTGTGTGCGTTATTTTCTCCTGATATTGTAAAAATAATGAGAGCAAATTAGAACAATCAGTTTACACAGATAGCTCCTGATTGGAGGCGATAGGCAATATGGCAGCAGGTAATCTATCTTCGGACTCCTGTCACATTAACTTCAACCGCATGGAAAAGATCAGGCGGAGCAAACGGGGATCTTGCCCAATCGGAACACTGAAATTAATGAGAGGAGCATTGTTCTGTGATCAACCTTTTAATTAGCAAGATGGGAGACAGAGGGAATGATGACGCCTGAAGCACAGCTGCGCAATGACAGCCATGCTTCCTGCAAAGGGGGAGGGAAAAACATGCATTCTAAATTACTCTGCTCTCAGCTTCTTGCCCAGAAGCAGTGTAGCTTTGTTTTGAACCTTCTTTTTTTTAGAGCTCTGCAAATAATGCTTGCTTCCACTAGATTTGTGTAAACAAAGCTTTTCCTAATATGAACCTCATGAATTTGTTAAAGAATAATATACTTTGATTTTAAAAGTTTTGATGTATTTCTGAGTTGGAGATATAATTATTTTGTTTAATCTGGCTCTTGTGCCCCTTTTGCTTTACAGTAGTTGTTTATAGTAAGAGTTTTCTTTTAATCAAAAGAGTGACACGCTATGTGTCAGCTTGAGGGTTGGTGAGAAAAGGGAATGGAATTTGGCACTGTATCATCTATCCTTCTGTAAGTTTTATCTTTCCATGCTACTTCTGTTTATTCGTTCTGATGTTAAATGTTGCCCCATAAACATAAGCTCTAGATTAAAAGTTCAGCTAGTGGTAATATATAGACAGTGCATTGTATGTTGGAGTTAGTAACTTCCTGTCCCAAAATCTCCTTTAGAAGTTACATTTTAAAAACAAAAAATGGACTGCAATGAAAAAGAGAAAAACACAGACACATTTAATATACCAGGAATTTGAAATAATAATAATTGAAATTACCTCTGTCATTAATCTTTGATGACAGGGGTCATTTATATATCCTCCCCAAACATATTTTTTCAAACACATTGTTTTTGTTTGTTTGTTTTGTTCTGCTAACATTCCACATTCTTATTTCATACTAGAATTTCAATCATACAAAGCAATGCCTGTTTTTTTTTTTAACTAGCATCTTTGCTAATTGTGGACATTGAACTGAATCATTAGAGAACACATTCTATGTTTTTGTCTCCCCTTTGGTCTGCACACAGATTCACATTAGATTTACTAAATATTGTGATATGCCTGGACAAACTACACTAGACTCCATTCTCCAGAAACCTACTGGTTATATTTTCATTTTGCCCTGTTTTGGATAAAACATTGCAAGAAATAATTGCTAAACTTGGTTTGTGAAACTATACCTCTTTAAAAGATGTTTAAAAAATACAAAAATATTCTTAAGGTTGCCTAGTAGAGACCAACATAAAATAAAGACACTGCTTTTCCAGTTGCTTCTCTATGGAGAATTTTCTTTTAACTTTTTAATATGTTACGTGTGTGTGTGGGCGTGATTCCAACTATTTACCATTAATTTTTTTGCAAAAATTCTTAGCTGTAATTAAATGGATGATGTTGTATTTTATTATTGTTCACAACTTTTCTTTGATGAAGCCTTAGGCAGTAGTCATAATACAGGTTGAAATGTATTAATTCATGACATAGTGAAGTTGTGTTTGGGATTCCTAAGATAATATGTTTATAGGGTATTGTTGTTCATGGGAGTACTTTATGACAAAGGGATTATTTACAGCTTCAAGGATTAGAGCATGGGTTATTTTTTTCAAGTTTTTAAGGCTTTTTTAAAACAAAACCTGTCATTTGATCCAGTATGGTGGTTGGAAGATTGTTCTTTGAAAAGCTTAGTATAGTTGCTGGACCTGTATATCACATTTTGGAGGCTGTGAAAAATCTCTGGAAGCATTACTTTTCTTTCTAATGTAAAGTAATGTATTTTTGTTAGTAAGTGTATTGAGACTAAGGAGTATGGCATGCTTATATATCTCCATCCTTGGGAATTTCTTTGCAGATTCTGTTGCCAGTGCAAATAAACATCTTGCTCATTACAATTTGAGTTTGAGAAGAAAAGAATTTCTTTCTTAAAAAGAGGGCTGATTTTTCTGATTACCAACGAGGATTTGTTTGATTCATATGATTCTTCTATTTTAAGTCAGATTTTGTAGAAAGCTTTCTGCTTTTTATTATTTTCTGCTTCATGACATTTGCTACACTAATGCCCTGTATAGGGTAGGGAGACAAAATTCTTCTCCCTCACCAGAAATATGTAGCAAAAACAACAGATACTGCATTCTAGATGTTGATTTAATGTGCCTAATTCAGCAATTCCCATCTTTTTTGGGCCAGGAAACACATTTGGAATTTTAAAACATGCTATGAGCAGTTTCACAAAATGGCTACCATGGTGGATGTAGCCAGTCACAAAACACCCATTTATCATGTGGGCACACTTTCAAACTACAACCCCCTACCATGTTTATTTTCAAATAATGCTTTGAGGTTACATGTGGGCCCAGAATGTTTTTGTAAATAAAGATTATGCTTTGAGGTCAATGCATTATTTTGCCAAATGCTATCATTCCCCTTATTTATTTTTAAATTTAAAATATTAAATGAAATAAGGAATGGAGCCTGTTGGGAACAAAAATCTATCTGGAGGTTCCACATTCAGGGGTCCTAGTTGATTTTTTCTCCCCTCCAAGTTTTCCTTTTTCAATAGAAAATTGTGAGTTAATGCTATCCCCAGTTTTCAGCTGCTGTTAATTAAAATAAAATGGACATTTTAGTGCTGCAATTTCAAATCAGGAAATTCAAATGTTTTAGTGGATTGCTTAACAGCCCTGTATTACTGAAAGTTAATATTTGTGAGTGGCTGAACTCTAATTTTAGTATAAACTGCACTGCATAGTAATATAGCAACATATCATTCCACTAAAAACAACTTAAATGGTCCGTTTGTATTGTGTGGTGTATCAAAGTTTTTCCTCTGCAGTCTGCAATGTGTCACTTAAGACAGATGTCTCACCACTTCAAAGTGGACACTGAACAGCTGCTTTGAAGCTGTTTCATAATTAAGAAATAAGCTTAGCAGCATTTTTATTTTGATCCATCCATGAGTGCAGTATATCCTGAATTTTCATGGGCAACCATAATGTCAAATCATCAACCTAAATTTTCTATAGTATATGTTCTTCTCCCTTTCCACCTAATTTGGAACCACAGATCATTTAAGATATGCAGCATACCTGTCATTCAGTAGTTAGAACATAGAGTTTATGCATTATCCTTTACTTAAAAGATGATACAAGTTTTTAAACTAGTAAAGCAAAAAAGGAAGAATAAGTCACTTTCTTTAAAATACACCTTACAAAGATATATTCTAAAGTTTTCATTTCAATCATTTTCATCATGGAATTATGAAGGCTGTGAGTCTTAAAAGGTTCTCTCACAACAGTAGGCAGTCTTGGTACTTCAACATATAAGCACAATAGGGTGGGTTTAGCAGTTTCATTTCTTAATTTCTTGCTTTTGTAGGTTTGAATCAGCCACATAGTATGTTAATAAAGAGTAAGAAAGGAGTTCAATTTATACTGGTCATTAAGGATCCCTTGGTGCTTATCGCAAGAGTGAGGTTATTAACCCTGATGTTCTTCTGGCCAAATTCAACTGTGATGATTACATTCTGCGACCTAAATTACTTTTGTAGTTTCCACTAGAGAGACTGACTTGTGCAGTTTCTCCTGGAGAGAATGACTTCTAAAATTTCTCTCTAGTAAAGTAATTGTGTCAGACCTGAGAAGTGATCGCACCTTAGATGAAGTGGCCTTTGTTCTTGACCATTTATATGACATTTTGTTTTATAAATTACGTCTTTTATAGGATTAGACTATTAAAATTTAAGACCAGTTACTAATGCTCTCCCACATGCTATCCAGTGAATCCATTCTGGGACAGCAAGGATGGAGTTCACCTGGCCTCTTTTGCAAGGAAGCTCCAGACCCTAGATCAGCCACCAAAACGGCCTTATTTTGTATTTCAGCCAAATATGGTTCTAAAAGAGGTTGGACAGACAGCATGAACTGTCCTTAAAACCTGGTGAGACTCAGATAACAAAATGTGGCCTTTTACATTCCTAAGTCACTAAAGTCTTCCTCAGTTACTACCACTGCCTCAGTTTGCACACAGACATTGACTAATAATTAGGAAAGTTGTTATGATAAGGATATTATGTGATCCCTATTATTGGCCCCATTCAGTACTTAAGTTACGGCTTTTTTACAAGATGAAGTTATCAATTTATATATAGCAGATTACAGGAGTGTAAATTATAATTGAGGGACATATTGCCAAGATACTGGTAAGATTTATAAAGGGTTTTTGCAGATGACATGACAATTTTAATAGTGCAAAAATCTAAGCTGAATCTAGAAATACATTCAAATGGGGAATTTGAATCATCAACAAGAAATGTAATTTAATTGAATACATCGAAACTGATACTTAAGTATGTGACCCGATATCCTTCCTCTTTTTTGGATTAAAACATATAGATCATTAGTCATTTAGGCTGGGACTTACTACACATACAGCCCAAAATGCATGGGTATGTACATGTATATGTATTGCATACATTTGTATGGTGCCTCCATCTCAAGGCTCTGGGTGGTTTACAACAAGCAACAAGACAAAATAAAATAAATGTCGTGTTTTGAAATACTCCCTGTACTCTAATTACTGTACTCTAATTAAAAAAACATTTTAAAAAATCTTGTGTAAACAAAAACAACTGGGATGAGATCACAAAAGCATCACTAATTCTCAAATGCTTTGCAGAACAAAATTATTTCAACCACCTTCCTAAAAATAGGAATAATCTTTGGGGGTGTAGGCTGTTTCATGTCACTGGGACCGCAGCTGAGAAGAGCTGCCTCTAGGGCTGTGTTCTTAAGCTTATGAGGGTCAGGAATTCAAAGTATCCCATTCTGGAAAGACTGTGATGATAGACAGATTCTGTTTGATGGAGACATTCCCAAAGGTAACTGGGAGCCAAGCCATATAGGTCTTTATAGGTCAATACCAATACTTTGAATTGCGCTTAGAAACCTATTAGACAATGTAGCATCTATAGAACCAGTGTTATTCTACTATAGCAACTTTTCCGCACCAACAGGCAGGCCACCAGGTGTTCTTAAACACAGTCCCAAGTAGAGTATCCTAGAGGACTTGAGCTACTGTCACAAGCATTCTGCTCCAAAAAGGGCTGCAGCTGGACAGCATCCCTCATGACCACAGCCTCTACCTGCTGATCAAATAAGAGCCAAGAATTCAGGAGGAACCCCAGTCACAAGCCCATTGCTTCAGGATGAGTGTTAGAAAACCCGCAGAGGCTGAGATGAAAAGGGAGTATTTCAAAACATGACAGGGAACAAATCAGTGTTTCACTCTTATATGATAAAAGCCATTAGTTTTTCAGTTAAGCATTATGGGAGAAATAAATCCAGACAATTCACTGAGATCCCACCTTAATGAAGTCATTAATAAATTAGGGATGAGTTTTCAAGATTCAGTTTTAAATAATAAAACTCTGTTTGAATCTTGCTTCCTTGGTTGGGTTTTGTTGTTTAGGGGCTTTACAGGGAGTGTAACCACTTTAAGAGCCAATGTAGGAGTTGGAATTGTGCCAGATTGCATCCCACCCACAGCTGTTTCAAGGAGCCATATGGGGCATGGATCCAGAAATCTGTACAAATTTAGCTTCTTTTTGTTAAATGTTACTTAAAGTATACTAGAACCACATTAAATTGCTTTCAATGAAGCAGATTTCATTTTTCCTTACCCTAATATTAGTGTGGAAAAAGTTGCTATATACTTCCAGATTTTGTTTTCATTCTTATATAGTAAATAAAGTCTATATTTGATAAATGAACAACTAGTGCAGTATCTCCCTTAGGATAGTGAAAACAAAGTGATTGTGATGAGCTCCAGAAGGATCTCCTTAAATTGCCAATAGTCAACCAAATGGCAAATGCGGCTCAGTTTAAATATGTGTAAAGTGATATGGTTTATATTCTGGTTGCACAGCCAATTGGAAAAAGTCTGATCTGCTTGCTTTAGGATCTACAATATCTGTTGACCCTTGTAAGAAATTAAGATTTACAATTTGTACAAGACTTCATAAAATAGTTGAGTTTATATTTTTCTCAAAATATATCGCAGTATGTTGAACTAAATATGTCTAAATGTATAGATGCAATTTCAATAGATTTATTCAATGGCAAAAACTTCTAGTAAGTCCCTGGGGTAAGATTAATGTAATTAAAATGAATATTACATCGAGATTAATGTATATTTTACAAGAGATTTCAGTGTTAATAATTCATATCAGATACTTTACACAGATAGATAAACTAATAAGATTTTTTTTATGGCAGGCCAAATTAGGTTGCCTCATGGTGAAGGCAGCTTTAACCTACCAGATTTTTAACTGTACCATTGGGTTTTCATTTTAACATCTATATTTTTCTGGAATGAGAACTTTTTTTATTATTGCCTTCTTTGGTCTTCTTTAGAGATCAAGTGTCTAACTCCTTTGAAATCTTGGCAAGTTTTAGGGTCCAAGAATATGAAACAGCGATGTTCGTTTCCAGCCTTGAAAGCTGCTAGACATGTTTGGTTCTTAGAAGGTAAACAATGAAGTTTTGATCCAGACCGTATGAGTGACCTTGGCATTGTAGGATAATTCAAACTTGAAGATGGCTGGGAAGATGTTTTATTGGAACCCCTGGGCCAAAACTAAGGGGAAAATATCTTAAATCAGTTGATTTATAGCACTTGTTTTAAGGACTTTGAGAAATTGTGTTCTGGATATGATTCAGCTATAACATCCGCATAGATGTATATACAGTCGAAACTTATACTGACTAAAGACTATGGTCTTTAGCAGTCTCAGAGATACCTCTGATCTTAAGAACCTTAAATGGTTAAGTCCTTGAAGCAAAACCAACAATTTTATAAGGAATAAAAAACAATGAAGATTAGCATCAGTTACATGTCTGAACTGTGGAAAGACCCAATCTTGGAAAATCAGGTCCAGATTTGAAGAAATACATAACGTACTTATGACTTGGGAATGCAATTAATTTATCAGAAAATATTGTTTTGTGTCACTTGGATCCTTCAAAGAATGTTTAAATAGTGTTGGACATCAGGCTTTCTGTGTTGGATTTTAAGAAATTTGAGAGCTGTGTAATTCATATGATTTAGTCTAGGCCAGCCATGGCTTTGTTTTGGTTTTAAATCATAGTATATGTTAATATTACTTTGGATAAAAATTCAAGTGATTAATGATGTAACTGTGATATTAACCTGTATTCCTAAAATATGGAATTTGTCATTTTATGTAGAACTTTGATTCTACTGAGCTTGAGGCTCAGCAAATAGGACAAACTTACATAAATAGAAATAAATTTATCCTCCAGATACCAAGGAATGGATTCAGGATATGAGTCTGTGATCTATTTTTGAAAAGTCTGTATGTTCTAAAAATGAGAAGATGAAGTAATATGTTTCCATATGGTGTAGATTTAATTATAAGGTTAAGGACTGATTTAATTCTATATTAATACTATGAAGAAAAAAAAAAGAAAAACAAGGTCCATATACTATCTAGTATATGGATCTTTTTTTTTCTTTTTCATCTTTTTCTTCAACTTTTTTCCCTGTGTTACGTTTAATTTATTTTAATCACCACCAATGTATGTATATTCTTTTCTCATGGGAAAACCACTACTGTTAGTGGTTCAGTTGTTCGTATTCCACTATTCAAAATAATAATAAAAATATGTGCTAAGTAGTACACATTGGGACAAACAAAACTAACTTCACATGTACACTTATGAAATTTGAACCATCAATAAATAACCAAGAAAACATTCCTGAGGTCATACTGGAGAGCTCAGTTACAGTTGGCAGCTCAGTGTGTGGCAGCAGAGCAAAAGGCAAATTCTGTGCCAGTAATGATTAAGAAGAAGATTGAAAATAAAATTTCCAACAGATTGGAATGTCTGTACACTATGCATCTTGTATACTGACTACAGTTCTGGTTGCCACACTTGGAATGCTGCCTACAGTTTTGGTTATCACATTTGAAAAGGAATACAATAAGTTGGAAAAAATACAGAAGAGAAAAACCAAAATTATCAAGGGCATAAATATTTTTCATATGGGAAAAGGCTAGAATGTTTGAGCTAGCTTTAAAAAAAGATGAGCAAGGGACACAGGATTGCAATGTGCAAATCATGCACGGCATGGATAAACTGGACAGTTAGGTTTCTCTCAAAATGCTTGGACCAGGGGTCATTCAGTGAAGCTTTGGAAGGCGATTAAGGACAAAAGAAATTCACACAGCATATGTTGAATTAATCATCACAAGAGGAAGTGATAGCTGCTAAGCTGGATGAAACATGCTGCCGTCCCTTTGCTCATCTTGTTTCAGTGGGCCTTCAGACCATAGGATGATTAGGGGCATCCATCTATTATTATTGATTATTGGAGGTTATTTTTTAATTATTTTGAACATAATGTTTGTTTGCTCACTTTGTACACTGCCTAGAGTTGGTCTGATTGGGGTGGTCTACAAATACTATAAAATAAATTCTAAAAATCTATAAAAAAATAAAGGATGATTGAAGAAATTCATTGAGGAAAGGTCTGTTAAAACCTATTGGTTTTGATGACCAAGAATTACCTCCAAACTGGGCAAGTGTGCTTACCGATACCAGTTGCAAAAGAACAATGGTATCTACATTTACAATTTAAATATACTTGTTGAACTAGAGTTAAAAAAAAAAAGCAACTAGCATCTTCAAAACTTTGTTAATAACTAAATACTTTACAGTTAATTCTCCTGACCTCAGGATTCATGTAGATTCCTTTGATTGCCTGTGTGTTTGGACTAGGTTCTCCCCTATAACAATAATTTAGACCATATAAAAATGAAAAATATCTCACTTAACAATGACACCACCAAAAAAATTAAGTTGTTAATTGAGTGAAGCTTGTAGTTCCTTAGTGGAGCTGACTGATAAACCCTCCTTGTAATGTTTTGATAGAAGGTAATAAAAATGTTGTTTAATTAATGCCAGCGTGAAGCTTGAGATTTTGTAAAACTGAGTAAAATAAGTAAATCATATAACTGAACCAGAATGCTTCTCTGTGCTGTTAATTTAAGCCTGTCACTTCAATTTGAAGTCATGATTTGTATTCTTCAATATTGATTAGGTGGGGTGCCTTTGATGGCTGTGTTCAGAAAAAAAATGCAATTAAACCTCACAGTAAGTTAAATGCATTGTATCCTGTGATCTGGATTTCTTAATTTTGTAGTTTAGGCAGTGTATGGGAAATGGTTTACAAGAGAATATTTATTCTTAATCCTAAAATAGTATAAACAAATGAGTGGGCTTCCTTCTTGTATAATATTTATTCACTGAGGTGGGGGGAGAGGGAATATTATTTATAAACTGAAAAGACAGGAATATCTTGTTAAGCCAAAGCAATGGTTGGTTTGATTCAGTATCAACCTTCTCAAATTGTAGGAAAGCTCAGAACTTCCAATCAATGTGAGAGCTATGGTGTACATCTGGAAGGCTCTAGGTTGGGGAAAACGCCATGAATGGTTGATAATTTCGCAGCAGATTTAAAACATTGGTTGGGACTATATTTTTTTTAAAAAATCTCTATTTTGATTCAATTTTTTGTTCTAGTAATGGAAGGAAGAACATGATTTTGTGTCTTAACTTCTGATTGGGCAGATTTGTATAGTTTTGAGAATCATCATAGTTATACCCCCATGCTACTGCCCTCAAATCTCCCCTTTAAACTTAGTTAATAAAAAACAAGCCAGCAAACTATGATTGTGAGGAAACTTGGCAGAAGAGCTAGTGGTATGTTTCTAATTCAGGGTTAAATGCTGTGAAAGAAAGTGTTCATTGTTTCTCATATAATGCCCCTGGGAGGCTTGACTTTAGCTGTTTTCAGTCACTCATCTTCTTGCTGCAAGTTCTGACTGGGAGGGAAAAACGAAAAATGTAATTGTGGTTATCCTAACACAACCTATTGTATATATCTTTCTCTAGATGACAGACGAAATAATCATTAACTTCAAAAAACTCAACAAAGTTTGGAAATCCCCTGTTGGTTAAATATTGAACTTGCTGTGATAAGTAAGGTAACTTTGCTAAAGTGCTACCTCTCTAGGGCACTTCTCTGAACTCCAGAAATTTGTTAGTTGGTTTCATATTGGTATTGATTTTAAGGCAACTCTCAGAATGCAGCATGTCTATCAGGAAGAATTATGGAGCTTCAGCAATAAAAAATACACAGTACCATTAGCTTTTGGAATTCAGGTGGCTCAACAGTCTAGAAGATTACTGACTTAGTTTAAATAACATATTTAGGAAGACCCTTTTAGAAAATGTCATTTTCAGTTAAGGAGCTTGGAGCTATTAGTATTGGTTCTCTATATGACAAACGTCAATGTTCCAGCTGACAAGGAGTAAGAAAATATTCTATAATGCTGAGTTATCTATGCTTAAAATACTCTAAGAGATAAAATAGTGGAGAGTTTTCTGCAATGATGGTTTTATAATCAAAGAATAGGCATAATGGTAATGTTAAAAATAATGCACAAGATCACATATCAAGATCATAACTGCCTTTTCCTCTTGCCCTATGGGAGCAGGAAGAGCTGCTACTGGGCCAGCTTCTGCCCTGCATTGATTGCCTTGAGAATTATTTTTTCTTTTCTTAAAGACTATGGCCTGTGTGTGGGTATTCCCACATAAGAGCTGAGAGTTTCCCCAGTGAGAGTGTGGAGGTGCCAAGGTAGCCCCGTGCTAGTAAGAGACAGGTTAGGACCAAGTGAGAGCTTGGTCACTATGCTTGATTTCATTCCCCTTTACGTTTGGTGGTTGGGTGGTGGTTGTTCAAAGTATTCTGTGGAACTTTAATCCTATTCTGTTTTCTGTGGTGTGAGCTGACATGTATGTGAAGAGTATGCAATGTTTGGAGGGTTGGAAGTCAGGAGGAGGAAAGTGTAGTGCCCCAATTCAAGTGATTGCAGTTCACAAAGTACAGGAGATAAAGATACAAAACCACCAGAGGATTCAGATAGCTGTCACTCCCTCTGGTTGTTAAATGTCTTTACCTCCTTCCTTCTTTTATAGATACAGAGTGGCATGGCTTTTGATCCTCCCTTTCTGTTGTTGTTGGTGCTAAATGCCAGGATGGTTTACGATAAGATCTCTTTCTTCCAAGAAATGTATCTGGTGTTTATTACTGTGATTTAGGTAGTTGAGCTATGCCTGCCTGGTTTCTCAGTATAGCATCAACTCTGGCTAGGGAGGTTTTCTTGCTGGGGGTGGGGGTGGGGAGTCACTGTGGTCCATGTGAATACCATCTTGATCACCAGAAACCTCTCCAAGCTAGGATAGGCTATAGAGCCCTGTACTTGGCATTGGTTCAGCAAGTGTGGTGGATTCCAGTGCTGTTGTTGGTTCCCAGGGGAAGAGAGCATTCCAGACCAAGAAAAGACTTCACAGCCCAGACTCTTTTGCTGGGGAGGTTAAGAAGTTCAAGGCAGCCCCTCCTTAGAGCCCTTTTGAGTTATTTCCCTTAGGTTAGTGTAGTAACCTCAGTCTGGCAAGATTCTGCCTATAGGGCAAGAATGATAAAGAACTAGAGTTGGAATACCATCTCAGTGTGGTTCTTATCCTTGATTCCCTGACAGCAAGGCAGGCAAGGTATACAGTTGGTGTACCATCCACCCAGCTGCCCAATGTTAATACCAAGGCTTCATTGCCATGGCCAGCTTGGAATTTCATGATCTCCATGACAGGTGTGGGTCAGTCTCAAACTTACTGGATTAGTCCATAGAGTGGGTCATACCCTCAGGTTTTAGCTCTGCTTGAGATGGAAGTGACCTGGATATGTGTGTGTAGTGGGGAGTTATAGTTATCCTTCTGTCATGGTCAGACTGTCATCTGGTGAAGTTGCAGAAGTGGGGATCCATTAAGAAGCTTGTGCCCTAAAGAATTCTTGAATGTTTATGGGAATTTCAAGAAACCAGAGCCAGTGATCCTGTCAGGGACTTTGTTGACCTTCAGAATGAAGAAATAAAATAGACTATTCATGACCCCAACTGCCCTCTCTAACACTTATGAAGCTTTCTAGGAAGCTCTGTGCAATGAAACAGACAAAGAGGAGCTGGAACACAAATTCTGTAAGACTATCAGGGACTGATGAGACATGCCATAGCATACAATGTAAAGTCCATAAAGAAGGGTTACTTTGGAGCCTCCATTGCATCTTCAAGTAACTACCCAGAGTAGCTCTTTAGATTGGTGAAGGACTTATTATCATCTACCTCAGAAAACCCAATGCTGGAATCCTCGAAGTCCTGTAATAGATTTGTTAGGCACTTTGAGGGTAAAAGCACTCACATTAGTGCCGACTTGAATACTGCTTTTGAAAAAAATATATACTGAGACCCAGTCTGTTCCAATTGTATGCAAGTACTTTAAGTATATGAAGCTTAAGAACATGGAGAAGATCTTTGTAGATTTATGGCCTACTACATTTTTTGATCCCTGCCTATCCTGGCTCGTTCAAAATAACTGAGCAGAGTTGAATGAGTGGATCTAGGGAGTGGTAAACATTTTTCTTCATGATGGTATCATGTGTCTTAAAGGAGGCTGTGGTCCTCACCCTCCTGAAGAAATTCTCTTGAATATAGATTTTGCCAACTACAATAGATATCTCTTTTGGGGGTAATATGTTGCATTGGCTCTGTTCTGTTTGCAGGGACAGTCTGAGAGAATAGTATTGGGTGACTGTACCTCCATACTCCGACAGCTATGTTGTGTGGTACCACAAGGCACTTTTCTGTTCCCAGTGCTATATAACATCTATATGAAACCACGGCACAGTAATCAGGGGTTTTGTAATTAGATGTCACTGATATGCAGAAAACACTCTGCTCTAGCTTCCATAACATCTGAATGAGAAAAGACTGGTTGTCCTGAACCAGTGTCTGGATGTAATAATGGGGTGGAGGAGAACCAATAAACTGAAATTGAAACCATAACAAGAGACAGACTTTGTGGATGGCTGGATGCCAGGTTTAGAAACTGAGGAATTTATCTATTCTAAATGAGGTTGCATTTCCTCATTTAGAAAAAAAGGTATATACTGTGATGGCTTCCACAATCTAAAATGCTCTCCCTATGCCAAAATTCAGGAACATCTATTAGAACATTTTTACACATCTGTTGAAAACCTACAATTTCACCCAGGCTTTCCTGATATTAACATTGAAAGCTTTTTTTCCTCACCCTCATATTTTAATGAATGCATTTTATTAAATATTATTCTATATTGTTTTAATGTATTGCATTATTGCTGCTTTTATCATTACATTTTGAGATGTTTCAGTATAGGAAGCAGTATTGTTAGATAATCATGAGCAAAATTAAACTTGTGGAACAACTTATGGAATAGGGCAGGAAGGAATTTAAAAAATAAATAGTATGAAATGTGTGTATCAGAGTGTTAAAATGTTTTAGAATAGAATTCTTAGATAATAAAATCCAGCTATGAAAACTGTGGGAAAGACAGCCCCTCCCACAAAAAAGACACTTCACTTCACCTGCTTGGTAACAAGAGTGAGGATTTTAAAAATGTATGTGGTGACATCTTAAAGCCAAAACATTTCCTTTGAATGGATTTTTGATGTAAGATAGCTTCCATTAGGAGGAGCATCATCTTCCAATTTTGTAGAATTTTTCATTTCAGAACACTGAAGATCCTTAAGTCTGAAATTAATAGAAGTCTCCTCTACCTTTTCTGTTGAGTTGGGTATTTCTGTTCTGTGTTTATTTGCTTATTGTGAAATTAGAATCATAAAACATTTCCACTCTCCTCCTGAAATTCACAGTTTCAAGACATTTCATCAATACAAAGTAGGAAGCACAAGACCGCTCTCTCTGGATATCCTCCCAATCAGATACTTGGAAGCTACTTGACTCTGAACGTATCTAGTGCTAGGGGGAAATGCTGACATATTAACACCATTTGGTCAATCACTTTACAAATGCAGCTTTTGTTTGTTTTTAAAAGAATTACATTGTGAATTATTTCTTCTAAAAGTTCCATTCTTCATCTTACATATGTGTAAAGTCCCTTTTGCCATTTAAAAGACAACCATCCATTACCCCCATTAGTTAGTTAAGGTTTACTGTACCAGAATAAAAATTAAAATAATAGAGCATCTGAAAAATCAACCTAGTTATTATGGTGTGAACATTTATATGCATTTAATTGGGGAACACTGGGATATAAAGCCATATACAATAGGAACCCTACCCTTCCATCAACAAAGTACAAGTACTGAATTTCAAATGAAGAAAAAAAAAAGCATTCCAAGCAATGATACTTTAGATTCAGTTAGAACTGTCATCTTAAGAGTAAGTGAAACCATGTTTATG
This sequence comes from Candoia aspera, assembly GCF_035149785.1. Taxonomy (NCBI): domain Eukaryota; kingdom Metazoa; phylum Chordata; class Lepidosauria; order Squamata; family Candoiidae; genus Candoia; species Candoia aspera. The sequence continues at coordinate 48,037,320 of NC_086158.1, read as the reverse complement.
TTTGAAGGAGACATGGTTGAATGATAAAATTTCTCTAATACCATTTCCTTCTTTTCCCCATAAACTGTGCTGTATCCTCAGAAGTAGGTTGTGTTAGGATTTGTTCTTATCTGTACTTGATTAAAATGGATTATGGTCACAATTGAGAGCAAGTTTGAGGGCTGGTTTGAGGGCTGGAAACAGACCAGTTCTGTTTCCCTGCTGTCAGAGTTTGGCCCCAGAAGCCATAAAACCCCTTCTGGACCTTCTCCTCTGTCAGGGGTTGTAAAGGAGGGAGGGGGAAGAGTGATTACTTCTTATCAGCAAATGGACAGTGAAGAATGCTGCTGGGAATCATGTTGTAAAAACCAACAGTAGTTGTAAATATTCAGTTTCAAACTAAGGCGGGAAATGGGGGTGAGTAAAAGGAGGGAATTGGGGAATCTTAGTCACTTGAGTCTTTAGTTGGAGACGGAACTGTATCTTTCAATAAAGACATACTTTACTGAGACCTGACTTGTTCCAGAGAGATTTCTTACTATTGGGATATCTGAACCCACGATCCTCACACCTGCAGTTCTTTTTTAAGGATGTTCCTACAAGGCATTTACACATAAGGATTCCCATGTGAATCAAGATCTCCATGAGTAATGCTTATTATCAAGGTTTCTTTCTACAATAATGGACATTGTTTCATGTGGAAGGGTACGTACATCCATTGAGAGAATCGAACTTACATGAGGCATTCTTCCTGTAATTCTTATTTGGGATGGCAATTGCATAAAGACAGATATAACTATGTGAAATAAATTTCTACATTGGAAGCATCATGGACTTGCACTCCTCCTGTTCTTTGTTGCGTTATTTATGGCAGATAATTTGCCTCTCATTTTTAAAGGAATTCACTAAATTCATCCAGATAAGTCAGCATATTATGCAGCTTTTTCTTCTATCTCTTAATTTCCTCTGCTCCTTTCTTTATTGTGTTATCAATAAAATATAATTCTGTATCATATCAGTCTTTTAAGATAAATTTGAAGTTGGCAAAATCTTTCCTGTTCTTCTATCACAACAGCACAGAAATTTTATTTTAGTGGTTCCACCAGCATTTAAAATCCAAATGGGAGACCTATATCACAAGAAGAAATACTACATTCCAGACAATTAAACTTTATTAGATTGTTTGAAACATAAAGTATAACCGCTTTAAGTTTTTCATCTCCTTTCTCTGTTCCTGTTTACTGTTTATCTATGTGGGAGAGGCCTGCCTTTTTATTGCAGGCATGCATTTTCTTTATCACCAAACAAACTCTCTACTTTGCCTGGGCCACATATAGCTAAAGGAAGGTACAATTAAGATTTTTTTAATACCTTGATTGAAAATCTGAAGAAAATGTTTTCTTCACCTCTTTGGGCAATGACAGATAACATAGACTGTGTGTAATCAGAGAGATGTTTTAAATAGCTCATTGATTCTTGGTATAATTTAAAAAGAATGATTGTATTAGCCACCATATATTTCAAAATATAATGTTGAGTATATCAAAGCAGTGTTTTTTTTAAAAGAAAGACAACTTAATTTATTCTTTAACTATACTTTTCTCTATGAGTATAACAAAATGTTCTTTGTGTTCTGATTCAGAGACTTTTATTTGAAGTTTCAGGATATCAGCGAATAAGACTGTAGTTGATATATTCCACTTCTAAGGGGATATGGATAGGACTGTGCTGTAAAGAATGTTAAAGCAAGATGTTTATCTGTTTCATAGGGCAGCTATATCTTGTGTGTTGAACTTGGCATAGATTTTCATGCTGTACTTTCGTGAATGAAATTCCAGATTTATATTTAGGGAAAAAATAAATCGTCATAAAGTTGATTGTATATTGTTTAAATGTTTTACAAAGTTGGCACTGTTGCAAAAGTTGAGACCATTGACAAAAATAACAGGTAGAGGTGGACACAACAAAAAGGATGCTTGTTTTCTACCAATGGGAAGGCTGGAGATAAAGTTTTCAAATTGCTCAGTCCCTTCATACCAATTAGAACAGTCTCCACAGTTTAAAGTAACTGCAAGCTTTCACTGAGATGCATCATTCATCAAATCATACTGCATAATTGGAAGCCACGTGTGGGTACAGAATAGGTCTTGTTGGGGAGAACAGGAAGAAGATTAACTTCTCCCTGTTTTGCACAACAAGATTAAGTATTTAGATTTGGATATAACTAATAATGAGTCTTTGACATCCTTTCACAGTGGTTGTTTTGACACTTCAGGTGATTTACTGCTAAGATGCACAGGATTTCTAGATGTTTCAGTGAGCTCACTATGTGGACAGGGTGATTCAGCACTGGTTGAGCAGGTCTTTCATCAATTAACCTCCTGGAATGAATTTGTACAAGTTGGACTTCTAGAGAGACAGAGAAATTGGTCCCTTCCAATTTCTGAAATAAAAATAAATGGACTGAGTGACTTGAAGAGTTAGCGTTGCTGGTTTGAATCTGTCAACCACATGTTAGCAAGACAAATTCATCAGTGAAAGAATAATCAAGAGTACCTTTAATGTGTGCAGACTGTATTAATGACTTTTAAACTGTTCCAGCAAACCTTTCCAAATTGGAGGCAAACATTTTCCAAGTCTTCTTGAATAGGTACATTCTTTACATTTTCACTTTAAGGAAATATGTTTTCAAATACCTTGGAGTTAATAGATTAAAGACAGAAGATAATGGAATCACATGAATTCTTAGGATGTATTGTTTTATATAAAAGGTTCATAAATAAAAGAACATAGTATTAATCCCTAGCACAAAAGGAACACACTCACTGATATGTCAGAATGTAATTGGGAATGAAATATTTTCTAAATATGAAATTGTTCATAACATTTAATTTGTCTATTTTCTAGTATTTATAACCTATTCCAATCTTGATGGACTGAGGACAGGTAACAGTTGAATAAAACATAAGTACAAAAACCCAATGAATTAAATAACAGCAAGGCTGCATGAAAGCACAGTGGAACAAGATGGTTTTCACTTATATGCAAAATGCAAGGAGGTTTGGAGAGAGTTGCACCTGCAGGAAGCGAGTATTCCAAAGAGTGGGGGGTGGCACCAAGAAGGTCTGTTGTCTAGTCACATCGCATGAACCTCACCTCACAGGGATTGGGACCATTAGCAGATTCTCTTTAGATATCCAGACTAGTTGTTTCTGTCTTCCTCTTAAGTTCCTAAGACTGCAGTATGCAGCGGCATAACAAAAAATGCCAATGAGAAATTAAATTTACAAAATGTATATTTAGAGAGTTTTAAAAAGTATTCCTTTTTAAAAACCTAGTTTCAGGTAGTAACACAAATGTTTGAAAATCTGTGTTAATCTCTAGAAAATGAGTTTATTCATTTGTAAAAATATATGTATCTTGCATTTTTATTACTTTGAACAATCCATGGCTTATATTGTTAAATATTTGGGAATTTATTCTCTAAGTGGTCTTGCTTAGTCTCCTTTTAAATGTATCAGGAGCAAAAAAAGGGGGGAAATCTGAATTATGCACTCATTCTTTACGCAGTGTTAATGTTGTGCCTCAATAAGCACTTAAACATTGGCACGAAGTGTTATAAAACATTTGAAGGCAAAATCTACCCTTGATTTGCAGCATGCTTTAAGTTGCGCTTGAAAGCCTCCCGGGAGCCAGGACAGGGCCCCTATTAAATGTGTTATATACAAAGCTTACAAATGGCCTGCTGGATCCTGACATATTGTAACTTTCAAGTGCTCTTTAAAGGCAGCCCCATGTACAGTCCATTGCAGTAGTCCAGGTGAATAAGGGCCTAGGTTATGATGGCAAGGTCCTCCCATTCCAGGTGAGCTGCAATTGGGCAAAGCCCTCCTGCCTGGTAAGAAGTAGCTGTAAGGTCAGGAGGACCTCCAAGTTGCTAACCTGTTCTTTTAGCAGCAGAACTTCCCTCCTGAGAGGCAGTAGAGGGAATGGCAGGGAATCGCTGTGGACAAACAGAAGTTCCGTCGTGCTAGGTTTCAGTTTAGCCTGTGTATAATTTTGAGTTCCCTTCTCTCTCTCTGTTGTTCAAATTGCCTTATACAACAGTCATTGGACTAGGACCAAGGAGACCCAGATTCAAATCCAGCCTCAGCAGTAGAAGGTTACTGGGTAATTTGGGGTCAGTCCCCACTCCCACCCTGTTCCCCACCCCCACTCAGCCCAGATAAAAAGAAATTGGATGAGGGAGTACTTACTGTGTATGTGCACTGCACTGCCTTCAGCTGAAGGGAAGGTGGGATTTAAATCCAGCAATAATCTGTACATTAAAAAGCCTCTTATATTAGGTCAGGTAAACTGATTGGTGTGGTTGGCCATTTGTTGTGAAATAGCAAAGCAGCTTAAGGAAATAGATTTGGCTACACAACCCCTTTCCTTATTATCTCTCCTTCCATCCCATGTCTGTGTCTCTGTCATGGGCCCCCCTCCTCTCCCCCTTCCTTTGCTTTGCTTTTGCCTTTGCCTTTTATATTCTCAACGAAGTTTGAGTAGTACACAGAAAGTTAACTGCCTTTGGTCTCTTAAATATAAGTAACATACACTGTTAGTTGGCTTTTTTATTCCTGTTTTGTTGGGTTTTGTTCTCTCTCTCTCTCTCCCTCTCGGTGTCTGCAAAGAAACATAAACACAGCACTCATTTCTGGCAGGTTTTTACTGTCAGAGTTTCTCCTATTATATTTATCTTACAATTTGCCAGGGGGTGAAGTTATTAAGTTTTAGTAGCAACCATCGATCAAGTTCACAAGTTAACACGATAAAGGCTCTGTGCCGCTCCGATCCGGGAAAATGATGATCCTCACTCGGTAATTAACTAAATGAGAAAGTTAAATCTTACTTGAGAGCTGGGAGAGATGCAAGAGAGGTGTTTGTCAGTTTCTCAGTGGAAATTAGAAGCAGTGTTAGGGTGGGTTCCCCCCCCCCTCTTTTGCAATTCCCTAAGCTGCTGCTCTGTCATATTTTACATAAGCACTGGGAAAATGTCTTGTAATTAGTGCTGTCATGGAGGATTTTTTTTTTGCTGAAGGATGTTGGAATAATTCATTAGATTATCAAGAAAGGCTTGTGTCCTGAAATGATTAGCACAGTGAAATTTAAACCATTAACGATAACAAGTTTAGAGCTTGCTGCAGTGCAGAGGCACCCAGGGTATGTCTGTGCCTATTTCAATCATTTCTTATAATTAAACATTATGTCCTCCCTCCTCTGTACCCTACCCCTTCACTTGGGCCCAAACAAAAATTCTGTTGAGGCAGCTGTAGAAAGATCAGCATGTTTATTAGTGAGGAATCAAAGCTGTTATAAGAATCACCTAGAGGACAGTGGGAAACCTTTTTCTGCCCCATTGCTGACATTGAGGGAAAAAAACTGCCAAAGCTGGAGTCAGGTCTCAAAGCTAGTATTAGGCACTGCCTGCTTCCTTGTGTTGGTAATAATACTTGGCACTTATATAGATCGTTGTTTCACACTGGTGTTCTTACATGAGCCTTACCGGAAAGTGGTATCGTCTGAACACCTGGATCCCAATCTTCTGCTGCTCTTGGATATGTGTATGAGTTTGTAGTTGTTGCATTGTGTAAAGGTAAAAACTTGGTTCATTTATGTGTGCAAACCTAATTAAATGCTATGGCAGCAGAACAGAGTTGAATAATGCAATAAAATAGTGTTTTGTTTTGTTTTACTTCATTTTTACATTTATATTGTGCCCATTTCAGTGGCTCTAGGCAGCTTCCAAAAATACGAACATCCAGTGCTAGAGCACATATCTCCCATCAGATCTTATGCTCAGTCTCTATTACCTCCATTTGAAAGGTCAGGTGGCGGGTGCTATGAAAGACCTCCCTGCATGAGTCTTGGAAGAGCTGTTACCAGTTGGAACAGACCATACTGGCTAGTGAGGCCCGACGTCTGATGATTTAAAGCAGCATCACAAAAGAGCAAATCTGTGAGCCCCCAATATATCCTTAGGCCAGTGTTTTTCAACCTTGGCAACTTTAAGATGTGTGGACTTGAAGTTGCTGTCTGGGGAATTCTGGGAGTTGAAGTCCACCCATCTTAAAGTTGCCAAGGTTGAGAAACACTGCCTTAGGCATTGCTGCTAAGACATGGGGTAGCAGGAGAGGGCTCTGTGTACGAGCCTACCAGATCCCCACCTCCACCCCAGAATTTCCATTGTCTCATCCTCTCTGCCTGAGCTCAAGGGTTTCTGGGCATGGCTTTTCCTCCTGGGGAAAAACTTTCAACTGAGCAAGTAGTTACCAGGCCACTAGCTGTTCTTAAATAGGGAGTTCAGCTCCTCCCCTGGTATCAGGATAGGTCAGAAGGGGGAGCCCCCTTCCCCAGAAATAAGTTTTTAAATAAATGGCTCCAGGTTTTCCTTTGAACCAGGGTTACAAGGCCCAAGCAGTTCTGGAGTACTGTATGTGGTATTAGCGCAAAGCCAACATTGGAGTAACAGAGAATAAAGGATGTAGGGTATTTAAGAAATCAGGTTAGCTGCATCAAATTACAGGCAGTTGTGTTTTGCATACCAAAGCAGGCAGTCTTCATCTTGTGAACAGATCGAGCAAACAAACCAATAAAGGGACAGAGAATAAGAACAGATGTAACACTATCCAAACTGAGCCAAACAGCCCTGAAAAGAAATAAAGTATCCTTGATGCATTTCCATGCTCTTTCCCTGCCAGGTTTACCTTACTGATTCTAGTTCTCCCACTCCTAGCAATTGTCTGTATTGGCCCTGAATCCCAAGCCTGATTAGGAAATGTGCCCTAGAAGTCTTTGTTTCTGTTAGGACCTCCTGCAAAAACTGCTTTGGGACAAGAGAATTTCTAACCCACTCTCACCTTGAACCCCTCCTCCCCCTACTTCTCACTGGAAGAGAACAGTTGTTGTAGTTACAGAATATTTAGAGTCACCAGCTACATAGCAGGTTTCCTTACTTAAGAGTCACAAGCCTGCAGGCCCCTAAATCAAACATGGTTATATACAGTTGCATTATTTTCTTGCTAGGAGAAAGTTTTCCCAACAAGAAATCCCTACCTGCAGAGAGTTGCTATCAGTGCTATATTATTCTGTTGAATCTCATCCTATTGCACCTTATCATGGAACCAGACAAAATACTGGAGAAGTCTTGGCTGCAGTTGGAGTTCCTCAGAATACCAAAATGTGATAAATTAAATAATCTTCTTACACATTAAATAAATTGTCTTTACTTTGAATAGACTGTCAGAAATGCTCATGGAAGTTTACAGAAAAATAACCCTATAATAACCGAATAGATAACTACTCAGGCTCAGAAGACCAACTATTGGCATGTCCTTGTGGTTCAATAACAAAGCATAAAGCCCTTACACATTTCCATGAAATACGTTAAAAATGCTTCTCATTTCAATGATTAGGGTCAGCTTAACAGCCCAAGCAAAGCAGTGGTTAGCAGAAGTTCCCTGCTGTGAAAAAACTCCCCCCATCTTCCCTCAATTAATTTAACTGTGAGCCTTCTGCTGCTGCTGTTGTAATATAGTTTGGATTTTATTTTATTTTATTTGCTATTTACTCTAATGTTAAATTCACAGCCTGATATGTGGCCTGTTCCCTTGTTACTACAATTTTGCCCTCTTTTATTTTTTTGCTTATCCAGTGAGGATGGTTCATCTCCTTAACAATTTATCTCTCAGTATGTAGCATAGGTTTATTTAAGTAAGCTGCCTATGGATAACTTGCATTAAAGCAATTCCCATTACATCTCCCACACATCCTGTAAACCTTAAGAGGGAAACATTTGGCCTTAACCCTCCTTGCTGAGCACTGGCTAATAGCCACTGTTACAAACATTGTCCCCAATTGGTCAATCCTATTAAGCTCATGCATTGTTTGTGCACATCCAGCAAAGCTTTAATCCATATTTTGCACTAACCAAATGCCATTTGAACATTTCTTGAATTAGTAAATTAAAATGTGGAGTACAATGTTGTGGTAAGAGAACCTTTGTATCCGGGGGTGGAGGTGGAATGTATATTTGATTCTTTAGATTAAGAGGCAGGGACAGGAAATCATTGTGAAATTTACCACTAGGAAAGCTAATTATCCTTCGGGCATAGTACAGGAATATCCAGTGTTTATTCTATTAAATATGCCCCTTTCTAAATTATTAGTTGATTAGGTTTATTCTTTTTATCTTAGCTTCAGTTTCATTGTACATGTAACATATTAACTACCAGATCTTGCAGTAGAAAGCTCAGCAGAAACTTGTTGTGTCGTCCCTGAGATCAATATAATGCCCTTGTATCCAGGACTGTTTATCTCCAGAAGGCACCAATGAGATACTTCAGTAATACAATGCCTTATTTTATGAAAACTGGTAGGGCATAGCACTATACTGCTCATAGTTCTAGTAGTCTGTTTCACATTAAAAATGGAAGCATAAAAGGGCTTGGTTTCAAACTTTTTACTGGCAATTACAATGCATATAAATGCCATGATTTTGAGGTATTAGACGTACACGACAGCAAGCCCACATATTAAACATATTTAAACAGGATTCACTCTGTAGCTGCATAGACAGAAGATACTGAAGCCCCCATCCTACTGCATTTTACTCTTGAAGCCCTACTCTTGATCCTACAGCCCAGGTGGGAGAAAGATATAAATGATATGAGACAGGATGTAGGAAAAAAACACTGCTCAGCAGCTCTCCAAGCATTTCTGTCCTCTGCTGCCCCCCATCACTTAACTGCATTTGTTCTTAGTAGGCCTTCATAATAGATAGTTCTGTCTGAAAATTAAGCTTTTTTTTCTCCCACAGTTTGTTTTTCATGTTAATTGGAGCATTTTCATGTTAATTGGAGCACCCACAAAATACTGTTTAGGGTGCTAGTGTACACCTAATACTTCAATAGTTAATTTCTCCAACCAATATACAGTACGTTGTAGAGCTTATCAAGACAGTCATCACTGGTAATTTCACATTACTTCTCAGGCAACCAGACAATTTTTTTGCTGATAGTTACTGATTTGTTTTCTTTCCTGCTTCAAGAAGAACATTATTTTTGGAAGAAGAGTTTTTTGCTTCTTTTTCCTTAGCTCTTCAACAAAAGCATATAATATTACTAACTTAATATTTTGTGAGCCAGTTTAGTGTAGTGGTTAAGACACCAGGCTACAAACTAGGAAACCATGAGTTCCAGCCTCACCATAGGCACAAAGCTAGCTGGGTGACCTTGGGGCAGTCACTCACTTTCAGTCCTATGAAGGAGGCAATTGCAAACCACTTCCAAAACTCTTGCCAAGAAAACTGCAGGGACTTGTCGAGGCAGTTGCCAGGAGTCGACACTGATTTGAAAGCACAAACAAACAATGTTTAAAATACAATGTAGGGGAAATTGTATTTTACAGCTTCTTTGGAGATTGAAGAATAGGCATTGATGTTAGTACACATATGGGTAGAAATAATTCATAAATAATTAAAAGTCATGAAGTTATATTTTAGGAATTCCACCTCCCATAAACTGAAGCAGAGAGGGCTGAAATGATTTGCCCAAACAGTCTGTAACCAAATGAGGTAGTTCCTGTTCAGACCTCTCTTTGAATCACTGACTTTCTCTGCATAATTTGCCTAGAATTTGGATAGGTAGAATTCCAATCTCTTTTCATATCTGTATATTCAGAACAGGGTAGTAGAATATATTGCAAGTAAATTATGAGTTTGATTTGAGATCAAAGCATGAAAATGACATAGAGCAAGGAGGAGAAGGAAGATAAGTACTGGAATGGAAAACAGGACCAAATTTTTAGCTTGAAAAAAATCCCCGTGCATACCATTTACTACATGGTTTTTAGTGGCAAACTCATGCTGACTACTTTGGCTTGTTCACAGGTTCAGAGAAATTGTCCATTAGAGGTAATTATCCTAGCAGATTGCAGCCATTGAAAACATGCCATAATACATTTTTTAGTCTAGGAGGTGACACAAGATTCTTGGTCGTTTTTACTGTTACAGAATAATTCAGCTATCCCTTAGAACCCTGTTCTGAATGCTTATTATAGGATGAGAAAAAGAAAGAAAGCCAATTTCTACAGATGCTAACAGGATTATTATATAGGCAATGTTCACTCAGTTCTGGAAATGGTAGAGGATCAGTGTCACAGTGGGCTATAAATGAAGCAAACAATACGAAAGTGGTCTTTGCTCTAGAAAGCTTGTATTTAAGTATTGCAATTGGGTGGAGTTCCAAGTCCCCAAAATGAAAGTTTCATCTTATTTAGTCATATACCTGACTGGAACTAAAGCAGTTTTCATAATGAACATTGGAACATCCCAAGAGGAGACCGTGTTCCTTAAGACGGTTGCATAACCCCAGCATCTTCTATACCTCATCTCTCAAGGCAATAATGCTGCATGGGGGTAGAAAAACAACAATTGACAGTATAGACTGCCATTTCCTTTGTTCCATAATGACCCTGTGAATGACACCATATAATGGGGGATTATTGGAAAGGCTGCTTGGAAGAATCACTGTATCTGTGAAAGAAACATGAGCAAGCAAACAAGGCAAGTAGATTTGCCAGTTACTAAGCAACTTCAGATTCAAGTTCTTAAACAATTCAGATAAATTCTGAGCCATCCTAATAAATGACATATATTTTCAAACAATTACAGCAATTTATAACCCAAATAAAAGGGTTGCCAATTACTAAAAGATCAGTAAAGTAACATAAATCTCAGAAATTGCAAGAAAACAGAACTGAACACTGAATGGCTAGAAAAACTCTTAACCCTTCAAGAAGAGCCTCTGATTTTGATCTCAGCTACCAGGTAGGTTCATATGAGAATATTTGCTTCTTGAAGTACCCCTATGTTTCATCATGTAATACTTTATTATGTTGGCCTATGACTGTAAAAAAGATTGCGTGGAGGACTAAATTTCATAACCAGCACTCTGGATTTCATGGCAAACCAGTTGCTTCAGCAAATCAAGTTCATTCTCGTTATTGACCAATGTTGCTTCAGCAATTGAAGACGCTAATAAATTGATTAAATACAGTAAATCTTTGAAACCTAGGTGTAACATACTCATACCCATCAGCTCATCTGTTCTGTTTTGAATTAGTTCATATTTTTAAAGATTTTTCAGATATAGTTCCAATTTTTAATGCATTGCAGTAATCACACTTCGCTGTTATCCAAAGCATAGATAACGGTTATAAAATTATTCCATCTCAGGAGAAAATGCAGTTCGAGTAAGGATTGAGACACATGAAACCTAACTAAGCTGTTTACATCCAATAAAATTTCATGCTAAAACATTATACTTAATGGTGGAATGCACTTCTGTTCTGCACAGATGGAATAGTGTATCATCTATCAGTTCCCTTACCAATACCTCCATATTCTGTTGATTCAGTGCCTGTTTATTACCTGTTATCCATTTTATTACTAATTTCAAGTTGTGTCCATTTCCATATCTGGCTTACATTTTTAAAACAGTACTTACATTTGGTAACACCTCACTCAATTTTGACTTAGTGGCTTCATGTTATTGTTAAATAACATGGAAGGACAAAGTGTTTAAAAAACTATTATTTCTTTCCAGTTCTTCTAAAATGAGCTATTTCTCACTCCCCTGGTTTGTCTTTAGACATTGCCAGCTAGAATGAATTTCGCAGTTTTCATTCCAAAAACTAGGACAGAATCTAAATCAACATGAATAGATAATTTATATAGATCAGATGAAATGAGCCATTTCTGTGAGTTCCAGCAATTTAATGGTAACTCCCACTGAATTATGTGGAATTCTACTTCCATATATTAAAGACCTTCTCTAAATCCATGTTAGTGAGTTATCCAGTATGTTAGATCTTTAACACATCCCTGTCTCATTTAGCACTGCAGCATGATCAGAGATTAATTCAAGGATTATTATCCCAGATTAGTTGATAATATAGGCTGGATCCTACTTGGAGAATATTTCAGTATCAGAAAAAATAGCTTTTTCTTGTATTAATTTGACTCACCTATATTATCCTCTAAAGACATGTCTTTCCAAGAAAAGAGAAAAAGACAAAGACAATGTTTTTAAAAATGCACTGGATGTTGATGGTGTTTTGTTTAAACAGTTTACCAATCAACCATAATTGGTATATGTAGTGTATTATGGAGATCCTGTTTCTATAAGAAGAAATATATAAAATCTGTTTTCATTAAATAAATATATATCCCTTAAACCCTCGAGATAAGGATATGTCTGAAGTTTTTATGTATTATGTGCATAATGTGAATACTGTATAATGTCTGCTGTTCTTTCTGTATTTAGCCATGTAAGAGCTATTCTTTAGCACATATGTTCAAATGTTACATTTAGTTTGATCTCAGTAGATTCAGGTGACTGCATGATCTTTTGTGATGTACCAGTAACTACAGTGCAGTGTGTTAATAGATCAGCAAATGGATTTTTTCCTCACTGTACATAATTATCTTTATAGGAAGTACTGACCTATTAATTTATAGACTTATGTCAGTCAGATTTGGTAATCATTTATTTGCTATATTAATAAAAAATATCCTAATAAGTTTCTGCAACGATGTAATTGTTAGAATCAACAGGATAGAAATAGTGAATATTTGTGTGGGTATACAGAGATACTCCTATGTATTTATTACATTTGTATGTTGTTGACTCCTCCCAGACTCACAGTGGCTTACAAGACAACATAGAATACATTAAATAAAATATCCATGATAGAAAAATCAACAGCAAAATATCAATAACAATATTCTTAAATAATAACAATATAAAACAGTATCATATAACAATAACTGTACAAGAATAGCAAAACTCTCAACCAATGGTGAACAATCCTTCTCCAAAGGCCCTACAGAAGAGTTTGGTTTTTGCTTTTTAACAAAGGGGACCAGTCTAACTTCATGGGAGAGGTTCCAGAGCATGGGTGCCATGATGGTAAAACAGTGCTTTTTATCCTTTCTGTGATTTGGATACTATATTGCTGTTGACACAATCTAAAACTGAATATGCCTTTTTTACAGCCACATCACACTGCTGATTCATATACAGTTTGCAATCAATTACTATTTAAATATCTTTTTCATAAATACTATTACCAAACCAGGTATTCTTATCCCATAAACATTTCTTCCTCTTCATTGAAGTAATTAATAAAGTTATTGGCTGAACCTTGTGGTATCTCACTCCATTTGGAAGAGAAGCCCCTTAAAAGCATATTTTGTATAGTTTTTGAGCTAGCTGTATATTCACTTAATTGTCATGCCATCCATCCACAATTGATTAGCTTGTTAATCAGAATGTCGGGGAAATTTAGTCAGATACTTTGCAGAAATGAAGATATATTACATCTACTGCACTTAGTATTTTTTATTGCTCTTGGTTTATGTCAGGTTGCTTTAAAAAACCTAGTATCTTTTAGTTTATTCATTTGGGAAAAATAAGTTTTTAAAAACTTTATTGTTACACTGTTAATAAATGGGTCCTCTGAATTTCTAGTTACTCTTATATCTTAGAAGTCCCCAAGGCATGTATATACCCAAGTTTGGACTACATACATGTATTTCAGTACATTCTTTTACTTCAAGAAAAGACAAAAACAACTATCCCAAAATGACCTTTACTTGCTTGTGTGGGTACAAAATGGTTTGCATTTCACTTTATTGGAAACGCATGAAGTATACATATCCTGAAATCTGGTTGATGGGGGGGGGCAGGCATAAATGTTTGAACAGCTGATTCTCCTTGAATTTGGGACAGAATTTGTTTTTTTTTTCTTTCCAGAAATTCTTTCAGCATCTAGTTTATAATTCTATAAAGTCATAAACACATATTTAGTTGTTTTTTTAAACGTTAGTATACATGCAGGTTCTACATTAATGATGTTTGAATTACCTATATATAATGCTAGACCATTCAATTTTATATTTTATGTATTTTCTATGAATTTACCAACAGTCCACTGTGGCCTTTGAAGCATCTGTTGCACAATTGAATCATTAAAAAGGCAAGAATACATTTGTACGTTGAAATAGCTGATGATCACAGAATAAGAATCTGGTAGCAATTTAAACTGAGTCATGTATGTTAAGGCCTAGATGAATTTGCTTTCCTATCGCCTGAGTAGTCATATGCTAGAATATTGTTTTCTAAAAATTCCAGATTATTGCTTTTTTAAAACGATTTTCCTTGTGTTCGCTTCTTCCATAGACCAAACTTGCCAATGGTACTTCAAGCATGATTGTGCCAAAACAAAGGAAGCTATCTGCAAGCTATGAAAAAGAAAAGGAGCTCTGTATCAAGTATTTTGAGCAGTGGTCAGAGTCTGACCAGGTAGAGTTTGTGGAACATCTCATCTCCCAGATGTGTCATTACCAACATGGGCACATAAATTCATACCTGAAGCCGATGTTGCAGAGGGACTTCATCACAGCCTTACCAGGTATTCTACTTGGATCATACAAAGAGATGTGCTAATTTTTCTTTGCAACTTCTAGCATTTCTGCCAGAAGTTTAACTTACATTGGCTTATTTTAAGTTACATTCTAAAAAGCAATTGCAGCCTTTCATACTTAAGAGAGATATATAGATGTTTTGGTTGGTATCTCAGCAATGTCAGCACTTAGCCAACCTTAGTTAACCTCAAAGCCTAAGCAGGGCTGATCCTGGTTAGTGCTCAGGTGGGGTCACCAGGGATTCCAAGGCCATTGTCTACATTGGAAGTTAAAAAAAAAATCCTGCAATAAAGCAGTAGCAAATAATCTCTGTAAGACTGCCAAACAAAAAACCTATATGAGTGTAGCTCCCAAGAGTCAAGCACAATTTGAGGACATTTTTAACCTTTATTTTGCTTGGCCATCTAAAACTGGGGTTCTAGTTAGTAGTAGCTAAACTTGGTATTGAATTAAGATTAATCCAGTTTTAATATTAGTATTGGAAATAATGAATTGTAAAACAGGGTGGGAAAGCGAAGTATTACCTATGAAAATAATGTAATTCTGTATAGAGTAACAGTACTGCAAAATTATTCTCTTGATTTTCATTTGTATATGGATTTAAAACTTAATCTTTTTTATTTATATTCACTGAGGATTTTACATAAAGTAAAAAGCAAATCTAAAGAGGATAGAAAAGAAAGAAAAAAGAAGAAAGAAAGTAATTGAAGTTGTGAAATATGACTTCTGACCTTCTCTTCAACAAATATTGACAAACCCATTGTCTCCCTTCCCTCTTAACTCTTCCAGAAATCCCTTCAACCCCTTATTTAACTTTCATCTGTTTCAATCATTAAATCCATAAACCATCATTTCACTTTTTTCTTCTTTTAGAAAAAAGTCCATAAAAGGTTTCTGGATTTAAAAATTAATTGATCTTAAATTGAAAACTTCAGAATATGAAGGAATAGATGGGTGTTAATATCAGATAACTTCTTTGCAAGATATGTTGTATTGCTTTACTGTAAATTCTAACCTTAATTTAATTTTTCCCTCAGCTGTTTTGGTGCCCAGTTTCACAAAAGCCAATGAATTCCTATTTTGGTCCTTTACTATTTTTTCAAAAGCTTGTGGTGAAAGCACAAGCTTGGTGGGCTATAGAAAAGTGTACATGGACAACACATTGTTGCTTTCTTAACTCCTCATATTACTCAAACAACATTCCTCTTTAGCAGGACATTCTATATATAAATTCCAGAAAAGCATTGTTGTTTTGGATCTTCTTACTTGTCATAACATTTATGCTCCACTGGAGTTTTTCTTTGATGAGCCTGCGACAGTTGTTCTATTATCTTTCAGATAACATATAGGCACATTCCTTTATGTACATACATAAATACATACAGACATAATAAACTTGATCTTAATCTTCGTTAACTGAAGCAGAAATAATCCTTACCATCTACAGATTGACACTTTCCATCCACAACTGTAATGAAAAAGGATGATACTGTTTAGCAGATAGCAGTTGTCATGCTATGAATCTTGTTGCTTTCTTCATACTGCAGTGTAACTGTTTTAGTTTTCCTTTTACTTGCCTGATGTCCTTTAGCTTTAACATAAAGCGTGATTAAATTCTAAAATATTAACACTGCAATTTATGTTGGAAACATGCTGTTCAAGGGCTCTTTCTGGTAAAAAGATATAGCCTATACTTAATTTAAGTATTTCTTTCCTTTTAAGTGTTTCTTTCTTTTGAGAAAGATAATCTGTTGTTTACCAAGAAGTGCTATGTTGTTTGATGAATTGCCTTTGGATTATCTTTCCAATTAAGAATTGTTTTCCTTACATCTTGGAGTGTGAAGGTTGAAGGAATTATCGTTTAAATGTTACTTTCCCTCTTCCCCAATCTGCACTTAATGAATTTGCTGGAGACCATGGCAGAAAGGAATAAAAATTACTCTGATGCTTGAGAAGATCATTACTGAGATTTTTTTGCTTGTCTGTCCTGAACAGGAAAGACTTGGTATGTGGTATCCTGCTTAATCGTGATAAGACTCATCTGACAGAAGCCTTTTTATGTATCTGTCTGGTTGTTGTTGTTTATTCGTTTAGTCGCTTCCGACTCTTCGTGACTTCATGGACCAGCCCACGCCAGAGCTTCCTGTCGGTCGTCAACACCCCCAGCTCCCCCAGGGACGAGTCCGTCACCTCTAGAATATCATCCATCCATCTTGCCCTTGGTCGGCCCCTCTTCCTTTTGCCTTCCACTCTCCCTAGCATGAGCATCTTCTCCAGGGTGTCCTGTCTTCTCATTATGTGGCCAAAGTATTTCAGTTTTGCCTTTAATATCATTCCCTCAAGTGAGCAGTCTGGCTTTATTTCCTGGAGGATGGACTGGTTGGATCTTCTTGCAGTCCAAGGCACTCTCAGAATTTTCCTCCAACACCACAGTTCAAAAGCATCGATCTTCCTTCGCTCAGCCTTCCTTATGGTCCAGCTCTCGCAGCCATATGTTACTACAGGGAACACCATTGCTTTAACTATGCGGGCCTTTGTTGTCAGTGTGATGTCTCTGCTCTTAACTATTTTATCGAGATTTGTCATTGCTCTTCTCCCAAGGATTAAGCGTCTTCTGATTTCCTGACTGTCTGGTTAAGTATAGGCATATGATCTTGGGCAAACCAAAATATTCTTGTTGCTTACATGCTCAATCATTGCTTCTAATAAATGAGTCTCAGTCTCTAGGTCACTTGTAAAAGAGCAGAAATGAAGCATTTGATCTCATTTG
Organism: Candoia aspera; assembly: GCF_035149785.1. NCBI lineage: Eukaryota > Metazoa > Chordata > Lepidosauria > Squamata > Candoiidae > Candoia > Candoia aspera. The sequence goes on along the minus strand of NC_086158.1, from coordinate 48,020,041 downwards.
GAATGTTCAGTAGATGCTCTGAGAAACTGAATTGCCCCAAGTCTTATAGATTATTTCCTCTAAGGTATTAACAATAGCATATGCCCAGTTTGAAATATCCTACCCTATTCTCTTTAATTCTATAAGGTATTCATATACACAACCTGTACTTAGGCCTTGTCTTTGTCAATTCCCTTTCCATAGATTGATATAATTTATGTATCATGGCTTCACAAGATGTCCTTTTTATTTTACTGAATGACTCTCGCAATGTGGGAGCACAACTGGCAATGGTTGCTGGGACTGCTGGGAGCTGTGGTTCAATAACATTTGGAATGCCACAGATCTTGTGCCCATAATATCCCCAAGTATTCAGTATTTTTCAGTGTGTGTGAAAAAGACAATGGCTTGTGATAGAACTGTGATAGAACATGGTCATTCATTCCTTACTCATTTCCCAGGTGGATTACTGCAATGCACTGTACTTAGGCCCACCCCTGAATAACACTTAGAGTTTCAACTGGTCCAGAATGCAGCAGCACACACAATTTTGAGCACATTGCTGTTGTATGAGCTGCACTGGCTCCCAGTTTGTTTCTGGGTGCAGTTCAAGGTGCTGGTTATCACCTTTAAAACCTGCTCAGCACAGCACCAGGTTACTTGCAGGACCACCTCTCTGAGGGATTCTGTCCTCCCCACCAAATCCAACAAGGCAAATGTGCTTCACCAAACAATGGATCTGGTGGGATCTAAAGACATGTCTGCCATGGTGCATGCCTATGGAACAGCCTCCCCCTTGAAATCCAGAGGGCCCTGATCCTCCTGGACTTCTGGAAGATTGAAAACCTAGCTGTTCTCACAGGGGTTGGGCCAGGATGTTAACTGAGCCCATTATAGCTGTAGTTTGTGTTGTGCATCTATTATATGATGCCTTGCTTATGGTGCTACGATTATTTTGTGTTTCTATCTTCTGTGGATAGAGGTTTTATTACTTTTTTGTGGATTGTTGTTTGCCACCCAGGGTTATGTATGTAGGTGAATAACCATATACATCTCCTAAATAAATAAATAAATAATATTTGCATATAAAGAAGTTGTACATTCTAGCTGTAGTATCTCCAGAATGAACTGAATAAATCCCTTAAAGGAAACCTTAGTCACTAGATAGCTCAGTGCTAGTAACTCTGATCTTGAAGTACCAGTGATCTGACTTTATAAGGCAGAAACTAAAATTCTATATTCCTGCAGTCACTTTTTTTACACATGTATATGTGAGAATCTATTGTGTAGGTCTTATAATTGCTTTGCCTATTTTCTTTTCTTTTGTTACCTCTGTTACTTCCATATGATGACTTTTTCCAAGAACTCCAGAAAGTTACTTTCCTCTGCTAGTTGAAGCAACATAGATGTCTTATCTTTTGCACTTCAACCTGCTTCCTTCCACTGTAGTTGAATATGAAGCAGAATATGAAGCAGAATAACTATAAAAATGCTTTCCTGATGCCTCTAGTCTATATGATGCCAGAGGGAGAAAGAAAGAGAAACTCCATAATAATGTTTTGAAGACTGTGGTCCTCTATTAAAAAAATGTTTAAAAAGAATGCTGAGGATTTAATAAATGTGTCTTGTAATCTAAATTAACTTTCCTTTTGCTCATTCTAAAACAGTTTTTAACAGTTTGTCATTAACAGTTTATTAATGACCAAATACATCCAAGTTTAGCTGACTGAGATTCTACCCCCATCCCCATTCCCCCTGAACACCCACATGGCTGTTCTTGTAGTGCCAAAGAGTTAAGAGAGGTTTTTTAAGTGAGTAATTGTAAACTGTCTTTATTCTTCTGAGGCCTCTATATGTTAAGGTATGTTCATATAAAGAATATATATCCACATATATATTGGAATGCGCTTTGGGAAAAATGGGCGGTGACAGAAATTTTATATATATATATATATATATATAAATAAAAGACAGTAAGTTAATAGAAAACCATATCTAATTAAAGAGTTTGTAAATGAATGCCATTTAGCATTTACTTGAAGTTACCATTTACATTATTAGATTATGGTTGTAGTCCACAATATGTGATACGTTCTCAAATTGTTCTAATTTCTGCAAAATATTTGCAATTGGCAGTGTTCTAGTATCTGTGTTGTTTTCTTTTTTAATCCAACAAAATAAATGACAGACAGACAGACATAAACTTTTTACAGACAGTCTCACCATTCTTCTTACCAGGTACTGCTTCTTTTAGTGTTCATATTAGAAACATATTCTTCATTGCATCAAAAGTCTTTGATTTTAGCAAAAAGCAGCATTTGAGCTGTTGGAATACAAGAACAGCTGCAGTAGCAAAATGAGAAATGGTCCTAATATAGCAAGATTTTGCAGAATGCATCAAGTGAGAAAAGTCTTCCATAGAACATCCCTCTAGTGCTAAAACCAATAGAAATAGATTGGAATGACTTCCTGAATTCTTTATCATCTTAAATGCTTTGCTGTTTCTTACCCAAAGGAAGCTACTCGTTCCTGAGCTTAACAGGAGACTATTTTCTACCCAGACATTCCAGTTCTTAATACAAGAAATGGAATGAGCAATGATGAGAATGAAAATGTGTTTGTAACTGTTGTAGTCTCCTAGTGAGCTCCCCAGTGATCACTAACTGCCTTTACTTTTCTTCCAGCTCGAGGCCTGGATCACATTGCTGAGAATATCCTGTCATATTTGGATGCCAAATCTTTGTGTTCTGTTGAACTGGTGTGCAAGGAGTGGTACCGGGTGACGTCTGATGGTATGCTGTGGAAGAAACTGATTGAAAGGATGGTCCGTACAGACTCATTGTGGAGGGGTTTGGCAGAGCGGAGAGGATGGTGAGAGCAGCATACATACATCTGCTCAGTAGGGGAAGTAGATGCCAGTGGTAGTTTGAGCATTCATTTTACAAGACAATTGGAGAATGCCCTTTAACTTTTGCCTTATATTTCTTATTTTCTCTGTGGCTATTTTCTGAGAATATATGTTCTCTCTTGATTCTAGAGGTCATTCCAGAAACCTCTGGCAGCAGGCACATCACCTTGATCAGGAAGCAGGGTCCAATAATTTAGCTGCTCACTTAAGGCAGCAGGTTTTCTTAAAAGACTACTAACATGAATATGTGTCAGGCCCTTCTTTCTTTCTTATCTTACTCCCCCACCCCCCACTAAAAATACCCTTATTATAGTCACCAAGTAAAGGCAGTTAGGATTAATGTAGGATTCTGGTAAAACAAAACCCCTTTTTCACAAGCAACAGGGATTACCACACTGTGTCTCATAAGAGGTTCATCAACAATACTGGCCTTATATTGCTATGGTGGGACCTCAACTGTCCCCAACTGTGCTGATTGCTTCTGATATAGGCAGTAATTTTAGTGCTTTTCTTTTTAGATGGCTCTGTCATCTCTGTGTGCATTATTCTCTAGTTATTGGTCCTAAGTTTCCTGGTGGTCATTCTCTCAGCTGCTGCTGCTTCATTAAATTAGTTGCTCTCCAAACCAGAGCTCAAATATTTGGTGGGAAAAGCTTTTCTCTTAACACAGAAATTTAATTGGCCCTTTATGTCCACTTAAAATCTAGAAGTTGCAGGATTTGGAAGGCATGCCTCTTCTGGACAGGGTTTCATTCCCCTTTAAGGATCAAGTTTGCATTCTGGATGTCTTCCTGGATCCAGCACTGAGAGCAGATGGCCACATTGGTAGCATGGAGAGCCTTTTATCAGACTTGTCTGAGATGTACCATTCTGTCAAAACTCCCAAGAGCTCATCTTTTTTTTTTTACTGCACCTTTTTCTTCTCAACTAGCACTTTTATCCAGAAATATTTCATCTGCTAGCCTAGAGGCAGAAAGGCAAAGAATGCACCATAGGATTTAACTGAGCCTGCTACACTTCACAATTCTCATATTATACCATTTGAAACCAGTGTAACAAATAGATGTAGCACCTTTTAGGGATTTGAGTGGTGGGATGTGTATATATTAAAATCAGTCAGGTATAGTATTCTTCCTTCCCATAACTAAGACCAGTCTGTGACACATGCCTAAAGAGTAGTCAATCCAATAACTATATAATGAGTAAAGAAATCAGAAATATATGTTGTTTATATGTTATGAATAGGATTTAAATTGTTTTTCTCAGCAGACCTTTGCATTTGGAGATAGTGTAATCTTCTCTCATAAAACCTGGAATACTGACCACCAAGCATTAGCATCTGAAATTCAGATAGTTTACATCATCTGTCTCATACCAAGGACCAAGTCTGATGTTCTACTATTAACATTTTATTAGATGTTTCTCTCCTGGGATAACTCCCTTAATACATAGTTTTCTATTCATTGGGCCTCCATAGTTTTCTGTGAAAGATTTGGATATAAATATTTCATAAACAAGACATAGTGATAGCTAAGGCATTTTAGCTTCTATTTATTTAAACAATAATAATAATGCCACAAATTTGCAAATGCAAAGTCTGTTAAAAGCTTTGATACCATTAATATGTTGAAGTTCAATAGATTAGGAAAACAAATAATGCTTGTGAAATGTTCTTAGATTTTCTAAAATGCAGCTGTGCACCTAGTATTTTTAGCAAGTATACCCAGATTGCTTTTTTTTTTCATGGGACTTTTAACAGCAGACAAAACAATCACCAGCATCTGCATCTTCAGAACTTAGTATAGGCAAATGTGGTTTAGTGTAAGAAATAAATTCCATCTGTGGAGATCTTGATGGCATCAGATAACACATTGAGCAGTAAAATGTATAAGCAATAACAGGTATCCTTTGGTTCTAACACCTTTAGGATAATATTAAACATTTATTTCCTAAAGTTCTGTTCCCAGCATGGGAGGAAAAAAAATCATTATTTCTCTAGCCTTAGAAAGATGGTTCCTCAGTTTCAGTGGTACAAGTCTTGAGACCGGTCTGAAAGGAAAGGGCTGAGATGTTATATGTGGCCTACACACCACATGTTGCATATCACTGAATTTAACCTTTGGAAGCTGCCATCCATAGTGCATATTGTTTCATCAGTTTTCTTGAAAACAGAATCAGAAACTCTGTGGAAATAAAGTTTTGAAACTTTCTCCTAAAGCATTTATGACATAAAAGACTAATTTTAACACTGAAACGAATTATTTCTTCTATTGTTCAATGACAGCTAGCAAAGATGCATTCCTTATCAAAACAGATGAAGTGACACCTGTAGGCATTTTTCCAACAGTTTCTTTATTATTTTTTCCATTCATAATCTGTTGGGAAAAATGTGCAATGTTGTTTAGATGCACTTTGACAGTACTAAATTACACATGTGCTGAAATATCTTTCTCTCAGTGAAACTGCCCCATTTCAAAAGACAATATTAAAGGGGAGTATAAAAATATTGTTTTGTGATGAACTTTCTATCAAGCAGTTGAAACGTTTGAAGTCTCTTAAACATCCTTGTACAAAATAACCTAGCCTGGACAACTGAAATTAGTAATATTTCATTTCTTTCTTTAAGGGGACAATATATTTTTAAAAACAAACCACCTGATGGGATAATACCACCCAACTCATTCTACAGAGCACTTTATCCCAAAATTATACAAGATATAGAGGTAAGAGCCAGAGAAAACATATGAAGGAAATAGCTGGGTGGGGTGAGGGATCCTTCAGTTGGACTGTTTGGAATGCTTCATCTATGAGTTTCCTCCATCCAGCCAAATGTGATATGTCTGCAGCTTTTGCACAGAGTTAAAAAGAAGTATATAGTCTATACATTTTCCTAAAAACCATATATCTACTTCAGATAAACCTGCATTAGTTTGCCTACTTGTATATCTTATAGACTAGATCAATTTGTAATTGATTCTATTAACTGCAGGGTGTTCGGATATGTTGGTGCAGAGATACATAATCTGTGGCCCCTCAAAAACTTGGGTGCAACTCCCAAAGCCAGCTTAAATGTTTCAAATTTGTATTTTTATTACGTCAGTATGGGAAATAATTAAAGATATGGGAAATAATCATAGTAATAGTATTATTAATTAATTTGCCCCAGCTCTGTCCACTTTTTGTAGTGGGGTTCCCAGCATACAACTCAAAGGCCAAGAAGAGCCCTTGTTCCAAACTCCTACTTTAGTATTAAAAAGTTAATTTAGAATTTGAGTGAAAATGAAAAATATAAACCAGACCAACCTTATAATTTTGAATAAAATTACATAAATGCTATATATTTTAATCATTCTTCCATGCTTATTGTAAATAAAATGTAGAAAAAAAAGAAAATTGTTAAACTTCATATTTATTTATTATTGCATTTATATTCTACCTTTTTTACACTACAGGTATTGAGAAAAGAGACGGATCTTAAACGAACACAAAAGTCAATTTTCCATGCATATCCTGCATTACTGTATTCTGGATAGCTGGTGCTTTTGATTTGTGGAAATGACGATGGACTCTCAGAAGGATTTAAAACATTGTGGGAGCTAAAGATTGGGAGAGGAAACAGACTGTCCTTCTTTTTCCTAGCGCATTTGGGAGTATCTGATGATAAATGGGTTCAGCATTAGAGCTGCTTCTGTTGTCCCATGAGTGTAGCAGTGCAAAATTTCCATGATATTTGTTCCACACTTTAAAATTGTTTTTCTCTCTTCCCCAGACAATAGAATCAAACTGGCGGTGTGGAAGGCACAGCTTACAAAGAATCCACTGCAGGAGCGAAACTAGCAAAGGTGTTTATTGTTTACAGTATGATGATCAGAAGATAGTGAGTGGTTTACGAGACAATACTATCAAGGTGAGAGTTCCCCAGTGGGCAGCAACAGAACACAAAAATCTATTCTGCAAGAGAATGCCAGTGTAATAATGGAGTGGAGCTATTCTTCCAAAGAATATGAAATGTAACTTCATTTGGAAGAGGAAATGCATGAGAAAAGCTAGCTGCTTTTCCACACCCCACCTCAGCCGAGTTTGACTTAAAAATGTATTGATTTTCTTTTATCGGTTTCAAATAAGGAGGATACATCTATAATATCAGCTTCATTTTCTTGTGCTATATTCATGGCTAACCATATTATTGGTCCTTCAGTAATTAAAGTCTTTCTGTTCCCTAATGAGAAGAGTAAATACGATGTTCATATTAAAAACAGAGATATTAAGGATAGTTTATATTGCTCCAAAGTGCCTGTGGAATACAAAGTGCGTTGTGTGCTACTTAAAGAAGTTCTGTTTGCCTTAGTAAAGAAAATGCTGTGTTGGAGGAAACAGAAGAGACGATATGGCAGTACAGTCTGTTACTTTGTGATAAAATCTTAGTCTTCCCTTGTCTTCCTAGATCTGGGACAAAAATACTTTAGAATGCAAGAGGATTCTGACTGGACACACTGGGTCAGTCCTTTGTCTCCAGTATGATGAGCGAGTAATCATCACTGGATCATCAGATTCCACTGTCAGGTAGCCAACTATTCATTGAAACCGTATTTATTCTAACAAATATAGACCACCATGGCAGCCTACACCATTGTGATTAGTTAGAGTGAACATTTTTAAAACAACTTATTAATATAGCCAACCGCCAACAAACAAAACAGACAAAAGAAGTTAAAGGAATTATTAGTATTAGTACTTGCATTTCTATCCCACCTTTACTTAAGGCAGCTTACCTAGTATTTGCCTCCAAATTTATCCCCACGACAGCAGCCTCTTGAGGTTCATTAAGCTGAGAGAGTGAGTGGTCCAAAGTCATCCAGTGAACTCCATGGTCAAGTAGGGCCTTGAATTTGAGTTTCCCTAGTCCAACCCCAACATTTAACTACTTATTATATTGGTTCCACCAGCTAGGTGTCACTGAAAACTTTGATGTGCCAGAAAGATTGTAATTGATACTTCAAAAATTATCAGAGTAGGTGCATCACGAATAAAGCTTGGTTGGAGACATGCTCTGTCCTCTGGGCACTAATACAGAGAAAATGTTGTCCCCAGTAATTCCTGGTCTCCAAAAATAGAAGCACATCCAGTAGGCAGGAAAAAGAGCAGGAAGTCTGTAAGATACTCAAATCTCAAGCCACTTGGAGCTTTAAGACAAATATTATTAGTCACGTTCAGAAAACTGGTTGCTAGTGCAACTCTTGAGGAATATGATCTTACCTGTGAGTTCTACTTAATAACTCAAAGAGTTAGGTTAATGTTTCCAGACATTATACATAGGCATCCTTCATTGTGATATTAGGTAGTCCTTGACTTATGACCATTTGTTCAGCAACCATTTAAAGTTATAATGGCACTGAATGAATGGTGGTTTCAACTGGTCCTCAGAGTTCCAACCATCCCAGCACCCCCACGATCACGTGATCTTGATCTGGGTACTTGGCAGCCAGCTCACACTTCCGACTGGTTGCAGCACCCCATGATCACACGATCGCCATTTGCAACCTTCCCTGCCAGCTTCCCCAGAAAGTCAGTGGGGAAGCTGGCAGGGAAGGTAGCAAGTGACTCGGGTAAGTCTCCCCCAGCTCCTCTGTGCTCGCACTGTGCTGGCCACTCGTGCACCCTCCCCACACTTCCTTGTACCCTTGCACACCCTCTCACACCCCTGTGCACCCTCCCTGAGCCTTGCTTGCCTCCCTCACACCCTTGCGTACCCTCCCAGATTTCCCTCACACCTTCTTGCATCCTCCCCAAGCCTTGCCATGCCTCCCTCCTGCACCCCCTCATGCCCTCTCCACCCAGCAGCAGCCACTTACTTGCCTGCCCTTCTGCTTGCAAGCCACCTGGGACCTGCAACTTCCTGCCAGCTTCCACACTAACTTGGTTGTTGGAAGCTGGCAGGAAGTTGCCTCACCTAACAGCCCTGGGATTCAGTTAACAACAGCAACTGGGACTTCAGGGATTGTCATTGCTAAGCTTTGTGATCACATCGCTTAGTGACAGAAATTCTGGTCCCAATCGCCATCGTAAGTCAAGGACTACCTCTACTTGGGTTTAATCAAAGCATGGAATTGGCATGCATGAATGGATCTAAGATGTTACATGTATTTGTAAAAATAGAATCATGTGTGTTTCATCTTACAAAATGTTAGCCCCATGTTGTAGATGATGAGAGGCATGAGAGGGAAGAATATGGTGAGAGAAGAGGTCTTTGCAACCTTCTAGTGAGTCCATGTCTAAAGTGAAGTTTAAATTGTGAGACTACTCGGCTTATGATTGTGAATAGTGTACAGTTCCTATGCTCAAATGGTGGTTGAATTTTGCTCCTTAAGTCAAACTTCACTCTGAAACAGAAAAGACAGGAGATATTAATAAAGGTAGAAAACAGTTATCACATGCTTTTATTAAAATAAACTAGAAAATGAGAAGCTTAAATCCTAGATTTCAGACTTAGCAATGCATATGCACTATAGGTAAAGGTAAAGGTTTCCCTTGACATGAAGTCCAGTCGTGTCCGACTCTAGGAGGTGGTGCTCATCTCCGTTTCAAAGCCGAGGAGCCGGTGTTTGTCCGTAGAAACTTCCGTGGTCATGTGGCCAGCATGACAACACGGAACGCCGTTACCTGCCCGCTGAAGCGGTACCTATTAATCTACTCACATTTGCATGTTTTCGAACTGCTAGGTTCGCAGGAGCTGGGTCTAGCAATGGGAGCTCACCCCGTCACGCGGATTCGAACCGCTGACCTTCTGATCGGCAAGCTCAGCAGCTCAGCGGTTTAACCCGCAGCGCCACCACGTCCTTCATATGCACTATATATGTATATAAATATAACTATCCTTGAAAAAATATCAGTATGTTCACTTGAGTCTATATATTTTGCTTACATACAATAATTACTGTTTTATTTAACAGGCTGTAAAAACGTGCTACATTTTTAGGTATCTATATTTTTAAGTACTAACAAAAGTATTAATTCAAATTTTAGGTGGAATTTTCTAGACAACTTAAAGTGACTAGAATCCTTCTGTGGCCAATAATTTAGAAAACAGATGGAAGAGCCTAATATTTGACTCACTGGCATTCTGCATCTATTGTCTGCCCTTCTTCCCGCATAAATTTCTTTAGATTGATAATCTAGCCACCTTGCGAGTGTGTGTGTGAGAGAGAGAGAGAGAGAAAGCAAAAAGACCCAAAATACAATAGGATAAAGTGTTTGGATTGAGTGGACACTAAGTACAGAAGATCCTTTTCATCTATTAATGTTGCCAATATTCTTTTCTGCAGTATTTTTAAAATTAAGGTAGAAGCTGTGGAAGAAACTTCTAGAGAAGCATTCAGACGCTGCATATTCCCACAAGCACAGAAGACTGGAGTTCTTGGAACACTATATATCAGACCATTTAGTTAAGAAATGTTTTTATTTGCCCTGCTCAATCATAACAATATTGTAGGGTTATTTTTAATTTGATGGTCTCTGTAGTTATCCTAAATGATTAATAGAAAAAATTTAATTCAAACATGAGCTCAGTCAAAGATTCATGATATAGTGTTGATCAGACTATGTACTTCGTTAGCTATGAATATATATATATATATATGGATATGGATATGGATATGGATATAAGAATATCCTATTTTACAAACTTACTCAGAGGGAGATGTCCTTTTATTGTAATAACTTTTTTTTAAATCTCACATGTGCTACCTAAAACAATTCCTCTCAAAATAAGCTTATAGGCTGACATTTAACACATTTTTTTCCAAGAGATTTGTGATACTTCATGTACTGATGGGAAGCTTATAATTACTATAGGAAGCTCATTATCTTCTCTTTTCCATCTTCTTTTTTGTCATGAATTCCAGAGTGTGGGATGTAAATACGGGTGAGATGCTCAACACGCTAATCCATCATTGTGAAGCGGTACTGCACCTGCGCTTTAATAATGGCATGATGGTGACATGTTCTAAAGATCGTTCCATTGCTGTTTGGGACATGGCCTCCCCAACAGACATTACTCTGCGAAGGGTTCTGGTTGGACACAGAGCAGCCGTCAACGTGGTAGACTTTGATGACAAATACATTGTGTCAGCATCAGGGGATAGAACTATAAAGGTGCAAACCTTGAAATCAGTATGATTTTGATATGTATTTATTTATTGTATTTCTTTCATTTATATTCTACCTTGAATTAAGGAATACAGTGAATAGGTAAGACTTGAAAGAATGTGTGACTGTCCTAAAGTCACTCCATAAACTAAGTCACGATTTGATGCAAAGTCTCCTTAATCCTAATCCAACACTCTAACCGTTTCATCACTCTGGTTCTATTAACAATCTAAGGCTTTCTCACACAAATACCTGTTGTAGATATAATATTTCCTAAATAATCATTTTTCTTCTTTGTGTATCTCTTACAGGTATGGAACACAAGTACCTGTGAGTTCGTGCGTACCTTAAATGGCCACAAGCGAGGCATTGCATGTCTACAGTATAGAGATAGACTAGTTGTCAGTGGTTCATCTGATAATACAATTAGGTATGAAGTATAAGATTAGCATTGACTAGCGCTGCCTCTCTTTGAGTCAAGGCAGGCAGACATGCAGATAGCAGTGGTATATCTTAATACAACTTTTCCCAACAAAAGTACTTCGACATAAAGCCTCTGTGCACACACTGGATTCCTTATTCATCATTTCTTATTTTAGAAGAGTAGGGAAGCAGTAGATTACTGCTACACCTATTTGTTTGTAATAAGCTGTTTGGAATATGTGTTATCTTTCTGTTTCTCTGTCTGGCATACTTGCTACACTCATTAATAAGAGATCGTATTTAATGATTTAGTGCTATGTATAAATCAGATTTTATGTCATTCATTTATTTTAATTCAATTTTATTATTTATTTATTTATCAATCATTTGGCTTAGATGATGTGCAAACCCATCCCAAAAGGGAAAAATCCCACTGTTTACAAGCCATAGTGGATGGATCACACAAATCCAAATTAAGCATGTAAAATATATGACCATAACTTAACATCAGAATTAAAAGAAGGAAAAGTTTAAAAAATTATTCTGTGATTGCCTCGTAATGCAAAAGTGCAAAATAAACAGTGAACAAACTTAACCAAATAATTTATGCTACAGAGTTTTGAATTATATTTGTGTTTCTGAAAACAGTTTTGTAGGTTCAACTGCTATTTAGATGTTTTTGTTTTCCATGGCATTTAAAAGCCAACATAAAGATGGACTTGTTTCTCCAAGTGTCATGTGTGAAAGAGTTTGTGTGGGCTGTTAATGAAGATTGCTTTCCTTCACAGTTGGTATAACTACTAAAATTTTGGATTTGCACTAAGAGGTTTTTAATACAGTTCTTAAACCCAACTGATACCTATCAACTGATTTTTTCTCATAGCACTTGGCCTTGGGCCCTTTTTGAAACAGGTGGCCTCGAATCAGGAAGTCCGCTTGCTCTGCCTTCACCAGAAATAAACCAAGCATTAGTCCATTTCATACTTCAAAGAGTGCATTTTTGAGACGTTGTTCCAGTGATGACAGTTAGATGGGATGTGATAGGAAGGCAAATGATAGGCAAAATCTACTGCTTGGGAAGTGATTGTGAATAAGAAAGTGAATAAGCAGGAAGCAGTGTCTTCCTATATAATCCACTTTACTAATTTAAAAGCTGTCTTAATTTTTTAAAGTGAACTGTCTCTCTACAGGCACAAGTTTTTGCCCAGCCCAGCTCAGCCCAGCCCAATCTTTCTTTTGATGTAAATATTTATAGACTTACTGGAAAACATTCTTCCCTTTAGGTGCTCTTCTTTCCACCAATGACAGTGTCCCAATCCTTGTTACATTTCTTAGACAGAAGTGCCTTCCTGTGTTGGCATAAAGTTTCTACACCAGTCATGAATAATGTGATTTCAAGCTTGCTTTGAGTTGATGCTTAAGGTCAATTTAAAAAGTTACTACTAGCAGTCTAAAGATGTAAACTTCATTGAGTTTATAAACATTGTTAAGGTAGCTCTTTTTATTAGGTCAACAGGGCTTATTCCAATTAGTGTATCAATTCTTTTCCTACTGTGTTTAATTCTCTGGAATTAAGGTCAGAGACCTGGATTGAAATAGATTTGTTTGTTGCTATGATCTTGGAAGTGTACTAGTAGATTTAGCTTATCATCTTTATTTAGGAAAAAAAAGTCAAAAAGGATAAACCTAAAAATATAATATTTGGAACACACAAACACCAGTAGTAACCCAACAAGAAACAGTTAAATGTTGTGGAGCTTTGAGAAGCAACCAGGGGTACCACATACAGTAAAATAAACTAATATAAATTTCAGTATGGTAATAAATTTAAAGAGGAATACAATTATTTTTCTGCTTACATGGAATAAAAACCTTATGCTGGAATTTTGCTGCCGTTGGCAGTTGTATCTCAGCAGAATTCAGGTTGAGTGCATAGTTGACCTATATGCTTCTTAGAATTAATATTCAAACATATTTTGTAGAGTGTTTCTTCCATCCCTCTCTTGTCTTTTGAATGTGGATTGTAAACTTTTTGAGTATAATTTCAGTATTCTGTATTACTTCCTTACTCTTGATTAATATGTACTGTAGGGTTTTTAACAGAATATACACTGAACTCTCAAAAGCAGAATGAAATTTAATTCTCTAGAATTCAGTGACCGTAGCAAAATGTGAGGAATGAATGGCTAGACACTGTTACTTAATACTGCAGTTCCTGTTCAGAATTAGCTAGAATGAGCAGGGTAATGGGCCAAGCATGAGCTACTAATAAAATCTTAATCACTCTCCTAAAATTTATGTCACTACACTAAATTTGGCTAGTATCACAAACTTATCTTTACAGTGTTTCCTTTGAAATAGTTGAAGTGGATATGATAACTGTTTCCCTATACGCATTTTTGATGAGAATGGCCCTACATTCAGAAAAATTATTTTGATCACTTTTCCATAGCATTAAAACCTATTTTATAGGGGGAGAGAATATTAAAGCAAAAATAAGGCTCTGCCATAGACTCAACTGATAAAACTGTGAACTCCATCTGCTTGAAAAATCTCCTGAATCTCTCTCTACTTATCTAGGTTTCCTCTATTCATCCTTTTTGCTTCTTCACATTCCCACAAATATGTTGAAATAAAAAAACCCTCAGTGCAAACCTTAAAAGCAAACTTGATTGCTGCATTTCAGAGGACTTGCAGAGAGTAGAAATGAAGTAAAAGTGAACTATTTTTCAGAAGGAGACACTTTTAGATCAGTCAGTTATATAGCCATTTGCTCCATGGATCATAAAATGTGTAACAACTGTCTTTTTATCCATAGGTCGTAAAGTGTATAACAACACCTGCTCCCCTAGGGCAACGGTCCTACAGACTTGAATTACAAATCCCTAAATTCGGGATTCTCTTTTAAGTAACTGGTTTGCACTATCTAATTATAGATATTGTTATGCCAGATTCATATAAATAACAAGTCAACTTTTAGTTGTATTATAATGGATCCGCAACTATAAGCATTAGGTACACTATACTCAGGTTAATAAGAACTTTATAGCTGAACAATCATTTTAATATGAGTCTGCCATTGCAATTGAGGTAATATATTCCTTTCTTTCAATTTCACTTATAAATTAGCAGCTGCATTAGCAGGCACTTGTGAAGAAGCTCCAAAAATGATCACATGCAGTGCAATTTGATAGTAACCTGAAAGTTTACCAAGGTTGACAATAGCATGTTTCATCAAAGAACAGACATTTTAGATGTAACTATAGAGGAATGCTTCTCAGTCTCTTTCCACTAGCAACTCAGTTTCCAGCAAAAATATACTATTGTCTAATGTGAAAATTTTATCTCAAGTTCATGTGGGCCACTGTTGACAATTTATCTGGATTCAACTGTCCCTCATTTAGTCCTAATAGCAAGTTAGATAGTGACTTAAGGGTCATCTCAGCTATTCCTGAAATTGTTGGAAATGAAGTCAGATTTTGCATTGAACATTGATATTTTCTGGATACAAAATAAGAATTTAGATAGATTTCAGGTTCTCCCACTTCAGCTTTTATTAAGCAGGTTCAGTTTGCAATTTGTAATTCAATTATAGAGTTTTAAAACACATAATGATTATTTCTCTTGTGTTCCACCAGGTTATGGGACATTGAGTGTGGGGCCTGTTTGCGGGTCTTGGAAGGCCATGAAGAACTGGTGAGATGCATTCGTTTTGATAGCAAGAGGATAGTCAGTGGAGCCTATGATGGGTGAGAACTTAATGATGAGATGTATATCTCATGAATATCTTATCCATTTATCCTAAACTGACTTAAATCCTGAAAACTAGAAATTTAGAAATACCTTATTCTGAAAAATCAGACCACTTCATTAAAAAATAATCTGCCTGCAGTGTGGACTGCAAAAAAGAAAACCATTTGATCCATTCAGGTAGTAGATTAAAAAATCGGAAGAAATCATATTACAGGTGTTGTAGAACTGTTTGCTATAATAACACAAGTTTGCTATTTATCAACTTTTTATAATATTCTCATTGGTATCTTATTGAGACCAACAAAAGAAGGGAGGTTTATAAATAATAGTTAGAATATTAAAAATACCTAATTTCCAATAATTTTATTTTTATTTGCGTTGTATCTCTTGTTTCTTCCTACTTATCTTACCTTTTGTGCCCATTAAACAATTGCTTTCAAAACTGCTTGTAAAATCCTTTACAAAAATCCTGGGTCATCTTTATTGCAGAGTCTCAGCCGAGAATCAGCTTTTCATTGTGATGGGCTGATTAACTTGCCATTCTGCTACAAGCTGTCTTCCAAAATAATAGTTTCTTAACTTCTAGTGCTTTCAACTATGCTTCACATTTTCCTTTTTCTGAGACCAGCTGTTAAACTTAGATCCATTGGTATGGATCAGTCCTAATTCATATGCAGCTTTCATATACCCTTTTGATCAGTATTGAAAGATGAGAAGATTCTTCTTTCTAGAGCATCATATTTACTATTGGAACAGAGAAAGAAAAGGTTCTATCGAGGAGTCTGAGCTACCATATACAGTAAAATATTATATAGGTTATTTGGAAGAAATTAGCCTGGGCAGAAAAGGCTGCGTGCAAATTTATATGTCAAAACTATTATCCAAACAAAATCAGAAAGCTACTACAGATAGCCAACAAAGAGGCTGGAACTTAACTATAAAGTGTCAGGAAAACCTGTACTTTTAAAATCTACAAGATTCTCATCAGTAATAACCAGAAATGCTGACATTCCAGATGTGTTATGCAATAGCATAGTTAACTCTTGAGCTTGCAAAAAACTTGGAGGTGCAATTTTTCCAGCTCTATTTTTGTCCCTTCTTTCTTGAATAGAAGTGGTTATTGCCTATGCTAATTTTGAATTCACAATCTCTATATCCTAGTTACACATTACATATATGGATAGGGAAGTCATGATAATAGCTGCTGCAGATAGTTCTATAATCCTGTCTTAAGGGTTGAGCTATTCTCCATCACCACTACTGTCACCAGGTTGGGCACACTTTTTGAAGAAGGATCTTCTGGAGTCTGGGGCTTGCTTTTCCCATTTAAATCCTGATTATGCAGGTTTCTATGACACAAAAAAGACTCTGAATACAGGAACCCTTCTGTTTCACAAGTTATATAGAAAATGGTACCAGTGGAGGTGAAAGAAGCTGTTTGATGTTCAGAGAAAGCTTAAAGATGCAAATTTGCTATAATTTCTGTTTTCATGTGAATAAGGAATGAATCAGGGTAATCAAAAGTCAATGTTTTCTCAGTGTCCAATATTCATATTTCACTATATTATAGTATCCCGTAATATTTATTTCTTGTACCTGTAAGACCAGCTAGCTTAAACCAGAAATTCCATATTATTATATTTCCCTAGCCAGATGAACTAGCTCATTCCTCCTGTTCTTGCCCTCTTTATTTTTGAGCAAGAAAAAGGACACAGACTGAGTCTTAGTAAGGAAGCTTCTAACTACTTTCTCAGATTCAGAACTTGTCTTTGTTATTGCAATGAACTGAGTCAGTGACTTGATGGGAATGATCAACTGAGGATCATAGCTGAGTATGGGTTTGGTCTGACACACATTTATTTGTTAGATTTATATCCCCTGCCTTTCCTCCAGGAACAAAAGGTAGCAGGCACAGCACTCCCTCCTCTAATTTTCCTCACAAGAAAACCCAGTGAGGTAGGTTGGACTGGCCAGAAGCCACTCAATGAACTTCCAGGGCTGAGAGTGGGCTTGAACAGGGTCCTAGTCTAACATTTCAGCCATTATATTAGATGACTCTCCACAGACATGCCTGACGATGTTTCCTTCCACTAAGTTTTCATGATTGGCTTGGTTGTTGCTAAAGTTGCTTCCAGTTGGGCTTTTTAATGTCAATATGCATGGTTTATTATAAGAATCTCATTGAGCAGCTACACAGCATAATTATTCTTTGGTCATTAGGCTAAGTTTTAGTGCCCTTTAATCTTTTCCTTCTGATAGCATAGTAAGCCGTGTAGGCAGAAAGGAGACTTCGAGTAGAAATGCAAATTTCTGAAGAAATGGGTACTTCATGTGCTTCTCTCTTGTAGATTTGGGGAGATTGTTTTAACTGAGATAGATTGATTGATTTCCCCAAGGAAGATGATTAATCATTAAATTGACTTAAATGGGTTGGGTGGTGGGCAGTTAATTTTACCTTATACTTGTTTTTTAAGAAAAATTTTTTCCTTATCATCAGAAAAATTAAAGTCTGGGATCTGTTGGCTGCACTCGATCCACGTGCCCCTGCTGGAACCCTCTGCCTGCGCACTCTTGTGGTAAGAGCTTTCAACTGACTGTGTTCTAGTATTAATGCATAATGAAATCTCACCTGGTTTGGTGAATAACAGGAAAGAGGAGTTAATAGGCAAAGTAATGCTCCGTAGCTTATTGAACTATAGCTCCTATAGTGTCTTGGCTGGGCTGGCTAAAGCAAGTAGACATTCTAGTTGCTATATCCCCTCAATATAATGTTCCATTTCTCAGTAACTTTACTAAATCCAGATTTATTAGGGCTTGGATCTAAAGACAAGTTCCAGAAGTATTTGGAGTGAAATTTGGCTCCTCCACAAAAAAGACAGCATCTCTTTTGATTGTGTTTTTAATAGATGAGGCATATATAAAATAACAGTGGCCCTAATGTTACAATTTGTCACCGCATAAAGTGGAAAAGATTGAGTACCAAGGTAGAATAGTGGCATCAGGCCGTAGTTTAGGACTTATATATAGTAAAGATATATATATATATATTTGTAGTTCTTACATGTCCAATTCTGGACTGAGGTTAGAGATTAGCAGAGGAAAAGCACTATTGTACAGTCTTAAGGCCTAATTACAAAAGGAGTTACTCACAACCAGGCATGCAAAAAGAATAGTCCTATTCAAAGTTCCAGAAGTGGAAGAGTGAAATTTGGAGTCCAGAATGAAGTGCCTGT
Organism: Candoia aspera; assembly: GCF_035149785.1. NCBI lineage: Eukaryota > Metazoa > Chordata > Lepidosauria > Squamata > Candoiidae > Candoia > Candoia aspera. The sequence continues at coordinate 48,001,600 of NC_086158.1, read as the reverse complement.
AAATGAGGGAATTCCTACAGTCAAGTTGCAAGAGTAGCCAGTCACAGAAGCAATAGTTGCATCCAATAAAGCGCTGCTCCCACCTAGAGAGCTTTATATTGAAGACTGTAGCTATTCTTCCTTACTCAGCTGGTGCTCATCAAACCTGATTTGGCTGCAAAGGCATCCCTTAAACTATTTTATAACATAATAGTTATTTTCTGCTTTTTGATATTCAATTCAGTGCCACTCAACTAGGCTGAGTGGCTGTATAGTTTAGATCAGGTCCTGGGCAGATTGTCACAGGCTAGCGGGGAGTTATTCTAACCTAGGCCTTGTGCTTAGATTTGGCTCATTTACTACAGAGGACATGGTGAGATCAACTGACCCATCTTCTGAAGTTTCTTCCTCTGATGAGACATTGTTGTGCGGAAGTAAACCGCTTTATCAGAAGTCAAATTTCATAGAATAGACCAAATCAATGGCTTCTGCCCAATATCCCTAAATAGATTTTCATCATCTATGAAGGCAAGTGAAAAAAAAGAACCATTTTGTTTTGCCTTCTAATATAGAGGATTAAATGTGGGAAGCAGAGTAGAATTCATTAAGCATTAATGAGGTGCTAGGGGAGTCAGTATCCATTACCCTTGAGTGATTATGTTCACACTTCAGCTGAGACTGAATTGTGAATCCTGCTGCTCATGGTTAAGCCGCTAAGGTAAACAAACCCTAAGATTTCATTGCTTCATTAAAGTTGTCTCCTACTTTTATCCAAGGAAGGATGGGCAGAGACATTTAAGTTTTAGATGTTTACACAATTTGGGAAAATATCCTAGTTGTTGTTCTGTCTTCTGTATCTGAAATTAAACCTGTGTTGTCCAATGAACAAAGTATTTGTTTCTGGTTTCTGGTTTAATTTTTAGGCATTAAGAGAAAAGTTCATATAAAAATGTTCATTGCACAAGAATATAACAAATGCTTTCCTGGATGAGACCAATGAAAGGGGGCAGGATTTTAGCAACAGCAGAAGTTAACACAGTTATACAGTGTGCTTCCAATTCTTTCTCATGTATTCAGCTCTTAATATTTTGAATATTTCAACATTTTTAGCAGAAAATAATTTCCTAGACAAGAAAAGATGGTAACTTGGTTTAAACAGTGCATGTGAAAAAAACATAGTGGCTAGTGGGATCGTGCAGGAACAATAGAATGCGGAAACAGAATAACAATGTACTCTCAATGCACTAAACATTATGGGTAAATGCAAAATGGAAATACGTTTTGTTATATTTTGTGAAATTATTTTGAGTTGGCTGTGGTTCAGAACAAAACTTGAACCAGTTCAAGGGTTCTGTGTTTTATTAAAACATTGATATATTTTTATTGTTTCGGTCATAGGAAACAAGCTTCTTGCTGTCTTAATTTCATCTAGGGTCACCAGAACAGATAGGATATAGCAATCATGCTGGGTGCTACCAGCAAACCAGCTTGCAGAAAGATTGGCAAAGGGAAAAACTATTTCTGAAAACTCCCATTATGAAAGCAATTTGATTTATCTTTTCCATATGCTGCCTTGTTCCTTCCTTGAACTCATGTTCAAATGTATGTACTACTTTTTTTGTTCTTGGTATATAATAATTGAAAGAAATGTAAGGAAAGTTTACTAGGCTAGATCAGTGTTTTTATTTAAAATAAGAAGAAAAGGAATATAGACACCTTAACCTTTCATACACCCTTTTCAACTCAGTTGAAATCCTCCAGGACAAGAGGACATCCTGAAGAAAATGAATTCCAGTCAATCCATTGACACAAATGGGGTTACCTTCAAAACTGTTTTAAAATAAACCTCCTCATAATCTAAATTGTCATCTAAACCTAACCTTGCATGAAGTCAAAAATATGGATTCTACCTCAGTAGTTCAATTGCAGATGTACCTGTTTCAACAGCCTGCTACAGGCTGGCTGCCAAAAGCAAACAAAAAGGAATTACAATTTCTGTTTGGTGGAATGAGAACATTAGTAAAACTGAGAAAGAAGCGTTACTGCCCAGGAGAGAGGCTGTACCCTGGGAAGTACAAAAATATTCTCCCTGCCACACTGCCATCATTTACATTGTAACAGTCATGCATACAACCTTGCTCAGCAAAACAACTTATTTTACAAAGTGCTAAAAACACAAAAGAATTGCAGCAAACAGGTCAAACCACCAAGTGTAAACATGCCTTTGCAGCACAATGCACCACAGACTGCATCAGCACTGCAGAAGAGCAGGCATAGTGTGCTGAGCAGGCCATCCAGCATAGAGCGGTAACATTTTAAACTACGTTCTGAAGTTTCTACAAACAAAAGGGCACAAAGGATTGAATACTTTTCAAGTGCACCCATACTCAAAAACTCCAGAAGAACCAATGTTCAAGTAGCTGAGCAAACCACAACATAAAACTTTGGGGAAGGAAAAACAACTACATTAATGGTGTGATGAATTTAAAAGAGGATGTACATTCTGTGCATTCTCTTTTGTCCTGCTGTCTGCGGAGAGTTCAGAATGTTTTTGAAAAATGAGGACTAACTGCCTATATAAATGCATCCTGAATCTCAGGAACCAAGAATATGCACAGAATGCACACGTGCTTAAGCTGAGCAGGTCAATTATAATAACTTTGTACTTTTTGCATTTACAGTTAATAATATCGCTCTGTTAGTAAGATGTGTGTGAAAAGCACACCCACATAAAGGGACAAACACACATTTTGGTATTCTAGTATTCCTTTCACTTTTCTTTTGAAGACCTGCACATCAATCTACTCATATGAAGACCAGTTTCTCCAATAAGATTTTTTACTTTTTTACTTTTTTTATAAGAATTTTATTAAGTTTGAAACAAAGATAAAAACTACAAAAAAGCAAAAAAACCTACAAAAAGAAAATAACTAAAAAAGTGTGAAACACAAGAAAAAAGAATTTTGAAGATTACATACAGAGGTGACTTCCGACTTTCAACAAGAATACACAGCAATTTCCATAATCAATCCCTTACTCTATATCAAACCAAGATCACATAATTTCTATAAATTGTTCCATTAGCACATTATAGAAGTCACTAAATACATTTGCTCCTTCCCCTTATATTAGAAGAAAGAAAGAAGCCTCTAAATCAACTCCCCCCCAAGACAACATTTAATTATTTCCTTCCTACCCGTATTCTATATATTTCTGTCCACTATAATAAAAATCAGATTATAAAAACATATAAATTATCTACTTTTATAATTGATAAAACTATAACAATCTTAACCCTATTAAACCTAAAACCAAGTAATTATTATACCTTATAAGTCTTAAAAAATCAAACAAATCTTAAAAGTAATCCAGTAAATCTTAATCCACATCATTAAAGAAAAATGAAATTATACAAGCCTTAATATCAATCCAGATAAACAATCTTAATTCTTTACCCCACCTCAAAATATACCAAAACATTTACATATCTCCATATTACACACAAGGCATTTTTCATTCAGAAATCAAACAGCCCAACCACCCCCCTTAGAAACTCAGACTTCTCAGCAAAAAAAAAAAAACCTCCCACAGAACAGAGCTGCCTCTTTCCTATAACATGCCATCAAAAAAACAACCCCATTTGTAATTTGCAAGTCAAACTGTCCCTTTAACCCTTTTAGCACCCTTTAACCTTTTAAAATGTATTCATCACCTGGCATTTCAACAAAAGCTTCAATCTCACTGTCAGTGGAAACATCTCTATGTTTGTTAAAATCTTCATCTTCTTCCATGACATCCTCAGCCAGATGACACATTTTAAAGCTTATATTTTTTGCAGTGTCTGGAATGTCTTGCAAAATAGCTTGACAGGTATCATGAAAGATCTATTTAAACTCACAGCGAAGCTCACAACGAAACTGAGAGTCTCCTTGAAATCCTCCATGTTTCAGGCAGTAGATTATGGCACCCCCTAGATACTTGACCAGTGAGAGTAGGAGTTAATGAGTTAAGAGAATTGGAGAAAGTTGTTGACATAAGAGAAAATATGCTAACAAGCAGCTCCAGAGAAAGTGAGCAGAAAGCTGAAGATTCAGAACAGTAAATTCAATATGCAGGAAAATATTAAATCCTTCAAATTTAATACAAAAATAACAGGGAGACAATTATTTATTCTCAGTCCTCCTCAATGTCAATGAGAAAACAAACCAAAGCTTAAAAAGATTTTTGAAAATTAATCCCAGAAATAATGACAGGCACCAAGAGAGAGCGCTTCTCCTTGCTGTAGAAAGTCTCTCTTAGGGTGCATAACTTAAAGAATATATAAATTGGGTGATTTAGAGTTGGGGTGGCTCAACCTAGTGTCCCTTTAAGGCTACAGCGAGGCTTGGAAATGATGACGTCCCTGGCCTCCTGGCAGTTCTTACCCGATCGGCACAAACGCTGTTTGCGATTCTCAGGCTATAAGTCACTGTTCCAGAGGGCAGATGGGATGATTCCAAGGATTTTCTTTGTCTGTGAAAACGCTCTTGGGCTTCGGGAAAAAGCCTGCCTGTGCCCAAAAAAAACCTGCCACTGTCAGTTCTGTCTGCGGAGTTTGCAGACACAGCTGTTCAGTCAGCCATGTCCCCACCAGAAGTCCCCCAATAAGATTCTTTACAAAAAAAACAGCACTAACTTCCCTTCCAGGTATCAAACAGTGGCAGGATGGGGGGAGTGTCATAGGTTCAGGGGTAGTGATAGCCTTCTTTTTCTTCCATACAATCACCTGAGCTTTATATACATGTTATGAGTGCATGTGGCCTTAGAGCCAGTGCACCCTGTTTGACTGTGCAAGGAACTGGGTAACATGATCCAGGGAGTTATCCTAGATTTTTTTCTTCTGATAAGTAAATGATTGGCATCTTAGGAAGAACATCCACCACCTCCATTGGTAATATCTGGGCAATGGGTGATGGGCACTGCCCATCTGGACAATGAGGTGAGGGTCTGGGGCTCATTCCTCTCCAGTGGCAAGTTGGGGTTATCCAGCAAGGGGAGGTTCATTTTACAGAAGACAAGTTGCTCCACCAAGTCAGCATCCAGATGTGAGGAATGAGATATAAATAACCTGTCCAGGATAAAACCCTTTCATTCAGAATATTTGTTGGTGGACAAGAGATCTACATCTTGACAACCACTGCAGAACCTGGCCACCCAGCACAGAATGGAACAAGCCAATAGAAATCACCTTTTCTTCTGGCCATGTGCCAAGCACACAGCCCCAAGTTGAGGTTGATGTGCTTGGACCTGCCAAGGAAAACCCCATGCCAGAAATGAGGCCTTAGGGGAAGTGGCTGCTGCTAAGGGTGTAGCATCTACTGGATGATCTACTCCCTCCTAGCTGAAGCCTAGTGATCTCTCCACCAGTGCCACTATTTTCCTCTTCACTCTTTGGTCACAGAGACTAGAAACCACAAATGCTTACTCAGAACTGAAGGGCTTCAGCAATTGCATTTGGTGTGAAGTTGGGCTGCCAAAGCTCTTACAGTATTTTGGAGTCCAGCTTCCTCCTGGGGGATTTTTATAGAAAAACATCAAGAGACCTGGTTCAGTGTGAACATTTTTAATACAGAAACTGTTGTACCATGTGTTCCCACATCCAGGACTCAGGACTCACTGTCAGATACCTTGTCACATCATACACAGCCACCTGCTGCTTGAACAGCAGCTAAGCAGAGTTCCACTGGATGGAACTCTAAACCCATTATGAAGCAGCACCCTCCTTTGCTTAGATCCTACTTTATAGGAGATGCTGGGTTATACAGAAACAGACATCTCAGTCTTCCCATCCCTTCCTTGTGTTGAGGAAGAGGCAAGACACACACACATCATCTCAGCTGGATTAAATGTCTTAGATGAAGTGGATATAAGTAGTGGAACTTCCTGCTTGCAACAGTCCCAGTGCTTCCTATATCAGTAATGCAGGGCAGCCACTATCTGCCTCCTAAAAATAGTGTATGTGAAGGGATCTGGTCCAGGATGACTAGATGGAGGAGGCATCAGAATCCACCATTGTCTACCATGCTAAATACTGATAATCCACTGTCATCTGTGTGATAGCATGTGCTACATCTGATACCTTTGGACCACCCTCTTACTTGTCCCTAGATTGCTGCTTCAGCAATTGTGCAGGCATCTTGCCATGACTGAGAGCAGGTACATTGTCAATGGTCAGTAACAAGGTAGCCTAGAACTGCCAGAGATAGGAAGGATACCACCTAGCTACCTATGTATCTCCATGGCTGAAAGCTGCTTCTTGTCCATCCCCTTTGGAGTGGTTGCAGATAATATAACAAGCATGCAGTGCTTCCTTCTGGCCTGCAGCATTCATGTTTTGTTGGTGTGGACAGTCTGTTAGCATCTGTGGGTCACCAAACAGTTATGTGCTGTGGAGTCAGATTCAGGAGGGCCTGATCCTCAGTCTTGCCCTGAGTTCCAAAAGGAAGGGAGTGGCTTCCTAGCTGAAGTGTCAAAACTACCACCTCTGCCTACAAAAGGAGGAGGGACTCCTACCTTTGTACACTGGGCCCATCTTCAGCCATACCCACCCTGATGCTAGCCTAAAATCAGCTCCTTGCAATAGTAGCCCATTCCCTACCCCCTCCCACAACCATAAAAGCCTGGCCTATCTAAAATATCTCTCCCAGCCATTAACTTGTTTCAATAGGGCAGTATAGTTTGCTGATGTTTCTATGTAAATCTAAACTGGAGAGTGGAGTGGAAGAGGGAACCCTAAAACAGAAAGAGAAAAGGCTGTGTTTCTATTTAGCAAGCACCATGCTTTCAATACCAGTATACGTGTGTCTGTCTATGAGCACACCTAATGAAGCGAATTCCCCCAAATAAGCAACCATGCTTTTTTGGAGGAAATAATGCTCTTTTAAACTCAAAAGTTGATTGATTTAAAAAAACAAGGGGAAAGGAAATCTAGAGGGACGCCCCCCACACCTCAGAACTGATTTAAAAAAGAATAGACTGACTAAAAAGAATTCAGGCTGTAGGGTTGTCTCAGAGGCAGGTAACCAGCTATACAGCAATTATCACCAGCCACCACCACTCCAGCATGAGTCCAGTGATCTCTCACAGCAATGTCCTTTTCAAAAGCAATCTCTTTCTCTAACCACAGTCAGATCCAAAATGGCTCCTTCACTGTACTGTGTGGTCCACAAATACCTGCTGCTTAGTCCAAACTCTATTACTTAGCCTAAGCCAATAGCAGAAGAGACATGACAAGTCTTCTGCTGTACTAGCCCAGACAGCAGAAATTAAAAGGTAGTCAGGACAACTTCCAATCACATCTAAAATAGAATGGGGCATTCAAAACGCTGTCATCCAAAGCACCTGCATTTTTTCTGAACTTGAACCAGAATAGCCTGTTTTGAAATACGTGATTTGTTTTGTACCTGAACTAGCTATTTTGGGCTTCAGGTAGTCAGTATGGAAATTGTTTCGCACTTGCCTGGTATACAGTACCTTCCCAGATTGCAAAGGGTCCAGATTCCCAACATATTTTTAGCTTTCTCCTTAACCATCCATGCCTTGAAAATGTGTTCTGTAAATAATAAAAACTGATTCAGTGATATCTCAAGATACTAGTAAATGTCAAAGTAAGCAAATAAGTACTGTGTTATGTAGTCATTATTAGGGCTATATTCACTTTGAAAATGATTTGAAATAATTCCTTTGGACTTCACATGAATGCAACACCTCTCTGCTATTCATTAAAGCAGCCCAGTTTTTTCAGGCTTCAGCAAGAGCCTGAAAAAAGATGCTATTGCTTTAAGGAAGCTATTCTTTAAATTTCATGCTAATCCTGAGGAGTCTGGGCTCATGCAAGATCTGAAATTTTCTTACAAATTATTTTTAAGGCCTGCACAGTCTTAAAAGTCCTGGCAACAATGCTGCTAGTTTCAGAATTTTCAGACAGAGTCACTGAAGTGTTGCCAGATGAAGGAATTGGGTTATAAACCTACTTTTAGGCCATCTATTAACAATAGCCAAACTATTTTTCAAAGATGTATTTGCTTTAAGAGTATAAAGTAAATACAAAATATGTTTTATTCTTACCCAATAACTTTAGGAAAGTGTGACTTTGGGTTGTCTTTTCTCTGTCTAGGAACATTCTGGCAGAGTTTTTCGACTCCAGTTTGATGAATTTCAAATTGTCAGCAGCTCACATGATGACACTATCCTTATCTGGGACTTCCTGAATGATCCAGCTACGCAAGCAGAATCTAACCACTCCCCATCCAGAACATATACTTACATATCCAGATAAATGGCACTATATTCTAGATCGCACTTGCACAGGTAAAGACAAAAGAACTCTTGAGAGGCATCAGATAGGCTGTGTAATGGTGAGGCAAGTGGTATAAATAGTCATGTCGCTTATAGCATCTTAAGGATTTAATTCCTGAAATGAGACTATTCCTCAGCATCCCAAAGAAGATTATGGTCACCCTATTGCCACTTTTTCCAACCAGCCATCCCATTTCTCACTGAAACTTTCTGTCTGAGAAAATCTAACCAGATGGTTATTAATAAACAGATAATGTACTGTCCTTGTGTGTCATAATAATCCTTTGAATAACAAAAGTTCTCAACTGGAATTTATAAAGGAATAGAGGGAGGGGGATATGCCTCAAATCAAGAACCTAAAAGTATTAAAAGAAGATAACATAGAAATCGGGCACTGCTCTTGTACAGATTGGGATTGGGCACTGCTGTTCAATACACCAAAAACTCTATACAGTGTATATGTGATCCTTCACTGTGATCTCTGTGATTTCCACAAACGTACCAACTCAGGATTTTGGAGGGAATTCTGACCACCTTTAACATGTCTACCTCTGTTTCCATCCATCCTCTTTCAACCACTATAACATAAGTAGGCACTACAACTGCCTACTTCATTTTAAATGTACTTTAGTCTTATACGAATGGCCATTTGTACACTATTTTGCAAATTCAGAGTATCAGCATTAGGGAAGCACTACATTTGCCTAATATGTTTTGAAAAAGGTATGTTGTAAAATTCTGCCATCACTTCCAGGGCAGGCCCACAGAAACTTATTTTCCCACTTAAAGGCATTCCTGTGAGGCCAAGCTGTTACCACAGGTGATTCAGCAGAAACTATGCTGTCCGTAGCCTCTGGGCTGCTCACTTTGCAGTTACTATGTCACTGCTGAGCCTTACAAGTGGGCCACAGATCTAGGCTCATCGGTTATCACATTGATTAATGTCAGTGCATATAGCCTCATTGATATAAGGTAATACCAAGAGAAGTCCCTCAATCCAATTTGTAAAATGTACCTTTTTAAGTGGCTCTGAGGATCAAAAAGAGGAAGACAAGATGCATCATTTATAGTGATCCTTCCTATGGCTTTGGATATAATTTGGCAACCAAGGTATGTTTGATAGTAAGAACCCCTCTAGCTTATACCAGAACACAAGGTCTGTGATAGAGTCTGCCAGAAAGGGAGATAAGGTGTAAGCCTTTCGCCTGTCTTAGCTCTCAGTCATGCCTCTGTAGCCATTCTGCAATTCAGAGGCATGTTTCACCATGCTTTCTTTGTTCCAAGTGGTCAGGCTTGACTGCATGCCATTATAATCCAGACCCCAAACACTTAGAGTCTTCATGCCTCATGCTGGCAGGAGTATTTTGATTAGTACCCCCATTATGTCTGGCTTTCAACTCTATCGTTACCCAAGAATGTACTCACTTTCTGATCCATTGTGTGGATAACCCAAGAGCAGAAATTCATATGTCAACCTTCTATAGCTCCTGGTTTTGAGACCTTTTGAGACTATCCACAGATATCATCTGATATGACCATCATATGTTTTACCAATGAGATGGACCTGCAATTGCAAGATGGACCTGCAAGAGATGGAAATAAAATCAGGCATCCAATTGACCTGCACCTGTTATCTGGAAGAAATGCAATATTCCAGGTGGGTGCTGATGATCTGAAGATTTAAAGCAACAAAGAAGACTTTTCTTAGTTGACAAGGAGTTGACATTGGACGATAGGTCAAGCACATAATCTACACACTTAAAAGGTGATGCCACTATGTGTCAAAAACAGCAAAAAATAATCCAAATAAGGATAACCTCTTATTCCACAAAACCTCAAATGGCCTATTATGACAACTGTAGATCTGGAGAAACCATGGGGGCAGTAGCTAATGCAGAGGAAAGCATATGGATCTCATAAGCTTGTGTCTTCACTTTAAAACTCAGAAAGTGATGAAATATGGAATAGACATCCTTTAGATCCATTGGTGAAAAACACTGCCCTTTCGGATGTGAGAAACCATATGGAATTTTTGGACTGATAGGAAATAATTCATACTCCAAAGATCAAGTATGATACAAAGACACCATTTTCTCTCAATATTGTAACATATCACAAAACTCATATTGCAGTTTAAAGAGTGAAAGCCTTTCAATGGCTCCTTTAGGAAATAGTGTGCATATCTTGTGCTCAATGAGGCCCCCCTCGTTGAGAGTACCAGGCCCATACACTTAACAGTAAGCCAATTTTTGAACCTAATTGAGGATATCATCAGTTTTACTACTAAGAGTCCCTCTCTGTCAAACAGCAGGTCTTTAATACATGCCCTTGCTTCCTGCATGAGACCTGTGGAGTAGAGCCAGGCATGCTGATGAAGGGTGATAGTGACAGCCATAGTTTTAGATGCACAATTACCAATGAAACTGGCAGTGTTTTCATCCTGCTGAGCAACCCATGTTGCTTTTTCTTGGAAGAGTTTAACAATGCCCTTTTTTGTTGTAAAGTAAATACTTACCATGCCAACCAACATTCATGGCTCCATAGGAGGATAGATCAACACAACTTACTAATGACATCTCCTTTTTACCACCAATGCATATGCTAACTACACATGTGTACAGTGGTTTGGCAGTATGCAAGATTTTGGAGCGTTCCACAGACATCAGACAGTGCAAATGACATTAGACAAGTTACATTCAGTTACATGGTACCTGAATAAATAGGCCATTAGGAAATCCCTCACCCAGTTGTAGGTTCAGATTTAGAACTAGAGTAGAATCAAAATGTATCTCATCACAGTTCATCTTGTGGTCAGGATATTTTAACAGATTCACTGAGTCAATCACCTGCTATCTCATGACTGGCAGTTGCACCCAACTGTTGTTGTCTTGTTTCACTGTGGGGAAAGCCAAACATAGAACTGTTTGCAGCCCAGAACCAACAGAACGATCAGAATTACAGTAGGGTCAGCATCAATTCTCGTTCACCACTTTCAGTTCTGTTAGTCAGATGCCTTTCTTACATCCCGTTCTACTGTTCTCTTTGCCTACCAGAGTCTTGCTGAAGATGCTGTGTGGCAATATGGACTGCACACCCTTCATTATTCCATCGTCCCTGGTTTGCTTTTAACTTCCTTGGGATCTGAGCAGAGTTCCACACACTACCGTGATTCACATGCAGAAAGGGTGATGCAGTAATGTAACCTAATGAATCCTTCGTCTCCACTTGGGAACTTCACAGAGGCTGAGTTCTCAGGACCACGAGATCATGAATGCAGCATAGAAACCTGACATTCAAAGAACTATAATGTTAATGATTCTCAAACGTTGTGGCCGCTAAGGCATAGACCTGCTTAATTGTTTCCTTAAAAATATTCTGAACTTCTTATCTTTGTGACTGATGGGTCCCTCTCACTCTTCTCCCAAGGTTAGCCTTGTAGCTACTGCTTCTTTTAGAGGTCCTTTTCAACAAGTGTCACTTTCCACATATTTCACTGTTAGATGTTTCTTTAAAGGTTGTTTAAATCTTTGACTCTTCCATCCCATTCAGTTTTACTCTCGTATGGAACTTCTCTCTGATTTTGACAGGTTTAACAGAAAGTCCTTCAGGCCAAATGCTTCATGCCTTTTATGTTTATTATCAAGACAGCATTTCTAATTGCCATCAGTCTGGCATGCCAAACCAGTGGACTTTGTGCTGTAGGTTGTGATGAGCTGCCTCTGATATATCAGAGGGAATAAGTTGTTTTAACACTAGGTGTTTCCTTCCTTCTCAAAGCTATTTTGGAATGTCATCTGGCACTTTTTTCCATGAACTGAGCAATTAGATGGAATGGAACCGAATTACTTGGATGTGCTTTGGGCTTTTTTCTTTTGTCTAACCCACACTGTGTCACCTCAGAAGAACCTGCATCTCTTTGTTAGATACCAAGATCCATGTCAGGGCTTCTTGGTATCAACAAGTCTTTCTCAAACTAGATGACTGTAACCATTAAGCTTTTCTGTTAGTTCACTGCTCCTTTTGTCACTTTCAAAAAGAACAGCAGCAGCTTCAGCTATATGCCTTAGAATGATCCCCTGCTGGGCATACTTTTGAGGGGCCTCAACAGAATGCTTGTTCAGGAAAGAAAACTTACCTGCAGTGTGCTCATAACTAAGTGTGTCTCCACTAGGTAAGAAAGCCATTACTCACCCATATGTGTGAATCACAGAGATTGTGATGAAGAACTGCTTATTTACTGTTGTGATTTTTAAATGTTCAGAGATGGAAGGGTGGAGTCTAATAAATCAGTTATCCAAAGCAGTCACTTAGGGTCTCTATTAACCCTATGTATTACAACACAGCCATTATTTGAAGTTGATCTGTAGGCCTTAGCCTGTCATTCTGACTGCAGCACAGTGGTTGGATAAACGCAGTACAAGTTGATGGTCTCTTTTCTACTACGTCTCTCAATTATTTATTCATTAATTCACTCTTCTTGTGGGTTTATCAGTCTCTTTCCCCTCTGAAATCTATTCTATTCAGAATCACTTCACTAAGAATAAATTAAAACAACCCTATCTCCTATGACAATTAGGACCCAAAAGAGTTGTGTTCCAAGTATACACAGTTATACTACATTCACAGAACTGTTGGTGCATTCATTTCATGCAAGTTCAGCTGTATGCATGATTTTTATTTTAGGTTATGTTAAAGTTTCAGTATATTTTTATGCATCATGTATAAATGCAGAAAGACAGAACTCTTCTGTGCCCCAGAAAATGTTTTTTTTTCTTTCAGTTCTGTAGAGCTGTTCATGCATTACATGTACCATGATTAATATGACAAGTGTACACATTCAAATAAAAGAATAATCTAGTCCTCTCTAATTTGTAAAGCATGTAAATTAAGTTCTGGTTGCAAAGTTATGAATTACGAACAGTTACTTCCTTGTCTTTCTTTTCCTCAGGACTAAGCTGTGATACTTAAATGGTCTGCCAATGCCAGGGCAAAAGATTTACCCTCAAAACAGATATTACTGAAGAGACAGAGGCTCTCAGACGCTTCTGGAATCAAGTTCTCATGCAGTTGATCTCAAACAAGTTCTTCTTAGCACAGCTGACTGCTTGACTGCTGCTATATCAAAGATTTCTTTTATCTTTCCTGAATGACTGATGTGTACGCTTTCCCTCTTCACACACTGTCCCCTCAACTCTTGTCCTGCGTGCAGACTTCCTATAAATATATTTCACATGTTGTCAGAATTTCTTGCTTTGCTCTTAAGCAGAAAAATCATTACCATCGTTCAACTGGGAGATCCCTTTTGATGTGCAAGTAAGAGAGGAACAGCTGGCTGATGCCTCTAACTTTTGAGACTTGTATAAATGGCCCCTTTCCTTCAATGTAAGATGGCCTTGGACTTTAAAGAAATTCCAGGTGAATGCCAAATGAAGGCCCAGGTGGCCAGAAACTAGCTAGATGGTCATAATGAAAGTTTAAAACAATTTCAGTTAAGACCTTTGCATTTATTTATCGGTATCAAATGTTGGTCTGGGAGATGCCAGTAAATGAAAATGTAAGTTTTATTTTGTAAGCCTAATATGGCTTAAATGGAGAGGTTTATTGATCATCAATTTCATTGTTTTAGTGGATTTCATATTTAAATAAGGAAATATAGTACAAAAAGTGACAGAAACTACAGGGTTCCCTATACACTTGTATCTTCCTACCTTTTTCCTGCATCTACATTAAATGAATGCTTGCAAAAAAAAATCATATTCTTCCTACTAACCTGGTTGAATTGTTTGTGAGTGGGCTAACATTTGTATATTCTTCCACCTAATTGGAAAGGAACTAATAAAAGAATGGATGTTATGACTCCACATCTCAGCTTTAAGAGAGCTCAGCTCTTTAAGCTGCAAGACCAGTTTATGTAGGAAGAGAAAATAATGGAAAAGAATATTGAAGGGTTATGGGTGGACTTCATGCAGGAAAAGAAAAAAAAACTTGTTCTATATTTCTAAGTAATCACATGATAGCATTAGGTAGTCACCAACTCAGAGCATCAGGAGGTAAGAGTTTAATTCAGTTGGCAAAGGCTTGTTTTTAAGTGTGAAATACCAGAAAATAAGATGTTTATGTTGCCAGGCAGGCAAATTCACTTTATTCACTTTAGAGTAGCAGTTGCCCCAGTATAATTCATAGTGACTATTGGTCATTTGCTATGGCAGTCACAGTGGGTCATAAGTTGATGGGAACAAAGAATATTTGGGCAACTGGTTTTGTCCATGTTTTTTCATCCTGCATATGATCTATGATCTGGATTCATATCATCAAGGAAGTATAGCCTGAGACATTGGCTTTCTTGGGAGAAATAATGCTAATCCAACATGTGAGTGTGTCTAGATGTTCTTCTGAGTTCAGAAATTTTTTGCTATTCCACACTACTTCCTATAGCAGGAGGGGAAGAAAGAGTACATTTATTTCATATTTAACTCTTCATTATGTTTAGAGACTCACCATTTCCCTTAACACCATTAATCACTGTTCTCCTAAGTCAACAAGGACTACAGCCTTTGCCATGTATGCAACATGTAGAACAGAGTATTAAGAGATTATTCTCATCTTTCTCTTAAGATCAGCATTTCCCAACCTCGGCAATTTTAAAATGTGTGGACTTGCTGGGGAATTATGGGAGTTGAAGTCCACAAATCAAAGTTGAAGTTGCTGAGATAGGGAAGCACTGATTTAAATCAATGTTTTCTCTCCAGAATGCCCTCAATGTTTGCAGATGTGTGATTGCTTTCCCCTGCTCCCAGAGGAGTTTTAAATAGGGTAAGACGTAGCTAGTGCAACTCTGCTTCTGTAGTCAGTCCTCCTCCTTCCTGCCGTTTTCCCCAAACATTTTAGTGCTGTTTGTTTCTGAACAAGTATTGGCCAGTTAATCTTGATGTATAAAATAGGTTTTCATGGAGAAAGTAATTAGGTTTTCCTGTCTCCATTTCAAGGAAAACAACTGAAATGGAGCTTTTCTGATAGAATGAAGATAAATCATTCATTGCCATGGAAGTAACTGCAAAAGGAAGACTTTTTCTTTCAACTTCACCCTGCACGAACTTGAAAGAAATTTTAAGTTTTCAGCCTTCAGTCTGCTGAATATCCAGCCCAAAACTAAGGCTTTGTTGTTCATTGGCTCTAAATATTCCACCTTGTCTTTTCTCTGTAAAAAACATGAAATGGATTGGGTAGATATGTAATTCTCACATATCTAAAGTGAAATTTGCTTTGGAATGAAATTGTTAATCGTAGACAGCCTTGTCTTACGGAAATCAGCAGGCATGTTTATTCACATTCACAATGGAAACAGATTGGAGCACAACTAAATCTTAGTCATAAGAAAAATCCTTACTGTAAAAATCTGTGTTTCTACTACTGGAAGTTGATTATTTAAAACAAAAAATGTTCAGTCAGGGACACAGCTGAATAAAGGAATCCCCTTGTAATAATGCTGAGCCATTTTCATGGTGCCAGCATCAGGGAAGCTGAACGTTTTAAAAGATTATTTTAAGAATTTATGTCTGTTTATTACATTAGTATGGGAGAAGCACCCCACTATGCAATTAACAAAATCTGTTTTGATTAAATAAGAGACTAAGGAAAAAGCTGCATATGTGTATTCCTCTTTTCTGGTCTCACAGATAAGAATCTTTTTGAGCTCATGTGAGTAGTGGGATTTCACACTTCTCAAAATTAAACCTTTGCGGGTTTCACTCTTTCTGAGTGAAATTCAAATGCATCTAGGAATTAACAGCATCATCAGGAGAAATGGTTGTCTATGTGTAATTTCCTACTGTCCTCTTGGGTTGGGAAAATCTTTAAAAACTTTAAAAATTTTCTTGGTCCTAAGCCTATGTGAAGCATTTTTAACATTGCTAGCTATACATAATTATTTTTCTTTCCCTTTCTAAATAGTCAAATTATTATTTTCCTGAAACAGAAAACCTTGTAAAAAGAGTTATTCCTCAAACTGTATATTTAGGTAATCCTCAACCTCCATTTTTCTGATAACGACCCCATATATCCAGCTGAGAGTGAACCAACAATGGTAATGAAAGCACAATTGTCCCCCTCACGCTGACTCCAACTGGGTTCAGATTCCTAGAATGCACATTGAGGAAGCAGCATCTCTGATAAAATAATTTTAGCTTCCTCCTGATTTATAACATGCCTACTGGAATAAAGCATAGATGCAACTCATCCTTTATAGAGCACCATAGGGAAATTTCAGTTGGTGATTCTGTCTGCTTTCAAAGTCATAGCCTTTTAAGACATTGCAGCAGTTTTCCCTTTCAGTAAAGTTACATATCAAAGAGATTGCCTAGTTTTACAAAATGTAATTGGACTGTATTGGACTGGACTCCTCTGTATTTAGAGACAGTGCTCATTCAAGGAACTGCAAGTATTTAGTGGCCTTTCATTGATACCAGATAAGCTCAGAAAGGGGACCTTTGATAAACCTTACATCATAATCATAAGTCCCAGTGTTATTTAGTGGGTATTATCTGATGCTTTTCTCTAGAACGCCTGCAAATTGCCTAGTACAGTCACGTTTCTAGATGCAGAAATATTTGCACCGAACATTAGAGTGCTTTTCTTTAAAAGGTACATGTGATATGTTGCATAGGTCTACTTATGTGGATAAAAACCACAAAATTTAATGCTCACAATAAAAAAATACAAATTAATAATGAACCCAAACCTATTTAATCTCTATTTGCATGTATTCAGGATTTGAGTTCTTTGCCAACATATGAATGTTGGGCAAGGTGTAGGGAAATAGTAATGGCTATGAGAAGCTGCATGGGAAAAATAAAACTGAAGACCATGAAGGTGGACTATAGAAACTAAAGCTCTTTGACCAAAGCATTCACATTTATTCTTGCATGCTTTTAAGTATACATTCACTATAGTGAGGGCTACAATCTTAACTTTTAATTTTTTAAGGGAAGCTGAGATTCTCAGTTATCTAATACACAGAAATCTAATGAGCATGTAGAGTTCAAAAATGCATCTTGCATATACTTTATCTAAATGAGAAACATAATCTTATGCTCTTCGGGGGGGGGGGGTGTTAAACTATAGCCCTGACAATCCCCATTTATTGGGTTGGCTAATTTGACTAAGCAGGGAAAAGTTGCAGTTAGTCCACACAACAAAATGTCGCTCAGAATCTAATAGTGAACCTTTTAATATCTTCTCTAAAAGTGTAATTGCCCATCTTATTTTTCATAGCACAATGGGATAGGATGCTAGTTCAAAATCTGGTAAAACAGAATCATGGCAATGTCTCTAATAGCTTGTTCCTGTTTGGAAGTAAACATCTAGTAGACCAATATATGTTTATTGCAATGGCAGGAAATGCAATACACAGGTGATTATAAAGCAAAGATATTGGTGAGTGCTTTGGAATTTTTGTGATTATGTTTTGGTGATGTGTAGCTGATGTACTAATGTTCACTTGAGCTAGGGTCATGATAAGTGTGTTTTTTTAAAAAATTTAACTCATCAGAAAAAAAATATAAATACAAGATTAAGTTGTGAACCTGCTAATCGTTTTTATTTCTCGAATCTTAAATGAAAAGCCTGTTTTCCAAGTGCTGTGGCAGTGACCTGTAACAACATCCTAGATGAATGTGTTAACTCTCATTTATTAATACTATGGTAACTTACTATACTGTAAATTGTCCAGAATAAGTAGAGATGATGCATTCTTCAAAACATGAAATATTTACTAAATAGATCCTACAAGATATTCCATTGAAAAACCATATTATTACTTCGGAAGATACTCTAAAAAGCAGCTATTTAAATAATGCTATTGATCCAAACATATAAAATCCAGAATTATTTCGATTACACTTTCGTATCATCTCCCACTGTGTCGCATCAGCTCTACAATTTCAGCTTTGGTCTAAGTTCTCGTTTTACACATCCTCTGTTTGCATACATATTCAAGTTTGCATGTATGCATGCATTCAGATAAATGTTCAGGAATTATTTTTCCCAATGATAGAGCCCTCACAGTTTTAAGCATTCAGATTCAGTATAATGGGGAACAGCTACTTCTAAAATAAGGGGAAAGAACAGTTCAACCATTCAAGTTCAAAGTTGCAGATTTTGTCTTTAATTAACATTCAGCCATGTAAGTTATTGTGGGGGGATGTTTTGTTCTGTATACTCTTAACGTATTGGTGTTATACAGCTCAAGACAGTGGTTAGGTATTTAGATTTAACACATCTCCAAAGGTGTTGGCGTACTAGTGAATTAGTGACTGTCCAGGCTGTGTATTATAATAGTGGTAGTCCAACACATTTGAAAAATACCTGGGCAATACCACTACCACGGTAGGCAAATGAGGCATCAGATTACAGTAGTGATAGTGGATACTAAGAAATAACCAACAAGAATAATTCTAAAGGCCAAATGAAACCAAGTTTAACATTACAGCTGAGCTCAAATCCACAAAGATACTGGGTACCCGAGCAATAAGAACAGCTTATGCCCCAATTACTTTAGTTATAACCTTCACAATACAGAGTATGCAGGACTCTGTGGCTCTTGAGTATTCAAGGTGGGGCATAGCAGTCAGTCCACAGGAGGCTCCTGGCTACTTGATCAAATTAAAACTAATCTTATGGAAGCCAAAATCCTTGTTACGGAGTACAGTTCTCTCTTTATCAGTGGAGGAAGTGAAAAAGGAAGGAGAGGAGAGAAGGAAGGAAGGAGGAAGGAAGGAAGGAAGGAAGGGGTTTTTCGCTTTTATTTCCCCAACTCATTTTTGTCTTGAATTCATCTACTTTGCAACTTGAAAACATGCTGTTCTAGCAGCTATTCGGTCTACTAAAAGGGGCCTTTGAAGATTTTTAATAAAGAGAAAATTCATTTGATGCCCAATGTGATTATGACAAAACCAGTATAACAAAGAGCTTAAATTTGTCCCATTTTCACTAACAGGAAGACAAACCACTTCTGAAAATGTTGCCAGTCACCAGGAGTCAAGACTGATTCAAAGTCACAAGAAGGAAGGAGGGAGATCATTCTTTTGAATCACAGATATTTGTTGGTTCTTGTCACACACACACACAACCTTTTCTTCTATTTTGTATCACACCTTGTTACATCGTGTGTTAATTGCCTTCAATGCTGAAATTCCAGTATGCCATTTCATTTTCTTCAGGATTTTCCTGAAGTAGTAAAGAGCATGATGGAGACTACTTGGAGGATCCTGGAGACAAATCTCCAGAGTAGCAGAGTCTTCAGTATGTAAAACTGATTGTTCTTACTGTATTTATGTTCAGAAGCAAAATCCTTGAAAACTGAAAGTTTATAACTTAATTCACTATAGGAAAAGTTGGGGCAGAGTCAGATAGTTGATTAGAAAGTATTAAAAAAATATAAAGATTAGAAATGGATAATTTCAGTTCGAATCAGGAATTTCCAAAATACAAGGGAATCTGTCATATGATCAATCACCCATCACTCTCATGCATAACATTTCTGCCATAGCTGGGCAAATAGCAGGCAGGGAACCTCTTTACAGTGGTATATACATATCGCAGACTATCCTCTTTTTTTCACATGCTGAAACTGGAGCAGATAGGCTCATTGTATTACTGCAAAATAATTCCTGGTGGTTGATCTGATAAGTCACTGAAGAGGTTCACACATAATCCATAATTTGATTATTCATCAATTAATGAGGCACAATTGGATGCATGTTAAATCATAAACCATAGTTTATTAACTACAGTAGCTAAATTCACATTAAGCCATGAAGCAAATCACTTTGTGCAATGCTTGAACCAGGTAAATGTGTGTCTTCCTTCTCCCAGCTTTTATTCTTAAATTTACAATAGCCTTGCTCAAACTGCAGTTCTCCAATTCAGTTAGATGTAAGCTGGGAGAAGGACAGGGGAAGTTGAAGTCTAGCACAACAGGAGGTTATCACCCCAGTTTAGGGAAGACTGCTTTATAGAGTCTATTCCTCAACATTAATACTGAAGTACTGTTGGAAGTTTAGACACCACTGGTGAAATAGTACATCCCAATGAATCTCTAAGGAGCAGAAGGTGACAACCTCGATATGGTACAAAATGAAACATGGCCAGGAGTGCCTAAACTTTTGCATGCAATTGTAATTATTCTGGGACTGAAGAGAAGCAGGACAGCTTCTGACTCCTGTAATAGCTAGAGGGGCTGCCATTGCCAACAAGCAATATATTACCACTTTCTGCAAAAGCTCCCTCCACTCCCTGTAAGAATACAGTATGAAGCAATTCTTTCATGAGCAGAATGGAGAATCAAAGTGAATATTTGTAGCTCAGGGTTGAACTGTGGAGTCCTTGGTGCTCTCTGAGCCTTGTTGTTTTCTTGCAGATGTTTCATTGCCAGACTAGGCAACATCTTCAGTTGTTGCTCCTCCACAAGAGGAGCTGTGTAAGAACATTATTCAGGCAAGCACTAATGCACTGCAGCAACTCAGAAAGAGGAAACAGATCATCTATACAGCATCTTCCAGCAAAAAGGATACCCTCCTCCAACTTTATCAAAAAGTACCTGACCACTCAACCCACTACAACCCGACCAACAGAAGCTATGAAAAGAATAACACTGCCATACATCAGAAACATCTCAGAAACTATCAACAGACTGTTACAACCATACGGCATCACCGTAGCACATAAACCAACTAAAACTCTTCAAAACAGCTTAAGCAAGCCAAAAGACCCAGTAGCCCAAGAAGAAAAAACAGGAGTCCTCTACAACATACAGTGTAAGGACTGCAACAGCCCCTATGTAGGACAGACAGGCAGAAGACTAGCAGAACGCATCCACGAACACCAACTAGCAGTCAGAAGACATGATGAAAACCCCTTAATCTCACAACACATGGACAGACTTAACCATACTTTCAACTGGGAAATTGTGAGCATCCTAAACCAAGCCAAATCCAAAAATGCTAGAGAATTCCTGGAAGCCTGGCACTCAGACAAAGCAGCCATCAACAGACACATAGAGGTAAACCACATTTACATACCATTCAAAAGAGACAATAGAAAAGCCAAAAGACCAGAACACCACCTCACCAGCAATCAATGCCCAGATATGCAAAGATTAACACTAGCATTAACACCAGATGAAGAATCAAACAGTACATTATACCCTAATCAAGGAACTATTAACTCAGTCAATCAACCTAGGAGAAAACAACAGCCCAGTCAAGGAACTCCCAAGGAGAGAACAACACCTCCACCAACACAAGCTGGACAAACCACAGTATATAAACTTAGAGCAAGGCCCGTTCCCTTTTCGCACTGAAGATGTTGCCTAGTCTGGCAATGAAACGTCTGCAGGAAAACAAGGCTCAGAAAGCACCAAGGACTCCACAGAATGAAGAATCTCTGGACTGGGAAAGAGGAGAAAATAGCATTCTTTCGTTGCTGAAAGTTGTCAGTCTTCCTGCTTCATGAAGTTAAGTGACTGACCCAACCAAAGCTTCCCACAAAAAGAAGCTTCTATCTTGAACTTCAAAATGAATGGCACTTAGGGCTTCTATCGTGCCATTTTTAAAATTTTTCTTTGCCAACCCAATTCCTTCCTAGCTGTGCAAAGCTGTTTACTTCTATATTATGTCTGTTCTTCCAAAAAGAAAACACTAATTCTGGAATCATTGGTCACTGTCACATGATTCCCAAATTAGGTTCAAAATCTGTTTGGATATTTTCAAGCAAATAGTATTAAAGAAACTAAAGAATTTTATTCTATGTAAAGCAGCAAGCGTGAAGCAATAAATTTTCCTTGAAACTAGCCATTAATGCTGCTGCTTAAATCCAGAATGACACACCCTGCAGGAAATACTGTTTAAAATGCCAGAAAGTTGGAGGACAAGAGTTGTGTTGTATAATGTGCAAATGCAAACAAAAAGCTGAGGGTTCATGTGGAAAAGAAGCAGAATCTGGGAGGCCCAGGCCACATGTGATTAGCAAATGCTTTGAGTATGACTGTCAAAGACATTTAACAGTTGTTAAAACTTTAAAACACACCTCCCTTGCCCCAATACTGAGATGCATACATCTCCACCCCACAGAGACAGCCTCTTTCTTAGTGCCAGTCAAGATGATCTTGCAGAAATTAGTGTTTCCATTGGAAAATGGAGGAAGTCTATGCAAACATTCTAGGTCATATGGAGGAGGCGCCTGAGGCCACCCACTGGAGGACTGTCCCCTCCAATCCAGCCATGCGGTTCTAAAGGCTCCATGTCCATTCCACCTTTAGCTCCTGGAAAGACCAAAACCTCCTTGGGAAACCAAACTTTATTTCTAGGAACAAGGGAATATCAACCTTTCAGTATTCCTCACACAGCCCACCACAGCTGCCTCACTTGTCCACCTCACCTCATTCCTCTCCTACCTACTTTGCCTACCTGTTCCTCTCTCCTGTTCCCACCAAGCACAACTCCTTCCCCCTTCCCTGCTCCTTCCCCCACCTCCATGCTTTCTGGAGAGCAGTACTGCTGCTCCTGTCAGCTGCAGCCACAGCTACCAACCACCCTTAGAAGGATACACGTTTGCCCGACATGCAGTGGTGGTCTGCTGCTACTATGGTGGCCCTGCACTGGTGGAGCAGGCACCAGAGAAGTAAAAGAATCCCCTTCCCTGCTCCTCACCCTTCCAACAGCAGCAGCAGTGACCCACTGCCCCTCTGCCAGCAAGAGGAATGCTGTGGGGGCAGCACTTTCCATGCAATATAGGATGGGAGGAAAGCATATCAAGAGCCATATGGGGAAGAATCCTGAGTGTGACAGAAATCGATTATGAAACGGGGAGCGATACAAAGTGATGCTAGCAGCTATGGGGCACTATTGCCTTTGAGGAAGGGCCAGAGGGAAGAGCTTCTTTAACATTTGGAGTCAAAATACCTTATTGCAGCCTTATTTCTAGTCCTGTGCTCCCAGATGCATCAGATCTGCTGCCTATAATTTCTGGAAGCTAAAAGTCCTAACACATCTGAAGGGCACTAGTTGGGGAAAACTGCCACAATTTAAGCCATTAGAGATTAGTAGACTTCCCCCACACTCAGTATTATAGTAGATAATCTCTGTCAGAGGATTTAAGATAGCAAGGGATAATTCAGATAAACACAATGGGAGGGAACACATTTCAAAATAACTGTTCCCAGCCTTTACTCAGGCTGGTATAAGGCTGCAACAGGCTTCTTCAGAATCTTCCAGTTTCTTGACAAAATACATTCTTGATAAAACTGGCATGTCTAAGACCCTAAAGGATAAGTAGGCTAATTTTTGGAACCCTGTACTGGGCAGCTACATTTTCGAAGCTCACAGATGATATCTCCAGCCAAGAGAAGCAGTAAGCCATGGGTACAAAGTGGGGAGGCTGCATCACATGTAGCTAGAACTGAGATTTTCCTTTGTCCTTGGATCTGGGAGAACTATTACTGGATTTTTTTTTAATCTTCTGTTAGTATTTATCCAGAAGTTTTCTTCAATTTTCTGCTTCAAATTAAGGAAAAACTAAATTATAAATAAAGTTTCTGTCTGTCAAGGAAGGAGTTTGAAGACCCCCTGTGACTTTGGGATTACAGGTTGCACATCTTTGCTCTGGAGAGCTATGGGGTGGTATAGTCCAATGCAGAATAATCCAAGATCCAAAATTAAGGAATAAACTGAATGGCTTATTTCATCCCCATTTTCATCATTCAAATTTGGCTGTGATGTTGTCGTGTTTGTACATACTGCTGTGTGTGTATATACCATTATGTATGTACCATACCACTGTGTTTGTATATATCATGCACAAATGAAACAGGTCAAGAAACATGCTCAGACTCCAAGGAATGGTAACAAAGAGCATGGCAACATTATTTAGATCAGACTGAACAGAGCTTCCTGTGGCTTTTAATTAAGCTTGGTTGATTAGAACATGAGTCTGATATTTGTGTGTACAATATCTTTTTTAAAAAAAAACCTTCAGTGCTGGCAATGCACCCTTCTCCTTGCCCCAACTCTCATCCAAACACAGAGATAGTTAACTGTGCTCTGGGCTGGGCAGTTCCAAATATGTAATGAGATTCGCTTTGTCTATCATGTGATTGTGTCCTCTTTCTATTAACTTATCTAAAGGAGAACTTTTCTTCCAGCTCTTTCATCCTTCTTCCTATACCCATTCTTTACTAGTCTGGCCCCAGTGTCAATAGCTTTTCCTTCCTGCTTGTCATTTGGCAGCACCTGGGAGTTCCCACTCTTTAGCCAGGAGCTTCTCTAAAGCATTGCATTACTTTTTTTGTTGTGTTTTGTCTTAATTTTTCCTTTTTTCCTGAAAAGTTCTGTTCATGACTTATTCAAATGATCCAGCAGCCCACAACCAGGCTATTTTTCCCAAGCTTGTATCATATTATCAAATCATAAGATGCAGGGATATCTTTTGCAAATGGACAACTCCCCTTCTGCCTTCCAAAGAAAGATTACAGGGGTAAGTGATGTTTGTTTGTGTGTTTGTTTGTTCTGGTCTTCCATTTGCCACAGGTCCAAAGCTTTTTCTTTTAAAGAGGAGTGGTCTTATGACCTGGCATTCTTCAAGTGGTCACTGAAACTTTAATTACACCCCTTGTAAGGATCCAGGCCAAGGCTATATTCCCAGCTACTCTGTGCTGTGGATTGTGTGGAACAAGTTTCCAGTTCTCCTAGGTATAGCTTGAGAAATTTGAAACCAAAATGTTGGGGGGGGGGGCGGAATTAATATTTTCAGATTTGAGCATTTAAGATCTTTCCAATTGCAGTTGCCCCTTTTTTTGAAATAACAATTTGTATTTGTATTGGTGCTAACTAGGTCTTTTGGGAAATAATGCTCTAACTTGGGATTTTTCAAATCACACTTCATGGAGTTGGCTGAATGGTTGATTGAAATGAGTTTCAGTGAAAGTCATTCATCCCTGTTCTAAATTCATCACCATTTATTTCCTTTCACTCACTGGAAAGTAAGTTTGTTTTTAATTTGTATATATTGCTGATTAATAATTGCCCTAAGCCAAATGAGTGATGGTGAGACTTTTTCTTTCCCAAATTTAGCAGGACTACCACACTTTAACAGCTCAAGGTTAAATGCATTATTACTGCCAAGGGTTATTAAGCCAATACAGAGGGATAAACAGGAAACCATGGAGAAAGTAAAGGCTGGACTACTTTCATTTTAGATACAGGTTTCCATTTATCCTGGAATATTGATTAGCCATAGCTCCAATTATCTATCTGTCACTGTGTGCTCATTCTTGGCCAAGTTCAATGGTTTCCACATTGCTGTGTTGCGCAGGACAAACATGCTGCCCATAATGGAGCCTGATGTAATCCTGGAGTGGTAGATAGATGTGGATGCACGTGGTAATGATTTAGTGGCTTGACATATTGGGCAAGCACAAAAAAATTAAGTGAAAACTTCAGGAGCCTAGGGAAAGTAAGAGGAAATTGTTTTCCTTTCTATCCTCACCTTACTACTTTGTCTTCTAGTACTCTTTCTCATTCTCTCTCTCGGACTGCATGTATTGCATGCTCCTGTACTAATATAACATAATCCTTTCTTAGTGCCTCCCTTTACAATATCCTCACCCTTCTTGTATACATGTGCAGTATCCATCCAGAAAAACATTAAGTTTTCTTTCCAAAACATCTTTCATTGGAAAGTCCACTCCAGCTGCTAGTGGGTTGCTTTAGATAAAGTTTCCTGCATATTTAGCAACTTCAGCGGTGTTAAGTTGGGCGATAAAAACACATGTTACAAAACCCAACCTCCCTCTATATTTCCTGCAAATGCTAACTGAGCCCCCATCTAATAACTGGTCCTTTTTCTGTCTAGTGTTTTGTGTTAACTGAACATATTTAAGGATTTCTTCCTTTTGTGATGTTCTCTTCCATTTTTTCTCATCATAAATCTTTTCCTTCTTTCCAAAAGGTTAAATAATACACATTATTGAAATATCACCAGCTGACCTGGGGTGCAACATACAGCCTATTTTAGAGAGAGTTGCATTTTGCTTTTAAGAGTCTGGCTAAATGTTTGGAGCTACTCTTGGGTGTTCCTCTAGTCAGGAATGCCTTCTACCTGCTAAGGTTTTTATGGCATCTGAGTCCATTCCTGGAGAACACAGACAATGCCACTGTTGTTCATGGTGTAGTAACATCTGGTTTAATTTATTACAATGTACTTTGATGAGACTTCACTAGCTTCAGTTGATCCTACAACTACCAGAAATTTGACTAGAACAAACACATAATGCCTATTATTTAATCCTTATTTTTTGGTCCAATTCAGAAGAGTGACTTTTACTTTTTCAAGCTTCATCCTGAGGATCATGTCCATATCCTCTGGCCATCTGAAGTGTAATGGTGGGAATATAAGATAGAGAACTCAAATCATGGAGGCGCTGTTGTAGAAGGCTCTCTCTCTCTCCAAGTTTTTGCCTGGCTTGTCATTATTACCTTTCCAGCATAAAGTGAAAACATGGTTTTCCAGAAAACTCTGAGGATAATGCAAGAGCACAAGTTAATCTGTTGTACAGTTATGCTGTTGATGTGCCTTTACTTCTTTTTTCTCTTGGATGCTGATGTATGGGTGAGGGTGTGGGTGGGTGGTTTTTTAATGTAAGTTTATGGTTGATTTTTTTCAATATGATTGGTGATTGAAAATCAGAATTAAAATGGCAAGTGATAGGTGGAAAATCCATTTTGTTAAAATAACAAAGGAGATATTTAATGTTTAAATCAGTTGTAAGATAATTGCTTATTCTACCCAGGATATTTGATCAATATCAGGTTATATTTATATTATAAATATTTATATACAACACAATCTTTTGCCATGATATTTAAGATTTAGTCAGTGTATGTCCATTTTCTGTTGATCCCAAATTCCAGGACCAGAGTTAGCTACACTGGAAAGTTATATTTACAGACTGGCTAGAGGCATGCCTAATTTCCACTGTGGATCAATTTTCACCACTGAATAAACATTGATTCCTCCCTCTGCCATATTTTGTGCTACCTAATTGTGATCCCATAATCTTTAATTACTTTGAATTGGTCAAAATGGTTCCTCCCCTTAATTTTCTGGGAGGGGAACTTGCAGAGATATCCCTCCTGCAGCCTTTACTTTGCCTTGCATAAAGTAGAAGACCAGCATATCAACAACAGTTTCTCCTAGTTGGCTTCTATGTGTTTTGCCACTACAAAGAGGGACCCTGTGGCTTTTGAGATATTGCTGAATTACAACTCCCAGTGATCCCAGCTAGAGTACTCAATGGAGAAAGATATGGCAACTTCTAGAGG
This sequence comes from Candoia aspera, assembly GCF_035149785.1. Taxonomy (NCBI): domain Eukaryota; kingdom Metazoa; phylum Chordata; class Lepidosauria; order Squamata; family Candoiidae; genus Candoia; species Candoia aspera. The sequence goes on along the minus strand of NC_086158.1, from coordinate 47,973,911 downwards.
ACCACAGATTCCCTATTCCTGAATTGGCCAATGCCAGTCTTAAACGGAAAAAGGCACATTTTGTAAAATACCATCCATCTTTTCCATAGTCAACTATAGGATCAAGTATATTGGGAAATCCAGTTCCCTCCTTCCCTGCTGATTCTCACTGCTTAATTCTTGAGGCTGAAAATGCAAAGGTAACCAGCCCAGGAAATGCATACTTGGTGCCATTTCATATTCATCATAATGGCCTGAACAGATCTTTCTCAAGTAATATCCTGTGTCTTTCCCATCTCCAGCATCAGCACAATATGATCAATCTGACTGGAAATTCTGGGAACTGTACTGCCATCATATGTAAAAGACATCAGACTTGAGGAAGATGATCAAGGATGACTCTTGAAGATAACATTAGACATTTGAGAAATCATATAATTTATTTCCTTATCTGACCTTTTCTCATTTGTCTTTCCTAGCATCTCACCTTTCCACTTTTTGCTGTTACACTCCTGTCATCATTTGGGTCCTCCATGCTGTATGGCTACAATCTGGCTGTGGTAAACTCTCCAGCAGTGGTAAGACAGGGATAGAAAGTGGAAACTGAAACTATTCCTCTCCTAAACAAGCAGAAACAGTGCAGGGGTGCAGCTGATTGACCACCAGCTGTTCTTGAGTTATAGTTCCCAACATTCTCACCACTGACTATGCTGGCCGGGGCTGATGAAGGAGCTGCAATTCAGAAATAATCTAGATTTCCCACCGTTGATCTCCTGGCCAAAGGGCCCTTTCCATTTCCTGACCTTAACAAGAGAGCAGACTCTCTTGTTAAGGTCAGGAAATGGAAAGGGCTCTTCTGCCAGGACTCTCTTCCTTTTTCCCAGTGCCTCAGTGTTTTGACTGATACTCTCCCCTCCAGGCATCACTGGTCTTCAGCTGACCCAGGCATTGTTAAAATCTAACCATGGTAAATGTGGAGCTAGGGTTGGTTGGGGCAATATTCTCTTTATTGGCTCTCCTTTCCCTTTTGCAGCACATCAAAGCCTTCTATAATGCAACATGGTACCAGCGCTATGGGCAGGGCCTGGCTCAAGGACCGCTCACGCTCATGTACTCCCTGACTGTCTCAGTTTTTGCCCTGGGAGGCTTGGTGGGGTCCTTTCCTGTGGGAATGCTGGTCACCCAATATGGGAGGTAAGAACTGTGCCAACAAGGTAGTGATTCCCTGTTATACATAGAAATCATACAGGTTGGCAACAATGCTTGATATACCCTGAAATCCACACTTAATAGCATGCTCGCTGCCAAACCTAGGGCAATTTTTTCTAACCTGGTGACCCCATCTAGGTGTGTTGGATTACAATTTTCATTCTGCATGGATAGTATCCCATTATCCTGCCTATGAGTGATGTTTGCTATAGAACAACACATAAGGAAGTTACCAGGGTGAGAAAAGTTGCTTGTAGTATATTAAAGTATTTAAATGTATTATCTGTTTATTATCTTTTAAGACAAATGAGCAACTGTTTCATTGTCCTTGGGCTGTCTTAGAACTTCATTTTTTTAAGGGGGAATTTAAATAATGAAAATAATTAAATACATAATTGGGTTAGTTATAATCAACTTAACATACAAAAAAAAGCCTGACCCGTTCCTTCTTGCCTGCCTTTCAACTCATGCCCTGGATTTAATTTAAAGCTTTCTCTGAATCATCTGTGCTGTCATAAGAACAATGTCTGTATTTATGCTCTAGAAAACTGTTCTTTTTCATTAGAGGCTCTTGGCATCAGAATGCTCATACTAGCTACAGGGGGGTACAGTGAATTGTTTGGCCAGTTTATTTCTCATTCTATCTGATAAGTCAAACAGTCCTCATGGGAATTAAGAAGAGGGAATGCCAATCTCTTTTAGGATAAAGAAGAAACGGGCTATGGTAAAACAATTTTGGGAATGAATAGAGCATTCAGGAGACAGAAGGAGAAGGGAACAATATGAGAAAATTTAAAACTTCTGTCTTTTCCTTACCAGGAATGGCACTTTGATCCGTAGCAACTTCCTTGTTCTGCTGGCTGGCATGTTAATGGGATTCAGCCGGTACTTGGGATCCCCTGAAATGGTCATTTTGGGGCGCTTCATCACAGGGGTTCATTCTGGTAGGATATGCTATGCTGGCCAGACTTTCTCATGTTTCCATAAAGCCAAATCAAATAAATGATTTGGTTTTTGCAATGTTTTTATAGAAGTCTTGATGTTTTAATCCCATTGTGTTTTTAGAGCATTTTTATAGAAGCATACAAACTGTTGCAGAATTCAGAGAGAGATGTGCAACCTATCTCTGGTCTCCCCCCTCCTTGCATTGCACCAGCTTTCTCAGTAGCTGTAATGTATAGGAATGCCATTGCGCACATGCAAAGTTAGTTAAGAAAGTAAACAAAGTCATCATTCTGGGAGAAAGGATGTAATGGTTGCCTATTCTAAAACACCATCAGACTCATGAGCAGGAATTCAAAGATATCTGATTTATTAAAGAATAGTATGCAGGATCACAGAGAAAGCTGAGAATGATGAAAGCGCGTCAAATTCAAACTAAAAACCCTCGGTGCAAATGAGATCCCTCCCCCTGTAGAATCTTCTCAAGTTCACAATCCCAGGTGCTCCTAACGGTTTCTGATGGTCTGCGGGAAAAGGCCTTGAACAGATAACATAACCCAAACACATTCCATTGTACTGATTTCACATACAGAGCTTGGTACAAGGTCTCACAGCAGCTCCCTCCCAAACAGAAACTGTATAAACTACATTGAATCAGTGAACATGACAAAGGAGTCCTAAATAGCACAAAGAAGATTGCCATAGGGATAATAATTAATGACTGACAAATCAATGGACAGAAATGCAACAAATGTGCAGGTCTCAGTGTTAGAAAGGAAATAATCCCTTTTACTCTGTCTCACCCCACGTACCGGTTTTGGAGCTCTGTACCTTCTGACAGCCAGGAAATGGGCTCTTCTTTGGGGGAGATGGGCGGTAATTAAATTTGAATAATAAATAAATAAATAAAATAAAACCATTGCAAAACAGCATTTATTCCAGCCTTTTCCAGCTTAGTGTCCTCCAGATATATTGGACACTATATAGTAACTGTATATAGCTTACACAATTGGATTAAAACATCAAGTAAAATAACAGCTAAACATAAACATGTTGGAAATTCACCATCTTTCTTCTTTTTCTATCCCTCTGTCAGGCATCTGTCTCAGTGTGGTGCCCATGTACCTGGGAGAAATTGCCCCAAAGAACCTCCGTGGATTCCTGGGCCTGGTACCAAGCATCTTCATTTGTCTGGGGGTCTTTTCTGCCCAAGTCCTGGGCCTTCCAGAGCTTTTGGGGGAGGTAAATGCCTATACTTTCCCTCTCTGAGTGAAATGGGTTAGGGCAGGGCACCAAAAGAAGTGCAGGCTACCTGCTGTTCAGAAAGTAAGCTGAAGAAATAGCAAGAGCACCACTTTCTAACCCCCAGTTGTTCTCCTGATGGTTCAGTTAAGGTAAATGGATTTGGCTTCCTTGAACCCAAACCTGCTTCTCCAAGCATACAGAGCTTCCATAGGTAGTTCACAAAGCCCTTTGCTTCCCAATAGTTATGCTCAGCAAGCTGTTTATTTCTTATGTAATGCATATGTGCCTGTGTGTTAAATACAGTCTCTCACTTGGGCCTTGAGTGGTTGCTTGAGATCATTATTTTTCACACATCAGAAATAATCATTCCCTATATACTGTTCCATCCACTCTAATATCTAGCCATGCACCCACTCCACCAGTAATCCAGTCATACCATCCAGTCATGTGAAACATGAAAGAAAATGAAGAACAGCAGCTATAGAAAGAGAGCTGATCATATGCCAAGTCTCTGAGATGTCTACAGTGCATATTCTCTTTGCTTGGGGCAAATGCTAAATAATAAACAAGTGGACATGTGGACAAATCTTCACATCTGTTGGGACCTCTCTTTCTAGGATGCCTACTGGCCTCTTTTCCTGTCTGTAGTGGTGGTTCCTGCTTTTCTGCAGCTCTTGCTATTGAATTGGTTTCCTGAAAGCCCTCGCTACTTGCTTATAGAGAAAAATAATGTCCATGGAGCTGCTGAGGGTAAGCTGAACACATGCTGCTACTTGTTCCTCAAGCAGTGTCAAGTAGAGATAGAGATTATACTGGGCCTCATCTGTTCTTACCATGACCAGAGCCAGGTGAGAACCTGAGAGCATCTAGCAAGATCTTTTAAGACCCAGAGAGGCCCAGGAACAGAATGTTACTTTGTTGCCTTCCCTGCCATTAACACTCTCACCTAGGTCAGTATTATCTACTGAATTAAACAACCCTGAAACAAGAATATATGGAGGAAATTCAAAATACTGAAATGAGTTTTGGCATTATACTTTAATTTGTTGTTTGTACTGCCTTGAATAAAAAGTATTGATTCATCTGATCACTTGAATACTAAACAATATTTTGGGTATCCATTACTCTTCCATTCAAAACACAATAAAACAAAACTGTCAGATTGTGCTTTTTAAAAAATCTCCTGGTTTTTATAGTCTTAGGTGCTAAGCCAGCCTTCTTTAACTGGCTGTGGTGACTGGGGATGATAGGAGGCATAGTCTTCTATTTCTGGAGAATGCCAAGTTGCAGAAAAGTGATGTAAAATTAAATTAACTAGCATCTTCCTGGCTCACTGGTTTCAGAGATGTGTTAGTATCTCACAAATGCAGCCCAAGGGTATGAATAATTTTGGAGGCACAAACTACAAGGCTATAAAGATCTTTCTTGCCTGTAGAAGAGTAGCAAGAGGTCAGCTTTCTCTGTGGGTCTTCCCCTCCTTGGGAATTTTCTCCTACCAGATAAAAGATCTGCCCCTCACTTCTAATACTTAGGAATGTTGGAAAAATCATGTTCTTCCAAAAAGCGTTTGGTGACTGAGACAGGAGTGATAGAAGGTACCTGAGATGGAGTATTAGATTCTGATTATTTATATTACTGGGGTTTTGACAATGGTTAAGGATGATTATGACTGATTTTTCTGTGTGAATATAATTATTATGGTTAGGTTATGGTTGTATTATGTTGCTGCTTTGTATCAATATTATTTCTTTTTTCTTTATTTATATTTATTAAGAATTTTGTATAGAGTAAAAGACAAATCTAAAGAAAAAGAAAGAAAAGTTATGAAGTATAATGACTTCCAATGTTCTTTTCAACAGATAATTACAATCTTATAATCCTGCCTCCCTCTTAGATATTATACAAGTCCTTTCAGCCCCTCATTTTATCCACGTATTTTTTTTAATATTCAAACCCATAAATCGTTATATCATTTTGTTTCTTCTTTCAGCAAAAAGTCCATATAACGTTTCCAGTCTTTCAGAAATGTTTTTGTTGTTTTTTCTCTTACCAGTACTGATATACTGATATTATTTCTGTCAGCCACTAAGAGTTGTGATAACTTATGTAGCATAGAAGCATGCCCAATATTCTAATTTTTCCTCACAAGAGCAGTCCAGTGAGGTTCTCTCACCTTTGGGCTGAGAGAAGGTGAGTGGCTCAGAATAATCTAATGGACTTCTATGTCTGAGACTAGTATTGAATTTGTCTGCCTGGTCCTAATTTAATTGACATTAGGGATTCCAGCCAGTAACATGTAGTATAATTTGGCCTCATTTTCTCCTTTTGGCTCTCAAGTAATTAAGGTTCCCTTTGCATCTCTTTAATATATCACCCAGCACTTGAAAATGCAGCAGAATTAATTTAACAACCCAACAATATTTCAAATGGCAACATAAGTTTATCTTTTAAAGAGTAGATTAACTTTTTCCTCTACTAAAGCTAAGTACAGCTTCGTTAAAAGTTTGGTCATTCTAGTTCAGCAATTAACTAGCTGTTTTGGCTACTCCAAAAAGCCTGCTTGATTTGGCCCCAGCAATAACAATATTTCTATGGTTATTGAACTATAATTTTTATGTAATATAAGGATAAAATTAATACAAATATAAATTTTATTTATATTTATATAAATTTTATTTATATTTAATTACTATAAAATTGTCTGTGTGTGTATATAATTAGTAATGATGTAAATTAAATTAAATCATATTGAGTTGCTTTCCTGGCACCAAGCTTTTCACTCGAAGTCTAAGTGCGTCCTCTGACCAGGAAATGTGTGGTGGTTATAGTTATTCTTCCATGATTCTCCATCCTAATTTTCTGTAACAGACCTGACCAATTCTTATAGTTCAAGGACACATTATTTTTCCCCAGAGCAGACCACAAATGATGGGCTCAACAATAAAATAAATCCCACCAAGCCCCCGCCTCCCAACTGATGCCTTCCAGATGTATTGAACTCCTATGATTTCAGGTCTCATGTTGGCTGGGAATTGTAAGAGTGGAAGTTCACATCTGAAGGTCACCAAGTTGAAGAGCTGTGAGAGCTTCACGGTTTGTAAGCAATATCTTTTATGAATCTGCATATTTATATATTATTTATTTATTTTATCCAATTTGTCCCCGCCCATCTCCTCCCATCGGGGGACTCTGGGCGGTTTACAATAATCAGTTAAAACAACAATCACACAATAAATAAAATATACAGTATAAAATTACAGTAATAAGTAATATAAATAAGAGTAAAAAATAATATTACATTCAAACCAGAGATACAACATTAAAGGTTGCAACCTTTGCCTCTTACCCCTTGAAAATGATTTTGATATTATCACTTGGGTCCAGAAAACTTTGGAGGTTACACTCTGTCTATGGATTGTCCCTTGTCCCGTCCTGGAGTACTTTGGAGTATAGACTAACAGGCCATTCTCATCCCACAGCATTACGCTGGTTCCTTGGCAAGCACAATGTGCAGGATGTGATTGAAGAGATGGAGGAGGAGAAGTGCTCACTGGCCTCCGTGAAATCGGTGTCTGTGCGGCACCTACTGCTAGATCGTTCTGTGCGATGGCAAGTACTGTCTGTAGTAGTGATCAACATGGGTATGCAGCTCTCTGGAATTGATGCGGTAAGAACTAGTGTGCTGGGTCGCAATCTTTGGGATTATAGTGCGGTCCCAATACTGTGGCGCTACTAATCCTCTTTTACTTCCTGTAACTTCAGGGTCAAGTAGATTCTGACCTATCCATTCTCTGTCCATCTTTAAACCTTTTTCTCAGTTCCTCATCTATTTTTGCCAATAAAAGCCGTAAGTGCTGTTTATGGTGTATAAGAACATAAGAGGCCAACAGAATCAGACTAAGAGATCACGGAGTTCAGCTCTATTTCCCAAATACTCTAGTAGGACTACCAAGTCTGGGCTGCAAATATAACTATTTCCTGCCATCTACTGGTCATCTGGAATTTGGTAACTTGGATATGATAGCCCTAAGCAATCGTTCAGTTGTTTGGTATTGCATTCTGTGAGGACGTACTTCTCTTGTGAAGCTTCCCCATTTAGTTTCAGTAAATGTCCCTGAATGCTAACATTGTATGAGGGAGAGAGGGGGTATGTGCACTTTTCTCTGTTCACATTTTCCACAATGTGCACACATCTTATCATGCACTCCCTAGCCCATCTTGGCTCTAAGTTAACAGATCCAAACATTGTAGCTGTTCTTTGTAAGGGAAATATTCCAGTCTTTTAATTATTGCACCATTTCAGCTCCTTAACTGCCGGATATCGGTATTATATTGGTATTATATCAGGGAAGAAGACCATTGCTTAGCAGCATAGCATATGCTTTGCATGCAGAAGTCTCAGGTTCAATCCCCAGGCTGTACAAATCTGTAAGATTCCTACCTGAAACCCTGAAGAGCTGCTGTTAAGGCAGTATTAACAAAACTGAATGGATGCATTATTAAAACTGGCTGGACATATAAAGCAGTTTCCTATTTCTGGTGAGCTGTTCCCAGGATGAACTTCCCAAAAGTTATGAAAATTAAATACAGATCAGACCAACACATACTCATGACTTTGCTTCTTCACTGACAGATCTGGTTTTACACAAATGCTATATTTGAGAATGCTGGCATTCCTGATCCTGAGATTCCTTACACCACCGTAGGCACTGGTGCTATTGAGATCGTTGCTGGCTTAATAGGCGTAAGTGTGGGAAGTGAGGGACAGAATGTGTCTCTCCCTAAAAATAATGCTTCTCAGCTGGTCTTTGGATTAGCCCAGCCTTTGCACCTGATGTCATCCATATTTGTTTGGTATACAATTCCCAGAGCCCTCAGCCAGCTTGGGAAAGCTGGACACTAGGGAAATAAACTTGGATGAACAAAATAACATTAAGCTATGGGATTCGAGAAATATGTGGGCTGGAATATTTGAGAAACTTGGATGAGAACTCTGGGAATTGTAATCCCAATATAGAAGCATGCCTGTTGTGGGAATTTGGTTTGTTTGTTTTGCTAGAGCAGAGGTATAAATTACTGAAAATCCAAGCCACAATCTTATTATAATAGGGGAGTCTAATTTAACACCTACTAGTCCTTTGATTCCAAATTTCAGCACAGCTGAGACAACTTTTCAGCTGGGTCGTGCAGGGCTGCCTGTGTTTGACCCACCCCTCTCTCCCTGTTACACAGCCCCATAGCTCTTCCATCCACTGACCGTCTTTGCTGCCCATCAGCAATGCCTGGTTCTGGCAGGCTCATCACTCCATCAGCCTGATTGCTCCTGAGTGCCAGCAAAAATGGCCCCCAGTGGAGGCACTGAGGTTGGTTATAAAATTACAGGCATTTTTTCTGCTGTCAGCAGCCTCTCTGCTTTGGCTTCCTTCTGGCAGCATCTTTTCTCCCATCTTGGCAATATCAACTCTGGCATCCCAGGATATCTCCTTTCCTCTACCAGCCCCCCATCCCTTCCCAATAGTGGGATAATGCCAGTGATCTAACCCTTAGGCCATTGCTAATTGTCTAGACTTTCTTTTCTTCCAGGGATATACAGTATCTACAAATCCCTATGTCTCAGTCCCTTTCCATCAGTTCTAATCAAATAGGACTCCCCCTCTCCCTCTGGCTGCCTTTCGGCATCATAGATCATACTTGGAAGGGACTATTTAGGCCAACAAGCCCAACTCCACCCACCCACCCTTCCCTGTTTCACTGCAAGAATGCAAATTAAGACAACCCAGGTAGAAGACTGTCAAGCCTCTGCTTGAGGCAGTGAAGGGAGATCAAGCTTATGCCTTTTAATAAAATGTGTTTGTTGGAAAAGGTGCTGATTTTTTGCCACCACCGCCTTGGATAACAGGTTTCACTGTTTTTACTGTTAGAAGATTTTTCTAACATTCAGTTGGAACTTACCTTCCTGTAACTTAAATCTATTATTCCACATTTTGCACCCTAGCATGGTTGAGAACGGGTCTTGACCTTTTGTATGACATCTTTCAGGTATTTGAAGAGTGTTTTCATATCTCTCTTTAGCTGCCAGACTCCCCTAAGGCAGGCACAAATTAGGCAGAAGGCTTGGACAACTACAGCCAGGAATTAAATCTTTATTGTCATACTGGAACAACACCTATAACAGAGAACTGATAGTCTTTTTAAGTTGATGCAAAATTTATATCCAGTTACAGTACAATTAAGGGATGCGGTGGCACTGTAGGTTAAACCACTGAGCTGCTGAGCTTGCCGATCGGAAGGTCGGCGGTTCGAATCCACGTGACGGGGTGAGCTCCTGTTGCTAGTCCCAGCTCCTGCCAACCTAGCAGTTTGAAAACATGCAAATGTGAGTAGATTAATAGGTACTGCTTTGGCGGGCAGGTAACGGCGTTCCGTTTAGTCATGCCGGCCACATGACCACGGAAGTGTCTACGGACAAACGCTGGCTCTTCGGCTTTGAAACGGAGATGAGCACCGCCCCCTAGAGTCGGACACGACTGGACTTAATGTCAAGAGAAACCTTTACTTTTACCTACAGTACAAATCCTGCACATGTTTTCACAGTAGTATCTCCTGTAGGGTGAGATCTTGGACTTTCTTTTCCCCCACTCATTGTCCCAATCACTGGAGATAGTTCCATATCTACATTATTTAGACATCTGCTCTCCTGCTTAGATAATTTCCACAAGTTAGGCTAAGAACCACCGGCCATAAATCACCTGACAAGTCTCTTCTCAAGGCAATCATGCCCAGCAACTCCAATTGCTCTTCATAGTACTTGGTGTCTAGTCCTATGGTCATCTTCACTGCCTTTCTCCAAACCAGTTCCAGTTTGTCTATATATTGACAATCTATGTTGTTAATGTGTGGTGCCTAGAAATGGACCCAGTGGTCAGGCAGAATTTGGCCAATGAAGAATAAAGTGGAACAATGACTTCCCATGTTTTGGAAACTAATTTGGAAATTATATTTCTCTTGATGCAGCCTCAAACTTCATTTACCTTTTTTGCGGCCACATCACACTGTGGACTCATATTCAGGTTTAATAAATTACTATACTAAGATCTTTTTCACAAGTACTGTTGCCAAGCCAAGTATATGCCATTCTATTCTTGTGCATTTGATTTATAGTTCCTATGTAAGGAACTTTGTAATTGACTCTGATCAATTTTATTTTGTTGTTTTCAATTCATGTTTCTAACCCATTAAAATGTTTTGAATTTTATTCCTGTGCTCTACTGTATCTCTTTATCTGCAGATTTTATAGGTGTTCCCTGCACCTCTTCAACTAAATTTTTAATAAAAACAAAACATTTTTAAGAGTAGAATATCCATGACTGATCCTTGTGGCACTCCTACTCAATACGTTTCTCCAATTTGATGAGGACCTATTGACGAGCATTCTTTCAGTCAGATTTTCAAACAATTAAGTTATGACACTTAATTGTCATGCCATCTAGCCCACATTTAATTAGCTTGCTAATCAGTGTATCAGGGAGTACTTTGTCATATGCTTTGCTGAAATAAAGCTATATTACAATAATATAGATTCCCACAATCTATTAAGGAAACTCTCTGATCAAAATAATGAGATAAGATCAGTCATCCATGCTGACTTCTGCTAATTAATGAATTGTTCTCAAGGTGCTTACAGATTAATCAGTTTATGATCTGCTCTAGAATCTTCTCAAATACTGATCGCAGACTGCCTGGTCTATAGTTTGCTGGATCTTCCTTCTCCTTTTTTGAAGATAGGGATTTGCTTTTCCACTGTCATATGGGCATTCTGCCACTTCCCCCAGAGAATACATAAGAACTTGGCCAGACCATCAGCTAGTTCTTTCAGTATCCTAGGGTACAATTTATGTGGTCCCGGAGGGTTAAACTCGCTCAAAATGTTTACCATTTATTTATGCAATTTATCTCCCACATAAATCCAAATTGACTCTAGGTCATGCCAAATTAGATTCTAGGTGATAAAGGTAAAACGGCATTAAAGTATAAATTTATCACCAAAGCAACTTTGGTAATGTTCAATAAATTAACACATTTTAAAAGCAAAACAAAAAATAACAACAGCAACATTAAACACCACATATGGGAAAAGTCTCCCCAAATTAAAATATCCATGGGGTTGCAAAATATCCTATTTGAGGGCCTGCTTGACAGCTAAGTCTTTAAGGCATCTCTAAAAGTCATCCGGGTCAGAGCCATGTGGATTTGGGGGGAATGCTGTTCCAAGGGGGTGGCCAGAAAGGAGGCTTGTCTCTGAGGTCCCATCAAATGACACTGTTTTATTGATGGGACCTGGAACATGCCAACCTTGCCACCTCTTATAAGATGGGCAGAATCAATTGAAGACTGGTGGTCCTATATTCAATTCAATTTTATTTATGGCCAAAATGCCCAGATGCTCCTATAGATATCCATGATGTGACACATGAAGAACATTATAGGTGACAACTAGCACTTTGAATTCCACCTAGAAGCCAACTGGTAACCATCTCAGCTTGCAAAGTAGTGGTGTCACATGGAGAAACTGAGGTGCACCCATAACTGCTCAAGCTGCTGCATTCTGGACAACTTATAGCTTCTGAGTAGACTCCAAGGGCAGCCCCATGTGGAACACATTGCATAATCCAAACAAGAGATGACTAAGGCATAAGTGACTAGGAGGAGGTTAGAGAAATTTTCCAAGTGATGGCTTCTTAAGGAAGGGATACACCATTGCTTCTTTCAAGGGAGGTGGGACCACTTACTCAAGAAAACTCACCATTGTTTGGACTCAGATGTACATCACTCCTGGGTGGCCTTAACCTACCAAGAGCTAATGCTGACAGCCCCAAGAACCGTCTCCAATTTTTTTGAGATTCATAGGCTCAAACTGTGAATGTTCGTATCAATCAAACATTCAATCCTGTCCCTTTATTTATTTATTTAATTTTTATCCTACCTTTTTAATTTTTTTATAAATAACTCAAGGCGGCAAACATACCTAATACTCCTTCCTCCTCCTATTTTCCCCACAACAACAACCCTGTGAGGTGAGTTGAGCTGAGAGAGAGTGGCTGGCCCAAGGTCACCAGCCAGCTTTCATGCCTAAGGCGGGACTAGAACGCACAGTCTCCCGGTTTCTAGCCCAGCACCTTAACCACTAGATCAAACTGGCCTGCTCTGCACAATTTCCTGATGGAAAACATACCTTCTTCTTGGAGAAGACTGAACCAAAATAGGAGTTGAGTCATTTTGCCTGGTTGTTGTTGTTGTTCTTACCTGTTAGCATTTCGGCATTTTTATTAAGCAGCTGATATACTGATTCTTTTCTTTTCCATTTATTTTGAATGTATCTAAAGAAGCCCATTTTGTTAGTCTTAGAATTGTTATTCTAGCCTTATTTCAGTCTGAGATTTTGTTTAGCTAACAATAACCTCTCAGTTCTGGTTTAGCTGTCTGTATGTTCCTTAGTGAGCTGCCCCTCTTTCCATTTCCTGTATGTTTTCCTATTTTCACTAGTCACGTTCGCTCCTTCTGCTGTCCATTTTTCCCTTATCAGAATTGTTTGTAGTTGTGTTTTAGTCTCTCTTGCTTTGGAACTCCTGTCCTCCTGAGATCCTTTTTCTGTTAGTTCTCCTGTCATGGGATCCTACTTATAATTGCTCTGAGTTTATTAAAATATACTTTTTCGAAATCCAAGATACACACTGGACTATGCTCAGATTCCCTTAAATTAAGAACTCCAGCATTAAACAGTCACTTTCCCCTAATGTTCCTTTCACTTCTACTTCCTCAGTTAAACTTTCCCTTCCCACCTGATTCTAGTGCATTACACTTAAGGGAGAAAAATCAATTAGATCCTAGAATATTTCATTCAGGAGAGTCGGTGGTCCCATTATTCTTTTAAAGAATCTCAGTATCTAACTAGTTGTAGGGAAAAAAAATAGACCTTTAGAGGCTGACATTCTAGCTCTTTTGCGTGGGATGAAGTAGTTATTCTTCAATGAACTCTTTTTAGCAATAGCACTGTGCAGCATTGTTGTGTCTTCCCAGTATGCTTGCCTGTGTTTACTGTGTGTATATTAGATATGTTTGAAGCAGTCAGTATTCGGGTCCTTTCAGTAGTGCATGCCAAAATTCCATTCTGTTAAATTTTCTGCAATTTAATTTGCAAGAACATTTCCGTTTATTTTTGTATGCAATATTCTCTAATAGACACATTTTTGCATGCAACTTTCCTTAGGACACGTATTTCCCAAATGTATGCATTTCTAGACACATTTTTAAATTTGACAGCTGCATTGCAAAATCCAGAGAAAAGCAGAATGTGAAAAATAATTATTTCAATCTGTGCAGGAGTTCAAGATGTGCAAATTAAGCCAATTAATTTAAAAATGCAAACCACCAGATTTTTCTGATTTTTCTAGCATATACGTGTACATGGAAACACAAAACCTAACCACTAAAATCCTTCTCCTGTCCACTTTTCTCCTGCAGTGTTTCACCATTGAGAAGCTGGGACGTCGTCCTCTCATTATAGCTGGCTTCTGTTTTATGGGCATCTGTTGTGCTGGCATCACCCTGTCCCTGGTGCTTCAGGTGAAAACATCTTCATGCACAGAGTTATCCCAAGTAATCTAATTTGCATCTGATTGTCACTTCAGGCTGTGGTTTTAGATGTGACAGTAGCAACCTTTTGTGTGTGTGAAGGTTCCCAGGGCTGCTTTTTCCTATCTTAAAACTAAAACAGAAACACAAAGTAACTGTGGTCCCAGTCTGGTGGATAAATGCAAAATATTCTGAACACCAAAGTGGGCACAATTCAGGAACTACAAAAGGATCCTACCATTTCTGAAATATTCATCAGAATGTGAAAAGCTGAGTTAGAAAACAGAACTACAGAACAGGGAATCTTAGATCTAGGATGTCAGAATATTGACCATCACTGCAACCAAACAAAAACAATAAAATTAGTGTAACTAGGAGTCTGCAGATAGGACTTATAGAATGCAAAACTGGAATAGTGGTGGATTTAGGGACTTGTGAGTAAGAGAAAAGTAACTATTTTCACTTCCATTAACATATCTCAACAATTGAACATCCTTCCTGCAGGCAAGTGTGTCCTGGATGCGTTATCTCAGTGTGGCTTTTGTCATTGGGATCATTGCAGGATTCTGCATGGGACCAGGTAAGTTTGTGGAGCAGGGAAAGGTATCTGAGGAATAAAAAGATATCAAAACTTTTATTCTAGATTACCGAGCACCAAAAGAATAGAGTAGGATCAAGACTGAAGGTCACCAGCTGAACTGCAGTTAGCATCCTAAGGACCGAACTCAAAAAATAAGAAGGGAATTAATAAAATGTTCAAAAATTTGGTCAATGGAAGAGATGGAATGAATGGTGGCAAAATAAATAAATAAATTTTATTTATTGGATTTATATCACACCTTTGTTCAGGAACTCAAGGCAATAATATCTTGCCTTTGAAGTGTCAAGATGCAAATTGCCTCTCTGGGTTCTGCTGCTGCTTTATTGTGGGCTGCAGAAGCAATTCCTCTGCATGCTGCTAACCAACAGGCAAACGCATAGCACTCCAAATATGATGGACGAGGTGGCTGCTGGTTTACCCAATTGATGTATTAGTGGAGCCTCCAACAAATCCATAACTCATTGTCGGCCAAGAATTTATTTGCTGTAATTACATCTTTAATTAGGATTTTAATGGCTCATTGTTCACAAACAATGATGAATCTGACTTTTAAAATATAAATATCTCTCTTCCCACTCTGGGTGATCTGTGAGCAATGCTCATTCAGTGGTTTTTCTGAATACTTCATGGGTGGAATTTTTTATTAAGGCTTTGAAAAAATAAACCACAACCATTTTAGGAAGCAGTACTCTATGCTTCTAAAAAAGCAAGGAATGCTGTGCAAATTGGTACTGGATAAAAGAAGGCAGTTCTTCTGCACCAGGGCAAAGGGTGTTGTTAGAGTTCAGGGCAGCGCCTTCCTTAAAGAAGCCTGTGCTATCAGCATCATGTTATATGCTTGAGCATGGAGCTAAGCTGAATTGTAGAACAATTTTGGACACTTTCATGCCCCTTGAAAAGTGCTCTATAATTTCAGCTAATGAAGGGATGGCTCAAACAGATGTAAAAGTACTGGGGGGAGGGACAAAGAGGAAAATGACCATATCACTGTTGCCTTAGCAACTAGGCTGATAATCCTATTTTGCTGTGCAGCAATGTAATTATATTACCCTCCCTCCAAAATTCTGCATTTAGTCCCAGTTCTGTCAGAGGGTGGTTTTGAATATGATTCAAGCACATTTCCTCCCAAGAGCCAGGCAAGGTAGGACCCTGCCTAATCCGCCTGATGCTGACTGCAGTCTTTGTCTGACAGCTGGGGTCCCATTTCTGATGACAGCCGAACTCTTCAAGCAGTCCCATCGGCCATCTGCCTATATTGTGGGTGGGTCCCTCAACTGGCTGTCAAACTTCACTGTTGGCTTTGCATTTCCCTTCTTGCAGGTAACATAGGGCTCTGAGTTGTGATAACCTCCCCCAACAAGGATACACACCATCTCCCCTTAAGTATATTGGCCTGCATAGCTGGAGTTGGGGACCCCAGGTCAACAGGTGCAGTGTAGCATTTTGGTTGGAATCATGCCCCACCCCCATGAGTAAATGGGACTCCAGGTTAGAACATTTCAATGTCAAGCATACTTGATCATAGACTATTCTGGCTGGGGCAGATAGGAGATAAGATGGATTATCTGGACAGAAACAGATTTTCTGCACTGTTACCAAGCTGAAATTGCTAGTGAAGCAGCAATCAAGTTAGTCCTGAAACAAAGACTTCATCTTTCCAAACCTGATATTGCAACTTTTACTGAGCCTCTTGGGAACTGCAAGTCTAGTTAGTAATCCTCAGTTACAGAGAAGGGAATTTGCAACAAAACCAAGCTGGTCATGGCATATCATTCCCCAGCATCTAGAAGCAGAATTGCTACTGATCTCTATAATTGACACCAAGCTAGATGGACTAATGATTTGAGTTGATTTAAGGGAATTTCCTAGATTCCTAAACTTTATTGGTAAAGCAGTAAAGGGATCTGCTAGAGGGAAATAACTTTAAATATTCAACATAATAATGGTGTTTCTTCCTGTATTAGACCAATTCACCCTCTCCTAACCTATGTTGCTATCGCCATACTAGTTGGGAATTGTGAAAACTGTAATCTAAACATATCTAGAGGGCACCAAGTTGGGAAAGGCTGGATTAAGTGAAGGTATGGGAACTGGGGAATGCCAGAGCCTGTTTCTTTTAGCCTGTTCTGACCCAATTTTCTTTCTATACTCAGATGTCAGCTGGTGCTTTCTGCTACCTGATCTTCTGTGGCATCTGCCTTCTAGTTGCACTGTATGTCTATTTCATCATCCCTGAGACTAAAAATAAGACATTCATGGAAATCAACCACATATTTGCCTCCTCTCGCCATAACTTCTTCTCTAACTTGCCTGATTCTATCAAGATGATCAAGTTAAATGGCTATGGAGCCCTGGAGAGCAGCTCTTTGGAACTCTCTGGATCAGGATCGAATCTGCCATGAGGCTCTTCAGTTCATCATTTTGGGAAGCCCTGTCTCCCTCCATAGGAGAAGTCATCTTGATGAGCTGTCTTCTGTCACTGGCCAAAGGAAGATGATTTAGCTCCCTGTTTTCCCCTTCCTGGCCAACAATACAAATGGATCCTGTGACAAAAATGGAAAAACATCTCATTCCAACCTAGAGAAGTTGCCTCTCGCCACCTGTCCCTCATTTTTAGCACCTTCTACTTGCTTTTTCCTTTTACTTCTTTATAAGTGGATTTGTAATATTCTCAGGGAACTGCTCAGTGAAAATGTTTCAAATGTCATGGATGGAATCTATCTTCTGTAAATCTAACAGCAGAGATGGGGAACCCATAACATGCAGGCAGCTGATCCAGCACCCCAAGAATAATGCATGGTCAAATTTTGGAAGCAACATTTTTCAGATTTCTTTTGTTCAAAAATCAGAAATAGGAGTAGGAGGCACCTTTTATTCCCATCTTAACCCCTACCAAAGTACAAAAATGCCCCAACTTGCCATTTTGAGGGCAATTTTGGCCAGTTCTTGTCATTTGGCCAAAGCTAAGGATGAGGGACGCGGTGGCGCTGCGGGTTAAACCGCTGAGCTGTCGATCGGAAGGTCGGCGGTTCGAAACCGCGTGGCGGGGTGAGCTCCTGTTACTAGTCCCAGCTCCTGCACACCAAGCAGTTCGAAAACATGCAAATGTGAGTAGATTAATTGGTACCGCTTCGGCGGGAAGGTAATGGCGTTCCGTGAGTCATGCTGGCCACATGACCCGGAAGTGTCCCTAGGGACAACGCCGGCTCTAAGGCTTAGAAACGGAGATGAGCACCGCCCCCTAGAGTCGGACACGACTGGACTTTACGTCAAGGGAAACCTTTACCTTTACTAAGGATGAGAATGATAGCAAGAAAGATACCATTCTCATTTCCACTCTTAAACTCACTTAAATTCCCCTGAGACCCCAAAATGATAATTTGCGTTATCTTAAGCTACCAAAGGAAGCACTGCATCTCAGAGGTGTCCTGCTCCCATTCCCATCCTCAATTCCCCTCCAAAAATAGGGGAAAAAATAGGGGGAAAATGTATCTCCACTCCATTGCAACATCATTGGATGGCCTTCGGTGACCTTCCAAAATGTTGGAATGTTGAATTGCAGAATCCCAACAACATATTATCCACCCCATTTTACCATGTAAGGCATTTAGGGGGATATACCAAAGTATTTCCAATTTTTCTTTACCAGCGGCTGTATCAGCACATGGGTTAGAGCTGAGACTCCATTCAGAGATCAACTACAGCAAGGCATCCATGCAGTATCAGCCTAAATATCAATATCGTAGCTTCTCTGGTAGAGTTATATTAATGTACTTAAAAAAAAGAGAGCAATTATATAGCCTATGCACAAGTAAGCATAACAAGCTGTTAAAGACAAAGTAGAAATAAAAATTTTAAAGTAGTGATTGTATGAACAATTGTACCTATTCACAAGATAAATCATTTTCAAGGTAAATAATTTTCTTCCCTCTCCCTCCAAATAGTACCCAATAGTTATGGAGACAAATATGTGTATCAGGTACTTGCAGAACAATCAGTTATGCGCACAACAAGAATTTGGAACATGTGACATGTACATTGTACACATTAAGTGAGCAGATATGGAGAATTATACATTTTGTAGGGAAGTAGTAGGTCAGTGGTAATTGCATGCAGGGTTCCCATATGTAGTTCCCAGTACCTGCAGATAGGGCTGGAAAAAAGACTTCTGTCTGAAAACATGGAACTCTGCCAACCTGTATAGCTTGAGTAAATAGAAGAACATCATTTTAAGAACAAAGCTACTGCAAGGAGGCATGCAACAAATTGAGAGCATCGAAGTTTGCAGCCCAATTTCTGACCCAGTTTTAACAATAGAGGCATGGTAGCACCTCTCTGGTCTTCAGTAAATGGATCAGAGTCTGAGCTCGCTTGCCCTCTATCCTAGCATGTATTGCACACACTCCTGGTATAAGGGAACATACTCTGCTGCCATCTCATAAATAAATTAAAATGCCTTGTTAACTGCCAAGGTAGAGTGTTCAAAGGAAGAAACACACTGCTTTTAGCTTATCCATTTGTCTAAGCTTCCCCCTGCACTGAACCAATGTACTTGTAAGTCCCTCCAGTTACAGTGCAGAGACTATAGCAGAAATGGAAATCCAGCCAAAGGTGCATGATAGGAAAAGAGAAAGAGAAATCTTTTGTTCTGCTGTAAAAAAGGCCTTCCCCAACTTAGTGACCTTCACAAATCCTATAATTTCCAGCCAGCATGAGGGGACTGCAGTCTTAGATGTCTCCATGGGACCAGCTTTTGTAATGGTACTAGCATGGAATAGATCTGATATGTTACTCACTCTTTCAACTCAAAAGTTATTTTTTCAACTATGTCTCCTATGCTTTAACATTCCCTAAGGTTACAATAAGCTGATTCTTGCCATTTTTGCATTATATTTTATGTGGAGCTAGAATGAGTGCAGCAAGAAGTGGAAGGAGGTCAGATGTGCTTGAAGAAAGTTGCAGGTTTAGACCTTGGTATTTCCAGTTAACATGATCAAGTACTTGGTGACTAAGAGAATCTCTGCCTGAAAACTGGATAACTTCTACCAGTCACAGTACAGTAGGTAAAATTAGTGATTAAAGCAGGGATGGGCCACCTGTAGTTCCAGGGACAACATGCAACCAAAACCTTTTTCTTACCAGAAAACTCCCCTCCCCAGATACCCCATCTCCTCCAAAACCTGGGAATACATAGGAAATCCTAAACACAATGGTAAGTAAGATAGAGATGCAACCACTTTGTATGAGCATTGCACCCACTGTGGACATCCCTCCCCCACAACTTCATCTTTTGGAGCTTCTGGCTACCAAAAAGTTGAAATCTATCCCCCTTCCCTCTGCTGCATGAAATACCCAGGGTTTTTTTTTTATTATGATTCTCTTGAAGGCAGAGGGGGGAAAAGGGTCTTTCTCTGAGTACTGAAGAGAGTTTGCTTAAGCAGAGTTGCCCATGCTCATTGTGAATCTCCCTGCACAATCTTAACAAGAACAGTGCATTTTATTTGGAATACCATGTGCTAAAATTTTGAGGAGAAATGAAAAGGTTGAAAAATTGATGCAGTAGGAATCATGTGTCTGTAGGAAGTGGCTGGATGGGGGTGGGATGGGATACAGATGCTAATATACTGTAGGGCTGTTTCACTTGCACTGCCCTTGAGCATTCCCATGACAGTGTAGTGCTTCTGGCATGTTTAACCACTTATCTTCAGAAATTAATCAGCTCAGGTCTGCTCTAGATGAAATGCAGAAAAGAGATCTGCTGTACTACTGCAGCTTTGGGACACCACGGTTCCATGGTGGAAACTCCTTACTGGTTCTTGCTCCTGATTTCCTTCACTTCCCTCTCCTTTCCTGAAGTGAAGGTGCTACAGTATTTGCCACAATTCTGCCATTGCTGTCTGGCTGCTCTAAGTGGCAATTTTGTTCTCCCCACAAAGTGACCAGTTGACTGGTGGACCTTCCTCCCTTCCTCCCTCCAGCCCTCCCTTCCATAAACCGAAGAGTTGAGATATCAGATAGCAGTCTTTTTTTAGTGCTTTACAATTGGTCAGACCTGACCAGTTCAATGGGGCAAGTGAGGACACTCAAAAGTTGATGGTTTCAGAGGAGATGTTAGCAGCTGTGTAGAAGGTGCCATAATTAAGTAACTGTCCATTTTGCTGCATGGCATTTAAAGTCTGCCGAGATCTTGTGAGGCATGACTTCCCTTACTATTGTACAGCCCTTTGGCCAATGAGCAGAGGCAATATTTGACCACATTATTTGCCTTGGCATAAAATGGCTTGGCATAAAATAATCCATAGAATGGAGAAAATAGATTATTCTATGTTTGCCCAAAAGAAAGATGATACTGAATTTAAGATGATTCAAAAAGAAATATTAAGGGGTGGGGAAAGAATGCTCATATTCTCAACAAACCTAAGACTATCCTTCCCTTTTAAATTTAAATAATTTGGGAAAAACCCAGTCTCAGGTAAATATAATATTTGCTGGTAATATTAGAAGTTGGGATTCTGGTATTGGGAGGAAAATTCAGGCAGACAAAAATAAGTACTTTTTCTTGCAGTACAAACTGAAATTATGCAGTTTGATAGCACATGGTACAGTGAAGACTACCAACCATTTGGATGGTTGAAAGAAAAGAGGAAATTTATAGAGGACAAAGCTTTCATAAACTGCAAGAGAGATATCCATTCCTAACCCGAGGACACCAAAATTACAAAACATGTGTCATGGTATCACCCACCAGTTTGTACTTCCAACATAATGTTGTAGACAAATATATTTGGGGCAGCTTCCATTATGATGATGTGACTCCCTACAAATGCCTTGTATAATGCCTTGCCCTTAAATTATCAATGAAATACATACTGAATAACAGAATCGTGTCCCTAATGCAGTGTTTATATGGATTAGGTATGTTTGAGTTAAACAACTGAAGCATACATGCAGATATACCCCTGGCCAACCAACATTTCTGTTATTTCTTCATTACTTCTATATTATTATGGCAGTCTAGAAAAAGGGATTGAAGGTACAGCTCTTAATATGTTCTCATTAGTTTGAAGATAAATGTTTTTTCTTGATTTTTATTTTTAAGAGGGGCCATCACAAATACGATCTGCCACAAAATTTGTCATCTGGCTTGCAAGACATTTGCATGATGAATAAAATTTTGCATCTGAAATCAAGACATTGCAATATAGCGTCTGGGTTACACATCATGCTAAGCCACAAGGAATAATTTAAAACCTCTGTGGCTGAATTCGCACAAAATGTTAAGCCAAAGCTAAACAAATCACATTAGCTTAATGTATGATTCCAGCCAGACAGGCTTACGACTGTGGGCTGAGGACTGTCTGTCACTGAAGCAGTATTACCAAGCCATTTGAGGAAAGTGTCAGCTTGAGGTGTTTGTTGGTGCTTCAGTAATGAATTGAAGCACTGTGTCTGTCGGAACCAGGAAGACTGAAGTTAAGTATAATAGTGGCAGAGGAAAGTTCTCCAGGGCCCAGGTATCTTACTGGCTATATTTGTACGGGTGGTCCTTGCTTACTGAGCACTCATTCAGTGACCATTTGAAGTTGTGACGGTGCTGAACAAGTGGAACTTATGACTAGGGCTCAAAGTTCTGGCCGTCACAGCGCCCCCATGGTCACATGATCACAATTTGGGCACTTGGCAACTGTCTCGCACTTACCACAGTAGCAGTGTCCCATGCTCACATGATCACCATTTGTGACCCCTCCTGCCGGCTTCCCACAAACAAAGTCAACAGGGAAGCTGGTAAGGAAGGTCACAAGTTGCTTTGGAAGTCCCCCCGACCTTCCTGCACTCTGTACCATCACACCGTCCATCCCCCTTGGCCTTCCTGAGCTCACGCCCTGCCATGCCATCCATCTCTGTCCATCCTTCCTGTGCTCACACTCCTCACACCCCCCATCCCCCTCAGACTTCCTGCCCTTGTGCCCTGCCACGCCATCCACCCCCTGTTGAGCCCAAGACTGCCCTGGCTGTTTTGGCAACTAAAGCACACTGCTACCTCATGCTTAACCTGTAGTCTATCAGGTCACCAGATCCATCTCACCAATACTACTGCTGAACCAGGTACTATCTATGTTATCTTGTACCCGTGCATCTGGCTTTTCCTATCTAAGTGCAGAATCTTACATTTCTTACCATTGAACAACATTTTGTTGGATTGGGCCCAACGTTCAAGTCTATCAAGACCCTTCTGAATTTTAAGCTTGTCTTCTGAAGTGTTAGCAATCCCACCCACCCATCCAGCTTTGTGTCATCCACAAATTTTATGAGCATCATTTTTATTTCCTCATCTAAGTATTCACGTTATGAAGATGTTGGAAACCACTGAGCCCTGGACAGAACCCTGATGTACCCCGCTGCATACCTGTATGCATAGACCCATTAAGGACCATATGTGGGCTACAGTTGTTTAATCAACTGCAAATCCATTGGTAGTGACACCCTCCCTTCCATATCCTTCCAGTTTATCAAGAAGGGGAACATGGTCTACTTCATCAAATGCCTTACTGAAGTCTAAGTACACTATACCCACAGCATTTCCTTTATCCATTAATCTAGTCACATTGTCAAAGAAAACAATACTTATTTGGCATAACCTGTTTTTAACAAATCCATGCTAGCTTCTGGCAATCGCCTTGTTTGTTTAAATCCAAAGTGATTAAGTATAAGATGTCCATTTAAATATTAACAAAAAAAGAGGGCAAAAGAGAACAATCTTTTGTGCATGCTAGACTGAATTATTATGCATTGAGACTTATTTAGAAATTATTGCTGTTTAAATAGAAGTACAAAGCCTCTCATCACAGTGGGGAAACTACCCAGAGAAAAAAGCCATCATTGATCTAATTCAAATAGGGTTATTTGGTTGCATTGGTTGCTTATCTAGTTTCAGGCCAAATTTATAATGATGATAATGACAATATAAGAGTTCTGATGGATCCAGACAAAGACCCATCTAGACCAACACTCTGGTCACTCAGTCTGGTGGCCAGTCAGGTGCATTTGGGAAACTTTCAAGTTTAGGCAGGAAGATCATAGCCTCTTCCACTGTTATTTCCTAGCAGCTAATATTCAGAGTATGTCAAAGATAGCAAACAGTTATAAAGACTAATAGTCATTGTTAGCCCAATCCCCCATGAATTCATTCAGCCCTATTTTAAAACCTCTACATTAATTGCTATCACCACAACCAATGACAGCAAATTCCACATTTTAACTATGTATCTGTAAAGCATTTTCTGTTATTAGATCTGAGACATCCCACATAATGATCTTCAAAACACCATCTGAAATTATAAGAACCTGCCCAAGCCTTAAGATCTATTGCAGATGCCCTGCTTCTTAGTCCATCTATTAGATGCTCACCTTCTCAGCAGCAGCCCAGTTCTGTGGACCTCCTCTCAAAATATATACCAGCCCAATCTACTTTGCTGGCTTTTGATCAGACCCTGATCATTTTTCAATTTCAAACAGTTTTTTAATATTTAGCATTCTATGTTGTTCTGCTTTAAAGAACCAGTTTGGTGTAGTGGTTCAAGGCACTGGGCTAGAAACCAGGAGACTGTGAGTTCTAGTGCTGCCTTGGTGAGCTGGGTGGCCTTGGTCAGTCACTCTCTCTCAGCCCTAGGAAGAAGGCAGTGGCAAGCCACTTCCGAAAAATGTTGCCAAGAAAACTGCAGGGACTTGTCCAGGTAGTGACCAGGAGTCAAGACTGACTTGAAGAAAGAGACACAAATTTAGCAAGTGCTGTTTTAGAGTTGCTTTTATATGATTACTATGGTTTTGACGTAATTTGGGTTGGAAGGATTTTATTCTGAAAGGTAGCATAGCAATCTTTTAAATAAAAAAATGGCGAATTGAGGCTTTATTTTTACATTATACCCTTGTTTCAGCCAGATCTAAGGTTTATAAATACTTCATAACTGATAAAGCAAAAATACTGTATATCACATTTCACACAGGAAAAAGTAATGTGGAAGGCGGTTCTAACTAGTCTTGTTCATGCTGACTGGAAGGTTTTGCAATGAGTGACCACTAGATGTCCCTATTGGTCAGTTACCTCAACTGGATGCTTACAATAAAACTGGGTTGCATAAATCTGAGTCTCTTGCTACACTTACCTAGCTTCAAGTAGAGCTGCAAATCCCTTTTACTCAAGTGGTCAGTTTGAGAGCTGTGCAGAGCATAGGAGCGGAGGAGCTTTGAGAGCAGGAGCAGTTTTTTTCAGCAGCAAAATCTGAACTGAGCTCATGGTCAGAGCAAACAATAAGGAAAATTACATCCTGGGATATACAAGGGTTTCTCAACATTGGCAACTTTAAGATGTGTGGACTTCAACTCCCAGAATTCCTCAGCCAGCATGTGTCCTGCAATCACAGCCTAGCCTTCCCCACTGCTGCTGAGTTAAAATGCTATCCACCCTTCCCCAAGGCAGTACAAAATAATGCCAGCATGAAATGACTGTCCCATTGCCAATCCCTAACCTGCCTCTGCTGTAGCATTTCTAATAGCCCTTCCAAGTGGCTGAGTTAAAATGCTATCCACCACTCTTTGAGCTGGTAGAAAAATAGCCTGGCATAAATTGTGTTGCCCCATTGCTGCTCCTCTGTTGCCACAGAAAGAAGGCCAGCAAACGGTGTTGTTCTTATTTATTGTAGGAAATCAAGGAAAGAGTTTGGTGGATGCCTCAGGAGGTGGGGTCAAAATTGGCAAAATGATGGATATGATGTCACAATACAAGGCCTGTCCCACTTGACTTTTTGCATGTACATATGCTCAGGTTCAAAAGGGTTGAGGCTCGTATTGTAACACTCCATCTGCCTTCTTGCCAATTTTGACCACCGCCTAGCAACCATCACTGAAAACTAGTGAGCTTCAACCTTCAGCAGCATGAGGTGCTATGTGTCATGAGTAAGGATGGCGAGCAGGGGGCTCCCATCCAGACTGTCAAGCGCATGCGTAGCACTGATGAATTGTTCAGCCATTCAAAGAGACACAGATCGGGACCGCCTTAACCCTTGGGGGTTATATGTCTGGGTTTTCCCATGCTTCTTCAGTTTGTTAGGATTCCTGTTAAGTACTAGCAATAAATATTAGAGACCAGTTCCATGTCTCAGTGTGTTTCCTGGTTGTTAGGACACTATGGTCATAACTGTTGTTAACCCTAACTCTAACCCTAACTTCTGCCAAAGCTAAGCAAAATGAATAATTTTATCTTCTGGCAACCCCTTTCAGCATGCTTCCTGCCTGCTGGGTATTGCCACGTGAATGGGGAAGGTATGATCCGAGCCCTCTGCTCATCTTCTCCAGATTGGATATCTGCCTCTCCTTCTGCAGCTTTCAAGTCTTAGGGTCTTTGGGGCCTTTCCCTAGATGCAGTCACTGTGGTACAAACCTGACCTGGCAACATCTTTTTTCTGCATGTCTCCATGATACCGCCATCACTTCCTCCCCAGCCCAAGAGTGAGACAGCCTTAAGACATTCTTAGTTGCACCAAAGATCAGGGTTAAAACAGTTTTTTCCCCCTTATTCCTGACACAATCCAAAGTCAGCTTTAAAGTATGTAAAGTATCTTAGGCTTTGTTCCCTATTACTTTGGAAGGAAGTCAGATGACTAGCAATTTCAGGGAACAGATAAATTGGACAGGACAGTGATTGGCAATGAGGATAGCAAATTTCATCCCATTATTTTTTTCTGCTGACTCAAGGATTGGGGGAGAGGGGTAGCACTTTAACTTGACAGTGGGGAAAGACCCTTAAAATTGGGGGATGATTCATGATTAGGGAACTTAGCTTCTCTTTCATACATCCTAACTTGGCAAATCTGATGCACTGCTGAAGGAGCAAGAACACCCTCGGGAATTCAAGATCTTTCTATAAAGAGGACTTCTCTGAGGGACATTACAGCAGAATACAAATGTAATTAAGCTCATTGGACTTTCAAATGTCTGAAAAAATGGAATTAAGCCATTAAAATGTGTGCTGCTGATTTGGATTGGGACATTCTGTTGGAATCCCCAGAGTTAGAATTTAATGTTGTTCTGTTCATATAGGAAGGGTAAAGGGCAGATTAGGATCCAGGATTTGGTTTTGTAGATGCCAGGATATCTGTTTGTCCAGGGTTGTCAGATCTTGGTGCTTTTTGGAAGGGACATAAAGAATTGGATTGGATTACATGTTTCTTTGCTTTCCTCAAATATTTCCTTTCAAAAAATACGCTTGAGTTAAAAAGGTCCATCTAAATGGGAATCTTGCCTGTTTCAGGAAGTAAAGTGGATGAGTTTTGCCTTTTCTCTAAAGTTCATGAGACAACACCTGCAACATCAGAGACATTCTTGTGCCCTGGGAATGATTGGCAGTGTAGCCAGATAAATTCAGATACAACCTAACTATAAGATTCACATGTGTATCTTTGCTAGTCTCTAAGTGTCCTTACCAAATATGACTGAATCCTTCTCAAGACTAGTGCCCTCCAGATGGGTTTCAGTCCCCATAATTGCCAACCAGTTGAGGTCTAACACATCTAAAAGTTCTTCCCAGACTACTATAAGTGCCTCTTGCAAGAATTATTCCATAATTTGGAGACATATTTTCATTGGTTCCACTTACAACATGGATCAATTGTTAGTGGCTCAAGGCCCATGCAACCCTCATTCTGAGGCATTTTGTGTAGTCTATCTGCTTCCTCTGCTGCTGAGATGAAATTAAATTTGATGAACTTAAGTTGGTGGGTGGGAATAACATATGAAGTATCAGTAGATACTTCCAGTTTTGGAAGTTTTCTATTTACCTCACATACAGTACATGCAGCACCAGACACTCTGACAAGTTTCATATACAACCCTCAACCCCCAAAAAGACCTCTTCCCTGCAATTTGGATAAAGGCTACATGTTTGAGAATGTTGTCATGTCTTGGCTGTGGATGAGCTTCCCACAGAGGAAAGGAAAGATGGAGAAAGTGTGTTCCTGTAACAGAAATGCTTTCTAAAGTATCATTCTAGAGTATCGTTCAGGAGCAGATAATCTAAAAATGTCCCAAGCTCTACAGGGATCAAGCCTCTGCCTATTTTATCTCTCTATTGCTCTGGAAAAATACACCAAAATCCTCTCTTGTTGGGTGCTTCCCTGGAGTACCTTTGCTCTAAAGAAAGAGGTGAGGCAACAGAGGAGCAACCCCTCCTTCCAAATTCCTTTCTTCACCACTGAGCTAATCTGTAAATATGTGCAACATTATGTATGTATAATGAAGTATAAATAATCCTAAAAAGTGCCTTGTAAATAGACTCCAAGTTTATCCTTTATTAATGAGCCGCTGAGAATCCCGCTGCTTTAGAGCAGCACAGCTTTCATAATATCAAACCCTAAATTACACTTGGTGTCTCTCATTCCCAACAAACAAGAATCATTTTAGGTCTCTTTGCTGACGGTATTTATTCATTTATTGATTTTTACCAGAGTGAGCCCAGTATTGTCTGTTTGGCCATTTAGTAACATCAAAAGCCCTGTGGGAATTGGGGGGAATTCTGTTCCCAAAGGAAGTAATGAAAGATACTAGGAGGAAAATACAGGTTCCATCAGAGGTTTCTGATGCCTAATTCCTACCTTGAGGAATGTTTATTAAAACCGAGACTGTGCTTGGTCCTTCTGTTCATGCAGAGAGACCCAGGGCTTTAAAAATCAAAACGAATCTGGTGGGTGTTAACTTGCATCAAAACAATAGTCCTTCTGCCCGCACAACAGATGCTCTGTTTTGTCCTCGTGGACCAGACAGCTTTGGAACAGATTTATTGGGGCAATCTTTTGCAACCTGATGTCCCCTGGATCTGTTAGATATGAGGGCTGTGAAGTTCTGGGCAATAAGATCTTTGAGTCTGTTAGCTGGGAATCGCACAAGTTAAAGTCTGACATATATTGGGTCTATCAAATGGGGGAAGGGGGAATTCTAGGGTGAGCATTACCCCAGGTGTAAGGTTGGCATGATGCATTCACTATTTGAACACATTAAATATTGCTTTTGAAATCTGCATTATGGACACTTCTAGATACTGATCTGTAAAGTGACAATTTTAATTATCAGTATCATATATAATATATAATATATTTACATATCATTTCAAAAGGAAATATTGCAGGAAAAAAAATAACTTAGGCCTTTGAATTAAAATACTTCGTTTAAGGTTATCATTTTAGTCCTTCAACCCACATCTGACTGTTTAATCAATGTGATATAAACAAATAACTGTAAAATTCAGGGTCAGAAGCACATTTATATGAGAAGCTTAAGCTGATTTTGTGTTTCACATTAGCTGTTTATGTTAAAGGCCACATAACTGGTCTGTGGAAGAGAAAGTAGACTAGCAGAATTTGTTATGTGAGGAGCATTTAATGCAATGTAAGTTTTCATTTATATATCAATCTCAGTTCAAAAAGATGATGCCCCCAGGCAGACAGGAAAACATACATTGCAGAGAACTATTCTGTATTTGAAAGTACTCTACATTTAAGGGGTCTCCAGATAAGAATACCCCCCAGCCCTCCTTCACACAGACATACACACAAATTTTCAGTCCACAGTTTGTGCCTCACAATCAACAAACCAGGTGTGCAGATCCCCCACAGACTTCTCCATATATCTGGAAATCACCAAGTTGGAGGCATATTTTGGATTTCAGGTTTCACATAAAGGATCATTTTTTTAAAAAAAAACATTTGCCTCCACCTAAAATCTTGATTTTTTTTTAATGCAAGAACTCTTTCTTCACAAGGTTTTGGTTTGCTATACAGAATAAACTTTTTGTGGAAGAACACTGAAGAATATAATGTCCCTAACCTTGCATTTAAAACTTGCAGCAATAGAGCTCAACATAACAATCTACAGTACTTTCTTTTTCTTTGCAATATGCAGTAGTACCACCCAAAAACTAAAGGCTCTGAAAGGCAAGACGATGATTCTTTTGTATTGACAAAAAAAGGACAGCACTGATTTCTCTACTTGAATAATAGGTTACTTTCTGTGTGTGTGCATCTTGTTCTCATGGGTCCTTGCATTTTAGCATTTATTTAATGATTTGTTTGCTTGCTTGCTAATATCTTGGCTTTTTGCTGGGATAGAACTCAAAGCCATACCCATAAAAATTTGAACACTTACTCATCCAGTGACCAATCAGGGCAAAGCCTGCTTAATTCTTCCAGCAAACTTGTTACACGCAACCCTTTTAGGCTGTTCTAGAACCTGATGAATCTGTGACAAAATAAGTGTTTGAACAAATTCTCTCTGTCTACGGAGAGGGAGAATGGAGTTCTGATGGGACACTAGTCGATTTGTGGAGTATGAGGAGCCCTATATGCATAAGGAAGTAGATCCACAGAGTTTCTCCAAAGGAAGAGGACACGGATTGGGTCAGGGTCACCTCTACACATCTTCAAATTGTTCATCTAAGGCTCCTGACACAACTATATTCATAATCAAAAGCCATAGGGAGGTTCAGACACTGCTGGCCATCCCCAGCTCCTTTGACTTCAGCAAGTGGAATGTTTCCTCAGTATTCACTTCAAATAGATTCTGCAGACATACAGGTAGTCCTCGTTTAGCGACCATTTGAAGTTGTGATGGTGACAAAAAAGTAATTTACAACCTTTGCAGATTTGTAAAGCAAAAGAAAGCTGAAGTACATTCATAAGCACAGTCACAGTTTCACTTAGTGACCGCTTCGCTTAACTGAGTTGCCAGTCCCAATTGTGGTCACTAAACAAGGACTACCTGTATTAACTACACCACACAAAGAGGGACTAACCTTATCAAATATGGAGGAATTCCAGGCACCTTAGTACACACGCAGAGTTCTTCTCTTGTTAGCCAGTGCACAATAACAGGTAATTACTGCTGCAGACATCAGGGATGACATGATCAGAGTGATATCCCTGGCTCTGTTCATGATGGCTATATATTACCTCTAATATCAGAAGCAAAATACATCTCAATGCTAGTTGCTAGGAAACACTAGCAGGAAGGTGCTGTTGTACTCCTGTTCTGTTTATTAGTTTCCTGTGGACATCTTCCTTTGCTCCACTATGGGAGCAAAATGCTGGAGAAGACAAGTTGACTCCCATCTTTATCTATACCAGCCAGCAAGAGCTTTAAAACAGCACCTATTTTTAAAAAAACAATCCAAGCACAATTGGATTTAAACAAAGATCATCATTATTTCTCATAGCAGTAGTAGTGGGGGGGCTGGTATTTGATCAGTCTATACTATGAAATGAACAATACATTATCTTTTTCTCTAGTAAAACGTTTCCATTTTAGCATCACAATGAGGAAATGATAATGGGCGGCTGATTTCATCTGAGGGCTGGATCCTGAGACTCAGAGCTTGTGCGTTCTCTCTCTGTCTCTCTGTCTCTGTCTCTCGCTCTCGCTCTCTCTTCCAAGCAATACAAACAAGACTGTCACATTTTTAGGCCTCTAGAATGGGGTATGTATTGTTTTCTCACAAAATCATGGATGGTTTTGTAAGTCTTAATAAGGAAACAGATGGACCCTTTGTAGTGTGCCTTGGCACAGTTTCCTCTAAATAAGCATTTCTAGGTCACCCTGCTTGTTATTTTTGGGGCATTTAAGTATGACTTTTGTTTGGCTGCTATTGGACAGGCAATATAACCCAGCAACTAAAGAAAAGACCATCAAGACCAGGTGCCTATCCATTCTAAGGACCTCTAGAATAATTCTGTTTCTGAACTCCGATTGGCAAGCGATCTCAAGTCTGGACCTATTGTAGTGGAAAGTCTTTTCTCCATTTTAGACAATGGACAGAGGCTGAAGGCATGTTCTGTAGGTGTATCTTTGAGTCAAAGAAGGCTACCCAGCACACTCTTTCTCTTGCCCCAAGGTTAGGTGCCAGGCAGAAAACAGCAAAAGAATTTATTGCTACACCAAGCTGCCTCTCAGAATGCAGTCATGTAGGAGATGTCCCATTATATGGACAGTTGACTTTAATAGTCATTGTGTGTTTAAAGCACAGCAAAACAACAGTGGGGGGAAAATCCCCACTCCACTTAGATGGCCCTTCCACACACACAGACACACATCCCAAGCCCTGCTAGTCTATTTGCACAGTAAATTAAAAATATGAATCACTTTACTGTACTGCCTCCCCAAACACTCATCCTGTCAGGTTCTGGGTTGTCTTCATTTGTATTACCTTAATTTAATGTTAATTATGTTCTTCATTTACAAAGAGCAAGCATTTACACTCCCCATCTGGGGATCCTCCACACTTACCATCTCCACGGATTTGCTCCAGGGGTGGGAGGGAGGGAGGTGGGACAGCTTGTTAGCACACCATACAAGGTAGTGCAGGGACAGGGACACTTCCTTTTACCCTCTTCCCCCTCTTCTGTTACCTCGTCCACTCTACTTATAATACAAACATGTCTTTTTGATAAGAAGCACAATTATCTTTCAGTTTATGACTGGCATGTTAACTCTTAACTGATCTATGAAGAAGGAACAAACAGCCAATGAGAAGAGATTAATTGGTTATTTTGGAAGAGATAGATTAGGCTCTAAGTTCATTCATTTGAATACCAGAGGGAAAAGAGAATTGCTGAGATGATCATTTCAACAGAGACAAGCAGAAATGTTGGGTTAGCTATGCCATGTCAGTCAAAAAGGGTAAATACACAATATTTCTTATTTTTAAACACAAATCTATTATTTTCTACTAAGCTACCTTCATTAGGCAGGCCAGGAAATAAAATATATTTGCTAGGTATGATGTGGTGATACCTATGTCATGTCTGTACATAATGAATATGTCATAGCTTTATGGATCACATTGGAAATGGCTAGTTTACTGAAAACTGTATTTGGAATAAGTGTTGCAGTTTCATTGGGTCAGATCTAAAGTAAGGTATAAATCCACCAATCTCCTCTATTTTTGGTGTGCAGTGTTTACGAAAATTTCTAACAGGTAAGAAACCTACCTCTCATGGTTCAGAAAGATAGCTATCAGAGTCTGGAACTAAACTCCTTCAAAATATGCTTCCTTTTTTAAGTAGGGAGCTGTAACTTCTTGTTTTGAGATAGATTTAACCCAAAGAACTCAATATGCCACCTGAAAGAACTGTAATTGCAGAGACTCTGATGACACATTCATGGTGAATGCCAGTCTTCTAGGGACATTTTTTGCAAGAAGTCCAGGTATTTGCAAGAGAAAGCCTCTGCATGAAGATCTATATATAGGCTGTCTTGCCTATGAGCCAGGATGCCATCTTATCAGGGTCCTTATCTGTATGCAACCCATGTGTGAAAGATTTGGGGTGAGGGGGTCCCTGCAGACAGTCCCAATAATTTTCCACAGAATATTAATACCATTTGAACCACTTTGGTAGCAGATGGCCTTATTTGGAGCACTTGGCATGTGAGAGCTCTGGATTTTTGAATAACTGAATAGGATTTACAATAGGATGAAATTTGGATCCAACCCATTGTTTCCAAATCCTAATCTCAAAACACTAACAGCCAGTTCTGAATCTGCCATCCTTTTAATGAAACGTCTGATCTCACATGACATCTGTATGTTCACGTATTCTATTAATACTCATTTTCTTATGAACCTAAACTACCTGTTTCCTTACGGTACTTAATTCCTTTGTGACATCAATTCCATACCTGCAAGTGCAATACACACATGCAAGAACTGTGCAACCTCTAGTTAATCCTGCGTCACAGGTTTTATAGTATTCATTAGAGAAGATACATAGATCATGCAGCAAGTAATGCCTTGCCAGTCACATATGTATTATAGGTCTCATCTTGTTTCATGTCAGAAATGCAGGAAATAGAAAGGGGGAAAATATTAATTAAAAGTTAAAAAGTTAAAAACATTTAACAAAAATATAAAATTTATATAACTCTAGCCCAGTGCTGGGCCACATTGATGGCAGAGGTGTTTCTGATCAGTAAGTCACTCTGTGTGCATATCGGTCCCAAAGGGCACTGTGAAAGATGGGTGGTTGTTTGAATATTTCCACATTCGCAGCAAATCTCCTTGCCCTCAGGGAGAAACCCCCATTTTTCCATATAAACTTTAGTTCTGGCCAAACCAGTGCGCAATCTGTTTAAACATCTCCAAACTGTCCACTCCTCCTCCGAACTTCCAGGCAGCTCCTCAAGCAGTTCTATCCAATTGTGAAGATGTTTTACTTTTTTTAATGCAGGAAACGTCTCCTGTATTATATGTGATTAATGGCAAACCACCCCGCTATCGTCTGCCAAGAAAACGTCGCGAAAGCGGCGTCCCTCCAAAGGGTCGGACGTGACTCAGTGCTTGCACAGGGGACCTTTCACCTTTCACATAGTTAAATATAATAGGTACAGTTAACTCAGAACTTTATCTAATGGCAGTATATACCATTTGCTCTCTGGTATATTTTAGTTTTATGTTCTCATCCCAAACTCCTGTCTCAAACAGTCACCCATGCTTTCAGGATACCATTGCGGAGATCATCAGTAAGTATCCTGTTTTTGACATCAGGCTATCCAAAGTTTCTGGGTGGTTCATAAGCAAAGCATTATTTCTCCCTTCCTACATAGCTACTAGTATTAAAGCATACTGTTTCTGAATATGAACATGTCATCTCACTAGCATAATAGCTGTTGACAGATAAATTTATGAAGCATAGATTTAATCACCTTTGAAAGCCATCTAAGCCAGTGGCTATCACATTTTGGAGTAGTTAATGATGTATTATGTGACAAGCATTTTCTTAGTCTGTTATGAATCCCCTGCACATTAGTTTTAGTGGATAACCCCAAATCTAGTACAAAGAGGAGGAGAAGAAGGAATCCAGGAGAAGTGGTCAAGGAGGAGGAGATAATTACCCATGTCATGGATAATTTTATAAATCTCCATGCTTCCCTGACCTATTTTTCAAAACTGAACAGTCCTAAACTCTCTAGCTATTCTATCTATTGGAGATGTTAGTGTGGGAACCCAAGGATGCAATGCCCCAATGGAAGTGCTCTAAGTTACTCTGATATGGTGTCAATTAATGTATCCTATGGGGTCCTCTGCAGGGCAAGATCTATATGTGACATCCTTTTGTATTAATGTTTCTTTGAAAAACAAAAGGCTATTTGGTAGACACATGCAATGAATATATAGAGGTATCCACTGTTCTTAAAATGATAGCAGAAGGCACCTAGTAACACATAACACTGAAAGGGAAGAAGTTGTTGGAGGTCTTTTTTATAAATATATAACTTAAAAGTCCAATAAATGTCTACAAGTGAAAATGAGGTTTTAAAGTTCAGAAATTAAAATTAATTATGCAGTTGTTCACATCTCCACATCACTTAGCCCTGTTCCCACAACACACTTATCCTCAGTCAGGATGGAGTGGGTCATTGTCAGCCTTGTGAGGTAGACCAAATAGGAAACATGGCCAGATGAACTAATTCTACCTTACTGTAAGGTTACATTAACAGAATCTTGGAAGTCTGAAATTACATCTCTCCTCCCATCCCCTTTACAGCCCAAGAAACTACGGAGGGTCTCTTCTAAGCCTCTTGCCCTGCCCTCATTACTGCTGCAGGCTAAGTTGCCTTTTATCTGACAGTTCCCTTGGCTGTGTCTCTTCACCCTGTCTCCCAAGATTATTCCCATATACCATTACAATCATGTATTGTGAGAACCACCATAACACGGGTAAATTAACTCAGTCAACTAATTCCAAGTGGTTTAAATTTAGGCCCAAACAGTCCCAGTTACTCACAGGGTTAAACTAGCTCCACATTTTGTAGGAACATCTACAGTAAATCAAGTCAGTGGACATGTTTTGCATACCAAAAAAACAGAGCAGCTGAAAAAGCAGTCTTCTACATTACAGAACTCTCTGCCAAGGCCTGGCAGCACATAACACATCTTCTAAACATCAACTGGCTACAGTTGCCAAGCCATGCCTACTTCTTCTTGCCTAGCCAATGGGAAAGAGGCTAGTGATAAAAGAAGGCTTGCCAAGGGTTCAAGGGTCTCCTGCTGCAAGGGTTTATGAAACACCAAGCATTACCTGGAGAAAGTGGATAGTGACCGTTCAGGCTATAATCTGGGCACAAGAATCCAGATGGTCACTAGATGTTAGCAAAGAAATATAGGCACCGCTCTTTGCTTCTACCTGCTGATGGTCAGGAAGCACCACACCAGTTATGCATTAAGCAGGTTCTTTGTGTGTGTGTGTGTGTATGTGTATATATATACAGTATGTATGTATGTGTGTGTATATATATACACACACACACACTCACACACACAGTGTATGTATGTATGTATGTATGTATGTATGTATAGATATAGATATATGTATGTGTATATATGTCTGTCTGTCTGTCTTTTGGAATGTTATAAAGAATGATTAGTGGTTGTTTTGCCAACCAGAAGGTGACATAAGGTGGGAAGGGAAAGGCAGCTGCCAGTGGCTGCTCTGAAAGTGTCACTGCTGCCCTGCATTAAATCTGTGAGGACAGCATCACATGCTGGCTTTGTTGCTGAGGCTCAGTAAAAATTGTTCATGAGGACATTGCCATTTATGCTGACATACTTCCCTCCTGAGCCAAGGACAAGATGAACACACACTAATGCGACCCTAAGAAAGCGCCCAGAGTGAGGCACTAGAACGTTAATATAAACTGATCTCAAGTCTTTAAACTAGCCATAGACTTGCTACATAGTTTAAAATATGACTAGGGTTGGACAGGGAGTGGGATTATTTGCACCTCTAGAGTTTTAAGTCATCAGGCAGGGTTTGGTTTCTAAACATTTGTTGCTGGTTTCTGCCTCCCTGCAATGATCAGCCAGAGGCAAATTAAAGGAGGAAATCCTGAACAGGAGGTGAGGTTGGGTTCAGTGGCCAAGACAGTGTGCTATGAAGAACAACAGGAAAACTTAGCTCCCTAAACTTGAGAAAGCAAAACACAAATAAGTTTTCAAAACATTAAAGAACATTAAACTGGAAGCAGAAGGCTAACAGGTCTGGGTTGCGAAAATCCGGATGATCACAAGATGGTATCAAAGAGATACTCTGTAGTATCCATCAGATTGTTGCAGCCCAGATCTGGTAACTCATGGAAGCAGGTCTGTTTGAAGAAACTAAGGAAACTAAACTAAATTAAGGGAAAAAACTAAGGAATATTCCGCTTATTTTATCAAATGGGCTTCTGACCACCTTTTAAACCTCTGTGCATCTGACCCATTCTAAATAGAATAAATTTGCTCATTGAATTCAAGTTTTGAATTACAATGTCCAGACTAGTTGTACTCAATGAAAAAAATTAAAATAAATTCACACATGTAGAGAAGAAAAGGTCTTGGACAGGGGTCGGTCCACGCTTTATTACTGGTCTGGATGACAAACCCAGAAGCATGGAGTAGAAAATGACAAGATGCCTCCTTGCTACTGGAAGTATCTTCTGTGACAAGTGATCTTTTCTCAAAACGAGGCAGCTTGGCCATTGCCGCCGAGCACCTCTGGCTCCATTCTCCTAGCAAGAGTTTTACACACCTCTCACGTATCCTGGCTTTTGAGGGACGCTGCTGATTTGAGCTTGTGAAGTCCTCTCTGTCCTTGGTTTTACCCCGAACTCATCTGAAATTGCCTCCAGCTCTAATAAGCATGAAATGATGTCTGCTAACAGAGAATGGATCTATTTTTAGCTACTTCACTCAATTGGATCTAACAGGTTAAGGAGAAAAGGCACCAATAGTAAAAACAGAAAAAAGGGAAAAGAAAAGCCATTGACTTGCACAATAGGATAGGCCTAATTTCTTTGCAGCCATCCCTCTTCCGTGCTGCACACCCACCTTTAGACTACCTATTTATTATCAGAGTTGTCTTAATACTAACCTATCCAGATTGCCCGGTGAGATGATGCCCTTAGTTGAGCTGGGGAAGGGGACTGAAGTCGCAAGACAGGCTATCCACTGACATTAATGGAAGAGCTGTGATTTACCATCAGAAAATAGAATGGTATTGTTGAGAAATATTGTGGGAGAGCTCTTTGCCATTCATCTCTTCCAGGAACGCCTCATCCTGTTCCATCCCACCCCTTGTAGAGATCTGCTGCATTAAACTTGCCAGTTGCACTAGTTTTAATTTGTGGTTTGCAGTTCAGCTTTGCTCCTGGTTTTCCTGAGAAGCTGCCCTGGTTCTGACCTTTTGGTATAAAGGTCCTTTTGATTTGTGCTGTCCTCAAACTTCCTTTGAAGTCCCCACTTGGCTTTGCAGGATTGCATAAAGCCGAATAGTTGACACCAGGATGTCCATGAATGACTGACAATCATGCAATAGAGTGGCAGACGCACTCTAGGGGAGGAGTGGATAGGCTCACTTGCTTACACTCATCCCTCTCCCCCTTTCTTGCTTATTAACAATGACCTTCTTACTCACCACTCTCTGGATTCCCTAGCCCCAAATAGCTTTTAAATGCACTTCATGATCCAAGCTAGTGCCTGTTAATAGGGACTGCGACCATACGCTAATACAGGTGCCCACAGACCGCGTCACACTCACTGGCACACTCAATCCGCACACATCTGCACATCCACCCTAACATTTTAATTAATGACAATGGCGCTTTTTCTCTCCTGTCTTCTTTCAATGCTTTAATGTGTGTCCATGACTTGCCTGGTCCCCACAGCCATGGAAATATTAGCTTGACGGATGTGCTGTGTCGCTGGCGCTCCCTCGACGGGCCTGGCTGTCAGCTCGCCGATGATGACATTAACACAGGCAGAAAGTGATGACAAATGCCCGTTATCAGCGAACGAGGCCTGTGACAAATCGAACGCCGCCTCGCGAGCAGCCCCATTACGCTGTAATAAAAAAAGATGGATGGCTCTGTGTGCTGGGGCCTGGTGCTAATGCGATTTTGCCTGGTCTCGGAGGGTTCCAATTAAGGCAGAAAAGAAAGAGCGAAGAGGAGACCCAAGAAACTCCCAGGCACGTGTGCCCAGCCTTCCTTGCCAACATTGTTCTAATCGCGTCAGATCACCTTGAAAGTGCAGG
Source organism: Candoia aspera (assembly GCF_035149785.1). Lineage (NCBI taxonomy): Eukaryota > Metazoa > Chordata > Lepidosauria > Squamata > Candoiidae > Candoia > Candoia aspera. The sequence goes on along the minus strand of NC_086158.1, from coordinate 47,935,196 downwards.
ACCAAACACGTCCTCCTACAAGTGCATCAGCTGGAGAGATTCCCAGCTCCAGGTGGGGCTCTCCACCACAGGTGCCCTGGGAGCTGGAGGCAGCAACTTGGACAGGAGAATGGCACAGATGGGCCTGGGACATGTGTTTGTATTCTATCCCCCTGCCTCAGCCTCTTCTGGCAGCTCCCATTGCATCTGGCTGGCTTAGGCTCCATCAGGTGAAGGGCTAATCTAATCACTCCCGCTGCCGTCTCTTGCAGTGACAGTGAGAGTGGGGGCTGGTGTCGGGCTGAGGGAGATGCCGTTTCCTCCAGATAAGTGTCAGCACCAGGCGGTGCCTCACCAGAACACAGAAGGAAAAGGCTCCTGTGATGGGTCAGTCATGGGGATGTCCATAGGAGACTCTGTTCAACCCCAGGGTGAGAAAAGAAGCCCCTTGGCCCCAGCTGATCCCTGGGAGATTTGGCCCTTGACTGTATTGAAATTAAATGTCTATTTCTACAAAAAGAGCAGCAGTGGGAGGACGTCCTAGCTGCCTCCTTTAAGATCATATAATGCTAGCCAAATGTTCAAGCAGAAGAAAGCACTTCATGTTACATTCATACATGAAGGTTTTGAACCCACCAATGGATTAATAATAAGTTATTAGCATTCAAATATATGTGGTAATTTGTTCAAAGTGATAGCGGTGGGTGATTTGGGTTACTAGCTGTCTGCAGTGTTGTTATTAAGTGAGATGTTATCATCAAGATTATTGTTGCTGTTGTGACTAATGTAATTCTGTCAGAATCTTAGTATTGTGATTTCTGTATGTGACCGGTGAATTAATTCTAGTAACTGCAAAACTAACTTCAAAGGAAGTTGGTCCAGCAAATAAATGAACACTTACATAAAGCCCTCACAATTTAGTTTTATTTTTATTATGTGAGAAGTAAGGTAAATGTGATGAGGTATGAGATCTATTATTTGAATCTGAAATGTTGTTACCATTGTTTTTAAAAAACCTGCAGAAGCCTAGAGCAGAGAGGAGAGAGATTTGATCAGCACTGCAATATGAGGTATGTATGAGTAACAGGTTAGCTCTCCTCTCCCCACCATTCTCCTGATTCAAAACATGCATCTTCAAAGCTCTCATCTGCCATTTTTAGAAAATTCCCAGGCATTTGGATAATACAGAACAAGCGTAAAACAAGAAAGAAGTCTTGATCCAAGGTGACTTATCAACACTCTGAGGAGTAAGATGGTGGGAAATGTTCACTCCCAAGGTCTTGAAACAGCTTTTCCCAACCTCATCATCTTCCAGATGTATGAACATCAACTCCCAGAATTCTCAGCAAGGGCTATGCTAGCTAAGAATTCTAGGAGTTGAAGCCCGCATGTTTGGAAAATGATGGGGTTATAGAGGAGTTCAGTGGATCCAAAATTGGAAACACTGTGTTGGTGAGGAATGAAATCCTCCTCATTCCCAACAATCTTGATTCAGTTCAGTTGCAGATGAGAGGATCTGAAGAACTCCAACCTAAGTGGGGAGATGGCATACCTGCTTCCCAGAGTCAGATTTGAAACATTCCCATGAAAACCTCATCCGCAGATGACAGCATGGGTTATGAGGAAAGGGACAAAGGAGCACAATGTGTTGAATCCTACCTCCCTGTCTAAGCATTGAGACTGGATGCGGAAAAGGAACCCAAGGGCAGGACTGATGGGGAAAGAGGGGGAGACAAGGCTCAGGTGGAGGGAGTGTTTACTGGTGCTGCTAGCCAAAAGCACTTTTCCATGTGAAGCAGAATGCCAATTCTCCCTCTGCCCCTGTCCTGCTTCAATAAGTCTAAACTGTAGAAGAATACTAAAAAAAAACAACCCTTGCAGACAATTCTGCTATTATTGTTGTGAATCCAATATAAAGCAGAGATCCCAAATCTTTCTCTCCCCACATATACATGTGTGTGTGTGTGTGTGTGTGTACAAATACACACATATTACACATACATGACACACAAAGTTTATATCTGAATAGCACATCACTCACCTCCCACTATCACAAACCCTTTGGGTCTAAGAGGTTATAGCTATAACATCATAGAAAAGGTGGCATTTATAGGAAGAAGCAGGTAAAGAAAGTAAATGCCTAGGTGACATTCTTTGGTATTTGAAGAGTGCTATCACAACCTTACCCAGCCATCTTTTGTCAAAGCTAAACATACTCTGTTCCTTCAATCTCTATTGAGACATAATTTCTAGCCTCCTGATCACCTTCATTAATCTTCTCTCAACCTGTTTCAGTTTCTCTGAATCCTTCTTAAAGCCGGACACAGGATTTCAAGGGGGGTCTGACCAAATCCGAATAGAGTGGAATGATTACTTCCATTACCAGGTTCTGACTTTTGACTGAACTGATCAATATGCTTTGGGTCAAGTTACATCTGCATTAGTGGCTTACATTCTGGCTTTATCTTTAATAATTAAAATACTTAATTAAAATAATTAAAATAATTAGTGACCCGAGATTGTCTTGTGAATGCAATCAATTTTTTTAATCTTAAAAGATTAACAAATTTATTTCACAAAAGCGAGTCCATTTTATTACATGGCTGAAGCAAATCCTGTGTGAGTTTATAAATAGTAAATACACATCTTTACTATTAAACAGTATGCTTATTACTCATATTTTCTTTCAGTAGTGCTTCTAAACACCAAACTGAAGATCAGCTGACTTCCACTGGAATTCAGGTGCCAGCAAAGACAAAAATACCTGGTGAATGCAATCTACTTTTTGATGCTGCATTTGTTTCAATTCGGTGACACATGAACTGCTATCCAGCTTAGAAGGATATGATGTAATTAAGTACAGCTGCCAACATCCTTTACCAATGGCCACCCTCACTGGAGCTGCTGGGAGTTGTGGTTTTGCAACATCTGAAGGGCCTAAGGGCCCTCCCCACTCTTCCAGAACTCTAACAATCTTTCTCCTCAGCATCCATCTAAAACTTTTGTAAAATGCATTTCTCCAAATGAGGTACAATGTTTTAGTTAATCAATATCTATATGAACTTGTCATACACACTTGGGTCAACAGCAGAATTTATTTGTCTCAAAACATGTTGGCCTCCATAATACCCATAGGCATCTTTGTTTATTGTTTTCCATTGGTCTGACTTGTGCAGTGATGGCGAACCTATGACACGTGTGTCAAAAGTGACACGCCATGATGTTTTGGGTGACACCAACACCCAACAAGAACTGCCATGCCCCAGAAAGTTGCAGCTGCCCCAGCCCAGTCCCAGTCCCAGTCCCAGCCTCAGTCGCCTCGCCCCCTCCGAGACCCTTTTGCCCTGCCCTCTGCACCCCAGCTCCCCTGGCCATCTTCTTGCTCCCTCTTGCGCGAAGCCGGTTCCTGCAGAAGCTGCTTGCAAAGGAACCAGCTTTGCATGAAGAGGCAATAATAATAATAATAGTAGTAGTAGTAGTAGTTATTACCCCTTCACACAAAGCTGGCTTCTCCAGGAAGCCACCCCAGCCCAGTCCCCTTAGTGCAAAGCTTTTTATTTTGTTGTTTGAGTGGGGGAGGATGTGACACACCAGCAGAGTCAAGTTAGGCATTTTCTGAATTTTTGACACACCAAGCCCAAAAGGGTTGCCATCACTGGACTAGTGGAAAATATCACTCTGGCTTTATTGTCATAGCTAGTTGTCAGCCATTGCTGGATGTTTGTGCAGGAGGCACTGAACTGCTATGAAGAGCTTTCACGGTGAAGAATCTTCAGGCTTTGGGCTGATGGGATCCACCCATCCAAACTAGCCTTTGGATCTTCAGGGACAAGAGGAAGAATTTAAAAGGACATTCCTGTTCCACCAGTTTTTATTTGAGCTGCTTCTGAGCAATGATTTCTTCCTCTGTCATCCATTAATCTTTGGGTTTTGCTGTTCAATTCAACCTGCTGGTTTTTTCCTATGGATCTTGATTCCAAATCCTGGCCAGGTGTAGTTTAATATATCTTCCAAACCTGGAGAGATATTATAGTTAAACAGCCATTAGTTCTGGGGGAGCAGGGGGAGTGTCAAACAGGAATAGCTGTAAAGTACAATCACTGCTGTACTATTATCTCCAGTGAAAGCTTGATTTTAAATATAAAGAGACTCTGGCAAGGATTAGCTTTCTCTCACCCCATGAATGCTGGTTATGATCCTCACTCTGGGTTTGTTGATGATTATAATAATTTAAGAACAGGAATCGCTAGCAATGATTACTGGGATTTTGCTCAGATGGAGGGGGACTGATCACTAGTTTGAATGCATAACCACGGTTTATCATAACAAAATTCTCCTATTGTTAGCCTGTATCTGTTTCATTTGTTTTCATTCCACTTCAACTGCTGTTAATTAGCTATTGATAATGAGCATCTGTAAATATTTATTGCAAGTTGCTTTTATGTGTAATAAACATAAAAATATCATTTCATTCGGAATGCAGCATGTTTTACATGCTTTTATCTTGTGATGTTACATCTTTCATTAAGCAAGCATTCAATTAAAATACATTCTCCATGCAAAAGGTAGTGCCTGATCACTTTTAATAAAGCTTTATTAAGTTTTTCAACAAATACATAAAACTACAAGAAATGAAAGGAAGTATACTACAAGAGAAAAAAGGAACTAAAAAGCGTGAAAATACAAAAAAAGACTACTACATATTACGTAATACATACATACTAACTTCCGACTTTCTAGAACAAATATATAAATAAACCAATATCAATCTGTTACTTTCGTTCAAACTGGAATGAGCATTACTTCTATAAAACATTTCCATTCTCAATATAATATTTCCTCTAAAACACTATTTTTCCCTTGAAATGGATATGGATATGGATATATATATATATAAATAAAATTTATAACATAAAAAAAATTCCCCCCTTAATAGACAGATAAACAAATGTTATCCTTCTTCATTACAATTTTACTCCTAAACAAAACATTTATATAGTTAAACATATTATCCTTCTTCATATCAATTTTACTCTTAACCAAAGCATTTATATAGTTAAACATTATATCTCCCCCATTACATATTTAAACAATAACCTTATTAATATTCTTTTGGCGTAGAGTGATAGGCGGCAGTATTGCAACTGAAACTCTCCCCACGACCTGAGTTCGATCCCAGTGGAAGCTGGATTCTCTCTCGGGTAGCCAGCTCAGGTCGACTCGGCCTTTCATCCTTCCGAGGTCGGTAAAATGAGTACCCAGCTTGCTGGGGAAGGTGATGACTGGGGAAGGCAATGGCAAACCACCCTGCTTTAGTCTGCCAAGAAAACATCGTGAAAGCGGCATCCCCCCAAAGGGTCAGACATGACTTGGTGCTTGCACAGGGGACCTTTCACCTTCACCTTTCACCCAAGGTAAATTCATTATCCCAAAAGCAAAAATCTGTCTAAATTTCTAAAAGACCATCCTAATAAACACAATTAAACAGTTAACACACTTCAAAGTAAACTAAGGGATTTATATATCTCATTGTTCGATACAAGGCTTTCTCCTTGCAATCCTTGACTTGCCTTGTAAAATCCAACTCATCTTCAAGGACCTTCCGTCCCTTGAGGCTTAAATCGTATCTTTGATCTTGATATTCCAAGAATGCAGCCATTTCCGTTCCTTTTCTTTCTTCAAATTTAACATTCCAGAGATTAATCTTCTTCCCTTCACTTTTTGGCTTTGGGACGTGTGCTATTCTTCTTTTACGAATGACCTGATGTGGAGTAATGCAGTACTGAAGCTTTTTCCATGTTAACTTTTACATCTAAGATTCCAGCTGAGACTTAAGGTACCCACTGTATTAGGACTGAAAGTATTTTACAGAACTGAAAAATGTCTGAAGAGGTATTCTTGTCAGGTTTTATCTATTTCAGAAATAAATGTCTAGTTGGCAGACCACAATAGCTAAGAAATATTGTTCTTGATGTAAGAATCCTGGGAATTATCTTCTTCAAGGAAATTTGACAGGAGCTTACTTGTGAGTCAGGACCAAGAAGCCACAATAGAAAACAAGCATGATTCACTTTTTCTGGTTCTTGAAAAGTTCAAAATAGCCATCATCATACATAACCTAATTAGCAAATTAACCATTTTCTAGGTTCACACAATGTATTAAACCACAAATCAAGCAAGAGGGCTGGTTCACACAATCTAGTAAGCCACAAACATCTAAGCCAAATAGTATTATCAAATTTAGCAGTTTGTATGAATATATCTGCTAGCTCTTTATCTGAATTGGTTAAAAGTATTGTGAGAACACAAGTCCTTTGCTCTGCCTCATATCTTGTTCCAGGAAGGAAGGGAGGGAGAGAGGAAGGAAGGAAGGAAGGAAGGAGGTGGCCACAGGAACTGTTGGGGATTCCAGTTCTTCTTTCAGGGGCTAAGATGTGAACTGTGCGTTTGCTTAAGAAGAGATGAACCTGCTTCCAGCTCCTCCAAATTAAGTGTCATCATGCACCTCACTGGCTCAAGAGCTAGGCTTGGAAAGAGAAGCAACTGCCTGGGTAAAATGTAAAAAGCCAGGAAAGAAATGTAATTATACTTGGAATGGGCTGAGGAAATCAAATTTCTTTCTCACCATTGTCTTTTTCTTAGTCCAAACTCTAAGGGAGCATTATGAGGAGTGACACAAAAGATCAAAGAAGGTACAAGGGAGACTCATAATTAGTAACCACAGTGCCTAATTTATCATGATATTAAGATGTCATCATATGGCTAGCTTCAGGAACAAAACACAAGTAGAGTAGTCTTATGGGGGGAAAGAAAAAGAAGAATGAATTGGAAGAATGAATTGCTTTTTCCTATATCCTATCACCAGGACAAACCTTTGAGGGCCAGAAGTACCTTTGGAATTGTGAGGTTATGTGGTACTCTGCCCACCCAATGGCTACAATGATGGCCATGGCCTGAGGCCAGGCAGCTACTGGCCAGAAAGTGAACTCACTTCCAGGATGCTCTCCACATTCCAGTGGGATTTTTCTGGGGCTCCAAGGCATTCCTACAAATAAATATACTAGAGTTTTCAGCTTCTTTTTACATTTTAGTCATAAAAAGAATCTTTGTTTTAAAAAAAGTCAGAAGGGAAGGGAGATTGATGAGCATCAAGAGAGGTGTCTAAGGTCACATTGGTGCCCATGTGCACTTTCTTGCTTAACTTTGCCTTAAATAAAGAATGCATAAATCAATTCCAGCTGTGTTTTACATGTGTTTCAGTTTCCTTACTCCCCGTTTTCATCCAATTGTCTACCATTACCCTGCAGTATAGACTGAATATACTGTCTATATTCAAGGGTTCTGTGCACATTATTGGCTTGTTTATTAAATAATGTTATCTCATAATTTTCAGCCCAATTGTGCAATGCAGACTCTTACAGCTACTATAAGTAGGTAAAACAGAGAAAGGAAAAATTGCAAGACTGCATGAACATGTTTTGATTGCAACAAGGATGTGAGCTGTGTCCCCTCTGGATGGTGGTGAATTCAACTCTCATCAGCTCCAGCGTAATGGTTTGGGATGATTTAGAACAAGGTGGAGAATCTACAAGCTATTCCCTCAATTATTCCATGTAAGACTAAGAGTTGTGCCTTCACTTCTAAAGAACTTATCTCCAATGTATTTTATGTTTCTAATACAAATATATTCCCAAATGATGCTGCATAATAACAAATAATAAAATGTAGTTTCAACAAACATATTTAAGAAAGCTTCAAGCCCTGTTTCATTTGGAAGAGATAAAATCCCTAATGCAGATCCATGTGAACTAACCGCTGACATGTGATAACTGGATATATTCAAGTCCTTGCAGAAGAAACAGCTTCTGAGTTTTCAGATTAATAAAAGGAGACACTGTAGAATAGAGCCTCCTTTTATTCCTCTGCAGCTCACAAAAGTATATCCCTTTTAATCAAAGTTCTTAGTTGGAATAGGTGCTACTCGTTCTGATTTTTGTAAAAGACAGTGGATCCCTGAACAGCTGAAGTAGCCTAGTGGTGTCCTGCAAGAAGACAAAGAGAAGAGTCATGGTATTTGGTGACTCACTGCTGCAAGGAACTTGTGAGGTGTGCTGTCTGGAGTAAGGATCAAGAATGTGAGAGATCAACTTCCAAGACTTAGCAAATCCACTGACAATTGTTCCTTCTTGCTAATCCATGTAGGGGCAAATGATACTGCCCAAAACACCAAGAATTATATATTCATGGACTTTGAATATTTAAGAATGAGATTCTTATCCATCCTTCCAGTCCATGGAAGCGGACTGGCATAGGAACCAATACTGCAAGAGGCTACGCAAATAATATCAGTGGGAGAGATTTGGTTTCTTGGACCATGGTCTAAGTTTTTGAACCACATACAGACTGGTAAGGATATGTTTGAACAAAACATTGCAACATTGATCAGGATTGCTGTTCACTGTATATAGAAGTGTGAATGTTGCTATAATGATAACTATTAAATCACTCAATGAAAAATCATAGAGAACATTGGCTCATAGAGTTAATGGCCTTCATTGTCTATTTAGTGATCATCAGAACATAGGAAATAAAGGAGTTTTAGCTACTAGTACAGGAAGGCAAATATAGAGCAATTGAAGGATATAATTTGTTTTTGTTTGTTTTGTTTAATTTTAATCTCTTTGTGTAATGCCTTGTAAGTCTTTTGAAATGGAATGGCACTGGATGAATGGATGGATGGATGGATGAATTTTCTTGGTTTGATAGTAACCAAATACCAACTTGACAATATCATCTCCAGTATTAAAAGGGAGATTTTGTTGTATTAGGCCTGGAAAGCTGAAGAACAGCATATTATATCTCATCCATTGAATGAAGGGTCAATGAGACCCTGTGCCCTTGGTCTCCCATGGAAAACATCAGAACAATGGGAAGACCTGGCTCCTACAATTAGCCAGGGAAGGAGAGTTTTAATCCTTCCCTCCCAGAAAGAACATACAGCTTTGTATTCTAGCTGACCTGGGACTAGAAAATAGCACAACGTGGCCTTGCAGGGACTCTGTCCTTTTCCAGCTGGTGGGCATATTGATTTATTGATTATTTTATTTATTTTCTATCCTGTCTTTATTATTTTATACATAGCTCAAGGTAGCAAACATACCTAATACTCCTTCCTCCTCCTATTTTCCCTACAACAACAACCTTGTGAGGTGAGTTGGGCTGAGAGAGAGTGACTGGCCTAAATTACAGTATTTTTGTTACTCTGAGAATGCAGAGTGAATGTTCTTGCAAATGGGTGTCTAGATGAGGGGCCTGTCCTTTTAATATAGCTGCTACAGAAAATGCGACTAGTTACAAAGCTTCCAATTTATCCGAATCTCTGCTACCCTTCCTGGAGGACTCTTTGTCAGCACTACTACATTTTCTGAACTGATGGGCTCACTCCCAAATAAAGCACTAGCCTCCAGTCCCCCATCATTTTTATTAAGAAAGCATATGAGGCCTCTTTGGAGCCCAGAGAGGCAATCCTGAAAATAAAAACAATGCTGGAGCCTGGAACTTTGCAGCTTACCAACTTTTCATTTTTTAAAGTTTTTTTTTCCAAACAAAAATTTAGGTTAAGCATACCAATTGGTAAACTGCCGCATTAGGAACCCCAGGACTATAGCACTTTTCCCCATTCAGCTGCCAATGGAATAAGATCCAACAATTACTAATTAATAAAGAGATCCAGAAAGAGAGTTTCAATCTAGCTTGAACTGCATGTATGGTATACTGCAAACTGCATATACAATTTGCAAAAAAAAATCCGAACTGCATATACAGTGCGTTGCAAATTACTCACCACACCTTTCTGGCCTTGAAGAAGTGACCTTCCTCCTCTTCCTCTTCCTTCTGTCCTTTTCATGGGTGACCTTGTCTCTCTTTTAACTGATATGAGCCACTTAGCATATGGTAATTGTCTATCAAAGCACAATCAATAAATATGAATAAATAATACAATAGACAGTGGTAAGGAAGGAGAATATTGATCTTTGTATTGTTGAGAGCTTAGTGTGTTGCTTCAGAATACACTTTAATTTTCCACTCATTTGGTGTAGAACCAGCAATGCACTGCTGGCAGAACCTGTCTCTCTTACCTGGTTTAAACTTACCTTCTGAGTTGCACTCTCTCCAAGGAGTAATAATCCTTGTTTGTTTGTTTGTTTGTTTGTTTAACACAAATCTGGCAACCTTTCCAAAGGACACTAAAACTTCATTCAACAAAGATACTGTATCTAGTGCTCTTTCAAAAAGGCATTATACCCACGTATATCAGGAGCCCACATGTGACCAGGCAAGCGCTTTGGGCATGATGCAGACGTGAAATGTCTTGTCTATCCTGTAGCCCAAGCCAGGATAGCCACAGAAGGCTGTGCCCCCTGATCAGGCAGAGGAGGGGAGGGGATGGAATAGAAGAATCTACTGTTCTGCTAGTTGTATGTTGAATATGCGGGCTATTTGCATGGGATGCCAACATAGCACCTATCTGCAGCTTCTTAAATCAAGCTGTCTTTTCCTGGGATTGTGCGGCACAGAAAGGGTGTGTGTGCATGTGTTAGTGTGCCATGTTATATGAAGCACATTGAAATAACCTTATCCCTATTTCTGATTCTGAAGAGCCAGCAGATATGTGCCAATTACATAAACAGATGTATGTGTGTGTTGGGGGAGTATGCTTGTCCTACTCAGATACATATAAATAGATGCCAGATTTTCCCTAACTGATGTTTGCATTGCATGCACCAAAATACAGTACCTGACAGTACCTGTTTGTACAGTTGTTATGACATGTCTGTATGATGTCTAGAAATATGTCACTGAATAGATCATTTGACACCTTCCCCCCCACCCCCCCGCACCATGGTCCTGTACAGCACTCTGCTAGAGCAAGCTCAAAGCCATTGAAATCAGCAGAATGGAAAGCTTATCCTGTAGAACACCCTTCTGTAACCTTGTGCCCTCTAGATCAGGGTTTCTCAACTACAGTTCTGTGGAACCCTAGGGTTCCACAAGAGGTCACTAGGAGTTCCTTGGGAGATCACAATTTATCTAAAAAATTATTTCAAATTCTGGCAACTTCACATTAAAGAGGTAAGTTTCATTCTTTATTTTTAGGTTAAGAACACTGTTAGTGCATAGATACATGAAACGAATATAATAATGTTGTAACTTCTGGCCTATATTTGAGCCTGAACATGCAGGGGTTCCCCAAGGCCTGAAAAATATTTCAAGGGTTCCTCCAGGGTCAAAAGGTTGAGAAAGGCTGCTCTAGATGTTTTATATTTTATCTCCCATCATTTCCAGCTAGCTTGGATTCTGCCTGGGAGAGATGTAGTCCTCATATCTGAAAGGCAACAGGCTGGAGAAAGCTGGTGTAGCATGTACCTATTTTGGTGATTTTCACATATTGGCAGTTCACTAACCCTAATACAATTGACTAACAAATTGTCTTTTGTTATTACACAATAGCCATAGTGCAAGGTTAATGTAGATTGGCACCTTCCATAAATCAATGATATATTTGCAGAGAAATGGATTTGGGGGGTGGGGCAAGGAAGGTTGCATGTAAATGCAGGCCAAGTGTGGGCTGCCTGAAGATGCAGTTTTACCGTCCATGTGAAAGATGTGCAATCTGACTGTAATTCATTGCCCAAAACTGTCCTATGGAAAGGGAAGAGCTTCAAAGAAGGTTCTTGTGGATCACACAGTTCCATTTTAAAACTTAGAAAAATTAAAGTTGACAGAATGTGCCTAATAAAATACAACTGCATTCTTGTTACTTATTTCTGAAATCACCCCTGCCCACTAAGAGCTGCTATAATTCTGAGCAGGAGCATTAAACAAGAAATACAAAATGTATCTAAAAGACAGTAATAAACTGCTTTAACAATAATTTCTCCTTCCCCAGAGAAGAACTGTGAGTGAAACCTCCATTCCCTAATGGATAATTTGCAGCTTTCTTGTCAAACTGTAATTTCCACAATTCTTTGTAGCAAGTTACAAAATGTTCGTGTACATTTGTAATGTAGATATTTCCTTAGCTGAGTGAGGTGATGGAACAAAATACATTTGCAAGTAATGTCCCTAGATTATCTGCCTTGTGCACAGTTGGGCAGATAGAAGGAAACCTATACGTGATCATTTGTTTCTGTTGTTTTTCTTAGCATTTGTCCTTCATGGTTACAGGTCCACTTGTTTTTTTGCACTGTGCTCTTCTAGTTGTTAGAGCAAAGCTATCAATACATGATGAGATGAGGAGTTTTATTTATCAGCCAGCTTGTCACAAAGCCTGATATAAATGACCTATGCAAGCTCACCCATTTATAAATCCTGGGCTACACTAGCCAATTAGCTGAAATAGACATCAGGATCTGGGGAGAAGAGACCAGGGAAGAAATAATGAAATAGGCATGATGACAGCATCACACAAATGCCATGACTTATATACTTGTGTCAGATGTGGGACCAAAGGACATAGTTCTGGCATTTAGTGTACATGATGATATCACCATGTGTGATTGTTTTGCCATAATTGTAGTTCATTGTAGATGCTGCTGGTAAAAGATCTGCAAACTGAATTTTGCTACCACCTGCAAATAATGGCCATATATCATTTCTTGAACATTACACTGTTTGAACCATGCAGGAGGACAATGTAAGAAGAGATGTGTTCTTTGTTTCTTTTTTCTTTGAATAAAGACGTTCAGAGTGGTAGAGGGGCCTCCCTTTCCTTGTTCACATCATTCACTATGCTATATGCATGAGTTCAGAGCTGAAGAGAAGCCAGCAAGATATTTTTGTTCTCTCTGAAGCAGATTGGTAGAACTCAAAGCCATGCTTATGTTTCCTTATCTGCCCAAGAGCAATGGAAGACACCCATAAACAAGTATGAGAACAGGCTGAAGAAAACAATGTCTAGTTCTTCTTGCAGCTCCAATTTTAGGGCATTGATTTTCCCCACCTTAGATTCATTCCTGAGCTTGCTAAATTATCCATGTTTTCTTAACTTATGTTCCTGAGCTGAAACATGGAGTATTCAAAATAATGTTGGTGATGATGATAATGTAGGTTTGCATGTGACTGTTGCAACCTGATTTTCATCAAAAGGACTCTAGATCTTCTATAATAAGGAACATGGTATGTCCAGAGGAGCCAGTTGTTGATATCTTGCTGACTAGGCATTGCCTTGTCCTCTATTTCCCCCTGGTGGTCACCAAAGTTGCAAGAAATTTCTCTTTGGCATCAACCCTCAGACAGAGTTTGGATTTGGTTTTAATCCTTGAGAAAGGTTACAGAGCAAATTAAGAATCATCTCTGGGTAGAGGGGAAGGACCAGAAATCTCCTTTTATCTGAGTGATGGATCTTATCTTTTTACAAACTAGTCTGCAGTCTAGAAGTTGATAAACTAAAGTAGGTTGTACCTTGGAGACTTTCTACAGTACTAATACTCTAAGAACCTCTGGGTGGTTTGCTTCTTTTTTCATTTTGACAACATGTCTACAGTTCATCTAGAAGCTGGATGAAAGGGATAATGTTGGATCTTTCCAGAAACAGTATTTAAGGGTTTCTGGGCCTCCTCCAGCAAATTGCTCTTGTTCCCTTTACCCACACGTATTTACAGCAGTGATAATGATACAACCTGGTAACATGGAAAATTTGTTACTACAATTTCACAGAAAATCAAAATAATAATAATAATAATTTTTATTATTAAACAAACTGTGCATATGAATTGGCTAAAAAAGGAGTAAAAATTTCACATTTACTCTATATGGATGACTTAAAACTATTTGAAAAAATGAAAACTGAACTGGATTCCTTGCTAAAAAGCACAGAAGAATTCAGCAAAGATATTGGATGAAATTTGGCATCAACAAGTGTGCAACCATAGCCATAAAGACAGGCAAAATTGTTGAAGATGATGGAATACAGCTTGATAATAAAGATTTGATAAAGGCCGTAGCACCAGAAGAAGGCTACAAATATTTAGGAGTTTTGGAAGCTTCCAATTTATTACAGAACCAAGTCAAAGAAAGTACTTCTGCCAAATATGTTAAACAAGTTCGAAAAATTTCAAAATCAAAGCTAAATGGTGGAAACATCATCAAAGCAATCAATACCTGGACAGTCCCCATTATATGATATACAGCAGGAATAGTTGAGTGGGCCCAGATGGAACTTGATAACTTGGATTGAAAAACAAGAAAACTGATGACAGTATACCATGCTCTACACCCAAAAAGCGATATTGATCGGCTGTATTTGCCAAGAGCCAAAGGGGGCAGACGACTCCTACAGGTGAAACAAACTGTGGAGGAAGGAAAACATGGCTTGAATGACTACATTACGAAAAGTGAAGAACCCTTATTGAAGGAAGTCAATCAAGGAAAACTTTTGAAAACAACAAAGGTAAAGGCTGAGTGTAGAAAAGAAACAACCGAAAACCAATTTACTAATTGGAAGAACAAGCCAATGCACAGTCAATACTTGAAGGATATAGAAGGAAAAGCCGATAAAAACTCCACACAGAGCTGGTTAAGATCAGGAGTGTTGAAGAAAGAAAATGAAGGCTTTATTTTAATGGCTCAAGAAGAAGCTTTGCTGACTAATTGCATGAAAGCGAAAATTCATCCTGTAACAAACAACAGTAAATGTTGCCTTTGCAGTGAAAAAGATGAAACAATTGACCATCTGATCACTGGCTGCAGCAAAATTCCACAAACTGACTATAAGCAGCATCATGACTGAGTTGCCAGAATTATTCATTGGCAACTGCCAGAGGTTTGGATTTGAATGTAGGAACCACTGGGACCGTCAAGTTGAGAAGGTTTTGGGAAATGAGCAGGTTAAGATCTTATGGGACTTTCAGATCCAAACAGACAGGCACCTTGTTCATAACATGCCTAATGTAACAGTCATTGAAAAGAAGAAAGTCTGGTTCACTGATGTTGCTATGCTGGTTGATGCTGGGATTGAGGAAAAGCAATCCGAAAAAGTTACAAAATACCGGGACTTGCAGATCGAAGTTGAACGCTTATGGAAAAAGAAATCTGCTGTTATACCAGTCGTGATTGGAGCTGTGATGTAACGCAAAAGGATGTTCACATCAGGACACAACCAGGCAGTAAACACTCTGGGTCAGTTTAGGGCTGGGATCAGCTTATACAGTACTTGAAATAGCCTGATCCCAGAACGTTATAAGTTTTATAGCTTTATCATAGCACTTTAAATTTAGTCTCTTCCTACTTGCCTCTTTATTGCTCATTGGTATAAGTTTGCTATCATATACTCAAATTCTAACCAACATGTTGATAATTATGTCAGCTACAACATGTAGTAGCTGAACTGTCCTGAAGGCAGCTGTACACAGAGAGAGCATTGATACACTTTAGTCTGGATCTAACAAGGACATAAATGACTGAGATGAGGTCCAATGATTCTGGGAATGGCTCCAACTGGAAAACCAGACAATGCTGATAAAAAGCATTTCTCATCTTTGTCCAAAAATACAGAAGATGTGTCAAGTCTGGGGCTATCACCAAACTGCAGATGAAAGATGCAGCCTTCAGTGCTATCTTCATGAGCACTGATGTGCTTGTATAGATGACCTCCTGTTTTCTTGTCCCGTCTGGCTTTAGATTCTTTTCATTTGCATAGCTGAAATGGAAGCTAGCGTGGTGGAAAACATCATCTTTATTCCCAAGATAAGCACCACAGGTGTTCTTTGAAAACTAAAAATGGTGAGCTGCTGCAGCTCAGGGCTTTATTTGGATGTACCCAAAAAAGAAAAAGGACACTGGGCCTGACAGCAAGCAACCTAGAAAGCTAGAGGGGCCACAGAGCGGCCTCATCAGCATGTCATCTAGCAATGTTTGTGACTGGCTAGGCTACAGTGGAAGACTTTTTATGAAGGGCAGCCCATATCATGTTCTCAAGATTCCAGATGCCCCCAAGGGTTGGGGATTTCTGCCTAGCCCATTCAGAACATTGAGCTCATTGACACCCAGGTCAACAATGTGTTTACCTTGCCTGGATTTCAGTTTGTTCCACCAATTTTTGGCATAATCTCAAACACTAGTTTAGGATGTTTACTACCTTGTTAGCATCAAGAAATTAGTGGTAAATCTTTCTGTCACCCAGAAACCTTTTGATAACTTCACCCAAACAAATTCATAGCTGTATTAAAAAGCACAAAGGGCAGGATGGGTTCTTATAAAGGCCAAAGGCCATAAGGTGCAATAACAGTTGCCCAACACCACTTTATGGATTGATCCTCCAGAAACAACCAGTATCTTGGGAAACAAGTCCCTTAGAGTTCCAAGTGATCCAGAAGAATTACATTGCCAAAGATGCTGAGTGTTGCTGAGAGGTTCTCAGAAATCAAGAAATCTCTGGTTGGTTCATCCATATCCTGATACAGGCTATTCAGAACAATAACCAAACTCATTTCAGTCCCAGAATTAACCAGCAAGTCAAAAGGAATACATCCAAATGATTGGTTTTCATGCAGAGGTATGAAAATATAGTATCAATTGTCTATCCTATCAGCCTTGAGTAGATTTCTTGGAGAAGTCTTCACTGTATCATGAGTGGATAAAACATGCCTACAGTCTTTTCTGTTTGATTTTTAAGCTCCTTAAATGCCTCTGAAATTTTAAGCAGTGTGGTTTTTAGCTTTTTTTAAAGTACTGTTTTACTAAAAAAAAAAAACCTCCCCAATTAAAAAAAAGGAGGTTTGACAATTCTGCTCCCATTCTCTCCATTTAAGTAACCATATTAATACCAGATCTTCTGTAATGTTAGGATTGAAAAAAATACCAAGGAAAAGGCAACATTCAGCTATAAAAAGGCTAGCAATCTCCAGATTACATACAGTACCCTTTTAGGGTTTCAGGAACTATACCTTCATTTCAAAAGAAATTAATCCCCACTTTAATATTCTTAAATCCAAACCTGTTTTTTCAAGATGAAATGAAATTAAGAAAGATGTTCTAAATCAACGGGCAGCAATTATGTACTTTTCAACTCATGACTTGATTCAAAGAAACAAATAATTGGATTTCATTCAACAATCTCTCTTTCAATCATTTTGATTTGATGTTACAAGCAGCCATAAATATGGTGGAATAATGAGGCAGAGCTGGTATTTATGAACTTTGAATGAATTAATAAAATGAACACTGTTTTATTGAGACCATTTGTTTCTAGCAGTCCATCCTTCTATACACCAAGATGAGTGTGTGTGCATGCATACACACTCAGACACACGAGCACGTACAAACCTGCATAATCATACAAAAGTCAGCAAATGCATAAAGCTGCTGAGCTTTATTATTGCACCATGGCCTAAATAGGAGAATGATACCCTAGTAACACATTTGCTTTGAGACAGGGGACCCATCAGAAATATTGCAGCAGCCTTCATCAACCCCATTTCCTGTGATGACAAAATGCTGAGTTATGGTCTTGACTACCAAGGCAACGAGTCTGTAAACTCTGCTATTGTGCCACTTTCCCAACAAATGAAAAACCATTGATCATAAGGTAGGCACGCTGTCAGAGCCAAGAATGGAAAGCAGATAGACAAGAAAGAGAGTGAAATTATTGGGCACTGCTGGCCAGAGTCAAGTCAGGTTAAGTGGCTAAACAGGTTGCAGGGCTAAAATGTTAAGTCCTTCTTAATTGTTAAGACAAGACATCTCTAGCCAGAGCTCCCAAGTTACTGCTTCTTAGGTAGTCTGGGAAACATAGAATGTGTGAACGACTTTGCAAGGTTCTTCATAATTCCTTGTGCCCATGGTTGGACAAAGCAGGCTGTGTATGACAGTTGTTTATATGTAACCCACAACTAAGGCAATGGGGCTTGAACATCACCTCATAGTTTGTTCCCCCCCGCTTTTTTTTTTTTTTGGTGCCTTCAAGTCAATGTTGACTCCTGGCAACTGCCTGGACAAGCCCCTGCAGTTTTCTTGGCAAAGTTTTTCAGAAGTGGTTTGCCATTGCCTACTTCCTAGGGCTGAGAGAGAGGGGCTGGCCCAAGGTCACCCAGCTGGCTTCGTGCCTAAGGCAGGACTAGAACTCAAGGTCTCCTGGTTTCCAGCCTGGTGCCTTAGCCACTACAGCAAACTGGCTCTCTAGTTCCCATCTACTCCCCCAGGAATAAGGAAAGGTTTGTGGAGTAGGTAGATGGGAAGGGAACATAAATAGGAATGGCCTCCAAAGCTATGACCAGCTGGCAGCTCCAACCTTAACCAATTTCTATGTGCCTGTGTGCCTCTAGTGATTGATGAGTAATGACCACAGAGTACTTGCTGTGCAAGTAGAAGTTCAGTCCTATCAGGAAATGGGAAAGAGCTCAGTCTGGGGTTTGGAGAGTTGCACCTTGGTGCTGGTCAGAATAGGTTATCTTAGATGAAAGCATGGTTTTTCAAAGTGAGGTATGCACCATCCTGCAGCTGCATAAGAACTTCCATACGGTCCTGTGAAGATGTCTTTCGTGCACATAACAGAGTTTCTAAAGTACATGCATAGTTTGCTGTAGTGATATGATAATATCACATGGGATGTAGCCTTTAATTACCCCAGTTTCAAGGACTCAGGCTTTGCTCCTGGCTGTGTGAAGCCTTTGAGAATATTGCAGCATGGTAAGAAATGTGTTATTCCTGGAGGGCTGGTCCTAGTTACCCTTGGTTTGTTGTATCAAAGGCCCCCATACTAGCTCAGTTTTTAATTACAAGTGCTGCGATAGTGAGAAGGTATGGCATCCACTGTTTTTGCATGTTAATGAGGGTGCTTAATATTCATGAGTCAATATTTTAAGGTGGCGAATCGCTGTGCAGTAGGTGCACATATGAATGGGAGTTTATCATGATTAGGCAAATCAGGAGGGAGAGGAAGCGGCAGGGGAAGGGAAGATGGATTTCTCCAATAAAATTAACTAAGGCCGCCACGGCATGCTGCTCCCCCTTCTCCTACCCCTGTGCTTTGCTGAGCTCTCTCTTTCCTCAAATTTATGAGGCCAATTACAGAGATGAGCTTGGAAGTTTCTGGGAACTTCACTAAGTGCAAACGGCGCTCCCTGCTGTTCCCATCAAATTAATTAACCAAGCACTATTGATGGCTGTCCGGCTCTGGCGAGAGGGTTTAGCTACAGGGAAGCTCTGGCTTTGGATTCACAGTGAACGGTGCTGTTTGAAAACAGAATGATCTAGGCTTCTGCTGCTGCAGAAAATCTGATTGCCATCACATGCAGGAGCAGAGCTGCAGAACCACCAACACTTCTTGGCATCGTGAAGAACAATGGGCTTGCCATTTAGGGCCTGCAGCTGGCTTGAAGGAGAACTGCAGCTTTCCTCAAACATGGGGAAAGCTTGGATGATGATTCCCACTTCCATTCAAAAGGCATAGTTGCTGGAGAGGATGGGAACTGTAGCCCATTGTATGTGAAGAACACCAGGCGGTGCAAGATGGACTTACTGGATGAGGCAAAGGGGTAGCGCTGTGCAGCAATACCATGGCCAAACAACAGCAAGGACCTGGAAGAGTCATAAGAAGGGATGCCTATGTTAGAGAGCCAGTTTGGTGTAGTGGTTAAGCTGCTGGCCTAGAAACCAGGAGACTGTGAGTCTCCCTTAAGCATGAAAGCCAGCTGGGGGACTTTGTGCCAGTCACTCCCTCTCAGCCCAACTCACCTCACAAGGTTGTTGTTGTGGGGAAAATAGGAGGAGGAAGGAGTATTATGTATGTTCACCACCTTGAGATAGACAAATATAGAAGAGATAGATAGATGATTATTGATTGATTGATTGATAGAAGATAGAAAAATAAATAAAAAGGCAGGAAGAAATAATAATAATAATAATAATAATAATAATAATGTACCTGCTGTGTATATTAGCCAGGCCACAAAGAAGATTAGCAGCCACTGAACTTCTAGGTTTTAGAAGAAGTAAGCTAGCAAAAAAAGAGGAAAGGCGGGTAGAGAGGAGAGATTTCATTAATAATGTAGTAGATATAACCGTATGATATGTATTTGTGTACATATACATATAATAGATACACAGTTAAGTAAGAGTAATAAGGTGTAAGCAAACTGTAAATTCTATTGATGGATACATAAAGAAAAGAGAGCATCAGTGTTCTTTAGGGCTAGAGCCCTGAGAATTGTTAATCCACCCCAGGAAGCCCCAAATCACATTTCATTTGGTTTCTTCTCCCATTAATCTGTTGCAACATTTAGCTGAATTTTAATTTTCAGGATCATCAGACGCGCAGTCTATAAGCGAGAGTAGGAGCTTCCCAGAAAAAGAACAGCCCAGCACCAGAGGCCTTGTAATGAGCTCCTTCACCTACCTCAATTTCTGAAGGCACGCAGTCTCCCCCTCCCTCCCCCCTCTCCCCCCAATGATAGCTTGTGTCTATTGTTATGTTAACTCCAAAGATCTGTGGGGCAGAACTTCTACCAATTTTCTATTTATCCTTCCACTTGGAAACACTGGATATTTTTTAACAACAAAAAGCTTTTAATGATGGTATACAGATATGTATGATATGGTTCAGAGCCACCCGTAGGCAGAAAATAGAAGCTGGGGAACACTTCCAGGGTTGCTGTAAACCGAACTCATCCACAGCTCCTGGATTTACCACTGGCCCATGCCTTCCCCATTACCCAGTGAGCCTCCCCCATATATACATGTCCATACAGGGGCAGGGGCAAAGTGCCCAACCCCACATCTGCCCAGGTCTCATAAACCTGGTGTGTGATTCTTGTCTGCCTGCTATCCTCATCATTTTCAAAAGCTGAGCCACAGGAACAGTTACATAGTCCAACAGTTCAGTACTCAAGATCTCAGTTTCCATATTGCTACCTACTTTGCAGTAAAATTCACAATCTGTGGATGCTTTTAGAGGGATGGCAAGGGTCTCAGATCAAGTGGCATTGTGAGTTACACTTTGTTTCCTTAAAAGATTTTTAGTTCTGATAAGGGAAACAATGAAAAAAGACTACAAATAGTATGTATCATCTGGACCCCTCTAAAAATTGGTGAGTATATCAGGACAACTGCTTGACTAGAGCCTAGACTGGAAGTATTTATTACGTGCTTCTCCAGCAAGGACCTTAGCTAATACCACCACCGATTCTTCCTTATGTCTCCAAACCAACACTTACAGTTCTTTGTAATCTGTCATTGCTTCAGGTGTTTGTTGCTCTAGCCATTTTCTCCCTGAAGTGCTGTTAGATAAAGCTCTGCTTTGTAATTCTGTGACTGGGCTTACTGCATATATTAAAGTGGAGGTAAGTGATACGTGGTTCAGTATTGTCTGAACCATTGCCTTAGTGCAGCATGCCATACGAACAGGCCATCACATTATGCTTTATGGTTTATGGTTGATTTGCTTGGAACATAGCATGTTACATGAATATAACAATTGTGTTAATCCAGTATAAGGGGCCATGGGAATCCAGCCAATGACTCCTTTCTTATTCTCTTAAAGATGACATTAATTTCCTGCCTTGACCTATATGCTGCTCATCACTAATCCTTCTCCAGAAATTACTTCAACCCTTCATCAGAATATGTGTTTTTTTCACTTTTCAGGTCCTGCCACTTTTCTTTGCACAAAGCAGGAATCAGGCTCTGAGGAATGGCATAATTTCTAATTCCAGGAAGTCCAGGAAGGTGACATTTCAAGACGGTTGGTGCCATTCCTACTGTGTCTTCATTCATGGCTTCCAGATTGCTGAATCCAGTTGTTATTCCAAAACAAGTAATAGCTTCATGTTAGAGTAATCTACCCTTCAAGCTTTCTAGCTGGAAGAAAGGAGGCCAGGAGCCAATGGTGATTCCAGAGCTGAAACAAAATATCCTTAATATCAGTATTGATATCCTTAATGTCAGTATTTAAATATACTTCCTGAAGCTTTAATTCTTCAATTTTCTTGCTGCCCTATTCATACAATCATGTGACATCAACCTTCATTTAGAAACTTTTCAGAGATGACTTCTCTCATTTTTTGGCTCAGACGAAACTATTATGGAAAAAAGTAGAATTGCTGCATGTGGCCTTTGGATCACATGGCAGGATGAGGAGGATTGATTTAGTTCAAATAGTGTGGCATATCATGGTTATGTGATCCTGTCAAGATAGAAACCTCCTCCCCTATGCCCATTAGTTGTTGCTGATTCTATTTCTTAGGGTGCTTTCAGCTGGAGGTATCTTAGCATTCCCACTTACTACAAGGCATCCATATTTTCCTTCATTAATAGATTTGTTCAGGGAAAAAAAACTATAGACAAAATAGATACCAATGGAGACTGACAATGTGGTCTGAGTCCATCATAAAATTCCATGAGGAAGGTGATTATGCAATGAAAGCTTTGTCTGGAAGAATGCAGTGTCAACTGTGGAACATATTTCTCTTACACTTTCACTTCACCTTATTTGGAATGACTGTTTCTACAAATGTGCATTTCTTCTTTCAGAAATGAAATAGCACAACAAAGTGATCCAGAAGAACTTTCACTCCAGTCTATCACTTATCCTTCAGATAAGCAGAAGAAACAGAGCTGTGAATCTTGAGAGTACACCCAATCCTGCTAAAAGTATCAGCCTAAGGTGATACTTAGGCTACAAATAAAGAAGTGTGACAGGGTTGTATATTCTCCCCTTATTTATTCAACCTATATGCTGAATATATATTAAAAGAAGCTAGATTGGAAGATGAGCATGGTTTTAAAACTGGAGGAAGGAACATCAATAATCTGTGCTATGCTGATGACACTACCCTGATAGTCAAAAATGCAAAGGATTTGCAAGCTTTAATAATAAAAGTTAAGGAGCAAAGTGAAAAAATGGGACTAAAATTAAATATAAAGAAAACCAAATTAATGACAACAGGTAGAACCACCAGCCTTAGAATTGGCAATGAAGATATTGAAGGGGTGGATAGCTTCTGCCTTTTTGGATCAACTATCAGTGACAAAAGAATAAACAGACAAGAAATAAGCCGGAGACTAGCACTTGGTAGAACAGCCATGAAGGCCTTGGAAAAGATATTCAAATTCCATGATGTATCTATTCCTACAAAGCTCAGAATTGTGCAAGCTATGGTGTTCCCTGTAACACTTTATGGAAGAGAAAGTTGAACTTTGAAGAAGCAAGATAGGAAGAGCATTGACGCTTTTGATCTTTGGTGTTGGAGAAGACTCCTGAGAATACTGTGGACAGCCAAGGAAACAAACCAATGGATCATCAAACAAATCAACCCAGAGTTCTCACTTGAGGCACAAATGACCAGGCTCAAATTATCCTACTTTGGACACATTATGTGAAGACCCAGCTCTCTGGAGAAGGCTCTAATGCTGGCAAAGTTGGAAGAAAAGAGAAGAGAACAACCAGCAGCAAGGTGGATGGGCTCAATCACAATGGTGATGAGTGGAAGACCTGAAAGACCAGGTTATGGAGAAAATCTATATATGTGGTCACTAGGAGTCGAAAACAACTTGATGGCACATAATCAATCAATCAATCAATTGTAATTTCCAAATCAATGCCCTTTCATTATATATGTTTAAACTCCGAAGTAGTATTCATGAAAGAAGCACCATGAATATAGAATTAACCTGTTCTTTCTGTGGTCCTCTTTTACATCCCCTCCTTTTCTAAAGTCCTTGGTCTTAATGTTCAAATGAAATTATGAAACACTACCAATTCAGTAGATGTAGCTTTCTTCTACACTTGGCTGCACTGTGTTTACTGCTCTGTTCTTGAACAAACATTCCAAATTGTTCATCTGTATCTAAAACACATCATTTTGCTCATCAAACTATTTCAGCAGGAGAGGACTTGATTTCGAGAAGCACTGGGAATTTGAGGTCTAGAGAAAGCCATAAAGTGAACATGAGTCAGCCAGGCAGAGGTGCTACTAGGAAGGAAAATGATGCTGGAGGCTGCATTAGAAGCAGTGTGGGATTGTAGGCACAGGAAGTATTCATACTGCTATTTTTATAGCACTGCTGTTCTTAAATGTGGAAAAATGAAGCATTGAGCTTTGATAGTTACGTTGTGAATGGATACTGATACTTTAGAAATAATTCAGAGGTAAAAGCAGTGGAATATAAGACAAGGGAAAGATTGAAAGGTTTATTTATTGTGAACAAAGGTGGATTAAAGTATTCACAAGCAGTACCCAGGCAGAACAAGGATAAACATATGGTACAGTGGCAAAGGAAAAGACAGGACAATAGTTTATGTAGCAGCAATACAAATTTAGGAAACCTCAAACAATAAAGCATTACCGAGTACTGTAAAAAGTTTCTTGGATATGTTGGGGAGTGTCTTTTTCCCTGGGAAGAAAATGCTTTCAGGAATAGACCTAGAATACTTATGAGAGACTTAGTCTTACCACTAAAGCTCCAAGGTATGCATGTATTTCATAAGAACTTCACTAGAATTCTTTGGAAATCTAGACAAATGCAGCATGGGCCCTGTGCACAGACTATAATTTTTGGAGAATTTCAGTATGATTGAAATCTTTATAGCTGTGAAGATATGCTTGAAAAGTTGTGGGCAATATCTGATGAAATTCCAAATCAAATGCAAGGGGACCTGAATAAAATTTCTAGTGGTGAAGAGCAGTACATCAGAACTTAAAGAACTTTCTTTGTGCTTGTATCTATTCCTGCCTATAAAATCCAGAACTAATTGTGCAAAACAGTTTTTAAAAGTTGAAATTTTGCAAAACAGTACCAACAATGGAAACTTTTGATCCCATAAACATTTAATGCAGGTTACAGAACACAGCTTTACTGGCATGGAATTTTTGATCGAAGTTGTAGATTCTATCACATTCAAGAGGACTTCTGGGGTATTTCCATACCATGTATATGCAAGGATATATTTGATTTCATAGCATATTTGTCTATGACTAAATCTATAGCTGTAGTTTTAATATTAGATCTTTTTTCCCCACTCCCCTAGAAGATGCATTGTTGAACTTATCAGGAAAAGTAGCCACTGCCCAAATAAATACTGTCCAGTTAAACATTTACATATACTGAAAGCTGTGCAACTTCTTAATCATAATGCCATTTAATTTCAAAAGATGAAACTATAGAGGGTGAAGGGATTCAATAAAAGGATATTGAGAAATATAAATCCTGAAACTCTTTGAGGTACCTGATGGTTGGCTAATAAGAAATAACTGACACGAATTGTCATGAGTACTGATGGTGAACAGGAGGGGGCCCCTATCCAGGGGGAAAAACACATGCATAGTTTAGAGACGTTGAACTTTCCTTCAAAGAAACGCAGAGCAGACCCACCTTGAGTTTTGGGTTTATCTGTGTGGGTTTCCCACGGTCTTTCAGTTTGACAGGATTTTCTGTCTACTAGAGTAGGACAATAAACACTAGAGACCAACTCACTGCCTCGCTGTGGTACTTCACTCTAAGTTAGGACACGAATCTTTAAAAAGCTAAGCAAGGTCAGACCTAGGTAGACCTTGGTTGAAGGCCACAGGAAATCCCAGGCCTGAAGAATAGACTGGGACCTTGAAAAAAAATTCCCAGAAAAGTCAACATCAAGACACTTCCATATTGTTGCCAATAAAACATGGATGTGTCCATGTAGCCACCAGGAGTTAAATCCAACTTAAGAGGGACTTGACTTGATTTACTGTTCATTTTTATTTCTTGCATTGGCCACTGTCCCATTTCTCTCGATAGTCTCTTCCCTATTATTTTGAAGCTGTGTCTGAATGGTGGACAGTTTCTGCTCATTGTTCAGATAATACTAGGTTTAACTGTAAGATTTGTAACTTACAGTTTGCAAAGCTTCTGAGAAGCACATGGGGGGGAAAATACAGAAAAGCAATGCATACTGACAGGAAGCTTACAGTGAAGGTAATAAGGAGATAAATCCAGCAAAGACAACAGTACAAAAAAGTAATAAGAGTTAGAATATAAGGCTATCTAGAGATTGCCCAGGATGCTTTAACGGCCAGAGCAAAGGCTCTATAATTAGACCATCCTATCCTGAGTCAAGCCAAGGATAGTACAGCTCAATTCATTCCCAGTTTGGGAAAACAATTCAGAGAAATGGATCCATTACTTCTGGAAAGAATATTGTTTTAAAAAATCTATTCCTCTTGGGGGTGGGTTTTGTGTTGTTGTTGTTTAGTCCTTTAACTGAGATTCAGGCCCCAAGAACAGTCCATCTCTAGATACTAGGGGCACAGGAGCAAGAGGATGGGAGGATGGCTGCCTTGCTCACTGTTTGTGGGCTTCCTAGATACATCTCCCATAAAGAATCAGCCTAAGACCATATAAGCCATCATGTGACTATGCAGTGCATGTGTCAGAGCTGTGCTTTCACTGCAATCCTTGAGTGAAGCTGGAAGAAATCAGCTTGAGAACAGTTCTTTATTTACAGTCTTTACTATATACAGCAATTTACAAGCTAATTCTAACACAGCAATTATGCACAGCAAAGTCCTACTCACAATAACACTCAACACCACTTACACTATCCCCAACACAGAACTGTTCTTCCATACTGTTTATATAGCCAAATATTATGTGCTGAGTCACTTTACAGGTGTTGGCAATCACATCTTGTGATCCTTCTACTCTGATTACTTACTGCTGTCAGCTGTACAACAGCCTTGGCATTTCCACATTCACACAGTAAAATTCCTTCGACCTTGGGCATACCCTGACAGCATGCTTCATGTCTTAAGAAAAAGGCCGAAGGGGAACTCCATTTGTTTGAAAAGCTAGAAAAGGATTACATTCCTCTCCCAAAGATCAATCTTAACGTCTTCCCATTTCCCTTTCTAACAGCAGTTGTCCTGGTACTTTTCAAGCCAGATTGGAACTTTTAGTATAAGTCTGTTACAATCTGTTCTAGGTTTCTCATTCTATAGGTTGTTGTTGTCATTGTTGTTGTTGGCAACCATTTGTTCAGGCTCCTGGCTAAGGACAATTTGATTGAGATTGCTCCCAATACTGGACCTTTATGTTTCTAACACCTTTACCAGCTGTGGGCACAGGAGGCATCTGTATATTTTCTTCTGTGTAATGAAAAAACATGTTTCTGCTTTCCCCTCTTACATACTGGGAAGCATGGCAGGCTGCATACACTTCACTATGCAGCCCATGACCAGGAAGGAAGGTTAGAATGGAGCATTCCGCAACATTGCAAGCCTCTGCCCAACTGCCTCTCCCTTTGGGATGCCCCAGGGAAATTTTTCTGAAATATTTTTCTTCACAACCTCTGGCCAACACCATAACACCTATGGAAAACACCCAACCTATGGGTGAGGTTATCCACTGGTTTGGAGTTCACTACCATCACTATGTTGACAATCCCCAATTATAGAGTTTGACTCCAGGCCAGCCAAATGAGGCTGTCAAAGTCCTGTCCCAGTGTCCAAAGGCTGTACAGTTCTGGATGGGAAGGAACCATTTTCAGCTCAACCCTACCAACACTGAGTAGCTGTCAGTATTAGCCACCTGGATCTGGGAACATTTAATCTTTACCTTGGATGGAGTTGCATTTCCCCACTCAAGGGTGCTGTGCAATCTGGGGGTCTTCTTGGATGCACAGCTCCTGCACAATGAGCAGATAGCAGCTGTGGGCAAGAGGACCTTTGTACAGCTTCACTTTGTGTGCCAGTGGCACCCTTTCCTGGATCAGGAGGCCCATCAGACGTCACTGATGCCCCGGGCACCTCATGGCTCAACTACTGTAATGCCTCTACATGGGACTGCCCTTGAAGACCATACAGAAGCTTCTTACTGGCCAAGAATGGCCAGTGATGGGTGTGCCTCAGTATGGCCATGTGACACCTTTCCTCCACAAGCTGTGCTGGTTGCGTTTGCTTCTGGGTGCGATTCAAGGTGCTGGTTATGACCTATAAAGCCCTACATGGCATGGAGACTGGTTATTTGAGGGCCACCTGTCTCCTATGGTGTCTGCCAGGCTGGTTCGGCACACTCCAGACTCTCTTCAATTAGACAGCGTTATCTTTCAGGATTGCAGGAAGTGGGCCTTCTCTGTCGCAGTGCCTGCCCTCTGGAATGAGGTTTCCCTGGAAAGCTGTGTGGCTCCTACACCTCATGGTGTTCCAGAAGGCCTTAAAGACCTGGCTGTTCTCCCAGGCCTTGGGCTAGGGTGGATGGAGCCTTTGTGGGATGTACTTTGTGGGATGTACTTTGTGTACTCCCATCTTTTGTATTTTTATTGTTGTTACATTGTCAGCTGCCCAAAGTTGTCTGGAATCCAGCAGCACCTAAATTTAATAAACTAAACTGAATTAAATTATCTGGTTCTGCTGTTTTTGGAACATGATCTTACTGATAGCCAACAAACCCTCTTTACAGAATTTCTTTCCAATATTCCACTGAATTAGAAACAATGTGATATTCTGATTATGTTATTGTTTGTTCATATATATATATATACACACACACACACACACACACACATTTACATTTACTGTGGATGCTTCATTGTATTTCTATTGCTCTATTGGAATGGCCAAGTCTTTTTGATTGTATCAGAGCACAAATGCAATGCAATCCATAAGGTAGGGAAAGCATGCAGAGCTTGGTCCCTGGAATTTTTTCCAGCTCTTTATGAGCACTTCCACTCTGGGCCATGTGACCAGGAAGAAGAGCTTAAAATGGAGCAATTGGCCCAACTGCTTTTCCCATAAGGATGCATTGAGGGAATTTTTCTGAATTTTTCTTCTCTGCAATCCCTTGTCCAGATTCAGGCCATTTTTGATATCGATCTTCTAGATGGCTTCTCCCTCAACACCAAACTTGGTCCTGTTCCATTCTGTTTTCAGACAATTATCCTTACGACAGTCAGACAGAGTCCTAAGCCTCCCCGTATAATTTCTTTCCAACTTTCCATTGTGTTAGTAAGAATAAAAAGGACTTGCATGACAGTTAGGCTTGCAGTTTAAATGAATCTACAGTATAAAAGTTCCCAGACCTCTATGCAAGGCTTTAACGAATAATCACTTTGATTTAAATTCAAAATTTTAAAAGAGTCCAGATGTTGGCAGGTTCCATTTGTAATTTCGTTTTGCCATTGCTTCTGCCATCTTTTAAAAATCGTAATTAATGAGGAAAGAGAAAAATTCCTTACATGGTGCTGCTTAGCGCTGCTTACAGTGGTGTGTCTGAACACTCCTTGAATCTGAAAGAAAACAGCTTTAATATTTCTACCGGTTGTAATAATTGCAGAAAAATATTTCTAGCCTTGACCTGAAACCTTCTTATATCCCTCACAAATCATTAAGACTGCAGCAGAGCAGCAGATCAACAGACAGCTGTAGCACTAGCAGTCCAGTTGAAATGCCTTGTTTGAAATCTCCACACACTCCAGTGGCTGCTTCACACAAGTAAAGGGAAGGGAAATGTCAAAGGACAACCTCAGTGAGTTGATGAACAATATTATCTATTTCCTACAAGAATTATTATCCTACAAGATTTTCTGGCTACACCTGAGTGGAACTTTACAATGGCATTAATGGGAATATCCACTGGATCCCACTAGAAGAAAACAATTGTGCTTAGTGTACTACATTTTGTGGTAGGTCAAAGTGTCATACTAAAAGAGACCACAAGAGGACACCCTGACTTCATCGAACATTCATGATCTGGCCTGGATGGGGATGCAAAGCATAGTAAAGTACTCCACTCTAGGGTTGTTGGGGGTTTGCTTATTTAATTTGCTTTGTATTAATACAGTTTTTTAAAAAAATACATTTTAGGTTTTGTAGTTACAGAGCTGGAGTGCTAAGCTACAATTCTCCCAGTTCAAATTGCAGCTCATCTGTGAGCATACTGAGTACCTTTAGATCTTGTACTAGTTTCTCAGTCAATCCCAAATCACTTATTGCAATAGATACTAGGATAACAATACATTTTACTTTGTTGCTCTTATAAATATTTAAGTCACAGCCTACCAAAACTAAAGTCAGTGTACAAAATAAGTGTAAGGAAGGAGAGGAAGGGGGGAGGGAGGAAAGCAGTAAGAAGCTTTGCTTTTTTTTCTTTCTGGAAATTATTTTTTATAAAATTTCTATTCTACTTTATTATTAAACAGATGAGAGATTTCCCATTTTAAAGGACATTCAGTTAACTAATCTAAATGAAAAATTAACTGAAAATATCAATTTTCTTTCTTCCCACTGAAAATTAGTGAGAAACACGCTGCTGTTGCTTGACATTTTGCTACTGAATTTCAACAGCATGATCTTGGGAGCCTGGAAGTTTGCAAAAAAGGTTTTAGGGACCACAGACTGCCAGTTCTACAGTGGCTTACACCAACCTTGTTTTACTTGAAAAAGCTCCTATGATTTATTTTGTATCTTCGAGTCAGTGTTGACTCCTGGCAACTGCTTGGACAAGTCCCTGCAGCTTTCTTGGCAAGGTTTTTCAGTAGTTTGCCATTACCTGCTTCCTAGGGCTGAGAGAGTGACTGGCCCAAGGTCACCCAGCTGATTTCATGCCTAACATGGGACTAGAACTCACGGTCTCCCAGTTTCTAGCCTGATACCTTAACCACTACACCAAACTGGCTCTCCCTATGAATTTAGTATGCCATAATTCCAAAGACTGAACTACAACTTGCACCAATAAAATGCTTCACAAAAATAAGTGTCAAAGGATTTCTGCTGTCGATCGGAAGGTCGGCGGTTCGAAACCGCGCGGCGGAGTGAGCTCCCGTTGCTCGTCCCAGCTTCTGCACACCAAGCAGTTCGAAAACATGCAAATGTGAGTAGATTAATTGGTACCGCTTCGGCGGGAAGGTAACGGCGTTCCGTGAGTCATGCTGGCCACATGACCCAGAAGTGTCCTATGGACAACGCCGGCTCCAAGGCTTTGAAACGGAGATGAGCACCGCCCCCTAGAGTCGGACACGACTGGACTTTACGTCAAGGGAAACCTTTACCTTTACCTATGGGTGAAAGCAATGGCAGAACAGCCCACTGGTAAAACAACGTCCTCCTTGTTGCCAGATGCAAAATGATGTTCCCCTCTCTTCCTCTGCAGTGGAGCCACTGCTTCGCTCCTCACCACCACCAGTGCTTGGCTGCATTTGCGCAATGTTTAACCAGATTAAAGACCTAGTGACAGCATTTACAGAAGCCCTGGTTGTCAGTGTTGTTCCTTGTGCCTTAGTGAGTTAGACAAACTTAGTCTGTTTGGTTAGTTTATGATTCAGTGAAGTATACAAATTCAGAAAGTTGGCTAATACCTTGGAGTGAGATGGCAAGGAGCAGTGGGGCTAAGACTATACTGATGGCACCTCAATGTAAAGTTCAGGATAACTTCTCTGAGTTTTCATGCGAATACTGAACAGCAGAGGGAACAAAATGGAGCCTTCTGGGACACAATAGTGTGAAGGGTAAATGTAAATTTTTATTGGTACATATCATCTTGCTCAAGGCAGGATATCATAGTGTGTATTAGAAGAGCCACATAACAACCCTGTATGGTTTGACTGAGATGGTAATTGAACAAAATTATTCAGTGAATTTCGTGGCTAAGTGGAAAATCTGAACTCTAGGCCTAGCATTCTAGGAAGACGCACTAGCTACACTTTTTGGGATAAAGCTAATGAGACTATTCTAGAGTAGATTTTATAGCTTAAGGAGAAAAAAATCAATGGTACAGTGAAAATGCAACTAGTGGCTAATTACTTGACAACTATGTGTGATCTAGCACTGTGAATTTTCTCACAGAATCCAGGCCAAATCTCTTGCAAACAAAAATCCATTATAAAAGAAGATTACAGCCAACAGAGTTAAATTGAGACCCCTCATAAAATAGAGGGCAGAGGCTTCACTGAAGTCTAGGAAAGCTGTAAGCAGGCCACTGGCCCCGACCCTTCATTTGACTTACCACCTGGTTGCCCAACTGCTGATCCCAGTTATTTGTAAAATCATTCACTGCAGGAGCTTAGAAGCTTTGATGATTTAGAGCTATTGTTAGTACCTGGGTGTGAATTGTGGCTCCCTGCCACCAGCACAAAGGGTAGGACATGAGTTATTCCTTCTGAACCCAGATCAAGAGAGAAGGGGTAAGGAAGAGAGCGAAAATATTACCTTCAATGAGATCACTGAATCTTACCTTGGGATGAGTCAAGAATTGTCTTCCAATTCCCACAATAACCAATACATTCAACTGAGGTTGTCTCCTAAAAAGTATCACTACCACAACTCAGAGAGCAAACCCTTCAAAAGCAGGCTACCTTTCCAATTATCACCAGTACCATCAGTCCTCAGTTGGCTCACCCATAGTAACCAGTTGCAAAGTAGTAGTAATTGGAATTAGTGTAACTGCAGCGTAAAAGCTCTTGTTTTTCATCTTCCAAGAGACTCTTGGTCAAACCTGAGAAGAGAATATATTTGACAAGCAACTCAACCCCCCTTTCAGTCTTTTTGCCAAACTAAGCAGGGTGTACCTGTCAAACTTCTAAGCTTTCCACTCTTTGCACCTGTCTTTTTCAAAATCCTTTCAATGGCAACAGCAATATACAACATACTTGAAAGTTTACTACTCATAGTTAACGTGCAGTTTTTAGTTGATAATCCCTGCCCCCCTCCTCCCTTTAAAGTTCTCATGTTACATTGAATTAAATACAAAGAAATTTTCTAGGAGTCTCTAAAGTCAAAAGGCTGGACTTAACATAAAAACAGAATGGCAAGATACTGGAAAAGACAATTAGTTCAAGCTTTTGCCCTAACATGGAAACTAGGGAGTGGTCACTTCTCAATGAAATAGCATATTTTATACTCATAGTCCTCAACCTTCATCAAACAGCATGTAATGAAAAAATCAACTGCATAAGATTCTGGATTGCCACTGTCACTCAGAATGGTGCAATTTCCTCAAGTACTATGAAATTGTGTTTATTCAAGATAACACATGTTTTGGCTGTTTCCATCCTAATCAAACTATAAAGAAAAAAGAAATGGTACTGAGGAGAATTGGAGAACTGTAATACTATTTTAAAAAAATAGAAAAGGAAAGAGCAAGTTTCTAGTCCAGAAAGCAATGAAGCCAGGTATTCTACAGGCAATACCTTAAGGTATTCTACAGGCAATACCTTAGGAAATCACAGTTCTATGTATGTCTAGATAGAATTTCTCAGGAGCTGGATCCAGCACCCAGCTAATTTACGTACCTATAATTAACATATAATGAGTCTATTTGGCAGAGAATTTAGGAAGCCGAATCTAAAACATAGTTGTTCTGTCTCTGTTTAATGATCAGAGAAATACAGGCTGTCCTCATTTAGTGACTGCCTCAGACAGTGATCATTCACAATTACAACAGTGATGAAAAAGTAACTTTGCAACCAATCCTCACATTTAAACCTTTGCAGGTCAGTAAAGCAAAGGAAAGCTGAAGTAAGATCATAAGCACAATCATGGTTTCACTTAGTGACTGCTTTGCTTAACAACTGAGTTGCCAGTCCCAATTGTGGCCTCTAAATGAGGACTACCTGTAAATTTCTGCCATTTTTCTTGATGCTAAGAAATTACCTAATCAGACAAGCAAAAACCTATCCTCCTGCAGCGTTTTCACTTCATTTAGTCTGGTATCCTCAAGGAAGCACTGACTAAAGTTCCAAACTCTAGAACCACACCAGTCTCTATGGTTAATATGTACTCTGCAAATACAGACATCTATGTCAGTGGTGATATTTACTACTATTTGAAGAACTTTTTAAATATATTCCTTAATACAGAACATAACGTAATTCGTAAGAGTTATCTCCAAGTGCAAATAATGAATCAATTTAAATTCTTTCCCATAGATCAAGTGCAGCTCCAGAACCATATATGATCCTTGGCCTAATTTCATGCAACCCTCAGCCTAATTTCAAAAGTCTTCTGCAAATGATCAGATTTCTAGCAGCCTGCAAGAAAGCAAACTCGGTGAGAAAAAGAGGAAGCCCTGTCCTTCCAGCCCAGCAACATTTTGTGTAACTCAGGATGGTGCACATCATGCTCCTGCCTCCTATTTTCCCTACAACAACCCTGTGAGTTGAATTAGGCTGAGAGAATGTAATTGGCCCAAAGTCCTCCAGCCAGCTCTTTTCAAGAGACATACAATATTCCAAAATTTTTGAAATAGATTCTCAAAATCCCTTCAATATATATACAGACTTATGAAGTGGTCTTTCCCATAGGAAATCTTCAAAATATTGTATGGATAGTAACCCTGCAAATCATGTTTTTAAAATTATTTCAATTCTGTAAATTTCCCATTTACCCTTAGTAGACTTATTAATTGGTTTTTTAATGTGCAAAATGCTTTATAATCACAGTGTCTCGTTCATTGATAACTGCTCACTGAGTTAATTTTTCAGTCAGTGGGAAAAAAATCAGCTGCTCACCAAAGTCCTATGTTTAGTCTCCACAAATAGGTTTCAAGGAAAACGAGCAAATTGTATACAGTATGTTTAAAGATAGATAGATATAGATATAGATATTTAAATTTATGTCACCGCCCATCTCCCCCAATGGGGGACTCTGGGCGGTTTACAATAAAATAATATTAAAAACATATCCACCTAATTTACCATTAAAAATATAAATATAAAATAAATATAAAATCCAAGTGGAGATGGAACACAATCACTAAGGGGTGCTATGGCGCCAGCCATGCCCAGGTGGAGCTGTCACTCTCCCCCTCCCAAGCAAGGTGGCAGAACCAGGTCTTCAGTTTCTTCCGGAAGTCCAAGAGTGAAGAGACCCGTCTCAACTCCGGGGGCAAGATATTCCAAAGGGTGGGCGCCACTGCAGAGAAGGCTCGCCTCCTGGACCCCGCTAGATGTAATTCCTTTGCTGATGGGGTCCGTAGCATGCCCTCCCTGCCTGACCGGGTGGGGCGGGTCGATGTTATGGGGATGAGACGGTCCCTCAGGTACCCTGGTCCCATGCCATGTAGGGCTTTAAAGGTGATAACCAACACCTTGAATTGGACCCGGAAGCAAACTGGTACCCAATGCAGCTCGCTTAACAGTGGTATCACATGGGCTGATTTTACAGCACTGGTAACTGTCCGCGCAGCTGCATTCTGAACAAGCTGAAGCTTCTGGATACTCTTCAAGGGTAGCTCCATGTAGAGAGCGTTGCAGTAGTCTATATGGGAGATGACAAGGGCATGAGTGACTGTTCGGAGGGCATCTCGGTCCAGGAATGGGCGTAGCTGGCGTACCACCCAAAGATGTGCAAAAGCCCTCCTGGCCGCGACTGCCACCTGCTCTTCCAGCAGGAGTCACGAGTCCAGGAGGACCCCCAGATTCCACACTGGTTCCGAATGGGGAAGTGCCACCCCATCCAGAACCAAAGAAGACAACTTCCTGGAACCCGAGGGGCTGTCAATCCACAGCCACTCTGTCTTACCAGGGTTCAGTTGAAGCCTGTTGTTCCCCATCCAGACCCCCACAGCCCCCAGGCACTTGGAAAGGGTGGAGACCGCATCACTTACTTCACCCAGGATGGAGATAAATAACTGAGTATCATCAGCATATTGATGATACCTCATCCCATGGTGACAGATGATCTTACCCAGTGGTTTCATGTAGGTGTTAAATAGGAGAGGAGAGAGAACCGAACCCTGCAGCACCCCACAATGGAGGGGTCGAGGGCCGGATCTCTCCTCTATCACCACCGATTGGGAACAGCCCTGGAGGAAGGAGGTGAACCAGCGCAAAACTACACTGCCCACCCCCAACCCCCTGAGCCGCCCCAAAAGGATACCATGGTCGATGGTATCGAAAGCTGCTGAGAGATCCAAGAGAGCCAGGATGGATGCACTCCCTCCATCCCGCTCCCGCCAGAGATCATCCATAAGTGTGACCGATGCGGTCTCTGTCCCATATCCTGGCCTGAAAGGGGTCCAGATAATCCATTTCCTCCAGAATTCTCTGGAGCTGCAATGCAACCACCTTCTCAACCACCCTTCCCAAAAAGGGAAGGTGGGAGACAGGGAGAAAATATAGTAGGGTCCAGTGATGGTTTCCTGAGGAGGGGGTATACCAGTGCCTCCTTAAAGATCTCATGCAGGTCCCCATATCTCCCTGTAGCTGACTGAGGCTGCATCCTTTCTTCCCTTTACCAGTCCCTCTCATGTGGCTCCCGGTAAGGTAACCCCAGATGTGCAAATACATCCTTCTCAGTGGGAGTAGACAGGACAATCCCAGAGACAGTTCTGAGGCCATCTGGTCCCCGCACTACACCACTGCAAAGTGCATGCTCTGACAGACTCATGCCTTTAGTCCTGGCCAGTGCTCGCATGGAGCGATTGAAGTGGGCTGAGCCTGTGAAGTACAGCAGAGCACAGGCAAACTCTCCGTAGGGCACCACAATGATGTCAATGCGCCTGTGGTGCCTGTCTGGGCCTGGCAAACGGCAGACTCCTAAATACTTCTTCTGGCTTCTATTGTCTTCCTGATTCACCAAGTCATCTGTGAGAAAGCCTGAGTGGAAAGCACAACATATGAGACAGGTAGCATTACTGCAAGGATTGTGACATTTCCCCACTCAGAAGTAAGTTGACACTAGAAGCTACCCTCTTAGTTCTATCAATCCCAGGTCCTGCCTGATCAATATAATTAGAGGGAAGATGTCCTATCTCCTGGAAGATAGGACATCCTGTTCATAATATTCACCACAGTGAACTGTGCTGCCCTGTCATGATGAATAGCACTCTATTACCTAAAAAGCAAAAGAAAAGGAACAGGAACCCCAAATGTGAAGGATGTAGTTAAACAAGTACCTTAGAGAACAAACATACAGCCCAGTACTAACCCCAAAGTCCAAGAAAGAAAGAGGAAAGCTTTTCCCGGTATAGCAGCAGCTACTGGTCTACAGTATTCAGCCTTAGGAAAAAGTGCCAAGGTCAGCTCAAGCTAATAAAACTAGTACCTATTCTGTATTCCTACTTATGCTTCTCTAAATCTTTCTCAAGGTGTAAAGATTCAGGTGTATGGTTCTGAACTCCCACCCCCACCACATAACCAGCTGACATTCTCATACCACTTTTATGAAGGATGTTGAGCAGTTTGTTGAATACTCCTTGGTGGGAGCGTCCATCAGGATGAGTCACCAGCACATCCACATCCCCACAAGTGGATTTTCCACGCCGGAAGGAGCCACATGCTACACACACTAGTTCAGATATAAGAGACTGCGCTGCTTCTCTAACCTTAAAGAGACAGATCAGAGAAATTAACTGCTCTGTAGATGCCACTTTCAAGTCTCTCAATTACTACTTACTGTAATGATTCAGTTACTCAGCATCTCATGTGCTTGACATACATAATAAATAAAACAAACTGAAAAATCAGTGCCACCATAATCCAAATATTTTCTAAAGAATGGTGAAGTATATCATGAAAATGAAGGGAAATTCCATTAGACTTAATCTGCTTCGGTTAGACATAGGGAGAGGTAAGGAGCACAGAAAGGGCCAGGCAGCCCTGGCTCTTGATCATGGAAAATTCTACAGAGCCCATTCAATGTAAATTTCCTATGTGCACAAAAGTTAGATATGCTATATGAGTTATGGGATACACAAAACATACACATCTTTGCTATCACGGGATTTTGTTGTTCTTTTGGTAAACTCATGACAATCCTTCCATACTTCAAAATGTCATTATACAGCATAACTGGGAAAATAAAATTAAATGAAATGAAGCCTGTGATGCAAATCTAAAGAGTTGGAATGGGGGTAGGCATTTTTTTATTATTCTTTGCATAGGAGAATTAGTATCCAAAGACACATGCGAAGTCACAGAAGACTCTACACTTAAAAGGATCCAGTATTTTAGCCTTGCCTGAGACCGGCTGATACATGATACAGAAATAAGAAGACCAGGCCTCAAAGACACATGCAAAATCACAGAAGACTCCACACTGAAATCCAGTATTTTAGCCTTTCCTGAGACTGGCTGATTCTCCTGCTATAGGCCTGGTCTTATTTCTGCATCATGTACGGGACCTTAATCATAAGAAACTGACAGCCCTTTCAGAACTGCAGTTAAATATCAAGAACTGGAACTTCCAATCCAATAGGGTTACGCCCAATGATAAGTTCCCTGTCAGCCACTTTCCTACAGTCTTTATTAAAGCATCATTTGAAGGCGATTTTGGTATGCAGGATTATAGGTATTATGATGCCAATCATCCATTTTACCTAACAAAGACATGGTTGCTGGTTCAAAACATAGGGAGTAGAGGGGGGAAATCAGTTTGGAGGATGAGTGCCCCTTGTCAGTCTCCAGGATCATCCTTCATTAGTGAGGAATAAACCCATTAACCTTTGCCCTGCAACATTTGGAATCACCTTTATGGCTTTTCTAATGCAGATCTGCCCCCTTTGCATCCCCAATTAAGTTTTCTTGAAAGCCGCAAACCCCATACTGCACCTTGGATCTTCAACAGACAGCAGCTAATCCCCTCTTTCTCTTGTCTCTTCCCTGAGGTAGGCAAGAGAAGAGTAATCCCATCAAATCCACAATAGGCCCATTCCCAAGGGTGGAGGCTCCCCAAGAACTTTAATCCTATGTAAGGGGTAATGCCCTACCTGGCAGCTATGCATTCTTTAGGGGCAGCACTGTGACTGAGTGACAGCGTCATGCTGCCCAGTGCTGCCATGGCAATTCCATTGTACAGGAGAAACAATGAGACGGTTTTTCATGTGGCTTAGGT
Organism: Candoia aspera; assembly: GCF_035149785.1. Lineage (NCBI taxonomy): Eukaryota > Metazoa > Chordata > Lepidosauria > Squamata > Candoiidae > Candoia > Candoia aspera. The sequence continues at coordinate 47,896,422 of NC_086158.1, read as the reverse complement.
CTCTGAACTTAAAGAGCTGCATTAATATAGGAGCCTGAGGTCTGGTCCAGCCCAAATACATAAAGACAAGGAAAACAACAACAACATTTGGCTAGAAGGGTGCAAAGCACCTTTTCCTTACCAGGAGAGCAACAAGAGAAAGTCACAGATGTTTTTCTCAACCATCCTACCAGTTAGTCTGAGAATTATTTAGAGAAGGATTGGCATAACATATTGGGAATTTATCAAAGCTTCCTAAGTAAAAATTAATGCAGAAATATACTGGTTAACTAGATTGATTTTAGGTCAGGTACAAAAGCTTGCAGAGCATAGAAAGAAAAATGTATTAACCTGGATGGAGGTTTGAATTTCTTCCCAGTCACTTGGTAGGAAGCCCAACTTCAGAAAAAGGAGATCCAGAAAGCTGCCTTCTCCTAAGTCAGACCATGTGATAGCTAATCTGTTAGTATTTCCAAGTGGCTCTTCAAAGTTTCAGCCACGATTTTTTTCTAGTGTTACTAGATATGCTGAGGATTCTTCAGGGAGATCATGAAGCTTTGGCTGTCCTTTCACTGATTATTTGAAAACACAATCCCATCAGGATCAAACATTAAATCAACAATCATCAATTTCTGCAGTAAATGTGCCTAAGAAGGGAAATTGACCTCTGATAAGCAGAAGTTTGGATGTGATTAGAGCCATGCTCCTTTCTTTGCTTTTGAGCAAATATGAAGAGATAACATTGCTTCAAGTAAGAGGTTTCATTAAGAGTCATGGCATGGGTGGCTGGTATACAAAAGGAACGGAGCTAAGCCAGCCTTCCTCAGCCTGTGCTTTCTGAGAGTGGAAAAAGTTGTGCTCTCCAGTTGTGGAAAGCATGAGGTCATAAAGACTAGGCGGTGCCTTTTTCTAAGTCAGCTCCATTAGGTAATCAGACTGGGAAATCAACTCCACAGGAAGGCTATAACTACTTTTATTGAGATTGGCTGTAATAACAGAATCTTGCAAGTCTGATTGTGCTGTACATCCTCCCCCTTCTTACACTCCCGTAAATCAAGGAGGTACCTACCTGAGCTGCTTCCAAATGTTACTTTGTTTCTCTGGACTTAAAAAAATATTTCACCCCTTTTTGCCTATGTAATGGTGCTTGATATTTCCATCAAGGTCATCTTTCTTACTCTCTACATTCTACATAATGAAGGGGCCATTTTGATAAGCTGATCTAACGCATCCATATACTTGCTGTGGTATCTTGCCTCTTTGCATGGCAAGATGGCTCCCAGTTTTAGCATCTGAAACAGGTAACTAAAATGGAGGTGTCTAAATATCCCAACAATATTTATTTATTTATTTATTTATCTGATTTGTCCCCGCCCATCTCCTTCCATTGGGGGACTCTGAGCGGTATACAATAATCAATTAAAACAACGGTCATAAAATATACAGTATAAAATTACAATAATAAATAATATAAATAAGAGTAAAGATAATATCTATGCCAATAATAAGTTTGGGAGATAGGTGGAATCAACACAGAAAATATGTTAGTGTTTAAGAGCACCATGATTCTTGGGTATTCCTTTAACATGGCATCCCTCTGGAAAATATTTTGGGGAGTTTTATTTGGCAAGCTGCCAAGTAGGAAAAATATGAGTCATCAACAAAGCCAAGATTGAGTAGCCTTATGGTTAAACTCTGGTGAAAAATAGCACATGATCTTCTGCCAACATCTTGCCATAGTTTCAACAAGGTACTCACAGTCTGTTCAATTTCAGCAGCTTCTTGTCGTGGCATGCGTTCCAAGAAGTCCTCATAGTACTTCAGGCCAATAACCTGCTGGCTGGTGAGGGAGGCCCTAGTGCGGATGTCATCCAGAGTGCGAAAGCCCTGTGCAGAACAGACAGCAGAGTTACACGGATTTTGTTTTCAGTAATCCTTGATAAGAGATGCCACAGAACCTAGAACCCAGCTCTGCCATTGATGGTGTAATCGGAATGACAAAGCATGATGCACTGTTTGTATTATTGTCCTAATTCACCCTGCAAATCACATACAATGCTGAGTAGCTACCATTTTTTCACTACTGGATACAAGCATACCTCAAACCATGTGAGCACTCATTTACACATACACACGCACAAAGATGGTCATGGCGCTGCTACTGGAAAACACTGATTCAGTATGAATCTGACCCTTTTGCAAGATAGGACAGCCAATACAAACACTGTTGCTACTGGTAATAAAGAAAAAAAGATTGATACAAATAAATGTTAACACATAGTATCATTATAAACTATAAGATAGGAGGAGAAGGCAGTGGCATTATGTGTTCAATATAGACAGTATAAAATCTCCAGATGAGGCCCCCCTGAATAAATCACAACTAAAACAGTAGCAATACTAATACTCATATATAGTGCCTTGTGGCAATCATATAACATGAACAAATAAAAAGCAATGACCACAGAGGTGACTGCTATATAGAGGATAGAGAATTTATTTACCTGCTGGTACCACATCTGGCTAGTCTTTACTCCTGCTCCCCATATATTGGAAAATAATTCTAGCACTGAGATACTGTCATTGATGTGGTCAAGTTTTCGAAGATGCCCACTCTCCAGGATTTCTACAATCTTTTCTGCCATCTGCTTCCCAATTCCGGGAATCCTACAGGCTTCCTGAAAGAAAACAATGAAACAGCAACTAGTTCAAAGAGAAACTGCAAGCCTGATTTACTCTTGAGTATTTTGTGTATGCTGAGTTTCATTATCCATAGCGTGCATCCAACTTTCTAATACAGACACCATCCCAAGAAACCATGCTTAGCATTTCGAAAACTATGCCAGTTTTAAAAACAATTCTTTTACTTTTGGCCTACAAACCTTTTGTCTTAATCTCAAGGCAGCCTCAGCATTTCTCTGCACTATTTTTAAGAGATCAGAAGTGTAGCGTAGTCTTTTACTAATTCTACAATGTAAAATACTTTCCAAACAGAAGGATGGAATAATGGGGATATGTAAGCAGGATGCAGGCCACAAGCTATTTAAACCTATTACTTGTCTGTGTAGCACTAAACAGAACACAACCTGGATTTTTTCCTGCAGAAAAAAAATGCTAAGCCAGAAAGGTGCAGATACCTTGGAGAAAGTAGAAATATGATTTATGACAGAAAACCAGACATACTTGGGAAGTTTTGTCTAATTTACCTGATAAGACGTGACTGGTTTATGGTAACTCTTGAGTGCATTAATAGCTTTCGAGTAGCTTAGACCTCTCCACTTGTCTCCTTGGACAGAATAGGCTTTTGCCAGCACTTCCAGCTTCTCTGTAATGCACTGATTATGATTATTTTTCTTGCTTTCAGAAGACTGAGCACAAACCCACTTGCCAGGAGAAAGGAACACTGACGAGCCTTCTGACAAAGTGTTCAGGTCCTGGCCTGACCTCAGTGCTTCCAGTTCTTCCAGAGTGATAACCATTTTGTCCTCTTCAGTTTCTTCATCATCTAATATCCTCTTTGAGAGAGACAGAACAAGCAGAAGAGGAAGCAATGAAATATAATGATCATTTATCCAAACAATCACAGAATATGAGCTCATTCTGCAACAATATACAGACGCTCTAAAATATAGAGCACAATTCTTTATTTTCTTTGTTTCTTTTCTAATATTTGTATTGCTTTTATCTTGTTAAAAATTTCTTTAATAAAAATTATATTAAAAAAATCAAAATAAAATAAAGACCACAATTAAGACCCATGAGAAATAATCACAGAAGCCCAGAGTCGAAGCAAACATGAACTGAACTAGCAGTTTCATATCTACAATTTCTGCCCCTAGTAACAGTGATCAAGAACTAGGAAGCACAGATGGCAAAATATCTGGGATGATCAATATACAATTGACTATCACAGTGATGTTTTAAAGCATGGTGAAAACTAATAATGAATAATATGTTTTTTCCAACTTATAGCAGTTAGTAGGTATTTGCCACCTCCATATTCTATAACTATAAGGGGGCACCAAAATTCCATATAAGACACATTGGGTACTCTATTGGGAAGCTCAGAATATAAAAATATTGAACAACAGCTCTCAGTTTTTATTCAGTGTGGTCAAGATACTATACGGAGGTCTTTGGGAAATGTATACAATGCAACCAGAATATTCTCAAAGAATATAATATGCCAAAAAAGTTAAAGTGAACTTCACTATACTTTGAAAGAGAGCTGAATGTCATGAATGTATCCTTCTAGAAATAATTTGCTAAATGTTATTTTCCTATTTCCTTATATTTGTGATTTTCAAGTAGAGTAAAATCAAGCTTCCTGGAAAAACAAACATAAAATAAATGAGACATGTTTTATGAGCCCAGTTCTACTAAGGATATTTTAATTTTTGTTCAGTTTGGTTTGTTTATTTAAATATTTAAATAAAAATGTATAAATAAAAAACCTTTTGGTATTTTTTTTAAAAAAAGATGTAAACCAGGTAATTTGTTTTTACAACCCCAAATAGTAAGGTGTTTACAAACCTTGGATGGAGTTTGGCACTGGCTCACTTTAACAGAAAATACCTGGCTTTGCCTAAAAATGTATAAAACCTCTAACCAGGCTCACCCGTGCGGCTTCCTGTTGATCTGAGAAATTTACTGTATTGCAGAAAGAGCTGGTCTCAGTGTTTGATTCTGCCTTCAGTTCCATAACTGTATTCTCTTTGGGATGAACCTTCTCCTCCTCCAGTACTGGTGAGTGTCCCATTGTCAGATCCAGATATCTGCCAAGAATCAACAGACAACAAATAAGTATAATTGGATTTGGGGCATTCCTTTTACTAGCCAGTCTAAGGACAATGTAAAACAGTGAAATGTGAAATTCATTTGAGAAATACTCTTCCGAAAGGCATGTGCTTTTTTTCAGAGCTTGTCTTAGTGAAGAATCTGTCCTGACTTCCAAATGTTTAATGTTTAGCTACTAAAGAGGCACATGCTGGGATGAAAATATTATCATATACACTTGCATCCTATTTGTCACACAGCTACATATTTGTAATGATACAGAACCAATCCTAAGCTTTCTGCTGTATTCTTGGGCCTCCTGTACATACCATTGGCCTCTCTTTCAACTATGTCACACTGTTCACCATCACAACCACACATAGGTACATTTCAATGCAAAAGTTTAGGCACTCCTGTCAAGTTATAAAATTTCAACTAATTCATAAGGTAACAGAAGTCAAACATGTTTTTTTCTGAAAATCTGAATGCTTACTTATTATTTATGTGCAGCTGTTAATAGATGCAAAATAAGAAAATAGTGAATATGGCCAATGCAAAAGTTTGGGTGTCCTTTCAGTATTTGTATCATCTCCTTTAGCCAGAATTACAGCTTTCAAATGTTTTCCTGCAGCTAAGCCGTTTTGTTCTTGTTTTGGAATTTTTTCCCCACTCTTCCTTGCAGAATTCTTCTAGTTCAGAAATATTCTTAAATCTCCTTGCACAGGCTGTATGTTTGAGATCTCCTCACACATATTCAGTAATACTCATATTCAATATTTCAAACAAATTAACAAGCAAATCAAATATGTACTTAATAAGAAAGACATATTTGATTCAGGGGCACGTTTTGGACTGCTGTCTTGCTGAAACATTCAGTAAATGTGGAGTCCTTGGTGCTCTCTGAGCCTTGTTGTTTTCTTGCAGACGTTTCATTGCCAGACTAGGCAACATCTTCAGTGCGAACTGAAGATGTTGCCTAGTCTGGTAATGAAATGTCTGCAAGAAAACAACAAGGCTCAGGGAGCACCAAGGACTCCACAGTTCAACCCTGAGCTACAAATATTCGCTTCAATTGGCATCCAGTAACTTTTCAGCTTAATTTTTTTTTAACTCCCCCAGTGGTTTCATGTAGACATTAAACAGTAGAGGAGAGATAGAATCCCACAGAACACCGTACGTGAATGATCTACGTTCAAGCAGCAGTCTCCCTGCATCATCTTCTGGGATAATTCTGACAGGAAGGATTGGAAACACTGCAAAACAGTGCCCCCGAGGCCTAACCTTGCCATACAACCCATTGAACAGAAGGACACCATGATCAACGGTATCAGACACTGATGAGAGGTCCAAGAGAAATAGCAGAGTTACATTCCACCCATATAGTTTCCTCTTAGCTCATCTATTATGGTGACCAAAATAGGTTGAGTGTTATATCCCAGATGAAATCTCAAATAAATTGCTTCAGAAAATCAGCATCCAGTTCATCAAGGCCACCACTTTCTCAGTCACTTTACCAAAGAATGGAATATTTGAGACTGGCCTATGATTATACTAAAAATATTGAATAAAATTCTTTCTTCTATTGCATTTTGAAGATGAGCTTTCAGTTTTGCATAAATTTTCCCCATTCAAACTGGATAAAGTATTTAAGAAGAGACCTACTTCTCTGGGATGAAGAGTCTATAGCCAGTAGTGTTCAGGATCTGTTGTGCTGTAATACAAGAACTTAGCCATGATGCCTTAACCAGTTGCAATCCCTGGGGTAACCTTTTGAGTTTGAGGAGCCGAAAAGCCCGATCAAAATCCATGTCTTCATCTACTATGACATGTGTCACATCTGGGGAAAGCTGGCTGCAGATGTGCCCTCCATTGTGGATGATTTGCTTATGGAAGATCTCAGTCCTGGCCTGGCCAATTCCTGCTTGCAACACATAGGCTGTGATTGGCTCCAGCCACCCTGCTAAAAAATACCACAGAGAAAGATGATCAGCAAGACAGTTAGGTTACAAACCTTTTCAGAATGAAGGAAATCTGATCACTTGATGAAGTACAGTGAAGGCTAGTGATTTTATAACATACAGTCACACTATTATATCACTGCATAGTAGAGACTGAACTTTTCCAATGTTAAGTCATTTCTCTGAAAGGCAACAATTTACCATAAAATCAAACCACAGGAATTAACAGCAAGCAAACCATACCATCTTATAAATTCACATGACTAAAGTCAGAAAGAAAAAAAATTACCTTGCTGATTCCTAGTTTCTTCTTTCCAAATCTTTAAAGGCACTGTCTGTACATCATCTCTCAATTTCTTTCGTTTAGGAAAAGCTTTGACAATTCCTTGAGGTTCCATGGGCCATAGATGCCTCCTTCCCTAACAGGAGAATGCAGTCTTGCTGAAGATGTAGGAAGGAAAAGTAAAAACAACAATGTACTCTAATGACAAGTAAGCCTTAACAACAGGTATCCTTCTGTCAGTGTTCCATCATTCTAGAGCTGACGAACAGTTCTGGTACATATCCCACTCAGTCACTCACAGAAATGTATCCTCTTCACCATGCCAAATCTAATACATCTGAAGATCAGTAAAATTAGTATTTCACAATTTATGTACATGGTAACTATATATCACCATTTCCTTACATGTCTTTGCAGGTATCACTTTATTATATATTTTCTAGCACACCTATACTGGGAATGTTTTACTGTAAGCTAGGGAATCTGTGGCTCTCCACACGTAGCTGAACTCTAGCTACCAGCAGGTCAGCCATTAGAAATGTTGGAAGCTGGAGTTCAGCAATACCTGGAGAACAACAGGTTTCTGATACTTGATTTACAAAATATGAGAGCCCTGTCCATGTCAAGAAGTTCACAAATTATGATTCAATTCAGAGTAACGTAATTGAGTAAGGATTCAATTCAGAGTAATAGACTCAGCTCTATGGAGTTAAATCTACTGATACCAAGAAACTGATCAAACCTCCTTGCAACTTATTGCTGCAACTTCCCCCCTCCTCAACGGTGGTGCTCTTGAAGTCACCAACTTCCTCTTGACACTCATGCACTACATAGTGGTACCATAGATGTTAACTGGCTAGAAATCAAGCACTTTGGTTCATTACAATCTGTCCATGACTGACTGAATAAACAAGCTAGGAAATGGGGGGGGGCAAATCAAAATTCATATTCATACAGTAGTGGTTCACTGTAATGGGTCAAAAGCTGAAAAGTCTATAATTTCCTAACTCATTATAACATTGCTGCCATCAGAACATACTGCAACCAAACCCATGAATGAAAGACCGGGTGGGAAGTTAGTAGCTGCAATAGTGCTACCGCTACATTTTCTGTGCAGGCAAGTTATCCCTCACAGCATATGGGCCTCAGCAAATGCCCTCAAATGTTAGTGCAGATTCCAACTGTGACCGCAAGAAAACCAACAAAAAAGGCAAGTAGAACAGGAATAAACAAAGAGGATTATGTTTGAATCTACAACTGAAGACTCTGCTGCAGCATTAAAGTGACAGCAAAAGAGATGAGCTAAAGGATTTCCAAAAAAGTAGGCTCCAAGGAAGATTGGAAGAAAAGAACTGTGCTGGCATCATACGGATGTCCTGAGAAAAACCTGAAGCAGCAAAGCATAAATGGCAGCATTTTCTGAGGTAACAGTAGACTTTGACATGACTAGTAGCAGTGTAACTGGAGGAGCAAAGTTCAAAGGGACAAAGGGAGAGACAAACCCATGCAGAATGTACAGGTAAGAACAAGAAGACAACCTTTGTACTGGATCCAAAAAAGAACAAAATTGTCATTATATGTGCAGAGTGAGAGGTTAATCATTTTGACAACATAACGCAAACAGATGTGAGAGAACAACAGTAAGTAAGCAGGTGAGAGATTGCGAAAGGCCTTTATTTTTGCAATGTTGTACAGGGAAGTAACACAACTTGGGTATAAAGGAAAAAAGCAGAGAAGTTGAATTTGCAAAAAAAAAAATGTATCTAAACAGATATGTTAAGGAGACAGCTGGAAACATGGAAGGAATAGCTCTGAGATGGAGAATCAGTGCTGAATATCACTGGGTATGGGTACTACTGGGTACTACTGAAAATCATGGAATTTTATGAGATCATCTTGGGATAGTGTGTAGAAAAAAAACTAGTTTGGAAGAATTTTGACTAAAAAGCAAATAGTTGTATATTGTTTTCCTGTTTAGGAAAAGTATCATATATGAAACAGTCCTTAATGTAACTTTCCTTGAAATGTCTGGTTAGCCTTACTTTAGATGAGTAGAGCCCTAAAATTAGAGAAGGAAAGTACAGTATGGCATTTATATTCCATAAATACAGGCATTAACTTGGGAAGGATTTTATGAATATGGAAGCCACATCATGAATCAGACTGTTGGTCCACCTAGCCCAGTAGTGTCAACAATGTTGGTCTAAGTTATTTCTGACAGTTTTCCTGGTCAAACTAAAGACCCCCGAGACTGAGCCTAGGATTTTCTGCGTACAGAGCATGTGCTGAAACACTGTAAGCTATGGTTCTTCCATCCCAGATTCAATTTTCAACCTCTTTCATTAAAAGGATATTGGGTAGCCATGCTGTTGAAGATCATTGCCAGAGTTGAAAAATACTTTACTGGAGAATCTGATTTTATAGGACTTTTGCATTCTACCCTGGAAATTGCATCAAAGTCTCTGAGACAATCACCAATGAAAAGTAAAGCAGCGAGAAATAGCAATAATAATTTGAGTATTTTTACTTTTAATTTAAGTATTGTGTTACTGTTACATTTCAAACCAAATGTCATAGTCCTTTATTAGAGCCAGTGGACAACTGGATCAGGAGCTGAAGGTAAAAATATCAGCACTGCATTAACTTGATTTAAAAGTCTGTCTAAAAGTAATCTCCCACGCCTACACCCCGAATAGTCCTTCCCAATTTAGCGTTATTCTAGATGCACTTCCCATAAACTCTGGCTTACACGACATGCCGGCCAGAGATCACAGCACTTGAAGTCAACGCACATTGTGGGACGCCGCCTTAGAGGGAGTGGGGAGATCAATAGCAAAAGGCCTGAACTTGTTTGCATCTCTTCGGAGCGCAAATCCGAAGTAATCCGGGTTCGCTCATCGCAGTCCAGGCACCACCGATTTAAGAGCTTCGAAGTTGGGAGGCGGGAAGAGAGCGAGCTAAAGGTTCCTGACAGCCATCGCCAAACCACCGCGGCGCTTCTCCACCCTCCTGCCGCCGCGACTTTCCCAGGCGACTGAGGGGCAACCGCGCCGCCCTGCGCCTCTGTCTTATCCCACCCATCCACCTACGTTGCCCCTCCGGCTGGAGAAGGGGAGGCCTTTACGCAACGGCCAGAGGGTGACCGAGGAGAATGATACTGACGATAATGTTCACTTACCGACGGAACTGCTGTGGCGCAAAAGCGACATGCGCGCGGCATTTTCTTCCGTGTCAGGGCCGAAGGGCCGGAAGACCAGGAGGGTTGCCTTGGTAACGTGCCTAGCCGAGCTGCGACATGGCTGGGCCCAACTGGCTGGAGCGGTTGCGTGCGGCTCGCAAGACCGCCCTGCTCGTGGATGGTAATGGGGCTTGGGGGGGCGGGCGCACTGGGATGATGGTGATCTGGGGAAATGACCCGCCGGTCACGGGCAAGTGGGCAGCGGTGAAGTTGGGAAGCTTTCTAAGGCGCTCGATGGGGAAAGCCCGGAGGGTGCGAGGAGGCTGCAGTCCCGTGCTGCGTTCGCTTTTGGGTGTACCGACCCGAGGGAGACCTAGTAGGAATCGGCTGAAGATTTGATTTGATTTAATTTATTTATCAAATTTATATGGCCGCCCGTCTCACAAAAAGTGACTTTGGGCGGTGTACAGCAAAGATTTGATTAAGATCACACTTTAAATCTCTTAAAAGCTTTTTTTAAAGAAGTAGTGGAAAACATTCCCTTGTCCACTTTTGTCAAACTGAACTGTATTCACCGCTGTGGGATGCATGTGGAAAACAACCCGTTAACATTAGTGTTTACTTCCACCAAAGCTTGCATTGAATAGACTTGGATGATTTGAATGGAGGGCTGTGGGGTATTCGGAGTCTCTAAAAACCACTCTGGTCAAGCAGGGGAAAGTGTATATTGAGTCTGCAGGATGGGACTTCCTCCTATTTCTCTTCTTTAGACCCACCCATCCTGTGCTTTCTTTAGGTAAACGAAAAATCCATTACTTGTTTGAGGATGGAAAGGAGATGGTAGAAGAGTATGACCTGAAAACACACCAGCTGCTCTGTAAGCCAGCCAAATTTTCTTGTTTCTAGTTAAATATTGGAAATGTAAATGGTACAGGTAGATCCGAAATACAGGTTTTGCCTTTAATAATCTTGCACAATTTGCAGGTCAGTAAAGCAAACTTTATATGTTAATCACATGAAAGAGATCCATACTAGGAAAGGGCTAGTTTACCTGTTCTCACCTTGTTTCTTTACCCACAGCATTAACCCTAAGCATTGATGTCTGAGCCAGGGAAGTTTGTATTGTATGATAAAACGTAGAAGTTAATCTCCTGATTGTATTGGTATTGGTCCTGAGATTGCATGGCTTCTGTCATGCTTCTCTTGACAAAACTATACAAGTAGGGATTCAAGGGCACAATGCTGTGATAGGTTTTTTTTTAAGAGCGAATTTGAGCACCTGCTGTGAAACAAATGCAAGCCCTATCTATAGTGAAATCAAAGTATAAATTCTTGCACCTTTTTCCTCCATGTGAATACAGGTAATTCTTGCTTAATGACCAATCATTCAGCAACTGTTTGAAATTATGTTGGTGCTGAACGAAAGGACTTACGAATGTTGCCTTGCTCCTGTGATCACTTTAACAAAATTCGGGCCTGCCCTAATTCACGACCACACCCTCCCCACCCCCAGCTGACCTTCATTGTCATCTTTGCCTGCCTTCCCTCTGCTGGGCTCACCATCCTGGCCACATGCAGGGGAGGTGCCATGGATATGTCCCGCAGGCCAGCAGGTGAGAGCTATGGGCAGGTGGGTGGGTGCTGCACCATGCACCACTACCTGCCGGGTCCTTTTTTCCTGCGAACCTCCTTTCACACACTGGCCAGGGACTTCTTTTGTGAAAGTCCTGGCCTTCACATGGAAAGAGGCCCTGGCTGCATGCAAAAGAAGGCTGGCACGAAAGAAGGCTGCAGCTTCACCACTGTGAAAGAAAGCCCCAGGTGTTAGTGGCATGCAGTGCACTGGGGGTGGGGGGCAGCAGGCAGGGCCAGGCAGTTGGCGGCAGAGGATAGGTGGGCAGCCCAGAGGGCAGAGATGGGGGGAGATAGGGGGATGGGGGGAGTTGAAGTGGAGGCAGTCCATCTTCCAAGAATGGCTTGGATCTGGGTGGATCCTCACCTCATGACCGCATGGGATTTGCCCAACAACAGTAACTGGAATTGCTAGGACTGCCGTCACTAAGCAGAGTGGTCACGTGACATTTCACTGAACGACCACATCACTTAGCGATGGAGTTGCCAGCCAATTAGAGTAATTAATTGAGGACTACCTATAGTGTAACTGTGTAATAACCGGCTTGTTGTCATTCTTGGAGGGGGAGGGGCAATTCCAACTGCCCCTTGTTTTGGAAATAGACTAGTCAGGTTGTTTGCTTCTAAACTGTTTTTCACAATGTGCAATAGTACTTCCAAAACCAGTATCCTGAGCATGAATATCTGAACTGGAAAGTCTGTCAATATGTGTTGACATCTATAAGACTGGATCAACAAGCTTCACTTCCCAGATTATATACTCTCTGGGCCTATATGAGTAAGGCTTATGCAATGTTTCAGATTTGAAGGAAGAAAAGTGCTTTGGAGTGTACTGGTGTGCTTGTATAACACCTGTCTGCAACTCCTGTAAGTAACTATGTCTTTTCCCAGAATAGTTCAGTTGTCCTATTCAATTATGGCAGAATCCCAGGGAAAGATGCATGTGATTTTACAAGTTGCATGCAGATGCTGTGTTATGAAGCAATGTTTTGCTTTCGTATCTGAAATGCTGCACAGCCCATCAGGACAAAGGTAGCAAGTTGCACACACTCAAGCTCAGGACCAGCAGCTTTAAATTCTCTTTCAGCTCATGGATCCTCTTCATGTGATTAATGTGTAAAGAAGACTATAGGTAGTCCTTGGGTTACAATGGCAGTTGAGACCAGAACTGCTGTCGCTAAGTTGCATGGTTGTAAAGTGCAATGTCACATGACCACGTCACTTAGCAATGGCAGTCCTGGCAGTCTCGGTTGCCATTGTTAAGCAGGTAGTTAAGCAAGGACCTCACATGACCGTGACTTCAACTTCCTGCCAACTTCCCCATTGACTTTGCTCATGGAAAGTCAGCAAGGAACATAGGAAATCGTGATCAAGTGACGGTTCTAACTGTGAGCCAGGTACTGAAAGCCCATATTGCAATCACGTGACCGTGGGGATGCTGCGACAGCTGGAACTCTGAGGACCCATGGTAAGTCCCCTTCATTCAGTGTTGTTGCAAGTTTGAACGGTCACTGAACAAGTGGTTGTAACCCGAGGACCCCTATATTCTGTTTCTGCAAAAAAGGGAACAAGCATAATTAAGAATAAACTGACATGAAAAGTAACTTGACCTAACTTGCTGTATTCCAGTCACATAGCATCTCCTGCTAATTTTTTAGTATCCCAATTGAGAATATTTTCCTGAAAAAATAAATATATAGTTTTTTGTTTGCCCTTGTCATTTCTGTGCAGTAAGAAAATGGAGGGAGAAGAATGCCCTGGGTGCATATGGCAACTGGGAGGTTGAAGTGGGAGAACCCAAATTGCTTGCAGCAGGAGCACTGGACCGTGAACTCATCAAGGAGAGCAGTACCAATGTAAATACAGTATTTATACCTCAGCATTTGACATGAGAGAAAATATATTTTGTCCAATTCATCTACCTTGATTTTTATTCATTTAGAAAATAGTATGTAAGACTTTCTTCCTATATTAAGTTGCAGGAATAATCCAGAACATTAGAAATGTCCATTATACTTTTCCTATCTACTTTGCCTCTGACTGTCCTTTTCCTATATATTAAGGTTTGTTTGTTAAATGCATATCATGTCTTTCCTCCAGGAGTACAACTCAGCTTACAAAGCATTTGATTCTTCCAATTTTTCCTCACAACATTCTTACGATGTGAGTTGAATTAAGAGATAGCAACCACCTTCAAGTCTCCTAGTGAGCGTCTACATGATTTAAACCAAGAAATTAAAACTGAAAGCTCACACCTGTCAAGAAGAGCTGAACTAAGGTTGGGTAGAGACATTTTTGTTAATACAGTATGAAAAGCTTAATATGAGTCTTTTATGAGAGACTCATGTTCACCCTCAGTAACTAGGTGACTTTGGGCCAGTCACTTCCTTTCAGCCCAAGCTACTTCACAGAGCTTTTGTTGCGGGGGAAAAATGGGATGAAGGAGCACTACGTATACCACTTTGAGCTCCTGAACAAAAAGTGGAATATACCTCTAACAAACAATGTTTTGAAAAATATTATTATACATACCAGCATGCAAGTGTTAAATTTAGCATAGTAATGATATGTCCATTATATGAATCTTTTGTAAATCAAAGGCAAATGTGTTTAATTGGTTTTTTAAAGAAACAGATTTAGATTTTAACAAACCTTGCTTTACTTAAAAAACTGGATTTTTATCCATTCTAATTGGTAGTCTGAATGCATGAATTTGCCCTACACAAATTAGTTTGTTGATTTGTACATCTGTTTAAATATTGTGTGGGGAAGTGGGGACACACAACTGAATGTGGCTCAAGTTCTAAATTTCCTACATGAATCATGATGGGGTGGATGATATCAGGAGGAAAGGTTTCAGGAGGGGAAGCCTCTCTTCAGGAGCACTGCCACTGTCTGAGAGTGCTCTTCTGGGCAGAAGAAGGCAGTCCCACCACACAGAGCAAGGAAAGGAACCATTCACTCCTTCCAACCTTTTGCATATCTTGGAAGGGACTGCCTTTCTCCAGATGAAGATCGTGGAAAGCACAACTTTCAATAAAAATACTGTATGTATAAGAGTAATAAAAATATATGCAGAGATACAGTAGATAAAATAATCTTTAAACAAAGTACTTAGCAAGCTAAATACTACAATAGTAAAAACGTCTGCACTACAACTAATGGATGTTATCTTCAGAAAGGAGCTCCCATATTCGATCAAGCAAGATCTATAGAACTGGATTGGTGGCCCTTCACTGAGCCTGGTGTGCTTTCAGATGTAGCATTGTGTTGTATTGTGCCGTGTAGTGTAGTGCAGTGTTTCTCAACCTCAGCAACTTTAAGATGTGTGGCTGGGGAATTCTGGGAGTTGAAGTCTACACATCTTAAAGCAGCTGAGGTTGAGAAACACTAGTGTGGTGTATTGATTGCTTTAGGGAATGTATTGCTCTCCACTCCTTTTATGCCTCTGAGTAATTTGGGTGGCTTATAAAGTGCAATCCTCCAGTCCATCCTCCAGGAAATAAAGCCAGACTGCTCACTTGAGGGAATGATATTAAAGGCAAAACTGAAATACTTTGGCCACATCATGAGAAGACAGGACACCCTGGAGAAGATGATGATGCTAGGGAAAGTGGAAGGCAAAAGGAAGAGGGGCCGACCAAGGGCAAGATGGATGGATGATATTCTAGAGATGACGGACTCGTCCCTGGGGGAGCTGGGGGTGTTGACGACCGACAGGAAGCTCTGGCGTGGGCTGGTCCATGAAGTCACAAAGAGTCGGAAGCGACTAAACAAATAAACAACAATAAAGTACAATAAAACACATATAAAAGTATGTATAAAGCATAACACATATAAAACATATCAGCTAAAACAGTTACATTATAAGGCCTTGGGAAGTAAATATGTTTTCAGCTCTTTCCTAAATTGTAATGAGGCGTGCTTCAATTCAACCAGCAATTTATTCCATGACACAGACCATAATTTAGCCAAAGATGCCAAAAGCTAGGTGATGTTTTTATAAAAGGTCTATGCTTTTCATTATAGTTTTGCCTTAAAGTTAACAACTCTTTCCAATTAGAAGAGTTAGGGAAATTCTGGATGTTCTCTGTTGTGATATTTTTGCTTGACTTGCAGCAAGTAATGTTCTAGGAATGTCCACAAAACAGAAAATGTGTTTTATTTTGAACTTGCAACACATCACATTTCAGAAGTTGTGCAAAATGTTGTGGGTAGGCCATGGTTTAGCAGAAACAAAACCTGGAACATTTTTGCTTTTCCAGGATTTGGTTGAAACAAAATCTACAGAGTTTGCAGAATAATTTTATGGGAACGTAGATCAAGTTTGGTGCATGTTACCCTTCCTTTCCCTTTAGCAGCTTCCAGTGCAGCACATCTAACTAGTCTGTCTGTGCCCCCATTTTTGCAATACCTCTCCCTGCCTCCTGTTAGCCTCTGGCAGTGTTGTTGGTTTCTTTCTCCTTGTACTCCCCCTTCTTCTGTCTGGAACAAGACGGTTCAATTTCATTCAAAATTCAGTTGAAGTATGTATGTTCCTTGTATATATGAATACCTGAACTATCCCATGTATGTGTATGAAGTGCGTTCTGTGTCTTGAATGTAGTTCTTTTACTGAATGGATTTTTGCTTGATTGCGTTTCATATGAAATGAACTTTTCTCACTCTTGACCGCTTTTCTTCCTTATCCATCTTTTGTTTCAGTCTGTTTTCTTCCTGAATCTAGTAGCACCTTCCTTCACATTCCTCTGTATCAAAACTTAATTTGTGTATCCGGGATGACAGTTCTCCCATTAAAGAATGTATTATATAAATGGAGAAAAGTACATGGGGAAGGTATTGAACTTAAAGACCCTCGCATCAGTGTTGCTCCAATTTAGATGACAACCCAGCACTTGCATGCACAATTTTGCCAATCCCTATTCATGCCGTTACAGTAAAGTTACTACAACTGCTGCTTATTTTAACTGAGCAGCATTGGGCTGAATTCTGTTTATCTTTTCTCTAGCCTGTCTTTATGCGAAAAGACACCAGTAGCAGTTTCCAGTGGCGGATCCGAAACCTGCCATATCCTAAGGATGTCTACAGTGTTTCAGTAGAAAAGGATCAGCGCTGCTGTGTGGTCCACACAACAAATAAGAAGTCAGTAAACATAGGATTCACTCATGGTGGGATGAACATGGGTGTATTTGCAGGCAGTTTGTAGGGTGTGGAAATAATGATGTACATTCCCTATTGCAACATTCTGAGCTTTCCTATTCCTAATAGATGTATCGTGAGAAATGTAAGCAAAAGTCTTCCTCAACCCCAGCTTTTTTATAGTATTTGCACACAATGCTATGCAGGTTATAATTTTTGAACAAGCCATAGTATTCTGGTTTGCATATACCCCTAATGGATAGGTTTGGATGTTAGGCTAAGCCAAAAATAAACGAACATCATGTCTTAATTTTATGTGTGAATCAAGCTATAGCCATGGAACAAAGAGTGTTTGATTTTTCTGTCCATTCCATTTTTATGCAATCCCTAATATTTACCCAGAGGTGGTGCTGTTGGCAAAGAGCTGTTCTTTTCTGTTTGACCATTTATGTTAGGCTAAAGTTCTTCTGAGGGCAAAGAGTATAATTAATCAGTGGCAATAAAAGACTAGGGATATGGTCAGGACTTGTCAAACATTTCACAATGAAGGCCAGACTACATTAACCTTATGGGCCATTCTACTTAGCATCTTAGCTATCTCACTGGAACTGGCAGGTTCCTGAAGTTCAGTGGACTTCTTGGTAAGTATGAAGATTCTTAATACTTGTTGATTTGAGCAGTCCTTGAATATCCTCAGCCTTCTGCAGAGTCTCATTTTAAGTCAGGATCACCAGTGAATTTGATTTGTAGTAGATTAAGACAAGCAGAGTACTTTTGCATACAAAATACAAATGTAAATGTTGCTGTTATGACATAGACTGGGGGTTACTGATAAGATGCCTTTCAAAAGGAACTAGATGAATTTATGACAAATAGGTCTCTTAGATCTGATACTTAAATAAAAACTCAGTGTATAGAAGCAAGTATCACTAAATAACAGTTGCTAAGAGGCAAAGAATTGGAGAAACCCGTTTCTTTCATGTCTTCCTTGCGGGCTGTCAACTAATACTAAAAAGAAGATGCAGTGTTAACCATGTAGCAGATCCAGTAAGAAATCATTTATTGTATAGTAGCCCAATGTATATCAGACAATCCAACATATTTTGGACAATTCAGAAGCAATGTTACCATTGTCCCTAGCATATAAAATACAAACCTTTATAGATAGCTTTTTTAATTTTATTTTTGGAAAATGAATGCCTTAATGAGCATAGGCATTTGAGATTTGCTTGCCTTGCCCATTGGAAATTCAAAACATGGTTGAATAAAAATTCTAAAGTAAATCTCAATTACTCTGTCTACCAAAGAAAACAGGAAAAGTTGAATTACTGCTGCAACAAACAGCTTTTATATGATTTGTTCTGGCTGGCCAATGGTGGAAACAAAGACTTAGATCAATCACATATTTTTAAGCCATGGTTTAATTATGATTTATTGATTAAATGATAATTGGCTGAATTCACATATTAAGCCATTAACAATGGTGTACAAAGATGGATATCTGCATGAGGTGGGTGGAAAAATCACGTGTGCTACCATCATTCAAATGCTGCAGCTTACATATTTACATTGGGATGCAACTATGGAATAGCAGCATTTGCATGATTACCATTACACAATTCATGTCATTTGGATGCCATCACAGTTTGCTGTGAACACCACTGTTTAAAAACCACAGTGGCAGGCTTCACACATGATGCTAAGCCATAGTTAACCACATTATGCTCAAAGTGTTGTGTGAACCCTACCAAACTAAATAATAAGTAAGTCCTTATTCTGATCCTGCAGATCTGCTCTTAAGATAGGAAATGGAATCTGAGCAGCTACAATAATCATCTGGCACATAACATCTAGCTAAAAATTCTCCTTTCAATGCAGTTCACTGAAATTTTGGAAAGCAGAAAGACAACTGTCACCAATCAAAAACAGAGCAAAGGAATATATTAGAAATAGCTAAAACCAAGTCCCCTTGAGTTCTATTTATTTGCAAAGCAACTATTGTAACAAGAAAAGTTAACCTAGTACCTACAGCTGGAACAAAGTTAACGTCTTAACGAGTATGTATGTATTTATTTACATTTCAAATTTCGTCACCACCCATCTCACTCAAAGAGTGACTCTGGGTAGTTTACAATAAAACTGGGATAAATAAAGATTAAAATACAATAAAAACAATATTCTTAAATAAACATATACAATCCAAGATAGAGATGTTAAAAAATTCTTAATTTCATTTAATTCAAGGGGCCTTTTCAGGGCACTAACCACCGCCAGGACTGATTAACCCTCCTCATGCCCCAAGCAAGGTGTCAGAGCCAGGTCTTCACCACTTTTCAGAAGGCCAGGAGAGTGGGGGCCTGCCTCACCTCCAGGGGAAGAGTGTTCCATAGGGTGGGGGCCACAGCAGAGAAGGCTCTCTTCCTGGGGCCTGCTAATTGACTGTCTTTCATGGACGGGATCTGTAACATGCGCTCTCTGCCTGACTGGGTGGTATGGGTCGATGTAATGGGGGTGAGACAGTCCCTCAGGTAACCTGGACCCATGCCCTGTAGGGCTTTAAAGGTTGTTACAGAAATTCCTCCACAGCAAAGCTGCTAGGTTCTTTAGAACTTAGATTATATATGACTTCATGATTTTCCTATTACATACCATTATTCATTGTAGCTTGCTCTTTATTGTGAGGAAGGCAGGAGATAAAATGACAAGTTCAGATACCTTGTCCTTTTTGTTAATGCAACCAAAGCAGCATATGTACTGTATGTTTGCATTTTATTCTCTCTTCCATAAATTATTCTACTCTTTTACTGAAACTGGGATTTTATGTAATCTAGATGGGAACTTGGGGATTTCCAGCTATTGCTAAATGACCAGCCACAGCGAACATGGAGACTGGAAAGGGATGCCTGGATTTGTAGTTCAGCAACAGCTGGAAGCCCACAGGTTCCCCATCCCCATATTACATAATATTCAGTTCATGTTCATGCTTGTGGCCTGATCATGGTGTTGTAAGAGGCTATAGTTAATCTTTTAGAGCAGGAATGGGCAGCCCATAGGCTGCATGTGCTTCTCCCAGCCTCCCAAGATATGCTACTAATAATTGTTAGCAAAATTGTCGATTTTTAGCAACTTGTGTTTCTTTTCTTTTTTCTTAAGGATAAAGGTGAAAATAGGAGAGGGAAGTCTCTAGGCAACAAATCACTAAAATGTCCCATCCTTAAGTTCCTCCAAAACCCATCCAAAATTGTGCCACTTAAACTCAGCCATTTACTGTTAAATTTCAGCAGTATGATTTTAGAGTGGGGGTCAGGGTTTCAGGGTAGAAACAAGAATAGTTTGCCTCATAGAGGCTTCCAACTCCCATTCCTTTTTTGTTGTTGTTGTTGTTAAGTGCATGCTGAAAAATTGGCTCTGCCTCTTCCTGTGATGTCATCTTCAGCTGGTTGGAAAAGCAAGTTGGGGCCCGCAATCCTGACAGAGCTGCCTATCCTGGCTTTAGGAGAAGGGAGGACAATGGCATAATGCTTATGACAATTAGAAATTTAGCAGATGCAGCTTTTCCTGAGAGATATAAGAAGAAAACTGGAGCTACTTAATGGCTACTATGCTATTGTAAAGGTGGGAGAGAACAGAGCTGCTCCAAAGGAGCTTAAAAAGAAATATTGCCACCTACTCCCATTCATTCATTGTGCCCCCTCTAGCCACAGCAAAAGACTGCTCAAGTGGGATTTGCTCCAGTCCTCTTGCTGTAAAACAAATCCATTAAAGCAAATTTCCAAACAAACAGGCAAAGCCTCCTTGGCCACAGCAAAATCAATTATTGCAGGGCAAGGTAGCAGTTAACATTACGCTGAAACAGGCAAAACAGATCTATTTTCCTTTGATCTTTCACAGATTTTAGTTGGAGCTCAGACCAGGTATTTTTCCCACTGCCTCAGCCCTGTTTTTGGGGTGGGGAGGCAAAGGTGGTGTTCTCAGTATGGGCTCCATGGGCTCTTTGAAATGCTGGACTACTTTTGGGAACTGCTTTTTTATTGTCTCAATCAGTAAGAAGTTAACACTTCCTTAACTTGTCTTTTGTGTTCATCTAATCTTTGCTGTTTAACCTTTGACATCTCCATTATTATCCATGTCTGCCACCTTTCCCAAATATACGCAAAAGGCTCCAAGCCCTGGGGTAGCATTCCTCTCTAGCAGGCAGTTAGCCTGGGCTAGTTGGCCTTTGTATGCATTTTCAGTAGGACTTGGAAAATAAAGGGTTCATGTTTTGTGTAGCACTAGTTCAACCAGTCAACCTCTGAGCAAAACTAACTTAATTGAGAAGGATTGCTCATGGGTTTGACATCCTGTTCATTTTGGAGCACCAAATACGTATCAATAGTGGAGCATAATTTACAAGGGAAGCGTTCCAGCCCCCAAATGAACTAAACAGCATGCTTCATGGGGAGAAACAATATTGGTCTTCCAGCTTAAATTACTGAAATTGTCAGAAGATGGATCATTCTAAGCGCCTGATGGATATGATAGTGTAGGCACATACTAACATTCAAGCTATTAGAGTTTCCTATCTACCTTTTATCTTTATGGTGTATAACTATCTGTTTAGTGAGTACCTCACAACCAAACTTGGAAAGCACAAATGCTACTGGATTTTTTTTTATTTTTTTTTTGGCCTTCGAATCAGGGTTAATTCCTGGTGACTGCCTGGACTAGGCCCTGCAGTTTTCTTGGCAAGGTTTTTTGGAAGTGGTTTGCCATTGCCTCCTTCCTAGGGCTAGGAGAGAGGGACTGGCCCAAAGTAATCCAGCTGGCTTTGTGTCTAAGGAGGTACTAGAATTCAGAGTCTCCTGGTTTGTAGCCTGATGCCTTAATCAGTACACCAAACTGGATCTCTGCTACTTGATACTACTTTTTAAAAAATGAAATCTGATTATGACTTTTAATTAAAACTAGGGTTACCATATCTGAACTGCAAGAATCCAGAGTTGTGTAACCCAGATATGATAATCCTAATAAACGTTTATTTAATGTACATATGAGAAATTATTTTGAGAAAGCATAGTCTGTTGCAGCAGGCACAATCTTAATTGCACCCCCCTTCTCTCACACAGGAAGGAACATCTTAGGAAAGTGATTGCTACTGCAGTTTTTAGTACATGGCGGCATTTAAAAACAAAATCTACTGGTCAAATTAACACAGACATAGGTTCAGCAGATTTTTAAATGTAACTCGTTAATTAATTTTATTATATTAAAAATAATTCTAAGTGGAATCTTTCATCCTGAATGGAGGATACTCAGTTTCTAGCCCTTGGAACAATTCTGCAATTTCTCTCATGTAAAAATATAGTTCAGGTATTATTTGTCATCCATTAGTGAAGAAATAAATTGTCCTTACTTTTGTGTCCATGTTTACCTTCAGATACTACAAGAAATTCACCATTCCTGATTTAGATAGATTCCAGCTGCCTTTGGACAGCACTGCTCTGAGCTTTACTCATGCCAACAATACACTGATCATCACAGTAAGTTCTCATCAAGTTAATCTCCCAACATTAGAATATTGCTGCCTTCGGTCCTCTTTTGCTTTGCTGCCTTTATAAAACTTGAGAAAACACATGGAGAGAAATGGATGAAAATGGATGAAAATTAAGAATCAGAGCTAGACCAATTAGACTTATGAGGAAAAATAAATTCATACTGCTATTTCTGCTTCAGAGTTTTAATTACAACTCTGCACATTTTTTTTCTAACTTGAAACAATTTTTTATCTCTTTCAACGATATCCAGTATAGAAACACTTCCTTCTTCAGTGCACAGGGAGGTACCCAGTGAACAGCTGGAAAAGTTCAAGTGCACAGTTTGCCATGGGATATTTCAGAGTGCAGTAAGATAAATGGGATTAAAAGTAAGGCAGATTTCAAAATTTGACCTGATAATGTGCATTGAAAGGAATGCATTTGAGATACAGCCTTATGTTCTAGGTATTTTATTTTAAATGACTGGAAAACTGAATATGAGAGCATGACATTCCAATTATTTTGCTTCTTTTTCAATGTTCCATCTCTTTTGCAAATGAGGCACTTTGTTAATAACATTTCTGTTTGTGCTAGCAGAGATTCAGGCTATTTTCTCTTCTATAGTATCAAAAGCCAACAGAAATACTGGCTGCAGAAGAGGAGCTGCAAAAAGAGCTAAAGAAGATCAAAAGTGCTAATAATGGGGAAGGAGACTGCAAGACACAGTAGTCAATAGTTGCAGAATGCATTGTCTGTCCATATTAAATAAATGTGCTGAATGGATATCATTCATTCATTCATTCAGTTTATTCTATGCCACAATTCTACAGGACTCTTGGTGGATTACAACCATTAAAAGATCTGCAGTTGAATAGTATCTAAAAACCTAAGACAAAACAAACCAGAAAACCCAAAAATCCAGAAAGAGCTTCTTAAGGAGGGAATACACCATTGCCTCTTTAAGACTCCCAGCAGCACCTAAGGAGGCATTGACAATCTTCCAGATCCAGGGAATAACACCTGCCCACATACCCTCAGTACACCTGTGTGACACCCATACTTCACAAGCTGTACTGGTTGCCAGTTTGTTTCCAGGTGCAATTCAAGGTGCTTGTTATGACCTATAGAGCCTTACATGGCATAGGCCTGGTTACTGGGGGGACTGTGGTATCGCCTGTGGTCTTGGCCCAGCTGGTTCAATCTGGCCAGCATTTCGGAATGAGGTTCCTCCTGAGATCCAGAGGGCTCCCACCCTGATGACATTCTGGCAGGCCTTAATGACTTGGCTCTTCTCCCAGGCTTTGGGCTAGGGTGGTTGGAGCCCCTTGTGTGTTGTTTACCAGATGTGCCATCTTGTTTATTGCTATGTCTTTTTGTATTATATATTTGTTGTGTTGTTTTATGCTTGAACAGCCCAGAATCAATTGGAGTTGGACAGCATCTACACTGACTAAAATAAAGAAATACCTGAAGCAACTGTGAGGGACAAGGTAACAGAGGGCATCCTAGAGGGCCCCTAAAGAATCTCAGTTAACCTGGCAAGACGTTCCAATCAAAACTCTAGACAATACCGAAGCAGAGCCAAGAGAATCTGAATAACTTTATGGCAAAGTGCTATGCTAACTGGTCACAACAGCTAGGAGGAACCTCTTGTAATTGGCTCCTTCCCCAAAGGGAATTAACCATCCCGAAAAGAGCTTCCGGATGACAGCCTGCCGATACAAAAAGAGAGGAAAAGTAGGAACACTTCTCTTATAACTATGATGCAGGCTCAAATCTGGGCACGTAGTTGTGCTCAGTTTCACTCCATCTACGCTCCAGGCGTTGCTGCCTCAGCTCCCAGCAGCACTCCAAAAACCGAGGGCCACTCAGGATAAGCCAACAGAAGCAATTTCACTGAGGGCTCAAGTTGCCTCATATTGTTAGCAGCGAACCAGGCACTCAGTAGACTCAAGCATCAGATCATTCCAGATCCAAACTATCCAGATCCAAAAGTGCTTGGGGTAAACCCTCTGAATGGGCAAGACCCCGTGGAGATCATGAGTAGCCATCAATTGAAGCTAGAACAGGAAATGATGTGACCATGACAAAGGGGTAATGGTAATATTCTCCATATCCAGATCTCAACCGGTCTGAAGCCAAAACTAGGTGCAGTATGTGACCCCCTATGCATATTAGTCCAGAATTACCTGGGGCAAACCCATGGTTACCATGAAATGGCCAGCCTGGTATCTGCTGCCATATCATCATTGGTCCAACACTGCCAGGATATAGCAACTACTCTCCTATTCCATACAGCTTGCTCACCTCATGTAAGAGCTGGTATTAACCTAATTCCCAAACTAAAACCTCCCAGAGTCCCTCTTTTGGGGGAGATGGGTGGTAATTAAATTTAATAAATAAATAAAAAACATCACCTGTCACCCAACCTAACCATGGAGTCAGCAACCTGGCAAATCACTTAGCCAAATCTCTAATCAACATTTTGCAGATTCATTTAACAATTCCTTTGTTTAATGACCGAGTACCTGGTCCCAGTTATGGTCATTAAACAAGGACTGTCTGTAATCTTCAACACATTCTAGTACACCTATATGCGGGGAGGTGAATATAATACACACAGACTTTCTCCCACGGTCCTGGGCACTACCAACTTACCTCTCTGACCCTTACCCTTACCAGGGGTCAGGATTTCTTCACGCCCCTTGGCTCACCGGAGGGACTACCCCATTCCAGTTACAGGAAAACAAATCACCCCCTAGGCAGCAGCAGGGTATCACCAGCAGGTACATCCAAACCACTGGCATCATAGGGTTCCCTGGGAAACTACACCCACCACCTTGGGGTTTGCAACACTGGACTACTAGTAGGTGTGGTCCCAAGGCTCCTTGCCAAACTCCCAACAGCCTGAATGCTCCACATTCTGCTCTCTGCCAACCAGCCACCCTTGGGCACCTCAATGGCTGATTTAGGCAGATGATAGAGACCTAAAATCCCAACCTTCCCACCTTCTGCCAGCCCACTGAGGCCCCTCAATCTGGCCACTATTGCCACCATAATGGAGGAGGGAATTCCTTCCTGGAAAGTCTCAAATCTAGACCTAAATCTTATCAAACACCACTCTCCCTCCTCAAGTCAAATGTACTGCCACTAATCAATTACTTTTTGAAATCAAAGACACTTTTTGTATGCTAGTCCAGTTCCACTGTCCTCCCTGTTGGAGGCCTGGGAGATAAAAAATAACATAGTAGTTCTGTTCCATTTTTGTCACTGTCAACATTGCCATATCTGGAATTTCCTAAGTCAATTTCAGTGCCAATTCCTAGTATCTGTTTTTAAAGTTTGTTTCCAAAATTACAGCGCCACTTTCTTATACCATAGGATGTGACTTGTCTTATATTTTTATTACGTATGCTGAGGCCCTATTAAGTTTATCTCTTACAACATACCAGCATTTGAACCACAAACAGTGATGACCCTATCCAAATCATTTGTTTTAAAATAAAAATAGATTTTCATGATACTGCCTTGTTTCCCAATCCCTCATGCATGGAAGATATCCAAAGTTTGTAATCCAATTTGTTCATCTCTCATTCTACTAAAAAAACAATTTCCCTTTATCTCAATTACACAGCTTTGTATATCAGACATCAAACAAACAAACAAATGCCTGTGTTTCAGACACTGCTTTGTCACCCAATTCTACAAATAGAACACATTTCTATCTTACACAGAATTCATTGTTTAACAATTTGATAGTGGCAGTTAGGATAAAAAGTAAGACCTCAACGAAACAACAGAAGTGGCAAACGTTCCTGTTCCTCTTGGTGGTTTTAGTCAGCCAATACCTTTTCCATTCAGGTATCTCCAAATCGTGTTTCTTATTTTCCTGATGCATTATTTTTAATGTTTCTGCAAACCTTTGGGTCTCCTGATCATTTCTTATCTGATGATAGTCCTACCTCTGAAGCATCCTATTTAAATTTGTATGTACAAGAAGGGGAGTGCATAGTTCAGAAACACTAAGTCTTTACAGAAAACAAGTATTTGTATTCAGGGTATTCCATTTATAAATACAGGTGTTTGGTGAGAGTGATGATAGAGGGCAGGATACTACCCCATGTTTTTGCATCTTCTCTCAGAATTATGCATGACTATATGTTTTTTCAAGTATTCGGGAAAGAGAAATCATTATCTTTGTGACTCTGATCATTTTTCAGGAATATTTATTCTCAGTTTGTCATGTATGTCACAGATAGGCATTTCCAGGCTCATCAATAAAATTCCATTATTTCAGAGTTGCCTGACTTGTGGCTAAGTAAATCATGGTACTGAATAAAAGGCATCAAGTCAAATGTACTGCTGCTAATCAATTACTTTTTGAAATCAAAGACACTTTTTGTATGCTATTTTAATAATTTATTCAACACACTGGCCTGACAGCATCGATCCAATAAAACAGTTCTTATATGATGCCAAACAACAATATTTATACTTGATTTAATTTACAGAGAGCCAACTGTCTTCAATCTTAAAGCCCAATATTTATTCATGAAAAAGTTATGGATGTCAGTAAAGCAGAAGTAAAACATTACCTCCCTACTTCACTGTCCAGATATAGTTGCTTCCTCCTCAATTAAATTATCACAATGAAATATATTGAACATGCAACATTCAGAAGCCCAAACTATGCTGGTACCAAAGAATATGCACATCCTAAGACTTACTGAATTATGCCTTTCTAGAAATAAGAAAGGTAACCAAAACCAAAAGTGTACAAAATATTGGGTTGGAAGGATACATTAGATTTTACTGACACCAGAAGGCAGAAATGGGGTCTTCTTTACCACTGGTTGTTTATTGTCTCAAGGATGTTATACTCTTTTTGTGCTCCCTGAGCTGACTATCAAGTCTGAAGTCCAAGTATATCAGTGTCAGGAGGTAGTGAAATCAAGGACATACAGTGCTGATGCCAGAGTCGCATAGAGATGGGTGGTGCTGAAACGTAGACAGTATACAGGACTGCTGATAGGTGATGACAAGGAGAAGCTCTGCAAAGCAATAAGAAATATACTTCTAGATAAGTTATTTTAAAATGTTAATAGGATCAGTGTCAAAATGGCAATCATATAGCATCTTCCAAAACAATTTTGTAAACTTGCACCTATTGCAGATTTGTGAATTTTTTTGTAAATTTACATCTACTGCAAAGAAATACTAGAACTGGGCTAAGGCAACAGACAGAAGGTATTACTAATCCATTTACTGAAAAAGATTAGCTCAAAGCAAGAGCAATCATAACTATAAAGGTAAATATCTCCACTAATATTTCTGGAGCTACACTGGATAATTAATACACTGTTTACAGGAGGTCATTGACTTACGACCATTTGTTCAGTGACTGTTTGAAGTTATGACAGCACTGAACGAATGATGGTTATGACCAGTCCTCAGAGTTCTGGCCGTCCCAGCACCCCTGCGGTCACATGACCATGATCTGGGCACTTCGCAACTGGCTGGCACTTACAACTGCTTGCAGCGCCCCGTGATCATGTGACTGCCATTTGCGACCTTCCCTGCCGGCTTCCCCAGAAAGTCAATGGGGAAGCTGTCAGGGAAGATTGCAAGTCGCTGGGGTAAGTCTCCCCCACCTGCATGCCCTCCCCCAGTCCTTCTGTGCTCACGTCGTGCACCCTCCCCAAGCCTCACTGCACCTCTCCTGCCACTTGTGCACCCCCGCACACCCTCCCTGAGCCTCACTGTGCCTCCCTCGCACACGCTCTCACACCCTTATGCACCCTCCCCGAGCCTCTCCCACCATTCATGCACCCCCATGCACTTTCCCTGAGCCTTGCTGTGCCTCCCCACCACTCGAGCACCCTCCCTGAGCCTCATTGCACCTCCTCGCACCTTTGCACACCCTCCCCGAGCCTTGCCACACCTCCCTCACACTCTCGTGCATCCTCCCCAAGCCTCACTGCACCTCCCCCACATTCCTCTGCATTCTCCCCAGGCCTCGCTGTGCGTCCCCACCACTCCTGCACCTCTATGCACCCTCCCTCAGCTTCACCGTGCCTCCCTCACACCCCCGCACCCCTCCCCGAGCCATGCCGCACCTCCCTCACCTTCTTGCATCCTCCCCAAGCCTCACACCTCCCCCACACTCTCCCCAAGCCTCAATGAGCCTCCCTGCAACTCGAGCACCCTCCCTGAGCCTCACCGTGCCTCCCTTGCACCCCTGCCCCTCCCTGAGCCATGCTGCACCTCCCTCACACCCCCATGCACCCTTCCTGAGCCTTGCCGTGCCTCCCTCACATCCTTGCACACTGTCCCAAAGCCTTGCCGTGCCTCCCCACCACTCGTGCACCATGTACACTCCCTGAGCCTTGCCGTGACTCCCTTGCACCCCCACGCACCCTCCCCAAGCCTCCCCACACCTCCCTCACACCCTTGTGCCCCCCCGTCACTCTCCCCACACAGCAGCAGCCACTTACTTGCCTGCCAGCCTGCTTGCAAGCTGCTTGGGACTTGGTTGACTTGGTTGTGGGAGGCCAGCAGGAAGTTGCCTCACCTAACAACTGTGGGATTCGGTTAACAACGGCAACTGGAACTGCAGGGATTGCCATCACTCAGCAATGTAGTCACACTTTACAACCGCATTGCTTAGCGATGGAAATTTCAGTCCCAATTGCCATCACAAGTCAAGGACTACCTGTATATTATTATCCCAATGCCACATACAAAGGTACATTATTCATGTTAGTGAATGCTTAAACTCACACCTTCTCTCTCGAAATCTATCATTCTATCCATTATGTTTATTTGAAAAGCATTAGGAATAACCAAAAGAACACACTTCCATACTTTATCTCTATAAGCAATTTAAGTATAGTTCTTTTTATAATCAACTTTTGGGAACATTGTTATGATGCCTCACCTGCAAGCATCTGGTTTGCCGTTTGTCCCAAAGACGTACCACTCCATAATAAGAAGAGCCACTTGCAATCATATGATTTCCATTGCTTCTAATGCAATATAGGGCACTGTCATGTGGTTCTTCCCATTTCTTCACACATTCCCTGGGGGATTGATGGTAAAAAAAATACCATGAGATAATGTGAGAATATTTTTCACTAAATACTGATTGACAGTTCTTGTGACAAGAGCCAGTCTGTAGTGGTGAATGCCCCAGGCTAGAAACAGGGAGACAGTGAATTCTAGTCACACCTTAGGCACAAAGCCAGCTGGATGACCTTGGGCCAGTCATTCCCTCTCAGCCCTAGGAAGGAGGCAATGGCAAACCACTTCTGAAAAACATTGCCAAGAAAACTGCAGAGACTAGCCCAGGCCAGGCCAGGAGTCAATATAGACTCAAAGGTACCAAAAAAAAAGGCTTCTTGTGACTAGTCTGGACTGTTAACAAGCCATCCTGACAGCTTTCAAATAAGTATTTCCAAAAATCTTTTTAAAAGAAGCAAGGTCCTAAACTAACTTTGTGCTTGTCCTTAAATCCCAGTATCGTATGTAGGTATCATATCCACAAGACAGCAAAGTTGAAGGTGTTTCATAGAAAACATCCAAGACTCCAGCTCCTCGGTGGAAGTCTGTTCCAAGACAGGTGATCAGTTGCCCACTGAGGAGAGAAACAAACAAGAAATTAAACCCCAGTGCTTACTAGCTATACATCACGTGTATTAAGCTAGGGTTTTATCTTCACAGATTTTCAGTGACAGTAAGTAAGTGGAATAAAATGCTAAAGGACTGAGTAAGTGCAGATTAGTTTGATCTCAGTAAAAAATATCAATCACTAGTTGTACAAAAGTATATCGGGATAAACAAGCATTAGCCACTTTCTGTTTAAAATTATAAAAGCCATTACTCAGTTCTGTTTCTAGCACTAGTCAGGCTTTATGTATCCTTGTGAAGAGCAAGTATAAGTGATATTTATATTAGCTAAGTTGATTTATTAAATTTAGAAGATACACCGTAGTAGATAGAGAATCAAGGGACAGTATTATTTATTGTGACTGATGTCCACAAATGAGAGAAATTCAGTTCGTTCTTTTGGGTATTTTTATTACGTTCCAAGTTCTCTGCTGCCACATCTATCCATGACAACGTGCTGCCTCTGTAGCAGGGAGGACAATTATCCAGTGAATAGCATGCCGTGCAGCTGTCAGAAATAATCTTTACCAAGGATAGTACAGTTTTCAACAAAGGCTCATTAAAAGAAAAATCTCCCTGGTAGATTGAAAGAATATTTACTTGCTATATGAAATATAACATATGCTGGAGACCTCTAGATTCTCCAAGACTTCTATTTTTGTCCCTGTGTTAATAGTCCTAAGAACAAGGTATAAATGCAAGCAACCATCCCCTTTTATCTATCAATACTAACACAACAAGGAGAAAACCCAATCACTATAATTCCATATTATGGCTGGAAGGCACTGATGAGCTGTAAATTAGGAGTTTAAAACTGAAAAGCAACTTTCTAATGATGTCCATGGGCTGCAGTGGCGGAATCCATCCTATAGCTCAACAGAATTGTTTAGCTCATTCCATTTTGCACCACACAGAGAAACAAGTTTACGTTATATAAACAAGTGTTTGAAAAGATGCATGTGTGAGGAAGCCACAATTAACTATGGTTCCCCTTAACATGCACATGGTGACAAAAAATGAGTTTGCTGTCAAATAACATGTAAAGTAATTCTTGGTTTCTTGTTCTCTCCTAGACTTAACAACTGATAAGACGATGCTTCTCCTTGGAAACATTTCTTAGATGCATTACAGTTTTAGAAAGCTTATCCTGTAATATCAAAAATCAACTTTAGAGAAGTGTACATTCTCCAAAATTTTCTCCTCCCCATGCACTTTTTTTTAATACATGCACTCTGCTCAAGAACAGATATACAGTATAGCCTCTTCACTCTAAATATGCTATATCCTCAGGAAATTCTTTTCTTCAGCCAACTTCTTACATGTAATATTGTCAACAGAAATGACAGTATTTGCTGCTTTTTTTTCTTCCAATACCATGAACTGAACTTTCCTAAGGAAACTATGCAGACCCTTACAGTAATCAAATTTTAAAGGATCTAACTAAGCAAGCTTCTCTTTCATATAATCCTGCAATGCAGCTAAAATTGGAAGGGAACAAAGACACAGACTGCATTAATTCCCTTTCATTTTATGTATATAATTGAAAAAGAACATGGGGCATTCCTAGTAATTCACTCAAAGGCTACTTACTACAAATAACCAATTTCACAACCACTGCTCAGATTGCAGAATTTTCTAGAGCTTCGTCCCACACAGTACAGGTACTCCTCAAGTTATGCTGACAGTTGGGACTGGAATTGCCATCACTAAGTGATGCAGTCATAAAGCACAATGTCACATGACCACATCACTTAGTGAGGGCAATCCAGGCAGTCCTGGTTGCTGTCGTAACCTCGAAGGCATGTGGATCGTTAAGCAGGAAGCAGTGGGAGTCCCAGGGAAGGAGGGCAGGGGTGCTGCAGGGGATTGGGGGAAGCCCTGGGAGGCCTGGCACAGGCTGCACGCAAGTTGGGGACAGGGGTGCTGCAGTGCGGCATGAGTGTAGGGAAGCCAGGGAAGGAGGCTGCAGGGTGTGTGTGAGTGTAGGAAGGCTCAGGGAGGGGGCGCGGGTTGCGTGCGAGCCCAGGGAAGGAGGGATAAGATGCATGCAAGCGTAGGGAGGCCAGGGAAGGAGGGAGCGGGGTGCATGTGAGTGTAGGGAGGCCCAGGGAAGGAGAGCGCTGGTAGATGCAAGCGCAGGGAGGCTCAGGGAAGGAGGGTGCTGATGGGTGCATGCATGCAAGCAAAGGAAGGAAGGACAGCGCAGCGCAGCGCATGCAAGCAAAGAAAGGCCAGAGGGGGAGAGACTTAGCCAAGTGACTTGTGTCCTTTCCTGCCAGCTTCCCTATTGACTTTGCTTGTGGGAAGCCAGCAGAGAAGGTTGCAAATGGTGATCATGTGACCAAGGGACACTGCAACCAGTTATAAGTGTGAGCTGGTTGCTAAACACCCAAATTTTGTTCATGTGACCAAGGGGTTACTCCAATGGCCAGAGCTTTGAGGACCAGTCGTAAGTCCCTTCGTTCAGCACCGTCGTAATTTTGAACAGTTGCTGAATGAATGGCCATAACTTGTATAATTAAGAGAAGCACAGTGTTAGTTGCAGAACCTGAAGTTTTATTTAAAATGTTTAATTTTATATTATTATTATTTATTATTATTATTATCTGAAAAGGCCATTAATAGGCTACATTTTAGGATTTACATGCCTGGGCAGAAATCAAGAATGCAACATTATAAAAAGATGGGGTAAACTAAAAGGGTACGCAAAACAAAAGAATTCAAGGAACAAGGGATTTTGAATAAAGACAGCTGAGTAGTCCCCTTAAAAGGTCTGTCTGGCACAGGGTTCTCTGATTAATTAATACGTGTTCCTAACTGAGAACCAACATGTCCTATCTGTCCCCCACCCCCGCCCCAATCTCCTTTACAAGAGAAAGCCAGGCTGCCACAATTCTCACTAACATTCAGACAACAGCATCCAATGAAGCTTATTCGGCCACTAAAGGCCCACATGTTCCCAGCCCTTCTCCTCCTCCCTAACAGTCTAATCAGAATTGGACACAAAGCCCTGAACGCCTGCTTTTCAGACTACTGCACTGGCTCTCGCTTCATGGGACAATACAGCCTCCACTCCCTAAAGCAACTACTCCCCCCACCACCAGTTATTTTGTTACTTTCTGCTCCTTGATCCCATATCAGTCTTTCTGGGGCACCCGAGCCAGAGGCCTAATTCCATCTGTAATCTGGGCTAAAGCTCCATGGGGGTGGGGGGGATAAAGACCACACAATAGGTGAAATAGAGTCCCAGGAGATGTTCAAACAAGTAAACACCATCGTGTCAGAGGAGCAAAACTGCTGAGAAAGCAGATTAGCACCAGCAGCAATGGTATCCCCCAGATCAGAAGGTGAGCCCTACCCGTTCACCAGAGCCAACACGCTTCTGTGATCACAGCACCGACAGCATGCTGGGACCAGTCCATCTCCCCCAGTCACTCTCCAAAGAGCAGATTACGGAGAATAACAATTTCTTTGTAGCTGTGTAATTCCCTCCGTGACCGTGACTGTGGGCCACTCCATTGGACCTCAATGCCAGGGCCTTAGCAACCATTTAGCAAGACCAGTCGGCCCTAGCAATGCTCCCCCCAAAGCAAACCTCTCGGACAAGCTTTAACATCAAGTATAAGAATTAATCCTCATCTCTCTCCCCCCACTCCCAAAACCTGAATCCAGGGGTGCTGTGTTATTACTTGTATTTCTCAAGGCAGGAATCACTGGACAAGCTCTCAAAATATTAACTCTTGGAGGGAAGAAGTATAGTCGGCTTGCTTTATAAACCTATGTCAGGAAGTAAAGACATCTATAGTTCAAAAAAGAAGTGAAGTAGAACTCCCCTCATCTCAGAAAAAAGAGGACTTGAAGAAGAAAGAAGTTTGCAAACAGGTTGGAAACTGCAAAACTGAGGCTTGAAAGGAACCATAGGCCTAGTAATGGTGGCCAAGTACACATACACACATGTTAGTGCAGCCTGGATTCCTTCCTCTGCCTAGTTCTAGAAATGCTGACCTTGGTTCCCTTTACTCCCTCAAAATGGGTACAATTGGTATGGGTGCTTCTTTATCTATTGGGCAAAAGCATCTTGATGCACTGAGGATACTTTTTGTCTGATTAAATTGACCCAAGTGGAATGATCAGATGGGAAATGTGGTAGTGAAAGAGTTATACATTCCCTGGATTCCAGCTGCA
The DNA here is from genome assembly GCF_035149785.1 of Candoia aspera. Classification (NCBI taxonomy): domain Eukaryota; kingdom Metazoa; phylum Chordata; class Lepidosauria; order Squamata; family Candoiidae; genus Candoia; species Candoia aspera. The sequence continues at coordinate 47,862,111 of NC_086158.1, read as the reverse complement.
AAACCTGGGAAAATTTCAATTTGCTAAAAAAAAACACACACAAGCCAAACTGGCCAACATCAGAAGGCAAGACATAGAGGATTCATAATACTTCTAGATAAGTAACTACCCTTTCTCATTCACAGAATTTTAACAGAGTTTCAGACATTATCCTTCATTAATAACCTCCCATTTTTACTGTTTATTCTGTCTTTTTTCTTACAAAGAAAAGAAGGAAAGAAGAAGAGAAAAACAGAAAACAGCATCTTTAATAACCCCAGGACAGACAGTATTAGAAAGCCTCTCTCATCCTCAGACAACACAGATAGATGCTGAATGAGCTACATCTAACATGACAGAGGCCATGCCAATAAAACCTTCAGTGGGGGGTGGGGGGAGGCATTTCAACCTGGAAGCATTTATAACATTGGTAAGTTCTACATCTCCATTTATAAGATCACATTACTGTGAGGCCTATACTGTAACTGAGTCCACAGGAGCTTGCCACCATCACTTTATCCTGACATGAGATCTTTAGCACTTACAAGTGCTCATTTTCTCTTGTGTCCCAGGCTTGGCTCCTCCATCAGCACCTCACCTATGTTCCAGGCTGGAAAAGAATAAAATTGAAAGGTGCTGGCAGATGGAAACAGTTCAACTTTTTCTGCTAAGAGTTAACCCTGAGACCTCTCATTTATGTATAAAATTATTTCAGAAGAGGTAGCTATAATATCTGCAATAATAAATACAACAATCTCCCCAGTAACAGGATTATTGTATCATAAACGTTTAAAAGATGGGGCCCATTTCATCAAATACATGTAAAATGTACTAGGGCTATCCACAAATGGGTAGAAATAAAATAAGCAGAACAAAATCATCGTTATATAGCTATAGAAATATAGATACACAATATAGCTACAGAAAAAATAAAACAGATGTGCTGCAGATCTATGCAAAGCACTGATATGAGGTAGGATTCAGCCCCAGGAGATACTTTGCAAAATGAAGTCTGCAAGGAAGGGGGAATTAGGGAGCAACAGAACTGGAGAAGTCATTGCTGTGGATATTGTAGGATGGATGAAAGAGAAAAAGCAGTTTGCCATTTCATCTAATAACTCTTCTTCAAAGTCTTCTTTTTGGACACTTGCTCATTTGTCTTTTGAGCTATTAAGGCATTCTGTGGCAAAAGTAAGCCTTGGGAATAAGAGCCAGTTGATAAACTGATTTAACCACTCAAATAAGTGCCCATGTGGGTAGGCTATTCAGATGAAGTGTTATGATTACATCAATGCTGGCTACAGTAACTGTTACACTGGCTTAAGCACTGGCACAAACTATCACCCCTTCAGTTCCACAGATCACAGAGAGGTAAATCATAATCCCAATTCATCCTAAATTAGTTGAACATCATCTGACTAGTTTATGGAAGAGAAGGTTCTTAAACTATCTTAAATCCACACTTAAAGTAATTTTTTTTGTTCATAAATACTACAAAAATATCTGAATTCCTACCAACAATGTCTCTTTTCAGTTGATAAGAAACTCTTGTATCTATCACTACCACCCAAGTTCCTTTCAAGTGGCATAGTTATCTTCTTAACTAAGTCAAAAGTTGCCTGGTCAATAGCTGGAGTGCTGAATATGCAGTCATCTGGCGGAGGAATCAATTTATTCTACATGGCCACAATAGTATTCTTCTTGAAATGGTGTTTAGACAACAAATCTCACTAACTGAAAAAAATTAGATATATTAATAAGCCAGAACAGAATCAAATGAGCTGGTAAAGGCTTTGTTACTGGGTTTCTTATATTCTGTTGTTGAATTCATTTTGTAAAGGTGAGCTCTAGCCAGAGAATCATAGAGAGTCTTACAATATTTAACAATCATTCATATACACACATACACACACACATACGAATTTTCACAGGCAAGAATCTACTTTAGTATTCCATTATTTTTAAATTCTGCTAGTCTAGACAGCCCACAGTAGTTGGCTAAGTAGAATAGCAATGGGGTTATTTTTTTCCTATCATGTGATGTGTACACACCTTGTACAGTTTTTATTCATTTTTTAGGAGCAAGCAAGTATTACAATTTTGCAGACATGAGAGAATATCCTGTTCTCTCTTCCAAGCTTTTGGTAATAGCTTCTTTGCACAAATAAAAGTATTTTTTCTGTTCTTTATTCTCATTATCAGCATGTATTAATCAAATGATATGGGTTTGATTCAAATCCTCTATTAAGGTATAAATACCCAAGAATAGTAATTTTGATATAAACAAATCAGCATAATGAAATAATATCTCTCTTTTCCAAGATTTCAAAAATTAAAAGTAAGTTTTGAAACAAAAACCTCCTGTCTTATATGAATACTAGGACAGCATCAGTTTTCCTGCAATTATTTCTCATTCAAGTCTTCTAAAGGATAATGCACTACACTAAGAATTCCACTAAGCTGATTCTGGGTGGTCATACACAAAATCACATCTTAAATATCTTCATTCATGTAATCATATAGTTTGTTCACATGCACTAATTTAGAGAAAGAATGTACAGTAGGTATTTTTTAATACAGACTTAACTTTTGTAATTCTAATGGGACATTTATGTTTTACTAATGATTCCTGCTCTTTCACTGAAGGAAGAAAAATTGCAAGTATAGGTAAAGAGAGCAGAAACTATTTAGTTGAAGTACTTGAAATATAGCAAACATCTGTATTTTCATCATCAAATACAATAGTGAACAGGAACCAGGATCTATCATGTTCCAGGAGCAACTCAGAAGATTAGTATTCACTTCCCCTGATCCTTCCCGGAATACCCACAACCCCATTAAATATATAACGTTTTATATATGGCCATGCTGTACCATTCTTTAAAACTAACTCTCTTGTGGCACATGTCAACATTGGGAAAAAGACATTTTTTGTTTGCATTTGTTTGCAATGCATAGTTCTATTAAATCTTATGTTGCACAACACATTCATGAGAAACAATAAATCAGAAGGGAAAGTAATCTATTCCTTTGATGAACTCATAGCCAAGAGTTTATTAATAAATAATCAACAAGTATTCCAAGATTGTTTATAAAGGAGTAAGCATGAAAAGCACTCTGGGGCACAACAATAACTGGTTTTCTACAGCAGGCTCCCCTCTGAAAAAAGTTAACTCTAGACAGCACCTAATTTATAATGCTCCCTTTTGCCAGCTGGAGGCATACATGCCTTTAGTTTAGCTAGGATAGTAATGATAGCTGCACTGGTGGAGATGGAGAAAGCTTTTGCCCTCTTTTCTTCTGGTGACTCTGAATTAGCCCACACACACTTTAAAGGATCCAATAAAGAGATACAATTTCTTTACCTTTCCTGGCTCTGGGACCCTGGACGTTTTTGTTGTCCTGGTTGTCGTAAGGTTAAGTTCAGAGGATAAACTGACATGCTAGTGATGGGAAAAAGCTAGTTTCCTCAAATAAAGCCACCACGATGCAAAAGAGACCCCTCTGGGGCTTTTATTTGGGAAAACAAACAGAAATGGCACCAAGTCCTTCTGCTTTATGGGCCAATTTAACTATCAAACCAATTCTCTCCCTCCCAGAGGCAAAGAGGGGAGAGAGACACGGCAATATGACAATGGCAAGAAACATTCAAGAGAGAAAGGACAAAGCAAGCTGTCTGTCTCCTTGCCTTTCTTGCCCAGGGTCCTTTTTTTAAGCACACGTGTGTTCTTGTAAAAACGATTAGATTGCAATTTGTATAACATGGTGACCCCCAAATTCAGACGTTTAACCCCTTTTCTCTGCAAAGAATGTGAAGAATGTCTTGAAGGTGGGGGAAATTCTCACAAACAGGGAGAGTGTAGTATGGAGAACTGGTAGAGAGTTGGGTGAGAATCAGCCACTGTATAGCTTCTTTCTGAACAGACAGCGCTTTGGAGGTCTCCTTCAGCAGCAGAAAGAAAGAAAAAGAAAGAAAGAAAGAAAGAAAGAGAGAGAGAGAGAGAGAAAGAAAGAGAGAGAGAGAGAAAGAAAGAAAGAAAAAAGAAAGAAAGAAAAAAGAAAGAAAGAAAGTCCAAACAAAGCAATCTGTTTAAAGGATCCAGCTAAAACCAGGAGAAAGTACTATGTTCCCATACCGTATTTAGATGCTCTTATTCTTTATGGCTTCTGCTTATTCTCTTGCCATCTAGAGGAAAAGCAAAAATGCCTTATAAACATGAATCTGCTCAGAACCAAAGAACTTCCTCTCATATATGTTGGAAGATAATGTATTTAGGGTGTCACAGAGATGCCCCATAAGCAACTGAAAGGTAGCCAAAAAAGAGTGGAGAAGGTCAGAAGTCATTAATTCAAGGAAAACTCAAGGGCGTTCTAGTTCTTTATTTGTAGAAAAAGAATTCTCCATGCTACAAAGGGCAGCTAAGAAAAGGAAAGTTCAAGTCTACACAGGACACATTAAAGCTGTGGTGGTAATACATGTTTACTTGGAAACACGTTTCACTGAAATCAATGAAATTTCATATAAGGATGATTGGGACTGAGGTAAAAATGATCCTGATGAGAAAGGCAGCATGGATTGCATGAAGAGTACTATTGTGTACATATATCTATCTACATACAGTACACATTCTACAGTACTTTTGGAACAAAATTTGACCAAGAACTTCAACATGAATGGGGAAAAAATTTAAGATCAAGAATCAAAGAACAAAAGGCAACTTTAGGCACAGTTCTAGTTTTCAGGAGAAGGGCTCTGGCACCTTATACAATTCTAAATTCTCACTTCTGACTTTTCCTGTCACTCTTTCCCAGTTAATCCTTCTATTACTCTTACCCATTATTATTTATGTCCACAAATGTGGCTAAAAGTTTCTTAGAAAAGAGCTGAATTCTGCAAGTAAACAGAGAAACCTATGAAAATTGTATTTTATTTTATGATTAAAATGATCTGTCAATAAATGGGAGAAGTTGGCCCACAGTATCAACCAAATGATGTCTACCGCTATGTATGATATTCAGATGATCAGAGCCGGACTATTATTAAGGGAAAAAAATATTTGAAATATGTAAGACAAACCAGCTTCCAGATATATGAGGAGAAAACACTGAACGATTCCTCATTTGGATTTAGGAGCCTATCAAAATCTTGTCTAAATTCTATTCATGATTTCTTAACCAGTAATTTGAACATTGGTGTAAACCAGGGGTGTCCAACCCACAGCCCACGGGCCACATGAGGCCCTGAACAGCTAGTAATGCAGCCCCAAAACATTATCCCCTTGTTTTAATGTAAATGTCCATTTTGTCCCATTTTTTAAAAAAAACGCCTATCAGTGCGCACATTAGGCAGCCTATCGGCATGCGAGCATGGAGGGTCTAGTCTTGCTGTTGCTGGCTTGCTGCTGGTGCTTGCCTCACTGTCACCGCCATCTCTGAGTCTGCTGCTGGCTTGTATCCTGCTGTTGCTGCCTCTGAGACTGCTGCCATGTGGAGTTCCGCTTTGGAGCCCGGCTGTAATTCCGTGCCAGTCCTAGTGCCTGCCTCTTGCCCTGCTACGTCAGGGAAACTCCGCCACTGTGAAGTATCAGCCTTCCAGATCAGCCTTGCTCTGCCTTGCCTTGCTGCTGTGAGATCCCAGCCTGACTGCCCCTCGCACTGGGAAACAATGCCACAGGGACTGATATGGAATATTACGTAAGTTTAACCCCATCATGTTTTTACATCCCAATGTCCTGTTTTTGTCTCAAGGAAATATGGCCTACCTAATTTAGGGCCGATCCCTTTTGGCTAGAAAGGGATCATCCCTCCTTTCCTCCTTTCCAGGGCTGCCTGCACTGCAGCCGTCTGGGCAAGTGAGGCCAGGAAGGGGTCCCGACGTGGGGAGGCCAGGGCAGGGGGCTGCCTGCAAAGCCCTCTCCTCCCAAAGGAAGGGTTTGGGAGATGCGGCGCTGGAGGTCCCCTTTGGGGAGAAAGTGTGAAAGTTTGCATATCAAAAGTAGAAAAATGGGGAACTAAGCCACATTGCACTTGACAAATTTAGCTCCTCTACGTCCCTGACATCTTGTTTGGTGCTAGAAAACAGCTTTTACTGGATCTTTAGCAGTCCAAATCAAGAAGTTTCAAGGGGACCCAATGATGTCAATACTATAGGTCTGATGTTGAAGAAGGACAATGACACAATAAACATTTATCTGAGAGCAGCTGAAGTCTACGGTAATAGCAATCGTCTGTTTCCTTCAGTTCTCTTCCTGTTTTCCTCTACATTTCTCACCAGGCCTAACCAATTAATAGCTAAGTAATTTATGATTTGGTTGCAACTAATAAATCCAAGATCTGTTATGTCATGGATCACCAGGGCCTCTAGACTATGTCCATGGATCTCCAAAATAAAATAGGACATTGGTTTTCTTCTTTAAAACATTCTTAAGAGGGAAAAATGGCCCAGAATTCATGAAACTACCAAATCTCACATTTTGTATTCTGATATGGGGTTTTTTGAGATCTACCATGGCAGCAGCGAAATATAAATTTACTCCAACACTTTTTTGCTCAGATGATGGTGTTTCAGCTACAATTTGTTTGGATTACTGCAATGTGCTCTACATGGGGCTGCCCTTAAGGATCACCCACAAGTTACAACTGGTCCAGAATGCAGTTGTGCATGTAGTGTTGGGCGACCCTAAGTTCACCCATTTTACACTCTTATTTGATTATTAAACTTTGCTTTGTTTATTTGCCTACCTAATAATTTACGATGGGCATGTGTTATTTCTTTAAAAATATATTTATTTATTATTTATATTTATTCCTAAATAAATTTATTCCAGCATGGCTTCAATATCGTTTCAACAGAAAACAGAACCCAAAAAAGAAAAGAAAAAAAGAAAAATCACGGATGAAGGAAGAGTATTCAACGAAAAATGGACAGATGAATACTTTTTTGTCGAGACAAATACTAAGGCACTATGCTTAATTTGTAGGGAAAATGTCAGTTTTCAAAGATTACAATTTGAAACGGCATTATACAGAAAAACATGCTGCCAAATTCGATGCATATCAAGGAATTTGTCATAAAGATAAATTAGCGGAACTGAAAAAAAGTCTGTCATCTCAATGTTTTTTTAAAAAAACACAACTCAAAAGGACTCTATTATAAAAGCTAGTTATTTGGTAGCAAACCTAATTGCAAAAAATTCAAAACCATTTACTGATTGTGAGTATATTAAGCAATGTATGGAAAGCATGGCAGATATAATTTGTCCTGATAAAAAAAATGATTTTTCTAAAATCAGTTTGTCTCACCAGACTATACCCAGGTGAATTGAAGAAATAGGTAAATCTATTGACAGAAGTTTGAAGAGTAAAGCTGCTAATTTCAAATTTTGTGCTTTGGCAATGGATGAAAGTACTGATGCTACAGATACAGCTCAACTTGCCATTTTTATTAGAGATATTGATAATGAATATAATGTCACTGAAGAAATTGCTTCTTTGGTGCCATTAAAAGACACAACTAAATCTCTTGATTTATATGAAGCAATAAAAATGACATTAAAGCGATTTTCTTTAACCATTGTCAACATTTCTGGTATATCTACTGATGGCACCCCCGCAATGGTTGGTAAAAGCGAGGGACTTACAAAATTGACAGAAGACAATGCAAGTGCCACCGGCAACTCAAGTTTAATGAAGTATCGCTGCATTCTAAATCAAGAAAATGTATGCGCGAAAGCTTTAAAAATGGATAATGTCATGCAAATTGTCATCAAAGCATGAATTTCATAAGGGCCAAGGGATTGAATCATCACCAATTCCAGGAGTTCCTTAAAAGTATGGATGCTGATTATGGGGACATCATGTCATGAGCACTGATGGTGAGCAGGAGGGGGCCCCTATCCAGGGGGGAAAACGGATGCGTAGTACTGAGGAGTAAAGCAACCATTCAAAGAGACACAGATCAGACCCGCCTTGACTTTTGGGGTTTATCTTCCTGGGTTTTTCCCACACTTCTTCAGTTTGTTAGGATTTTCTGTCTAATGTAGCAGTAATAAAACACTAGAGACCTATTCCTTGTCTCAGCGTGGTTCCTGACTGTTAGGACATCAATCCTAACAAACTCTACTACTCCCATTGAAAGAGGGAGGAAAGAAAAAAAAAAGGAAGAGACATTTGGGAAAATGTCTTCGGAAAACCAGGAAATTCGGCAAGCCATCCAACAACTGGCAGCAGCATTGCAACAACATCAACAACAAGTAGATCTCCAGATCAACACATTACAAGCAGCTATGCTACAGCAGTTACAACAACCAGCTCCGATTAACCCACAACCGGTGCCAGCAGCAGCAGCAGCAGCAGCAGCAACTCCGCCAGTAGTCTTGAGATCCCAGGGCAGTCTACCAGAGAAGTCTGGAGGAGAAGCAGGACAGTTGAGAACCTTTCTCATACAGTGCACAATGTTTTTCGACAGCAGACCAGCAGAGTTCCCAACAGACCGAACCAGAGTCACCTTCATTTTAAGTCTGCTAAAGGGCCCAGCAGCCAAATGGGCTATTCCCATGGTGGAGAACGACGACCCAGTTCTCAACAACTACCAGAATTTTCTGGCAGGGTTCCGAGCACACTTTGACGACCCGATCAGAGAGGTCACTGCCAGCCGGGAAATTCGGAAGCTCAAGCAAGGCAACAAGAGGGTGGAAATTTACATTGCTGATTTCAAGCTGTTAGCAGGAGATCTGGACTGGAATGAGAGTGCCTTGAAAGACCAATTCAAACAGGGGCTGGATGAAGAAATTAAAAATGAATTAGTGCACCAGGGAACACCAGCTACTTTAGAAGGTTTATATCAACTGTCTGTGGTCGTAGATGCCAGGCTAGAAGAGCTCAGACAAATGCAGCTGGGGAGAAACAGGGGCCTCAGAGCGCTTCCAGGATTTCCAGCTCTCTCCGCAGCATCTCTCTACTCAGGACCAGAGGAGCCGATGCAGATCAGGGCGAACAGGAGGCTTATTTCCGAGGCTGAGAGACAGAGAAGGAGAGAGAGAGCCCTCTGTTTCTACTGTGGAGTCCAGGGGCACATGGTGAGAGCTTACCCAGCAAGAAGCCAAGCAAATTCTGTAAGAGCCCCAGGGCAAGCAGCAGAACCAAGAGCCAACTCCACCTCGACTTCCAACCAGGGAAACTCCGTCAGTCTCCCTCCACAGAGCTCAGCAGGGAGACCATCCATCAATTAAGAAGGGCTCATTCCGAGGATTCCAGGCAATCCTTTTACTACTTACCAGTCATAATGCACGTAAACCCAGAGCACCAGGTCAAGCTAGAGGCCCTCATGGATTCCGGAGCTTCCACCAATTTTATTGATGTACAGACTGTACAAGACCTCAACATCCCAACCATAGAATTGCCACGTCCCATAGAAGTTGAGACTGTTGATGGCCAGCCCCTCAAGGCAGGGCCGATTAGAAGTTTCACAGAACCTTTGCAACTAACAACGGGAGACCACACTGAGTGGATCCAACTTTATGTTACTGCATCACTTAATGTGCCTATAGTCCTGGGCACACCTTGGCTGAAGATCCACAACCCATTGTTGAACTGGACTACGGGAGCAATCTCCTTCCCAGCTAAGGAATGCCAGCACCACAAGATTCAAGCCACTCTTCTCTCTCCAGCAACCAACGCAGTCACGGAAGCAGGGGGGGTCCAGTTGCCAGCCGAGTATGCAGATTTCGCAGACGTTTTCAGTGAACAACAACCACAGCACTACCCCCCCATAGGGACTGTGATTGCACCATTGAGTTGATACCAGGAGCCAAGATTCCAGCAAGGAAGCAATATCCCATGTCCCCCAAGGAACTAGTCACCTTAAAGGATTACTTGGATTCTAATCTCCAAAAGGGTTTCATCCAACCATCTACTTCCCCAGCGTCTGCTCCTACCTTCTTCATATCAAAGAAGCCTGACCCTAACCAGGAGGTACCCATGAGAGTGGTGCATGATTTCAGTTCCCTCAATAAAGTCACGGTCAAGGAAAATTACCCACTCCCCCTAATATCTGATCTGCTGGATCGCATACAGAAAGCACACATTTTACTAGGTTGGACCTCAGGAGTGTGTACAATCTGATCCAGATGAAAGAGGGGCATGAATTTCTGACTGCCTTTGATACCAGGCTTGGTAAATTTGAGTACCTTGTTTTGCCCTTTGGCTTGTCTAATGCAGGAGCCATATTTTCCTGATTTATGAATCAAATTTTCTCTGATTTACTAGTTAAGTATCTGGTCATTTATCTAGATGACATATTAATTTTCTCTGAGGATGCTACAACTCATGTAACCCATGTACGTAATGTCTTACAAAGACAGAGAGAACAAGCTGTTCGCCAAGCTAGAGAAGTGTGCCTTCGATTTAATTGAATTACATTTCCTGGGCTATAAAATATCAACAGAAGGCATATCCATGGATCCTTCTAAGATCCAGGCAATTCTCTTTTGGCAACCCCCCGAAATGTGAAAGAGGTACAAAAATTTCTAGGATTCTGCAATTTTTACAGGAGATTCATAAATAAATTTAGTGACAGGGCTAAACCTCTCACACAGCTTTTGAAGAAAGGATCAAAATTCATTTGGGGGGAGAGGGAGCAAGCAGCCTTCCAAGAATTTAAGCAGCTCTTTGCATCCCAGCCGCTTTTGAAGCATCCTGATCCCACAAAGCAATTCATAATGCATTCAGATGCTTCAGATTTTGCTATTGCTGCTGTTTTATTACAATATACCAACAAAACAGAGAATACATTGCTCCCTTGTGCATTTTTCTCCCACACGCTCTCACCAGCAGAGAGAAACTATGATGTTTTTAACAAGGAGTTGCTAGCAATTAAAGCAGCATTCCAAGAGTGGAGGCACTGGCTAGAAGGTGCAACCTTTCCTGTGAAAGTTTGCACCGATCACAAGAATTTACAGCTTCTACAAAACACCAGATCCCTCACCCCACACCAAATCAGATGGAGCCAGTTTTTCTCCCGTTTCAATTTTGTTATTTCTTATGTTCCTGGGGCGCAGAACCGTTTGGCAGATGCCCTGTCTCGATTCATTCAGGCAACCCCCGCTACTCACCAGGAGGTACAGGCTACTATATTACAACCTCACAACTTTCAGCAGTCTATGAGGGGGAACCAGACAGAGATTTTAGCAGCAGGCAGACAAGCAGAGGACCTATTTACAAGAGTCAGAGCTCAGCAGCAACAGGACCCGTATGCCAGGGCCAGGATGGATGACCTCCAGAGGGGCCCGCAAGACACTGCCTCCCCATTTGATGTGAAGGCAGGAATCCTCTGGCATAGCAGGTGATTATACATTCCCCCTTCATTCAGGGAAGAAGTACTGAGACTTTGCCATGACCATCAAATGGCAGGCCACGGAGGTGTTTTCAAAACTCTCCATAAAGCTCTGAGAGACTACTGGAGGCCTAAGATGACTGCAGACATAAAGGGTTACATTGCTTCTTGTCATACCTGTAGACGAGCCAAGCCTCTCCCAGGGAAGCCCAGAGGACTCTTGCAACCCCTACCCACCCCCAGTAGGCCTTGGGATACAATCTCCATGGATTTCATCACTGATTTACCCCTGGTCCAGGGGCTGACTTCCATACTAGTGGTGGTGGACCTTTTCACTAAAATGGCGCATTTTATTCCTTGCAAGGGCCTCCCATCTGCGCAAGCCACAGCACAGTTGTTTATGGACCATGTTTTTAGGTATAGAGACATGATAAATCACTTGGTGAGTGACAGAGGCCCTCAGTTCACTTCCAGGTTCTGGAGGGCCCTTTTCCAGTCATTAGGGGTCCAGATCCATCTATCATCATCGCATCATCCGGCTAGTAACGGGCAAGCTGAGAAAATTAACCAATGGTTACAGCAATATCTCAGGTGTTACACCACTTATCAGCAAGACAATTGGCCAGCCCTGCTCCCCATGGCAGAATATACTTATAACAACTCTGTGCAATCCTCTACCAAGATGTCTCCTTTCCAAGCACTCTACGGGGTTAACCCTCGGGTGTTGCCCACCTCCTCCCAGCAGGGAACTGTTCCAGCCGTGGCTGATTTTCTTAAAGAGCAACAAGCCGCACAGTTGTTAAAGGAGCAGCTGAACAGGGCAAAGAGTGCTTACAAGAGAGCTGCAGATGCTCACAGACAAGAGGGGCCAGCGATTGCGGTAGGAGACAAAGTGTGGCTTTCTACCAAGTTTTTGACCTCTACCAGGCCCTCCAAGAAGTTGGACTCTAAGTTTGTGGACCCTTTCACTGTGGTACAGCAGATAAATCCAGTGGCTTATCACTTAAAGCTGCCAGCATCCATGAAAATCCATCCAGTCTTTCACAGAGCCTTGCTAGCCAAAGACCCTCCCCCAAGTACCTTACGATCACAAATGCCCCCCCCCACCTCCAGTAATTGTGGAGGGGGAGGAGGAATACAAAGTCAAGGAAATTCTGGACTCTAGGAGGAGGGGAAGGGGCATCCAATATTTAATACACTGGAAAGGGTACCCTAAGGAAGAGCGCACGTGGGAAAATGCCAGAGATGTGCATGCACCAGCGCTGGTTCAACGATTCTATCAGCTTTTCCCTCAGAAACCCAAGCCTCGCACTCTAACAGAGATTCCTCACTTGACTGAGCAAGCAGAGGAATCCCAAGCAGAGGAGTTCGTAAGCTGGCAACCTCCACCCCCGCCAGAGGCTCTGAGGCCAGAGAGAGAGGAGGAGGGGGAGCCGCAGCCCTCCACCTCCGGCTTGCATTTCCGAAGGGGGAGGGGGGAAGAACCTTCTAATTATCTAGCTATTTTCCAGCAGCAGCCACCTGGGCCAGAAGTGTTATCAGACCTGGAGAGCAGCACTGATTCGTCCTTGGAGGAGTTTTCCTTTGAAGAATTTCCATCATTGCCCAGTTCCCATGGGAGCTTGGAGGGGGAGATGGACTCTCATGAGACTCTGGAGGGAGGAAGGAACTCTAGACGGGAGGGGGCTGAAATGGAATGTAAATCTGGAGGGGAGGGTGATGTCATGAACACTGATGGTGAGCAGGAGGGGGCCCCTATCCAAGGGGGGAAACGCATGCGTAGTAGTGAGGAGTTGAACAGCCATTCAAAGAGACACAGAACAGACCCGCCTTGACTTTTGGGGTTTATCTGTCTGGGTTTTTCCCACGCTTCTTCAGTTTGTTAGGATTTTCTGTCTAATGTAGCAGTAATAAAACACTAGAGACCTATTCCTTGTCTCAGCGTGGTTCCTGACTGTTAGGACACATCATTTACTTTTCTGAAGTACAGTGGCTAAGTCAGGGTAAAATGCTGAAAAGATTTTATGATTTGCTAAATGAAATCAAGTCGTTTATGGAATCAAAAAGAAAATTTGTGCCAGAATTTGAAGATGAAAAACAGCTCACAGATTTAGCATTTTTGGTGGATGTGACCGCTCATTTAAATTAGTTAAATATGTGTCTTCAAGGTGAAAACCAACTTATCACTGCAATGTTTCAAACCATAACAGCATTTGAAATGAAACTTAAAGTATGGCAAGCTCAAGTTATGGAAAATAATTTTATACATTTCAATATGTGGGCTAAACCCAGTCCTGTGAACAGCGAGAAATATGCAGCCTTGCTTTTCGGTTTGATACAGGAATTTAGAACAGGTTTCAAGATTTCCGGAAAAATCATCAATATTTTGGTATATTTTCGACTCCATTTCCACTTGACATAACTACATTATCTCCAAATTTTCAAATGGAATGCACAGAGTTGCAATCAGACATTCAACTCAAAAACAAATTTGATCATGTCTCTCTACCAGACTTTTATAAGACCTATTTTCCCAGAGAGAAATATCCCGCACTTCACAATCATGCCTTATTCATGACATCGCTTTTTGGCAGCATGTACATTTGTGAGCAACTATTTTCAAGGATGAAGCACACGAAGAGTAAAATTAGAATTAAAATTTCTGACGAGCACCTTGAGAACTCACTGAGAATTGCAACCACTTTCATCGAACCAGACATAGATGCATTAGTTTCACAAAAACAAAATCAAATATCCCACTAGTTTTATGTTGCCCTCTTTTTTAAAATTTTATAATAAAAATATAAAAAATAAATGAAGTTTTACTACTTATATACATTAACAATATTATATACTTTATGTGTGGCCCAAGACAATTCCTCTTCACTCAGTGTGGCCCAGGGAAGCCAAAAGGTTGGACACCCCTGGTATAAACAAAGCAGATTCTTCAGTTTTTAGTGGAAAAAAATTAATGAACAGAATAAATTCTCTTATTAAATTTTCAGTCGATTAAATTCTATCTTAAGTTTATCATGAACATTTCACTCACTGTAATTTACTTTGCTCTGGAGGCAATTTTGGAATCCATGTACAGTTTTTATAATGGGGCACCAAAATGCACTTGGTACCCAAGATCTTTGTGAAAATTTGCAATCAGCCATGAATAGATTTATCTGAAAGTCATTGGTCAATATGAATAGCTGACCACTTTATTTATGAATTTAAAATGTGGAATTTAAAAACAATTATCTTCTTTGAAAATATCTCTCAGTGCAGGTGACATTGCTGTGACCCTCCTGGACAGTTCTTGTTAAATACTCAAAGGTATCTATTGAACAAGTCATCTAGTTGGCATGATACAGAGGCAAGGAAAGCTGTGAATGGCTTTATGCAATTTTTTTTACTGAGTTCTGTAAACTGTGATTATTTTTTTTATTTAATTTTTATTCTGCTTTTATTATTTTTTATAAATAACTCAAGGCGGCGAACAATATTCCTTCCTCCTCCTATTTTCCCCACAACAGCAACCCTGTGAGGTGAGTTGGGCTGAGAGAGAGTGACTGGCCCAAGGTCACCCAGCCAGTTTTCATGCCTAAGGTGGGACTAGAACTCACGGACTCCTGGTTTCTAGCCCAGCACCTTAACCACTAGTCCAAATACTTTATACACTTTTCCTAAATGTTGTTTACAACACACACAATAAAACAGTATATGAAAACAAAAGCATACTGACTACAATTATCACATTTTCAATCAAAAGAATTATGGGGCAAGGAAAAATAATCTTGCAACCCTTTTGGAAAGAGGTGATGATAGTATGTTTCCTCATTTCTTCTGACAGGAGATTCCACAAAAGCCTTGCTCCAGGCATTTTCTGTTCAAACCTGATGCAACAAAATGTATTTCAATTGGCATGCAGGATCATAAGGAGAGAGAGAGTCCATGAACCTTAAGGATTACAGGATATGCAAAGTTTAGAAGTTAATTCTCCACCACAAAATTGAATCATCTGAGTAACCAATGCAACTGTCTAGGTAGCTATTAGAAGGTATGCTGCACCATTCTGCACCATTTAAAGCTTCAAAGTCATCTTCAAGGAAAGAATATTTAGTATGCACTGTAATTCTCAATTCTGAAAAGTAGTGGCATAGATCACTGTAGCAAGGACTGTGGCCTATAAAGAGATATAGAATGGGATGAGGAGGAGTAGGGAAAAGAAATCCTTTGTACTATATTAACTGACAAAACAGGAAGGCATTTTTCCAACTGATTCTCAAGAAACCATGGTGTTACACTTATCCATACACTCAAAGCTCTTTACGTGGTCAGAGAGATCCTATCAATCACAAGAAACTAATAACCTTCATCCAACAGCTCTACATCTATTCTCTACTAGGATAATACTGTAGATACAATGTATTATGTAAGAACCAGCTTTCACCTATTTCTAGTTCATACATGACAGCTGAGAGAGCTGTATTTCACCTAAATGTCCTCAAATACTAGGTGTCCTCTCCTATAATGTCAGATTGAATAACACTAGTTTACTATTCCTGGACATTGAATAACACTAGTTTATTATTCCTGGACATCTGGTGAAGCAAGATGTCATAATGATGACTATTTAAACCATGTATGAAAAGAAGAAGCATACAGACCATTATTTATTTTTCAAATTTTGCCACCACCCATCTCTCCCAAGAATGGCATCACTAAACAAGATTAATTTTTAAGCCCTTAATGAACGGGCCCAAGAAATAAGTGATTCAACTAGCAAATTACAAGAAATTCAGTACTTGTACTTGTCCTTCAAAGTAATTATATCCCATAAATGACATAACTACATTATCTGATCAACCAAAGGAAGACTATAAACAGCATGCAAACCTTTCATACTTCTCAGGCGTGGCTGACAGGATGAGTAAAATCTGGACAAGAAAAGTTACTTGGTCCAATGAACAAGATACAACAAATACTGACCTCTCATAAGAATAAACTTCAGATAAATTGCTGGAGGAAGTGGAGGAAAACTAAGATAGTCAGCCTTAGGTGAACCCTTATTATAGGGGCCAGAGTGCAAAATGGACCTGGGGAAAGCCAACATTCTGGTGTGAAGTAACAGAAATTTCTCCAGGATTTTAGAGAGGCAACAGATATTTTAAAAAATATCTGAATAATTTAAATAAGGACATTATATTTGTCAGTTTCAATTAGCCCTGAAAAAACTAGCAGCATAGCTGCTAAGCATATATTTATTATATCACATAAGTGCATATTTATTCTCTCATGATGCATTAGATGGAAGTAATTTCATAAAGGAAGAAAGTAGCTCCTTCAAAGAAAGATTCATGGTTGGAGAAACTTTTATATGCACAAATTAAAAACAAACAAAACAGAGATAACAAATATCTCATATGACCTGGTCTTCTACCCTCCATTATAAGAAAAAGTAGTATCTGAATACTACTCATAGCAGGATAAAGAGAAAAGGCAAAACAAGCTGCTGGATTTTTTGCATACACCTGCACACACCCTCACATGTACTGCAGCCTTTTATATAGGTTAAATTATGGTTTGCTTAAGGGTAACCTTACTTCTTACACTATGTGGTAGCAGGAAATAAAATTTATGTTATCATCTTTTTATGCCCTCAGAGTACTACAGTCATGTGAAAAAGTAAGCATACCACATGTAAAGTTTTTTTTAAACATATGTGGACATACCAATATTTTATCTTCATTCAAACAGTAAATAAAGATAAAGGTGATGTAATTGAACACCCCCCCAAATTGACTTTACAATCATTTCTTCAACAAAAAATAACAGATATACCATTTCCTTCTGTGAAAAAAAATAAGTACACTCTTGACTCTAATACATGGTTTGTCCCCTTTAGCAGAAACAACCTCAAATAGGCATTTCTTATAACTGTTTATCAGTCTCTGACACTGACTGAGAGGAATTTTCTTCCCACTCCTCCATACAGAATTTTTTCAGCTGATCAATATTTGAGGGGTTTCTTGCATGCACAGCCCATTTCAACAGCATCTCAATGAGATTTAGATCCAGGCTTTAATCTGGCCATTCCAGAACCCTCCTCTTTTTTTCCCCCAGCATTCCTTGGTGGATTTACTAGAATGTTTAGGATCGTTGTCATATGGCAAGGTCCACTTTCAGTTGAGCTTCAATTTTCTGACAGATGGTCTCACTTTATCCTCAAGCACCCTCTGGTACAATGAAGAATTCATAGTGCATTTTATAATGATGAGTTGCCCAGGCCCTGATGCAGCAAATCAGCCTTAAACCGTAACAATTCCACCACCATGCTTTCTAGCTGGTATCCGGTTCTTCTGGTTAAATGCTCTCTTTGGTTTTCATCAAACTTGTCTTCTGGTACTATAGTCAAATAACACTATCTTTGCCTCGTCTGTCCAGAGCACATTGTTCCAGAAGTCCTGGCCTTTGCCTAGGAGTTCATGAACAAACTTTAATCTTGCCCTGATGTTCTTTCTGGGCAGCAAATGTTTCCTCCTGGCACACCATGTAGATCTAATTTGTACAGCTTCTTTCTAATGGTAGACTCATGTACTCTGACATCAATAGTGGCAAGAGCTACCTGTATGTCACATGATGAAATTCTGGGATTCTTATGAGACTTCTTTCAGCATCTTGCATTCTGCTTTCGGGCTGAATTTGCTGGGACAGCCTGGCCTGGGCAAATTGGCAGTTCTTTGAAATTTTCTCCACTTGGAGAAGTGGAATGATTGATGTCCAATTTTTTGGCAATCTTTTTAAATCCCTTCCCAGATGCCAAGACATCTATAACCTTCTTTCTGAAGGCCTCAGACAGCTCTTTTGATCTAGGCATGGTGGTGCCACACACTTCAACAACAAAGACCAATCAAATAAATGTCTGAGGTTTAAATAATACCCAGATCCTCTCTAATAATGTTCTAATCATTTGCTCCTGATGCACTGATTCTAATTTTAGATATTTGAGGTAGTGATAAATGTAGGGTTTTACTTTTTCCACATGTGAAATTGGTATTTATGTTTATTTAAATTCCACAATTGACTACAAAATGTAAATGGTGCATGATATTTGTAATATTACATTACTTTTGTCTATCAGTGTTGTTGAAGTGAAGATCAAATATCTATTATGTTGAAATATGTTGACAAAGTCAAAAATTTCAATGGGATGTACTTACTTTTTTACACGACTATATACAAAAAGGCAATTTGTTTATCCTGATCAATAATGAAATGCAAATTCCAAATTTATATAGAGTTTATCCATTTCTCCACAGTGGAGATGCAAGAGAATTCAAGAAACCTTTATAAGAGAATGTCAAATTATACACGTACAGCTTTGCTGTGTTTACAAAACTTACAAAACATACAAAACTCCACATATCTTTTTCACTCAACTAAGGTTTCAGTTTTCTGTATGGCATGAGGTTGAAATTTTTTAGACCTAACTCTGTGTATGTGTATATGTGCCTGTGTGTGTGTGTGTGTGTTCAAGTCAGTCTTGACTCCTAGCAACTGCCTGGGCAATCCGTGCAATTTTCTTGGCAGCATTTCTGGAAGTGGTTTCCCTCTGCCTTCCTCCTAGAGCTGAGACAAAGTGACTGGCTCAAAGTCACCCAGTTGACTAAGGCATTAGAACTCACAGTCGCCTGGTTTCTGGCCTGGTACCTTTAATCACTACACCAAACTGGTTCTCAACCTCATTGTATGAATGCCTTACAGCTAACATGCATGTATGTGCATCTGCAAGCAAGCATGCGCGCATTCATATGCGTATGCATGTATATATAATCGAAGCGAATATTTGTAGCTCAGGGTTGAACTGTGGAGTCCTTGGTGCTCTCTGAGCCTTGTTGTTTTCTTGCAGACGTTTTGTTGCCAGACTATGCAACATCTTCAGTGCCACTAGTGCCAGTGAAGATGTTGCCTAGTCTGGCAATGAAACATCTGCAAGAAAACAACAAGGCTCAGAGAGCACCAAGGAGTCCGCATGTATATATATATACAGTGTATATGTATATGTACTATATATGTATGTGCATGTATATATGTGTATATGTATATTTGTATGTGTGTGTATGTATATATATATATATATGTGTGTGTGTGTATATATATATGTATGTATGTATGTATGTGTGTGTGTATATATATATATATATATATATATATATATGTGTGTGTGTGTGTGTGTGTGTGTATATATATATATATATCCACACACACACAAGTATTTAAACTAAGTGTAGCATATCAACTACCTCAATACATCTCTATCTGAAGAAGGAAGAAAAGGCACCAAAAAGAGGAAAAGAACAAGAAGCCCAAGTGAATGAAATCTAAAGATTTGTTTCTTTATCTTCACATGGGCTCTCCCTCATTCCATTTCCTTTTTTTCTTCTTCCATTGGGAAAAAAAGAAAAGAAAAAACCTGCAATCTTTGTCCTTCTGCCCACTGCTATTACCTGGGGGTGGGGGTGGGGAACCTTTCCAAACAAGCCAAAACCACATGTGCTCAGACACAATGACTCAAAAGGCAGGATAGGTAGCAGACCAGCCCACTTTGTACTGCTAACAAGGGGAAACTAATTACAGGAAGAGGTTAAAGAGGGGCAGATAAAAGGATACAAAATTTCAACATCTGTTGCTAGAAAGGGATAAGAAGTAGGGAAACGCAAAGGTGTTGGTTTGGTGTCAGAGATGGCATGAAGCCAGTTTCAAAGCATTAAGGAGACTGAGAACTGAAAAGGAAAAATTACAGGGTTCCTTTTTTAAGAAAGAAAAAAGCACACAACTACTTTAAAAAAAAGCATTTACAGCAATGGGAAAGAGAACAAATGTTCATTTAAATTTACCGAATTTTGTTAATGTATTTAAATATGACTGCTGTACAGTATTTCAAATCTGGAAAAGGAAAGCTGCTTTGGAGTGTGCATGGGTGTAAGCATAGCACATTCACTGTTCCTTGAACCAAACACATCTTTTCCCAAGATCATGCTACAGCTGTAAGGGCAGCTGTGCAATCCTAGGAAAAGACGCAGCTGCTTTCAGAAGTTGCCAACAGGTGCTCAGTGATCACCCACACATGCTCTGAAGCACATTTCTCTTTTGGATCTAAGCACTGCACAGCCCTATGATGTTAAGCTTTGACATCAGAGTACACATTAGAGTATGAAGAAAAGCCTCCTTGATCAGATGAACATTTCACCTGGCTTAGCATTCACTAGCAACCAGTTCTACTACCACAGATGTTTAAAGAAGAAAAAAGCATATACTGTATATTCAAATGTATATACCTATGCAGTACACACAGATTCATAGCTCATTTGATCACTTCCAGCTTCTATTTAAAGAATATCTTGCAGAAGGATATATTTTCATCATTTTTATTTTTCATGAATGGGTATTTGAGTTTTGGGCTTCCTATTATTGGCTTCCATGAAACAAGATCCAAGAATCAATTGAGTAGTGTACTGTTGCTCTTCTAAATAGCACTAGAATTAGTGACCAACCACAGTTTATTGAACAGATTTTTCTTTTATAGTTAATTCTATTAAGTGAGCATATTCAGGCCACTTCTGAGATTTCGCTTTAACAACATTCTAAGTTTAAACTTTTTAGTATGATTTGCCTCAGAAGGCATTTTGTGTACCTGATACTTACTTTTCCTCTTTTCTATTATGTTTGTTTCTATTTTTTTTTTAAAAAAAATTGTGATCAAAACTGTTATAATCCTGTGACCATACAATAAAAGGATTGTATCAGGCCTGCTGTAGTATTGAGTGTTGCAAAGAAATGGATTGACTGAACTAGACAAATTTTATGTAAGTAGCACATGCAGTACTATCTAAATATACCCATCTTCCTATGATGACATCTGTTTTGTATTTTTATTCAAAAGATAAAACGGACTCAAAAACAGCATAATAAAAAAAATCTTCAATGGATTAACTAGCAAAGCTGAAACATGGAACTGAACAAGTCTGGTGTGCTACTATTACAACAGTTCTCCAAAGATGGTAGAGTGAAAAAGGACTTAACAGAAACAGCATCTGTTTCTCATTCCCATGAGGGTGGGAGCCATTCAACCTCCCTTAAGATTCTCTGGTGTTTGGAGTCCAAACAGCCCAGCATAGCTTTTCACACATCCAAAGTGTTAGAAACACAGGGTCAAAGAAAAGCAAAGGTCATCTCACCACCAATCAAGTCACAAAGAGCAGCTATACATTTGCTGTAATTTGATCACATGTTCCAGCTTCCTGAACCAATGGATCGGAAGAAGAGTGTACCCAACACTATTCTGGGAAAGTAGCACCTAAAGAACTACCACTGCTCAATGGAAAGATAGGCAGCAAAAGAATTTAGGAAATCCAGAATCGTTAAGGTAGCAGAATCGGGCCAATGCATAGCTAAAAGATAAAAGATTAGCTCAGGTAACCTGGAATGTTCCTGCTTCTTTGATTTCTACTAAGGCTCTGGAGATAGATCACCTGATCATCTTATCCAACGGGGCTTACTGTGGCCCTACAAAAAAATGAGATTTGAATGCTGAACAAAATAACCTAAGCAATTGAAAATGCTTTTGGAGAAGGAACTTATTTTTCTGGTACTGTCTAGGCAGTTGAGGAGATATAAGGGATTATAGATTTCTCTTGTGGAGAAATGTGCACACAGTATTTTACCATCACACTTTTACAAAGAATTACTTGTGCATGCTTTACCAATGATTCAGCAAAATGCAAAGCCAATTTAAGAGGCATGAGGTATCAGACAGACAGATGGCAGCGGTTTGGAAGTTGGTATGAGGTGGCTGTGTTATTGGATTTGTGGACCTGCACATTGAAGCCAGTAGGAGGAAGTAGGAGTGGGTGGCAGATGCTGAATGAGATGCAGGAGGGGAGAGGGGGGTTGGACTATGATGTGGGGGGAAGGAAATGGGGGTCTGAGATATTGATGGGCAGTGAAAGATGGCAGGGGAGCTAAGTAGGTCATTCCAGGAAAATTCCAATTGTCCCAAAACTGATAATTTGCCACCTTGGTCTTAGGCTGCTGCTGGTAAGCACCATGTCTGTGTGGAATAAGACTACATACATCCATGATCTAGTAGTGGATGAATGCACAGACTGTCATGTATTATAGAGATTTAGTTAAGCAATGATGGAGTTGTGTCCCTCTTAGGGATTTGACCTCCTGAGTTTGTTTCTGTAGTAGCCACAAGGGATGGTTGTGATCATTAGGCAGACTCTAGCCGTGATCAGTAGCACTGCCTTTTAATGGTTGTGAGTGCCTGTATGTGAACTTGGGCTGCAGGGGTAAGGATGGGTTGGTGTACCAGCAGGGCCACTGCCCAGCAGCAGCATTTCACGAGCTCCTGGATCTCATCTCAGGGTTGATGTTCAAATCTCTGAGACTATTAGTATTAGAGGACTAAAACTTATATACTTTGGGGAAGGGATTTGAGATACTTTGGACTTCAGGGCCCCAAGGACAACTACAAGCTTGTTCTGAGTCAGTCTGGCCCCAAATCATGTTGCTGGGTATATGCTTGATATGGTTGATATAGCCTGAACATGGAGGTTGTAATGTCTCATTTTTGCTATGGTCAGAGCACTTTCTGGTCAGGCTGAGGATAGTAAGGATGATGAACCAATGTCAGGTGCTCCTGACACCTAATGGATTCTGAGGAATTTCTGAGGAGACCTGGGGGTTTTCTGGTGGGCCACTCCATGTCGCTTTGGTCAATTTCTGAAAGAAGGAAAGGACAACAGTTTTTTCTCTGACCCAACTAGTCAGCTTCGCCATTTCTGCAAGTTCAGTTAATTTTATACTCCAGTCTATAACCTGATCCTTTAAATTGTTCAATAATGTACCCATTGCTACTGTAAACTGAGTCTGTCCACCTTGCTTCTGGTTTTCCTCTTTTCTCTTTCCTTCCATCTTTCCCAATATTACAGACTTCTACAGAGAACTAAGTGTCCAAAATATGATAATCTGAGGCTGGTCATTTGTGTCTTGAATGAGAACTCTGGATTGATTTATTTTATGATCCATTTATTTGTTTTGTGATTGATTTGTTAACACTGGACAACTGTTAATACTGAGTTTTATGGATTAATGAATTTTATACATCTTTTATAAGAAGAATATTAATGGATGTTATTGTTATTAATGGTGTAGACTCAGTGCAGGACACTGCACTGAGTCTTATGAGAGAGCAGCATAGTAATGGGAAAAATACATATATACATATATATCTGGCATGCAGCAAGAACAATCTAAGGAGAAATAAGTAAGACATCATGAGTGTTACAGAAATAAGAGAAGAATAAACAGAAAATCTGATAGTGTATTGACAAACCATTCTTTTTGGATAACAAGAATGAAAATGAGGTGACACTATCACTCAGGAGCAGGACTGCTCTAAAGAAATATTTAACATTCTAAATCAGGCCACAAATAATGCATTATGGTCTGAATGTCCCCAAGTGGGACTATTCCTAAACATTTGAGATTGAAAAGTCAATTTCCATGAAGTCTTGTTTTATTTATTGTATAATATTGAAAGAGAAAGACACAATCACAATTACAATTACCTGATACCAGTGCCTATTTTTAGAGTAGGAAGCAAAATGCACTGAATGTTGTATGCTTTGAACGCTTGAAGCTATTCACAACAACAGAGATGGAGATAGTTTTCTCTATAACGTGAGACCAATGGTGGTCTCAAAAGAAAACACCCACAAATAAAATAATCCCTGTTTAGAAAAAAGTAATGTAGTAACAAATAAAAAAAAAGAAAAACACAAAAAGGAATGGTATAGAGAGCTAGAGACCACCTATTTAATCCTTTTTCTCTGTAACTGCCCAGTATTTGCCAACAACCATTCCTCATGTGAGGGTGCCCCACCAACTATAGATTATATCTAAATTATGCAATGTCCTCTCCTCCCCATTCGTGAGGCCCAAGAGGGGCTGCCCAGTGGCACACTACATTCCACTACAACAAGTGAAAAGGGAGGAATCTCTAATTCTGCACCCAGTGTAAGAAGAATCTCATTGGCTAGAGAGTCCCAGGCTGTAGCTTTGCCTGTCAGTCAGGCTTTTGCCTTATTGAAAGATCAAACTCCATCCTGCCTGTTCATTACCTTAATCCTATTTTCTACATAGCTTTATTATCTGTGGAAGCTTCCTTGGGAAAGGCAGAAATGGTGACATAGCCACTCCCCATTTGCTCCTAGGAGTTGTTGTTTCTATGTGTAATAGCCCAGAAAAAGTTCATGGGCAAGAAGACTGGACATATGAAGTAAGCTGAACATCATCTTCTCTAAGTCTAAATGCAGTACTTAGACTAAGCCTTCTTAATGCAGAGGAACCATGTTATTACTCTGTAGCACAACATTATAACCAACTAATTTTATAAATACACCGTTCTACAAAAAGGTTTCTGAATACATAATAGTTCTTCAGTGAATTGTTACACTCAGCATCTCTCTCAGGGAATGAGAAATCTTAAAGCCTGTCATGTATTTCTTATATTTAAATGGCAAAAAAACCCATAATAACTTACCAAATATGACAGCAATAGCCAGATTTAGGGGCATAAACCATCTCTTGATATATGTAGATTCCATAATGCCAATTGAGAAAAAGTTGGGTTATTGGCTACTGAAATTACTAACAGTTTAATAATTTGACAGGAAAGAAAGAAAAGGAAGACAAGCCAACTGTTGGATACTACAGCAGAATAGACAAAAGAAGACATACACACACACACTGCCAATGACTATGGAAATGAGACACAAGGGATGGAAAAGTCAGTCAATACCATTAGTTGGAGAATTCTGAGCAAAAAGATGCTATTTCAATCACTTCTTGCATATTAGCAGAGTACTGAACTAAGTAAGTTGTTAGTATAATTTACAGCAACACAAATTGCTTTTTTCAGAAAAATCAAAGCAAGAAAATTTAAAATTGAACATGTTTACAGAGGTGCACACTAACAGAGATTGGAGAGAGATTGGAGAGAAAAAAAATCAAACCTCTTCAAAACTACAGAATCTGAATACAAGAAAACATTATTTATATTTTCTCACAGGGAAACTATTATCAATCAATTGTGCCAATATATCAGCTAGGAAATCATTTCTCACCTGGGAGATTCCCTTCTGATGGCATCACTGGGCAGCATGCTTATTTCAATTCATCTCAGCTGGTCTCATCTTTTATTCTGCACAAGGGGCAATAGGGATGTGTGTATGAGGACTAAGGGTGAGTACGTGTTAAGAGAAATTGGTCCAATTAACTTTCTTGCCTCTTCTTTAGAGGCCTAAATGGCCCTTGAAGCATTTCTCACTAGCTGGAACACTATCCTGATAGCATGTGCCTGACTACAGTTGTCCATACAATGATAAAATTAAACTATTGTAATGCAGAAAGGGACTACCTTTGAATAAGACTGAAAAACTATAGGTAGTACCACCAGTACAACAAAATGCACAAATGTTTTAATTCGCTTGGAATAGGCATACAGTGCATCATCATATCACATTAAACAGCTACCTTGTCTTCTGATCTGTTTCCCCACAGTATTCAAAGTACTATTTTCAACCAAAAGCCCAACACTGCTTGAGATCAAAGTACTGCTAAAGACCAGTCTGGACATTAAGATCAGTGCCTAAAGACCTGCTCCAAGTCCTCCAAACATCTCAAATATTTTGGGTGGTAATTAGAGACAGGGCCTTTTTATCTATGGCTCCCAGCTGTGGAACTCCCTTCTCACAAATGTTTACCTTAATCCATAATTCTTTCATTGATAAAAGTCTGTTGATCCACCTAAGATTTCAACTTTTAATTTGCTTTAATTGAGATTATATTGGAATGTGATGACATTAGATATCTATATAAGGTTATAGAACCAAAGAGGTATTTAGCAGCAGCAACAAAAATAGATCCAGAAGTAGTTTGATTTCACTCTGGCATGAAACAAAATATCAAGTAAGGTTAAAAGTCCTTCCTTGTCATCAGAACAAACAGGAAATCAGTTTAAGTTACCAAAACACATATGGAATAATCAAACAATGGAAGAATATCCCTAATTCAAGTTTTAGAACAAAATTCAATGATAAATAATTATTCAAAGTCATTTAGAAGAACTAAATGATTTCATTAGTTCCTATTCGCACCAAAAGCATAGGAGATTCTTACCTCCCTAAGTCCCAAATTCTCAAAGGTGAATTATGTCCACAGCATGCTGTTCCAGTCACAAATGAACTGTCAAAGAAGAAAAACAAGTAATATTAGATTTGTATCACTATTAAATGTCTGTGCTATAAGTAAATGAATATGCAGAAGACTTTTGTGAAATGCAATCCATAGAGCTTCCATGTCCTTACAATCCAACAGACAAAAGAATAGTACAAATCTCAAGCAGTTCATGTCAAATCATTGAAGTAGGACAACCATCTCCAATTTGCATAATCCTCCATGCTAGCTGAGTTTATTGGATTAAAGTCCAATGTCACTGGAGGGCACCAGATTGGGGAGACCTGGAGTAGGGAGTATGCGAAATTGCTCTTTTAATACCAGTTCTGGTACACAGAACAGTAAAGTTATAAAAGAGTAATATAGGCAAAACCATAACTGCCATAATGATCATATGACATCCATTCCCTAAAACAGGGAAGCATTTGTCAACAAACCATTTCAAGATTATTCAATGGGCAGCCAAACACATAGTTGAATCATCCTCATATCTGTAATATTGCCAGTACTCATTCATATTGCTTAGTTAGGAAGAGTTACATAGGAATACAGCTGAGGCTTGGACTGAAAATATCAAATGCAAGGTTGCACTTTATTTAAATTCTCTAAATTTAATCTATTAGTACAACTGGTCTTTTTCTTTTCCAGTTATAAAAATTATTTAACAATAATATAGCGTATGCAGATAGACAAATATAGAGATATATATTCATTTCTGTCTTTTAAGAAGAGCATTAACTGTGCTTCTATTATTATTATGTCTTATTAGAATCCTTGTATTTGATTTAAAACAAAGTTATTTTCAAAAAAGGTATTATTTATGAATGAACAGATAATTACTGAGATTGTGCAATTTTTACTCAATATAACATTAGTAAAGGTTTCAAGCAGAGTATATTGTAATTTTTATTATATAAAAAAGAAGTATAAATTGTTGAATTTAATGCCAAAATCTCCACTATATTGTTTATAAACATTAAAAAAGAAGGAAAAAAAACACCCCTAAAATAATGTACAGTAGGTAAATATTTAATTTCTGACTTCTCCCTTCTTTATACACCAACCAAATTGCAGTACCTGTTGGCATAAGCTTAGAAACCATACTCTATGTTTGTGGCTTACCTTGCTATATAATATGTAATATATCTGGAAGCCATTCTTGCTTAAATTTAGTTAAAGTTCTGTGATATATACATACACACCCATCCACAGAAACTGTTAGTTTCGCTATTGCTGCCTTTTCTCCACAGTTAAGCTCCCAGTCTGATATTGTTGGTACTACATCTTTTTTCCAGCATTGTGTAAAGTTTATCTTTGCATCTGTAGGCATGTATCTTAATAAATTATGGTATGTTTTATTGATGTGTTCTGGAATTATGCCTAATTTAAAAAAAAATGGTTCCATTTCAAATTTGATCCCAAAAATTATTTGAATAATGCTATGAATATCTTTCCAATACTTTTGGGGGTTTTTAACATGCCCACCACACATGGTAGAACATTCCTTCTCTTTCATGACACTTCCAACATATATTGCTGTATGATATGTCTCTTAGCTATTATTGACAGAGTTGTACACCAACTGGTACATTTTATACCAGTTCTCTCTCAAACCATTGCTTGGAGGGAATTTCATAGATTTTTTCTTTACAATTGATCTTTACAAACAGTACCAGCCCTTCTCTCTAAAATAAAGAAGTGACTACTTTATATAGCAGCATATAGATCAGAACTGGCCATCCATTTTACTGGCTTCATAATGTATACACAGGAAAGAAGTCCAAAACTATACTCAAAACTCTTTATGAAAGAAGTGTGGCTCCCTCTATCTACGAGATAAATTCAAAGTAGTCATAAAACATTTACTGTCAGTCTAGAAATTCTGCTAAAACATAAGCAGTTCATACATTAAGCCAGCCATTCCTAACCAGCTGTTTTTAGATATACTAGATTATAATTCCCATATTCTTGGAAAGCAAGCTAACTGAGCATATTTCTAGAATTTATGTGTCCTCTAACACATCTGGAGGATATAAACATATTAACCTTTTGGGTTTTGTTTTTTGTTTTGTTAAGTTAAGGCTACAACCCAAAGAATTATTATAGGAGTTCAAGAGGAATCTTTTAAACTTCATGTTGTCTGTGTTGAGAATGTGAAGAATCAGACTGCTTTTTATGCATCAGCTAGCAGCATATTCTTTTCACCAAAAGATCCAAACACAAGAATTCATTCCACACCTCATGGGCTATCCAAGATAAGTCTTCAGAACATCTGCAAGCTCTTAAATATAGGGCGGCACATCAATTGATCCCCCAAGTCAGCAAGCAGTCTTGTACTCAATGAAGCCCAGAACTAAAAAAAAAACGATTGCTGAATTTTGTCTCTTTTTGTCTCTTTAGCATAAGCCATTAATAAATGGAAAAGCCAATTACCGTGGTTAGAAACATAATAGCAGCTTGGAAATCACTGAAGTGGGCAATTCAGTTTTTAAGATTTCTGTCTTGCTTTCTCTCTCTCTCTCCCATGCTCAACACAGACACACAGGTCTTTCAGAAGAAGGTATGCAACATCCTTCCAGAGGCTGCACAGGTCTAAATTAGCATCAAGGTATGTCAATAGGACTGAAGAGAGGGGTGGAAACCATCAGCACTAATCCTTGCTACTCTGCTTGTATAGCCTGTTGTGATTGGGATTAGAAATTTCTTGGTAGGTTGGCTTCCAAATTGCACCACTTCCCACAAACTACACAGAATCTAACCTACAAATTCATCACCTTCCAGAAGAATCTGAAAGTTCTCGTAATTCAAATATTTCTAATATCGAGGGCAAGGATAAAGTCCCACGTTGCATTTCACTTCTACAACCATAACTTTTGCTGTTATTGTTCTGAAGCACAAAGAAGTTATTTTTTAAATGTCTGAATTGCAATTACTAGGAATAAAAAGTCATTTGCTCCTCTATCATTACATACTTTGTTTTGTTATAAAGAAGTAGAAAATATCCTGGAGTAAAGAATTTTCAGAATAATAGAGCAATAGAATTACATGCTCGGGACATATTTAGATCCACATATTCGTTTTACAATTGCTGCATCCTAGTTTTCTCCAAATAAATTTGTTACAAATACTCCAGACAGTTTTCCTCATGCAAAGAGGAAAATCACAATCACTTCACCTATTCCTTCCTAAAGCATTAACAATGCAGATTTCAATATCAAGTCAGCTTTTTCCCCCTGTTCATCTCTTGCAAACTGATTTTGGGAAAATATAGGTATCTCAAATATTGTCATATTTTGCTCAGTCCTGAATTGAGTTGACTTAATTTAATCTTCTACATTAGAAATGTTCCTTGATCTCCGTCTATTATTTTTTGAGGTCATTATGAAGGAATACCAGGCAAAGTGGCGTTTCAGGATCCGAAAAGCAGACCCCGTGATAGCGGGAAAATGCTAGGAAGAAGTTTATGAAGGAACACCCTATCCTATTCAAATTTTTTCCAGGTACAATAGTAACCTTCTACATTAGAAACGTCCCTCAATCTCCATCTATTATTTCATTAGACAAAGTTTCCCTCAACCAACCAGGCAATTTGGTTGGGGAAAAGTAATTCCTACCTCCTACAGAAAGTAGACAGAAGATTCTGGGAGGACTTCTAACACTTACATTTTGTTCAGCAACTCTTCCCACTCCACAGCTTCCCCTTAGGAATGGGTAGGGGAATATGCAGAAGGGAATTGTTTATCTCCCCCTAAGAACAAGCAGCAAGCAGGGAGGAACATCAATCAATGTTGCATCTTCTTCATTTATCTCCCCTTTTTCAAAGCTTCTCCCACAGCTTTGGGCATAGGGTGCTGCATCCCTCTATCGGTACTGTAGTAATCTGACCACTTGCTTTCTTCCCCAAACCAGGATCCCTCCACCTCAGACTCCAAAGAATCAGTAGATTCAACCCAGTCAGGACACTTGGGCTTGTGCAACTATTGCAAGTAGACGTGTTGTAATTGGTTGGGAACATGAACAACATCAGCAGATTCCTACGATCTTTCTACGTTTGAATAGCCTTTTCAATTAATTACATATTTCACTCTGCCTCTCTTGCACCAGGAATCCAAAATATAATCCCCACCTCAAATTCTTCTTTTCCCATCATTGAGCCAGGTGTTGTGGCAGAGGTGCACATGGGGCAAGAACCTTTAGGACCCCAAAAGGAACACTTTAACATTAGGTTACTTTCATTGTAGCTGGAACTGCAGATGAAAAATGACAAATTTTATTAGTACTGTTATGGGGAACAGTCCAATAACCTTGTCATCTAGCTTTTTAGGTGGTCATCTAGAGGAAATGTATCTGGTAGAAAGCCATACAAAGTTTCCAAAAGCAATGTGGTAGCACTTCTTTATAGTTTTATATTTATATGATGAATCTGTTTTTATGGTATTTTAATCTTTTATTATTTTAATCTGATGGTAAACTGCCCAGATTTCCTTTGGCGTGATGGGCAGTGAAGGAATATGAGGAATGAATGAATGAATGAATAAATGAATGAATAAATGTTGGTTAGCAGTTCATTTGTAGGAAGCCTTGGCAAGATCTAGTTATTCTGTGCTGTTTGGAGTTCCTACAGAAAACCTGAGGCCTTCTGAACAGGGGAGGGTGGGAAGGCATTAGGCAACAGGTGTGGATGGTAATTATATGAGATCTGAGACAGTGACATATGAGTGGAAGAATGAAATGAGGTATTATTATAGGTAAACTCAGCCATAGGCAAAAGACTGGGCCAGCTGCCTTGCTTACATAGCAACAATGGTACTTCTCCAAAGTGGCATTTGTCCTCAGTTTTCCAACTGGATTTGGGTGATCGGCAAAAGAAAAATGGAATTTAAAGGCTAAAAAGGGCTTTCCAAAAAACACTGTGAATTGAGTGGCTCTGTTAAAAATCAGATTATTGAACAGTACTAGGTAACATGGAAAATAAACTAGCCATCTCAGAAGTGAAGCTGAGGCCTCAATAGGGGAAGTATTCAGGCCTTCATGATAGAGAAACTTACATGTCACAAGTTAGGAACATAGATATGAAAGGTGAAATGAGAAAAGAATTGTGGCCACCTCACTTGGCATTGTCTAGACTTGTACAAAGTTTGTAGATTTTCCCATTTTTTTGTGGTCAGTTCAGACTTTGATGGGATGTGATCATAAAGTGACAATACAAATAGGCAAATCCCAGAAAATTTTGCAAGTTGAGACTCCAAGAGGGGGTTCCATGATTGAATGGATTCTACTTTGTCAGGATCCACCTAGATGCTATTCAAAGAAATAGAGTACCCCAAATAATCCTAAACAGTGGGATTAAAGGCATATTTCTCCATCTTAGCATACAAACTGTGTTGACAGTCTAGCTGTAAATACAGTTCAAATGTGTTTAATGTAGGAGTTAGATCTTCAGAATAAATTAACAAGTCATCCAAATAAACTACTAAATACCTGTTCAAGATACTTTGAAAGATATGGTTCATAAATTTCAAGAAGATTAGAGGAGTTGAAGCAAGTCCAAATAGTATCATTCTGTATTCAAACTTCTCATCATGGGTGTCAAATGCAGTTAAATATTTGTGCTGCTCTTTCATATAAATCAGGCTTTTCTGAGTAGCCATTCTTAAGAGTTCAGAGAACAGAGGAAGGGGATAGTGATCCCTAATTATTACCAAGTTTGGAAACTGGTAATTGTGAGAGTGTAAAGAATGATCTCTTTTTAAACAGAATGATAGGGTACTTGCTGGCAAATAGGGGCAAATAAATTGCTTCCGCAAAATGTTAACAAGAAATTATTTTAGAAAGGCTAGTTCAGTATCAGATAAGGAATAAGGCTTATAGAATCTGTGGGAAGACAAGATCTATGCCTCCTCCTCCTCCAAAATATCAACAGTAAGTAGAGTATTTGGCAGGTAAGACATAAAAATCTCCTGCTAAGTAGAGGAAGATTCAACCCTGCAAGCAGTGAAGGTTGCATGTCTAAGAGTCAATTATAATACTATCTCAGTCCCACTGAATGTATGGGTTGTGAAGCCAAAGCCATTCTATCCCCATTGATGAAGGAAAACGCAAAAGGGGAACAAAACAGAGTTGCAAGGATTCTTGATGGTCACAGATGGTTGAGAGGATGTTTTGTGCATTCAGAAATTTGATCCAGAGTAAAAGACTATGATTTTGCCATGTATGATTTCCACCTTCACTGGGGGTTCTACAGACTGAGTGGACAAGGTATATTGTGTATGATGGAACAGTCTATAAAATTGTCTATGGTACCAGAATCTATTAGGACATGGTAGTATATTGCAGAACCTGCCTGAGTGTTAATAATAGAAAGTATTAAATATCAGTGCTTAGCACTGCATGACTTGGACCCACTTAACTTTCAGACATACCTACTTCCAAGACACTTGAAGGAAGAGGTTGACTATGCAGCTATGCAGCACTTAGGGCAACTGCTTGCAAAATGTCATCCTTCTTCCTAAGTATAGCACTTTATCACCACCTAAGACAGGTTAGTCTTAGCAGGGCTTTTTTTTTTTTTACAAAATGGTCAGATCCTCCACAGTATAAACACAGACTACATACACAATGGGACTGCTTTTCTTCAACTTGTGCTGGTTCCCAAATGGATGGGTTCAATATCCAAACCCTTTAAAGGGGGGAGGGGGGAGGAGAGAATTAAAGAGAATATTGGCATGTCTGCTGCAATTTCTCAAGCCTTCCATCTATACTCAAGCAGATTTGGATGAATGCTTCCAAAATCTCTGGAGTATTGTGCAGAATGATCTTATTTCATATTTCATCTTTACACTGGCCAGTGTATTCCAGCTCACATCCTGAGCTAACAATGGAGAATCACCACATACATGTGCATGGAACATTTACTTTGCCCTAAGTGCTGGATTTTGCAGCTGGCTGTCACCAATCTTGGATATTGTTAAAGGCAGCTTTCAACCTTGGTATGAAGTTTGTTAATTGTCAATGGACTGTTTTCTTATAGAAGAGGAATCATTCATTTTATAGCTCCTCCAATCAAAAGGCCAATTATAAATCCTACATGGGAACAATTTATGGAAAATTCTCCCAGCCTTCACAAGATCTGTAATTCACACTGAGGGAGGAAAGACATAAATATCCCATGATCACCATCACATCTATCAGGCAAGAAGACAGGGGACTGTTACTGAAGAATGGTGGCTGTTGTTGTTGCTGTCACTGCCACAGTTGTTATGATGCTTGGATTGGGGAAAAGGGGCAGAAATACAAGACCATTAGGCAAAAGTACATTCCAGTATATTCATAGTCAGGTTCAACTGGTCCATTTGGACCACTACCATTTGGTTCTGATGCAGCAAAATTTGGTCCATTTTGCTGGATACTGATACTGAAGCAAAATTTTAGTGACTTGCACCATAATCAAAAACATTGCAAGAGGATCAACATGTGTGTAAGAAAATCAAAGTAATTTCTCCGCATGTAAAAGCAGGAGTAGGAGTTGCTGATTTTGCTGTCAGACTCCACTTAGAGCAATACTGGAACTAGGAGGCTTGCAGACAGAGATAGGTAGTTTTATTATAGAGTTTTTAAAAGCCAGTAGTATGAAGTAAACCAGCAAGTCATGTCATATCATATCATGTCATATCATGTCAAGTACACACACACACATTTTATACACACACATTCAAGATTCAAATTTCACATATCTTCCTCTTTCTTGCCCATGTGTCAAAATAAGCTAAAGGGCCTGTTTGCGTAGGAGCAGCAGTTGATACCTGCACATTGTTATTGTAACAGATCAGTCAAAAAACTCAGCATGGGAGCATCCAAGCTGTAACAGATCAACTGAAAAACCCAACATGGGAATGTCTATGTTGTCAAGAAGAGTTAAGCTGAACTTGAAAGAATCTTTACTTCCAAGCATCACCTTGGAAGTAAACATTCCAAAGTGAATCTTTGGAAAGATGTTTGAAAGATGTTTGAAAACTAGGGCTTATTGTGCTATCCTGTTTGATGCCATGGATGCTAGGAAATATGGCAGTATAAAAATATAGCATAAATAAACAAACATCTGTTTATTTATTATAAAGGTAGGCAATCTTAATGCCCACATATTCTTAACTGCAACTCTGACCATGCTACTGGAGTATGTGGCGGTAGTAATCCAAAAGACATAAGGTATCAGGTTATCTATCTGTATGTTATTTTATAGCCTACATGAACATTCTTTTCCTTTCATGCAGGAAAAAGAAAACTGCCCAGGAAGGATATGGAACCCAACAAAACAAGACATTAAAGATGTAACCACAAACAATTCTCACATGAAGGAAAAATGGGAGAAATCTATAGAGTGCAGCATGGATACACACAGAACTTTCTAAAACATTAAAGAGAAAAGAAAACATGCACAGGAAATCAAGAAGGGGAACGTAACCAAAGTAAAATAAAAGGTTGTCTCCAGAAACTGCAGAAACCAGGTCAGAAAGGCTAACACCCAGAATGAGCTGAAGCTTATGGAAAATACCGAAACAAAAAGGATTCTTTAGATGTTTGAAACTAAAAGAAAGCCAAAGTGGGCATAGGTGAAAAGAAAGTGATGAAATTAGTAATGGGTGATGGTGAGAAGGCAGAACTTCCTAACCCCTATTTGAGTCTGCCTCCTGTGAGAAGGAAAATGGAGCCCTAGCTGGTCATTGTGATGCCACTGTGGGAACTGCAGTTTGGGACAGACTAGATTATAAATCTCAAGGGCTGGTCAGATTGCATCCTACAGCAGGTTTTTCAAACTGTTCTGCAGAACCCTAGGATTCTGAATCCCACCTTGATACTTTTCCAAAAGACCCTGAAGACGTGGTTCTGTTAGCAGGCCTGGGGACCCCAGGTTGAGATGGAGCCAATCAAGCGGCTGATTTGATTGTGTTTGTAGCTGTCGAGGAGTTGGGGGGTCAATGGGGTTTTTATACTGTGGATTTTAATTTTGTAAGCTGCCCAGAGTCACTGTGTATGAGTTGGGCAGCCATATAAATTTATTAAATATATAAATATATTCTTGAAGAACCTGACGGGGTTCTATCAAAATTAAGGGCAAAAACAAACAAACAAAATCCCACTCAAATGCAGCCAATTTTCTATCACCAGAGCCTTGCTTCTTGATCAAGGAGTCAAGGATATGTTTTTAATTAATAGGTCCCACAGCCTGAAAAAGTTGAAGACTCCTATCCTAGAGTACCATAGGAACTAGTGGGGGTGACTACAAAGTCCCTCTCTGTAACTTTGAGGACATCTGGAGGTCTAAAAGACTGGAAGTCTCCCCTTCAAAAAAGCGGGGAGGAGAAGATTGAAAATTGAAGAGTCACAATTGACTGCACCCAAGGAGTGCTCATTAATGGCTCCACTTCAGCATGGGCAGAAGTTATCAAGTAGAGTTCAATAGGGCTCTGTCCTGGACCTGTGACATTCAACATTTTTTATCAATGACTTGGACAAGAGTGTTGAGGGGATGCTTATCAAGTCTGCAGAAGACACAAAGCTAGAAGGGATGGCTAACACTTTAAAGATCTAAGATTCAAAAAGATCAGACAGGCTTTAGCAGTGGGCTGAAATGAATAAAATGAATTTAATGGTAAGAAATGTAAAATTTTACATCTACGTAGGTTGAAAAAAAAAATGAAAGGCACAAGTATAGCATGAGGGAGATCTGGCTTGCTACAGAAGACACAGCTAAAGGGAGATATGATACCAGTCTTCAAACATCTGAAGAGTTGTCACATAGAAAAGGGAGTGGATTTATTCTCTATTATCCCAGAGGGCAGGACCAGAATCAATGGGTTAAAGCTACAAGGAAATATGCTCAGGCTAGATATCAGAAGGAATTTCCTTACTATATAAACGGCCTGCTAGCGGAACAGGCGGCTGCCACATTAAGTGGTGAATTCTCTTTTCTGGAGTCTTCAAACAGAGGCTGGATGATAATCTCTTAGAGAAGGTCTAGTAGATCCTGATTGAGCAGGGTTGGAGTACGTAAGTAAATAAGTTTATTGTTGTAACCACAGGTCATAACATAGGAATGCCATAAAATACAATAAAATGACAATAAAACACTAAATAGTGAAATTCTAAAATAGAATAATAGAAGAAGTATTAGGTGTAAAAAGATTACAACAAAATAAAGCCAAAGCTACAAGAACTTAAGTATTTTTTCCTAAGTTTAAATGACAGCAGAGCAAATGTAGCAACTTGGTTGCTAACAGTTGGAAACACATTTACAAGAAGATAGTTCAATTTTTCAAGGTCAGAGCCCTTGGGTTCATCTGCCATTAATAATTTGATCTCATAGTAAATGGGGCAGCGGAGGACATAATGGATAATATCCTCCACTTGACCAACACCACAAGAACAGAGGCGTTGTTCGACAGGGAGCTTACAAAATCTCCGAGATATGCAGAGGGCATGGTCTGCAGGCAAAGGGATGTTAAAGCCCTTCTCAGTGAAGCACTGGTTATGTTAACCAGGTACTAGGAGAGGCTTCTATGTTTTTTACAATGATGATACCAAGATGACAATTTGGATAATTGTACCATGGTGGCATCTTTATTAGCATCCCTTTCAAAAAGCCAATCTCCAATATTTCCTCTATTCCAAGATCTAAGTTCTCCCAAAGGTGGTAGGAAATACATCTGTAGAATGGGTAACAAAAGTTAAGTCCATCGATTCCCAACTGTTTAATGGAGAAAACAGAGGTTGGCAAGATGGGATTCTTGAAGGCTTTCTCGTTTCTTATATTGCCCCAACAATGCAAGATGTATTCTAACAGCGATGGTAGGTAGCCTTACCTCCATCCTTAAAGAGACCCAAGCTCTTCCTTATGAAGTTGTTTTGGACTACTTCTAATTGGGCAATGACCTTCTCATCCCACCCTCAGATCTCAGCCCCATACAGCATCTGGCCTATCATTTTGCCTTGGAATATTTTAAGTATAAGGGCTACCAACTGCCCTCCTTTAGAATAAAAAGAGTCCCCTTTTTGGGAGAGATGGGTGGTGATAGAAATTTGAAAATACACACACACACACACACACACACACAAACAAACATTTATATTTATATACATACATACATACATACATACATACATGTCAGAATAGCACCTATTGTATGCTGGGCAGTTGCCAAGACAGTAGATAACTGTGCTTTCCATAAAAGGGACTTACCAAAGGTGATGCCCAGGTATTTAGAGAGACATTGCTCTATTTGCATGAATCATAAACGACTCGACGGCAACTAACAACAACAACAAAATTGTCCATCTCTGTTTAATATTACTTTTGCCAAAAACTACCACTATTATAATTTATCTTCAGTTTTTCCCTTTCACATTAAGCAGCTACTTCTGGCCAGTAATCTTCAAAGGCCAGTCTTGGTACAGGAAATAAGAGCCATGTCATCAGTATACATTAACATTGAAATTTTCTGTCCATTGAGTAAGGGTGAGAAAAAACTTTGTGACTTCACGGCCACTACAGTATCATTAATATAGAAGTTAAATAAGAAGGGAGCAAGTAAACAGCCCTGCTTAACTCCTCTCTCCAATAAGATAGGGTCTGACAAGGACCCTTGTGGGCCCATTCTTAATCTAGCTGTGATGTCAGTATGTAGTTTAATAATTAGTTTTAAAAGGAGCTTATTTATATGTGTCCTGGCTAGTTTCTCCCACAGTCGAGACCTGTCACTAGAGTCAAAGGCAGAGGTATGCTCAATAAAAGTGACATAGAGTTGTTTTGTATGACCATTGGTATAGTTTTGAATGAGCGCCTTCAAAGTAGCACAGTGATCTGCCGTGCTATGTCCTTTTTGAAACCCTGCCTGTTCTGGATGAGAGTTTTGTTTCTTCTTCCCAATCTTCTAATTTATTGAGAAGATGTCTGGCATAGAGTTTAGAAGAAATATCTAGCAGGCTAATTGAGCAATAATTGGCAGGGTCTTACTGGTTGCCCTTTATAAAGTTTAGATATACTATACTTTGTTTCCAATAGGGAGGTAAGGGTTGGAGTAAGTAAACTCTAAGGTTCTCATTATTTCTTTTTTTAAAATCTTCAGTTTTTGTCTCATTATATTCTGTAAGTCAGTAATTTTCTCTGAGGCCTTCATTGCTTTTTATGTACTAGGCTACAGTATCTGGATTACACATGCAGGTTTCAATCCAAGTCCTCTCTCATCTTCACATGTTTTAAATTAGTTTTAATTGTCCCATTCGGGAAACTACTGTATATGAAGTATCAAGGAAGCAAGGAAGAAGCTATTTCTTAGCAACAGATCTACAATTGGGAATGGGGTATATGACAAACTAGGTTAACAATATCTTGTTTGGACAAAGAGTTTGGATATGGGGAAGGAATGAGCCTAAGCATCAAAAAGGAACAGAGGGACAGAGCACACTGACAAGAGACCAAGGAAAAGGATACTTTGAGCCTCTTCCAACCACAGAACTGTGTTATCCACACAGCCGTAAACTTATGCAGCCTTTGAGTCTGCACCAACACGTTAGTGCGAGAGCAACCACCAAAGCTGTCAGATCCTTCAACAATGTGCCCATCAATTGCATTCAGCTTTTCCCAACACACATTGGCATTTTAATTACTGTTGGGTAAACTAATTTGTCCAAATGAACGCAACTCAGTCTCATAGAATATGCAGGCTCCCTGACCTCTGACAGGCAATGACACAAGATACAAAAGGAGGCAAAGGAAAGCTTTTTTTTTAAATCAGGGCCTTATTACTCTCTATTACTCCAATTAGTCAAGCTTCAGTACTCTGAATTGGGGGGGGGGGAGAGGGAATTGCAATTAAATCAATTTTTGATGGCCTGGAAGTGGGTTACCAAATTGCCTGGCCTGTGAAATATTGATATTATAGCAACAAAGGTTAAAGTCTTTGTCAGCACCTGTGGACCCCCGTCTCTCCTGTATCATCCTCATCACTGCTTCTGTGTCCCTGCTAAAGTGAGTCATTAGAACATGTCATGTCTTATTGTAGCTGCCATCAACCTGCTAACCTAATCAGTTGACATTATTATGGAAGGTAACTCCTACAGTTATATTTAGTGTTAAAGTCACACAAACTTACAGCACCCCCATCTCTGGAAAGTGATGGAAGGAGGGCCCTAACATTAGAAACATGGTCAAAACTAGGGAAGAAGGAGGCGTTGCACGCAAATGGTCTCAAGCTGTGTCTGCGTTAGGAAGCATTTCCACATGTGTGCATATTCTCACGAGATGGCTGGACAGTGAGAAAATGTTCTCTCTCTAGAGAAACCTCACATAAACAGAGCAAATAAACAATCAGCATTACAGTGTTAATACAAGAGCCTCTAGTTTTCATGTACTCCTGAAGGAGCATGAATGGAGGAGGGAGAAGAAACGCCTCTGGTGGGTACTGCAACAAGAATGCTTGAAAGATCAGAATGCAACGGAATAGAAAAACATTTGCATTATTGTATTGTTGTCTATTGTGTTTGGCTTTCCATGTATTTAGTCTTAACTATTATAGACTATTTATATAGAATATTTTTTTTATTTTCAACTTTATTCCCTTTTCAGATAGCATAGAATTTTTTATTATATTCTACTACTTATCTGCTATATAGTTATTGACTTATATAATAACAATAGTACATCATTTAATTTTAATATTAATCATAACGTATATGGTACATCTTTGTAGATTTCAGTTTTATAATGATTTTAGAGTTCTGTGCTATTAATCTACTTTGTTGATAGGCTGTATACATAAATTGCTATGCCTGTGAGAGTTCAAAATCTTACAGTTTGAAATGCTGTATTATGCGGGTCTTGGACTGAAATAAATTTGTTTCAAAATATATATATATATTTAGCTAAAGGAGAAGAGTTAGACAAAGATGCGTATTGGCCCAGATCTTGCTTTTCACCTCCAAAGCTAGCCCACAGGGACATCAGTGTTCTATTAAACACCAATGATGCAGTAATTTTGTCCTTGATCCTTGTCAGTTAAAAGAGCATTGAGATTGCCTTTTCTTACTGCAATAAGGAGGAATTAATAATAGATTTTGCCAGGACCAAGATCCTTATATCTCACTATCCAAAACAGGGAATCTGGCAGTTAGGTGGACATACCATCAAGCAGGTCAAGATCTTTAAATAGTAATTTTTCAAGACCGGCAGCCTGAATTCTGTGGCTCAAAACACACGGAAATCAGCTTCAGCAATTTAAACTTATTATTTTGCCCAAGGCACACAGTTTATACCTCCACAATAGAGTTATTTGCAGCTACAGACTAACACAGCTACTATATGGGGCTCAATTAAGACTGTACAACAATATGGCTATCCTAAAGAGAGTCCAAACCAAATTTTTAAGAAACGTCTTCCAGGTCCCCCACTTGGTCCCAAGTGCTATGCTCTGGCAGGAAGCAGGAGTCAGTGAAGTTGAATCCAGCCTCTAGAAAAGTATTTGTACTTATTGGCTAAAGGTACTCCATTACCCATTTGGATTGGTCCATCTAATTTTGGCAGACAATTTGATATCCTCAAGGGAAAAAAATAACACCAAGGATATCGAATGGGTTTCCCAGTGATGCTATCTTGTCATTGGGGCCAGATCAAACTAAAATAATTTTAAAACAAAGGATTTGGGACATAGAAGGTCAATTAGATAGAATCTGCTGTTCTCCCACAGGATATATTCATGAACAACCACATTTTAGATTCTAAACCAGCTTTCTGGATAAAATTTGGATAAATTTGGGCACTGAGAAATTTTATTTATATTAATTACTGGATGATCATAATAACTTTATTTCTCTAAATATAGCAAAATTCTGTTACATCATGTGAAAACTCTACCCACAGATGGTCAGTAACAGCTAATGATGTAGTTTAGGTGCTTATTTTATTACGTATGGACCATGACTCCACTAATACAATTCACTTACTCGCAGTCATTAGCTCCATCAAATTGACATAGACTATGCCCATAAATTTGCATATTAGTGGTGTTTTTTACACTTTTTTTAGCTCTTTAGCCTTTTAAGTTACTGTCATTCCTTTATACAGTATTTTATACCACACTACTACAGTTTTTATAGTTACAATATTACTATTAAATGTAGTTTACCCACAGATTTTATATTTCATGTTAGCTATTTTTATTTTAATTATTATCCTATAGTTTTATCCAAATTACATAAATCTATTCTGTATTCACTTTTGTCTTTGATGGCATATCATCATCATCTTTATAATCTTAATCTTAAAATCTTAATGACATGGTATCACAATTTTAGCTTGTGCTAGTAATTTAAATTTTAGTCATTTCTTATACAGATTAGATTATTACCACAACAGGAGGACTTTAATTTTATTCTTGAATGTTGTATTATGCTGTTGATGCCCAAAATAAAGATACC
Organism: Candoia aspera; assembly: GCF_035149785.1. NCBI lineage: Eukaryota > Metazoa > Chordata > Lepidosauria > Squamata > Candoiidae > Candoia > Candoia aspera. The sequence continues at coordinate 47,820,038 of NC_086158.1, read as the reverse complement.
ACTACCATTACCACCATCACTACTACCACTATTTAGCTAGTTATTACTAAGCTAGTGCCCCAAATAAGACATTGTCTACATATCCAGTAGAATCAACTAGTTACAGGTGGACAGTAGCATTTTTGGAATGCTATTATAAATGTTCACTGATCTCTATCTTGCACACTCCCCCCTCACTCTGTCTCACAGACAGAGAGAACAAGCAGAAAAAAAAAAATCCCACAGGGACATAGGCTATAGTCTATTTCTTATCAGGCTGAATTCCTATTTACATGGCTTACTTTTTTTTTTTTAAGATAAAAGCATTCAAAGATATAATCCCAATCTGAATTACTTCCAGATGGACTTTTTAATGTGCACTGACAATAGTTCATTACGTCATTTTTCCAGACATCCAAGCAACATTGTATTTTGGTCATCAGCTCTTTTGCCATTTTTTTCTCTGAATATGGAAAAACAGTTAGCTGGTAATAAATAGAAGATTGGTTTTCCAAAAGTGAGGATATTCTGTGGTGCTTTTTTTCCAGTAGATTTTGGAAAGGGAATGAGAAATTTGATGGCTGTGGTGATATTCACTGCCCCTCTTTCTCATTTTTTAATCTCCTAAATATACTAATTAATATGAAAAATTTTAAAGTTTTTTTTATTATCTAAGAATTCCAGAATTTCAAAAATATTAGCCATTTTGAAATTTGTTGGATGCCTTGCCTCCACCTCTGTTCATCTTACCCTCTGCAAAAAAGTTTCTTTCCCTGCCACAGAATGCAAAAATACAAATATGATATTATGAAAGGAAGAGTCAGCAAAAGACAATAAATAGCTGGAGTATTTTGAAATGCATGGTTTTTTTCCCCAACGTATACTTCAGAAAGAATGCGTGTGCAAATGTATCCAACAATTGCAGGTATGCTCAAAACTACCACTGCATTTGGGGGAATGAACAAGGGGGGTATGGTGAAAGAGAGGTTCAGGTGGACAGAACAAGTATGTGGAAGTCCAAGAACATACAACTATTTATTTATTTGTTTATCTAATTTATCCCCGCCCATCTCCTCCCGTTGGAGGACTCTATAATTTCAACTTGGTATGAAAGATATAGAGCAGATTCCTTTGAAATTCAGCACTTAACAGTGATAAGCTGTATAGATATTAAGTTGTAGTTCTGCAAGGAATAAGACAAAACACAGCAATGTGTGAGAGAAAATTTGTAACTGGACACAGATCCAGTTTTTATCCAGAACTGGTACTGTCTACTTTAGTTTAATAGAACCTACAATTAATTTTGCTGCTTTGGAAATAAATCTAAGAATTAAAGTAGCTGTTAGAAGAAAATTAGAAGAAGAAATTAGGCTCTTGCTAATTTCATGCAATGCTAATACAGAGGAGATTTGGCAGGTCTACAGAAGGTAGAGGGATGCTAAGCATTTTCCCAGCCATTGATTCTCTTCTGGAAAAGCACATACCCTCATCATTTTTATTTGAATTTCTTCCTCTAGCCTAAGAACTCAGTAGGTGATTTTGGGTAGACTTCCTCTGACTGCCCTATAGTCTCCCAGGAGACATCTTGAGCTCTCAAGCAAACACATTCCAAATGAACTCCAGTTAAACCATACCACAGTGGGTGCTTCCATACCTGCTTTGTATATGGAAAACTGCTCCAAAGAGACCTCTACATGAGACACTGAAGAACTGCTGAGCACTTACAAGAACATCTATCTAGCATCTATCTAGCATACAGAATAGAATTGTTGATAGCTAAAAAAATAAGTGAGCACGCCTTTTAGGCTGAGAGCCTCATTCAGTCTTGTGTCATGCTAAAGGCAATAAAGTTTGGTCAAGGAAAGTTGGTGAGAACAGAGCAAAAAAGGTGGGAACGTTAATATTACAAAATATTTGTTATATTATATAAATAAGCAAATTTAAAAAATATATCTGGAAACAGCCAAAGAATCAATTGAACTGAAAGTTGGAAAAATATGATTAGGACATCTAGTCTAATTTGGCCAGTATAGATGATACCTGTTCAACCTCTGCTGGTACACATCTAGTGGAAGGGACCCCTTCTGCCTCTCTTGGTTAATGATTCTATTGTTGAACTGCTCTTATTATTAGGAAGGTTTTCCACTATTTAAAACAGAACCTGTCTTCTTCTAACATACCTGTCCTTTATTTTACCATGACTTTCAAAGGGACAATTTTATCTTTTGTGATTTATATCAATCATGTGCATTTACATGTGTCTGTGTATGTCTCTGTTTATATTTGTGTCTGAGTGCATATATATAATGGGCATAATATCTATTTTCTTAATAAAACAAGTAAATAAGATACTTTAAAAAATACAGAAGTAGTAGTTTAAGAACCCATTAGGGTGATAAAATTGCTATTGCATTATCTACTGAAGTGAAAGAGCCAGAAAGAGCCATAACAGTGAGCTACTCCAATGGAGACAATGCCAGTTATGAAAGTCTATGAATTACCCAAGCAGAAAAGATGAAACTCACACACTTTAAATGCTTTTCTTCCAAAAAAACAAGGAAGGAAGGAAGGAAGGAAGGAAGGAAGGAAGGAAGGAAGGAAGGAAGGAAGGAAGGAAGGAAGGAAGGGAGGGAGGGAGGGAGGGAGGGAGGGAGTGAGTGAGTGAGTTCCTGAAGCAGTATGCAAAATTCAAGCGAGATCCCTTAACATGACATCCCTAATATTTTTATGTTCAAAAAGCTGCTTATATCAGGAATTGACACCCAAATGTTCATGGGTGCCAGAGTATACATAACCCAGAAAATTGCATCAATTTTCCCTCTCTGAATAAATTAAATTATTAAAAAATAAATAAAAACAACAAAAATTCCCATGATGTCTTACGCATCAGCTGTTCATCTGTGATACTGAACAGCAACTATGGTGCCAAACCATCCCTGGACAAAATGTGAAGTACATATACCCAAGGCCCAGTATCAACAAGTACTCCAGAAAGAGACCACAACTATCTCAAACTATATTACAGCCAATTAAAACAGATCCAGATAATTAATAACCTCTAGATGTATGTGATATTATGAAGCCACTACTTTCTCAATCTTGTCGGCCAGAGATGTATGATCTATAATTGCTCCATTCTCTTGGATCAAGGGAAGGTATAACCAGCCTTCTTTCAGCAGCCTGTTGAACCAGGATCCTGGTGCTTAGAATCAATGATATCAACTCTCCAAATTGTTCCTAGGGATTGGCCGAGGCTCAGTAATACCACTGACAACCGAGAGAGGAAAATCTCTAATTGCATTAAGGAAAACATTAAGATCCATTAGACATGGTATATTTTTATTTCCTATTTCCTATTTGCTAACAGTGAACTTAATAAATTTCTTCCCACCTCCACAGTAAAACAGCCTCTTGAGACAAAGCAATAGTTTAAACTGTGATTTATCTGCAATCCATGAATATATGAATATATGAAAACTGGTGCTTAAAAGAAGCAACCCTTCACAAGAATGATTAGTCAAGCCATTGTAAAAACAAAATAAGTATCTCTAACATAGCTGATGGAAATTCAAGCTTTTTTATTGTTTCAAAAGACTACTCTTGCATATCCCTGCCTCCTAGAGTCTCAAAGAAATATGGCATTTCTATTTTCCATAAAGGAGAAAGTATTGTAGTCTTAATTGTAAAGGTTGTTATTAGTTTCCTAAAATACAGGGTCAAAAACAATATGAAGGCTTCTATTTTAAAAAATGGCACACTAACAAGATGGAATTGCCCAAAAATCAAGGGCGGGTATTAAATGGTCCTTGCTCAGTGCTAGACTACATAAATAAGGAAGAGCTCTGTTTATTTCCCTATGTGTCATCTTCAGGCCCTTTTCCTTCACTCCCCTGCAGGTTTCCAGCAGCTGAGTGGAATGTGTATTGTTCTATGTCTTCCACATATTGTGGAAAAAGAGCACCATTCCTGTTTCATTGCTTAGATGGTTCTTATGCCCACTCACACACATATCTTACAAGAGGCTGTGAATGGCACTGTCAAAATCTTCAAAGCCTGCTCAGGTGTAAAGCTCCAGTGATTCCTTTTTGTGCCTTATTTGTTCTCTCCCTCCCCTATTCCCCACTAGGTACATTCAAGCCACTTAACAACCAGGGAAATTGGGGTATATATGTGGGAATCATTCCACCCTCCTCCTTGAAGGCATTTTGTTTCCTCAAGCAATGACAAACAAGGGCAAAGGAAAAAAAGCCACAATTTCTAAGCAGCAGCTTGCTAACCCTTCACTGGGTGAAATTATTTTCCTTTAATTGCCTGGTGGGAATCATTTATTTGGGGAATGGGGATTCTCCCTCCTCCCCCAACACCAGCTACATGGAGCTATTGAAGTTCAGAGGGGCTTTCACCTGGAGACACTAGTAATTACCCCCTTTATTTTAAAGCTTCTACCTGTAGCTTCATACTTAGGACTGAACTCGCTCTGCAGGGTGGCTTTGTTCCCACTAAATACAGCCCCTGAATAAACAGCCGCAGCAGCAGGAGTGCACAGCAAAGTGGTAATTTCCAGTCCAGCATAATTAGCCAAAGTTCTTTCAGCCACCATCTCTGAATAGTGCGACTTTGCCAAGGGAGGGTGCCCCATGTGGGAATAGCTGCGCCAGACATGCATGCAGTATGCAGACAAAGGCTTCTTGGGGGTTCAACATGTTGAGGGAGTGAAGAGAAATGGCACCTCTAACCAGAGAGTTCTCTATGCGAAGGTTGAAGCACAGGTACCATCACAAAAAGTAGGCTCTCCTGTCTTTATACTGAGCTATGGAACTTCTCCCAAGCCCAAAAACAGAATGGAAAAGAAAACAGGGTTGCGCTAGAAAATCTACTTCCCTATGAAGATACCTTAATTACTTTGATCTCCCAAGGCAGCATTTATAAGAAAGTGCTACTAGGCCAAATAAAAATGCTTGAAAAACAGCATATTTCAGTTACAAATTAAGACGAACCCATAATGTCTAGGTTTATTTATTTGGAATCTTCCCCTTAGAAAGTTGTTCATGTGCCAGAATATGATGATAGTTGGAAACTTTAAAAAAATCATCCTCAATTTTATTCTAAGATCTGCCCCATGAAAGAGTCAAACAAGGCCCAGATAGCTAGAACAATCTAACAGATACTGGCACACTTATTTAAAGCAAACAGACATGCAGGCAGAATGAAGGAAAGAAATAAAATATCTGGACAGCTCCAGTTTTTATTGGACTTATTTTCAGTGCTGTACTGAACAACATGTGGACAATGCTTGAAGAAAAGGCAGAAAGTAAGTGGAATGTCAAGTGTCCTTCACAGCTTTGTCTGTTTACCATTTAAACTCCTTTTCTGCTTCCTATGTTTTCATAGCCACCTAGCCATCAACTTGAATCTCAACTGGCTCACTGCTTTTCATTTTGCTATACAAATTCTTTGAAACCTTAATCACTGATGCAAGATATATATTTTATTATATTTGCAATTTTTGTAGTATAAAATGACCTATCCCTGTATAAAAGTGGCTAAGTAACTAAGACAAATGCCAATTCCCACTGATAAGATCAGCTCATAAATAGTATTCAGCTCATAATTTCTGTTTAGTTTGGAGACGTTCCTTCATTGTGAGCATATAGCAGTCATGCAGCAATTAAAAGCAGACAGGAAACCAAGTTAGCAAAATTTGGTGGTAGAGACACTTCATAGCCCAATTAGGAAAGTCATCCAAGTAGTACAAAGGAGTAGACAATGTTACATAATTTAAAAATGATGTGCATATTATTTTTTTAAAAAAACCTCATTGCTGGTTACACATTATAGTGAACTTCGATTTCTTATATACAGAGGGAAAAATAATTGCATGAAGCGACCTTCAATAAGGCATATATCCTTCCTATGCTAAGACTGCAGAATGTAGGTGCATTCTAGAATTAGAAAAGTGTGTCTATTTTGTTTTTCTAAAGCAAGTAGAGGAACCATCAGAGATCAAATGGACCCCCAGATTAAAGCTTCTTATGTTGCCACATTTCAAACACTCAAAAAATCACAAATATTACTTCAGCCTCCAAGAGCAAATACAGTACAGTATACTAAGGTATCAGCTCTAGCTGTCTACACAATCAGAAACATTCCTCTACACCAGGGTTTTCCGCAGTACTGGAATTTCTATTGCCCTGTTGTGCCCACCATTTTGATGCTGTTGACCATCCTCTGTGGATGCCCATGAATGCCTGACAAATAACTGTGAAAAAAATACCTTGTAAAGATGCTAAATCTAAGATTCTTCCCATTTTATTTCACCTAGCAAATCATCTAATTCATTAAGAATATTTATTGAAATAAGACCTGAAATTATTACCATATCAATCATAATCTTATTAAATATTTAACAAACTACCATCCAGTGTTCAATATTCCATATTTAGACAAGTTGATAGAGAAAATGATGACATTCAAGGAGTTCTTGGATTAAACAGATTATCCTGATTTTTCCAGTCTTGATTTAGACCTGGATTTGACACAAAGACAGCCTTAGAAATGCATTCTTAGATTTTTTTTGGTGGCACTTGATACAGTTGATTATGATATTGCTGGAGCACTCCATTATGGTTCCACTTTTATCTATCACTAGATTCTGGCAGTATTTAGATGAGGAAGGTAAGGTAAAAAGCAAGGCAAGCATTGGGATGGTTCTTCTCAACCACTTGGGACTTGTCCTGAGGGTCCTGCCAGACTTAAAGTACATATACCAAAGATCCAGCATCAACAAGCAGTCCAGAAAGAGAGCAGAACAATCTCAAATCCTATTATAGTAGAAAGGCCAATTAAACCAGACCCAGATAATTAATATCCTCCAAGTACATGTGATTTTATTTATTTAAACAACTTATATACAGTAGCTGCCCATTTCACAACAGTAACTGAATGGTGCACAGAGGATTAAACCAGAGACAAAAACACTTCTAAACATAAGTATAGGTCTGGGTCTAAAACACTCCATTTTCAACCCATAAAGACCAAACAAACAGTTCCACCAACAGGGCTGATTTAACCTCCAAGCCACATGTCTGAAGGAATATTACTTAAGGCCAAAAAGGTCAGGACCATCCAGATCTCTCAGGGAATACTGTTCCATAGGGTGGGCGCTGCAACAGACAAACCTAGGCCCCTTCGGATGACATTTCCCAATAGAAGGGCCATGGGGCATGCCAACCCTGCCAGTTCTGATGGGGCAAAAATCAGTAGCTTGGCATGCTTTATAGAAGGGACCTATTTTCTCAAATTCCTAGGCCACAGATGGCATGGCTTATAATTGCCCCATTCTCTTGAATCAAGGGAAGGTATAAGCCTTCTTTCAGCATAAACAAAAAACCCTACTCACAAAGAGGCATTCATACTTCCTACAATCATCAGTTCTATTTTGTTCATATAAGAAATTGGGATAGATAAGGGGCAAGTCATCACTCTAGACATCCTGGGCACATCCACAAGATCTACAACCTGAAAAGCATTGGAACTAATTGGAAAAATTGACCTGCCCCAACACTCAAGTCCAAACTGAGGCAGATATGACTGACTTTACCAGCAAAGTATGATTCAAAACCACTGTTGAATTATTGTAGCTCACTCTAATCCCACTACTTGCTGAAGAAGTCTTTGAACTGCATGGGACAGCATTACTGATCAATTCTGCATTATGGAACAGCAAAAACAGAACTTTTCTTCACAGGCATAGAATACATTTCCAAATGGATTCTAGGCTATATCCAGCCTTAATCCTTAATTATACTGGCACTTAAGAAACTATTATAATCATTTAATTGTGTCAGCATCCTGCTGAACTATTGACAGCCAAGAGAGGAAAATCTCCAATTTCACTAAGGAAAACATTAAGATCCATTAGATATTGGGATTGACTATTTTAACTGGTCAAGCACACTTGTGGATGTTCATAATGGCAACTAGATTAAAGCTAAGCAGAGAGTACCTTGGCCATGATAAAAATCATACGTTAACTCCTCCATTTCTGATCACTAGATTAACTTCAACAGAATACATAAGTGACAGTGAGATAGAGCGCTGGCAGTGGATACAAATTTTATCTTCCCATCCTCCAGGCCTCATCTGCTATGCTATAAAGTAATCTGATAGACAGATATTTGACAAAAACTGATCCTTGCCTCAGTGAAGCATTTGTGATTTAGCCTAAATCAGTATCTTCATCCATAAACAAGTCCTGGAGATATTTTACCATAACTGACTTGGTATTTAGACTAAAGGATTCATTTTGTTGTCACCATGACTTCTTTTAGCTGGCATCCAAAGTGAAGGAAGGGCAGTATTAGCCTAACCTATTCCCTTCAGAAAGGTTGGCATCTCCTTCCATCTTCTTCCTCCTAGAAATCACTTTAACAGTTGCTTCATTCTCTACTGTTCAAGACACATTGCTGAAAAAGCTCCACTAAAGTAGTCAAAAGGTCCAGCAGTCTGAATCAGAGACTGCCTGAAAATACTACTGAAATTATCCTAAGTCCTCTAGTGAAAGAAAAGCCAGATACAGACATCATATTACAGTTAATTATTTCATTTTTTAGAGTATTTTGAGCAAACTGTTCCTTTCCCCAAAGGGAAATGCCTAATAAGAATGAAGCAAAGGAAAAAGTTTAACACAAATTAAATACCACTTTTAAGGGTACCATAAAAGGGGGGGGGGGAGTTGATGTGCCAAAGCACAGAATATTTATTTATTTACTTACTTTCTATTCCACCTTTATTATTTTTTATAAATAACTCAAGGCAGCCAACTTAGCTAATACACCTTCCTCCTCCTCTTTTCCCCACAACAACCATCCTGTGAGGTGAGTTGGGCTGAGAGAGAGTGACTGGCCCAAGGTTACCCAGCCGGCTTTCATGCCTAAGGTGGGACTAGAACTCCCAGCTTAGAATATGCAATGCTTTCCATTCTAAAGCTGAAGAACTGAATTAAAAAATACTAACTATATAATTACTAAATTCAGAGGTCTAAATTCTATATAGAACTATATAGATCTAAATATTTATCTAGATATGGAGCTATACATGTCTAAATTCTAAACGAACTCTAAAAGGCACCCAGGGCTGCCCAACTATATAGGTCAATGAAGAGAAAGCACACATAGATAAAGCAGAATAGAAGAGATGCTTGCATTTCCCATTGATGCTATATGCTTGGGTTCTAACAAGCAAGGTACAATTCAAGCAACAGGTGTGCCATCAAACAGCTGCTCTCCACTTTGAAACTTCAAAATCAGTCTCAAAAAGAGACCAAAAATTAAAAGCAGCCTTGTGGTTATCTTCAAACAAAGTGCTCCTTCCAATTATCTTTTTTTCCCCCTTTTTTTATCTTTCTGGAGTGGGGAAGGGTAACAGGCACTGATTCCTGATTCCTTTTCTGAAGGAAATAATCTGTTAGTGCTGGTTTTAAGCACCAAGCATTTGCTAATAAATCTCCAAACCATCCATCACTTCTATGCAGTCTACACTCCTCAGAGGAAATGGGCTTCTCCCTCCAATTAGCCAACCATGGAACAGTCTTCATTTAATCTTTTTCAACAGGTGAAAAAGGTGTCCAAAGCAAGCACTGCACTTTATGGGGTTGGGAGGAAGAAAACTGAATTAAGCAAATGAATTATAAGAAATACTTTGATACATACACACCCAATTAATCTGAAAATCACAATTTGTAAATAACACCCTTTCAAAATTTGGGAAGGTACTACATAGAAAGAGAGAGAGAAATTAACCAGAGTGAAAATGCTCTAGTATTTTTGGGATACCTCCTTTCAAGCTACCCCCTGCACCAATCTATATCAGCATTAGGAACTATTTTAAACTGATCTAAACTTTTCTGTGAGTTTGCCATAATCTCCTCTAAAGTTTCTCAGCAGAACTTTATGTCTTGAACTTAATGCCCACCATCCCATCAATTTTTTTCAAATGAATAATACTTCATATTTACGTATTGCATCTTAAGTTTAAAAACACTGTGCATGCCTTCTACAACCATCCTCTACAGCAGGTTTGCTTATTTATTGTATTACAAATGATTTTACACCACTTCAATAATTTATACTCTAAGCAGCTCGCAAGCAGCAAAATACTATACTAATAAATCATAACCAATATCCAAATATATCATAATAATTTATCAACCTATACTCACAAAATGTAGCCTTGTACATCATCAGAACCTATCTTCACACTTCCAAGTAACTAGTTGTCATGTGTCAGTGTCAAGACACACCCTGGGAAAGCCATATTTTTTTTTAAAAAACCCTTCTGGATGTCAACAATAACAGTGCAATTCTTCTATAAGGCAGGAGGGTATTTCATAGGAGGAGAGATCCTGCAAAAATGCTCAAGTCCCCTCTTGCCACACTTTACAGTGGGTAGGGACTCTCATCAAACACTTTCTGAAGGCATGCCTTGGGTGGACAGATTCTTTATTTATTATTCTCAATAGAAAATAAAAGAACAGGATTTTTTCAAGTACACCTAGAAAGTTCACAGCTGAGATCACACTTGAACTGAGAACTTTCTGTATCATGCATCTTAATCACTTATGCTGTACCACGTCTCATCTAACTCAGAATCAGTTATGTGAATCCAATATGGAAGAAACTCTCTCTCCTTGTTTTTACTGAAGTTACAGTTGAAAGGTAACAAATAGGAACAGTACAAAACATTTTATTAAAGTCTTTTAACACATGGCTCTCAACCATCAAAAATATTTAACTACTTTGTAAGTAGTTTTAATTGGAGAGCAAAATTCATTATGATGGACTGTGCCACTCCAGATCTACAATTCTGGAATGCTGTGTTCATTTTCTGTATTTGAACTGGTTCTCTCTCAAAAAAAAACAGAAAGACTGATAAATATTCTATTATTCTATCTAAGTACAATTTTGTATTTAAAAAACTGAGTTTCATGCAATAAGCATGATAGTATCTTTTTGTACTTCTTTCTGCTTTCTCTTCGTTTTGTTTGCTTGCTTGCTTGCTTTATACTTTTCTTTTTCCTTTCTGTATATTAAAGAAATACAAAATAAAGAAAATCAGTTATCCTGGAGAAGGAGGGGAGGAAATGTAAATCTAAGGTTCACTGTTGCTGTTCTTGTCATGCTAAACCCTGATTTAACACAATGCCCAATAAAAAGTTGCTCTGCCTTTTATTGTATATAATCCATGGAAGATAATTCTGATGAAATAGCTCATGCCTGTGCAAGAAAACTGCCCTTCATCCCAAATATGAATATGAATCCCGTTCTTGACTTGATGCAGCTTTCCATTCTGCCTAATAGTTTACTGCAGTAAATCACTATATTGGGATTCAAATACATGGCAATTACGAGCACAAGATCTAAGCTATTCTCATATACACTACAGTCTGTCAGTAGTTTCATTCTTGTTATTTGTTACACATTAAAATTCCCTTTATCTTATATTCATTTCTCACATAAACGTGCTCAAGTGAAGGTTATGGATCCTGAATATTTTGTTCAATACCAGATATTTAAGCATTTTGTTCAGCATTATCATAACCTAATGGACATCTCTTAGTTTAGTATTTAGAACTTTAAAAAGCAGTATATTTTCAGATAATGCACTTCTTCAAATGTAGCCTACAGCTCCAAAACTGGTTTGTAGAACAAAGTACATAAATTCGAAACATAAATATTGTATATCTGTGTATATTAATCTATAAACATTGACAGTTCAAGACTAGTTCTCTAGTTCTTTGCCCAATATTTTAAAATGTTTATAAATATATAAACTAAGGTGGGGGTATTTTTCTTTAAAAAAGCATTCTGTGAAAAGGCCCGGCACTCTCTTCCCTTAGTAATGAATCCTTGAAATGGAATGCCCTGCACACCAATTAGGAAGAAATGCTAATTTTCTCCAGTTGAGCACTCCCTATAGATGTATCTAATTTGTTTCAATGCTTTCATCTCTCCCCTCCATTGCATTTTCATTTAAAGGTTATGATCTGTTTGTGCCCTTCATGCTGCGCCCTGACAAGACACCCCTATGAGAGGGCTATGTGCCCCCTGCAACCTTTCTAACCTCTGTCTTGAACAAAAATCAAAGCTATTTTTCTCCTGCCCAATAGAGGGGCACAGGGGAGATCATGCAGGAAAATCTGAAGAAAAATAATCATTAATAATAATCACAACTTTGCCACTTTCAGTGGACTACTCCCTATTCAGGAATCAATTCAAGTTCTTCAAACATCACAGATGCTTATTTTTGCTTTCAGATAAAATCAGACTATTTTCTTGCAGTATAAGTGTGACAGTGCTAAAAATTGTTTAAACAATAATCATGAATACATAATTGCAGGCACTGAAATACACTAGAGGATAAGTGAAGTTTGCATTCTTCTAAAAATAATCCAATGTTTGGGGAGGGGGACAGGGAAGCTCAATTCCATAATCAAAGAAGATTGTTAATTTGCTTAACTAAATTCAATTTCCTTTCAAGATATGAGGTCTGTGTTGCACCAGAGAAAGACCCATCCTTTCCAGAATTCTGTTCCTACAGTATTGAGACATGATCTATGGTAAGTCCACAAGCTATACATTAGTACCATAGCATTTTCTCACTCAAGTTTCCCAAAATATACTGAGAAGCACACAGTCTCCAATTCTGTCATCCTGACTAGTAACTATTCATAGCATTAACCTCTATGAATTTTTCTAAGCCCTTATAAAGCTAGCAAAGTTAATAGCCATCACTGCATCTATGCTCAACTATATCTTGGCCATTTGTCCATTTTTCAAGAGCTGGAGTGTCAAGCTGTGGACTGCCAACCAGAATAAAAAGATAGGAAACTTGCATGATATAAGCCATTGTGCTGCATTTAAAATCCACCTCTTAATCTTTAAAAGCCCTACCAGGATCATTTTCCAAGCTTTTGAAGCAATTGCCAATACATCTATACCATTTTCACTGTACAATGATTACAAAAACTAGCACAGCAGCATTGCAGCCTTATAACAAAACTATTAGTAATAGTCAGGGATGAAAAAACACTCAATGAATATGGGCCTAGACTTTGTGAGTTGTACTTCTCTAAAACATTTGTCCTGGACCGTGCACAAAGAAATGTTGTCTACAATCATTGAAATGTACTTATCTTGAGCCAGTACGAGATGCAGAATAAAGATATCATGTTTATACATATCAGGAAAAAATGTTTTAATTAAAATCCCATTTTATTTTTTGCAGAACTGCTCTTCAAGATCTGAAGAAAGAAAAATATGGTCTATGCCAAGAGCCGTACTTTTCCCTATTACTTTTCTAGAATAGTAGCAGAGACTTTCCAGCTGTATGAGGCCTTCTGGTTTCCACATTTGACACCCAAAGGTGCAGATAAAGGATCTACCCTGTATTGTACAAACAGCAACATGAATGCTTGCTCTGTATCTGAAATTGCTTTCTCCATTGCAAATTTCTTCCCTCTGCGTGAAAAACAGATTCATTGATCCATGCAGACCGGATTGCAGAACTATTGTTCTTGCCTTTCCACAAACAGAAAATGTACAGTTTGAGGATTTTCTCCACTGAAACTAAATCATGTATATGACTGGGATGGGTGCAATTGGGGCATTGGACCCAGTAAAGCTTGCTTCTTTACTTCTTTAATAGATTTCTATCCCATCTTTCTTCCAGGAGCTCAAAGCAGCTTACATGGGCTCTTCCTTCATTTCATCCCCAATAATAAATAATAAAGTGCTGTAGAGTAGAGTGGACTGAGAGACAGTGGCCCAAAATCACCCAATGAGTTTCCATAGCTGAAGGTGGATTTGAACTGGGTCTCTCCAACACTTTAACCAATATACCACACTGGCTCTTAGGAAGCCACTCAACATGAGAAAGAGAACATAACCGCTCAGAGTCCCTCTTGGGAGGGAGATGGGCAATCGCAAAAATTTGAGAAATAAATAAAATAAACAAACATTCTATGGAATCCCTACAATTAGATGAATTAGCTATGGCAAATTCAGAAGCTAAATGCAAATCATTCCTATGCTGTTAAACTTTATTTTCATTGTAGAAATGTTGTTCCTCGTGTTTGTCCCATTTGGTTTCAGGGTCCACTTGTTTTGCACTGTACTCACTTCACTTATAGTAAAGTTATCAATGCACGATGCAATGAGTTTTATTTTTCAGCTAGCTAGTTGTAGAGCCTGATGCTGATTAGGGCTGACAAGGTGACCCAGCTGACTTCCATGCTTAGAGAAGGACTAGAGCCTGGGTCTCCTTACTCATAATCCAGCTCCTTAACCACTACACCATCCTGGCTCTCTTTCATTGCAGAAATATTCTGTGGCTATCCTATATAGCTGCCTTTTCCACCATGAGCATCCTGAAATGTATAGACTTCAACTCCCAGAATTTCCAGTCCAGCATGGCCATTGCTGAGAATTCTCAGAGCTGAAGTCCATGCATGTTACGCATTTAAGTTCAGGAAGGTGGTATATAAGACTTTGAAAATAGAGTAAGTAAAAACTTGTATTTTAAATGTAAGTTATTTTGTGGGGAAAAACTAGTCCTAAAGATAAATATAGTAGTTGCAAACATACATGTTTTAATTACTGTAACAACTAATTAATACGCACTTTTGTTTGCATGGTTACAACGAAAACAGAAAATTCCAAATAGATTTTCTCTGCTATTAGGAATGCTAGTCTAACAGAGTAACAAGGCATTAAATATACTTAGATACTCTTGGCACCAGCAATTCAACCCCACAAAATTACTTTACTGAATTGTGGAATTAAGTATGAGTTACTAGAGCATCCTCTTGCCATAAAAATACTGAAATTATCCAGTGCCCAAATTCCCATATAATACCCCCCATTAATTAACACAAATGTTTGCTTTTCCCAGAAGAAATCTATTTTCTCTCTGCTTTCTGTCTAGTTTGTGAACAAACATTTGAGTGGGAACAAGAGTTCCAGCTGATCTCATTGTCTTTCATTCATTCATGCTCTTTTCCCCTGGAAAATACACTGTATGAAAATACACACACACACCCCTCTTCCTATGCACAGAAGGTGCCAGCTTGAGAGATATTTAAAAAAGAATGTCATCAGTTCTCTTGGGTGCCTACCAACATATTAAAAGTGAGAATTTATTGGACAGGTGCTTTGGGTTTATTGTACTCCAGGAAAATTTTGTGTTTAATTGTACAAAATCCAAAGTTGCATGCCTATTCCCTCCATTATCACCACCCTTTAACAAAGCAAGAGAAAAAGGGGGCAGAGATAGTAAAGGGATAGAAAGAGAAAGCAAAGGATGCATTTCAAAGTTTCTCCAAGAACTGGAAAGGAAAAGAAAAGCTGGGTCTGATGTAAAATCATAGAGGTCAAAGGTGGGCCTCCCTCCCTTGTGAGAAAGCGGCAAATCAGGCCGGTTTATCAAACAATCATTTTCTTTTGAAACTGGGCGGCAGCAGCTGGGACAATTCTGCAGATGTGCTTGATGAGTTTGGGACAAAAATGGGCCAATCCTCTCCCCCTCCTCTTCTGAAGAGTTCCCAACAGGGTCTGCTTCTCCCTTCACTGCCTTCAGGACCCTCCCCTCCTTTCTTTGGCGGTCAGCTGAGGCCCCCACCCACTGATCTCTTTTGTATTCTTGGCCTTTAGACACACTGGCAAAGCCCTTTATGAGACCCCAATCAAGACCCCCATGTCACAGGTACCTAGTAGAGATACCAGGGCCCTTTCAAAGGAGGAACAACAAGGAAAATACGCTAAGCCTATTGTCTCCAAGCTACACTAAAGAAGATGAAAGAGACTGGCCACCCTTTCGGCCAAGGCTGTCTGCCAATCATCCCCACTTATTAAGGTCACAGTGTAAAAAAAAAATTGACAACATCTAATAAAAGATTCATTGGACTTTTATAAGCCACTGGAGAAGGACCATATTGCAAGATACCATGGAACAGATCTTATCCTTAAGCAAATTCTTAACCAACAGAGAGGTTTCCAAGGTTAAAAAAGTCCTTAGGAACATGTTAAATGATGTGGCCTCTCCTATGATAGTGAGTCACATAATTACCTGATAGCAACACCTTCCAGCTTTATTAATTTATTTATTTATAATTTGCTAGAATTATTGTATTATTTGTTTACAGTGTTCATAGGCCTTACAAACTGACTGGCAAACAAAAATTCCCAAATACAATACATGATTACAATAAATAATAATACTAAACTATCATAGCCGCCCAAACTCAACTAAGGGCCAAAAGCCTACCAGAATAGCACCAGTTTAATTTGCTTCCAGAAAACAAGGAAAGTTGGAGTGTTCCACAGACTGGAGGCTCACCATGTAGAAGGTCTGTTACCTGACACACATCACATGTACCTTGCAAGCAGTGGGGAGACCCAGCATGCCCTCTTTACATAATAGACAAGCAGATTCTATTTTGACAGAGAAATCTTAAATTGTTCCTCAGACATGGCAGAAATTTAAAATAGTGGCTCAAAGCTAACAAGTACTCATTGAACTTATCTGAAATCCATTCAAAGGGTGATCAATTATTTTATGCTGCAGTAAGTGATCACAATTTTCCATCAAGAGATAACAAAGCACGTAAGAAGACAGAAATAGAAGCAAGCAAAGCCCCATAATATGAACCTCATATACATGAAAATATATATCTCATTCAAAGTATTACTGACTCTTTCAACACCTAGATCAGATAAAGATAGTAATTCATTTCCACCAAACATATAGATCAATAAATCCCTGGGTCCACTGTTCTGACATTCCTAAAGTTATTAGAGGCATTTTTACATTGCCATACAACACCAAGCTAGACCCTTTAGATTTCTGTTTATCATAAATGAAGAATTCCTTCCACCTGGTTCCTTTTACCAGCCAAAGCAGCTAAACAATCCTGAATGCCGCAAGTTTTTTAAAGTTAGGTGCAGATGAGGATCCCTGGTTTGTCTTTTCCAGATAAGTCAGGAATCAAAATCATAGCTTTGGATTCTGGTTTCTCTGAGGGTAGAATAAAATAGAGATCACAGTTTGTATATACATGTAGCTGCAGATTGGCCCAACTAAACAGATGTTAGAGAGATTCACGGACAGAATTCTTTATGCACCAGACAATAAATTACTTCATGGAAAACTTAGCATAACAAAGCCTCCATGTTGTCCAGCACCAGTGCAGCACTGAAGATACTACAGAAAAGACATACAACTAAAACATATCAGTAAAGAAAAATATATTTAATAAGAGTTATTCAAGGTAAACAGATGAAAACTTTTGAGATTTAGAGAACAAATTAGCTTTCAGAACAAGTTATTACCATGCCAGAATAAGAATGTGTATGCCCTGTATCCTACATTAATCACCAGGCAGGGTAGCTTTAATAGCAGTCCTGCAATTCAATACAGCTAGCACCTGGGAAGACGGGCTAGCAGCTTTCACCTCCTTGTTACTGTAAGTGCCTGCAATGCTGATCAGGTTTCCTGAAAATGATGCAACATGTAAGCTACCGAAGTAATTTGGCCACATAGCACTACTAACTTACCTTCTTTGGAGGGCAAGTGCTATCACATCTCAATCAAGACTTGAAGATAAAAAAGGTATAATGTAGGTACTTAACATCACACTGTGTCTTTAGAGTCTCTTCATGTTTTACACTTGAATCAACTATAATTTTAGGATTCAGTATATACCCAATTCTTCAGATATATGCTGTAAATAAATAAAAAAGGTATGTACAATCCTTCTTTACTACTCTTTAAATATACTGCTGTTTGTATAAAACAAGTGTATTGGCTCTTTGATGGACAGGTAAAACAGATTAGATTTCCATTCTTCAAAAAAGAAGTTATGTAGTTCTTCTAATACGGGGTCTTCTCTGGGATCTCAGCCACAAAGTATATATGACAATAATTCAGATTTCAGAAAGAAAGAACTACATGCCATAGACTTCCACTTAAATCCATGGATGAACTAGTTTTGCCCCTCCCCCCATATTTCCACTGATCACAGAATGTCCTGCCTTCAAAAAAGGTGGACTGCTTTGTATGATATAATCTGCTACTCTATTCTGAAAATCAGCTAAAGATAACCAAACTTCTTGAGAAAATCTAATACACCAAAACCCAATTCTCTCATTTCATTAACTCCCTTTAATATACATTCCCACCCATCTAGCCATGTATCCCTTAGAAGCTCACCACCCTCCAGAATTTTAACATAATTCAAAAGCAGAGTGGTAAGAAAGAGAAGTAGGGCAGAGACAGTACAAACAGGAATACTACATACTTGTTTTCCACTTTCCTTATAAATCCTTTACCCACACAAGTTCTTGTTTAAAGCATGAGGGTAGTCCAGTGCTCATGCACCCAAGACAATCTCAAGCCAAAGGGCCCTCAAATGACTCTTTGAAGACATGAGGAAAATGGCAAGGAACATGGATTTAATTGTAGGGAAGCAGCTAACATCCAGCTGCCTTGGTACCTGTGCAGATCTATTGTGGATTGTCTTTGAACATTTGTTAGGTCTCTGCCCTCCTCAGAGAAAGAGTTTAAAAATAATTAAATAAATAATGCTATGATTGCTATTGTACTTGACTAGTAAAGCAGCTTTGCATGAGTTAGGCCATGAAAGGCCTGGTTGCTGAAAAACAAACCCTTAATTTAAATGTTAATGGAAGTACTATGGAGACATCAGAAGGTTACATTTTTTGCAACAGCTACATGAGCAGCAGAATTTATGGCCTCTGTTGCCTCCTCTCTTGCAATTCCTGCTTCTTCAACCAGTAAAGTTGTTTTTTTTTTAAAGGAAAGCTAATTTTAACATTAACTCCACAGTTCCATTCTGGGATGCAATTGCTAAATTATCTGCTGGCGGGGCACTGATCAAAGGTGGAAAAACAAAGGCATGCTGCACAGCCAACCAAAAGTAAACAGCGACCATGGCCCAGGAAAATTACCTTCTTCATTCTTCCCCTTGGAAGTTTGAAAAATGAAGGGAAAAGATCAGTGACTGGAAATGGAAACCTGCAGTCCTATGACTGCAAGACCTCTGAAATGTAATCAAGGTGACAAGAGAAACTAACATGGGCATTTTCTCCTTGCTGCACAAAATGGTACAAGATATATATAGGTTTCTCCCCTAACCTTTCAGGAAGCTCCTCTGCCCTTGGAAGTAATTACAATCTTAGGAACCACAATACCAGAAAAAAGAGGGGAATCAAAATAAAAGAAGAATTATACATTCCCAGTAAGTTACATTTCTTACCTCCCCTTTATGAAGGAAATCTATTAAGTTACATAACCATTCTGACACAATAGAAATTTGCATTATTTTTCCTCCTATTTACCAACATGATGAAAAAAGTTTATTATGTGGAAAACCATGCATCCATGTGGCCTTCAAACGTTCAGAGTTAGATTATTTAATATTCTATAAGATAACTGTCATGACAAACATAAAAAACAGTTTCGTCAAACAAATGAGTTAACAAAGCCTAAAATAATATTTGTTAGCAACAACTAAAACAACATAAAAGTTCACGGATATTTTCATATTTTCCAGAATTCTCCATCTGTTAAGGTATATAAAAAGCAGGAAAGCAACATGAACCTACATGGCTAACATTTTTATGGTCCAAGCAGAAATACTGAGTTATTACCCTGCTATCTCACAAGGAAAAGAAAAAGAAAAC
The DNA here is from genome assembly GCF_035149785.1 of Candoia aspera. Lineage (NCBI taxonomy): Eukaryota > Metazoa > Chordata > Lepidosauria > Squamata > Candoiidae > Candoia > Candoia aspera. The sequence goes on along the minus strand of NC_086158.1, from coordinate 47,800,302 downwards.
ACAAAATGAAGGAAAAATTATTGTATTGTAGTTTCAGAGGAAAACAGTAATTAAACGACATTCAGCATTCTGCAGGTACATTTTGGAGAGCAGTTACTTCAGAGCTCAGAAAGTTAACTTTGGATCTTGATGGCAATAAATTAAACTTTTCTGATACACTCACTACTTCAATCATTTATTTCAGTGAAGGAACAGCAAAACCAAAAACCAAAATAAAGCAAAACAAACGATCTAATAACAGCACCATACAGAAAATGTTGAGTTTGATTACTTTCTATGTATGGGTATAGCATACCATACCTAGAAACTGAGTTAAAAATAACCTAAAAACTGAGAGTAAAATCATGGCATTATTTGAAACTTTGTCCCTAACCGAAGCTAGATGGAAGGAGCCTGCCAAACATTATACTCAGAAGATATCAACTCCCACCTAGTTTTAATAGCTGTATGGCAAAGTTTAGCAGCATCCAAGGAAGTAGTCTGACTGGTCCAAGAGGAGGGTCTCAGTGTAAAAAGAATCTGTAGGACCATATTTTGCTATGTAAGGGTAAATTTTATTGTAAACCGCCCAGAGTCCCCCTTTTAGGGGGAGATGGGCGGCGATAGAAATGTGAATAATGAATGAATGAATGAATGAATGAATGAATGAATGAATGAAATGAAATGAAATGAAATGAAATGAAATGAAATGAGTTCTGGAATCCTGGTAGAAGCTGTCATATAATAAAACATGAGCAGTAGATTCAACAGCACCTGTACAAGGACATAATTGGGTAGCATAAGGTATTCTTTTATACCTGCCTTCTAGTATAGCAGATGGCAGAACATTAAATTGAGTTAATGTTAAAGCCCTTCTCAGCTTGGAAACTTATCAGCATTTAAGTATCCTGCAGATCTGAGTGAGGAAGATTTACTACTTAAGAATATATATTTGGGTAGTTGAGATTGATCTACTGTAATTGTCCTTCTGTGTCCAGCATACACTGTGTCAGTACCTTTTTGGCCTGCTCATACCCTAGGAATAGGACAGCCTCCCCAAAGAACCCACAGAAGTGCAGCTTCTTAAGTAGATATCTCCTCCATCTAGCACTGAAATTATCTGCTAGCATCAGAGGGTCAAGGTTATGGGCAGAAATTTTAACTTTAACCAGTAAGTAAAGAAAATTAGCCAAAACTTTATTTCAATCTTAATTACACTGGCCTCATAGCAGAGGACTACATTTGAGACACAGCATGGAACTTGAAAGGTGCTTCATAGAAATTTAGATTGTACAGTTTCTAATTTTAGGTAGTTACTAGAGGGACCTAGCTGAGCACCATTCAGGAGCTGAGAGAATACTTTGTCAGAAAATAACTTTAAAGCAGTAGGAATGAATAATCCTTGATCAATAGAAAATTCCAATTGCCAAGGCTGGTTTTTGGGTATTCTGGACTCCATAGACTGAGTGAACACTTCTCCCATTGGAAGCCTGAAAAACAATTCCAAAATATTTGAAAGTCTTGGTTTGCTCAATTTTGTGACAGTTTAGCTGCCACCTGTGGATTCTGGGATGTTTAGCACATACCAGGACTTGTGTGTTTCTTTCATAATTTAATATTAATTCTTCATTCTTGCAAAAATTTGCATTTTAGTCCAATCTAGGTCTGGGACAGAAGAATGACATCATCAGCATACAAAAGCCTGGGTATATGTCTGTGAACTAACTTTGGGTGGGTGGGGGGAGTCAGGGTTGTTCTGATGGTCAACCAAAGAATGTATGTAAAAATTGTATGGTATTATACAGTAATGGTGCTAGAATGCAGCCCTAACTCCCCTTATTGAGGTGATTGCTATAGTTAAATGCCCTTGTGGGGTAAAATGAATTTCTGAGAATTTTCATGTAGCTTATAGGAGTGATAGGTTCCTATCTATGGTGGAATTGGCAAATGTGTCCCATAGCCTAACTCTCAATATCAAATCAAAGGTGGACCTAAAGTCAATAAAAGCAGCAAATAAAGCAGATCCTGCTCTAGCCATATACTTCTCTGTTAGATGTTGCAGGATGAAAGATAATTTAGGGGAACTCATTATTTCAGTTCCTTCACATAGAAGTAGGTTAGACAAAGCAGATGCAGATAGAGATGTTCTTATAGACATTATGAAGTTAACAGTACTATAGAACACAAGGATTCAGTATATTAGGACAGAAGTAGGTTATTTTTTTCCTCTTGGAGGTTACATTTCTATTAAGAGGTTTTCAGCTTCATAAGGCCACACAGGACAGAGATAATAAAAACACAGGTTAGGGGCAAAATTGCCAGCTATTTTTTTAAAAGGGGGTGTTAATTGAAGATAAGACTACTAAACTCATACTTACTTTGAATCCTAAATCATCCAAAAGCAAGAGAAATATGCAGATAGAAACTGTACCACCAAAACCCACCAAACAAGCAATTTAGAATGATTTGGATGAGGAGAAACCCACCCTGTATCAGTCTTGCCCCCCACTCCAAATTGCTCCTTCCTTCTAGGATTGCAGCAACAGGGTGTTGTGTTTTTGTTTTTTTTTTTGAACTGACAGGTTTATAGGTTAGCTGACACCTTCCCTCTGTGGAATTTTAATTAACTTCTCCCATCATTAATATGTTAAGGAGCTAAGGTTCTATTATACAGGGTCAGCAGTGTGTTTCAGGCCTTGCTATATCAGCCATCAAATTGAAGAATTAATGACGTGGCTAATCGTCTCTAATACTGGGGGTGGGAAGGAAAGAGAAATGTGATGGGATCAGCAGTCTCATAAAACAAGCAAGTGATCCAAACCTGGTGGCTGATGGAGAAGCCACTCTGCAAGCTTCCATTTATCACCCAGTGGGGGGAAAAACACGCTAGGTAAATATTGTGACAGAGAGTGTGTGTTCACTCGAGAGAGAGAAGTTAGCGTTCTGACAAGAGGCCAGCCCTGCAGGTCATCACTTAGGAAGATAAAACAGTGTGCAGTACAAGAGCGGGCCCAGTAATAGCAATTCACTCAGAGTTTACCTCCTGAAACTCTAGAAGGAGCTCTGAACAAGCAGTTCAAAGATTCTTAGTACTGGCACAGCTAATAAAAAAAAATGTGTTAAACAGCTGTGTTCATTGGTTGGTGCTGGAAATACGGAGCTGCTATGATAGTTCCTATGTCTATATTCAAAGAAAATGTCAAGTGGTGCTCACTCAGTAGAATGGAAGGAAATAACTCTTACATGCTCACTAATTCAAATTACTGCTGTGAATTAGAAAATTTAATTTATTCAATTTAGGCACCACCTGACTCCAAACTGACTCTGGGCAGTGTAGAATAAAATAAACAGAAAATAAATAAACAAACAAACAATAAGAACCAATTATGGATTCGACTAACCACCCCCACACACAATCCAGCAGGGACCCCAACCACCCTAATCTAAGGTCTGGGAGAACAGCCAGGGTCTTGAAGGGTTTCCAGAATGCCAGCAGGGTGGGAGTCACATGGATATCGGGGGGAATCTCATTCCCCGTGCAGGTGCTGCAACACTGAAGATGTTAGATGCTTCTAACTGAAGAGACCCAGAGCGTGTCAATTGTGTCTGATTGAACTGGCCAGGCTGATACCACAGGAGATAGGGGGTTCCTCAAGTAACCAGGCCCTATGCCATAAGAAAGGACAATAATAAAATATAGGAGAAAAAAGATATCACAACAGACCAAACGTTCAGCCCAGAATATTTCATTGCTTCAATTCCCCACCATTAATTTGGCTTCAAAAACTTCTAAATCAGATATTGCTCCAAATTTAAGGCAAGTTTATCACAGAAAATTTGGAATTTGAAAGTCATTATAATTCAAAATTGAAAATGAGGTTACTCAGAATACAATTATTTTTTAACAATTTGGGCTATACATAGCAGCAGTCCTATAAAGCTATTCAAAGCCTGCATGGTACACTGCTCAAGCTGCAGTAATTGTTTCAGCATTTTGGTATAAAAATTGTCATCTTTTACCAGGCTTCCAAAGTAGAATACTATTATAACATAAATGCAAAACTCAAAACCACTTATCAAAAAAGTTGAATTTCCTTCACAGCTTATTTCTTAGATACTCTAGAACACTAGACTATGTTCACAGAAACCCAGTTATAATATTAAATGTACTCCCCTGTGTTTTAGTGATGCTTATCAATATCCCCACAGAAAATGAGTAAGCTTCCAGTTGCTTCCAATCTGTGGCATCTGTAACAATCTGTAATAATGTCAAAATAATAACGTGTGCATGACATCATTGCACAAAGGACACAACTTAATCTTTCTGTGGCAACATCTGTCACAAGAACAAAAGTCCCATCATTTGAATGAGGACATCATGACATATGTCATCATTTGCCCCTCACTTGCCTCCCACTGCAGACACCTATGCCACCAATGCAGCTCCAAAGAATATAGTGACATCATTTTCATTTTGCATCAACAAAAGATATTCTCTGAAACAGAACCTACCGTAAGCGTGAACATCAAAAAGCGTAATTTAAGAACACATGAATACTGTAGTGTATAAGGCCCATAGTAGGCCAACAGTTTGTTTCTTACAGTGACAGGTGTTCAGGAGGTGGAAACATACCTCTCTTCAATCACTGTGCCCCTACAATAGATATCTGGATAAATGTGCTGCCCCAAACTCAAAGCTAGTGCTGAGTCTTAAGGATAATAGCCCTTGACTACCTGTCCTCCCATGAAAATTATCCAATCTCCTTTTAAAGTTATCCAAGTCAAGGGCCACAAACAAATTTTATGGTAATGAATTTCATATGTTAATTATGTGTTGTGTTTCAACTTCATTGGATAACCCCTTGGCCAAGTGTTTTGAAAGAAAAAAAAGCCTTCTTCCTGTACATTTTCTCTATACCATGGATGATTTTATACAGTTTGGTCACATGATCCCTCAGTTGCATTTTTCCCTAAACTAAAGAGTCCCACATGTTCTACCCTTTTTTTTTGTATGGAAGGTGTTTGAACCTCCTGATGATGTTTGTTGCCCTCTTTTCCCAGCCTTATATCCTTCTGTAGATTATCAGAACTGTATTATACATAGAATTCCAAAAGCAGACATTTATATATTCGTATAATGACATTACAGTATTGATTTATTTTTAATCCCTTTCCTACTGAAATCTACCATGGAATGTGCCTTTTTCACAGCAGCCACTTCTCCAATAAACTATCCACTTTGATCCCAGTATCTTTTTCCTGCTTGGTTACTGATAAGTTAATTGCCTGGTCCCTATCAGTGTACATATGAAGTTTTTGCCTCAATGTGCATTACTTTACACTGACTTAAACCACATTTGCAAATTAGTTTTTATTCACCAATTTTAAAAGGAATCTTTTGGAACTCTTTACAACCACTTTTGGTTTTCACTACCCTTAACCGTTTTGTTTCATCAGTAAATTCAGTCAGCTCACTATGTACCCTAAGCATCAGTTCTGATACAGTTGCTTGAATGTCTCCACTTGTTACTTCTCTCCATTGAGAAAATTGCTCATTTATTCTTACTTTTTGCTGTTTTTTTAGCAGTTAGCAACACATGAAAGGACACATCCCCTTATCCCATGACTGTTAAATTTGTTCAAGAGCCTTTGATGAGAAGCTTTGTCAAAGGCTTTCTGAAGCATACAGACAAGATTGCCTCATCCATGTGCCTGTTGACATTCTGATAAAACTCTACAAGGTTGGTGAGGCAGAATTTAGCTTCACAGAATCCATGCTAATTTTCTGAAAGCAAAGATTGTTCCTCCATATGCTTTATTATTTGTTCTTTAATTACCATTTGCCAGGAACTGGCGTTAAGCTGACTGGTCTATTATTTTCCAGATCTTCTTTGGGTCCCTTTTTAAAGATTGGCATTACATTGGCTACCACCAGACCTTTGGCACTCAGCCTGGTTTTAGGGACACTACATATTTTTTACTTAGGTCAGCAATTTCACATTTGAATTCCTTAAGGTCCCTCAAGTGGATGCTCCAGGACCAAATGACTTCTTATTGTATGCTGTGTTGAAATGTCTTAAAATATCTTCTTTGTTACTTCAATTTGCTTTTGTTATTCTGATTCCTCCACCACCCCCACCCAATATAGGACTTATACTTTAGTCTGTAACTTCTGTAAAGACAGATGATAGAAAAGACAGAGGCAAAGAGTTAATTTAGTTTCTCTGTAACCTCCATATCCTTCTTGGACATTCCTTTAACTTTGTTGTTGTCTAACAACTATTTCCTTGGCTGGTTTTGTTTTGAATGTATTTAAGGATGTCTTTGTTGTTTCTGTTATTATATTTTGCCATATACTCCACAATTATTGTTTATCATTCCTTATTATAATTTTACAATTGTACTTAATTTTACAATTTTACACTTAGAAAAGTCTGTGCTCCTTTTGTTAGGAAAGGCTTTCTACTTCTGGAAGAAAGATGTCTTAACCTTTACAGCTTCCTACACACTACTATAAAGCCATGTTGGCCTCTTCCTGGACTTGGCTGAGCTTTCCTTACCTTGTGGAATACATTCTAGCTGAGCTTCAATTACTGCAATTTTAAATAATCTCCATGTATTATGAAAACATTTCACTCTCTTTACTTTTCTTTCCAGATTCTTTTTAACCAGTCCCCTCATTTTTTTATTAGTTTCTCCTTTTCTAGTCAGATGTGACTACACTGGACCCTGCTGGCAGCTTCCCATCTGAGTGTACACTAAATGAAATATCATCATGGATATTATTTCCAATAAGTACTACAATATTTATACCTCACACCAAATCATGGCTACCATTTAAATTTGGTAACTAGAAATTTGGTTTCTCTCTGTGGTCTGTAAATGGATGTACCCAGTTTATGCAAAGGTACAGATAGTCCTCAACTTACGACCAGAACTGGGACAGGAATTTCCATTGCTACGCAATGCGGTCATAAAGCATGACAGCACATGACCACATGACTTAGAGACAGCAATCCCGGCACTCCCCATTGCCACTGTTAAGCGAATTCCACTGGTTGTTAGTCGAGGACCCAATCCAAGCCATTCCGGGCCTGGTCCCTCACAGCCCAGTAAGGTACTGCCTCCAACTCCCCCCACCCGCCTATCTCCCCCCATTTCTGCCCATTTGGCTACCCTGCACCCTGCCTTGTGGAGCAGCAAGCAACCCCAGAACCGCTTGGCTACATGGCTCTCTGGCTGCTCGCCACTCGGTGGCTCAGGGGCTTCTTGCTGTGCCGTGGATCTGGGGCTACAAGAAACCCCTGAGCCACAGCACGAAGCCACAGCCATCCCTAGAAGCCTTAGCTGCCCCAGCCCAGTCCCAGCTGCAGTCGCCCTCACTACCCTGCACTCTGAGACCCCTGCTTCCCTACACTCCACCACCCCAGCTAACATTTGCTATCACCTTGCTCCCACTAAAGATGAGGCATGCTTGGCCTGGCCCTTTGCACCAAGAAGCCCCTTGGCACTTCATGCCAAGAAGCCTCCCAACAGTGGGAGCAAGAAGACAGTCAGCTGGGGTGGCAGAGCACAGGGCTGCAGGGGGCCAAAAGGGGATAGATGGGGCATAGATGGGGGGGGGGGAAGATAGGTGGGCAGGGGAGTTGAAGCACCCTTGTGGTCATAAGTATGGATGGGTTGCCAAGCACCCAAATTTTGATCACGTGACCACGGGGGTGCTGCAATGGCCATAACTTCAGGGGCCAGTTGTAAGTCCCTTTGTTCAGCACCACCATAACTTCGAACTGTCGCTGAACGAATGATCATAAGTCAAGGACTGAAATTGAAATGCCGTTATAGCAAAAACTTTTCCTTTGCATGCTTTACTAATTTCCTTCAATATGTCCAGATCATCTTCAACATTTTGATTAGATGGGATATCCTTAGATTGAATTGACATTAGATACTGCTACCTATAGTGATACTGTGGAGTAATGTGGTCTTCCAAAATTTTCTAGTACCTTAAGATTTAAGATTTTACATCCTCCTAGATATAAACCCCAACACCATCTTCACTGTCATTATTAAATTAGAATGACAGTATGTTACTGATTCTCTCCATTCTACCAGGTTTCTACATTCTATGTGTTTCTTCACAATCAAGTAGTCTAACTACCCCATTTTGGCTCAGAAACTTTTAACATTGGTATAGAAATATCTATACACCATGTTATTTTTTTTCAAATCTGGTTGGCATGAGCCTTTTTCATGCTCTTGAGTATCTGGTCATGTCCACCCATGACAAGAACACCCTTTTAATACTGCCTCTATATTTTTTTTAAGTATCTGAAACATCTCTACTGTTCCAAATGGGATACTGCACAGCACCTATTGTTTTTCACTCAGGTATCATCTTAAAAGCTGCTTTGAAACCTTTTTGAAGTTTCATACTAGCAGTCTACTTTCATATAATTCAATAATGGAGCTTGGCTTGTGCTAAAACATCCCCCAATGCCTAAGATATCTAAACTCCTCTGACTGCCACCACCATCTCACTCATGTATTCAAGCTTGTCTAGTTTGGCCCTGCTATGAAACAAGCAGCATTTCTGAGAATGCTACAGTCCTGGGCTTTAATTTGCTACGTAGCAGCTTAAATTTGTCTTCCAACTACAGCACGTTTTCCAATGTCATGGTGCCAGCATGGACCAAAACGATTGCTTCTTGTCTAGCACTATTTTGGAGCTTATTTAAACAGTTTGTGACATCTGCAAACTTCACACTAGTAAGAAGGTCATCACATGATTTAAATGACCATCACAACTTCACCTGCACAGCTTTTAAAGATTAAATTATCCACAACTATAAAAGCCCTCAGCTCTCCAGAGAAGCTTACTTAGGTCAAGAGAGTCTGGATTCATGAATCAAGGGCTGGGAGGTCCTACTTTCCCAAGACCTTCATTCTCCTTGACAGCAAGTAAGGTGGGAGTGGGATGAGGCTATTACAACATGAAAGGTCTTGTTTACATACTTCTTCAACTCTTCGAGCATCTCTAATTCAGCCACTCTGGTTCCAAAGGGACTTATTTCCTAAGAGCTAGGAACTCACTGCCCCATCACTAACCCACAATGTTTGTCCAACAGGCATTCACAATTATATAATAAATCCCCCAACTGCCATTCTACCTTCATACTTGTTGTTGTTGTTGTTGTTGTTGTTATGTTGGTTTTCTTATTCTTTAGGAATTATAACCTAAAAGACAGCCCCTACACTATATTTTTACTCAGTTTGGAGTCCTGGCTTCCACTCCTTGATGCTTAATCTCAGAGACAGGAAATCATTCCTTCCCACTTTTCTACCCCAATAAACTCTTTCGCAAAAAAAACCCAAAACTCTTCTAATTTGCCCTCTTGGTCACAAGCTCTCAGTTATCTCTCCTCTTTCCAAACAGTGTTGGCTGGGACCAAGCTGTTGATTGATCATCTAACCAGTGAATCAGCTCTAACTATAAGGCAGCTACCCACCAAGTCCATATGCTCAGCAAGCCAGCAAGCACACAGCTCACTCAACATGAAGAAGTCCAGCCTCACCCAATTTGCCACAAATGCAACTAATCAGTTTCACAAATTCATGGGCTCCCTCTTAAAACCTGCCATTCCTGTATGCCTCTGGCTGTGAGCTCCCAACTGCCTCTTCTCTTTTCACAGAGAAAGGACTTCTGTGAGATTCACCCACACACACAGTAAAGTGCACACGAAATTAAATAATAATAATAATTTTAGCCACATAAAACTCCAAGCTCACAACTTATGAGAAGTCCTGCACAAGCTTGCCATCTTGGCTTAACTGCAACAGCGAGAGTCACCTGGGCTGCCACAGTGCGGGCTAAGTGGGAGCACCACATGACAAGAGATCCCATTTAATCCAGGCCACAGAGTCACCAAGCAACCCTCGCTGCTACAGTTAAGCTGAAAGAGCAAGCTTGGGCCTTTTCCCTAGGACAGCAGGCAGGTAGTCCTGTCCCAGCCTTGTAGTGGTAGCTGACCTGCTCTGGACCCCACAGTCTCCAATGCACAAAAGAGTGCCTCCCTCCAAAAATGGTTTAATACATTTTCCTCCTCCCCCCAAGACAGGTTTAATTTCCTTCCTCTCTCCTAAAATGGTTTAAGTAATATCTGTTGAGTTTGGGGGCATACAACGTCCATGGTCATTGTAACTTTATAAACATTTCAATGTTTAAATTAATAATAATTAAAGTTTAAATAAGTTTGGAATACATCTAGAGAAGAAGGAAAAAATGGGGAAAAAATGAAAAAGAGGGGGCAATGTGAAAAATGAAAAAGAGGGGGTTATGTAAATTTTTCATATAATGTCTTTTTTTCTACTTTTTTCTTTCATTACAACATCAAATTCCAAAAAGAAAAAAGAAACAATTTTAAATGCTTACACAATATTGATCTCAATTATCAGTTATCAGTGACTAGTGAGTTTATATTATAATCTCAGCAAAAGACTAGCAAAGCGCATCCACAAGCACCAACTAGCAGTCAGAAGACACGATGAGAACTCCTTAATCTCACAACACATGGACAGACTCAACCATAGTTTCAACTGGGAAATTGTGAGCATCCTAAACCAAGCCAAATCCAAAAATGCCAGAGAATTCCTGGAGGCCTGGAACTCAGACAAAGCAGTCATCAACAGACACACAGAAGTAAACAACATTTACATACCATTCAAAAGAGACAATAGAAAAGCCAAAAGACCAGTACACTCCCTTGCCAGCAATCAACACCCAGATATGCAAAAATCAACACTGGGATTAACACCAGATGAACAATCAAACAGCACAATACACCTTAATCAAGGAATTATTAACTCAGTCAATCAACCAAGCAGCAAACAACAGCTAAAAAATGCAATATTTTGTATAGTACATTTCATTGTAATGGCAATATGATACAAATTAGAAATAGTGTTGACATATGCAGATCCCATTTCCATGGATCCACTGTATACTGGGACATATTATTGAATGCAGCACTGACTCCATGCATTTATAATACCATTAAGTGTTACAAAATGCATAGCATCATAATTGTGGGAGAAACAGAAACAGTTTGAAAGATCATATGTGTTTTCAAACTAGTCTTATAATGGGAGCATGGCCCACAAGTGCTGGAATTTTGAAAGTAAGAGAGATTCTCTTCTTTATCTAATTAATATGTGTACCAACACTGAAATATGCAGAAATAAAACTTCAAAACAAAAAGTTTGTGTGTATATTCACAGTTGCAGGTATATATGGAACCTTTGCCTTCTATAAGAAACCTGGTGAACCACACCACTCATTCAAAGAGAGGAAGCAGAAGACAATCATCCTTATCCACAAATCCTTTAAGAACAGCACCAGGAATTAGATTACTGGCTAACGCAAATCCAATACCACTCAAAAACTTTTAAGAAATAAACAAACTTAATCAAAGTGATCTAAAAAATATTGGAAAGTAAAAGAAAAACTGCACAAAGACAAATGAAATTGTGAGGATGTTGTGCATTGTGCAAGTGAGTCAGATGCTGCAATGGGGAAAAAACTGAGTACAATACTAAGTGTTAATACTTTTCCCATATTTAATCTCATTTCATAAACTGTTCTGAATATGTACAGCTTTGCTATATAATATCAGACTCAGAAAATGCTACTTTTACTGAAAAGCTATGACACTGTTCACTTTTTATGTTTTACTTTATTTATTATTTATTTATTTTCTACCCCGCCTTTATTATTTTTATAAACAACTCAAGGCAGTGAACATACCTAATACTCCTTCCTCCTCCTATTTTCCCCACAACAACAACCCTGTGAGGTGAGTTGGGCTGAGAGAGAGTGACTGGCCCAAGGTCACCCAGCCAGCTTTCATGCCTAAGGTGGGACTAGAACTCACAGTCTCCTGGTTTCTAGCCTGTTGCCTTAACCACTAGACCAAACTGGTCTATATATAAATAGAATATATATATGAAGATCAGATCTGCTGTTCTTAAATGAACCAACTCTTTACTTCTGGGTGGCTGTATAGTAAAAGTTTTTGATAAAGGCTGAAATAACAGCTGATTTAGTAGTTTCAAGTAAGAAGCAGAACTGACTGCCATACTTGGTAATTTATTTAACCCACATAAACTAACAGACTACTGCATATTCAAAACTTTTCAAGGTTTTATTCCCATCCCACCCCAAATGAGAAGACAGGATACCCCAAATGAGAAGACAGGATACCCTGGAGAAGATGCTGATGCTAGGGAAAGTGGAAGGCAAAAGGAAGAGGGGCAGACCAAGGGCAAGATGAATGGATGATATTCTAGAGGTGACGGATTTGACCTTGGGGGAACTGAGGGTGGCGACAACTGACAGGAAGCTGTGATGTGGGCTGATCCATGAACTCACGAAGAGTCAGAAACGACTGAACGAATAAACAACACCCCCCCCAAATGAAAGAGAAAGTTTTGATTTTATAAATAAATAAAAAGGTCAAAACTTTCAATTTCTCAAATCTTAGGGTTCAGTGCAAAGTGGGAAAAAAAGCTTGAAAATATACAATATTGAAATATTGTTCAACCCACTTCCTATATCTTTCTCTGCATAAGTAACTACTTTTAGACAAAATAAGGTTTTTGAGTCATAAAACTGATTCTATCTTGACACAGAATTTTAGATTTCTGATTGTAGAATAGGCAGCTCTATGAACAAAAAAAGGTAGATTAGATGTGAAGTGTCCATACACTGAAGATAGGTTTTTCAATGACCTTTTTGTTACCTTGATAATGGACTAATGGCAATGGACCAGACCCGGTCTTCTGTCTGTATTGTGTGCAGACACTGCCCAGCTCTGCCTGATGACAAGGACCAAATCTGAAGAGAGAAAAAGAATGAATGGTGCACAACAAGATGTAGTAATAGTAGTTGTGTTTAAAAAGAAAATCCCTCCCAATGAGACTGTGAACTCATTCTTAAATTAATGTAAAACCTCTATTCTACCATTTTGATTACAAGGTATTGGGAGACTAAGTTTATTTACAGCAATGAAATATTGGAGTGTCATGCACTTGATAGTAGTTATACCACAATATGTATTATTTGTTACCAGTCTAAAATGGCTTGTGTATGAGTTTACAAAAACGTGCTACTGATATTCAGAGTAGATTTAAACCTGTAGTGCAGAACTTCTTTCATATTCCAAAATTTCTCTCTACCACCCTCTAAAAGTGATATCCTACTTTTCACATGCTGGGATTGAAGCCTCTGGTCCTCACTCCTTTTATCCTTCCCCCTATTCAAAATCTTAGGGGAATTTGAGTATTGTTTGTGTTTGTTGACATTGATAATGCTTAGGATTGCAGGCTATTCAGTGTCATTGAAGAATTTGGCACCTAGTGTCAGCAAAAGCAGCAGAAAAAGCTGAGCTCTTTTAATGCACCCCTATCTCATAGAGGTTAAAAATATTGCTAGGAGCATGCTATCTGGTACCTATCAATGTGGAATGTGCATTAGCAGCTACTCAAAGCTCAGTCCTAATCAACACTCACTATCCTTCCAAAGCACCCAATGCACTTACAGCTCCCATTAGGGACCTAATTGGGATTCCCTCCAAGCTAGGAGTTAACACAAGGAAAATGTCAGAGTAAAAATAAAAGCAATTCCCTGCTCATAAGGATCAGGCTTGAAGAGTGTTAGCTGAGCCAGACTCCATTTCTGCCTTGAAAAAAAAACAATGAAGACAATTAAAGAAAAATTCCCTATGACTTTCAAAATGCCCTCAAGGTCATTTTCTGACTAAGAGAGCAAGCATACTGCGCCCTCACAGAATTCTGCATAGTGGATTATCCATCATAATTAAATAATTATCTATCTTCTCAATCATGTAGGAACTATAAACACTGGATATGCATTATTTTTACAACTCTGTTAAGTCAGCAAAATCCACCAAGATGCACTGTGACACAGAAAAAGGCCCCACATCAAAACATGTTTTCTTAATACAAGTTCCACTGAACCTAATGAGTCATGTTTCTGTATTATATGGTTTGGATCACTGTCCCATTGCACACCATATGAACACTGTAACGGAGTTCATAATATTATTAGTACAACGCATATTATATTTAACCATGGTTTTTACAACAGCTTCTGGGGAAGAATACAGAAACTTCCAAATTACACAGAACTATTTTTCAGTAAACGCAGAAATTACTTCTAATCTATGTATACAGAATGGAAAAAAAAATCCTGGTTCTAAAAATAATTATCTAAATGCGTTGGGAAAAGAAACAGAGAGGAGAAGGAAATTGGAAAAAAACAATAAAGGGAATTTTATATAATTCTTCCTCTTGCTCTCTGCCCCCCTCCCCCAATTGTTTCACCAGTGCAGTGGCAGAAAATTCTGAGCCTAAAGCACCAGGTGTTCTCAAAGCTTAGTCTTCACCATGGATGGTACAAATCACTTAAGAGATGCTGTAGACATTGCAGCATATTATGAGTTTCACAGATAAGAAATACATTTATACTGCTGCAATTTAAAAAAAATGATTACATTGCAATCTTGATCCAGTATTTCCTTTCCTCTTTTTTTTTTTAAGCTGTTCAGTCATGTCTGATTCTTGGAGACTGTCGGGCAAGGTTTTTCAGAAGTGGTTTGTCATTGCCTCCTTCCTAGAACTGAGAGGTGACTGGCCCAAGGTCACCCAGCTGGTTTTGTGCCTAAGGCAGGACTAGAACTCACGGACTCCCAGTTTCTAGCCTGATTGCTTAACCACTACACCAAACTGGCTCTCTCCTTTCCTCTAGTGGGGAGAAAATATTTTTTTTAAAAAAACACAAGCTAGATATTTCCTGCTAATAAATCTACTACAATGTTGATCTCACACAAAAATACATGTGCACACTTTCAGTTGTGCTTCTTCCAATCTTTTTTGGCTTTGTCCCACCACCTTTAGGACAGTTAAGGAAGAGAAACAAACTCTCTTTTGTGTTAGGCTTCTAAACAGTTGGTCTTAGTGCCTTTATCCAAGGATTGGAAGTTAGCAGGACTTTGGCATTGGGTTTTTATTTGTTCTCAAAGTTAAATATAAGAACTATATACCGCCCCCATCCATCAACTGTCTTTATACACACTGACCTGGTAGCACAAATATACTGTATAACGTACATGCTTACCTTTGCTGTTCTATCTCGAGAACCACTCACAATGATAGACCCTTGACAGTCCACACAGTTCACTTCCTGTTCATGCCCAAGGATCTTCAAACTGAAGGAACCATTAAGTTTATGGAGGGCAATATTTCCATCTCTGGAAAATAAAATCACAAGCAAGAAAGTCACCTTCTCAGATAAGATCGTAAGGCATGTAATGTTGTGGCATATGGCAAATAGCTGGACATATCCAGATAGAGCGCCTGTTATTCTGTAGTATGAGCCAATTTACTGGATTCTGCTTTAAATTATTCCAGGCTGCAATCACCAGGTATGTGCAAAATTACAGCACAAAAGGAAATTAGTGGAAGAACAGTTCCCCAGGCTCTAGCAGAAGTTATAGTAGACATATCAGTAGAATGTATGTTTAATAAAATACAGAGTTCAGTATATATTTAAAATGCTAATAAATTCTGCATGGGAAAAGGTATCTACATATTTATCCAAAAATATGCCTTTCGGGGTATATGTTCTTTAAAAAAAATCAGATCTAGAATTTTAGTTTCATGCAAATTACCAGCATGTACAGATACAGTTTGATATGCTTGAATCACAACATTATTAAACAAAATGTTATAAAAAAATTATATGTTCACACAATTCCTATTCCGCATTAAGAAAATCAGATTATCTCTATACATGTTGAATAAAATCCAGAATCTCTCTCTGCCTCTCTGCTGAGGCATTATACATTCCATACATATTTCTTGTCTTCTGGCACAATTATTTGAATTTTGGTGTAAGAGGAAAAGGTAAGGAACTATATAGCTCACTGAAGCTCTCTCCATAACCAACAGAAAACAATCACATAATGCAGGTACTCTGAAAGTCAGTTCCTCCTGTTCTAGTTCAAGAGCATCTATATATCAATGCTACGTGCTCAACAATCTTCACTCTCCTCCCTATTTCTCTTCAACAAAGAACTTACCCTCCTCCACTGATAATATGGCCATTATCAATTACAAAACGGCACACGTCCTCCTGGTGACCAGAGAAAACTGTCTGAGGATACCATACCAAACTGGCATCTTTAGGATGGAGCCAATAAAGATGGATGTCTTCTGCTTGGGATAGGTAGAGGTAGTCACCATCTAGCTGCATCCAGGGCATTAAACTGGAGGGGAAAATATTTTGAATAGAAATCAGCCAATTTCCAATTGGTAATGGTTTCATGGGCTATTTATTCATATCTAATGCATAAATCTGCTATATAAAAGTCAATGCAAACATAGTATATATCATATTTGTAATCTCTTGTGCAACTTATAGATCTCTAAATGCATTTTCTCTCTAAAAATATATATCCAGAAATCATTTCATAACATTTGGTAAAGTCCAACATCTGAAGGAGACCTAATGTTCAGTCTACATATTAGTCTGGTTCCTTCAGTTGGAAGATCCTTGGGCATGAACAGGAAGTGAAATCATAAAATCAGTTTGATTTCAAATGCAAGTGAAATGAAATCCTAAATTAGAACTCTATAGTTTTAGAACTTCAAATTTCTCAATTTTTAAAAAATTCATGCTTTATTTTGTATTAATCCTAACCTAATAAACTCAAATTAAAAAGAAGCCTTCTTTATAGGAATGCATTCATGCTTCTATTTTGCAGACTTAAAACAAAATATTGGTAAATTGGGTAGGCAGGGGAGAATGTACCCTTCCATACAAAAGATGTGAAAACAAGCACAAAAAACTACACCAGAAAAAATATTGTGACAGGAAAACCTTCTATAAAATGGTAGACTTTGCAAAAAAAATGAACAACAAAGTGGTTTATTAGAGGAAGTGGAAAGTAATCTAAAAAAATAAATAAATAAAATACCAACCTAACAAGTCACAAATTGGTCCTGGCTAAGTTTAATCATTCCTTTCTAAAATATATAGGTCTCATAAATTAAGACCATTCATAACATTTAATGGTGTATATCTACTTTATTTAATAGCAAGGGAATCTCATTAACATTATATAAAATTCTTATACTAAGCATGACCAGTTTCTCTTGAAAGTATTAATAAAACTTTGTGAAGATTATTTGGGATTTGAACTCGATGAAGTTCACTGCTCTCTTTATAGTACAGAATTTCTTTTCAATCAATTTCAACAAATTACTAAGAATTGACTATGAAGATAATTCATAAGCAGCACTACAATCCATTAAAACTGAACCATATAAATTCTAAATTCTAATTTTTCCAGAGTGTTTTGGCAAGGTTATACACAAAATGGTATATATTATTGCCTTTTCTGGCAGTGGTCAGTTATCCAGTCCTTTTGGTTGAAAGTTTTGAAAGAAATTGGTAAAATCAGTCAACAGTGTTTTATAAAAAGTCTGCTGTTGTTCATTGCCAATATTTCCTATGCTATATAATCTAATGAAATTTAAGAAATTGCTTCAATTCTTGGTGTTAACTGCCAGCTTTGTTATCACAAAACACCATAAACTAAAATGCTTCCTTTGTCCGATCAGGGACATTTAAAATATTGGAAATTGCTCCAGCAAAAAAAAATTACAACACTACCAAAAGCTTGAGGAAAAATGGTAATGAAGAATACATTTACCAATTTAAGTTAGTCACTCTAATGTTTGCATTAAGATCATGTGAATACACAGACACACAAATACACAGACACACACATATACAGACACACAGTATGCCCTATATGTGTTTAAAGCTGAATAACCATTAAATGGCAAATGGGATTCTTTCAAGCCCCAAAACACATTCATACAAAAGAAAACCTAATTTACAGGTAATACCTATTTTCAGTGGAAACAGAAAATATTGTCCAGACTGATTTGTCTTATTGTTTGTGGCAAAATTTGTTATTACCTGAAATTCAGGTCTGAAATTCAGATCCAGTAGGTCTGTCTGTTAAACAGAAGTCTGCTAAACCAAGGTCCATTAAATCAAGATATGTACATGTGTATTTATTTATTTGAGTCTCAGTACAAGGCATATCAATTAGTGTGTGTGTGTGTGTGTATTTCACACACAATTTTTCTTGCTTTTGGGTATGCCATTGTTCTATTTTTCTTTTTAATTCTGTATTTTTTTTACTGTTTGTCTTTTTGTTTTGCAAAAAAACCCTGTTTCTTAAATGAGGCAGTCATGTGGGATGGATGGATGACAACTCATTTCTAAGAATATCACAGATAATCTCCAATAGATACTTCAGCATTAATATACTAGCTAAAGGGAAAATATTTAATTTTCCAAGAAACAATATATGGTTCCTTAAGTGCTGAGGCATCAATGTCCTCATAACATAAATTCCAATTCAAAGAATGTGGTTGAAGTTTTTCCTAAACAAAATGGCCAATAACTGTATATTTGTTGTACTGGAAAACATATTATGTGGAAAAGTCCTTACCCCTCTTGGACCAAGGAGTAATGACAGGGAGGCTATTTTCTCACCAGATTTTAGTCAACCCTATTTAAACCAGTAATCCACCACTTTGTTCATTTAAGTAACAGGAGAAAGATAACATAAAACTCAACTACTACTACTACATAAAACTGAGAGTAAGAATTTATTGGGAACTGGAATATTAAAAGAATGTTAGTGATACAAGCTAGTAGAGCCTTACAATAAGCAATCACAAAATGTCCAAATTCAATGTAACAGCCCAACAGAGACCAAAAATAGAATGAACTCCAAAGAAAGGTAACTCTAGCTGTAGATAGTAGGGTGAGGAAAGAAAAGGAATCACTTGCTTGCGTTTCCATCTGAGGAGTGGAATTCTTCGACAGCGTCCAAGCCTCCAATTTTGAGAAACTTTGACCCTTTCCTTCACTGAGACCCCAGCCACTCTGCAGGAAGAAAAGACAATGTAACGTCAGGGCCAGGTAGGACTCCATGAAAATTATGGTATGACCACAAAGAACTGGTGATTTTATTACTGTTCCAGTTTTCAAAGGAAAAGGGAAACAGAATTAGCTAGTCAATGTAATCCACTTCATAGCAATAGAATATACTTGCAGTCCTAGTACACAAGCAACTACACTCCTTAAAATCTTCCAGGTAGAAAGCTTCTAGCGCATTACACTGACCATATATATTTCCAACAATTTGGCAGTCTTTGATATATGCATGTTATTATTTTCCACCCTTTCAGAGGATGTGAATGAACAGTGTTTCTTCCCATAGTTATCATATGCTTTTGATATTCTGATGCATAATTTTAGGAGCCTGGTATCTATCTTTGTTTAAAATTACTTTAAATACGAATTTGTCTTATTGCTGCATAAATATTGTTATGATGGTTCTACAAATCCTGTGTTTTTTGGAGTGGGGAGGGGGAAGGGTCAGTTTAATAAACTGGCTATTAAACTGGCCAGCTTCTTTTTCTGGTCAATATTAAACTCGGACCCTTTTTTTCCTGGTCACTTTCTCATTCCTTTTTTCCAAGTCATCGCTTACAGTTTATTTCCATTTCAAAGCATGTGGTTTACAATGAATCCTCATGCAGAGGAATAAAGTCATAAGTAAAGCTCAAAGCTAAAAACTAGTCCAATGCAGACAGAGCAAGTGGTACCTGCCCAAAACAATACAGAGGGTAGGAAACAAGTATTACATTTTTAAATTATGAAGGAACAAGATCAGTCACAGACCAAGGTTTTGTTTAACTAACACTATCAAGAGGTCAGAGTCTAAATTTAGTACCTGTTGGATTGACAAAGTAAAGAATGTGTATCCCTTAAATCTTCTGCATGAAATAAAACTATTTTTAAAGGCATATATAACAGTGGGAGAAGCAAACTTCAGAAATGCTTTTATCATGGCCTTGTGCCTTTCATCACCGAGCTCTTGAGCACCAACTCCTCAAATGCATGGCAAGTTACAGAACTAGAGTTATTGTAGCTGTTTATTATTAACACAAATTTGGAAGGATTTTGTTCTCATGGAGCTACAAAGGTGAGTTCAGGCTAATTAGCTAGTGTCAACTTCAATAGTCTAGCTTATGCAGGTGTTACTGCATGTTCCATCCTTCATTACCCTTACTTCACCCTTTCCTCTCCCCTTATTCTGGTCATCCTTATTGTTAAATTTTGGCCTGCAAATTACTTGTAACAAAGAGTTATTTCTTCTTTATCCAATAATGCTTATTTATTGGCATATGTTGGTCCACTGAAGAATATGTTGACATTCAAGGCTTTGCTTGTACATTTATTTATTTATTTATTTATTTATTTATTTAATCAATCAATCAATCAATCAATCAATCAATCAAACAAACAAATTTATCACCGCCCACCTCCCACAAGGGACTCTGGGTGGTTTACAGTAAAACATAAATAAGATAAATATAAAACTATAAAATACTATAATACATAATAAAATAAATATATTAAGAACCCAATGGCTAAAAGTTCTCTGTGATTCGCAAGCAGAGCAGGGTGCTTCTAAGAGACTAGCCATCCCTAGGAATGACTACTTTCCCTCCCGCCCCAGGCATGATGACAGAACCAGGTCTTTAGTTGTTTCCTAAAGTCCAGGAGGGAGAGAGCCAATCTCACTTCTGGGGAAAGGATATTCCAAAGGGCAGGGGCTGTTGCTGAGAAGGCCCACCTCCTGGACCCCGCCAGATGGAGTTCTCTTACAGACGGGGTCCTTAGTGTAATGGTTGCCTATTCTAAAACACCATCAGACTCTAAGTTGGAATTCAAAAATATCTGATTTATTAAAGAACAGCATGTAGGATCACAAAGAAAGCTGAGAATGATAAAAGCGCGCCAAATTCAAACTAAAAACCCTAGGTGAAAATGAAATCCCTCCCGCTTAGAATCTTCCCAAGTCCACAATCCCAGGTGCTCCTAACGGTTTCTGATGGTCTGCGGGAAAAGTCCTCGAGCAGATAAAATAACCCAAACACATTCCATTGTACTGATTTCACATACAGAGCTTGGTACAAGGTCTCACAGCAGCTCCCTCCCAAACAGAAACGTGCGTCAGTGCCATGGCATGTGAAACGTTACGATGTATAAACTACATTGAATCAGTGAACATGACACTTAGCATGCCCTCTCTGCATGACCAGGTGGGACGGGTTGATATTATAGGGATGAGACGGTCCCTTAGGTAACCTGGACCCGTGCCATGTAGGGCTTTAAAGGTGATAACCAACACCTTGAATTGGACCCGGAAGCATACTGGCAACCAATACAGCTTGCGGAGCAAAGGGCTGACATGTGCTGATCTTGGAATACCTAAGATCGCCTGCGCGGCTACATTTTGCACCAGCTGTAGCTTCCGGATACTCTTCAAGGGTAGCTGCATGTAGAATGCATTGCAGTAGTCTATATGGGAGATAACCAGGGCATGAGTGACTGTCTGAAGGGCCTCTCACTCCAGGAAAGGGCATAACTGGCGCACAACCCGAAGTTCCGTAAAGGCCCTCCTAGCCACGACTGCCACCTGCTCTTCAAGCAGGAGCTGTGAGTCCAGGAGGACCCGCAAGTTACGCACCAGGTCTGTCTGGGGCAGTGCAACCTCATCCAGAATTAAGGATGACAATTTCCCAGAAATCGAGGAGCCATTAATCCACAGCCACTCAGTCTTCCCCGCTTTCAGCTGCAACCTGTTGTCCCCCATCCAGGCCCCCACA
Source organism: Candoia aspera (assembly GCF_035149785.1). Taxonomy (NCBI): domain Eukaryota; kingdom Metazoa; phylum Chordata; class Lepidosauria; order Squamata; family Candoiidae; genus Candoia; species Candoia aspera. The sequence goes on along the minus strand of NC_086158.1, from coordinate 47,778,486 downwards.
GCCCCCAGGCACTCGGAAAGGGTGGTCACGGCATCACTTATTTCACCGGGATGGAGATGTATAATTGGGTATCATCTGCATATTGATGATACCTCACCCCGTAGTGATAGATGATCTCACCCAGTGGTTTCATGTAGATATTAAAAAGGAGTGGAGAGAGTACCGAATCCTGCGGCACCCCACAAAGTAGGGACCGCAGGCTGGATCTCTCGCTCCCTATCAACACCGACTGGGACCAACCCTGGAGGAAGGAGGTGAACCAGCGTAGAACCATGCTGCCCACCCCCAACTCCCTAAGTCGGTCCACAAGGATACCATGGTCGATGGTATCAAAAGCCACTGAGAGGTCAAGAAGAGCAAGGATAGATGCACTGCCTCCATCCCACTCCTGCCAGAGGTCATCCATAAGTGTGACCAATGCCGTTTCTGTCCCATAACCGGGCCTGAAACCTGACTGAAAGGGGTCTAGATAATCTGCTTCCTCCAGGATCCTCTGGAGCTGTAAAGCCACCACTTTCTCAACCACCTTCCCCAGAAAGGGAAGGTGGGAGACTGGGAGAAAATTGTCCAGTATAGTAGGGTCCAGCGATTGTTTCTTGAGGAGGGGGCGCACCAGCGCTTCCTTAAAGGCTGCTGGGAACACTCCCTCTCTCAAGGATGTATTTACCATCGCCTGGACCCAGCCACATGTCACCTCCTGGGCTGCTTTCACCAGCCAGGAGGGACATGGATCTAATTGGCAAGTGGTAGCATTTACAGTCCAGAGGATCCTGTCCAATTCCTCAGGTTCAACAGGATCGAACTGGTCCCAGATAACCTGGTAAGATTCCCTGGGTATCTCTTCCAACTCTGTCTCACGCTCGGAGTCCAACTCGGCCCAGATCCAATACATACTTTTCACTATCATTCCAAATATTCTCTTCCAGTAACTCAACCAAAATTCTCAGATTTTCCATAATACAGTAGATCTGGAGAGGTGGGAGTGTCTATACCATTAGATGTAACTTTAGAATCTTTAAAGGTAAGCCTAGCAAAAGTAACATTAATCTAGGCCAATTCTATACATCTGCATGCAACATTTTTGTACAAATTTTGATACAAAAATCTATTTTCCATTAAACACTTATGGTCTAGTTTTACCCTTCAAAACAAGGCCACGATAGCAAACAACAATGGCTAAGTCTGATACTTACTTTTTCAAGGCCACTACTCTTGCTTCCCAAGGCCATTACAAAGCACAAGACAAAATGTAAGGCATTTAAAGCTCAACAAAATGTGTGTGTGCTAAAGGAATCTATCCCTATCTATCACAAGAGTTACTTTAAAAAAGAGAGATACATAGCATCTTGCTGTGAGATTATCTTTCATTCTTCATTATACTGGAAATTCAAGACTATCACAGAAGAAGTCATAGAAGTATATAAATAAGTAAATAAGTAGGAGTGGAAACATGAACTAGGTTCTGCTGCCAAATAAACAAACAAAAAGGCTGCAATTGGAGATTTTCTAGCAATCCATCCATCAAACATGACGGTGAACTGAAGATCTCCGACTTCCCATTAGCTGTGAGGGATAACAAAGAAAAAGCTCTTTTCATGCATCACTGGACAGACCTCAAAAATCATGAATAATACATTTAAAACAATAGAAACACACACACAAAGTGCTGCTTTTAAACTGTTTTCTTTTGGTGTCCCAACAAACTGTGTTAGAATTAAAGGGACATTTAGCATTGTTTACTGGGTAGTGCTAAGTTTTAGACAACTTAAACCATTATACTGATTTTACAACATAATTTTTTAAACACGCCAATTCAAAACAGTAAAAGTTGCCTGTTAATTTTCATGGGTTTGGGAAATTTTATGTATCATCTCAAATTTGTTTATTTTAACAATTATCCCATTTTCACTGTGTTGAGAATTTGTTTGACATAAAATAAGTGGCATTTGTTATGCAATAATATTCATATCCTATGTTCAATTGGGCTTAATCCCTAGTAAGTGTATTTAGGATTTGTGTCAGCACATGTGCGTGTGTTTGGCTTGCTTTGTTAAATCAGATGATAATTGAAAGATTTTTATTATTACTAAAGGATGAATTGGGATGTTCTAATGACTAAGGATTTCATTGAGAATTCAGTTAATATTTGTAACTATGAAACATGAAAGACGTCTAAACTACACAGTAGAAGAAATACAGTTATCCTTCTTACCTATTCCTCTTTTCCCAAGGACTACTATTGTTTCAAAAATGACAAAGTGCTCCAAAGAGGGGAAAAAATCCCCCTTTAAACAAAGATCTCTTGTGGCTATTAATGTATGGGAGAATGTGTAACCTGGCCCTGAGGCCTGGCCAAACCAGTATTCCCAGCTCTTTGCCCACTGCCTGTGGCTCAATTATTCTTACTCTTCAGTTCGACTCCCTTTTCCGGCACTTTGTCACCATTATAATTTGACTGCATTCCTCTGCATGTGATCAACTTTAAACAAAACATACAGATTTCATCTTGGTCGCAGAGACACCAGAGAATCAGTTCAAAGATATTATTCAACACTGAAGTTACTTTATTTTACATGACTATTTATATCTTGCCCTTCAACTATATGCTTCATGACCAAGCAATACCCAAATAATACAAATATATAAAAAAAAGAGATTATGTCATATAAGGTAATTTGGAAAAAGGGCAGGAAAAATAAAAAAAAGTTCTTTGCCTGGTGTCAAAATAAGATGACTATAGGAGATCTTGCCTGGGGAGACCACTGTAGGGTTAGCATTGAAATGGTTATTTCTCTATGTGGCAAAGGTAGAAAAGAACCTCCAGTTATGATTTTAGGCAGTCCCTTAGTTACACCTGACCCAAGCCATGAAAGATTTTAAATGTCAATACTAGCACACTGAATTGAGCCCTGAATTTGTTTGTTGTTGTTTATTCGTTTAGTCGCTTCCGACTCTTCGTGACTTCATGGACCAGCCCACGCCAGAGCTTCCTGTCGGTCGTCAACATCCCCAGCTCCCCCAGGGACGAGTCCGTCACCTCTAGAATATCATCCATCCATCTTGCCCTTGGTCGGCCCCTCTTCCTTTTGCCTTCCACTCTCCCTAGCATCAGCATCTTCTCCAGGGTGTCCTGTCTTCTCATTATGTGGCCAAAGTATTTCAGTTTTGCCTTTAATATCATTCCCTCAAGTGAGCAGTCTGGCTTTATTTCCTGGAGGATGGACTGGTTGGATCTTCTTGCAGTCCAAGGCACTCTCAGAATTTTCCTCCAACACCACAGTTCAAAAGCATCGATCTTCCTTCGCTCAGCCTTCCTTATGGTCCAGCTCTCGCAGCCATATGTTACTACAGGGAACACCATTGCTTTAACTATGCGGGCCTTTGTTGTCAGTGTGATGTCTCTGCTCTTAACTATTTTATCGAGATTTGTCATTGCTCTTCTCCCAAGGATTAAGCGTCTTCTGATTTCCTGACTGCAGTCAGCATCTGCAGTAATCTTTGCACCTAGGAATACAAAGTCTTTCACTGCTTCTACATTTTCTCCCTCTATTTGCCAGTTATCAATCAAGCTGGTTGCCATAATCTTGGTTTTTTTGAGGTTTAGCTGCAAGCCAGCTTTTGCACTTTCTTCTTTCACCTTCATCATAAGGCTCCTCAGTTCCTCTTCACTTTCAGCCATCAAAGTGGTATCATCTGCATATCTGAGATTGTTAATGTTTCTTCCAGAGATTTTAACTCCAGCCTTGGATTCCTCAAGACCAGCTTGTCTCATGATGTGTTCTGCATACAAGTTGAATAGGTAGGGTGAGAGTATACAGCCCTGCCGTACTCCTTTCCCAATCTTAAACCAGTCCGTTGTTCCGTGGTCTGTTCTTACTGTTGCTACTTGGTCGTTATACAGATTCTTCAGGAGGCATACAAGATGACTTGGTATCCCCATACCACTAAGAACTTGCCACAATTTGTTATGGTCCACACAGTCAAAGGCTTTAGAATAGTCAATAAAACAGAAATAGATGTTTTTCTGAAACTCCCTGGCTTTTTCCATTATCCAGCGGATATTGGCAATTTGGTCTCTAGTTCCTCTGCCTTTTCTAAACCCAGCTTGTGCATCTGGCAATTCTCGCTCCATGAACTGCTGAAGTCTACCTTGCAGGATCTTGAGCATTACCTTACTGGCATGTGAAATGAGTGCCACTGTTCGATAGTTTGAACATTCTTTAGTGTTTCCCTTTTTTGGTATGGGGATATAAGTTGATTTTTTCCAGTCTGATGGCCATTCTTGTGTTTTCCAAATTTGCTGGCATATAGCATGCATTACCTTGACAGCATCATCTTGCAAGATTTTGAACAGTTCAGCTGGGATGCCGTCTTCTCCTGCTGCCTTGTTATTAGCAATGCTTCTTAAGGCCCACTCAACCTCACTCTTCAGGATGTCTGGCTCTAGCTCACTGACCACACCGTCAAAGCTATCCCCGATATTGTTATCCTTCCTATACAGGTCTTCTGTATATTCTTGCCACCTTTTCTTGATCTCTTCTTCTTCTGTTAGGTCCTTGCCATCTTTGTTTTTGATCATACCCATTTTTGCCTGGAATTTACCTCCAATGTTTCTAATTTTCTGGAAGAGGTCTCTTGTCCTTCCTATTCTATTGTCTTCTTCCACTTCCGCGCATTGCTTGTTTAAAAATAATTCCTTATCTCTTCTGGCTAACCTCTGGAATTTTGCATTTAATTGGGCATATCTCCCCCTATCGCTGTTGCCTTTTGCTTTCCTTCTTTCTTGGGCTACTTCTAGTGTCTCAGCAGACAGCCATTTTGCCTTCTTGGTTTTCTCTTTCTTTGGGATGTATTTTGTTGCCGCCTCCTGAACAATGCTGCCAACTTCTGTCCAGAGTTCTTCCGGGACCCTATCTACTAAGTCCAGTCCCTTAAATCTATTCTTCACCTCCACTGCATATTCCTGAGGAATATTCGTGAGCTCATATCTAGCTGATCTGTGGGTCTTCCCTAATCTCTTTAGTCTGATCCTAAATTGTGCAAGAAGAAGTTCATGGTCTGAACTACAGTCAGCTCCAGGCCTAGTTTTTACCGACTGTACAGATGTCCGCCACCTTTGGCTGCAAAGGATGTAATCAATCTGATTTCGGTGTTGTCCATCTGGTGAAGTCCATGTGTAAAGCCGTCTCTTAGGTTGTTGGAAGAGAGTGTTTGTTATGCAGAGTGAATTGTCTTGGCAAAATTCTATCAGCCTATGTCCTGCTTCGTTTTGTTCTCCCAGGCCATGCTTACCTGTAATTCGAGGTGTCATTTGACTGCCCACCTTAGCATTCCAGTCTCCTGTGATGAAAATAACATCTCTTTTAGGCGTGTTGTCCAGTAGGTGCTGCAGATCCTCATAGAACTGCTCTACTTCAGCTTCTTCAGCATTTGTGGTTGGGGCGTATATTTGGATCACTGTGATGTTAGATGGCTTGCCCTGAATTCGAATTGAGATCATTCTGTCGTTTTTGGGGTTGTATCCAAGCACTGCTTTAGCCACTTTACTATTAATTATGAAGGCTACTCCATTTCTTCTGTGGTCCTCTTGTCCACAGTAGTAGATCTGGTGGTCATTTGATGTGAAGTGGCCCATTCCAGTCCATTTCAGTTCACTGACGCCCAGAATGTCTATCTTTAATCTTGACATCTCACCAATAACTACATCCAATTTGCCCTGGCTCATAGATCTTACATTCCAGGTTCCAATGGTGTGTTGATCCTTAGAACATCGGATTCGCCGTTCACCACCAGCACCGTCGGCCGCTAACCGTCCTTTCGGCTTTGAGCTAGCTGCGTCATCACGACTGGGGCTAGTTGAGCTCATCCTCTGTTCCTCCCCAGTAGCATTTTGACCATCTTCCGACCTGGGGGTCTCATCTTCCGATGGTATACCGACATATCTCTGGTTGTACTGATCCATTTAGTTTTCACGGCAAGAATACTGGGGTGGGTTGCCATTACCTTCCCCAGGGATCGCATTTAGTCTGACCTCTCTGTCATGACCTTCCCGTCTTGGGTGGCCCTTCACGGTTTAGCTCATGGCATCATTGAGGTGCTCAAGCTCCAGCACCACGACAAGGTAACGATCCTTTGCGGAGTGAGCCCTGAATTAACCAATGCTATATGCTCAAAGCAAGCATTCCCGCTGAGCAGTCTGACAGTTGTATTTTGAGATTTTACCTTCAGAAGGCAATCTCTTAGTCCAATCTAGAAGTTACGACAGCATGGAGTAAAATAGTGGCTATCATAGCAGTATATACTAGTAAATGTATATTAAACATTAAACCGCCCAGAGGCCTCCGACAGGAGGAGATGGGCGGGGATAAATTAGATAGATAGATAGATAGATAGACAGACAGACAGACAGACAGACAGACAGACAGACAGACAGATAAATGTCAGAAGTTCATGGTGGGAATGGCAATTTATTGATTGATTGATTGATTATCCCGCCTTTATTATCTTTATAAATAACTCAAGGTGGTGAACATACCTAACGCTCCTTCCTCCTCCTATTTTCCCCACAACAGCAACCCTGTGAGGTGAGTTGGGCGGAGAGAGAGTGGCTGGCCTAAGGTCATCCAGCCAGCTTTCGTGCAGGACTAGAACTCATAGACTCCTGTTTCTAGCCCATTGGCTTGACCACTAGACCAAACTGGCTCTATAATATATTTCTCCCTAAGAATGCTCATGAGCTTAAAAATTGAGGATTTAAGGATAAGGCTCAGATAGGTAACTTACTTTCACTGAAGATGTGAAATAAGCTCTTATAATGATGAAGATCAGCTCCTAAGAATGTAGCAATCAACCATATTATGTTAACTATTCTGCATTTCTTTCTCCTCCCCTTGTATTTTAAACAACTTTTTCCCACCCGTTTTTGAGTCTTGCATGTTGAGAACACTTCAACATGCAAAACTTCTTCAAGCAGCATCTGAACACCTACCAGTGGAAGCTCGTCTGAATATTAGCTTACATTGTCTCTGTCATATACTGTCTGTACTACTAACCCTTTTTTTTTTTATCCATTCAATTGTGTCTGATTCTTGGAGACTGCCTGGACAAGTCCTTGCAGTTTTCTTGGCAGGTTTTCATAAGTGGTTTGCCACTGCCTTCGTCCTAGGGCTGAGAATAAGTGACTGGCCCAAGGTCACCCAGCTGGCTTTGTACGTAAGGTGGGACTAGAACTCATGGTCTCCTGGTTTCTAGTCTGATGCCTTAACCACTACACCAAACTGGCTCTCACTAACCCAATAATTTACATTTATTTATAGTCTATATTTACTTCAGGATCACATCAGGATGCTTATAGGAACAGGACTATACTTGAACCAGATATGCCTACAATACCCTGAGACATCATACTAACCCTATTAGGAAAAGGTAGGAGTTTTTCTTATCTATCATTTATCCTGTCATTCTAAAGGGCTCTCTGGTCTGATAAATTTCAATGTTCAACATTATTTCTTTGCATTTATCATCGAAATCCACATGTTTAAGCAAAATAATCAGAGATCTCAAACTGACAGAACTTAGACAACAAGGGCAATTAGGTGACGCAACAGATGAATACAAGATTTAATTTTAAAGAGTCGCTGGGAGACAGGCAGCATATAAATTTTATGAATAAACTTTTCTTTCTTTTCATATTAGAGATTTCTTGTGGTAAGATCTGAAGCAGCAAACCATATGTAGGAATGAACACCAACCTTGTTTATAATTTAAAATTTTCCCTTAATTTATTCACTTACTATAATGCCATCAATATATTATGTTAATGCTGTGTTAACTACATATATATGGTATGTTATCTATGTGTATATAATCTGCATAATCTAGACAATACACTTATAGTTACAATCTACATCTTACAATTACAAATTACTCATTTTGCTATTGTGTTAAATTAGTCTCTTGGAAGGCTTCTGAAATAAGCCTTAAAAGATTACAGAGGATCTCCTTTTATCTGCCATATGCGCAAGCCAGTCACAACATAAGAACATTCTGAAAGTATCTTCCCAATCATATCTTTAATTCATAATTTTTGTGCTAAATCTTACCATATTGTTATTTTAAAGAAACCTTGGAATAATTAAAGGTTCTGCAAGAGTCCATGGATAACACTAAAGTGCATCCTATACATACTCACAATTATATACACACAGGGGTAACATAAGTCAGACCCCACAGACAATTTATTATATAAATTACATTAAATATTTGAAATGGTTGCTATTTTCTTCTAAACACTTTCATACTTGTTTGACGCATCCCCTTTGAATATTCCTAAGTACAGTAACATTTCCTCTGGGAAAAAAAATTAATAAAATATATTGTGATTGGTCTATGGGACCCTGTATATAAATCTGAAAACTGCATAACTGCTTGAGATATACCTAGCTGGAAGCAAATTATATTTCCAAACAAATATGGTTAGTGTCAGGGTGTTTGTCAGAACCAAGCTTGCCTCTGACTCCAAAAGTGAAACTCCTTCAGAGTCAGAGGAGGAAATGGAAACTTACCAGTCTGAAACCAGGAAAACAAAACTCCAGGCTGAGTCAGCAGCGCAGGAAGAATCCACGGCACTGATTGGGCAAGATTTGGGGGAGGATTTGAATACACCAATCAGCGCGTGCCAACAACAAGCTGAAAAACGCATGCAGGAGAAGGCAGCCTGATTGGCTACAGGAGACTCCAAGCACGCCAAAGATCGGGATAAAAGGCAGCCGCACAGAGAGTGAGCTGCTGGAGACAACCAATCCTCTAAGCCTGCAGCTTCGGAAGAAGAGTCCTTACCAGCGTCAGAGGCAGCGTCTGTGGCCAAAGAGGAATCAGCGCCTGAGCTCCACTCCAAAGAGGAATTGAATCTTGTGTCTGCTACAACCAAGGAACCAGCATCAGCCATGCTTCACCTCGCATCCAGCCTTGAAACTCCGCAATCTCCACAGCAGCGTAGTCAAGCCAAGAGGTTCCCGCATTGCCGCTTGTCCTCAGTCTGGTGCAACCGCGCTTCGCAGACTCAGCCAAGTTTGGGTTTTTCACAACTATCTTGTTCAGGATCCGTGTTCCTGGCCACTCCAGGGGTTCCAGCCAAGTCCAGCCTAGCTCCAAGTTCCAAATCTTGCTCCAAGATGCCCGTCCAGAGAATCCAGCCTAGTCTGGTGCTTCCAGCCGAGTCCAGCCTTGCTCCAAGTTCCAAGCCTTGCTCCAAGACACCCAATCCAGAGAATCTAGCCTGTCTGGTGCTTCCAGCCAAGTCCAGCCTAGTTTCAAGTTCCAAGCCTTGTTCCAAGTCTCCAGCCTCGAGAACCCAGCTCAGTCAGGGGCTTCCAGTCAAATCCAGCCTTGTTCAAGTTTCAAGCCTTGTCTCCAAGCCCTCAGTTCAGAGTACCCAGCCTGGCCCAGAATCCTCAGCCCAGTCTAACCTTGTTCCAAGTTTGAGTCCTGTTCCAAGTCCTCAGCTCATTCCTGTCTGCTGCTCGTAGTTCTGCTTCTAGGTCCATTGAGCCAGTGATTCAGCACCAGTACCAACCAGTACTGTTCCAATTCGAGAACAGTTGCCTCCAGCCTTGCATTCCAATTGAATCCAGTCAACTTTTACAGTGGAAGGTCCAGTTCCCTGCCCTGCTGTGTTCCAATTGGGCTTGTTTCACCAAGTTTTTGCACATCAAGGACTTATTTATTGTAAATAGTTATTTAATAAAAAATATTCATTGAGAACCTGTCTGGTGCATAGCCTGAACAGGAAATGTTTATGTTAAAATTATCCTCCAAATGTGTAAGTATAAACCATATTTAATCTAGCTGAACCAGTAAGTCTACATCATTAGCTCACATATTTATTTTTACCCAACCTGCCTATATATATACATACACACACACACACAGATGATTATTCATCTGGTGTTAATGCTAGTGTTAATCTTTGCATATGTGGGTGTTGATTGCTGGTGAGGAGGTGTTCTGGTCGTTTGGTTTTTCTGTTGTCTCTTTTGAATGGTATGTAAATATTGTTTACCTCTGTGTGTCTGTTGATGGCTGCTTTGTCTGAGTGCCAGGCTTCTAGGAATTCTCTAGCATTTTTGGATTTGGCTTAGTTTAGGATGCTCACAATTTCCCAGTTGAAAGTATGGTTAAATCTGTGCATGTATTATGAGATTAAATAGTTTTCATCAGGTCTTCTGACTGCTAGTTGGTGTGCGTGGATGCGTTCTGCTAGTCTTCTACCTGTCTGTTCTACATAGTGGCTGTTTCAGTCCTTGCACTGTATGATGTAAATAACTCCTGTTTTTTTGAGCACTGTATATTTTTTTAATCTCACAAATACTTGTTCTGTCTTTCATTTTGAAGTAAGTCATGCTTCCAACTACTCTACTTGACCCTGTAAATTGCATATTAATAAAAGATACAAACATTTCCTGGAAGGAAACACAACATAGCACAGCCAGCATGCAGATACTAAATCCTGAAAGGTATAATAATCCTACAGTCCACACCCCTAGTGCCAACAAACTATTATTCCAAGCACTAACATATAAGGTATTTCCTTTTTCTTCCTGCCTCCCACTATCCAAACTCTTGATTTGTTTCCTTGTATTCTGTTGAAGAACATGTTACATTTTAATCTTATTGCCAAGCCCATAAATTACATTTATCCATTAATGATGTCAAATGTGTTACCTGAACCTCTAATATCAGTTTCAGCTTAAGTAATGTTTCCTATGATTAAAAGACAGTGTACTGATATTTGACTCCTGCCAACCTAGCAGTTCGAAAACATGCAAATGTGAGTAGATTAATAGGTACCGCTTCGGCGGGCAGGTAACGGCGTTCCGTGTAATCATGCCGGCCACATGACCACGGTAGCGTCTACGGACAAACACCGGCTCTTCGGCTTTGAAACGGAGATGAGCACCGCCCCCTAGAGTCGGACACGACTGGACTTAATGTCAAGGGAAACCTTTACCTTTACTTTACTGATATTTGAAATTTAAGTCCTTCAGAATTATCACAGAAAGTAGACTATAAGATCCACAAAGGCCAGAGTTTATATTCGAAAAAGTGAGATTACAGAAAGCTCCTGAATTTTGTTTAAAAAAACTACAGCAATGTTTAAAAATTGAAAATGACACAGAATGTGAAACTGATTATGATTCTGCTGTGTTAAGTGGATAAACCCACTAGCTCATCTAATTTAGCACTCCTTATATTATTTTAACACAGCAATCCATATGCTCAGATCCTGTAACAAACAGTCAAGGATTAAACCTGAACCTTCTGCACCATCGAATTGTGGTTCCTCCAATATTTCTTCAAGAAGTACAATTTCTCTTATATGCTACTACTGATAGTTTTATAAATAGTTAATCCATTAGAATGTTAACAGTAGCTTTAGCATCCAACTATTCCATGAAGCACTTACAATAATACTAGAGCCAGTCTGGTGTAGTGGCTAAGGCATCAGGCTAGAGAGTGAGTTCTAGTCCTCCCTTAGGCATGAAGCCAACTGGCAGACTTTGGGCCAGTAGCTCTCTCTCAGCCCTAGGAGGCAGGCAATGGCAAACCACTTCCAAAATCTTGCCAAGACAACTGCAGGGACTTGTCCAGGCAGTTGCCAGGAGTCAACACTGGCTCAAAGGAACAAAAAAACAAAACCAAACAAAACCCCACCCTAATAATACAATTTTTCTCATTGCATCGTTAGATACTATATATAACTTGTTTTCCACCCTATTAAAAATGATCCAAAACTGGAAAGTGTGACATGTGCTAAATAAACTACATCATACCTTAGTTTCCATTTAACAGCTTTCCATATTTTTAGCTATATACTGTACATAGGTAGTTAAGGTTATTTGAAGGACTGCTTCTCCCCAATTACATCTACCTGTCCTATCAGGTCCAGTAAGAGGGATATGCTCCAGGTCCCATCAGTTAAGGAGTGCTGTCTGGTGAGGCCTAGGAGGAAAGCCTTTTCTGCTATGGCACACACCCTGTGGAACATCACCCCTTGGAGATTAGATTGACCCAATCCAGCTGGCCTTTCGAAAGACCCTTAAAACATGGTTTTGTCAATGGGCATGGGGACCAGAGAACGTGGCAGAGCTGGCACAGTGCTTATATTGAGTGTTATTGTTAGATGTGATTACCTCGGCTATGAATTTTATGATTTTTTTATGATTTTTAATATGCTTTTATATTTTTTTGTTTTTAAAATTGTTGCATTATTCTTTTGTTGTTGTTTTTATATTTGTTTTAACTGTTTGTAAGCCACCCGGAGTCATATATATCAGATGGGTGACTATATAAATTTGAAAAATAAATAAATAAATGTGGGCATTCTCTAGATTCAGCAGTCACAATATTTCCTATGGCTTTAATATTTATACATAACATCTAAATCAACATCTGAATTTTTTTTAATCTTTATAAAGTGAATGGCAGATGTGTACTGATCAGGGAAGATATTATATTTTCTTCCTCTTTCTAGATCATAACTCAGAACACAGCTGTATCTGTGATTGTCACACTAAAGGTCAGAAACCACCTCCAGTGCTAGTTCTTTTTATCAAGGGACTCAGACATATTAAAACAAATGCAGATTTACAACTTTTATGCACCTTTGTTGTTGTTGTTGTTTATTTGTTCAGTTGCTTCCGACTCTTCGTGACTTAATGGATCAGCCCACGCCACAGCTTCCTGTCGGTCGTCACCACCCCCAGCTCCCCCAAAGATGAGTCCGTCACCTCTAGAATATCATCCATCCATCTTGTCCTTGGTCGGCCCCTCTTCCTTTTGCCTTCCACTCTCCCTAGCATCAGCATCTCCTCCAGGCTGTCCTGTCTTCTCATTATGTGGCCAAAGTATTTCAGTTTTGCCTTTAATATCATTCCCTCAAGTGAGCAGTCTGGCTTTATTTCCTGGAGTATGGACTGGTTTGATCTTCTTGCAGTCCAAGGCACTCTCAGAATTTTCCTCCAACACCACAGTTCAAAAGCATCTATCTTCCTTCTCTCAGCCTTCTTTATGGTCCAGCTCTCGCAGCCATACGTTACTACTGGGAATACCATTGCTTTAACTATGCGGACCTTTGTCGTCAGTGTGATGTCTCTGCTCTTAACTATTTTATAGAGATTTGTCATTGCTCTTCTCCCAAGGATTAAACGTCTTCTGATTTCCTGACTGCAGTCAGCATCTGCAGTAATCTTTGCACCTAGAAAGACAAAGTCTTTCACTGCCTCTACATTTTCTCCCTCTATTTGCCAATTATCAATCAAGCTGGTTGTCATAATCTTGGTTTTTTTGAGGTTTAGCCGCAAGCCAGCTTTTGCACAAAGTCTTTCACTGCCTCTACGAACTACGGACAGAAGTTTGCAACACTGTTCAGGAAGCAGCAACAAAATACATCTCAAAGAAAGAGAAAACCAAGAAGGCAAAATGGCTGTCTGCTGAGATACTAGAAGTAGCCCAAGAAAGAAGGAAAGCAAAAGGCAACAGTGATAGGGGGAGATCTGCCCAATTAAATGCAAAATTCCAGAGGTTAGCCAGAAGAGATAAGGAATTATTTTTAAACAAGCAATGCGCAGAAGTGGAAAAAGACAATAGAATAGGAAGGACAAGAGACCTCTTCCAGAAAATTAGAAACATCAGAGGTAAATTCCAGGCAAAAATGGGTATGATCAAAAACAAAGATAGCGAGACCTAACAGAAGAAGAAGAGATCAAGAAAAGGTGGCAAGAATATATGGAAGACCTGTATAGGAAGGATAACAATATCGGGGATAGCTTTGACGGTGTGGTCAGTGAGTTAGAGCCAGACATCCTGAAGAGTGAGGTTGAATGGGCCTTGAGAAGCATTGCTAATAACAAGGCAGCAGGAGACGATGGTATCCCAGCTGAATTGTTCAAAATCTTGCGAGATGATGCTGTCAAGGTAATGCATGCTATATGCCAGCACATTTGGAAAACACAAGAATGGCCATCAGATTGGAAAAAATCAACTTATATCCCGATACAAAAACAGGGAAACACTAAAGAAAGTTCAAACTATCGAACAGTGGCACTCATTTCACATGCCAGTAAGGTAATGCTCAAGATCCTACAAGGTAGACTTCAGCAATTCATGGAGCGAGAATTGCCAGATGTACAAGCTGGGTTTAGAAAAGGCAGAGGAACTAGGGACCAAATTGCCAATATCCGCTGGATAATGGAAAAAGCCAGGGAGTTTCAGAAAAACATCTATTTCTGTTTTATTGACTATTCTAAAGCCTTTGACTGTGTGGACCATAACAAATTGTGGCAAGTTCTTAGCGGTATGGGGATACCAAGTCATCTTGTATGCCTCCTGAAGAATCTGTATAACGACCAAGTAGCAACAGTAAGAACAGACCACGGAATAGCGGACTGGTTTAAGATTGGGAAAGGAGTATAGCACGGCTGTATGTTCTCACCCTACCTATTCAACTTGTACACAGAACACATCATGCGACATGCTGGGCTTGAGGAATCCAAGGCTGGAGTTAAAATCTCTGGAAGAAACATTAACCATCTCAGATATGCAGATGATACCACTTTGATGGCTGAAAGTGAAGAGGAACTGAGGAGCCTTGTGATGAAGGTGAAAGAAGAAAGTGCAAAAGCTGGGTTGCAGCTAAACCTCAAAAAAACCAAGATTATGGCAACCAGCTTGATTGATAACTGGCAAATAGAGGGAGAAAACGTAGAGACAGTGAAAGACTTTATGCACCTTACAATCTAAAAACTCTACTTATTCACATACCCCTGCATACCTACTCAAACTCACATTGTAACAAGACTAAAAACATTTTGAGGCTTCAGAATTAACACAACTATCAGCTTTTAGAGTCAGTACAAATGGCTTGTGCTTTAACTATAAAGAACTACAGCTGTGTAGCCCAAAATTATTCTGATTGGAAGAATACATGAACATTGTAGAATTCCTAAACCAGACTTTATCTGTTTTGAAAAGCAAACCTCAACCTCACACAAAAACTGGGAAAAGAAATGGGAAAGTCCATCCCCATCTTTGTGATACAATCTCACCTATTTGGCATCTTTACCCAACTCACTGTAGGCTTCATCCACATCAGAAATACAAAGAGGACTTCATCACCAAAAAAGAACGGATTCATATTTGGGAGGAAAAAAACAAATTTAAGTATTTGTACAAGAGGCATCTATCAGTCTATCCTGTGGAAACAGACAAATCTCTAGCATTGACCCCAACCGTAACTCTCTTTGTCAATATAAGGTATGACATAAACCTGATGAAAGAAGCAAGAATGCTTTGTGATTGTTTAACATAATCTGTACTATAGTAGACAAGTATGAAGAAATCTACGCCCCAAAACTATCCCACCTCTAACTGGTAAGACTAAGGCATGCTACTCAGAACTAAGTATCACCGGTTATATCCACATGACACATGGAATCATAAACTACAGAAGCCCATTTTAGCCTAGCATGTTCTATGAACCCAGCATACATTATAATTGAGAAACAAGTTAAACCATGGTTTAAAAATCCACAGGCAAGCATATCACTTAAGGCCAACCACTTAACTCAACAGGTCTGTGAGATCAAAGAAAGCATTTGTGCATCATAATTTATTTCATTAGATGTGCATACACATCTGATGATGGAAATCTACGAAATGTTACGCTATACAAAGTCTATTTTTAATGTGCTAGTAGACTACCTTATCCAAAAATAAAAAGGAAGCAAAACCCTTTATTACTGTTTAGAAGGCATCTAAAAACACATTTTCTATTGTTTTAGCCATGTTTTATATTTGTTATGTTCCTAATTTTTTAATGGACACTTTTGCCATACCTTGTAACATCTTAAAGCAGGGTTCCTCAACCTTGGCAACTCTAAGCTGTGCAGACTTCAACTCCCAGAATTCCCCAGCCAGCAAAGCAAAGCTGGCTGGGGAATTCTGGGAGTTGAAGTCTGCACAGCTTAGAGTTGCCAAGGTTGAGAAACCCTGCTTTAAAGTGTATACGTTTTCTAACTAAATTTTAGAAAAGAGAAAAAAAAACTTTTTTCAGACAAATGCTGAACTCTTTTTAAGCAATGACATTGTTTTCAACTGTATTTAATCATTATTTAACTTTCTCTGTTGTGCCTGTATGCGTGCACACACCTGTGTGTAAAAACATGATATGCCTCTCAAAATGAACTACAACAGCTTATTTCCTAGACTCCTCTAAAGTGAGTAGCTGAACTTGTGCTGAAACCGGTAAATTCGGATTTGCCTTAAATGTGCTTCTAATTCGAACCTGGGGCGGGGCAAGTGTCAAAAAAGTGGAGTAAGAAAAGTCACCAGCAATATCGTATCCAATATAGCCGGCTAGTATATTCCAGGGAACGTAAGATGGGGAATTTCCATTTTGAGCAACTGAATCCAAGGCTGTTGGGACCCAACCCAACCTGGACCTCCCACCTTCACAAAGCAAAGCTTCTCGCCAGGGCTTTCAGCGGTATTTCCCCCTCCTTCCGCCCCGCGACCACGCCATTACAACACAGCCCTCCTCCCTTTAACTGAGCGGGCGGGCCTTGGTTTCAGAGTCGCTCCTTAGCAACCAGCTAGGCCGCGAAGCCTTGTCTTTTCCCAACCAGCCTTCCCCAGCCTAGGCGCTTACAGGTCGGCGCCCAGCGCGCTGAAGCCTGCGTTGAGGCAGAAACGGGCGAGGCGCCTCCACAGCACATCCCGGGAGGTGAAACGGCAAAGGCGGCGACAGGTCTGGCCCAGGCGGCCCAAGGCCCTCGCGTCCAGGTACGAACAGATCAGCAGCAGCAGTTCCTCCGGCAGCGCCCACAGCGGAGAGCGGATTTCGGCCTGCGGGGGGCTGCTCGGCCTCCCCATGGAGGGTCGACCTTTTCCAGCCGGGCCCGGCAGCGACAAAATCAACAGCGGGTACGCTGCTGCTTGCCGGGCCCGGGTAGGCCGTCGCTACTCGGGGCGGCCGTTTCTGCCCGCCCGCCGGAGCGGTCACATGGGTGCGCCCGGCCCTCCAGAGACCGGCCTTCGGTAATGCATTAAACGCATGAACTGGCTCTGTGAGGAACTCAGGATGGAAAAAGACAATAGGATGCTCTTTCTCTGCAGGGCCAGAATACGTTCCTCGCTAGGAAAGACTAGTTGAAGGCAGGCCTAGTTCTAAAGAGCTGACAGGGTAGAGTGATTCGTTGTCTAGCATATTGTGAAAACCTGGACGGTTGTTTCAATTCATGCAGGAACCCAGAAAGCGGGTCGAGTAACAATGGGCAAGTATATTACAGTATGCAAACGTAACTACTCATGCTAGGTTTATTACTTCTGTAATAGTAATCTGCATATTTTCCTCCCTCATATTAAATACTTATTACAGCTTAATTTAAACAGGCATACATACGAAGTTTTGAATGCCACAGGTCCCATATTCAGGCCATGGTATTTCAAGATAGGACTGGCAAAATTACTGCCTTAAAGGCTGGATAATTGCTGCCAATCAACTATCCTGAGCTAGATGGACCAACAAGCTGTGATATACTGAACCAATCACATTTTGGCCTTTCATGTTGTGTGAATCTAGAACTTAACCTGGTTAGGTGATGATTCAGTGTATCGCAGTCCCAAAATATTAGGTGAGTAAAGCATGGTTCAGTTAACCATACTATATACGAATGTACAGTATTGTGCAACTACCGTACAGACAATAGAAATGGATTTGTATCTTCCTAGTTCCTAAAGAAGAGATAGGTATCTATATTACTTGAATTGCCAAATGGGCATTTCAGAAAAGTTAAACCTATATATGTTGAGATAGGACTTCAAAGCAAATTGACAATTATTCTACAGCTAATATCGCTGTGCAGTATGCCAGAAGTCCAAGCTGAAGTTTTTCTTGTTATGAAACATCAGTGCTGCTAAAAATTCAGGTTCTTAATTGTTAAGTGAGAATCCATCTCTGAGCTACTTCATATTTTGGAACTGTCATATTTGAAAAAAGGAAAAAATGTGTTCTGTAAATGAAGGACTTCTTTTATATCCTGTTACTTCTAATTAGTACTACACTTATAATATAGCCTTACTACAATACTTAACCAAACAATCCTGTAGAAAAGATACTCTATGATCCCAGACATTTCATGAAACTATACAAAATGCAAGTAGTACATCTTCATTTGTCCTATTAAGACACTATATTCTGTCTTAGATACATGTGTAGATACTAGTGTATAGATACACTATATCCTATGTCCTATTAAAACACTATATTACACAATCATAAAAAAGAACTTTTAAAAAGCAGCAATGGTTTTTGCATTTTTATAGAGGATATTGAGTGTTAGAAAATTTGGTATATGTATTAATCTAACTTTGAGGACTTAAATCACAAACATACTGTATACTCTGAGGGAAATTATTCTCAACTATATTAACTGGTATTTCAGATAAGGTGTTAAAGAATCACTCAGTATACAGCTTGGGTTCTATACACATGCATAACTACCTTACAAACTTACCCTATTTATTTTGAATTGTCATGAAGGGAGACATTAGAGACTGCACAGAATAGTTCACTCATATCTATATCTAGCTATATTCTCCAGATGTGTCTTTTCATAGAGAGCAATAAGTATTATTACTATATATTAAGAAGAATCTGATGTTCCTACAACATCTCAGAAACATCCATCTATCCATCATGGAGAGACTTTATTATCTCAGTTCAGCACACTCTCAGGAACAATGCAAATATGTTTAAGTATAGTCATTTAATTTACCTTTTGTCCTCAGATACCCCATGCTTATCATCTCCATAACATCTGAAAGTACAACTGACTGTTATTTGCCCAATATCTGACTGCTTCTTGTCCATTTCTTGTTTCTTTTCATGTATACTGGAGCAGTCAGGGTGAATGAATGAAAAATATATTTAATAAAATGCATATCATCATCAAAACAGTTGAATATGTGTGTAGATGCTATTTTTATATTGCCAAGATCCCTGCAGAAGAAATATATTGATAACTATTATTAATATGAGCTACAGAACTCACAGAGCAGATTTCGCTCTCAATACAACTGTTTTTTCCAAGTATAAAGGGAAAACAAAGGGATGCAAGTAGTGTCAATACTGTCATGTAATCGAGTGAAAATTAGAATCAAGAATCAATTATTGTATTGCCTGAGACAGATTACCTATTCGTTTGTTTCAGTGGAGCTGAAAGTTGGAAAAGCTGATTTCTTCAAACTCTTTGTTTGAAACAGATATACTATATTCTAAACAATTTCTGTTTATAAATATGTCAACATGCTTTTGTCATATCTAAACTATACAAAATGCTCAAAATCTGAAAAGAAAAGGTTTGGGGATAATTTATATTATAACTCTTGAATGTAAGAAATTAACTGAATGATAAACTGTATTCCATAAAGTTTCCACAGATGTGGAAATGTCTTCATACATTCAAGGTTTTTTGTTTGTTTGTTTTTTGCAAAATAGAGTATCTCTTTATTATAGTCCAAGACCAGTTTTCATCTTTACATAGACGTCATAAATAAATAAAATATATTTAAAATGCTACAGAAGTTATCATAAAATATATCTTTTTTATAACAAATGTTCATGTAAATATATCAACAGCTTCTACAAGCCTGAAACAACATTTACTATTTTGTAAATGATATTGGGGTGCTTATCTGTTAAAAGAAGTCAAACATATTAAGCTTCTGCAAATCTAGGATGGTGTAGTAGTAGTAGATGTGAAATAAGTTCCATACAAAGATCCTAATTAAAAGAGATGTCCAATGGTTTAAGCTGTTCCTGATCCACAGAGGAAGCCACATATTCATGACACAATTTATTGTTGAATTTGCTCTCTAGTGGAAGTATATTAGGATCTTTAAAAAAAACCTCTCCAAGATATGGGTAGAAACAAGTTCTTAAAATAATAGGTTTGCGGGATATGCATGAACTTTGGTCTCCATATTTGGTACTCTAAAAAGTACTAGATTGATTTGCAGTTCTATGTCTTTGATGCACTGTATAAGTAATTCTCATAGGCATATATAACTGATGTTCTGGTCCACATTTTGATAAGTTATACACTGCATTGCCAAACCAGCTAGATCATTGCTTATTCATAAATAAAGCTGAAAATCAGTGCATATGCTTTTAGGCTTCATGTCTAGAAAGCAGCTAGTTGGCACAAGGCATACATCCAATTTATCCACTTTGTTTTTATTACCAAATGTGAAAAACATGTTTCCTTATAATAAATAACATGCATCCCCAAAGCCATCAGATTTTGCAAATTTGCATCAGGACTGTCCTACACCGTAATCCGCAAAAAGTCATTCTCATACAGTATACCACTTGGAATGCATTTAGTCTCATGTAGTTGCAGGCTTCCTCTTTTCTTTTTTTTAATGTCCATTCTATCATTTAAGTGTTTCCTCAGGTTAATAAACTTGTTTTTTTCTCTTTCACTTGACTACATAATTAAAGGCATAACTTTCATTTCATTTGCAGAGTTAAAGACAATTGTTTCTATTGCTTTCAGTCACTCCTGCCACTAAATTACCACCACTCAGATCAATTATAAGCATAAGAGTTGTCATTTAACTTTGAATAATAGTCTCACTAGTATCTGTCTTCTGATACCAGAGTTGCTGAACTTTCAGATATTATTTCAGTTTGAACCCACCATTTTTCTCTAAGTTCAAGATTTCATAGAATTTATGAAGAATGGAAGCTACCCACCACTAATCTGTCTTTTCTGGTTCCTTTACTGTAATTTGAACTGCTTTGGAGAAAATTATACGTTTGCTATGTAATAAATAAGTTTCAGCTGAAGGCAGAAGCAAAATTACAACATCAAAGTCCACATAGGAACACACAATCAAGAGATGACAGGAAATAAGCAATTTTGGAACCTCCTGCATAACAACAATAATGAAGATAACTTAGATTCCTGTAGTACCTAGCCTTGTCAAAGTTTAATAACATTCTGAGTACTCCATATAAACTTTCAAAATCGAAGAGAAGAATGAAAAGAGGTGTTACATACTTTAGTGTTGCATACATTTCTTGAAGATGGTCTGTTAACTATCTGTGTGAAATAGACATACATACATCTTGATACAATGATTAGAATAAGTTTGGCTCATTTGAAATCAGTTTTAATAGGTTCATGAATATAAAAAATATTTTTTTAAAATTAAAATCCTGGACTTTCTCAACTTATATAACTGCAATACTCTAATAGGTTCTGCTATCATAGGCTACTTCTATACAGTCTCAAAAGAAAATCATCTGGAAGAATTAATCAATATGCCTGACTTCAGCCTGCTGTTTTGGATTGGAACTCTTTTAAGGGAAGCTTGCTAAACTTTGGGGGACTTGTTTCTCTACTCTGTGTGTGTGTTCACATTCACATTTTTCTTCCCACTCATTAATTTACCTTGCAAAAACTAGTAAAGGTTGCAACTACCTCTCTGTGTGCATGTGTGTGCTTGGCCTGAGATAGGACAGGTACAACTGTACAAGAGCCAGGTTGATGTAGTGGTTAAGGCACCAGGCTAGAAACTGAAGACCGTGAGTTCTAGTCCCACCTTAGTCATAAGCCAGCTGGGTGATCTTGGGCCAGTCACTGTCTCTCAGCCCTAAGAAGGAGGCAATGGCAAACCACTTCTGAAAACTGCAGGGACTTGTCCAGGCAGTCTTTGAAAATTGGACATAATTTAATGGATTAAAAAAAAAGTGGTTGTCTAATTTTTTGCAGATATGGTAGCCCACTCAGGTATCACACAAGAACCGTAAAGGTCAAACCCAGAACTGGTGGCCACCTGGAATGGGAAGGAAGCTGAGGCTTTGGATCAGATCACACGTGAGCGGCCCCTCCACACCCATGGATCCTGGAACTCCCCATGGTTTACAGACAAGTTGAGGAAGATAAAGTAGGTGAAGAGAACCTACAGCACTACTGGCAGATGACAAGGAGCGAACCCAACTGAACACAGGCTAGAGCTGCTATTAGAGCCTACCTCATGATGGGAAGGGTGGCAAAATATAATTTTTTGTCTGCCCTTATTGCATCTGCAGAGAGCCACCCAGCGGCCCTATTTCAGGTGACCTGGACCCTCCTTGGAGGGAGTAATTCCAAAGTTTACCTACAGGGTTGCTGTGAGGAATGTGCTAGGCATCTGATGGATAAAGACACTTGGATTTGTTCTACATTGGACACCAGCCTTGAAGCAGGGCAGTGGAAGCTATGGAGACTAAGTCTTGCAAGGTTATCCGGGAAGAGTTTGATCCAGTTGAGCTTGAGAAGTAGACAGGGTTCTTGTTGCTTTTAGTTTGGCCACCTGTCTATTAGATCCATGCCCCTCCTGGCTCGTCAAGGCTGCCCAGGAGGGGACGTGTGATTGGGTCTGGGCAGTGGTTAATTCTTCCTTGAGGGAGGGGGTGGTTCAGCTTGGACAGTTTTAGTCCAGTTTCCAACCTTGCCCTTCTAGGGAAGGTTGTAGAGAAGGTGGTCACACTGAAGCTTCAAAGAACTGAATGAAATGGATTATCCCCTTTCAGTCAGGATTCAGGCCAGGTTATGGGACAGAGACAGCATTGATGGTGCTCTTGGATGATCTCTGGTGGGAACAGGATGGGGGTAGTGCATCCATCCTAGCTCTTCTTGACCTCTCAGCGGCTTTCGACACCATTGATCATGATATCCTTCTGACACTTGCTGGAAGTCTGAAAGCACAAGAACTGGTACTTATGAGACCACCTTCCCTTGACTTGAGGAGAAGATGGCCGACTGAACAGACACCCGTGACTCAGCAGGCAGACCTGGCAGCATGTGACTCTTGGGGGTGCAGGCAGGCTTTTCCTGTTGCCCTAGAGTGTTTTCATGGATAGAAAACACTCGGAATCACCCCATTTGTACTTCGGAACATCAGCTTGTAGCCTGAGGATCGTCAACAGTGTTGGCACTAATCTGGTAAGGGAAGACGGGGGATACCACCCTTTTCCAGACCACGCTGCAGCCCCTTTGGGACACTAGGTTGAGCCTTTCTCATTCCTAAATCACCCAATTTATATATTTTTAAGTTTTATACCTTAAGAGAAACTCTCCACAGCAAGAAGAAATGAATCTCTTGGTGTTAAACATCAATGTTTCTGGATTACTCTTGAAACCTTCCTTTAACTGCCGGCTTACTTCCCATTTAAAATTTAAGGAGGACTGAGAATAAATAACCAGCTCTCTGCTACTATTTTTGTACCTAACTTGAAGGATGTAACTTTTTCCTACACGTTTAATTTGATGTTTTATATTTTCAGCTTTCTGTTCACTTTCCTTGGACACTGTATCTGCTGGTTTGCATACTTTTTGTTTTGTCAATATAATTCAATAGCTTCTGGAAGTCTTTCATAGGGAGCTAGATTTTACTTATTGGACTACGGAAGACCTTAAGGGGACTGTTTCAGGACTCTGTGCTGAGCTGCGTGCTAATTTCAAACAAATTCTCCATGAAACTACTCAAGCTATTTTGCAAGATGTTTGGGATATTATTTTTAAATGTATCAATTGGCTGAGGACTTTCTGAAGGGAGAGGAACAGATTTATCAAGAAGGAGGCATTTTTCACGATCGGGAGAATCCAGAATGTGAGGAAATGCCAGCTGATGAATATGTGCTGCTCATGAAGGAGCTACAATTCGACTTGCAAGATAACAACTGGTCTGTTTGTCTCAGGGTTTGTTTTGAGAATGAGATAGCTCTGTTATGTGGGAAGTCTTTTGCGGACTTTCTAAGGGGGCACTTGGGCTCCTTGATTCATTTATTTAAAAATGTCCTGTGTATAATATGGAGACAAATAAATGTTCTGGTTTATTATGAGGTGGGATAAGAAATTAAGAATAAGTATGTGGATTGATTTCAAGGTTGTATTTTTCCGTAATGATTCAAAGTTAGTTTGATTTTTTTTAAGGCTTAATAGGGGCAAAGAAGATGAATATGTTAAAGAGTGAATGATTAAATGGGCTAAGAATTTTGGGTACAATATTATGATAGAACAGTGGGAAAATATGTGGAACAAAGGTCTGAAATTCACTTTGAACTATAATTTGAAAGAGAATTTTTATAAAATGATGTAGCATTGGTATTTAACTCCTGATAAGCTGTCTAAGATGTGTAATGGGATATCAACAGTCTGTTGGAAATGCTCACAGGGGGAAGGAACTTTCTATCATTTATGGTGGACTTGTGGGAAAACTAAGAAATTCTGGAACCAAATATGTAGTACTATTCAAAAGATTCTTAATGTGGACTTAAAATTGAAACCAGAGCTGTTGCTCTTGGGTTTGATGAACCAACAGCTTGAAAAGCAACATGGAACTCTGTTCTTATACATGATAACAGCAGCAAGACTCTTGTATGCTCGAAGATGGAAGAATGCACAAATTCCCTCAATGGAGGACTGGATGATTAAGTTGATGGAATTGGCGCAAATGGCTAAGCTGACAGCATTGATAAGAGAAAACACTGTAACTAGATTTGTTTCCATCTGGAAACCGCTCTTGGACTATTCGCTTGTAATGCAAAAGAATGAAGTCTTGCTTTTAGGTTTTGATGATTGAATGGTTTTATTTTAGAGATACAATGTTACTAAATGTTTAATTGTAAGAGATTAAGTTTTAAGTACTTTTATACCTGTGCTGGAAAAGTTCAGAAGCCACTGGTCTGATATGTTTTTTTTGCTTATTTCTGCACCATTTTAGCCTTTCCTGTTTCTTTTTTAGAATTGTATTCTGTCGGTCTTATATTCTGCATTATGTGTCTTAATTATAACTTGAACAATTAATAATTTTAAAAAGGAGAATTAAAAATTTTAAAAATGTCAAAAAAAGAGACAACACCTTCCTTTCACAGGCCAAGGTGTCAACTCTCAGATGTTATGGAACGTTGGGAAAAAAAAAAGATCATGATAATCTTCTGGACCAGCTCCAGGAGTTTGGGGTGGGCAACAGCGTGCTGTGTTGGTTCTGTTCCTTCCTCTGGGGCTGGTTCCAGTCAGTGTTAATAGGAGGGGAGAGGTCCAGTCTGCAGCCTGTACTATGTGGGGTGCTTCAGGGCTCGGTTCTTTCTCTCCTCCTATTTAACATCTACATGAGGCCTCTGGGTGAGGTCATCCAAAAGTTTGGGGTGAGGTATCACCAGTATGCTGATGATACCCAGCTTTATATCCCCACCCCAGGCTTCCTGACTGATGCTGTAGACATCCTATCCCAGTGTCTTGGGACTGGGCAGGGGGGCTGGATGGGGTGCAACAGGCTTCAGCTCAATACAGGCAAGACTGAGTGGCTTTGGGTGTTTGGACCCTATGGTGCCAGGGACTTTCCATCGTTGGTCTTGGATGAAGTGACACTACCTCACACAGATCCAGTATGCAGTCTGGGGGGCCTCCTGGACTCATGGCTCCTGCTTGAAAAGCAAGTGGCAGCTGCGGCTAGGAGGGGATTTACTCACCTTTGGGTTGTATGCCACTTGCACCCGTTCATGGACCAGGAGGCCCTGCTTACTGTCATTCATGCCCTATGACTTCCTGTCTGGATCACTGCAATGCACTCTACATGGAGCTGCCCTTGAACAGCAGGAAGCTTCAACTGATGCAGAGTATGGCAGCAAGGGTAGTAAATGGCACCAGTTATTCGTGAGCTGCATTGGTTGCCAATGTGCTTCTGGGTGCAATTCAAGATGCTGATTGTCACCTTTAAAGCCCTTTATGGCTTGGGACTGGGTTACTTGAGGGACAGTCTCTCCCCAGTTGTTTCTACCTGTCTGATCCAGTCAGGCAGGATGGGCATGCTTCAGTCCCGTTGGCTAAGGAATGCCAGTTGGTGGGGCGTAGAAGATGTGCCTTTTCTCCTGTAGCACCCGTCTTATGGAACACTCTCCCTCCAGAGATTAGGATGGCCCCAACCCTTCTGGCTTTTTGTAAATCCTTAAAGACCTGGCCCTGTGCTCAGGCCTGGGGCCCCAGGTGTGCAGGGACCCATTTTGTGGTTAATTTAGTTACAATGGATGTTTGTATTAATGTTTGTATTAATATAATTGTTATATTTTTAAAATTTTGGTCACTGCCCAGAGTCACTTGGTGAGATGGGTGGCCATAGAAAATAAATAAAATGTGTTAAGCCCAAGGAAGCAGGAAAGTATTAAAAAGAAATTCAGATTGGCTCCCCCCCGCCCTGCCCCCACCAACTCCTTGGAGTATAAGAGAGAGGGAAGAGAAAAAATGGGAAGATTTGCAAGATTCTGTTACTTTAGCTATCTCAATAAAATATACTTCTAGTCATCCTGTGGAGTCAGATTCCTGATCTATCTACCTTGATCTTTTCCATGTTTCCATTTTCAGTGTCTTTGCAGATATCGTAATACTGCTTCTTGTCCCTTCTAACAGCTCTCTGAAATTCTTTGTTAAGTTCCTTCCTGAAAGCTTGTTTTGTTTTTTGTTTTTTTGTCTTTGGCTTCTTTTCTTGGCAATTTCCACCATTTCTTCTGACATCCAGTTTGCTTTCTTTTGTGTCTTGATCTTTGCAGTCTCTTTTCACATTCATCCTTAACAACTTCTTGGAGTTCATTACACAGTTCCTATCATTCCCTATCAATGAGGTTTAGGACTTTATCGTGATATCTGATGTTCTCCCTGAAAATGATGGGTATATTCATCTCATGGAAACTGGTTGGTGTCTTCCATTTTAACTTGATCTGGAACTTACACATAGCAGTTCATAATCTGTTCTACTATCAACTCCTAGCCACCTATTTATTTAATCAATTTATATGGCCACCCATCTCAAATACATGACTCTGGATGACTAACAGTATTAAAATAAGTAAAAAACATACATATACACATATACATATATAGAAAATAAAACAGTAACCAGGAAAAATCACAAAATAGCCATTAACACAACCCAGAAATGGGCTCCATGATACACCTGTCGCCCCAGGCTAGAGCACAGAACCAGGCTTTTAAGGATTTATGAAAGGCCAGCAGGGTTGGGGCCAATCTGATCTGATGTTCTAGAGGATGGGTGCCACAGCAGAAAAGGCATGTCTTCTAGGCCCCACCAACTGGAATTACTTAGCCAACAGGACCCAAAGCATGCCCATCCTGCCTGACTGGATCAGACAGGTAGAAACAACTGGGGAGAGATGGTCCCTCAAGTAACCCGGTCCCAAGCCAAGAATAATTCTATGAGAAACAATAAGAACTACAGTTGTGAACGAGTTGAGAGCTGGATCAGAACTGGCACTATCCTTGACATTTGGATCATCAATATCTGGAGAAAGTAATAGGTTTGCCCCACACTCAACATTATTTATTCTAGTTTTTTCAAGATGGAGGAAAAGCTGATAATCTTCCACTTTGTATCCCATTAGCTATTCAGACATAGACAAAGGTCATTATTAGTTTTTATGGAAGAAATTGATAGATGTGCAACTGGGAAGGTTTTGTTCAAAAAAAGAGAGAAAAGGAGTACAGGATATTCTGTCCCCACCAATATAAGTGATCTTCTTCAGGATTCAAACCATTAGTTATTTATTCTTCCAGAATATCAGCATGAAGGGGCTCAACCTTCCTCCACCACAATTTTAGATTTTTCTTTGACAATTCACACTAAATATATTGTGGCTCCTAAGCACATTCAATCCTCATTGAACTCCCATTGGGGAGGTGGTTTCTTAGGTGTTCTAAAGCTGTTTCTTATGTCTGCAAACCTTGGAATTCCCTTTGTGTGCTCAGTCCCATTCCACCCTCTTCTTTCTCAAAGCTAGAACTAAACATGCCTTTTGCATTTAATATTCTAGTTTCTTTAAAAAAAACATAAATAGCATTAGTTGAGGGGGCAAATGAGCAGATATTTAATAGAATCAGAAAAGTCAAGATGTGGAAATTTAGCCATTCCATACAATGATCTTGAAGAAAATTCAACTTCTTGCAATGAGAGAAAATCCCCTTTGGTGCCAATTGGGAATTATCCCTGAAGAAATAACAGCTTTCTCCACCGAAGGGGAAAAACTAATTAAAATTTTGTCCCATGCCTGTTTTAATTCTGTGAATTAACAGTGAGAAATCTAAAATTGTCTTGGTCCTTCTGACATAAGTAACACTAGAAGAAAATAAGAATGGTCATAGAATATATTGCTCAGCCTTAGAAATATTACAGCAGTTAAAGGAAATCTATGGCTCTTCACTCTCAGCTAGAATAACCACCGTAGTACTATAGTCAAGAAAATTTGAATAGAATACAAATTCTTCCCCTCTTACAGGACTGGCCCACTTTTAGTCAGGCAGCTGCAAGAGCCATGCAACTTGACTAGATGAACCCTTATATTCCATTTGGTGCTTCTGCTAAAACCAACTTCTGAAGTAATGGCAATGTGTTATTAATGACTTGCTTCCCTCCACATACACACAAAGCCACCATTCCATGGTTTATGCCCCTTTTAGGCTGCATTTAATTCAGCCTTAAGTGTTCTGCAAACCCAGGCCATGTGATTAATTTATGTGAATACAATTTAAATGGATTATTATGGAAAGGTATGTAGAATAAGCCAGGAATTTGATAGCCATAAATCTGCAGAGATTGGTCACACTCTGGTTTGCATATAGGTCTCTGGGGTACAAATTAAGTAAATACCAGGGGGTGGGGGTGGGAGCCAACCTAACCAGATTTAAGATAGGAGAGAGAAATCTGTTATCAGGAGGAATTATCCTACTTGTGTTCTAAGTAAACAAATACTCTGTGATAATAAGTTTATTAGATCTTATATAAATTATCTCCCAAGAATAGGTTTCTCTGGATAGGACAGTGATTCCTAAAAAAAAAAAAAAAAAAAGACAACTGTCTTTTTCTGTGAGGTGTACAGGAATTTACATAGTCTTGTGTAATGCAGTGCACAAGATGCTTTGCAGAACTTCTAACAAATATTTGTCCAATTTAGTGCCTTTCACATTGCTGGGCTAAAGCTTCCCATCTTCCTAGCCAGCATAATACGTAGTCCAATATATCCAGAGTGCAACCAGTTAGAAAAGATATTATAACATAACCAGAAATCACTGGGCATTATATTGAAGAATTACCTCTTCATTACCTGACTGCCATTTTTATTTGCAGTTCATTTTTCAAAAACCTGCTCTTTATGCTGCTCAGGCTTTTTACTTCTGCAAATGATGCTAGCCATGTGGATGAGATTTTTCTCTTGTTTTTCTTTCCAGCTAACACTTTTGTGTATTCCTGAAATTCAAGACACCTCTGATACTAGTGAGGTACTTATCTGTAACGCCATCACTTTGAGGGATTAAAGCCAGTTACTTGTTACACACTTAGATCAAGAGTTATCTGAGTAGAGAGGCTGTCCTGTTAGGGTTGGGGAAATCTGGTTTTGATCTTGAGTTGTTTTGATTTTCCCTTGAGAGCAAAACCATGTTATTTTAACTCCTGAATAAGGTGGGCTACCTGGCTGAGTCCCTCTCTTCTTTGGCAGAAAGGATTAGAAACTTCTACAGAATCGGCTCTCTATTAAAGCAGAGTGCTCTCCATTGAGTGGCAAGGAATGGAATTGTTTTCAGATTATATGTGTGTGCATGCGTGTCTTTCCCACATCAAAGACTTTGATGGAAGTTGTTCACGCTATTGTCAGGAATGCAGGCATCGGCACAAAGGTGATTAGCAAAATTGCTTTTCTACTAGAGAAGCACAAAAAATTATCAAGGGATTAAGGGGGATAAAAAAGGTTGCATTGAATTTGGGGTGCAGTCTTCTCCAAATTATGCTTCATGGATTTCACTTCTCTGCAGAAGAAGCAAAGCAAAGCAGAGCAAAAGAGTGAGAGCTGTTCTGCATTTATGACATTTTAAAAAATATTATTTATAGCTATCAACTAACCCCAAAGCCCTGTCCTCTGAGCTGTTGGGCAACTGCACAGTTCTGAGTAACTTCATTCATTAAAAAATTAAGACCATAGAACCATTTCCTTCCTTTGAAAAACACCAAGTTTGAAATCTGAAATTAAAAAAAAACATTTTGACCATAAGAAAAATTTGGAATATTCCTGTAAAAGAACAACTTGGATCAATAAAAGGTACAGTGATCTTCTACTGTTGCTCTCTGAGGATCTTATTCTAGTAAGATTTTGTATCAACTAGTCCAACCAAGATATAATTTCTCTTACATGAGTACCTAGCATCTCCCAGCTATTCAGATTCTGTCTCCAGATGCAGCCTCAAGTATATTTGGGTGTTTGAAATATTAAGCATGATGAGAGAACAGGACAAGCACTGCCTGCACTCTGATTGTGTCTTCTGAATGGGAACAAAATAACCATGTTCAGGTGAATATGGTTCCAGCTTCACTTTAAATGCCACCTAACCATATTGGGAGCATCCCTGCCTCCTTTCCAGACTTTAACATTTTCAAACTCCTGAATCAGTCTCTTCTGACAATAAAAAGAGGTAAGTATTAATAGCTTTTGAAAGATAGGGAAACAGATATGTAGCAAAATCTGAAACAGCAGGCTTGGCTGGTCAGTGGTCTAATGTCTGTTCCCTCCAGTAAATTCAATATTATATCTACAGTAATTTAGGATTGACTGTAATCGACAAATCATTTTATAGCTTGCACTAAACAGACTGAAAGCCTACTATGCATTTCTGTACAAAAGAAAGTTTCATTTAGTTCAGTGAGGCTTACTCCTAAAGACTCTAGGTAGCTATAAATCCCATAAAATGCAATAACCCTTATGTCTAACCAAATAAGTTTAGGACTGTGCCACTATTAATGTAGCCCAGGTTCCTGTATATTTATTTAATTTTGGGACCAGAATTCTTTGTTACCATGCAAAACTTAGAGCTCTGTGTTTGAATTTTATTTTATTGCCTCTTTTTAACCAAAATGTTTTTAAGTATCTCTTCACAAGGAGATCATTTTAACTTTAATCCAAACAATGTCATCTCTCTCTGTGCCCCAGGCTATATCAGGCTGTCACTCACCAGCCAGCTGTGGAATTCTGAAAGATTCCATTTAAAATGCTTTACAATTCCAAATGCACAATTTCTAATGCCACAGTGTGACTGCCACACAGACTGTGAAACGCCCCAACCCTTCAGGCTTCAAAGGCCGGACATCCTTGATCTCCAGAAGGAATGTGTTTGAATCCTGGGTCTTTTTAGTGGGCTCTTACAAAGATATTTATTTTAGGAGAAGCCTCCCCCCCTTCACACTTGAAGCCTGACCTTGCTTTTCTAGAAATCAATAGCAAAATCCCACCTACTCCTTTGATAGCAGAATTGGGCCCATTTCAGTGAACATTTTTTGTGGGTTGCTGAAAGCTTTTGTCATGAACAATTAGAACTTCATAGAAAGACTGCTTGAGCCTACTTTCTATTTACTGCAAAGGCAAGAGTCAAAGAAACAGTCCATAATATGTCTCTCCACCCCCCCAACACACACACAAGATCCACCGCCCTTTTAAAGCTTCTCATTTGCATTACTCTCCTTAGTCATGTCTCCTTTAAACATAAAATTATGTTCAACAAATTTCTTTTCTGCTTAATTAAACTGTAAATCCCCTATCCTGACAAGGAGGAATTGATTTAGTATGCTATATTCCCTAGAAATTTATAGTTCAGAATAGTTTTTTGTATTCTCAATAATAATCTTTGCTGAGCAAGATGCTTATATTACCAACTTTTCTTCCTTTTTCCTATAAACCTTCTACAGTTTAAAATAAAAAAAAGTGAACATGTTAAGATGAAAGACAGAAAACTTTATAATTTTGCAATCCTATGTATATCTACTCAGAGGTAAGGCCTATTCAATTAAATGGAATTTACTCCCAGTAAGTATGTATTGAATGGCAGTGTCAATTCAACATATAACATGTAGATTTAAGAACATACACATATATTTAAAAGCTTTTCCATGCTTTCTATATAGTAATTATGATTAACCTTAACATCTAAGTGTAGACTTTGATTCATAGAACTGTGTTTTCACGATTGATTTACATTACATGAATATATACTATTAAAATAATAAATAAATGAATAAGTTAGTTTATGTTTGAGAAGTCTGAATAAAGTTTTTATTATAGAAATGATTTATATTAGTACTAAATGTAATTGTGTGATGGGGTGGCACTGGGACAGAGTTATTATAAGTTATCTTTAGTAAGAGAAAATGGGATGCAAGATATTAAACATCAATATATCTATGCAAGCCATGACCAGAGGCCAAAAAAAAAGTTTCATTCCATCTTTCATTTTTAAAATTTTGATAAAATATACCATTTTTCTTTACAGCCATAAAATAGAGAGATGTGGATTAATGGAATAATCAGGTTCTTTTTCTTTATGACAGATTATACAGATTTTATGGAACCATCCTTCATTTGTTTGGGCCAACCGCTGAATTTTCATCAATAACATTGAAGGAATATATTTTTGATAGTACATTTAGGATTCCTTAATAATGTATCAGTTTTTTTAGGATCATGTCATGTAATATGTCAAACTTGCACAGAAGAAGCATGCTATTTTTGTGTTTGTTTGTTTATTTGTTTAGATCAAAAAACAACCTCCATTCTTAAATACCAAATGTTTTTTCTTGGGGACTATGAGGACTGTAAACATTTCTGATGGTTTTAACATCTGTTGTCCACTGGATGGGTGGCCAGGTCACACAATTTTTTGACATAAATGTGTGCAGTATGTCACTATATACGTTCTGGAAGAAATGGATGAGGCTGCCTATCCTAGCCCAGACTCAACCATATTAAATCTTTCTTCTGAAACAGTAAAGCATACAAAAATTCAGGGGCAGAATATTGAATTCCTTAGGGCTCCATTCCACTTTTCTGTAGTTTTTGTTCTGAATATTTGCAAAATGCTACAGATCTAGCATTGAGTCTAACCTGAACCAACTATTGATGATTAGGTCAATTTCTTTATTCTTTTTGATCCCAACAATGCATGATTCTTATATACATAAAACTATTTCACTCATTTGGATCAGTTCTGTCACACTGTTCTTAGAAACATAGGTTTCTAAGGTTAACAAATGTTAGCTTTTACAAAAAATTGTAAACAAGCACTAAAATATTGTTATATTTTATGCAAGTTATATTTGAAATGCAAAGGAAATTTCCTATTATATGATCTAGTGTACTGTTCGTTTGTTTGTTGCCTTCCGGTCAGTTTTTGACTCCTGGTAACTTCCTGGACTAGTCCCTGCAGTGTTCTCGGCAAGATTTCATAGTGGTTTGCCATTGCCTGCTTCCTAGGGCTAAGAGAGAGTGACTGGCCCAAGGTCACCCAGCTGGCTGTGTGCCAAAGGCAGGAGTAGAACTCATGGTCTCCCGTTTTCTAGCCTGTTGCCGTAACTACTACATCAAACTGGCTCTCTAATTTTTAATTAATTTTTAATAAACATTAAATAGTAGCAATAACAACAACATAAAATAATCAAAAACCTAAAGCAAGTTCAACAAGAGGGGACTTTTTTCATCTTTGGTGGACACGCAAAAAAGCTAAAAAAATTGGGATCAAATACTTATTTTAATTCAGAAGATCTTAAAGATTAATACATAATTGAAACCAGAGACTGTTCTTTTGGGATTGATGGATAAACAGTTGGAAAGATCTCATGGAACTTTGTTTTTATATATGGTAACAGCAGTGAGGCTTTTATATACAAAAGGTGGAAAGATTTAACACTATCTATGATGGAAGAATGGATGGTCAAGTTGATGGAGCTGGCTGAGATGGTGAAACTGGCAGCTTTGATCAAAGACATTGAGTAACTTTAATGCTACCTGGAAACCACTTCTGACCTGTTTGTGTGAAATAGAAGAAAATGAAATCATGATATCTGGATTTGATTATTAGAAATAATAATTTATTATCAAATTTTGCCACTGCCCATCTCCCCCCAAAAGAGGAATTCTGGGCGGTTAATGGTTAATAATGGACAATAGATATAATGAAAGTTATGTTGTCAACTTAGAGTAAGAGTTTAATGTAAATTATATCTCTTGCAAAGAAAGTCGGGAGTCATTTGTTTTCTGTATTTGTTTCTTTTTTCTTTCTTTTTCTGCACTTTTGACTTTCTATTCTGTT
Source organism: Candoia aspera (assembly GCF_035149785.1). Classification (NCBI taxonomy): domain Eukaryota; kingdom Metazoa; phylum Chordata; class Lepidosauria; order Squamata; family Candoiidae; genus Candoia; species Candoia aspera. Next base: position 47,744,245 of record NC_086158.1, on the reverse strand, counting down.
CTTCTACTTCTATTATTTTCTGTTAGCTTTTATCTTTTTATCTTGAAAATGTGATAGTTTGATATTAAAAAAAAACCCTAAAGCAAGTTCAGACCATACATTTCAATTGATATCAGTAGGAAGACTGTACTAGTCAAAATAAGATTTTGTCCTGTATATATGGTCTGACAGTTATTTGTTTACAGACATGAAAATAACATTTTAAAATCCAAGAAAATAAATACAATTAAAATCAACATTAAAAGACAAGAAAATACATTGGACAAAACTGGCCAGTTCATTTCTGAAACCAGGTACCAGTGTAGCTTTCCCTGACTGAAATAATAAAAAGATACAGAATTGAGTTTCATTAGCATATTGATTGTACCTCATTCTGACTCATCCAGTGGGTGAGGAAGAGAAAACAAACCACCTAATGACATAACTGTGTAAATTAAGGCATAGAGAAATCTAAAGGAAGATGGCTATCTGTTTCAAAGAAGGCCAATAAAAAGAGCAGATATTTCCAGGGATCTTAATATATCTTTCAAGCAAGGAAATGGCATGAGATGTTGTAGAAAGCAGTTTCTATGTAAGACAGAATACTAAAACCAGAATTAGAACAGAAAAAAAATGAAATTGAAGGCCCCATAAAACTAGAGTCAAACCTTAACGTCATGGAGAGTATACGTTTTTTTAAAAGTTTTCTGATAATGATGGTTCACATATTAAACCATAATTGGTTTAGCATGATATGTCAGTTCAACCAATGTGGTTTTTTAAACAATAATTTATGGCTTAGCACAATGTGTGAAACCAGCAGCTTTATAAACAAGCCTGATATGTAATGTTGCTTTATGTCAACACTGAAGAATTGATGGTATGGAGGAGGGGAGATAATACAGCACAGGCGAGGAAAGAAACGTAGAGACTGCAGCCTATAGCATCTACTATAAACACTAAAGGAAAATATGGAAATTAAACAATGGATGGAAAGCATCAGACAGGACTATAACGAAGAGACAGGTTTCATGAACTGTGTTAATGGGACCGAATTCAGCTATTTTCCTGAAACCAATATATCACTGGAAGAAATGGTTACTACATTTTTTTTGGCTGATCAATTCTGCACAGTTTGTAACAGAATATATCCAGCATTACAACCATAAGGGAAGGGAAGCAACAGGTCTGTATGAATAAATTGTAGAAATCAAATGACCACTGAACAAATGAAGAATAGCAACAATAATGGAAAAGCTAAACATTAGTAGTTTGTGTTCCAATGGAACCACTATATAAGTGGATAATCTGTGGCTGTTTTGTGCCTACTGTTAGTAGGCACAAAACAAATTAAGTTTATAGGGGAGATATTTGGTTGGTACATATACAACCATAAGTGATATGCTACTAATAAGCAAACTTAACCAAATCAGTTTTCCTACTGGCTTTCTCAAAGGTATCAGAACTTTTAAAAGTTGCACGTACAATAAGACAAGATTGAGATCTTTATCTACCTGACTCTGTGCTTCACCTTTATGCCAACAAACTAATACAAAAGTTCAAGCAGAAAGGTAATGCTTTACACTTTTGTAAGGCATGCTTCACATCTTTCTGCCTCATCTCTCTTGCACCAACCCTCCCAACTCCACTTCAAACCCTGGGAAAAACCTCACTAAAGAGATTTGCCGCCTAAGGGACCGTTTCGTTGCATTGTGTTTTCTAGCTAGACCTGAACAGACTGAAATCAATGCAGCTCCTTCCTTCTGCCCCCCTCCCTTGTGTCTATTTTTTGTTCTTAGTTTGTGCCCTCTGCCTTAAACAAGTCCAGTTTAGTTACATCCCCATAGCAATGAAGTGTCCAGCAGCTTCTGTTTCTTGTAAAAACACAAGGTCTTTTTCATAGGTTTCAAGTGCCTCGTCAGTTCAAAATGCCCAGAGCAGGGAGGGGTTCAGTTTGCAGAATCAGAATGCAGCTGTTTTAAGGATTTCTAATGCACTCATCACCATGGTATCTGAGTGCTTTTGTATTAATACATGACACCAGGCATCCATTGTGGTACAGCACTGGAAATCAGATTTACTAGAAAATTACTTGCAAAGTTACGAGAAAACAAATGTGCAACACTGTGTATATGTGTACTGATATCTAGCAGTGATGTTTGGGGGATACTTACCACGAAGTAAGCACCATTGAACTCAGCTAGACTTACTTCTGAGTAAATCTGATTAGGGATTCTACTGTAGAGCTACTATTTGGGATTTTGTGTAATTGATACAACATTATCAGTTGCAATGGGATGGATCTTAAATTTGACTAACAGCTTGATATTACAAACATTTAAATTCACAAATGTACTAATCAAGCTTAAGAGCATTTTTAGAAGTACAGTGAATAAACAGGTCTGCTTAAACTGTGTTCAAATACTTTGTTCCGTATCACTTTTCCTTCTCTGCTAAATGAGTATAATATTGTAATTTGAAGGAATTTTGAGTTTGCAAAATTCCTGTGAAAAAGCAGGAGAACAGGAAGTTAAGACAGACAGCATTATCCCTGCATTCATTCAGAAACCTTGGAGCTGTGGTACTTTCTGAAGCCATGTACAACTAGCTACATATTAGTTCTTTCCTTTTCTAGGTGCATACAGACCAAAGCTTTACTAAATAATCAATGCAGGTATATATGATGCAGCTCAGAATCAACTTCTTGTTTTGAAAAAATAGCTTGTGCAGACAAGGCAGTATTAAAACTGATGGTAGAGCTTTCATTTATATTTTCTGGTCTCTCTTATTTCTAGCCTATCACATATACTATACAAATATTTTTAAAAAACACAAATAATGAAATACCCACTTACAATCCAATTACATAATAAGTACTACAGTTCTTGGGTCATTTAACCATGTCACTAAAAGCCCTCGCAGTTTTCTGGATTTGATGAGTTTCTATGAGAAAAAAAGTTGTACAGCTATCAAAAATATTTGTTCATACTAGTATCTCTCATAAGAGTGAAAAGATAGATATCAAAATGCAGTAGTCTTTGCTCGTCTGTAAAGATCAGGAAAAGTGAAAGGAAAGAAGCCCAAGCTGATAACACCAAATAGGAAGTAACATCATGTCACATTACACTACTCACCCACCTAGCCCAGTAGTGTCTTATCTGCTTGGAAGCAGTTCTCCAAGGTCTTTCCCACTACCTGTTACATGAAAATGACAGCAACTAAATTTGAGGCCTGCTGCTTGTAAAACAATTGTTCAGTCCCTGAATTACAATCATTCCTTTATATTTTCAGCAGGCTTGATGTAGAGTGCAGTACCTTCTGTTAACAATGAGCTATCCAATGGATGTTAAGAAATTACCTTAGCTCAGGAGTGTGCTTTATATGCAGAAGGCCCAGGGTTCATTCTCTAAAGCTACAGTGCAACCAATACAGGCAGCCCTACAAAAGGTTTCTTCTTATAGCCTACCTAAAGTTTTATTTCATCCCAGTTATCTACAATCAAAATTGTGCTTTTGTGCAAAAATGAATTGTTCAGTAAATGCAAATAATATATCTTCGTGGTGAAATTAAGCAAGTTATTGTCATCTGGGAGAGTGAGATGGCTAATATTATTCATCGGATTTTGTTCTATATTTTTTACCACTGGGAAAGAAGAAACATTGTTTGGATATTTTGCTTCAGATGCCAAAATAGATTGGACCTATCTGGCATCAGGCCAAAAAAGGGAAATAAAAATATTGAAAGCTAATGAAGTTAAGTAAAGGTAAATGTGGATGAAGAAGTTTTAAAACTCCAGCAAACAATATTGCAATCAGATATAAATTCCCAGTATGTGGGAAATAGAAAATGATAACTGTGATCAGAATATTCATATGGTTCAAGTCCTATCCTGAGCAGCCAGTTCTCTGTATTCCCAAAGGTAATAGTTATAATATTCTGTAATAACTATAATAGTCCATTGTGTATGGTCTATTGATTTTTACAAGAATCCCCAAAGATACCTATTTTAAGACTTTTCTTTAAAACCTCCTGTGATAAAACATTCAGAATGTCCCCAGGCAATTATTTAATTCTTTTTTCAACTGTTTTCTTGGTGTTAACTTTCACTTTTATTTAACACCAGGCTTGAAAATACTGGAAGGCTGCTCTCTTTTTTCAAAAGGAAATGCATTCTGCCTTTTTAAATATGATAGTTACTCCCTTTTATCAGCTTTATTGTTATAATTTGAATGCTGATTTCTTAGAGATAGAAGCAAAGTTTAAAAAATAAGGTTGGGGCAGGTTTGTTGGGCCTACTGACCTTTTCCCACCCAGCAATTTCTTCTGTCCCAGTGCAGAATGACAATAGAGTCTCTCGGACCGAACCACTAGAATTATCTGTTGACACCACAGCAGATTTAGGGCAATTTTCCCAGTCCCCCAAAGCACCTTGCAGCAGAACCAGGCATGACTTCCCCACTCACTCCCTTTTCTGTTGTTGTTGCAGTGGCTGTTACTGTTTGTTTCCATTCTCTCCCTTTTATTCTCTGTTTCTTTCCCCCATTCTTGACTCTGACAGGGGCTCCCTTTTGTGCACAACAAGCCCTTCTGATCTCCATGAAAGGCTAGCCCATGTCATTCTTCCAGATCATCATTGTATGACATGTTTTTATATCAGCCTGACAAAGGAGCTATTTGATCAGGGGGTATGGTGTGTGATTGTAAGAAATTCAGCTTGCTGGTGGTAACTATTGTTCCCCAAAGCGGCTCCCTGACCCCATTCTATTCAAGGGAAAACTCCCTTGGAGTGGCCCCTATTCATTGAGAAACACCAGTCCACAGTCTCACTCTGGGAGCATGTTCAATTCAGATGCATGTCACTGATATTGCCCATTGGCCAGCATTTAACCCTTTTGCTGGCATTAGATTTCCAGGACAACAACTGTTATCATAGCGATGGTCTCAAGGGGTGAGCAAGGCATTCCAGCTCATTTTGGCTCACTTTATCTCGAAGAAATTGAGCCTCCCTTTCAAAAGTCAGGATGGAAGATCATTTGTCTGCTGCTTTCCATCCTGCCAGGCTGTTTCATGCTCCCATCATAATAGCTGAAGGCATTTCATGATGAATCAGCAAATGGCCCAATGAATACGCATTGGACTAAAAAGTGATTTTAAAAATCAGTTTGTATTTCATAAAAAGAAACTCAAATATTCTGTAGAAAATGCTACTCATGTTTAAACACACAGTTATCCTGATCCAGCAATCAGCAGGAAAGAGCACTCTGACCCTGGCACAAAATTTCCAGTTGAGTGGACAATTAATCAAATGGGTTTCTCACATTCATAGAGCTGCTGCTGACCAGTGAGGACTGTAAGGATGCAGTATGGCGTGCACGGAGTGTACTGTATGTACGGAGTGTGGCCCACAACGGATCTCCAGATTGAAGTAAATGGGTTATCTTCCAAATATTTATTTATGCTCTTTAGACAATAAGCAATGTATCTTCACAATATAAGTTGTATGAAGACAATCCGATACTAATTTTGAATAGATAGAATATAAAAATTAAGATACGTAAGTATGCTAACAAACAGGCAGGTAACAGTCCTATCTGTAGCATTTTAATATTGGCTAATTATACACTATTAATTAATGGGCTTTTCTGTTTTCCTTGTTCCAGGACTATCTGACACAATCACAACACAACTTATCCTTCAAAGGTAGCTGAACAAGAGCCAAAAGAGATAGCTTCTCTCCCAAGGAACACAACTGATTCCATTTCCACTTTGGCTTTTGAAGAATAGTGGCTATACTTTACAGCAGGGTTTCTCAACCTTGGCAACTTTAAGATGTGTGGACTTCAAATCCCAGAATTCTCCATGGCTGGCTGGGGAATTCTGGGAGTTGAAGTCCAAACGTCTTAAAGTTGCCAAGGGTGAGAAACACTGCTTTACAGGGTCTAATACATAGGGCTTGGTGAAGAACAACCTTTTTCTATTTATTGTTTAAAATGCCTGTTAGCATTTGTTCCACACTCCTAGAACTTCTTATAATACCAAAACCATAAGATTGCCCTAGTGGAATTGCAATTTGAGTTCTTTATTAATAATATGAAATTATTATTAATTAATATAAATTACAAACATTTTGACTACCAACATTCTTTAGTAAGAAATCAAACAAGATACAGTACAAACAATTGGGAAAAATAATAAAAACATTAAGTATTAGTACTCTAATGCTGATATTAACTATTTAACTATATTTTTCAGTTAAGATGCTGAAAACAGCAAATGCTGTTAATTAAAAAAAACTTTTGTTTTTCAGGGCATTTTTCAAAGTCCATAGAAAAAGAACTGCAAGCTGAAATATAACATGTGTTGTAATAATAATCTGTTTTATAGTACAACATTTTTATACTTTACACGTCTTGGTATGAAAACTGATTATCTGTCTGAGAACTTTCTAACAGGAGGTTCATTTCCAGAGATAGTACCAAAAAGTGTGATTTCCTTCTTTGCCAGATCTGCACGGTATTTATCTCAATTCACTATGGACAACCTGAAACACTGTTTGAAACATCTACATTCTGATACTTGCCTCTTAGATTGCTCCCACCTTGACATCTACTGGAACTTGGTCAAGGCAAGGAATAATATTGGTGATCATGTGAAGACCCAAATATTGGAACTGCTAGAGGAAACTTACCCAGAATACCTGCACACCAGACATTCCATGTGATCAAATGACAAGAATGTCAAAGTATATATCCACTGGAAATATTTTGAGTCTGTAGTATTATTCCCAGCACTTCCTCTGAATGCTTGGTTTAGAGCTGATTTTGGATCCAGTGTTGCTCTTGCAAAGTCAGATAGCAGCAGCACAAGCCAGGAATGTCTGATTTCATCTGGTACATCAACTACATCCACTCTTGGGGTAGAAGGTTTGCCCACCTTTCATTTAGATGACTATACTACATTTCATGGCTGCCTTCATGCAACATGCTAGACTAGGCTAAAATAGTGATGGGTAGTGTGTAATTCAGCAAGTTGTAAAAAACCAGCCATTGTCTTAGTAAGTTGTATGAATCAGGTTAACATATTTAATCATACATAGTTTATTTGCATGCTGTATTTTTAGTATTTTGTGTGATCCCATCCTACGTGGAATCTCTCTTGAAGAGTATTCAGTAAATATATTTATTGCAAAATGCAATGGCAGGACAGAAGTGATTTTCCATATATCATAGTATATTGTCTTGGGCTAATTTCACTAGCTTTCTTGTTCATTGCTAGTTACAGTTCAACCTCTGAACAGTTAGAGCCAGGAGATATGAGAAACAATTTTCCATACAAATCTGCATATAATTCAGCAATCATAATCTGAGGTCTTGTTACATGTTTTCCTACTTAGAGAGGCAATGTGGTGGGCCCTGGAGGCAAGCACTTTTCAGAGGCAGCTCTAATACTACCAAGGGACACTTTCCTGAGCATAATGAAATCGACAACTGCTTGCTTTGCTTTCTGTTCCAATGGGCTTTACTAGTGTATGATAGTAAATAATGGATATTTATTCCATATATTCCAATAATTCCATAAATGAATGACAATTTTATTAATTTAGTTGGTTAATAAATTTCTAAGGCCATTTGTCCATTTGCCAAATGACTGGATGGCTTCCAGGGATAAAAACCAAACATTGCATTAAAAGGTGATCATGCTGAGGAGGAAAATCAATCCCAAACAGCATACATACTGTACCTGAAGATTAGCAGGCCATATCCCATCCTAGCCCAGTGCCTGCAGGAACAGCCAGATCTTAAGTATCTTTCTAAAAACCAGCAAGATTAGTGTTATATGGATCTCAGGAAGATACTGAAGGCACACCTTAATGCCTTAATTGGCCTTACTTAATTGATGGGACATGAGGTGTAATGGCCCTGTCTGATTTTGTAGGACAGACAGAAACAAAAGGGGGGGGGGTCCAAGCCCTTGCCATTATAGATGATCACCAAAACCTTGAATTGCACTGGAAACCAAATGGTAACCACTGCAGCTTGCAAAGTGTCAGTGTTACTTGGGTGTGCCAAGGTACACCCATAAGTACTTATACCACTGCATTCTAGACTAGCTGTAGTTTTTTAATGGTCTTCAAGGATGACCCATGAAAAGTGCATTGCAGTAATCCAGCCAAAATATACTTCAAGCATATATATTAGAATTTAAGTTAGTAGGTAGTCAGCATTTTTTAAAATCCAGGACATAGAGAATAGGGCTCTTCCAATATGTTGATTCTCTGGGAAGTGTTTGAGGGATCCATTCAGGGATCTATGTCGCCTGTGCAAAAAAAGATTCATTGATTCTAATCTTATATAGCTGGAAAAGATGGCTAAAGATTCAGTTGTATTATATGCCAAAACTCCACAGACTGTCAGCTCTTTGGAGCAGACAAGATCAGGAAACAGACCGCACTAGAAGACTAGAACTATACTTTATTGAGATAGACCATAATAACAGAATCTTGCAAGCCAGATTGTGCTTTACTGCCCCTTCCTCTTATATCCTAGTGAATCAGGGAGGTTTCCTAAGTCTTTTCTGAATATTATCTTGCTTCGCTCAAGGTGATCTCCCTTTTTTCTACATAGATGAATCATATCAAGCATTTATAGCAGAAAAGCTTAAACTGGGGTCATTACTCTCAGAAGAATTTGAACATTCTTTGAATATTCCCACCACTGAGTATCAGGAGAGGAAGCTGGAAAGTTGCTAACTTATCATTCGAAATGACAAAGCAACATAATTTTATCCCTAGAATTCAGGCTGCCGATGGACAGTTATTTACTGAGACAGAATTCAGTAATTTTCAGTTTTATGATTGTTCTACTCAGTTATATAAATCAGGGACTTCTGTAACTGAACAGCAAATTACAGAGACAATTCAGTCTATGAACTTTGGGAAACCCCTTGGCCAGATGGACTTCTAGCTGTATGGTACAGAACTTTTATAGATCTATATTGTAGAGGTCTGTAATCAATCACTTAATCTCTGTTTCCTCTGTCCTTTTATGAGGCTTATATTACAGTAATATTAAAGCCTGAGAAAAACCCTACTGGATGTGTAAATTATAGACCAATATCTTTGCTCAACATGGATACTAAAATATTAACTGCAGCACTAGGCAAGAGGCTACAGAAAGTAATATCATCTATAATCCACCCATCTTAGCCTGGGTTTATAAAAAATAGACAAGCATCTGGTAATATCTGCCTGATTATTGATATTTTGGATATCAAAGCAGATAAATTGGAATCAGCTGTTCTAATTTCATTATACATGCCAAGGCCTTTGATATGGTTCAGGTCAAATTTATGAAATGCATTCTAAGAAGATACAGATTTCTACCATCTTTTGTTCACTGGATTTCAATGTGGTATCTTCACCCAATGGCTAGAGTTATAAATTTGCTTGCTTGTTTGTTTAACATATTTCTATGCTATTGCCATCAAAATGACTCTCAATGAACCTATCAGGTTTTATTGTGACACCTAGCAAAGTGCCTTTTGTCTCCTTTTCAGTTTGGTTCATGAACCATTGGCTTCCTCTGTTAAGATAGTCTTAAGATATTAAGAGTATGCTGGTATTTGACACTGAATATGAATTATTCTTATATGCTGATCATATGGTTATTCTGGATAATTATATAATCTAATTACCAAACATTAAAATTGTACAGCAATATGGTTTATACTCATATAAGAGTGGTTATATGCCTTTGGGATCCACTATGTCTATAGATTACTGGAAAAATTAGGCTTTACAATTTGTAAAGATACTATAAAATACTTACATTTCTTTTTTAAAATATATCTCAGTATGTTGAATTAAATATGTCTAAGCGTATAGATGCAATTTCAGTAGATGTAACTTGATAGCTAAAACTTCCATTAAGTCTCTGGGGCAATATTAATGTTTTAAAATAAATATTACCTCAAGGTTAATGTATATTTTAAGATGGAATCTAATGTTAATCCCTATTAAATGTTTTACACAGGTAAGTTAACAAGGACAAATTTATGACAAACTAAAGCCCCTCAAATATCTTTGCCCAAAATGAAGACCTTACAATGATGGTGGCTTTATCCTATCAAATGTTTAGCTATATCACTGGGCCTACTTGGAGACTCAGCATGTAACACCTCTGAAATATTGGTAAGATTTAGGGTCCAGGTATGTTAAACAAAGATCCTTGTTAATATCCTTGAAAGCTGCCAGACAGACTTAATAGGTAAGCAGTCATGTTTTGGTCCCAAAACACATGAGAAATTGGTGTTGTGGAATAATCCAAATTAAAAATAGTTGGAAAGTAGTTTTATTGGAATGATTAGGAATAAGAATATCAGTCCAAACTTTCTCACCTACTCCCACCATAATCTACAATAATAAAAAACACAATAGTAATTGTATAGGTAAAGTATAGCTAAAAGTATAACATTAACAAATGACTTTGGAAGAGCTTTGAATTACTGCTAAAGAGGGGCCAAAATGGTGAGCATTTGTCCATGTAGTCACCAGGAATCAGACGCAACTTAATAGTGCCTAAATACAATGAACATTAGGAAACTCAGAACTAGAGAGAAGTTTCACACTGTGTGGTTGCTCACAGTCTAAATTTCTGTCTCATAAACAGAGTACTGAGATGAGACACTGTGATGATGTCTGAAGGAAATATGTAAAACAAAGGGTACTTGATCTACATATGTTTCATTATTACTTTGACCTTGTTTTTTTTTCATATCCACAATACAGGTGTATTATTTTTTGATCCATTAATTATTAAACTTGATAGTTTCTTGGGGACTTCTAAGCCGTTATGGTACTTTGGGTTATTTTAAGCCACCTGCATGAACTATCAATAGTTTGGCCTGCTGCTCAACTGATTATATTTCACACTGCCAGTATTACCTCTTCATGACCCTTCTCCCTTGCATCTATCCTACTTTTAGTGCACAAAATTAAATTAAGGAGTTTTACAGATGTCTTCTGCTCATGGTCTATCTCCATTTCTCTTGCCTTTGCTTCCCAAGTTGCAAGCTTTGGTGCAGAAAATAATATATTTCTTAATGATGTAGTGCTCCCTCTGCTGGCAGAAAATATAAAGTATGGCTACGGTTGGCTTGGTTTCTTGCTTTTTTCTAGCAGATTATCCACTGGATAGTGTTTCTCTTCCCTGGGTATTCACCTCTACTCTTCCAGCTCCACTAAAAACCTATCTAAGAAAAATATCACCTGATGTATCTTTACCATTTGGTATTTGAAATTCTCACAAGATAGTAACGGTGTTTAACTAGGGAGTGCATTCATATTGAAAGCAGGGAGCATAGGGAAAAAACCCAAAACTAATAGTCGATAAAAGTACATGTATGTTTTGTGTGTAATAGGTACAAAAAGAAATAGCAACTTCTATGTATCTAGACAGTCTTTTTTACCCATGTGCACTGTGCAGAAAGAGAGACAATCAATGATCCCCACATTTATCATGAAACAACAATAATGGAATATAGGATTTATGGATCCCTAGTGCACTAAAAATTCTAGGATTGTAGGCTAGACTGGGAAGTGTGTGTGTGTGTGTGTGTGTAAATATACTATTCTAGAAGATGGCAGTGGTAAACTGTTTCCATACTCAGATGTCTTAAATTTCCTGAGAATATAAAAATAAAGGTCTTTTTTTGTCTAAACTTCCTTTTTCAGGAAGGGATTGTGTTAGATTCAGGGCTATGCTCCATTTAAGCTAATACGATGAGGAACGAGTCACAGTACAGAGTGGTGGCTCTTATTTTTTGCCAGATTTTACAGATGACCCACTATTTGCACAGAAAGTCCTCATTCACTCCAATAAGACCTTTGTCTTTGCACAAATAGCTCTCCAGTCTCATTTGGGACTCTAGTGAGGGGTTTAAAGACTCTCCGCTATGCCCCAGTCCTGATCCATTTCTCTTTCTCTCTTTCATATACAAGTATCTATTAGCTGTATGAGAAGGAACAATTTTCCACTTAAAGACACACCTATAAATCAAATCATGATAATCTGATACAAGACCTAAAAAATAATGCAAATAAAGTACCTGAGCTTTTTACAGTGGCATAATGCGGCAGCAGCAGTGGAGGAGGAGAAGGAGGGATAATAATCATAGCACCATGTATAGGAATTTTAACCTGGAATCTCATGATCCCTGTGAGAAATTCTCAGAAACTATCCGATTATTCACATGTCCCATCTTAAACTGGAGAAAGAGTTCCAGACTTGGTTAGGGAAATTCAGTGTTGGAAATGCTTCACATGTTCCGTCCCGCCAAGTTTCAAAGCTGGTTCTTCCTGACTTCAAGGAGAAGAGAGAAGAAGGCAGGTCAGACATTGGCCAGGGAACACAGCAGGAAGGGCCATGAGTTTTCTAGAGCCAAAGCTCTCCTGGCTTCCTGAAATGCTTCCAAGCCTTTAAACAAGATCAGGAAGAGCCTCATGAACTGTGTTGGCAAAACCTAACAAGCATCTCAGAGATTATAACAAGAGAAATCTATGGGAGGGGACATAAGTTGCTTTACTTCTTGAGTTATTTACCATTTACCAAAATGGAAAAAAATTGTGTAACTTTGGACAGTAGTTTGAGGTACATACGATGAAATGGAGAGGAAAATGTTCATACATAGCATATTGATCAGAAGGCTAGAATTCACCTTTAAAATACCTACATTTTTTATCAGGAAGGAAATTCTTTTCTTTTCTTTTTTAGAGAAATAACTTTTGATCATGTGCCTCTTCTCCACCCATACTAAAGTCTGAAATGGTGAACTCCAGAAAGGCTTTCCCTACTTAGAATCCTTGAATGATGCTCTAGTGCAACTCCCATTATCCCGAATTCCTGACACTGATGCCTGTAATCAAATAACCCTATCTGCATATCCTAGGCCTGGAAAGATTAGACTGGAAAAGATTTATCAAGCCAGCGGGAACTAGAGATTAGCAAAAGTTTCTCATCTTTCCAATGATAAACTTATATGTCATTCTGGAATTGTTTAAATGTCCATATGAAAATCCATATACATTTTGTTTACACACATCCTAATGAATTCCTTTCTATAACCACAGTTTTGTCTAAAATATGCATGTTTGTATGCCTAATACATACACTTTGCAAGTGATTTTTGCTAATATATTTTTGTGTACATTTTCCCTATTGAATTGTACATTCATTGTAAATTTTGGGAAAGTGCAATTTATATAAATGCATTACAGCTTACATATTTATTTATTTTATTTATTTATTTCAAGATTTATAAGGCAGCCCAACTCAGTGTGACTCTGAGCAGCATACAACAGAAGCACACAATAAAAATACTGTGTATTTTATATACATTATAAAAAGAACAAATTGGGTAAATTTGCATTAAAATGTATTCCAAACACATTTCTCCACCACCACTTCTCTCTGACTTTTCATTTTACAAAGACGAAAACTAAGACAAAGTAAAATAACTTGCATGACTGGGATCACCATCTGAGCTAAAGAACAAATTCTAAAATGCTAAGCTCTAGCGATCAGAACTTTCCTTCCTCTGTGCCTTCCACAGAATATAGCAGTTGTGAAAGCTAATTCCAAACTCAGGAAGACATTGACTAGGTTCACACAAATCATATTAAGTTGTAATATAGTATGTTTTGACTTAGTGCAGGAATGGGGAACCATTCAACATTTACAGTGGGTGGGAGGGTAAAGCCTCCAGTCATTGGGGGTCAAGAATCATAGCAGGCAGGGGCAGGCTTATGCATGGAGCAAAACTAAGATTGGCCGCATACATTGATTGCTATAAAAATATTTCTTTTCTTTTTTTGAGGGGAACGCTGGGAGTGAGAAAACTGCTATCAGTTCGTGCCAGGTATGCTAATCAATGTTAGTGATATAGTCTGAAAAGCCCCTGACTTAGCATGGTCAGTGGTTTGCCAGCCATGATTTCTTCCTTTCTTGGGATGAACTGCAATTTACTGCATCACACTAAGCCCCCCACCCCAAATGGCTTAGTATCACATGTGCATCAGATCTCCATACCAAACCCTGTTCCTATACTCTTGATAATCATCAATATGCTATTTTCCAAATAAAAGGAGAGTTCAGAGTTCCAGAAGTTCATAAATGCCTTTAAGTAAAAAAACAAACAAACCCACTAATGGACAATAACCTGTTCCACAGACTAAGTGTCAAAAAAAAGTGTGGTAAAATAAATGTGATAAAGATCAAATAAATATTGACTGGAGAGGCTGCACTAAAAATAAAATAAAACTATTTAAGAGTGAAAATCCAGTTGTTGGGCTCATGCATCACACTCACCTAGGAGTTGGCCCCGCATGCCCATTAGCACCATGTCACTCAGAACATTCTCAGATGGAATTTCTGAGACCTCAAAATAAGTTCTTAAAAAAAAAAGCTGAAATGTCATAACTTTGTCAAATTTTGCATGATTTCAGTATTTTTGCTCAAAACCTTTATGTGGCTTGCGGTCTCTTGTGCCAAAATCTCATGAGGCTTGGCAATCCTGATTTTTTTTTTAAATTAAAGGTACTGGTGTTACCATAGAAAATCACCAGCCATAGTTGTCTGGTTCACACATCATGCTAAAACCAGACAAATTACATTATGACTCAGCATGATATGAGAATCCCATTTATACACCTTACAATGCACCCATTGTACTCCTGGATACCCACTGAATAAGGGGCTCACTTCCCATGTAAAGTAGCATTAGAGTGCAACCTAAGGTTCTTTGGAATTTTTTTCTCTTGCAGCATAGCATATAAGCTTTTCACCTAAAACGTATTTCAATTAGTTACCAGCTGGACTTGGATGAATGGCAGAACTCATTTTGTGCTGCTTATGTTCAGCAACAATACAGAAAAAAGACAGTATGTAGTACAGGGTTAGGCAATATTTTGAGGTCTTGGAGCCAAACTTAATATCCTTAATATTAGGATATCCAAGAGCCAGAGGGATAATGATGCTAAATGGGGAAAGTGAAGCTGTGTAGGGAAATTCTTGGGTCTGGAGGAAATTCGGGGATTTTCTGCTATGTCAAGCCTATTTCAGAGCTTACGCTATAGTTTTTGAGTGTTTCTACTGCAACCATCTCATCAGTTTTTAGCAGTTATAGCCAGAGGTGGATACAAAAATGGCTTTGGAGCCAACCATATGTGGTTTAGAGGTTTCAGGCTGTCTACTCCTGGATAAATAAGGAAGTTGTTAGCTTCTTCTTTTTTTAAATCCACCTAGCACTTACCCATCTACAGATTGCCTGTTTTCCCCTAAATGGCAAACTCTTAGGTGCCAAAGGACAAGCGAAGTGGACAGTCCTGATTTCTCTGTCATTCTATAACATTAGTGGGGTAACAGACATTGCACTAACTTAGAATGTGTGTCTGATTTTGGCTTACTGTGTAGTAAGAACCAAAGCAATGTAGTTTGTAGACCATGGTTTATAATTTAGTATAGGAGTCTCCAACTTTAGAGGTGAGTGGGCACATATGGAATTTGGGAACTTGGGTGTTTCATGGATGGGCGCAGTCACCATAGGCATTCTTAAGGTGACAGTGCCCATCCATGAAACACCCATTTACCAGAAGAAAATGTTGGTGAAGTTGCTCCCTACCCACCCTCTCTAAATCTGCAGAATTCTCTCTCCCACCTCAGCTGTTACCCCACCCCACCCTAGAAGGCAAGCAGACTTCCTAGAAGAACACTAGGTTTCAATCCTCTATTATTTTTTAAAAATATATATAAGAATGTCTCAAGGGCCCAGGAGCATTTTTGGAAGTAAAGATTTGCTTAAGGAAAATTATCTGATTATTAAACATTAAAAAAAAAATTAAACACTTTTCTTTAAATTAAATCTTAAAAAAAAACAATATTAAAAAATGGCATAGAGATGGCCTGGTTGAAGCCAGAGAGGCCTCACTAGCAACTCCAGTACCCTGTTAGAGATGCAGAATTTACTGTATTTCACATTTTCCCAGCCACTTATGGCTAATTCAACAAACTATGTTTAAGGAAACTATGGTTTATTGAATAAATGATGAATAAATTTAATTATACAGTGTCCCATTGGAGGCCTCTGGCTCTCAGTAGCTCAACTTCCAAATTTTTCACCTGTAGGAATTCATTAAGTTCCAGGAGACTTTCGCACACTTGTTTATCTTTGAAGTGAATTTTCTATGCCTAGTTGTTCCCCGTTGTCTTTCCTCTGCTCTGCATGTAGATAACTGACTTTTTGTAAATGTCTCTAGAGACCTTCCATCTCCACTTAGCAACAACCAAGAAGGATTCATTTTCTCTCTTTTTTATAAATAGGCATCTCTCATTCTCAAAAATTTTTCAGAGGCATTTGAAAATAATATAGGGCTCCCATAAGATATATTTTATGTTATAGGTGCATGATGGATGTGTGTGTATATATAAAAGTCAACAATGTGTGCTCTGGGGAGTCTACTTATATTGATATTACAAAGTTGACTGATTCTTCAGAATTAAAATAAGTTGTTCTCATTTCTATGCACCCTAATCCTGCTGTAAGTTTTAAAATAGGAAATAGGCATTGCTTTAAATACTTCCTTTAGAAAAAAAATTGTTTATCTCCTTGCCAGAGTTCCTGTACTTTTCACAGTTGTCTGACAAGGATAAATTCTACAGTTAAAAGTTTGAATGAAGCATAATTGGTTGAATTTCTCCTGTGGCAACAAACTAATGCAGATAGGATTTTGAAAGGGGTTACACAAGTATGTTCTTTTGAACTGAATTTATAAAAAGTCACCAGAACTCTACCTGAAACAAAGAGAAGCTTGCAACTGTCTCTGGGAGAGAAAACCAATTTTTTGCCCTCTCAGTAATCCAAAACAGCACCAGTGAGCAACAGTTTACAACAACTCTAAATGTCGTCAGTAAAACTGATAGTGATCACAACTAAAGACAGATCCACACTTTCTGCTTGACCTATCACATCACCAGTACAGGCTACTCACTGCATCCTGAGTGCAGGAACAGATGATATCATATTCCTCCCACTCTCTGTCCGTTGCAAACACAGCCTGCACTGGGTTTGATTCAAAACTGCTGACCTGAACCATCGTAAGTCCTTCAGGGTAGGAATGGAAAGTCATTCCATTCTAGCAGCAACTCCAGCTTTGATTGGCTTTGCCGCCTGGCATACACTTTCCCCTCCAGCAGCTGGTCCCTGCCCTGTGCAGCCATTTTGTGTTGGGGTACTGTGTTTTCTGCTAGTCAGCAATAGCTATTTCTTTTATAATCTTGTTATTGATCGAACAATAGCCCATTAAGACAATATCCTCAGACCTAGAAGGCCATGCTCCATTCAACCCTTACATTTCCCAGTGGGCACCTTTTCCATTTCTGCCCCCCCCCCCCAAGTTTTCTTGGCCCCTTCCCATAGTACTGCAGAATTTCCCTTCCCTTTTTAATGTTTTTTAACATCTTAAAATTTACAAAGTAGGAACATTGCTGTATACTTTTTATGAAGCTGATTGATCAACTGTCCTTGCTATACATGGATCTATATAGGAAATAGCACCGAAAGAACAACCTCTTCCCTGTTGCTTTGATTATTGGAGCATCAGAGCTATGATGATACCATAAAGAAAAAAAGAAAAAAGAGTCTGTACTGGTGTCAAAGAATATTGGTGGGAAGGAGGGAGGGAGGTGGCTGAAGGCATCCATATGTGCAAATATCTGGGAAAGCAAACTAAAGGCACAGGAACTAATGAGGAGGGAACCAATCTCTAACAGGAAAGGCTTGCCTTCCCTGCATAGAACAGAAGGACCAGAAGCAAGAGAACAATAATGTCTTGAGGTGACTGTACTCCAGAGTTAGCACTAACCCAGGCCTGTTGCCCACCCATTGCAATCCAGATTGGAACTTCTGAAGTTGGCTTAAAAAAACAGCTGGGAGTAGCATGGGAGACAAGCAGTTTAGGCTTCAGTTCTCCAATGTGAAGTTGTACCTGGAACTGATAATTCCCATCCAGTCGAGACTAGCCTCTAGGATCAGCATTAAGGATGTCACACTTGGCAGGATGAGGATGCTGAGCTGTAAGGATAAAACTCTTTAGAAGTGTGCATGTGATGGCCCTTAGGAAGGAGCTTCCCACCACTGTTTGCAGCCTGTCCCTAGACTGTGCTCTTCAACCAGCTTACTTCCAGCCTTTCTTGATTATAATTGTCATACAGATACTATATGAAATGTTCAACCTCAGTTCCTAAGTACCAAAGGGAAAAGAGAGAGGCTTTGCCCAGAGCTCATTGTGAATAAGGAAACAAACTATTTGGAAGCTTTTCTATATCTTGGAAACATGCCCTCTTCCTCCTCTGGCAGGTGCCCCCACCTCAGGCACACAATATGTTTGCTCACTTATATGTTCCCCATCTCCATCTCTGGGATTCTCTGTGTCACCTTGAGATACCTCTTCTGGTAAGACCAATGGCTTGCTGAGAGGAATCAACTCCTCTTTATCAATACTTGCATCTATATAAACATATGAGAAAAAGAGTCTCTCCTGAGATACTTCCAATTCCGCTTACATATATGGGTCTGGGGAGTCTCAGTAAATACGAACATGACTTTTTTGTCTGCATAACTGATAATACTGGTGTTCAAGCTATAGCTGTTTTCATCCTAACCTTGTCCCCTGCTTTCAAGGGAGAAAGTGATGCTGCATTTCTGTCATACTTTCTGATGCTCCCATTGATCCTCTAAACTAGGATCAGCTTTGGCACTTTAAGATTCAATACATATGTCATGGCTAGCAATGTCATTCTCAGTAGCCATCACGTGAGTAGCTGGGTGGGAGCAAAATCTAAGCAAGAGTTTAGGGGCTTCTATTGCACTTAGGTTTTTTAGTCTGTGTGTGTGTGTGTGAGTGTGTGTGTGTATGCACATGAACACACACACATGCAATTCTAATTCAACTTGGTGAGGCACTTCACCTTAGGGAGACAACATGACTCCTCATTAAGTTGAGAAAGCACCATTGCTTTCCTTGACAACATTCTTTGTATCAACTTGAGACCTCATTCAGCAGTTGCAATTGCTGACAGGAAGAATCAGAAAAGACAGCACATGCACCAAAGCCTCTTCCAGTAACTAGAACTCCTGGATGAAGTGGCAAAGCAAAGCAAAGCAACTCAGCTGCTCTATTTCGCTTTTAAAAGTGAGGAGCCATGTCGCTTCCCAATGCAGTTTTTGAAGGAGGTTTCACACAAATCTTCATCAAAGCAATGCACCCCTTTGAAATTTTGAAGCTATATTCCATGGCAAGAAAGAGTTGCCTTTAGGTTTATAACAACCACCACAAAAGTTCTGTCCTTCACATGAAAAGTTTCTGCAATTTGGAAAAGTAGTCTAACATCTATGAGGTAGCTGTAGACCTACTGACCAAAAATATCAACAGCTTTCAGTTATGACAGGTGTGAAATCTCATAGGGAATCATTGGTTTGCTGTGAGTGGTTGGCTGGAATGCTTGACATGGTTGGCAATTGCTGACCTAATGTTCTGTCAGTACGTTCATGTTAAGCCAATACATAGTATGTGTTTTGGACCTTTTGACACCTTGGTGTTGTACATACTGAGTCTTAGTGCATGTTCTCTAGCCTCTCTGGAATGATGAATTGTGACCCACCATCACCAGGTTATTTTCTGTGTGAATGATTAAGAGGACTGTAGGGATGGACCCAATTCTTATCAGTTTGTGTCTGCTGTGCAGTGCTTTCAAATTCTGCAGATATGTACTTGTTAATATATGTTCTTGCCATTATTTAAGCATGTAATCACTGAAGGATCTCTGTTGTATTGGCTATCAATTAATCTGTTCTCAGTCAAATTGTGAATGTCTGAGAAAGGTATATCTGTCATTGCCCTTGATAATGTACCTGTTAGAAGCTTAATTTTGCCTTTTATACATTGAAGCCGAGTTCTGTGTTTCTTAAATTGTATGTTGTTGTTGTTGGCCCAAATCAATCCATTGTAGGATGAAGGCATTTTCACTGAAGGTCATGCACCATAACAAACCATATGGATCCAATGCCAGTTGATAGATTTTTTGTGCTTCCTGGTAGGGTTGAGGGAGAATGATTGGCCCAGTCATCCAGCCAGCTTCCATGCCTAAGGGAGGATTAAAACTCCTCACTCCTATCCACTACACTACACTGGCTTTTCTTTATTTCTTTCTTGGATAGGATTGGTCGCTTGTAATGGTTTGTACTCATATTGAAGAGTTATCTGAACACAGACTAATATGATGGAGCTTTACCATTGCAAAGAATATTATGAAGAGCTCCTTTTCTCTTTGTGTGCAGTTCTGCTCAGCCTTGGGAAGAGCATGGGATGCATGCTTAATGGATCTGCCTTTCTGCAGTAAGCATTCCTCCAAACCATCCTTCAAGCATTCAGCTGGATCTTTTGTTTTTCTGCAAGGTCAAAATACTGTAGAATTCCACAGAATACTGTAGCAATAGTTAGTTTCAATTCATCAAGAGCAGTTTGGTGTCCAGTGCCACATAATGTCTTTCCTCAAAAAGAACATGTGTGGACCTTTTAAATTAGATTATTATACATGTCCTGAGCCAGGTATTAGATGGTGTCTGAATCTCTTTTTGTCTTGACTAGGGAAGCAGTCTAGCAATTGCTGCCACATGTTATCTTTTTGCACACCACCATATTTGACACTAAAGAAAAGAATAAATAAGATCTATTTTTGCTCACTGAAAATTTAATTTTGTCCTTATTGAACTGAAAGTCTTTATCATATTCTTGTCACATCCTTCTCTGCTGCATATTGCAATGATCATATCATCTACAATGATATGAACACCTGGAATATCACCAAGGTAGTTGTAAAACTTTTATTAAAATACCTCACCAGCTGACTTGGTACCAAAGAGCAGCCTGTTGAAACGATATCTCCCTTATGGTGTGTTAAATGAACATTTTCATATAAAAACATGAATAACTTCTTGCTGGGAGTATTCTTCTGCACACCTTCCACATAGGGATTGAGAAGTGTTGTTTGACTGCCTTATAGAGATTCCTGAGGTCTGTGATGTTAGGGTTTTGGTAGCAAACACCAAACACTCAAAATCACTGACTTTATTTTGCATTTGTGCCTTTAAACTCCAGAGATAAGGCATGTAAAAAAAAACAAGAAGGTAGGGGAGGCACTTTCAACAGATGAACACAAAGAAATGAAAATCTTCACAATGGGAATGGGAACCAAACACTTGGTTTCATGGGAACGAAATAGCACATATGATCTTTCTATACCAATACACCACAGATGGCACTCTGAGGTTTGCCTAAATGTGGTGCACACCTGGAAAGCATCCTAGGCCTTCAGAAATACCACGATAACATCTTAAGAGATCCTCTGTCTTTTATTGGAGACTCAACTTCTTTGCTGGTTCAGCAGCAGCCCTCCCTTCTGCTATGGGAAAATGTGTTATCTAGTCTACTCTCATACTTCTGTTATCAACAAAAAGAACAACATATCTGTTTGAGTGGCTACATAACAGGGTGCTAAAGTCAAAGAGCCATGGGGAATAGCATGTTGTCACATTTCTCAAGATGGCTGGAGGAAAGCATCCCACTTCTGATACCATATGATGGTCCTTAGAAACGAGAAACTTAAAGGTGAACTTACCTGCGGTGCTGGCAGTACATCCACTCTCCCACCAACATAGTTAAGAGGCAGGTATACAACAGATACCATTATCATAATTGTTATAATAATACATGAAGAGAACCTAGCCTGTGAGGAGCCTCATTTCCCAAACATCAAAGTATAAAAAAGGCCAGCTTTAAAATATTTCCATCATTTTTCATTTTCACTATGT
Organism: Candoia aspera; assembly: GCF_035149785.1. Classification (NCBI taxonomy): domain Eukaryota; kingdom Metazoa; phylum Chordata; class Lepidosauria; order Squamata; family Candoiidae; genus Candoia; species Candoia aspera. Next base: position 47,722,345 of record NC_086158.1, on the reverse strand, counting down.
CATGCTAACATTGGCTTTTTTGTAATTAGATTCTGGAAGCCTGTCTTTACCTCAGTAGTGCAGGAAGTCAAGACAATCAGCTAAGGGTAAAGTAGCTGAAGTGCTGCTCTGAAGGAAACTGCATTCTAAAGTAAAATTTACCAGCTCTCTGTTATTTGACTTGACCAATGGCTATGGTTGCCAAAGAACTTACAAAAAAGCTTGTACATCTCACAGAGGGGAGTGAAAATCAAAGACCTAAAAACAGAAGAAGATGAAATTATGGTTTCATTTGATGTCACAGCACTCTTTACATCCGTGGATCCAGAACTAGCGAAAGAATACATGGTAGCAGTACTGCACAACACACCCGACCTAGCCAAATATACTAAGATTGAAATACCCAGAATCATGGACCTTATCGACCTCTGCTTCAGTACCTACCTTCAGTTTGGTGGACAAATATACCAACAAATCAGAGGAACACCCATGGGATCACCACTCTCAGGACTCATAGCAAAGACCGCAATGCAGTGTCTAGAAACTATAGCACTCCCATGCATACAACCAAATGTATGGATTTGGTTTGTAGATGACACCTTCATCATAATGAAAAAGGGACAACTGAAGAAGGCACATGAAACAATCAACATCTTCAAAGGAATAAAATTCACAAGGGAAGAAGAAAACAACAACACACTACCCTACCTGGATATCCTCATCAGCAGAGGAAACGATGGCAAATTAGAAATGCAAGTCTATCAAAAAACAACCCACACTAACCAAGGGCTCCATTATCAAAGTAACAACCCAACCTCCCACAAGAGGACCTGTGTAGAAACATTATTCAGAGAAGTACAAATGCACTGCAGCAACCCAGAACACCAGAAAAAGGAAACAGACCACCTATACAGCATCTTCCAGCAAAATGGATACCTACGCACTTTATCAAAAAGTGCCTGACCACTCAACCCACTGCAGCACAACCAACACAAGCTATATAGCCCAAGAAGAAAAAAACAGGAGTTATCTACAATTTACAGTGTAAGGACAGCCATTATGTAGGACAGACAGGCAGAAGGCTAGCAGAGTACATCCATGAACACCAACTAACAGTCAGAAGTCACAATGAAAATTCCTTAATCTCACAACACATGGATAGATTCAACCACAGTTTCAACTGGGAAACTGTGAGCATCCCGAACCAAGCTAAATCCAAAAATGCTAGGGAATTCCTGGAAGCTTGGCATTCAGACAAATCAGCCATCAGTAGACACAAGGAAATAAATCATATTTACACACCATTCAAAAGAGACAATTAAAAAATGAGGAAGGAAACAACACATCCTGTCCAGCAACCAACCCCCAGATAAGCAGAGATTTATACCAGGCACACAATCAAGCAGAAAACAATATCCCAATCTACCAAGGAGAAAACCACACCCCCACCAAAATGGGCAGGGCAGGCTACTGTATATAAACAGAGTGCAAACCCCACACTCACTCACACTGATGTTACCCTAGTTGGGTAATGAAACATCTGCAAGCAAACAACCAAGCTCAGAGAGCACCAAGGACTCCACAGTTCAACCATGAGCTACATATATTCTCTTCTACTTCTAGCCTTCTTCAAAACAGTTATATTTACAGCTTTACTGTATTTCTGTTTCCTGACCAATAGATCTTTTTAACTTTTGCATTCATTTTTGTAGATTTGTTTCTCTTTTGAAACACATCTAACTGTCCAAACTGCTGCATTTTGCACCAGCTGAAGCTTCTGGATACACTTCAAGGGCAGCCCCATGTAGAGCACATTACAGTAGTCCACCCAGGAAGTGACTAGGGCATGAGTGACTGTGAGTAGAGCCCCTTGAACTAAGAATGGGCACAACTGGCACACAATGTGAAGTTGTGTGAAAGCCCTCCTAGCCATGACTGCCACCTGCTTTTTGAGCAGGAGTCATGAGTCTGGGAGGACCCCCAGATTGCACACTGGGTCTGTTTGGGGCAGTGCTACACCATCCAGCACCAAAGATGGCATAGTCCTAGAACCAGTGGGCCCCAAAACCCAAAGCCACTCAGTCTTGCCAGGGTTCAGCTGAAGCCTGCTGTTCTTCATCGAGACCCTGAAAGCCTCCAGACACTGGGATAAGACGTCCACAGCACTGCTTAATTTCCCAGGGGCAGAGATGTATAACTGGGTATCATCAGCATACTGATAATACTTCATTCCATGGCGAGGGATGAGCTCACTCAACAGCCTCATGTAGATGTTGAATAGGAGGAGAGAGAGCACTGACCCCTGAGGCACACCACACAGTAGGGGCTGAGGGCGGGATCTCTCCTCCCCAATCACCAATGGCTGGAATCGACCCTGGAGAAAAGAAGTGAAGCAGCACAGCACTATGCTGCCCACCCCCAATCCTCTGAGCTGATTCAGAAGGATACCGTGGTTGATGATATCGAAAGCCACCAGGAGGTCAAGTAGAGCAAGGTCAGACACACAACCCCCATCCTGCCCATGCCAGAGATCATCCAAAAGCATGACCAATGTCGTTTCCATCCCATGCCCTGGTCTGAATCCTGACTGAAAAGGATCCAGATAATCCACTTCATCCAAGGTCCTCTGAAGCTGCTGTGCAGCCACCTTCTCAGTCATCTTCCTCAAAAAGGGGATGTTAGATACTGGATGAAAATTGTCTAGAATGGTTGGTCCAGCAATGGCTTCTTGAGGAGGGAGTAATCCAAGGCCTCCTTAAGAGGTAAAGGAACACCCCATCACTCAAGGAAGAATTCACCACCTCTAGGACCCACTTGCACAACACCCCCCAGCTTGCTTTAACAAGCCAGGAGGGGCATAGATCTAAGGAGTAGGCGACTGAGCTCACAGTCCTGAGGACCCTGTCCACTTCATCAGGCCCAACAGATTCAAACCTTTCCCAGATAACCAGGCGAGGCTTCTACTCGGGCATGTCCCCAGGACTTATGACAAGGCCAGCATCCAGGTGTGATCTTTTGCTGCTTGAATTCATCTCTTTTGATCAAATATGCATACAAGAACCTAACTGTAGCTTCACTACTGCATTACAGGTAGTCCTTGTTTAGTGACCACAATTGGGACTGACAACTCAGTCATTAAGCGAAACAGTCTCTAAGTGAAATCTGAACTGTACTTATGATCTTACTTCAGCTTTACTTTGCATTACAGACCTGTGAAGGTCGTAAATGTGAGGATTGATCAGAAAGTTACTTTTTCATCACTGTTGTAAGTGCAAACGGTCACTGCCCAAGGCAGTCACTAAATGAGGAACACCTGTATGTACAAAATGATTTTCTTTTCTGAAAGTGCTTAACTATCAGGAATCCAGTCTGTTCTCTTTGGAACCATGCTTCATTCATGGTAATTGTGTAGACTCATATTGCTCCATGGTTTTCAAGCAGATGAGCCCCCAGATGATGAAAAATTATGTATGAACTTTTTTTTTTTTGCTACTGGATTGCATTTACTTTCTGTTTCTCCAATTCATGACATAATCTGAACCCATCCTGATTAATTTTCTGCTCTTTCACTGTATTTGTAATGTTTCCTAGTTATCTGTGGATTGTATTATATCAGCCCACTCTCCTTCCCCAGCATATCATTTCTGAATATAACAGAAGGCTGATCCCTGAGAGACCTAACTAATCCTTTCTCTGCCTGCTAGAAACATGGTTCCACAATTAGTTTGAATGACCATTTATGTTGAGTTACCAAATATCATTAAAATCCAAATGGATGCAATCCAATAGATTTCTTTTTCCAGGAAGAAGCTAGTTCCAGAACTAGGAGGAGGATAAGAAAGAGGGGGAGATCATATGCTTCAGAAACCTATGAAGTTTTCATGTTGTTGTTGCTGCTGCTGCAGTTGTTTCCTTTCCCTTTGACATTATCTGCCAGGACTTATGTATGCCTGTACTGTTTTTCTTTCATCTGAGGGATTCTGTTACATAATTTCCATGTGGGGGCATTTTTAATAGGGCCAAACTAAACATCCTTTACTTGGAGGAAATCCCATTCATTTCAAAAGCATGTGTTCCCAATAATTTCATTTGGGGATGAGGTTCTCAGTGATACTTCTACATCATAGATGATCAGAGAAAGCAAAATGGATGGTAGGCACTGCAGCTCCTTTAAGTAATTATATAAGTAATTAAGTACCTACCTAAAAAGACAGAAGCAGGCAAGTGACAATCACCCCAGAAACCTGCTCATCTAGACTTTACCTTGTTGCCCCAACTTAGCCATTGCTACCATCCATCCTGTGATAGGAGAAGGAACCCTGGAGAGAGATGGAGGAAGGCAGAGGACAACCATCACTATAGCCTGCTCATCTGGACTCTTCCCTGACATCACCCTCAACACATAGGGCCATTGCCACCAACCAGCTGTGGGAAGAATCCTGGAAGTTGGTTTGTTTTTCATTTATGATATTATATTTTGATTTACAATGATTTATATTGCTTATAAGCCAGTTTGGGAGGACTATTAAAGGCATGATATAAGTAACTCAAATAAATACTATCATTGCTAGATGAACAGAGATATTGTATCCTTCAATACATATTGAAATTTATGCCCACAATATGATCCCATATGGGCACCAGCTCAACTGCTCATCCATAGGTGGACTGGCATATGATTAAATAAATTCCAGTTCCCAAAACCATGTTGCAGTCAAAACCTATTTTCTTGAGGGCTAAAATCCTAACTGAAAATCCAATATGACTTCAATCAATTCTGTCATCAAAAGATCTATGAATATCTAAGCCACTGGATTCTTGGACTGGGAATATGAGGAATACGCAAACACAATATAAATGTAAACTCACTCTCTCTTCATCATAGAATGGACTTATCAGGAATTGGCACTTGATCCATACTGAGTTTACACATGGATTTGCTACCATGTCATATGTAGCACAGTTTTCAAATCTGTGTAACATTTTCTGCTGAAATGAAGTCACAGACTGCTTAGCAGTTTTGTTCCCTCTCCCCAACAGTTATCCATAAACATGACAATATATTGACAGGGACAGTGTTTTACAAGCCCAGTTCCTGAAATAGAAGTTGATACACTAGTTCAATCTGTGCATTATCTACTTGCTAGTCTTTCCTTGGTCATGATGGTATGAACATCTGGGTAGCTATATCTCTTTACATTTCACAAGGTCAGGGATATTCCATTGCTGTAGCACACTCTCTGTTTTCTAAATATTTTCAAACAGGTGTCAGCCTCTTTCCACTCCTTTACATGCTACAACTTGAACCAGATGCTTTGATCAGATGTGTAAGCAAAGTTCCTAAGTACCAGAAACAATGCCGTAGAGCTCATAGTCTGAGATATATCAGGTATAGCTAGAGACAAGAGAAAAGCAATAGACTTGGGCAGATTAATAGCTGACCAGAAGCTTCGTTCTTCCCTTCTCCTCATTAAAAATTCTCTTATTTGTTTTTGTGATGTGAAAAGAAGATTTTTACATTTAAATAAAAATGTGGACAATTTCTACAAATATGTTTGTCTCTTCTGAATGAAAACAATCCCAGGAAAACAAGTAACTGTATTAGAATCACATCTGTTCCCCAAACACTGCAATAATCTTTTGTAATAACCTGTTCTCAGTCACACAGTTTTACACACACACTCCAAATAAATATAATGAAAATTGAAGATCCAGTTTTCATTTCATGGGTATCTTGGTTATATTGCCAGTTTGCTTAGTGCCCTGTAATATTTTCAATGGTATATGAAAATCTGGAAAATTCACCCTATTACCCAAAAAGTCCAGTTTATTTATAAATCCCTTTTTACAACAGTTGCTTTCAAGGTGGGTTCACAATAGACAGAGATCAATCTGTTTTACTTCTGCAAACAGAAGAATGAAAACCTGTGATTTGTAAACATATATAAGTATTTAATTAAATTTCCCATTACCTTCAAATTCTGTCAGTTTCATGACACAAAGCTATTTAGCACAGTGACATTTTTTGTTCAATTGATGGACAAAATTTCAGTCTCTTTCATAAAATAGGAGTTTTGCATGCAATAGATAATTCAACTGAAAGGCCATAACACTACACAAGCATAAGAATGTCTCAGTTGTCATATTGTTTTTTATTTTATTCAAAAATAATAATTATCCAAGTTTTTAAGAGCTTTACCTAGTTTTATAGATCCAGAAGTTCAAAAATTGGAGAATTATATGGGATTTGTGGATATTCAACTGACCCAGGTGTCTGAATACTTCCAATTCCCCCCCCCCACTTTCTTCTATGTAAAAACAATTGTATTTCGAGATCAGAGTGGAATTTTGGTTTATTAACAAGCAAATATCTTAATGAAATATAATGGAGAGCCAGGAACTTTGGACTACCTTGAGCAGACTTGGGTTCAAAACTCCCCTTAACTATAAAGTTCTCTAGGAGATTTCAGATGACTACTGTGTCTCAGTCTAACTGTTTTATGGAATGGTTGCTAAACCAGAGTAAAGAATTATACAGATGTTTAATCCCTTTGAAAGAAATATGGTAAAATAATTGAATAAATAACTGAATATTATTCAGGGCATTTCTATGTCAGCAAACAGCAATGGTTATCTACTTCAGTGTCTTTTGCTTCACTTAGTATAATGTTTGGAATTATGAATTCCATACCAATTTTTGTCTTGTATTGAAATTAAGAAAAGGAGATTCTGAATGTTGAAGGCAACTGTGTGTGTGTATGTATATATATATACACACACAAACAATATATATATATGTACACACACACACACACACAAAATAAAAAATCTCTTTTCCAATTCTGCGAGGCCACTCTAAAAGCTATATAGGAATCGTTTAAAACTAAAATTAAACAAGCCCTAAGACATGCACCACAAAATGCAACATAAGAGTAAAAATCAACATGAATACAAATACTAAACATAAACCCTTTATTTAATGGCCATGAAGATGCCTTTTGAGAATGGTGTTCACTTTTGGTGGAAATAACTGAAGGAAGAAACCAAACAAATTTTCCAATAAGGCAATTTTCTAACATTTATTATTAGGTAAACCAGAACCATAACAGACAGATTGAATGCCACATAAAAAAGTCCTAGTCCTCGCAAAAAATTACAGCATAATAATAATACAATAAATAATGCATTGTGAGATACTGTAGCTCTTAAGAGATTTGGAATGCTGCATGTTCCCTGGCCCTCATAACACTGCCTGTGTCCCCAAGGGAAGGGTTTATCTTTGAATCAGCTGTCTATCACTTACAGCAGCCTTCCCCAAATTGGTATTCTCCACCTCTGTTGAACTTCAGCTCCCATAATTCCCAGGTAGACAGGTCTAGCAGTTTGGAGGCCCACCAGATTTATTGGACTTCAATGTCCATTATTTCCAATGACGCTGACTGGGAACTAGGGAAGTTAAAGTCCAGTAGATGTGAAGGGCACCAATTCTGGGAACATAGATTTGAATCTTGGAGCTAACTATTTTTATTGAGTTAGCTTCCAATTCAAATACAGGACCTTCTTCTATGCCTTTATATAGTAACAAAGATGTGCTGATATTGCTCTATATTAGCACAAAAATCCAGTGTATTACTAAATATTGATATAAGGAAATAAATACTTAAAAATTCAATAGGATCATCTTTCCCAATCTGTAACCCTTCAGTTGTATCAGATTTATTTATTTGTTTATTTGTTTGTTTATTTATTATTCACATTTCTATCACCACCCATCTCCCCCTAAAAGGGGGACTCTGGGCGGTTTACAATAAAATTCCCCTTCAAACCTAACATCATAAAATCACCAATATTAAAATAATAAAAATATAAATATAAAATCCAAGTGGGAGATTTCCATTCTGTTGGGAGAACTCTACATCACCAGCCACCCCCAGGAAGAGCTATTGCCCTTCCCATCCCAGGTGAGGCGGCAAAACCAGGTCTTCAAGCCCCTCCAGAAGGTCGGGAGTGAAGGGGCCTGCCTCACCTCGGGGGGTAGAATGTTCCACAGGGCGGGTGCCACTGCAGAGAAGGCCCGCCTCCTGGACCCCACCAGAAGAAATTCTCTTACAGACGGGGTCTGCAACATGCCCTCTCTGCATGACGGGTTGATGTTATAGGGATGAGACAGTCCCTCAGGTAGCCTGGCCCCATGCCATGTAGGGCTTTAAAGGTGATAACCAACACCTTGAATTGGACCCAGAAGCAAACTGAAACCCAATGCAGCTCATGCAGTAGAGGCGTTACATGTGCTGATCTTGGAGCACTCATCACTGTTTGCGCAGCCGCATTTTGGACCAACTGAAGCTTCCGGATACTCTTCAAGGGTAGCCCCATGTAGAGTGCATTGCAATAGTCTATATGGGAGATGACCAGGGCGTGAGTGACTGTCCAGAGGGCATCTCGATCCAGGAAAGGGCGTAACTGGCGCACAACCTGAAGTTGTGCAAAAGCCCTCCTAGCCATGACTGTCACCTGCTCTTCGAGCAGGAGTCGTGAGTCCAGGAGGACACCCAAGTTACGCACGGGTTCTGAATGGGGCAGTGCAACCCCATCCAGAACTAAAGATGACAACTTCCCGGATACCGAGGAGCCATCAATCCACAGCCACTCGGTCTTACCAGGGTTCAGCTGAAGCCTGTTGCTCCCCATCCAGCCCCCCCCCCCAGTGTCCAGGCACTGAGAAAGGGCATTGAGCGCATCACTTACTTCACCCGGGATGGAGATATATATCTGAGTATCATCACCATACTGATGGTACCTCATCCCATGGTGACGGATGACCTCACCCAGCGGTTTCATGTAGATGTTAAATAGCAGAGGGGAGAGAACCAAACCCTGTGGCACCCCGCAAGGCAGGGGTCGAGGGTCAGATCTCTCATCTCCTATCACCACCGACTGGGACCGGCCCTGGAGGAAGGAGGTGAACCAGCGCAGAACCACGCCGCCCACCCCCAACTCCCTGAGTCATCCCAGAAGAATACCATGGTCGATGATATCAAAAGCCACTGAGAGATCAAGAAGAGCGAGGATGGATGCGCTGCCTCCATCCCGCTCCCACCAGAGATCATCCATAAGCGTGACCAATGCAGTCTCTGTCCCATATCCCGGCCTGAAACCTGACTGGAATGGGTCTAGATAATCCGTTTCATCCAGAATCCTCTGAAGTTGTAACGCCACCACTTTCTCAACCACCTTCCCCAAAAAGGGGAGATGGGAGACTGGACGAAAGTTGTCCAGGACAGTAGGGTCCAGCAATGGCTTTTTGAGAAGGGGGTGTACCAGTGCCTCTTTAAAGGCAACCGGAACCACTCCCTCCCTCAAAGATGCACTAACCATTGCCTGGACCCAATCACATGTCACCTCCAGGGCTGCTTTCACAAGCCAGGAAGGGCATGGGTCTAGATGACACGTGGTGGCATTTACAATCCAGAGGATCCTGTCCACTTCCTCAGGCCCAACAGGATCAAACTGTTCCCAGATAACCAGGTAAGTACGTTCCCTCAGCATCTCCCCAGACTCTAATTTTTATTTAATTTTTATCCCGCCTTTATTATTTTTACAAATAACTCAAGGCAGTGAACATACCTAATACTCCTTCCTCCTCCAACCCTGTGAGGTGAGTTGGGCTGAGAGAGAGTGACTGACCCAAGGTCACTTCCCTAACTCCCCAAAAGCATGATCTGGAAATTAAAATGCTTCCATTTATGTCGATAGAAAACCCCTCAGCTCCCAGCAAGACATTCATTCCATAACCCATTTGGTAATCCTGGCTAGAATTATGGAACAAGATATTTGGCAGACACAAAACTGGCAAAAACTAATACCAATCCATGGCCCATGTCTTCATTCTCCCTCCATTTGCAACTGTTGAAGAATCAATCATTACCAGCTCCTGATGGGCTGATAGTTACCAGGCTGAACTAAAGCCAACTGGTGGTTAATTGCAATAAGGGCTGGTTTCCAGCAGTTGCTTCACAGAGACATGAGGTGCTCAGCAATTTACCTTGTGTTAAAATTAGCAGTCAGGGCTGTGATAACAGGCAATAAAGAGAAGTTCACAAGCTATTAGCAAACGGTCTCTCTCTCCCAGTTGGGTATCACTTTATGTGGACTGTAAGCAGCAAACCAATGCCTTCAAGATAAAAGATGAATCTGGTGCTTGATGACTTTATTGTGGATTATTCAAAGTTATCAAGTACGACCACCCTTTGGGCTATCACATTCAGCTTAAGCATTGAGTCTTTAAAAAGTGTGATTTTGTTCAGCATTAGAAAAGTAATTAAATGTACTGGGACCTATTTTCTTCTCTGAAGTTAAACTAGTGTTGGCCTGAGGCTAGGCACACGGAGGGAAGACTATACTTGGAAACTTATTAAACTGCCTGTTTTTGTTTCATTTTGTCTGTGGCTACAGGAAAGGCTAGTGGCAAATAAAGTATCTTATATCTAACAACTACAGTACCAGAGTCTTTACCTTCACCAAACTAGTATCATCCATCTAGCCTGGGATTCTAAGAACTGGAGTCCTACTACATCTTGGACTAAATTGAGAGAGTTGAAGGGACTGAAGATGTGATTGATCACAGTTTTTATTTCTCCATCTCCCTGGGGGGGGGGTGTTCCCTTTGATTGTACAGAACTGTTTTTAGGCTAATTATAACCTTTATAAGCACCTCATACACAGTAGGAGAGAGTCCAAATTGCTTGGAACATACTGTACAGGAAAACCCACTGGGAACAACTGAAAAATCCCAGTGTGGACCATGCTTTGTCACCACAGAAGGTCCTAAGAGTCATTTTGAATGCAAGGGTTGGAACTACATTCCTGTGAAAATCAGCTGCATCAGTAGAATCAGGCCTAGTGTCAATCTCCAGCATTCAGACTTTTTTGAAATCTCATATTGGATGTTTAGTTCACTGTAGCAACATGCTGAGGGAGTGCCCAGTCATTTTAAAAATATAAATAGGATTTTTTTTTAAAGTTAGAACTATATGAATGATACAGAAATGAGTTATATCTCCATTACTGATAGCATCATATCTGTAATATCCAATACACACCTCTAATGATGCATTGACTGGCGTAAAGAGGAAAATCCCTTTCCAATTCAAGCCATAAAATCCATGTAACAGGAATACAACTTGGAGGGAAAGCATCTAGAAGAGCATGAAGTGCATAGAAACTAGGAACTCATTGTCTGGGAAGGACTTGCATGACTACTTCCTTTAACTTTATTTTGCCCTCATTCTTCAAGAAGAGGGTGAAAATCATGTTAATTAATTAGATGATGATAGCACAGCATTTTTAATTTACACTAGAAACATTAAGAATTGTTAGCAAAGTGGCTGTGAAAACACCATCATGTTCAACATCCCCAACAATTACATTCCCTGCCTGCAATGCCTCCTGCTGTTCCACTACCATCCACAGGAAAACCCCAATCCATATCAGGACATCTTTACTTTGAAGAACTAAGAGGGAGTGACAAACAGTGAAAAGGAGTTGAAAATAAATTAACCTAGTCAATAGGAAAAACTGAAAGGACAAGTGAAAGATTACAAAGTATAGTCTGGGTCAAGCAGCTTCCAATATACATAGTTTGAACCCATTTCTCCCAGTCTGGATGACACACCTGCTCTCATGTGTCCCCAATCCTCCAAACTGGAATACAACACTAGTAGTACATTTGTAGCAGTCTATCAGTGCCAACCCACTTGTGCCAACAAGTATGAAAATGACTTGTTTTGGGCCACACAAAATGTTTGACTGAACTTTTATTTGGACTCACTCCTTGGATCTTCCCCTCTCCCACTGGTCTAGCTCCCCACCTACCCACATGACTATTTTCACAAAGGTAGCAGAAAATGCACCAAAATCAGCCCAATTGTTTAAATGCTCCAACTTATCACTTGGTGGAATGGCAGTATTTTCGAGACCTATGAAGTGGTACCTAGTCCTAGAGGTATCATTCAGCAACCTTTACAAAACTACAAAGGAGACTAAGGGTAGAACTTCTGGGCAGCATGATACAATCACTTGGCAAAGCAGTGGGGTGTGGGGAGCAGGTCTTGGAGTTCTTTTGCTAAGCATGTTGTCATGCAACCACCCTCCATTGTTCATGCAATTTTATGGAGGATTCAGATAGCATCTCCCATTTGTAATTCTTCTTTGTTTCCCCAGCACTTCTTCTGTCTTTTTTCTTGACATGCATACAAGTCAAAAAAAGAAAAAAAAATCTGTTCAGGAGAAGAAGTTGGAATAAATGCACAATATCTTTTCAGAGCTAGGGACTGGAAGCCATGTCTGGAACCATCACTGATCATGACTTGGGTAGGATTTCAGTGAAATATGTGGGAGCTGAGCTTGATGGGAAACCCAGATCTAAGGAATTAACAGAGAAAATGCATCTTGACTGGCTAGGTAATGTGCATTTTGTGTGTTTAGTTAAATTGGTTGCGCAACAAATCCAAACTTAGCTCACTGTTTGTTTGTTTGTTTATTGTGGGAGAGGAGGGTAGTTTTCTTCTAAATAACAAGGGAAATGTAATGTCATTCATCCACATATTGCCCCAAAGATATATCTGATTTAAAAAGCTAAAGAGTCTTGTCTTTGGTTTAAATGCCAGGTATATTCTGAATGTGACCATGTATGGAACATGTTTTATAAGCTCCAGTTTAAATCCAATTCCTGTTCCCCTGATCCTGCCCTCCAAAAAAAAACCCTTTTCAAAGAGAGATGTATAGGTAGTTTTTTAAGCCTCCACATTCCCAGGGCCTACTTTCTACTATTCTACAAAAGTAAAAAATACTATCTGAAGTAAATTCTGGTCTCTTCCTGACTTTTGACACATGCCAATTCTAAAAGTGAACAAAGATTTGTCTGCAGATTTCAGATACATATTCATAACCTTAGTTTTAATAGTGGTAAGGATGAAGACAGGAACAATTTGATGGTTCCATCTTGACAGGTGCTAAGAGTATAACATGCTCTGGGAACATTCAGCAGTTAGCAATACTGGGGCAAAAGTTTGCAAGTTGAGCCAATCTGAAGTGGAGAATGGAGAAAGGGAATTAATATGGAATCTTCCAGGTGGGATTTTTACACAGTCTCTTTTAAGCTATAAATCTCTTGAAATGAGGGAGGTCTTTAGAAAATCCAGCAGAAATGATCAGCAAACCCCAGGACCTCTCTACCTCCCTTTCCCTCCCCCTTCAATTGGAATTGCTCTCAAACAAATGAAACATGTGTAATTAATGGAGCAGGGGGTTGGACAAGTCCCACATGAAAGCATTTCCTGGACTTCTCCTTCATTTGCATGGCATCAGAAGCTGTTCAGAAGGTGTGACTTTTCCCACGGGGAGCCCTTGGCTCTATGGCACAATAAAGGGAGCACTTTGTAACCAGTCCTTTAATTGACTGGGGAGGGTCAATGGAGCAGGAGGACAACACAAGGACTAAAGGGAAGAGGTTTGAAAGCTGAGTCCTAAGCAATAAACAAATGTTCTTGGCCTGTTCTTGTAGAGTCAGGGCACACTGGAGATTTAACTCAGGAGCTTCCATCTTCAGTGCTGGCATCGTGATCCATTTCATTCTGTAATGACTCCATTTCATAAAGAATAGAACATTAGAAAGAAGCTGAGGATGAGATGTTCAATGTGCCTACAAAAATGTTCTGTCTAACTGAGCAGCACACATGCCATTGAACAGCAAGAGAAGTTGATGGAGTTACAGTATATATCTTTGCTTGCTTTGTGCTGTACTGCAGTACGGTAACCAGGGAAGGCAAGATGCCAAGAAAGGAACTGCATAAGACCTTTTCCCCTCAAAAGGAAATGAACTCTCAAAACAGCAGGAATTCCTCACAGAAAAATTGGGCTATAAAGAATCAAAGAAACCAGGAATATTATCAGTGTCTGTATATGACATCAGCTGGACCAGAATCTCACAACTTCAACATGACATACAGGTGGTTTTCCCCTTACTTCCAGGTGCTACACAACTTATTGTTTGATCCTGATACTTTAATACACTTCCTCCAGTATATTAGGGTTAGTATCATTCAAACAATTATCAATCATGAAGGGAATTTTTTAAAAGGGGGAGGAAAAGGGATCTCCAAAAACAAATCTTAGCAATGGCCACAGTCTATCAGCTTCTGTTACTAGTAATTATATCAGTTCTGCTGTAAAATAATGATAGTGTTCTTCCTTACACAAAGCAAGGAGATAAAATTCCCAGCAGACTTCATCTGGTCATCCATTAATTCATTTGATTTTCATTTGATTTACAGTATTTCCCACCTTTCTACTGCTTCATATACAGTAGTTGCAGGCTGGGGCTTACAGGGGTTGAATCCCACACACCTATAGTACACCAACACAGGGAAGAGTGAGCCAAACAGTTTTTGGGATATTTATAGATTCACACTCAGATCTCAGCCTCTTATTTCCCAAGAATTATCTAAAAAGCTATGTGTAGATAATTCTTCACAGGGATTCTCTCAAAGAATGTTCTTAAAAACAGCAATACCTCTCTCTTTCTCACACATATAAATGTTGCCAGTAAACATCATTTCACTGCCCTTCATAAATGGTGTTGGGGAGAGTACAGTGCTATACCTCATTTATCGGGGGCATATGCTAAGAATCATCAGAAAAAATCTATGGGTTCAAATGGAGAGTTATGTTAATGGAAGCACTAGTATTATTGGGTAGTATATGATCCCTTCTTTTACTGTAGCTCCAAGTAACAGCTATATAGCAAGACTGAATTATCCATCTCCTGATTCCCACCAATATGGTTCAGGTGGTGGACTTGGTTTGGCAACCATCAACCCTCATACCCTGAAATGGAAACCATGGCCAGCACCAGATCTGTTTGCAGGTCCTTCTTACTGTTATTGCCTTTCCTTCACCTGACCTCATCCAGCAAGCAAGAAGGAGGAGGAGAAATGTCTGCATTCCATGTCCTTTAACTTTGGAAAATGAGGTCATGTGAACCAGAGGAACAGCCACCCTTATACCTGATTCCTTTACCATTAACAAAATACACTGTTGATTAAAAACCACCCCATAGGATTTGGAAATAAATAACCAAATTAAGTATCTCCAGAATGTCCCAGATGGATTATATCCCATCCTTGTTGGATGTTCAGAATCCATTCTGCTGGTATAAATACTCATCTGTAAGTTAAGTCTAGAGATTTCCATTGGCTTTAGTGGATACAACAAGGTTTTAAAGGAAAGCTTTCCTTTGAAAGGTAACTGGAACAGAAGGTGTTGCATTAGAAGGTTCTCAAGTGCTTTTCTGAAAACTGTGTATGTTAAACTTACTATATGTTCTCACTTAATTCACTTCAGCCTCAAAATTTGCCTGGTGCTTAATCTTTCTAGACTCCCAGCCTACGTTCAATGAAGCAGAATGCTGTACTTCCAGCCATTCACAAACTCACAGACTTGAGACCCAACTTTTTCTATTGGGATCTTGAAGCCTACTGGGACTTGTCACACAGTAACTTTTCTCACCCCCATCCCACCCCATATCTGATATTAGCATATACCCTTTTTACTACATATAAAAACTTAGGCTGCTAATAGAGCTATCCACTCTGTTTTTCTAGTTTTATTTCAAAGCTGTCTGTCCTTCTGATGGCGAAGTCTGTATGTTAATTGTGCATGGTGGCTATATCTAACAGTGTAGATCACAAGAATAAGTAGCTTCTTTAACAGAGTAATCCAATGCATATTAATAGAAATAATAGCAACCCATTGCGTTAAATGGAATTTACTTCCATGTAAGTACATACAGGATTGTAGTTTTAAATTCATTTAGTGCAAGCTATTAAATAATATCATTTTAAACATATTTATGGAATTAGGAGATTGACCATTCCCAATAACTGACAGAAAAGGATTTCAAAATTAAATTACCAACTTTTGCTGAAATTAATTTGAATCATTAGCCAACAGAAACCACTCTCAATTGTTGAAAGTCAGCATTTGAAATTTTCCTGCAATTATACTTGCTACCCTTCTAAAGTTCTGAAGGGTTTGGGCAGCACAGCAAACATTAAAACTGGCTCCTCAGCTGAATGGAAAACTGTTGCATTAGAAGGTCCACAGGAAATATAATCAAGCTGCTGTGATGCTTCATTCCTGGAGGGCCAAAGTCAGGAGCCAATCCTGAAAGATTTGCAGTCTAGATTTTTTTTTCCCCTCAACACAAGTTGTTTGCAGATTTGTTCTCCTCAGTCTCATCTTCTACTCCTAGAAGATTCTTGTCCCTACAGTAAATCACACAGCCAGAAAGTCAAGCTCATTTGTACTAGCAGAAATTTTAATGCACATATTAAATAAATATTTCCAACAATTTAATATTTCAATTTGTATACAGTAACCTTTCTTAAGCCCTCAAGGAGCAAAAAGAGAAAGATGTGCTGTTACAGCAAGGTTGTTCACAGCTCTCATGCTCTTTTTTAATATACATTTTTTCTACTGATCTTATTTTAAATGACTTTGAAAATACACTTTTCAAATCAAATATGTGGCACAGAGTCTCATCCTTCAGAGTTAGTGAAGCCTCCTGAAGTCCCTGTTTGGACACAATATGTCATCCCAGACCATTGCAGATCTGAGTACAGTATCAAGATCTCTTTTGCCCAGATAAAGAACTAAACCAGGGCACAGACACGACGCAGGCAACATCAAAATACTACATAGGAATCAATCTGAAGTCCAGTCAAGACAAAATGGCAAAATAATGTTCCTTGGTAGATTCTGAATGAAAAATTCATGAGCACGGTGGAAAAGTCTAATATTGTTGCAATGCTTGCTTGTTCAGGAAAAGTTTATCTTTGTGAGAAATTAAACCCTTTGAACTTGCTGTATCTCTCATGCATGATTCCCCCCCGCCCAGTTTTAATCAAATTAGTGTATAAGGGAAACGTTTAAAAACTTCTAAACTTACGTCACTGCCTTAAAATCCATCATTAAAAAACAGGGCAGTATATGAAAATATAATCATAACCCTAAAAGATTAGTACTGCAGTTTGTTCAGTGACAACTAGCAAAGATGATCAAAACAGCAAAATGTCACTTCTAGATAGTTTCCAATTGACATGAATATGTCACTTGAACCCCATTTGAAGCACACACATACGAACACTTACATATACTGTATGTGCATGTGTGTGTTTCTAGTTCAGCGTAAACATTTTGATTATACTAATTGGCAGCTACAGGGAATCAGAACAGTTGAGTTGCACTAACAATACAATAAGGAAAAATAATCACAAATTAGTCCAGTTGCTAATTTTCCTCAAAGTATTTTTGAGGAAGTTGGCCTACAAATAGAACTGCAAACTCTAGAGTGGCAAAAAATTGCAAGACTAAGGAAAAACCCTCAAGGACTGAATTTGGGCCAGGAGTTCCAAGTTGCCAACCTTCTGGGAAGAAGGCTTCTTTTGACCAAAAGCACCCCTGTGGCCCTAGTATATGAGAGAATTTTATTCAGTCTTATGGAATATCCTTAGAAATGGAGATGTAATGGGGAAAATATCATTTTTTAACTCAATGGCACTTTATTAACAGGACAACAAATACAAAAAAATCTACAGATTTTTTTTTCAGGCCTTTGGAGAAATGATTACCATTGAAAGAACAAAGCAAACCAACACCTTAAGCTTCTCCTCCGGCAAGGGCTGTCATGATGTTTTCATCATCTGTTCCCTCTTACACAAAAATGAAAACAGTGACTGTGTCCCATCTGGGTAGGACCTAGAAGTCTTATTTGAACAAATTGGCTCCAAGGAAGACCACCATCTGCAGATATCAGAGACATCTCACACACATGCAAAAAACACACCAAAAAACCCCCCAGCACTTGTACAAGAACTGGGGATGAACTTCATCCTCTTAAGTTACTTATTTTATTTGAGGTAGAAACTTGGTCCCAAGTGTATGTATTTACTGAAGAGGGCATATTCTATGCTTATGCCTAGATCATCTACCTCCTACCAATCCCTACCCCATGTTAAAAACCAGTCTAACAAAACATAACACAGGCCCCCTCCCAAAGAACTCAAAATCTTCCTAAATGAAGAGCAACCTTCCATGAGTACTTGAACATTATACTGCTTTTTCTTTAAAAAGCAATAAAGCTGGAATACAAAAATAGAGCCTCTTTTTTGTTTTTTTAAAAAACACAAAACAAACAATTATAAACAACTAAATCAAGTTTTGTTCCCTCTCTTCTTCCATTCCCCCTTTCGAGTCATCATCATAAGTAAGTCTCTAGTTATTGTCCATCAACTGAGTCTCTGCACAGTGTCCTCCAGCAAAGGCAAAGTGGTCCTGAGTGGCACAAAGTGAGGCGGGTCAGGGTGATGGCTTTGGGCTGGAGTTTCGAGTCCTTTTACTCCTCCGATTGAATGGATAATTGAGAAATTCGAAGCGTCTGTGAGGCTCTGTTGTTTGGTGGCCTTTGGGCAGCCTCTTCATGAAGTGCACCTCACGCTGATGCTGACGAGTCTTGGAGCCTTTGCGGGGACGTCCCTTCCGGGTGAAGGCCATATACCATCCTTCATACTTCGCATTTTGTAATGCTGTGTAGTTGTTCTCCAGCACAATCTCAGTGAAGACACAATCCTTGCCTTTGCCATTGCTCTGCAAGTGAAAAGGAGTGAATAATTTGATACCTTTCATTTTACCCATCTCTCCTGTCCCTAAAGCCTGACTGGGCAGGCATCAGCCCCACGCCTAGGATAAGCCTCTTCCAATAAGACATTTTAGGGGTCTCTTGCTTCCATTTGTACAGGAACATCAAACCGTTAGTGCTCCATTATGCCAAGTAGCTTGACTGAAGCTAAGACCAGAATGATTGTAATATGGCACAATTTCATGACTGAAGAAAAATCTTTTCTTGGTAAGTTCTATAATCAGTTATAATTCACAGAGTCTGTGGTAGATAGCAAGGGCAGATTCAGTAACTAACAGTTTATGGGAATTACACAGAGTGCTCATAAACTCAGTCTTATGATTACTTGTTCCTTATCACATTTTGACTATCCTCTTATCAATAGAACTAAGACAAGTTTTCTTTCATTATTCCCCAAAGCGCCAATTTAAGTAGAAAAAGATAAACCTTTTACTGACTGTTGCTCACCAAAATCACCTGGTATAATCAGAATAGCAACAGTTCTATGAGTAGTGATAATATCTGTCTATACTTTGACCACCATCTGTGCAGCTAGATGCCTTAAGAACTGGATGCCATTGAACCTGCAATGCTCTATATGATCTGTATGTCCCTATATTTTTCAAACTTTTTCTCCTACTTTGTACATCAAGTTAGGATTGAAATTCAGAGTCTGTGTGAACAATAAGACTATTAATTTCAATGCTGGGTGTATTCATTAGCACAAATAGGTTTCATTTGTCTATCTGTTCAACAAACAGATATTTCCAGAAATGTATAACTCCTAAGTTAGGGAAACTGCAAGAGGTATTTGATACGACCTTGCCCTTTGCTCCTTTTCCCACTTCTTTTACTCTCTCTTACATATACATACATGCATAAATTATAGTTCACATATACTTATTTCTTTTCATTATGTTTTAGTTAATAAAGCTGTGTCTGAATAGAGTGGATCTTTCCCTGCCTTAATACTTAGGCCTAAAGTGATAGAGAAGATGGCACCTCACAAAAGGTGCCAAGTGTCCTTAGCACTTATTACAAAATATGGCAGACTTGGGATGTTGCTAATTAGTGTCACTTCATTTGAATGTAGCCTAACTCATTACAGATTTAAATAGGAGTGTTTGGAAGCCAAACACTAACACTTTACACCAACTGGCAAATCCAGAGGGGAGCCAAAAGGAATCACTTTGATTGTGAATCCCTAGCCCTCCGCATATACTAAACTCTGCCAAGAAAGAAAGCACAAGCAGCTAGAGTGTGTATGATTACTATATGGTTTAGATAAAATGTTCCCCTTAAAAAGTCAAAGAACAACTGCCACTAGAAGAATGCAGATTCATTCAGAAGATAGAATACACCACAACATACTCATAATAGATTGAGCGGTGATGCTATTCCTGGTTGAAAGAGGTATTTAGTCTCCTAGATGGCATCTCAGTACAAGCCCCATCAATTCTGCACTCTTCTGTTGCTGATCGATTCTAACCATGAACAGATGACACATGCAAAACAAAACTGAGGAAACTAAAGGACAACTAGGTTGAAAAGGAAGTAAGAGTCATCATGGAATACCATATATCTACTTATCTAAGCCTGAGCTCGTAATTTGAGTGGGGAGGGAGTTGGAACCATTGCTAAAAAACCAAAGCATCTAGAAACCTAGAAATTAACAATATTTTTTATATAAAGGGTCCCATATTCTAGTGTAAGAATATTTCAATAGGAACATGGAAAGCAATTTTATAACAGATCAGGTCCCGATCCATCCAGCTCCATACTGTCTTTGCTGACTGGTAGTGTTATCCAGTTTCAGGCTAAAGTCTTACCTTGGTTGACTAGAGATTAAACCTGGAATCTTCTGTGTGCAAATGCAAGACACCACTATTGAGCTACATCTCTTCCCTACACCTTGGCAACATTGTGGAACATTCTACAAAGAACAGCCATGGAGTCTGTAGGGAATGTCCATTGCAGTGAGAATGGGAAGAAATGAATACTGTATACATGGCAAGACTTAAGAATGCCCTTCACTTTTACAGTGTTGAGTTGCCACTATTTTCATCAGCTAAGATGATACAACTTGTGCATCTCATTAGCAAATACTTTTCCTGATTTCCCTCAACTGTATCATGTCACTCAACCCTATCTTGCAACCCACCTTTAGTTTTTTTTCCAAGAGCCTCAGGTATCTTCACCACAGAGTTCTTTATAAAAATTGAGGAAATACATAGGACCAAAGACTGCTCCAAGAGAGCACGAAAGAGAAAGGAAAACTTGCAGCCTTATTTCATGCTGAACGTACAGACATCATAAATACCTCTACAGGTAGTCCTTGCTTAACTATGCTAACTGGGACCAGAAACTCCATTGTTAAGCGACATGGTCATAAGTTGAAAAGCCACATGACCATGCCACTTAGTGACGGCAGTTCCAGCAGTCCGGTTGCTGTTAAGCAAGGACCTCACATAACTGTGACTTGAGACTTCTTGCTGGCTTCCCCTTTGACTTTGCTTGTCAGAAGCCGGCAGGGAAGGTCGCAAATTGTGATCACATGACCTCAGGGATGCTGTGATAGCTGAAACTTTGAGGACTGGTCATAACTACCACTCATTCAGCATTGTTGTAACAAGTAGTCATTAAATGAACAACTAGTCATTAAACGAGGCCACCTGTAGTTTGTAATAAATGATATTGTTACTGCAGCCAATTCCAAATCTCCCCTCCACACACACATACATTTTTTTAAAAAAAGTTTAAAAAGTTGTCCTCTGAGTCAAAATAAACTCCTTACAACTATACAGACACATCTATATAGGTTTTTTTATATACAATATGTAAATAGTTTATCATTGCCCATTCTAGGATGTTTTCTCAACTTCCCAGTCTAGCTTAAAACCCTGGTATGTCATGGCAGTCTCTTATCCAACTATTAACCAGGTCTGACTCTGGTTAGCTTTCTGAGGTTATATTTCTATTTTAAAAGGTTAACAAGCTACAATACCATTCTATTCTGTAGATTTCCTATGCCACTTCCTGCCTTTGAATGAGATACTCATGGGATTACCTTGCAGTGTTGCCATACATCACAGTTAGTGCTGAAAACAGTGTTTAATTCCTTTTAAAGTAAAAATTTACCAGAATTTCCATTTTTTCCAGTAAACAGAATAGAAAAAACTTGATAAAAAATATTAAAATTCAGAGAAAATGAAAGTAACTGCTTCATTCTTTCTTAATGCAAGAAAAAATAGAAATTGGGAGTTTTTGTTTTTTATGCCATGACATACCAGGCTAAAAAGGTGAGAAGGTGCAACAGGAGATCTCTGATCAAAAAGTCCCCTCGGTGGGGAGAAGTGAAGGGGGAACAGGCAGATCCCCAGTGCCAAAGAAAGAAGTTGAAATCCTTTCTTTATGTAATTTATCAGACTGAATTCTCCCAACCACAAAATATCTGAATTAGGAAAGCAGAACAGGAGAAAATATTAAACCTTCCTATGATATACCCAGGACTGGAGCTGCTGTCTTCATAGTGGCGGTAAATGCAGTTGGTTTCAACCATGGAAAATCTTCTCATGGTTTTCATGAAAGGGAAGAAAAATCTTGGTTATTTAATTTATTGCTACTTTATTTTTATGCCCAGGAGAGATGTTTGTGGGATTTTCTGCCTCAGGTGCCAACAAACTCGGCCAGGCTTCATCCCCTCGGATGTTCTCTGGGGAAAGACTGCATTTGCCCTTCTACTTCAGGCAGTACTGTAAAATAGCTGGTCTAGCCCCGGGGCCCAGGCCTTCCCCAATCCTTTTCTGGTGGCTGCTTGGTCATGCCCAGTGTCATCTTTAATCCCAAAGGATCAGGATGCTGATGTTGTGTCTAGCTCCTCGAGGTTTAATTGGAAGGAACTGGCCCTACCATCAAGCAGACTGAACTAGCTGCCTCAGGCAGCCTGTGCTGTAAACCCTGAAGAAGAGATCTGGGTGTGCCACTCAGCCTGTCCCCTAACAAGCCTGCTGTCTACATCTTTTGAAGACTCTCTTCTTAAATGTATATATTTTAAGTCATTTTGATTGTTTTGAACTATTTAATTTATTGTTTTAATCACATTTTAAGATTAAAAGTACTTTAAAAGTACTTTTTGTTTTAACTGTATTTCCATGAAGCATTAATAGAGTAGACAGCATGCAAATACTTCAGATAAATATATAAAAAGGGAAGAATTAAAAAGTACACGTGCTTCATAATACTGTGATTTAAGATAGCCTGGGACATAATAGCTTCCAGGGTGGGTAAGTGGGCTGTAAGGCTAACTTTAAGTTTCTTATTACTACACTGTGAAAATCATTTTTTATAGCAGCAAGCATGATTTTCTGTTCTTAGCAGAAGATAAGCTACAGTTTTCAAGGTCTTCTCGCAAAAGGCCTTTGAGTTTTATAATCTCATGGCCAATTTGTATCAAAATCAGCAGAAACATCACCCCTGCAATGTTTTCACTTAAAATTCATCAGGGTACTTGTATGTACCCTAATAAAAAAAAAATCTCCTTCTTATCCCTCTCTCATGTTATGGGAAGGAAAAAAGTGGAGCCCTAAATATGTTGACTCAAAAATACATTTCACAAAGTCCAGTGATATTTCAATTGGGTTTCTACAGGGCTCAAGGCCACAAACTTTGTCTAGAATAGAAATGCCCTTTCTCTTCAGCAAGCCTGTGCAGACTTAAGGTTAAAACAGTTGATCTTTTAAAATGAATGGTCGGTTAAAAAAAAAGCTTGCAGTATCATGTTTCGGATGGATCTCATTGTGCAACAAGATTCAGATATATATACAGCAATAATAGAGGGAAGGAAGATGTGCAAGAGTGGACAGAAGTAGACTTTCTGTGATGGTGACATGAAGAGTAATGACTAACCAAACACCAGTCAAAGGAGTTTGTTGTTTGTCATACCTATCCTATGGTTTCCTTTGGTTTGATGAATAAGGGCTTTAAAAACAACTGAGTTTAGAGATAAAATGTTTATTTGAATCCTCCCATCCACTTATATTTTACGCTGCATCTGAGACTGATGTAATTTTTTCTTGACTGTTTTTGACCAGTGAAATCAATGACGCAGTAAGCAGAAGCATAGGGGAAAACAAAATACTAAACCATTATTGGGATTATATTTCCTTTCTAGGAAATAAGTGTTTTGTGATTGGCCACATCTGCCATGGCCACTTTTTGTAAATAGCCAAGTTTCTATCCCCACAGTAACTATTTAGTTAGGGAATCCACTACATGTTTTCATCATTCCAAATATTCCCCTGGGTCCAAAAAAGTCACCTCTCTTCTCCACCTTGTAAAAGTGTGTTTAAACTGATTGCTTTAACTGTGTCTAGAAGCACTAGATTTAGAGGTTAAGGACTAACATGTTGCTTGAAAGTTTCCCAAACAAATGAAAGTATGCAAATGAGCAAATTTCTAGCTTCAGTTACATAGCCATGCTCTCACAAGGCTATTGTCTACTGCCTCATCAAAAGCCACTTTACCCACATTCTTAAAACCTTCCAGAAACTTTACTTGTCTGTCTTCTTACCTTGCCAATCAGCTTTCCTTTCTTGTTCATGCAAATATAGAAGCCTGTCTCCGCTCCCTTGATTCTTACTCTGCTCCCAAAAGTATCAGTCTCCACAATGAGCTTAGCTGGAAAGAATAAGGCAACAAGAGAAGGCAACAGAAGAAGTCATGTTACAAGATCAACATCATATAGAAGTCCCAGAGAAAAACAATTGTCAAACGGAATGACTTTTCACTTGTAGCAAGGTTTGCAGAACAATGAAAAGTAGTGATAACCATGTTGTTGGGTATTCTGTACAATGACAATAGAGCCAAGAAGGATCCAGGACTGTTCTGTTCTTGTGATGAGGAAAAGAACTCTGGACTATGGATGCAAAGTCCCCTAAATTTATTTTGCAATGCACAGAGCAACGTGCATGCTGAAACTCCATCCCCACCCAAATCTCATTTAAGAGTCTCCACTGGAAGCAAAAACAAAAAGGAATATATTTTACAGGTAACCAAGAGCTGTACTGTATATTACTTTTTCCCCTCTGATATGGGTGTTAATTGGAGTTGATAGAAGAATGGCACAAATAGCTCCAATATGTGTTTTTCCACTTGGCACTGAAAGACTGGGGAAGTTTTTATCCGTGAAGAGCTTATGTGATAATAACTTGGTTGATTTTTAAGGTGTCACAAGATTATTCTTTGCATTGGTCCCTGTTCTATTTACGTACATACATACATACATACATATTCATTTTAATACTATAACTGCAGTCTTTCTCTTCCTAAACTAAGAACTCTTAGTATTTAACTAACTGGGGGAGGAAGGCAGGGGGTGGGGGCCAGGAATCTGTGTATATGATTGACAGCCTTTCATCACTGCTGAGCTAAAATACTATCTACCCATCCTTGAATTGGCAGAAAACTACACCAGCATAAAATTGGCTGTCCCCATAGCTGATCCCTATCCTGCATCAACTCTCTGTTTCAAGTCACTGCAGTCATCTGACTACCTTCCAAGATAACAGTAACACAACCTTATAGATTTTTATACAACCTGATGCTGACCTTGGACAGTGTTGAAATAAAGGGAAAATACTATGTTAATACTGGTACATCTAAGAACTTAAGCATGTCTGTCTCATAGTCTGGAGATAAGTGAATCATAGATAACATCATAGGAACACAAAAAAGAAAAAGAAAATATTGCCAGCATGTGTTTGTGCCATGATCAGGGGCAAATGGTGAAAGCCCTATGGCACACAATGTGGGGAGACAAGAAAATCAGAAGTTTAATACAAAACCGATGTCAGCAATAAATACAAAAATAATGGCATCTTCTACAGATAGCAATCTGTACAACAATGTGGGAATTTGAAATCTCTTGCTTAATTATCTTGTCTTCATTACATCTCTGTTCTGTGTAGGCCATGAAGAACCTGAAGGCAGTTTAAGACCTTCTCTGCCGCCTTCTCTCCTTGCATAGATGTTGATTTTGCAGAGAAGAGTAAAGCTGACCTCTTAATGCATTTCATGTTTGTGAGAGTTGAGAGGGCATATTGATTTAGTCTCAGTTTTTTAATGGGCATTGATTGACTTATGGAGCTACTATGCAAATTACAGATCAATAGCTTGTCCCCTTCGTCTTGCTTTTGCATGAACCCCAAAGATCTGGAGCCAGATGTCCTCCAAGAACTGTCTCAGGAATCCAGCTCTGCCCTAACATTGTGCCTGAAAGAAATAAAGGATTCCATGTGGAACTTTTGTTTAGGGTTCAGGGTGCCCAAAATTCCTGCGAAGAACTGGACTTCTTGCTTGCCGTTTCTGACCCTAACATGATGATATATCCCTAAAACTGGACCCCGGTCTTCTTCTTTTCTGATAATACTTGAGCCATTGAAGATAAGGGCCTTTATTTTATTTATTTATTTATTTATTTATTTTAAAATGTAAATGTAAAAAAGAAATAGGGACTTATTTACATTTATGGTGGGGATGTGAAAAGATTTAAAAAACATTGGAAAAAGGTTTTTGCTGAGACAAATGAAATACTGTCTATTAATTTGCAAATAAGTCCAAAAATTGCATTATTGTTAAATTTTGGAAATAAGAAATTAGAGTGGCAAAAGAAAGATGATAATTTTTGTTCTGCCTTAAGATTAAGAATAGTTCAAAAATGGAAAGTGGATTATGAGTATGAGCTTGAAGATTGGTTTAAAGAAGTATGGAATATTTCTATTAATGATAAATGGCCATGTGAACTAAAATATAAAAAGGGTTTGGTGAAGAGGAACAATTTCGATGTTATATGGGGTGAATTTCTGGAATATGTTTTTGTTAAAGGGAAGGGAGTAAAACCAGATCAATATATATTATCTTTTTGGAGAAGAGGGTTTATTAAGAATTATTAATAAAAATGTGTGATAATAAAAAGTAAAGAGATAAGGAGGGTTATAGGTCCCACGGGTGATGGGTGCATGTAGAGGTTAAGTTATAAAGTTAAATATGTTATGTCTTGGTTGTTTGATTGAATTATTTTATTTATTTATTTATTTTTGTTACTATTGGTTGTGTTTTCTGTAATTTGTATTTTAAATAAAATAAATAATAATAAATAATAATAAAAAAAGAAGATAAGGGCCTTTGCTAAAGAAGGTCAAATTCTGAGACTTTATAACCTACCGTATTGACACCAGTGATTGGAGTTCATTGCATCTTGTATACAGATAAAATAGCTCTTCTTGGACTCCCGGTGGGGACAATGGTGGCTTGATCTATTTTTTTATGCTATCTGCGGATTGATCTGTCAGAGCAGCTTTTTTTCTTGGGCTCAGGCAGGCTTCCTTGGAGCCCAGAAGCATTTTCTGGATTAAGGAGGACCCCAGGAATCATCCCATGTGTTCTCCAGATGGCTGGTCACAGCCAAAAAACCACAAAATGGCATTTTGTGATCAACTGATAAGCGATTAGCTGGGAGGTGGAGCCATCATGTTCCCAAGCCACTCTGAAGCCAAATGGACCTTAAAGCTGCCCACCCAATTTCTATAGTACTTGGGTTTTTTGTTTAAATTTTACCAAAGAGAGGCTTTCTACAACAGAGAAATGGGGAATCTCTTGGCGACTCTCATTATTTTTGAAAATTATTAACTTGAAAATGTGGCTTTTTATATATAATTTGTTAAATTGAGATTTAAAGAATTTTGAGTTTTTTAATTTTTTTTTTATTAAAGTGATTTTTGAGGAATATAAAACTTGCTCTTATTTGCTGAAGCTGCAGATTGGAGTTCTGATCTATTTGTTTTCACTTCCCCATGGGAATGCTGTTTGTTATTACTTTTCATTTTCCTGACTGGCCACACTGAAGATAAAAAGGCTGGAGAGAGTGTTCAGTTACAGTGTTAATGACTTTACCCTCCTGAGGCACTAGAGGGCACCATACTCTATCTTACTGTTAAGAAATATGGAGGAAATTAATTTGATATTTAAAGATCTCTACAATGCTGTTGTTCAAGTCTTGGAGCATTTCCAATTTGTGGAATCCAAATTGTCACAAGAATCGAGAGAAACTTATAAGGCTGAAAACTACCTTAAGAGTAAAGTGGTTTCTCCAAAGAAAAAGATGAGAATTGGTGACTTACATTTAAATAGTCAAAGGAAAATTGAGTTGTCGAAAGTTGAAGATAGGAAGACTGTGTTGCCACCACACCATGATCAAGAAAGAGAATTAAATTCTAGAGGCTGGAAGATTTTGGACAAATATTTGGGTTTTTTAAAACAGGTTGTGGAATTTGAAATTGAGAAGAAGAAAGTTCTGTACACAATACTGAGATATGTAAATGCCTTGGTTTACTTTGAAGTGGGATAATTGTCTAAATGTGTTTATCAGGATGGTTTCTTAAAAGTTTGGATAAATGGTTATGCTGTTTTGAAAATTCTTACATTTTTGGTAAATGCCAAGGTTACTGTTTAAATGTGGTTATCAGGATAGTTTTTTAAGGGTTTAGATAAATGTTTATGCTGTTTGGATAATTCTTATATTTTTGGTTAATGTTAGTTTAGTTGGCAGACAGGAGCAAATTATAGTGAAGAAGGGTAGTGTTTGTTACTATATTGTTGTTGTTGTTTATTCGTTTAGTCGCTTCCGACTCTTCGTGACTTCATGGACCAGCCCACGCCAGAGCTTCCTGTCGGTCGTCAACACCCCCAGCTCCCCCAGGGACGAGTCCGTCACCTCTAGAATTGTTACTATATTAGGTTCTAGATTATGTTTGAAGGGTTTTATATGTTTAATTGGGAGGGTAATCTTGTTTTAGAAGGGAATGTAATAATGAGAATTTAAATGCTTTATAGAAATGTTTACTATAATATGAATTGGAGTAAGAGGTTGATATTGATTTATGTATATCTTTGTTATAGAAAGTTGGAAGTCACTTTGTAGTAGTTGGTTTTGTGTTTTTCTACACCTTTTTAGTTCTGTTTCTTTTTCTTTGTAGGCTTCTTTGTTTCAATCATTTTAGTTTTCATGTATATTTTGACAATGCTTTAATAAAGTTTTCTAAGATAAAACAGCTATTCTTCTGTGATCCACATCTGATCCTTTCTTTTACTCCCCACCCCCACCCCATTCTATCAAGGACCTGTTTTTAGATGAATATAAAAAGTTCTACTTTGCCACTCCTGTCCTTCCCAGATATTCTCAACTATATAGTTCCTACAAAATATGTATTCCTAGCCATTGTGAGTCCCTCTGGTGGGAGGAGATGGACGGTGACAAATTTGATAAATAAATAAATTGTGATTAGAAATCCTTTTGAAATAATTTGTAATGAATGCAGGCAAGTTTTGAGTAAGGTGTGGAATGTCCACAGGAGGTAGTCTTTCACAAATCAGTATGACCAATCCTCTACAGGGGTTCAGAGGAGATGAGATTGTGACAAACCACAGTTTTGCTTAAGCCAGAGTATGCCATGTTCATATTTAAAGCAGGAGTGGAACTATGTTAGGAACCCCAAAGAGCTACAATTATATAATCAGGAACAAAGGTGCTGGATTAGAGTTTCAGTATTTAGTCTTTTTAGGTCCTATATTTTAAATGTCTATTGATAATCAGACAATCTTAAGCAAGTATTGAACCAGTTATAATAGTTTAGATTACCCTGAGCCTAACTCTAAAATCCAGAGTTTGAAACCAGCTGTGTCTAATATGTTCAGTACCCAGATGCTATAGAATGACTCACTCCAGTATTATACCTTCCTGCTGTATGCAAATTGTGGCAGCTGGACCTTGCCATATCCATAAATAAGAATCTAAAGTGGATATGCAAACAAGTATCCTCAAGATATTTCCTACTGTCCCTTTTCAATAGCCATGATAGCTAGAACTGAGGGAAGTTGCAATCCAAATATCTGGAAAGCATTAAGTTACCTATCTCCTATCTAAAAGGACCTTGAATGTTGCTGCAGTGAAACAGCTTTTGTGTACCACCTTTGATCCTGAATTTCCACCCATCAATGCAAATCCTACTTCACTGAGGCTGTGCTAATCACACTAGGGCAAATATAAACACAAACATGCTCAGCCAACCAGATGATCAGTTTTATGGCACTTCAGCCTTTGCAGGATAGCTCTGCAAGGCCCTTTCAAAAGCAGTAGTACGATATTCACCTGTAGTGAATTTTAGGGAAAGAGAGGAATAGCACTGCAATGGAGATGAGGCACAGTGCTTTCCATAATATCCATTGTCATCTCTCCCTCTTTTTTGTCTTTTATTTTTTAGACTGGATGTCAAGGCACTACTGTGAAAGAAGGGAAGCATTCAGATTATCAAAAGGCTGGTGGACTTGCAGAACAGCTGGAACTGAATAGACTCAGTGTAAAGTTTGGAAAGGCTCACTATTTACCCCAAATACTACATTCAGCTAAAGTCTTCTATATAAAAGGGTATTTCCATCAGTGGCACAAGAACAGAAGTACACATTGGGGGCAAAAACAAGAGCATGAATAGGAGAAACTGCACAAATTGTTTAACCTGATTTATTAATTCTCCTCTGCTAATGATCTTTCCCTCACTTTCTCATTTTAACCCATCATTTCTTTAATCAGTTTCTAATACCAGACATAATTCTGTGTAAGGGGAAGAATAGGGTTATCAGATCTTGGCTGCAAAAATCTAGGTGAACCTTGGATGGTTTGTTTTAAAAAAAAGGAGTTAAGAGCTCTCTGTCTCTCAGCTGCCATGTTAGCATCATCCACATTTTTGCAGTCCGGTTCTGGTAGCCGTTGGGAAAAATGGGTCCTGGAGGATTAATCTCTGCCTTCTCTCCAATATTCTTCCATTTGGGTTGCTTTTGTTAACATGGGTTGAATCACCCATAGCCATACTGCCTCTGTCACTGTCATGATGCTTGGGGGACAGTGGGGGAAATTGTTCTTTTTTAACCAGCCATTATAATACATAGCCACATTCTCCAATCACAATTGCTGTACTAACAGAAGAGAAATATCTCAGCCTTCCCCCCAACTAGATGTGTTTGGACTACAACTCCCAGAATTCCCAGCCAGTATTCTAGGAATCTTGAGTGTCTGAGGAATGCTAGACTGGGAGGGATACCTTGTTTTCCTAGCAACAATAAATCACCGCATCAATTTGATTATCACATCAATTATCCTACCAGTTCTAAGAAGATGCAATATGCTTGCTGCAAGCAAAGGAAAGATCCCAGTGCAACAAGCAAGAGTGCACATTTTATATATAATTAAGGAGAGGCTTTTTTTTTAAACTGTGTCAGGCTTGGCCTACCCATGTACCTTCTCCATAAGCAACAAACATTTCTACAGGGTTTGTAGTTTATTGCAGGCATAGATCTTTCAATCTTTTTAAAAAAATAATTTCTGCCCTGCCTTCTTGGACCTACAACATGTGATGAACTAAGCGCAAACCATTTCCTTTTCTTTTTTCTCAGGTAGGAGAAAGAGGAAGTGATTACATAGGATTATCAACATCTTAGTGCCCAGGCTACAGTATCAATACTGAAACAATCTCTACAACTTCTGTGCTTAGGAACGCTCAATACCTTTATCAAGTCTTGGGTTTTATTCACCTTATTCAGCTTGCAATGCAATAACTTGTTTATTTGTTATTTACCACATCAGCAGCTCCAAAGTCAGTATACAAGGCCTGCAATGTGACTTGCCCAGAACCTGGCCCTCTGCTGGGCTAAATAAAATAAAATAATGGAAGCCAAGATACTGCCATCATCAAGACAAGGCTCTCACACTTGGTACAATAAGCTCAGGAGTGTCCTGAACTAATGGAATCTAGCTTTACTAGAAGCTGGTTATAACACTTTTCAGGATATGTTATTTCACAGGTTCCTACATTCCATCCAAAACCTACCCGTTCCATTTTTATGCCACAGACAACATATGACTTATGTGTAATCCCTTTTTATTTAATCTCTTGGACTCCTCCCTCCCCCCTGCCCCAGTTCCAATGCCAATATTCACCTGAGAACTGCCAAATAACAGTCCAAGTAAACTAATTGGTGTATCAAGTCCACCTTGATGAAATATTTTTCTATTTAAAAAAATATGTTATTTTAAAAGTACAGACTCTCCAAAATGAGAATTCTGTTCTCCTCTGGTACAATCAATGCATTGTCATAATAACCATATCTTGTGACACTCAACAGCCAAAGCAAAAGTGTGATGCCAGCTATAAAATAGACTCTCTTTAATAGAGCAAAGTTTATGGGCCTGGACTAAACTTTCTCCAGATATCCACTAGGAACTTGAAACAACTTCTAGAGTCACCCAACTATTGTGGGGTCAGTAGAGAGGTAATGAAGTGGCTGGATGATGCTAGAAGTTGCGACAAGTCACCAGTGTGAAAATGCTTTAAATATGGGAATGGTCTCTTCTTTGGATGATGGTGGCTACCATAAGGTCTAGTTATTTTGTGCAGGGGACAGTTTTTCAATATGGTTAAAAGAACAGAAAAGAGAGGATTACCTGTTTCCTCCTATCAATGACTCCCCTCCAAAATATTCCAAATACCACTATTAAACCCTTTAATAGCCCTGCCCACCACCAGGAGGGGACACATAGCTGGCCAGGTGGGACCCCTTTAGGGTTCCAACCAACCTATGGCCTTGATGTTAGCTTTCCCTATCCAAGAGATCCACATGCTTTCCTACAGAAACATAGTCTGTTCCATAATGAAGGCATATTATTCTACTCTTTTTCTAATAAAAACATAGCACAATTACTACTGGGTCAGATCAAAAGTCTGTCTAGGACAGAACTCCATTTCCCACAATAGTAAGACATGAGTACAATAGCATCCCATTCTTGTACTTAAGGTACTTAGAGAATACTCTGTCCACTAATGTAATATTTAATAACAATGCAGAAACAGCTACCTTGAAATTTCTTGACAGTTTTCTTTTCCTTTAGAAGAGTCTTTTGTTTTTCTACTTCATTCTCCAGATCTTTGAGAACTTCTTTCAAAAGAAATTGTATTTTTTGAACTAATATTCTTACTGAAAATGGCAGAAGACGCTACTAGTAGAAACACGCAGGGCATTTTCTGCATGGCACCAGTTCAGCCACTGAGATGGATAGACAATTTTTCTATAAACCTGATGAATCCCTTTTTGAAGCCATCTAGCCTGATGTCATCACCCTCATCATCTCTCTCTCTCATTCTCTCTCTCAACTCTTCCTGCTTGAAACTGCGTAAAGGCAGATCTTTTCCCTGGGTGTATGTTGAGCTGTATATGGATTACAATACTGTAGCCTTCTCCGAACTGGCTTTGGACTTCACCAGCCATAATCCCCAGGTTGAAAAATACTACATTCCGGCATCACATCACTTCTTCTTCCAACCTATTATAAGCCCTTTAACTTTATTGCTTCTTTTGCCTATAAAATATTAACATCTGTAACCTCCTCCTTGCCCAAGGACAATTGGACCCCTGACTCCTTTTCATTGAGCTGCATAGACAAGGTTCCCTTATTTATCTGTCTTTGGGGGACACAAGTAAGGGAGGTCGATCAAGAGAGCAGTTAACATTTAAAGAGCATCAGTTTTCATGCCCTTCCTCTGCTGACTGGTGGAAAGGCATAGAAAAGCAGCCCCAAACACAGGCAGAACACCACATGCTTTTTTCTCTTCTGCCTTTTCAAAGGCCTTTTTCTGATTTATTGCCTGTTGGTCAGCTTTACCACACGAGCCTCTTTAGGGACTCACCCTCCAACACTGAATTGCTGCTGGCTTGACAAACTCAACTGGTTTGAAACTCTGCTTTGGCCAGAGATACAGATCGAAAGCAGAGCAGAAAATGCCAGAGAGCTAAAGATAACCTCCCTGCAGGAAGGCAAACCAGCAAAATGCCCATCCCAATCCTAATAATAATAATAATAGTAATAAATATATAGGTAGCCCCTCTGCAGTTGCAAAGTTCCCTCAAAGACCCAATCAGAAATAAATGCAAGAATTATCATTCATTTCTAACACTACTTCCTCTCATAATGATATAGTGATTCAAAGTCAGATTGCAGATTACTACAGAAGACAGAAGCAGACCAAGCTTTAAGATCCAGGGGCTTCACTCCTAATTAGAAAAGTGAGTCAGATATTGACAATCAAGACAGATAACCAAGAAAAATGGACCTGACATTAAGTCAGCCATTAAAATGTCACAGCAGAGAAAACAGCCATTGGTGGAAATAAATCACAAGAAAGAAAGAAAGAAAGAAAGAAAGAAAGAAAGAAAGAAAGAAAGAAAGAAAGAAAGAAAGAAAGAAAGAAAGAAAGAAAGAAAGATCCAAACAATAAAAAGCAAAACAAAACAACTTGAGGTATGTTTAATATAAGATGTGAAGGGTGTGAAAAGCTGATTTTGTTGGTGACGGGGTAAAAGCTGAACATTTCCAACTCTATTCTTTCCCTTCAGTGACAGATTTATCCCAGTAAAATTATGTTTCATGCTCAAACTTTGAAAGGAAAGCGGCTACGTAGATGCAGAAAAAATGCAGCGAGGCACACTTGATCCCCTAACTGGACTGCGAAGAGGAGAAAGTATTCAGGAAATGTTTAAAAAGGTGAAAGTAAGAAGAGTTTTAATAGCTCTTCCAGACATGGGGGTCTCTCCAGAGATTCATATAGAACAATCCTGAACCTCTATTTTAACATTTACAGACTTGCGACTCTCCTAAAATCTTACATCTGAAAAACTGCTTGTGTTCTCTTTCTTTTTAGATCACTGCTGAGTTTGCTTCTTATGCTTCAAATGCTTAACCATTTTTAATAGAAATATTTTCTTTTGCAAGCCATTCATTCCAGTCTGTCTTAATGCCATTATTTAAACATTAAGTAACTTCTTAGAGAATGCTTTGATATTTAAGGAAGGGATGCACACTTTTCCTTTATTTAGAATCAATCTATATGCTTTCAGTTATGGCTGGGACAGTTTTCTTGAAAAGCCAAGCCTGTATACACATGCAAATTCTGCCCTCACTATCACTGCCTGGTAAAAATTGTAATGAAATCTTCAGCCAGCTTAAATATAGGCAAACCTGCATGATTCTCAGATAATAGTTTGACGTGAGAAGGGGAAACTGTGGCTAATGTGAGAGGTCAATACTTGTATTCACGATATGTAAATTGTAGAAATACAGAGATTCAACATTAGGATGTGCATTACTGACCACAAATTGAAAACAATGCAATTGTGGAGCATCTCACTTAATATTATACAGTGTTTCATAAGAAAAGTTAGAAAGGAGAACATAGGCTTATGGTTTGTTGTATATTTTTGATGATCTGTCTGAATATAATTGACCATTTGTAAAGCTAAGTATCACGTAAAACTTTAAAAACAGCCTTCTATTCTCACACCATTTTCTTTTTGGGAAAGTTATTTTGTGCATCCTAAAGGCTTATTTCCCCAGAGCAGCCTTCCTTAGTTAAAGGCAAGACCTGCCTGTGATTCTAGAAAACTGGGGGGTAGCATCACAAAATGCAGACATTCCAGTTTCCTTATTTCTGTCCCACTGTTGGGCTGGAGCTATACTGCAAGAAGGCAGCTATTCTCCCACAGCCCCAGGATCATATTTCTTAAAATTTGCAACTCATCCCACCATTCCAGTAGTCAGTGATCAGGTGTAAAATTGAAGCCCGCTCTCCTCCACAGAAGCTCTGGCTCAATCCTCAATGGGAAAGCATTATACTGTTATTGCAAATATTGATCCCCACATTCTTCCGTCACAAGCTCTCTGCATTCCAAATGCTTGTAATGATTTCTGGCAAACAAAGGGGACGGAAATCATCAATTACTGGTCTGCATGCATGCCCTCCCCACCCCCGCACTGCTGCCCACACATACAGACTTACCATGAGCATCTCCATCCTCAGCCATAGCATTGATTTTCTTGTTCTCCAGGATTTGAACGTGCTTCCCACTGGTCCGACTGTACAGCTGATAGGTCCGGACGAGTCTCCGGCTTAGCTGGTCGGTCACCAGGCTCTGCTCCCTCACATGCTGTGTAAAATTAGGTGGGGACTGAACAGTTACCTTTAGGAAATTAAAAAATATACAACGCACCATTATAATCTCTGCTCCTCTGAGAAAGGCTATCTTGGCGTGCTCCTGGTATATTTGAAGAGGGCACCAAGACGGTGCAGTGCAGAGTCGAGGCTCTTATGTGTTGATGTAGTAAAGCCCGGCATTCCAGCAGTGACTGAAAAGTTACTGTGCTGCCCAGGTGTTTATCATTGGAAAACAAGCACGCAAGAGAGGAAATAAAGATGAGGTTGCAAACATGGTGGCTTTATTTCAGCCATAAACTGAGTCCTCTTTGAGACATTTAAAATTGAAGCTCAGCAGAACAAACAAAAATTAAAATGAATGTGCCACATCATTCGTAACCGTATCATGCAAGACTAAATCCTGGAGTGGCTTAAATACACCCATGTAGCATGCAGGGAATCCTGCTTGCCTGGAAATCATCTCAAGGCTCTCAATTCCTGCATTTGTTCCTGTTGCTTTGATATTGGCTTTCCAGCTATTTCAACTGGTCCATCTGAGAGTTTTGTCCTGCAGGGCTCAGAGTGGCTCTGTGCCCTGGGCCAGAGCAATCAGTGCATGGGGGTGGGGACGGGGCTAGCGATATTTTATCCCTTGAAACAGGGATCGGTTGTGTCAGCAGCCAAGGCAGTTCAGAAATGTCTCTCTCGCTAATATTTATGAGCCCCTCCATACAGACAGGCTTGCTGTGGGCTTCCCACCCACCCACCCGCATTCAAAGTTATCGTGAGCTGGCGGTTCAGCAACGGAATGATTTGAGCTCCCAACTGCAACCCTGCAGTGGCTTTGCCAGGGCCGAGCCTGTTTCTCTCCTCTCCCAGGCTACACTTCTTCCACCCCCAACAGGTCTCCAATTCCTCTTTTAAGTCTGAAGGGTTTTAGTTTGCCCCTGACATTTATAAAGACGTATTCTGAGCAAATGTTGAGGAGATTTGTTCCTTTCAACTTCATGGGGTGGCAGTGCATGAAAAAAGCCTCTCTCCTCCCTGCCTCCCCACCCCCGCCCATCTTCAGCCCCATATCAGCTACCAGAGTTGTTCCAAAGAAACAGGGAAGCAACCCCTTCCTGAAAGATAGAGTTTATAGAAGGTTTCCCTTGATAATTCATCTCTCTTTTCCTTCCTTTGTGTGTGCGATGTGTGCGTGCGTGTGTGTGCGCACAGAGATGCATGGGTTTCTTTCCATAACGTCTCTAGATTGCCTTGCCTGCTCTAATGAGTAGACCATGTGGCCAACCATAAACCTCTTTGATTTCCACCTCATATCCCCAAATATTACAACACTGTAGGTATACACTCCCTTTATGTTCAGTTCCACTGAATTCAGTTTGTTTACCCAGCTTTATAGACTTAGGGAATCATTGCAGATTTAATTCAGAATCCTACACCTGTTCTCCTTCTCTTGCAGGGGAAAGTTTGTGCGAGCTTTTGGCTTTTACTCCCTGGATTTGCAATCAATAGTGCACCAAAAGGGTTATAAATTCCACAGTATCAGACTGTGTTGCTCCATATGTTAAGGAGGTTTCTAATTTCTACAAAGCAAGGGTATTACTAAGGTCTTTTCTATTATTAATTTATATCTCTTAAGTGTACATTTTTAAAATCATAATAATGGAAGAAGTGTGCTTCCTATTTAATCCTGGAAACAGGTTAGAGAAGTAGTTCACTAAGATTTAAATGAATTGTCACCGATTTCCTACCCGGGATTCTTCAACACGTACAGTTTGGGGGTTCAGCGTACATCTGCTCTTACTTTAACCCAATGTACACTCTCACATTTTGCATCTTATTCTCTACCCCCTGCGCTTGGTTGCCCACTTAATCATAGGGGTTCCTTTTATTACATCGCTTTTTTCAAACAGGAAAGAGAAAAAAGCTTGACTCTATCGGAATAATAAAAATCATCGCAGCTATTTAGAAAGGATTAAAACAATTCCTTACCTGTGCCTGCAAGCAGAAAGCAAACAAGTGCAGTAGCCTAGAATAATGGAAAAAGGGGTGGGGGTGGGGGGGAAAACAAAGTAGATGGTGAGATGACTTTTGCCATTGAAATGGAGCAGAAATAAAGATGGAAAATCGAGGAAACTGTTTTTCGGGGAGGGGAAGGGAAATCTAAATCAGTCAATAAGCGGCAAGACTCAATACTTACAAATAGCTGAATATGGAAGAGAAGAGATTCATCCTGAGCGATTTTTGCCCGGCGACTTGATTGGCTCTCGGCGCAGAAGCAGGCGCTGGGGTTCCGAGTTTTCCCACCGCCCCCCCCCCGGTGGCTTATGTTAACCGGCGGCGCTCCGGAGCGGGGGGTGGTGCGGGGAGGCTCTCGGCTTCTCCGAGCGCGTCGTCGTCCCTTCCCGAGACGCTGCTCTGCCCGCACGCCGTCTCCCGCGGGGCGGCTCAGCCTCCTCCTCAGGGCGAGGGGCTCCCCCGGCGCTCCCGGCCCATCCCTTGAGAGCGTCCCGCAGCCGAGCAGCGGAGAATCACCCGGAGCTTCGGCTTGCCGACCCGGCGCGCCTGAGGCAGCGGCGCTGGCTGTCAGAAGGCTCCGGGGCCAAGCCTAGAGGGCAGGCTGCGCTGACAGCTCCGCGCCAGGAGCAGGAGAACCCGGGGCTTCGAGGCTGGCGGCTGCGGAGCAAAGAACGGGAGGCAGGCACTCGGCCGGGTGGGTGTGCGCTCCTCTCTCGGAGCGCCCGAGGGGCAGTACGCACCGGCCCGGCCCTGGTCCCTCCTCTTGTGTGCTGCTCGCCAATGTGCCAGCCCCTTCTCATCTGTCCGGGGATGGCCCTAGACCCGCGTCCCCCACCTCCCCCCCGCCACAACACAGA
Organism: Candoia aspera; assembly: GCF_035149785.1. Classification (NCBI taxonomy): domain Eukaryota; kingdom Metazoa; phylum Chordata; class Lepidosauria; order Squamata; family Candoiidae; genus Candoia; species Candoia aspera. The sequence goes on along the minus strand of NC_086158.1, from coordinate 47,683,679 downwards.
CCGTCCCCCATCCACCCCTCGACGGGACCAGCCAGCAGCGCTTGAAAGCATCCCGCTGGCGAAGATGCGCTGGCTTCGAGGGACTCTGGCCTTCCCCCTCCTTCACTCCCCCTCGCAGCTTGGCCGGGAAGGGCATGCGAAGCTTGCAGACGCCTCGCATGTTTCTGGGGTATGCCAGTTATTGCCTTGGTTCAGAAAGAGGCTACGGACACGCTTCTGGATCCCGTACCTTTCGTACGAGCAGTTTGTCTATCAGTGTAACACCGACGACCGCGACGGACAGGCACGGAAACAAGTTTGAGGGTGAAGGCCGTTTCTAGTATGTGTACAAGCTGCCGTGATTTCCCGCTGAAAAGTATTGTTCACAGGCTAGGTAAACCTCGAGCGCTCCTTTCAGCGGAAAGGTGGCATGCCCCTGTAATGCCTGACGAGTGTGGCCGAGCATCTGCTTTGTGCGACCGGTTCGAGAAGTGGGCAGTAATCCAGCGGTTTGGGAGAGAAGACGAGTAAAGGGGGAGAGCAGGCCGTAGAGAAACCCCGCGAAAGTACCGCGCGGCGTGCACCTGGGCGGCGCTGAGGAAGCCCAGCAAACGCGCAGGAATGCCGGCTTTCCTCCGGGGTTTCGGGGTTGCGTCTCGGAAGGAGCCTCGAAGGGGCTAAAGGAGAAGGGGCTGAACAAGAAACGCCAGAGCTAAACTAGGACACTTCTGGTTTTCCAGAGCCGCTGAGTATTTAACATTTCCTCCAGTTACATCCAAGGCTGCCAGAGAAATTCCTCAAAGCAGCAAGTCCCCTGAAGCACTAAAACGTGCATAGGAAGCGCAGTAGCTAAGATATATGGACATGCACGCCCACACATGATGTGCCTGACTAACCAATGGTGCTTTGTTAACAGTGAGCATGTGTGGAGCCATACCACATACCCACAAAGACCAGTAATGGCTTCCTCATCCTAGGACTACATAGAGGAACACAAACATCCCCCCCCCAAAAAAAACCCCTGCTCTTCAGCCCTGGAACTTGGTTTTAATGGTGTGGTACAGCCATGTGACACCTGAAGCCATTCAACGCCTCCAAGCCAGGACAGGCCGTTTCCCCCAAACAATGCATAGTTACGAGGAAAAGAAGTGGGCAAGAGAATGGAGGCTGAGCTTCCACACAAGCTTGAACCTTCTTGCATTTCAGAAATTAACCACTTTGAAGATTAAAATACAGTAAGAATGGTCAAACTGCTTCTCTTCCTCCAGAACAAGGAAGCTTTTCTAACTGGACAGAGGAAATATAACGGGGGGGGGGGGGAGCAAATGAAGCAAACTGAATTCCCTTGGCTCAAAAGGAGCTTGAAATTACCAGTAGCAAAATAATTTATTAGGTAGTAGTTAGGGAAAATAATTGAATTCAAGTACTTCATACAATTTCTACATTCATACATAATGCTAAGACAGGTTTTAAAAATGGAACAGAACAAAAACAAGTTCTTGAACAAGTTGTAGTGGCCTGGTTCATTCACAATGCTAAGCCATAATGAGTGGATTCACACATCACACTAAGGCAAAGGCAAATAAACAACATTATGGTTTAGTGCAATGTGTGAATTGACCCAATGTATAATGAATTAATTTCATTATTGCAAGATGTAGGTAGGTCTTTCAATATCCCAATTATTGTGCAGAAATGGAAACTCCATGGGGAAAGATGTCCTCTGAAGATCAAGGACTGGGAACAAATGAATGGAGAAATCTTCATTTACTGCTTCTAGGCTTTCAGAAGCTATCTGAACCCCTGGGGCAACAAGTAAGTTGTTGAGGCACCCCTTAAAGTATGTGATTCAGAAGATCGTTCTTATCTTCTTAGGTGACAAAGCAGAGACAAGGAGGAACATACCTTGCTTCCAATGCATGTCGCCTCTCCCAACATGATGATCACCATCAGACATGCAGATAGGGACCCTAGGAGTTGCTGTCCAATAAACTGAAGCTCACCAAGCTTGGTAAGACTACATAAAACAAGGGGGTGAGCAACCTGCAACTACAGCTCTCAGAGCCCTCTCTGGCCTTGACTGCTGAAAACTGCAAAATCCCTCTTCATGTTCAAGAAAGAAAGAAATGAAAACAGTTGTGTAAGTCCTCAAAGTTAAAAAAGAAAGAAAACACCCCAAACTCCCCTATAAATCCAGCTCTGCCCACACCTGTAAGCCCCTCACAATTTGCAGATCTTACACACAAACCCCAATATTAAGCATGGCCCTTGGCCACCAAGAGATTGTCTACCCCAGCTCAAAAAGAAACACAGCAAACTCCAAATAAAAACTGTTCAAAGGAATACAGGGAAAATATTTTTATTATTTCACACTATTATATGCTATCTTTCCAAAACGATTGACTTACAATATGGGTCCCCAGTATTGATCCCAAAATATTGACCCCATCACAATAAAAACAAAGCAATCCTCAAAGAGCAGAGAGTTTTATGGCATAACTCAATGACACAAACAAGTACATGTCAGAAGAGATGTTTGTTTACACTTAATCTGGTATTACCACAGAGAAGCCCCCACTCAGAGGAGGCCCTCTTTGGTTGATCTTTAAAGAGAGGTGGCTTCATACAGGAATGCCTTCAACTACAGTATATTGGTTCCAGGCTGTTCACAGCAGAAGCATGGGACTTCTGTGGAACACTTCCATGGCTGTTGGACAATAATTCCTATCAATCTGATGTACTCGTCATGCTGGCTGAGGCTGATGGGAATTGGAATCCAAAAAGATCTGACCATAGGTTCCCCATCCTTTCTGCTTAAGAGTTAAACCATTCATTAAGAATTACTTGATGCAGTCAGCAACTTAGGGTCTCCCTGCCTCCCGCCCCCCCAGCCTTTACATAGCCATGCACATTACTTTGGAATACACATCATTTAGTTGTGGGAAGAAATGACCTATTTTTTAAATAAAAATATTAAGATGAGCATGTCTAACTATGTACATGGTGCACTTAGCTATCAAGAGTATAAAATAAGAGGGGGGAAGGAGAGCAGCAGCTGCCAGGATGCAACCCAACATGTCTTTGCTAATTGACATATCTGTCTGGGCATGTTTGCCCATTTCCTACAATTCTTTTGGAACACCCCCCCCCCCCGATATTGGGAGCCCTGGACTTTGGTCCTGAGGCCCAGCCTTAGCTAGATCATGGCATTCAGGAACCACAGATCTGTAAGTATGAAGAAGATGCAATTAGTTTCAAAATGATCACAGTAAGACTCAGTGTAAGATACTAAGCTGGGAAGGGAGACACTTGCATTCCTTCTTCCCCCTCACCAACTCAAGGAAAGCAACTGTATTTTGCTGAAATCTGATCCTATTGTACCCAAACCATAGTTCTGTCAACAGAAGGCACAAGCAGGAGGCTGTCCTATATTAGCACCTTGGTTGCCAGAAATAAAGGTATTTGTCATGGGTCAGTCCCAGAGGCTATAGACAATAATAAGAGTATAATAACTGATATTTTTACATTCACTTTCTTGGGTCATCCTGTGAATCTCAGCATAGAACAATGTTATAGCAGAAAACAGATACGCTCCATACCTGTCAAAAGGGCATTCTGTAAACAGCATATAAGAATCCATTACTGGATGATGGGAAAATACATTCAGATATACTGTAATTTTTCCATTATAACTTAACAGTTTCTTGTGCAACTCCTTAATTTGGAATTTAGAATCCACAGTGCTAACTTCTGGAGCAGGTGTTTTTGTTCCCCCTGTGTAATTTTGTTTCTGGTAATGCCAGTGGCCCACTGTTTTGGGGAAAAAGTGTTCACACACTGAAAACCAAATGGCTTGTCACGTTCAACACTCACAGGCAATATCAGCTGCAGTTTTAGCCTATGCTGTCAGGCCTGCCAGGTGTTTTGAATGTTACCTTCTACAGGCCTGCTGCAGATTAAGGATGATTTCCCTCCTTTGTGGGGGGATGGGTGGTAATAAAATTCAACAAATAAATAAATAAATGATAGGAATTGGTCCAACAGATCCACATGGCTCTAGACTAGGGGAGGCTGGATGTTCTTACCACTACCCCACTGCAGCAGTTGAAGCAAGGTGCCGGACTTGAATCGTTATGCACCGGGCTGTGGAAATCTGGTTTTGTGGATTGAGACAGTCCATGCAAGCTAACTGCAGCAAGTGACAGACATTAACAGGATTAGGGTAAAGAACAAGAGTTTCGGGAGAGGAAAAACACGCTACTAAACAAATAAATAAGCCACCAAACCTATTATCTTTGCTAAGTCTCATTATCCGCTTAGGACTTCTCTCACTCTCCTTTTAAGGCTGGCTAAGCCAGATTTTGTGATGGGGGTGGGGGGAGAAAACTGGTGGCATTATCACCTAGAAAACCATTCAAGTGTTCCAAAGTAATAACTCCTCTTGTCTGCTGAAGCCAAGATCAAGCAAGGATACAGTTAGCTAGAGGGCTAGAAACAACAGAAGCCGCCCGGCTTCTGTTTGAGAGGTAACTCTATCTGCTCAGCACGCTGAGAAGGCCCAAAGGGGCAGCCTTGCTAACTTCACTGGAAACAGAGGAAGGTGCAGGGGCATGTAAGACACAGAGCCTTTCCTTCCAGGTACCTTGGCCTTTGCACATGGCTAGGGTTTTCTCTTTATTGGGGGAAGCAAAAGCCATTTCAGATCTAGTGTACATTCAGTTTTAAGCGGCTCAGATCGAAGCGCAACTCTTTGAAAGATGTGTGGGGCCAACCTGCAATAGCCTGAAGAAGTCTTGTCACCTTAAAGATTAACTTTTTATTAACCACAATAAGTTTGATAGCTTTTAAGGTTGGGATAAGACTTCATTATTATTTTCTCTTTACCAAGGTAACACTTTATAAACAGCTCTCTCTCTTCAATCCAAACCAGATTATCTAAATGTTGGGTTACCCTCCCCCAGGCAGCTGGATAAATGAGTAAAGACTGAATTTGACATTGAAAGCTCTTTTCTCATCATTCTGTTCCAAAGCCAAAACTTTGGAAATATGAATCTCAGATGCAGAAAACAAAACAAAACAAAACAAAACAAAAAAAGACGGGGGGGGGCAGACTCCATGAAAGCAGTATAATTCCAGGCAATTTGTATGTAAAGTATAGATATCTGTCAAAGCTTTTACAAAAACCAAAAAAAAAAATGAAAAGAAAGGTATTTCCATTTAAATGAATCCAGAGCTCTCAACTCTGTATTCTATCTCCAGGGATGTCCATTGTGACTTTGAGGGGACTACACATTATGAGAATTCATTGGACCATTAAATATACCCCTTCATAACACTTTGTGATGTAGTATCTATGGGAGTGAGTCAAAAAAGTCAAGATGGCAGCCACAACCGTGCACTTGAAGTTCTGCCTCTATTTAACATGTGACATACTGTATATAAAAGGGGCAAAGCTTCAGTCACACAATTGTGGCCACCATGTTAACTTTTTGACCCCCCCCCATAGATGCCCCTGTTTAGCAACACTTGAATTCTAGCTAAAATGTAAATTTTCAATCACCTCCCAATAGGAATATAATAATAAGAGAAGCCACATAATTTTCTTTCTAAAAGTGTAACAACATTTCAGCTGTTTCCAGAAATGATGACTGTTAAATCAGCTATTTCTTTGGAGAAAGGAGCAACAAGGAATCAGAATGCTAATATTAATTGAAAATTAAAAAGAGATATTAGAGTAGCTTCTCCAATACATACTATAGAGAATGTACCCCAGCACTCCTCAATGTAAGTATCCTCCAGATGTGTACATTCTCAGCAATGGCTGTGCTGGCTAGAACAGTCTGAAAGTTGAAACCCATGTATTTGGAAGGGGCCCTCAGTAAGAAAAGCTATCCTCCTATACAAGGAAATAGCCTTATGTGGCTCCATACTTCTGTATGGAGCCGCTGCATATAGACAGGGAGCAAACACCACACTCACTCGCACTGGTGGTGTTACCTAGTTGGGTAATGAAACGTCTGCAAGCAGACAACCAAGCTCAGAGAGCACCAAGGACTCCATGGCGCCAAACTTCATACAGTAAGAAAATATAAGTGGCTGATCTCTGGAAGTTGTTTCACTGATTCAAAGAGGTCTGTGTGACACCCTCCTTCACTGGCTTTCAAAAAGCAGGTGTAAATCTTAACTTCCCAAAGCTTTCAGATGAATAAGCATTGTGTGGGTTCATTTGTTCTCATTCAGATGCAGCATTTTGAAAACTGTCTGCCTTGGTTAATTTATTTATTTTTGTATTTGCAAAGGCAGCCTTTTCAGAGATGGCACAGAAGCATGTCCTTCTTCAGAGAAATTTAACTGGTGCTGTTAACTTTGGCCCCTTTTTGTGTGTTGGGAAGACTTTTTTGTTTTTCTCAGACTTTTCAGTCTTAAAATCTTACTTTTAAAAGATCTTGTCCAAATACGCTTTTATAGGTACTAGTTACGGTCAGGTTTTCTGCTGTGTATTTTATCATGTTTTGGAAGTTTTGCTTCTTTTTTAGGGTATTATTTTTTTTCTGTTAGAAATTTGATCACTGGGAAGCATAAAAACAGAGGCTTTTCAATATATACCATATCCATTTACCGTACTTAGTCATCTTGTACATCATTTAGAGAGCTCTGATGGAGTAGCTAGAAGAGACAACCTTTAAACTGGACAAAGAAATGGGTACAAGGAAAACATTGTGGAAACAGGTTATCAGACCCAGTGGTATTTTCTGCTGCTAAACAAACTGTGTGTGTGTGTGTGAGAGAGAGAGAGAGAGAGAGAGAGAGACATGTAAACCTAAACAAAGCTTAAATGTCTTAGAGCACAGATTGTGGCTTGATTACTTTCTTTGATTAGGGATGAATGTCTTCCTCGTATTGGTGACGGAATCAATCACATTCCAGAGCATGGTACATATACATTGCAAGGAGCAGAAGAAATTGCACATAAATGTCACAGCACCGGGTTACATAACAGACTGTCTGATCCAGTCTGAGTCTGCCTGCTCTGTAAAGGCATCTCAAGAGGATTAAGGTATTGCCTTGGCAAGAAGTGAGAGTAGTATGGACCAGAAAGCAGGCCTTCTCTGTGGTAGCCCCTGTACAATGGAACATTTTCTTCTAGTGTTGAAGAAGATACTGAAACACTTCCTCTTTAGGCAGGATTTTAGTGTTTGGGAGCCATCATATATTTTATTGTTGGGTTTTAATTAAAACAATTGAGGTATCACCTGATACTGTTGTACACTGCCCAGAATCTTGGGACTAAGCAACATAGAATGCTATAATAAACAAACAGATACAGGTAATCCTTGTTTAACAATGCTAATTGGAGCCAGAAACTCCATCATTAGGCAACACGGTCATAAGTCGAAAAACCATGTGACCACGCCACTTAGCAACAGCAGTCCCAGCAGTCCCACTTGCCATAGTTAAACGAGGATCTCATGTGACTGTGACTCGCTACTCCCTGTTGGCTTCCCCATTGAGTTTGCTTGTAGGAAGCTGGCAGGGAAGGTTGCAAATCACAATCGTGTGACTGCAGGGACACTGTGATGGCTGTCAAGTATGAGGTCAGGTCGTAACTACCACTCATTCGGCACTAGCTTAAGTTCAAACTGTCACTGAATGAATGATTGTTAAACAAAGGCCACCTGTATATGTCTTATTCTTCTGCCTAATTACAAGAAATTAAATGCTGAATCACTGACATGTCTAATCTGAAGTAAGTCTCACTGAGTTCAGTGGAGCTTATTTCCCAGTAAAGCAGTATGGGATTGGTGCTTTTGTTTTTAGTGGGGGAAAGAGATTTGTTTATTATAACTTGCCAACAACTGAGGGCCCTGTGCAATTGGCTATGTAAAAAATAAAGTTGAGAGAAGAAACCATAGCAAAGGGGCATAAAAACACTGATGGGCAAGAATATTAAGGGACACATTCTGAGCAGGAACAACCACCCCCTCTCCTAAAGACATGTTAGGGATTCAAACCAGAGAAGAACCTTTGTAGAGCCATTTCAGAACTAGACAGCAAAACGCCAAATGACCTCACAGGGATACGCTAAGCACTGATAATTAAAACACTTGCAAGGAATGAAATCAGAAGTAGAAGATTTAAGTGAGGTCCACACAACAAAAACATGAGAATTGAGAAATGAGAAATGTTTTTGTTACAATTCCATCTAATTAGCTAACTACCACTTTGATTTCAATCTTTGCTTTCTTACTTAGGAGTTAATCCCATTGAACTCAGGCAGAAATTATTGCTGAGACAGGAACCACAGAACTGGACTACACAGCACCAAGTCAGCCTTTCAGCACTTGATAACTCCCAGATCATCCAGGTCTGCACTGGTTTCAGAAAGCTATAAGATAGGCATTCCATTATTAAGGCAAATTGTTCCCTTGGCTTTCAAACACAGGTTGCCCATAATAAGAGAAGTCCTCGGCAGTGGAGGGGAACAAGAAAAGGGAGGTGTTATTCCTTCACTCATTTAAGGAAGATTAAGGATAGCTTTCCTGAGGACATGCAGGTTGCAAGTGTTACCACTGATCAGGAGGCCATGGCATGAGTATCAGTGAATCAGTGAAAACTCAAGTGAAGGTCTCTCATATCACTTAGGCAGAAGAAAAGGGGGTGAAAAGGGAGAGAAGACCATCTATCTTCCTATCATAGGTCAGGTGTGGAGCCATTCACAGTTGTGCAATAAGTACAGAATTTGGGAAGGAAATGAGAATTTTTCTGTGGCTAAGATACCCTCTAGCTCTTCTACCTTACAGATAAATTATCGAACAAAGGGTGCTCCCACTGCGCTCCTGCCCAGGATGGAATGAGTGACAGCTGCTAATTCAGTGTAAATGGCTGGTGATGGCTCAGGACTCTCCCCTCCTCCCCTCAGAAGGCCTTATCTTATCAGGGCCCGTAATTACAACTGCTATTTTGTTTCCTTAAATCAGCAATCAGTGCTTTTTGCCACCAGGACAGCTCCTGTCAGCCTGAGCCATGAGTGACAGATTAAAGAGCTGGTGCCCTGCTACTCTCCCCCACCTCTCTCTCTCTCTCTCTCACACACACACACACACACACACGCACACAGAGAGAGAGAGAGAGAGAGAGAGACCCAAAGAGCAAAAGAAGGGCACAGCTTGCTTCAACTCTTCTTTGTTTCCTTCTACCTGCAAATAAATAAGACTCAAATTTTCACTTTGGCACTTTTATTTTAAAAAGAACATAGAAAGGCACTTTGGACTGATGGATTGATGGATCTTTTAAAAGTTTCGGATTCCACCCCCTCAGGTTTTATTTTACTTTGCTTAATAAAACATTGTTTCAGATTCTTTTGAAGTTTGGAGGTAAAAGTATCCCATCCTACTGGGATGTTATTACAAAACTGTTGGATATCAAAGATTTGTTGTAAGCTGCCCAGAGTCACTCGCTGAGATGGGCAGCTATAGAAATCAAATAAATAAATAAATAAATAAATAAATAAATAAATAAATAAATAAGATGTTGAACATGCAAACTAGGTAAACTTTAAGGAATCTAACTGCTGTTGACTGTGATACTTATTCCAGTTAGGATTGTTTCTAACAAGGATGACACTGGATAGACCAAAAATATGAATTAATGCATCTGTGATGTGAAATAGCAAGTTTGGTGCAGTGGTTAAGGCACCAGGCTAGAAACTGGGAGTTTGTGAGTTCTAGTCCTGCCTTAGACACAAAGCCCAGCTGGGTGACCTTGGGCCAGTCATTTTCTCTCAGCCCTAAGAAGAAGGCAATGGCAAACCACTTCCAAAAATCTTGCCAAGAAAAGTGCAGGGACTTGTCCAGGCAGTTTCTGGGAGTCAACACTGACTTGAAGGTACACACACACACACAACACAAATGACATGAAATATGTAAATATCCAAGGACACACAAAGGTGTCCCTGTTCCCAACATCCTCAAGGGGAGGAAGGCAAATATACTTTGTTGTTATGGGGACATCAAAAAAGAGTTAACTGGTCCATTCATCCAACCCCAAGATTTTTAAATGTAGTCCCCAATAGACACAGTCATGCACAGGGGTAAACTACCTGCACTCAGTCAAACATGTTGTAGGAACTCCTAGCGCTGGTCAAGTGACTGTTTTGCCTAGCTAGTCTTCCAAGAAAAAGAGCTGGAGAAAAAGAGCAGCTGAAAAGCAAGTCTCTCTACAGTATTACAAAATTCACTGTCAAAACCTGACAGCAAAGGACATACCTCCCACTATGACCACACAGTGCCTACCCCTGCCACACTGACCAACAGAGGTGGACTACAAATGCCATGCAGCCTTGCCAATACTCTCCTGGCGCAAGAATTCATGGGATATCAGGCAGGTCCTGGAGAAAGTGGTGAGGTTCCAGAATCTCCAAAATATTTATGATTTGGTATGATTGTGTGCTGGCAGAATCACTGAAATTTGACTAAATTAGTGGCTGACTGGATTGTAGGAACAGGAATTTAGAGACTTTGGCAGACTATAAGGGCTTTCAGATTAAAATGTAGTCCTGTTAAGATAAGCTCTCTGATGATCATCAATATCACATGAGAGCTTGCAGTTATGACCAATTCTGATATGTTTCTGTGCCAATAGCATTTATACAAGTATGGAGAAATAAGATTTCAAGGCAGCAAATACCACTTCCTCCTACCTCCCAGTTCTCACTGTAGTAGCATGCGAAATAAATGTGCCACACGTATGAACAAAGGGGTACAGTTTTGATTGCATGGTTGAGCTGCCATTTTGATTTTTTTGATGTCCCTGGGGACACCTCTGTTGGATAGTAAGTAAAGGAGTCCAAATGCAGGAATATTAATACATAAATACAGGAATATGCCAGCATGAGGGGGTTGAACTTCCCCTCTATTGTCCAATTGTTGTATAACCAGTGAGCACTGGCTGGCTGGCAGTTCTTTGTGCTAAGCTATTGCCACAGATAGACAAAATATTAAAGTGCAGAGACATCACACTGACAAGAAAGGTATGTCTTATCAAGATGATTATTTTCCTAATTGTAACCTATGGCTGTGAAAGCTGGACCTTCAAAAATGCTGAATAAAGAAAAATGAAACGTATTGCTGGAGAAAATTGTTGAGAATATTTATTTATTTATTAAATTTATATCACCACCCATCCCCCCCAATGCTTTGAACATCAAAAGGAACAAATAACTCAATATTAAAAATAATAAAACTAGGCAGCTCAAGGAAAGGACAGACAATGAAGCTAAAACTATTTAAATATTAAAATTAAAATTAAAGTATTTGGGATGAAGGCAAGAGTGACTAGGGAAGATCCTAAGTGTTGGGGGAAAATTGAAGAATATAAAAAAAAGTTTATTTTATTTTATTTTATTTATTTATTGAACTTCTCAACTGCCCAACTCATATGCAATGACTCTGGGTGGTTTTCAATAATAAAAATAACATATCATTAAAAATACAATATACATATAAATATAAATATATATAAATATAATATAAAAATACAAATACAAATACAAATATAAAGTATAAATACAAGATGGCCAATCAAAATCTTACTGTTGGCATCACCATGGTGCCAACCACCTCCATGCATGGCTATTGCCCCTCCTACCCCAAGCCAGGTGGCATAACCAGATTTTAACCCCCTTCCTGAAGACCAGGAGAGTGGGGGCCTGTCTTACCTCCAGGGGTAACTTTTTCCAAAGGGCAGGCATGATGGCAGAGAAGGCCCTCCTCCTGGACCCTGCCAATCAGCAATCCCTCATGGACAGGGTCCGCAGCATGCCCTCTCTGCCTGACTGGGTGGGATGGGTCGATGTCACGGGGGTGAGGCAGTCCCTCAGCTAAGCTGGACCCATGCCCTGTAGGGCTTTAAAGGTGATAACCAACACCTTGAATTGGACCCGGAAGCAGACTGGCACCCAATGCAGCTCACGCAGCAATGATGTTATGTGTGCCCTCCTTGGGACTCCCAAGACTGCTCACACAGGGGCATTCTGCACCATCTGTAGCTTCTGGATACCCTTCAAGGGTAGCCCCATGTAGATCTCATTACAGTTGTCTATACGGGAGATGACTAGGGCATGAGTGACTGACCAGAGTGACTCTTGATCCAGGAAAGGGCATAAGTGGTGCACAACACAAAGCTGCGCAAAGTCTTCCCTGGCCATGGCTGCCACCTGCTCTTCGAGCAGGAGCCGTGAGTCCAGAAGGACCCACAGGTTCCGCACTGGATCTGTCTGGGGCAGTGCAACCCCATCCAGAGCCAAGGATGATAAGTTCCCAGATACCCAGGAGCCCCCAACCCACAGCCACTCCATCTTACCAGGATTCAGCCGAAGCCTATTGTTCCCAAAGTTGACCCAAGACAAGGTGGCTAGGTATTATCACTGATAACACAAGCAGGAGCTTATGAAGGCTCAAAGAAGCAATTAATGGCAGACAATCCTGGAGAAATTATGATCATACTGTAGGACATGAAGAGTCCAAAGCAACTGAATGGCTAAATAACAACAAATTGCCAGAAAGGGCAGGCAACAATTGGCTAATTGTTTTCTGTGAACAAAAGATTCATAAACATATAAATTTGTCCATGCATCCTGATGTTGAAAAAGATCTTCAAGTAGTCAAAAAAGCTAGAACCAAAACCAAATGCATTATCAACTAGATTGAGAAGGGTTGGGAGACAGACAGACTGGTTGTCTGGAAAAGCCAGCCTCAGAATACTATCCAATATATGCAAGACAAACCTCTACCGAACCCTTGTAAATAGGACCACAGGTATGGCATGGCCACAGTATCTGAGTATGATAAAAACTGTAATTCTACGGACATGGAGATCACCAGGTTAGAGAAGGCCACTTTACAATTGTGCGCATAAGCCATACTTAATTGTTGTCCACAAGGTGGCACTCATGCCACTCTGAAGACGTTTTACAGAACTGAAGGAAAGCAAGCCCCAAACCCCAAATAATTTTAGCTCCCGTTCTACTCTTTTTGCAATATATTTCATAAGGCATCTTCAATTACCAGATTCGTTTTGCTTGTTTGCATTTATCCGTAGTCTGTTTCCCTTTATCTTTTTTTAAACTTCCCTCTTTCATTCTACATACACAACTTAGTTATAACATTCACTTGCTATCCCTCTTCAAGTCTCAAGATAAGCAATTTCCTTTTGAACAAACCCTTGTTCTTCGTTTGTACTAGTTAGCATTCCCCTATTTTTAATCACAGTTATTTTCATGATAACCAGAGTTAGCAGCAGCAGCATCCCAGCAAGGCCTACTTCACTGACACCAGCGCTGCACCTCTTGTGTCACAAAACTAGGTAGATGATATTAAAATGTACTACAGTCCCTGGTGTAAAATTGCATCAGAGTATGGCAGGTAATTAAATTCGAGGCTGTTCACAGCTACTTGTCTGCTGGACACCGATGGAGGAAAAAGCAGAGAATGTGCATGGCCTTGGGGTGGGGTGGATGGGCGGATTGAGATATTCCTTGAATCTGAAGCTGACTAATATTAGAACTAACCCATCTTCAAATAAGCAATTTTCTACTTGACGAAAAATCAACAACAGAAAAGGACCTCTCCCCCACCCCCAGTAATTAACCAATGAGCAAAGGACAAAATTGGAAAAGAAGACTATCCCAATCTGGTAAAGGAGATTCTCTTTCCCAGTTGCCTCCACATATAAAATCAGATACATATTCAGAGGTAAGTTACCTGGTATGGACATTTTGCAGAACATTCCAGGTATCTGGAATGCATTTTGCAGATTAGACCATCATGCACATTGTTATGTAGTATCACAGAGTTGCTAGCTGTCTAGGTCAGCCCATGAGAAAAATTCAAAATGCATTCACATTTTGTGTCAACAGGATTGGCCATAACTACTCAGTTATGGACTTTGGATGGATTGGGGCTGTGTGCATCACCTTGTTTTATGCCATGCTGCCCAGAGTGGAGCCCATCTCTTGACATATTTAGGAAACACAGTGTCTGCCAAGTTCAAGTTTCCTCAGTTCATTTTAAGCATATCCGTGCAATTTCCATATCAGTTTGTACAAAGATCTGCTTGAAAGTTCCCACACACTGGCGTTTACACTTCTCTGGAAGCACCAACATGGATAAACATTTTCCTGATAAACTGTTTTGCACATTTTTCCTCATATACCCACTTTTTGTGGGTATTCCCCAACATAAACATTTTGTACATAATAGTATCCCTTTTGCCACTCTAAATATAAATCCCTGAACATTCATATAACAAAGAAAAAAGTGAGAAATAAACATCCAAGTTCTCAGCAACAGAAAATTAATGATTATGCGATAGAAACATCAAACCAATTTTAATAGATCAAAAGAAAACAGAGCAAAACTTTTTTTTTGAAGCAGTTAACCTGCAATTACCGTATAGGCACTCTTACCTGAGAATAAGCCACATTGTCTCAATTATGAATAAACATGAGTAAGATTGTTATTCTTAAAAGTAAGCAATAATAATATTCAGAATATATTGTACGTATGTACAAGCTAAATAAGTTGAGATAGTAGGGGCATATAAAAAAAAGCTATATAAAATTAAGAAGCTATCCATAAGTGTCCTTTTCATTTAAATGATATTAACAACAGTTACCAAACATTAGTATGTTAAAGAATATAGTAGAACAATGTAATAAGAATCCCATTGCTGTGAATCAACTGTAGCACCACACTGTTATAAGGGATTTGTTACAAATTCCATGAACATGGGAATAAGAAGTATTAGTGTTTGCTGAAAAGGAAAACATACCATTATACACTTCTAACATAAGAAAATAACTGTGGGCGGTCTGGATGGGGAGAAACAGACCAACTAAACACTAGCAAGACTGAGTAAGTGGCTTTGAGTTTTAGGGCCTCCTGGATCCAGTAATTTTCCATCTTTAGTTCTGGATGGGGTTGCATTACTCCAGACAGAACCGGTGTGCAATTTGGGGATCCTCCTGGACCTGCAGCTCCTATTCAAAGAAAACAGCCAGCTGTGGCCCAGAGGGCTTTTGCACAACTTTCGTGCTGTGCAATTGTACCTCTTCCTGGATCAGGAGGCGCTGCACACAGTTACTCATGCTTTGGTCATCTCCTGGCTTAATGCAATGGGGTAACCATTGCAGAGCAAATGGAATCTGTAATTGATCCAGAATACAATGGTGCAAGCAATTTTGGGTGTGCCTCAATCTGTCCATGTTGTACCTTTGGTTCATGAGTTGCACTGGCTCCCCATAGGCTTCCAGGTATAATTCAAGGTGCTGGTTGTCACCTATAAAGCCCTCCACTGCATGGGACCAGGATATGTGGGGGACCACCTATCTCCAATTGTTTCTACCAATCCCATCCCATTAGATCTGGCAGGGGGAGCATGCTCCAGGTCCTGACACTTAAAGAGTATCATCTGGTGGGAGCCAGGAAGTGAGCCTTTTCTCTTGCAGCTCCTGCCTTTTGGAACACCATTCCACTCAAGATTGATTGGCCATGACCCTGCTGGCCTTCTGTAAATCCCTTAGGACATGGTTGTCTTCCCAGGCATGGTAGGTAGTTGAGCTTGTGAGTTGTGTAATCTTGTTCTGATGAGTTTACCTTCAGCTGCCACTTTTTTCTGTTGATGAGCTACATGGGTTACCAGTAAGACTCTGGGTGAAATTCCAAGTGCTGGTTATTACCTTTAAAGCCCTACATGGTATAGAGCCTAGTAATCTGAGGGACCCTCTATCACCCATAGCATCTGCCTGTCCTGTATGATGCAACAGAGTTGGCTTGCTTCAGATCTTGTCAATTAAGCAGTATCAAGTAGCAGGACCCAGGAAACAGGCCTACACTGTTGCTGCACTTGCCCTCTGGAACAGCATGCCCTAGAGATTCTATGGCCCCTACCCTACCTACCTTTAAACAAGCCTTAAAACCTGGTTCTTCTCCCAGGACTTGGGTTAGCATGTGGTCAGGCTGCTTTTAGTTGGGGGATAGGATGAGGTGTTTGGTTTTTTAAAAAATTTGTCTGAGCAACTGTTATTCTTTTTTTTATATGAAATTGTTTCCTATGTGATCTTAATTGTCAAGCTGGAATCAGATGGCCTAGAAATATGAGGAAGGAAGGGAGGGAGGAAGGAAAATGTGGATAATATAGTGATTGATGTTAGTGTAAACTAGATTTAGCTGAATTTCCTCTTCTATTACCTCCTGACTTTAATTTCTCTTGCTTCTCATTTCTTACCCTTTTTCTGTTCTTTCCAAAATGTTACATACCTCAAAAGAGCAGCATGATGAGTTTGTATGCATGTATGTTTATGGCAAAGAGAAGGAGGATTTCCTGCCTCGTGTGTAAAACACTACCTTGGCTGGCTTTGTTAACTTTGATTTGGGTGGCTGGGAAGCATCATTTCGGCAGCAAGACCCCTTGGGCTGGCCTTGGCCTCTCTACTTGCCAAGGGCACGTCTGAGAACTGATATCCACCTCAACCAAAGACTAAACCTCTCAGGGTGGTGGTTGACCATCTTGGCATTGCACCACAGCTGTGCTTTCTCCCCACTTCCCCCCTCTGCCTGCCTCTCCCTTAATAAGCCAAAATGTGGGACAATTGGAGATCAAGGTAGATATACAGTATACCTTAGGCAAGGAAGTCCTGGGCTAGTGATGGGATTGGGTCAACAAAAACAACAATCTCAGAGTTCACAGCACAGGCAATGATCTCTCCCACCACCTCCACAAAGGGAGAGCCATATTAATGGAACACTTTAGTGACAACAGCACAACTTTGCCATGGCTGGGTGACTCCTAGTTGCCGCAGGCAAGACTGTAAGACCAATTAACATTGCCTCTCTCCCATGCTCATAGTGTTCCCTCCCCAGCCTTCTAGGGCATGCTCCATGGGAATGACTTTGTTGTTTATACCCACAGCACAAACATGGCCCCAGGGCAGCAGCAGTCATCCATGGGAGCAAGTCTTCATTTACCTGCTTTGATTATTAGAAGGAAAACACACAATAGCCAGCGTTTTCAGGGAAGGGGATCACCCCTTGAAATGTCAGTACTCCTGTACTGGCTTTCTTCATTCTGCTTGTATGCTGGATTCCAGAACAAGCGACTGACTCCAAAGTGAGCCAATATCTTTCCAGGGCCAGGATGGAGCATCACTAGGCAAGATCATTTCCTAATATCCATTCCCCAAATAATGTAGCCAACTATTGCTTCTCTGCATGCTTACCTGAAGTGAACCATATATAAGCATCATGCGCAGGAGGTGCAATATCACATTTCTTCTTTCATCTGCCACAGGCATGACTTCTATATGCAGTGTAGAGCAATGTAGTTCTGCATAGAGGCAGCTTCCAATGACAAGCTGTGTGGAAGTTGCAAAGAGAAGTTTTAAGAGCAACTGTGCTGATATTGCAGTCATTTTAGCTCTGCTGAATTCAGGGTCAGGAGATCTAGAGAAGAGACCTCCTTTTCCCTGTTGCTATTCTGTTGACTTGTCTTCTTCTTTTGACCTAAGTGGCCCAACCTCTTACAATGACCCAGATGAAAGATGTAAGTGAAGTGGAAAATGCCTCTTCTAATTTTTACATAGTTGATATGCCTGGAATAAGAGACCTGAACAGGCAGAGTCATTAAGATGCAGTAGCAGCAGCATGATGAGAAAGCTCCAAGGATTGGAAACAGGCCCCCTGTGGGAAGTTGGGCCCTGGCAGATGCCCTATTATGCTGACCTTTGACATCAGTTCAACATTTAAGATAAAATGCTAGTCAAATAGTAGCAACCTCCATGCAATTGAATGTTCAAGTGGCCACTATGGGACGGACTGTATGTGTCAGTTTAGAATTTATAGGGCTCAGGTAAGGATCTGAACCAGACCATTATGAACACATACACTTGGTAATTAATGGCTATTTGGGACAGAGACTGTCTGAAGTGTGCAGCTATTCCAGTAATAATGAATAAAAGAACTTCTGATAACATAGGAATATGTTTTGTGGCAACCAAAGTCTGATTACTAGGGTTGTACATTCTTCAGAAATGATTCAGAAGTGTTTCAGATCTTACACAACTCTTTGCTTTTAATCAAAGCAACCCTTTTTTTTCCCAGAAGCTTGGGGAAAAAAAGTTGTATTTGCTTTAAGACTTGCATATGAGTCAACTCCTTAAACAGTGGTGTCTCTTTTTCATGGCTGTGAGGAAACATGAAAAAAGATGGACTATTTCAAGGAGCAACAGAGGGATGCTACATCTGTGCAAGGTCTGAAGCACTTCTCCAAATCATTGTTGAAGTGTGTGCAGCCTTAAAGTAAAGGTTCATTTTCACAACTAGACCAATTTTCAGCTAGAAGTCTTTTTCCCCCTTTGTTTGTTTGTTTGTTTTTTGCTGATGTGGGTAGCTTCATTAACTCATGAACCACAGCAGCAGATCCTCTGAAAGCATCTTCATTATCTGTCCTCTGTAGGGACTAATTTCATAAGGGAGGAAGTGGAAGGAAGATCCATAGTCATCTTTCTACCCATATCTCTGCAGTTTCTTCCACTTAGCTTTCTTCTTGAGCCACTATTTTAGGGCACCTCCACTCAACCACTGACTTTGCCCTGATTGCATTTAGGAGACCCAGCACCAATCCCTGATCAGCACTCTCCTTGTATGGGGACCTCTGTTTACAGATGCAATTTTTAAAATGCTTCCTAATAATAGTGGTTTAACAATGGAACTAATTACTTTAGAGGTAGTGGGATCCCTTTCACTGGATATATTGAAACTGAGGATGGATTGCCTTCTGTCAGAGGGGCCATTAGTTTGGATTCCACATTGACTAGGGGTTGGAGCTGATGGTCTAAAGGATCCTTTCCCAATTCTCAATTCTATTAAATATTCACTTTCTTTTTGGGACAAATTATTTAGGCATTTGTGCATATATAGGAGTTATTCTTGTTCCACTGAGTGGGATCCAACTGTATGAAGTTTGCATCTATGCAGATCCTTTCTTTCTGAGCAATAAGGCATATGCATACCATCATGTGAGCATGAAAAAACAAACATGAAACAAACATGAAAGACAGTTTTTACGTTCATAAAATTATGGACAGAACCAATTGCTGAATAGCCAAGGATCTCCAAGATTGGCCAGGGACCAGGGTTATTATGTAAGTTAATTACATAGGCAGGGAAAAATAATGGGATTTTTAGATTTCATTAATGCCTCTACCATCCCTTCCACCTCTGGAATACTTACAGTATATAATAGCAAGTTTTTAAAAAAGTTTATATGAAGACAATTTAACAAAAGAAAAATCAGTCTGGAACTGTTTAGGAAGTGCTTTGAATCATTATTTTATGCCAGTCTAATTCCCATTCCACAGAATTAGTCACAGGTATAGGAATTGAAGCTGTTGCCTAGAGAATCAGTTGCCTTTAGAGTGACCATGTTTGGTATGTTCAAGTCATCAAATGTAGAAGTGGGCAGGACAGACAGGTTCAGACAAATGTCACAGTGAGGGAAACTGGAACTTGAGACCTGTTTGGGTATTTAATAAGAAGCCTAAACAAACTCTATCACGTAGCCTTCAGGGCTCCTGCCACAGTTGTGGGTGAATTACTGAAACAAGAGTTAGCGAAACATTGGAGCAGCATTTCTCAACCTTGGCAACTTTAAGATGTGTGGACTTCAACTCTCAGAATTCCCCAGCCAGCATGGAGAGTTGAAGTCCGCACATCTTAAAGTTGCCAAGGTTGAGAAACGCTGCTCTGGAGCATCATTCTAGACATCCTAGCCTGCAGGCAATGCTGCTTCCCTTGAAAATATCCCATTGTACATTCCAAATCACTGAGGTGTGCATTTGTTTCCTTATGTTAAAGCCTGGAAATTACTGGGTTGGGAGAATGGGCAAAAATATATTCAAGATCTCCAAAGAATAGTGGCAAAAAATGAACTTGGTTCTTTCTTTGATAAGAACTTACAAGAATCCGCAAATATCTTCATAACTAGGATACCAAAAAATATGAGATTAAAAAGAAAATTGAATGTGAGAGAAAATACAACCATTTCTATTGGAAACGTAAATCCATTTTGGCTAAGGCTGGCTGGCTAATCCTCTGTTTTCTGTTTTTAACTGAGAGGAACATGAAATGTACAACATAGTATCTGTGCTATTTTTCTTATGAGAAGCTTGTTCTTGCAGATGCTCTTGGTTTGGTGGGCCATCTCTCTTAACCAGCTTATAAAGACTTAAGTCAGATCTCTAACAGAGATCTGAATCTTCACTTGGTGAGAAGGTGCCTTTAGTTTCATGTTATGATTTGGCCCCTTATCTTCTATATGACACAGGCAAAAATTGTACAAGGAGAGCTGAAAGATACTTTTTAGGGCATTACACCATTCAAACCATCTTTAAATTGGGCATTCTGGGTAGAATTAGTATGTCAAACAAAATAATTTTTTAAGCATTCTCAAATAGAAATAAAGCAAAGCACATGGAGTGTGTGTGCCTTTGACTAATCCCTGCAGTTTTCTTGGCAAGATTTTTCAGAAGTAGTTTTCCATTGCCTCCTTCCTAATGTGAAGAGAGAGTGCCTGGCCCAAGGTCACCCAGCTGGCTTTGTGCCTCAGGCGGGACTAGAACTCACTGTCTCCTGGTTTCTAGCCTAATGCCTTAACCGCTACACCAAACTGGCTCTCAAAGATACCTGGGAAACTAAAATTTATGTAAAGGCTAGGTGGTAGTATATACATAGGTAAAGGTAAAGGTTTCCCTTGACGTAAAGTCCAGTCGTGTCCGACTCTAGGGGGCGGTGCTCAACTCCGTTTCAAAGCCTTGGAGCCGGCGTTGTCCATAGGACACTTCCGGGTCATGTGGCCAGCATGACTCACGGAACGCCGTTACCTTCCCGCCGAAGCGGTACCAATTAATCTACTCACATTTGCATGTTTTCGAACTGCTTGGTGTGCAGAAGCTGGGACGAGCAACGGGAGCTCACCCCGCCGCGCGGTTTCGAACCGCCGACCTTCCGATCGACAGCTCAGCGGTTTAACCCGCAGCGCCACCGCGTCCCTTAGTATATACATAGCTCTGCTGAATTCTGAGGTCATTTAAAAATATTTGATAAATGTTAATTGGGTTTTCTGATGTCAGGTTGCTGTTGAGTTTGGTATAGTGGAGAAGATGGATGGGCTTTAAAAGTGTGATTTTATTCTGGACGCACCCACCGTGAGGTTTGACCATTCCTAGTTTCCTTCTTGCCCTTTCCAATACTTTCCTTCACATCTGCATGGAACCCTTGACCTTAAAAATGTTAACCTGTTAATTGGGTTTTTTTAAATTCACTTTTCTCCTTCAGTGTCCAACAGTGCACTTTTTTCCAGCAGCACATTGGTTTCTCTGAACCTCATTAATATTTAATTCTCTATCCCCTTCTCTGATCACCGCAGTACCATACTCCCTACTAATAGTCACACATGGGAAGTATGTTAAGCTCAATCAATAGTTATTATCAGAGAGAATCTTGTGATACTCCAAAGAGGCACTCCCTGATTATAGGTACATAAACTGCAAGGGATCAGCCAATCTTTAGAGTTTTGCTTAAGTTCACAAATTGAGACCTGAAGCAGGGCATACTAGTTCAATGCTCAATTTCTTAAGTCATTATATTGACTGGAGGCAATGCATTTGTAAAAGTCCTCTATAATTATATTCAGCTTCACTCTTGCATAATAGCAAAAGCCCTTCAAAAAGAAAAATGGAAGTTTCTGGCTTAGCTCATTACAGAAACAACAATCAACACAAACACTGAGTTGTTCCTCTCTTGGGGTGAGCCACACTAATAGTCCTTGGAAGTTCTTTGGTTTAAAAATGTGAAGCTCCGAATATTTAAGATTCTAGACAAAGGAGTACAATGCTGCAATCCCCTCCTAAGTTGCTGCTGATTTTTGGTATAGTGGAGAAGATGGATGGCCTTAAAAATGTGATTTTATTCTGGACATACCCACTATGAGGTTTGATCATACCTAGTTTCCTTCTTGCCCTTTCCAATACTTTCCTTCATATCTGCATGGAACCCTTGACCTTAAAAATGTGGTATCTATGCTCCAGACAATATGATATAAATTTTGCATACTAATGAGTCACAATTCTTACCAATTACCTCAATTTGTTATTGCAGATCCCAAGGCTAGCTCACATGTGCATATTCATCTCTTCAACTTCAAGTAGTGAAGAGCATATGTGAATAAAGTATTAAAGATATGGCAGCAAGCAGAACATCTACATAACTGGGGTAATCTCAAATCTAATACTTTTTTATTGGATTTTGTTCATACATTCAGTGGCTATCATGACAGTATACAGGACATATCAAGGGCAGTAATAGATGGATTCCCTGACTTTGTTTCTCTCCTCTTTAATCAAATGTCACCAGTTGCTGGAGGAAAAAAAATCATAATTCTCCTTAATGTGGGAGGGGTGGGGGAAGGAGGCATGTTTTCACAGATGGCTAGACTATTGGGTTTAACCTCTGTCAAAACTCCCTCTAGATGGGTGAAAGTGTTTCGGACAGGTGAATTCAATCAAAGATTAATGATCAGCTCTTGCTTGACACAAATATTTTGCACAGGTGCATTCAAAGTGGACTCCTTTATTTATTGATTGATTCAATTTGTATAGCTGCCCATGTCAACCAGTGACTCTGAATGGCCAGAGTATGTATGTATGTATGTATGTCATCCTTCCTTCCTTCCTTCCTTCCTTCCACTTGTATAATTGCCCATCTCATGACAACTGTGGTGGTGTACAAACAAATTAAAAAAGCAATGTATATTAGAATAAACAAACCAGATTAGCAACCAAGGACGCTAATTAATATGCCACTATGCCTCCTAGAGACTCATTCCATATTCTGGTCCAATGCCCAAAGTGAAACAAGTTCTTCAGAGCCTTAGGAAAGACCAATCCTGGGGGTAAACTATTCCACATGGAGGCAACATAACAGACGAGGCATGCTTCCTGCACCCTTCTGGGCAGTGTTTAGCAAAACAGCTGCTAAACCTCCGTATGTCCAAAAGAAATGTAAAGATCACCTGATAGTTAGGTTCCCTTTGAACCCACCCATGCAAAACATTTGTGCCAGGCCAGAGCTAATTGTTGGGCTCTTTTTTATTGATTTAATGTTACTCCAGAAAAGCATCTGTATTCAGAAGCTGGCTGAACAACAGCTGTTGGGAATAAGTAACTTGTGCCATCAATCATGAGAGAGAAAGCTGGCACCCTGAAAATCCTCACACACTTCCCAAACACACTTTGGTGTAGTAATAACTAGGGGAAAAGTTACATATTGATTTCATTTATTCTGATGAAATTTACTGGGACAATGAATATCCAGTTGTACATAAGCTCTAAAGCAGTGTTTCTCAACCTTAGCAACTTTAAGATGTGCGGACTTCAACTGCCAGAAATTCAACTGGGAGTTGAAGTGCACACATCTTGAAGTTGCCAAGGTTGAGAAACACTGCTCTAAAGGATTGTGTAGGGTCCCATTTTTGCTTTGCAAGTCACCTGTACTGAAAAATTCACCCCATCTCATCTGTGCCCATTGCTGATATATTTTGCTGATTGGAAATATTCTTACTCCTAATCTAATACTGAGTTTTCCAAGTGTTCTACTTGATCTCTGAAGAGTTAGCATCTACTCTTTTAAAATAAGATTTTAGAATCTTCATATACTTCATATCTCTTTCTTCAAGATAGTAATTTCAGTTTCTTCTAATCTTTCATTCATTTTCTGATATATCCATATCCCTTTAAAAATATGGTTGCGATCCCAGGAACATTTCTTTATAAATCGGGAGGTAAAAATCTCTTTCACAAGCCTGTTTAAATCCTGGGATTACATTATCTTTTTGTGCTGTGACATTTATGCTAGGAGTGCTTTTAGGACTCCATATTTATTTGGGAAAAAATAGGGTTTCTGTTTGTTTTCTTAGCCCCAGTAAAAGGAAGAGAAACAAATATACCCACATATATGTGTGTCCTTCCTTGGGAAAAATAAACTAACAGCTCCTTTTCTTGGAAAGGTTTGCCAGAAAAAAATCTGTAACACCAAGATCTCCTCTTCCTAGACAATCTTCTTTGTTTGCACAAGGTATTTAAGTCTATGCTGATAGCATCATCTCCAGAGGAGAACCCATTGCCCCAGCCTGACCCTCTAATCCTATTCTTCCCCTTAAACACGGTCTGTATAAGCAATCTCTCTTTCTTTCTCTCATACACACATACACTCCTGATGACAATCTCAATACTGTATGTAAGTTCGATATGCAAAGGTTAAGTATTAACTTTAGGTTCTTGATACAGAAGGACTGGTTGGTGGTAAAGTGTTCTTATAGACATCACAGTTGATACACCAGGAAATCTGCAACATTGGGATCCAGCTTCATCAGCTTCATACAAGAGAAGTTTACATTACATGATAAATTAATTCTCTGCTCCAAGGATTCATCAAACACAAAATGATGACTGCTATAGAGAACATAAACATAAACTGATCAAAGCCCTGGACAGCAGTTGAAAACAGGTGGAGTCTTGGATAGAAGACTCCAATTTACCAATTTCCATTTTGCATCCTCTTCCTCCTCAAACACCTGAGCAGCTTCTTCTGTCAGCACAGTAACATTTCCAGCCCCATCCCCAGCTGTCTAAGTTTGGTGGGGATGAGAAAAGAGGAGAGTTGCCTTCCAAAAAGTAATGGGAAGGGTCAGGACAGAAATTAAAATTGATTTTATTCCATTTGCACTTAAAAGCTGAAATAAAAGTTAAATATAACATGATCTTCACCCAATTGTGTATTAATAATTTCCCATTCTGTTACATAAAAACCACAATTGGGGGAAGTCTTGAGGGGCCTCACTAAAGTATTCAGGAACCATATAGGATCCTGGGGCCTCAGACCTACACCAATGGCTGCATCTTTAATAAAATATTGGTAAGGAGAAAGTCCTTTAGAGGAAAAAATACACCAAGAGACTTTCCAATTTTAGGGAACAGTACACACTGGGAGGATGGACAGAAACATGACAGCAAGGCCTAGATTTGCCCTGGCCTTGTATAAAGTATTCCCAGTGAAGTGAATGGAGTAAATCTTGGACAGGGTGGAATAGAAGGAAGAACAGTTGAAAGAGGGTAGGACAGATTTATGTGAGAAGGTAGAAACAGCTGGTTCTGCAAAGAGAAGTGATACAAAGAATTCCTCCTGCCTGTAAACAAATTATCTCAGTAATAAGAAAAATTTATTCAATTTATAAGTCCACCTAATTAAAAATTAATCAAGATGTCATGCAATGAATTCAAAACATCACAGGAGAACAAAGGAAGCAAATACAGTAATAGGGCAGATTGGGAAATACACAGAAAAAGAAATCTCCAACAACCATTCAAGTAGGATAACATATTACTTTTGTTTTAATAAAGTTATAATCTTCTCTTGACCATTGATTGATTGTGCACCATCAAGCCTACATCAACTCTTAGCAATCACATTCATTTTCTCCATGACAATCTATTCCTAACCTGGTCCTTCAGGTCTTCCAAAGGTGCACCCATTACCATTGCAACTGAGTTCATCTACTTTGCTGCTGGCCATTCTCTCATTCCTTCCACCTTTCCCAGCATTAGTGCCTTCTCCAGACAGCTAAGTCTTTGCATAATGTCTTCACAGTAGGATAATTTGAGCCTGGTCATTTGTGCCTCAGGTGAGAACTTGGGTTGATTTGTTTGATGATCCATTTGTTTTCTTGGCTGTGCCTGACTTTCTCAGGAGTTTGCTCCAACACTCATATCAAGAAAACAATATAAGGAACTGTAATATTATCAGAAGTCTCTAAAGGACAGGGAACTCAATACTGCTGAAAAGAGTTTATGGGAAAGGATGTGTCACTGGTCTCATCTTCATAAGGCTATTTTCTAGTTTCATGTGGGAATCTGATGTCAGAAGATACATTAATAGTCCCATGTATTCAGACTGGCAGAAGCACACTACCTGGTGCTTTGGAATGGAGGCACTGTAAGCAGCTTTGAAAAGGTTTTATGTGTGCCGGGAAACAGACAATAGTCAGTAAATGGGATGGATGTTCAAAGCAGTGAATACTTACAAATTTTGGCTGAAATAACCAGTGGAGATTTCTCAAGAATCTCTTAAGATGATATGCAGGTAACTGCACTGATATGATTCTTCTCACACATCCTGAATTCCATCCAAGACCTTTGAAGAATGTGTAAAACTAAATCCTTCATTCAAAGTCCCTAGAAAGAAACAAGTTTCAAGGATGTCTTTGCTGATAAGGCTGCCATCATGTGGCTGCATGAAGAATCTGCTTTCATGAAGAGCTACTGTTTAAAACAGAACTACACTCTTTTGCTTGTGGAAGAAATTCCCATGCTTTCAGGAAATTTGTTGCTTCTCCTACTCCCCGTCCCTAAATCAAGCTGTACCATTCAACACATCTGGAGCCATCTTCCCCAGCCAGGTACTAGGAATTCTGATAGTTGTTGTCCCACTTACCTAAGGAAAACCAGAAAGGGGAGAGGGGTGATTTGGAGATTGACCTGAAAACTGGCTTACACAAACTCCAGTGATCCTAATCATCTTGGTAAAACTTCCAACACCAAGCTATCAGCATCACCCATCTATAAATCTGTCTGACCTCATCTTTTCCCAAAGTTTTTTGTCCCAGAAATGCTGTTGTATTAGATTTGTCAGGCTTTCAAGGATATTTACAACTAGAACAAGCCACAAAACACTACATCTGATTACCCAGAATATCAAAGAAACTGCCCACAGTCACTGTATAACGATCATCTTGAAGTATCCAGCCCAAGTTTCTAGTTAATGGAGTTAAAAGTGGATTATTTCCCAAAATCATCCTTCTTTTGCAATCTCTTTTTTGGGCAAATGTTAAATAGACGGTTGAATATTTGATTCAATCTTGCACTCTCTGGATGCATTGGATTACAACTTTTATTTTCCCTCAACCAACACAACCCATGCTGGCTGGAGATGATGCAGATTGGTAGTTCAACAAAAGCCCCAAGCTGGGGACAGCCATAGTAAAGGAACTCCAGCCAAGAACCAGTAAAATTTGTTTTCTCAGACCTAGAATCAGATATAATCATTGGACAGGGATTAAATAGCTCAAAAACTATTAATTTTGCTGGTGTGTGTGTGTAACTACACACCCCATCCATACACATACCCAAAAGGAGATAGGGGAATTCCACACTGAAGCAATTTATCTTCACCAAAAATAGGAGAAGCCATACATTTCAATAATAGGGTGTTATTTAATTTTAGGGACCATGTTAAGAATTCATTTTTTTCTTGATTGCTTCAATAATAATAGTAATAATAAAACTTCCAATAATCCTTTGAACTGGGCAAACTGGCCAAGCTGGTCCAATCCTTAGGGCCACCTGACAACGATTGCTCCACTTCCCTCTACCAGCAGCAGATCCAGACCTTCTGGATGGCGCTGCAAATCCTTCCTTGTTAGGTAGATTCACAGTCATTCTGGAACGGCTCATAATCTCTGTGGTCTCTCTGCCTCCCTCCCTCCCTACCAGCCAGCCAGCCAGCCAAGTGATGGAAAGGCTCTGACGGATGGTGCTGCTGGAGTGGGTGGGGCAGCCTGTGTGTGGAGCCCGGTTTCCTCAGAAAGGAGACACGACCAGACCCAGGAAGATGACGCTAGGATAGCGAAGGAGTTGCTGGAGCATCAGGAAACCAAAAGGTAGGCAAGCAGAGGTGGCTTGAAGGGGCCTGGAAAAAAGGAAAAGCAACCAGGGAAGCAACGAGTAAAGACAGTGCTGAAGCGTGCTACAGAGTGACTCACCCAGTAGAGACAAAACGCTGGTTTCCTAGGAGTCTGTGCAATAACCAGGCCCGAAAGTGAAAGTGAACGGAAAGGGGCTGGGGAGAACGCAGCAGCACTTAAGGCAAGAAGCCACCCATTTTGGCAGAGCCTGTGTAAGAACTCGATCCACAGGCAATTGTTTGCATTCCTCAAACCGGGGTGGAAGAGGAGAGCGGCTTAGGAGACTCTGCACACAAAGCTAAAGCGAAACACCAGAGCACCATGTAAATAAGCTAACAGGTTAACAGGAGTAAACCTGGGGATTAGGAAATTGGATAAAATATCATAGGAGTAGCAAATTAGGATTAAAACTCAAGTTTTACTTTTGTAATTGTTGAACAGTAAATCAATCCTTGCAAGGCTGAAACAATCCTGCTTGTGTTAGCACCATCCAAAACAAACCTGGGACAGGGACCACAGTGGTGACCCTTTTAGAAAATACTGACAATTCTCATTAAACCTGCTATACATTCAAGGGAGGGAATGAAATGAAATGGTAGATAAATGATGTAATGTTACTTCATGTTGTATTTTTCCACACTCAACATCTTTCAAGGAAAGAAAAAAAGAAAGAAAGCCAGACAGCACAAGTATTACCAAAAATGTTTATTCAAAAAAGCAGGACACCGTTAACAAGGGCAAAACATCCAGGCGGCATTCTCAGTTGTCTTTCAAGGGGCAAGAACCGTTTCTCTCCCGCTGGTACTGAATTATAAATTGTAGTAACCCCCACCTGGCCAATGGTGAGCAATGTTTCAGATTTTGTGAATAAAAATACATCTTTATTTTTCTCAAAAAGTGGATCGAGAAAGTATCTTCAGTAACTATGCAATATATCTACTACTGCAGAGAACAAGATTAGGAGCCACACAAGGCTAGCAAAATGGAATCAGCACCACTTCCTAAGAAACAGATAATGTCCACTAAAAAAATATAACCTTAAAAACAGATACCAAAACGCATTTGGAAAAGAACAGTCCCTGCTTTTTTCTTGGAAGAAATCAATACCCTCAGGAGCAAAGGGCTTATAATTGGACACTTTCCTTAGTATCAAGAAAATCTTATCAGCAAGCATCACGGTATTGTTTTCAGGAGTGCGAGATATATGCTTGCACTTTTCCAGCAACTCCTGTTTTTTCCACAGAATAAGAAGCCTGTCACGTTCACCGTTCCAATGTTGCTGGTACATCGTAACGTTTCGCATGTCATTTCACGGATACGTGTTTCATCTGGGAAGGGCGGAGGATTCCATCTCGGGGAGTTGTTATCTGTTGGCTGCTGGGTTGGAATGTGTTTGGGTTATCTCGTGTGTTCAAGGTTACTTTCCCAGGATGGCAGTTCAAACGCTTACCAGCACCGGGGGGGGGGGGGAGTTTGCAACGGCAGGGCGAGGGGAGGGATTACGTTTGAAGCGAGGGTTTTTAGTTTGTATTTGGCGCGCTTTTGCCCATTCTCAGCTTTCTCTGTATTTGCATACTATTCTTACAATAAATCAGATATCATTAAGTACCTGCTTGTGAGTCTGACTCTGTTAGGATAGGCAACCATTACATAAAGCTGAGAATCTAAAAACTTTTTCCGTTAGCCCCTTTCCAGATTTATTTTGTGAGGGGAAGCGCTAGCGATGAGCAAACCAAATCCACAAGCTGTAGAAAGCGAGGAGTCGAGCGAGGGGGAACCCGATTCTACAGTGGTAAGAATGGAGAGAGCCCCCCCTAGAAAGACTTCCAAAGTTCGGGAGGGGTTGAGCTTCAGCCTAGGGGACGAGGAGGCTGGAGTCAAGAGAGCCCCTGAACTGACCGGCGAGTCACCAGGCGAGTTGATCACCTGGGATGAGACACAGGGACCCCTACCAGGGACGTCAAGAATGTCTTGGAAGCAGCGGTACCCATTGTCCTCAACCGTGGTGAGGCAAGAGAGACAGGAGGGATCCCAAACCCCTGATCGTATAAAACTGCTGGAGGCTAAATTGGAGTCCTTAGAATTTATGTTCCAAAAAATGTCCATGGACTGGGGTCCGCGAGAGAGGAGGAGAGAGGAGTCCAGTCATAGGTACTCGACTCCTTCTTCGCCCCCACCTTCCCCAGAGGAAAGAAGTAGGACCCGACACCGAGAGGAAGTGAGAGCGCTGAGGGTGAGAATTTCCAGGTCTCCTCCTCGAGAGCAGAGATCCTTGGGAGCTACGAGGAAGCCTGATCATCCAGCTGTGAGGAGGGGGCCACCCGGAGCGGGGATAAAGGACTTTACCGTTAATGGAGATGGAGATGGAGATCCAACCAAGCTGTCGTTCTTCCTTACCAATGCAAGAAGTTATATGGATGACTGGGAAAAGTGCTTCCGTTCAGAAAGGGCCAAGATTAATGCCATTGCCACTAAGCTCAAGGGGCGGCCGGCCGATTGGTACGTGCAGTTGTGTCAATCGGAGGCCCCTGAGTTAGAGGAGTTTGAAGAATTCCTGTGGGTGTTAAAATTACACTTGGAAGACCCATTAGCTAAGGAAAGAGCAAAACGGGCATTGAAGGAACTGTGCCAGGGGCCACAATCGGTGGCTGACTACGCTCTGGAATTTAAGGCTTTGGCTGGGAAAGTTGAGGATTGGTCCCAATCCACCTTAATAGAACTTTTTAAGGACAGTCTGAATACGGAGGTCCTAAGGTGGTCACTTGGGTGAGATGATCCAGACTCCTTATATGAGTGGATACAGCTGGCAGGGAAGGCTGAGCATGCCCAAGAAACTTTTGCTCACCGAAGGGTAATGAAATATGCTAAGCTCAGCAAGGCTTCCCGCACCGCTGCACCCACTGGAAAGTCCGGGCAACGTGTGTGGGAAGAGAGCGCCGCTACGCGAAGGGACAATGCCTCCGATGTGGGAAGGAAGGTCACCGAGCGGCAGTGTGCCCAAAAGGAAAGACCAAGGAACGTCCAGGAAAGTCGTCGGGGAAATCTCCCTCTTTACCCAGGAAGATGAAGGTGGCTTTGGCTGAGACCAAGGCAGAGGAAGTCCCTTTTTTCGGGGACGAGGGGGAGCCCGATCTGCTCCAGCCAGCGGGAAACGCCAGCCACCTGCCTTAAAGGGCACCGCTGGGCAGGTGGTAGAGGAAGGGCGCAACCACATTTCAATGAGTGGCAACTATCCCACACTGACAGTGAAAGTGAAGCTAGGCTCCCGCACAAGAACTGTTGAAGTGTGGGCTTTGATCGATTCAGGGTGTTCACGTTGCTTGATGCACCCTAACGTGGTGGCCGCTTTGGAGTTACCCAGGTTTCCGTTAAAACGTCCCATGATTTTTACCCAGCTGGATGGTTCTACGGCGGGGGGGAAGCCAGTCACCCATTCCACGGGCATGGTGGCGTTGCAAATGGGCAGCCACCGTGAGGGGCTGCCGTTTGTAGTGGCGCCTGTGGGGGGTCCTTTGGTCATTCTGGGGATTCCTTGGTTGGTCCAACAAAACCCGTATATAAACTGGGTGCACAGGACTTTGACTTTTGGGGATGGTTTCTATCAAGCCCCTGGAGAGGACAACGCTCCGCAGGCTGCAGTGGGGAGGGCGGCGGCAGCAACCCTGCTCTTCGCTGCCACCCCACTGGAAGGCTTGCCGGAGCAATACCAAAGTTTTGCAGATGTGTTTGGTGAGGAGGCGGCGGATCAACTCCCACCTCATCGAAAAACTGACTGTGCCATAGAGTTAGTTCCAGATGCACAACTACCTAAGCCAAAAATCTATGCCATGACACAAAAGGAGGCACTGCGGGAGTTTGTGGACAAAAACTTGGCCAGGGGTTTTATTGAACCAGCTAATTCACCAGTGGGCGCCCCTGTTTTATTTCGAGCGAAGAAGGATGGGACATTGAGACTTTGTACAGATTACCGCGGACTAAATGCAGTTTCGATATTAAACAAATATCCTTTGCCAATAATAAAAGACATGTTAGCACATCTGGCCAAGGGGAAGATCTTCTCTAAGCTGGATTTGAGAGAAGCCTATTTCCATATTCGTATATGGGAGGGGGGTGAGTGGAAAACTGCCTTCTATTGTCCTCTGGGCTCTTTCCAGTACAAGGTTTTGCCTTTTGGATTGGCGGGGGCACCTGGGGTGTTTATGCAATTGATCAATGAAGTATTACATGAGCACTTGTTCAAAGGGGTACTGGTTTATTTGGATGTTTTGATTTATACTGAAACGGTGGAGGAACATGAGCGCTTGGTGAAGCAAGTCCTTAGCAAACTGAGAAAGGCTGAGCTTTATGCTAAACTGTCTAAATGTGAATTTCATAAGACTCAGCTTGACTATTTGGGGTACAGGACTTCGGACAGAGCTATTGAAATGGACCCTGCAAAGATTCAAGCTATTCTAGAGTGGGAGCGCCCGCGCACTCGCAGGCAGCTCCAGAGTTTCCTTGGCTTTTCCAACTATTATTGCCAGTTCATTCAGGGATTCGCTGAAATTGCATTGCCTCTCACTGATTTATTACATACAAAGGGGCTGGGGGACACACTAAAGGTGAAGAACCCGGGAGCATTGCTGTCATGCGCTGCCTACCTCTGAATAACACTCAGACACTGGTTTGCGGATCAGGCTCTGGTTTATTTGCAGGGCAGGTACAGCGTTGGTAGAAAAAAGCTGAGAGTGACAGGAGCGCGCCGGTGCGGGGTTTAAATACCCCGCGCCGGTCAGCGCCCCCTCGCTCACGGTCACGTCACTCCCCTTTGTCCAATACGTTGCCCTGCCGGTGGGTGAGGGTTTCCGGGATCGCCCATCATCAGGTTTCCCATTCCTCTGCTGATTGCTTTCAGCTGGGCGATCCCCGTTGTATTGCCGCTGATGGCTTGGGTGGCTCCGTGATCCGTTTAGCTATTGTTTGTTAGTCGTTAGTCGTTGTGGGTTGATGGCTACTTATCTTGTACCCCTTCACCTATTTCCTTGTCATTGTCATGTGTGCCATTGCACTGATGACTTTAGCTCAACGGCACTCATGACATACTGCCCCCTTTTCGAATAGTGTTCTCCCCCGGTTTTCTGGGTTTTCCCCGTGGAGCTGTCAAAACGCCACTTTTTTTTTTTTTTTTTTTTCAAAGTTCCCGCCGGAGTAGTTGTCGCCCCTCCCTTTGCTCCTCCCTCTACCACGTGCCTTCCCAGGGTGTGTCCATGGTGCGCATGCTCGGGTCCTGACCTGGCGTGCGCATGCTCCAGCTACACCCTGTTTGTTTGGCTCAGTTCGGCGAGGCGAGAGGCGTGGCTGGTCGGGTGCTTCTCAGCTCCAGGTAGGGCCCTTCTTTTTCTTATTTAAAGTGCGTCGCCTTTGTTGTGTCTCCTGGGCGTTGCCCCCAGGTTGCCCTGTTGACTTGCTTGCCACTCCCCCGCGGCCGGGGGGCGGGGGGAGGGTGCTGGCGAACGTTTGTCACCACCCCGTGGGCCCGGGGTGGGGGGAGTGAGTCCCGGGGGGGGAAGGTCCACCCAAGTCGCGGGCTTGGGGGGGCCCTTTCCCTTGGGGCACGGGAGGCGGGGGGGGCCTGCGGGGGGGGGGTTTGGTTTTGCTGACCTTGGTTGCGGTTTGTCAGGGTATGCCCGGTGAAATGCTCTGGTCAGGTCAGGCGCGTTAACGTTGTGCGCCGCCACCCATTCCGGGTGGGGGAAGTGTTTCCACCTGACCAGATAGTGTAGAGTTCCTCGTTGCTTGCGGGAGTCGAGAATGTCCCTTATCTCGAAGTGGTGTTGCCCGTCAATCATTACCGGTGCGGGCTGTGGCGTGCTTGGGTGCCATCGGGAGGTGGTTGCCGGTTTCAGGAGGCTGGTGTGGAACACCGGGTGGAGTCTCCGGAGGTTGTGTGGCAGGTCCAAGCGTATTGCTACCGGGTTCACTATTTGCGTGACTCGGAACGGCCCGATGTACTTAGGCCCCAGTTTTTTCGAGGGTTGGGTTGACTTTAGGAACTTGGTGGATAGATAGGCCATATCCCCCGCCTGGAACGTCGGTTGTTGGCGTCGGTGCTTGTCGGCCTGCTCTTTGTAGGCAGCCTGTGCATCCTTCAGCGCCGCCGTGATTACTGGCCATGCTTCCGCGATCTTCCGTCCCCAGTCGCTAGCGTCCACCTGGGGTTCCGGGGGTTGAGGTAGCTCCGGTATGGGGACGAAGTCGCGCCCCGAGACTACTTCGAACGGAGTTTTCCCCGTGCTCGTGTGGACGGCGTTGTTGTATGCGACTTCGGCGAACGGGAGCAGTTCCGCCCAGTCGTCTTGGTGGTAGTTAGTATATGATCGTATAAATTGCTCTAAGGTGGCATTAAGAACCTCAGTGGCTCCGTCCGTCTGAGGGTGCCAAGCCGTAGATAGGGCCTGTTGGGTCCCCGTCAGCTTCAGGAAGGCCCGCCAGAATTTGGAGGTGAACTGTGTGCCCCTGTCGGTCACCACACGTGCGGGACATCCGTGTAGCCTGTACACGTGGATGAGGAAGAGTTTGGCTAGCTGTTGTGAGGATGGGACCGACGTGCAGGGGATGAAGTGGGCCTGCTTTGAGAAGTAGTCCTTCACCACCCAAATGGCCGTTTTCTTCTGGCTGGGTGGGAGGTCCACTATAAAATCCATAGAGATTTCCTCCCATGGGCGGGAGGGTTCTGCCACCCGTTGCAATAGCCCCGTGGGTTTGCCTGGTGCCCGTTTGGCCCTAGCGCACGTTGGGCAGGACGCCACGTAGGTTTTTACGTCTCGCCTGAGCGCGGGCCACCAGAATTGACGCCGTGTTAGGTGTAGGGTCTTGAGGAACCCAAAGTGTCCCGCTTGCTTGGCGTCGTGTGACCTATGCAAGATCGCTTGGCGTTGCGAGTCCGGGACGTAGATTCTGCCTTCCCCCCATGCCAGGTCTTGTGCCATCGTTACCTTGTCGGGGTTTGCCAGGAGCCAGGGGTCGGTTTTGAGGGCGGCGGCGAGGTCCGTGCGCATTCCCCCTGGTAGTTGCGGTTGGCTTCTTTCCGTCGCCGGTTGTCCCTCCGTCGGCTGCGCCGTGGAGTCGAGCTGCCTCCGTGCGCCGCTTCGGGTGGTCACGGCCATCCCCAGTTGTGAGGCGGATAGGACCGTCCCAATGGTGTCTGGGGCGGGCTCTTCGTCTTGGGGCAGTCGGGAGAGGGCGTCGGCCAGGAAGTTCTTCTTGCCCGGCATGAACTTCAGCTGGAAATCAAAGCGGCTGAAGAATTGAGCCCATCGGACCTGTTTTGGGCTAAGGCGTCTAGGCGTTCGTAGGGCCTCGAGGTTCCGGTGGTCCGTCCAGACCTCGAATGGTTGGGTGGCTCCCTCGAGTAGGTGTCGCCATGTCTCTAGTGCCGATTTCACCGCGAAGGCTTCTTTCTCCCAGACGTGCCATCGCCTCTCTGTCTCGGAGAACTTCCTTGACAGGTAGGCGCATGGTTTCAGGAGTCCCGTGGGGTCTTTCTGTAGCAGGATGGCTCCCAGGGAGAAGTCTGAGGCGTCGGCTTGGACCACGAACGGCCGTTCTGGGTCCGGGTGCGCGAGGATTGGCTCCGTAGTGAACAGCGCTTTCAGCTTGTCGAATGCGGTCTGGCACGCGGGAGTCCAATTCAGCACTGTGCCTGGGTTCTTGGCGCGTCGGGTGTCCCCCACCCCTTTGGTTTTGAGGAGGTCCGTTAAGGGGAGGGCTATCTCAGCGAACCCCCGGGCGAAGGACCTGTAGAAATTCGCGAATCCCAGGAAGCTCTGTAGTTGCCGTCTGTTGCGGGGCCGCTCCCAGTTTAGCACCGCTTCGACTTTTGCGGGGTCCATTTCGATGCCGTCCCCGGAGATTCGATACCCCAGATAGTCTAGGCGCTCTTTGTGAAACTCGCACTTTGTAGGCTTTGCATAGAGCTGCGCCCTTCTGAGCTTGTCGAGGACTTGCCTGACTAGGGTTACATGTTCCTCGTGCGTTTTTGTGTAAATAAGGACGTCGTCGATGTAGACCAGGACCCCTTTAAACAGATGTTCATGCAGTACCTCATTGATGAGCTGCATGAACACCCCAGGGGCCCCCGCGAGTCCGAAGGGCAGTACCTTGTACTGGAAAGCGCCTAGGGGGCAGTTAAACGCCGTCTTCCATTCGTCCCCCTCCCTGATTCGGATGCGATAGTACGCCTCGCGAAGGTCCAATTTGGAAAAGACTTTGCCCGTGGACAGGTGGGCGAGCATGTCCTTCACCAGGGGTAAGGGGTATTTGTTGGACAGGGAAGCCGCGTTTAGGCCCCGGTAGTCGGTGCAGAGCCGTAGGGTCCCGTCTTTCTTCTCCCGGAATAAGACGGGGGCTCCGACCGGTGAGCATGCTGGCTCTATGAATCCCCTGTCTAGATTTTTATCGATGAACTCCCGGAGGGTTGCCATCTCCTTCGGGGTCATCGAATAGATTTTTGGTCTAGGTAAGGGGACGTCGGGCAGTAGGTCGATCCGGCAATCCGTCTTGCGGTGGGGGGGTAGTTGGTCAGCCTCTGCCTCTCCGAAGACCTCGGAGAAGTCGGCGTATTGTTCTGGTAGGTCTGCTGTGGTAGCGGCGTTGTCTTGTGTGGTCGCCTCCGCTCGTCCTACCGTGGGGTGGCTTCTGCCCGCTGGAACTGGTGCTCGATACTCGCCGTCGCCGAATGTGAAGGTGCGGGTCTCCCAGTTGATCCGCGGGTTGTTTGTCGCGAGCCATGGCATCCCCAGGACTGCAATGGGCCGTCCGATGTGCGTGACTACGAACGATGTGCGCTCGGTGTGAGTGCCCATTTGCAGGGTGACCGGCTCGGTTTGTAGCGTGGCTGGTTTCCCTCCCGCTGTAGAGCCGTCCAGCTGGTGGAATGCCAGCGGCGTGGGGAGGGGGAAGCAGCGGAGTTCGAGTTTGGCGACTAGGTCGGGGTGGATGAGGTTTTTTGAGCACCCCGAGTCCACTAGTGCCGCGGCCGTGGTGGCTCCGTTGCTGGCAGAGAGTTGAATTGCTGCCAATATTACGGGGCTTTCGTCGTTTCGTTGAGGTGGTCCGCGTTGCTGTCCCACCGCCTGCCTCGCCACGCGTCTCAGGGCAAGCGGGGAGCATTTCCCGCCGGCTGGTCGGGGTCTGTATTGTCCTCTTCCCCCCAGTAAGCGTCCCAGCCCTCTTCCGGTGTCGCTGTGGCCACGGTCATTCGGCGGTGAGGAGGCGGCCCCGGGTTGGGTGGTTTGGGGCTAATTTTCGGAGTGGGTTTGGGCGCGCTGGTCGGCGGTCGGTTGGCGAAGCAATCCGCCGTCTTGTGCCCTAATTTGCCACACATCCCGCAGGGCTCCCGGTTGAACTTCTTTTTTGGGTATATGGGGCCGGCCATCCCCCCGTGTGGTGCGGGTACCTTTTTCCCGGCATAGTTTGTGTCTTCCGTGGTTGTCATGAGGAAGGTGCGGTGCGCGTGTTCGGCTTTCCCCGCGAGGTGGATCCACCCGTGTAACGTTTCTGGGTCGTCGCGGTAGAGGGCCCATTGGAGAACGTCGCGGTTGAGCCCCCTTTTGAACATTTCCAGCAGGGTGGTCTCGGACCAGTCGCTGACCTTCCCCGCGAGGGCTTTGAACTCCAGGGCGTAGTCAGGGACCGTGCGTGTGCCCTGTTTAAGTCTTTGGAGTGCGCTTTTCGCCCGTACTTTGGCTAGGGGGTCTTCGAAGTAGTTTTTCATCTCTTTGATGAAAGCAGGGAAGGTGGCGAGGGCGGGGGAGCTGGACTCGTACAGTTGGACGTACCAGTCCGCCGCCCTGTCTTGGAGTTTGATCGCCACGGCGGCGATCTTGTCGGCCTCGGAGTCATAGGAGTGTCCGTGCCTCCCCATGAACTCCCTAGCGTTGGTCACGAAAAACGAGAGTTTTGTGGGGGTCCCATCGAAGAAGATGGGGAAGTCCTTTGGGGCCCGGGCGTTTTGTGCGGCCCCGCCTCTCGCTTCCCGGGGTGTGGTGTCGGCCGCCTGTGCCGTCCGCTGGTCCTCCGCTGGCCCGTGTGGGTTCGGTGCTTCGCTCGGGGTGTGGGCTTGTGCGGGGACGTCGTTGGGTGGCGCGGGGGGCATAAGCGCCTGGAACATGGTCCGGAGTTCCGTCAGTTGAGCCCGCATGGCCGCGAGTTCAGCTCGTGCCTCCTCGTCCACAGCCCGCGCCGCCGCTGGGGCCGGTTCCGTTGGCGCGTCCTCTGGGGTGGGTTGCCGGCGGGGTTCATCGTCCCTCTGCCGCGGGTCCGCTTCCTCCGCCGTCTGATGGGTGTCTCCGTCATCCTCCTCCGTGTTGAGCGCCGTGGGGCTGTCGCTCCACGCCCGTTGCTGGGGTGCGATGTGGGGCGCGGGGTCCTCCGCTGGTTTCGGAAGTCGTGCTGCTCCCTCCCGCGGTCGGGTTGCCTCCGTCGCCATCTCCCCTTGGGGTTGGAGCTGAGGCTCGGGTCGGGTGGGGTGGGCGTCCATGGCTCCGGGAGTCCGCGGTGCCTCTGGCCTTGGTCGGTCCTCCTCTGTCTCTTGCCGCGCGGCTCGCCCTCCTTGCCCGCGCCGTTCCGGCCTCATCTTGCTGGTCTTCTCGCCGTCTACTCCTCCCGCGGCTCGTTGTCGTCCGGTGGGGCTCGGCGAGGCTGAGTTTATGACTCTCAGCTTTATGTCATGCGCTGCCTACCTCTGAATAACACTCAGACACTGGTTTGCGGATCAGGCTCTGGTTTATTTGCAGGGCAGGTACAGCGTTGGTAGAAAAAAGCTGAGAGTGACAGGAGCGCGCCGGTGCGGGGTTTAAATACCCCGCGCCGGTCAGCGCCCCCTCGCTCACGGTCACGTCACTCCCCTTTGTCCAATACGTTGCCCTGCCGGTGGGTGAGGGTTTCCGGGATCGCCCATCATCAGGTTTCCCATTCCTCTGCTGATTGCTTTCAGCTGGGCGATCCCCGTTGTATTGCCGCTGATGGCTTGGGTGGCTCCGTGATCCGTTTAGCTATTGTTTGTTAGCCGTTAGTCGTTGTGGGTTGATGGCTACTTATCTTGTACCCCTTCACCTATTTCCTTGTCATTGTCATGTGTGCCATTGCGCTGATGACTTTAGCTCAACGGCACTCATGACAATTGCTCAATTGGACGCCTGAATACCAACTGGCTTTCGACAAACTCAAAAACCTGTTCACTGCTGAACCTATTCTGCAACACCCTGATCCCACTAGACCCTTTGTGGTTCAAGTAGATGCTTCCGATTTCTCAATTGGAGCGCTCTTGCTGCAGGCGGATGCTGCAGGCTGCCTGAAACCCTGTGCGTATTTGTCCCACAAATTTTCTGAGATGGAGAGGCGATGGCATGTTTGGGAAAAAGAGGCTTTTGCAGTCAAGGCTGCTCCGGACACTTGGCGCCACCTCTTAGAAGGGGCCAAATGTCCTTTTGAAGTTTGGACTGACCATAAGAATTTGGAAGTGCTCAGCACGCCCCACAAACTCAGTCGTAAGCAGATCCGCTGGGCTCAGTTTTTCAGTCGCTTTGATTTTAAATTGAGGTTCATTCCAGTTAAGAAAAACTTCCTGGCTGATGCGCTTTCCCACCTGCCCCAGGACTCGGTCCAGGCACCTGATGTTGTAGGTACACTGTGGACAGAACCCCAGTTGGGATTGCAAGCTGTCACTCGCAGTCAGACTCGTGCGCAGCTGCCCTCAGCTTCAGTTTCACCAGCTGGGGGTAGACCGGCGGTTCCTTCGCAATTGCAACAAAAGTTTCTCTCCAAACTGAAATCTGACACTTGGTTGCAAGTGAATAGAGACAATGTTACCTTTGACAAAGGCTTCGCTTGGAAGCAGAACTGCCTCTATGTCCCTGACAGTTTGCGAAAAGAGATTTTGAGTAGGTCTCATGATGATAAAGTGGCTGGTCATTTTGGCTTCGTAAAAACCTTGCACCTGGTCCGCCGCCAATTCTGGTGGCCTACATTGCGACGTGATGTCAAGGAATATGTCGCTTCGTGTCCTGTTTGTGCCATGTCTATGCGGAAGGGGGGCAAACTGCAAGGCTTGCTGCAGCCTGTAGCCAGTCCCTCCCGCCCTTGGGAGGAGATCTCCATGGATTTTATTGTTGACCTGCCTCCTAGTCAGAGAAAGACTGTGATTTGGGGTGTTGAAGGACTACTTTTCCAAACAAGCCCATTTCATTCCCTGTGCCTCCATTCGGTCTGCTCAGCAATTAGCCCGGCTATTCCTAGTCCATATCTACAGAATTCATGGGAGCCCCTCCTGCTTGGTGACAGACCGTGGAACACAATTTCTGTTTTGGCGGGCATTTTTGAAATTGGTGGGCACTAAGCAAGCATTGTCCACTGCGTCGCATCCGGAGACTGACGGATCTACAGAGGCTCTTAATTCTACTCTTGAACAATTTTTGAGGGCATTTGTTAACTATCAACAAGACAATTGGGTTGATCTCCTGCCTTTTGCTGAAGTGGCTTACAACAACGCTGTCCATCAGAGCACAGGGCGCACCCCTTTCCGTACTGTGTTTGGTAGGGATTTTGTTCCCATTCCTGATCTACCTCAACCCACACCGCCGCCTTGTTCTGCTTCTGATTGGGCTGCGCACCTGGCTGATTCCTGGTCAGTTATTCAACAAGCATTGGCAGATGCCCAGTCCGCCTACGAACTGCATGCTGATAAGAAACGAGCCCTTCAACCTGCTTTCAAAGTTGGTGATAAGGTCTACCTTTCCACCAAGTTCATTAAGTCTCCTCAGCCCTCCAAAAAATTGGCTCCTAAATTTGTTGGTCCTTTACCCATTGTGGGAGTTGTGAACCCTGTCACGTTTAAATTGGATTTGCCTCACAACCTTAGACGCTTACATCCTGTTTTTCATTGCAGCTTACTCAAGCCTCTAAACCACTCAGATCGCTGGCATCTGCAACCTACACCTCCTGCGCCAATTATGATTGACAGGCAGCAACATTTTGAAGTGAAGGAGGTCCTTGATTCTTGCAGGCTTCGTGGCACCTTGCAGTATCTCATTCGGTGGAAGCACTTCCCCCACCCTGAGTGGGTGGCTGCATGCGATGTTCACTCTGTTTTAGTTAGACACTTTCATCTCACTTATCCTATGAAACCTGCTCCTTAGTTTTCTTTGGGGGGGGGCGGTATGTCACGTTCACTGTTCCAATGTTGCTGGTACATCGTAACGTTTTGCATGTCATTTCACGGATACGTGTTTCATCTGGGAAGGGCGGAGGATTCCATCTCGGGGAGTTGTTATCTGTTGGCTGCTGGGTTAGAATGTGTTTGGGTTATCTCGTGTGTTCAAGGTTACTTTCCCAGGATGGCAGTTCAAACGCTTACCAGCACCTGGGGGGGGGGGGAGTTTGCAACGGCAGGGCAAGGGGAGGGATTACGTTTGAAGTGAGGGTTTTTAGTTTGTATTTGGTGCGCTTTTGCCCATTCTCAGCTTTCTCTGTATTTGCATACTATCCTTACAATAAATCAGATATCATTAAGTACCTGCTTGTGAGTCTGACTCTGTTAGAATAGGCAACCATTACAAAGCCTCTGTTATTTCTAAGAGCCACCAGATTCAGTGAGCTTTTCAATTCAGCTCCAGTTGCCCCTCAGTAAAATAAAACCTGTAGCAACTGTCACAAAGAAAAATCTCAATCACTGCAGCATACACATCCAGGATATGGGTGCCCATTTTTTAGCTCCACACCTAACCACACCTAGCTAGCTCTACCACCCCTCATGCCTTGGGGAGAAGCAGAGATCCCAGACCAAGGCTGCTGCCATGATTGCCATAGGATTCTGCAGGATCAGCACATATGTCTGTAACATTACCATGACAAGGAGAGCTATACACTGGAGGGTCCCTACCATAGTGTTGCAGATGGCTACTTTCCTTGCCTATCTTCTGTAGCAAGTTCCGTTCCACACTACACCATGCTAGACTATTTACAATATAAAATCAGAGATGGGGTGAAAGAGCAAAAAGAGACATAGTTGTAGAACATTTCCTGTTCAGAGCCTTTATTTGAAAAGGCAGTTTGATTTTAAAATGTCAGTGCCGTTGCTGTGACTGGAGAACAGCCCATGGTATCCTACAAAGATGTAACAAGTTTAGTTAATGAAAACAAGAACTGCATAATATTCCACTCAGGATGAGCATTCTCAGACACCTGAAGAGGTACCTCCAGGGAAGCTCAACTATGACTTTTGTTGCTTCTTGGCTGGCTTGATAGGAGAAAGCTCTTCCTCCTGGTCAACAGATTCCTCTTCCTCGTCACTGAAGTCACTATCTGAGAGATCCTTTCTGTGAACTGAGAAACAACTTGGCTCGTTTATACCATCTAGAGAATCCCTCAAGCCCTTCTCCTTCCTATTACCCATTGATTTCATTCTAAAAAGAATAAAGTTTAAGTTGGCAGAGCACCCCATATTTAGAGTGTTCACACAATATCCTCAGTGGTTTGCATTGCTTCAAACCAGAAGGTGGGCATAAATGCCAGTTCTGTCAGGTACCAGTTATCTTTTCCATCTAAATGACAACAACCAGCCTACACCACTGGGAAAAGCCCCAGAATCCTCAATATCGGCCATGCTGGCTGGGGTAGCTGAGACATTTAACCTGGAATTGTTGCTAATCTACTCCAGAAAGAACTACTACTTTTCCTCATCACTGAATTACTACAGCACACTCATTGTATCCAATAGTTTCTTCAATCCCACTCCCAGGTTCTTACAGATTTGATGTTGTCCTGCAAGATGAACAGGGCCAGATCCTGAGCGCAGACGGAAGGTCACTGGGGGCTGGAACTCAAAATTATTTAAACACAACTGTGAAAAAATAAGGAGAAAGGGCAATTGTAAAACAAGATGAGTATCTCCAGTTTTCATTTAGTTCAACAGGTTTTGAGACTTATTCAGCTGCTTTGTTACATCTGTGGCTATATTTCTTCCTTTTTTCTTTTTTCTTTTTGGTCTGAGCCATGACATTCTCATACAACTGAGAAGTACTGTATTCCTAATTTCCAAATGTAACTCCTGTTAACACTTTTTAAACCAGATCTATACATCCAAAGTTACTCTAGTGATTCACTAAGTATTACATCAGGCCACCTATTTAAGCTGATTATACAGATATGATTTAGAACAGGGTTTCTCAACCAGGGTTCCATGGAATCCTAGAGTTCCATGAGTTCCCTGAAAGATCACAATTTATTTTAAAAAAATTCAAATTTGGGAAACTTCAGATTAAAGAGGTAAGTATCATTCTTTATTTTTAGTTTAGGAACACTGTTAATGCATATATACAAACCTACACATGAAATGAATATAATAATTTTGTAACTTTTGGCCTATATTTGAGCCTGAATGTGCAGGGGTTCCCTGAGGCCTGAAAAGTATCTCAAGAGTTCCTCCAGGGTCAAAAGGTTGAGGAAGACTGCTCTAGAAGGTTGTGGGTTACTAAAAGATTTTCTGACCAAATATTGAATAGTATTTCACTCATGATGAACATTCGTTGGCATACTCTAGAGAAGCCACTGAAGACAGGCTCAGGAAAATCTGGTTGTTCATCTCAGTCTTTGGAATATATTGGAGGGGCCACCCCAAGTATTGCCAACTGGGTATGAAAGACCAGAGAATTTTCCTTTTCTTGCCAAGTCTCTCAAGTCAACATCCCCGAACCACTGCACACCGATTTTTTCCAAGACACCCATATTCCCAAAAAATCATTTTACCCAGGGCTGGCATGACAGCTTCAGGTTGGCCACAGGCACAGCAACCTCCTTGTTCTGATAATCACGACCCACCACCTCCACAACGTTGCACTCATCTTTGGCACCCTCAGACAAACAAGCCTTTAAGAGGGGAAGAAAAACAAAACTGAAGAGACATGCTGAGGAATGCTTAGCTAAGAATGAAAAGCTATCTTAAGTTTTAATGCTGAACCTCTTCAAAAAAAGCAGTTGGGAACAGGAGAAATACAAAATCATCCAGTAACAGATAAACATGAACAGAATCAAAAAAGTAAATTAGCCAATTTGCAGGCTGTTTTAATCCATCCCACTAAATTGACCCTGTAGCCTTCATGTACCTACCCTCAAAATCTGCTCAGGAGTTTGGGATGCCTCTGGAGCAGACTGAGGTATAAAGAGAGGAAACGATACACTCAAACAACACTGGATTTAAATACAGTAGGTCTCTAACCTCCTGCAGCAAAGTTCCCATCAGTGCTAAATTTATTGATTAAAAGAAGTGTGCAGAACCACAGTACACCTAGGAGATTCCACTCTAAAAGCACAATTCTTGCTTCATGATTTTAAGCAAGTAAGATTTGGGATGATACAATCAGAAAAGGCAGTCTTCAGCACAAAATATTTGATTTTATGTGAGGGTGTGCACATGCATGTGTTACATTCTGTGGCATACCAACCCAGAAAAATACAAATAAAATCAACAAAAGCTCACAGCCGTCTTGTCCAGGAAGGGAGATAATATTAAAGCAGCTTTGCCAGCAAAGCTTTTTATCAACTACCATGAAGCTAACAGACTTTACTTCCATGTTGGCCATAGATGATGTGGAGCTCCATTCACTGTAATCAGCACAGAATTCTACCTTACTAACAGGTAGTCAAAATTAAAAATCTTCTGTCACCAGGTATGACAGACACCCAGCCAGCCATCTCCCTTTCCATCAACGTTCCACGTTCCCCCATTAGTTGTCTAGAAAGGGAGTCTTCTTGCTCGGTAACTAGGACAGGAATCAAGGAGGCTGCCAGAAGTAAGTGA
The DNA here is from genome assembly GCF_035149785.1 of Candoia aspera. Taxonomy (NCBI): domain Eukaryota; kingdom Metazoa; phylum Chordata; class Lepidosauria; order Squamata; family Candoiidae; genus Candoia; species Candoia aspera. The sequence continues at coordinate 47,639,017 of NC_086158.1, read as the reverse complement.
TCCATCATCTTCTTTCCACCACCTTTTCATTTGCTTGCATGGTTTCTCCACTGTTTCTGGCAATTAGATGGGTTTTTAAATTGTAACTCTGTGTGTCACTCAAGAGCTACTGAGGCCACGGAACAGCAGTGATGACAGGCTTTACAGCTAGTGAATCTGTAAGTCACTAGTGGGAAAATAGCTGAAGCTAGTATCCCCACTTCAGAGTGAGATCTCTTACCATATTTAGAACTAGGAAATGTTCCGAATCATCTTCTTCCGAGACTTTAAAAGTATAGGAGCGGGCACTGCTGTTCAGCTCACATCCTGGGGAAAAAAATCCAAGTGAATATTCTAACAATTAATAAGGCAAATTGCAAAAAAAAAAAAAGTCAGCACTGATTTTCTTAAATGGAAGAGGTAGGTTTCTCCAACTGCAGAAATGCTACGTATTTCAACATGGCCTCACTCCGCAGAAGCCAGAAATAAATCCAGGAGCATACTATCAGAAAAGGCAGTCTTCAGCACAAAATACTTGTTTTTGTGTATGTGAGGGTGTGCACATGCATGCATTGTGTTCTGTGGCATAACAACCCGGAAAAAATACAAATAAAAGCAATGAAAGTTCAGAGCCATCTTGTCCAGCAAGATCAAAACCGAGACCAAAAGCTTTTGGTCTCTGAGCTGAGCTTGATTTCTGCTACCTCATGCAAATATCAATTTCCTTTTCTTGGCAACAGTACAAAAATGGTTTGCCACTATCTTCTCCTGCAATGCCTTTTCAACTTGCTTTGAACTGATCCCAACTATGTGCCCCAGCTTGTAAAGATGGAGTGCCATCTTTGATTCTTCTGTAAAGCCAAAGGAATTAAAAGAGTATTTTTGATTTTCAGACTCTTTATCAAAATCTAGAGGTTTTACCAATGCTATTTTAGCACTGTATAGAAAAACAGCTTCAGCAAAGGATCGTTACCTTGTCGTGGTGCTGGAGCTTGAGCACCTCAATGATGCCATGAGCTAAACCGTGAAGGGCCACCCAAGACGGGAAGGTCATGACAGAGAGGTCAGACTAAATGCGATCCCTGGGGAAGGTAATGGCAACCCACCCCAGTATTCTTGCTGTGAAAACTAAATGGATCAGTACAACCAGAGATATGTCGGTATACCATCGGAAGATGAGACCCCCAGGTTGGAAGATGATCAAAATGCTACTGGGGAGGAACAGAGGATGAGCTCAACTAGCCCCAGACGTGATGACGCAGCTAGCTCAAAGCTGAAAGGATGGCTAGCAGCCGACGGTGCTGGTGGTGAACGGCGAATCCGATGTTCTAAGGATCAACACACCATTGGAACCTGGAATGTAAGATCTATGAGCCAGGGCAAATTGGATGTGGTTATTGGTGAGATGTCAAGATTAAAGATAGACATTCTGGGCGTCAGTGAACTGAAATGGACTGGAATGGGCCACTTCACATCAAATGACCACCAGATCTACTACTGTGGACAAGAGGACCACAGAAGAAATGGAGTAGCCTTCATAATTAATAGTAAAGTGGCTAAAGCAGTGCTTGGATACAACCCAAAAAACGACAGAATGATCTCAATTCGAATTCAGGGCAAGCCATCTAACATCACAGTGATCCAAATATACGCCCCAACCACAAATGCTGAAGAAGCTGAAGTAGAGCAGTTCTATGAGGATCTGCAGCACCTACTGGACAACACGCCTAAAAGATATGTTATTTTCATCACAGGAGACTGGAATGCTAAGGTGGGCAGTCAAATGACACCTCGAATTACAGGTAAGTATGGCCTGGGAGAACAAAATGAAGCAGGACATAGGCTGATAGAATTTTGCCAAGACAATTCACTCTGCATAACAAACACTCTCTTCCAACAACCTAAGAGACGGCTTTATACATGGACTTCACCAGATGGACAACACCGAAATCAGATTGATTACATCCTTTGCAGCCAAAGGTGGCGGACATCTGTACAGTCGGTAAAAACAAGGCCTGGAGCTGACTGTAGTTCAGATCACAAACTTCTTCTTGCACAATTTAGGATCAGACTAAAGAGATTAGGGAAGACCCACAGATCAGCTAGATATGAGCTCACTAATATTCCTAAGGAATATGCAGTGGAGGTGAAGAATAGATTTAAGGGACTGGACTTAGTAGATAGGGTCCCGGAAGAACTCTGGACAGAAGTTGGCAGCATTGTTCAGGAGGCGGCAACAAAATACATCCCAAAGAAAGAGAAAACCAAGAAGGCAAAATGGCTGTCTGCTGAGACACTAGAAGTAGCCCAAGAAAGAAGGAAAGCAAAAGGCAACAGTGATAGAGGGAGATATGCCCAATTAAATGCAAAATTCCAGAGGTTAGCCAGAAGAGATAAGGAATTATTTTTAAACAAGCAATGCGCGGAAGTGGAAGAAGACAATAGAATAGGAAGGATAAGAGACCTCTTCCAGAAAATTAGAAACATTGGAGGTAAATTCCAGGCAAAAATGGGTATGATCAAAAACAAAGATGGCAAGGACCTAACAGAAGAAGAAGAGATCAAGAAAAGGTGGCAAGAATATACAGAAGACCTATATAGGAAGGATAACAATATCGGGGATAGCTTTGACGGTGTGGTTGGTGAGCTAGAGCCAGACATCCTGAAGAGTGAGGTTGAGTGGGCCTTAAGAATCATTGCTAACAACAAGGCAGCAGGAGACGATGGCATTCCAGCTGAACTGTTCAAAATCTTGCAAGATGATGCTGTCGAGGTAATGCATGCTATATGCCAGCAAATTTGGAAAACACAAGAATGGCCATCAGACTGGAAAAAATCAACTTATATCCCCATACCAAAAAAGGGAAACACTAAAGAATGTTCAAACTATCGAACAGTGGCACTCATTTCACATGCCAGTAAGGTAATGCTCAAGATCCTTCAAGGTAGACTTCAGCAGGAGCGAGAATTGCCAGATGTACAAGCTGGGTTTAGAAAAGGCAGAGGAACTAGAGACCAAATTGACAATATCCGCTGGATAATGGAAAAAGCCAGGGAGTTTCAGAAAAACATCTATTTCTGCTTTATTGACTATTCTAAAGCCTTTGACTGTGTGGACCATAACAAATTGTGGCAAGTTCTTAGTGGTATGGGGATACCAAGTCATCTTGTATGCCTCCTGAAGAATCTGTATAACGACCAAGTAGCAACAGTAAGAACAGACCACGGAACAACGGACTGGTTTAAGATTGGGAAAGGAGTACGGCAGGGCTGTATACTCTCACCCTACCTATTCAACTTGTACGCAGAACACATCATGCAACAAGCTGGCCTTGAGGAATCCAAGGCTGGAGTTAAAATCTCTGGAAGAAACATTAACAATCTCAGATATGCAGATGATACCACTTTGATGGCTGAAAGTGAAGAGGAATTGAGGAGCCTTATGATGAAGGTGAAAGAAGAAAGTGCAAAAGCTGCCTTGCAGCTAAACCTCAAAAAAACCAAGATTATGGCAACCAGCTTGATTGATAACTGGCAAATAGAGGGAGAAAATGTAGAAGCAGTGAAAGACTTTGTATTCCTAGGTGCAAAGATTACTGCAGATGCTGACTGCAGTCAGGAAATCAGAAGACGCTTAATCCTTGGAAGAAGAGCAATGACAAATCTCAATAAAATAGTTAAGAGCAGAGACATCACACTGACAACAAAGGCCCGCATAGTTAAAGCAATGGTGTTCCCTGTAGTAACATATGGCTGCGAGAGCTGGACCATAAGGAAAGCTGAGCAAAGGAAGATCGATGCTTTTGAACTGTGGTGTTGGAGGAAAATTCTGAGAGTGCCTTGGACTGCAAGAAGATCAAACCAATCCATCCTCCAGGAAATCAAGCCAGAGTGCTCACTTGAGGGAATGATATTAAAGGCAAAACTGAAACTTTTATAGAAACCGATTAAAACAGGTACAACAATCTCTATTGCTCATTCACTTCAATATTCCAGGCTGCATAAAGAAAACAATACACAATTTTTAACAGCTTCATTTTTTAGATTATCAACGTTAGAATACTTTGCTGTACAATTTCTCCAATATGAATTGGAGTTGAGCGAGACCTGCAGCCTGCCCTCGTCTATTCTTACCCGCATTAAGTTCCACCCTGTTCAACAAAATTTACCAGCGAAACACTTCGCCACGTTTATTCAGTAAATAAGTCCTTCCTTGCAGCGCACGAGGCGCAAACCACACATGGTCGAACGCTTTCCCAGCCTATCTCCAACGCCAACGAGCCCAGGAACACTCGCTGAATCGGGACAGCGTGGCACGTGCTGCGTGCGTGTGCCCAGATTTCCAGGATTAGACCCGAAAAAACCTGGCTGTTCGCCTAACATACCACTGTCACTAAACCACGATTTAAGTAGCCATAATGATAAAATTAGCCCATTCTTTTGAGTTCGCATAATATACCGAAGTGCAAAGTAACCCTCGGATTGGGTTCCCCCAGGCTAAAATGCGGTTGCTTAAGTTTGCGGTTCAGTCTATCGTGCCAATACAACCATTACAAGCCCTATTCAAATGATCCCAGAGAGATCAAGTCCTCCCAAGCGACACCCACTCCAGGAGCAAATAACCATCTCCCTCAAAGCACCTTGCTTTGCCCCCGAGCACCCCCGCCGCCCTCCCGTTTCTCAAAGATGACCGCCACCCGCAACCTCCGGCCTGCGAAGTCCTCGCACATCTATACCAACCGAACACGAAACGGCTAGTGCAAATCGGCGGCGTAGCTTCATCGACCACGCTCTCCAGATCCAAGAAAGAGGCCATGCTTAGCCAGGAAGCGCGGAACAGAAAGGAAAAGGGCGAGGGGAAGACGCTCAGTCGCGCCCCGCCTACTGCCTGCCCCGCCGGGGCCGCGCCAACCGGCGACGCAGCTTTTCTCCAATTACAAGCTTGTCCGCTCCAGGAGGGAAGGCTCATTCATACCGTACTAACTGCAGAGATGGTGTGCCAATCTGAGCGTTTTACTATTTTTTTAAACCACCCTCTTTTTAGAAGTTTTTAAAAAAAAAAAAACTTTTTAAGATTCTGAAACTAAACTATGCAACTGTCGAAAGGAAAAAAAAATCTAGGGGGCCCTGTCATGGGAGACAAATCTTTCCACTTTCACATTAGGATCCCAAAACTATGAAATGCAAAGCTCACTTTGATGGCTGAAAGCAAAGAGGAACTGAGGAGCCTTATGATGAAGGTGAAAGAGGAAAGTGCAAAAGCTGGCTTGCGGCTAAACCTCAAAAAAACCAAGATTATGGCAACCAGCTTGATTGATAACTGGCAAATAGAGGGAGAAAATGTAGAGGCAGTGAAAGACTTTGTCTTTCTAGGTGCGAAGATTACTGCAGATGCTGACTGCAGTCAGGAAATCAGAAGACGCTTAATCCTTGGGAGAAGAGCAATGACAAATCTTGATAAAATAGTTAAGAGCAGAGACATCACACTGACAACAAAGGTCCGCATAGTTAAAGCAATGGTGTTCCCCGTAGTAATATATGGCTACGAGAGCTGGACCATAAGGAAGGCCGAGCGAAGGAAGATCGATGCTTTGGAACTGTGGTGCTGGAGGAAAATTCTGAGAGTGCCTTGGACTGCAAGAAGATCAAACCAGTCCATACTCCAGGAAATAAAGCCAGACTGCTCACTTGAGGGAATGATATTAAAGGCAAAACTGAAATACTTTGGCCACATAATGAGAAGACAGGACACCCTGGAGAAGTTGCTGCTAGGGAAAGTGGAAGGCAAAAGGAAGAGGGGCTGACCAAGGGCAAGACGGATAGATGATATTCTAGAGGTGATGGACTCATCTTTGGGGGAGCTGGGGGTGTTGACAACCGACAGGAAGCTCTGGCATGGGCTGATCCATGAAGTCACAAAGAGTCGGAAGCGACTAAACAAATAAACAACTAAGAGAAAGGCAATGCAAGGGCTGTAGCTGATGGAAGTCCTCAGATTCTAGTCCTTACCAATGAACGTTACCAGAGCTTCATGTAGGGCATGCTAAAGGGAGTGTGACTGAGGTTCTCGCCACACAGATCCTAAAGACAGGTCATGCCCTGGTCAGAAGGAATTTGGGAAAACGTATTGATGCCTATCAGTCTGGAAAAGATTATAGGGGTTCCACTGATCCACATGTCAGAGATACTGTCTTAAATGGAGGAGACAGAAAAGAGAAACTTGAGTGGCTATACTGTCAAAATCATCCCTGAAGTCACACAGATCATGAAAACAACATCCAAGGATATGTAGGTCTCTTTCATCTTGACTAATCAGTATTCATCACTCTAACATCAGAGAAGCACTGGGTAAAAATGGGATTCATGTGATTGTAACAAGTTGGAAGTAATTCCATACTAAAAACATTGATGTGTGTGTTAAGTTTGCCAAAAAGCACTTAGATGACCCTCCAGACTTCTGGAGGAGTATCTTTTGGACAGATGAGTCAAAAGTGAAACTTTGGGTGCTAAATGGGTGTTATGTCTGACAGAAGCCAAGCCTTCAACCAAGAATCTCCTACCAACTATCAAGCATGAAAATGGTAATACCCTGGACCTGAACAACTTGTCCTTGCTTAAGAAAGCATGAATTCTGCTTTGTATCAGAGACTTCTACAGAAGGGTACAAGGCCATCTGTCTGTCAGCTGAAGCAGGACAGCAATCCCAAACATACAAGCAAGTCTATAGGAGAATGGATGAAGAAAAACAAATTCAGTGTTTGGAACGGTTGAAGTTTAGATCTAAACCCAACAGAAATGTGGCAAGAACTGAAATGAACAATTGTCATAAAACCCTGAAATATTACTGAGTTGAAGCAGTTCTCCATGGAGAAATGGGCCAGAATTTCTGTGACTGATGACTAGTTACAAGAAGCATTTGACTGCAATTATTGCAACTAAAGGTAGTTCAACCAGATACTAAATCTAAAGGGGGCAACTATATCCCATGTTGGATGATTTTATGAAATAAATGAAGCAAGTGCCAACCTTTGGTGTTCTTTGTTCATCAGTAGGACCCAAACAAAGGGCTCTGATAGTATTCAGTGGCAAGAATTCAGAAAATCCTAAAAGGGAGGATGAGCAAATAGTTTCTCACAGAATTGTAGACTCTGCAGGTGGACTTTTACAGGCTTGGAAAGGAGTTAATGCTGAGCTCCAAGGAGACTTTATTTCCAAGTAAAAATGTAAAGACATTCTTGAGTTTGATTCCTGGTAAACATCAACCAGCAACAAGGTTGTTTCTAATTGCCTTCACTATTGGAAAAAAAAGTAAACAAGATAGACCCTACAGCCCCAGGGGAAAGCCTTAATTTGAGAAGGCTCTAAGTCACAAATTCTTCTCAGTCACTTGAAAATACCAACTAATTTGGATCAATTCTTTACTGTCATCTGGTGACTGGTAAGGACTGAGGCCAATAACACAGGAGAAACATAAGAAGTACTTACAGATTGCCAGGAAACTATAACAGTAGGGGTCATAGTAGGGGTACTACTCATAACCTCAGATGTTTCTACATGTATGCATGCAGCATGGGAAAGAAACAGGGAGAAATTGAAATCCTAACACAAGGAAAAATAAGATGCAGCAAGCACTTCCAAAACCAGATGGAATGGAGTCCTAAGAGTGAAACAACCCTGAAAGGCTCCCATTTTTTCAAAGAAATAGGCTTAACCGAAGGGGAGGCAATATTGTGCTGTATATTAAAAAAAAAACTATCTGTGTGGAACCTCTTGAATCAGAGCATGGAACTCATGTTAAGTGTGTCTTTGTAAGAAACAAATGTGATATTGTGTGGGAGTTTCTTCTGGACAGGCAGAAGATATCGATGAGGCCTTTGTGTCAAACAACCAGACTTTCAAAGAGCTGTGCCATAGACACAATGGGAGATTTCAACTACTCTGATTCTGTCCTATTATGCTGAAAATTTCATTTGTTTGAAGGTGGAAGAAGTAACAAGGGGGTCTGTGATTTTGGGCCTATTCCTTATTAACAAGGAATAATTGATTGAGGATATTTATTTATTTATTTTGAAGATGACTGGAATCTTTGAAGATAGGGACCATGCTATATTTCAGTTTATGTTGTCAATAGGAGGAGAAATAGACAAGAGTCAGGACTTGAATACTGAATTTCACAAGAGTAGATTCCGATGAACTCAGAAAGCATGTCAAGTCTAATGGCTTGAAATAATGGAGAAAGGTATCTGGAAAGGATGGAAAATACTGTAAAACGTAATACTGCAGAAGATTCCTACTATAAGGAAAAATGGGAGATATCCAAAAAGACAACTGTGGATGCATACAGAGATTTCTAAAATGCTGAAAAGGGGCATGTATAAGAAATAGAAGAGGCATATAAAAAAAGAAAAATACATCACAGTCACCAGAAATTGTAAGAATTGTGTCAGAAAGCCTAAGCTTAAAATGAACTGAAACTTGCAAGATGTCATGTTCACTGTTTCAATGTGCACTGTACATCATAACGTTTCACATGCCATGGCGCTGACGCGCTTTTCTGTTTGGGAGGGAGCTGCTGTGAAACCTTGTGCCAAGCTCTGTATCTATGTTCATTTCAATGGAATGTGTTTGGGTTATGTGCTCGGCTCAAGGACTTTTCCCGCGGACCATCAGAAGCCGTTAGGAGCACCTGGGATTGTGAGCCTGGGAAGATTCTATAGGGGGAGGGATTTTGTTTGTACCGAGGGTTTTTAGTTTGCATTTGGCGCGCTTTTTCCATTCTCAGCTTTCTTTGTGATCCTGCATACTATTCTTTAATAAATCAGATATCTTTATGATCCTGTTTATGAGTCTGATGGTGTTTTAGAATAGGCAATCCTTACACAAGATGACAAAAAAAAGGCCTTTTGGGGTATGTTGGAAATGAAAGCAAAGCAGTTGTAGCTCTGTCATGAGGAGAAAGGTAAGTTGGTAATGAATTATAACAAGGCAGGTTGTCCTAACTTGTATTTGTATGTTTCCTCTCAGAAGGGAAATGAATCCCCAGCTGGCCATGATTATCCCACTAGTGGAAGAAGGGAGCTGCAACTCAGGATGGACAAGAGTGAATGATTTTAACTAATTTACATGAAATCAGGGCCAGGTGCATTATATTGAGGGATCTAGTAAAAGTGACTGCAGAATGGCTCTCTAATCTTTGGGAACTGGTGAGGTCCCAGAAGACAGGAGGAGAGCAAATGTCTCCATCTTCAAGAAGATGAAGAGGGACCCAGGAATTACAGACTGTCACATTGACATCTTTATTGGACAAGGTCCTGAAGCAGATTTTACATATAAAAACAGTTGCCCTTGAATAGGGATGCAACAGTTAACAAGAGCTAGCATGGACTTGTCACAAACAAGTCATAATTTAATCTCATTTTTTGGCAAAGTTACTAGCTTAATAGATTGGGAAGAGTGCTGTGGCTATAGTGTTGAGCTGAGTCCACGGGATTCCATATTTGAATGACCTAGATGAAGAGGGTGTGGGAATAATTATCAAGTCTGCACACGACACAAAACTACAACTAATGCTTTTTCATTTGTTGTCCAGTGATTAGGATGCTCTGAAAATGAGATGAGAAAATGTGCTTGAAAAAAGTATTAAGAGATGAACTACTCCAAAAGGATTAAGATTTATTTTGCTTTGCACTTGCTCTGACGAAAAGTAGAAGTACCTGAGAATAATTTCCCCAGAGAAAACATAGAATACAAAAACAGCCATTCTCTACCTTCTGAACAAGTAAGAGTTAACATACTTGGATATCTCCCTACACAAAAATAGACTATGCTCCCATGGTCACTCTGTTCCTATATATACTAGCCATGTTTTAGACTACATGATCTAGCCAAGACTTGGGGGAAGGTGATGGTCCACACAAATGTTTCAAGTGGGTAGTACATTATCTGTGTTACCTTCTGCTATTAGCAGTCTTATGTTACTGAAGATCATCTGTTGAGACAATCAAGGTTTCCCTTCTCAGAAAGAACATTTGAGGTGAGAATTATTAACTTACCTATCATTATTTATACAGGAGCATCATGGCAAGAGGTTTTATTTCTTCTACGTGGTTTTGGAAACAGATAATGCTCACTTCTGACATTATCATCTTGTAGAGGCAATGGCTGTGCTAAGTTGAGCCTGGGACTTGCTGCTTTGGAGCCATTTAGTAACCATTCAGCCCAGTGATGCAACTTCTCAGTGCAGGCAGGAAAATCAGCTCACAAAGAAAGATCATTTGGGAGAAGATGTGGTTGATTTTCTAGCTATGGAAGGGTGAGGAGTGGAGTTTGCTGAATGTCCTATTTATAGTATTTTATTTCTGTGCAGTGAAAACAAAAGGATTATTGCTCTGAGATACTGATGAGTTTTCCTGCTAGCTGGTTTATGTCTTTCCATCTTAACAGATAGGAAGGGTAGGACTCAGAAGTGCTTGGAATGGAGCAGTCCCAAAGGTACCACTGACAGAAGCAGACATCATATTTTTCCTTGCAGCAAAGCAGTTTCCTTCCTGTTCTGTCAAGGAAAGTCTTGTGAGTTTTGAAGAACAAAGGAGCAGGATGTTTGCAACTGAACTTGATCTGTATAGCATGCTAGTCTATCTTCATTCCATTTTTCATCAACCTGGACTGAGAAATCTATTATGTATCAAATATAAATTGCATATTCTATTGTCTTTCTATCCTGCCTTATCTCCTAAGTGTTCATGGGGGAAGGTCTCCCCTCATTTGATCCCTTCACTCAGCATGATTTAATCAGCACAACAGCTCTACAATATTAATTTATCATTTGAGGCTTGAAACTACAACCAATTATTGTGAAAATCTACACAGAACTGGGACACACGAAGTCATTCTAGCCTCAGATACCCCCTCCATTCTCCCTCCTCAGGCTGCCCTATCCTTTTTTTGGGTACAGAAATCCTTCACCTGCCCAGGTTAATATTTGGAATATATTTGCTCTATATTTGTTCATGTTTCTTCCACTCTTCAGAATTCTTTGTTCTGTTTTAAAAATGAGAAGATAACACAGAGAACACAGTTGCATTATATGTTCATGTTATTTTATTCAAACATCTAAAATTCCTACCACCCTTTCTCTGAAGGCTGTCAGGAGTTTAACTTTCCCTCATACACATTTCTCTGACCACAAACTAAGCAATGCCATCTCCCTGTCTCTCCCCTCCCCAATTCCTTTGCTATGAAGGGATTGTAAAATATTTACAATTTCTAAAGGCAAACAAGAAATATCTTTTTCAGCAGATTATGTCATCAGCTGCCTAAAAATGTTTTGAAAAGTCCAAAACTAGGCTATTGTTGAAAGTGTCTTGCAATCCAACTAGCAAGGCACTGCTGCCAAGGACATAAATGTACAACCTAGGAAGAGGTCAAAATACTACTGCATCAAGCCATTCGAGTAACAGCCATTCCTAGGAAGCAGAGAAGTGCTATTCTCCTCAGAGTAAATCTGTAGAACAGGAGAAGGTAGCTTAGAATTGCTGTAGACCCAGATTTCAAAATTCTTTCAAACTACTAGTTTTCAACTTTCTACTCTTCATTGAAAAGCATGCTAAAATGCTTGAACTGACCTCCAACCAAAGAGAGTAATTACCAGCTGACTCCTGTCACTACACTGTGAGCTAAATCTAGTCTCCTAGTATCTTCCTTGGTCCAGACGTGCAGCATAGAAGGAAGACATTCAAGGAGTAAATACTTGGGCTGGTAAGAAATACCTATTCAACCCCCAAGTTCCAAGTCAAATATTTTATTGATCTTAGGAATAGGAACTAAAATATAGAACAAGAAAAATCAGACAAATGACAAAAGAACAACATGAGTTTCAATTTTACATAACCTAATTAGTACTTATCCCCAACCTTTATGAAGTCCAAGAAGGCAATTTTCCACAAGAAATGGTTTTCTGTTCAAACAGAATAAAATTGAGAGAGAAAAAGTATGATATATGTAACAGCTAAATCTGGAAAAATGAGCAACTGACACACTTGGGATCTAAATAAGGAGGCAAATGGAACTTCAGTTTGATGCCTTCCAAGCCCTTGCTTAATTGACTAAGCCAGCTTCTATTATCCAGATGTGTTAAGGCTACGATGTCCATAATTCCAAACTAACATATGCTAATGAACTGACCTGCATAGCAAAGCTTATTGGTGTTTATCCCACTGTCCACTGTACTGCAGCAGGACAGAAATGGCATCAAAATTACGTGTGTATCTATGTATGTGTATATACACACACACAATGTTAATTCATACATAACACATCTCTACTATCTGAATAGAAATTTAATCCCACATAAAATCTAACCATTAAACATTTTGTTCATCATGCTACATATGTTTCTTAATTCTAGGGTGAATTTAAAAAAAAAGACTTAGACATAGGAAGTTTTTTCCTCTCTTAGCTTTTAGAAAGAACAAGTATCTAATAATTATGGAATCCAAGGATTTGAAAACGTATCAATTAAAATGGAATCAAAAGCATAGGACCATTGTTAAATTTCAAGTCCTACATAGCTTCTCCCACCTTTCTTTTTATTTCAGCTATCTAGAACTATCAGCCAAGGAGACGTAATCTTCAATAAAGAGCTATGGTCAGCTTTTGACCAGCATACAAGGGTCCACATTATATGGAGCAAGGCAAAAGGAGGATTCATTTTAATTTAATTAATAACACAGATAACATTATTACTCCCATTTTCCATTCTGCTACACTGAAAAGTACTAATTGGTGGGTTTCTTGGAGCTTTTCTTAGGGCTTTGGAGGGGTACACTCCTGCTGTGAGCCGTAAGTGGCCCTGATCACATATAGTAGTAAAGGGCCATTATTACCTGGAATTACTATTTAAATTAGAAGACGTTATTTGTGAATTCTAAATATGAATAAACACTTACTCAAATAAGCCTTCAGTAATGTCCATCCACTTTCTTTCTGTTACTAATTGTATTTACAGAACAGTACACCCAAGAGAAATGAACACAGGGGACAGATTTGCTATACCCAAACCTGCAAAGTGGAGCCAGAATATGATGAACTACCCACTGCTACCACACATTCATTAGAGTTATAAAACACAACAGGAAGAGTATTCTTCTCCACTTACTTTCCTCATTCTCTAACATTATACCAAAACATGCCTTTACATTGACTTTGCAATTTATTCTATTTTTCACATGGTCTCCAAATACAATTTTACAGTCCGTTGTTTTGCTACAGATACAGTAGATCTAAAGACAGTCATGGAAGTGGCATTCCAACTGTATGCAATGAAAACCGATACTGTAACTCTGAAAGTTGTGTCAGTGCTACACTTTACACACGCAGAGCAAGCAACTGACTCAAACTTTCAAGATTCACACAATTAACTTAAAACAGTGATAAATTTATAAGAGTTTAACAGTATAAAAATCCAGATGCCCTCTCCCCACAAAATTGTTATAAATCCAACTATTGTATACACACACTGTGCCTAGTCAAAACTAAATGAAGTGGCTAGCTGCTTAGCATTCACTCAAAAGCATAAAAAAAATCAAGAAAGTCCATCTGTTCATTGCTTTGTTCCTCAAATGAAATGTATCTGCTGCAGCTGAAATTTCCTGCTTTTAAAAATGTTCACACAGTGAAAATCAAGTATCTATAAGCAACTATAACCAAGGCCAAATATAAGCTTCTATAAAATGGGTGCAAATTAAAATGGCAGTAAACTGCCATATGAAAAGGTATATGAAGGTTTAGATTGTTTTTTTTAAACAGGATCAGCTCAATTCCCATCCTTACTAAAAAGTACTATTTTCAAAGGAAACAAAAATAGTTGATTGTAATAGGTGAAAATAATGAAGCATTATGTTGACTAACAGCCTTCTAAGAATAAGGCATTAATAATGCATCCAACATCCTACAACTCCTAGCCATACAGATTCAGTTTGTTAGACTGCAGTAGAAACCTTACATGTTTGGAAGAGACAGTAATATTAAAATTAGGTAACAATTAAATACATAAAATGTGCTTTTTATTATCCCCTCAAAAAACTCTGTCACAAATATGTATGACTTGAAGACCCTGATTTAATCAGACTGAACAGGGAAGAATGGGGAGCTGTAAGTCACAGTATTTTTCCATCTACCTATCCAGCACAGGTGAACAACTCACTGGCTATCATTGAAGTGACTGTCAACAAGTTTTCTTTTTTCTTGGTAGGAAGCAGTATCTCAGAAGCATTATATCCCTATCTTCTGAAAATTCATTCTCTAAAGGATTAACCCATCTAGATCACCACTCTTTTTATTCAAACTGGCATTCTAACAAAGGGCATGAAACATAGCAGAATAGACCAGAAGTAATGTGGGCTTCAGCCTCTCTGTTTCTGAAATTATTCAAAGGTGCTGTCTCAGAATAATACCCCTTTGCTTTGGAAAGCAAAATAATTACAAAACAATTAAACACAAAGTGTCAGCATACATCAAGTTTATATATATTTACACACCGAAATTTACACTTCTGCCACTGAGTGACTTTGCCACAGACAAATGCACAGTTTGTCCCTACAAAGCACAAAGCTTAATCAATTTTCTTCAGAGGCGATGGCCATTTCCCTCCTAATAAGCAAAATAGCCAACAAAACCATGAGTTATTGTTCATCTTTCATAAAATGACCTGCACAGGTACCCTGTGTTTCTCTATATAAGATTCCACTTCCATTTTGCATCCACTTCACAATACAGAGGAGACGGCCATTCTGCTGCATACAGAGATGGAAGAGCCCCCAGTCCTTCCTTAAGAATTCACGTGAATCTTTTCCTGAAGCTACATCATATGCAGTATCCCTTGGCACTTTGTGTTAAGACCAGGAAATGATGACCAGTATCCATTCTCCAAACTGTTCTGAGCAGCATACGAGAGTGTAATGGGTGATTCTTTCCTGTCAGGCCAGCTGACTCCTGCCTTGGAATGGGCAGACAATAACAAACCTCAGGCTCACTTCTCTCCAACCATTAGATGGCTCCAGTCTCCCAGGTTCACTAAAAAAATCCCTTACAAACTTCTTCCAAGGATAACCACATCTTTTGGAAAACCTTCCATTTTGGCTATTTCAAAGCATCCCAGCTTGCTATAAAATTCCAGGATTCTTTTATCATCTGGTCTCACCTCACAGAAAGCCCCACGGGAGCCTAAAAAAGAGGAAACAGGAGACATTTGCAAACTGAATAAAAGCAGAGGAAAACATTTGGGAAGGGAGTAGAAGCAGGAAGAACCAAGACTGGTGACCAAATGTAGAATGGCACAGATCATTTTGTACATTCCCTCCTATATACCAACCACGCATGGCAGAATGATCAGTTTTTCAGTCATCATGAAATTGCCTGGCATCCAAAGAATCACTTCAGGCATGCCTGGAGCTCTTATAAATGCTCTGGAACTTTTCTCAGGGTTTTCTGGGAATCACAAAGCAAGCTTCTTGGGCATATGGAACTAGCTGTAACTGGACTAACTGTGGGCCTCACCAAGGCTTTCTCAGAAGCCTGAGAAAAAATGTGAAACATTAAGGCTATTCAGGACATGCGTAGGTGATATGGTGTATTAATTCCAACCTGTGAAGAGTCATAACCTTTTTCTGTGTTTATTCAGGGCATCAAAATATTAAAGATCTTCTACATTTAATCCCCAAATCCTTGTATTTGCTAATATGTGTATGTCCCTGATAGCCTCTTTGGAGCTTTTTTTTCTTTCTGAGATGTTAAAAGAAGTAGTAACCCAAAGATAATGCATAATTAAATTGCCCAGCCTTATTATCTGCAATGATTCAGCTCTAGATTGCTACAGATTAGAGATATCCATGTTTGTGAATGGAAACTAATATACAATTTATTCTATTACAATGGTTTATGACAAAAAGTCAATAAAAATTAATATTCTGTAAGCTATTAGCAATACTACTACAGGTGCCTTTTAGTATTTACAACTCCAAAGGAAGTTAAGCAGCCAAAAGTCCATCTGAACCAAGATATTTAAGGAAACTGGGCATACTGTTCCATGTGAAGTTATAACCACTGACCCTTTCTTAATAATCTCATAGAACTTCAGATGCAGACGGCTTAGTAGGCTTTCCAAGACAGATTTTAAGACCTTGTGATGGAGAGAGGCACAATAGTAAGTCTTCCTCAAGATACTGATAGCAAGCATCATGTAAGAAAAAGAACAACTGCTATTTCTAAACACTTTTGGAAAGCAATTTCATGTGAAACTCATTACAATAATTTAAACATGGATAATATTGTGTATCACTCCTAGATTACAAATCTGACTTCTTTACTCTGTACTGGAAGTACCAGTAAGAAAGGAATATGGTTTGCACATTCCTGATTATTTACAATCCCCACTTGATATTAAAGTTTGTAAAGCTATGATCTTTCCAGAACTGCAGAATGTGGTGATGGCTCTTAATATCTCTAACTTGAAAAGCAACAACGGCAGCTTACCATTTGCCTTGAGAGAAGACAGCAGACAGGCCATCATGCTTTTAGCGACGCTTGGGTCTGTCACTTTTTTATGAATATCTATCTTTATCAGTGATGGGAAGTTGGCAAGGAATGTTTCTGGCAAGACTTCTTGCTCCTCATGAAAGCTCAGCATGATTTTCTATAATACACAAAATAGAAATATGTTTTTACTATTAACAAGTTATATTAGAAACATTATGCACACTTGCTGAATGAGGGCCTTCAGATGATCTTATGTTAGCCCAAACTCCATAGAAAAAATGCTACGCTGCTATGAATGCTGAGCTGCCCCTTTCTTCATTTGATCATATTCCACCAGTCCCCATTTTCCCTGTGCCTTTCTGCTTCCCCTCAGCCATCAATCCTTGGCTTTTTCCCCATTCCACTTGTGATGAATTATTTCTGCCTGGGCCATCCAAAACCAGCTGCTCCATGTGTGAAATATGTTGCACATTCCTATAAAAATGGTTGCTATGCCAGGCAATAAATAGTTCAAGGCAGTTTTTAAGGATGAAATTTAACCTTTTCAATTCAAATTCAAACAGTGCAACTGAAGCTATATATTAATGGGGATTTCTTGAGGCAATTATTTTTAGTAACTTTTTATCATACTTTATAAATTCTGTAAGTCTAAAATTTAACACTGGAAAGGACCTGCATGAACTGTTAAGAATGAAGTGGAACTGAAGCATGTACTCATATTACTTGTTCAATTCATATATAAGCTGGCATGACTAACCTCAGCCTCTGATAGTTCCTTATCGCTGCTTGGCTTGCTATATTTCTCCTGCATGAAAGGAATCCAGGCAATTTTACATTTCTTAATGAAAGGGGTTACATCAACAGTACCCAGTGCATAACCACAGATGCCATCTTCATCTTCCAGAACAAAACAGTAATCTGGACTGAGGGAAAGTAAGCCACCCACCAACCTGAAAAGAAAGGAGTAGTGAATTTGAGACCAGAAGCAACAAAAATCTGAATCACAAAAGCTACGTTAGATAATAGAAAATAGCCACAAAATGCATCTATAGAAAAGTAAAACCAGTGATATAATGTATGAGAACAAAACCTGGAAGATATGAATTAATGAATCAAATCGATAAAAACTGTGCGTATTATACAACAACGCTTTCAACCTAAGAACATGTTTACTACTATGTTTAAGGGCCAGTAGGATATGTATTATGCTTTCTAGTGAAAGTGCATCTTAAAAAAGTTAAAGGAACTGATAATATCTCATGGGAAATTTGAAAAGACTGTAGAGGTAATGGCAGAAAGCAGAAGATGAGGCCATGTCAGTTCAGGAAAATCCATGCCAAAGTGGGATTTAAAGACCATTTGGAGAAGGCTACCTTAGAAGGCTAACTTCAAACTCTAGACTGAGCATGAAGGGGGAAAGAACAAGTAAAACGGTAAAGCTGGATCTACCAGGAAATAGCACAACAATCTCTTCCGCCTAAATTATAACACTAAAATGAAAGAAATTTCTGATGAATGAATTTTGATCGAGTATCTGCCTTGCGTATCAATATTTTCGTTGATCACAGCATTTTAATCTTAAGACCTTGAACTTGATGTGGAACAGAGACAGAGGATTCGAACAATTACAATTACAAGATACACATACTATCCTAGCAGACATTCTACTTGACATTCTACTTTTCTGCATTCAGCAGAAAACCAACAAAGCAAAAACCACCCAGAGTCTCTCTTTTGGGGGAGATGGGCGGTAATTAAATTTGAATAATAAAGCAATAGTTAAGGTACTAGTTGAGACAAACCTCAAGTGGTTCCAGTTAGAGGCTAAAACCAATAACCCTACTTAAGCCAAATGGCTTAATAATGAAACAACTTTTTTTGTATGATCATATTTCAGAAATCAAACTGATTTAATAATATGAATCTTTCTTTACTATCAGGACCTGTATACAGTCAGGACCAGAAATATTGGAACAAGGATAACTGTTTTGGCATTTGGCCTCTGTACACCACCACATTGAAGTTGAAAGGAAACGCACCCAGATGGGAGCAAAGTCTAGATTTTCAGCTGTAATTCAAGGGGTTTGACAAAAGTGGGGCACCAACCATTCAGGAAGTACAGCCAGTGGCATATACACACTCCCATCGTTGGTGGCTCATAAGTAATGGAACAAACCAACATCATTACAAACATGAGGATCGCCTTTAATACCTGGATGAAAATCCTTTGCAGTCAATGACTGCCTGAAGTCTGGAACCCACGGACATGACCAAATGCTGAGTTTCCTCCCTCAAGACGCTTTGCCAGGCCTTGACTGCAGTTGCCTTCAGCTGCTGCTTGTTTGTGGGTCTTTCTGCCTTCAGTCTTGTCTTCAGTAAGTGAACAGCATGCTCTATTGGGTTGAGATCAGGTGACTGACTTGGCCATTGAAGAACATCCCACTTCTTTGCCTTGAGAAACTCTTGGGTAGCTTTTGCTATATGTTTTGGGTCATTATCCATCTGCAATATGAAGTGGCATCAGTTCATATTGTGAAGTGGCTCAGTTTGGCAGCATTTGGCTGAATCTGAGCAGAAAGTATAGCCCTATACACTTCAGAATTCATCCTGCTGCTTTGATCAGCAGTCAGGTCATCAATAAACACCAGTGACCCAGTTCCATTGGCAGCCATACATGCCCATGCCATAACACTGCCTCCACCATGTTTGACAGATGATGTGGTATGCTTTGGATCATGAGCTGTCCCTTTCCTTCTCCATACTTTTCTCTTCCCATCATTCTGGTGCAAGTTAATCTTGGTTTCATCAGTCCAAAGAATCTTATTCCAGAACTGGGCAGGCTTTTAGGTGTTTGCTAGCGAAGTCTAATCTGGCCTTTCTGTTCTTGAGTGTTACCAGCGGTTTGCACCTTGTTGTGAAGCCTCTGTATTTACATTCATAAAGCCGTCTCTTGACTGTAGACGTTGACAATGACATGCCTACCTCCTCAAGAGCGTTCTTCACTTGGCTAGATGTTGTGAAAGGGTTCCTCTTCACCACGAGCAGAATTCTGCGGTCATCCACTTTGTCTTCCGTGGTCTTCCAGGCCTTTTGCTGTTGCTGAGCTTGCCAGTTAATTCCTTCTTTTTCAGGATGTTCCAAACTGTTGTATTGGCCACTCCCAATATTTTTGCTATCTCTCTGATGGGTTTATTTTGTTTTCTCAGCCTAATGATGGCCTCCTTCACTCGCATGGACACCTCTTTGGACCTCATGTTGAGAGTTCCAGCGAACAGCTACCAAATGCAAACATAACACTCAGAACCACATCCAGGCCTTTTATCTGTTCGATTGGTCATGGGGTACCCAACAAACAGGCCACACCTGGCCATGCAGCTGCTTGTCAGCCATTCATTCTATTACTTATGAGCCACCAACGATGGGAGTGTGTATGCCACTGGCTGTACTTCCTGAATGGTCGGTGCCCCACTTTTGTCAGACCCCTTGAATTACAGCTGAAAGTCCCGATTTCGCTCCCATCTGGGTGTGTTTCCTTTCAACTTCAGTGTGGTGGTGTACAAAGGCCAAATGCCAAAACAGTTATCCTTGTTCCAATATTTCTGGTCCTGACTGTACATCTACACATCCATACAAAGTCCTCTTCTCTCCCCCTGGCAATTTGACTTCTTTTCTGACATGGCTCTTTCACATTGCTACTTATTAGTTAATATTGTAAGTTAAATTAATGTAGCAGCAAGGATAACCTAATGAGGTGAGATTCAATGAAACAGGGGTCTGTATGACATGGGAAATGTGTTTTGTTTCAAACATGAAATACACTGTACCTGAGAAGTTTGACTGAACTGCTTAGCCAAACTGAAACCCAGAACATGTCAGATTTTCTCTGAAAAATATAAATCTGGATGGGTCTTACAGGATGAATAAATCAAGGCCCTCTCTCCCACCCCCTTCTGTATGCCACATGCACAAGTTCATCCACATATCTTTCCAGCATCTTCCTTTCCCCACCTCCTCTTAGCCACTGCCACTCTGAATTCAAGAACAGCATATCCAACCAGCTTGCACACTCCTTCCTGCTTCCTAACACTTTCCTTTCCCATTATCCTTTAGCCACCCTAAAAACACTTCTGCCTGGAACATGGATGTTTTGAATCCTTATCTGGACCAAGTACATTTCAGTCCAGACACAGACCATTGAAACTGGTTGCTCCATGCAGGGAACATTTTGCACATCCATACAGTGACTGTGTATCTCTGCCTCAACTTAGCAATGTGTAGTATGTAGTCCTCTCTAAGTTAACTGAGGTATTCGCCTTTGCAAGATATCCAAAGTTTAATAACTTCAGGGGAAATGCTTACTGTCTATATTGTATTCATAGTCCATGTTACATAAATCTGTTTGCTTCTAACTCCATAACCATTTCCCAACAGTCAGATACATGACTTCAACTTTTAGGGCTATTTCCCTGAGATTTTTTTTGTTGCTTTTAGAAATGGGAGTCTTAGGCATTTCTACATTATGATCAATAGGTAGATTTAACTCCATGTCAACGTGACAGTGAAAACTACAGAAATGTCACAATGTACAAATGTAATATAAAATGAACTATATTACAATTCTAGATAGCAAGAGGTGTACTAATGCTATACAAATGGAATATATATCCAGCAGAATCAGATTTCTGTCAAAGTAACACATACTTGTCTCCAATTAGGTCTGGTTGACTGTGAAAAGGCTGATCAGTTCCATCATCATACATCTCTCTACAAATCTTGTACACTGATGCCTAAAGATACACAATACATAAAAAAAAAGATATTTAATTTCTCTGTTCATGTTATTTTTCTTTGGGAGTCATACTATTCCAATATGAAACAGACATGTTCATTTATTAGAGCCATGACTACATAACAGTTATGGTCACTCATGCCCTGGTCACCTCTGGACTGGGCTACTGCAATGTGCTCTACATGGGGCTGCCCCTGAAGAGTATCTGGAAGCTTCAGCTGGTACAGAATGCAGTGGCATGGGCAGTTATGTGTGTTTCTGATAGAACACGTTAAACCTCTGCTTCGCGAACTGCATTGGTTAGGTTTGGTTTTGGGTCTAATTCAAGGTGCTGGTGTTGACCTTTAAAGTTCTTCATGGCTTGGGACCAGGTTATTTGAGGGACCACCTCTCCCCAATTTCATCTGCCCATCCCACTAGATCCAGCAGAGTGAGTGTGTTATGGGTTCCGTTGTTTAGAGAGCTACAATTTTGTGAGCCCTAGGCGGCAGGCCTCTTCTGCTGTGGCGCCCGCATTGTGGTACCTTCTCCCCCCAGAGACGAGGTTGGCCTCATCACTCCTGAGCTTTTGAAGGTCTCTGAAGACCTGATTATGCCAACAGGCCTGGGGACCCCAGGGAATGGATGAATTCGTGAGGTGGCTCCATCATTAACATCCCTTTACCTATTCTTTCTTTTCTGTTTTAGTTTTGCTTTTATACTTTTTAATGATTTTATATATGGTTTTAGGTAATGATTGTTTATATATGTATTGTTTTATCAGATTGTTGTATATCACCCAGAGTCACTTTTGTGAGATGGACAGCTATATAAATTTGATTAATAAAAATAAATAAATAAAATAACAGTTCATATTTCACAGATATTGCAAATACTGACAATGGGATGTAATGAAAATTAAGCTGGATTTCTAGTCAGAAAATTACTCTTCAAAACCTCACTCAGTAATGAAATTTACTGGACAGAACTGGAAGGATATTAATGTACAACTCTACATTAGTCTCCCAGCTACTTCCAGAGTTGATTTGAGATTACAGAACTCACAATTAGTTCAAGACATAGTTTTCAAACATATCAGGGGTATGTGAAGCTCTGATTCAGGCATCTGTTTCAATCAGATATCCACATTTTGAATTGATTCAAATTACTAGAAGAAATGATTATCTGAATTGGGTAACAGTTGATATATGTGCTGTATATGTATAAACACATTTTCATGTTTGTGTGTGTTCATATGGGCTTGTGCATATATATGTATAAAATCATTATTTGGTGCTACCAGTATAAAACAATTATACAAAGTACAGTTTTTTTCTTGGAATCAATTAGCTTATTAAATGAAACCATTTGAAATTTGAATTTATACATACACCTATAAAGAAGGATATTACATTCAGTATTAATCTTTCTTCAACATTAATTCAGGTCTTATCTGTCAAAAAAATAACTTGAGTTCAGCACATTCAGTGTCACTGTTTAACTACAAATATTATCAAGGCAACCAGCTGAAATATGGATATTGATAACCTTTTAGAAATAATAGCAAGCTAACTATATTCTACGATTTAGGAAAATATTGGTTTAAATAATGCCAGGGCTGCATGTGATTTACAATGAACCAGGACTGAATCACTTAAACTTACTTCAATAATAACCTTTCCTATTCGAGCCACACCTTTCCCAAGCATTCAAAAGACCGACTCTTAAAAAAGGAAAGGGAACAGTTGCCTTGACCAACATGCTCTCTCAAACATCAAGTTTGCATAAGACCACCAAGTAATTTAGGTTACCTCATCTTTAGGAAAATAGGGTCTGATGGTGTAGATTTTGGAAGTAGGAGTCAGAGGAGGGGGCTGAAAGAAGAGGTCATTTGCTCCTTCAATAGGCAGCAAACGCTGTGAAAATAAAAAGTTAATGTAAGTGAGAAGCAAGATGCAATACATTCTTGGGTGTGCACTGCAGACTCCCAAGATAACTTTTGGTACTGCAGGCACCCCAGAGGAAGATAGGGTTTTGCAGGCTTTACAAACGTAAGGACCATTTTATCTGAATAGAAGTTTAAGATACACAACGGTTACAGCACTTAACATTAAACTCATTTTTTGCTTTAGCATTATCTTGCCAAATCTCATCTATGTTCTCAGCATAAGATAGCCATGTGTCAGGAGGAAAGGTTTGGTCTGAAGAGGGTTAACTGGCCAGAGACACTAACCCAAAACAACGTGCTGACTCAATTGGCTGTGCGCAGAGAGCACCTGTGAGGGGGAAGAAAGTAAGCCCCTGAAAAATCCATGAGCAAATTCAAACATGGAACAAACCAACTTTTAAAACTGATTTGCCAATTGATTCATCAAGTATACAAACAATGTTTGATTTGAAAGAGTTCTTAACTACACTGCATCACGATCTCTCTGCTCATGGAGTTCTCACTGGAAGACAAGCATGCGCGCATTGTGCAATTGCGGGCGCAGATAAAAACGCTGTGCGACCTGCAAAGAAACAATGTGAAACGTACAACTAAAGCCGCTGCGCTTCGCAGGCGCATGGGAATGGCAGCATCTCCTTGGTATATTACTGTAGAAATGGGAGGAAAATTATTTTAAAACAAGCTGTCAGGCTATTTGGGTTTTGGACCAGAAAGCCTTCGGCAGACCAAGCCTTCCAGCCCTCCGATGTGCAATAAAAGATTTCTCAAACAAAGACAATGTCATTCAGTTGTGAATTCATATTGATACCTGGAACTCTCCTGCTAGACCACCTCTAAAGGCCCAGGGTTCTTGGTCTCCACTTAAGAACTGTGCTGAAGATTGACTACGACACCCTGTGGAGATCAGATCCAAGCGGAGAACGTTACGAGAAGGGGGATTGTCCTGAGATACTAAAATGTCCAACAAGCTAACACACACTTTGTGGGAAAAGCTCTCTAACTGAGCTATAATCCAAGAGCTTGCAGGGCTGTAATAATGTTGCACAGTACATAGCTTCCTACTCATAAGGTGCTTGTGTTCTTTATTAATAAAATCAAAAGAATGTTACAATGATAGCCTTAGAGCGCAGACAGTTTACTACTGCTAAAAGCTGCTAAGATGCTCCATTTCATACAGGTACATGAAATATACAACATATAAGGAAACAAATGCCTAGTTTCACCCAGTAAGGGATGTACAGTAACTAACCATTACCACAGCCCTTTAAAAATACTTGGACCTGTCTGAAGTCACATTTTCAAGTGGTTTGAATCTTGCCAGAAAACTAGGACTGGTATGGGATAATATAGCCCAAACAGCTATGTGGAACAAAAGCCTCTTTTTCAGAGATTAGAGACCAATGTTATCTACCTCTGCAACCACACAACACAGCATATACTTCACTGCCAAGAAAGACAACAAGGGCTTCAGTTACAGTCAGACCATTTTGTTTGACTCACCCACAATTATGTCAGAAATGCCACAATTTCTGACACCAGCCTTAACATATGCTTTAAAATTTTCTGCACAATTAAGGATGAGGCTGTAAATTTTAAACTATGACTCAAGTTTGAGGACAACTCTGCTTACCAAATTATAAAACCAATCAGTATACTTTTGATTTTAAAGAGGAGATAAGGCAGCTGAATAACTGATGTGAAGAGTATATGACCTGCCTAGTTTTCTGATAAGATAAGCTGCGCGAGTTTTTCTTCTTGTGGACAGCGATCTACTTCCTGTTCAAGTAACAATCTCAGATCAGTAGTCACACACATCATGCTAGCCAGGCAGTCTCAAAGCGAATCAAGCTAGATATTGTTGCTTGGTATCAAATTATAAAAGCAAGCCTTTAATACAGCGAGCTTGAAGTGACCCAAAGAGCCCAGTATGAGCTTCAGCTGCTTCTATTTGCCAGTCTCTCATATACAGAGACTTTATATGGTACCCTTTCGCAGGGAACTTGAAACACTTCTCCTTTGAGATTACGCTGTAACTAGCACTTCAACTATTGTACATTTTATAGAGCTGCATGAATGAAGAGCTGTATGAATGAAAATCAAGAGTTAATGCCTAAGTCGCTGCGCAAATGTGACTTCAGCCCATGCCTACTACCCTAATCTGAACTGCCTCACAATCAGAACTTTCCCATCTTAAATTTATTAATCACGACACGCTGAAAGCATCTGGCGTGGTCCATCCAATAGCAGTAGACACTTGTGCTGAAGACTCTCCCATCTGCACACATTGGGGAAGAAGACAGTAGAAGGCATTAGTAATCCATAGTAGAATTATCTACGCTAGTTATATAAACTGAATGCTAGCTGGATTGCAAGAAAAAGTACGGAAATCAGCCTTCAGTGGACCACTAAGCATTGTAATATGTAATGATACGACACTGTTCTGATTTAACTTTTTATATATTGTAGTTTAATATTTTATATGTTGTTATATCTAATAATGTATGTTTTATTATACAAATAATGATATCAACTAAAACTCATTATCTCAACCATCAGTATCAGTCAGAATTCACCATCTATGAAGAAATTGTCGGGTTAAAGTGTACAGTAGAACATGAAATGCACTGAACTGATGATCAATTACTGTCAAGGGAGCACCAAGTGAAGCAACCTGTATGGTTAAAATATAAAATATATATGTATGTATTAGTGGATTTTATGTATTTATTTTAAATTTTGTTTGTTAAGCCTTTGGATTTCATTTAAAAGTAAAATTATTTCAAGAATCAATTAATAGCTTAAGAACCTATGTTACTTGCTACTTCAACTCTAGTCTGGCTGAGCTCCACAGAAAAATAGTTAAGAAAATTGCTGCTAGGTAACTTTAAAGTCTTAATTTATTAACCACGCAGCCCCCAGTTCCTCCCATTCAGAAGGTAATGTGTATTATTCAGTTACTTCAAATATGGTAAGCAAGCTGCCTTGTATTTTGGAATCCTATGTTCATTCCATTGATTTCTACCTCAAATTTTGACCTATGGAAACAATGCCACCGTTTCCATATTACTTAGGGATACCATGACTTGCTGTATGCCTGTATTTGTACCTATGAAATTATACAATATGCTATGAGCAGCATAGATTTGCCAGCTTAGATAAAGCAAACAAGGCAAACATGACTGAATACTCAGCTTAAGCAACTGCCCACTCCTACAACCAGGAGACACATGTTAAACTCCTAATTGTTTACTTCGTATTTCTGAAAGTTTAGAAGCTGAAATGGTCTATCTGTGGAGGCTGTGGGTTCACCATCCCTAGAGATTTTTAAGAAGCTGGACAGCCACCTCTTATAGATGGTTTAACTGGTTTTCCTGCACATGGCAGGGGGCTGAATTAGTTGATCTATGTGGTCCTCCTCATTATACAATTCTATGGTGTGGAAATTTTAGATTTCTAGTCCCTTATATGGGCCTTTGTTATCTTTATAGAACACATTTGGCTTTTATCTTGTTTAACTGGTCTAACCTTTTGACTTGGTTAGTTTGTCACTGAATCCAGTAAAGTGATTGCAGAGATACTTTAAACTTCAACTTGAACAGAAATCATAAGCTTAATTTACATAACCATGCAGTGCTGTTCTTGCCCTAGCAAGCTAGCTGACAACGTTTAATGAGTGGTCAGAGGATGACTTTGTTTATCCAGCTGTGTAACTGGAACTATTTCTAATTTGTATATCTCCGTTTGACTTTAAAATAGGAGAAATACTCCTGAAGTCAATAAGGATTGCCTGATGCTATTTTCTTATTCTTGTCTTGGAAGTTACCAATGACCTCTAAACATTGTCCAAGGAGAAGGTGGAAGCAAAAGAAGACAAACTCATCACAAAAAAAATTATTCACAGCTGTAGACAACATGCACTATTCTAACGCTCTAACTCTGAATGATTCCCTTTTTTGTCTGGGAAAAATTACTCCAGTTACAAAAACTCTACATACTATTGCCCTAACTCTCAAACTTTTGCTAAAAACTCAATGTGTTGGCTGTTTTAACAATCAACCCAAGATTCTCTGTTATATGACTATTTATACAATCTTAATAACTTATGTGATCCAAGAA
Source organism: Candoia aspera (assembly GCF_035149785.1). Lineage (NCBI taxonomy): Eukaryota > Metazoa > Chordata > Lepidosauria > Squamata > Candoiidae > Candoia > Candoia aspera. Next base: position 47,611,673 of record NC_086158.1, on the reverse strand, counting down.
CTGTAGGTTGATCCAATACTGAGCAGTGAGCTTATGAAGACATTTGTGACTACTACAGAAATGGTGACAGGAAACCATCAGTTTTGCTGCCTGCTGTGTACATCAAACAAGTCCACAGCATATTCCTTACAGCTGGATTGAAACCTGAAAGTGAAATGAGGTCACTAGAGGAACCCAGGCCATGCTGGTGCTATTCCCAAAAATATTTAATTTTTAAAAAGCTGCAGACAAAAAAAAAGCTCTTGGTTTTGGCTTCCGAGACCATCAGTCTAGCATAAAAGCAGACTCCAGAGCTCCGTAATTTCTTACCCTTGCCCAAAATTAGGCTCCTTGCAAGTGTCAAAGCAAATCACTTTTGCACCAGAATAGCCTTATGCTAAAGCTCGCATGCGCAGAGAAAGGCTAGAAAGCTCGGCTCCCTCTTGGCCAAGCCCAGTGAAAGGTCACATCTGCAACTGTTCTGTTGAAGACAGCAATAACATTATTGAAACAGAGCAAGCAGCAGATAGCTGAGGTATGGTCACATTTCATAGTGTCATTTCCAATTTTGCTATAAGCTTGAAAATAGATAAGTCCAGTGTGCATTCAGTCTGAGTCAACACTCATATTTCAGAGATAAACTTTTAGATTAATTAGCCCAAGAAAAAAAATCTAAATCAAGAGATATTCAGTTTATGTTCATTTGTCCTTTTATTACCAGATTTATATTAAACCATAAATAATGCACAAGAATAGAACTAGAAAAAGAATTTAAGTTCAAAATGACTCCAATATTATAATATTTGACAGACTCTCTTTTTCCCGTGGGCTAATTGAAGACAATCATATATCCTAGTTGCCACTATAATTGGTTCCAAAAGAACATACCTAGCCACTGCACAAAAGATTTCACCATTGACATGATGCTCTTGATGTCCCAGACGTATGAGTACATATCATAAAGGATTGTCCGGTTGGCACAGTTGGAAAGACGAGTGAACATCCCCATCACCAAGCTACACATCTCTTCAAACTTTGCTGCTCGAGCACGCCATTCTTCAATCTAATAAAAGATTTTAAAATTTATTCAAGTATTTACATTCCATTTTTATCAAGCAGCTAAATATGAAAACTTAATTCCATCCATTTTGCTTTTTTTCCCCTCAAGGAAGACTCAATGTCTTCCACACCTATCAATAGTTAACCAAAGGTTAGGGTTAACCAATTACCAGTTGGCAATTCATGCGAAGTTTGACAAACTCTATAGTGCAGGCTTTCCTAACTGGACATATTGGTTTGGAATTGGACATTAAGAGCTGGGAATTCTGGTAGTTGTAGGCTCAATGTATCTGGAGGGCATCAGATTGAGAAAGAATTACAGGACAAGGCACTGAACATCCATCTGTCTGCATGCACATTTTCCTAAATCTTTACACATCAAGTTCACCACAGCAGCTTTCTTTAAAGTTACCAGATAGGTTTTCTTTGTTATTGTGTCATACACAATTCTAAAAGATAATAAAAGAGTCACTCACTTTTTCAGAATCCTTTCCTTTACAGTTCACACTGACAACACTGCTATTTGCTCTAAGCCACTGGAATTCCCGTAACATCTGAGCCCCTTTAGGTCCATGTTCATAGGGCAGATAGAACAAATCTGCAAGTAACTGTAGATCTTCTAGAGTTACCGGCTCAATAGCATATAATGGCTTCTCATGGGGACCGGGCACAAACTGCTCCTTGTTAATCTGCTCATCTGTCTGCATTGGTGCAATATCACTACCACAGTCATCCTGCATTGACATCTCTGGAGATTTTGATTCAGCTATGCTCTCTTTATCAGTATCCATTGGTTTTAACTCCTCTGACATTTTTGCTTCAGCAATGTCAGTCAGTATTTGGTTAATATTCTTGTCAGCATCCTCTTGCTTTTCCACCACCATGTCCATTGGCTCCTCATCTAACTGTTTCTTCTCTTCTTCCTCCTTCACCAGAGTCTGTGACTCATTGCTTAGTGCACCTCCTTGACTCATTATGGGCTCCTGATAAACAGTAGTAACCACTGTGGTAGAATTTAAAGAGGATGGTGCAATTAGAGGTACATCAACAACATTTGTTTTAGCTCCACTGTGGGCCACTTGCCTACCTGTGAACACAGAGCAGACAGGCAATTTTTATTCTTATCTATTCAACTATTTCACAGAAATATTTTCCGTCATATATTTAACCTGTACAAAAACATGCATATATAGTGTTCATTTTGTCATAGAGATCTCTTGAAAAGCTAGTTACCCAATTTCCACAATCTTATGCAAATGTTATCTCTTTATATTTAAAAGTAAGAATGCAATTCACCCTTTTGCAACATTGTAACTTAAAATCTGAGCTCTTTGACATCAAAGCACTCAAGCTTACTCAGAAACATAGAAATGGTGAAGGAATAATGTGCTTCTTTATTCACCCTCTTCCTGGCCTTAAAGAAAGCATTTCCCTTCTGCTACAAATAATGGGAGGGGGTATATTTAGACTTCCCCAAAGGTCATGTGTGGCAAGAGCTTGTGGGACAGGGGTCTGTAGTATCTTCCCTCACACCCTGTTTTGGGGTTTTCAAGAACTGCATAGCCTGATTTTAGAAAGAATCAGCTTGGCAAGTAAGCAAGGCAGGGTAGGAAAATCTTATGTTTTATCCATTCTTGCTATGACAGGGCCTTTCAAACCTGAGAAGTCAGAAAAGCAAGCAACAATGGCCATCTGTATAGGACTGCATGTTAAGAGATAGCCCCACTTCAAACAGTTCAAATAAAATTCAAAATAGTTTGCATGGCTCTACCATAGAAAACAAAGTGAACTCAGAACAAACTTCCTGACTGTTCGTCCTTGGACTGCAAAGTCAAGTGTTTCTTACCTCTAATTCTGCAGAAACCTTACCAAAGAGATATTTTTAAACAAAATGTAAACATCTTTAGAATTTCCAAACCAACAGTGTTAGAACGTTGAGCACAGCTTTTGCAGCCAGCACCTGCATAAACAGCTGCAGAACTGGGTCCAGCAAAGAAGCCATAACCATTTCAAGGCTGCCCTTCAGTAATATGGTAACAGCAGAACTACATTTCTCTGGTTGTTTGCTTGAGGCTTCTTCCTCAAGCATATTCTTACAAAGTGTCTACTTTTTGCACTTAGCCCTGCCTATGAAGGTAAACTAAAAAAACACCACACTGCTTATTTTTGCATTTGGCTACCTGCCCCCCCCCAAAAAGCACAACACACAGAGAACACTAAAGGATCATTATATAACAACCCATAAACCCATTATCTGGAAAGTTATTGTGGTATACATGTGGTTATAATTTCAGACTAGGATTGGGAACACCCAAGTCCACCCTTAGCCCTGGAAACTCATTAGATCTCTCAGCCCATCCTACCTCATAGAGCTGCTGTTGTGGGGATAAAATCAAGGAAGATCCCCATATAAGCAGCCTTGAGGTTTTTCAGGAAAGGCAGGATATAAATCTATCAAACAAAAGTACCAAATAGATAGAAGTCTTCTTAGGAATAAAATTGCTTAATTGAATTGCCTTTGCCTCCACACTCCCCTCAACTAGTTCTGAGGCATGGTAGCACTGACATAACCTATTTAAATCAAGTCTTTGAGTCTCAGTAGCTTGGCAAATTAAGCTTTGGATAAAATTAAGAACACAGAGCACACACAACACAGCACACCTCAACCTGGTGTTTTGAGCTCAAAGTGTTTTGTAAACTCCAAGAGATTACAATCATACACAATTAAATGATACGGTTTTAAAACTGAGTCTAGATAACAATACTTGGATTTCTTTCCATCTGGGAATTAGTTGAAAGACAAAGTACTTCATGTAGTTTGAGGATATATTTTACTGCATTTATTTAGTATTTGTTACTTTTTTTCCTCTGGAGAAGTAGACGTAGTTTTGAGACAAAGAGTGAAGTGCCCACTTCAACATGTAACTCCCTAGATGACTTTAGATCACCCACTATATCTGAATCAAGCCTTTCTTACAGTGTTGTTGTGAGATAAAATGAGAGATCTCCATGTATGCTCCCTTAAGATTCCCAGTGGGAAAACAGGATATAAATATAATGCAAAACAAGTAATGTATCATTTTAAACTAAAATAGCAGGAATTTCCTTTAGCATTTCTTCCTGACAGCATGAAAGTCAGAGTTCATTTGAAGAACATTCTTCATTCCAGCCAATGCTTCAAGCTGTAACAAAACTATAAATCTTTCTTACTGCTGTATTGATGGGGTACTGCAAATTCCTGCAGCCATTCTGTTAATGACAACTTCAAAGCCATTTGTGGGCTATAAAGAACATCTGTTTCAATATCTTCATCGCTTCCTTCATTTTCCAGTTTAATCTGGATTGACACTGTACTGTCTTCTGTGTCAGCTGCAGAAAACAACAGGAAACAGCATATTAAATGGTGAAAGCAAGAATCATTTACATTTACATAGAACTGCTTTAATCATTGTTAATACCACCATTTTAAGAAGATTAATATAATTCTGCATTGAAGTAATGTAATTTTCAATTGTTCTAAAGTTTGACTTTTTGCCATTAAAATTATCAAAACTGGCCATCCAAGACAAGCAGGTAGGAGATGAGGTTTGCTTCAAATTAATAATTTTAGAACACACAAAATTAATCTGGTGTTTTGCACAAAAATCAATTCTTGATCACTTTAGTAAGAAATCCCAGCTGGACATTGGAAGCCTAAGAATTTTCTAAACTGCACCTTTGTCAAATGATTGATCTAATAAGAAACCAGTATCTAAACTGTAATCATGATCACCAACAGCATTTAAGCTATACTTTACTTTCTTTCATTTGTTTTTTTCCCCCTTTCATTATTCTTTTCTGTCAACATGTTTGAAAGCTCCATTAATATCAGCTGTGGGGAACCACAATACTCCAGATGTCAGCTGGATTTCAAGCCAGTAAGGCCAGGTGATGCTACGTGTTTTAATTCAGCATTATCTGGATAGTCACATTCCCCCTTCTAATCTTTGTATTTTATTCTTTACTATAACTTTCAATATTTCAAAGTTAGTAACCCTTTAAAATATTAACTGTATTGCAAAATTCTCCCTGACGACTATTGACAATATGCTGTCATGTTAGATAATGCATCATATTTCCTCAAGAAAGCCATTTGATTTAGATGTAAATCTTCCAATAAACATTACATAAGACAGCGTGCATTATCCAATCAACTCACTCATCACAACATCTTTCCTCACTCCATTCATGTTGGATTTGTACCAAGTTGCAAGAGTGTGAATGGCAACAAAATTAGCTTCAAATTCACAATTTGGATTGGTCAGGACCCCTTTTAAGCGTGGAATGAGTTCTGTTGATCGGCCTTTGTATGGCCCAAGAAACAGTCTTTTCTGATCATAGTCGTTAGCATGAATGTTGTCCCAGATAACAGGAGCTCTGCGAATTATTTTTGAAACCTCTTCAATAGACTCCACTGAAATTTCTTTAGATACCACTTTGGGACCTAAAATGTAAATAGATGGATTCAGAAATGTGTACATAGATTATTCAAAAGTAATAATAACAGTTATGAATTGCACTAAAACTTCATTTAAAAAGTGAATTAAGCTGGTGATCCTTGCTCAATTAGACTGGAACATTGATGCTCACCTGTCCATAGTACATCAATTGCAGGTAGCAGTTTTTCTCCTACAGTTCGTAAGTAAGGAGACTGAGCAACATTTGGATAACAGAAAGTGCCACAATATTCTGGAAGAGAAAAAAATATTTTTAAGTTGAAAGCCCAAAACAGGCAGAGCACACTTTCAGGCACTGATAGATACTTTTGCCAAGAGAATTACTGAAGGTCTTGGAAACCAGCTATATAAACTATGTAACTGTATCTTAATATCTCCTCATAATTACTGAATATCTCCTCATAATTACTGAAGCAGCATTTATAATATACAGACAAAAATAAGCATCAAAATAAAATTGCCTTATGGATTGAGGACCCACTACAGGAATAGACTAGCCTTTCTGGATATTATGTTAGCATGCTAAGAGAGTCCAGAAGGATTATTATTTTGAGAATTCTTCAAGGCAAAAGAATTAGCTTTCAGAGTTAATAAGGATGTGCAAAACTTTCCATGAACAAAACAGCCAGTTCTGGATGGTCCATGCCCAAAAGAAACACATTTTGTTTGGATGCGGAAACAGTGCATATGTATTTGGCCAGAACACAGATCCAGAAGATGCAGGTTCTGGGCAAAAGTGTTCCAAGAAAAAAGGAAGGTTTTTAGCCAGCGCAATGGCCAAAGAGAGGTAAAGGAAAGGAAGGAAAGAGAAGACATGGGAAGGGAGGGATGCACAGACTAGTCAGAGGAAGAGGAGGGAGAGGGATGAAGCATACTGTACTATTCTTGCCTCACTTGTCTATTAAGCTCCCTCAAGATTTGGCTCAGACAAAACTCAGAAGTTCTTTCAGATTTCAGTTTGATCAAATCATGGCCCCACCCAGAAGTTTGGTCAAACTTCGGGCTACATATCCCTAGCTAAGAGACTGCCCAGTCTGATTATCATATTATTAGTGCTCAAATTCTGTCTAATCCTTATCAAATTTCTTATCTTGCACCTTCCTTCCATTTTTTTCAATCACAGGATATGCAGAGACAAGCAACTGTTTGATTTGGCCCTGTTCTCCAAACTACTAGTTGAAGATTTCTTCCACTACATACTAGTTGGGAGCCAATTTTATTCTCTCAGAGCACAGATTCAACCACTTCCTTCCCTTTGGGCTGGTTTCAGTACCCACAAAGACATTACGTACAGTCCTTTCTGAATTCAAAAGTTCGTAATATTCCCAGCCAATACTCTACACTACTTCCTTCACTTACTCTACATTCTTGGATTTATATATTTACCTAAATTATAGTTTGATATGTCTGTCAATTCTGTTCCATAAAACATGGAACAATAAATATTTCAAGAAAAAAAAAAGATTGATATTTTGAGCTTTTAAGCTTGCAAGTGGGACGCGGTGGCGCTGTGGGTTAAACCGCTGAGCTGTCGATCGGAAGGTCGGCGGTTCGAAACCGCGCGGCGGGGTGAGCTCCCGTTGCTCGTCCCAGCTTCTGCACACCAAGCAGTTCGAAAACATGCAAATGTGAGTAGATTAATTGGTACCGCTTCGGTGGGAAGGTAACGGCGTTCCGTGAGTCATGCTGGCCACATGACCCGGAAGTGTCTATGACAACGCCGGCTCCAAGGCTTTGAAACGGAGATGAGCACCGCCCCCTAGAGTCGGACACGACTGGACTTTACGTCAAGGGAAACCTTTACCTTTACTAAGCTTGCAAGTAGTTTTTTTCTGAATTCTAAGACAACATATGAAAGTGTAAAAAACTATTCTTGGAACAAGTGATATCAAGCACATATCCAATTTTATAATGAATAGTTTTATTAGATTTGTAACAGCAATATAGTAGAAGCAATACAGTACAGCATAGTTAAAGATGTTTTATCATCAGCTGTGCTCTGTACCTTTTTATAGGATGAAAAGGATTTTCAAAAATAAAAATATATATCCAGCCACTTTTATCTTCTCTAGCTTTTTATGAATTTCTTACAAATCCAATAAAACTATCCAATACAAATCATTCATTCATTCATTCATTCAAAGACTTATATGGCCACCCATCTTATGAAACACAATTCAGCACAACTCTGGGAGGCTCACAACAACGGTAACGGTAACTAGACAACCAATTACCCTTTGGGTCATCGTTTCAGATATTTTCTTACCTAACAGAGATACAGAATGACCATGGGCGGGCAAAAAACATTAGGATTGGGAACGACTTCCTGCCGGCTTCCCCATCGACTTTCCTAGTGGGAAGCTGGCAGGGAATGTTGGAAATCTTCCTTCCTTCCTTCCCTCCCTCCCTCCTTCCTGTTCCTTCCTCCTCTTTCCTCCCTTCCTGTTCCTCCCCCTCCCTCCCTCCCTTCCCATTCCTTCCTTCCTTCTCTTCCCTCCCACCCTTCCTGTTCCTCCCTTCCTCCCTCCTTCCCTGTTCCTTCCTCCCTTTCCTTTCTTCCCTCCCTCCCACAGCCCCATGCCACACTCTCTCATACGCTCCCTGACCTGCACCCTCCCCAACCTGTGCTGCACCCTCACTGCACCTCTTGTGCAGCCCTTTGCTCCCTCCCCCAGCCAGCAGCAGCCACTTACCTGCCTGCTGGCCTTGGACTTATAACTTCCCGCTGGCATCCCCACTGACTTTGCTTGTGGGAAGCTGTCAGGGAGTATTGGCAAACACGATCAAGTTTAGACTTCCTGCTGGCTTCCCAATGACTTGTGGGGAGCTGTCAGGGAGCGTTGGAAATGACGATCATGCGACTGCAGCAGCGTGGTGGTGCTGAAGCAGTGGCAGCACTGAAGTGGCCACAACCTTGCCAAATTTCTATTCCACAGGAGTCCCGGATTTTGGACATATTTTATAAGTTAGCCCATTTGAGGTACCTTGGTTCAAAAATTGTTGCCCTACAATGCACTGTTTCACCCAACTGAAGGTTACAAACTGACAGACACAAGAGTTTTAGTAGTAGATAGATAACCAGCACTTTGAATTGTACCTAGAAAGAAAGTGGGAGGCAGTAGCAGCTCATGTAACAGCAGTGTGATATGGGCAAATTGAGGGGAGCTCAACACTGTTCACGCTGCTGCATTCTGGACCAACTGTAACTTCTGAGTGGTCTTCAAGGACGGCCCCATGTACTGCATGCTACAGTAGTCCAACTGGTAAGTAACCAAGGCCTCCCAGTCCAGGAATATGCATAACTGGCACACAAGATGCAAAGTGCAAAGCCCCCATGATACCCCCCCCCGCAACTATCATCTGCTTCCTGATGAGCTATAAGTCCAGGAAAACCCCCAAATTGCGCTCCAGTTCCGTCTATGGAAGTGCCACTCTGTTGAGAGTCAGAAATAACACATCACCAGAGCCAGGAGGGCCAAAAATCCAAAGCCACTCTATCTTGCTAGGGTTGAGTTCAAACTGGTTCCTCCCTATCCAGACCCTCCAAACCTTAAGTCAGCAGTGAAACAGCATCACCTGCCCAGCTAGAGGTGGAGATGTGTAACTGGGTATCATCAGCATACTAATGGGAGCACACCCTGTGCTGTCAAATGACCTCACCCAGTGGTTTCATGTAGATATTAAAGAGGAGCACAGAAAGACCCAAACCCTGAGGCATCCCACACTGCAGGGGCCTGGGGCTGGACCTCTCCCCACCCCATAACTGGAACTGGCTATGGAGGAAGGAAGAGAACCACTGTGAAGCAGTACTTCCCACTCCCAATTCCTGAAGTCAGTCTAGAAGGTCAATGGTTATCAAAAGCTGCTGGGAGATCCAAGAGGGCCAGGACAACTATAAGGATAGTTAAACTGGTTGTTCTTGTAGCTGAAGTCAATAGGCAATACATGGTCAAGGGCATCCAACTTGACAAGTTGGCTGACCCTAATCACAATCACTGAGAGCCAATCACCATATAACTAAGCTCATCTTTAAAACAAGTTGCTCTTGAAACAGAAGTAGAAACCCCAATAGTGGTTGTGCATGTAGTTGACCCCAAAGCACTGAGTCATACGTGGCAATTGGCATGCCTCTTAACTTTGCCAAGGCCACAAGGAAGTGCTTTCTAAATTCCAGTACTTTCTGTATCATAGCCTGGATTATCCATTTTGAAACTGAAAAAGAATTCTTTATCTGATTTATCATAAAACCATATTCACATATGTGCTGGAGCATCTGAGTTGGGCTCCTGTTTGGTTCCTCCTGAAAAGAAGCTCTAACTAGTAAATCACTGAGGTAAACACAGATGTGTACCCAATTTCTCAAATGTCAGATCAAGACCACCATTACTGCTGCAAAGGCCTTTAGAATCAAATGTAAAGGTCCTGATAGAAATCTATCCTTTCTATAAATGAGTATGAGAAATCTGTGGTGCTCCAGTCTGCTGGGGATGCAAACATATACATCAGACAAGTCCAGAAAATTATTTGGGAAAATGGCTTCTGCTATAAATGCCAGTGTCTGATTAGTCTGTTCAGACTTCAAGTTCAAAACAGTCCCCCAGGCCCCATTTTATTTTGGGATTATGAACAATACAGAAAATAAGACAGTACTGTAAAACTCTTATACTTATGCACCTGCTCTGTCACTCAAATGCTCAGATGATTATGGATGGCCTCCAACTTCCTTTGATGTATTTCTAAATTCCCAGATTAATACAAGAGAGAGCTGTCTGTCTGAACGTCACAGCAAATCTCTAATTGACTAAGTCAAACACCCTCTTTTTTTAACAAGACTACAGGTAGTCCTCGAGTTACGACTACAATTGGGACTGGAACTGACATCACTAAGTGATGTAGTTGTAAAGTGCAACGTTATGTAACCACACTGCTTAGCAACAGCAATCCAGGCAGTCCTGGTTGTCATAAACCCAGATGTGTGGGTCATTAAGCGGGAAGTGGCAGGAGTCCCAAGTAAAAAGCGCAGGGGTGCCACAGGGGGGTGGGGTAGGCCCAGCGCAAGCTGCACACAAGTTGAAAGAGGGTGCGGGGTGCATGCAAGCACAGGGAAGCTGGGGAAAGGGGGTGCAGGGTGAGTACAGGGTGGCTGGGGAAAGAGGGAGTGGGGTGAATGTGAGCAAAGAAAGGCCCGGGGCGGGTGGGGGGGGAGACTTACTTGAATGACTTGCAACCTTCCCTACTGACTTCCCCATTGACTTTGCTTGTGAGAAGCCAGCAGGGAAGGTCGCAAATGGTGATTACGTGAACATGGGATGCTGCAACCGGTTGTAAGTGCAAGCTGGTTGCCAAGTGCTCAAATGTTGTTCACATGATGGCAGGGGCACTGCAACAGCAGAACTTCGAGGACAAGTCATAAGTCCCTTCATTCAGCGCCACTGTAACTTTGAATGGCTGCTGAACGAATGGTCATAACTCAAGGACTACCTTTATTCCAAGCAGCCCCAAAATTGCTCTAGACATCTATCCACCTAATGATTCCTGAAGTAAATTTGATATCATTTCTGTTGGGGTTTGATCACTTTGCCTTGGGCACCACTGAAATATCTGCACTGTTGATCCTGTTGACCTGAGCAAATGCATCCTGGACTACCAGTGAAATGAAAAGGATTGGTGCCCTACTCTCAGGGTCAAAAAAGGGCTGCTGGCTCCCTACAATACCAGGAGTTTTTTTCCTTATTTACTGAAGGTAGGTATTTAGCAGGATCTTGACTGAAAGATTGTACAGAGACCAATAAGGCAGCCATTTATTATCCTCTAAGAAGGGACTATGGTATTTACTGAATAGGCTACTGCAATCAATGATGTTTAGCTTCAACCAACATACCACTGTATCTCTGGCTCATATCAGCCTACAGCTTTGTGGAACTTCCAGAGGATGACCTACTGGAGGCTCCTGTCAGTCATGCTATTATTGAAAAGGCTTTCCTTGTGGCTGTTCTATAGATAACTGATTTTGAATAGGATCTCTGGCAGAAAATGAACACCAACTCAGTATAGCAAAAAGGGTAGAAAAAGGAGCCCGCCAGGTTGGGAGGGGAGAGAGCACAGAGGGAGAAACAAGCAATATTATCATCTACTTTAGAGACTGATGAAGCTGCTCCCCTTTACCCTCTGCTCCTTGTTGTTATTTTCTACATTTCAGCCTTTTGACTGAAATGAAGCTGGGAGGAAAGAAAAGTCTCTCCTAATTATCAGAGTGCAAAGCTGAGTCAAGACAGGCTACCTTCCAAGATGCAGGAGTCTTAATGCATTTGTTGTCTGCTCCATCTTCAGTAGATAACCAGCCTTCCATTAAAATTATAATATAAGCCCTCCCATAGGAACCACTTCTATGACATTAGAGATTAACTGCTCTTTGTAAATATTCTGTTTTCAGTGTCTTCCAAAAGGTCAGCTAGTAAGTATAGTAAGTGGAGTGAATAGGGAAAAGATCTTTGCTGCCCATTTGGGGATTCAGTGTTAGGGGTTCAATCTCACAGCATATTGTTTGCTTCTAATATTAATCAAATATGAAGAGACAAAAACTGATTTTATAAAGCACTGATTTATCAACAGCATAAATGTCTCTAGAAAGAGTTTAAAGGAGTAAATAAAACAGGGTAACTAACTGGCTATACCATTTTTATTAATTTATATATCATATTTACACAAACTGCAATCACAAGACTCTCAGAGATCCACAACAATAACAAGCAACAAAGCATTTAATTAAAATGTCTGTGGTAAAAATCAGAAAAATTAAGTTCAAAAACATAAAATCATAAAAAAATCAATTGGATGTCCACTATAGGCTCTCCAGAATAACTTAATTTTCAGAAGCTTCTGGAAGACCAGGATAGTGAGGGTCAACCTAAATTCTAAGAGGAGTTTGCTCCATAAAATAGCTGCTGTTACTGTGAAGCAGCACCTAAAAGCTTCTGTACAAACCCTGTATCTTTTGGAACTGATGGATCATCAGTAGTTCCTTCCAGGTGATATGGGTCAGTTAAGTCAATTCCAATTGGAAGAGGCAGTCCTGTAAGAACTTCAGTGCTAAGTCATACAGGGCTTCATAGGTAATAACCAGCACTCTGAATTGTACCCAGAAATTAATAGGAAGCCAGGGCAGGGCCAGCATAGATATTAAGACCTTAATGGTTACAAGTTCCAACTAATGTCTGGGTTGCTGTGTTCTGCACTAACTGTACCTTCAGAAGTAGCCTCAAATAGAGAACATTGCAATAGTTCAAGTGAGTGGTGACAATGGCATGAGTTATTGTTACAAGCTCCTCTTGTTGCAGGTAGGGTCATAACTAGTACACTAGTTGGAGCTGGGCAAAGACACCAGCCACCATGTCAGGCCTTCAACTGTCCATCCAGCAACAAATCAGGAGGACACACACACACACACACCCCTCCAACAAGTCACAGACCTCCTCCTTTAGGGACAATGCCACCCCATCAAGAGACAATCATGGTTGACAGTATCAAAGGTTGCTGCAAGATCTAAAAGGATGAGAAGGGGTATACTAGCTCCATCCAAGGACTAACAAATCATTCACAAAAATAACCAATGCTGCCAAGCCTGCACCCTGACTGAAAAGGATCCAGATATTCTATTTTCACGAGAATGCTCCATAGCTGTCCAGTGACCACAGTCTCAATAAAGTGTCCCCCAAAAGGACGATTAGAGATAGGGCAAGAATGGCTGGGTCCGGGGAGGGCCAATTAATGAAGTACCTCTCAAGGCTGCAGATAACATCCTTCTTGAAATGACGCATTAATAATCTCCTAGCAGCCAACCCATCATGTACCTCAACCCCTGAAGGAACCAGGAAGGGCATGGATGCAAGCCACAAATGGTTGAGTATGTATCAGGGGGTACCCTATTCACTTTCTTGGAGTCTACAGGTCAAAATGAATTCCAAGTAACATGTCAAGCACTGCCCTCATCACCACATCAGAATCTGTCTGTGAAGAATTAAGAGATTGGCCAATCTGAATAACTATCAGCAAGGAACCAGGCAAAGTGGTCAGAGGTCAGGCAGGAGCTCTGCTTGATGTCCTCTCCTCAAAAGGGATTTGGCTTCCATTAATAATTCAGAATTTGACGTAGCAGCTTACCTGTGGGGCAGAAGAGGAATATTTCTGGTTCTCCTAGATATTGATAGATTTCGTTGGTGATTGAAACCTGAGCATGGGCAAAAGAGCTGAACACTTCTTTATCTGCTGCACACATATTGTGATCAATGTCATCAAACAACAATGCAAAAAATTTGCAACCAAACTGAGAAACCTAAAAGAAAGACAAAAGGCTGAGCTCTGGAATTAAGAATTAGCAAACCTATCCCAAAGATAATTTATTTTATTTTTAGCTCTATACTTCAGGTAAAAAGACTCAACCCCTCCACAAAATACTTTTTTCTCCATTACAGTTGCACACAGGTTGACACAAGAGAAATAAAGGATGGGGAGCAAAGCAGAAAAATGAGAATATACACATTACTGTATCTCACCTCATTTCATACAAGGCACCTAATACTATGTCACATTATTTCTGCTTAACCAACTCCTAGGTTTACTCAAGTACAGTTCTCATTATGCAACAAAAAAGTTTATGTGCATATAAAATCTACGATTTCAATGAAATGTTTCTGCTTCCTCCATAAACTCAAAGATAGAAACATTTTAGTAATAACAATACCGGATTTGTGTACATTCAGTACGAATAGTCCATTAACCTTGTCAATTATTTCTCAATTATAGCATGAAGTTGAAAACTAATTTGAGTAAGTTACAAAATTCTCCAGATCCAAGCCATTAAATGATGCTGATGCTGCATTTTTATAAAATCAACTGGACTGAGGCTGACAATTTTCTTCAGTAGTTCATGGATACTTTTTTTATTTTTCAAAGAGAACTCTTTTGAACTATATTTATAGAGAAATAGAGGAATCACATAACACCATATTTTGACACTGTATGACACTATGTCACTGTATGCCTCAAACATCCATCAACTATTATATCCTGGTTTTCCTCCTTTATATATCAAAACAATGTATAAAGCAGTTCCTCCCTCAATTTTATCCTCACCGAAACCCTATGAGGCAAGCACATAGCACAAAAGCAGTGCTGAAAAACTTGTGCACATAGTACAAAATCAGCAGTAAATATTCCTTGATATATCTAATGAGTACATAGAATAAATTTCAACTGTGTCAGTTGTAAAAAATAAATACAATTGTTCTAATTCTTTCATTCATATCAGATTTACATTGTTGCAACAATGGGCCTAGATTACAATCAATGATCCATACTACAAGTTGGCAACATAGTGCCCAGTATCTCAAACAATGTTGCCCATGCATAATTATATTATAATTATAATATTTTAATAGTGATTTCATTAACATTTTAAACAACATAATATGCATAAATGGTCAATACCTGATCCAGCTTGCGTTTCAATGTAGATATTTCTTTGGGGTTTGAGAAGGTAATATCAAGTCCAGGGGAAATGGCATAAATAAATTCTATCTCATATTCTTGAGCTGCTGCAATCAGAGTCATGAGCTGTTCTAGAAATAAAAACCAATTATTTTAGCAAGAATTGACCACAAGGAAGTTAATTTCATCAAATCAAATACATTATAAGTATACACACATATAAAGCATATAATGCATTTCAATACATTATGTACTGTACATGTTAAATATATTATGATGAATTGTAGATGATTAGTTTCATTTTTTAATATATTTTTAAAAGGGATTAAAAAGGATATTGATTGGGGTTTATATCATGACTGTGTACACTATGCAGAGTCTGGATTGGGGAGGTATATAAAGAATCTTTTCCATGGACTTTACTGGTTTGTGAGCTAGTTATTACAAATGGTTGGAGGAGGCTATTGGTAGATACTGAAACACCTCTGATATAAGAGAGGGCCATCCATTTGGAAGATTGTTTGCTTTACATTCAGTTGGGTAAACATGCACTTTCTGATGAAGTTGTGTGGGTATCTGTCATGTTGAAGGAAGTCTTGCAGGAAATAGAGCCATAGAGCCCTCCCCAATGAATTAGATCTCATCACTACTTGGATTTTATATTTATTTTACTCCTATTTACATTTGGCTGTTTGTACTGTATTTTATAAGTTTTATGGTTTTAATGGTTAATTTTACTGTAAACTGCCCAGAGTCCCCCTTTTGAGGGAGATGGGAGGTGATAAAAATTTGAAAAATAAAATTTTTTTGTAGTGTTGCAGTATATTATAGCTTATCTTAATACAGTTTTAGTACAACTTAACTGCACATTTAAAAGGTGCAACTGTTACAGTTGAGGATTTGGCTTGCATGAATAACTTTCCTGTGGACTTTGGTCTCAAGTGAGCTGGTTTTCTTTGCTGATGAGGATGTCTATGAAATATTCTTTGCTATTTGTGTCTGTTATGAAAATGATTCTATCAAATATGTTGTTGATTAGGTTGTGTGTGTTTTATCTGTTCTTTTTGGATAATGATGTTAATCATATTATCAGAAAGACTAGCTTCTAACTGTTGCATTAGTGTTTCTGCTATACATCTTGAGAGGAGGGGGTCCATCCAAGTCCCTTTGATCTGTTTGTAAATTTAACCATTGAACTGAAAATACGTGGTGTTGGGTATTTTGCTTTTTGTGTATTCCGTTAGATTGGGTAGGTGTGGAATAGTACTGTGATTGCTTCATTAGCTAATCTGAGGCCAACTAATGTAAAGAGAGCAGCAGAACTGAAAGATACCATGATTTTGTCCTTTGCTACTGTCAAGTTTTTTTATTTTTTCAAGACATTGCATTGGTGAGCTGATGAATGTTTGCAGCTACCTACTACAGGTATATTTTGCTTACTGACTGCTTCGTGCAGTGACTGTTCAAAGTTACGATGGTGCCGAAAAAATTACTTTATGACCAATGCCCACATTTACGGCCTTCACAGCACCCCTCAGTCACATGATCACCATTACGGTCAGTACGTGTTGTCCTGTACCTGATGTCCTGTTCAGACTATGAGACAGCCAGGCAGAGTACTAATAAAATTCTTTATTGAATAAACTATTTACAATAGTAAAAGTTCTGCAATAGATTAGAATATGTAGTTCAAATCAAGTCCAACCAGGTGGCAAAGGACATGCAGGCAACACTGCAGGGCCAGACTGTGGCAAGACAGCAAGGCAGAACTTAGCCAGTCCTCTGACTGAAGCTGCAAGACTGGAAGGAGCTAGAGCGCATGGCAAAGGAGAGGCTGAACACTCAGGTTGGCATCCTGGCACACAGGCTGGATCAGGCTGGCACGCAGAGGCTAGACAAGGCTTGGCTGGAGTATCTAGGCAGGGCTTGGTTCTGGAGATGAGACTGGACTTGGCTGGAGCATCTAGGCAAGACTCGGATCTGGAGACTAGGCTAGGCTGGACTGGAGCATCTAGGCAAGACTCGGATCTGGAGACTAGGCTAGGCTGGACTGGAGCGTCTAGGCAAGGCTCGGATCTGGAGACAAGGCTGGACTGGGGCGTTGAGGCAAGGCTTGAATCTGGAGGCAAGGCTGGACTGGACTGGAGCATCTAGGCAAGGCTGAGATCTGAAGGCACACCCGGATCGTGCTAGAGCGACACAACAAGCCTTGGAGCTGGACGCAAGGCTATGCTCAGCAGGGACGGCAGGGAGAGGCTCTACTGGAGCAACCTGCGCAGAAGGTGGTTCCGTGATAGCAGAAGGCGTTGGCACTGGTTCCACGCTGGCTACAGGCAAGGCTTCTGACGCTGGTGAGGATTCTTCTGCAGGTGCTGTGAGCTCAAAGGATCAGTTGTCTTCAGCAGCTTGCTCATGGCGCTCCTGCCTTTTTATGCGCTCCTTTTCGTGCTGTTTTCCATTAGCGGCCAATCGGGCTTCTTTTTCTTTTGTGTGCTTCTCTGCTCTCCTCTCTTGAGCACTGATTGGAAGCTTCAAATCTCTCTCTGGAGTTTGTCCAATCAACACCTGCGATTTCTCCCACTCTGCTGAGTCACTTCCCAGTTTTGATTCTCCAAGTCCTTCCTGATAGGTTTCGTTTTCCCTTCTGACTCTGAATAAGTTTTGTTTTCGGAGTCAGAAGCAGGTTCAAACCTCACACCTGACTTGTTTTCTCCCCGCTTCCCTTGCAGGGCAGAGAGATTGGAGAGGAAGGGATTACAAGAGAATAAGCAGGCACAGAATGGGGAATACACATAGAAAGGAATGCGGTAGCACTGGCTGTCTTGTCCCAGCCCAATCACACTCAATACACCAGGGAGGCAGTTGTAAAACTTTACTGAGAAACTTGTGAGGTAAACTCTACTGAGAAATTTGTGAGGTTAACTTGTGAGGTAACGAACAGGTGGCAAAGAAGTGAGAGCGCAAATGCACACACTCTACAGAAACAAGCCCCCAAAGTCCCGCAAGCTTGCCTTAAGGGAGTTTAACGTTCAAAATAAGATTAGTCAAGCGAGTTCAAGAGCCAAGAGTCAGGTCACAAGGTTTCCAATCAGGAGTCAAGGCACATGGAGTCAGGTAAGCAGACAGTTGTCTCCAACGATCAATCTGGGCTTGCTGCTCCCTTTTTATACAGGCAGACCTGGGTGGAGCTTATTTAGGAGGGCGGGGCTACATTCTTGTGCGTAGCCTTGCTGACCTCCACTGTTCCTCTCTCTCCGCTCTCCTTTCTTGAGCACTGGGAGGGGGCAGCAGCTCTGAGTCGTCGTCCTCACTAATCAGCGGCACCTGTGCCTGCTGCTCACTGACCAGCCCCGCCTCCTGATTGCTCAGGTGGCCACTTATCTAGAGCTGTCTGCTCACCCTTCAACTCTACATCAGAGACTGGCCATCAGTCCTCATTGTCTGTAAACCCCCCATGGACTCCGAGCCTGAGCCCCCACAATGACACCAGCAGCCCTGAGCACACTCAGGGCTGGAAACCATGCGCACACTACATAAACAGCCCGGGGTATTCCCCATTGTGTGCCTGCTTATTCTCTTGTAATCCCTTCCTCTCCAATCTGTCCACTCTGCAATGGGGGAGGGAGAGAAAAAAAACACATCAGGCACAGGAGAGATTGCCAACGGATCATTCCAGGGTGAGCATTCCAAAGGGTGGGGGAGTGGGGAAAAAGGAGGAAGTAAAATTGTTAGGAGGAAAACAAAAGCCAAAGGTGTGAAACTGATTACTGTAGTATTGTCAGTTACAGGGAGCAGCTGAGAGCTGGCTATCCCAGCCCTGGGGTAAGTATTCCCAAGGACAGGGGAGTGAGGAAAAAGGAAACAACAGTTGCGGTCACATGATTCCCCACTTAACAACCACTTCACTTAACAACAGAGCTACTGGTCCCAAGTGTGGTCGTTAAACAAGTACTACCTGTAAATGTTTAATTTTCCTGATCAGTTCTTTTGATAAGTTGTATGTAGAGATCCCCGGCAATATGACTAGTCAGAGTAGATTTGTGTTGTAGAAACACAGAAATTTATATTCAAGTTAGGTACTGTATATAGCATACGTATTTCTGAAACACATTCAGAAGATCTGTTACATTTATGTTACATCTGCTGTAGGCTTTCAGAGCCAGAAAAGATGTTAGCTAGAAGCACAGACACCACAGCATTGTGCTCTTCCCCTTTTTCCATTTGGAGAACATTACAAAGTTGACATGGTTTCTCTTTCCTGGTATTATAGCAACAAGTCTATAGGTATACAATACAAAAACCCGAGTAGGCCTGACAAGCGCCAGTATGAGAACAACTGAACAAAAGGATGGGAGAATGAATAATGAAATACAGGTAGTCCTCAGATTACGACCATTTCTTCAGCGACTGTTCAAAGTTATGACGACACTGAACAAGTGGTACTCAACTGGTCCTCAGAGTTTTGGCTGTTGCAGCATCCCTGCAGTCACGTGATCATGATTTCCAACACTCTCTGATGGCTTCCCACAGTAAAGTCAACAGGGAAGCCAGCAGGAAGTCGGAAGTTACGGTCATGTGAGGTTCTCACTTAAAGACCCCCATGGTCCTCATTTAATGATGGCAGCCTGGACCACCAGCATTGCCATCACTAAGCGGTGCAGTCATGTGATATGGTGCTTTACGACCACATAGCTTAGTGACAGTAATTCTGATCCCAATTGCCAGCAAAAGCCAAGGACTACCTTTAAATAATGTTCATTTACTGTAACACAACACTGCTCTTTCATTATCACTTCTCACTGAATAACTTTGAAAGCACAAAGAGGTTACTTACCAGCTTCCTCTACAGAATACATTTCTCGCCAAAACATACGGTGCTTGTAGTCATCTTTCGGAGCATATAGATAAGTATTTAGTCCCCATTTCTGAAGTCTATAAAGTAAAACCAGATTAAAATGTCATTAGAATATTTTTACAAATCTAGAAAAAAGATGGTAAAGCTAGATAGGCAACTGTTTTAAGAAGACAGGTAGGAGGCCCAAATAGACAAAACAATGATTCACTGACCTTATTGTTCTGTAATTTTCATTTTCCTTTTACATACGGGCCCTTTCCTCCACTT
The DNA here is from genome assembly GCF_035149785.1 of Candoia aspera. NCBI lineage: Eukaryota > Metazoa > Chordata > Lepidosauria > Squamata > Candoiidae > Candoia > Candoia aspera. The sequence continues at coordinate 47,591,531 of NC_086158.1, read as the reverse complement.
TTCACACTGTAGAAACTTAGGAACACAATCCTAAGTTTCCCTATTTACAGGACATAGGGAAATGGTATCACTTCTAGTGGCACAATTACACAGCAAACTTCTGTTTGAAAGCCAATACTCAGTGGATTTGGTCTCTTTGAAAGAAATCAACCACATTCAGCAGTATAAAGCTGAGCATAAAACTGCTCATCAACTATGCTAAATTGTACACTATTAATTGTAATAATATTTACACAATACTATACAGTGTATCAGACCTGCACAACATGCTGTGGTTGGCATTTTTTTGAAAATTCAACAAATCCACTGCCACTGAATGTTGCTGCCACCACCCAGTATTTCAGTGCCAGTGCTGTGAGAGACACGTTGCTGAGTGCCTCCAAATCTTACCGATGTCAGCTCCATTGTTGCTACTGCACTGCTAGCCACCAAACAGCTGATTGGTGCACCAGCTATTCCTTTGTGGCCCGTGATTATTTTTAATGTATCAATGTGGTCCTTTCCCCTCTACGAATTGTGCTGGCCTGCTATAAATGTTTCTCACAGTAATGTGTGTATGTAAAACACAGGAAAACATATTATACAAAACAGTAATAACAAAACCAGAGATAATAAAAGGCAAAAAAAGTTATTAGTTTGCAAAGCTAAAAAATAAAAATATCCCAAATCTTTTAAAGGCCAGGATGCTGAATAAACATTGTGGAAGGAAGTTTCATAGTATCACAGCTGCAACAGAAAAAAATCCTGTTCCTATATCAACAAAATATAATATGGAAAAATACTCATTAGCAAAATTAGGAAAGAAGCTCTAGTTAGATTCTCTGACATAATGAAGTCCCAGACTACTCAGAGCTTTAAAAACCAACAATCAGCTCTTTGACATGGGAGGACAATCAGTTTCAAAAGGACCTTCCCCCCCTGCCCCCAATATATTAAACAGACTAGTATGGAAGTTAGAACAATATGATTAATAGCAGTCAAGGATATGTAGCCAATTTATGAATTGGAGCTGAATAAATATATTCTGGACAATATAAATCACTTCAGATTATTGAGCCATTCCAAGTGTGGCTGTATTGCCATCCTACATACTATACCTAATATTGCAGACAGAAAAAACTGTCCCTAACAGACATTTCTACAACCAATTTAGCATTCTGATCTTACATTCTGATCATCTTATCTTGGTTAACTTTATCTTGCTAAAGCTTATGTCTGGATTTGCCAAAAAGAAGAAACAGAGCTGAACTAAATTCTATTTCAGCAGAATATCCCCAAGAAGGATGTTTATGAGCACAATCAAAACAATTAGAAGCAAAACAGGATACATCCTTCTTACCAATTCAAATTGTATTACTATAGCAGCATGTTTGACTTATTTGTGGGTGGGGGCAATCAATGATGAATAAAGTATATCACATCAGTGAGGGAAGGGACATGCAATCCCTTTATTTACTCCTCAATCAGATATCCCTGTCCCCTCCTTATAAAGTTGATGTTCTTACTGCTGATAATGCTAATGGCTGGTCAAAATGATGATGTGGGTGGATCTTCATTCAGAATCATGTTCCTAATATCATCAGAATTACCCAACTTTCTCCAAACCATTAGGTTCAAACCAATGTAAATGTGAAATACAATACTGAAGCATAAGGAGCAACATTGCCTTAACTCCACTTGCTGGAATCTGGTCTTAAAAATATTTAAGGGAAGAAAAATTAAAAGTAACAGTATGTTTTTAAATAAAAAATAATGGATTCATTAATCTTAAAAGAGAGGTCACTTGTAAGCGGTTTTGGAAAACTTACTGCAAGTTAACAAAGGCAAGAACTACACAATTTATTAATTATTTGGTTCTTTACTCTTATGCTTTAATTGAATTTTGGACAACCAAACAATTACATAGCATAAAACTGCAGAACAAACATTGTGTCGTATACCTTCTAAAAAGCTCCTTCCTCTGTTCCATAACCCAGGGTCTTCCATAAAAACCTGTGAGAGATATTGAAGGTATAAATTTTAAGTATTAAAATTAGCTTGAAATAGTCAACTTCCAGAATATAAAAGCTTTGATTAAATACATATTTTGTTTCAGAATATTCAGATAAAATAGAATTTAAAACCCTGTCTTGTCTACCAGCCCACCTAACTTCTGCACCTGTGGGAAACAGTTAAAACAGAAATCCTATGTGAACAGGTATAACAGCAGATGGAGTGTACTACTCTGAAGAACAAGAGCGGAGTTTAGGAGTTCTGCTGGACTAAATACTACTTAAGGTGGCTCAGATTACAGCAGCAGCCAAGAATTATTTTCACCCTGTTGTGACTATATGCTAGTCTTATTTAGAGATGTTTGATCTTAACCTCAGTTACCCATGCATATCTGGCAGGAATATTTTAATATGCTCTATGACCATAAAGCTTCTGCTACTTTGGTCAGGACCACACAACTGGTCTTTTACTGTGCCATCATTTGAATTGTTTGCCAGAAGTGCTTGAATTATTATTGAAGTCTTAACCAGTTTTGAACCAAGTTATTTGAAAGACTGCTTCACCATAGTAACCTTCCAATGGTTTAAGATGCACAACAGTATTCCTTCTCATATGCCCATATTATAGGGTAATTAGGTTGGATGAGAGACTTTCTTCAGTAATAGCCCCCTATTTGAGAAATGTATTACCAACTAGATTCTAAAAGGTTCCAACATTTCAGTCTTTTTAAAAACTTAAAAGATTCATTTTTCTTTGTGGGGGGGTCATTATACTGCTGAATTGCTGCTTTTTAGCATGCATTTTGGGACAGTTAGAATTTTTTAATTAATTTTGTCTTGGAAATTTAAAAGCAGCTTGAAGATGTTTAGCCTAATAGCAATCACATATTATGGGAAAATTCATTTAAAAAGTAGAGGTCTTTCAGCTAGTCTTGCCCTAAGCAGTTTAGAGTTTTATAAATTGGACTGGAAGGCAACTTTGAAGTCAATAAGACTAATTCAAGACTGATGTTATACACCCTGTAAAATACATATCAGACAACAATATGGCTCCCATATTTTGCATTAGGTGTACTTTCCAAACACTTTAGGGCAGCCCTATATAACAAACATAAAGACTTAAGATACATGAAGAAATACCTGGCTCCCATCTGATCTTCCAAGAACAGCCTCAGATCCAGGAGTATTGCAAAGTTGCACAAGCAATAAAATATAAAATAATCTTTTACCATTACTGAAAAAATGTATGTTCAGAAATTATATAAAATTGGGGAGTTGCGTTTGAAGCAAATTCAGTGAAAAAAGTGAGGGCTACAAAACTGAACTATTAGCACAAAATCGCTCTGCACTTTAAGCTGCACTTAAAGATTTTAAAAATTAGACCACAAATAGTAAGGTTAAATAGTTTAAGAGACACTGGAAGTAATGTATATAAATTAGTACAATTACAACATTTCCTGTATAAAAATTATACACTAGGACTTGTCCCAATGTATTTGGGTAAAAGTCAATAAGCATTTTAAATAATGACTACCTGAAAATCTGTTCTAATGCATATTCTAATATATCTTCACTGTGAGATTGGTATTAGTTACCATAGCCATCCATGTGGCTACTCAAATTGCCAGTAAGAATGAGTCAAAATTGTTGACATTACATGGTTACAAGTCTTGATATAACTCTCAGAGATTACCTCTCTTGCTTTGATCCTGTTCCGATACTAAGTCCTCCAGCAGATATCCATTTAAAGATGGAAGCCTCTAGCATTTTGAGGCTCCTCTGATGTGAAAGTGGAAGAGTATCTTCTCTGTGATTCCAAAACCACAGATTGTGCTTCCTTGAGTACTGCATTTGCTCCTGACTGGATCCATGAGACAGTTTGCTTCAACCCGTCTCTTTTCAACTACTACTCTCAGAAATGTGAATATTCAAAAGGTAGGATTGCTATCACTAACCATAAGGTGCTCAACAGCCCAACTCACCTCACAGGGTTGTTGTTGTGGGGAAAATAGGAGGAGGAAGGAGTATTAGGTATGTTCTCCGCCTTGAGTTATTTATAAAAGTAATAAAGGAGGGACAGAAAATAAATAAATAAATAGCTAAGGAGACAACTCCATCTCTCTCAGCTGGGAGGAATATCTATTTCTACATTTGTCAGCTCACCAACAAAACAATGTGTGTTTTTATTATTCACCACCTTTTTTGTTAATGGCCACTGTGAATCTGTTCTGCATTTTATTTTTCTCCATTCTGTTTATAATAATCATCACCGTAACTCAGAATAACCCAGAATGCTTATACTAAAATAGATAGAAAATTTTAAGTTACTACAGTTGTAAGCACATAAATTTTATCAATTGACAGCATGGAAAGCTGTTATGCTCCTCTCTGGTTGCCAAAACCATCAATCTGGCACTTTTTATTAAAAGTTTTTTATTCCAACAAAGGGCGGGGGGGATTAAATCTATGCATTGCATTCCAGCCTAGCCACGCTTTAGTACAGGGTTTCTCAACTAGGGTTCTGTGGCACCCTAGGGTTCCACGAGGGGTTCCTTGGGAGATCACAATTTAAAAAATTATTTCAAATTCAGGCAACTTCACATTAAAGAGGTACATTTCATTCTTTATTTTTAGTTTAACACCACTGTTGATGCACATTAACATGAAACGAAGTTAATAATTTTGTAACTTCTGACCTATATTTGAGCCTGAACATGCAGGGGTTACCCAAGGCCTGAAAAATACTTCAAGGGTTCCTCCAGGGTCAAAAGGTTGAGAAAGTCTGCTTTAGCACAAATGCAATCCATTAAGCATGATATATATTACAGCTTCAATTGCTTAATAATGGTAAGAGTTTTCAAAATAGTTTGAAATATACTGTGACAGATGTATTTACTGCACACTTGGAAATATCTGCTAATCATCTAAATTCTATTACCCCATTCCTGAAGTTTGCATAAGCAATTATTAAGATGCATCTTCTAAATCCTCCATATCATAATGACTGAACATAAGCTTATTTTTCATCTTCATATATCATTGCTTCTCTCTGTTCTGATACATATATTCTGCTACAGCAGGAGCCAATAAAGCAAATGGTTACTATGTGCGTGGAAAGAAAACCAATCCCAAGCGTGAATGATTTCCTTAGCTATATTTTTTTACACTCACTCCAGAATAGAAAATGCTACAATGCCTAAACAGAAATATTTCCTCAGTCTGCAGTAGTCAATTTTTGTAGGAAACTGTAATTCCAGTAATTATATAATATGGGCCTTTAATGTTAAAATAACCAATTATGTATATCACATATCAAATGAAAGCACCCTGAGTTAGTTATTTTAAAAATAATTTTATTGCTTTCAATGTATAGAAAAGATAAAAACCAAAGGTAACAATAAAAAATATATATACAGACATACACATATATTAGAATTCACAAATAAGAAAATCTCGGTATTTTTAATAACTGATTAAAACAAACACAGAACATTATTGGTCAGCCTTTGCTCAGTGCTGACAAAGGAAAAAAGTCTGTGAGAATGAGCAGATATAATCAAAGATTTTATATCAGGCCACACGGGCCATCATGGGGTGACCACAACTGTACCTATATCAAACATCTGTTTATTAGGTACCGTTAACAATACAGCCTAGTGGGACCAATCTGCTAAAACATTCCCAGAAAGTTTATAGCTCAGATAATTAATCTTCAGAGATAGATGATTCTTCTTGCTTGGTTGCAAATACCTCCGTAGTATTGTTCATCCAACACAGAGCCCCAACCCGAACCTCAGAAGCTGACAAAGTTTGGTTTAACATGATCACCAACATAACTGATCTGACCTATACTGCCGCAACATTTTTTAAAAAAACCTTATACACAAAAAGCGTTTCACAAACGATTCAATCTGTGACCCTGCTTTTCAAGACCTATTTTCACACCTGATATTATGTTAATCACCGGGTTTCTGCCCCACAAATTCACAGAAAGCGATCAAGTGAAACTGGGGAGAAAATGAACCAAGTTAACCTCCCTCCGCCGTCAGATTTTACTGCTAGGGCGGAGTCAGACGCTACACAAAGAGGTAAAGAGGAGGAAAGGCACCGCGGCAGGAGGGGGAGCAACGCTTTGTTCAATGGCGGGTCCTCTTTTTCAGTGCTCTTTATCGTGACCAGTCCCGGGTCCCTCCCGTTTCCGAGATCTCCCCATTACCTTCCACAACGCCGCAGAGGAATCGCCGTGCTCCCCCACTGCCCACAGCTCCGGCGCCACTCTCGGGAACCGTTTCTGGGCCCGAGGGGTCCGGTCTTGTAGGGGGCGACTCACTTCGGGGTGAGGAAACGGTCGTAGAACTAGGACCGGATGTGCCCTGAGGTTCCCCCCGGGTCTCAGCAACCATCCCGACCAGATCTGCTCCAGGACTACCGTCCGCCGCCATCGCCCTTCCCTGCACTTTAACCGGGATAGGCTGCGCTTGCGCGGAGAAAACCAGCCCCAACTGGTCCAAGCCGGAACCAACCGCTCTGCTCGCTTGATTGCCAACCGGGACCGCGGTTGCTGATCACGTGCAGCTCCACCTCCCTTCCTCCGCGCGCCAGCCAGAAACACCAAGTGAGAAGAAACCACTCAACACATCACTGGCTTAAGAGAACGAACGGACTAATTGTAAGGGTGGGGGAGAGTGACAGAAAAACCCTACAGCGCAGGCGTGAGGGGCTTGGAGACTGTTAACTGCGCATGCTTAACAGGGTCAGAGGAGGAGGGGCGCGCCTGTACGCACGCGCAAAAATTAAACGGCGATCTACTGCGCATGTGATCGGCGTTGGCTTCGTAGCAAGGCGTTATAGTGCATGCGTAGTTACTGTACAGATGCCGGCGGCGGGTACGGCCCAAGTGAGAAGGGAAATAAACAAAGTAACGGGTGCTAGAGCGCAAGCGCAGAATTGAAAGCGCGAAAAGGAATGGTAATTTTGTTTTAGCTAACGTTGCGCAAGAGGGTGGAGTCTTGTGTAGACCGAAAAGTTCAGCGGCTTCCTTCCGCCTGTTTCTCGTTCCATTGCGTATGTAAAGGAGAAGGAGGAGCTTTTCGTTCCTTATTTTGTTTCTGGGTTGCTGAGCAACACTGAGGGCGCGTAAGGGAGATGCTGCATTCCTTCAGCCATCTAACCTACAAGATAAAAACAAAATAACTCAGCAATACATACTAGAAAAGTTGTATTTGGCCGGTAAACCAGAAAGCATTCGATTGCCGTATTTCTAAACTGTAATAATCCTGTCCCAAACCTTGGAGAGTTATCGGCAGTCATGCAGCCCTGAGATAGAATGAGGCATTAATTTGGTTGGGTTGTTCAGTAATTTGCCCGCTTCTCATTTTCAGCGGAGAAGCTTGTCTTTCCAGTATCAGATGTATTGCCTGAATATATTACTTATTTTTTATACTTCTTCAAGCCGGAAAAAAATGTAAACCTTCCGACTCCAGCTCGACTGTTGGTAACCCCTGGGATGTTTTTGGCGACTTCGCAATTGCCGCCTTCCGTTATGTGTTTTTGGACCTCGCAAGCAAGCCGACAGTCCCGAGTTTCCTCACACGAGAGAAAGGGCAATGATGGTGAAATCTACGGCGGATTTGGTGGATTAGGAGGAACGAGGAGTGAATCTAGGATTTAATTAGTAGAACCGTACGAATGTAGCTAATTTAATACTGTCAATTTAATAATAGTTTTACAGCTAGAATGGCAAAATACTTGGCAACATTGATACTGTTTATTTACATCTGCAGTAGTTTTATATGGTTACCAAGATTAAATGGAGCAGGGGATACAAATGCTTTTAAATAAAATAAATATTACCCAGTGCCAAGTACTGATAATTATAGGATAGTAATTGGCAGAAAAAATAATGAAAATAACCAGTTGTGTTGAAAAATTGCTTGGAAGGATAAAGAACTGATGGGTAATCTGAAGATAATGTGGCATTGCTTTAATTTTTAAAAAAATCCAAGTTTGGTTGCTGTTTTGTTACAATTTGGGGTAATGCTTATGTTGAGTGTGTAGTATTGGATTCATGGATCCAAAGCTCTTCTCCATGTCCCCCACCTAAATTCATGCAACCCTTTTGTGACTTTGCAGAAGGTTCAGATTTCAGAACAGATTAAAAAAAATCAGGAGACTAATAGCATCTTTTCCAACTACCACATTTTATTAAAAGGCATAAGCTTTCATGAGCTGCATCTCACTTCATCAGATGCATAGTGCATCCTACATAATTTTGTAGGATTTAAATTTGTAGGTGGAAAAGTTAAATTTTTCTTCTTTGAAACTGGTACTTCTTTTCCAGTTCTGAAAAGGAAAATCGAAATAAACTATCTTTTCCTGGGTCCCTAGGATTGCAATCAAACAACTCCAGAGTATCAGATTTATGTGTTGTAGTTCTGAAAATAGAGCTGGCTATCAGTTCTTATAACAATGTAGGTTTCACCAGCTTGTGGGTTGACAGCATAGCTATTTTGTTGGCTGCATTCTCTGATTTTAACATTATACAAAACAAGAACTTGCATCCTATTTGTTTTTAGATATCTGTTAGAGAACTCTCATATTTCACTTCCTTTTTTAAACTTAGCAATTCCAATTGTTTGTATATGAAGGAAATATTACAGTATCACAAATTTTCTCATTCTAGGCTTCTTTGCTGATTGTCTATTACATTTTGTCATTTCTGCAAATTAGATCTGCTGAGATGAAAACAAAACACTTAGCAAGTAAGAAAGTGACGTGAGTCTTGTTGTCTCAAGAACACACACACTGCATTGTCAATCGGGAAAACTCCTGTTTTAACCACCATTTTGTCAATGTCAATTTTTTTTCCCTTGGACTTGCAGCATGGATAGGAAGGTCCAGTTGGCATATTGTCAAATAGTCTGGGCAACATGTTTGCAGTAGAAGCAGATATAGTACATTATTAATTATTGCTGTCATTGACAAAAATAAGCATCTTTCAAATTGCTTTAAAATTGAGCATCAATCAGCACTTGTCTTTTTCTTCTAGGAAGATGATTTCCCACATAAGAAATAAAATGCATGGCAACCTAGCAACATTTCTACTTTTGCTGACTATCGATTAAACAGGCATGGGGAAAGGATTACAGAAAGATATTTTCTATATCAGTCAATCCTAATTTGAGACCCTCATAATTGGTATTTTGAGAAATATACCCACATACACACCTATACATGAGCAATAGTTAGGGTATTGGACAGGGCCTGGGAAACCAATCTTCAGATTGCCGTGAAACTACTTACTGTAGATACCTTACATTGAATCAATCTCAGCCTAACCTACCTCATGGTATTGTAAAAATAAAACATGGTTTTGTGGCATGGAGAATTTAACAGAACCATGTATTCTGTCCTGAATTTCTAGGGGACAGCTGGGGTATAAATGTAAGAAAGAAAAAAATATTCTGATTCAGAAATTGTTTACCAGTACTTCAAAAGCCAAACAGATCATGGTAAGTTTTAGCAATTTAATTAGGTAAAACCCAAGCCAGCAAAATATTTCACAAAAATGGGATGTAAATGTACTTTTAAAGGAAATAAAAGGGTCAAAATTTATTAGAGGAAAAGAATCGTAGTTTGAACTGCACGGTTTATGCAGTTGAGATTCAATGCATAGAAAGTAAAATGACAATATTGAATGGTATTATGAAATAAAGTTTTACATCCTTTAATGAACTCTGACAAAAGGAAAATAGAAGCTATGGCTGTACAGTTTGCACATTTTTGTTATAGAAATCATATGTATATTTGCATAAGTTTATATAACGCATTTACTTAGGAAAACCTAGATATTCTGAGATGTTTTGAACCTAAATGTTTACTGTTTCTGCAGACAAATTGTGAGTGTGGTTATACCTGAACTGATAATGTCTAAAAGTACAAAATAGATCTCAGTTTCATCAGGCATTAGATATATTCTACTTATGGCTATAATTGGCAGCATTACTGTACAAAGCAAAATATAGTTAGGACCTATTAGCATCTAATTTGGAGAACCAGAAGTTTCACTAGTCAGAAGAATCAGAATCAGGTATTGAAATAGCTACTTATTCCCCCCAAAAGGGAAAAGGGAACAATCAATACAGCCAACGAGTTTTAAAGAGATTGTATATAGAATCTGTAAAATTGATTATAATGTATTGTGCTGTACTTTTGAAAGCAGACTTTAGATGGAAATTTTATTAGAAAATCTCATGACTGTATATTGAAATGAGCCAAGGCAGAAGTAACCATGGTTCAATGGAAGGGACACTGAAGAGTAAAAGGGAAGAGCATATATTCCATTTGAAGCACATAATATCCCAAAACTCATTGTGAAAAGAACATAGCAAACTGTAGCAGAGGCCATGATGTTTGTGCATAGCCATTGGGGGTGCATTTTATTGTCATATCTGATTGTTATACAAAATATACACAGATGAAAATGCAAAGCTGATAGCAGAGTTTGTGCAGTGGAATTAGGCTGCTTGGCCCCCATTACTGATTGTAATGACAGCACTGGTAGAAGGAAGCAGCTGGTATAAGAGTAAGGAAGGAACAGTCAACAGCATCATCACTCCCCAACTTCCAGAACTGAATATAGCCCACACATGTACTTAACATCTGCTCAAGGCATACTGTAATTGCAATAATCAGTAAATAGGATGGAGACATATTGAACCAATATGTCAGGATGAAAGATAGAATAGAGCAGGCTTTTCCAAACTAACCTCTCCAGATGTGTTGAACTATCAATCCTATCATCCCTGTCTAGTCCAGTGGACTGCTGACTGGTAATGATAAGACTTGAACATATCTGGAGGCACCAAGTTAGGAAGGAATTATATAGGTTTTGCAGAGTTAAGTTATGAACCAAGTCAAGCCAATGTGGGAGGAAAAATAGCAAATGTAATGTCAAATGAGAAGAGCACATGACATCATGTTTTATAGAATAATTGGTTCAAGTCATAATCTCTAAAGCAAACTGAAACTCTCACTTTACCCATAAACATGCATTACAGGAGTGACAGTGGGTAAATTCATAAATTGTACCATCTGTAATTGTGAAAACCTACTTTAATTGGATGTTAGAAAGACAATCTGCATTCAAACTGAAATTTTATATATAGCCTAAGACACTATTTTCAAATGTAAAATACCCTTGCATGGGGAATTGCTTCCTCAGGGGATAGAAGCCCTTATTTTACATGATGGTAAAAGATCTGGGTTGACTAGAGTTCATTGTGATGAGAAAATTTATGTGGAGTTCCTTATCTGCTCCCAGGATAATTTCCCACGGGTCTAAAATTGCATCTGAATTAAGAGAAAATAGAGTAATGAGTTCACCTGTGCATGCAATAAACTGTGATGATGCCAAAATGATGACAGGTGCATAGTGGCATCATCACATAAATATTGCAATTATGTACTTAAGGTCCAATATCTGACACAAGTAAGTAAGTTGTGGCATTTGCATTATGACATCACAATGCACATTTCATTTCCCCCTCTCCATCTATGAATGAGATACATATGTTAAGAGTCCAGATTTGTTTTTAGTAATTTCCTTGCGAGTGGGAAAATATCTTCTGCTGAGTTGATAGAGAAGGCAAGACTATAATGGGTTGGATGGGGAATTGGGCTTTATATGTATTGGCCATCTTGAGTGCTTATGAATAAAAAGTATATTCTAGTTTAGGCAAAATAAACCAACTATTCTGATGATAGTATTATAAGGGAATGATACATAGCAGCCATGCTTCTACCTATCTTGGTTGAGGAATTCCTCTCACACAAATGTCGGTTGGCTGTTATACTGAAAACTCTTCTGTGGGAACAACCAGAAAACCTATTCATCTGATTTTGCCCCAGCTATATTTATCAGCACCAATTTAAATATCCTGCCCCCTACATGGCATTTCTCCATGTTAAGCATGGAGCATAAAATGTAAATTTCCCCCATGCTGTGCTGTGCTGTGCTGAGCTTCTATACCACAGCAAGACATTTCTGTCAATAGCAGTATGGTAAGCCTATGTACGATGGTAATATGTTGCACATGTTAAGCTGAATGGCCACTAGACAGAACCAGCTATTTCCAATGGCATCACATACCAATTATAGCAACATATATCTCTTTAGGCAACTGTTGTACGGAGAAATTAGAGACTAGTAAGGCAATACCAATTATTTTGGCTGACCTGAGTGGCCATTGGTGATAGTCTGGGGACTGAAGGGATTTTTTTTAATCCCTTCATCTGAAGTGAGTTGAACAGAAGTGTTGAAGGAGATTGCAGAAATGAAGAATGGAAGCTAAGAAAATGTGTGGTAAGCAGAACAGAGTTTCTTGGATGAAACACATGAGAAAATAACAATATTAAGAAACTGCTTCTTTGAAGAAAATCCCTGTGTGGCAGGAATGTTCTTGAGGAGAATTAAAGTAAGGTGGGACGAGTTACATTCATTTGGAGGCACAGGTGGAAGTATATATATGCCAAAGTAAATTAACCTTTAAAATTATGGAATATTTTATTTAGTCCCACATAAAATAAAACATCTAACGGGTGATACTGAACTTGCCCCAGTCTCCAGAACTACATTCCAGTGATCCTTCACAATATACATAAAAAGGGATCTAAAAATGATGGCATAATGGATTAGCAAAATGTAAAATAGTAGTCTCATGAAGGGGAAGAGCCATATCTGGGCTACAGTGCACGTGGGAGTCTATTTGCATAGCTAATAAATCCTGAGCCAGCCTGTTCCATTTCTAGACTCAATCCAATATTTTCTGCACTTCTGTTGGAGTCCTGAAATATTTATTCCGCTTGCAGTTCCTACAGTAGAAATCCTTGGAGCTTGCTTTGTGTGACAAAATACCTTAATGCTTACTAAGAGCTGAAAAAAAAATTCTGAAACTAAAAAAAGGAACATCAGAAGTTACCAGGGCTGGTTATTAAGAGGAAATAACAGAGCAGAGTATAATTCAGACTGCCATTAAAGAAGAAACATGGATTAAACTTAATATTTGTGTATTAGAACAAGCTGTTTATTTCAAGGGAGTTAAGTTGAAAAATAGTCATCTGTGCCATCTAGATTTTAGCTGTTGCATCCTTCCCATCCTAGCGCCTTTCATATGTATTAAGATTGCAACTTCTATAATTTGGCCATGCTGCCTGGGAGTTCTTAAGAGCCACAGTCATAACACTTCTGCAGGCTGGGGAATGTTATCATGTCTATTTCATTAGATTTTTACTTGATCTCTTGAATTTATTTATTTATTTATTAAATTTATAAAGCGTCCATCATATTATAAAAGTGACTCCGGGAGGCTTACAAATAAGCATGCAACAGTATTTCCCCAAATGCTATTTTCAGATGTATCATAGCCCAGCCAATTTGTGGACATCATTTTGGGGAAAGGCTAATATATAGCAGTAACACTTAGCATATTTTGGTATCTTCTTTGTTACCTTTGGCTTTGCCTATGTTAGAATTTTTACGGTTGCTGCTTGTTTTCTTTCTGAATTTAAATAACAAAGCCTGCCTATTTTCCTATTATCTCTTGTCTTGATTCAATATAATATCTTCAGTACTTCATTCTCTCCTGCTGGGCATCTTCCCTCCAGTCTATTTAGGATGTCTCAAGTAGTCTCATCTCTTGTCACATTACGTTTCCCCTTAAATTGACCCTTTCAATGTTGTATTCAATGTTAAGGTTCTACTCTTTCCTCATATTTTTATTCCAGACTGTTTCTCTTCCTATTTTACTGAGTTTCCATATTACTCCTGAGTTTACACAGCTTCTCTATCATCAGCACCCTTGGAGTTATTTTTATTTTTACTTAAACCCTTAAAAAGGCTTTGCTCTTTTCAGCAAAGTGTTTTTAAATGATCCGAGTTTTATCCACTAATACTGATTTTTTCCTAGTGCATCCCCATTACTGTCTATTTACTGTGATTACTGTGTGCTTCCTTGTTGTGCCTATTTAGCACTGCTGCACTGCTGTTATGTTCTATACAGAACCTGGCACTCCCTTGGAGCAAAGCATGGTCTGAAGTTGCTCATCATTCATAATGCTTTGGCTACTGAAGGCCCAAAGGCTGTTTTATCACGGTAATACTGTAGTAACAAAACCAACAAACAAAATCACAGAAATAGCACTCTGCAAATGCTAAGGGAAAGTTCCTTTGCAGAAAAAGGAGATTGTTGGCACAGGAAAGGAACAGCCAGTTATATCTCCCCCTATTTTCTCCTACTCCTCTCATGTGGTCCCTCTTCCACCCCAATAATACTTCTGTTTGTAATCTGTCTATACACATAATTCAAAGACAAGGCACAAGGTTGAATTCTGCCCTGACTAATGCCACAAGAGCCCAGAGCCCTCACACATGGATATTACCATGGCATTAAGCATATTGCTACCCAAAACCCTTAGCTGGTCCCTTCGTTTCTCATTCAAGGATGCTGGCACTCTTGGTCCTTCTGTACAGTATCTAGCTGTAGAAAGTAACTAATGGTAATATATCATCATCTGGAGCCGCATGGAAACACATCCATTGAGGCCATGTAGAAAGAGATTTAGATTCCATTCTAACCTAAATATTTCCGCTTGGTAGGTTTCCCTGTTTCTAGTTCTGTTTTCACCTTATTTACTAAGACAGGGAGCAGTGAAAATCTTTGACCCAATTATTCAGCTGAGCACTCTTTCTCTGAATAGCAATCCCAACATAATTCATAACTTATCTCCTGATTTCTAAACAGAAGTTAATTGTTCTTTTGCACCTAGGCCTTGAGTGATACAAAGTACCCACTCTTTTTCTGTGGATGCAAACAAAAGAATTCTCAAAACAAAATAGCATTCTTCTGCAGTTTTCTCCAGAATAGCTAAGAGTTCAGTTGAATGTAGCAGCAGAACTGCAAGATATCTTGACACTGAAAAATATTGCCTCCACTTGCTGGAAGCATTGGAATATTACTCCATGTGCTGTGAGAATCTTGGTGCAGATCAGATGGACTCCCTTCATTGTAGGTAAGAGTACATTTATAAGAGTTCTTAGCAATTGATGCTTACATTGCCATTTGAGAGTGTAAAAGCCCTAATGAGGGATCATAGGGTTGCTGTGATTTGAGAAGTCCTTAGGATAAGCACATTATATAGTGATAGGTCAGTGCAGTTTTTGGGGAGGCAACAAGTTGATTCATTTTGTAGTTAATTTCCCAGAACAAGTGCTTGTAAATTCTAGGACACACTCCTTGCTTAGCCTTATCCAATCCAGACAAAGACTCCCACTTGATTCCCATTGTAGGGGCTCCCCCATCCCACCCCAGTTGGATCTTGAATACATGAGGATTGTCTCCACAAAATGGGACTGCTTTGTCCATGCAGCCAAGGGAAGAGTGCCTCAGGATACGCCAAGGAGAGAAGCCCTGGTGTGTATGTGATGGTCTTGGCTCCAGGTGTGGTCAGCTAGATCACATTGTCAAAAAGCTTCATGGAACTCATGATGTTTTCATCCTGCCAGAGAAAAGATGGCATCAAGGCCTTAGAAAAAGGGGAAATTAAGAAGGTGTAGCTTTACCGTTACTAAAAATGATGTTTCAGCTCTCTTTCCCCACAACCTGCCTTGGACAAAAGGATATTTTCCAATCTCTTCTTCACCCCATTTCCCTAATTGCACCACAATAATAGTAATATGAATCCAGTACCAGTAGTGAAATATGACATCCTGATCTAACTGATCTGATGGTGGTGATAAAAAGTTCTCATCTGTAGAGCAAAGAGTAGGACTCGCTGTGCACTTTTTCCTTATTTGCTGCTATAAAGAATTACAATGCCAGGAGGACACTGGTGTTACCTTCTGACAGGACTCAATGAATTCATCAATAGTCACCACACCATCTCTGTTGCGATCCATTTTCTGAAATGGAAATGGAAATTGAAGAAGAAGCAAAGTAGTTTCCTAGGAGGATCTTCAGATGCAGAGAAATGCCCTATAATGTCTAAACTCAACACCTATCTCCAGCCCAAAGACAGCTGGTCTGGTGACGTGTCTGTGGTTTGAAAAGCACTTCCAGTAGAAAATGGCTCTATATCTCCTTAATACCATTTTGAAAGTATTGAAGGAGATAGAAATAAATTGAGTTGTAAAGTTCATAAACATAATTATAGGAATTATACTATGGGCAGGGCTACATTGAAGGAACCAAAAGGAAAAGGAAAAGTATGAAGACGAAGACTTTGTCCCCCCCCTCAAACCTGGACCAAAATAATTCATACTTTGGACCATGAAAAGGTTTTCACAGGTGAAGTGAGTGCGGGATACTGATATAGAAATATCCTGATACTAGACTTACCTGGAAAAAATTTTCCACGTGCTCCTGGGGTGCTTCTTCCCTCATGGCTGGATAAGTGTACTTGCCCATCATGTCATAAATGGATTTCATTATATCCAACATTTCCTGAAAGTTAAAACACAGAATTATTAGCCAAACGTGGGCCAGAGGATTGTCACTGAAGCAGATTCAGCAAAGTTCATCATCTGGCCCTACTGACTTCCCCTTCTGTCTGTACCTCTTTGGTGATACAGCCATCTTTGTTCAGATCATAGAGATTGAAGGCCCAACTGAGCCGATCATCTATAGTGCCACGGAGAATAATGGACAAGCCAGCCACAAAGTCCTGCAGGAGAGACAAGGAAGTGATGAAATACAGCCTAAGCGCCACTGCAGCTACAATATATGTTGCAGGAATGTAGGGTAGATCCAGTGGCTACAAACTGCTAGATTCCATTCATGGCTTCCTTAGAGAAGAACATTCTGGTGGAGATACAATTGCTCAATATTCAGTAGTTTAATACTTATAACATGGGTATGGACAATTATATACAATATCTTCTATAATTAGAATTGCTGGAAATCTAGCACATTTTCTTGTCCTGTGATAAACAAATATGTATTCTGTCATTTGTTAAACCCTGAGGCACAGAAATACAGATTCTGTTACTACCAGCAGGTGGCCTCAATGATTAGTTGAATGGCAAGATTCAAAATGAAAGTACAGAAGTATGTATTCCTTTAAAAGTTTTTCTAACTGTAGACATGGTCATGGTATTTATTTGAACACATAACATTCCTGGAAGCCAAAGTGACATCCACCAGCAGTTGGGTGTCACCATGGTGACATGGGCAGCCATATAAAAATATGTAAATAAATGCATAATAAACAAGAGTAGGTAGAATTGTTTTTATTCTGTAGTTTCCCCAGAGAACTTTGAGTTATAGGAACTCATATATAAAAATAAGTACATAGAATCTTACCTCAAAACTGACAGAGCCATCGTGGTCAGTATCAAATGCGTTGAAAAGAAAAGTCGCATATGTACTAGAATCTAAAAACATACATCAAACCAAGTAAGAGGAAGTACCATATATGCATATTTTAGCCGATTTTATCAAATTATTTGACTGTCTGGAAACAATTAGAGAAAACAGCTAAACTGCAACTTTTCTGAAGTTGTAGAAGCCGTAACATGATGTCTCACTCTTAGATACAAAGGATATACTATTTCAACATTTATCCCCCACCTTTGTATATGCAAGGGAGTGTACTAATACAAATACATGCCAAATTAAGAACAGTTCTAGTAATAATCAGGGAGCAGTAGCAAAACAGCACTATTAAAACTGTATCAACAACCAATGTACCATCCTGTTGTTTCACTTTCTGTGAAAGTAGTTGAGAGAGCCATGCAATATAGTGTACTACCTTTTATACACCAGAGAGGAAGCCTACAGAAAAGGTACAAAGGCCACAACTAGTGATCTTCCAATGCAATGGCTGAAAGTTCCACCACATAACTTCTGGTTATGTGGTGGAACTCCATTAGAATTGAGAACACAGTATTTTAAGAATAATTGAAACACCTTAAGTCCCTCAATTTCCAAATATGGATCAATAGTTATGCCAGCCTAGAACTGGCATAATAAATGCCCTTTATTAAGGGAAAGTTAAAGGGGAAGGGAATAAAGCCTCTAGTTATGGCACGCCTTCAGGGTTTGGGGATAGTATAGCAAGCACCACTTTCACAAAATTGTTCATAATCATGCAGTTTGGTTTCAAAACAAAGCCTAGGGCCGCCCTTGAGCACCATCCAGAAATTGTGACTGGTCCAGAATGGAGTGTTATGTGCAGTTATGGGTGCACTACTACTTCATGAGCTAGACTGGCTCCCAATAGGCTTCTGGATGCCATTCAGTGTGCTGTTTATTACCTATAAAGCCCTACATGGCACGGGGCATTAGCCCAATTAGGTAGACCAGACCAGGAAATCAACTCTATATGAAGGCTAAAACTACTTTTATTGAGATTGACTATAATAACAGAATCTTGCAAGTCTCATTTTATTCCTTCTCCTCCTCATAGTTCAGTAAATTAGGATATGTCTGAGTTGCTTCAAACTGTTGTCTGAACATTCTGGACTTAAGAAATGCTTCAGCACCTTTTGCCTAGGTAATGGTTCCTTCATATCTCTGTTAAGGTCATTTTCCTTACTCTCTGCACGTGGTCAGGTTATTTGCAGGACCATTTGCCTTTGACAATTTCTGCCCATCCCACCCATTCTCACAGGATGGGCATGCTCCAGATCCTCTCTCTGAGGCAATGTCATCTGTTGGGATCTAGGAGTTGTGCCTGTTCTGTGGCAGTGTCTGCCCTTTGAAATGATCCCCTCCCTCTGAGATTAGGATGGCCCAAACACTGTTAGCCTTCCAGAAAGCTTTTAAAAACCTGGTTTCTGTCCCAGATATTAGGCCAGGATGATTGATGAACCTGCCTTCTGGAGGTGGAGTGTGTGCTTGGTTGCCCCTAACTGTCATGTTCACTGATTCAATGTAGTTTATACATGGTAACGTTTCACATGCCATGGTGCTGACGCGCGTTTCTGTTTGGGAGGGAGCTGCTGTGTAACCTTGTACCTCTGTATGTGAAATCAGTACAATGGAATGTGTTTGGGTTATGTTATCTGTTCAAGGCCTTTTCCCGCGGACCATCAGAAACCGTTAGGAGCACCTGGGATTGTGAACTTGAGAAGATTCTACGGGGGGAGGGATTTCATTTGCACCAAGGGTTTTTAGTTTGAATTTGACGCGCTTTTATCATTCTCAGCTTTCTCTGTGATCCTGCATACTATTCTTTAATAAATCAGATATCTTTGAATTCCTGCTCATGAGTCTGATGGTGTTTTAGAATAGGCAACCATTACACTAACACTATATTGTCTGATATATTATTTATAGATAACATACAATTCTGTATGGTTTATTACCTGTAATTGTTGTTTGTTTGGTTTATATTTGATATACACTATCCGGAGTCATGATTAAATGTGTTGAACAACTATATGCATCTTCTAAATAAATAAAATATCCTTTTAACATCAGGCAAAGAAAGTGGTCACATTTAAAAGGGCCACAGATGTCTGGACAACAGCCAGTATTCCTCTGATGTATGATCCAATGAATAGTGTTCACATTTTTTTACTTTGTGTTTGTTGGAAATCCTGGCAAATCCAGCATGCCTCATTTGCATGTGAATTAGCATGTAAATTAAGTTGTCCCACAATGCAACTCTGAGGAAGCTGTTTGTTGCCACTCCCACTTCCTTTCCCTCTCTTCCTTCTTCTCCATCAGAAGCAAGCACACGGATGTGTGCTGCTCTCCTCCATTCTGGGCACCATGTGGTGGGCCTGGAATTCCCCTTTCTTCCATGCAGCTCTTGGCAGCTGTAGGGCTGAGAGTTTAGGGCAAACTAGTATTTAGAAAGAAAAGAAGAACAAAGGAACTTCATCTTTTCCACCAAGATGGATGTAACACAAGCAACAATAAAGTCAGTAAGAAACTCTTTTTTACTTATCTTAACCTAATCTGTCTAAGCATGTGATTCTTTATGCTTGGGAGGGCTGAGTGTGTAAGATCCATAACCTGTGTTTCTCTGGCATGCTCACTGAAGTTATCTAAGATAATTTTATTTTTCTCTGCCAGCTTCTCAGCTGTGTTATAAGCTCTGCTCCATTTTAGTGGTTCTAGCAGGCCACTAAATTGGCTTCAGTGTTTATCCTGTGAGGGAAGGTAGAGGATTATTCCAAGGGTATATGTTTGGCACTGAAGGTAAGGAAACTATAACTAGCTGAGGATGTAAAGTCTCTTATGCAAATATCCCCTTTTATTTCCAACAACAGCCAGGCTACTGGCCTTACCTGGCCTTGCAACATTTCCAAAATATTAGCTCTCCTGATGAAGGACTTACCTCCTTGTGGGAAGAACTGTGAGTAGATCTGTTTGAAGCTTTCTTCATTAACAATCCCACTAGGGCATTCCTGTCAAATAGAAAAGTGTACATTGTTCAGTAGTTGGAATAGCTAATCTACAATATCCCAGGTGTGGCATGTAGTGTAATCAGTGAAAGCTTTGAGAAGCTGACTTTAGTTTCCCCATGAAACTAATAACAGAAAGAATTCTCTCCTTTTGGAGAACTTGTATACTAGTTATCTCCTGGGGTATTTGCAGTGGAAAAACTGGGAAGACCAAAATAATGGCAACAGGTACAGCAACCAGCCTTAGAACTGGCAATGAAGATACTGAAGTAGGGGATAGCTGGTGCCTTTTAGGATCAACTATCAACAGCAAAGGACCCAGCAGTCAAGAAATATGCTGCAGACTAGCATTTGGTAGGATAGCAATGAAGGTTTGAAATTTGTTTTGTTTTGTTTTTTGGTGCCTTCAAGTCAATGTTGACTCCTGGTGACTGCCTGGACAAGCCCCTACAGTTTTTTTGGCAAGATTTCAGAAGTGATTTGCCATTGCCTACTCCCTAGGGCTGAGAGAGAGTGACTGGCCCAATGTCACTCAGCTGGCTTCATGCCTAAGGTGGGACTAGAACTCACAGTCTGTCAGTTTCTAGCCTGATGCCTTAACCAAACTGGCTCTCAAACTCAGGATAGCAACAAAGGCTTGAGAAAGATATTTAAATGCTGTGATATGTCTATACCTACAAAAATTAGAATTGTGCACACAAAGCTTTTCCCTGTGAAACTCTATGAAGGCAAAAGTTGGACTTTGAAGAAGTAGGATAGAAATAGCATTGATGGTTTTGATGTTGGAGAAGACTTCTGAGAATACCATGGATAGCCAAGAAAACAAATGGATAATTGAACAAATCAACTTAGAGTTCTCAAACCACAAATGACCCAGCTCAAATTATGACATTATGGGCACATTATACAAAGACCTAGTTCTTCTAAGAACTCTATACTGCTGGGAAAGGTGGAAGGAAAGAGAAAAAGAGGACAGCTAGAAGCAAGTTGGATGGACTCCATTATAGCAGCAATAGGTACACTGTTAGAAGACACAAAGGATCAGGTTGGGAAATAAATCATCCTAGAGAAAAATTATCCGTGTAGTCCCTAAGAGTCAACATTGAATTAATTGTATGTAATCAGTCTGTCTACCAACTGACCTATCAGGCTAGTGGCAGAAGTTTCAGGGCAATATTTATGAGTGTTGTGTGTATACAAAGAGAGAGAGAAAAAAAGTGTTTGGTGTGTATCTTGAACAGCCAGTTTTGTGTAGTGTTTAAAGGCACCAGACTAGAAACCTGGAGACTGCATCCTAGTCCTGCTTTAGGCACAAACCCAGCTGGGTGACTTTGGGCCAGTCATTCTCTCTCAGCCCCAAAAAATTGCATGGACTTGTTCAGGCAATCACCAGGAATCAAGAGTGACTCAGAGAGACATATGCAAAAAGCCCTCTGTTAAATCCAGAAAACACTGTCACCACCTTTCTCTGTATCTAACAATTAAAGGTAAAGGTAAAGGTTTCCCTTGACATTAAGTCCAGTCGTGTCCAACTCTAGGGGGCGGTGCTCATCTCCGTTTCTAAGCCGAAGAGCCGGCATTCATTCAACCTGCTCATAACAAATGATGGAAGCCATACTTCTTATGGGGTACACCAGGATGGGGAAGATTAATATAAGAAAATATTCTAGTTAGAATATAACCAACATGACAAAGCACAAGGAGTATTTGTGCAGGATCAAAGGAAGCCATAATGCCTACTATCCAAACTACAAAAAAAGTATCTCTACTATGGAGGAAGAAACTAAGAAAAGAAGAACTTTGAATTACACGGAACTAAGTGTTTCAATGCTTTGGAACTGTGGTGTTGGAGGAAAATTCTGAGAGTGCCTTGGACTGCAAGAAGATCAAACCAGTCCATCCTCCAGGAAATAAAGCCAGACTGCTCACTTGAGGGAATATTAAAGGCAAAACTGAAATACTTTGGCCACATAATGAGAAGACAGGACCCCCTGGAGAAGATGCTGATGCTAGGGAGAGTGGAGGGCAAAAGGAAGAGGGGCCGACCAAGGGCAAGGTGGATGGATGATATTCTAGAGGTGACGGACTCGTCCCTGGGGGAGCTGGGGATGTTGACGACCGACAGGAAGCTCTGGTGCGGGCTGGTCCATGAAGTCACGAAGAGTCGGAAGCGACTGAACGAATAAACAACAAAAAGTGTTTCAAAGGCAAATGTATAAATGCAGCTCTGTGTGGAAAATGACACAAAGCCACCTCTATAACAATTATCATTCTATGCTGTTTTATAATATCTTCAAGGGAAACAACTTGATGTGTTAAATATATAGCAGGTGGCTGTCCTGTTTTTCTTCCTTTATGCTGCTGTGCATGTGTGAGATTATGTTGATTAAAATCAAGAGGAAAGGTTTATACATCCCCATTCAGCTGCCACCTCCTTTGTAAAATTCACCATGTTTTGAAAAAATCCAAACTAAATTGGCAACAATGGCAGGTGGGTTTTTCATCTTGCTTTAAACTGAAGGGGGAAAAGAAGATTTTGCAAATAGAAGATTAATCCTTATCCACCTGCATACTGTGATCTTCCTCAGGTCTCCAAATGCTTAATGGGGGATAAAGTAAAATGAAGAGTAGTTGAATGCAGTTTAACCTTCAAAAAATGGCGGGGGGGGGGAATATTTATCTGTAGTCCTAATAAAGATAGATACTTATATGAGGAGGTTGGTTCTGAGAAAAAAAAACTGCTTCCAGAATTTTGTCTCAGATTAGATACTATAGATAAAATACCTTATCATAAAAAAGGCTTGCAGAATAGTTCAAATTTTTAGGATGTAAACAAGCAAACTACCAATGGTATAACAACATGAGTATATAGTAAATAAATATTTAGAGTTGTTCTCTATTCATGAATTTGGAAACAGTCTCTTTTCTTTTCAAAATAGGCATATTTTTCATTTTAAAAAAAGCAACCCAAGAGAGGAAAGAAAGTGTGAAACCATGCAAGAAGGCAGTACCAGCTAGAAAGGGGAGATTCTTTCCAACTCACATTCTTGAAGCCTCGGTATAAGACTTGTAGCTCCTTGCGGCTGAACTTGGTTTGCTCCTGTAGTTGTTCCAGACCCTCAGGCCGATGACAAACAGTGGAGAGCTCATACTCATCCTCTACACTGTCTGCAGAAAAAAGAAGAACCTCAGAAGTATAGTAAGACAGACCCAACCTCTGTCCCCTCCTCCCTTCCCTCACTGCATCTTCTTTTCTCTTGAAGGTACTGAATTTTCTTCCAATCCTCACATCGGCACAAAAAGACTCATTATACTTGGCTAAACATAAGATGTCCTTTTTTAATTTCCTGGTAGAAAAGCATATTGCAAATATGAATGCATGCTACAGAACTTTCTGTAGATACAGTCTTAAAATAGTAACACATCAGAAATCCAGAGCTCCAGTGATCTAATCAAAGCCTAGAGAAAACAGGAAATGTAGACCTCTAGCCTATTCAGAATAGGGCTGTATCAACCAACCTCCCCTAGTTGTGTTTAAAAGGGATCAAAATGAGAAAAATATATTTCAGGTGTAGATGGGAACTGGAGGCCATGGCTTATCCTATCATCCATGAGCACAAGAAATGAATAATGTATGCTTGCCACTTACCTGTACAATAAGAACTTCAGGGATTTACATTCATTTAGATGAGAAAGCACATGAAAAACTTGTTTTTTTAAAATGTTTTTAAAATACCTAATGCATATGAATCTACAAACAATGACAGTGGGAGAGAGAGATTCTTATGGTAGGCAGCAAAGCCACAAATATTCTTTGGATTCTCAAAGAGCTGTTGCACCTCAAAGATATTCCAGCATTAGCCAACTCGGCATTAAAGCCAAACTCTACACTCTCTTGGTGATTTAATGCAAACACAAAATGAAGTGTGTCACCTTCTAAGACAGAGGGTAGAAAGTTTCAGGCATTAAAAGCATTCAGTCTTTTTACTAAATTGCTGATAGATGATCTGTTAGTTGCAAGGCAAGTAAAACCATAGACTAATTCACAACAGCCAAGAGATTAAATGTAAGAGGCACAGCACACAAGGATAGCTACATATCTCCCTCCCCACCAGTTTTCTGGACTCAAACACAAATATGCAAATAGGAGAAATCTGAAGCTGTGGAATTCTAATGCTTCACCTTTAGTGACTATGCATATTGACATCTGTAAATCAGAGATAGTTGTAAGATACGGTATTGATCATCTGTGAGACTCCCAGAGCTATTTGGTCAATCATGGCATTGAACTCTTAATAGGCTATTGAGAGTTACAGAAGAACCCTTGCATTCTCAGTTTAAGACAATCTTCAGTATTTTCTGTTCAATCCACAGAATATATGCATGTGTGTGGGTGTGAGTGTAGATAGGTATACACTGTATACAATAGATATACTGCACATCTCCCTTCCTACTGAGTCAATATTTTTCCTAGGGGCTAGGATAAAAAAAAAGTGTTTCAAAATCAAATAAAAAAGAGCAGAGAGAAAAGCAGCATATTTCCTATCGTTTGGACCATTCAAACTTTACACAGATCACCAAAACATCCTGGAAGAGTATGCTGACTTTGGCAGTAGCATACAACTATTGTTACTGGTAATGAGTTGAGCAATCTGCTGACCGTGGACATTAAGAACATTTTTAACTTGTATCTGGCATGATGTTAACCATGACATAACAAACTTGTCTACAAAGCTTGGTTTACAGATAGGCAAAGGAAAGTATCCATCTCAGAGCAAGAGTTAGCCAGTATCTTAGGATAAAATCTACCACCTTCATGCTCATAATGGTTCTGCACACTGTAGTAAGAGCTTGCAGGAGGTAACAAAGACCCAATTCCACCACAAAGCAGTGGTGCAATATTAGTGGCCCAAATCAGAAAATCTGCCTTTGGTGTCTGTTTTGTATCTTCTTACTTATTATTCTTACGTACTCTTATTCTTATATGTATAACATATAATTCTTATTATACATTTGATCTAAAGTTTGCTTTAAGAAAAGTATCACATAAGGATTTTATATAAAATCTATACAGAGGGAATCCTTTCTCCCTCTTCCTGGATATTATAATGTCACAGCACAGAGAAAATAAAGAGGCACAAAGTGTCACTTGCTTTCGCTGATTGAGGGGATGGATTTAGGCTGGCGGCAGCAGGGGAGCAGCTTGAGGAACCGCTGCTTCAGGGCTTTTTTAGCATGACCAGATGGATTGCCTGCAAAAAAATGACAATCGCCAACAAGGAATTAACATATCATGGCATCTTTCATCTACCCCAATCATTCCCTAAGTGTCGCTCATAATAGACATGGAATAAATCAGAGAAGACAAACATGCATAGCCTCAGCGCAGCAAAAAAGTGAGTCCAACTCAGTAACAGCACAAAACTCCCCTAAAACACAGAATCATTCCTAACAATCAAAATGGTATTTATATGAAATAGTACAGTAAAAAGATGAGTAAGGAACAGAACAGAGATGTTTATGGATCCTCTTTTCCCCCCAACAGCATTTAGAAGCCACAATTAAACAGTCTCAAATCAACTTACTGAGCATGCAGTGACATCATGAAAAAACGGCATACCCAGGGACCCAAGTGTAGTACACTCCCACACATTTTGTGGAGTCATGGAATTGATACTTGAAAACATACTCTTGTCCCCGGCTGCACAGCTACTAGACAGCTAGTAAAATCCAATTAATAGCTGCCACATTCTCAGCTCAGGGGTAAAAATCACACAACTGCAAGATCACTTTCTGTTTATTTCTTCCTGCCATTTGTAGTGTTGTACATTAAGGAGGCACAAAACTGTACATTTGTATCCATACAGGTGCATGTCTTAGTTTTAACATGTAATTCTAAATATGAGAAAACTGAAAGGCAGTTAGGAATACATGTGCAAGTCTGGAGCAGGAATAAAAAGATTTAAAACAAAGAATAGAAAACAACTTCACGTAGTTCATTTGAGCAAAAGCACTGAGAATGCAGCAACTGATCATGCATTTCAAAAGAGTAACTGCTATAGGAGATCACTTAGACTGTATTTAGTTTGTTTTTGCTGTCCTGGCTTTCATTACTTCAGCACCTACTCTCTTGGCAGCTACTTCAAGCTACAAATAATAACTGCATTCGAAATAATAACTTTAAAAACTAGTCGCTTTCTCGCATTTTCACATACACATTTTTGTCCTCATTATGATCTAATGCCCATATCAAACCAGTTGATTTCTATCAAGATATTAACTAGAAAGAAGACAGATGATTCCTGCACAGAATGGAATATATACAGCACATCATTTCTCACCCTTTTACAAGCACACACCTGGAAAGCTTAGCTACATTTGCAGCAGTTGATGAGCACACAGCTTTATGATCAAATTGCCCAGAAAACAGCCTCCAAATGGGTAATAAATAATAAATCAGCCCAGAAAGCAAATATAGCTTCATCTTGGTCTGCGTGTTCTAAATAGAATGCACTGAAGAAGAATCCATCAGTTTCACTTTCCATGGTTAGAGTTCCTATAAGTTGCTTAATAACTTCTGTAGAGGCATGTTAGGTAGACTACTAAGCATGGCTTGGCTAGCCATGTTTTTTGCTAACATATCTTTAATTTTCAAAAATGGCTACAAGAGCTATATTATTTCTTCGCTATACTGAACAGAAGTCCATCACACTTCTTTATTTGTCCATCCCTGCCCCTAATGCTCCTTGGCCCTTGCTAATCTTGGACTGTATAAATATTTCCACCCCATTTCTCAGCAGTAACCTGAGTAACAGAAACTTTGGCCTCTTCTTTCGTGCTAATTTTTCCCATCTGCGATCCTTTGTTTTGTCTCCTGTGTTATTCCCTATGTGCTAGCTCTGGTGACTGGACCTTTGGATCCTTTTCAAATTTGATATGTTACCCTTACATTTAGTGGGGGGGGTTATCCCTTTTGGATACATGCTATAAAATCCTGTTATAGGATTGCTTGCTTCATGGCATAGATTTTAAATGCTCAGCTAACCTGAATCCTCTGCTCTTCTTACAAAGTATTCATATGAAAAGTATTATCAGTGGGATTAAACCAAAAACTAATCACCATTTAAAGGAAGTTGGAATGCCAAATATGGAATTTACCACAAACTTTCAAGAGGAACCCAGCTACTGTAAGAACCTACATCCAGGTT
The DNA here is from genome assembly GCF_035149785.1 of Candoia aspera. NCBI lineage: Eukaryota > Metazoa > Chordata > Lepidosauria > Squamata > Candoiidae > Candoia > Candoia aspera. The sequence goes on along the minus strand of NC_086158.1, from coordinate 47,563,923 downwards.
CATAATCTTACCACCTTAAACGAATGTAGTGAAGAGTTTTCCTACCTAAGGAGAATCTCCTTTACAAGACTGATAGAGCCTATGTGATACAGTGGTTAAAATGTGAACTAGGACCAGGAAGACCCAGATTCAAGTCTATCCTGAGCTACAGAAACTCACAGGATGATTTTCAGTCAGTCCTCTCTTAGCATAAGCTACAGTACCTCAAAAGCTGTGGGAATAAAATGAAGGGAAATTCCCAGGTAAGCTGCCTTAAGCTCTTGGGGAAAAGATGGGACATAAATCTAACTAATTAATAATATATTACCTACCGAACAGTTGTTATAGCCCCACTGAGGTCAGCCACTAAAAATGCAATTTACCCCATGTGTTCAAAGAATAGAGTGAATTTAACTTATTTTAATATTATTTCATATTAAAATCAACTTCAGAAAACTAACAGTTCACTTAAGAATCATCTATTAAGGTGTTTCAGCACTTCAAATGAATGTGTGGGCATATTTGTTGCAAGGAAAGACAAATTTCTAGACTTGGGAGAATGTGGAGAGGACACAGAACAAATAATGCAGCTGCCCTTGGAGCTGATTATCTTTGTATTTTTGCTATTTAGCACATACAGAGAAGCAGATTACAGCAATCAATGCAACCTTCCCTTCTTTCTAAAAAAATACAAACCAAACTTTAATCAAACCATAAAGTGCAGCAATTTAAGTTATACACCTAAAGAAATCTACTGTACAACCATGCATCATACGTACATTAAAAACTGTCTGTTGAAAAAGGACTTAAGTTCATTTTTCATTATTGAAATGAAATGGAACCAAACTTTTTTCCTGTGTTGTGGAGTTTGTTTATTTATTTACTTACTTACAGGACTTTTTATGGCCACCTATCTCATACAATGACTCTAGGCAGCTCACAACAAGCCATAAAACATAGTTAAAAACTTCCCCTTCCCCTCAAGTGCTAGAGCAAACATCCTTACAGCTCAACCCCCAGCTCAACCAGTTCTTTCTTTAAGTATCCAATATTGATATTATATCATTTAAAATCAGTGAAAGGAAAATAATTGAAAGGGGGAAGGTGTCATAACAGAAATAGAATAAAAGAAAAGGATACATGGCTAAAATGGTATAGCTAACCAATTCTATATTAAACATCTTTTTGAAACTCTTGAAGACTGATAGCTTTTTAAAATTTTATTTATTTATTTATTATTCAAATTTTGTTACCACCCATCTCCCCAAAAGAGGGACTCCCCCAGAAGAGGGACTCAGCTTTCCCTTGATGTGAATATCACCACCTTTACTTTTACTTATTTTTATATTGTACATTTTTCACTTTTGTACTCTTTTAATAGTTGTTTTTATTTTTTATTATAGATGTTTTAACTCGTATTTTTTTCTTTGTAAGCCACCAAGAGACAGGAGAAGATCCCTGGCCTTGGGAACCAAGAGTGGGTTGGTTTGGCGGATTGCTGATGCCTTTGGGGGAATTGGGGCAGGTCAGAATATCATGGTGGTGATGGGCATGGGTAGATATGGCAAGAGACTGGAAGCGGGCCATTCTTGGGGAACAAAGGCCCAGTGTCTCATACCAGTTTTTCATTCTATCTCCCTGATCTCAACCCCTGTGCCTGCTCAGCACAGAGGCCCTGGCTTTTGGTTGCCACTACTAAATGCCAGGTCGGTCTGTAAAAAGGCCTCTCTCATCTGGGATTTAATCCCAGATGAGAGGGTCAGCCTGGCATGTATTAGCAAGACTTGGCTGGGTCCAGAAAGTGGGGGGTGGCCTTTTTGGAAATGTGCCGAGCAAGGTTTCAGGTGTGACATCAGCTGAGACTCCAGGGCAGGGGTGGAGGTTGGATTGTCATCTGGGAGTCTCTTAAAGCTTTCATGGGTGCTGCTCCTCAAGTTGCTGGATGTGAGACTCTGTTCATGAAGTTGGGCTCTAGGGATCAGTTGGGACTGTCGCTGCTGTACCAGCCTCCCTGCTATGTAGCAACCTCCTTGCCTGAGCTGCTAGACTCCTTTACCAGTCTGGTGGTGGAGTTCCCCAGACTTATGGTTCTGGAGGACTTCAGTCTGCCTTCTCTGGGGTGGGGTCAGAGGCAGCTCAGGAGTTCTTGGCCACCATGACAGCCAGGGGCCTATCCCAGGTCATCCAGAGCCCAACACAGGACAACAATCACATGTCTGATCTGATTTTCCTGTCTGAGCAGTAGCAATGTGATCTGGAATTGGGAGAACTGCTGGTGTCCCCCTTGTCATGGTCAGATCATGTCCTGATTACCTTGGGTTCTCTGGTGCCACTATCCACCACAGGGAGGCTGGACCTATTAGATCAGTGTGCCCTCAGCAACTGATGGATCTGGATAGGTTTCAGAGGGAGCTGGGGGTTATTCTTGCTGGTTTTCTACATGCTCCAAGGGCTTGGATGCCACTTGGAACAAGAGGGCTGCTGAGGATTTGGCTTGGATCATGCCTATGTGACCTCTACCTTCTTGTGGATCCCGCCACTCTCCGTGGTTTAAGGAAGAGTTGAAGATGAAACGGGAGAAGAGACATCTAGAGCACCACTGGTGTTCAATGAGGGACAAATTTGACTGAGCTGCTATTAAGGCCTATCTTGTGGCAGTAAGGGTGGCAAAGCAACAATACTTCTCTGCCCTTATTGTGTCTTCAGACAGCCATCCCACAGTCCTGTTTCAGGTGGCCCATGCCATCTTGGGTAGAGGGGGCTCAGAGACTCCCCTGTAGGGTCATGCAGAAGAATTTTCTCAGCATCTGTCAGATAAAATCACTCAAATTTGTTTGCAGCTGGATGCTGCATTGTTGCAGGTTCCAGGGAGATGCCTGGGGTGGAGTCTTGCCCTGTTATCTGGGAATAGTTTGAATCTGTTGGGCCTGAGGAAGAGAACAGGGTCCTCATGACTGTGAGTTCAGCCACCTGCTCTTTAGAGCCAAGCCTCTCCTGGCTAATTAAAGCTTCAGGGGGGTGTCGTGTGAGTGGGTTCTGGCAGTGGTGAATTTCTCCTTGGGTGAGGGGGTTGTTCCTTCACCTCTAAAGGAGGCCTTGGTTTGCCCCCTCCTCATGAAACCATTGCTGGACCCCACTATACTGGACAATTTTTGTCCAGTATTTAACGTCCCCTTTTTAGGGAAGGTGGTGGAGAAGGTGGTTGTGCAACAGCTTCAGAGGACACTGGATGAAGTTGATTATCTGGACCCCTTTCAGTCAGGATTCAGGCCTGGGTATGGGATGGTTGAACTTTTAGATGATCTCTGGTAGGAGCAGGATGGTGGTTGTACATCCATCTTACCTTTGCTTGACCTCTCAGCAGCCTTTGATACCATCAACCGTGGTATCCTTCTGGATTGGCTTCAGGGATTGGGGATGGGCGGCACTGTATTGTGCTGGTTCCCCTTTTTCCAGGGTTGATACCAGTCTGTGGTGATTGGGGAGGGGAGATCCTGCCCTTGGCCCCTACTGAGTGGGGTGCCACAGTGTTTGGTGCTTTCTCCCCTCCTATTCAACATCTTTATGAAGCCGCTGGATGTGCTTATTCGTCTCCATGGGGTGAGGTATCATCAGTATGCTGATGATACCCAATTATACATCTTTGCCTCTCCGAATTAAGCAATACTGTTGATGTCTTATCCCTGTGCCTGGAGGTGGTAGGGGTCTGGATAGGGAACAACAGACTTCAACTGAACCCTGGCAAGACTGAGTAGCTCTGGGCTTTTGGGCCTGCTGATTCTGGAACTATGCCATCTTTGGTGCTGGATGGGGTTGCACTGCTCCAAACAGACCCATTTATAATTACTGAACTCTAGTACCCACGTTGCTGGTGATTTTCATTCAGATGTGTTGTATGTGAGGTGTGGCCTCATAGGTTACTCAGTTGACTCAAATTATGGCATCCAGATAATTGATTGTAATTCACTTGATACTAAATTTAGCACCTATTTTTAATGTCAGATGAAGACACTGTTATTCTCAAATGCTTTTAATGGTTTGCTTTTCACTATGCATTATATTGCTGATTTATTGCTTCTATCATTGTGCCTTATTCTCATATTAAGTACTTGTATTTTAAATACCTTTTTGACATAACTGAATATTCTGATGAATATAAATGAACATGTTAAAATATATAAAGCATATGAATAAAATATCAGAAAAAAAGCAAGGAAGATTGCTCCAATCTCAGATAGAAAAAAATCCTCAATATTTTTCATTTTAAAAAAAACCTGACAAAATATACAAGGAATAAGAAGATAAGGATTTTACATAATTGTAGACTTACCTATAAACAGAAACCCTGTTACAGTTGAATATGCTTTGCAAAAGAGCTGGGAATTTGCAATAGAACTGGTTAAGTTACTCCAGTTTTTCTGTGGCACTTAAGTAACCTTAAAGCTTCCACCTGTGACTTCAGACCCTGGAAATATAAACTGATGATAGTGACATTATCCCCTTCCTGTCCAAATGAGGATTTATGCCTCTTGCTGTCCATGTTACAACTATATTCCATTTTTTCCTGCACTAACTTTCATTCTAGTGACAGGTTCCTTCTGTTTTCTGCCACTTATGACTGGTGAAAAGCACTGTCGCTTCTATATATTTTTACATTGCCTGAATGCAAGGGCAGAAAGGTAGAATTTTATTTTAAGTCCTAAAGAAATATGATACCACTAACATTGGGCAATGCCCTTACAAAACATCTAATGCTGCTGTAAGGATCAGCCTATATGGAGGTTAAGTGGCACCAAGTGGATCACCAAGTAGATCACCCTTGCAACTATTCATCCCATGGCGGGTGTGATAGGCAAGGAAGACAAACATACTGCTGAGAAGCTGAGAAGACTAAGATACACTGAAATCTTCGAGTAAGCAAATGAGAACAAACCTGGAATGTATGTAGTCTTTGTTATCTCATGTAAATATTCTCAGCATTGCTTTGGCTCTTTGCAACTGGGCTTGGCAGCTTTTTGATATGGCTGAAAATTCCTCTTTAAAGTGAATGTGATGCAGAGTTCTCAGTGGTTATATGCTGCATTTGCAACATGTGAAGAGAAAGCTATTTATTTTCTATTTTTAGCCCATTTTCCATGAAAATAAATTCCAAAGTAGAGGACACGGAACAAACAGGAAGCATCAAAAAGACTAGAAGGCGCACCACTCTAATTGAAGGGGGTGTGTTTCTGATAAATGTGTGCTTTTCCTTAAAAGAGAAGCTCAGCGTACACTAAAATTTACTAAATTTATAACTTAGAATTTCATAATAGGCATTATGAGAGGACGCTGTTGCACACTGTGCATCAAATTATTCTCAGAAGCTCAATGTTTATTTTGAACACAATATCTAAGCTAGAAAGCTGCATCTTAAGAACAAGACAGATCCTGGAAGTGCTTCTCTGATCTCTGCAGCAAGGGGCTGATATATGCCAGCCTTCCTCATCCCTCGTCCAAAATGTTTTGGAAGTCTGCTGGGAAATTTAGGGAAGCACTAACTTATATCTTTTTTGTGGGGGAAGATCATCCCCTGATTAGTGGTAACCTCCTTCCACTTTAATTCACATTTTCATCCCACTGCTGGTTCTCTAACTGAGCCCTTCCTTCCTAGCATGCATAATCATCCTGTCAGTTCCAATCGGTCCTTTAGTCTAGTATCCATTGCAGACTTGATTATATGCAAGTTTCTCCTAGTCGGGCTTTTATCTCTTCTTTCCTCCCAGCAAGCTCTGTCACATCCTCACTTATGCACACACTTACTCAGAGGTCTCTGTTTCCTGCCAATTGTTCTTCTGAATTATTGATGCCAGCATTTTAAGAGCCACAATCAATAACACCAGATTTTTAATCTGCCATGTAGCCCCTTTCTTTTCCTATTAATATTGTCCAGGTTTTGGGCCACCAATGAGTTAGCCAGTTTGGGGCTTGTGGATAGTAGCAATGTTGGCAATGTTCTCCAGAACAATGGGTTTCAAGGACAACACTCCAGACGCCATTAAACCCTGGCACTGCATGGCATGGTTTGTGGTGATGCCTCCCTAAATATTAAAGCATAACATTTTGTATCCATTAACAAAGAGCTTTTATCAGGAATTGAGTAAAGTCAGTGTTTTTGTGTTATTAGCTTCCACTCACAGCCAGCCTATTGAAGAGCTCATAGTTTTTCAGCAGCTATCATGAGCCATGACTTTGCCTAACTTGAGTTAAACTTGCTCCAAGCAGTTTCATCTTAGACCTTCTTCATCTCCAGTGTCAAAGAATGCAGTGAGAATATCAGTTGCACATTTCTGCAATGACAATTGTACTACTTTCTCTCTGCATTAATAGATTGGTGGAGAAAAGAAAGACATGGGGATGATCTGGGAATAGATTTTTCCTGAGTCTTAATAAAGTGTATTTTGCTTATAGTGATTACAGTAAAGGTAAAGGACTATATTGTATTCTTTCCTAGCTTAATGCCCTCCAGATGAACTACAACTTCCATTATTTTCTGACAATATGATTATATCATGTTAGCACTGTGGTCAACACTGTATAAAGTTTTCAAGGTCTATTTAAAATAATAAACAGAAAGAAATCAGACATCAGAAATCATAATTTCCAAAAATCAGTGAGGGAACATTTTACCACCCCAGGACATCTCATTGCTGACCTCAAGGTGGTCATCCTTGAGAAAGAAACCATGAAGATACATTATGAAGCTGAACTCAATTTATTAAGAGGTTTAACAACTATTTCTTAATCACCTTAATCTTTACCACTGTTTCTTACCACCATACACATGTTAACTCACTGATTCAAGACTGTCTATATCACGCTGAACAATTGTTCTGTGAAAGATAACTATCAATAGAAAAATCACTGTTGTTCCCTTCTCATTTTATTTTCCTGTGATTTTTCCTTTTACTCCCCACCTCTTCATCAATTTATCTCTCAGGATCCATGAAAGCTTACAGTATGCTATAATAAATGTATTCATTCTCAAGATGCCAAGGTGCTTTAAGGTGCAACAGACTAACACAACCAGCTCTCTGGACACTTGTAGGATAGGAAGATGATCAGTTGTGTTTCTTTTTTTCCTGCCGCATCAACTGTCTCCTGATTCAGCAACTCTCATCTACCTCATTCTGTCCCTTTTTGTGCTGAGCAGCAGCCAGAAAAAAAAGAAAAAAACAGCCCACTCTTTGGCATAACCACAGAGATAAGGTGATTGATTGTGGTGGGCTGATGGAGGGACTATGTCCATTAATGTCTCTAAGCCATTAGGGGATTTCATTTCACTGGGGAGCATGATGCAGCAATGCCTGGGAGCACTCTTATGATCAAAAATAACACCTGGAGAGAGGTAGAGGCAGTTTTGAGTGCCAGAAACACGAGAATCAGTTTGGGCCCCGATGCAGGGAGGAGGACTGACCTTTACTACTGTTCCCCAAGCAGTCCTCAGCAATGTGCTTCCTTGTTGGGAAGAAGGTAGTCCATATACAGTATGTCATGGAGAACAGGAGCCTCAATATCTTTCTTTTTCTTTTAAAACACGCAAAAAATCAGAAAGGTCTTGACTGGCCCTTCCCCTTTTTCAAAAGTTCTTCTGGAGAAATAGAAATGCTAGGCAGCTTTGTTCTAGCTCTGGTAGGAGAAAACCAACAGAATTCACAAATTCATAAATTGGGGATTTGGTCTCTCAGATAAAATTATCAGGCTAATGTTTACTAGAGAAAAATAATGCACAAAGAAAAGCAATTCTGCCAAGGTTAGGAGAGAATAAAACTGATTTCTCCTAATAAAATGATGTTATAGGGCTAACCCAACATACTTTGAAGATGGACCAAATGTCACCACACCAATTCCATACACAGAAGCCAACCAAACTAACAGCTGGAACTTGTTTCAGTATGGATGCTTATTTCAAATACCCTCCAAAGCACCTGATTAGATTGGGTGATACACACAACCCTAAATACACCATCCTTCCCCTACCTGCCCAACACAGTATTTGAACCATGAGGAGACATTATTCTATCTAATGGTAGGCAAAACCATGCAATTAAAAGAAGCCCTCTAGGTCATCAGATCCAGCCCCCTGCTCAGTATAGGAGTCCAAATTAAAACGAGATGATTTTCTAACCTACCCTTAATTATATCCAATGAAGGAAAGTAGACCATTTCTCAAGGCAATTGGTTCCAGTGTCAAACTTGTCTTAGGAATGTTTTCTTAACATTTAAACTAGAATTTCCTTCCTACAGTTTGAGACTATTAGTCTGAATCTTGCATATTCTATCCTGATGCTAGAGAATGGGTTCTGACCCCTCTTCTATAGCACAATTTTTATTATATTCAGTCTTTTTTTCTCAATGCCCATTTCACTCAGTATCTTATCACTGGATTTATGTTTTCTGTCCTCTGACCGACTATTGCCCTTGTCTGACCCTTCTTAACATAGATACTAGAAGTAAGCACAGTACCTGAGGTGGAGTCTAGCTAATGCAACATAGAGTGGAACAATAACTTCCTGTGCTTCATAAGCTATATTTCTATTGATATAGCTAAAACTGTATTTGCCATTTTTTCCACTTATGTCAAACTGCTGATTCATTTTCAGCCTATGATTGCCTACAATTACAAAACCCTCTTCATATCTACTATTGCCAAACCTTGTATCCTCTATATCTACCTGTGCATTTTATTTCTTTTTTCTAGAAGAATAGTTTTGTATTTGTCTCTGTGAAAATGTGGAACCTTTCTATTCAAGAACAATATATCTTTGATTATCAATGATGGGAAAAGAAAATAAGAAATGGACATTGCCTTTATATTCCACTTGTGAGTTTTCAGATTAGACCTTACCATGATGCACTAAACCAGTCCTTATGCCATACTTCTTATTCTATCTTTGAGTTTTGTTCTGCCACATTTAGAAAACACAGAGAGGCTGGTTCTTTTATTTGCTGCAGAAGATTAGAAGATTTCAGAGTCTACCTCCCTCCCTTAACAGATTTTCTGAGACACATCTAGCAAATTGATTATCCAATGCCTTTTAATCCCTAAGGCAGAGTCTGTCATTCAAAGGAGTCATAGCGGATTGAAGATAAAGAGAGAGAACTAGTAATTTAAGGCTGTGCTGTGTTGGGAACCCACTAGAATTGCCCCATAACTTATTCTCAGAGAACAATATTTGCCCTGTTAATAAAATATATAAACACACACTTCTCCCTAATATTTTATTGTTAAAACAGACTAATTAGGGCATGGTAGAAGTCAGAAACTTGTAATAATCTACTGAAAACTACTATTCCAGTCACTGTGGATATACTTTCTGCCCAAATTATGCAGCACTGGAAATTCAAAAATACTGCCAGTAAAGGAGAATGCAGGGGAAGATAGATTTAACAAGTTCACTATGGGTTTTTCCATGCCGTGGCCTTCAGCTGCTTGTCTCCAGTGAGTAAACCAGCTGGAAATGAAGCCAGCTTAAGAAACTTTTCCTGATTTTAGCTCCTTCCTCCATGTCAGCTACAGTACTGTAATAACCAAAAGTTCTATCCAGTCTGCTGTTTAACACAGGCCCCCACTGATGGGTCCCCCTTCTTTTTTACCCTTCCCACCCATGCCAATAATTCAAGTGCCAATTGCTCTTCTTTCAGTGGACGTGTCTTTTGAGTATCTGTAAAACATACACACACACTACACCAGTGTTTGTCAACCTCAGCAACTTTAAGATGTATGTTCAACTCCCAGAATTCCCCAGCCACTACATTAGACAGTTCTTCTGGTCAGTTGGCAAAACTCTATCTATTTCACCCAATTCAAAGGAAAAAACAAAGAAATGGCCAGCACTTCATCATTCTAACCTTAACCTTTTAAAACAAAACAAAACAAAACAAATTCTATAGTTCATCCAGTCACTTGGTTAGAAGGGGAAACCTGGCAGAACCTTGGTCTGTTTTTGCCAGTTAAATAAATAAATAAACCCTTTCTCTTCTGGCACTGGGAGGGAAGGAAGGAAAGGCCAGCCTTTTAGCGTCCCACTGCTGGACCTGCTAGAAACAAACAAAAGTTTGTCCTCTCAAGGCAGGCAGTCCAGTGGTGCAGCAGCCCAGAACAAAATGGTCATCAAAGGAGGAAAGCGGGGACTGGTGGTGATGGCTGCGATGGGACACTGGAATACAGACCAACCCGATGAACTTAAAGGCTGGGCGGTGATATCCTTTGAGGAGTGAGGAAAAAGAAAGAACTAGGGAGGCAACAAACCTAAGCTGAAGGCAAAGAGAAAACATAAAGTAGAAAAATCTGCTGGACTTCTCTATTCAAGCCTCCAAAATTCCCCCAATCCTTTCAGGGAGAACTGAGCCATTCCCTCGAAAAGGAATGCCCCTTGGAAAGCAAAGGAGCTTGCTACCATAAGCAAAAAGAACTGTCTAACCTTCCTCAGCTGAGGCTGCCATTCCAGACTTGCAAGTCAAAAGAACATAAACTGCTACTGCCAATATGCCTCATTTCTTCAGGTGAACATTATAATTAGATTTAATAGTTTGACAGACAGAATCTTCAAAGGACACTCTATTTGTTTTAAAGCCCTATTGCAGAGTTTAAAGAAGCAGGTGTGAATAAATTAATCTCCCTACTTTGGGATGTCCAGTGCTTACCTTCTGAAATTTGCAACTGCTTGTCTGCTCCTCTCCTCTCTAAATAAGGGATCACCTGTCTTTTAGCTGAGGTAAGTGGGAAGTGCAGATCCACCCTCTGTCTGTAAAATTGCCTATAATTATAGTCTGCTTCATGAAGGAAACTTTTTCTGAAATTTCTTTTTAGAAAACTGGCAGCAAGTTGCTTGGGGTGGGGGAAACAGATTCAAGGAGCTGTGAATGTGGTTCCTGAGCTTGTCACTAAGTTTATATTCAGGTATAATGGAGTGGCAAGTAATTTTGTCTTTTTGCTCTGCAGACTCTTTCCAACTGTGTTTCCCAACCGGACAGTTCTAAATGGGTCAAATTGCCATTCCTTTCACCCAGCCACCATAATCTACAGCCAGAAATTAAGTTACTGGTAGCTCAGATTGATACAGTCCAACAGAACTTCATAAAATCAAGTTGGAGAAGACTGATCTGCAGCCATGAATGTCTGTAATCACAGAAGCATATGAACCAGCATATCAGTGGTGTTATAAAGATGCATGAGGAAAGAAAACGGAGCTCTGTAGAGCCATTTGTATCCCCATCCAGAAATGTGAGTTTTCTATATCTCCTGCTGTGCTATACAGAAAGGTGCATATCAGAAAAAATGGGTAACATTCCATTTCAACTGGCCACTTTTGCGTCTATATGTCCAAGTTTGTCCGTGCATACTTTACAGAAAATCAAATTCTCACATCAGCTGACCTGTTCTGACTGTGCCATAACTCTCATCATCCTCAAAAAGAATAGCCATAAGCAGGCTGGTTGGGGATGATGGGCAGTATAGTATAACTCCTCTGCAAGGCATCAGGTTGGGTAATGCTGCCATGTATACATAATGAACAACTGCATTCATTTTGATATTAAATATATCTAAAAACACTGAGGCTAAAGTCTGGCTTAGTCCACACCCCAGTTACCCTGTTTCCTCTAGTTAAATCACCTGGAAAGTCACTGGACGTTCTTTTCCAGCAGACAAATCTCTGAAAAGTTCCAATCTCAAAGTAACTAACAGGACTCTGAAAAAACTCTGACCAAGATGTGCATAAAGAAATAATACAGTAGCACCAAGCCCAAAGCTAAGGGGAGAAAAGGAGGACAAAGAGGAGGTCTTATCATCCCAGTAATGCATGCAATCTGCTTTCATGGAACTTCCCTTGTGGTAAAGGGGCTGTTTCTCCAAACTAAAAGTAGGAACTGGGAATCATGCCTCCAGATACATTGAAATCAATTATGTGGTCAAAACTGAAGAGGTTGAGTGGAAATCCAGGATTCACTTACTTAAGAAAGTCCTTTAGGAACTCCTAGGACCTGGAAACAGACTTGTCTGAAGTAACACTCCAAAAGAAACTGATTCTGCCACAGGAGGCCAATAGCAGACAAAAGTCACATGGGATCTAAATTCATACAGGTATTCATGGGCAAGCAAAATATAAGCTGGCCTGCAGCCCTCTCATTTACCAAGCTCTTTGGAGGTGGATCACTTCCTTAATTTTATAGCTCATGCCCATAATAGGCACTTGTCTAAACCACAGGCAGGAACAGAAAAGCATGCAGGCAGATTGTCATTTGAGAATATGCATGAGCTAATTCTTCAGTTGTCCCATATCTTATCCCTATACTAAAAAGAATCAGTAGACCCACTTAATTCTGTACTGTCTCAAGTCCTCCAGTAAGAGAACTAATGAGGACCCTCATTCTTTGCCTATCCCCCAGAAGTTCTGACTACAAAATCCTTTCCTACCCCCTCTGAAAAAAGAAAAAGGACAAACATGAAAAAGGGAAGGATATTTGTAGAGAGCCCAGCAAACTTTCAGCAATGTATACAGACTTGCTTCCTAATGATTAATACATAGTGTAGAAGATGCTCACTGAACAGTCAGCCCTACCACTTTGCATCTCCTTCTAGCAAAACCAAATGCATATAAAAAAGCACTGGGCATATCATTTTCACCATATACTTCACCTATTCATACACATCATAATCAGTCCATTCATCCTTAAACATGCATAGCCGAAAAATTTTTCACATGTGAGTGAACACAAGAATGAAAGGTACCAGTTTGGCATACCTATTCACACACCAGGCACAGAGTTAGAGGAGGTACTGAAACCCAGTACAGCCTTAAAAGTTTGCCATGACCAATGCCTGTCTGACGGACCTGCCTGCATTGAAATTTTGTTTCCTCAAAGCTCATTTCTGCAACCCTCATATGAACACAGTGAACAGGGAGAAAACACTGTGAAGTTTCCATTTCTCTCTTCCAAGGCTGGCTTTGCTGCTTTGTCCCTGAATCCAACAGCATATCCTTTGGTTGTTTCTCCCCCATATGGGCTCTGCTCTGTCCCATTTCTATATCCCTTAGCATCCATCAAAGTCCTTCAGTAGAACCTGTGCAAGTGTCTTCACTGTTTAATAAAATTTAACTACCCATTATCCTGAAGTGATCACTTCCACTAACTTAGGCAGACTCTGACACCAGCCCTGGAAGTGTGGAATTACTTCCCTCTCCCTCCCCCTCCCACTTTCCCTGTACATTACCTTCCAAGGAGACAGGCTCAAAAAGCCCAAATTGCTCCAGCACTTTAATGAAGAGGACCAGAACCACCAAAACAGCAATCATCTCCAGACCTTCCAGGTTCATGGTGAGAGGGACTCATGGCATCCAGCCCCCAGCCCACCCTAATCTGCTCCCTCACCCCAGGTTAGTCAGGGCTATCCACACGGTTGTGGATTCTTGCATCCTGTAAAAATATGCTTCTGCTTTTGATCCTGCTGTAGAAGATCACTCTGCATCAGAATCAGTGCTAGGGCACCTCTGGCCCTCCCCAAAGGGCTTTGCCTAAGGAAGTCACAGAGGAGAAGAAGGAGAGGGAGTTTACTCTTACTAGCTCAGAGGCTGTGGAGTCTAAGCTACATTTGCTTGGCTTACAAAGAAAAAAAGGGAGGGAGGGAGTGTGGCAGCACCAAGGAAAGAATGTAAGAGCAGGGGGAAGAGAGATGTGCATCAGGAGCCCTGCCTTCCCATCCCATCCCAATGACACCAACTAAATCGATTTGCTTAATGCAGTTGCTAAGGAGATGGGAGAGTTAAGAGGATCTTGGCTTACACTCAGGGAGGTGGAGTGTAAATGGGGAGGGAGCATTATGCAGAGTCCCTCCCTTGTGTGACACCTCAGTATATCAAATCCCAGCCCTCCACTGAGAAAAGACTTGGACCCAGATGGACTGCTCTGATACAACTCCTGGGACAAAGGAAAGAACTGAATTTTGGGTGCTACATATTCTCATGTCCTGCAAACTTTCAGCACAGCCTCAGCACTCTGCTAGCCATCCACAATTCCCCCCACCCCCACCCTCACCCTCACCCCACACAGACACACTCACCTTATTGCATATAGCTTCCTCCCAGCGCTTCTTCCTATTGCTCTTTATAATCCTTTTAAAAATTTCTCCATCATTTCAAGTATTTTTACTATCTCACCTGGGAGTGTCTACATGGCAGGCTGGGAGGGTGGGCAATAATACTACTTCAAACTAGTTAAAATATAAGAGCCATCAAGGTCAAGGTAACAGTGATAAACCATACCACTGGACACAGGAAACCCTAACAGACTGGTTTTTGAAGAACTGACCTCTGTGGAAATATTGCAGATTTCAGGGTTTCCTCTCCAAGAATATCTCATACAGCAGTTAAAGAGATAACTGATTTGGGAAGATGTTATAAATGGCAATAGGCAGGTATATTTCCTGATGCTGCTTCAGCTGCTGTCTGTAAATTAATACACAAAGCACATACCAAAATTTTAAAAGCTGCTGCTGCTTCAGCATGGTAAAAGGAAATTGGCAAAAGATATCTAATAGCATTTGTAAATTCTGTAAGCGCAAAACAATCATGTCAATGTACAAAAGGAAGCAAAAGCTGCTGCTGCTGCTGTTCTACTAGTACGGTTGTACCAAAGTGTCAGCAGTCCCAAGGTTTTCTAATTACCAGCATAACTGACACTTCATTCAACATTCTGGAGAATCTGCCTGCACCAAAGTAAAAAAAACAAAAACAAAACAGGCCTGATGCCAGGATTCAGGAAAGGGGGAGGCTCTAGCCAGGCTCTGCACATCGCTCTGACAAAGACAGCCCAACGGAAGCTGCCAGCCTGGCATTGGCGTCAGCTTTGCAGACAGAAGAAACTTAAGACAAGAGCCCCAACTCTGGAAGCCAGGAAGAAGGCAAGGGTCCTCCGTATCACAAAAAGTAGTTGACTTCAATTGGTTGGTTATTGTCTCTTGAATAAGCTTACTCTCCAGTCACTAACACGTTACAAAAAACAAAAGAGGAGGAGGAAGAGGAGGAGGAGGAAGTCACAATGCCTTTGAACAGTGGAGGAATGAGTGAACAGGTTTGTGTGTGTGTGTGTTCCTGTGTCTGTGTCTGTGGGTGTGTATGCATGTCTGTGTCTGTGTGTGTGTATAACCTTCTTTATTCTGGTTTTTGCAAAACTTTTCTAGATCCAAGATCAAGAATTAGATGTTACATTGACAGGGCTAGCCAATGAGGTCAGAGGGAAGTTAGATGCAAAAAACACAGACTAAGATAATTATATTAAATCTTAAATATTGACTAGCACATTGTAGTAGTCAAGACAGGAAGTAAACAAAGCATGAAACCTGGTGGACTCTTAACAGCTTCAGTTAAGGCAACCTTATACAGGTGATTCTAAGTCTATGTATCTTCCATGCTATACAGATACTTTTCCTGTTCCAGCTTTAACCAAGATCCACTGAGATGCAGAAGTTGGTATGAACAGCAAGAGTCAATGCTGCAACACAGAAAGATCATTGCCAATTAAAAGAAAAGTCAAAGTAGCCAAAAGCCAGCATGTGAGAATTGAAAGTGCAGTAGCAGGGAGCCAAATCAATAGAGCTTGTTACAAAAACACTTAGGGCTAAAACAGTCAAAAGCCCAGCAACAGACTGGTTGCATCAACTGTAATTCCAAAAAACACAGATATTTTAAACAAATGAAGTAAATGAAGCTTCCATGATTTCATACCATTTCTTGAGTTTATATGGCTTCTTTGGGAGCCAAGACCTAAGCATCAGGCTTTTGTTTGTCTTGGTTGGTTGGTTATAGCATAATATATGCACCTAGCCAGTGTTGTTTGTAAATGATAGCATATAGTTTATAATGTTCTATGTAGCTAGAGCTTTGAAGCTAATTTAAGAAACAATTATTAAGATTATTTAATATGATGGAAGAATCAAGCCTATTCTTGTGTTGCTGGTAAAAAGTTGCTTATGGGTCTCTTCATACAGATGAGGCTGAACATTCAAGAGGATGTGTCTTATAGGACCAAGCAAACATGTGTCTCCTTTCAGCTGCTCAGGAAAGCATTTTTTTCTCTTACAGCCAATCTATAATATGCCAAGAGGATCCCTTAGTTCTGCAGCAGCCTCCCTTCTCTACACCTGAAATGCAGGTGATGAAATGAAGGACCAAGACACACTGAAGCCAATTTAGGAATCTAAGAGGAGAAGACATCTGGTGTAAATTGAAGTAGAGGAAGGGATTATAGAAGAAGATTATCTAAAAAGTAGCATGTTTTGTGTACCACAGACAAAAGGAATTCAGACATAACAGCTGCATTCAAACAACATCCTTAACCTGGTCATGAAATTTTTAAAAAATAGCTTGTTGTACAAATGTAGCTGCTAGGGCACCTCTTGGTTAGAGAAATACCCAAGCAACTTGTGATGTTTTCTTGCAATACTGTCTATCTTGACATGCTATCCAATGGAAACTGATTGCTGTTTGTAGGAGCCAAGACCTAAACATCAACAAGCTACTGCTTCATTCTACAGCAGCTCTATTTATACTATCAATATCCTGCCTGGACTATTTATCAAGGGAACATGTAGGCCTACGGCAGGGTGGGCAGGGAGAAAATGTAGAAGCAGTGAAAGACTTTGTATTTCTAGGTGCGAAGATTACTGCAGATGCTGACTGCAGTCAGGAAATCAGAAGACGCTTAATCCTTGGGAGAAGAGCAATGACAAATCTCAATAAAATAGTTAAGAGCAGAGACATCACACTGACAACAAAGGTCCACACAGTTAAAGCAATGGTGTTCCCCGTAGTAACATATGGCTGCGAGAGCTGGACCATAAGGAAGGCTGAGAGAAGGAAGATAGATGCTTTTGAACTGTGGTGTTGGAGGAAAATTCTGAGAGTACCTTGGACTGCAAGAAAATCAAACCAGTCCATCGTCCAGGAAATAAAGCCAGACTGCTCACTTGAGGGAATGATATTAAAGGCAAAACTGAAATACTGTGGCCACATAATGAGAAGACAGGACACCCTGGAGAAGATGCTGATGCTAGGGAGAGTGGAGGGCAAAAGGAAGAGGGGCCGACCAAGGGCAAGGTGGATGGATGATATTCTAGAGGTGACGGACTCATCTTTGGGGGAGCTGGGGGTGTTGACGACCGACAGGAAGCTCTGGCGTGGGCTGGTCCATGAAGTCACAAAGAGTCAGAAGCAACTAAATGAATAAACACAGGGTGGCCTCTTGTGGTCATCTGGCATAGCTGGATGCAAGATGGTCAAGAAGGGCTGTGTTAGAATTAGTGTTTCGGAAAAAGGCTAACTGCTTAAAATAGAAAAGGAAAGTAATTACTGTATGTCACCCATCTGGGCAAATAAGTCATGCTATGCAAAACCACATAGCATGACTTATTCCTCAACATCTTTTATTCAGGCTACAGTTTTATACTATATATCTATCCTGGGGCAGTGGGAAAAGTAGAAAGTCCTAGCAAATTCTGCTTACTTCTCAATGGCATGCATAGGATTGCCTGCAAATCCAGACTGCAATTCAAAATTCAATTACTTAAGAGTAAACAAAGTTGAATTCATGGAAGGTTATTTCTAAGTAGACCTGTGGATGATTGGGCTAGCACTGGATTTGCACCTAAGTACAAATTGCACTTAAGGTTGTGGGAATAAAGAAGCAAGCAACTGGTGATCTTCCATTTTAAAAACGTAAAATGCAGCCATTACCTAGTTACTAGCAGGCTTACAGGTGTAATTCAAGGTGCTGGCTGTCACCTATAAAGCCCTTAATGGTATAGGGCCTGGTTATCTAAAGGACCATGTGTTTTCATAGTTTCTGCCTGACCTGTACGATCAGGCAGAGTTGGCATGCTCCAGTTCCCATCTGTTAAGCAGTGTCATCTGATAGGATCTAGGAAGCATGTCTTTTCTGTCACAGCACCTTCCCTCTGAAAAAACATTCCCTCTGAGTTCCATCTGGCCCCCACCCTGACTATGTTTAAAAGAATTCTGACAAATTAGCTTTTCCCCAGGATTTGGATTACACTGAATGGTGGGTTCTACATACCGTACTGTTTTTAGAATGGATTATTGTTTTTCTTCCCAACATCTGTGGTTTTTTATTTGTATTATTTTAATAATGATTTCATTATTCCCACCATTCAGAACTGTTCTGGAGTTGGATAGCCTTATAAATTTAGTAAATAAATAAATACCACTTCTGATGTGGTGAAATTACCTTGGAGGTCTTCTAGTATAACCCCTTGCTTGGGGCAGAAATTTTCATATCATCCTAAACAAATGGCTGTCCAAACTTTGTTTGAAAACCCATGCTGATTGAGGACCCTAGACTCCAGGAGGTAGGCTGTCCACTGCTTAATAGATCTTACAGCCAAGAAATTCCTCCTTATTTCAAGTTTGGATCTCTATCTGTAAAGCTTCAACCCATTGATTCTCGTTGCCTTATCCTCAAGAACTATGGAGAATAAGTCCATACCTTCTTCCTTCAAGTATTTGAAAACTACTATCAGGTCTCCCCTTAGCCTTTTCTTCTTTAGGCTAAATATATCCAGTTTCTTTAACTGTTCTTCATAGGATTTAGCCTCCAAACCCATCACCATCCTTCCAGTTCTTCATTATGTTTTAATTTATTTTGATGACCAGAACTGAAAAACCGTATTCCAGGTGTGCTCTCACCAGTGCAGCATAGGGTGGAACTGTAATTTCCTGTGATCTTGACAGTATGCCTCTATTGATACAGCTCAAGGCTGCATTAGCTCATTCTGCTGGTTCATGCTTGATCTATGGTCTAGCAGGATGCCCAAATCCTTCTCAGAATGCTGAGCCAGATACTACCTACAGTATCTCGTGCATCTGATTTTTTCTACCTAAGTGTAGACCCCACATTTCTTGCCATTGCACTGAATTCTGTTGTATAGGGCCCAATGTTCAAACTTAACAAGATCCTTTAACATGCATTCTGAGATGTTAGCAGTTGCTCCCAACTTTGTGGATAAGTAGTGATTCAATCACAACAACAAAAAATGAAGGATTTTGACATAACTGATAAAACATGCTAAGCCATAATTTTGGTTTGGTTTTGCCTTAGTGTGTTGTATGAACCCAGCCATTATAGTTTGGAAATGATCTGGCTTAATACACAATGAGAATACAGTCAATTGTGGCTTATTGTAATGGTTGCCTACTCCAATATACTCAGTCTCACAAGCCAGAGCTTTAAGATAACTGATTTATTAAAGGAATAGTGTGCAGATACAGACAAAGCTGAGAATAAACCAAAAGCACGCGAAATACAAATCAAATACTGTTGCTTCAGGCCAACTTCGCCCCATGCCTCCTCGTAGCAACCACCCCATCACAGATGTCATCATACACCGGCCTGGGAAAGTAACCTTGAATAGAGTCACCAACCCAAACATGCATTCCAGAGATTACAGCCACGCAGGGCTGGAAATTTCCAAGAGGGAAACACAGATTAGAGGAGTGACATGTGAAACGTTACGATGTATACAGGACATTGAAACAGAGAACATGACACTTATTCAATAGATGCTTTCTCTAGGATAACGTGTTCTCAACTTGGTTCTCCAGAACTTCCAATGAAGTACAAACTAACTGAATTTGATACACAACATAACAGAATATGACCTGTGCAACTATATGATTACAAAGAGAATGTAACTTTTTCCTTTTACCAAGGAAAGTATTAACTAATGTAATGACTAATTTTAGTTTTGACTTTAATGATATTAATTTTGTTATGTTTTATATCCTATTTTTTATTGTCATAAGCTGCTTTGAATATTTAAATAAACAGAAAGGCAGGGTAATAAATAAAATACATAAACGTAACTGGGAACCAGTTTGGTGTAGTGGTTAGGTACCAAGTTAGAAACTGGGAGGCTGTGAGTTCTAGCCCCCGCTTAAGCACAAAGCCAGCTGGGTGACCTTGGGCCAGCCGCTCTCTCTCAGCCCTAAGAAGGAGGCAATGCCAAATCACTTCTGAAAAACCTTGCCAAGAAAACTGCAGGGCTTAGTCCAGGCAGTTGCCAGGAGTCAAAACTGCCTTGAAGGCACCCCCACCCCCACCCCCACCCCACAAAAGAAAAAAGTAACTAAAGCTTGAATTCAAGGAACAATATGATTCTGCCATGCAAGTCTTGCCAATGGGACAATGCATACTGCAAGAGACTTAGAGGCAGTGTCTTCCCCCCAAATAGCAGAGGTCCTCTTCACCTAGCCCTGCTATTAGCATAGGCACAGGATGCAAAAAAATCTTCACAAATATATATGAGAAGTACCCCCATCAAACAGTCACATAACCTTTTGTACATGATTTATTCATCCACCTGAGTGAAGTAATAGCAAAACGCTCCCAGCAGGAAAACATTTTGGCACAATACTGCACAAAATATACAAGGAAGACAAAAGCAAGGTATCACCCTGTGAGTTCCTTGTTGTTGTTAGTTGCCGTCGAGTCATTTACAACTTATGGTGACCCTATGTATAACAGAACAAAATGCTGTTCGGTTTTGCACCATATGCCTGACTGTTCCAGTGTTTGTGAGTTCATACTGTAGTGTTAATATAAGGAGCCACACCAATATTGAAAATGTTAGTCCCAAAAATAAAGTAAGAGAGCACCATAGTGATAGAGCCAGATCCAGCATATATGTACAAAAAATAATGTACAATTTTTTTAGAAAAAAATTCTGTTCTTATACACAACATCTTCACTATCAACATACTGAAGAACAGCACTACATGGCATAAAAATGTATTCTCCAAGCTGCCCACACCAAATAACAAGACAGCAAATAAATAATTTTCTCCTTCCAGGTGGTAAGAGACCTTGAACAACACTAAAAATCTCTGTGCTGCCAAACAGGATTGTTCTTGTATTTCCAGCAGATATAACACTAAGACTTCCAAATGAAAGATTCCTTGAGAAGCTTTACAATGCACTCTACTGGCATGAAAACTCGATGTCACCTTAAAAGAGAGACAGCAACTACACCAGTACATAAACTACGCTGGTTTTTTAGCTATAATGTCCACAAGGGAATCTGAATCTTTGAATGAGCTACGGGCTCATTAGTACCAGAATTAAGATTCAACACCCAATAATTTTTTCAGATGGAGCAAATCTTGGTGCTACCATCCTCTGCAAAGATGAATTTCCCATAGCTTCTCACATTCCAGCCATACAAGATTCTGAAGCTTTAGAATTAAAGAACCTCCTTAGGAGCAGAATCAGCATCAAACAGGACTGGAACTACAAGATCATCAGGCCTTTTTAAAAACTTTTTTGATTGCAAACTTTTGAGGGAATAATAGCTCTTCTGGTAAGAATAGTTAATAGTTAATCTGATCTGTACTACTTCCATCAAGTTCCTGTTGTTTCTCCCCACCCCCAAAACCAGATTGTACCTGTTCATCTAAGCACTTCTTAAAAGTGTTCATACAGTGATGTAGCTTCCTTAGGGCTCTTGGCAGGGGCAGAGCAATCACCAGTCTGCTTATAGAATCAGAATTCTGTAAGTCTGGTCTGCTAATCTCACAATAGCATTTAATAAAATAATATTAATTTTTAATCCAGTCTAATTTAATTGCTACACTGGTTTTTAATGTATGCTTCTATAATTATCAGTAAAACTAATTTGTCCTTAGCCACCAATAAAAGTATAATTTCACCACTTTTATAATGATTGTAGAAAAGCTAAAGTTTGTTAAGGTGCTAAAAGACTCTTTTGACAATCAGGCCAATTTCTGCCTGAATAGAAATGAATTCTAAATTTTATCAGTTTCTATCCTACAAATTCAAAGCATATTAAGTTCAAAAATTATGCAAAGAAATTATGTTTCAAAGAAAGGTCCTTGATTGAATGTGATTAAAAATAGTTAAACATTTCAACTTCCATTAGTCTCTCTCAAACTTTGGTTGTAGATTCTAAAGGCTTCTGCTTCCTTTGTATTGCATTCTCCATATTAAAACATTTGGGTCGTCTGTCTGAATGCAGTACAGTATGCAGCAGATGAAGTGTCCAGGGTGCTGAAACTGCTGCTCATACATGTTCCAAGAACAGGATTCAATACTTTGATGAGGCATCTACCTGAATCATAAACAATACTAAGTTGAATGGAGTTGCATTTCTATTATATCCCCTAAAAAATTAACATCCTCTTGTGAAAGCCATGAAACTACAGGAGACCTGATTTGAACCTAAGAGGAAAAAGTTCCAATTTCCAGGACAATCAGTGTATCCTCTTGTGATATGGTGCTTTTGGACATACATCCCAATACTGTACATATTCTGTCCTAACTAGTCAGATATCTGGGAGCTGGATGGGGGTAGCACATCCATCCTCACTCTTCTTGACCTCTCAGCGGCTTTCAATACAATTGACCATGGTATCTTTTTGGGTCGGCTTGGGGAGTTGGGGGGACGGGTGGCACAGTTTTGTGCTGGCTTGCCTCCTTCCTCCAAGGCTGGTCCCAATTGGTGTTGATAGGGAGAGATCTGGTCCATACCCACTGCTTTTGGGGTGCCGCAGGGTTTAGTATTCTCTCTGTGCCTTTTTAACATCTACATGAAACCACTGAGTGAGATAATCTGCCACCATGGGATGAGGTATCATCAATATGCAGATGATACCCAATTATACATCTCCATCCTGGGTGATTTAAGTGATGTTGTGACCACCCTTTCTTGGTGCCTGAAGGCTGTGGGGGTCTGGATGGGGAACAACAGACTTCAGTGAACCCGGGTAAGACCGAGTGGCTGTGGGTTGGAAGCTCCTCTGTATCTGGGAGTTTACCATCTTTGGGGTTGTGGATGGGGTTGCACTGCCCCAGACATGCCCAGTGTGGAATCTGGGGGTCCTCCTGGACTCACAACTCCTGCTCAAGGAGTAGGTGGCAGCTGTGGCCAGGAGGGCCTTTGCTCAACTTCATATTGTGTGCCAGTTATGCCCCTTCCTGGACCTGGAGGCCCTCCAGTCAGTCACACATGCCCTAATGATCTCCTGTATAGACTACTGCAATGCACTTTACATGAGGCTAACCTTGAAGACTATCCAGAAGCTACAGCTGGTTCAAAATGTGGCTGTGTGAGCAATTTTGGATGGCACATGTAACACCTTTGCTGCAGGGATGGAACTAACCTCACTTCCAGAGGGAGAAGATTCCACAAGCCGGGCAAATGGCAGAGAAGGCCAGCCTCCTGGGACCCACCAATTGTAGTTCCCTAACAGACGGGACCTGCAGCATGCCTTCTCTGCTAGATCTGATGGGATGGGCAGATATAATCAGGGAGAGGCAGTCCCTCAGATAACCCAGTTCACATTGGCATCTTATTTATGAGTGATGCTATATCCTCACATATTAAAACCTTAGTAGATAAATATACTGTATCATATTGATACATATACATAAAGTTCCCAATGTTATATGAAAGCTAAGCAGCATTTTCTTATTTAACAAAAGAATATCACCTCTATCTCATTGCCCACTCCTTCAAAATCTATATTTAAGTCATGTATATAAAGCAGTTTGAGACGTACAGTATGTGTGTTAAATTTCATGCTCCTATTTTCAGGTATAATTAGTAAGCTCATGAGTCAAGTGCCTGTAGAAACTGTCAAGACAGTCTTATAAAACTGCAAATTAGAACAAATGATTGCACAGGGAAGAAGCTTCTCAATTAGTATTCACTAGGAACTAGATTTGAACAGCCACTGAATTTACAGTAGACAGAGATAATAAAAAGAATTATATCTGATAAGCTGAAGACTCAGATTCTGTAGTTTTTGCTCAGTTCTACTTGGCTTCACTTTGGTCAAGGAAATGACCACAATTAATATAAAAGTGGAGCACATATTTTATGATGCCTGACCTTATCTTATGGGGATTTCAGTGATTCTTATTATTATGGAGTCCTTGGTGTTCTCTGAGCCTTGTTGTTTTCCTGCAGACATTTCATTGCCAGACTAGGCAACATCTTCAGTGGAAAAGGGAGCGGGCCTTGCTCTCTGTTTATATACCATGGTTTGTCCAGCTTGTGTTGGTGGAGGTGTTGTTCTCTCCTTGGGAGTTCCTTGATTGGGCTGTTTGCTGCTTGGTTGATTGACTGAGTTAATAGTTCCTTGATTAGGGTATAATGTGCTGTTTGATTGTTCATCTGGTGTTAATCCTAGTGTTAGTCTTTGCATATCTGGGTGTTGATTGCTGGCGAGGAGGTGTTCTGGTCTTTTGGCTTTTCTATTGTCTCTTTTGAATGGTATGTAAATGTTGTTTACCTCTGTGTGTCTGTTGATGGCTGCTTTGTCTGAGTGCCAAGCTTCCAGGAATTCTCTGGCGTTTTTGGATTTGGCTTGGTTTAGGATGCTCAGTTTCCCAGTTGAAAGTATGGTTAAGTCTGTCCATGTGTTGTGAGATCAAGAAGTTTTCATCGTGTCTTCTGACTGCCAGATAGTGTTTGTGGATGCACTCTGCTAGTCTTCTGCCTGTTCTGTCCTACATAGTGGCTGTTGCAGTCCTTACACTGTATGTTGTAGGGGACTCCTGTTTTTTCTTCTTGGGCTACTGGGTCTTTTGGGTTACTTAAGATGTTTTGAAGAGTTTTAGTTGGTTTAGTTGTGCTACAGTGATGCCGTGTGGTTGTAACAGTCTGTTGATAGTTTCTGAGATGTTTCTGATGTATGGCAGTGTTATCTTTTTCATAGCTTCTGTTGGTTGGGTTGTAGTTAGGCTTACCATATTTCCTTGAGACAAAAACGGGACATTGGGATGGCAAAATGGGATGGGGTTAAAAATGGAACATTGGGATGGCAAAACGAGGCAGGGCTGGGCAATGGGCTGGATTGGCAGGCAGCAACTTCTCCGGTTTTCGTGGTCTGGGAATCTTCTGATTCCTTTGTTTGTGAGAGGCAAGGCTGGGCTGGAGAGTCTAGTGAACAGACAAGCAGTTCGTCCTCTGGATATGCTTTTATGTTCTTTTCTTCCCGTCGTTTCAAGGCAGGAGCCAATTGGCTCATCCTTTGATCACTGCCTATCAGCTGATCCTGTTTTTGTCTTTTTAGGTTTCCTGCTGAGTTGAACTCTGCAGCTTTTTTCCTGCTGTTTCTGCTGAGCTCCCCCACTTCCACTCAAAGTCAGACTGCATTCTGACAGGTTCATGGGAACTTTCAAATTTTTAAGTAAGGTTTTTAAGAAAACGGGACAAAATGGACATTTATATTAAAATGACAGGACGGTCTGGAAATGTTTAAAAAATGAGACTGTCCCATTCAAAACGGTATGGTCAGCCTAGTTGTAGTGGATTGAGTGATAAGGCACTTTTTGATGAAGTTGAGGGGGTATCCATTTTGCTGGAAGATGCTGTACAGATGATCTGTTTCCTTTTTCTGGTGTTCAGGGTTGCTGCAGTGCGTTCTTATTATTAGATATCTAATTGATGGCAATCTCATCACAGTGTACAAGCTGTTAGTAGAAGTGTCAGAGACCCATATTTTATATTGGCCATGCTGCCTGCAAATTCTGGAAACTATAGTTCCAGTGTATTATCTAGTTGGGAAAGCCTGGTACAGATCATTAGTAAAAAGCAATTAGTGAATTCCATCTGTGCCTTTACAATATTTTATATTCTTTGTGTGTATAACATTAAGTCTATTAAACCAAAAATGAAAGAGCAACATTATTCTGTTGCCACTGGTTTATTTAAAAATGTCCAGGAGTCCATGGAAGAGAAAATAAAATCCACAATATATATGCCTAGTATATATTGAACAGCAAGGCCTCATGTGGCACAGAGTGGTAGGCAGCAGTATTGCAACCGAAACTCTCCCCACAACCCGAGTTCGATCCCAGCGGAAGCTGGATTCTCTCTCGGGTAGCCGGCTCAGGTCGATTCAGCCTTCCATTCTTCCAAGGTCACTAAAATGAGTACCCAGCTTGCTGGGGAAGGTGACGACTGGGGAAGGCAATGGCAAATGACCCCGCTAGAGTCTGCCAAGAAAACGTCATGAAACCAGCGTCCCCCCAAAGGGTCAGACATGACTTGGTGCTTGCACAGGGGACCTTTCACCTTTCACATATATTGAACAAGGAGGAACTAGCACCCCATTCTTAGAAGGTTAAGAAATTTTCCAAGCACAATTAACTGTGGGTGAATAGTTTTATTAGCTTAGGATGCAAGTACACAAATGTCCATCTTTCATCATATGAGGTACCCACCTGGGTGTATTTTTCTGACCCTTCTGCTAACTGAAATTAGGCAGATGGTAGCCAAGAAGGAGGTTATAATAGTTTTGGAACTACAGCTATGCAGTGACTTCACCAAAGAATCTTGCTGGCACCAAGGTTAATGTTAGTCTAACATTAACCAGATATTTAGAGTTCAGATCTTACAAGAGGAAAAGTGGCTTGATATCTCTTCAGTTCTCCCTCAACCAAATTGCTGGAATTT
Source organism: Candoia aspera (assembly GCF_035149785.1). Taxonomy (NCBI): domain Eukaryota; kingdom Metazoa; phylum Chordata; class Lepidosauria; order Squamata; family Candoiidae; genus Candoia; species Candoia aspera. The sequence continues at coordinate 47,537,417 of NC_086158.1, read as the reverse complement.
GTGAGTGTGAGAGAAAGTGTACAACTAAATCGCTCTTTGACTGAGATGGGTGGTGGCTAAATTTGAAAAATAAATAAAAATAAAAAATAAGTAAGTGTGCACAATAACATGGTGTAAGGATATGGATGGCTCTGTGTGTACAATTTCTCTTTTTTTACATGGAGTGGGAGTAAGGTGACTTATGTTAGTGCAAGACTTGCAGCAGCTTGGGGCAGGGCAATCATTTTTGCTCCTTGTTCTCATCATTTCAATGTCAGTAGGTCAAAGTTGATTGCAGAAAATCTTCAAATTATTTTCTAGGATTGGGGAACAGAAGTGATAGTGTGAAGGTGCCCTATACCATTTATGAAAGTGAACGCTTATTTTTTTTTAAATGTCTAATATGTGCATTGTCCTACATGTACATACTAAAGAAATAATAATCAGTAATTACAATAGTAGTGACTCTGGAATAGCATCTATAGAGGACCTGCTGTCCTTGAATACACCAAATCCAGGATACAGAGGTTTTAACTGCAACACAGGATAAGAGAATAAGATCACCTAATCCAGTTCCCTACTCAGTACAGGAGTCCCCAGGAACAACATTGGGTGAACACAAAAGGACTTGGCAGCATACAGTAGTGACTTCCCTCCTTGTGCTCCACTCATGAAATATAAGGTCTTGTCTTAATTGTTTCCAGGATCATTGACTCTGTATACTACCCAGCTCTGTTTTTCCTACTGCATCTATCTTTTGGACAGCTACCCAGTGGTTAGAAATGAACTACTACAAGGTAATCATCAGTATTACTCCTTCCTTTCTGGCAGTTCCTCTGGGCTCAAACAAGAGGATGTAATTTAGTACAGTGACACTCATACAGACAGCTTCCCCTCAAAAGTAGAGGCAAGGCATAAAGATTTACTAAACTACCCCACTGCAGCTTTCTTTTCTTTTTTTCCCTTTCCATTATATAGAACCTCAGGACTTTTCCACTACTGAGATGGACTATATGGCATTAGCATTTAAAAAGGGAGAAAGGACAAAAAGATAATTCTGTTTCATTACATATAAGCAGGCTAGTACTCCTGGCACTGGATCTAGATTTGAAGGACTATCCCACTAAAAACATCTGCATTTTGCTTTGTCTCAGATTCCCATCCCTATAACGGATGCAATAATGACCTCCTTCACAGAGATATTACAAGCAATGAGATAATGAATAGTAAAATACCTGGCACACTGAAACTGAATGATTTATAATGAGTGACATTACTCTAAATGTATTATACCAGATTCAAGAAGAAATTATCAAAAAAATATCTCTATTAATGTGGAACACAAAATCTACAGATTAGGTAGGATGAGATAAGACTCTGAAATGCCTTTGGTAGTGATTTTCTTTAGCACTGTTTTTTTTAAAAAAATCAACATTTGTTTTCCTAGTTACACCTGGCCTCCTGGTCTGACTTGATCTCTTAGCAGCCTTCAGTATCATTGGCCATGAAATCTTTCTGAGCTAGCTGCAAATTGGGAAAGCAGTGTTTTGAAGTGGTTCTCCTTTCTGGGTGATCAGCTCCAATCAGCAGGGATGGGTATGCAGAAGTCAAGCCCTCAGGAAATCTGTTATAGGATCCTAAAGGGCTTGGTCCTCACTCCTCTGTTGTTTAACATCTTCATGAAGCTGCTAGAAGAGATCATCCATCAGCTTTGGGTATAACATCATCAATATGCTGATAATACTCATTTATACTGTACATCTCCACTCTGGGCCAGGCGGACCTGATCCAGTACTTTGAGGATGTGAGGGTCTGCATGGGGAGAAACAAGCTTAGACTGAACCCCAATGAGCTGGAGTGATGATGGATTTGAAAGACAGCTATTTCCAAAGATAGGCAATGGGGTTGCATTCTCTAAGCCAGAGGTGGCCTGAAATCTAGGGATTCTCTTGGATTCACAGCTTGGGCTTGATCAGCAAATGGAGGCTGTGGCCAAAAGAGCCTTTACACAATTGCATCTTGTGTACTAGTTGCACCCATGTATGGAATAGGCAGGTTTGCGTTTGGTCACTCATGCCCTTGTCACTACAAGGCTGAACTACTGAAACTCATTCTACATAGTGTTATCCTCAAAGACTATTTGGATGCTTCAGCTAATCCAGCATGCTGTGGCCTAAGTAGTTATGGACATACCTAGGTTTGTGACAATGTATTGAATGAACTCCATTGATTGTGGTTTATTTAATAAACTATGGTAATAAAAGACATGATTTACCATGATGTGTGCATGCAGCCTTAGGTTGGCATGTATTTTCTGGATTCACAGCCTTTTTCATTACCTGGGCAAGAAGCTAGGTTACCTGTTCATAATTCAGGAATGCTTTAAAAACAGAAAGTGGATGGCAATTTCAGCACTGAATTGGTTAAATCAATGTGGTATACAGGTGGGGCATTTTCTTGATGCTTAATGACAGTGGGATGGGACTCCAGGCTGAGAGAAGGCAGTATCCATATGCCAATAATGTGGTCCCTTCCAATCGTTTGAATAGCCTCACAATGCCTCATTATTTTACTAATGCAACAGCTTCTCTTGAGCCTTATAGCCTCTCACTTTGCTGAATAAAGTATCTGTCTTTGGGAAATGGAGTATCTTCTTGATGCAGAAGAAGGGTAAGGGTAAGGCTAAGGGTAAGGGTAAGGGTAAGGGTTAGGGTTAGGGTTAGGGTTAGGCTTCCACTCTCCAATTAATTGACAAGTTAAATAGCCCAGCAGGTGTAATTATTCCAGGCTAGTGTCTCCCCAAATTCCCTTCTATATATGAGAGAGAAAATGGAGGCATCCCTGTGGTTCAACCCTCAATGAAGATAATTCAGCATCCATCTAAAATTGCTGTCCATCCCTTTCTTGGAGATACAATCTTTTTTAGCTATATCCAATCCCTAAACATTAATTTTTTACTTCACTTTTCAATACATTCCCTGTGCATGCATTCGTATGTTCATGCATACAAAATTGTACTGTAGAATAAAATGGTCTTTTATTCTAATGGCAAACAGAAGACTCAGTCAAAGCTTCTCTAAATTGCTATGCAAAAATGAGAACCAGGAACTGCTCCAAAGAATGCAGAGCAAAGGAGCATGCCTCCCCTCTCCAATATTGCATGCCTCTAGCATCATAGACTTTTAACATGATGAAAGAGGAGATTATGGAAACTCTCCGTAAAGTGTCAGCTGAAGCAACCCTGGAAAATTGATACAATTATATTCCCATCTCCAGAGGTTCACAGAGTTTATGGCAAATAATATCTACAAATCTTGCTTTTACAGGAAAACTGGTGGAGACAAAATTATGTTTCTGATTTCCCTAGCTCTATTCAAAGTGAAAAACACTGAGAGGCATTTGTATACAAAGCATATAGTTCAGTCTGTGAAGTTCCAGGAGTTGATCTGAGTTGTATACACAAAGCATTAAGCTCAGTTAACCCACAGAATATAGTCATTAATAACAACCAGAGAGAGCATATTCAGAATGCTTTTTCCCTCATGGCAAATGGTACTGGAATTTAGGTTTCAAGGTTTTCAGAATAAAAGGTGGAACTGAGCTCCACAAATTCCAAATTCAGGGATTTAAGTACAGAGAATGTCCATCGGATTATAGGTCAGTTTGGGGCATGGAGTAATATGAGATTTTTAAGAAAATGGGAAGTGTGCTAGATCAGACAGAAGGCCTCTATTGTAAGCTTATATGATAATCATCATGAGCAGAAGCCATTAATATCCCTGAAAAAAAAAGTCCTTGTGGGTCATTAGCTTCCTACATGGAGGGGATATTCCCAAGAAAATGGGTACCTAAGAAAGAGGGAGACACAACTAAAGACAAGCAGTTACACAAGAAACATGCTGATCATTCAGAATGGAAAAAGGACTAAGAGCAAGGGAAAGAAACAGAACGAAAGAGATTGGGGGGGCCACTCCCACTTCCATTGACTTTCCTGCCTGCCTGCTATGCAAGAAGATGTTCCTTGTTGCCCATTGCCAGGGCCTCCCAGCCCACACCTACCTTCAATGCCACTGAGGATCTTGAAGCATTTCGTAGTGAACCAGTAGGATATGATCAGGAGAATGATGATCAGGGAGGCATACAGGAGGCTGTCACTATGGGGGGATTCCTTCTCCATATCTCCATGCCAGGTATGTTCCCCCTTCTCCTTTTGCCTTGGTTCCCTGAGTGTCTGTTACATTAGCTTCTTCAAGGCAATCTTGAGCTCTCAGCCATGCACATGAACCTGGCTCCCCAGACCAATTACGTTAATTGTTCTCTTCCAACACATGGTGCCTATCTAAAAATAACTGGCTGGCCTGGGGGAGCTGTGGGGGGGCACATGCAAGAGATAGGAAGGGAAGATATGTTACTGGATCAAGATTGGGCCCTGTTCCACTGACACTTCCTCCATGAATTGGCACCCATCCTTATATCTCTAATGCTTGAGTCTTTCTCTGTTCCACAGCAAGCATTTCTGCCTGGGTGATCAGGACTTCCCCCCTTTATTCTTAGAGAGATTTAATAATAATGAATTGGAAGAACTTAAGCAGTACTTAATGAAACGGCACGTATTCAATGATTGCAAATGTCTGGCAGTTAGTGGGTTTTTCTTATTTTTCTTTTCCCTTTCTGGGAGACAGTATAACGCTCCCCACTGGGCAACACTTTCCTACAGAGGTATGCAGGTCAGAAGCCAGCAACCCCAGCTATATCATCTCAATTTTCTCTTGTATTCACATATTTGATTCTTCCTCATATGGTTCCTCCCTTTACACTCCAGCCTACAGCTCAGAGCAGTTGGTTCACTGTCCTGAATCCAGAGGTTAATATTTACCTCTTATTTAGTCCAGAAAGCCATAGGTGGTTGCCTATGACTTCCTTAAAATAGCTTGAGAACATGTGATGCTGCCAAGTTCCTAAGCTAAACAGGCATGGGATTGGTCAGCAGTTGGATACGAGACCACCAGAAAATCTTATGTATACTGCTCTGAAATTCATGATAGTAGAAAGTAGTAGATCTAAATTTACTAAATTTATTTAGTAAATCTAAATTTACTAAATAAAGATATTATATCATACCAATATTTTAACTAGCTCAGTACTAGTAATATATGTCTAGAGTTTTGACTGAGAGTCTTTCTCAGCCATACCTATAGAAACTAGGGACTGAATCTTGGATCAACTGCTAGTACAGTTGTATTGAAATTGCAAAATCCAGAAGAATTCTTTTGCAAAGTTACATGTGCAAGTGTGTTGGTACACAGAGTCATTTAATTTTCACTCACATCCAGATACCTAGAATCTTTGCATCCAAGCTACAACAATAATCAAAGAAATGGACAAAAACAGCTCAATGGAGAACAAAGGCATCCAGTATGTTAATTGCAATACTGGCTTCACCAAAGTAATTCCACTGTCTCATGTTTACAATCATTAATCAAGCTTTCACATCACACAGATCTCTCTTCTGGCATGTGTTCAGAGATAATGATAATAATAAATCTAGCTGATACTTAAAAGGGTCATGAGCAGTGGCAGCAGTATTTGTTTGCATAGGAAATATCTTGGAGTAATACCTAGACACCATGGAGCAGTCCACATGAGTAAACAGTGTCACCGCTTTTCTCCTTTACTCACAGAAGCACAGCATTTATATAATACAGATGTTCTTTATTTCATTGTGGCTACAGTGAAAGGCAATTGCTGTGTTAATCTCTATGAAGCTACAAGCTACTGTCTAAACAGTCATTCTAAGAAATGTGTATGGTAAAAAAAAGGAGAAATAAGGCCAAGAATAAATGGGTGCTAAATGACGGTGGACTGAATACAAAAGTAAAAGAAGTACGGAAAAGTATGTTAGAGGTAGTTTGGTCATATAGACAGAATGAGTGAAGATCAAACTGCGAAGTATATCTGTGAAGAAAAGAGTGAATGACTTGAGAAGAAGGGGATAATCAAGGAATTTCCCATATCTAGTCAACTTAAGTTTGACTTTGGCTCTACATGGGTTTGTGTTTGTGCTCTTTTAACTTATTCCTTTTTCTGGATATTTTATTATGTATGTTTCTTCGTTATTTTTAATGTGTTAGTTGCACAGAGTTGCTTGTGCATGGACAGCTGTATAGATTGAAAGAAAGTAAAAAGTGTGGGAGAGATTCTAAAAAAGACAGCAGTGAGCACTTTTAGGAACAAAAGACAACATATGAAGCAGTGGATGAATGTCATTAAAGCAAGGATGGTTTGCCAGGACAGAAAGGTATGGAGAGGTATATTGTGTTGGAATAAACTAAGTTTAGCTGTATTCCCTTTCCATTTTTTTTTAATTCATGCCAATAATTTCTTGGATATACTATTTCTTACTTCTTTTCCACTCTCTCATAATACAGCTTATCCTGGAAAGGAATAGCAGGAGGACAATGTATATATGTATGCAATTCAATTGAAGTATATCTGTATTTAGTATGTAAGCAACCTTTTTCAGGTGAAGAGCTAAATTCCACTAGAAAAGTTACTAGATAGAAATGTTACTAAATAGATAGAAATGTCTATTCATCCGCAAAAGCAGTGAAAGCCTCTCCTGAAATGATGCTCATTCCCAAGCAAAATAATGCTTATGCTGAGTAAGTTGTATTGCTTTACAACTGAAGTAATATACATGGCTGTAGAAATGTAAGATAATTAAATCTAGTGTATACATTTATCTTACTGTACTAGTGAACACATCTAAAAACAGCAAACTAGTTTGGAGGGTTTTGGACAGGCCCTGTGATATATGTGCCTCTTGCTAGCATTTTGCCTGTACTCCTTACTCACCTGCTTTTAGCTGCCACTTGAAGCAGTCGCTTCACTCCACTTAATGACAGAGCTGGCCCTACTATTCTGCTCTACAACAGCCTAAAACCAAGATAATCCCGCCCACACACACACACACAACCCTTAAAAAGAACTCAGATTGGTCATCTTTGCTGCTTCTGCACTCTGCAGAACTCATTCAGCTTTATCAAATCATAGTCATGCGTGTATCAAACCTTCATCAGGGACATCTTCAACCACATCTATCTGGAATTGCGAAGCTGATGCTGAGCTCTGAAAAATGCTGAATACTGAGAAGCTAAAAGGAATTCTGGTAAATTATGAGAATGAAAAGAAGCCATAAAGAGCTTCAGAGGAAAGCAGTGACTTTCAGGGAAGAAGTAAGTCATCAAAAGGACTCAGACTGAAGTAAGCAAACAGTGAAATTGTGAATGAGCAGGGACCACATTCCAACAATATCATATCACAACAGGGGATGGGGAATTAAAAAGAAAAGCAAGCAACCATGACGCAAGGGGCAAGATGGGAGAGGGCAGTTGTGCAATAAATAAATAAATCTTGAAATGACACTTGCATAAGCAAAATTGCTTCCATCATCCCTTCCCAGTGACTTGTTTGTGAATAGAGAACATCAAGGTTCTATTCTCCATCTTTTGCCCAAATAATACTGATAGGTTTGCACAGTGCTTTCAAGTGCACATGCCATATCTAGTTTATTTAATAAATTTATATGGCTGCCCAACTCACACACAAATTGTGACCCTCCAGATATTGCAGTACAAAACTCTCAGCAGCCCCAGTCAGTATGGTTAGGGGTGAGAATGATGGATGTCGCAATTAAGCAGCATTAGCTTCCCCAGTCCTGTAAGCAGTTAGTATTATTTTTCTATTTGGTGCAGGTGGCAGGACTGAAGCTAGGAGAGAATGGATGAGCTAAAGCTACAAAACTAGTTCATGGAACAAATGGTATTTGAACCAAGGGCCCCTTGATTGCTAGCACAATCTCTCAGCCACTATGCCAGCTCCTTCCACATCCCCTTTCTATTTAGAGAAGCCTAGCAGCCACACACACACACACACACAAAATCTAACCAGATCTTTCTATTTCCTTGTATTGCAACAAAATGATTTTTGAGCATCCTTGCATACACAGCTCAAGCCCAAGACCCAGGTGCTACTGTCCCACTTCATCTGTAAAATGTAGCTAAGAATGTATTCACTTTCTCTCACACATATATATACACTCAGCCACCCACCAGTTCCCTAGTGAGACAGCACTGGCATAGAGCTAAAATTAGCCAGTCACCCACCTGTCTGGGTATAAATAGAAGATAAAAGCAGCACATAGGCAAGGTTTCAAAATCTCTGAGCCCTAGCTGGGTACCTCAATGGTCCATGGCCATGCCAGCCTGCACTGCAGCAAGTCCCTCCTGTCAGAAAGGCACAGGCATTTTGAGTTGAATGTGCTTCAGCAAAGCCATTGCTGTTAAATGTAAGAGCCATACAGGACATGGGTTTCCTTCCTTCTGCTGTGAGCACAAGAGAGGATGGAGGCACCTAGTAAAAATTCTGTTTAAATAGCCTCCACCCAAACAGATGCACTCCAGACATGTTAGACTGTAACCCCCACTAGCCACCAGCTTTGATCCTCTTTGTTAGTTAGAGACAGGAGACAGTCCAACTCATTCTGACAATGCCAGATGGAGAGAGGATCAGCTAAAGATGCCAAACAATTGATTATCCTTGTGACAAACTCATACGTTTTGGTCTGGCACCATAATGGCCCCTAAAGCATCCAATTATTTATTCCCATGTGAATAATTGGAATTTATAGGCCTGTGCAGGGAATAGAAGAAACTTCATCCCCAAAAGTTCAGATACAAAAGAGGTAAAGGAAACCCAGAATCTAACCTGTCAATCTAGGTAGTAAGCAGAGACCATCAGAGACTAGGAAAATGAAGTGCTACACAGCCAGTTGGAAGCAAGAAGGTCAGCTTTTAAACAGGGAGAGATCAAGCTCCAGGTTATCTTTGTTTTGCCTTTTCTGTCTGGCTCAAAGCCATATAAACAGTGGCCTAATTCCGAGGAAAGGAATTGGAGATCCAGGAAATATACAGCAATCTAAGAACTAGTGGAAACTAGATCCTGAATTTTATTTTATGAAGAATGATTTGAGTTGTGTTGCCTTTATTTATCCATTGCTTTATTTTGTTCTCCCTGTGTTTTGCCTATATGCATTCCTGGCTGGAGAAGCAGCCACTGAGATAAACCCTATAGACCTCAAGGGTTTTTTTTCAATCTCTTTCCATTTTTCCACAGCTTCATCTTCCATTTAGTTCTTTAACCTTGCTATTCATAATAAAACCTCACATTTCTTCATTAATCTGCCCTCTCCGTCTGACCAGGAATTTAGCCTTCATCACATGTTCCAACCGCCAGGCTAAGCTACAGAAAAGGAAGAAAAGTGTAAGCTCAAGATATGTTATTTTCTTCCTCCTGAGTAAAACAGTGCAGAGAGGGATTTTTTTATATGCATAAAGATGATGATGGCAGCATTTACTGATTAGTCTCTCCCCCCAGAAGTAGTGAGAAGATGCAGGAAGATTGTGGATGAAGGATCTACAGCAGGGTTCCTCAACCTTGGCCACTCTAAGCTGTGAGGACTTCAACTCCCAGAATTCTGGGAGTTGAAGTCCACACAGCTTAGAGTGGCCAAGGTTGAGGAACCCTGATCTAGAGAACCCGTAACAGGAGCCAGGCAACTAGTCCACCACATTCCTGTGGGTGCATGTGCAAGCATGCCCCATTGCAGCCTGACTAAATGGAATTCAGCTTTTGTTTCCCTAAGTAGCCTTTCCCATGTAATCCCATTTACACAATGGCAGAAGACTTACAAACTAGACCAGTGTTTCTCAACCATGCTGGCTGGGGAATTCTGGGGGTTGAAGCCCACACATCTTAAAGTTACCAAGGTTGAGAAACACTGAACTGGACTATCCCTTTCTAATTCCACTAAGAGTCATTATGAAGGCAGGTTTAGTCACCAAATAACTCCTGACTTTTTTGGCTAGAGATGACAACTCAGTGATACATAGTTTCCTTGCTTAGGTGAAACAACTCAGTATCTCCAAAGGGAGTATTGTGGGCGGGGGCAGGAGAGAGAAGGCTTATCAACATCCAAACCGGAGACCCAGAGGATCTTTTTGCAACCATCTTCTTTGTAATGAATTCTGAACATGTCCTGATATCCAAGATCTTATTCATGCAGATAATAAATAACTAGTTTAGTTAGGCTGACTGTAGATTTTAGTCATATAGATTGGGTCAGTATACAAAAATGTGAAATGAATAAAAATTTGGGATTCTTTACCCTTTCCCAGTAATTTTGTTTTTAGATCTACAGATTTGGTTTCATTGATTTAATAAGGGAATTTCTCATTAAAATCATCTCACATGGAACATCATGGTTACTTGGCTATCCCTTATCTTTCAAGATTGTCTATAGGTTTGTTGTTCTTTATTTCTGGGTTTAGGGCAGAAGGCATCTTCCCTTTTATTTTTCCCCAAGGGATGAACTGAACCAAGACATTTTGGTAGAAGGACTAAAAATGAAGGTGGAGTGACTAGGGGGTGTCAGGAAGTTCAACCTGATTGTGGTAGCTTGTCATAAGTATCTTTTATTGGAGAACTCTGGGAAGAATTTTTTAAAATCCATTCAATCATGTCTGATTCTTGAAGACTGCCTGGACAAGTCCCTGCAGTTTTCTTGGCAAGGTTTTTCAGAAGTGGTTTGCCATTGCCTCCTCCCTAGGGCTAAGAGAGAGTGACTGGCCCAAGGTCACCCAGCTGGCTTTGTGCCTAAGGCAGGACTAGAACTCACTATCTCCCAGTTTCTAACCTGATGCCTTAACCACTACACCCGACTGGCTCTCAGGAAGAAATTATCCTCCCTCTAAATCTGTAACAACCCCAAACCTTCATAATCTGACCCTCAGGCCCCATTCAGAAAGAAAGCCCAAAGAATGCACGCGTGCGCGCGCGCGCACACACACACAGGATAACTTGTTCATCATGCAAGACTTTCTCAAAGGGAAAGTCTATATACTATACTATATACATCATTTTCTAATTTACATAATGGCAGTGGATGCCTTAAAAAGTCCTCAGTTGCAACATGGATCAAGACTTAGCGACACTATATCTGTTTGCATACTCTATCCAGCTTTGGCCATACTTAGCTCATCCTTCTCCATTACGGTGCCTCCAGTATGTGTTGGCTTTCATTTCCCATGGTTCACAACTGCGATGATGAATGACTATGTTGGGAGGGAATTATTGGGGTTGAACTCCATAACATCGGAAGGCATCATGTTAGGGAAGGCAGGCTTGGTGCTGTTGCTGTGAGCCCCTTTTCCCAGAGCAGCTCATTCATCCAGATGATTTGTCTTTGCTACAATGATCTAATGATGGATATATTGTCATTTTTAGTTTTCTTTTTTTCTTTTATCTGTCCATTCTCACAGTTAAATTTAGGTCACTGACAGCTGAATCTTATTATAGAACTAGTGATCAGAGTGGGAGCCGATTATTAATAAAGTACATCCAAATATTGGCAAAAGGCTATTTTTGGCCACTGGTGTTACTGCTTCAATCTGGTTATTTAATTGAGAATCTTTTCTCTTTGCCCAGCATCACCTACTCTAAGCACTTGACAGCATGCAAGGCTGACTGGGCTATGTAACACCAGGGAAGCTGGTTGCCATTCAACACTGTAATATGTGAATGAATACTAAGTATCTTTGGAAAAGTGCAGACTTTTTTTTTCATTCACTGTAGAATAATCACAATCTGCCCATAGTTAGATAGGATTTCCTGAAAAAGTCCTACCACGAAAAAGAACTGAGCTTAAAACTTATTTGATTGTTAGTAACTCAGAAGTCCTTTAATAGATAAGTAAAATATCTAATTATAAAATAAGAATGCAATCCCAAGGGAAAATACGTTGCACAAAGTCATGTTCAAACAAGCTATGTAATATTTCATTTAAAACAAGCTGGTTACTTTGGATGGCACCACTGCTTACATTTAAAAATCTCTGAGTCTACCATATTACTCTAGAATGGCCAATCCTACATCAGGGCAGACAACCCGTGCTGCTGCTAGCCCCTTTTAATAAGTAAACTCTTATTTCAGGAAAAGAAATACAAGAATGGAAGATGGAATCCATGGTATCTTTATTCCAGGGTAGATGTTCCGTATTCCCCTTAGAAGTGTAAGCAACAGGAACAAAGTGGACCTGAAAACCTGTCTTTCTCCTGCTTTCCACTTTATGTAGTATGTAGTTTAAAGGAGGCTTAAGATTACTGATGATCAAGGGAAGTCTATCACATTCCTGGTACCACTTCGTCCTCCACACTAAATATATTGCTTTTGATCAAGTGCCTGAAGATGTATCTTTTACCTGTCACAGACTGCTCTCATTTGCAACTGCAGTTCAATTCTCTGTGAGCACAACCCCAAGGGGTCTGTCCTAATTTGCATGCCTTAATGTCAGATAGGCATGGTAAGGAACACTTCCCAGAGCAGGATTCAAAAATAAGTGATAATTTAAAGTTGCAGGGCCAATGGAAAAAGTCTAGGGAATTTTCCATTTCTTTCAACAAAATGCAAAGAAGTTCTGATGAGGAATCCTAACCCAACAATGTGATACCTTAGACTCCTCAGAAGAGGCTTCCTCAAGGCACTTAAAAGTTTTCTCAAAGATGATACCCAGCTTTTGGAATGTCCCTCTTATGAATGTTCAAAACTGGATTACAGTGCACTGGGTTGCTCAACCATTACATAGTTTCATAGACAGTTTATGCTTACTCTGTTTTGTCATTCATACGCTTATGCTTTGCTTTTAATTATGAAGCTTGATCATACTGGGTGTTCTCTGTAGGGGTTTCCCTCATATGAAACAACCTCCCTCTCCCCAGGAATGGGAAGCCCCCCACCCCATGACCTTCAGAAAGTAGCAAAGACCTGGCTCTTCTGGATGGCCTCTGGAGATAATTATGGAGCCCCTGCACCAGCATTAGTTTTATAGGAATGATATATAGTATTTTATTACATTGTTTTGAACTACTATTATTATTGTGCTGTTATTATACATAGCTGTAAACCTCCTACAGTACAACTGGATTGAAACTGTATATGAATATGAATACGAATGTGAACCTGAATATATATATATATATATATACACACACACACACACACACAGAGTATATCGTAATTAAATGCTGTATTTGTGGTATGCTGTGTCTTGTATACTGGCTTTTTAGAGCAATTTAAAATAAACATACATACACAATTTTCTTTTAGAATAAACAATGTTATGCAAAGTGAAGAAAGAGATTAAGAAATAATCAGCGAAAGAAATTAAAGGGATGAGATAAGAAAGGAAAAGGAAGAGTAGCTGAACGCCACTCACTATACCTCTCCATACTTTTCTATCTTGGCAAACTCATCCTTCTTTTCCCAGATTAAAAACACCTCGTTGTAAATTGCTTTTGGTTCTTAAGAGTAGTCACCTTTCTCTTTTTCAGGATCTCATCAACACAACTTCCTTAACTTTTCCTTTCCTCTCAATCCATTCATTCTTCCTTCACATATTTGTTTTACAATTTCATTCTCACTCTTGCTCTCCATATAACCGAACTACCTCAAGATAGTTTTTCATACTGGTCACTCATAATTGCATTCAATCCACATTCCTTCAGCACCCATTCATACTTGACTCTTCATGTTTTACCACACATGGTTCTTAAGTATCCCATTCCCATTACTGTGAATTTTCTTTTATATTTCTACTGCCATTCTCAGCTCTCACTTCTGTATAACAAAGTGGGCAGAAAACAGCTATTTTACCTTTTTTGACAAACATTCATTTCTTATAACGGGCCATATTGCATCTACCAACGTTTCTAAGTCTTAAAGTTTCTCCACCCATTTTCCCAATTTTAATGAACATTCTACCAAAGTACAAGTATTCATCTGCTTGTCTTTTGCTGTTTATGTATAATTTCCAATCATTCACTTAATCTTCCCTGTCAGCTTCCTAGGTCTTCAATATACTGAATGTCAGATCCATACTCCTTGTTACATCATACAATCTATCTAACATTTGCTACAAATTATTTGGGTCCTTAGCCAACAGTACATCTTCTACATACATTTTCAACTAACACATTTCTAGTGCAACTGCACACATTCCTAATGCATTTATTCATAAATACATTAACAATCAAGGGTCATCATATATCCTTATCATCCTCCCTGCTCAGTGTTGAGCCATTCACTAAGTATTCCATTTACAGGTAGTCCTCATTTAGCAACTACAATTGGGACCAGCGACTCAGTTGATAAGCGAAGCAGTCACCAAGTGAAACTGTGTCTGTGCAGTTACTTCAGCTTTCCTTTGCTTTACAGACCTGCAAAGGTCATAAATGCAAGGATTGGTGGCAAAGTTACTTTTTCATCGCTGTTGTGACTGAATGGTCACTGTATGAGGCAGTTGCTACATGATGATTACCTGTATTCTCACAATGCTTTACTTCATGTAGTGCTCTTACCACATTCAGCAGCCTACCTTCAACTCTATACTTTTTGTGAAAGTATAGAGTTGAAGGTAGGCTGCTGAATGTGGTGACCTCCATACTTTGAGCCTGTTCACTTTATCTTAGTATGCTTTTCTAAATCAACAAACCTGCAGTACTGTTTCTTTCTCACCTTCATATGTTTCTCAATGACTTTCTGAAGCGTAAAAATCTGGGCTGTACACCTTGTGCCCTCATAAAGTTGAACTGTCCTTCCCAATTTTTATTCATTGTATCCTCTTGCACCCCTTCAGTCAGAATTTTGTGAACACCTTCCCAGTCATACTTAAACAAATCCCTCTGTAATTTTTGCACTTACTTCTCCTACCATTCCTTTTGTGTTGGGGGAAAAGGAGGTTATTCTAATTGTCAGATACTGCTGCAGCCTTCAAATTAGCTGCACAGCCCCTCCATAAACAAACGGCATCCATATTGTAATCTTTCCCTAGTTACTATCTATCTATACCTGAAGCCTTGCCATTTTCCAACATTCTCACATTTATGACTTCTTTTTCTACAGTTTTCCTTGTACGCTGACATTTATATTATTTGTTTCTATTCCACTCTTTAGCACATTGATGTCATTTCCATACAAACCTCTAAAATACTTGTCCCAGCATCTCCTCGCTTCAGTTTAAAACTATTTTATACAACAACAACAAGAACAGCAATAATGATAACAACTGATAGATATAGAATTAATTCTAATATAATAGTGCTGTTGGGGCTGAACAAAAAAGAGAGGAGATTTTTCACAAAAGCTTTCTACTGGAAGACCATCTCCCCTCCTTTTTTACTGAAAGGGCTGAAAGTATTTACAGCACAGCACCTGTACTTTCCAACTACATCCATTCAGAATGAGAACAGTGTAATATGGAGGGAGCTGTCCCTACTATAAATCAGCTTAGTGAAGTTGCCCCAAAGTAGTCCTTAAAAAAAAAAAAGGAATAATACTGAAGCATTTTGTCAATCAGGCAACAAAGATACCGTGAACAGTACAACAAGTGAATATAAGGGAGCCGTGTTGGTTTAAACCTCCAGATGATATTGGGAGTATTTAATATAGATCCATTGTAGAAACCAGAATTCATATGTTAATGTTCACTGCTCCAAAAGTGTTCAATAGTCTTACCACCTAACATAGGAACTGGCTTTTCTTAGCCTTGAAAAAATATATCATGCTGACTGTATGACTTCAATATCAGCCCCAGCCATCCCTGTGCTTTCTCGCTTGTGCACTGAGATAAATAATTCTGGCTGTTCCACTTCCCAAAGAAAAAAACACCTGAAATTGCACAGGTCTGACAACTCCCCAATGGCTCAGAGTATGCCTGTTGCTTGACTGAGAACAGGATCCATAATCTTTTGAGACCAGGAGAGCACATTTGGCCTTTGAGTGATATGCTGGAGGCCACATTCCCCAAAGTGGCCAGCTGGGGTCAGGGCACAAACTACAGTGGGGTGTCTGCTCCTAAAATAAAAGCAATTACAACTCTTAATCAAGCTGACTTCCTTTGTATTTGATTGTTTTTTTTACTGCATGTCTTTCAGGGGCTGCATTTGGCTCTGAGGCCTCAGTAGTAGGAAAACCAAGGCAAGAATCTAGGAGGAGTTCAGGCAACAAACAACAGAGTAACAGGTCTAACATGCTCTTTTCAGAGTTTGGGCTCCTGGTTCACAGCAAAGCCCCCAGATGATTAAAAATATATTTCTGAATATTCAGTTACCATTTGAGCACTAAGCAAGTTGTGGCACAGATACAGACAAATGGAGGACCGAAATGACGAAGTAGAATAAATTGCAGGGTTTATTCTAGCTCAACTATAAAGCACTCTATACTGAGATCAACAAGACCCAAGGCAGGAAATTTCCTTTGCAATATTGCATTAAGCACTTTGCTAACACATTTTAATATGATGCTCACTAACAGTGCATTGATGATCAGCATCAATGTCTCAACGAGCACACGCTGTATGCAGCCAGAGATACCACCATCATTTAGACTCTCCATTTCACTCTCCAGATCCTGGATGTTAACTTAAAATAGCCCTAATGATATATTGGAGTTACCATCTCCGCAAGTCAAAACACAGATAAATTTCATGAATAAGCAATACATCAGAAAGCTACGCTATTTCTATCACTTGTTCAGGAAGAATTTGCCATATTTGGGATAAAATAAGCATTACCTACTAAAGTTGGAGCTGGGAGACACAGCAGATGGATGATTCTGCTTCAAAGAGAAGAATTTTACACACACACACACGGAGCTGCCCCTCAATCCCAATCCCAACATGATACTATACAATGCTGTGTATGTATCACATGTTTGCCCATGACATGGTTTCCTGACTTAACCCAATTTTCTCTGTTAACATAGTACACTAGACATAACATAACTATATCAGCTGGGTTCACACACCATCTAGGGCTAACATGTGCTATAGTATATCATGTAAAAACAGCCCATTTGTGCCTGGACCGGGATAGAGCAGAGTCAGTTTGCCATCAGTCCAGAAACAGGCTCACTTATGCAGTCATGAAACATTGGTACCCTCCATAGACAACAGCAGAAAGGAGATCAGATAGTCTGCCACTCCTTTACAGGTTCTGGGGAGTATGATTAAGCAATGGAGATTCTTTGAAAATTACTGAACACTCCAGGGAGAAAAAAACAGGGTGCAAGAATGAAATGATTCTGCAAATCAGGGAAAAGGTAGAGGGAGAAGTGCAGCATTAAATGCTAAAGTAGGTCAGAGGACAGCCTAATATATTTCCCATCAACTATTCCCTCCAATCTGGGGATTATGTACAGAGGATTATGGGAATTGTAGCCCAATGCCTCTATAAAGCATCAGGTTGGAGAAGGCAAAAGTAGAGTTAATCTGTTCTACCTCATCTACTTTTCCCTGATACAGATAAAAGTATGAACTATTGGATGTAAAATCAAAGGAGGTGAGCTCTAACCCTAAGACTAGATCCAACAGATCTTTAGTCTGGCTGTCCTCCCAGAGCATCTCTTGGGTAGATGCAATTTCATTTAAGCAGCAGTTTCCATCTATCAGTGAAGAAGCTTGACTAATTGCTTTGTAGAGAGTGGTGTGAAGAAAGGAAATGGGAGCCAACAGAACAGCTCTTTCAGCTGAAAGAACAGCTCTTTCAGCATAAAAGTCTGAAAAGGGTGTGATACTTATACAATATCTACCCTGTTACCAGCTGATCCTGGTGACTTCAAGCCAGACACAGTCCTGGTACTGAGTCCCAGCAAAAGTATGCCTATTATCTAAACCCAAGGTGAATTTGGAATAATTCAGACCCATAATTTTGCTTCCCATGATCTTCAGGTATATGCTGTTCTCTTCCTCCTCTGAAGAACCACAATGACCTACAACTATAATGGGGGTACTGGGCAAGCTACAGTACTTTCCCCTCCTATTCTCTGTAGAGCTCATCCCTTTTTAAGGCCCACCACACAAACACAAAATATGCCTTAGGCTCTCACAAGCCCTGCACCTGCTGTGCCAACCACACCTATCCCAATCCATCCCTCCTCCAGAATGCTGGGAACTCCTACCTTGAGATAAGGTCCCAGTGACAAACTGGTAGAAGAAACGGATGGCCCGCCCCAGCTGCTTCTTGCACCGTTGCTGGCAATGAGCCATGGCACTAACAATACAGTGGCTGGGGGACACCTGGCTGTGGACCCCCAGGCTCTCAGGGCCAGGTGGAATCTAGCAGAACTTGGAGAGAAGAGTGGCTTCTGCTCTTGACTATCACACAGTCAGTCTTCAGGCAAAGAAGTCAGAGTCACCACTGAAGGCAGAACTCTGGTCTCAGACATGAAAGTTTGGACTGGACTGAGAAGCTCCAGCTGAGATCCGCGTCGCTAGGAGAGCAGAGATGAACAACCAGCAGACACGCCCAGAGCCAGAGCTGGGATGCCCTCCCAACAAGCCCAGAAGATCGCAGCGTGCCTGAACACTTGGGGCGAACGCAGGGACTGGCAGCGGCCGCCGTTCCAAGCCAGAGGCGCTCGACTGAAACGCAGCCGAGGATTCTTCTCCGGACGCTCCACTGAGCAGGAATTTCCAGCAAAGTTGCAACGAAGAGCAGACAGCGAAGCTGCAGCCGCCAAGCCCGCAGCACTAAGCGGCTGTCCCGGTTCCCCGGAGAGGATTGCCAGCAATTTCCCACTCCGGGAGAGAGCCCCTTTCCAGGCGGGCGCCTCTTCGCATCCTTGGTCGCTTTGCCTGGCACGGCATCTTCCTCCGCCACACCCAGTTCCCCACAAGACAGCTGCCAGGAAACCAGAGGCAGTGCTAGGTTGGCATGGCAATGGTCTGACTCCACAGGTCCTGCTGACCAATGGGGCGCCGCCTCCCCCTCCTCCTGACTCTTCTACCGGAGCCTCTCCGGGCGTTCGTTCCGAAGCACTTGAACTGCTCTAGGCCACAATGTTGCGCGTGAAAGGGACTTCCCCAACCATCAGTGTGAGCGGAGAGGAGAAGCTACATGAGGAGAAAACAGAAAGCCTGCGGGAGGCAGTTGCGAATTATCAAAGCGCTCTGCATCTGAAAAAAGATCCAACACCCCGGGAAATTTGCACTGGAACATTTGGGGGAGCGGCTGGCACACCTCGAGCTCTGCCTGCTGCGCTGGAATAAACTTAGAGAAATCTGCCTATTTTAAGGTGGGGGGTGGGTAGAGGGGCGTTGAGGAACTCATGTGAATGGTTTCTGAAGATAATGTATAAGATTGGGATTTGGTTTGGGGCCTGAAAGAGAGAGGACTGCAGGAATCACAAAACAAGGAGCTGGCTAAAACATGTTTTTCTTGCTCAGACTCAGCTTAACTTTTTAAATTGACAAGAAATGCAGAAAACCCCAATAATTTGGATTGAGGTAAACTCTTAAGTGATCCATCTCCTGGGGATTACCTGGAGGAAGTGCCTTACCATTACCTTTCAGAATTTATTTCAGACTTCCCAGTCTAGCCCACAGCCAGGGCTGCAACTGGGGGGGGGGGGCAAGCGGGTCATGTGCCCCAGGC
The DNA here is from genome assembly GCF_035149785.1 of Candoia aspera. Taxonomy (NCBI): domain Eukaryota; kingdom Metazoa; phylum Chordata; class Lepidosauria; order Squamata; family Candoiidae; genus Candoia; species Candoia aspera. The sequence continues at coordinate 47,517,894 of NC_086158.1, read as the reverse complement.
ACTGCGCTGGGGCCCCCCAAAATGAGCACTGGGGGGGGGGGCGCCACCCCGGGTGACACAGACCCTAGTTGTGGGCCTGCCCACAGCCCTGAAATTTCCTGGTTATTTCCTGGTACTTTCCCACCAAAGTACTAACCAGGTTCAATGCTTAGTTTTTTAAAGATCAGCCAAGATCAGTTGGTGCTACCAACCTGTGGTTTACTAATATTATCTAACATATAGGTCTGGTTCACACATAACATTAAGCCATGTACAAAGATGTAAACCCAAACACACATTATAGCTTAATATTATCTATGGCCCAGGCCACTTTGGAAAGTATATCAACCCATCATTTGTAAAATCCTAGTTTAGCACTATATATGAACTTAGCCAGACATCCACATAGTTAAAAAAAAAGTAGATAAATTCTAAATATTATAATTGAGCACAGCGGTCGGAGTAAACCATGTCAAGTGTTGTGACTCTTGTTGGTCAGATAAAAATTATTTCTTGCCTTGGGAGTTTTAGGGCTACAAAGGACTTGTTTCAAAAGATAAGGCATATACAGTAATTTTGTTCAGAACATGCTACATAGAAGTGCTGGAATGATCAATTAACATTCTGCATCTAACAAGCACCCAGCAGAATCCCCAACATTCCTGCCTAGTTACTAAGAAGCTAATTAAGAAAGTGATGGAGAAAAAGGACATCTAGTGGAATCTGATGGAAGTCCTACTCTTTTTTTCAAGTGGTTATTCTCTTGTGGTTACAATTACTGGATTCAAGCATAGCAACCTTTCAAAGGTGTAGACCCTACTCACAGTCACTCATACCTTAGTCACCTCCCCACTTGGATTATTGCAACGCACTGTACACAGGGCTACCTTTGAAGAGTATTTGGAAGCTTCAACTAATGCAAAATGTGGCAGCTCAAAAAGTTCTAGGTGTGGTTGTTTGGCACATGTGACACCTCTGCTCCACACGCTACATTGGCCGTCAGTCTGCTTCCAGGTATAATTCAAGGTGCTGATGGTTACCTTTAAAGTCCTTCATGGCTTGGGGCTGGGTTACTTATAGGACTGTCTCTCCTCCATAGTATCTACCTGTCCTATTAGATCCAGCAGGAGAGGCATGCTTCAGGTCCTGTCCACACAAGAATGCCATCTGATGGGACCCAGAAAGAGAGGCTTTTGGGTCATGGCATCCACCCGCTGGAACCTCATACTCCCAGGGATCAGACTTGCCTTGATCCTGCTGGCTTATCACAAGGCATTGAAGACCTGGTTTTGCAATCAAGTCTGGAGCCCTGGTAATGTGGGTGAGCCTGTTTCTTGGTTATATTGATTGCGGATGTTTGCTATGTGTCATTGCTCGGCTGATATTTTGTTATATATGGTTTTGTTTATTGTTTTACTGTTTTTAATTGTTAGCTACCCAGAGTCATGCATTTGAGATTGGTGGCCATATAAATTTAATGAATTTAATGAATAAATATCCATCTTGTTTGCCAATTACAACCTTTTCTGGATTGGTAGGCCATTCTCATGTAGAGCTACCAGATATCTGAACAGGCAAAGGAAGATACGGACAATTGGAAAAGAGGACAAGTGAGGATGGGAAAGGAGGACACAGTAACTTTAACTTTCTTGGCATCCACAACAAAAATTACAGCAAAAAATGGCAAAAAAAAAAAGTACTTAGGCCTACATGTTTATAAAATTACTTTTTCCAGCATCAGAAAGACTGGTTTTTCAATTACATTTTTCCAACAAAATTTTATTTTCAAGAACATGCTAGCAACAATAGAAAATCAATGACAATGTGCTTTTAAAATTTCACCATAGGAATATATGTTGAGTCATGTGATCGACAGACTACAGTGATCATAGATTTCAAGGGGGTGGACTGAAGTTGATTGCTGGAATCAGGAAATAAATTAAATAATGTAAATCAAGTCTGTTGACAGACAAGGAAAAGAAAGCAGCAAACAATTTACGAGGTCATAATACATGAAAGGTTTAATGACTACTGTTGTGAAAACAGTCCTCCATAAAAACAAAATACTCAAAAAGCTGGACAATATTTGAGTTTAAGCTGTGCCTGCTGGATGGAGGACATGAGAACAAAAAGGAGGACTTGTCCTCCTTTTGCTGAACATCTGGTAACCCTATTCTCATGGTCATTCATGACTTAATCACCACCCATTTGGACTATTGCATTCTGCTCTACAAGGGGCTACCTTTGAAAATCACTTGGAAACTATATCTGGTCCAGACTGCAACACCACATGTATTTAAGGGTGCTTCTTGTTTTGCCCATGCAATGCCTCTGTTTCATGAGCTGCACTGGATACCAGTGGTCTTCTGGGTACAATTCCAAGTGGTTGTCAAGACCTGGCTCTGCCACCTGGCTTGGGGTGGGGAGGGGAGTAGTCATGCTTGGGGATGGCTACTGCCATAGAGTGCTCGCCGCACACAAGGACTGAGTTAGATCATCTGCCATTTGGATCTTATTTTTTGTATATTTTTGTCTACTGTAATTGTATTTTTATATATTGTATTTTTATATATTAATTATATTGTATATCTTTGGTTTTATTGATTAATTTATTGTAAACCACCCAGAGTCCCTCTGGTGGGAGGAGATGGGCAATGACAAATTTGATAAATAAATAAGTAAATAAGCAAGCCCTTCATGGCTTAGAACCTGAATACATATAAAATGGCCTTTCTCCTGTTGTTACCTTCTTACCAGAAAGTTCTGGCAGAGTTGGCTTGCTCCAGGTCCCACCTGTAAAGCAATGTCATCTTGTGGAATCTAGGAGGAGGGCCTCTGTGGCTGTACTTGCCTTATGGAACAGCGTTCCCCCTAAAGTCCATATGACCCAAACCCTATTGTGTTTTCATAAATCTTTTAAAATCTGGCTCTTCTGACTGGCTCTGGAGCAGGGTGAGATCATCTGTTCCATGGTACTGCATACTGTGCCTTTGAAGACCACCTAGAAACTTAAACTGGTTTGGCACGCAGCAGTCCAGGTAGTGTCACATGCTTTGAGATTTGCTGAGATAACACTTTTACTCTGTCATGACCTCGTTGCAAGGCACAAAGAGCCTCACAACGTAGATCATGATCATCAAGGAATAGCCTCCTCGGATTCACCAATTTTTACAGGGGGTTCACCCCAAGGCTGGCAGAGATTATTTTACCACTAACTAACCTACTTAAGACTAAGGGCTTGGGGGACACGCGCAAATCAAGAAACCCGGGGGCGCTACTAAACTGGACAGCTGATTGTCAAACAGCATTCGAGAGACTAAAAAACCTCTTTACAGCTGAGCCAGTGCTACAACACCCCGACCCCACCAAGCCTTTTGTGGTGCAGGCAGACGCCTCTGACTTTTCCATCGGAGCCATCCTGCTTCAAAAGGACTCCGACAACCACCTAAAACCCTGCGCCTACCTTTCCCGCAAATTCTCCGAAACAGAGCGGAGATGGCACGTATGGGAAAAGGAGGCGTTCGCAGTAAAGACAGCTCTGGAAATGTGGAGGCACCTGCTGGAAGGGGCCACCTGCCCCTTCGAGGTCTGGACGGACCACAAGAACCTGGAGGCACTCAGCACGCCAAAACGGCTCAGCCCGAAGCAGGTGCGTTGGGCTCAGTTCTTCAGCCGGTTCAATTTCACCCTGAAATTCATACCGGGCAAGAAGAACTTCCTGGCGGATGCCCTCTCCCGACGGCCACAGGATGACACGCAAGCCTCCGACATCGTGGGGACAGTATGGACCGAGAAACAGCTGGGCTGCCCAGCGGTCACGTGCAGCCAGACAAGGAACCAGCACACAGCAGCATGAATGACAGGGAACGATCGGAGCCGGCGTTCAATTTCACCGAACTGGCAACAAAGACTCACACAAGCACTACAAACAGATACATGGTTGCAAAACAACCGACACCATGTATCTGTCAAAGACAGCATTGCCTGGAAAGAGAAAGCCCTGTACGTGCCAGAATCACTGCGGGGGGAAATCTTACACAGATCGCACGATGACAAGACTGCGGGACATTTTGGGTTCGTAAAAACCCTTCACCTAACGAGGAGGCAATTTTGGTGGCCAAACCTGAGAAAAGACGTGAAAGACTACGTGGCCAACTGCCCCACATGTGCCACCACCAAACGGAAAGGGGGGAAAACCCAAGGGCTGTTACAGCCAGTAGCCAGCCCCTCTCGCCCATGGGAAGAAATTTCCATGGATTTTATTGTGGACCTCCCACCCAGCCAAAGGAAAACAGTGATATGGGTGGTAAAAGACTATTTCTCAAAGCAGGCACACTTCATCCCATGTGCAACAATCCCCTCCGCACAACAACTGGCACACTTGTTCCTAACATATATATACAGGATCCACGGCGCCCCCTGCAGGTTGGTGACCGACAGAGGCACACAGTTCACGTCAAAGTTTTGGCGGGAATTTTTAAAACTAATCGGGACTAAGCAAGCACTGTCCACTGCGTGGCATCCACACACGGACGGATCTACAGAGATCCTAAACTCAACACTTGAACAGTTCCTGAGGGCATTCATAAACTACCAACAGGACAACTGGGTAGACCTACTACCTTTTGCAGAGGTAGCCTATAATAATGCGGTACATCAGAGCACTGGCCACACCCCATTTAAGGTGGTCTACGGAAGGGACTTTGTACCGATACCAGAACTGCCACAACCAGAGACCCCGCCCTGCTCACCAGACGACTGGGTGGCACAGCTGGCAACAACTTGGCCAATCATCCAAACGGCCCTAGCAGACGCACAAACCACGTACAAAAAATATGCGGACAACCACAGGGCAGAGGCACCGAACTACAAAGTGGGAGATAGGGTCTACCTCTCCACTAAGTTCATAAAAACCTCACAACCCTCGAAGAAACTGGCACCGAAATTCATCGGACCCTTCAAAATCACACAGGTAATCAACCCAGTTACTTTCAAACTGGAACTGCCCCACAACTTGAGACGGGTCCACCCAGTATTCCACTGTGCACTACTGAAACCAACAAGCACATCCAAATGGCATACGGAAGAACCTCCGCCCCCACCCGTAATGATAGACAACCAACAACATTTTGAAGTACAAGAGATACTGGACTCAAGAAAGCAAAGAGGTAAGCTGCAATACCTCATTAAATGAAAACATTTCTCACACCCAGAGTGGGTCCAGGCACAACATGTCATGGCAAGACAACTAGCTAGACAATTCCACGAGGCATACCCAGAGAAACCAGCACCATAAAGACATCTTTGGGGGGCAGCATGTCATGACCTCGTTGCAAGGCACAAAGAGCCTCACAACGTAGATCATGATCATCAAGGAATAGAGGAAGAAGATAATTAAAACAGGGATTAAAACAAGCACCCAAAGCACCCACACCCATGGACCCATATGCAGCTGAAAAGAAGGACATCGGATGAGCAGAGATAAGCCGCACCTGGTGCCCTGGAGGACACACCAGAATCGAGAAGACAAGAGAAGACACCGGGAAAACGCCCATGCAGCAATCAAGGGTCCCATCAAGAGGGATTGGGACAATAGAGGGTGGAGGAGCCCGGGGTCATACAAGAGGGTATAAAATGGGCACCTCCACACCACACCCCCTGTTCCCGTTTTTCGTTCTGTCAGCCATCATTCCAATAAACCAGAAATCCTTAATACCCATTAAGTGAGTCTGTGTCTTATTGCAAAGCGAGACTGACCCTGACATACTCTAGGAGCTACACTGGCCACCAGTCAGCTTCCAGATGCAATTCAAGCTGCTGGTGATCACTTTTAAAGTTCCACATGGCTCAGGGCAGGACTATCTTAAAGCCCACCTGCTCCAAAGTGAATCTGCCATGCAATAAGATCTGGGAGAGGAATCCTGTTGAGTATCCCATTGCTGAAGGATCTTGTAGCAGGGCCTTCTCAGCTGTGGCATCCATCTTATGGAAATCTTTTTCTTCATAAGAACTACCTCCTCTCTAATGAGCTGTTGTAAAGAAGTGAAAACTAGGCTGTGGGAGACAGCATTTGGAGGATGTTAGGGTTTGTTTTTTTTTAAGATCCACCCCTGCTGATTAGTGCCATGATGAAATATATTGCTTATTATTGTTTTGCTATTTTACCCACTGTTTTCTTCTGTATGCCACTTGGAGAGTGGCATAGAAATACTAATACTAAATAGTGACATTAAAAAAATCTCCCTAGATGACAGAAAAGAATCACTGAAGGGCAGATATAAAGATGGTTGCAGGAAGACCATGACGGAGGAGGAAATCAACCAAGACTCCATTGACCAAGAGAGCATTATCTACCACCAAGCTCCAGAGTCCAGGAATTCTGCTACGCTAAGAGCAGAGACCTTAGTGGTATTTATGTATCTGTGTATGATTTATTCTTACTACTGAGGTCACATGTCCTAACTGCCAGGAACCACGCTGAGACAAGGAACTGGTCTCTAATGTTTTATTGCTTGTACATAACAGGAATCCTAACAAACTGAAGAAGCGTGGGAAAAACCCAGACATATAAACCCCCAAGGGTTAAGGCGGTCCCGATCTGTGTCTCTTTGAATGGATACCTAATTCCTCAGTGCTACGCATGCGCTTGACAGTCTGGATGGGAGCCCCCTGCTCGCCATCCTTACTCATGACATCACATCATTATTTATGAGTCTTTGTTAATGTTGCAATAAAATTGAATTGGGTTAGAATTGCACATCTTGGTCAGTTTGCATTTCTCAATTTTTTTCTCAAAATAACCTTACATAAGGATTTGATCAACCCAAACCCAAGGCTTCTTTAAAGAAGTGTTAACTGCATAAGAGAAGAACTAGAAACTGAGGAAAAATGGTTTAATAACAGAATTCTTATTAAGAAAAAGCTGATGGTAATTAAATCCATAGCCTGGATTTCATGAAAGAAGATTTTAATAAACTCAGAGCAATGATAAATATTCCATGGCAGGAGAAGCTAATGAGAAAAAAAGGTCAACATGGGTAAAAGTTTCTTTAAAAAGGAGACATTAAAAATATAATTGCAAACAATTCCAATGGGGGAATAACAAAGATACCAGAACAAAGTAATTTGGCTTCACAAAAAGCTTAGCAAAAATTTGAAATACAAACTTACAAGAAGTAGAAAGGGGGACAAGTCACTACAGAGGAATACATGTACATTACACCAGGATTGTAATGAAAGTGTTGAGAAAGCTGAAGCTCAGAAGAACATGAGGTTAGAAAGGATGTAGCAACAACAAAAAGAGCTTCTTCAGATATCTACAAACTAAAAGGAAGAGGGGGAAAATCAAGGTACCCCCAATCAGTGAAGCCAGCAAAAGGATATCAGATAACTGAAAAGTCAGAACTCCAGAGCTCATATTTCAATCAAGTCTTCTCTAACAAAAAAAAGTATGTGTCCTATCCGGCAACTATGAAGATGGTTGAAAGAGTGGGATGGTACATAATAAGGGAATACCTATTACTTTGAATAGAGGGCCAGTTTGGTGTAGTGGTTAAGGCACCAGGCTAGAAACTGCGAGACTGTGAGTTCTAGTCCCACCTTAGGTGCAAAGCCAGCTGGGTGACCATGGGCCAGTCACTCTCTCTCAGCCCTAGAAGAAGAAGGCAATGGCAAACCACTTCTGAAAAACCTTGCAAGAAAACTGCAGGGACTTGTCCAGGCAGTCTCCAAGAATCAAATACAACTGAACAGATTAAAAAAAAATACTTTGAATAGGTTCAGATCCTCAGGACCACATTATATCATTTGGTACTGAAGGAACTTCCTGACCGTCTGGCTAAACTCTTATGTATTATCTTTAAGAAATTTTGGAGATTGGCTAAACTGTTGACTGGAGAAGAGTGAATATTGTCCCTTTCTTCAAAATGGAGAAAAATAAGGACCCAGAAAACTTCAGACTTGACAATTTGACATCAATATTTGGGAAGTTTCTAGCGCAGATTATAAAGCAATTGAACTGCAAAGGTCTTGAAAAAAATGCAGTGATTATTAGAAATCAGCATGGATTTGTTGTCAGACTAAACTTATTTCATTTTTTGATGGGGTAGCTTTCCTAGCAGCCTATAGAATAAACACTGTATAAATAATACATCTTGTCTTTGATAAAGCATTTCACAAAGAACCTCAAGAAATTCTGATTAACAGCTAAGCATGGGTTGGATGGCAAGACAATTAAGTGGGTAGATAGCTGGCTCAAAAATCATACTGATGGAGTTCTCATCAATGATACCTCATCAAATTAGAATAGAGCATGCTGCCACAAGATTCAGTCCTGGGCCTTCTAAACATTTTTATAAATAACTTGGATAAAGAGGTAGAAAGAATGCTTTTTAGATTTGCAGATGGCAAAAAAAAAGGTGGGTTCAGTAACACCCTAGGAGATGGAGGTAAAATTCAGAACAATCCCAATAGGTTAGAGAAATGGGCTAAAAACCAAATGAAAATTTACAGTGACAAATGCAGAGCTCTTCAATTAACACGCAGAAATCAAATGCAAAGATAAAGGATGGAGGATGCATTGCCTTATAACAGTACTTGGGCAAAAGCTGTTGGAATAGAATTTGACTGGAAACTGGAGGCAAATGGATTTTTAAGCTTATCAGCATTTGTATAGTTTCCAAACCACAAGAAGGAAAACCCCAATATTATTCTGCATTGGATAGACCCCACCTTCAATACAGGTGAGGGATACAGACAAAATAAAAAAATAAAGATGATCAAATTTGAAACTAAGCCCTAGGAAGAGATATCAAAGGAACTGGGACAGTTTTGGTTTGAGAAGACTAAGGGGAGATAAGATTAGAAGAGATAAGCTCTATTCTAATATCTGAAAGGATGTGACACAGAAGTCAAGACATGTTCTCTTTCACTCCACATTCTAGGATGTGGAATAATAGTAAAAAATAATAAATTATATTTCAGGTTCTGTAGCCCACCTTGTAAGTGGACAACTTGACTTAGATGCCTTGAGTCTACCAATTTGGTGGCCATACAAAGAAGAAGAAGGAGAAATTGCAACAAGAACATATCACCCAGAACTTTTCCTTTTGAAGTAAACATACCTTATAGATTGAAGAGACATAAAATCACCACAAAGGGGCACTAGCATCCAAGAAACTGATACAGGTAGATGGCTAAAAAAACCAACTATAAAAACACAAATAATACTGGGGCATCTGATAGTAATAATAAGAAGCAATAATTATATAGTGTTCTCTCAAGCTTTCATAGTACTGTGTAATGTTTCCTTCCTTCATCACACTGCTATCTTTCAGTTCTATAGGGGTTATTGGCTGCTGCTTCGCTCTCTTCAGCAAGAAAGCAAAAGGTACATCTTAAACTATTTTCTTGGGTGCCAATTTAGATATTTTGCTAACAGAAATTATAGTACAGGAATCCTTGGATCTATTTTTCATTGTTATTTAAAGATGCAAATATAAATTCTAAGCATTTTTATTTTTTTATTTTCCCCATGATAACTTCATCCTCCCAGGATCCCTTTCAATCAAAATATGTTCCAGCCTTTCTTTTTTTCTTGCTGGTTCTATAAACATAGTACTCCAAGACCAGCAATTTGTCATTCCCCTACCTAATGTGGAAACCCCACATCCTTAGCTAAGCAGAGGCAATTTAATATCTTTTACAAATACAGAGATATGCTAAGAAGGCATGTTAAGATCCAGTGATACATTTAGTGGTAAGGGATGTTAATCATGCTGACATCCACTGGAAGACAAACTCTCTCAAGCATGGTACTTCCAGGAAATTAATGGGCAAAGGAGATCAACATAGGGAGGAATTCTTTAAAAAGGATATGCTAAAAGGGTTAAACAACTGCAATGAGAAAAAAAGATGATAGCAAAAGAAGCCAATTTAAAAATACTTAACAAAGAACTGGAAACAAAAAGCATAGATACAGGAGGTGGAAAGAAGAACAGATCAATATGAAAGAATACATACGGATAGCCCAGAAATGTGCAGATAGTATCAAGAGAATGAGCTGAGATTGGGGAACAATGTGAAGAACAACAAAAAGGGCATCTAGCATAAATTCAAAATAAAATGAAGAGGAAGAATCGGGAATCCTATTTTGGGTCAGTCTTCAGCAAGAAGGTGTGTGTTCTACAAGGCAATTCTGAAGAACAGGATGAAGGAACAGGACACAGAATATCAGGGTCAGGGAACAACTCTTTTCCTGGAATATGTTTAAATTTCCCAGACCAGATTAATTGCATCTTAGGATGCTGATGGTTTGGTTAAAAAGTGTCTATTAATTTTGAGATATCCTGGAGAACTAGTGAAGTACCAGATGACTGGAGAACAACTCTAATTCTTATCTTCAAAGAAAGGGGGAGGAGGGAGCGGGGAGGGAGAGAGAAAGAGAAGGGAGAAGGATCTGGAAAACTATAATACTTTGGAAAATTTTACAGCAATCCATAAAAAGATTTACCGTATCTGTAAAGCACCTTGTGGTATTATCGGAAGTCAACACTGATTTCTCAGTAATAAGTCTTGCCTGATCAAATGTATTTCCTTGTAACTGGGTAACTTTCTTAACAGATTGAGGAAATGCTATGCACAAGAGAGAGATTTCAACAAAATATTTCACAAAGTACTCCATGATGTTCTGATTGGCAAGCTATTTGGCTGTGGGCTGGGTAGCATGAGAATTAAGGTATATACTGTAGGTGGCTTGAAAACTGTACTCAGAGAGTGCTCATTAATAGTTTCTCATCAGTGCCTGAAAGCTGTTGGGCCTGGATTGGGAGGAACAGGCTCAGGCTTAACCTTGGTGAGACCAAGTAGCTGTGAGTCCTTCTGCACCTGGCTCAGGGGACTTAACACCTTTGGTCCAGAATGGGGCTACCTTTCCCCATTCAGGACTTGTGTGCAATCTGGGCACCCTCCTGGATCCTCACAATTTACTGTGGTGGATGGGGAAGATCAGAGTAGTAATCGAAAATATCTGAAGGGCACCAGTTTGGTTAAACCTGTTTTAATAGGTTTCTCAACCTCAGTAGTTGCTTAATTTTGCCTGATTAGTACAGAATCGAGCTCTTTGTGACACAGTGCAAGTATTCCTGTCACCATCATGGAACTGGAACGCTGGTACTTCCATTAAACTTCTACAGTAGAGAGAGCAATCACCTGTCTGTGAGTTTCCTCTTCTTGCAGAAAACACATTGGGACAAGAAGACTCTTGTGAACCTCTTGGGGACTCCACGTTTTCACAGAAGTGCACAGAAAGGCAGATTCCTTACCTGATGCACTCCAAATATATTGGATTCTAGCTCCCATAAATCCCTAGCTGATATTATACTAGCCTGTGGAGCACCAAGGGACTCTATATTTAGGCAGAACAGAATCTAGATAAAATGGTTAAGATCTGTCAAATGTTTCATATTGTGAAGAATTTAACTTGATACCTTCTTGAAAAGCACGTAATTACTAGTCCTCATAGTTGCAGATGTAAAATTCAAAACTATTATATAACATAATAAAAAGAGCCATCATTTCATTTATTCAGTGACAAAGTATTTGATGAAGAATGTATTTTTACATGTACTTCTTACTTATATGATGCAAATCTAAAAAGAAGCCAATTGGACTGGATTTCAAGAGTCAAGAGCAGGACTCCGGAGCTATTTATACCTCCAATTTTGCAACTAGTTCTGCATCTAAACTCCATGCTTTCCTACTGTTCTACCACCCCACTCTTAACTTTGGTCAAAATATTTCAAAGTTCTTTAAAAACAAACAAACAAACAATGAATTGCCTAATTGAACTAAACGTAGCTGTCTAATTTAGTAGAAGTACAGAAATAATGTTTGCTAAAGATTTGTTAAACCCAAAGTTAGGGAGTAAATCTATATACTGTAAGTTGGGTCTGTCCAATTAGTCCTGGCGGGGGCAAGGGCTATCCCAGCAACAGTATTATCCCAGGCTATATAGATCATCCAATAAGACTGAAAGCTAGCTATGTGTCAAAGAAAGCACCATGCATGGAATCAGTGTTCAGAGTCCAGGAACCTTTGAGAAGGGAGCTACAGGCAGAAGATATTTGTCAGCAAGGCCAGACATGCTTCCTGAGCCACTTCAGGATGGCAATCATGACACCATCTTCCATCCCCCTAAAGAATGACAGCTAGAAAACCTCACTTAAATGAAGGGAATATGAGGCTAAGAAAATAAATAGGGCAGATAACAAGGTTATTTGCATAGCTATTAGCCTCCAGGATTTGCAATCATTTTGATGCTGGGCGTGCTGTCATTACATGTCATGTCATCACATGCAGGTTGGGAATTAATCATGGCTTTCCTCTCTACATTTGTAGAGAAAACTGCAAACATTACTTTGCAAAAGGTGCTCTGCACAAAATAGATAATTAAGCCAATTGTGCAGCAAGCTCATTACTTTCCTACCCACCCCCTCCTACCAGCCAGATCACTTCATCACTCATTTTTTTTTGCACTCACTGGAACTAGCTGGTTCTTGCAGGAAGTCCCCAGCTGCTCAGAAGAACCAAGAACTAAGAAATCCTCTCTTCACCTGATTCAGCCTTCAAACCTCTGCCCTTGAGATGTGTTAGGGCTAAACCCCCCCAAATTGCCAACCAACGTAGCCTATGAGAGTTGCAGTTTGAGAGGTACCCAAATTAGGGAAGGAGATTGAGAATCAAGTCTGCTTGCTATTATTACATAAGGCAAAGAGAACATGTGGAACTATTGTATCATGAGTCTGGAGGTGTTTCTCTAGATGAGTCAATTCTTTTCACATTCAGATCCAGTGATGTGAGAGAAACTAGCCACAATCTCTTGGTTCTCCATTCAGACTATGCACCATTAAGTGCATTTAGCCCCAAGTATGGAGAACCAGAATAAGACTGCCTTTAATTGCACTGCAACACCCATTACATAGAGCTAACACACCCCTGGCATCATGTTGCAGAAGAGTGTTCTGTGTGCTTCATTCATATTAAAAGACTGAAAGCTTTCTAAGCTACTAAAAAATGTCTGTCCAGTAACCAAGAATCAGGCAGACTAAGATGAATCAGCCCAACACAAAACCAAAACAAAACATCAACAAATAATAATTGATTTAATCAAAATAAATCAGACATATATGAAAACAAAACCTACAAACAGCATGCTAATGTAGCTAAAATTCTGGCAGCTAGGAATAGAAAGGAGTATGGTGTCAAACACAATTTCTCCTCACAATATTGGAGTAAATGCCCAGAGCAGGGACAATCTCATCTTTACTCCTGTATAGACTACCCAAAGAGACAGTTGGAAAGAAATGTGATGATCATCTTCAAATGTGTGTAGGATTGTCATAAAGGGATAGGTAAAGGACCTCTTTTCTGTTGCTCCAAATCACTAGGTTCAAATTACAAGAAAAGGACTTAATAAAACATTAATATGAAGAACTGTCTGAGAGGAATGGCTGTTTAACAATGGAACTAATGCTAGAGGTTTTCAAGTATAGGTAGCTGGCCAGTTATCAAGAATGCTAGACTAGCAGATTTCTCTACCTGGATAACTCACCAATGAGATTTCAAGATGCTCTAGCTGTTTAGCAGCTCCTCTCACCAGTTAAAAGGCTGTTGATATTTCTCCCAACTACAACTGAGCTTTTGTTTCCTTGATGAATTATATAAAACTATGGGGCAGTTATGTCTTCTTCAATTTGTTTTCAAAAACCTGGGAAGTCATTGGAGACACGAGCATGTCTCTATGGAAAAGTTGTCCCCACTGGAGTGACAACTGTTGAAGGGTCAAGATGAAAATTCTACATTCTTCATCCTCCACCTTCCAAAAACTCTCACCTGCTGGGTTCCTGGACCTGCTTTGTTCTTGCTTTGTTCCTCCAAGTATTTTCCTCCAGAAGAGAAACTTTCACCAGACGCTTCTATGCAATATTAGCACTTGAAAGTGTGGCCCAAATATCTCTTCAATACCTAAAGAAAATCAAGATGACAACTACCAAAAAATTATAGACCCATTTCATTATTGAATAATGATTACAAACTTTCCACTATTGTTTTAGCTGAGAGATTGAAGAAGTGTATACCACAAATTATTCATAAAGATCAGTCTGGATTTGTACCCCAACAGACAATTGAGACACAATGTTAAGCATGTTTTAAATGTTTAGAGTATTTAGAGGTTCACAATGACAAAAAAGCAGCTTTGTTCTTTTTGGATTCTGAGAAAGCTTTCGACAATTTGAATTAGAATTTTCTATTTCAGGTGTTGGAAAATATGAGTCTAAAAGAATAAAGAATGAATTACAAACCAAGTATATGAATGAAGATTGGGTCAAAAGTAGGGGGAAAACAGAGAAAGTTATAGTTTGGACTTAATGAGAAGTTCAAAGGCATTGTACACATTGGTATATGGACATGGTGAAAGCAAGGATGGTTTTCAAGGGCAGAAAATTATGGAGAGGTATTTTGATTACTGTTAGTATAAACTAGATTTAGCCATATTTCATTTTCTTCTGTTGTGCCTTTAATTTAATTTCTTACTCCTTTTCTGCACTTTGCATAATGTTGCTTACCCCAAAGGGAACAGAATGATGGATTTGTTCATAGAGTTTATGGCATCTCCATTTACTTCTACAGATTGTACTTGATATAATGGATGTGCTTCCGCCAGAACTTGCCAGGTGCCTTGGACCCAGCACTGTTTCTTGGCTGGGTTTCATGTTTGGGTTTTGACTCCTGATTTTAGTACTAGCTGCAATCACGGCAGCTGGTGAATCTGCCCTCCCTCCTTTCTAAACTGATGTGATGAAGTAGAACTGATACATTTCTCTCTTAGTACATGCTGTAGCCTTCTTGCCTATCTGATGTCAACCTGGGCTGATAAACGAAGAGTTTCCCATGTAAATCCCTAAAATGTGTAGCAAAACTGACTGGAAAATACAGGTCAGTTAGAGGAGGCAAACTTTGCTCAGTTTATCTGCAGCCAAATCCAGAGTAGCATTGTGCATTAACCCTGTGGCACTACCATTGTAGAAGCCTAACCTTAAGGCAGGCACGTGTCTTTTGAACTTGCTCACCCACTGTCTATTTGCTCCAAATATCTGATGGACTCTAATGCTGACAGGCTAGCAGCCCTTGTTTTCTACTGGGCCACATTTTCAACTATATAAACTTTATTAAAATTCTACTCGTAAAATAAACAAAAAAAACACAATGCATAAACATATACAAAAACATAAATTGGCAAATACAAAACTAAACATCTAACTATATATAATAAAAATAATAAAAAATTGAGATGAATGGAAAGTGAGTTGCGACCAGAGGACTCTGTCTGGCAACAGTCTGGTCAAACAAGGTGATATAATATTATATATTTTTGTATTTATATTATATATAGATATAGATATATAGATTAAAAAAAAATCCCTTCTCACCCCTATGGGTGGTACATGTCTTCCTCAACCTCGGGTCCTCTACCAGAGGCCTGGGAGTTTGAGGGTTCTGCACGGTATCTTAGCTGTTCCTAGCACTGCGCTCTTCTGGACAGAGAGCTCTGATGTTCCTGGGATCTGTTGGGGCCACTCTCCCAGCTTGGGGGTCACAGCCCCAAGTGCCCCTACCACCACTGGGACCACTTTGGCCTTCACTTTCCACATCCTCTCTAGTTCCTCCTTCAGGACCTGGTACTTCTCCAGCTTCTCATACTCCTTCTTCCTGATGTTGCCATCACTTGGCACCACTACATCTATCACCACCACTGTCTTCTGGTCCTTGTCTATTACCACGATGTCTGGTTGATTGGCCAGTACCTGCCTGTCTGTCTGGATCTGGAAGTCCCACAGGGTCTTAGCCCTGTCATTCTCCACAACCTTCTGTGGAATCTCCCATCTGGACTTGGAAGAGTCCAGCCCATATACTGTGCAGATGTTCCTGTACACAATGCCAGCTACTTGGTTGTGCCATTCAGTGTATGCTGTTCCTGCCTGCATCTTACACCCTGCCACTATGTGTTGGACTGTCTTTGAGGCCTCTCTGCACAGTCTGCACCTTGGGTCCTGTCTAGTGTGGTAGACCCCTGCTTCTATGGATCTGGTGCTTAGTGCCTGTTCTTGTGCTGCTATGATCAGTGCCTCAGTGCTATATATATATATCTATATACAGTATATCTACATATAGATATATATAGATAGTTTAATCTGTTCACTCATGCCTGATTCTCAGAGACTGCCTGGACAAGTCCATGCCTGGACAAGTCCCTGCAGTTTTCTTGGCAAGGTTTTTCAGAAGTGGTTTGCCATTGCCTTCTTCCTAGGGCTGAGAGAGATTGACTGGCCCATGGTCACCCAGCTGGCTTTGCACCTAAGGTGGGACTAGAACTCACAGTCTCGCAGTTTCTAGCCTGGTGCCTTAACCACTACACCAAACTGGCTCTCTATTCAAAGTAATAGGTATTCCCTTATTATGTATCATCCCACTCTTTCAACCATCTTCATAGTTGCCTGATAGTTTTAAAATGTGTCATCTGGTTGGGGATGTAGTGGATGAAACTGAGGAATTCAACAGTGATAGAAACATTTCTTCTAAGAATGAGATTGGGATTTCTGTTGAGATGCTGGATGAAGATTGGATAATGGAGTTGGAGAAATTCAGCGGAGAGAGGGATCTGCAAGCAATAAGTGAAATTGACTTTTTGGTGAAATGTTATGAAAAAGAAGGGGTCATTATGTATGGGAGGTTTTCTGAAGAGAAGTTGGAATTTCTGAGTGGGGCAGTTGGGCTGTTTGATTTTTTCAGGAGAAACGCTCTGTGCACATTGTGGGGATATGTAAATGCTTTGGTTTATTTTGAAGTGGGATGAGTGTTAAATAATGTTTATCTAGATCACTTTTAGGGTTTGACTGATGTTATTAGTTTTTAAGGATATGGATTAAGATTATTAGGGTATAAAAATGTTTATTTGGATGGTTTTAAGAATTTGATTTAAGGACATTGTTTCAAATTGCTTTTCTTTTTTGGGTTTATTAAGATTAAGATTATTAAAACTGTTGTATTATTTAGTATAATGGCAGACAATTTATGTGCTTTTTAGTTTGACTTTTATTATAATAGACAGAAATGTATAGAACAGTAGTAGGAAGGGAATAATTAAATAAGTGTTATTTGTTGTTTAGGTGGTTTATATGATTTTCCCCTTTATTTTAATATAAGGGGAGGGAGTAACTGTACTTAGTGATTTTTATAATGTGCTAAAGGGGAATGATTTTTAGAAATAATGTGATTTTGGTTTAATATAGAGTAAGAGATTGATTATGGAAAATTTTTGTATATCCTTGCTGTTAAAAGTAGGAAGTCATATTTTTCTGTAATGTTGTAAAAAAAAAATTTCTTTTGTGTTTTCACACCTTTTTAGTTTTTCTTCTCTTTTTTGTAGTTTTTTTGTTTTTTGTAGCTTTTATCTTTCTCTTTTATCTTTCTTTTATAATCTTAATAAAATTCATAATAAAAAGAAAGAGAAAGAGAGAGAGAGAGATCCATAGTAGTTGCATCATACCATATTCCAAAATTGGCTGCAAATTATTTTGCAGCCAAGAACAAGATGTAATCTGTATTAAAAAGTGTACAGTCTTATCCCCAGCCAACATATGTATCTCCAGCACCATTACAAGAGTTCCTTTTACATTTATTCATACATATATTAAACAATTAGAGGGACATCACCCATCCCTGTCTTAATTCCTGCACAATGCTGAACTAAGTATTTCATTTATTCTCACATCTTCTTCAGTTACATCATGCATGGTTCTTTTAAAATTCAATAACCAACCTTCAATCCATATTTGTACAAAACACTCCACAATCCAAACCTATTCATTCTATCATACACTTGCAGGGATACAGGAAGAGCCAACAAGATGCTATGGTGGAATTCATCCTACAGATAGTCCAGAAGAAGGCACTGGAGCAAACTCTGGTCCCAAAGATTCCATTAAGAGATGAGAGAGATTAAGAGAGAGAGAGTCCCAAACTAATATTACAAAGTAGAGGAAGATTCTGTAGAAACAGCATAATCACGAACCCACCTGGATGACGACTGAGGTTTCAACACTTAGTTGTATGAGTTATATAGAGAGATAAAGAAAGCAAAACTTTACACAACACAGAAAACAAAAATCATAACTAGCACAACATCTTGGCTAAACCTAAATAGTTCAAACAATGTCTTCTACTTAAATAGAAGAGTCCAGAAACAGATGTTTCCTCTGCTTCAATTACCTGGATTTCCCCTTTTCCTGAGCTTCCAAACTTTAATCAGAGACTATGGAAAACGGGGGTAGTTTCCCAGCCTTGGTTCACAGTTTTCTCTGGTCCTGCCAAGTTCTTCCTTTCTCTTTAAAAAGACTAAACTATTTCTATCTCAAGCAGAAGGTGGGTATGTCTCTAAGTTTGTTTGTGACCTAGAGAACCTCTCTCTGATGGGAGATGTGTATTGATGGTCATGGCAGGAGGGACAATTCTCACTCATGGGGCTGTAGAATGTCAGTGCCTGGGCACTCTTCTGTATGCAGTGTTTGGGAAGAGAGAGCTGATTCTCTGTTGCATCTGGTCAAAAGACCTGCCCACTCAGGATGACTTGCATGGCCTTTCTAGTTCAGCACAAACATTTGTCGATTTCAGATATTAGTCCCAAAGCAAATATGCTTGCTCATATGTGTATCTGTATTTGGCCACAATTACTATGACACATTATAAAATTCAAGATAATACTGAGAAATGAGAATCCATACAGTAATCCATATTTCGATTTTGGAGAGATGTTGCATCAGCATCCCAAGAGCCACTTGGTAAATTAGGTGGGATGAGCATTACTTCTGCAGTAATATCCAATTCAAAACACTTAAAATCAGCAACTACATTATCCATTGGGAAAGCAGTTAAAACTTTGATTATTAGGTGCTTAAATTAAGAAATCTAATTGTGGTATTAAGTTATATTTCTGCCAACTTCCAATGTCTAATTATCCAACTCCTCATCCCAAAATATTAATATTCTCCCTCTCTCTCACACACAATATTTTTTCTAAACATGGGGATACAATGTTTTTAGATTTAAACCCCCCAGATTAAAATATGCAATTTTACTTACCCAAGAAATTAGGCATTAAAAGAAAAAGAATGGTGATAAACATAGAGTTGCTACCTGATGCTTCTTACTGGGAAAACGAAAAAGAGTACTTGAGGAGTATAACAGTTACCTAAGGGATGGGAGTTATTATTATTATTTTTTAAATACAAGACTAGTGGCTTTTTTTTTTTAGCAGCTAAAGATTGGACCTACCGAGCCAGCAGCTGCCAGGACAACTTCCATAAAAGGCATCTCAGAACTAACATTGGAAGCTCAAGACCTGTCAACTCTCATATCTCAGTGACAGTTCTCTGCATGAGGCCCTGGGTTCAAGGATCTGGAGCTTTTTGTTTTTTTAAGTAATGGGAATACCTTGAATGCAAAATGTGTGTAGACAATACTGGGCTAGCAAAACAAAGAGACTGATCTGGTATTAGGCAGCTTTCTACCTTCCCTAATATATTACTGTATACCAGTGTTTCTCAACCTTGGCAACTTTAAGAAGTGTGGACTTCAGCTCCCAGAATTCCCCAGCCAGCATGAGAAAGGTTGAGAAACACTGTATTATACTATACTCATGGAAGAGGAGTGTGAAGCTTAAAAAGAAGTAGAGTGTTGCAGGACTGTCCCTTTGAGCACCTAAAATTTCAATGCAGCATCAAACATCTGAAAGTAGCAATTATTATTTTATTTATTGTGCCCGTCTAACTAAGTGCAGGAAAGCTAAATCAGCTATTTAGTCCCAGGACAAGCACTAACAAATGCCAGCTGCACCAGCAAAGGCTATGCAGATTAATGGCAAACAAGGCAAGTGGGACCCCATAGAAATATTCAGTTTTGCTTACTCTTCTGGGTCCTGCATCCTTCTATCTCTTGGATCACCAATATTCTATTCTGCTCTTGGTCTCGGAAGAGCGTTTCCTCAACGATACTCCGTCCCAGACTGGGCAAATGATCCAGTTTTTCTCAGGCAAATGGCTCATGAAAGAATCCCTTAAAAGCTGAATGTACGGAAGGTTCCACAGCTGTGCAGTTTAAGCTGGCTAGGAAGGCTCCCGGAGAGGAAAGCCTTGGTCAAGAGATGAGCATTCCTAGCATCTGCTCAGCCACAGGCAGATGTTGGGGCACACAAAATTCACTGCCATTCTTCACTAGAGAGAGCTCAGTTTGGGTTTTCCTTTGCAAAGCTTCATGGTAGTAAAACATGGCAAGTGCATCATAGATCAGTGTTTCTCAATCTTGGCAAGTTTAAGATGGGTGGACTTCAACTCCCAGAATTTTTATCCTGAATTTACCCTCTTTGGATTGCAAAATTATTGATGCCCATAGCCTATTAAAGGCTTAACACAACTCTCTTATTTCCTGCAGAAAATCAACAGAACGGTTGAGGATTCACATATAGCATCCAGGTTGCTTACTACTTTCCTAAGATACCATTCCAGAAGATCACCCACCTAATACAGAGTCAAAGAACCTACTGTCCTTCCCAACTGGACACATCCAGCCTCAGACCCTTTCTTATGGCCTCCAGTACCAGCAGGAAAGAAGGCAAGCTGAAGAGCAAACCAGAAGGTCCAGCAGGCATCTGGCAGCACAAGACATAACAAATGAATGTCTTGGAAGGGAGCATGAACCTCAATGTACTTTTAATCTGAGTTCAGCTGATGCTCCACAAAACCTTGGGGCAGAGCCCAACAATGAAATGGCTTGCTCTGCTCTGCATAGCACAGCACAGCATAGCACAGCACTTGCATGGGAAAGCATTTGTCAGGCAACAGTTTGTTCCTTATGGCCTTGAAGGACTCATTCTGCAAGTTCCAGTAATAACAAGATTTTCCTTTCAGATCAGCTGTTGTGTAACGATTGCCTAAACCCAAATACTCAGTCTCACAAGCTCGGGCTTAAAGATAACTGATTTATTAAAGGAATAGTATGCAAATACAGAGAAAGCTGAGAATGAGCAAAAGCGCGCCAAATACAAACTTAAAAGCTTTGCTTGTAAGCAGATCCCGCCCCATCGCCCGTCAGGACGCTCCCCCTCCCAGGTGCTAGAAGCTGTTAGACGCGCCTGGGAAAGTAACCTTGAACAGGAGCGCAAACCCAAACATGCATTCCAAGCCCTCCAAACAACGGAGGGCGAAGGAACGGAAAAACCCCGGGCGAAGGAACACGGAACAGAAGAAGACATGTGAAACGTTACAATGTTAACCAGACATTGGAATGGGAACATGACATATTGCCCCCCCAAAAGAAACTAAGGAGCCGGCTTGTCAGGATAGGCAGAGTGGAATTGGGTGACGAGATGAGGGGAATGGACGTCAGGAGCAGCAACCCATTCAGGATGAGGGAAATGTTTCCAGCGGACGAGGTACTGTAAACGGGAGCGTAGGCGGCGGGAGTCGAGGATGGATGTCACTTCGAAGTGTTGCTGGTTGTCAATCATGAGGGGAGGTGGAGGAATGGGTTGTGGATGCCAACGGTCCGACGACAGGCAGTGTTTGAGTAAACTACAATGGAAAACAGGGTGTAAACGTTTAAGGTTGTGGGGCAAATCAAGTTTAAATGTAACAGGGTTGAGCTGAGCAACAATTGGAAAAGGGCCGACAAATTTAGGGCCAAGTTTCTTAGACGGTTGTGGAGACTTAATAAATTTAGTTGATAAGTAGACTTTATCCCCGACCACAAAGGATGGTTCCGGGGAACGCTTTGCATCGGCATGGCGTTTATAGGCAGCCTGGGCATGGTGAAGAGCCAGTAGAATATTGGACCATGAGTCTTTAAGAGAGTCCGCCCATTCAGCAAGGGTGGCTGGTAGCGGTTGAGGATGAGGAAGTTCAGGAATAGGAACAAAGTCACGTCCAAAAACTGTTTTAAAGGGAACTTGGCCAGTGGTTTGATGAACGGAATTGTTGTAAGCGACCTCAGCAAATGGGAGTAAATCGACCCAGTTGTCTTGTTGGTAGTTAACAAATGCCCTGAGATATTGTTCCAATGTAGAATTAACCGCCTCTGTAGATCCGTCCGTTTCCGGATGCCAGGCGGTGGAAAGCGACTGTTTTGTACCTAAAAGTTTTAAAAATGCCCGCCAAAATTGTGACGTAAATTGTGTACCTCTGTCACTCACCAAACGGGCGGGGATACCGTGGAGGTGGTAGACGTGGATGAGGAAGAGGCGTGCCAGCTGTTGGGCGGTGGGGATAGAAGCGCAGGGGATAAAGTGGGCTTGTTTGGAGAAAAAGTCTTTAACGACCCAAATGACAGTTTTGCGTTGACTAGGGGGTAGATCAACAATAAAGTCCATGGAGATGTCCTGCCAAGGGACAGATGGAGTGGCAACAGGTTGAAGGAGACCTTGGGGTTTCCCTGGTTTGCGCTTTATCGCCGCACATACAGGGCATGCAGTGACATACTCCTTTAAATCCTTGAGTAAAGTTGGCCACCAGAATTGCCGGCGAACAAGGTGTAGAGTTTTTACGTAGCCAAAGTGTCCAGCTAGCTTGTCATCGTGGCAGCGCTGGAGGATGGGTTTTCGCATTGCCTCGGGGATATAGAGACGATCGTTGCGCCAGGCAAAACCATCGGTGAAAGTTAAAATGTGTCTATTGGTTTGCAACCAAGTATCTGTTTTAAGGTGGGAAAGCAACTGTTGTTGCAAATCGGAAGGAATTGACAAGTGTGGCGAGCGGCTGGAAGGCGAAGCGGCTGGAGGCTGATTTGATTGTGCTCGGGTCTGGCTGCGAGTTACTGCCGCCAAACTTAATTGTTTGTCGGTCCAGACGGTACCTTGGACCGTTGGCCCTGGGCCAGCATCTTGGGGTCTGCGTGAGAGTGCATCAGCCAAAAAGTTTTTCTTGCCTGGTATAAATTTAAGGGTGAAGTCGAAGCGGCTGAAAAACTCAGCCCAGCGGAGCTGTTTGGGACTGAGTTTTCGACTGGTGCTTAGAGCTTCCAGGTTTTTATGGTCAGTCCAGACTTCAAAAGGGATTGAAGTGCCTTCCAATAGGTGTCGCCATGTTTCTAAAGCCGTTTTTACAGCAAAAGCCTCTTTTTCCCAAACGTGCCATCTTCTCTCTGTTTCAGTGAATTTGCGAGAGAGGTAGGCACAGGGTTTTAAAGCGCCAGATTGGTCAGCTTGTAGCAGAATTGCTCCTATGGAAAAATCCGAAGCGTCCACTTGTAGAACGAAAGGTTTAGAGGGGTTTGGATGCTGTAAAATTGGTTCTGTGGTAAAGATTTGTTTGAGCGCTTCGAACGCTTGCTGACAGGCTGGAGTCCATTTAAGGAGTGCGCCTGGGTTCTTCGAACGTCGCGTATCCCCCTGTCCTTTAGTTTTTAACAGTTCAGTAAGGGGGAGGGCGATTTCTGCAAAATTTTGAGCGAATGCCCGATAGAAATTAGAGAATCCAAGGAAACTTTGTAATTGTCTCCTGGTACGGGGAGGCTCCCATGCTACAATAGCTTCTACTTTTGCAGGGTCCATTTCAATGCCCTGCGCTGAAATTCGGTACCCTAGGTAATCAATTTGCGACTGATGAAATGCACATTTTGACAATTTTGCGTACAACTCTGCCTTTTTCAACTTAGCCAGTACCTGACGCACCAAGTGGATATGTTCTGACATGGTTTCAGTATAAATCAATACATCATCCAAATATACCAGTACCCCCTTAAATAGGTGGTCATGCAAGACCTCATTGATTAGTTGCATAAAAACCCCAGGTGCCCCAGACAAACCGAATGGTAAGACCTTATATTGGAAAGCCCCAAGAGGGCAGTTAAACGCTGTTTTCCACTCATCCCCTTTCCTTATGCGAATGCGAAAATAAGCTTCTCTCAAATCCAGTTTTGAGAAAATTTTGCCCCTGGCCAGATGTGATAACATATCTTTGATCAGGGGCAAAGGATATTTATTTAATATTGAGACCGCATTGAGCCCGCGGAAATCGGTACAAAGCCTTAAAGACCCATCCTTTTTTGGCCGAAATAGGACAGGAGCTCCTACCGGGGAATTTGCCGGCTCAATGAAACCTCTAGCCAGGTTTTTGTCGATGAACTCCCTTAGCGTGGTAAGCTCTTTGGGAGACATGGGATATATTTTTGGGTGAGGCAATTTTACATTTGGTAAAAATTCAATGGCACAGTCCGTTTTCCGGTGGGGTGGTAAGCGATCCGCTTCCTTTTCCCCAAATACTTCAGCAAAATCCTGATACTGATTGGGGAGTCCCTCAAGAGGTTGAAGCGTTTGTACAGTGGTATACGCTACCCCTCCACCCTCCATGTCCTCCAGTAGGTCCTTTTCGGGTACTTTATAAAATCCATCTGCAAACGTCACAGTTCTATGTAGCCAGTTGATGAAAGGGTTTTGTTGCACAAACCAAGGCATCCCCAAGATTACCAGAGGACCCCCCACTGGAGCTACCACAAATGGCAGCTTTTCCTGATGGGAGCCCATCTGCAAGGCGACCAGTCCCGTAGAAAGATTGACTGCTTTCCCTCCCGCCATAGTTCCATCCAATTGGGTGAAAATCATGGGTCTTGGCAAAGGGAACGTGGGCAGTTCCAGAGCCGCTACTACATCAGGGTGCATTAGGGAACGGGAGCAACCCGAGTCTAGCATGGCCCACACTTCCACTGTTTTGGTTTTTGAGCTCAGTTTAACTTTAACAGTCAGTGTGGGGAAGTTTCCACTCACCGAATCATGGTTATGCCCGGTTTCTTCCACCTGCCCTAGGGCGCCCTTCAGGGCAGGTGGTAGGCTTTTCCCGCCGGCTGCTCGAACTGCAACTCTTCCTCCTCTTCCCCGAAGGGTAGGTCGGAGGGGTCCAGTTCCGCGAGGGCTGCCTTCAGTTTCCGCGGTGGCACAGGAGCAGACGTCTTTACCGTGGGTTTCGTCTGTCGTTCCTCTGGACGGCGTCTCGGGCACGACGTGGCTCGATGCCCTTCTTTCCCACATCGGAGGCACTGACCCTTGGAGAACCGTTGTTCCCTCTCTTCTTCCCAGGTTTTCGGTTTGGGGCGGCTGGCAAGTCCAGATGTGCGCGCCCCTCTAGCGAGACGTGTTTGTCTAAGCTCTTTGGTATGGGCATAGGTTCGTAGGGCATTTTCTGCGCTTCCTGCCAACTGAATCCACCCATATAGCGTTTTAGGGTCATCTCTGCCCAGAGCCCATCGAAGGATTTCGGGTTCAAGCCCCTGCTTGAACAATTCGATGATTGTTGGCTCGGACCAGTCTTCCACTTTTCCTGCCAAAGCTTTAAACTCCAACGCATATTTGGCAACTGAGAGGGACCCTTGGTAGATTTTCCGCAGGTCATTTTTGGCCGTTTCTTGAGCTAGGGGGTCTTCGAAATGCTCCTTAAGTGCCCACAAAAAGTCATCGAAGTCCTCTAACTCAGTTGCCTCAGCTTGGCATAGTTGCACATACCAATCCGCTGCCTTTCCTCTCAGCTTGTTGGCAATGAAATTGACCTTGCCATGTTCAGACCGAAAGTTTCGACCCCAATCTTCAATGTAGTGCTTGGCATTGGTAATAAAGAAGGAGAGCGTTGTGGGATCCCCATCGAACTTCACTCCAAATGGTGGGAAGGTTCTTGCCGGCTCAGCTGGCTGTGGTGGTGCCGCGAATGTCAGCATGCGCCGAGCCCCCATGGGTGGTCGATCCCTAGGAGGTCTTGCCTCTCGCTCCCCCCCTTGACGGTCTGATCGAATCTTGCTTCTCCCCCGGGTCGACATGGTACTATGCCTGGGGTACTGTGACGGCTCTTCTTCCCAATCCTCCGGGGTGGGCTCTGCCTCTCTGGGTAGATCCTCTTTGGGTAGATCCTTGAGGATCGTCACTATTAAATCCATTTTATCTTCTAATGCCCTCATACGGGCCGGAGTGACCGGCTCCTCCGAGGGTTGGTTGGTTACCACCACCCGCGGTGACAAGGGGACTTCATGCTCCCAGGTCAATTGTGGAGACCCCCTCCCCTGTACTCTTTCCATGACAGTTCTATGTTCACTCCTGAGACTCTCCTGCATGGATATCAGCAGCTCGTCCAATTGGATATCTCGCAACTCCCGACGTGCTGCTCTTTGCGCTCTCGAAGTTAGCACTGGCCGACTTTTGGCCGCCTCCCGCTCTTCTTCGCTTCCCTCACTTGCGCGAAGTTGAGGTTCTGTCATCGCTAGCGTTCCCTCTTATCCAATGATTGGATGGGGCTAGCGGAAAATGGATAAAATGATTCTCAGCTTTATGTAACGATTGCCTAAACCCAAATACTCAGTCTCACAAGCTCGGGCTTAAAGATAACTGATTTATTAAAGGAATAGTATGCAAATACAGAGAAAGCTGAGAATGAGCAAAAGCGCGCCAAATACAAACTTAAAAGCTTTGCTTGTAAGCAGATCCCGCCCCATCGCCCGTCAGGACGCTCCCCCTCCCAGGTGCTAGAAGCTGTTAGACGCGCCTGGGAAAGTAACCTTGAACAGGAGCGCAAACCCAAACATGCATTCCAAGCCCTCCAAACAACGGAGGGCGAAGGAACGGAAAAACCCCGGGCGAAGGAACACGGAACAGAAGAAGACATGTGAAACGTTACAATGTTAACCAGACATTGGAATGGGAACATGACATGTTGTCTTTTGTGTCTTTGAGAAAGACAGAACCAAATGTGTAATCATGACAGCCATCCATAATACCCATGAGACCAATCGCTCCATGTGCTGGTCTATAGAACAGTACTAGACCACTGACATTGCTTAAGCACTCTGATTACCTACCTAACTAGAGCTATCCCTTGCAAAAACAGTCCCTTAACCAGAAATATCCTTCAATAACACTTTCTCATCCTCAGAATTGCACCTTCTAGCAAAACATTAGCCTTTATGGCCAGGATCTAGTCCTATGCAGCTACCAGCCCCAGGATCACTGCATCACTCCCACTGAGGGTGAGATAGACATTTTGAGACAGTCCCCAGTTTAGTTAGTGTGCAGATACACTTCTTGCTCCCACCCATCAGCATTTTTATAGAGAATATATAATTCTTTAGGGGCTCCTAAAGGTGTTTTTTATCATCTTCTCATTCAGTACAACAGGACCACAGGGATCCAGCCCAGAGTTGCCAGTGGTATTTTTGTTGAGTTTCTCAATTCCATTGCAGACACTGGTTGATTCAGTTCCATGGTTTGTGCTCTCTGTATCTGTCAAGAATATTACATTGAATTTTGGGCCAAAACTTTGCCAAACTGCTCTCTGCATCAGGAAGTTGTGTGTTTTTGCCAAAAGCAACGTGTATATGTTCTATCTGAAAACTATAATCTTAAATTTTTACTTGAGATATTTCATTGCCCTAAAAGGATGGTGATCTTTCCTTCATTCATTGCATTTATATTCTGCCATATCTATAAAGGGCTCCACAGTATACAACAATGAATCACAGACAGTGTTACCTTAATTATATCCTGAAACTATCTTGCTTTAGAATTATTTTATTCCTTCCTTCCTGCTCCTCCTGCAATGGGGAGTGTGATGTGAATTCACTTATTTTACACAACACCTATTTCTATATATCCATTGTTCCTTAACCTTAATCTCTTCTTCATTTTATGGTGGATGGTCATAATTATTAGTTCTGCATTTTATAGTTTGGTTTAGCCAGAAAACCCAGTTTTTTCCCAATATATGATAGCTGTTGTAGCACATCTCTGTTTAATGGTCATGCTGTGTCCTTATTTGGACGCTTGGGTCGTTGTCAGGATGTTCTGTTTCAGACTGTCTTCCCATGTATCACATATACATTACTTGATACTTTGAATCAATATGAGAAGTCTTCTCTTGTTCTCTCACAGTTTATCCAATTCATAGGGGCAAATATGAATGCCACTGAAGAAGCTGCTTTTCTCCCACTGCCTTCAAGTTCTTACATATGGAGTCACATCTGCTTTAAGGCTGAAGGCCAGCATCATTTTTTAGTTGCTTGAACCCTTGGCACCTGCTCCCTCTGGGATATGGTTCCCCTTATAGGTGTTGTACCTTTATAACATTCCACTGGGGTCAGATACCAGATGTCTCCATCTCTCCATTCCATCAGAGATTAAGGAATCCTTTATCTGGTGGCTGAGTATGACAACCTCACCAAAGATACCCTGTACTTTCTTCCCTGAAACAGATCATTGGTGAGGCATCCATGCTGGGTTGGAGAGTGCATCTTCAGTTCCTTTGCATCCAGAGTATCAGGCTGGTACCCAAAGCATCATGGCATATCTCAACAAACTACAATATGTAGGTCTATGTGATGGAATGTCTAACATGGAGTTTTTAAAGGTTAATAAAAGAACTCCAAGCAGCTAACAACAATCTTGCAAAGTAGAAGTGTGAACCAAAAAAGAAACTTGCACATTAAGCTTAATTACGTTCAGAAAATAATTCAGTCTTCACACAGTAGTTAGATGAAGAGAAAAAAAAAGGTAGCTTACATTTATTCAGTGGATCTGGATACAAGTAGCTTCATAGTAGAAAGCACTTATTCATCACTGGTTCTTTGTAGACATTTTCTATGGAAATAGAAATGTCTGTGTGCAAGCAAGATGAAAGGACAAGAGCTGCATTCTGCAGCACCTCCTGCTTGCAGGTGTGCCAAAAGGTAATGGAGATTGTTAATCCCCAAACCCAAGAAGAAGAAGGAAGTGGAAATAAGGTGACCCATGTGACATCCCACAAGCACAATAGATGTGTTTACTAGAGGACCCCCCCCCCTTTATGCTTATGAGACAATGAATTGACCCCCTGATAATTCCAACTTAACAGACCCTGGGAACATGGAGTGGGGAGTAAGATCTCTACAAGAGGGAGTTGGATCATTACATAAAAAAATTCTTAGCCTTGGGGAGGGGGGGAAATGTGAGAAAGAAACTCAGAGTAGTTCCACTTTAATCATGCTACATATAAGTTGTTCTGGATAATTG
The DNA here is from genome assembly GCF_035149785.1 of Candoia aspera. Taxonomy (NCBI): domain Eukaryota; kingdom Metazoa; phylum Chordata; class Lepidosauria; order Squamata; family Candoiidae; genus Candoia; species Candoia aspera. The sequence continues at coordinate 47,488,790 of NC_086158.1, read as the reverse complement.
CTTTGGCAGGCTTTCAGGATTGATGTCAAGCCCGTTGAGGCTGGCAAACACAGGAGAAAAGAATCACTTAAATTTCTGGAATGAACATTATTGCTATTAGGGTAATGTAAGAAAATCTGCTTCACTCAAAAGGATGTGTGTATTCTTGGTCTTTCACAGACTATCTGAAAGTGTTGGGTTCTCACATCAGCATTTCTCCAAATGGATAAAAACCACTGTTGGGCTTTTTATGAACAGACCAAGCTTGGTATCTGAGAGCATATCAGGACCTATTTCAACATCTGTAGCTTTCTTTTTTAGTATTCCTCAGTCAGAGCTGTACTGGTCAGTTACCTGGATTTGGCTTTCTATATTTTTCAAAGCTATCATTTGGACCTCCAAGCCCAGATAGATGCAACCTAATACTCACCAGTTGCCTGAATCCCAGAGTCCAGAGTGAAAAAGAACTGGCTACTATCTGTGACTAAAGATATTAGATTGTCATCTGTGAATTCATACAGCCAGCCCTCAGGCTCCACTTGGTGTCAAATAATATCAGAGTTTCTTGCTGTCAGATCCATTATGTTGGCCTCAGAAACTATTAGCAAGAGGCAAGTATAGTCATGCATAATATGCGTGGAAGACAGAACTCTTGCCAAAGATCTGTAAGCTCTGGGAGACGTAGAATGGGTTCTGTGCACGTGCATAATTCATACATTTGAATTCACATATGATTACTAAAACAACTTCACTTACAGATAAGTAACCAGTTCTTCTTGCACTTATTTAGTTATAAGGTAGACTAAGAAAATACAAATAAGTATTTTTTGCAGTTATTCAGTTGCATTCTGATAAATGGGTGTGAATTTGTCATTATACTTCAATTTAATCCTAAGGGAAGACATCATGAGGGAAGTCTTCCAGAGTGAGAGAAGAACAAGTAATAGAGGAGAATACAGATAGAAATTCCTTCCACCATATTCCAATTATAAAGTATGGTCAAAAACTTAAAGACAAATTCAAAAGAAATTTACAAACATCCTGAGAAGAAGATAAAAAAGAGAAGATTCTTTTGCAAAGAAAGAAAGTTTTTAAGAAAAGGCAAGGCAGATTTTGGCATAGCAATCCGGATGTCCACTCAACACTATTGAAAATGGATCACTTTGTAGATCTTCATGGGGTAACTACATCAAAATTCACATTGGTCTCTAATCCAAACTAGTGCCATCATTAAAGAATAGATTATATTAAAAATAGATCAAGTTTTTGGTTGGTTAATACTATGATTAAAACTCTATATCCATTCCTTATTTAAGTTGGCACACTTTTTTTTACCATCATTGACAAGAGTAGTTGGTGCTTAGATTCCAATAGCATCCCACCCTGCTCATCGCTTTTTCACTCCCAACTATTCCTTCCAGAAGCAGCTTTTCCTCTTCAAAAATATTGGACTATAAAAACATTCATTTGTATCTATGATGTGTATCTGGTCCCAATACAGTAAAGACTCCCTTGAGGTGAGCTTCATGGAGACTTCATGGACATGCCCATGTAATTCTCTTGGTAAAAACACAGAAGTGGTTGGTCATGGCCTTTTTCTGAGATTGTTAGGACTTTCCAGTCTAGCTTATAGCCCTAGTAGTGACTGATGGTCTCTCACCCAAGTACTAACAAAAGCAGACCCTACTTGGGTTTTGGACATTAGGAGGGTCATTTTAATATTTTCTTTTTGTGGCTGCAGAAAGAAAAATAGCACTCAACATATAACATTAGCATTACCTAAGAATTTTCACTTTACTAGGGTACACAGTGAATTATTATATAACACTGAAGTAAATGCAGAGATTGAAGATTAGAAATCCATTCTGAATCAGGCAGTTATTAAAGGGTTACATTTCTTGTGCCCTTTTTTGTGGGAAGATTTAGCATCACCTTAAATATTTGTCTAGTAGGGGTAGAAAGTGTATTTATTTACTTACTTACTTACTTATCAAATTTATATTGCCCACATCACACAAGGTGACTCTGGGTGGTGTACAATAAAATCAACAATTAAAATATATAATAAAACCACTTAAAACACTTATATAATTAAACATAAATAAGAACAAGATCGCAAGAGGGTTAAAATCAGAATGTTATACATGGTGCAGCCAACATGTGGGCTCCCTGCTGCCAGGGGATCCCCAGGCCTGATGAAAAAAATCACATTTTGAGGGCTTTCCAGAAGACCATAAGGGTTGGGGCCAAACTCACCTCGGGGGAGGGGGGATGATGTTCTAAAAGGCAAGTGCCACGGCAGAAATGCTTGTCTCCTGGGTCCCATCAGATGGAACTCCTTAGCAGATGGGACCTGAAACATACCTCTCCTGCCAGACCTGATGGGGCAGGTAGATGTAACTGGGGAGAAGCAGTCCCTCAAATAACCCAGCCTCACACCATGAAGGGCTTTAAAGGTCAAAACCAGCCTTTGAATTGCACCCAGAAGCAAACCGGCAACCAGTGCAGCTCACGAAGCAGAGGTGTGACGTGTGTCCTCCTAGGGGCACACACAACTGCCAGTGCTGCTGCATTTTGCACCAGCTGAAGCTTCTGGATACTCTTCAATGGCAGCCATATTTTAACACAGCATGTTAAAATAGTCCACTCGGGAGGTGACCAGGGCATGAGTAACTGTGAGCAGAGCCTCACAATCCAGGAACGGGCACAACTAGCACACAACATGAAGTTGCGCAAAGGCCCTCCTAGCTACGACTGCCACCTGCTCTTTGAGCAGGAGTCATGAGTCCAGAAGGACCTCCAGATTGCAAACTGGGTCTGTTTGGGGCAGTGCCATCCCATCCAGTACCAAAGATGGCAAAGTCCCAGATTCTGAAAGCCCTAAGACCCAAAGCCATCCAGTCTTGCCAGGGTTCAGTTGAAGCCTGTTGTTCCCCATCCAGATCCCCACAGCCTCCAGGCACCAGGATAGGGCGGAGATGTATAATTGGGTATCATTAGCATACTGATGATACCTCACCCCATGTCATATGAACCTGGAAGGGCAGTACTTCTTCAAAATGCAGATGGATTGTGCATTTGAATGTTCATCCATTACAAAATATCCCTGCATGCAGAAAGCAATTGCTATATTTTTTTATTTGGTCTCTTTCCCTCAAGTTTAATGCTTCCTGTACATATTGGTTGTACCATACTAATTTTCTGAACATTAAGTTGGCTCAAAGCATACCAGCAGGACTTGAAATAGTGCTGTCCCTCTGTGCATAATTGCATGACTGACTTCTGACAATACTCCAAGTGAAGCCTTTTGATACATGAATTCAAAACCAGTATTGTGAAACCATCATACACTACAGAGAGATACAAAAGCTAATTCTGATTGCACAAGGGGTCCACACCAAAATAGAATTCCCATCTGTTGCCTTAATGGAAAGCCAGGCTGCCACTACTAATCTCTTTCTTTAAATCCTAGTTAACTGTGTCACCATGCTAAAAATGGGCAGTTGATATAATGTGGCCAGCCCAATATTTTTCTGGCTGAGAAGGTTTTGGGCCATCCACATGCCACATCTGGATACAAAACTCTATGAAAAGTTATCAGGTGCTTTAGGAAAGGTAGTGGATTTAAACTTTATTTTTTAAAAATTGATACTTCATATGTAAAAATTTGGGGAGCAAGGAAACAGGAAAACAGATCTGACTTTTTAAACGAGCTCTCTAATATTTTCTGATACAACAGAAAGGATTCAGATACTGTCCTACAATTACTCAAATAAATCACAAATATTTTATAGATCCAACACAGTCAAGATTCTGTCTAGATGACCTGGGTGTTCCCCCAGCCTATCAACCTCTGTCTTCTCTTGCTGCTCTCAAGATTCCACATGGAATCCTGGATGAGTTTCCAGGTGGATAAAAGATTGGGGAGAAAAGGCAAATTAAAGTCCAACTGTGTTCTACCAGCATATTATACCTGTTTTCTCTGGCTTTGCAGATAAGCACGCAAATAAGTATGTTAACAACTACTAAGCAGGGAGCCACTGCTCTGACTAGAGGCCCCAGGGGTCCAATTAGTGGCACGTTTGTCCTGCTTTGGGGTGCTTGGGTGAAACACATTAAGGTTCCTGAGGAAGCAGGAAAAGAACTGTAATTATCCCCTGAGATGTGTGTGGATTATCTGCACATTGCATCTCACCCAGCAGACAGGCGAAGAATGGTTGTTGGGTGACACTGGAATTTCCCAAGTGCAGTTGACTGCAGTTCAGCAGCAACAAGAACAAATCATAAACCATACAGGTAATGCAGTAGTAGGATGTTATATTTCACTGCAAAACAGGAAAGAATTTGGGTCTTCAGCAAATGCTGGGCATCTCATTCACCAACTTCAGCTGAATTTGGAGAGGACACCTATGTTCTTCTTAAGTCCTCTGATGTCATGCGCTGCCTACCACTGAGTGAAACACAGACACTGATTCAGGGAAGAGCAGGTTCAGGTTTATTTCAGCGTAGTGCTAGACGAGAAAAAAGCTGAGAGTGAAGGGAGCGCGCCGGTGCGGGGTTTAAATAGCCCGCGCCGGTCAGCGCCCCCCCCACTTTGGGTTGTGTCATCCCCCCCCAGTCCTGCATGCTTCCGTGCCGGTAGGTGAAGGGTTGCAGGTCCCCTGCTGGTGCCCCAGGCTTCGCCCATAATCGGTTTCTTTCTCCGGCCGGTGATTGCTGTCAGCTGGGCGATCTCCGTTGCGCTTTGCTGACAGCTACAGGTGAGCCTCGTGATCTGCCCTGTCTTTGTCTTTCCTTCTTCCTCTTTTGTGTCCTGATGGCTGGGTCATCTGGCCGGGGTCATTCCCTTCTCCTCGGGGTCTGTGTCTGTTGTTGTGCGTGCTTTGCTTATCTTAAATCCCTTCCTCTGCTTCCTAGGTATTGTCATGTGTGCCATTGTGCTGATGCCTTCAGCTCAACGGTACTCATGACATACTGCCCCCCCCCCCGGCATTCCGGGTTTCCCCGGGAGAGCTGTCAAAAAAAATTTATTTTTTATTTTTTGTTTTTCCCGCCGGAGTGTTTTCGCCCCTCCCCCTGCTCCGCCCTCTACCTCGTGTCCATCTTTTGGATGTGTTCCGAGTGCGCATGCCTCGACCACACCCTGGGAGTGCGCATGCCCCGACCACACCCTGCTTGTTCATGCTCAGTTCATCGTGGGTAGAGGCGTGGCTGGTCGGGTGCTTTTCAGCTCCAGGTAGGAACCTTATCTTTTTGTATTGTGAGTTCGTCATTGTCATGTGTGCATCCTGGGCATTTGCCCCCTGGCGATGCACTTGTGACCAATCGTCTCTCCCTAGTGGGCCCGGGGCAGGGGGAGGGTGAGTCCCGGGGGGGAGGAGGTCTACTCAAGTCGCGGGCTTGGGGGGCCCTTTCCCCTGTGGGCGCGGCGGGTGGGGGGGGGAGGCCCGAGGGGGGAAGGGTGTTCAAGGGGCCGGTTCGGCTTGGCGCCCCTTTGGCTTGTCGGGGTACGTCCTATGGAATGCCCGGGTCAGGTCTGGCGCCTTGACGTGTTGCGCCGCCACCCATTCTGGGTGGGGGAAGTGTTTCCACCTCACTAGGTAGTGTAGTGTTCCCCGTTGACGGTGAGAGTCGAGTATTTCTCTTACTTCGAAATGTTGTTGGCCATCGATCATCACTGGGGAGGGCAGCGGCGTGCTTGGGTGCCATCGAGAGGTGGTTGCAGGTTTCAGGAGGCTGCTGTGAAATACCGGGTGGAGTCTCCTTAGATTGTGCGGCAGGTCCAGGCATACTGCCACCGGGTTCACTATCTGTGTCACTCGAAGCGGCCCGATATACTTAGGCCCCAGTTTCTTCGAGGGTTGAGGTGATTTCATGAATTTGGTGGATAGGTAGACCATATCCCCTGCCTGGAACATCGGTTGCTGGCGCCGGTGCTTGTCGGCCTGTTCTTTGTAGGCCACCTGTGCTTCCTTCAGCGCTGCCGTGATTATTGGCCACGATTCCGCTATCTTCTGTCCCCAGTCACTAGCGTCCACTTGGGGTCCCGGGGGTTGCGGTAGCTCTGGTATGGGTACGAAGTCGCGCCCAGAGACTACCTCGAACGGGGTTTTCCCTGTGCTCGTGTGGACGGCGTTATTGTATGCGACTTCTGTGAACGGAAGCAGTTCGACCCAGTCGTCTTGGTGGTAGTTGGTGTATGAGCGTATGAATTGTTCCAGGGTGGCATTGAGGATCTCTGTGGCTCCGTCCGTCTGGGGATGCCAGGCCATGGATAGGGCTTGTTGGGTCCCCGTCAGTTTTAGGAAGGCCCGCCAGAATTTCGAGGTGAATTGTGTGCCCCTGTCGGTCACCACGCGTGCGGGACATCCGTGTAACCTGTACACGTGTATAAGGAAGAGTTTGGCCAGTTGCTGGGCGGACGGGACCGATGAGCAGGGGATGAAGTGGGCCTGTTTCGAAAAGTAGTCTTTCACCACCCAAATGGTCGTTTTCTTCTGGTTGGGTGGGAGATCTACTATAAAATCCATGGAGATTTCCTCCCATGGGTGGGAGGGCTCCGCCACCGTTTGTAGAAGTCCCGGGGGCTTACCTGGTGCCCGTTTGGCCATGGCGCATGTCGGGCAGGACGCTACATAGGCCTTCACGTCCCGTCTCAGCGCGGGCCACCAGAATTGTCGTCGTGTTAGATGCAGGGTCTTTAGGAACCCGAAGTGTCCTGCTTGCTTGATGTCGTGTGATCTGCGCAAGATCGCCTGGCGTTGCGAGTCCGGGACATATATTCTGCCTTCCCCCCATGCTAGGTCCTGTGACATCGTCACCTTGTTGGGGTTTGCTAGTAGCCAGGGGTCGGTTTTGAGGGCGGCGGTGAGGTCCGCGCGTATACCTCCTGGCAGTCGCGGGTGGTGCCGTCTGGTCGCTGGTTGGCCTGCTGTCGGTTGCGACGTGGGGTTGGGCTGCTTCTGAGCACCGCTCCAGGTGGTCACAGCCATCCCCAGCTGGGAGGCGGATAGGACCGTCCCGATCATATCTGGGACGGGCTCTTCATCTTGGGGCAGTCGGGAGAGGGCGTCAGCCAGGAAGTTCTTTTTGCCCGGCATGAACTTCAGTTGAAAGTTAAAGCGGCTGAAGAATTGGGCCCATCTGACCTGTTTCGGGCTGAGGCGTCTGGGCGTCCGGAGGGCCTTGAGGTTCCGGTGGTCTGTCCAGACCTCGAATGGTTGGGTGGCTCCTTCCAGTAGATGCCTCCATGTTTCTAGCGCCGATTTTACTGCGAACGCTTCCTTCTCCCACACGTGCCAGCGCCTTTCCGTCTCCGAGAATTTCCTCGACAGGTAGGCGCATGGCTTCAGGATTCCTGTGGGGTCCTTTTGGAGTAGTATGGCCCCCAGGGAGAAGTCTGAGGCATCGGCTTGGACCACGAACGGCCGTTCTGGGTCCGGGTGCGCGAGGATTGGCTCCGTGGTGAACAGCGCTTTCAGCCTGTTGAATGCGGTTTGACACGTGGGAGTCCAATTTAGTACTGTCCCTGGGTTCTTGGCGCGCCGTGTGTCCCCCACTCCTTTAGTTTTGAGGAGGTCTGTTAGGGGGAGGGCTATCTCTGCGAACCCCCGTGCGAATGACCTGTAGAAATTCACGAAGCCGAGGAAGCTTTGGAGTTGGCGCCTGTTACGTGGGTGTTCCCAATTCACCACCGCCTCGACTTTTGCGGGGTCCATTTCTATGCCTTCCCCGGAGATTCGGTACCCCAGGTAGTCTAGGTGTGCTTTATGGAATTCGCACTTTGAGGGTTTGGCATAGAGTTTCACCCTTTTTAGCTTCTCGAGGACTTGTCTGACTAGGGTTACGTGTTCCTCGTGCGTCTGGGTGTAGATGAGGACGTCATCTATGTAGACCAGGACTCCTTTGAACAGGTGTTCATGCAGTACCTCATTGATGAGCTGCATGAACACTCCCGGGGCCCCTGCTAGACTGAATGGCAGCACTTTGTACTGAAAGGCGCCTAGGGGGCAGTTGAATGCAGTTTTCCATTTGTCCCCCTCCCTGATTCGGATTCGGTAGTATGCCTCGCGAAGGTCCAGCTTGGAGAATACTCTACCCGTGGACAGGTGGGCGAGCATGTCTTTCATGAGGGGTAGGGGGTATTTATTGGATAGGAACGCTGCGTTGAGGCCCCGGTAGTCGGTGCAGAGCCGTAGGGTGCCGTCTTTTTTCTCCCGGAAGACGGGCGCTCCGACCGGTGAGCATGCCGGCTCTATGAAACCCCTCTCCAGGTTTTTATCGATGAACTCCCGGAGGGTTGTCATCTCCTTCGGGGTCATTGAGTAAATCTTCGGCCTGGGTAAGGGGACATCGGGAAGCAGGTCAATCCTACAGTCCGTCTTGCGGTGGGGGGGTAGTTGATCTGCCTCCGCTTCTCCGAAGACCTCTGAGAAGTCAGCGTATTGCTCAGGTAGGTCTTCTGGGGTAGCTATGTTGTCCTGGGCTGCCACCTCTGCCCTTCCCACTGTGGGGTTGATCCTGCCCGCTGGAACTGGCGCCCGGTACGCACCGTCATCAAATTGGAAGGTGCAGGTCTTCCAGTTAATGCGTGGATTGTTGGTCGCGAGCCATGGTATTCCCAAGACTACGATGGGCCACCCTATGTGGGTTACCACAAACGATGTTCGTTCGGTGTGGGTGCCCATTTGTAGGGTGACCGGCTCGGTCTGCATCGTGGCTGGTTTCCCTCCCGCTGTTGAGCCGTCCAGCTGGTGGAATGCCAGCGGCGTGGGGAGGGGAAGGCAAGGTAGGTCGAGCTTGGCGACTATGTCGGGGTGGATCAGGTTCTTGGAGCACCCCAAGTCCACTAGTGCCACGGCCATGGTGGCTCTGTTGCCAACGGAGAGTCTGATTGCCCCCATTATTATGGGGCTTTCGTCGCTCTGTCTATGTGTTCGCGCCCCTGTCCCACCACCTGCCTCGCGGCGCGTTTTAAGGCAGGCGGGGAGCATTTCCCGCCGGCTGGTCTGGGCCTTCGGCGTCCTCCCCCCCCAAGTAAGCGTCCCAGCCTTCGTCCGGTGTCGCTGTGGCTCCGGTCATCCGGCGGTGGGGGGGCGGCGGTGGGTTGGTTGGTTTGAGCGTTGTTTTCAGTGCGGGTTTGGGAGCGCTAGTTAGTGTTCAGTTGGAGAAGCAATCTGCCGTTTTGTGCCCCATTTTTCCGCACTTCCCGCAGGGCCCGTGAGTAAACTTCTTCTTTTGATGCGTGGGACCGGCAGGCCCCAAGTGTGGCGCGGGTACCTTTGGGCTGGTGTTTGTTTTGTCCTCTGTCGTCGCCATTAGGAAAGTCCGGTGCGCGTGTTCCGCTCTCCCCGCGAGGTGGATCCAGCCTTGCAGAGTCTCCAGGTCATCCCGGTAGAGTGCCCATTGGAGTACCTCACGGTTGAGGCCCCTTTTGAACATTTCTAGCAGGGTAGTCTTGGACCAGTCGTTGATCTTCCCTGCGAGGGCTTTAAATTCGAGGGCGTAGTCCGGGACAGTTCGTGCGCCCTGTTTGAGGCCTTGGAGCGCTCTTTTAACCCTCTCCTTGGCTAGCGGGTCCTCAAAGTAGTGCTTCATCTCAGTGATGAAGGCGTGGAAGTCAGAGAGGGTGGGGGAGTTGGACTCGTACATTTGGACGTACCAGTCCGCCGCCCTGTCTTGTAGTTTGATCGCCACGGCTGCGATCTTGTCCGCTTCTGAGTTAAAGGAGTGTCCGTGCCGCCCCATGAACTCCCTGGCATTTGTGATGAAAAACGAGAGTTTCGCGGGGTTCCCGTCGAAGAAAATGGGGAAGTCCTTCGGGGCCCGGGTGTTCGGTGAGTCCCCTCTTCTCGCTTCCCGACCCATGGCTTCATCCACCTGGGACGCTTGCTGGTTAGCATTTGGCCTATGGGGGTGCCAAGACCTGCTCGGGGTTTGGATCAGGGTGTGTACCTGCACAGGAACGTAGTTGTGAGGCATGGAGGACATCAGCGACTGCAGCATGGTCCCGAGGTCCCTTAGTTGGGCCTCCATGGCCACGAGTCTGGCTTGCGTTTCTCGGTCCGAGATCCGCGCCGCAGCTGTGGTCGGACCTGTCGGCGTTTCCACAAGGTTGAGCCACCGTTGGGGTTCAGGCGTTCCCGTCCGCTGGTCAGCTTCCTCGATTTGGAAGTGAATCAGCTGGTTTGCCTCTCCGTCCTCCATTGCGCTTGCTGCAGTTGGGCTGAGGCTCCACGCCTGTGGCTGGGGTGCGATGTGGGGCGGGGAGGTCTCCGTGGGTCTCGGGAGGTATGTTGCTCCCTCCTGTGGCCGGGACGCCTCCGTCTCCCTCCGGGGTTGGAGCTGAAGCTCGGGGTGGGCCGGGAGGGTGTCCGTGGCTCCTGGGGTCCGCGTTGCCTCTGGCCTCGGTCGGTCCTCCTCCTCTTCTCGCCGTGCGGCTTGCCCGTCCTGGCCGCGACGCGTCGGCTCCATCGCCCTCCGCTCGTGTTCTTCTCGCCGTCTGTTCCTCCCGCGGCTCGTTGTTGTCCGGTGGGGCTTGGCGAGGCTGAGTTTATGACTCTCAGCTTTATGTCATGCGCTGCCTACCACTGAGTGAAACACAGACACTGATTCAGGGAAGAGCAGGTTCAGGTTTATTTCAGCGTAGTGCTAGATGAGAAAAAAGCTGAGAGTGAAGGGAACGCGCCGGTGCGGGGTTTAAATAGCCCGCGCCGGTCAGCGCCCCCCCCACTTTGGGTTGTGTCATCCCCCCCCAGTCCTGCATGCTTCCGTGCCGGTAGGTGAAGGGTTGCAGGGCCCCTGCTGGTGCCCCGGGCTTCGCCCATAATCGGTTTCTTTCTCCGGCTGGTGATTGCTGTCAGCTGGGCGATCTCCGTTGCGCTTTGCTGACAGCTTCAGGTGAGCCTCGTGATCCGCCCTGTCTTTGTCTTTCCTTCTTCCTCTTTTGTGTCCTGATGGCTGGGTCGTCCGGCCGGGGTCATTCCCTTCTCCTCGGGGTCTGTGTCTGTTGTTGTGCGTGCTTTGCTTATCTTAAATCCCTTCCTCTGCTTCCTAGGTATTGTCATGTGTGCCGTTGTGATGATGCCTTCAGCTCAACGGTACTCATGACATCTGATGGCTGATTTATCTAGATCTGCCAAATAGCTAGATATGCTGGCACAGGGGGATCCCTTGTGACAAAGGATGAAACCTTCTTTGCACAGTGAAAGGCTATTTAGTACATGAAGCTATAAAACCAAGTCCTTTGGATATTAAAAATAGAATTGGGCAACGGATTTGGGATGATAATTTCTCCAAATTATTGCTCACCATCAGCAATATTTCTTTTAATGAACAGCAATAGATAAATGCATTATTTATAAATATTTAAATAAAATTAGATTTGTTACTGTGATAGGCAGTGACTGGGCAAAGTTAGAAATTTTAACCAGATTTAAAATCATGGGACAAACCAGAGATTGTGGATTTCTGAGCCTGTTCACAGTGGCAAAGGTGCTGTCTGCACACAAGGGACATGTAATTATGAGATCAAAGGTGTACTTGCATGTCCCCATAATGCCGTGGAGTTCTAGCAGTCTTGGAAAGTTGAGTTATATTGACCACCAGCAGGCACTGCATAACTGGTTTCATCCTTATTGGGACTCCTCGGACATGGGTAGTCAGATGTTATTCTATGGGTTTCAAACCCTCTGCCAGGAATTGAACTCACAGACCTTCACACTTAGATGACTATATAGAGTGCATTAACTTCAGAAGCTATCCAGGCCCTGGTGCTCAGTGGATATGGGAAGGGATATACAGAAAGTTTATCAGACTGGTGTATACAGCCCACCTACTCTTAAGCTCTTAGAGCAGAGAGATTCAGATGTTACATTACATCATGCCCCCAAACTTTACCAAACTTCCAGCCCCGATTTCTTCACAGTGTATATCCTGTGTGGCATTTTTCAATTATATTGATCATCAGGAAGGCACCACGTAACCAGTTTCTTCCTTATTGGGACTCCTCGGACAAAGGTAGTTTCTCAATAAAGTAAAGGTCCATGCATTATTTCAGGTATAGGGTTTGAACCCAATAGAATAACATCTGGCTACCCATGTCTGAAGAGTCTCAGTCACACAGTGCCTCCTGGTGATCACTGTAACTGAAAATACCACACAGTATATACGTTGTGTAAAAATAGAGAAAATTCCCCACTCTCCAAGGGGTGGTGGTGGTGGTGGTGGTGGTAGAAATCATGTAAAGCTCTGTACTATATATGGGGGCATGTTGTAATGCAACATCTGCATCTCTCTGCTGATAGCTTAAAGAAAGGTGGACTGTGTGTACCATTCTGATAGAGTTTGGACAGTTGAGGTGATTAGTTGAAAGTTAATTGGCTCAGCTCCTGCTCCAGAGGAAATGCTGTGACAACAATTTCACAGAGCTGCCCCTGGGCCTGTTGAATGGGTGGCTTCTCATCAAAAGGAACTCCTACCTTGCCATCTCCTACTTTCCAGGGTGCTCCCCTCCCTCCAGCAGCCAAGCAGCCATTTTCCCTTGGTGCTCCCAATCTGCCACCCTGACATTCCTTACCATGTGCTTGCTTGTCATCTCCCTCCCTATGGACAGCAGGCAAGATGAGATGAATATGGGGAATGGGGAAGGATGCTGGTCACCACTGCTTTGCTAAAAAGAGCATTGGCTAGCTTAATAGTGAGCCACCAAGAACACTCATATGATATTGTGGAAATAAGAGGGAATTTATGAGAGGAAGCCAAGGGGGCAAAAGTCTTGTGTGGAAGCATCCTCAGGCAGAGACAGTAAAACACAAACACCATTGCTAGATTCACATGGAGATTAGGCCTGAATAAATTAAAAGGAAATTGAGTCATAGGTTTACAGTATAGGAAGAAAAATAATCATGACTTTAGTTGGAACAGAAAAAGATGGTTTAGAGACAGAGATGCTTTTAATAAAGAGTGTGTGACTCATAAGAATTGTGGAGTGAGGATTACTTTTAAAACAGCATCTATTTAGAATTCAAATTATCCTTCCTGCTATAACAGCAAGCTAGTATGTTGTGTTCATGTAAAGCTAACCATATATAAGTGGAGAGCCTCAATCAGATCACTTACTCCTGATATTCAGCAAAGCTCATCAGGCTCAGCAGTGAGCAGCTTCGTCAAGTGGGGATCTGGGTCCCTACTCCCAGCAAACAACTGAACTATCACACCATCCCATGATTCTGAACAGCCAACAGAATTTTCTTACTCAACAAGCAGAAACAAGTTAAGCTGGTACTGTGTATATAATTACACCAGAACACCTGATATAGTTCCTGGGACTGGGAAGAAATTTAAAGAGGGGATTTAATGGCTGCAGTATATGTGAAATGGGTGTGCACCCTTCCCTTAGTACCATTGTTTGGTCCCAACTGGGTATGTGTAGTTAAAATTATGCTGGGCATTCTAATCACAAAATTTTAGTATAAGCCGTATAGTTCCGTTCTGATATAGTTTGATGCTTTATTTATCTAAAAGATTTGTATGGTCACCCATCTGAAAGCACAATTCTGGGCAGTTCACAACAACAATAAAACCACAGAAACCATAAAAACCATAAAACTAAACCTGAAAACCCAGTGCCTCAGTCATCCTCCTGGGATGCTCCAACAACCAGCCATAGACACCATCACTCTACCCCAGCACCTAGGTATCCCTCTCTCTCAACTAACATTTACAGGCTAGGAGAAGCATAAGCAAGCTGGATCATAAGGAGGCTTTTCCCTTTCTACAGAAATCATCCAGGGCTTTCTAAGGACTTCCTGGAACCTGGATCAGAAAACTGGGAGGATGGAACAGCGGGGGAATTGTCCAATGGGAGGATGTGGTTGCCTCCCATTCAGACTGAATATTTTGCAAGCTGTTGCAAGAGTATTTCTGTCCAGACAGGATTTTCTTACATGGACTCAGGGCCAAACCAACTTAAGCACAGACCAGAAGCGGCTTAAGTAGTAAATGAGGATAAGCCACTACAGTAGTTGCATTCCTGCCCTTGGTTTATCTGGTGTTAATAGGAGGTGGGCTAGTTGGGATTGGAATGTTCCAGTGTCCTTTTCTAGTGATCTAACTGCACAGCCAGATGTTTACTAATTCAGAGAGGCCTGAGTCCCTTCCATTTCTCTAAGTACAATGAAATTATAGTTTATCAAGACAAAATACCCCCACCAAGAGGCAGAGATGTTTGTTTTTAAAAAAATAAAAAATAGCAAATATCTAAATTTGAAACCCCCTTTGAGCTCCAGACTTCCTTGCTCATGCTTCTGGGTTGGCTTGTGCATCACAAGTTCAAAGTTCAATGTGAGCAGAGACAGATGTATTTCTGCAAGCATCTCTGGGGAATCATAAAAGAAGAACAAGGTAAGAGAGCTGATGAATACAGACTAAATAATCAATGGGTACCATTTACAGCTGATAAACTAAAAAGGCTACCTATGATGACTGCATGACCAGTATTAATAAACCCATTTTTTTTCCTTCAGAAAGGAACTGATATATCAGAACAAGAAAATATGAGGTCAGAGGAAAATAGAAAAACTTGTTGTGAGAGCCAGCATAGATACATGGTACGCATGGTGCTGGAAAAGCTGAGCTTCTCCTGCAAATCATCTTGCATGCTTATAGAATATGCTCTAATAAAGTAGAGAATGAGTGATCATGCTCCTGGCTTATTTTATGTCACTTTCACTGTCTAAGCACTCATGTTGCATATAAAATCCTCTATGATTTTTGCAATTAGTTATAAGAGAAAACCTCATACTGGATTTAAAATTTAAAGCCCCAGCTGATACAAGTCATTGTTGCTTCTTTTTAGGCTAAAAGTAGAAAGTGCAAATGCTGCCGTTAAATAACTTTCTGGGCTACAGTTTCCAGACTATATTACACTATCTCATCCCAACCTCACTTGCTTAGTTCTTGTTTCCAAATCCATTTCAGGCTAGCAATACTGACATAAAAGTCCTATCTCGGTTGGGACGTGATATTTGGAAAACTATCACTTTGCACACAAACCAGCCTGTAGGTGATTAGTTTATAAGAAGGCTAGATTGCTGGGGACTTGGGCATTTTTCTATAGCAGCACCTTGACTCTCCAAAGAAGTTTCAACTGGCTTGTTCCTTGTTCAGTTTTAGTCTAGAAGTTAAAAAAAAAACAACCCTTCTACACTTCCTTGAATGGCTTTTAGAATGTGGAGGTATGATCCTGCTCTCCTGGCAAGACTTCATTTTGTTCTCTTTTAACCTGCCTACTTGATGAAATTTAGACTAATGGTGTATCACGTATATTGCTGTTGTGAGGCTATTATGGCCAAAAGGACATTCTATATCCTGTCAATCATCTTATAAATATTAGATGCCTGTAAACATGGAGGCCTCAGAAACTGCTTGCAATCCACTTTGAGGCACTAAGGCTCTCATCATTAATCTGAAAAACAGCTGTGGGGAACAAGAAACAAGCGTTTTCCACTGTGATCCTTAGACTGTAGAGAATACCTTTTTAAAAAGAAGATTTCCTTATCCTTCTCTCACCATTTTTATTAGCTCTTAATTATCCCACCAGGCAATTTTCAGTCAGTGCTTTAAAGGATGTTTTAGTTGGCTGTTATTATAGATACAATTTACGTGGATGAGGGAAAATTTAACTAGTATGAAGAGAAGGCAGAAAGGTTAAACTCTCCCTTTCAAATGTGACAGATGCTTTGTGACTGAAAATACCTCTACAGTAACTTATTTGTGCATAGTAGGTATCATCTCCTTTGGCTCTGTCATTGTGAAATTCACTAGAGGTGTGTGGCTTCAAGAGTTTTACAAGGAGGTGAAATGCAGATGGCAGTTTGCTGTCAAGGCACTGGACTTCAGGAGACAATAACGTGAAACGAGCCATATTTTTCAAGCTTTATGGAACTTCAGCAGCAATGGAACCTCAGAGGCAGCTTTAGGAGCAAGAAGCAAAGAGCTGACAGGTTCAGCAATGAGCACAGAAAAACCAGAGGCAGAAGAAAGTATATACTTGTGAGTTAGTATCCTACTACAAACTGCCTCTCAAGCCATGGTGGGTAAAATAGTGTTCCTTTGAAATAAACAATCAGTCTGTGATTGTGCTGAAAAAGAAGTGTACTGGAAGCCAATAGGCTGGCCAAGTTTCCATAGCTAGCACATACTTGCCAGTTCAGTAGACAGCGTGGCAGTATTCAGCCAGTATTTTCTTCTGCTTGCAAGCCAGCTTGGAAACATAGTCTCTCTCCCCCCATTCCATAATCAAGTTCATTGTCTTTGAGTGAGTCTGCGTGGGTTGGAAAGGACAGAAAGGTGTAACAGAGAGGCACTTGTCTCCATCCCCTGCAAATGGTTTGGAACTGAGTCTGCTTCATGCCATTTCACTGTCACACACCACAGACTTCAGAATGCCGCCCTGCACTACTTCCAGTGCTCAAACAGCACAGCCTTACAGCAAGAGCAACAGGCTGGCAGACGTTCCAGGAATGTTCAACTATCAACCCATCAGGTCCCTTTGGATGAGCCCAGCCTACCTCACAGGGTTGCTGGTGTATGGGGATAAAATTAGAGGAGGGCCTCCAGCCCTTTTGAATTCTCTGAGAAAGGCAATAAATGCTATTATTGTAATGATTATCAATACTTAAAAAGTAGGTATGATATGAGGGCTGTATATTATACAGCTGGGCAGAAATAGTTTTTCAAAATTAGCCCCATAATTTGAGGGTAGAGAAATTGGGGGGATGATTTCTTCAAAACTCCCCCAACCATTTCTCGAGGTTTGGCACCTCTACTGAAAAAGCCCAATGGAAGGAGTTTCCCATCCCCAGGCCTTCTTTTCTTGGGATGGAACTGAAATAAGGGGAGTCAAGGAAGGAGCCCAACTCTGGAGAGATAATTTTACAATGGAAGAGTTGTACCTCTTGACCAGTCTGTAACTAAGCAGGCAAAAGAACAACATACTCCACTCACACTTCGCCTTTGAAAGAACATCTGGAAGTAGAGGAGAAAGAAGGGTGGCAGAAGTTTCCTGGAGAAGGACACACAACCAGCTAGGGTGTCCACAGGTATAGTAAAAAAAGCCATGATGTCATGAGTAACAGTGCAATCAAACCTCCACTCATTTTTATGTGTGTCACACATACAGTGCACATAAAAAACAGACAGAGCATTGATCACACTGTTGTGGCTGCCATCTTGACAATTTTTTTAACCACACTCTGTGGACACCCCTGCAACTAACTTACTTTACCAGGAGCTATACTATGGTCTCATTCCAGACTCTAGTGTAACTTTAAGGATGAACAGCCTTGGAGGAGAAACCTAACAATGGTTACTAGTCAGACTAGCTATATATTCACCCCAACATGAGAGGCTGTTTGCTTGTGAATAACAGTTACTGGGATATATGAGCTGGTAGATGTTCTTTGATTAGCTGAGCAAACTGTTAACTTAGCATTTTGGTTTGATGTAGTGTGGTTCTTCCTGGGTCTAATATTCATTTATTTGTGCATATTTAGCCTTTCCTTTAGGAGAAATGGACAAACCACAGTCTACAGGTAGCTCCCTGCATCACATTTGTAGTCTCCCGTATCCCAATATTGAAATGTGATCTTTAAATAGCTAATTTCCAGTGATAGATTTTTGTCTTTGTTTCTGCAAGTGTTAGATGGAAATGGAGGTAGGAGGCTTCTAGGAGACAAAGTGCTTCCAATCCAACCTAAGACGTCTCAAAATTTGAGCTGAGATCATGCCAGCAGATTCTGCCCATCATAGCACCAAAATTAGTGGCATTGTTTGGAGCTGTTTTTGTGTTTGTCGGGAAAATGAGGATTAGAAGGAAGAGGTTGGCCTGCCAGAGACTTCTGGCTTCCATTCTCATTCTGAATATTGCCCAAAATAAAAAACAGTGAGCCAAAAAATTCAGCTCCATCACAGCATCTGTGGCCCTCAAGAAAGTCAGGAAACAGATGTGCAGCTCCAGACCCCTCAAGTGTTGCCTTGTTCCTCCTCGAGGAGCTGAAGGCAATATGCAAAAGGATTTCCGTATAGTTATTCTCACAACAGCCCTGTAAGGTAGGTTGGGCAGACCAGTAGTGATAGAATCATAGTCAAGGTAGGAACAGGACCTGAGTCATAAAATAGAAGCATGGACACTTCATCCACTAACATGTCTGACAACCACATTTGACAAGAGGACATAAGCTGTTCTCAGCTGTTGCTAAGGTACCAGCAATTCTCTATGACTGGCTGAGAATTCTGGGAGTTGAAGTTCACATGTCTTAAAGTTGCCAAGGTTGAAAAACACTGCTCTGTGGTTTCCCTTTTGTTCATCCAGCTGTTCACAAGCCATTCATTTCCCTGGTTCCCCAGTTTCTTCTTTGAACCTTTGAGTGAATTCTCAGTAACACTTCCTTTCTTTTTACCATCTAGAGTGGGAATCATGCCATTCTGCATTAACCCTTTGCTGGGAGGACCTCTCTGCATGCTTTCCCCCTTCTTTCTGAGTTAATTACAGGCTTCCAGAATTCCCAGGGCCATAAGGTTTGCTTTTACTGTCAGCTAATTAAATAACTGGGGAAGTGCGAGTCCATAAGCACTTCATTAGCTAGAGTTAGTCACATTATTTAGTAAGCCAGGAAGCAGGGGTGACTGGGATACCAAGGGGGTACTAGAGCATCCAGGTCAGAAGGAGATATCACTCTAAGGTGGTGAAAAGAGGAGGCGGGGAGGAGCTGACTCACCCTTTTCTGGCCCAACCAAGTATTTTAAAAACCGGCACATTTATGATGCTATATGTTGTCCCTCTGAAATATTTCTAGCAGGAATTTTTCCTCCTGTTCAGGCTGTCATATTTTGGTTGTATGAATTTAGATGACTGGTAGATAGCAACAGGGAGGAACAGCCTACCCTGGATTTATCAGCCCAGATGTGGAAGTCCTGTCTCCTGCCTTTCTCTGCATTCCCGCCAACCCCTTTCCCAAACAGCCCTCCATGAGGCTACTGAACTTCCGGGGCACTGACACTTCGGTATCCACATTACCTAAGGGTAAAAAGTCAGAGATACATTATCTGGTAGGCTGAGGCTGCTATTGGATGAGCTGGGCCAGGACCCATGGAGTCAACTGTAACATGCTGATGGCAAAATGATGGGAATTGAAACTTCATTTAATCATATGGCAAATTACATGTGTCTAAGTTCAATGGTCTCCAGGGGGGTGGGGGGGAGGTGGGAATGTGTGAAAAAAATCAAGATGGAGATTGCAGCAGTGGAAGCCCCACCCCTTTGTATGTATATAGACACCATTTTCACTTTTTTGGCTCTCCTCGCAGATGCCACTAGATCAAATTTACACAGATCCTGCAGACACTTGTAGGTTGGGCAAATTAACTTCTTTGGGGAACATTTAAAATATTGCCATGGCATTATAGTAGTTAAGGTGTTGGACCAGCACTGGGGATATCCAGGTTCAAGTCCACTGGCAGCCACAAACACTCTTTGGACGACTTGAGACAAGTTCATCCATCCCAGCCCAGTCTACCTCACAGGGTGGTTATTGAGAGGAAATATGGGAGAAGAGAGAACTAAGTACACTGCCTTGAGCTCCTGATGGAAACCAACCTACCAACAAATAAACATGTTCACCATTAACAGAATCTTCCCTTTGAAATATGGATGCATCTGCTGTACCCCAATAGCTGTCCGGGTACTACAAATGGAGAACAGATCAGGCCCAGCATTTGCTACAAATAGGGAACTACCTTGGAAGAAGGCAGTGAGGGGGAAAGCAGAGCCATTATTCAGGAATCAGCATTACAATAGAAAAGGAAGCTTTCTGAGTAGGAGAATGGAGAGTTAGGCAGTTGCTAGGCTACACATTACCTTTATCAAGCAGACGCTGTGAAGCGACTTTGCTGTATAGACTAGCAACCCCCAGCAAAACTGCCAGGATGGTGGCTCTGCAGGTGCTGCTTTGCCTTGCCATCTGGAAGGGCAGGAGAAAAGGAGCATCACCTCCTAGCAAAGCCTCCGATCCTGCAGCTGCCCCATTCAGGCTGCAGGAACAAGTGTGAGCACTGGCCACGAGGGCACTTCACCCGGTATGCAGCATTCCTTGCCCCCAACAGGAGCATGCTACCTATCTTCCTAAGACAGGGACCTGTTCCTTGTGCATGATTTATCACAAATGCTTTAGGAAGAAAAAAATAGTACATTTATGGCAGATACAGTAGGGGCATGTGTGAAAAGCCATCCTATTTCTTGTAGGAGGGATTGGCTCTGGCTGCAACCTAAGAAACATGGCTTCAAGATCTGGTTCAGTCCTAAGGTCTTAGACACGACATACTGTAGCATGAGAAAAAGCTGCCTCTGTGGCTTGGTTTGCAGCCTTGACCAACATTGCCTATCCCCCTACATTTTTGCTCCCTTCTTTATATTAAGGAGGGAAAGAAAAGCAGGGTCTGGCTCCTGGGCAGGAATTCATAGCTTCACCTAACCCAGCCTTGGGAGTCAGAAAAGCATCCACAGGAAAAAACCTGCAGGTGAAAAACTAACTAATCAAAGCTATCGAGCTTTGCTGACCTTTTAGTTATGTAACAAACTAGTTATGAACCACATGAACAAATTGAGAGGAGAGCAAGGGATCCTCCTGCTTATCACAGGGCTTAAAAAGGAA
Organism: Candoia aspera; assembly: GCF_035149785.1. Taxonomy (NCBI): domain Eukaryota; kingdom Metazoa; phylum Chordata; class Lepidosauria; order Squamata; family Candoiidae; genus Candoia; species Candoia aspera. Next base: position 47,468,100 of record NC_086158.1, on the reverse strand, counting down.
CAGAGCAAGAAGAGCTCATAACCAGCAATGGAATACATGCTGGGAAGAAGCTGGGCTCATTTGACATTCAAGTATTAAGTAAAATAGGTAATCTGCCTGTGGCTTTTCAGATTCTTTCCTAAAACGCTTTCTCTGTAGAAAATGAAGAACACGTGAACAGATCCACAGAGACCACCGGTCTAACACATGAGGAATAGCCTACCTCTGCAAATTAACACCACTGCCATCACATGTCCCCTCCAACAAAGCAGCTATGTGGTGTGGCAAATTCTTAAATCTGTTACTTCCTTGGTGCCTTTACAAATGGGAGGACTGTCCGCAAACCTTTGCTTCTGGAGTTATAGGCTTTCACACAGAATCTCCATCTCTTGGTGTTCAGAGTGAGGAGGCTCATTCCCTGCCATACATTGTCCTTCCAGCTTGGAGTTGGTAATAATGAGAACAACATAGAGGATCAGCAGAATACGGGTCAGCTTCTAAACCCAATTGGTTGTGGCTTAGCAGGGTTCTCAGTATTACTAGTATCCACTGGCAAATTTTACTGAGATGTGGAAAGTGCATTTCTCGTATTGCTTTCCTGCAGAAATTGAGGAAGGTGCCTCTTGCTTTTGAAATAACTTTTGAACCAGCCCTTGGCTGAGTTGCCTTCTGTTGGAGGGCATTCTTTCTGCTCCTTTATGTCCTCAACTGACAGTCAAAATGGAGCATTACAATCTTTAGGAAGGTTTCACATCTTCACTGCTGCCGAGTACTGAGTCCACTCTCAAGGGAATTCAGACTACCATCATCAGAACTCACACCATTTGGAATTCATTGACATTTCATTGGAGAAAATGAAAGAATGAGCAGATCTGACTTGAATGTCAGATGAGCACAGCTTCTTCCCAGGAACCTCTGAGCCTAAGAGGCTGCAGGATGGCATGACTGATGAGGGAGAAGAACTGTTTCTGGAACAGCAGGAGCAATACTGGGAGATTGGCAGAATTGTAAAATAACCTGGATTATAGCTTTACAGGGATCTCTAAGGCTACAGGCTTCTGAGAAAGCCTCTGACAATATAATATGAAAAGAAAATCTAGAAAAAAGCCATGTGATTATCCAGATGGAAGTTAATTTATCTAATCCAGTTAAGAGACAAACTCTGGTGCTGACCAAATGATAGTTAGGAAATAACTTGCTGGGGGAGTTGTGGGCTTCCTTCCTAGGCCCCCCACCCTTGCTTGAGGTGAGAAAATTAAAAACTGATCCATACATTTGCCATATCTTAGGGGGAAGTTAGGCTAATTTCCACTGCCTTCCTTACACGCTGCATTCCTTGTCCTCTTTGCATGAGGTAAAGAACACCTGTTCAGCTACCTTTATGCAGATAAACCAACCAGTTGCTAATGGCTGTTGTGTATATAATTCTATGGGATACACAGTACTGACACAGTGAAGCAGGCGAATCTGCAGGTGAAGAGATAAATAACCCCACTATACATCTGATTTAAAGTGCAACTGAAGCACTTGGAACTGGAAGCAGCCTCATATTGCTTCCCTGTTTATTCCTGTCTGCCCTTCCCTTTTTTTCACATTTATTTCTCTTGTGCTGAATTTTACATGGTAAGTTCCTTCGGGCAGATTTATGTGCAAAGCAAATGACTACTTTTGGTACTATATCAATGAAGGCATGTTAAGGTTATGACTGAAAAAAAACCTCATATTAAATGATATTTTTTAAATAGCAGGTGCTTAGTCAGCTAAAATAGGATAAAGTGAGTTTCTTGCAAGGATTTAATGGAAAATAGTTTATAATAATTTTCTATGGAAGCAATCTAATTTATCCTTTGGTTGTTGGTAATGATGCCACATTAAAGTAGATGCAATGGCCCATATAGTAAGAACACGAATGCTCTTGTATTGTCAGGTTCCTATCCAATTCCTATCCTTTAGAGACTCTTTAGAGGATGAGGCTGGGATTTACACCTAAGACTTAAAAAAGAGACTCAGAGGAATTTGTAGTCCTTCAAAGTCAGCCTGAAGAATTGTCTTGAGCTGTACTTTGGTCCTGATATCCATCTCTTTTTGCATCATTCCCAAGAATGTGGTGAGAGTAGATCCAATCAGAAATCCAGTATTGTTCAGAAGAGCACCAGTTGGCTGCCAGAAAGTAGTATTACCAAAGACCTCCTCATGAGAAAAGAGCTAATCATTTAGAGGATCTACTGAGAAGGAAGGAGAGACATCAATATACAATGATCCAATGAAGACCAGGGACTCTTGTGGGGTGGGCAGTATATAAAGCAATCACTCTCCTCTTAATTTTGGCTCTATTAACATCCATCAGTTACCTGTTTCTGGTCTCCAACACTCTTCCGGTGTCCCTGGAACTCCTTGATGTAGTTCCAGGTTTCCCAGGCTCCATTTTAGTCCTAATTCCCACATTAATTATGGTCATAAACTTGCATGTGTGTATTTTGGAGCCAAATACTTATAAAATAAAGAAAATAATGATAATTTAGGTGCTACCAAATCCTTTGGCGGAGATCAAAAAGTGGGATGGGCAAGATGGCTGTACAATCTCTTTGCCTATGCATTTTCAGCTCATTAGCTCTGCCATCTGAAGAAACTTGTAGACAGGAGCCTTAGCTGCTCTGGAAAGTAGCTGCTTCTCTACCTTGAACTATGCTACCAATATCAGGTCTTTCAGATTTCCAGTTGTTTCTTCTGTACTTGATTTGTGCCAGCTCTTAATCTCAAAGAGGTCTGATGCATCTCTTTTGCTGGAAAGAGACAGATCTGATGCAGACACCAGTTCTACCATCAGATAACCAATGCCAAAAAATATGTCTACACTAGAGAACTAAAATGGATTGTGGGGGGGGAATCCCTGCTCACCTTTCTGTTAATCCCATTTTAGCAAGTCTCCCAGCCAAAACATATCCCCGTGTGGACTTGCTTTTAAGAGTTCAGTTTTGTCAACTTGTTTAAAAAGGATCTCAGTCGACAGTTTCCAAAGAAATAGTTGTATTCTGTTTCCCAAGAACTTTTTACCACTGTCAACTGCAACCAGTTCCATAGTTTCTCCCTGCTGTTCTCTCAGTAGCCCAACTTCAAGGACATGATAACTTTCAACTGCAGTGAAAGCAAAAGTACAGAGAAAAGATTCTTAGGATTATAAGAAGCTCCAGCTTTATTTCTGTCTTTTTAGCTCCTATAATGATCTTTTTCCAGCATTAGAGAAAAAATAATCTCATAAAGTTTTCCAGAATGGAACTGGGTTAGCAACGAATGAGCCAGCTGTCTTCAATTCTGAGGCTATGCTCTGTTGTATTCCCATACTAGGTTCCCTCCTGGTGAGTTGGTCTATACTGTAAATCCAATAACCCTTAGGCAACTTGGCCAAAAGTTGGTATAGGGTTGGAGAAGCCTGCCCTAATAAAGGTAAAAAAATCCATAGGCAATATATTTTTAGGCCAATAGGTATTTGCAGAGTATTTATAAAGTTTTTTAGTTTCAAAGAACTCATCAAGCATGATTGTTAGAAGCCAAGGGACAAAAAGAGTAAGGGAGAGACTGCAGAATTTTGAGCCTTGTCTTATATGGCATGAGGTACAGTCTCCAGACATTCAAACCGAGTCTGATCCGGTACATGTGGTGCTAAATGACACTAGGGTCTCTCCCAAAGTGTGCTGGAAAAAAGAATCAAGCAAAGGTTTATCAGTCCCTCATTCTGCAAAATATAAATCACAGCTCACAGGCTAGGCTAAATGCTGGCTTTCAATAGTATTAGAAAGCAACTCTGATTTTTCAGGTTCAGGGAGACAGAAATCAGAAATGATGGCACCAGAAAAGTATCAACTGTCTTCTCAAAGAGCCAATTTTCATTTCCAAAGCTATGAAACTACACCTTGCCAATGAACCTGTGCTGATTTCAATCATGCGTTAAGGCATTTACATGTAATCCTGACAGGATTCATTACTTTTATTATGAACCGTTTTTTGGCCCATTGTCTTGAGCATCCATGTCCCACTGTTGAACCCCCAAAGAGAATTTAGACCCACTGAATTCTCACAACCAGCTTGGCAAATGGCAGGAGGAGCAGCAGGAAGGCTTTTCAGCAATCAAGTTGTTTTACATTTCATTTATCTTCACAACAACCTCAATAAAACAGATTAGGTTGAGCTAAGAAAGCTATTTGTTCAAATTCATACTGTGAGCATTATCATAGCACAGGTTTCCTCTCTGTTTGATCCAAGGGGGCAGCCCAGACAACAGAAAAATGTAGAGATAGAGAAGGCTAATTGATCATGCACTGTATGAGCCCTAGGCCTATATTATGGTCATTATAGTACATATTTCTTGAATTTATTTATTTGACACTCAGGCACTAATTATAGCAAAGAAGGAAAGAGGAAACAAAAGAGAATGTATCTTGTTGGCTTAAAGCAGGTGAGTGCCTCATTATGAAGAAACTCAAACCAAAGAAACAATGGACTATCCTAACTTTAAAAATTTCCTTTCAGACATATTTTCCAATTTAAAGACACTTAGTAGGAACCTTTACATTTTCTCCTTTCTGTAGGTACTGAACCATCATTTTAAAGGAAAGATGAAGGCTGACTCTAAATAGATTGTACAGCAAAAAGAATTAAGATTATTTGAAGTCCATTTAAAACACTATGATGTCTCAATTTAATTTTTATGCTATTTAATTGGATGTTGCTTTATAAAATGAAATAATATATATTTAAGAAAAAGATAAACAATGTCTAAAAGGATTGTGACAGAACATCAGAAGCCTCTTGCAAAGGAATAAAATGAGGTGGCTGGGAAGAATATTCGTGTAAAGATCATGGATTCAGGAATTCATACAAGTTCCTAAATTTTTTATATGTGTCTATAAAAAGTGACTGGCATGAGTCTGGCTTGAATTCTCTTTATATGGTCAATGTAAATTCAATATTTTTTTGAATAAGAAGCAGACAAAAATACAACAAGGACAACGTAATAAAGGTGACAAAAACATGGCAACTACCAAATTTGATATGTAAATATTAGAATATGATATAGTCTCAATTTTAAGAATTTAGGTTTTATGTTTGTGTGTGTGTGTGTGCATGCATGCACGCCTGAACATTTATATCAGGATTGCTCAGTACTGTGTTAATTATAGCAGAAAACCTGTTGGGGGGTGGGGAGAAGAACAAAGGTTCAATAAAGTTCAGGAAAAACGTCTTCCACAGGCCAGTTCACTGTTCTATAAGTGCAAAATACATATATAATTGGTATGAACAAATCAGTGTAAAGCCCACAGGGCCATTGCCATCAACAGCCCTGAAGAGAGAAAGGAGGACTGCGGGGGGGGGGGGGGGGGACAAAAGCCCGCTTGGCAGAATTCTCCCACATGTACACATCCCAAAGGCATTGCTACCCACTACCCTGAGTTAAAAACCATGTGTGTTAAGAATCTTAAACATTGGATGTTTGCTTTTAAGTTATTAATTAATTTATTTTTATTTACAGCTGTTTATGTTGCTTGCAGCTGTGTTAGATTAATTTTTATTTTGAAAAGTACCAAGCGGGATATAAATATTTGTAATAAATAAAGATGTACATAGAATTTGTAACAGGTCTGAGAGCAAAGTGTGAGCCCGTATGTATAACCTAAAGCCCAAAGGCCATGGGTGGCCTCCAAAATCTTGGATGCAAAAATTCTTGAAAAGTTGCCATCAGTTTATATTGGATGTGAAAATAAGAGAAGAGAAAGAAGGGAAAATAATTAAATACAAGGGAAACAATCATATTGGCTCTATTTAATTAACTTAATTGAAGTAAATTAAACCTAATTTTCATTTCTATGAAAAAGCCCAATCTTTGAAATATGGCAGAGCACTCAAGTGAAGCAGAAAGTATGAAAAGAAGAAGGAGGAGGGGGAGGAGAAGGAGAAGGAGGAGAAACAACAACCCTGTTGTGTACTCTGGCTGTTTAGAGCACATCACAGGCTGTTCTGTGGACAACCTGGGAACAGATAAGAATAAAGGAATGAAAAAGACCTCCATGTCTTCATAGGAAAGTTAGCAGACAGGCCATAATATTTATATTTTGGGGATCTATTACAGGTCACATCAAAATGACAATATGCATGTTATGACATCATTGTACAAATGACACAATTATGTAATTGCATCAGTCACATCATGAGGCATGTGTTTTCCTTTGCCCTCTTTAACCCCATGGATGTTCAGGGAATTGCACCATCCCTCCCAGCCACCTCCTGCAAGGAGAGGTAGGTATCCACAGTATCCTCAAATAAAAATGGTGGCCAAGAGGAGATAAGAATGGGAAGTGGTTCATCTATCAGCTATCTACACCTCAGGGAACAGCTTTTTTCCAGACTGCATAGAACAGAACTCAGGGTATTAAGTTTCATCAGGAGAAGTAAGATCTATAACAAAACATTGAAGTAGTGAATGTTCCTGTTCAGAATGCCTGCTAGCTCTTTCCCACAAACTTCCATTCTATTCCCCCACTTTACCCCCCACCCCACAGGCCTGAATCACCTATCATGCTTAACCATGGTTTATCAAGCCATAATTGACGGATTGTACCACATGCTAAGCCATAAACTATCATTTACAAACCCTGTGGTTGGGTTCACATGACACAGAGCCCAAATCAAACAAACCTGTGTAATATATTTGTGTGATATGGAGCCAAGGACCCATTTAGCATGCTCACATCATATCAGGCTGTTTTTTGTGATTTTCTGCTTAGGTATTTTTTTATTTCTACAAACCTTGGCTCACTCCTAGCCTATGTATACCTTCCTTTGTAATCTGACAGCACTACTTTAGCTTTGTTGCTGCAATTACTTCTGAGCACTCTAAATGCTTTACTTGTTTCCATAATGTTAATGTCAGCTTCTACTTTTTAAAATGGGGGCTGCTAGTTATCCCTGTATACAGAATGGGCAATCTGTAGCTTGTCAGTAGTTGTTGAGCTAAAATCTCATCAGCCCTGCTCAGCATAACCAATTATGAGAGATGATAGAAATCAACATTCATTAAGATCTGGATGCCACAGATTGCCCATTCTTGCACAGCATCCTTTACCTGCCTGGCATCCACAAGTTCTGTTGAACAAACTACCATAAGCTTGACCCAGCAGAATTTGCAGACTGGCTCAGCATGATGGAAGTTGTAGCTGAACACACCTAGAGAGCACCAGAGTGGGAAGCAATGCTCTATATAATGACTCACTAAAATTGTATACAGCACAGGCATATTAATTGATAAGATAATGAAGTCAACATCTAAATCTTAACCAAGTCATAAATATATATTCTCTGCCTATAGCCACGAAACTGAAAAAGTGAGGGGAAAAACATCCTGCCCAGACATGGTATCATCAATAAAAGACAGTGAAAGATAACTATGCTTTCAGAAACCATAGCATTTATACATGGCCTCTTCACCCTATGATAGATGCACAATATTGAGCACATTTTTTTTTCAGAAGGAGCTGAATTTTTGCTTTTGAGATACAGCTTACTTTTACCTTCACCACAAAATATATACATTTTATACTATCTTTTTCATAGTGCAGATTCTATCCTACATAAACATTGGAGGAGTACAGGAGGTTATTCATCAAGCAATTTTGCTTGCAAAGTGCCCCATGATCTTAATCTCCTAAGAATCCTGTAGTTGTTATTTCTGTTGTATATACATTGGAAGAGGCCATTTAGGGCATCATGTCCAATCCTGATCAGGACAGTAATCAAATTAAGACACTTTCAACAGGTAGCGGTATCTACTCAAACACATTCAACAAAGGGAAATTCATCACCAGCCTCAACAATTAATTTTGCCATCAAACCGCTCTTACAGTCAAGGATTTCTTTTGTAACGGCAAACTAGAATCTGCCTTCCTGTTACTTAAGATCATAATTCCATGTCTTGCTCTCTACACAATTGAAAATAGACCTTGAAATTCTTCTGTGTAGAGAATGAAGGTGCCTTTTAAATCCTAACCTGCTAAGCCATTTTCAGATATTGAAAATTACAGTTACAATCTCCCAGTGCCCAGGGACTTTTTCCCCCCCTCAAGATTAACAATACTCAGTTCCTATGGTCTGCCCTGGTAAGACCTAGTTTTTAGTCTGCTGATTATTCTGTCCTTCTTTGTAACTGTTCCAGTTTCTCTGAATCTTTCTCAAAATGTGGCACCTAGAACTGGACACAGGTACGCAAAGTGTGGTCTCATTAATGCAGAACATAGTGGAACTATGACTTCCCATGATGTGGAAACTAAATATTAATGCAGCCTAAAATCCATCCATCCATTCACATATGACTCCATATGGACTTTAGTGAATTACAAGAGTCGACATAAAATCAGGAGTCACAATACACAATACAAAATCCAGCCAACCTTGGCATCTCAATAAGCAATCAATATATTTAAAACCTTGTAATAATCAAAACATTGCACGTTAAAAATTCTGCAGAACAACTGTATTTTGACTGCCTTCCTAGACATCATAAGAGAGGGCACCATCCTTAATTGCATTTCCCATTTTTAGGAATGCAACACTGCTGACACATATTCAGCTTGTGATCAACCATAATTCCAAGATCCTTTTTTACCCCAGTTGACTGGAAAAACTGCTGCCTCAGCAGCCTAACTCTTGCTGTGCCTCTGGAATGAGGTCAGTCAAACTGCTGCCCTCACGTTCCTTGAAGGAGTGTTGGGGAGGAATCCTGCTGGAAGGAGAATATGTACCTTGAAAAAATTCTAACTTTTTCTATAGCTGTTAGAATGATGATGTTGATGATGTAACAATAACAATATCATTGCAGACCTAGCCAATGTTAAGCCTAATAATAATAATAATAATAATAATAATTTATTTAATATACTGTATTTGCTGCCCAACTCTCAGTGACTGGGTGGCTGCCCTTAAAACATTTTAAAAAACAAAGAACAATACAGAAAACATAACAGCACAAGACAAAGGGAGAACAATGGCAGAGAGGAACAGAAAGGAAGGAAGGGGCATCAATCATCCTCTCCAAAGGCCTGGGGGAAGAGCCAGGTCTTTAAGGCCCTTCGAAATCCCAGTGGGGTGGAAGCTGTTCATATTTTGAGGGGAACTTAATTCCAGAGGGCGGGTGCTGCTACAGAGAAAGTGCATTTCTGGGGTCCTGATAGGTGGCATTGTTTAATCAATGGAACCCGGAGCATGCCAACCTTGCCAGATCGACTGGTTGGGCAGATACTATGCGAGACAGGTGGTTCCTCAAGTAACCAGGCCCTACACCAGTGACCAGCACCTTGAATTGCATCCAGAAGCAAACTGGCAACCAGTGCAGCTCGCGAAGCAGAGATGTGACATGGCAATACTGAGGCATGCCCACCACTGCCTGCACCACTGCATTCTGGACCAGCTGAAGCCTCCAGGTGGTCTTCAAGGGCAGCCCTATGTAGAGCATATTACCATAGTCAAGCCATGAGGTGACCAGGGCATAAGTGACTGTCTGAAGGGCCTCCCAATCTAAGAAAGGGTATAATTTGCACAAAAGATTTAGCTGGGCAAAAGCCTTCCTGGCCACAGCTGCCACCTGCACATTGAGCAGGAGCTGTGAGTCCAGGAAGACCCCCAAATTGCACACCATCTTTGAATGGGGAAGTGCAACTCCATCCAAGGTCAAAGTTAGAATATCCCCAAAATTGGGCGGTCCAAATACCCACAGCCACTTGAACTTGGTAGGATCGAGTTGGAGACAGTTCTTTCCCATCCAAACCTGCACAGCCTCCAGGCACTGGGACAGAACCTCGATAGCCTCACTTGGACAGCCCACAGTTGAAAGATATAATACCAAACTCCAAACTGGTGGATGACCTCACCCAGGGGTTTCATATTGATGTTGAAAAGGAGGGGAGAGGGAATAGAACCCTCTGGCAACACACAAGTGGGGGACCTAAGGAATGATCTCTCCCCACCAACCAACACCGACTGAAACTGGCCCCAGAGAAAGGAAGAGAACCATCATAAACAAGGTGCCCCAATCCCCAAACCACAGAGCTGTCTCAGAAGAATACCATTGCTGATGGTATCAAAAGCCACTGAGACATCAAGGATGGATGCACCACCACCATCCTGGCTCCGCCACACATCATCAACAAGCATGACCAAAGCTGTGTCAGTACTAAATCCCAGCCTGAAACCTGACTGAAACAGGTCTAGACAATCCATTTCTTCCAGGGTTCTCCTCAGCTGCAGACTGACCATCTTCTCAACAACCTTCCCCAAGAAGGGAAGGTTGGAGACTGGTCGATAGTTATTGAAAACTGTTGGGTCCAAAGATGGACTCTTGCAGAAAGGGTGCTCCACTGCCTCTTTCAAGGCTGGAGGCATCATCCCGTTTGTCAAAGAGGCCAACACTACAGCATGGACCTAACTGCGGGTCATCTCTCTGGCTGCTTTCACAACCCAGGAGGGACCCAGATCCAGTAAACAGGTGGCTGAGCTGACAGCAGAGAAAGCCCTGTCCAATTCCTCAAGAGATCATTTAGAAGATGATTCTATGAGCTGTGCTTTGGAAATTTGCACCTCTTACTCCTAAGTAGGCATGATCACCAGGACAACAAACCTTTTCCCAAGACTCCCAACAGTCAGAATAGAAGCCATGGTCCTACCTGGTTTGTGCAAAAGTAGGTACCCCCAATTGGCTCAGGAATGTCTCAATCCAATGCTTGTCACTGAGGCTCTGCCCCCATAACTCAGTGGGGCTGAATCTAATCTACAGCAAGCTTGTTGAGTTGGTTTTCAACAACCTGAGCTGGCATGCTCAAGAGGCAGGCACTATGGGAGCCACCACTGGCACAGGTACCACTGTAGAATTGCTAGTGTGTGGCTATAATGACAGCGGATCCCTTACTTGAGTGGGAGCACAAATGGGAATATCAACCTTGTGGGTGGTATTCTACAAGCTCAATATTCTCCCTACTCCTCATCCCCCACTGCTACCCCAAAATTGGCTACCAGGCAAGACTCTGATTTCTTTGGCAGTGAAACCATGAATGATCATGGAGGCATAGAGCCCTGCAGCCAGATTGGAGGGGTGGTCCTGTAGTGGGCCAATTGGAGCACTGAGATGGAGGCTTTGCTGTGAAAACCTCAACAAATGGTAAGCAGCTCATCTCAGTGCTAGGGCAAGGATGTGTGTGAATGAGCCCTATAACTAATCTAGATACAATATACCTGTGCATTTGATTTATTTTTCTTAAATGAAAAACTTCACATTTGTTGCTGTTAAATTTTATTTTATCCCTTTCAGCCCATTTTGATTTTCCCCCTCTTTTCTAGGTTATGAGCTATCTCATCAGTTTGTGTCATTTGCAAATTTGGTAACATTCCTTCCACTTCTTCATCTACAGTAAGTCATTAATGAGTGCCAGGCCAGTGGCATCTCACTTGATATCTCACTCCAGTTTGATGACAAACTATTGATAAGCACTCTTTGACTATGACTTCCAAGCATCATTAATTGTGGATCCATCTAACAGAGATGCCATCCAGCCCACACTTAACAAGTTTGCTGATCAGCATGACAGGGGGTTCTTTTTCAAATGTTTTGCTGAAATCAAAATGTAAATTTAAATCTGTGAAGGAAATTATCCTTTCAAAAAATGAGATTACGAAAGGCAAGACTTGTTCTCAAAACCCTTTGCTGACTTCTAGTAATTGATGTAGTATATTTAAGATGCTTGCAGATTCATCCAGACCATGAGCAACTTCTTTTAGTACTGAAGGATGCAAGCCATCTAGCCCAGAGAACTGAACTCATGCCTAATTGCCTGGTAGAATGCATCTCCTCTTCCCAGAGAATGCTGAACCAAAATAGGATTTGTCTTGTCTTATTATTTCTTACCGTTTTGCCATTTTCACTGATCAGATGGTATGCTGTTTCTTTTCCCTTCATTTTGTATATGCACAATCCTGCTGTAACCTCTGCTCATTCTGAGTTTTAGTTTTTCCAACAGCTCCTCTATAAATCTGAACTATCCTATGCACCTTTTCTTGATGACCTGTCATTTTTTCACCACCTATATATGTGTCATTTTTTATTTTCAGATTTTTGCTGAGTTTTTTATGCATCCAGATTGTCCTTGTCTCCTCTCCCCCTTTGGAAATGTTTATCCTTCTACTCTTAGTATCCCCCCCCCCTTTTAAGGAACCCTATTAAAAATCCTACTGAGGCTTAACAGGTAAGAAAATGTGACTTAGAAAAAACTGTCACCTAGCCCTTTGTGGCTTTCCTGAATTTTTCCCACAACTTTCCAAGCTTACGTAATTACAGTAGAATAATCTCCCAGTTGAATTGCTACTACCCAGCCCAGGAAGGTGTAACTACATGAACTGACCATTCATATTATATGGCTATCCTGACTCCAGGGCCAGCTTCTTGCAGATGGACATTCTCTGCAATTGCTGATCAGTAATGGCAACAAGGTCTCCAATCTCAATATTAATAGTATCTCCAGTTTCCAGGATGTCACCAAATCTGTCCACAGTTGTTCCAGAGTCCAACAATCTTTGGAGCCCCTTTCAGCATTTTACTATATATACCAATTGTAAGAAGAGAAGAAACTATTGACCCAGTTGATTAATCACCAGCTTTTCAGGGTAGCAATCTGCCTTAAACCAAACCAAAATCACTTTGCTTAATGAAACCATTGCTGATAAAAAAAGAAAAGCAGGAAAGGTGGGGGGAGGGGTCGGATAAAATGCCGTTCATTAGAATAGACAAACCAATCTGCCTTTATGTTAATCTGACCCAAAGTTCCCCAGTGGATAATTTTCATTCTAATCATCTCATTTAATAATCTTTCAGAAATTATTTTCCAGAATTGTTGGTCCTCTTTAAGGGCTACATATATAGGAACAAGTCAACCGGAGCATAGATGAGAGAACATACCTCACAGCAAATCAAGAATTCTATATTTCTCCTTGCTGTTCACCCATGATATGCCTAGATTCTAATTCGAGTAAAAGGATTTTACCTGCCCAGCTTTTAAAATGAATATGGGTTTATCCAACTCAGCCTCTAACAAACACATCTGCAATTATGGATAGGTTTAGAGTTGCTCTTTCTCAAGACCTGCCATATTCTTGATACTGTATGTCAATATTTATGTATTTATTGATTATTAAATGTTTGCCCTCAACTTACTGTTTATGTAGCTATTTAAGATGGCTTTCAACAATAAAAATATAAAATATAATAATAAAGCCAGTCCAATTAAAATCAAAATCAAAATTAAATTAAGATGATTAAAATATCATTGAAATAACTAACAATTAAAAACTTAGCAATAGAGGTAGATATTTTGCCACTTTCCTAAATCCTGGAAGAAAAGAGGCCAAATGCACAGCATTCCATAGCCCAGGAGTTATACAAGAGACAGCCCTTTTCCTTGTACTAGAGCAGTGTTTCTCAACCTTGGCAGCTTTCAGATGTGTGGACCAACTCCCAGAATTCCCCAGCCAGCTATGTTGGCTGGGGAATTCTGGGAGTTGAAGTCCAGACATCTGAAAGCTGCCAAGGTTGAGAAACACTGCACTAGAGGCAAGCTTCTGGCAGCAGGGGCATTTTCAGAAGGGCCTCCTGTCTTGATCTAAGCAATTATACTAGACCATAGCATGAGAAGCAGCCTGTCAGATAGTTAGGCCCTAACATAGTTAGCTATGTAAATCTTCAAAAGTTAACACCAGCATGTTAAACTGACCCCAGTAGGCAACTGATAGCCAGTGCAGATGTTTCAATATGAGTACCATGTGATTCTTGTATCTTACATTAGTTACCAACCTGGTTGCTGTATTTTGTACCAACTACAATTTTCAGATACTTTTCAAGAGTTACTCTGCATAAAGCAGTTTGCAGAAGTCAAGACAGGTTGTAACCATGTTGTGTATAATCATTACTAATTTCAACCAGTTCAGGAACAGTCATGGTTGGCATGTTAGCCATAGTGGCAGAGACCCACTCCTTGACACAATTGCCACCTGCAAATCCAATGACAGCTGGAGCAAAAATTATCTAATGCTCCCTTACTCCCCTCTTTCTGGGAAACTGCAGTCCCATCCAAGAAAGGCCTCACTTTCCTTGAGTTCAGCTTTTTCATTACTGAAAGAGCATCTTCATTTTATTCTGCCTCATCCAGTTCATTGTTAAGATTAAGCAATGTTCAAGGGTAATGATGGCTTCCTTGGAGTTAAAAAGTAAATGTAGAGAAAGGAAGATGACCTTAACCAAAACATGCAAGCACTGTTGCCAGGACGATGAGGGGGAAAACATTGTTTATGTCCACAACAGATGATATTCAGAAGAGGTTCAGGCAGACACCTCCCTAATTTACTGAACCATAAGAAGGAGGAGAGGTACAACGCAATCAGACTTGCAAGTCTCTCTTGTTGTAGCCAATCTCAATAAAAGTAGTTTTAGCCTTCCTGTGGAGTTGATTTCTCAGTCTGGTCTACTTAATGGGGCTGACAGTAAGGAGCAGCAGAGTTGGATGTCATTAGCATATTGGTGGCACCCTACTCCAAAGCTCTGAAGGATCTCCTCCAACAGTTTCATGTGTAAGCCAAACAGCAAGGGGGAATAAGATAAATTCAAAGAGAAGTCCTCCAGCACTGACTTCTGGATGTATCCTGACAGGAAGGACTAGAACTTGCAAAACATCTTCACTAGATAGACCAAAAAGATACCATGGCAATATGAAAAATTGCTGAAAGGTCCAGGAGAACTTCCCACCTAGTTTCTGATATAGATTATTCAAGACAACCAAAACTATCTCAGTACTGTATCATGGATGAAATCTAATTGAAATGGGTCCAAATGCATCCAGAGCTGCACAGCTACCACTTTTTCAGTCACTGTATCCAAGAATGGAATATTTGAAATTTTATTTGTTTATTTATTTTCTATCCTGCCTTTATTATTTTTATAAATAACTCAAGGTGGTGAACATACCTAATACTCCTTCCTCCTCCTATTTTTCCCACAACAACAACCTGGCCTGTAATTACAGAGATTTATCAAGTAAGAGAAGGCTGTTCAGTAGAATCCTTAAAATGGCTTCCTCTAAGCATGTGGGAACACATATCACACTAAAGGAGGCATAGATCACCAGCTAAGCTTATTTAATCAGCCAAGAATAGCAAGGTCAAGCAAGCAGGTTGCAGACCTCATCTTTCCAGATACTCTGTACACTTCCTCAAGATCTACAAGCTGAAAAGAATCTCAATAAGAAGTTGCCAGAAAGTTACCTGCCAGTGACATACCCCAATAATTGAAGCCAAGTTGAGGCAATCTAATCAACTTTATCCACAAAGAATAAGTACTGCTCACAGTGAGCTTTTGATTGTATTAGACTCACTCCTCCAGCATCCTAGCCTATTGGGTGCAGATGCAATAGGGGGACCGATATAGGCCCTCTTTGATGAATCCGCTGCCATGGAGCAGGACTTCAGATGGACCTCAAAAAATTTCTGTATCACATTCTCAGATCCCTCACAAACTAAAGTGCTGCTTGAGCTCTATTAGAGCACAGAGAGTGCTTAGGACCAATAATGTTAATTATCCAGGCCACCTCCATGTTCAGATCAACAGGCCTTCATCAGTATTGTCAACAGCCAAAACAGGAAATTTTCCAAGCACACTTGAGAAATTATCTAGAAATATCAAGAACCTGCATTACATTATTTTAATTGGTCTTCCAGCTTTGCAGAGGTTTATGATAACTACCAGTCTGAAACGCATCAGAAAGTGATCTGTCCAAGACAATAGAGTTACAGAAACCTTCTCCACTTTCAGTCTACTAGCTCTACCTGCACAGAAAACCAGATGCAGTGTATGCCTTGCTGCACATGAGCATGAAATCCTGAGCCACTCCTGACTGGAAAATTCAGCATGGACAGTGCAGTTCCCAAGACAAGAAGTCCAAAGACAGAGATGATCTCAGCTAGCCCAGGAAGATAGAGTATTATACAATAGAGTAGACAGTACTTTAACCCCATATGGTGAAAGTCTCTTTGGTTTTGGTCAGACTTGACAAAGCGATATTTCAAGGAAAAAGTCTCTTTTAAGTTATTAGGAAACTAAAAGCAATTATAAAGCATTCATAGAAGAAGTAATATACCTGACTGTGTAAATGGGGGTAGGGGCATGAGGCCATGAAGTCCAAGTGTTACTTGACTACACTCCTGATGTTGATAGAAGAAACCCCTGCACCAAAGCATGTGTATTGGCCCCGATGGAGTGGGTTCTGGCTAATGAAAGACAGGAGACCTCATCTCTGAATTTCAAGAGAGACCTTTTAGGGATAGGTGTAGGAGAGAGAGGTTGTGTCCTCAATCCCAGAGGAGAAGAACTTTGAATTTCGCAAACAAGGAGGCCTTTGAAGTAATTAATTATCTCTCAGCTACATGTTAAAGAGCATGCCCAATTCCTGGTGTAGTAGACCACCAAAGAGGTTTGTATCCTATAATATGACCCAAATCCAGATTAAAATGAGTTTAGATATCCCACTTCATCTGAAAAGCCTGGAACTGAGGCACTGTTGCACACTCTAGCACCTAACCCAAGATAGCTTCTTAAGATTGAGCAGATGATACTCAACAGTATAACATGTAGCAAGGTTAGGTAGAAATAAGATTTCTTTTGGAAAAATTCTGTACCACTGGGTTGCCATGTGCAACTCTGCCATATTTGTTAAGCTGACTCACTGCTCTCTCTTCTACTAAAGATACCCTTTTCTATTACCATTGTTTAAAGCTCTTTTATCCTGGGCGGCAGCACTCTGGCTTCCAACACAAAACAAGGCCCAGCTGTACTGCTGAGTCTATGCCATTTGGCTGCCAAAACACCTTCTTGTCCTATGTAATATCTTAGTCCTGATACCAAAATCAGTGTTCTTACAGTCTATCAAGCATCCTGGTATTCCTGCAATAACAACTGATACAAAGCAGTATGAAAATTTCATCCCTTCAGACAGATAACAGGGACAGGAAAAACAGCTGATTCTGCTAATTTTGAATTTCCTCAGAATTGCTCATTAATTATGACAGGTGTAAATGTATTGATTTGCATAATCAGCAATGCTTTATAACTCTCCTCCCTAATCTCCAGATGAAGGAGACTGTGGCAACCATTTTGTTCAAATTTTGGCCATGTTGGCTGGAACTTCTGGGAGTCAAGGACCAATACTTCAAGATGTCAAGCTGTGGAAAGCTTAAATTAGACAACTTCTATCTTTTTGTTCTGTTTTCCAGAATTTGCACAAAACTATCTCCCCAATATGAGTAAGATAGCACAGGCTGCCATCACACCTCATATCAAATTGGTTGTTGGGCCAATATTTTCCCATTTATTCTTTTGTCTCTCCAAACTGAGAGGCCCTGATTAAGATGCCCTGTTCAATTTTTGCCCAACTCGAACAGGCTGAACATTGCAAAGCAGAAACAGAAAATAGAAAATATTTCCCTCCCCTATGTCTTGAATAACTCAAATGTTTTACAGCGCAAAACAGCCTTCAGTACTCAACTGCACACATACATCTGCCCACTAGAAAAATGAACATCTCATTTGGAATTGAAGCCAATTCAGTTTTAGTGAAATTACGAAGAGATTGAGCAACAAGAGAGTTTCCAAGCCAGGAAAGCAAAAAAGACCATAGCCTCAGAAATGGACAAAACATACAGAAAGGAGGCAGCAGGCACAGAGTAGTACTATATATTTATATCTGCATAGTGCAAAGTTTAATTCACAAGATGCAGCATCCCCACTTACAGCAAACTGTTTGGCACTTGAAATCCCAAAGCAAGCAAAATAATGAGGAGTGAGATCACTTCATGGTCCTGTCAGCCTCAAGGAATTACCCAGAGATCACCTCCATCATTAAGCAAGTGGGGGAAAGCTACCTGCATGTGAGAACCATTATCCTCACAGACTTCAAGGGGTGAAACCAGCTAACTCATGGTGAGAATGGACAAGATTTTACCAGAGACCAAAGCCTCAGGGTATTGAAAAGTTAAAATCCAGCAGAAAAATCTAGAGCAAAGAACATTGGCCAATAAGGCAAGGAACTAATTTTGTATAGGGGTGTGTGAAGGCAGGGATATGGAAAGAGAGATTCTTACACACACACACACTGACAGAGGAAGAGGAAGAGGGACTGCCTTCGTACATATAAAAGTCATCATAGAACCAGAAACACTTCATACCACCCTGCTTTCTAAATACACACACACACAATCTATATCTAATATGATTAACCCATGCATACAGTGATCAGATCTCTTCTATTTAGGCCACAGAAAGGGAGGTGACCCTTCAAAATATGCCACTTTAGATAAGGGGCAAGTAGGTAGAAGGCCTGGTTCTTGCTACTGCTGCCTGGTAGCCATACTATATATGAAATACCGTAATTTTAATTTCCTCCTCCTAGGCAGACAAACAGTTGAAGGAGGTCATCACACCTCCATTTCTTTTTTTGCACAGTGACAGGACCAAACTCCATGCTTGGCCTTACATGTGAACAGCATGTAATGGTGTGTGGGAATGATCTCGGGAGACAGGAGGGAGAGCTGCAGACTGGACAGCCAATGTGTAAAAAATATCTCAGCCACAGAAGGAGAGGGGGCATGGGAAGCATTTCAGAAGGGACCCTCCCTAGTTTTTCAGAGAGTAAAAGGAAAGGAGGGGAGAAATGCTCATAGTCTTGCAGGAATCTGTTAATGTAACCTTACAATAAAGATAGAGCTAGTACTCCTGCTTATGCTTCTTGTCTGGACTACTTTGCAGGGCTAACAGACTTTGGACCACAGTTCTGCTGTGAGGAGATTCAGGACAGGTCTACTTTGTTATGATATACTACATAAGCCTGTGCAGCATTCCCAGTGAATTGTTTGAAAGAAGCAACATGACTTACTATAGCTCTTTACCTGTCACAGTAAGGGACTGAAGTAAATGTAGGCCTTGACAGGGTCCCAAGTGCAGTGTAGGCTGTTTCTATAGTGATCATTCACCCACTGCCAAATGCAGCTGTCTTTGGGTTGATTGCACCAGCTGTTCAGCAGCAACTACAATGACAAAGAAGTTGCAAGGCAAGTGGCTGAACACTCTGGGGAAATCAAGGCACAGTGGTGGTGAAGTGGCTACCAAAGTAGAGATGTGTGCACCTAGAATTTGGAGACCAGCTTTTTCCTTTCCCATGTGTAGCTGAGATTGTTTAAAGGCCAGGAGGGATCAGGACCTAAGAATTAGTGTCTAATCTACAGGTCATATTTTAGCTTCCTTCACAGTTAACCTCTATACCATGCAGCTGAAGAGAAAGGCTGCATCTGGTGTCATATTATTTGTCTGCTACAGGTTTAGACCCCACTGGGGCAGGGTTAAAATGGGGACAGTCAATCATTTTCATGAGGTTTGAAGACAGTATGATTCAGTCGTTGCTGCCCGTAGTGTTCTATTTATTGCTTCACTATTATTTCGGATAGAAGAGGCTCTACTGGTGCTTATAGTGCTTTGAAAGCCTTAAGAAAAACAAGGTCCCCTGGGACTGTGGAAAGAAAAAAGAAATAAGAAACACTAGCACTACTGTAATACCTTCAAGTTAGAAAACAAAAATGTACCGCTTTCCAATGTTACTGATGGGTAACATTCAATTAAATCAGTGTAATAACTATATAGCTATAATTAAAGTCTTGGGTCAGATTTGTACTGCATTAATGCTTATAGATTCTTCCTCATGCATGCAGCAACAACTTGGAGCATTTGGGTTGCTTACAGGACCAATTTGAGAGCTCGTGGATTTTCAGGTGGCACTACTGAAAGGCTATTCATATAAACAAACTGCAGAGCCATTTCTGCAGATACTTATCATGCAGCTTTAGCACACTGCAGGGTCCCTCTTCCCTTAAAAATGTACCATGACCCTATGATGGGTTAAAAAATAGCCAAATATTAATTACAAGTGGTTGCACAAAGCAAAATACTCTGCAGAGTTGTTTTCAAGGTATATTCAGTCTGTTTTTACAATAGCTGCGAGTAACTATGAATGAATGCAACAATCTGTACCTATTTTGTAGCTTATTTTAAGATATGGTAACAAGGTAAGATGTTATTACTAATATTCTCTTGAAAAAAGCAGATTTTTTGGCCAGATGTAATGCTAAAAGTGAACTGAATTTTCTATTGGCATTATTGTAATGCCATATTTAGGTTCTAAGCATGGTGAGGAATGTGAGCACAATCATTTTCCTGACCACTAGACTGTCTTTCAGGGATTCTTAAGGCCAATGCCAAGGGGTTGACAGCTAGGGCTAAGAATCACTTCCAAAATCATGTGCTTCAGGGCGGACTACATAAAAAGAAACAAAGGATTTTCTGTGCTTGCATACTCCGCATCAATTCACACAGCCATCCTTAAGATTCTAATAAACTTGGATTAACTTTTTATTTCAGACCTGTTAGTTAAGGCTTCTTACATAGGAAATGAGCATCAAACCTCTCTGCTTCCTTGGAAAACCTTTACAAAGGGGAATTTACAAATGAGGCTTGGTCAAGCCCCAATTTAGACTTATATATTGATTCAGACTTGACTGGTGAAGAAAACAGCTTTCCTGTTTGCACACATCACTTTATTCCATGACATTGACAAAGATGTCTGACAAAACAAAAAGGTATGCCAGCATAACAAAACTGAGTAAACTGCTGAAGTTAGGTATTTGTTCCCAGAAGATTGTTTTTTTAAAGAGGACAGTCACTGAAGAAGATGTATGATATGAGTTATTCCAGCACTTCTTTATTTTACATTACAGCAAAGTATAAGAATGATAGGATTAGAAAAGAAAATATCTGGAATTAAAACTGAAGTCAAAACGTTAACAGTTTGAAACATCACAGATAGGCATCACTTTATTATCCCAAAGTAAAGTGGACTTAGTTTATTATGAAGAAAGAAATAGAAAGTGAAAAATCCAGATTAATGTCAACCAGCAGGCTGAGTGAACTAATAGCTGTGAAGGTGGTAGGTATTTTGTTTTCTTAAACTTAAGGTGGACAGTGTGCTCAAGAAGAGATTAATCCTAGGAAGAAATGAAAAACTTAGACAAGATCTTGAAGACTAAGGATAATTCAATGAGAACAAAATTAGAAGAGTTAAAGCAACAATATTTCCAGTTGTAATGTACATCTCTGAAAACTAGACACTGAGAAATGGAAAGAGAAAGAAGATGGGTATTTCAAATTATGGATTTTGAGAAGGTTACTAGGGGTATCACAGACTGAAAGAAGGACCAATAAATCTGATCTGGATCAAATAAAGGCTCACTGATTCCTTGAGACAAAAATAAGCAAAAGAACACATTTTGGCATATGATGCAAGTGGACAGTGAATTAGAAAAATAAGTCTTAGATAAGATTGAAGGAAGTAGAAGAAGAGGAAGATGATCTATAAATTAGATGGATGGGTTTAAAGATGGAGATTCCAGAAATGGATGCTCTGGAACAGATGGTGCCCTATCTCCTGGGGTTCTGAAAAGCCCTTAAAACCTGGCTTTGGTCTCAGTCCTAGGGTTAATGTATTGGGGCGGGGGGGGGGCTGTCATATTTTGTTTTAATGGTTGTTTTTAGTCTGAGCTGTCCAATTTCATTTTATGTTTTTGTTTTAATTTAGTATTATAGTTTGAAAGCCACCTAGAATCCACTGGAGGCTATATTAAATCTAACAACAACAACAACAACAATGAAATTACTAGAATGTCCTTAGAAGATCTGCAAGCTATGGCAATAATAATAATCAAGCCTAACTTGATAGCACCCAGTTAACTATTTTGGTGCTATTATGATGGGACACAGGAGCACATGAATTTTAGAACATTATCAGTTTAGTGTTTTCAGCTGTGATCCAAACTTTTGCACATATAAGAGGCTGGACTTGGATGCTTGGAACAAATAACCATTTTCAATACTATCAATAGGAGAGAAATATTCACAGAATTTTCTTTACAGCTCAGGAAATATTTGCTATAGTTCAAGTAACAGCAAAACATGAAATAGTAAATGCATGTGGTCTTCAGAAGCCATGATTTAGGTTTTCCAGAGTAAGTATTCCGTTGCATTCCATGGTCTCTCATTAAGTCTCTGGACCAGCTACCTCTTTTTCCACCCACCACATGCACAAGAGCTATGCCTAAGAAGCTACAGTGAAGATGAATGCAGATGATTCAAGGGTTCTTGAATCAGAGCAAAAGTGACATATATTCTTTGCAGCAGTTATGTAAACTTGAAGTTTAGTTCCAAGAAAGAATTTGTCCAGCTGAAAATGGAAATGAAGAGATGACCAGAATATAACATGTAGGCATACATTATATGTATGCTGCATAACTGAGTGTCCAATATTTCATTAGACAGTGAGCTTATTCTTACGTTATTTTTTCTAGTTGCCCCATAAATATATGTGTTATACAAGAACTGTGATCAGTAGTTCTCTTTAATAATCTTATCATTTCTTTGTTGCTTATAGTTTATAACTTTATCTTAAAAGTAAAATTACATGAAAAAGTGAAAAGAAAGACAGAGGGGTAGTGAATCTATGGTATAAAAAACAACCAGGGGTTAATGGCTTTCTCTCTGTTGATTGTGTGGAATGGAGAGTTGAAAAACACAAGAATTCTTGACTTTAATTCTGCCTCGGTTTCCTTCAGATAAAAAGGGTACAAGGAGATCTGAAGACCGATTAGGATACTGTGAAATCACAGCTCCTACCTGGGTAGCAAAGCATTAATGACACATGATCAAGAGGTTCCACAACTAAAGGTCCCAATTGAGAGGAACCCAACCTTATTTTTAACTTCATTTTGATTTTAAATCATATTGATGTGTTGAAGTCACTTGAGAGACAAGAGAATTGTGTGGGCTTTGAATTCCTACTAAGCTCAAAATATCTCTGTGGCTGAAGAGCCAATTTTGCAGGGATCAAATCGCTTGAATGACGCTCAGGGGCAACAGCAGTTTTGACAAACTCCAGCACCACGGACAGTACCAGACCTCTGGAGGGATTTGCTAGTTCCTGGTAAAGAGTGAAGGCACCTTGCCTACTAGCCCTCTGTGTAGGTATGGGATCCAAGCTTTCTGTAGTCGGCTAAGATGGAACGGAGGCAGCAGAAAGACTTACATAAATTCCTTCTGATTTGAATTTTTCTATTGAGGACCCCCTTGCCCATCTCAAGGGGATCTCATCCAACTTCTACCTTGTCTTAGACACAGGAGTAAGTTCATTTAGATCTCCTTAGCGTCTTGGGAAAAGGCATCGCAGCCAACATTAGTTCCAGACCTGGACCATTTTAAGGAGCCAAGCAAAGAGAAGGCTCTGTCCTCCAGCCTCTAAATCCATTCAGTCAGGCACACATACAAACATAAACCTTCACCTACTTCGAGATGTCAAGGGACAAAATCCAACCCAACCCCCTCCCCGCCGCACCATCACTTTGTGCAATGCAAGTTTTGTGCGGATATGGAGTAAGGAACCCCCTCCCTAGATCATGACAAGGATGCATGGAGGGAAACCCCACCTTTGGCAGGTGGTGGTGGGTCGGTAGTAGTTACAATGTGGGACCTCTCTCACACTCCACGCAGTTTGCTCTTAAAGGGATGCTGCATCTTCCTAGCCCTCCCCCTCCCTGCTCAATACCCCCCCCCCAAGCCAAGGCGGCAGCTCTCAGCAGAATGGGCTGCCAGCTTGGGGGGAACTCACCCGTTAGTTGATCATAGGAACCATCGAGGTCCCGGGAATCGGAGAGGCTCTCCTTCCTGCTCTTGCCGCGCATCTTGCGGAGCGGAGACGCCCCGGCGAGCCGGGACGGGACAGGACCTGGCTGCACACCTCTTTTCGCCTACAGCTTCTCCTCCTTGCCAGGTGGGGCGCCCGGGGCGCCCGGCTCTGATGCCTCCCTCCCCCTCTTCAGATCCTCCTGGCGGGGGCGCAGAACCGGGCAGGGGCAGCCGGCGTCCAGTTCCCCGGCAACAGAAGAAGCGCAAGCACCTCCTTTCCCAGCCTCCGAGCTGCTCCTCAGCCTAGCCCGCCAGCTTCTGGGCACCGCCGCTTGTTTTCTTCTTCCGTTCACACGGGCGGGCTTCCCGTCTGCCCGCTTGTAGCCGGGGCTAAAGGAGAAGAGCAAGACTCCGTGCCCGGGCTTTGTGTTCTTCTCCTTGGGGCTGCCTTGAGCTCCCTCCTCCACCGCCCCACGCCAGAAGGACGCCGTTTACTCCAGAGCGCCCACCCTGGGCAGAGGATGAAGCCCTCCCTTGCACTCGACCCAGGGGCAAGATGGGCTCCAGCAGGAAAAGAGGGTTTCCCTCAGACACGTGTCTTCATGGGCTGGGAGACACGTGCATCTGTACACAAACATGCACGCCGGCGTCGTTGGGAAACTAGCACACGAATAGACGTCCTCCCACACTTCTGGCGGAGCCAGAGACCCCCGCAGGCAGGAGCCACCCCAGCGCTACCCACTGGGCCTCGCGCGGAGATCCGTGAGTACAAGAGACGGCGCGTGCAAAGAGGGGGCGCTCCACCCACGGCTGAGGAAATCGCGCCAACGAGTGCACGCGCTTGCTTACACACCCTCTCGCCTTCGCTCGCTCGCTTCTGAAAGGGTCCGTGCCGGCGAGTTTCGGGTGCCGGCCACACTGACGCCCTCCTCCAAACCTTACTCTACCGTCCAGAAGAGCAGGCGGTGTTTTTTTCCCCTGCTCTGCCCTGAACCAGTTCTTGGGAGAGGCTGCTTGTCATTTTGTTAAACTTCTAGAGCATCTGTGTCATTACCCTGGCTATAATGGAGATACTCTGATGGAAACACTTCATCTGTTGAATTTCTGTCTCTTGCATCTGCTAAAGACACAGGAGGCCTGTCAAGAAAAAAAGGCAAGTCCCTGGTCCAACTGAGAGGTGGGTGTGTTGCTGGCAAGTCCCTGGTCCAACTGAGAGGTGGGGGGAGGACTGTTGCTGTACTGGGAGAGGATATACTCACTGGCACAGCCAGAAGGCAGGCAGAATTGGCCTGTGGCTACTACAGGGGTCATAGAGGTTTTCCCATGTCCAACTGCAAAGGATGGTAAATCTCAGAATCAGAACCTCAGAAAACAAACAAAACTGGCTGGGAGTTAGTTGTGGTCCAGTGTATCTGAAGGGCAACTGAACTGAGGGAGCTTCTTCTCAAGATGGATATCAGATGCCAGAGACCCAACCTCTAGAATGTATTTTGTCCCTATTGTACACATGAGCTGGTTCACTGCCTGCTCTGGCTTCATGCCCATTACTCCTATGAGGAATAACTGGCAGACCGTTATCCTCTGCAGCGTTCTTACAGGAAGAGCGTATGTTTGGATTGGGTCACTACAAGAAGTATTCCAAAGGCCCATGAACAGCATGTTGACTCCCCACCCCTTTCATAATTAGAAAAGGAAGTGGAAGTGACCATAGAACCAATCTCACTTTGTCTTCTTTGTCATTCGTTCTGGCAATTTTACTTTCTTTAAATTACCTAAATATGGCCTGAAAATGCAGCCCAAACATCTTAATTTCCCTCAATTCAGATTATCAATCTCAGTGAGTAAATATACATTCCCTGGTCTTTGCTGTTCCGTTTAAATGCCAGCACATTGATTACACAGCACTAAGCCACTATGTGAGGTTATGGTGGGTAAAACTGCTGAGATGTTCCTTCCTAGTAGTAGCAAACCAACAAGAGGATGATAGACATGGTGGAAAGCCACAACTCTGTGGCTGAATAAGTGCCAGTAGCAGTATATGCCCTGGCCAAACTCCAGTGCTTTTGCATTGACCTTCCTTTGCTCCAACCATGCTTTCATTAAGATCATATTTAGCATTGGTGAAGCCAGCTCAGGTTGACATGGGCTGCCTTTAACAATAGGTTCTTCTCTCTGTACAGGTAGTCCTTGTTTAGCCACTGCCTCATTTAGTGATTGTTCATAGTTACAATGAGGATGAAAAAGTAACTTTGTGAGCAATCCTCGCATTTACAACCCTCGCGGGTTTGTAAAGCTGAGGAAAGCTGAAGATCATAAGCACAGTCGCAGTTTCACTTAGCAACTGCTTCACTTAACAATGAAGTTGCCAGTCCCAATTGTGACTAAATGAGGTCTACCTGTATTTGTTTTCTTGGTGACAGAAAACAAGTTTGTAAACTTCTCCACAGAACTTGGGAAGAAAATACAAACCACTTCACAAATATCTGACAAATAAACATTTCTCAGATACCAAACTACACTCATTTGAGGAATTCACCCTTCACATAATTGAGCATTTGTTTGTGAAGTGCCATGATAGAGATAATTCATATAATTAATTTTGTTTCCACTGTTTCCCAAGGTGACCAACACCACAGTTCTACATATGATCATAAGAAGGAGACCGTGAGTTTTAAGAGACTTATTCCACGTAATTGGGACTAAATGACTTCAATTGAAGACAAGTTTCAGCTGTTTGAGACTGGAATGTTCTGTAATGTAGAGGGAGGGGAGATTCCAAACCATCTGAAATCCACTCACCGGAGTAGAGACATCCCACAACAATAAAAATGGGCAATTAGAAACACCCTTGTTTGGTGATAAAGTTACCGTTGCCAATCCAGGGAGCAAAAATAGAAACGGGTGGCTCAAGACTTGCTGACTACTGCCTATAGATAAGTCAGAAAACATGATACGTTACTTTTTATTCCATTTTAAACCTTGCTTTTATGTTTGTATAAGCACTCAGTGTCATATATTGATTAAAATGCAATAAAATCTAAATTTAAATCACTAGCTATAGTTCAGTCATTAACTATTTTGTTTATTGTTTTGATTCAGCTTTTACTTGTTAGCTGCCCAAAGCATGTACTTGAGATGAGCAGCCATATAAATAAATAAATAAATGCCAAGTATTGGCTCCATATGATCTTAGAACATGATCTTCAGATCATTCCTATCCTGGTAGCCACTTTGCTCTGTTCGCCTTAATTTCCCCTGACCATTCAGCAAGCTATCTTCTTGCAAATCCTTTGCCCTCAAGTGGATAGATACTAAACAGCCGATGTATTCAATCTGAAAGACAACTGCATTTAGGCAAGGAAAGAGGCCTTTTTCATGGGGCAAATTTAAGCGTATGATTTATGAGCAATAAATCATCAATTAGGTTTTATTATAAATTTTTACCACCCTGGTTCAGAAAATAAATGGGAATTCTGCCTCTGGGATTAAACTCTCTCTGGAGAGAAAGACAGGCAGCAATTTTGCTCAGACTTTTGGGAAAGAGTGCCATCTCCTCAGAGCTAAGGTTTCCTCAGTTCTCCATAAATTCTTATGCACAGTGAATAGAACAGGAAAAAGGAAATTTTGTGTGTGTGTGTGTTGTACTGTACCAGCCTCCTGCCATAACAAAGGAACTAATAGAGAAGGGATTTAACAGAATCTTAGAAGCAGCAAGGAGAGGGGATTTTTTTTTCAGAAAGGAAGCTGTATTCCCCCTGAAAAGTGAAGATGCAAGCACCTACTATGGCCTGTTAAGCTTGAGAAATGTCATTGTTAATTTCATCTGATGGACTGAGATCACAGAGGGAATTACAACTATCAGACTGACAGCTGTCTATCTGGAGGGCACACACATTAGAAGCTACAGCGAGCGCTATTTATCAGATCCACCATCTGATTGAGATTATGGCATTTATTTCCTCTAATGAATTCAGTAGCTGAATGCCAATTCATTCCACTTGAGAGTTTCAGTCTATATCAGTTCATCAAGTCACCCAATCTGTGATTAGAATTGGAAGTGACACAGGTTCCACTTTATATAATCCACAGCCAGCCAATTTCCAGTATTATGAACAAGTCACTGACCACCCCAGAGAGAGATTCAAATGCCTTCTGTGATCAAAAGCAGGAATTTACTATTGTGTCAAAGCTGTAATGTACTCTTAAGTTCCTTGCTGCAAATTACAAGTCTAAAGAACTAGCCAAATTCAGATTTGTCTTGGGGGAAAAAAATCCAGCCTATCCTCAATGAATAGGAGCAGATAAAGCAACAAAGATCAGCAACGTTGAACAAGACTTCCTTACTAACAGTTACATATTCTCATCCCTGTCATGTTTATTCTTGCATACCAATGGCAAGCCCAAGGGCATCAGGCTACCTTGAAGCCAGAGAGTCTGTACAGCAGCGTTTCTCAACCTGGACAATTTTAAGATGTGTGGACTTCAACTCCCAGAACTCCGGGAGTTGAAGTCCACACATCTTAAAGTTGCCCAGGTTGAGAAACGCTGCTCTAGGGAAAGGGGATTTGATAATTTGGGATGGGGGAGCAGGGAGGATGAAGACTTCTAATTCTAGGATGTGAAGTGAATAATCTCCATCCAAGTTGTTTTGACCTTGGCAAGTATTCCTTATCACTCTCTGCCCATCCAGCAAAGCAAACAATATTTCAGCACTCTGCATGTTCAAGACGAGGGAGAAGTAGAACTGTTATTTTCACCCTCGCATCTCACCATCTAAATAGGTCAGCTGTCTCTTCCACATTTTTTTCTCCAGAAAGCCAGGATGGAAGGGACCACACCTCCTTCAGATCCCTGCATGTTAGAACAAGCCACACATATGTGGAACAGGAAACCTCAAAACCAGAAGCCAGGAAGCAGGTGAGCAGGCCCTGCTCCTTTGGCTCTAGCTGACTTTTTCTGGCTTTCTAGCCCCTTTTCTCAGACTCTTGCCTTTATTATAAAAATGTATTTCCCATCTTGCATGAGGACAATTAAGCAGAGGCTTTTCCTGCTCTCATTTCAAATCCTGAGCAAGGAGTTCAGTGGTATCACTGCAAGTCATGTGCACATTTGACACTTCTAGAGACTTTGCTGTCCTCCCTCTTGAAGGGGCCTGGTACTGAACTGATGGGACCTGATTGCCAAGTGCAGTGGACAAGCAGAGGACAACGAAATTGTTAATGTTTTCTACTACAGATTAAGGTTAGTATGGTAACTAATTTTGGCCAGGTGAAGAGGTTGAATTTAATTGTCCCCTTTTCAGTTGTTAATTGTTGCACCTGGGAGAGAAGAACTTGCCTGGACTTATTTTAGTTTCAGTTTCCCTTCTGTGTAGGCATGTAGAGAGTTAAGCAGCTCTCACTGAGAGCCTGTAAATATGTTTGCTTTCTGTAAATAAAATTATTTTTATAGAAATGCCTGGTGTGTGACTTTTCTGATCTCTCCTGGGCCAAAGGCTTTCCCAGCAACCTGCCAACAGGTTATGGGCCCAGTAAGCAGCCCAGTAAACCTAAGAAGCCTAGTAAAACCCCAGAGAGAATAGAGAGATCAGCTCCACACCTCATGCACAATTTAAAGGCAGGTAGCAATGACCTGTGAAGATTTTCTTTGGAGCCACCTGGAGATTTTCCAGCAACTGCTGGTCTACAGGACAAAGAAGCCAGCTGAGGTGACTTGCAAAAGAAGGAAGAAGCCATGGCTACCTCCCAGCCCTCAGCAATGCCTCTGGAGTGCCTATCAGAGACCAACTATTTGAATTGGGCCCTGAAGATGGAGATGTATCTTCGCAGAGAGAATCTTTGGCTGCCAATTGGTGAGCAAACCCCCCAAAATCCCAGTGCTGAATGGCAGAGAGGGCTAGAGCCACCATTATCCTGGAAGTTGAGGACAAAAAGCTAGTCCACGTGTGAGGTATGCAGTCTGCAAAGCAACTTTGGGACGCTTTGAGAGACTTGTATGTAAAGGCAACAGCAGGGAATAAAGTTACCCTGACAAGAAAGCTGTACAAAGCCTACCTTGCAGAAGGAGATAGCCTTCCTGAGCACCTGCATTATATTCAGCAGCTGTTTGTTGAGTTGCAGGAGAGAGGAATGGAATTTACACCTCTCACAAAATCCTATATCCTCCTGTCCTCACTGAATGAAACGTGGGACACACTGATTTGTACCCTGGAGGCTATGCCTGAAGCAGACCTCACCCCATCGTATGTTACACAGCGCTTACTCGCTGAATGGGAGAAGAGAGAGGAAAGACCCCCATCTCTTCTGGAAAGCTGCAGTACCAGAAAAGGGAAAGGAAGGGAACAGAAGCTGAGGCCACAGAGCTAGGCAGCCAGCGATGCTTCACTTGTGGTTCAGCTGGACATTTGCAGAAAGACTGTGCCTTGAGACCCAAGAGTAGAAAGACAGAAAAGAAGAATACAAGGGCAACACAGAAGAAGGCTCTTCAGACAAGCCAAATTGCACAGGTTGCTGAGAAGGGTAATTCTGATGTATGGGCATTAGATTCTGGGGCCAATTGTCATTTATGTAATCGTAAAAGCTCTTTTGTGTCACTGTCTAAAACTGAAAGACAAAGTGTATCTTTGGCTGATGGGTCTGTGACCAAAATTATGGGACAAGGTGACTTGTATTTATCCTGCTTGGGAGAAACTGTAAAAGGTGTGTTGTATGTGCCAAATTTACAATCAGACCTTTTATCTGTGGCACAATTGGCTGCAACAGGGTATGTCATAACATTTAAGAAAAATGGTTGTGAGATAAGTAAAAATGGAAAATTGTGTGCTGCTGGTATGTTAAAAGACTCCTTGTACATTGTGCAAAATGCAAGGAAGCCAAGCTGCAAGGCTGCAGTTGGCAACACTCCATACCATGACCAATGTGTACACCTGATGCACAGGAGATTTGGTCATGCTAATTTCAAGTATATAGCACAAATGCCACAGTTGTCTGCTGACCTAAAGATAAAACCCTGTGATAAATACTTAGACTGTGTAGTTTGCAAAGAATGCAAAACACTAAAGGCTCCTGTGAGTAAGCACAGTGACAGAGTTACAACTAGACCTTTGGAAATTGTACACTCTGACATTATTGGTCCTTTTGCTCCAAGTCTTGGGCAAGCAAAGTATGCAATGACCATCATTGATGATTTCTCAAGATATACATTTATCTACATCTTAAAACACAAAGATGAGGCATTTGAGAAATTTAAAAGTTTTGTGACATGGGCAAATGGAAAATTCCCTAGGCCTGTATCTGCACTCCAATGTGATAGAGGAGGAGAGTACCTTTCTCACAGATTCAAAAGGTTCCTAGTGGAAAAGGGGATAGAACAAATTCTTTCTAACCCTTACACCCCTCAGCAAAATGGTGTTGCTGAAAGAAAGGGCAGAACCTTGCAAAATGCGATGGAATGCATGCTTAAAGATTCACATTTAACTTTTAAGTATTGGGGAGAGGCAATATCTACTGCCTGTTATGTAAAAAACATTGTATAACTCTGTGATTCAGGACACTCCATTCCATTTGTTTTATGGTGTGAAACCAAAGGTAAACCATCTTAGAGTGTTTGGTAGCACTGCATGGGTTCATATTCCAAAACAACAGAAGGAAAGGAGGCCCCACAACAAAGAAAGCCATCTTTGTTGGCTATGAACAAAGCCAGAGGAGCTACAGGTTCATAATGGGAGAGAAATTGATAATTAGCAAAAGCGCTTCTTTTGCTGAACAAAACTGGGGGAGATTAAATTCTAGCTCTCCAGTTGATCTGACCACCACAAGAGAACAGCAAGGACTTGCTGATGGTGATCTTTTGCCTGATGAGGACATAAAACCAGAAAAGCAAACTGAAGATCTGTCTGATGAGACAGATGCTTCTCAGGAAAGTGATAGTCAAAATTTAAGCCCTGTATTACCTCGCAGATCTCAGAGGAGTAATAAAGGCGTTCCTCCATCACGTTTTCAGGCTGAAACAGTAAAGGCATTTCACATATTCACAGAACCTGAGTCTTTAGAACAAATGAATGCTTTACCACCTGAGATTGCACAAAATTGGCATTCTGCCATGCAACAGGAATTAGCATCCTTGAAAGAAAATAAATTGGAACATGGAAACTGATAAATCTACCTCCCGATGAACGCTGTCTAGGTTGTAGGTGGGTTTTCAAACTAAAAAGGGATGCTGATGGCAAAATCTAAAAATATAAAGCAAGGTTAGTTGCAAAAGGGTTCACTCAAAGGAAAGATTTAGACTTTGGCAAGACTTTTGCACCAGTTACTAAAGGTGAATCAATTAGATTACTGTTAAAAGTTGCTGCACTAAAAGGAATGTCAGTTAACCACTATGACATTCAAACTGCATTTCTCTATGGTGATTTAGACCACAGATTATACATGCAGCAACCCCCTGGCTATGAAAAAGGGGAGAATCTAGTCTGTGAACTGCAGAAGTCAATCTATGGGTTAAAACAAGCTGCTAGATCCTGGAACCAAAAATTAGATGAAAAACTGCAGAATTTTGGTTTTGAAAAAGGAAAAGCAGATCCATGTGTATATATGAAGAAAGACAAACAAGGCTGTATGTATCTCTGCATGTATGTTGATGATTTGCTGCTGCTTACATCAACAGAAAAAGGCTTGATTATGAAGCCTGTATGAAAAGCCATTTCACGTTAAAAAGCCTTGCAACTGTAACAAATAACCTAGGTTTGGAAATACACAGGAAGAAGGATGGTAGCTTTCTGTTAAACCAAAGGGGAGATAATGTTAAAATATTGTGAATGGAAAGACAGAGTTGTCAAAGAAAATTGGTTTGCATCTTATTCTGTAGTATAAAAAGGAGTGTTAATGTTTTCTACTACAGATTAAGGTTACTATGGTAACTAATCATTTTGGCCGGGTGAAGAGGCTGAATTTAATTGTCCCCTTTTCAGTTGTTAATTGTTGCACCTGGGGGAGAAGAACTTGCCTGGACTTATTTTAGTTTGTTTCCCTTTTGTGTAGGCATGTAGAGAGTTAAGCAGCTCTCACTGAGAGCCTGTAAATATGTTTGCTTTCTGTAAATAAAATTATTTTTATAGAAATGCCTGGTGTGTGACTTTTCTGATCTCTCCTGGGCCAAAGGCTTTCCTAGCAATCTGCCAACAGAAATAACCTGCCAGGAACCTTTAAAAGGCTTGATTTCACAGGTAGCAAATGATCACAGGAGGAAACAGTAAAAGGCAGGAGAAAGATGGGTCAGCTGGACTAAGAGGATTCAGCTGGGATATTTGGGAGGCAAGGCAAGACTAGATGCCAGAAAAAAACTGAATTTCACATATTTGATGAGAGGGAGTAGAGCCGTAAAGGATAGTGGGCTAGAAAATCAAACCCTTAATCAGGAAAGGATGAGTCTGGAGGGCCATGAATGCAGATCGAGCCAGTTCACTGGAATACAAATGGTGTGATAAATCTCCTTTTCTGAAGCACTCTCAGTGCATGGTAAGTCTGTAAGGTAAATTATGGAAAATGACAAAAATATCACACTTCTGTTGGATGTCAGAAGGCTGAGCACCTCCCTGCTTGGAATGCTAGTAGCTGGGCCAATTGAACTTCATTGCTATGTGGACATGCTGAGCCCAGACTCTTTGGAGTACTGTAAGTATAATGAAAATTCATTAGGTTTGCAGAACCCGGTCTAATCGCTCTTTGAAAAAGTCAGCTCTTAAACATTCAATTTATGGTAAAACAAATGAGCCGTTTGTTAAGGACAAAATGAGAAATACAAATTCTAACCAATGAAGTCCATTTCATTGTTCACGTTTTATGTACGTTGTGTTTTGGTGAAATATTTTGAGCTAAGTATGTGATGATATTGCAATGGTGCCCAAATTCCCAAAGTCTGGTAAAGCAGCTTTTTTTTTTCTCCTGAAATGATACTTCTCATCCTAAGATATAATTTTGTTACCCCCAAACTTCGTTTTCTGTGCATAAATCTATCTAGACTATCTTTATTTGTAACAAAGTGGAATAACCATGTTAAACTAATTAGCAATTAGTAAGTATTTTTCTTAGAATAAATCTTTCTGCAGATTTACACTCGATTTTTTATTAATGCAAGGATGGGCAGATTTCAGGTTTGTGGAATCCATTTTGTTTTGTACTAGAACTCCAAGATCCACTAACTAGAGTCAGAGATAGACTAAGAATTAAGAATGAGGGTGCCTCTGAGCATTTGCTAAGTTCAGGAAATTGTGGTCAATACCATAACCAGGCACAGAAGCCTTTTTACACTGAACAATCTGTTACTAGATTTCCTCCATGCATTCATTTACAGGAATGTAAGTCAAGAGGAGGACACTTTTTAGTAGTAATCACTGTTAAGTGATTGAAAATCAGCAATACTTGACAATTTACTGTAAATCATCCAGATAACTCTTAATACCTATTATTACAAAGTATCACCTCAAGACAATCCATTAATTTAATCTTGGAATTAAATTCAAATCAAATCAAATCAAAATATATCATTATAGCTAAAGGCCTGCCAGTTAAAATTCTACTGATACTGAGCTATCATCTAAAACACTTTATATGGACTTGGACTTTGTTCAAATTATAGAAGGCATGTTTTCTGACCATCCTTGTTGTTGAGAATCTTGGGTAATTCTGATGGTCTGTTTCTTGCTTGTTCTCTCCTACCATGCCAAACAACTCAGCTGACCTACTTGCCCCCTTCGGTACACACCCACAGGGCTCTATACATCTCACTATGACTGGGCACAATTCAAGATTGCTTGGAAGCAGAACTAGATTATTTTGGAGGCATTCTTACAATATGTTTTTCCCATCCTTCTTCGCATCATTTGTTGGATGAGGTATGCCTCTCTTAGGGACATCAGGAAAACAGAACCAGATCTTGGGTGGGAACTATTCACCACTACCCTCAAATTTCTTTCCTGTTCAGCCTCTGGCAGCCCCAGTTTCATCTTATATATTTGATGCATTTACACAACACACTAGGCAGGACTAGATTGAAATTGGGTAGTTTGTGGTTCACTATGTTTTGGGAATACAACCATTGTCTTACATGAAGTAGCCATTGAATTACTGTTAACAAAATACTGTTAGCTTTTTGACCATTACCAGTTATATGAACACAGCATTATCCCAATAGTGTTTAGCATAGGCTTTAGAAGGAGGTTGCTGTAGCGTGCACCACTTTACCAATGGGCCATCCATTTAACTGGATATGGGATTGAAACAGCATCTTTCCACTTGCACACCCCTTATCGTAGAAATAGGAACATGGATAGAACTGAAACATGCTACATCTCCAGCCACAGCAGCCAGTAAAAATCACTTAAAACAATATGGCAATGGTATGGATGTGGTTTGCCATTACTTTCTGCTGGGATGTTTATGGACCACTCAGTCTTGTATACAGCCCTGGGATTTCCTAGTAGTCTCTTATCCAGTTCTAAGCAGGTCTGATCCTGCTTAGCTTTTTCAAGATCAGCCCAGGTTGACACTATGTTGTCATCTGCCCTGAATCAGTACAAATATAAACAGTTTGATTTAGTGACACTTACGTTATTTCAGATATTTTTTCACACTTTTCTAGTTCAAAACCACTCAACATGACTAACAAAACTAATTAAAAATACGGTTAGACTGGAATTTAAGACATGAACACCAAATCCAGCACATTTGCTGATTGGTCTTTTGCCCTTCCTTGCCTGTTCTGTTTTTCTTGGCACTAAAGAGATGTATGTACCCATTTGAAGTCACCTTCTGTCTGGTTTGCTGGAGAGGCTAATTTTATTGTCCTGCTGATGATTTGCACAAACACAACATCCCCCTCTGCATTTTTTTTCCATGCATTCCAGTGCTGGAAATTTGGCAAATCACTAGCAGGGGGTGGTATAGCTCATATGTTTCTTTTTAAATTCCAAGACAATTTTTTAGAAGTAATTTCTGCCTAGTGACTTGGAGAAGAGAAAGTTGTTTTGAGTCATACATTAATGTCCAAAATAACTTTCCACATAATAAACCTCCAATGGCTACCTGATTTAGCCTCTTGTGGAGAATTTCATAAAGACTTAAAGATATATTAATTTAGAAAACCCTGGCAAGGCTAAACTAGCGGCAATGTGCAGCCACATGCATCTTGGATCCATTGGATACCAGAGAAAGAGATCTGGAATATTATTGACAGAACAGTGCTGGGAAGAACTGCTTAACCCCTTAACCACTCTTTGCACTCTGGACTGGAAATGGTCAATCTAACAAATGAGAATCCAAGACCCTTGATTAATAGTATTGATTAGAAAAAAGATTAAGGTTATAGGACAAGATTACCAGTACTTACTCTGCTTTCAAATGAGTTATCAGGGTGGCAAAACTCTTTTGTGTTTCCTCCTGCTTTTTCTATGTAGAAGGCTGGAAGCCTGCCTCTTTTGTGAAGGTGGGGCAGTCTGCATCTGTTCATCATTTTGATAAGGAACAGATTTTGATAGTTTCAATCATTATGAGAAGGAACTCCCATCTTCCAAATGAGAAAACAGCTGGAAGGGAAAATGTTAAGACCATACCCTTTCCATAAAAAATAAACTGAATTTAGTCCATCTTTCTAAAGTTCTTCCTCTCTCTTAGAGAAAGAAATGAACTTGGTATGGATTAAACTGTGATTACTCACATGCTGCCAAAGAGCAGGGAAAAGATCCAGCACGTACATACCAGAAAAGAGTCAGACTCACAACAGAGAATGCTTAAGCCATATGCTTACAAAAGCATTATGCTCAGCGCTTGCTTCTGAGAATCTAAAACAGTGTTTTTCAAACTTGACAACTTTAAGACGTGTGAACTTCAACTTCCAGAATTTCCCAGCCAGCTGGGGAATTCTGGGAGTTGAAGCCCACTCATCTTAAAGTTGCCAAGTTTGAAACACACTGGTTTAAAACAACCTGAGGTGAAAATGAATGAGATTATTACAAAATCTCTGAAGTCATTAGGTTATAAAAATGGACTGGTGTCAGCAGTAATGATGGTGCACAAGTGATTGAGTCTCATCCTCAAGATGCAGTGAATTTGTAAAGTAAAAAGGCAACCAAAGAATAGCTATTTGACATGCTTTCAATATTTATTTATTTAACAATATTGGTCATAAGAAAAGCAAAACATGCTCATACTAGAACGAGAGCACTTTGTACTCACCACTACAGCATTCCTCCTCCCAGCCACAATGATAGTTTGGTTTATCCTCAGAGGGATACAAAATTTGCAGCTCATTAAGCAACTTCAGATAACTGATCTCTTTTATGGTTGATTAATTGAATATTCCCAGAGTTATGGCTGAATTCTATGGGATTTGTGCCATCTGCAAATTTGATAATTATATTTTCTAACCCCTCATTCAAATTATTTATGGATATGGGGAAGAGGACCTAGAATGGAGCCTAATGTTATGCCACTCTACACCACCTTCCAGTCTGACACAGAGTCACTGATATATGCTTATGGGGTACAACTGCTCAGCCAACTCTGTATCTATTGGTAGTATAATTGAGCCTGCATTTTGCTATCTCCCATTCTAGGACCTCATGGGAGACTTTGTCAAATGCTTTGCTGGCAGTATGCCCACTGCATTTCTGAGGACAACAAGCAGAAATGATCACCAACTCTCAGGAAGTATCACTCTGTCAAATAAGGAGATCAGATTAGTTTGACATGGACTGGTTCATGATGAACCCATGCTGCCTCCTGCCACACAATGTATTTTCTACATGCTCATAAACTGACTGCTTAATAATTGGTTCCAGAATTTTGCCTAGATGTTAGGATGACTGGTCTGTAGTTACACAGTTCCTCTCCCGCCCCACCACCTTTTTTATGATAGGAACACTTGCCTTTCTCCAATCATCTAGCACATCCACATGAGTTCTCAAAGATCACAGAAAGGGGCTCTGAGTTGACATTTACAAGCTTCTTCAGGACTCAGGTGTACTTGATCTGGTTCTGGGAATTTATTCCTTCATGGTAGTGGGGTGCTCCCTGACTATCTCTTCACTCACCTTGTGTTACCACTCCCTTGTTTCAATTCTGCTTAGGTCCAGTTGAATGTCCTTTAGGGAAAAAGGCTGATGAAAATTAGGAGTTAAGGAGTTCTATTACCTGTTACCACCCTATTATTTTCTCCAAGCAATGGACCCGCCTCTTTTTTCCCCCTCTACTACTGCATAGTCTCCAAAGCCCTTTTTGTTGCTTTTAGTTTCCTTGTAAATTTAAGTTCCTTTTGCACTTTAATCTTTCTGACTTGATTACACCCAACTTCCACTTTCTATATATATTCCTTTTAACTCTTGGCTCAGTCAAAAGCACCCTATGCACCTGCAATGATTTCTTAAGCTGTCTCATTTTTCTTCACATTGGAATAATATGCAATTGTTTTTCCAGGTATTTTATTTCTGAGAAATTTCCAAGCCTCCAGCACCTCTTTTGAGCTGAGGATTTCTGCCCACATTATTCCACTTATTATTTCTCTAAGCTTATTGAAATTGGGTTTCCTGAAATCTAGTTTGTACATACAACCATGCTTCAATTTCTCTTTCTGTAGTACCTTAAAAAACAAGTTGACAATTCCTCAGTTCCTCTCAAGGTCCTTGCTGCTTTTATTTCTTCAGCTAGCTCTTCTCTATGGTAAGGATCAGTTGTAGGACAATCATGGTTTCATTTCCAACCTTTTGGAAAATGAAATAGCCAGCAAGACTACTAAGGAGTTTTTGGAACCTTGCAGTCTGGGTCAGTTGGTTTTCATAAACACAAATTCACCTTTGATTATGTTTGTGAATAAAAAACATACACTTCTTGGACTATGTTGTAATCTATTGGGGATGAAAATGTGGATAGGTTAGCTAGGTTAGCTGGGTAGCTTAGTCCTGTTCTTGTGTAGTTTTGAAGCAACATGAAAGATTTAAGATTTCAATACTGTTTGTCTAAGAATTAACACCGACTGGATGGCACTACACACACACACACACACAGGCACTGCACCATGACTATGTGATTCCTAACTTGTGATCCCACATGGATCACAAGTTAGGAATCTCTGCACTAAACCAGAAAGTGGTTTGTTTGGTTTTGACCTAACTTTTTTGTGAATCCTTCCACTGCAGCTCATTAACCATTATTTATGACTAAGTGTAATGTGTGAATGCAACCAATTGTGGCTTATTTAATCATTACAATTAATCACAATTGAACCACTCACTGAGTACATTCTTGTTCCTCTTTTTAAGAACTTGATTGCTGAGACTGATTGGTACACCTTCGAGCAAACTAAGTTTCTCTTGTATTAGAACTACCAGGTCTGAGCTGCAAAGAATTGTCTGTATCTCTTTGCTGCTGTCTAATGATCATCCAGATTTTTGGAGCTCAGATCTGTTTCATTTCCCAAGTAGCACGTGTGACAGCTCAGGCACTGAACTGAAGCTATTGTACTGGAGAAGGAACCAAACTGGGAATGACAACGAAGGAGAGAACAGTCAGTTAGAGGCTGCTGACTCCATGGCTGATGTGTGACAGCCAAGTGCTTATTTCCTTTGAATGCAACCTAAAAAAAACAACTGGCTGAAGATTTCAAGCCCCAAGTGCAGTATGAGTCTCAGGGCCATGGTGTTTGTAGTTGATGCAGCAGAGATTAAGTGAGAAGATGTGACTTGGCCTTCCCAAACTTTCAGCTCATTACAAGTTCAGAAAACTGAAGCACAGTATGAGAGAAGCATGAGTAGAGGTGATTATGCTGAAGTCCGACAGCATGGCTAATTATCCACAAATTGCCTAGGAGAATCAGAAGATTCTGCACTAGGTTAGATAAGAGTCTGAGGAGAGGGAAGCCATTGTGCTTTCCCAGCAGGGGCTGCTGGAAGATCAGAGATGAGAGGGTAAGTAAAAGGCTAACAGGGATGAAGCAAGGACTGAGGCTCAGAGGGAAATAATGGCTTGGCCAGAAGAGTTGCTTCCTTGTCTTGGGAATGTTTCATTGCTTCCAGGGCTGTGAGCCTTATTCAGATGCATGCTCAACCCAGCTCATTTAATCTAGCCAACTGGATTTAATTTTCCATTCCCTTAATTCAATTAGCCCAGAAGGGCTGAAGGAGAAAGTCAGGCAGTTCATCAGCAACTGTGCTGTCTGAAGAGGAATTGTTCAGGGACATTCCACTTCTGGGAATTGAAGCAAAGTTCAAAGATAAATGTAAGGCAGGGCAGCTGACAAACACACTTAGTTGGGTTCAGAATGTTTAATAAAGAACTGTAAGGTAGAAAACTCATTTGTTTTTGGCACCAGGATGGCTTGGCTCTAAGTTATCTCAAAAATCAGCACAAGCAATTTAAGAAAAGACACTTTTCTAAATAAACAGGCCAATCTGCAAAAAAAAAAAAGCTGTTTTTCTCTAAAGCAACATCTGTCTTGCTGCTGCATATACAAACACTACACAACAATAACCAAAGGAACTATCCTAGACAACTCAACAGAACTTATTTATGTGTAAACATGCATAGCTGTGGGCTGCACTTCAACAGGGACAGCTGTAACATTACCTTCAGTATCTAAGCAACTAACAGGCAGGCTTACATAGCCTCCCAAATGCCCTGCCCTACACACACACAATATCAATGACTAGGTTCACACAATAGCTAGCTAACAATAGCTAGCTGAACCCAGGCTTATTGAATTTGTTTGCTTATTTGTTTGCTGTCTGGATATCCCAGCTTCTTGTCTGGTCCCATACTTTAACCACTACACTGGCTTCCATCACAGTAATTTCTCCAATTACCCCAGCTGCCTGAATTTATATAATACCCTGAACTATACAGTAAACCACAATGGCTAGGTTTGCATAGCACACTGAGCCCCAAATCAGCCAACTGTATTTTAGCCTAGGGTGTTGTGCAAATTCAGCCATGTAAATTATGGTTAATGTTTTAGTATGTTGTACAAATTGACAAGCTTCTTAAATCACAAACTATGGTCCAACAAACACTGGCTTAATTGTATGTACTAACAGGCCACAGCGTAGTTTGGTTTACTGCTAACATTTGCTCATTCTAATTGATGTTGCTTGCTGACCAGAGTATGAAAGATGCTTACTGGGAAGCTACTGGTTAAACAAATGATGTCCTATTACCCAAAGGCCAACACTGCCACCACAGGAAATATGATAGTTTTGAGCCAATATCAGCAATTTTGTTTTTGTGCCAACTGAGTGAAATATGTTATGACACATGGTGGCTTGCAACTAGGTAAGAAGGAAATGAGAATAAGTATTTGCCAGGCTGGTCTCAGATGGATAGCAGTGCCCCATGCTATGGGCCCACCTCTAAGCATTATGCTTATCCACTAACTATTG
The DNA here is from genome assembly GCF_035149785.1 of Candoia aspera. Lineage (NCBI taxonomy): Eukaryota > Metazoa > Chordata > Lepidosauria > Squamata > Candoiidae > Candoia > Candoia aspera. Next base: position 47,426,851 of record NC_086158.1, on the reverse strand, counting down.
TTTTATTGGGAATATGTATTTTCTTGTAGCCAAACAGGAAGTTTGGACCGTAAGTCCTTTTATGTGGGTGAGAAGCAATATTTGCCATTGTTTTTTACCATACAGCTCGAGTCACGCCCTTTGGCTAACCACCCATGTCTCAATAGGCTTCAAAGCCAGTGAGGATAAGGTAGAGTAAGAGCAAAAAGAACAACCAAAGCAGGTAAGTTCTGTGGAAGACAGGACAAAAGACTGCTCAAAAGTCCCAGCTCACCTTGAAAAAAATTCCAAGTGGAACACATATTTTTGAAACTGATTGACTCACAATGTTCTCGGACAACACATACTTAGTTTGTTATATCTCCCTGGGTAGTTGGACATCCGCCCATCTGTGTCCAAAAAGTTTTCAATTTCTCTTTCAAATTAGTCTTGTATTTATTTTTGAACACCTTATATGATGTGTAGGCAATAATACCACCATGCATATACAGTAAGCCTTATAAACCTGCCATTCAACAATGAAGAATTAGTTGTTTCTGCATTAAATTCGAAGTACTGCAATGCCTCAGGAATCATCTGTTTAATAAATTACTGTCATTCAGTAGAGACACATTGAAGTACCACTTACTGTAGTTGTAAATTTAAGCTGACTGGACTGTGATCTGATATGTAAGGTACATCCATCATTTATATTTGAATTTGTTGAAATGTTGAAGAAACTAAAAAATAATGAAGTCGAAATTTTTTTTGATGCACTGCTGAGTAAAAAGTAAACTCCCATTGTTTGAGAAGTAACAAATTCCAGGGTTCATCAAATGTATTTCATCCGTGTATGATCTAACTGTAGTTCTCACTAATGATTGTTTTTATGGGTGACTGCATTCCTAGGTATAATTCAGGATCTAGTATCAAAGTTCTATCAAAGACTTTACCAACCAGAATTAAGAAATGATCACTTGTATCAGTTAAAACTTGTTGAATCTATAGGACCCCATTTGCCTGGTTGAAACCTTAGTCAAATACACCTCTCAGACGCAGTCTTTCAACAATAGTTTTTATCTTCTATTACATGTAACTTCTATAAAAAAGCAACATCAGGCTTTAAAGGTTTGAGATGGGTTAAAACTACATATTGTTTCCTAGATCTCTCAATCCTTTGACATAAAGAGTAATCTACTTCACTTAAGTGAATTGTATTAGTCTACAAATATATCACTCAAATACCAGTATTTTATAGGACTAAAGTATATCTTTGTGTGTATAAATATAAAGCATTCTTAAAGTATAAAAATAAATCTTGCTTCCAGAGTTGTTCATTAACAGTTGAAAGCTACTTGAATACAAATTAGGCATACAAGATGTATATACAAAGTAATATACAATATTATTGCAATAAAATGTTATTACAATAATATTCTAGGGCAAAATGTTATTTCTTCCTTTGACTGGAGTGGGCATTGCTGCTTAGATCATCTGGATCAAAGGGCTATCCTGTTTCGCACATATCATCAAAATTAAATTGGTAACTATTGGTCACACTGTGTAACTAAAATAAGATATGCCTTTAATGGAATTCTCTTTCTTGGCATGTCATATGCATTGATCATAAATTTGTACAAACTTGCAATAATGTGTTATGGAATGTGCTCCCTCCTTCCTGAAAACCAGCAGCACCACTGAAATCCACCACATAATGCCAGTCATGTGTCTAGTACATATACAACACTTAGTAGCACTTCTTCATGAGCATAATGTTGAGATCCACAGCCATGAAGGAAGCAACACACAGTGCTAATTATGGAAGTCCCCTATGACTTCTGCACCTGTAGTTTTCTCCATGTTTTCTTCATTCCCACCTCCCCCCCCCCCAGCTGTGAAGGAGGAAGCCTAGCTTCAATCTTGATGTACTGTAAACATTTTCTTGAGCAGGGACACTTTAGAGTTGGCTTTAATAAATTACTAATTAAACAATTTATTCATTTGTATTTGAACAAGTGCATATTGTGAATTATAACCACACCACATATCAGCAAGGACCGCTGACTGGCAGAGCCATGTAGACATCTTAGTGGATTGTAGCAGTTGCTCTTTCTTTTGCTACCACTGTTCATTCCTCTTCCCTCTTGCCTTTCCACTGATCGCACTAGGCACTAGCAAGAGCTATCACCTAGTTGGCTATTATGGTCTGCTTTCCCTTTCTTTGGGCTCAAGAGATGGAAGATGATGAAAGACAAGTGTGGATAGGCCTACTCCTTAGTAGTATGATGCCATGGGAGCCATAGAATAAGAGTGTACAGCAGTGACCTCCATTTGCATGCCAGGATCCAAATGTTGCGATGTGTGACGGTAGTTGTTGGACCTGTTTCTTATCCTCAATTGCTATCATCATTTGTGTCCAATGAAAACAAAGTAACACAGAACAATATATCACAGGCTTCAACAGCTACTTACCATATGGAAGAAGAGTGATTCCTAGACCATCTGTTGTCCAGCCAGCTGTCCATAGGTATGTGCATATGGGAAAGATACACCTAATTATTTTACATGGGAGCCACAAAAATGCTATAACCTAGCAAAACCATGTTCAAGTTTTAGCAGCAAATTGTCGCAGAATGGATCCCTTCCCCCACACCCAAATGTTAATGTGGCATTTGTCTGCAAATGTTGAGATTTCCTTAATGAGTACTAGGCCTATATGTGCCACCTTTATGCAAGAGCAAGAGCCATTTGAAATTAAGCAAAATAATGGCATCTAAGCAAACAAAACAAAACATAGCCAAAACCCACCCCTCTTCTATTGAATTCAGTATCTAAGCAGAACATCTGCACAATCAGAGAAGAATGGTGTATTTTTCCTTAAAGTATGGATAGTAAGCAATGTTTTGAACTAGCTGGTATATTTTACCACCAGTTCCAGCATTCACAGAATTGCTACCACACAGTAAAGAGGATGAATATTCTTCACTGCGAAGCATGCTCTTCTCTCCAGTGTGAATCATGTACCAAATCTATATTAACTTTTGGGATGTGTAGTGGGTACTGCAACAATAGTAGTATGCTAGGCGAATTTCCATCAGAGCAAACAGTGTTTAAACTCTGCCCTTGGGGGAAGGTTATTGAACAGATAAATATGCAGAAGACTGTAAGAGAAATGCTAATCACTCTCATAAAGGCAGCCAAGAAAAGCACATTCAAGCTGATAATGGGAAAAGGCCTACTGTCTTATGGTTAACAGAGAGCTTATTTCCTGAGTACATTATACAGTGGAAATTCTGCCCTGTTTTGCAGGGAAACCTGGCCACATTCACATTCTATACAGCTGAAGACCAAGATAGTATTTTACATTCCTTCTCACTTCCCTGACCTGAGGCTTACAATCTGAAGGAACCCATCACATTCAAGGAAAGAGAGAGGAAGGAAAAAAGCACACAGATCCCTGAAAATAAGCTAATCAATTTGGCTCAAGCACTCCCACCCCAAGCAATAAAATGGATGCTGCAACTGGATTAAAAACTACCTGCTTTAGGCTCGGAGAGCGATGCAGCCTGTTGGATTCCTGGTCCCAAATGCTTACAACCTTAGCTAGGCTTGGAATATCCTTCAAGATATTGCCAGGTTACAGGATTTGCAATCAGCCATTGACTGAAAAATCTTGTGAGAAAAGTATGTAGGAAGACACTGAGTCCTGGTAATGTCTGAGTTGCTACAGAAAACTCGAATGAAAGCTGGCTTGTAGAACAATGACTGTGCTGAGACTCATGCAGCCTCAAAAACTGCCTTACTTGATGGATTTTATATCCAACAAGACAAAAAAAATCTAGAAAACCATGCAGCTACGCAGACTTGCACTTCACCATATAGTTACATTAACTATAGAAGAGTGACTCTCGCAAGCAACATAGATTCTTTTTTTCCTTGCGTCATCACTATATTTGGACTCCAATGAATACTTCTGTAGTTTACTAGAAAATGCTGAGCACTGCTTTGCTGGCTCACCTGGGCATTTGTGAAAAATAAACTTGACTGCTATAACTAGATTGATTGTTGGAGATATACAGTAGATAGATAGGTAAGAGCCTCCAAGCTTTATGCAAGTCGCCAGATCTTATATCTCAAAACTCAAACTTTTGAAATACTGAATTTGAATACTTAAAACCTCAAATTTTGCTCACTTCTAGAGTGGTAGATGAATAACCAAGCTTTAGCAGTTTAAGAGTTTGTTTCAAGATCAAGCATTCCACAATTGGCAACTGCCTTTATGACCAGTAACAACTCCACCTCCACTGTTGCATTCTGCCAGTTTAGATTTTGTTGAGAATGCAAGGATATTGCAGGGGTCTCCACTGGTTTAGGGACAACCTGTAAGTAGGTTCTTTAGGCTATGAGGTTTCAAACTTCTCATCTTTACCTATCATTCAACTTAAGGCAAGTTTGAACATGTCTATTTTAAAAAATGAGGTTTCTCAAGCAAAAAGAAAAATGATCACTAATCACATCTATCCATCCCGCCAGGTCCAGCAGAAAGGGCATGTTGCGGGTCTAGTCCGTGAAAGAATCTCATCTGACAGGATCCAGGAGGAGAGCCTTTTCTGCCCTCTGGAACATCATTCCCCTTGAGGTCAGACTGGCCCCAACCTAACCGGCCTTCTGGAAGGACCTGAAGACATGGCTTCGCAATCTGGCCTGGGGATCTGATAGCAATGGTGTGAGCCTGCAAAGTGGCTGTACTGTTAGTTAGTAATGGATTGTGCTCTCCCGCAGATTATGTTTTTTTGCTTTTAATAATTTTTATTGTTTTTAGTGGTTTTTTCTTGTTATGTTTCAGAGTATTTTTGGTATTCTTTTAGTGTACCTTTGTACCTTTGTACGCCACCCAGAGTCACATATGTCAGATGGGCAGCTATATCAATTAAATGAACAAACAAACAAACAGAATGAGCAGGTTGCAGTAGCAGAACTACAGGTGGAGAAGCTGATCTGTGTATGTGCATTTGTGTGCGTGCATGCCAATGTGGCACTGATCTATTTATCATCTATCTCTTGGTTTAATACATCAAAGCAGCTTTCTGCAGCTTAAAAAGGGTGTTGCAGGAGAAATGGTTAAGACTGACATAGCATTGGTCCAAACTTGCCTCTAACTTACAGAAAAAGAGGACTGAGATTGAAAGATCCTAAAATAATAGGTCCAAGGAAGCTATACTATATAGGTAATTTAGGCTGGAGCAGTAGAATATATTGACTACTTACATGGCATAGAAGTTAAAATGCATCCCATGTGTTATGTTTCTATTGTTTGTATTTCCTGAAAAAGTATGTAAATATATTCTGACACAGATTCAGGAATACTGCCTCATCTAAAAGTGCCATAACGTATAGAAAAAAATCTCATTGTACAGGATGTTGGAACAGACAAGAGGATCTTTCACTTGAAATACAAAAACCTATACTAAAATACAGTCATGTTTGTTGAGGAAGCTAGACAATTTCAATAGCCTGGGTCTTTTCTTTCACCACCCTCTCACAGACAGGATTAGTCATTATATATTACCATATTTGTCTCCTGGCATCTATCATTCTATTTACCTAGCACTCTAGCACCTCAGAGGGACCTAGCCTGATTGTGAGGGCAGCTATAAATGAGCAATTGTAAGACTCATTCGGGTGTTCCACACATCTGTGGAAATTCTAAACCACATCCCATCTTAGTCTCTCATTACCACTAAACATATTCTCCCCCTAGAGTCTGAGCCTCTATCAGAAGGAGTCAGTGCAATGGCAGGTGATGACTCAATGTAATGAACAGAGATGAAAAACTGAAGCTGCCTCAAGTAGGACTAGGTTTAAAGGCCAGAACTGAGAGATGTTATTATGATACTATATATAGTAATGCTAGCATAAATGTAAGCATAAATCTGATTCAGAGGAATTAGGTTGTTCTTTTTCAGTGGCCTCAGTAGCAATTTAACTTCTCCCTCTCTGCTCTGTCCCATTCCTCTCAGGACAAATTTACTGCTTGAAGAACTGTTGCGGTCTTGGCTCAAATGGGTAGAAAGAAGGGTGTTACTGTAAACATGCTTGAGCACACTGGGGGCAGATATCCCTTATGTCATCAGTTATACTTTACCAAGGGATAGGTAAAAGAGAGCAAGTCCACAACAGCTCATAGCATCAGCATTAGCATTTTAAAATAACGCTGTGGTTCAAGTGAGCCACATAAACCCAAAGGCATCGTGTTTGGCAACTGGGGAATATAAATAGGCCTTTGTTTTCATCTAGCCAAGCTTTTCTTGTGTTCCAGTTAATAGTGATAAGATCATCATTATTACACAGAAATCAGATTTTAATGCAATGCATTCCAAGGGATGATGAGCATTTTTTGTTTTGTCATCAACATTTAACAATTTTATTTTAATAACCAGTGTTTTGGATTGCACTATCTTATTTATTATGGCCTAAGAGCATAATACAGTTGGTTTGGAATAAACTATGTAAAAGGAGCGGGCAATTCTCAGCTTGTGAATCAAATGCTGACCTACTGTCATGAGTAAGGATGGCGAGCAGGGGGCTCCCATCCAGGCTGTAAAGCGCATGCGTAGCACTGAGGAATTAGGTAGCCATTCCAAGAGACACAGATCGGGCCACCTTAGCCTTTGGGGTTTATATGGCTGGGTTTTTCCCACGCTTCTTCAGTTTGTTAGGATTTCTGTTATGTAGCAGTAATAAAACACTAGAGACCTGTTCCTTGTCTCAGCGTGGTTCCTGGCTGTTAGGACACCTACTACCCTATTTGTTGTTTGCCAGAAACCACAGCTAAATTTCTGCAGTAAAATGACCAAATTGTAGCAGCATATTTTATTTTGTTTTAAAAATTAAAATGGAATGGGAGTGGAAGATTTTTAACCACTGAATCCAAGAAGGCCTGAATTTCCCATTTTTCAAGATGAATTCAGCCTTTGTGTTGAGGTTTTAAGGATAGGAATGAGAGGAGGCCCCTGGAAACAAATTATTATTAACTGCTCCAGGCCCTAAAAAACAGCTCCAATTCTGCCAGAAAATGGCAAGGATGGGGCATTTTTCAAGGTTTTTCTGGGGGGGTATTAAAGATGGAAGTAAGAGCAGTTTGTATCCCAGAAGTTCCTGCTCCTATTCTCACCCTTAGAAAAAATGTTGGCCTCATTCTTTCCATATTACCAGAAGGCTTTCTACAATCTTTCAGAAAATTGGGAAACTGGGGTTTGAAGGAGGGATATAAATAAATGCTGCAACTGCTTTTACTCCAAAAGGTAAGGCTACTCTGGGGAAGAGTGGTTGGGTGCTCCATTACCTGTTAAAAGTCAGAAGAAATTGACACTTGTCTTCCAAGCTAGATGAGGCACAGTGCAAGTCACCTGGGAGAAAATGGATGCAATAGCTATTTATAGAGAAATATTGGATTAAATGAAAAATTCTAAGAGGTAAGTTTGGAACTGCCACATTTTCAACTCCATTTTCTCTCCAGCACCGATGTTCAACTCTACAGGTTTTAATTAGATGCTAAGGGTCTCAGGGTAAAGATTATGCAATCTGTATACATATATCAGCTATGATATACCAGATATACCAGCTATGACAGTCTTAGTACAAAGGAAATGTAACTAGTAGTGGTAGCAATATTATTCCCCAAACCAACCACAAAGAATACACTGCATGCACAAGAGCCATGAGTATTGCAACCCCCTCCAACCCTTTACTGAGTTCTAAAGACAGCCTCTTGAAAGTGCTGTTCTGCAGCAGAATTCTGCAGCCTTTCTTCTAGCAAAAGATGTCCTTTGCACATCTGGACTCAAAACTCAGTACTAGGCATAGCTGAGATCATCACTGTGTAGGGGACAGGCACAAGGGTTTTCTCCTATCTATTCAAAAGAGCAAGGATTTACTCAAAATGGCACTTGTCTCTGAATCAAAATCTGCTTGCTTATCATTCTGTTAATAAAAATGGCCAAATTAAGACACATTCATGTATGTTCATCCAATCATATTTGTTTCCAGTGGCAGTGGTTTTGGAAGAAGGAAGAGAATATGAATTTGGGAATACAGCCCCATCCCCCAAAAGAATAGTGTATCAAATATTGGTATTACCTTATGCTATGATTAAGAACAGATCTATAGATGGTGCACTATGCCAGAAGCACAGCCAACTTTTGGTTTTCCAACAAAGCCCAGTCCTGTAAATTCTTTATATATAATGCAAACAATTCAGTGCCTTAGTTATCATTTTCATTAAAAATAGCTGGAAAACAAATCCTGCAAAATAACGAGGAGAATTTGAATAATTGTGCAACTCTAGTTTGCATTAGTTACTTCATTTGATGAACAGGAGTGTAGAATGAGTATAAATATGATTCCCGTCCCAAATAAACTTTTCCTTAAAATAAGTGAGAATTGATAAAGTAGACAAATTATATTTTTTAATTCTGAGTTTCCAATGAAGTATTTTATTGGAATACATAAAGTGTGAACTGACTTAAAGAGTCTCAATCACTGTGGAATTTCACAGATGTTATGTTTGATGGAAAGGACAGTGACAAGCCTGATGGGAGCACTCCATTACCCTATCAGTATATAGAGAATCCAAGGCTATCAGGTCAGAAAGAAATTAAGGACTCTAGGGAAGGAGCTCAGTCAACCTTCTGGGAACAGGAGGAACTGGCTTATTTTGATGCACAACAATGGTAGGAGTAAAACCATACAATGTTTTCCCTTATTGCTCCTTTGGGGAGAAAAATCACTGATACATCTTAATATCTTCATTCCCAGGGTTTTAAAACATGACAAGATGGAGTAGTAGGAATAAACTCAAAGAGGTAATCTCTCAAGTAAGAAACTCTAGGCAGCAAGAGTTTTAGGCTGGGCACCAAGAACATCCTGAGGTGGAGTTTTGGCAAGCACCATCAGAATAGGAGGGCCTGGCCTTGTGCAGAATGAAGATAGAGCCCACAGCTGTTAATTTCAGCACCAACTAAAATGGGCCTAACAATATACATGAACTGCAGATTCAAAGCATCCAAGTACAAATTTACATAAGTGTTCAGTCAGACTGTTCCATATTATCAAGAACTTGGTTCCTGTGCCCCCTTCTCTCTTCAGGCTTAAGCAGTCTTCAGAGAACCAGAAGTATGAACTCTCTAAGCAACACTGTTCTGTTCTAATCTTGCTCACTTAGTAAACAATTCTTATCCCTACACAACAGTTGTCACAAAGAAATAAAAAATAACCCCTGCCCCTTCTTCCCCACTCCCAATGTAATCTATTGTTAGTTCTCTATGCTCAAGAGTATGAGATAAATCCGAGTCTTCCTTTGATCTTCCCTAAAAAACAAAACAAAACAAAACAAAAACAAAACCACACAGTAGATTTAGACCATTCCACATCCAGGGGCTATTCTGGAGAAGGGGGTGCAGTAATACCAGGACTAGTTATGCAGCAAGTAGATAGCTCAGCTTCAGGAGATGGTTGAAAACTCTTTTAGCAGGGCTTCCTGGCTGAGAGTGTTGAATGCCAGATTTCGCCGTACATTGATGCTGATGGACCGAACCTGTAGAAGACAGAACAATCACTATAATATTACTGATTCAGCCCAGTACCTCAAGCATTAAGGAGGCCTTGAATAGTCCAGCCTTTAATAGTAAACTGTTTTGCATGGAAGTCCATATGTCATTTGTTAGATCCAGCTTGTATTACTACTAGATTCAAAAAAATGTGCTTATGTGATTATACTGTAGCATTAGCAGCACAAAAAAAAAATCCATGTGAAAAAAGAAGCATAACCCAATGCCAGAGCTTAGTCTACAAACCTAGACATGACAGTAAGGCATTCCTATCATGAGTAATAATGAATTTATCAATACTTTCCTATACTTTAACAACAGACAAGTATCTGCATTCCTTTCATCAGGTAGCTCACCATAATATTAAAAATTTTCTTCAGTCAACCACTTTCACATGCCTGCTCCTGAATAGTGACATCAATATGGACCTATAAGGCCATCTGAGGGCAAGCATATTATGATTCCATTACTGAAAAAAGTTCTTATTTGATAGGGATCCAAGAACAAGCAATGCATGCCAACCAAACAACTAGCTTGAATAATCTAATAAACCACTTTGCCAGTTAACCCTAAACCGTATCTATCAATGGTCCCTCAATCAAGATGTTAATAGACTCTTCAAGAGAAAACAAAAGCAAATGAGAGAATTCAGCTAGAAAATAGGTTCTTTAAGAGATCAAATTCTTCCTTAAAATTTTGCAAGTTGCAGGCTCTGCCCTTCTTTAAAAAGTTAGTTTTGCACAGTTGTACAGTATGTGTAGGAGCTGTCCACAGTACTCTAAATCTTAATAATCTGGCAATTTCCGTGATTGCAGGACTTTTACCAGCTCTAGGTCAGACTCTTGGTATGCAGTTACTTTGTGAATTTACCTCCATGTGATTCTGCTCATTTCCCAAAAGCTCTGCCTGTGTCATGAGTAAGGATGGCGAGCAGGGGGCTCCCATCCAGACTGTCAAGCGCATGTGTAGCACTGAGGAATTGTTCAGCCATTCAAAGAGACACAGATCGGGACCGCCTTAACCCTTGGGGGTTATATGTCTGGGTTTTCCCCACGCTTCTTCAGTTTGTTAGGATTCCTGTTAAGTACTAGCAATAAATATTAGAGACCAGTTCATTGTCTCAGTGTGTTTCCTGGTTGTTAGGACAGCCTGGCTATTCACATTTCAATGAACCCACAGTATGAAGCAGATTCAAGGCTTCCTTTTGGAAGAAAGGGTGAGTAGGCAGCTTTTGCGTTTGTCTATTATGCTATCATTCTGCACATTACTTTCTTTTTTTTATTTATGTTGTTTCTATATTGGTTTTCCTCTCAGGGGAGCCCAGAGTGCTTTACAAGAGAACAAGAAAAATTATCTTAAATAAAACCATCACAATAAATGAATATATAAAACAAAAAAATGTGCACTTTGTACACAAAGTAAATAGTAAAAGAGGAATCCACATGCTTTGATCTTACTCAGCAACCTACGTGACATAATCTTATGAAAATATATCTTCTAGGGAAGGTGTATGGTATTTGTCAACCTAAATGAAAAAACACTGTGATGGTAAAAAGTAAGGTATTTTGTCAGCACAGGAGTACACCAGATCAGCTTGATTCCTCTCTTCTATTTTGATAGTGAACTCAGGAAATGCACTGTCAGGAGGTTGTAGCTTTCAGTAAGGATGAGACTAAATTACTCACTAGAGAAATAGGGATTATTCCTCTAAAAAGAAATTAAACTGGTTGTTGTTTAACCACCAACTGAAAAATAATGAAAAAGGTTTCCCGGTACCACCATTTGGGCATGCCACATATTGAGAGAGAGAGAGAGAGAGAGAGAGAGATGTTTGTTGGCAGTGACACTAATTATTCTCAGTAATATAGAATCAAACTGTTAGTATTTATCAGGATAGTTTCTTCAAAGAAGCATAACTTCCATAAATTAGGAAAAACAATGTCCTCATTCTAATCAAAAGAAAGATAAAACTCTTCAACTAGTGAATAAAAGAATATAGAAGAAGTGGTGACAGTGGCCAAGGAAAAGAAGGAGAGAACAGAAGCAGCATATTTACTGTGTACCCCCCTCCCCACCCAACACAGCATATGAGAACAACAATGTTCCTGCTACACAGATGGGAACAAACATGGTTGTTTCTGTGTAATGATACTTATACTTTAAAAAATGAAAAGCATTAATGGTAGCCATTGGCCACTGTTCTATATTTGCAGTGAGGAATATGGGGATAACTTGGCAAAGAATGCCCAATAAAACACAGGAATACATTAGAGTGGAGAAAACATTTTGAAGCAGTGGGGGGAAAAGAAAATAAGCTGCACCTGTCAATGAAGGTTTGGTGAAGTATTTTTTATTTTTTTTATTTTTATTTTATTTTCTATCCTGCCTTTAATATTTTTATAAGTAACTCAAGGCAGCGAACATGCCTAATCCTCCTCCTCTTTTCCCCACAACAACCCTGTGAGGTGAGTTGAGCTGAGAGAGAGTGGCTGGCCCGAGGTCACCCAGCCTTCAAGTATCCCCTTGAAGCTGCTTCTCATAACAGTGCAACTCCCTCATGGCTGAAGTGGCTTTTGCAAATGCCAGAAGACTTGAGAGGAAGGTATAAGGGGACAGAAAGAACCTTGCCCAGGCAACTTCTGTTGCCACTTCATCTCAGTGAGGTAAATGGCCCCATTTTCATGGTGCAAAGCATCTTCTCAAAATGAATCAAGGCTGCCTTGCACAGGCCCAACAAACAGTCAGCTCTTCGCATGCACAACTTGTGAGAATAGGATATCCTAACAGAACATTTCAAATTACAGCATAAAGTCTGCTTTGTGAGAAAACACTTTTATTTCTGCTTCATCAATAGATCTGTTGTAAAATGCTGAACCAGTGAGCACGAGATTTCTCTGACTTTTGAGAAGAGGCTTCATAAGCATGTGAAAAAAGCTCTCAAAGATCTATTTCCAGCTCTCTTCAGGAACATGTAACAAAGAATTTGAGGAATCCCAAACCAAGCAGAGATAAAACATGTATCTAAGTATATTTGCCCACCATCCAACTGAAATCAACGCTCAGGCTTCTACAGCTATATAATCCATATATTTGGTGAATATAAAGGCAGTTTTTGTTACGTTATGGCTGCAACTGCAAGCTGGACCATGAGCAATTATATGATCTTTTTATGAGAGTTAAAACTCACCAGCTCTTTAAAAAAAGCGGCTTCTTTGTGTTGTTCTGAGTAGCGCTCATATTGGTCAAGCCCATCCTGTAATTTTAAGGTGAGTGTATCATAGTTGGAGCGCACTACTTCCAAAACCTGCATCACAAAAACACAATGGAAATTAATCAATTTGCTGAATATCATTCTGTCTGAAACACACAACCCCAACATTGTACGATTCTCTACTCCAAGATAACAGAAGCCTCAAATCTCCTGAAACAGAGAGAGCAAATGATTTTAATGGGGTCAATTAGATATGTGTGTGAAGGACATATTACAGTTTCTATTCCCAATCTGATTTGTGGTCCATGGCATTAGAAAGGCCCCCACCCGCATCAATAAGCTGAAAGTCTAAATGAAGAGGCTAGGGATTCCCAAACTGAGTTTAGCAAATTAAAAGCCTACAATCCTATGAAGCATCCAACAAAACAGAACAAGAAAATTTAGAACAGACAGAGTAGAAGACTGAAACTTTGTAACTTATTTTTATATTGTCTCTCAAAGGCATGTGGAGATATTCCTATAACTATATTTAGGGTCACCACGTGCATAATTTCACAGAGGTCTTCTCCAGATGTACCTTTTATCGGAGGCATGATAAAATAAAATCTCACTGGCAGGAGAAAGAGCTTTTTTAGCAACAATTTCTTGGCACCTATCCTGCAATCTTTCAATGCAAGGCTGAGAATTGTTTTAAATTACACTATTAAAATTGTTCTTTTACTTAGTTTTGAACATATTTTCTGTTTGTTTGTGTTAATTGCATATTGCTCTGACATGTCAAAAAACTGACACATAAATATATAATTAACCCCACCTCTAAAACTGCAGAAGAAATTATTCTGCAAAAGAATAGGCTATCAGTACCTTGATTTGAACATAGTATGCAAAGACCTAGCTCTCTGGGGAAGGCTCTGATCCTGGGAAAGGCTGAAGGAAAGAGAAGAAGAGGGCAACCAAGCAGTAAGGTGGATGACCTCAGTTGCAGTGGCAATGGGTACACTACTGGAAGACCTGAAGGACCAGGTTAGGGACAGATTATCATGGAGAAAATCTATCTATGTGGACACTAAGAGTTGACACCAACTTGACAACACATAATCAATCAAACAAACAAACAATCCCCTGAAGAGCAACATACAGTAATAGCAGATAGCACCAGTTTATCTCAGAATTTGTTATCTGCTTTCCCTAAGAGATAGGTACAAGAGAAAATGAGACTTCTCAGATCTATCCAGGTGCACTCTACAGCCTACTCAAAGGAATACAAGTATCTGGATCATGTAGACAGAAATACTTCTTGGAATTTTGGAACAAGCCTACTTTAGCTGTGAAAGGGCTGCTAAGCATCAGCACCTCCTGCATTATGAAGGTTCATAGGTCCTTATTAGCTGACATGAATATCAAAGAAGTACAAGTCTAACCTGGAAGACACAGAAGTTTTCTGCCCATTTAAGCATCTTCCTGTTTCCTACCATGCCATTCTCTGTCAAGTAGCAGTTACTGGTAAGAGGAACACATGTACAAACATATCCAGACTTCTGTCCTCTTGCCATAGATTTCAACAGGATATTGGCAAATAGAATTTGCTGCCTAATACCCACACTGCAATCCATTTCCCAAACAATACTCAGACACAAAGAAATAAATAAAAGTTGATACACTGAAAGATTAGTTTTGAATAGTTTGTCAACAATCCTGCTGCGGGAGAATATGCCGCCTGCTTTGCAAACAGACTCCTTTAATTCTGTTTTCAGTTTTATTGGCAATGAAAAAATTACCCAGCAATAACCACTATGGCTAAATTCAATTGACCATTTTCTTGCATATGTGCTGAGGCTATGATAGGAATAGTAACTTACAGTGAAATGTAACCTAGCCATGAGGGACTAAGCATGATGAATAACACACATTCCACCAAACAATAAAATAGCAGGCTGTCACCAGAACTGCCATGAATCACATCTCTGTCCTCTTGCCAACCAAAGGGCTTCAAGTCATCTGCAATAAGTCACAAAGAGGAGGCAAAATGTATCTGAAAGAACAGAGGTTCTGAGCAGAACTCTTTTTATCTTTCAAGACTATAAAGTATTCCTATGTGCTAAGCTGCTTCTTACCTTGTCAAACTGAAAATATTCTTATAATCTGGTTTTTAAAAAAGTTTGAACCTAAGAGATGGTAAGAATTAAGTTTGCATGCACAGTTTTCTGGTTTTAACTGCTTTCACTTGAACACTGTGTTCAAGTTCACTGTGTTCAGGTTCAAAGTTCCTGATACCACCTCTGAGCAGAAGTACATGACAGAATATCATCCCTACCAGCTTGGAAGGAATTTTGGAAAATGGGGGAGGGAAATAGAGATACTGAACAATACAAAAATGAAGAGACTGAACTTGTTTCTTTTTTATAAACTCTCCTCTAAAGGTGAAAATGTCTCGATTTGTGGGTAGCATTCAAAAAAACCTAGTAGAATTTTGGCAACAAGATAGGCACAGCAGGTTGGAGAATAGCTACAAAAAATTTTGACAACAACTTTTCAAGGAACACTTCTTTGTAGATTTAAAGTCCCCATTCTTTTCTTCAGCTGAAGATCATCATTTGTACCACTGTCATTAAAAACTGTTATTTTCTATGGTGTTGCTGCATTCTGCCTAAATGGACATCACTTTAACCCAATATGGAACAAATGCTATTTATCAATCAGATACATTTTAATTATATTTGAATGAACTGGTTTATCCAGTGGGATGCTGGAAATTCTCCGACTGCAACTCTAACACAGAGGAACATGTGGTCATTCAGATTCTATTACACTTCAACTCCTAGGAGTCCCAGTCAGCATGACCAGTAACGATACTGGGAGTTCTAGTTCAGCAACATCTGAAGCATTACACATCCCTTGCCCAACACAGTTCTATAACCTTAATGTCCTATAGCCTAATTTCCCTTATTTAATAAGTCTTGCAGTTCTTGAATACCTGCGAATTTTTGTCTCTAATTAGTGGAAGAGTATTGCTTATGAAGAAAGTAACTGAGTAGTTTTTGCCCTAAGAAGGAATTTAACTCCCTTAGCCTTCACCATGGTACCACTGAACAGACCTTCATTCCTTGACCTCTTTATAGATTTAGTGGAAGAAAAAATTAATACCCCACTGCAAGAAAATAATTGTAACTCTAGGGACCGTGTGTGTGTGTGTGTGTGTGTGTGCGTGCGCGCGCACGCACACACACAAGATATTAGACTTTAATTGCTATCTTGGGAACAAAAACATTATTCCATTCCAATTTTGCTTTTCCCCAAATCTCCCAATTTGAGCATGCACAGGAAGTCACATGAACTAGCAATTATAATTCCAGATTCATACAAGGCCTTTGGTTTTCCTCTTGTCCTAACTGTGGTGATGTTATTCCCTGATTAGCTGGAAATAGGACAGCCAATTAGCAATGAGTTTAGTTTCTTCTGAAACTGGAAATATAACAATCATCTGTAAAAGCAAGTGTCCTGGTGTGCAATGTCTATTCTTACTAATGCTGAGAGCTCCAGTCTCTCCAAGTCCTAAGCCTCTGATAAAAGATCTCCAGTAGGTGGATGAGACAGTTCTGAACAGCACTCACACATTTGCTAGTTTCAGCTGTTATACAGAAGGAGATACTTGTGATAAATAAAGACATATTTGACATGAAGAGGAAGCTGAAAGGAAAAAAATGTTCCTGCATATCACAGACTTCTAACAAAGGCCCAATGGAATGCATATACTAGAACTGCAGTCTGGACAGGCAGTGTCTTATGGGAGATTGCAGCTGTTGTTTTTCTTTTGTTTTTCTAAACCAGGGGTCTCAAACTCATCATTCCAAGTGCTGCACAAGGACTATTTCATTAGCTTAAGGACCACAATACTGAAGACTTTTCATACATAGATACATAAGTTATCTGATTTTAATAATTAATTTTATTTATAATCTGTGGCTGTCAGGCTCAGTCCAAGAATGACATAGAAGCAATCCAGCCAAAGTCCAGTTCTTTATTTGCTTACACTGTATAGACAGAATCTCACCAGCCTAAACTGGCATTACTCTAACCTAATGGATATACCCTAGGAGATTCTAGGGAGTGGCTATCCTAAATCTCTTCCTCTTCCCACGATCCAACTCAGGACTGTGTTGTCTCTTGTCTCGCCCCACCTTCTTGGAATGTGTTCCCTCCTTCCTGAGAACCTGCTGTGTTACTGCAGTCCATCACATCAATGCCCCCTGTGGAGACACATTCCTTCACAGTGGCCCTCCAAATGTTGCTGAATTGCCTTGGCCACTCTGGTCAAGGGTGCATGATGGTGGACACTGTAGAAAAACAGCTTTAGAAGGTCTGCAGACAGACCATATTTCAGAGGGAAACTTTCCAAGGAAGACACATTTATTTTCAGTCCCCCTGCTCCCATTTCTAAGCCTTTTCCTACTGGGTGCAACTGAGGAACAAGTTCAGGATTTTTCCCCTACTCCTGTCCTTTGCAGGTACTTTAGCCAAAGTTGTTGCAGTTCAGTCCTTCTGCCTCCTTTGCTTCAATGGTGATCCCAAAGTGACTCTTTTCAGTTCTCACCTTACAGGCACAATTTGTCTGTCTGACTGGATGTCCCATGGAAAGACTTCAAACTTCATTGAGTTTCTTCACTCTGGTCCCTCCTTAGCTCCTCCATGGGCCCAACCTGAGGCAAGGCTGCTTGGGTTAGTACAGCAAGTTTCCTCCTGTGTTCATTTTTTTTTCTTTCTTTTGTGGAAGAGAGGACTCCTTCACAAAATGATTTTAGTTCCCCAAAGCCCAGAGTGAAGTGTGTGAAGGCGAACCAGGCGAACCAAAGAGTGGCACACTTCGCTCCTCAAGGAAGTGAGAAGGAAGAGATGGAGGAGGACCCAAAGAGAGGCAGGCAGCCCCATCAACTTCTCTGCCATATATGGAAATGCACTTCTGCTCCAGTCATGACATCACTTACTTCTTCCCTTTGTGGTGATTGGGAAAAGGGTACCACTGCTTCTATTTTGCCCAGTAGACAGATTTCTAGCACCAGCTGCAATTTCAACAACATATGGAGCAGAATGCAACAGAGGTGGCAACTTCTCTCTCTTTCTCCTCTATCTGTAGTAAGCCAATGTACAGTATGGGCACAAAATACAATAAACAATACCACACTACAGCTTATTGTTATATTGAATCAGATCAAGGAGCCCCATATTTAACATGTCAAGATGTCCTTTAACTGCTCATGGAATTACTTATTTTACCTGAAAGGCTTAGTCACTTTAACTGTGACTGCACCTTAATATAAAGAAAGAAATAACTGAGAGACAATCATAGTACAGTATATGCTATCATTAAAATGGAAAAGGGTAAAAAATTGTATCAGGGTCTGCAAACAACTTCTTAATAATTTGCTGATGTAGCTAGGATACTTACTGGAATTAATTCCCAGAAGCAGCAAAGAAAATGTAGGTATCAAGATAATTAGATGTTAAATAAAAACAAAATACTCGGTACATTTTAGTAACCATTACTAGAGTTCTGGCCAGAATATTCCTGGACCACCCACAGTATTAATTCTAGAGTTTTGCTTAGCATGTTCAGCTCATTTCCATTCAAATCGCAATTCCTCTCCAGAAAGGGGGGGGGGGGAGACAGATCTGTGTATTTGTTGTCTACTGCAGTATTTACTATTCACTTACATACAAAGCATTTAAATAAACCTGGCAAAAGAGAGAAAGCAAGGCTGGAGATGAAGAATAGTGGCTGTGCAAACTATTCCTTTTTTTTAATAGTAATTTTATTAAAGATTACAATTTACAAAAGAACTTGATTTCTTTTCATTTTTTCTTTGTCCCTTCTCACAAAATTCTTCAAAGCTTTAACAAGCTTCTTTTGTAAATCCAATATAGGAAAATTATCCAGGTCACTCTTGGTTTGTCATTTGTATACCCCATTCATTTATTAAGACATCAGCCAGTTTCTTTTGTATGTCCAGCGTAGCATCTTTTTCCTCACCGTTCTTGCAGCCTGTCATTTTCAAATCCAGTTCCAAATCAATCTCAATCATGTCAGGTAATACTTGTTCCTCTTCCATAGCATCTTGTAAACACCGTCTATCTACAGAGGCAGACACTCTCAACATTAACTTCTGGGTCCCTTGTTCAAAAATATCCTTCGATATGTCCAATGTTAAAATATTTTCCTGCATTTTGTATTTGTAAGTTGAGTTTGAGTGTTTTTCTCCTTTAATTGTAATCTTCAGTTCATTCTAGTTCCCTCTAGTGTCCAATTTTTAAAGTTACATTATTTTTAAAGTTATGTTTTTTTTAAAGAATTCAAAACAAAAGCATTTTCCCACAGGAAGGATTCTTTATAATTAATTCCAAAATCTTATTTCAAATTTATCTGAAGCCGTAGTCCATTTGTAACTTTCTAAAGTCAAAGTTTTAATCACCTTTTTGCTGTTTATTCCAGGAAAAAAGAATTAAGTCCTTAAACCTATATTTAAAACTTATCTTGCTAATTGAAGGAGACTCACCCAATGCTGTAAAACTTGTCAATCCAAAGGTTCCTAATAGCTGAAAAGCAGTTAATAAGCAATTTCCAAAAGTTAATAGAGAAGGAAGTATGCAAACCCAGTGTCCTTTCAAAGGCACCAACCATGGTTTGAGCAAGATGGCTAGTCCCTCATCTCCCAGAGCATTAAACCCGCTGGAGACCACTGTCTTGTGGTCTCCTTGCAAGGAGCAACTGTGTGGAGCACTTGTGGGTGATCTTAAGTCCTCTCCTTGTCCGGAGAGAAATTACAAATAACCTGTCTACTCACTGGCTCTTCATTCTGCCACAGTCATCGGCTCCACTTTTTACAGAGCTGTCTTCAGTTCACCATTTCTTCCCCAGAAGTCCAGGCTGTACAAACTATTCAGAAGGGCACTTTGAACTGCCACTTATATAGCCTGGTGCCCTTTCCCAGCTTTCAGAGCATACATTCCATGCACAGAAGACACTTCTGTGGAAGATAAGCCAAGAAGCACTCCAGCCTCAATGCTCCAAGTCAGGGATGCACTCCTCCAATGGCTTGCACAGCTCTAATAACTACAAATATTAGAGAGGGACAGGCATTATAAATTCATGAATATCACCCATCTGTCCAAATTATCTTAATGTCCAAATCTTTAATTTGCCTTTATTTTCTCCAATTTGGTCAATTTATTTTTTCATTTTTTTATTTAATTTATACTGCCATCCATGTCACCCATCTTGTGAAGCAACATTGCGCAGTGAACACAATTAAAACACCAGTATAACAATAAGGAACAACAGCAACAACATAGTACAAACAGAGAAGCAAAGAATGGCAACTAAGAATAACCCATCAGTAATAAATTAACAACACCTCATGGGCTCAGCTAACTTCCTGACCCCCATGCCTGGGAGAACAGCCAAGTCTTAAAGAGTTTTTTGAAAGGCCAGTGGGGAACAGGGCCAATGTGATCTTGGGTGGGATGGTGTTCCATAGAGCATGCAGAAAAGGCATGCTTCCTGGATCCCCCCAGATGACACTCTTCAATTGATGGGACCCGGAGCGTACCTCTTCTGCTGGACCTGATGGCACACATGCACACATACAGATAAATAAATTACTGTAGACCTAAGTACCTAAAGTAAAATCTACCAAATGTAGTCAATCCAATTTTCTGTCACACACTATTCATTACAGAACACAATTACAAGAATAGCTCTGCATGCTTGAAGCTTCCACAATTCCTTGAGGTCAGACCTGAGCACCTCATTTCAAATGCTGTAGTACATGCCATTTGAACCTGTTACTGAAAAGTATTTAGAAATGTCAGTAGGTTTCTGAATGATACATTCTAACCAATGCTAACAATCCTTGTTTCCAACTTGTCTAGCTCCTGCTCTATTTCTAAACACAGTTTAAAGTGCTGGTTAAGACCTATACAATTCTATATGGTTCTAGGTCAGATAATCTGAATGACAATTTTCTCTCATAAAAGCCTGCCTGACTTTCAAGATATTTCAGAAATGCCTTTTTCTTTGTCTTTCCAATGTGTGAGATACATTTGATGGAGATTTGAGGGGCTATTGTTACAAGCTGCATAGTTTACAAGCAGGAGTACCCAACCTGTGGCTAAGGTCATGTGTAGCCTTCAAAAGGCTTGAGTTCAACCCCCATACCCGTTCCTAATGTTGTTAGCTAATTATAATTTTATAATTATGAAATATTCAAGGGAGTACTTACTCACGTTTAATTAATTTCCTGTCATAATTTTAAGAAATCAAATTTAGTTCTAGCTCCACCCACTGTGGACTGCAACCACCAACACACTATTCGAAGGCCAAGTGCAGCCTGTGGCTTGCAAAAGGTTCTATACTTCCTTCCTTATGGGAGGTAGTAACGATAATGGCCAGTTAATAAAGACCTTTGAAATAAATAACTGTAAATTAATCTCTTTTTAAATTAATTGCTGCTTTATTCACTGTTCTTGCCGTGTAAACTATTGCATAATTGAAATATATTGTTTAGTTATACATTGCATGGAAAGAGAGGATATACATTTAAAAAAGCAATGAACCATAGTGATCCCAATTGGACTAAACTCAATATGCACAGTTGTTGCTTAGTTACAACCTGATCACTCAGTCATGATGTACTGCGGAGGCTCATACTTCTTAGCCGCAGTTCCCATCACAGTACATATTTAAGACCAGGATTTGAACTGGGAGATCACTTCTCCACAGCCAGAGGAGCCAACAAAGAAATATATACAACATCATTAAATCTGCTGTGGTTTATTGACCAGCCTTCATTTATTTGCACAGCAGTACCACTTCTGAAAATCAGTTGTTATTTCAGGACAAGCTTCAACATCAAACCAGACAGGATCATTCAAACAGATGGTGCTATCAGTTGGGAGAGTCATCGCATTCAAAGCTCTTCAGATATGGATTCAAATGCAGAACTGAAACTAAGCCCAGTTAATACTAAAAAAAACATACCCCAAAAGCTGCAGAAATCAGCTATGAATATAAGCAGTGCAAAGATAAAACAACAAAGAGAACAAAATGACATAACCTGAGCGTGTGTCAGTTCATTACACGTATCTCCCCGTAGATGGAATGAGTGCACCAGTATACTGTCTTGCAAGATACTATCTAGATCCTAGCTTGAACAGAATAGTATCAGTATTCTTGGAGTAAAACTGAGCTATGGTTGCGCTTTTGGCATACTGATCAAAATGAGCCAAAATTGGCCAGCATTCTCCTTACCATCAGCAGGGAATGCTGCACGTGGTATGGGAACAACTAAGGCTGAAAGTACCTTCTCTAGCTTACTAAAAAGCATTAGTGAAAGCCTTGATTGACCAAAGCTGTGGCAAAGATCAATACCTACCTTCGTTCCTTCCTTCGTTCCTTCCTTCCTTCCTTCCTTCCTTCCTTCCTTCCTTCCTTATTTATTTATAAATAAGATTTATATGGCTGCCCAACTCATTCACGGTGACTCTGGGCAGCTTCCAAAAATTAAACTCCTACTACAAAACCCACTGCACCCCCACCCCTCTGGCAGCAACAATACGATTCAGACAAACCACTTCATGGGTTCCACATCAACCTGGGATCCCCAGGCCCACTGGCAAAACCATGTCTTCATGGCCTTTATCAAAATCTCATGATGACCATGGGATATGGAAGATTGCATAAATGAAGGAGTAAATGGTTTTAAAAAGGAAGGAAGGAAGGAAGGAAGGAAGGAAGGAAGGAAGGAAGGAAGGAAGGAAGGAAGAAGGGAGAGAGGGAGGGAGGGAGGGTATGTTCTGTTTTTTATGAAACTAAGAGGATGAGGAAGAATTTAATACAGCTGAATGCAGGTAGTGTGCTGGGGTCATCCTCAACTTACAACGGCAGTTGGGACCAGAATTTCAGTCACTAAGTCCCCGACCTGTGCCGCACCCTCCCTGACCCACGCCACACCCCTGCACACCCTCCCTGACCCACACCATATCCTTGCACACCCTCCCTGACCCATGCTGCACCCCTACACACCCTCCTCAACCTGCACCACACCCACGCACACCCTCCCCAACCCATTTCACACCTCTTATGTAACCCCTCACACCCTCCCCAACACTTGCCATGCCACCCACGCACACCACCTCAATCCCTCTCCCACCTGGAGGCAGCCACTTACCTGCCTAGTGGCCTGGAACTTGCAATTTCCTGCTGGCTTCCCACTGACTTCGGCTGTGGGAAGCCGGTGGGAAGTTGTCTTACCTAACAACGGCAACTGGGACTGCAGGGACTGCCTTCACTAAGCAATGAGAGGGAGCGAGGGGGTGTGTGGGGGTGGCAAGGCAAGGGTCAGGGAGGGTGCAAGGGGGTACATGTAATATAAATCTAAAAGCATGACTGATTTCATTGTAGGATGAAATATTGAGAGAATTAATGAAGAATACAAGGGTGATGAGGTTCTAAATGTAGACAAACCATTTTGGGGTAGTGCCAAGATGAGATCTTATGAAACTATAGATATGGAAGAAAGGAAAGGAAAGAAACTAGAGTGAAAGAGAAAGTATGAGTCCTCTATGTAAAACTATTAGAAGACAGATTAATCTCCTAACATACTGCATCTGGAAAGAGGAGGTGGAAATTGCTTGGAACAAAGTGAAAAGAGCTATGTTACAGAACTCAACAGAAGTGTATGGAATCACACTAGTAGAAATTATGAAAAAAAAAGGTTAGTGTAATGATGAAGTAAAAAGGGCTGTGGGGGGGAAAAAAAGAAGACTTAAAATCATCAGCAGAGTGAATGGAATTAAAAATAAACGCAATGAAATTATTTGGGATTAAACTGAAGTGAGGGACTATTGGAAGGAGTGTTTTAGAGATCTGTGTGGAAATAATAAGGATCAGTTGAATAGTGAAAATGAATGCTATAAATGTTAGTGTCCAAGAAAAAACCTGATGAAAATTAAATCATAAACACCACAAGAATATTGAAAAATGGTAAGGCTGCAGGTGTAGATGAACTGGAAAAATACTCAAATATGGATGTGGCTTGGTAATGGAGTGCTGTGTAACTTCTTTAACGTGTGTGACTGACAGTTGGAAGAATGTTGCTATTCTTCCTCTATACAAAGGGAAAATTAGCAAGAATGAATGGAGAAAAAACTACAGGGAATTACTGTTAAGAGCTTGGGAAGATGTCTGATTAAAAGAATGCACAAGGTGACAATGTGCAAAATTTGAGAAGGGCAAAGTAGCTTTATGCCAGGCAAAGTGTGTGCAGACCAGATGTTTTGCTCTTTAGCATGTTATTTAGAAATATATGAATGTGAAAATGGAAGTTTATTGCATGTTTGTTGTTTTAGAGAAAGTGTATGATAAAATGAGTAAGCCTGAATTATGGGATGTATTGCACAAAGATGGAGTTGAAGATTGGTTACTGAACGTGGTAAGAGTGGTATATGATGGAAATAAAGCATGGCTGACAAAAATGTATTGCCTAACAAATTGTTTAGCATTGTTCAGAGAGTAAGAAAAAGATATGTGATGTTTCTTTGTTTAATTGATAAGTGTGTAAGGAACATGGTGTGTTGGTTGGTATGTAGAAATGGTTGGAGACATGAATATATATGTAATTTTGTATGCAGCTGATGCCATGTTTTTACTGAGAACCTGAATAATTTGCAGCAAATATTAGATAGATGGATGCAATGAGAAGTAAGGATCTGAAAATCAATGTATCAAAGACCAAATTATTTATGTTTGATGGGGAAAAATGAGTGAAGAGTGAATAAATGCAAATTATACATAAATGGCAAAAGAGTAACTAGATTAATTTGTGTACTTTGGAGGAGTATTTACCAACGATGGGTAAAGGGATGGAGAAATTCTACCATATGCAAATGCTTGTTAAAAGATAGCATAATGGAATAACACACTCTCCAACGAACAACGTAAACTAATCTTAGCTGTTTATTTGCCTTTTTCACATCCCATGCTTAGCTTATTATTTTTCTTCCTGTTTTATGTTAGGCATAACATTGCTTCCCCAATGGGAAAAGCATGATGGGTATGTATGTATGTATGTACGTACATAAAAGAAGGAACTACATTGTCTTAAGCATGAATTTTCTTGGTAAGATTTCTCTGTTATGGGAAATTATGTCAGAATCCTAGTACTGTAGGCCTCTCTCAATTATTGCCTTTCTGGAGATTAAACGCTCAAAAGAAATACTGAAATAATTTCTATAGTACCACCTCCTGTCTGTGTAGCATAGAAGCAAGTGGTTGGAGAATTCAACCCTTCTCCCACCCCAATAGAGATGGATCAATCTCAAAGGAGAGAAACAAAATCGAAGTTTATTTTGAAAAATAAGACAAAATATTTAAGCCTGCTTTTCTTAACTTAAAATATTGAAAGTTAAATTACAGAGTTGTTCAGATCGTGAACAGCAACTTAAAAAAAATTGCAAAAGAAGATGCAGTGGTCTAGACAGACTGTGAGATGGCTACAACTAGCATGATCCTTACTACAGTCTCAGATTCCAAATGACATTAGAGATCCCATAAAGAATCATTTTACTTTCTTGTGCATGACTAATATGATTTCAGGCTAACAGAAAATCTAATTTTCCACTTTGTACATAACAATAAAAGACAATTAGACTTATGCACAATAAAAACCTAGCACATGTTCATGGCTAGAATGTTTTCACTTATTTCTACAGAAGTAGAAGATTCCTGAAACACATTTTTCTTCTATTTCCATTACCCCCAGTCCCCCCCTCCCCCCACATATTCTACTTTAATTAGAGGCTGCTGAAAAGATGCTAAACACAACTCTTTCCATCCTCAGTCTGGTGCTTTATGCCTCTGGATTAAAAAGGACAAAACTTTTCCTATTTCCAACAAAAGGAGGGTCTAGGGTAGTTTGAACCTGAGGATGTAGATTATACAGTATATCTGAATTTGCCTGCAGACTGGCATGCAATCTACAGTGATAATACCCTGTAATTTTGCTTCTATTCTATCCACTGAAATAAACTCACTGACCTAAAAAATTAATGATGTGAAGTAGAAATGTTTTTTTTCTTTTTTAATTTGTACACTTTTTGCAGACTACTTCTACTTTTAGAAATACATTGCTACATGCAATTTCTTACAACGCAATGAATTCAATTTAAATAAAGCTGGGCAAGTGGGATACACTTGTCAAATATAACATGTTACAGGTACTCCTTGAGTTACAACTGCAATTGGGACCAAAATTGCCATTGTTCCAGATACGGTTGTAAAGTGTGACCTAATGTGACCCCATCACTTAGCAATGGCAATCCAGGCAGTCCCAGTTGTTGTCATAACCCCAGACATGTGGGTCGATAAGTGGGAGGCAGAGAGAGTCCCAGATAAAGAGTGCGGGGGTGCCACAGGGGGGTGGGGGAGGCCCTGGGAGGTCCAGCACAGGCAGTGCACGAGTTGGGGGAGGGGGGTGCTGCAGCTTAGCACAAGCTCAGGAAGGCCAGAGAAAGAGGGTGCGGGGTGCATGTGAGCGCAGAGAGGCAGGGGAAAGAGGGCACTGGGTGCATGCAAGCACAGGGAGGCTGGGGAAATAGGGTGTGGTATGCGTGCGAGCAAAGGTGGGAAGGAAGGTGTGGTGCATGTGAGCGAAGAAAAACTGGGGATGGGGGAGACTTACCTGAGCAACTTGCAACCTTCCCTGATGGCTTCCCCATTGACTTTGCTTGTGGAAAGCCAGCAGGGAAGATCACTAATGGCAATCACATGATCGTGGCATGCTGCAGCTGGTTGTAAGTGCAAGCTGGTGGCCAAGTGCTTGAATTTTGTTCTCATGATCGCAATGGCACTGCAATGGCCGAAACTCTGAGGACCAGTCATAAGTCCCTTTGTTCAGCACAGTAAATTCAAATGGTTGCTAAATAAATGGTCATAACTCAAGGACTACCTGTAATTGCAATTAACTCTTTCCAAGTGTCTATTCCCAATTCCCCTTCATGGAGCATTACTTGTAATGGTAAAGGGCTTGCACATCTTTTATGTTATAAGCTATATCACTGAGAGTGCACACTGTTGGAAAGGTCACCCATGAGGGCAGATCACAGATGAGAGGTCATACAAAATAAATCCTACTGGAAGAGGAAATGACAACCCACTCCAGTATTCTGCTAGGAAAAACAAATGGAGATTAATAATAGGACAATGTCAACATTGTACTGAAAGAGAATCCCCTAAGTTAAAAGATATTGGTACTGGAAAAGAGCAAAGGGAAAGTACAAGTAGTACTGAAGCTTATGATGTAGCAGATTAAAGCTAAAAGGACATTTCACTGTTGATGTGCCCAAAGGCAAAAGGAAGGTTTGATAGCGCAAAGATTGGAATATGGAATGTCAAAATCATGAACCAAGGCAAACTTGATGATGTTGGAACAGAAATGTCAAGATTGAACATTAACATTCTGCAAATCAGCAAACTCAAATGGCTTGGAATGGGTCACTTTGCATCAGAGGAGCATCAGATCTTGTAGCATGGACACGTAGCTATCATTATTAACAGAATGTTGTCAAAGTCACTTCTTGGAGACAACCCAAACACTAACAGAATGGTCTCAATTTGAGTCCAAGGCCAGCCACAAAATTACAATGCTCTAACCACAGAAGGAGATAAAGCGGAAGTTAAACAATTCTATGGCAACTCGAAGTATCTTGTCAACACAAAAAAAATGATGCTATAATAGTTATAGGACACTGGAAAGTGAATGCTAAAGTTGGAAGTAATATAACATCTGGACTAATCAGAAAATTTGGCCTCAGTATATAAAATGAAGCAGGACACAGATTAACAACTCCACCAAAAAAAATGTTTATAAGAAATATGTTCTTCCAACACTATAAAAGACAATTCTACATGTGGACAATGCTAATATCAATTTGGCTATACACTCTGCAAGCAAAGAGGGAGAAACTCTAGGCAGTCAGCAAAAAACAGCCTTGGTGCTAATGGTGCCTCAGATCAAATTCCTCCTTGCAAAATTACCACTAAAGAAAATTAATACAATAAACAGACCAATAAGATATGACCTCAGGAATGTTTCGTACGACTATGCAGTGAGGATAAAAATACTTTTAATAGACTAGACTTGATAAATAGAGTATTTGACGAACTCTAGATGGAACTTCATGATATATTATTAAAGATGAAGCAAACAAAAATATGCCAAAATGAAAAAAGCAAAAAAGATGGAATGTCTGTCTGCTGATATGTTGAAAATAGCTGAAGAAAAGTAGAAATCAAAAAACAACAGAGACAGGGAAAATTTGCCTAGCTAAGCAGTAAATTCCAAAGAAGAGCAAGAAGTGACAAGGAGTTATATCTAGATAAGGAATGCAAAGGATAATAATTGAATAGGAAGGAAAAGAGAGGAAATTCTGTAACAGAATTAC
The DNA here is from genome assembly GCF_035149785.1 of Candoia aspera. Classification (NCBI taxonomy): domain Eukaryota; kingdom Metazoa; phylum Chordata; class Lepidosauria; order Squamata; family Candoiidae; genus Candoia; species Candoia aspera. The sequence goes on along the minus strand of NC_086158.1, from coordinate 47,398,582 downwards.
AGAAATCAAAAGAGGAACAGGGCAAGGTAGAAGACAAAGAAGGCAAAGATCTAATGGAGATAGAAGATATAAAGAAGAGATGGCAGGAATACAGAGAAGAACTACATTAAATATTTGTTTGTTTGTTTGTTTAATCAATTTATATAGTCACCAATCTCAGTGCATGACTCTGGGAAGCTCACAACATTACAAAAAATTGATGATAGATATGAAGGTTTGAATGCTGAACTAGAACAAGACATTGTGGAAAGTGAAGTAAAATGGGATCTAGCGGCATTGCTATTTAAAATTTTACAAACTGATGCAATTAAAGCACTATTTGATGTTTCTTAGCAGATATGGAAAACAAAGCAGCAGCCAAGGGACTGAAAAATATCATTTTATATTTCAATACCAGAAAAGACAATACTAAGGAATGCTCAAACTACCAAACAATGAACCTATCTCACATACTAGTAAGATAATACTCACGTTTATTAACCCGTGGAATGAGAACTATCAGATATACAAGCTGGATTCAGAAGAGGAAATAGCTTCTAAGTTCACATTGCTAACTTCCAGTGGGTAATGGAGAAGGCAAGGGAATTCTAGAAAAATGTCTATTTTTTTTATTATACATTTTTCCCACTTAAGCCACAATAAATTAAAAACATGAGTATATCACCATATATGTCTATTGAAAATGTTTATGATGACTAGGAAACAACAGTTAGGATGGAATTTGGAACAACTAGATGGTTCAAAATTGGGAAAGGAGTGTGCCAAGGTTGTATAATATCTTATTTAATTTATATGCAGAATATTTCATGAGAAGTGCTAGATTAGAAGAAAGAAAAATCTGACTTATATTTGCTGGAAGAAACATTGACAACCTCAGATATGCTGAAGGCTTTGATGGCTGAAGGTGAGGAAGACTTAAGGAAGACTATGACCCTGCTGAGAGTATGTCTTTAGATGAAGAAGATGGGGAAGAAGTAGAGCCAGAAGCATCAAGTAGCAGAAGTCCTGTCATTGAAGATTTCAGCAGTATTGCAGCCAGTGACTCCACTCTGGCTCTGACAGGACCCTATTGATGGTAACTCAGATTCAGAAGTGAAGTTATTTAGGCCTAGGCACGAGCATTGAATGAAGATCCTGGATCATCATCTCAACTCACCCTTTGGGTTCATCACCTGATTGATAGTTTACCAGTCTCAATCTGTGCCTTGTCTATGGAACAGTGAATATTGTCTATCCTTAAAGATACTGTGAAAGGACTTTTGAAAGACTGCTTTACTTCAACTAGCTGTGACAGAGCCTGAGCTTGCTTACCTCTGGCTTGTAGCAAATTTATTGCCTCCTTATTTACTCTCTGGCAGGCAGCCAGGCTGGCACAGAAAATAAGGAGTCTCTTGTCGAAGATAAAAGATGAGAGTGCTAAAGCCAGTCTGCTGTTCAATTTTTAAAAAAGAAGCCATAAGAATATGTCACCAGGCAATCCTAATCTAATGCAAATATTCAGAAATGAAGTTGAAGCAGTAACAGAGTTTATCTTCTTAAGATCAAAAATTAATATGGATGATTAACGGAGCAATGAAATATAGATACCTGCTACTTGGGAAAAAGACTGTTACATATCTAGACAAAATATCAAAATGCAGAGACATCACACTGACAACAAAGGTATGTACAGTATTGTCAAAGCCATGGTTTCCCCAAAACCATGGTGAAGCATAAATAATGAATTTAACGCTTAAATATCCTGGAAATATAATGTAAAGCAACTGTCAGTGGAGAAGACCTGACACTTGGAAAAACTGAAGACAACTGAAAAAAGGCCAACAGAAGACAAGGTCGCTAGAATCACTGATGACACACTGCAGAAGCTTACAAGGAATCAGAGACATACCTAAGTACTGACAAACTGAGCGAAATGATGTCCATTGACTTGCAAAAGATTGGCAAGTGACTGAACAATGGAGAAAGAATAATCCCTTAAGAGGAAATATATTTATCTATATGCTTCAGGTTTTTTTTTAAATAGAAGACTGAGTTTTCAGTGCTTTCCATTTTTTCTTAAAATCTAGGGTAAGGGAACTGAATGCTGTAGAATTATAATGTAAAAACTTTGCTTTGAACTGTGATAGTACAACTGAAATGACACTGTGTACTTTCACCAAATCTTTCAGTTCAACTAATTTTGCTTCTAAAAAGCTAATACATTTATACAGCATCTGAAATTTATATGACAACGTTTGCATGTTAGTTTTGCTTATTATATATATGGTAAATGCTTTTCAAATCTATGGGAAGCAAGAGAAAAAACATTCTGGAAAATGTTAGGCTCAATATTTTCTGGATCTAGCATAAAATCAGTTTTATGCTGAAATGATTAAGAAAATTCTGGAGGATACAGAAGGCTGCAGAAAGACAGCAGAAGGCTGGGACCCTCAAAATCTGCTCAGAGTCGAGGGTGGGTGGGTGAGAAATCCTTCCTTTTAAGAGACTGCAGGAGAGTATGAATGGGATATTCCCTCTCACCTAGGATCTTCAAGTTTGTCCAGCTTCCCGATAAAAAGTAAAAGCTGTCCTCTGATCTGACTTTCTAAAAATGTTTTTCAAATGACATCCCCTATCAGTCCATAAATACTTGTGTAGTCCCTGAATGAAATTTTATTTGCCATCATCTTGGTCTCACTAAAGGGCACCACCACCAAATAATGCCTTTGGGTAGTCTGTTTAGCTATAGTTTTAGATGGCTGCCCATTCTCAGAGTTTCAGCCCACATCTTTCATAGGTATTTGTGATGGACATGCTGCTGTCCACTTTATTCTTGGTACTTGCTCTTCCTTTGGGCATAGTGACCAAGTAAAACATTCTAATGGTCTCAGTCAACAGTATGTACCTGTGAAAGAGGGTGTGTGGGGGGGGGATTACAAGATCTAGATAAAACTCTATAGTTCTATTTTTAAAAAAGGATTGGAGTCTTTTAAACTCAGCACACAGTGACTGGTTATGGTGTAATTTGGCAAAATAAGTCTCTTTCCAGACAAAATTGGCTCTTTGTTGTTTGATTATGCTCCTTACTACTTACTGAACATGCATCAGTTCTGCTTCTTCACACAGTATCTTCCTTAATGTAAACCTTTAAAACTATAAAAATAGCAAGTGTTTAAGGAATGTTTCTCTGATATATGATCTTAAGACAGCTTGAACTAGCCGTGCCTCCACCAACTCTGTTGAATTGCAATCCAACTTCACTGAAAAACAAATCAGGGGAGGTCATTCCATACTGAAATACACTCTAAGTGATAAAAAATATTTGAAGCACATATAACTCTAACTTATCCTGGCTTTCTTTCATATATCTCAATAGTGTTAAATATCTTCAATCATGGTATCCTTTTGGACTGACTAGGAGATTGAGAATGGGGGCATAGTGCTACAATAGTTCTTCTGGCTTCATGGTCAATTCCAGACTATGTTGGTAGTGGGAGACAAGATGGACCTGAGGCCCCTGATTTGCAGGTTCCATCAATGCATGATGTTCTCACTACTCCCATTTAATGTCTACCAACATTAGTTCTCAAAATTATAAATAAATAAAATCTTAATATATTCATTTTGAAGAAAGAAGAAATGTGTTTCAACTGTTGGCCAAGGTCACTGTCATGAGCACTATTGGTGAGCAGGAGGGGGCCCCTATCCAGGAGGGAAAACACATGCATAGTAGTGAGGAGATGAGCAGCCATTCAAAGAGACACAGAACAGACCCGCCTTGACTTTTGGGGTTTATCTGTCTGGGTTTTCCCACGCTTCTTCAGTTTGTTAGGATTTTCTGTCTAATGTAGCAGTAATAAAACACTAGAGACCTATTCCTCGTCTCAACGTGGTTCCTGACTGTTAGGACAGTCGCCTAGTCCAAAAATTAGATAATGCTATTCAAATAGAGTAGGAAGTCATGAATTAAAATACGAACTCCTTCTATATTCACTGTCATTTGTAAGCAGAAGATGCACCTACTGTCACTAGAGATCACACCTTCCTCTATGATTTGTGTGGCAGACTAGTGAGACTGAGATCCTAGGCAATTTGTCAGCAAGGTAAGTCAACAGTTTCCAGAAAGGACCATGCTTCACATGGTTTGTCTTCAAAATGATGTCAAGATAATTAAAAATTTTAACAGATATTTTGCTTATTTCTTTATACCTAGAATCTGCCTTCAGTGATCCAGAAATTAAATAATTGAGGGGCATGGAATGGGAAATGCTCTGGAGCCACTTACTTCATAGTAAACTAAGGGAAAGATCTAGGATGATTGTCAGAAACCACTGCGTGCTGGGAAAAAAAGGGCTTGCAATTGGAGCACAGGACAAGTATTAATGTGGGCCTTCTAGGAGCTTTCCCTGAGGTAGCTGGCAAATAGAGTAGTGCTAAGATGCTGGACTTGAACAGCCAGTTCAAATTCCCATGCAGGCACAGAGTTCTCTGAGTGACATGGCCAGTTACCCTTTATCAGCTGAGGCTACTTCATACAGCTGTTGTAGGGATAAGATTAGGGAGACTTCCATATATATCACCTACAGCTTTCACAGAAGAACTGAGATATAAATGAGGCCAATCAGACAATAATAAACTGTTCAGCAAAATAATATAGCATTTTGTCTGAACTCACTATTAGATAAATGGGACTTAAGTAATTCAAGAGTAGAAGAATTTCCAGTCCCTAGGCAAGACATCAGCTTTTCAAATGTATTCAGCTATATTCTTCTATTGTATTAATGTTGATTTTCTAAAACATCAGAATGCAACTAGTTCTGTATACAAAATCCAAAATAGTTATAATTTCTCTTTTTCTGTGTTATATACTTTAAAAACTAGAGGTGCAGACACTACTCAGAAAGTTAATGTTTGAATAAAAAATATGTAATTGGATTTGTTGTTGTTAATCACATCCAGGGCTAATCCTCTGGCCAATTCTGATCAATTTCCAGCACAATAATTTGATTCTAAATACCTAAAGTGTCCCCTGCAAATTCAATCAGGGGAGCAACTCATAGCTATATCTATTTTGATACCACTGCCATAAAATATAGAACATTTGCAATACTCTACCCTAGAGACTGTTGAAGGCCATACATGCAAATAATATCCACCAATGGGTGGAAGAAACTATCTTTATTTTTTAAAATAAATCAGTATACACTTTAGTTCTAAACAGTACAATAAAAAGCAAGTATTTGGCTGTTACAGATCCAGGAGCTGTTGATTCACCTCCAACCAGTACTTTTTTTAATGTTTGTTCCCAGGACTAGATGTATAGCAGCACTGGCAATCCTGCTTGATGCTAATGAAAAAGCACACAGTTCAAGCTACTATGGATTAGATTATTTTTTAAATAACTGTCTCATATTTCCAATCAAAAGACTGCTGAACCTTTGTATGATTGCCTGTCACAGAAGGATAAAGTAAACAGAACCTATCAAGTTAACCAACAGGCTACTATCAATCAATTAGAACATACTGTTATACTTGAAGAACCTTCCAATAACAATGAGGAGGAAAAGCAAGATTACTCCCAATCCCTAAGTAAGAAGCAGCAAAAAGAGACTTTGATGGAATGTGATAAAGAAAGAGAAATCATAGAGCATTCAGAAGAAAGAGATAGGGAATTAAAAGGCTACAGCGAGGTTCCCACTAATGGTATTACAGCCTTACTGTGTTTCAGAGGAAACTTACTCACATTCATCTGTGCCACACACAATTCAGGAAACTCAAGGTGAAGCAAGTTTAGCCCAGACAACCTCCAAGAATGTAATTACTTATCTTGGACAAGAGAACCCCCTCATACCCAAGTCCCTTCAGAGGGTAATTGGCCTCGAGCCCAGACAATGGATTGTGATGGACCAATACATTTGAAAGAGCCACACAAGAAGTGCTTTCCTAGAAACTCTACAGGCATGTCTATAAATTGACAACTAAGGCACTCACAGGAACTGAACATCCTTTCATGGAATATTGCGGGTTGGCACTCTAAGTGAAGGGATAGATCATTTATGGATTATATCTCTAAATACAACATTATTTTGTTACAGGAGACAAGGGCCACAGAGGATATTGAGCTTGATAATTTTGTAGTGCACTCTCTCAAGGAAAAGGGAGAGGCCATGTGGTGGTCTATGCATCGGGTCTCAAATAAGATCCACCTAAAAGAGGTCAGAAGAAGGGAAGCTGCCATATTAAGATTTTTTCGCACAATAGGAGGTAATTATATACCTGGTGGACTAAAAGTATTTGAGGCCAAAATTATATCACAGCTGTCCTACAGCTTCTAAATATGTGCATATAAGAACCTAGAACCATTAGAAACTGTACAATTAAGCTTCCTAAGGAACCTGTTTTTGGTTCCTTATTGTGTTCCTAACTCAACCCTTTGGGCTAAAGCTGGAATAGTTCCAATTAAAACTTCTGCCCAAATAGCACGTTAGTTACTGGCTCAAACTAATTTTCAACCCAGGTTGTCTGGCTTCTTTGACTCTTCAAGACAAATTCCACATTTCTTGGCAAAAATTAGTGGGTGCCACCCTACGCCATTGTGGATTCTCCCCCGATGTATTGATTCCAATGGGATTTGATCTGGCCAAAGCATCTTTCAGGCAACATGCCAGAGATATGGCTCTGCAAAATGATCTTAGCCAGGCTCCACCCTATATTAATTCAGTGAACCCACAAAAAAAGGTCGCTCCTGCACATTACCTCTACAATATTGTCCCCCAAAACACCAGAAAAGCTTTTACTCTTGCTTGCTGTAATGTCCTTCCCTCTGCTGTCTTGGAAGGAAGGTTCTATAACATACCAAAAGAGCTGCAGCTCTGTCCTTGTGTGGTGAGGGGGAAATTAAAATTGTGGGTCATGTGTTGCTGCGTCGCCTTTTTTATAGAATTCTATGAGAAATGTATATTTTCCCATGTATAACACAACACCCGGGCAGGCTGGAGGCTGATTACCTTAGTCTCTTGCTAGATGACCAGGTGGCAGGGATTTCAGAGAAAGTAGCCAGGTTCTGTGTCAGAGCTATGATTAAATGTAAACCTCCAAGTGAGGTGATGCTGAGCCCTAACTAGACTTCCATAACTCAAAATATTTTCTCCTCTTTCCACCCCTTCCTTCTTCCCCCCTCCCGCCCCCTTTTTTCCTCTTCTTTAAAATGTACACATACCACTCTTTGTTTTATTTTGCTATTACTTTGTTAGAATTGGTTGCACCATAATGGTCTTAATCCCAACAAACAGGGATTTTGCAAGTATTACTTGCAAATCCCAGCAAGCAGGGCTTCAGCAAGTATTAGACTTAATATAAGTTTACATTCTCAGTGTTTTATAAATTCTAATATTATTTATGGCCTTTTATAATGATCTGTCCTAGTTATAGTAAAATTAATCGTAATTTTATAGGATTCTTTTGTGTTTTAATACCCCTACTCTGTATTTTTACCTTTTTATCTTTATCTTTATTTTATCTTTACCTTATTTTATTCTATCAGTATGACTTCTGATTTTTATTTCTATTTTAGCATAATTGTTGTTATTAGTTCTGTGCTGGCCTGCACCCAAAATAAAAATTGATTGATGCAACACTTGGTGGGCTTTTCTAAAATAGGTTTGAGCTACCAGTGTCAACCAAGCACCTCAGTAAATCAATGCAATTGCCAAATTGTGAAGGCTGGAGGGCAAAGCAAGTGCTCAGAAGAGAATGAAAGAAGAGGCGAGACATTTTGCTTTAACTATGATGGTTCCCCATCATCCCCACCAAGGATAAAGAAAATAGTTGGATGTAATAGGCAGGGGTAATGGAGTTAGATTCTGGACAAACTGTATGCTATGGACAAATTATGTCCAGACTTGTCATTACAACCTCTGGTAAGTATGAAAAGGTGAAAAGTCCCCTGTGCAAGCACCGAGTCATGTCTGACCCTTTGGAGGGACACCGCTTTCGCAACGTTTTCTTGGCAGACTATAGCGGGGTGGTTTGCCATTGCCTTCCCCAGTCGTCACCTTCCCCAGCAAGCTGGGTACTCATTTTACCAACCTCGGAAGGATGGAAGGCTGAGTTGACCTGAGCCGGCTACCCGAGGGAGAATCCAGCTTCCGCTGGGATCAAACTCGGGTCGTGGGGAGAGTTTCGGTTGCAATACTGCTGCCAACCACTCTGCGCCACACGAGGCTTCTGGTAAGTATAGCCTAGATGAAAAAAAAGGAGAAAGGGTAAAGTGATAATCAGAATCTTTGATGAAGAAATTAGGTCAAAGAAGTTCAAGAAATTGAAGGCAAGGCAGATTACTAGTAAAGCAAAAGAAATTTACTACTAATACCTCCCAAAATATCTTCCTCCATTAGCCTCTCTCCTGAACTGTAGTTTATAAACCTTCCTGTATCAGTGTAGAATTTCGAGACTTGATTACAGAATACATCCAAGAGGTAAACTAAAGAAATTAAAGCTTAGATGTGGCCTCTATGGCATCTACTGAAGAAATGTTGCTGTACCCTGTCTCCATTTTGTATAAGGCTACAGAAAATGGTTTCATCAATATTGGCTGCTCTCATGGATGCAGGAAAATCCTAAGTAGTCTGCCTCTCTACACACAGAGTTAAATGAGTTCCAAACATACAGTACAATTAAAATGTTGAACTTGGATTGGAGAGACCTGGATTCAAGTCTATTGGACAGGGGTTTTTTTTTTCCTCTCTTGGTCCAGCTACTCACAGGTTGTTATTGCTTTGCAGATAAAATACATTGAACTCCTTATCCTGTAGACCAGTGTTTCTCAAACTTGGCAACTTTAAGATGTGTGGACTTCAACTCCCAGAATTTTCCAGCTAGCCATTCTGAGAGTTGAAGTCCACATATTTTAAAGTTGCCACATTTGAAGAACACCATGGTAGACCATCCTGAGGTTTCACAGAGAAGTTGGGATAACAATAACAATAACAACAATAAAATAATACAATAATACATACAATGAACACAAAATAAATACAACAATAATAATCTGACTTCAAGAAAGTATAGATTATGCCACTTTCCAGAATGTACCCCCTTCTAAAATTATTTTTATTTTTATTATTAGATTTTTATCCCACTTTTTTTATATGTAACTCAAGGTGGCAAACATATCTAATACTCCTGCCTCCTCTTTTCCCCCCAACAACCCTGTGAGGTGAGTTGGGCTGAGAGAAGGTGACTGGCCCAAAGTCCCCCAGCTGGCTTTCATGCCTAAGGCAGGTCTAGAACTCAGTCTTCTGGTTTCTAGGTCAGCACTTTAAGCACTACACCAAACTGGCTAAATTTTATTTATTTTCTTCCCAGAAAAGTACTTACATAATAATTTTACGAGTTCTGGTTCCTACTGTATTCCATGTGAGTCTGAAAGGAGCTCATCACTGCTGCTTCTTACAAATTCTCATGCAGGATTTACAATTACAGAATTCCAGCAAGAATATGAGAAGCCATTCATTCAGGTGATTTTTTAAAATATCTTAGAGAAGTGGCCAAGGATTCAGAACTGATTAATAAATGGAAAGGTGGATCTGACCTGGCAGTGTGTGAAAACAGAGCAATTTAAAAGTTGATGGAAAGGCAATGAGAAAAGAGAAAAAGCCTACTCTTCATACACTGGGAAATGAGATATGATTCATTATGTAACTCTGAGGTTTGTTCAATTTCCATTATGAATTTCCACTGCATAAATTCAACTCAGAAGCAAAAAATCTCTATTGAAATTGATCTGGAGTGATGAAAGATGGTATATATGTACAGTGATGTCTGCAAAGGGTTTAGCATACAGTATTTCTGCATAGGCAATTGGCACCCACTCCTCAAAAAGAAGTCAGACAAATGCAATCAGATATATTGTACACCATGATCAACTCCTTGCTATTAATGACTTATTAATTCATGTAAAGTTCTCTAGGCTGTCTGGTTAATTTCTACTGATTCCAGAGCAATGTACACTGCAACATGTCAGCATACAGAGAAACTGTTCTCAGTTTCCTTGAGAAAGAACAGCTTCAGATCCCTCCTCTGCAGGAAGTCAAGGGAGTAGTGTATACTAGCAAGAGTTTCTCAGTAGCAGATCCCACATTATGGAACTTGCTTCTTCTGAAGAGTGCAAATGGTCCCCATCTTTCTTACATTCAGGAAGGCCCTTGAGACTATTCTAGTTCAGTGAGCTCTGGGCCTTCTGACTTGCACCACATATTTTTTTTTCTTCTACTGTTATACTGAATACAATTTTGATCTCAATTATTGAAATATTCTGTTGTTAGTTTGCCAGGTACAGTATACGTCCCAGAATTGGTCAAATTGTTGTGGTTTATTTATTTATTGTCAAATAAAGAGATAGGGCACTAGCATACAGCCTCGAGCAATAAGCAGCATCTAGCCAACCTTGGCTGATCTTGGAAGCTAATCAGGGTTGGCTGTAGTTGGTACTTGGATTCAGGGCCAGCTGAGAATTCCACATCTGTTAGCTATGCTGTGATATTTTAAAAAATCCTGAAAGAAGGCAGTGATGAACTACTTCTATAATGCTGCCAAGAAAACAGCGTGGATGCAATCATCAAGAGTCAAACTTGAGGGTGTCCTTACTGTTTTATTTTATTGGCATGCAGCAATACATCAGGCAGCTGAAAGCTTCTAACATGCCAAAGGAGGAGCTGCCTATAAAGTCAGTGCTGATGCTTTCTACATGATTGACAAAGTGACCAAGATCTTTTTGAGCTGTCCTAACCTCCTTCTTCTCCAAATTTGTTGCAGTGGTGGTTGGGATGGGGACGAAAAGACATCACAGGGAAAAACTTCACAGAAGTCTCACATGAAAAGTCCCGGCTGTGCCACAGTTCATTTGTATGATCATAAACAGGGAGAGAAGCAGCTAATTTCACCTTTTACATAGGAAATGTTATAGCATGCAGGTAAGGGAGAAAGAGACAGCAATCAACTTTACAGAAGACCCCACTTGTAGGAAGTACATTTCCATATCTGATATTTGTGGAACCCAAAGGAGGCAGTATGATCTACATTATTTTTAGATCATGCATTATTTAATTGTTTTATTGCAGAGACTGTTTTATATTGCATATTATGTTTGATTTACCAGTAGTGCTCTTAATTATAAGGACATAGTAAATAAAATTACTACTTCTACTTCTATCATGTGCATGTACAATTTCATCAAAGTACATATACAGCAATTGTGACAGAGCAGCAGCAGGTTTTTTTCATTTTCAGGAAAGAAATATCAGACTGTCTCCTCTATACCACTTTACACTAATATCTTATGTATGGATTGGAAAAAGTGAAGATGAAGGCAGAAATGGGAGTGGGCTCTCCAGATCTTGTTGAATTATAGCTCCAATATTGGCTCCTTTCCATTGACTATACAAGTAGGGACAACTGGTAGTTGTAGTTTAGCAACATCTGGAGATCATGTGTTCCCCACTCTTGCTTTATAGGAAAACAATCTGTCCAGCAACATTTTATTTATTTATTTATTTATTATTAAATTTATATCACCGCCCATCTCCCCCAATGGGGGACATAATCAACTGTCCTTCCCCTGTCACTCAGAATGCACAATGCATACTTAATGAAGCCAAAAGTTTTGTAGTTCACTAGCAATTAAATGAACCAGTTAGTGATAAGATCCAGTATGCACAATGTGTGGGAGATACTCTATATGAAAATACAGCTGTTCACCATAAAACCATTACATGCATGTTGAATTACAGATGCTGAAAATATATGCATCCAGCAGTTTTATATTTGTTGTTATTTGCAAATATACTACAGTAAAAGCAAGATATGGGGAAATTCTCACACAGGAATGTATTTAATAAACCTGTGTGCTAAAACAGGCTTAAGTGCTTCCTAGATTTTTTATTCCAACTGCTATGCCCCTTCAGTGACATCTGCTTCTTAACATCAACACTTTATGTTTACACTAAATTTTGTCCCATGAAACCCTGTAAGTACAGATCTGAGAGATACAGATGATCTATAGTGAAGGTCCCCCTTAGGAAAACTGATGAATCTCCATTCTGCCTTCTAGCCTAAGGGTGAATGATTCTAAGCCCAGAGGTTGCACTAAAGAATTACCTTGAGTGGTACCTTCAGAGAACAAACTTGTAGCAAATTTCCTGGAGACTACAACGTAATTGGAACTACAACTCTAGAAGTGGGGAAACAGCTCCCAGAGTACTCAATTGTGTTCCCAAAAAAAAATACATCAATTTCTGATGCAGAGGTTAGCAAACTCCCTAAATGCCTACTGGATATTCCCCATTTCCACACTGCAGAGAGTAGAAGGTAGAATATGCAGTGGAGGTATTCAGCTGATAACATGTATATAGCTGGGCTACTCAGAGGGTACAGTTATTTGCAACTCCCAGTAAACTGCTGTGGCAGCCTGGCATTATTCCATGTTATGTTGTAATAAATAAATAGGGGGCTGGGATCAAAATCTAGATGAGTGAATCATGTAATCACCCCTGCAATTTATTTACAGGCTTCAGAATCAATTCCAAAAAGATGCTTTGGAGTGCACACAAGTGTGAACATAGCACCTACCTGCGATTCTATAAACTAGAAGCTTCTTTCCTAGGATGTTGTACACAGGTGCTTTAAGGATGCTCCCATGCCCTAAAAGCACCTTTCTGGAATTGAATCTATATAACTTTGTATAAACAAACAAAGGTTGTTACATTTGTTCATTAAACACATTAAGAATTAATGGTGGAGGCAGAAAAACTTTTGCTCAGGCAATGTCAAGAAACAATGTGTTACAGATGTTAAAAGGCAATTACATTTGCTGGACTTCCCAAGAGATTTTTTTTAAAATAGCCAGTCTCCTTTGTTTAGACCAGCAAGACATTTAAACTAAATGTCCATCCCTAAATTTAGGAGGTCACTAACTCTAGGTCACTAACTCTAACAAATTTTAAAACAATTCCAACAGCCATCCTTGAAGGAACATTCAGGAAAATCCTTCATTCTTCAAGACTCTCTCCTTCTGGCAAAAAAGCAGTTGAAAATACAAGTCGTTGTACACGGGATGAGCGGCAGAGAAATTTAATACATAAACGAATAAATAAATAATTCATGAATGGTTGCATTGCTATTTTATAAAAAAATTACAACTACATTTTACATCCCATTTATTAACTAAATTTCCAGGTCATTCAGATTTATTTTATATACAGTTGTTATTAGATGATCAGTATGATTTAGTTTCTTTGAATGTGGCCAAATTTTGTTTTATTGTTTGTCAAACTCACTGTAAGCAATTATATTGTTTATCTATTTATTGTTGATTTTATCCTCTTTTATTTTTAGTTTTTATCTTTTTAAGTGAAATTCTGTGACTGACCATAATAAAGGACGGACGGATGGACTGAATGACATAAAGAATTAATGGCGGAAACAGAAAAGCTTTTGCTGATTTCACTGCACTACCACAGCCCATCCTAATTTATATTCAGTACACAAACACAAATAAAAACAAATAATATGTACATAATCAGATCTAGTAATCCTTCATGACTTTAACAAATTATACTTCGCAAAGCCAAGTATATTTAAATTTATTTTTAGGCTGTTTTCAACAGTATAGTTCTCAAAATAGCTTATGTAGTTAAAAAAACACAATAAAAGAAAACAACTTCCAACTTTAAAAAAATAGATGCTTCAAAACACAATATTTATTTATTCATTTATTTGGCATTCAAATAAAACAGATTGTGATTATAGTTCACAAACAAGAAAGGATTCTGAACTTTAGTTTTATCAGCCCAAGGATAGGAAACATTTCCAAGCTATTTTTTTAACAACATAACTGGTTCTCTACCATTAACCCTCTAATTCTCAGCTATTTCAGGCAGAGAACCGCACTGTATTACTAGATTCAAGACTGGGGTTTTCAGATCTTATTGGGCATGTAACAAATGCTTCTCCAGACTAAAGTAAGAGGTTCTAATAACTGCCAGAAAACTTTGTCAGCTCATATCCTCTACAGTAAGTTTATTTCTGTCAACTAGTGGATCAAAATATAAAGCCAGTTTGGTGTAATGGTTAAGGTACCAGGCTAGAAACCAGGAGATAGTGAGTTCTAGTCTCACCTTAGACACAAAGCCAGCTGGGTGACCTTAGGCCAGTCACTCTCTCTCAGCCCCAGGAAGAAAGCAATGGCAAACCACTTCTGAAATTATGCCAAGAAAACTTCAGAGACTTGTCACCAGGAGTCAACACTGACTCAAAGGCATAGGATAAAAAAAGTGAACGAAAGTGCCCACTTCAACATGTCATTTCTGGACTCTAACCCAGTCTATTTCTGAAAGAAAGTGGTTAAGGCAATGGGCTAGAAACTAGGAGACTGTTAGTTCTAGTCCCGCCTTAGGCATGAAAGCCAGCTGGGTGACCTTGGGCCATTCACTGTCTCTCAGTCTAACTCACCTCAAAGTGTTGTTGTTGTGAGGAAAATAGGAGGAAGGAGTATTTGGTATGTTCACCGCCTTGAGTTATTTATAAAAATAATAAAGGTGGGTTATAAAATAAATAAAATAAAATAATAAATAAAATATCTTCCCATTTCAGTATAAAATTATTATATCAGTTCCTGGTTGCTAACTGCAATAGGTTTTATAATACACTGCTGAATCTGCCAGTGTAATTAGGATGATAGTTGTTATAGCTCTAGAAATCAAACCCTCCATGGAAAATGTGGGCCCATCAAAATGGCCTCTGCTTTTTTCTCTCTGATTGCCTTGGGACTGATAGGCTTTGCTGATGACACCTTATAGTTCAATTTGTAGCACTAGAAAATAAAAGGGAAACTAACCACAAAGGCAGCATTCATAGTTTAGCTTCCCTGAAATTTTACTACAGACAATGTACCTTTTTGAAAGATAAGTAGGTGACTTGTTGATGGATTTGCTACCATTTTACAGAGGAGAGAGAGAGAGAAAGAGAGAGAAACAGATGACCTAGTTTGTCACTTCAGAAAAAGATTGTCACCCACGCAGGCTGAATAATCTAGGAGAAAGCAATAAGAGGCAAGGAACCAGTCTCTATTGAAATGGCCCAAATGTACTGAATACATATTCAGACAACTGTCACAATATATTTGGCCCTTGTTAATGAACAAAATAGTCTGCATTATGTCAGCATATAATGTCTCCAAGCTTGGCACTTGGAAGCATCTGGTTCCCACTGTTGCCTAACTTCAGGAAAGATTTAAAAGAGAAAAAAATACACTGAAAAGGCAGATAATTAAAAGTTTTAAATTCAAGTGTAATAAATTCTAAGTTAATATCTCTTAAATGCAGACTATTTTATCCTACTTCACTAATCCTCAGAGGCATGATAGCTCAGTGCAGAAGACAGTTAATGGCAAGGCTGATCAACAGCATCATTTTGAACTTGAGAATATTCTGTATTAAAAAAACCTCAATACATATCACAAATCCCACAACATTAAGCCACAATACTAGGAGAAGTAGCTTCACATAGAGAAACGAAGCTCTGGAGATTATTAAGATTTTTTTTTAACGAGCATTCACTGATCATACTGTATCAAAAAAAACAATAACTCAGCTTGGTGCGCTGTAGCCGCTGGCCCATGACCCAATGCTTCTTATATTTAAAAACTGCTAAGGAATTCTTGACTTTCTTTCAGAAATCTTTCTGATTTCTTGGCAGCAGTAATTTTATCGGAGCTGAATCTGCCCTATCACAACAGCCCCTCAGAATTTACAATATGTATTATTTAGATAGTAGGGATGTGGTGGCGCTGTGGGTTAAACCGCTGAGCTGCTGAGCTTGCCGATCAGAAGGTTGGCGGTTCGAATCCGCATGACAGGGTGAGCTCCCATTGCTAGTCCCAGCTCCTGCCAACCTAGCAGTTCGAAAACATGCAAATGTGAGTAGATTAATAGGTACCGCTTCGGTGGGCAGGTAACGGCGTTCCGTGTAGTCATGCCGGCCACATGACCACGGAAGTGTCTATGGACAAATGCCAGCTCTTCGGCTTTGAAATGGAGATGAGCACCGCCCCCTAGAGTCGGACACGGCTGGACTTAATGTCAAGGGAAATCTTTACCTTTACCTTTTATTATTTAGATATACATATGAAAAGTAAGAGTATTTAGCAAGGGAAATTTTCTCGTGATATACTGTATGCAAGTCACCCTGATAAATTTTTTAAAAAGTTACCATAAATAGCCACAATGTTTTCATGTAGTTAAAACGTAACTGAGAGATTGCATGCATTTACGAAACAATTAGGAGAGCAGACGCAGGGCTGGGATCACTTCTTCCTGGCAAATAAAAGTCTTGTATACCATAAACAATCCTATCTCAGAGATAGTTCTGCCCATTTCATCCTGTTCCAGTGACATTTGTTTTAATGCATTCAACACATTAAATTTAATGGAAATCACTAACATGCACTAAAGCAATTACTCTGAGGCTTAACTCTCCCTCTCCCTCCCTCTCTCCTGTTAAGCAAGTATATTTCCTGGATACAATTAGTGCTGTCATGAGTATGTTCTAAAGCAATCAAAAGGTATTATAGAATTTGAATGTGCTACTCCAACTGTAAATGAGCATATGTGTACTAAAAGTAAATATATATACAAAACTGCTATTTCAGCAGTTCAACACTATCAGCCTGTTATTCAAACCCCGAAGACAAAGGTTAAGATTCTAATTATGTCTTCATACTTCCTATTCCAATGCAAGCCAGACACTTATGAAATTCTGATAGGTATATGGACATGATGTAGTTAATAATGAGGGCCAACTTACTTCTTGAATCTGTTTCTGAGTATTGCATATATCTGAATAATGCAATTTATTAATGGAATATATAATATATAGAGACAGACAGAGAGAGAGAGAGAGACATAGTGTACATGGATACGCAATAAAAATTATAATTGGTTTATATAGCCATGCTAATTTCTGCTTAAACCAAAACAAGAGGTACTTAGTACAACTGTTTCATTTTTACTGATTTCTGTCAGGAGACTTTGTACTTTCTCAAGTGAACACAGAATAGTAAAATAGAGAACCTGGGAACATATAATAGTGATATCTGAGTCCAAAAGCAGTTTTGCAAGTTTAGCATTTTTTTTTTAATGTTTGAAATAAAAGAATGAAAACAAATGAACAAAAGATGAAAAAATCACTAGTGCTACACATACAAAACCCCAGAATATTTAGAGCAACAGAACTCTCATAGCATAATAATCTGTGACCATTAAATATCAGAAGAAAATAAAAATTGCTATCAGGTGGCTTGGAAAGGAAAAACATTATGATGCAAATTAACCACTTGTGGACATCTTTCATTTAAGTTACTTTAGTAGTACTGTTGTAAAAATGGTACATGGAGGAATATGCTCTGTATGCATATTTGAAGCCTGTCATAAAATCCAGTATTCTGGTATTATACAATTACAGGACTTCACAATCCTCTGAAAAAAGAAAACTGACCAACAAACTCACCAATCAATCTCAATTACTCTGCCATGAGCACATGCAGTGTAGAAGAACATGGAAGGCAGGAGGAGGCAATCAGAGATACACAGTGACCCACATATTATGTATTTGAAAAAGTCTGCACTGTGGACATAGCAGAGAGGATTGCAAGCAATTCTTCCTGCCTAATATGAAGTTCAGAAGCATGAATATAATTTAGGACAAGCTTCCTAGCCAGAGAAATTATAACACTTCCTGTAAATACACCACTCTACTCAGACTATTGCAGTGGTGGGCAACTTAAAAGCTCCATGGTTAATAATTAAATTACTTGATTATTTACCAAACAGCATTTCTTATCAAACTGTTCCCACAATGGCACATTCATGGAAAATAAATAAAATTACAATTAGAACTACCTAGACCTGATTGAATGGACAGCACACAAATAATGGTAAATAAATAAATATTGATGTGGATTTCACTTGCAGGAAGTAGATAGACCAGTGCATAAGCATAAGGGTTCTCAGAGCAGTGGAGGACGTGTTGAAATTGACTTTTTATTTGATCTTTTCCCTTTAAACATCAAGGTCAGGGCTTGTCTAGAAACAAGCTAGTTCCTTGTAAATGTTTATCTTCTAACCAACAAACTGAAATGTCAAAAGGGAGTAGGAAGAATAAAACAAAAAATAACTCAGGTACAAAGCTTGAGTCTTTTTATAAAGAAATTCTGCAGGCTGTCTTCTAACCGGTAAACTTGATTCACTGACTCCAACTAGGAAGCTTCAATCTCCAACTGAAGGTCAGAGTTTGGTATATTTCATAACATCAGAATGGGAAAATCTTGGAGGAGTTTGACCAACAAGGGCAGATTAGAATGCCAAAATTCTTCCTACACTGAATATAGGAGCAGGACTTTTCAGTTACTGCACAGCAGAGTAGACTTCTTTCTGTGCAATCTGATTCCTAGCCTTTCCCTAAGCCTGCCCTTCCTTCTTAATTAGATGTTCTATAAAGTACCAACCCCACCTTCTCTTTGATGATCTATGGTCTTATTATCAACTTGTTGCCAAATGGGCTGGCTAAGTGTGTTAAAACTTGTAGTGAAACAGTCTACAGAAAATCCACACCTCATGAGCAAGCTGGTGTTCAACTTTATCACAACTATTTTGATAGAATTGCTGCATTAATATAATTTACAATCTGTTCACAATTTATCACTTAGTCAATCTATACAGTAGCTCAAAATTCCACAATATATATTTTAACACAATTTAAATCAATTGGCTAGTTAAAAGTTTAATCAATACCCAAAATACAGTTTGGTCCTATATCTAGTATGATAGTGCCAGATATAGGTATAAGGCCCTTATAGAATGATTATCTGGATTAGAGTTGAGGAGGGAAATAAAAAAGGGGGGAGGGGTGTCAGGTTCTCAAAACCTTCCACAAATGCAAAATACAGCCATTCCTCTTTCAGTGATTTTTGTGATGATGTTGGGGCTTCAAATGTTTAACCATTCTGAGGAAGTAGTAACATCCAATGAGTCTGCCAGATAGTTTGGTTAACTCAGCAATCAGGATTAAATTCCTTCTTTCTTCACCCCATTTGCTGAGCAAGCAACACAGTTAACTTAATTTATCCTAATACCCTTGCCATTTGTTCTGTAACTATCTCTGCTCACTAGTTTTAGGAAGATAACCTAGCTTTAAAAAAAAGGATGTTCCAAGATAGGAACCAAATCACATAGCATATAACATAGATGATAACTTTAGAAAAGTAGATATTTCTATATTTGGTTAAACTTTGGCCCCTAGCCCAAAGCTTTAATTTGCAAAACCAAAGCTGGCTACCACTTAACATTGTTCTAGCTTAATTCCTCTCTTCCTGGGCTATTATTTTATGGGTTTTTATTTCTTTTGGCATTTCTTCCAATTTAGGATAATGCTTCTATTTGAAATAGGAAACCAAACTGTTTCCCTGTGTCCTAATAATCTCTCCTCAAACTGTTCTATGCATCAGAGCTGATTTCATTACCTGCCACCTGCTGCTGCTGCTGCTGGTGGTTTTATTTAAAGAACAGGCATATGGCAAAGAAAGAATTCAGCATGACCTCCCTGAACTATTGCGGATGAATGCTCCACTGTAGTGACAGGGAGAAGCTGCTGCTTCTCTTTCCTACAACTAGGCGACCAAGCCAAACATGGTAAGGAAACCTCCCACGTTCAGTCCCTGCCACCCCTCCCCACAGCTATTTTTAAATACTACAGATGATTAAAGGATTTTTAAAAAGGCTTCTCTAATCAAGAGTGAACAGATACAATATCTGAGGTTCTGTAAAATACAACATCCTTGAAAATAGTAGTAGGACCAGCACATTTTGCCATGAAAATTGAGCTGGGCAGATTAAATGTCTGTATTTTAAGAAAAAGCATGCTGCAGGCTAGCCTGGAAAGTTGAAAAAAATCCGGAAGATGACAGTGACAACCCATGTTCATATTATTACCAAATCTCCCTATGTGCACTTCACAAAGCCAGCAGGAGTAAAGTTTGGCTCAAAAAAGGCCTTCCCTTTTTATTCTTTCTGCACAGCAACTCCATAAAGTAAACCCATCAAGAATGAGGATTCTCCATCACCTGCCTATTACTTTACCCATTTCTTGTAGAATATCTCAATCATTAATTACAATAGAGAAAAGTAGACCTGGGCTATGACAAGTTACCCCCTTATTCTGAAACACAAAATCCCATTTCTTTTCTATAGATGATATTTCAACACAGAGGCCAATTTTTTCTTCTCTGAACTTTTTACTTTCACCAGGGGCCATTTATGTATCTTTCATAGGACAGGGAGAAAAGAAACCAGGCCAAATTGTGAAGAAACAATAACTCTTATGAAAAATCTTTTCATCTAGAAAGGTACTTAAAATAGATATGTAAGGTTTAGTGAATTCATTAATTGTGAAAACACAGTATTTACTACTATGTACATCTTGATTTGTCTAGCAGTTCCCAAAGCAGCATCCCATCTATTGCTCTAACTGGCACAATAGTACCTGCCTATACCTTATTACATATTTCCAGATCCATTAGTTACCAGGAACATGCATTTACAAAGGAGAGCATTTTGATTCCATTAGCTACTCTTATGCAATTCTAGATGATTCTTGAGGAAGTCTATCTTACCTGTCATGCCGCTTTCCAGGATTATAATTGTATAGCACCAGAAGTTCCATTTCTTGCTCATAAACTGCTATATTGACAGTTTGGTAAGTATCTGCTGTGCTACTGAAAGACTTCTGTTTCAGCTAGATGGAGAAATGGTATTTTCTGGACTACAGTGCATAATCAAGAATGATCTAGATATCACTAGAAAAAGAAGGGTGCAACTCACCTGCTCTTCAGAGAGCTGTGAGATGTGATTAACAGCAGCGTAAGACTCTATCTTTGGATTGAAGTGGTTGATGATAGCTCTGAAAGAGAGAGGAATTTTATACCCTATGTGAAGGTTATAAAGAGACAATAGAAATATTTTATTCCATAGAACCATATTAGCAGATAAAACTTCAGAGTTGTTTAACTTAAAGGCTAAGGCCACTTCATGGCCTAACTGTGATATACAGCTTGGGCTTTATATGCAAAGCACAAGCATACCTCGGAGATATTGCGGGTTTGGTTCCAGACCACCGCAATAAAGCAAATATTGCAATGAAGTGAGTCACAAGAATTTTTGGGTTTCCTAGTGCATATAAAAGTTATGTTTACACTATACTGTAGTCTGTTAAGGGTGCAGGAGCATTATGTCTAAAAAACCAATGTACATACCTTAATTAAGAAAAACACTTTATTGCTAAAAAGCTAATCATCATCTGATTAATAATAATGAAAACGTTTGAAATATTGCACAAATTACCCAGTTGTGACACAGAGACATGAAGTGAGCAAATGCTGATAGAAGAATGACCCCGAAAGACTTGCTCAATGCAAGGTTGCCACAAACCTTCGATTTGTAAAAAAAAAAAAAAAAAATCTCCGAAGCACAATAAAGCAAAGTGCAATAAAATGAGGTATGCCTGTGCTTACCAAGTGGGTCATGGCAGATGGGGTAACCTGAATACAGGTGTCCCCATAATTTTTAATGAATGTTAGATACCATGCAATGCTATTGTATCCGTATAGTTTGGGAAGTTAAGATAATGGATATAATGCAATAGTGTTCAAAAGATTTTATAAAGTTTGTACATTTTTTAAAAAAATAATCAGGATCTATGGCTATAGAAACCGTCGAACTATTACATTTTGCAAGATTTGTTTTATTGTAAATGTGATAATAGTTATTATTTCTATGGAGAAATAAGAGAAAATAAGGGCACATTTTCATACACTGCAAGAACTTCCCCACTGGGAAAAATTGTAAGAGGTTAAGAGCTAAACAAACTTATTTCAGAAAATATGCCAATATATTTAATTTAATATGAGCACAGAGATATAGGATATGTTCTTTACACGTAGAGACACTGTTTAACCTCTATTTTATCTGAAACTGATAGAATTAAGGTTCCAAATCTAATAATGGTCTGATCTATTCTCTAAATTTCTCAATGCACTCTCATTAGCTTAGGATAAAGGATGTGAAATGAGTATATCCAGCACATGAGAAAATGAATCTTTTCCTGAGGTCCTCTGTCACACAAGAACCCAAGGTGATAACAATTTGTGACTCCACAAAAAGCAATTTATCACATGGGAAGTATTATTACTTAAAAATCACTAGATTTCCTTTGTCACCATATTGTTTACAGAGTTATGTAGTTAGCATATATAGCAGTTTGTAACTGCGTGTGTATGTCACATACACAGACACGCAAACAGCCATTTCAGTTGTGGTTTCATCTGGAATGTAGTATTGGGACTGCTTTGGTCATTTTGGTGGGTGATCGATGCTGGAAACATAGATGTGCAACTGTCTATGCAAGCCTGCTAGTTCTTCTGGATCTCTCAGAGCTTTTGATACCCTTGACCATGGCATCTTTCTGGGCCATCTGCCAGAGTTGGGCTTCAGGGGCACTCTCCTGCAGCTGGTCCATTCCTTCCTGTTGAGAAGATGGTTTTGGGGGACTAGTGTTTGATATTTACATCACTAACTGATGATGTTCCACAGATTTCTATCTTGTCCCCCATGCTGTTTAGCATTTGCCTGAATCCAGTGGGAGAGGTCATTTGGTGAATCTGATGATGATCTGATGATTTAATTATAATTTTATGTTTCTGTTTTATTTTACTTGAAACAGAAACTGTTTAATTATTTTGTTAACTTGCAGAATTATGGTCAGTGATAATTAAAATACATTCTACAGAAAAAAGAAGTGATCACTCCTCCACTTAGTCTTTTGAAAAATATATCAAAACTACGCCCCACCTGAAACAGCAGGAGGAGCAACTGAACCCAAAAATATACTGCTTTCCTCCATCAATTGAGAATGTTGTTAAGATTTCACTAGCCTATGCGGTGCTAATGTAGTCCAGGATCACAAAAACAATTAGTTTTTCTGAGGCTTGGTACTTATAAAAGTTACTGATTCGCTATAAGCTACATCAAGCATGACCTTTCTTCCTACTGTGCTAGCATTTGGAGAAGGAACATTTGTTATTCATATGCTGCTGATAGGGAACTCCTTCATAAACAATAACATGCTTTGATTGAGAGAATATTTAAATCCATCCTTGCCACACATTCTTATTTCATATAAGATGTTTTTTTGGAGAATGGGGAATTTGCTGTACCTCATACCCTTCCTATTTATCCAAGAGTTTGCAAAATGTTATTTTTGAAACGTGAGAGTTCAAAAGGAGTATCATGGAGATTTCAGTCTTCTTTAAGAACAGCACTATCAAACTGTGAATGCTTGGCAAGGGTTACCAAGCATTCAGGAAAGAGAAGGCAAAAATGTAGGTATTTTGTCACTTACATCTAGAATGATTATCTGTCTATCTCACACAAAAACATCACAATCCCATATATATTGGAGATATTAGAGACTAGAATGTGACAAAGGCAACTAACCAGTCACAAAAATGCATTACCAACAGAAAACACAGAGTAGAGTATCAGTAGATCAGGAATCAATAGTGGGAAATAGAAGCCTGCCACATCTGACAAGCCAGTGGCCGTACAGCATCAATCCCCCAGCATCACCGTCTGATACTGATTCACCAGGGAAGACTGTAGCTATTGTAACAACTTTCTACTGAGGACTTTTGAAAAGACAAGGAGACAGGATTGCTTGTTCCTTGTCCATTCCTCAGCATAAATTACTGACCAGGACAGCCAAACCTGTTCCCTTCTCAAAGCCAATCTTGGACTCAGGCAGAAACGCATCCAGATAATCTGTATCTTTCAAGACTGCCTTGATTTGAGAAACCGCTACCCATTCCAGAATCTTATTCAGAAGATCTAACCCTCATGGACTGTTATAAATTGTTATTTAATTTGCTTGATTTTCCCTGGAAAGTCTTGCCTCTTTTAGGGCAATATGTCTCCTAGAGCTATGTGTAGTGCTGCACCTGATAACCTGGTGAGATCTAGAACAAGATTTTCTTCTCACACATGGACTTTTCATCCAGCCAAGTTTCTTTTAAGCTGGGACACTTTTTTCAAAAAGGTGTGAGAAGAAATAATCCTTGCCACTGATTTACCTAAACAGTGCAACTGAACCTCTAGATCTTATAAGTCAACTGATTTAAGCCAACACTGAAAGGATACCGGTCTATCTATGACTACCTATGGAATTTTTTAAGTGTTAGTATATTTCATTATTGCTGTCTGAAATTTCCTGCTATTCTGATTATAGTGTAGATTAAACATTCTTGTTATTTTTAACTAAGGCAGGCAACACAGATTATTTTCTGAGTGTACTAAACTTTTCTCAAACAATATGTATCTTGACGAATCTGATTCCGCTGGGATAAGCACCTTAGCTCCGACTCAATTCCCCACTTCAAGGAGATATGGGAAAGAGCTGTCTAACCTCATGAAAAATTGCCATAAGTTTATACAGTGCTAAGATGACCTAAATCAGTATACAGTAGCTTCCTATAATTTATTTATTCATTCATTTTTGAGGCCGTCTGACTCCACAGCAACTCTGGACAGCTTGCAATTAGAATTCTAAAAGAAATGTAAAAGAAAACATATACCAGTGAAAAAGAATACAGCTGACTGGAAAACAGAACCAAAAAAACCAAAGGGGCTCAACCATCATCCCAACCCATGGGGGTAATCATTTCACAGGGTAAGAGCCATTGTCAAGAAGGCAAACTTCTGGGGTTCCGCAAGGTGGTACTGTTTAATCAATGAGACCCAGAGCATGCCCACTCTAGCTGACCTTACCAGATGGGAAGAAACATATGGAGACTGGCAGTCCCTTGATAATCCTGTTATAATATTTTAAATGTATGAAGTTGTCCAGACCTAGAGGCCTAATTTATAATTTTTGAAATATAATTTTCCTCTGAGCAGATGGGATAAATCACTTATTGACCACGCTCATACAAATTCTATGTAATCTAGACGTACGCAACCTGTGGCCCTACAGCAATATGCAGCTCCCAAGGGTCTTAGGTACAGCCCACAGAGTTGTCTAAAAATCATCCATAAATTATAAATTCTAGTGTGATGGAAGAGGAAAATTTTTAGCAATTATATTAGCTATATATAATTTTAATTGAACTACAAATGAAATTCTGGGCCAAATCTAAGAGGACAATATTCACCTGACGTATGTAAGAATCTGCATCTCAAAAGGAAAAATCAAATGCATTGGTACAGGATTAGGAAGACCTGGCCTGGTGGCATTGCATGTAAGAAAAATCTAGGAGTGGAAGTACTGGTGGAACACCAGCTGAACATGAGCAAGCAGTGAGATGCAGCAGCTAAAAAGGCCAATGAATTACATTAACAGAACCATTCTTTCTAGATGACTCAAAATCAGTGTTCTACTGTATTCAGCACTGGTTGAACATCACTTGAATTTCCATGGACGTGGAAAACAGAGATATATATGGCAATAAATGATGGCCAGCTCTGATTTTCTTGCCAATGTATATGCAGCCAAGAAATAAAGTAGTCATACATATCGAATGTAAATAATTTTCTTTCCCGTAACTAGCATTCAAAATGGAAATAGCCTTGTGTTAAGACCCTCCTGGTCACGACTGCATTGGTTAGATGGTCACATTTTAATTTATTAGTGACTAATCTGCAAACAGTGTCAATGAACTTGCTGTAAGACATAAATCAGCCTGCTGAGAACACAGAGTTTTCATAACCAAATGAGTACATTTGTCTGACATACACTGCTATTATATTTTCCCTGAGTTATCGTTGTGCCTTTTTACCAGGGTGTGCTATTTTTAACAAGTCCCACCTTCCATTCCCTCTCTGCCATGATTGCCTTTAACCTCTAAAAGAGTCCCAATGAATAGAAGAACAAAAAGAAAACTCTTCTGGAACCTCTAAAAATATCCATGTTCTCTCTTTTTTTAAAAAAGACAATTTGTTTTTAATTTATTCTAAATTTCAGTCTCAGCAAACTACAGTATCAGTTTGATTCCTAACTGGTACTTTCTTTTAACTGTTGAATATGGGGGAGAATTTGGGGCAGGGGGAGGGTGTTAGTCTTTGGGAAGGGCAGTACCTGAAAAGTAAAGTATTAAACCTGCCTGCCTACCCTTTATGATCAGTTATTTTAGGGCTGCGCAATGTCATCTGACCCTTAGGATTTCATATTCAAACCTATCATTAGGATGTCTCTTTGGATGAAATTTGGCTAAAGCAACATGCTTATAATGCTCTGCTTTGTTGGAGCAAGTTAACTTAATTCCTCCTTGGATAAATTCAAACTAGAAAATATTTAACTAGATTATGTTCATTTTAGGATGTATTTCAGCGATACGAGAACTAGTTTTAAAAAAAACACATAGCAAGGTCAGGGAGACTAGAATCATAAATACAAAGGTAGCTGTTCCAGGGGAAGACAACCTCCAATTTGGTGGCAGTCACCACTTCTGGACCTGTCAACCCCATCTTGGGGCTGGGGTAGTCAAACTGCTGGCACCAATGGCCTCAAGGTCCTGGTGGTTAATGCCAGATCTATTTGCTGTAAGTCCATCATTGTCCATGATTTAGTGTTAGATGACCCCTTTCAGTTAGGGTTCAAGCCTGACCTTGGGATGGAGACAGTACTGGTCACTGTCCTGGACTGTTTCATGACCTGGGTAGGGGATGTACACCCCTACTGTTCTTGTTAGATCTTTGGGTAGTTTTTGATACCAGTGACCATGTATCCTTTTGGGCTGCCTGTGAGGGCTGGGGGTTGGGGGTGTTGCCTTGCAGTGATTCCACTCTTTCCTTAGTGATCAGTTCCAATCTCTGTTGATAGGGGAGGATAGGTCAGCCCAGTGGCCCCTGATTTATGGAGTACTGCAGAATCAGTCTTGTCTCCCTATATCTCTACCTCCCTACATCTATATGAAGCTACTGGTAGGATCATTTGACAATTCAGAGTATGGTATCATCAATATGCTCTTGATACCCAATTGTATATCAACACCTCAGGCCATGGGGGAGATGCTGTTGACACTTTCCCATTGCTTAGAGGTGATCAGGTTCTGGATGAAAGTCAACGACTGAAGTTGAACCCTGGCAAGTCACGTTGCTGTTGATATATCGGGGACTTCCATTAATACTAGAGTTACTTCTTGATGGACTAGCACTACCCATCAGGGAGCAGATTTGTTTGGGGTGTGAATCATTCCTCCTGGTGGATCAGCAAGTGGAAGCCATAGCCAGAGGGGCCTAAGCCCAACTCCAGTTGGTGTGGCAGTTGTAGCCTTACTTGGGGCAGGAGTACTTGGCAACAGTAACCCATGTGCTTATACCACCTGCCTAAACTATGTAATGTACTTTATTTGGGACTGCATTTAAGAATATACAGAAATTGCAGTTGTTTTAAAATGCAGCAGCCTGTTTACTTCTGGGGTCCCAACGTTGATAGCACATAACACTTGCCAGATTAATCTTAACTTTTGATTAGGTAATTGTTAAAAGGATTGCAGTATTGCTGTAGACATGCTATAGCTTAACTTCCACAAAGCATTTGAAAAAGTACCCTATGACATGCTAATCAACAAACTATAGTAGTTAAGCAGAGGCTGGATGGCACAGCAATTAAGTGGATACACAGCTGGCTTGTAAATTGAAACCAAAGTACTATGCCCACTTCTGGGCATGATTAGGGATCTAGAAACAGAGTCCTATAAAGGGAAACTCAAGAACCTTGGAATGTTTAGCCTTGAAAAAAGCTAACTGAGGAGGAATAAGACACAAAGTCCAACATACCATGATGCCCCAGTAAGTGACATCTACACTAAAACCCTCAACAGAAATAACATTATCCAAGAAAATCTTTGATTCCCTTCAGGGAGGGCACTATCCATATCTTAGTAAAGTATTCCACAGGAATAGAGCATTTACTGAGAAAAATGTGCTCATGCCCCCAACAATCTCACACAGAGGGACTGTAAACATCCCAGCAAGAAAAGAATGCGCTGGATGGAATGGATCTGCAAGTACGTGATGACTCTGGACATTCCCAAATGCCAAGTCATAAGGGGCTTTATAGCTTAAAACCAGCACTTTCTGACGCCTGCTGGAAAGCTACTAGAGGTTCTCACCAATTAGCATGTGGGCCACCAAATTTTGCACTAAATGCAGCTTCCAAGTAGCCTTCAAAGGCAGCCCCTTGAATTTTAGAAGGGGAAAAAAAACTTTCCAGCAATAAGAACAGCTCCACAGTGCAGTCAATTACCTAAGGAGATGGATGTGTTAAAGTCTGGATGCTTCAATTTGGATGTTCCTGTATAAGCAGAAGGTTGGATTCAACAACCTAAATGGCCTCTTCCCAACTTTGTACATTCCATAATTCTGTCTACCCTGCATGTGTTTTTGCCATTACGTGTGCAGTCTCATGTGTTTGTATCAAGCAAACTATTAAAAAAGATGCAGACAGGATTCTCCTTCTAGCCGAGCTTTAATCATGTAACTTGTTTCTCGGGACAAGTTTTTTCTCTCTCGGTAATAAGTATAAAGTGGTTGGTTCATAGGGTAAAAAGAGAACTCAAGTAGACACACAACCTGAATGGGCAAAGCTAAACAAAGGGATAGCTTAATCTGAGAGCAAAAGTGAATTCATTTTTCAGCCTGCAGGAAGAGATACGAGTCAAAAGCATTGTGAGATGATAACAGAAAAGGTCTTTTATACCTATTCGTTTCCATCAAATATGGATGTATCCTTTGTGTAGCTGTGGTAGATAGATGGAGGAGGAGGAATAAGTCAGTCTGCTTGGGCAGGCTGAGGCTTCAATAGCTTTTCAAGCTTTTCCCTTTTATCTGGTCCTGGCCTGCTTGCAAGAGGGAACACACTGAATGCTTTTGATTTCTTCCCTGGCACATAATTTTCTGTATCTCATCACATTCTGGATATCAAGCAATTGGGCTTATCTCCTTGGTTTGAAGAATGAGCTAATTTTCTGCCACATCTCATGGCTGTAGATTTAAGATGGGTGAAGAGTCCTCCACCTCTTCCTCCACCTCTGCTAAATCACTGCTCTTTGACTTTTTTGCTATGGCAAAAAGCAGAGGGGCAGAGATTAAACATCTCAGTTTGACTTTCATTTATCACTAGCGCTGCATAAAATCAGTGTCTATAGCAACATTTCGCAGAGCACATCTGCCACATAACAGCAAGAGCTTTCTTGAGATGAAAAGATGGACAAATATCTGTGGATTACAGTAATGATTATTTAGCTAGTCAGAAACATAAAGGTTGCAATTTAAAGTTTTACAATGCAACTGTTAATTATTGTTGTTGCTGATTAGGAGCAGGGAATTAATCTAATAAACAGTACTGCAGTCTCAACCAATCCACTATTCCCAACTTCATTGCCCTCTGAAATATCAAATTCATAAGAGCACTGAAATAAATTCAAAATAGCATTTGAAGTGAATAAATGCAGTTGCCTTATACTAGACAAATATCCTCGTTTACTCTGAATTACAGTAGCTATTTAAGAAGTCAGAGACATGAACCAAAATAACCCCTCACATACTTTTTTGAGTCAAATTTTCTATGGTGTTTTTAATTATTTATTTTCCATTCTTGGCCCTATAGTCATGAAGTGTGTCACTACTGCACTGCTTATTGAAGCACTCAAAACTGGTGAAGGTGAGGATCTTCTAGAAGGCCCTTTATCATTATTGCTCAGTGCTCAGTAAACAGAGGAGAATAGAAGTAGCTAGAGAGTAAAAAATAACCTAGTTGGCTGAAAATGGAAACATTCTACTGTCATTAGAAATCAGAATGGGCAGATTTGGGAGAACGATATATTTTTGAACGAGGAGCCCATTTTAGCAATTGACTTTACCCCTGAAGTTCCATGGAAGGGATAACTAAAATAATGCCATCCTGATTTTCGTCAAAGAACAGCAGTTTATTATGTATCAGTGAATAAAATCATGTGCAATCTTTTCAATTCTTCAGAATAAAAAATGGACATATTATTGTTGGGAATAAACTTACCAATTGTTTATACAGGTTTACATTTTGCTTCATACCTCTGATTTATTTCCCCTTTTAAATGGAACTTTCAAATATTTTACATCATGTTTAAAGCAAGTGTTTTCAAAAGGCTAATGAGAATTCTGTATTACAATACACTGGCTTATTTGTTTACAGTGACATAATAAGACTAGCAAAATAAAGGAAAAACAGTGTACAGACTGGTTTATGATGACGTGGAGGGTGGGGGGGTGTCTTCCAGGTGCCTGAATCCAAAATGTCATGGACAGGTTGCTGAGACTCTTCAAATCCACTGACAGTTATCCCTTCTTAATGATTCATAAAGAGATGAACAACATAACCAGAAGAGACCATGAAAAACTCTTCAGAGACTATGAGGCCCTCAGCAGGAAAATAAACTGGGAAGGCAAGTAGTATTCTTGTTATTTCTTCCAGTAAAGATTCATGACATAAGAGGAGAGAACAGGATCCTGAAGTGAACAACTGGCTACACAGATGGTGCCACCAAGAAGTGTCTGGGTTCCTTGACTAAATGAAGACTTTTGGCAAGAGAGAGGTTACACCTAACAAAGACTGGGAAGGGTGTGTTTGGTGGGCACCTTGCCAATTTCATCAGGAAGGTGCTAAATTAGAGAAAAAGGAAGAGGATGGGAAAACCAACAACACCAAAGACAAAAGGAAAGGCTCAAGAGCAGAGGAAGGACTTACAGTCTGGCAGAAAACTACAACAATGAAAACTGCAAGGGTGCCACTCACAGCCTCAAAAATTTCTACATTGGTGCAGAGAGTATGGGAAACAAACATGGAGAACTTGCATCCTAACACAGGAGGACAAATATGTCATCAGCATCAGTGAAATTTGATGCTGTACATCTTACTCAAAAGGAAACAACTTAACAGAAAGGGAAAGAACATTTTGAGGTACAGAATTGGAGAGGGGAAAGGATATGACATTGACAAACATATGCAAGAACTGTTACATAAGCAATGAGGGCAGAAACATTATTTAAATCCTGAGAAACAAGACAGTATTCAGAAGTGACTCAGGCCAGCTCCTTTTCACTGGAGTATTTTCTCTCAGAAAATAAACAAAGCTTTAGATGGTCATGGTTATGTCACTAATGGAAAGAGGGAGCTGCATGTCAGGATAGACAAGAAGAGGGTAAAAAAAAATTACTTAATTTAAATGGATGTAGGCCTCCAGGCCCAGATGAATTATATCCTAGGATACTGAAAAAACTAGTGGATATGATCATAGAATCATTAAGTATAATATCTGAGAACTCCTGGAGTGATGTCCCAAAAGAGGAAAAATGTCTCTATACAAAAAAAAAAAAAACCCAGGAAATTACAGACTTCACAGTTTGACATCTATACTGGGCAAAATCCTTGAGCAGATTATTATACCGCACGTTTATAAACACTTCGATAAGAATACAACTAACAAAAGCCAGCATGGGTTTGTCTTGAACAAGTCATGCGAAACTAATTTCATCTACTCTTCTGAGTATGTGCTAATATGTTCTTCTATGTGTCTGAATGAATCTCTAAGAAATCAGTTTCAGTTATACTTCCAGTTCCTAAAATAATCATAAGATACAGTGATGTGCTTGCATAAAATCTAGGACAGAGAGTGCAATCATAGCAAACCCATATTTTTTAAAGTATGAAAGGTAATGAATATATAGTCAAACCAGGGAGTCACAGAAGCAGCAGCCTTGCAAATTATTCAAGGATACTTTCTATCTTTTGCATAAACAGAGGACTCTTCTGATGTTACGGTATCCATAATTTTAACTTGTAGGCTCAATTCACACTCTGCACTAAGCCACAGTTTGTTTTATTCATGGTTTATTGAACAAGCATAATTCAAATATAACACTAAGTTGTATGCCACGGTTTACAAACCACAATAGTTGGGTTCACACTTCCCACAAAGCCAAACTAAACCATACTATGTCTTAATATGATGAATAAGCTAAACTACAGATAAGAATGAAGAGCACTGGGTCAGATACCCCAAATCCCACATATATGTACTGCTCAAACTGGAAAAAGCTGAGACACGTACAAGTAACTGCATGTGTAAAGTGCCATACAGTATCTTTCAGTAAGACACTTAGAAAATAATTATCATAAGCTCTGTAAGTCTGTAGATAACGTTTTGATACTTTCCACAATGGTTAGAACATACATGTTATCTCATAAGCATTTTAAGAAGTAGCCATGTTGAGTCAATTGAAGAAAAAAGTAGTTACAAGTCTTCTGGTAACTTAAAAGCTAACATATGTTTATGGCACAAGCATTCATGAATTACATTTGCTTCATCAGTTGTACCTGATAACTAGAATATAATTTACAAACAGTTCTACTGTAATAAATTGAAGGTGCCACAGTTTATACCTTACACAAAAGTACAATTATATTTTAGTCTAGATTTTAGGATAAAATCAGGTCCTAAATTAGGGAAGCATTTAAGTAACATGATCTTCCAGGTTCTGCATCCTGATGAGGGTCTAATTCCACCATGACAATAATTATAGTAGTGAAATGCCTTTTGGATCTTTAATGATAATACTTATATCATTATTTACTTATATGTAAAAGTGCAACTATTGTTTACAATCGCAAGATGTTTATTCAGAAGATGGCTTGTTCTAATGTGTTACTAAAACCAATTAAATTTTTCACTTCTGAACAATGGGAACAGTCTTCCCATTGTAAAATACTCAATGTATAAAACTTCTTCCATCATAGGCTCACCTGATCCTTCCTAATTTGACCATTTAGTTAAGACTATGTTATTGCAACAAAGCGTCAGTATTACTTAGATCCCCTCTCTTACCAACTGCTGGTTCTATAGAAGCCGCTGACTGTACTGTTGATTTTCTCCTATTTTTTTCTACTGCATATTTTTAATAATATTATTATAGACTTTTTCATTAATTGCCTTGAGGAGAAACAGCTAATCAGTATTTTTAAAAATTTATTTAGCAGCCATGATCTTCTAATAGAAATTATTGGTGGTAAGGTTATAAGAAATTATTGGTTGCATTCTTGCTACATTTTGTAGAGCAGTTTCTCCTCTTTGCTAAACATAACATGAAGTTTAAAGAGAGAGAAAAAGCACTAGGGGTTTTAAAGGAGCAGCCAACAAATCTAAAAGCAAAACATGCTGTGCAAGAATTAATAATCATTAAAAGTACAGAATAAAGTACTGTAATTAACATACAAAACTGTGGAATGGTCCAACTAATCATGCCATGAAGAAATTGAATTTTTAAAAAAGATATGCACTTTTATAGAGCAATTTAGTGTGGCAAGCAATTAATCCTGAAAGTACTAAATCAAATGAATAGATTTCCCTTTAAGGAGATCACATTCATCATCACTAATGTATTCTAAGCAATTTGTCAGATGACAACAGAATTTTAAAAGAGGAACCTTCTTCTCAAAAAGTAATTTTTGACTTCCGCCAATGAAGGCAACAACCAAGGGTGTCTGCAGGCTATGGTAAAAAAAAGTCAAGGTGACAGCCATGATAGTGTGATTGAAGCTCTGCCTGGCAACAATAAATATTTATGTGTAATACCTATAAAAAACAGGTGGAACTTTGTCATGATCATGACCACCATATTGACTTTTTAAATCATATGCTGCAAACACCCCTGAGTTGCCTTAGTTAAGGTACAGATCACCCTCACACTGTTTATTAAAGAGAAAAGGAAGAGAATTAAAGAACTCAGTAATAAACACTATCACATATTTTATAAAGTAGGGTAGAAGGGCCACAAAGTAGCACTGAAGATACTTTAATGAAATAAATAATGAGTTTGCAAATCAGTTGTTGACTGAAAAATACATTAACTGAAAAATATTTTATCCCTAGCTGGTGATAATCAGATTTTTAGCATTAGCTGACAACTAACCCACTTAGGAATGGACAGACAGTCATTATCTCAAAAATATAGCTCACTTTTATGACTATCAGATTTTCCCCATATTAATTCCAAGAAACATCAATGTTTATTTAAAATGTTGCCGTATCACTCTTCATCCACATTATTCCAGGATAGCATACAGGAGATACATAATTTATTTAAAGAAATATTAACAGAAACTCTTATAGTGTAAAAAAGTTTACACAATTATATATATTATACCCAAGAAATTGTAAGTTATTTTCTATTGTGGCAAGAATTTTTTATCTATTCATAGCACACACACCCCTTTCCCTCTCCATGCATCTGGAGTTTTAGCAGTTGAGCTATTGCACTTTACCTATGTATACTTGCAGGGGAGAAAAGACAACTGCAAGTTAAGAAGGCTTAAAATTCTCCCAGTGCAGTTCAGAAGCCAGGAAGCTACCATCCTTGGAACTACTGGAAAACTGACCACATCCAGCACAGGATGCTAAAGATAAAACAGCAGAAGCAAGCAAACAGCAGCCTGAGCTTGGTCATTTGGGCTAGATTTCATAATCCCCTGGTACAATTATTGCCACACCAATTTACCTATAGTGCAGCAATTTACCTACAGCAGTGCATACTGACTCTTAAAATAGGGTACTGACCTCTCTAAGGTAGCAATGGATCACAGAGTGTTCTAAGATCTGGCATACCATTCCTTTTGAGCATATGCTACCATCCCAGAATTAACCACTAATCACTATTAGAAAAGCAAGTGAAGGAACAGGTTGTATGGATTATAAGAATGGTACTTTATCCTGGAGAGCCAGTTTGGTGTAGTGGTTAAGGCATCAGGCTAGAAACCAGGAGACCATGAGTTCTAGTCCCACCTTAGGCACAAAGGCAACTAGGTGATCTTGGGCCAGTCATTGTCTCACAGCCTTAGGAAGGAGGCAATGGCAAACCACTTCTGAAAAACCTTGCCAAGAAAACTGCAGGGACTTGCCCAGGCAGTCTCCGAGAATCGGACACAACTGAACAGATTAAAAAAAACCTTTCTTCTAGTAGAGCATTTTATTCTGTTACTTTATATGCAGTAAGATATACTAGCAGAATTTGGAAAGCTTGACATTTCCCTCTGCCACCTCTTATACCAAACAGGATCAAGGTGTGGTTATTCTGAGTTTCTTTCTCACACCTTCCCTTTCCCAGGACTGAGTTCAACAGCTCCTGCATATTTTCACCATGGTTATCTCTGCACTGCTCTACGCTTTACCAGAACAGCTACAGAAATCTCTTTTCCCCCTAGGCTTGTCCTCACATCTTGCTAACCAGCAGATGCTCTGCTGCTTGTCATGCTCCCAGTTCAAACGTTCCCAGAACATCTGATCGGACTCGCATGCATGAATGGAGTCAACAAGCGTCAAGACTTACGAGTCGGTAGAAGTGGGAGGGGGACAAGCCAGGAGTGTGAAAGCATCTTGTTTGGGCTATCTCTGGCATCCAAGGTCAAGCTGCCGAGCCGTTGGAGACATCTGCACAGAACTGAACGGACTGGCACAAAAAGGGGGTCTGTATACTGAAGGAGGGGGAGGGATTGAGTTCATTGGGCTGTTTAACTTGGAGAAAGCGCAGGAACTTCTATTCACAACTTTTTCACTGTACTGCACACTACACTCCATTAAAGAGATTTCTACTTAACCACGTATGAATCAAATTTAATGGTAAATAGGGCAGTCATCACACTGCTTTTAAAAGACCTGATCTCATGACATCTCCTTCAACTGATTCCTAGCCCATTACTGTGGCAATTTACATTTGTCTCTAGCTGCTCTGGCGTTAAATGTAATGTCTTACATTTGCAGCTTCTTCTGACCCTTGCTATACTATCAATCTAAGTGCTTCTTGGGTACACTTACATGGGCACATCATAAATCCAGGGTTACAGCTCTATTGGAAGAGCAATAGACCTGTCTTTAAAAAAAAAAAGAATTAGTGTATCTATGCATGTGGATGTTAGCAAATCTAGAAACCAATAAGAGAAACTGAAGACCTGCTATGTGTAGGCTGGTGGACAAGAGAATTTTGTTTTCCCTCATCTGCTTGTTCTTCTTTCCTTGTGCTATTCCCACTCCCAGTCCTAACAGGAGAATCTTGAACAGGAAGGAGAGTGGGGAAGCTGATCAACTGATAGCTGGGATCCTTTGGGTCATGGTTTTTTTCTGGAATAGCACTATTTTGGAGTAGCACTAAACTCATGTCCAAAAAGAGGCCATGGAATACAGTAATGCAAAACATTCGTGCAAAACCAGAGCAATGTTTAACAGATGGCTAAACCTATTGGTCAAGCCATCTGTCAAAATGTGCCTCAGTCCCAGCCCATGTTAAAGAGAATGACTGTTGAATGCTTTGGGATGTACTTTTTAAGCCATTGACTTGGTGTTCTTGTTGAGCAAATCAACCATACTTCCATTAAAATCATGTGTTCTGCAACTAATATTTGTGTTATCCTCAGCTTACACTATATTATCTCTCTGATCTCTGTTTTGTTTTAATCAACTTAAATGTGACCTCATACTGATAGAACACTTATTCATCTACACAAACCTAATCCTCTCTTACCATGCATACTACAACATTGCAATACATCTTGCTATAATGAGCTCAGTAAATTCATCTGAGATGTACCAAATGTGAAGAAAGACTGCAAACAATATGCAACTTCCACCACTTCCTCTGTGGCCCACTGTCACTCTAAATTGATTCAAAAGATAGATTCCTGGAATCTGTCAAACTAGGCCACTGGCCAAAGAAAAATGATAATAAGCAGAAATAAATTATTTCTGGGGTATTCATGTCAAGGCAAGCAGGAAAAATGCAACACACCCAGAAATCAGTATTAGAGGGGATAGAGAGGAAACTTAGAAATCATCTACAGTAGTCCAATTCCCTGGTCAAGTCAAGATCAGCAGTGTATGATTCCATTACATTATCTCCAATAGATAACTGCCCAGTACTTCCACAGTACAACCTATCCTCCCTATGACAGACTGCTCTTACTGTTAAGGAATTTCTACTAATAGTTGGCCAAAAATCTGTTTTCCTACAATTTCTACCCACTGATTCTATACCAACTCTCTGGTGTAACCGAGAACAATTCTGCTACATTTTATTCATTACAGTACTACCAATATTTCAAGACCATGTCTCACCTCCCCTTAATCTTCTTTACTTTACTTAAACATATCCAACTGTTTCACTTTTTACTCCTATGCCTTGTTTCTCAGCCCAATCATCATACTGATAGTTCCTTCTCTGGGCAAACTGGAGATGCACATCCAGGCTTCCTATCAGACAAGAACGCATTTTTAAATTGCTATTTCTAATGGAGAGTTTGCCTTATCCAACTAGAAGTGGTTAATTTATTTGGCCATTAATCCACAATAGCTGCATTTTTATGCAACATTAACTGGCATTTTTAACACCCTCGGCTTCAGACAGAATCTTTCACAGATATATATACATAGTGGAAATGCAATATTCTGTTTGCAAGTCAACTGGGAGTTTCCTATCCAGACTGTCAGGCAGAGCATTAATCATACTCAGGCTCATTTTCTCACACAAGTGACTACTTTCAGAGATGGAGCTCATCCACAAGAGACAGTGTGCTGATTTCATTGATAACAAGTAGAACTGGGGAGCTGCTCCTCCTTCTCTTCTGGGCTTAGGTTCTATTTTTCAATTTTTTTCTATTGTTATTAACCAGAAATTATTTGAAAAAATGCTATATTGGCCAATTTAAATTCCATTTACTAGGTCTGGACTTATGGCAGACTGGCAGAATTTCAAACTAATACTGTTCAATCTGTCCCAATGCAAAAGAGAGACCTCCCCTGTTCAGCCTTTTCGTAGTAATTGTTGTTTATTCATTTAGTTGCTTCCAACACTTCGTGACTTCATGGACCAGCCCACGCCAGAGCTTCCTGTCGGTCATCAACACCCCCAGCTCCCCCAGGGACGAGTCCGTCACCTCTAGAATATCATCCATCCACCTTGCCCTTGGTCGGCCCCTCTTCCTTTTGCCCTCCACTCTCCCTAGCATCAGCATCTTCTCCAGGGTGTCCTGTCTTCTCATTATGTGGCCAATGTATTTCAGTTTTGCCTTTAATATCATTCCCTCAAGTGAGCAGTCTGGCTTTATTTCCGGGAGGATGGACTGGTTTGATCTTCTTGCAGTCCAAGGCACTCTCAGAATTTTCCTCCAACACCACAGTCCAAAAGCATCGATCTTCCTTCTCTCAGCCTTCCTTATGGTCCAGCTCTCGCAGCCATATGTTACTACAGGGAACACCATTGCTTTAACTATGCGGACCTTTGTTGTCAGTGTGATGTCTCTGCTCTTAACTATTTTATCAAGATTTGTCATTGCTCTTCTCCCAAGGACTAAGCATCTTCTGATTTCCTGACTGCAGTCAGCATCTGCAGTAATCTTTGCACCTAGAATTACAAAGTCTTTCACTGCTTCTACATTTTCTCCTTCTATTTGCCAGTTATCAATCAAGCTGGTTGCCATAATCTTGGTTTTTTTGAGGTTTAGCTGCAAACCAGCTTTTGCACTTTCTTCTTTCACCTTCATCATAAGGCTCCTCGGTTCCTCTTCGCTTTCAGCCATCAAAGTGGTATCATCTGCATATCTGAGATGGTTAATGTTTCTTCCAGCGATTTTAACTCCAGCCTTGGATTCCTCAAGCCCAGCATGTCGCATGATGTGTTCTGCGTACAAGTTGAATAGGTAGGGTGAGAGGATACAGCCCTGCCGTACTCCTTTCCCAATCCTAAACCAGTCCGTTCCGTGGTCTGTTCTTACTGTTGCTACTTGGTCGTTATACAGATTCTTCAGGAGGCATACAAGATGACTTGGTATCCCCATACCACTAAGAACTTGCCACAATTTGTTATGGTCCACACAGTCAAAGGCTTTAGAATAGTCAATAAAACAGAAATAGATGTTTTTCTGAAACTCCCTGGCTTTTTCCATTATCCAGCGGATATTGGCAATTTGGTCTCTAGTTCCTCTGCCTTTTCTAAACCCAGCTTGTACATCTGGCAATTCTCGCTCCATGAATTGCTGAAGTCTACCTTGCAGGATCTTGAGCATTACCTTACCGGCATGTGAAATGGGTGCCACTGTTCGATAGTTTGAACTTTCTTTAGTGTTTCCCTTTTTTGGTATGGGGATATAAGTTGATTTTTTCCAGTCTGATGGCCATTCTTGTGTTTTCCAAATGTGCTGGCATATAGCATGCATTACCTTGACAGCATCATCTTGCAAGATTTTGAACAGTTCAGCTGGGATGCCGTCGTCTCCTGCTGCCTTGTTATTAGCAATGCTTCTTAAGGCCCATTCAACCTCACTCTTCAGGATGTCTGGCTCTAGCTCACCAACCACACCGTCAAAGCTATCCCCGATATTGTTATCCTTCCTATACAGGTCTTCTGTATATTCTTGCCACCTTTTCTTGATCTCTTCTTCTTCTGTTAGGTCCTTGCCATCTTTGTTTTTGATCATACCCATTTTGGCCTGGAATTTACCTCCGATGTTTCTAATTTTCTGGAAGAGG
Organism: Candoia aspera; assembly: GCF_035149785.1. Classification (NCBI taxonomy): domain Eukaryota; kingdom Metazoa; phylum Chordata; class Lepidosauria; order Squamata; family Candoiidae; genus Candoia; species Candoia aspera. Next base: position 47,358,900 of record NC_086158.1, on the reverse strand, counting down.
TCTCTTGTCCTTCCTATTCTATTGTCTTCTTCCACTTCCACGCATTGCTTGTTTAAAAATAATTCCTTATCTCTTCTAGCTAACCTCTGGAATTTTGCATTTAATTGGGCATATCTCCCCCTATCACTGTTGCCTTTTGCTTTCCTTCTTTCTTGGGCTACTTCTAGTGTCTCAGCAGACAGCCATTTTGCCTTCTTGGTTTTCTCTTTCTTTGGGATGATTTTGTTGCCGCCTCCTGGACAATGTTGCAAACTTCTGTCCATAGTTCTTCCGGGACCCTATCTACTAAGTCCAGTCCCTTAAATCTATTCTTCATCTCCACTGCATATTCCTTAGGAATATTAGTGAGCTCGTATCTAGCTGATCTGTGGGTCTTCCCTAATCTCTTTAGTCTGATCCTAAATTGTGCAATGAGAAGTTCGTGATCTGAACTACAGTCAGCTCCAGGTCTTGTTTTTACCAACTGTATAGATGTCCGCCACCTTTGGCTGCAAAGGATGTAGTCAATCTGGTTTCGGTGTTGTCCATCTGGGGAAGTCCATGTATAAAGCCGTCTCTTAGGTTGTTGGAAGAGAGTGTTTGTTATGCAGAGTGAGTTGTCTTAGCAAAATTCTATCAGCCTATGTCCTGCTTCGTTTTGTTGTCCCAGGCCATGCTTACCTGTAATTCCAGGTGTCATTTGACTGCCCACCTTAGCATTCCAGTCTCCCGTGATGAAAATAACATCTCTTTTAGGCGTGTTGTCCAGTAGGTGCTGCAGATCCTCATAGAACTGCTCTACCTCAGCTTCTTCAGCATCTGTAGTTAGGGCGTATATTTGGATCGCTGTGATGTCAGATGGCTTGCCCTGAATTCGAATTGAGATCATTCTATCATTTTTTGGATTGTATCCAAGCACTGCTTTAGCCACTTTACTATTAATTATGAAGGCTACTCCATTTCTTCTGTGGTCCTCTTGTCCACAGTAGTAGATCTGGTGGTCATTTGATGTGAAGTGGCCCATTCCAGTCCATTTCAGTTCACTGACGCCCAAAATGTCTATCTTTAATCTTGACATCTCACCAATAACCACATCCAATTTGCCCTGGATCATAGATCTTACATTCCAGGTTCCAATGGTGTGTTGATCCTTAGAACATCAGATTCGCCGTTCACCACCAGCACCGTCGGCCGCTAGCTGTCCTTTCGGCTTTGAGCTAGCTGCGTCATCACGTCTGGGGCTAGTTGAACTCATCCTCTGTTCCTCCCCAGTAGCATTTTGACCATCTTCCGACCTAGGGGTCTCATCTTCCGATGGCATACCGACATATCTCTGGTTGTACTGATCCATTTAGTTTTCACAGCAAGAATACTGGGGTGGGTTGCCATTACCTTCCCCAAGGATCACATTTAGTCTGACCTCTCTGTCATGACCTTCCCATCTTGGGTGGCCCTTCATGGTTTAGCTCATGGCATCATTGAGGTGCTCAAGCTCCAGCACCACAACAAGGTAATGATCCTTTGCTGAAGTTTCGTAGTAATACTATTCCTCAAAGACCAGATATAAGTAAGGCTGACTTATAGCTCTGAAACACCCCAAGAATAATGACAAATTCATTTTTTAACCCTTATCTCCTCTCTCAAAAATCATACAGTTGGCCCTTAAGGTTGTCAGCAACTTTATAAATCAGCAATTAACTTGAAATGGTGCAGCAGCATCCCAGATGGCTTTGTTTTTCAAAGGGACATAATGTATGCCATTAATTTAAATAAAAATCCCACAGATCAAAGATAACCACAAGCTTCCATCTCTTCATGGTGGAACAAATTAATTTTCTATCTATAAGAATAGCAGAAGTGTGTCAGAGATTACTGTGGCAAGGTACCCTATACAGCTCACAGTGTATGCATAATGTTTCAGGCTATTCTCATGTAGAAAAGAATAGCCCTTTTATCAAAAGAAATAAAATTTTCTGATTCCTACTTATGATTAAAATAAATAAAATAAAATAAACATTTTGGTCTCCCAGTTCATCCACTTTCTGTATGCCTCCAAATGAACCCAAAGTGCAACGAAAACATGACTTTTCTACTTGTTCTCAAAAGCATCAGGAGTATTTCAACACTAAACAATCACAACAACAACAACTAGCATATGGTAGACATGCTGCCCTGAAAAGCTTGGAACACACCTGCATCCGACTGGCTTGTTTCAGACAACTATGAAAAGTTAATGCAAAAAGTTCAGAATCTGAAGGACGCACAAGGCATAAATTCACAAGCAAACTCTTAAATAATGAATTAGAAGAAGAAAGTATATAATAAAAACACCTCTGCTTTGCAGATATGCTACTTGTGGTCTGTTTGGCAGCCCTAGAGAAACTCAGCAAAATAGGTAACATAGAGATAAATCATGAGAATCACATTATTACCCTATTTCAACACAAACAAAAATTACATTGATTTGAACAACAAAAAACCCTGTGGTACAGGGCAGTACTATTTATTCCAAATCTGAGGCCTGTGGTTATTATTTGTTGGTCAAAATTATTGTTCCTAACAGTCTGTACCACCTACTCCATTTCCTATAAAGAAGAACAGGATTTCTGATTTAACCTAGCCAATTAATGTACTCAAAGTTCAAGAGCTAGATTATATTCTCTTCTGACAAAGACAGCAGGTTCTAAGAAATATAAGAAGTTTCATTACTCAAGTAAAGGGAGAAAAAAAATACTATAATGCATAAAATGATGGTTGTTGACTAATTAATCATTAATCAACAGCAAGAAAACCATATTCCTTGGACAAGATCTCATGAAAATTGTCCAATATGAATAACCAGACTTTTTTTTGATAGACTATCAAGTATAAAAATCATATGAAAAAAATGTAATTTTCATAATAAGCTTCAATCTGTTAAAGAAACATCAGTCCCTAATGCATAGGCTATGTCAGAGCACCCAAGGTATGTTAATAAAAACAACACATATTCTAATATTTGGGACTTTTACACAAAGACTGTTTCCATGACCAGTGGCTGCTTTAATATATATTCTGCTGTGTTTGATTCAGACATGGCCCTTCTTCTGATTACCACTAGTAAGAAATGTGCACATGCGACCTCATCACTGTGCATGAAAGAAGCTTCTGCACAAATTCTTTGAGTACAGAGTACATCTTCCATAAGTACACATTACAAGAACACTTAACATATGTGTTCTACTCTAGAGATATGTACATTATTGATGCACTATATGTCAATAAAGCAGAGAATAGTTTATTTAAAAGTGTAAAAGTTCAAAACTATTCAAGTAAAAAATTATAGACTTCATTTTTTAATGCACACAAACACAACCAGGCAAAAACAGAGTTTAGTATACTGTCTGTAATAACTAGAATATAACCAGAAGTAGAAAAAGATAGAAACTGGGAGGAGGAAAAAATGTAAAACCTCCCTGAGAGATCTTTCTTCCAAAGTTCCCCAATAAAAGATAATTATGATAAGATGCCACCAGTCAGGCTGAACCTCCTAGTTTATCTAGCTACCTTCTACCTGGATTTTGTCCTTTCAGCCTGGCTCTTGGAAAACTAGAAAGGAAGGTGCTCCAAGAAATATATGGTCCTGGGAAATAGAGGGAGTTTGGGGATTACCTGATTGAATTCAAGCTAATTGACTGTACAATATAAAAAATATTATAAAAATTACATTACCACTAGCAGGCAAAATAAAAGTTACAAGCGCTCTGACCACTGGTAATTTATGGCAATAGGAATGTTTTAGGACTGAGCATTCTTCCTGCTAGAACTCCAGATTATTTTGTTAATCTTGCAATTATGCAGCAGCTTGGATTAATGGCATTTACACATATCTGCAACTTTCCTGAAATTTAATCAACAGAAAAAACGTAAAGAGAAATACACTGTGCGACCTTTGCAGCCATTCATAAGCAAACTCTCATTCTGCTGCTTTTCCCAGAAAATAATGGATTTCTGAGGCAAGGTGTCCAAGTAATGTCAAAGAGGGGAAGGAGGAAAGCATATCTACCCCGACTAGAGGACCAGTCTGTCTGTGCACTTTTGAAACAATACACTTGCTCCTATTATGAAACACAAAATGGAAATCTCAGAAATGGGCCACTGAATCCAAGTGGCCCAGAACTGGCTCAGCCTAAATCTTGTTTCTTCATACAACAGCATTTGTGGACAGACAGACGGGAACTTAAGAGGTACCTTCTGCAATGGAAAAGAAAACATCCATTAGTGACTGATTTAATTTGCATTCCAATCCCTGTCAACCAGTATGTCAGTGGTAACACATTCCCTGCTGGGTCATTTTCTGAATGACTCTTCTCCCAGTAGCCAGTTCTAACCAATAAGCCATATTCTCTTTGCACTCTGCAGTGTTCCTGAGCATATGAGTGGTAATCTTTACTTTTATCTCAGGATTCTTTTCTTGTTATATTCTTAACCTCTCAGGAATTGGAGCTCTGCCAGTCACTATAATCGCTGTTTTCAGCTGGCAGAGAAGGTAGGCACTTTGTTACCTTAATGAGCAGATGTACTTAATGAGCTGATGCTTTGTTGATTCAGTCCTAAAGGAAAAAATTCAAAAATGGGAATTTGTTTCTTCAGTAAAACAACCCTCACCTCAATTTTATCACCTATTAATTAAAACATTATTGGATGTTGGAGTATCTCTTATTCAATAAACACAAGTCTCAGAGTATCAAGAGTAAAATAATTATATTTGCCACATCAGGGACAAATCACTCCATTGTCCTATTCACATCAAAGGGATACGATAAAAATTTTAAGTTTATATGCAAGTTTAAGTTTATATGCAAGTTTATATGCAAGTTTATATATGTTATATAAACTGTTGGAACAGGAACATCGATCTTCCTTCAATCATCCTAGATACCTGTTATGAATCTGCCTGCTTGCCAGACATTCACAAAGCATGTAATATACATCCCCTCCAAGGGAGAGATGCTCTTTGTCATATACACAGAACGTCAGATAGCTCTGTGCCTCTCTTGAAGAAAGACAAAAAAGTGATTTTGATCGTTTCCAAACTAGGGCAGAACTCCAGAGAAGCTAGGGAAAGAAGCTGGGTGAAGAATAGGAGTGTCCATCTTCCCAACAGCCAAGGAAAAGGTAGAACCAAGAAGCTGGAGTAATCCAGGAAACTTGAAGCAAAGTAACGTTTTGTTTCAGGAAATCTGCTTCTGTAGAAACAGATAAGTTGTCCAGCCTGGAATACTGTGTTAGGTTTAACGTTTGCTTCTGTGTATTATGTTAAGTCAAGTTTCATGTTCATAGCTTTACACAAGCTAGCGAATTCTGTGTAATTTCACCATGTGGCAGAGATCCTTGTAGACAGTGACGTGGGGAGCTGATCAGCAAGTAACAGACAGGAAATGCTGGACTCTCCAGAGATGTAGTTTATTCTCCCCAGTTTCTTGAGCACTCAGGGACATGGTTTGGAAATAGACTCTTTGGAGCATCAGAAGTCCAGAACTCAAAAGTAATGGTCAAAATAAAATGCCATTCTGGCAGCAGCAGTTTGAGGCGTTTCTTCTGCTCTCTCACCAACTGTCTCAATAAGCCCCCCAGCTTCAGCCGCAAGTTTGTAGGTGTGGTCTCTGGTTCACTTTCCTTCCTCCTGACATTCCAACTTGAGGAAACAGCTCTATTCTCTGCCTGGCCAGTAGGTTGTTTCAAGGACAGGCAGCATAGAAGGATGGGAAAAATGGTTTGTACAGGCCTGAAAGGGATAGTCGAGCAACAGTTTTCTTGTTTTTAGTTTTCTTTCTACTGATCACTGGCATCTGCCATCATCCTCATCCATTTTTTCCAGCAACCCCAACCCCCCATTTCTCTTTAACCTGCAGGCTAGCCTGGGATATTGAAAAATATCTTGCAAGATGGCAATGGTAATCTGTTCTGTACTGTTGCCATGAAAACTGCATGGCTATATTCACATAGTCACCAGGAACTGAGTGTGTCTTTACATTACCTTCAAAGAAATTAAATGAAAGAAAAGCAGGTGTTCTGCTAATATGGCCCTGAGCAAATTCCTTCCTTTAGAGAGAGAAGGAACCATTGCCTCATTATTCCAATCCTCCTGAACCATAGCTCGCCTTGACTAATAACTTGACTATCAAGAGATTCTGTGAGATTTGACAGAGAAACAGTTATAGAATTATTACATTTATTAACAGCATTCATGGCAGGGTGCTTCAGGTAGCTTTCTGAAAAACTCAACAAAGGCAAATGGCAAGGACAACATTCAGCAATAATACTTATTCTTCTTTACAAACATCTGCAGAAAGAAAAGTATTCTTCTAAGTGGTCAGTAAATCTGATGTACTGCAATAACTTCAGCTGAGCCTTCCTGCGGTGGCTGCTGATACTTTTTCACATCAGGTTCATCAACGATTTATCCCCATGGAAGTAGAGTCTGCCAGGACAAGCTATAATTTTGGCTACACCACAGTAGAGACAAGCAAAATTGGCCAGCATTTAGTGTAGCTCTGGGAAGCTTCCATTAAATTCCTAATTTGTCAGCAGCTCCATTAAGTAATTGATGTACTGTTTACTGTCATGAGTCATGGCTGGAACTTCCCACCGCTCAAGGCCAGGCCATGGAGAATGAGAAAAATAATTGCAAGAAACCATACAAACCCCCAGCCTGAGGATTAGGAACTCTCACAGGGATCCCTATTTGATACCATAAGACCAGAAAATAATGCTTTTCCTTCAGACTCTGAGGAAGATATTAGCAAATTCCAGCACCTGTAAAGCAAAAGATTGCAGGAGCCCTTTGAGTATCAAAATCTTGTTCCTGAAGGTGAAGACACCTCCCCTTGGCTGGGGTCAGGGAGAAAAGCATGTGTTCACTGGATTACTTTCAGTTCTGAAATTATTTGTTAGTGTACTTACTAATTCTTTAGCCCAGTTTTCCTAGGACTTACTTTTCACTGTCTGCATGGACTATGACTCTGAATGGCTCAGCTTTGTCTCTGCATGCTCCAGACCAAAGATGAATAAACTTGGTGCAGTTAGTGGTCTCACTTTTAATATTTTATTCAGCCTCTGAGGGCCCCAAGGGATGCAACCAATGACATGATGATGTCATGGGAAAGGATTGAAAATGATTGTGCTTTTTGGTCTTTTGTTGCTTTTTGGGGTTGGTGGCAGGGATTAAGTTATAAAATAGGTGTACTAAGCCTTACAGTAATGTTCAATACCTTTTGGGGAGCTACAACTCACACCAACCTGTGCCACTAAAAAGCAGCAGTTTTGTTATTGAATCTTGGCACTATATTGCTTGGGAATGCAAAAATGGGGCTGGAAGGTGAATACATCCAATGGGTTTCCCAATCATACACTGCCTGCCTCATTCCTTTCACGCTATCCTGTCTGATCAGCATATCTTGGTAAGTGACTGGCACTACCCAGAACATTTACTATTCAAAGAAAATTTTGCAGTATTTCTGTGTAGCTCTAATTATAACCCTCGACATTCCAACCATTGTGGCCTTTACAATTCCAGAGATTCTTTCTCAATATATTTAGATCAATACTATTTCCTTTAAAGCTTATACTTCATAGGATTCCTTTTAATGTACAAACATTTGTCTGAACCATAGTATAGCTGACTGCAGAACCCAGCACAACAGATGTGATATCACTGAACAAAGTGAGGAGAGACAGATGTCACACATACTCCATGAGAATGGTTTTAATTTATTATATACTCTTGGGAGAACATCACACTGCTTCAGCAGGAAAAACAGACGGATTTTCTAGCAAACACTGTGATATGAAGACTCCCAAGGCAAGATATGAATTCTTATATTTAGGTTTATATTGGGAAAGACAAGGATATAAACATATAATTAGAGATGTGAATATGATCAAAGGACCACCATTGCAATTTAAAGAGCTACTTTAGACAAGACAAGCATCCTACAGTTTTTCTTACTCCTACTGACCAGCAGAGTCCTCCACCCCCATGTAACAAAATGATTCTGAAAGTTTATTTAATATCAAAAGCAATTTGTCATAAAGGCTGTTCTTCAGATATTATCTTAGACATATGGAAAAATAGCATATGCCTTAGATCCTGGCATATATTATCATCTTGGTGACCAAGACTGTCTCTTCAAAGCTTACTGCTTGCTCCTTTATTTCATCAATTTCCTTCTAACTAGTTATGTTGGTTAGATTAAAGGCAAGATATTGCTATTCCTTTGGAATAAATCTATTCCCAATGTTCAATCCTCAGCCAAGGGCAAAATCCTTAGTTCTCTTTTACTGAATCCTTAGTTCAGTCAAAACGAGCTGCATTAAATGAAACTAAAGCCCCATACTTGCTCTCTTTCTCCATCCATTCCCTTTCAGTGCAAGAATTCCTGCTGCCTACCTTAGGAGTCATAAATGTTATAACTGTGATTATGGATTATCATGGTGTCTGTTTAATCAAGATTTGGGGAAAAAAGAGTTCCAGGCTACTGTATTGTTAACCTGAATTAAGATTCTGAGTAGAACTAAGAATGTGTATTTTACTGTAGGATCATCTAAATTTTGAAAGGTGCCAAGAGCCTGCATTTTCTCAAAGGCAGTGTGTAAATACTGTGTTCCACACTGAAGATATGTGGAGGGAAGTGGGGGAACAAATTTTTTTTTCAGATCCATTATATACATTGGGAAGTGGTCATTCTATGCAACCTATCTGCTACCTCTCTTTCTTCTCAGGAGAAGATGGTGATTATGATGATGTTTTCCTCCTCCTCTTCCCTTTTTCTGAAAAATAAGCCATACTTTGACATGTTAGTATTTCCTATACTTTTTGTGTACAGCCAAAACAAGAAAATTACACCTGCAGGTTTCCTAACACAAAGCACCTTCAGTTTCAGAACACAATCTAAACAATAATTTTGAGGAGATCTTTACTGTAAAAGCACCACTAACTGGGACAGCATTTTAGCTTCTTGGCTGCTCTTTGTTACCCTACAGTTTGAGATCAGCCTGGCTTGATTAGCAGTGACAGTATGCCAAGGGTCATTACTGTTAAAGTATACCTCAGTGAACAATTTAAGCTGAATTATTACACTGCTACTAAGTGGAGTTGATTAAGGGAATATAATTATCAACATTGATCAAACCGAAAAGCAAACATATCAAACAAGGGCTCAGAAAATGGGCATACAAACTTGTGCTGATGGACTTGTGCTCATTTCTGCAGTGTGACAGATAGGACACTGGATTAGCTAAGAAACAGAAAGGTTCTATATACTTAATTTTTTCCAGGACATCACTAACAATTGGATATAGAGAAATAATTTCTCCAATGGAAACAAATTCGGACCTCTGATGATTTAGTCTTAACATACCTAATAGGTACAGCTTTTGAGGTATGTGTGTCTTACTGTATGATTTTTTTTTTTGCTCCAATACTGGGTTTCACGCAGAAAGAACTGGTTTATACAATGAACCAATTGGAATAAGTATGAACCTTCTGGTATAGACACTAAGTAGCTCACCTAGTAAGTCACAAAAAACATTATGTGCAACATAAGAACACTTTTCTTTAGTACTCTAGCCCCACTATAATTTGGTCAACTCACAAGTTCTTCAGGATAAATTACTTGAAAATTAACTTAAATGTCAGAAAATCATAACCCTGGCGTCAACACAACTTGACAGCTAAGATCTAATACATACATGCAGAAATGCTCAAAGAACAGTCATACCTCATTTCTTTTACAACAGCAGGCCTTTCTGTGTTAAAACATAAGAGAGCAACCAGAGCAGAGTGAATCTAAGTTTGAGATGAAAATCAAATAGAGTTGGCTATGCAAAGAGAAACACAATTGCTGAAGTAATATATTATCCCAGGTTGAATAATAAAGACTTCATTAGCCAATTTCAAAATGTTCCATAGTAGAAAAAAAAGAATAAAATAAAATGGGGTAAAAATGATGCGACTGCCTTATAGTGATAACGGAGCAGCTGTGTCTATTAATCATAGGGTTAATTTAGTTATTCACCTTGAGAAAATTACCGATCAGAAGAAAGTCTATTAAAAGAATTAAATGTTTCAGATGCTACCTCCATCATTTAGCAGGTAATCAGAGGATGACCCTTCAGATTTTGTATTAATAAAGATCTCATTAAATGCAAACCTGCCAGAATTAATGTAAAGGTCTTATTAGCCTGGAAAAAATTACTTGCCTTGAAAGTTTGTTATTTCCTTATAGAAGTGAAGATCAGCTTTCCAGTTATCAGTTGTCTCTGTGTTGAGCAGATATTTTACATGGGTAATCATCACTTGATTCACATAGAAGATTTGAGAAGGCACACTATATCAGTCTAAGTGGAAGCTGCAACTGCAAAGACATGTCTTTCACTGGCCAAGTTTATGAGATAAGACCAGTGGGGTGTATGTTTGAAACTACCAATAAATAGGCTACTATGAGATTAAACTACCAGGTGTTAGGGTAGGTAATAATTCAGTCATGGCTTTATCCTGTGCTCTCACAGGTTCAGACACATGCATGAGTTGGTGTTTCAACCAACTGGGTTAGTGGTAAGAGCAGTATTACTCTTGGGCTTACCAAAATATTCCACAGTTATCTCCAGATGAAATTTTGAGATAGCTTTTAAAAGAACATATAAGGTATTTGGAGAGGAAACAATCATGAAATCCCAGGGCTGTAGGCTAAATTGGATAGTGAAAAAATATCCTGGAAGAGAACAGTACAAGCCAATAGTATCTACACAGACATGTCCATTAAGTTACCAGGAGCCAAATTTTTGACCCAAGAGAGACTTGACTTTAGTACATTGCCTTGATTGCGCCTTCAGATGTATCAGCTATTCACTTTTCTGTCTTTCCTCCCAGAAATCAAGTAAGTGGGGAAAAAAAACCTGTTTGGGAACCAACATTTAAGTCCTGTTCTATTTCACAGCCTCTGACTCAAATTAAAAATTTTGGATTTGACTAACAGAAGTAAGTATATGTAACTTGTGTGGCTAAAGAAGGGAGTGAGATTAACTGTTCCTTTTGTTCTCTAATCAGGGCTACAGAAGAATACATTTCTCTTTCACCTTCTGAGACTTAGGAACTAAGTTATAGAAACCTCTCATTATGTTTTAGACAAGAAAATGAGATACAAGAAAATGTGAATTTCACTAGAAAGAATTTTGGCTTTTTTCTGACAAAGGAAATAGATTAAATTTCTTGTCTGCAAGCTAGGAAACTTTTGTGAAAATACCTATTTATCAATGCTCTGATTCATGCACAGTGCCAGGCCATAGAGTGGTTTGTTTAGTGTGATGCATTAACCTTGCATTTATGGCACAACAGATCCCTATGGCTTATTCAACAAAGAGTAATTTAAAAATCCTGGCTTGGGATTACATGCAGTACCTCTTGAAAAGTGCACCTTCTATTTTTAGCAACTGAGAAAAACAATTCAACATAGCTCAAAAACAGGGCAGGCTGAATAAGCCCTTATTGCTTCATTTAGACATGTTCAGTTTTGTCAGTGCAGCACAGGAGAACCAGCAGTGCCAGCCTAGTTATGTGTCACCTATTGGATACTACTGTATGTCCATTATAGTGCTCACTGCTATGCAGGCACAATAGAACAGATTATTTAAACTAGGGCTTCGCTGTAAATACAATATAATTTTTTCTGGCCTTACCTGTCATGAGCACTGATGGTGAGCAGGAGGGGGGCCCTATCCAGGGGGGAAAATGCATGCGTAGTAGTGAGGAGTTGAGCAGCCATTTAAAGAGACAGAGAACAGACCCGCCTTGACTTTTGGGGTTTATCTGTCTGGGTTTTCCCATGCTTCTTCAGTTTGTTAGGATTTTCTGTCTAATGTAGCAGTAATAAAACACTAGAGACCTATTCCTCATCTCAGCGTGGTTCCTGACTGTTAGGATATCAATCCTAACAAACTTCTACTCCCATTGAAAGAGGGAGGAAAGAAAAAAAAAAGAGGACATTTGGGAAAATGTCTTCGGAAAACCAGGAAATTCGGCAAGCCATCCAACAACTGGCAGCAGCCTTGCAACAACACCAGCAACAAGTAGATCTCCAGATCAACACATTACAAGCAGCCATGCTACAGCAGTTACAACAACCAGCTCCGATGAACCCACAACCGGTGCCAGCAGCAGCAGCAGCAGCAGCAGCAGCAGCAACTCCGCCAGTAGTCTTGAGATCCCAGGGCAGTCTACCAGAGAAGTCTGGAGGAGAAGCAGGACAGTTGAGAACCTTTCTCACACAGTGCACAATGTTTTTCGACAGCAGACCAGCAGAGTTCCCAACAGACCGAACCAGAGTCACCTTCATTTTAAGTCTGCTAAAGGGCCCAGCAGCCAAATGGGCTATTCCCATGGTGGAGAACAACAACCCAATTCTCAATGACTACCAGAATTTTCTGGCAGGGTTCCGAGCACACTTTGACGACCCAATCAGAGAGGTCACTGCCAGCCAGGAAATTCGGAAGCTCAAGCAAGGCAACAAGAGGGTGGGAATTTACATTGCTGATTTCAAGCTGTTAGCAGGAGATCTGGACTGGAATGAGAGTGCTTTGAAAGACCAATTCAAACGGGCTGGATGAAGAAATTAAAAATGAATTAGTGCACCAGGGAACACCAGCTACTTTAGAAGGTTTATATCAGCTGTCTGTGGTCATAGACGCCAGGCTAGAAGAGCTCAGACAGATGCAGCCGGGGAGAGGCAGGGGCTTCAGAGCGCTTCCAGGATTTCCAGCTCTCTCTGCAGCATCTCTCTACTCAGGACCAGAGGAGCCGATGCAGATTGGGACGAGCAGGAGGCTTACTTCCAAGGCTAAGAGACAGAGAAGGAGAAAGAGGGCCCTCTGTTTCTACTGCAGAGTCCCGGGGCATATGGTGAGAGCTTGCCCAGCGAGAAGCCAAGCAAATTCCATAAGAGCCCCAGGGCAAGCAGCAGAACCAAGAGCCACCTCCACCTCGACTTCCAACCAGGGAAACTCCGTCGGTCTCCCTCCACAGAGCTCAGCAGGGAAACAATCAATCAATCAAGAAGGGCTCATTCCGAGGATTCCAGGCAATCCTTTTACTACTTACCAGTCATATTGCACGTAAACCCAGAGCACCAGGTCAAGCTAGAGGCCCTCATGGATTCCGGAGCTTCCACCAATTTTATTGATGTACAGACTGTACAAGACCTCAACATCCCAACCATAGAATTGCCACGTCCCATAGAAGTTGAGACCATTGACGGCCAGCCCCTCAAGGCAGGGCCAATTAGAAGCTTCACAGAACCTTTGCAACTAACAACGGGAGACCACACTGAGTGGATCCAACTTTATGTTACTGCATCACTTAATGTGCCTATAGTCCTGGGCACACCTTGGCTGAAGATCCACAACCCACTGTTGAACTGGACTACAGGAGCAATCTCCTTCCCAGCTAATGAATGCCAGCACCACAAGATTCAAGCCGCTCTTCTCTCTCCAGCAACCAACGCAGCCACAGAAGCAGGGGGGGGTCCGGTTGCCAGCCAAGTATGCAGATTTTGCAGACGTTTTCAGTGAACAAGAGGCCACAGCACTACCCCCCCATAGGGACTGTGATTGCACCATTGAGTTGATACCAGGAGCCAAGATTCCAGCAAGGAAACAATATCCCATGTCCCCCAAGGAACTAGCCACCTTAAAAGATTACTTGGATTCTAATCTCCAAAAGGGTTTCATCCGACCATCTACTTCCCCAGCATCTGCTCCTACATTCTTCGTACCAAAGAAGCCTGACCCGTTGGCACCAGCAGCTCAGGAGGCACCCATGAGAGTGGTTCATGATTTCAGCTCCCTCAATAAGGTCACGGTCAAAGAAAATTACCCACTCCCCTTAATAACTGATCTGCTGGATCGCTTACAGAAAGCACGCATTTTTACTAGGTTGGACCTCAGGAATGCGTACAATCTGATCCGGATGAAAGAGAGGCATGAATATCTGACTGCCTTCGATACCAGGTTTGGTAAATTTGAGTACCTTGTTTTGCCCTTTGGTGTCCTAACAGCCAGGAACCACGCTGAGACAAGGAATAGGTCTCTAGTGTTTTATTACTGCTACTGTCATGAGTACTGATGGTGAGCAGGAGGGGGCCCCTATCCAGGGGGGAAAAAGCATGCGTAGTACTGAGGAGTTGAGCAGCCATTAAAAGAGACAGAGAACAGACCTGCCTTGGCTTTTGGGGTTTATCTGTCTGGGCTTTCCCACGCTTCTTCAGTTTGTTAGGATTTTCTGTCTAATGTAGCAGTAATAAAACACTAGAGACCTATTCCTCGTCTCAGCATGGTTCCTGACTGTTAGGACATTACTGATCATTATCACATTGTATGTGCAGGTGTCTGTTGGACCATCATATTTATTACATGGTCTCTCATTAGATGAAATTACACAGTAAAGACTACATTAAAGTTTTTGTTTTCTGTTTTTAAGAATAGCACTAAAGCACATATTGAGGAAACTAAATGGATGCAAAAAGTATGTGAAAAATAACATCAAAAAAGTTAAGAAAAAGAAAAATTTGTATCTTAATGGCAAATTTTTACACTTTGGCTTTTAATATTAATAAAATTGAAGAATATAAGAAAATTAGCACTGACACAGAATAGAAAATAGAATAGAAAATAGAAAAAAATAACCAAGAATAAGATAACTGTGAAGCAATAATCAACAAGAACCAACTTTCAGTTATTTTACCATTAAATTTGAAATTTATAGATGTACAGATATTTTCTTGTGTCCAATAGTAATAAAGCATAAAATAACTTTCTACAGTAGAAATAATTGGGTTCTTTAAAAAAAATCTCAAATAATAGACTATTAAACATCAAATAATATCCAATGACCAAATGACATTTAAACCAGATTTTTTTAAAATAGTAGAAAACATATTTGTATTATATATAACATAGTTTTTAAAAAATAAAGCATAAAACTGGGGTGAGGGGAAGAGCCACCTAAAATGAGCAAACCAATAAACAGAAATTATATCTCCATCTGCAGAACCAGTCTGGAATCTATAGCTCAGTCTTGCAAAACCAGCTAAGGAAGTTGAGAGTTGGGGAAGCCTAATACAATCTAAAGTAGTGTTTCTCAACCTTGGGAACTTCAAGGTGTGTGGACTTCAACTCCCAGAATTCCCCAGCCAGCCATGCTGGCTGGGGAATTCTGGGAGTTGAAGTCCACACATCTTAAAGTTCCCAAGATTGAGAAACACTGATCTAAAGAGCAATGAAATAGGCTCTTTAGAATTTGATCCCTTTGTTTGTATAACAGGAAGGATAAAGTAGGTCACAATAAATTTCTGCCCTAATGGCAGAAGCTAGGAGTATGAGAGCAAAATATCTCAGTTGCATTAAGGGAAAAAGTTGCTTCTGATCATCTTATTTGGGAGAAAAAAAACATACCTCAAATCTTTTACATCACAGACTCCTGTGAGTCTGCACAGAATCTGCAGAGTAGTCACAACTGCTTTGGGAGGAGGAGGAGAAGGTATGGATAAAAAAATTACTTAGCCAGTTGAAAATCATCACTGCTTTGCTGTGCAGGTGATATTATACTATTTTGCTGCTTTAAAATTAATTCCAGAATCAAAGAATGAATACACCCTCACCACAGTCACAATTTTTTTTAAGTGAGGGGACAAATCTAAAGAGGACCTCATCACCAAAATGCAATTTCTATGCACATTTTAACATTAGAAACTAGAGTACTTGCAGAATTTAAATGCATTTGCAACTGCCTTATTCAAAAGAACTGAGAATCAAGTCTAAAACCTACAAATAGCATCTACTTATTCTATCTTCTTTGTTTGCAACATTAAAAATACACACAACCAGAATCTGTTAATTCACAAAAATTACAGATGAAAAAAAAATCTCATTCAGATCACTCTAAGGAGTTAGTTGTTACTGTGGTGGTAGCAGCAATTAGATTACCAATGTAGAATGAAAAGAACTGATGCAAGCATTGTTTGGCCTAATACCCAAATTAGCATCTCATACTATTATGAGAGCTATCCTCTACAATTAAATGTTCCAAAAATAAATTGCTATGTACCTTTAACGGCTGCTTCCCCATTGCCAAAGAGTTAATCAATTATTGTAAATAAATGTCAATGAAACTAGAGAGGAAATAGTAGCTAGACTGTTTTTTGAACATTTCTCCTGCAAACATCCTTCATTTTCCTTTGACTCCATATTCTAGGAACTTTTCCATGCAAAGGTTCTGTTCCCTGGCTTGAACTTGGCAAAAGCTATACAGACACTCAGCACCCTTTATTGTATACAAGGACAAATCCACTTTAAACAGTTGATTGCCCTCTGTCAACATGAACACTGTTCTTACACCCACAACAGTTAATTATTGTTTCTTTTTATGCCTTTTCCTTGACTTAACTATTGTAATACTTAGCCTTGTGCTTTTCATCTTTGGAGCTAGGCTAAGCTAAGCAATTAGTAGTTGTTGACATAACCAATATTTCCGCGCTAAGAAACTCTAGCTCTACATTCTCCTCCTCTCAATTCTCTACCCACTTCCCCTCTATGTGTCTAGAAGGAACAAAACTCCACTCCCTTTCCTCTGGTCTCAGAGGGGAAGGTAGGGGAGATATTTTTTCCCACACTTTTCTTCTCCATAGAGATTGGCTCCTCTTCCTCCAAAATCAGAGCAACAAGAATTGTTGGCACACTTCCCCTCCCCTCCACCAAGATGCCGGATGGTGCAGTTTCCTTCAGTCTCTCTCTGCTACTCTCTCCTTGGTCATCTGTCTGTCTTACTCTCCCCACCCCACTAAATCCATGATCTTCCCAGGTCAGAGTCACTGGCAGCTGTAGAAACATTACCATGTGACCAGATGGCTTTGGATTCCAAAGGTACTGTAACTGGAAACAGTGACAGTGGAAAGCTTACATGCATACCATTCACTGCCTCCCAGCAACATTTAGCATTGAGATAGTCCTTTCCAGTAAATCAGTTTTTCAAGCCCAGTCCTCCTGTGCTGAGTCCAGAATGCATTTTATCTCAAGTTCTTCCTTGCCATCCCTCAGGATAAGAAATGGTGGCAGATTCAAGATGTGTTTAGGGGAATGAAACAATGGAAAACCAAGTGTATTTTTAGCATGACCAAAAGCTGCAATCAAAGAGTTGCTTATGTTACAGTGGGGAATGGTCCAATAAACTTGGCATCTAGCTTGGCTGGGAGCATACGGTACATAAACACATGAAATAAATATAAAAATGATAGTGTAAACAGAAGAAAGCCAGATGTGATCCCCTGGGGGAGGAGGGGGGTTTCTGGAATGATGGTGGTCAGCAGAGCACAAGCAGGTGGATTTGGAGTGATCTAACTGCTCTTTAAGGAGGTGTTGAGCCATAAATGTATCCTTCAATATGTCTCCTAGTCTATGACCATAATATTGATTTGATCTGATCTGATCTGATCTGATCTCCAATGTGGAAGAACTGATATTGGCAAAGTGGAAAAAAGTGACAGTATTAACCACTGTTGGCCTAAAAGAGTAACAGCTGAATTCATTCAGCAAACTCTGTCACAGAAAAAAAGTTCTAACCAATTGTCTTGCTGGTTAACATAGCAACAACTGTATTGCTCTGAGGTGTTGTTTGTCCTTCCTTCCTGGAAAGATAAATGTACGGCTCAGCACCTCCTTAAAAAGCAGCTAGAGCACTCAAATGTTGTTGTTAGTTGCCGTCGAGTCATTTACGACTCATGGCGACCCTATGTATAACAGAACAAAATGCTGTTCCGTCTTGCGCCATATATCTGACTGTTCCAATGTTTGCATCCATTGTTGCGGTGACTATATCAATCCATCACATTGAAGGTCTTCCTCTTTTCCGCTGGCCCTCGACTTTACCAAACATGATGTCCTCATCATATTTGATCATGATCACTCAGAGGCCACCTACAAATACTTTGCTAAGCATCACCTTCTGGAAAGTGTCAATGTATTAATCAGTGTTGACTTTGATCTGAGAGTATCTTTACAGTATAACACAGTATCACATGACCCCTATGAAAAGAGTCACATAAATTATTATGTTCCAAGTAGGAACACTTTTAAGCAAATTGGCAATACTGGTTACTGTTTAAAAAAAAAACCTCTCAAACTACTAGCCAAGATACTCTGTGATAAGGAAAAACATGTAGCCATTTAAATCTTCACATTTAAAAATACAGAAAATAAACCTAATGTTACATGCTTACAATGTTATCTTCCATCCACCACAACCTTAGTTGAGAAATCTTAAAATGTGACTTGTTATAACAAAAAAAGTTTTCTGAAGATGAAAGAGCATAGAGTTAAAGAAAATTTCTGCAGTTCTTTTCTTTTCCCTTCTTACCGTATGTTGACCAATGCATGGGTCACCTTGCTGGCTGGCTCCTTCCACTGGCCGGCATTACTAGAAAGCCTCAGAACTGAAAGAAAGAAAAAAATATTTTGGGATACCTATTTGACTGCAGCTCAACTCTTTCCAACTTTTGTGTGGCTTGGGACTGCATTTCCTTTTCCCCCTGCCTTTTTTTTTTCTTAACCAGCTAAGCATTTACTGGGACAGGGTAATATGATACATGTTATTATTGCAGGAGATGGGGACAGGGCGTTCAGGCCTGGGAAATTGGATGGGGAGAGACCTGGCATTTAAAAGTAATGGCAATAGGTGCCTTAAGGCCACTGTATTTTTCCTATGTTTCCTGCTCAAACACAGCAGAAAATTGTACTGTTGTGTTTGATAGCTTTGCTGGCAAATTTCAGCAGCACAGTCTTGGGAACTTCAGGAGCAGTAAAAAAAAAATGTAATGCTCAGGTACCATGTGCATTTTGTGTATTGTCCATCCCCAATATGAATAAATACATTCTTAGAAAAACACTTAGGAAACATACAAATCTCATCTCTTTCCAAATATGCCCAGACACATAAACACAATGCATGCTTTCTATGCTACAGGCAGCAGACCAGCTTGCTGAAAATATGAATTATTAAACTAATTTTTAAACTATTATCTCCTTAATGATCAACATTAGAGGAACCATATTTCTTCTTTAAACTGGCATGCAGTTTCCTTGAAAGACAGGAAATAGGAAGCTGGGCTCCAAAACCACAGAAACTTTAATTTCACTATGCTGTTGCCTTACTGGTTAATATTCCAATACAACGACTTGTAAGTTGACTTAGAATTGTCAGTGAACTGAGGAACAGTGGAAGTAAAGAGGTAGTAGTAGAAGGAGAAGTAACAATACAGACAGGAGGATTGGCACCTGAAAATACAGTAAGGAATCAAGGAGTACAGTTGAAGCTAGAACTCAACTATCCTCTCCTTACCACTGAGGAATTCTGCTTTCGTGCGCATGAGCATGAATGGGGGGATAGAGTTGTACATCAGAGAATTATGGGTTATAAAGAAGAGAAAGAGAAATGAATTTATCACCCATTTATAGCTCTGGCTCTCCATAAAGTAATCCAGTTCTCCAATTACAGAAAAATTGCCCACCATTCCCCTATAGCAATAGTAAATGCATTACTCTACACCTCCACTCCCTCACCCAAAAACATTACTTCCAGATAGCATTATTTTTCTGCCTTTCAACATTTACACAAGCTGTTTTCTGACTGCATTTCTTTGAAGTCTTGACCTGGTTTCATGACGTGCTCTACATTCTTTGGAGTAGATTTCTTGCAGAGCTTTCGTCAGTACAAGATGAAAGCACAACTTCCTGTTTTCACTTCCTATTTACAGTGATGTTTCCCTGCAGCTGAACGGTTTTGGGAGCTTTGCTTGCTCTCTAATCTGAGACTATGGCACAGTTTCCCAACTGGGAGCATTTTGCACACACCAAGCTGGCTCATTCTAAATGAACATGGTGTCTTCTTGCTACTGTTTAAATATTATATGTCAGGAAACAGCAGCAAGCACATTTTCACATACAGCAGGCATATTAGTATGTCAGGTGATCATCTGACCCCTTAACTGTTTTATTCATACTGTACTGTATTATTTGTTATTATTTTTTATAAGCTTAAGAAAGAGCCATTTTTAAACATCTCTTTACCCTGGAACATCCATTCAAATACGGCTTATTTCACACTCATATATTAAAGGCTAATTAAGATTATACGACAAGCATAGGTATGAACAGCAGTCATACATTATTATTTGCTCTTAGCCACAATTATACAAATGTTACATTAACATAAAAGTCACCTAACGCTACTTACCCATGGAATATAGGTTATCAAAATTCTGGTGCATTCTGATGATTTCATAATAAAGCTCATCGTAGCTGCTAGGAGTTGGAAGAAAGGTATCTCCATAAGTGATGAACATATTAAACAGGTTTATCACCTTAAAAAAAAGATTATAGGCATTACTGAATAAAAATATATTAACTTTATTATTTTTAATCCAAACAGTAAGAGGAATTCTCTGGGCAGCGTAGAAGGTTATTAAATAAATAAAAATACTAACATATGAAAAACAACGTATCCAAACATTAAAAGCACCGAAGCTATCACTTATACGCTTTTATACATAAAAGGTGTTTGTTCAAAGTTTATCTTTTCTTTCCCTGACAAATTCAGCAGTATCTGAATGTTATTAAGAGACTGAAAACTGCAGTCACCCATGACAGCAGTGAGAGCAAATATCATTCACCAAAAAGGCAAATTTGCATGGCAGTGTGCACCAGCTTAGATGTAAAATGAGGTCACTAAAAAAAAAATCAGGGGAGCTGCTTCTATATACTCAAGGGTCTCTTGAGGGCCCATAAATATGTAAAAGTATGAATCAAAAGGCAAAATTTAAGAAATTTCAAAATGTCAAGAAAAATATTTAAGAGCAGTTGTATCCATATCGTCAACTGTGTGGGAAACAAATTGAAAGGAAGGGAATACGTTTATTCAACTCTCTAATTTTCTCTGGACACCAGGACCACACATGGCCCCTAAGCTTTTGAAACCCCCTCAGTGCAGAATTGCTGTACATTAGTGGCTATTTTCTACCATTTTAACCCTAGTAAGCACCTTAGAAGAGGAAGATTTGCAGCTTAAAGATATCTGCTGTGAAATAAATAGAAGCAATAAATAGAAATAATTCAAGGAAAAGAAGAAGTAAAATGACATTCCCCAATTTACTACTATCCAAAAAGTACCTCCTTGGCTGCACAGCTATGAAACATTTGGATTTTCAGGCTAGCAATCAACATTTTAAAGGAAAATCACTGCAAGGAAGCTCTATCCTCATTTCCAAGCCCCAAACAGAACTCCAAAGTTTTGTTTCCAGCCTGCCTAAAGCCACGAAGATCCTTCCTATTAAAAAATGAAGATGCACTGGAACTTTTCTTTTCTTTTTGCAGGTTCCAATTGTGACACATAAAGTAAACACACCCTTGGGCACTTGACAACCGGTTTGCATTTATGACCATCACAGCATCCTGTGGTCACATGATAACCATTTCTTACCTTCCTGGCCAGCTTCTGGCAAGCAAAATCAATGGGGAACTGTGTGATTTGCTTAACAACCACTTGGTTCACTTAATGCCCACGGTGATTTGCTTAACAACCACCACAAAAAAGATAGTAAAATAGGGTCAGATTCGCTTAATGACTGCTTCTCTTAGCAACTGAAATTCCAGACCCAATTATGGTCGTTAAGCGAGGACTACCTGTAGATATTAAAAACATTTCTGTTTCATCTACATTTCTACAGGATAATTTATCCAAATAAAAGACATTCCAAAAAGTATCTATTTTCCCACCATGGATGCAATTCTGTCTCTGGGCCTTTGGCAAGGATAACTGATGCCCCTTTCTTCCTTTTTTTTTTTTAAGGTTTTTTATCCCACCTTTATTATTTTTATAAATAACTCAAGGTGGCAAACAGACCTAATACTCCCTCCTCCTATTTTCCCCACAACAACAACCCTGTGAGGTAGGTTGGGCTGAGAGAGAGGGACTGGCCCAAGGTCACCCAACTGGCTTTCATGCCTAAGGTGGGACTAGAACTCACAGCCTCCTGGTCTCTAGCCCATTGCCTTAACCACTAGACCAAACTGTTCCCCTCTGGGTTTATTATTTATTTATTTATTTATTTATTTATTTGCCATTACTGTTCTTTTGTCTTCTGCTGTTTTTGTGTTTTTTTCTATTGTAGTTTGTTTTTAAATGTTTTAACAATTGTGAACTGTCCAGAGTCACTGGGAGTAAGGCAGCATATAAATTTAATTATTGTTGTTGTTGTTATTCATTGTCCTTAAACCATCTACATGGGACACATGTAAATATTATAATAGAGAATACAAATTACTAAACTAAACTAAACCAAAATATAAAATAATATTCTTGACCTGGTTTTGCCCAGGGTTTGTTTGTATGGATGTATGGATGTGATTTATTAGCCTCCTCATTCCAAAGCCTCTGTACATTATACAAAGTCAAATACATTACAAAGAGCAATATAATAAAAATAAAAGTGTAAGCAATAATAAACAAGAATGGCATGGTTCTTCCTCTAGCTGCTAATCAATAAAGGCCTTCCAGAAATCTAGGTTTTTAGCTATTTTCAAGTAAGCCATAGAAGTGGGGGCCATTCTTGCCTCAGGGGTAAACTGTTCCAAGGGAGGGAAGCAGCCACTGAGAATGCCCACTTTGTTCCCCATCCCGCCATACTTCCTGATAGGGAAGAATTCCTATTCATCACGGAGAATTTACTTGGGATAGGTGGTCTCTAGGGTACCCAGGCTCTGAGCCATAGACAGCTTTATAGGTAATAAAGCTCCTTGAGAACATTTGGAAACAGATCAGTAACCAAAGCAGCTCCATCAGCAGTGGTGTTACATAACAATATACTGTGATTGCAGCATTTAAAATTTTCAGGTCATCTTCAAGGGCAGCCCCATATAAAGCAAATTGCAATAATTCAGGTACAAAGAGATAAGGATTTAAGTAACCTTCTCCAGAGGGTCTCCATAGCTACTCACCATCAGAGCCAAGGTAAAGATGTTGTGTTTTGCCAGCAAAACAGTTTCATTGGACATGAGGAACTTCAAAAGATTAATCAGAGCTGAAGGAAGAATTTAGAGATAAATTGAATACAGTTTTATTTTCATAAAGCCAATACTTGCCCAAAATGTAAATAAGAAACTAAAGTTTATTAATTAGAGACCTATCCTTCACTGGTAAGAAAACTTCAGTTTTAGAGATAGTTTGTCCTAGATTTATCCTACTTGCACATTTTTATGTTAAATTAACTTGTCAGTCATCAATAATAAAAGGGAATTTTTTCCCTTACTGATCACCTTAAGTAGGAACAAGAGTATGAGGAATGAATTGTTTTCAGCACAAAAACCAACAAATCAATATTAGATGTCACTTTTGCTGATGGTACACAAGGCAGAACCAAGTCTGCAGCAGCTTGACTAGTTTCATTTAGCGTATTATATTTGCTTGAATACAATATATGTTATGTCAAGTTACTTAGGACAGGGCAAATCACTTTGGACTCAGAAACTCAGAAACACTACCTGAAGACCAAAGTGCATTACACCCTTGATTATGCATCTTATTTTAAATCTATTATCAGCTAAACAGAGTAACCATGGTGGTAAAAGCTGGGATCACAAATAGTTTATGAGGCAAGAATGTATATCTGACGTTATTACAACCACAAAATAACAGTAGAAAGTAATTTTCATACAAAGGCATTTATATTTTACTTGAAGTTTATCTTGTATATAAAAGACTCCACTTCTGAATATGTGAACTGTAAGAATTAACATCATTTTCAGTACTTAACAAGGAAATTGTTAAGCACACATTTCATAGCCAGGAAGTTAAAATCATCCAGTTTAAGTCCATTTAGAAAATTGGAGAGCACAGAGTTCACCCTTGTTATGGAGCAATATTGATACAATTAATACATGAGATGCATTGTTGGGTACATGGAACTATCATAAACTATAGGAGGAACACATAGAGCTTGACCAAACCTGAGAAAGCATCCAAGTTTGAGCAGAAAGTAACCTTTCTGAAAATCTTCAATGATTGTTTCCTACCTAACTAATGATCACCTTGATTAAAAAGTCATGCTAAAATGATCAGTTTATATGCAGACATGACTAATGAAAGGAGTCATGCCAGACTGACCAGGAAGAATCCTATTTCAGATCAGCACTACTGTATCAAAGATGGGCACACACTGGCTAGGAGGACATGAAAAATGAGACCCACCCAAAACACATTCCACCGATAATATTCTGGAGGTTGGAAGAAAACAAGTCTGAACATCTCCCTTCCAAAACAGGAAGTAAAATTGTAATAATGGTTGGGTTTGGCTAAATTGGAAATTGCCAATCAGAGTCCAACATGCTGTTCTGCTGAATAGTATGAGAAGAGGAATAAGATCTCATTAATTCATCCCCTCACTCAACCTTCTCTCCAACAACATACTTTAACTACTAACATATTTCCATCAATGTTCTTTCAATGGGAGGGAGCTTGTTTGGCTATCAATGCTTCTTAAACTTGCACCTAAACTTATGAACCTTGCTACTTGAATCATTCTTGAGTAGGAACAGTTACAAACAAAATTCAGGATTACAAGTTGTGTCTGCTAGTTTGAGCGATGCACATGACGTATGAGTGAGAGCTGGTACAGCAGTCCTTATAAGGATAAATGAGACCAAAGTATCTTTAAGCTCTGGCTGTTAGTATTCCAGTATAAATCAAACATAATAAACTGAGTTGGAGGGGGAAGGATATGGATTATTTACTGCAGTTTTGCTCAGATATCAGTGGCAGCTTGCTTGTCCTATCTCTGCAGTGTAATGATCAACAGCAGATATGGTCTTGTGACTCATCCCTCTAGTGGCAAATTATGTTTGCCCAAGCACTATGGGAAGAGGAATACTATATAGATGGAGGGACTGAATGGATGAAGTGTGATGAGTTGAAATAATTCTATTCCATTTGTCAGTCTGAGCTGACTTTCACCCTTTCTTGTATTACTTTACACTAACCTAAGCATGCAGCCTCCCTGTGAAAGTGAAAGGTCTCCTGTGCAAGCACTGAGTCACGTCTGACCCTTTGGGGGGACGCCACTTTCGCGATGTTTTTTTGGCAGACTATATGGGACGCGGTGGCGCTGCGGGTTAAACCGCTGAGCTGTCGATCGGAAGGTCGGCGGTTCGAAACCGCGCGGCGGGGTGAGCTCCCGTTGCTCGTCCCAGCTTCTGCACACCAAGCAGTTCGAAAACATGCAAATGTGAGTAGATTAATTGGTACCGCTACGGCGGGAAGGTAACGGCGTTCCGTGAGTCATACTGGCCACATGACCCGGAAGTGTCCTATGGACAACGCCGGCTCCAAGGCTTTGAAACGGAGATGAGCACCGCCCCCTAGAGTCGGACACGACTGGACTTTACGTCAAGGGAAACCTTTACCTTTACCTATAGCGGGGTGGTTTGCCATTGCCTTCCCCAGTCGTCACCTTCCCCAGCAAGCTGGGTGCTCATTTTACCGACCTCGGAAGGATGGAAGGCTGAGTCGACCTGAGCCGGCTACCCGAGAGAGAATCCAGCTTCTGCTGGGATTGAACTCAGGCCGTGGGGAGAGTTTTTGGTTGCGATGCTACCGCCTACCACTCTGTGCCACAGACATTTTTCTAGAAGAGCCTCCCTAGAACACATACAATAGAGCACGTTTTTACTAGTTCAACCAATTAGGACATAGTTGCCTCTCTATATGCTCCTCTGAGAAAGCTATGTGTCAGCTGTGATAATCTCTAGACAGTTTTACCAGACTTGAGAAGCACTTCAAAGGGGAAATTGTACTGGAAATTTGAATCAATAAACTCATGCAACTGTTTTTTAAACATATTCTGTTTTGTGGCTGATGTGCCCATGGGGAACAGAGAGCTAAATTGGCTTAAAGTTAGCCAGCTCAACTCATATAATTAAATTGTTAATTATTTTAACCAGGGGCAAAGGATTGGATACTTTAACAGCATGGCTGCAATGTACTGTCTCTTTAAACTTGTGAATAATCTTGACTTAGCAAACATGAGAATATAAATTAACTTTTTGGCTTCTGTCAAGGAGTTCATTTGTGGCTCACTGTTTATGTTTGCTGTGTGGGGTTTTTTGCTTGTTTTTATTTTTGTTTAAGAATAAATGCTTTCTTCTGGAAGATTTGGATACTTTGGGACCTATTTTGTGTTGTTGGTCAGAAACATCATAATGGCTAGATTAAAAAAAAAACTCAGTATGTGCACGGCACAGAAAAAATATATTCATTATACATGCATATTTAGCTATTCAGAATTTATTTTAGCCAGTGATCATTAATAACTGGAAGTATGAAAGAAGACGAGAGAAATAAGAAACAACTAGCCACAGTAGTGACAGTTGTTGGTGTCCTCTGAGCTTGCAAAAGTATCTAACATACTGAAAGGCAATCAAAAGTGATTTGAAAAGGCAGTGGGAGGATTAGATACTGCTGTAGATCAGGTAATCATATAACTAACAGACAAAGAAAATATTAGTAAGTCATCTTAATTCAAAACATCATTTAAGTAAACATAACCAAGAAGAAAGGTACAACTGTGATAACTGACAGAGTTTGGAAAATCACTAGCAAACACCACAACGCTTCATTCTCACATGTACAGAACAAAATATCACCCTCTGAGCATAGTGTGTTCACAGCAGCATTAATCTGCACAGACAGATAGAGGATATTAATTTGCCACTCAGAGCACTATGCTCTTCTCATCAATATGTCCAGTCTGATTTAAATACTTAGGATCATGGACAAGACTTTAATGCCATATTGATTGAGGTCAAAATAGACTTCTGCTCACATTGTGCTTAAAGACATCAGACTTCAAAGCAAAGCAGCAATTCTAAACAGGCTCTCCATATAGCAAAGATGCAGTTAAAACACGTTTCCAAGGTAACTAAGCTTCCATGGCAAATGTTGCCATCCTAGGCAATCGCTACTTGGGACTAAGACAGCTGCCCAGAGTCTCTGCACTAGCAGTTTATTGGGAACTTCTCCCGGTAGTAGATAATGTGTTTTATTCATCGGGTCAGCTTTAAAAATTCACTGTCAAATCTTTCAGCCAAAGACTTGGAATATTCTCCATATTCTACAGTCAATGGAAATGTACCTGCCTTTTACTAGGAAACATCTACCAAACACAGAAATTATGATCTACTGCATTATCCCAACAGCTTAAAATAATCTGGAGAAAGAGGTCTTTCCATTAACCAGAAGGTTTTACTTCCATCTCCAAAATCTCAAAGCACTTATAGTCCCTGCTTCTACAACATACTTTTATCTATCAACCTGCTTCCAGCAACTATCTAATAGGCAGAAATCACAGGCAGATAACAATTTGCTCTAATCCAGGAATGGAGAAGTTCTATCACATGAAACTTCTGGATATAATCCTTATTATGAAAGGACAATGCACCAAAGGGCTCCAAGGTCCTTGCTTTCTCCTGCATCCCCCAAAAATGCTCTTTTCCTTTTGCAACCTTCTTACAGAGGAGGGAAGGTACATGCTCAAAGTCTCTCCAGTGCCTTCAACCTCCTTGAAGCATACAGGGGGATAGAGGCACTGGGAACAGAACATAAGGAATAGAAGTGTATTTCTACAACAACTCTACAACAACTGATTAGTCTGGATTAAATTAAATTGCATCTGAAAGGAATTTCCTAATTTCTAAAGAGAAATGGCATCAGATTTTTTCCTCTATTCTTTGCTAAATCCACATGAATGGTGTCTTCAAATCTTAATTATGTTGGGACTATTCTGTAATAGAAGTTCAAAGGTATATATACCTATTCCTTAGAGTTCTCTGAGGTGCACCCCACTGCAGAGAGGTAGGATCTATTTCACCAGTCTATCAAAGGTGCCTGGTGGACCCAGTAGGGTTCCAGAGAGAGCTTGGGATTGTCTCTGAGGCTCTGGTACACAGTGCAACCAAGGCTATAATCACCACTTGGAATGAGAGGGCAACCATGGCCATGGATTGGATCGTGCCTGGTGGACTCTCTATGTGCATGGATCCTGGAGGGTCAATCAGTTATCAGAGAAACTCCAGGAGATGAAGCAACATAAGAAATGCCTAAAATGTTGCTGGAGGAAAATGAAGAGTGAACCTAATTGAGCACAGATAACAGCCGTCCTTAGACATTTCCTTGTGGCAATAAGGGCACCAAAATATACAATAGTTACTTTTCTGGCAAAAGTATGCTTTAAGCTGTTTAAGGTATCCTGGTCCCTCCTAGGTAAGTAGGGCTCAGGGGAAGATTTACAGGGCCATTGTGAGGACTATTTTGGCATCTGTCACATAAAGTGACTCAGATTCGCTCTGACTTGTACTACATGTCATATGGAGGTACCTGTGATTCAGTTTCTGCCCAGTTATCTGTGAGTCTATTAGTCCCGTTGAGTGGACTGGGTCCTTCGAGCTGTGAGTTCAGCTACTTCTGGATTAGATCCATGTCCCTCCTGGATGGTTAAGGCCTCCCAGAGGTGACATGTGGTTGAGGACATGACATACTTAATGCCTCCTTGCAGGAGGGTGTGATGCCTGAAGGAAGCAGTCATCCACCCTGTCCTCAAGAGGCCATTGCTGGACCCAATGGAATTGGACTATTTTCATCCATTCTCCAACCTTCCAGTTTTGGGGAAAGTTGTTGAAAAGGTGGATGGCCTGCAGTTTTAGAAGGTTCTGAAGGAAGTGAATTATATGGACCCCTTTCAGTCAGGATTCATACCTAGTTATAATACTGAAATAGCACTGATGGTCCTTGTCAATGACCTTTGATGGGTTTGAGATGGGGTTGTACATCCAACCTGGTCTTCCTTGACCTCTCAGCAGATTTCAATAGCATCAATCATGTTAATCCTTCTGGACCAGCACAGGGTACTGGGAGTGAGAGGTATAGTGTTCTGGTGGTTCTCCTCCTAGTGTTCCAGCAGATGGCCTTCACAGGTTACCATGCTGCCATCAAAGCTAATAAGCACTGATTCCCATGACTTCCATGAATTTGTCCAACTCTTTTCTGAAGCCAGCGAACATGGTAGCCAGCACTACATCTCATGCTAAAGCAAGACAAATTTATAGGAAGACAATGTGCCCACAGCAGAAAGCACTGGTATTTAGCTTAATTGTGCCAATTACATTTCTTACCTGATTTCCCTTTGCTGTGATAACTCCAATCAAAGGATAAAATATAAAATAGCTTGTTTTTCAGGATTTTTATTTTAAAAAAACAGATTGCTACAAACTTTGGACTAATTTACAGACAGGCACTTCCTCTGTTTAGCACAAAGGAACTTCCCTGTTCACAAGTATATACTACCTTTCAACACCCACCATTCAGGAAAGCAACACTGAGGTCTTGTCCCTTTCAATAAAATGTCCTGGGAAAAACAGTAATATTCTTTTGCCAGCTGCTATCCTTTCTAATTGTGCAATACCATCCTAAACTGAAATAAATCAACATCACATTTCTTAGTAGCATGAAGTTGCCATTTTGTTACATTATACTGATAAATGGTCAACACAAAATAAAAGTAAAAGTAGAGTAATTTATACAGCTTCTATATTCAAGACAGGTTATATTATACAGCAGAATGAAGGAGGATATACCCAAAGTATATCCTGCTTCTTTCTTCTAACCATCAGATCAAAATTTTAGGACTTACACTGGGGTAGTCAAATGCAGGTCAAATAGAAAGCTCTGCTTAAAATATTTAGTTAGAAATAAGCTAAAATTTGAACTGTAGTGAGCCTTGGGGGTAAAGCAAGCTAATACTATTATTAGGGTACTGAGTGCTATGTCTCATAATGCAACTTTATCAACTTCCTCACAAAATCCTGAGGAAAGATCTTCTGCTTGCTTCTTGAAAATCAGACTCCAGAGCTCTTATTCGTATAGATGTCCTACATCTTGATGTATGAAAATACAAGGTGGCAAAGCAGGAAGCTAGTCTCTGGAAAGTTTCTACCAAATCTATGCCTCAACACTCACATCATGTCAGCTCTTGCCTTAGGCAACACTCACCTATTGAAAAAAAAATGAAATCTTCCCAAATGTATTCTGCTCATGATTTATTAATAAACACTTCAGCTGAGAAGAGGCTGAGGGAAGAAAGACCATAGTGATTGACTGTGCAGGCTTTAAAAAATGATCCTAGATTTTTAAAATTCAGAAAAAAAAATTCCAAGCATAAGGCTATTTATTTTATCTTATCTTATTCAAAAAGGCAAGTGTTAGAAGGCACAAGACATGGAATAACAAAGAAGTTATAAGAAGGTAGTTCTGCCTGAATGTTAAGAAAAACAGCAGAAGCAGATCACAAATCCCCAAGGGAGGATTCCTGCACTGAACAGGAGGACTCAGAAATTAAATGGCTGCTTGCAACTCTATGATTCCATGAAAAAGTAAAAGACCAGTGAAAGGCCTATGAAATACAATGGGAGAAAGGTCAGACCTGAAATGTGTCACTAAGATTAGTTGCTTGAAGTGGTAGCATTTGTTTTGAGCTCTAGCCAAGTCAAGAGAAGGAAGCTAAAGCACAAGGAGCGAGCTGCCATGGACACCAGTGGGATTATTCCTGTAGAAGGACCATTTGGGTGCAATGAGAACCTATCTCTAGATATTTAAAGAGATATGCATAGAATCAGAAACCATCAACTTTAAATATTCCTAAAAATGTACTACGTTTTCTCCCTCTTTATGACAATTACTAAAAATTTGTGGTGTAGTTTTTAGTAAGAAACACATGAAAACTGAAAGTCCTAAAGTAGGCTTAAAATAGCTGGGGAGAGGTAGAGAAAACAAAAATAAAGATAAAACCCCAAAATTTTGTGAAAAGAAACACAAAAATCTAGGACCTATTCTTGCAATCCTTTGGCTTTGTCTAAACATGAAGTGCAGCTTCTAAAAATCTGCCCACTTCTGTCTAGATAGAAGTGGCAAGATCCCACAGATAACACAGTAATCCCATTAAACCAGATGACTGAGGTCATAGGGCATATATCTCCTAGAAATGTTCACTGAAGAGCACAACAACAAGCAGTAATCAAGGCTAATAGCTCTGAAAACTAAAAAGGTTAATTATGAAATCAAATTAATTAATTATAAGGAACAACTCTTTTTAGCATCATCTACCAGCAGGCTTCTATAGAAAAGGTCTCTATTTTAATCGTCTTCCAAGAAAAAGGAATATTTATTAGACAAAGTGGAAAAGGCTCAGAAGACCTACTTAAAAGTAACGAAGTTTTAGCTAGAAAGACAGACTTACAAGGCTAAAAGAAAGAGATACTCAGAAGGGAGGAAGCCTGAAAAATTTGACCAATATAAAATATGCTATTTTAGACTATTACAAAACAAAGATGAACTGACTGCTGTTCATAATTGCAGACAGAAATAAACGAAGTTCGAGGTTTTCACTTAAAAGGGTTTGACCACAGAGGTAAGATTTTTAATTGACAGGAATAGATTTGCTTTAATATTCTTCTAACTCTACATTCTTCACAGAAACTAGATAAAATAAAGCAAAATTATTCCTGTAATGCATATTGAATGGAAAGTCAAGCATAACATTGAGAACACCCAACATATCTCCACTATAACATCCTGAACAGGCAATGCTGTGAATTTTTGTTCAACTAGCTGAATAAAATGAGTACTAGAAACTCTTCTTTGTTTCTTAATAATGACAATCAGCCAGTGTTAGGTCATGCTAAAGCTAGAAAGGCAGCATAAAAATTGAACAAATAAAATCAATTTAACATGCTGATTAAGTTACAGTAACTATAAGTATTCACTTTTTTCTAACAAGGGAATTGTGAATGTCCTTAAAGCCCTAATAATGGCAGAGTTTTCTTATGTTTTCCAAAGTTAACATTCTAATGCCTGCATTAGAGCACCTTGTTAAGACCTTGTTAAGACAACCACTACTAAAAGGGAGAAAGTAGGAAGACTGCAGAAATAAATTAAACTAACAGTAGGGACGCGGTGGCGCTGCGGGTTAAACCACTGAGCTGCTGAGCTTGCCAATCGGAAGGTCGGCGGTTCGAATCCGCATGACGGGGTGAGCTCCCATTGCTAGTCCCAGCTCCTGCCAACCTAGCAGTTCGAAAACACATAAATGTGAGTAGATTAATAGATACCGATTCGGCGGGCAGGTAACAGCGTTCCGTGTAGTCATGCCGGCCACATGACCACGGAACTGTCTACGGACAAACACTGGCTCTTCGGCTTTGAAATAGAGATGAGCACCGCCCCCTAGAGTTGGACACAACTGGACTTAATGTCAAGGGAAACCTTTACCTTTACCTAAGGGAACAGTAGGGATTTGTTGGCTAACCAGGGTGCAAAAGCTAGCTCCACTGAACCCCAAATTGCTACATACGAGTTTTAAAACACACTGGCTGAGAGGGGATTATTTACAAATTGGGAATGATAAATAAGTATCAGCCATATCCTCCAGGGAGAAAATCAGAATATCAGCTTCTTTCTTATGAACAAGGGCATCACACCTTCCCAAGGCACCACAGATCCAGAGAGATGGCAGGCAATTAGGAAACGATACAGTTTACACTGGCAGACTGATTGTCAATCAATCAAGAAAGCAAAGGGATTTTGTCAAAGGTGAGCTGAGAAACTTATTTTAAAAAGACACATCCCAACATGTCCAATAAACTAAAGTGGAGCTTGGTCATATAACATCACAGGCAGGAAAAAGACACCTTTGTTATGGACTACCAGATAAGTGTAAGAAATGGGTATACATTGACTGCTGCATATAAAATGCAACTGAACCAGCAACCCCATAAATAATCTGGTATACTGGACTTCCATGAAGGCAATAAAACTAACTGAAGATCTGGTTTAATTGTACTTTTTATTACATGAAACATGCTAAATATCTGTCCTAACTACCAGGAAACACACTGAGACAATGAACTGGTCTCTAATATTTATTACTAGTACTTAACAAGAATCCTAACAAACTGAAGAAGCGTGGGAAAAACCCAGACATATAAACCCCAAGGGTTAAGGCGGTCCCGATCTGTGTCTCTTTGAATGGCTGAACAGTTCCTCAGTGCTACGCATGCGCTTGACAGTCTGGATGGGAGCCCCCTGCTCGCCATCCTTACTCATGACAATATCATGTTCTAGAATGCTTCAGACTATGTTGTCCATACCCTCTTTGGCTTTCTCTTGTTTCTATCTATCTTAGTCTGGCAAACTGCCAACCATGAAATCGTGCAAATGTGTGTTCCTGACAAATATTAGAACAGATTGGAAATTCTGCTGATACAGAAGCCAGCACAAAATATCAGAGTCAATACCCAGACTAGCCAAAATAGTTTCTATGATGACACATAGCTTATTTATTCCAATTTGTTAAATGTTGCTTTCTGATTAGAATAAAATATCTAAAGCAATTCATAATCAAATGATGGACTAGCCCCTTAATTATGCAAATAAACGTCTGCTTGCAGAATGAGAGCTCCCTTCCCTCTCCTTCCCACTTCAACTCATGCATTCATTTAATAAACATTTAAAGGATCTGGGGTTTTTCTAATAGAGGAGACTCCAGAGCATCTTGGTTGTCGTATACTTAAATGACTGCAGTCTCCCGGCAGGTATTCCTGATTCCTCTCTCCATCTCCTGACCTTAGTCCAGAATGCTATTCTCATGTCTTGGTACAAAGCAAGGCCTGCATTGAGTCCCTATTTAAGCCATACCAAACTATTGGTCCTTGTGTTTCAATGCCTCCAGTCACAATCCCCCACCAGCATCTGCCTGCCTTTATTTCTCCCTCTTTCCGTTCCTCCCTCTGGGGTCATGGTCTACAGGTTCCAGTCCTTTACGGACTTAGCCCCACAGTTCTAGAATGAGCCTGTAAGAGGCGTTTAAAAATCCTTTTTTAAGTAGATTAGTGTTTTAGGATGAGGTCTAGTTGCTGTGGGTTGCAACAGTTGCAGGTTAAGATTAGTTTTAAATTATTATGGATGAATGTATACTCAGTCCTATTCCAGGATGTTATTTTAAATGTACTGATTGTTAGTTGTTTTAGTGCTGATATTTCTTTGCTGGTGTCTGAGATAATTTCATTGTATTGCATTGATTTGTAATTATTGTATTTTTGTTTTGTTCTGTGCCTTGGTAAATGTTCATTTATTATTGTTCTTAGCAGTAGTAGTATTCATATATTAATTCGTAAGAGTTGTGGGTATACCGGCAAATAAATCTGATTGAATTACCAGCAGTTACTCAACATAATTTACTAAAAATTGTGACATTATAGTTAAAATAGTTGATTTTTAAATACTATTAAGTACAAATAAATCTGGTATATCATCAGAAATACAATTTTAAAAAGCCTGAGTAAATAGAAAAGATCTACATATATTAGTAAACATGCCTTAGTAAGCTGAGAACATACGAGATTCTACCATCAAAAAGGCCTCTTCTCAATAACTATCTTCCTACTTTCTCAGCACAAGGGAAGATGAAAAAAAAAGCATGAAGCAGATTTGAGAAATCAAGCAAGATAATCTGTTCTCAATCTAATTTAGTTATCAATTATTTTTACAGTTACAAAGACTTTTCCATGTAAAGGGGTAAGAACAGCAAAAAAAACTTTTTAAAAAAGTCAAGCATCACATTATTGTTAGTTAGTGATAACAGAACACAGGGAGAACGCAAGGCACAATGTCACAGAACAAATCAAGTCACATTTTAAAATCAAAGAACAATACATTCCTAATGTATTACTATTACTAAAATTAATTGCATTCCAGTGTTGAACGAATTCAGGAACAAAAATTAAGTGGTTAGAAAATTACTTTGCTCTAGATAAACCCTTGATTTCTCCCCCTATATAAATCTGTTTCTACAGTACATTATCACTGCAACCTAATTCATTGCTTAAAAAACTCTAGTTCTGAACGCCCCTGTTTATATCAGTCTATCTGCCTGCCTGCCTGTCTGTCTTATTTTTATCCTACCACAATCCAAAGTCTCTTGGCGGCTTCCATAATACAAATTAATTAAAGTATCCACAGTATATTCAGCATAAAAGATTTTAAATTTACATCTAAAATCATAACACAGTAAATCATTGACAATAATCAAAGGGCAAAAAGGTAAAAACAAAAAAAATGAAAGAAGGTACAAATGATGAGCTCAGCTGGAACACTATCCAAAAGAAGCTCAATTTTTAACATCCATCTAAAACTCGTTAGGGAGAGGCTAGTCCAATCTCCCTTGGGAGACTATTCCAAGCACCGGTGCTGCCACAGGAAAGCCACATCTCCAGGCATCCCTTCCCTTCACTTCCCAGCAGGCATTGTCTGCAATTAGCAGAGCTTTAAAAAGATCCTGGTGAAGATAATGAGTGATCTACTTCCAAATATTAGTAGAGCACAAACAAATTAGGACTATTTCAAAAGGACAACTGGGCACTCTTATTATACATAATAAAAGTACCCATTTAAATCTTGGGTTCCTAGCAGTTTAAAGCTCGTACTTGGAATTAATCCTGAAAAGAAACTATTGCCAGGAGATTAAGCCAGTGTTAACAGTCTAAGGACCATGTTCTGAATTAGTTTTAAAACTATCTCCAGAAACAATTCTCATCACATCAGGAAGTAAACAAATATGATGGGTTTACACAACATACTTAATCAGACAAGTTAAAGATCTAACTGCTGATGCGCACAATATCCTAAATTCTATTGTTTTATTGTGAACCGCCCAGGGTCCCACGAGTGGGGGAGATGGGCGGTAATAAAAATATGACAAATAAATAAATAAATTCAGTTAGTTCTAACTTGGGGGTGATGATGGTTGTGTAATGTGCAGCTTATTTGGTAGAGGGGTACAGCTCTAAACCTTTATTTATTTAAACTTTTTAAAGCTGCCCAATATCTAAAACTCTCTGGGCAGTTTACAATAAATAACACAAAAATATAATTTTAATAAAGACATATACAATAAAATGCAAAATAAAACCACCACATAAACATTAAAATGCAATTAAAACACAATTAAAAGCCAGTTAAAAGCCTGGGAAAATAGAAAGGTTTTCCACCTGTAATTGAAGCGGTGCTAGTATGGGTGCCAGTATGGGTGCTCTCTGGGGAAGGAATTCCACAAATGGGGTATTACCACATAAAAAAGCTCTCCCCCCCACCTTGTAGAGGCCCACCTCACCTCCTTTGGTGTGGGAACTTGGTAGAGGGCTCATTAGATGAACTTAGGGTCCAAGTAGGTACATATGGGAGAAGGCACTTCTTCAGTACCATGCAAAGCTTATGCAAAGCTTATCCAGACAACAAAAGTCAATAACCTCTTATCTAAAGTCTTCTTGGCTGAACTAGCCTTAATGACTCAATGTTAGGCCACTGTTCAATGAGCATCATGGTTAACTAAGTTGTCAAAATTTTATCCATTCATCACTCCAATACGAACGCTATGAAGTGTTTTAAACCTTGGTAATTAAGTAGTTGTGAAGAAAGCCAGCACAATCCATCCTTTGTAATTAACGATATGGCATGGTAACAGTTTTGGATATGGAAATGGAATGGTCAGTACTTAAATCCAACATTCTACAGAAAACTAATATGAATTTCAACAATGAGACCCAACAGGAAAGCTCATGTCCAGTTGTCTAGGTACAGATTATTTTTCTCCCATGATTATTAAATCCTATCATTTCATAATTCTATACCACCCACATATTCGTTGCGTAAAGTAAACATTCACTTAGCTTCAACCTGGAATTAGATTTTGCACAAAAACTACTTCAGTGGCATTGAATGCAGCAGCTCCACATCTCCCCATGCTCCTGTAATATTTAAAGATGTAAACTATGTGATGCAACATTTTCTTACCAGCTATTTTATTATCCTGAGGCAACTAACAGAGGACAGCAGGGAGTAGGAGGCTGGGGTAGTTTTTACAGCAACTATTACAGAACTCCCAGAAAGTCCAGTTCCAGCATCAGCTCTGACAACTATCTTGCCAATTCATTAACAGATTCATATAACACAGTCTGCACAGAATACATTTAGAAACCTGCTAAATATTGCATGTCACAAAAGGTACAATAATATTAAATAACTGATGTGGGATCAGACAATGGCAGCAGTTTTATCTAGCTGTACATAGTCACAATAAGGGAGAGTGCTAGCATGCTAGCCAGCTATCCACAGTATTTTCAAGAACTATTCTATAATGCTTTCCAACAGCACTACCCGGAAGAAATTCACTAAAAATCTAAGCTACAAGTATTAGGTACAGTTCCTTAGACATATGCAGGATGCCCAGGCTTCTTGAGAAAACCTTAATTAAGGCATGGAAGACTTTTGTGAAGACAGAACAGTTAGTTGTATTCAAAAAGTTGTATCATGGCATGGAACAATGACACAGAATAAGAGACTGGATAATCCTACTGGTGCAATCTATTTCATTTCCAAAATACATGCCAATCCCTGACAATTAAGTTTTAATATCTCCCATCTCACTTGAAAACATCCACCCAGGATATGGCATTTGACACAGTTGCTATGAAAAGACCCACTCGCATCCCTTTTATTTTCCGTATCTTTTAATATCCTGCCAACAATGAGAAGAGGAAATAGGTCACATTAAGAACACAAAATCAGGAGTCTGATAACACCTTTTCCAACTAACCAATGTTATGAAACAGCATAAACTTTCATGAACTGAAGCTCATTTCATCCAATCCCTGAAGCTCATAAAGCTTATGCTTTTTCATAACATTGGTTAGTTGGAAAAGGTGCTACCAGATTCCTTCTGATTTTTGCCACCATAGAATAACATGGCTCTCCTCCTACAATGTCAGAACCCAGATTCAGTGTGCTTAAAACAGACATAGAAAAAGAGCTAGAGCTGCCACCAAAATGGCAGCTCTGTGTTGAGATGAACATCTACAGTAGTGTTTCTCAACCTTTAAGATGCGTAGACTTCAACTCCCAGAATTCCCCAGCAAGCAATGCTGGCTGGGGAATTCTAGGAGTTGAAGTCCATGCATCTTAAAGTTGCTGAGGTTGAGAAACACTGATCTACATTATCTCCATTCTAGAATGTGAAGCTTATCACAGTGGAGCCTTTATCAAGGTTTCTCTGTATGGAAAAAAGTCTCAGCACAAACAAAAAACAAAGCTGGAATTTAAAAATATTAATTTATTTTCCTTGACTCTCTAAATTATACTTTCAGGTGAAATCACCTAAAGTCAAGTACTGGAATGTGGTATAAATGAGCAGTGTGTGTAAGTTATTTAACACTCATTTTAAAACTATGAGCATTGACCCTATGAAAATGGTAAGATACATGACTAAAAACATACCTGACCAGAGCTCCCTCCAAGTGTAATGAAGCCTCACTCTGCACTTCTTCTGGTAGCAAAGCAGCTTGTGTACTATTTGAATGCAGCATCTGGAGCAAAAGGAAAGAAACCCCCAACATAATTAGCAGCATAGAATTGAGAGTGATGTACACTTTCAACAAATAGCTCCATAAAGGATGTGTCATGCAGAACTATGGCTAGCAAGGTCAAGGCTGGAAATGTTGAAACACATTAATATGTCCAATTGCTTATAAAATGGTGATTCAAATTAGCAGAACGGGATATTCATAACACCTGTAGTTTTTTCCTTGGTAGTTCCTTGATTGGGGTATTGTTTTCTGCTTGATTGTTTTTCTCTCCAGCAACCAACACCTAGATAAGCAGGGATTAACAGCAGACAAACAATCAAGCAGAAAACAATACCCTAATCAAGGAACTACCAAGGAGAAAACCACACCTGCTAACACTGGCAGGGCAAGCTACGGGATATAAACAGCGAGCAACCACCACACTCACTAGCACTGATGATGTTACCTCATCGGGTAATGAAACGTCTGCAAGCAAACAACCAAGCTCAGAGAATACCAAGGACTCTGCAGTTCAACCCTGAGCTACATATATTCTCTTCTATTTAGAATTTTAGCTAGCTACAGAAAATGTTTGGAAGCTATTATTTCTGCCAAAGGTGGTATTAAGAAATACTGAATGAAAGGCTGTCAAAACTTCTGCAGCTGCCATATTCACTTTTCCTTATTTTGAATAGACACAATCTACACATAAATGGTAAGTGTGCATTCCAATTTGCAGAAAAATGTCATGTTTAACTTTGTACCATGCAGAGGATGTGTCAGCTTCTGTTCACTTAGGGATTCATTGAAACATAAAATTTGACCAGGGGGCCCTAACTTTTTACATGCAACTGTATGTAATGCACCACACTCTTCCCTTTGGGGATAAGCAACTATCATATTCTATTAAGTAATTTAGGAAAGAAAAGTTGGATTCAATTTTTTTTTAACAGACTGAACAGAAACATCCCATTTGGAATTTTGGAGAACCCTTGAAATTAGCCAGAGTTTCAGCCTAATCAAGAAAAACATGATGATATGATAGTTGGTCAATGTTCGTTTGTTTCATGGCCCATTCATCTAGCTGTTACTCACACATAGAGATCCATGGGAAATTCTTTCATCATGTGCGTTATAATGAACTCCACCATCAGATCTGCAAAACAGAGATACAGAAATCACTACAACTGTTTAAAGATATAGGACTTATAATCAGTTGCCATTCTAACTGAAAATTCTAAGTTATGTCATTCTCGGCTAGTATTAACCACTGTTAACAGTAGCCTAGACGTAACATAATTAAGTATAATGATTCTAAACTATACTTGCTGGGAAGAGAGAAATTAATTAAGGGACAGGTAATATAACTGTAACTTGGAAGGTAGGAGGGACCCTTTCCCTTAATCACATTCATTAAAGAAGCCATTCAGTATTCAGAAAGTGTGAAGTTGCTGTTCCATAGATGAGTAAATTATAAAGAAGCTGCAGCTTGCTCAAAAGCGAGGATAAGCAAGAACAAAGCGGAAGGAAGAACTACAAAACTGTTCTTTGACAGACTGGCATTGCCTATTTCCAAAAAACTGCTTTAACTGGATTATCCTCCAAGTGGAGCAAGAATGCCATGCTCAGCAATTCAATTTCTTTTACTTATATATATTTTTAAAAATCCGTTCTCACCACTATGGGTAGTATATGTCTTCCTCAACCTCGGGTCCTCTACCAGAAGCCTGGGAGTTTGAGGGTTCTGCACGGTATCTTAGCTGTTCCTAGCATTGCACTCTTCTGGACAGAGAGCTCTGATGTTGTTCCTGGGATCTGTTGGATCCACTCTCCAAGCTTGGGAGTCACAGCCCAAGTGCTCCAACCACCACTGGGACCACTTTGGCCTTCACTTTCCACATCCTCTCTAGTTCCTTCTTCAGGACCTGGTACTTCTCCAGCTTCTCATACTCCTTCTTCCTGATGCTGCTGTCACTTGGCACTGCTACATCTATCACCTTCTTCTGGTCCTTGTCTATTACCACAATGTCTGGTTGATTGGCCAGTACCTGCCTGTCCATCTGGATCTGGAAGTCCAACAGGATCTTAGCCCTGTCATTCTCCATGAACTTCTGTGGAATCTCCCATCTGGACTTGGGAGGGTCTACCCCATACACTGTGCAGATGTTCCTGTACACAATGCCAGCTACTTGGTTGTACTGTTCACTGTATGCTGTTCCTACCTGCATCTTACACCCTGCCACTATGTGTTGGACTGTCTCTGAGGCCTCTCTGCACAGTCTGCACCTTGGGTCCTGTCTAGTGTGGTAGACCCCTTCTTCTATGGATCTGGTGCTTAGTGCCTGTTCTTGTGCTGCTATGATCAGTGCCTCAGTGCTGTCTTTTAGTCCAGCCCGTTCCAGCCACTGATAGGATTTCCCAAGGTCAGCCACCTCAGCTATCTGTCGATGGTACATCCCATGCAGGGTCTTGTCTTGCCATGGCACTTCCTCTGCTTGATCTTCCTTCCATGTCTGCTGCTGCCTCAGGCATTCTCTCAGCACATCTTTAGGTGCCATCTTACTTATGTACTCCTGGCTGCTCTGGGTTTCATCCAGGATAGTGACTTTGATACTCACCAGACCCCACCTGCCCTCTTTCTGCCTGGTGTACAGTCTCTGGGTATTGGACTTGGGGTGGAAGCCTCTGTACATTGTGAGGAGCTTCCGGGTCTTCACATCAGCAGCCTCCATGTCCTCCTTTGGCCAGCTCACTATATCCGCAAGGTATCTGATGACTGGCAGGGCATACATGTTGATGGCGTGGATCTTGTTCTTCCCATGAAGCTGGCTCTTCAGGACTTGCCTTATCCTTCGGTGGTACTTGGATGTTGCTGTCTTCCTTGCCTCCTTATCATGGTTCCTGTCATGTTCACTGTTCCAATGTTCCTGGTACATCGTAACGTTTCGCATGTCATTTGCCTGATACGTGTTTGATCTCGGGAGGGAGGAGGATTCCTCTTCGGGGAGTTGTTATCTGTTGGCTGCTGGGTTGGAATGTGTTTGGGTTATCGCATGTGTTCAAGGTTGCTTTCCCAGGATGTGTAGAAAACGGTTACCAGCACCTGGGAGGGGGGTGGTTGCTATGGCCGGGCGAGGGGAGGGATTACGTTTGGAGCCGAGGGTTTTTAGTTTGTATTTGGCGCGCTTTTAGTCATTCTCAGCTTTCTCTGTATTTGCATACTATTCTTTCAATAAATCAGATATCATTAAGTACCTGCTTGTGAGTCTGAGTATATCAGGATAGGCAATCACTACAGTTCCCATGTGACTGTGGGATACCAAGGTACTTGTAGCTGGTCCGTATGTCTGCTATGTGGTCGGCTGGTAGTTCTACCCCATCAGTCTTAATTACCTTCCCTCTCTTTACTACCATCTAGCCACACTTCTCTAGTCCAAATGACATCCCAATGTCCTCACTGTAGATCCGTGTCAGGTTGATCAGTGAGCCGATGTCTCGTTCACTCTTAGTATACAGCTTGATGTCATCCATGTAGAGGAGGTGGCTGATAGTAGTTCCGCTCTTGAACTTGTATCCAGATCTAGTCCTTGTTATTATCTGGCTGAGCGGGTTCAAGCCTATGCAGAACAGCAGCAGGGACAGTGCATCACACGTGTGTGTGGCATTGAGTCGTAGGCTTTCTTGTAGTCAATCCAGGCTATGCTCAGATTGGTCTGTCTAGACCTTGAGTCTCGGGTGACTGCTCTATCTATGAGCAACTGGTGTTTTGAGCCTCTGGTGTTGTTCCCAATGCCCTTCTGAGATGAGCTCATGTACTGGC
This sequence comes from Candoia aspera, assembly GCF_035149785.1. NCBI lineage: Eukaryota > Metazoa > Chordata > Lepidosauria > Squamata > Candoiidae > Candoia > Candoia aspera. The sequence goes on along the minus strand of NC_086158.1, from coordinate 47,316,527 downwards.
CCATATGGTCCTGCAGCTTGGCAGCTATGACACCTGATAGGACTTTCCATGTTGTGGGGCAGCAGGTTATTGGCCAGTAGTTGGATGGTGCTGTTCCCTTGTGGGAGTCTTTCATGATCAGCACTGTCCTACCTTGTGTTAGCCAGTCTGGGTGGGAGCAGCTGGTTCATCTGTGCTGCTAGGTGTTCATGTGCTGCTGTTAGTATCTTTAGCCAGTAGGTGTGGATCATGTCTGGGCCAGGTGCTGTCCAGCTCTTCGTGTTCTTGACCTGCTGTTGGATGTCTGCTACTGTGATGGCAACTGGTTCCTGTTCTGGGAGATTGCTGTGGTCTGCTCTCAGGTCCTGCAGCCACTTTGCACTGGTGTTATGTGTCTTCTCTTTCTCCCATATGTTCTAGTATTGTTCAGTTTCTGCTGTTGGTGGCTCTGCTGTGACTGTGTTGTTGCACTGCAGTTGGGAGTACACCTTGGATGGTTCTTTGGCGAACAGGGCATTTATCTTCTTGGCCTTGCTTCTCTGGATTTAAAAAATCCATTCTCACCACTATGGGTAGTATATGTCTTCCTCAACCTCAGGTCCTCTACCAGAAGCCTGTGAGTTTGAGGGTTCTGCATGGTATCTGTCATGAGTATTGATGGCGAGCAGGAGGGGGCCTCTATCCAGAGGGGAAAACGCATGCGTAGTACTGAGGAATTAAGCAGCCATTCAAAGAGACACAGATCAGACCCGCCTTGACTTTTGGGGTTTATCTGTCTGGGTTTTCCCACGCTTCTTCAGTTTGTTGGGATTCTGTCTTATGTAGCAGTAATATACACTAGAGACCTACTCCTCATCTCAGCATGATTCCTGACTGTTAGGACAGTATCTTAGCTGTTCCTAGCATTGCGCTCTTCTGGACAGAGAGCTCTGATGTTCCTTGGATCTGTTGGAGCCACTCTCCCAACTTAGCCTGGTAGCCAATTCTGTGAGCCTTTGCTTAGCAGTCTCTAGGGCTTCAGATGGAGTCAGGCCCTTGCATTTTTTAATAGCCAAGACTTATCCTTCAGGTAAGACTCTTAAGGAGTCTTACATGAACAAGATATGTGTATGTGTGTGTGTGTGTGTGTGTGTGTGTGTAGATACATATGGTTTTTTAAAAGGAAGATAAAAACTAATACAAATTAAGAAAAAGAAAAGAAAAAGAAATCAAAGAAAGCTAAAAGTGCAAGGAAGGAAAAAAAAGGAAAAGAAAAATAAGAAAGGAAAAAAATACAAAGAAGTAGCTTCTGATTTTCTTTACAGCAGTTATAAGTGCAATAAGTACTTTATCAGTTTCTGGCTCTGTATCTTCCTCATCCCAATTTTAAAAAATTGCTAAAGCTTTAGTAACCTTTTCTCTAATATCTTCACCAGAATCCTCTGGGACTGCTCTAAATCTCAAACAAAATTCCTTCTCTCTCAATTCCTACAGAGTCAGATTATCCGGTTCTCTTTCCAACTCTCTAACTTCTACCTTACTCTCCAAAATTTCCACTCTGTCATTAATGTGTTTTATATCTCCAGACACTTCTTTTACAGAGCTTTCCATCTTCTTAACTTCTTCTTTCATCTCCTCTTTCATATTTACAAGTCTTTCAGTCATTATTTTTTCAAAAACTGTCAATTTAGTATCAAGTGATTCAGCTAACTTACTAGCCAGTTGCTCAAACATTTTTTGAAGCAAATCTGGTGTAATTCCTCCTACTGCAGGTTGCTCTAGAGATCCTCTCTTCCCCTCCATTTTTGCCACTTTTCTGGTGGTTGCCATTATGATATTATAATCCAAAAATGAAAGTGTCTCAAACAAGGGAAAGAGAAAAGGCAAGCTTCCTCCGCCCTTTTTTTCTATTGTGTCTTCCGGTGTCCTTAATACTTTCACCTAAAGAGGCACTCCGTAGTTACAGTCAGCATCACAGTCTGGCTCATATTACTTTTATCTTTAGTTTCGTAAAATCCACCAATTGTCTGCACTCTTTAATAGTAAATAAAAAACACTCCCATGAAGGTCCTGTTTGTTTGTCTATTTTCATTCCAATTTATTCAAAAGCATTTCACCAAAAACGAATCTTTCAAAATAACTATCCCCTTTATCCATTTTAAACTTTCTTACATCCGCTCCTTGTTAAGCTTTTTGCCAAAAGTTTTTAACTCCATAAAACCATTTTTTCCCTTTGTAATCCAGGAAGAATGACGACTCACCAAGTGGAATTTTTTTTATCCCGCCACTCAGAAAATCTCTCTTTAGCTCTAAATAAGTTACATCTGAAAGCGTTTAAGAAATTAGCATTATGGCTGTGAGCTTGATTGAAATCCCTCGATTTCCAGCTGCTCAACTCATCAGCTGACCACAAAAACCTCAGTTCCTACAGTCTATTCATGAGGAGCAGCTGCTCAGAGTACATGTGGGCGATCTCATGATCTCTCCTTTTTCCAGAGAGATTGTGCTGACCAGAATTCACGGTCTGGCCACCAATCTCCACCACAATGCCATCCCTGCTCCTTCTGGGACATCTAGTTCTCCATGAATCTACACCAGAAGCTCCCCAGCAATTCCATTTCCATGATAGGGAGACATCATAGGCATAGAACTGCATCTAATTAGTTGTTTGTCTGCCTGAAAATAAGGCCCATTACACATGTTTTGTCTATTAACTGGACGTATGCAAAATGATCCATCAAAATGTGCAAAATGGTCCACCACAGAGCACTGAGACCTCACTCCAACTTCAAGATGAGCCATTTCAAATGTTCCTAAATGGTCTGATCTTGATACAAATCCACTCTGGGCATTCCAGAGGTGTTTAGACTTAACAACAAGGTTAAGCCACTTTTGGAACATCCAGCTTAGTTCATTCCAAGGTCAGAATGTTCTCTAATGGAACATTTTGCAAAGCACTACTGTTACCCACTTACTCTTGTACATTAAAACAAAGACAGTAGAATTACTTCCGGTTGCACTCCAACAGCAAGCTGGGGGTCTATCTAAGTGTTTTCCTTCCTCTCTTTGGCATAATGAAGCAGGCACCTGGCATGAGAGAAACCTTTCCCCTCAACAGCTGTTATTTATTGCATTTATAAACTGCCTTTCTTCCAAGAGCTCAAAGTGATTTACATGTAAATCTCACTTCATTTTATCACAAATCAGCTCTGTGAGGTAAGTTGGGTCAAGAGAAAGTGACTGGCACAAAGTCACCCAGTGACTTTCATGGCTAAAGGTGGACCTGAACCCAATCTTCTTATGATACTACTGATGCATAATTAGACTATCATTTGAAATTAATTTGGCAGCTAAATGTCTCTTTGAAGGTATTAATTTCAAGGAATAAACTAGTGAGAAACATATGGCTTGAGAAGCATCCATTTTACACTATTTCAGTTCCAAGCATTCTATCTTTCAATTGTTAATCTTTTCCACTGTTACTTGTATAAAAAATTGTGATTCCTACAACTGATATTACATCAAATACTACCACCACTGGCAAATTCCTATAGGAAACAAGTATCAAACAGTTGCTTGTCCAAAGCATAAGAAATCTGACAAAATCTTTAAATAGAGTACATGAACAATTTAAACTGCTAAGTCTTACAACATCACTTACACTCAGGAATATTTTACTCCAATATACAGACACAGTATATTTATTCTGACAAGGTTACCCAAACAGTTTTGCTAGTTTTTGTCTATCAGTACTCAAAAAACTGCAAAACAGAGGGAGTCCTAAAGGATCCTTGCATTCAATCCTCCATACAACATTCTATACTTAATTGTATTTATATGTAGCACTCACCCCATATAAAAGAAGTTAACAAAATAGATACTCCATTAGCCTTTGAAAGTCTTTTAAAATAAATATATTCCATCGCACTGAAGCCAGTTTCAGATGGATCTGTCTATAAAAACTTGTTTTACGTCTTGCCAGAAGAAAGGGACGGTAGGTGGGAAAGGCAGAGCTATATTATATTGTTAAATGAAATGCATTTCAGAATTAGCTCATAAACATTTCCCCTCCTGCACCAATCCTTTAGCTCCCATCTTTGGAGAAGCTGTTGACAAAATCTGGCAGGTCCACTTACCCAGCACTGCACAAACCAGAGGCCGACAGGGAAGATTCTTATCAGCAGCTTTCTTCCTGTGTCTCATAGGCTTCAAACACATGAAGATGAATTAGTTAGAAGGTGTAAGGCAATGATTACCAGTTATTTTCCATATAAATCAAACTGCTACAGGAAAGGATGGTTTCATCTTCTCTTATAAGTATCCACAGCTGGTCACAACGATGGAAAAATCATGACATGCACATGACAACATCATCATGCAAACCCAGTCTTTATCTCATGCATGTTACTACACACCACTTCCCACCTCTCTCCCTGCAGACACTGATATACTCTTCTATCCCACAGCAGTCATTTTGTTAATTATGCTTTAAGCAAAAAAACTAGATATCCATTACTTCAGCTTGAGCAACTGCAGTGTCAGCTACTGTAGAGAAAAAATACTGAGATAGCTGGACAGATTTTCATGTAATAATTGCTCATTGTGCTTTTATCTATCAGCTGGAAAGAATGCATCTATTCTGTTCACACAAGATACAGGCTGTCTTTGCCCAACCCAATACGCTTTGATTAGTTGACTCAGGGAGACTTTACCATAACCCAATTAGAGGACATTAGGTTTAGTTCAAAATAGTCCAGCATTGTTTGTGGTTAAACTCACTTTCCTTTGTCAGGTGTGTTGTCAGAATACCAGAGAGAGTATTAACAAAGGTTTAACTTTCTCGGTCTTCTGCTGGAACAAAATTAAATCCTACAGTTGCTCTAAAAATGAGGCTGCTTTAGGAATTCCCACTCTTTCTCCATTTTATTTTTAACCTTCTCCTCCTGCTGCAGTCACATGGTATAGGATGAAATAGGGAAAGAAATTAATGGGGTCAGCAAATCTCCTGACTGCTTCCAAAAAATGTTAAAGCAGGTGATACCTTCTAGCAACCATTGAAATAGCTGGGAAGCCATGAAAAAATCCCATGGCATCAGCATATCATCTTAACACAGCCTCGTCCTCATATGTAAATACCACGCATACATACATATATATTATTCCCCAATATCTCCCCAGATCCAGTTGTCTTTCATTGCTTCACTCCAATTTGCTCTCCACTGTGTTCTGCAAGCTCACCCCAGAATCACTCAAATTAAGATGAGGCTGCCTGACCATGACCATGGGCCAGTCTTGCATACTATGATCAACTACCAGAGGTAGGGGTTAGAAGATTAAGAAAAATAAGCACAGAACACCAGGTACCTTTGACATTCACCAGAAACTTTCAGACATTTACCAGCATCACTGTCCTAATAGTCAGGAACCACGCTGAGACAAGGAATAGGTCTCTAGTGTTTTTTACTGCTACATTAGACAGAAAATCCTAACAAACTGAAGAAGCATGGGAAAAACCCAGACAGATAAACCCCAAAGGTTAAGGCGGGCCTGATCTGTGTCTCTTTGAATGGCTGCTTAACTCCTCAGTACTACGCATGCGTTTTCCCCCCTGGATAGGGGCCCCCTCCTGCTCACCATCAGTACTCATGACAATCATCATGCAAATGCTTAATATCAAAGCATCTATTTTATTTGTTTATTTATTTGTCCAATTTATATGACTGCCCATCTCAACAAGTGACTCTGGGTAGTAAACAGAATTAAAATAAAATAAAAAATAATTACAAACATTACAAAAGTTAAAATACAAAGCCACCAAGAAACATCAAACCTAAATCACTAATACAGCCAAGAAGCAGGAAAGTGAAAGAATCTAAGGCTCTTATCTGACCAAACAGAGCCCCTGATCAAGAGAACTTACCATTCTGTGGAGGTTTACACGAAAATTCATATTGTCATCATGCAGAAAAGCATTAGCATACTGGTCCTATGGAAAAAGAAAACTAACCAATTAAGTAAAATCACACATTTTGACCCTAAAGCAGTAACGAATGACAACATTTATGAATGAAACTATAAGTAAATGTTAGTCCGGGCAGTTGGATTCAAATGCATTCCTCTTTTAGTTGACTGATTACGATTATTCAAGTTGCTGTCGAATCTTAGCGACCAGACAGATAGATCTTCTCCAGAATGATTTGTCCCAACCTGGCCCTTCAGGTCTTCCAATGATATAACCATTCCCATTGTAACTGAATGCACCCACCTTGCTGCTGGTCATCCTCTTCTCTTTCCTTCCACCCTTCCCAGCATTACAGATTTCTTAAGAGAGCTAGATCTTTGCACAATGTGTCGAAGTATAACTTGAGCCTGGTCATTTCTACCTCAAGTGAGAACTCTGGATTGACCTGTTCTATGATCTATTTGATTGTTTTCTCAGTAATCCATGGTGTTCTCAGGAGTCCTCTCCAACGCCAAAGTTCAAAAGCATCAATACTCTTTTCTGCTTCTCCTAATTCCAAATTTGGCTTTTATAAATTATAATGGGGAAAACCATTGTCTTCACAATTTTGATATTTGTAGGTATAGATATATCACAGTGTCTGAGTCTCTTTTGCTGGGGTTTCACTGCTCCCCTACCAAGTGCAGCATATTTCTTGGTTCCTTTGCTGTTGACAGTTAGTCCCTAAAAGGCAGAAGCTATCCACCACTTCAATATCTTCATTGTCAGTTCTAAGGCTGGTTGTAGTACTCGTTGTCATTTGTTTGGTCTTCTTCATATACAATCTTAGTTCCCCCTCTTTTTTCTTTTCTGTGCTTGACTTTCATTACTAGACTTTCCAGATTATTTGCATCTTCCGCTACCACAGTAATATCATCACCATAATGCAGGCTATTTCTTCCTCCAACTTTAAAACGACACTCATCTTCTACCAATCCAGCCTGCCTCAAATATATAGTCAATTTAGTTGAGTATCCCAGCTCAAAATATAAATAACTCCAAGTACAGTACTAATGTGCATTTTGTCACTAGTTTCTGCTCCCCTTTATTATTGATTTGCATGTCAGGAAACCAAAGAAGTTTTGCAAAATTCACACAAAACCTTACTTACCTCTTTCCTAAAACTATGCAAAAACCCATCAAAACCACCATTTTAAAGAAATCCCTTAACTGAAGTTACAGCCTTAATTCTGAAGCAAATTCATTCCAAAATGAACCCTGAATAACACTGTATGGTACTGTATATAATATTTGCTCCCATTCAATTTCATGATCAAATAATCCATGGCTACATGATCAATGTCTTTTTCAAATTATTACTTCAATAAACTCAGATGACAATTGTGTCACTTAATGGTGAACACCTGAATGAAATCAATGGTTGTTTTATGGCCGCTTGCATTACCATTTAAAACATCCAAGACCTGTAGCTTCCATGGTATTAGATTATAAAAAAAAAAACTATGCTGGCTAAGGATCATGAGATGTACAATCTAACAAGTTTGAACATTATCAGACTATTGTTAGGTCAATACAGAGTGAATTGGAAATGGTAATTCCATCTATGAAATCTGGATGTGAAGAAATACTGTTTGCCTCATGAAAATGGAAAGAGGAAGGCACTATCATATTTCAGAAGTTTGCCATTTCTGTCCGTATTTTCCCTTTCCCAGGCCTCCTTGCCTTGTTAGGTGAAAAAAGGACCTCCGTTTATATCATGAAAAACACAAACAGTGGTATCCAGTATTTATTGTCTTAACATTTTTTATCATAATAAAAATAGTAGACAGAAGGGGAAGATGTTTTCAGTGAGCCTAACTGCAGTGATTATCATTCAGTTTCTGGGGCAGCGGGGGAGGAGGTAAGGGAATGCATAGATCCTAAGGTATTGATTTCCACATGTGCTACTGGGACAGAGGATATGGACAGGGGAAACCTACCTCTGCTATGCAGGTTAAGATAATCAGGCAGAGCTTGCCACTGTGGAGCCGGTGTTCATCTGCAAATGAATGTCAACAGGTCCCATATGAGCCACCATTCCTTAATATGTGAAAAGGCCAATACACAAATCAGAAATCACAGAAACCAATAGGCACAACAGAGCAAGAAGTGACGCAACATGGTTCTTCAACTGCACATTCAAAGATACCTGGGGTCCCACACTAATAACAAGGATTTTGTTATTTTTGTTTTTAATCCTGGAGCTACTGTATCTCCTTTTTTCAGTCTTCAGCACTAATACTTTCCACTGTTACAGAGATGATGATTCTCCTGACCATCAAATAGTAGTCAGCATTGCTGCTTGCCCTATACTGTAGCAAGTTCTCAAAGACACTCCCCCCCAAATGAATCCTGGTTTAATAAAACAGGGATTGCATGATTTTCACGCACTTTCACACGGCTCTTTAGCTTTATTCTTCCTGTTGAGGAACCAGACTACCAACCTGCATTAACCATAACTTCCTTAGTTGGCCTTAGTTTAGTGCAGTATCTGAATCATCTCTATGAGTACGTGTGACTGTAAAGCTGTATAGAGGTACGTTTAAATACAGGTAACAAACCTGACCTCAACTGATGACACTTGAAAAACAAGCTAAAATGCTCCTTTTCCAGGACACAGCAGCCCTAGAGAACTGCAATTCTTTAGGGTCTTGTTATCTTTTTACTGCAAAATTGAGAGACTTATTGCTCAGGTGCTACAGTTAAGTCTCGTCCTTGAGGATTACACGGCAAACATTACTCCTTTGTGCCAAGCATTTGACTTTAGATTACTGCAGTTACATACTAGTGAAGTATTTATTTAACAGCATTCTACTGGCTACGGAACTGCTGTAAGCAGAGCAATGCTTCGTGCTTTAGCGCTGAAACAGCTTTCTGGTCTTGACAAGTCTTAGCTGCATTATAAAATGGCACAGGTCCCCTGAGATAGATGCCAGTTTGGGCCCTGTGTTACAGGTGAGGAGAAACACATAGTGAAGCCAATTCTATGTAGTTACATATTTGGCTAAGATTTGCTTGTTCTCACTCCCAAACAAAGGAAAAGTAGGACTGTTAAAAACAGAAAACGCCAACATGAGAATAGTAATTAGAGGATTTGTTATAAAATACTGGTCACGCTGAACACTTAAAAGAAATGAACTAAGCATCAATTCTGAAAACTCCAAATCCATTGTGGCAGATAATCAGTCACTCCCACTATAGCAAACAGCATTCAACATTTCCATTCAATTATAGGTCAGGAAGGGTGCCTGGAACCATTACCATACTCCTAGTGAAAAGAAAAGACACAGCAGAACTTATGAGCATTCTACATTTAAACAGGGGGAAAATGAAAACTTTCATATTGAAAATGAAATGAACCCATGATTTACTGTTATAACACACTGCAGAACTTACTGTTACAACACATACTATATAGAGAAAAAATGTACTACATGATGTTTAATGTCTTCATGCATAGTTATCCAAACTGCAATGCAAATGTAAAAGAAACTGTATAATGCTACCTTGATAAGTTTGGGGACCCACATCTATTTCTATCATTTAATACAATGGTGTAGTTTGTACATAACATAAATCAGGATTGGTTTAACCTAACTCTGGTTTATCAGAATGTCCAAAAACTCATGGTTAACTTTCCAGAAATAAAGTTCAGTTTGAAGCTATGATTTGAGCTATGATTCTCATTTTGATGACACAGCATCACAAATCACAAAATCCTGGTATGGTTTTATACCTAGATCACCAGTTCATGATGCTGTAAAGGAAAAACAACCCAAATGCAAACAATTAAAGAAATGCGCTTCAAGCCGACCCGCCCTCATTTACTTTCTCCTTCCATCTCATCCTTCTTGGCAATGATTCTTTTTCATGACCATTCATGTACTTTTCATCTCAAAGCACAAGGCAGAGATGGGGACCGGACCTCAAATGCAAAACAGAAAGCACCACAAAAGACCCATTTCAAGGAAAAGTAGATGGTGATACTCTAAAAAAATATCCCCAAGCATATACAGTCACTTCTTCTTAAAAACTACCTCAATTAGTGACTGTTTGCAAATCCAACAGTACTAAACAGTAATAAAAAAATCATTTTCCAACCAATGTGTGCACTTGCGACCAAATTTCTGTGCCTGAACAACACATACCAGAGTGAGAGTAATGCTAGCGTTGCTGCACGAGAGAATTTTATCTAAAGGAGACAGCAGCAACCAGCGATCTTTGCAGCATCTCTCTCTCTCTCTCTCTCTCTGTCACATGGTTCACTTAGTGACCATTTTGCTTAACAACAAAGTTGCTGAACAAGAAGTGGGTGTACCCTACATAAAAATTCACCATTTATTCTTCCATGAAAATGTGTCTTGCAAAACAGAAACAGACATGTATAAATCCCACTAAAAATGCTGACACAGAATATCCACAAATACAGCCCCAAGGGAAAAACACACAGACAGACATCCCCCAAAAGACATAAAAGGCAAAATGCGTTGCATACGTACATACATGTGCATAGACAAACACATACATTAATATAGATTGTGTGTGTGTATATACTGTGTGTGTGCGTGTGTTTGTGTGTGTGTGTATATAAAAAGACATGCACATGCGCATACAGAAATACTGGGTACTGACTGAAGAGATGAAGTAAAAACAACTCAAGAATTGAGCTCTTTACTTGTCTGAAGGACTACCCACCTTATTCAACGAATGATCAAAATAATGCATGAATGCAGCCAACATAACATAAAACTGCAAGTTAGCCTGTGCATGTTTGTGCACATGCCATTATGGCTCACCCAGCTGCAGTGATAGCAGAATGCACAGCTATCCATGAGTGAACCACCATCATCCAATATGATACTTTTTGTAGAAAGCCAAAACTTTTAAATTCAAGCCAAACCTTGATACAGCCTTCTTGTACCAACTCACAACAAGCCAACTTTGCTAGCTAGGAAGCATCACATGTCTGTGTTCTGAAGAGTACATAATGTTTATTCTCAGCTCAGAGTTCTGTTTTATGTAGTATTCCCTTTGGGGTGTTTTCAGAAATGCAGTGCTATATACCCTCCCTATCCTCTGCATTCTTAGATATAATTTTCAGCTGTTTCATATCTGTGGAAGAACATGCTGAGTCTCTCCAACTCCCCAAAAGTACAGATTTTCTTCTTCTATGTTTGGTTTTCCTCCCCTTCAACATCAGAGCTCCTTGATCTCTTATAATTGTCATCTGGCAATAAGAAATCAGTTCATTCTGTCAGTCTGAAGACGTTTACTATCCACGAGGAATCTAGTTAGATTTCTTGTATGCGGCCAAGGTAGTAATAAGCCTTTCTTTCCCCCAATTCATTTCAGAAATATAAAGCTGTATCAATAGCACTGCCTACCTTTGGTATCCTGCATGACAATAGAGCTGTACTTTAAGAAGGTTATCAGCAGGTTGCTTGTCTGCACGTCAGCATCCAAGGGCAGCTCCACAGTGCTTATGACTAGGAAAAGCCAGAGAAGGTTTGCTCATCAGCAGAACCAAATCATTTTGAAATCCCTCCTAATGGAGGTATAGCAACATGTCTCCCCTATGGCAGTATTCAATATTACAGGTACTTTTCTTCATTCTAACAATGGTTTGTGACATCAGGCACAGCCACTGTAGATTACCAATCTGGGGACAAGAAAAAACAGAGCAACATTGCCACCCCAACCAGCACACCGTGCAACAGGATCACTCCCAACAGAAATGCCCGAATAAAGTATATAATGCAAAGTCCAGTTTCTCTTGGACAGGGATTTTGTTATGGTTGTTCCTTGGCATTTGGGAAGTTATTTATTATTTTGTAATATTTATGTTGTTCTGTTTAGTTTTTAAAGTTATTATTGGTCTGGAGGTCTGGAGGTTGCTCAGAATCAGACATGATTAGAGCAGCATAAGCCCAGCAAAATAAGTAAACAAATATTAAAATATCTTTTTATCCAGGTGTGGACCAAACTTAGGGAAGAGATGAAGTCCAGTATCACTTCCTTTCTCTTCCCAGTTGCCCATTTATCTGACAACTAGGTTTATATGCAAGTAATGAAACCAAATGACAAAACTCTTTTCTCCCAAATTAGCACACATGATATATCAAAATATACCCATTACCCCTCAAGGATTGTTAAGAACTGAATTGTCCTACTGCTTCTTCAAACTCAATCAACATGGATCCTATAAGATTCCCCCCCCCACACACACACACAAACACACACCAGCCTCAAAATCCAACTTCTTCTCTCCATCTAATGGTCACTACAGATTTTTTTTTTCAGGATACTCTTGGGCTGAAGAATTGTTTTCAAGCCCTTAAGATAAAATGGCTATGTATTATTGCAAGCCGAGTGTGTTTTCTGCTTTCATGTCTGAGATACCAAAGGACAATCATGAGCATAATTAAGTATTTGAGATAGGTAAATTCAATAACAAATCTTTTCCATCACATCAGAACAGGGAAGAAAGCTGTTCTTATCAGTGTCAGTAAAGCCTGAAACTCAGCAACACTGCCCAACTTCAGAAGCACTCAACCTTCCAATAGTAGCCCTACTACACTCAGAGTAGTTATTATGCATCCGACAGCTATAATAGGCCTTTCTGGTGTTCTATGATGCACACACAGTGAATGAATTACTTAACATCACCAAGCACATTCAGCATTTAAGATACCATGGTGACAAGTACCTTATACAATTTTTGTAACAACAGAAAAAGGTGGGTCATTTGTCTCTTTTATCCTTAATCACTATGGAGAAACTTGCTACCTATCTTATCTTAATCCTGTGCCAAGAATAGATGCTACTGTATTTGTGGGACTGCCTGTCACCAACTATTTCTGTCTATCCCACACATTCTCATAGGACAGGTATGCTCCAGGTCCCCTCCCTGAGGCAATGTCAACTGATGGGACCTAGGAGGTATGGTTTTTCTGTGACAGCACCTGCCCTTTGGCATAATCACACACACACACACACACACACACAGACAAGATTAGTGTGGCCCCAACTTTGTTAGCCTTCCTGAAAGCTTTAAAACCCTGGTTTCTCCCGCAGGCCAGGATGACATATGAGCCCATCTTCTGGGAGATGATACATGTGTTAGTTAACCCAGGCTGTATGTTGTCTGATATGTTGGTTATGGATTTTGTTTTTTTCTTTTGTGTATGTGCATGTATGTACATATGTACGTGTGTGTGTGTGCATGTGCGTGTTGTAATTATTGTTTTCTGTTTGGTTTTTACTTGCCAAGTGCCACCTGGAGTTGCGGTTACACAAGTTGGGTGGCAATATAAATTTTCTAAATAAATAAATATTAACTTGAAACATTAGAAGAGTGTTCAATGTATAGTACAAATCAGGAGCAGAGTAACTGATCTAAGAATGCAAGTTTGTTTTGCAAAATCCAGCATTTGTTAAAGTACTCAGGACTGCAAGTACTCTGGGCTACATGCTTCAAGAGATAAACTGGCCTTTGACTTTGAAACAGTCGTATCTAATATGAACTGTAAGTCAAAGTATTGCTTTATTCCTAAACTGGCTTTTTTGTGACAGAATATGAGTTGGGATAACCCTGGCATGCTATTTTAAAAGAATTAAATACTGGGGAGCAAGAAAATGTGGACACATTCCTTGGGCCATTGGAAGAACGGAAAAGGGATGAAAACCATAAGTAGACCCAGGTCTGTATTGATCAGGCCAAAATAAGAATTCCTTTTATAAAGTTAATTAATCTCCAGGAATTGGGAAAGTAGCACTCTCTGTGCATATCTACAACAGTTTGGATTTGTCTATGTAAATTACAAAATGAGGGAAAAAAGAGAGTTGAAGGTAAGCACACAAATTTTGCCTGCTGCATTAAAAATGTGTGTGGGCAGACGCATTTGCAATGAATAATCTGAAAGAAGCTTAAGCAGCTCTCAACCCTTAGCATCATATAGAATACATACACAGAGAGGTAGAAGACACAATTGTTTTCTAAAAAACCTTAGGTTTTTGATATCCATGGCAACGAAGAATTTATCTTTCAGAGAAGAATACTCTTCTACTAGGATACCAGAGTGACCTTAATAGCAGCTATTACAGGGTAAGACTCAGTTCTCACCCAGATGCTTATAAAGTTTTATTGAAATACATCATATTTTTCCATTAAGATATTTGTAACACATAAAGCAGTCAACACCTGCAGGGCAACTATGCAAGTGGATACAGACAACTGATCCTATTATCTAGGATTGGCACCCACAACTTCATGTACACAACCATGTATTTGCCTCCTGCCTAAGGGCAATGTCCTATCTCATAAAAAGAACAGTCACAGAGAAGTTCTCATTTGGGACCAATTTATGGTCAAGCCAGTTAAAACCATGGCTCTGTAATTCATTCCCAGTAATGTAGGGTTCCAGGATCTTTAGAGCCTTATGCTTTTTCTGCGTGAAAAGGCCACTTGTTGCCCTGCCTAGAGTATAGAAATGCAATGAGCATCCACAGAAAATAGACAGAACAGCTCACCATCAGAGGAAGGCGGTGTGGTTCCAAGTGGAGTAACGGGTGTAGTCGGAACTGGGCTTACTGGCATTGCCACTAAACCAATTTCAGGATGGCTCTGGGAATTAAACATATATCCAGATAAATTTATATTCTGTGACACTGGTATTACCTTAAGTATCCTTCAGTGCAATTTCACCCTGTTCCTGATGTTGCAGCTATTTTTCTTCCACTGTCGTACCATACCTACAACCCTTGCTAGAATCTGTCATATTGTTTCCACGCATATAAGAAATTACTGAAAAACATGTCTCTTAACATCTTCTCCTTACAACAGTTGCTATGAAAGCAATATTTTCTTCCCTCTTCTTCTGTTCCCTCTCTTAATATATTCCTGATTAAAGAGTAAGTCAATGCATCATGTTGCTACCCTGCTGCTTAACCCAGGTGTTTCAGGAGAACACACAGCTATACAAATATTATTACTGTTACCTCTTCTGCCCACCTGCTTCTACTAGTCCTCTCTACATTTCATCTCAGCCAGAAGCTCCCCATCTAATTGCTGATTTAACTGTAGGGTTCCATTTGTAATATTGTCATCCATAAAAACAGGCAAGAATTCAGATCAGCATACCGTTCTATTTTATATTCAGCAGTGAAATAATGAAGTCTGTTTCACAGAGTACCTTTCATATCAACATATCTCCAAATGTTCTCTCAGCAGCAAGCAGATTTGAAATGCGTTTTGGAACTACCAATCTGTTTTTTAATTGTACAATATTTCATGCAAGTTCACACAGGGGCATGATGTGGCAGAAATCTTGAAAGCTTGGTTTATTAATGGACTCTTCATTAGCACATCTTCTAAGGATTAACTATCATTTTCTCAATTTTTGAAATTAACCTCTGAGGCTAACTTTGAAATAAACTGTTCTTTGAAAATAATACACACAAATGACTCTATTTCCATAGCCTAACTACTTGGGTTCTATTATAATCAGGTTTTATAACTCTTGTTCCAGCTAAGTATAACAGCACCACCTAGCACAAGATACTGGTGTGGCAATTCTGAAATTTAAGCTTGTACAAATTGCAGTAATTCCTGTATTGTTCAACTGAAAAAGCATTAACCCAACATGGACCCTGTTTAGCACTGCTCTAAAATATACAGGTTATACAAAGGTGAATAAACTGAACAAAGCAACTCTCATACATAAATTATTATCCTCATCACAGCTATGGTCCCAACATCAAACAAAAACATGTATGTAAACTATGCACATCTTTATACTAGATTTATTATTTATGATACCAAGTTTCTTTTTAAAATGACACAGTAAAGCCTTGAAATATTTATTTTGAGCAACGCAGGTACACCAACAGCTTGATTAAATTCTGATTCTATTCAGACAAATTTAAACCAGATTTAAACCAGTATTCACCACATACAAACAACAGCATTTAAAAGCACTTAAGAACAAAGAATGGTAGAGATAGAATTAAAAACCCTATTTTTTGCAAGCTTCTACAAACTCTGCACAAATAAAAGAAAAATACTGGAAATTGAATGTAATTTTCAAACAACTTTAGGTGTAGGAAAAGGTATTGTATAGTTCTAGATTCCAATCAGCTGAGAGATTCCTCTCGAGTCTAAATGATCACCACAATGTTATTCTTGGTCCAGCTTAGGGAGAATTCTCTTTGCTCCAGGTCTAATTATCTTCCCTATAGGTAAGCCTCTTCCTAAGCAATCTGACCTGATGAATTTAGAAAGGGGGGGGGGGGAAAGCACCATTCTGTACAGCACTGATGCATTGCACAGCACAGCACACATGCTGGCCAAATGAATGGATATATTCAAAACAGACTCAAACTTATTTCTTGATTCAGTAATTGATCGTGATATTTATTTATTAGATTTATATCCTACCTTTTGTACAGGAGCTCAAAGCAATATACTGAGTGCTCCTTTCTCCTTCCCCCCCCCCCAATAGAGCTGTGGGATAGTTTGAACTAAGCCAGAGTGACTGGCCAAAACGCACTCACTGACCTTCCATAGCTGAAGGGGGACTAGAACCTAAGCCTTGTGGTGCCACTCCAATACTTCAATCACTAGACTATGCTGGTTCTCCCATCCTATGTTGGGGTTCAGAGCTGTCTAGGTACTTGATCAGCCTCCTGTCTTCTTTGGGTGGGAGAGGGGTGAACAGGAATGAGGAACAGAATAGAATGCTTTAATGTTCCAATTAAAAGGAACATGTGTTCCATCTTCCAAATCAAAACACAAGCAAGTTACTGAGTTCAAACACAGCACTTGACCAAATACACACACAGGATGAGTTTAAATCTCTGTTAGAGCAGCTACCTCCAAAGTCCTGAGCTATTTTGCAACTGAGATTCTACAGACATCCTCATACAAAAGTGAATTGTACTGCACCTGTGCCAATACAGTGATAAAGTTTCGATTCAAGTGAACAGCTTCATAAAGAGCCAATAGGATAGCTTCATTAGTTCTACAAAAAGAACACAAGAGAAACACATTTATTGCAGTAATGAAACTTCTTAGAATACTTTGCCAAGTTACACCAATGGGAAGAGATAATTTTGGACACTCAGATTAACAAAACAGAAGAACCCACAAATCAGAAACCTAGATCATTTCAGAGTGTTTTCTCATATTTATTATAATGTTTATAAGCCATTTGCTGTAGAACTTTATTATTGTGGTTTTTGTAAGAAGTAGTCTTTAGAAGGTAAATAACACTTAAGAGATACAGTACAATACAATAAAACTAGGTAGCATTATGAATAGATCAATTAAAATAATCTTGTTCTTAAATAAATAGGAGTATTTTATGTAATACATTAATTTGTGCTTAGAAGAAAGCAGCTCAGAATTAATGCATTTTATATACAGTAGGCAGTACTGACATTGGAAATGACTTCAGAAAGCTGTAACAATATGGAGGAAATCAGTATGAAAGTCCTGTCCTTCATGCTTACCAACATTTCAGAACTTGATGCCCAGACCATTTTTGGTTTTATAAACCAATCAACACTTTGAATTGAAATCAGCAACACACTGACAACTAGTGCATTTGATACAGAACTGATGACATATGTTCCATTCACCCTGTTCCCATCAACATCTCGGCATACTATATATCAAATTTCTGGATCATCTTCAGAGGCAGCAACCACACAGAATGCATTACCAAAGTCTAACCTCAAAATTCCAGAAATGTTGATATTTAGAAAAGAAAATGAAACGGAAAGATTGTTCATCCAAGAGGCAATAAGGCCTTAAAGATCAGATTCGAATTTCCTATGTATTCAGTTATATTTGGGGTTGCTGGATTAGGGCGACTGCCTCTTTTTTCATGCAGACTCAAGAACTATACAGCACATAGATACACGTCTCCAGGCTAAAAATAGGTGCATGTAATGAATTTGGCTAGCACAGAAAGATAAGGATTTTGTTCTGTTACTTTGGGCTTACCAAAATTCATACATTTCTTCATGGAATGGAAAAGACATGAGATTTTATCATTCTGAACTCACAAGAACACTGTTCTGACAGATCCATCTCTCTACTTGTGACTAGAGCAGGGTAAGGGATAGGACCTGGTTCAAAAATTGGTTCACTTCCCATATCCTTGGTGGAAAGGGTAAGATGGTAAGGGTGGTAAACCTGCATCCACCAAACAATTTATTACATACTGTGATTGCACAAGCTGATAAGAATCCATTTAAAGCATAAGGTGGTGATCTAATCCTATCCATATCTGGCTTTTCTAAAATCACTGTCATTTCAAATTCAGTGCTTTTTATCTACAAAATTTAAGATTATAACCACAGATGTTCCAGGCTTTCAACAAGACCTTTAACATTTAATTATCTTAAATAGGTCCACCAGTCTATGTTGTATGGATGCAGGAGTGGCAAGTGGCAGTCAAGCAAGACTTCTTTGCCACCACCACATTATATGTCAGAAAATCAGCTCTCATCTGTCTTTTATCATCCTCACAGTGAGCTTTTGTTAATTGCATTCTAGCCATTAACCCTCATTTTTCACAATCTTCAGCTCAAAATACCAAGAAAATGTCTTAGTTCTATAGTGTCCTAGATTTAGCTTCCAAGGTTTTTAGGTACTGAATACTTTGGTTAGTTTGTCTGAATTTAAGCCTGAATAATGCTCCTGCTCCAGAATAATGCTAACCCACTATCCTGTGCATTACAATTCTACTTTCTAGTTGTTCACTGCATTTCCAATGAATAAGAGCAGAAAAACTGCTTAAACAAATTCAGAATGCAAATGCAGCATCTGCTAGTTCACTCATATTCTAGATGGCATTTATGTTATTATCTCCAGTATTGGTTGCTGAGCTAGTACTATTTTAAAAACATAAAGTAAGAGAAGATTAAGTGCCAGTTCTAGTAAGCAATAAATTATGTTTTAGACTTCTAAATCAAAGAGTTAAATTTGTCATCTGATGGATGTACTTACTGGACTGAGATTTTTTCATCAGCATCAGCAATAAACATACTGCCCACCTATGGAAAGAAGTAGTATTGCATAGCTTTAGGATACACTGAAGTCTTCCACTAAGCTATCTGATCCAAAGGGCTAAAAGTAATAGAGATGCTTTGTATTTTCTACAGAGTCAGAATTTAAGCCCATTATAACATCTACAGAAACATTTTAGATCTCCTCTTGCAAATCTTGGACCGGGCTCCTTGCATGGCAAGCACTGACTGACAACACATAGTCACTGATTTCTTACCATATTAGTCAAGGCTGAGAAAAATCCACTCTGATGTTCTTCTTCTTTGTCTCTGTACTGTCTGAACAAGAACAGCAGTGGCAGATAAAGCAACAGAAGTTGCCATGAGCATCATACACAGCAAGCAAAATCTGTTCTTTTTATTACGAAATAAGCATTTTTTTTAAAAATCCAAGGTCCTCCAAATGATGTCTGAGTTTATTTTAAAGGAAAGAAATAGCATCTGCTGCCAATGGGAAATACAAAAACTTTGCCTTTCTAACAAGATTGATAAGGAAAGATATCTAAAAACATGATTTAGAAAAGACCTTTGAATTCAATGTTCCATCCATTCCAACACTGCCTATTATATAAAATATGCTCCAAGTTCTTTATTTTTATATTGATTCGTCATCTTTTTCTCATGCAGAAACATAATTTTGTTGTTTATTTGTTCAGTCGCTTCCGACTCTTCGTGACTTCATGGATCAGCCCATGCCAGAGCTTCCTGTCGGTCATAGCCACCCCCATATTCTCCAAGGTCGAACCCATCACTTTATCCATTTCTCAGCAGCGCTGGTGCACAAGATGCTTCAACAGACAAATACAAGGGTAAAACTGGGAACTTTCTACATATAAACTAGCGGCCTTATAGCACCTTCTCGGGTATTTTAAAAGGTCTACCTAGTTTTCTTTTAATGGAATTTAATGGAATTACACTTTCTCTCTTCTGCTAAGACATGAAACAAAATGCAGTTGCAGCTTGCTAAAAATGCATTTGAATTTCTGGGCAGCTCTCTTACAACAGTGAATTATTTCTAATGTAGTGATGAAAAGACAGAGGATGTCATTGTACAGCAACCTATGGAAAGTACTGCAATCTACAAAAAATTGAGAATGGAATCCAACTAGTGCTTACCACACGCTCTTTCCTGCTGGGAATGATATACTCTCCTTCAAGCAATTCACACTAGTTGATATCAAAAGTTGATATCTGAATACTAAATGAAGTGGACCAAGATTTGGCTGGTCTATAGCTCCAGTTTTTAATTTAAACTGCTTTAACCAAAATTGATTTTTGGAAAGAACTAAATGATTTAGTCTCTGGGGATCAAATGATGGTAAGAGGCTGTTCACAGAAAGGTACAGCCAACAGCAATTAAGGAAGAAAGTAAATGCAACTGTGCCAGTTTTCATACAAAGCCAAGCTGCTAATAAATCTGTTCTGTGAAGCCTAGCCTGTGTGTGAAGAGAAGAATGACACCATAAATAAGCATTTCAAAAATTCAGACATTTATTTCATAATTTTGCTCTTACAAATTGCAAAAGAACATGAATACATTTTCTCAGGAAGATACACATTTAACCAAAAGACATTACTTAATGTTACTTACCGGTTGTATTCTGATAATGCCTGGGCAACTACAAGACCCATTCCCTACAAAAGAGAAAAATAGAAAGGTGCATGTAAATTAGGGCAGAAATGCAACTCTCCCCTCTCAAATTTTTTTCAGATCATTCACAGTAGCACTTTAAACACTAGTCAATAAACTAAAGGCCTCATTTTATGCAAGATTGTGACTATTCTTCAAGTGAGTTGTATAATGCTTTCCAAGAAGCCTCATTCTAACTGAACCAGTCTGGTGTACTGACTAGATTATGAGATTAATTCTAGGAAAGAATCACAGTAAATCAACATTTTCTATTAAGTTCCCTAAGTGACCTTGGCAGTTTAACCTCACTCACAAGTTTGTTATGGGGATACAATGTACACTGTCTTGAATTGGGGGGGGGGGGGGCAAAAGATACAGGATATAAAATGCCACAAAAAATAAGATAAACATTTTTTTTAATCGTATTAGCAATTCTCCTGGAAGAGCCAAAATAATTTAACCCCACGCTTGCAACTGTTTCTTCAAAGTCATAGGATCCTCAAAAGTCAGAAAAAGTAAGGAAATAATGGAAATAAGCGCACAATGTAATATATAGCTTGCATACCGTATGTACTGCAATATTATTCAACTGTGATATGGAAGCCAAAGCACCTTTGAGCACCCTTTTTAATTCATGTTTCATTTCTCACTTTATTCCTATCATTCTATCACACAAAATTTACAATATCATACTCACATTGAGCGTAGCTTCATCATCTATAATAGACAGCTTTACTATATAAGGATTCACAGACTGCAAAAGGGAAAAGAAAGTCATGGGCTAATTGAATGATCAGCAAAACTAATACACCCTCATTCAAGCCTTGCTCATTTTGTTTTATCACAGTAAATTCATACAGTTTCTATTAAAATGGTGGTTTTCCAGTTTTCTGCGCATCACTCAAGGTTTCACCCTTGGCATTAAAGTGTTCTCTGAAAGAAGAATTATTGCAACATTTCTATCACTTGCATGTTTTGCAGTCACTGGATGCTAAGACAACTGGCAGAGCTCAGAGAGAGAAAAGATGCTTGGCATGCAAAAGGTCTCAATCTTGATCCCTACTGGAATTTAAGATTCTCTTAAACCACAAAGTTGACAAACACTAGTACTCTAACTCGGCTGTTAATTTTTTTAACATAGCCTTAATAGGCCTTGTGCACAAAGTTGCACTGAACTGTGGAAGGAACCTCACAGAGACAAAAAGTGAAGCAGTAAGAAATAGAGCTGGATAGTTCAATGTGCAGCCTAGCAAGAAAACCCAGACTGCAAGATGACACCTCAAAACTAGATAAGCAATTAACATAGATACGAAATTCTATATTCAAGCACTGAAATTAAATTAATAGCTTTTCATACGGAGCTAATATTTTATATTTGCATAACCAAGAAGGAAAAACTAATTGTGGATAAGAGAATGGGTAGAACTGTGAAAGATCCCTTTAAAGTCACAAATGCATACAGATATAATCCTATATATAATTATCTTAGATGTGGATAACTTAAACTGAATTCAGCAGGGCTGATTTTTGAGTAGGTATGTCTAAAACTGCACTAAATTAAACCCAATAGCAGCCTATGTCCTTTGGTCATAGCAGGGAAGCTCTTTTAAATACATATTCCTAAACATTTTCTGTTAGAGCTAAACTATGCCCCAAACCATGGGCTGGCAGTGTCTGGAAGCATAAATTCCTTAGCTTGATGTTTAAGTCTTACTATTTAATATAATTAATACTATGGGTCTTTAAAAAACAAACTAGTTCATGTAAATTTACCAGTAGATTAGAAGCCTTAAGATTAAAGTAATAGCAGCAACTTCTTAATTTTTGACTGCTAAATTGCTGTATCTAATTAGTACTTCAGAAGCCTGGTGTTCAGAGTTGAATATCAAAGACTTTTGAGCCAAAAAAAAAGAAAATCAATAATAACAGGGAATGCCTTTCACCCATGAAGTTGCTACTTTATGGTCAGTGAAGTCAAATAGTTATAAAGAAGGCCCTTGGTGATAGCAGCAAAGCTCTCAGCCAGACAATAAACTGAAATTCTGTACTAGTTTGGGCAATTTCTATAAATCAGAAAGATTTTGCAGTGAAAACTATAAGGAGTTGGATCAATAATAAATACTAGAACAGTTGTTCCACTAAATATGGAATATGTTGAAAAAACTTTATAGAAAATGAAACACTAAAATCATAAAAAAATAAATATATATTCAATGAAATTACTTTTTTTTAACCTAATGGAACAATGTAGCCACCTTCAAAATTCTGGAGGAAACAGTATGATTAGCAACAGTAGCAGCAAAATTAAAAGGATCCTCATAACTTACCGAAAAAGCAAATAAACACACACACACATGAACAGCAAGAAAAGTTTTTCACTGTTGGAAGCATGATGCACATAAGAATAACAAAATGCCAGGTATGATATATGATATATGATATTTATCAAATTTCTTTGCCGCCCAACTCATACACGACGACTCTGGGCAGCTTACAGATAATAAATAACAGTCAATAAAAATGATACAGTATACAATCAATCCAATATAAATATACTTAAATACCAGTAAAAATATAAAAATACCAGATATAAAAGTAGTGGCACCTGCCCTTTGGAATATTCTGCCCCCAGAGGTGAGGCAGGCACCTTCACTCCCAGCCTTCCAGAAGAATTTGAAAACCTGGTTCTGCTGCCTTGCTTGGGATGGGAAGGGCAACAGCTCTTTCTGGTGGTGGTTGGCGCCGTAGTGCCCTCCCCATTGAATGAGAGCTTTTCACCACAAGGATCTTATAGTTATCTATTTATAATGATAATCTGTATCGTAATTTATGTTTTATGGTTTTAATTTGTTTATTTTGTTGTAAACCGCCCAGAGGCCCCTTTGGGGGAGATGGGCAGTGACAAAAATTTGAAATATAAATAAAATAAATAAATAAATGTAAGATTCAAGATGGCAATCAGGTTTGTACTTGGCACGATCACCAAACCAGCCACCCCCAAGAATGGCTATCCCCCCTCCCACCCCAAGCAAGGTGGTATAGCCATGTTTTCACCCCCTTCTGGAAGGCCAGGAGAGTGGGGGCCTGTCTTACCTCCAGGGATAAGCTGTTCCACAGGGCGGGTGCCACGGCAGAGAAGGCCCTCCTCCTAGACCCTGCCAAGTGGCAACCCCTCATGGACAGGGTACGTAGCATCAGGGCTGCAACTAGGGTCTGTGTCACCTGGGGCAAACTTGGATTCTGTGCCCATTTTGGCGCCCCCTCAGTGCTCATTTTGGTGCCCCCCCAGCATGGTGC
The DNA here is from genome assembly GCF_035149785.1 of Candoia aspera. Classification (NCBI taxonomy): domain Eukaryota; kingdom Metazoa; phylum Chordata; class Lepidosauria; order Squamata; family Candoiidae; genus Candoia; species Candoia aspera. The sequence continues at coordinate 47,292,570 of NC_086158.1, read as the reverse complement.
CCGGGGCATGTGCCCCGCTTGCCCCCCCCCCAGTTGTGGCCCGGTGTAGCATGCCCTCTCTGCCTGACCGGGTGGGATGGGTCGATGTGATGGGGGTGAGGTGGTTCCTCAGGTAACGTGGACCCATGCCATGTAGGGCTTTAAAGGTGATAACCAACACCTTGAATTGGACCCAGAAGCAAACTGGTACCCAATGCAGCTCGCACAGCAAAGGAGTTATGCCCTCCTTGGGGCTCCCAAGATTGCCCGCACAGCCGCATTCTGGACCAGCAGCAGCTTCCGGATACTCCTCAAGGGTACCCCCATGTAGAGCGCATTACAGTAGTCTATGCAGGAGGTGACCAGGGCATGAGTGACCGTTCGAAGGGATTCCCGATCCAGGAAGGGGCGAAGCTGGTACAGACATTATAAGAATGTCTCCCAAGACTGATTAGAATAAAGAAATGTCTTTTTAAAAGGTATATATGTAAGAAGACAGTCCTTAAATGCTCTTAAAAACAGAAGATTTTACCACACTATGAATCCCCAAAATAGGCTGGGAATAGGTACAATTGATGAGGTAGTTCAGTAGCAAAAGCATAGAACAAAATGAATATATTAAATGTTGTCACCAAGAGGCAGGACTTTCCTTAGAAGATTACTTACTTCCACTGTAGAACATCAACACTTCTGCTTTTGACACCCCCTGACTGCCTCCGGTTTCCTTCCCTAACGCACTCAATTAGTGACTCCCAATGCTCCACTGTAATAAAGAACTTTAACAGTATTGTGCTCTAATTTGTAGAAGTTCTTGGGAGATGATAACAAGTATAATAATATTTTTATGCTTAATTTCCCTTTCATGAATTCTGTGCTGACTAGAGACAGCATTATTATCCCAAGGGAACTACAGAAATCAAACATCTTGATTGACCTTGCTTCCCCAGCCAGAAAATTAAGGATTTCAGCAACTTTTAGAAAACAATGAACTCATATCCTGAAAAGTCAGCAAAAGCTAAAAACCATTATCAAAATATTACACGCTACATGCAAATTAGAGAGAAGGGGAAAAAAGAATAGTTTAAGAATAGCAGAATCACAAATACATCTTGCCTTTAGAAAGACCAAAAAACTTGTTTCCAAATTAGTATTTGTTTCTAAAGGAGAAAGGAATAAGAAGCTTGTATCTACTTAATAAAATACTTATTTTTTTATGTTTACGAGAAAGTTTCATATGATTTATTTATTTAACCATTCATATACTGCTCACTTTCAAATTTCAAGATGGTTTACAATAAATGTAAAAAAATGCATATATTAAAATAACCTCATATGCATAGCACCCAAACCAAATAACACAAATAACACAAATCACATAAATCAAAATCAATGAAGGGCAGCTCAGCATCATCCATCAAATACCTGCTGAAGTAGGATACCTTTCATAACCTACTATTTGCTACTAATAGGTTGGGGCTTTAAGCATTTCATGGAGCATGTTGTTCCACAGAATGTTGGGGCTTCCTTCAGGACCCCATCCCTCTACTTTCACATCTGCTCTCAGTCAAAACACACAGGGCACAACACATCTATTTCAGAGAAAGACGGCCCCGTAAGTCCACAGAGACTAAGCCATGTAGAATTTTATAGATTAAAACCAGCACTTTGTGTTGGGCTTGGAAACAAATATGGCAACCAGAGCACTGGGGTTATACTGCTACTCCTGTTTGTTTCAGTTAGCATCCCGGCCACTACATTTTGGACCAGCTGTAGTTTGAAAGTCATCTGTCCCACACAATGTATGTTGCAGTCGTGTAAATTATTTTTGAACATATGCAAAATACAATAGAAGCAGGGCTCATATTTTTAACATGATATCACTATCACTTTGTTATTGAACACCAGGATTCAGGTCCTCAATTCTCCTTCGGACTATATTCTATCACCATCAATTGAATGAAACAATCTATACCTTTAAATCGAGGGAAAGGAGCAGGTTCCCCCCCCACTGTGATTTGTATGGATGTTCATATTTGTGAAACGTAACACAACAATGGGAATGATCTCAACCCCCAGTTACGTTTTGCTGTATGCTGTTGCTATGTAGTTCAGAAGCAAACAAACAGCCATTCTAGCAGGGAATAATAAACCACTTTGAAGCAGCAATGTATTTCCAAGAAACTAGGAAATGCAGTGACCCCCAGTCCCCTGTGCAGCTCCAACCTGGAAAAAAGGGCTCGGGCTATTTTTTCACACTGAACTTCAAAGGCATTTGGAAGGCCTCAAACATGCAGAACTGTTGCTGGAACAGTCTCCCAAACAAAGATGTAGAAATTGTCCTCACGTTCACATTATACTTCCAAGGCACAGTGCAACACCAAGAGCAAGAGCCCTTTCCAGGGAGGGAAAGGCTGAATGTCTGTCTACACTTTTTGTAGTTTCACAGCTCCACCACATTAATACCTCACTGTCCGTGTCAAGCACTCACCTCATACTTTCTGTAGTTCACTAATAAGGCAAGCAGGACAACAGCCTCATAACCATGTTCCCTGCGACTGGGAAGATTGGAAAGGATCTAAGAATAAGACCAGACAAAGCTTAGATTCATCAAAACTATGTATTTCAAGGAGTCATAGATGGGTGATTTCAAAAACATGTAGAGTGATGAGCTAAATACTTCCTATAGACAAAATGCATCTTATAAGCTTTTTTTTTTTAATCTGTTCAATCGTGTCCAATTCTTGGAGACTGCCTGGACAAGTACCTGCAGTTTTCTTGGCAAGTTTTTCAGAAGTGGTTTGCCATTGCCTCCTTCCTAGAACTGAGAGAAAGGGGCTGGCCCAAGGTCATCCAGCTAGCTTATGTACCTAAAGTGGGACTAGAACTCATGGTCTCCCAGTTTCCAGCCTGATGCCTTAACCACTACACCAAACTGGCTCTTCTTATAAGCTTAGAACAGAGCTAAATTGTCTTCTTTCATGAATAAATCACAAACTGAAACCAAATTCTTGCCTGAAAAATAATGAGCATATCCGAGGAAATAAACAGATGCGTGCAGATAGATGCCCAGTACTATCGAGGGAATTAGATTATCCTGTATGGTTCTTCTTGCACAAAGTTACTAAATTATCTGGATGAAGAACTCTTAAAACCTACCAATGTGAAAAGTTACCACATTGCTTACAATTATCTCACATTTGCATTTAAGCAACATGAAGGGAAAGTGTATGTATGATTATGGCAAGTGTGCTGGCAACCATTTCAGTCCCAAAGCCTACATCTGCTGACAGATTAGGGTCCATGGACACACAGTCACATAGTCGTATGTATTACAAGGGTACTGCCTTCATCCTGCCCAGATCCAGATGAAGGCAGAACGAAGCAGCCAAAAATGCATGTAGTCCATGGGTTACTCATGTTTCATCAAAAATTAGCAGCCCAGAGGTAAGGGGGAATAAGGAAACTTACCTGTAAGATAGCTTCAAAAATGCTATTAATCATCACATACTCCAGAATTGTGTTCTGACTGATGTTATCTGTCACCTAAGTAGAATCAAAGGATTAGAGATTTTTAGAGTTTTCCAGTTCCAAAATAATTCAAACATGCTCTTATCACTTGCTATCAATGAATCCGTGTATGTTATGATTCAACAGGTTTCTCAACCAGGGTTCTGTGGAACCCTAGGGTTCCACGATAGGTCACTAGGGATTCCCTGAAAGATCATGATTTATTTAAAACATTATTTCAAATTCAGGCAACTTCACATTAAAGAAGCACGTTTCATTCTTTATTTTTAGTTTAAGAACACTGTTAATGCATATATACAGGTTTGCACATAAAACGAATATAATCATTTTGTAACTTGTAGCCTATGTTTGAGCCTGAATGTGCAGGGGTTCCCTGAGGCCTAAAAAATATTTCAAAGGTTCCTCCAGGGTCAAAAGGTTGAGAAAGGCTGATCTAACAATTTGAAAAAAAAATGTCTCTCGATTATATCTTTTATTAAACTCTCCCATAAGGAATTTTTTAAATTATGTGTTTCATACATGCTTATTGTTATCTCAGGATTATGGATTTTGGGCACAACATAAAACATAGTAAACATTCTGTTTAGTAACAGACTGCCTTCATTGTACAATTATCCTTTAATGATTTTGTTTGGGCTTTAATCAATTTTTATGAATGTTTTCTAAACAGCAAACTTTAAGGATCCAAAACATTTCTTTGGTAGCAGCGAGATCAATATTTAATATTGGAAGTATCACCAACAGAGTTCCTACCTCTGTTGTACTATTGAACAATGAGTAAAGGGAATGCTAGAGGTTATTAAATTGAGTTAAAGCCACGTTAATGCTGTTTAATACCAATGATGCTGAAGTCCCTGAATTTCTATTTCTTTTGGTTTACTTCTAACCCACTTCTCTTTCTTCATAATGACTTCTTTCTTTTTTTCTTTTTGGTTTGGATGACCAAAATTGGGTGTTCTGCTCATACTATGTGCATTCATTTAAAAAAAATTAAAGCAGGGCCTATATATGGGAGCACCTTCATAACTGAGGAAGGAAGAGCAGTTTCTAATTAATATATCTAATACAACAGTTAGATCAAAAAATGTGTAAGTCTGTAATATAGCTGCCCAGGGTCACTCAGAGTCAGGCAGCATACAAGTTTAATATATTATTACATTTATTTGTAAAACTTGTTATAGTGATTACTACAGTATCACAACAGCTTATAATAGTTTAAAGGTGCATTTCCCATGTCTGCATAATAAATATTTTATAGTTAACCCATCATTATCTATTACTTACAGTCACCAAACAAAGCAATAGTTTCAGGCACAAACTTTTGAGACTTTCAGAGCCTTCTGCACAAAGTAATGCATCCAAGCTCTCCATCAGATTCTAGAAAAGAGAATAGTTATTTTAAATTGTTGCAATCTCACATTGCTTTTAACCCTCACTAATGCTGTGCTTGTGATATACTGTACTGAATCCCTTTCATACAGTATTTTGTGCAGAAGGTGGTAAAAACCTAAGTCAGGCTGATTAGCTAACATACTTATTTGCATAATTTATTTTATGCTTAAAGAACCTAACTACATGTTATTCTGTGGTCATGCTGTAATGTTAAAGAAGCTATTAGCAAGCTGTAATTTTCTGTTATTTCCTTGACAAATAGCCCAAATACATTTTGTCAGTATTTATTCTAGGGGCTATCAGGAGGCCTAGGAAGAGAAAGGAGAAGCATGTTATTCTATCTACAGTCTACTCTGCTAACTGAACACCTGCCTATTTTTGAACTTCAGTGGCAGACCACAACTTAAGTTACAGATGAGAAAAATCTAGCCTGCAAACCCCAGAGTCCCTCTTTTGGGGGAGATGGGTGGTGGCTAAATTTGAGCAATAAATAAATAAAGTCAAGTTTCTTCTCCAGGTGGGATGCTTTTCTCTCCCTTGGGACTGAGAAACTTTCTTCTCTCAGGACTGGAGATAGAAAAAATGCTTTCAAGCTCTAGGTGACAGGAAAGGCAACTTTTTCCTCTCTGTCCAGGAGCATACCAGAAACAATATCTCTCTACCCACCCTACCCCCTGCTTCTGCACCAGGCAAAATGCAGCACTGAAGAGTGGAGGGAGAACAGTCATAGGCCACAGTGGGCTTTTCAAGATGGGTGGGGTTCTCCCTCCCCAAAATTCATGCCTCCCTGACATCATCCAGCTAGTTCAGAAGTTAACATAACATACATGTTACTAGAGTGAAAACAAAACCTGTTATTTCAATATAGCAGCTTTCACCTTCATGCACAGTTCAGCCTTGTCAAAGCCCATCAGCATATTGATGATGTCAAAGCCAGATGTGGATTTGTTCTTCTGATGAACCCCACGGATCAGCGCACATAATGTCTGCAGCAGAAAACACATACCCACACATGCAGGAACTGTGAGACAAAGCCTCCTGGGCACTTAAAACTGCCATTACAGACCCAGAAATTTAAATCTATAGTATTGTACCTTTTAATAGTATGATATCCCAGATCACTTAGAGTGAATTCCAATACTGTAAATCTAATACTGTGTGAGCAGAAGTTCACTTGTACAACAGGACTCTCTCCTTTCCACCAAGCCCTTCCTCAGACAAGCAAACAAAAAACCTGACCTCCACAGGCAGATAGGAAAGATCTCACTAAGGGAAATAGTGTCATCAGCAGAAGCACTTCACTAGCTTCACCTATAGTTTTCTTATTGATATTCTTCCAAACTGTATAACATGTTAAGCTCTCCTGAATCATCTAACAATAAAAAAGGAAAAGACTTTATCATTGTCTAAGATGTTAAAGTACTTAAGAAGGGATACCCAATCCAGCATACCGAATCAACAGGTATTTCAGCTGACCTCAATAATGCAGACTAATTCCTTCATTAGACCTAACATAACCAATCATTAGCTGTCAGTTCATAAGTTTTGCTTAATGAAAGCCAAGGGAAATTTATACCACCTGTAATGCATTGACCACTCGGATCGGATGCTCTTCTCCTAAAGCCCAGATGCAACGCTGGAACAAGCAATTAATGTTATCTTTTATCTTCATTAGCTCTTCACCATCCAGAGATTCCAGCTTCCCTTCCAGATATTCCAAATTCACCTGACAGGCAAGAGGTAGAGCTTAAGCCAATTCGTGGAATTACTGAGGACAAGGAAAACTAGAAATTGGGTATCTGTAAGAGTAAATATAAAGGAATGGTTTCAACCTTTAATATATTACCTTCATGAGGAAGAGCTCCTCCCAAAACCGAGGGTTATATTTACTGGGATCTTCTGTCTGAAAGAGAATGGGATCACTATTACAGTGATGGCTATGAACTGAATATAACACGTTTACCCTTACACTATTTTGTAATAGTGTGCCCATGAAAGGGGAAACATGCCAAGAGATACTTCATTAAGGAAGTTTAGTCTTCCCTTCTCGTTCATAGTCCAAGATGTTACTAATATTAGAATACAGAAGACTGTTATGATAAAAGGGAAGTAAATCCAGTACTTACTGTGAAGATCTCATCATACATTAACACAACCTTCTCTTTCAGGGGTTTTTTACTAGATGAAGATTTCCGAAGTAATCCACCTTTTTTCTCAGATTGCGCCATGGCTTACAACCTGTGGATTGAAAGATATGGTAGACATCAAAAAACTAATCTTTTACACCTTTCTAAATTTCTCCTAATGTTTTTGCAATTTCTTGGATCTCACCAAGCACCCCATACTGTACTTACTATATAATACAGTGATAACTATCATAGCTCCTTGCCTCCTTTAGACATATTTTTCATACCTGGGTGCAAGATGCACAGAAAAATAGCTTACTAAAATACATCCGTATATTTTACATACCAAAAAAGGTCACACATATGTAATGTTTACCCTTGTTATATCTGGTGTAGGAATTATTTCACTTGTAATGAAGAGGAGGGTCAAGAGAGAGAAGAGTGCATTTTTTTTTCTGCAGACAAGTTTGTATGAAGGATTTGCATGGCTAACAGAAAATTCAAATACAAGCTTATCAACCCACCCACGTAGCCCGGAGAACTGTAGCTCATTTAAACACACATTTGATTTAAATAAAATTTAAAATAAAATTTAAACATTTTATTTTTTACAAATGAAATTGTTTATATATATATATATATATATGTATGTATGTATGTATATGTATATATATGTGTGTGTGTGTGTGTATATATATATATAAATAATTGAATCACCATATTGCATATGGAGTGGTCTGTAAATAAGGCTGAGTCCTAATGTGTTAGTCAGTTCACACATCAGGCTAAATCAAAAATATAGGTATTTTATTTTAATTTTATATTATTTTATTTAACTGGGTTTATATGCTGCTCAAATCAATACCAACTCTAAGGACCCCACATGCTTAAATAAAGTTTAAAAAAAAACAGAATAACAATTGTAACTATAACTTCGAGTTACACAACAAGGAACAATAAAATACCATTAAACAGACAGACACCTCTGCAAAAGGGAACAGCCTCATAACCTATCTATCCTTGAGGAATAGCCAAGCTTAATACCTTTCCTAAATCACAGCAGGTAGAGGTCATTTGGATCTCAGGGGGATGCTGTTCCAAAGAAAGGAGGCAGTGATTGAAGGTCTGCTTCTGTGCCCTGGTGATAGAATTCTCTGAGAAACAGGACCCTTAGGGAGCCCACTCTTCCTAAGTTTAGTGGGTGGGCAGATATAACTGGAAGGTGGAAGCCCCAAAGATACCCAGGTCCTGAGCCACGTAGGACTTCAAAGGTGACATCCAACATATTTAATTCCCCAGAAGCTAGCTGGTAACCAGTGCAGCTCTGGGAGTAGTTATGTGGGTGAACTGAGACATGTCCATAACTACTCAAACTGCTGCATTCTGGGCTAGTTGTGTGTCCAACCTACAATTTAATCTAGATTTGGGCAGAACTACCCAATTTCTAAGATTTAATAGAAGGCTCTCTTTGTGACTTTTCTGTGGTGGTGACATTATCTATCTATCTATCTATCTATCTATCTATCTATCTATCTATCTATCTATCTAATTTAGGGTAGCATAAGAAGAAAGTCTATTTTAACTGCTCATAACCAAACTGTAGAATTGTCCATCCAATGAGATTCAGGTGGTCATACTTTTGTCATTTTGTACTAGTCAGTGAAGCATTTTTTAAACACTGTATTTACTTAGTAAATGTTCTTCATCTTAAAAAAAAACTATTTTATATATTGTTTTATCATTGACTTTATGGTTGTAAATAATTTAAGGATTCTTAGTAGTGCAGATGCATCTGAAAGGTAGTTTATATAAATAAAACTTTACATCATATCTTCATTTCAACTCCAGTACATATAAATTACTGCACATAAGCCAGCACATACAGTAGGTGTACCTTTGACAGTGTAAAGATCCTACACATGCAGAGAGCTAGGTTTGTCCACTTTTCCAGATATGCACATTGTGATAAACTATAATTAACATATAACATGGAAAGCTTGAGTGGGAACTATTCAGTGTCTCTAGTGAAAAGATGAAATGCATTTTTGTGCATAAAAAAATGATAAAGCAAGTATCTCAGTACTCCCCAATTCACCAAATCCTAAAACTGATCCCCTTTCCTTGGTTTTTCTACCATCCCTCCCATTCAATCACCTGTGTTCATGTAGTGGTAAAGCAGAAGGGCAAGTGATTTCTCCAAGTATAATACATAATGTATCAAACAGCATAGATATAGCAAAGTAAGTACAGTGCCTATAACTTTAACAATTAATTCTGCAGCTGAGGGTGCAATAGCTACTTAAATAAAAGCATAAATAGCACAATGATCGTATCTGGTAGAATTCTCAGTGGCTAACATCCATTTCAGACCATCGCACCGAGATTTATCTTATGCAAAAATCAGACTTAAGAAACAAGGCATACAGTAAAGAGCCCATTGTTGCAATGTACATTGGATGACTTCAGGCCAGTCAGTTCATATACTGTTACTGCTTTCTAGTTATTAGACTTGCTGTTATTGGCCTTTAAGAACATCTAGTTAAGTGCAAAATCATTTAAATTTGTGTCACCAAAAGCTGTTAGGTCTGCCATATTTTCTCTCTCCTAAACAGTCCATTGTCTGTTTTATGAGAAAAAAAGTGTTACTAATCAGAAAAGTAAAAGGGAAGAAAAAAGTTTTAACAGGGTAAAAGATCTAGAAATTGGGCAGAGGGTGAAATCTAAACAGGCTCTTCACTTTCAGAATCAAGACTTTTGGGCAGCAGCAGCACAAAACTGGGTGCATCCACTCAGAATACTCTGACTGGATTTTTTATATCACAGATGATAAAATAATATGTTTCTGGTTCAAAATGCTGTGGTGGTGTCTTCTTCTTTGAGTGAGGGGTATCATGCCACCCTTGTGAATCTTCCCAAGTTCTCTTTCCACTCAATTTTCCAAAACTGGTGCCTTCCAAATGTTTTGGACTGAAATACCCACAAGAAATAGCCAGCCTGGCCCTGGTTAGGGATGGTGGGCCACCAGAATGGAGAAAACTGCTTTTGTTTAGGGTTAATGCAAGAAAATTTTCAGATCAGACTATAGGCTACAACCTAACTATCCCAAAAGTCATATTTGTCCCATTGAAGCAAAAGCAATCTAATGCCATCAGGTATTAATGGAAATGCCAATGTTGGCATATTAAGTGAAAAGGAAGAATCTGTGCTAGACATTGGATTTTCTTTAGATTTGGCTGGCACAGATGGACTGGTAACCTCATTCCTCACTTTCCTGCCCCCCACCACCACAACAGCCTTATCTTTGACTTCAAAATCAGAGGCATCTTCAGACAGCAAAGCTCCACACATAGAAGGTGCCTCTTTTAGATGTTGGGAAGACCCCCCCCCCATTCCCAGAGTTACAGTTTACCACATTTAATAGGGTCCACAATTTTCTAGATAACATGGGGTAAAAGGTCTACCATGTAGGGAAGGACAGGGAATTCTTCTTCTACCTGCACTGTCATGGTCTGGATATATTATTTTACAAGAAGTGTTATTTTCTAATCATACTTGCAATCTCAGCCAACGGCAGGAATTCATTTTATGCCAAATTAAACTGTAAATGAACAAAATTAAACCCATTATTATCTCTATCATCAAAATGGCTCCAGTGTCCCTAAATAAAGCCCATTGTGATCTCGTTTGTACAAGTATAACTAACTGGAAGAAACTAAAGAAACAATTAATATGAGCAATATCTCAAAATAAGTATCTCAAAATAAGTCATAAAGCCACTCCCCAGTAATAAAAGGGACCAAAGACCATTTATATTTCATTCTGAAATCTACAAGAATGAGCCTATCTACAGAAACAGAGTATCAAATTATTTTCTTCTGAGGGAAGTTATTAAGTAATCCCCTCTCCTCCAGCCCACTCTAAAAAAGCTTGTCTGGTATAGTTTTCAACAGTACAAGTTCCAACTGTAATGCAACTACCTTCACTAGCATAAGTATTTGATTCCTTATTATCTTATGTCATGATAAAATGTTATGACACGATGAGCCTTTATAAAACATCTGAAGCATCTGTTACATAAACAGGAAAGAAAAGGAACAAGCACAAATAAAGCTGTTCCTTTTTTGCTATCATTCAATTTGACTTAAAGTTTGATTTGAAGAACTCAACTCTTAAATTATTAATATTTAAAACAACCATTTACCCATTCAAGAGTTTCAGTGGCTCACTTTCTCAGATTTCTCCATCTGGAATTCCAACAGCCTGTCCTTATTAGTACTTCAAAATAGAAAAATAGAAGTGTGTGTGTGTGTGTGTGTAAAGATAGTGATGAGTTACAGAAAAAGCTAGCATGATCAAGCAAAACTACCTTTGAAGAATGGTAGAAACTGATAGCAACCCACAGTGACTCACATCCAGCATATCAGTCCCATACATGCAAACAGGTCTTATTTATGATATTTACAAGTGTTATATAAATGGCTGCTGTTCCTCAGTTCTTCAGAATGGCTTATACAGGATTTCTAGAAAGTATCTAATCTAGGCTCTTTACATTACTAATCCTGCATGATTCTAGTAGTAAAACTGTTTTGTGCCTTTAGAATATTCTCTGGACCAATCTCCATTATGTTAAAGTATAGGACTTTATGTCACACTAAGTCCTGGTTTGCTTAATAACTTTTTTTAAAATAAAGAATTAGCTAAAAAGAAAGTCACTGTTTACAAACCATGTGGCTGGTTTTATACAACATACTAAATCAAAGTCATGGCTTAACATCATGGTATATGAACCAGACCCCCATCAAAACACGAAACAAAATCTTCAATCAAGTCTGCAATCAAGGTAAGGTGATCCAGTGAACGTCAAATTCAAATATAACTGCATTTAAATCCCTATTAACTATGAATACTGATTGATCTTTCATACTTGCAACTTTCAAAGGGAATAATAATGATTATGTTCATGTAACACACTTCCCCTTAGTTAACTGAACTATGTTTTAGACAACCACATTTCATGGATTTCCATGACATACCGAACTGTAAATCAGCCAGTCTGGCTGGATTTGGTAGGCTGAAATATAATCTAGTCCACATCCTCTTAAAAAATAAAGGGGGGAATGGAGTGATTAGGGAATAGAAACTTTAAATGCTATATTTTGATAAGGACCCTGGTTCCTTCTAAAAGACAAGAGCCTTTGATTCTTCATTAAGTGATCTGTGTTATGCACTCCATTCCTAATTGTATTAGGAGAGAAAAGTTCTGCATTCTATTTAAAGATGTAGGAACAGAAAGAAGCGAAACTGTACAGAGTTCTGTGAATGGAAGAACCATCCAAGCAGAAAACCATCCAGGCAACAGTTTGCATTCCTTCAAGATCAGAAAGATCTTTCATCTTTTATAAGGCTGCACAGTTTGCATACTTATGTATATTTTATTTTTCTTAGAACCTTGCAATCTACCAACTGGGGCATGGTAGAAAAGGCATGGGCTTAAAATGGAAAGTGTTCAGGTCCAAGCATTCATTTTATTACTGTATCAGAACTTCACAGTCCTTCTAGATTCTTAGTTATATCCAGTAAACTTTCTTCATTTCAGCAGCAAAATTCGGAGGGGGAAGGATTATTTTGATACTGTTACTATGAAACAATTAGGGGACTGACTGCCAATTACCCAGGGGACCTGCAGTAAATCGACTCCTACCAAGTCCCACCTTTGTTCTGTACAGCAAAGGGGGCAGAAAACTGAAAGCCCCAGAAAGGGTAGGCATATTAAGTACCCTGGCGTCCATGCAAATGCTTGGACTTCAACTCCCATAGTTTCTGATCAGTGATCCTCCTGGCTAGAGCTTATGGCTACTGTAGTTCAAGACATCTAGAAAGAAACGGATGATACAGCTTGGAACACTTGATTAAATCCGCCCATCAATAGCACCGAACTATTCCACCTACAAGGGAGTCACTAGGCTTTCCTCTTCCCGTCCCAGAAAAAGTTTCTTCAACGACAAGTATACAAAAATTGAGGCAGAAAAACAGACCCCTTCCTCGTGAGCATAGCCCAAGCACCCACAAATATTTCCAATTCCGAGCTGCACCCCAACACTCCCCCTCTCCTCCACCATTACATCTTGCTGCTTGACCCCCCTCGATCCCATCACCGCCTCAAGCTAGCCCCAGCTTCGCCCTCCCAGGGCTCTCATCAGGGAGGGCAGCTTTAACACCGACCAGGGCACAACGGAGGCCGGATTCTGAGGGGTGGGAAAGGAATATATCTGTTACCTGCGCGGGACGATCGCCTGCCAAAGCGCATGCGTCAACGAAAGAGCCTTCGCTCCACCTTCCCCTGACCACGCAGGCGCATAATTCTTGATCGGCTCGGTTCCGCCTACTGTCGTCTCGCGGATGTCTTTAGTGCGAGTTACTAACGCGAGCGGACGGCGGAGGGGAGGCTAACTTTGGGAAGACGCGTCACGGAGTTATAAAGGAAAATGAGTACTAGTCCCTAGTTTCTTTAACCCCTTGGGTTGCACGGATGGAAAGGCTGAATAACAAATGCAATTATGGTGCACACTTTTCCCTTGGAATAGAAGTAATCTCAATACAATGGGATTTATCCCAGATGAAACAAAAAAGTTAGTGCTTCAAGCAGGCCTTCACTGTAGGAACTTTAAACCATTCCGGTGGAAGAATTCTTTGTCCCAATACAGCAGGAACATATTCAGCTGTAGGTATCTACGATCCGGATTTTAATTAGCTGATCCTTGATCCTCTAAGCCACGAATTGGCCTGCTTGCACGGATCTCATTACTGTACAGTCGTGGTAACGATCCGATTTTCAGTGGTAGGCTTACAACGTGCATAATTCTTAACGGATTCATGGTGCAAATTCTTTAGGCTAAACCTACCTAGCAGGGCATAGTCTATTAACGGGGCACACAACATGCATTTTTTGAGGGGCACATATTAATAGCATGTGGCTTCCTGCTTGTACTAAGTTGATTTACAGGAATGCCTCAATTCATCTGTCAAGGCTCTACTCTGAATTCCCTAGAGTTATTTATAAAGCTGGGGGAGGGAGAGACTCCAAGGGCCATATGACATTATGACCAATCAAAATGTTACAGGAGAATGAGTTTTCAATTTCTCCAGAACTCTTCAGGCTAGTGATTACTGTACAAATGCATGAAATAGAGAGAAATGGGGGAATCCAAAAGTTCAGCCACAAGTTTCATCTATGGACTGTAGTCCAAAGTCAGCCCAAAATGGAGATTGTGGCCTGAATGCATTCTTCACTGCTAGATGACGATACCATTTTATACCCAGCAGTATTTGTCCGTCCTTGTTACTTCTGAATAAGAAATGCAGATGCATCAACATTTGTGTCCTGGTTTCAAACCATTCTTGGCAAAATAAGTCAACCAAGGTGCTTCCATCTGATCTTCCATTGGCATTGTCCTTCCTTTTCCCATGCTTCACCAGAGAGAAAAGGGAGGTAGCTGCATGGGACAGAACAGAAGGTGTTCCTAATGCCTTAAAGCCAGCACATACAGCAATTCAATCCTCTGCGCATTAATTGATTCTCTCTCCCAAACTATTGTAATTTCAGCAGAGCACTCTGGGAAGTAAATGAGTTTTAAAATGCAGTTGAATCCTATACATGCATTTTCAAAAGTAATATCTATTTCAGGAAGGCACATTTCTAAGTGTGTATATGAAGCAACTTCTGGTATAAGTTAGCCCACTACCATCCATGGGTCAAGGTGTTTATACATTGCACAGCATGTTAGAAATTTTGATTGCAAATCCATATACACTTCAAAATAGACAAGAGACCATTGGGCTATTGCTATAATCTCCAAATGCCAATTTTAAGGCATTTCAACACCTCTGGCATATAATGCCCCTATAGTTCACTGGGTCACCCAAACACATTGTCATCTTAAAGTTCATTGCCTGGATTGGAAATTCAATTTGGATGGGTTTTATTTGCAGCTAAATATCTTGATTTCTGCTACAGGGCTTCTGAGCTTAAAACACATCATTATATAAAGATCGTAAGACAGATATACCTCACTGTGGAGTTCTTGGTGCTCTCTGAGCCTTGTTGTTTTCTTGCAGATGTTTCGTTGCCAGACTAGGCAACATCTTCAGTGCAAAAAGGGAGTGGGCCTTGCTCTCTGTTTATATACCATGGTTTGTCTAGCTTGTGTTGGTGGAGGTGTTGTTCTCCCCTTGGGAGTTCCTTGATTGGGCTGTTGTTTGCTGCTTGGTTGACTGAGTTAATAGTTCCTTGATTAGGGTATATTGTGGTGTTTGAATGCGCATCTGGTGTTAATCCTAGTGTTAATATTTGCATATCTGGGTGTTGATTGCTGGCAAGGAGGTGATCTGGTCTGTTGGCTTTTCTGTTGTCTCTTTTGAATGGTATGTAAATGTTATTTACCTCTATGCGTCTGTTGGTGGCTGCTTTGTCTGAGTGCCAGGCTTCCAGGAATTCTCTAGCCTAACAACAAGGCTCAGAGACCACCAAGGACTCCACAGTTCAACCCTAAGCTACAAATATTTGCTTTGATTGATACCTTACTGTGCTGAACTTAATTTTTTTTAAAGTGAAGGAGCAGGGAAACATTCTTAGACCCCTTTTATTTGACAGGAGAAATGGTGATATGTATGCCAGCCAGTGACCAGAAGAAAAGGGATTTGACCACAACTTTGAGTAGATCTATAACCATGAAGAAGAGATCAAGAAAAGGTGGCAAGAATATACAGAAGACCTGTATAGGAAGGATAACAATATCGGGGATAGCTTTGACGGTGTGGTCAGTGAGCTAGAGCCAGACATCCTGAAGAGTGAGGTTGAATGGGCCTTAAGAAGCATTGCTAATAACAAGGCAGTAGGAGATGACGGCATCCCAGCTGAACTGTTCAAAATCTTGCAAGATGATGCTGTCAAGGTAATGCATGCTATATGCCAGCACATTTGGAAAACACAAGAATGGCCATCAGACTGGAAAAAATCAACTTATATCCCCATACCAAAAAAGGGAAACACTAAAGAAAGTTCAAACTATCAAACAGTGGCACTCATTTCACATGCCATCAAGGTAATGCTCAAGATCCTGCAAGGTAGACTTCAGCAATTCATGGAGCGAGAATTGCCAGATGTACAAGCTGAGTTTAGAAAAGGCAGAGGAACTAGGGACTAAATTGCCAATATCTGCTGGATAATGGAAAAAAACAAGGAGTTTCAGAAAAACATCTATTTCTGTTTTATTGACTATGCTAAAGCCTTTGACTGTGTGGACCATAACAAATTGTGGAAAGTTCTTAGTGGTATGGGGATACCAAGTCATCTTGTCTGCCTCCTGAAGAATCTGTATAACGACCAAGTAGCAACAGTAAGAACAGACCACGGAACAACGGACTGGTTTAAGATTGGGAAAGGAGTACGGCAGGGCTGTATCCTCTCACCCTACCTATTCAACTTGTATGCAGAACATATCATGTGACATGCTGGGCTTGAGGAATCCAAGGCTGGAGTTAAAATCGCTGGAAGAAACATTAACCATCTCAGATATGCAGATGATACCACTTTGATGGCTGAAAGCGAAGAGGAACTGAGGAGCCTTATGATGAAGGTGAAAGAAGAAAGTGCAAAAGCTGGCTTGCAGCTAAACCTCAAAAAAACCAAGATTATGGCAACCAGCTTGATTGATAACTGGCAAATAGAGGGAGAAAATGTAGAAACAGTGAAAGACTTTGTATTTCTAGGTGCGAAGATTACTGCAGATGCTGACTGCAGTCAGGAAATCAGAAGATGCTTAATCCTCGGGAGAAGAGCAATGACAAATCTCAATAAAATAGTTAAGAGCAGAGACATCACACTGACAACAAAGGTCCGCATAGTTAAAGCAGTGGTGTTCCCCATAGTAACATATGGCTGCGAGAGCTGGACCATAAGGAAGGCTGAGAGAAGGAAGATCGATGCTTTTGAACTGTGGTGTTGGAGGAAAATTCTGAGAGTGCCTTGGACTGCCAGAAGATCAAACCAGTCCATACACCAGGAAATAAAGCCAGACTGCTCACTTGAGGGAATGATATTAAAGGCAAAACTGAAATACTTTGGCCACATAATGAGAAGACACGACACCCTGGAGAAGATGCTGATGCTAGGGAGAGTGGAAGGCAAAAGGAAGAGGGGGTAACCAAGGGTAAGGTGGATAGATGATATTCTAGAGATGATGGACACGTCCCTGGGGGAGCTGACGACCGACAGGAAGCTCTGGCGTGGGCTGGTCCATGAAGTCATGAAGAGTCGAAGTGACTAAACGAATAAACAACAACATAACCATGACAACATGCCAAAGCAGGTGTCCTATTGATCTGTCCTGAAAAGAGGCTACAGTGAAGCACAGATACTGCATCATGTTCCTATGGAAGGGAGGGGAAGCAATTGATGTAAGGAGGAAAAACAGTTAATCTTGAATACAATTAAAGCAGCAGTGCTATGCATACTTTTGAGGGGAAGATGTGATTAACCAGCATTTCAGGATGCAAGTAGAAAACAAGTAAGATTTTGTCAACAGAATCCAGTGCTTGCAATAATATGAATCTTCATCTCTCTTTATGGTAATTCTTTTCTTCACCAGGGATAGGCAGAAGGTATTAATAAGATATCTGGGTGATTTGGAATATGTCTGTCTCTATATTAGATTTAGCTGAGGGGAAGGGTTTTTTTCCTTTTTAATTTTTTAAATATTTATTTTCTATCCCACCTTTTATTATCTAAATATTTCTGCTGAGTTAACAATAAAGCTCTACTCAACATTAGTGCTAACAGCAATTTCTGGAATCTGAATTAATTCCAAGTTTGTGTCATCCGCTTCAGGCGCTGCAGGATTTTAGGGTTCTTTAAACACACACACACACAAATATAATCTATAAGGCTGGCTCTATTGCACCTATATGGGTACAGCTGGTGCTTCCCCTCCCACCCACGCATTTGCCGAGCCTCCCTTTAACGCAGTTCTCGTTTTCCTCCAGCCCCGGCGCGCTACAAAAAAGGTAGCTGAATTGGGGCGGGCAAGTTTTAACCTCATCGAGCAGGGACGGAAGTAAAGAATTGGAGGCAGTTTGGATTTGGTGCCGAAGCACGGCAGGGGACTGCCTCAGTCCGGAAACGAAAGACCTCGTGATTGCAATAAGGAATTCGGCGCTGTTACTCCCGGACTGCGAAGGGTCTGGCGGGTTACGTTGAGGGCGCCTCCAATCTTTGCGGAAGAAATGACTGGAAAGAGCCGTAGCCTGGCGCTTGGCCTGTTCCGGGGGGGCTGAGGCGCCCAAAAACAGCTACACCGCCTGATCGCCAGCAGCTCGGGCGGAAGCTCGGGCCAGCGGGAGAGGGCAGCGCGGCGGATACCTCTGGAGTATGCGGTGCGGAGGGAGCTGGCGCACGACCCGTAAGCGGCAATAGGAATAGCGAGCGGGACGTGGAGAGAGCGGGTTTTGAAAGCTTCAGCGAAGCTTAAAGCTAAAGATTATTAGAGGCTGGAAGGAAGGGCGTAGTAATAACGGAGATCCAGGAGCGCTAGAATCGGTGGGGAGAACTGCGAGGGCCAAGCTTATCTCCCCGCTGCAAGAAGCAGGAATTCAGTAACCCCGCATTTGCCCAGGTGGGTCGGTGAAGTTTGGCCTGCTACCGCTCGTCGGTCTTTTCCCCGGCCCTATGTGGTCGGTAGCCGCTCCGGACACCCCGAAATGAAGGGAGCGGTGGAGCTCCGGCAGGTCTCGGACTGGAGCGACTTCGTTCGAGGCCGCTGCCTGCGGGAACTGCTGAATCGGCGCCGTCCGGGTGAGCCTCCAAGCCGCATTGTAACCAGCCCTGACAAGCAGCATCTTCTTCTCCTGTGGAACCAGCCGGCCTCCCAGGCTCGTGTGGTGGCTTTCCAGCGCCTGGGGCTTGATGGAGGGGACCTGGAGAGGACCTGGAAGCCCCCTCAGACCCCCGTGGTGGAACTGCTTTTCCTGGAAAGCCCTGCCACAAGTGTCTCCTGGGTGTTGGCAATCATTTGGGAGCAAGGCAAGACCGAAGTCTGGCGCTTTGTGCCCACGGCAGGATGGCACCTGCTGCAGACCCTGGAACTGTGCCATGGAGCCCGTGCTCGGATTGTCTCTGTTTGCAGCTTGGGGGAGCAGCTTGTGTGGTGTGAAGAGAGGCCTCCTTTGGATGCCCAGCCAACTCCTGAGAGAAGAGCCTTCCAATACTGTATTTGCATTCGAGGCCTTCAGGTTGGAGAGCAGGGAGTCCAGCTGAGCCCTCTCCGGGTTGTCTTGCACAATAGCCCTGTTTACCAAGTCTTGGCCAAACCCTCTGGGGTCTTCCTTGTGCCCACCCCAGCCACCTTCCCAGGAATAGCCAAGTTTGTCCTCATCTGGCGACCTGAAATGTCTGATATCATTATTGCTGCACCGCATGGCCCGTGTGTTTCCACAAAAGCCTCACATGCAGGTGGCGAAGTGGACTTCAAAAAGCTAGTGCTGAGCTATGTGGGACTCTTGGCATCTATGGAAGATTTGGGTGTACATAGCTGTGCCCTGTCCAGCTGTGGAGAGCTCCTCCTGTTTATGCAAACGGGCACAGTAGAGGGAGTCCAACCTAACGGTGTGTGGCGACCTGTCTTTGACTTTGCAGGAAGCATTTTGTCTTCAGGGGAACAGGTCCAGCTAAAGGTATTTGGGGACATCCTGGCTTGCTTGCTGAAGGAGACTCTTTATCTTGTAGATTTGAACAGTAGAGAGCTGATAGAAAAAAAAGTCCTGAGCACTGAAGGAGTGCATTTTTTGGACTCTCCTGCTATAGAAGAAGAAATCCAGCTCCTTGCTCAGAATGGCATTTACGCTCTTGACTTCTCAGACACTGTTCAAGGCTGCCAGCCTGAACCCAACCTGGTGCAGATGGTGTTTGAAGAAGCCTGCAAATACTATCAAAGACGGAGTCTCAGTAGCTCCCAACTCACTGTGGAGAAACTGAAGAAGGGGGGCATGTTTCAGGCTCCTGTTGCACTGTCTTCCATCTTGTGCCATAGTCTCAATCCCAAAGGAAAAAAGCTCAGGGCCCTCCCAGAACCTTATACCAAGCTACTGGGCACACTGCAGTTAGAACTGCAGAACTATCAGAACCTGGAGTTCCTCAAGTCATGTGTGGTTCAGGCCTCAGAAAGTGAGGTAGAGAGCTATGGTGACGCACTGGTGGAGCAAGAACTTAGCCGCCTTCTACACTTGGACTTGAACAGAGAGAACTTGGCATACCTGAATGTCATATTTACTGCCTTCTCTGGGGCTTTCTGGAAAGCTATCCAGAATCATCTCCAGCTACAAGAGAATGGAGATGGTGTTCTGGTAGCCAGAGCCACTCCAGATATATGGAAAAAAATTCTGGGGGGAGCTGCTCCTAGCCCAAGCAAGCAAGAAGAAGGCCCTCCAAATGGAGTATTCCCCTTCTTTGAACTTGTCTGTCTTTCTCTTCTCCAGTTCAAGCCTAAATGGTTGCCTCACTTTGTGGAACTATCCCAACAATATTTGGGTGTCTCATGGACTTATAAAAGCAAGGAGGGCCCTGAGGGTGGTGTGCCCCTCTACAAGAGAGCACTGGCTGTACTGCCAAGGTGTCCTAGATGTCCAGAAGCAGATGGAGAAATGGAAATTGAGCTCCTGCTCTGTAGCCAGCGGCCCAAAGCAATCCTCCAGGCTATAGATCTCCTTATCCAACATGGAAGATGGCAGCATGTGATGGAGACAGCAGAGAAATTCTCCTTGCTGAGCCCTTTGCTGAACAAAGAGATTTTTATTAACCTCCTGGGGGAGTTTTCCCAGCACCGGGCACTGGACCCTTACTTGGATAAATTGTGGAAGCTCTGCCCTGCAGATATGAATGCTTCTGATGTCCTGAGCATTATTCAGCAAAACCTAGCATCAGAACTCAACCCATTTCCTTTTGCACAAGATGGGTCATCCAAGCTTACTATTGCCCTGCTCAAACCACTGTTGTACAGACTGGCACAAAGTCAGACATCCCAGAATGAAATTTTTGGACATGTCTTACAGGGCCCATCCTTTCCCCCACCAACACCACCCAGGCACCAGCAGTCTCTTCCAAAAGCAGATTCCCAGGAAGATCTAACCTTCTTTCAGAACCAAACATAATTTTCATTGTATGAGGTGATGTGAAAAGGCAAAATGGTATTTTTAAAATGGTTCTGGTAGAATCAGGAGCTGTAGTCTTTATATTCCAAGCTCACCCAGCTAAATTGGGAGGTTAAATCACAGAATCATGTATTGCCAATGAGTTTATTTGAAAGAGTGCAGAGCTTCTAGGAAGGATTGAAAGCTTTTTGTATCTTTAAACTGGGGTAAATAAAGGCATCTCTTCCCTAACCTTTCAGATGTGTTGGGATTATAATTCTCAAAATAAGAATTCTGGATTATATTTCTAGTACATCTGGAGAGCATCAAACTGGGGACAGCTACATATAGGAATGACACAATTATTTTTACTGGGACTGCTTGAAATACTACTACTGATGAACTGTCCTTTCATGAATAATAATATGGGACCGGTTGACAGTTTGATATGCCATTCTGCATTCATCAGCTGTATTTGTATATGAGTTTTGCTGAGGAGTAGCATTGTGGTGTGCTCAGAATTAGTCTTCCTCCAATGCACATTGGATTGGGGGCTGATGAATATTGTAGTCTGAGGCATCTGAAGAACATTAGGTTGGAGAAGGCTTCTCTAGATTTATTTCTTAAGGGGGGGGAGAGGAGGTTCTTGATAATATGGCTAACGAGTTTCATTTACCAGCCTTACTTCCTCCTGAAACTAATGCTTTTGAAACTCCCTCAATACAATCATTATCAGCTGCTGCTTCTCTGAAAAATCAGTCTCCAGATGTATCACAGATTTAAGCAAGCAATATTTATCTACAGCAGGGGAAGCCCCAGCTGTTTCTACTACATTTATCTATACATATCTTTGTACCCTATAGTGGCCTTTATCTTTTGCTTTTTAGAAAAGTGGAGGAGATTCACTACAATAGTTTATACCCTACTTCTTTGTAAGAAAGTATAATTCTCCCTAATGCTACATCTCTTAAATCTAAGCAAATGTTTCTCTGCTTTAAAAGAATAGTGAAATTTGAAGCAAGGTGCTATTACAACATAGCCCTTGACAATTTTCTTATTAGTCCACTCTGCTTAAGACTAATTACCATTTAAAGATAGCCTTCTCCATCGAGGATGGGGAACCTATGCCCTCCAAATATTGCTGAGGTGCAATTTCCAGCATCCCTGACCATTAGCTTTGTGGGCTGGGAAGTTGTGGTTCAGTAGTATCAGGAGGGCTCCAGGTTCTCCAGCCATGTCCTACATGCATGATGATAGTTAAGGCCACTTTCCACATATAGAAAGAAGAGGGGGCTTTAACTGGTCTAACCATGAATATTTTTTCTTTGTGTGGGTAGTTGGCAATACAGTACTGTTTTAATTCTCATGAAACTGACAGGATCATTTTTAGAAATGCAGAGTTTCCCTGATACGACCCCAAAGGGAGGTAGTCTGTTGAATAAAAGCAAGTGCACTTCACTTCTCTCTGTTTAAAGAGTAGGTTTAACAGTTGCTTTGCTGCCAACTTATGGTCTGGAAGGCAATGGGATCTATGTGGAATCTGAAGCCCTCCCAGGATTGTTGAACTACAACTCTCTGGAATCCAAATTTGACTAAGGCTCAAAAATGCTGGAAATTAAGGCTGGTCACAGGTTCCCCACCCATTTTGAAAAGATGCTCATGAACAGATACTTTTTCCACTGTTCAGTTTATGCTCTAATTCTGTTCCCCTCTCAAGTTTTCTGAGTGATTGTTTAGTGGGGAAAGGCTTTGTGGTTACATGAGACCCTACCCTGATAACTGAGAAACATGAATGAAAGCTAATGTATCCATTGATTAGGCTTGAGTGTCCTTCACTGCCTTGGCAATCTGGGAGTTTTAGTGCAAAGCAAATATTGTTCTTTCCAGCTGGGAGCTTCCCCTTTCTGAAGTAGAAGATAGACATGTAGCAGAACTCAAGGACAGCTCTAAGTCTCCCTTTATTCTGTCAGAGAGCAAAGAGGGGACACACAGATAACACAAACGCTGGGCTCATACCAAACTGGTCATCCCAATTCTACAATATTTACTTCTTAAAGATGCACATTCTTCAGAAAACCTCAAGTTTTCTCAACCCAGTGTCATTTTTAAATTTTACTTTAAGAGTTAAAAATTAAAAAAAAATGCCCCTCTTGATTAAAAGCCAAGAGGCAAGCTTCTTCCTCCTCTCTTTAGAAAATAATGGATTCTGTGTGGGTGCTGGACTTCAACAGGGGTTGGATTTTTTTCATGAAGTAGGGGTGAAAGGTAATTGACCTTAGGATTTCCCTGGATGCTTTGTGCCCTGCCTATCTTGAGTACCTTGGTAGATAAATATTAAGTTTTTAAGGCTACTTTTGATGAACAACTTTATTTTCTAATGCTGTTCTGATTTTTTGGAAGCTGTTCCTGTGTCCTATATGCAACACTGAAAGATAACCACCAGCCTTAGAGAATTTTGTGCTATGCCGCAAAGTACCTGGAATAGGCATCATGTACACCCAGCTGTGTATATCTTCTAGAGTATGTGTGTTAATTCAGTCTGAGCATACTGGTTAATGGGGACCAACACTAGTAGATAAATCATAGTCTGACCTGGAAGAATTTTGGCTGAGAACACATCATTCCTTGGAAGGAAAACTACAGCAAGCAAAGTGCTAACAATCAATGCCTCTTTGTCTGTTGAGCCATAGTATAAGAGCTATGCTCTTAACTTCTCGGCTTCTGTAAAACAGTTTAATTATAGGTTTAATATATCTGCCTTTAGATTCTCTAATTGGAATGTTCAGGGAAGAGTAGATTAAAAGTATCGATTCAAACAAGTAAGAAATATTAACCAATCCGAAATTAGATTTCATAATATGATGGAAGAGGAAGTGACTGCTAAACATCAAGAGAACAAGTAACTTCCTTGTTAGATGTATAAGCATGTAATGATTATTAATTTGATACTTCAACAGCTGTCTTTTCTCAGTGGATGTTCTGGCTTGGTCAACCATTGGATTTGGAGCTATGTGTTGAATAAGCATTTGTCACACCATTGCAAAAATACACCAAAATTATATTTAATAGTATTTGAAATTGTCGTAGGAGTTAAGTTTCTTTTATTCATTAAGGATCATGTGTATTTTGAGTCCAATGAAAAACATAGCTTCCTGCCCATCTTGGAGTTCCTTCTGATACTGTACCAGCCAGGGGCAGCCAGCTAATTTTCAAGCAAAGTCCAAAATTGATATTGTGATGGTTTATTCTTGGACCAATTTAAGTTACTATTTAACCCTGCAATTCCATTAGGAGCAAGATGACCCCTTTTGTGGGCCTCATTCTTGGGGACCAACAGTCTTTAAATGCTAAGTATCCAAGACCTACCTTAAATCGTATAAAAGCCACAAAAAATGTATAATTTTTCTGAATTTACAAATGAAAGACAAAATAAATATACAATGAAAATTAGAATATTCATTCACATGAGAGACAAAAGCATTTAGAGATTCAAGACTGTCGGTAAAGCAATTGGGGAGAGGGAGAAGAGTGGTATAATTATTTTCACTCTAGATTATTTATTCCTTTTCATTTCTTCATATAATCAAGTAAATTTTTAATTAGAAATTACAAAATCCAGGCAATTGAAAATATCTTTATGCATTCTGTCTTATTTCCATTAAGTTTGATAAAGTGGAGCTGCTAGGGAAAACTACAGGCCTGTGCTAAGTGATTCATAGCATGACAACAATAATGTCAAATTGCTTCCCATTTGTTGTAGGTTTTCATAAAAGCTTTTTCTTAAACTCTTTAGGGGAGAGAGAGATGGAGTTGTGGATAATTTTAGAAAAAGGCCACTGTTAATGTCCTAGGAGTAAGTGAAAGTGACAGTGTGTTACTAATTATTTGCATGTTTGTTGCTCTGTAAATTTGGGAATGTGAGGCCTCCCCCTCAGGAGCCAAGAAAGTGTTGTTTTATGTAATGTTTTCATATTTCCTTGATCAATAGGATTTCATTTGTTACTGTCACTTGTACAGTAATGGTAAGTGCATAAAAAAGTTTCTGCTACTGTGCAGAATCTGATTGAAATTTTATTATAAATACAAATGAGATTCTTTGAAAGTTTTATACGCAGATGGGACAACAAAAAGTTTAAGTAACACATGGTCTACCTACCCTCTTGACAGTCAATACTTCAAAATATTTGTAATGTTACATTCAGACCAGCATGTTGCACAATTAGTTCATACGCTATACTCTGGATTAATGAGTCTGTAACTCAATAAAAAAAACAATATGTTCTGCTACTAGTCCAGTCCTTCCCCAAACTGCAAATTTCCAATGTTGTGGTTATACTGACTGAGAATTATGTCAGTTATAATTCCTCACTTCTGGAGTGCCCCAGGTCAGATAAGGCTAATCTAAAAGGAATAGAAGCCTTGTATTATTCCTCTTCCAAATGGTTATATCATCCCTATTATTGGAGTCATCTTCATTTTGTATTAATCTAAATGCATCCTTTTCTACTAATTCTTTAATAAGCAATACCTAATTCTATTAACATTTTCCCTACCGCATGAAGGAACCACACTTCTGGCAAAACACCTTTTCATGGTTCAACAATATTAGAGGAGAAGGGTATAAAATGCCCAAAATACGCAAATCAAGTATTGGAGGATGTGAGGAAGGGGGAAAGAGAACCATACATGACTGTAGATTGCAGTGGTATAATGAAGCAACCAGACACAAAATCTGGAAAATGCTCTAAAAATTTAAGGCAATTCATTCTTCCTGACACACAGATTAGTAGAACTTCTCAGTAGCATTTCATTATGGCTCATATTTTTCTCTTCCGGAGTGTCAATTTTTGGAGTAGGTATGGATTTTGATTTGATCCAGCAAGGCACCATTTGTAATTCAACTTAATTAAGCAAAGATTTCTAGATTTGAACACAGCAGAGGACTGCTGAGGTTCAAAGAATTAAAGAAGTTTTGCTATGTTGCCTGTCACGTTTC
Source organism: Candoia aspera (assembly GCF_035149785.1). NCBI lineage: Eukaryota > Metazoa > Chordata > Lepidosauria > Squamata > Candoiidae > Candoia > Candoia aspera. Next base: position 47,266,371 of record NC_086158.1, on the reverse strand, counting down.
TTGTTCTCATGATTATAAATTCATTCTAGGCCAGTGTCCATCATCTTAACTGTGCCACACAAACAGATTGACTTGAAGCAGAAGAAACTTCTTCACACAATGCCCTTCTCTCTCTCTCTCCCTCCCTCTAGCACAATTTCAACTGCTTATTGGGGTCTGTAAGGTAATTCAGTAGCACGCAGTGATATCAGGCACTGAAATCTAAGGACTTTGAAACCGCCTGAGTTATCAGGAGTCTTTCCTGTAGAAATGACAGCATAAAGACTGCAAGCCTAACCTCTCAATACCCTGAGCACACAGTCAAAGTAAACTTCCATGTCACAGGACTTATGGCACAATAGTCTCTCCTGTAGGGAAAAAGTTGCTGCCATATTACAAACTTTTTCAGGGAAAAATTGTGGCAAATTTTACATACTCCACACTGTCAAAAGAAATCCAAAAATTCTCTAGACCATTGTTTGTCATCTTCATAGCTGCTAAGAGATGGAATGTTGAAAAAGGAGGTGTTATTTCCTCAGTTCAGCCCGGGGCATTTTGAACATGCTTTGCCTTGATCTGCAACGGGAAACGAAGAAAATAAGATTGAACCTCGATGGTTGATAGGCGACAATAAAGGTAAGGATGATTTGGGAGTAACAAATTTAAGAGCTTTTTTGGCAGCTCTCAGTTCCTCATTGTTGGTTCATGCTAAGACAGGGCTTTAAAAATCCTCTCCACTGATAAATATACCACCATGCTGCTGCTTAGCACCATCTGTAACCAAAGTCAGCATGTGACAAAAAATGTCAGCTTATTGCAATGATGGTGGTTTCCCACTCTGCAGAACATTTTCTTTTAAATACTAACACCAGAAATGGGAGCCGCCTACACTATTTTGGGTATTCCCTACACCCCAAATGGCTTCCACACTCCTTTAGTGCTAATTAAATGGCTCTTCTTTAGCCTAGTACTGATATTTGCTTGAATTTCAATGCTGCATAGCAATAATAGATCATAGATATAGAAAGGTACTTACAGTTCAAAGTTTTCCATAATCTCATCCCTAATAGGAGAAAGGGATAGTGTCAATGACGTATTGCCACTCCCACATGATAGTTCCCACAAAGGCTACAAAAAATATTGTAGCAATTGAACTGGATGTTATCACAAAGTGAGGCAGGAAAAGGGAGAGTTTACAGTTATGCTATGGCAAGATCACATTTCTGAAGCAGAAATGCAGCCCCCGGAGGTTGGGGGTGGTTACACACATGATCCTGAAGAGAGTTTCAAACTATAGTAGACAGTATTGGAAAAACAGAAAGGCAGCAGCCCATAGCCATGGGCAGCGTACCCCACAACATAACAAATCATTCTTACTCATATATGTCATCGATCTTCATTCGACGATAAAACTTAGCAAGCCTCACAGCCAAGATGATACTTGGCAACAGAAAGACAGTGCACCAGGCCAGACTAAACCAGAAGGCATTCTAGGAGGGGGAAAGAGAAGAGATACAGTGCTGGAGGCAATGCTTCAACTGCATCAGCATAAGTTCAGTTGGTTGAGGCTGCTAAGAGAAGCATCTCTAATGATGGACGTATCCCCAAACATTAGGTATTTGTACCTTTCTAGTCCTAACACTGCACTAGAGCCTTCCTTATGTACATCCCACTCCAGTTTCTATTCAGAAAACATAGCTTTCATGTGTGTATATGCATCTCTAATTTCTCCCTACATCTTTTCTCAAAATTAAGACACTTATGCATAGCTATAGCAAACTCACTCCCAGGACAACTATAATGTTGTGCTCCTCATATTTACAATTCAATGTTACATCCTTGGTTGTAACTACCATCTCTTGCCTTAGCCATGTTGACATGTTTAGCATTCCTACATCCCAATTAATGCTCTCTGATTAGTCCCACTGATTTCCTCACCAAAGAATCAACGATGTAATTGCAGACAACAGTATTCATGCTATCCAGTGCCCAGGCTGCAGGACCACAGCGACCCACTTGTCCTTTGACCTGCCAACAAAGATTTGAAAAAAACACTTCATTAGAAGTTTCATCAGAGAAAAACCAGCCAGAGTCTTCCCCTGGACAATGATTTTCATCATTTTCACCACCATATATTTTGAAATCTTCCACAACACTCTCTCTTCCAACCCAGTAGGAAAAGTTCAGTCACTCAATAATTGTATTCTGCATTTTCACACTAAAAATAAGGGGAAAAGTAGCTGGCCTCATACAACATACTGAGCATAAACCCAGGTTAACAAAACTTAATTAGTACATCCAAACAACCAGTAAGTTTGGTCTGAGTCACCAAACATTCTAATGACCTCCTTCATACAACATGCCAAGGGAATGGATAGGTTATGATTAAAAAATAGTCATGCCTCTGTGTTTACATTTTGTTGGGTAAGGGCTTGAGCAAGGACAGATAACTCCATATTGTTGGCAAGGTGGGAGTGTAAGTCCAGCAAGTCCAGCCTTATTCCAACAGAAATAATTGGTAATACTTACAGCATCCTGAGCCCAGTTCATATAAGAGGCAAAGTAATTCAACACGCGCCATACAAAAGCCTTGGTCTCCTAGATGGAAGCAGAGAAGAGTATTGGTAAGAGGATAGAGAATCCTTTTCCAAACCCAGGAAATGGTTCTGTTTTGGAGTATAAGGATCATGCATAAACTGCATTGCAGCTCCATGAATGGAAATGAAGCTCTAGAAGACTCAGGGGAAGGGGGAGGGAGCAAAGCTCATTCTTGCAAGATCACCTACAGGTAATAAGGCTCTACATGGTTCAATTACTCAGAAGAACTTCCTCAGATTTTCTGCAAGCAGGAGAGCAGAACCGTACTGCTATTCATTAAAGTAGCACAACTTTTTTTTCAGGTCTTGAAGCTAGCCTAAGGAATCTACCCATTAGCTTTAATGAGTGGCTTCCTTAAAGTAGCAGCCTTTTCCCTTTAGGCCACTTAATGAACAACAGCACTCCCGCAATGTCTGAAGCATTTTTTTTTTAATCATTTTTTAAGCATGCACAGCCCTAGGAAGTAGCATGCCCTTCCCTGGAGCTTCTGCTCATCCCCTCCCCTGTTTTTGTTCCACCCCACTTTAGATTGCTGGTATGTCAACTCTGGCAGAAGTGCTGGGGGCTGACTGGGGCAGTTTACACACATACTAAATAAGTAAACAAATACACTGAGTTACTGATGAAGACTTACATTTTTTATAACTTCCTGTGTCTGATGCTTTATAAATGAATTGGTCTCATTTATTTCCAACAGCGTGGAGTTTATCTGTTTCTGGTGGGATACATGACTGTTAGGTTCATTCAAAGTATATCTGGGCTGCCCACTCAAGAAAAGCACCTTATACACCTTGCATCACATATCCCACAGCATATCAAAAGCCAAGACAAATCCTTTAATATATTTTAAGAACATTAAACATGAAGAGATGTAGGGACTGAGGCCAATAAATGTTTTAAATCAATGATATTCAACTTCACACAAATAGATCTGCTTATGCGGTAGAGCTGCCTTCCACACCCATACTTTCCTTTGTGTGATGTCTACCAGCCCCTCAATTTTTTCAGTCTTCCTAATAAATTTAAAACCTCCTGATGCTAAGATAAATTTCTGAACTCCCCAACTGGCTCTTAGTAACATAACATCACAAATTTCTGCTTCTACTGTAAGGCCTGAACAGATTGTCCCCTAGCAGAACTTCTAAAATATCCCAAAGAGGGCTTTTTGCAGAAGTCTTTGGGAACCCTGGAATCAAAGGCCTCTTTCTCAAATTTTCTTTTCCACCCAACCTGCTTACTGAAATTCGAGGTGTGGAGTTCTGCAGGGTCTGGATGCTTCTCTTCAGGACTTGCTGAGGGAGAAAACAAAGAAATCCCTCATTCAGAGTGACACCAGGTTTGGCCAAAGAGAAAGACAGGCAAGGGAAACAGCACTCACAAATTCTGGAGGAAATTTGAGGTTTATCCATCTCTGGATCATCTTCAGCTCATCAGCCTGACGTTGCAGTTTACTACTTATGGCATCACTACCCTGAAAAGGAATATATATGCCACAGTAGATTACTTGTTGTTTTTATACATATTCATTAAACGTGACATGGGGTCATATCCAATTAGCATTTGTGCTCTGTAATTTCAATGCTTCATTCCACTCCGCTCTCTCAGCAATTACCTCTAGTTCAAAACTGGTCCTATTCTACCTGTTTCAGTCAGGTTTCAGGCCAGGATTTAGTACTGAGATAGCCTTGGTCATGCTTATTGATAAACTGTGGTTGAGCCAAGATGGAGGTCATGTATCCATCCTTGATCTCTCAGCAGCTTTCAGTACCATTGACCACACTATCCTTCTGAGCCAACTCCATGGGTTGGGGATTGAGGGCATCATTTTACAGAGATTCTCTTCCTTTCTCCAGGGCCAGAAATATTCCATCTTTGACCTTGGATGAGATAGCAATTCCCCCTTCAAGACTGGTGTGCGATCTAGGGGTCTTCCTGGACTTACTGCTCCTGCTTGAAGAGCAGGTGGCAGCTGCAACCAGGAAGGCCTTTGCACAACTTCATCTGGTGCACCAGTTGTGCCTTTTCCTAGATTGGGGGGACTATGAGATAGTCACTCATGCCCTAGTTCCCTGACGGCTTGGCTACTGCAATGTGCTGTACGTCGGTCTGCCCTTGAAGACCACCCAGAAGCTTCAATTGTTCCAGAATGCAGCAGCAGCAGCAGTGATGGAAATGCCTTTGTGTGCCCATGTAACAACTCTGCTTTGCAAGCTATACTGATTGCTAGTTTGCTTCTGGGTGTGATCCAAGGTTCAATTCAAGGCTACCACTCAGGCCTTTGGTGAGGGAGAGTAAGACCCCTCGCTTCATTCCATCTGGTATGTTGAGCTTGCTATCTTTTTTCTTTATCTTTTATCTTTGATTTTATTGTAATTTCTTTGATTGTTATGAGCCACCTAGAATTGTTGGGAGTCAGGTGGCATACAAGTTGATTATTATTAAAAACTTCCTGCTTGATCTGTTATTTTTGTTGCAGGTCACTGTCAAAGCTACTTGAAGGGCACATTCCAAGAGGCAATTTAGAACACAGTTTTCATCTTCCAGTGGCAGCTGGGAGAACAGCTGGATATGCAAAATTCCATGTCTCCTCAAATGGATTTCCCAAAACATCTGCTGTATATCTTAGAAAGGGAGTTAAGGAAGAGCAGTTGTATAGGAGTATGTCAGTATCCTTGCCCAAGGACTACTCACTCGTTCTTTTGCCAAATCTTCCAACTTATTAGCCAAGGCATTCAGGTCTTCTTTGGTCAGATTCTGGTTAAGCTACAGAAAAAGGAGAGAAAGAGAGCAGAGAGGTCAAGCAAGCAAAAGACACTCAAGTGAATTAAATATGGAATTGGAGGCAGATTAACTTTTGAGTATCTCCCCATATTTTTCCAGTCAATACTCAAGTTTTAATATAATACATGTTACTGTTTCTCCTTATCCCACCACTAGGAGGAGTGAGTTTACCTCATCCCTCTTTTCTGCTAACTATCAGAGATTTTTCTGAGTGCCTCCTCTAGCAAAGGTTACATGATTTGCTTTTGGAAACACAGTCATTTCTGTTGCTGTTTTCTGACAGCAGAACATCCCACCAAGTTTTCTTATTATCCTTTAAGGCAGTGTTTCTCAACCTTGGCTGCATGAAGATGTGTGGACTTTAACTCCCAGAATTCCTCAGCCAACATAGCTGGCTGGGGAATTCTGGGAGTTGAAGTCCACACATCTTCAAGCAGCCAAGGTTGAGAAACACTGCTTTAAGGACTAGGCAAAGTTCTCTTCACAACAGCATTTAGTAGGCAAATTGATATATGGGGCTGGCCTGTACTGATCACTGCTTAATGACTCATTGCAGTTGCTATTTATAAATAATGACATGTTTTTATTGCACTATTATAGAACAATGCACGTTGTTGTTGTGAGCCACCCAGAGTTGCTTAAGATGGGCAGCCATATAAATCTTTTAAACATACTAATTAAATAAATTAGCAACATCTCACTATAGCATAATTTATCTTGAATGCCAACTATAGCAGAAAAGAGACATACATTTTTAAGAAATAAATGATTAAAACAATCCGCACAAAACTTTAAAACTACATAATTCAAATACTCTGTCAGCCTGTTTGGCTATAAATGCTAATGCTGGTTTTGAGGCCACCTCAGGGCTTCTCCAAACACAATCACCACTGATCAGCTGCCAATAAGCTACTATGACAACATCAACTCAGAATCTTTCCAGTGGCAGACTCTTAACTTCTGTTGCTGGGGAACGTGTACCCCAGCAAATGTGAACATCATAGATTCCCCAACAGATACAAAAGAGTGTCTGGTCCTCATAGAGCCCCTATTCTGGGAAGGAAATCAACTTATGATGAAGTTTTTCCTCTCTTCCTCAAGCCTGTTCCTTATTTCCCGTCTTACGTGTTCAAGAGTACTGTTAAAATCCACATTCAGAGGCCCATCTTTTGAACTCAGTTTCTGCAAGCTGCGTTTCTGCTCATCATCCAGAAGATCAATAGACCCAATACTGACATTTATTTTATTCAAGGTTGAATCAATGTCTCGGGTATACTAGAGGGACAACAGAAATACAAGATGAGTAGATGCAGAGCACAATGTCATTTGTCCTGCAGTACATTCTCTAGAACTGTCCAGGGGGCTGCAGTTATGCCCCATACCCATATGCTTAAACTATGCCCAGTGACAGCTTAAGCTGATATTTGGGAGCAAAAGATTAACTGGTGATGGTATTTCTCTGTCACTGGATTGATTCATTATAGGCAACCATCATTGACCTTGCTGATGTTGAAGGTGTCATTCAGGGAGATGATCTCATCTAGGTGAAAGGTACTCCACAAGGGTGCATTTTGTTCACAGTTCCTTTAAAAGAGGAAAACTTGAGTTAAGAGGCCAGGATACATAATACTATATCAAGGATAAATTGGACAAGAGCATTACTGCATAGATCGAGCTCTCCAGTCCTGCACGTTAGCTCTCCCTGCAGGGTCCACAGCTAGAAACCTCTTCAGAATAGCCTTACACATTATGCTTGCACATTATTCATTCCAATCACCTGCACACATAAACAATGAGTCTTCCTCTTTCCTTGCAAGAAGCAGGTCAGAAAAGTTCAGCTTTTGCTGTCATTGCCAGCAAAAATATATAAATTATTTTCAGCTGCTCTACTGCAATTAAACAGAGCAACTTGGTGCTGTCACTTATCTGTTCTGCGGACTATCTGGGATCAATGGAGGTAGAGGGATGGGATGGGGCAAAAGGAGCTTGTCCAGTGGGAAGGGGAAGCTGAAGGGGCTTGCCAAGCTCAAGTTGGGAAGCCGTATGAGTGCCATAAGCACCATGTTGCCAATCTTTGGCTTAGGAGAATGCTTTTTAGGTAGGACCTATGGAGAAAGCACATGATCTGCACAGAGACCACATTCTGGGAACATTGGTAAAAGTTCATTAGAATACAGTGTGAACAAGGTATAAATACTTTGGACTGTGCAGTGCTTCCATGTATTTCATTACAGGTTGATGAGCAGCTATTTCCCTCTTCTGTACAAGGTTTCCCTCTGCACATCCTCCACAATTTATTCCACTAGGCCTACAACATTTACGTGCCCTTCAGATTCTCCTTTCCCTGAGGGAAACTGAGGACCAATATCATGGTAGTCCAACCAGGCAGCCTGGCACTCACTTGTATATGCTGGTCAAATTTACATCAGAACCCTTCAGTTGCATAAGCTTTTTCACATTTAATTGAGGAAACAATCCAGGTGTGTCCAGAAACTAGAAAAAGATAAGTAGCATCTGATGAGATCTTTTCTCCATTTTCTGAAAACAAAGTCTTTATTGATTCCCTTTGCTATATTTCCTCCTCTCCAGAAAGTGAAACAGCTGACAGCCAGAGATTAAAATAACAATGACTTATGAGAGTTGGAAGAGGGGACTACAGACAAAGATTGCATATTAATATACCATTATTAATTCTACAACCATAAGTTAACCTTCCCTGTGTCACAATATTTATGCATTTATTTTATTAGGCTTATATGCAATATCCAATTGTCAACCAACTCTGAGCAGCCTTGTCTTCTCATTCCCAACTATGAGGGTTCACCATAACATCTATGAGTACAGTAACAGCATAGTGGCTTACCTGGAGGAGAATTCCATTGCCCCAAGGCCGGCAGACCAATGTGTATGAATTGCCCCCAACTAAAAATAGCAGTAGAATCAGCAGCATCAGCAACCATGAAAATATAAAGCTGAATCCAACACCCCTGTCATGAAAGATGAGAAACAATCAGAGGTCTACAATTCAGCTATTGATTTGGATATGAAGAACAACCCACAGAATCCTCTACTGTTGGCAGTATAAGAATACTGTCTTATATTCATGGTGCCATTTCTGTGAAGATCTGCAAGGCAGGAAAACAATGTGCCAAGGCAAGCAGAAGACACTGATTTGCAACTCAGTAGTGTACCTTGCCATCAACGGTGGCACTTATGAACAGTACCACCCTATCTTTTCCTGGTAGAAATCTGTGCTAACTACAAAATAAGAAAATGCTCTACAAAGTGGTTTCTCCACAGCAACTAACACTACATAAAAATATCAGTAGGCTCTGATGGTGTCTTTGGCTATGATCTGGAAGGATACAAAGAGGTTATTGTCAGTTACTCCCCTACACTGAAACAGGAGAGAGAATACAACGTCTCTTACGCCATAAAGAAGTTTCCACCAGTGTTGGAGAGGCATCCCCGTTTGGTAGGCATCCCATGTGGATCTAGCCCAAGGCCACCAAGCAAAAGGCCCAACACATTGAATACAATTATTACAAACACCAGGCAGCAAAGGCAGAAGCCAATGCCCCACCTGCAGTGAGAGAAATCAAACTGGTTAACACTCAGTCTTCAAACAACAATGAAGGAAAGAAAGGGATGAAAACATGCTCAAGTGTTGGCTTAAATCAGTTCAGCTGAAACCAGGATCAGCAGGACTGTGCTCTGTTAGCATGTACAACAGATAGTTGTGTTCAAACAAGAGGCTTACCAACCATCGCTATAATTTTCTCAATTAATGCAATTTTCTCAGGTGCACAACACGCTTAACCACAAAGTAACTGCATGAGCTGAGTTTGTACAACATCCTAGGCTAAAATGTGGTTGGATCATTTGTACCTCAGTGCACCATATGAACACAGGCACTAGAAATTAAAGGAAGTAATGAAAATAACAATACCTATTCAAGCCCAAAAAATAAGGAATGGTAGAGCAATGGTTGGGAAAAAAAACTGATCTAATGAATAGGCCCTTAAACTTCACAAATTAGAAGTGCTGGCCATTCAAACAACAGCGCTTAAAAGGGCACCTCAGAGATCCCTAGAGGCCTCATTTTTCTTCTGAGCTGCACTGTATTTTCTATAACTGGCCTTCTGCTTATTAAAATGGAATGTGGATATCCATTCCATCTGACCTGTGAACTCAGCCCAAGGAATTCTGCAACATATGAAAAGTTGAGCAAAGTTTTACTCCTACCTGTAACCATCATAATTGACCACAACTGGCTTATAGTCATTTGCCATCTTTACAGCATCATCCATGAGCCCAGAGATATTCTTCAGTGAGTTCAGCATGTAAAAGTTACCACTGATTGCATTAATTTCCATCTTGATATGGTAGAGCTGATCCTGCATCTCTTTAAGAATCAGAGCCAACACAGATAAACCATTATGCTATGTGCATTATCATGGACCATCTAAATCATAGCACCCGTCATCCAAGGGCTGTGGATATGTAGGGTATGCTTTATGTTAAGCTCTCCAACTTGCACTCTCGACACATACAATTCACGCTGCATCTCAATCTAAGTGAGGCAATTCAGCTCTTATATCACCTAAGAGGCATCTTTTATGAAGCAATAAACCATTTCACATGTACAATTAATAGAAAGATTTGAAGTTGATAAAATGTTTTTTGGTTTTGAATGGATAAAACTGAATTTGAAACTGAGTTATGTATTAATGATGAACAGCTCATTGCTAAAATGTATACAGTATGCTTCTGTTGAGATATGAAACTGAGGATGAACAAGTTAAAGATTATTTGATAAAATGGGCTAAACTTTTTAGGTACAATATACAAATAGAACAATGGGAAAACTTGTGGATGAAAGGGCTGAAATTTACATTATGTTATAACCTTAAAGAGAATTTTTATAAAATGATGTGTTGATGATATTTATAACCAGAAAGATTGTCAAAAATGTATAATGGGACTTCAAATATTTATTGGAAATGTGAACAAGAAGGGACTTTTTATCATCTTTGGTGGACATGTCAAAAAGCTAAAAAAATTGGACTCAAATACATATATTAATCCAGAAGATTTAAAGATTAATATACAATTGAAATCAGAGACTTTTCTTTTGGGACTGATGGATAAAAAATTGGAAAAATCATATGGAACTTTGTTCATACACATGATAACCACAGTGCGGCTTTTCTATGCTCAAAAGTGGAAAGACTCAATATTACAATGGAAGAATGGATGGCAAAGTTGATTGAGTTGGCTGAGATGGCAAAATTGATAGCTTTGATTAGAGAAAAGACACTGACTAATTTTACGGCAAATTGGAAGCCCCTTTTGGACTTTTTGCATGAAACAGAAAAGAATAAAATTATGATATATGGATTTGATGATTAATAATATTAGTTAACAATAGAAAAAATGGATGTTATGTTGTAACCTTAGAATAAGAGTTCAGTGTAAGTTTTACCTGTATCTGTTGTAAGAGAAGTTGGAAGTTAACCCGTTTTCTATTTCTGTTCTTTTCTTTTTCTTTTCTGCACTTCTGTTTTCTTTCTCTTTATTAGTTTCTATTAGATTTTATCTCTCTATTTTAAAACTTAATAAAGATATTATAAAAAACAAATCAATAAACCACAGACAAAGGTGACTGCAAATTCTGGGAGTGAAAATTCCATTCTTTTTGCGGGATCAGTTCCCATTAAGTGAGATAAAAGTCAGGGTGTTCTAGGAGCAGGAAAATAGTTGCAAAGGGGAAGAATGAGTGGAATAATTCAGGAAACTAGATATGTTTAACCAAAGAGGCTGAAAAAAGATGAATCCTGAAAAGCATAGGAATCTGCCTAATACTGCATCAGATGTTGATCTTAGAGAGTATTATCTACATTGTCTATGTTCATACAAACCCCAGGATTTTTAACCATGGTTAATTAAGTAAACCATAATGAGCTGATTCACAAATAGCTACGTTGAATGGCTGGATTTACACAGTAAAAAAAAAAAGCAAACTGATTAGACTGCAAATCCTCAAAGGCACACTTCACTTTGATGAAAATTCAAATGAAGTACTCTCAGAGCTATGACTAAAGAGAAGTGATCATCTGCTTCTCAACCACCTCTCTACATCCTCTGGCACTTACAAAAATCAAAAGAGGCACCTGCATAGAAGTCTATCGCACCTTCTCTATGCACAACTGGCTGAGAGCCTCCTTGAAGGCATGGTAGGTGGAGTCTCCTCCACCTGACCAAAGTTGGAAAAGGTTTCTACACAGGTGCAAGTTAAGAAGCCTTTCTAAACTTGCAGAGATGATAGAGATAGGAAACGTGGAGATGACATCAGTTGAGGCTAATTTTGTTCTTCTCTTGCTTCTGTGAGGAGAACATATTGCATCCACAATATGAAAGTCTTCAGAGTGGCAAATAAAAGTCACCTCACATAGGACTATAAACTACCATATGAGTTAATACAATAAGCAAGCAGGCTACTAATGGGCAGCAACTCTTCAGACTTTCTGTTAGAGATCTCTTCAGTTCTACCTGAAGAAGCCAGAGACTGAACTTGGGGGTTTTGCATGCAAAAAGTGTGCCCTGCCAGCATGTTTGGTGTCTATGGGTACTGATTACTTAAAACATTTACAGAGTACTGAACATGGTGTTCATCCCAGGAGAGGAAACATCACTAGGCAAAATACGCTGATGGCTGACACTGGTGTGTTAAGGAAGCCAGCAAGGCTTGGAAGGAACTGAAAGAAGAGTGGCATCCTAGCAGAGGAAAGCATCTAAATTTTGGAGCACAGTTCAAGGTGCTAGTTATGATTTATGAAGCTCTACACAACTTCGTCCAAGGCCTTTTGAAATATCATCAAAGTTTGCCAGAGTCCTTTGGAGATATCCTAACCTTTGAGGCATATTTGGTGGGAACCCAAGAGGAGGCATCTTCTGTAGCTGCTCCTGGGTTCTGGAGCCCTCTGCCAGAGATGCCAGGCTTCCTTCTAACAAGAAGCCAATGTATATTTTTATTCAGACAGGCTTTTGGTTGTACCACAGATAGAGACAGCTATAGAGATACATAATAGATATGTTTTTAACTGTGTTGTCAGTTTTAATTATCATTAGACTTTCAGTCTGTATTTTACTGTTGTTAATAACCACAGCTTTTGTTACTATTTGTAGCGCCTTTCAACATTGTCATTAATTGTCTTAAATAAGGAGTTGGCAGGAAAGCTTATCAAATATCAAGATGACATAAAACTGGGTGGATAGCTAATACTGTAGGGTAGAGTTTCCCAACCTGGGCTAATACTCTGGACAGTGTTTCCAGATGTGTGAATTTCAACTCCCAGAATTCCCCAGCCAGTACAGCCATTGCTGAGAATGCCAAAAGTTAAAGTCTGCACATCGAGAAGTTGTCCAAGTTGGAAAATATTGCTCTAAAACATTAAAACCAAATATAAAATGATGTTGATAGGTTATAGAAATGGGCTAAAAAGCACAGAAGGAAATGTAATAATGACAGATGGAAAGATCTTCACTTAGGAAAAAAGAAAACAAACGCACAAGTAGAGCATGGGAGGATATCTGGCTTGGTAATACTAAGTCTGAAAAAGATCTTGGAATAGGAATTAGCAGCTCAAAATATGGCTGCTCAAAAGGCAAATGCAGTTTTAGGCTGTGTCAATAGAACTTCATTTACCTAATCAAGAGAAGTTATCATTACACCCTACTCTGAGTACTGTGTCCAGTTCTGGGTACCCTGCTTTATTAGGGGTTCAAAGCAACAGGTGCAGAGAAGAGCAACAAGGGAACTAAAAAGTAATTCTTATAAAAAAAAAATTCGAGGCAATTGGTATGTTTAGACCTGAGCAAATATTTCAGAGGGAGAATACAATAGCCCTTTTCAGGTAAATGAAGAGGTGTCATACAGAAGAAGTCATGACCTGTTCTCTATCCCTGAGATGGAATAATGGTCTTAAAGTAGCAGGAAGAGAGAGCCCAGTGGAATATTAGAAAAAACTTCAGAAGGGAAGAACAGTTTGACAGTGGAACAGTGGACAGTGCACAGTGGAACCAAGGACAATGGGAGATGGTGAGCTTTCTTCAGGGGATGTAGTCTGGCATTATTTTGAACTGCTGCCCTGAGGAAGAGATTGAACTCATTTACCTAAAGGTTCCCTCCTAATTCTATGACTATAGTGGAAAGATTAGTATAAATGTAAAGCATAAATTATAAATTAATTAATTACATTTAGTATGAATATGTGAGGAGGAAAGTAGAACCCGTTTCTTTTGGAAAGATGGGAACATTAGAAAACTGTATATAGCTGAAGTGGGTATACTTCTAGGGTATCCATAAGTGAGGGAGGGACATGTAGGGCCTTCTCTTATAAATGCACCTCCTCCCCATACCATTATGTCAATCTTGTGTATAATTTCTTACACATACATGTCTTTGGAAACTGTTTAATGCTTGAAATGAAGAAGCAGTTCTATGATGGGGCTACTTACCAGACACCTCCTTTTTGGTTTGATTAGAGACTTTCTGTGGTATTTTCTCCAGGGCATTTCTTGCCTACAAGCAAAGGAACCCAAAATATAGACAGACACAGATAATGTCATGGACAAACAAAGCCCAGATCTCAAAATACAAGCTAAGTACAACATGACCCCAAGCTGTTGAGCAAAAGACAAAGCCCTGAGAGGATACATTTGCCATTTCCCCAAATTAACAGACTTAATCCCTTTAGAGGATACTGGACAGGTCTCATGAAAATAGGGTTCAGAGGTCCATGAACCCAATGGCTCCAAACAATGACCAATGATAGTTGAAATGACCATTTTGTTCCTGTTGCTCGACCTCTCACAGGCAACCATCCTGGCACATTGGCACTTGGATTGGACACTTGAAAAGAGAATCGGAGAAGAAAAGGAGGGTGTTACCTTTATTATAGTGCTGTTGGGATCTGACCTTGTCAGATCAGATATCAGACTAAGTGGATGCTGGACATCAGGAATCTGTGGAAACAATGCAGAAACTTACCTTTTTATTGTTTGATCAACTCCAATTAAGCAATGGGGAATGCACTATGTTTGAGTGGGATAAAGTGAAAACACATGAAGCAAGAGCTGGTACACACCGAAATGTCTGTATACTATGGATGACTAGGAACTAATGGACACAGACCTAGACATCTTGAAAGCATACTCCCACATCATAACCAATCCTCTGTTGTGTTATAATTGGGGCACATTTTGCTTCTTGGCCTCTGATTTCAGCCTCCCATCATATCAACTATCTCAGCAGTCTTACCCCAACTACTCTATGTTCCCTTACCCTGGCTTTTAAGATATATCATGAATTTCATTTCTATGCCACCCAACACCTTGAGCAGTTCACCCTAACCCCACTGCAATTAAGTCTCTTCCCATGTCTTCAAATAATCCACCCTGCCCATCCAAATAGTTTTCTCTCTTCCAAACTCTACTCTACCGTATCAAACTTGGCCCCAGGCTCCAGGTTCTCTATGGACACTTTCCCACATAGGCTGCCACAGCTATTCAGAGTGTCATTGATCTCGGTTCTCAGGTGGGTCAGGTTTTGGTCCAGCTCCATTTGCAATTCCTGCAAGCGAACACCAGTCTGGTTGAACTTTTGGAGTTTCTCTTCTATACTGTGAATGTCTATTAAAAAAAGAAAAAGTAGGAAGGACAGAGGGACAGACAGAGGAAGAATTCCCCAACATGCAGTATCCATTTAGTTCTTGACTGTAAAGGAATTTAGAGCTGATCTTGGGCAAGATACAAGAAGCTATTAAGGGGGGACTTGGACAAGAGTTTACACGGTCCAGAAATAGAAGGAAGCATGAGAAAGAAACCCATAATAATCCCACCTTGGTTTTGTTTGGTGTAAGGTAGGACAGAGGGAAACTTGGACAGGCTTTCAAGATTCTACAACAATAAACAACATTCCTAGAATCCCTCTGATGTCTGTTTCTTGACCTGGCCTACCTCAAAGGGCTGACACTGATTAATGTTTGTCCATAGGGAATTACCCCTCAGACATACACAACATAATGAAAGAGAAGTCAATCAATAGGTCTCCAGCAGTTCTCCAGTCTTTGGGTTCCCATTTTTTTGCTCTGAAGAGAAAAAGAAGAACTTTTTTCTTGTCATGGCATCTCTTATGGTGAAGTTGACAAGTCACTTGTTTCTGGAACTATAACAAAATTTTGGTTTTCTTATGAGGACTTTCCTTAAAAGTGCCTTCAACTTCTGGGTTGCCCTATACTACCAATGTACAGATAGAGTTTCTCTGCTTCCACTCTACTGTTAGATACCAATATCATTTCCCAGTCCAGTCTCCCTTGCAGTACCTTGGAGAAGCTGCTCAGCAGTACCTAGTGCTTTGTCTGCTGGTCCACCTAGCTTCTCCTTGATCTTGCTCCCCAAGATAGTATTAATATCTGCAAAGAAAGAAAAGCATCAACACAAAGTCACTGACAGAAATACTTCTTTCACTGTCCTTTGCCTGTCAAACCCCACAGCCCTTTTTTTCAGTGCTGGAGCTAAATTGTAAACCACCTGCTACCCTTGAAAAGGATAATACAATATTCTCAGCTACTCATTCCAATATCCTGCATTTAATAAGAGCAGAGGCAATGCAGCTTGACTTCAGGTCAGTTTCAAAGTTAAAATTAAATTTTTAGGATGGATGGAGAGAAATGTGCAAGTGGAAATGTGTTTTTTACATCCACTTTCTGATTTAACTATACCCATTTCCCCCTTCACTTTTTTCCACATGCAACCCCCCAGCAGATATCATGACACATTCATCCCTTGACCTAAAAAAGACTGTGCTCTCATGCACTCAATAATAACAACATTATAATAATATTTATATCCCACTTTTATTTTGTACAACTCAAGGTGGTGTACATAATGCTCTCACCTCCTACTTTCCCCACAGTGCTCTGAAAAATTTCAGAGATATCTGTCAACTTTCAGAGATATCTGTCTTAATCTGGTTCTCTGCAATTATTGGATGCAGTGCACCAATGACATTTCACAATTTCAGACATTTCCAATATGTCAGCTTGAAGCCCATCTTTTACCTCCGTTCACTAGAGACTGCATCAATCTTTCCCCCCAGAATTGTAGCCAAAAGCATAAACTCACTCAACAGGCTGCTATTGACTTGATTCAGTGGCACTACACTGGAGCTGATGATGTCACTAATCTCCTGTGGGGACAAAGAAAATGATGAAATAAAATCCTATTTTTAGCAGAGAAGACAATGCACAAAACTAAAATCCTGAACATAATTACGTTCATGGAAATTATGAGGGAAAACATAGGATGTCATATCCAATTTGAACACAAGAGTATTAAAATCTGTTTATTGTACCAAAAGGCATTCATATATGCTGTGAGATATGAAGTCATATATTGACCATTCTTATATAGATTAAGTTGGCAAAGTTGCTGATAGCATCAGCACTGTTGAACAGAAGGGCCATTCAAGAAATACCAAAGACTGAAATGCTATGCACATAGGAAATAGGTCCTATGTTGTCCTGCAACAATATTTATTGAACAATATTTATTGAAGATCCTAGTGGAGTACTTCTAAGGAACTGTCCTCAAGGGCTTTTTGTCACAGAAGAGAATACAATAAATGAAGTAAGTGCAATATTTGGATTCTGGAAGTAAATAAGAGAGAGACAAAGAAAAAAATAAACAGGGCTATTCTGAATATAATCTAGAAATATCCATTAGTACAAAATACAGCAGCTAGATTAATAATTGGAATGGGGCGTTATGATCATATAGTATTTTTCCTGTACTGGCTCATTTCCAGTACAAATAGCTGATACCAACCAATGGAGTCCTACACAATGTGGGGCCACAGTTTCTGAAAGAATGCACCTTTCCATGAATTCCTGCTTGTGCATTACAGCCATCTTTAGAAGGCCTGCTCCATGTGCCCCCCCCCCCCCATCCTGAAGTATGGAGCACAAGCATCTGAGCGGATGCCTTCTCAGCTCTGCAACCAACTTTGGAATGGCCTCTTTGGAGATAAAGCTTGACACCCACTTTTTTGGTACAGGACAAAGGGTTTTTTTAAAATTATTTTCCAATGCCTTTTTTTTGTTTTTGTTTTTGCCATATAGTGGTAATCTTAACGCATTGTTAAGATAATCTGATTGATTTTTTTTTCTGAGTCTAGTTGTTTTCACTTGCTGTTTGATGCTGCTTTTTATGTATTCAGATATTACTGATATTTCTAGGATATTTGGCTGTATACTATCTTATTAAAAAAATTGTGAAAAGAAGCATATAGAACAACCCCAAAACCCCAAAACTAATTTTAGTTCCAGTGAAGGGGAACTAGAGCATAGCTATTCCAAGATTCTGTTCTGCAATCCATTCTTGCCAGATTCCCCTGATTGCTAATGGTTAAACAACATTCATAGCTTTAGACACCTTTCTGATTTTTGCAAAGGTTTCCTGGAGAACGGCTGTTCTGCAAAAGTAGTTCTCAGAAGGATACAGTATTCCATGACTTACTGGTCCATGGTCCAAGTAGTTAAGTGTGAGAGCTGTCTTTGAAGGGAACTGCTACTAAAACAATATTGTTGGTAAAGATGTAACTCAGCACCATTTTCAACATTTTTCTGTTAACAGCAATACATGTTTATTCTTTCTGGTATTATAAAAATCATTATATTTTGCTTCTGCTTCTACTTAAACATCGATTGATCATGTACCACAATAGATGGCACAGATAAAGGAAACGGCTACATGAAAATGCCATACCATCAACAACAACTATGAACATTCACATATCTCTTTGATTTGCCCAAGAGTTTTACCTTATCTTCTAGCCTTCTGCTAGGGTATGGAAAAGCTGTAGGCCTTCACCCTGTTTCTTTGCTAGGATCTTCCCCAGTTTTAACAGGACCTAATGTGCATTTGCCAGCAGGCAATGGATGAGTAATTTATTACAGGCACTGAAGTACTAGAACTGTAGATAGAGAATAGTAATGTGTTGGTGGGTTAAAAGGAACCAACCAACGTTTAGAGTTTCCCAAGAGAAGTAGAAGGAATGCTACAGAAAGGAAGCAAAGATATTTTACTGGAAAACAGAGCAAATCACATGGCAACTGGGATTGAAGGTAAATGCAGGATGGGTGTGAAAAAAATTAAGGTAAAGGGGTAAAGGTATAATATGTGTCCTGTTTACCTGAGGTACAGAATTCAGATAAATGTTCAGGTTGTTCACTGTATTGTTAAAAATGCCAAAACTTCTCTCTACACCCTGGGATATACGTTGGTTGCAGACATACGCACATATGTCTCCAGCCCTTTAGCAGAGGAAGAAAAAAGAAAGGAACAAAGTTCAGAGGGCAACTAGTAATCTCATCCAATAGGCTGTGAACATAGCAGTATGTTGAGGTCTCATACAACTGGGGCAAGAGATAAATGCAATCAATCAATCAATAAAATCTACTTGTATGTTGATGCTGTGTTAATTATTTGGAAAGCTATGGAGATACAGGCCTTGTACAATGTTTAGATGGAAATGAGTTGAGTTTTACTGGCTTTGCATGATGTATGAAGTCACCAATTCTGCCTTAGCATTATGTGTGAACCAATTTATTATGTTCAACAAAACATGGTTTAAAAACATATCTTAGCATTGTGTGAAGCTGAGCGATATGTAAGGGAAAGATAAATATGGACCAGAGCCAGCACTTTATGCCTCATGGTCTCTCTAATATTATTGGAATCACAGTGTGCCCTAGTAGTGTAACTTGTCAGAGTAATTCTCTGTTCTGAGGCACCTCCTCTCTCTAGCACCATGATCTCAATTGTGGCTGATAATGCCATGCATGATCTCTTTCTAATCCTGCCTGCATTTACAAAAATACATTCTGGCTAACTTTGATCTTTGTGCCTGTCTGGGAACAATATAAAAACAAATAATATACAAAGGGTCTCCAACATGTAGGAATTTATGTAATTAAAAATAAGAGACCATATTAATGTTTTAGGAATGTGCTTGTTTCTGAAAAGTAGTGCTGGGGGGACCTTTAGCAAAATCAAGCATTGCCAGGAATATTCCAGGCTGCTAACTCTCACACGGTTGCGCTCTTTGGCCACAGAACAACTTCATAACTCTTTTGTCCCACACAATGGAATCTGCTCTCCCACTGTGGCCATTTCCTTTACTGCCTCCCTGCTTGGCCCATCCCATCCCATGCCCTACTTTTCAGGAAACCATTCCCCAAGTACAAATAATCCTGACCGACTTGCCAAGAAGACAAGAGGTCTGGATCACATCTCATTTAACACTGTCCATCAGCCACTGTGCATATTATATTAGGAACATCTGCTGTGTTAGTATTATCCATACAAATCAAGGAATCTATTTCAGTGTGTTTCGAGACGGGTGATCATGTTAGCCTCTTGTTGCAAAATCAACAAGAAGCATCTTAAAGAGTAACCAATTTATTATAACTTTGCCTATCATGGATCACTGTCCACTTCATGAGATACAATAATAAACTGTTTAATCTTTAAGGTGCTGCACAATTCTCTGTCAATGTAAACAAGCTAATGCAGAGATGCAGGAGTAGCTACTCTTCGCTTTAAATCAGAGGCTGTAAAGACAAGCAAAAGGCCATAGTCACAACTCCCAGCAGCTCATTCTGTTATTCTGCATAGGATGAAACTCACAGAAGAACAGCAGTGATACCCAGCAGAGACCAAAAAAGAGTCCGCCTCTTGCAGGCAGTGTGCTTGTTCTGTTTCTGGTACAAAAAACCCCCACAATGTCCACAGCAGCGGCAGCAGCAGAAATACAAGCCCAAGAGGGGCACAAGGACAATGAATAGAAGGCCAATGGCGGTACAAACCAGGAAGCCCGTCTCATACTTGAGCATCTAGAGGTGGAGGGAAGCAAGAGAGAGTTATCAGACTTAGCCATTTGTGGGTACTTGTCCACTTCAAAATGCAGAGAGAAGGACAGAGGACTGAACAGAAGACTGTCTCCAGGAGTGGGTTTACTTCCTCAAAAAAATCACTAAACAGCAAGAATGTTACTTTAAAGTCTTGTTTGATAAACCAGGCCTAGCAAAGGACAGTGAGGCCTTGGCAGATCAAGTCTTAGACATCTCTACATCACAAGGTTCACACCCTATTCACCTCTTTATACACTGCCTGATCTTGAAGGAAATCTTGACGCTTGATCAGGTGAATCAGGAGATCTAGGGAAAAGCACAGAGAGGTTGGTAGAGAATGCTATCAGTTATTTATTTACTTACTTGTTTACATCTATGGATAATCCAAAACCTAAATTTGTTTAAAAATTCCTGCCTGGAGCCTAGGTTACCAGGCTGAAAATATCATTTTTCGAGTTCCCTTTCTCCAAAGTCATTTTACCATAGCCTATATGTATGGCAGCTACAGTATATTTCCTTTGGCACCCCTATGCAAGCAATATCCCTCTTTGCCTGTAAGTGCTGCAATGCTACATGCTTTGCAAACATTCTCCATTTCAAAGGTTATCAGCTCAGAGCAATCTGAAGGAACAGACACAGTGTTAACAGAAAATGCCCCAAACAAATATTTTACCAAGCTACTGAGCAATGCAGTGCAGTTCAACACTACGTGGGGATTGGGCACAGCTACAAGGAAGTCAGCTGGAAATTATAAGGCATCTGTGTCATACTAGATTTACAGTGTCTAGGGAATTCTGGGATTGAAGTCCACACATCTTAAAGTTGTTAAGGTTGAGAAACACTGTGCTAGAAGATCCAAAATCCATATAGCAAGCTTTCAGAGGATGTACTGTTACTCTGCACCAGGGAAGAGCCCATCTGCACATCTGAAAGTCCCCATCATTCCATCTAACCATGGTAAAAACCTGGCTCCAAGACCAGCCATGCTTTATTTCAACCCTCCTTTCTTTCCTACCCTTGATGAAAAACTCTTTAACATTAATCATCTTGTAACAATTTTGCAGAATTTCAATAAAGGTGCCTTTATGAATTTTCATATTGGTTTTCCTCATGGTCAACAGGTCAGCTATAGCTTTTTAACCTAGAACAGTAGTGAACAACTTTTTTGGTGGCTGGGGACCATACTTAATACTTGGGAGCAGGCTAACAGATGGTAACAATGCAAATCCTCAGTACTGAGATATTTGGTTTGGGGAATGCTCTAAAACTTTTGAAGTAGGCCTTTGTTTTCTTTAAGCTATGTTAATGACCTACATTGTAGATTTCATGTATTTCCTGACCAAAACGGCAGCAAGCCCCAGTACTAATTTTTAGATGTTATCTGAGGGGCCTTGGGGAGGATGTAGTTCACCCTTATGCTCAAAGAAAAATGCTTAGCATAAGTGTGGTTTTTGCTTGTTAAAAGATATGATTCAATATGATTTAATCTGAAGTAAATATTTGACACAAAACTCCCGTCAGGGCTCCGGAAGAACATGAGATCGGATTTTTTTTTTCACCCAGTACTGTGCAGGAACAGCAAGCCTATAGACATCTAGGATTAAGATTAAGTGCTCCAGTTTTGGAAGCATAACTATCAGGCAAGTTGATGCCTCAGCACATTTCATTTTCATAACTGTACACAGCACAGGAATTGATGCTGCCATCCTCCATCAAGAAGTCTCTCATCTTGAAATGTAGCCCCTGAGCATCAAAATCTTTTTGCAGCTTTCCAACCCTCTCTCAGCTGTTTCTACTTCCAGTAAAGGTCTGTTTATTTGCATAAATATCTTCCTTGTTTACTCATGGCAAACATTTTTGGTTTTGTTTCCTTTAACACATTGTCCCCTATGATCTTGGTTTTATTAATGTTACCTTGAGAACTAATCTTGTCTGAAAGGCAGGATATAAATTATAAATAAATCTAAATGAATTAGAGTTATAAATTGCAACTAGCCACTGAGATCTCTTGTGGCAAGTAAAGAAAGCACTGAGGAAAGCATGTAAGATGTCTTACAAAGAATGAAAATTAGTTCTTTTTAAAAAGAAAAGCAGGCTTTCGATTGGCAGGAGTATGTATGTATCAAATAACATTTTTGCTGGGACTGAAACTTCTGTGGACTTCTTTGTACAAGAGAGTTTGAGCATTAGGTCCTAAGCACCTTTTTTTTTTTTAATCCATTCAATCATGTCTGATTCTCGGAGACTGCCTGAACAAGTCCCTGCAGTTTTCTTGGCAATATTTTTGGAAGTGGTTTGCCATTGCCTCCTCCTTAGGACTGAGAGAGAGTGCCTGGCCCAAGGTCACCCAGCTGGCTTTGTGCCTAAGGCGGGACTAGAACTCATGGTCTCCCAGTTTCTAGCCTGATGCCTTAACCACTATACCAAACTGGCTCTCATACGTACCTAATAAAATCGATAAAATAAAATAATCTTTAAAAGATATCTCTGTTTGAATGTAGGCAATAGCATACAGAAGAAATCAAATTACTCATTGCTTTACCATAACATAGGACAGGATAAGAAAAGGGAAACCCTTTTTTCATCCAAGAAACTTTTCTTCAAAAATTCTCTTAAATCCAGATTACTGCAGGGTAGCGTATTCTGGCGTCATCCATCTGCTAATGGACCACTAGAAGTGGCTCTCCCTGTCTTCCAGGAAGAACATTGTGGCTATGTGAAGAAAGCCAACCTTATTCCTTACAGAAGGCTGCTATAAGCTTGCTTACCTTTAGCTCATACAAATAATTTCCACAGGGAGAGCTCTGTCAGTCTTTTGCAATAACTTTTGAGTATTAAGACGCCATTCAGCACTTTGTGGTTTCTCCTCTAGAGCAGTGTTTCTTAACCTTGGCAAATTTAAGATCGGTGGACTTCAACTCCCAGAATTCCCCAGCCAGCAAGCATTCCCTTTGCTGGCTGGGGAATTCTGGGAGTTGAAGTCCACCCATCTTAAACTTGCCAAGGTTGAGAAACACTGCTCTAGAGGGTACCTCTGAGATCCTAAAGATTGGGGCTTGCTTCTCCTTTTTTTTTTTAACAGATGTGAGCTGTTTCAGGAGACAACAGTAATCTGAAATTGAAATAGAAATGCCTGCTGACAACCACAAAGAAAGGAAGGAACTGACCCAGCAGATTAAGACATCCAACTGACATGTTTTATCTCATTTATCTTACTTATCTGCTTGACAGATCTACCATTTATCATCCATCTAGCCAAGAAGTTGAAGCATTTTCTTGAAAATACCAGAACTTTTGTTTTTAAGTGGTTCATTCTGAGGCATTCTCTATCACAATAGGTGGATAATACTTCAAGACATGCCAACTTTTGCAGCCTGACTTTTGATGTAGAGAGAATGGTTGCACCATCCACATAGAAAAGAGCAGATATGGGGCAACTGGCAAGAGATGAAAGAGGAAAGTCTGGATTGCAAAAACCTCACCTATTTTGTCAATATAGAGGTTAAACAGCAAGAGGGGCAAGGATGCACCTGTGCTTGACCCCTTATGAGAAAGAACAATCTCTGTTAAGTTCCCATTGCTATTCCTTGACCAGTGTGACAGTGCCTCGATGTAACGGTATAATCAATTTGAGGAGATGGCAATCAATCACCAAGGCTACTAATTTTCTCCAGAGTTTCTGTCAGGGTATAAAACCAAAAGCCACCTTTACATCTCTGAAGGCAATGTAGAGGGCTCCACTTGGGAGATTATAGTATTTCTCTGCTAAATGGTACTGAATTATATGCTGGTTCATTGTAAAGTATCCAAACCTGAAACTGGCCTGCTCAGGCACTAAAATATTCTCAGAGTATAGCCAATCTGAAAGTTTATGACATAAAACCTGGCATATGGCTTACTAATTACTGAAAGAAGACTGGGTGATAATTAGCAGGATCACACCTATCTTCCTTTCTGTATATTGGGAGAGTAATGGAATTAAGCCATTCCTTGGGTATATATATATAGATTTATGGAAGTGAAAAGAGGGGCTAACACTGATTTCCACCACATCGGATTTAGCTTTTAAAATTCAGCTAAAATTAAATATTTGCCAGGAAATTTATTACTTTTTTGATGGACAAATAATTTTTGAATCTCAGCAGAAGATACTGAAGGCACTAATGACTGAATATAGGGGGCACTGTCTTGAGACAGTAAAAAAGACCTTAGAAGTGTCTGGACCAAGTACAAAGGGGAACTATATTATTATGATTATGATTATTGGGGTTTATATTGGCTGTAGATTTAGAAACAAGCTGCCAAAACAGACAATGATTTTTGTTCATCACAACCTACTGGATCCTGACCCAGGACTCTAGTGTAAACCTGCCTTTTTTCTCCATTCACCTGTTATAGCTCTATTTTTGTGAGTAAAAAAATTCACAGGTATTAACATCATTACAGTAGCTGTTCTGGCCATCCTATATGCTAGTAGTACAGGAGCTTTAGCTAACACACATTCCTTATCATACCAGGGCTTGGATCCCTTAGTGGATTGGTATGAAAATGAGCCTGGGGTAGGTTGAATATACTTTTGAGCAAAGCTAATGAGACTTTGAAAAACTGAGATGATTTCAAGATGGTCATTTGAAGCAAGTAGTAGTTGATTCAGCTGGATAGTCTGTGGAATGTTGAAAAACTGAGTTATGGCCAAAGCCAGCTTACCTGTACACATTGATCTAACATACCTGCCATTAGAAGGTAAATTTGTAAAAGATTGCTGGTTGCTCTGATCACTTCTTATAGAGGTGAAAAGTCCCAGAAATGGTAGGGGGTCACTCCCCAAATGAAAAGCCTCTCTGCAATCTTTGCAACAAAATATATAGCCACTAGATTTAGATGTGAGAGCCAGTTTGGTGCAGTGGTTAAAGCATCAGACTAGAAACCGGGAGACCATGATTTCTAGTCCCACCTTAGGCACAAAGCCAGCTGGGTAACTTGGGCCAGTCACTTTCTCTCAGCCCTAGGAAGAAGGCAATGGCAAACCACTTCTGAAAAACCTTGCCAAGAAAACTGCAGGGACTTGTCCAAACAGCCTCTGAGAATTGGACACAATTGAACAGATTAAAAAAAGAAAAAGATTTAGATGTAGAGAATAAAGAGGATGGCCTTGAGAGAGAGAAGGGAGAAACATTACCAAAGAGATGAGAAGGAAAACATGGATAAAGTCCCTGGCTTTTATAGGACTTTATCCATGTTATAGGATGCTGATAGCCCTGACCAGCCTATCACTCAGGGGATGTTTTACTCAAGGAGATCACAACACTGGAAAAGCCAAAGGATTCCTTCTCAGATTCTAGGAACAAAGGTAATAATAGCATAGTCAGATGGAAACCTGAGTCAAAGTTGCATTGTCCAGGTGTCAGCACATTAGGTAAGGATATGACTCCTATTCATGAAGAAGAAATATGCTATGTGGATCATGTCTTGATAAAAATCAGAAAGAGGTAAGGAAGAAACCTTGCCTCTCTTCATTCAGTATCTAGCTCCTGCTTAAGCAACTTCTTCTCTACTGTGCTCTGTATTGGGACAGCTCCTCTGTTAACTGAATTTCTGTTAATGATACACAGGATACTGAACTGATGTAGGCTTTGGTTCACTTAATAGGATTGGTAGCAACAGGTTAAGGACTGATTGTTCCCCTTTATTGATAGAATATGGACAAACCACCTGCCCAACTTCTGGACACCACATCAATCAAGATGATTTTATAGGTCATCCAGAGAATGAATGCAGAAAAGAAAGAATCTTTATGCCCATTCATATTACTCTTGGCTTAGACCCATAGGCTAACTGGATTAACTGGCATTCTTCTGGTTGATTTATGACTTCATACCCTTGTATGAAAGTCTGTTCAAACTATTGCACCATCACCTTAATACCATATGTGAGTAACATTCTCTTGAAGATCATCCAACAACGTATGAATTCAACCATCGAAAGAGAGTTACCAGATGTACCAACTGGATTCTGAAAAGGAAGAGGAATGCATGATCACATCACCAACCTTCAATGGATGATGGAAAAGGCAAGGGAATTCCAAAAAGACCTCTACATGTGCTTCATTGACGATACAAAAGCTTTTGACTGTGTTGATCATGACAAGATCTGGAAATGCTTGAAAGAAATGGGAATATCATCACACCTCATCCAACTGATACAATCTCTGTACTCTGATCAAGAAGCAACTGTGAGGACAGCATATGGAGACACAGAATGGTTCAAAATCGGAAAAGGCACTCCTCAGGGTTGTATTTTATCACCTTCATTATTCAACATGTACGCGGAAGTGGTTATGAGAAAGGCGTATCTGGAAGAATCTAATATTGGGGTAAAAATTGGCGGTAGGAACATCAACAACCTTTGTTATGCAGATGATATAACACTGCTGGCAGAAAGTAAAGAAGATCTAGAACGGCTAATCCTAATAGTCAAAGATGAAAGTGAAAAACTTGGATTGCGCCTTAACACCAAGAAAATAAAGATAATGACAATGGCAGAGAACATGCAAGTCAGTGTTAAGATCAACAACGAGGTAATTGAAGCAGTAAAGGAGTTTAACTTCCTTGGCTCTAAAATGGATCAAAAGGGTGACTGCAGCCCAGAGATCAGAAGACATATAGTGCTTGGAAGAACAGCAATGACCAGTGTAAATAACTTCTGGAAAAATAAAGGAATCAGCCTCCCAACCAAATGCAGACTAGTTAATACGATCATATTTCCAATAGCCATGTATGATTGTGAAACTTGGACTTTGAGGAAGACAGATAGGAGAAAGATAGATGCATTTGAATTGTGGTGCTGGAGACGACTACATCTCATGGACAGTGAAGATTACCAACAAGGAAGTCTTAGACAGAGTCAGACCAAAAATATCCCTGGAAGCCAAGATCACCAAACAAAAACGGTCATACGGTGATGTTATGTGAGCCAACTCCCTTGAAAAGACAATTATGCTGGGATTGGTCAGTGGTAAAAGAAGAAGGGGCTACCCTAGGACTCACTGGCTTGACACCATCAGAAGGGACACTGGAATGACTTCGATGGAACTAAAGGAAGCTGTAAGAGATAGAAAGGCATGGAGAGCATTGGTCCACAAAGTGACTGAGAGTCAGACACGACTGAATGGATAGACAGACAGAGACCCTTGTATGCTAGTTTACATATCATTTGTTGCAGAAAAGTGGACAGGAAAACCAAGCAGAAAAGGAGGAGATTTTGAATAGCTAAATAGCAAGAAGAGAGAGGGGTGGCTGACTGCTCCATCCTTTCACCATTCTTCTGCTCAAACTGTTGGTCTTCCATGGCTGTTTCTTTTTTAAATTGCAAGACTATCCATGCATCTCTTACATAATGTCTACATATGTTGTTTCCTAGAAGTATCTGCAAAGAGCAACTGTAATGTCTTTACTGTTTCATTTATTTTTAAGGAAGTGAATTGGATCACTACCACATAATGGTTGAAATTTTCTCATTGGGCCATGTCCTGCTATACTGTAACCTTTATAGAGATTGTAGAAGCTCTCAAGTGGAACCATTACTTAAGACATTCCTTAGCCATCCTGATACATTTCATGTTCAATATTTCTTATTAGGTAAAGACTCTAAAAAAGTGCTTCTCAACCTTGGCAAATTTAAGATGTGTGGACTTCAACTCCCAGAATTCCTTAGCCAGTGTGAAAAACACTGCTCTAAAATAACATATATTGTGGCTAAATTTGCATTATTAGCATGCAAAACTTGCAAGCAATAGTCAAGCTGTAGATAGATAGAGTAGACAAGTTTTACAGCAGCAGTATAATCTATTTCTATTTCTATTATGCTGCTATTTCATATGTCATTTTTATCCAGGAATGCAAATGAAATTTTATTTCTTTGTTAATTCAATCAAATAAATATCATATCCATACATTTGTATCATTGTTTATTATCTCCAGTTATTTAGCATTTTTATTTTTAACACAAACTTTAAATATAGGACAAAACTCTAATATCTGTTATTACCAACATATAGGCAGTTTTACATATTAACTAATATTATATGTAATACTACTAATAATATTGTTTATTATTGATATTGTTTATCTCATGGTTTTACATCATCTTATGCTGGTCAATGATCATAATAAAAATGTTGATTTGAAAATTTCTGTATCAGCAATTATCATTAAAAATCAGTATTTCCTTAAGTGAAAACAGGATGAGTTTTTTACCTCAGTAAAAAATAAACAGACCTCTAAACTGTTCTTCATTCAACTTTCAAATCTTCATGAAACTTTTTACTCTAAACACCATTCCAACTATAGAAAAAGTTGGGACGGGGTTTAGAATATATTTATTTATTTATTTTCTATCCCACCTTTATTATTTTGTTAATAAATAACTCAAGGTGGGGAACATACCTAATACTCCTTCTTCCTCCTATTTTCCCCACAACAACAACCCTGTCAGGTGAGTAGGGCTGAGAGAGAGGGACTGGCCCAAAGTCACCCAGCTGGCTTTCATGCCTAAGGCGGGACTAGAACTCTCAATCTCCTGGTTTCTAGACCATTGCCTTAACCACTAGACCAGACTGGCTCTTGTTTATGTATCAAATTAAGCAAACTATTAAAAAAATAGATGCGGTACAATGGCAAGATTAGAAAACTAAATGTATTGATGCATTAGGTTGTAATCTATAGAATTAAATTTAGCACTGACAAACGTGACATATTTTATTTTATTTTATTTTGATGAGGAAGAGAGGAAAACAAAAAATCCAAATGCTCAAACTGGAGAAACTGTTAAACTCCAGCATTGTTAAAGAAACTTGTGTCTGGAATGTGGTTTAAATATGAGTCAGCTGAACGACCTTACAAAAAAGAGATGTAGAAGGAAACAGTAAATCAAAATATTGAGCTATAATCCACAGACTCATTTTTCATAAGGGCAAATATGTAGTATTATACTTTTCAGAGAAAAAGCAATACTCCAGAGGGTTAAATTTAAGAAGAAAAGAAATTGCTGGGTTCTATTGAATTCATAGGCCCAAACAATGGGAACTAGGAAAGCAACTGAAAGCTAAGAAATCACATTATAAAAGATCATCAAAAGCCATGTATGTACACATATTATCCAAACACACAGTGTGAACAAATAGGTCTTGGGGACATAACTCTAAAGCAAATCGGAAAGTTTTATAACATTGAATGTTAATAATTGGAAACCCTGTTGAGAGTCCTCTGCCAAAGGCACCACCCTTCCTTTGCCATGTCACTTTTATATCTCTTTTCCCAGCTTAATATACTGGTTTTCCCCCTCCTACTCCAACCAATTTCTCTATTCGGCATTTAGGAACAGCCTGCTTGGAGATTAAACAAAAAATTAATGATTAACTGAGCTGGAACAGCTCCTTTGCCACAAATAGAAATGTTGGTACTCTAGCCTGTAATGGAGAACGCAGCAGCTGCCAAAGTGTAGAATGGAGTTCAAAACAATCTTCATATCTGCCTCAGCTCTCCACAACCTATTAAACATGACTGACTTTCCAAGGATTGGGAAAAATCCCATGTTTCCTTGAATATATTATCTTCTCTCTTACTTTCTCCAGACACTGCATCTGGTGCCAATCTGGTGTCAGAATAAAAAATAGGCACTGGGAGCAACAAAGGTCTGTGAGTGACAGAATAGCAGAATGGCAGAACAGCTGAGAAAGAGCTGGATTCTGAAGTTTACATGGTCTTATTGATCAGAATGCCTAGGTCCAGTGCTTCACAGGCAAATTCTGCCTAAGGAATCATTTTAGGATTATGTAAAATTGTCAGTAAAAACATCCTGACCAGGGAAAGCCAGCATACATTTATTTTAACTGACCCCTGATACCTGAGAAAATGTAGCACTCATAAAAATAAGAGAACTGGTGCTTTCATGGAAAGGTAACTGTTAAATACAACAAATACACTACTGTTCAATACACCTGTTGACCTTAGATTCATTTTTAAAGGATTAGATAAATTAATAGTTTTTAAATAGCTATTTGCCATTATAGTTAAAGAGAAGTAGTAAAACACAGATACTACCAACTAAGAGGGGAATAGATGGCTATTCTTGGAAGCAAACTATTGCACCAAGTGGACCTTTGAATTTACTTATATCTAACTAATTCGTGAGAGAGCCAGTTTGGTGTAGCGGTTAAGGCACCAGGCTAGAAACAGGGAAACTGAGAATTCTAGTCCCACCTTAGGCACAAAGCCAGCTGGGTGACCTTGGACTTAGTCACTCTCTCAGCCATACGAAAAAGGCCATGGCAAACCACTTCTGAAAATCCTTGCCAAGAAAACTGCAGGGACTTGTCCAGGCAGTCATCAAGAATCAGACACAACTGAATGGATAAAACAAACAGCTGATTTGTAGCTTCAAATTCAATGATTTGAAGGCCCAGAAGAACAGTGATTAGCAGAAGACTCACAATTTCCAGTAGCTATTATTCTCAACTCCTTTAAGCTCCAACAGGCTATAACACTGAGTTTAGAGAACTATATCTAACCTTAAAGGAGTAAGAAACAATAACTTTTAGGAAGGCCACAAGGGTTAGATTATCAAGTTGTCTACAACCTGAATACAAGTCATTAAACACTGTTGTCAAAAGGATCTTAACATTTTGAGTTGCATCACAAGAAGCATTATATTCAAGATAAGAAATCATAGTCTCAGGGCCTGCCTCTCCATTCTAAAGGATGAAGCAGCCTCCTCAGGGTCAAACTGCATGTTACAGACACCAGCATACTGCTTGATCGTGTTTCTGCCCTATGTTGGGGGGGGGGAATTTAAAGCTGAAACTGTGCAGTGCTATGAAGTGATCTGAGCTTTAATTCCATCTGGATAGAAAGAACTTGACTATAGTTAAGCATGCTGAGGTTACTAGTGAATTTCAGGTTAGACATTTGAACGCCCAGCACATTTGCTGCCTTAGAACTTGTGGTTAGTTCAAAACAGCCTTTGGGCCATTAAGCGGAAGGAGGCATTGTAAACCCATCTCACCAAGGCTTGAAGAGATCTATACAAGGTTTTTAATTTATTCTGAAACATTGTTCAAAGGATGGGGCTTGTATTTAAACCTTGCATAGCCAGGATACATGAAGAAATTATCTTATCCTGTGTCAATCTTCTTCAGGGGCCTTCCTCCAAGTACCCGAGATACCTGATCCAAGGGAGAGGGCTATAGCGGATAGACTATTTTCTGCTTTGGGCCTTGCTGGGAACTCTCTCCCCAGTGTATCAGATACAGACTTTTATTTTTCTCAGGTGTTTAACCTTTGGAATATTTTTAGTAAATAAATACATGTTTTTAGTCCTGCTTTCTATTAAAACTTCCTATTAAAATGTTAAAGGGTAGCCCAGAAATATTTTTTAAGAAAAGAAACATAAACACCACCTCCTCCAGCTTATTCAATAGTGGCCAGTTGCATGTTCTTCACTTCTGGAATCAAAGCCGTGAGGATGGAAAAAAGCCTGGGCCGCCAACCCTGATAAATAACCCAGCAGAGGATGTAGCTCCTTCTCTCCAGCACCACCACTCCTTTTTCCTGTTAAAACACAGTCCTGTTGCACATTGGCAGAGACACAGTTAAATAAATGGGGCTTTGCCATTGCAGCCACTTAAATTTACATTCAGCCATAATATTGGAGCTGTCAGAAGACTGTGCTAAGATAGTCCATATGTTCATTCCTATTTTAATTTACATGAGTGATGAAAAGGAGCATTTTCTGTTTCTGGCAGCAAATGTGCAGTATATCTGGATAACTGTACCATTTAACACTTCTTGAGGTCTTCCACAAAAGTTTCTTTTGAAGTTTTGACACAATTTGTTAGAAAAGAGCAGAAATCATATAACAAAAAATGCATGAAGGCAGGTGGAAGGTTTCTTGGTTGTTCCTCCTGGGCTGCCTGTGAGCAGAAGATTTTGGAAAAAAGGAAGAACTGTGGGCTCTCCCTTCCTTCCTTCCTTCCTTCCTTCCTTCCTTCCTTCCTTCCTTCCTTCCTTCCTTCCTTCCTGCTGTGAGGTGAGAGCTGATTCCCTGTGCCTTTCTTCCCTCACATTCAGACTATGAATTCAGTGTCTAGCACTGCCCATGATTCAAGCAGACCTTTTCCTTCAGTTGTCTTTTCAAGTGACTACACATTTATCAGGTCAAATGCTTGTTGAGTGCTTTGTTCCTATTTACACAAGGTTCTTCACATTTTAAAAAATCTGAGCAGAGTTGTTTGAGACTGGAACTAGATAAGAAAGAGAAAGTGTTTTCTGATTGACATAAGGAAAAATCTATTTGTACAAAGTAGCCTGTTTTTTACTGTAAGTCAGAAAAACAGATTATTCCAAGTTCAAATCAGGGAGAAAGATGTGTATGTAAAATGCCACAGTTCTACTATGTATCTCTATTTCTCAAAAGGATGAGGAAGTAAAATTGAAGTGTGGAGTCATGTTAAATTTTCAGCACTTTAATAGACAGTGGGGGTGGGGGGAGGAAATGTAGCATATAGGCTGCATTTGGCCCCCAAACTCAGGTTTTATAGATGCCAGAAATTGTAGAATTGTGGCAGCAAACTACGAAAAGACAAGTGTAGTTTTTCAGATTTTTTTAATGGAGAAAAAGAAAAATGGAATATAAGCCTTTCACGTTGAAAAATAGATGTATTATGCAATGTACTACATTTCTAAAAATGAATGTCTCTTGGAAGCACCAATCCCATCCATTTAGGACATTGCCACAACATTATTCTACCTACTGAAGGCTGCAGCTGCATTTTTTTAAATAAAAAAGAGGTTTGGCCCTGAGCTGCTTTTCATTAATAATCTTTCTTAAACGCTTCTCTTCAAAAGGAAAATATTAAAAATGTGATAGCAGATTACTGAAGAACTTGAATCTTAGAGTTGGGCAAAGATGGCAAAGGGATGAATTAAAACTGATTATTTGGAAATAAATGCTATTTTTCTGAACAAAACTATAGCATGTCTTGATTTTTCAATTAATATGAGCACTCTCCAAAGGTTAGCTCATCTTTTTCAATATCTGAAGAAAGAAATATTGCAGACTAAATAAACGTACCATAGACAAATAGTAGAGCTCAATACCAGGCTCAAGTAACAGATGGACAAACTGTAACTTATGCCCCTCCCAACACTGTTATTATCATACTGCTCAGAGCTTGGGCGCCAGTTAAACCTGGTACAATAAATCAACATCTTTCTCATCTCAGCATGACAAAATTGAGCGTTTTGTTTCCAGTGCTGTTTCATTAAGGCAGCTAAACTTGCATTCCCCCACAGTGCCATGGCAAACTCACTGCCATTTGCCTACTAGCCAGCCTCAGTTAAGACTCTCCTACAGAATTCTCAAATTAAATATGTCTCCTCCACAACATTTAATCTGAGAAGTCCATACAGTGAGAAAAATAATGGTTGTTCACATCTTATGAAGAAGAAAACCCAATGGCATTCTGTACCATACAGTAGTAGTTACTGATTATGTGAAAAGTAGTTCCTGCATCATTGGAACTCTTACCTTTTGGGAAACTGTTGGGTTGCACGATCCCCAAGAAACCATGCGCCATATTGAACAAGCCTTGTAAGCCACCACTTGAGTTATTGGGTGGTTGGATATAGGTGGGCTGTGTGAGGTTTTGCAGAGACATCTTCAGAGGGTGGATAGGAAGCACAATCCCAAGTGCTAGACAAGTTAGAAAGATTTCACGGATCTTCAGGCGCTTGCTTTCTTCATAAGATCTCTGTCCAATGCTGCTCTGCAAGGTGTTTTTTATTCACTAGATATAATACTCCTTGAAGCTTCCTCTCACCAGCCTTGGAAACCCAGGTGATGATAAAACAGGAGTGTGGATAAGTATGTATAGCCCAGCAACCAACCAACCAGGAAAAAGGTGAAATATCAGACAGTATCTGCTTCCTTGTCAGGAAACAAAAAAGAAAATAGGATGAGAAAAGTGGTTAATGTGGATTTTTTGGATAGGTGACGTTCACCTTTAAGTGCTCCAATTATGGAAAGGAAGGTTGAAAGCCCCAAACCCCCTCACCTTCTCTCCCCAAATCAAGTCATAAGTACATAAGAATGGTCCTGCAAAATCAGACAAGGCCCCCCTCAGTCTAGCATTTTGTTTCTTGCAATGGCCAAGCAGATGTCTCTAGGGTGCTGGAAGGAAGATGTGGAGATATGTCCCTCTCCTGCTCCCTAGAAACCAGTATTCGGAGGCCTTCTACCCTCACCTGAAAGCAGAGGTCACACCAAATAACACTGACAGGTACAGACCTGTCCTCATTGAATTTACCATGTCACTTTTTAAGACAATCCAAGTTTGGGTCCATCACCATTAATTCTGTATGCAATTCACAAAGAAGTACTGGGGAGGGGAGAGGTGGGGTGGGGTGCTAAATCTCTTTTGAATCAGCTTCATTGGACGATCCCCGGATTTAGTGTTTGAAGAAACAGTTAAAAAAAAAGCCCTTCTCCCTGATGTATAATTTTATATACCTCAGTCATGTTCCCAGTCAGCAGGGATTTTTTTTCCAAACCTAAAGAATCCAAGAATTTTAGACTTTTCTCAGAATGAAGAGGTTCAAGCCCCTGATATCCCCCTAAATACAGCAGCTTGCGCAAAGCGAGAAGTTCCATTCCACTCCCCTTCATTCAAATACTTCCTATTACTTTCCCTTCTGCCAATCTGAGTCATCAACAGGACCCAGGCAGAAAGTATACTGGTGGGGGAGGGGTGTGGACACAGAGGAAAAATGCCAATATACAGTAATATATGGTGGAGCAGGGCCCTTAATAGCAGGTCCATGTTAGCAGCTGGCAGGCTTGTTTAGTTTCTATTTTACAGTTAGAATGCAATGATTACCCCATAATTCAACAGCTATTGAGTC
The DNA here is from genome assembly GCF_035149785.1 of Candoia aspera. Classification (NCBI taxonomy): domain Eukaryota; kingdom Metazoa; phylum Chordata; class Lepidosauria; order Squamata; family Candoiidae; genus Candoia; species Candoia aspera. The sequence goes on along the minus strand of NC_086158.1, from coordinate 47,231,081 downwards.
CTGGAAACACCTGTGTCACCTTCTTTAAGTAAAAGCTTACCGGATTTCTGAGACATAATCTCAGAAACCCTGTCCTTTCCTGCCTGCATCACACAAGAATTCTGAGAGAGTACTTTTTACTTTCACATTTGAGGGGAGAGATTCCCATCTATTCCAGCGTTACTTCCACAGGAGAATAATGGGGGTTGGACATGAACCAGGTTGCCCACAGCACACATTCCCCCCGCCGCCTGGCTCCTGCTATCAAGACAGGCCGTTGGGGGATACATCCTGCTCAGCACAAGTCTGGCTTACAAGTCTTCCGAAGTAACACCCCGGAGGGGGGTGCAGCCCTGAGTACCTCAACTTCCTTGCCCCCTGCCCACGCACCATTTTAAAACTAATCCCAGACTTATCCTGTCGCTTCCTTCCCGGAGAAGAAATTAAGATGCCCCAGATGGGAGATGGGTCCAGGTTTGCTGCCACGCGCCCAAATTCTTTCAAAAGTTTCAGAGAAAGAGAAAAACCACTCGCCACTTGGTAGGAGGTCGGGGGGATGAGCTGAATCGGAAAGGGGCTGCGGGCGCCGGAGGAGCCCCGGAGAGAGAGAGAGGCTCGGCGAGCCCAGAAGTGCGTCTTTCCCGGGGCTTCTCGGCTCCGGCAGCGCCATAAAACTATTGTACTCAATCGTTACCGAATTGCACCAGAGCTACAAGTCCTCCCTCGCTTGCGCAAACCCGGCTAGATCAAACCGCACTCCCGGCGTCTCCACACAAAGCGGGAAGCCGAGCGCGATGGGGCAGTAGCGGTTAATCGCGGGGCTCACCCCGGACCAAGGGGCGCTGGTTGCTCAGCTCCGAGAGTTTCCTGCCGCGTGATTCCCACTCCCGGTTTCCCTGGCCCTTGAGAGCTAGCGCGCGAGCGGCCAGAAAATTGCAACTTCCCGTCCCTCCAACTGTTTCTAGATCTCACTTCGTTCTGTCGAAAACTCACGAGTCGGGGTAGGTGGGGGTGATGGAACAGCCCCCCCCCGGTCGGAATAGAAGGGGCTTAGCTCACTTGATGCTGCCGCTCTGCGAACACTGGGGGGCGCCGCTCTTGCGAAAGGAGACCAAGATCTATAAGGAGGGTCGACGCGAATTCCCATAGCTGATTTGCCCGGTATAAGGAGGGGCTGGACACGCGAGATCAGTTTCACCACCCTTGGGATTTTATCCAATCCGCGCCCTGCCCTCCCTTCTGCTCCCTCTCTTCCTCTCCGGGCTGCTTGGCCATTCCCTGAGCTCCAAAATCCAACTGGTCGACTCCACCTCTGCCCGGAGCGACTGGAGATAAGAGAGGTTTAATGGTTGGTTTCCCTAAGAACGATCTGAGCGACAGCCTCGTGGAGTCCGAAACAAGGACGACACTGAGACTTTCCAGAGCCGGGAGTCTGGAAGCTCCCGAGAACCCTTTCCCTCCGTTTCCTCCGCAGCCCTGCACAGAAGCGCTTTCGTTGCCTTACTTTTTATGGGCAAGATTCCTTCAATTCCAAAGCAACAAATATTAGAAAGCCAAAATATTGGTGGCTTCCGAACGTTTCCTTGGCGATGCTACGTGCCCGAGCAGGGGAAGATCAGACCAAGGGCCCATCTAATGCAACATCCTTCTTTGGCAAACGGGACTTCAGAGGTTTTGTCAACAAACGCGGCTCTGCTCTTCCTGTCCTGAAGTAGGACCCTGAAATTGCAGCGGTAGCCTGTAGTTGCTACATTTCAGTGTTAAATCCCTCTGGTTTGTTTTTTTAAACCCTCTAAAATCTGGAAAAGTTCCCTCTTACTTATTGGGGTGGAAAAAATATACTGCATTCCTACATGTTTTAAAATCTAGGAATTCATAGAATTCATTTCTGTTTTTAAATGTTGTCCAGAGAGGTGCCTAACAGAAATGTTCCTTGTGTTAAGTTACCTTCTCCAGTTTGTCACAGGCTACTGAGGCTGCTTACCTACATGCCTTTCCTTGCTTGCTGTTCTCATATGGCTCTTCAGTCATGTTCTCTATTATCTGAAACAGTGGCCATAAGAAGAGAAAATCAAACCCATATTTAAGTAAAATCTCGAAAAAGTCTCAAAAAGGTAGTGCTTTGGGAGTTCTTTCTCAGGCAAGATGTTACAAAACACAGAACTGGAGGACCTGGAGGAAGAAACCAAATCAGAGACCATGCTGAAATTATGAAATTCACGTAGTTACAACTTGCATGGAATGTGAACAGAGAAATAACATTGAAACTGGACACCCAACTAAGGTGGTATGATGTTTGAAGTTGCATCCTGGAGAGCTTCTTGTGTTGTCTAATAGTGGCTAACCTCCACGTAGGATTGCCCTAAAATAAATTGCTCCTTGTGAGAAGGGTCTTCTATGTGTGACATAAATTCAAAAGTGAAAAAGACTTTAGAACTAATTAAAACGAGCTAGATGTGTACTGTACAGAACATTAAATTGCAAACTAGCTAACCACATTTTAGCCTACCATTATGTCGAACAAACTCAGAAAAGTGGGTTTGGTAAATCCTGATTCTTTTAAGTATATGTAAGCTTCTCATCCACATACAGACACTATGATTCTTTACTGTAGTAATTTTGCTGTTGCCACTGCCAGGTCTTTTAGCAATTTCTAACATGCGGCCTTGGAAGTAGGGGCTCTGCATACAGTATATGCTGCTCTCATTGAGCAGATTCAGTGATATTTTCTAAAAAAAAAAACAGGTACAGGTTTTGAAATATACATGGGAATGTCAGGATTTAGGATTCAAAAACACTAATCTTGCCTGAACCTGGTTCCATTGTCCTGCCATAGGGGTTCACTTATTTTGATTTGCCACTAAAAGTAGGGGTTCAGGGGGGAGATCAGATACTGAATATTGTCAGGTAAATGTAATAGGGCCAACCTGGGAAAGGATGCCAGTGGGAGCTGGGGTACCCAGTGCTCCCTAGCTGCCAAGGAAAGTCCAGGGAGAGAATTCTGTTCATGAACCAGGGGGACAATCTCCAGAAAGTCCAGGGAGGAATATATAGTATCTCCTGAGCCCTAACAAGACAGGGATCTGAAAGACGGTAGGTGCTATTACAACACCCTCTCTCCTCCTTCACAGGAGAGCAGGAAGAAGATCCAAAGTAGCAGAGCAATTAGAAGGATGAGGACAAAGAGAGCCAAGAGGGAAGCATAAGAAGAAGGCTCTGCTGTTGAATGGCTATGGGGGGGCCCAGTTTCCTGGTCAGACTATGAGGTGGCCAGACAGAATTATCATCAAAACCCTTTATTTAAAACAACTATTTACAGGAGTAAAGTCCTGGTGAATAAATAAGGCAAAGCAATTTCAAGACCACCCAGGCAATGACGGATGAACAGGCAAGGCCACAAGATCAGACTGTGGCAGAACAGCAAGGCAGAATTCAGCTAACTCTCTGGTTGAAGCTGTCAGACTTGGTGAACCTAGACTCCATGGCAAGGCAGAAGCTGGAGGCAAGGTTCTGTGAGCTGGCACACAGATAGGACTGGACTGACACATGGCGGCTAGGCAAGACTGGACTGAAACCTCTAGGCAAGGCTTGGCTCTGGAGGCTAAGCTGGGCTGGGCTGGGCTGGATATTCTAGGCAAGGCTGAGAACTGGAGGCAAGGCTACATTGGACTGGAGATCCCAGGCAAGGCTGATAGCTGGAAGCCAGACTGGACTGGACTAGAAACTCTAGGCAAGGCTGTGGGCTTGGAGCAAGACTGGACTGGACTGGAGATCCTAGGCAAGACTGAGAGCTGGAAGCAAGACTGGATGCATATCTGGATTGTTTCAAAACATGGCAACGAGGTCCAGAGCTAGATGTGAGGCTGTGCTCGGCAGGGATGGCAAGAAGAGGATCGACTGGAGCAGCTTGAGCAGAAAGTGATTCTGTGGAGGTAGAAGACACTGGTGCTGGTTCCACTCTGGCTACAGGCAAGGCATCCAATGCAGGTAAGGACTCTTCCGCAATGGCTGTGAGCTTGGAGGATTGGTTGTCTTCGGCAGCTTGCTCTTCGCACGTCTGCCTTTTATGCCGATCCTTTCCATGCCTTTTCTCTCCAGCAGCCAATCAAGCTGCTTTCTGATTTGCGTGCTTCTCAGCTCTCCTGTCTCATGCTCTGATTGGAGAGTTCAAATCCACCACCAGAGTTTGTCCAATCCACATATGCAAATTTTCCCACTCTGCTGAGTCACTTCCTTGTTCAGCTTCTTCAAGCCTCTCCTGATCAGTTTCGTTTTCCCCTTCTGACTCCAGATAAGTTTCATTTTCGGAGTCAGAAGCAGGCTGAAACGTCACACCCAGCCAGAAAAACCAAGGCCAAGTTTGCCAGGAGCCACAGTTAACATTTTTCAGGGATAGAGAGCAGCTTGGTGTGTGGGATGGCATCACACATTTGGGGGGTGGTATTGTTGGAGGAATTTGGGTTTTTAGAGGCAATAGGGCCACAACAAGAGAATTCAAGTGGCAAAATTGCTCATTTCTGTTCTGGAAAGGAGAAAGGACTGAAGTGGAAGATGAATGTGGTCTTGTTCCCAGGACAGGCTTATCCATGGTTTATTGAACATATTCGGTTAACTGAATGTTAAGGGTATCTACAACACCCTCGATGATAAACTAATCACATGGGCTGGGTTAGCACAATATGTTGGGCTAAAATGTGGTTGAATAGTTTGTGGTTCAACGTGTTGTACAAACAGCTTTTGTTGGTTAGCTTTACTGTACAGTGTTTCTTGAATTTGATATCATTCATCAGTCTTGCAAACCCATCCACTGTATGTGTATGGTTGGGGGGACATGGTAGAATAGAGGACCACTGTTGCTAACATTTATGATTCTTCTTCCTTGTTCCCTTCAATCCCTGTCATAGGCTCTTTATGATGTGACAAGACCAGAGCTGGCCACAATTTTGCATTCATTCATTCATTCATTCATTCATTCATTCAATTTATATCGCCATCCATCTCCCCCAATGGGGGACTCTGGGCAGTTCCAATTTAAGTGTTGAAAAAGGCCCTTTTTCTTGCCAGGTAACTCCTAACTGCCCCCTCCTTCCTCCTGTGCAAGGGAAGACCAGGACTGACTGGCATAAATAACACTTAACACAATTACTGTGCTGTTTTTCTTGTTTCGGCTGTCTTTTAACATTGCTCTTGTTCCTAAATATAATCTACCAGAATATATTCCTTCTTTGCCATACTCTCTCCTCTCATCAAGTAGCCTTTACTAGTTCCATAGTTCCCCTCAATACTTTCAGTCACCTACATTGGAAGCAAAAGCACTGAAGGATTCTTATTGCTAGATGGTGATTATCAAAGACCATAGCAAGGCCTATGTTCTTTGATGGAGGTTAAGGTTCTGGCTAATACCCAGATCATTCCCGTAACTTTACAATTTCCATTTTGTGAGTTGTGTGGTAAGCTTTTTATAAATTCTGTGGTTCAGTTGGAAATCAATTAAACGCTTGTATAGATAAAGAATAATCAAAATAATGTGACTTTAGCTATATGTGATATTAAAAGGACCTTCCTTTTGGGGCATAGAGTAGGCAGACCCTCTTGTGATTTTGTTAACATTTTCTGGAATTATTCAGATCTAGTATTTTGATTTCCCATGATATAATTGAACTACATTTCTCTCTTTTACTTTTATTCCTTTGTGGAATGTTTATTCTATTATTAAATATCACCAAGTAACAGTAGACAAAATAAACATCATTCTAAACTGGGGTGAACACATAGTAGTTTAGGTTCTTCTAGTAGATGGTTGATGATTTCTTGTTTCAAATAATTTAACTGTAACAAATTGCACTTGTCCCACACAATTAGGGTACTAAGATGAATGCCTTTGCATTGCATTACATTATATTACATTGCCTCACTTTCATGGGATGCACTAGACCATTTTCACCATCCATCTGCCCTTTTATTTCTGGCCTCACTTCATTACACCATAGTTAGCCCCAGATGGCTCTGACTTGTGGACCTTGGAGTGCTGATAAAAAAGAAAGGTACCACAAGTGCAAACTCTGCCATTATTTGCTATAAACTCCAGCGTTTACCTTCTGTGATGATATCACTTCAGCAATTCATACTCATGCTAAAAATAATGCTTCATAGAAATATATTATTTCTATAAAGAAATATATCAAATGCAAGTATCCATGTGAGGAAGAATATGAGGATTCTTTGACAGTTGGCAAGAACAGAGGGAGATTGAGAAGAATTTGTGGAGAAGAGAACAAAAAACCAGGAGAGAGAGAAGAAGCTACAGACAGGAAGAAGAGACCAAGAGAGACCCATCACAGCCAGAGAAGCAGAAGATGCCACAATGTAATGCATATGTTGACCAATACAGTATTTTAGCTTAGTGTATTGAGCAAACACAGCGTATGGGGCTCTGATAGTCTTAGTTTGATCCATGCTGTATTACTGTAGGGCACTTGTAGAACCTTAAAAAATAAGGTAGAAGCTTCAGCTGGTACTAAATAGAGATATTTGTGCTCTTGTCATGATTACACCCATCCTGTATCAGCTATGTGGATTGCCAGAGCGTTTTTGGCTTCCATTGGCGTCCTCTTTCAAAATCTTAAAAGTTTGAATTCAGGTGGTTTAAGTACTGCACCTATATGCTGCATGTACTTTCCTGTGCTTTAAGATTATCTTAAAAGGATCTACTTACTGGTCTATCAAAACACTCAGTAGAATTGTTCAGATGGGCACCAAACAAACCTAGGGCAAGTAGAATCCCTTGTATCCCTTGGTAGAATATATACTAAAATGGGGAATGGATGGAGAAAATTTAAGACATACAAATGCTAATAGAAAGCTAGTGGATGATATATAGTCTTATCAAATATTTATCGAAGGGAGCAAAAATAGCTACATCTAAAGACATACTTCTGCCCATTTTGTTATATGGAATTGAAAGGTAGGCATATCAAGATAAACTAAATAGTAAATTGAAATGGAATAGGTAACTTGGCCAGTTGACCCTGGGCCAGTCACTCTCTCTCAGCCCAACTCACCTCATGGGGTTGTTGTTGTGGGGAAAATAGGAGGAGGAAGGAGTATTATGTATGCTCGCTGCCTTGAGTTATTTATAAAAATCATAAAGGCGGGATAAAAATAAAAATAAAAAAATAAACAAACTATGTTTATCCAGAAAGGAAGAGCATAAAAGTTCTGTATACACATAGAAAGGTAACTTAAAGGTATGGTAAAATAAGATATAGGGTCAAAAACAAATGGATGCTGTGTGAATAGGAACTGAATACTACATATGATGAATACAAAAGAGATACATAGAGCTGGTTTGTACATACAGAGAGAATGAATGAGGATCAAATCATAAAACATATACATGAAGGAAGAGTGAATGGGTCAAGAGGCAGGGAAAGACTAAGTGACTCATGGTTGGATAGAGCTGATTAGATCTTCAGAAAAGAAGTGAGTTTAAAGAATAAAATACAGTGTATAAAGCAGTGAATGGATGTGGCAGAAGCAAGAATAGTTTGCAAAGATAGAAAAATGTAATGAATGGTATTAAAATAAATTAAATTTGGCTATATTTCCTTTGATCTTTCTTATCTCTAATTGGTTTGTTTTCTATTTCTAACTCCTTTTCTACACTTTGCGTAACAATGCTTATCCAGAAAGGAAGAGCACAAAAGTTCTGTATGCACGTAGAAAGAGCCTTCCATGTCATGCATTCAAGATTCCTTAACATTTGGATCTTGTTTATCCCATACAGAAGCAGTGGCAAACCAGTTCCACGCCGTTACTAAGAAAACTACACAGGCATGTCCATAAGGTCACCAGGATTTATTTATTTTTTTGGAGATTTGACTTTCACTCTTATTTAGTATCTCTGCCTGTACCTGTACATATTTATTTGGATTTAATCCCATTGTGATAGATCTGTGAGTTTTGCCACCTGCACATCCCATGTAGTTTCAAGCATTTGTTCAATTGAGCTCTGATGTGACTCACCAAAATTGCAGTTACTTTTGTTAACCTTGAAGGTAACACAGGATGAATATGTAGTGCTAAAGTCAGATTTCTTCTGACTGTTGGCAGTTTCTGTAGGATGGATTAGGAGGGACTTTGCTAAAGGGCAGGTGATTTGTCTTTTTGTCAAAAGAAATAAAACAGTAAGTGTTCATATTTCACATGTAAATATGAGTCAGAAATTTGAAATAAAAAGCATAGGTGTGACAGTTTTATTAAATGTGAGAAATATACAGTATAACCTGAGTAAATTTGAGGAAATGATGTGTTAATAAATTTATTCTTAATTTGAACAGAGATTAGTGAAGGCTGTTTATTAATGCACCCCTGCTTTGCTGTACCATCTAACCCAGAACTAGTTGTTTGGCTCAGTCTCCTTTCCTGTGAAAGGAACTAGGCCCTCCTGTTCTCCAGCACAGAGGGGGTCCTTATCACCCAATTTCTAGATGCTAAATTGTCATGGTAGAGTCTGGAGTCATGTGCCCTTCTGGGGTCACCAAAAACAGCTCGCGCAGCTGCATTCTGGACCAGCTGAAGCTTCCGGATACTTTAGCCCCTGCATCTAAACTTACAAGATCCTTAGGGAGTGGCAGTGGAACTGAAAGTCTTGGGCATGTACCATTTCCTATACACACACCAGTAGGTTCACTGAAATTAGCCTTTTGTCTATTGTTGCTATAAAGGACACACCCTTTATTTTTAACTTGTGGTTTGGATAACAAGCCTTAATTTGTGCTGTGTTTTGTGTTATAAACCTGGATGTCTTTTGTCCTTGTTGCTCTGACTGCATGTTCCACAAAACTAGAGCAAAGGATAATAACTGCTGGAAGAGAGGCAATTTGCTGATCTGTGTGACCAGTTTTAGTTGCAGGAGCCCTGTTTGCTTTGTATTTGTATTCACTGGTGTCTTATCACTAAGCCAACAAATGTCGTCTCACGTCAGACATTACCTTTTTGCATAATTTCTTTCCAGTGCTTGATTGGGTTTGAAAGAAGCAGCAGCACAAACTTAATATTATAAAAAGGTATACCATGAAGGTTCCATTTCTGACAGCACAGATGAGGCATTCTAAAGTGGTTATCACCTCCCACTTGCTCTAGAAGCAGAGCTAGAAGATCTTTTAACACCAGGTCCAAAATCACAAGAGGGAGGCTAGCTCAAAGAAATAAAATTTGAAGAGGTAAGAAAATAGGGAGACATGTTGGCTTCTGTACTGTCTGAATATTAACGGGGTCTACAATAATTATCCCCATCTTTTATTTAAAAGTCTGGATGGATTAGAGTGTATAAGTCCAATGTACCATATTCCTACAGTGTGATGTTGGACATACCAGAGCTGTCCCTTAGGATGGGAGGGCAGGGAGGGGAAAAGACTAGTTCTTGATGAATACTATTTTCTGTAGTACCTCCTGCTGAATAATGCTTCTGTCAGGGCAGAAGAATTAATCTTACAGGCTTCATAAAAGAGGGCCATGTGGCAGCCCTACAGATGCTTGCCAGGAAAGCATCATCATCAAGACCAGCCCAGGCAACTATACTCCTAGGAAAAGGAGCTGTGATCCCCTGCAGGGAAGGCTTACTTTAAATTTTCCTTGGCCAGCTTGATGCACTCATCTTCTTAGGGATGACAATACAGAGTGGAGCCAGATCTCATCCTTCGAGGGACATGTTTAATGACTTAAATGTGCTGAAGGTGGTTTATGACCCTCAGGACCTGCCTGCAGTCTGTGTTTGACTTTTTTGCACAATCCGGGGGAAAAGGGGAAGTAATCTTAGGTGGGGAAAAGTATACTGGTAAATTTTGTAGAGTAACAGTGTGAGACCATCTTTTGGACACCTAAGTTTGATAGGTGGTTCAATTCCTTTAGCCTCTCGGCCAGAAGTGTTGTTTGCACATGCTCCCCTTCTACTGATGGGAGAAGTTCTCCTGTGTTGGGGTTGGTGTGGCCTATTTTGGGCTGTCTGTTGCCCACCCCATCCCCTAGAGTAACCCATGACCTAATTCAAGATTTTGTTCTGGGTAGGGTAGGGATGAAAGCAATGGGAAGAGTTTGGCATTTTCCTGTCCTTGCCGTCGTATTTCTTGTTGATCCGGGATGACTTTTTTCCTGTCTTTAGATGCAGTTGGGACATCTTGTATGACATCAGTTTGCCCATCTTTGAACAGGCTCAAAATGAGAACAGATTTATAGAACTTTAATACTCTACTTTTCAGCTGTAGTTCTCTCCTGGTGCCTATACAACCTGGCAGGCCTCTGGCTGGGAACTAGGCACTGTTCAAACAAGCAACCCACACTCTGGAGTGGTGGGCCAAGCTAGCTGTTCGGTCCAAAGGTGAGAGCCCTGACAAAAAATGAACTAGCCAGGGAGGCCATCATAGCTAGGACTGTTGCCTCGTGTGTTCTGTACTGCAGGATCTCCATTTTCCTGTCCTGTTTGGGGGTGTCCTCCTTGTCTGCATTTATGGTGGCTGTCAAAACCAGCGCTGCCTCAAGGACATCTACTGGGGGATGGGGGGATTGAGCAGGTCCAGGTCCAGGTCCAGGTCCAGGTCCAGGTCCAGGTCCAGGTCCAGGTCCAGGTCCAGGTCCAGATTTGGGGCTGCTTGTGAGAAGTAACAGAGTTTGGCAGCCAGAGAGAATCCACCCTCACTGCTCCTGAAATCCCCACTTGGCCGCTTAGGAAGAGCATGTGTGTTGAACAGTTCTGGGGAGACTAGGTATGAGGGGCTTGCTAGCCACTGAGAAGTCTGCCACCAGCAGGCTCAGCAGGGTGGCAGCAAGTAGCTGCGGAAAATCTGGTGCCCTCAGGCATGATCGTCTTTCATCTAAGGGCAGGTTCCCTCCTTCCTCTCTGACTGGGTTTGAAAATGCTGCTGGCTACAGTTACTCACTGCCAGCACTTCTTTATAGCTTCCTCCTGCACCATTCCCACACTCCTCCTCCATGCCTGCCATTTGGCAGCCATGATAATTTTGAATATAAATTTAGCACTGTTTCACAAGAGTGGTAGACCATTTCTCAGAAATAGGTTGAGTGACAGGTCCCAGGCATGTAGCACCACCTTGCCTTGACCAGTCACTTGGGTAGCTTGAAGGGTGGCTAAACCATCCATCCCAGGAACCCTGCCCAGTTGCCCAACCCCATCCCACCACACAGAGTGGTTGTTCTTCCTGCTAAGTGATGCTCATCAAGAAAGGGAACAAAGCTGGAGAATCCATGTATCACCTTACAAACTGAAAAGACAGCACCACCCAGCTGTCTCACTACTGAGACATAAACAGGGTTTGGCAGTCTGGGCAGAGTAATTTATGCCAGCATACTTTTCTGATGACTCAGTTACTGGAGGAATGCATGTTACTGCTGTTCCTTGAAAGAACCCTATGCTCCGTTGAGTAGGTCACAGTGACTGGGTTCATATCAAGCTAAGGCACCATATTACCAGCAGAAGCACGATATGCTAAACCACAACCAAAAAGCTAAATTACAGCTTAGCACAGGGGTGGGTAACCTGAGGCCCCAGGGCCACTTGTGCCTCCCCAGTCCTACAGGTAGTCTTCACTTAACGACCATTCGTTCAGCAACCGTTCAAAACTACAACAGTGCTGAAAAAAATGGCCTTAGGACCTGTGCCCAAAATTACAACTGTTGTAGCACCCCTGCAGTCACGTGATCAAAATTTGGGCACTTGGCAGCCCACCCGCATTTTTGACTGCTGTGGTGCTTCACCCCCCCTCACCCACCTATCTCCCCCCACCATCTCTGCCCTTTTGGAAGCCCTGCACCCTGTCTTGTGGGGCGGCAAGCCCAGCCTCGCGGCGCGAGTCCACCTGTCCCATCCCAGCCGCGTGGCAGACCACCACTACAAGCTCCAGCCTCCCCAGCCTGCATTCCTTCACCCAGCTGCCTCCTCTCCTAGTTCCCCGCACCCACCTTTCTCCTTTTTCTCCCAGCTGCCACGGGCAAAGCAGAAACACCTGGACCCAGCTTCTCCAGCGAACATTCAAAAAGGACCCAGCAAAGGCAGCCAGGCATTTCTGCTTCACCTGCGGCAGCTGGGAGAAAAAGGAAAAAAGTGCATGCGGGGAACTGGGAGAGGAAGCAGCTGGGTGAAGGAATGCAGGCTGGGGAGGCTGGAGCTTGCAATGGTGGTCTCCTGCTGCATGGCTGGGACAGGATGGGTGGCCTCGTGCCGCACGGCTGGGCTTGCCCCCAAGACAGGGTGCAGGGCTTCCAAAAGGGCAGAGTTGGGGGGGAGAGATAGGTGGGGGGAGACAGGCGGGGGGAGTTGAAGGCTGGGATGAACCAAGCCTGGAATGGCTTAGATTGGGGAGGGGAGGGTGCTCAGGCTAAAAAAATTGAAATGAAAGATCCCCTGTGCAAGCACTGAGTCATGTCTGACCCTTTGGGGCTAATGACGGGTAAAATTCACTTAACAATGGCAAGGGGAATTGCTGGGATTGCTGTTGCTAAGTGATGCCATCTCACTTTACAACTGCATGGCTCTGCAACTTAAGTGAAGACTACCTGTATTTTTGTCATTGACAGAGCCACTTCTAACTACAGTTGCTACAAATGAGCAGTGTGATTTCCTGCCATTATGAGATGAGATGGGACGGGGACACGCACACACACACAGTGTAAGTTCTATAATAGGCTTAAAATAATTTAGAAACTAGACAACTCTGGCTCTGCTAACTTGGTTTCATCATTCCACCCACAAAAGGTTAAATGAAGCACTTGGATTTCCCACTCTTGCTTAAAACCATGTGTGAACTCACTCTTTCTGTAGGTGTAGAAGTCCATTCTTGATCTTTACCAAAACCTTTAAAAGCCTTTTAAGTAGATATGTGTAATTGTAGATATGCAATAACATAGCATTTTCCAACCATGGAAAGACCTTCACTATTTTATCTCAAGCACAACTTGAGTTATTCACAATTCTGTAGGACATATCACTGCATATGGCTACAATGTTTTAAAAAAAGAACCACCAAATGCCATTTTTCTATTCTTAGATTTTGAATTCTTGAACAAATTCTTATCCTACAGAGAACTGTGTTTATTTTTACAATGGGTGTGGCTGACAGGAACACCTTTGTAGAGATTAGCAATGCATGAGAACAGAAGTAGGAAGCATATTTACAATCAGCAGATGGAAGAGGGTAAGGCCATGCTGTTCTGGCTTTGATACGGAATTTATTCTCTCTTTGGGGCCACTTCCTTGATACTGTGACTTTTCCTAGTGTTGCACTGAAATATATTACATAAACATTAAAGGTTAAGGAGGTGGATTCATAATACACAAAACGGATTCTATTCCTCCCCCATTATACATGTATTCTGGAACTCTTAAATGGAAAAAAGAGACATTTCACAATATAATTAAGTTTACCAACTTATTAGATAGATACACCATTCTTCAGCTATCTGAAATATTAGGACAAGGTTGTTGATCCATCTCTTCCTTTATGATAGTGAAAGGAAAGGATAGTTCTGTGTTTTCACATACGTATTAGCCACTAGTATCTTCCGTCTACATGCTTCTCTAGGCAGCAGCCTAGACTATCAACAAATGCTAGTTTCCAAGAGATATCCCTTCCACACATACAGGACTCAAAACACATCCCAACAGTTATTTATTCAATTTCTTTCCCATTGTTCATAAAAATATGGACAGGAAGCCATTTCAGCAGCAACTTTTGGCTGACGTATGGGAAGAAAATGCATACAATAAAATGGTAGATCATAAGCTGAACGAGAACCAACAGGGTGATGCAATTGCAGAAAGAGTAGATGTAATCCTACACTGCATCAACAGAATATAGTATCAAGATTAACAGAAGTCCAGCTTGGAACACTTTAGGATGGATACTGACAAACTAGCTGTGTCCAGAGGACAGCCACCAAGATGAGATCTGGAAATAAAAAGTAAGAGGAACAGTTGGGGGCACTGGATATGTTTGGCCTGGAGAAGACTGCAGGGAGCAATGGTAGTTTTCTTCCAGTATCTGGAGGTAATAGAAAAGATTGGGCAGAACTGTTCAAAATCGTTCTAGCAGACAGGACAGGAAACAATGAGTTTAATTACAAGAAAGCAATTTTTCGTTGGACATCAGCAAAAACCTTAACAGTAAGACTTGTTCAACAATCAAACAGGCTGTGTCAGGAGGACTCTCCTTTACTGAAGATGTTTGAAGAGAGGCTGGATGGCAATCTGTGAAGGACACTGTAGTCGATTCCTGCACAGGGCAGGAGGTTGCAGTAGACTATCTTCAAGATATTTTCCAACACTGATTCTATCACTCTAAATAAATAATAGATGGCACTTGAGTTTCTGAAGCACAAAAATCTAGGATAATAAGCTGATATTCAAGGTTTCAATACTAGTTAAATCACAATGCATGGTGGAATAAAACAATGTGATTTTGAAGGATGTGTAGCTATCCATAATGAAACAGATTACTTTGAGTGTAGATCTGTGCAGATAGTTTATTAGCCATGTAAGTGGCCCACAATTAAAACTTTCCTCCTTAGAATCCATAATACCAAGTTTGTGTCAGTCACCAGTGTCCCACAATGAAAACTAAAAACATCATGTGCTTGATCACTTCACAATGCAGGGTGGCCTGTTTCTGTACCTCTGTACTTAGGCTAGTTGGCTGGATTCACAGATGGTGCAGACAGAAATATAGGTGGGACTGAATGTTTTACACACACACACACCCTTGGCATTTGTGGGCTTTGCAGGATGGAATGGATGCCTTAAGCATTGCATAGGCTTCAAAAGACACCCTTTAAACAGTTAAATCTCCTACTCAAACTCAACTCCTGATAACTTAGGAGACAAATTCACTTCAATATGGAAGTGACTTGGCATTTTTTTTGGTTAAAAAAAAACTTCACAGACTAGTCTGTCACTGATACCCCTTTAAAAACATGGGCAAGGTTAATTCTAAGGCTTGATTCTGCCTTAACCCTCTTCCCCAAAGTCCTTTAGCAATTTCTGCCCTAATGACTTCTCCGTAACACTTGCTCTTCTGTCCCTTGAGAATAAGGTTGCAGGTTTTTTTAGAAATGTGGTGGCATAAGGTGCCCCTCTACACACAAGCTGCATTCACTACCAAGCCTATAAGATTCTCCCCTCCCCACCATATATATGAACTGCTTAAATTGCCGTCGTCATAAAACATTCACAGCAAGCTGAATTTACACTGAGTGGTGACGGGGGAAGGAATCAGACAGGAACCAACAGACCAAGAAACCACTAGTTACAACTCTCATCTTTCCTATCTTCTTTTAACATGAGATCATATAGAAGTCTGACAGTTGTGAACCTGGAGAAAACTGGCATAATGAATGATTGTATTTAATCAAACTGTATCTGATCAAAGTTGTAAAGTACCATAAAACAATCCTCAAATCAAGAAGGTAATCTAAGGGAACCAAAACTCTTGTCTTTGGGCTAAAATTCACAACATGAAAGTAACAGACAATGGAAATATAGCAGATCCATGTTTATTCCAATTCTTCCACCTGGGTTTGTAATAGTCCATCAGAGATTCACAGGGATGGGGAGGAGTTAGAATGATTACATCGGGACTATTTTTATCAATAAAGAAATAAAGGTGTAGAAGCTGGAATTCCCCCAAATCTGTTTATGCTAATTCTCAGCTTACCCCATTCTACTTTGCTAAAGCTTTAAAGCAATTTGCAATGCTAGGTACTACTTACTCTCCATGCCTTGCATGTTGTAATGTCTTGCAAACTAAGTTTTTGGAAGGGAGATTCCCCCAAATCCCATATACCTTTGTCATTGAAAATCAGGAGCTCTTGAAACAACAGCCCATACTCTT
Organism: Candoia aspera; assembly: GCF_035149785.1. Classification (NCBI taxonomy): domain Eukaryota; kingdom Metazoa; phylum Chordata; class Lepidosauria; order Squamata; family Candoiidae; genus Candoia; species Candoia aspera. Next base: position 47,215,203 of record NC_086158.1, on the reverse strand, counting down.
CTTTATTGTCAATTTTAGTGCAAACTACAACACCTATTAAAGCTTTATTACCTCAATATTCACGTTGCACTGATACCTTTATCTCAGCTATCTTTTAGCTGATCAGAGAGATGCGCTTTCTTATGACGTCACCAAATTCTGTCTGTTAGAAGCTTGCTAGGAACAGTTCAAACCAGGGTTTCTCCACCGGGGTTCCATGAGAGCTCACTAGGGGTTCCCTGGGTGATTGCAATTTTTAAAAAAAATTATTTCAAATTTGGGCAACTTCGCATTAAAGAGCTAAGTTTCATTCGTTAGTTTTAGTTTAAGGACACTGTTAATGCATATATACAGGCCTACACAGGAAACAAATATAATAATTTTGTAACTTCTGGCCTATATTTGAGCCTGGGGTTCCCTGAGGCCTGAAAAATATTTCAAGGGTTCCTCCAGGGTCAAAAGATTGAGAAAGGCTGATTGAAACTGACAATTTTTTACTTACCTTATATTCCTTTTTAACCTTATTTCATGTTGTTAATATTATTCTGTTATATTATTCAAATTTGGTTAATGACAAGAGTTTGACTTAGTCTCCTTGCTTCCTCACGCCCACATGCATGACCTCCACCAATGACAGCTTTTTCTACCTCTAGGCCTACCATTCCCCACTAATGGGAGAAGCAGCCAGACACCAGAAAGCCAAGAACCCAACTAATGCCTGAATAGCACAGATGTATTTTCCTTCTTTCCACAAAGAATAATTCTGGTAGGAAAACTATCAGGACTTGCCTGTAGATCCATCAGCTAAATGTTTAAAATTAAATGCTTCAACTTCCCGGAAGCAGGTTTGTTCCTCTGCTGTCTAACACTTTATGATAGGCTCAGGAATTGGGCTTAAGTAGGAAAAGGCTTATGTACAGAAGTTGTTGGTTGCTTCCTAAAATGTATTTCCCTCATTTTTAAAAATTTACATGGAGAGAAGAAGCAAAGAGTAGCCAAAGCCTTGTCTCTCTTTAATGTTGCAAAGTTTGGTTCCAAGAATGAAATATGGCATACGATTACAATAGTTTCGAAAGACACAGGTATTAACATTTGTGACTGATCTTTCTAACATTACAGTGTCTATTTTCTGGTAGCTTACAAAATGGAGGAAGGGAAAATGCAGGCTAATATAATGCTGAAGTTCCCTTGGCTAGTGAGGCGGAAACAATTCTGACATCATTCCTTCTCTTCTCATGCATTGCAAATGCTAAACAAATGGCTAGCTTTTCTCCCCGCCTCCCTATCCCAATATGACATCAGTGATTGGGGCTTAATCAGTAATAAAGGAAACCCCTGTTGGAGATAAAATGTCCCAACTACCAAACCAACTCATTTTCTATGACATTCATGACCTCTACCAAATTTGTTCACCCTACTTTCTGTTAGTCAAACAGTTGACAATGCAACCATATTTGAGCTGCAAACTGCCTGGCTGCCTCCCCTCCTGCAGATGTAGGAAGAGCATGGCTCAGCTTCTCTGTGATATTTCTTTCCCCTTTCCACACAAGAACACTTGTTCTTCAGCTGCAGAAACTTTTCTGTTACTTTTAGATGTGCTCAAGATTTCTCAGTTGCTTGGTGCACAGATTCCAGAAAGCTTTGTATCAGCACACACAGTTCTGTAGAAATGGAAAGGGAAGTGGGAAACAAGGATCACAATTTAAAACTGGGAGATGCTGGCAGCAGAGAACAAGTGTTAGTCCTTGAATGCCATCATATCAGCTGTTTACTTCAGCCTAACCACAGAACTCTGATGGCTAGAACCCACATGGAAGAACAGATCCCCTTTCTCAAGACCCAGATGAGAAATGACACTGGAAGGAGAGCACCAAACCGAAAAGTTGTTTTATTGGTACCATACATGACCATAAATGGCACAAACTATGCAAAAAAAAAAAAAGCTTTACAGTGCCCCAGGGAGGTGGGAAGGGACAAGGTGGAGAGAGCTGATAGAGTACACGTCATCAGTTCATGCTGAGCCACAGCAGCGGAGGACGTGACACTCATATTTTTACTTAGGAAAAGGATACAGAAAAAACCAATGCCTTGTAAATTACACTACTGGCTGCTATAATTACCTGCCTGCAGGGAGCAGAGCAGGATGGAGGACCTGGGCCCAGTAATACAAAAGTGACCAGACCGCCATGAATATATCTCAGGTTCATCCAACTGGGCTCCATCAGAGCAGAGAATAATATCTGAGATTCCAGAGCATGACTTGGAAGGAAATTCTTCCCACAGCACTAGACAAATCATGGCCAAAACTTGCAGCTCTAGGCAAACTGATGACAATGCTGCTGCTAAGGGAAAAAAAATCTTTGCAGATAGAGATCATCTTGAAGGAACAGCCTAAGTAAGGTAAAAAAGTATTGTGCCATGACAGTACAGACTTTGTCCCCCTAAATGCAATCACCCTCACAATCAGTCTACTGTATGCCATGAGGTGGCCAAAATATTTTAAAAGTTATTTTGCACTCCTCTCAAAAATGGAAAACCATGCCTCACATGTGGCAACTTTGAGGCCTCTGTGACATAAAGCATCTTTTCTCTCCAAGATGTACAGGATAAAACTAGGCATCAAGGAAGAACATTGGAAGGTAGGAAGGTGGGTTTGCTTCCTTGGGGATTAAGTACCAGCATTTCGAATAAAAATGGATCTGTCTGGGTAGACAATGGTTTCCTAGAGACCATTCCATAAAGAGAAGAAACAATCACCTTTCCTTAGCAAAATGCTTCCCCAGATGCCATATCTTCAGCCCCATTTCTGTAGTTCTGCACTGCTGTAAATTGGTGACAGTACTCTCTGAACTCTCCTGCCTCCCAAGAAGGACACCCATCACAATCAACTCTCCCCCCCTCACCACCACTAGTAATGGGAGTGGCTGCCTTAGTGAGAACACAGTGAAAGGACAGCATCATACGCACAGCATACAGCGCAGAAATATACAAGCACGAGGTACACAAACTTGAAAGGGGACGGTTATGGTAGAGGAGAGTGGAGCAGGAACAGCAGCACACACAAATTACACAGAGGGGGCAAGTGGGGCAGCCATGCTGTCCTCAAAGGAGTGTATAAAGGAAGTCTGCAAAGTCTCTCCTTGGTTTGAAGCTCTCAGAACTGTATACAAAAACTAAGACTCCCAATTAGTAGACAAGCCTGTACAAAAATCAGGATTGGGGGAAACAGGGAGGGAGGGCAGATTTTTTTAAACTTACAATTTTATTTTATTTCTTTAAAAAAGCCCAAAATACTGAGGGTAGGGTATGTACGAGGACTGCAGTTTCCTTTAGGAGCAGGTGGGGGCAAAACAGCCCATGCCTAAAGATGTGACCAAAAGGACAGGTGCCCTTCCATGTTAGCTGCAGAATATTTTTCTAATGCATTCCAGAAAATTTAAAACCCCACATTATCTCCTGCCATATTGGTTTTCTGGGCTCTTCAGGCAAAGCAGAATCATTGCTCTGCCATCTCTATGACAGTCAAGATGAACTGCTTAAGAATCAACCCACAAAAATCATAGCTGCCCCAAATGTGAGTCATGACATTGTCCACAAGACTCTGTTAGACTCTCCTGCTAAAATGGAACCCTCTCGATGCCTGATATGAAACTGACTGATAAAAGGGAGCTTAGGCCAGATTTTTCCTGCCCATCTTAAGCACTCAGTCCTGTGGCCTCCCAAGGTACTCCATGCTGCTCCAGCAAAACTTTGAGGCGCTAAGGGGCTGCTATGGAATACCATCCCATAACAGTGTTGCTTGTGGTGTCCAGGGCACTGGATGCATGGACAGGGAGGGAGAAGGAATTAAAATTCTGCTGGGACTAGAAGCCCACTGTTCCAATTCTGCCCTAAAGGGCACAGCCAAGAGTGCAGACAGCAGGGAATCGTGGCCAGGCTAACTGTAGGCAGGCAGGCGCTGCAGTGCCCATAGGCCCTGATACCTTGTCGGCCAGCCACTCTTCTTCACAATTGTCCAGGTAGAACGGTTTCGACTCAGTCCATGGGGGCACCAGCCAAGTCAAGTATAGGCCCCACTGGGCACTGGTTTTGGGGCTTTATTGTGATGCTTGCGACGTTGGATTCTCAGACTTGCTCTCCTGACTGGAAGGGGGCTTGCTGTTCCAGGGGCTGTTGGCGCCCAACGCGGGAGAGTTGTTGAAGCTGTCCTCATCATCAATGCCATTGGCAGCGTCAAACTGTGTGTTCTCCAGTCGTGTGATAAGGCGCTCATCCTCGTCGCCAAACTCCCCACCCATCAGGGTTGGCTCGCCCACCACCATCACATCCTGAGGAGGGAAGAGGGTCCCGAAACATAATCGAGGTGGAGACTGCCCTGACCCATATCACAATGTTCAAGGGAGCCACCTGTCAGAAAAGCAAGGATATCTCCCCCTACTCTCCTAGAATGAGGGATCAAAATTAGCCTTAGTCTCTACTCACCCTTCCCTGGCACCTTCCAGATGTGTTGGGATTCAACAACCAGGAGTGGCAGTTCCAGAACATCTGGAAGGCACCTCATCTTGGGAGGCTGCAGTATTCCCTTTCCAATGTTGCCCCCCTCTGGACTTAGAACAATATTACTGTTTCTGTTTCTACTGTGTCTTGACAGAGACAGCATCTGATAATCAGTGGATACCCTGGGACACTGGAGAGTCATGGTCTCCTCTCCACTCTGACCTGAATGGTTCAAGGCTTACTGCAACCTGAAGAAGAGGAAGTCTGAATATCTTCCTGCTCACAAAAAATGAGACATTGGTACTAACAGAGTCTACTCAGAGCCTCCAAATGGACTGCTACATTAAGAAACAAGCAAAGCTTTCTTAATCTCTTTTATGTTATAAGACCAGGATGGGCATAATCAAGATAAATATCTCTGGGACATCTACAGTAGATTAGCAAGGGTTTCTGACATTCATTTAACAGCAACAACTAAGCCACTTTCCCTTTACACACCAGGTTGCTAAAAAAGAACATGTGAGGGAAAATCAGGAATGGATTTCTGTGTAAAAGGACTCTGAGAAATCAATTCTGGGTGACCTTATGCTCAGAGGTGACCTTATTCCTTAACTCTTAGGGTGTCTCCTGAACCTGGCTCAAGTTGGTGGACTCCTAGAAGCCTGAATTCTTCCGGGTTTTGTTGTAGGAAGCATCACCCACCCTTTTTGAGAGTGCTCCAACTGCATGAAACATGGCCCCAGGCCAAGGAGTTCTCAGGTTAATAAGAAAGGAAAAAATGAAAAGGGGATGCTTACAGGTACCTGACTGGAGAGGGCAAAGGTGCTGGCTGGGCTCTTCTTCTTGCTGTTGCTATTGTTGGTATTGCCTCCACCGGAACTCATGGTGCTACCTCCAGACATCTTCCTTTTCCGGCGCTTACTAGGCTGCTGACGTGCAGGCTCAGCTGGGAAGGTGTTCATGAAGTAACATTTGGTGAGATATCTTGCCTTTAGTAAAAGAATCTAGTGTTCCCAATTGTTTCAACACAGCCAAATTGTAAATTTGCATGCTCCAAGCAAGACCTGATATACTTGCCAATATTTATTACAAAAGTTTATAACACCCGATTCATCAAACTCTATAGCATATCTTCATTCCACACTAATTCCCACTTTCATTTTCATGTCCCATGCTATAGTTTCAGAGACAGGGTTTTCGCACAGGATAACACTCAGAAGAAGAAGAACACTCAAAAGCTCTGTAAGGCAGGCCTGAGAGGCATTCCAACTGCCAGAAGCACAATGCCCTACTGCCCTCAAGTGGGCTTTGTAGGAAATGTATCTGATTCAGTGGTCAGCGCACAGAATATTCTCTCCTAACCCTCAGTCAAAAATCTCACCAGGTGGTGCCACCATACGCTGCCACTTCTGGAACAAGCACGTCTTGAGGCAATCCCGAGGACTGAGACTGTAGGTCTTGTGCCGGGACATCAACTCCTGCATTGGTTCTAGGATTACACACAGCTGGTAGGAAGAAGAGGAGAGAGAAATTCTGAAGCAAAGGACAATCCCAGATGGAATCCTCCTGGAGCCAGAGATAGATCTCTAGATCTTGGTCTGAACCTGGCCAGGTTTGGACACAGACATTCTGACAAAACAAACAATTTCTTAGTGCCTGATACCTGGTACATACAATAAAGAACAAAAAAGAACACACAATAAAGAACATCCTAGCTTCAATCTTAGCCATTCTTTGTTAGCTGGGATCAAGCTGGGTGGCAATTTTTAGACATGAACTTCAAGCTACCTGTAGAATTCACAGGATTTTCTTGACTGTTAGCAAAGTCACATGTTAAAGATGTTTTGTCTCAAGCAGTGATGGCAAACCTATGACATATGTGTCAAAGGTGACATGCCACAATGTTTTGGGTGACAGGCCACATTCACCAACAACACCCGACAACAACTACTCTCCCTGTTCAAGTTACCAAAGAAACTGAACAAACAAAAAGCACTGCAACTCCCCCCACCCACATATCTCCCCCCACCACCTCTGCCCTTTTGGCCACCCTGCCTTGCGGGGTGGCAAGCAGCCCCAGAACCACTCGGCTCTGGGGCTGCTTGATACGCCCTGGGAAAGCCACAGCCACCCCAGCACAGTCCCAGCCACAGTTGCCCTCGCCACCTCCAAGCCACCTGCTGCCCTGCCCTCCACGTCCCAGCTCACCTTGCCCTCTTCTTGTTTCCTCTCGCAGAAAGCCAGTTCCTGGAGAAGCCGCTTGCAAATTGCAAGCAGCTTCTCCAGGAACCAGCTTTGTGTGAAGCCAGCAAAAGCACACCCCTTCACTCAAAGGCACCCCCTCGTGCTCCTTCACACCAAGGCGCGCCCTTTCGCACAAACTGCAAGCAGCTTCTCCAGGAACCAGCTTTGCACAAAGGGCAATCACAATAATTAACAATAACAATAATGTTCAGAGGGGTGACATGCCAGCACAGCCAAGTTAGGCACTTTCCGAATTTTTGACATGCTGAGCCCAAAAGGTTTACCATCACTGGTCTAGGAAATCTGTGAAGCATTCACTAGAATTAATGCAGCAAATTGATTTTCATACCTAAGTATGTTTAGTTAAATCTGGACTTGTTTGCAAAACTTATCAGCATACCTTTCTTGTATGCTTTCTTAGCTTCCTTCTATGTGAATAGGGTTGTGCAAAACAGTTCAGACACAAGGTTTTCCATGCATGGAACAGCTGGTTTGGGTGGTTCATGGCCATACCAGAAGATGCATGGTTGTTCTGGATACATCCAAAACACATTTATAAGTGTTGGGCACTTGAAAGTGAAGGCACTGGGAGCTACTGAGTGGAGGACAAGAGAAAGAGGGTGACATCCCAGAGTGCTATAGAAACTGGTGGATGTGATCTTAGAACCACTGACTGTAATCGTTGCAACTCCTGGGAAAAGTGCCGGAAGACTGGAGAAGAGCTAATGTTGTTCCAATCTTTAAACCAAGGAAAAAAATGGACCCCCAAAACAAGCAATCAGCTTGACAACAATACCTGAGAAAATCCTAGAAAAGATAATTAAGCAGTGAGTGTACAAGAAGCCGGCATGAATTTGTTAACAATAGGTAAAAATCAGACAAATCTTATTGTTTTTTTGACAAAGAGACTAAATTAGTAGACCAAGGGAATGCCTAGTGTATAGCATTTGATAAATGTTGCAATTAGTTGAACTGCTGTGCTGAACATGTGGCCCTTAATGGATCTATCTGCATGGAGAGGTAAGTAGTGGGGTACTTCAGGGTTCTATCCTGGGCCCAGTGCTCACCAACATTTTTCTAAATGACTTAAACGAGGGGCCTGAAGGGACGCTCAGCAAATTTGCAGACACAAAGCTAGAGTGGTGGGGGTATTGTTAACAGCTCAGGCTTAAGATTCAAAAGGATCTTGATAAAATGAACACTGCGCTCTATCCAACGAATTGCTGTTCAATGTAAGAAATGTAAGGTTCTGGGTAGATAGGAAAAAACAGATGCACAGATACAAGACAGGGAGTAACTGGCTTGGTAGTGATACTTGTAAGAAGAATCTGGGTGTCCCAGTAGATCACAGATTAAGCATGAGCCAGCAGTGTGCTGCAATGTGCTCCCAAAAGAGCCAATGCACTTCTACCTACCTACCTACCTACCTACCTACCTACCTATCTAATTTGTAGGCCGCCCAACTCCCAATAACTTTGGGTGGTTCACAACAACTAAACAAGAGAAACACAATAAAACCAATTTTTAAAAAATTGAAAAGATGACAAGAATGACAGTCTGGATGGGAATGAAGCCAGGGGTTTTGCTTTCCCTCACCAAATGCCTGGGTGAAGAGCCAGGTCTTCATGGCCCTTCTAAACAAGAGCAGAGCGGGGGCCATTCGGATCTCTGATAGTTCTGCTCTCTGCTGCGCTGATCAGATTGCAACTGGAATACTGTGTCCAGTTTTGGTTGCTACGATGCAAGAAGGGTGCTGAAGAATTGGAAAGAGCAACAAAGGTGGTGAGGGACTTGAATGCTAAATCATAAGAACAGTTAAAAGAACTGATTATATCTTTAGCCTGAAGAAGAGAAGGCTAAGGGGATACATATTAGCAATCTTTCAATACTTGAACGTCAAAGGGAAGACAGAGTGGATTTATTCTCTGTAGTGCTTGAGGGTTGGACAAGAACCAGTGGATGGAAGCTTTTCAGAGAGAGAGGTCTAAACTTCAAATCAGAAGGAATTTCCTGGACTGTGAAGGTTATTAAGCAGTTGAACAGCCTGCCTCCTGCAACCATGGGTGCTCCATCACTGAGATTTTCAAACAAAGGTTGAACAGCCATTTGTCTGGGATGATCTGAGGATTCCTGCCCTAGGTATGGAGTTGGACTACATGGCCTCCAAGGTCTTTTCTGACTCTATGATTCCCTGATTCTATGTATACCAGCTTTGCCCTACTTGCCCCATATAACCCCTCTGAGATTCCTACAGACTTTGTTTTGACCAAATCATGGCTCATCCAAAATGGTTTGGCAGAACTTCCAGAACAATTTGTTCAGATTTGAAACAAAATACATTTTCTGTTTTCTATATACCCCTAGTGAATGGTCCTGAGAGTTCTGGCTAGGATCCAGCCCTTTATTCTATCACAGTGATATGGAAAAAATTGCTTATTGGTTCTCTATATTGCCACTACTCTGAAAATCCAACTAGTGAGAATATGATTGCTTTTCATGAATACATTGTCTGCCAGGAATCATCTAAAACATAGAAGAATATATATTCTCACAAAAGTAAAAGTCTACTAAAAAACCCTTAGAATAGCCTTTATAGCAGTGTAAAATACAGAAGAACATTGTTGTCCAAATGGCATTTTTAAAAGTGGCCATTCTGTTTCTGTCCAAAGACTGAAAGGAAGAAATACCAAGGAGCTTATTTCTTAAGTTTCATGGGCACTTACTCGGAGGTAGTTGAGTGTGGAGTTTGAAAGTCCACACCGAGTGATGTTTTTGGACAACTGGTCCAACATCTGGGGATCTTGCGCCTGGAGAGAGAATGTTAGAAGCAGAAATAGAACAGTCAAACAAGAATATATGGCATCAGCACATAGTATGTACATTGAAGCACTGGAACCTTAATCTTTTAAAAATGTTACAGTATAACATTTGGATACCAAAATAGGATGTGTGGCTGTGAAATGTTTACATGGTTGTCGTATGTGCTCACCTTAACTACTGTATGCCAGTACAGACTTGAGTCTAGAGACACTCTAAAAATCTAGCCTACAATTGATTCTTCTCCCTGCCCTTAAAGACTTTTAAAAATGTTATCAGCAAACACTTCAAGAGGTAGAGTAGTACCTTACTGCTCAGACTGTTAATTTCGGCAAGGACAGACCAATAGCCAGGTTTATTTGGTTTTGGCTCAGAATGTTTTGTAAACCTAGTCACTGGCGATATAATGGCTTAGCACAGTAAGTAACTGCAGCCATTATGGCTTGTTTAATCATCCATGCAAAAAACAAGCCACAGCTTAGCGCAAGTCACAGAAGTGACATTTGCAGTAAGGCAACCTGGTAAGATTATGGTTAGTTGACCACCATTTTAAAACAACCAGGTTTTCTTTATTATAGAACACTCAACCTTTCAGTCGAAAATTACCAAACTATTTGGTAATGTAGTCCTCTGCTCTCCTGCATGATCTACTTGAGTCTCAGAAAGTAATGGTGCAGCAGAGAAACCCTCAACACTATGCAGTGGGCACAAACCACCAAAACAACCTGTCAAGACTGACCATCAGAAATATTTAAACCCAATCTAAACAAAGGCTATTACTAAACTCTGAACTTACATGCATAGCAAGAATGCTACGGGGAATAAGTTCCCGGTGCTGCCGGACACTGAAGTGCCATGTCTTTATCCTCATCATGTCATCAAACATGAATTCCAAGTAGAGGCGGCCCTCCACAGACACCTGGGCAAGCAGAAAGCAAACAACGGGCCACGAGATTCAAGATGAGTATTCTCTAAACAATGATTTTAACACTTATGTATTAAGCCTGTGGACCATGTAATAGAATCAAACTCTGGATTCTTTTTCAGATTATGGCACCACACTACTCAAGTTATATCCCCAGAGGCACATTATTTTACTAGACGACAACTGAAAGTCATTTACTGGATATTTGACATTCTGTTAGCCTTCCCAACAGGAATATACTTTTCTTTTCTTGTAACTGCTTTCTGCTAGATTATTTCCTGATTTCTCATTCTTTGGTATCTAAAGTTAGAACATGAGATAGAGAAGCCATTATAATTTCAGACTAGGTTCCCATGAGGTTTATTGCTTTATCCAACACATTTTTATACATTCATTAAATGGCCTATGGTGTACATTTGCAAAATGATTAAGATTTTATCAAAAACAGGAAATGATAGTATTTTCATAAGAAATATGAAATACAAAATGGCATTACTGTCCTTGATATGGAATATCCACTAAAGCTAATTATATAGGTCATATTATCCTATATACTTCATATAAAAAGAAACAACAATTGGCTAAAGTTAAACTTATAGGGGACAAAATAAAAGAAGTTAAATAAATGGATTAATAAAGGCAATGGATGAAATAGTGTATGGATCTGGTAGAAGCAGGGATGACTTGCAAGAGTAAAGATATGGAGAAGTATAGCAAATGGGGTTGGTGTAAACTAGTTTTATCTGTTTCCTGTTCTTTTTCTTATCACAGGCCTTTAATTCTGTTGTCTTACTATTTCTTATTCCTTTTCTGTGCTCCTCATAACATAGCTCACCATGAAGATGAACAGCATGATGGGCATGAACATAAGTAAGGTTAAAGAACTGTTATTGCTTTATGCATCTCCATGCAGATATTGATCTTAGTCTCAGCTAAATGCAAACTTAACAGGTTTTATGCTTTTAAAACATTTTTTATTCTACTGCACAAGCATGAGATTGAGCAAATGGAGAAATCTAGTAAATCATTGGATGTTTACATAGACTCCAGACTCATTAATTAACCATTAAAAAATTTAAACTGTGTAATACTAATTCTTCATCAACAGAAGATGATAGAGAAATTAACAACTACTTTGTTCTGCAGATTCCAGGGTATTCTAACAACTATATTCAGGGTCATCAAGCTTTTGATTTAACTGCTGTTTGTTTAAACTCAAAATATACAAGACACAGCAGCTATAATTTATGTGGATACTGAGAAAACAGCTTATTTCTTGGCAATTTTTGAGGCACATGTTGATTAGAGTTTTTGAAGATAAAATTTGATTTATTGGGCTTCTCAAAACATAAAAAGGGATTTATATGTTTTATTCACATCTGAAATTGGAGTGATTGTTAATAGTGTGCTTTCTCTTTGGTTCAATTTATGTCACAGTACATGCCTAGGATGCCCTCTTTCTCTACAGTTTGGCTGTAGACTCCCTGCCTGCATGGTTAAAAATTCTGAAGGTATTAATAGGGGAAGGGGGAAGAGCTTAAGATTTTTTGACAGTGGCATTTTATGTTTTACTGACACACCAGAAATTTCTTATTCCTAAAATTTCATTAGAACATGAGACTGGGATCCTATCTGCTTACCCAAAACAGGGGATGGATATATACATATATACATACATACACACATTCATACACGTACATATATAAAAAGACAGGACAAAATTATATAAAATGGCTATTGGTTGTTTGGTTGTTCTTTTATTTGGTCCAGATGCAATTGTGCCTATAACTATAATTGCTCAGGTTACCTGAGGGACCATCTCATCCCCACGACATTGACCCGTCCCACCCGTTCATGCAGAGAGGGCACATTATGGACCCCGTCTATAAGAGAATTCCATCTGGTGGGGTCCAGGAAGCGGGCCTTCTCAGCAGCGGCTCCCGCCCTTTGGAACATTCTGCCCCTTGAGGTGAGTCTAGCCCCATCACTCCTGACCTTCCAGAAGAACCTGAAGACCTGGCTCTGCCACCTCGTTTGGGGTGGGAAGGGGAGTGGTTATTCTTGGGGTGGCTGGCACCTCAAGAGTGCTCCCTACATACATACAAACTAAATTAGATCTTTTATCGCCATCTGGATTTTATTTTTCATTTTTCATTTTTTATATTTATATTTTATATATGATTTATGGTTATTGTTTTTAACTTGTTAGCTTTATTGTAAACCGCCCAGAGTCTCTCTTCTGGGGGGAGATGGGCGGTGGCAAAATTTGAAAAATAAATAAATAAATAACAATAACACTTGTTTTGCATACTCTGAATGCCTCAGAGAATATTCAGTAGGGATTGGTTGCGCTCACCCTGCTGTTTAAAGTAATTTAATGCTGGAAGATTTTTTGGGGTCCTATTATTACTGTTAACACGATTCTGGATCATGATAAAAGCACCTATGTTCTTCTTGAATATATCTCCAGTATTCATAATCAATTAAAATATCAAGTACTATGGATTTTTCAGGGGTAGGGGTTGTTGTGAATATAGTTCCCTTGGCAGCCAGCGGAACTCAGGCATTCCCAATTAATGCTTCCTTATGTAGACTTAGAATCCACATTTCTACAAGGAGTCATGGCTTTTTGTCAGATAGACATGAGATTTGCCTGTCCCTTTCCCCTATTCTGCAAATAGAAAATTTTAGTCCTTTAAAAAAGACAGGGAAAGAATGGAAGAAAAAGCTGTGAACTGAAGCTGGGAAAGGATACAGTCTCTGTTCAAAGTTGTACTTGCAAGAAAACATTGAAATGTCTAAGTAACAGAGAGAAGGAATATCTGTTTCAAGGGAATTCTAGCTCTGAAAAGGTAAGTAACAACATTTAGCTAGGAATGTTAACTTTAATCTTTGTTTTACCATGCTGTATTAAAGTCTGCTTTTTTAAAAAAAAATCTGTACAGTAATGGTGTGTACTTCAGCCCTTTATGGATCTCCTCAGATTGTACATGAAGAAAATCTAAAACATTTTCTGATCTGTAACAATTATTTTGATGCTTTCTCCTTCACTACTGAATGTTGGCATTTTGAATATTTAAAATTCAAAATAATTTTTACAGTTCTTTTTGCCTTTCTTTTTAAAGTAAAACTTTGCTTATCTCTGGTGTTATCTCCCAAGAGAGGAGGGGGTGAAACTTTAGTCACATACTTTTAAGACTGACAACCAGGAGTTGCAATATAGACATTATTTCAACTTTTACATTTTGACCTTTTAATCACTGGAAAGGCAATGCAGGTTATGAGAGTCCTATTTCTCTCAAGAAAGCAAGTGATTTTTCAGAGGACTGGAAACTTTTTATGGACTTTTTGCTAAAAGAAGAAAAAAGTAAAATGATGATCCACATTATGAATTTAATGAATGAGAAGATGAGAATTAAATAAGGGGTTGAAGGCATTTCTGGAATACTTAAGAGGGAGGGGATATGATGGATTTGTTAATATCTGTTGAAGAGAAGGTTGGAAGTCATATTTCATAACTTTACTTTCTTTCCTTTTTTCTTTTCTTGCACCTTTTTCTTTCTTTTCTTTTTCTTTAGATTTGACTTTTACTGTATATAAAATTCTTAATAAATATACATTTTTAAAAGAGTCCTCTCTCTCTCATATAGCAGGTGAGGTGCCTCTAGAAGACAAGTGGTGGCAGAAGGAACTAGCAAGCAGTACCCCAAAGCAGGAGGTGTGGCCCAGGTGTGAACACTCAGAAGGCTTTGGGGACCTCTAGTCCCAGGCTTGGTACCTTATGTGTTTAGTAATTCTACTATAGAAGTTGGCTACAAGAACATGTTTTGCTGTAAGCCTTCTGGAGTTGCATGACTAAAGCAGCATAGAAACATTTGTAATGCAGGTTTTATTTTGAGGGTTTTTTTGACAAAGGGGTAAGAAAGAAAACTTTTGAACAAGGTAAAATTTGCAGTGCTTGGTTTTTAAAATGTAATTTCCAGGCCCATTTTTCCTACTTCTTAAAAAATTGCTATGCCTATCCATTTTAAAATAGCGCTCTACTAAAATTTAAATTAAATTTAAAATTGTGTTGTATGCATTTGCATTTTTCTTTTGTTAATTATTTTAGCATAAAAAATAAATTAAAATATACATTGTAAAGCAATTTTGTTCCAATTCTATTTGTAGCTATCAACTCTTTCCCCTTCCAAGCAGAAGACCTCTTTACAAGAGTACATGAAGAATGGCAAAGACTGCAGTAAACACAAGTACCTCCTTGTAAGCCCTGGGGCTGGAGAAACACTGCTGCACTCTCACCTGGGTGAACATAGGCTTGCCATGCTGAGTGACCATAGTACACTGATCACAGTCAAGTGAAACAAAGTTGTTATGGAAGGATTCCTTTGGGTGCTTCAGAACATAATATAGCTCAGTAGCGCCTCCCTCAAAGATACTGCGGAAGTAGCGAGGAATTAGGGTACGGCCGATTGCTAGACGTCAGGAAGAAAAGGGTGACAAAAATCAAATTACTTTTCATTCTTTACAGTACACATTCATGACTAGCATTGGCAAAAGCATTTTTATGAATGAGATTATGAACAATGAATGGAATTGTCAACAGACTAAGACCCAAGTCCTGAATGTAGTGCTTGCTAATCATTCCTTGATGCTGCCAAGCTCCCTGCCCATCTCTTTCTTTTAGATTCTTCTATTTAAAAAGTATGGGGAGTAGCATACTACCAGCCTCAAAGAGAACTTTACTTCCAACAGTGCTTCTGGATCTATCCAGCTCAGTATTGTCATCACTATCTTGTAGCAGTTCTCAAGGTTTTCGGGCAGGAATCTTTCCTAGCCCTAGCTACAGATGTCAGGGCTAGTCTGCTACTCAACTATGTTTCCTTCACAACAACACAACAGCTTTAAGTTGTTCTAAATAGATATAATTCATTTTTTTCCTTCTTAGTTTATCTGCTTTCTAGAACATGACAGAGAACAAGTGGAAGGAACATATGCATATATGCACCATGACTATCCAAATCCAGAAATCTGCCATGTCTTAGGAGTTTTTTATTCAAAGAATTATAATATTCCCAAATAGGGATGAAATCTATATGCTGATATATTCAATGTTTTTTTCAAGCACCCTGAACATCCCTTCGAATTTCTATCAATCTGGAAGACATACAAAAGGATATCAGGTGTTGATTTTTAGAAATGAGGAGTAGGGGGAAAATGTGAAGCGTATGGGGAATTTTCTTTATATAAATTGGAATTTCAACAGTATTGTGATTAATGATATGTTAATTTTCATTTAAGAAATACAAATCCATTTTGAATAACAAAAATGCATCTAATAACTGAATGGAACAAGGAATTTCGAGCAAAAGACATTTCTGAAAATCTGTGTTCTTCCACCCTAAGGTAATGTGTTCTAAGAACTCCATGGTAATTTCTAAAGATACACAATGGGGACCACAGCTCTTACACAAGATCATAAATGCTAAATGTCTGCTGGGAATGCCTGGGCAGTTGCTGTAGGGACCTGTCAAGTAATACATATATTACTTATTCTAAAATCAACTTTATTAATTTCTGAACTTAACATTCAGAATTCTTCTGAAGATTCCCCTTTGTGATGGACCATGAAGACAAAGAGGTGTCTGATGCAGCTATACAAATGTGTACCAGGTCCCAAGCTCACAATGAAAACGGGAGCTGTTCCTTAGGATTTACTCCAGAAGATGGTGGGTAAGTAGATAACAATTTGCAACTTTGCCTTTATACATGAAAGATTTCTGAACCAAGACAATAGTATGTATCAACCAGCCATAGGACCCTAAGGGACTCACTGTATCTCTTTGGTCCATCTTCTAGACAGAAGGTGATTGTTAACATGGCATCATCCTCAAAAAACTCAGTGGTGAAGGCATCCCACCACAGATTGTCACATTCCTGTAGGCGTAGAGAAGAAGAGCAAATACAAGAAAGAAGTGCTGTTAATAGATGGCTTATCTGTCCAAGTAAGTAGAATTCAACCTGTTCTGGATAGGGGAGCATTCCACATAAATGATCAAGTTCACAGCTTGGGAGTATTTCTGGATCTGTCCTTGTTGCTTGAGGAGCAAGTGGCCACTATGGCCAAAAGCACCTTTTACCAGCATAGGCTGGTCCTTTACTATGCTGTTGGATACAGATGAATTGTTTCAGAGATATTTCTTTACTAGATTTCTCAATGACTTTGACAACGGCAGAGTTTCTAATGTACTGCCTTCACTGGAAAAGTTCTTAAAAATTCAGGGAGATATTCAGAGATGTATCTGCCTTGAAAATAGCCCATGTCATTCATATTGAACTGTATCGCACAGTCAAACAGCAGGAGTTGACCACAGGAAATGTTTTATGACATTTTGTATTTTCACATGAAATGTTTTACAGTAATTTTATGTCATAAAATATTTTATGAAATTTGCCAAATTTCAATTCCACAGAAGTCATGGGTCCCAGATTTTGGATGCATACTGTAAGTTAGCCCATTTGAGGTACCTTGGTTGTTGCCCTATGATGCACTGTTTCGCCCAGTTAAAGGTTACAAAGTATCAAACAGACACAAGAGTTTTGGTAGTATATAGATACCTTCATTAAAGTAATCCATGTACTGATAATGTCTTGCTTAGATTACTGCAATGCCCTGGGAGACTGTTCAGACATTTCAATTAATACAAAATGCTTAGACAAGAGTACTGACTGGAATTATGTGAAACACATAACCCCTGGCTTCCAATCTGCTTCCAGTCTCAAGTCAAAGTGTGGGTTTTATCTTATAAAGCTCTCTGCCGCTTGGAATAAGATGGAATAATACAACCAGTTTGACTTCTGGGATATGGAAAAGATAAGGAGCATAAGCTTCTTTCCATATATTCCTACCTGTACCCTAAAGTAATCTTTGGAGGGTCTGCTCCAAATGCTCTCTCATGCTGAGGTGCATCAAGTGATTAATTGGAAGTGGGCCTTTTCAGTGGTGACTCTCAAAACTCTGAAATGTCCTTCCCCAGTGAGATATGCCTGGTGCCATCCTTATTTGTCTCTTCAGTGATAGGCAAAAATATTTTTATTCTCCCAGGACTCTTAATCATGTGTTAATTTGGCTGTCATTTTTAACTTTCTTACTGCTGCATTTTGTCTCTGCAATTGTTTTATCATTTATTTTGCTGAGCTTATTTCATATTTTTATTGTGTTTTTATAAAACATTTTAACATATATGTTCATTAATAATTAAAACAATAGATTAAAACAATTAATGCAATTTTAAATTGTAAATTGTTTTGAGACTTCTTTTAATGGCAAATGATACAGAAAAAAGTTAAATAGAATAAATAAGTAAAATCAGCCCTCCAATGTTAAATGGAAATCAAGGACTGTTTAACAGCCACAATCCTTTCCTCTCTTGTGCAAACATGACAATACCTGTATGTATCTGTCCAAAGTTTTCCCTTTCTTTCTTCTAATTCAGTCACCCAGAACCCACAGAAACATACCTCTGTCCAGTTTTGCAGCCTCTTGTTGAGTTCAAATATTCTGTAGTCAGTCTGGTTTCCATATGGTGTGTGTCTCCTGTCAAACAACCACAGCAATTACCTAACAAAAAAATGGCATTTACCCAGGAAACCTGAGTGTGCAAAATGTTTTATTATTTGGAGTGACATACATGTTATTGTAATTTCAGACCATATTCTCATGAAACCTATTATTTTATTTCAATTTTAAAAATTAAATGCAGCTTTTAAGTGGTCCTTATATGTATCTTTGCTAAAAGATTATTAAGCAGATGGAATAGGAAATAAACTAGTTACATGCCTGTAACAGCAGTTCTTTCAGTAGTCATCTATGAATTCACCCACTGAGGGTTATGCAGTTCCACGGAACCTTCAGGAGTTTACAAAAACACTTAGAGGGACTATACCGAACCCCTTCAGTTCTTGAGATTGACAAAGTGGGTCCAAAGAAACAGACTTAATGGGGAAATCTCAAACTTAATGTGGTAAAAGGGCTATTGGGTGAATTACTAGATGACCAATCAAAGAAATACAATCACAGATAAGTACCCATTCTTCTTCATCATGGTCCTTGTAATTCAAAAAAACTGTTGATTAGCAAGCTTCTTACCTGGAGTATGGTCTGGCCAATGTAAGGTGACCAAACAGAGGACAGCTCTGCAAAGGCTGCATCTTTCTAGAAGCAAAGGTCCACTCTATAATAATAGGTGAAGGTGGAGGACTGAGACTATGTACCTGCCCAGCAAAGCGCTGATAGAAGAGCTTTCCTACCTCAGAGGAAGGCTTCTGGTCATTGCTATTCCAGAGGGACATAGACTGGAAGACAGCATAGCAGCTCATAATAATCCTTGATGGTTGAAGAGAAAGCCTATAAGTTTTAGAGAGGCCTCAGAAGGCCAAAAATAAGTGTTGACCTAGCAGAATAGTGCCATACAGACCAGGTAAAAGACAAAAACATAACAGACATCCAATGAATGAAACATTGTTTCCAGTGCAGTTGAAGGGTTAGGGGGAAAAGGGGGACACAATTATGTCCAAGTGAAAAGAAGAAACTGTTTTGGCAGCAGGAAATATCTAGGCAATGTTTGCTTTATGAAAAATGAAGAAGGGAGAGTTTCTTTGTAGGCGCTGAGTTTTCTGGCCTGATGAGCTGATGCCATAGGTACAGTCAAAAGAAAACAGCCAGATTCCAGGGTGGAACTGGGAGCAAGAATTATCCTACATTCATATTCAGAGAAATTTAATGGAGTTGCCACACCTTGCACAGGTGGCAGAGCAGATTAACTGGAGTTGGTTGCCATGTGAAGAATGCAAGCTGCCATGTGAAGAACTGAGGAATAATGTGGGCTCTTTTTGCTAAAAGAAAGATCTTAGTATACATGCTTGAAACATACAGAGCCATGGTAATGTCAAGAAGGCAATTTCTCTGACAATATATGTCATCGCCCCTGTAAACTGGATAACCTATGAGAGAAGAAGGGCACTTTTCTCATAACTGACCCAAAGGCCAAGAGGCTGTAAAGGGAGAAGGACCTGGCAGGGTAACTTTGCACAGAAGTACAAAACAGGAAGACAAGCAGTTAAGGGAACAGACTGATGACCTGCAGGCAAAGGAAAGCATAACTCCATCAACTTAGAAAATATTTTCGGGGCACGAAAGGGCAAATGATAGAATATTATGTTTGCAGATCTAATTTACTACAAAATGGTAGTAAATTAAAGCAATGGTAGTGTACTACAAAAACATGGGAAAAAGCATCCTGCAAATCTTTAAACACAGGTCACATTCCATTTTGTAAGAGAGAAGTGATAAGTATCATCCTAAAATAAGAATACCTCATAATGTAACTGAAATGATAAAGTCCAAGCCCATTGTCCTTCTTGGGAATGTAAAACACTTAGAAATGAGTGCGGAAGTATTTTCCTCTGGAGAAATATTCTCAATTGCTTATTTTTGCAGAAGGAGTGAAACCTCCTGACACCATTCAAGTTGTCTTGGAATCTAGAGGGCAGTTTGGTGTTGAGTTGGAGGAAAACTCAGTATTGTAACTTCGAGAAACATCACATATCAATAGTTATAGAGCCTACATAATTTGAAAATAGCCAAATAGCCCCTAAACTATTGGTATGAGGGAATCTCAAGGTCAGTGACATCACTAGGATAATTGGGGTCGGTATCTACAGTCTTGCTGAGCTGGATACAAAGACAGTTCCAGTACCTGGCAAGAGGTGCTGGGCACAGGGTACTTGGCCTTCTGCGTGAAAAGCCAGATGTCTTTGGTTGAACAAGAGCAGAACCATGGAAGATAATTCAAATAAATGAAAAATAGTTGCTGTATAGTTTGCAGGCTGTTGAATGAACTTTTTGGACCCATTCCAGGATATCAGCCTTACTGCTGAGTAGACAATTTCCCATCCAATGGATAGTCTTCAGTTCTAAGTCTCCAGTGAGAGACTAATGGAACAGCAACAGGCATGATAAAGCAAAGTAATGAAAGATACCGTGATCTTGGCTATAGAATCAGCTGTAATAAGCGTATTCAGCAAAACAAATTACTTCTGTTTGAAAAGACTGGGACTAGATAGGAAAGGAGATACTGTGGTATTGAAGCTGGCTTAGTCCAGGAGTCCCTTCAGCAAGACAGAAGCATCAGAATAAGGACTGATGAAACAATAGCATTCTGGACCAATTCATATATCAGGTCCTTTATTGTCTGAGAAAACTACTAAACTTCAAGGCCAAGAGATGTGTTATCCTACCAGTTTGTCACTACAGAAATAAGTCTTCTAACGGGAGAACTGGTGTTTGGTCTTCAACTTGTGCACTAGGTAATGAAGTAGAAAGAGATATCAAACAGAGGATGCTCTGGAAGCATAATGGTTTGTTTAGAAAAGAAGAGCAGATTGAGAGAAGTCCATTTTGCAGAATTTGATGCCACCAAACCCAGAATTAGGGAGCAATGGGCCTTGATTCCATTTTTTAATTTCTTTTGTCATGATTGGAATTGGGTGGAGCAGCACTCTGGAAACCTTTGAGCCCTTAATGGGTAGTTTCATTGGACCCAATAAAGGCACAGCAAAAAATCTGTGGGTGCCTGTCTCTTGAAGAGACAAGGGAGTCACCCAACCACTTCTGGGACACAGTGAAAAGCTTAGATTATGAAGCTACAATAGCTTTAGAGTTTGCTACCCTTAGAGCTTGCTCCCAAAGATAGGCTCACCAGCATGAGAAATAATTGCAGTGAGCCTACTGCATACATCTCTTATTGTGCTTATAAGAGTCTACTGAGGGGGAAAAAAGCATAATTCATGCCCATCCAGAAGAGGAAGTTTACTCCCACAGCACTGGCACTTATGAAATGACACCATAAGACTGCAGGCTGTCCATGACACAGGTCAAAAATAACTTTATATAGATCCAGAAGGGTTGAGAGGATGACTACAGGTAGTCCTCACTTAACAACTACAACGGGTACTGGCAACTGTCACTAAGCGACAGGCATTAAGCAATCATGTGACTGCAATGGACTTACGACCTTACTTCTGCCACAGTCATTACGCGAGTCATCTGCAGTTGTTAAACAAGACATCACATGACCATGACTTCTGATTTTACTGCTGGCTTCTCCATCAACTCTAATTGTTAGAAGCCGGTGCAAATGGCGATCACATGACTGGGGGACGCTGTGACAGCTGTAAATGCCCACCAGTTGTGAAGTGCCCAAATCTTGATCACATGCCCGCAGAGATGCTGTGACAGTCATAACTGCAAGGACTGACCATAAAGTTACTTTTTCAGTGCTGTTGTAATTTTGAACGGTCGCTAAACAGGACAGTTAAGCAAGGATTACCTACAACACTAAAATAAACATTATTTTAAAAAAACCTTAGAAACTTGATAAAAGAATGCGCTCAAGAACAAACATGCTATTGCTGTTGTGGCTGAAAATGAACTGAAGTAGTTCAGCAGAAGCTGCATTAGCTGTGTAGTATGGACAGGTCAGGGCTCTCACTGAACATGCTTGTAGGTTCTCGAAGCTTTTAAACAGGGCTCTGTACAAGTGCATTACTCATGAGTACAAATCACTAACACCATAATGAAAAAGGGTGAGGTTTTTTTTAATATTAATAGGACTTGATTACATCACTGTTTTTAGAATGGGACATCACCAAATCATTTATTTGAGGCTGAATCATATGCTTCTTATAAAAATAAGGAACAATTACGTTAAATTTAAAGTTTTAGAGAAGCAAGTTACAGAATCATTAACTCTTTATACATTCTATCCATCTCCTGATCCAAGCAGCTCTTTTGTTTCTGCTAAATATGAACTTAACAAGCTTTATGGGTTCAAAACAGAATGTTTATTACATTGCATCAGGCAATAATATTGGGAAAAGAAAGAAAGAGTTAAGAAGTTATTGGCTTTCAGAGTGAGACATATTAAGCCATGTAATATTCACTATCTAATTAGCATACCAGTGGAAAAGTATATAGAGATTCAAGATCTGTTAATCAACATTTCTAAATTGTATAGTTCCAATTCTTCCATATTTATCACAGGACTGGATTTCTTGCTTTGCCCTTTTCATTTTGAAAGACCTTCCCAAATTGCTTCATATAATTTTAAATAAATTTACAAGATATTGAACAAAGGTTTGTCACAAGGACATCCTACAATATTCATTTTGTAAATTGCAGTTATCTATTGAGAAAGGTGAATTTGGCATTTATCCTAGCTTTGGTCACTGTCTCAAATAAAGAACTTCAGAACTGAGTTGCTCTTTTAGCTCAACTTGAGAGTTATTATTTGACCTCACTGACATTCTAACAAATATTGGGATTCCTGTTAATGTGGTTGGCTGTTGGCTTGTTTGTTTATAAGACTTCTATGGCTGCCCATTTTACGAAACACAACTCTGGGCGGCTCACAACACAGTTTGACCCGGTTATTCCCAATGCAGTGAACAGGGTTTTCAGGAATGGTAGCTCGGCCACTTGTATATAGACCCATGTCTCTCCTGGCTGGCTAAAGCTTCCTGGGATGTGACAGGTGGTTGGGTTCTGCTGGTGGTCAATTCTTTAAGAGAGGGGGTGACTTTTTTAGGGAAGGTGGCTTGCGGAGCAACTCCAAAGAGGTGGATTATCTGGACCCTTTCCAATTGGGTTTCAGGCAGGCTTCAATTCAACCCTAGTAAGGCTGAGTGGCCTTGGGTTCTAGGGCCCCCTGGTTCTGGGGATTCCCTACCTCTTGTTCTAGATGGAGCTGCAGTGCCCCAAACAGAACTGGTGCATAATTTGGGGGGTCCTCTTCAACTTTCAGCTCTTGTTCAAGGACCAGGTAGATGCTGTGAACAAGAGCCTTTGCACAGCTTCATGTTGTAAACCAAATGCACCCTTTCCTGGACCGGGAGGCTCTGTTCAGTCATCCATGTCTTAGACACATCCTAATGGACTATTACAATGTATTCTATAAGAGGTTGAAGGGCATCCGGAAGCTGCAGTTGGTACAAAAACCATCAGCCCATTTCTCAATCTACGCATGGTCACTTCTAGATCTATGCATGTAATACCCTGAGAACTATATGGGTCGCCAATATGCTTCCAGGTTCAATTCAAGGTGCTGGTGGTTACCAATAAAGCCCTTCATGCGATGCGGCTAGGTTATTTGCAGGACTGCCTCTGTCTGATCATGTCTACCCATCCCATTAGCTCTGGCAGGAGAGGCATGTAACAGATCCCATCCATTAAAGAGTGCCACCTGGCAGGGCTCAGAAAGAAAGCCTATTCTCTTGCAGTGCCTGCCCAATGACAATAAATTATCCCCTGGAGATCAGATTGCCCCCAACCCTGGTGACCTGTTGCAAGGCCCTGAAAAAATGGCTGTTTCTGGGCTTGTGGGGTGGAGTGACTTTTGAAGCCTGTTATTTAGTTTTATTGAAATATTTGTATTGTATTTGTATTGATAGTTTTGTTATTGTTTTTATCTCAGCTGTTTATTATCTATTTATTTTTATTTTTTGTTTGGTTTTTTTAAAATTGTTGTTAGCTACCCGGAGTTGTTTGGGCCATATAAATTGAATAAATAAATACCTGATTTTCAGCAATGTATATTTGGCGAGTGCTTATCAACATTATCAGCATTCCAAAGATTTTGTCGAATCATACTGGATCACTCACAGTTTATTAGAACCAAACCTGGAAATTTTGTTTTTTCCAAATTTTGGACAAAATGAAATCTAGATGGGGTAAGTAGAGCAAGGCTGGTGTGCATCACATCCTCCTTCCCTGCCTCCACTCAATTACAGCATATCCCACTGGTCAGCCTGCCCCCTATATTCCCAGGACCTTCCCTCCCACCTCTCAGGTATCACTGATGAACTGGCCTGTTCTCCTGTTCCTTACTGGGATAGTCTCAGCTGTATGCAGCAGGCTCCTAACACAGTATAACCCAGGCTTTTTCCCTGTCCCCTACTTATCTCCCCCATCCAGCAGGACCAACACATCTGAGGCACCAAGCTGAACAAGGGTACACACAGATTTTTTTATGATATCTTACCCAATCCCTGGCTCCAGGTACGTTGGTGGATACATAGGAGTTGGTCTGTAAAGAAATTAAGCCCATACAAGATTTTATTTATTTGTTCGTTTTTCAAATTTGTGCTACCGCCCATCTCCCCCAAAGAGGGACTCTGAGCCGTTTATCAATTAAGCATTAAAAACAGTAATCATAATAAAGCATAAAATATAATACAATACAATATAAAAAAAAAAAATCCAGATGGCTACAAAAGATTGTAAATATGAGGGGAGCACTCTAAGGTCCCAGCCATCCCCAGGAATGACTACCCTCTCCCTACCCCAAGCCCAGTGGCAGAGCCAGTTCTTCAGGGACTTCCAGAAGGTCAGGAGGGATGGAGCTTGCCTGACCTCTGGTGGCAGGATGTTCTAGAGGGTGGGCGCCACTGCAGAGAAGGCCCGTTTCCTGGACCCTGCCAAACAGAATTCTTTTACCGATGGGGTTCGTAACTTGCCCTCTCTGCATGAACAGGTGGGAAGGGTTGATGTCATGGGAATGAGATGGCCCCTCAGGTAGCCTGGACCTATGCCATGTAGGGCTTTAAAGGTCATAACCAACACCTTGAATTGGACCTGAAAGCAAACTGGTACCCAGGGCAGCTCACGCAGGAAAGGCGTTACATGTGCCAATCTTGGGGTACCAAGAATTGCCCACAGCGCCACATTCTGGACCAGCTGTAGCTTACAGATACTATTCAAGGGTAGCCCCATGTAGCGCGCATTGCAATAGCCTATATGGGAGATGACCAAGGCATGAGTGACTCTTCGGAGGGCCTTCCAGTCCAGGAAAGGGCATAACTGGTGCACAACATGAACTTGTGCAAAGGCCCTCCTGGCCACGACTGCCACCTGCTCTTCAAGCAGGAATTGTGAGTCCAGAAGGACCCCCAAGTTACACACCGGGTCTGTCTAGGGCAGCGCAACCCCATCCAGAACTAAAGATGACAATTTCCTGGATACAGAGGAGCCATTAACCTATAGCCATTCCGTCTTGCCAGTGTTCAGCTGAAGCCTGTTGTTCCCCATCCAGGCCCTCACAGCCCCCAGGCACCGAGAGAGGGCAGTCAGAGCATCACTCACCTCACCCAGGACAGAGATGTATAATTGGGTATCATCAGCCTACTGATGATACCTCATCCCGTGGTGACGGATGATCTTACCCAGCGGTTTCATGTACATGTTGAGCGGAGAGAGAAAAGAACCCTGCGGCACTCCACAAAGGAGGGGCCGAGGGTCGGATCTCTTGCTCCCTATCACCACCAACCTGCCCTGGAGGAAGGAGGTGAACCAGCACAAAACCACGCCGCCCACCCCCAACTCCCTGAGCCGCCCCAAAAGGATACCATGGTCGATGGTATTGAAAGCTGCTGAGAGGTCAAGAAGAGCAAGGCTGGATGCACTGCCTCCATCCCGCTCTCGCCAGAGATCATCCATAAGTGCGACCAATGCTGTTTCTGTCCCATATCCGGGCCTGAAGCCTGACTGGAAGGAGTCTAGATAATCTGTTTCTTTCAGAATCCTCTGGAGTTGTAACACCACCACTTTCTCAACCACCTTCCCCAAGAAGGGGAGGTGGGAGACAGGACGAAAACTGTCCAACACAGTAGGGTCCAGGGATGGTTTCTTGAGGAGGGGGTATACCAGCCGGAAACACTCCCTCTCCCAAGTATGTATTAACCATCACCTGGGCTCAACAAGATGTCACCTCCCGGGCTGCCTTCACCAGCCAGGAGGGGCATGGATCTAGATGACAAGTGGTGGCATTTACAGTCTGGGGGATCCTGTCTACTTCCTTGAGTCCAACAGGATCAAACTGGTCCCAGATAACTGGGTAAGTATTTTCCCTTGGCATCTCCTCAGACTGTGCCACACACTTGGAGTCCAACTTAGAAAGGATCGAAGCGATTTTATCCTGCAGATGCTCAGAAAACTCTTCCGCATGGCCCTGTAGGTGGGTCACTGGGCCCACCTTCCCCAAAAAGGATCAAGTGATTTTAAACAGGGCCACCGGGCGGCATTCTGCGGACGCAGTAAGAGTGAAGCAATACTGACTTTTCGCTGCTCTTACCACCACAAGGTAGGCCTTAACAGCAGCTCTAGCTTAATTATCAAAGCCCCACCAGATCATCTCATTACAAAGCAGAGGGTAACCCAGACAAATAACTTTGGAAAAGGGCAGGAGAACATGATTTACCAATGTCCACCTCCCACTCCAGATTTTATTTCTTAGCGTAGATTCCTCAAACTCAGTGACTTCAAGGTTATTTGGGGTATTATTATGATCACCATAATTTATACCACATTGAGCGCTGTGGATAATTCACACTGTACTCTAACATGTCTATATCAGGCTGTGTAATTCCCAGGTGGGTGAAGGCTGTTTAAGCTACACCAGCAATTAGATATCAACTGGACTAATTGTTACTGGCAAAACCCGTAACAAAAAGTTTTGTAACAAAGTTCACACGAATGGAGAGTCACTGATGAACAGTCAAAATATAATTCAAGAAAGTTTGTCTTAGAATGTTTGAAGTGATTTAACAGTATTGTATTTTAGTGAACGTCTGAGGAAAATACTTTCTTTGTGCTTTTGTTTGTATTTTGACAAGGAGCTAGAGGCATCTTTTAAAAAGAAAAAAGAAAACTAAAAATCAGTGAAGAAAGGGAAGCAATCAGATCACACAGTTCCTGTTCTGTTTAAAAATATACCACAAGTTGATAACTTCTTCAGAAGGGAGGAGGTATTTTCATTTATAACATTAGGTGTGAATGTAATGAAATCATACCAGAGGGGAACTGCATCCCTTTCCCAGCAGATTTGCCCAGGAGAAACTGGTTATCCAAGTTTCATGAAACTGGCCATTCCTACTCCATGGAGATCCCCCTGTTCTGCCAGGGAGCTTGATAGCACTTTTTGTCTGCCAAGAAGCTGCTCTATTTTGATCTCCTATTTTTGTATATACAGGCAGTTCTTATGGCCTAGATCATATCCAGGTTGTTAATTCTGCTATAAAAACTGAAGAGATGGATCTCTGTTCAAAATTCCTTCAATAAAGTTAGCTCTATTTTAAGACTCATATCTATCTATCTTCAGGCTTCCTCATCATTCAAGAGCAGTATATCATTATAGGTCAGTGGATCATTGAATAAGTGAACTCATTTTCCAACAGTCACACACTTTAAGTGACCTGGAACTTCCTACTGCTTGAACATGTTGCTCCAGGCTACTGATTCTTAAACTGTGTGCAGAAGAACACTGACATGCCAGGAGAATATAAATAATCACAAGTTTGTATCAGCACAAAATAGCTACTGTCAGAAATATCTACCTGCTGTGTCTCTGCATCATTAATAGCACTGGCCTATCCTCTTCCCAATCAAGAATGGCTCTTGCAAAAAATTAGCTTTGTATCCTGGCTAAAGTAAATTTTTTCCAGGTGTTTCTCCAGTTTTAAATTGAAAAATCCATACCAATTAAGTCTGAATAAAGAAGGAAAATATTTTGTGTTTGGCCCTTTGATTCAATATGGGAAGAAAACAGTATCCTTAACAATTTTATTTGCCGCACCTCAGTAGCCCCAGTGCCTACCTCACTTCCAAGCTAATCAACGTTGGAACGCTTCCCAGCAATTTCCAGCACTAATTAGATGGACAGTGACTAGTCTGCTGGGCAGAGAGTTTGCAGGCCACACACAGGTTGGCTAAAAGGGGCATACAGCCCATGAATTGTCTTTGTCACATCAGAACCCATTTCTTTCATCATTTCTGACCTGGAATTTATAGACCCTTCATTGGCTACAAAGGTTATGTATTACAGATGAATAGAGGAAGCAAGTTTGAGATTTGGTTGGTTTTGTTCAAGATCATCCCAACTTTGCATTAAAAGAGCTTTTCACTTACCCCACATCTCGATCCAGCATAGTGCCTGGGTGAAACGGGGGGAAGGCGTTGCCGTTTGGGGGCTCCTTTGGAGAGTACAGCTTGAATGACTTAGAGGAACAGCCTGAGGGAGGAAGAAAGAAGGCCACAGATTTAATGAATGCTACTTAGAAAGATGGTAACTACAGAAAAAGTAACTTCTGTGTAATATCTGTGATGCTACAGATGCTCCAAGACCCACCCTGCTAGTACACCAGCTCTGTTTCGTGTCTTCTTCATGTTCCAAATAGAAATGGTTAACTCATTAAGAAAGCCCACTGCTGTGATTTCAAACTGCTAGGTGTAAGGGGATCAGTATTAGAGAAGAATCTAATATTTAAGGGTAGTATTGTCTTCTACAACCTTGCTAAGCCTTGGAGGAATTTTAACTGAGATCTACAATTGATAAGCAGCATTCTATTATTTTTTTCTGCTGAGCCCAACCTACTGTAGATAAAGGATTTTGATTTTTGTTAGAAGATACAAACCAAAAGTAGTAATACATCACAGACGTGTTGGGCTTCAACTCCAAAGCCATGAGACCAACTGACAAAACTAAGCAACCAATCAGCATAATGTAGGATAACATGCACCAGTTTCTATGTGATGTTGGTGTACAGAGTTTCTATATCCACAATTACCAGAGGAATGTCTTCTGGAAGATCATTAAGAGACATTAGTTTCCTCAAAATAATAAACAGAAGAGCTAGAAATAAAAGGATTTAAGGCATAATCCATATCATCTGAGACAATGAACCTCTAAGAATTACAGGTTTGTGTATTTCAGATATCACACTGATACGTATACAAGAAAGCTTGCTTAGATCCTTTTGGTGATCTTAGTGGAATATAAAAATTGCAGATTTTAGAACTCAGTGTTGGAAAACTATGTATAATTCAATTTGTACATAAGATTACTGCATTCCAACTACTAACTAACTACTTGTTCTGAGCTTATAGATGGTGTTTCATTCTGCGCAGCTAAGATTACAAGACATGTGATTCTGCTTGCTGACAATTGCAACTTAAGCACAATGATGATGAAAATCAACAGTGAAGAGTCCATTTTGATATTCTAACCTTTTTTCTGAAGTTGTTTGTGGGTACATGATTTGCTACAGTCAAAGCATTTTGTGGTATCAGAGGTAACAGAAATAAGCCTCAAGATCACTACAGAACAGCCTCTTCTCTCAATGAAAGGCAGATTAATACTACAATTGATGGTCTATTGGTTCTCCTTTAGTGATTCCACGAATCCTAAATATTGTTTATCTGAATGCTCTTTCACTGCAGAGAAGGAAAGTATGTACTGTAGGTGGCTTAGCGTGGATTTGAGAATTCTTGCCAATGCAAACTTATACAGAACAAGCTACATAAAGCTTCAGTTCAAAAAGGCTGCTATTGATCCTATCCTCTGGATAAGCATGAAAGAATCGAATTTATAATTACAGACCTCAGGGGATGACATTTAGAATAACACTTTATGTTCACAAAATTCCCTAAAAGTAGGAAACAGTAACCCATAGCACAGATTTTATTCTTTCACTAAGACTCACTCATTCATCCCTATTACCTACAGCCACTGTGTTCCAAGGAAGAGATATTTTGGTTTGTTTTTTTTAGTCCATACTTCAATAAGCAAAGTTGAAACTGATACTGCTTTTCCCAAACCATATCAATTTCAACAAAGCACAGGGGGACTGAGGTAGATGCCATTTAAACATAGCAAGTTCAACCTGTGAATTGTCTTTAAAACAGCAGTGTGATTGTAGAGATTTTCTCTTAGCCAGCCAACAAATGTCACTAGAGGGCTCCAAGTGCTGCTCATTAATCTCCTCTATAATCAATGCATTCCACTGACACAATCCCAGTTTTTCTCCCCTCCTTCCCATTCCACTTTTTATGGATGTTATGGGTTTTCCACTCTCTCCCTTTTTCTTCCTCATTTAAATCAGCAGAACAAAGCCAGAGCTTGCCTCTGTTTCTCTAGAAGAAGCAACATGCCAAAGCATTAATAGCTCTTGGTAAGCAAGAAAGACCAGTTCTATCCATGGCAGGTGCCATCATGTCTATATCACACATGTTGCAGCACCTCACTTTCTCCATCCAGGTACAACTGTTGGTAATGATTATTTAATTAAAGTTGGGAATGCTTAGCTGACAATTGCAGAAACATCACCACAATAAAAAGTGCCTAAGAAACAACTCAGAACCACCAGATCAAAGATCAGGGCCAAGTCATGGAATTTTACACACCATATGACTTTATATGAAAGTCAAGGAGCACAGTGGAAAAATGGGGCTTAGATTATATATAAAGAAAACCAAACTAATGACAATAGATACAGCAATCACCTTTGAATTGACAATGAATATACTAAAATGGTGGATAGCTTCTGCCTTTTAGGATCAACTATCAACAGTAAAGGCCATCAGTCAAGAAATAACACTACATACTAGCACTTGGTAGAGTAGCAATGAAGGACTTAGAAAAGATATGCAGATGCCATGATGTGTCTATACCTAAAAACATCAGAATCATGCAGGCAATGGTTTTCTTTGTGATTCTCTATGGAAGTGAGAGTTGGATTTGAAGAAGCAGGATAGAAAAAGTACTGATGCTTTTAAACTTTGGTATTGGAGAAGACTCCTGAGAATTCCATGGATAGTCAAGAAAATAAATGCATCTTTGAACAAATCAACCCAGGGTTTTTGTTCAAGGCATGCATGAACAGGCTCAAATTACTGTATTCTGGACACATTGTGTGAACACCCAGCCCTCTTGTTAAGTCTATAATGCTGGGAAATGTGGAAAGAAAATGAAGAAGAGGATGACCAACAGCAAGGTGGATGAACTTAATTGCAGCTGCAATGAATACCCCACTGGAAGACCTGAAGAAGCAGACTGGAGACAGACCTTCATGAGAAAATCCATGTAGTTGCTAAGAGTTGACACTGACTTGATGGCACATAATCAATCAAGCGATGATGCTATAATTGCATATTCCTGGCATTTCAAACAGTTTTTTGTCACCTTCCCAGAAATAATTTCAAGAAAACAGCTGAAGAGTGGCCCACACTGCTCATTCCTGAGATATATACTTCTTTATTATTAAGATATGGTTGCTCTATAGCAGATAGTTGCTCTGGAAACCATATTCTGACCATTCCCTCATATCTATGGATGGGAAAGAAATTTGGATTGCATTTCAGTGCAAATTAATCCAAACAAATATACAGTTTATGCCAAAATCCATTTTTTTTTTCAAAATTATGTGACAGAACAAAATATGTATAAAGCATGTGTTTGGAGAAAAAATGCAAACACATATTTGTGAAAAATCATTTGTACACAATTCATATATAAGTATAGTATACTAAATGTATTATGAGAAGGGTATATAAACCCTTCTCATAATACATTAATGAGTTCTCATAAAACTCTCAACAATTTTGTGTATTTTTTTAAAGAATAAAGTGACATGGATTATGGGTTGAAACAAATTTGAGACTGTAAAAACTGAGCAAAACTAATTCATATTCACCCAATTTTACACAAATCCATTCAACATGCATAGGGATGTTCTTGTGATAAACTGGAGGCTGCTATGTACAGGATAGACCTTTAACTTTAAACCACACAGATTCAGAAACATATAAAATCCAGGACAAGTTAAGAAATATATTTTTGTTTTGCACATATTTTGACAAAGAGATATGAATAATGATAGGTTATTCTCAGTGTGAGGATAAAGCAGTCTAAATTGCAGGTCTCGTTTTACTTGCATGCAGCATGACTCCAATTTACAACATTTAAAACAGATACCTGCTGCAGCCCAGAGCTTCTGGGGTGGAGTCCCCAAAATGAATTCCATTTAGCTTGAAAACTCACACTATAAACCCCACTGCCTCACCTCAGCAGAGCCTTAATTACAGTCATACCCCTAACTCATGTTTAAACAGATCTCAGAGCTTCATACAGAAAGGGAGAGCATGAGGGACCTTCTGGGTGACCTTTCCGTTGCTGTGGAGATAGAGAAATCACCGAGGCAACCACCCTGCTCCTCCCCTCCCAGCATCCCTTGACAGGCACCATCTGCTGCTGGGTGAGTAATGGAGCTTGCCAGGCTGGCTGCAACCCCAGGTTGACCAAAAAGGATAGTCAGCCTAACTATTCTGGACAACTCACAGCACCTAGACTTGGCATTCCAAAATATTTGAGTTCCTCCTTAATATGCAGCAAGATAGAAGAAAGATAGCTGTGTTCACTCATAAAGCTAATACTGTTTTAGTTTATGAAGATTAACACAATGAGCCATAAACTCATGCAATTTCCCACTACATCTGATCAACCATAAGACGACTATCTGAAACTTCTGCTTCTTTTAGATGAGCTGCATCTAAAAGATATATGAAACTTAAACTGGTTGGATTAAGCTAATTCCATTAATGATGGCTTGAAGTGGACTTATTTTAGAAAACTAGTTTGTTAGCTTCTACCTTATTAGACTTCAGGAAATTATTAAAAAGACTTTTAAGAGGTCCTTTGATTTATGTTGTTACTGTCTATTTTATTGGTTTTGGACTGCTTGTTCTATGATTTCATCTGTGGTTTAATTTGGGGGGACTGCTTATTGTTTATTTTATGTAATTTTACTTGTACATGTTAGTATTGAGACTGTAACCCACCTTTGAATGAAGCAGGCAAAAAACCAAATAAATAGATGAAATAATCTAACATGGAAACAAAAGCCTCCAAATTCCTTGTGTCCATTCTTGGAGAACATTTACCCTCATAATACTAATACTTGATAGAGCCAGCCAGTGGGGCAGCATCTCTTTGCAGCTGTGAAAAATCCAGGGATCAAAGGACCAGAGGACTAGCTAAAACCCTTTACATTAGCACAGCTTAATAACAAAACAACAAACTGCAATAAAACATTCATAATACTTTCCTCTGGAAATCCACTGTCTTGTTTGCTTTTACTCCAAGACAAAGCCTGTGCTCAATATTTAGACTGAACATGCAGGATTGGGCAGTATATATGTATATTTTGTGTGTACATGTGTATAAACTTTTAAAAAATATAACTGGATCTAGTGGTAGATTTCTAGCTGTTATGCAGTAAACTGACAAATATTTATGATTCTCAATTGTTTAATGATAAAAACATTTTCATTTCTCCTATCCAAACTTCTGCTGCTGAAATGAAAAAAAGAACAAAAATGGAGTTTCCAAAAGTGAATTTATATATGAAAGGATTGTATATTCTGCTGTTTGACACTCAAAACTAATTCATGAGTTCAGAATGCTTTAATTTTAAATGCCTACCTTCTAAACCAGGATACCTATTCAGTATGTTCTGGGATTCTAGTTAAAAAAAAAATCCATCTTTGTCATGGAAGGAGTCTGCCTCTTGTTATGTTCTGCAATACTTCACTTTTTTTTTCAGAGAATAGAAAGCTGGGTATATTCACCATCCTTTAGTACTTACTTGGAATAAAAAAAATTATTAATTCTTACACTAGAATAAGTCTACTTCCGCATGAGAAGATCTCTGACCACATATCTATGGGGTCTCTAAAAGGCAGAGACTGAAAATTCTACTATCTCAACTATGATCTCAGGCAATAGTGCTGCTTCATGTAGCATTTATATTTTATCTACCAAAAGTCCATCCCATCTAGTTTCTGAAGTCAAATATTTTGCAGGTGGTGTTGCTGTTTATTCGTTTAGTCACTTCCGACTCTTCATGACTTCATGGACCAGCCCACGCCAGAGCTTCCTGTTGGTGGTCAACACCCCCAGCTCCCCCAGGGACGACTCCGTCATCCCTAGAATATCATCCATCCATCTTGCCCTTGGTCGGCCCCTCTTCCTTTTGCCTTCCACTCTCCCTAGCATCAGCATCTTCTCCAGGGTGTCCTGTCTTCTCATTATGTGGCCAAAGTATTTCAGTTTTGCCTTTAATATCGTTTCCTCAAGTGAGCAGTCTGGCTTTATTTCCTGGCGTATGGACTGGTTTGATCTTCTTGCAGTCCAAGGCACTCTCAGAATTTTCCTCCAACACCACAGTTCAAAAGCATCGATCTTCCTTCTCTCAGCCTTCCTTATGGTCCAGCTCTCGCAGCCATATGTTACTACAGGGAACACCATTGCTTTAACTATGCGGACCTTTGTTGTCAGTGTGATGTCTCTGCTCTTAACTATTTTATCGAGATTTGTCATTGCTCTTCTCCCAAGGATTAAGCGTCTTCTGATTTCCTGACTGCAGTCAGCATCTGCAGTAATCTTCGCACCTAGAAATACAAAGTCTTTCACTGCTTCTACATTTTCTCCCTCTATTTGCCAGTTATCAATCAAGCTGGTTGCCATAATCTTGGTTTTTTTGAGGTTTAGCTGCAAGCCAGCTTTTGCACTTTCTTCTTTCACCTTCATCATAAGGCTCCTCAGTTCCTCTTCGCTTTCAGCCATCAAAGTGGTATCATCTGCATATCTGAGATTGTTAATGTTTCTTCCAGCGATTTTAACTCCAGCCTTGGATTCCTCAAGCCCAGCATGTCGCATGATGTGTTCTGCGTACAAGTTGAATAGGTAGGGTGAGAGGATACAGCCCTGCCGTACTCCTTTCCCAATCTTAAACCAGTCCGTTGTTCCGTGGTCTGTTCTTACTGTTGCTACTTGGTCGTTATACAGATTCTTCAGGAGGCATACAAGATGACTTGGTATCCCCATACCACTAAGAACTTACCACAATTTGTTATGGTCCACAGAGTCAAAGGCTTTAGAATAGTCAATAAAACAGAAATAGATGTTTTTCTGAAACTCCCTGGCTTTTTCCATTATCCAGCAGATATTGGCAATTTGGTCCCTAGTTCCTCTGCCTTTTCTAAACCCAGCTTGTACATCTGGCAATTCTCGCTCCATGAATTGCTGAAGTCTACCTTGCAGGATCTTGAGCATTACCTTACTGGCATGTGAAATGAGTATTTCTCATAATATACGGTGTACCTTTCCATACGCTATGTTCACTGTTATTATTCACTGTTATTATTTGAGCACCCCATAGAATAATTACATTCTTGTTTGCATACCAGTTTGGAAAGTGTGAAGTATATCAGCTCATACCAAAATGGGAACATAATGAACTTGCTTCCCATCCTTTTTCTCTCAAGCATTGTTTATGTGAGTTGAAGTGTCCCCCTCCCCATTTGGCCTCCTGCTTGCCAAATCCTTTAAGTACTATAACCTGGTGGTACATTACAGATATGGGAACTTGAGCTCCAAAAATCTCTCAGTCTGCCTGGCCATTACTGAACATTCTGAAAATCTGCACATTGGGAGGTAGCAGGTTGGGAAAGGCTGTATGAGACTCTCTTTGCTTCACCACCACCTAAATTGTGCGAAGTAAAACACTTGCCTGGTTATCTTAGGTTGCTTAATTTCATTACAGGTACAAAATGTTGGTTTGCTGGACAAAAATCTGGCTGCTGAATCAGAGAATTCAAAGTGTACTCCTTCATTCATCGCCAAAGTACCACCCAGCATCTTCATTCCTTTTGTTTTTTTTTTCCAGCAGTGTTTAAAAAGGGGCTGCCAGTTCCTCTTACATTACCCATATTTGTACTTCAGCCTTCACTACACATGGAACAGACCAAAAGGAAAATGATGTGGTGAAATAGATGATACTGTTTCAGAACTACAAACAGAAGATCAAATCAGGTAATGTTTCCTTTTGTAGAAAACACTCCCTTTAAGTAGAAAAGTAGCACAGCAGGAAGAGAATATTGTTATCTTTTCTTTTCTCTCTACAAATAATGTGTGAAAGTTATATTAACATGTGGTAACACTTTTAAGCATCCTTTATCATAAAACCTGGATAGTATTGACCTATTCAACTTTTTACTCTGCTGCATACTGATTTAAAAAAATTTTCTTTTCTTTTTAACTGAGACTGGATTTGAAGATGCACAAAAAACATCTATGAAAACATGGTTTCTCGGGGGTACTAAAAACATTTTTAACCATGTGGATGACATGCAATTTGCAACTTGAAATCTTTTGTTATGCAAGTATTGGGTGGGTAGCAGCTGGCAAATATATTCAAACTACCTCACCACCGGGCCATGTGAGGTTCTCCCCCTACATACCTTTTATCTAAAAGCAAGCACCTAGGGCAACAAACCATGGAGGAAAATGCCTTGTTAAGAACTGCAGGAATAGAGCTAGAATCACAGTTCAGGGTAACTGCCTTGATACCCAGAAACGACTTTGATATGCAGAAAACGTGACTCCACATACTACTGAAACCAACAGAATAGTACCGCTAACACACAAAACCAGAAAAAGCACACTAAACTCCCGTTTCACAGCAAATACATAGAAGAGAGGTTTTGGTAATAGATTTCTATGATCTGAGTATATACACTGTCACACAACTGTCTCCAAACTACTCCTTCAGGTGATGCTGAAACTGTTAGAAAAAAACCCTCTCCATTAGACATTTAATGAGGTGAATTACATATGAACAGATCCAGCTTATTAAGCAATACCCTCAACTCCAATATCTCAATATTAGCGGATCAGATACAAATGTGTAGGTTGAAAGAGACCTTTCAATAGAAAAAAAATTCAGAAAAAAGTCACAAAGGAGCAACTGCCCCAGGACTATATATATTAGACTATCTTATGGTGATTCCAAGTCTGAATGCTTCCCACTTAAAATTCCATTCATATGGAAAGCTATAACAGCAAGAAGGAAGTCTGCCTCATTTTTTACATGGAGAGGTATTCTGAAATAGTACAATACAGAGTCCACTGCGTGTTATCTACCTTTTCTGAATTGCTAAATGGATTTTAACTGCAATTCAATCCCACATTCTTCACTAATCAAATTCAATACCCCAGCCACTACAAATTTATTCAATTAGTTATGGTCAAAGAATGAACTTGGGTCTGCATAGCAGTTAATCAATAATATCCTGTGATTGTCAGTAATTTGCAACAATTATAATGAGGCAGATATATCTCCCCTGGTAACAGCATGACATGGCAGTGCCCATAAGATCAGAATATATGGAGATCCTCTCAAAAGGTAGTCTAGAATGGACCCTAGCCAGATAGTCTAGAAAGACACATAGTATAGAACAAACTTATGTTATCAATTGTCAGTTATGTGACCAGATGGTATCAGCTGTTAATGTGAAACAACAGTTTAGCTAGAGAGAAGTGAGTTGTGATACTGGATGTGATTCACTAGGGAAAGGCAGAAAGATGGGACAGTGTCTACAATGATCAGAAGATTAAAGAAGAATTGTTAAAGGCTTAGCAACTGGAAACTTGATATTAGACCCTGAAGGCCTTCCTGGAGTAGCACAGCCGCAGGACAAACAGAACTATTGTCACTCAGCAGATACTGCTGCAAGTAATAAAAAAAAAACTGCTATTAAAGTGGTACACAAAGAAGCCAGCTAAATCTTTGCAATGTCCAAAAAAACAGAAAAGGGGAAATTGTTGTCCTGAGTTAAAACATTCAGGTTAAAAACTTATATACAATCTGAACTCTATGTTGAGACTGAACCATATGTTGGAAATAATCAACAGAACTATAATTATTCACCTGTTCACTTTGCAGCTCTTTGCTTAGCATTCAGACCTGCCCTTGTTCAGAGGCAGAATATAAGGTCATATGGGTTAAATCTAATTTGTGGCATTTTAGGAAAAGTCAATTTAAGAATAAGAATTATAAGCAAAGTAGTTTAAGTAAAATAAGCAAATACACCAGGCAGAGCACTGTTTTGGTTGGGTTCCTATAACATAGGAAGAACAGTGATGGTGATTACAAATAGCTCTGGAATTGGCATTAGTTCTGTATACAGGTAGTCTTCACTTACCGACCGGCTGCTAAAAGGCTGTTCGAAATTACGATGGTACCCCAAAAGTAGATTTCCAACTGGGGCCCAAAATTACAACCCTCACAAGGCCTGAGATCACATGACCCAGATTCAGCCATCCTGGAAGTGGCAGCCATTTTGGGTCACATGACCACCCTTTGGTGCCAGGAAGTCCTCCAGGCTTACAATGCTGGATTTCTGGGGCAGCATGCCCGGTCACGTGGTTGCACTAATTCCTGTGATTTAGCAGCTGGCAGAGGGAGCCTTGCTTGTGCCTTACTGTAAAGGAAAGGTAAGTACTTTTTCCATACAGTACTGTACTTATGCTTGCCTTTAATTTTTTCCCAGTTTTTGTGTAACTTAAGTAGAGATTTGTATGGTGGCATGCATGTTCCATTCTCTGCCTGTCTAATTTTTAATTATATTTAAGAATACTGAATGCTGGTTTACTGTTTTTAAAACAGTTGTTTTATAAAAATCAGACTTATATACAGTACTGCACAGTAACAAAAGCTGCAGAGTTTACTACAGCAGGAAAAAAAGTTAGTGCTGTACAGTACCTTTAAACCTGTTTAGTACTGTACTGTAGAACAAAGATTCCAATGAAGACCTTACAGTAAAAGTTTTTCATAATCAACCAGTAATATTAGTTGAAAATAACAGTAATGTTAACGGAAAATATACTACTGTAGCCACGGAAGCATTTCCATAGTCATGTTTTGGTGGAAAACGTATGACTATCACACTCCACCCCCCACAGTACTGCAAAGTAACTCCTGGCTTGCTTAACAACTGCACCGTTCACTTAACAAGAGAAGGAAACCACAAGCCCTGATCTTGAATAACTTAATGACTGCTGCGACTCACTTAACAACCACGGTAAAAAGGGTCGTAAAAATTAGTCTAGACTCACTTAACAACCATTATGACTTACAACCAAAAATCTGGGCTCAATTGTGGTCGTTAAGTGAAGACTACCTGTAGTTCCCTGAAGAAAGAGAAAAGGTTGGTCATAACTTCCAAAATCTTAAATGACTTATGGCCAAAGTATCATGGAAGCTGCCTATTCTATTCTGTTCCAAGATCAAAGCAATAGGATTCTACCGCTATTACTTTATTCGTAACTTTGAACATAATGAGCATATGAAGAAATGTCCGCAGTAGGTGCTTCTAGATATTTGCAGGCCGCTAATCTGAACCAGTGCCTTTTAGATCCTGGCAGGCATTTCATATTCAGAGGTACAAGGCTTGGAGCACCTAGTAAGGTCCAGAGAGTTTATGGAGGTACTGAAAGAAAAAATTACCAAGTTTAAATCAGTGATATTCCACATAATGAAAGATGCCTGAAAAGATAAAAGTTAGCACTAGTTAACATCTAGTGTAGGTTTTTAAAGGATATTGTAATAAGACTAATATTTATTACAATGAGGCTTTAGCACCGATGTATAGCATGTAGGTATGTTTTCATTAACAGTAAACAACTGCAATAATAAATACAATACAATACAAGGTACTTACTTTGGCAATTACTTTTAATTGTATTTTGTGAGAAACAAATGCTTAGGAGAGCACAATCTCAAATGACTTAATATTATACCTGTTCAGTTTATTAATTTTTTAAATGTGTATCGCTGAGTACCAAAGTCCCTTAATCCATTTTATTTCCCTCTGATTTTCCTATTTACAACCACTGCCTTCCCATGCTTTTAGAACAGAAGTGGACAGAATCACAAAAACATGGTGTTACTGTTTTTGTTTTGTTACAGGTTACTGAGATAATTCAAATATTTGTCTCATAAAAAGTAGCAACCCCCTAGAGGACAGTTGAGCATGGCAAACAACTATTTGTGAATGCGTGGAGCTTATTTAGACTGCATATTACAAAGTCACTGTCTCAAAAAAAAAAAAAAAGCCACCTTCTTACTATCAAGGCATTAACTACAAACGTAGAGGAACAGCTATTCTAGCAAAGTAGCTAGAACCAGAATTGAGCAAGAAGCACCTAAAAGTAGAAAATTGTAAAGTTTCAGCGATCCAGTCCTTAGAGTAAATAAATCCTTGAGTAATAAAGGAATGAAAATTCCTATATTCTATTATTTTTTCTATTTATTTCTTAACAAAAACCCTTTTTTATTTAATGAAGTAACAGTTCTGAATTCAGGATTCTAGAGTACAGTAATATTTATTTTTAACAATTTAAAAAGAAACAAATGGAAACCAGAATGTAATTTCAGATGCAAAAGGTTCCAAATCAACATTTCCGTGATCACTAAACAGCCATAGAGATCTTTCAGCATTCTCCATTTGCAGAAATTAACTGGTACAGGCTTGTCTTGCCATGTGTTTGACTAAGTTTTGGAATCCCAATCTTGTATCTAGTATTAGGACATTTATAGCTCCTACTACCTGTAAATGGAGTCTAGGACTTCAAATAATAATCAGTATATATCTGAAGATCATATCCTGAACTGTGAGTTCTACAAAACTTAAGAACCACTGGAAGTATATTTTTTTAAAAATCCCCCCAAAGCTGCTATGTTACAATCCATAAAAAAATTCGTATTATTTTAGATTTGGTGCTATATCCAAACTTACAATACTGTATCGTACAACAAGGCAAGATTGTGATGGGGGAGTTTTCTGCGGGGTTATGTATCCCACCACAGTAAAGCCATTAAGTTCAGTTGAGCTATCACCCATCTAAAGACTCACAGGATTATAGTCTAAGCCTGTAAATTTCTACTAAACCAGGAGTTAAGATGATGAGAAACCCAATGTGCTGTACTCTCTAAGTTCTGATTCTGTATGTCTTTTTTCATCATTTTAAAATTAGACATAATTGGAAAAAGTCTGGATAATAACAGCAAAGCAAAGATGCTGGTGGTTTTTATCCTTCTGGTGTAAAACCTTCTGGTGTAAAACCTCTCCTGCCAGCATGGTGAAATCCACAAGGTTACATATTTAGACACAGAATAGTGGAACAGTTCCATTTAGACACTGCACAGCTCCTATCTGCCATCCAAATTCAGTTCAGTTATTTACCTGCCATCACCATTTCTCTATTCTTTCCAAAAGTATCCAATGTTCCAAATGAATTAACCCTTATGTAATCTGGCTGTATCACTGAAGGAAAGGAAACAGAAGAGTTAATTAATGGAGCATTTTCTTCTGTATAGCTGGAAACTCTTCAGATTGTATAATTGTATGCTCTTTGAATGGTATTTTGTCAGTTTTATCAGCAGACTGTTGTGTAACCACCAGCCCCACAGGTTGGTACTAATGCTGTGTTTTAAATAGAAGGTGGTGGATTTTAAATTTAATGCCAAGGGCCTGAAGAGTCTGGGGTAAGACTCTCTACTGTGGAACTCTAAATCTAAATAAAGAAACACAATGAAAAACCACATATCCATTAGAACGATTTCCAAAAGCTACCAAACAAATCTGAATCTGTATTAAGCATTTGCAAAAGATACACTTCTCCTGAAAACTTACTGCCTCAATCCTAATCACAAATTGTTTTGTTTTTTGTTTTTGCCTCCTTTTCACTAAGCTCTGTTCAGACAGATACTGGCATACAGAGACCACATCTGAATCAAGATCCAATCAAGCTACAATCTAACCTTCCTCTAAATAATATGTCCAATTTTAAATATTCCTACCACCTGCTGCAGCGTCAAAAAGCTTTCATCTTAAGTTTCTCTTCAAAAATGTAAGCCCTTATAACTAAGCTTAAAGTTTCAGCCTACATCAGACTGAATACCACAAGATTTACTTCTAGTAAGCATGCACAAGACCACTGTAATAATGTTGAGAAATTAAAGTACTCTCCACTACATAACCAACAGTCAAATAAAGGATATGTT
Source organism: Candoia aspera (assembly GCF_035149785.1). Classification (NCBI taxonomy): domain Eukaryota; kingdom Metazoa; phylum Chordata; class Lepidosauria; order Squamata; family Candoiidae; genus Candoia; species Candoia aspera. The sequence continues at coordinate 47,172,950 of NC_086158.1, read as the reverse complement.
TCCATTATAGGGAGATCTTGAAGCAAGTTGTAACTATCATCTGCAATACAGCATAGAAATTATAAGCCTAACTTGTAATGCTTACCTTCAAAAAATGAAAAATATACCCAATCTTGAAACATGTTACTCTTCTTCCTCCTCCCTCCCTTCTCTCTTTACAATTCTGACTCTTTAACATCATAACCACCCACAGGGCTAGATTTATCAGTCAGACTTTGTCAGCTCCTCCACTGCTGCTTCCAAGAAAAAAATGACACACAACAATACATGTCCCTCTTTTGGTTTTCCTAAATATACTTCCCTAATAAGATGAAACAATTAACCAGCAGTAAGTAGAACAACTAGAAATTACTTCTCCTTATCAAGGAGCTAAACAGATTAACATATTGCCTAAAAACAAGGAAAAGTCACACTGGATCAGGCTTATCTAGCACAGCATTCTATCTTCACAGAGGTCTACAAAATGCTCTGGAGAGCCAACAAGCAGAACATGACCCCAACAGCATTTTCCCATTTCTGCCACTAGTACTGGAGATAAAATCTTGTATTCATCATACTAGGATAGGTAGCTTACCCTCCATGGAGTGGGCTAATCACTTTTTCAAACTGTCCAAGAGGAGCTATATCTTACATCTTGTAATAACAAATTCCAGTTCAATCATGTGCTGTTTGAAGCAGCAGTTCCTTCATCTGACCAGAATTTCTCACATTCAGTTTCACTGGATGATCCCAAAGTTCTAGCATTGTGAAGTAGTGAACTCCCTGCTTTGCAAAAATCCAAATGGACTTTTATTGACCTGCTAGAACACGCTGTTGGGCCCGATGTTGACTCTGTATTAGAATGAATACTGACAGCCTGCCTGAGATATTATTGTTTTCCAACACTGCATCTGTCATCCTATAGTCAGTCTAACAACCCATATGAGAAAAGGACTTCTTAGGAAGCTCCCAACTGCAACAAGTCACCAAATCTAGAAAACATGTATTCCTCAATTTTTCATAATGGGTACGTACTTTAAGTACAAATGGTTTAAGGATTTTGCAAATTCCTCTACCAGCCTTCTTGCTGTTTCCTTAACATCATGTTTAAAGGCATGCAGAGATCTCATTCCACTCTGCCATGCCTTAAACCTTGTTTGTTTAAATTATCTTCTCCCCTACCTGCCTGAGGATTTGCAAGTAACATATGATAGTGCTAGACTGGAAACTGAGTTCTGCAATTTTGCCTATGCACACCAAATAGATTATTGGTGTTTGGCATCTGGGCTTCTTTCAGGCAAGATGTGCATATGTGCAGGTTTTATATTATTTCAAAGCGTAGCCCCAGCACCATACACACTACAATAAGGGTTAGCAATAATGTGTCAGCCCCAAGACCATCTAGGTCAGTACTACTACCAATTCAATATGCAGCTAACATAACTTTTATTTAAGCCTAGGTACAAATTATCATTGTAATCTCATTCTAATATTAAATCAATACTCAATATCATGGCCTGACTAACCAGCAGCCCGTAGTGTTCAAAATTAGTTAATATAAAATAATCTCCAAGCAAGTATGTTTCTAATATCATAAAGTTTCTGTAAATAAATACAGGAAGAAAATACTTCCAATCATACTCAATGCACATTTCAACCCATTAAGTAATTTCTTCAGTGTTAAAAAAGTACGTTCAGATTCAAGGATATTAAACAGCAGAATTGCTGACAATGCTCCTCATGATTTTTCCCAAGAGCTGCATCTATTATAAGCACAAAAATGTGGGGTCATTTGTTTCAAATCTAGAAATGGTGAAACAAGTTCAGGAAAGCATGAGGCTTGGTTAAGAAGGCCCCTCTGTATAATCTGGCAGCAATGCCAACATGCAATTAATTAAAGGTACAAACTCCATTTTATCACCAACCAGTCCTGTTCTTCAACCTGAGTGAAACAACCTGGGAACTGGAAAAACTTGCAACCTCAGCCAAGCACAGGGATGTTACTCTTATTTACAAGGGAAAAAAACTGAGGGAAAGGAGGGGAAAGGGTCTGAGACTTGTAGAAATGTTTGCAAGAACAAGAAGGGACTGACAGTATGAAATGGAGCTCTCTCCAGATAAACAGGGCCACCTTACTACACTTTGTGACTTCTAATGCTGCACACCTTTAGGGTGGATTTCTTTTCAAGATGCCAGGAACCTGCCTTTCCTGTTCAGAAGTCGGCAAGATTTCTGGAAGTTGCGGGCTCAGGCCCCACCTTGTTGCCTGTTGGCTAGCCATCTCATTCAGCCCATTGATGAAATGCACACCTCAATGGGAACTTTTAAAATCTGTTCCTGGTTTTCCCCTCCCATTCCTTCAAAGCAGAGTCCACACACCCCAAAAGCCTCCCAATATGAAGTTATATTCTCTGCAGTTCCTCTATTTCTTTCATCTCCCCCTCCACAATCCAACTTGCCACTATCTTCTGAGAGCAGAACTTGCATCCCTACCCACCAATTCAAGAGGATGAGAAAAATCTAAAATGCATAAGGGAAATAGCAAATTCTTTACCAAAGGATTGCGTGCTCTCTCTCTCTCTCTCCCTCTCTCTCCCTCTCTCACACACACACACATATAGACACAGAGCACACATATATCTCTATCCAATCCAAGCCATTAATCCGAAATCTTCCCGCATTTCGCTGGAGCCCCTGTTGCCTTTCTATCTTGCATAGCTACTTAATCCTCACCTGGATCCGGGACGTACTGCTACAGCAGCAAGAGATCCATTGCTGGGGAGAAGCCATTGGAAAGTGCTGCCGCCTCCACCACCACCGATCATTCCGAGCACCCCGGGACTCCCACATCCACCCAAATCCAGAGGCTTACCTGAGGAGAACTGCCGGGGAGCTGCAGATGTAGCGGGACAGGGAAAAGGTGGGAGAACGCAAGCCAGAAACTCAGAACATCTTTGCCCGCGGGCGCCTTACTCCAACCCAGCCATGGGGAGAGAAAAGTTCAAAATGAAAATAATAAAAGACAGAAGCCGGGTTGCAACTGGACGAGGCAGGAGCGGAGTGAGGGGGCCGCCGAAAGGCCTAGCTACGCGAATGGCAGCAGGAGGAAACAGGAAGGCTTCGGTGGAAAGGAGGAAGCCCGTCCTTTGTTTGCCAGGTTTTCCCTGAACAATGGCTGCTCCTGCTGCTGTCTCAGGCCCTCTGTTGGGGTATGGAGGAGGCTCTGCTATTGCACACTCGCTCGCTCTCGCGTACACGCGCACACACACCTCCCTGTGCCTTTCAGAAAGAGGCCCAGAAGCTATCCAAGGAGGAGGACCTTCCTCCCTCCTCCCACTTCTCTCCCCCGCTCCAGGGGCTGCTCTGATCGCAGGAAAGAGGGAGGGATCTGCTATGCCGAGGCTGAGAAAAACAAAAGGGAGAGACAGAGTCCGACAGAAAGAGGTAAATCCCCGAGGCGGAAGGGAGACAACGCAGCGGAAAGGCCAGAGGAGAGAAGGCAAGGGCGGGAGGTGATGCCAGCACTGGAAAGGGGAAAAGCTTCCTGTTCTAAAAGTACGCCCAGCTGCCTTGCAAACAGTTCTCGCAACTAGAAGAGCCCAAGCTTCCCCATCTTGGAAGAAACTCTCGGGCTGCCCCCAGCCAAAGAAAACCGCGGTCCAAGCAGGATGGAAAAGCTTCAGAGTGCATGCTGTATTCTGGAGCCTGAAAATGCCCTGAAGGAAACAGAACTTTGCCGCATCTGGGTGTTCTCTTGTCCTATATATCTGCACAAAATAAAGCCAGTTTTGACTCACTTACAAGGGTGGGGAGGGGGAGTGAGACGAACTTGTTTCAAGACCACATTTGTACTATGAAGCTTCATACCAAAAAACACTGCAACAGAAGAGTCTGTTCTAGCAAGCAAATCCCTCTGAGTTTAGTGGGAATTACTTCCAAGTAAACAAGATGAAATCCTGGCTGAAATTGGTAGGCTCATTACCCACATACAAATAGAAAGCTAGTTCTATGAAAACTGAGCTGGGGGACAGAATTGTAGCAAACTAGTATCTGATCACCCTGGGTCCTTTATGTATGGAGGTTTTAGTTTAGAATGGGCTTGCATAACAGCAACAAAAAATCAGGATTTTATCCAGTTACACACAGACTGGATACCAATGTGCTGAGGCATTTTAGGAACATTTGGTTGCACACCAGGAGTCCAACAAACGGATCTGGTGAGATGAAGTCTTACATAGCTCTGTGCTCCAATAAAGGGCAAGGAATTCAGAAGAAACTACCTGAGAGATAAGCTCCCTGCTATCTCCCCCAAATCTGATCTGTCTCACTGAGATGATTGCTGTACATTATCTAATGGTAGTGTTTCCCCTGCACTAGGCTCAATTTGGCAATCCACTTTCAGAGCTAGAGATTGAGTTGCCAATTTTCATACATATCACCAACACTGCCTTTCCCAAACTGGTGTCCTCAGATTATTTTTAGACTACAATTTGTAGACTTCCTAATCAGCATGTGAATGATACACAGAAATACAACTGGTGAAGTATAGGATTACTAGAATGGTTAAAGCTGCTCTTTTGAATTTTTGCATGTAATATAGATGCCAATAAGATAGGGCCATCGTCAGGAAGTTACAAATGTAGTCTACAGCTAAGGCCTAGAATCTGTCATGTATATATGAGTGTATGTGAGCATAGACTGATTGCCTTTTCCTGTTAAACATCCTGAATATATCTAGGATAAGATATTTTTAATACAGTGCAACCTGTAAGTGTGTGTGTTCACACCTTCACCTTTAGAAATTAATCCAACTAGTCTCTCTGGACTATTAACATTACCAAAACCACCCTGTCCCCAGGGCCGCAACTAGGGTCTGTATCACCCGGGGCAAACATGGATTCCGTGCCCATTTTGGTGCCCCCCCAGTGCAGTGCCCAGGGCACATGCCCCGGTTGCCCCCCCCCCCCAGTTGCGGCCTTGCCTGTCCCACATAGCTAGTGGTGGTGCCCTGAGATATCAAAATTTACAAGTTCAGTTCCCAGTAAACAGGATGTCAACAAGGACTTGATGGCACATAATCATACAAAATGAGATCTGAAGCAAGGCATAAAATATAGTGCTATCTGGAAATCAGAGATACTACCAAGTGTTCAGTATTTGTTCTATTAACAGTCCATATTTTATGGAACCGTCATAAAATAAAAGACTTGTAAACGCTTTGTTAAATTAAAATTGATAATATGCAACTGACAAATCACACTTTTTCTTGAGAATTCTGTTGCACTGAGTAACTTATAAAGTTACTTCTTAAACCAGAGTTTGGTGTTTTCCAGCAAAGAATAGCATTTTAAGATGTACATCATGTGAAAAATGAGACCAATCTTAAAACAAGACAGTTTCTCTACAGAGGAAAATAACAAATCAGAGATGTATGATTGCTTTACAAAAGTGCAAATAAATAGAGCAATAAGTTTGCATCTGTTTTAAAATACTGTGAACTTTTAAACTACTTAATGTATTTCTAGCTTTGCTGTAATAAAGCAAACCACAGGCATCCAATACAAATTATAAAAAAAAAAGTGAAAAGATGAAATGTTTAGTGATGTCAAGACACAAATCCCATTATTTTCATCCTTGCATCTTAATGTCAGACACAAAGTCAAGTGTTTTGCATAGCAACCCTATGATGAAAGTTTTATCATTTGACCCCGCTGCCCCCCCGAGTATGCCTATGAAACAAAACTTCAAATTATGGAAGGCAACAAATCCTTGATTAGCTTAAATGTATTGGAGACCACAACGAGAAATATCATATTCTCATCAAATACTCAGTTCAAAGGTCAGCAAACATGGCATTTTAAGCGCTAGCTCAAAAGGCAACAAAACAAAAGCAAAAAGCATAGTGCTGCAGGAGAATTTACTCTACGTACTCTGAGCAACTGCATTTATGACTACAACTGAAAGTCTGCACATCTGTTTTCTTTTTTCACAGAAGGAATTGGAGCTTGGATTTTATGTGCTGAAAATTCCGTATCACACACACACACACACACACAATCTGGCCAAAGTACTACATGTCTGACTACTACTGGGACAAATCAAGACTATGCTTTGGAACAATAGAGCAACAGGAATGGTTCTAATTATCAGATCTAAGCCTCAGAATTCAGATCACAATTTTTCTAAGACTCAATTGGTTTCAGTGAGCAACCAGCCAAATTTGGGTCTGTAATATATAAAAACAACCGTGCGGGGTCAGTGCATCTAGCTTTTTATTCCGTGACAAGTACCAGTTTCAGATGCATCAGATTAAGAAGAGGCAATATAACCCCAAATTCCATTTTTCTGCCTCCCTCTGGAGTCCTCTCCAAGTATGAATCAGATTTTGGTGGTATAGTGCCAAAAGTCAGTGTCATTTATTATGGAAAGATAATACAACTATTGTATAAGCCCCTAGAATAGCGTTCATTATTTTTAAAAATGAAACAAAGAAAATCATTCAGAACATCCCCATGGGGGGGGAATATCACAAACATAATGCAGGCCACCTACTTTGTATCATTATTCTGCACACCCTGCAGTCTCCCCATCCTACCTCCCCAAAACACATCAGCCCTAAGGAAAGTCTAAAACATTGCATTCAATTATATACCCTGTCTGTCATTCATTTAACAATCTGGTTCTCTCAACCTCAAAACATCAACTAAATTAACACAACCTGTTAACTCATAGTTAATCATTGTTTAACTAAATATTCAAACTATCTTGTTAAAGACTGTTGAGTTTTATTTTTCTGCAAAAAACCCAAAACCCAACAGTCTACGCCTTGTTTGAAATTGCAGAATTGAAGTACGCAACTTTGTACCACATGATGTGGATTACAGTTCTGACCATCCCCAACCTGGATGCCCAATGGTCAGCACCATGGGAGTTTGATTCCAAAACATCAAACCTATTGCTTAACAAAATAAACAATGGTTTCTACCATAATCTTATGGGATCATGTTTTCAAACATTTTCATCTTCATTCATTTAGTCAATCATTCATCAAATTTATATAGCCGCCCATCTCACAAACAAGCAACTCTGGGTGGCATACAAAGAGCTAAAAACAATTAACACATGAAAAATATTAAAACCCAATTAAAACAAAGAATAAAAGACGAAGGGATGTTAAAAATAAGGGAGCCACCTCACTAGTTCACCTGTCCCCTGGGATCCCCAGGCCTGCTGGCATAACCATGTCTTCAGGGACCTCCAGAAGCTCAACAGTGACACGGCCAACCTCACCTCAGGGGGGAGAAGATTCCACAACGCAGGGGCCACTGCAGAAAAGGGCCTGCCAAATGTAGCTCCCTAGGCAACGGAACCCATAACATACCCACCCTGCTGCATCTGGTAGGATGGGCAGATGAAACTGGGGGGAGGTAGTCCCTCAAATAACCAAGTCTCATGCCATGAAGGGCTTTAAAGGTCAAGAGCAGCACCTTGAATTGGACTCGGAAACAAAGTGGTAACCAATACAGCTCACAAAGCAGAGGTGTAATGCTTGAGCCACTGCATTTTGCACCAGCTGAACTTTCTGGATACTCTTCAAGGGCAGCCCCATGATACTAGCTGATCATCTCATATGGTAGGATATAAAAATAAACTAAATATTCTGCATAACACCCAGATATTGCAGAGAGCTGGTTAAGCTCAAGAGAGAAGACTAGGAAAATAACCAAGGTTATATAGCTGGGATGAAAAGCTAAAGTTTGTACCATATTCTCAGATCAAGAGGAACACAGAATTTTACAATAGTTAACAAAGGCAGTATTAGGCTCACTCTCCCGATTGCTCCTATGCTATTAAATGAAATGAGAAACAGCGTGTTTTTTTTAATCTCTAAAGTTAAGCTGACCCAAATTTAAAAGGCTATCAGCAGCCTTTTTACCAATTTGGGTTTGTGGAAAATACTTGTTACGAGTAGATGTACAGCAACAGGGTTAATGTTCCTTCTTGCAATAACAGAGACTGTGAATCTGTCATTTGGCATGACCAGCTGCTATGGCTGCAGTGATGATAACCAGGAAGTGTCAGTCCAATTATGGTTCACTATGATGGCAGAGACATGAGTCATCATTCCCCAAATGCTGGGCAGCATACTTTGTGACAGAATGCTGAATAGCCATGGAGAACAAAAAGGACCAGTTACAAACTAGTTTTTCAGATAAACCCAAAGTCCAGTGATGACAATGACAATATATAATTTGCAATAACCCTTTCTGAAGAAAATCATTCCTCCCTCATGGAACTAGCTGGTGTTGTTCTAATGCTGCGTAGTGATAAGTGCCAATGAGAAAAGTAAGGGAAATGAAATATCTCAATATAGAGGTATTGATGATGAGTATTTCTTAATGTAGTATCTATTCAAAATTCATGTTTCCTAATTAAAGGGAAATCTAGTTCTTTGTTGTAAAGATACTAGAAATCTAATTATATATTGCAGAGTACTACAGAAAAAGAGCTTGTAACATCTGTGTTACAAATCCTTTCTCTTTCCTTTCCACATCTATGTTGATATCATACTGAGGATATCCAAGTTAACCTAAACACCAATATTGATTTGCTCGAACTGATTACTGGAAAATGAAATATTAAAACAAATTACAACATCCCTAATGCTAGAAACAAAAGTTACAGTTACTGTGGCATTTCTAATTTGCAAACTATGTTATAGGCTTTATTGAGTTTGCTATCAAAATAACCCTGTGAAGCATATTAATATTTTATACAAATAGGACTGAGACTGAGTATTTCTTGATCAACAGTTCCATGGCAGAGATGGGATAAATCAAGATTTCCCAAATCAAAATAGATCTCTTATTTCAGTATGTTATCTTTCAGATAAAAATACTTTTCCCAAATACCCTGGATAAATTTCATCAGCAGTGTTGCAGTAACAGAGAATATATATATTTCCATGTCTCTAGGAAATGAATGAGACAAACAGATTCTCCAGCAGAGAACACAGTTAGAGGTAAAGTGATTCGTGTTAGTTTGGCATTGTGGTAAAAGAGAATTATCTTCACCCCTTCAGTATAGCTAAAACCAACATTCAGATATTCTTCTGGAGGTGTTCAGGAAAATGGACAAGCTCCTGATAGGCCAGACCTGGAAGGATTTGGTCACCTATTGTATTTTAAGTAGTCTTAATCAGTGTACTACTTCTCTTTTCAATCCTAGCAGCAGCACATGGGAAATAGAAAACTGTCCATGCACCTGGATGGATCTTATTCTCTACCCTTTCTCCAATCTGCTGCCCTCCAGATAGCAGCTTTCAACTCCCAGTATTTCTAGCCTACAAGACTACAAGCCATTCTGTTGGGAATTCTGAAAGTCATAGCCTAAAACGACCAGTTACCAAGCTGAGGAGAGCTTTGCAAAGGCATCCTAGATATACAGCAGTCTTGCAAAATATTCCCAGCTTCAGCGGTGTGTCTTAGAAGCAGACCCACTGAGATGCAGCAACTCCAGCTGATTCTGCCCATGGTCAAGTTAATAATTTAAGATGCACTGGATGAATACTGAAATGGATTGGGATGCAGCTGGCAAAAGTCCCATTTAGTTCCCAGTGGGAGGTACTGAGATATTCCTCCCCCAAATTCTGTATTTAGAAATCCTACAGTACCATCATCCCCAGCTCACCCCCCTTTTTATACCAGCATCTTTCCTTTCAGTCCTATTGTGTGTCCTGGTTCATCAGGCTTTTTACTGCACACTGTGCAGCTAGCAGTGCTGCTCTGGGAGACATAAATCACATGGACACAGCTTTATGGCCATTGATCCAACCACGTGGCAGTGGATGCCACTCTCAGACAAGCAGCATTTCCTCTTGTTGTAAGAGACACAGCTGTTCAGAAACTCAAGCCTTTTTTTGCAGGTGCCCCCCTCCACTTGCTAAGATTGGAATGGCAGTGGGGTGGGATATATTGGGAAATATGAAGAATGCAGATTGGATTAAATTTGCAAACCATGTGCACAGAATTCAGACTTAAATGCATTGGGAATGTAAGGTTTTCTGGAGCTTAATTTCTACAAAAAGCACCAAAGCAGGTATCAGACTTCCCAGCAAATCCTTATCCAGCATTTCTTATCATTCTGTATGTGCATGAGGGACAGCATGCCCATCTCTGAAACAGGCAGCCTGCTCTGTGACTTACTAGCATAATAAATCGGAAGGAGGGGGAACTCTGCACACAGTAGAGGCCACTGCTGAGCAGGTGCTTCCTGTCACTTGTTTCAGGAAGTTAAGTGCCTTCCTCAGATCTTGCTGAACTGGACCCTTGATTTTCCTCCTCCAAATCAAGTTCTGGAGTCAAAGATTCCGACTTGCTCACATTGTGCTATCTTCATTCAAGAAGTTTCCAGGAGACTTTTGCTCCAGACCCTGTCCGTTTTGCAATTCTCAGATTCACAAGAACTTGTGCTGCAAACGCTGCAAAGTCAATTGCCATTGCCATATGAGAACATATGGTTTCTTTTCTCTTTTCTTTTTTAAAATAAGGGCTCAGTGAAGGGTCACATTCACAAACTGCTTTACCTCCAGGTGGATTTTATTAGGTTACAAAAGCAATTCATTTTATGTCCAAGCTATTTTTACTCAAAACTTTTTATTGCTCTGGAGGCATATTTAACTAAAGGGACCTCAAGTAGTTTGATCTCTTCTGTTCCTTTTTTAAAGCACAATATCAGGACTGTACTTCCTCAAAGTTGACTAAAGCAACAAAATTATCCAGCCACAGTAGTATTATGTGATAGCGATTTGTTTTTTCTTTTTAGATTTTTTATCCTGCCTTTATTATCTTTATAAATAACTCAAGACAAGGAACATACCTAATACTCCTTCCTCCCCCTATCTTCCCCACAACAACAACCCTGTGAGGTGGGTTGGGCTGAGAGGGGGGGACTGGCCCAAAGTCACCCAGCCAGCTAGAACTCACAGTCTCCTGGATTCTAGCATGGTGCCTTAACCACTAGACCAAACTGGCTATATACTCTATTTGTATTCTCTATTATGGTTTTTTGTTGTTGTTGTTGGTATTATCTATTTGTATACTCTATTTTTTTTTAATCACAAGAACGGCCAAGTGTCAAGTGCCAAACCATGTCCCGTCTAAAGATGTGGAAATCTTGGTTTTTGTTTCTTTCATCCTTAAATTCCCTAGTTAAATTCTGCTCTGAATTCTGAGACTTCCTGTCACACTTAAAATGATAGTCTTTAATAGCTATCAAGTAGTTTTAGAAGATATTCTCAGGATAGGTCTAATCGGTCTTCACAATTCCTGTGCTTGTGCCGAATTTAACTTATTTCTTATTACATTTGTATACCATCTTTTTTCTGAAAGCACAAGGTAGCCTTGGAAGGGGAAGGGGTTCCTCTCTAATTTTATCTTTATAACAACCCTGTGAAATATATTGAGTCAAGAGAATGACTCACCCCCAAATCACCCTGTGAGCTCTAAGATCAAGTTTGGACTTGAACATGGGTCTCCCAAGTCCAACTTCAATACCTTAATTATTACAGCACATCAGTACATGGAGTTGTGAAATATATAAAGTCCAAAACACAAGTTTCATGTTATTTGTAAATGTCAGTGCAATATCCCTGAAAGATACCTGGCAAAAGCAGTCTTCCTCAGTTTGGTCTTAAGGTCTTTTAGCTGGGAATTCTACAATCTGCAACACATCAAAGGATACAACAGTGGGGAAGGCTGGACTAGAGTGTTTCTGGAAAAAAAACAAACTAGATCTAGGGTATAGTAAGAGATATAAGATAAACTTGTCATAATAGTATTGTGATCAGAACATTTGAAAGCATTTTGCCCTAATCTGCAATAGTCACCATTTCCTACTGTAATATCCATTAATGTTTCTATTATTATCAAAAACAGATAATATCTGGTTTGAGATGGGCGACTATATAAATCGAATTAATGAATAAATAAATTCTGTAACTTTAGCCTCCCTGCAATCATATTGCTTCAGTAACTCTATTGTGCTATATGTGAGAACTGCTTATAATAATTATCAATAACTAACTGCCCAGATGCTTAATTCAGTCTGATGAAGGCTGATAACTGATTTATCCATCAAAAACAGTTAACAGAATAATAGAATTGTGAAGTGGAAGGGACCACAAGGATTGAGTCCAACTCTCTGCAATGTGCAGAAATGCCAATCAACCCATCCATGAGAGGTGGCTGTCCAGGCCCTTCTTCAAACCTCAAAGATAGCATCTAAGGAAATCTTAGCAAATGGCTTAAATCCGGATGGGGCAGTTCAGTCCTGGATCTTGAACTTTTCAATATTTTTTATCATGAGTCGGAAAATTGGTATATTCCAGATGACATAAAATTGGATAACATAGCCAATACTTTAGAAAACTGAAATAAAATTCAGAACAATTATGAAACACAATTTCAGGTTGCATTAGCAGAAATATAACTTCCAAAGCATGGGAAGTAAGAGTGTCATTTTATTCTATATTCATCACATTTCATTTGAGTACTGTATCCAGATCTGCATACATTTTTAAAAGATTCAGATAAATTAGAGCAGAATCAGAAAAGGACCACTAGGAGGATCAGGAGACTACAAACTAATCCTATGAACAGAGAGTGAATAAACTGGGAATATTTATGTTTGATAAGAGAGGACTGAAGGGAAAGATGACAGCATTTGTCAAATACCTGAAAGGATGTTAAGAAGATCCCAACCTATTCTTCACCATTTCAGAGTACAGGATTCAGAACAATGAATTTAAGTTACATGAACACACATCTCAGTCTAACGTCCTATTAGTAAGAGCAGTTCAAAAGTGGAACGCATTGTTCAGGGAGGTGATAGGTTACCCTTCACTGGATCCATTCAGCCAAATACTAGTCAATCATCTGCCAGACATGGTTTCATTACAAGTCCATTTTCTCAGCTGATAAAGATGGACTTGATGGCTTAAATGTCCAACTCTGTGTTTTTTATAATTAAAGTATGATGCACAAGAGAAAAACTATGGATGCACAAACCACTGTGTGCATGGAATATTCCATGCCTAGATCATGCAGTACTGAATGGCCCATGCATGGAATGAAATAAATATGTTTTGTCTGTGTCTGGATGAAGAACATGATTGGGATGCAGCAATGAAAGGCCAGCAGCACGTGGTGGTGAAAAATGCAGCAGGTTGTCAGGTGAATGTGGGGTAGCAACAGTGGGGAAGAAGGCACACAGCAAAGGGGAAGTAAAGCAGGTCTGTTGGGCAGGTGCAGGTGGCAGGGAAAGAAAGTATACTATAGTGCAGAGGTAAGTGTGTTAGGCAGCTGGGTGCAAAGTGGTAGCAGCAGGGAAATGTGGTGCAAGGAAGGCCAGGTGAGTATGTCATGCTTGAATTCAAGTGCAATGGTAGGTGAAGGGAGGTAAAGGAAAGAGCTGGAAAAATCAGCAGTTAAGCTGGTGTCCAGGCCATGTGGAGGAGGAGGGCAAAGAGGGTTAATGTTCAGGAGTTGCTCTGCTGAAATCTGAATCAAGGTAAATGATACAGGTTTTGCTTTGTCCAAACCATGACCCACCCACAATGGTCAGGTTGAGGTTCCAAGGGACAGTGTCTTTGCTTTATTCATAGTGTGACACATATTTTTTCCTTCATGCACAATGCTAGGGAAAAACCTAAAATTCATGTAGTTCTTCTAGAATAGTTTGCCAGGGTAATCTACACAAAGCTACAGAAAACGTACATACCTTGTTGGACAAAACACTATTTTTTTTGTTTTTTGTTCTACTTTTATTTATTTTCTATCCCATATGCAGCACAATGTCACTCACAACCTCTATGTAATGTTCCACTTCAGCGGCTTCTGGCAAACCCATCATTTCTGCAACCTGCTGGTTTCATGTTACTTCAGTACAATGGGAATCCTATTTCTGGCAGGAAAAGGGCAAAAAGAACTCCTGGAACAGGGCAAATGCAGGTATTTCATAACTCTTCAAACCAGCTGCTGCCAACAGTAAGGTGAGAAAGCCATAAACAGGTCTACAAATACCTAGGCAGTTTTCATCTATGAAGGTTTTAGAAGAAACCAAAGCCAAGGGGATGACCAAAATCCCCATTATATCTTTAATTAGGAACAAAAGAACCAGGAGATAGCATCAAAGAGAAGAGGGATAAGCATGTTGGAAAGAAATGTGTGTTTGGGGTTAGGGGAGAAGAAATATAGTAAAAGAATTACCAAGAAACCATCACAGCTAGTTTTCAAAACTAAAAGGGCTTATAAATCCATAATCCCAGAGTTTCCAATCCTGAAATATTTCCCCTACATGCTTCCACTGAAGATAAAGCATAACTGAACATTGCTTTAAAAGGTTTGTATTCTTATAACCTATTGAGCCACAGACTAGCTAACTACATTATACTCAAGTATGTTGTACTACTTCAGTCAATATGGTTAGTTTACATACCACAAAACTGAATGGCTAAACCATGGTTGAATTAAATTACAGTGAATAAACTTTTACCAATATATCCCTCCATCTCAGCTGTTGCCTTGAGAACATGCACTATGACACATAAAAGCAGTAGGCTAGCCCTTCCCATTCTGGCACTTTCAAGATGGACTACATCTCATGGAATTCCCAAAAAACATGTTGGAAGCTAGAGTCCAACACATCTGGAAGGTGTCAGCCAGGGCAATATTGTGCAAGGATCCTTGTACAATGTCGGCGACCACAAAAAACAATCACATACCCACCGCATATCAAGGTAAGTTTCTCTATAGAACTGTAAAATTCTGATAAGGTGAAAATAGTTGATGCTATTATTTGAACAAATTAAGCCATGTTTGGCAGGAATTCTGGGAAACGCAATTCTATCTTCCAACACAGAGGGTGCTAGGCTAGGAAAGGCTGATGTAAAACAAGTTGTTTCCCCCAAAGAACCCATTGCATAAACAGGCAACTGGTCACCTTTACCTGGATTAAAGGAGGGTTTCTTGTCAATCCATGGGATAAAGCTCAGAGAAGGGAAGAAAATCAATGCTCCATAAATTCAGAAGCGGGATTGTGAAAGTAAAAAATGGGAAGGGCAACAAAGCCACAAATAACTGCAAAACAGTGACCAAGGTTACTATTTTAAGTCTTTTCCATAATAAAAATTATTGGGCTAACTGAAGCAAACCAAAGGACTGGGTTTCTATGGCATCTAAATAAAGGAAGCCATTTCCCATCTCATTTTAATCTCTATTTTAATTTTAAATACACTGCATTGCAAATGCACACATAACAAACACACCAGGCTGCAGAAATTGGACAACGACACTGATGGCATCCTAGCTGCTATTTATTAGCCACCAATCTCCTTGCCACTCTTGCTGCAGTGTCACAGGCTGCCAGATAGAGTAATGATCTGAGAATCAGAAGACCACAGTAGTTAGCCAGTTACAAGGAGATGTGGTAATGGTAGAAGCTCACCTTAATCCAGCCAGTCCATAAAGGTAAGCCACTGGAGTGCATAGTTGGAGGTGCTAGACAGGTAGCTATGAGAATTCTTTGTGTATATGTAAGTACCATCAATGCTTGATGGGATAACAGCATAAGTTGCATAGTATGCATATATGCAGAACTGATGGCATCAGCAATTTGCCTGGGTATGCTGTGTGATGTGCATTCCAAAATCTCCCAATCTTTGCTGCTTGCTATACTGGAGCCAGTACAAGGTCACTTTCTAAATAGATCACAATTGGTTTTTCAGCTGTTACTGTTTCTCTGCTGAGAATAATTTACAATACTTCTGAAGCAAACAATTTCAGCTAATCAATTTTGCTATATTTCTAATTAACTCTACTATGAAAAGAGAAAATGAAAACATAGTATTTTTACAATGGGAAGCCTTAGTTGGATCCCTATGACATGAAGGATGCTGGAACTCTTTGGCAAGAAGCTTGGTATCTGCTACTGAGTCCTTGCACAGGGCAGTTTGTGAATTCCAAGCTCGTCAGAAAGTGTTATCAGACAACACCAGTGAAGTCAGCAGGGAGTAGCAGCATCTGCAGCACCAAGATTAGAACTTGCTAAATGTTCCTTCTTGCTGGACACAGGGTTGGGGGATTAAACAGGAGAAAAGGGAAGAATACTTACTCAGTAGGGAGCTCTCTATTTAACAAGGTAGGATCCCAACAGGGACTGTAAACCAGTCTGGATTGGACTATACTGTCCTCCTGGGACAGAGCTGGCAGGAGAAACTGTATTCCTGGTGCATTCAACATTCCCCTAGGAACCCACATGCTAGAGCTAATGGAGAATATGGGGCAATGAGTGTGTTTGAGCTATTGTGTATGTGTTAATGAAAGTCAGCATTTGTATGTTTGTGCAAATATATGGGTGTTATATACTAAATATAGGCATTCATAAACACTAGGCATTCCGCAAATAATACAGCAATTTGTGTCTCTGAGTAAGAACATTTGTTGTCTTCTGGGGTTCAATCTACATGTTTGAGCATCTGGGGTCTGAGAGATGTTTTTAATCTAACTGCAATTGCATTTTCATCTTTTTGTTTTAAATAGTTGCAAAGGTAACTGGTTTCCTAAGCATATACATTTGAATTCTAGATTTCAAGATACTATCCAGACATAACCAGGTTCAGTAGTCATTTCCCAAAGAATGCATACTGATGCATAAAAATAGCCACTTTAATACATCTATTGGGCAGCAGGAGGTGGGTAGCTGTCCTAAAATCTTTCCTATCTTAGGTGCCTTCCATATTACTGTTATTGCTAAATAGGTCTCATAATTACCAGCCCTCATAGCCACTAGTCATGCTGGCCTAACATTATGGGAGCTGCCATTCGACATATCTAGAAAGCACCTGACTAGGGAAGATTGCTTTTTACCTAATAACATCTCCATCATGGCAAACCAAATTTAAGGCACCTTTCATGAACAAATGCACCTTTGTTTCACAGAGGACATCTTAAAGATCTAGCATTGCCCCCTATCCATCTTTTCTTCTGAGTTTTAGAAAACTAGTGTAATTGTCCTAACAACCAGGAAACACACTGAGACAAGGAACTGGTCTCTAATATTTATTGCTAGTACTTAACAGGAATCCTAACAAACTGAAGAAGCGTGGGAAAACCCAGACATATAACCCCCAAGGGTTAAGGCGGTCCCGATCTGTGTCTCTTTGAATGGCTGAACAATTCATCAGTGCTACGCATGCGCTTGACAGTCTGGATGGGAGCCCCCTGCTCGCCATCCTTACTCATGACAGTAATACACTAGTGGTTAAGGAGTTGGAGTAGGAGCAGGAAGACCTGGATTCTAGTCCACCTTCAGCCACAGAAGCTCACTGGGTGACTTTGAGCCAGCCACACTCTTAGTCCAGCCTACCTCACAGGGTTAATGTTGTGGGGAAAAATAGGAGGAGACAGTGCAATGTGGTCCATCTTCAGCTCCTGAATGAAAAGCAGAATATAAATCAAATAAATAAATAAATAAAACATCTGTGTCACATGAGCCATAAATGAGTAGTAAGTTTTTTCTCCCAAGAAGACGAACACGGAGCTCTATAGCCTCTCCCAATGTCCCATCAACTGACGGAAACCACAAATTCTCCTGCAGCTGCCTGATAAGACCCTTCCCTGTAAGTCCCACTTAGGAAGTGAGTCTTATGCAGAAAATTTGAGGAGCAGGCCTGATTTTCTTCTTGCCACTATTTCCCTGACCGCTTTCCTTGCCCAAGATTACATACATACATACATAAAATATCCTCAGCCTGCACTACTGTCAGGTCTATGAAAATGACCTTACCAGACCTTTTCCCAAATCCCATCAGATAACAAGATGATGTCACTGTCCAAACTGTATTGTATAGCCAGGAGATCAGTATCTGTTCTTGCTTTAAAAAGGAAAGTAAAAGAAGCATGTAATTACTAAATGTTTTACATCCCTCACCTAGTCATTAATAGACAAACTGTTGTGTCAAATAAGGAATCTCTTCTCTAGCATTATATTGACAATACAATCTATTATTACAATTAATATCTATATTACAATATCAGTATTACTAATATTTGAAATCTCAAGTCAACCTCTCATCATAAGAATGACTGTAGAAACTTTAAGTACCTAAGATACAAGGGAGGTTTTTTTTTAACTTATTTTTTTCTAATATTTTACATTCTGGCACCACTTTTTAAGGGGGGGTTGTCTGGGGACAAAAGCATTGATTAATCCATCTTAAACTAAAGTGTGGCTTTTTAAAGATCAGGTTTTAATTACTAGAAGGAGTATACCAGAAAGCCATTTCCACACACAACTTGAAAGTAATTTTCCCAAAAAGAAGTGGTTTTATTTTCATTAACTAAAAGCAACTGTGGTCTCAAATATAACCAAAATGATAACGAAGTATCACCAGTATCACTCATACTGAAATACTGGCTTAATTAGTTACCAGAACTACAGCTCACTGGGGGGGGGGAAAATGGAAAAATGCTTTAAAGTATGGGGAGTACAGTAATTTGTTAAACCAAAGGATTTAGAAAACAAACACACTCTCAGTGTTCCAGCAAGACCCTGTATGTTGTACACAAGGCTGGTTTAATACAATTAGATTAGGCATTACTAATCTTAGCGCTGTCCCAGTCCTTTCAGAATATTATATATTTTCTGAGTTAAAGAAATCAATGCTGAGGAGCAAATTTATTCCAGCATCCTCTTCCCCATACCTCAACTTAGTTTATTATCAAAAGCCAGGATTTTATTTCCCCACTATACTGAGGACATACTCACCAGCTACAGAGCACTGAAATGCTTCCAGCACTTCACCTGTTGGGGACCAAAAGAACTTTAAAAAATGTCTGCCCCCTTTAAAAAAAAAGCTCGCATCAGCAGTAATTCCACAGCCTTGCATCAATCAGAGAACAAAACTGGCATCTTTCCAAATTTTGGTAGCCTTGTTATCCTCATTGGGCAAAACAGAAAGATACACGGAGACAATTTTTATGGCAGTTATGTCAGTATTCCCCAACTTGAGTACCACCAGGAATGTGGACTTCAACTTCCAGAATTGTCAGAAATGGCAATGCAAGCTGGAAAGTCTAGGACTTTTAAGACTTTTGGGGTTCTGTAAATAGCAATGGTATAATATGACAGGCAGTATCCAAGTGCTCTTTAAATAAACAAGCAAGCAAGCAAACAAAGCTGCAGGTCTCAACTGAAAACCGGGAGAGGTGCTGAATGCAATTACACTTCCTAGCCTCGCAGGAGGAATCGCATTACACTCTTCCCCACAAACTTCTGTACCAAAATACTTTTAAGGTGAAATGGAAAAAATCCAGCAAGAAAATATTCTAAAAATGGAAAACTTTGCTGGTTGGGCTTGATGGGAATCACAATCCAGCAGACCTGAAGGGCATTGGGTTAGGGGACTGCCATAAAATGTTCTGGCCCATAGTACCCTTCAATGTAATAGTTGTAGTTCAAGCCAACACAGTTTCTATGCTCAATATTACAATATATATTGAAACTATTTACTTCTTTTCCCCATAAGAGCCTTGCTCCTGAGGAAAACAGGTTACCTATTTAAGTATCAGGGCTGTTGCAGCCCTCATCATGCTGGTGTTCTTGAAGCTTGCTTTAGTTGCTCACCTGGATTTTTAAACTTTTGACTGTTACTTGTCTACTGTTTACCCATTCTACTCTAAATACCAAATAGAGGTTCTGCTGCCTTGGATCCTGTATAGTTCTTGGACCAGTAGATGTCAAGATGAGGGGTTCAAGGGTATTCTCCTTGCAAGTTAGATATATTTGTGAAGGGAAATTGGGATTGGGGGAGCAGCATTGTTAATGAGCCTATTTCCTCTCTGAATAGTAGAGGAAAACATACCTTTAAATTTCAGTGAGAACTTTTGCTAAGGTCCATTCTACAGAATGCTAATGCCAAATAAGGCTGAGAGGTGGAACAGAAATACAATAAATGCTTCTAACAGAAGTCAGTTATACTTCTATGGTACTCCTGGTGTAACAGGACAGAACACACTGAGACACCTTTATTTTTCCTCTTGATCTGTGGTGCCCTTCAAATATTTTTCTAGCCATGTGAAAGCCACTTATTCAGACTGATTCCATGCTGCTGACAGCTACCTTTAAAAACACAATCTTAAACATGATGACTTAAAATAAGATTGATTGAACTAAATGGGGCTTATTCCCAAGGAAGTGAATATGTGACTGCTATGTATGTTGTGTGTGCACGTGTGTGTGTGTCTCACAGAATAGAAAAGGTCCATGGAAATAGCTTCATGAGACACCACCATCATTTAAACATAACTTCCACTGTTTCAGATCCAATCATGGAAAAACTGCACAGCTGAGAGAATGTTTTAAAAATCTGTTAGAAACCTCTGTGTAGGCAGGCAATATTAGAATAGTCTTCTCTTTCCCACAGAGTAAACAGCCGAAAAGAACTTCCTTGTTCATCATACAGAACTAGAAAAAGGGAAAATATTTAAAATTTTTAGAGCTCTTAACTGCTCCAAACCAAGGAGAAGCAGCTGTCACTATTATTTGTGTAGAATGTTTTGGGGTAGGACAACTACATTTCTGTTAAGTAGGCCATTTTTATTTGCATTTTGCAGCCACAGTTATCAGAATGAGAGCGTGCCTAAGCAGTGCAAATATAATGATTATGGCCTAAACACAGTCTTTTACTTACGTATCTGTAAAAAATACTCAAGATGTGTTAAGTAATCTTCCAGTTTCACAATGTAAATATGGATGCAAGAGAATCCAAGCTCAGCACTCAATTCTAGATTTTATGCCAAGTTCAGATTTCTTTCTTCTTTCTTTACTCAGTAACACTGAGATAGCTGTCTTTACCCATTTTCCTTAATTTCTCTGGCAATTTGGGGTAGTTAAGAAATTGTTTTAGTTTTAGTTTTAATGGGATTTTATTAGAATTTTATTGTATATTTATTAGAATTTTATTGTATATTTATTCTGTATTGTAAACCACCCAGAGTCCCTCCAGTCGGAGGAGAAGGGTGGTGACAAATTTGATAAATAAATAAAATAAATAAATAAATTTAAAATTTATTTCATTAAGATGAGACATATCCCATGGTATCCCCAACTCACAAAGATATACATATGTCAGATACCTAACTGATAACAGAAATTCTATTCTCTGAATAGAAATGAGGGCCAATAAAATTTGTGACAACTCTTTAGCCAGAATGACTGCATGACAAATACCACTTCATAGAAATATGACTTCAGAGCATATTTTGGAAAGAAACAGAAACATACAGTAGTGTATAATTCCCACTAACATACTTGACCACTAACAGCTAAAGGCTAAAATTGCACAAAACAAGAATCTTATATCCTCTATCATCAGGCCTGTTGCAAAATTTCAGTCAATGAAAAAGTTCAGTAGTGAGTAAAGCTCTGCAATATTTGAGATGCAAGAAAATATTTGAAAATATTCTAGTAGGTGAAGGAATAACATTTAGAATGGAATTGCAATCAATTCTGCAAGCTGAGATTCCCTCCCACCACGTTAAAGTCCACTATGAGGGTCCTAAATCAGGAAGAGTCAAACATCTTAAATTTATTCTGCCTTTGAACTCTATGGATTGCACTGTTCTAATCAGCTAGATAACTATCACATCCTAATCAAGATCCTGGTCTGGTGGTTGGTGATACTGCAATGGAAACGTGAATTACCTTGTATTACAATATTTCATGTGCACTTGCTTCCCTAAAATATAACTGCACAGTGAGACTTTGTGGCAGTTTTAGAAAGAATGTAAACACTGTACAGTCAGAATGAATTAGGTGACAAAGAAATGTAAAATACATAAAGTGCAGGATATACAAAAATAAAATAAAGAAACGTATTCCATTGTTCTAGATTACCAGTTAGTGGGAATTAAAAATTCCTGGTCAGAAAGTCTAAAAAACACATAAAGAAACTATGGATGCTGAGGGAAAAAATTATACTCCTTAGATGAAGGCAACAATTTTGGGGATCACGTTCAAAAGAGAGATTGACAAACTTAGAAAGGAGTTGGAATAGAAGTGGCAAAATGGCTGATTTTCAGCAGCACAATGTTTGTTTCTTATAAAGGTGTTGAAATGGGAACAAAAAGCCTCTAGAAGGCAAACTGTTTCAATTTCCACTCTTATTCCCATCTGCCAGTGCCTCCAAAGAGTCCAAAATGGCATTGCAAAAATCTAGCAGTGATTTTGGCCACACCTGACATCTAGGAAGGTTTTTAAAGCAGAAGAGGGAGCAATTTGTCTTGCAGACACTCCTGCTTCTATTCCTACCCTTAATTCCCCTTACACTAAAAAGGGGGTACTGTCCTTACCGGTGACATCAACTTTGACCTTCATGCTGATTGGGGAAGCAAGTTGCAGCCTCCAATCCTGGGAAAGCTGCCCGTTCATCTTAGTTGTACGGTTTTGTCCCATATGTGAGCCAACCGTTGTATCCCAAATAAAAAAGAACAGTAAAACGTAACTTCAGTGTAGTGTGATGTGAGCAATGACTTGTTCTCATGCAGTTAAAAGAAGCTGTAAGGTCTTCTTATTTTATCTAGTGTTATGCCAGGTACTTAAGCCCAAAATTGGTTTAGCTTCCCGTTATTGCTTGCATCTCTTCCTTAGCCCTCCAACCTCCACCAGGAAATATAACTTAAACTTAAAACCTGGGCTAGCAAAGCTCCTTCAGAGTTCAGTTTTTTAGTCCCTTTCATCCCTTGTCATTTTTCTACTGCAATTGCTTCTTCCAACTGCTCCAGCGCAGGTTTTCAGAGGTCAGTTTATCTTTGCAGATATGGCTCCTGAGGGGAGGCCAGCTTAGGAAAGTTCTTCTCAAATATGTAAGACAGCTGGTTAGGTTGAGATGGGACCTGAGAGTTTGTTTAGAAATAGCTTCTTTCAGTAGAAAGCAATGTGTGAGTGACTGCAAAAGAGCCAGCTGGATGGTAAAGGGGAATTCCAGTTTGCTGCAGCTTTAGCCTGCCCCAGTAGGAAGTGCTTCCTGCCTCCTGCAGTCCCCCGCCCCAGCCTTGCCTATCACCTCTCTATTCCCAAGACTGATGCATGCCCAGGCGGTGCTGAGTGTGCCCCAGGCTGGCAGCAAGGAGGCTCCTTTGTATTTTTCTTGGAGTTGATTGGCTGGTGAATCCCCTAGGCAGCCAAGCGGCAGAGTACAGCGAGTTGCTGCAGTCTGGTTGGCAGGGTCTCACATGCACCCAGCATGTGACAGCTCCCAATTAACTCCTGCTCCAGTTCTGAACATACGCAGCAAAAGCTGCACGCATGGCCAATATAGCTCCCTCATCTCCCAACAAGCATCACCAGTGGATATTTACTACTCCTGCCTCTTTTCATCACCTACTGTCTCCATTCTCATTCTACTGCTTTTCCAAACTATCAGGCCATCACAGGCAGCAACAGTCCTATGCTGAAGTTCTCTTTTCCTGGGCAACAGTTCCTAACAGCATCTACTGCCATCCTGTGGCTTGGATAATAAGAAATCTCCTTCCCCTTGGTTTGCCAAGCACCCTGTTATCTCCACTGCTGGGAGAAACTGGAACAACAATATCAGCATTTGCTTAGCAGAGTTCCCCAGTTTCTAGCAGCATTTCCCACAAAGTCCAAATTAAGTTCACGTGCTTCTCTCACAAATCACACAAACATCCTAATGGTGGTGGGGTTCACACAATATAGTAGGCTAAAATGTGATTGGCTAGTTTGTGGTTCAGTATGCTGTGCAAACTAAGCCAATCTGATTAGTTTATCATTCAGTGTACTGTATGAACCATGCAGTTTGATTAATTAGAATCAGTGAACAATTTTAGCTGCATAACATGAAAAGTTAGCCAGGTCATGGCTGCAAACGTGCTATTAAAATGGATGGATCGCTTCATTGGGAAACGTATATGGTTTCATCCCTCCCTGTCAAACAACCTAAGTGAAGTTAGTGTTTGTACAGATGTCCATTGAAAAACATTAATCTAGTCAGAGAACACTCTTTGTACTCTTCCATTTTAAATTCTATATTCCTCATTTATAAGCCACCATCAAAGATCTGTCTCACTGTGTGCTTCCCCTCATTTCTATTTGACATTCCTGTATCATTGGTTAGTAGCTCCAAGAGAAAAGTAGTTTCCTAACCCATTTATTGCAAATAATGGAGTCTATGATAAACTACACAATATCATTTATTTGCTAGAACTCCTGTTGAAGTCAGAAGCAGGTAACAGCCTCCTGGTCCTTATTTTGAACGTGCCTAGTGGCATCAGCAAAAATTATCCTTATATAGTTTATAATAGTCTCAAGAACTAGCACTCAGAACTTTGGGACTATATCTGCACTAGATCACTTGGGTATTTCAACGGTTACATAGCCTAATAAACAATGCTAGTATTTCTTTTTAAGATTGGTTTCTGATCCAAAAGGAAATGAAGTCAGAAGAATTACTGTTATATTTCAGGACTTGTGTCTGTTACTTACTGAAGGAGAAAATTGTTCTTATTCACACTGCATCATCTTCAGACTGGGAATCTCAATTTCCTTTAAAACAAACTTCAGCTTCTGGTCTTTACAACTGAGGGGAAAGATTCTGCTGAAAATTCAGAAACCAAAGAATATCTTAAATAGATTTCTGGAGAGGAGTAAGCAATGTGGTTGGCCTCCAAATATTTTGGACTTAAGCTACAGTCATCTCTAGTTAGCATGAATAATGGCAAAGAACTGTAGGTACTCTAGCCACAAAAAGCTGGAGAGCTCCTATTTGCCTATCACTGTTCTAGAGGTAATAGTAGAATTTCTAAGCTCTATACCAGGGTTTCTCAACCAGGGTTCCATGGAACCCTAGGGTTCCGCAAGAGGTCATAGGGGTTCTCTGGGAGATCACAATTTATTTAAAAAATTATTTCAAATTCAGGCAACTTCACGTTAAAGAAGTTTCATTCTTTAAGAACACTGTTAATGTATATATACAGGCCTACACATGAAACAAATATAATAATTTTGTAACTACTGGCCTATATTTGAGCCTGAATGTGCAGGGGCTCCCTGAGGCCTGAAAAATATTTCAAGGGTTCCTCCAGGTTCAAAAAGTTGAGAAAGGCTGCTCTACACAGACACTTACTGAAGCCCTTGCTCCTATCCTGCTGAATCAAGTATCTCTATGGACAATCTCTCCCTCATTTGTTCAAATATGGTTTAAATTCTACGAGAAAAAGGATGCATCACTTTTAGTTTAGCTCTTGCCTTATCCATATTGACAACTCTGAACAAAAAGCAATTCAGAGGTAATATTTACAATAATTTAAAATTGGCATTTCCTTCAGAAAATACAACCACTGGATCAGATAGCCTAAGATACTTGGTCCTCATTTTCTGCTGTGATGTCTCATCTAAAGTGAGTGATAGAGTATTTGGCAGCAGTAACCCTGGTTTATGAAAGTGGGGGGACTTGAAAGGGAAGGATTCCAGCTATAATTTCCAATATGACAGCTGGCAATTCATTTTTAAAATGCAATGCCTCCTAGTTATGCTTTCTGTCTGAGATAGTAAAGTCAGGATAAAGGACTAAAATAATCCAGAACGCTTCCACATTGGGACACAATAGTGCAATGGAGGCATTACTCTTCCTCAGTAATTTGAAAATATATTTATCACTCTGATTCCATACTAAACTTAACACTGAGCTACTAATCTTGCAATCTGTATCCTCAGGGGAATAGTGAAAGTGAGTGGTACATGACAGGTGAGCAGCCTCAGGTATTCATACCCATCTATTTTAACAAAGCTAGGCAAATATGAGTTTTTAAATACATTTTAAATGTATTTTTGTACACCCATGTTTGAGTATGCATGAAAAAATATATACCACAAGTAATGCAACAACAATGACACTGTAGAACAAATAACAGATAACAGCATTGCATTCCGTGCCAATAAAGAAAATGCAAACAAGTAATGCTGGGCAATTACATACAAAAAGGAATGGTTTCATAACACCATGGGTTTTTTTGCGAAATAAGGTAATACAGTATCTCTTTGCCATTCCACCCTTTACGACTTTTATTTCCAAATGTATTGCAATCCACCACCACCCCACCCTCCATAAAGGGCCATGTTAATTCTTAATAAACATGGAGAGAGGAATGGTGAAAATACAAGAAAAGCTTTGGGAGGAAGGTCATCTGAATTCTCAGTAATATCTAACACCTTTACATTAAGAGAGGCTAGTGAGAAAGCTCTTGTAGCCCAATTCTAACTGGATATTTTTTATACTGATTGTTTATGCATGTGTTGTTTTATTGGATTGTTGTAAGCCGCCCAGAGTTGCTTTTCTGTGAGATGGGCGGCTATACAAATTTGATAAATAAATTATAAATAAAATATCCTCAGCAGCACACTGAGAAAAAGCTAGAATATATTTTTTTGCAGCTGCCCCAAGGCAGACCTTCAGTTTTTTTTAAAAAAAAGGTTCCCTGTCAGACAAAGGCCAGAATTACAAGGTCTGACCAACCCAAAGCCTTTACTTGATTGTGCCTGAGAGGGAATTTTTGAGGAAGAAAATTCAAAGGCACTCTGAAACTTGCATGTCAAGATCTTTACAGATCTACAGATTTATTAAGTTGGAAGTATTCTCAAGGGTTATCCCTTTACATCAAGGCAGACATTCCCATATCCTATTATTGCTCTCAGCAGACAAGCTTACATCTTGTAAGTATTTCTCAGCCTTGGCAACTTGAAGATGTGTGGACTTCAACTCCCAGAATTCCCCAGCCAGCCAACTCCCAGAATTCCCCATGCTAGCTGGGGAATTCTGGGAGCCAAAGCCCACACATCTTCAAGTTGCCAAGGCTGAGAAACACTGTTGTCTACTAATGTTTAGAGAAGCAGATAATCAAGCAAACAATATCATAGTACAGGTGCTTATAGATCAATGAATACATTTAGAAAACAGTTTCAGCACATAACCATGTGATATACAATGAACTCAAATTTATTAGTCAGTCTGTCATATTACAAACATGGAAGCAGAAACCATTCACAAATCTAAACATTTTGATCCTTTTCCAAGCAGATTTTCTTCTCTGCCTCATTGCAATCTTATTAAAATGGTTTTACAGGACACCATCCATGACAACATCCTTGAACTGAAGTTACTTGTGCTCAATTGTAGAAATTCTTACAGCCTCCTGACTGCATGAAAATCTTCATCATGCAGCTCGGCACATGGGATGACACTGACTGAACTGTGATAAAGGGATAGCATGCCAAGCACCAGCTTCAGTCATTATACTCCCCTTCTCCACCATGCACTTTCGCCATTTTTGTCCTTTTTAAAATCAAAAACTTTTTTAAAAATCTGAATTTGGGAAACTGGAGAACTATAAAGCAAAAGACAAGTGAAAGGTTTCGTACAGAGCAAACATTAGGATCAGACATTTTTCTTCACTCTAAAGAATGATGGTGAGGAACTAGCCTTGCCTTATCCTTTGGAGAATGGAAGAAACACAGAGCTACACCATATGTAGAAATGGCCAATGGAGGCAGCTCTTTTGTTATAACTTACAAATGCCACTGCTTCCTCTTTAAAGCAGACACCCACAGCTGGAAACTCCTCCAAGTTAATGTACCCCCCTCCCCAGAAGAGCAGCCACATGAGAGGTTCATTAAATGTTTCTAGCTGGCAGAAAGCCAGAACCGGAGCTTGTTTGTTCTTCATTCCAATAAACAGTCTGTCATGAACTCCAGGAGCAAAATCATGGGGAAATCTTCAATTTCAACAAGAAAAAAATTACATACACAGACATATAGACCCAGCAGTTTACTTCTCATTCACAATTTTTGAAAATTGTGTCCCATATTCATTTAGCAGGCTGATTTGATTCTCCTGAGAGACCCTCTGAATCCCAGGACAATAATACCTTTTCTATAAACATGATTATATCATAATTTGGGACATGACATGGTGACAACACAGCATTTGTTTCAAATGCAAGATGGCAGGAAGGTGAGATTTAATAAAATCCTTGTTGCATCTCTTTCTCTTTCACACACACACACACAGCAAGGCTCAGCCTGAAAAGCAAAATAGCAAAAATGGCATTATCCTGCACATACATTTGTGAGCATTTAGCTACAGATGTAGCAAGAATTAACCTCAAGCTCAATGAGCAAGTTTGAATGTGAAATTCCCTCAGAGAAATCAGGTATGCCCAAGCTGCAGACTTGAAGCAGGATGCAGGTTCCATGAACATGAGCCATCCTGCCAGCCCCCATTTCAATCAATGGGCAAGGTAGGCAGAGAGAGAGGTGAAATCTGGAGAAGTGTGAAAGGAAGAGGGGGAGGGGGGAGAAACCCATGCTGTGCCTGGTGCTTTAAATGTTTGGCCTGGCTTTGGAGGGAGAGCACGTGACTTTCTGCTTGAGGAAGCAGCAGCCGCTCTGGCAGCTTCCAGCGGGAGATGCAGGAGGAGGAGGAGGAGGAGGTAGTGGTGGTAGTGGTGGTGGGGGAAGGGAAGCAGGAAAGGAAAGGAAAGGGCTTGTTCAGAAGCAGGGATTGCTACAAGCTGGGAAAATAGATTCAGCCAGACAACAGGTAGGGGGCAATGGCGGAACAGAATGGTTAGCCACTCAAATATCCAGCATCAGAGCAGGCATGCAGTTCTTGCACCCTGGGAGGGAGGAATGGCTGTGCTGCCCTGTATATATTGAAGGAATTTACCTATATCTGTACCAAAGAACAGGATGCACCAAGAGAGAGAACTTGGGGATTACCTGGTTGTTCCACAGCATGCAGAATCTCAGCATGGATTGAATGCTTTGCAAGAACTGCATGAACTCTCACAGAGAGAAACCACACCTCTGTCAAACTAGAGGAGATCACCACTGCTGCCTGCAGTGAAAAGGTGCCCAAATATATGAGGTGAAAAGAGCCTAACCTACCCTTGTACTCTGCACGGTTCATTTATTTCAGGTGGGGAAGCTGAAACAGTCCTGTATCTAAGGAAGTCAGCTAATCCCTGAATTACATTTCCCAATTTTGGCATTTCCCAACTTTAGAACATATCTCATCCTAAATTCAACCTCCTCTACATTTATATGCCCTCTAGGAAACACAGGTGGGATAGTTCATTCTTGGTTTTATATTCTACAGCTAAGGTCATCCAAAGACTAGTATTCCAAAAGCTCCGGAACAAAGCTATGGGACAGTGG
This sequence comes from Candoia aspera, assembly GCF_035149785.1. NCBI lineage: Eukaryota > Metazoa > Chordata > Lepidosauria > Squamata > Candoiidae > Candoia > Candoia aspera. Next base: position 47,143,682 of record NC_086158.1, on the reverse strand, counting down.
AAGAAATGTCAGTATAATGTCAGTATCTAACTGCCTTGGATGATCTCAGAAAGCTAAGCAATGTTAGCCCTGGATGATACTTGGATGGGAAATTACCAGGAAATAGCAGGGATGTAGGCTCCACTGAGAAGAAGGCAACAACAGAACACTTCCGCACTGTTACCAAGCGAACCAAGACATATCCATGAAGTCACCAGGAGTCAAGCTTGACTCAAGAGAAATGCTGACTTTTTTTTAACCTAGTAGTGGAACATTTCCTCTGTCATCTATAAGTTTCATGTGAAAGAGGTGAGTATTGTATAACCTATTCAGCAGTGAAGAGTCAGTATCTATGCCAACCACTCCTGTTTAAAAACTGTGCAGGTTCAATAGCTTCTTAGAGAAGAGTGGAGGATGCCTGTCCATCCTCCACATAAACAGACTTTATCATCACCTTCCTCCCAGGCTAAAAAGGCCAAGCCACCAGCCCAAAAAACTGTCCATTCCCACAGCTCCTCCTCCATGAGGGAGCCAAGCTTGCCCTGACATAAGCAGAGTAAACCCAATAACCACATCCTTGAGAACCAGCATGCCTTGCATAACGGGCATTCAATGATCCTAAACCAAAGAGATGTTTCAGATTTCAAACTCCACCAAGAAGGAGAGGCCAGATCACTTGGAAAACCCATCTCAGCACAGCTGCATCCTTCTACTGTGAAGACAAACACTCCTGGCTAACCCTCTGCCCTGCAGGGAAGCCCTAGAGAACAGGATCCACTGAGGACAGTTCCCTCTCTTAACTATTTTTGTAACATGGATAGAACTACCCTAGCCCAGCCCCTCTCCCGATTCCCAGCAGCATATTCTAATAGTCCAGTTCCCGTTTCCTTCTCCCGGAGATTTTTCTCCATCAAGAGTAACTTCGACGGACATTCCCCTTCCCTCCGGGAACCCCTCAGGAACCCCAGACTTCTTTCCCAACTGATACCAACAGTTAATGGCAAGCAAGGAGATCAACAACACAGGCGCGCGCGCCCTAGCCCCAAACCGATACCAGGCTGCTCCCCGCCGCCAGAAAACCGAATTCCCGCGCCCCACGCTTGTTCGGGAAATCCAAATTCCCAAATCCCTTTTCTTTCTCCCTTGCCTTTTCCGGGAAGAACGGAGATTGCTACGAGGTTGTTTTCCGACTGACTGTTCTCAACTGCGGAGGGGCCCGGGCAGGGGCAAGAGGAAGGAGAGTCCCTGGACTCCAAGAAGGATGTACGCCCCAGCCCTTCGCTTTCCCCGCGCGCCTAGACTCACCTGGGCATGCACAGCCTACTGACATCTTCACATGCCCGACCTGGCGCAGCAAAGGTGCGACGTGCCCGCTCGGCGGGTCCTGGCATCCGCTGCTCTGAGAGAGATCCCAGTCGTTGGGCAAGGCCGCCCCCGAGTGCGGGGCCTCCCCGCCGGGAAACACAGCAGCCACAGCAAGTAGGGCGGCTCGATCTCTCTCTCCCTGTGCTCGTCGGCGAGTCCAGGGCTGGGCTGGGCTGCGTTGGCCTGGCTGCGCGCGAGACTAAGCTACGCTCCGACCGACTCCGACTCCGATCCCTGGGCTAATTAATATGCTAATTGCACGGTGGAGGAGGAGGAAGAAGAGCTGAAGCGCGAGCTTGTCAAAGTGACCTGAGCTGAGTGGCGAGCCGCGATAGGGAAGGGAAGGGAAGGGCGAGGAGAGAGGGGGGAGGGGCAGCCATGTGACGCAGATGGAGAAAAACACACCAATCTCTGCCACAGTAGCCACCCTCGGCGGGCTCGCGCGAAGGGCGGGGCGGGAAGGGAACGGAACGGAAGGGAGGTAAGGCGCGCGCTTGCATATGTGTGTGCGCTCAGAAAAAGACATGTGCTGACACGTTTGCAGACGTGCAGGCATGTTTGCATGCAGAGGCACAACATACGCTTCACATGTGCGCAGGTTGTTTTTTTAGGCGCGAATTGTGCTTTGGATTAAGCCGCGTAAGTAAAAATAGAGCCAAAACAAATCCTGTCACTTCTTTTTCACCGAGGTAGTACTTTTAAAAAATCCAAATCGCCTCTTTAACTAGATCAGCCTTTCCCATTTCCGTTGAGTTCACGCTTTGCCAACCCATTTGTCTTCCTGGGCTATATCCTGAGTATTTCACTGTTGGAAAGGACGAAGTGAAGGTTCCTCCAGATTGCCTGTAAACGCTGCTTTCCAGGGATGAGCAGACTTTAGGTTAGTGAGATCTGCTTTGTTACGAACTAGAGCCCTAAGTGAAGCCAAGTGCAAAAAGACGGGCCATACACACACAAACACTCCAGAACTGACTAAGGCTCACACTGCTGCTCCAGAAAAAATCTGATTCCTGGCCAACAGTACAATTTGGAGGGTGGCAGGGAAGGTTATTGCTGTGCAGTTAAGATATTTTCAGTGATTAAGAATTCTCCAATCTATTAGAAATCATTCTGAGATCTGTCAGATCCAAATGTACCTTAAATTTATCTCTGATTTAATCTACAAATAAGGTAAAACTTTGCAGGGAAAGGCTGTATCCTTGTATTTTCTACTACTCAATCCAGATTACTGTAAATAGATCTCAGATCCAAGTTAGATGATTTGCAACAAATGAAAAAAAAATACCTAATACACATATTTCAGCGTAATTGTTCCAGCAGTATAATATTCAACCTAAATAGCTCTTCCCTCAACTTTTAAGTGTGGAATCTTGTCATATATATATATATATATATAATTTTTAATTGCAAAAAGAAGAAAAGAAAAAAAACAAAAAGTGCTTTAATGAAAAAGTGAAATACAGCAAAGAAAAAATGTTAATATGTCATTATAACAATAAACAATTACAATTCTATATATACTTACCTAATGCAAATATTATTCAAATATGTATATATTTCTAATAGATTTATATGACTATCATGTTTTTTTAACCTACTGTATTTTGTATAAATGAATCCTATATTTCATTATACTTGTCCATACAAAGCCTATATCTATAGGCAATCCACTCATAAGTATAGCAAGTGCAGTCAGGTCTTCAATCCATTGGATAAATGGGGCCATACATTTCTTTCCAATGCTGCAGTATCAGTCGTTTGGCCATAGTACGGGCACAGAGAATCCATTTACATTGTCTGGTTGTCAAGTTACATGTACTAGGTATATTGTTCAAAAGAATATTATCCTTTGAAAATTTTAGCTTTTGTCACATAATCATATTTATATAATCCAGTACTTTCTCCCAAAACTTGGTAAATATAGGATATTGTAGAAGCATATGTTTTAAAGAAGCATTGTCCTTATTACATCTTCAACAAAATTCTGTTTTTGACAATCCTGTTCTATAAAAACATAATGGAGTCCAATAAATTCTAAATATTATTTTTTGTTGTATAAGTCATAATTTGAGGTCCATTGACACGCTTGCTACAGAAGTTAAAACACTCTCCTGTTGTCTAGACAATACAAAAACCTCTAATTCTTTATTCCACCCATTTCTTGACATGTGCATATGAAATTGATTTATTGATAACAAATATCTAAAAACTAATAGTAGGTTTTTTAGTTTTAAAGGATTTAACAAGTTGTTCTAGTATCTCAGGTATCTCAGAAGCTGAAAATGCTGATCCAAACAATGCTGTTAACAAATGTTGTAACTGTAAATATTACCATTGGTTTGAGAGCCAGTTTTGTCTAGTGGTTAAGGTTCTGGGCTAGAAACCAGGAGTCTGTGAGTTCTGGCCCCGCCTTAGGCATGAAAGCCAGCTGGCTGACCTTGGGGCAGTTACCTTCTCAGCCCAACTCAGTGCAATGTAGACTAGCCTCCTCCCTGGGCAACGTGACTTGTCATGGCTAAATAGTCTACACATCTGGCTGCTGGGCCTCACAAGGATTTCCCAGCAGGAAAAAGCAGCATGAACACCGAACTGCTATGCCATACGATTAAAAAAAAAACCATTGGGTTACATCTGATAGATGATACTTATCTCTTAACACAGAGTATATTAAAAATTCATCTTCATCATCTATCAGTTGGTCCTAAGTCAATATCCCCACTTCCATGGAATTTTTCCCTATCACCATCTTTTTACCAATTTTTAAAGTTGAGTTTCCCCATAAAGTCAATTTGGCATGGGAAAAAGGGTCAAATCATTTTTTATTAGACATTATATTCCATAGCTTTCTAACTGATGAAATTATTTCCAGAGATATTAGAGTTTTAGTGTATTTAGATCCTAATACTGTCCATCCAACCAAAGGTGCTATATATCTATATTCTAAAGTTGCCCAAATTGGAAAAATACCACCAATTGTTGGCTTCCAGTATTTAATACTTGACAATAGGTAAGCAAGATGATATAGCTCCAGATTTGGAAGACCAAATCCTCCCTCATTAATTGGTAATTGCATTTGCTGTAAAGATATTCTTGGAATTGAAGAACCCCATATAAGTTTTCAAAACAAAGAATTTATTTTCAAAAAAATATTTTCCAGATATAAAAAGTGTGGAATCTTGTCTTTAAAAGCCAGTTTGGTGTAGTAGTTAAGGCATCAGGCTAAAAACCAGGAAACTCTGAGTTCTAGTCCCACCTTAGGCATGAAGCCAGCTGGGTGACCTTGGGCCAGTCACTCTCTCTCAGCCCTAGGAAGAAGGCAGTGGCAAACCACTTCTGAAAAACTTTGCCAAGGTAACTGCAGGGACCTGTCCAGGCAGTCTCTGAGAGTTGGACATGATTGAATGGATTTTTAAAAAAAATCCTACTTAGTAGAAGGGTTGGTATCCACTTTTTTCTCTAGATTGGAATAACTATAGTTCCCAACAGCATTCATCATGATCACACTGGTTGTGACTGACGGTTGTTGTAGGCCACAGTTCTTATGTCTGTGCTCTATAGGATCACTGTATGCCACTCCTTCACATTTTCTCCATCTGTCTTTCTGGATTCTTGATCACATTTCTTATCTGTTCTGAATTTTCTTCGCATTCAAAATGTAACACATTTTCCATATTTCCCTCTGCTGAGATCCAAACTTTCCTAAGAGTAAGAGAATAATATCTGGCTATTACTATTCTGTAAAGGAGGTATAGATCATTTTTCATTTTTATGACAATATCAAAATAATGATTCCTATCATGTAGTTTATGATTTATTGTGAGCACAGGGAAAAGTTCCTCTTGTATGTACAGTATGTGTGTGAATATATATGATAAATAATGAACATGTGTTCATTTAATTATGCCACTTCTAATTATAGCATTATATCAACAGGTTCTTTTTAATCATTTCATTATATTTTGTTTTGTCTTTTCCAAATCAGTTTAACTCTTTTAAATATTTTTCCTAAATATATTATGAATATTATCAGCTGTTTGTTGGTTTTCTTCTTTCTATTTATCTACTGACTAATTGTATAGCTAGGATTTTTTTTATTTATCAATAATATCAGTAGAGACCTTGTACAATGCCTCTTTATAGTTCTGGCTCATGTTTTCGACTTTACATAAAAAATGAATTGATATGCTTTGATTAATTATTTAGTCCAACTGAGGGTGAACCTCTGTATGATGGTAGATTCCTTCAGGGCACATTTCTTACTTAGCAGCACTTCTAGCAGCCAATGCAAAAGTTGTTGAACCAAAGGTATTGCATTTTAATGGGTTTCATTCATGTTTCCTGAAACAGATAATAAAGGAGAGACATACATTCTATATTGTTATTAAAGAGTGGAGTAATGTTTTTTATTATTATTCACCACAATTTTGCCAATCCACCTGGTTTCAGTTAATGACTCCCTGGATTATGGAAATCATGAGAAGGAATATGTATCATATTTTGAGGATTGCTCAATATAAAAATCTCCCATTTGTTATGAAGAAACATATCTATCTCTTTAGGTTACTTTATAAAAGCAAGAAAATGAGTGCTTTGATATGCCTGTTTGACCAATCTTTTACCATTACCTCAGACTAATCCTGAGACTTGGTAAACTAGCTATTTATACAGATTTATATAGTTCTTTTAAGAACTAGGCTGCAGCATAGGATCTTTTAATTTTTTTCTTTCTTTTAGAGTGTTTTGTCAGCTGCATGCCCCCTTTGCCTTGGGTGCACTATTGGATATCAATATATTTTTAAATGGCTGACCAGAGCAGATTCTTACATAAATACAGTAATTCCAGAGCTGGGCCAAATACCCCCATCCCTTCCATTAACAATGGATGACACAACAGGCTAGTATATTGTCCATACTGAAAAGGAACCTATGGGAGTAATGGCTAAAAACAACTAGAGCATACTTAAGATAACCTGGAAATGTTTTCATAGACTTACAACTTATCCTGGAACCCAGGAAACTGTCTTCTGCATCTCAGTAGAAAAACCATTCCACCTGACACACAGTTCTTAATGGCTGACCTATAGAAAATGCACAGAGGCAAAGATGATGTCATTAGCTAAGGTCTCATAGTGCCTATGTCTGGTGAAGAAACCAGTTGGGAATTTTCCAGCAGTTTTAGCAAAGGACAAAGAAATCACAGAGGAGATGTCATGGGAGGAGCTGCTGTAATAAAAACATAAAAAAGGAGGCTCCATAGGGAACACAAGGTTCCTGCTGACTGGACTCAGATCCTTCAGCAGGAATTGGTGGTATGAAAGAGATTTCCAAGCATGAGCTCATCTTGGCAAACTAGACAGAAAATCTTGCTTTACTATTAAAAATCCAAGTGTTAAATTAACAGAATGGCAAAGAAAGCTCTAGAAATACTCTTAACTTCCCAAAATCAGAAATTCCACATAACTTTGTTCAAAATCTCTCTGATATATTATTATTTGGTCAAGTTATGCACCATTGAAGCCATTCTCTTTTACAAAGTAGGACGCTATTTATATTCATTATAAACATAACTAGCTAGAAGATCCCCTCATGTATGGTACATTTCTATAATAAATTTACCCAGCAGGAAGTGTTTAGAGAGTATTTACTATGAATTGGAGACACAAGAAAAAAAATGCTGTCTCAAAGTTCCTTTAAGACAAAATCTTACACAGAAGTTTGACTACAATAACTTATATTTCTCAGAAGACATATATAGGATTGTATTGTTAAAAAGGCAGTTCAGATATAAAAGGGGAGGGAAAATAGGAAAACAATGGAAGCTAAGAATTTTCATACACAGTTCCAAATGAAATAAATAATGTGCATATTATCTGCTTGAGTGGACTCCTCTGTTTCAGAGTATACACAAAACTTATAAAGATGAAGGAATGAATGATACTAGCTTTTTGATTAGATGTTAAGCCTTAGGCTGAGAGCAAAGTTGCATATTTACAGGAATTCAAAATTAGTAAAACCAACTTCTTAGCAGAGATAAGTCAACATAGCCATAAAGAAAAATAATAGAAGATAAAATAGTTTACAAAAGACACACTGGGGGCGGGGAGAGAGAGAGAACAGTGTTTCCTAAGGTACAGCTTCTTTAAGCTATGGGAGAAGCTACCTTTAAGTAAGGTACATTTGACTGGTTATCTGACCTGATTGATTGATTGATTGATTGATTATGTATCATCAAGTTGTTGTCAACTCTTAGTGACCACATAGATGGATTTTCTCCATTACAATCTGTCCCTAACTTGGGGAATGCAAACTGAATTGGCTGGGACAACAGGAAAAAAAAGTTATTATCAAGCTGCTTGCATGTAGTCATTTCAATAGACAACAAAATATTTAAAGACCATGGGATTCTTGCCTGCTTTTGGATGGCAGGAGATCTTCAAGAATAAGCTAACTGTTAGATAGAGTTCAGATGATGAAACTCACCATTTGGGCCATGGGGGAGAGGACTGAATGTAATCTAGCTTCATTCTGGATCCAAGTTAGCAGAATATACTAGTGTGGGATTTTTGAACATGGATTTTCCTATGAAAATGTAATGATGTAGATTTTTCTTTAAAGTCTAAAAAGAACAGGGTCTTTTGAAGAACTACTTTGATGAATTTCCTTGGTATCTCCAGCTCTTAAGTGGTAATGTAGCAAGATGTAGAATAACACAGGTCTTTGTTCTCTTTGCATTCCTACAAGGAGGAATCAGTGGAAAGCAATGTTGCTGATCTGCATCAAAAAGATCTGGGTGTGTCATGAACCTTAGCAGCTTTGATTAGATCTGATCTAATCAAGAGGTCAGCACAAGTCTATCAGTAGACACTCATAGAGTAGTCTCATACATTGCACAACACAAAGTTGGTTAGCTCTTAAGCTTGCAGCAAATCATTTCCTCTTTTTCAGATATGTTACTCAGTGTCTTCTTTAAAGCAGGCAAAAAGATCTTGAGAAACTAGCACCTGGGAAGAAAGCACAGGAGAAATTTGCAGTTGGTAAATTCTCAATTTTAATATACTGTACTTTTAAAACAATTCATACCTTTTGAAATGTGCTAGTTTCAGAATATATCATAGCCTTTCTAAAGTGGTGCTTTTTTCAGTATTACTGCTGCAAAGAGCCATACATTCAGGTTTTAAGGTAGGCTATGTGTGCAGTCAGAATCTCAGCCAGAAACATTTCTTCATTTCCCTTATTTTTATTTACTGCTAAATGTATATCCCACCATTCTGTTGTACAAACACTCAACAGTTTACAACAACTTAAAAATGCATAGTATAAAACATAACAGTAAAACAATAGATACAGTTAAAATCATTTCATTAAAATAATGTGGATGGATTTCTGGGCTTAGCCTTCTATTTCAGTACAGGGATCTAGGAATGCTTTTTATTTTCTATGGGAGCATTGTTGCACTGGAGTTTGCATTAGCTTTTCCCAATACATTTCTCAGGTAGAGGATTTATTTATCCAAAGACAGGTGCAAGATTTATTCATCCAGAGATTACAGGGATTTCTTTTCCTTTTGAAGGCTTGTCAGTTTCTTTACAGATGTTTCAAAAAGCTGTCCTCACTTAGTTAAGCATGCTGAAATTCAGTTGTCTTGCCCAATGATGGGGGAGTAGGGTTCCATAGTCTGGGCTGAAAAAATCCAGATAACCACTAGGTGGTAGCAGAGACAAAGACAGCTTTAATTTGCTATTATCTACAGAGTGTCCACATTTTTGCAACCCAGGTCTGGTTGTTCTTACAGGGTGTTCTGCAGATGCTGAGATAAGCAGCTACCTTTTCTGTGTTAAGACTTTGTCTGGTCTTTTGACTTCTATGCATGGAATTCCACAGGAATTCTGATGATAACTGTAATATCAATAGAACTAGAGGAGAGGTAAGTGTTAATATGTTTGCAGACACATCATTTAGTGCATGCCAGGTTCCTGTCCCATCTGACTTTGAAATAAAAATGATTTGAAGTAAACAAATTAATAAATAGAAAACAGTGGGGCACCCACAGAAACATTACTTAGTTTGGTCTTTCTGCTACCTAGACAACAGTTTGGGGTGATGCAGATGCTTGTCTATACTCACACAGATTCAGAAGGCAGAACAAAAGGAATTGTTTCAACTCTGAGAGTTGTACTTCCATGCTGGGGAGGGATGATAGAAGTATAAGGTTGGGGAAGGCCATACCAAAAATCTCACTGAGGGGTCCATAAACTGGCTTCAGTTTTGTAATCACCCAGATGATTGAATGAAAGAAATTGGTGCATCCCAAATGAGGGACAACTCAGATTTTCTCTTGTAAACAGATTTTGTGCTTTCCAAATTGGTTAACATCCCAGAGGAAAGACAACAACTATGTTTCTCTGTAAAATAATGCTCTTTTATTTTTTATGTACAGTAGTAGAAAGACTACTAATTTACTCACAAAGATGACCACTGTGATTCTCTCCCAAGTATTCATGTTTGGGTTAGGTTATGCTGACTTCAGTTTTCTTTTTCCACCACAGAAATGTCTTAATTAAAATTCAATGAAGGGGAGTAGGTACTGGAAACAAGAATTGTGACTGAATCCTCACTTCTGAACTTACTGTCAGGCTTCTCTCATCAGGCTCAACTGGAACCAATTAAACGGCACACAAGAATCCAGAAACATCCGATAAGGAGTTTTATGGTAGAAAAGCTAATAAGCCAATATAAAAGAGTTCCACTGACTACTGTGTACCAAATGCGAGTTCTATTGTTCAGATTCTTGCACTACTTTCTCCTGTCTGACGTGCTGGATAGCTTTCTCTAGATTATCAGATACCAGCTTATTTTCCTCTGCCTCTGACTTCTGGGAATTCACCCAGAATGATTGTGACATCCACCAGGGAATTAAGGTGTGGGTGTGGGTGTGTGGCGAGGGAACTGCTCTTTGTACCTCCCATCTAAATTTTCCTTCAGAACTAATCTAGTCACCCAAGTCATTAATAAAAATATGTTATTGAACACCTAGGCTGGTCTGCACAACCTGCTGAGTTACTTCATAGTTCGGCTATATTTTCCAAACCCAGATCATGAGTTATATTGTGGTTAAGGAATCACACTTTTAACTTTAATGTGTAATCAACAGTTGTCATAGATTTGCTCACCAAAGGTCTGGTCTGCCATCTGAACCAAGTGGGGGAGGGTTAACTCCCTTTTCAGGCCTCTGGACAGATTATTAGAAGCTGAATATAAGATGCGACTGCTCCAGCACACTATCTGCACTGTTCCTGTCTCATTTCCATTCCACGTGAAAGTACAAGAGGTGAAATGGCAACATTTAAAGGAGGAATTTGGAAGGGGTTCTGTGCTTCTCCCCATTCCACCTGCAGCAGGTCCAACCCTAATGATGCCACTGAATGTCTATTATCTTTTTCTACATTTGTTTTTTTTATTTGAGAAAGTGCCCATTGGAATATGAGTTTAGATGGAGGAATCCAGCAAATATGGGCAGCTCATTTATCATTAGCTCCAGATTTGGCTTAGTGTGTTATGCAAACGTCTTTATGCAGCACAGGCTGGGTTCTCACAACACACTAAACTCCAAAAGAACAACCTTTTGAATTTGAAACTTAAAATTTATTACAGCAAAAGACCAGCATAAGTAAAAAAATGTATAACATGATGAAGAGGGGGAAACATACAAAACCAATCCAAACTGCCACAGTGGGTACTAAAAATAAAATAAAAATATAAAAACTCAGAACTCAAAACTCAAAACTATAAAAATATATAATAGGCAAACCAATCCTGAATAGGAATAAAGTGGATAAAATGAAGATAAAACTAGAATCATTATAAAATTACCCTATATAAGAGATACTAGACAATGTATGAAGTTATATTGACAGAGAAGTAGCACATACTCAGTTGTTGCTACCTCCCCATTCCTACAGGGGCACAATCATTCTTGGTTAGTGAATTTTTTATCTCTTACCTCTAGCTCTGAAGGAAGGAAGAACAACTTGCCAGAGCTTATTGCTCTTCTATGCAATAAGTAAAAATAACATTTTGGTTTAGCATATTACATTGCATGAACTCAGCTGATATGTCAGGAAAAGAAAAACCAGGCCAAACTTACCTTATTTTCATGTCTGGCAATGAAAAAAACATGATATTTATTTCCTTTTAGGAAAAGGAGTAGTGCATAAGTAAAATTATTAATTGTCATCATCACCTTTGTCTTCTCTCCAGTTGTAAAACTAAATTAGTAGCATGGTCCTTTCCATAGTGTCTTACAGTCCACCAGTATGGCATGGTATACTTGAAATTATTAGATACTGTCTATTAAGAAGTTTGACAGAAGAAATGGAGAAGAGCACAAAATGTCTTAAGAAGAGCACAAACTGTCTTCCACAGAATGCATTCTGATAAGTAGAAAGAACTATCCCCTCTAGAAAACAAGCTGTGCATGTTCATTAATTGTTTCTCAGCATTAGGGGAAAAAAACATTAATTTTTATTGTGAAACGTTTTAAACAGGAAAATTTTATGCGGCTAAATAAATCACATATAATGTGCTCCAGAATGAATTCCTAAACTTGTCAAAAGTCCACAGAAGCTTTGGATGTATCATCAACAACAAAAATTAACTGGGGAGTAGACAACCAAACACATGGACTACTGTAATGGGATTTTCATTACTGGTTCACTATGGAATTGGCTTTTCTTAATATTTCAGTCATACAAGGTCTCCTACAAGGTACTCCACTCCCTAAAAGTGGCTTTGTGCATATTCAAAATGCCTTTGGAACAGTCAGCAGCTCTTCAACCCTGGGCAACAGGGCGGAAAGCACAGATGTGCCACCTAGAGACCGAATCAGGAAAATAAGCCTGACTTGATGGTGCTTAGCCTAAACAGCAGCTACCTGAGCAGATGACATACAAAGATCTCTCCCTACATTCAAAATAGCTTAATAAATGTGAGGGAAGATTTATTTTATTATTATTGAAAATACATTGAATTTCACACATACCCCAGCTGGCTTCCAAGATAAAAAATTCATTTAACTGCAACACAGTACTATAGTGCAATCATAATAAAACTTGCTGTATTCACTGTTGTTGCAAAGTAGCTCTTTTATTTTTCCAGAAAGAACCCTGACAAAGTTATGATCAATCCTTTAACTCAAAAATTCCTAATTTTAGATTCTGAATTCTTGGTTTCTGAATTTTTAGATTCTGTTCATCAATTTGTTACCAACATCATCTAGCCTTTTTGCCTGGTATATTGACTCTTTCTATAACAGAGATGGACTTTTACAGGTACTTAAGAATATTTGCTATTCATGACTAATCCTATTTTTCCAGGAAATGGCATAATAAAAATTAGTCTCTAGTTGACTTACTGTCAGGGCCAGCCTCGCTTCGCAATAAGACACAGACTCACTTAATGGGTATTAAGGATTTCTGGTTTATTGGAATGAGAGCTGAGAGAACGAAAAACGGGAACGGGGTAGGTGGTGTGGGGGTGCCCCTTTTATACCCTCCTGTATTGCCCCGGGCTTCCCCACCCTTCCTTGACCCGATCCCTCTTGATGGGACCCTTGATGACTGCCTGGGCGTTTTCACGGTGTCTTCTTTTGTCTCCCAGCGACGGTTGTGTCCTCCGGGGCACCAGGTGCGTCTTATCTTTGTTCCTCTGACGTCCTTCTTTTCAGCTGCCTATGGGTCCATGGGTGTGGGTGCTTTTGGGTGCTTGTGTTAATCCCTGGTTTGATTATCTCCTTCCTCTTTTCCTTAATGATCATGATCCACGTTGTGAGGCTCTTTGTGCCTTGCAACGAGGTCATGACATGCTGCCCCCCCAAAGATGTTCTTATGGTGCTGGTTTCTCAGGGTATGCCTTGTGGAACTGTCTTGTTAGTTGTCTAGCCATGACGTGTCGTGCCTGGACCCACTCTGGGTGTGAAAAATGTTTCCATTTCACGAGGTATTGTAGTGTTCCTCTTTGCTGTCTTGAGTCCAGTATTTCTTTTACTTCAAAATGTTGTTGGTTGTCTATCATTATGGGTGGGGGCGGAGGTTCTTCTGTATGCCATTTGGATGTGCTCATTGGCTTCAGTAGTGCACAGTGAAACACTGGGTGGACCCGTCTCAAATTGTAAGGCAGTTCCAGTTTGAAGGTAACTGGGTTGATTACCTGTATGATTTTAAAAGGTCCAATGAATTTCGGTGCCAATTTCTTCGAGGGTTGTGAGGTCTTTATGAACTTAGTGGAGAGGTAGACCCTATCTCCCACTTTGTAGTTCGGTGCCTCTGCCCTGTGGTTGTCCGCATATTTTTTGTACGTGGTTTATGCGTCTGTTAGGGCCGTTTGGATGATTGGCCAGGTTGTTGCCAGCTGTGCTGCCCAATCGTCTGGTGAGCAGGGCAGGGTTTCAGGTTGCGGCAATTCCGGTATCGGTACAAAATCCCTTCCGTAGACCACCTTAAATGGAGTGTGGCCAGTGCTCTGGTGTACCGCGTTATTATAAGCCACCTCTGCAAAAGGTAGTAGGTCTACCCAGTTGTCCTGTTGATAATTTATGAATGCCCTCAGGAACTGTTCAAGTGTTGAGTTTAGGATCTCTGTAGATCCGTCCGTGTGTGGGTGCCACGCAGTGGACAGTGCTTGCTTGGTTCCGATTAGTTTTAAAAATTCCCACCAAAACTTTGACGTGAATTGTGTGCCTCTGTTGGTCACCAACCTGTAGGGGGCGCCGTGGATCCTGTATATGTGTGTCAGGAACAAACGTGCCAGTTGTTGTGCGGAGGGGATAGTTGCGCACGGGATGAAGTGTGCCTGTTTCGAGAAATAGTCTTTTACCACCCATATCACAGTTTTTCTTTGGCTGGGTGGGAGGTCCACAATGAAATCCATGGAAATTTCTTCCCATGGGCGGGAGGGGCTGGCTACCGGCTGTAGCAGCCTGTGGGGTTTCCCTCCTTTCCGTTTGGTGGTGGCACATATGGGGCAGTTGGCCACGTAGTCTTTTACGTCTTTTCTGAGGTTTGGCCACCAAAATTGCCTCCTCGTCAGGTGGAGGGTTTTTACAAACCCGAAATGCCCTGCAGATTTGTCATCATGCGATCTATGTAAGATCCCCCCCCCCCCGCAGTGATTCGGGCACGTACAAGGCTGTCCCTCTCCAGGCGATGTTGTCTTTAAAAGATACATGTTGTCGGTTGTTTTGCAACCATGTATCTTGCTGTAGTGCTTGTGTGAGTCTTTGTTGCCAGTTCGGTGAAATTGAGCGCCGGCTCCGATCGCTCCCCACCGTTCGTGCTGGCGTGCGCTGGTTCCTTGTCTGGCTACGCATGACAGCTGGGCAGCCGAGCTGTTTCTCGGTCCATACTGTCCCCACGATGTCGGAGGCTTGCGTGTCGTCCTGTGGCCGTCGGGAAAGGGCGTCAGCCAAGAAGTTTTTCTTGCCCAGTATGAATTTCAGCGTGAAATTGAACTGGCTGAAGAACTGAGCCCATCGCACCTGCTTCGGGCTGAGCCGTTTTGGCGTGCTGAGTGCCTCCAGGTTCTTGTGGTCCGTCCAGACCTCGAAGGGGCAGGTGGCCCCTTCCAGCAGGTGCCGCCATGTTTCCAGAGCTGTCTTTACTGCAAACGCCTCCTTTTCCCATACGTGCCATCTCCGCTCTGTTTCGGAGAATTTGCAGGAAAGGTAGGCGCAGGGTTTTAGGTGGTTGTCTGAGTCCTTTTGAAGCAGGATGGCTCCAATGGAAAAGTCGGAGGCATCTGCCTGCACCACAAAAGGCTTGGTGGGGTCGGGGTGTTGTAGCACTGGCTCAGCTGTGAAGAGGTTTTTCAGTCTCTCGAATGCCGTTTGACAGTCAGCTGTCCAGTTCAGTAGTGCACCCGGGTTTCTCGATTTGCGCGTGTCCCCCAAGCCCTTAGTCTTTAGCAGGTTAGTTAGGGGCAAAATAGTCTCTGCCAGCCTGGGCGTGAATCCCCTGTAGAAATTAGTGAATCCCAGGAGGCTTTGCAGTTGTCTCCTTATGCGTGGGCGCTCCCACGCCATGATGGCTTGGACCTTGCTGGGGTCCATTTCTATCCCTTTAGCTGAAATCCTATACCCTAGGTAGTCAATTTGTTTTTTATGAAACTCGCACTTGGAGAGCTTAACGAACAGCTCTGCCTTGCGAAGTTTCTTGAGCACTTCTTTTACCAAGCGTTCGTGCTCACGTTCTGTTTCTGTGTAGATCAATACATCGTCGAGGTAAACCAAAACCCCCTTAAAAAGGTGGTCACGCAGGACCTCATTAATTAACTGCATGAATATCCTCGGTGCTTCTGCCAGTCCAAATGGGAGTACCTTATATTGAAACGCCCCCAATGGGCAGTTGAAAGCAGTCTTCCACTCATCCCCCTCCCGTATCCGTATGCAGTAGTAGGCTTCCCTTATGTCCAGTTTGGAGAATACCTTACCCTTTACCAGGTGGGACAAGATGTCCTTTATTAAGGGTAAGGGGTATTTATTTGAAATGCTTGCTGCGTTTAATCCGCGGTAGTCTGTACAGAGCCGCAATGACCCATCCTTTTTCTCGCGAAAGAGGACTGGCGCTCCCACTGGAGAGTTTGCTGGCTCGATAAAACCTCTCGCCAAATTTTTGTCTACGAAGTCCCTTAATGCTGCCAGCTCTCGCTGGGTCTTAGCATATATTTTTGGTTTGGGTAGGGGTACCCCCGGGACCAGTTCAATGGTGCAGTCCGTCTTTCTGTGGGGGGGGAGTTTGTCCGCCTCTTTCTCGCCGAAAACGTCGGCGAAATCCCCGTATTTGGTTGGCAGTCCCTCTGGCAGTGCCGTCTCTCTGTGTTCCGCAGTCGTCGTCGCCCCCCCCATGGCTGCTCGGGGGACCCTGTTCCCTGAAGGTGCTTAGTAACGCCCGTCAGCAAACTTAATCTCTCTGGTTCTCCAGTTGATGACTGGGTTTTGCTGCACGAGCCATGGGATCCCCAGTATGAGTCGGGGTTGCCCCACTGGTGCCACGATGAAAGCCAATTTTTCCTCGTGGCTGCCGAGCCGTAGCGCGGTTTCTCCGGTGTATTGGGTGACCGGGCCCCCTCCCGCTGCAGATCCATCGAGCTGCGAGAACACCAGTTGGTGCTGAAGTGGATAGCAGCGGAGGTCGAGTGCGGCTGCCAGGTCAGGGTGCATTAGGCTTTTGGAGCAGCCCGAATCAATGAGTGCCCAGACCTTTTCAGTTTTATTTCGATGGGTGAGGGTAACACGGACGTAGAGGGTGGGGCATTCCTCACTCACCCCTTTGTCGTAGCGCCTGTCACTGTCCTCCACCTGTCCTTCGGCGCCCCTTAGGCCAGGTGGTTGTCGTTTCCCGTCGGCTCGTCGGGGTTGCTTCCCTCCTCCTCTGAACTGTAGGGGACATCTCTGCGTCGGTACTCCCCCTTCCCCACTGGTCGCTTTCTTGGCGCTGGGGTTGGTGCAGTTTGTGCCCTCCTCGGGCT
This sequence comes from Candoia aspera, assembly GCF_035149785.1. NCBI lineage: Eukaryota > Metazoa > Chordata > Lepidosauria > Squamata > Candoiidae > Candoia > Candoia aspera. The sequence continues at coordinate 47,126,819 of NC_086158.1, read as the reverse complement.
CTCTCTGGGTGTCATTTTGGGGCATGCGGCTGCTTTGTGATCTTCCCTGCCGCATGTGAAGCATTGCCCTTTAGCGAAGCGTCTGTCCCGTTCCTCCTTCCAGGGTTGGGGTCTCACCCTCACCTGCCTTGCGCTGGTGCGTGGGGGTCTTGCTGCCTCCATCTGCTGCGTTTCCCTCCTTGCATGGAGGAACGTGTCGTGAGCGTTCTCCGCTTCCGCTGCCAGCCGGATCCAACCCGTCAGGGAGCTGGGTTTGTCGCGGCCGAGTGCCCACCGGAGGACGTTTAAGTTGAGTCCGTGTTTGAACTTCTCAATCAGTGTCAATTGAGACCAAGTGTCCACTTTTCCAGCTAGGGCTTGGAACTCCATGGCGTACTCTGCCACGGAGCGCGGGCTTTGTCTGAGTGTCTCTAGCGCCCTTTTTGCCTTTTCTTGCTCCAGGGGGTCCCTGAAGTGCCGTTCCAGCACCTGCAGGAATTCTGTGCTGTCCTGCAGCGCCCGGGCACCTGATTGGCACAATTGGACGTACCAATCGGCGGCCCGCCCTTTAAGTTTTATGGCCAGGGCATTGACTTTGCCCCTTTCGGTTCTGAAGCAGGGACCCCATTCTTCGAGGTAGTACCTCGCGTTAGTCAAGAAAAAGGAGAGTTTAGAGGGGTCCCCGTCAAACTTTATGCCGAAGTCCTTGGCAGGTGTCCTGGTCTGGCTCCTGGCGCCCTCTGAGTCATGCCTTGGGCTCTGCAGGAGCTGCTGCGGGTTGGGTTGTCTCCAGTTTTCTTGCGGCATTGGTGCCTCTCTCTGGGTCTCCTCGCAAGGTCGTCGTCCCGTCGCTCGGGGGGGAGGGCGGGGCGTTCTCCCTCGGTCGGGCTCCTGGATCCAGGCGTCGCCGTCGCCGCCCACCGGGTCGTCCCTCCGCCTCTCAGCCTGGTGTGTCTCCCGTCATGGGGTGGGTTCCTGGGACTGGGCGCCGCCGCCGAGGTTGTCCCGCCGTCTCACTTCCGGGCGCGCCTCCGATCGGTGGGTGGGCTCCTGGGGTTGGGTTCCGCCGTGGTCGCCGCCGTCCGCTGGGTCTCCGCCCCGTCTCTCGTCCCGGTGCGCCTCCGATCGTCGGGTGGGCTCCTTTGGCCGGGTTCCGCCATCACTGCCGCCCCGCTCGCCCCGCCGCCGTTCGTCCGGGGGTGCCTCTGCGCCGCCTCCGCTGCGGGGTCCCTGCGCCGTCAGCTGTTGGAGCATCAGCCGAATCGCCTGCATCCCTTCCTCCAGCGCGTCGAGCCTCTCTGCCGTCCACGGCTTCCCACTGAGGTGTTCGCCGCTCCACTCACCCTCGCCGTTGGCCGTGGTGGAGGACGGATCTTCCCTTGGTCCCTCTGCGGCGCCAGGCGCGCCCTCGCCTCCATGCGCCCAGGGTGGCGGTTCGTCTCGCGCTTCCTCCGGGGTTGCCTGCGGGCCTGGAGAGAGTCCCCTCGTCTCGCCCCCGGTGCCTCGCGGGCTCTGGGGCGCCGGGGTGGGTCCCTCCCCCGCCGCTTCCCCCCAGCTGGGTCCCATACTTACCGGGGCGTTGCATCGCCCGGACCTCAGCTGCATCCCGCCCTGTGAGAGCAGGGCTTCGTCGCCGGGCGCCGAAGGGTTGCGCCGCCTCGGTTCCTGGATTTCCATGCCTGGCTGGGTCCTTCACAAGCTTGTTGGATAGGTGCCAGGTGAAAAAAATTTTTTGGGTTCCCGTTTTTATGTCAGGGCCAGCCTCGCTTCGCAATAAGACATAGACTCACTTAATGGGTATTAAGGATTTCTGGTTTATTGGAATGAGAGCTGACAGAACGAAAAACGGGAACGGGGTAGGTGGTGTGGGGGTGCCCCTTTTATACCCTCCTGTATTACCCCGGGCTTCCCCACCCTTCCTTGACCCAATCCCTCTTGATGGGACCCTTGATGACTGCCTGGGCGTTTTCCCGGTGTCTTCTTTTGTCTCCCAGCGACGGTTGTGTCCTCCGGGGCACCAGGTGCGTCTTATCTTTGTTCCTCTGACGTCCTTCTTTTCAGCTGCCTATGGGTCCATGGGTGTGGGTGCTTTTGGGTGCTTGTGTTAATCCCTGGTTTGATTATCTCCTTCCTCTTTTCCTTAATGATCATGATCCACGTTGTGAGGCTCTTTGTGCCTTGCAACGAGGTCATGACACTTACTTACTGTTACATTTATAGTATACATAGTCTTGCTAGACCCACTAAAAATGTAACAAGACTGAAAATTCTTCCAAATAATCTAAACCTGTATCACTCAAATTGTATAACTGGTAAGGTGCCAGGATCAAACAATGAAAATCCAGTAGAGTTTGCAGCATCAGCAACATTAATAATCAAAAGGAAAGATATGCCTGTCTTGATGGTGACTTTTAATTCCCCAATTGTTTGATTCTCATTTACAGTCCACTTGATATTGTTTAGATACTGTTCTGACTACAGGTAGTCCTCGAGTACGACCATTCGTTCAGTGACTGTTCAAAGTTACAGCAACGCTGAACGAAGGGAATTACAACTGGTCCCAGAAGTTACAGCTGTTGCAGTGCCTCGCAGTCACATGATCAAAATTTTGGTGCTTGGCAGCCCACTCACACTTAGGGCTGCAGGGGTACTTCAGCTTTCCCCACCGACCTATCTCCCTGCATCTATGCCCTTTTGGGCCCCTGCACTCTGCAGCCCCTGCTGCACTAGCTGCCCCAACTGACCTTCACCATCTTCTTGTTCCTGCTGCTGACCAAGCATGCCTGGCCTGGCCCTTCATGAGACAGCTGCTGGCCACACGAGGATTTCTTCCCAAGGCTATGCACAGTGGTTTCCTCATGAGTCCTGGGGAAGATGGCCTCATGTGGCCAGCAGCTGCCTCATGAAGGGCCTGGCCGGGCACGCCTCATCAGCAGCAGGAGCAAGAAGACAGTGAAGACCAGCTGGGGCAGCGGAATGCAGGGGGGCAGGGGTCTCAGAATGGAGGGTGGTGAGAGCAACTGAGGCTGGGACTGGGCTGGGACATCCGGGGCTTCCCATGCTGCTGGGGTGGCCGGGATTTCCCAGGGCAGCTGCTGCTTTGCGTGGTGGCTCAAGCAGCCTCAGAGCTGCGGTGTGCCAAGACGCCCGAGCAACAGCATGGCAAGCAGCCCCAGAGCCACATGTTTCTGGGGCTGCTTGTTGCCCCACAAGGCAGAGTGCAGGGCGGCCAAAAGGGCAGAGATGGGGGAGTTGAACAGCAGGCAGTCCCTTACCTTACCAAGGCTTGGGGCTGCGAGTGACCAAGCCCAGAATGGCTTGGATTGGGGTGGGTCCTCAGCTAACAACTGGTGGAATTCAATTGAGAATTGCAACAGGGAGTTCCTGGGATTGCTGTTGCTAAGTGATGTGGTCATATGACATCACACTTTATGACCGCATCGCTTAGTGCCAGAAATTCTGGTCCCAATTACCGTTGTAACTTAAGGACTATTTGTATTGTAAATCTTTTAGCATACGGGGACTCTACAAAGACAAGGCATGTATGTGTTCATGCAGAGAATCACCAATCAGCACTTACACTGTTGACTAGTATATAAGCACAGGGAACTGCCAGCCAATCAATAACCAGCTTCTGACCAACAACTAATTGCATTGCCCCATCCCCAAATTTGTACACACATTCCTTCCCTTTTTTCAAAGAAGAACATTTTGCTGTTCATCCATATTTCTGCTTGCCAGAGTTTCATGTCTTTGTCCCCTAAAAACTACTCATGTTAGCACAATGAGATTATTGCACCTGGAGTCTTTTGCCCAGTCCAGCCAAAAGCCTTTGAAACAGGAAAGCAGGAACTGGAAGGCAAGCAAGCTAAGGTATGACTCTCCCCCAGTGAGAATACAGGTTGCCCCTTCAAGTGCAAGAAAGTGAAACCAAACCAACTGGACATCAGCATTTATAGGATTGCAATATAATGCTTGGCTGATAGTAGCACAGAATCTATCAGTTTCCTAAGTCTCCTGTTATGGGCATCATGTGATCTAATAAAAGGTCATTATAATTCTTTATCGGATCTACATTTCTTCTGGAAGTCACCAAGATTTTCCTTATCCTAACAATGGCAAGTGGTTGTGGCTAGATCATATACAGTACTATCATTTACTATTAATGTTTATAGTAGTGTATTGATAGAAACTATCATACATTGACAATATACAGTATTTATTAGAAATATGGACAGATTGAAAAGGAGATTAAACAAATTTATGGATGATAAAGGTATCAAGGGCTACGTATTATCTCCAGTATCCTATGCAATGTGTGTGTCTGTTGCTAGGGAATTCGAGTAGGAAGGTTTTACAGTATTCATGTCTTGTTGACAGGTTTTCCATTGGTATCTGACTGGCTGTTATGGGAATAGAATATTGGACTAAACAGGTCTTCAGACTGATCCAGCATGCACTTTTGTTGGATCCTGGCAAAACTAGATGACAAACAACACCTTATTGCAGACTATCCATAATGGCAGGAAAAAAAAGACAGAATCTGTAAAAAGCTAAGCCTGTCTCTGTCATCAGAAAGGACATTGTTCTCACTGTAACTTTATTTCATTCAAGCTGGTTGTGGAATATTAGGATTAAAAAAAATCTGATATACCTTATTAGGCATATTCAAAAATATTGGTATATAAAATATTAAAAGGCACAAAGACTCAAAGCCACAAAAATAATAAAAAGAACATACTGTACTGTAATCATAAATCTACTGAACTACAGAGAACATCTTTATTTAGAAATATATTTGTTTAAACATTTGTTCAACTACATAGGTTTTAGGAACATTCTCACAAGATACATACACAGCAATATTTATTTATTTACTTGATTGTTATCCTGCCACAATCTTTTGACTCTTGACAGTTACAATGTCACCATAAAAACAACAGAATTAAAACAACTTACTGTACATTCCAAATTGCAAGAACAAAACCAAAGTATGAAAGAAAAATAATAAGATCAAGCGGTTGTAGGTGATGTTACTGAAACACTGTTTGAAAGAATTCAATTTTAATAACTTCCTAAAAGCTACCGGGGAAAGGGCCAGTCTGATTTCAATGGGAAGCCCATTCCATGGTGTCAGCACTGCTGTGGAGAAGTAGGGCCTTCTGATTTCTGCTCCCCTGACGTTCTAGAAATGTAGAGCAAGGAGCCCCTCCCTAGATGATCTAATGGGGGAAAATGACAAAATACATTAACTTTCTGAGGCTAATTTCAAATCTCAGGTTCACATGGATGTAAAAGCAATACTTCAAAAAAAATGGCCTCATGTGGAGCTTTAAATGCCAAGACTAGCACTTTTTAACTAAATCAAGAAATCATAAACAAAAATCATATATTATTGGGAATATTAAGTACTGTACCCCATCTACTTCCTATTAGCCACACCTTGTTCCAACTTAATTTTCCCATGGCTTCTCCAGAGATACCAGATTTTTTCCCTGATTTTATAAAAGTTTTTGTATCTTTCTGTTTAGGTGTATGAAACACAGTTGACAGAGATGTCACTAACTTTGCAACTTCTTTCTGTGTGACTGATGGTGGGTCAAGAATAGGTGAAATCAATCTTGAGAGTTTGTCTATGGTTCCAGATAGATTTCATAGATCCAATGAGAACATATTCATAGCTCTTAGGAGCACCTGAGCTGAATTTATCCTCAAGAAAATAAAATGTATGTAAGAGCTGGACAGACAAGTTGTTTCCAGCAACTTGGAAGTGGCTGCAGCATTGTTTAAGTCTTACCGAGCAGGCAGACCCAGCTGCAACCCCTTTTGCAGAGCTGGAACTGGTAAGAAGGCAGCCAGCCAGCCCGAGCTGTGAGTGGCTTGTCACTTGTTTACAAGGTGTTCACTTTGGTGGGGCACAGGGCCTTTGTGCTGAGGGTGGGGGGAGATCTGCCCTGCTTCCTGGCACCCATGCTGGTAGCCTATGCTTCAGGGCTGGCAAAGGAGGGGCTTGGCTCTGCAGCACTTAGCACACTTGGAGCCTGCTGCTTGGGCCATGACTGTTTATAATTGCTGGGTCATCATAGAAATGCTTCCTCCTTTAGATTCTTCTCCATGTTTTATTGATTGAGCATTGGAGCTACTACTTCAACAATGACCTTAGTTTCCCTCAAAAGACTTGCTCTTCATACATTGCACTTCTTCCATGGTGAGCTTGGATCCTTGGACAAGTTTGCTTTAGATATCAATAAGCTGCAATGTCTTGTTCCACAATGTTGCAAGAAGATAAACTCAAAGGATTGCAGACACTCAGTAAGACCTGAAACTTCAGCCTGAGTTTCTGCTATCAAATCAAGCTCACTTTTTAAAAGAGAAGCTAGCACATCTTTATAAATTTTTTTTCACAAAGGTGTGAATAGAATCAATTCTACAGCTTCATCTACTTGTTGAAATCAACTAGAGAGTTTTGCAATTTCTTGAAGAATTCCACATCTTGCAATAAAATACATTGTACAGCTCTACAGTTTCTGCATATTTCTACAATACATTTTGGCTTCCGGATTCTACCCCATAGTTTTGCAACCACATAGATGGAGACAGTGTGCTGTGCAAGGTGAAAACAATGCCTGAGATTTTCAGCTTTTATCTTAGTTTTCACACCCTAGTATTTCTCAGAAATATTTGAAGCATTATGTTCTTAGACACTTCAGTTTTGCAAACTTATTCTATGCCAACCCTTTCTGCAGTAACCATTTTTAAGGAAGCATTCCTGCACAATTACTTTCATCTCTTTCTCATATTAAGACAATAGTATCAACTCTTCAATATGAGAGAGACCTCAACAGTTCCACAATGACTACATGGTACTATTTCTAAACAATTCAGGAAGAATGTGTAGCACTTCCTTAGCACATACCTCCAGTAATTCATTCTGCTATACAAGGGCATGTAGTGTGCTTTCACTCATGGTCTGTTTTCAAATTTTCAAATTTCAAATTTTCAATTTGAGACTTCATAATTGATTCAAGATAATACTTCAGACTTTGGCTGCCTTTACTAATTAACTTTATGGTGGAAAGGAACAGCCCACAATCATACTGTTGTATTAGTTTGATCCCTGGAATGTGATTCCTAGAAAGGCAAGTTTTGTTCAGTTAGAGAAAGAATCAAAGACTTGCAACCTTTTACACTATTTTTCCTTCTCTGATTGCATATGCTTTTCAAGAAGTGGCTCCTTTTCAGAGAAGAGCATTTGCAAGATCTTTCTACTGTCAGTAATATTGAAAATGACCTGTCCAGGACCTGTACTGCCTTTGCCCCCTCCCACAAGTCTCCTCAACTCACTCTGGCAGCCTTCCCAGTTACCAAGCCCCTCTTGGTTTACTCATCTCCAATATTCTCCAGGACAAATGGAATTAGAAGCTGAGAAAGTGAGTTGGGGGAGGGAGGGGGAGGCTGCCTACTGAGGGCCAAGAAGTTTTCTCCTCACCCAGGGAAGTGCCACTAATCTGTTGCTACAAAAACTCCAAAGATTCTGCATTCACACAACATGGAAAAACAAACTATAGTGTGTCTGCACAGGGATCCCCAAATCTTCTGGGTCAATGGGCAAAACTGGAATTTTGAGAACACTGAATAGGCACTCATGGTTGCTACAAAAGGCATAGACTGTTACAAAATCTCCACTACCAAAGATAATGCTCCCTGTCCCTCCCTTAGAGCAATGGAGTTGCTCTACCATCTCAGCTTATCATGGCCTTTGAGTGGAGAATGGAGGTATTTGAAATATGGCTCTTGGCTATATTTTCCCACCATTTTTAATGTTTAGAGAATGTGAGATCTATGTGCAATTTTTGGAAATAAAAGACTTAGGTTATAGTTGCACTCTTGGCCTTGCAGCTTGCTTGTTTTTTATTATTATTAAGAGAAAGAAAAATAAAATAGAGGGACAGAAGTTGACAGATGCCAGTGGAGTTACTGAAAAACATATTGGTACTCCTGATATCATGATGGGAAGACATGTGGTTTAGTATGTTGTGCGAATGATGTTCACTATGGTTTTGTCAGCAAACTGTGATTAAGCAGAACATGACTTAGCATGGATCTTGCAGCAGTTAAATTGAAATAAGCCTTTAAGGGGCCAGGAGCTTTTGCTGTTTAACTGAAATCTGAGGAAGACAAACCAGAATAGCACAAAGTGCTGCTGGGTGTAGCCTTGGCACTGAAACAAGCAAGCGGTTGCTGAAAAACAAGGTAGGAATTCAGAGTGCGCAATATTAAGCAAAACACCTTGATGTCTGGCTGTTCCTCCGACCTACCGCTGCTTCCTTCCTGGCAGAGCTACAACGAAGCTGCAATCAGCAGCATGTTGTAGCGCCGAAGGTGCCCTGCCAAGCACCCACGAAGCTAGGCAGGAGGGTGTTAACTTCCGGCTTCTAACCGCGGGAAAATCAGGCTACAAAGAGGCGGGGATGTTGTTATCGGCGACTCTTTGAATTGGATGGTGGGATGTCCATGACTGAGACTGAGTTGAAACATCAGACTGTACCCCACAGCAAAATGGCTTCCTTCTCAAGCAGAACTGAACCACGGTCGCTTACCGCTCCTCCTTTTATTATTAGAGGCCACCTGCATCGTTGTAAGCAAAGGCGAGATTTTAGTTAAAAGCACAGTAGATACGTTACGGAATGTAGCTTTGAAGCGATTAACCGCTACAACTGTGTCAAAATCCAGAACAATTCAATAAGCTGTGCCCCATCAAATCTAAATGAACAACTGGGTAATTTAACGTGTAAGTAACATGCCACGCACGCAACTCGGTGCACGCTTATTCGGAAATGATTTTTTAATGATTTGCAGTTCTTTTGAATCCCGCAAAAGAACTGCAACCTTCATTCTCAAATTTGGACCCGTTACTGATAACGTGGGTTAAGAGAATTGCAGTAAAATGTATGTTTCTATTCTGCTGGCATTCGGAGATCCTTGTCTCTCCTAATCAAAAACTAATTTTAATGCTATTTAGTAAAATATAACCTGCAATTACTTCCAGAATTGTGTTTGGAGCAAAGGAAAACCGAGTAACAAATGTAAATTATGCCCTACCATTTACGTTTCTTCAAATACTTTTTTTTTTCTTTTCATCCATCACTACACCAAACAGGTAAAACTCTAGCAATGTGAAGAAAATGTTACTTCTTTTTTGGCTGTTACTGTAAACTTGAAACGGATTTACGTTTAGTATGGTCTAGAACAAGAAAAAACTACAACATCCACGACGCTTAGAAGAATATTTCCCAGTATGCTTTGCTCGAGAAAACTCGCCTGCTCTGCTTTAAGTTGCGTTGTTTCCTGGGAAATATAGTTCTACAGTGCCGGCCCGGCTTCTGAAGCTATTTGTGAGGAGGTGTCAAGATGGCGGCCCTGTGGGGCGGTGGTGCGGGACATGCGGGGGCTGGGGGAACTCTCCCTATACAAGGTGCCTCGGAGCCTTTGGTGGGCAGTAGCTTTTCTTCTACACAGGTACCGGCCGGTCTGGGTCCTTGGAAATGAGCCTGAGAGTTTCAATTAACCGGGTCGGCTAGCGCTAGATGGACACGTGGAAGCGGCGTGTCTGGCATAGGGAGGTGGCACTGGCAGCAGCGGCGGGAACGCGGGCTGGTGGTAGCTTTGGAATGGAGGCACTGGGAAGAATGGGCGATAAAGAAACTGCGGAGGGAGAGGAGCTTTGAGTATCGGAATAGTGATGCTTTGGCTGCTATATTCTAGTTGGTGGCCATTTCACTTGAGCTTCGATGGAGTTGGTAATGGTGGACTGGCGGGCTGGAATGGGCGGACGATGTGCGGCAAGATTAGCGTAGTGGAGCAAAACCCAGTGTGGACTATCTGCAGATCAGGATTTTGGGGCTTTCTGAAGGCTATCTCCCTCGAGATGCGGGAACAATGAAGTCGAGAGCTTTAGGCAAAGGCAACGTTGGAATCATTAGGTGTGGCAGGGCGTCCTGGCTCTGTGAATCTTTGGCGTAGAGTCACACTTGAGTTGTGGAACTTTTCCGCCTTGGTTGGGGTCCTTGGAAAGATGTGCAAAAAGAGAAGCTGTTTGTCGGGTTAGGGTATCCTTAATTGATTCGTGGGTTTCCGTTATTGCTTTGAATTACTTCTGACCAAAATGGTATTCTTTGTGCGTTTAATTTCTCTGCCGACTTTTTAACTTTTTCCTTTGATTTGTGATGCTTATTGTACTGCCCGCCTCCCCAACATGCTAAAGAACTTAAAAGAATGTAAGGAAGTGGGAGACCGGGGTATATTTAATAGGCTGATGGAGGAGCACCAACTGGAAAGTGTTCTTTTATGTAAAAAATGAATTCCAGTGCTTTTGCCTGCTTAACTCCTCTGTTCTCCCCTCTTCATTCCTGGGTGTGTTCATGCCCTCCCACTTGCTGATCCTGTTCAGCCCCATTTGATGATGCTCGCTCTCAGCAGTTTTTTAAAAATTCTTTTATGAAAAATCACTTCGTGTGCATGCCTCGGCTTTAAGAATTTTGGCTTCTCCTGTTCTCTGAGTCTGATTTTACCCTAATCCCGAATGCCTTGTCCCCTTTAAATTAAAAAAAAATAACTTGCAGCAAACCATTTCACTTTAGAAAGCCGTTCTAAGAGTGAAGCCATTTATGGAAACTTAGTATACGATTGTGCTAGGAATGACAAATAGCAGTAATGAGCTTGCTGTGTCTGCTTTGCAGTCTGTTTACTTGAAAAGTCTGCTGGAACTCCTGCTGGATTCTCTTGCATGTTTTTTCCTGTTGCACATTATCTGCCACTGAATGTGATTGGAGATTGTGCCACAGCCACGAGGGGAAAAAGAAAAAGAAAACATTATTTTGTGTTGCTATGCTAAATATTAGTTAAAATAATTTAGATGCTAAATTACCAGTCTTTTGTAGTTAAAATGTAATTCATTCCCTTACTATACAAAATACTGAGGCTGTTCCATTCGCTTTCTTAATAAGACTGAAGCAGTATGCAGTGTTGCCTTGAATTAACTAAAATTGTTTCGTTCAAGACTTTATCTTTGGCAGTTTGGTCCAGTGGTTAAGGCTCTAGGCTAGAAACCAGGAGACTGTGAGTCTAGTCCCGCCTTAAGCATAAAGCCGGCTGAGTGACTTTGGGCCAGTCACTGTCTCAGCCCAAGATCAGGCTTGGGTGACAAGCTGAACGGTCAATTCCTGTTGCAACCAATGGATCAACCAGTGGACCCTGCATCCACGGGAAACACTAGGAAGGAAAAAAAAGTTAATATCCTCTATGTGTGCCTTAATATGTTTTGCACAATGGTAAGGACACTAACTTTCTGAATTCTCAATCATAGCTTTTCTGCCTGATATCTTCCCATTTCTACTGGGTCTAGTCAGAATGCAAGCGGGGGAAGGGTATAACCATGGAGGATTGATTACAATAGAAGGACTTGGAAGTGGGAGGAGAAATCCACAAAAGCTTGAGTTTTAAAATGTAGATGATTGTGTTATACTGCATGAAGATGTGTGAATTTGAAGCTTTAAAAAAAACTCTTTTTAAAGAGTTTTGTTTGAGCAAGCAACAGGTTATGTTTAAACTATATTTTTCCCTTCTACCTCATCATACATTTTAAACATAATTCTTTTTTCAAAACATATTGTAAGCTATATATCACTATATAAATAATAAATACATTTTAATAAATAAATAAATACATTTAGTAGTACAGTGGATATAAAAAGTCTGCACACCCCTGTTAAAATGCCAGGTTTTTGAGATGTAAAAAAAATCAGACCAAGATAAATCACTTCAGAATTTTTTCCACCTTTAATATAACATACGAGCTGTACAATTCAATTAAAAAACAAACTGAAATCTTTTAGGGCGAAAAAAAAACTAGAATAATGTGATTGCATAAATGTGCACACCCTTAAACTAATACTTTGTTGAAGCACCTTTTGATTTTATGACCATTCAGTCTTCTGGGGTAAGGTCCATCAGCATGGCACATCTTGCCTTGGGAATCTTTGCCCACTCTTCCTTGCTGAAGCGCTCCAAATCTGTCAGATTGCGAGGGCGTCTCCAGTGCACAGCCTTCTTCAGGTCATCCCGCAGATTTTCAATTGGATTCAGGTCTGGGCTCTGGCTGGGCCATTCCAAAACTTTGATCTTCTTCTGGTGAAGCCATTCTTTGGTTGATTTGGTGCTTTGGGTCATTGTCATGTTGAAAGGTGAAATTCCTCTTTATCTTCAGCATTTTAGCAGAGGCCTGAAGGTTTTGTGCCAAAATTGACTGATATTTGGAACTGTTCATAACTCCCTCCGCCTTGACTAAAGCCCCAGTTCCAGCTGAAGAAGAGCAGCCCCAAGGCATAATGCTGCCACCACCATGCTTCACTGTGGGTATGGTGTACTTTTGGTGATGCGCAGTGTTGCTTTTGCGCCAAACATACTTTTTGGAATGATGGCCAAAAAGTTCAACCTTGGTCTCATCAGACCATAACACATTTTCCCACATGCTTTTGTCAGACTTGATGTAGGTTTTTGCAAAATGTAGCTGGGCTTGGATGTTGTTCTTTGAACTTTTTGGCTATAATTCCAAAAAGTATGTTTGGCGCAAGGAAGAGTTTGATGAATGTGGCATGATGAATAATATAGTGAAGTGCCTCAAAAGCTCATAAACCTGAACATGTATCATTTTTCCTATTTGTTTGCTTGGAGCAGCCTTCCCTAGCATGGTGCCGTTCAGAGACCCTTGGAAGTTAGAGAACTGGTAATTCTGGGTACATCCATAAATCTGGGTGCCAAAGAGATGTGAAATGGTAAACCTGTTAAACTTTGTGTCTGTCTATGATCACATTGGTAATCAGCTGAGAAAGCAAACCAAATGATGGACGTGAGTCTAGTGATAGTTTTATATATAATTTCTGAAGTTTCACTTTGGTCAACATTATGAGATAATGCTTTTAACTAATCTCATTAGTTTGTGGCAAAGAATCTGAAGCATCACCTTGTAAGATTTGAAAGAAATTCTTTGAGTAATTTCACATTCAGTTGGTAGAATTAAAAGGAAATTTAAACTTTTGTACTAGAAAGTATTTTCAGAGAAAGATGTAATGAGCATATTAATTCCAACTTTAGATAAACTCATTAATAAACAGTATGAAGGCTTCTTCAGATTCTGTGTCTGTTGTCTAAACTGCATTATTTTTATGCCAGAAGTTTAACTATTTTTTTCTTTACAACAAAACAGAACAGTATTCTTTGGGAGGACATCTCCTGTTCTAGAGATGGCCACTTTCTTTAAGGGATGAAGGAATAGGTGGTAAACTGTTCTTTAGCTACATCAGCGTGGATATTCAATGTGCAGCTCTCTAAATGTTGCTGAGCATACTCAGTAATGAGGAATACTAGGAAATGTACAGTGGTACTTAAAGGTTTGTGAACCCTTTTGAATTTTCAATATTTCTGCATAACTATAACCTAAAATGTGATCTCTTTTCACACAAGTCCTAAAACTAGATGAAGAAGACCCAATTAAACAAATGAGTCAAAAACATTATGCTTGTTCATTTATTTATGGAGAAAAATTATCCAAAGCTACATATTTGTGTGTGGCAAAAGTATGTGAACCTTTGCTTTCAGTAACTGGTATGTCCCCCTTGGGCAGCAATAACTGCAACCAAACGTTTCTGATAGCTGTTGATCAGTCCTGCACATTGGCTTGGAGGAATTTTAGCCCATTTCTCCTTACAGAACAGCTTCAACTCAGGGATGTTGATGGGCTTCCTCATATGAAATGCCTGCTTCAGGTCCTTCCAGAACATTTCTATAAGGGTAAGGTCAGGATCTGGACTTGGCCATTCCCTAACATTAACTTTCTTCTGCTTTAACCATTCTTTGGTCATACAACTTGTGTGTGTGTTTTGGGTCATTGTTTTGCTGCATGACCCACTTTCTGTTGAGCTTCAGTTCTTGGACAGGTACCTTGACATTTTCCTGTAGAATCTGATAGTGCAATTCAGAATTCATAGTTCCATCAATGATGTCAAGCCATTCTAGTCCAGAGGCAGCAAAGCAGGCCCAAACCATGATACTGCCACCACCGTGTTTCCCAAATGGGATAAGGTTCTTATGCTGGAATGCAATATTTGCCTTTCACCTCCCACACTCAACCTGACTATCATCCCATTGATTGAAACACCTGACTCTAATTTTCCCTTCAAATGAAGTGATAATCCTAGAGGTTCACACACTTTTGCCACACACAGATATGTAGCTATGGATCATTTTAATTATAATAATTCATATGCTGCCTGACTCCCAGCAACTCTGGGTGATTTAAAATTGTTAAAACGTTTAAAAACAAAAAACAGAACCCCCCCCCCACAAAAACAGCACAAGACAAAAGAACAATGGCAAAGAAAATTAGAAGGAAAAATTATTTTTCTCAATAAATACATTAACAAGTGTAACATTTTTGAGTTGTTTAATTAGGTTCTCTGTATATGGTTTTAGAACATGTGTGGAGAGCAGCTCATGTTTTAGGTCATATTTATGAAGAAATATTGAAATCCTTCAACCCAGTCCCATCTCATGAAGGGGGTTGCATCAGGGCACAAGGTTGGAAAAAATAATAGTTCAGCAATAGGATATGGTAGAGAGCCTGAAGCACTCTAGATATTGTTGAACTATAGTTCTCCCTATATTTGTTGTACAGCTGGGGCTGTTAGAGTTACAGTTCATCAACTCCTGTTTTCTATCTCTGCAGCAAGGCTTTTATTTTCAGCATCTGAATTACGATGCCACCTCATGTAGGATAGGATTACAGTTCCAGCCCAGGTCTTACGTTTTGGGGAAAAAAATTACTATATAGGAAGCATGTCATAAGGAAATTTGGTGACAGAGAAAACCAGAGAATGCTTACAGATATTCATGGAGTACTTCCAAGTCCTTGTAATTAGAGCTTACTGAATAAAGCCCTGTAGTTTTAACTGCATCTGTCCAGGAAATAAGTTGGAACTTGCTCCATGGCTACTTTCCATCCAGCTTGCTGCATTCTTTTATCACTAAGATAACTTTCCTGAATATATGCATCCTGAGTCCAATCCTGTTTCACTGGTGGTAGGAGTAATAATATTTTAAAAAAAAACGTATGGCAGGGATGGGAACTTCTGACTTGTGAGTTTGCCTGGCAAGCTCACAAAGATGATGTGATTGGTAGTAATGCTTAAACTCAAACCTCACTCCCAGGGATACCAGCTCATTTAGAGAGTGAGTAAACCAAGTCTTCTCCACCCTTGTACTATGACCTGGCTGGAGTTAGGATTCTAGCAACAATAGGAACACAAATGTTTCATCCAGTATTCATGGAGGTAATACTTTTATTGAGAGCCAGTTTGGTATAGGGGTAAGGCACCAGGCTAGAAACCAGGACTCTGTGAGTTCTAGTCCTGCCTTAGGCATGAGGCCAGCTGGGTGACTCTGAGCCAGTCATTCTATCTCAGTCCTTGGAAAAAGACAATGGCAAACCACTTTTTGAAAATCTTGTCAGGAAAATTGTAGGAACTAGCCCAAGCAGTCACCAGGAGTCAACACTGATTTGAAGACACCAAAAAAATCCCCACACCTTTATTAGGCCACCTAAAGCTGTCTTTAACAGAGTTGTACAGAGTTATATCAGAGTTGGGTTGAATTACATTGTGTTGGGTACTTTCCAGTGTTAGAATGTTTTATTTCCAGTCCAAAAACATTGACCTAAGACATATCTCTTATTCTCATGGTCTTTACAAGATTTACAAAGCTATCAAATCACAGAACACTTATTTGCCTACAGAGGAGAAAGATCTTTGAAAAAAACAGGCATTTACAGTGGTTGTATAGAATCTGTGAAATTTTTAGACTAAATCCAACTGGAGTTTGTTTAGGCTGAAATTGGAACATTAAATGAACATTTAATTCAGCAGTCATGTATGTCTGTGAGCAAATTGTTCTATTCTACCTTAGTTCCCATCATTATTGCTGGCCTTATAAATAATATATACATTGCTAGTTTCATCTTATTTATTTCATTCATATACTGTATATGATTGTTTCCTTGGAAGGAGATAACTGACCTCTAGTCTTGGTGACTTAATATAAACCATCCTAATGCTAACTGTTTACTTTTGTATTTACTAAGACACAAAGATTCCCAACACATTCACTTCACTGTTCAGTCTTAGGTGATACAGTTACTCATTTAATGCAGTCTTCCCTAACTTGGTATCCTCCAGATGTGCCTAACCGTCATTTCTATCTGTAATGCAGTTTTTAATTAAAATACTGAAAGGCCCCATTGGGAAAAAGAGTATACTAATACATTAATATACATGGCATCTTTCATATAAATAAGAGCCACTGCTGCATAGAGTAACTCTTAAACAGTTTTAGCTACCTTGTCTGCAAACATTTCATTGACCATGCTCAACGTTTTTCAACCTAACCAGAAGGAAAAAGGCTAATGACATATCTTCTGAATGTGATATGTTGGTGCGCAACTTAAAACAATAGAAACTGTTTATATGGGAAATCTTGGAGCAAAAGGCTAATAAGAAGACTGTCAGTTGCCAGCCATGCTAGCAAAACTTGTCCTGCTGTGAATATAAAAATCTTTGTCAGCCTTAATTTGTAAATTGATGCTTGTAGAGGTTTTGTGAACTATTTGATCTAATTTAATTAAATAGGGAAATATAATATTGGATTATAAACATAGATTTAACAGCATTATCTATGAAGTATACATATATGGATGGGAATGTTCCCTTACTGACTATAGATCTATCAAACTATGTTATTTGGGGATGTTTCCTATGACTTAAGGAAAGGTAATAGAATTGTGCCTCAATTTCCTGTAACCCATCCATGGCCATATTCCTTTCCAGTAATTGCACTTCAAGATGCTTTGCACTTGATTCTTTTGGATAGCAAAGGCTAGGGATAGGTAGCTAACGTAGGTTGATAAAATAATTCAGATTTGCTCTGAATTGGACTCCAGCTGGGCAGGGCCTATGGAAGTGACTGAGGCACAGTCTTGTGATGTTATCTGGGATGAATTCAAGCCTATTGGTCCCAAGGAAGGGGACAGAGTCCTCAAAGCTGTGCATGCAGCCACCTGTATATTAGATTCATATTCCTCCTAATTGGTTAAGGCCTACAGGGGAGGGGTCATGAAAGAGGAGTTGGTGCCACTGGGTCTGGAAGGCAGCAGTATGCCCACTCACCAAGAGACCATCCTTAGATGCAGCTAATCTGGACAACTTCTCCACTCTCCATCCTTTTTAGGGAAGTTGTTGAAAAGGTGGTTGGTCTCTAGCTTCAGAGGGTCCTAGAGGGAGCGTATTATCTGGATCCTTTTCAGTCAGGATTCAGTCCGGGGTAGAGTACTGAGACAGCTTTAATCACACTTGTCAGTGACTTGTGGTGAGCTTGGGATAGGGGTGTATGCCCATCCTGACTCTCCTTGATCTCTCAGTGGCTTTCCATACCATCGACCATGGTATCCTTCTGGATCAGCTTAGAAGGCTGGGAGTGGAGGACATCATTTTTCTTCCTTGGAGGTTGGTTCCAGTCAGTGTTGATGGGAGGGGAATGGTCAAGCCTTAGGCTTCTGCTTTGCAGGGTGCCTGAGGGCTCTATCCTCTCCATCCTCCTTTTTAATATCTACATGAAGCTGCTGGGTGTGGTCAACCATTGGTACCAAGTGAAGTATCATCAATATGCCAATGATACCCAGTTGTATATCTTTGCCCCTAATCATCCAGGTGAAACTGTCAAGGTTCTGTCCCAGTGTCTGGAGGCTGTGAGGGTCTGAATAGGGAAGAACAGGTTGAGGCTCAGCCCTCCCAAGACTGAGTGGCTGTGAGTTGTGGGTCCTCCCCGCAGATCCAAGAATTAGCATTTCCATCTTTGGTTCTGGGTTGGGTGGTACTGTCCTGTTCAGACTTGGTAGATAATCTGGGGATCCTCCTGAACTCATAGTTCCTGCTCAAAGAGCAGGTGGCAGCTGTGGCCAGGGGGTCCTTTGCACATCTGCATCTTGTGCAATAATTTTACCTGTTTCTGGATCATAAGGCCTTGCTCATGGTCTTAGTCATCTCCCAATTGGACTTTTTCAACACGCTCTACACAGCCCTGCTCTTAAATGCCATCTGGAAGTTTCCATTGGCCCAGAATGCGACAATGTGGGTAATTATGGGTGCAGCTGATTATGGCCATGCGACATTGCTACTTTGCACTGGCTCCCAGTTGGCTTCCATGTGCAATTCAAGGTGCTGGTTATCACCTTTAAAGCCCTACGTGACATAGGACTGAGTAACTTGCGGGACTACCTTCTCCCCAGAACATCTGCTTGCCCCACATGCTCTCATGGGGGGGGGGGGCATGCTCCAGGTTCCCTCTTTTAAATGGTGCCATCTTCTGGCACCTAGGAAGTGTGCCTTTTCAGTGGCTGCCCCTGTTCTTTGGAATGATACACAACAGGCCCCAATTCTGCTTGTCTTTAGAAAAGCTGTTAAGATACCCCTTTACATACATTAATTCCACACCTGATGAACATCTGTATGGACAGAGACAATGCACATTTGTTTACAGTACACATGTGGAGAGTGCTGACTGTTTTTCTCCTGTAAAAATGTAGTACAGTATAGAAATAGATGTTGCATTTGGGAGTTACTTTGTCCCACTTTTAACATTTTCCTTGATTAAACCAATTATTTGCAGGGTCTGTTTCTGTGCTGCACCTTGATGTTTCCTCTCATGATTTTAGCCCTCTGAAGCCAGACAAAGTTCAGTATGCCAGTAGGTAAAAGACATGTGAACACATGTTGTTTTCTCACCTATGATAAAAAGAAAGTGGTTTACTATTGCCACTGCCCGCCCTCCTCCTCCTCCTCCTCCTCCTGGCTTCCTAGTGTCAGCATGCCAGTATTTAACTGTAAATTTGTCTTCAGAATTATAGGAGTAGGTGTTGATAATCCCATTAAAATTGATGCTGCTTGAATATTTATATTTTTTTTTCAAAAGTTGGTTCTTGTATGGAAACCTTCACATTAGCTGGGATACTGACTGGGGAATTCTGGGAGTTGTTCTGTCTCATGTAGAGGGCAGCAGGATGTGAGAGACTATTACAGGCTAATCAGCAGAAGGGCATGAGAAGAGAAACAATCACGTCATGGCCCTCCCTACTTTGTGTAATTAAAGCATCCTGCTTATCTTATAAAAAACTCTTCAGTTAGTAGCTTGTTTTGCATCATGCTTGATTACATCGATGCAGGATTGTAGATAGTCTTGGCTGAAAAGGGTTACAGTATTTGCACATATGGCACTGATAAACTAGGAGAAAATCATTCTTGTAGGATAGTAGATCTGCATCTCAGAAATGTAATGTTTCATTTTAAAGCTCAGCCTCGATATCTAAGCTTTTGGGCAGCTGGCAAAACAAAACATAATACTCTAAAACATCAGGTATTTTGGTAACAAAGAGAATCAAAATAAGCTACACAGCATCAATTAAAAAGCATGGCAGCCAATGATGGGTGAAAGATGGATGGAATTTGTAAGATTCCTAAATGCTAGAAACTGAGACATACACCACAAGAACTCATCTGGCAGCTGCAAGAGCTTGCTTTCCTCTCTCTGTTGCTGTTAAGCATAACTAGCAATCAGTTCATCACCTAACCCAGGTACTTGGGGGATTTGTTCTGCACCTTAGATGATAATACTTAATACCCTTTCAGCTACTTTCATTCTTTCTTCTCATCTGGTTGATTTTTATTCTCCCTCCATTCTCCTGTTCCTTCTCCCCCCAGTATTTACTGGCAGAGGATTTGCACTTGGCATCACTGGAAACAGAAACCATCCTTGAAGCTGGGGAATTCCTGGAAACAATGCAGGACTACTTAGACTCTTCTGTCATTTCCATCATTGAAGATTTCAGCAGTTTGACTGAGGTGTGGTATATTCTGTGTGCTTAGAGATGACTTGCTTCTGAATTGCTTTGTGCATTCTTCATCATGGCAACATGGGCTAGAATGGGCTGCTGTAAAGCCCTGAGTGAAGAAAACATTTTTTTTCTTACCTTAAATATAGTGAAACTGTAATTCTCTGCTTTCATTACTTTGCATGATTTTGTGGACAATAAGTGATAGGGGAGTTCTGTGGGGCACAGTATCTTTGGTCAGTAAAAGACTTACTTCAGCCTATTAGGTGGTTTTATCTTGAGCAGATACTAGTTGCACATTGAATTTCTCATCTTCACCCACTTAGTTTTCTCTGCAAATATGAGAGGACATGGTCTTAAAAATTAAAGAAGTTGGACTACTGAGGCTTTTCTTGTGCCATAATCCTGACATTGAGATGCTGAATATTCAAAATTCAGCTCATATTTTCCTGGAATGAAAATCTGAGTTGCTATTTTTTGCTGCTCTCAGTCTGCTCTTGGTAAATTAGTAGTATAAAATTGGGGGCCTGGAGAAGCAGAATAGTAGCTTTAAAAGTTAGTTTTTGATATCACACTTCAATTTTTGTATTTGTAGAACAGGTGTCATGAGTGAGGATGGCGAGCAGGGGGCTCCCATCCAGGCTGTAAAGCGCATGCGTAGTACTGAGGAATTAGGTGGCCATTCAAAGAGACACAGATCGGGCCCGCCTTAGTCTTTGGGGTTTATATGTCTGGGTTTTCCCATGCTTCTTCAGTTTGTTAGGATTCTCAGGAATCCTAACAAACATCTGTTACATCTAGGATGTAGCAGTAATAAAACACTAGAGACCTACTCCTTGTCTCGCGTGGTTCCTGGCTGTTAGGACAACAGGTTAGAATAGATGTAGGTACTGAAGATTTTTATCTCTACACGTTTCAGGCTTTTATGTTCCAGTCAGGGATTGTTTGATGTGAAAAAGTCCTGGAATTTGACTTCAAAGTCCATGTAACTGATTTCTTTACTATGTAAATTTAAGACAGCCTTACTCATCAGATGTGGTGGACAGCTAGCATGGTCAGTCCCCCACCATCATGGTTCAATCAGTCCAACTTTTAAGACTATGTCCCCTCATATTTGCTGAGAAAACTACGTGGATGGCTACAGTCAACACATCTGAAAAGGACTAGGTTGGGGCAGGGTGATTTATGGGAAGCAATCATATATTGGAGTTGAATAGTGGGTAACATTTCAACTGTGGTTTGTTCTTCTAATAACAGGCAAAAAGCCACATGGATGCAGAGAATGAAATATCCCTGTTGACTGCAATAACAGATATTCTTGATAGCACGGATGATGAGGCTCTGTCTCCCTTTGATCCTATTCCTGAATCTGAATTGCTAACATCACCCAGAGAGCTTGAGAATTCCTCGGTATGATGATACTCAATTAAATGTTAAGTCATCCTAACCACTCTTTATTGTACTTCTTCCCTAGGGAGGTTAATTAAAAATACTTCTTTATATTTCTTAATACGTCCCATAGTTCTTCAGTTAGATTATATATTTAAAAACAAGTCTTACTAAAACCAAATAAAACAAATTTGATATAATCTAATATAGGATTAACTTTTGTTGCTGTTCAGTCGTTAAGTCATGTCCGACCCTTCGTGACCCCATGGACCATAACATGCTAGGCCTTCCTGTCCTCCACTGTCTCCCGGAGTTTACTCAAATTCATGTTCATTGCATTGGTGATGCTATTTAATCATCTCATTCTCTGCCATCTCCTTCTCCTTTTGCATTCAGTCTTTCCCAGCATCAGGGTCATATACAAGGGTAAAGCATTAACTTTACCCTTCTTTATATTTGGAATTATTGCTTTACCCAATTCATATCAAATTAATATGCATATTTTTTCTCTGCCCAAAGAGAGTTGAATATAAAGGGCCCTCATTTCTTCTTTCTTTGGCCTGAAATATTTTCTGCAGCATTTTTTGTTTGGATTCAACTTTGTGGTTTACTAACTCAGTGCTTTCATTCAGTTAGTAATGCGTGAGTAATTGCTTTCTGTTCTTGGTTAGTAGCTTTTGATTTTCATAGACAAAAGCACAACTGTAGGATAATACATCTCCCCGGGGGGAGATGGGCGGTCATAAATTTGATAAATAAATAATACTTATCACCATTATTGCCACTGAAGTTGAAAATTATAGAGGCTTCTCTGCTCACTAGTGGTATCATAACTTCATTCTGCAGTTTAAAATTCTATCTTTAAATTGGCATCCAGATTCATCAAATCTAACATATTGAGAACTCTGCTGAGTCAGAGTGCCCTCTGTTGGTCAAATCCACCTATTTAATAGTATTATGATGTTAACAAGGTGGACAGGAGATGTTAAAGGACACCCTTGCAGATGACTAAAGATAAGATCCTAATAATTTTTATTAAACTTTTAGACAAGATTAAAAACTAACACAAGCTAATATCAAGTAAGAAAATAAGAAAGAAAAGGGGAAACGAAGGAAATCAAAGAGCAGAAAGTGTAAGAAAAGGAAAAAGGTTAAAGAACAATAGAAAAGAAATATATAAGGCAGTAGCTTCCAGTATTCTTCACAGCAGTTATAATTACAATATATTTTAAGCTCTCTCTCTCTAACACTACATCATATTACTCTTGTTTTTATAATCTGTCCTGTCTAATCATCAAAACCATAAATCACAAGTTCGGTTTCTTTTTTTCATTTATACACAAAAAGTCCCTAAGGGACTTCCAGTCACCAATAAATGTAGATAGTGTCTTTCCTCTAATCAGCAGGTGACTAAAGATAAGGAAAGCTGTTTAATGTGCCTTAGAGAACTCTGAGTTACCATTTTTGGTGTTTCCTAATCTCAGGGTCTCAGACTAGCATGGAGTCACTTGTATTTTGATGTAATGAAAATGGGGCATACTGTACTGTCATTTGTGTTATTTCCAAACTGCTTTCTTCTCATCAGTTTCAGAGATTGCTCAGTTTGTCTGTGACACCCCGTGAACAAAACTTACACAATATTGAGAGTTTCCAGGAGCCTGGGCTGTGCACCATTATCTCGAAGAAGGTAGTATATTTTGTGAGAACTAAGCCATAGGTGGCTCTGATTGACTTTTCTATCTTTACATTTCTGCCCAGAAAAAACTTCCCCGGTCAGGATTGTTGGATGTTCTCTCTTGCATGAAAGCTACACTAACAATTCCAGTACACTAGAAAAGGGTTGCCCAAGTGTAATCTCCTGCTACGTATCCCTATCTTTGAGGATTTAGCAGGCATACAAAAATCAGTAGAATGATAGCAGTGGATATTTTCTGTTTCAGTCTTTGTGAGCTATACATTTCATAGATGTAGTTTAAGCATCCTTTAGTAAAATAGCAGGGGTGTCAGAAACACCTTCATTCCAACAGTATTTTGGTTACTTCCTTTTTTTTCTTTTTACTTTGTGGCATAGTCTCTTCTTTGATTTGTATTTCCCCAGGTTGAAGCCAGTACTACCGGCATTCCCTTCTTGTTAACTTCAAGTTGTCCCAAACAATCAGCTTCTTCAAACAAAGTGAGTAACAAAGCATTCTTGGGGGAACAGAAGGTCTTCAAGAATAGAGAACAAGAGTCAGCTGTGCTACAGAGCAGTGATGGAGAGGAAGAGAAAGAAGAGGTTGCAAGAGGCTGTAGGCAGAGTTTTATGGCAGGTGTGAAGGAGATAGCACTGGCAACAACGGGACCTGGGAGAGACCTTGATGAACATGATGGTCCCTATATCATTACCCCAGAAAATATTTCCCTTGATGAGCTGGTGAGATCAGTGCACTCTTACTGCCAGTCCACCCGCACTGTATGCCCGAGTCCTGACAGTCAGTCCCTTGCTGAGGAGAATCTCACAGGCCCACTTGTCTTAGAGATAATGCCTAATGGAGGAGAGAGCATGGAGACCGAGCTCACATGCACAGTGGATAGCAACTGCACAACTGGCCTTGTGAATAGTGAAGCAGGACTTTCGGTCCCTGCCCTGGGAAAAGAATTGCCTGAACACATGATCAGATACACAAGTCTAGACAGAGAGCTGGACTCATGCAAACAAGATGAGAAGGTGGTTAAGGCTGCCCTTCCAAACATAAAAGGTGCCCATCCACAGATAGGGGAGGACACTCAGAAATCAGTAGATAATCAAGCGGATACATCTGATACACCTGCTTCGGAGGCACCAAAAAATACAAAGCTCGTTGCCTCAAAGAACAGTCAGGTATCTACAGGCATCAAAAAGAAGAAGAAGAAATCCAGTGAGGAAACGAAGTATCACAAGACCATAACCTGCAAACAAGTGTCTGCCTGTGCTCGAAAGGAGACCAGGATTAATCCAAGGAAATCTATGTCAGATTCTAGTAAAAAAAAAGAACTGGAGAAAACTGGAGGGAAAGAATTGCTCCTTAACCAAGAATCCCAGACAAAGGAAATGCTTGATACTCAGGTGGAGTGGTCAAAATGCGTGAGAGAGGTAGGGTCCAAAAATCCACTTGTGTCAGGCTTAGAAAGTACAGGGACCTTGCCATATCCAGAGGAGCCTACACAAAATTTGGGGAAATCAGACCTCATGCCTATAGTGCAGGGGGATGTCCCAGAAGAGCCCCATGAAAACAGCCAGTTCGTCCTACCAGTGAATGAGATGTCTAGTTCAGAAAGTTCCCAACTGCTCCCTGGTTGCACTGTGGACCTGACAGGGCAGCCAACCAAGGATACTCCTTACTCTGAAAATAAGGAAGTCAGCTGTCCCCCGAGGGAAATTAAACCTCGGCCTCTCAGCTTGAGTGAATACAGGCAGCGCCGGCGGCAGCACCAGTCTAATAATGACAGTACCCAGAACACCAGAGAGAACCAGAGTGCCAGCAAGTGGCCCAGTGTTTCCAAGCTCCCCACAGAGTTGGCTGACCTTCCTTGCCTGCGAGCTGCTCTGCCATCCACCAGAGCTGCAGCACCTAAACTGGTGAAGGAGCCGGAAAAGCCGGCTGGTTCCTCCTCTACTCTTGCCCCTGATGACAAAGCAAGTGCTCTACCTCTTTCCATGCTCTCTTCCACTACAACTCCTATACCAAGAGATCCTCCATCTTTGCAGTTTCTTTCACCCACACCCATTCCTCTAGTGCCTCCTAGTAAAATATGTGCTTTCTCTCATGTTGGGCCACAAGTGCCTCCAGCATTGCCCGTACCTCATGTGCCACCAGCCCCAGAGGCTTTCCTACCAGCTCCTCTTAATCACTACAATTTGGGCTCATCCCAACCACCAGGATCTTCCTGGTCTCACTTTGCTCTTCTGCCAGCTAATTACCAAAGCCTGCCACCTCCACCTCCTGCTAGTGAGGCTTGTTCTCCTGTCTTCCATACAGTTCCCCCATTGCTCCCTCCAACATGGCCTCCCCCACCTGTTCCTTTGCCTTTTGTTCCAGCCCTGCCTTATGGCTCTGTTGAGTGGGCTCCACTGCCGCAGTCTTCCTACTGGTCTGGAATTCAGGTGCCACCTCCGGTGTTGCCCATCCCATATGGAGATCAAGGAGGTCTTAGGCAAAGTCCCCAGGTTGGCACTTTATCTGCCTCATCTCTTCCTGATGGATTTCTTGGCCAGCAGAATACAGTTTTAACACCACAGCCCTCCTGCATTGGACTTCAAAATGTGGCAGTCAGTGAGAAACAAAGCCTGCCTGTCCAGGTATCCCAAGTAGATGCTCCTTCAGCAGTCACGGCAGCTCCCCGAAAAGTATCTGACCCAAGGAGACAAACATATACTGTCCCATCCCAAACTGAAGTAATTTCAAGCAGTTCCCAATCACTGGAAAAGCCACTTTTGTCTCCATCAGTTGTTAAGCCTTCAAAAGAAACAGCATTGACTCAGCATGGGAGGAAGAACTCTGTCCTGCAATCCTTAGGGGAGCCCCTTCCTGTGCCTCCTTCCCAGCAAGTGCTGGGAGAACTTGCTGGTAAACTGAAGTTCTCAAAAGAAAATTCCTATTTTCAACTTGTAGAGGAGAACTCTGAACTCTCTGGCTCTGTGGAAACTACTACTATTACTGTGGCTCAAAGCAACAACAAGCCACCGGAAGAGGAACATTCTTCCCTTTCAGCTTCCTTGGCACCTGGAAAACAAAAGGGGCCAGATGAAATCCTGTCAGATGTCACAGAACTTGCCCCAGTTGCTCCCAGTTTCTCAACATCATCAGGGTCCCAGACAGTACACGAAAATGGCCATCTTTCCAAGAAAACATCATCTGTGTGGAAACACCAGCCTTTCATCAGTTCTGCACAGCACAAGCATGATAAAGACCTTGTTCAGTCATTTATCAGTGAGATTGGTGAGTGTCTATGCTATTGAGGGTGGCTTTACTGAGCATGGCCTAGGATAGTTGGCAATAGTTAAATGGAGTTAAAGCTTAGTCACAAATTATTCTGTATAAAAATTCTCTAAGGCAACCCCAGACGGGTTATGCTTTCTTTCAAATGTGAAAACAATCTATTTCTATTCTCTCTTTGTCCAGAATCTGCTAATAAGCTTTTTTTTAAAGAAGCCACTGCTTATATAAATATAAAACTCAGTATTTGTGTTTCAACACCCGTGTACATAGTAAAAAAAAAAAGTGGCTTATTTCTCCCAGCCCATCACAGTTGCTGACATGGCTGGGGAAAAGAGGGACAGAGGTTAATTGCAATAAGCAAAATCTTTCTGTGTACAACCTGAGCCACTGAAACTTCTCATGGGAAATTACAAAGTACTAATCAGTGTGTATAATTGATGAATATCATCCCTTTTCCTCCCTCAGGAATTGAGGCCTCTGACCTATCTAACCTGCTAGAGCAATTTGAAAAGACTGAAGGTGAGGAGCTAAATGAGGGCAAGTAGACCAAGATTTTGACTTATGTTTGGTGCCATTAAATTTTTTAACTTTTTTGCCTGGAGTTCTCCAAAGATCAAGAAATAGCTTCTAGCTTCAAAGGATTTTTCATTCGTGTATGGCTGAGTTTCAGAATGGTACTGAGGTCTGATTTGCTTAACCCTGGTTTATTAAGTGAGAGTTGCTTGGATTTGTACCACATGCTAAGCCATAAACTGATTTACAAACCACAGTGTGCTTACACATTGTGCAGGATGCAGAATTATACTTCCTTCTCCTTCCCTATCTAGACACCTCCCTGGATTTCTTGTTCTAGCAGTATTTTTCTCTATCTTTTCAAACTGCTTTATGTCCATGGTGAATTTGAAGTTTTTTTTTAATAATTAAAGCTAATACGTTTAATATATCTGTTCCTACATTACAGTATTAGACTAGTATCACCTTGACTGAGCACCATGTTTTAGAATCAGTATCTTGTCTTGTGGCTACTAATGTTGCATAGCTTGAAGTCTATTGAATACAAGGAGTTGTAGGGGCAAACAAGTAAGCCCCATCCAATTAAAAGCAGACAGCAAATGCATAGAATGTAACAAACTCAATACACAAGTTGATTCCATCAAAGCTTCCTCTTTTAAGAACTATCCAATAAATACTGAGGCTGAACAAAATACTACTGATGTATTTGACTTCTTTTGTTTTTCAGCCGAAGCTGAAACTTCAGCTGTGTCAAAGAAAAATAAATCTACAGGGAACAATGGGTAAGTATAAGCCTGATCTTAAGCCAGGGGATGTGTTTATCCTGTTTCTGTTGGTGACCTAGTAACACTGTGTTAGGAAACTGAGGCAAGAAACGTGTTAGTCAGAGCAAGGGTATCTTGATTTAAATGTCCTCTTATGCCATTAAGAAGCTCTGGCACCTTTTGTTTTTGGTGCTTTGTATGCTAGGTAGAGGACTGTTGAGAACTCTGGTGGAAGCTTTTTTTCCTCTTTCAGGTTTGAGGCACAGTGGGAAAAGACAATGATGGACCGGCTTCACGCACCAGAGCTTATCAATGTTGCAGGTAAAATCCCTTTGTTGGGAGGTAATTTGAACACTTCTAAAATGGAAAAATCAGGAAATTTCTTGCCTAGGAGTGAGTCAGGGTCTTTCTGCAATGGAGAGGGAAACAAAGGATTTGTGATGTTTGACAGTTCCTTTGGCATAACAAACTTTTCCCTAAGCATCTGGGTATATTTTTAAGATGTTCCATTGAACATTTGCTGAAGTACATGGAGTGACTTACTTTGAAGAGTTGATCCAAAGAAAGCCTGTCCTGCTATGGCTGTGGTGGGAGATGAGGTGAAGATATGAATAATGGGCAGTCATATAGGATTTGAGAATACTGCACAGGTATAGAAATTAGTTTGTTTAAACACTTTTATACTGTTATTCCACAGTGGAGGTAGGTGGTCTGCTGGGGGTGGGATGAATCCTTACTAAGCAGTTCTAATAGAAATAATCATTTAGTTTGCTCAGCTCATGAGTTTGTGTTTTAATTGATGCTCCATTTCCTTCTCTCCATCTCTATGCAGGTTTGACTCCACCAGCCACTCCACCCCATCAGCTGTGGAAACCTTTGGTAGCTGTCTCATTGCTGGGAAAGGATGGGTCCCAAAAAGATACCAGGCTTTTGAAATCCCTAAACAAATCTCACCGGAAAGCTCCAACCCCTGTCCATGTAGGGTCTGGTGAGCATGACTATTGTCAGCTAACTGTTGCTCAGCCAAAGGGAGGTGCCAGATGGAATGTCAAACAAAGCTTAGATATCACTATAAAACCTATTAAGACATTAACAAGACAAGTGCTAGATCAGTCCCCTGCTACTGTTAGATTGAACCCTGTAGTTCCTGCTTGTCAGAATCCTAAAGAAATTACCAACCATGTTGATTCCAATAAGGGCCAGACCAAAGACTCCAGGACTGTTACAACTGACTTGAAACCTACCACCCCAAACTTACCATTGTTGGAGACCAGCCTTATACGTCCATGCAAAGAGGTGTTGGACCACTGGACTACTATTCCAAGGTCCATGAGTAGGGGCAGTGATGATCCATGCTCTGTACTGCTGTCACCAGCTGCATCCCCTTGCCGAGATTCAGGAGAATCAATATTACAGCAACCTCAGGAGGTTCAGCAGAAACCTCTCACTTCCAAACACTCCTTAAGATGCTACCGGAGCAGAGAGAGATCAGTCAGTCCCAAAAGGCGCAGGTGGAAAAGCCAACGAAACCACACCAGCCGATCCTTCAGTTCAAGCTCTGACGGTGACAGTGACTCTTCTTCTTCATCGTCGTCATCGTCGTCGTCATCCTCTCCCTCATCACAGTCACGTTCTCAGTCTCCACCATCCAAGCGCTGGCGAAGGTGAGTAATATTTTCTCTTCTCTTTTGCATAGATTCAACATTTCAAGAATTGGGTGTACTTTTTGCTGAGCTAAGTGCTTGATATCATGGGGCCCCATGGTTTTTGGACCTCAAGAAGTGATGCTATTTGAACAAAATTCATGTTAAAAAAATTGTGGGTTGTCAGTGGTTGGCACAAATGTGATTTCTGATAGATTCCATTTTTCCATGACATAAATTTTTTACAGCTTTTGCAAACCTGTTGATGTTTTAGGAATGGCTGTATCTTTATATATGTATTTTGTATATAAAAATACAAAGAGAAAGAAAAAAGAAAGAAAAAATAAAAATATAGTAAAGAAAAGAAAAGAAATATATAAAGAAATGAATTCCCCCTCTTCACAACAAGTATAAACAATTTTAGTAACTTATCACCTTCTCTTAACATAAAACAAATGATTTCTTCTTCCCATATCCCATCTTTTATCTATAAACAAATCCTTAAAGCCTTGTCATTTCTGTCCTGATCAGC
Source organism: Candoia aspera (assembly GCF_035149785.1). NCBI lineage: Eukaryota > Metazoa > Chordata > Lepidosauria > Squamata > Candoiidae > Candoia > Candoia aspera. Next base: position 47,097,051 of record NC_086158.1, on the reverse strand, counting down.
AAAAGTCCATTAAGGGTTTCCAGATATAACAACATACCTATTTTAATCTTGATCAAATAAACCAACTTTATATTCCTTCCTTCTACTTTTAACCATCTTGATCTTTAGTCCCTTCAAATAATGTCCTAGAACTTTTCATTTTTTCCTTGTCCCTTCTCACAAAATTCTTCAAAGCTTTAACAAGTCTCTTTTGTAAATCCAATATAGGAAAATTATCCAGGTCACTTTTGGTTTGTAATTTTTATATACCTTTTAATTATTAAGACATCAGCCAGCTTCTTTTGAATGTCCAGCATAGCATCTTTTTCCGTATCATTCTTGTAGTCTGTCATTTTCAAATCCACTTGCAGATCAGTCTCTATCTTGTCAGGTAAAACTTGTTTCTCTTTCACAACATCTTTTAAACACAGTCTGTCTATAGAGGCAGACACTCTTAAAATTAACTTCTGAGTCCCTTGTTCAAAAATTTCCTTCAATATGTCCAATGTTAAAATATTTTGCTTCATTCTGTATTAGTAGGTCAAATTTAAGTGTTCTTCTCCTTTAATTGTAATCTTTAGTTTCTTCTGGTTCCCTCTAGTGTCCAAACTTCAAAGTCTCATCAATGTCTCATCATGTTTTTTTTAAGAGAATTCAAAACAAAAGCATTTTTTCCAGAGGAAGAATTCTTATGATTAACTCCAAAATCTTACTTCAAATTCATCTAGACCCTTAGTCCATGTGTAACTTTCCAAATTCAGAGTTTTAATCCCTCTTTTTCTGTTTATTCCAAAGGGGGAAAAAATTAAGTCCTTAAACTTATATTTAAAACTCCTTTTGCAGGAAACTCACCCAGTACTGTAGAACTTATATATCCAAAGGTTCCTAATACCTGAAAAGCAGTTAACAAGCAATATCCAAAAGTGATTGGAAAAGGAAGTATGCGAACCCAGTGTCCTTTTTGAAGGTGCCAGTCGTGGTTTCAGCAAGATGGTTATTCCCTCGTCTCTCAGAGCTCTAAACCTGCCAGGGACCTCTGTTTTACAGTCTCCTCACAAGGAGCAACTGTGTGGAGCACTTGTGGGTGATCTCAAGTCCTCTCCTTGTCTGGAGAGGAACTATGAAGAGCCAGTCTACTTGCTGGCTCTCCATTCTGCCATGGTTGTGGGCTCTGCTTTTAGCTGAGCTGTCTTCAGTTCGTCATTTCTTCCCTGGAAGTCCACCACAGTTAGGTTTGATATTATCTTTCAATGGTTGGATTTATTTATTATGCTGAAGCCATGGTTTTCTTAACCTTGGTTTAGTAAATAACATGCTGAACCATATACTGTGATTTGTAAACATCAGCAGCTGGTTCAGCGCAATATGTGAAGTTACAAACTAAGTGAATCACATTATGTCTTAGTGTGTGATCCCTGGCACTATTTTAACATGGGGAAATAGTGGGAAACTGTTCCTGAATTGACAGCCTGTAAATCAACCTTATCAGACCTGCTAATCTTTCTGAATTATCCTATTAAGTTTTTTTCCTACAAGTGGAACAAAATAAATATGAAAGTCTTGACTTACCCAATATATATCAAGCAAAGTAGCTTATAGTTTTTACTTTAAAAGCTTGATTTTCCAATTTATAATAGAATATAGTGCCTGACCATATGTGGCACTTATAGTATGTCATCTACTTTAAGAATAAAATAGCTGTAGAGCTGGTGCATGTATGTTTGAAATACTGTTAGCAATGCATTTATTTCTTGCAACATAAGCTGTTTTTATACTAGGTCACACTATTCATTTAGCTCTGTATTGTTTCAGCTGATTAGAGATAGAGGTCTTTTGCATCACTTGCTACTAATCTTTTAACTGGAGATTCCAGGAGTGGAACCTGGGACCTTCTAAGTACAAAGCATAGGCCTAACACCTGAGCTATGATTACTTTTTAGAACCTGATTAAAAGTATGTGGTTAAATGAATATTTTTGAGAATACTTGGATAGGCAGTCGTTCTCTGCAAATGCTGGCATACATTTCACTCTGTTCTATAGCAACAGGTTCTGCTTAACCTAATAATTTTTTTTGTTCCTCTGAAAGAGATTGAATCCTCACACAAACATGTTGTACAATTTACAGTCAACCCAGAAAAACAGCTGTGGGTAGATACCGATCTCATAGGTGAGCATGTTTGTGTCTCCTCCTTCATCCTAGATGTCGCTCACGGAATTCCAGCTCTTCTTCCACTAAATGGAGCCGGTCAAGGGGCAGGTCCCGCTCTCCCTCCAACTCCTCTTATGTATCAAGATCATCTTCCCGGTCCCCTTCTTTGTACAGAAGGAATAGCTGCAGAAAAAGGTGAGACAATGGAATGTTTTTTTCTTCCCTTGCTTCCTTGAGTTTGTTGAGGCATTAGAATGGAAGACCTTTGTTTTTTCTTTTAGCAAAGTTTCTGGTTTTCGAACACCCTTGTTATTTTATAGTTCTTTACCTCCAAATCCAAACCCAAATTATTCTTTGGTGATGGGGTGATACAGAGTGAGGCAAAAGGGATTGGTCTAGGATCTACATTATAGTCAAACTATCCTACAAGAGAAAGTATTGTCTAAGAAATCCCTATTTATTGGAATTCAAGTTACACATAACTTAGATTTTCTTCTCTTTGGGGCACTTTTGGGTATTTTCCCCCATTGGTTTATAAGATTTCAAAGCAGGCCTAGAGAACCTTTGGCTTTTCATATGATGTTGAACTACAATTGTTAGCATTCCTTAGCATTAGCATACTAATTGATACTGGTAGTCCAGCAATATCTGGAAACATAAATTCTCCATTTCTCTTTGAAATAATTACATTTGGCAAAATAAAACCTCATGATCATTATATCACAAAGTTTCTACCTAACTTAAAATAATAACTTGCTTTTAAACACTGAGGCCTTTTTGTAATTATATCCCTTCCCATAAATACATTTTTTTCATATTAACTTTCTTCTTTTCCAAAAAACTCAGAATGGTGTGTTTAACCTAAAGTATGTACAAAAGAAAAGTGTGATTTCTTTTCTCCATGGGCAGTTCTTGTACTATCCATGTTTCTATCCAGATTCCTAGAATCATTGCTCAAACTCTTCCTTGGAAGCCACTTGGGGCCTGGGTTTGCCTCATGCGTGTTTAAAGGTCAAATGGGTCCATGGATGCATTCCCTAAGCAAAGAATCAAGGCCTTCTTTTCTGTTTACCACCATTTTATTTTTCCATAGGATAGTAAAGGTAATTAATGAACACTGAACAAAACTGTAATTCTAAATTTCTGGTGCTGTTTTTTTTTAAAGCTACAATTCCAGCAGTTCCTATGAACTCTACCAAAGGCAGAAAAACAGATATAAAGAACGTGCAATAGTGAGTATGTGTATTGTACAGTAATATTGTGGGAAGAACAGGACCCCCATATAAGGCTATCTTCATCACAGTTACTTTAAAAAAATGTCCATTTTAATATAGGATTTTCTTCCCTAGAAAAGAATTGCAGGACAGCAGACTCTGGCAGAAACATTTCTCTGTATCAGACATGGATTGAACAGAATCCATATTGCTTGCTTAATGCAATAGGATTATCCAACTACTATTCACTTTTATTAATACAAATTCAGTCATAACTTCTGCTCCATTGTGGTCCACATCCTAAGAAGGATTAGTTCAGATCATTGTTTACATAAAGTTTACATAAGAAAGTGGGTTGGATTGGCTGGCAAGAGAAAAGTGGCCATATAACAGAACTGAGACTGAACACTGGCCCTGAACTGTGTGCATAGGAGGAACGCCGTGTTGTCTTCATTGGGAAGATCCACAACAGGATGACACGTTCAGAGTTGCGACACCGTTTCTCTGTGTTTGGGGACATTGAAGACTGCACACTGCACTTCCGGGAGCATGGGTAAGGGGTAGATTGACCTTCCTTTGGGCAAGCGTCAACCTACTGGGTAATATTGAGCTAATGGAAAAAGGAGGAGAAAGGAATGTGGTGTTCAGAGCAGGCAGCCATTTATCTCTTCCCTGCTTATCCTGCATTATGTATGTTAACAGACTGCACAGCCTTTTAATACATAACTGTCCTACTTTGTAGGGACAACTATGGTTTTGTGACTTACCGATATGCTGAGGAGGCCTTTGCTGCTATAGAGGGTGGACATGCACTGCTTCGTCCTGGTGAACAGCCGTTTGATCTGTGCTTTGGAGGACGCCGGCAGTTCTGTAAAAGAAACTATGCTGACTTGGGTGAGTCCATGGTGGAGATTGTAAAGAGTGAAAGTGCCAATCGAAGCGAATATTTGTAGCTCAGGGTTGAACTGTGGAGCTCTTGGTGCTCTCTGAGCCTTGTTGTTTTCTTGCAGACGTTTCATTGCCAGACTAGACAACATCTTCAGTGCAAAGAGGGAGTGGGCCTTGCTCTCAGTTTATATACCGTGGCTTGCCCTGCTTGTGTTGGTAGGGGGGGTGTTCTCTCCTTGGGAGTTCTTTGATTGGGCTGTTGTTTGCTGCTTGGTTGATTGCCTGAGTTAATCTTTCCTTGATTAGGGTGTATTGTGCTGTTTGATGGTTCATCTGGTGTTAATCCTAGTGTTGATTTTTGCCTATCTGGGTGTTGATTGCTGGCAAGGGAGTGTACTGGTCTTTTGGCTTTTCTATTGTCTCCTTTGAATGGTATGTAAATGTTGTTTACCTCTGTGTGTCTGTTGATGGCTGCTTTGTCTGAGTGCCAGGCTTCCAGGAATTCCCCTACCAACACAAGCAGGTCAAGCCATGGTATATGAACTGAGAGCAAGGCCCACTCCCTCTTTGCACTGAAGGTGTTGCCTAGTCTGGCAATGAAACATCTGCAAGAAAACAACCAGGCTCAGAGAGCACCAAGGACTCCACAAGAGTGAAAGTGTTGAGCATCCAATACTGTTTGACCCATTGATATATTTCTGTGCAGAAGACTGGAACAAAAGTCTGAAATACACCTGAAAAGTGCTCCCAATTGAAAACAGCTATTGGCTAAAGTACTGTTTGGTTGGCACTGTATTTTTTCTTGTGGGACATTGGTATAAAAATTGTGGTAAGGCACACAGCATTTATCCATAAATCATGATTTATAAACTACACTTTTTAGGGCTTCACATAGCACATTAAACCAAAACCAGACCACAAAATGGCTTACCATGATGTGCAAACCCCAATCATAACGTCCTGAGACTAATAGTCTGGGTGGGGCATGGAACTATAATTTCTGTTCTCTCTTTCTTGGAAGCTGCTTGGGGCCTGGGTTTGCCTCATTTGTGTTTAAAGATTAGAGGGGTGTGTATCTGGTTGTTAATTCTGATGATTGTTCTTGTGTTTTTCAGACTCCAGCCAAGATGACTTTCAACCTGCCGCTCTAAAGAACAACTATGATGCTCTTGACTTTGACACCTTATTGAAGCAGGCTCAGCGAAGACTGCGGAGGTAGCGCTAGTTCTCCTGGGCTCGCTTGCCCAGTAGGCCTCTGCCTGCACCAGCCTTACCTCAGATTGGTTGCAAGGGCAAATGCGCCCCCAGGCCCAGCTGCTATGTCCAGCATGATTTTGTAACAAAATACAAACACAAATAATTTTTATCCTGGGTTTTTCCTAACAGCTATTTAAGTGGAAAGATACTTTGTTTAACAAGTGGGATAGGAATGGAAATACACTGTCCACTTAATTGCTATGCAGATAATAAAATCCCAACTATAGACTTAACAAATCTATGGCTGTTTCTCACTCTGTCACTGAATTTTAGTAATAACTATTTCTCAGAGTTTATTAGGCAAGAAAAAAATCCAGTCAGCAAACAGTGGATGCCAATAGGCAGTACTCAGGGGCTGGGGTGAAGGGGAGATGGCAGGCAGTGGTGGCGCAATTATGAGCTGCATTCATGATATGTTTAAAGGAATGTAGGCTCCACATGGTTGGGAATGCCCAGAACCTCTCTGTAGAGAACATTTTGAGTTTGCTGGATAGGTTAGCTGCTTTGTTCTCTTACTGAGAATCCCTGCCTATTCCTGTCCTTATCCTTCAGTTTATTCTGTCTTCCATCTATCCTACGGATTTCTATAGCAAACAATGAACATTTATTCACCTTTTTCCTTCAGTAACAAATTCTACAAAAAGGAGGTTTTTAAGTGTATGGTTATGGTCAAAGGTGTGAATATTCAGTGCTAAATGCTATTCCCATGTTATGCAAAAATAATTGCATGTTCTGGTTTTCCTAGTCATTTGCAGGAACAAGGAATTATTCATGCCATTGAGCCCTTATCCTCCTGGACCTCTTGCTCAGGTTGCCTGTGCTGTCTGAAACCCCATTCAGTTTTGCTGGCTGAAAGTTCAAATGAAACTATGCCATAAGAAATAGAAGCTTGCTTGTTTCTCTTAATTCCAACACATGAAACTAGATTCTGTTGCCAATAAAACATTATTCCACATACTTCTGAACTAGAGCATATGAATCACTTTCATGAAGCAGTGCTTGCCCCTGAGTCATATTCCATCCACTAGAACTCAAACCAGGGTTCAATATGTCTGAGCGCTGACTTCCATTAATGGATTTGCACTATCCTATGAATTCCATCCTAAAATCATCTATAAAACAGATTTGAAGATGTTAAAGAGTATGTGTGTTCTGCGGGAAGTAATACTTAGCCTGAGGATTTGTGGGGCATGGGGGAGATAAAAGCAATGGGCAGAACAACCTTTGCAACAACAATAACACAACCTGGTATTTACTCATAACCTTCTCTTTTGCCTTAGCCATTTGTAAAAACTCAGGCACAGTGATGACTGTTCTACTTGGATACTTACAGAGGGTTGTCAGCGATGCCATTTCTATGGCAGATATTCTACCCTGATGCATGAGAGCAAACAGTGTTGCCATTTGTCACTTGATGTCACTAGGCATAAATCAAGGAGTACAGCCATCACTGAAGCCAGAACAAATAGGCTTATTGTTATTTACTACAACTAACATGGAAAGACACTATTCTCAGCAGATGAATGTCTACTTAGCCCCTTTTTGTCTATGTATATGGAATTGCCACTACCTTGTTTTAAAGTGACTATGCTTACAAGGCTTAGCAAATGGATTTTATAGTATGAATAGAATCCAGTTTCATATTACAATATATATTTTATGCCACAGTATTTTATTAGTTGCATTTTCCCACTATGAGAAATATAGAATTGAAGGAGATGCCTACCTTAAGTGTTTTGGTGGAGGCTAAAACTCAGCAGTCCAGTCCAGCTATCCCAAACATAGAGTTCAAACTATGCAGCTAATTCTTTAATGGATCCAACAGCAGTTTTGGGAAGCAATGTTTATAGGAGTACTATTTAATTGATTAAAATAGGGGGTGATAAGCCAACTGTTGAATCATGGTATGTCAGTTGAGAGCAATTGGGATGCTAGATTGTTTTGGAAAAGTTCCTTGTGATAATCACCTTGGTTACCCAGAAAGTATATAAATGTCTGGAAATTCATGGTGCCATCTAGTGCCTGAATGTAGGAGCAAAAAATCCACAGTACTAAGTCTTCAGGAAATGCATTCCTGTTCAGTACACCCATTCCCAAGTTATCCTACTTCATTATTCTTCACATGGTTTTCTGTGTTCTCATTCTTTCGACCCAGAGCCAGAGTTTGCGGGCCTTTGAGACTACTCCTTGCTGGGATGTCCCCCCTCACCACTCCTTGCCAAAGTTTTCTTTGTTCCCCAGTGACACTTGTCAGCCTGCTCTGATACTGTCAGTGTGTGGCTGCTCTTTTTTCACTACATTTCACTGTGTGCTTGGAGAATTGAGCTCACTGCACATATGGGTTGATGACAGGATTCCACTGTGATACATGCTTTTCCTATATAACTATGGGATGAATGGGTGGGAGCCTCTGCCAGCTGGTGGGAGCAGAAGGGTAGGGGGTCTTGGATGTGAGTGGTGGGTGAGTGGGTATGAATGTGTTGATTCCTCTCTCTGCGTGAGAGTCAGAGGAGGAATTGACAGGGTGAATGGGTAGGGAGCCCTCTGCCTACTGGTGGGAGCAGCAAGGGAGAGATTCCTGTGTATGTTTGTGTGTGAGTCTGTGGTAGTGAGGACTGGGGGGGTGGGGTGGTAGTTGCTGGGTTCCAATGGTGCTGAGAGCTGACAAAGCTAAAGTGCCTCAAGGTGCCCAGCTCCCCACTCCCAGGTATAGCTAGTAAGGACAACAGATGCTTCCCGAGCTTGGGAACTGAGAGGCTTGGATATGGGGCTGGGGCTGCTGTTAGGGGATGGGGGTGGGCCAAGGTAGTATGGGGAGATGTGGAAGATGGGGAGCAGGCCATTCCCAGGGACTGTGGGACTGTATTTGTTACTGGTCTTGCATTCCAGCTCCTCAGTCTCAGCCCCGGTACCCTGTTGGCAGACCTTTCGAGGCTCTGGTTTCCAGCTGCTGCTTCTGAATGCCAGGTTGGTCTGTATTAAGGCCTTCTTCATCAGTGATTTAATTACTGATGAGAGGGCCAACCTGGCATATATCACAGACCTGGCAGGATCCAGAGTGGGGAGTAGCTTTCTTGGCGCTGTGCCCAGCTGGGCTTTGAGTATGGCATCAGCTGAGATCCTGGGGCAGGGATGGAGGTGTGGCGATTGTCATCTGGGAATCTCTTACTGCTTTCAGGAACGCTGCACCACAGGTCACCGGATGTGAGACCCTGTTCATTAAGTTGGGCTCTAGGGATCAGTTGGGTGTGCTGCTGTTGTACCAGCCTCCCTGCTGCACAGCAACTTCCTGCCTGAGGTCCTTGATGCCATTTCTGGGTTGGCAGTGGAGTTCCCCAGACTTATGGTCTTGGAGGATTTCAGTCTGCCTTCTCTAGGGATGGGCTCCAAGGTGGCTCAGGAGTTCATGGCCACCACGACAGTCATGTGCCTATCCCAAATCAAGAGCCCGACATGGGACAGTGGCCGTATACCAGATTTGGTGTTCCTGTCAGAGCAATGGCAATGTGATCTGAAACTGGGGAGCTTTTGGTGTCCCCACTGTCACGGTCAGATCATGCCCTGATTACAATGGGATTCTCTAGTGCCACTATCCACTGCAGGGAGGCTGTGGATTGGTCCAATCCAGATATGTACCTCAATTCAAAGGGTTCTTAAAGTGAATGTATAATTGAAGGCAGAAGTTTTTCTTTTAGGCTCGATGGATAAACAGTTTGAAAGAAAATTTGGGACTTTGGTTTTATATATGATAACAGCAGCAAGACTTTTGTGTGCACAAAGGTGGAAAGACTTACAAATTTCTATGGTGGAAGATTGGTCCACCTTGGGTGACTAATGGACCCGGATGGGTTCCAGAGGGAGCAGGGGGTTGTTCCTGCCGGTTTGCTGCACTGTCCATCTGAAGCCTTGGATGCCACTTGGAATAAGGGGGTGGTTGAGGCTTTGGATTGGATTGTGCCTCTCTCCTCTCTGGGATCCCGGCACTCCCCATGGTTTATGGAAGAGCTGAGGGAGAGGAAGCGAGAGAAGAGAGGTCTAGAGCATTACTGGTGCTTGATGAGGGACAAACTCGACCAAACACAGGTTAGAGCTGCCATTAAGGCCTACCTAGCAGTGGTAAGGGCAGCAAAGTGCCATTATTTCTCCACTCTTACTGCATCTGCAGATAGCCACCCTGCGTTCCTGTTTCAGGTGACACAAGCCCTCCTGGCTAAGGATGGCTTGGAGAATCCTGCTGGGGCACGTGGAGGAATTTTCCCAGCATCTGTCAGATAAAATTGCTCGGATTTGTTCTCAGCTGGAGGTCCGGTTGAGGTCCAGTGGAGATGCCTAGGGAGGAGTCTTGCCCTGTTATCTGGGAATGGTTTGAACCTGTTGGACTTGAGGAAGTGGACAGGGTCCTTAAGGCTGTGAGCTCAGACACCTGCTCTTTAGATCCATGCCCCTCCTGGCTGGTTAAGCGCCCTGAGGGGGTGTTGTGTGAGTGGGTTCTAGCAATGGTTAATGCTTCCTTGAATGAGGGGATTGTTCCTTCGCCACTTAAGGAAGCTTTCGTTGGCTCATTCCTCAAGAAGCCATCACTGGGCCCCACTATACTGGACAATTTCCTTCTAGTATCTAGCCGTTTTGGGGGAGGTGTTTGAGAAGGTGGTTGCACAGCAACTTCAGAGGACCTTGGATGAAGCAGGTTTTCTGGATCCCTTTCAGACAGGATTCAGGCCTGGGTATGGGATGGAAACAGCATTGGTTGCACTTTTGGGTGATCTCTGGTGAGGGAGGAATGGGGGTTGTGCATCTATTCTTGCCCTACTTGACCTCTCTGCAGCTTTCAATACCATCGACCATGGTATCCTTCTGGATTGGCTCAGAGGATTGGGGATGGGCAGCACAGTGTTGTGCTGGTTCACTTCCTTTCTTAGGGTTCTATTCCAGTCGGGGTTGGGAAGGAATCCTGCCCTTGGCCCCTGCTATGTGGGGTGCCACAGGGTTCAGTACTCTCCCCCCTCCTATTCAACATCTACATGAGGCCGCTGGGTGAGCTCTTCCATTGCCATAGGGTGAGTTATCATCAGTATGCTGATGATACCCAATTATACATCTCTACCCCTGGCGAATTAAGCAATACTATGAATGACTTATCCTGGTTCCTGGAGGCTGTGAGGGTCTGGATGGAGAACAACAGGCTTTACCTGAAACCTTGGCAAGACTGAGTGGCTTTGGGTCTTTGGGCCTTCTGGTTCTAGGACTATGCCACCTTTGGGGCTAAATGGGGTAGCACTGCCCCAAACAGACCCTGTGTGCAATCTGGGGGTCCTCCTGGACTCATGACTCCTACTTGAAGAGCAGGTGGTAGTTGTGGCTAGGAGGGATTTGCACAGCTTTGTATTGTGCACCATTTGTGCCCGTTCCTAGATCAGGGGTCTCTGCTCACTGTCATTCATGCCTAGTCACCTCCTGTTTGGATTTCTGTAATGCTCTCTACATGGGACTGCCCTTGAAGCTTCAACTGGTGCAAAATGCAGTGGTGCAGGCAGTTATGTGTGCCCCTAGAATGGCACATGTTACACCTCTGCTCTGCAAGCTGCATTGATTGCCAGTTTGCTTCTGGGTTCAATTCAAGGTGCTGTTTTTGATCTTTAAAGCCCTTCATGGCATGTGGCCGGGTTATCTGAGGGACTGCCTTTCCCCAATTACATCTGCCCACGCCATTAGGTCTGGCACAGAAGGCATGCTGCAGGTGCCATTGGCCAGGGAATTATATTTGGCGGGTCCCAGGAGGTGGGCCTTTGCTGCCATGGTGCCCGCCTTGCAGAATCTTCTCCCCCAGAAGTGAGATTAGCTCCACTCCTCTCAACATTCCACAAGTCCCTCAAAACCTGGCTTTGTCTTCAAGCCTGGGGGCCCCAGGGGACTGGGGAGATTTTGCGATGGCTCCCAAACTGTGGTTAATGTCATCCCCCCTTGTTTTGTATGCCATTTTATAGTTATTTTTTAATTGTGACTTTTTTAATGCATTTATTGTTCTTTAAGTGTTGTATGCTGCTCAGAGTCACTTTTATGTGAGATGGGCGGCTATATAAATATGATTAATTAATTAAAAATAAACTAAATTAGATTTAATAGAAGAAATAGCAAATAATACATGTGTGAATAGCAGAAAAGAATTGGACACTTTAATGTATTTGAGGCAGTTCTTTTAGCCAGATCCATAAATGAAATAAACAGCTAATGCAGCTCTTTGCATAACCTGTCTCCTCCAGTTGCTGGATAACTGGAATTTTTGCACAAGAATTTAATGTGTTAGTGATGAGACCCAGATATGTTCAGGATTAAGGTATATGATACAGAGGAATAAAGAGGAATATGGCTATATCTACTACAATCCACCTGATCAATATTGTCTTCAAACAGTCTATATAGGAGTTGCAAATTGGCCCTGTAGGGGGAGAGGCTGTTTCTGGGACTTCTAGCCAAGTTCTTTCTCTAATGATGTGAAATTCTTTTATTTGTACTTCTTTTTCCATAGCAGTGCAGTTCCATAAAATATTGGTTCTTTTTTGGCTATATTATTGTGGTCATTCAGTCCTGAGGACTGAAAAACCTTCTCCCCTGCAGTAATGTTATTTTCTTTTGAACATACAAGGAGCCACAACCAGTGCCAATTCCTAAAATTAAAATCTGCAGTAATACAGTATGCAGTCTACTTTTTAATTTGCCTTTCCCCTAGCTTGATGTTTTCTCTACTTCCCAAGCAGTCTAGTCAATGGTTGTTTATATGCCAACATACTTGAAGGGTGTAAGATTTGGAAAGATTCCAGTACATATTTCTATTGTGTGCACTGTTGACTTGAAACTGGAATTACCAATTCTTTGATTATACCAGGTGTAGGAGACCAAATTAGCCCATTGAGGATTTCCATGCATGACTTCTCTTCCAGCCCACTTCTCTGCTCTTCCCTGCAGGCTAATAACAGAAGAATAGATTTCTCTCTTCATCCACTAGCTTCTCATTTATTTGTTTGTTTGTTTGTTTTTCAAATTTTGCCACTGCCCATCTCCTCCCAGAAGAGGGACTCTGGGTGGTTTACAATAAATTCATTATGTTTGAATGTTGCGTTCTTTCTAAGCCTGAGTCTGGAAGCTAAGCAGTAGGGCTCCAAATTTCTTTCCCAATTGGCAGGGAAAACTGAGTAATAATGAGTTGAACAAAGATGGATGGAGACCTTGGGAGAAAGGGAGGTTTAAATATTTTTAAATTTTTAATTTGGACTGAACCTCATTACTGTGGTTCTTATTCACAGAATGAGAGGAAACGAATAAATGTGTGAAGGGGATCCAAGTTCATGCCTATTTCTGAGTTTTGTCCCACTCTCTTGATCTGCAGCCATAATAATCCTAAGGAAATATGGCTCTATCAAGTTGTTAAAGTTTCCGTAGTCCTCCTCAATGGTCTAGCTCATTTAGCTTTGAATTCTGTTTTGCTGCTATCTACCTATATATTTGTCTGAATTCTGCAACATTGGCTCATAGCAAGCTGCCTGTATATAGAAGGCACAGATATGCAAGAAATAGTATTATTTCCTGTTTAAAAACTAAAAATAAACTCTTGCCACAGAATCCAAATTTCTTGGCTGCTAGCTCTGGCATCTTCACAAGGGACTAGAATTGCTAATAAGCTCATGCAACCTTTTGTTCTCTTTTCAGGATAACAGTTGTGTTTCCTTCTAGTTCATGGTGTGTGAACTTTGTCACTTCCAAAGGTTCAAGGAATTGCTTAAAAATTCTAGTAATGTATGAAGGGGAGTGGAAAACAGCAGTTAATGAGTAATATGGCTGTTGGTGGAAGGGTTCCAGTGGCCCAGTACAGGACTTGCAAGTGGAGGTAGAAAACAAACTGATTGTTATTTTGAGGTTTATACCTTATTCAGTTCAGGGCTATAGGAGTAGCTTTACCCATAAACTGAGACATGGATAGAATGCTTTCAAGCATACAGTGGTGCTTGAAAGTTTGCGAACCCTTTTGAATTTTCAGTATTTCTGCATAAATATGAGCAAAAACACAATCTCTTTTCCACACGTCCTAAAACTAGATATGAGTCAAAAATACTATACTTATTCATTTATTTACTGAGGGAAAAGATCCAAACAGCATTTCTGGTCCTAAGTTTCATTTGTGTACAGATTGCTTACAGTCAAGAAGTTAGTTCCTGTTTTTGATTTCAGTGCCGAAGTAACACAAAATGCTAGGATTCAGTCCTTCACTGCTAAAAGGTTATATTTTGGGCTGGACCCTTTGAGTAACAAAAATTCAGTTACCTTTTTGTATGTGTTGAGATATTACAGCTGGACACCTACCTAAGCCTTAAAAATGAGGTTTTAATTTGGAAGCAGTAAAGGGTATATTGTAAGGGATTATCTTTTGCTTTGCATGCAGGTTATCCATAACATGCACAGATGAAGATAGACTTTGTTTAGCCACTATCAACTGGAATAATTTGATTTGAAATTTCAGTTTTGTGGTAAGACAGAAGAGGTTATTAGATGTGAATACTAACCTGTTTGGGCTACTAGTCACCTTTGGAAATTTGAGTGAATGTGGCTAATGCTACTACAAAATGGCTGGTTTCGGAGTATGATTTGTCACCAAGATACCCATGTTATGAAAGATAACCTGATGAAATTATATGACAGGTGACTTGGTAGAGATTCTAAATAAGATATAAGTGATGTCTGATCATCAATATAACACGGCACTCCTTTGAACCCACAATCCCCCCACCCCTACAGTTATCCACATTTCTAGGAAACCAGATCCAATTTCAAGAAGAATTTGAATAGCCATGTCAATTTTATGGAATCAACAAAGAGGTCTGTGGCACCATAAAGATGAACAAATGTATGATCAAATGCACTGCTGTGAATCATGATAAGTTATGTGAGACTACTGTTTTTATCTAAGTTACCTCAGAAATGAGATACAGTCACTCTTTTATCTTTAACCACCATATTCCTGGATTACCCAGCAGTTCTCTCCACCACCCCATTCGCCACAGCTGTTTTCACCTCCCACTCTGGATTGTGCTCAATCTTGCTGCCATCTCCAATCCTCCATTCTTATCAGGCAGTAGTGATACACTGTATTTTTAAGGGGGTTTTTTTAGTAGCTGGAAACACTTCAAGGTGAAGCAGTGACGACCTGTCAGCTGCTATCTTTACTTGTAAAAATGCCTAAGGGTTTATTATAAACCAGATGCATTTCAGAGCTTAACAACAGTGGAAATTTGGAGACCACTCATTGATCTGAATTGTCACTGGCTGCCAAAAATATATTTCCTTATAATGTTTTAAAACAATCACAGGACCTTTGTGGGTACAGGATTTCAACTGGAATAAATGTAATATTTCTATTTGTTATGCTCACATGTGCCAATTCGGTTTTGTTGGAACAAGGAGCTTCTGCCTAGATTTGAGACATTGTTAAGTATTCTATCTTGGCATGATTTAAAATCATCTTCCATAGCAATGGGGGAATCAATTTTGGTGCAACCATTTCTGACTCTGTCAGAAATTACAGTATACTTTTTAAGTTGTTTGAGATATAATTCTTATAGAGGAATAGGTATAATTTAGTTTAATAATTATAAGCATCCCACTGTGAACTTTTGATGGCTTCAGTTCAGAGGGGGATAAGGTAAAAGCCAGCTTGTTATTAAAAATATATGTTCCACTATTTAATTTACATGGAAAGACAAATAATGACTGAAATTTATCTTAGAAAACAAGTTCACGTTCTTAGGTATTGACATTATCTGCATTTGGTTTAGAGATTTCTTGAGCATAGCTGTGGGCCGTACCTCTGCCTGCTGACTTAAGGAGAACAGTTGTCTTCTTTGCTCCATCCATGCGGGACAGTGAGGAAGGCTGAGTGGAGGAGCAAGAGACAGTGGTAAGAACTACAGAAATGAAGAACCTGAAAAATTGGTTCCCTGCAATGATTGGGTTTGGCAGGTACCAACCACATAATTCTGTGCTATTTTCTGTAGTGCTAGAATGTTGTATTTTATGAAGCCCTCTGCAAGATCATCTTGCCTCAAATCAATGTATTTTCAAATGGTCTGTCTCTATGCTGTACTTCCAACTAAAGCTAGAACAATCTTCATGTGTTTCAGTATAATTGGTTCTTAGATTTGGTGCTTATAGGAATGATGTGATTTGATTGCTAATTCAACGATGAAAAAGAAACTGGGAATTCATTTGTCTATTATTCAGTAGCCCATCCATATTTCGTGAGAATTTCTTTTTCATGACAGCTGTTTCTTGCTACTTCAGTGAAATTCATAAAGAATACCAAACAGAAAATTAAAGGAGGCATACATCAAATGAAGACAAACATCCACATTTTCTGCTGTATTTCTGAAGATAATACTTCAGTTCTTCATGTCTTTGTACTTCATATGGATTATGTACCTGTCAGAGCTCTGTTCAGAATTCAGTGCTTTCAGCCAAGGTTCCCAAATGTTGCAGTACCATATTCCCTGCCCAGTGATAAATGAATTTGTGTAACACCCCTGAATAAAACTAATTATTTCATTGAAGTTAGGATGAATCAAGAAATAAATATACCACTTTTAACTTATTTATATTTATAGACACACACACACACACACTCACAAACATAGATATAAATAAATAAATATCAAAACTGACAGAACCTTTCAATTTGTTTGCATTACTTGTTTCCAGATATCATTTTAGTTTACGTGGCTCTGTATGCTAAATAGACAGCATTTTCTGACAACACACTGAGGCCATTCTTGAGTAACAAAAACATGTGAAATCAGATAGTATGTTACTTCATCATACCATCTTGATTGACACTTTTATTGGCACTACTGATACAGTATATGCCACCTCTAACTGCTCTCTTATCACTCAACAAAACCTTTTCCATTTTGAAAAGCCAGCAATTAAAATAATGGACAAAAATACTGAATTTCATTAACATGTTTGCTTCTATTGACTGGTTATTGATTATGTGCCATCAAGTCAGTGTTGACCCTTAGCAACCACATAGATTTTCTCCATGACAATCTGGCCCTAACCTGGTCCTTCAGGTCTTCCAATGGTGTAGCCATTGCTCCTGTAACTGAGTCCATCCACTTTGCTGCTGGTTATCCTCTTTCTTTCCACATTGCCCAGCATTACAACCTTTCTCCAGAGAGGTCGGTCTTTGCATGATGTGTCTGAAGTAGGATAATTTCAGCCTGATTCTTGTACCTCAAGTGAGAACTCAGGGTTGATTTGTTCAATTATATATTTTTTTTTGTTCTCTTGGCTATCCAAAGTATTCTTAGGAGTCTTCTCCAACACCAATGTTCAAAGCATCAATATTGTTTTTAATCTTGCTTCTTCAAAACTCCAACTTTCATTTCCATAGAGTGTCACAGGGAATACTATTGCTTGCACTATTCTGATCTTTGTAGGTATAGATACACCTAACGACATGGATAGAAAAGATGGCTTCTAGAGACATTCCAAAAAGTGTATGCCAAGTTAGTGGATATTCCAGAGACACATGAATATTTTGTTGGGGCACCTGGCCTCATGTTAGTGCTGGTTAACCCCAAGTATGACTGTAATAAGACTACATTTATCTGCAACCTGGTGGTAGATGAATGGGCAGATCTGGTGTGTATTACAGAGGAAGGGTGGTGATGTGTTCCTCTTGGAAATCAGTCCTGCTAGATTTCAGGTCTTGTACCAACCTCAGTGCCAGGCCTACAGAGGTACAATAGCACTGATCTATTCAGGGGCCTTACCTGTGGCCAGAATCACTGTTCCAGAGATTGCTGGGTGTGAGTATCTTTGCATTCAAATTGGCCATAGGGACAAATGAGGGATCTTTCTGGTGCACCAGCCACCCTGCTGCCCTTTTGGATCCCTCCCTGAGCTTCTGGTCCTGGTTGTCAACTTGGTGAAGGAGACACCCCACCCCCTTTGTTGGTACTGGGGAACTTCAATCTCCAGGTAGATAGGGCTAGGTCTAGTATAAGGTCCAGTATAGCTGAAAAGATCATGGCTTCCATGACAACCATGGACTTGTCCCAGATTACTTTGGTTCTGACTCATGTAGGTGGTCACATATTAGACCTGTTTTTTGATTAGGCCTGTTTTTTGCCTCCAAGCAGTTGCTATGTAATCTGGATGTGGTGAGTATTGTCATCTGCACTTTGCCATAGACAGATCACTTTCTGGTCCACATGTGATTGATTGCCACCTGTTCCCTCTGTAGGGTTGTGGCCTTATTTGGGACATGATCTGACTACAGTGGTTCATGCCCTTATCGCTAACCAGTTAGTTTACTGCAACGCACTTTACTTGAGGCTGCCTTTAAAGACCACCAGAAAGCTTCAGTTGATGCAGAATGCAGTGGCCCAGGGTACTCTTGGTTTTGGCTGTTGAGCACATATTATACCTGTTCTCTAGCCCTGAATTGGCTGCCTATTAGCTCCTGAGTGCGATTTAAAAAGCTGGTCTTAAGCTATAAAGCCCTTTATGGCTTAGCACCTGGTTACTTGCAGGATCACATCTCCCCTTTAGAGTTGGCCTGACCACTTTGATCCTGCTGGAATAAGCAGCTGGTTGTTCCCCAGTTCCAGGAGATCATTGGGGGGTGGGGGGGCATAGCCTAGAAACACTTTTTTCCCCTTTTTATTAATTAGTAATTGTTCAAGATATATTCTACATTATGTGTCTTAATTATAAGACTAACAGAATACAAATCTAAGAAAGAAACAGGAAAAGCTAAACTGATGATGGGCCAGCCCTCTGGAATGACTTCCTGTTGGAGGTTTGTTTGTCCCCAACATTGTCTGCCTTCCAAAAACAGCTGAAGACTGAGCTTTTCCAGAAGGTTTTCAGGGTGTGGCAAATATTGTGCTGGGTTTTATTTGCCTTATTTCTAAGTTGCTTTATTTTATTGTATTTCTTTGTCTTGTGAGCCACCAAGAGTCTTGGTGATGGTGGCAGTATACAAATTTGATACATACATTTCTGAAAGGAGTCATTGTTCCCAGTTAAGATCCTGCCCAGGGCTAGGAAGATTATGTTGGATAATTATAATGGGGATGCTAAGCTGATCAAATATTTTACAAAATTTATATACCTTTATAATTTTACTATTGCTCAAAATTGATAACCTTTGATTAAATATTCTTTGAGCCTTAATATGTTTCTAGGGATATCACCAAAACAATCCATGTAAGATGGACATATAATTTGGACCCCAACTGTTGGTCATTACCTTTAAACCTCTGCATGGCATAGCACCAGAATATATCAGGCAAACATTGCCAGAATTGAGCATGCCCATCTGAACAGGATATCTAGAGGTTTCCTGAGGTTCCCCTCTCCTTACAAGATTCATGGTATATATATCCCCTTTCTCTGGGGTAGCCATTACTCTGTGAAACACCATTCCCTGGGGATTCATGCAGCCCCAGTGTTACTTAATTGTAGAAAACAATTAAAATCAGCATTGTTCCAATGTACCTTGAGCCTGGTTGATTACAAACGGCCATCAGAGATAATGTTTCTACTTTTACTTTTTTCTCTTATATTGTCTCTGGTTTTTAATTTTATTTTTGGAGCTAGCTGCTCAGAGTCTTTCTGGAGGGAGTGGATTATTATTGTGAAATAAACAGATTGACATTACTGATGAATCAAAGAACAATTGAGAAGGCAGGTCTTTGTTTACAGAAAGGTCAGTGAAATTATTAGACAGCATCACTGTCTGCTCAGATGGAACTTTGAACATGCTCAAAGTTGATCATCTTGTCATATTCTCCAGTGCCTTCTGTGTGTTTCAGTCAAAGACAGGTAACCTTTGAGGGTGGGAGCTGCACTTCTCTCTCTCATAATGTTCTGAGGACGGCAAGGGCTGGAGAATGAAACGATGTGAGAGAGGATGAAATTTTCAGCCCAGAATTTTAAAATTTGCAGGCTAAATATAACTGAAGTTTCTCAGGGTCTTATTGTAATATAACAACATAATAAAATATCTCAATGGCATCTCAGAAAATTATTCAAATTGATCTCTCTCCAGATCAGCTATTTTTAATGGGGCATATTTCAGCTTTTTCGTTAATTTGGCAAAGACTCTGGGATATAAACTTGCAGGACTTGATTAGTAAAGCCAACTCACCCTGTTCACCAGTTCATTTAGGCATCTATTATGAAAATAATTGGTTTATGGCCTCATATATAACCAAAGTCAAAGTATTTATCAGATGGCTTTTGCAAAGGCAAAATTAAACATCAGTGGTCCCGTTAAGAAGATTCCAGGGTATGCCTCTTGTACAAAGACTCTGCTGTTGTAATAAATCAGAAGTAAAGTTGGTGGAGCACATACTTTGGTTTGTGGATTGTATAGTGATCTGAGAGAAATCTTTATTTCCCCTTTATTGGATTTTTCAACCAGGCCATTTAAACCAGTGTTTCCCAAACCTGGATAAATTACCCCCAAATTGGATAAAAATGGCTTTTCTTTGGATAACAACACATGAACCCATTAAATTCACTTAGAATATTTTACTGATATTGGGTAAAAAGGACTTTCTGATAAGTAGTTTTGGGGTAATAAAGGAAAAGGTTTGGGAAGCACTGATTTAAACCATGTATATGCAAATTTTCTCTTACCTGACTCCGGGCCCAACGTGACTGTGCCGGTAGCCAAATTTTTGGCTGCTCTGATTTGACGTAGGAAGAAACTATTTTCTGAATGATTTGTTTCCCATGAAATGTCAATATGTATACTGTTTTCTTTGTTATTATGTTTGTTCTTGGGTCCTTTGACTGTAATACACTTTCAATTCAACATTTATCAGAGTCGTATTGTACCTGTTTTGAACCTTTTTTAAGTAATAAAGTCATGGCACTGATACCCAGCAATTATCTACAGAATTTTGGCAGTGCAATCTTGGAGGTAGGCACAACAATGAGGTTGTGGTTGCAGTTAACCCATTCTTTTTAAAAGAAAATCATCAGGAACTAAAGTTGTTAAAAATTGCAATTCTAAGAATTAGAAATTAGGAACTAAGTGATAGATTTGTTGTTATAGTCTAATTGATCCTATAGTGCTTTCTAATGTGTAATCATATCTCACTAAGAGGCAATGTAGAGGCTCTTCCAATCACAGGATAAAATTTGGATGCTTATGATGAACTGTATCTTTCAGTTACACTTGTGCAAAATTTCTATTTGTATATTGCATTAATCACAGAATTGGAAGAGTCTATTTAGTCCATTCAGTGCAAGAATCTAAATTAAAAGATCTCCAACAGATGGCAATCTAGCCTCTACTAGATCCACATCCAGTGAATAGGAGCCCACCACCCTCAGGGTAATTGGTTTCACTATAGAACAGCTCCTAGTGCTAGGAATCTTTTTGTAACATTCAGAGGGAATCTGCTGTCCTGTAATTTAAATCACTTATGCTATGTTCTGTGGAGATAGTAAATAGATTTTTTTTTGGAATAAATTTTTATTAAATTTCAAGAAAAGAATGAAAACTACAAAAAAAAACCCTAAAAAAACTACAAAGAAAAAAAAACTAAAAGTGCAGAAACACAAGAGAATTTTTTTTTTTTAATTTACAAAAAGATGTGGCTTCTGATTACTAACAGCAAGGATATACAAAATTTCCATAATTAGTTCTTACTCTATATTAAGCCAAAACACCACATTATTTCTATAGGTCATTCCACTTTAACACATAATAAGAATCACAAATCACTAAGTACAGTTACTCCTCCCCCTTATATTAAATGAAGAAAAAAGAAGATTCATATAAACCTTTTGAACATCTTACTCCCCTCCAAAAGATAAAACATGTTTAATTATTCCCTTCCTACCACTATTCTATACATTTCTGTCTACTGTAATAATCAAATTAAAAAGCACATAAGTTGTCTGCTGTTATATTTAATAATGCAACAGTTATAATAATCACAATATTCAAAACAGTGAATCCAACCCTTTAAAGGCAAATAGCATCAGTCAAATCCTTAAAGCAAACCAGGTGAACATTCTTCAACCGTTATCCCACTTCAAAATAAACCAGAGCAGTTACAGATCCCCACAATGTGCACAAGGCTTTCCTCTTGAAAGAATCAAACAGCCCAGCTGCCCTCCTCAAAGATTCCAGGTTCTTTTCATGGCATTCCACCAGGAGACCGATTTTACTTACGGCTTGCAGATCACACTCTCCCTTAGATTTCTCCAACTCCATTATCCAATCTTCATCCAGCATCTTGATAAAAATCCCAATCTCAGTCTTAAAAAATACCTTTCTATCGCTCTTAAATTTCCTCAATTTCATCCACCACATCCCCAACCCGGTGGCACATTTTAGATCTCATATTTTCCACAATGTTCTGGATGTCTTGCATAAAAGCTTGATAAAGTCAGAAGAAATCTGTTTAAGATCCTGGTGAAGGTCAGAAAGTATCTGTTTGAATTCTTCCATGTCTCACGCAGTAAATTATGGCGCCCCCTAAGAGTTTAATCAGTGAAAGTTGAAGATACTCAAAAGTTGTTTAGTTAAAGTGAGAGTGAATAGCAGACTGTTCTCAAGGGAAAGTGAACCGAAAGCTGAAGGTTCAAAACAGCTGATTCAGCATGTAGGAAAATGCTAATATCTTCAAGTTTAACACAAAAATAATAATAGGAAGACAATTGTTTACTCTCAATCTTTAGAAATTCCTTTGGAAAGAAAACAAAAATCCAAAACTTAAAGAATCTTAGTCCTAAAAATAGCATTAAGCACCAAGAGAGCCGGCTTCTCGCTGTAAAAAGCCTCTCTTTGGATACATATACTTTAAAAAAAATGCAAATTGGTGATTTAGAAATGGGGTGGCCAGTCTTAGTGTCCCTTTAAGGCTACAGTGCAACTTGGAAAGTGATAAAATCCCTGCCTCTGGGCTGCTCTTACCTGTCATCGTGAAATGTTGTGATCTTCTGGCTACAAACAACTGTCCTGAGGGCAAATGGGATGATTCCAAAAATTCTCCTTAACCCAGAGAATGTTTTTGGGCTTCAGGAAAGCCTTCCTGAGCCCGAAAAAGGCCACTGCATTGTCTGCTCTGCCCGCTGATCCAGTGGGTGCAGCCATTCAGTTCGCCATTCCCACTGGAATTCGGAGGTAGTAAATAGATTTTGACTATCTTCTTTGGGAAAAACAGACTGATAGTGCTATTAGTACTTTCCCTTTTATCTTCCTTGGAAAATTTTCAGATTTCTTCCATAGAATGCAGGTAGCTGAATCAGTTCTGGTAGAATTGTTAAAGGGGTCCTCCAAGACTTTTTTTTCAGCTTTCCCTGGAGATGCCAAGGATTGAACCTGGACACTGTGTATTAAGTATACATTCTGTCACTGAGCAATGGCCACCCTCTAAAACAGTCTACAGTAACTTACAGCTAACCTAGCCTTTCTTAGGTTCACCTTGACTACTGCACTTTGTGGTTTCAGGCCATTCATTGGTACTTTGCTGTTGTATATGTATTTAGCTTTCCCTAGCTAGATATATGCATATAAAGGGTAGAAAAGTTTTCCTTTCCTCAGCCTAATTGTGAACGCAGTGTGTTTGTGTGTCTGTGTGTAAATAACATTAAAGGCTGTTCAATATGTCAGCATATGCAATTCAAGCAGAAAACAATACCCTAATCAAGGAACCACCAAGGAGAAAAGCTAATCAAGGAACTACCAAGGAGAAAACCATACCCCCACCATACATACATACATACATACATACATACATACATATATGAATAAAAAAACAGGGAGCAAGCCCCACACTCACTAGCACTGATGATGTTACCTAGTTGGGTAATGAAATGTCTGCAAGCAAACAACCAAGCTCAGAGAGCACCAAGGACTCCACATATGTAATTAAATAAATAATATGTGTAAAATGTTGATATGTCCTGTATTTTCTCAATCTGAATTAGCCTTCCTAAAGACTAGTAGTGTCTTATAGATAAATTGGACTTCAGTACAGCTAGAAACACTAGGTTTGAGAAAACTGGGTGGATAATCACCTCCCTTTTGAAAGCAGTGCCTTAGTTGTCTAATATTTATAACCCTGATAATGAATGATCACATTTGTCTTTCCTTCTGAGGTCATGTCATAATTTAGCTTTTCTCTATCTTGTACTCCTCTGCATATAATTCCCTTATTTTCCAGCCAGAATGAGCACTGACCACATTATCTGGAATCCAGGGAATATAGTCACAAAATCATAAGGGTTGGAACTTGGAGATCATCTGGTCCAATCTCCTGCCCAGTGCTGGAATCCACTACTGGAGGATTCCCAACAGATGGCTACCAGCCTCTGCTTAAATTCTTCAAGCAAAAGACAGTCCACCACCTCCATGTTCCCTTGCTGAATAGTATCTACTGATACATACTGTTTTTTTTATAAAAAAAGTTTCAAGACAAAGATAAAAGGTATGAAAAAACAAAAAACTACAAAATAAAAAAACTAGAAAGGTGTGAAAATTCAAGAGAAACTTTCTTTTTCAAAATTACAAAAAGATGTCACTTCCGACTTAACAGCAAGGATATACAAAAAATTTCATAATCTCTTACTCTATATTAAACGAAAACCACATTATTTCTATAAGTCATTCCATTTTAGCACATAATAAAAATCACTAAGTACAGTTATTCCTCCCCCTCATATAAAAAAAAAAAAATCATATAGATCTCCTAAACAACTTCCCCCCAAAGGATAACACATATTTAATTATTCCCTTCCTACTACTATTCTATACATTTCTGTCTACTATAATAAAAATCAAATTAAAAAGCACATAAATTGTCTGCCATTATAGTTAATAGTTAACATCAGTCAAATCCTTAAAGCAAACCAGATAAACATTCTTTAACCCTTATCCCACTTCAAAATAAACCAGAGCATTTACATATTCCAATATGCAAAGAGCTTTTCTTTTGAAAAAAATCAAACAGCCCAACTGCCCCCCTCAAAGATTCCAGCTTCTCCTCAAAAAACCTCCCATACATAATCACCCCTTCTTTTTCATGGCATTGCACCAGGAAGTCAATTTCACTTATTGCTTGCAGATTGCTCTCTCCCTTGAATTTCTCCAATTCCACTATCCAAGCTTCAGCATCTCAACAGAAATCCCAATCTCATTCTTAGAAGAAACATTTCTATCACTGTTGTATTCCTCGAATTTATCCACCACATCCCCAACCTGATGGCACATTTTAGATCTCATATTTTCCACAATGTCCTGAATATCTTGCAAAAAAGCTTGGTAGAAGTCAGAAGAAATCTGTTTAAAATCTTGGTGGAAGTCAGAAAAAAATCTCTGTAAGATCTTCCATGTCTCACACCCCCCTAAGAGTTTAACCAGTGAAAGTCAAAGATATGGAAAAGTTCCAAAATGTATTTACACAAGCAAAAGTGAGATAAGCAGACAGTTCCCAAGGGAAAATTGAAACAGAAAGCTGAAGGTTCAATTCAGCCGATTCAACGTGTAGGAAAATGCTAGTATTTTCGAATTTAATACAAAAATAACAACAGGAAGACAATTGTTACTCTCAATCCTCCTTTATATTTGGAATGAAAACAAAGTCCAAAATTTTAAAAGTAATTTTTAAAAAGTAATCCCAAAAATAACAATAAGCACCAAGACAGCCAGCTTCTCCTCGCTGTAGAAAGCCTCTCTTAAGGTACCATACTTAAAAATATATATATATATAATGGTGATTTAGAAATGGGGTGGCCGGTCTTAGTGTCCCTTTAAGGCTACAGCGCAGCTTGGACGATGATGACGGCCCTGCCTCCCAGCTAAAAGCTCTTACCAGTCGAATGCAAAACGCTGTTTGTGATCTTCTGGCTACAAGCAGTCATCTGGAGGACAAATGGGATGATTCCAGGCCTTTTCCTTTATCTGGAGAGTGTTTCTGGGCTTCAGGAAAACTGCTTGAGCCCGAAAATAGTTGCCGTTTTGTCAGCTCCACCTGCTTAGCCCACAGACACAGCTATTCAGTCCACCATTCCCCACCAGAAGCCCTACTGATACGTATTGTTGACATCATATTGAAATCTGTTGCACATAATTTAAGCCCACTGTTTCTTGTGTTTTCTGGAACAACCAAATAATTCTCCCTCATCTTTTACATGACAACTCTTCAGATACTTGAAGACAACTATTATGTTTCCCCATGGATTCCTCTTTTCCAGGCTAATAATAAGCAACACCTGCAACCATTCCTTACAAATTCTTTTCACCATGCCCTTAACATTTGGTAGCTTTCCTCTGAATAATGCTCCAGTCTACACATCCAGAAGGCATCAGGTAGGAGAAGGTTGATATACTTTACTCCAGTTACTCTGCATTAGAGCCTTTAATGATGGGTATGTTAGTGTGTTCCTTATCAACGAAAAACAGCAGGGATAGGGCTAAAAGATAGGCTAGTATCAAAAACTGTAGACTTAGAATAGTATTTTGACAAAAACCAAGTTTCATCCTCACTGTTGAGCTGTTACAGTTCTTTTATTTATTGATGATGCAGCAATCTTCTCTACATTGCAAATTGGAATATTTGAATTATTATCAATTAACTTTAAAAAGTCACACACTCCAGTGGACTCTCAGTGGCTTACAAAATATATTTAATAATTAAAACAATTAAAAACATAAAGTGAAACATGACAACCAGGACTAAAAACAACCATTAAAACCAAGCACAACAGCCCCTGGCCCCCAAAACACATTAACCCCAGGCCTGGGACCAAAGCAGATTTTAAGGGCTTTCTGGAACCCCAAGAGAAAAGCTGCTGCACCAAAATTTTTAGAGCTAAAGTCATCAGCTACCTTCTATATAAAGCACAGATTTGTTGTTGTTGTTTATTCGTTTAGTCGCTTCCGACTCTTTGTGACTTCATGGACCAGCCCACACCAGAGCTTCCTGTCGGTCGTCAACACCCCCAGCTCCCCCAGGGATGAGTCCGTCACCTCTAGAATATCAGATTTGTTACTATTGTGATTTAAGTTCTATTGAAGCAGTTCAATCCACATTTTTGGAAACCCTGTTGTGAGTTTCCTGATGTGTGTGTAGCTCTCTGTTGAGACTGGAGTCTGATCTAATCTCAATGTAGGTTGCTTGCAGTTTTCCTGTATGAAATTTTGGCTCAAATTAGCTTTTACTGGTAGCTCCCTGACGTCTTTGACCTTACAGAAGAACTTTATGTCATTATGGAAGACAGTTACTGACTTAACACTCCAAATTTTACAGCACAACATTGAATGTTGTTTTGTTCTGAGAGAATTTGGTCACAACAGAAGCAATAGATACTTGAAAACATTACTCAGTAATACCTTAATAAAACCTACACCTTGTACAAGATGGACTCTTTGGAAGACCTTTTTCCCATGCTGATTGTATCACACAATAATGCTTGCACAACTGATGCCAGCCTTATAAGGTAGACCAAACCAGAAAATCAACTTCATATGAAGGCTAAAACTACTTTTACTGAGATTGGCTATAATAACAGAATCTTGCAGTCTGATTGTGCTATACCTCTGCCACTTTCTTATAGTTTAGTGTATTAGGGAGGTGTCTGCCTGAGCCACTTCTGAATATTATAGTATCTCGATCTGGACTTTAAAAATGCTTTAGCTCCTTTTGCCTATGTAACAGTCCCTGTATATATCTGCCAAGGTAATCTTCCTTACTGTCTATAGCTCCTACCTGATAAGGACAGAAAGGTATGGAGAGGTACAGCAAATGGTATTGGTGTACACTAGATTTAGTTAGATTTCTTTTTTCTTTTATCTTCTGCCTCCAATGTAATTTGCTTATTTCTTTTTTGCATAAAGTTGCTTATTCTGAAAGGAAACAGTATAATGGGTATGCCTGTACTGTATATATATGCACGTACAATTTAAGGACCTTTTGGGAACATGCAAACTTCAGAGTTACACAAATTTCTTGTGAAGGGTAGCTTCCAGATTCATATGAATGGAAAAACCTGATCCATTATTAAAGTATATGAGATGTGAACAGGGAATTTCCAGAAAAACACAGATCTATATATCTAATTTTATATCCTCAAAGAGAGGTTATTATATTCCCAAGATGCCTTCCAGTCTCTTATTCATAGGAGAATATTATGTTTTTTGTCCCTATGTCACCTTATATCCACCTTTCTTTTGGTCCACAAAAGAGAATAAATGAATTAATAGATTTCTGGACAATTTGCAGTAAGTATACAGGGTTGCTGTTTCTCAGCTGGCTAACAATAAGAACTGTAGTTGCAAAAGAATAGTGAGGTGACTTGTTTCTGATTTAGATAATATTTTTCTAAGTTCAGCATGTGTTTAGGGTACTTGGTTCCTGAATTCTTTTTTTTTCATAAAGCTTTATTAATTTTTCAGAATATAATTAAAACACAAAATACAGAATATAGAACAGAATACAAGTCTAAAAAAGAAACAAGAAAAACTAAAACAGTGTAAGAATAGGCAGAAAAACATAAAAGACAGGTGACTTCCGACCTTCTCTAACACCGATATAAAAGCACATAAAAGTTAATCTCTTGATATTAATTAAACATTTAGTAACATTATTTCTCTAAAATCAAACCATTTAATAATCAAAACCCAAAATGAGAACTTCATTTTTTCCATTACAAGCAAGTAGTCCAAAAGCAGCTTCCAAATAGAAACAAATCCAGTTACCATATTTTCTGTTATCAATTCTGTCAGTTTAGCCATTTGCGCCAGTTCCATTAATTTAATCATCCAATCCTCCATTGAAGGAATTTGTGCATCCTTCCACCTTTGAGCATATAAGAGTCCTGAATTCTTAATCTATATCTCGCTTCCCTATTCCAGTCAGTGGAATCAAGGTTCTTTTAAAGTATAAAATGTATCTACAAGTGCAAAGTCTGCTCACTTTCTCTCTAAATAGTACATTTTCCTGTTGAGACTTCATTTTTACACAAGATTGAAGTATGAACCTGATAAGAATAATCTGCTGTATTGTATTCTCAAACTTTTGCATATGAAAACCTGATAAAACAACTTTGGCATGACATTAATCCCAAAACTGAAATAGTCTTCCCATACACATGGCTACCTTAATTTGGCTGAACAATGGGGAAAGTGTCTTTCCTAGTAATTTGGCATGAGACAATCCAGTGACTAATGGCTGCCTTGGTTATATTAGGGATAGCCATCTACCCGGGATTTTTGCTTGGTCTGTTAAGATTTAATAAAACAAAATTAAAATCACAGTGGCCCAATTAAGATCAGAGTCATCTTGGATAGTATAGAAAAATGCTTAGCCTCTCCCTAACTCCTTTCTGCCCCATTTCACTCTCCAAACAAACATCATTTTATAGCAACTTTCATATCTTTGTGCCTCTATGTTTAGAAACTGAGAGGGAGAGTTATACTAAGGTTCAGAATTTGCTTCATTAGAATAATTTCATCAGAAGAAAATCTACAAATGTAACAATATTAATCTTTTCTATTGTTCTCAAATTCATTGCAGTATTAACTGCTTGTTAGTTTGCTCTCATGTCGCTTAACACATTGGATCTAACAAAACAAGCTCTTTCTGCAAGTATAAGTATCCACTAATAACTGGTTTATACAATTCTTTAAAAAAGCATGAAATTTCTCATATCTTGAACTTTCAAAATCCTCTTCTTTCCTCAAAATTCGAATCAGCAAGTATCATATATTCTAGGACTGTAGCCCTTCTAATTAATTAAACATGCAATAGTATGAAAATGTATGACAGGACACCTTACAATGCTGAATACAATTATAATTTTCATTCAGATAATCTGGCTGCTTCAAACTGAATATATAGCTGAAAAAAGTTTGCCTCCTGGATTATAATTCATCCATGCCCATTTCAGTAAAATATTGTAACTATTGGCTGACTGAAGAATGTTTGGACTAAGTTGAGAAATATACTGTACGCCTTTTCAAAGATTCCTGCAAGAGCTCTCTCTTGATCTCTGCTATTTGAAAATCTTTTAGCCTGGGACTTTCTGAATGCAACATTTATGCTACCCTTGAGCTTTGTCCCCTCTGCTGTGCAATAACTGAAATAATAATTCATTTTATCTAGTGACAAAATAATTTGGTAGCTTATGGTTGGTTAAAGGGGGCATGGTGACTCAGTGGTTAAGACGCCAGGCTTGTCGACCAGAAGGTTGCAAGTTTGGTGGTTTGAGACCCAAGTGCTGCATGTCAGAGTGAGCTCCCACACTTGCCCCAGCTTTTGCCAAACTAGCAATTTGAAAGCATGCAAATGCAAGTGGATAAATAGGTACCACTTTGGAGGGAAGGTAACAGCTTTCCGTTACTATGATGTTGGCCACATGACCGTGGAAGCGTCTTTAGTCAACGCTGGTTCTTCGGCCATGAAATGGAGATAAGCACCACCCCCTAGTGTCGGACACGACTAAATGGGAACCTTTACCGTTATCTATGGTTGGTTATGCCTAATAAATCCTTCAAGAAGCTTATGCAAAATTGCTGCATCACTCTACATTGTTTCAGAATTATGCAGTGACAGATGAGCCTGGCCCTTCTCATAATACTTTGCCAAGTATGGCCAAAATCTGGGGGATCTGTTATTAGGAGACAAAACAGTAAAAGTTGTGCTGAAAGTATATGGCAGAAGATATTACTCATCACAGTTTATTCCTCCATGTGATGACTGGGTGAAATAATGCGTCTGTTGTGGGAATATGGCCAACTGAACAGCTGTGCCCGTGAGTTCCATGGGCAGATCTGACAACGTGGCTTTTTTTCTGGGCTCAGGCAGGCTTTTCCTGAAGCCCTAGAGCGATTTCATGGACAGAAAACACTCGGAATCATTCCATTTGAACTCCTAAACGGCACCTCACAGCCAGAGGATCGTGAACAACGTTAGTGCTAATCCCGTAAGAGACACCGGGAGTCTGGGACATCATCATTTCCAAACCATGCTGTAGCCTTAAAGGGACACTAAGTTGAGCCACCCTACTTCTACACCACCCGAATTATATTTTTTTCAAGTTTATGTACCTTTAGAGAGGCTTTCTATAGCAAGAAGAAGTGAACTCTCTTGGAGCCTATCGTTACTTCTGGATTAATTTTTAAAAATCTTTTAAAGCTTTGGCTTGTTTTCCCATCTAAACACTAAGGAGAACTGAGAATAAATAATTGCCTCTCTGCTATTATTTTTTTATTGAATTTGAAGGATTTAATATTTTCCTAAATGTTGAATCTGCTGTTTTGAATCTTCAGTTTTCTGTTCACTTTCCCTGGGAGCTGCTTATTAGCATACTTTCTCTTGTGTCAACAACTTTCAGAGATCTTCCATTAACTCATTAACTCCTACATTCATCAGTCAAATATCTAGGGGGCACCATAATCTACTGCCTGTAACATGGAGGATCTCAAGGAGACTTTTTCAAGAGTTTCGTTCTGAGCTTAAGCAGATTTTCTCTGATTCCTGTCAAGTTTTCTTGCAAGATATTCGAGACATTGTGGAAAATATCAGCTTTAAAATGTGTCATCTGGCTGAAGACGTTGCGGAAGAAGTTGAAGATTTTACTACTGACAGCAAGATTGATGCCTTTGATGAAATGCCAGGCAAACATTACATTCTGGTGTTGAAGAGGTTAAAAGGACAGTCTGAGTTGCAAATTACAAATGGAGTTGTTTTTCTGATGGAATGTTATGGGATAGAAGAGATTTTGCTCTATAGGAGGTTTTTAGCTAAGAAGTCTGAGTTCATAAGGGGGGCAGTTGGGCTGTTTGATTTCTGTATGAAAAATGCCCCGTATTATGGAGATATTTAAATGCTTTGGTATACTCTGAAGTGAGGTAAAGAATTAAGAACATTCATCTGGATAGATTTTAAGGCTTGTGATTCTATTTTTCTTTAATGATTTGGATTAAAATTTACTGGATTGCTTTTGAGGTTTGTTTGATTTTTAAGATTTATAAGGTATAATAATAATTGCCTGGTTTTAGGTTTAATAGGGTTAAGATTGTTATAGTATTATTAATTATAACAGTAGACAATTTATATGTTTTTATAGTCTGATTTTTATTATAGTGGACAGAAATATATAGAATAGTGGTAGGAAGGAAATAAATAAATGTTTTTTGGGGGGGAGTTGATTTGGAGGTTTATATATTTCTTTTTCTTTTAATATAAGGGGAAGGAGCAATTGTATTTAGTGATTTTTATAACGTGTTAATGGAATGATTTATAAAAATAATGTGATCTTGGTTTGATATAGAGTAAGGGATTGATTATGGAAATTGCTGTATATTCTTGGTGTTGAAAGTCAGAAGTCATTTCTTTAATCTTTAATTTTTTTTTCTCTTCTTGTGTTTCACATTTTAGTTTTTTTTCTTTTTGTAGTTTTTTTCTTTTTTGTAGTTTTATCTTTGCTTTAAACTTAATAAAATTCTTATAAAAAGTATTATTTTCATTTCATGTGTAGGGCTATATATATGCATTAACAGTGTTCTTAAACTAAAAATAAATAGAACTTACCTCTTTAATGTGAAGTTGCCCAAATTTGAAATAATTTTTTAAATAAATTGTGATCTTCCAGGGAACTCCTAGTGACCTCTCGTGGAACCCTAGGGTGCCACGGAATCCTGGTTGAGAAATCCTGTTATAAAATATTATAATACAGTTGGTGGTTCAATTTTCTTTTGTTATCAGTGAATCCAGGGAGTTTCTTGATAGCTGTAAACCTTCATATTATTTTGAGTTATTATTTGAGTTATCTTTTAGTATCTGAGGCAGAGATACTGTACATTGGGAGAAAGATGCAGCAGAAAAAGTAGCTTTGAGCTGGAATGGAGTTGCTGCCTTACTTGCCTTTTGGCAGATCTTTACCAGTTGTGTGTGGCCATTTTTTCTTCTTAGGCCCATTTTTGAGTGTATAAATGTTGCACTACTGTGTGAACAACTTACCTTTCCAATGGTTTCTCATTCAAAATGCCATGTAATATGGCAGTGCACTGGAATATCTTGCTATTCTGGATAGTGTAACAACAGATTTTGGGGTACTGTACAACTATCTTATAAAGTTGAGCTGGAATATTCAAAACATGATTTCTTTAAAGTAATGTTTCTGATGAAGCATTCTCCATAATGTTATCAGGTTTAAGTGTAGAACATCCAGGATTAGGAAGTCATTCAGGGCATATATACATTCTTAAAATTAATACTTTGTATTTTTAACGTTCTTGTGGGAGGGAAGTAATGTGAAAATATGAAAGGCAATGTTGCAGAGCCTCATGAAATTGTATCAAGGAGATCTAAAGATGACTGCATGCGGTTTTAATTTTTTTTAACGTACGATATTCTATTAAAAATATCTTATTTAAAAGGTTGAAAAAGAATACTTCTTATTTTCCTGTCAAATTTTAACTCTTTTCTCGTACAGTATAATTTTATCATTGTTTACTTGGAAGGACTCCCACGTCAAATGGCCTGCAGGCTAGTTGGGACCACCCCTTAGCCGGATTCTAGATCCATTTATCGCACAGCTTCGCTTCTAGTTTAAGCTGTCCTGCTAGCGGCCTCAGCCTGGCCGCAAGGCATCACTGGCCGAAATCAACACATCCCCTCAGCGCGGAAGGCGGGTGCGAGATTTCTCACCTGCCAACCGCTGAGGCTTTTATCCCTTTCCCAGCGATGATGGCCATGCAGCCAAAGCCCACCCACTTTGGTTCGGGCGGTAGCCGCCAGCGGTGCGCCCCGCCCCCGCGTGGCTTGTGCGGAGTGACGCGCGCGTGACGCAGATGGCAGGCGTGCCGGCGGTGACTTGGGGCCCCTCCCCCAGAAGATGGCGAGTCCGTGCGGGCGGCAGGAGTGCTCCATCGAGAGGCGCGGCTTCCGCCCCCAGCTCGACTCGTGGCGACACCGGCTGTTGCGCTCTGTGGGTGAGGGACCGAGGGGGGAGGCGAGGAAAGCCGCTGGGCGGAGGGGAAGTTGACCGCTGCGTGACCCCCCTTTCCTTCCTCACGCAGCGAGGGGACAGCGCGCGGCACCCCTCCCCCACTCACTCCCACCTGCTCACTCGCTCGCCGGCTGGCCATGCACGCTCCTGCCCGCGCGGATCCGTCGCTTCTCTCGCACTCCCCACCCCTCCCCCATTTGCGCCTCACGGAGCAACCGCGGCCTAGGCTCCGCCCCGCCCACTCCGGCCTGGCCTCCCGCCCCTTTGGGGGAGAGGAAGAGGGCCCTTTGTTTGGGGGAAGGGGGTAGGCCGGTCTGTATCCGCCGGAACGGGTGAAGGAAGGAAGTGTTTAGATTAGCCCTCGCCATGCGATGCACACCCGTGATGGGAGACTGAGCGAGTTGGGGAAAGTTGCCCTTGATGGGGTGATCGTGGAGTCGAATCGTTCCGGGTGACCACGCCCCTCTCCTGTCCCCAGATTTTAACGAGCTGATCGCCATCGCCACCCTTTTTTTCTCCTCTCTTTTACTCCTGGCTTTCCCTTTTGACAGCCGAGTTATATCCGTGACTAAGGAGCAGCAATTTTCTTAGCACTAGTTTAGCGACCAGTGCTAACTTATTTTGGGGTCGTGGTAGGGTTGAAAGATAATGATCCTTAACTCATCTTTTGGATACCCAAGTTAGTCAAAATTAGATCGTGCAGCTTAAGTCATCTTGCTACGTTTAATGATTTCCAAATGCTTTGAAAGTTGGTACAGATTTCTGGATTTTTTTCCTGAGAAGATAGCTGTTATTGCAGTCATAATTAGCTGCTAGAAATAAAACAAAGATGAAGGTGAAGGATGCACTAACTTAGGAAGCAAGGGTTTTCTGTCTGGTTGATTTTCAAGATGTATCAACAATATAGGTTTCTTTCAGTAATTGACAATGTCTGCAGTCCTGTACAAGTCTGTTCAGCACTAAGCCAGGCTGAGTTCAGTGAGTCTTATTCCCAGGTAAATTAGTACAGGATTATATCCTAAGCATCCTTTTTTAAAATCTTGCTCTATGTATTCTCTTTTGATTTTCTTGAAGAGTAATATGTATTTCTTCAGGTTAAGACAATACTGTTATTAACCGAGTACTGTACTTCAGAGTTCTAAGTTTACAACGTAATCTTTCGCATGTTTATTTGGAAGTACAGTCACTGCTTTCAGAGGCATTATTGCCAAGTAAGCGTATTTTAGAATTACAGCATATATTGGTTAATGTGCAGGAATAGTAGAATCTAAGATCCTGTTTCTTAAATAGCAAAGGAAGCATGCTGGAATGTGTTTATTGTAATCTTAAAAATGTTTACTGCTATTTTACCTTAATCCCCAAGTTTTAGCACAAGCAGAACTCAGTTTAATAATCATGGTCTTTAGTTAATCAGTATGACTCAGTTGTGATATTCTTATTTATTCTTAGTCATCATTTGTTCCTAATAAAGTACTGTACTTTCTTTACAAAATATTGATTATTTGAATTCAAAATATGGAATAATTGCTTTTTATTCCCCTAGTATATTGCTCAGTAAACTATTTTGGTTAATTGTACCAAAAATAGCCCAAGATTTGTGAGAATATATTGTCAAGTGTAAGAATTCTTAGTAAGGTGATTAGTTATGTCATGAAAGTAGCTTAGAGGTAATGTTTTTAAAAATATATCTTTATTTTGCTGCTGCTTTTTTTTTTTTTTTTTGAAAAACTGCAGAATTTAATGTATTTGACACTTTCTTTTAAGGAGACCATTGTTTATGCGGATTAGTCTTTGGTTACCAGGTTCTTACTAGGAGATAGATCATTTTGGTGCTTCCTATCTCATTGGATTTAACGTGCATGTATTCTCTCATTTAATATATTTTGTGACCATTGCAAATTCTTTAAACAGCCTTCCTCATTGTGGTGTTCTCCAGATGTACTGAATATAGCTCTTATCTTCAGCCAGTATTGCCCTTGTTTTGTAATCCAGTGCATTTGTAGCGCAAATAGTTGGAGAGGTTTCTTTGCTTGAATTGTACTTTCAATTTTAGAGGGCTTTTCAAATTTCAGCTTGGAACTGATTTTCAGGAAATATTGATAATGGTCTTTTATTCAAGCAGAACCATTAAAGTTGTTTGTAGTCTCAAAAGGAGGACAGCTACAAAGCAGTTTGGATAGCTTTAGCAGCCAAAATCTGAGCAGATGGCAACACCTAGCTAGCCTTGTTTAGGCTTAGAAGCTAAACAGGGCTGGGCCTAGATTGTACTTGGATTGGGTGACCACCAGGGATTTCCAGGGTTGTAGGCTGAGCTGCTGAGCTTGCCGATCGGAAGGTCGGTGGTTCAAATCCGCATGACGGGGTGAGCTCCCGTTGCTAGTCCCAGCTCCTGCCAACCTAGCAGATCGAAAACATGCAAATGTGAGTAGATTAATAGGTACCGCTTCGGCGGGCAGGTAACGGCGTTCCGTGTAGTCATGCTGGCCACATGACCACAGAAGTGTCTACGGACAAACGCCGGCTCTTCGGCTTTGAAACGGAGATGAGCACCGCCCCCTAGAGTCGGACACGACTGGACTTAATGTCAAGGGAAACCTTTCCCTTTACTAGGCTAGACCTGGAAGTCAAAACAACATCCCAGAAGGCATTCGAAGCTTCCATATTGCTGCCAAGAAGATTACATGGATATATCCATGAAGTCTCCTGGAGTTGAACTTGACTTGGAGATTACTTTTTATTTTAGCAGCCAAATGTGCTCTGGGCAGAAAAAATAAGGATACTATCTATGCTAAATGTTTCACTCCTTTTCCTCTTATCCTCCTTTGCAGTCCCAGTTTCTATTTGGGTGTACTTTCCCCCTCTTGTGTAAATAAAAGATATGAAGGAAATGACTAAACTCTGAAGGTTAATCACCAGTCATCCAGATTATTTTTGGAGGTAAAGTACAAAAACATTTTAGAAGGTCCAAAGTATAATTATGTTAGTGATATTTTATCTTGATACTATTATACCTAATAGTTTGAACTTCACATTGATCCATTTTATGAGGTAGTGTTTATTTCATGTATCAGCTCTCATAAGATTACCAGGATATATTATGATATTTTCTGATCCTCCTTTGACCACAGAAGTGAAACAGTTGTATATATAATTTCATTTTCATTTATGAGAAAGGAAAGCCATGGAGAATAGCATATTATCTGTTTTGTTTTCAGGGTTGATCTTAGGCAGCAAGGCTGGAAAAGAAATCTTCTTGTTACTTCAGAGACTAGGTTCCAGACAAATTAATAATATTGTGCAAGGGATATATAGTAATTGATCTGGCTTTTTTAAGGTAATGGATAGGGGAAATAGAAGGAAGATGGAGTGTTTAAGTTGGAGTGATCTAAAATCATATTAATTATATTAATCACTAATTTTGTGTTCTTAAGCATTTTGAAATAGAATTATTTTAGGAAGCAATATAAAGTCATAGCTACATATTTTAAACAATATTTGCATGTTTTGATATGGGGTACAGAAATGGCTCTTAAATATGATAAACATTTCTTGTTTAGAAATGGAATATGGCATTTATTCTATTTTTTATCAAGATACATTTGGAATAAAAGAGTACTTTACTGCTCAGAAAGTAGACTTCCTTAACTTAATATTTGCCTGGATGTCAAGACTACAAATTGAAATGATAATTTGCGAACTGAAAAACAAGTTATCAAATATATATCCCTTTATAATATAATAAAAAAACTATAATTGGTATCAATAAGATTGTATACTCTCTGTTTTTGACCTGCATGTTGCGTACCATGCGACTATTAGGTAAAATAAGAACTAAAGGAGTAACTTTCAGATTTCATTACTTAATTTTAAAGTATGCTGTTGTTGGTATGGACATCATTTTATAGCAATTGAAGAAATAATTAAATTAAGTTTCAGATAAAATATGCCATTGATACACATTGGAATGCAGGGAATAAATTTTCATAGATTTTTTCATGAACTTTCATGGACTTTTTCTGAAAAAAAATGTCCAATTATAGTTACTCAGCGTGCTGTCTTATGTATTGCTATCCTACCAGGAGAATTTTAGGGTTTATTTGAGCTAATTTTCTAGAGTTAAGATTAGAAAATATTTTCATTCAGTGCTTTGGCAGTTAGTGGCCATCTCTTTCTGAATCCTTACTAAAAACACATTACTATACATTGAGTTCTTAGTTTTTTTCTAAATAGCATACATGCAGATATTGGAGTTCATCTTTAGGTTTTTCATCTCTAGCAGCTCTACTATTCAAACATCTAAAGTCATTTTGTGACTGGTGAAGAAAAAATAGCCTGATATTAAGTGTGTATACCTTTTTTTATCTTCATGGAGCACCTTGCCAGGTTTGGATTTCAGACTTTTTAAAATCACAAGACGAAAACCCGTAATTGTGATAATGTACCTTGTTATATAGATTACAAATAAAATGAAAGATCTTGGGAACATTATAGCTGACTGTGTAACTGTAGTATTTTTAGTCTTTTGTTTGTAAGTACAGTTTTATCATATTAATAGGTAATGTAACAGAATTTGAGAAAACTGGCACTATGATTTGGAAAAGAATATTGATAAAACAAATCCTGTTTCAGAGAAAAGTATTCAGTTATAGAAGACAAATGAAGTTCAGGAAAGGCCTCTGGCAAAAGAGTGACAATGAGGTTAATGTCAAGCTCCCTATGTTCCTTTTCCTGGCATCTGGTAGTACTGTGTCAATGAATGCACAACTAGGAAGGTTCATAAAATATGTCAAAGTTGTTAATTTGTTGTGTATTGCTTAGGTAGCAGATCTCCAAAAGTCATAAAAATGGAATGATAGGAAACACTGCACCAAAATCTCAAAAATTTGAGTATAGATTTATGCTTACATTAATCTCCCTCAAGATTGTATACATTGATAAAAAATATTTGACAAAGGAGTCTTTTATGATTGCAATTATCTAAGGTTATATCTCCATGATTATTTATCAAAACAGACATTAGTTCTTAGGTAAATAATTAGATTAGGAAAAATGGTAATTTATGCAAAAATGGTTTCTGCTATCCAAAATGAAAGCTCATTCCCTCCTTTGTGTCTGGTAAGCAATTTTATAACCTTATTGTAGAAGTGTATTAAATACTTGATTATGAGAAGGCTATGTTGTGTTGATTGACTTTGTAATCTTTAAAATTATATTATAGCCTGTTCTAACTAATAGGAGACATATCTTAGTTAAAAGAGTATAAGAAGTCTTTATCACAGAGAATGATTTATAGGTAAATACTGTATGGTGAATCTAAGACTCTGAGAGATAGATATTCCAGGGAGTTGACTGTGTACTTCAAAAACTCTAAATGTGTCCTATAACTGAGAGGTGAATGGCTTAACTAAAAAGCTACATTCAGAGATTTTTTAATAATAGAGCAATAGCTTACAGAAAACTAAAAAGTGAAATTGGTATTGCTGTTGATGCATATTTATTAACCAAGAACTCCTCAATATCTAAAACATATGTGACAGCTGATAACCCATTCTTTCTCTGATGTAAAACAATTATGCTTATTTCATTGATCTTCAGTAGCAATTACTCTCATGAATTCCTGTTTGCACCAAATTTGTAGGTATATTCATGGTTTTGTAAAGCAGTGAAAAATGTTAAAACCATTTAAATTTCATAAAATACACAGTTGTATGTTTTGAGCACTCAGGGACATATATACTGTAGCTAAAGAAGTAATGTATATGTGAAAATATATTCCCATTTCATCAAATGTTAAGTGCACCAATGCATTTAAAAGTGTCTTTCTCGTTAGCAGACAGAAAAATGGTGACTGGAAAAAGGGTTGGGTTCCATCTTGCATGTGTTTCAAAGGGAAAAGCTGCACTGTGTACATGAATGTGCCTTTTATACGTGATACACACACACACACTGCTAAACATAATAAAGTATCTCATAAAGTTACCCTCAGATTTAAAATGGTTCTGAATAAATAGCTTGCTTGAATATTTTAATGTTGTGCAGGATTTTCTATAGCTAATGAAAGAAAATCTTACAAATTTGTCTTACAAATCCCTCTACTAAAAATAGACAAGATTACCTTTCTTTTTCCCCTTTGCATGATTAGATGTTTCTTTGTTTAAGCAAATATTTTGTCAGATGGTATGCAACTATACAATATGTTTTAAGCTTTGAATTTGGCCCATATTATATCAAGTAGTTTCAGCATTTGTATCTATGTGGTCAGTATGAATCAACACCTTCTTGTTGGCATATGATCAATCAATATTTTGTGAGACCTCAGTCTTTATATTCTGAAATTTGACTTTGCAGTAAACTGTTACCATACATCAGTCTTAACAGTTTTCTCTGAGGAAAAAAAATATGTACTATTGCATATGTTTGATCATACATGCTTACAGGTCATTAAGATAAATCAGAAAAGCCCCAAGCGCAGACATGAAACTTTAGTGCTGAAAGTCTGAATTCCTATACCACTGAATTGTCAGGAATAACGATGTTATTTGCGGGGTGGGGGACCATATGTAGTACAGACAATCTAAGTGACTGTTAAGGTGAGCCCAGACAAAATTGCAAAATAATAATTGTCAATAGATTCTGAATAAAAATGCATGGACAAAATGTTAGAGAACAAGTTTACCAGAGATAATTGGTCTGGTGATCAGGAAACATTTATCTTTGAGATGGAGTACAGTTGTTGGAGCTTGCTATAATATATACATACATACATACATACATACATACATACATACATACATATATTTGGAAATAGTCTGCTGGAAACCCTGTGAAGAGAAATACATAATACCACCTATGCTATGTTGCTGTATTGTCTTTTGTCATGAAATGCACCATATGTGTTAACTAGAACAGTATATAAAACACTGACATTGACTCAAACCCAGATAATTTGCACTGTATCCTTTGATACCTAGGTAGCCAAGGGGTGTTTTCTGCCAAAACAGGCAAAGGAATTGCAGGACTATTTTTCATGATTTTTCACTCAGATTCTGTTGGAAAGCCAACTGAAGTTCCACTCTTGTTTTGAAAGCATTTATTATTCAAGTATTCCCATCAAAACAATAGCTTATTCTGACCAAAAGAGCTAAAATGTGTTTTTCTTTTGTAAATCCTGAGTTTAATTTCTTATACTTGATGAAAGAAAGCTCAGGTTAGAAAAAGTTGTCTGTACCATGTAGCTGGAGATCTAGGTAGAAAACTAAATATGAATATGTACCTTTTGCTTCCTAAGCATGCTTACCTCATCTTTCTGAGGGAGGAAATGCAGTTTTTCCCCTTTAAGGATTCTGATTAGTTCATGTAACTACAGTACAAGGATCTTGTGTAGGAATGAAAGTTTCTATAGAAAGTGTCCATGGTTAATTTTACTTAGTGTAGTGAAGCAAGAGTAATTTTATTGTGGCTTAGAAATGTAACATTTCTACTCTTGCAATTTTCTTTTCCCCTACTGCTCCTCCTGTATTGGTTTTTTTTGGGGGGGGAGGGGGAGCATTTTCACTATCTGCTAAGTCTAATTGCATATCATTGTCACGTTT
Source organism: Candoia aspera (assembly GCF_035149785.1). Taxonomy (NCBI): domain Eukaryota; kingdom Metazoa; phylum Chordata; class Lepidosauria; order Squamata; family Candoiidae; genus Candoia; species Candoia aspera. The sequence continues at coordinate 47,055,942 of NC_086158.1, read as the reverse complement.
GTGGAATCTGCATTTTCCTTCATGTATTCCAAAATCCATTTGTATTTTTGTTCCTGCTAATGTTTGCAGCAGCACCCAAGTAGTGCCATCTGTGAATTTAACTAACATGCTGTTTACCCTTTTTTCCAGATCCAGTTTCTGATCCTACTTCCACATTTGGGAGTATGCAAGGGACAAAAACACCTCTTTGCGTAGCTTGACTGGATGCCCCAAGACTAGGATGTTAGTATATTTCATCCATTTTCATTTCTTTTATCATGTTGCCAATAACTATTTGTACATTGGTTGTTTGGCTAGGATTGGCTATTATTGTAGCACTCTGAATGCAAAAGAAAGAGAGCTTTTGTAAATTTGGCCAAGATGTTCAGATTGTTTGGCAAAAGCTGGGCTCCTAATTAATCTAGATATGATAGGTTTTTGGAAGCACCAACTAATGTCTGTTCCCTTTATCAAGAGAGCTAAGAAAATTGAGTATTTTAAATAATTCAAAATGGACCCGGAAATCTCATTTTAAATATCATCTCATAAATTTAAAAATTTTAAATATTTAAGTGTGTGCTTATGATATATAACATGGCTTAAGAATGAGAGTATGGTGAGGAAATTATGGAAAACAAAACACATCTGTACAGTGGTTGAAAGAAACAAAGTGTATGAATGCAGGAAATAGAGGTACCCAGAGGATGATTGATGTATAGTATCATAGCAGCAGATGACGACAATAAAAGGAAGAGGTAGAAATAAGGAGTGAAAAAAAAAGAGAAAAATCTTCAGAATGAAGAATTCTGTTATATTATATGCAGTGTATTTGGCAAGACATCTTCTAGAATACTTGAAAAGAGGCTCTTCCATGTATTGTCTGTGCCAGCATGTAATGGTAAGCCAAAATTTGAAGTTTTCTGGCTTGCTGTGAACAAACCGTTTGGCTTCTCATGCCAGCAGGAAGAGTTTAACAAGCCACTGAAAACTCCTTTAATGGTTTGTTTATCATGATATGAAAATTTGGTTCCCTAGCTTTTTTCTTCCTAAGAAGTCAGGAATTAAAAGCCAAGAACAAGTTATGGCTTCCAACTCAGTCTTATTGGAGGTGGATCAGGCTAGAGATCCTGGTTTGCATGTCATACTGCATACCATTGAAGAGTTTTTGGAACTTATTTAGATGCTTCTGGTGGCATGTAATGCCAAGCAGGAGCTATCAAGCACTATGCATTAGTATACTATTTATTACTAGAAAGCCAACATTTTTAGAATTCTGAATTATGGTAATAAACAAATGCACAGTGATAAAGGTATCTTCTAATTTCTGAGTCCAAATATGATTTTTAAACTTTGCTTCTTTCTTTCTTTGAGCCAAAACGCAATGAGTGACATGTAATGAATAGGAACTTTTTGAGGTATTATACTTGCTGAAATAGTGCATCCTGTGTCTGGCACTCTGTATCTGTTTTGCCAAAGAAGAACTAACATGTCTAGCTAAGATTATAAAAGCAGGGCCAATTACTTCATAAAAGCTGGTTGAGGCATGAAGCAAGATCTGTAGCTGTCAGCCCTATAGAGTAGATCAGGCTAAGAAACTAATGTCATATAGGTCTGAAACTACTTTTATTAGAACAGCTATAGTTACAGAATATTGCAGGTGGTAATATCTTTCCCCCTTCCTCACTTTATCTTTGTGTGAATTAAAGAGGGGCCTGTCTGAGACATTTTTTCAAGTTAGTTTTTGGAATGGACTTAGGTCATGCTTGTCTGACTGTTGTCTTGGTAACTGATCTTTCCACTGTCCCTCAAGGTCGTTATTTATGCCATCTACAGTAGCAAAGTTTGGAGACAAGACTTTTGGAAAATTAAACACGTATTATATTCAGATGTACCAAATGATCGCTTTCATGGTTTGTCCCAATAAGTGGAGAAGAATGGACCCAACATTTTTTTATATACCAATGCCAAGATGATTTACCTTTTTTTTTAAATATATATACCTTTTCAGGTTCTTTTTACTTAAAGTATTTATTAGAGCTTTGAAAAAAGATAAAGGAGGAAAAAAACTCTTAATTGTATTGCCACTCCTTCCCCAGAATTGTTTTTGCAAGCCCATGAGTTATGTGTGTGAGTGTATATGTATTACAAATTTCCCAAAGAGCTTTAAAGTTGCTCAGACTCTGAACAAAGTAGATGATCATATAGAACATAAGGTTCCTTTATCTTTGTGGAAAACTGCCCCAATTGCAAATGATTCTCAAACTAGTAGAAGCTGAAAGGTGTGTATCATACACTGTCAGAAAATGTTGGCAATAGAGCAGCCTAGAGTCAAGATCACCCACCCAAATGAAGCAACAATTTATGCAGAAGAATTAAACAGGTAATCTGGCATTTATATATCTTCAGTTTGTAACCAAAGGTATTGAATTGTAGTTGGATGTGCATCTTCTGAGGCCAGTTCCCATTTCCCGAGAGAATCCTCTTAAGGGAAGGGTTTTTAATTTTTTAAAAAATAATTGAAGAATTATAGAGTGTAAGTTACAGACTGAGGTATACTTTGACAGTGATCTTTGTTCTATTTGAAGAGACAAAAACTTAAATTGGCTAGGATTCTTGACCATGGATAGATCTGTGTCTGTACATCTGTATTGCTGCTCTTTGAAATAAGGGGTGTGACTGATACATGCAATCCTATCTAGAGGGTGTGGATGGCCAGTATGCTATTTTGCAAATACTGGTAGAGGAATTATTTTGCATCAGGTTCTGCATCTGCTTTTTGGGAACTAGTCAGATATCTCTCAAGATGTAATGGGAAATATATACCTCCAGGGAGTTATATGAGATCCATCCTGGTCTTGCTGCCACCACCAAATCTTTTCCTGATTTGGAACTCTTCTCTTTATTTTAGTAACATGACATAGAGGAATGTTAGAAAATATTCATAGTTTCAGTTAATGGTGTAGCATTTAGAAACAAGAGTTCAACTTAAAAAGGTCAACTTAAATTAGCATTTCTGTATGTGGAATAAAAACAAGCTTGCTATTGATAAAACAATGTTTTGACTTGGATATAGGCTTTTACTCTCAAAAGTATCAGTTTGTCTGGTAAAGGTATTTCTAATCTTACAAAAGATATTCAGAGGAATATTTGTTAAAATCAGATTTACTTCAGAGTTATTTCAGAAATTATTCTCCTAGCTGAACTAGCTATTTGGGTCCCAGTATTTTAACCACTCTGGATTATTCTTTTGGTCTAGCTCTTTAGCTGAAATTGCTGGTCATCTTTTGCTGAAGCTGTTGTTATTTAAACGAGTCATTCTGGCTGCTGGAAAATATATTTGGGTACAGACTCTGAGCTTTACTCTTAACATATCCTTCCATCCAAACCTAATTTCCTCTCTTCTAGTTGTCAGCTAGAGACCATTGGATTCTCAGCCTTTCTTTTCTATACCCCCCTCCTTCAAGAATCTAGGTAAGAGGGGGTGCTCAGTTTAAAATGTTTTGAGTGACAGTTTCCATTTACCCTGTTATCACACTCTTTACTACTAATTTTCAGAGCAAAGGTTGCATTAAATTAATTCACTTCTGCTTGTTTTCCAATTTCTTTCTGATGAATAGGCAGAAAGAGAAGAGAGTTTATTCCATACTTTTGGGGAGGATGGGGCAAATAGCCAAGGAGGCAGTGGAGACTGTAATGTGTGAATTTTCTCTCAGGTATCTCTTTATTTTGCCTGCAGGATGGGTTATACATAGTTTCAAACTTTTTTATTTGCGTCCCATGGTACAGTCCAGGTCAGAGTTGCTTTTTTGTGTGTTAAATTCTGTCCAGGAAGTGCAGCCCTAGATATTTTAATGCATGAGCAGCTTCAGTGGATTAATGAACCATTTCATATTTGCATGGTTCTTTTGTACCTGCTAAAGTCACCCTGTGTTTTGAGCTTTTAATTTGTACCTGTCTTTTCTATCCGTGAGAATGGCAGGAAAATAAAAACACATGGCGGTCCCAAATGACAAATTATTGGCTATGGAAGTGTGGGAAGAGGAAAGACAAATTGCTGTTCTGTAGTATTGTTGCCAAGAAGTTACAGAAATTGAGCTCAGCTTTACTTTGTGAATGTAATATTCCTGTGGAATTCGATAAATCTTTTTCTGGGATTATGGTCTAAGTTCTTTTGCATATTGAGTTGAACAGTTTCCTGACCAGAAGCTTGTACTATTTAAAGATGATCTGTGAGAGAAGAGCATTTACAATTAGTTAGCTAATTAGTTAAAGCGAAAATGTGTGCTGCTGCTTTGCTTTCTTCCCTGTTCAAATCCTCTAGAAGGTGAAGACATAGTCTGCCAGGGCAATTAACACTTCACTTGAAGGTGAAGGCAGTGATTACCTGGGATGCAGATTTGTTTCATCCACATCAATTAAATTTTGTGGACAGGAAGAATGGTTTTGGAAAGCTACATTCTCTCAGTCTTGGCCCCAACCCCAAAATTGGAATTGTAATCTCAGTGGTATTCGTAAATTTTATCAAACAATATGCATGGACTCTTTTGAACACTTCTCTCTATGAAGTATTACAAGTATCAGAGATTAATATGCTTTTAATGGGGGACAGAGTATGCTTGGCTTTAATTTCTTCTGGGGGTCTATTCCACCATGGGGATAAACAGGCTTGGCTTTGTGTACTATGCCCCCAAATAATATTCAAATCAAAATGAGGCAGCAGTAAAAAAAAAAACTGAATTTGTAACTTGTATAAAATCAGAAAATTTAGCAAAGTTTTAATTATTTCCTTTATTAACATAATTCTTCAAGATTCTTTTGCATTCTTTTAAATTTTTATAATCTTAGAAGAGGAAAGAAATTAAAGTTCTGTGTCCTATGCCTTACTGTGCAGGTTTTCTGGCTTCCCTAACTTAATTAGAAATCTCCCAATTTCCAAGCCTGTTTTAGCAACAATAAATGCTATAAATATTCTTTCTTTCTTTTTTTAAAGAAAAAGTGTATGTGTACTTGTTCAATATTGGATGAACATGTATAGCTGAACTGTGTACACTTGGCACATGTGGGCATGGATTTACCTTCCTGTCTAGATGAAACATACATGAAGCATGTTCATAATATATGGTCCTGATGCTGATTACAGATACTTAGATGTTAGAAGTTTTGACTGTAAATCTTTGCAACAGCTTTAATATGAGATCTTACAGCATCCTACAGCCATATTACACTGATTAATTGCATTTACTGATCATGTAGCACAAGAAGTAGTGCTTATGTACATTATAGCACAGCCTTACATCAGCCCACAAAATTACTTGCCAACATTTTGACTACTTCACCTAGTGGTGAATAACTAATTTTCAATGTTTCAATGCATTGTTAGTCTGGCAGGTTGGAGTGTGAAGATTGAGGATTCTACTTGTACAAAAACTTCCTTCCTTGCCTTGAGACAGTTTTTTGTTTTTTTGGCAACTCACCCTCTTTTCTTACCTTTGTATAGCATTGGTAGAGAACAACATTTTAAGCAAGCTTATAAAATACTCACTTGTGACAAATAAGAATCGCAACATAGGAGGGAGTTTTTTTTAATCAATTAGAGTTGAGTTGTTTGTTTTCCTTACCAGCATGCTTGTGCCAGTACTAGTTGTGAATGGTCATCATTAATCAATGACCTAATGTTTTAGCTTTCAATCTGACCATACTGCTTTCAATCTGTTACCATCCTGTGTGCTCTCTCTCTCTCTCTCTGTATGTAATTTATCTGTGGGCTGTAAACTTGTGTTTATAAAACTTCACAAAAAATTTATGCCACCCCAATCATAGAGTTCACAAAAATATAAAACAAAGCCACTGTCCAAAGTCTGTGATTGGATTGTATAAAAACAACCAGAAAATTAACATAGAATTTTTCAAAATAATCATAGTCCAATTTAATGTTTTTTTAAATTATTATTTATGTTTTTATATACCAGTGTAGTTCAAATATGGCTCTCAGTGATTTACACGTAAAAACAATATACACCAATATAATTGGCAAAAAGGTTAAGTAATGTTAAGAACAGCACCCAGTTGTGCCTAATCCCATTGGCAACCATTATATATCACATGCTATGCAAAACAGTACTAGTTTGACCATCTTCCTAAGTGATACCAAGGTTGATGCCAACCTAACATCTGAAGGGCGGCTATTCCAAGGGAAATGAACTGAATAGAGGAATGTTGCCTTTTCCTCCCCTTCCATTCAGACAGGGAGAACTTCTTGAGGGGGAGATGGGCAGTGATAAATTTGATAAATAAACAAATAAACGAAAGTATTCCTAAGATGGGTGTATGGGACAGGCAGTTCTGTTGGGCATAATGTGTAGCAGCATCCCTCCAATCAACTTTGCTCCATATGCTTGATGAAAAGGATAGTCTATAGTTCTTTCCAAAACAATATCAGGGAGAGAGCCATCTTGATTTCAGGGAGGAGAATTTTCTGTACAGTTGTAGTAGCTACAGGAAAAGCCTGTTTCAGTATCCCCATTCCCCCTTGGGAATCAGCATAGTCACAAGCGGTGTCTCCAGATAGAACACACAAGATGGATAGACTCTGACTGGAGAAAAAGGTTCTGCAGTTACTGAGGACCTGTACCATAAAGGCCGTTATAGGTAATTGTCATAATTTTGGATTCTACCTATTGGTAACTAATTGAACTTCTGCATAATAAGAGTTATTCCACTGAACTGGTCGTGACTGACAGCTGAATTTTGAACCAGTTGTACTTTGCAGGATGTTGCCCTAGTAAGCTCCAAGGCTTTTGTCCATGATGCTTCCAGCTCTGGTTTTATTGTGTGCTAATATAATCTAAGACTGCAAGTCATTCTTGATCAGTATTGGCAATCAGAAAAAAAAAACAGCAAAAAAACCTTAGTTTTTCCAGTTAAAGAGCACCACTTAATCATAGTACTCACAGATGATATCCTAGTGTGAACATAACTAGAACTTACAAAATTGTTTTAGCTAAAGGTGGCAGTATATCTAGATAATCTGTTGCAAAGATAGTGGTAAACTTCAACTATAAAATTAATCTGGTCTCATATCTATTGGAGATACATAGGGATTGCCAGCATTCTGAGAAATCACCATTGTTGTTATGCTCTTGTTCCAATAAGCTCAGGACCACATACTTGGTTATACAAATTTGCCTAGGAAGTACTGTAAAGTGTCCCCTTTTGGCAAAATATATCTCCATTCTTGCATAAATAAGAAGCTAAGTTTGAATGAGCCCTCCTCTCCATCCTTCTATAGTTTAAGTGAAGAATTTAAAAAGTCTTACCCTTTATGCAATCTTATGCGGTCATAGAAGTCATATAGGTAAGGAGTCACGTCGCTTTGCTTCTGCTTCCTGTCTTGAGAGGTCAGTGAGCAAACCATTTGAAACTCATCCTCCCCAAAATTAAGATTTTTTTTAATACATTGTTTGCCCTCTCCCTCCCCAATTGCTCATCCTCCTGTTTTTGTCAGGCTTATCAGACTACTGAAAACTGGCAATTGATTATACAATTTTCACTGAAAACAATGAGATTAACCCAACTTCATTTCCTTGATTGATATCTGATTTTGAACTTCTTCTGAGTTTTATAGCTTCAGTGGTATGTATTTTCAAACAAAAAAAATTTGTTTCCTTCATGCAAAAGATGGAGGCAATGGAGACAAGCTGGAAGAAAGAATAATTAGAGATTGGGTTGTACAAAGGCTGTACTGCAATGTTGCAGGAGTGATTTGTATCCATGGGTGCTCTGAATAGCTGAATGTTCTCTGTATTTTGTACAGTTAACTTAATACTGGCAAGGTATTTTGGTCAGTTCAGCAATTGCTTATGCTACCAAGTTTTCCTGAGAGCATAGTATAGGCTCATCTCAGGAGGCAACCCTAACTTTAAATTTACTGGCTTGCCCTCAGTTTAGGGAATAGATGGCCTTTTGGGTATAACTGTAGAAAGAATCTACCTGGGCCACTTGCACTTCACCATATGAAAATCAAAAGAGAATGAAAATGTTCCTTGGCAGCTACTTGTGACTTTGTGCTTGAAAAGGCTAAAAGAAATGAGAAAAACCTTGAGAATAGATTCTAGGATTCTTTTCTTTGCTTTTCTTTGAAGATCTGTAGCAGAGCACTTTGGAATATAGTAGTTTTTCTTCTATGCAACATAATAACTATCCCTAGCCTTCTATTGGTTGTTTCATAGCTGCCCATTAGATCTGCCTTTGGCTATCAGAGGAGGTACTGTGTAAATACTTCCAGAAAAACCAGAGAGAATGAAACATACAGTATACCTGGAAAGATAAAGGATAACTGGATAACTGATGCTTAGGGTCTGTGTTGTATAACTTATTAAATATGAGCCATTTATATGGTATTAGCATAGGTAAGATAAAGTATGCATATTCATGGTATCCTGTTTTTACTAAAGGCAATAAACCAAGTATTAAGAGAAGTAAAAATAAACAGGTTGTTACATACATATCACAGTAAGATTTTCAAATTTAGTTTAAAATACCCAAATTAAAAAAAAAGGATTGTTAGAAAAGCTGCCAGAAATAATAACCAAAGTAATACATGCTAACATTTTAAAGTATGAATCTAAATACATAAATATATAAGATAACTGTTTTCTTTTACATTAATCCCTTATGCTGGTCTATGACCGTAATAAAGATTTGATTTGTTGATTTGATTTGCATTAATCCCTGAATTTTTTTTATCTCTTAGATTATTCACCATAGAAGACTTACTATCTCTTGCAGTGGAACTTTTTTTTTAAGTCAAGTGTTGTTATTCATGGTAGTTTTTTAATAGAAGGAGAATATAACTGTATTTCCTTGAAATCACCACCAAGTACAGAAAATTTAAATTCATTGTGAAATGGAAATAACAAAATAAAAATTTCCTGAGGCTTTTAAGATTCTTCTGTTCAGCAGTGGAAATGATCAAACATGTATGGGGATGAATAAAAGAATCACACAAAGGCAGCCATATTATTTCCTCTTGAAATCCATAGGAATATATCACATCTCAGTGTAGGGGAGTAAGATATTATCAATGGATAAAATCATGTTTCCTTCTAATTCCTAAAAGGGTGATAGAGAATCTTAGTGAAACATTAACAGGTTCTCATAATCTCAAATCTTTCCAGTGTAATTGTTGCATGCACACGCGTGCTTGTCTGTGGCTCTTTCTTTATTAAAGCTTAACATAGCAAGTCACATTATTTAATTAATTTGTTGCTTTTTCTGGTATATTAGGTTGGGCTATATAATCTAAATCTAATAAATTATAATAGTGCTAGGTCTTTAAAATAATTTTCGAATATGTTCATCCTTGCTTGTTTGGCATTTTCTGTGACAAGTATTGCATATAAGCTATTCTGCTGTTGCTATGCAACTGTTAAATCTAATATTTAATATTAATATAAACCAAGCATCATTACCATTGGTAGAACAGTGAACAAAGCAAGCCAGATTGTATACTTTATGTAACCCATTTCATAGACACTGTGAATGCTTGTTTAGTTGCATAAGGAATTCTGTGTAATATGAATTAATGGCAATTCTTTAAAAGATTTCTTTTTTTTTATAGACCAACTTGCATAAGCTAAAATGTGCAAGATTTTAACATTCAACATTCAAGATTTTAGCTGAATTTACATGCATATGCGCAATACAACTCCTAACGAGAAAGCAAAGAATAGGATATTTTTTAATGGTGAAGTGTTGTGGGGATCCTAACATTTTATTTCTTTTTCAGCACTCCAGATTCTTTCTTTCAGCTTTTAGTTTTCTAATAACTTAAAAATCCCGAACACAGTGCTTAATTATTCTAATTAGTAATATACAAAGCATCCATGTTTCTGGACTATTTCTATTGTGAATTAGAGATGTGTCAGTTTCACTTAAAAATGTAGACAGGGCTCCTTTAGAATTAACTAAAATTAAGACTAAGACACCATCTGCATCCCAAAATTAGGGTTTATCATCTCTGTTTATGGATACTGCCAATGTGTGTTCTCTACAATTCCTTACTTTTCTGTTTTATTTGTATTTTGTCTCCCCTATATTTCTGCTGCTGCTTTGTAGTTTTGTCAGGTTCATTCCACCACAGTCCTTTGAATATCTTAGTAAATACTTTCAGGATCTATTACACTTTAAAAATCCAATATGACTCCTGATAATATTTACTAAATGAACATCAGACTTTTTCTACATACTAGGAGGATATTAGCCTTGCTTAATGGTAAAGTAATTTGCTCCTCCAAAGCCAAATGGTCTGTCTGCTTTCTATGTAATAGAGATCAAGAAATAATTTATCCCTTGAATTTTTTTACAAGTAAAATGTAAAATCTCTATTGTTCAGGTCAGATATTGTACAGCAAATGTAAAGTATTTATGTGAAATATCTTCACATGTAAATGGTAAACAGATTACCTCAGTAGAATTCATGCTTGTTATGATGCAGTATATATCCTATTCCCCTTAAATTCTGAGAAGCTGATAAATAGGTATGCTGTTTCTTTAGCTGCAAGCCAAAAGTACACTGTAATTACATTCACAAATATGGTAGTAATTTGGGGTGTGTGAAATAGGAACTCCCAGCACTGTAAAAAAACACAGAAATACCTCAGTAATAATTAAGCATGTACAGAGCGAACACACTCAAATTTGGCTTCAGATTAGCCATCAGTGGCTTTCCTTTTCAAATAATTTATAAGGCTTGAAAGTGGACTCTGGAAGGTAAATACATTTCTGAATTCGTAATCTGAAGTGAGTAGTTTTTTTTAATGTTGGCATCTTTTAATTGAATTACATTTAAATAGAACATTTTCAATTTCTAAACTATGTTTTGCTTCATTTTCAGTATACTGCTTTTATGTAATTACATGTATGTGTGTGTGTGTTTTAATTGACTTGACAGGATTGACTAAGGGATATAGAATACATAATAAAATCACATTCAGATTTGTTCTAAGAACAGATAAATATAGAATTGTCAATATTCTGGTACTGATATGTATAATTGAGGAAATTAAACATTCTTTCTTTACTTTCAGGATTTGAAAGTATTCTAGAAGGGCTGTTTGGACCTGAATTATTAAAAGATCTGAGTTTGTTTAAAGGTATTATATATATATATTTTGCCTTGATCTGCATCTTTAATGACAAATTCAGCCTCTGCTCTGTCTCTAGAAAATGTATGTTACCTTGGTGATTTGTGCTTTTTTCCCTCCCCCAGGCAGTGCTCACAGTTAGTTTCATATTGGCTAAAATTACTAATGAGCATAACTGGCAGTGGTTTTTGGTGTTGCTTAGGAAAATTAGCTTTGTGTGTAGGCGAAAATTATACTTTTGTAACATTGTAGAAATTAAAAGCATGGTAGCAGTCAAACCAGCATTGCTCATATAGCATCAAGCGTCTTATAAAATGGGTAGGGAATTAGGAATGAATTTTAGCCATTTTAAAGTTGCATCTTTATAGGTGTGAAATAACTTCTTCTTATCCACAGACTTCGAGCCTGAAGGTGTCTCTGATTGGTCTTTTGATGAAAATTGTCTTTTCTGCTGTTTGAGAAGAGAAAAAGTGAAGGTAACAATGCAACAAGGATAAACTTCAGCAAAGATTTGGGCTTTTATTTAGCTTTGTTTTTGGCAAAACATAATCGGAAGGTGGTTCTACTGTTCCTTATTCACCTCTTCAAAGCAGGAGAACGTTGAACAAAGTAAGCAATAGTTATTGGGTGAAGGGTTTTTTTTCCCCCATCTGCTTTCATTTTTAAAATTACCTATAGTGATACAGGACAGTTACATTTTTACTGTGCCTGGGAAGGCAGATGGCACTAAATGTTCTGTGGCTACTAGCTGTGAGGTGCAGTCTCTAAACTACAGATATTTTCTTGATGTATTGGACAGTGTACTACATTTTCATTTTTTCTCCTTATGTTTAAATACTATACTCTTGTCAGAAAGCTATGAGATACTACATCATTGGAGTGATTGTTGCATTTCTGCTGTACATTCATACACTGTAAACGCCTCTACTATTTTTTTTCCCCTTTATTATGATTACAGTAGGGAGAAGAAAATAGATCTGTAAAGGTCAACATTTCATGGGAAATGTTGCAAGAAATGTCAATAAACCTGATTTTAAGTGTAGGAATAGGATAGATTTAGACACATACTGCAATTCTTTTGTGTGTATTTTGTATGTATTTTAAATTCATCAGTTCAGAGTAATTGATCATGTATGTGGGAGACATTTAGCACATCTAAGCTTTTATAAATTAAAATGGTTTTCAAGAAGACAGATTTGAACCTGTGTTGCCCTCTTATTTTAGATGTTGCTGAACTATAATTCCTAGCATCCCTTACCTTTGGCTATGTTGGCTGGGACTACTAGGACATTTTTCAGCAATAATTGAAGGAGCATTAGGTATTGATCTTACTGAAATTACTGAGGTTGTTTGTTTGATCACTAGATGTATATATTACCTCAACTCCAAAATTTGGATTTGTTTTATATTTTCAAATTAATGCTAACTCGCATGGTGTTTAGGCTGCATTAATGATAAATGGCCACTTCAATACATAATTCCACTGCCTTTTTAAATTTTTTGAACTTTGTTAAAAATATTTATAGCCATAACATGTTGTACTGGAATAAGAGCACTAATGAGTAGACTTCTTGAAAATAAGATATTCAGCTACACTTGGAGGAATCATTTTTTTAAATAGAAAAGTAACTAGTTTGGTCAGAATCTATGTGAAGCAGTAAAAAAACCCCTAATGCTGAATATAGTTGTATGCAAAAGTTTAGACATCCCAGGTCAAATTGAATGTTTCAGTGAATTCTGAGTGAACAGAAGCTGACATAATCTCTATACGGTTACAAACTTAAACCTGTTTTTGCAAATTTGAATGCATATTTACTATTCATGTGTACCTGTTTATAGATTCAGAATAAGAATACAGCAAAGGTGGGTTAGAGTTAGGATGCCTAAACTTGAATATTTTTGAAAATGTGTGTGGAGATCTCAGACAAGCAGTACATGCAAGAAGACGTAAGAATATTTCTGAGCTAGAAGAGTTCTGTAAGGAAATGTGAATATTGCAAAAGAAAGAATAAATTCACTCTTAGCTGGCTACAGGAAACATTCTAAAGCTGTTATTTCTACCAAAGCGAAGTACTGACTGAAAGGGTTTCAACAGTTTTGTTCCTACCTTATTCACTGCTTCATCACTTCACCATCTAAGCTATGTAGGTTTTCAAAGGTAATAATGAGCCATTTGAAAACGAATTGGCAGCTAGTGCATTGCTTTATGCACAAATGTGATATGGTCTCTTCACATCCTTCTTGAGACCAAAATGATTGCTGAGTTTTATACCAACTGAAGTTTCCAGACTAGACCCAAAGACATCCCTATGTAGAGTACATTACTATAGTCAAGCCTGGAGGTTACCAACCTATGTACCACAGTTTAAAGGTCATTATCTTCTAGATAGGGATGCAGCTGGCATATTAACCAAAGCTGATAAAAGACACTGCTGAGAAATCAGACAATTGGATCAAGAAACACTCTATCTGTATACCTGCTCCTCCTGGCAGAATGTAATTCTATTCTGGACAGGCAGATCTACCACCTCTGTAAAATTAAACTCCATCACAAACAGCACCTTTGCCTTGTCTGGATTCAGTTTCAATTTATTATCCCTCACCCAACCCATTACTGATTGTAGGCAGTAGTAGTAGCTGTAGCTGCATCATTTCCTGGAGATGTCATAGAGAAATAGATTTGGGTATGATCAGCATACTAGTAGCACCAAGTTATACATATCCTGATCATCTCCCCCAGTGATTTCATGTAGATACTGAAAAGCATAGCCCTGAGAAACACCATATTAGTTTCCATTTTGAAGAGCAACTGCCTTCAAGTGAAGCCATCTGAAATCTGCTTGAGAGATGGGAAAGGAACCACTGCAAAGCCATGCCACTTATTCCCAAATCTCACAGCAGGTCTGAAGGGTACCAGAGTTGTTGGTAGGAAAAGCCTCTTAGAGATCAAGAAGAACCAATGGAATCACGTTCCCTCTGTTGATTCTCCAAAGTTATATCAGGATGACCAAGGCAGTTTCAACCCTGTATCCTACCCTGAAGCCAATTTCAAATGAGTCGGAATAATCTGCTTCTTCTAGACTGTCTGCAGTTGAGAGGCCCCCGCTCTATCAATCACCTTATTTAGCCATGATTGGTTAAAGATTAGGCTATAATTACCCATCTTTGAGTGATCTAGGGCAAGCTTCTTAAGAGATCTAAAAAGTTCTTCCTTATTTAACTGTCCTCCCTCAGAGAAGCATTTGTGATGCTAATTAGGATTTCTCTAATCACTTCCTGGGTAGAAGTTGAAAGTCAAGATGGGTGGGGATCCAGAGGCCAAGTGATGAAATGTACTGTTTCAAGCAGCCTATCTACATCATTGGGGATCACAAATAGAAATTGAGTTAATCTAACTATTTAAGATTTAGCACTGTTAAACACTCCCACTTTTATCAAAGGTGGCACTCAGATCACCTCAAATGTGGGAGATTTTATCGGATGGATGGATAAATAAGAAAGAAAGAAAGAAAGAAAGAAAGAAAGAAAGAAAGCATTATACCAAGCCCATGATATGCAGATATCTGTATAAGATGTATAGGTAATATATTACAATATATTGGAGCCAGAGTGACGTAGTGGTTAAAGTGTTGGGTAGGACATCAGAGACTCAGTTCCAGTCATTCTCAGTCTTGGAAACTTGGCAAGTGATGGTTCCCTTTACTTCCTCTCAGCCAAACGTATCTCATGGGGTTGTTGTTGGGGTGGGATGGAAGTGGATGACTATTTTGTACATCAGATTGAGCTCCTGGAAGAAAGGCAAGATAGAAAGTTTATGAATAAATGTTTTAATGTGGGTGGGGCACATAGAAGAGTTGCTTCAAGGACATGGTTATAAATAGGCAATCTGGGGCCTGAGAAGTAGGTTAGTTGATAGATGTTGAGATGTGGGTTTAATTACCATTCTTGAGTGATACTGTTGAACTATCATATTTTCTGGGTTTTATGCTTTTCCTGCTACCAACCATCTAGGATGGGGTCATGTAGTAAGACTAGAACCTAGAACTCTGGTAGAACAATAGCCTAACCTTCAGAGTCACCGAGGTAAGCAGATGATAGGTAGATAGAAATTTTTAATGTCCTTGTCTACAGATGTTTCCAAGGTCAGTTTCTGATGTTACAGACTATAGAATATCAGGGAGATTAAGAAAGCTATTGTAAAGATGTAGTGAAGGTTTAACAAATCTGATGTCAATCACTACAGAGCATGCTGAGGAGATGGTCTTTTTCTTGACTCCGGAGGGGAATGTGTGCTAATCTCTGTTAGTCTCCATTCACACATGGTAGCCTTTTCTGCTCTATATGAAGGCAGCAGTGAAAAGGCATTCTCCTACATTTCATGAACCCATTAGACATTTCTAATGTTGGACATGAACCCAGTGTTGTTCAATGCAAGCAATTTTTAGCTGAAAAGGGATTTTCAAAGGAAGCTGTTGTAAATTGAACTTGAAGTTGTAGGTTTGAAATTTCAGTGAGTGCTTCATAAATGTCAAATTAAAAACAGATCTGCATTGCTTTGAGGTTGTTTCATTACTAGATGTGCTGGTTTAGCAAGAACTTCGCATGTTGTGAGTTATAACAAATAAAATGTACATTAAATTATCAATGGATTGAATTGTTTAAGCTAATTTTCTTACTTTGCATAATTTTAGCAAAGAGCTGTTTTTAGGGCAGTTAATCTGTAAGTTGCCTTAAGCATTTGGGAGGACCAATTAATAACTTGTTTCTTCTCAAAACTGACTTGAGAGTTCCCCTTCCAGCTGATTTTTATGATGTACTACATACGTATCACTCTTTTTCCATTGTTCTCATTGTTCAAGGTTTAATGGAAAATTGGAGAGCACTCTGCATGGGAAGCATTTGTAGGTTTCTTTGCATTAAAGACTCTAAAAATTCCTATGTAGAGTAAGAACAAGGCTTAGCTAGAGCAGTGTTCTGTTTGCAATATTGAGCCACTACTTCTGAAAACTCACAATTTATCACAAGTTAGAAAAATGAAGACTATTCCCTAATAATCTTGGGTTCCTGCCAGTGTTAGACTATAACTGAAACTGTAGTCATCTGAAGGAATTTGGCTTCAGGCAGACTTTTCTTCTCAAATCTTTGGTTCTATTGGGTATGCTGCTTGTAACCTGAGTTTCTATCTGCTAATTGCAGTCATTCATTCATTTTCAAATTTTGTTGCCACCCATCTCCCCCAAAAGAGGGAATTTTACTTGTTATACATTGTGTGAAAATATTGCTCTGCAACACTCCTCATGGAATAGGGTTTTGGATCTATCACAGAATCTTGCGATGGCTAGCTGCAGAATCTTTAGGCTCCTTTAAAAAATGCCATTTCTTCTCCTTTACTTACATTAAAGGTAAGGGGAGTATCCTACCCCCTCATTCTGTCTTTGCAGGTAAAGAAGTGAAGATCTCTGGAGCATTTATTTTTATATCTAGTCACAGTATTTATTAAGTTTATAAATTCCTGGCCTAATCTACCATTGTTCATTTTCTTTAAATCTGATTCCCATTGCCACCCCATTATTAGTCTTCCATGGCATGTAATAGTCCTCGGTGTTTTACATTATCCTTATAGTATTTCTTGTGCCTTTGCTACTTCTGTTAAAAACTTTAGAAATCTTTTGTGAACATATAATGTGATTGGGTGAGATATTTGAATTAAGTTGAATGATATTAACATCAGATTGTATTATATTTTATTTGTTTTGTCTTGGTCGTCAGTAAATATTTACAATTTTTAATTGTATTAGATTGAGATTAACTCACTAGTGGTTAATGGAGAGAAAGGGTATGTGGCGTGTGGTTATTTCTTTAAATGAGCAGATTTTCCATTTGCAATATATTTTAAATCCAGCTTTATTCCTGGAAAATCAGGTGTTAACTATGGTTAGAGTTTTCTGTCAGTTGCACAAGTCAGACCTTTCAAATGTTCCATCCATCACTAGTGATTCTGTAGATAGAAGGCTGCAATAAATTTTACAAGGAGATCTCCTTAAATTCAAATGTAAATTAGAAACAAGAACATTAATGCACTGAATCTCATTGTATACTTATATTGGATGTTCAGGTAGTAATTTTGCCACAGTTGCCATAGAATCTGGACTAATGATAAGTTCAACCTTGACTGAAGGTATCAAGGCATTTACATACATAATGAACATGATGTGAACATAGTATTCATCTCTTGAAGTTTGTCTAGATTATTTTGTTTTCTCTAGGTCATGAATACAAGAAGTGCAGCCTGAGAAGATGTCCAGTGCAGCCTACAGTTCCCCTTTGCTCTCTGCCAAACTCCCCTCCCCCCATTTCCCCCTTTGCACTATCTTGTGATGATCAAATGAAAAGTAGGCAAAGCCACCTCACATTGGGAAAGAGGCTTCTGTATAGTAGGGAAGCAGCTTTTTTCAGTCAAAGTAACACTCTGATTCAGCTGCTTAGAAATAAGAGGAGGTGCTTCTCTTTACCAGGTTGCTTTGATCAAATGTTCATCAAAACAAATATTCTTTTTAAGATCTTCACATCCCTAGGTAAAAAGAACTGCCACTATTTTTTTCTTTTTAAAAAAGAATAAGAAACAAGTACACAGAAAAAAAAGATGCAATTATATGTTAATTTTGGAATTTTGTGTGGCAGCAAATTATTAAAAAATAAAATTAATACTAATCAGAATAGTTCTGCCCACTTTTGCATTGTGGTCATTTACATGCAATGCATTTACTGGAGAGACCTTCAAACCAACAGTAGTTGTGCATCCTTACTTTAGCCTGTGTCTTGATATCAGATGTTTTGTCAGAAAACTTCCCAGTAAATTTGAAGCGAATTGGGAATGGCTGGAAGAAGAAGGAAAAAATTGAAATAATTTCCTGGAAGCAAGATTATGAGTTTAGAGAAGTGGAGGTTTATCAACGAAGCTGTAGTTGGTAATGATAATAGCATTTTTCCTGTCCTCTTTCCTTGCGTGATGTTTTTTCTGCATGTGATGTCTTATTTCAGTAAGGCACACTGCCACTCTCCCCTACAATATCCCCTTCCAATATCTTAACTGGAATTGTTTTATGTTAGTTTTCTTGATCAGTTTGGAGGAAAATGCCTGATACTTCTTTTAGACTAGTAAAAATTGTGTTTTATACACCTGTTGAATATAGAGGAGATGGTTTCTTCATATTAAGTACTTTTATCAGACCCAGAATATGTGTGGGGTCTCATTACAATAGCATTAAACGAGGCCAGGATCAAACTAAATTAGATTGCAATATAGGTAATATACTTCTCCTGTGATATATTTTCCCCTTTTCCTCATCCTAGATTTTGGAGATTTTGGAGATACAATTTGATGACTATCTTTTGGAGCTCCTCTTAGGCCACACCCAAAGCTTTTTTGGGCTGCATTTAGCCTTAGGGCCACAGGTTATCCATCCTAGATTTTGGAGATAGGTTTAGAACATATTTATCTAGAAATAATTCCATTAAGAAGATAGAACTTGTGGAATAATTCAGCAACCCTAATCAATGAAACTGGGTTATATGCTGGCATATTAACTACTTGACTATTTGAATAGTATTACAGTTTTATTAAATTTAACAACAAGGAGAAGTATTTGTGTTTTTATTCTTTTGTTAAATGTTTTCACAGGAACATTTAGTCAGTCTGGATGATCCAGTGCTTGAAGTTGGGCACCACGCTCTGCTTAGACGAGAGCAAACAAAGATCATTTGGTTTGAGAGGCAAGCGGAAGAATTCCTCCATGAAGTCTTTTATCGAAAAGGTTGGACTTAATAATAAAAAAAGAGATGTCTAATGTAATGGTTAGATTTATTATTTTTTTAATATTTCTTTTGCTTTGGCTAAATATTGCCCTCCTCTCCTGTCATCAACTGTCAGTGTAACATTTCCCAATGGTCTGCCTGATCCCCAATTTTTCCAGTCTCTTTCCTTCCCTTCCTCCTGTTTCTTTCCTCAGCCTCCTCTACCAGTGACTCAGTGCAGCATATTTCAGTGGCCTGCACACTCCCCTGTTCTTCCCAGTGCCTTCCCTTTCCTCTGCTCTCATCTGTCACCACCAATGTCCCATTGCCTTCCCTTCTATCCCTCCTCTCAGCTTCTGCTGTGATGTCCCAGCGTGGCACATCCCACCGGTTCCTTGAGATAAAATTATTTGGTCATGGAGATTTAACCTTTAAATAAATTGGTAGTCCCTGACCATGTTTCTTTCAGTCTCAATCTTCAATCTTGCCCCTTCATCTTACCATTCACAATGCCTTAGTGGATCATGTAATTTTTTGACTGAACCAAAGTAGTTCAATAGCATTGCCTTTTCTTTGTTATCTGTTGGCATTTTGCATTGTGTATTGAGCTGGTTATCAAAATCCTTATCAACCAAACTCTTCAATACAGGTAGTCCTCGACTTATGACCATTTGTTCAGTGACCATTTGAAGTTATGACGGCACTGAACAAATGGTGGTTATGTCTGGTCCTTGGAGTTCCAGCTGTCCCAGCACCCCCGTGGTCATGTGATCTTGATCTGGGGGCTTGGCAGCTGGTTCGCACTTACAGCTAGTTGTAGTGCCCCGTGATCATGTGATTGCCATTTGTGACCTTCCCTGCCGGTTTCCCCAGAAAGTCAGTGGGGAATCCAGCAGGGAAGGTTGCAAGTGGGGTAAGTCTACCCCACCCCCACGAACCCTGCCCCAGCCTCTTTATGCACGTGCCATGCTGGCCACTCACACACCCTCCCTGAGCCTTGCCACACCTCACACCCTTGCACACCTCCAAGCTGCACCTCCCTCACACCCTCCGGGAGTCTTGCCACACCTCCCCCACCACTCACACATCCGCATACACCCTCCCCAAGCCTCACCGCACCTCCTGCACACCCTCACACTCCCTCCCCAAGCCTCGCTGTGCCTCTCCCGCCACTTGCACACCCCCACACGCTCTCCCCAAGCCTCCCCGCCACTCAGCATCCCAGAGCACCCTCCACTAACCTTGCTGCACCGGCCCCTTGTGCACTCTCCCCCACCTGGCAGCAACCACCCTAAGCCTTGCTGCACTTGCACCATGCCACTCCAGCCACCCATGCATTCCCTGCCCTCCCTGGCAGTAGCCACATACCTGCCTGCTGGCAACTTCCTGCTGGCTTCCCCACTGACTTTGATTGCCTAAAAACTGCTGTGATTCAGTTAACGGCAGCAACTGGGACTGCAGGGATTGCTGTCGCTAAGCAATGCAGTCGTGCTTTATGACCTCATCACTTAGCGACAGAAATTTCAATCCCAATTTCCATCATAACCTGAGGACTACCTGTAATCCTTTTATTAAAACTTGTAAAATATTGTATCTGTGTATTTATCTTATATTTGTACATATTCAGAGGTGATTTTGTATGATTTGGAATAACTTGGGCAGTATATTGTGTATGCCAGCTTAGTGAACTGAGATTTCTAACTGGATCAGCACTTAAGGATCCTATAGCTTATGTTATGCATTAGGAGCTGAGTAGAAGCACTACACCATTCTTCAAATTATTTCCTTTGTGTTTTGCTTGGCCAGTTTGGTCTAGTGGTTAAGGCAACAGGCTAGAAACCAGGAGACTGAGAGTTCTAGTCCCACCTTAGGCATGAAAGCCAGCTGGATGACCTTGGGCCAGTCATTCTCTCTCAGCCCAACTCAACTCACAGGGTTGCTGTTGTGGGGAAAATAGGAGGAGGAAGGAATATTAGGTATGTTCGCTGCCTTGAGTTATTGATAAACATAATAAAGGCGGGATAAAAAATAAATAAAATAAAATAAAGCATGCATAGATAACCCACAGATTATTTGCAGCACTTGGACATGGTTTCTGCAGTTCTGTTCATTTTTTCCACATTGCCTAGCTGATCAGCTAAAAGCAGTGGATAAGCAGTCATTTGGAGCAGGAAGAAAGGGATAAAGTTGCTGCTTTCTGTTTGTATGTTGAATTGGTGTGTGGGGGAGGTATGAAAATGTGCAGATACATTTTTATGGCCACTTGAACATGTGTGAGCCCCCCAAATTTTCCAACCTGTGCTGCGTAGAATAAAGAGAAGATTGAGTATTGTTTATGTCTGTCTTCTACTGTCACTGACTTGAGTATTTCCATCACTTAAATTCTTATTTATAGCCCTTATTCATCACTGGTGTGCTTTCCTCCCTCTCCCTGCCCTCCAAGATGCCTTGTGTCATTTCTTTTTGTTGACAGCATTATGTGAAACTGAGGGCTTAGCATGCAGATTCACAAATTAATAAATATTACACAAATTGATTAGTCTTACTAATCATCCAAACTCTCCCTAGAATTCCTGGTTCACCTTTAAAAAAATAGGAATACACTGTAAACTGAATATTTGTCCACCTTTCTTTTTGCTACTGGTGTTGCTGCTGTGTTTTTATCATGTATATATTTTTGTTGATCTATAACTTTGTTGTACAGAGCCAAAATTCATAAATGTATAGAATAAAAACAGTAAACAAAAAACTTGGTGGGGTTGTTAAATGATTGGTCTGGCAAAATTGTGCCTTAAACTTGTCTTTCAAGTAGTAGTGCTCATGAATGATGCTCTCAAATGTTGAATTAGTAAGAAAAAGAAAGAATCAGCAGGATTACTAATAACAATAGCTTTTACTTAGCACATTTCAAGTGTTCACAGCATATACATTATGTCAGTTATCTTTATGACAGCCCATTAAGTAGGCAGGTATTATTCACATGGTACAGACTGAGCCAGGGGTTAGGAAAGAGGAATGTGTATGATCATGCTTTTTAGATATCATGGTTATAGCAGTTTGGTTTTCTTTGGTGATCTAAATGTTGCAAACCTAGAATTCCATTGGAGAAAATATCTAGGTCTCACAGATCTTCCATTGCCTGAGTACTATTATAGTAGATACTGGTTTTGTAAACCACTGCCTCAAAGAAATACCTCTATGTTTAATTTGTTTCCCCATTGTTTCACTTCTGAAGAAAATTTTAGTTTAGTAAGATTGCATTATACCATAAAATTTAGCAATATTAGAAATCAGATGGTGTTATATTGGTCTAATGCATTCATGACATTAGTATTCTCTGAAACCAATGTTAAGAGAAGAAGCTATGTGGGAGGAAGAGTTTTGCAATTGCTACTTGCTTTATATTTCTTATAAGATGGCAGCTGTGGCTAGGAAGGCCTTTTCACAGCTTCATCTGGTATAAAAGTTGCACCCTCTCCTAGATCAGGAGGTCCTCCAGACAGTCACTTCACAGTTCAACTACTGCAATGTGCTCTACATGAGGCTGCCCTTGAGGACCACCAGCAACCTTCAACTGGTCCAGAATGCAGTGGTATAGCAGTGATGGGCATGCCTCGGTATGCCCATGTGACACCACTGCTTCATGAGCTGCACTGATTGCCTGTTAGCTTCTGGATGTGATTCAAGGCACTGGTTATGACCTATAAAGCCCTACATGGCATTGGGACTGGTTAATTGAGGGATTGCCTATCTTCCATGGTAACAGTCTGGCCGGTTCAATCCAGCAGGGTTGGTGCATTTCCAGGTTCTTTTAATTAAGCAGTATCATCTATCAGGACCCCAGAAGTGTGCTTTCTCTGTTGCAGCACCAGCCCTGTGGAACGAGATTCCTCCTGAAATCCAGATGGCTCCCACCCTGTTGGCATTGCAGAGGATCTTAAAAGACCTGGCTCTTTACCCAGGCTTTAGGCTAGGGTGGTTGGAGCCCTTTGTAGGGCATATGTATGTTGCTCTTGGCCAGATTTGTCATGTTGTTCATTGTTTTTATCTGGATTATATATTGTTGATTGTTTTCACTCTGTGAGCCAACCAGAGTCAATGGGTGTTGGGCAGTGTCCAAGTCAAATAAAATAAATATGTCTCAATCTTGAGCTTCCATTTAAAAATAATTGAACATGATACTGAAAATATTTTGATATATTTAGATTATGAATTCATAATTCAGGCTTTATATTTTTTTCTGAGTATTACTACTTCAAATGTTATGCCTTTTAGATAGTCCCAGGGTCTCTGACCCCAACATTCCCTTAGTGGCCCGTGAGATCATGCAGCGGATGATCCGACAATTTGCTGCTGAATATACCTCAAAAACTAGCTCTACTCAGGACTCCAGTTCGCCCAATAGCACAAAGAACCAAAGCCTGCTGAAAGCATCTCCGGTTGCCTCATCCACTGCGGGTGCAACAGCTCAGAATCCCGTGCTCAGCAAACTTCTCATGGCTGACCAGGACTCACCCTTGGACCTCACTGTCAGAAAGTCACAGTTGGATCCTAGTGAACAAGGTATGCATATCACACTTCTGTCTAAAGTTTTTTGCAGGTAGTTACAATGTGTTATTCATGAGTTGCTAAATGAATAGAGGAATAAATTATGATTGTGAGAAGTGAATAAGACAAGTTTGGGAAACTTCTGCCCCAGCAGATTGGCCCATTGCACATGAGGCCTCAAATTCTGTTTTCTGTCCCAAATCTGTCAGTGAGGTGGCTGTATTGGGAAAAGCTGTTTCTGCCTTGTGGTCACACTGAGTGTTGGAAGCATTGAAGATCTGTGTAATGTCAGAGATGAAAACCACATTTCAAAATACCTGAACATGTGCTGGAGCTCAAAAGTCATGAAATTCTTCATTCCTGATGCTTTTGCAGTCCAATATTTGTCATTTCATGTTGATGGTAGCTATTATTTGTGTTTAAGCAGTAGTTGGCCCTGATCATTTGTGTGTACCCCTATCTATAATCCTTATTTTAAAAGAAAAGCTTTATTTTTTATGACAAATTGGGCATGGTCAGCAATTTTTTAAAGTTTGTTTGTTTATGAAATTTGTGTGGCTGCCCAAATCCACAATACCTCTTCACCGTGAAGTTGTTAAAAACAATTTGGAACAGTACAAAATAGAAAAAGTAATAAACATCCAAGAAGAGTAAAACACACTTCTTTAGCATAGAACACTCCCACAAGGGGCCTGCTACCTACCCTAGCTCAGGCTCTGAGGAGCAGCCATGTTTTAAGGGCCTGTTTAAACAAGGCCAGGGTAGGGGCCATAGATCTCTGTGGAGATGCTGTTCCAGAAGGTAGGCGCTACAACAGAAAAGGCCCACTTCCTGGATCCCATCAGATGTCACTGTTTAATTGATGGAACCCAAAGCATACCAACAATGTGAAATCGGACAGGACTGGCAGACACCACAGGAGACAGATGATCCCCCAGATAGTCAGATCCTATGCCTCTGAAGAGCTTTATAGGACATAACCAGCACCTTGAATTGTACCCTGAGGCCTATTGGTAACCAGCACAACTCAGAAAGCAAAGGGTTACATGGACATACTGTGACATGCCCATAATTCCCCATACTGCCATATTCTGGACCAGCTACAGCTTCCAAGTGGTCTTCCGTGATAGCTCCTTGTAGAGTGCATTGAAATTGTCCTCATGTAAGGTGACCAAAGAATGAGTGACTGTTCCAAGGACCTCTTAGTCTAGAAATAGGTGCAATTGATGTACAAGATAAATAATCAGTGCAAACACTTTTTTGGCCACAGCTATCAACTGCTTTTCAAGCAGGACTCCCAAATTGCTTGAATAGGGAAGTGCAACTCCATTCAGGACTAAAGATGGGAAGTCTCCTGTTCCATTGATCCAAATACCTACAGTCACTTGGTCTTGCTAGGATTCAGCCTGAGTCTGTTCCTCCCCATCCAGACCCCCAACCCCCAGCCTCTAGGCACAGTGATCTCATCCACTGGTCTCATGTTATTAAAGAGGGGTCAGAGAGCTGTGTCCTGTGGCACTGTGCATGTCAAAGGCTTTGGCTCAATATCATTCCCCACCCAAGCTGACTAGAACCAACCACAGAGAAAGGAGGAGAACACTGCGTCCACTACTCCTATCCCTGTAGGCAATTCACAATTGCATCACTTGTCCCTGTTCTGCCAGGGGTCATTGATGAACACAACTATTGCTGTCTCAATAGTATGTCCCGCTCTGAAAGTTGACTGAAAGGGATCTAAATAATCTGTTTCCTCCCAAGTCCTCTGAAGTTGCAACCTGATCTTCTCAACAATAATCTTCCCTAAAAGGGGAAGGTTGTAGACTGGTTAAAAATTGGGTTCAACAATAGCTTCTTAAAGAAGGCGCACACTGCCCTCTTCAAGGAAGACAGAACTGCTTCTGTCAACAAAGCTGACGCTACCACATGGACCCAGCCACCTCCCTGGCCACCTTCATCAGTCATGAGGGGCATGGATCTAATACACAGGTGATTGGGTTAGCAATCCTAAGGACACTCTACACTTCCTCAGGAGTTACAGATTCATACTTGTCCCAGCTAACCACACAAGACTGTGCTTCAGTCACCTCAACAGGACTTGCCCAGAATCCAGGTGAATTTGCACATTTATCCAGTAGATGCCTAGAATACAGGAAGGTCTCGATTAGTGTGGTTAGTAAATCCCATGATGAAAAGTGAAAGGTCCCCTGTGCAATCACGGAGTGATGTCTGACCCTTTGGAGGGATGCCGCTTTCGCAGCGTTTTCTTGGCAGACTATAGCAGGGTGGTTTACTATTGCCTTCCCCAGTCGTCACCTTCCCCAGCAAGCTGGGTACTCATTTTACTGACCTCAGAAGGATGGAAGTTTGAGTCAACCTGAGCAGGCTATCCAAGAATCCAGCTTTCACTGGGATCGAACTCGGATTGTGGGGAGAGTTTCAGTTGCAAAACTGCTGCCTACCACTCTGCACCACATGAGGCTCTTCAAATCCCATGATATGGTCACATTATTCAAATTCACTCTGTTCAAAGTGATGTTTCTATGGAAAACATGGTAATTGGTTCCAGCTTGATGGAAATAGGCAATGAAAAAAATTAAACAAATTTTTATATGTATCTTAATGAAAGATTACAGTAAAGGCTAAAAGAATATACTTACAGTTTAAATGTATGGTTAACAAAATCAGAGTAGTTTTAGAAAGCAAAATAAAAACAAAAAATTCTACCGTAGATTCAGGCATTCCAACATCTCATTGTATGATTAGCAGTGCCTAAAACCCCCCAACTAAAACTGCATGTACTAGCCTCAATTGTGCATGTGCTAGCCTAGCATTAACTGAATTTTGGGTTGCATTAAACACAACCTGGTATCAATTTACAATTATCACTAAATCAAATATCACATTATTCAAACTTGCACTAATCGCAACCTACCTGTATTCTTCACAGCAGCCCTATAGATGGTCCTATGATTTATCTCTCTCCGGCAACGAACAAACCACCTTAAAGAGGGTCATTGGGTGACTCTGTGGAAAAATAACTAAGTTATCTGCCTTATCCAAGATAAACTCATGGATGAGGGAGGTGTAGTTACAAACTGATCAGAGCCCAAAGCCACTGGGATCCAGTGACCTGGCATTGGGGGTGAATACTTGAGTACTGGAAGATAGGACCTATCTCAGCCTTTGGTTCTGTCATTCCAGTGAGTGCCCCCCCCTAGGATTCCCACCAAGATTCTCATCAGTTTTAATGGAACTCAGTTTGGCTTTTTGTTTAACTGATAGTCTGACTGTATTGCATTGCAAGAAACTTATGAATTCCTCATATTAATTCCCTGCCCTCTGGTTGGATTATTTCAATGTTACTTTATTAATAAGAACATAGTGGTGTAATACAATATTATATTATAGTTTAATACTGCTGGCATTGCTTTTAATGTTATTGTACTGCAATAAAAGGGTAGCTGTATCTGTTTCATTGGACTAGATGATGTCTGTGGGCAGGGCTTTTAGGAGATGAAACCTCTCCTGACACCCCCTGATAGTGTGAATTTGACTAATGCGACCATATTCTGGGATTTATTAACCACACTAATCAAAAGCTTCCTGTATTCATCTACCTATGGTGGATCCCTGTCTTTCCTTCAAAACATAGTCTTGCCAGCATGTATGCTAATAAGAGAGAGAGCCCACAATCACCTGGCTTTGAGTGCCCTCTGTTCTTACTTTGGGCAAAAGGTGCAAGGTACTTAAAGCAATGTTGTGCTTTCAGAGGCTCCTTACTCCTAGTCTAGTGGTGGAATACTATTTTTAAAATTCCAGAAATGGCTGAGTAGGAACCAAGGGAGAAGCAGAGACAGAAAGGGAGGAGACAGTGAAGAACAAGAGTTGTAATCCCATATTGTGAAGACTGATAAAGATCAAGACAAGTTTTATTTCCTGCATATTGGGTTAGATTTGAGCGCTAGATGCAGGTTCGTTGAACTTGAGAAGGGACATAATAAAAAGCTTTATTTTCTATGTTAAGTTTAAGCTGAGGGAGAGAGGAAGCAGGGTTTGTTTGTTTGTTTCTACAATTTATATGCCACCCAATTTTCAGAAACTGAGTAGCTTACAGTAGAAACATAGTAAACTTATAATTGTATGAATTTATTTTTTTAATCAGTCTGATGCATCACCATTGGGGATAGCATGATCATACCCATCCCCAAATGCCTTCCTGAAGAACTATGTTTTTATAGCTCTCTGAAAATGTAGTAAAGAGTGGATGGTTGGATATCTGGTGTTAAGCTGTTCCAAATAAGTGGGGCCATCACTAAGAAGACTTGAGCCTTGGGTCCCTGAAGTTGGCCCCTCCTACAATGATGGGACCCTCCACAAATACTCTCCCTGTAGCTTAGTGGACAGGCAAATTCAGCTTGAAGAAACACAAAGGTACCCAGGCCGTGAGCCACATAGGGCCTTAAAAGTGACAGCCAACACTTTGAATTGCACCTGGAAGCAACTGGCAGCCTTCGCAGCTCCTGTTTTAGTGGTGTTCCTCAGGCAAAGTTCAATGCTCCCTTAATTGCCTGGGCTGCTGCCTGCTGTAATAGCTGAAACTTTCAGGAGGTCTTGAAGGGCAGCCCAATGTAGAGCACATTACAAGAATACAGCTGCGTGGTGAGAAGGACATGAGTGACTGTGAGTAAAGCCTCCTGATCCAGGAAAGGTGACAAAGGATGTTAATTCTATGTACCAATTCTCCTCCTTGGTAGAGAAACTCAAGACTTTTAATTGGGTGTCTGGTGATATTGACAAATAATATAGTTGTACAGTTGGACTTCATTATCCATGTTTCATTACCTGTTACATGAATGCATGAATTCTGAAAACAGACCAGACTTCATTATTCACAGGAAAATATTCCATATATCTACAAGTTTGGCATGTGGTTCTATTTTGGAATATTTATTGGGTAATTTTTTACATGTACAAAATAGAGGATGGGCTTTTGTGCATGCACAGAGTATGTTTTCCAAGGTCTCGTTGTTCATTGTTTTGTTACCATGGATAGGCTAGAATGGAACCTCTACAAATAATGAGGACTTTAAAAGGCATTACCCACTTGGTAGGAATCCCTCCCCCCTTTGCAGATGTCAGAAGCAAAGTATGTATTGCTAAGATTATGTTTGTTTTAGCTACCGATTGTTTGAGTAATTATTAAATCAGAAAACATTGACAGTATAAAAGATTGTGAGTGTTATTTCGCTACGAAAGAAACTAAAAGATTTAGATCTGCAATAAGCTTCTTCATTAGTGTGCTAAAGATAGTGTGGGTGTCACTTAGCATAGCAGGAACTTTGATCTGAATTTGCTAGAAAAGGAAAAGCTTGAATTTTTACTCTATTTCACAAAGCAAAACCTGCAAAGATAATCTTAGGATTTGGGCATTTATAAATACACTAATAGGAGTGTGCATTTTGAGTGAATATAAAGTTTCATTAGTCAGACAACTCTTAGTTCCCTCCAGTTGCTTCTTTAGAGTTATTTATAATAGATTTTTTACAATGTTCTTAACTTATGCAATCCTAGGAGACTGGCCATGGAGTTCGTTTAGAGAAAAGTGTTTCACTACTGGGAAAATCCTAGATAAGAGCATCAAGCAGTGGGTTTGCAAGCACTTAGAAAGGAACAAGGTGATTACTATAACCATCAATTCATTAAAAATAGCTTGTGTCAGACAAATCATACTGGGTTTTTTTTTGACAAAGTGACTAAATTAGTAGACCAAGGGAATGCTATGGGTATAAGTGTATCTAGACTTCAGTAAGACATTCAGTGAAGTTGACCAGAGCCGCCGCCTTGATAAAATAGAACAATGTGGGATGGATAGCCCCATTATCAAATGGATTTGCAGTTGATTGAACAACTGTACCCAGCGTGTGGCCCTTAATGGATCTACATCTACATGAATAAGGGTATGCAGTAAAATATCTCAGGGTTCTGTCATGGACCAAGTGCTCTTCAAAATATTTATAAATTGCTTAGAAGAGGATATAGTAGTGATGCTCAGCAGATTTGCAGATGACACAAACCTGGGGTTGTGGGGAGGATTGCCAACACCTCAGAAGACAGGCTCAGGGTTCAAAAGGATCTTGATAGACTTGAACATTGAACCAACAAAATGCAGTTCAGTGGTGAGAAATGTAGTGTTCTGCATTTAGATAAGAACAGAAACAAGATAGGTAGTACCTGGCTCAGCAGTTGTACTTGTGAGAATGATCAGGTTGTCCTGTAAACTACAGATTAAGCATGAGCCAGCAGTGTGCTGTGGCTCCTAAAAGAGTGAGTGCAGTTTTGGGCTGCATCAGGAGAGGTTTAATGCCAAGATCAGAGAAAGTGATAGTACTACACTGATCAGGCCACTTTTGGAATATTGTACCCAGTTTTGGTTGCCACAATACAAAAAGGATGCTGAGAAACTGGAAAAAGTGCAGAAAAGAGCAACAAGCTGGTGAGTGGCTTGGAGGCTAGATCATAAGAATAGTTAAAAGAACTGGGTATGTTTAGTTTGAAGAAGAAAAGATGAAGGGAAGATATAATAGCAGTCTTTCAATATTTGTAGGACTGTCACAGGGAAGAAATTATGGATTTATTCTCCATAGTGCCCAAGGGTAGGACAGGAACCAGTGGATGAAGCTTTACAAAGAAAGATCCAAACTTGAAATAAGGAGGAACTTACTGACAGTGAGAACTATTAAGTAATGGAATAGCAGGGTAGGCACTCCATAACTGGTGCTTTTCAACAAAGGTTGGACAGCCATTTGTCAGAGATGGTCCAAGGATTCCTGCCCTGGGTAGGGATTGGACTAGAAGTTCTCCAAGGTTCTTTTTAAATCTATGAGTCTATGCTTCTAAGTAATTTCATTTGGAAATCATACGGGGAAGAAATGTTAAGCCAGTCTCCATGGCTAAAATCTCAAAAAAATTTCCATGTCTTTCTAGGATATAGCCTACTGTCCTAGAACTTGCATGATTAACATTTTTGGCCTAGAAATATTTATACTAATTGAAAAGCTCTTCACCTTTGCTAGCAAAAATATTCGGAAGTTTTTGCTTTGGCATTTTTGCTAAATTTAAAAATATGTTATTGATGTGATAAGACACTATAGTTCAGGAAGACACATTGAATTGATCGAAGATTAACCTGAGGCTGACCGTAACAGGTTTTCAAGTATGTGTTTGGTTTTCCCATTCTTTCCCATTCTCAAGTTATGCTCATGTTGTTGCAGACGGAGTGCTTGATCTGTCCACTAAGAAAAGTCCTTGTGCAGGCAACGCCTCCTTGAGCCATTCACCTGGCTGCTCTGCTACTCCTGGGAATGGGTAAGAGAAATTCTTAATCTTTTTGCTCACACCTCATGCTTGGAGGTATAATTGGGGTCCACTGCTTGTGATAGGTTGAGTTTTTAACCTTTTGGATTATAATTAATTAACTTAGAAAATACCTTATTTCCAATTTTCAACTATAAATTCAAGAGAAATAATCAGTCTTACTTTGAATATATTGAAATATAGACATACGACTTTTCAGCCTTAAAGTCTAAATTTATATCTAATTATTAACACCCACAGAATTGACTGCAAAAGCATTTAGGCCATTATTATGCTTAA
The DNA here is from genome assembly GCF_035149785.1 of Candoia aspera. Classification (NCBI taxonomy): domain Eukaryota; kingdom Metazoa; phylum Chordata; class Lepidosauria; order Squamata; family Candoiidae; genus Candoia; species Candoia aspera. The sequence goes on along the minus strand of NC_086158.1, from coordinate 47,024,824 downwards.
AAACCTGCCAAGAATTGTGTGAGGCACTAGTTCTATGAACCAGTACTTTTGACTTGAAACCAGTACAAATTACATAGGGTAATTTAAAGCCTATATATATTTATATTATCATAGCAACTCTAAAGATTATATTATAATTGCAATTACAGCATCCCTATATATAGATCATTTATAGAGATTCTAGTTCATACTGTTATGCCTGTATGTGAGCTGTGCTTGGAGGGCCTATTACAATTTTTAGAGGATCTTCAGATACCTTTCCTGCCATCATCTATGGATTCTACTTTTCACAATTAGTATGCCTGCTCCAAAGTTTTCACGTGGGAAACAGTGATATTATGGACTAAACACAGAATATAGTAACCATTCATCATAATACGTTATCCCAGATGCAATACCAAATACAATACAGATCAGGAATTACATTTAGAACAATTTAACACTTGGTTTAACTGCCATTGAAAAACTGTTGTTGAGAGGATACATGTCAGTGAAGTTAAACCACATCTCATAGAAGGTTTAACTGGTTTTCCTGCACACTGCAGAGAAATTATCCTTGTAGTCCCTTACAACTCTACAGTTCTTACGAGTCTGAAGTGAAAGGTAGATCTTCCGAGCCCTTGACTCCTTAGCAGCTGTCTACAATCATAGCCCTGTCCGCTTTGTTTAGTAGGCTTCTGAAAACTCTGTAGACTGCTATAAGGCACCGCATGAGGTTGGCTGAATAACTGAGCCAGGCCTCATTCTTCAGCAGAATTAAATGATAATAGCTGATAGTTTGAATGCTTTAACAGAAACCAAACAAGAGTGCTTAATAATAATGAACACAGTATTTGGACAAGGGCACCAAAGCAAACTAGTGGGTGAAGAATTGCACAAATTTTGTTAAGATTTGGGCAAAGAGGAGAAATAGACTATTATTACAACATAGTACTGTCATCACACTAGTTTCTTGTGGTTCATTAAGTCAAGGTAGATTTGTATTTACTTGTACTGGGGATGTTTTCAAGATAAATTACTGAATAAAAGTACTGATGATGCTTTTTTGCTTCTGTACTGGGAAATATTTCTCTTGAAAAAGGTTGTATAGTCCTGTCAGTTTGGAATTCTTAGCTATGTGTGCTGATAGAAGTCATTTAGAAGTAAAGAGATACAGGATGGCATTGTAAGGGCTATAATAGATATAAGAGCCAGGATAGAATATATAAAAATATTTTCTTCAGGCTTAGTTTAGACATGTAAATATGTTGTTATAATTTGTTGGACTTCTACCTAAAAATAGCCATTGTTGGCAGCCACTGACTTTAATTGCAAAAAGAAGTATTTAAATTGCTCACTACATGGACTCTTTATTTGACCCTGTGATCTCTAGGTTCCTAAAACTCCGAAGTTTCTTATAAAGGAATATATGACTATATCTGTTCATTTTCTGAACAATTTAGTAAGTTCTGTAATCTGTTTTAAACATTCCATTCAACATGGATAGTTGAAAATCATCTCAAAAGATCAGCATATTTTGCTGTGTCTTATGTAGAGAAGTTGGCATTAAGAGTTGTTGAACAGTACTGTTTGTCTATGGTTATGCTTGTACTGTTAAACTTAATGCCAGTGAACATTCGTCTTCTTAATTAATCTTGCCTGGACAGTGGTTCATTGTTATCAGACTTGTAGAAATATACAGCACATGTTTAAATATCTATTAGAAGTGTAACCCACTGGGGTGGTTTTGTTCAGAAACAATAATACTTGTTATCAAAACAAGCTTTAAATTTGGAGTCTAATATTGAAAATAGATCTAAAGGATTAGAAGCCCTAAAATCTTTTTAGGTTCTTTCTTTTTGCATTCCATGCTCTCAGATCTTCCTGCTTGTAAAATGGGAAAACTTACATACATTATGATTGTCCTAATAGGCACAATAAAAAGAATGTGTTACATATATTTGTGCAGATTATTTATAAGAATAAATAATTTGCATGTTTTAATAGTCTGATTAAACTGTGGATACAATTAAAATAGATTAATTCCTAATCTGTTGAATTAGTAAAGTTGGAAAGTTTTCTAAAGTTGCATAGATTGCTAAGTAGTCCTGAAACAAAGAAACTGTCTTTTCATGACTTGGCATAAGGAAAAAATGAGACTAATGTTTTTGTAACTCATGATGTCGAATTTTTTAAATAAATGAAGTCTGGACTTTAGTACTTAATTTGTGAACTATTCATTTATTTTTGTTTTAGTGTTTAATGGAAAGAGAAAATTATTTGAGTTCTGCTGAACAGCTCTGATGCTGAGCAGCAACCAGCATGTATAGTGTGAATCCATATCCTCCAGAGCTTTCACCTTTTATAAAAAGTGCAGATGGCTGGTGTGTATGAGCGTGTGTTGAATTTGCTGCAATTTGTCACTTGGCTTACTCTTTTATTACTGTACTTGTTTAGTGGTAACGTCACACTAGTAATACAATCGTGAATAGACTCTGATGATTATTCCTTTCTAATCTATAATTAAGATGCTATTTTCAGACACTTGCGCGAAGTTTTTTCTGCTCCAAGATTTTGTGAACCCAACCAAAGACCAGCTGACAGGTTTCATTTTTCTTTGCCCAAAAAGCTTCTCTTTGTTTTTTGAACAAGTTTTTAAAAACTGACTGCTGAGACTTTAAAAAAAAATAATAAAACCACAAAAAGTGATGTTACCCAAGCAAGGCCTTCTAATAAAGGAGTGGCCCCCTCACCCATTCCTCCCTACCTGTGCAAGTCCTGCTCACATCAGTTTCCTTCCATCCAATTAGGCGACCTGGGAGACCCAGCCAGCACCATGCAGAGGGACTTCGGAGTGGTGATGGGGTGCCCCCAAGAAGCTGGCAGGATGGAACGAGGGAAGGGTCTGGCCACTCCACATCTCTCAAAGTTCCATTGGCTCGATCACTGCAGATAAGCGAAGAACTGCTGAGCAGAAACCAGCATGCTACCGCTGCCAGCCATGGGCCATCTGGGCTGCAGAATCACGGACAGCACATGATACTATCCAGGGAGGCTTCTTGGGCAAAACCACACTACGAATTCAACTTCACCCGAATGAAATTCAGGGGAAATGGTGCACTCCACAACATCAGTGACCTTCCTTTTCTTACAGAAAACTCTGCTTTTCAAAAAATGGCACTTCAAACTAAACAGGATGGGAAAAAGGACATGAGCCATTCAACTCCTGTGGATTTAAAGATACCACAAGTTCGAGGCATGGACCTTTCATGGGAATCCCGTTCTGGTGACCAGTATAGCTATAGCTCTTTGGTGATGGGTTCACAAACGGAGAGCGCGCTTAGTAAAAAGTTAAGGGCTATCCTTCCGAAACAAAATAGGAGGAGCTTGCTGGATCCTGGACCAGATTCCTGGGGCTCAGATGCTGAGCAATCTACCTCTGGACAGCCATATTCCACCTCTGATCAGGAGGGCGATCCTGGCTCTAAGCAACCTCGGAAGAAAAGAGGCAGATACAGACAATACAACAGTGAGATATTGGAGGAAGCAATTTCTGTGGTGATGAATGGGAAAATGAGCGTTTCCAAAGCTCAGAGTATTTATGGGATTCCCCATAGCACCCTGGAGTATAAAGTGAAAGAGAGGCTGGGCACTTTGAAAAACCCTCCAAAGAAAAAAATGAAATTAATGCGTTCGGAGGGACAGGATGTCTCTGTAAAGCTTGAGATAGATCCCCAGGGAGAGGCAGCACACAGTGCAAATGAGTCAAAGGATGATTAGGGATGTTGTAGAGTGCCAATTAAATAATAAACTGGGTGAGCACTATGGCATTGTTCAACTCCTGCTGTGTGCACCTAACTCGTCTTCAGTCACTGGGTGCAGAACATGTTCCTTTGCAATTCAGCAGAGACTCGTGAGGGCACAGGGGAAAAGGGTGCTCTGAATGTTGCATATTTGTAAATTTTCTGGCTCAGTATGGCTTAGAGCCTTTTGTGTTTTGTTTTGTTTTGTTTTTTGGCCTTTTGCATGTTTCTCTAATATTTTATAGAGAATTGAGTTACCTCACAAAAAATGCAGACATGGAAGTGGACTGCTTGCCTCTTGAGCCTGCATGGACTTTCAGTTATTTTATCGGGTTTGCTTTTTTCATATGGCCTTTTAAATAATAATAATAATCCCTTTCTTGAACTCTTAATACCAGACTTTGAAAACAAAACAGGATTTTTGGATTATATTTAGATTTTCTCTTTTTGTTCCCTTGGATCCAGTTGGTTGGAAAGGATTTTTTAAAACAATAATTGGTCTTTTTGAATTCAGAGATTTGGGGTTGGTTTGTTAGTTGGGTCTAATTGGAGCCATTTTGTTTTAAATTCAGGTTTTTGTTTTTTGTTTATACTATTTGCAATTTGCTTAGTGCTCACCTGGTGAGGCGGGTTGGAATGGGACAGGGGATCTTTACATACGTACACTACCTTCAAAATGCTTTGGTTAATTTCTTTGGAACACTATCTTCACTGTAATTTTGTTCATTCTTTTATAAAGGTGAGAGTTGGACTTGCCTGCTTGAGGATGTAGCCTTATCTCAACAACTCCTTGTATTCAGGAGAATCAGGGTACACTGAATGATATACTAGGGTATTCCTCATTTTAACAGAAAATGGCTTTTTGTGACCAATATGCTTTTCACAGATTTGATCCTGAGTTCACTAAACTGTGTGTTTCCAACAACTAGTTTAAACATACCTTTCTGGGGGCCAGAAATATATATAACAGTTTACTGTATTCTTGGGCAAACAAACAAAAACCCTCATAAATTCACTAATCTCTAAATATTACAACCTCAGTAGTCTGACTAAATAGTTGTATAAATGAAGGATCTATGTTATAATGTTCAGGGAAGAAATTTTTACAAATTTTAATAAAACCCATGATCAGATAATTCTGGTCTGGCTTAGGCTGAGCATCTTATCTAGCTATAACGCTGTCAGGGTTGAACACCCAATGGGTGTTTCCTTTTTAAATACTAAAGTTGCCAGTAACAGGAAATGTTCTTGCATCTCCTGACATTTTGTTTTTGTTTTATCCACTATTGATTTAATAGTGGAGTAGCACACACATAGGTGGATCATCAGAAGCACTCCTAATCCATAGTTCAGCTTTTTTAGTTACAGAAGCATCTGTTCATTCTTACATTTTAAGCTTTAAGTAAAGCTTTCTGGATCTGCAGCTTCACTGAATTAGACTTAATGGTTCTTCAGGTAGAGAGACAATTTGATCATAGCTGTGCAAAAGATTGATAGGACTCCATTCTGCTTTGCACAACCAAAAGAGGCAATGGGATTTGTATGTAAGACAACATTAAGCACTGTTCATGGTTAGTTTTTGTCCTGATGACTGATTCATAGGAAGAAGGCCTAAGTAACCCCAGGACTGCTGCTTGAATATGGGGCAATTAATTGTTGGCCTTCTTGATTTGTTGATTGAATACAGTGGATTGCTGGGAAGCAGAGGTTAGGCACACCATTGCTGTCATGTTAAATATGCACTTCTCATTCTTGAGAGAGATTGGGCTTCTAGCCCATGTATGCTTTGTACTACTGTTAATGTATTTTTTTTTAATTGCTTAATATAGTTCCATACTCAAAAAGCAGAGTTCCTTAGCAGTTCTAGATGCCATCTCAGTACAGACATCTGTTTGAAGCCCTGTAGTAGTATAGAAACTCTGCAATATAATCCAGTTTCACTGGAAATTGCAATAAAAATGCACTGTTTTAAATTTGTGGTTTCATCTGCTATTGAAAGTGTGGGAGAAGGTTTGCTGCAAGCTAGAAGTATAACACTTGCATAGAGTTTAGCTGTCTGAGGTTTAACCTTTTGTGGCTGTTTTTATTTAAGTGATGTATGAATTGAGTTCCGTAAAACCTGTCATTGTATTTGGTGTGCTCATTTTACTTACTTAATATTTTCAATTTGTATCATTAAGTGGATGACAATCGTGCAGCAGAAAAATGGTGTGCCTACCCTTTAATGCTGCAGTTTAGAAGAGAACTAATTGTATGTCATTTCAAACCATAGGTTGAGAACTGTAAATAGATAGTGATAGTTGTGTATTCTTATTGCTTTGGTTAGAAAATGAATTAAGCAACCAAACACTTAATTTTCTCAGATTTAAGTCCTGGGACCTGAAGATTGTAAGATTCTTATCTACAAAGCTTTGAAATGTAACACTTATTATCTGTGATCACTTCCTATTCAGGTAAAAAAAAAAAGCCCAGAAGCTTTGGAACAACCATATTTCCTCAAAAGGTCTCTGTTTTTAAAAAGAAAAGAAAAAGTAGGTTATTTTTAAAGCACTAATTGCATTACTTTGGTAATTGCAATATAAAATAGCCATTATTGTTTTGTGAAGCATGTTTAAAATTAGTTGTCCCTTTTTAAAATTTCAGAAGCCTCTCAAAAATAAACAAAACGCTGCTGAATATTCAAAAGATATAAATATATCTATATTTTATCTTATTGTAGGTTTTGTAACTTAGTCGTAATATTCAGGTGCACCTTTTTAATGTTAAACTTTTGTTATAAGGTTTCATCTCACTTGTTTTTTCCAAGGTGGTTCATCCTGTGGCTGTATCTTGCTTTAGATCCCTAAGTGATCCATTAAAGTTAGACTGCTCTAATAGGCGCCTTTGGTGTAGCTTTGAGTAATATTTGGGAGCATTTTGCCTGTAGAAAAAATGGAATCAGTGTTTACCCATTAGCATGTTCAATTTTCTGCTGAGCAGACGTTTGCATGGCCAAAATCCCAACTGACCATAGTTTAATGTAGGAAAATGTGGTTTGCTACTGTCTTTGTAAGAAAATCTTTGTTTCCTCCTGTTTCCAATAACTGGACGCTCCTATAAACTTGTGCAAGAAATTTTGGCATTGTTTTTCTTGCTGATTTTCATGGCAGGTTAAGGAATAGTCAAGTGCAATGCTTCAGAAGTGGTGAAGTCTGTAGGAGGAAAATTGGGGCATTTTAATCATGTATGTCAAACCAAGAATTGATTTGGTAGAAATATGGCATATCTGTTGATGGTATTATTTGCACCTGGATGACAGAAAGAAAGAAACTGAACATCATTCATGGCAGCCTCTGCTTTTAGAGACAGTGTATGAAGGATGGGTTCTCCCTTTACTCCCAGTCCAGAAGACTAATGATAGTGTGTGTGAGTGTGAGTATGTGTGTGTGTGTGTGTAAAAATGTTTAAAATCAAGTTCTCTATCGTACTGGAATTTAGATGTTGGTTGGTGACCTTTTGCTGCAGCAGGTTATACAGATGAGTAAGGCTTAGTGTTGTAGGGGTACAAGTGTGGAGTTAATTATTGTACAGTTCTGTGGAACAAGCCCAGTGTGTAGAAATGTACCAGTTTTTTACTTGGACCTATAAAATATAAAAATTATTTCCTGAAAAATCTGGAGATCTGATGAACGATTACCTCTCTATCAGCCATTTTAGAACCTCTTTTCCAATGCCCCAGGCCTCCTCACCCTAGGTATCAACAATTCAAGTTAAAAGTTTTGGGCTATGGCCTTACTTTTAATTATTCAAGTTAATTGATTAAATAGGAGCATTTTAAGATCCTATACTTGCATCCTTCCAAATGCACCAAGAATATATCCATACTTGGTTCCATGGCTGCTCCAAACTGCCTAAAGAAAAGCCTAGATTGTATGTGTCCTTAAATATGTTTTCAAACAAACCTGAATAACTTCTTATATTCTTTAAGAATGTGATGTGTCTTTTAAAGAAGAGACCAGTATGGGGCTGTTTTCTCCATAATGGTTTAACTTGAATATTGGCAAGTATGAGGCAGTTGAGGGAACTTGATTTTAAGTAGATACAACGTTTAGTCCCAACTTCATTATATACTAAATTTTGGATTAAATGCTCATAAATATAGTGAGTTTTTTAGAGGTGAAAAGAGACATGGCACATAGGCAGGTAGGGAAGCACACTTACCATTTTCTCCTATTTAGAAGCACTTTGCTAGAACTCAAGAAATTTAAGTCACCTCTTTCAGTCCGAAGGTGGAAAGATTAATGTGCTAGACAAGGTTGAAGGCAGCCTTCAAAAGAACAGTTTGTAATAAAAATAATTGAGATAAGACCTCTTTTGCTTTCTTCCTTGTAGTTTCAAAAGATTTCTCTCTCTCTCTCTCTCTCTCTCTCTCTCTCTCTCTCTCACTCTCACTCACTCATTCCTTTTGATAACTTGAATTTGCTGACTGCATATTATGCTACTTACATTTGGTCTTTTTATCATTTGGTTGTCCAGTTATTGTCAGACTTTGTTGCAGGCTTTTTCATATTTTACATTTGGTAGAGACAGACATATATATTTTTGGTCCACATTTATTATTTTAGTTCACAATAAATAAACAGGTTTATAATTTACATGTCTTTTAACTGTAGAGGGTCTCTTTATAGAGGTATTTGCTCAATGGGACAAAATTGCTGAGTAACGTGATAGGTGAATACTTGGTAAGTGATTTTGTCATTGGTTTCCCAAATTGACTCATGAAACAGATAGTTCCTAGGCAGTTTAAGAATGTGAAAAGAAATGGGCTCACTAGTGGAGATTCTGGTACACTTGATGCATGATAATTATTTTCCATCATTCACTCTATCAACAACTTGTAGCTTCTTTCTACCCAAAAAGAGGACAGTGCAGTAGCAGATATTATAATACCTTACATGACTACCTGATAATTGGGCACATAGGAAAGAAGGTGGAACAGGTTGATCAGGAATTGTGACTAAATCAGAAGTGATCTTTGGAGCTAAAAGGAATGGAATTAAAAGAGTTGATTATATAGCTCTGGGATGTAGAACTTTTGGTTATTTTCTAGATAATATATCAGAGAATATCTAGTCATGAGTTGAAATTTAGTCAGTGAATAGGTTTTCTGCTAAGTATAAAGTTAATGCAATTATAGTTTAAATGGAAATAACTGGCATACTTTTACTTCCTTTCATTTGCAGATGATATTATGTAGACAGAAGAAAGATCCATACTCAAGATACTATAGTAAGAAAAGCTATTAGTCATTGCATGCTTTCTCTGACAGATAACTGGATTTTGTACATTTTGTATATCAGTAGCATTCTTGATAGTGCAAAAGTATCCTAACTGGATTATGTCCTGAAAACATTCATTATAATTTTTTCAAGGAATTATCAGCTTGCTCATAACACTCCTGTTGATTATTTTACCAAAATTCCAAGATCTTTCTCTCATGTTAGTACAACATATATTAAGAATCCTTGGTAGGAAAGAATTATCTGAGGGTCACAAGTTTATAAAAATCTGATGGAAATATTTCTTCTCCCATGGGTGTGCCACCTCAGTCTCTAACGTACCTCACATTTGGTGCTACATTTAACAGAACTTAACAGGTTTATAAAAATATTAATCTTTATAGACCACTAATGGACTTGTCTGATCAGATCTGGAAAAAAAATAACAAAAAGAAAAGCAGGAAAAGGACCTTTCAGCACTTTTACTATTACAACTCTAGTCTTAATTTATCTGGTCTTCAAGTCTAAGGTACTGTTAAAGTTTCAGTCCACAAAAGATTTATTGCTTTTAGGCCAGATGATTTTGTTGATAATAAATAACTCAGTTGTGTAATGTTCAGGAAACTTGGCATACATGCCTGATATTTTACATTTCAATAGACTCTTTTAAAGACCATTTAGGGCTTTAAGATTTGGGATCTAGATGTGGGAGGCTAGGTGAAGTTTCCTAAATGAAGAATAGTTGTAGAACATTGTGTGGAACTCGGTCTGAAAGTATATCACTAGGGAAATGGGTAGGGATTCTCTCTCCTTTTTATCTTCAGGGAATGAGCAGTATTTAGAATCTTTGGCTGAAATTCAAGCCTTTTTACCATGTAAATTTTAATATAAATTTACTGACATGCTTTTACATCAGAGGACTGAAAATGGATCTTAATGTTTAAGTTGTTGAATGGTATATTTCTTAAATGAAGGGGGAATTTAAAAAACAAACAAACTAGAGTAGCATACCAGCATTAGTGATCTTAAGGGATTTTAGTATGTTATAGAGAAAGTATTTCATTAAAAATCTAACCTTGAATTGCTAGTCTGTAATTAGGTGCATCCTACATTAGCAGGTAAAACTGCTTTAGTTGTTGGAAAGAGGGTCAGCAGCGGCTGTCGTGTGCCCTAGCATCAAAGAAACAACTTAACAGATGGCAACTTCTTTTGAGTCCCATATGGTGTTTATATCCATGGGATTTTTGCTTACAGCAGCTAACTGCTGCTTAAACATGTATAAATATGTTTTGAGTGTTTGCTCATAACTCTTTCTAACCTCCACTCGTTCAATCGTCAAATGTTGGTATTTTATCAGTCCACAGTGTAAGTTTTAAACTAATGTGCTTAGGATTCCAGCTTGTACACACACTGTTTGAAAACCCTCAGGGACAGTTTACACACTACCCTCACTCAATTCAGGTACTTGTACACTATTCTTAAACCTAGCAGTGACTCGTGTTTTGTTTTGCTTTTTTTTTTTTTTATGTGCTAATAGCACATCCTTGATGAATGTCAATTTAAACTCAGTTTAGGTATCCAGGTATAACTCAGCCAAACGGATTTTAAAGCTGCATATTACTCTCCAGCACGCAGTGCCTCAGACACGTAGTGGCATTCTGTATATTCAGTTATTACTACTGAGCAAGATCGCAGGGGGGTTCCTGATAATTATGTATTGTAAGAAATTTCTATATATATTATGTGTATTATGTTATATACATATATATTGTATATGTAATCTTAAACTTAAATATTTAAAAATGCCACTACCAAGCCAGCACAGCTAATGTCAAATACATTCCTACTTGCCTCTGTAAATAGAGCAGGGGCAGCTTCTCAGTCTAGCTGTGGTTTCTCCTTCATCCTAGGTACTTATAAACTTGAGCACTGGCCCTTGGATGTCTGACCTCTACATTCTAGTTATGCAATGTCTCTAGGAATTCTGTGCACTGGCCACTGTGATGGAAGCCAATGGGTCAGATAGGCTTGAGTTTATTAGTAACCCTTCTGCCAAAGTTGGTGTGTTATGGCAAGAGTGTAAACTTTTCAAATAATCAGCAGGAGCACATGTATTATGGAAATGTATAATCACTTCCAAACTGTAGCCCTTCTCAGGTGTTTCACCTCTTGTTGCCGTGCATTGATTATGAATGTATTGGCATTTCACACCTGTAGTAATGGGTCTGTTTGTGAACATTAAAATTGGTGTGAGTAACATATTAACATAATTACAACTGCTTGTACTGGCATCAGTTTCACTGTAACTATACACTAACTATGCTTCTGCATTATTATTTGATGCTTTTACACTGTAGAAAGTTCTCTGTATGTAAAATATGGGAAAATGGCATTTTTACAGACCTCTAAAAGTACATTTTTACAGACCTCTAAAAAGTGTCATGGAAAAATAAAGCAGGAACCCCCTTTTTTAATCTATGGACCTCATTTCAATATACTGTTTACAGTTTTACGGAATTGTATAATTTAATATTTTTCTTGTACTGTAGCTTGTATTTATTTACAGATTTTTTTGTACTGTGTGATTTCAACTTTTTTTTTTGTTCCTTGCTATGATCAACATTTTATGTAGTAGAGCACTTATGATCACAAATTAAAGGTTTTTGGTTTGATTGCACTACATTTAATTTTTAATGCAGTTCTGATTTTTTGACTGGACTTAATAAGCTGTGTCTTAATATATGTGATAAGTACTTATAAAATTTTAATTCATGTGGTTCTCTCTCTCTCTCTCTCTGTTTTCATTGTATGTCAAAAATGCTGATTCTATTGTGCATGTATAAGGGTTAAACAACCCTCTTGTATTTGGCCATGTCATTTTGGAAACACATTCCCAGCTGTAATATGTATGGTAGTTTTCACTGGATGCTAGACTTTTCAGAACCACTATTCTTCTAATAAATTTTGTTGTGAAAACTTGAATGTTTTAAAGCACTGCTTTCTAAAGTGTCTTTTTAAAATAACAAAGGTTATGCTTTTTCATGATGTACTAGTCATACTGAATTAGATTGATATGTTTCCATGAGCTGAAGCTGCAAATGTATTTGAAAAGTGAAACGGATGCCTATGAATGCAAAAATCTACTCTTGCAGCAGAAGTTTTTCATCCGTCTTAGAAACAGGAGGACAGGGTCTTACATGGATTGATTGAATACAATTCTTCCTACAGAGAAGAGAGAATTTGGATTATAAATAAGTAATATTTGATGAGGAATGTCACCATAAGATTTGCCTATCATTTTCACGTACAGTATTCCTTCTGAATATTCTACAGTACAGTAAAATGTTAATATACCTTGCTGTACTGTGAGCTTTTCCAGGATCTCTAGATGTGATAAATCTCAGACCTTATCATGTTCAGAAGAAGTTCTCACTACATGAAAATAATTAATTTATGCCTATCTCATTGTATCAGAAATACACATCTGAAATCAAATGGAGTCTTTGCTAATCATTGTGATTAATATTAAAACTATATTTGCAAAGAATCTTGTATTTTTATGCAAGACAAGAATAAAGTATAATCCAGTAAAAAAAATTTTTAAATTCCTGCTTTTCTTAAAACTTTTTTTATTGCTCTATTCTTCACGTAGTGAATCACTGTATTCACCCAATAATGTCATTTAATTTCTATCATCATAGCTGCCTCATCTGGGCAGTTTGCACAGTTCGCATTACGTATATATCATTTTTGGATTCTAACTTTATGTCTGGTATAGAGTTTCTAGCACAATGTTCCATTCTCATTAGTTTCTGTTAAATACCATAGGGTATAATAAATGGGTTTTAAAGGCAAAGCTCCTGTTTCTAACAATCTTTTTTTTCTTGTGAAAATTATGAGTGATAGAAATTACCTTGTAATTAAAACAAATGGGTCCCTGTTCATGTGCATAGACAGCCAGGGACTGTATATTGTATTATTCCCATCCAAAATGCTATAGTGATAGAAAATCACAAAAATGATTATATTTTCCTATCTCTTTAATGGTAAAAGTGTATGGTCAAGGACATTGGTGGAATGAGGAATAAATCTCTCTTTTTTTTTTAGTGTATCCCATAAAACAGAGATATGGTCTAAATTAGTCAACAAGCAGTTCCTGAACAGGAATGGAGTGGGCCAAACCAAGCAGCAGGAGGCAGGGCCAGTGTGACCAACATGCTCAGAGATGGCTTCCAGTAGCAGGACTCTCTGGGCTGGACCCTGCACTTTAGGACTGGTATTGCCAGGTGCCTTTGGCAGGGTTGTCTTGCTGTCCCTTAACCCTTCTAAGCATGTGCCATGTGGAGAGGTACATCATCTTCTGCACTCTGTTTGGATGCAGCCAGTTTCTCATTGTGTGCCATTCTCTTGGATGCTGGATTGCTACTTTCCAAGTAATAGAATTACAGGAAACAGGCCGAACCAGCTAGATAACACCCCTGCCAGATAAGTAATTCATTAGGATTTTTATAGAATTAAACTACCACTTCCTCTAATATCCAGATCCAGAGCTTTGTTTTAGTGTCATTAGAATGCCACAGAACTTTGCAGCTTTAGGTAGATACTTTTTAAAGGGTTTTTAGATTGGATGTGTAATGGAGTAGTGGAGAGAGTTAGGATATACATCACTGGTCTCTTCCATATCTGCATTTACTACAGTATCAATTCTCTTCATAGTTCCCATCCCTTACTGAATATAATAAATAGTTTGTTTAGACTGTTTTCTGACTTACTTCTATAAACAGATCACTGCTACAATATTTGATGGAGTTTCTTATTTAAGTGATGAAGTAAAGAAAGTGGAACATAACTGTATTTTCTTAAACTCAAGTTCTTATTTGGAAGTGAGCTCTAGTGAACATGGCCATTGATCAAGAATGATGTTAGGTAGTTTTTAAGAAAAGCTAACATAAGGCTAGAACTATCCATTATGATGCCAGCACTAGTGAGAGAAGCAAATGTATGTATTTCTTTTACTGTCCGTCTTCTTTTCTCCCACATACTTTAATGAGATCATCTTGATTGTACGCATTCTAGTCTGGATATAAAGATTTCATGGTTCATCTTCTATGTTCAGAAATGCCACAGTGAGCTATATAAAGCTTGCATGGTTTGTAAGCAGCCCAGATAAAGCCATATTAACAGAAATCTTTGGAAATGATTTGGCTACTTTTAGGAACAAGAAAGGCCACAAAATCACATTAAGGAAGATACATACAACGTTTAGTTTAATTTAGGGACTGTCTTTTTAAACAAAAAACGTTCCTATTTAGTATCTTATGGAAAAATCATTTACCACTTTTCTGCTCAATCTCTTGCTTCCGGAACATTCTGGCTAATTAATCTTAAGTAAAGTTTTCAGACCTGTCTATACATTATATTGTGATACTATATGAAGTATCTGTCTTTTACCAATCTCTACTGCAGAAGCATAAACTTTGGCTGCAGAAACATGCTTATGTCTTTGAGCGAATGTGTACATCCAGTAGAGAAAAGCCAGGATTTCTTAGATGCCTGTTCATAGACAATATTAAAGGAGTTATCCTGTGCTGCAGCAGCAAAATGAAAAATTTAGTGAACCAGATGCAGTCCACCAATCCCTGGTATGGATTATTTGTTGAAATAATGATTAGGGTGTGTTTGTTATGCTGCTTGTGCTCAAACATACAGAATCAAAAGAGCACATAGGCAGCAAGGGGTAAATTAAAGAGTTAAAATCTTCATAACCCCCACCCGTTTCTATTATACTGATCAGTTTGTGTAAAGAGCAAACATGTTTTTGCCCAGGCAAAAATCTGTCAAGGTCTGTGGATCACCAAATAGTATAACCACCCCTCTCCCCCAAATGGAATAGGGTTTTGGATTAGTTCCTTTCCCCCAAAATATTTATTTTATTTTCAATTCCTTTCAGCACAGTATTTCTCATGTTGTTCCAAGTGCTGTTAAAACTCTTAATTGTTTTTAATTCTGAACACTTTTTATTTAGAAACTCATTCCCACTGAATTTTAAAAGGATTTAATTTCCTGCTCCATATGAATTGATAAGTAAATTCTGAGTGAAAGTACTGGTGCTGTTAGAAGCATAACAGGAACAGTAGCCATTTTCTTTTATGATTTATTTTATACGCTATTGAATGCAAGATTACTGTTGACATTAACTAGCCTGTTAGCAAATGTAGTTTCCCTGAAAAGCACGTATGTAAGCTGAAATAATGTAATTATTAGAAGTTCTTATACCTGCTGCTTTCTGCACAATAACTGGTACCTTTGAGTCTGTTCAGTGTATTGACAAACTCCAAGCTTGCCTGCGTGTTCAAGATATTTTATCCTGCTAATTAGAAATGCTGTGTAATTCAACAATAGTTGATGTATATATTTCACTGACAGATCTCACAGTTCTTCATGATACATGTGAGGGGAACAAGGTAGGTAATACAAGATTGAGGTGACATTATGTAGTTATTAAAAACATAACTTCATTTTTCCTCCTCCCAGCTCTAATGTGCTGCTTATAGAATCATTCCTTTTCATGCACTGCATTGCAGTATGGGATCTCTGCATATTTCTCTCAACATAATATGGGTGTTAAGTCAAGGCTTCTCTATTACCCTTCAGTTATACACTATCATCAGTTGAATAAGGAGCATTGTACTTGTGATACCATTCTGTGAGTTCTTATTTCAGTTATACACGAAGACATTATTTTTGACAAAGCGTTAAGTTTAATGATTGCAAATATTAGCATTGAATTTAATTAGTAGTGCAACACTAATGACATTGCTCCTCAAACCAATGCTTAAATGGTGCATTTCTTTCTTGAAATAATTTAGAAAAATCAAGTATTGTCCTACAGATGCCATAAACTTCTATTGTTTTCTTTAAAAAAGTGTAATTGGATGAGATGCACTGTTAGCTGTTTGTAGTTAATAAAGGGATATTTTAAATGAATACATCAGTCTAGATTAAAAACAGTGTGCATATACATATCAGCCCTTCTCAATCTGGTATCCTCAAGATACGCTAAAGCTATAATTCTCAGAATTCTGCTTGTGAATTTTGAAAGTGTAACTACACATCCAGAGGGCATCATTTGGGAGATGCTCATGTATATACTGTTCCTGAATTGTTCAAAATTTGCTTAAAATTTTGTGATGTAGTATTCTTTTTATCTCCAAGGTATTGCTTTATGAGTTAAAGGAGAACATATTAATAGGTATAATAAAATTACAATCTAAAATATATAGATTATTCCTTTCATTTTTATTTTAAATATGAATAAAAATAAATTTATATACATTTCAAAGACAGAACAGTCTAAAGCAGGTCTAAAAATGCTCTGGTTTAGCCAACCTCCATAGAGCTACTTATTGTAGAATTAAAAGATAAATGCTGCAGGCATGAAAAATATTTTATGTACCAACGGTTCCCTGAACAGAACACCTGTTTTTGCATAGTACATGCCCTGACAATGTTCCCCTGCCCTAGTCCAACACCTTCAGCGCTACCTTTTATACCACCATACTGACTTTGTCAGCAACCATCATGGCAAATAAGAGTTTATTTATCTGTTTGTTAGATTTATACCTGCCCTTTAGAGCTTAAGGCGGCATATGTAATACTTTCTCCTCCCATTTTACCCCAAAAGAGATTGTGAGAGTTGGTCAAACCAACTTGCCTGCCACAATTACAACATTTTTAACATGGATGGTATAAGAAAAGATCCACTTCTGCAGTAGGATATTGTTACAGCTGGTTATAAGTAAGGTAGGGAAAGCATGGCTTGGATTCTTTCCAGCATCTTACTAGCAGTGACCATGGGAGTTGTCTGTATTTTTTTCTGTATTATGAAGTAACTGTGTGAGTGTGTGCGTATGTATACACTTTCAGGGATTTATTTACTCGTTTTATATGCCATAATCCTGGGTAGCTCACAAAACAACAAAAAGCAAAAACTAGAAAATCAGGGTGTATACATATATATGTTGTCTATATGTGCATTTGTGTTTGAGGGTCTGATCAGAGTAGATACATATGTGTTGCTTCTGTATGTGTTTCTGCTCTCCCCTCATTTTTGTGGCTGTGTGTTTTTGGGTGCAAGTGTATCACGGAGCGGGTTGCATATGCTCTGCTCTGGGTGATGTGACTGGGAGGAAGTCGGAAGGGGGCATAGAATGGAACATTCCAAGGTGCTGCCCAACTCCTGTAGAGATACATTGGAGGATTTTTTTCTAGAGTTTATTTCTCTGCAGCTCCCAGCAAGATCTGTCCCCTTTTCAGACTTGAATTTTCTTTTGCTGGCTTCTCTACACCCCTCCCCCAATCAAATTTGGTCCTGTTCTATTGCATTTTTGGAGAGTTGTTCTGCAGATGGACAGTAAAACCAAGCTCTAAGTCATTTTATAATCTCTTCCATCATAGTGTTAGGTTAGAAAGAATAACAGGGAAAGATTCAATTATTTCCAGTCTGTTTATTAGCAGCGGTCATAGAAGGTTTCTATATTTTCTTCTGTGTAACAAAATAACAGTTTTGTGTATGTGTTTCTGCTTTCCTCTAGTATTGCATCTCTGTGTGTGAGTATTTGTGCACTGGAAAGCACAGGGTAAACTGTTTTGGTTGTGCTTTTGGTTCTATGATGTGGAAGGACAAAGTAAAGGGTCTTAGAATGGAGCAGTCAGTTCTGAGCCCCTGCCTAAATGCACCTCCCAGTGGGTTGATTTTAGATTTTTTTGTGTGAGTGTTTGTATTGATAGACCCAAGCTGGATCTGGTCCAATATTAATTTGATCTTTCTTTTGCTGTTTTCTACTGTTCCACATTTGGTTCATTCAGCTTTCAGAGAGACATCCTACTGACAGAGTCCCAAACCCTTTTACATAATTTCTTTCCAGTGTTCCATTAGGTTGGACAGAATAAGAAGGAAACATTTTAAAGGCATTCATTTTAGATACAAGCATTCTTGAAAAGGAGTTCTTATAATATACATGTACTTGATTAATTAAGGTAGAATGGAGGCTTTGCTTTTAACCAGTTATTGTCTGCTTCTCATAACAATATCTCCAGGAATACTTGTTTAAAAGTTGTTTCGCTAGTAAGGAATAAAAATACTACATTTCCCTACTTTTGCATAAAGTATAATACAGTATGTAACAATGAGAAGTAGAAATTATTTCACTTGCAGTATCCATTGACCTGATACATAGAGTCAGAAAGGAATTTAATAAGGATGGAAAATATTAAAAAATAGCCTTTACTTGCAGTTGTATATTTATTTTTATTTGTTTTAGAAATATATTAAGGCTACCCTGAGTGGCGTATGGTAAAAACAATCATACAGCGCAATTAAAATGGGAAAAAACCCTAATGCCGGAAGAAAAGCCACCTGAAAAACCTGCCAGGCCTGCCACACACCCCCAAGATCTGGGGAAAGAGCTGGGTTTCCAGAACCCTTTTGAATGCAGTCGGGTTAGGGGTCAGATGTATCTTGGGGGGGGGGTCCAGGACAAAGAAGTTTTCCTAGGCCCCTTCATGTGACATTGGTCATTGGATGGGACCTGAAGCATGTTGTCTCTGCCTGATCCTACAGGCCAGGTAGAAACCACGGAAGACACATGGTCCTTTAGATAATTAGAAGTGAAGGCAAACACATAGTATATTTTTAATTGCTTAATTGTAATTGGAGCAAATCCTCAAAAAATAAAAAAAATCAAATGAAAGTAAAAGGGGAGAAACAGAAAACAAGAATAAGTGTGCGTAATGTCTTAGGATTAGAATCCTGACTGAAAATAATAGAATTGTGTCTAGGATAGAAGGAATGTTGCAAATTTATAATAAGCCAATATAGTTTTGTACCAGCATTCATGATTATAATAAAACTGTTACTACTTAAAAGGAGGGTTGCTATGTGAACAGAAGAGAAGCAGTAAGGACATTTCTGGATTACAGAAGACAGAAACACATAGCCATGCATCCGAGAAAGCCCCCCCCCCTCTTCGTTTTATATATATTTATATATATTTCAAAGTTCGTCACTGCTCATCTCACACGAAGCAACTTATGATGGCAGATGCTATCTGAATATTTTCAGATGCTGTGTAGCCATTTAGGCTCTAATCTAGATAATATAGGTAAGCACTTACCTTTTTTTATCAGCATTCCTTCAGCACCAAGGTCATAAAATGAGATGACCTTGTAGGTTATTGTTTTTCCAAGATAGAAGAAAAATAGTTATGCTGATATAAAGGCCCATAAGGATCATTACAGTAGAACTTTATAGAATTATTCTAACTATTCACATACTGTTTCCAAAGATCCATAAAAATGATCAGTCATATGTGCAGAAGGAGGAGGGTGTACTAAAATGTATTAGGAGAAGCTTCAACTTTAAAGTGAATGAGACCTACATAAGGACATGGTTTTGGGCAGGAAGATTGTTGAACTATTAAACAACTTTTTATGACCTGGATGTCTCTAGTCACTCTTCCTGCTGCTGGACCAATGCTGAAGATGAAGCTGAGGAAATCACTGTAAAATAAATAAAGTATTCCTAAAGTATAAATGTGGTTCCTGGCCAGCTTGCGTGCTTGCTGCCATGTTTCCAAATTAAACCTAGAGCTTTAATATAGCTATCACTGAAGTACTAAAAGTTGGACAGTGAACATTCTGAAGGGATCTGAGGGTGATTGGTACAGTGCTTTCATCACGAGATGCTGCTCTGGATGTTCTCGGAGATACTAAAATATTTTATAAATATTTGTTGTTTATTCGTTTAGTCGCTTCCGACTCTTCGTGACTTCATGGACCAGCCCACGCCAGAGCTTCCTGTCGGTCGTCAACACCCCCAGCTCCCCCAGGGACGAGTCCGTCACCTCTAGAATATCATCCCTCCATCTTGCCCTTGGTCGGCCCCTCTTCCTTTTGCCTTCCACTCTCCCTAGCATCAGCATCTTCTCCAGGGTGTCCTGTCTTCTCATTATGTGGCCAAAGTATTTCAGTTTTGCCTTTAATATCATTCCCTCAAGTGAGCAGTCTGGCTTTATTTCCTGGAGGATGGACTGGTTTGATCTTCTTGCAGTCCAAGGCGCACTCAGAATTTTCCTCCAACACCACAGTTCAAAAGCATCGATCTTCCTTCGCTCAGCCTTCCTTATGGTCCAGCTCTCGCAGCCATATGTTACTACAGGGAACACCATTGCTTTAACTATGCGGGCCTTTGTTGTCAGTGTGATGTCTCTGCTCTTAACTATTTTATCGAGATTTGTCATTGCTCTTCTCCCAAGGATTAAGCGTCTTCTGATTTCCTGACTGCAGTCAGCATCTGCAGTAATCTTTGCACCTAGGAATACAAAGTCTTTCACTGCTTCTACATTTTCTCCCTCAATTTACTTATATAATTCAAGCATGTATGATGTCCACAGGTCTCTTACCTGATTTATGTAGTATTACTATGTAAAGTTTTAAAGATTTACATAAGATAAGCCTGTAGATCTTAAACATAAATGTTAAATGAGTGAATAGTATATTTATAGAGTAGAGACAAGTTTAAGATAGTCATGTTTTAGTCTTACTGAGAGGGAGAAAAGGGATTCCACTTCTTGTATCTATTCTTTATTCCAACCGATGAGAAATATCCTAATTATTTCATTAGTAGATAATGTGTCCAATTTTCTTTTATTAATTTCAGTTATTGTAATCAGGTTTTTAGTGGCAGATGCTAGCTTATCACTCTATGTATGATCTTTGCTTTCTAATTGTTGAATCTTCTACGTAGAGAGATGCCTGTGTTCTTGGTGGTTGTAAACGTCTCACTGAAAGAAAACGGTGCTTTGTTTTTCCCCTAAAAAAGAAGATGGTGTAAACCTCCTTCTGGGGAAAACCAACCTGAACCCAGACATCATTAATCAGCATAGGCTAACAGCTAACATTCCTCTCCTGGACGAGATGATAATGAAAGTGATACCTGAACAACTCAGTCATTTGTGCATGAAACTTGATATTTTAGGTCCATTTCCATTGGTTGGTTGGTTGCCCTGTGGAATGACTTGTGTAAGGAAATGACAAATGAAATGCAGTCCTTAACAATATGATCAATCAGACTAACCTCCTGGAATGGGTACAGGATACCTTTCAGCAGTGATTCCACTTAAGTTGGCCAAAGCATTGTTTTTCAGATTTGGTTGATACATCATCGCATTTTTTTACTTGGAAGAAAATCAATTGGCCACAATATCCATGCATTGATAATCTGTAATGCAGTCGGGATTCTGCATTTGTTCCAAACAAGGGCCACTGGATTACTAACAGTTATTGTTTGGTTTGAACATGATACATGTTTTTTGTCCCAGTTATTTCTAGGACCAGCTTAAAGTTATAACATTTAGAGTGTTAAAGATTTTAGGACTACTTTACCAGAAATATCCCCTTCTATCCTTGTAGTTACCCAAACCTTAAGGTATTCTTACAGGCTTTACTTCAAAGGTTCCCACCACTTAGGAGACGCTTTTTCAGTTGTAGCTGAAATGGCTATGGAAATGTTTTCGTAGACAGGCTTGCTTAATTCTACCTTTGTGGTATGTTTGTGGCAAGGCAAGATGTTTCTTTTCACCCAGACCTTAAAGAACTCTAGTAATAGTATATCTTGCTTATGACTGCATGTCTTTATATTTTATTTTTGAACTGAATTGTTTCTGACAGATGATTTAGCAGTGAGGCACCCTACAAATGCCATAAATAAATAAACAAAGCAAATGAGTCAAGAGTAACACAACTTCCTTTGACATCTGTAGACTAAAATGTAGATTCCCACTCAAGTCCCGCTGTACTGCCTCAACATGGCAGAGAGGAGGGTGTTCCTGGGAGGGATGAGTGAAGAATGTCAGGAGTGTATAATCCCAGCAGGGTCACCTAAGTGGTGAAGTTCATTCCAGCTGCCCAGTAAGTGGGCACAATGTTGGACAGCAGCAAGATAAAAAGATGCTAGAGGGATGATCATTTTAGTGACAATAGCAAAGGCATCATTTCATAGCACATGGGAGAAGGCAATGGGAAGCCCCTTCTGTATTTTACCAAGAAAACCACATGTATCGGCAATATAATGTGATTATATTACATTATATAATTATAGTGCAGGATGATGAGCCCCTCAGGTTGGATGACATTCAACATACTGCTGAGGATCTTTCAGAGTACTAATGGTGTTTATGATGCGGTTAGATTAAAGCCTTTGGAACATCCAGTTGCTGATGTTGTTGTGCAAGAAAAGAAAATCTGAAGCTGCAAAGACAGAATTACAGTGGGAACATGAAATGTAAGAAGCAGGAACATGGGAAAGCTTAGTACAGTGAAAGATTAAGTGAATTGACTACACATTGACATCTTAGGCATCAATGAATTGAAATGGACTGGAATTAGACATTTTCTGTTGGAAGATCATACTGTTTTCTACTCAGGACATACACACATATGTCAGGAAGGATATAGCAAGGACAGTACTTCAGTACAATGCAGTCAATGACCAAATAATATCAATTAGATTTTGTAGACATCCTGTTAATATGACAGTTATCCAAGTTTATGCTCCAAGCGCTGATGCAGAAGAAGAGGAGGTTGATGAATTTTATGGTCAAGTTCATTTTGAAATTAACGGAGCATGCAAGCAAGGTGTGCTGCTCATGATTGGAGACTGAAATGCCAATGTTGGCAATATTAAGGAGGAAAATGTAGTTGTTGCACTATATAGCCTAAAAAACTGAAATGAAGTGGAAGAACCACTTATCAATTTCTTCCAATCCAGTGATTTCGGCATTGCTAACACCTCCAATAATCAGAAGGACACCTCTATACGTGACATCATCAGATGGAAGATACGTGACATCATCAGACGGAAGATAACACTTCCCCATTCAAGATTGGTGTGCAATCTGGGGTTCTTCTTGGACTCATAGCTCCTGCTTGAAGAGCAGGTGACAGCTGTGGCCAAGGGGGCTTTTGCACATTTCCATCTGGTGCACCAGTTGTACCCCTTCCTGTATCAGGAGGCCCTTCAGACTGTCACTCATGCCCTCATCACCTTGACTACTGCAATGTGCTCTACATGAGGCTGTTCTTGAAAGCCACTCAGAAACTTCAACTGATTCAGAATGCAGCAGTGTGGGCAATGATGTGCATGCTTCAATATACCCACATGACACCCCTGCTTTGTGAGTTGCACTGATTGCCGGTATTCTTCCAGGTGAAATTCAAGGTGCTGGTCATTACCTATAAAGCCCTACGTTGTATAGGACCAGGTTATTTGAGGGACCGCCTATCTCCCATGGTTTCTGCCTGGCTGGTACATGCCGGCAGAGTTGGTGCACTCTTGTTTCTTCAACCAAACAGTGCCATTTATCAGGACCCAGGATGCATGCCTTCTCTGTTGCAGCACCTGCCTCTGGAATGAGATCCCCTCTGAAATCCATGTGGCTCCCCCTTTGTTGGTATTCATAAGGCCTTGAAGACCTGGGTTGTTCTCCCAGGCCTTGGGTTAAGTTGGATGTGTTTTGTCTATGTTTTTGTATAGAGCGATTGGATCATATCTTTTGTACTGTGTTTTTATGGTTTATTATATTGTGAGCTGCCCAAAATTGATTTGGAGTCTGGTGGCACCTAAATTGAATTAAATACATAAATAAATACCTAAGTAAATGTGTCTATACCTACAAAGGTCAGAATTGTGTACATGCTCACAGCAGCAAGAACAAATTTTACCCAGCACTGGAATTAAAATACAATTCTGACAATATCTGATTGGGAACTCAAATGGAGAATAGGCAGCAGTGGCAAAATTAACAGTATATATTCACAACAGAAGTTTAACCAAATTTAAGAATGGTTCCCATACATACAATATATCATGCAGCATGCCAAATATAAACACAGTTTTGCTTCTAAGGGGGTCTGAATGTTTATAAACATCACAAATTAGCAGAAGTACCAATGGGGAAGTTAGAAACTAAATAGACTTCTGTTTTCCTTTTTTCTTATAATTGTTGTCTATATTGCTTTGTCTACTTCCTCTTTTTCTCAACATGCACAAACAATAATAAATAACAATACAGTGGAGATTTTAGTATTAAGTATTCAACTTAAGACAAAAACCTTTATTGTACAATAAATACTTTGATGTAATTTGCAGTTGTTTATTAATGTTATATTCAGCTTTGGATATAAAATTTAAACAATCTTTAATGTTTATTAACATCAAGGTTTGAAATCATAGTTAACACTGATATAATATCCTTTTTGTCTTTAAAGGTCTAAATTATATAAACATTAAAGTGTTAATAATCTCTAGTAAGCTGGCTGGGTGACCTTGGGCCAGTCACTCTCTCTCAGCCCAACTCACCACACAGGGTTGCAGTTGTGGGGAAAATAGGAGGAGGAAGGGGTATTAGGTATGTTCGCCGCCTTGAGTTATTTATAAAAATAATAAAGGCGGGATAAATAAATAAATAAATGCTGTATAAATACCACTGCATCAAAATAATATAACATAATGTATTATGTATGTCTCATAATAATATAATAATTTTTTTAAAAAAGATTCTTTGTCAACTTTATTGAAATTAAAAAAACTAAAACAATTGAATAGGCAGTGGTTTTTGCTATTACATTCTATAGAAGTGAAAGTTGAACTTTGAAAGAAGCAAGATAGACAGAACATTGACACTTTTGAACTAGCTGTTGAAGAAGACTCCTGAGAATACCATGGATAGCCAAGAAAACAAACAAGTGGATCATAGAATAAATGACCAGGCTCAAATTACCATGTTCTGCACATTTATTATTATTATACACAACAACATGAAATCACAGTTGCCAATTCTTTAGCTTGTGTTGGCCTCCATTCGCATCGAGTTCTTCCCAAGAACCTAGGATGTCTTAATGTATCGATGTAATATATATGCAGATCCAAGCAGTGTGGCCTTTTGTAGTTGACAGATGAAAATGATGTCAATCCACAGACTTTGTAAGTGCCATCCAAGGTTTTTTGAAATGGCACCCAGTGTTCCAATAACCACTGGGACCACCACTGCTGGTTTATGCCATAATCTTTCAATTTTCAGATCTTGATACTTTGTGATCTTCTCCAATTCTTTGTCTTCTATTCTACCATCCCCTGATATAGTAGAATCAATTATCCACACTTTTATCCACATCAATTATCCACATCAATCTTCTTCTTTTCATCCACAGTTAAATCTGGCGTGTTATGCACCAAGACTATCAGTTTGTATTCGGAAATCTTACAATATTTTGACCTGCTCATTTTCGACTACTTAATGTCGTGAGTACTGATGGTGAGCAGGAGGGGGCCTCTATCCAGGGGGGAAAACACATGCATAGTACTGAGGAATTAAGCAGCCATTCAAAGAGACACAGATCAGACCCGCCTTAACTTTTGGGGTTTATCTGTCTGGGTTTTCCCACACTTCTTCAGTTTGTTAGGATTTTCTGTCTTATGTAGCAGTAATAAACACTAGAGACCTACTCCTCGTCTCAGTGTGATTCCTGACTGTTGGGACACTTAACCTGCTCATTTTTGACATCATCATCATCATCATTATTATTATTATTATTATTTCTGGACGTAACTCTGTGGAGAAATCTACAATGCTGGGAAAGGTGGAAGGAATGAGAAAAAGAGGACAATCAGCAAGTTGGATGGACTCAATTACAGCAGTGATGGTTGCCTCATTGGAAGACTTGAAGGAGGCAGATCTTCTTGGAGAAGATCTATCTGTGTAGCTGCTCAGAGTTAACACCAACTTGATGGCATGTAATCAGTCAAAATGTGGACCAAAATTGCCTTATACTATGTACTTTTGCAACCTGTAAGGCTTATTCTCCATAGGCTTAAATTGTTACCTCAGAATAAAGTTGAGGATTTTACAGTTACTTTGTTTCTTAAAGCCTTTTATGAATTTATCCATTTGTAGGCTCTCATTTATGTTTTGTGTTATGCAGATGCTGTATGCTGTATGCTGCTATGGTTTTATCCATGAAGGCACCTTGTAAGGCAATGGTGTTTGTACTCTCCTAAGGGGAGAAAAAAGGAAAGCCCCCCAATGTCCTTGTTAATCAGAAAAATTAGCTGGACCATTGTGCAAAGCCCTTGAAAAGGAAGCAGTACGTGGGTTAATGTTTCAGCATGATAAAACTCCCCTGGTTTTAAAGGGATGGACTGAATGGTAATGTTTTTCAATTAGCCACAAGAAGGCTGTTAGATGCATCACAGCTGGTGATTAAAATGTTGCATGGGAAAAGGGAGGGAGAGCAGAACACTCAGGAATGAATGCTCACTCAGGTACATGTGTATTTAGGTTAGAGAGAATTCCCTATCTGACTTGGTTTAGATGCAGGCAGAGTATAAGAAGGCTGTTTTTAATGTATAACATCTCAAAAACCCAAACTTGAAGGTTTGGTAAAATAATGATTAGCTGTATTCATGAAAAGAAAGCCAGCTATTTCTTAAGCAAACTTCAGAACCTTTACAGTAAACGAAACATGTTTGATTCTCTTCCCTTCCAACCCTGGAGAACCATCCTTGTTTACATTAGGCACTTGATGGGTGACTTACCCCTTTTTCTGTTCATGTGTTCCCTGAGTTTCCATAGCACACTTAAGAGATCCTCTTCAGTTCCACTATTTGGCAATCTACCCATTTTAGGCAGATGAGGCATATTTCAAGCTGCAGCCAGAGTATACTTTTGATACTTAAATCAGCCTTCTTGAAAAGTAAAACACAAATCACGGACAGAATTAAAACATGCTGTTCTTGTACATTTCTGCATCTATGGACTGGGTTGAAAAAATTGCAAGTTCCCATCATATTTTTGAAAAAAAGCCTCCCAATTTCCTAAAAGCTTTAGCAAGACATTTTTTTAAATAAAAGGCATTATTGGTATTATGAAAATACCTTTGTGGTTAACAAGTATTCTGATCTCTACCC
Source organism: Candoia aspera (assembly GCF_035149785.1). Classification (NCBI taxonomy): domain Eukaryota; kingdom Metazoa; phylum Chordata; class Lepidosauria; order Squamata; family Candoiidae; genus Candoia; species Candoia aspera. Next base: position 46,997,759 of record NC_086158.1, on the reverse strand, counting down.
TCCCTCAGCCCAACCAAATATAACTGCATAGCTGCTGTGTAGGTGTTTATTTCTCTTTTTTTTTTTGGTGACAAAGTGATATAACTTTGAACTAACTGTGTTTTGGGAATATGGGAAGTTCTTTATTATTAATCGCCAGAGGGCACTACTAATGTGTCATGTATTTATTGACAAAGCTTCTGCAGCCAGCTTAGTACCTCATCCATCCTATGACAAACAGGCTGGTCGTATTCTTTTGATTGTTATTGCCCCATTAGTGTGAAAGAGAGGAAGCTGTAACTCCAGCAGGGTGCTGGGGCTGCTGCTTCTGCTAATCAATTAGACTTATGAAAAGCTTAAGGCAGAAGGGGGAGAAATAACTCTTTGCTGGTATATAAAAATCTAGGGGTGGGAGATACAAACTTATAGCTATATATCATTTTTTTACAGAGCTGTAATTGTGATGCTTAGAATGATCTGAAAGCAGCAGAAACACTTAGCCTTGAACTTTTGTTCTGCTGCTGCTTCTTGTGCCTCCAAGGTACAAAACATACCAGTATACTTATAATCTGTGAAACTGATTTTCCAGTGAGTCAAGCAGAGATGGAAAGGTTATATATGTTGAATAGTGAGAAACTTTGGTTGGGGTGGGTGATAAAGTGGGCTTTTGTATGTGTGGATGTACAGCAGTTCTGCTATTCTGATAGGGAACATTTACTGTATCTCCTTTCCCTATCTGTAACTGGTGTAGATGCACACATTGTAGTTTTATTAAGCAAGACAAAAAATAAGTGTGTACAAAGTGAAAAGGGTTTTGGTAGTTCTGTAAGTATGAGCTAAACTGATTGTACTTAACCTCAAGAGCTCTATTCCGATGAATAAACCCTCCAAAGCATCAAAACTGGAAGTTGCTATTGTTTCTAACTGCAGCTACTGTATATCTTTGGTTTCCACCATAAAACTTTTTCTCAGGGTTCAGATTATTTGCAGTGCTCTCTATGGTCATGTGTGTGCATCTTTCAGATCAGAATGAAAAAGCTGGAGGTGTGCATGTAGAGATTTGTACTCCCATGCTAATTGAGAACAGAAAACCAATCAGTGGCAGCTTTGTGTTTCTAGACATGTTTCAACATCCAGCTATGTAGACAGCTTCACAGTACAGCAAATTCTGAAAAGAGCTAAAGCTCTATGACTGTTGCATGGCAACAGTTGTGTTTGTAGAAATCATAGCTACTGCCCTTGATTTTCTATCATATAGTCAGTGACAAAATAGATTTTTTGTTTGTTTATTTATTCTGCTTGTAAGCAACCAGATCAATACAGACTCATGGTGGTTTACAAAACAGTCAAGAAGAAACATCCATAAACAGTAAAATTTCCACAGTAGCTATAAATAAATTAAAAACAACTAATTACTAATCAAAATTACATGAATATAAAATTAATTACTGTATAATGCCACTAATGAAATAAAATCATACAAAACCAAATACTAAAGGGTTTTTTGTAGGGGGTGCCTTCAAGTCAGTGTTGGCTGCTGGCAACCGCCTGGACAAGTCCCATGGCAAGATTTTGGAAGCAGTTTGCCCTTGCCTGCTTCCTAGCGCTGAGAGACAGTGGCTGGCCCAAGGCCACCCAGCTGGCTTGTGCCTCAGGCAGGACTAGAACTCATACAACAAACTGGCTCAAATACTAAAGTAAAATAACAAATCAATTTAAATCAATTCAAGATAAAGATGATAACAACAACTAGTCACTGAACACTTTTTGTTGTTTTTGGAAGAGTTCCAAAACATTAGAAGGGATAGAGTGAAGTTTAATTCTAATTTAATTCTATTCTAATGGACCAGGGCAGCTCCCAAAAAGCAGCAGCTCCTGTCCTGGCTTCCTTTCCCTTTACTTCACAAAAGTGGTGTGAAAATGAAAACATTTTGCAGTGGTTGAACAAATCCACATGACTTCTCATGAGAAGCCATATCCTGTTCATTTACATTCTGTTCTGAGTGCTTGTTGCATAGCCTCCTTGTTGTGGGTGTCCTTTTCTGTTCTTCAAAATTAAAACAAATCGTATTAACTTTGGGAGACCTCTAAAAGGTCTTGTTGCCACCAATAAATCTTTATTTCTCTCTAGGTAGAACATAAGGAAGATATAGGATGGCTCAGTCACATTTAAAAACATGTGAACTTCTATCAAATAACTTTAAATGGGTTATAAACATGTTGATTTAGTATTATTACATATTTATAGCCTGTCCATTCATAACCCTTCTCTGACTGGTAGAGGTTTTCCTGGGCTAGGGCTCTGAGTCTCCCTGTTCTCACCCGCCCTCTGCAATCCTTCTCTCCTTCGTTTCCTTGTCTCTGGTCTCCAAAATATAAACTGGGACAGGGGGGCCTGAGTTGCCAGGCTTTGACTGGCATTCCAGCACCCAGTCATCACAGGTAAAATGTAGTTAAAAATCAGGTAAAAGTCACCACAAAAAGCTGCCTTCTGCAGGTTGATAAAGAAATTAGGAGAGGAAAAAGGTCTCCTGCAGGAAAGTTTTTATCAGAAGTAAGACTAAGTGAAATCTTTATTCATGCATCCAGTTCTTACAAAGTCTACACCTCAAATTTGGACCCTGGAATTAAAATTCTTTTTTCCCTTTGCTTTTTGTTGTTGTTGTTTGTGTTTAGGAAAGGAACACATGGGTAGTGGGAAGGGATAATAAATGCAAATTATTACTGTTTACAGATAGTGCTTTTAGAGTTTATATTTTGGGATGTCTGCTTATCCTTGATAACATGTCAAGCACAAGTAGAACTAAAGGAATATGAAACTGAATCCCCTCTAGGGCCAACACTCAGCAAGTTAGGGCTCGGCTGTAATGCAAGCCTGTAGCTTCAAATGTGCTGTAGGGTGTCAGATCAGAACTACATCCTACCCGATCCTTGGCATACTGTTGCAGCTTCAATCTGAAAAAAGGCATCCACATTTCATGTGAACACCTTGAGACAATACTTTTGTAACATGGGTTTTATTAACTTTTTTTTCTTAAAGGGGTTGGTGGAAATTAGGACTACAAATTATTATGTGGCGTTTAAGGTTATGAAGCAATAAAAAGTGTAGCTTAGAGTCCAGAACCACTGCTGTTTTGTCATAGAGCTCTCAAGTTTCTGTTACATAAAGAAGTACTGTCAGCTGCATAGTTCCACTGAAATAGCCTTAGAATAAACTTATTTAAAATTGAAGTCCAACATAGAGTCTAGCATTCCTCCAGTGTGCTTGTGACTGAACCCCTCAAATAAATGAAATTATATCTACAGTATTTTAATTCTGCCCCAGGATTCTTTTTCCATGGTTTTTCAGAGTTTTGTATTCATAAAGTATTGTTGATTGCAGTCACACAATAGAAATATAAGACTACACCATACACTAATTAGTCATAATTTATTTTTAAGAATTATATATAAGAGGTCTCAAAGCAACAAAATAAAGAACAAATAAACAACATAAACTTCTAGCTAGTCATAATTTCTTTATTTTTAAGAATTCTACATAAGAGGTTGCAAAATGAGAAAACTGTTGTTGTTTGCAAAACAAGTTGTGGGGAATGGTGCATGCTAATGAAAATTAATTCTCAAGATATGAGAGTGAGTTTGGGGTAGCAGTTAAGGCACCAGGCTAGAAACCAGGAGACCGTGAGTTCTAGTCCCACCTTAGGCATGAAGGCCAGCTGGGTGACTTTGGGCTGGTCCCTCCCTCTCAGCCCAAACCCCCTCACAGGGTGGTTGTTGTGGGGAAAGGAGGAGGAGGAAGGAGTATAAGATACGTTTGCCGCCTTGAGTTACTTATAAAGTAATAAAGGCGGGATAAAAAATCTTTAAAAAAAAAAAAAAAGGTATGTAGGCCCCAAGTTAAAATGATCATGGAATTTTGTGCTGACCATATTTTCTGGCCCACATAATGTTGTAAGGCTTCACAAGAATAGTTTCTTTGTATCTGTGTATATAGGCACACATTCAGATTTTTTTCTAGACTCATCTACTTCATCAGGTTGTACTCCAGCAGGTTTTATTTACATCCTGGTTAATCTTATCTTAATTTTCATTGGTTATTCTATGTTTAAGAACACTAAATTATTTTAGAGCACCACAAGGTTCTAATTAGGCTGCTCTTCTTCTTTTTTCCTGCCTTCCCTTCTTTTAGTTTATTAAACATAACTATCACATTATTTATCTCATTAAATTTACTGTGTTAACTTTATTATTTATTTTATTATCTTTGAGCCAGACAGATTAGGTTAAATCACCAAATGGAAAACTTGGCAAATGGAGTTTCTATTAGAGGCAAACAAATCTAAGGCTTGTGGATCAAATTAGGTTTTTTTTTTTATCAGAAGCCTGGGATTCACCACCCAAAATGACAGAATTAAATAAACGTGTGTTAGCGTTGGAACTTAATGGAGTTCATAATGTTTCCACAAAAGAAAATCCAATCCTGCTTATTCAAACTTTCCTCATTTAAGCAGAATAAATCATCATGTTGCTGCTGTTAAACAACTGGGAATCATAAATTCTTAATTTATTGCAAAACACCCAGAGACTTAATAGCAGGGCTTTATATTCAAAGGCAAAAGGATGTTTTAGGGCATGCAGGGATGCTGTTATAGCACCTGTCTGCAACTTTTTAAAAGCTGCATCTTTTCCTGGGACCATGCAACTACCCACCTCAGACAAAAGCTATGCGAACATCCCCATCTGCTCTGAAGCGCTCATTGACCTTCAAGCCCAAGTTACTACACAGCCCTGCTTACTATTTTGTCTTCCACTGTTTGAAACGTTACTTCAGTCACTTTTATATTGTCCCTTTCTTCAGTTTATAAGCAGTTTAATTATTTGACAATTAAAAATAATTTTACATTTCTTTTGTCCTTTTGCTTTCTAGAACAGTATACTATACATAAGTTTGAATAAATTAGGCTGAATAATCATGTTTACCTGAGATTCCAAATACTATCCTGAATCAAAGATTGCTTATGAATGTCAGCTGTTCGAGGTAGTCCATGTCAGGAAACAGACTCTACATACATACATACATACATACAATATCTGTAGTTTCTCCCAAGATAATCTCTGTGACTTTCTACAATGACAAGTGGAAGAAAGTTTTGTGGACTTGAACTGAATTATAAATATTAGTTTAAATACTTAGAAACTCATTGTGTAGTAGAGGGAAGCTACAACAAAAAAATACCATACTTTCTTTCCTGGTAATTCAAGGGATCTAGTTCTCTCAAATGGTAATCCTATGTCTGAACTATGCCCCTTCTGAATGCACTGGAGGCTCAGAATGATTGACTCATCATGCAGAGGCAACGTAGGGCACTTGTAAGTTAGGGAGAAAGAACTCCATAATATTGAATTATGTATAGGCAGATTATGTTTTTGTAGTGTGGAACATTATATTACATGGTGCCCCCACTTGCAATCTGAAGTGGTATAACCCAGAAACACACTTATCACCTACTCTACTACTTGTAAAAATTAAACCTGAATAATCTGAATATGAAATGCTTTTTATTTGGGATCGGTAAGTACTCTCTTAGGAAATGAAATGTATCTTTAAGAAACAAATGAAAGATGAAGTCTCACTTTTCATGCATCTTCCAAAGACCAAAAGCTATCTTATTATTCAGTAGTTGTAAGTACTGTAGATATGACTGCTGCCTTCTTTAGGCTGAAGTACTGTTTTTTTTTTCCAAGAAGTTGGCCACTGAATTATATCAGAGTGAAAAACCTCACCACTTATTTTGGGAAAAGGAGCTTTGTCTAATATCCTGGCCAGAACATTTGTGCTATTCTGAAATAGTCAAATTGAAACATCAATGGTGGATTGAGCCATTCCCCCTCCCAACCAGAAACCTAAAAACATGCCTCCCCACTACTATTTATTTTTAATTGGTAAGTTTTTAGTTGAAGTCTGATCTGGAGACTTTGAACATAGGAAGTTTATATTTGCTTAAGGTTTTACCCTTTGATGCAGTTAAATCTTGCAGCATGTTTTGAAAAGATTTTAACCACATGTTTAGAATGATTTATTGTATTGTATTGCCTATTTGTTGTTCAGAATCAACAGTAATGAAAATAGCCTACCTGGTTTTATGTACTTTGTAAATATTATCCAAGAGCCTCGTGTGGCGCAGAGTAGTAGGCGGTTGCATTGCAACCGAAAACTCTCCCCACGACCCGAGTTTGATCCCAGCGGAAGCTGGATTCTCGGGTAGCTGGCTCAGGTGGACTCAGCCTTCCATCCTTCCGAGGTCAGTAAAATGACTACCCAGCTTGCTGGGGAAGGTGACAACTGGGGAAGGCAATGGCAAACCACCCCGCTATAGTCTGCCAATAAAACATCGCAAAAGCAGCATCCCCTCAAAGAGTCAGACATGAGTCGGTGCTTGCACAGGGGACCTTTCACTTTTCACAAATATTATCCAAGTCTGTTTTTAAATTATTAAGATTTTTTTTAAGTTTTGCTCATTAGATTTCTGTTATACCTTTCCTCCAGGAGTTCAAGGTACTATACATAACACTCTTTCCTCCAATTTTTACTCACAGAAATCACCCTGAAGTAGGCTGGGCTGAGAGAGGGTGATGAGAGATTGCTGGTCAAAAGCTTTCTAGTGAATGTCTGTGAGTAGATTTGATCCTGGATCTCCCCAGTCATAGTCCAAGCCTTTACACCACATTGAGTCTAGGTGTAAATCTTGTCACCGCAAACTAATTTGTTCAAGTTGTTTCTCCCACCACATTAGATTCCTTTCCTCTTAAGGATTATGTTGTAAACAGGGTCTTGTCCAGACAAGTTTTCAGCAATAATAGTAACACTTGAGCTATACATGAATGGACAGAGACCAGAAAAGAAATTCAGGTATAATTTTGTTAATACTGTATGGGATTTCATGTTATCTACTTGCTCAGTTACAGTGGAAATTAAAGCTACTGACTTTGCAAAGAATTTGACCTGTGGCAGAGAAGAGAATTGTGACAATTTGCACTGTGAATTTTGTTCCTGAGTTTTATACTATACTGACTATTTCTCTCTCCCTTTCTTTAGTGAGGAGACAGCAGAGACAGTAGCAATAGATTCTCTTGGCCAGCCGAAATCTCCATTGGAAAAAATTATGGTCAGACTGTGCACATACCACCAGAAACACTTCGTCCGTGTCCTGAATGACATCTGCACTGAAGTACAAACAGGCTATGAGGGCCAGCAGTTATCTGGACCTGAAAACATGGATGTGTCCACTTGTAGTTCAGGATGCAGCCAGTATCATACTGAGAACCAGGAACTTGGAACTTCTTGCTCTGAGTCAAAATTCCCTCTATTGCTGGACGCAGACCAGTCAGGGCCTCGTGGTTCTTTGCGAATACTATGTCATGCCCTGAAACATGCTGTGGAACTTAAATCTACAGACAGAAGAGAAAACTGCAGCCCTGTTGTCAGAAGAGATTTCCCTGAGCTTCCAACTGTTAGAACAACTTCTGCAAGTCCCAGGGATAGTCCCACCCAAGGGTACCTCACTGCCTCCAATATCCATCACTCTGCTAAAAATCTGGAAGGCCAGACCTCTGCTACTGAGCAAGATATGGGGGTTAGGAAAGGTGATGATGACAAAGATCAGGTGCAGAGTAGAGCTTTACTGGGAGGCTACGTTGCTGTGAAAGCATCAAATGTAAACATTAATGAGGAGAGTTTGGAGAATAGGATGGGCTCTCTGAAGAACCCTTTCAAAGCTTTCCCAGAGGAAAGTCGAGAGCCAGCTTTCTCCACTAGCTCTCCACGGAGAGCAGACAAAGAGAATGCCTTGCAGTGCAGCTCCAAAGCCTCTGTGCACCAGGATACTGAAATAAATGACCAAGAAACAAGATCAAAGGTAGAGAATCACTACCTGGCTTCAGGGAAGAGCAAGGGAGGCTACCACATGCATCCTGCTGACAAGACTCATGTGGAGAATGCCAAAGACATTTGGCTGCCTATTAATTCCATGCCAGCAGTGCACCACAAAACCACCAATGGGCACTCCCGGGCCAAGAGTATTTCAGCCTCTACCAAAGGTACACGTAAAAGCAAGAGGTCTTCAGGACTAAGAATAAATGACTATGATAATCAATATGATGTTGTCTATATCAGCCAACCAATTACAGAATGCCACTATGAGAGCAAAAAGACAGTATCAGCAAGGAAGACAGCAAGGAAGAGCACTCGTGGATATTACTACAATGGTGAATGTTGTGAGCTTCCTACTATTCGCACCTTGGCCAAGACTCCCCATTTGCAGGAGAATGGGAACATCCTGGCAACAAGGCCTGAGGTGCTAACAAGCCCTATTCAGGGCATTTCACTTCCAAGTGGTAGCTATTTGGCTGCAGCTGAACCTGTGGATAACAACGGTGATCAAAGATCTTCCACAGTGGCTCCTACTCAAGAAAATTCCTTCAACGAAATAAGAGCTGAACAATGCTCTTATGAGAGCATCTCCTCTGAGGTCAGTGTCTTGAAGCAGAGAGAGGTTAGTCTTGCTGAAGCACCTACCACACCTCTCTCTCTACTTCCCTGCCCTGTTTTGCATTCAGATAAAGACAGCTTGTTTTTGTCTTCACTGCAGACCATGACTGTCTCATCCCCTCAACAGAATGAGGGGGACTTGCAAGACAGTACTGACATGGTGGAGGCACACAGTGGCTCTGATTCTAATAGACCTAAGGAAAATAGTGACAGTATAGCAGATTCTGTTGTACATTCTGTCCCAGAAGCTGTTAATGATAACAGTTCTCTGTGCTTGGGAAATGTGACTATCCCAGAACCACCCATTTTGATAGAGCCAGAACCCCATGTTAGCATGGATCTGCTGATGCCTGAAATATCTACCAATAACATGGACTTGTTGCCTCCACTGGATGAACCTGCTTCTGTTGTAGATATATCACCATCTGTAGAACCCCCACTACTTTCCCCTATAGACTTGGCAGAGCCCCCAGCAGTACCACCTGCTCTTGATGTTCTGGAACCTTGTGTGGACTTCTCTGCAGAGGTTCCCCATATCCCCAAGAGTGTATCACCTGTGCAGCTTGTTGCCAGCCCACGGAGCATGTCTGCTGTAATTCATCCTGCCAGTGGGGTGCCTGAACTTCCTGCTCATATTGACCTAGAACCTTCAGAGACTCTTTCTGTAGAATCTTCAGTGGTAGCAACTACCAAAATGGATGTGGAGCTTCCCCAGATGCTTTCCAATTTAGAAGCAGCAGAGCTTCCCCTCAGTTTGGATTGTACCAATACACAAGAAACCAGTATTAAAAATTCCCAGAATTTGAAAGAAGGACTCTCTGTGGAATGTGAGAATATGCTGCTGATTGTGGATACCAGTGAAGATAAAAGAGAGAAAAATGTAAATGATACAATAGACATCAGTGAGACCACCAAGTCTGATGAGGAAATGGAAGCTGATAGTGAAACTCCAATAACGCTCAAAACATCAGAAATGGACAACAAGAAGGAGCCTTCTTCCAAAACAAGCATAGACAAAAAACGAAGGCGGGAGAAAAAAACCCAGGTTGTTTCTGATCGCTGTCTTCGAAGCCAGCAAACTCTGTCGCCTACAGAGGACAGTGCTGAACAACCCTGTTCTTCCAACTCTCTTCAGCTTCCTCAGCTACAGATAAAGCTTTCTAAAAGTCCTGGTGCTAAGCGTTTTAAGAGAGAGGTACATCTTGATGGGGCAGCATCTGTGTGTTTTCCAAATGACAGATTCCATCACACACTGTTAAATGAGAGTAGCAAACCTATTGAACCACAGGTAGATGAGGGAAATGACATCACAATAAGGCAGACATATAAGAAACTGTTGGCAAAGGAATCTGTAATAGAGGGAAGCCAGAATGGAGAAGGTAACAAAGGTAAGCCAGCAACAGTGCTTGAAATTTGTTTAGAAGCCAGTTCTGACAGGAGAAGTGTTCATGTTCCAGCAGAGATGTCTGATAAGACTGAAAAGCAGGTAGATTTAAAGCCAGAAGCTTTAGGGAATTCTGACAATACTGTGAATATTACAGAAGTATTGTGCAACCAGCATGAAACAGGTAGCTCCACAAGTCCTGGTAGCAAGTATGCACAGCCAGAGAAGATAGTGAAATGCAAGAAACCAGCCCTACAATTCTATAACTTGAGGCACACCCCTGCCACAGTCCCTGTGGCCACTGCCACCAAAAATACATCAGAAAAAGCAATTGTACAAGTAAACTCTGACATCATGACTACAGCAACAGATTCTGATGTCACAGATGAACCAAATGCAAGAAACGAAAACTCCATTGGTTTTAGCAACATGAAAGTACTTTCTGACAACAAGCCCAGATTTGTGGAATGGTGTGCTGAGGAAGACAACCAAGAACTCATCACTAACTTTAATGCCCAGTATATGAAGGTCCAGAAAGGCTGGATTCAGCTGGAGAAGGAGGCTCAGCCAGCTCCAAAGGTCAAGAATAAATCTGACAAGTTGAAAGAGATTTGGAAAAGCAAGAAGCGGACTCGAAAGTTTAAAGGGTCCACTGAAGTCCAGAAACTCTCCCCTGTTCAAATGCTTTTCATGAAGGGTTTTGATATATCCAGTATCTGTAAATGGTTTATGGAGACAACTGAAACCAAATCTCTGGTCATTGTGAAGAAGCTGAACACACGTCTCCCAGGAGACATTCCTCTCATGAAGCTTCCACTCCAGAAGGGTTGTTCCTCTGGCATCTATCCCAGTTCTCTTCAAGCAGAGCGTCTGAAGAAGCACTTAAAGAAGTTTGCTGCTATGACCCCAGCAAAAAATACTATAAAGACCCAAAAGATGTGGGCCAGACTTCGAGAGAATGGTGAGGGGATTGAGTCAGAGCAGGTTGCCAGTCCAAAGCAGACATCTCCCTCTGAAGTCAGCTTGGCACATGGTACTGAACCCAAGAGCATCCAGTCTTCTCCTAGCACGCCAGTGCAGACCAGCTCACGGATCCTGAGGAAATACTCCAACTTGAGAGGCAAACTTCATGGATTCCATAGAGCGGTCAAACAGGAGAGACATGATTGTGTGGCCAAGCACCTCTTAACAGAAAGCAATTCAAGCAACAAGAGCATGTGCATTAAACCCTTGATGTCCCCCAAGTTGGCCCAACAAGTCAAAGCCATCCAACTTCCTACTAAATCGACTCTGGTTGAAAAAGGAGGAAAGGGGAGAAAAGGGAAAGGAAGGTTACAGGAGGACTCCTCCTCTAAAGGCAGCCTTCAGCAAAGCAAAAAGAAGACACCAAATGAGAGCATCAGGACACCGGCCCTGGGGCAGTTGAGTCCTTCAAGCAAGGAAAGGACCTCTCTCAAGAAAGTCAGTAAAGTGAAGCAAGTGGGAGCCCCAGCTACTAGAAAACAGACAGCGGCAGGAAGAAATAATAAGCACACACCTCAGAATGAGAAGGCAAAGAAACTAATTGACTCACGACCTGGCAAAAAGAAAACTGCTGCCCACATGGGGAAGGCGAGTACCAGTCAAAAGGCCAGCCTGCTTTCTAAGCAGCGAGGGCTTATGAGGCCTCTAAAGCAGAAAATGGTGCGAGATCCCCCCAGTCAGTCTCTTAAAAAGGCGAGCAGTGAGAAGGCCCTCACCAAGTCAGCGAAACGAATTCAGGAGAACAAAACTCAGAGCAAGAGGAAGCTGAGGGCAAAGAAAGATTCCTCTCCCAGCAAGCGCAGGCGGCTGGATGCAAAGTAGCCACCTGTTGGGTAGGAGGTGTGTCATCGAAACCCTTCCTCTTTCTTTCGGTAGTTCCACTGCTGAACAGGGAGGTGGGGGGCGCTTGTGTCTTGCTAAAGGCCAACTCCCTCTTGCTTTTTTAAGGAGCCTTTGAATTGTGTTGCATCCAGAGAGGGGCACCATTTTTCTATATCACTGAGAAAGGAAAGTTGAAAGTTCCTGGAGTTGAACTGGAAGCATGGCAATTTCAGTTCAAAGTACAGTGCCTTATTTATCCTTTTAGGAAACAAATAAATTAGTCTGCTTGATTTGAAGCTAGCAGTTTATGGTTAATGCACATGCACTTGTACTGTAATGGAAAGAGAACCACCTGTCATGCACATCCCATAGAGTTTGGTGGCATGTCTGCTAAGGTTCATACAGGAACATTTTCTTCCTTTTGTGCATTGTAGCATACTGACACTGATTAATTTGAGCAGGGCATTATAAAGCCAAAACCCAAAGCTTTTTTCTCCTCTAATTATATTCTTTACTAGCAGGTCATAAAGATGGATTTCATTAAGTTATTAATAATTACCTATGTTATGTAACTTTGGGCTTTAGGGTCTGGCTATAAGCTAGCCTGGTTCTTGTGTCAAAAGGATCTTGTAGCATTTTCACTGATTGTCAGCCATGCTTGGTCTACCCAAGAAAATGGCCTTGTTGGATGAATGGAGAATGCTACCCCAAGCACAGATTGCTTGCCTCTTTTAACATTGCTCTGTACCTTAAACACCTTAAAGTCTGTGTTTTAAAATGCAGCTTGAATTTCTGTCGGAGTAGTTATGAAATGCATTCACCCCCAAATTCCCAACTTGTGTGTGTATGTGTGTGTGGGGGAATCCGTGTTTAAAATACTCTTGAATTCATAGGCATGTTACAAGACTAAAGTGAAGTGTATGGATCTCAGAGTAAAATATCTGTAAAGAAAAAATGTAGGAAGATGCTCATTGTCAGAGATCTTTCTCTACTGAAGATTTCTTAATTTCTTTTAACTATGAAGTTGCTGCAGATTTGTTTTCCGTAGATTTTTTCAGGTGTCTGAAGGCTTTTTAAAAAGTAAAAACAAGACAATGCTGGTTGTGAATATCACCAAATATTCATTAACTTTATATGCAATTTGTCTGGCCTCACCTTGCAAGTTTAATCTGTGTATTATAAAAAGGTCAAGGTGTCATCTCTCTTCAAAGAAGTTATTCCTATGAGAATACAGTATACTAAAAATGCAACAGTCACTTTTCCAGTTCAGAAATTTGTTTTGGATCCAATAAAAGGGAAGCAATGTTTTCTCAAAGAAAACATCCTGTCCTGTGCTGCCCGTTTGAGGGTAACAGGGTCTGCTTTCATTCTGAGGCTGGAGAAGAAAGGTAAAGACCAGGTTTTTATTTTATTCTTGTAGTTTTCTTCAAGCCACAACAAAGACATAGTTATTTGCTTAGAAACTTGTGCAAACCTCCTCATGTTTGCCATGTTTGGCTCCTGAGAGCTTCCTGTGAAGGCCTTCAGATAGTTTGACCTTTCAAAATAGCTTGCCATGGATACCAAATGAGATCAACCACCTCAAACATCTTTACACATTATTGTATCAACTGGCTTAAGCCGGTCTTTCCAGTCACTGAGGGGGTTGTTAGGTATAAGGAAAGGCAAGCTCTTTGGGGAGAGTGAAGGTTGAGGTGTGGGGAAATTGATTTTTTTAAAGGGGAGAGGGTACATTAGCATTTGTATTCTGATACCAAAGCTCATTACTGCAGGCAGAAAATTGATAACTAGCTGTGTAAGGTTTCTTATTGATCAAGGAAATTGGAATTTGGCATCTGAAAATGCAAAGCCCTCTTGTTCACCCACTTACCCAAGTCTGTGACTTGAGAAGGTGCCCTAAAGCTACAAGACACATCAGGGTGGACTCATTTTTTATGAAATATTTTAAAGTCATTTGGTTTTTAACTTCATTTAAATCATGATGTATAAAATTGTTGTAAGCATCAGGTTAGGCTTAATGTTCTCTGTAAAGATTCATATGAATTTGTCTGGTTGCTATTTTAATTGTAGATATCAAATGTGCTAGACATTCCACCAGGAGTATTAAAAAATATTTAAGGAAATGTGTGAGCACATGCACGTGTATGGTGGTGGCAAGGGGTTGCAAAAACCTTTTTTCCAACTTAACATGATTATATTCAGGTATGCATAAAACGTCCTGCTCCCTCTGCCCAGGGCTGCTTCCTAACAAAATGATGGGTAGTTGGGGCATCTTGTGGTACTTTAAGCTAAGTGATTCTGATTTAGATCTCTGCTAATAAAATCTTTCTACAACTCCTGCTGTCCCATTTCTTGTGTGGTCTAGACTCTCAAATGTTCCTTGTGTGAGCATTATGCAACGTACTTCAGCTTCAAATCTGCCCTGTTTCGCTGTAATCTGCTGCACATACAAAGTTGCATAACTATGAGGAATCAATTGGTTGCCAGGCCCAGAGTTGCTGGTGTTCCCAGTTCTGGTTCCCAGTTCTTAGGACTTTTTTGGAGAAGGGCATGCAGCCCTGCATTTGAGTGCTCTTGGCTGCTCTCTGGACATGCCTTTTCTGTGTGTACAGTCAAAGGATGGGGAAAGAAGAGATTACCCAAACAGCTCAAAACAATTTAGGTAAACAACTTGGTATAGAGAGCTAACAAGACTTGAGATAAAGGAAAACAAAATATCATCTAGTTGGAAGATAGACTGTCCGTCAGTCCCAGTGGCACTCAGCTGACACACCTGGCAGAGATGCCGAGCCTCTAATATTTAAATACTTTTTTTTTTAAAGAGCTCTTTGTAATGTCCTTCAAAACACCTCTTCCTTGACACTCAGATCTCTTCACTAAAATGAACTTTGCAACTTGGCTTGTGCTATTGCTGGGTCAGGCTTTTCTCTTAGAAACCTACAGGACTTAGTTATGTGCCTTGCATTCTACTGTCAACCTTTAACCTTTCCCCCATCTAACAGATATTAGATGCATAAGGTGCAGTTTTAGGTTCTGATTGCCATAGGAAAATTCCCTGGAACCTGTCCTGTGGGTTGGCTGTTACCACCATTTGTATCTTATCCCTCTTACTCTAGTCTTTTTCTTTCTCTGCCTACAGTTCTTCTTTCTGGCATGCTTCCATTCTCTCTTAATAACCTTATTCTTAGCCAAACTCTTCATGCTTTGTGGTTGGGCATGCTATTCTTTTTAGTAGTTTCTAGCAATGGCTATATGGAACAGCTTCAACTCATATATATGAAGTGAGGAATTGCACCTTCACCCCTATGTGCATAACATCCAAAGTAACTTCTGGAACAACTGGAGCACTCACTTTTCTCTGTTTCTGGCTTTTTTTCATCCTGCCAAACATGTAGTCTCAACAAGTATATGCTTTTACTTTGAAGAAATACATTATTATTATTATTATTATTATTCCTATTTTAGCTTCTTTCTCTGGGGAATATTACAGCTACATAAAATGACTATCAAGGCCTATCAGGAAAGATCTTTTGTGATGAGTGAGACTCAAGCCAAACTTGGCTATTCATCTGTCCCCCAAAGAAAAAGATTTTTCCCCTTCGTGTCCTTGGTATCTTGCAGTTTGTACCTGACTTCTTCAAGAAAATGCCTCTTCACTACAAGAATCAGAGGCTGAATTCACAAAGCACACCAAGCTATGGTGTGATGCATATCGTGTGAGCCCAGCAATTGTGGTTTGTGAACCACAGTTTAAGGCTGCAGTGACTTGTTCATCATACTAAGCTTAGAATTAGCTATGGCTTAGCGTGATGTGTGTGAACAACAGTTGTTCCCAAACTTTGGCTTTTCACATACCTAGAACGCTTCTGGCAGAATGTGTCCAAAGGGCTCTGCTCTTCAGTGTTAGGAACCCCAGCCAGGCAACAGAACATTAAGTTGCATTAATGGGAAATACATTATCTAAAAGAGATTCCCTTCCTCTTAAAATATTGCTATGAATGTTACATTTTCTTTTGCCATTGCTTCATGTTCATGTTTTTAACCTATTAATACATGATAGTGCATGTAGCCCTAAACATTCTTGGATCCCCCCCCCAATAGTTTTTTTTGCATTTACCCAAGGGGCTGCAGAATGCTTATCTTAGGATAATCTCAGGAGTTCACATTTGCATTGAGAGTAAACTATCCTCTTCTTAAAAAGCTTGTTGTTTGAGCAGGCTCCCTAAATAATTGAAAATGGATGGAGTCTGAATGGTTTTTGTTACATGTATGTAATCATTTACATAACTCTTTTTACATTGCTATCAAAGGTTTTTAAATGTGTGTGTGTGCACGCACATTACATTCAAATGCAATGTGAATATATACCTATATGTATATGCGTGTGTAATACACGTGCACATGATGCTGTGTTTGCACAGCATCTGGCTAATGATTGAAATGCTTTCCTACGTGCTGCCTTTTCTCCCTAGGTAGTCACAAAAATGGAAGAATAATAATGTAAATAGAAATAGTTTTAAAATATTTATTTCCTGTATTTTGTGCTGACAAGTCTCAGGAGTGCTGTAGGTTTGCAATGTTATAGAGTGGTGGTGGTATTTTTTTTTTAAAGAAAGGCATGTTTCATACTGCAAATAGCATTAGACAGAAGAACTGTCATCTGGTCTGGAATTTATGCTGCAGAATCAAAATCCTAGATCTTACTGAGATGGTAAGCCTGTGCATGGGCTGAAATGTTTCAGACTCATCATTAAATATTCCTCTTTGTTAAACCCAAGATCTTTAATACAGAAATCTTGATATTAGGCAAAACCATTATGTCCTACATTCTGCATTAGACAGAGTGCTGTGTGTATGGTAGAGAGGAGGATTCAATTATTAAAGTTCTTAAATCTTTAGGCTGAAGTGAGAATAGCATAGACACAGGCTGACCATCTCCGTAAAAGCTACATCTAATGGATTCAAAGCATGATATGGTTTTTCTTGCTTCTGTGGAAGTGACTTGAAAGTTCTCAGCTGTTGAGCACAGTTCTTTGAAGACTGCCTAGTCACGTGCACTTTTAGGCACAGCACTTGAAAGCAATAAGAATTCTAGTAATAATGTTTTCTGTGATAAAATAGCATATGGGCGGCCATATGTCTGTGTGTGCATGTCTCCGTGAAGCCTGCTTCTCTTCAGTGGTCTTGCCACCTAGAGAAAGAAACAGCTTATGTTTCAGTCTTACTGCATGTTTGGGCATCATCACAGGGAATACCTGGCAAGCCAGAAGAAATGTATTCATTGGGGAGATGGACTCAGGGATAGTGAATAAGGGTAGACTTTACTGGAAGCTGTAGGGGGAAAATGGCAGTGGCATGCATGGGGAATGTTAGGGTGCTTTCTGTCATTTGCAGCTGATTCTTGTCAATTCTTAATCTTACCACAAATTCTCAGCTGCTATGTTGAGTCTAAAGTCCTGTTTTTCTGGGCTCTCTGTGAAGTTGTTTTTACTATATTTCTTTGGATCACAAATACTTTTTTGTTCTCTAGTCCCTCTCGACACTCCTTAGGTCACACTATGCTGTCTAGGATATCATTCCCTTTTATTTGTTATGGTTTTGTTTTAATTATTTAGATAGGATTGTGTGTATTTTTCATGTACTTTGGGCTATTGAAAATACCTACCCATTCCTCTCTTCTTTCTAGAAATCTATTAGTTGCCTGTCTTGAGGCATAATCTTATATGTAGCTCCTTTCTGCTAATTCTTGCATCCACTTTCTGTATTCAAGAATTTAACTCCTGCCCATATCTGTTGTTAACATCTTCAGTTCTCTCACAAAATTGCTGCAGGTGGTTCAGTATAGGGGGCAGGCTTGTAACCTTCTGCAATCATTTTTTTTCCAATAGTATGCCTGAAAGCTTGGGAAAAAGTTCAGTGAGCCCTCATCAATGTGTTGCACTCAACAAGCCAACAAATACATTTGGTAATTTTAAGTTCTCTGCATTAATTTATATTCATTTTATTATCTGTTCATTGTCTCTCACAAGGGTTTGTATTTGCTTTATCCAAAACAGTCCTTTCTATCCCATCTCAGGAATCAAGTGTGGGGATTCCTCCTCCCCATGTTTGACCAGCCTGATATTTTCATCCAAACCCTACATGTGATAAGTAGTATTCTGGAAGGGTTTGATTGGTATACCCTTTTCTTCTCTTCAGGGCACTGGGAAATGCTGTGATTTTAGGAGAAGAATGTGTCTGTTGTGAACTGTTGGTTAAAATGTGTCATTAGATAATGGTTATATACCTCATCTGAAGAACATTTTAAAATGTATATAAAGGTAAAGGTAATATTCAGTTGCTTTCCAGTAATACATAAACCTATAACAGCTAGGGCTATTTTACAATGGAAATTGTATCAATTGCTGTTGTGACAACTTTATACTTGTGTGTGTCTGTTATTTCCTTGACTAACCAATGGAAAGTGATAGTGCTTGTTATTGATCACAGGGCCCAGGCTGTGATTTAATCCCTTGATCTTCTTTCTGTGCTGCTTTCTTTCTTTTATGCATTGTGATGGACTCTATGTACTCCAAGAGTCCTTATTTTACTGCAGCTTATTAAACTTTTTAAAATATCAGCACTGGTGTGGTGTGATGAAGTTTAATGTAAAGATTTTCAAGCCATGCTCCACAATCCACTAGTGTTTCACAAGTTCTGTTCAGCTAATGGATGGAAAATCAAGCTCATTATCCATCTCAGTGACTGTTTTCTGAGATACCATTTGTAGTAGATACCACCAGATATTGAACTGCTGAAAGATGGAAAAATCAAAAGAGCTTGGTAATATTTTCTTCAGAGCTGTAGCCTCCAATTTAATGTACATGAGACTAAAGGAGCCCCTCTCTCACTTGGCTTCATTTCAGTGGTGGAGACTGTAGAGACAATTGCAATCACAAAGAAATAGCTATCAAAATCCTGAGAAAGCTGAGCATAAGCAGAGCTGTTGGTTCTGCTGCTTGGGTATTCTGGGAGATACAGTCAAAATATCTGGGGGACACCAGATAAAGGCAGGCTGGTCCGAAGCATGCTTACTCAAGACCTGTTTTGATGTCAACTTTTTTTTCCTTCCTGCTTTCTTTTTTTTACTTATGTGCTCCTTCCTATTTGATCCACCACTTCAATAGGTTAATTCTGGAATTTGCAAGTAGATGCTATTTTTTTCCCTTACCTTGGCACCGCTGTCTATATGAGGTGTCTTAAATGCCCCTGCTCCTGTCTCAGTGCCAAACATTGGACAAAAGTTAAAGAGAGAATTGCTGCTACTCCTGAGTAAACCACCTTCCCTCTCCCTTCAGAGTTATGGCAAGAACTGTCACAAAGCCAAATGGTAATAGAACCACCAAGCCAGAAATGGGCTCTCTTAAAATTCTCATGCTGGTGTTTCACTTCAGTCAAAAATAAGAGCAGAATGTAGTAAAACACTCCAATCTTGAAAATCCACGGTGGTAATTTATGCCAACAATTTATGTCCAAATGATGCAAATATCTTTTCTATTGATTTCAAACTTCAAAAAGGGCACATTATTTTTCTTCCTTTTGTAAGAACAATGTAGGAGAAGTAGTTCTTTTCCCAAATACAATTTTAACAGTTTGATTTTTCCATTTTCCTATATAATCTTTTCAAGCTTATGAGGCAGAAAACCAGGAAGAGTTTTGTCAGTTTAAGGTAGAAGCATAAGTGTTTGCTAAATTATACTAAAATACTTTTTTAAAAAAGCAAAGCTATTGCATGCATAAATGCTAGAGACATTTGCATGAATGCACTGTATAGTCCAAGGAGCAAAAGCAGGCATGTATAAAAACCTGCTGCAAAGATTATTTGTGAATGGCTGCAAAGATACACATGTGTGTGTACCTTCAAGTTACTCTTGACTTCTGGCAACTGCCCAACAAATCCATGCTTTTTTTTTTTTTGGCAACATTTTTGGAGGTGGTTTGCCATTGTCTTCTTCCAAGGGCAGAGAGAGTAATCCAGGTGGCTTTCTAGCCTGGTATCTTAAACCACTACACCAACTTGGCATGCATAAATTTGATTTTATTGACTGGAATTTTCAATCTAGTGTTTCCTGTTTTGGGGAGGAGGGTGGAAGAGAGAGAGACTCTTCTTGAAATAAATAAGTTGAATCCATCATACATATTTCTCTTTGTTTCCTATCAAAAAGAAGCTTGGGGAGGGGGGTCACAAAAAAGTACTCTTCCATCGTACAATGAAGAGGACGCTCACCATTTTGATCCTTTTCTTAGGAAACTGAACAACAGCATATTTTATCTGAGCAATCATCGTAAGAGTTGGAAGAAAGCACACATATATTTTGTTACAGGGAGAGGAGAAGACTAGCCTGGTGTCTCTGAATTAATATTCCCATGGAAAAAAAACCCAAGACTACTTTTTCAAAATCTCCTATAACAATACTGCTGCTTTAAAGAAAGGCCAATCATAAGCTTCTTCACTGGATCCTTCATAAAACCACATCTTCAGGCTTGCTATACTCAATAATATCCATTGTGATAGTTTGCAAATGATAGAGAAGCATGTGCCAGAAGATTGATGCTCCCCAACATCCTTACAGTATAGAAAAATACTGTACCAATTTAAGATTATATATGTCATCTAAATATTTTGTATAAAGGGGTATTTTAGCTTACAAAGCAAGAGACAGCTCACATGATCATCCAGGTGTGGCACTGACCAGACTGCTGGACACCAAAAGTATTATTTTCAATAGTGCTGATATAAAGTTCAGTACAGTTTTCAAACGCAGAGGTTAGTGAGACACCATTGCGTCAGGAGCAGCAACAGCAGCACAGCAAAACTGAGTTTAAAAAGCCACTGCTAAATCTGAGTTGAGGAATTGTGCAGCATAGAAAGATTACTTTGACAGTTTTACCAGTGCCAAACAACGCAAGCATTGTTAGGGAAGGAGACAAACTGATGTTATTTCTATTAATTTCAAATAAGTCCATTCCAGACTTTGACTCACATTTCCCACCACTATGACCAGAGGATGTGTTAGCTGAACATTGAGAGTTGAAGCCCACATTTCCAAGTGTATATATGGGGGGGGGGGGGTGAGTTGGCCACAGTCAGCTAAATTTAAGCATTGCCACATGTCACCTAATAGCATTTACTTTATTCCAGCATATGTCTTATGTATTGAATTGGCAGACATAGTGTAAACATTCAGACATATTGATATTTTGTCGGTTCTAATTGTTACCATTAGAAATAGGAAGTTGTAAGTCAAAAGCCCCGATTAGTTTATTTCATGTTATTGTTACTTAAAAACCCTAAATTAAAAGTTCAAAAGTTGCACTTTCTCGGAAGAAAAATACATTTAACATTTTGCAAGGTTTCTGTAATGAAAATGAAAAGTAGTGATTGTAGCGCCTCTGTAAATCATGTTGTATTCAAATCTGATTTGGCCTCACTTGGTTATCACAGTTCAGCAAATCTCAAAGGAGTCATGGCAGAATAAACCTCAGTTTTATTCCACTTACCCAGGGAGGGTAGGCACCCGCTCACACACAGACAGAACTCATATGTACCTCGAAAAAAAAGCTGCTACAAGGACTCACTGAGCAATCACTCCTAGTTTCCTGCATAGCTCCACAGGAAGTAGAAGATGGCTTTATTACTGCTATTCCTTTATTATTGCTAGTTTAATGGACACCATGCATACACTTACAGTAATCTATTTCACTCTTGGGAGTATCTTATTGAAACTGCTGTGCAATAAAATCTGATGTTTTGGAAATGGTTACTTTGAGATAACATGTGTCACATGCTCTCAGGCTAGTGCCAAGGAGCTACCTTTCCAGCAGACCCTCTTGTAAAAAAACATGAGCTGTAAGTTTCAAACAACAGGCACCTGGCTGAGGTTGTCTTGGAAACAAGAACACTGGTAGAACTAAGGCCTCAAAGCTTACATCAGAGACTGTGATCTCTCAGTAACTGCATTCGTGCAAGGCTAATGCATGATAAGGCCTACCAACAGCCTATTTAATATTTGAAAAAGCCCTCAAGACGACTTAAACAGTGTAACATCACTGCTATAAAGGTGATTGGATAATTCATGAAGAACAGGCTATCAGGAAGAGTCTCAATGTTACCTCCAGGGCATGGGAAGCATGCCTTCCAATACCAGTTGCAGGGGAATAATGGCAGGAAAGGTGTATGCAGTATCTCCATTTCCCACTTCCAAGCATCCAGTGGCATCTGGGTGGCCCCCGTGAGAAATAAAATGCTGCACGAAACTGGGCCTCGTCTCATCCAGCAGGGTTATTTTTTATGTCCACTATCTGATGAGGTCTCAAAAGCTGCAAAAGGGTAAATATTATTTCCTATCATCAGGACCCCTGGATGGAGGGACCAGTGTGCATCCAAGTGGTGGATAGTGGGACAGCCTGCAGATACACAGGTTAGCTGCAATATAAGTGGGATATAATCTGATAAAAAAAAGAGTCACCGGCCATGAGTGGCAGGGTCAGGAGGATGTGGCAAACTGGGGGTGAACACAGTTGTGCAAAATGCCACAGAAATGGAAAAATGGCACTGTGACAGGGGGCATAGGGGCTGCCTTAAAAGCCCAACCCCATCTCCCTTATGACCTGGCAACCACAGGCGAGGCTGCAGCAGCCCTATGGCCTCTGTCACCCTGAGAAAAGAGGCAATGGCAAGCCACTTCTCCAGATATGCCAAGAATATGAATGGAAAGAAGTTCAGCAAGGAAGAAGGTCATTTTGTCAACGGATGTGCTGAGAAACTGGACAGCTTGGAGCAGTTTTGGCCTTGGAGTCCCCTGGAGTTTGCTATAACTTGACAGAAAATAGCAATCACAACATAATATGGTCTGAGCCCTGACGTCTCATAGATTTCCTTGCTCCTCCCAACTAGAAGCAAAATAAATTATGCAAATAAACTGCAACTGTATTGCTTAATTGTGCATGTGTGTGTGCATGAGAGAGAGAGAGAGAGAGAGAGAGAGAATTTAAACTTTTGTAAAATTTGGGTCTACAGTACCAGAAAATCTGGTTTTTTTTTATAAGTTACCTGTACGTGTCAGCTAATTGTAAGAAGTACAAACAGAATTCGTTTACTGACAGGAACCCTTGAGCAATTTGTTCCCACAGTTAAAGTCCAAAACAAAAGCCCTCTGTCAAGCAGGGATTTGGTGACAGAAAGAGAAGACACTCTCAGCTTATTTTATTTTAAAAGCCTTGCTCCATCTCATTCGCACTGAGGGTAGCGCAGTCCCAATCTCATTCCTTTCTCGTTTACAGAAGAACACGGGTTCTATTTATGGCAAGCCCTGCTGCATCCTATTGCATGGCTTAAAAGTAACAGTACAATAAGCTGAATGCAAAAGATACATGCTATTCATTTGTCCTCTTCCCTCCATGAATAATGATGGGTGTGAACAAGGTTATTCTAGAGGTGGTAGCCATTGGACTGTAGAACTGGCATCTTCCATCAGTCCAAACTTACTTGTTAGAGTAATCAAGTGGCATGTAGCAGAAAACGATTTTATGGTATAGAAGACTGTGATAGGAGTAAGGAATCAAAGAAACTATTGTGGCAATTGCAGAATTTGCAGCAAGGAATTGGATCTAGTCCTCTTCCTTCATGCCAGCAGACCTGCAGTTTGTAGCCCAGGATCTTCTCTAGCCTTCATGTAATCAAATCTTAGTCTTATTTAGAAATTAAATCCCATGGAGTTTAGTAGGTTTTACTTCTAAATAAGTTGGCATTGAATTGCAACAGTACAGCAATATTAATGCCAGTGGCTCAGCCAATCTGGTTTTTTATTATTAATAAATGAAGGCAGCTGTCAACCGATGACCACAATGCAATTGCATGTCTAAGCTGGTTTTATTCCTCAGCCTCATAACCATTAAGCAGTAGGCAGCAACAATTCTTTCCCCTTTTTCTGAATTTTTTTTTTCCTTTTCTGGTATTATAATAATGTCCCCTTTTCTCCTGGTCTCTGCACTGCTTGCAGTTTAGCCCCATAAACAGAAGATGAAGTTACCATGAGCAGGAAGTTATAATGAGAATAAGAGAAGCTACTCAGCAAGAGAAAAAGTAGAATTGCCCAACAGAAGAAAAGGCAGGATGCAGGTAGGAGATTCCAGTTAAGGTACAAAAGATACGAACTGACTGGTTCCTGAGGCCAGGCATGACCCATGGGCATGGTTCTTAGGACATTACACTGGGCAGCACAAACAACTGTGGAGATCTTCAGTAAGAATCCATGGTGTGCCCAATCAGTGGCCCCAAGTAGAATCTGTGCTGGATATAAATACATCTGTTCAGCTGGATTTGCCAGCAGAAAACAACAAACAAACAGCTTTCATCTACACCTTTGTCTCTTCTGTCCTGAATAGCCACCGTCACCATGATAAACGAACTGCTCCGATTCCAAACTGAGTCTCCTTTCTCACCCCTCTGCAAAGCAGCTCGAGAGGCAAGAGGAGATTACAGGAATGTTCCCAAGGCTTCTGCTAGGGCAGGCCTCACCCCCAGGTCTCTGGCTATGGCCTGTCCCTCACCAGAGACTACATGCAATGGGAACAGCCACATTTGCTAGGTTTTTCCACTTCCTCCACAAAGGATGAGCCATCGCTGCACTCAAAGGTATATTTCCTGCGTTTGAGACGCAGTCCTCCACAGCAGCTGAGTCCTGGGCATGATCCCTGGCACTCCATCCAGGAGACTGGACGTGTTGTCTGGCAAATGGTGTAACCTCGCTGGACTTGATGGAAATCTCGCACAGCCTCTCCTCGACACTCTGATTCTGGGGAAAACAGAAAGGTCAGGTAAGGGATGACTTAAATTAGCAAGATCAACATGTTATAGGCATTATTGTTGTTGTCGTAATCTTCATCATCATCATGAAATGTGGGGATTCTAGTGAAGGGCAGCTAAAATAATGTTCCAGTATCTATAAGCGTACTATACTGGAGGAATTTATTTTTGCTGGGTCTTCAGATAGTTTAGAGACAGGCTGAGAGAGGCACTGTTTTCTTCTCAAAAATGGTGATAGGTGAAAATGCCCCTGCTTTCCCCAATGGAAAGAGAAGATATAATATAGTTGGCATAAAGAATCATTCTAGACTTTAAACATTGGGAAATGTGGCTCTATTGTTCACGCTCCTTTATTATTCAAGTCACTTCTACCCACCATAGCTGGAAGAAGAGGTATCTTTGTTCTACCATAGGTGTTTGCTGCTTACAGAGACCATCTATGCTGCAGCTCATGCACCAAGAAGCTTTCCTATACTATCAGAGAAGGAGTATTTCAGCTGCTAGAATACCCACTTCCAGGAGGAAGTTGATTCCTGAGTAAAATATCTACCACTCACAGAGGGCTCGGTTAATATGACCTGCCAGCAAAAATATGAGCCTAACATTTTACACAGAAGGGGAGTTCCCTTAGCATCATTAGTAATGGTCAACATTTGTGGGAAGGGAAATGTTTCTGACCTTGGTCACAGAGATCCCCATTGAATCCTGGGTTGCATTCACAGTAGGCCTCTCCTGCATCCGAGATCTGGCACTGACCATGAATACATTCCAAACTCTTGCATGGGTTGTGTAGTTCCACTTCCTGGTTGCACAAGGCCCCTTTATAACCATCTTGGCACTGGCAACTATAGGAGAGTGCATCAAGAGGCATACAGATTCCATGTTCGCACCTGAAGATAAATTAAGACATAAAGCTAACTATAGGTAGATACATGTGATTGCAGTTAAACCAGTGCCTCTTTTCAATTGTCCCTACTATCCTGAATCAGAGACAACTAGTAACTTAGGGAGCTCTGTATGTCATAGATATCTCACCAGTGAAAACACTCCTTCTCAATACAGTTATGTCTTTTGCTCACAGCACTGCAGTGAGATACTTCATTTGCATGGAAAGTTTCAAGCCAAGGTAGGCAATGGACACTAGTATGCCCTCAGTGCCCACTGGGGTAGGCAATGGACACTTCACTTAGTGCCCACCACTTTCCCTGACCCACCTGATTTTCTTTAAAAATTCTTCTACTAAAAGCAAAATGAAATTAGAAGATAGAATGCTGTAAGATAATGGACCTACTCTAGCATCATTTACTTGCAGCAATGCCTTTCAATAAGATTCTATAAATGTTCTGTGGAAGAACCATTCCAAGCATGGAAGAGCTGGTTTTGGATAGTCCATGCCCAAACTGAAACTTATGTGTTTCGGATGTTTTCATCAACAGACAAAATAGGGATGGGTTTTTTGGGGACATGGATTGAGATGCAGTGGTCATGGGAAAAAGTGGGGTGGGAGTTGCTAAGAGTAGGAAAAATCCAAGGCTGAATAGTTTCCTTGGCTTTTTCCTGTGTCTATAATCCTAATGGTAATAGAGAAGCAGCAAAAGATGAAAAGGCTATCCCCTCAAACAGCCACTATAATGTTGGGCAGGCCCCATGTGTTGCCCACACATACTACAAAGGGTCCACCCCTCCTCTCTTTTGCCATGCAGGCATTGGCAACAGTGGCTGAGGGTGGGAAGATGCTGGGAAGATCAGCAAACAGGTGGGTCAATGAGTTATAGCACATTAAGAGCTGCTGAGATCATCTCAGTAAGGAACAGGCTCACAGATCATGCAGAGGAGGAGAGGAGCAAGGGGCAGCACATATCAGCCTTACCATAGTTGGATCCCCCTGGGTTTTCTTTCAGCTAACACTCAGAACAACCAAAATGTTTCAGGTTTTGTTGGCAGAACTGGAATGCAATAGCTGAAACAAGCACACTTTCTTTTCACACACATCACAGCCAGGTACTAATGGTCCCACTGGGAAGACGGAGCATATCCAAATTCACTTGCCTCCTGGGTATTTTGTGACTGGCCACATCTGTCATAGCAGCTATTTTATGAATAGGCAAGGCTTGCATGGCAGATGTCTTGTGAGTGTTCTCAAAGTTCCACATATTCTGGGGCCCCAAAAAGATTGTGTTCCCCAGGTCTAGGAGAAAAGAAGAATTTTAACACTTGTACTTACTTGTGTCCCTGGCAAGGATTAGTAATGGACTGGTCACAATGGGGCCCAGCCCAGCCTGAATCACAATAACAAATGGGTCCATGAGCAGTATTGGGTTGGCAAATGCCATGCACGCAATACAGCTTGCGGCAAGGTTCACAGCCAGGCACAACTCCCGGTTTCATCTGAGTCTTAGTAAAGTCTTGCAATTCATTGTTGATGTATAGATTGCGGATACATCCATGGAAGCTGGAACCATTCAAGATTTGCCAAACACGGAAGGCAGCAGAATTCACATCCACAGGCATGCCTGGTGGGAGAGGGCCATAGGAGCAAGGTCAGGCAGGAAGAGGAAAGAAGATCACAGTGCTGGTGATTAAGATCATGACTGATGGAAGGAAGTGAACTTCGAAAGCCTTAGCCTCTGCTTTCCCCAAACTGACGTTCTCTAAATATGCTGGGACTGCAATTCAGTCAACAATCATAAACTATCTGGAGTTCTGGTGGGAATGGTGGACTGAATGGCTGTGCCTGCTGGTTCAGCAGGTGGCGCTAACAACGCAGTCACTTTTTTGGGGCTCAGGCAGGTTTTCCTGAAGCCCAGAAATGTTCTCCAGATCAAGGAGAACACCTGGAGTCATCACATCTGTCCTCTGGATGGCTGCTTGCAGCCAGAAGATCGCAAACAGCATTTTGCATTCGACTGGTAAGAGCCAGCTGGGAGGTGGGGACTTCATCACTTTCCAAGCTGCGCTGTAGCCTTAAAGGGACACTAAGGCTGGCCACCCAATTTCTAAATCACCAATTTGTATTTTTTTTTAAGTATATGTACCCCAAGAGGGGCTTTCTACAGTGAGGAGAAGCTGGTTCTCTTGGTGCTTAATGTTATTTTTGGGATTTTTTAAAAAAATCCTTTTAAGTTTTGGATTTTGTTTTCCTTCCAAAGGAAATTCCAAAGATTGAGAGTAAACAATTGTCTTCCTGTTATTATTTTTGTATTAAATTTGAAGATATTAGCATTTTCCTACACGTTGAATTGGCTGATTTGAACATTCAGCTTTCTGTTTTCACTTTCCCTTGAGAACTGTCTGCTATCTCACTCTCACTTTATGTAAACACACTTTGGAACTCTTCCATATCTTCAACTTTCGCTGGTTAAGCTCCTAGGGGGCGCCATAATCTACTGCGTGAGACATGGAGGATTTCAAACAGATTCTTGCTGACTTTTACCAGGATTTTAAACAGATTTCTTCTGACTTCTATCAAGCTTCTATGCAAGATATCCAGAACATTGTGGAAAATATGAGATCTAAAATGTGCCATCAGGTTGGGGATGTGGTGCATGAAACTGAGGAATTTAAGAATGATAGAAGGACTTTTTTTAAGACTGAGATTGGGATTTTTATCGAGATGCTGGATGAAGATTGGATAATGGAGTTGGAGAAATCTAAGGGAAAGAGTGATCTGCAAGCCATGAGTAAAATCGGTCTCCTGGTGGAATGCCATGAAAAGAACCTGGAATCTTTGAGGAGGGCAGCTGGGCTGTTTGATTCTTTCAAGAGGAAAGCCTTGTGCACATTGTGGGGATCTGTAACTGCTCTGGTTTATTTTGAAGTGGGATAAGAGTTGAAGAATGTTCATCTGGTTTGCTTTAAGGATTTGATTTGCCTTTAAAGATATGGAATTACGGTTTTGAATTGGCTTTGTTTTTTGGGTTTATTAAGATTAAAATTATTAAAACTGTTGTATTAGGGTTAAAGAATGTTTATCTGGGTTGCTTTAAGGATTTGATTGATGTTATAACCTTTTAAAAATGTGGAATTACTGTTTTGAATTGTCTTTGTTTTTTGGGTTTATTAAGATTGGGATTATTAAAATTGTCGTACTATTAAGTATAATAGCAGACAACTTATGTGCTTTTTAATTTGATTCTTATTACAGTAGACAGAAATGTACAGAATAGTGGTAGGAAGGGAATAATTAAATATGTTTTATTTTTTGGATGGGAGTAAGATGTTCAAAAGGTTTATATGAATCTTCTTTTTTCTTCATTTTAATATAAGGGGGAGGAGTAACTGTACTTAGTGATTTGTGATTCTTATTATGTGTTAAAGTGGAATGACCTATAGAAATAATGTGGTGTTTTGGTTTAATATAGAGTAAGAGACTAATTATGGAAATTTTTGTATATCCTTGCTGTTAAATGTCAGAAGCCACATCTTTTTGTAAATTAAAAAAAAAATTCTCTTGTGTTTCCACACTTTTTTAGTTTTTTTCTTTCTTTGTAGGGTTTTTTTTTGTAGTTTTTATTCTTCTCTTGAAACCTAATGAAATTTACTATAAAAAAACAATCATAAACTATCTGGAGTATAGCAAGTTGGAAAAGGCCAGCCTAGTATATTGTGGGGAAATATTAAAACCAGAGATGTCAATTTAGGGAATATTGAGCCTAGACAATTAGACTTTATTTCCTTCCATCTGCCAGTGGGCCTTTTTCTTTTCTCCTATTTTATCCTTGACTCTCTACATATTGGCCTCTTTCTCCGCCTCCTCCTCCTCCTTCTCCTAACTGATAAATGATACAATTACTAGAATTACTAGAACCTCCTAGTCTATATGGTAGTCTCCTGGTAAAAGTGTGGGAGTGTTGGAAAGAACTGGTTCTTTCTCCAGTTTCAGTAGCAATTGCTTCCCTCTTCCCCAACAGAGATTGCAGTCCTACCCCCCACATAGAGTGGAGCCTCAGAATTCAATGTGTGGGCCTTGCCAAAGCTATCCATGGTCATGGGATCACCTCCATCGATGGATAGGTTTACCATCCGCTCAAATGTCACCAGTTCCACTGTATGGAACTGTCCATCATTGATGGTCTCTGCACTAGGAGAAAAGAGAGAGATGGGATGAGAAGGGCTCTTGTATACACCTCTTTCCCAACATCTAACATCAAGAGTCAATCTTGCCCATTCGACATTCGTTCAGCACCGTTTGTCAGTCTTGCCCTGTGCTCTCTTTAAAGATCACTCTCTGCTTTCTACATTAACTCTCAACACAAGTTGCTGGACCCTAATCTAAACCTTACCATCTCTCCCTCACCCCCAAAGGTCAGTTTGCAGATTGCAGGGCCAAGCAGATAAATTTGCTCAAATTCTACAGAACTGTCCTTTGGTTGAATGGGAAATCAAGGGTAGAGGGTTACCTGTAAAGAGCCGAGCTAGGGTAAGTGCCTGGATCATAGCTGACACGCACATGACCTTGATACAGCTCCACTGCCATGTGGTCAGTATCCCCATTATACAAGAGAATCCCGTTGTCTTCGGCTGTGGAGACCTACAGAGAACAAGAGAGTGGGAAAAAAATAACAGAAAAGCCAACTCTGTACAGGAAAGTAGACACCGCTTCTTCTTGGAGGGTTGGGATGGAAACTTAAATCTCTTTTACCTGAAGAGTAATATTGGCACTGGGCCAATTCTGCAAGTCTGTGAATTGTAGGTATGTGTCCCTATCCACAAAATTGACACTCAGTAGCTTCTCACATTTGAGCCCTCCAAAACCAGGAAGGCACTGGCATAAGGCACGATTGCCTAATTCCACACAGTTGGCACCATTCTGGCACTCTACCCTCTCACAGGGACTGGACTGAAAGGAGCCATGAGGTGGGATCTCACAGAGCTGACCACTAGAATGAAGCAACCATACAATTAGGCATAAGTTTATTGCCAGAATCACCTATTGCAACTCACACATTTTTAGAAGCAACATGTGTTCTCTATCATTCCAATGTTCTAAATTGAATTTTTATCTTTGACATCTCAGCAAACCACCATTGGCATCACCTACAGTAGGTGTATAAATGCTATTAATATTTTCTCCTAATGCATTCCATAGGGACACTCAGAATGAAAGTGTGTATTTAAATGTTTGTTTTGTTGACATACAAGTAATCATGCACTTTGCATCCCAGGAACTCAGATTTGTTTATTCAACTTGCTGTCTACTATTTCCCAAGTAAATAAAAATATGGTCCAACATAGAGGAAGGATAATGCTGTGACATCTATTTCTATACACTGCAACTTTGAGCAATTTGGATAAGACTCAAAACACACACCTACACAGGTGGCATTGTGATCAACCTGTTGCAGAAAGCACATGAAATATGAGATGCTGCAGGGTTTCCATCTTGCAAGTGTAGCAAAGCCACCTTGGAAATGGCTATTTAAGGACTGCTACTACTTTATATTTTTTGCAAAAACTGCTCCTTTTGTTACAACTCTTCCTCCTACCTACATTTCAGGCAGGACGGAATAGGGTCAATCCTCCAGTAAAGGGCAGGCCTTGATCTTGAGTTTTGCAGAACACTTGGTATGTGTACAGAAATTATGTGAATTCCTGGCAGTGTCTCCATATAACATCCTTACCTGAAACCGCCGGTACAAAGACAAGAATAACCATTTGGTTCATCAAAGCACTTGGCATTGTTCTGGCATTGGTGATCTAGGCAGTCGTCATAGTCCACACTGCAATTGTCTCCCACGTAGCCGGGCATACATTCACACCTGAAGGCAGGAGCAGGAACGAGATCCAGTCACTGAGATGGACTGGCTAGCGCTCCAAAAAGCAGCAAGGCACACCAACCAGGAAATGGCCGGGGCCATGGGTATCATTGTGTTTTTCCTAACTCCACTATATATTTTTATCTGGTACACGTTCACATCCTCCACTTGATTTTAAACCTTTTTTTCCAAAGCTCCACTCTCTCCCTCACTCACTTGGGTCCATCAAGGGAGATTCTACATATGGCCTTGTGCTGGCAGGGGCTGAGCTCTGGGGAACAGACATCCACTGGCTGCTCACAGTATGTCCCTGTGGGAAGAAGACAGAAAAAAGGCAAAAGCATGCCAAAGAGTGTCTCTCCTTGAATCTGCCCCAAAGACAAGGTCAGCAGGAAGGAGGGAAGCCCATCTTTATCTCAAGCGTTTCTGTCTGCATGATAGAATCACTGAACAGAAACACATGTTGCTGAAATGTTCAGCTTTTGGACCAATTAGATGGAAACATCCATTCATTCAAAAGTTGAAATATCCCTAATCTCTTTTATGCTGGTCAAGTCAGGCACTTTTCCCCCCACTATTTTGTTCCAGGATAGCTATGCACAATAAGTAAATTCTGTGACATTAAAATAAACAGATGAATTCTATTATTATGAACAGAACATTCAACCTCTTGTGGTCATGCAGAAGGACAAGGAGCTACACATTACATAAGTCTTTCAACTATTAGACCAGAAAACCTATTCACTCCTTTTCCTTCCTCTTCCAAGGGCCAAATTTAGTAAGATACTGGCCAACAGAAAATATCTTCAATGTCTATAGCAATTCTGAAGAAGCAACTTTCATTAGTGACACAACAGAGGAATTAATCATGATGGGGAGAGTGGAGCAGCTTATCTTTCCACTAGCTGTTTTTGGCACTTGAAAAAAGAGTTAAATGTTAAAAAGAAACATTTGACATAAAAAGATACATTTAACATCACCAACATAATCCACAAAATTTATAAAGTATCTCTGCAACAAGGGGATGGAAAATAAAGTCATATTAGTAGACTACTGTGGTGCACGTGGCCTCCCCACTCCCAGCACCATGTAGGGTCACTTTAAACACTATGACTGGCAGTTTTGCTCACTGCAGATACAAAAGCAGAAGCTCTGCACTCCCCCACCATAACCAGCAGTTTACAATTGATATCATACCTGTATAGAAGGGTAGGCACAAGCATGTGTAGTTGGTGGACCCATTGACACATGTGCCGCCATTCTTGCAACTGTTGTTGCAATTAATGGTCTTCAGATTACACCGTGGACCTTCAAATCCATCTACACAAGAACATCTATTAATAAGGAAAACAAGAACTATTCGATAGATTCAAAGTTTGGAAGCCATTCTCTTTGAGGTGTTTCTGGAATTTATATCCATATCTAAGTTTTAAGGGAGATGAAAAGTAGGGACGGTTTTGGGGTTTTTTGGTTCAATTTCTCCTTAACTCTCAGTGTTCCATCTTGTATCCTCTTGCACACCAAGCATTTTTGTCTCCAATTGCAGGAGCTAGTTGGACCACTCTGGGAGTCCCTGAACTGCAAAGGAGCAAAAGTTGCTTTGATAAAAATTCTGAGATGGGTGGAGTAGAGGGTTAGTGAGGCCTTCAGTGTTAGCACCAAAAATAAAAAGAGGCGCTTTGGGAAGGGCAAAAGGAAGGCACAGGTGTGAGAATCCTTTTGTATACTGAATTTTGATCTGTATTTTTATTTCTCAATTAACTTCCTTAAAACTATTCTGATGAAGGGGAAGTTGAAGAGTATTATTTTAACTATTTTTTAAGTTTTCAAAACAACCTCTATAGCTGTGTTTGATGACTACATGTGGTACGTACAATCTTCATGAGGGAGTATTATTTCAACTACATGTATAATATGGAGATTCATACATACACTAATTATATATGATACACCTGCAAACAGATGCACATTCACATGAAGTAGAGAAGAATATTGAAGTTGTAGATGAATGAATGTATGCTGTGAGTTGCATATGGTGGCATTTGCATTTCTGTTGCCTGAACCTTATTTAGCTGGAGGAAGAAGCAAAGACAGAAAAAAACAGGTGACCTTGCCTAACAAACAGTCTGAATTGTTCAGTGTGCTGTCAGCCCTGATGCCTTTGATCAGATAATTCATATTCCTCCTTGCTACCTTTCTACAAAAGGGTAGTGCAGGGTAGCATCTGTAGGGAGGGAAGCATCTCTGTCAGCCTCCAAAGGACATTATGTGCTGGCTTTAAAGATGCTATGTTGATATGGTGATATGATAAAAAGCCATTTAGCAGTCTGGCAAATTGGATACACAGATAAGGCTGGGCCCCATTTTTTCTCTACTGCCTGCAGTTTATTTTAAGCGACTAATTATGCTCTGTTTCCCAGAAAGCCACCCACACATGTATTCTGAGGACTGGAGTAGCAAGATGCACATGGAGGTCCAGAGTATCAAAAGGCTGAAATAGTTGCTATTCCATTGGGATGCATGTATTTCAGTGGCTTTGCCTCCCAAATCCCAAGCCATATTTACAGAAATAAGCTGCCTGCAAAATCAGAGCATGTACCAAAAACATCTCCTGTCCCGTAGGTAATGGAGTGCAAGTATACATGATTAACATTGAATAATTACTTCCCAATATTTTTCAGTGGCTGATTCTGGCTTAATGGAAGAAAATGGAGCTGGATTTATTTTAGCCTGATATCTGTCAATTTTGTAGTAGGTTACTGCCCTGGATCCTTGGCAGACAATGCACTGCAGCTAACCAAGATCTTTTTCCATCTTAGGTCAGAGACCCTTTCTGAAATCTTGAACTGCCACTCACTTAAAGCTGGCTCCGTCTCCTTCTTGAGGCAGACAGGTCCCACCATTCTCACAGGGCCTGCTGGAGCAACTATCAACAGAGAGTTCACAGTTTTTGCCCTGGAATAAAGAAAGAAGAGGAAACAGTCACACTGTTTGGATTACAAAGTTCTGGCCAAGACAAGTTTTGAAAACCAATTACTTGCTCACCAGCCATAAAAGTACAATGAAAGAAGAATAACATGTTATATTTAAATTATCCTGAACTTTTAAATTGTTTTTAGATAACTGAAGTAGCTCCCCCCCACTTTTTGTTTGCTCAGTTTCAAAGGAACAATTTGGCTGTGTTCACATAACATGTTCAATTTCACTACTGAACTGACCCATATTCTGGGTTTGTGCAATACTGAAGCATAAAGCAATCCGGCACATTGCACAATGTTCTAAGCCACAACAAGGCAAACCAAACGCAGCATTTTGTATGACTGCAGCTGTTATGTCTTTCATTAACCTGGTTAAGTGTGTTGTGGGAACAGCCTGTATATTTCCATGTAGATATAAGCCATCCAGAGCCACCCAGGCTAGCCTTAAAGACACCTTTTTGAATCCATGTAGTTCTCACTTTTTGAGTCTGCCAGCTACCCGGGGCTTGACAAGATACAGCATTAAATAGGGAACAAACCCTCTCCCTTTTTTTCTTGGTGACTCACCCCTCCTGCCTTTGCATTCTTCATTTCACTTCTCACCTTATAACTGCTGGAACAGACACAGTGGTAGGAACCCAGAGGATCTTGCTGACAACTGCCCCTGTTTTGGCAGGGACTGGAGAGACAGGGGTTACACTTGGCCTGAATGATCAGTGGGGGAGGCCCTGCACAGATGTGGAAATAGACATTGCATTAATAGGACTGAGGAAATATAGCTGAAATAACTGAAGACGAGTTCCTTGCATCTGACTATAAAGGCTGTGTGCTTCTTGATCAGGATCTCTTCCAAGGTGTTTCCCTTTGAAGGCAACCTGTTTACTGATAGTAGAAAGCATGGGTCTCTGACAAATTTATGATGTGGTGCATATATGTAAATAAATGGATAAATGCTGAAAGGAGCATCCATTCATCTGCTCCTGGGCATAATGCCAAATTGCCAGGCCAGACTGGTGTCCTGGTATTAAAACAGTCTTAATTTTCTGCAAAAGCAAACAGGTTTTTTTCCCCATTTATTCCTTGCACAGGGAGTAAAAGAACTTTTTAAAGAATTCTGCAGTCAACTGATCATTTACAAGGAGACAATGAAGAGGAAGGATAGGACAGAGAAGATCTCCACTTACTACAAACACCCATGGTGAGTCTCCTTCCCCTGACATTCAAATTCCAAATAGAACTTGGAATCCAAGTTGCAGGAGGTCAGTCTGCCTTCATTTTGCCATGTTCTTTTAGGAGTTGGAGTGAAACTGACACAGAGTGATCTTTCAGTACAATATTAATGCCTGATCTTGTTTATTGTTAATTGTTGCTCCTTTCTCAATGGTAGCCACTGTTTCTCAGTAGGAGAACATAACTTTATATGCAAACTGTCCCAAATTCAATTCTAAGCATTCCCATTTTATAAAAGATCCAGGAACAAGCAATGCAAAAGACTTTTGCCTAAAACCCAGAGAGTTACTGCCAGTCAGAATACTTGGCTAGATGGACAAATGATTTGACTTACAGTTTCATTTACTTTTTAGTGGTTTGATATGCAAGCCCTACACAGAGTTGCCCTTTTCCATATCAGAGGACTGGTGTGTCAGACATGGAAGAAAGGGCTCTGACTCAAGGCCTGTTATCATGCTAATTAGGCATTCTGGAAATTATAATCTCATTATATCTGCAAGGCACCAGGCTGACATAGCTGATGCTAGGCCTCTGCCCATCCTCCAAGCCTTTCATCAGAATGCGTCTTTCATCGTCTTCAGTACCATGGGCCACATAGGAGAGCAGGGGTACGTTTATTGGCTTCACTGATTAGAATCAGCTTCCCTCATTCCATCCTCCTCACATCTCTGCACATATTAACAAATATCACGACTCCCTCTTTTTTTCATATGCCCGATATTAACTTCAACAGCTTCAGATTTATAACATTTATGCCAGCTCCTGACATGGGTTTTAGCACAGATGCCCTAGTCATGGGCAACTCAGCTGGGCAGAACAAACTACAGTGCTCATAGCTAAGGTACCTTTAGTTATGCAATGCTGTTCTTCAGAGCTGATGCCTTCTCATTAAAAGGAGCCCTTTTATTTTCCTCGTTGCTTCTGTAGCTTACCTTGGCATTCAAACTTCTTGGCTGGAGTGGTGAGTAGAAGCTTGCCTTCCATGTCTACAGGACCAGCACAACGGGCAATGCCAGGCTCTTTGTAGCCAGTTTTGACCCAGCTTGAAAGCCAGCGCATGTGGCAATCACAATGCAAGGGGTTGGCACCAATTGCTCTGTAGGGCAGGAAGAACCATAAAGCCTATATAATTATTCAAAGTACAAGATCCCTTCCTTTCATCTGGTCACTCTGTGTAAATGCCTCTTGAGGCCCTAGAACTGATTAATAACCTCATTTCTACTTCCATCTGTTTTTAAAATGGAACATTGTTGTATTTTGGATAGTCTCTATTTTCATCATTTATGTTAAAGGGATGTGTCACATATATAAGCTTATTGTTTGATTTCTTAATACCTGATGCTAAATCTGCTAATTGCCTCAAGTAAAATGCAATGTGCTCATATCACATATCTCTGAGGTTGCAGACCCTGTGCAATGAATGTAAACCGAGATAGTGTGTAGGGTTTCCTCCTCCCCTAAAGATAGTGCTCATAAGCATGTCTAAAATAATCTAAAACGTATGTAAATTTTGAAGACAGCCTCGTGTGGCGCAGAGCGGTAGGTGGCAGCATTGCAACTGAAACTTTCCCCACGACCCAAGTTCGATCCCAGCGGAAGCTGGATTCTTGAGTAGCCGGATCAGGTCGACTCAGCCTTCCATCCTTCCGAGGTCGGTAAAATGAGTACCCAGCTTGCTGGGGAAGGTGACGACTGGGGAAGGCAATAGCACCCCGCTATAGTCTGCCAAGAAAATGTCGCGAAAGTGGTGTCCCTCCAAAGGGTCAGACATGGCTTGGTGCTTGCACAGGGTACCTTTCACCTTTCACAAATTCTGAAGGCTGAGCCAGGAAAAAAAATCCCAGACAATTACCAGAAAAAAAAAACCCTATGTCCTCAGGATTAAGATTACTTTCACTTGTATTCACCTTTGTAATTAGGACTGTTGTGGTGCTTTAAAGTTTTCAGGTATGTTCACCCAACACACTGATGGTTTACTGAATAAACATACTTGCTTGGCTTCACTCTTACTAGGTTCTAATTTATAAATCACAACATGCTAAGCCATAGATGAACAAATCATGTTGTGTTAACCCAGCCTTGGTCTAGAACTCTTTCTCCTTCATTCTTCTGAGTTGCAGCAGAAGACAAAATGGGCACTCCAGTTTCTTTCCCCATGGAGGGGTCAAGAGCTTGCTTTCCTTGTAGGTACACAATGGAGTATTAAAAGTTAAGTTGTTGTCTCATGATGAAAGATGCCAGAAGAAATCTCAACACACTTCAGCAAGCTACGCTGGATCAGTTCCTACCACCACAGAACAATGAGAACAGTGCTACCTACAAAGCTTCTTGAACTACTTTGTCTAGGACAGTTATTACCCAAGACATGTGCCTAGCACCTTCTCTGCACAGCTGAATAAACAAAAGTAAAAAAAAATGGTGCTTTCTTCTTTATACCTCCAAGTACCATCCTACAAAATGCTAGGAAACACTACATGGAGTAAGAGGAACAACTGCTTATACTAATGAAACAGGTACTCACAGATGAGATAGGGAGGTAACATCAGCAAAGATCCCTTCAGGGAGTGTAGAGATATCATTTCCATGGAGAGACCTGAATGCAAACACATAGGCAAATGTTCTTATGCTCAAACAAGTGTTCCGATTATGGAGAGGAAGCACCAGAGTCCTAGCTTTTCATGTTGCAATGCCCCATTGTCTACTATCTTTAGAAGGCTATAGTTGGGGCACTTGGTCTTAGTAAATCTGGTGGGAGCTTAGGAATTCAGGATTCAGAATGTCATTAAGCCTGCTCCACCATCAGCCTCTTAAGCCAAGCATTACCCTATAGACTGGTAGGCAGGAGAAGAAGAAAACAGATATTAGCTGGGCCCACGGTTCCCAAACGGTCTGCTGGAATGCCCCAGGATGCCCCAGAGAACTCACAGGGAACCATGGGGTATTTTTACTGCTTAATCAATGCAATGGTTAGTGAGTTCATTGCGACACCCTGGGGCATTGTGACACATGGTTTGGGAACCAAAAAAAAAATTTGGGAACCTCTGAGCTAGGCTAAGCAGAACACCCCTCCCCCAGGCACCTCTTTAGATCCCTTGATGTAGCAATAAAAGTGCCAGTACAGCCATAAAGATGCTTGGAAGACAAAGGAATGTTGATAACAAGGAGAAGGGATAGTTGGGGGTGAGGACAACTATGGGAAGTAAGGACAAGGGAAGTAACAGGAAGGAATAGAAACATCAGATGTAACCATTATTCTAACAAAGTCTTTGTATTCTCAATACATTGTTTTTGTAGTTGCACTTTTATTATCTCACTACCTATGACCTCATGAATTACATTTTGGTTCTAATTTACATAAACCTATGTCAAGGGGTTGCATTCCCTGCCCATTAGACTAGTTAGTTCTGGGCCACAGTATACTGTAATACAATGCAGTTTGTGCTTCTATCAATGGGTGTTCTATTATCAGTTATTAAATGAACTTAGAATGAAGAAATTTCTCCCACAGTTTGGTGTTAGCAATGGGATTAACAGCATTCCTATGGTAAGTATCAGAGCACCTCTCTACTGAAGTATAAATTGTTCAGGACTGTGATCCCCTTCCTCTCTGTTCTTTGGCAGAGAGCCACACAGGCTTTGGAGGGATGTCTCCATTTATTTTCTTTTTCACTCTTCATGTGTGCCTATGTTCTTCAAATGTTGGATCTAGGTGTTTGAGTGGTGTGTCAGGCCAAGGTGAGACTGAAAGTGGCTGCAGGTGTCTATCCATTGGGCAGTAGTGGGACAACCTTGAACCCTTGAGAAGGGATTTTCTCTTGGGTGCTGCAGGGTGTCTGTGACTCCCAAGCCAATATGTACCTGTGCAAGCAAAATGCCTACATTAGTTCCCACAGGATTTCCAGTTCTTACTTGAGGGAACCTTTGATTTCTTGAACATCTACCTGTTTGGTCAGATGTGCATCCTAAGCAGTGAGGGTTGGAGCCTTTGACAAGTGCAGCAAAGTGTTAGTCTGTGTTGCCATCTGCTAGTTGAGACAATTGAAGGGCAATTTCTTTTAGCTGGTCATATTTTGCAAGTTGAAAATAAATGATCATACAGAATTTTTGCCATTCTTCACATCTTCTTTACCTGTGCCTATAGTATTCAGCATAGACCAGCTATAAATGCATGATCCAAATATCCATTAGAAGCAAGAAGCAATTCATCTTGTCTCTCAGAACTATCAACAGTCCCATTTACAGGAATCCCACTCTTTTCCTTCTCTTCCTCCAGCACCACTGTCTGACTTGCCTCCTGTGCCAGAAAAGTACACAGGTTTTCCTGATGTTGGGGGAAAGAGGAAGCAGCTGACTTGCCTCCTCATTGGGTGTATGATTGTACTGTCAACTTAAAACCCGGAGTCAAATCACAGTTTCTGGATGGCAATCTGAAGAAAGGATTTATTTACCCTTCTACATAACCAGTGTCTGTCAATGTTTCTTGTAAAAAAGAAAGACAATTCCTTGAGAGTTGTGCACAATTACAGACTTCCGACTTCAGCAAAGGATCGTTACCTTGTCGTGGTGCTGGAGCTTGAGCACCTCAATGATGCCATGAGCTAAACCGTGAAGGGCCACCCAAGACGGGAAGGTCATGACAGAGAGGTCAGACTAAATGCGATCCCTGGGGAAGGTAATGGCAACCCACCTCAGTATTCTTGCCGTGAAAACTAAATGGATCAGTACAACCAGAGATATGTCGGTATACCATCGGAAGATGAGACCCCCAGGTCGGAAGATGGTCAAAATGCTACTGGGGAGGAACAGAGGATGAGCTCAACTAGCCCCAGACGTGATGACGCAGCTAGCTCAAAGCCGAAAGGACGGCTAGCGGCCGACGGTGCTGGTGGTGAACGGCGAATCCGATGTTCTAAGGATCAACACACCATCGGAACCTGGAATGTAAGATCTATGAGCCAGGGCAAATTGGATGTGGTTATTGGTGAGATGTCAAGATTAAAGATAGACATTCTGGGCGTCAGTGAACTGAAATGGACTGGAATGGGCCACTTCACATCAAATGACCACCAGATCTACTACTGCGGACAAGAGGACCACAGAAGAAATGGAGTAGCCTTCATAATTAATAGTAAAGTGGCTAAAGCAGTGCTTGGATACAACCCAAAAAATGATAGAATGATCTCAATTCGAATTCAGGGCAAGCCATCTAACATCACAGTGATCCAAATATACGCCCCAACCACAAATGCTGAAGAAGCTGAAGTAGAGCAGTTCTATGAGGATCTGCAGCACCTACTGGACAACACGCCTAAAAGAGATGTTATTTTCATCACAGGAGACTGGAATGCTAAGGTGGGCAGTCAAATGACACCTGGAATTACAGGTAAGTATGGCCTGGGAGAACAAAACGAAGCAGGACACAGGCTGATAGAATTTTGCCAAGACAATTCACTCTGCATAACAAACACTCTCTTCCAACAACCTAAGAGACGGCTTTATACATGGACTTCACCAGATGGACAACACCGAAATCAGATTGATTACATCCTTTGCAGCCAAAGGTGGCGGACATCTGTACAGTCGGTAAAAACAAGGCCTGGAGCTGACTGTAGTTCAGATCACGAACTTCTTCTTGCACAATTTAGGATCAGACTAAAGAGATTAGGGAAGACCCACAGATCAGCTAGATATGAGCTCACTAATATTCCTAAGGAATATGCAGTGGAGGTGAAGAATAGATTTAAGGGACTGGACTTAGTAGATAGGGTCCTGGAAGAACTCTGGACAGAAGTTGGCAGCATTGTTCAGGAGGCGGCAACAAAATACATCCCAAAGAAAGAGAAAACCAAGAAGGCAAAATGGCTGTCTGCTGAGACACTAGAAGTAGCCCAAGAAAGAAGGAAAGCAAAAGGCAACAGTGATAGGGGGAGATATGCCCAATTAAATGCAAAATTCCAGAGGTTAGCCAGAAGAGATAAGGAATTATTTTTAAACAAGCAATGCGCGGAAATGGAAGAAGACAATAGAATAGGAAGGACAAGAGACCTCTTCCAGAAAATTAGAAACATTGGAGGTAAATTCCAGGCAAAAATGGGTATGATCAAAAACAAAGATGGCAAGGACCTAACAGAAGAAGAAGAGATCAAGAAAAGGTGGCAAGAATATACAGAAAACCTGTATAGGAAGGATAACAATATCGGGGATAGCTTTGACAGTGTGGTCGGTGAGCTAGAGCCAGACATCCTGAAGAGTGAGGTTGAGTGGGCCTTAAGAAGCATTGCTAATAACAAGGCAACAGGAGACGACGGCATCCCAGCTGAACTGTTCAAAATCTTGCAAGATGATGCTGTCAAGGTAATGCATGCTATATGCCAGCAAATTTGGAAAACACAAGAATGGCCATCAGACTGGAAAAAATCAACTTATATCCCCATACCAAAAAAGGGAAACACTAAAGAATGTTCAAACTATCAAACAGTGGCACTCATTTCACATGCCAGTAAGGTAATGCTCAAGATCCTGCAAGGTAGACTTCAGCAGTTCATGGAGTGAGAATTGCCAGACGTACAAGCTGGGTTTAGAAAAGGCAGAGGAACTAGAGACCAAATTGCCAATATCCGCTGGATAATGGAAAAAGCCAGGGAGTTTCAGAAAAACATCTATTTCTGTTTTATTGAGTACTCTAAAGCCTTTGACTGTGTGGACCATAACAAATTGTGGCAAGTTCTTAGTGGTATGGGGATACCAAGTCATCTTGTATGCCTCCTGAAGAATCTGTATAACGACCAAGTAGCAACAGTAAGAACAGACCACGGAACAACAGATTGGTTTAAGATTGGGAAAGGAGTACGGCAGGGCTGTATACTCTCACCCTACCTATTCAACTTGTATGCAGAACACATCATGCGACAAGCTGGCCTTGAGGAATCCAAGGCTGGAGTTAAAATCTCTGGAAGAAACATTAACAATCTCAGATATGCAGATGATACCACTTTGATGGCTGAAAGTGAAGAGGAACTGAGGAGCCTTATGATGAAGGTGAAAGAAGAAAGTGCAAAAGCTGGTTTGCAGCTAAACCTCAAAAAAACCAAGATTATGGCAACCAGCTTGATTGATAACTGGCAAATAGAGGGAGAAAATGTAGAAGCAGTGAAAGACTTTGTATTCCTAGGTGCAAAGATTACTGCAGATGCTGACTGCAGTCAGGAAATCAGAAGACGCTTAATCCTTGGAAGAAGAGCAATGACAAATCTCGATAAAATAGTTAAGAGCAGAGACATCACACTGACAACAAAGGCCCGCATAGTTAAAGCAATGGTGTTCCCCGTAGTAACATATGGCTGCGAGAGCTGGACCATAAGGAAGGCTGAGCGAAGGAAGATCGATGCTTTTGAACTGTGGTGTTGGAGGAAAATTCTGAGAGTGCCTTGGACTGCAAGAAGATCCAACCAGTCCATCCTCCAGGAAATAAAGCCAGACTGCTCACTTGAGGGAATGATATTCAAGGCAAAACTGAAATACTTTGGCCACATCATGAGAAGACAGGACACCCTGGAGAAGATGCTGATGCTAGGGAGAGTGGAAGGCAAAAGGAAGAGGGGCCGACCAAGGGCAAGATGGATGGATGATATTCTAGAGGTGACGGACTCGTCCCTGGGGGAGCTGGGGGTGTTGACGACCGACAGGAAGCTCTGGCGTGGGCTGGTCCATGAAGTCACGAAGAGTCGGAAGCGACTAAACGAATAAACAACAACAAACAGACTTCCGAACACTGTACCATTAGCAACCACTACTCACTGCCTCTTATTTTAGATCTGTTAGATCACTTTCAGAAAGCATACATTTTCACTAAATTGGACTTAAGAGGAGATTACAGTTTAATCTGAATGGAAGAGGGCCATGGATATTTAACAGTTGTTTACCTTATAACAAACTTGAGTATACAAAATGGTTAATTGCCCCATGGTCTTCTCCAGATCTATGAATTAAATATTTTAATTTTATATATTTTCTGATATTTTAGACAAATACGTAGTGATATAGCTGGATGACATCTTGAATTCAATACTCATTCTAAAATGAGCCTCATGTCAGAAATGTCCTAAAATGCCTTCTCAGGCACAAGCTGTTTGGAGA
Organism: Candoia aspera; assembly: GCF_035149785.1. NCBI lineage: Eukaryota > Metazoa > Chordata > Lepidosauria > Squamata > Candoiidae > Candoia > Candoia aspera. The sequence continues at coordinate 46,954,057 of NC_086158.1, read as the reverse complement.
TACTGTATACACATTCGATCTTCCCTAACTGGGCCATTTGAGTTATCAGAGCTCTACAGAAGGAGCAGAAATGGATCTTGCAAATGTACAATCCATTCTCACATGGCAAGCACCTAAAAATATGAAAGATGTTCAACATTTTTTGGGCTTTGCCAATTTTTATATATAATTCATCTCTAATTTTGCAGAACTCAAAAGACCACTCAATCAACTTCTGAAAAAAGAAATTTAAATGCTGTACTCAAGAGCAAGTTACCTTGAAAAATCTCTTTTGATCCCAATCACTACTCAGGCATCCAGATCCCACTCACCCCTTTGCTGTGGAAACTGATGCCCTAGAATCAGCTTTGGGTGCTGTTCTCTTGCAGGTTGTGGCAAAGGAAGGGAGGATCTTTTGCCTTTCACCTTTTACTCCAGATTCCTCCTTTTGGCTGAAAGAAACTATGGTATTTTCAAGTAAAGATCTGCTGGCCATAAAAGCAGCATTCTAACAATGGAGGCATTTCTTGGAGGGAGCAACCCACCAAGAATGTGGAACACCTGCAGAAGGCACAGGTCCTCACTCCATGTCAAATCAGGTGCACATTTTTTTTCCTCTTTCAGTATTTATATCAACTATGTTTCTAGTTCACAGAAAAAGCTGCTACATGCACTCTGGTGCAATCTTAATTATGTTACTCCTTGGCCATTTCCCCTACCAAGATCTTGAAATAGAACAATTTTACCACCACACCCGAAAAAAAACAAAGAGACACTCAGAGAAGCAGTCATTAGATCTGTTGGATTGGATTTACTTGCAACCACATGACCAATATGTCAGGGGTCAGATGATGGGGAGCTCCACCAACCAATTCTCTTTTCGCTATGACAGAAGGATACTTGTTTCACAATAGTCTTTTATATGTTCCCCTTCCTCTGAGGGAAGAGGTATTACAACTTTACCATGATAATAAAACTGAGGGACATGTGGTGAGTGTTCAAAACATTGCATCTTGTGCTCAGAGAATTTGAGTAAAAGAGTGAAAGCTGATGTCAAAGACTATGTTTCACCCTGACATGTCTGTTGCTGGGCTAAGACTTTCGTGAATAAGCCAGCTGCTTTGTTTCAGCCGCTCCCCTTCCAGCCTGGACTGTGGCACATAGTTTCTCTGGATTTTATTACTGATCTTTCAGCTGTAAAAGGTAACATGACCTTTTTGGTGCCAGTGGATTTGTTTACTAAGATAGGTCATTTTATTCCCAGCAAAGGACTATCACTGGCTTAGGAGACGGCACAACTCTTTTTAGACTATGTTTTTTGGTACAGAGCTTAGTCAATCATGTGATCTCAGATTATAATACTCAATTTATACCCATGTTTTGGAAGGCCCTTTCCACTTACTGGACATTCATATTAATTTGTCATCTTCTCATCATTCATAATCTAATGGACAATTGGAGAACACAAACATATTCCTTGAACAATATTTGCACTGCTGTCTCTTATTAGCAAGATAATTGAATTATTGCCTCTTGCAAAATTTGCCTATTACTCATTGCATTCCTCCATCAGCACACCTCCTTTTCTACCAGTCTGCAGTTACCACCCTCTTGCATCTTGCCCTCCAGAGCTTCTACCTCCATTGTTCTTCAAGCCTTTGACTTTCTCCAGGAAAGAGAGGCTGCTCTTAAAGGAACAGTCTGATTTGGCCAAGGCTGTATATAAAGGTGCAGCAGATGTGCACAGACAAGGTTATGCTAAGTAGTGGGGAATTTGGTGTTGCTTTCAACCGAGTTTTTGCTTTCCTCCAGCCTGTCTAAGAAGTTGGACTTGTGCTACTTGGTATCTGTTTAGATACTCCAATTGAACACTGTGTGTGGGTAAAATGCTGTAGGAAAGGAAAGCATTGGATTTCAAAGCAACAATTTTAAAAATGAGGGAACAAGAAATTGAATTATAAGGGTTCTACTGTATATGAGTAGAACTTGCAGAGATTCAGAGCATTCTGAAGCTCCAAAAGGAGGAACTGAAGAAGAAAAGTGGTATTAACTAAGCTAAGCAGATCACCCACACCTACACCTACTACCAACCTCCGTTCACCTCTCCTGGGCCCCTTAGAGAAGCAAGGAAAATGCTAGTACAGCCATAAAAAGGCTTAGAAGACAAGGAAATGCTGATGGCAAGGAGAAAGGATATTTGGAGGCAAGGAAAACTATGGGAAGCAAGGACAGTAGAGACAACAGGAAGAAATAGAAACACCAGACATTCACCATTATAACACACGGTCTCTGTATTCTCAATAAACCTTTGTTTTTGTAGTTCCAACTTCATTACCTCACTATCTCTGATCACATAATCATACATGTACATTCTGATTTACATAAACCTATATCATGGAGTTGCATTCTCTGCCATTAGACCAGTTCTGGTCTCCAGTACATCAAAATAAATTGCAGTCTATGTTTCTATCGATGGGTGTTCTGGTCTCCATTATTAAATGAACTCACACAGGAGAAATTTCTCCTATGCAGGTAACATGAGTGAGTAATGGACAATAAAGAAAGACAATAACTGCACATATACTTTGTAACGAGCATGGCCTAAATGAAAGAAAGGTCTCTCAGGTCATAGGAAATTAATTTTCCCTCAAGCACCTCACAGGAAGGCAAAATAGTACCCATGGACACCTATATCCCCACAGGCGTTTCTTTTGACTCCTCCAAACACCCTGTTCCACCTGACTTCTTTTTAAATAATCTTTTAGTTTAAACATAAATAGGAATTTGGCCTACAGCAAAGTAAAGTTCCAGCCTCTAGTGTTGTCTTTATTTACAAGAGTGCCTCTGGCGCCACATAAACACCATGGTCATTAATTCAAAAGTAATGTACAGCTTTATTTGAAAGTCTTCCCAGCTGCCCAATAAAAAACAAAGTTGAGTTGAGGTAGTAGAAAGCATTCTGGGGGGTTGAGCTAGAGCAATGATGGAGAGACGCATCATAAATCTGCCCTCTAGTAAATGTTTGATTTATTATTGGTCATTCAAAATGGAAGCCATTTTCTCAGACTGCCCACAACATGCCCTCAAAATTCCAAATGTGCCTATTCGCTCCAGAATATTGCCTCATTCTGCAGGACTCTGCCTGGCCACTATCCATTAAAACATAATAATGACCGGGCAAAATTCACTCTCCAGTAAACCATAGACTAACAGGAAATTCCTCAGAGGAATGAAGGAGGAGGAACAGGTGATAGCTATGAATTGGGAGCAAAACATAAGATACATACAGCAGCCGTAGTGAATGGAGACCTTCGAAGGCCAGTGAGGGGATACACTGTAATGCGTTGTAGCTAAGGATCCTAGGTGAAGTTGGAGAGAGGCAGAAACAATTTGAATAATCACATGTTGTGTAAATACATCCCGCACATTGACTGTATCCTTGATCCCTCTCCCCAGTATTAGTTTTTCAAAATGCAATAATGGGTAACTCATATAAAAATCTTAAATATTTGGAATCAGAATCTCTCTCTCCATCAACTCCATTTTGGACAGGCTATAAACTACCACTGTTGAACAATCCTGCTTTGCACAGTAAAAAGCCATATAGCAGATGCCTTTATTAAGTCTCTGGGCAAATCCACACAACCTCCTTGCCCTGGTACAAGGAAGGCCCCCTAAAACTTTCCTGAGAATATAACTTTATGCCTTTGCCTGTATCTCAGTGTCTCTCACAGCTGTCTTAAGGATGCTTTAAGGTGCTATGCTCCAGTAGTGGCATTTACCCTAATATCCCACCTTAAGACACTGTATGCACACAATGTAGGGTGCATTAATGGGCATTGGGGAGGTGGCCTGAAAAGACATGCTCTGTGATAGCAATCTTGTGGCTCCAAGTAATTCTGCTGGTTTCCTGTGGGACCACCTTCTTCAATCTGGTCTCTGACCTCTTTGCCCACTCTAGGTCCTCTTTTAGTTGTAAGGGAAACTGGGGGTCCAGTTTTCAGAGCCTTTTTAAAAAAAAAATGGGTAGGTGACAGGTCCACCTAGATAGGGGGAAGTCTTGAAATTGAGTAGCTCATGGCTCACTTGACACATGTAACTGAAAGTGTAATCCAAAGAACTTGTCTCTTATCCTTCTCTTGCCTGCCTAGCTAGGAATTCCTTTCCTAGTGGCTACTCTTCCCAGGGAAGCCCTAGGACCTTCCTTCCTCTCTTTACATTGTGATTTTAGGGGAGTTCCCAATCAATCTCCACAGCTACATGATTTTTGATTGCCTCCAGATGGCAGCCACCAGATACAAAAACTAACTTTTGGCTAATGGTTGAACCACAGAACAGTTGACCTGTTGACCTAACAGTGTGAAGCCCTAAAACTGATGTATGTAGTTGAACCATAATTGAAAGGACTCAGCCTCTATAGCAGTGTTTCTCAACCTTAGCAACTTTAAGATGTGTGGACTTCAACTCCCAAAATTCTGGGAGTTGAAGTCCACATGTTTTAAAGTTGCCAAGGTTGAAAAACACTGCTCTATAGCCTATATGATTGGGATTTCCCTTCCTAGTGGCCACTCTTCTCAGGGAAGCCATTGTTTCTTGCTTCCTTTCCTCATGTTATGTTCCTAGGATAGTTTACAGTTCCCAAACCAATCCCCACAGCTAAATCTTTCTCAAACTCCAGCTGTTCAGCAACATTGTCTATCGGTTGTGTCTTGGTTACCCAAATCTGGATGAATACTACAGGGTAGCCAAGAAATAACAACCCTCATTTCTGCTACATAATGGTCAATAGATCAAATGGTCAACCAGTTGTCCCACATTTGTTTAAAAAAAATAGGCCACTGGGGGGGGAATGTTGTGTGTGGAGTACTTAGCACATTATGCATTCTAAGTGGAATAGGCTTTTCACATGCTAGATGATATCGGTAAGGGCTGGAATTACAGCCAAATCACAGGCTTTGGGATGTGTTGTGTTAAAGCTGGATGGACAGCAGCTCAGCATAGGCCTGTTCCAGGTTCCTGGTAAGGATGTGCTTCAGGGGCAGCAAGAGTTTGGATAGCATGAGTTAGGGTGGGAAGGGAACAAGGCAAAACAGCTGAGTGGATGTGGCCTTTGTTTGCCCACATTTCCACCACAGGAACCCAATGATATCTTTCCCTGCAATCTGAAATAGCACTTCTCTTTTTGATTCAGCTCTGTTAGAAAACACTCACAAAGTGGTCAGTTGACTCATATTGGTAAAGGAATTGTTGTTGAGGAAGCTGATCTTATTGTTGCTCAGGTCCCTGCAAAACAGAAGCATAATGCAGGGTCTAATATCACTTATAACTCAGTCTTTCTTCAATGCCATTCTTCCCTCCTCTCATTTCCCAAGCCAAAATCTGCAATCCTCTGCAACTGCAGTTCCAGTTCATCCATCGCCTATACTGATAAAGCTGCTTCATCCTTTGACAGCACTTTTGGGCAAGTGACTGCATGATGTTAGCTAATTTTTCGAAACCCTTGTCTAGAGCCATTGTCATGCAGGTAGAAAGACATTTAAAAGTATATATGCTCTGAGTGTTACAAAAAGGACATAGCATTTGCACAGGCAAATATTTCCTAAGGATAGGTAATCTTAGAATCTGTGCTATTAATTTTAGGGTAGAGCTTTAACTGTATTTCATCAGCTAGGAAGTAAAATAAATAAGTAAAATTCCCCCTGCTGAATTTCTCAGGCAGATAATAAACAAAGTGTGGTGCAGTAGTCCAGACAGAAAGAAAATATTATTCTCTACTGCATGAAAAAACACATAGAATCACATCTGGGAGAACAGTCATGAGAATGAGGGTCTCCAATCACTTTAAGAATTGAATATGATTTCCTAAAAGATTCTAATGTACTGTTACAGAAACAAAGCCACTTAGATGTATACTGAGAACATAACCTCAGCGCGGGTTATTGAAAGACCTTAGCATCTCTAGAAGAGAATATATGTAGCTCAGGGTTGAACTGTAGTGTCCTTGGTGCTCTCTGAGCTTGGCTGTTTGCTTGCAGATGTTTCATTACCCAACTAGATAACATCTTCAATACGAGTGTGGTGTTTGCTCCCTGTTTATATACAGCAGTTTGCCCTGCCAGTTTTGGGGTGTGTGTGGTTTTTTCCTTGGTAGTTCCTTGATTAGGGTATATAAATTTGAGAAATAAATAGTTTTCTGCTTGATTGTTTGCCTGGTGTTAATCCCTGCTTATCTGGGTGTTGGCTGCTGGAAAGGATGCGTTCTGATCTTTTTGTTTCCTTCTTAGCTTTTTTATTTTCTCTTTTGAATGGACTTAGTATGGTTGATTTCTGTTTATACTGGACAAGTAGGCATTTTAAGAAGAATTAGCCAATCCATTATTCTACTCTGAATTAGCTGTACCCTATTCAAAATGGCTGAGTTTTTCTTGTAAGAAACCTGCAACTTTATGTGCTATTAGAGGGTGTTATGACTAAGAAGACTAAACTAAGAAGACTAAATAACTAAGAAGACTGAATCTAAAAATGTTTCCCAGTAATTAAATTTTATTTAAGACTTTTCCATTATTCTGCTTTAAGCATCATTTTATGTAATGCAAAATGTTTCTATTTCTCTCCTCAGATGTTTTCTTATGCAGAATTCAGAAGATAAGAGGAGACTACCTCTCTTGACTATTTCTTGGTCTTCTCTGAAGCCTTTCTATTTGAATATACATAGTTCCATGGCATTCCATGCTTTTAATGCAATACTGCTTTTTGCAAGTTATTGAAAAAAGAATGTGAAAGATAAATCATTGGGTTGAACAGGGCCGCCTGGCCTTATGCTTTACTTTTGTTCATAACTATGTGATGAACAAAATTTCAGTAACAACATGACCATCTGCTTCTAGTAAAACTTCCTATATACCCCCTTATCTTCTGCACTGGCTTTAATCTGTAGCAGTACATCAATTAATGTACATCAATGTGTTGATGTACAACCTAAGTCTCTCCCTATTCATTACTTGCCCAAACTAGATATGCAGCAAAGGAATCCAGGTCACCTACTCATCTGGAGACAGCAAGTTGGAGAAAATGGATCTAGCTTATGGTGAAGATCTTAGCAGTTTTCAGAAAATCCTAGAGGGTGTTATGATCCATATATTTAATCTCTACAATCTCCAGGAAACACCAATGTAGGTTCATCAGATGAGTAGCTTCTCAGGGCTTCTCAGACACTTACACCAGCTGCAGGTAACGGAAAGTGGAAAGTTGTCCTGGGATAAGGCTGAATTGGTTGCCATCCAAATAGCTGCAAGAATAATAAAATATGTGTCAGATATTACCACTGAACTGCTAATGGAGCAAAGTTCAAGATCTTTGAACTTTTAATCTGAAGATATACTGCTTTGCCCTGTTACTGCTATGCAGATTATTCATTAACATTACAGAGAAAAAGAATGATAATTGTGGCCCTTTCTGCATGCCACAGATATGCTGTTTGTGGATGATAAGGCAGAATACAAATTTAATACCCAAATAAAAACATTTTCCATACAGAAAGAATAGTTCAATTGTTGCTGAATATCCAAAGGTATTTTCAATCTTTATTCGTACAGATGGTAGCAGAATTGCAAACACTGCAGCTCAAGAGGTTAGATACATTGTGCATCTCACCTGGCTGCTCCAATTCCAGAGTGTACAACCTGAGACCCATCCAGCTCCTAAAGGTTTTAGGTACAGCCCCAATAGCTCTTCCAAACTTTGCTAGTCACATGTGTCATTATTGATGTGATAAAAAAAACCCTATTAAATACATGGAAAGTAATCATATTAACTGAATTTAATTAATTTAATGTAATCTAAAATAAATTTTAGTTTTTGTACTGGCTCCACCCACATTTTTGTCCTATTTTTTTGGGACTGCAGCCTCTGGCACCACCTCAAAACCAAGTGTGGTCGTTAGCCTGAAAAAGTTATGCTGACCCTTTAATTCATGAATACAGTGTGCCACTTCTCAGAACACTCCTCCCAGCTGATAACCTCCTTATCCATACTCACAGCTCTGTGACGTTCTTGGGTATTCCTTTTGGGAGGCTTTTCAGGTGCTTATTGCTGCAGCGAACTACCGTGTCTAGGCAGGTGCACTCCTGGGGGCACTGAGGGCGTGGGAAGCAGATTATCTCCTCCTGACCTGCCAAGTGACAAGCCAAAAAGGATATGAGACTCGAGATGCAAATATTGTCCCAAATCACTGCAGGGAATTCTGGGTTTTCTATTAGCGTCCAGGTCTTCAAGGGCCAGAAACATCAGGAACAACTAGAACTCAGGATTTTAATCAACTGATGTGATTAATTCATTACAAATAACAATGGAGGTTTTTATGGGAAGTGATGGAAAGGTCCCTTTCGAAACTGTGCCTCCCTATTGATTCACAAGAGGGTTTCAAGGCACAGAAGTACACTAAAAAAGCTAAGTTAATTTATTTTATTTTATCTGGGTTGTGGCCATCCCTACCCATCCTCAACACAAAGGCTATGTTGAAAGCAGCTACTGTATTTGGATCAAGGCCAGTGATATAAAATTGCTTGCCAAAGTGCACATGATTTATCCCTTTAGTGAATCAGTATTATATTAAATATCTCCAAAATATTTCTTGCATCAAACTATTTTACTTATTTAGTCTGAATGTTTAAACACTATAACTGATTAAATTGCTTTGCTTTTAACCAAGTAATCAACATTTAAAAAGAATGCTTAAAATCAGTAGATATAACTCTAGGAACCATTACGTAATTAGGACTCCCTGCATGTTTGGCAAAGATAACATTTCAGCTAATTTGTGGCTTGAAGATACTAGAATGGTTTCCTTTACTTTGGTGCTACTTTTCAATGCTTACTCTCAGTGTATCTAAAGGACACAAAGTTGTGTGGATCATAGTAGAGCAGTTGGTTATGCCCAGTATTTGTAACTGAGATAGCCAGGGTCAAACAATGAAACATGGTACTTTCCATCCAAAGACTAGGAGGAGGGCAGAAAACTGAACCACTGCCCCACAGACTGCAGCTCTCAGAATCTTTCTGAACAAAGTGCCCAAAGGAATTTGAAGTGACTTCACTCCACTCCACTCCTCACCTCACTTCATAATACACGCAGCTTTTGGCCTTTCACAATAGCCTTTTATACTCTCTCCATTTCAGTCAATGCCAAATGTGAATTGCTTTTGCACCTTTTGAATGACTTGTCCAATGACTTAAAGTAAGGGAGAAGCTAATTCAGTTATCATTTCAATACAAAATTCAAGCTTTCCTAGCCTAGCTGCAGATAAGAATGCAGTTGTTATTATATGATGTTCACAATTTTCCTGCTTTTCTGATGTAATTTTCTAAATAAAACATTCATACAAAAATAGTTTGCTGATCCGGACAGGGTAAAAAACTGGAAAGGAAGGAAGGAAAAAGGCACACAAAAATGTGTATATTGGTAAAAGTGACCTGACAAATTCATTGTATTAGGGGGAAATGTCTGCAAAAATGACTGAGCAATGTACATAATTCAGCTATGTGTATCAAAATTTGCAAACTGATGCAGCAATGGGACAGAACACATATGGTTCAAAAGTAAAAATCTATGCAAAATTAAGATTTGTTGAAATGTAGAATGAGACAGTCCCATGCTTTATGAAGTCCACTACTTTGCAGGGTGTGTTTATGTGAATACCCTCTGTTATTTTAGATTTACAAGAAAACAACGTTGAATACAGAAATGGGATAAAGAAGTCAATTGGAGCTTTGCATTGTGTTTAAGCATGACGCTTTACTAATCTGGGTTACACTGGTCTTTTAGCAGAGACAGAGAGATTTGGAGCACATATACAAGAAACTTCACTGTACAAAACTTGCATATTTGCTGTCCTTGCTATTACCCAAACACTGAGCGCCTGTAAGTTACCTTCCTCACACCTGAAGTCGGGGAAGGCAACATCCTGCAATGGGATTTGGCGCAGAAAATCTGGATTATGGCAGCGTGGATTCCCAGTCACAATCTTCCTCTTGCGAAGCCAGTCACCCAACCAGGCCAGATGACAATTGCAATTGAAGGGGTTAGCCAGCAGGTTCCTGGGTTCAAAGGTTGTGGTAAGAAGATAAATAATCCCACTGTTGATGAAATCTTAACTGCCCTGCAGATAGAAATAAGTTCCCTGTCCTCTTTTAAAACCAATGCCCTTTCTCATATCTATAAACACATATTTGTGATAATATAAATCTACTTATATTGTATTGAGTTAAACTATTAGCTACTTAGTCTAGTATTGTCTACTCCCAGCCTTTCCCAAACATGGATGTTCAGATATTGTTTCATTTTATGATTTTATTTTAAGCAACGTGGATACTAGTCAGGGATGATGAGAGTTCCAACCCATTGACATCTAAGTATCTAAGGCTGTTCTATAAGGATTACCAGCAGCTCCCCCGGGTAGGAAAGACTGGTCTCAGTTGATTACCATGAATTCTTCAAGGCTTCAAGAATAGACCACCAGCAGACCATTCAGACTGGCTACCAACCCATGTGGCTTTTTTTTTTTAATTTAACTTATTCAAAAAGGTTCCTAATGGCTGCTAAGGACATAATGGGTAACAGTTGCTGGGAGCACAAGTCAGAAGGAGTCTGGTAACAAATTTTCAGTCTAACAAATTTTATTTACAAGTGTAAGCTTTTGTGAGTTGCAGCTCACTTTATCAGATGTATCAACTAGCTAAACTTCATCAAGCTCACACACTGAAAAGGGCCTAACAGACTCCTTTTGATTTTTGTCTACCATGGACTAACATAGTCTCCTCCTGCGATGAGAACACAAGTAGATGGATGCTATAGCACTTGCGTACTGCCTGTGGGCTTCCTGTTAGCCTCTGGTTGGCCACTGTGAGAACAGGATGCTGGGCAAAATAGAGCTTTGGTCCAATTCAGGAGAACTGTTCTTATCTCTTATGTCCTTTCTCAACACGGCTACAGAGGAGCTTTTTTCATCTGGGGAGGTCATGAACCGAATCAAGGAGCTCTAAGTTAAGAAATCTTGCTCAAGTCTCTCCTTTGAGCTATAAACCCATTAAATTGCCTTAGGCAAATTGTTACTCTTGTACCTCAGTGCTCCCCCTGCACCTGTCAAAGAGCAGCAGTCAAGCTTAGAAGATAAGATGAAACTTTGTTTTGACTCAAGCAAATGGTATAAATACCATTTATTATCATTCATGTGTATTTCAATAGCTTTGTTCCCCCATAAAGAGACTTCATTCCACTTACAAAATGGTGAGTTAAAATCAAATACTAGCAATATGCAAAATAGTTTCACAGCAACATCCCATGTTTTTGTAACAATGATAAATGCCTAGTTCAGCAACTGTGGCATTTCAACCATGGCTCCCAGCTGAAAGTGAAAAGGACCATTCTCTCGAAGTAGAAGTTCCCGTTGTCTGGTCACAGCTCCAGAGATGTGGCTCTTTGCAAACAGCCCTCTGACAGCAGTGCTGCACCCAACAACTATACTAAATTTAAAATGGCAACACCCTGAATCATTATGGAAGCATGAATTCCAGTTCATTATGGAAGCATGTTTCTGAGATCAGAAAACAGCTGGAAAAGAAAAATAAAATCAGATCCAGGAGAAAGGATTATGGATGTGTATCTGTTAGCTTTAACTAAAATTTCCCTGCCTCACAACTCACAGAGTAGAGAGTGACTGCAATGTATCAAAAGCCCCTGGTGAAATAATGCTGATCTGATTGTCATACAAGGAGAGAAGGCGCACATTGCGCAGCCCAGTGAAGCTGTCATTGTGAATACAGTTGATGCGGTTGTTCCTCAGCATCCTGGGGAGAAAAGAGAAGATGGGAAGAAACCTTTTTTTTTACTAACTTTCCTTGATTGCCAGGAAACTATTTAATACTGCTCCCACCCTACAATTCCCAGTTAGGGCTGACTTACAGCGTCCGCAGCCCATCCAAGCCCCGGAACATGGCACTGCGCACTGACTCCAGCTGGTTAGCAGTCAAGTGTAACTCGCTCACTGAGGCTGCCCCCTCAAAGGCCCCATCCTCAATCTCTGAGACTTTGTTGTTGCTCAAATTTCTAGGAAAGCAAGAAGCAGAAAGTCAAGTATAGGAGAACAGTTGCATCTTAGTTCACAACCTACCAGGCTCTGTCACTTCAACAGAAACAAAAGAAGAATAGTTTTGATAGATCCAATGTTGCCAGTGTATTTTATTTGGCAGCCCTTAATTCTTTTCTAGACTGCCTCTGCACCTAACCTGAACATTTGATATAGCTTTAGGCCTAATTTTGTAACTTCAAGCAGATTGCTGAGAGACTGATTTCTGCCTCAGAGAGTCTAAGCATATTTGCATCTGTTTCGTGAAGAATAAAGCTAGTTATGATAGCTATGTATTACTTCCAGTAACAAAAGCAGTATGCCTCTTAAAATTGCTAGGGAATGTGGGCAGGAGGATGTTATTATACAATGTCCTTCTTGTGGACTTCATATAGGCAAGGAAATAGCAGAGGTCCTTGGCCTGATGATCTAGCACAGTTCCTTATATCCATCTATACTTATGCCTGTAGGATCTTTGACAGCTGTCCCTCCTGCCACACCTTATCCTTTTTTAAAATGTTGCTGTACCATAAGCCCTACTCCAAAATCCTGTGTAAGGAGGAATGTCTCCTTTGTTCCTAGAGGTTCTCATCCACATAACTCACATTTTCTTTAAGTGTGGGAGTTTCTTGAAGATACCTGTCACCTCCACCACTGTGATTTCATTGTTATTCAGGCGTCTGCAAAGGAAAGAAAGTAAAATAAACATGCAAGCCTGAGAGCAAAGCAGAGCAAAAAGTTACACTGCATGGTGAACAATATAATATACATGCTTTCTTATACATGAATCTTCTCAGAGCCAGGAAAAAATGAGGTGAGTGGCACAGTGAAAGTCTTTGAGATTTCCTGAGAAGGACATGGGCAATTCCAGTGTTCTCTGAAGAGCTTGCACATCGAATAGTTGTTTGTTTGTTTGTTTGTTCATCATATTTATATAGCTGCCCATCTCACAATCAAGTGACTCTGGGCGGCATACAACAGAGTTAAAAACAAAATATATAAATCAATATTGATATTATTAATATGAAAAACTTTAAAATTATTAAAGCACAAAACTAAACACAGAATAAAAAATGAGATCAGGCAAAGAGGAGGTGTTATTTCCCAGGAGCCATCTCAATATTTTGCCAGTCCCCTGGGGTCTCCAGGTCTGCTGACACAACCAGGTCTTGAGGGACCTCTGGAAAGCTAAAAGAGAGCAGGCCAGCCTCACTTCAGGAGGAAGGATGTTCCATAAAGCAGGTGGCACAGCAGAAAACGCCCACTGCCTAAGACCCACCAAGTGAAACTCCCTAGTCGATGGCACCCACAGCATGCCCTCTTTGCTTGCATCTCACTTTATCTTATTGAAGAACATTGGTAGAAAACATCCTTAAAATAATGACACTTGGCAACTCTCATTGTGTGAATAAGCCATAGGGAAGACACAGAAGGAAAGAGCACCTCTATTTTGGATTGTGAGAACAACAAATGGATGCTCAGAGAAGAGCAGGGCAAGTTCAAGCCTTACAGTTCAGCAGTAGCCTGTGGGAGGCGCTCTGGGATCTTTGTCAGCCTCAGATTGGAACATTCCACTACATTGGCCTCACAGCGGCACTTGGGTGGGCAGACCACATCACTGTGGCATTCACTGTTCAAATGATAATCCTCCGTACCTGCCGGAAAAAGGAAGTGTGTGATGGACTACAGTAACTCAGCTGGTTCTCAGGAAGGAGGGAGCACATTCCAAGGAGGGGAGTGAGATAAGAGAAAACACAGTCTGGAGCTAGAACATGGGAAGACTAAGAGGTTCAGAGTAGCCACACTCTAGAGCCTCCCAGGTTACTTCCCTTTAGGTTAGGTAGAGTAGCTTTAATCTGGCAAGATTCTGCTTATACGGTGTGAGCAATAAAGAACTGGCTGGATTGATTCCTTGTCATCCTTGGGCTGGACCCGACAAAGTGTGAGTCAAAGATAGCTGGTACTGCTGGGGAACCTTCTTCTTGAAGAGAAGGAAAAACCCCTTTATCTGGGTACTCCTCTCTACACTTGTGTATAATCATGCAAGTCAGTGCCAGTCCTCTGTACAGAACTAGGGAGCAGGGACCATCTGCAAGAGCAGAAATTTCCATTTCTCTCCACATGTACTGTATATAAAAAGAGCCTGATGGGTCAGCCTGTAAGGGCTGTAACTCACCAAGACTCTGTTTTCAATGACAGGGTTAAGCTAAATTTTCCTAAGTAGCCCGTCGGTTAGCTTCCCAACTGTATTCTTGTATCTGGCATTCAGGGATAAAGGGCACTTCCACATAAGTGTTTTATATCACTTCATGAGATCAAGATCTGGATGGATCTCATGATGTTTGCTTTCAATAGTTAAGTCTATTTATAAGTCTGTTCTGGTTTATTAAATGCTGCAGCAAAACTGGCTTATTTGTTTGAATCTCTGCAGTTCTACAGACATTGTGGGAAAGCCCATTTTCCCATTGGGATTTTCAATTCATCTTCTAACTAACTCAAGCCACCCATTGCTCTCTCCATCTGCCTCAGAAGTTGGTATTCTGTTCTTGGAGCTGCTGTAGCAATATGCAGTCAAGGCCACGGCTACTGGGGAGACTTCTGGTGGGATATGGCAGACTGAGCAGCTGTGCCTGCAAGCTCTGTGGGCAGAGCTGGCATCGTGGCAGTTTTTTGGGGGGCACAGGCTGGTTTCTCCTGTAGCCCAGAGCATTTTTCCTGGCAAAGAAAATGACCCATTTGTCCTCTGGATGGCAAGTTGCAGCCAGGAGATCGTGGACAGCATGTGTGATTGACTGGCAAGACTTCACCGGGAGGCTGGGATTTCATTTTTTCCAAGCCACACTGCAGTCCTGCCTTCCCATTTCTAAAACACCCAATTTATTTTTTTAAGTTATGTACCCTAAGAGAAGCTTTCTACAGTAAGAAGAAGCAGAACTTCTTGGTACCTATCATTATTTCTGGATTATATTTTTAATTTTTTTTAAGTTTTGGTTTGTTTCCCCATTTAAAGTGTAATAAGGATTGAGAATACATAACTGCCTTCCTGTTACTATTTTTGGTACTGAATCTGAAGGATGGAATATTTTCTTACACGTTGGGTTTGCTGTTTTAAATCTTCAGTTTTCTGTTCATTTTCTTTGGGATTTGTTTGCTAGTATACTTTCTCTTGCCAATTTTAGGTGGAAGTTTTTTATTAATTCATTAACTCCTTTGTGCATGAGTCAAGTAACTAGCGGGTGTCATAATCTACTGTCTGAAGCTTGGAAGATTTCAAAGAAGACTTCTCAGAGTTCTGTTGTGAGCTTAAGCAGACTTCTAAAGAACTTCTTTCAGAGTGCTGCCAAGCTATTCTGCAGAGTGTTCAGGGCGTTGGAGAAGAGATTGTTGCTAAAGTGTGCCATCTGGCTGAAAATGTTACGATGAATGATGAAGATTTTGGAAAAGATGGGGAAGTTTCTGTTAGTGAGATTAAAGTAATGCCAGGGGAAGATTATAGTTTGGTGTTGAGGGGGTTAAAGCGACTGTCTGTAAGGATGGAGAACCCAGGGGTTTAAGTTTGTAGAGGGAGTTGCCTTGCTGGGGAGATGTTATGACCATCTGAATCAGTGTTATGGGAAAGAAGAGAATATGTTTTGTGGGAACTTTTTCCTTGCTGAGAAGTCTTAAGGGTGGCAGTGGGGCTGTTTGATTTCTGTAAAAAAAATGCCTTATGTGTAATAGGGAGATATGTAAATGCCCTGGTATATTTCAAGGAGGGATAAAAAATTAAGAATGTGTAACTGGATTGATAATGAGGTTATTAGGATTTCATTTTCTTAATGATTTGGACTAAGATTTACAGGACTTTTGATTTGTATGATTTAAAAAGTATTGGTAAGATATAATAATATTCTATTTTGGCTTTTAAACTTAATAGGGCTAAGACTGTTGTAGTATTATTAATTATAAAAGCAGATAATTTATATGTTTTTATAATTTGATTTTTATTATAGTAGACAGAAATATACAGAATAGTGGTAGGAAGGAAATAATTAAATGGATGTTGTTTTAAGGGGGAGGGAAGTTGATTTAGAAATTTATATACATATACTTTCTTTTTTATATAAGGGGAAGGAGCAATTGTATTAGTGATTTGCGTGTGTCAATGGAAGGATGTATAGAAATAATGTGATCTTGGTTTGATAAAGAGTAAGGGCTTGACTTTGGAAATTGCTGTATATTCTTGCTGTTGAAAGTTGGAAGCCACCTTTGTATGTAATCTCTAAAATTCTATTTCTTTGTATTTCACACTTTTTTAGTTTCTTTTTCTTTTTGTAGTTTTTTGTTTTTCTGTAGTTTTTGTCTTTGTTATAAACTTGATAAAATTCTTTTTTAAAAAAGGCCACAGCTACTGGGGAAAGTGCCTGAAGGCATCATTACTGGTGTATTATCATTTTACTTTCAAAACTTGCTGGGGCTTTAAATATAATAGAGGAATTATAGTAAAATAGCTGGGAAAACTTTGGAGGATTTCAGAGCAGGTTTCTATATTTTTTCCAATCAACATCCCCATGGCAAATCACTGGGCAAATGGATACAAATACATGCACTAAAAACCCAGAAGGGGAAGAATATAGGTAATAATTTTTTTGTTATTCTATGGCCAATGGTAGCTTAAGGGGAAGGACACTGAATTATGTTCTTTGCGCTTTCCTACTGGTCAACTAACAAAAATCAAAACAAGGACTGATTTGCTCCTGAGGTTTTTTACATATTGTCTCTTTTGAGCTCAGTAGAAGTGAAAATGACACTGGGCCAAATTTAAACCATTTTGTTCATGACAGAGATGTGATAACACTGGCGTTTGATAGGCAATGTGACATCATCCTGATGTATTGGGCTACAGGTCCAATAAACCCCACTAAGCATGACCAATGGTAAAACACAACAGGAGTTAGACACCAGCACATATAGGACATACCAGTTTGCCTGCTTCTGACCTAGCATAGCCAAGTTTAGCATGAGAGGAAATATAAACTGCCTCTGGCAACTTTTCTCCACCAACCCAGCAAAAGGAACAGTTGAAAGTCCAATCTAGTTTTGAGAGAGGCAAATGCTGCAGCACTGTAGAAGAGATTTGGTCATCCTGTTCCCACCAAAATTGCTGAGTTTATTTATTAAATTTATAATAAATAAACTCAATTCCATAACAAGTCTGGGTGGCATATAATAATGAAACCATAACTAAAAAAATACAAATAAAACTGCAGGAACCCAGAAAAGAAAGACCATTTATTCTTAAAAGAATTAGCCCACAGGACTGTAATCCAGTCTAACCCATGGAAAAACCATGTTTTAAAGGCTGTTTTAAACATGGTCGGAGGGCGGGGGTCGGGGGAGATAATGTTGTCCCAGAGGGCAGGTGAAGAGTGAAGCCACATTTTCTAGATCCCATCAGATGACCCTGCTTAATAGATGGGACCTGGAGTACACTGGCTCTGGCCAATCATACAGGACAGGCAGAAACTACAGAAGACAGACAGTCCTTTAGATAACAAGGCCTTATGCCATGAAAGGCTGTACAGATAATAACCAGCACCTTGAATTGCACCTGGAAGTTTTAACATAAGCCATTTACCTTAATGGGCAATTCTAAAATGTTATTTTCCCAGTAAAGAAAGGGCACTTAGGTATATGCATGCAAGCAATACATTAATTCCAGCATATCCCATTCTAACACTTTCTCCCTTACCTGGAATGAAGTACTGCTCCTTGGCTGTAAAGAAAGATGGGCAAAGAATATTAATGTAACTCTTTCAGGCATATTAGAGCAAGCACATAAAGTGCAATACATGAAAAGGAATATCAATTGCACATAAAAGTATCAGCATATACAGATACATATATAGGTGCATATATTTACCTAATAAGTATATCTTTAAAAAACAAGCATATTTTCCACCATCTGTTATAGCACATGCATATTTTCTGGCACAAGAGTTAATTTTTTAAAAAATTAAGAGGTTGGAACACTTTAGTTTCTGAATTTCAAACTCAGTCAACCAATTTATAGTATGTATTCTGGACATTAAATAAGAGGTTCAACTGCAGGTTGGTTGAACATTTTAACCAAGCCATTCCTGTTGGTTTAAGTTCACTTTCAGGGTAGAAGATGGCTTATAGTTTATATATATCCTGATTCCTTAGATCTCTGGGCACAAGGAAGTTTAAAATGAGGTGGGGGAATGCAAAAGCAACAATATCTTGTGGTATGGAAGGAAGGAAGGAAGGAAGGAAGGAAGGAAGGAAGGAAGGAAGGAAGGAAGGAAGGAAGATAAGGATGGGAGAACATTTCTACATGTTCTTTACAGTCTATTGTGTGTTGAGACAAAACCCCTGGAAAGATGTGCTGGAATATGCAAAGGACACCCATTCTCAGTCTTCTGAACCCAAATTCAAAAGCAACCCTATAGCAGGAAAGCAGCTCATACGGGAACAGCGGAATTTCTTGCTCTTGATCTGTCCAATGCGCTTGTTGGCCAAGCGCCGGGGACTGGCACAACGAGCACCACTTGTTTCAATAGGATTGGCACGCAAGAAGTCTGCCAGCCACTTCAGGTTGCAGTCGCAAATAAAGGGGTTCTGGGCCAGATGGCTGTAGTAGGAAAGAAAAAGGAACAACTGAGCACATCCATTCAGGAATCTGTGGGCTGCCCTGTGGTTGATCAGAGAACCACATGTAGCTGCTAAGATGGTGCTTCTAGCCAGTACAAAGCTGAATGCTTTTTCAGGCATCTAGAGTGCAAAGTAGCCCCTTTCTTTGGGTTCCACTTAGTTGTCAGGACACTGGGGCCTGCCAAAAGCTCTGGTACACCCTCTAGGAATTTATTTTACTTATTTGTGATTTATGTATTTGTTAGGTTTATAGCCTGCCTTTCCTCCAGGAGCTCAAGATAGTATATGGAGCACTTTGTCCTCCAATTTTTCCCACCACCCACCATGTTGGATGGGTTGAGCTGAGAGATGACAGACTAACCCAAAGTTGCTCAATGAGCTTCTGAGACTGAAGGTGGGCTTAAATCTGGGTGTACCCAGTTATAGCCCAATACCTTAATCAATATACTACACAGTCTCAGTGATAAGACTGTAAGAACAAGACTTCTTGTTTCCTTTCAGATGACATATCTGTTATAATCTCCTCAGACTCTTGCCTGCCTTCCCTTTGGCAGTCCAGAATTCAAATCTCGCACCGTCCTTCCATCACCCCGTCAGACCCGCAACTAGGGTCTGTGTCACGGGGGCAAACATGGATTCCGCACCCCCCCCATTCAGTATACAAATACTATTTTGTCATTTTGGCGCCCCCCCCAGTGCGGTGCCCAGGGCACATGCCCTGCTTCCCCCCCCTGCCCCCGTTGCGGCCCTGCCCCTATCATCATTGAACAAATCTGTACAGAAGTCAGCACTCACAGTGTCTGGATGGCACGCAGGGTGGCAAAAGTGCCTTTAGCCAGGGTCTGGATCTTGTTGTCATAGAGAGAGAGCAGTGAGAGGTTCTGCAGGTCAGCAAAGGCATCTGCCCGGATGCAGTTAATCTTGTTGGCATTCAATAGCCTGGAGTGATGGAGCAATCATACTGTAGTAATGTGTGCATGCACTATGATGACGGTACTGGATATTACACAAAGTTATTCTTGCTCATTATGCAAAGGACCTACCCATGTGCACCCCATCAAGTTATTTGCAGAGCTCAGGATAAGAAATAAATTAAAATTGCATTTTAATCTGGAGTCATCTAATGCATACTTCCCAAGCCAATATGAAAATTAAGCAAAGTTATTCTTTAATATTTGCATCTTTCAGATTGTGTGATGCTGTTCTGTATTCATACAAAAATGCAAATCTTAGTGGAACTAACGTACCACAGTCATGGAAGCTGCTTGCAAAATTGTAGATTAGAAGAAAGAGTATACAAAAATATATATAACAAGGAAATGCAGAAGAAAATCTGTATGACTTTTCATGGAGTTATTGTTTAATGACAAACTTATGCAAAAATGAGATGCTATTATTTGAAGGTTGGAAAAATGACAAAAGGTGTACAACTATTTGTCCATCCCTAAGCCAAGTAGGCGGCAGCATTGCAACCAAAAACTCTCCCCACAACCCGAGTTCGATCCCAGAGGAAGCTGGATTCTCTCTCGGGTAGCCGGCTCAGGTCAACTCAGCCTTCCATCCTTCCGAGGTTGGTAAAATGAGTACCCAGCTTGCTGGGGAAGGTGATGACTGTGGAAGGCAATGGCAAACCACCCCGCTATAGTCTGCCAAGAAAACGTCACAAAAGTGGCGTCCCCCCAAAGGGTCAGACATGACTCGGTGCTTGCACAGGGGACCTTTCACCTTCAAGCCAAGTAAAGGGACAGAGAAAAGTCCACAAGGAAGAATTATATTATTAAAGACAAACAAGGTTTTCCTCTGGAATAATGCAGATGGAAGGGGAGAAAAAGTAGGTAGGAAGAGACGTAGAAGCTAATGTTGGAAATGAAATGATAACAATAGCAGGTGGAAATGTGGGAGAAAAAGATAGGTGAATAAGGAGGAAGTGAGGAAAATATCAGTTTTTAAGCAACTGGGGAAGCTGTTGGTTTCTGAAGATAGATGAATAAATATATTGATGGAAATGAAGTTCTAGATGATTGCAATAGAGGGTTTCCTGCTATGCTCATATCCAGATAACCATCCAGCTATCGTTCTTATTTATGCTTACAGTAGTTGTAGTGCATAGAGACCCCCAAATACTCCTTTGGGCAGCTCTGTGATCTTGTTCCCATACAAGACTCTGGAAAAGAAACAAAATCAGTCCTTGGATTAGTGGTGCCATTTCAATGTCCCTATATAGTGTATTGAGAGAGGAGGCCATCATCTATTATAGAATCTAAGATTCTATAATAGATGATGGCCTCCTCTCTCAATACACTATATCGCTTTTTAATATACAGTTTTAATATACACTATCGCTTTTTAATATACAGTTGCCTCATGACACATACAGCTGCAATGGTTTAGCATTTGAGAAGATGAAATATGGGTTCCTATAAGTATGCTCAAAATATGCAGTTGCTTAAGACAGCTGAATAGCTGAAGCTCCATGAAGCAGCAGTTTTCAAACATTCCACTGCAAACACCCTGAAAAGAAGGATTGCAATAATGTAGTATAATTAGTCACCATAATGGCATGAAAACCTGATTCACAGAAACATTTTTCCTCTGAAACTAACTATAAAATTGCATTATGAGGTACTACACTACGCATTGTAATTAGGAGATGAGCCAACTGAATTTACGTGGACGGAGATTTGGCAGCCTCTGGAAACTGAAATAGCTATTCAGAATATTGGCCAAAGAGACAGGGAATGGGGACTGGCATCTTCAGGAAGCCTCAAGTTGGCATTAACAGCTACTCTGGCATCAATTAAACGGTGCAGGTGGAGTCATGAAAGAAGACCATTTTTGCCCACCATGCAAGCAATACTTTGCATCCTTGACTATAGTAGTGTATTCCAGACTTTTTTCCCACTTACTACTCACAGAGAGTTGAGTGAACGAAGGCCTTGGAAGGCATCAGGTGCAATCTCGGAAATCTGGTTGTTGCTCAAGTCTCTGAAAGGTATAGACACAGTCAACATTCAGAAACACTTAAAAGGTTTGTCACTTTTCTTCTCTTTAAGTGACAATCCCTTCCCAAAAAGGGTCTATTTGTCACTTGCAGCTTCAATTCAAACTCTTAAATTATAGATTTATATAACATAAATCAGTTTTTCCATGACAGTTATGGACAGCATAGGGGCCATTTGACAACCTTGGAAAACTGAAGAAAGATACAGCATTTGGCTTATTTCTTGTTTCTTCCATTCTTTACCCACATAACCTAATATATTCTTGCACCAACTCCCCCTGAAATTCAGACTTGGATTCATTTCCTGTTCAAAGATAGAAGAGGTTTGAATGGATGCAGACTGAAATAGACTTATTTGTGTTTGGAAGGCAAATTGCCTTCCTGTTCACAAGATGGAGCATGGAAGGAGAAGATCTAAAGCAAAAATTGAGAACCACTACTCTCAACCTGCTAGCTGGAGGAATGCTAGGGATTGTAGAGCAGCAACATCTGTGGTTTTCAAATTTCTTATCTTTGACCTAGGTCTCATCAGCTTAATCTGCTGTTCAGTTTATCCTTTCCTCACTAGCTATCCTTCTCAGCTATCTTGGGATAATAGATAGACCCCAAGGATAAAAAGATAATTGTATGATGAGTAAAGATTGCATAGAAGGCAAAGAAACATAGACTGGACTAAGGTGGTGAGAGATGTAATTGACAGAGGCAGAATGACAGGATGGACATGATCTATATCAAGATACTCACATCCTACGCAGTTTCTTGTATGATGAGAAGGCTCCAGGGGGGATGGACTTGATGCCATTCAGTTCCAGACGTCTGTATGATAAGCCAAGCATTAGAAAGAAAACAACTTGGGCACACCAATAAAAATAGATGAAATGCCATATCTTTCAGAAGGGGTACTGTAGAGAGCAAACAGAATCATCTGCATAAAGAGAAGGGAGAGCTCTGCCCTATTTCCATGTGAGTTAAACTAGCATGACATTCAGCTCAG
The DNA here is from genome assembly GCF_035149785.1 of Candoia aspera. Taxonomy (NCBI): domain Eukaryota; kingdom Metazoa; phylum Chordata; class Lepidosauria; order Squamata; family Candoiidae; genus Candoia; species Candoia aspera. Next base: position 46,931,307 of record NC_086158.1, on the reverse strand, counting down.
TTTGAAGATTAATTAATAAACTTTTCATACGGTAAAATTGATGTATTATATGTTTTGGAAATCCATGCAGAGTTTTACATTTAGTGAAGTGATATAATCGTATGCACACTTGGCTACTCAGCACATTGTACTTTCATTTGCAAGCTAGTTATGTGGCTGTAATCAGACGATCATACGCTAAATAATTTCTCAGTTATCTGAAGCTGTAAATCTACATAATTCATTTTCCTAGTATGCCTACTTGGACATAATACATGAATTAGCTATGAGTTATATTTAAGCCTAGATAGAACGTCCATGAAATGTCCAAATGATGACCATTTAAAACCATTACTCAGGCTAGTTCTCTGCATAGCAGTTCATGCCTATAGCCCACAACATGGATTAGAGATTGTCTCCACATTATCACATACTTTAGATTAATAGTGGTGTAGAGAACATATTTTGTCTGCGCAATGGAACTACACAGGACTGATTTGGTGAATGGAGGAGGCACAAGGAGAAGCTATTTAAAGAAGCTTTCATACATTTGGTTATACATTAATATTCCACTCTCTTCACTTAAACAAATAAACAAAGGTGGATTCAGACAACCATTCATTGATTCATTCATGCAATTTACATGGCTGTCCACTCCACACACAACTTAGTGTGGTATACCCAATTAAAAGGAACAAATAACACCTGACAAAATAAAATGTATTAAAACACAAGAGGTGATTTAAACAACCATAACTATTAAAACAAGCTCATAAAACTACCTGGCCCAACACCCTCTTGGGGAGAGCTAAGTCTTTAGAGATTTTGGAAGGCAGGCAAGATCAAGATCATCCAGATCTTGGAGGACAGGGCTATTCTATAGGGCAGATGTGATGACAGAGGAGGCATTATCTCTTGTGTCCCATCACTGCTCGAGTAATGGGACCTGGAGCATGCCAACCCTATCAGATCTTATCAGATGGGTAGAAGTAATCAGAGATAGGTGGTCCTGCAAATAACTAGGCTCTATGCTATGAATGGCTTCATAGGTGACAACTAGCACCTTGAATTGCACTAAGAAGCCCACTGGCAGCCAGTGCAGCTCATGAAGTAGCAGTGTTACATGAGATGCACCCTCAGCTACTCACAACACTATATTCTGAACCAGCTGTAGCTTTTGAGTAAGCTTCAAAGGCAGACCCATGTAGAGCACGTTGCAGTAATCAGGTTAGAAGTGATCAAGTCATCAGTGACTATGAATAGGACCTCCTAATCCAGATATGGGTGCAGAAATGGGTCCCCTCCAATCAACGGCTCCCACCTGCTTCTCAAGCAGGAGCTGTAAGTGCAGGAGGACCGCCAGATTGTGATCACTTTTGATCTGGGCAGTGTAGCCCCCTCCAGAGCTAAAAATGAAAAATCTCCAGGATACAATTGCCCCCAACTCCACTGCTACTAGGTCTTGCTAGAGTTGAGTCTGAACCTGTTCCTCTCCATACAAATCCTCATAGCCTGCAGACAATGAGATAGAACATTGAGAGCATCATGTGAGTGACCAGAGGCTGAGATATATAGCTGTGTATCATTAGCATACTGAAGATACGTATCCCCATGTCACCAGATCATCTCCTCCAATGGTTTCATATAAATATTAAATAGGAAAGAGCAGAGTGCCAAACCATCTGGCACCCCACAAAGCAAGGGTCTGAGCTAGATCTCTTCCCTCCACCAATGCCAACTGGAAGCAACCCTGGAGGAAGGAAAAGAACCAAATTGTATAATTTGCATGTGTCACCATTCTGATATCATTGTGGCTTATTACATTCACTGATGTTTGTTTTCGTTTATCTCTGGAAAAAGAAATCTCTCATCCTGCACACTAGCAATACTGAAGGAGCTCCGTAGGAACCCATAAAAACTAGGATCATATCCAAATAAAGTCACAACTGAAAGGTACTTAAATGGTTCTTGGACTAGAATACTAAATTCCCTGTTTCACAACCATCTGAATCATTCCTACTCACATCTCTGTCATGGTTTCTGGTAAGTTGGCAGGGATGGCTGTTAGCCCTTTGCCACGACAATCTACAATGCCATTGCTACAAGTACACATGGCAGGACAGGACCCAGATGAAAAACTGCAGATATGAATCCTGGTAGCATCATCCTGGCCTGCAGAAAGAAAATTGAGAAAGTTACTGGGTTCTCTTGTATAAAGTCTGTCTCCCTTTGTGCAATGCAGAACCACTTAATCTTTGCTTGTGGAATATCTGTTTGCATGCATTAGTTGAATGCCACTTGCATAAATATCTGGCTGAAAGAGTCAGTCTTACAGAGAAATGAATTTCTATCCTTGATATGCCTCAAATAATAATATATTTTTAAATGGACCTAATTCACATGAAGATCCTTGTATTCTCTGTGCTGTCTGATCAATCCTGAGAACTCATGACAAACAGAATTCTCTTCAAAAATATAGGTAATTTTTGCAGCATGAAACAATTTCTGCTGTGCCTTGCCTATAAAATGAAATAGGAATGCTGAGATCATCATATTATGGTAAAAGAAAGTGTAGTTACGTATGCAGGAGGGAAGTTGGCAGGTTTGACTATTGAACTCTTTGCTACAAGTGCTACTCTGTCTTAAATGTGAAAGCAGAAAAGACCTCAGCCTGGCTGTTCTGGGGATCCTAAACAGAAAGCCAGGAGGGAAATTCATTCTTTTTGCCCCCACATAGAAAGCTCCTAGCACCCTGCTAATGCCACTGACCTGTGCAGCTGAATTCATTCTTTTGGATTTCTGCAACATTTAGACCACGTAAGGATGGTGGACCAGCACATTGTGTGAAGAGTCCAATAGTAGGTCGCTGGCGGAGCCACTGGGAAAGCCAACCCAAATGACAATCACAGATCAGCTGATTGGAGTGCAAGCGGCTGCAGAGACAAAGTAAAGGTATGGGAGGAAAGAAGAAGACATCTGTTGCTTAATACTTCTAATTTGCAAAGCCACTTCTAGAGAATAGGCTAGAGCTAATGAATTTGATTGAAAACTTGGGAACATTCTCTGGGAAGGAGATTCTGATTCTATAGGAGTAGGACTGAATCTTGCAGAAAGAAGTGGATTGGTCACCCAGATTTCTGTTTGCCCCTCCAGCGATGGCATTCACCCATTCCACATACAGACCCTGTTCCCAGAATGCACTCAGAAAAGGACCATTTGAGATAGGTAACTAACCCACTAACCAAACCAGACCTAGTCATGTCCAGGTTAAACTAATTCCATCCATCCAGTTGTGTTGTAAGAATACCTAACCCCAATCAATTGTCCAATTTTGTATATCAAGTCCCCAAAGAAAAAGAAATGGAGAGAAAGTAGCCAAAAATCTTACAGCTAAGGCCTAGCATCATGAAACACACCTCTCAAGCATGATTGGCAACAGTGACCAAGCCAATGGGGGAGGGGCTAGTGATGAAAGATGCCTTGTCAGTATCCTCCTCTTGCAAGGTCTTTTGGGATACCAGATAAATTGGGTGGAATTCTGTGTTCCCCAATGGTAATTTTTTACTGTGTGCTGCCAGAACCCCCAGTAAGGAGATTTGACTGGTTTAGCCACTGATCGGATTAAATGTCCTGTGGGAACAGAACTATACTTTACCTTTGAAGATCTTCCCATGTTGTTATAGTGTCTCACAAGTCAGGCTTGACTTTTAGTGTCTACATGGAAGTGTCCATGTAGTTTTTTTGGCAACAGGAAGTATTTGCCACTGATTTTGCAAGATTTTTTTTTCTTACCAGTTCAGCCTACAGCCCTGAGATTTTCCGGTGCTCGTTGATCCAAAAATTACCAGGATTGTCCCTGTTTAGCTTTTTCCAAAGTACCCTAGGTTGGCTATGTGCTACCACCTGTTATGAGTCTCCCATTATTATAGAGCTCCAGATAATGACACCCAGCATGTTGGGAGCATTTCACGCTGTGAGAACATTAATCCCAAGCCTAATCTGTAGAATCTAAAAGTGTCAATAAGAGTTTCCACCAGAACCTCTTATATTATTTATTAACTCCTCGTTCATCATGATGTATATGATATCAAGTCAATTATCTTCTATCTCACCCCACCCTACCACACCCAGGAGCTGTTTCCTTATGTGCTCACAAGGTGCGCAGTTTGGGCATATGGTTGAAGCTGGAGATGGGAATGGAGCTGATATTGTTGTTGTTCAAAGTCCTGCAGGAATGAGAAAAAGGAAAAGCATCACTTAATGCTTGAGATGCATGCACTCTTTTCTTTTCAGATTATGTGTTCAGTACAATATAGTTTAGTCATTTATGAGGCACACCTTCTCAGCTTGACAACCACTATTTATCTACTAATTCACTCTCCACAAATGGAGGAGAAGTCATGTTCTATGAATTCTCTTACAAAGGAAGTGATCTGAGAGTTTGTTGCCCACGGCTTCTAAGTCTGTAGCTCAGTCTAGGATGCAAAAGATAGAGCACCTTTTCCACCTTGGTGCCCACATATGGAATTCAACCCCAAAATTCTGCAGACAGCATAATCACTAATAATAATTCTGGGATTTGAAGTCCACACATTTGGAAGACCCTGAGATTGGGGAAGACTGCAAAGTAGAAACTTGTATATGTCCTTAAGAGAGATACTTACAATACTTCCAGACCACGGAGAGCACGAAAGGCCCCTTCCTCAATGCAACTTATATGGTTCTTGTCCAGCTGCCTGTTTGAAGAAAGAGAGAATGAAACTGGTACCTATTCCAGATGTACAAGAAAGATGTTCCACACATAAATCAGCACAGTTTTAGCAGATGAGAAGTGAAAGAACATAAGAGAACTGTGGCCAGGAATAAGGAGCATTAGAGAACTGCAAGAACCAAAGATGGGAAGGTTTGATTGGGGAGAATTATGATTTGGGGTGCATCAGAGGCCACAAATATTAATATATGGGGAATGTATTTCCATTGTTTTTAACTTATTTATCTTCCTTTACATATGCTTATGAAATCAACACCTCCATCATCTTGTTATGCTGCCTCATTTTGGTGGGAGGTTCCTGGGAGGGATGAGTGAAGAATGCCAAAAGTGTATGCCAAGAGAATATATTCCCACCAGAGTACCCAAGGCACGAAGGTCACTCGGCTGTCCATCTAAAGCAAGCAGGGACTTACGCTGGGCAGCAGCAATGTAAGAAGACACTGGAGAGGTTAGTGAGAATGTCAAAGCCATAATTTCATATTATGTGAGAGAAGGCAATGATAAACCACTTCTGTATTTTACCAAGAAAACCACATGGATAGATAATGAAAACGGATTGACAATACAGTGTCGGATGATGAACCCTGAGGTTTGATGGCACTTGACATGTTATTGAAGAAGAGCTGAGGATCTGAGGTGTTTATGAAGTGGCTAGATTAAACCCTTTGGGATGTCTAGTTGTTGATGTTGCCATGCGGGAAGAGAAAATCTGAAGCTGCAAAGACAGAATTACTGTGGGAACATGAAGAGGCATGAACATGGAAAAGAAAAAAAAATGAAAATTGAAATGTATCAACTACACATTAATATCTTAGGCATCAGCTAATTGAAATGGACTAGAATGGGACACTTTCAGTGAAAAGATGATACTGTTTACTACTCAGGATACAGAAGAAGAAGAAGAAGAAGAAGAAGAAGAAGAAGAAGAAGAAGAAGAAGAAGAAGAAGAAGAAGAAGAAGAAGAAGAAGAAGAAGAAGAAGAAGAAGAAGAAGAAGAAGAAGAAGAAGAAGAAGAAGAAGAAGAAGAAGAAGAAGAAGAAGAAGAAGAAGAAGAAGAAGAAGAAGAAGAAGAAGAAGAAGAAGAAGAAGAAGAAGAAGAAGAATGTTCCTTTCATAGCCAGAAAAGATATAGCAAGAACAGTACTTGTGTACAGTGCAGTCAATGACTGAATAATATCAATTAGATTTTGTGGATAACCTTTTAATATGATGATTATCCAAGTGTATGCTCCAAGCACTGATGCAGAAGAAGAGGAGACTGATGGGTTTTGTGGTCAAGTTCAATCTGAAATAAATAGAATATGCAAGCAAGATCTGCTGCTTATGGTTGGAGACTGGAATGTAGTTAGGCTATCTGAAATGAAGCAGGAAAATGACTTACTAGTTTCTGCCAATCCAAAGATTTCTTAATTGCTTCCACAGTCTTCAAACAACCAGAATGTGCATGGACATCATCAAATGGAGGACACAGAAATCAAATTGACTAAATTTATGGCATAAGGAGGTGGAAGAGCTCAGTTATAACAGTAAAGAGGTGGCTAGGATCTGGCTGTGGAACAGATCACAAACTGTTCATTTGCTAGTTCCAAGTCAACTTAAAGTGATTGGTAGTGGAAGAACAAAGCCAACCAGTTACCACAATATGATCTTCAGCATGTACATACCATTTTCAAGGACAACATCAGGAATCACTTTGAAGTCCTGCATCTCATTGTTAAGGAACTGTGGAATTGATTTAAGAAGTCGTTAAGGCTTAATGTGAAAAGAACTGCCAAAGAGAGAAACAGAAGAAAACAAACTGGATGTCAGAACAGATGGTGAAAATTGCCAAGAGGAAAAGAGAAACCAAAGCCAAGAATGACAAAGATCTTAGGAATTTACCAAAGAATTTTAGAGTGCTGTTAGAAAAGGCAAGAAGTAATATTACAACATCTGTAAAGACATCAAAAATGGAAACAGACATGGAAAAACAATGAGTTCTCTGAACTCAGAAGAAGATTCTATTTTCGAATTGATATGCTAAAGGATGCCAATGGACAGACAGTAACTGATTCAAAGGTCAAAGACAGAAGGACCATACTGAAATTATACGTAGTAGGGATGTCAAAATTCAAGATATTTTAGACAATATTTCCTCTTTACACGAACCTTAACACTAGAAGATGAAATTAGAACAGCACTGTGGTCATTAGCAAGTCAGATTGCTAAACAAATTGATGAAATATCTATAGGAATATGGCAAGCAACAGAAGAAGAATCAATACATGTTCTTACTGAGCATGGCAGCAAATCTGTAGAATGACACAGTGGGCAACAGATTGGAAGAGGTCAATCAACATACCAATACCAAAGAAAGAAAACCTAACAGGGTGCACAAACTATTAATTTCACATGCTAGCAATCATCCAATGCATATTAGAGCCCTACACAGAAAAGGAGATGCCAGATGTTCAAGCTGGCTTTAGAAGAAGCTGAGGAAAATGGGACATTATTTCTGATGCATGTTGGTTAATTGAGGAAGCTCAAGAATACCAAAAGAGTTCAGTAATACATACTTCATTGATTATAGAAAGGCCTTCAATTGTGTTGACCATGTCAAGCTGTGGAATGTACTTAAAAAAATAGGAATCCCAAAACATCTGCATGAGAAACGTATGCAGGTCTGGAAGCCAAATTCCACAGGAAACATGGCAAGACAGACAGGATCCGGATCTGCAAAGAAGTGAGACAAGACTGTATACTCTCCCCTTATTTATACAATCTATATGCTGAATATGTATTGAGGGAAGTTGGATTGAAAGAAGATGAATGAATTTTAAATTTAGAGAAAGAAACATAAATAATCCTCACTGTGCTGATAACACTATGTTGATGGCTGAAAACACAAATGATTTGGAAACTTTAAAAGTGAAAGTCAAGGAGCACAGTGAAAAAAATGGGACTAAGACTAAATAGAAAGAAAATAGAAAGACCCAACAAATAATACCAGGTATTGGAACCAGCCATTTAATTGACAATGAAGACACTGAAGTGGTGGATAGTTTCTGCCATTTAGGATTTACTATGAACAGTAAAGATAGTTAAGAAATACATCATAGTCTAGTTTTTGGTAGGGTAGCCATGAAGGTTTTGAAAAATATATTCAGATGCCATAATGTGTCTATACCTACAAAGATCAGAACTGTGCAGGTAATGGTATTACCTGTGATTCTATGGAAGTAAAAGTTGGATTTTGAAGAAGCAAGATAAAAACAATATTGACCTTTTTTAACTTTGGTGTTGGAGAAGAGCCCTGAGAATACCATGGATAGCCAAGAAAACAAACAAATGGATAAAAGATAAATCAATCCAGAGTTCTCACTCAGGCACAAATGGCCAGTCTCAAATTATTGAAGTTTGGACACAGTGCACGAAGATCTAGCTCTTTTGAGAAGTCTATAATGCTGAGAAAGGTGGAAGGAAAAAGGACAACCAGCAGCAAACAATCAGATTCAATTATAGCAGCAAAAAATGCATTATTGGAAGACCTGAAAAGCTATGCTGGAGAAAGATCATCCTGAAGATCTATCTGTGTGGTCGCTAAGAGGCAACACTAACTTGATGGCACATAATCAATCATAAATTCAACAGCACGACACAATGGCAAACTATCCTGTCTGCCAAGGTCACTCACAAGTTCTTGAGATCAGTGGCTCCACGAAATGCCTTTCTGGGCACAGCCTGAAGAAGGTTTTCACTCAGGTCTCTGCAGAAGAGAAATTTGGAAAAAAAAAGTCAGTTAAGAGGAAGACAGCTGACAAGGCAGTAGGAGACAAGAACTGGTGAAGAACAGTTAGTAGCTCAGATGCATGGTCACCTTTACTACCATTACACACACCGGAATTATCCATACGGTTGCTAAGAGTCAACAGTGATTTGATGGCACTTAATCAAGAATGAACTCTGGCAATCAACAGATCCCACATTGTCTGAGATGCTTCTCTTTTCAATAAATGCTACTTCGGGTAAATTTGCAGTAACAAGGTGTTCTATTTGTATAACCTAATGACTTGGTTTTAAGAAGAGCAAGGAATTCTTTTTTTTTTTTTTTTTACAAAACTCTTGTAAAAGAGGCACTAATAATAAAGCACTGTTCAGCAAACAACAAATCTAAGATAATAAAACAGTATATTCCAGTATGTCATTAAAGACTTATAAATTTGAGGAATATTTCATATTCTTTCTCTATACAGAATCCAAATAGCCCTATGGGACGTAAAGCTAAATGTACTTCATCAACACAGCACGAATCACTAACAAGACTACAAACAACATTAAATCAATACTATAAATTATAGATCAAACTAAGATATAATTCTTTTGAATTATCTTATTCAAGAATGGTTTCCAATTATAATTAAATTCTACATCAGATTTTCTCTTCAATTAGGATGTTATTCTAGACATTGAAGCATATTCTCACAATTTAGTTAGTCGTTCTTCCAGAGAATGAATCAAAAGTCTTTTCCAGTAAAAATCACATAGGATCTTCTGAAGGGTTTAGCACAGTTTAATAAGAGTATCTCAGGTTGTAATGGAATTACAACTTTCCAAATTTGTCCCTTTCTACTTTTAGTCATTTCCCAGTATTGTTGTGCTTTGCAACATTGCCACCACACACATATATATATAAAAGATCCAACCTGTTTGTTAAATTTTCATTTTTTTTTTAGAAAAAGCATTATTCATTTAAGCAATCAAAACTGGAGTAACATACCAAAGATAAAACATCAAATGCCAATTCCAAGTATAATGTTCAAAGTATTTGATGTTCTTCTATTCAAATTCCCACTGTTGTGTCTCTCTGACTAAATATTTAAATTCTTTATCCATTTGACACACAATCTTTAACTTGTTCAGATTCTGAATCATACTTCACTAGTAATTTATAAATTGTGCCTAAAGATGTTCAGTAGATTTCAAATTCAGTCACGTCTCTCAGTGTTCCCCCCTTCTTTCTGTACAGTAATTCTTTTGTTGCTGTACTGCTTGTTTGTTTGAAGTTGATGGGCTGAGTGTTTCACAGCATATATAAAAGCTACCAAGATAGTGGACAGTTGACTACATATTTCTGGATTACAACACATACACTCACTCTCTCTCACATTTGCACACATCGCTACATTGTTTGCAAATAATTGAATGATAATGTTTTCTACTAGCTTCCAGCAGAGGGCAGAATAGGCTTTTAATTGGCATTGGGTATATCCCTCCATTCTTTTTTCGTTTCTAAGATCTTTGAGATAGAACATCTGGCTGTGCAGATTTGACATGTAACATTTGGGAAGTCCTGGTTTCTTAGTGCACATTTTGTGCCAAACAACCAACCATAATTGATTCATGTCATAGCAGAAACACTTCTTTTATAGTACGTATGCAATGCTTCTGTAAACCAGATCAGCCGTTGTTGCTGGGGAAAGCTAAAGGCTATGAGATCTGGTTTGCAAAAATCCAGAGACTCACTAGATGGCAGAGTCTCCTGGATTTTTGCAAACCAGGTCTGATAGCCCTAGGAAAGGAAGAACTAATTTCATGTCTCGCTGTGGAACTTACATTGCACATTTTCTGCTCATGGAGAGAAAATATTGCCCTGAAAACATCTGCCTTCATTTCCTCAGGATCTAACCACTGCTCTACAAAAGGCAGGATTTCTTCTGCCTCCTTCTCCTCCCTAGTTTAGAATGGCACCCCAGGCGATGATTAGTACTGCACACACCCTAGTCCACTACTAAGGCAGTATATATTAATTCACTGAGTATGACTGTTAAACAACCTGGTGACCAAAACAAAGGTTTAACAGGTCTTTGTTCCATCAAGAAATCAAGGAATTTCTGCCAGGAATTCATCTTCTGCTTTTCAGTAGCAACACAAACATAAAAAAACAAAACAAAACATGAAAGAATAAAACTCTGTTACGAAAATGTTATCTCTCTTGTGTGTTTCACAAAACTGTTTTCCCCACAATTTAAGTGTTCTGTTCCAACTTCTTGAACCATATAAATTGCTTTATTGTAAAAATGGGACAACATTGATAGATTTAATAGATCCCTGAAGACTTTTTGTCATTACTCTCTTAAAACTCCAATGAAGGATATTATCACCATGCTGTGACAATTGCAGCTCCTTCTGCTCACAGAATCATGGCCTTGTCAAAAAGCCAGAACAGAACTTACTATTCAGTTACAACAGGGCTTTTCCAACACTTTGTGGCATTTTCAAAAGACTTTTAAAAAAACATATAGATACTCCAAAGTCAGACATTTCTGCTGCTTTATTCTCAGAAATGAAAATTTTACAGTTCGGAATAGATGCTCTAGGAAATTTCAGCTCTTTTTACAATATTTTTGCTCAACATGGGTGCTTATCAGCTCAGTTCATTCACTGCTTCCTATTGAGAATTTTTATTCACTGCTGGATCATTGCCTCTCTTCTATCCTTAGTCAAGAGCTCTGTCAAACTGTCACAGAACTGTGTGATTGCAGGACTTGGAAGAAACACTAAGCGTCTGACCTTTAGAGATCTTATCTTTCAGAAAGACAGCTTCCTTCAGGATCTTTTTCCTGAAGGAAAGGATGGGGTTCCTTTGTACAAGTCTGATTTCACTCAGTTTCATGGTATTTCCAAGGAACATTAAGCTGCCAGTTTCCCAGACATGAACTGCTCCAGTGTTGATGGATAACAGTTTGCAGCAAGAACTCTGTCTGGCTCTAGAAGAATAACCTGGCCGTTATTTCCCCCGTCCAGCCATCCATTCATGCTGAGTCAGATAAATGGATATCCAAAGACAAGCAGCTTTATTACAGAAGAAGAGATCACTACCTAGCAATGAGTGGGAAATGAGCTGAGCATGTGATTAGACCCATGCACATCACCAACTATCTTCCTGGCCATTCAAATGCTCTACTACACAGTTGAATCATTTTTAGGTCCTACTCTAGTCATCTCCACTTTTATGCTTCTTTATTATTTGATATTTAACTAAGGAATCATATATTTGGAATCTTTCTAATTATATATAATTTTGTATAATCTCTTTAGAGTTTGAATTTCTAATAACCACCTTCTCTCCCCTCCCCCCGTATATATGACTGGCGGTGAGCGGGGGGACTGCGGCGGGCATTGGGAGGTCCCAGCAGGCCTCGGTGGGCGTCGGGAGGTCCTGGGGGACTCTGCAGCCTGCGGGCTGGTGCGGCGAGCTGAACAGGCCGGAGCTGGGCGACACAACGGCCTTGACGGTGGGGAGGTGTGGCCTGAGCGTCTCCGTGGTTCCAGACCAGCCTCGGTGGCTCGGGCTCACAACAATTGCGGCTTGCGGTGAGGAGCAGTGGGCCTGGTGCCTTTCTGGCCCCTGGCCCTCGGCAGCAAGGCTGGCCTGGCAGCGGTTGGCAGAGTGGTGAGCCGGCAGAACGATGAGCCCTGGATGGGATGGGATGGCTGGGCCAGGCCTTGGTGGTCGTGGTGACTCTGCGGTGTGTTGTGAGGAGCGGTGGGCCTGGGGCTTTCTTGGGCCCTGGTCTGAGGCAGCGAGGCTGGGCCCTGGCAGTGGCTGGTGGAGTGGCGGACCGACAGAATGACAAGACCCGGATGGGACAGCCAGGCCTGGATGGAACAACCGTCTCCAGGATAGTGGATTCCACACCAGAGCCTCCTGGTGGAAGACTTTGGGGGGAGGCTAGGGTGTGGGTGCGAGTCATCCCCTAACCTTCCCAGAGACGGCAGGCAGTTAAGAGGGTCCCTCCTGTGTGGGTGTGGTACTCCCCTCCGAGGGTGAGAGATTCGGGGGGGGGGCAGAGTTGTGTGTTTGTGCATGAGAGTGTGAGAGAGTGTCTACCCCCTGTATCAGAGACGGGGGGGTACAGGAATGGGTGCGTGCTCCCCTATCGACCAGTAAGAGAGGCTGAGGGGGGCACAGGGTAGGTGTGCGGAGCTCTGGCTAGACTCCCGCAGCACCGAGAGCGTGAGCTGGTGTGCTGCGGGGCTGGCCATTGCCCGGCTGTTGATCGGGAGAATGGGTGAATGAGGGAGGAGACCCTTATTTCCACCCAGGGTTTCTGGAGGTCTGGGAGTGGAGGCAACTAGGCCTGGAAATTCTGGGGGCTATAGAGTGGGGTATATCAAGGTGGTGACAGGTCGGGGATGCTATGACGGGAACCAGAGGGTGGGCCATCTTTGGGGAAGACACCCTCGGTGTTTGTTACCGGTGGCGTGTTCCAGCCTTCCGAGTTCAGACCCGGGCCCTGGACAGCAGATCCTTGAGGGCCCTGATCTCCGGCTGCTGCTGCTTAACGCCAGGTCAGTCAACAACAAAGGCCCCCTCATATGCAATTTGATCGCAGAGGAGGGGGCAGACCTGGCGTGTATCACTGAAACCTGGCTGGGCTCAGAAGGGGGGGTAGCCTTCTTGGAAATGTGCCCAGCTGGGTTTCGGGTGTGGCACCAGCCGAGATACCAGGGTAGGGGAGGAGGGGTGGCTGTTGTCATCCGAGAGTCTCTTGTGGCCTTCAGGGGCCCTGCCCCACAAGTTGCCAGGTGTGAGACTCTGTTCTTCAAGTTGGGTTCCCAAGAACAGCTTGGAGTATTGCTACTGTACCAGCCCCCCTGCTGTGTAGCAACCTCCCTGCCTGAGCTGCTGGAGGCCATCTTGGGTTTGGCGGTGGAGTTCCCCAGGCTTATGGTTCTGGGGGACTTCAACCTGCCATCCCTGGGGCATGCCTCAGAGGCAGCTCAGGAGTTCATGGCTACCATGGCAGCCATGGGCCTGTCCCAGATCATTCGGGACCCGACTCGAGACAGTGGTCTCACTCCGGACTTGGTCTTCTTGTCGGAACAGTGGCAACGTGATCTGAGGGGAGAGCTGCATCTATCCCCATTGTCATGGTCAGATCATGCCCTGGTGGCCCTGAGATTCTCTTATGCCGCTCCCCTCCGCAGGGAGGCAGGACCCTCGATTGGTCCGCCCCCGGCGACTGATGGACCCAGTGAGGTTTCAGAGGGAGCTGGGGGAGGTGCCCATGGATCTGCTGCACAGTCCAGCGGAGGCCCTGGCTGCTGCCTGGAACAGGGAAGTGGCCGGGGCCTTGGATAGGATTGCGCCTGTGCGGCCTCTTTTGCCTCATCCAACCCGACACTCCCCGTGGTTCATGGAGGAGCTGAGAATTTTGAAGAGGCTTAAGAGGCGCCTAGAGTGCCGCTGGAGGAAGACAAAGACCAAATCCGACCGAACACAAGCTAGGGCCGCTATTAAGGCCTACCTTGTGGAGGTAAGAGCGGTGAAATGGCAGTATTTCTCCGCTCTTATTACATCCGCAGATTGCTGCCCAATGGTCCTGTTTAAGATCACACGTACCCTTTTGGGGAAGGGGGGCCCAGTGACCCACCTACAAGGCCGTGCAGAAGAGTATTCTGAGCATCTGCAGGATAAAATCACTCAGATCCGGTCTAAGTTGGATTCCATGCATGAAGCAGGGTCTGTGGAGATACCAAGGGAACATTTTAGCCTTGTTATCTGGGAGCGGTTTGATCCGGTTGGACCCGAGGAAGTGGACAGGATCCTCCAGATTGTGAATGCCACCACCTGTTATTTAGATCCATGCCCCTCCTGGCTGGTGAAGGCAGCTCAGGAGGTGACGTGTGGTTGGATCCAAGTGATGGTAAATACATCCTTGAGTGAGGGGGTGTTCCTGACGGCCTTTAAGGAGGCACTGGTGTGCCCCTTCCTCAACAAGCCATCTCTGGACCCAACTGTGCTGGACAATTTTCGTCCAGTCTCCCACCTCCCCTTTTTAGGGAAGGTGGTTGAGAAAGTGGTGGTGTTACAACTCCAGAGGGTCCTGGAGGAAACAGATTATCTGGACCCCTTTCAGTCAGGTTTCAGGCCAGGATATGGGACAGAAACTGCATTGGTCGCACTTATGGATGATCTCTGGCGGGAGCGGGATGGAGGCAGTGCATCCATCCTTGTTCTCCTTGACCTCTCAGCGGTTTTCGATACCATCGACCATGGTATCCTTTTGGGACGACTCAGGGAGTTGGGGGTGGGCAGAGTAGTTCTGCGCTGTTCACCTCCTTCCTCCAGGGCCGGTCCCAGTCGGTGGTGATAGGAGAGGAGAGATCCGGCCCTCGACCCCTCCATTGTGGGGTGCCACAGGGTTCGGTTCTCTCTCCTCTCTTGTTTAACATCTACATGAAACTGCTGGGTGAGATCATCCATCACCATGGGTTGAGGTATCATCAGTATGCTGATGATACCCAATTATACATCTCTATCCCAGGTGAGGTAAGTGATGCAGTGACTGCCCTTTCTCGGTGCCTGGGGGCTGTGGGAGTCTGGATGGGGAACAACAGGCTTCAACTGAACCCTGGTAAGATGGAGTGGCTGTGGGTTGATGGGGCTTCATCTTCCGGGAAAGTCATCTTTAGTTCTGGATGGGGTGGCACTGCCCCAGACAGACTCAGTGCGTAATCTGGGGATTCTCCTGGACTCACGACTCCTGCTCGAAGAGCAGGTGGCAGTCGTGGCCAGGAGGGCCTTTGCACAACTTCAGGTTGTACGCCAGTTATGCCCGTTCCTGGATCGTGAAGCCCTCCGAACAGTCACTTACACCCTGGTTATCTCCCATATAGACTACTGCAATGCGCTCTACATGGGGCTACCCCTGAAGAGTATCCAGAAGCTTCAGCTGGTCCAAAATGCAGCTGCGCAGGCTATTTTTGGTGCACCTAGGTGGGCACATATAATACCGTTGCTGCGTGAGCTGCACTGGGTGCCAGTTTGCTTCCAGGTCCAATTCAAGGTGTTGGTTATTACCTTTAAAGCCCTACATGGCACGGGGCCAGGTTACCTGAGGGACCGTCTCATCCCCATTACATTGGCCCACCCCACCTGTTCATCCAGAGAGGGCATGTTATGGACCCTGTTCATAAGAGAATTTCATCTGGCGGGGCCCAGGAAGCAGGCCTTCTCTGTGGTGGCCCCCGCTCTCGGGAATATCTTGCCCCCGGAGCTGAGGCAGGCCCTTCTCTCCTGACCTTCCGGAAGGCCCTGAAGACCTGGTTTTGCCGTCTCGCCTGGGGTGGGAAAGGGAATAACCATTCTTGGGGATGGCTCGCACCCTAGAGTCCCTCCCACCAGCCTGGATTTTACATTTCTCTTGGATTTTATTTATTTATTGGGTTTTATTATAATTGTTTTATGTGATTTTAATGTTTATGTTTTATGGGGAATTTTATTGTAAACTGCCCAGAGTCCCTCTTCTGGGGGAGATGGGTGGTGGCTAAATATGAGTAATAAATAAATAAATAAATATGTAGTCATTTTTAATCAGAGAACTTTATTAGAAAGATTTAAAATAGACAAAAGAGTTTATGGTTTTGAACATTGTAAGACTGAGTTTGAAATGAAGTTATGTACAAATGATGAACATGTAATTGCTAAAATGTAGAAACTTCTATTGAAATTTGAAACACAAGAAGAACAAGTGAAAGAATGTATGATAAAGTGGGCTAAAAATCTTGATTATATTATACAGATGGAACAATGGGAATATACGTGGTTGAAAGGACTGAAATTTACACTATGTTATAATCTTAAAGAGAATTTTTGTAAAATGATGTACTGTTGGTATATGTCACCAGAGGAATTGTCTAGAATGTATAAAGGCACTTCAAATTTATGTTGGAAATGAGAACAATAAGAAAAGTCATTTTATCATGCTTGGGGGACGTGTAAAAAAGCTAGAAATTTTTGGATTCAAATACATGCACTGATTCTTAGGATTTTAAAGATTAATATACAATTGAGACCAGAGGTCTTTCTTTTGGGACTGATGAACAAACAGTTGGAAAAAGTCACAGAACTTTGTCTTGGTATATATGATAACTGCAGCAAGATTATTGTATGCACAGAGATGGAAAGATTCGGCAATACCTACAATGGAGGTTGGTGAAGATGATGGAACTTGCTCAAATGGCCAAATTGACCTGTTTGATTAAAGAGAAGACAATGTCTACATTTACTGATGACTGGAAATCCCTTATGGACCTTTTGCAGAAAACAGAAAAAAATGAACTTATGGTTTATGGTTTTGATGATTAGACAGGATAGATTTTAGAAAGAAGAGAGTCATGTTATAATTTTAGAGAAAGAGGTAAATTTATAATTGTACCTATAACTGCTGTAAAGAAGATCGGAAGCCACTTTTTTGCATCTTTTTTCTTTGTTTTCTATTTTCCTTTTCCTTTTTTCGCCTTTCTTGCACTTTTAGCTTTTTCTTTGATTTCTTTTCATAAATAATACATAAAAATAAAAAATAAACTTTGCCTACAAAAATATACTTACTAATTCATATTAATTATCATGCACATAAGTATGAAAATGCATATAAATGTTTGTGCAGACTTTAAAAATATCACAAACTGATACAAAAATGGGGCAAAACAAATTTTGTGCTTAATACAATGTAATAATTATAAAATATCAAACAGATTTATTTAGCCCTATTTATAACCTATATACAGAAGATGAAATTCAATGAGGTTTGCAAAAAATAAAAGCATTATATTACTTTAGTTCAACTAGTAGGCACAGGTGCCTTGTTCTGTGTCCTCGAACACACAAGTCATGACTCAACTTTTGTATTTAATACCCATCCTTTTGCCTCTCCTGATAACTATTCAGGACAGGAGAAATTAAGGCAGGGGTACCATGATATCTCTGGCTTCCCTGGCTCCTCTGATAAAAAGTGCTGATAATCAAGGGCCAGATGTCTGTGAATTGAAGATAATGCAGTGCTCCCATCACTTCTTGGATGACTTGACCTCATCAGCTCCAGCAGCTTCCATCCAACACAGCATCAAATTTTCCAGAACTGAAATTTGCAGAATCCAATCAATCCTCATAAACCATCAGGGTTGTGTCAAACATTGTATAATAGTGCCTATTTCATGAAGTGCCCTACATTATACTTAGCATGTGTACATGTGATTTAATACCAGGAAACTAAAACTCCACTCCAATAAACAGCTTAATAACACTCACTATACTGACATTCCTTCTTGTGGTATATGCCAAAAACATTCTGCTCACAAAAACATTTTTATCTCCTTTATTCCTGTGATATTAAAAATGGTTAGTCAGTATCTCTTATTCAAACACTTCCTTAAAACTGGAATGACCATGCTTTAAAGACCAATCTAACAAAATTTCTAATGTAGTTGTTATCCCATCCCACCACAAATTTATGGCCCTTAGAGAATTTCATAGGAACATGTGTCTGCCTCAGTGAGAGCCAGTCTGGTCCAGTGGTTAAGGCTCTAGGCTAGAAACCAGGAGACCGTGAGT
The DNA here is from genome assembly GCF_035149785.1 of Candoia aspera. Classification (NCBI taxonomy): domain Eukaryota; kingdom Metazoa; phylum Chordata; class Lepidosauria; order Squamata; family Candoiidae; genus Candoia; species Candoia aspera. The sequence goes on along the minus strand of NC_086158.1, from coordinate 46,913,179 downwards.
TCTAGTCCCATCTTAGGCATGAAAGCCAGCTGGGTGACCTTGGGCCAGTCTCTCTCTCTCTCTCTCTGCCCACAATGTCAGGCTTGGGTGGCAAGCCTGTCAGTTAATCCCTGTTGCAACCAAAGGATCAACATTTAGTTGATCCGAAAAAGTGGACCCTGTACCTGCAGGAAAAATGCTAGGGAGAAAAACGACTGTTATCCAACATCCATAGGGCACAGCTTTCTCAGTGGGGTGCTCACTCAGACAAGCAAGCCAAGCATTTAATCTCCTGCCCTTTGGGCCAGGCTGAGTCTGATGCAATAAGGGGATGCAATGGTATTGTGTGCCTCTCATTCTCTTGGCTAATCCCAACTTCACACTTTAACCTGATTGAAGCATGTTTGGCTTGCCAGTTCCTTGTGCTGAGAGGATTAGGGCTGGACACAGCAGGATGATAATTGCTTCTTACGGCTTCAGATCAACCATCCTATTTCCAATGCACGGTTGCCATCAGTGAAACAATCATCCTGCGGTTGTGGAGTTCCCTTCTCAAATTTCCATAGAAAATCTTGAAGATTGTACTTAAAAACTGCTTATCAGTGGTTTCTCATTAAATTGGAAAGAGGTAATAAGTGGGATGCCACAGAATTGAAATCTGGGTCTTCTATTCTTTTATTATTTTTATTAATGATTTGAATGAAGATGTAGAAAGAATACTTATCAAATTTGCACCTTACACAAAGCTGAAGTGGACAGTTAATGCCTTAGAAAGATAGAAATAGATTTCAAAGCAATGTTTCTGGGTTAGAGAAAAAGGTTGCAAGTAATAGAATGAAATTTAATAGAAACTAATAATAAGTTCTTCACTCTGGAAACAAATGTCAGATGCATTGGTACAGGATGGAGTACATCAAAATTGGCAATAGTACTTGAGAAGAAGATCTTGGAATAATTCTTGATTGCAAACTGAATATGAATCAGCAGTATAATGTGACTCCAAAAAAAAAAAGGAAATGCAATTTTAGGCTGCTTCAAAATCATGGCAGGAAGAGTTCCAACTAAGTCCTTTTTTTTTTTTTGCCAGAATCAACCTTGAATACTATCTCCATTTCTGGGCCTCAGACTTCAAGGATTCAGAGAAACTAAGAGGTTCAGACAAGGCAATGAGGATGTTCAAGGGACTAGAAACTAAGTCCTCAAGAGAGACTGAAAGAGCTGGGTGTGTTAACCTTGAGAACACTTAGGAGGGTTACTTCAAATACTTGAAAGGATGGTGCACAGAAGTAGCTCAGGAGATGCTTGCTATCATTCCAGAGTTAGAGAAATGGAGTAACGGATTTAAGTGACGGGAAGGAGATTCAGATTGCTAGGAAAAGCTTCCTAACAATGAGAGCAGTTGAAGAGTACAGTCAAATACTCAGAGGGCACCCCTTCACTGGATGTCCTCAAGGAGAGGCCAGGTGGCCATCTGTTGGATTCCTGCACTGAGCAGGGGCTTACTCAGTGACCTAAAGGGGTCTTCTAACTCTACAATTTTAGTATTTATCTTTTCCATACCAAGCATGACTTAGCTTATGCTGAGGTATCTTTCCAACTAGCTAGAGGGTGCAACCTAGACCCTTTCTCTATTACAGAATTAAAGTGTCAATCTCCATCTTGATTCCATTGCATCTACTCCAAACCCTGCCAAATAGTGTCCTGACTGGTGAATGCGCCACTTGTTTTAGGAAAAACAGTGGGTTTTTCTACTGACTTTGCTGTTCTTCTTCAGCTTGTTACCAGCCAGTGGAGAAAACATCCCCCAAGCAGGGCACTGTAGCAGAAAGGGGGAAAGCTAATTTTAGAAGTCTGACTGTCTTTTTTAAACTGATTTTTCTTTTCCTCTTTCCATACCCCAGTTAGGCATCTTCCAAGTTTAAAATAATGCGAAATAAAGAAATATATGGAAAGGCATCAAGACAGATAAAGTACAAGGAAACAGACAAATAAGCACAAATATATCCCTCTGCTTCCTCAGATGAAATAATGGAGGTTTGTTCTGTTCTTCTCTACCTTGTTGGAAGCCTGTTGAGAGAAGGTGGGGCCAAACCAGAAAATGAGGGATCTGACAGTTCTGAAAAGAACTCAGGAAATAATTGTAATGGAGAGGACAGCAACTGGGAGAAATGGTTGAAGTGAAGGGATGAGAGAAGGGGCATGTATGTGCCTCTCAGCACTCTCAAAATATGCTTCTGATCATGCCTCCTGCTGCTGACCTGACTTCACCTCCACAATAATGGATGGTAAAACATACAGGAACTGATTTCCACACCTTCATGCTGGCTTTGGATGGTACTAGAGTAAGCCATGGGGATCAATATTAATAGGGCTAAGGATGACTTAAGCCCATCTCCTTCATGGGAGGGGCAGAGATAAGGCTATGTCATGGAAGTAAGGAGGGAAATTGTGTCAAGGCATGATGGGCCATGAATAATGCAAGTGGGAATAAGGCTTTTAAGGGCTTTCATATCACAGTAACTTTGTTTTTGTTTCTTCTTGCCATAAAAGCCTTGGAATATTGGCCAGTTAAAGTATATTTCTAGTGTAACGTTAATTTTTTCTTAGAGAATAGATGTTTCCTGATACTTTGCATATGACTTCCATTCCTCTGGGTCATTAGGCCTGCTTGAAAGCTGCTATAGCACCTGCTCCCATTCCTCCCAAGTCCCCCCAAGATCTCTCAAGTCCCCCCAAGATCTGCCAGTTTCCCATCTCCTGCTCTGGAAAACTCATAACATCCTACAGTGCAATGCATTCTCATGTCACCCATCAGGGACAGGAATGAAGAAGTCCCTGTGAGGCCAATATTTTAAGAGGCTTCACAACTCCTCCCATCCAGCTGGTCACCAGCACCATCAAGACATCAGGCAGCCTTGAAACCTCCCATCTCATCTCTTCCTGCAGGATGGACACAGTAATTAGCACTGAAGTCGCCTCTGATTCAGTCCCTGGGACTGATGCTTTCACAGCTGCCGGTCTTGCTTCTTGCCTGCTGGAAGCACACAGACAACAGACAGCAGACAGGTAGAATTAGCCAGGGCAAAAGATGTTTCCCCAAGGAATATTTGGCACTATATCAAAAGGAAGCACATTTGCAGCTTTGTTTAGCAAAAGCTTCCAGTTCCTGGAGCAAAGGGCCATGTTCTAAAATTATAATTATAGCTCTGGTTGGTTAGGATTAAAGCATAAAAAAATCACAGAGCGAACATTAATACATTTATTCTAGCATATCATAAAATACCATCCCTTCTGGAAAGAAGGGCAAGGATGGCACCATCAACTGTACTGGACAGGAGACAAGAGACAGGCTCAGGAATTGTCATGGCAACATTTAAAGCTATCAGTGGGCTCTGATAAAGCCCTTGATTTATGGTATTCTGATCATCACTCCAAAAATCTATTTCTCTCTCACTCCCAAAACAAATTTAAAACTGTCCAATTAGCAGTTAGGTACTTGTAAATTCAAATGTAATTTATTGTAGCAGCAGCAGCTTCCTTCCTCTCCTGCTGTGACCACGAATCTGAAGGGTATTTAGACGCCTGCACGCAAATGAGATGCTTGGGCCAATTCAGTCCCTGGGGAGGGACATATTATCAAAGGCTTCTTAGTCCCTCGTCCATATATATTCTATATGCGTCTGCACACATACAAGCACATGTACAAATCCAGGGAAGTCGATGGGAGCTGCCTGCCTCGCATCTGTTTCACGTTATAAAAAGAAAGGTACAATGGAATTAGGGCATGGGCAGATACCTTCCTAGGGAGAAGAAACTGAGCACTAAAGAGCAAAAGAGACACAACATGAACTGACAGCTGGGAGGTGAAGCATGACACATTCCACTATGGAACAACACTGAATATGAATGAATTAGTTTAAGCGCTGGAAGAAGCTGCCCAGGGAAGAACAGCATTTTCCATTACTTCCAATCTGCAAAACAAAGTCGGGAGCTTTCTTAGCAAAGCCACATGCAGGCAAAGACTGTTTGAAGAGAAGAGACGGTGTTAACAAGAGGCAATTGTCTCTGTTAGAAGGATGGTGCAAAACGTCCTTTGAATTTTGTAACTCTGTATTTTAGAACAGCAGATTCAGCACATAAATTATGGGGGGGGGAATCTAGTTGTTTTGCACATTAATCTGGAATTGCTTTTGATAATAGGATAACCACATTTTGAAGTACTGGAAAGGTTTAGCCATGCAGAAACTAAGAATAAGGAATAGTTCCTCTGGAATTTCTGCAGCAGAACATTCATGATTTGCCTTTGACCATGATTCTAATCGGTTCAGGACTTCTGGGCAGGAATTTTAATTTTATATATTTCCTTATTTCCAGCTTTGATTAAATCTACATGTTAAATTACATCTATCTTATAATTTGAAATGGATGAGCACCACTTTTTATTGGTCTACAAAATCACAAGATAATTACTAGCTCTAAATGAACATCGAGAGGTGGGGCAAAACTGCCTTATTCCCACTGACATTCAGACAGTTGAATTCTGCATCCATTGAAGTTTCTGGATCTTCTTCAAGAGCAGCTCCATTTAGGGCATATTACAGTATATCCTATCCACATAGGGCTGAAGTTGGCACCCCAAAACTCTTGAAGACTGCATTTCTGATTTGATCACTTCAGCCGCCAGAACAGAAGGACTAGGACTCCTAAACGGTTCTGTCTTCAAGCTATAGTCTTTCTTCAAAAAGTTATATTCAAAGTATCAGTTTGCTGCGGGGAAAAAAAACTGCAGCTAGCTAGTTACTGGATAGCTTCATGCCATATGTTGCACAGCAGCTTCACCTTGCAATTCTGAGCCAAGATTAGTAATAGACCAGGTGGTAACTGCTTGGAAACCACTTCCCTGAGTGCAAGAAGGAAGCAATGTCAGTAGCACAAAGAAGTGCCACTTTAAGCCCTAGAGCCATATGGAATGTTATGCATAGGTGCTGCAGTATTATGGATGTAATTCAACCAGGTCTACCTCTTCTAGTGCCCATTACACGTGATGGGAACCTTCCAGCTGTTCCAGTCTATTAGAGGACAATGTTTTTTCTTCAGCACTATCTTGTCTTGAACTAGCTTGCCTGCTGACTCAGGTGCTGGAGACCGGACATTATCCAACCGCCAGTCCAGCTGCCTTTGTTAGGTGAAATGACAGCCAGTAGCCATCTTACTTTTGACTAAGGCAGCAAAACGATTTGGATCAGTTATAAATCCAATCTAAAAATGCATAAAAACATTTTGCAGAAGTTTTGGGCATCTCTTTGACCTTGAATGCATGAATTCCATTCCTCAACATTCAGACACATTATCTAGGATATGAAATGATAAAAAAGAAATCCAAGGATTAAAGGGAGTGCCTTTGGTAAGGGAAATCAATAGTGCATCCAGCACTTGCATTATAGATGAAGAGCCTCAAGGAAGCTGTATACACTAAGGATATCTTGGAGCATTCTTTTCCCCCCTGTACATTTACAAGATTTCAGCAGGGATTTTCAGATGTTCACAATTTGCCAAGGCATATATAACATGAGGAAAAGTTGCCACCAAAATCCATGAAGCCAGCATTGTGGATGTGACTATCATAAATTTTTTCTGGGCTGTGAACATGCAGTACTTAAGACAACTGCTGATTCTGAGGGGTGATGTTTCAGTCCACTATAAACAGGAGGCTAAAATCATTATTTAATGTTATTTTGGGTCTATATAATTCTTAATTTGCGATATAGGGATAATAGAATACATAGGAATTTGTATAGACCTGATTTCTCTTTTCTAAGTTGAGAAATTAGAATAATTTAGAAAACAAATGTTTTCTATTTCACCAGTATATCCACTCTGGTGCCCATAACACTTTTAGTAAAATCTTTGATTTTTCCATGTATTTCTGTGCATAGTTCATACTGTGCAAGAGAGGAGACATTAATGGGTTTTCTCTTGAGAAAAGATTTAGATTCTATTTATGATCAGATATGTGGAGCCCTTGGTGCTCTCTGAGCCTTGTTGTTTTCTTGCAGACGTTTCATTGCCAGACTGGGCAACCTCTTCACTGAAGGACTCCACAGTTCTACCATGAGCTACAAATATTCGCTTCGATTGGTATGATCAGATATAAAATATGAATCTGATTTTTTTTCTCCTTGGTTTGGGAATACTTGCACGCTATAGAAAATGTTGACTGTTTCTTGGAGACATTTTGCCACATACCAATATATTGTGGCTAGGAATTCTTGGAATTGCAATTCCAACACACCTGAAGGATGCCAAATTGGGGAAGGCCGCACTACAAGTTGCTGGGCACAGTGAGAGACCTCAGTTCTCACCGAGCAGAGCCAACAGACTAAAAGTCCTAACAGTAGCATGGTTTCCTGCCAAATACTCTGAGCTGAACTGTTTCCTTAACTAGTACAAAAGAGAAGGAGAAGAAAACCTACGCATCCTGCCAAAGCACTTCAAATACACATGAAAAGTGCAATGTACTGTATTTGGTATGATTCCTTTTTGTTAATACAGTTTATGTATTGCAGAAACAAAAGAATGATGTCCAAGAACAATGACAGGTCCAGGCTGATTTGCTCCTGTTTCAAACATTCTTATCCATGGTGATCTGTGCAACAGAGGAGATGCTGTACTGCTTTTCCCTTCCAGGCTGCTAATTCCAAATACTGTAGATATTTTATTCAGATAGATAGATTATTGATGAAATGTATATGGGAAGACAAGTCGCCAAGAATTTCATTAGTTAAACTGAGACTATTTTGAAAGAGACCTTAATTTATCAGACTTTTAAAAATATCACTGGGCATTGATATTCTTGATAGCAAAAAATGGACCAGCTGTCTTGTCTTCTTGAAAGAAACCTGAGATATTCTAATGTTTGATGGAGTCTGCTTTTGAAATCAGACTGATTTCATATCTATATCAGAAATATAAAAATATCTTTAAAGTTGAAATGATTGACATTTATGATTTCTTTACAAATGTTGTTTAGGCTTGAGATTGAAATTAATTCATAAACACATTTTATTCTGAGATTATTGGCTGACTCAAATAATGCATTAGAAAGGATGGACTGTAGATTCTCTCTGTTGGCAATGTAAGAAATTTGAGAATAGATTGACTCATATGATTTGTCTTTGTTCATTATTGGTTCCAATAACATTGTAAAATAAGTAGTTTCATGGCTAGATGTTTTCATGAATGCTATTTTGAATTACAGGATATCCCAAAATTGTGGAATTTGACCATTTTGAGGAACTTTGGTTATATTTATTTTTTATGTATTTAATTTATTTATTTTCTATCCTGCCTTTATTTTTATAAATAACTCAAGGTGGCGAACATACCTAATATTCCTTCCTCCTATTTCCTCCACAACAACAACCCTGTGAGGTAAGTTGGGCTGAATATATGGGGAATAGCTAAGAGAATTATACAGAGAGACTGTAAAACAACTATAATAAATTATATTCTGCGTATTTTTAAAAAATTGCAACAATTTTTTTAAAAAACTGTCCATTTAGCAACTTTCTGTAGTTAGTCCAGCTGGTGGCTCTTTCTGTAAAGCTACATTTCTGTCAGAATGCAGGTCCTTAAAAAAAGAGCAATTTTAGAAAGATCTCACCATTTTTAATTTTGCTTATTGCTGCCCCCAGCCCCTTATCTTTTAGTATCTTAAAATTATACAGGCTATCTCTTCCAGAACTGCTTAAACTTCTGAGGCCACATACTTCAGATAAGCTCCAATTTATAATTCTTCTACCTGTAGTGATTGTGTATGGTGCCTTTCACACACAGAACAAGAAATAATTCATCAGCTGTAAATTCAGAAATTGCTTTGGAAAATGGGACCTACAGAATGCCTCTTCCACCAAATATTTATCAGAAGTTAAAATAGCCATGCACTGATTCACTCAAACAATTCTCCACAGCTCTCCCATCCCTGCAAGTCTAGATATTGCACTATGCTCTGTGCATGTGAAAATGCAAAGAAGCATGTTGCTCTTTCCTACTCTGAGACTTGCTGGAGTGGAGCAACCATAAAGATGAGGAACAAAGGGTAAAGTTATACAATTCTTTTATTTCTGGGTATTATAGAGCTATCAGAAGACAAGTATCTGCATGCAGTTGTCTTCATTCAAATATGACACTCTACTCTTCTGTTATTCAAAGCCAGTTGGAAAGAGAGCCAAGTTATCCTGAGTAACAAGATGCCCTTGCCAGGGCAAAAAGGAGGACCCGATGCAGATTCTTTCTGGGAGGAAAGCCCTGCAACAACTGAGCTCTCTCAAATATTATTAGAGGGTTGGACAATCAGCCCTGTTAAAAGAGATTGAAAGAGATGGATATGTTTAGCCTTGAGAAAAGACAACTGGGAGGATATAATAGTACTTTTCAAATACTAGAAAATATGTCTTATTCCAGAATGCAGGACATAAAATAATGAATTAAATTACAGGAGGACAGATTCCAATTCAATGTTAGAAAAAACTTCCTCACAGTAAGAGCAGCTTAGAGCCAATTGCCAAGAGAGGTGATGTGTCCCTTTTCATTGGATGTGGAGGCTAGATAGCCCTCTGTCTGGGTATTTTATTTATTTATTTATCAAATTTGTCACTGCCCATCTCCTCCGAACAGAGGGACTTTGGGTGGTTTACAATATAGAATAAATATACAATAAAATGGCATGATATCAGTATGCTTTCATTTGGATTCCAGGACTCAGGAGAGTATTGGACTCAATGCTGTAAATGGTCCTTTCCAAATCTTCAGTTCTATGATTCTGTCTAATGAAGATACACAGTAGACTTAATGTAAGATGGCTTGTTAGTGTCAGAATAAAAGGCCCATCTAAAAGGACTCCAAATGTGGATTTAACAAGACAGAAGTAAAATGTGGCAACTGAGGGAAGGATGTGGAGATTCGCTTCTAATGAAATGACTGATTTAGCCATGGAATTGTTCAAGTCAAACAACAGCATTTTGTCTAAGCAAGAGGGGTTATTACCAATGCTATAACATAAATAATGCAAGAAACAACATGAAAAAGCCTATGTATTTTTTATTTTCAAACTCTCTAAGTGAATATATCTCTGAGAAACTGGACTGAAATCAGCTTCTGTATTCTGGCAGGGGCCCATTAGGGAGGCCTTGAGGCCAGAGGTACTCTGTTTTATTTTTTGAATGCTTATGTGAATACTAGGGTGGGGGGATGAATTGGGACTGCTGATTGGTTGTGGCCTGGTATTAAGACATGCAGCTGGAAAATGCAAATGGGTGGGAAATAAAAATCAGCCGGGTCAGGAACATTAAGTAGTAACTGTCTGGAGGAAATATGGTGCGAAGGTGCAATTTGGCTATTACAGGGTCGGAAGGGCAGGACAAAGTCTGGCCACCCATCAAGGATGCAGCCAAGGAAATCAACAGCAGTATGATGGCTCTTCTGATTTTAAACATCCTGTTCTTCAATGCCAGATCAATTGCAGGTAAAACATGTATTATCCCAGAATGAATCTTGGTTTATAGAGCTGAACTAACATATTATCATGGAAACCGGGCTGATAAAAAAAGTTCCACCTCTCTCTGTGGGTTTCCATGATGCAGCTGACTAGGATCAGAATAGCTTTAAGAATTACATCCTGCTGATTACGTGCTCCATCTGACAGTGTCAAATCTGAGTACATGCTCTTAGAGTGAGTAGGATAGTATAGAGGCATTGTTAGTATTCTGTCCACACCATTTTCTAATGAACTTTCTTAGCTACTTGAGATGATCTTAGGTGTAGCATTGGATTATTCCAGGTTCCTTGTCTTAGAAGAGGTAAGTGTCAATGCTGAGGTCACCCAGTTTGGAGTGGCTCAGGATTTTGTATTTACCATTATGACCATAGATATTTCCCAGCTAGTCTCTGACTTCATGCATGCTTCAGGGCATATGCTGAATTTGATATTCTGTTCAGACCTGAAAATCAGAAGGTAGAAGAGCTTTGACTCTGTTATCATGGACAGATCATCCCATAGTCAACTTTTGACAGAAAGCTGACAGAAATCTCTGAAAGCATGGGCCAGTGAAGATGATCTGACCCAGATACCTGAGGGATCCAGATAAGTTCCTAAATGTGTAAAGGAAATTTTGCACATCATCCTCAGTGATACTGTCAGTAACCTGGCTGATCTGTGGAACATGAAGACAAGCTGGCATCCAAATTCTATGATCTAGATGGATTCTATAATCTAGATGGATAGAGTACTCAAATGCTGATTTTGGAAAACAGAAACCTCCTGGGGGCAGTATGAAGTTAATAACAACAATATTGGTAAAAGTTAGCAATAACCAGCTGGAATCTGTCTCTGGGCCAGTATTATTCAATGTTTTTATTAATGACCTGGATTATGAGCTGCTGATCAAGTTTGCAGATGATATGAAGTTGGGAGGTCTGAAAATATCCAGGTTGATAGAACAAGATTACACTCTGGACAGACTGGAAAACTGGGTTGAGAGGAACAAAATGTCCTTCAACAGAGAGAAATGTATGGTATTACACATAGGAAAGAAAAATATAAGACACACATACAAGATGGGGGATTCATGGCTTTGAAGCATGACATTGGAGAAAGACTTAGTGGTAACAATAAGCTGAACATGAGACAGCTGCTAGAAGAGGTAACACAGCTCTAGACTGCATTAGAGGAAGAACTGAATCAAAGATGTGTGATGTCTTTATTCCTCTCTACTCTGTATTGGTAAGACCATACTTAGAGTACTATGCACAATTCTGAGCATATTTCCAGAAGGATAGTGACAGGGAATGGGTTCAAAGGAGAGTGACAAAGATGATACAGGAACTTGAAGACAGGCTAAAGGAACCTGGGATGTTCAGTATGAAGAAAAGAAAAGGGGAGACATGATATCAGTGTTCAGAGACATACTGTAAAAGTGTGCCATAGGAAAGATGGTCAGAATCTGTTTTACATTGCCACAGAATTTAGGGCCAAAATTAATGGGTATAAGTTGCAACTACTTAGATTTTGTTTAAATATAAGGAAAAACTTCTTGATGATAAAATCTGTAAAACAGAAGAACAGGCTACCTATGAAGATTGTGGGTCCCCATCCGTGGAGGTTTTTGAGAAGACAGACAAGTCTCAAGGATGGTTTCATTGGTTTCCTGCACATTGCAGAGGACTGTGATCCCTCCCAACTCCATAGTTTTACGACTGTATGAAATATTCTTGGTCTACATCCAATAATAGAATAACATCTTAGATGGTGAGCAACACTGGCCATAATGAAGTGATTCTTCTTCTTTTTTCCTTTCCATCGATTGCTCCCTTCACTGTATTTCTTAAGATAAGTTCTGCCTGTACCAAAGCACCTCCATCTATCTTACTTTTTGCATAGTATCATTTGAAACTGCTTTCTAGGATCCTAGACAGAGGTAATTTCTAACCTGCGATATTTCTACTGTAGGTCCACAAGACTGAGTCTATGACTTTCTGTATGCAAAACATGTATTCTAGCTTTGGGCCCACCAAAATTCAGGGCTGTCTATACCAGCTCCTCACTGCCAGTAATCACAGCCATCTATTACAAGACAGCTGCTGCCACTGCCAATTATGTGCTGAGTAAATCAATGGGTGGTAATTGCACTATTAAGGTCTCATTACACCCCTGACTCTGCAGCCCTGACTCTGGCAGCTTGCATTGGGCTGTGACAAGCATTGACAGCTGCTAACTCAACTGGGCTTTTTACCTATTAAAGATACAAATTGGAAAAAAATCAGATGAGAGCAGTGAGGGCCATCCAGGGTTTGTAGACTGCATGACATAGAAATAAAATGGAATGGGCAAGAAAGAAGTAGTAGAATATAAGACACACTCTCAAATACGCAAAATACCAACTTAATAGAAAGTAATATTTTACCTGATATCAACTGAATATTTTATATATGATGTGAAGTTAATGCAGAGTACAGTGAAAATAGTATACTAGGGATATATTTCTAGAAAGGTTCCTCATCTCTATCATGACACCTTACTATACATTATGCCAATGATGAAGATATACTCTGGATGAGGTTTTGGAAAGGATAACCTCACCGTTATGGAATGGCTACAGAAGATTTTCACTCTGAGCAGTGCTTGTTACAGAAAAAGTGGGTGGGTAATTCCCAAAGCTGTTGTGCTTTCTGCCTCTGATTGGTGTTGCTGCTAATTAACTAATTATCCTGTCCTCTAAATATCATAGGAACTGCTATTTAACTGTTTTGAATCAGCTTTGATACCAAGGTCTCTCTCGCACTATTTGAGAATGGCTAACTTCCTACATCTATCAGCCTCTGTCTTTGTTCTAGGTGTAAAATTTAGAACACCTAAGTCTACAAATGAAAGATAAGGTAGTACCATGTTAATGTAACAATTCTGTCATTTAAGATTACAAGTGGGGCTATCATTTTGTTCTCCAATGTGGGGAAAAAATCCTTACAATGTGTTGAACAACAACAACAACAAAAGGTTTACTGATGGAAGACCCTTGCTTTGTCCACTTCTGCTGTAAAAGATTTCTGTAGGCAAGGAGTCTTTATATATATAGAAAGGCATTTTTTAAAAGGTACCACCCACTTCAGCAAAGGATCGTTACCTTGTCGTGGTGCTGGAGCTTGAGCACCTCAATGATGCCATGAGCTAAACCGTGAAGGGCCACCCAAGACGGGAAGGTCATGACAGAGAGGTCAGACTAAATGCGATCCCTGGGGAAGGTAATGGCAACCCACCTCAGTATTCTTGCCGTGAAAACTAAATGGATCAGTACAACCAGAGATATGTCGGTATACCATCGGAAGATGAGACCCCCAGGTCGGAAGATGGTCAAAATGCTACTGGGGAGGAACAGAGGATGAGCTCAACTAGCCCCAGACGTGATGACGCAGCTAGCTCAAAGCCGAAAGGACGGCTAGCGGCCGACGGTGCTGGTGGTGAACGGCGAATCCGATGTTCTAAGGATCAACACACCATCGGAACCTGGAATGTAAGATCTATGAGCCAGGGCAAATTGGATGTGGTTATTGGTGAGATGTCAAGATTAAAGATAGACATTCTGGGCGTCAGTGAACTGAAATGGACTGGAATGGGCCACTTCACATCAAATGACCACCAGATCTACTACTGCGGACAAGAGGACCACAGAAGAAATGGAGTAGCCTTCATAATTAATAGTAAAGTGGCTAAAGCAGTGCTTGGATACCCAAAAAACGACAGAATGATCTCAATTCGAATTCAGGGCAAGCCATCTAACATCACAGTGATCCAAATATACACCCCAACCACAAATGCTGAAGAAGCTGAAGTAGAGCAGTTCTATGAGGATCTGCAGCACCTACTGGACAACATGCCTAAAAGAGATGTTATTTTCATCACAGGAGACTGGAATGCTAAGGTGGGCAGTCAAATGACACCTTGAATTACAGGTAAGTATGGCCTGAGAGAACAAAACGAAGCAGGACACAGGCTGATAGAATTTTGCCAAGACAATTCACTCTGCATAACAAACACTCTCTTCCAACAACCTAAGAGACGGCTTTATACATGGACTTCACCAGATGGACAACACCGAAATCAGATTGATTACATCCTTTGCAGCCAAAGGTGGCGGACATCTATACAGTCGGTAAAAACAAGGCCTGGAGCTGACTGTAGTTCAGATCACGAACTTCTTCTTGCACAATTTAGGATCAGACTAAAGAGATTAGGGAAGACCCACAGATCAGCTAGATATGAGCTCACTAATATTCCTAAGGAATATGCAGTGGAGGTGAAGAATAGATTTAAGGGACTGGACTTAGTAGATAGGGTCCCGGAAGAACTCTGGACAGAAGTTGGCATCATTGTTCAGGAGGCGGCAACAAAATACATCCCAAAGAAAGAGAAAACCAAGAAGGCAAAATGGCTGTCTGCTGAGACACTAGAAGTAGCCCAAGAAAGAAGGAAAGCAAAAGGCAACAGTGATAGGGGGAGATATGCCCAATTAAATGCAAAATTCCAGAGGTTAGCCAGAAGAGATAAGGAATTATTTTTAAACAAGCAATGCGCGGAAGTGGAAGAAGACAATAGAATAGGAAGGACAAGAGACCTCTTCCAGAAAATTAGAAACATTGGAGGTAAATTCCAGGCAAAAATGGGTATGATCAAAAACAAAGATGGCAAGGACCTAACAGAAGAAGAAGAGATCAAGAAAAGGTGGCAAGAATATACAGAAAACCTGTATAGGAAGGATAACAATATCGGGGATAGCTTTGACGGTGTGGTCAGTGAGCTAGAGCCAGACATCCTGAAGAGTGAGGTTGAATGGGCCTTAAAAAGCATTGCTAATAACAAGGCAGCAGGAGACGACGGCATCCCAGCTGAACTGTTCAAAATCTTGCAAGATGATGCTGTCAAGGTAATGCATGCTATATGCCAGCAAATTTGGAAAACACAAGAATGGCCATCAGACTGGAAAAAATCAACTTATATCCCCATACCAAAAAAGGGAAACACTAAAGAATGTTCAAACTATCAAACAGTGGCACTCATTTCACATGCCAGTAAGGTAATGCTCAAGATCCTGCAAGGTAGACTTCAGCACTTCATGGAGCGAGAATTGCCAGATGTACAAGCTGGGTTTAGAAAAGGCAGAGGAACTAGAGACCAAATTGCCAATATCCGCTGGATAATGGAAAAAGCCAGGGAGTTTCAGAAAAACATCTATTTCTGTTTTATTGACTATTATAAAGCCTTTGACTCTGTGGACCATAACAAATTGTGGTAAGTTCTTAGTGGTATGGGGATACCAAGTCATCTTGTCTGCCTCCTGAAGAATCTGTATAACGACCAAGTAGCAACAGTAAGAACAGACCACGGAACAACAGACTGGTTTAAGATTGGGAAAGGAGTATGGCAGGGCTGTATACTCTCACCCTACCTATTCAACTTGTATGCAGAACACATCATGCGACAAGCTGGCCTTGAGGAATCCAAGGCTGGAGTTAAAATCTCTGGAAGAAACATTAACAATCTCAGATATGCAGATGATACCACTTTGATGGCTGAAAGTGAAGAGGAACTGAGGAGCCTTATGATGAAGGTGAAAGAAGAAAGTGCAAAAGCTGGTTTGCAGCTAAACCTCAAAAAAACCAAGATTATGGCAACCAGCTTGATTGATAACTGGCAAATAGAGGGAGAAAATGTAGAAGCAGTGAAAGACTTTGTATTCCTAGGTGCAAAGATTACTGCAGATGCTGACTGAAGTCAGGAAATCAGAAGACGCTTAATCCTTGGAAGAAGAGCAATGACAAATCTCGATAAAATAGTTAAGAGCAGAGACATCACACTGACAACAAAGGCCCGCATAGTTAAAGCAATGGTGTTCCCTGTAGTAACATATGGCTGCGAGAGCTGGACCATAAGGAAGGCTGAGCGAAGGAAGATTGATGCTTTTGAACTGTGGTGTTGGAGGAAAATTCTGAGAGTGCCTTGGACTGCAAGAAGATCCAACCAGTCCATCCTCCAGGAAATAAAGCCAGACTGCTCACTTGAGGGAATGATATTAAAGGCAAAACTGAAATACTTTGGCCACATAATGAGAAGACAGGACACCCTGGAGAAGATGCTGATGCTAGGGAGAGTGGAAGGCAAAAGGAAGAGGGGCCGACCAAGGGCAAGATGGATGGATGATATTCTAGAGGTGACGGACTCGTCCCTGGGGGAGCTGGGGGTGTTGACGACCGACAGGAAGCTCTGGCGTGGGCTGGTCCATGAAGTCACGAAGAGTCGGAAGCGACTAAACGAATAAACAACAACACCACCCACTTAGCATAACTTCTTTATTGCCTTATGACTTTCCCTTCATTTGTACCACATTATTTTGCATGTGTAGATGAGGCTTAAGTATGTCCTTATCTCACTGTTCAAAATTAAAAAGTAACAATATTTGCACTTTGTTAACATTGGCAGAAGGGACGCGGTGGCGCTGCGGGTTAAACCGCTGAGCTGCTGAGCTTGCCGATTGGAAGGTCAGTGGTTCGAATCCACGTGACAGGGTGAGCTCCCGTTGCTAGTCCCAGCTCCTGCCAACCTAGCAGTTCGAAAACATGCAAATGTGAGTAGATTAATAGGTACCGCTTCGGCAGGCAGGTAACGGCATTCCGTGTAGTCATGCTGGCCACATGACCACGGAAGTGTCTACGGACAAACGCCGGCTCTTCGGCTTTGAAACGGAGATGAGCACCGCCCCCTAGAGTCGGACACGACTGGACTTAATGCCAAGGGAAACCTTTAAAAAACATTGGCAGAGCAAAGAGAAATGCAGCATATGGCCCAAGAACAGACCACATTGCTAAAGTATGGATAGGAAGGTAGTTATGATTTATTTTTTGCCCAGTTAAATTGTGTTTACACACTGCATTAAGCCATAATGTAGTTTGTTCAGTTTGCCTCAATATGTTGTACAAAACCTAGCATATTAAAACAAAAAAAACAAAAGAACTAGCTAGACCACAGTATAAAGTAAGAGCAAGCATCCTTAGCATGGTAGACTCTGTGCCATGGATCATATAAGATACCCTTGAACTGCCTGGCCATCCCCAACAGTGATGAGGAGATGGTAAGCTATATTGCTGCAAGGATAGGCTCTAGGAGGCACTGTGTCTCAAGAAGATCCAAAAACTTTACTATGCCTGCTATGTGTTATATAGTAATTGCCCTTCTTTCCTGAGCTAAATGGGATGGCTGCCATGAGCATGGGACTCCTTTCTCTTTCTAGACATTCATTCGAGGTGAAAATGAGAAAAAAACTCCCTCTGTTGTTCTTAATTTTTACAGAGGGCTGTGCTGCCAAGGACACTGCATGATGATGTGCTTAGAGTTTCTTTTATTTCCTACTGTGATTTTACTTTACTAAGAAGTGTGAACTAGATATTCTCACCTGCCCAGATCTGAGAAAGGAAAAGATGAAGCTAAAGCAAACTTAGAATTGAGTTCCGGTTGTATGGAGTTGCAATTCAGATGCATACCTCAATCACTGACTTTGAAATAGTCTAGTCAGTGTGTTATGTATTTATTTGTATTACAATGTTAATTTCCTGTATGCTATGTTTTAAAGATGATACCAACATTGATGAAAAGTCAGATAACAAGAACTAATGAGATTCCAGCAAAAAAGAATGAATACAGATTTATTAGTTTCAATGTAAACACCGGAAATGCTTAAAAAAACTAGCTAGGTTTGTTAGAAGGCAATGGGATTAGAAACGACAGAAGAACCATCTTACAATTAGAAAAAGATGTCATAAATAAATTGGACCCATTACACAATGGATATTTGTGAGAAGAAAGATAAATGCCTGCTAGGAATAGTTTTTATTCTCTTTCATCTTTGGATTAGGTAATGGAAGTACATTTAGATTCTTGACAACATCTGTACTTGGTCCAGTTGCAAGTGACACTTTCTCATAAGTAGTCCACTGTAATCACTACACAGAAAGCAATTGCATAGCAGAACTGTGCAAGATATTTGTTAAACAAATATAATACTACTTGGAAATTCAATAGCACTATAAGTATAGTATAATTATACTGGGACAACTTTTTTATTGACAACAAGTAATGAAATATTCATATCCAATATAACTATCACATTTTCAATTTAAGCCAATTTGAATTTTTCAGTCATTACGACCTAATTCAACTCTTAGTTGAATGTCTGTTTATAGCTCATATCTTATAATGCAAAATCCAGTATAATTATTTTTTTCAGATTAAAAATCAGTGATAATCATTATACAGCAAAATAACTATCACATCTGGCAGATAAGGCTTTTTGCAGACTTGGGGAAACCACAAGGATGGTAAAAATATAAAAATCAGTTTTATGTTGTTTGTTTTTTAAAACCTGATTGCCGTATGTGACCTCAAAAACAGACTTTTGAGAACTAAGCATAAGTAGCAGCCACAAAATACTGACTGGCCCTGTTAGTACCATCCACTTGTTCCAACAAGCCAGTAACCCAGGTAAATCTCCTTACTGGGGATTCTGCAGCATATGGTCACACCACCTAGGTCAAAAGTAAAATTTTAGGAAGAAAAAAATCCCCACCCACTTACTCCAGGGAGTGTGTAATATCCCATGAGCCTTATTATCAGCTGTTCAAGGTAGTCCAGAAAAGAAGCACAGACTATGAGTAATAACGCTACAGCATATTTATTGTAAGGTTACAGTAACAGAATCTTGTAAGTCTGAAAGTATTTCTCCCCTCCTTTACTTTTACTTTCTAGAAAACTAGGGAGGGTCCCTTCTGAAAATCTTCCCACATCCCTTTTGCTTCTGTGGGCTGAGATACCTTTTGCATGATAGTTATCTAGTCTGGGCTCTTCCTATCTCCCAAGTCATTTCCACATATCATTATACTGGGAGAGTACTGGCCAAGCTTGTCCTAACTGCCAGGAAACACGCTGAGACAAGGAACTGGTCTCTAAAGTTTTATTGCTTGTACATAACAGGAATCCTAACAAACTGAAGAAGCGTGGGAAAACCCCAGCCATATCAACCCCAAAGGTTAGGGCGGTCCCGATCTGTGTCTCTTTGAATGGCTACCTAATTCCTCAGTGCTACGCATGCGCTTAACAGTCTGGATGGGAGCCCCCTGCTCGCCATCCTTACTCATGACAAAGCTTTATTATACCACTAGCCCCATCCGATCCCCACCTCCCCATGGCTAAGCACAAGTGGGCTTGCTTGCTCATGGTAGCTGTCCTGTTCAGACTAAGAGGTGGCCAGACAGAATTACAAAAGAATTCTTTATTTTCAACAACTATTTACATCAGAAGAAAGTCCTTAGTAAAATCAGGTCCACCTAGGCAGTGAAGGGCAACAAGGTAAGTCTGCAGGATCGAAGGCAGAACCAGTTCTTGGCAATATAGCAGGACAAGGCTCTGGACTGGAGGTGAGAGTAAGTTTGGCAGAAGCAGCAAGGCTAGGTGCAGCTGGAGCAAAGAGACAAGACTCAGAGCTAGAAGCAAGACTAGGCATGGCTGGAACGACAAGACAAGGCTTGGAACTGGAGGCAAGACTAGGCATGACTAGAGCAGCAGGACTTGGCTCAGAACTGGAGGCAAGACTAGGCCTAGCAGGAATGGCAAGAAGACGCTTGGAGCTGGGAATAAGACTGGACTTGGGTGAAGCGACAAGATGCAGCTGGGATCTGGAGGCAGGGCTGGATCTGGCTGGAGTGACAGGTAGAGGCTTGGGGCTGGAGGCAGGATGGAACTTGGCTGGGGTGGTAAGACACGGTGGAGATCTGGAGGCAGGGCTGGATCTGGCTAAGGTGGCAAGACGAGGCTCAGAGCTGGGAGCAAGGCACAACTCGGCTGAATCAGGGAGTGAGGAAGGAGGATCCTCAGAGGCAGAAGAAGCTGGCGCTGATTCTATATCGGCTACAGGTGAGGCTCCGTTTCCTGGCAAGGACTCTTCCACAAACGCTGGCAGCTCGAAGGATCAGTTGTCTCTGGCATCTTGCTCTTTGCGCTGGCGCCTTTTTATCCCATCCTTTTCGTGCCATTTCTCCTCTGTAGCCAATTGGGCTGCCATCTGCCTGGCGTGCTTCCCTGCTCTCCTTTCTCAAGCACTGATTGGAGGATTCAAACCTTCCTCCGGATTCTGCCCAATCAGCCTTTCCAAATCTTCCCACTTTACTGAGTCACTCCTGCTTTGTTTCCCCAAAACCTCCCCAATGATTTTTGTTTTCCCTTCCTGACTCAGCATAGGTTTCGTTTTCCGAGTCTGACTCAGACTCAACCCTTACAGTAGCTAATCAGCCAGGAGGCATGCTCTGGGGCTGCCAGAACTCTGCCAGTGAGTTCTATAAAGGAAAGCTGGGGTGGGGGGAGTAGCCACTCTCTATCTTTAACTCTCTTTGTGGTGGGGGGCTGAATGGGCAGGGCTTTAGGCCCCATATTTGACAGGACTGTGGGGTCTCTGCAATACAGCTGATTGGGTGGGCTAGTTTAACCCACAACTCTATCCTTCCCCATTGCTCACTGGGTTATGGTTGCTCCTGCAACATGCTTATATCCATCACTTAAAAGTGTTTTGCAAATCCAGCTATTGACAGAGGATGGTGGAGAAAGCCAAGGGAGGTGAAAAGAATGGAGTATCCTAGGGAGGGCATAGATATTAACTGAAATAATGAACTAGAATACTACATGTACGTTTGTGGGGGTTTTTTTGCAAGGACAGCTTCTATAATTCTGTCATTATAGAGACCATATCTGATCACAAAGAGCCACATGATTTTTCAATATAACATTTAATTTAACTTTTAATGCTGGGCTTATATCCCAGTATGACTGCAAATAATAAAATACTTATCTCAGTGCAAAAGAATTGAGTGATTTATAGATAAATCAAATAATTTAATCACAAAAAAACCTAAAACTATAATTATCATGCTAAAAATCACTAAGAGTTTTATGATACCTTAAAGTCTAATAAATTTTGTAAAAATCATTTACTGAATCCTACTACATTTGAAAATATTACCTTTTCATATGATTATATCGTTTCAGGTATAAACTATAAAAGTCTTTTAAAATACCCAGCTAGGAAGGAAATGGGCTTGGATCAGCTGATATAGTCCGGCTTTGGAAAGAGTCCATTGTGTGTGCTGGAAGGTGGCCCAGTTAAAACTTACCAGATGAGACTGACAGACATGTGTCTAGTGAGTTCAGCTGATGGTGTCTATAAAATTATTTATTTCCCACCATTGGCTGAAAAAAAACCCCATTTAGAGCGGAAAAAGGGGTACTAGGAAAATTAGACAGCTGTACTGTACTACTGAGGTATTGCTATACTTATATCTTAGGATTGCTTAGTTAGAGAGCAGGGTGCAATATGGTACATTGAAATGGTAAGTAATTCTAACTAAAGTCTGAATCAAGAACATGATGTGCAACCTGACAGTAATAATATGAGAACAAATTAGCTTCTTCTATCATCTGCTTTTTCCTTCAAAAGATCTGGACCTAGTTCTTTTATGAACCCTCAGAGAATGGTGGTCAGGCTACAGCTCTCTTCCTACTTCTCCAAGCCATGACCCCATTCTGATCATGGCTGAAGAAATGGGTTGAGTAAAATGGCTTGACCAGAGAGGAGACATGTTCCAGGTGGTTTCCACAAAAGAGTCTGATTTACTTGGTTGGTGAGGTTAAAACCCAGGGTGAGGCACCAGAATCTTTACCTCAAAAAAGGCAACTCAGTCCAGCTGCCGAGAGAGCTGGGAAAAGGCATTTCAAGATACTCTGCCTTACTTAATGCTCTGCAGTTTTTGGGGGGGTTACCCATGGGTTACCCCAAAGCCTGGGTTGCACACTGTTAATATGTTTTCTACTACAGATTAAGGTTACTGTGGTAACTAATCATTTTGGCCGGGTGAAGAGATTGAATTTAATTGTCCTCTTTTCAGATGTTAATTTTTGCACCTGGGGAGAAGAACTTGCCTGGACTTGTTTTAGTTTCAGTTTCCCTTCTGTGTAGGCAAGCAGAGAATATGCAGCTGAGAGAAAACTCTCCTCTCAGCAAACAGCCTTTAAATATGTTTGCTTTCTGTAAATAAAATTATTTTTATAGAAATGCCTGGTGTGTGACTTTTCTGATCTCTCCTGGGCCAAAGGCTTTCTAGCACTCTGTAACACACACTTCAGCCACAATAGGACAATGCCAAAATATTACAGGGATGCTGTTTTTATCAAGATAGAAAATGGTAGCCTTCCATGATGCTTCTTTTCTCATATTTTCCTCAGATTAAGCCACTGTAGATAATTATTTCATAAATGAAGAGCCTATGATTACACAATAATACAGTTGCAGAGCAAAGTTTGATCTGGACACAAAATAAATAAATAAACTATAATACATTAGTATACATTTCAGCCATCTCATACTTCTTAAGGAAAGACAGCATATAAGGAAACACAACACACTTCCCTATCAATACAAATCAGGCCAATTAAAATTAATCTGCACATACCTCTTTTCCTCTGGAGCCACCACTGCCACATAACAATAATCTAACATTTGCATTCACAACAATTCACCATTTGCAAAAAAGTATCCCAGCAGAAATTGCCCTGGGACTGTCAGTGGCACCAAGGAAGAAACACTCTATCAGGCTGAATACCCTGAGAAATGAAAAGGGAGTGGGCTTTTCTCTCCCTCTCTCTTTTCTTCTCTTGACATTTATATTCCTCTCTCATTACCAGGTCCCTGATCTCCACACCCAAGGTTACCATAAGAGATAGGATTTCTAGGTCTGGCTTGCAAAAGCCAGTATTAAATGCATCAAGTCAACCATACTTCCAGATTCACACATGACAAGCAAATGGGCTATGAAGTTGCTGTGTTTGTTTGGCAAGTCCAGAGAACCAGCTTGGAAACCATCTGAAATTAGAATGAAAACAGGAGACAAAAGAAGACCCTGTTCTCCTGTGGAAACTATCGTCCAGTTTTTTCGGTTTTTCTGGTTCTTGGAGTTCTAAGAGTTGGTTGTGATGGTCTGTAGTTTCTTTTGTAATACAATCTTTATCTGTGTATTTTATTTTATGCATTTAAAGTCATTTTTCTGGAAAGGGTCACCAGACTCTCAAAGGTCTCCATGGCACAAACAGGTTAAGAAGCCCTGCTATAGTGTTTTTTGCTCAAAATCGCTGTCTCCCAAATACATCTTAGTGGAACATGACTAGCTTCCCAGATAAACACTGAGACCCCCACTTTGTCTCCCTGCTGAACTTGGCAGTACTTGGCAACTGAACAAGAGCTGGCACTGCCTTTTTGCCAAGCATACAGCAATTGGCAAGGCTAGTATCTTTTCTTTGAGTCTGACGCCACAGTCTCCTGTCATTGACTAGCTGGCAATAGTTCAGATCTTGGTATTAGCATGTCCTATTAGTTCCCAGTCCCAGCCAGGCAGCTGCCTCCTCAGACCTTTAGTCACATAATGATTGAAACATTTCTGGATAATTCCTTCCCCACTGTGAGACATACATCATTTTGATAATTTGTTGCACTAAAATAACCACAAAACCTGTTTTACCTTTATTACAAAAACTAGCCCATAAAGCTTTCTTCCCCCAATTTTTTTTTTTTTGCAACTGTCTTCCTCAAGTGGCAATAAAAGAAATCTAGGACAAAATAATCTCAAATATACAATGGCCTTCTTCAGGCATTTTAAAAGTGTATAAGCCAGCCTTCTACAACCTGCCCCTCCCGAGATGTTTCAAACTGCAACTTCCAGAATTTCCAGCCACAATGGAAAAATTCTGTGGGTTGCAGGCTCAACATTCCACAGAGAATCAGATGGGAATGCTTGGGTAAAGTCTCCAAGAAGTAGGTAGAAAGGTAAAGGTTTCCCTTGACGTAAAGTCCAGTCGAATCTGACTCTAGGGGGCGGTGCTCATCTCCGTTTCTAAGCCGAAGAGCCGGCGTTGTCATAGACACTTCCAGGTCATGTGGCCAGCATGACTCACGGAACGCCGTTACCTTCCCGCCGAAGCGGTACCTATTGATCTACTCACATTTGCATGTTTTCGAACTGCTAGGTGAGCAGGAGCTGGGACGAGCAACGGGAGCTCACCCCGTCGCGCGGATTCGAACTGCCGACCTTCCGATCGGCAGCTCAGCGGTTTAATCCGTAGCGCCACTGCGTCCCATTTCCAAGAAGTAGGAAGAATGGCAATAAACAGACTGTTGCTCCCCAATGCTTTGCCCTCTATGTATAAAAAGTGACTGCAATCAGGCTACTCTATTCTACTAAAGAACCTCTTTGTGTCATTTGGAACCTGATTTTCCAAGTTCTAAGACCATGAACTTCTTCTATATGTGAGGTGCTACTAAAATCTCCAATCTGGGAGTCAGTACACCACTGGATATTCATGGAACCTGTTGCTTTCAACAGGGGCTTCTGAGGCAAAGTACAGGAATTATTTTACTATTTTATTTAATGTTATTATTGCATTTTTTATTATTATTTTTGATACCACATTAGCTATGGCAGGCTATCTAAATTAGTTTCTGGTCCATACAGTAACAAGGAAAATGTGTCTGTTTTGGCTTGGTGAGCAATCTTCATTTTGAAGACAGGGTAGAAGGGGCCCATCTCCAGTTTATTTATTAGGAATAGGTGTCATCATGGGCAATAAAATGAGTAGAATAGAGTAGCAGAGTAGGAGAATATATGACTATATGTCACATTAGCCACAGTCCTCATGGCCAGTGGTCAGGAATGATGAGAGTTACAGGCCAACAACATTTAGAAGTCCACAGGTTGGACGATTCTTTTATATGGTAACCTGTCAAGGAAAAAAAGGCTAGAGAGATATTACATGAGAAATAATATGGAAGTTTTCTTTCAGAAGTCTATAATGACCGGTAGCAAAACCTTAGAAATAAAGGGTACTGCTTTATATTGGTTTGCATAGTCCAGTATTGTCAACACATTTCAGCAGTGGCTATCTATGGTTTCAGGCAGCTTTCCCATGCTGGGGGCTGAACCAGATAACTTCTGTATGCAAAGTTTGTGCTCCATCATTGAGCTATGGTTGTCTGCCAGAATGGTAGCAGCTAACTTTTTTTGCAGGATGCCCATATCCTACTTCATATGTGTATATACAGTATATAACCTGTTGGAATTAACATTAAAAAAAAAAACTTCAGAGCTCTGTGCTGCCTTCAGAATGTATATATTCTTCTCTATGTACTGTCTTTTTTATAGCTCACTGGGTCTAGGGAGGTAGGGCTGCTTTCAGTGATGAGTTCTTATATACTTTGGTGCACCAGAGATGTTAGATATTTAAATATTTAGGATTTCTTGCATTATTTAAAAATCATAACATTTGCACATAATTTTAGATATTCAAGAATCACATAAAATGGTTTAGATTCTGAGGTTCATCTCTATAGAATAGGACTTTCAGCATAGCCTGATGAAATAGGTTCTTCTGTGCAAACAGGGTCACCATGAACATGCACTAAAAATGAGTCTAATGTGACCTGGCAACCAGCCAATTCTGCCTATAAGGCTTCAAGCAAGCCTCTTCCAATCTTCAGCGCTCACAACTGCTAATTCTGCTTTGGTTGCCCTATGCCTTTTTTAAATGAGAAAAGTGCAGGATGGCCAGGGCCACAACCGGGGGGGGAGGGCAAGCGGGGCATATGCCCTGGGCGCCGCACTGTCGGGGGTGCCAAAATGATAACTGGAAGGGTGACAAAATGGGCACCAAATCTGTTTGCACCGGGTGACACAGATCCTAGTTGCGGCCCTGAGGATGGCCCAAGATAGTATTATCAAGACCTTCTAGTTAGGAGCAGCTAAAGTGCAGTGTCCTCTCTGCTCCGCTTGAATTGCTTCTGCTCACATCCAGACTGAAGAGGTTGGAAGGAATTTATCCTAGTTCTTGGGTGGGTCAGATTCATTCTGCCCTCTGCCCCACCCAACTATCCATAAGACTTAATCACCCTACAGATCCTTATATCCAACCTTCGTGAATCTCTGAATCTATATACAAAGGCCTGCTCTTTTATTTAAATTCTTAGAGCTTTATCTTCAACACCCTGTTTATCTTTATAACATCCTTGTGAAATAAATTCCTCTTATAGTTGATAATCCCTACGAGGTATTCTAGAGAACATCTTGATTTAGTGGGGATCTGAATCCAGCTAATTACGATATTTGATTCTAACAAAGGGAGATTTCAGTTGAGATTACCCTATACTCAGATCTCATTGGACACACCTACTTTCCACAGCTGTCCTCCTCCATCTGGTTGGGAAAAATATCTATCCCAAAATGTCTAGAACTGGAACAATTAAGGCAGATGGTAGCATCACTCGCAACAGTCAGGAGGAGCAGCGGTGGTTTGTTGTTTACTTCCGACTCTTCATGACTTCATGGACCAGCCCACGCCAGAGCTTCCTGTCAGTTGTTGCCACCCCCAGCTCCCCCAAGGATGAGTCTGTCACCTCTAGAATGTCATCCATCCATCTTGTCCTTGGTCAGCCCCTCTTCCTTTTGCCTTCCACTTTCCCTAGCATCAGCATCTTCCCCAGGGTGTCCTGTCTTCTCATTATGTGGCCAAAGTACTTCAGTTTTGCCTTTAATATCATTCCCTCAAGTGAACACTCTGGCTTTATTTCCTGGAGTATGGACTGGTTTGATCTTCTTGCAGTCCAAGGCACTCTCAGAATTTTCCTCCAGCACCACAGTTCCAAAGCATCTGTCTTCCTTCTCTCAGCCTTCCTTGTGGTCCAGCTCTTGCAGCCATATGTTACTACTGGGAATACCATTGCTTTAACTATGCGGACCTTTGTTGTCAGTGTGATGTCTCTGCCCTTAACTATTTTATCGAGATTTGTCATTGCTCTCCTCCCAAGAATTAAACGTCTTCTGATTTCCTGGTTGCAGTGTGTCTGCAGTAATCTTCGCACCTAGAAATACAAAGTCTGTCACTGCCTCTACGTTTTCTCCCAGTTTGCCCATTATCAATCAAGCTGGTTGCCATAATCTTGGTTTTATTTCTCAGTTATAGTCAGATGCCTTGCCCTTGCTGCCTCCTGGTATGTAAAAGAGAGAAGGAGTATCTGTAAGCACATTAACAGAGGTGTTGCTGCAAGGTCCCAGAAGGCTCAGCCTGAGGTTTGGGTAATTAAGGCTGCTGTTTCAGGAAGATTATATAAGCATCATTTTAAATGTCAGAAATTTGTGATATCTTGCTGCAAACACTGGTTTGGAAGCACAGATTTGATTTCATACCACGAACCATGATATAAGTAAAGCCATTTAGTGGCCAGCGAGGACCACACATTGGAGCAGAGTTTAACACAGCAGAGGAAGCTGTGCACAGAGAAAGAATACTATCTAAAATAGCTTTAATGAGCATGTCAGAGAAACTTTTACACACTTTTACAGAGATTTTACACACTTAGCCCTCCTAAGCATAAAGAATCACATGCTTAGACAGAGTAGGTTCAAAGTAAAGTAAAAAAGAGTTTTACTGACTTTATTCTTTGGTTCAGTTACATCCATCTTCGGTGGAAAAATGTTCCTTGTATCTTCTGTTCTTTCTAAACTTAATTCAGCCTAAACTCTCAGCCCTAGAGCTGCCAAGAGCTGCATGGAAGAAAATGAGAATTCCAGGCTCACTGCATGGCGCCCGGAGATATGGAGCAGCACACAGCCATGTGCTTAGCTCCGGGTGGAAGGAGGAGGGAGGGAGGGAGAGAGAGAGGAAGTAGGAGTGGCAACAAACAGCTTCCTCAATAGCACGGGGAAAGTTGCATCCTGGGACAAACTCAATTTACATGCTAATGAGGCATGCTGGATTTGCCAGGACTTCCAACAATAAGTAGCAGAGATTTGTCATTTCATAACAGACAATGAGTTATAAAGCAACTTTTGATTTTTAAAGGAATATCTATGGTGTGATTAGTTGAGGTGGAAGCAACCAAAGAGACTTTAACTGATTTAATGAGCCATTTGCAATTTCACTGTGATGAGAAGCAAAAATGAATGCAACAATACTATGAAATAAATAAAATCACATATTTAAATGCTTAAAATTGTGTAATGTATTATGTGCGGCACGTGATACAAACAACTAGCTCTCCTTTTTCAACTGTCTTCTTTTTTGAATGTTAAAATACGGCAGTCAATGATTTGGTATGTTCTAATTGTAGATGTGCAGAAGAGAAGGCTTCATTTGGGCTAGTACTGCCCTTCACCTCTCAGCCTAGGGTCAGCCTAGGATCTCATCACAAATGACAAGCTATTGTCTGATAACTTATCAATAATTCCCGGTAGAAATAAAAACTTTAACTGCTGCCCAGGGGAGGGATATTTTTTAACTCTCTGTGGTATGACTTTGGGAAGGTGAGAAGGTTCAACACTAAGGAGAAATATTTAACAAGATGTCACTAAGCAGATGCCCACAATTACCTTTTGAACATGAATGTTACATTGAGGCAATACTGCTTCTGAAGAGTCATTGGAGTGAGCAACAATGGGTACTATTTTCCAGATAGTCTGATTTGTAGCAGCACCAGAAAGACGACAGATTTCCTTGGTCTATGCGTCTTATTAGCATGTTTTATTTAATTGCAAATAGCTACAAGAACTTCAGTGTTGGTATATGGCTACACAATTTAAATGTAAAAAAATAAAGACAGGCATGCTTGAATAATTCTGGTGGTCTTTTTATAGGGATAACATGCAATAAAAGGAATAACAACAACAATAATATATTTATGGTTAGTAAGACATAAGTTAAGTCATTCTTTAATCAGACACTATTTTTAAAATGCACATGATAGCATAAAACTAGGCAACAAAGGCATTTAATTCATCTCCTTACCTTCAAGTAATTGCATGGATTTTAGCTGAATTAAGTAGAATACTCTATTACAATGCTTCCATTTAGGCAGCTGCCCTTTCTTAATATGATACAAACCTTAATTTCTCTTCTACATTTCATTAATCAGTCACCCCCTATTACCACAATAGGAGAGATTCTCAAGAGAAAATACCACGATTGAATTAGTTTCCTGTTGAAGTACATCTGGGGCATGAAAGCAAATTGCTATATATTATACGAAAGAACACCTGGCATGCTTTTGAGAGAATACCAAACTTAAGCACATTGATTTGACATGAAATAATGCACTTGTGTGCTACTATAAGGGAAGCCATTCTGTTTTGCAAAGTAAAAAGATGCTGTTCTCTTACTCTTACTGTTTAGGCTAAACTGAGCATAGCCTATTTGTTGATAGACAACAATGGATGCTAACAATCAGGTAAGGCAAAGAGCCCTCTGCCTAAGCATCTGTAATATGTCATAAGAGATCACACTCTAAAATGACTTGCAACCATCTCAGGGAGAAAAAGACTGCCACTGGACAAAAAGCAAGTTTCCTTTTGCAGCTTGTAATACCTTCCCAATCTGTCTAACTGTAAATGAATAGTTTATCATCAGTGTGCCACAATTTATTCACTGGGTTAAATTTAAAAGAAGAAAACTATTCAAAACAGTTTGCACTTTTTTCCCAACTTCATAAAATTATATAATGCCATCATAAACATCGACCATAAATGGAATCACCCAATACCTCTGTGGGAAATCCCATGGAGAATGTTATTATTGTTCCAACCCCACTAAAGTAGCTGTTCCAGCCTGTTTTTGATCATTCTTTATAGCCATTACCTGATTTAGAATGAGAGAATTATAAATAAAAAAATTTAAACCCCCAACCCAGGCTCCCCTTGTACAATCCAGTTGACACAAACCACATCAGAGCAAAAGCTATGATAGATCTCATTCAAATCTTGAACCCTTACATTTTTCATATCTTCTTAATATCACTGTATTTGTACTTATATATAGTTAGACTGACAGATTGGTTCCATGATCATGCTGTAACCATGTTTATTTATTTTTCAAATTTCTGTCACTGCTCATCTTTCCCAAAAAGGGGACTCTGCGCAGTTAGGGTTAATAATGTTATACAAAGTTCCATAAAGTTCTAGGTATTAAGATTCTGGGGGGGAAAAAGGATGCAATTTTCAGGGGAAGGCTAGCTTAAAATTACAGTGTGTCAAGTCCTTATTGGTGAGTGCACATATGTGCATCCAAGGCTGATAATAACCCATCTGAGCCTACTTGATGTCCAGAGGTCCTAAAGATAAGGATTTAAGACAAAGATAGCTACAAGCTAATGTCCACTTTGAGATAAAGCACGACCACCAATACTTTTCAATATTTTTCATTCTCCCGCAATACCTGTAATCATATGCAGGATGAGACAATTAAAAGCAGATTGAGTAGCAGAAGAGTGTTCAGGGTTCATGCCAAAAAGAGAATGCTAATAATGACAGACTACTCCTGTCACCAAAGCCTATGCTTTTTAACTGAGGTAGGCAGCCAGGGACAGTTTATTCTGACAAAGAATTACAAAAGGCACACAATGAAGTTGCACGCTCCAGTTCCTGTGACCTTCTCAAACACCGGGTAAGGACTAATTCTTTTTGGAGTGAAAAGGCTAGGCTTTCTGTGTAAATCCCCTACACCAGGCAAGAGAACAGGTGTATTTGTTAATAGAAGCCTAAAGAAAATGCCTGTCATCAAATACAAAGTCTACCAGTGGAGAGAGACTATGAAGGAGTGCACATACGCTCACACAAAAATACACAGTTATACAAATACATAGGCACCAGGTAGAGAAATAAAGCACTTGACACCCTATAATTTTTAAGTCAGCAACCTTCATCTGCAAATTGCATCTGTTTTTCCCAGAATCTTAATACCTGGATACTTACAGAACTTCTTACAGCATGGTTACAGCATAGCAGTGGAACTTACTTGTCGTCTCACTTCAAAACCTCACTCCTGTTAGTCTATCTGTACACAAGCCACCACCACAGTGCTCTGCTTGAGAATTTCTCAGAAGCATTTGTTAAGCACTTCTGAAAGTGAAAAAGACAAAATGTTGAACTAGATGGCCTTGTCGGCAGCTAGTTTTCCAGTAGGGCCATTTTGAAAAGAGTTTGAGGGGTGATGCAATAATGCTCTACATCTCAGCTACTAGTGTTACCTGTACTGTTACTATAGTTATCATGCCCTTTACAATTACAACAAGATAGCCAGAGGACATTCCCTGGACTGGAAGCCTGATTTAGCCTAAGCATGTTTAAGTTAAATTTGAGCTATTTCATGTCTTCCTCCTCTGCCAGTTTGGCCATGATCTATCAAGAACATCTGATACTTATATTTATGCTATTCTGACACTTGAGAATGATGTAATAGGGATCAAGTTTGTTGTTTTTTGATGTTTCAAAGGGGAACATACAGAAGAGGAATTCACCCACAAATATTTGAGTTAAGAATCCAGTGAAATATCTGGAAGGTCAGTAAAAAGTCATTGATCATTATTTCACTACTATATGAACCTAAAGATCAGATTGAGTAGGTTTAATCAGCAGAGAGAGGTTGTACTTCTTCTCTTTGGCTATCCCTATAATATCCCATTTAATCCCCAATCTATGTCAGCAAAATCTGTTTCATTTCTGCTTATTCATTTTTTATAAGAATTTCATTAAATTTCAAGCAAAAATAAAAGCTACAAAAAAACAAAAACTAAAAAGAAAAAAAGTGAAAAAACTAAAAAAGCGTAGAAACACAAGAGAAATTTTTTTCAAAGTTACAAAAAGAGGTGACTTCTGACTTTTAACAGCAAGGATATACAAAAATTTCCATAATCAATCCCTTACTCTATATTAAACCAAAATCACATTATTTCTATAAATCATTCCATTGGCACATTGTAAAAATCACTAAATACAATCACTCCCTACCCTTATAGTAACAGGAAAAAAAGAAAAATTTATAAAAGCCTCCTAATCAACTTCCCTCCACAAAGATAACACTTATTTAAGTTGTATTTAAGTTAATTTGTCTGCTATTGTACTTGATAATACAACAATTCTAATAATCTTAATCATATTAAACCCAAAACCATCCAAATAGGCATTTATTTTTTTATTATACCTTAATAATCTTAATCCAAATCATTAAAGATAAATGAAATCAGCTGAACCCTAAAAATCCAGATAAATATTCTTAAAACCTTATCCCACTTCAAAATAAACCAGAGCATTTACATATCCCCACAATGCTCACAGAGCTTTTTTCTTAAAAAAATCCAAACAGCCCAACTGCCCCCCTCAAAAACTCTGACTTCTCTTCAGGAGACCTCCCACACATAATAACCCCTTCTTTTCCATGGCATTCCACCAGAAGATCAATTTCACTTGTGGCTTGCAACTCACTCTCTTCCTTAGATTTCTCCAACTCGACTATTCAATCTCCATCCAGCATTACAACAGAAATCCTTATCTCACTCTTAGAAGAGATATTTCTATCACTGTTAAATTCCTCAGTTTCATCCATGACATCCCCAACCAGATGACACATATTAGACCTCATATTTTCCATGATGTCCTGAATGCCTTGCATAAAATTTTGGTAGGAATCAGAAAGAATCTGTTTAAAATCTTGATGGAAGTCAGAGAAAGTCTGTTTAAAATCCTCCATGTCTCACACAGTAGATTATGGTGACCCCTAGGAGCTTAACCAGTGAAAGTCGAAGATATGAAAGAATTCCGGAATGTGTTTACATAAGTGAAAGTGAGATAATAAACAGTTCCCCAGGGAAAGTAGAAGCAGAAAACTTAAAGTTCAAAACAGCTGAATCAACATGTAGGAAAATGCTAATATCTTCAAATTTAGTACAAAAATGGGACGCGGTGGCGCTGCGGGTTAAACCGCTGAGCTGTCGATCGGAAGGTCGGCAGTTCGAAACCGCGCAGCGGGGTGAGCTCCCGTTGCTAGTCCCAGCTCCTGCTCACCTAGCAGTTCGAAAACATGCAAATGTGAGTAGATCAATAGGTACCGCTTCGGCGGGAAGGTAACAGCGTTCCGTGAGTCATGCTGGCCACATGACCCGGAAGTGTCTATGACAACGCCGGCTCCAAGGCTTAGAAACGGAGATGAGCACCGCCCCCTAGAGTCAGATTCGACTGGACTTTACGTCAAGGGAAACCTTTACCTTTACCTAGTACAAAAATAATAACAGGGAGACAACTATTTACTCTCAATCCTCAATATTTGGAGGGAAAACAAAGTCCAAACCTTAAAAAGAATTTTTTAAAAAAAAATTAATCCCCAAAATAGTAAGCGCCAAGAGAGTCCACTTCTCCTTGCTGTAGAAAGCCTCTCTTAGGGTATGCATACTTAAAAGAAATATAAATTGGGTGATTTAGAAATGGGGTGGCCGGTCTTAGTGTCCCCTTAAGGCTACAGTGCAGCTTGGAAAATGATGACATCCCAGCCTTCTGGCTAGCTCTTACCAGTCGAACACGAATGCTGTTTGTGATCTTCTGGCTGCAAGCAGCCGTCTGGAGGACAGATGGAGTGATTCCAGGTGTTTTCCTTTTTCCAGAAAAACACTCCTGGGCTTCAGGAAAAACCTGCCTGAGCCCGAAGAAACTGCCACATCAGTTCTGCCCGCTGAGCCTGCAGGTACAGCTGTTTAGTCTGCGACATCCCCACTGGAAGTCCCTCATTTCTGCTTATTCAGAATGTATTGTTCTTCTATGCTGTTCATTAACTCTGAATATTATGAGCTTAACCCTCCCATGCTGATCTGTTGAGTGGCATGCTAGGGAAAACACATACACACACACAAAGACAGCTAATATAAGTTGTGGAATCAAAACAAGAGTATAGAAATATGAAGATGGGCATATTACTGCTGTATTTTATTGTAATGCATCTAGCTTTCATAAAAGGCTATATGAAGGACTGCAGGATGGGGAAGAAAGAATCTGTTAAACTGGAGATTTGTTTGATTTCCAAGGCTTGTATTAGTTTACAAAATGTATGACTTACGGAGCTTTGCCACAAAATAGGTGAGATCTTCATCCATCAGACTTGCACCAGTAGGTATTAAGCTCTATGTCTGTTACACATAATTTGAAAACTAGTTAGAAACATACTGTAAAACTGAGTAGGACTGAAGTCTCTACTCTATCTGACTTTCTTACCCTCTAACAGACCCATCTTATCCATCTAGTGAAAACCTATAGCTTTCATTGAAAAAAAAAAGATGTACACACAGAACCCTCAGGAACAAAATGAGATAGAAAACATTACTTCACCATCAATCAGCTGTCATTGTCCAGTTATATCCCTATAAGAGGAATTCATAGATACTTCTACAATATTTCCTGTATCAGTAAAGCTACCGCTCTGTAGAACAAAACAGAGAACTTGCAAGTCTATTAATAGGCCAAGGAAAAGCATATACAGAGCATTTTTACGGATCTTTAAATTGAAGTTTAAGTGCACCATCTTCTACAATGTTTTATCTGAAAGATCTACAGGTAGTCCTCACTTAACAACCATTCATTTAGTGACAGTTTGGACTTATGATGGTGCTGAAAAAACTGACTTATGATCGGTCCTCACACTTACAACTGTCACAGCATCCCTGCAGTCATGTGATCATGATTTGGGTGCTTGGCAACCAGTTCGCATTTATGACCATCACAGCGTCATGCGGTCATGTGATCGCCATTTTCGACCTTCCCAGCCAGCTTCCAGCAAGCAAAATCAATGGGAAACTGCATGATTCACTTAATGACCACATGGTTTGCTTAATGACCACAGTGATTCATTTAACAGCTGCCGTAAAAAAGGCCATAAAATCGGGTTGGATTTGCTTAATGACCACTTTGCTTAGCAACTGAAATTCTGGTCCCAATTGTGATTGTTAAGCAAAGACTACCTGTACTTTCTATTGAATCCAGCAGTGCAGACCTTTAGATTACTACTTGTCATGACAAGGAGAGGTTTGATCAGAGAAGCTTGCCTATGATTAAGAATAGGATAATTTCTTTTTATGGAGACCACACATTCTGCAGCTACAAGTGCAATGTAAATGCAGGAAAGAAGTCTAGACCCCACAACTAAGACTCAGGGGAGAGCTAATGTTTGCTTTATCTCAAATTAGTGCCCCCAAGCTGCTGTGGAATGTCAGGGGTCAGCACCTGTGGAAAAGGAGAGAAAAATGTTCTACATGAGACCGGCAATGTATCCTGCACATCAGTCTCCTCCCAGTCCTCTGAATCCCTGCTCTTGCATTCTGCACTATTTATTTTTTTCATTATTTGTGGAAGGAAATGAGAGAAGGAGGAAACATGAATCCAAGCAATAAGGAGGCAGCTCGGAGACAGAATGTCTGGAGAAGGCCAACAGGTGGGCCTCCCTGCAGCCTCAGTGTCACTAAAACTGAGAAAGAATATATCATCAGAATGATCCATTTTAATGTACTTTCTTCAGCTAGGAAGCTGTATCTTCTGCCTTTCAGAAGACAGTCACAGGTTTTTTTTCTCCTTACCCACAAGTGAACATAGGATCTTCATCCTGCACCTTATTCAATACAAAATATTCTAAATGTGCCTACCCTTTTTTAAAGCAGGGATCTACATCTGTAGTGCTGGTGGTTCCACTGGAAGATTGGCGAGGAGGAATTGAATAATGGTATGTAACTCATTTCCTTAGGTGCATGGTACATACCACTATTCAATTCTTCCTTGCCAATAGAACTGTATGTGATTTTATATTTTCATATAATGGCACAATACGTAGTGCAGAATTAGGCAAGCATTTATTTCATTCAATAATGGGTCATACTTGGGTCTTATTGTGTTCTGCCCTGTCCTTGGTGGGATTCCTGGGTAAAGTAGGATGATCTTTCTCATCTTCAATTCTATTAACCCTAAGAAACAGATACTACTTAATTTTGAGATGATCTCATCACCACCTGTTATAAACAGAGACTCCTTAGCCTTGATGGTTTCATTCTTGGCAGGACTCCTCAATCTTGAATCCTGATGGTTCCACTCTTGGCAGAAGGATGAAGCATTCCAAGATAATATAGTCTTTTCCTCCTTGTCCTTGGTAAAATCCAGTGAGATGAGACCACTGAAAAGCAGGTGTGCTTAACTAGAGTTCAGGTCCTGTATAAGTTAATAAAAAAGCCCTGTAGGGTGGAACTTCAATGCTGACCTACCTGGGAGGATGCTGCATGTTTGCTGGCCTTGAAGGGGTCTACCTGCCATCGTCTTTCTGGAGTTTCCTGACTAGCAGAAGGGCCATAAGATTTTTATTTTTTGTCATGTTGGATTCTTGAATGTTTTTACTTGCTGTCTTGTACTGATATTCTTTGACTGATGTATTGGGTTATGTTACAGTTTCAGTATTCCTGTATATTCTTTGATTTCTGTGTCATTGTACTGTAAGGATCTGACACAATGAACTCAATAATGACCTGACTCATGCATTCATTTAAAATGCAGATTTCAGTTGTACTGCAGATGTGTACAGAATGAAAGCAAAAAGCCACGATCAAACAATCTACCAGTTCTTTGATCATGGGTTCTGACACTTATGTTATTTGATTGTATCGTTTTTTTTTGGAATAAAGAGATAAAGCCTTAATGCTCATATTGGTATGGTCATTGGTCCCAAATCCAAAAGAACCTGTAGAACCTGAGACCCAGCCCTGCTGGGCTCAGAACAGTACAACTTCCTATAGCCCTGCCTAAAACCTTATGTGTCAGTTCCACAGGAACTCTACAGGTTTTTGTTGAATCATAATTTTAAATAAGATAGAAGGAAATTATTAAATTGTTAAATATATGGGGATTTTTTTTCTGGCCTATCCTATGCTTCATTGATTTTTTTCAGAGTCTGGTCCACTTTCCTGCAACACTCAAGACCAAGTCCAGCTCTTGGCCTGAAAAAGATTGTGCATCTTAGTTTTAAAGGAAAGAAGTAGGACAGACTATTTAGATCAGATTGGGGTTAACTGTAGGGGTGATGATTTATTATTAATTTGTTCTATTGTTTTCTTTGTATTTACCTGTATACTTGTATTGGTTTTATACTTTTGATATGGTCAAATGACTAAATCAACAAAGTTTCTATGTAAAGGAAAGAAGTAAGTATCTGGCCCCTGGGTCTACAAAAATGAGAGGGGAAGGTAGAATCTCCTGATGGCTCAAAATCAAGGTAGGAGGACATTCATAATATGCACTGCCCAGTCAAATTCAAATAACAATCCAAGTCCCTAGAAAGAAATCCAGTGCCCAAAACATTAAGCTGAACAAGAGAGGACATGAGAGATCTGTTGTTCCTCCATACAACAGCAGTTACAGAGAAAGATTTAAATAAGACTAGACAACCCATGACCCATTGGGTCATTGTTTCAGACATATTTCCTCACCTGATTCCTCAGTGTCTTCAACATTCTAATATACTGCCTTCACTGGAAAAGTTCTTGAAAATTCAGGGAGACATTCAAAGATGTGTCTGCCTTGAAAGTTGCCCATATTGAACTGTATAGCTCAGTCAAACATCAGGAGTTGTCCGCAGGAAATGTTTTATGACATTTTGTATTATGTCATTAAATGTTTTATGATAATTTTTATGTCATAAATGTTTTATAAAATTTGCCAAACAACTTGGGTTGTTAATTAACTTGGGTTAATTAATTAGTTGTCCCATCATTACATTTTGTCACATTCACATCTACTCTTAGTTATATCTTTGGCACTAACATTCATCTTAAAAATGAGAATAATGAAAAATTTGTATGCCAAATTTAGATTTTATTTTTTTCACATGTAGTCTATGATGTGCCTTGAGTTATAAAAGTCCAACCCAAAATGAATGTTTATAATGATGGTGGACATTACTGGCCTGATCTTATAAAGACCTGATAGTTTTCAGGAACAGGAGAGAGAAAGGCTTCTTCCTCATTATGGTAGCTGGTTACCAACTGTCTTTTTGTCCAACTGGTGCCCTTAAGATATGCTGGGGATAACAGCTTCCAAAATTCTCTAGACATCATGGCTTTTCTGAGTTGAACCTCATCTTACCAGAGGGTACCAGGTTCAGTCAAGAGCCTACCCATAGCTAATATCTATAATAAATAAGGAGCCTGTCTGCTCCATTTGCAAAAAAATCAGGGATATTTTTGCCTTGTTTATTTTACATTTTTCAAGATAACATATTAATAGATATGTTTTTCATATATATATATATATATATGAATATCTGTATATATGAGTGTGTATGTGTGTATGAGTGTGTGTTTTTCATATATATGAAAAACACAGCTTTTTGCACGGAGCTTTCAAAAATAAGTCAATATATAGCAGCTGCTAGGGCAATGCATGCAGCCATAGTTAATGAAAGGAATTCATAAGTTGGTGAGCAGAAAAAAAACCATTTGAGCAAGGGTAGCAAAGGATAAAAAGGAAAAGCAAAAGGGAAGTCTCAGAATTATAGAGTCTTGCTAACAGCTTATCAATAAACAATATTCTAAAATTGATACTCTTAGAATGCAGGATACAATTTCTGTATTTCAGATGTGTATGAACCAAAAATTCATTTTCTGTAGACACTATCTTCTTTGCACCAACAACAGCTGTTGACCTCTGTGGAGAGGCAAAACTGGAACTGATTAACTGTCTTAAATCTCCATTTTAAATGGTCAGTGTCTGCACTTACACCTGCTCCACTTACATTAACATGTAGCCATTAAGCAAGTGGCTAATTTAAACAAACACAGTGCAGAAAATCATGTACATAGTAATGGGATATGAAAACGCCAAATTCCACTAGACTGTGTTGGGGCTGGAATGTCTCAGAGCTCCACATTCAGGGGTAAGAGTTTAGGAAAACCATGTCCAAACAGCAGCCAGAGAGACTTGTTTGTTGACTGGATTGTAAATTTAAAATGGGTGGGTTTATCTTATTAGTACCAACTCCTTAAATGACACAGTACACAATATGATATGTACTGTAGTGGAATAAACAAATAAATATACTGGCTTTACCCCCTACCCATCCACCAACAAATCTGATTTCAAGCATATTAAATATTCACCTGACGTGTGTTTTGCCACCTGGAGGAAGATATGAGGGAGAAAAAAAATGGCATGTGGGTGCTTTCAGTCAGAAAAACCAGCAAGGGTGAAGCATATTCTTGCCTCTCTTACAGCCACTGGAACCAATTTCATAGCCTCCTGAACTTGTCTTTCAAAGACAGTAAAGTGGAGGGAGGGGGGGAGAAGAGGGATTGCTTTCATTTGTCTTGAAGGACTGGTTGCCCTCACACAGGGATCCACACAATAGCAATGGACTGACACCTCTACAGGAGGCAGAAAGCAACATTCCTCTGATGGAGGATGAACTCCCAACCTCTACCCCACTTCTGCCACCACCTCTTCCAAAGAAAGGGCTTAGAGAAAGCAGAAAGGATTTGTCCGTCCAAGCCAGGAAAGCCATGGTAGTGGAAACAGGAATTGAAAACTGCCACGGATGATTTAAAAATTTTTCAGGATGCAGAAGACCAAGGGAATGGAATCCCAACGAGGCATCAGCCATGAGCCTGAAGTACTGCGTATCTGCAAAATACTACACTGTTATGAAGAACTCAGGTGGATCACCAAACTGGCATATGTCCCATGCTGTTCAGCAGCCTGCCTTCCCACTCTTTTTCTTCCTCCTCCCTCCCTATGCACACACACTTACACACACACTTACACACACAAACCCCACAGGGAAGGAGGAGCAGCTGACAAATGACAGAGGAGGGCCCAGGACGCCCAGGCAGTTCTGCTGCTTTTATTGTGGCTGACCTAAAACCAAATACCCAGGCCCTTGTCTCCCTAGCGACACCTGAAGGGCCATGTTTCCTAGCAACCACGAACAATAGCCCCTGGGAAAAACACATGCAGCTGGGTCCTGAACTGGCTCAGTGTCCCTGCTGGAAAATAATGGGATCCTGAGGGCCTGGCACTGGCCTGAGCTGAATAAACCAGGAGCAGTTCCCTAACCGACCTTTAGGCTCTTCCTAGGAATGTTATTCCATATGTCTCCAGTTCCTCCTCCCTTCCCAATTCAGCTCCAGTCAGAAAGGCTAATCCCCTCTTGAGAGCCCAAGAGAGTCAAATACATTCCTTCATTTATCTAGCAGCCAAATGCCAGGTCTCTGTGGGCTGAATGAACTTATTGCTGGGTAAATGCATACAATGCATTTACAGTGTGTAGAATTGCAGGCTGAGAGCCAGGACTTCTATTTTCCCTAAATTTGGGAAGGGAAGGGAGGGGAGGGGAGGGGAGGGAAGAGTGAGTACTATTTCTGACAAGGGGTTGGGGAAGGGAGTCAGGTGGAGGTGTCAAGTCTTCTATTTCTTGCACTTAATGTACCTTTCGGAAAAGCTAGCAGAGCACCTCAGCAACTTTGTAAATATTTTTCTTTTCATCAAATCCCAGCTATACCATAGGTAGAAATTGAATGGGGGGAAGGGATTGGCATTTGTTACCAACCTGGGCTCTGTCACCATTCTGCATCTTCTTACAGTCCAAGAAGCAAAAGCACTTATAACAGAATTATAGTGAAGAAGAAATCTATTTAACAAGAGGGAACAATACTTAGAAACATCCTGGAGGGTGGTGGGGACTTGTCTGCCAAATTACTGAAGTCTTTTGTAAACACCACTTGGATATTTCAGCTATATCACACACACACACACACACACACATCATACTATTCCCTTTCAGAGTAAGTAATATTATGCAAGGCACAGAGAAGTAATAAGAAATAATAAGCAAAAGAAATTAAAGGCACAAGAAAAAAGGCAAGGAAATATAACTAAAGTTAGTTTACTAGCTTTGGTAAACTATGCCATTCACTGCAAAGTGCACCTCCATCTCTCTATCCTTGTAAACTACCTTTGCTTCCACTATATTATATTTGCCTTTTATTCTTTAATCTTATCATGGATGGATGGACCACATTAAGGAGGACATGGAATGCGTGAACGTCACCCCTGAAGATGCCTTGGATCAAGTCAAATGGAGACGGATATGCCGACAAGTGGACCCTGCCATAGCGTGGGAATAACGCTAGGAAGAAGAAGAAGTCCTTTAAACTTATCATCTTTCCTTTTTTGAGGATCTCATCACCTCCTTCCAACTACGACTTTCTCAGGCTTCCTGTTCCTCTTGACCCATTCACTCCTCTTTTGTATAGTGGTTTTTGCAATTCTATCCTTATTTATTATTTCTACATGATCAAACACTCAACATTCTTCTTTCATACTGGTCACTGACCAATCCACATTCATTCAGTAATCATTCATTCTTCATCTTGTTTCTTCTTGTTTTACCATATAGGTAGGCATTGCTTAACTATGATAATTGGGACTGGCAACTCTGTCGCCAAGCAATGAAGTCATAAAGCAGAAGATCACGTGACTGCACCAACTAACAACAGCAGTTGCAGCAGTTCCAGTTGCCATTGTTAGGCGAATCCATCGCAATCGGAGTCCCATGGCCATGTGATTGCCATTTGCAACCTCCCATCAGCTTCCCTATTGACTTGGCTTGTTGGAAGCTGGCAGTAAAGGTCGCAAATGGCGATCATGTGACTACAGGATGCTGTGACCATTGTAATTGTGAGCTGGTTGCCAGACACCCAAATTGCAATCACATGACCGCAGAGATGCTGCAACATCTGCAACTATGAGGAATGGTCATAATCCCCTCGTTCAGCACTGCTGTAACTTCGAATGGTCATTGTACGAGGACTACCTGTACACAGTTCTTAAGTAACCCATTCCACCAGCATTCAACTTACTCTCTTGACATATGTAACTCTTATCACCATACTCATTATTTAGTTCTTTGTCTAGATCTGCAGAAGCTTCCATTCTTTCTCAATATTACCCATTTTTCCCATAACCATTTGGCTGAATTGTATTGATATACTAGCAAAGGACAAACATAGAATGGTATCTTCTAGAACAACTTCAGGGTTTGGGGGAGAGACTAGATGTCACCAGCAGTAGCTTCTCTCCCATGTAAATAGCAGCTATAAAGAGGCTAAGTTTTTGGACACAGCAGGATAAGAAAAAAGTTAAGCTCGCTTCCCAACTTCCCATTCATCATCTGTGACTGCTATTTTAAATTTATAAAAAAGACACTCTAGAATGAATTATTAAAGTTAGACAAAATGTATAGGAATGGAGTCAGATTTGAGCCAGACATAATCAGCTAAGGTGAACCTAAAATGTTTATGCAAAGTGCCACATTCCTAAATGAATCATAAATTGAAATACTCCCAATTCTATAGAGTTGTTTTTTTTTTTCCCTAACTGCACAGATCTCAAGACATGTTTCACTCCATACCATATAATCCATAAGTTGCACAAGTATCCCATACAAGAGATTTATAAAACCTGATGCAACTTGATTTTCGCTGGTGGATTTTTAACACACCTGGATGCACTAGGTTGGAAAAGCCTGTTTTACAGTACAAAGGAAGAAATTTGAATAATTATGAACACTTCTGGAATTAGGATGATAGACTGCCACAGCAGAGTTGGGGTTTACCCCTTATTTAAAAGTGAGGTATTGACCCTGTCTCTTGGTTCTTTTCTGGACCAGATGCTGACAACTAAGTAAATGAGAAAGAAATATTCTGCAAACTTTCTTTAGTGTTACTTCCTACCACCCAGTGCACAGTCAGTGAGACATCTTTAATTGCAAAGAGCTCCCTTGGGCACAGTAAAAATTAATCCAGCTTTCCTTGTCTTTAGGAAAAACCTGTGTGTAAAATGAGACTGGGGCCTCCAAGGGATCTGGGTGGGAGGAGGAGGAGGCAGACATGCTAATCTAAAGCCTGTTTAATGGCTCAAGTGCTCTAGGACCATTTAGACAAGGGTCATGTCAGGTTAGTTACCTAACAGCTTGGAACTATAATTAGTTTAACAGATGAGAGATATGAATCCTATTTTTCCAAAACAGATGAAATTAAGGTGCTATTAAAGATAGGATGAGTGTCTATGCCTGCATACATATACAGGGTATACCAAAAGTCAGACTCCATAGGCCAATCACAGTATGTTTTATTAATTTTTTTTTTAGAGAAAAAATTTCCTGTACTTAGGAATGTTCAAAGGTCAAACATCAAACTAACAAGGAAATGTTTGGAAGAAAATGGCAACCAGTTCAAACATTTAATGTAATTTATATAATAAATTGTTTATGGGGCCTGACTTTGTCCACAGGGCCTGGCTTTTGGTACATTGTATATATCTTATTAAGCAGAATTGGTCCAAGAAGGAGATAACTTTTTCATGTGACATACATTTTTTTCCAGTTCTTGTAATCTCATTATACTAGCCCAACACACTACAGCAAATGCTGGCACAACATATTTGTAATCACACTGTCCTAACAGCCAGGAACCACGCTGAGACAAGGAACTGGTCTCTAATGTTTTATTGCTTGTACATAACAGGAATCCTAACAAACTGAAGAAGCGTGGGAAAAACCCAGACATATAAACCCCAAAGGGTTAAGGCGGTCCCGATCTGTGTCTCTTTGAATGGCTACCTAATTCCTCAGTGCTACGCATGCGCTTAACAGTCTGGATGGGAGCCCCCTGCTCGCCATCCTTACTCATGACACACACCTTAAGAAGCAAAACCGTCCAACACTTTTACAAGAAGCGAAAGCTGATGCAGCACCTCTAATAGCTGCTCATATTTTGTCTGACATCTCCTAGGAAGACCATGGCTAAGTGGCAGAAGAGGCAAGGCTCAACCATTACCATGACCAGTTACGACTAGAAAAGTCCCCCAAAACATGAAGAACGATCTTCAGTTAATATAGACTTTAGAATGGGCAACATTTGAGGGACCAGGGCCTGCAATTCAGCCTCCTGATCTTCTGGTGGCCTGCAGAAATCCATTGACTGATGATGTAACCAGAATGGGTGGGTTTGAATTGTTCAGCCTATTGGGGTGGGGTTGTTAAAGGTGAGAACAGGAGTGGGAGACCCATAAAAGGCAAACTGCTCCCTTCCCTATCCTTAAATCTCCCAAACCCTGCCCCCAAAAGCATAAAATCACCATTTT
This sequence comes from Candoia aspera, assembly GCF_035149785.1. NCBI lineage: Eukaryota > Metazoa > Chordata > Lepidosauria > Squamata > Candoiidae > Candoia > Candoia aspera. The sequence goes on along the minus strand of NC_086158.1, from coordinate 46,869,535 downwards.
CAGGCCAGTCTGGAGATATTTTTCAGAGTTTGGGTTAAAGTGCAGATACGAGTAGAAATGGATTGACTTACAAGAATGCCAAGAAAACAGGCAAAAATCAGTCTGAAAAAAAATGGCACCTTCCTGTCCATTTGAGGAATGTGTTAAGGGGTAGAAATAGGAACAATTTGTCTCTCAGAAGCTCCCACTCCTACCCTTAACTTTGTAACAAAAAATAACTTGGGGAAAAACTCAGTGACCTGGGAGGCTGTACACAACTAAGGGCCATGTGGCTGATGTTACTAAGTTAAATAAAGGGATTGTCTGCCTCAACTTAAAAAGGCTTCTTATGTCTTTTTGTTCTACCTACCATAACCCACAAATCAGGATATTGCCTGCCGGTGGTGCCTCTGCATTAGCTATGAATGGAAGGAAGCAGTCAACCCACAGTAAGAGTAGATATGCTGTGATACTTAGAACACACCCATACCTTCCCAATACTCAAAGGGGAAATAGATTCCTAAGATGTGATAGCCACATCAGAGCATTTATAACAGCAGTCAGGAAGCTTACATTTAAAGGATTCCCAGAAGAATGGTTTAAATATGATTGAATTGCCATTGATTTCAAGGAGTCAAGGTCCCTAAAATTGCATGCAATATATTTGTAGTGTGTCTATGTGTGAAAGAAAATCTTTGGGGAAAGAAAGAAATACAAGAAAAGTTGGAAGCAAGTGCATATAAATATTACAATGGGCAGCCTGCCCGCTTGGTGAGAAGGAGTGATGACACGGGAAATGGAAGATGTGTATATGATTCCCATCTAAAGAGAAGAAAAGCATCTTCCACAAAATAAAAGTCACTTTGGGGGGCTCTAATGGCAACAATATTTATACATAGATATAGATATATGGAGAGGCAGCAGGATTAGAAAGAGCAGTATCTAGCTTCGCAGATATTTGTGTTTTAACATTGCATGGAAACATAGCCACTGTCTTAGCAAGTTGTGTGAACCAACTCATATGCCATCATATTTCTTGGAAGTGTGTTTTGTTATCACAGATTTAGGACATTGTGTGAATATAGCTAATAAAAATCAAAACAATTGTCCGTAGTGTTTTCTGACATATACTGTAGCTCTTTAACATATTACACAAGAAGAATACAATGTTCTTATTAAGAGTAAACTAAATCTGTTCTATTGTACATATTTTAATAGACCTTATGTTCAATTTATCCAGCTCTCACTTTAAGGGGCTCAAATTTGCTACATAACCATTTGCAGTGAGCTCAGATTTGAACAGATACATTTAGGCAGTAAATTTGTCAGCGACTAAACAAACACAATGGGTGTGCATTTGTCTACCCAATATCACGTGACACATCAGAAACATGAGCAGGCGTAATTGGAAACTTTACCCCACATTCAAGACTACAGGCAGCACAAATGGTACAGAAGCAAGTCAGGAACAAGATATGCAGAGACAGAAAATCAGCAAAAGGGAGTTTAAATAGGGCTGTTACTTAGGCAATTACAGAACAAAAGGAGTTGTATGTTTTGTTCAGCAGAGAAATCCAGCAAAAAAAAAAATCAATGGACAGGAAGAAAAACCAAAACAAGGCAAGTGCACCCAGTAAATGCAATTACATTACCCAGCTACAGGGCAATCGGTCATCTCCAGAAGCCTCATACCACTAGTCACTCCCAATAATCCCCACTTAAAGGATAGAGTAATATCTTTTAACCTTTTTCTTTCCCACAAATCAAATTAACCTAGACTGATCTGCTTGGTAAACAGTTGATAAGCTTATTTACTTTTGTTAATTACTTTATTTTTATTATATTGATTGAACTAAACTGCCCTAGGAAGATGGTCTTTTTAATTCTGCTAATAGCATCTAAGTCCCGAAAAGGACAATTTTCTGTGCATCCTTTTATAAAATAAAACTGACTATTTGGGTAGTTTCCTGCTCTAAATTTTTATTTAAAAAACATTAATTTTGGAAAACAAATCATGCTGCATGATTTGGGTTGATGCAAGGAGGGAGGGAAAGGCTTTTCTGCCTTTTTTCCCATGCAATGAAGCAAAAAGATGTTACTTTATTAATTTTCCATTGTTCAATTCCTTTAAATATTCCTTTAAGAGAAATGTTACAACTCTAAAAATGCACAACTTTCCTGCAAGTTAAGCCAACTGAGGCAATATTTAAATAATTCTTTAAGCTGACACTTGGAGAGTTGCAACACTACTCACTGGTCAGGTACACTGAAATAGTTTAAGCCACAACAGTAAGCCAAGTATCAAGGGGAAAAATTCTGTCTTTGCTACATGATTAGATTAGAAAGGTGCCTTTACTGTGCAAACAAAACAGGAATAGTATGAAGCTTGCCTTTTTAATTTATCAATTGTGTTGGAACACATTTTGTTGTTGTTTATTCGTTTAGTCGTTTCCGACTCTTCGTGACTTCATGGACCAGCCCACGCCAGAGCTTCCTGTCAGTCGTCAACACCCCCAGCTCCCCCAGGGACGAGTCCGTCACCTCTAGAATATCATCCATCCATCTTGCCCTTGGTCGGCCCCTCTTCCTTTTGCCTTCCACTCTCCCTAGCATCAGCATCTTCTCCAGGGTGTCCTGTCTTCTCATTATGTGGCCAAAGTATTTCAGTTTGGCCTTTAATATCATTCCCTCAAGTGAGCAGTCTGGCTTTATTTCCTGGAGGATGGACTGGTTGGATCTTCTTGCAGTCCAAGGCACTCTCAGAATTTTCCTCCAACACCACAGTTCAAAAGCATCGATCTTCCTTCGTTCAGCCTTCCTTATGGTCCAGCTCTCGCAGCCATATGTTACTACAGGGAACACCATTGCTTTAACTATGCGGGCCTTTGTTGTCAGTGTGATGTCTCTGCTCTTAACTATTTTATCGAGATTTGTCATTGCTCTTCTTCCAAGGATTAAGCGTCTTCTGATTTCCTGACTGCAGTCAGCATCTGCAGTAATCTTTGCACCTAGGAATACAAAGTCTTTCACTGCTTCTACATTTTCTCCCTCTATTTGCCAGTTATCAATCAAGCTGGTTGCCATAATCTTGGCTTTTTTGAGGTTTAGCTGCAAACCAGCTTTTGCACTTTCTTCTTTCACCTTCATCATAAGGCTCCTCAGTTCCTCTTCACTTTCAGCCATCAAAGTGGTATCATCTGCATATCTGAGATTGTTAATGTTTCTTCCAGCGATTTTAACGCCAGCCTTGGATTCCTCAAGCCCAGCATGTCGCATGATGTGTTCTGCGTACAAGTTGAAAAGGTAGGGTGAGAGGATACAGCCCTGCCGTACTCCTTTCCCAATCCTAAACCAGTCCGTTCCGTGGTCTGTTCTTACTGTTGCTACTTGGTCGTTATACAGATTCTTCAGGAGGCATACAAGATGACTTGGTATCCCCATACCACTAAGAACTTGCCACAATTTGTTATGGTCCACACAGTCAAAGGCTTTAGAATAGTCAATAAAACAGAAATAGATGTTTTTCTGAAACTCCCTGGCTTTTTCCATTATCCAGCGGATATTGGCAATTTGGTCCCTAGTTCCTCTGCCTTTTCTAAACCCAGCTTGTACATCTGGCAATTCTCGCTCCATGAACTGCTGAAGTCTACCTTGCAGGATCTTGAGCATTACCTTACTGGCATGTGAAATGAGTGCCACTGTTTGATAGTTTGAACATTCTTTAGTGTTTCCCTTTTTTGGTATGGGGATATAAGTTGATTTTTTCCAGTCTGATGGCCATTCTTGTGTTTTCCAAATTTGCTGGCATATAGCATGCATTACCTTGACAGCATCATCTTGCAAGATTTTGAACAGTTCAGCTGGGATGCCGTCATCTCCTGTTGCCTTGTTATTAGCAATGCTTCTTAAGGCCCACTCAACCTCACTCTTCAGGATGTCTGGCTCTAGCTCACCGACCACACCGTCAAAGCTATCCCCGATATTGTTATCCTTCCTATACAGGTCTTCTGTATATTCTTGCCACCTTTTCTTGATCTCTTCTTCTTCTGTTAGGTCCTTGCCATCTTTGTTTTTGATCATACCCATTTTTGCCTGGAATTTACCTCCAATGTTTCTAATTTTCTGGAAGAGGTCTCTTGTCCTTCCTATTCTATTGTCTTCTTCCACTTCCGCGCATTGCTTGTTTAAAAATAATTCCTTATCTCTTCTGGCTAACCTCTGGAATTTTGCATTTAATTGGGCATATCTCCCCCTATCACTGTTGCCTTTTGCTTTCCTTCTTTCTTGGGCTACTTCTAGAGTCTCAGCAGACAGCCATCTTGCCTTCTTGGTTTTGTCTTTCTTTCGGATGTATTTTGTTGCCGCCTCCTGAACAATGCTGCCAACTTCTGTCCAGAGTTCTTCCGGGACCCTATCTACTAAGTCCAGTCCCTTAAATCGATTCTTCACCTCCACTGCATATTCCTTAGGAATATTAGTGAGCTCATATCTAGCTGATCTGTGGGTCTTCCCTAATCTCTTTAGTCTGATCCTAAATTGTGCAAGAAGAAGTTCGTGATCTGAACTACAGTCAGCTCCAGGCCTTGTTTTTACCGACTGTACAGATGTCCACCACCTTTGGCTGCAAAGGATGTAATCAATCTGATTTCAGTGTTGTCCATCTGGTGAAGTCCATGTATAAAGTCGTCTCTTAGGTTGTTGGAAGAGAGTGTTTGTTATGCAGAGTGAATTGTCTTGGCAAAATTCTATCAGCCTGTGTCCTGCTTCGTTTTGTTCTCCCAGGCCATACTTACCTGTAATTCCAGGTGTCATTTGACTGCCCACCTTAGCATTCCAGTCTCCTGTGATGAAAATAACATCTCTTTTAGGCGTGTTGTCCAGTAGGTGCTGCAGATCCTCATAGAACTGCTCTACTTCAGCTTCTTCAGCATTTGTGGTTGGGGTGTATATTTGGATCACTGTGATGTTAGATGGCTTGCCCTGAATTCGAATTGAGATCATTCTGTCGTTTTTTGGGTTGTATCCAAGCACTGCTTTAGCCACTTTACTATTAATTATGAAGGCTACTCCATTTCTTCTGTGGTCCTCTTGTCCGCAGTAGTAGATCTGGTGGTCATTTGATGTGAAGTGGCCCATTCCAGTCCATTTCAGTTCACTGACGCCCAGAATGTCTATCTTTAATCTTGACATCTCACCAATAACCACATCCAATTTGCCCTGGCTCATAGATCTTACATTCCAGGTTCCGATGGTGTGTTGATCCTTAGAACATCGGATTCGCCGTTCACCACCAGCACCGTCGGCCGCTAGCCGTCCTTTCGGCTTTGAGGTTGGAACACATGCCCATAGGAAATTGTTTCTTACCTGCTAAGATGGGTTGTGATACAAAAACCTCTTATTACTTCAAGGTTCTGAGATCTAGGAACATCCTGATTAAACCAGAAATGATTTGATTATCTTCTGCTAGACTGATTCTCCTAGACCAGGGTTTTCAACCAGGGTTCTGTGGCACCCTAGGGTTCGGCGAGAGGTCACTAGGGGTTCCCTGGGAGATCACAATTTATTTAAAAAATTATTTCAAATTCAGGCAATTTCTTATTAAAGAGGTAAGTTTCATTCTTTATTTTTAGTTTAAAAACACTGTTAATGCATGTATACAGGCCTACATATGAAACAAATATAATAATTTTGTAACTTCTGGCCTATATTTGAGCCTGAATGTGCAGGGGCTCCCCGAGGCCTGAAAAAAATTTCAAGGGTTCCTCCAGGGTCAAAAGGTTGAGAAAAGCTGACCTAGACAGACTAAATCAAGGGATCCCTATTCTGGCAGTTTTAGAGCCTTTGAGAGGCAGGAGCGATAGTCTTAAAGGACCCAAGCACAGAAGAGGCACCAGCCTCATAGTGTTATTATCTCCTGCCTTTCTTCAAGAAACTCAATCTGACACACACAAAGATTGTCTTATTTTATTCTTCCAACTACCCTGTAAGAAACAGACCACTTAGTGTGCTTCCTAATGAACAGTGCAAGCTTTATATGTCTGCTCCACTGCAAGCTCAAATAAGGGCTTTTCCTGCTCTGCTGATTTATGCCAGCAGAAAACTGTATCAACATGAAATTTGCATGTTCCATTGAGGATGCCTATTCTGCCTTTAGTGCCTCTCTTTCAAGTCACTGTAGACACATGACTTCCTCCAGACATAGCTAGAAATCTGCACCAGGTCTTGACCCAGGTTTGGCCCAATTTGAGAACACAGTGGTTCTCATCAAGAATCCCTTAGCATGAATGATTAAATTCTTATATTTTTTTATTAATAATGGAACACCTCCATTAGCGATTGGGATACCTAACACATTTCTCTTTTTATTTACTTGATTCACCTTCCCAAATAGATTGCTGGATTTGCACATTGCATAGAACTATGGTTGCTTGAAACGTTGTTTGTTCTATAAACCACAATTAGGTGCTTTGCGTATTGTACTAAGCCATCTAGGTATACACACAACAAATTATGGATTGCAACTTAGTCTGGGCTTGTGTTTTGGAACAATATATCAAATAGATGTAACTTTATAAGTTAAAATAAATGCTTGACTTTATTACAAAAAACGACCAGCAGCAAGAGTTGCTCTTGAGTACCCAAGTGATACAATTTTTGGTTAGCACCCAAGTGCCATATTTCACATGAACTGATCATGGACGTTCTTCAAGAGTAGCTGTAGGTAGATTTTATAAAATGATGTACCATTGGTAAATGACACCAGAAAAATTATCTAGAATGTATAAAAGTACTTCAAATCTATGCTGGAAATGTGAACAACAAGAGGGATCATTTTATCATGTTTGGTAGATGTGCAAAAAAGCTAGAAGATTTTAGGTTCAAAATGCATACACTGATTCAGAGGATTTTAAAGATTAATATACAACTGAAATCAGGACTTTTCCTCTTGGGACTGATGGATAAACAGTTGGAAAAACGTTATGGAACTCTGTTTTTGTATATGGTAACTACAGTGAGATTATGGTACGCACAAAGATGGAAAGATCTGGCAATACCTATAATGGAGGAATAATTGGTGATGATGATAGAACTTGCTGAGATGGCCAAATTGACCTGTTTGATTAAAAACAATATCTAGCTTATTGCTGACTGGAAACCCCTTATGGGTTTTGCATAAAGCAATTATTATTGTTGTTGTTGTTAATTTTTATCCCGCCTTTATTATTTTTATAAATAACTATATATATATATATATATATATATATATATATATATTTATAAATAACTATATATATATATATATATATATATATATATTTATATTTATAAATAACTATATATATACTATATATATATATATATTTATATTTATAAATAACTATATATATACTATATATATATATGTATATGTATATATATAAATAAAATGATCTATGGTTTTGATAATTAGATAGGATAGATTATTGAACGAAGTGAGTCACAATTTAACTTTAGAGAAAGAAGGAATCTACAATTGTACTAATAACTGCTGTAAAGAAGATTGGAAGCCACTTTGTATCTTTTTTCTTTCTTTTCTATTTTTCTTCTACCTTTTTTTCTTTTTGCATTTTAGCTTTCTCTTTTATTTCTTCCTTTTTCTTTTTTCCTTCTTCCTCTATTTTAGTTTATATTAATTTTTACTCTTGTTGTTAAAACTTTCAATAAAATTATATTTTAAAAAAGAGTAGCTGTAGATAGAGAATACTGAAATAGTCTAGAGATGATATAATCAGGGTGTAAATATTGTTGCCATATTAGATAGACTCAGGAACAGTTGCCACTGGTATGCTGAACATGGTTTTCCTCATGCACCCTGCTGCCACCAAAAGATTCAGGGAGAGATTAAGATTTTAAAATTTTCCAATTTAGGAAGTTTTTAAGTGCATCACAATGCCTTCCAGAACATGTTGAATCCCAATCCCTAAAACAGGTTTTCTACTCATCAACATCATATCTGTCATGTCTGAATTTAATCTCAATTTGTACATACTTGGTTAATCAAGTTTTCTAAATACTTCCTTACAAACAGCATTTCTGAATGTGACAATGTCAGATCAAAAGGACTCCAAGATAACAACTTCAGAAGATACATGTGCAATATGTTGTTGTTTTTAATAAAATGCAGCTAAGGGTGGCTGCAGTTCTAAGGAAAGGAACAGCAAGGGTAATTTTTTCCATCATTCTTACCTATGACAGATAGAAATACCATACAGGTTTAAGAGGGTGAATTTTGGCAGGGAGTACCCAGAAGAGGTGCTAGCCATACTCTAGTTCACACATGAAGCCTTTTTATCTCCCCCTCTGTTCAGCATACATATCTAGGCTGCTGCCAGACAGCAAAAAGAGTCTTCTACATCTACTGCCAGCTAGTGGTCCTCTGGACTTTTGCAGCCCAGATATACATCTACCTTCTGTATGTGTATCCACATGCTTGTGTGAGTGTATATGTGTGTATATAGACAGGATACAGAGATGAGACTACTATAAAAAAAAGTTGAATCTTACTTACAGCTGTATGACAGGAATTCTGGGAATATTTTCATAGATAGTAATGCACAAGAGGGCATTACTGTTGTGCTATTAACTAAATAACTTTCAGATACATGCAAGCTGGATAAAGCAGCAGTAGAGTCAAGAGAACAAGAAATACAGACAATGATTCTCAATAGCTAGAGAGTCTATTCAAAATGAATATATTGGCAAATTCTGAATTTAGAATAAGAAGCAACTTCTGAATACAAAATATGGAAATGAATAATAGCAAAGCTTTTATCTCTGGAAAAGATGGAAACTACATGCATCAGATTCTGCATGTCTTACTGGCAACCAGTTTTAATCTACAATTTACTTTAATCCACCATTCTAACTATTTTATTTGTGTTACTTTTAGAGGATACCCATCATACCTAGTCAGTAAAAGTGTTGATGAGAATGACAAGGAGGTCCTCCTAGTATTCATAATGAGGCAACTGTCTAAAACAGAAAAATGTTGCTCAACCATCATAAGCAGAGGACTTAGTGGTTATAGAAGCAATTTCATACATGGGGGCATGATTTAATATATAAAATTGGTATCTCTCTGCTCTGAGAGCTTCAGGGAAGGTGGAGTGTATCTATCTTTCTGATAGCTTCTAGATATCCCTTTCTGCAACCACTGAGTGCCAGGATCTGGATAGCTCCTAAAACTAATGCATTGTATGTAGTCATCTAAAGTTTGAAAGTTTGCGAAGTCAATTCCTGGTACAAGGTTTGAACCTCATAGAGTAACATCTGACTACTACTCATATCTAAGGAGTCCTACTAAAGCTGAAACCAGTCATGCAGTGCCTCCTGGTGGTCAATGTAAGTGGTTATGGAGGAGAAGTAGGGTTATTTATTGTCATCAGATACAATCTCAACTTATTTATCTATCTATCTATCTATCTATCAAATTTTATCACCGCCCATCTCCCCCCCAAGGAGGGACTCTGGGCAGTTTACAAAAAGACAACATTTAAAATTCAATACAATTGTAAAATAATAAATATAAATATAAATAAACAATAAATATATAAAACGTGGTAAAATCCAGATGGCTAAAAATTCTGTATCAGTCCGTGAGTATAAGGGCCATTCTAAGGTACTAGCCATCCCCAGAAATAACTATTCCCCTTCCCACTCCAGGCAAGCTGGCAAAACTAGCTTTTTAGTTTTTTACGGAAGTCCAGGAGCTGACTTTATGCCAGGGAACTTCTAAGGAAGCACCAAATTCCCCAGTCTGAATGTTGCCTGAAAAGGAGAGAGATTTTGCATTGAACCTGTGATACTAGAACCTCTAATGTTGGTGGACTGCACTGGTGTAATGGCATGGAACATTCATAAACAATCCAATTACTTGAGAACAAAACAGTATGTTTGCATTCAGACTGTGAACTAAATGATTATTTTCCCATTTTGCCTGGGATTAAATAATACCACAGTGATAAGAATAGGAAAGAGAGAGCATAGGGCAGCTAAGAGACAGCCAATCTAGAAGCAAAGTGGCTGCAGAAAGTGCGTGCGCAGTGAGTCTCAAAGGGCAAGATCTAAGATGGGGAGAACAAAGGTATTAAATTTCCTATTTTGACTTAATCATATTAACTATCCACATCCTTTTGCTGCAGACTTCAAGAACTAGATTTCAAGAGCTGTTTTAATGTGCATTGTCCTCATCTAAAATGAATAATTATATTTCCTATGCCAGAATAAATACTCATGCCAAATGGCTGAGACAGAGAGGAATCCTAAAGTCAGGGTTTAGCTAGTTGTCAAAAAATTGCCTGTTCCTGTAAGATAGAATGAGAATTGTGATTTGCACCTAAACACAGCACAGACATGCCCTGGTAATTTTTTTTTCTTCTCTCATACCTCCATAATGTTAACTTCTCCCTGAGTGAAATAGGCTTATGTTGTCCTTAGTTGTACCAACATTAAATAGTGTTTTCCCTCTTAAGCCAAAAGCATCAAATAACAGCTACAAGGAGCATAAAAGTACAAAATCTGTACGATTTGCAACACATTACTTTAAGACAAAGTCAGGGACAAGTTGCAGGTGGATCAGAGTGTTGCTTATTGGCCATTACAGGCTGAAGTGAGCAGGTGCCCTCAAATCCCAAGTTAGCCATGCCAGTTTTCATTCTTCCGTTGTCTCCCTAAAGAGCTGGACCCAGCAGCACTGTGCTGGTGGTCTATCAGGCAATAATGCTAGAGTCCAGACACTAAGACAGAATCTTGATGGCATCCTTTGGGTGACTAGAGGCTGAAATGTACAATTGGGTATCAAATATGTAATGATACCTAACCCCATGCTGATGGATGACTTTATCCAGCAGCCTCATATATATGTTAAACAAAACTGGCTTCATGTATGTGTTAAACAGGCACCCCACAGAGCAAAGGTCAAGGGCTGGACCTCTCCCTGCCATCAACACCAATTATAATTGGCCTCCCATTCTCAACCCCCTGAGCTGGTCCAGAAGGATACCATGACTGATGATATCAAAGGGCACCAAGAAATCAAGGAAGGCGAGGATGGACACACCACCCCATCTTGGTCCTGCTGTAGGTTATCCTCAACTTGGTTTATGATCAAATGGGTGTAGGATGAATTGTCCATTCCTGCTGGAAAGCTATAGGACTCATCCATTTAGTTTGGCTTCCATGCACTATGTACGTATTAGGAATAATATTTTCCTAGGATTATGGGGCTATTGTGCAAGCCAGGAAAAAGTTACAGCTTCTTTATTGAGGGACCAGTTGGTACAACATATGCACCCACCTATGCTCTGAAGACCTTTTCAACTTTGGATCTAAAACACAGCACTTCACTAATATGAGTACTTAAGACACTGCCATTCTGCAGTGAGTCAGAATGGAAGCAGCACAGGCATTGACAATGGGGGCAGCAAATATTAGGCCAGTATAGTTTTCATTGACTCAAAGAATCTTTTAAAGGTGAAGTGGTTGAAAATTGTATAGACAGCATAGAGGAGAGAGCGATTTAACTCAGCAGTGGGGAAAGGGCCTTAGTTTCCCCATTCTATAGCATTTTTTCCATGTGCATGAATTCCAGCTCAAGTAATAAAATACATTTGCAGTTTTTATTTTAAAACCAGGAACAATGTAGAATCTGCATCATGTCTGACAGACATAAATCATAAACACATACAAAGAAAGAGAGAGAGATTATTTATGCTTTAAATTAAGGCTAGATGCTCTGAAAAAAGGAACATTTGCTCTTCCTATCACTAAAGTCCCCTGCCATATGTCTTCTTAGATATAACAAAGGTCACTGTCCATGTGGGTCACCAAACTATATATATAGCAAAGGGAGAATGATGGAAATGCATTTGGCTGCATGATTACCAAAGCAAGAAGGTGACCTTGGCAATTGAGCAGTTCTTCATTTTCACAGTGAGACCGGTCCTCTTGCAAATGTGAGACAGAGAAACGGAGCAGGAAAGGCATGGTCCTTTGTTTGTCTGTCCAAGGCTGACAATTTAATTGAACCCCATTTGAAATAAGGTCAGCAGGGTTGGGTCTTCTCCAGCAAACTATCAGACAAGCACCATTTCCAGGCTCTGAACATTCATTAATAAGATACTCTCCAGAGGAGAAAGAACAGAGATTTAAGGACATGTATTTCTCCATCCCAATGTAATTGACTTTCAATTACTCCCATCTAGGGAGTATATACAAAACTGCATATGATGAACTAAACAGTGCAGAGATGTGCAACCTTCGGGGGAATTGAGGGCCACATTTGTCCTTTCAGTGGCATGCCACAGGCATGCATCAAAAATTTATTTAATTTAATATTAATTCAAATTAAATTAGAGTAAATATGATTACTTCCCATTTACTTAATAATCTGCCTTTGTCGTATTAAAAATAAAAAGTTTATGGCAACTTTTGGAGGGGCTCTGGAAACTGTATGCAACTATAGGACCTCTGAGTATGCACCCATTATAGGGGCTAAATTGTAGTCTGGGACAACAGAGATGTCTGCCCTGAGGAGCATGACTGAGGAAATTATCTATGAGACATACTCTTATAACTGGGGAGGGGGGAACCAGCTACTTGTGTTGACAGCAGTAAAGAGGATGAAGTTAGCCATGATTTTGATGAAGTAAAACTTCACTATACTGTATTGCAGCTTCAGCTCCATCAGTAATATGATATAAAACAATATAATATCTCTGCACTTCCAGGGTTATCGTAACATTTGCCAAGAAGAGATAATGTATGTTAAATTCCCTAAGAACTTAGGGAAACTACTTAAAATGTGCAAATTATTACTGCTTCCAGGTTTTGAGCCTAACAGCACCCCTCTTGTATAAGATTCCTATTATTGATACATATTTTCCATCAACTGTGTATTAGAAATTTTGTATTGTTATTATTATTACTGCAGTAATAATTTGCACATTTTAAGTAGTTTCCCTAAGTTCTTGGGATGGAAAATATGTATCAATAATAGGAATCTTATACAAGAGGGGTGCTGTTAGGCTCAAAACCTGGAATGTGGTTTCTTAAAAACTTTCCAGATTTGTGAGTAGCACAATTTTCTGCTTCTCCTTCCACATGCAATGTTTAGCAAGTCACGGCTTCCCACTTACCATGCAGATCAGCTAAGGAGCTAAAATGGAATAGAGCTCTACCCTATTTTGAGCTCCTGAAAAGAAAAAAGTTGTATATGCATAAAAATACCCATACCACATGTAAACCATGAAAATAACTCAGCAATGCTGCACCAATTAGAAACACACAGCTTCTAGAGCTGTGCTTCTTTATCACTTATATGACGAAGAACAAAAAGCGTTGTAGTGCTTTGAAACACAGCTTTATTTAGGAAAGAATATATCTGGTAGAAGAGCAAGTCTGTTTATCCACAAACTCTCTCACTCAAACACATTGGTTGAGATGAAATGTAGCTAACTAATCATAATCTATATACTTCTGTCTTGACCATTAGCTGTCAAAGTCCACTCCTCCTTTACTCCTTTTATAAAATAGTTTTCATGACAGACATGAAGGAAATTCCCCACTTTCCTCCTCCAGCTGTCTGCAACAAAAAGCCGAATGAAACAGACATCATTTAATGGGAGCTCTGTGTGTGTGTTGCACATAGGTACTCAAAGAATTACTGAGACTACATAATGAATATCAAACAAGTTGCAGACCAGGTTGTCATGGTTACATCTATGAAAAGTAATGTCGCAGAGATGCTAGGAATCCCTTCTCTCCCATCAAAGAATATCCAAAGGTTTCTTGACAGAAACTGTCACAGTTAAACCAGTATATGCTTGTCCTTTAGAACTGACTTGAGAAGCTTCCAAGTCAGCTTAGCGAAGGGTTAAAAATGAGTCTAATAAAGGGAACAGTGACAACTAGTTGTTAAGAGTGACACAAGGCTTAACTGCCCTCACACTGTTTTACACCCATCTAAGTCACAGGTTGACAGTGACTTAGGCTATACTGTAATTCCTGCTAGTGCTCAGGCTAGACTTGCCCTACTCCATTCCATCATGAAAATGGGAAAGTACCATGATAGAAAGTCAACAGTTCATTACATTGAGTATGTCAGCACCTGATCATTCGAGCATTCACACAATCACAGTCAGGAGGCTGGGATTCCTTTAACTGTTTTAATGAAGCGTAATAAACAGTACAGAAGGCAAGCTGCAAATAAAGATTTCCTGCTCAAACCTAACTTAAAAGCTACATTCCCTTAGTTAGTCCCCTTTCCCATGAAACCATGTCACCCCCCCCCCATCCAGATGGTTTTCCTGGCATATCTCAACCCTGTGTCCTTGATGTCCTCCATAGCCATAATAAACCACTTCACACTCCAATTTCACACCCCCTCCCATCTGGCGACACGGATTCCATTCCTTAGAGAAGGAAATGATGGTAGATGCTCTGATAAGGGTTTCTGTGAAACCTTTGATTGGGGGGAACTGACAGAGTACATTCTATGGCCAGAATTGGATATTAAGGCTTATGTGCTCCATAAAAGTAAGGCGGAAGGAGAAGCAGAAAATTGTGCTACTCACAAATCTGGAAACCATCAAAAAAAGTGCATTAAAATGTTTGGGAAAAACTCCAAAAAACACATAGCATGCCATACAAGCTGATACCATGGATTACTTGCTAGTTTAGATTGTCTCCCCCACCCCACCCTGCTTTGAAATAAAATAGAAATAAATTAGCTATCTCAATATTTTCATTAGAGCACACAATGACACTAATACAGCCTAGGCAAACTCATCCAGGCAGCTCAGTCAGTTTGCTGTTCTGTAAGTTCCTTAATGTTGGAGGATGAAGTTTATACAATATTACTCTTATTTGGTAACCTTTATCAAATGAAGAAGTTTTTAATTCAAGTTAAAGCTGAATAAAAGGGAGCAGAAAATCCACAAAGCTTTTGATGGAACTGCTGAGGCCCCAAGCAATTGAAAAATAAGCCTGTATTTCAGAATACCAGATAGAAGAGATGTCTTAGATCTATAGCAACTCTTTTGTGATTTTTATTTCTGATCTAATTTCTGTGTCCTATTATAAATTCTCAGACAGTACATAAATAACATTGAGGTTTACAATTGTTCCATAGCAATAATAATACAATTGCCTCTAATGCTGAATGTCAGTGGCTCCATGCTGAACATTTTCAAAATGAAATAGGGCAACCTATAAACAAACAAAATATTTCAATGCATTGAGAAGAAATTTGAGGTATGCAAAAGTCCATGACATTTAAAAATACATAGTATTGTCTGAGATAACGCATGCATGTCCTCAGCTCATATAGCCATTTGCATTCCGTAAGCTCTAGGCTCAGAGCAAACCGCCCAGAGTCCCCTGTTCGGGAGAGGTGGGCGGTGATAGAAATTTGAAATATAAATAAATAAATAGATATGCACCATTAAAACAAACAGAAGACAGAAACGCCTCCTTGAAATACAATGTTCTGCAGCTTTGATTTACAATTTGTATTATCCAGAAAATGCTTGAAGACATAATAAAGTTTAGAAACATGAAGGGCAGTGTAACACATAATCTAGTTCGAAAGATGTATTCGAACAGAAGAAAAGTTGAAAGTCTGCTGGATCCAGCTAGAGCAGGGAGGGGTATTTAGACACATAGAGTTGTGTGGAAGGGCTTAATCCATTCACAACATGTACATGTACTGATCCCCTCATAAATCTAGAAATGGCTATGGTCTTATTTATGAGAAGGATACTGTCCAACAACAGTGAGCAACTGTCTAAAAACTTGAAGGAGGAAAGTCATTGGCCAATGGCAGCGAGCCAGATCAAGTAATCAGCTACCTTGGCAACGGCTGCCTCAGAAACCGTGCCTTTTAGGGGGTTGGCACAGACCTACCCCTGCTCTTGTCCTTTTATATCCCTTACAAAACAGAGGAAACCATCTCCTTGGTACTTCCTTTCACACTCATTCCTAAGATCTTCCATCTGGATGAGAAGCAGGTCCTGGACTGCAGTGAGAAACTGACTGCACATCTCTCCCCCCAGTTGTCCCTGAGACTGGAGCCCCCATTACCACGCCAAATTGGTATTCCACAGGAATCAACTTAGTGCTTCTTAAGAGGTAGGGAAAAGGGAGGAAAAGCAAACCTCTCTTCTTTAATAGCTTGGCTTCCTTTTTTCAGCTATGCCCTTTCTCTGTGGGAGAATGCCACCCACTGGTTGAGGCTGCTGGATTCCTTCATTATTAAACTACCCAAAGACGCATGCTAAAGAAAACCGGGCTTCCTGCCTCTTTCCACTAAAGACTACAAAATCTGGCTTGTGTAGATATTGTTGTTGTTGTTGTTGTTAGTTGCCATCAAGTCGTTTACAACTCATGGCGACCCTGTGTATAACAGAACAAAATGCTTTGTGCCATATGCCTGACTGTTCCAATATTTGCTTCCATTGTTGTGGTAATTGTATCAATCCATCATATTGAAGGTCTTCCTCTTTTCTGCTGGCCCTCGACTTTACCAAATATGATGTCCTTTTCAAGCGATTGGTCTTTCCTGATGATGTGCCCAAAATATGAGAGTCTAAGCTTAGTTATCTTTGCCTCTAGGGAACATTCTGGTTGTATTTCTTCTAAAACTGATTTGTTTGTTCTTCTGGCAGTCCATGGTATTTTCAATAATCTTCACCAACACCACAATTCGAATGCATTAATTCTTCTATCTTCCTTTTTTAATGTCCAACTTTCACAGGCACATATGGCTTGAGAAGACCACGGCGTGAGTCAGATGCAGCTTTGTTTTTAAACTGACATCTTGACTTCTGAAAACTTTAGATAGGTCTTTGATGGCAGATTTTCCCAGCGCGATATGTCGTTTGATTTCTTGGTTACTATTTCCCTTGGCACTGATAGTTGATCCAAGTAGAATGAAATTGTTGACAACTTCAATTTCTTCTCCATTTATTGTGACATTATTTATTGGTCCATTTGTGAGTATCTTCGTCTTCTTCACATTCAGGTGTAGTCCGTATTGCTGACTACAATCTTTGATCTTCATCAGCAAGTACTTCAAGTCTTCTTCACTTCCAGCAAGCAAAGTTGTATCATCTGCATATCTCAGGTTGTTAATGAGTCTTCCACCAATTCTGATACCCCGTTCTTCTTCGTACATTCCTGCTTCTTGAATTATTCATTCAGCGTACACGTTGAATAAGTAGAGTGAAAGTATACAACCTTGCCACATACCTTTTCCAATTTTGAACCACTTGGTATCACCGTTTTCTGTTCTGACGACTGCCTCTTGATCTATGTACAGATTCTGCATGAGTACAGTTAAGTGCTCTGGAATTCCCATTCTTCGTAATATTAACCATAACTTGTTATGGTCCACACAGTCAAACACCTTTGTGTAATCAATGAAACAGAGGTTAACATCTTTCTGGTATTCTTTACGTCCAGCCAAGATCCATCTGACATCAGCAATGATCTCTCTCGTACCACGTCCTCTTCTAAATCCAGCTTGGACTTCTGGTAGTCCTCTGTTGCTATAAGGCTGCAAACGTTGTTGAATTATTTTCAGCAAAATTTTGCTAGCATGTGAAATTAATGAAATTGTTCGATAATTTCCACATTCCGTTTGATCTCCTTTCTTTGGAATGGGTATGAATAGAGATATCTTCCAGTCAGTTGGCCAGGTTGTTGTCTTCCAAACTTCTTGACATAGAACAGCAAGTGCTTCCACTGCTGCATCTGATTGTTGTCCTAGTAATCCATCAGTCCCTGGAGCCTTGTTTTTCGCCAATGCCTTCAGTGCAGCTTGAACTTCTTCCTTCAGTACTGATGGTTCTTGATCATATTCTACCTCCTTAAGTAGCTGAACATTGACTAGCTCTTTTTTTATACAGTGATTCTGTATATTCCTTCCATCTTCTCTTAATACTACCTGAGTCATTTGATGTATTGCCCATAGAATCTTTAAGGATAGCACCTCAGGGCTTGAATTTTCTCTTCAGCTCTTTCAGCTTGCGAAATGCTGATCATGTTCTTCCTCTTTGATTTTCTAACTCTAGGTCTTTGCATATTTCATCATAATATTTTCCCTATCTTTTCGGTCTGCCCTTTGAAATTTTCTATTTATCTCTCTTACTTCATTCTTTTTTCCATTAGCTTTAGCTACTCGGCATTTAAAAGCAAGTTCCAAGTCTCATCTGACATCCATTTGGATCTTTTCTTTCTTTCCCGCCTTTTTAATGATCTTTCACTTTCTTTGCATAGATCATACTTTGGCACTCTTGGACTTGCTTTAATTTTCTTCAGCTTCAGTTTGAACTTGCACATGAGCAATTGATGATCTGTCCCACAGTCAGCTCCTGGCTTTGTCTTAACTGATAGTATTGAGCTTCTCCATCATCTCCTTCCACAAACTTAATCAATTTGATTTCTGTGTAATCCATTTGGGGAGGTCCATGTATATGGTCATTGACTGTGTTGTTGGAAAAAGTATTGCAAATAAATCAATCATTGGTCTTACAGAATTCTATCATACGATCTCCAGCATTGTTTCTGTCACCAAGGCTACATTTTCCAACTACTGATCCTTCTTCTTTATTTCCAACTTTTGCGTTCTAGTCGCCAATAATTAACAAAGCATCTTGATTGCATGTTTGATCAATTTCAGATTTTATTTATTTATCAAACTTTATCACCACCCATCTCCCCCACATGGCATTGCAGCATTTCATAAAAGTTTTCAATTTCTTCATCTTCAGCATTCGGGGTTGGTGCATAAATTTGAATAATAGTAGTATTAACTGGTCTTCCTTGTAGGCATATAGATATTAGTCTATCACTGGTGGCATTGTACTTTAGAACTGATCTTGAAATATTCTTCTTAATGATGAATGCCACGCTGTTCCTCTTCAATTTTTCATTCCCAGCATAGTATACTATATGACTGTCAGATTCAGAGTGACCAATGCCAGTCCACATCAGCTCACTAATGTAGATAAACATTCAAATTACCATATTATGTTTGACTACCAATTTATCTTCCTTAGCTCTAAATGGCTTTTAGACAATAGGTAGGAAGGCTTAATAGTAGACAATGTGTCACATATTCACAGTGTTCAGAAATGTACCATTCAGGTATACAAGACACAAAACAAGTCCCTAATACCTTTTAATGAGTAATCCTTGGTTGTATTAGTTCAAGATTCCCAAATTGGGGCGGGGGGGCTATGGACATATTGGAATTTTGAGATCTTGTCATGGCCACTCTCTACAAAAATATTACTAGGATGGACAAGCCCAGTCACAAACACTTCTTTATTAGAAGGCAAACTAGTCAAGTTGCACCCTATTATTCCCCCTAAACGCCCCCCTGCCCCATATGATCTCTATTACAGTAGAATGTAATTCAGCTGAAGTTTTTCTTTTTTGCTGATAAGGTGGCCACATTTCTACTCAAAGTGCTATAAAATATACACCTCCCATTTCTTTTTTCTTTTTTTTTAGAATTAACATTTTAAAAATCAGGAAGGTATCTGTGGGCATCCTGGCATGATAAGTGCTATGTAAACAACTGATATTCAAATCAAGGAAGGAATTAGAGTCTCCATACCTATTTTCTGTGGTGATCCAGATTTCTGCAGCCTAACTGTGAGGACCCTGGTTAACTTGAGATACTTCTGCCTTCTGGCTGCCTGCACTGAGAAGCAAGCCAAAAGCAGCCCTGAAGACTAGGACTTCTCCAAGCACACCCCCTCTTTGGTTTTATTTTTGATCCCCTCCCCTCAGATGCATAGAAGCTCACTTTCAGCCAGCCGGTTTCTCCCAGTACAGACCATGTACCCCACCGAGCTGTTGTGAAGAAAGGAGTATACAAAGTTCCTCGAGCTCCTTGATAAAAGACATAAATCAAACAAATAAATGGGTGCAGAAAGGGACTGGGAAACCAAATCGCCCTGCAATCTCTCTGTGATGCTTCAGACCACAATTAGATCACTGTGGAATTTTTAGTTTTTCACCAAAATGTAAAAAAAAAAAAGCCAGCTGAGATCCACTGATTATTTGCTGCTGTATCCCCAGGTAAGCCATTTATCCAGCAAACTAGCCCATTACGCTATATAAACACAGCCACTGCAGTCCTTGAAATCTTCAAAAATCCAAAGCTTGGGTGTAGTTTATTTCTTTGCTTCTTTCCAGGCTCAATACTAGCCAACATTTCTACTCGTCCTACCTTCTGTAACGGGAGAGGCATGCACTTGCTAATTATATAAGTGGATTTCTGACTCAAAAGCTTTGCCAGAAGCTCTTTTCACAACCTCCCGATATGTGATAATGAGCTTCAGCAGGTGCTTCCCCCTCACATGACTTTATATTTTGCTAATAGCTAACAATCATAGAAGAAAACACATTATATAACTTATTGCTACATTTGCATTTAGGGAAGCCATACAGAAACACAATAATGATAAAGATGCTTTACCAACAAATTGAAGTTTAAACACTTTAGGATGAGCTATTTAGGATACAAATGTACAGGGGACATTTTATTTTACTTTTGTACATTTTGCCTTTAATCTATTTACAATTATCTTTTTTTTAAAAAGGTACTGCCGACTTTTTATCTTTTCTAGCTCTTGGCAATTAAGAATGGAAACAAATAATTACAAATGATCTGCTTAATGAGGAACATAAAATATTTAAACTAGCATTTAATTCTGCAAGATAGAAATCCAGTTCTCACTCATGCATTCCTTATCTGAAACATTTTGGAGAATAATTCACATCAATGCACACAAAGAGTCATATATGTATACAAATACTATGCTACTAAAATGTATTGATACCAATTTAGCAAGAGGCATAATTGTAATGTCCTTTTAACCCAGCCAGGTACATCTGTGGAGCACATGAAATGATTCATTCCTTTGTAGCCTTCAGATTTGTTTCAGCCTGAATACCTCAGATATGGATATGCAGTGGAGCTCCTTTGTAGCTACCACTCTGCCTGTCCCCATTTCCGTGCTTACTCAATGCCTGACTTGCAGGCCAACCAGAAGCCATGACTGGTCCAAAGATTCCTGTAGAAATACAGCCAACTGAACAATCAGCAGAAAGAATAGGTGATTACTGATCAACTTTCATATCTCAGCTGCTATCCTAAAACGGCTTTTGGTAGAGAATTAAGCACATCTAGTACCAGCAATTCATATAAGAACTACAGTATGTTCAGCTAGGCATATGCATGAGCTTTGATATGTACAATATATAAAAAAATAGCCTTTGACTTCCTTAAAACATAGACATATTTTAGGAGCCCACCCGAACCATCATGCCCAAGGAGCAAAAACATAGGTACTGGTACCTATGATACTAAGGTAGTACAACAGCTATAGGTAGAGATGGACAAAGTTTAACTGTTTCTCATTCAACAGCTACAAAGCACAATCACACCAGGGATTCAAGCTGCATTAGCACCTGTTTGGATAATTCATCTGAGTCATGACACTGATGCCCAGCACCTTAAATGCCTTTACTGAATGAATGGCAGCACCATCTCACCATCATTTTTCAGGAGAACAAGTTGCAAAATATTAGACATCAAGCTATGAACAAAATACAAGGCATTACTTACAGCCGTGACAATGCCTGGTTATTCTGGAAAAGGAGCTCTGGCAAAGTATGCAGCTGGTTCCGATTTAGTCGTCTAGAGAAATGGAGGATGGAGAAAGAAGGAGTCATAAGCATTCATAGATACATGAGAAGCAGGAGGACTTCTTCAACCCATATTATAGTAGTGACTACATGTTGCAGTTGAATATTTTGTCAATTTTCTGCAAGTTATCCTTGAAATGTTAAGGATAGAGTGGAATATTGCTTGTCGGCTCTTGAATAATAATTGTCCTAGTCCATATTTGTTCATCTCTCCATGCAAATGGACTAGCAGATATGTGGAACAAAGCATGAAAATTAGGCAAGGATTACTAACACAAACCCTATAAAACATCTATAATAAAATACTCTATTTTACCAGTGACATAGTATGATCCTCAGCATAACTCCTGCTATCAAAGCCAGTGATTCCCACCCAATACTCAAATTATATGGGGAAATAGCCCTTACAAATGCCAGGATTGCCCTCTTCCTCTGATAATCCAAGCACTGGTTCCACAGCACTTCTGAAGTAGATGCCAGTGACATGGCCTAAATAGGCCACTTGGTGAATGCAGTCATATAATTCAAGCCCTACAAAATGGGTAGGGCTTGGACTGTGAAACTGCATCTGCCATTTTGCTTCTTTGGACATTCCCCACCCCACCACATCACATCAGTGCTGGTGTGAGAGACTCCTACTAAATTTACAAAGAAGACTTTAAAGCCATAGGTTGACAATAATTAGTATTTGTCCTGTGTATATCTTATGCCCCACAACAGTACTGGATTCAGACTCAAATTCCAATACATTTCAGTTTTCTTCTTGTGCTTCATGAGCTCAAAATCTCATAATTTTCTGTTTTTGACATACTTTTCAGCAAATTACTCCTTTTAGCTTCAGCATGTGTTTGCAGATTTAGAAGGTAAAAAATAACTGTGATGAAACAGCTAATCATCAAATATTTTAAATAGAAATGCTGGATATAAATGCCATGAAATGGCTGTCTACATACATAGTTTTAGTTTTCTTTATTACTCAGATTGCAAAGTATGTGCATTTTCAAAATATACTTTTGGAACTATTATCAAGACGGAAGAGCAGAGAAAATTAATGATGCAAGAACAGCAGATAAAGTACTGAGTCACAGAATAGCAGCGTGGAGGTAAAATGGTTCTCTTCTAGCTTTTTCCTAGAAGAGAAGCGGGGAGATTAGAAGGGTACAGAAATAAGGAAAAAAACTAGTGTGACACAGAAAACCCATCCAGAAGTAAACATAAAGCTTTCATTGTCCATGGTACTTTATAGATGGCATGTCTATATTGCGAGAACTGCCAGCTTAAGTAGTGAGAGGTTCTAAGGAATATTGGACATCAGTCAGCATTGCATTGGGTCTATTCTATTTTTGAGAGTGGCAGAGTTGGGTAACTGATTGTTCAAGGACAGAAGTAGCAAGTTTTGCAAGTGGTGTTTTTTACAGTTGCTGTGAAGAAAACATGCAGATGTTGCTTAGACAGGTTTGTGCACTGTTCCTGACTGGATGTTTCTTGCAGAAAATTATTTTGGACCTGAAAATAATGGCAAACAGATTGAGAAGCATCTGGGTATAAATGCCAGCCAAGCTGTTCAAGATGAGTGTAAAAACACATAGAGCTTGCACCATCTGCTCATGTGAGCAGGAGGGTGGGGGCAGAGATAAATTATTCTTGATCTAGGTAATGGAATTGATTGCCTTTGACCATAAGGTGCATTCTTCCTATCCCTGCTTAATTCCACTTTTAATCTATCAAGGATCAAGAAGCCCAACAGGAACATTAACTCTTGTCCATGAATGCACAGTTTAGTAGAGAAGAAAAAGTGGAGATATCTTCAATGAAATCACATCTCTTATTTCTCTGGCATTTTTCCCACCACCAGCTTTCATAGCACATCCACAGCCCTGAGACTCACAGTCGCTCTAGTTCTTTCATGTCGTCAAACGCTCCTCGTTCCACCACATTGATCTGGTTTTCCATCAGCTGCCTATAAAAATGACATGGGAATCAGAACTTGGATAGCTAAAGGGAAAAGCAGGGGAGCAGGAGGACAAAGGGCACTTACTACCCTAGTAAGTGGAATTCATGTTTCTACAGGAACATGCATCTTCCTCAAGACAGGGACCCATCCTCTAATGCAGGGCTTCTCAACCACGGTTCTGTGGAACCCTAGGGTTCCGTGAGAGGTCACTGGGGTTCTCTGGGAGATCACAATTTATTCAAAAAATTATTTCAAATTCAGGCAGCTTCTCATTAAAGAGGTACGTTTCAGAACACTGTTAGTGCATATATACAGGCCTACACATGAAACTAAGATAATAATTTTGTAACTTCTGGCCTATATTTGAGCCTGAATGTTCCCTGAGGCCTGAAAATATTTCAAGGGTTCCTCAAGTGTCAGAAGGTTGAGAAAGGCTGCTCTAATGGGACTAGGCCCACTGTTGACTAAAGGGAATGCTTGGCATAAGCTGACAGTGATACTGAGACAGAGGAGAGAGCAAGGTGATTATGTTGTTGAGGGAAGATCACTCACAGAACTCTCAGCTGCTTCAGCCCAGCGAAGTCATGTTTACTGATCCGAGTGATGTTGTTTCCATTCAGCTCCCTGTGAAAAGGAGGAGAGTAACATCAGCAATGAAAAATATGTACTGCTGCAGAATGCCAGATGCAGCCTCAGATCACACTCCCCAGCAAAAACTCCCCACCTGATGCTCTCAAAATGTGTTGGCTGGAAACAAGGCCCAAGGTTATCTAAAGAAAATGCAGGCACCAAGCTGGGGAAAACTATCATATAGCAGTTCAGACATAAAGCAAGTCATTCCAGAGAGTTTCTGTTCTAGGTTATTTATTGAGCTAGTTCAAAAACTTGAGATTCCTTCTGAACTATGACATTTTGGGAAGCAGCCCTCTCTCCTCTACCTGCTTCTTCCTGAAACAGTTTATCTCATTCTCTTTCCAGTCAGTACTCTGTATTAGTCCCTTATGAAATGGATTTCATAATCAAGAGATATTTTGAAAAAGAGCACCTTTTAGAATTTCTATTCTCCTGTCAAGACTGCTACCACTGTCGAGTTTCAAATTATCATAATTAAGTAATAAGTAAACAGTGGAAAGACTTGTCACGTTCATCAGGGGAGGGCAGAGAAACAAAGAATATTAGGTCTGCATATATCAGAGAGAGACATTCAATGAGACCTGAGATTAACAAAAAGGACATTTTGAATATATGCAAATTGAGGTTATTCAGAATGTAGCAGTGATGGAAATCTTTGTACATGTTTGAGTTTGGGATGTTTGATGATGCCTTAGCACCCACAAGAGAATGAAGGGGGGTGTGATATAGGGAATCAATTGTGAAGAATGTCTATGCCAGCCTTTTCCAACCAGGGATCTTCCACATGTGTTGGATTTCAGCAACTTTGGCAATGCTGGCTGATGATTATACGTAGTTGACGTCCAATGACTAGAGAAGGCACCAGTTTGGGGAAGGCTGCTCTATGCCCACTAATTATTTGCATTGCTGAAGGAAGGAAGTGTGCAAACTGATTTTGTATCCTGAGATGAACAGAAATTTGCACAGGAAACACAGCACCATTATTAGTTTCTGATTTCAAAATCAATTAACTGCCCAAAGATAGGGTGACATTGCAGCAACCACTTTACAATTATTCTTCTTGGCAGTTTCCCTAACAAGTAATGCATGAAGACTCACAGAGTCAACACTAAAGATCAAGCTGCTGTCTTGAAAATAACAAGAATAAACCTCCAAGAGGCCCAACTGAATTGGCAGCCAATGGTTAATCAATGCAACGATGGCCACTATACGTCCTAACTGTGTCCTTTTGATCATGCAGATTGCTAGCCTCCTTTCATTTTAGGACTGATTGGTGATGGTCAGAGGGGGTATGTTTTTCCTAGACACAAGGAAGCACTATACTGGATGGGTGAAGATGTGTTGTGTCAGATTGAAATCTGCTGCAATTAAAAGATCTACAGTGATACAATGAGTGGCTTAACAGGAACCTGGGACAGCTACAGGCTAATTCCTTAGTGCTGTTCATGATGTGGATCTTGCACTTCAAAAAAATAAAAAGACATGGTACAGCAATTTACATTTTGCAACCGTATTTCCCCCCATGCCTGAAAAGAAGAGCAGCCCAAACTAGAGTGACCCTATCTCTTCTCAGACCCAAAGGAATACAGTTTCTATGCCTTTAAAAGCTCAGAAGCAAACAAATAATAGAGCTGCAACCTCTCTCAACCCAGCACAGCAGTGATAGGAGCCACATCTGCCAAATGTTGCCTCACACCAATACTGGAAATGGATGGGATCTCCAGACTCTTTGAGGAATAAGGCTACCTTTGCTATGAATGATAATAGCAGGTTGAAGGCAATTAGTCAGCAACAGAAAGGAGGACGGCCACTCATTTAATGCCATTTAAAATAAAAAAACAAAACAAACCAGCAAGACCCCTGGATAAATTGTAAGGCAGGAAAAACTGCCAAGGTAATTTTGTCTTCAGTCACACAGGATCATAATAACAGTGATTCTCTCCTCACTGGCATGTTGTGAAGAGAAATTTAAGCCCTGCCAACAAGCTCAGAACCTCTAGAGAATGAGAATTGACAAGGACCTTTGAGAGAACGTCATCATATTAAAGACAACTGCCAGAGAGAGTTATCATTGCAGCTGCTGAAAGTGTTTCCACATTTATGCACCTCAGCAGGTGCTGGCAAATTGCACTCATCAGGCAGAGGAGGAGGAGGAGGAGGAGCACTTCCGGCTCAGAATCAGGTGTTCAAGGGCTTTCTGGGGTAAAGCAGCCCAGAAGTCACATCAGCAAATTACCATTTATATTGCTTGTGGTGTCTAGAGGCCATCTTGGAGATGGGGCTATTGTCTTGGGTGCCAGTGTGCAACAAAAGCACTGTCACACAAATGCCAGAGTAGATCACACAATGCCCCAATGCCACAGGAATTTACATATTCAATTACAGAAGCACAACCTGTGGGCTCTGGGCTTCTGCCTGGAGGAATCAGTGTTAGAAGGGGATCAATAGATTCCCCTAGTGGAACCATTGTGAAGGTTTCACATACACATGCACCTCGCTTCCTCATTTCAATATAGTGACTGAGTGACTGCTGTCAGAGCCCATCTCCAGCACCTGGCTATCAATTCAGCCAGACAGTCCAGCCTATAGCTCAGAGGAAATGTTTCACTTGCTGCTGCTACTTCCTTATGCACTTAAATGTTAAAATGAACAGCTTTGAGGATTGGCTGCATTTGCCAAGGTTTTCCTGGCTCACAAAGTGCTTGCAACTATGATCATATCCAAAGGAAGTCATCCTAGGTGGCAGGAGGGGAGGTTGTGGAACAGTGAAAGAAAGCTTGATCTCCCAACCAGAGGCATCTGCTGGGGGGAGGGGGAGGGGGAGGGGGACCGAGGTAAAAGAATCAAGATGTTGGCCCTGACTGGGTGATCAAAGTCCTGCCCCTTTTTAAAACTGTGTTGCATGAAGCACATTAAAAAAGTGGGGCTTTGATTGTACCACTACTTCCAACTCTAGCCAGGAGAGAACCATCAAATGGATATCAGTATTACCACAACTCTATATGCAGACTAGGAATCAACTGCGGGTATGTAGTATATGTCACTTCATCAACAAAACAGAGGTCTGAATATGTGATATGTTCAGATTTCCTCCCTATTCTAATATCTCAGAGTAGGATGCACTATACTCTTATTTTCAAAGTAAAGTAGATAGCCCCCACTGCAGAGATCCCCAACCTCTATGAGCTAATAAGTACACATAATTTGGAAAACATGCCATAGGAACCTCACAAAAAGATTGTCCTGAAGTGTATCATCAGTCAAAACCCCAATTAACTTAAAGGGAAATTGGTGAGATTATCCCCCATCATACTTTCTAGCTCTTTACAACCTCAATTTACCTTTATCTTCTTTTGGGCATTTGGGCACTTTCCAAATAAATCACTAAGGTGTTCCTAATCATGCTTTCTAGCTCCAAAGAATGCCTCTGGGATGTAAAGGATCTGTAAGCAACCCAGTGACATTCTGGGAGATAAATATGCAGAATGCTAGCATTTTGCACTGCAGTGAGCTAATAGCCCTTTCATTTTTTGAAAATTAAAAGAATTTTTAAAAATAAAATTAAGTAGGGCAATGAGCTAGGGACACCAAGGGAAGTGTTGCTGGTGGCTGGCATCCATGATGCCACACTGGGGACCTAAGCCCCACTGCATATATCTGTACGAATATGGGTGTTTTGATTTAGTCCAAATTATCAACTTTTTTCTTTTTTCACCCATGCAAGGCACAACTTGTTCCTCCCCTTGCCCACAGCACATGTCCATCATTTGTGCCATAGCCACACTAAAGCTACCGCCTCTGTAACCTCTGTGTTCAGAAGAATGAGGGACATGAGAACCAAGAATGGAAACAACAGCTGGTGAAAACTTATTGGCAGTGGTTTCACCACAAGAGAGTTACTTAACTCATAGTAATCCTTGCACTTCCAGGTTCCCATCCTCCAGATATTAATTATAGTTTGCCAGAGCCAATCTACTACCAAAACCATGCTTAAATGATATCTTTCTCCTTTGACTCCCTTTGGCTAATGTGATTTGTGAACCTAGCTATTGAGGCTTGTATTTGGAATTAGCATTATGTGCGAACCAAGTTACTATAATTTCTTCATCAAGCTACTGCTTTAAAAAAAAACTCTATATTGATGCATACATTGTCTCGTCTCTGCTACTGGAACATGCTATCCTACTGACTCAGGCTTGTAATTAGTTTGCCTTGAAGTTAGTTAAGACAGGAAGGTGATAAGAGACATTGGTCCTAATAATACTGGCTTAGATGGGATGTAAATCTTAAGCAACAAAAACAACATCCAAGATAAAAAATGGCAATCCTATTACAGGTATCTGGACTCTGAAAATCAGCAGCATCTCAAGGCAATGGAAAAGAATATTCACCCATTCTATCTAAATATGATGAAAGAGGAAGGCTGTGTTCAGACAAAAAACTTAACCAGGTCAGTTAAAGACCTGGAAGCTTCATTCACATAACATACTAAGCTTGGTTAATGTTAACTTTGGTAGGGTTGGGCTGGGGGGAGGGGTTGGTAGCTTAATATGTTGTGTGAACCAAGTTCATTTGGTTAGTCTATGGTTCAATATATTATGCAAACTCAGGAAGTGGGTTAACTCAGTAAACATATTAAGCATGTTATATGAATAAGGTCACTATCAAGAATCAAAATGAATCAGAACACCTTGTGAACTCTAACCCTAACCCTAACCCTATCTGCCTGGCTGGATTCTCTCCCAAAGGACAATTGGCCAGTGGAAAAGGAGCTCCAGTGTGCAATAGACATCTACCCAATGACTTCTATGAGTTCTGTCCAGGGCAAATCTCATACTGACTTTTAAAAAAAATGACTTAAGAAAATAGCAGTATTATCCTTAGTTAACCCAAACCCTTGCTGATTTTGGCTGTGGGGGTGATGTGTGAAAAATCTTCTTATAGCAGTCATATTCTTGATATTTCTCAAGAAAATAAAGTAATAATAGTCAGTCATTTTGGGAAAGTTAGTTTCTCTTAAGAACCAAGAGCATCCTGTCTGTGCTGCAAGAATCATTCCTACATAACTCATGCTGGAGGAAAGTGCTGGTTCTTTCTGATGAGAACTCAAGTTACATTTCCAGCTTATTTCAGTCAAGTACAACAATATAGCCCATTTGCTGATTAACACTACTTTAGTATTTTAAATATAGGTAGAGAAATCAATTGCACACAGAGTAAAACATCTATTAAATAGATGAGAAGGTTGCAGATGTGTATTTAAAAAGTAAAATAAATTATGCAGGACACAAGAGGATGTGTTCTTTCAGAATAAAACAAACTGATCATGCCTGACCAGTTAAAACTGTCAAATCTCCAAGCTGTTCCCCACCGAGCAATGTTTAATTAAATAAGAAACAAAAATACATTCCAGGGCTGGAACTTGCAAGAATTCAAGTTGTAAACAATGGTATGCTAAAAGTCAGACATGCATGTATGATGCTGCGAAAATCTGCCACAGGCAAGAGGTTTTGGGGGTTCACATCAGAAATTCACTTGCCCCATTTGATCTCAAAGAATCCCTAAATATAGTGCCGAAATATTTTTGTACATTGTGAAAAAAATTGCCTTAACTAACTGCAAGTGACAACAGATCAGCAAATGCTAACTAGTAACCAGTGAATAATACTAGCATCTAATAGTCCCTTAGGTTTTATGTGGTATTTAAACTGTTTGTTTTAGTTACCATAAAGCATTAAGCCTCAGAAACTGCATCCAAGTATGAAAGTCATAATATGAAATAGGCAAACATTTTGGTCTTTGCTACTGAGTTTTTCAATGAGATTGCTATGTTTTGGTATATGAAATGACTGTTCTAATGATACTACTGACTAAGAAAGAAGGAATTTGAAGTATGAACAGGGATGTTATTGAGTATGATACAGTACTTGAAAATCTACTAATATCAGTTTGTGCACTTGATAGACCTTTTCATTGTGGTAGCATCAGTACTAGATGCTTGCATTCAGATTGTGACTTCTGGTGCCAAGTACAGCATATTCTATAAATACATAATTTTGAATCAGATTTCACAACTTCTTATCCTCCAGATGTGTTAGAGTTCAACTTCCATAGTAAATTAGCATATGGGAATTATGGGAATTGAAGTTCAGAAAATGTGAAGGCCTGTTCAGGGATCATTACCTTGTGCTGCTGAAGGGGACTGTGAATCCCAATGATACTATGTGGCATACGAACAATCCCAGAAAGGTGACCTACGATAAGGAGTCAGACTAAGTATGACCCCTGAAAAAGGAAATGGCAACTCACTCCAGTATTCTCTCAAGAAACCAAATGCATATTCACAACCAATAGTCATGGAAGACGACCCTCCAAGTAGAAAGGTATCCATTGAACTACTGGAGGAGAGCAGAGGGCAAGTATGAGTAGCACTGGTGCTTACCATGTAGCTGGATTAAAGCCAAAAGGATATCTAGATATTGATGTGCTCAGAAATTTGATGCCATTGGTATATGGCATGTTAGAACCATGCACCAAGGCAAATGTCATGTTGTCAAAGCAGAAATGTCAAGAATGAATACTGTTCTGGAAATCAACAAATTGAAATGTCCTGGAATGGGTCAGTTCAATCAGAGGAATGTCTCCTACTGTGGACAAAAATCAATCAATCAATCAATCAATCAAAAGATAGGGAGTAGCCACTGTTGTTAAAAGGTTATCAATGTTAGTGCATCAGATGCTCTATACAGTATTCTGCAAGCAAAGATACTGACAAGCTCTATTTGGTCACCAAAAATAAGATCTTGTACTGATTGCTGCTCAGGTAATGAAATCCTTGCAAAAATTACGACTTAAAGAAAACAAATAAAATCATCAGACTAACAAGAAATAAAACAAGGTGAAATGGTTGCCTGCTATCATGTTGAAAATAGCTGAAGAAAAGCGGAACGCCAAAAAAAAATAGCTGAAAAAAAGCCGAAAGCGGAGAGCCAGTTTGATCTAGTGGTTAAGGTGCTGGGCTAGAAACGGAGAGACTGTGAGTTCTAGTCCCACCTTAGGCATGAAAGCTGGCTGGGTGACCTTGGGCCAGCCACTCTCTCTCTCAGCCCAACTCACCTCACAGGGTTGCAGTTGTGGGAAAAATAGGAGGAGGAAGGAATATTAGGTATGTTTACCACCTTGAGTTATTTATAAAAATAATAAAGGTGGGATAGAAAATAAATAAATAAATAAATAAAAAGCGACAGAGACAGAGGAAACTTTACCCAAGTAAATACTGAGTTTCAGAGAAGATCAAGAAGATATGAAGAGTTATATTTAAATATGCAGTGCAAGGAAATTAACAGTGACAATCAAATAGGAAAGAAAATAGGAGCATTTAAGAAAATTACAGAAATTGAAACTAAAAATATTTTAAGCAGAATTAGGCACAATTAAAGCCAAACAGGGCTATTCTAAAGGAGGAAGAAAATATAAAGGAGAAATGAAGAAATGGTGTGAATATATGGAAGAACTGTACAAACAAGATCCCAAAACTGATGATATGTATGAAAGCTTAATCACTAAACTAGAGCCAGACATTCTGGAAAGTGAAGCGAAATGAGCCCTCAAAAAAATTACTAACAATAAAGCTGCAGGACTTGACATGCCAGCAGAACTTTTCAAAATCTTACAAGATGATGCAGTAAAAATGCTACATGGGGTTTGTAAGCAGATGTAAAAAAACAAAGAGAAGGCCAAGGGACTTTGATTTTCCAGGACCAAACAAGGCAGTGCTACAGAATATTCAAACTACTGAACAATTCTACTCCTTTCACGTACTGGTAAGATAATGCTCAAGATTTTTCAATCCAGACCTCAACAATACATAGAAAAGAGACCTAGTCTGGATTCAGAAGAGACAGGGACACCCAAGATCACGTTGCTAACATCCAACAGAAATGGAAAAGAGAATTCTAAGAAGACATATTTTTACTGTATTGATTATACAATGGCTTTTATTGTGTAGACAATAAGAAATTAGGAAAAAATGTTTACTATGCCACTTTATCTGTAAATATTAAAAAACATGTATGATGACCAAGAGGCAGTAGTTCAAACAGAATATTCTCACCCTCACTCTCTCTCTCTCTATTTAAATGATGCATGTCAGAGGTGTGGATTGAAGGTGAGAGCTATATGAGTCCAAGGAGAGATCAATTCTGTCTTAATCACTTCCATTATTTCATTTGTCCTAAGAAAAAAATGCAAACATGCCCAATTTTCTCCTAAATAGTACCTAGTTCCCGATATTGCAAGCAGACTAAGAAGTTCAAACTAGTGGTCTATCATAGCTGTGGCACACTATTCTGGATAGATTTTTTAACTTTCAACCAGGCTCAAAAACTGAGAATCTGGTAGGCTCAGATTCTCCCAGCTCCTACAAAGCCTGATGTATTGAGTGATCTGAACAATTCTTCCAAATCACCTGTCATTCCAGTATGATCTTCATGCTAAAACTCATCTAGGGCCCCAGTGAATTTGGCTAGTGGAAGTGGATCATGGAAATCATAGTCCCAAACAATTGGAGGGCTTTACATTGTCTACCCCTGCTTTTGATAATTCAGTGTCCAATTTAGTACTTTTTCAACTTGGAGCATCCATCAGATTCTTGTGAACAAAAAAACAAGAGTCTGTCAAATCAGATCTAACTCTAAGCAGCCAAATGTTCTTGATAAGGTGGCAGTAGAAGCATTTTTTCTCCAAAATAAAATCAATATACCTCTCCTACCCTTCTTTCCCTCTTACACCCATGTGCACACACATACACTCATCCAGCTGTACAAGGCAAGGAATGCACACTAAAAGAGTTAGGTTTTGTTTTAAAATGCAACAACCTTCCCTTTCTCCTAAGCCTTTCTGCATTTTCCCTTGACAAACCTAGAGAGTGGACAGAAGGTGTTAACAAAAACAATTGTTCCCTTCTCCATCACCAGTAGAAACTGCATCCAGTCAATAAATTAAGCAAGACTATATCAGAATGGGTTATTGTCTTGATCTCCTCATCATTATCAAGTAACTGAAAATGTCTGAACAAATATTAAGCATAAGATAAAAGGTTTTTTTCAAGAGCAGAACCTGTGAAGCATTATAAAGTGCAATCATCTTGTTTATTTATTTATCAGTCCATTATATCCCACCTTTTCTCTTAGTTGTTAAGACAGCATCAGGACTGGATTAAAGCTAACTGATACCCTAAACACAGCTCAACAATGGTGCCCCTCAGCCCTTCCATTGCCTAACTAACAAGACATTAAGACTCAGTAAGTGCTGAAAACTAAAGTTGAGCATGGCAATGAAAGATTCATGATAGCCAGGGGAAAAACTTTGTGGTATCCTACTTCCCTTGATGCCCTAAACATGTGCTTATTTTGCCTAATGGTTAATCCAGGGCTGGACAGTATACATGTGGGTCTCCCCTCATTTTACCATAACCAACAACCTGTGAAACCATTTGGGTTGAAAGGGAATGTCTAACATCTTAACCTTTTCAATATACTGATGCCAATGAACATGCTTCACTTGAGATTAGATTTTAGTTCAGGAAGTTAACAGCAGTTCCGCTCTGTCTCTTAAGAATGGCTTTGTCCCATTCGTAGAAAATGAAGCCCTGTGAGGAGAAGCTTTGCATGTTTTCTCCAATATAGCAAATCACAGATTATCCCATTCCCAGTTTTAAGCAAGAATATTGTACAAAATAGCAACAGTTTAAAAATCCTCCTAAAGCACCTTAGTACCACCCTAAACCATCCCCCCACAAACACACATCAGCCTCCCCTCTGCCTTGGGCCTCCATGTGGCAGATTTATGTAAGAGATTGGATCTAGGATCTGACTCTCTCCCTCTTCTGTCCCAGAGACACAGGAAGAGCTCTATCTATCTATCTGTCTGCCTGTCTGTCTGTCTGCCACCTATCTCATACACAACGACTCTTATCTTCTCTTTAGAGTATATGTTGTTCACCTCCAGAAATTTTGTGGAGAATAGAATTCAGATAAATTCTGCTTCTGGTGCTCTCCCCAGTCCTCCACTTGCAATCCTTAAAACCAATATTCATTTCCCCAAATGTTAAATGAAACTTGTCTTCTTTCTGACTGCCTGAAAAAAATGTCCTTTTCATCTTCAAAGTTATGTGATTCAGATTTAATCAGTCTACTGGTACAAATGGCTACCACAGTATTTAACAGGAGGTGATCTTCTGAAGTGCTGACAGAATTTTTAAAAGACAAGTAACTGAACATAATGGAGATTACTTTTCTGTGCCCAGGAAGAGACTCTGTGTCAAGGCATCAGAAAATACATCTGCTTTGTTGCTTATGTGCACTACGTACATCTTCTATTTACTGCCTCTTGCAGGAGCTAATTGTTCTCTTTTTGACACGTCGTTTTGAGCCTTTCCCCACTACTGAGTTAAAGTACTACCCATCCCTCTTTGATCAAACCAATGCCAGCATAACTCTTGTTGTCCACGTTGGCAGTCCCTATCCTGTTCTTTGCCACTGCTAAATGGGTTTGGGAATGTACCCCTTGTTATACGCAGAGGGGCTGGTTTCTTCCTCTGGCTCTGCAGCCACCCCCTCTCCACTTCGGCACCTCAATCACCCCCTGCTCAGGTCACAGCAGCAGGAATGGGAGGTTCTGTCTTAGGACTCTGCCTGGGATTCTCTAGGCTGGTTTGCCTACCACTCCTCCAGACACCATTTGGGCCTCCCAAGTGAAAATAATATGAAAAAAAGACATACATGAGTTGATACTAAATAATTAAATTACCCCAGGGAGGAGGGAGGCAGATCCTGCCATAACTGTACAACAAGCCAGGTCCTGGAGGGCAGGATACATGCAACTGATGCTAGACAACTGTTCTCTTATGGGGTGGGGGAAGTGACTGAAACTGACATACATAGGGAAATTACAAAATAAGCAACAAAAGCTCAGGTTATTTATTCAGTAGTTTTATATCCTTTATTTCACTCAGGAACTTAAGGAAGTGTCTTCTTCCTCCTATTTATCCCCACAACAACAACCTCCATGTGAGGACAGACTGGCCAGAAGTCACCCCATGGCTGCTGTGACTAAGGATGGATTAGAACTGGGTCTCTCCCTTTTCAGTCCAACACCTTAACAACCATACCACATTATTAAAGCAGAATTGCACAAATATTTCCCTTCTCCTTCCCCAAATAAAATGGTGATGGTCTGGTCATTCAGAGTACTGTTAAAACAGTGTGTGCAAATTTGTCCCCTCTTCTCACCCCACCCCCCTGCAAATGGAGTGTTGACAGGCTGGACAGAAGCTGGGTGGAGGTGATGGGTACGCAACGAACTCAGGAAATAGTTGTAAAGAAGAGGGACAGTGCTGGGAGAGCAATAGCAGAGGTGGAGGCAAGCTAGTGACCAGAGGTTCCACTGTTACGGGCTGCATCAGTGCAAGGTCAGGTCTTCTGAAGACTTTAAGAGGACCAGAGGAAGAATGTTCCTTGTACTCCCTTGCCGCAGCACTCATGCCGAGAATGTTCTTCCCATTGCATCCCAGTCAATGTAATTTTTCCTCTCTCTCGTCCTCTCTCTGGGTGATGGGGGTTGTCTTTTGAAGTAAATGGTAGCATTGAAGTAACTTAAATACTGGCATAACTCTTGTTGTCATATTTTCACATATTTACACCATTGCACTGATTTAACATATTTATCTATCTGATCATTTCAAATACTGAACCATAGGTTGGGCAGGGTCCCTTCAGGTGTGCCACCCAGGGAAATTGCTCCCTCTAAATAAAACGCCCCACTCTGCTCAGCTTTACAGTTCAACAATAAAGAAGCTTAAGCTGTTACAGTGTGGTTTGTCACTCTACCAGAATCAGGTTCCTCTTAATCTGTCACTGCCTTTCTATGTGTTTTCTCCGAGTCACCAGTAAGTACCAAGTTGTCTAGCTTTGTCTGCAAGACTGCAGTAACCTACAAATATTAAAACCAACAATGAAATCTTTATCAAGAACAGCTCCATCAAAGGTTATAAGTATAGCAGAAAAAGAAAAACCAAAATGTAACATAATAGGAAACTTAAGCTAGATAGCAGTACAAGCAATCAGCAAACAAGAGGGGGGGAGAAATGGATCTGACCCTGACTGGGCAGAACATGGAACATCAGGCTATCCTTGTTATTAATTTTAGCACAGGGTCTGTGTGTCTTCTCTCAGTCTAACAAATGCATCAAATAGTTTGCCTTTAATGGCCAATAAGAAACTCATCACTTTGGGAGGATATATCCAGTTGAAGGAAGATGCAGCCATGCTATAATTCAATGGGTTGCAGTTGTTCAGGGCAGTCAAGTCTTCCTTCCTGCTTTTGAGCAAAACTTGGTTGATGTGCAAACAGTTGATGTTGTTCAAAGAAGTATGCAGAGCCTGGGGGGATGGTGGAGAAATTGTTGTGACTGTTCTGCCACTTGGCATTTATACTGCAGGCATCAACTGGAATCTATTCATCTCAGAGCTCGAAATCATTAGAGAAATACCTCTTCCCATTATGTGTTCTTTCCTTCCCTGCAGCAGAATCATGAACTGCTGTTCCTGAAGCTCACAGGATCTGCTTTGTGGAGAGGACAGCAGATTATATGCAAGAGCTTATTTGAATAAAGGAAAGGTTCAATCGAGCCACAGGTATAATAACATAGATTGTATTATAAATACCAGGTTTATTATTAGGTAATTTTAAAAACCATCCTGGAAAAAGACAATGGCAAATTATTTCTGTAACACTGCCAAGAAAACTGAATAGATGTAGTCACCAGGAGTCGGTCTCAAGTCCAGTGCTTCTTCAGCTTCAATCATTCCATCATTACATGAAAGCTTACAAATGCAAAACACACATACAGACTATTCAAAGCACTGTAAATATCCTCTGAGCCTGGTCTACCATCAAGTGCTTTGATGGGCACTATTCTAAAAATCCATTGTAATGTAGGGACAATTCTCCCTCTTAAAGAAGACATAATTCAAACTGAAGGAAATGGAAGAGTGGAATGAGGCATCTTACCCTCCTTCCACTCTTGGATCAACAGCATTTTATTCTATGATGAACTGAAGTATAAAAAGCATATTTTAAAAGGTCAAAGGCTTTTCAAAAAGCACTGAAGCATCATAAACAAAGTGCAATGCAGTGATTACTGTTGACACTAAAAATTCTGAGCACAAAAGAACTAAGAGGAACCCCACTGGACCAGGCCTACAGCCCCTCTAATACGGCATTACCACCATTATGGCCAATCAGGCGCCTACAGAAGAACTGCAGTGTAATCAGACCCTCCCAGTCATGCTCCCCAGCACCTGGTATTCAGAGGTATTGTGGATGTGTTTGCACACACACTGAATCACAAACTAGCCTGCCACATTTTAACTTAGAGTGCTGGGCAAATCCAGCCTACGTTGGATCATTGTGCCACATGAACTCCAAAAGTTGGGTTAACTAAGCAAGCTGTAGTTAAGTAAACCCTGGGTAGGACTGTCGTAAGAACACAGCCACTGTCTTTGATACTAGAGATTATATATAGACACCATGACTAATATGCATTAACTAGCAGCCTGATCCACTCACCTGATTTCTTTTTCTAATTAAAATATCTGTGGCATCTGAATTTTCTTCCTATTGTCCTTCAAACTCTTTGGTTATTGTTGGTAGCCTATTTATACTCCATCCATATGTGGGCAAAGAATTTTTCTTCCATAGATATGGTCCATTTAGTAGCTGCCCAATCATGACTGTCCAGGCTGTTTAAATGTTGCTCTGCCAACCTTCTAAAACTAAGATTCAGCCAATTGGGTCATTTTCTGTTAGTCAAATTCCTATCAGACTTGTCTACCTTAAAGTACTGTTGTGAGGCTAAAATTCTGTTCTGGTTTCCTTGAAAAGCAAAAAAAGATGCAAATATAACAACTATATAACCTTCCCCACTTATCAAACTATTTTCACATTACCCTAACCCATAACACATTAAAAGCAAGTGTATATCTATATGTAGGCATCATAAACCACGAGGCAACAGGAATTTATAAGCTCTATTGTATTTTATTGAAAAATGTTCTCTGGAGGCAAATCCTGCAGCCTTAGTGCCCATTAGTGAGGTTTTCTTCATCCCTGGGGCAATCCATCCTGGTTAACAACCTCAGCTCCATCAATACAAACACTGCAGAGTTTTTAAACTAATATTTTTTCAGCACAGAATTCCATGGAGAGTGAACTCAGTGTTTCCATGGCAATACACTGACAGCATCTGCTTGGGAAGTAGCTGAAGGGAGAAATTGGAATAGAATTGCAAATTCCCCACCACTCAGGCAAGGATCTGAAGGAAATGAAATGAAACATGACTGCCATTGTGATCCATCACAAGCCTATAATGCTACTTCCATAAGGAATCTTGCCTTGTGCCAAAACAGTGAATTCTCCGGTATCAGCTTAACTCCCATATTAGCTAAATGTATCTGAAACCTCCAAAATAGATCTATGCACATTCCAATTAGAAGCCTGTTGTTTATCTGCCCTTCACTACATCTGGCTGTTAAAAGGGATAAAGTGGCTTGCTCTACCTCCCAACTATTCCAATATAAGATCTGAAATATCTCAGTATTTCTACAAAGCATATACTGTATGTCAACAACTTTTTCTAGGCAAAAGGTTTCAAGTGGTTTGCCTGGTGCCACACCACACTCCGAAAAGTAGTGGAGGGAGCCAGGACATCAGTTAAATCTGACTTGATTTAATTAAAGTTAGATACAATTAATATGATTATACTCATCTATTTAACAATTTTCCAATTGGGTAATGATGTGTGGAAAACTTTGGGGGCTGTACCCAAGACTTTCAGGAGCCACATATAGCTCTTGATATAGTATGCACTTATAGTACAGTATAGTACTGTGCATACTATATACTACACTACACTACACTACTATACTATATATAGTATAAAAAAAGAGTTTGCACTTCTGTCTATGGAATAAAAAGAAACACAAAGGTTTCTCTCAAAATTCATTCTGTGTTGATGCAAAATTATTTATAATTTATTTGGCAGCAGTAGTTGTGGCACCCAAATTACAAACAAAACAGTACATTACACCAGAAAAGAAAAAGATTATTGTAAGAGGAGGAGCAAACATACATCATAAACTAACTCCACAAATTCAGCTTAGGTGGATACATACCCCAGCCTATGGGTGTGTCAAGCCCCATTCAAAGGAAATCAGGGTCAAAGGACAGAGCTTCTATTATTCTAAGAGCAATGTGGAACATCAGGACAGTCTAGGTGCGTCAAGGCAGCCACACTCCAAATAAAACACAGACTCACTTAGAGGGTCTAAGGATTTCTGGCTTTATTGAAACGGAATGCATGCAGAGCGAAAGACGGGAATCCTTATGGGGTGACAGGTTGCCCTGTTTATACTTTGTTGGCGGACATTGTGCTTCTCCACCCTCGAGCCAGGACCAGATGGGTGCTTGAGGCTGTGATGGGTTAGTTGATGGGCAATTGCGCCGATCTTCTTTGTCTCTCTGCCTTCGTCCGGACCAGATGCGTCCCCTGGGGAAATGGGAAGATGTTTCCTCGATCTTTCGTTAGGTGTTAAATTCTGTCTGATGGGCGCTCCTATTGTGTGGGATGTGTGAATGTATCCCTGGAGAATGGTGCGTTGGTTTTCCTGTCTCTTGATGGGTGTCTGAGGTGCTTACCTATTGTATAGTGGATTTCCTTCTAAACGTGGGTGCTTAGTGGATGCCCGGGTGATTTAGGGATTATAGTTATCCCTTCCTTTTACCTAATGTGCATGTTCCCCGTTGTGATGCCCATAGGCCTTGCAACAGGGGACATGACATGCCGCCCCCCCCAAAGGAATTCCTAGGGTGCTGGTTTGGATGGGTATGCTTCATGGAAATTCCTTACTAACCGTTTAGCTGAGACATGTTGAGCTTGGATCCACTCTGGGTGTGGGAAATGCCTCCATTTGACAAGGTATTGCAATGTGCCCCTTTGCCTCCTAGAGTCAAGTATTTCTTGTATTTCGAAATGTTGTTGGCCGTCTATCATGATAGGTGGGGGTGGGGGGGTTTCTGTGCGCCATTTTGAAAGGGTGGCCGGTTTCAGGAGGGCACAGTGGAAAACTGGGTGTATGCGCCTTAGATTGTGGGGTAAGTCTAGTTTGAAGGTGACTGGGTTAATAATTTCTGTGATGGGGAATGGTCCAATAAATTTGGGTGCCAGTTTCTTGGAGGGCTGTGGGGATTTGATGAACTTAGTGGAGAGGTAGACCCTATCTCCCACTTTGTAGTTCGGTTGCTCCGCCCTGTGATTGTCTGCAAATTTCTTGTATGTTGCTTGTGCATCAGCCAGGGCAAGCTGTATGATGGGCCAGACCGTGCCCAATTGAACTGCCCAGTCATCTGGAGAACAGGGTGGGGTGTCTGGTTGGGGCAGTTCTGGGATTGGTACAAAGTCTCTGCCATAAACCACCTTGAATGGGGTGTGACCTGTGCTTTGGTGTACCGCGTTGTTGTAAGCCACCTCTGCAAAAGGAAGCAGGTCCACCCAATTGTCCTGTTGGTAATTAATAAACGCCCTCAGGAACTGTTCCAGTGTAGAATTGAGGATCTCTGTAGAGCCATCTGTGTGGGGGTGCCAAGCCGTTGACAGTGCTTGCTTCATGCCAATGAGTTTTAGAAATTCTTTCCAGAACCTGGAGGTAAATTGTGTGCCCCTATCTGTCACCAAACGGTAGGGGGCGCCGTGGATTTTGTAGATATGGGTGAGGAACAGGCGTGCCAACTGCTGCGCAGAGGGGATGGATGCGCAGGGTATGAAGTGTGCCTGTTTGGAAAAATAGTCTTTTACCACCCAAATTACGGTTTTCCTTTGGCTTGGTGGCAGGTCTACTATAAAGTCCATGGAAATTTCCTCCCAGGGGCGGGAGGGGCTTGCCATTTTCTGCAGCAGTCCCTGGGGTTTCCCCACCTTCCGTTTTGACCTTGCACATGTGGGGCAGGTCTTAACATAGTCTTTGACGTCTTTTCTTAGGGCGGGCCACCAGAATTGCCTCCTAATTAGGTGTAGGGTTTTAACAAACCCAAAGTATCCAGCTGTTTTGTCATTGTGGGAGCGGTTTAAAACCTCTGCTCTCAATGATTCTGGCATGTATAAGGTTTTTTGTTTCCAGGCAAGCCCGTTCGTAAGAGATACAAGGTGCTGAT
Organism: Candoia aspera; assembly: GCF_035149785.1. Taxonomy (NCBI): domain Eukaryota; kingdom Metazoa; phylum Chordata; class Lepidosauria; order Squamata; family Candoiidae; genus Candoia; species Candoia aspera. The sequence continues at coordinate 46,827,942 of NC_086158.1, read as the reverse complement.
TGTTTTGCAACCATGTATCTTTCTCGAGGGCTTGAGTGAGTCTTTGTTGCCAGTCCGGTGAAATTGACCTGCGCCTCCCCCTGTTCCCCGGTGGCTGCGCTGAGGTGCGTTTTTTTGACTGGCTGCGTGTAACAGCAGGGCAGCCCAGCTGTGTGTTTGTCCACACAGTCCCCACAATGTTCGGTGCCTGGCCCTCATCTTGAGGGCATCGGGAAAGGGCATCCGCCAAGAAGTTCTTTTTCCCCGGGATAAACTTAAGTTTGAAGTTGAATCTGCTAAAGAATTACGCCCAGCGTACTTGCTTTGGGCTGAGGCGTTTCGGGGTGCTGAAAGCCTCCAGGTTTTTGTGATCTGTCCAGACCTCGAAAGGGCAGGAGGCCCCTTCCAGGAGGTGTCTCCAAGTTTCCAGGGCTGCCTTGACTGCAAACGCCTCCTTCTCCCACACATGCCAGCTCCTTTCTGTTTCAGAAAACTTTTGGGAGAGGTATGCGCAGGGCTTCAGCTGATTGTCAAAATCGCGCTGAAGGAGGAGCACTCCTATAGAAAAGTCTGAGGCGTCTGCTTGCACGACAAAGGGTCTGGTGGGGTCGGGGTGCTGTAACACTGGCTCTGCCGTGAAGAGGCTTTTTAGGCGCTCAAAAGCCATTTGACAATCAGCTGTCCATTTTAACAGCGCCCCCAGGTTTCGTGATTTTCGGGTGTCCCCCAGGCCCTTTGTCCGGAGAAGGTTAGTCAGTGGCAGCACGATTTCTGCTAGCCCCTGGATGAAACCCCTGTAGAAATTCATGAATCCGAGGAAACTTTGGAGTTGTCTCCTCGTGCGTGGGCGTTCCCATGCTAGAATAGCCTGGATTTTGTTTGGGTCCATTTCTATCCCCCTTGTCGAGATGCGGTAGCCAAGGTAGTTGATTTGCTCCTTGTGAAACTCACACTTGGAGAGCTTGGCGTATAGCTCTGCCTTGCAGAGTTTCGTGAGCACGGATCTTACAAGGCGTTCGTGCTCAGCTTCATTTTCAGAGTAGATTAACACATCATCCAAGTAAACAAGCACCCCCTTATACAAGTGGTCGTGCAAGACCTCATTGATTAGCTGCATGAACACACCTGGTGCCCCAGCCAACCCAAAAGGTAGGACCCGGTATTGAAACGACCCCAGCGTGCAATTGAAAGCCGTCTTCCATTCATCCCCCTTTTTTATTCGAACCCGGAAGTAGGCTTCCCTGAGGTCTAGTTTCGTGAATATTTTGCCCTTTGCGAGGTGGGCTAGGAAGTCTTTTATTATGGGGATGGGATATTTATTTGATACGGATGCAGCATTGAGCCCACGGTAATCTGTACAGAGTCGGAGGGACCCATCCTTCTTTTCCCTAAAGAGGACTGGGGCTCCGACTGGCGAGTTAGCCGGTTCAATAAACCCCCATGCCAAGTTCTTATCAATAAAGTCCCTTAATGTTGCCAACTCCCTCTGAGTCATTGCATAAACTTTCGGCTTTGGTAAGGTTGCCCCCGGGATCATGTTGATGGTGCAGTCCGTTTTCCTATGGGGGGGGAGTTTGTCAGCTTCCTTTTCACCGAAAACATCGGCAAAGTCTGCATATCTGGCTGGCAGGCCCTCCGAGATTGCTGCCTCCAGGGTTGCTGCCTCCATGTGCATTGAGGTTGTTGTCGCCCTCCCCATAGCAGTGCAGGGAACCCAATCCCCTGTGGGTGCTTTGTAACGCCCGTCCAAAAAGGTGATCTCTCTTGTTTTCCAATTTATTTGGGGGTTGTGGTGCACCAGCCACGGGATCCCTAAGATGAGTAGAGGTTGCCCCACCAGTGCCACGATGAAAGGGAGGCTTTCCTCGTGGTCGCCAAGCCTCATCGCGACTTTCTCTGTGTGTTGGGTGACCGGGCCCCCTCCCGCTGCTGATCCATCCAACTGCGTGAACACCAAATGGTGCTGAAGTGGATAGCAGCGGAGGTTAAGCATGGCTACCAGGTCCGGGTGCATGAGGCATTTAGAGCAACCCGAGTCGGTTAGTGCCCAAACCTTCTCTGTTTTCCCCCCGTGGGTCAGGGTGACTCTCGCATATAAGGTAGGAGAGTTCTCACTCACCCCACAGCCATCGCACTCTTTGTTGTTCTCCACTTGCCTTTTGGCGCTCACTACGGCAGGTGGCTGGCATTTCCCGCCAGTTCTTTGCTTCCGCTATTCTCGTCATCCATGACATCATGGAATTCCCTTGTCGAGGTTTCCCCTTTCGCGGCTGGTCATTTCTTTGGCGTTTGGTGGGGTTTGTTTGGGACTTTTCCCATGCTGTCTCTTGCCTTTGCTCCTGGGCACATTGCTGCTTTGTGGTTCGCCTCTCCACACTTGAAGCACTGTCCCTGGGCGAACCTGCGCTCTCGTTCTTCCCCCCGGAGCCGGGACGCTGGTGTCGCTGGAGCGCCACTGGATCAGGGTCCCCTTGCAGTTGCTGTTGTTTGTAGGGACCTCTGGACGTGCCGAAATGTTTCTTGGGCGTTCTCCGCCTTCCCGGCAAGACAAATCCATTCGCGCAGGTTGGTGGGGTCATCCCGGTTTAGTGCCCACCGTAAGATGGTCAAATTAAGTCCCTCCTTGAATTTTTCCATGAGGGTGGATTGTGACCAGTCCCGCACTTTGCCTGCGAGCGCTTGGAACTCACTGGCATAGTCGGCCACGGAGCGCTGACCTTGCTTGAGTTCTCATAGTGCTCTTTTTGCCATCTCCATCTCGAGGGGGTCTCGGAAGTGGGAGTCAAGGGCGTTGAGGAATGCGTCTGCGTACTTGAGTTCTGGGGCGTCTGCCTGGCATAGATGTACGTACCAGTCAGCCGCCCTCCCCCTGAGTTTGTTTGCGATGGCGTTGATTTTTCTCTGTTCCGTCCGGAAGCAGGGTCCATATTCAGCCATGTAGTTCTTTGCGTTGATTAGGAAAAACGACAGCGTGGTTGGGTCTCTGTTGAATCTTGCCGCGAGGTCTCTCACTCCCATCGTGGGTGGGCTCCAAGGCACCTCCGGACTCGTGTCTGTTCCCCCTTCCGGTAGAAGGCTGGAGTTCCAACGTGGGGATTCCCTCGACCGGGCTCCTGTTGGTGCCAGCTCCGCCTCCACTCGTCTCCCGCTTCTCTCCAACTGACTCCCTGCAGGGGAGGGGAGGGGGGGGGAGACCCTCTCCCAGGCGACCCTGTGTGGTATGCTCCCGCGTGGTCGGCATCCTCCTCCCGTGTCGAGTCCTGTTGTTGCGGCCGCCCGGCTTCGGGGCCAAACAGGATCGAGGACGAGTTCCAGCCGCTCCGTTCACGCTCACTCCGTTCGCGGTCTTTTCGCTCCAGCGCTAGTTCTGCGAGTAGCCGCTCGATCCTTTCCAGGTGCGCTTCCGTGGTTCCGCAGCATGCGTTCTCCGGGGTGCCTCCCGCGGCTTGCTCACTCTGCCGGTGACCCCTCCCTCTTGCTATGGGTGTGAGCCATTTCCCCCCCGACGCACCGGCCATCACAGGTAAGGATTCCCCCGTCGCGTCGAGGGTGACCCATCCCGCTGGCGACTCACCGGTGATTCCCCAGGTAACGCCGCGGCTTGGATCTTCTCCCGCCAGGCCTCCACTGGCTCCTTCCGAGAGGTTGAGGGTGCTGTTACCGGCTCCTGGGTCACTGGTGTGTTGCACCGAGTGTTGCTTCATCGCTGCGTTGTTCCTTCACAGAAAAGGAGTCTGGAAAGGTGCTAGCGAAAAAATTTGGGGGGGGATTCCCGTCTTTATGTCAAGGCAGCCACGCTCCAAATAAAACACAGACTCACTTAGAGGGTCTAAGGATTTCTGGCTTTATTGAAACGGAATGCATGCAGAGCGAAAGACGGGAATCCTTATGGGGTGACAGGTTGCCCTGTTTATACTTTGTTGGCGGACGTTGTGCTTCTCCACCCTCGGGCCAGGACCAGATGAGTGCTTGAGGCTGTGATGGGTTAGTTGATGGGCGATTGCGCCGATCTTCTTTGTCTCTCTGCCTTCGTCCGGACCAGATGCGTCCCCTGGGGAAATGGGAAGATGTTTCCTCGATCTTTCGTTAGGTGTTAAATTCTGTCTGATGGGCGCTCCTATTGTGTGGGATGTGTGAATGTATCCCTGGAGAATGGTGCGTTGGTTTTCCTGTCTCTTGATGGGTGTCTGAGGTGCTTACCTATTGTATAGTGGATTTCCTTCTAAAAGTGGGTGCTTAGTGGATGCCCGGGTGATTTAGGGATTATAGTTATCCCTTCCTTTTACCTAATGTGCATGTTCCCCATTGTGATGCCCATAGGCCTTGCAATGGGGGACATGACAAGGTGTTCCTTTGGAGAAAATGTAAGGCTTCTGCAGAGCTGGAATGCACACTATAAAGGCAGTCTTATCTGTAGCAATCATACTGTAATTGCTATACAGCACAATTAATAATGACTAAACCAAGGAGACAACATGCCATGAACTTGGGTTTTAAAAGGAAACAGGGTGGAAAGACAGCCTAAGGACAATGGAATTGCAAAGCATGCTTATATGGAGATACAACAATGGAACCTGGCAGAGCTGCAATTCAACCCTGCCTCAAATTGAGCACTGGAATGTCAGGGCAGTTAACTGGAGTTATCTTATTCTTTCCTAGAAGGATGGGTTCAAAATAGCATTGGGTAAAATGCAAAGAAACAGGCATGTCCATAGGGTAGTGGTCAAAAAAGTCAAGATGACAGTCACAACCATGGATTTATTTATTTATTAAATTTATTGAAGCCCCACCTTTTTTTCCTGTATCAAAAAAGTCGAGATGGCAGCCACAACATGTGATCAAAGCCCTCCCCTGTCACAACACACATAAAAAAGGGGTGGAGCTTTAATTGCATGGTTGTGGCTGCCATATTGGATCTTTTGACCCCCACCACACCAAACAACTCTCTGGCAGGACCAAACCCAATTTCAGTAGGCTCTTCTCCTGCTTCTTTAAGGGATTGTGACATAAAGGTTTCTCTCTCACTCTCTCTCTCCACCACCCCCTCTCCTACACCCTCCTCACACACACTTCCCCAAAACAAACGAACAAACCCCATACTCAGCATTCATTCAAAATGCATGTTTCTTTAGGTAATATTTATTTCCAATACAATGTTGGCAATTTTTTATCAGATGTTTTGCCTTTAGACTTCCCAGCCTTTCTCCTTTTTACAAACACGTAGGGCTACTTCTCATTAACCAATAAGAGGAGAATGACTCCCTAAAGGGGTTTTTTTCATCAATCTCTAATTCCCATGCATTGTCTAGGAACACCAATACCTTGAGAACACCAATTTTGATACATTCCTCTCTCCAAAAAAAAAAGTTTTTGTACACATTTGACACCTTGGTTTATTATGATATATTTTGCTTTGTTCTACATTTCACTTGTAAACCAGGTTTTAATTTCTTAAAGATAAAAATGTAATTTACAAGCATAATAAATTATTTGGACCTTCACACACTGGCATATGCAAGTCCCCCACCAAGAACCACAGCGGGGGTATGCAAAACCTTTTTGAATTTGAAACAATTTGAGCTTGGAACATTTGTTTCAAGTTTAAAACTGCTGTTCCAAAGTTTAAGTTCAAAACAGACTGCTTCAGGTTCAAAGTACTGTACATCCAAACTGGTTGGAACAACTCATTTTCAACTGAAAACGTTTTAGATTCAAAAGCTTTTGCACACCCCTGATCTATAGAACTGAATGGTCTTAAGAAAAATCAAGAAAAGATAAGTAATCTGAATCAGGTTCCTCCATGTCATAAAATAACTGAGGTGTGAAGAATTTCTTATTCTGAAAACAAAGACCATCATTAGAACCCATGGCTACCTGCCAGATGAACATTATGGAGATACAACAGATATAGTTTCTAAAACTCAGAAACTTTATAAGAAGAGGTACAATTGGCCACCCTGGAAAAGGCTATGACTCAGTTGATATGCTGATCTTATCGATACAGCAGGGACCTACTGGAACATGGCTTCTCCCCATATCTATCTAGCCCTGCGTAAAGAAAAGGAATTGCATGGGCAGGTTGACTGAAATGGCCACTTCCCATCCCAGCACTGCTTTGCTGGTGACACTGCAATGAAAAATTACCACACCGGTTGGCCTGATGGCTTCTTTTTAAGGCTTACCAAAGCAGCATGGGAAGCAGTCACAATGCAGGAACTCCTACCCATTCAGAGTTGGGCCTGTGAGGTCAGCCAACTCTTTCACACAAGAGGTGTTGTTGTCTTTGCAACAAATGCTTGTCTTTGGGTTGATTGTCAGCTGACCATATGTCATCTGCTTAAGGCGAGAGACATTCATGACATTCATGTTTATTCATGCTTATGTTTAGACATGAATTTCTAGATTGATCTCCCCGCAACCCCTTGTTCTTACAGTAGTAATTTCTGCCTTGACTTTAGGCTTACTGGCAGTAGCTAAGACCAAGTTAGCATTTACTTCAGATGCATTCCCATTATTTTGTTTTCTTTAACAGCTACGTTTTTATTTTAGTATCTTGCAGAATGCCATTGATTAAGAATGGTGAGAGGTATCTAGCAATCTGTCTGCAATGTTAGTTGCTCACCAAATGCCCTCTCAGTGTCTTTCTTTAGAAAGAACTATCCATGCACTGATCATCTTCATATTTATTTCTGAAGCTAGAACACTAGGGGGGCTATTGTTAAAGAAGGAGGCCTATATATTTGGTGAAAGGCAGCCAAAAGAGCATCCAAACAGTTCTTGATCTATCTCTTAATATACTGCCCTCTCACATTTCCCAAAAGAAAAACAAAGCAGAAATCTATAAACAAAGTTTACTTTGTGATACTATAGGAGACAAGAACAGCATCTGCTCAAAGAACCAGAGGAATATGGTATCCTGGACCATGCAAATACAGGAGAAGTGAGAAGATAGGGAGGAAATGCTAAACACTGTAAAGTCTTTGCAAAAGGTTCAACATGCACATTTTTGCTGTATTATTGTTTTCTATTACTAGAGAGGGAAAGTGATGCTTGTAGGATTTACTGCCAAAGGTACCACAATAATTTAGCCTGAGTTGGATACTGTGTACCCTAACCCAAACCCTAAAGGCCTGTCATTTTCTGCTTTGCTTCACATAAAATATCTCAGGTTGGTCCTACTTGTAGCCTACCCTAACCCTAACCCTAACCCTAACCCTACCACTGAGAGCTAGATAAATTAACTCTACTTGTTGGATTAATTCAGGCATCACACAAACCACAGCTTGTGCTAACTATGACTTAGAATTCAGATCACTGTTTCAGCATCAAACATGCAGAAAGAGTGGGCAAGAGATGTTTTTCTGTTTTTATAATGTATTGCTTCATAAATTCCTGACTCATTCCTGTCTCTACAGAGTAGCATGCAAATATGACATAACTATGATTTGTCTATTTATACATCCTGACAAATTTTAGTTAGTACATTATTTCTGATCATGCTTTGGTAGATAATTAAAAAGATTTTTTTTTCAGTTTGGACATCCCATACAAGAGAAGACTAGAAGAGAAGACATCCAATAGAAGGCAGAAGACTAGCAGAGTGCATCCACGAATACCAACTAGCTGTCCGAAGACATGATGAAAACTCCTTAATTTCACAACACATGGACAGACTGATCCATAGTTTCAACTGGGAAATTGTGAGCATCCTAGACCAAGCTAAATCCAAAAATGCTAAGGAATTCCTGGAAGCTTAGCATTCAGATAAATCAGCTATCAATAGTAAAGGTAAAAGTTTCCCTTGACATTAAGTCCAGTCGAGTCCGACTCTAGGGGGCGGTGCTCATCTCCATTTCAAAGCCGAAGAGCCGGTGTTTGTCCGTAGACACTTCCGTGGTCATGTGGCCGGCATGACTAAACGGAACACCGTTACCTGCCCGCCAAAGCGGTACCTATTAATCTACTCACATTTGCATGTTTTCGATCTGCTAGGTTGGCAGGAGCTGGGACTAGCAATGGGAGCTCACCCCGTCACGCAGATTCAAACCACCGACCTTCTGATTGGCAAGCTCAGCAGCTCAGCGGTTTAACCCGCAGCGCCACGGCTATCAATAGACACATAGAAATAAACCATATTTACAAACCATTTAAAAGAGACAATAAAAGGGTTAAGAAGGAAACAAAAAGACCAGAACACATCCTCTCCAGCAGCCAACACCTAGATAAGGCAGGATTAACAGCAGGCAAACAACCAAGCAGAAAATCAAGGAACTACCAAGGAGAAAACTACATCCTCACCAAAATGGCAGGGCAAACTATTGTATATAAACAGGGAGCAAACCCCACACTCACACTGACGGTGTTACCTAGTTGGGTAACGTCTGCAAGCAAATAACAAAGTTCAGAAAGCACCAAGGACTCCACAGTTTGGACACCACTCTAAACACTGATTAAGCTTCATTAAGCATAATTTGGCATAATGTCTGAATTGTGACATTATTTCATTCTTAGCAATGCATTAAGGATCAGAGTAAAGCCCATTTTCATAGCACATTTTCTGCAATACATGAACATTTGTATTCTTCCCAAGTATGAATTTACATAGAAGTTATAACTTTACAAGCAAGCATTTGCAGATAACAACCAGCATCAATTACTGCAGCCAGGAAAGTGTCACTATGATCCCAGGAATTGCTTCTGGCTGTATGTATGATCACCAAATTCATAATTTACATCAGCCATCTCAGTGTTCCATATATAAAATGTAAAACAGCCCTAACTGGATTTGCAGTCTAGCAACCTGATTCCTTCTTACATTTGCTTTTGCTTAAAATAATAAAACAAAACATATCCGTACAGATAGTTCTGTGTCACTTCATGAACAGCACTGTGCTAAGGGCTCTTTGGAAGTCTAAAAACGTGCAGCAAAGTAAACAGCTAAAACAGATTCTCTTCCTCTCTCTTACATATTTCAGTGGTTGGAGCAACAGGATGAACAGTCATTATGGTTAGCAAAGCAAGTGCTTGGACTTTAATTGGTCAGATGGTGGGAGCAGTTTAAAACCTATGCAGTACTTTCTATAGTAGTAGTACTAGGAGTAGGAGTAATTTCTCCCTAACACAATTCCCCTTCAAGCAAGGAGATCTTTATAACATCTGGTATCAATCTCGGTACGTTTCAGGATACAAAGGAGGCTGGGTCATGTGTTCGTATTATCCATAAGCTTACAAGGTACCCCTGAAACCATTGCATTCCTCCTTCTAATATGAGCAGGCAGGACTGTTCCCAGAAACGGCAGCACTGCAACCATAAGTGACAACGTAGATGCCTCTTGTCGGCACAGCATGGTCCCCACTCCTGGCCTTATGCCACTTAACAGCAGAGCACAGTCCCGTATTTAGGGGTCCCACACATTCCAAGTGATGTGCAGACTTATTCATCTATGCTCCCAAAGCAGTTCGCTGTGGCTGTGGCATGATAATGATTTCAGTGAGGGTAATTAAGGTGCCAAAGAAGGAAATGCCATTAAAGAAGACATCACGCAGGGCTGCTAGGAGAGTTCACCAAGGCTGCTTTGTTGTGCACAGGGGTATCCACAGGCCTATGACCTAATTAGGCTTAATCTGAGAGCATTAATTGGTTTGCAGAAGGAACAACAATAAGAGTGGGTGGGTTGCCCTGTACAAGATCCTCCAGATGCACAACAGACCAGGCATCCTCGGTGCCTAGAATATGGCTACTCTGGCCCAGAACAGCTGTAAGTCTCAGCAGCAGAGGCTGTAGCTGTCACTGGGCTGTCGCATTTCCATCTCCAGCAGGATGGACTGCACCCCCACCCCTGGCTTTGATGAGCACAAGGGGAACAAAACTCAAGCTAGGAAGGAGGCAGCCGAAGGGAGGAAAGCCACCTGCTTGCTGTGAAAGTCCATCCTTAGTTGCTTTCCAAAGTATAAATCTCACCAGAATGCCACAATGGTACCACATCAAAAGAAATGTTCATTGCACTGCTGTTTGTATCATTCAAGTCAGGTGTAGCATCGCCCTGCCCAGTCTCCCCCACACACTTTTTTTTTTTTTTTGCTTCTTGCTGCACCTTTTCCTCACACAAATCTTGCCTTGGAATATTTTAAGCCACGTACCATTCCCATTCTTTACCAGGTTACACTGTGGTTAAATCTAAAAGTGTATCCACTGCATCAAGCAGTGTCCCATCTGTCTGGCTTCAAGACAGGCAATTGTGGGGTGGGGGACAGGAGACCTTGGGAGAGCAGTGGGTTGATGCTTTGAGAGAGCCAAGGATGGATGCAGAACTGGCAGGGAGTGAAGGACAGATAACACACAGCTGGGGCAACTGAATTGGATATCAGTTCCCTCCACCAGACTTTGACCATTATCCTTCCACGGAATTTCAACTAGTTTACTTTTTCAAAGAGAACCCCGAAGAGGCGCAAGTGTGAGAGGCAATATTCTGCTCAGGAGCGGTGAATCCAGTCACTCACTCCCCATCTTGCCCACTCGTCCTCCCCCCCGCCCCGCCTAAGCTGCACAATCCAGTGTTGCACTTTCTGATGAATTATTTAGTATCCCTTCCGTCTTTACTTCCCTTTGCACCCCCTCCAAAGTAGTGGCCACCTTCAAGCTGCAGAAAGATGGAGAGCGTTCTGATCAGCAGAGCCGACGCGCTGAACGAGGAACGAGCATTAACGATTCCGCCCCCGCCGCCGCCGCCCACCCCTGCTTTATTCTGGAGAAGTTCACATGCAGCAGAGATGAAAGATGCACAGGGTCCATGTTTCCCACCTGATTTCTCCTTTATTTGCTATTGCTTCAGGCAATTAGTAAGACGCCTAGATGGGCTTCATTGATCCAAAAGGTTAGTTGTCTCCCCAAATAGTTTCCCCTTCGCTTGTCTTCAACCCGCATTAAACTGCTGAAGGGAGGGGGAAGGGGCTAACTGGGCGTGTGGGGCGGGTAGAGTCCCCAGCGTTGCAGGTTCCTTAGGCAGAGGAAGCGCCGGTCCCACAAGGATCGTCCAGCCCAGATTGCTTTCTAGCATCTTTGCTCCAGTCTCCATACAATCCAGACACATTCTAGCGATACCTTTGGCTGGCAAAGAGGTTTGCGACCAACCCAGAAAGGGCATTTACAAAAGGGCAGGGGGCGGTACGACGACGCCAGCCAGTTCCAGCGATATATACTGCTCTCCATTCAGCCTCCTCCTGCCCATTCCACAAAATATCCACCCACCACCCTCCTTCCAAAGCAGGTATCTATGTAGCTCAGCTTTCCCCAGCCCGGTGCCCTCTGGGTGCGTTGGGTAAATGCTCCCGCTATCCCCATTGTAGCTCCACACGTCTGATGTAGCTCCAGACAACAGTTTTCGTAGAAAGCCCTGGAAAATAGCCAGTCCCAGCTGGGCCCCAGAAGATTCACACCCGCCTCGCGAACGCACAACCGAGCACACGTACAGCATGCACCCCCGACACACACACACACATGTTTTCGGAACCTCTCCGACCAGCGAGGGCTGGAGGGACAGGAAAGTTGCCTGGCGTGGGATCACCGCGCAATTCGTCACGGAGGGAAGCGCAATCCCGGGACTGCGCCCAGCGGGAGTCCCTGCTCCTCATCCGAGCCGAACTGCTGCCCCGCGTATGTAAAAGGGGAGAGTGGGAGGCTCCTGCTTCGTGCAGACACGGGGGGTTGAGAGGGGGCCATACCCGCACGGGAGCGCGCGACGGCTGCCTAACAAAGGCAACCGAGGGATTGTTCCCGAAGCCCCAGAAGGAACGCTCGGAATCGGACGCTGCCCCGGTCTGACCCAACTTCCAGCCCGCACTCCGACTTCCCCAGAAGGACCTTTGTCTCCGCCGCCTCCGGGACCGTTCGAGCGCGTCCCAGAGCGAGACGTCCTAAGCGTCGAGTGCGGCTGGGCTCCTTTGTCAGGGCGGGAGGGGAAGCGCGGCGGCCAGCATTTGCGGCGATCCCGCGGGCCGGCGAAACGCAGGAATCGGAGCAGAGCTGAGAATCTCAACGCCGCCGAGATCCAACGCCTCCCAAGTGGCCCTTCAGGCCCCCGAGAACCGCAGCATTCCGGGTGCAGCGGCGCGTCCCCTCAGCCCGGCGACACTTACAGCCTCTCTGCGCTCCTCGGGATGTTCTTAGGGATACTGCGTAGCCCCAGCCCGTGACAGTCTACCGTAGTGCCGCTGCAGGCGCACGGTGCGGGGCAGGCGCTCGCCCGGACGCGGCAAAAGGCCGCCCAGGCCAACAGGCAGGCTCCCGCCCGCAGCCACAAGCCGCCCGACCCCGCTCGTCGCTTCGGAGCCATGCTGCCTGCCTGGGCTAGCCTGCTAGCGAGGAGCTGCCCCGCACATGATCTCAGAGCGGCGCGTTTGGCTGGCGCGGCGTGGAGCAGTTCGTTGTGTCTGACGCAAGCGGAGGATGCCAGGTTCTCCCGTGCCTTTGCGTGTCCGGGACGCGGAACTCGGGGCGCGGGCGAACGGGTGCTCCCTTCCCCTCTCTCGCTCAAATACACACGCGCGCACACACAGAAGGAGCGCTCATCCATCAATCCCAGCTGGCAGGAGCAGTCTTGGCTCCGCCTCCCCCACCCCCTCCTTAGTCTCACTCTCTGCACTCGCCTCGGGCGCAGAGATCTCCCCACCCCGCGCAAACCACGAGTGTGGGGGAATGGGACCAGGAAAAGGGATGCGCAGAGAAGCAGAGGGACCAGGCGTAGAACCCCTTCAGACGGACAACACACCGGCAGACCCCTGAGGAGCGAACACTGATGCAGGCATTCACACAGTCACAGTGAAGGGCTTCCAGCTTCCAGAGGAGAAAGGGCATCCACACGTATTGTAAAGCTGCCCATAGAGAAAGACGCCAGCAAATGAAGGACAATTTTTGCAAGATGGGAAGCAGCTGGATGGGGAGAGCCCAGAAAAGAACAGCCAACTTACTGGAAAGTTAGATTCACTGAGGGAGGTGGTGTTATCACTAGTCCTCCTCCTCCTCCCCCTCCTCGCATTTTCCCACCGGTGTAGGGTCCACTTTTCAGATCAACATTTCACCCTATTATCACTAATATTATATGTATTCTTCTTTTGCTGCCCACCTTCCTGCTGCCCCCATGCTTCACCCACTACAAAACTTCCATGATTAGTGCCTACTTCAGTTTTAGCAGAGTTACTGAAAGTATTACTCTCACAGGAATCTGAATTCAGATGGTCAACTGGATGCCATGTTATTCTGGAAATACGAAAGAAGGAGAAAGAAGAATGCAAACTGAGAATATCTGCTAGGGGCATGGGTACGATGGGGGGCTTGGAATCTGCAAGAAGCCATTGTTCACAATATGTCTGGGGTATGTTATCTGACTTGGAAGTACATTGAGATTAATCAAGCATAAATTAAGATCAGCCTCCGTCTCTCAGTACTATTTGTGCCATATTTGGTTAATCCCAAATCTGATGTTAGGCCACTATTACACACTTCCTAACTCTAGACCAGTGTTTCTCAACCTTGGCAACTTCAAGCTGTGTGGACTTCCCCAGCTTGGCTGGCTGGAGAATTCTGGGAGTTGAAGTCCACACAGCTTGAAGTTGCCAAAGTTGAGAAACACTGATCTAGACAGTTCAATCACATCTGAGCATCCTAATGTCCTTTTAGCAAGAGTTTCAATGTGTAGTGTGCAAGGAGATCACAGTGTTGAAGTTATAGAGTTAAGTAGCCCCTATCCAGAGTAATTTTGATAGAGTTTTTCAAGGTTAATAAAAGAACTCCAGGCAGCTAACAACACTCTTGCAAAGTAGAAGTGTGAACCAAAAAGAAACTTACACATTAAGCTTAATTACATTCAGAAAAGAATTCAGTCTTCACACAGTAGTTAGATGAAGAGAAGAAAGAAAGGTAGCTTACATGTATTCAGTAGATCTGGATACAACTAAATTCACAGTGGAAAGCACTTATTCATCACTGGTTCTTTGTAGACATTTTCTATGGAAATAGAAATGTCTGCATGCAAGCGAGATGAAAGGATGAGAGCTGTATTCTGCAGCACCTCCTGCTTGCAGGTGTGCCCAAGGGGTAATGGAGATCATTAATCCCCAAACCCAAGAAGAAGGAGGAAGTGGAAATCAAGTGACCCCATGTGACATCCCACAAGCACAATAGAGATGCGCTTACTAGAGCAACCCCTTATGCTTATGAGACAATGCTGAGTTGACCCCTGATAATTCCAACAAATTTAAGGGACAAGGAGAATCTAAGGCTGACAGGCTAGACATCAAAAGCATCTCCAAATATGTCTTTTGTACTGCTGCTGGATCAGCACCACATCCCTGCAGTCCTCTTCAGCAGCTGAGCCAATTTATTTCTGCCTTAAATGCAGCATATTAGAAATCTCTGCAAGTCCAGTTTTGCACTTGAAATGCTAGAGGTCCATGGAGCTTGAGAACAGTTTTCCAATTCACAGCTTCCCCTCCCTTCCTGCATTGGAGAATGCTATAACTTCATGCCAGAATTTCACTAGTTTTTTGAACACCAGTCTTTTGAAGTGAGCAGGGGGTGGTGCTGTAGTGACTTCATCCACCCATCCTATAGTGATTGCAATTATTTTTATTTGTCCAACAAATACAATGGATGGTGTTTGGGTGATTTTTGTTCTGTTTGTTGGTTGGTTTTTCCAATTGGTTAGTTGGAGTTAGTTGGGTTCTCTGTTTTGAGTCAACTGCAGTGAGGACATGGCTCAACTTTAAATTGTTTCTGAAGGTTTGGGGAATGAAAGTGAAGGTAATATGGAAGGAATTCAAAATCCCTAAATGTATTTTTTTTTAACATAAAACCCAGATAACAGGATTCAGATAGAAATCAAGACATTATTTTGTGGAGTTGAGTTCATATGTCCATGAATATTCCAGATATTGTATGTATGAATTTGACAGTGGAAATATCCTAAGCTGCTTGGGACTCCATTGCAATTGTATTCCAATATACCACTGTGACATCTTCTTCCATGGGTCTTAATGGTGGAATAGTGCCAAGATTTAGGGGTCAGATGGCTCTTAGAAAATCTATGATTTTGTTTTTTTTAAAAAAGGTTTATTCCAGAGGGTCATGACTTCTAAGTTTAGAACTGATTGCTAGGCTTGGTTTTGTTTTCCTTCCTCTCTCCCCATCTCTTTTGCCTTATGTATTCTGTTAGCTAAATTGTGAGCAGAGCATAAAGACTGTCTTATTATAGATAGTTGTAAGTTGCTCTGAGAACCTTTCTGGATTAAAAATGGGTTAAAATATGTAAGTGACTGTTATAAGCCTGAAACACTGTCAGGAAAGGAATTACCCTTATGGCCATTCCAACTCTAAAAAAAACCAACTAATGTATGCATACAACTAGCACCAAGAGGGGGTTGCCTAAGCTTCAAAGAAACATAAGCAGTATAAAAATACCTGGCAAAACTGAAGAGGGGAAATAATATTGATGTATAATTATTTCCAGCTCATCAAAATTATCTAACATCAACTTTTGTTTTAAATGCATTGAACCAGTTTTCATTTATTTGATCTAGGATTGAAAATGTCATGTTTGAATTTGATTAATTAACTGATTATGTTCCTTCAGGTCGTTGTTGATTCTTAGTGACCACATAGATAGATTTTCTTTATGACAATCTGCTTGAATTAAGAGCAGTAAATTATGGTTCCATAATGATTAAAAATATAAATGATCTGGAAGCTCTAGTAATGAAAGTCAAGGAGTATAGTGAAAAAATGGGACTGATTATTTATAAGGAAGACCAAATTAATCAAAACAGGTATAGGAACCAGCCTGAAGATATTGAAATGGTTGATATATTTTCACTTTTAGCACAGGTTACCAACAGTACAGGGACCAGCAGATCATCTTGGTGAAAATCTATCTATGTGGTTACAAAAGTTGACACCAACTTGTTGGCACATAATCAGTCAGTCAATCAATCAACAATCAAGGAATCATCAGTCAAGAAATACGCTGCATTTCTGTAGAGCTTTGTCATGGAGAATCAACCTATCATTCATCTTCTATCTGAAGGATATTTTTCTCTGGAATTGGACTGTGATCTTCATATGTCATTGGGATAATCTGTACTTCTTTAATGGAACCTTGGAGAACTGACACATATCTATTTGGGAGTATGACTGATGTTTTGCTGAGTAGAAAGAATAATCTCTTTCTATTGGATTTTGCAGTCTCCATGCATCTATCAATGCCAATTCATCCATATATTGGAACACCTTTTGCAGAAGCTTTCCACCTTTCCTCCCTTGAGATGATTTGTCCAAATTCAAATCTAACACTGCATTAATGTCTTCAAGGTCAAATATTTCACCCACTTCTATTACATTTGGAAAAAATCTTTTGTAAAATTGTTATTTATTTTTATCTGGATCATAGAGGGCAGGGTTGTTATTTTACTGTACCTTCTTTCTGTCATTTCAAAATTAAAATCCTTCCTGTTTTATCTTTAAATTGATCCAATACTTCCCAAGCTGGTGTTGTTGTTGTTTATTCGTTTAGTCGCTTCCGACTCTTCGTGACTTCATGGACCAGCCCACGCCAGAGCTTCCTGTCGGTCGTCAACATCCCCAGCTCCCCCAGGGACGAGTCCGTCACCTCTAGAATATCATCCATCCATCTTGCCCTTGGTCGGCCCCTCTTCCTTTTGCCTTCCACTCTCCCTAGCATCAGCATCTTCTCCAGGGTGTCCTGTCTTCTCATTATGTGGCCAAAGTATTTCAGTTTTGCCTTTAATATCATTCCCTCAAGTGAGCAGTCTGGCTTTATTTCCTGCAGGATGGACTGGTTGGATCTTCTTGCAGTCCAAGGCACTCTCAGAATTTTCCTCCAACACCACAGTTCAAAAGCATCGATCTTCCTTCGCTCAGCCTTCCTTATGGTCCAGCTCTCGCAGCCATATGTTACTACAGGGAACACCATTGCTTTAACTATGCGGGCCTTTGTTGTCAGTGTGATGTCTCTGCTCTTAACTATTTTATCGAGATTTGTCATTGCTCTTCTCCCAAGGATTAAGCGTCTTCTGATTTCCTGACTGCAGTCAGCATCTGCAGTAATCTTTGCACCTAGGAATACAAAGTCTTTCACTGCTTCTACATTTTCTCCCTCTATTTGCCAGTTATCAATCAAGCTGGTTGCCATAATCTTGGTTTTTTTGAGGTTTAGCTGCAAGCCAGCTTTTGCACTTTCTTCTTTCACCTTCATCATAAGGCTCCTCAGTTCCTCTTCACTTTCAGCCATCAAAGTGGTATCATCTGCATATCTGAGATTGTTAATGTTTCTTCCAGAGATTTTAACTCCAGCCTTGGATTCCTCAAGACCAGCTTGTCGCATGATGTGTTCTGCATACAAGTTGAATAGGTAGGGTGAGAGTATACAGCCCTGCCGTACTCCTTTCCCAATCTTAAACCAGTCCGTTGTTCCGTGGTCTGTTCTTACTGTTGCTACTTGGTCGTTATACAGATTCTTCAGGAGGCAGACAAGATGACTTGGTATCCCCATACCACTAAGAACTTGCCACAATTTGTTATGGTCCACACAGTCAAAGGCTTTAGAATAGTCAATACCCAAGCTGGTGAGTTGATATAAATTGCTATTCCATTTTTCTTGGTTTTTGCAGTGGCTATATATTCTTGTCCTAATTTCCTTTGCCATGTCCTATTTTTATATGTGTTTTTGTAGGCAGACAGTATCAGCATTTTGTTTTTTGAATTTATTAAAAACATGTTGCATGTTTGTGGTGCATGTAATCCATTGACATTCAGATAAATTAATATTGTTTCCATTTTGAAAGCAATCCAATGTTGCTGCTATATCCAGTTTTTCTTCTTTATCAACAGTATCCTGTTCCATGATGAGACATTCCTGGTCTGAAGTGTCCTGAGCTGTTAGTTCTTTTTGCAGTGACAAAGCTTCTGAAATTGTTTTTAGTAGTACTCTCCTTGGGTGTAAAAAAACCCTCTTGTGCAAATGGAATCCTCCATCTCTGTTTCATTCTTAAAGAGGCAGTCAGCAATGCAAATTGTTTTGGTTTTTTTAGCATACTTGGGGAACTTTATTTGGATTTCCTTCCTTTCTATGGTCAGTACTGTCTCTATTTGCTGTTTTAAAATTGCATCTCTCTTTTTTTGTGTAAGAATCTTATGAATATGTCCCAAGGCGTTTTTCTTCTTTGTCCAATTTTCTTCTGTAGATGTGTTCCATTTGGGGGCAATTGCTTTGAATTTTTAGAAATTCTTGCATTTTTTATGACAAACCATGTTTCTAAGTCTTCTTTCCCAAGTTCTTTTGGGATGCCTCTGAATCTTAAGTTTAATTATTTTTGCTGGGACTGTAAAACCTCCAGGCTATGTCTGGATTCTTTAATTCTTGTGCCTCTTTAATTATTGAGATTCAAAAATATCTTTAAAACTCTTTTCTTTATTGTTAAAAATAATGTATTTTGTCTTTATGCTTATGGTTTCGTCAACGATATACTGAGCAACTATTACATAATTTTGGTAACTTCTATGTCTACTTACTGATAGTTTATCTCTGCATCAACTATTTTTTCTTCCCCACCATGTTTATTTTCTTCTCCTCCCCTTCTTTAAAAAAAATAATAACAATTTTAAAAAATTTAAAAAAGAAATATGCTGCAGACCAGCATTTGGTGGAGTAGCAGTGAAGGCCTCAGAAAAGATATTCAGTTGCTGTGAAGCATTAAGCCTACAGAATTGCGGAGACAATTCTTTTCCCTGTGATACTTTATGGAAGTGAAAGTTGGACCTTGAAGAAGCAAGACAGAAAGAGTATTGACAGTTCTGAACTCTGATGTTGGAGAAGATCCTGAAAATACCATGGACAGCCAAAACCCCCAAACAAATAGATCCCTAGAAGAAAAATACCCTGCCTCCTCAGTTAGCCTCTATGGCTACCACTTTCTAGGGTTCAGAAATGTCCTCCTCGGAAAGTTCCAGGAGTTCAGGATCCAAAGGATTCAAAACCTCAAAATACCTCTCCTTGCCCACAGCCTAAAAGTAAATAGGTGCGCAATACACCATCATCTTATCTTATCTTATTTATTTATTTGTCTCATTTATACAGCCACCTATTTCACATAGTGACTCCCAATGCAGAATCATTGCTGCATTGGGAGGAAACACTTTTTAAAAAGCTCAGAAAGGATAAAAACTGAAAGTACAAACATCTTTCTTTCCCCATTACTGACTCATCCCACTGCAGCTCATATAGTCCTGGATGAGTCAGTCCTCTCCCCACTTCTCAGATGGACTGGGCTGAGAGCATTAGGTCCGTCCAGTTGCATCCAGAAATCAATAAAAAGTAAAATCCTTAAAGATATTAGATGATTACAGGGAATAAAAGTTTGGTCTTGAATAATGTCCATAGAATTTCGAGGAAAACAATTAAGACGAGATTCCTTTAGGTCAGAGCTATGGGCTGAGCCCCTTATAAAATGGACTGATGTTTCTGCACAGAGATGACACACCATTGAGAAGAAACCTGTTTGTAATAGGGTGAATCTTAATACATGAAAACTACACAAGTGATTTCTCAAGTCTGGAAGCTGTGATGTGAGTTTACAAAGAGCAATTGATATGGACATACTGTATATCCTACCCCACCCTGAAATCCCAATGGATTTATTTCCAGCAGGATTTCCACGACACAAAGGAGGGCTCTGGAACGTCTCATAGCTATTGTGCCAGATTCAGGAAACAAAGGGCCAGAGTGTCACATCACTTTTCTTCCATAAAGTTCAGGATGATGTACATAGTTTTTCACCCTCATCTTGTGATTCAGATGTTAATCACAGTAGTCACTCAAGCTGCAGAAGTCTGGTAGGTGTGGGCTGCAATCATTTTTATCCTGAAGGCAACATAGCAAGTGACAGTATGAAGAAATGCAGCAGGCAGCTTTGGCAGCCACTAGTAGAAAGTTAGGCTATTAATCAGTAAGATAACCATGTGCAAGGCTTCTTTGTTGGAGAAAATCCAACAGAAAAAGCAGCAATATATAGAGGAGAAAGAAACAGAGAAGATGAAGTTTAAAAAGCCTCAAATCTGAACTATCAGCTCAAAGTAGATCCAGCCTCAAACCATTATTTTGTTGTGGAGAATAAAGAACAGAATAAAAATTTTATTGTGAAGAATAAAGAAGAAAAGAGGAACTTTGGGGTGGTTAATTTGGGAGTTGTGCTTTTGGGAGTTGTGCATTCATCCTTGCTCTGCTTGACCTCTCAGCAGCCTTCAACATCAACCAAGGTATTCTTCTGGACTGGCTCTGGGGATTTGGGGTGGGCAGCATGGTATTGTGCTGGTTTTCCTCCTTTCTCTGGAGCTGATACCAGTCAGTGGCGATTGGAGGGGACAGATCCCACCCTTGGCCCCTAACCGAATATGGAGTACTGCAGGGTTCGGTGCTCTCTCTGCTCCTATTTAACATCTACTTGAAGCTGCTGAGTGAGCTCATTCATCCCCATGGGGTGAGGCATCTCTGCCCCTGGTGAATTAAGCAATGCTGTTATGTCTTATCCTGGTACCTGGAGGATGTGGGGATCTGGATGGGGAACAACAGGCTTCAACTGAACCTTGGTAAGACTGAGTGGCTCTGGGTTTTGGGGCCTTCTGGTTCTGGAAATATACCATCTCTGGTACTGAATGGGGTTGCACTGCCCCAAACAGACCCAGTGCACAACTTGGAGGTCCTCCTGGACTCGCAACTCCTGCTCAAAGAGAAGGTGGTAGTTGTGGCTAGGGGGGCCTTTGCACAGCTTCATGTTGTGCGCCAGTTGCACCCGTTCCTGGATCAGGAGGCTCTGGTCACAGTCATTCATGCCAGGTGGACTGCTGTAATGTGCTCTATATGATGCTGCCCATGGAGAGCAGCTGGAAGCTTAAAATGCAGTGGTACACATTACACCTCTACTCCACAAGCTGCATTGGTTGCCAGTTTGCTTCTGGGTCCAATTCAAAGTGCTGTTTTTGATCTTTAAAGCCCTTCATGGCATGGGGCCGAGTTATCTGAGGGACTTCCTCTTCCTGATTACTTCTGCCCACCCAATCAGGTCCGACAGAAGAGGTATGCTCTGGGTCCCATTTGCTAAGGAACTACATCTAGCGTGACCCAGGAGACGGGTCTTTTCTCCATGGTGCCCACCCTGTGGAACATCATCCCTCCCAAAGTGAGACAGGTATACTGTAAATATGATAAATAAATGAATAAAAATGAATAAATTTTTTAAAAAGAGTACATAGAAATTTCCAAAGTTGGGTTCTAGTGCAAAAGCACCTGTCAGTCTTAATAAAGTTTCTGTAGAATATAAATGTGGGTTACCAATTTTTGAAATGTTTTTATATTGTAAAAAGGAGAAGATGGAGCAATATGTTTATATACTGTATGGTCTAGATGTAATAATATGTTAAAGGATTGAGTTAGTTCTATATTAATATTATATGGATCCTTTTTTTCTCTTCCATTTTAGTTCATTTTAACCATTATCTATTAATTTATTTTTATTGTATCATCATTCTGGGTATTATTATTTTTCATCTGTTTTCAGTATTATCTTTGGGATGTTATATTCCACCATTTTTCAAATTAAAAAATTTCTCTGTTAGCACTTAACCTCTGCATCTCTTTAGAATGAACTCATAATCATTTTCTGAGTCAGCTGATAACTTCTGTGTTAAAATTAATTCTTTTGGGCAAAAATGCATGTGCTTTCTACTCTCAAGACTGTTTTTTTTTGTTGTTTATTCGTTTAGTCACTTCCGACTCTTCGTGACTTCATGGACCAGCCCACGCCAGAGCTTCCTGTCGGTCGTCAACACCCCCAGCTCCCCCAGGGATGAGTGTGTCACCTCTAGAATATCATCCATCCACCTTGCCCTTGGTCGGCCCCTCTTCCTTTTGCCCTCCACTCTCCCTAGCATCAGCATCTTCTCCAGGGTGTCCTATCTTCTCATTATGCGGCCAAAGTATTTCAGTTTTGCCTTTAATATCATTCCCTCAAGTGAGCAGTCTGGCTTTGTTTCCTGGAGTATGGACTGGTTTGATCTTCTTGCAGTCCAAGGTACTCTCAGAATTTTCCTCCAACACCACAGTTCAAAAGCATCGATCTTCCTTCGCTCAGCCTTCCTTATGGTCCAGCTCTTGCAGCCATATGTTACTATGGGGAACACCATTGCTTTAACTATGCGGACTTTTGTTGTCAGTGTGATGTCTCTGCTCTTAACTATTTTATCGAGATTTGTCATTTCTCTTCTCCCAAGGATTAAGCATCTTCTGATTTTCTGACTGCAGTCAGCATCTGCAGTAATCTTTGCACCTAGAAATATGAAGTCTTTCACTGCCTCTACATTTTCTCCCTCTATTTGCCAGTTATCAATCAAGCTGGTTGCCATAATCTTGGTTTTTCTGAGGTTTAGCTGCAAGCCAGCTTTTGCACTTTCTTCTTTCACCTTCATCATAAGGCTCCTCAGTTCCTCTTCGCTTTCAGCCATCAAAGTGGATTCCTCAAGCCCAGCATGTCGCATGATGTGTTCTGCGTACAAGTTGAATAGGTAGGGTGAGAGGATACAGCCCTGCCGTACTCCTTTCCCAATCTTAAACCAGTCCGTTCCATGGTCTGTTCTTACTGTTGCTACTTGGTCGTTATACAGATTCTTCAGGAGGCATACAAGATGACTTGGTACCCCCATACCACTAAGAACTTGCCACAATTTTTTATGGTCCCCACAGTCAAAGGCTTTAGAATAGTCAATAAAACAGAAATAGATGTTTTTCTGAAACTCCCTGGTTTTTTCCATTATCCAGCAGATATTGGCAATTTGGTCCCTAGTTCCTCTGCCTTTTCTAAACCCAGCTTGTACATCTGGCAATTCTCGCTCCATGAATTGCTGAAGTCTACCTTGCAGGATCTTGAGCATTACCTTACTGGCATGTGAGATGAGTGCCACTGTTCGATAGTTTGAACATTCTTTTGTGTTTCCCTTTTATGGTATGGGGATATAAGTTGATTTTTTCCAGTCTGTTGGCCATTCTTGTGTATTCCAAATTTGCTGACATATAGCATGCATTACCTTGACAGCATCACCTTGCAAGATTTTGAACAGTTCAGCTGGGATGCCGTCGTCTCCTGCTGCCTTGTTATTAGCAATGCTTCTTAAGGCCCATTCAACCTCACTGTAATGATTGCCCTAGCCCAAATACTCAGACTCACAAGAGGCTGCTATATGAAATCTGATTTATTAATGAACTAAAGGCAAATACAGAGAAAGCTGAGAATGAGCAAAAGCGCGCCAAATACAAACTTAAACCCTTGGTGCAAACGTATCCCGCCTCCCTCGTAACAGCCCCGCCCGGCACAGGTGCAAGCAATCGTCAGAGTTGCTAGCCTGGGAAAGTAACCTTGAGCGCAGTAGATAATGCAAATACATTCCAGAGCAAAGCCAAAAGATAAGACTCCCATCCTCCCGAGAAAGATGAAACACGCATCCTGCTAATGACATGCGAAACGTTACGATGTATCAAAGACATTGAAACGGCGAACATGACATACCGCCCCCCTAAAAATATCCCTAGGGACCCGGCTTAGTGGGGACCCGGCTTAGCGGGATAAGCAGAGTGGAAACGGGCAACTAGGATAGGGGAAGCCACATCTGGTGCAGCGACCCACTCTGGATGAGGGAAATGTTTCCAACGAACTAGGTATTGCAGAGTATTGCGAAGGCGTCTAGAGTCCAAAATTTCTTTAACTTCAAAGTGTTGCTGACCGTCAATCATGATGGGGGTTGGAGGTGGAGGTTGGCGATGCCAGCGGTCAGAAGGAATAGTCGGTTTGAGCAAACTGCAATGAAAAACAGGGTGTAAGCGTTTGAGGTTATGAGGCAAGTCAAGTTTAAAAGTCACAGGGTTAATTTGAGCGGTAATTGGGAAAGGACCCACAAATTTAGGAGCCAGCTTCTTGGAAGGTTGTGAGGACTTTATGAACTTGGTGGAAAGGTAAACCGAGTCCCCTACTTGAAACGCCGGCTGAGGAGCACGCTTCCGATCAGCATACTGCTTGTAATCCAATTGTGCCTCAGCTAGTGCCTTTTGAATCATTGGCCAGGAGTCTGCCAGTTGCGACGCCCAATCACCCGGAGTGGCCGATCCGCCCGAAGGCTGCGGTAGATCAGGGATAGGTACAAAGTCTTTGCCTTGGGCCACCCGAAATGGGGTTTGGCCGGTGCTTTGATGCACTGCATTGTTGTAAGCCACTTCGGCAAAAGGGAGGAGGTCTACCCAATTGTCCTGCTGGTAATTCACAAAAGCTCGAAGGTATTGCTCCAGAGTAGAATTTAAAGCCTCTGTGGCCCCATCCGTCTGGGGGTGCCAAGCCGTGGACAGGGCTTGCTTCGTTCCCAACAATTTGAGGAACGCCCGCCAAAATTGTGAGGTAAATTGTGTGCCCCTGTCCGAAATTAAGCGGGAAGGACATCCGTGTAGCCTGTACACGTGTACTAGAAACAGGCGGGCCAATTGACATGCCGACGGGATGGACACGCAAGGGATGAAGTGGGCTTGTTTTGAGAAATAGTCTTTGACCACCCAAATGACAGTTTTGCGTTGACTGGGTGGTAATTCAACAATAAAGTCCATGGAGATCTCATCCCAGGGGCAAGAAGGGGCAGCCACCGGCTGCAGCAGTCCTTGGGGCTTCCCCACCTTGCGCTTAGACATCGCACAAACAGTGCAGGAGGCAATATAGTCTTTGACATCCTTACGTAATGTGGGCCACCAGAATTGCCTCCTAACAAGGTGCAAGGTTTTTACAAAACCGAAGTGACCTGCCAGCTTGTCATCGTGTGAACGTAGTAACACCTCTTTTCTGAGGCTTTCAGGGACGTAGAGGCGGTCGGATTTCCAAGCGAAGCCTCGATCAAAAGTAACATTGTTTTTATTTGCCAGCAACCAAGTATCTGTTTTCAGTTCTTTTAGAAACTTTTGTTGCAACTGGGAAGGAATTGACAAAGCGCTCGGCTGGGCGGCGTCCGCAGCGGGTGGCTGTTGCGCGCGCGTTTGGCTACGCGTCACAGCCTGCATACCCAATTGGGGCGCTGTCCACAGGGTGCTAACCACTTCTGGCGCTGCCCCCGAGTCCTGAGGTTGCCTTGACAACGCATCAGCCAGGAAATTCTTTTTCCCCAGAATAAACTTCAAATGAAAATTGAACCGATTAAAAAATTGAGCCCAACGGACTTGTTTCGGGCTCAGTTTTTGAGGAGTGCTAAGAGCCTCCAAATTTTTATGGTCAGTCCACACCTCAAAGGGGTGATTCGCCCCTTCTAACAGATGCCGCCAAGCTTCCAACGCGGCTTTTACTGCGAATGCCTCCTTTTCCCATACATGCCAACGTCGCTCAGTCTCGGAGAACTTGCGGGACAAGTAGGCACATGGCTTGAGGCATCCTGTCCCGTCTTGTTGCATCAACAATGCCCCAATGGAATAATCGGAGGCATCCGCCTGCACCACAAATGGTTTGGAGGGATCAGGATGTTGCAAAATGGGCTCTTTTATAAAAGCTGCTTTCAGCCGCTCAAACGCCGTTTGACAAGCAGGCGTCCAGCGCAATAGCGCCCCTGGATTCTTTACTCTCCGAGTATCTCCCACACCCTTGGTTCGGAGCAGTTCTGTTAGTGGCAAGGCAATTTCAGCAAATCCCCTTATGAATAATCTGTAGTAGTTGCTGAACCCCAGGAAACTTTGAAGTTGCCTGCGGGTGTGGGGGCTTTCCCAGTCCATGATAGCCTGCACCTTGGCAGGGTCCATTTCTATGCCTTTATCTGAAATTCTATACCCCAAATAGTCAATTTGTGTCTGGTGAAATGCACATTTAGACAGTTTGGCATACAATTCTGCTGATCTGAGTTTACTCAGCACTTTTTTTACCAGAGACACATGCTCTTCCATGGTTTCAGTATAAATCAATACATCATCCAAATACACCAATACCCCTTTAAACAGATGTTCATGCAGTACTTCATTGATCAGTTGCATAAATACCCCAGGGGCCCCAGCCAAACCAAAAGGTAACACCTTATACTGGAAAGCTCCCAACGGGCAATTGAAGGCAGTTTTCCACTCATCGCCCTCCTTGATGCGTACATGATAGTAGGCTTCTCTTAAATCAAGTTTAGAGAAGACCTTCCCCTTAGCCAGATGTGACAACATGTCCTTGATCAATGGCAAGGGATATTTATTGGAAATTGAGACGGCATTTAATCCGCGGAAATCGGTACAAAGTCTCAATGTCCCATCCTTTTTTGGGCGAAAGAGAACCGGCGCCCCCACCGGTGAATTCGCCGGCTCGATGAATCCGCGCGCCAAATTTTTGTCCACAAAGTCTCGTAACAGAGTCAGTTCCTTTTGTGTCATGGAATAAATCTTTGGCTTGGGCAATTGGGTGTTGGGCACCAGTTCAATGGCACAGTCCGTCTTTCTATGGGGGGGTAATTGGTCGGCTTCCTTTTCGCCAAACACATCAGCAAACGTCCTGTACTCTGCCGGCAAGCCTTCCAGAGGAGGGGCCGGGACATGCGGAGTCGCAGCTGCCGCAACCCCCACCATCTCCTCTGGGGCACCCTTCCCCTCAGTCGCTTGGTAGAACCCATCCCTAAACGTGATAGTCCGGTAAACCCAGTTTATTTGGGGATTTTGCTGATCCAACCAAGGCACCCCCAACACCACCAAGGGACCCCCTACTGGAGCCACGACAAAAGACAAACCTTCCTGATGGCTGCCCAGCTGCAAGGATACCTGCCCTGTGAAATGGGTGACCGGTTTGCCCCCTGCCATGGACCCATCCAGCTGTGTAAAGGCGATGGGTCGCTGTAAAGGGAAAGTGGGTAGCTCCAGAGCCGCTACCACATCAGGGTGCATTAGACACCGGGAACACCCCGAATCAATCATGGCCCATACTTCTACAGTCTTGGATTGGGAGCCCAACTTCAACTTCACCGTGAGAATGCGGTAACTGCCACTCACCGATGAAGGCTCGCGCCCTTCTTCCACCACCTGCCCTGCGGCGCCCTTTAAAGCAGGTGGCTGGCGTTTCCCGCCGGCTGCAGGATTTCAGGCTCACCCTCCTCCTCGTAGAACATCGCATCGTCTCCCACGGTTTCAGCCACCGCAGCTTTCTGCTTCCTCGGCAGGGCAGGGGACTTCGTCGGCGGCTTGCCGAGCCGTTCCTCTCCCTTTGCCTTCGGGCACGCCGCCACTCGATGCCCCTCTTTACCACATCTCAGACACAGGCCTTTTGCATACCGCTTCTCTTGCTCCTCATCCCAGGGTCGTTGTCCTGGTCTCCCCCGCTCGATGGGCGGCTGGGCTTCACCTCCCGCCCCGATTTGGCGGTCTTTCGATGGGCGAAGATCTCATGGGCATGCTCAGCCCTCCCCGCCAGTTGGATCCATTCGTAGAGCGTATATGGGTCGTCCCTCCCCAAGGACCAGCGCAGCACCTCTGTATTCAGGCCATCCTTGAATAGCTCGATAATGGTGGCTTGGGACCAATCATCCACCTTCCCAGCAAGTGCTTTAAACTCCAGTGCATAATCAGCCACGGATCTTGACCCCTGCTTAAGTTCCTTCAGAGCTCGCTTTGCCCTCTCTTTCGCCAAGGGATCCTCGAAGTGTTGTCTCAATGCCCAGAGGAACTCATCGAATTTCTCCAGTTCAGGCGCTTCCGACTGGCACATCTGGACATACCAGTCTGCCGCCCTCCCTTTCAGCTTGGTGGCAATGGTGATGATCTTTGCCTTTTCCGATGGAAAAAGCGACCCCCATTCCTCCATGTAGGCTTTAGCATTCGTCAGGAAAAATGAGAGTTTGGTTGGGTCCCCATCAAACTTGACAGGGAAGTCTCTCATCCCGCCCCCCGCCGGGCTGCGCCCCGCCACTGGGGCTGCAGGGGTTGGTACCTCCCGGGCTTGCGGCGGCGCGGGGCCCGGGGACGGCCATGCCGGCGATGCTGCGATTTCCATCTGGACCGACTGGTCCCCCTCGCGCCTCCGCGCCGGCCGCCGTTGCTCCGGGGACCGCCCATGGGACGAAGGAGTTGAATGCCGCTGGCTTGATCCTTCCCGGGTTTCTCTCAACGAGGTCACATCTAGGCTCAGCTGCTTCAGTATAGTTTCTAATGAGTCCATTTTTGACTCCAGTACTCGGATACGATCCGGGGTGGGGGAGCCCTCCGTTGGCTGCACCTGCACCACGGTGGGGGATAATGGGTATCTCTGCCTCCAGGATGGGCCCCCTGCCACCGTGACATCCCCTTGGGTCTCATCCCAGGTGACCAGCTCGCCCGGAGAATTTACGGTAGTCTCCGGGGCGGTTTTCAGACCCTCGGCTTCACCCTCCGACTCGGAGCTCGCCTCTTCTAGGATGGCTGACAGCTCCCCCCCCTGGGACGGTCGGTCGGGCCGCCTCACGGTCGAGTCCGGTTCCCCTTCTTCCATCATCACGATGTCAGGTTCGGTCATCGCTGGCGCTCTCCCTCACAGGGTTAGACAACTTGTCTTTTCCTGGACAGGGGCCAGCAGAGTTAGGATCTTAGATTCTCAGCTTTATGTAATGATTGCCCTAGCCCAAATACTCAGACTCACAAGAGGCTGCTATATGAAATCTGATTTATTAATGAACTAAAGGCAAATACAGAGAAAGCTGAGAATGAGCAAAAGCGCGCCAAATACAAACTTAAACCCTTGGTGCAAACGTATCCCGCCTCCCTCGTAACAGCCCCGCCCGGCACAGGTGCAAGCAATCGTCAGAGTTGCTAGCCTGGGAAAGTAACCTTGAGCGCAGTAGATAATGCAAATACATTCCAGAGCAAAGCCAAAAGATAAGACTCCCATCCTCCCGAGAAAGATGAAACACGCATCCTGCTAATGACATGCGAAACGTTACGATGTATCAAAGACATTGAAACGGCGAACATGACACTCACTCTTCAGGATGTCTGGCTCTAGCTCACTGACCACACCGTCAAAGCTATCCCCGATATTGTTATCCTTCCTATACAGGTCTTCCGTATATTCTTGCCACCTTTTCTTGATCTCTTCTTCTTCTGTTAGGTCCTTGCCATCTTTGTTTTTGATCATACCCATTTTGGCCTGGAATTTACCTCCAATGTTTCTAATTTTCTGGAAGAGGTCGCTTGTCCTTCCTATTCTATTGTCTTCTTCCACTTCCACGCATTGCTTGTTTAAAAATAATTCCTTATCTCTTCTGGCTAGCCTCTGGAATTTTGCATTTAATTGGGCATATCTCTCCCTATCACTGTTGCCTTTTGCTTTCCTTCTTTCTTGGGCTACTTCTAGTGTCTCAGCAGACAGCCATTTTGCCTTCTTGGTTTTCTCTTTCTTTGGGATGTATTTTGTTGCTGCCTCCTGAACAATGTTGCGAACTTCTGTCCATAGTTCTTCCGGGACCCTATCTACTAAGTCCAGTCCCTTAAATCTATTCTTCACCTCCACTGCATATTCCTTAGGAATATTAGTGAGCTCATATCTAGCTGATCTGTGGGTCTTCCCTAATCTCTTTAGTCTGATCCTAAATTGTGCAATAAGAAGTTCGTGATCGGAACTACAGTCAGCTCCAGGTCTTGTTTTTACCCACTGTATAGATGTCCACCACCTTTGGCTGCAAAGGATGTAGTCAATCTGATTTTGGTGTTGTCCATCTGGTGAAGTCCACGTATAAAGCCGTCTCTTAGGTTGTTGGAAGAGAGTGTTTGTTATGCAGAGTGAGTTGTCTTGGCAAAATTCTATCAGCCTATGTCCTGCTTCGTTTTGTTCTCCCAGGCCATGCTTACCTGTAATTCCAGGTGTCATTTGACTGCCCACCTAAGCATTCCAGTCTCCCGTGATGAAAATAACATCTCTTTTAGGCATGTTGTCCAGTAGGTGCTGCAGATCCTCATAGAACTGCTCTACTTCAGCTTCTTCAGCATCTGTGGTTGGGGCGTATATTTGGATCACTGTGATGTTAGATGGCTTACCCTGAATTCGAACTGAGATCATTCTGTCGTTTTTTTGGGATTGTATCCGAGCACTGCTTTAGCCACTTCACTATAAATTATGAAGGCTACTCCATTTCTTCTGTGGTCCTCTTGTCCACAGTAGTAGATCTGGTGGTCATTTGATGTGAAGTGGCCCATTCCAGTCCATTTCAGTTCACTGACGCCCAGAATGTCTATCTTTAATCTTGACATCTCACCAATAACCACATCCAATTTGCCCTGGCTCATAGATCTTACATTCCAGGTTCCAATGGTTTGTTGATCCTTAGAACATCGGATTCGCCGTTCACCACCAGCACCGTCGGCCACTAGCCGTCCTTTCGGCTTTGAGCTAGCTGCGCCATCACGTCTGGGGCTAGTTGAATTCATCCTCTGTTCCTCCCCAGTAGCGTTTTGACCATCTTCCGACCCGGGAGTTTCATCTTCAGATGGTATACTGACATATCTCTGGTTGTACTGATCCATTTAGTTTTCACGGCAAGAATACTGGGGTGGGTTGCCATACCTTCCCCAGGGATTGCATTTAGTCTGACCTCTCTGTCATGACCTTCCCGTCTTGGGTGGCCCTTCATGGTTTAGCTCATGGCATCATTGAGGTGCTCAAGCTCCAGCACCACGACAAGGTAACTATCCTTTGCTGAAAACTGTACATTCTGAAAAAAGAGCTGAAATATAGGTTTTGCGAATGCTCATCATTTATTCATTGATTCTGGATTGTTTCATCAAGTCTGTTCATTCTGCTGGTTATGTAAGATACCAGAAGCTGGGCAAAAATATACTGATATAATATGGATGTGTGTTGAAAAATGATAATGAATTTAGAGGAAAACATTTCCATAATTAGATATTGATAGATTTGCTGCCAGAAACAACATCTTTAAGAAAAGATATTTGGCCAAGCTTCCATACGTATACTGGTACTAAATATATTAATACTAGAAGGTGGGTGAAGTTTGTGCAAATAGAGGCTCTATGTTGCACTTAAGAGACTATGTTAACAATTTTTTTTTTGGTCAAAGCCATCTTCTAATGAATGCTTAAATGAATTTCCATTCAAAAAATGTTATTCCACTGCTAAATAGAAGTTTCCTGTCTGCAAGTTCAGATTGTTTTATTTAACCTATCTATAGCCTGAGAATCAAAATTCCTGCTGTAATCTCTTGTAGAGACATGCATGGTTTTCTGGGTAGGTGTCATTGCAGAAAGGTATCACCCGTACTTATACCATGCCCCCAAGGACAGACAGAAGGCAAGAGAGTCCTCATCATCTGACATTACAAGTTAGTCAGTTATATCTCAGACACAAGCAAGGTACTAAAACCCATTTACTATTGTTTTTTTCAGTAGTGCCGAGTTTCTCACAAAGGAAAGTGAAAAAAAAGAATTGAGGTCAACTTTGGAGGCACTAACCTGAATTTTAAAAAATGACAATCACCTGTTTAAACTTCTGTACTTTAGGAATCCATCAAAATGGAGACAAGGTTTTTAAGATCTTTTAAGGGGGAAAACAATAAGATGTGACATGTGAATCAGCAGTAATCATTAGCAAATAGGCAAAACATTGCAGATGAGGCAGGAGGCCATCTAATATGGTATCAGTCTTGTGTGGGCTTCAAACCATTGTTGCTCCATCTGTATATCTGCAATGTACTAATTATGGATTTCTACAAATAAACATGCAGCCATTTAAAATAATTAATTGCTTAAACTCTACAATACTCTGCAGTGTGGTGTGCTGAAAGGTAGTATATATTTTTTCAAAAAATAAAAGCACATTTTCACAATTGCCGGTTCAAACTCTAGAGATAAAGCTAGCTCTATAATGGAGTGAAGCATTAGGTAGCACATGCTGTGTAATACACAGTGGCAGCAAAGTGGCAAAACACAGAACTGTGGGTACCAGAGAATCTATGTTGTTTTCTATAGGAGGATGCTATCCTGTGAGCAGTGTTGAAGTAATACTGTATACAGCTGCTGATCCATTCAGCATTTGTACATGGAGCAGGAGGAGACCCCAATCTGTCTTCATCTTGGTTGCTAAATATATCCCATGGGTTTTGGAAGCTTCAGGTACTAAATCATATTGGAATTAGGTTGGGTGCTTTTATGGAGTAGGAGATCTGGAAGCCTGCAAACTTGTTGGGGAAGTTGTTGAGAGGGTTTCTGGACTACAGAATCATTTCATCTTGGAGACAAGACCAATGGCAATAAACTAGGCCAAAGAGCCTTAATCAGAAATCAGTTCAATTAGCTAAATATGGGAAAGAAGAGGGTGGGGAATGGGCACTGTTATGATCCATTCAGAAGTTTCAGAATTATACTGTGGCAAAGAGTGTGAGTGTATTGAGCTCTAGAATCTTCAAGGAGATATGAATCCTGAGGCCCACAATGAAGTTCTATGGCACCTTGAAAACTAAAAAGTTATTATAGCATCCCACTCCAGATATGTTGAGCTAGAATTCCCATCATTCCTCAGTCTAGATGGTTTTATGCAATAGGAGTTGAAGTTCCATAATTCTAAAAGGCATCAAGGAGGAGCAGTTCACATGAGAGGAACAAAACAATTATCATTTGGCACATAGATATACACATAAGGTAAAGGTAAAGGTTTCCCTTGACGTAAAGTCCAGTCGTGTCCGACTCTAGGGGGCGGTGCTCATCTCCGTTTCAAAGCCTTGGAGCCGGCGTTGTCCATAGGACACTTCCGGGTCATGTGGCCAGCATGACTCACGGAACGCCGTTACCTTCCCGCCGAAGCGATACCAATTAATCTACTCACATTTGCATGTTTTCGAACTGCTTGGTGTGCAGGAGCTGGGACGAGCAACGGGAGCTCACCCCGCCGCGCGGTTTCGAACCGCCGACCTTCCGATCGGCAGCTCAGCGGTTTAACCCGCAGCGCCACCACTGGAAGGATAAAAGAAAAAACTATATGACAATTGTATTAAAGTAATATACGGAGAAAATCTGTTCTTAGTTAACAATCTGTGTTCTGTTCATGAAGTCTGAACTTCAGCTATGATACTTCCAGTTGCCTTTGGATAAAATGTATTGATTGCCAGACTTCAGAAGAGTCAGTAAGGTCTGACAACATTGTCAGGAAATTTCAGGAGCAGGAGATGGGGAAATTAAAAGATTTCTTCACTTCTCGCCTGTAGAAAGGACTCAGTGATTGCTACCCAGGATGATCCCTTCGCTGATGTAATGATGAGAATTTGTCAAGGAATTAATTTTTGTTCTACCTCTTAACTTAATCCTCTCTTTTAAAAAAGCTACATTTTATATATTATGTGTTTGCATACATATCCTTCTCTGCAAGAGTTAAGACCAACACCCTTCTTGTGATGAGCTGGCATCTTTTCTTCCTACATATAGCTGCAATTATTAATGCAATGGTCAATTTATTTGTATTATTTAGTGCAAGTTCAAAATGTAGATTTTTATTAAATGTTCCCCTAATAATGCTGAACAAGCAATATCCCGTTTGAGAGAAAACATCAGAAATATTCAAGCAATGAAATTTTATTGTAGAAGTCATCAAGATAAGCTGTTATTTTCATTTAAATATTTCAAAGTATCAGTGGATGCAGATGTACAGTAATAGTAATTTCAGTTGATCAGTGAAAAACAAGGCAATCTATCTCCACACACATTTGCTCTACTAGTATGAATTTTTCTCAGTTTTTAAGGGACAAACAAGTAACAGTCCTTGGAAGGTAACATGTCTGAAGAATGGACAACCTAGGCTTTTCATAACTGATATTGCAGTGAGTCTCCAGGAGAAAAATATTTGGTTACTAAGTAATATAATTATCACAGCACAGCTACATCTGGAAGTCTTTACTTTGGCCCCGAGGACCACCTACAGAAATTCTGGAATCAAAGTCTTTAAACTATACAACTTTCTGAACAACCTGTGTTGACTCTTCCGGATACTTTCAAATATGTTCATCCTCCAAGTCCAGAGGTCTCCCCAGGTCTACAGGACTCTGTTTGCTCACATGTCCAAAGACATACTAGACAACATCTAGACACAAAAGAGTTACACATCTAGCGCTGTACCAGTATATCAATATATGTGGAAAGAGATTTGTCCACCTGTATGTAGTACTGATATATGTTTTGTCTCCAGCATGCAGATGGAACATGCAGATGGAGGACAAAGGGATTTCTAAATGTGATGATCATATCCCTCTTGAAGAAATC
Organism: Candoia aspera; assembly: GCF_035149785.1. NCBI lineage: Eukaryota > Metazoa > Chordata > Lepidosauria > Squamata > Candoiidae > Candoia > Candoia aspera. The sequence goes on along the minus strand of NC_086158.1, from coordinate 46,793,635 downwards.
CACCCAACATGCCTTCTTTTCCCTACCTGTGGGGTGGTGGAGAATGTAGTTACCCATGCATATGTTTTCCATTTCCTACAGAATATTGTATTACCAAACCATCAATTACTGTGTCCATTGAAGAGCATCTCAACAAAGACTTGCTCAAAGCACCAGTCATCCCTTCCTGACCATGGGGATGCTTCATGTGACATGCTTTGGTACTACACTACCATCTCCCTGAAGAATAAATTGAAGTTGGTGATTGGAGGGGGAAAAAGCTGGATCATTTCCAGGAATGGAAGAGTGCACTATCATGTTTATACTCAACAGTGCCTTAGTCTTCACCTGGCACTCTATGGCAGTGTGTGCATAGCCCTAGGAGCAGAGATCCCTCACCTTTTTTTGTGTATTTCCAGCTTGTGGTGGATGTATCACAGCTTCTGCTGTATTTTATTTTCCCTCAGATTACTCCTCCCATCTCCAGATTTTAGCAGAGATTTACATTTGTGCTTGTACATTATATTCTTTATTTATCCTTTATTTTCCATACTATTAACATTATTCCTAAGCTCTTCAAATGCTTTGGACCAATTTTTCCTGTCTACTTTATATTTCAATTTATCTCTTCTCAATTTCTTTTCAATACTGAAACAAGTGATAATTGTAGTCCAAGTTTTTTTTTTTTACTTAGGATGGACTGAAGGGGGCAGAACGCTGGTTATTGAACAAGAAACTAGTAAATTACAGACAATTCTTTGTGAGCAATGAGCTATTTCTTTGTCTTCTATAAGAAAAAGATGGTTAATTCTATTTATAGCAGGGGCTGGGTTTACTTGTTTGTGAAGTTGTAAGAGCTGTCCTGAAGGAGTCATACATGAGCCAATGCTGCATGAAGAGTCTTCATTGTTGTGAAGCTATTACACTTTGGTTTAAGGCACTGATTGCTAAAGCATTTCTCCACAGCTGGGAAAATTTGCTAAGTCAGGTATGTTGTGTTTATACTTGAAACAGTATTATTATTATTATTATTATTATTATTAAAGGTATTATTTCCCTTTAATACCTGTTTTGGGTTATGTTTATTGCTATATTTTGTCAATTGATTAGATCTTGTCCAGATGTGTGGTTAGTTGCCTTATTTGTAAATAATGAGAGTCAGATTCCAATATTCATAATTGCTATGGGAGCCTCTTAGTGCTATTCCTTTCCCACAGATTATCTCTAAAAGTTTGAAACATGTCATTATATTAGTTACCCAAGTGACTGATATCATATTCCAGTTGTGCTATTACAAATGTCATTTCAGCAGTGATTATTGTCACAACTTTAGTCTTGTCCTATCAACACTTCTGAATGCTGTCAACATTGTTGCAGACAACTTTCCTTGTAAAGAGAAACTGTGACAATTGCACCAGAGATGGATTGTCTGAGAATATTAGTCAAGAATGGCTTGACTTGCTCAATTTGCCACGTGCTTAGATGTCCATCACTTTTAGCTTGTTCATATATTTCATGTTAATGCATGCACTTCCTCCCTCCAACTATGGGTTTCAGATTTTAAAATGTGTAACATAGAACATACCAACTACAATGTAGACCATTTTTGTCATAGCTTTTCTTCTGGCATATTTTATGTGATCTTACCAGAGGTTTTCATGGTTATTTTGATAATTGTAGACAGCTTTCAGCCTGTACTAGAGAAACATGTCTTTTTAACCTTGAATACATCATTTTCTTCTTTAGAATTAGAAGAATGATTTTATCATTTGGGTAGAGCACAAATATTCAACCACAGGTGTACCAACTTGAGATGATTATCGTTCAAAAGTTCTGATTCTTAACACAGTCTGCAGGATATGCTAGTTAGCCCACCCCTAAGGCACTCTAGCCACAATATACACAAAAATAGGTCAGGTTACATCTAGCCATGTGACAAATTTGTGAACATTCAGTTATTCTTCTATATGGCATTGATCATATTAACAATTCTTTCTTTCTTTCCCCTTATTTTGTGAAATTCATTGACCTTCTTTGCAGAGAAGCTAGGATAATTTACTGCTTACTAGGCTAACTTTCCATTGCTATTGCCAAGTTTTCCTCACATAATTCTCCAGTGTCAAGCACTGCAGTTTTACTACAATAAACTCATCGTAGTTAAAGAGTATTTAGATTCCCAGGGGCTTCTCCTGATTTCTTTGGCTTCCAGTATAGCCAAAAAGATTTCTAAAGATGTGCATTAGGAAGCACTGCTCATTACTGCTCTTCATTCCATTTGACTTTCTTTTTCATAGATACACCAAACTTTTCTTTTAGCCAAAGAAGTGATGGAGATACAATAGCCCTATCTTTCTTAATTCAAGAAGATGCCAAGAAGTTGTCTTTTTTATATTTAGAATGAAGTTAGTACTGGTCTTGATTTGCCACCGACCAATTTCAGTATATAGCCTGTGACCATGTCGATTTGTGGAACAATCTTCTTTTAGGAGAAGAATTTGGGCCTGTTCACAGCTTGTACAAATGAACAACTGAAGACAGTAAAGTTCTTAAATCTCAGGGCTCAGCCAGTAAAGGGACAGACTGAGCTTTACCAAAGGCAGAACAGGTTAATCTTTCATGAGGTGATTTTTCAAAAGACAATAGTCACTTCCCATCTCACAATCCCTCTTCGCTTGCGAAGTGCAAGAAGACACAAGTCTCAGGTATGTCAGCACATGGTATAAAACAAGGGTGGGCAACTAACTCCCTCTTGTGGTTCCAACGATAATCTTATATTTCCATATTAGAAATCAGCAATTGGCCCATTTTTGGTAATTCAAACTGATTTATAGATAGACTAAACATCAAATAAAGCAGTATGAAGAATGGTTGCATGCATGGTAAAGTAATCAGAATTCAGATTGCAAAGGGTAGTTTTGGAGAAGCCATCCTTTTTTCTAGAAAAAGGAAGACATTTGACCTACAATCTTTTCCTCTCCCCAAAAGAATATATCTTCCTTAGAAAAACAAGCAGCAACTCTGCAAAAGAAATCAAATCTTTCCTTACCTCAAAACCCTACACTTATGGTAAGTCTAAAGAGTCAATTTTTTCACCAACATTTCTTTGCTTAACTAACAGCCAATTGTTATTTTCAGTCCCTTAAACCTTGTATCCTCTTCCCCTTTCCTATCACTGATCAGTTTCTCTTTTCTTTTAGTTAGCTTCATTACTAGTGATCTCATCTCATAAATCATTCAATTAATTCTTTGGCCTTAATGTCCTTATTCCAGCTCCTGGGTGATTTGCCTGGATGATTTTCCTTCCCTTTCTTTGCCTTTGTTCACTCTTCTTTTTTCACAGTTGACAGCATACTTATATTTTACAAATTGTTAAAGGAATCTTTGCTTCAATTCTCAGAAGGGGGTTTCCATCCACCTTTGCAAAATGCCACTTACTATAAAAAATCACCTCAATAAATCAGTAAATGGGGATAAAAATATGGGTCCCTCGTTTAGTAGTAAAATATTCTTTAACAGTAAAATTAGGTGTAATTTCTCTCTAAGACATAACCAAAACTATTTTTCCACAAGAACCATAAACAGATAAACAGATAAAAAACAAAACATCAAGAGCAGTAAACATGTGAATTAATTAGATATGCACATAAGCTTTGGGGTTTGTTTTACTTTCTTAAAATTAAGCAGTTATTTCAAAATTGCTGGCCAACCTGATTACCTTTAAGTCTAGCCTGTAATGTACTCTCAGAAGAATGATCATTACCATGGTTAAATTTCAGGCTGGGATTTACCCAAATAATGAAGAAAGGAAATTATTATCCACTCTGGTGTTAGGTATATACTGTTCCCAATCCACATGAGAAACATGCGTGTGAATAGGAACCTCTCCAAAGCACAGCAAGAAACATTCTGCCCAGAAAAGGTGAATGACTGTTGGCACACCTTTCTCTACTGCTTTGAATGTTATGACCCAAAAGGGCTCTTTCCTTCTTTTCCATGCTTTATTACTCAAAGTTTTCTTTATGAACATTGTGAAAAAAAGCATTTCAAGTATTTCATGACATTTAAAACAGTTTCTTGCTAGCCCAGCTAACAAGAAATCCTTAATGAATTCTTTCTTGAAATTTCTTTCTCTCCTGGAATGGGATTCTGACCGTTCTAACTGCAATTAGCCATTGGTGGAGTCTATGTTATTTTCTTCCTCTCACCTCACCCTTTGTAAAAAATAAATTTATTTCATTAGATCAGGGTGATACAAGGAAAAAGTTAAGAAGAGGGATGCTTCTGGGGCATATGCACTGCACCTTTCTTTCTGAGCCAATTAAAAAACAGGAAAAGTTGACCCAAACAATTTTTTTAATCTGTTGTAAAATTGATTAGATCAGGTTTTTTAATGTAGTTATGAAACTCAATCAAGACAGGGATTCTCAGAGAAAATGAATGCGACCTATAGCCCAGTCTGACACACATCTACCTATAAATAAGGCAAGACAGAATCCAGTAATAGTTGCAAGCATTATTATTTGTTAAATTTAACAAATTTTAAAAATTTGTTAAAAAGAAATATGGAACAATGGAACCATTAAAAAAGAATTAAGTGCATTTGTACTCTCTCTCTTCCTCGCTTAACATCTGCCCTGTTTAGCAACCATTCAAAGTTACAACAGCGCTGAAAAAATAACTTTATGACTGGTCCTCACACTTGCGAGCATTGCAACATCCCCACGATCATGTGAGTGAGATTCAGGCACTTTGCAACCAGCAGACGTTTACAACCATTACAGGGTCGCGCAGTCACATGATCACCATTTGCACGCTTCACAACTGGCTTCTGACAAGCAGATTCAATGAAGAAGCCGGCAGTAAAATCACAAGTCGCGGTCATTGTTGCTTAACAGCCACGATGGAAGTGAGGTATAAGTCCATTGTGGTCACATGTCTCACTTAACAACCACATCGCTTAGCAATGGAGTTGCCAGTCCCAATTGTGGTTGTTAAGTGAGGACTACCTGTAGTGGAGTTTTTGTGCTAAGTGTCACTGATGATGTTACCTAGTTGGGTAATAAAGCATCTGCAAACAAACAACCAAGCTGTCAGATCCCCCCGATCAAAGGATTCACAGAACCCCTTATCGGAGGATCTGCCATCATTTCCTTGTCAATGGTGTAGACTCTGTATTGCCAGATGGGAGGGGGTGTGAGGTCAGAGTGTGAAGTGGATTATTATGGCTATGGCAGACATCAAGGACAATGACTTGAGATACACCAGAAACACCACCTGGATGGGAGGGGGGGTGACATGCTTTCGTGGGAAAGGGAACTAACTAAGGGAATGTAGTTTTAAATCTAGGTTTGAGCAGGAACTCTCCATTCGCAGCTTTACTTTGGTACCGTTCATTTTGCTTCATTAAACAGTTAAAGGAATCTCAGCCTCTTGACTGTGATTGTGTGAATGCTCGAATGACCAGGTGCTGACACAAGCTCATAGAGCACCAAGAACTCCACAGTTCAACCCTGAGCTATGGATATTCCTTTCTATTGGAATATATATATGATGTGTGTGTGTGTGTGTGTGTGTATCTCCCCTGAAACATGAACATTCAGTTGCAAGCTCTTTGCATTGGAAAAGCAATGGCTTTTAGTACTTAGAAATTTTCTGTTTGGAAGTTCAGTTCTAGAGGCACATCCTTTCAAAGCTCAACGTATATATGGTTATAAACCTTCCAGACATCCATTTAGTGTTATAAACCAGAACTGAAGAAACAAAATGGAGAAATCTGTTAACAAGGATCCAACACCAAGAATTATTTAATGTAGGAATTTCACATTAACAAACAGGGCGACACACTATACCAAAAAAAAAAAAAAAAAAGGTATTATTTACAATATTACATTGCATAGGTAAGTGAAAGTTCTCCATAGCAGAGATGAGGTTAAAAACCAAATGTAACAGTTCTTGGAGGCAGTTATTCTAGATCTGTTCTAGAATTGCCCACTCTAACATCAAAGATCTGAATTACCAATGAGTTTAATACTTTAAGCATTCAGGCGATGCTTTTGGGGGCAGTCTAGAATAGGTTCCTCATGTGTGATAGAGCAGTTCACATATCACACTAACCTATCAACTGCACATCCACTTTCTCCTCTGGCACACTACGCTGTTATCTCATGGCTTGTAGAGGACTACACTCTACAGTTATTTCCAAACTGATGAGGTATAGTTTGCATTTTTTCCTTCAAAAGAGTTTGCAATTCTGATATGTAGGGGAAGATTCCAAATAGACTTTCCCAGTATGAATGGCAAACCGTTTAAAAAAATGGTTTGCCACAATGTAATCACTCATTTAGACGGAAAGCATGAGGAGGAGGATTATAGTTAAGTATAAGAACACAGGGCTTGCTCTTTTGGCACCAAACAATGGCTTGGTATTACACAAAATCTACCAATAACACTGACTTGTCTATGGTGCACAAGAAGGCTTTGCTTTCAAGCAAAGCTTCTAAGATTTGGATGGATTTCTGGACACCTTCCTGTCAGGTTCTTCTCAGTGTAGCAAAAGGCAACCAAATCAAGGTAAGAATGGGAACTTCACATTTAAAGAGTGTTCCTCTCTACTCCTTTCTGTACCACAGTCTTCTTTGCATAATCTCAGTCTTACCTATGACCTCACAATGTTAGCAGCTATTCTACTGTTCGGATCAAAGTAGATTTGGGGGTATCTGAAGCCTGCAACAGAACACCCTGTATATATCAGCAATACATTTATTTGGCAGGGTCCTACAGATTTAGAAGCCTAGACCTTTAAAAGAGAAAGAAAATCTCAGTCCTTATATTTAAGGAACCAATATCCACCCTATCCTTAAAAATCAAGCCAGGCTTTGTTCCATATACCTTCCCTATTTTGGAAAAAGTAACCTACTGAAATTTAAAAACAAAATAAAACCTCACCATGGAACAAGATAGCATATAGCCTTCTCTGTTTGTGGGGTTATGAAACTCATGCTACAGAAAGTTTCAGGTAGCGACATGTTTTCTGGTAAGATGGCAGAAGGGTTCACCTAGCCCAGTGCTGATTCCTGATCCTTCAAGAGCAGGGAGCAACTTAGCAGTGTCAAGCTGTTACAATATTGCTGTGGTCCTTCTTTGACTCAAACAGCAGCACTGCCGCATCAGTGCATCCTCCTCCCACATGTGTTTTTCTGTTATTGACAAAAGAAAAAGGAAACATTTCTTTTATTAATTTGACAGCCTTCCTGCCTTCCCAGTGAGCAAGTCAGCTGCCTTCCACATTAATAAGCTCCTCTATCTTTTAGCAGTCTTCCAACAGATTGTTAGTCATTAAATTGTCAACTCCTTGGCCCTGCCTGAAAATGTGAGTCAGAGCCTGGATTGCAAACAATGGAAATATAATGGTGGTGCTGGAGGAGCTTCATCCAAAATGTTCTTGCAGCACCGATGAGAAAATAAGAGCAGAACTCTCAGGACAAGTACATTTAGCAATGGAATCACTAGTCTTGTGAGAGGAGAAAGATGTAACTGATTCAAAAGGGTAGGTAGAATTCAGAGAAAGAGGCCTGTTATACTTGTTAAAGGGAGACACTTTCTAGAGATTAACAGCACAATTTATCTACACTTTTGATCTAAAAATGTGTCAGGATAGCTCAGGGATTGGACAACTAGTGTGAGAGTGGCCCCAGGAATCCATGGGAGACAGCTGAGTGTAATACTCCTCCAAACCTGGTCATAACCACAGAACTGCAATTTCCAGAGATCATAAGTGGAGTTTAGCTGCAAACTAGAATTAACTACAGTGGATACTAATGGAAACAGCCAGATAAAAAAATAAGACACATTACAAATCACCTTGCTAAACACAAAACATCATCAGTAGACATGAGCATAGACAGAGGATGCAAACCAAGTCTCAAACAGTTGTCAAAAAGGTGAACAGCAGGGAACAAAAGTAATACTAAACAATCACCTCTTCAAAGACAGGCTACACTGCAAATATTGTCCAATCCATCAACATATGGACAGACAGAAATGTCCTTATGAAAGAAAACGTCTTGTTATTCTGGAAGGGACATAGTTGTAGATCAGGCTCCAGTAAGTGAAGTTAGAGACCTAGGAGTCCTGACACTTGGAGTAAACAGGTATTATCCACAGGTTTGCAATTTTCATTGGACATATACATCATCAAGTAGAAGCTCAAGTGGAAGACTCTTGTTTTGAAGTTCCACGAAATCAAGTATGTTTATAGGCATCCTAGGTCAGAAGAAGAAAAAATTAACAGATCTGTCCCATGCTTCAAGAGACCACAGATACACATAATCAAAAGCCTTGTTGTGGGAGCTTTTACTTCCTATTGTAAATACACCTAGGGCACCAATGCAATCACATACATTTAACTTTTAATTGTGTGGACAAGTTCACAGGCTTCATGGCCAAGAAGAGAGCATGAGATTACAGGAGGTCATTCTACCCAGGTCACTTGTTATAAATATGAATGTATATGCAGCTCCTTTACATATATTAAAACTGATCTCACCTCTTTCCTGTGCTCAAGAGATTTCAGCTTAGCTCGTATCACATTAATTGCTGGAGAAGAAGCAGGTATCTGCAACTAAACAACATACAAACTGGTACTCTTTGAACTTCACTATGACCTCTAAAACTAAGATAGTTTTAGAGTCTCATCAATTATCCTTGCCTTAATTTAACTTATTTAATCAATGTATTAGTCCTCTTAGTTGTTGAAGCAATTCTAAGCTTTTGACATTAATTTATCCATGCCACAGTTTTACCACAGCAAACAGTGTTCACATCAAACCAACAAGCATCTGGGAAATTTAATTCTCCCAGGAAACAAAATGAAATCTATTCCAGCATCCCCCCGACTTGTGCCTTGAGGTGCATTAAACCATACCTCAGAACTTCCATGTTGGTTGAGAACCCTAGGAGTTGAGGAAGGCTGTTTTATTGTGAAGAAAATATATAACTCCAAATATGTTAATAAAACAATATATAGGTTTAAACCTAACACTTTAAATTTAGGAATAAGAAAAACAGCTCTTACAGTAACTACAGGGGAAAGAAAGAACCCAGGAAGGGAGAGCAGAAGAGGGCAGTACAAATGAATATAATCTGCATCCATGAAATGATGAGCTACATAATTAAGAAGCAGACCTATAATTTTGGTAAAACATCAGATATATTACGATGACTGATATGCTGGTGAAATGCCACAGATGCAACAGCATAACTGAAATTGGGTGATGTTGGAGGTACCATAGCTGAGGCATCATTACATTGGATTCTATATCCCCCTTCAATCCATAGCGATTCCCACATCAATGGTGCGACTTCATATTTGATGCACAAAATTTCCCTTAAAATTGCTCTGTTGCCAACTAGTGAAGGAACCTGGCAATTCTTGTACCTGTACACCATAATTCATGTTGTTCAGTTTAAAACTATCAATACACCATTTTTTGTCGTTTGATGGAATTTAATGGATTGGGTCCATTTTTCCCTACTACTCCAAGTGCAAAACTGTTTCAGCCAGTTTTAGGATCAGATGCTTTTGAGAGAGCTTGATGTAAACTGGGCTGCATTACTGGTTTTTCTGGTGAGCCTATTAGTGTACAATAGGGGCCAGATACACTTGCTTTTTGTATGAGCCCATGGGCTTCCAAGGGGAAACTGAATGAATTGTAAGACTGGGACGTTTGTGCAGTGTTTAAGATCTCAGGCACGTTCTCAGAGCTGCTCGGAGAATATCAGAACATACAGTATGTGATTGCTTTCCCCTGTATTTCCCGTCTAGTATTACTAGACTTATCTGTTTGGAATGCTCTAATATCTTACATGCCTGTCTTCTTGAAATGTGCTTGCAGGTAGTCTTTGCTCAACGACTGCCCTGTTTAGCAACCATTCAAAGTTACGATGGCACTGAAAAAGTAACTTTATGACCAGTCCTCACACTTACAACAGTTGCAGTGTCCCCATGGTCACATGGTCGAGATTTGGGGGCTTCGCAACCAGCTGGCATATACAACCATCGCAGTGTCCCCACAGTCACATGATTGAGATAAAAGATTCAGGCTTCACAGCCAGTTTCCAACAAGCAGAGTTAATGGAGAAACAAGCAGTAAAATTGCAAGTCGTGGTCACATGATGAGAGAGCTTGATGTAAACTTAATGACCGTAGGTGATTTCCTTAACGACCGTGGCAGAAGTGAGATTGTAAGTCTGCCGTGGTCACGTGATGTCTTGCTTAGCAATGGAGCTGCCAGTCCCAATTGTGGTTGTTAAATGAGGACTACCTGTATTTGTTTCCTTTCTGCTACCATTTCCTCCTCCGGTATTGGCTGAGCATGATTTGGATATGGAAGCTATTTTGCGGGTGCACTTCCAGTCCCTATAACTGTAGTACAGGATTGGTTGGTATATTATTTATTTATGCCAATAAGACCCCTGAAAATTAGTACTGGTTCTAGAATTCCATTGTTCTCAGGACAAGGTAGGGAAACAGAATAATGGAAAGTACTAGTATGTACATAGGAAGTACAGTAAGACTAATTGTATATGCCATATACAGGTAGTCCTTGCTTAGCAACTGCCTTGTTTAGTGACTGTTCACAGTTATGATGGTGATGAAAGAGTAACTTTGCAACCAATCCTCATATTTATGACCTTCGCAGGTCTGTAAAGCAAAGGAAAGCTGAAGTAAAACCATGAACACAGTCACCATTTCACTTAGTGACCATTTCGCTTAACAGCCCAGTTGCCGGTCCCAATTGTGGTCACTAAACATGGACTACCTGTAATTCTTTTAAACAAATAAATAAATTTCCCATTGTCAAATTGATTCCATGAGTTAATGCAAGAGAGACCCTTCTTCCAGCAAACCTTACCATGCTGATGTTCTCCTTACTGCCATGCTTTGAATCCTTGGTGCCTGCAGATTCTATAACAGTATCGTTTTTCTTTTTGTCTAAAATCACTTGACTTCCCAGCACTTTACGCTGCATTTGGAAAAGAAAAATACTATTTTGAACTGTGATAGGAAGCAGAACAGAAAACTAATGTAACAATATTTATTCTTGGAAATTTCCAGCACAATGAGAGGTAAATACAAATGTTTCACGAATAGGTGAAAAGTGAGCTTTTTCTATACTTTCAGTATCTGCAGAGATGTTTCGACTCTGGATCCCACATTTGGCCAAGCAATATGCTTCCTTTTTGGAAGAAGATGAACAGTCTAACACTACCTCTCTACACCATGGAAAGCTTATTAAACCTATTATTTCTGATTAAGAAGTGGAGGAGGCGGGAAAAGAAGACACAATAAAATGAGATGGAAGAAAACATTTTCAACTTTCATAAGTACCCATAATGGGTCAGCATCTAAGGTATCTAAGATCTTATGCAGTGCCTTTACACCAGAAAACTTTGGTAACAGAGCAATGGATTTTACCTTGATTAGGCCACTGAAGGAACGAGTACGGGCACGTTTCTGAATCTGTGTGGATACAACTGTCTGAGGAGTAAGGGCTTCAGGGTGCTTCTGAAACTAGGAGAACAAAACCTAATAGCACAGTTCATTTCTTGACGTTGTCCACTGTCCGTGCCAAAGCCCAGTTCTACTTTCCAGTCATACCTTTTTGCCACAAGGCCTACTTTTATACTGGTTCCCATGCTTTAATCTCTCATTAACTTAAGACAAGGAAACCTAAAGATTGCTTTCTCCCACACATGGTTACCTAACTTGAGCCTGAAACATTCCTTTTGGAGCCTGCTGCCAAGAAGACTTACTGGGTGGAGGTAAAGTTGCTGTGAAATGCCTTTCTTGGGAGGCTCAGTGGCACATCCTATATGATCAGTCTGATATTAGGTGATGCCTTCAGGTCTTTTAATAATCTGTGATCTTTGTATTTGGAACCACTATACAATATAGTCTATATTATTATAAAACTGCTTTTATTGCTCTCTCTCTCCTGGGAGCTTTTCTGTTTCATTTGCTCTTTCATGATACTGTGCTTTACCATTATTTTTATTTTGTGAGGTGAGCCATAGTCTAAATATCAATATCAAGAATATTCATGATACCTGCTGAATAAGCTTCTTTTTCTTGGCGGAGTCTGGCATATTATGCACATGGCAGAAAAGCTCTTTCAGCGCTTCTTCTGTATGCTGCTGCGTGTCTTCCTGGTGGGCAGAAGGATCTAAGAGCCCTCGCTTCTTGAATTTCAGAAGCTGAAAGTCTTTGAAACTCTGGGGCATTGGCAAGTCCAGGTCATCCTTTGGAAATTCAATCAGGACATTAGGCTGTTTGCCCTAACTAGCCTTATTCTATAAAGCCAGTAATTATTCCAGTGAAAGTCTTTCATGAGAATAGTTCCAATTTGAACTTAGATCCACTAATAGAACAACATCTGCCTATCCTGTCTGGGGCCTGATCCACCTTTCTCCTCTCTTCAAATATTGTGCATTGTAACTAAACTCTCAAGCCCATCACAGAGCTGCCATGGATTATTTAGGCCATCAATGTCTAATGCCTTCCCAGTGAGGAATCCAAATGCATAAATTTATTAGATTTATATCCTGCCTTTATTTTGTACAATGCAAGGCACTGTACATAATGCTCCTTCCTCCTATTTTCCCACAATAACCCTGTGAGGTTCATTGGGTTGAGAGTGTGTGACTGGTCCAAAATCACCCAGCCAGCTTCAATACCTAGGGAGGACTAGAATACATGTATCCTGGTTTCTAGTCAAGCATCTTAATCACTACACCAAATCGGCTGATGGCTGTCTAGGTAGTCATTCACACATGACTGATGGCTGTCATGTGTATATTGGACCCCTCATACTTAACCTAGCCCCAGATACAGTTTTAGGGTTAAAAAAAAATCACTCATCATATTTCAAATAGAGATAATTTATAGGAGTATATAACAAGCTAAATGCTAAATCTAAAATCTAATTCTGTCATTGCTGTCTTCTCAAAACATAGATCTCCACAACAGAGTCTATTCTCAGCACTTCCTGTTATCATGAAGAAGTCTGTTTCAGGTTTTAATATGCTGTCCTGACTATGTCTAAGTTGCATCCTTCCTTCCATAAAAGATACTACAACTTCTTACCTTTGAGGCATGAGTTCTGGAGTCTAAGTAATGCAGCCTGGCACATTCTCGGATATATACTGGAGCCTTACAGTGCAAATGGGAAAAAAAAGTCAGGCAAAGATGAATCAAAATGCTCTTGATACTAAGAGAGAAACATAGTTTTATAAGAACTGACAAGCACTGACTAGTGAGTTCCAAGGATCCTTTTGATTATCGTGTTCCTTCAAAGAGATGTCAAAAATGGTTCAAATTAATTCTTCACAAAGAGAAAGTCAGTTTTGGTTTGACATAATTCCAGTATGGTCAAGAAAGGCACTCTCTGCCCGTAGGCCACACACAATTCATGGAGCCTTTGGATCTCACCTGCAACCTTCCCTCCTTTACTTTATTCACCTTAGTACAGCAACTGGGCTTAGAAAAAAAGGGACCTTTCTTCCTAATAGCAAATTGGAACTTAATTTTTCATAAGCAGAACTGTCATATGAGGTGACCAATTTTAAGGAATGGCTGGCAGTTACAGTTAACATTTCCCTCATCCTTCACACTGCCATATCTGCCTGTGTCCTGATTACCAGGAAACACACTGAGACAATGACTTGGTCTCTAATATTTATTAGTAGTACTTAACAAGAATCCTAACAAACTGAGGAAGCGTGGGAAAACCCAGCCATATAACCCCCAAAGGTTAAGGCGGTCCCGATCTGTGTCTCTTTGAATGGCTGAACAGTTCCTCAGTGCTACACATGCGCTTGACAGTCTGGGTGGGAGCCCCCTGCTCGCCATCCTTACTCATGACAGCCTGCTGCCATTAGATTTAGAAGTGAATGGGGCTTTTTCTCCTCAAAACAAATTGTTGTGCAAAGTGAGGGGAAAGAAAAAATGAGAAATGAAGGTGATTTTAATAACTATGTGTGGATGGATGGATGATGACAAGAGGTATGTATATCACCTTTGGCGTGATATACATACCTCTTGTCATAAATTCCAACTGACTCCAAGTCTAGAAAATGTGGCTCATCCTTACTTTATGGGTAGAAGGCACATTTCTCAAACAGTTCAAATCTGTGTTGTTCTCTCAGACTTATTGTGTACTATCAGAAGCTGACTTTAATAAAAGGATGTTCATTTCATTTCCTAAGAGACTTTAACCTAACTAAAGACATCATACATTATGTATAAAGGTAAAGATAAAGGTTTCCCTTGACATTAAGTCCAGTTGTGTCTGACTCTAGGGGGCGGTGCTCATCTCCGTTTCAAAGCCAAAGAGCCGGCATTTGTCCATAGACACTTCCTGGTCATGTGGCCGGCATGACTACATGGAATGCTGTTGCCTGCCCACCGAAGCGGTACCTATTAATCTACTCACATTTGCATGTTTTCAAACTGCTAGGTTGGCAGGAGCTGGGACTAGCAACAGGAGCTCACCCTGTCACGCAGATTCGAACTGCCAACCTTCCGATTGGCAAGCTCAGCAGCTCAGCAGTTTAACCCGCAGCGCCACCGCATCCCCACTCCATTATGTACACATCAGCCCAAAGAAAACAGAAAATTCTTTAAAGGCCTAATAACCAAATCAATAACTGTTCAGAAAAAGTGCACAGGATTGCTTAGTAAAGGCAGAGTTTAGGTTCACAAAAATTCTTAATAACAATGAGTATCACCAGTATCTGGCACTCACACATAGAGAATATTTTTTTAAAACTTCCATATATTATTGAAGATAATTTTGTAAAAATGTGTAAATGTCAGAGAGCCCAGCAAAGGAAACAAGTAGCATCTCCAAAGCAGCACCTCCAAAGAAGCAGAGCCAGGCTGGACATCTTATAGTTCATATATTGTTCACAGCACACACTTTCTCCCCAATGAGTAATGTCATCCAATTACTGGGCAGCAGAGTTGGAGATTAGCTCCTCTCTCTATGTGATCTTACTTTGAAGAGTTTTTGTGAGTGCTTGATCATGAAAGCCATCCCATTATTCAATTTGGTAATGTTTTCCTGCAGATCACTGGTAGTCACCTAGCAACAGATGCAGAATAAAGAGAACAGGTTAAATGAGTTGCAAAATCATGGACAGAGGCAGGCTTATTTTAATGGGTGAAATACAGCAGCCAAACTATTGAGCTCCTCCATCTTTCTAGCCTGCCTCTCCCCTCTTTTTACTGTTATATGAAACAGAACACTTACATTTCGGGGCCACAAAATATGAGGTGCAAACATAAGAGCAAGGTTATGTGCTGACATCTTGTTCCTATCCTGTTTCTTGGCTGTCTGATAGAGCAGATCCAATAGCAATTTGAGCAGATTGCGATTGGGAGCTGGTAAGATCAAGAAGAGCAATTGCAGTGCTTCAATCTGACGCTCTTTATCTGGAATGTTGGTCTTGTTGCCCTTGTCATCAAACTGCATCAGGTCTACAATCCAGGAATCAGGAGAACATCTGTTACACATGGCTGGCTAAAAGAAATCTCAGTCTCAGGAATTCCAACAAGTTCTTAGAACTATCCCTTTTCAACTTCCCATTACACTCTTTCACATTTGCTAGACTTCTCTTTTTAGCACAATTAAAAAACCCCAAACCTTCATATTTAAATATCCCTGCCATTGGTCTGAACAGAGGAGTATCAGGGTTTCCACTTTTTAAGCCACCAGATGAATTAGGAATGGCATGGATGTCTTTCAAAAGTGTCCTCAGGGCAGAATAAATAACAGATAAAATTGCCTAGTTAGTATTGATTACCTGAAATTTTAAGGTGTGCATGGAAATGTTTGTGAGTCAACAAAGGCTCTGGTAATTCTCCCAGGAACATCTTCAACAAAGTGGCCACATCATTGGAATGAAACTCGCCTGAATCCAAGTCAATCTCTGTCCCATTATTCAAAGCTTCTTTCAGGTTCTGTTGCCTGGTACTGTTTCCTGGCACTCGGAACAAGCCTTCTGTCCGCAAATCTGCACCATGATAGGAGAGGTATTAAACATATGCCAGTTACAATATGGTAACTGCTACCATTTCTAATTTTATATCTAGATCTAGAGTTTTCTTTGCTGCAAACAAGTAATTGTCTGGATTTTTGCAGTCTAGGATCTGATGGCCCTATTCACATCTTTCTTCTTTTTTTCAAATCTCTCCAGAGCCCCACCAGAAGAGTCAGTGAATTGTACAAAACCAAATGGAAGGAATCAAGTTGTCTTTTGGGGGTTCAAGATTACCATGACAGAGGGCAATAGGAACTATGGAATGCAATGAAGGAAAAATGTTCAAAAGAAAACTCCAAGTCTAGCTCAAGACTTGATTCACAAAACAAAAGTGTCTTTCTTGAGTGCAAACCTTTAGGTGGAGTTCACATGTATCCTATTATTCCAATAGGACTTGGAAGAAGCAGTCCTGAAAACTATGAAAAACTGTTTTTACACATTTATGCCCTCCAACTTGTTATTAGCCAATAAGAATCACAATTTTATTAGTTTACCTTTTATATACTTTTGTCATATCTCATGCATATACATTTGTTGCTGAGCCTATATGTTCTCATGTTATATCACAGAACGATCATTTACATTTATGTTCAGATTGTGTTCTTTTCTAGTTATGACTATTAGTTTACTGGAATAAGCTTGAGAGACATAAAATAGAAACTATTTTCAGAAGAAGAGAAGAAAATGTTCAGATATAGAAGCAAATGTGGAAAGTTTGCATAAATCAAATTTGTGCCTCAGACTATTCCACAATCCTTAACTTAACAAAGATAGAAGGACCTCCAAAATTACTTACTCTTATGCAAATACTCAATGAGTTGAGATATTTGAGCAATGCCTTCTTCAGTCAGTGGTGCTCCAAATACCACCCCTTTCTCTGGAAATTCAGAAAAGCAACAAAGATATGATCAAAGAGAATATTAACTGTTCTGTTGAACGAAGATTGGTGCAAAGAATTTATCTATATTCCAAAATGTCAGAAGTAAAAACTTTGGGCAAGACTATACTTTTATTCAATACCCCTTTTCAAAAAATAAATAAAACCTTCCTCTTATTATTAGTGCAAAAGGCATCAGGTTAAAAAAGACAACCACGGTTTGTTTTCTGTAAAGGAAGCTGTATCACAAAATAGATACTTTTTAATCTATTATGTCTGGATCTTGTTCAAACTGATCACAATTAATACTTTATGAAAAAGTATCAGCAACATACAAAACTGTCTTGCTAATTAAGATAAACACCCATCTAATCCAACATTTTGCTTCTAATAACATCTGATATTTCTGGGCACTGATAAGTAGGACATAAATCCACAGCATCTGGAATTCATAGAAACATTGCATCTGTATATAAGAGATGCTTCCAGATTGGTATGTTGTCCAGGTCTAGGTCATCTTTCACTATTTTAACTAACTGAAATTGTATTATGTTTGGAAAAATGCTACCTTGCTTGCTTTTGGTCAGGTCTTGATTCTTAGTCATCTGCCAAAGGCAGCATGGCTAGGAATGATTTATTTATTTATTTATAAATTTATTCACCGCCCATCTCTCCCCAACAGGGGGACTCTGGGCGGCTTACAATAAACCAAAATTAAAATATAAAACCATTACAATTAAAAATACAATAAAAATATAAATTTAATAAAATCTGCATGACGAAGAGATCTTAATCAGACCTTCAGTGTGGTAGGTCCCTCCGGATCACTTGATGGCACTAGCCATCCCCAGGTATAATTATTTGCCCTCCCATTCCAAGCCGGCCTACAAAACCAGGTCTTTAATCTTTTGCAGAAGTCCAGGAGCGAGGGGGCTTGTCTCACCTCTGGGGGAAGGATGTTCGAAAGGGCGGGAGCTACAGCAGAGAAGGCACACTTCCGAGACCCCGCTAGATGGAATTCTTTCATAGATGGGGCCCATAACATGCCCTCCCTGCATGACTGGATGGGGTGGGTCGATGTAATAGGGATGAGATGGTCCCTCAGATATCCTGGTCCCATGCCATGTAGGGCTTTAAAGGTGATAACCAACACCTTGAATTGGACCCGGAAGCAAACTGGGACCCAGTGCAGCTCACGCAACAAAGGTGTTATGTGTTCAAATCTTGGAGCACCCAAGATTGTCCACGCGGCCACATTCTGGACCAGTTGTAGCTTCCGGATATTTTTCAAGGGTAGCCCCATGTAGAGCGCATTACAGTAATCTATATGGGAGATAACCAGGGCATGAGTGACTGTTCAGAGGGCTTCTCGGTCCAGGAAAGGGCGTAACTGGCACACAACACGAAGTTGCGCAAAGGCCCTCCTGGCCACGACTGCCATCTGCTCTTTGAGCAGGAGCCGTGAGTCCAAGAGGACCCCCAAGTTACACACCGGATCTGTCTGGGGCAGTGCGACCCCATCCAGCACTAAAGATGACAAATTCCTGGGACACGAGGTGCCATTAATCCACAGCCACTCCGTCTTACTAGGGTTCAGTCAAAGCCTGTTGTTCCCCATCCAGGCCCCCACAGCCCCCAGACACTCGGAAAGGGTGGTCACGGAGTCACTTACTTCACCCAGGATGGAGATGTACAATTGAGTATCAGCAGCATACTGATGATACCTCATCCCATGGTGACGAATGATCTCACCCAGCAGTTTCATATAGATGTTAAAAAGGAGAGGGAAGAGTACTGATCCCTGCGGCACCCCACAAAGAAGGGGCCATGGGGCCGATCTCTCCTCCCCTATCAACACCGACTGGGACCGGCCCTGGAGGAAGGAGGTGAACCAGCGCAAGACTACGCCGCCCACCCCCAACTCCCTGAGCCAACCCAAAAGGATACCCTGGTCGATGGTATCGAAAGCCGCTGAGAGGTCAAGAGCCAGGATGGATGCACTGCCCCCATCCCGCTCCAGCCAGAGATCATCCATAAGTGCGACCAATGCCGTTTCCATCCCATAATCGGGTCTGAAACCTGACTGAAAGGGGTCTAGATAATCCGTTTCATCCAGGATCTTCTGGAGCTGCAACCCAGGTATACATTTTAATCTATATAATTCTCACCACCATCACCACCCGAATACTTCCTCTAGATTATCTGAAGTGGTCACAAGGTTTATTTTCACAAAAGCTTCTATGTGTTCAGAGACAGGGCCAAGATTAGGCCTATCCATCAGTCCAAAATGTCAAGGGTTAGATCACAATGCAATATTTTGCAAACTGATGAGGCAGAAGAGAGTAACTTGACACATATAGTCATAGAAAATGGTCTGGCAATCTAGTATAAATTCTCTGCATTCAACCAATTTACTATTTTGAACACAAAGAATCCTAAAGTAATATCTGCAGAAACCAAGATTCACTATATAAGGGTATATATTGCTATCAAAGTAAAGCTAAACAAACTGGTCATAATATTTTGCTACTATATTTAATGTACCACAACAATACTTTGTGGTTATGATTATAAAACACATACTCCTATTTAAACCAGTAAATTTTGTAGGAATACCTTGCTATTAAACAAATGTAGATCTTATCAATCTCTTGACCAGAGCACCATGAAATACAGAAATTGTAGGATGCAAAA
Source organism: Candoia aspera (assembly GCF_035149785.1). Classification (NCBI taxonomy): domain Eukaryota; kingdom Metazoa; phylum Chordata; class Lepidosauria; order Squamata; family Candoiidae; genus Candoia; species Candoia aspera. The sequence goes on along the minus strand of NC_086158.1, from coordinate 46,773,984 downwards.
CAATTAAAACAGAAGATTATGTTTTATGCCTTTATATTTCAGCATTTTATGGTATGTTATTTTATTCTATAAAAATATAATTTATCAAGCTGATGTCTTTTGATGAAAATTGCTATCTAAACAAACATGCATTATGCTTATATAAATAAGCATAAATAAGCATGTATGTGTAGATTATATGAATCTGCAAGAATTGTCAGAATTGTGAAGCCATTTTGAGCTCTTAAGATATATATACAAATGACAGAATATGCTTAGATTAAAAAAATGATTTCAAAAGTTAGCGCACCAAATTGTATAACAAAAAAGCAAGTATAATCCTTATCATTATATACTTCAAAGATCCTGGGAGGATCACATTGTTGAAATATAAATATATGTCAAGCTGATAAGTATAATAAATACTTGAGTTAACTTGACAAATGATTTCTCACTCAATTCCTCTTTGTCATATTATTTACTTTCACCTCTTATCTCACTTATTTTTATTTCTGGTACACACTAGCCATGATTCTATTATCCTAATATGTTACTATTCATCATAACTTGCCAGTTACAAACTTATTTCAGCTGAGCACTCTTTTCCTGACTATTCCATTTATTTCTCCCTCCAGCCCTTTTACCCTCCCAAATTAATTCACATTCTGTATCCATGCTAGTTCCAGTAGTAATATCAGTTCCTGTTACTGATATATATTCTAGCTCACCATTTTGTATCATGAAACTTACTTTGTACTGCCACCTTCCAATCAAGATTGACCTCTGATGACTTCATAGACATGTGCAGTTTTCTTGGCACCAGTATGCAATGGTTGCCACTGCATTTTTCTGGGAAGTTTATCAGCTTCCCAGGCTAGCTTTTGGCTTTGCTATTTTCTTCTGATCATCCAAGTATTAACCTGGCCTTACCTCTTAGCTTTAGACTCCAGGCTAAGCAGGTAAGGCTGGGTTAGTACTTGGATGATCAGAACCAGACAAGGCTGGCCAGGTGTTGCCACCTTCTGAGACTGCACGCACACACACTCCAGTTGAGCTCAACACCTGATGGTTTTTTAAAAAAAATATTTCCCTAGTAGAACTATAACTGCTTAAAATCAACCTTTTTAAGCAAAACTACTACATTGGGTGGTGGAAACAATAGTTATAGTAGAGTGATTAAAATTAAACTACTAACATGTTTCAATAAATGTGTTTATTTTACTTCTGCAACAACTCATGGCTGTTTTACAAAACAATCAACAAAGACATCCGTAAGAGTTAAACCATTCTCAGTAAAAAATAAAGCAACTGATAGCTAATCAAAGTTACCATATTACAAGGGCAGAATATAATAGTGATAATGAAAAATAAATAAAAGAAATCATAACAAAATCAAATAAAATATTAACAATTCAATCATTACAAATAAATCAAAGTGAGATAAAAGATAACAATAACAAACTCTTCAATTAGAAAACTTCCTTTTTCAATAGCTTCTGGAATGTTAGAAGGGAAGGAACAAATCCTAATTCTCAGATAAATCCGTTCCACAAGACCAGAGCAGCAATGGAGAAACTACAGTTCCAGGCCTCCATTCCCCATTACTTCATGAAAGTGGGGTGTGATCGAAGCTTATCCCTGGAAGAACGTACCAGACAGGCTGATAAAAATAGCAGAAGGTAGTCCTGTAGGTACTAAGGCACCAAGCCATAAGGTGCTTTATAAGTCCAAATCAGCACTTTGAATTAGACCTGAAAAACCTATCAGTAACCAGTGCTGGGTCTGAAGCACAGGCAGAAAGTGACCTTGGCTGGTAATACTGCCAGTAACAGTAACAGTGTATGTACCTTTATTATTGTATTTGTGTTTTGTTTTTCTTTTATTAAAAAGCAATAAAATTATTTAAAAAATCATGCATTTTGTACTGCTTATAGTTTCTGGGTAGTCTTCAAAGGCAGTCTCATGTAAAGTACTGTAGTCTGGTCAAAAATTGACTGTTGCAATATAAAACTAAATCCAAGAATTTTTTTGGCTAGCATTTGTAGACAGATTCTAACTAGTCAAAGGTCACATAAGCAATCTAAAATTTCGTTTCTGAAGTGTGGCATTGTCCTTATATTATAGGAAAGAACAGAATTGAACTTCTAATTACACTGCAAGAGGATATTGTTGCATATTTGAATTCAGTTTGGAAACAAGTCCAGTTGGACTATAATGTGATTCCATAAATTTAGCAAACTATAAGACAGGATAATAATGCAGGGTAAGAATGCAGAACTGGCTTGTTTTCTAGACTGACAGAAACATTTCTCTAAGATACTATACCACATAGAACATATAAGAAACAGTACAAGTAGATACTGATTGATGGTCAGCTCCAAAGACACAGAATGCTACCTTGCCCAAGATTCAAAGATGTTTTACAACTCAGTGTGAGAGCTGAACATTCATCCAAACCTAGAACACCAGGAAACATCTTAAACTCTTAGGCAGCCCGATGGGACAGTGGGTAGAATGAACATGCCTACCTATGATAGATAGTATATTACATAGAAAGATGCCTTATGTAACTTTGTCCCTGTAGCCTAATGTTACTCTCTTTGAATGGCTGTGGCTTTCCACGATCTCAGGCAAATTTCAGATTACCTTACCGTCCTTTTATCTGGAGATGCCTGATTATATTTGAACTTTTATATATTTAAAATAGTTCTTGTATCGCTACACTAGGGTTCTCCTGTTCTAAGAACATGAGGAACAGGATGGCTTTTCTCCTAGAGGCATCTTCAATATTGACTGCAGTACAGTTCTCCCAACTGTTTTTCCCCCAATTACATCTTTTGATATTAAAAGGTATTGCTGTTCTTTAATTTCCGTAGTGAAAACTAAGGATCGATTGTAACAGACATCTTTGTAATGCTGCCCTTCTAATTTTTATTCCTGAAGCTTCTTAAGAAAGTGGTGGGTTTTGCTGTACCAGAAGAGTTTTATTTACTTACTTATTTATCTGTTTCTCTATTTATTTATTTATTTAAAATGTATAGGCTGCCCAACTCCATTAGGACTCTGGGCCATGTACAATGTAAGACAGTTTAAAACAATGCAACACAAAACAATAAAAATACAGTACAACAAATACATTATCTGGGAAAAATAACACAACTCTACTAAAGCAATCATCTCACAAAGGGGCTGCCACCCTTTCTAGCCCAAGGCCTGGTGGAAGAGCCAGTTTTAAGGGCTTGCTTAAATAAGGTCAGAGTAGTGGCTATATAAATCTCTGGGGAGATATCATTTCATTAACTTCTTTGGGGACACTGCCAACTATAAGGAAGTGAGTCCAGGGTATCACATTATCATTGACAGGCCAAAAGAAAGCACTAGAAACACATGATACATACCTTTGCGTTTAAGAGACATCAAGGAACGGAAAAACCCTGAGGAAATGCTAGCCCCACCAGGCAATTGGGGCTCTTCCTCACCCATCAGTTGAGCTAGCTCTGCTCCAGGCAAGTCGATCAATCGGGTAATGTTGCTGACCACAAGCTCTGTGAATGCCTCAGGCTTCTCATGTCTCAGCTTCTCCACAAAGAAGTCTGGATTAAAGATGATCTGATGCCGATGAAGGGAAGACTCATTGCAGATAACAAAACTGCAAATGGCATCACTGCGGAAGACAGTCATGCATTACTTCACAAGGGACATGCATATACAATATAGCAGTGTTTCTCAACCTTGGCAACTTTAAGACGTGTGGACTTCAACTCCCAGAATTCCCCAGCCAGCATAATGGGTTTTTACATAATCTCTTTTAAGGATGCAACTCCATCCATTTCTGCAATATGCAACATGTCAGAATACTGATCATGATGGCTACAGCAAAAGAGAAGCTACAGTGATTTGCAGGTTATACTACCCTGAAGAAATACACATTCTCCTGTCAAGCTAAACAACAAACTGTATAATTGACCAATGTTTGGCAATTATAGTTCATACAAATTAACTGACATAGAGAACATCAAATTTACTCTATGATTTATTCTTAAAAAAGGTATTCATTCATAATGTTCCAAAACAGTAAGAACATGTGGAAATTATCCAGAACAGAGTCAGTGTGGAAGTTACATGAATGCTACAGAGGTCTGTCATCCTGTGGATATCAAATGTTATATTCTGCTCTTCCTGGGTGGAACATGATGGCTACATGTAGTCTGACAGTAGAAATATAATGCAATTCTTTTCTCAGAGGCAAATTATGTGGCATGTGTTAAATTACAGTATACGCTATATAAAAATTAAATAATTTTCTGAATACACACAATGCACAGGAAAAAACTGTCAACTGAATTTACCCATTTTTGTATGAGAATTCCAATACTCCAACACAGTGGAATATTTTTATCAAAATTATTCAGAACTACCCCAGGCAGACAATACTTGCCACTATAGAACATTGCAACAGATATCTCTTTGCAGTGCCAGGCTGGGGTTGAACTGGATAATGAGATCTGAAATCATCCAAGCAATGAAGTTGGCAAAATCAGTCCAAAAGCAATAAGCCACAGAAAAGAACAGTTCTCTTCATCCCTGAGTGAGTAAGCTGCCAAGAATCATCTAGCTCTAGCATTGCTTCATACGAAACCCTGCCGTTTGATGCATTTAACAAGCTGAAAACAAGATGGAGCGTTTCAGTTCAAGCAGCTGGGGATGAATGCTGACTGACCTCATGCTTGTACATTACACTGCTTTAACATACATCCTACCCAAGCAGGACAAGTTGAATCTGACTTATAAGCTAATCACAGATCCAACATCTCCTTCTAAGGAAGACCAGTCTGGTTGTTGATGTCTTGCCCCAATAAAACTGCCAGGTCTGTACAACCGCCTAGAGTCATTGTAATACGAGAAGGGTGGCAAAGAAATATGACAAATAAGTAAACAAACAAACATCCATGTCACCTATTCAAAGCTTCATTCCTATTTTCTAGACTTTAAAGAAACGTTAACCAATGTCCAAGCCATAGTTAATGGCCAGTAGATACCTGCCTATCTGAGGAAGTTCAATTCTTAATTTCCAGGAAATCTGAAAGCAACTATTTCTGAAATAAATAGAAAGACAAATCTCTTACACAAGTGCTGAAAGTTTCTGACGCGGCATTGGGAATCAGAGATGTAATGAGAAGAACTCATTCCTTGTTTTCAGAAATAGAACTGCCTGCCCCAACACAGCCTATGCAAATTCCACACACAGTAAACAACACAAAGGCTCAATTGTTGGCCCTCTTCTCACAAATAATCAACTTACATTAGTGTCAGAACAGAACTCAGACCAAGCAACTGGAGTCACTTTTATAGAACAGAAAAGTGGGAATAATTTTCTTTTTCACACTATGTTCAGATTTTTTAAAACTCCTGGGTAAGAAAAACTCCAAAACTGCTTTACAGAATATTAGAGAACAGATCCTCATCCTGAAGACTTTACCACTTCAATTGTCCAATTTACTCAGGGGAATAAGCTCTCAAAGTTTAGAGTTAATGCTTAACCCAAGACTTCTATGTCTTCCACTGGTTTTACCTTCTTTTCTAAAATCTTCTTCCATGACACCTCAGTCAATATCTAGTTTATGAAGCCAATTCTTACATGAGGTTTTCCTTTAAAAATATTCCCTTCTGATTTTTAATTTTTCCTGATGTATAAAACTAAGCTGCAGGTTTTCAACAGCTGCCTCGACCTCTTACATGTCTTCGGCCCAATTAATCTTCAGAGTATGCTTTGTCCGTCTGAAAATGTCAAACATGTATAATAAGCTGGATTGTGATCCACTGCTGTCTGCTTTTATAATTACATTTCCACTCCTGTTTTATGGTGACCAATCTCACAATCACGGCAGCCCCTAACTCTCTACTGAATTCCATGCTAAACATTACTGGGCTTTGTAATTTTGAAAGGTCACTTTATCAGCAACACTCCCTCGCACAAAAGTATGCTTGGTTATTATTAATACTAATGAAAGTCAGAACTCTTTTCAGACAATTCAGACACACAAAATACTTTAAAGGTAAGGGAGAACATGAGCCGCCCACTCCCCTTACAAGTATGCAGCATACTTTCAGTATGCAAACAGCATACTAAAAAGAAAGAAGCAGGAAGGGTATATATTTGCTTTCAAAGACATGTTTGACTGAAGAATTAGCAAGCTAAGGATTTCCTCAAGATGTCAATCAAATCCTATCTGATAGGAAAAGAGAACTGAGTTCAAGGGCAAATAGACAAAAGCCGTATTAAATTGGTTTAGTAACTAGACATCTTTTAATAGCTTGTGGGGCAAACTATAACCAATTGTTCTCCTTAACACAGGGTGATGCTGGGAAGGAGGCGAGCTTTGATAGAACTGTCAAACTTTGTTCTGGTTTTGTGGAGCATTTTCTACTGGTGCATTCAAAGGGAGCCCAAGTACCAGATGATATCAGTTTGTTCCCATTTACCTTGCAATTTTTTCCCAAGTTGTTAGTTTGTAGAACTATTTAGCATGTGTTTAGCTTTCTTCTGAAAGAATATCAAACGTGTATTGAAAAGTAGGCCCCCAAACACCTGAGATGCATTGCAGAGGCAGTTGCCTGCCAGGTCTCCAATCCTACAAAGCAGCTCTGGATAATCAGAGACCAGGTAAGGAAAGAGATGCCTCTCTGGTTGAAAGAACCAGGTTCTCCCATTGTCAAAAGTAGAATGGCTCTGGAAAACAGTTCTTGGGGACCAGAAGGGAGGGGGCTTGTCAGCAGCAGCCCAAATTAGCCAATACAAGTTGAGCAGATCTCATTCACTGACCATGTCAACAAGATATCATATTTATTTATACAATTTATGTAACTGCCCATCTCATGACAGTTAATCTGGGTGGCACACAGAGGATTAAAACCAACAAAACATAACAATGGAAACTCAAAATAGTAATAATATATAACAAATGCCCAGATCTAAAAATCCAATTTTAATCTGTACCCACCAAATAACAAATCCATTAATAGAGCTGGAACTGCCTGGCCCCAGTACCGGGGGCCGGGGGGGGGGGGGCATCCAGGTCTTTAATACCTTACTGAAGGGTCAGGGCCACCCTGATCTCTGGTAGGACATTGTTCCATAGGGCAAACCCTGTGACAGAGAAAGCATGACTCCTAGGTCCCACAAGATAACATTTCCTAATGGAAGGGACCTGGAGCATGCCAACCCTGCCCATTCTGATAGGCTGAGCACAAATGACTAGTGACAGATGGTCCTGCAAGCATCGTAACCCAATGCCATGCAAGGCTTTATAGGTGACAGACAGCACCTTGAAATGCACCAAGAAACCCACTGGGAGCCACTGCAGCTCGCAGAACAGAGGTGTCATATGGATGTATCCCAAATTGTCCAAAACTGCCCATGCTACTACATTCTGGACCAGCTGCATCTTCTAAATGCTCTTCAAAGGTAATCCCACGTACAGCACATTACAGTAATCCAGCTAGGTGACTAAGATATGAATTACCATGAGTGGGTCCTCACAGCTTGTATTTATACACTGTGAGGAGAGAGAAAATACCACTTTTCACTGGAATAGCTGAAGATGAACATAAGGGGCCTCCACAATAAGACAGTAATGAAATCAAGACAATGTCACAAGAATATGTCCTTTAAAAATGGCTACAGTACTATTGCATTTTTGTGCCATGGTTAATGAGATACAAAGGTGAACCTTACAGCAAAATATGGACCAACCCATACCTTTTTTTATTTTTTGCTTTATCATTTTAACTGAAAGGTTTTTAAGCTGCTCTAATAAAACTATCATCTAAATACAAATGTTTCTTAGAGCAGCACAGCTACTTTGACTGTTTTGTCTTTTTAAGCTCCATTTCTCTAACATCAATATACTTAGCTATAAGAATTATAATCCTACCTGATCTTGAACCCCCTCAGAATCTTTCTCCCTGAATCCCCACTCTAGTAGCCACTCAAAACTATCTCAAACCCATGACCCCTAGCCATTTCCCTCTTTGGGTACCAAAATAGTTTTCTCCACTTCTGTCCCATTAAGACAGAATGGGACAGAATCTGTCTTGATCAGTCTTTCCCAGCCAGCTGCCCTCAAAGTATACTGCATGATTTGTCATCCTCAGCCAATATGGTGCTTGAGTATAAGAGTCATATAGACAGGAGAGCACAAGACTCTTATATTCAAGTGCCATATTGTATGAGGATCATGCAGTATACTTTGAGGGCAGCTGGCTGGGAAAGAATGATCAAGACAATGGAAGAAAATACTTCCATCTTCTTCCCCTGCTCACTTTGCATACAGCAGGTCTGTGTCTCAAAAATGGACCTACACTCAGTGAAGTAGCACAGTTATGAAACAGCCATATTTGTTGGTTTCATAATTTAACTGCCCACAGAGGAGGTTGCTTTATAAGAAATCACATTTGCAAATAATCTAATCCAATTTCCTTGACAAACACTAGCTATCATTGCCCAGTTTATCAATCCATGGTTAACCAAATGATGGTTTACTGATTTATCTCTATTTTCTGATTTCCATGACACATGGAAAGATAAACTAACACATCATCTGGGTTCAAGCTGTATATTAGGGTAGTTTGCACTCTAGTGGGTTGTGCAACCGCAACTAGAGTTTAGCTTGTGAGGGGAAATAAAGCCATGCAGTATTCAAATGAATCAGGAGTATGGTTCTTAAACACACTGAATCATAAAGTAACCACACTGGGTGGGCTCATACAACACACTGACTCATAAACTAATCATCTGCATTTTAGCCTACAGAAGTACTTGTACAAACCCAGCCACTGACTATCAGTAGTTCTCTGTTTGAAGAACATTTGTAGCTTTATCTGAAGATCCCAGGGATCACACCTAGTGCTTCTTGCACACAACTCATCTAGTTTATACAGTCCCTTCAGTGATTTATGGACGGGACTGAGCAGGAAATATATTGCTACTTCAATTCATGGCTGAAACAGCCCCGGAGGCCATAAGTCCGTTTCTCCGTTCCAACCCGACCTCCCACTTCCTTTCCAGCTGCCCTACCGCAATCCTACATCAAACACTACCAAACAGCCCTCTCGTCAATCTTCAACGATGCTTCCCAGTGCCCCCAGCCCTTTCCCGGACGCCGCAGTATCTCCGACGGGCGCGCTCTTGTCCTACCTATACATTTGCTCGCAACCTTCACCTTCACCTCCCCTCCCAGTCGATTCCGTCGCCATCTCATATCTGCCGCTTTGTCGTCCCATTGGCCGCTCAATCGCAAGAGTCAATTGGCTGTTTCCAGAGCCGCTTGTCCGCGCCCACCTTTTCCTCACGCAGTTATTGGTGTGTTCGAATGTGGCAACCGCTTAACGATTTCTCGCGGACTTGGAGGCAAATTGATAAGAAAGAGGAGGCAAGGAAGTATATTGCGCTAAGTTTCCTGGGATTTGTAGTTTTGAGGCAACGTTTATCGTCCCTAGGTGATCAGAAAAAAAACGGGTTTGGAACCGTTAGAGGTGGCTGTTGCACTTTAAATGAGAGTTCGACATCCGCTGTGATGAAGGGACGCAGATGGAAGTTTTATCTGCTGAATTTAGGTCACCAGAAATATTTAGGGGGCACAGGAGCACTCTATCTCCAAAGTTGGGAAATAGGATTTGGATTACCCACGAACCATTACAAAAGTTATGGAACAGTGTCCCCTTGGAATTAAGACTTGCCCCATCCCTTTTAACATTTGAGAAGTTACTAAGACTGAACAAATTGACTTAATTGATTTGTTGGGTTTTTGTTCTTTAGTTGCATAATTTTGTCTATAATTTTATATTTTCTGAGATTATTGATTTCTTAATTTTTACCATGAATGTTTTATCCTCATGGGTGTTTATTCATATGGTTGCAAACTGCCATGAGCCTTTATTGATTGGCAATATAAATAGAATGAATAAATAATTCATGCAAAGCGATTGACAATTTTATATGGAATAGAAATAAAGTAACAAGAACAAAACTTAACTGTCAGGTTGGCTCCTTCAGTGCTTTAAAATAACACAGATCATATTTCAACCTGCAGAACATACTACATGAAGAATGAAAAAGCAGATCCAGCAGAAAGTTTAAAAACAATGTAAACATTGTGACAGAAGAGTTGTGTAGATAACTTTTTTATAGACCATACTGAACATAATTTTGTTAACAGTACAGAATGGAAAAAACATGACACAATGGGTAAATGAACTGTGTGAAAATTAGAGCTGTGGCTTCTGCTTTAATAAACACAAGAGCTTTATGGTATTTGAATAAGTAGAGATGTAACCTTTTTAGACATTTTAAAGCAACAAGAAAAATTGGAGGATGAAAATGAAAAGGTGGGAAAAATTTAAATATGTGGAATTTCTTCTTCACTTTCTTCATCAAATACATTGTCAATTTATAACATGTATTTATAATTTGGTTGGTTTATTTAGTATATAAAATTGGAAGTATATTTTGTTCAGACAATTATAAACTAACACTGGATTCAATAAAATGTTTGTTTGTTTGTTTGTTTGTTTGTTTATGAGTGGAGTTACAAGCTGTTGAACCCCAAGGATGTAACATCTCATGTTTACCTGCTTAGGAAGACTGTGGACAAAAAAACAAAAATAAACCATCAACTTTGTAATAAAACAAAGAAAATTATATATTCTAGATTTGTCCACCAATACATTTATTTTCATTTTATGTTATTTTTATCCCTCCTTTATTATTTTTTTATACATCAAATATACAGTACATACAGAAAGCACTATTTTTCAGAATAAAGCTGAAAATGTTTTGTACTGATTTGCCCAGTCTGTGTCATTATTTGAAGTTCTATTAGCAGCTTCTTCTTCGATTTTCATTTTTATAATTATTGTGGACTTCTGAAAACTGAAGATTTGTTTGAATACAATACTTATCTTTTACACAGTTATTTCTAAACATAGACCATTTTTTCACATCTTAAACATTTCACATATTATTTAAAATAAATATATTAGGAAATATTTCATAACCTTTTTTAATTTTTCAGAGAAAAAAATGAAAAGCCTTCAGGAAAAAAAATCTGGGTTATTTTTCCAGGCCTCAAATCTCAGTGAGAACAGAAATAAATTTTTGAACTAGGCAGCAATTAGCACCGTGCTCACACCATTTCACTCTGCATCTTTTTAAAAAATGCATAAGAAAAACATTTAACATTCTGTTTGAGAATCATTTTTAAATGACAGTACAAGAAGACATTTTGAGAAATCAAACTTCCATGGGCATACTTGCCTGCTTAGCAGATGGTAATTTTATATTGATAGATAATTGTTTTTAGGAGAAGGTTTTTGGAATGTTAAATTAATATCTAGCAGTTCATTCTGGCTTTGTGGGGGGAGTCTTACATTTGCCAGAATAATTTGTTAAATTGTTGTACTTAGAAGTTTCGGACAATACTTTATTTCTGCTGCAACAAATTAACACTGGTGTTGGGGAACAATAAATTTAAATAAATAAATACACTTCTACATATCTACCTCCCTCCAACTATTCTGATAAATCAATTAATTTTCCTAATATATTTTACTATAAACAGGTAGCATATTTCAATTACCTCTGAATGATTTTTCATTGCTCTGGTTATCATAAAGCTGATCTCCATCATGCTTTCCAGAAACATAAAAACATAAAAGACAAAGGAGTAGTAGGTCCATATATCCTTTATCTACATTGTTGTTTATTCGTTTAGTCGCTTCCGACTCTTCGTGACTTCATGGACCAGCCCACGCCAGAGCTTCCTGTCGGTCGTCAACACCCCCAGCTCCCCCAGGGACGAGTCCGTCACCTCTAGAATATCATCCATCCATCTTGCCCTTGGTCGGCCCCTCTTCCTTGCGCCTTCCACTCTCCCTAGCATCAGCATCTTCTCCAGGGTGTCCTGTCTTCTCATGATGTGGCCAAAGTATTTCAGTTTTGCCTTTAATATCATTCCCTCAAGTGAGCAGTCTGGCTTGATTTCCTGGAGGATGGACTGGTTGGATCTTCTTGCAGTCCAAGGCACTCTCAGAATTTTCCTCCAACACCACAGTTCAAAAGCATCGATCTTCCTTCGCTCAGCCTTCCTTATGGTCCAGCTCTCACAGCCATATGTTACTACAGGGAACACCATTGCTTTAACTATGCGGGCCTTTGTTGTCAGTGTGATGTCTCTGCTCTTAACTATTTTATCGAGATTTGTCATTGCTCTTCTTCCAAGGATTAAGCGTCTTCTGATTTCCTGACTGCAGTCAGCATCTGCAGTAATCTTTGCACCTAGGAATACAAAGTCTTTCACTGCTTCTACATTTTCTCCCTCTATTTGCCAGTTATCAATCAAGCTGGTTGCCATAATCTTGGTTTTTTTGAGGTTTAGCTGCAAACCAGCTTTTGCACTTTCTTCTTTCACCTTCATCATAAGGCTCCTCAGTTCCTCTTCACTTTCAGCCATCAAAGTGGTATCATCTGCATATCTGAGATTGTTAATGTTTCTTCCAGAGATTTTAACTCCAGCCTTGGATTCCTCAAGGCCAGCTTGTCGCATGATGTGTTCTGCATACAAGTTGAATAGGTAGGGTGAGAGTATACAGCCCTGCCGTACTCCTTTCCCAATCTTAAACCAGTCTGTTGTTCCGTGGTCTGTTCTTACTGTTGCTACTTGGTCGTTATACAGATTCTTCAGGAGGCATACAAGATGACTTGGTATCCCCATACCACTAAGAACTTGCCACAATTTGTTATGGTCCACACAGTCAAAGGCTTTAGAATAGTCAATAAAACAGAAATAGATGTTTTTCTGAAACTCCCTGGCTTTTTCCATTATCCAGCGGATATTGGCAATTTGGTCTCTAGTTCCTCTGCCTTTTCTAAACCCAGCTTGTACATCTGGCAATTCTCGCTCCATGAACTGCTGAAGTCTACCTTGCAGGATCTTGAGCATTACCTTACTGGCATGTGAAATGAGTGCCACTGTTCGATAGTTTGAACATTCTTTCGTGTTTCCCTTTTTTGGTATGGGGATATAAGTTGATTTTTTCCAGTCTGATGGCCATTCTTGTGTTTTCCAAATTTGCTGGCATATAGCATGCATTACCTTGACAGCATCATCTTGCAAGATTTTGAACAGTTCAGCTGGGATGCCGTCGTCTCCTGTTGCCTTGTTATTAGCAATGCTTCTTAAGGCCCACTCAACCTCACTCTTCAGGATGTCTGGCTCTAGCTCACCGACCACACTGTCAAAGCTATCCCCGATATTGTTATCCTTCCTATACAGGTTTTCTGTATATTCTTGCCACCTTTTCTTGATCTCTTCTTCTTCTGTTAGGTCCTTGCCATCTTTGTTTTTGATCATACCCATTTTGGCCTGGAATTTACCTCCAATGTTTCTAATTTTCTGGAAGAGGTCTCTTGTCCTTCCTATTCTATTGTCTTCTTCCACTTCCGCGCATTGCTTGTTTAAAAATAATTCCTTATCTCTTCTGGCTAACCTCTGGAATTTTGCATTTAATTGGGCATATCTCCCCCTATCACTGTTGCCTTTTGCTTTCCTTCTTTCTTGGGCTACTTCTAGTGTCTCAGCAGACAGCCATTTTGCCTTCTTGGTTTTCTCTTTCTTTGGGATGTATTTTGTTGCCGCCTCCTGAACAATGTTGTGAACTTCTGTCCATAGTTCTTCTGGGACCCTATCTACTAAGTCCAGTCCCTTAAATCGATTCTTCACCTCCACTGCATATTCCTTAGGAATATTAGTGAGCTCATATCTAGCTGATCTGTGGGTCTTCCCTAATCTCTTTAGTCTGATCCTAAATTGTGCAAGAAGAAGTTCGTGATCTGAACTACAGTCAGCTCCAGGCCTTGTTTTTACCGACTGTACAGATGTCCGCCACCTTTGGCTGCAAAGGATGTAATCAATCTGATTTCGGTGTTGTCCATCTGGTGAAGTCCATGTATAAAGCCGTCTCTTAGGTTGTTGGAAGAGAGTGTTTGTTATGCAGAGTGAATTGTCTTGGCAAAATTCTATCAGCCTGTGTCCTGCTTCGTTTTGTTCTCCCAGGCCATACTTACCTGTAATTCGAGGTGTCATTTGACTGCCCACCTTAGCATTCCAGTCTCCTGTGATGAAAATAACATCTCTTTTAGGCGTGTTGTCCAGTAGGTGCTGCAGATCCTCATAGAACTGCTCTACTTCAGCTTCTTCAGCATTTGTGGTTGGGGCGTATATTTGGATCACTGTGATGTTAGATGGCTTGCCCTGAATTCGAATTGAGATCATTCTGTCGTTTTTTGGGTTGTATCCAAGCACTGCTTTAGCCACTTTACTATTAATTATGAAGGCTACTCCATTTCTTCTGTGGTCCTCTTGTCCGCAGTAGTAGATCTGGTGGTCATTTGATGTGAAGTGGCCCATTCCAGTCCATTTCAGTTCACTGACGCCCAGAATGTCTATCTTTAATCTTGACATCTCACCAATAACCACATCCAATTTGCCCTGGCTCATAGATCTTACATTCCAGGTTCCGATGGTGTGTTGATCCTTAGAACATCGGATTCGCCGTTCACCACCAGCACCGTCGGCCGCTAGCCGTCCTTTCGGCTTTGAGCTAGCTGCGTCATCACGTCTGGGGCTAGTTGAGCTCATCCTCTGTTCCTCCCCAGTAGCATTTTGACCATCTTCCGACCTGGGGGTCTCACCTTCCGATGGTATACCGACATATCTCTGGTTGTACTGATCCATTTAGTTTTCGCGGCAAGAATACTGAGGTGGGTTGCCATTACCTTCCCCAGGGATTGCATTTAGTCTGACCTCTCTGTCATGACCTTCCCGTCTTGGGTGGCCCTTCACGGTTTAGCTCATGGCATCATTGAGGTGCTCAAGCTCCAGCACCACGACAAGGTAACGATCCTTTGCTGAAGTTTATCTACATACAGCATCTATATATCTAAATCTAGTCCTTTGGGTTCGAAGAAGACACGCTGTTGTGCAGTTCATTTGTGGACATGGAGGTGGCTCTGTAGTCCCAGTCTGAAAGCGCAAAGATTGGCACAATGGGGCACTGGAAGTCCATTGTTACAATAACTGTGGGTGTTATTTTGTGACACCACTCACAGTTTTCTATCAGTTTTTGGTGATGCCTGTCTTCAAAGCTGGTGGAGGCTTCATAGCACAGGGTTTCCCAGAGGGTTCTGTCAGCAGCTGCAGCTTCTAGTTCCCTTAGCTGGATGTCACAGTGGTGTAGGGTTTCCTTCACAGTGTCTTGTAGTGCTTGTGTGGACGGCCTCAAAGTCTCTTCCCAGTCTCCAGTACACCATAGAGCAACTTGCAAGGCATACAGTGGTCATCCATTCTGATGACATGTCCCATCCACTGCATCTGGGTTCTGATAATCAGGGACTCAATGCTGGCAGACTTCACATAATCCAAGACCTCCAGGTTGGAGACACAGTCTTGCCAATGAATGCCAAGGATGGTGTGGAAAGCACGCATGTGAATTGTTTGATGTGTCATTGGTACAGAGTCCAGGACTTACATCCATATAGGAGAGAAGGGATAGCCACAGCTCTGTAGACTTTCAGCTTTGTGGAGATATGGACATTGTGTTGATTGAGCACACTAGTACGCAGCATCCCAGACCCTAGCCAGCTCTGCTGATCTTGGAGTCAATTTCTTTGCCCAAAGACCCATCACTCGAGATGATACTTCCTGGGTTTTTGAAGCTGTTTACATTTGTCAATTGGGTGTCATCAACAGTAATTTTTGGTTCTATGGGGTTGGTATTTGTTGTGGGCTAGTAAAGTACTTCAGGCTTGTTCAGGCTGATAGTCAGGCTGAAGAGTATAGCAGCATCTGAGAATTCGTTCAGCGTCAACTGTAGATCACTGTCTTTGTATATATACCCATACATACAGTACACACATACACACACACACACTATATGAGGCTTCATATACCACTTGTATATAAACAGTTCACAGGCAAACTTTTGGCACAGCTCCTTAATGGCCCAGAATTAAGTTTAAGAATAAAACAGCAACAATAACGACCATACCATCCCAGTTCTTTAAAAGAATCCTTCAGGTAGCAAAGTGAATCATGAATGTGGCACTTTGATTTTCAGAAGCAGGAATGAAAAAGTTGGACTCCAGGGCACAATTAAGAATTAGTTACTGGCTTAATTTAAGCTTCTGGCCACAAGACTTACTCCCCTTGTTGATCACTTTCTAGCTTCATGGGTGTGGGTTCTGGCTTGCCCATCAGATGTCCCTATGGATGCGAAATTACAGTTAAGGCAATGCTAAAACAGAGAATGATAGATATTGACATATCGCTAGATCGTTATAAATTTTCTGCAGATGTAACCATTGGAAATTGGATGTACAAACCCAAGCAGCAAGACATTTGGAGTATCCCTTGTAATACAGTATTATAGAGCATTTAATATCCTTCCTCAACACTCTAGAACAGCCTTTCTCAACCTTTGGACCCTGGAGGAACCCTTGAAATATTTTTCAGGCCTTGGGGAACCCCTGCACATTTAGGCTCAAATATAGGCCAGAAGTTACAAAATTATTATATTCATTTCAGTGTAGGTATATGAAACGTACATTTTTAATGTGAAGTTGTGCATGCATTAACAGTGTTCTTAGATTAAAAATAAAGAATGAAACATACATTTTTAATGTGAAGTTGCCTGAATTTGAAATTTTTTTTTAAATAAATCATGATCTCCCAGGGAATTCCTAATGACCTCTTGCAGAACCCTAGGGTTCCACGGAACCCTGGTTGAGAAACCCTGCTCTAGAAGGAAGATAGAAAATTGCTCTAGAAGGAAGATAGAAAATTGCCCCAAACAGTGGCACTTGACTAGTTGTTAATAGAATGGTTCATATGCTTAGTAAGGGTTATGTTACCTTATTTGAATGTTTTAATTCTTATTTATTTATACAGTAATTGCAGGCCACCCTGGTTACTTAAGACTCTGGATTGTGAATAACAAAGCAAAATAGGAACAATAGTACCAAAATAAAAACATAATGCACGCTCAAGAGGAACATCCACAACAATCAGTTTGAGCTAAACACATGTTGGAACAGTATGATTGTAACCACATTGTGAAATGTAAGGAGGGAGAGGGCTGTCCAGAGTTGTATTGTCTGTTGTATTGATGTATTTATTTTTATCCTGCCTTTATTATTTTTATAAATAACTCAAGGCGGTGAACATACCTAATACTCCTTCCTCCTATTTTCCCCACACCCTGTGAGAACATACCTGTCAGCCAGGTTCACATACCAGTTAAGGTGGTTGCTATCTATAGAGCTCTTTCTACAATAAATGTGTTCTTAAGACAGAACGGGGAACCTGTGGTCTTCTACATTTTTACTTATTTAGTTGTGGAATTACGGTGCCTAACAAACTTAACCAACATGACTAATGGTGAGGGATCCTGAGTTGTAGTAGCAACATGTGGAGGGTACTGATGACCTATTTCTGCTCTAAGCAGTTGGAATACATCTAAAAAAGGATGTATTTTAAGTGCCACATAAACTAGTTGCCCTGCAGGGACTTTTCTTTGGAAAGCTATGAAGAAGAAAAATGAACGATACATTCACCAAAAGCTTATTAGAAAGTGTCAGATAGTATAAAGGTGGCTAAGCCTTGGAGACCATAAGGTCTAAAAATCAGCTAAGAGAATAGTCCATTCCTTAGTCACCCTATTACTTCTTAACTTTCTTCTGAACTTCCCTGAATTGATCACAGTGGAGATAGGTCAGAAGTCCAGATAGGAATGGGAATGGCACAAGCTTGGAGCATCTAGTTTTCATAAGCACATAAGCAGAACTAGCAAATACCTTATAAAAATAAGATGAGGGATGGAATAGCGAATGCTTAAAAGTTTTAATTACGAATCTATATTCATATGCAGGCTTCACAGCTATCAAATATTTTCCTCTATAGGGAAATGGAAACTTCCAGGCTCTGTTCCAGCAAATCTTTGCTTTAGACAAAATTGGAAGCAGCTTCTGTTTGGAGTGTAGTCAGATTCAATCAAGAAAATAAAAAGCTTGATTTCCTTCAAGCTTAATTAAGAAAAACACAGGCAGATGGATAAACTTCCAGATTTTACTCTTAAGGGGGAAGCAAGGTGCTGCTGCCTTATAAAGTATTTTATTGGAGGAAAACTTCTGATAATTCAAAATTACAAAAGGTCACTCTTGCCTTCTAACTCAATTTTTACTTGTTTGCTTGAGTTTGTGCCTCCCCAAAGCAGCTTAGTCTACACACCACTTTCATGAACTGAACAGTTTATTACAGTAACTTCTTGGAATGTCAAGGCAGCATATTTCAGTCACCCTTCATGTTTTACCTACTTTTCACAAGCTTCTTTGTTCCATAAATGGGGGTAATCATTTAGTCCAAAGTCCAAAAAGGGAAGTGCAAATTTTTGAAGGTGTGGATGATCTGCAGAGATCCATTCCTGTTCTTGTTTGGATGGTGGCATCAATATCAGCAGTAACACTCATTAGCAATCCATTACTCATTCCACATCCCTCCAAAAATCTGATTGTCAAAATACTGCAGTTTTATCATTTTTAAATTAGCTCTGCCTCCTGAAAATCTTTTCAATCTTTGTGATCTCAGTAGAAAGACATTTCTTATATGTGTGTATGTATGTGGAGATAGATAGATAGATAGATAGATAGATAGATAGATAGATAGATAGATAGATAGATAGATAGATAGATAGATCTGGGTATCAAGGAATTAAAGAGGAACAGAAAAAATAATTTCCAGTCATCATGATGTCCTTTTTAGATTGTGTTCAGGGTTTATTATTCATATTGGACTAAAATAATGAATACATCAGGCATTACTTTCTCTGGAAACAGGCAACTTCTTTGCTATTCCACCTTTCAGTGGCCTCCTCCCTGTGAAATCACAGTGCCAACTAACTCAATCTGAAAATAACAAGCGCACAGCTGCCATGCAAGCTGTTATTCGGCTTTATATTAAGCTTTTTAACCAAAGGGATGTACTCTAATGAAGAATATCCTCCCAAAGAATGGCAAGGTTTCCATAGCAAGTAGGGAGTGAATGAGCAGCAGCTGTTCTTCAAATAATTCCAAAGCACCCTCAAACAACAGCTGAAATCCTCCCTGTGTGTGGAGACATCTTTAACCTCTTTATTCTTCCAAAAAGCTAGAGGGCTACCTGCATTGGGGGAGGGCTTAAATCAGTAGTTCCTCTGTAGTTCAAGTTCCTACATAGGAAAAAATGATGCCTGTAACTTTTTCTATGTGAGGCTCATGGCTAATAGCAACTATTTGCATACATACACATATCTACGACTAACCAGAGCTTTTGATAGGAAATTCTGGGTGAAAGGGTTAAATTCCTTCTCCTTGGTACCTCAGCTCTGAAGCATAGCCACTAGTAGGTGGTAACAAGAAAATCAGCACATGCATCTTCTTTAATCATATCTAAAGCAATGTCCAGCATACTTTGAAAGCACCATCCTATATCCAAGATGTGTTTTCTCAGGAGAAATAAGACTCTCCATCCAGTATAGCATTAGTCTCTGGTCAGAAGAATTTCTAGGCTCTGATTCTTGTCTCTTGCAATAGTGCAACCAAGATGGTGTATATTAGTACAGCTGTGCTGTAGTCTGCTACTGTCATATTTTCTCGTATAGTTCTCATGCCAGCAAGAAGGCAGCTTAGCTCAGTGAAGTAGCATGGAGAAGAGTTTAAACCTGCTAGAGCACAGCTTCAGAACCACTCTCAATGCTTTTAAATGAAAATGGCTGGAGAACCAATGATGGAACTTTACATTTCATTTTGTCTTCATAGAATTATTGCCACTGATCACTGTTTCCATGTTCCATGTTTGGAAGGCAGGGTTTCTTATTCTTGCATACAGCAAATCAGAAAATGTGTGCAAAACCTAAACCACACATTTGGCTGTAGAAGTTAGCTTTTCCACATGACACTAGCTAGTCTCAGATATGGGGCTGTGTCTAGACCTGATGGTAGCAAGAGAAGATCTACCAAGAGGCAGGATTTTGTTCAGAAGGTCAGGTCATTATTCACAGCTCTAAGTTCTCCTTGGAAGTACTAGTTTTTTTTAAAACTAGTACTGATTCATCACTATGAACCATTAACCTCTGCTCTTACCTTCTACCAAATAAATCTAGACTTCTCGGAGACTTTGTAGAAGTTACCAAATAAAAACAGCAAGTGGCTTCAAATAATCTAAACCAGAGAAAATAGACAGAAAAGCAGATTTCACAGGACCAGTGTCTGAGGATTATACTGAGGAAACAGAATTTATTATACTATTTATTGCTCAAGTTTTCATTAGGAAGCAATAATCAGTCTCTTATCCAAAGTTCTAGACTTGCTGAGATGCACATAGCTGAGGAAGGAACTAGAGCAACAACTGACAAGAAAACCCCTATTACATGGATCCATAAATAACAGAAGGGGGAACAGATGTGTATGTATTTTTTTACTGTTCTTCCTTCGGCTGAAAAAAATATCATGTATAGCCAACATGCAGGAATAATGAGCAAGTTCCAGCTTTGGAAATAACTCAGACTGTGAGGTAGCAGCAACAAGACCCACAGTCAAATGCCCTGAAAGGATTGCTTTCCAGATAAATTTTGGGTGGCTTTCTCTCCTTCAGGTATGGGTCTGCTTCTTGCAGAGTCTCTTGCCTGCCTGGGCACCACGCTGAGCCCCCTTCATCAGATTCTTGTACTGTCCTTGAAGTTTGGCTTTCTTCCTACCAGAAAGAGAGAACAGATAAGAAATAGTATTGCCTACAGATGAGCAGACAAATGTTTAAGGGAGTCAGAAAGGAATGTATATATTGGGAGATAAAATATATGAACAATATTCTTGAAGTTTGGATTTTTCTGTAGCTGGAGGTTATCTCTGGTTTCCAGCAACTTTATATGCTCTTCTTCACCATCCCTATATCATACCTCCGGTTTAGTTTTGCTCTGTTCAGGGGGATGTAGGCGTAAGGATCCAGCCCACCCTTCTTCTTGATGTCACCTTTGCCTTTCTATAAGAAATAATGGAATCAGTGCTCAGTGATAGGCAGCCAGGCCAAAGCATATGGTACCACTCTTAACCCCCAAATCCATTCCTCCACTAGCTTTCCAAAAGACTTATTCTACATACTACTAAAACTTTCATTGTGTTTATCTGTTTGTGCCCTCAAGTTAGCCCAAACGATGCATTATACTGCAACCATTTTTGAATCAAGGTACCTAAAATCTGCTAACTTAAAGAATGCGTAAATAATCCTGGACCCATTACTCCTGTGGAACTGAAATTTCCACGATGTTTAGACCAGTTTTATTTGCAAAGTTGTGGCCATTACAGCGTCCCCGCGGTCACATGATCATGATTTCCGACGCTTCCTGCCAGCTTCCCACAAACAAAGTCAATTGGGAAGGCAGCAGAAAGTTGGAAGTCACTCTCACTCCCACTGCTTTTTTGCTTGCCTGTGGTCATTCTGTTTATCTGTTTAGGTAAGTAAATATTGACTTATCACTGAAGTTCATTTACCATTACAATTATATTTCTACTTATGATATATACTCTTCTTAGATGATCAAAGGACCATCCAGCATTGGGGTAAAAAAAATATGGTCAGCCTAAAATTTAATGTTCATTCTGGTCACATCAGACTGCACTACCTCTCTCTCAAAGGATAACCCAGTGGGTCACAGGATTATCTAGTATTTAATAACATGCCAGTTATTCAGAGCCACGTACCTGATACCAAATCTGCTCTGAACATAGAACTCTTTAAAAAGCTGATCCTGTTTTTATGGTGGTACCAATACAAGGCTGGGCTAAGATATACGTAATGACAACTGTAAGTCAGGAATGGGAAATGAATTGATTCTGGATACAGACTATGGTCTCTTCTCTGCTTAATCTACTCCCTTCAACTTCCCTGACAAAAATGCAAGAAGTATGGCCTGTCTCTCCTTGGGCCTTTTATTTTCTTCCCCACCCTCCACTTAGGAAAGGTTGCTAAAAAAAGATTTGAGAGCTTGAGGAATTGCTGAAGAGGAAACTTTGGAAGCTGCTTCAACAACATAAAGGAGTTGGTGGGAGAGAGTATAAAGGAAGGTCTCTGACCTATAAATAATATGAGGCCCTTAGAATTTAATCCCTAACGTGAGCTTGTTAGAAAAAGAATTCACTATTCCTGTTTTAAATTATGCCTAAAGAATATGTCCCCAAAGAAAGATATAGACTTTTCAATTCCTGTTACAAATCATCTGAGGATATCATAAATCCATGCTTCAATTAACAAGCTTATAACTGATGGTTCTACAATAGGGAAGAAAATAACTTCATACACCTAGATCAGATTTGGGCCCTAATCATTCACCTTACGATCTTACCTTTGCTTTATATTCTGCCCCAGGTGCTGCATTCTTGCTAACAGGCCGGTGGATTCCTATGCCTCCCGCTATAAAGAATGAACAAAACAGGAAAAGGATAACTAGAGCCTCAAGTATCAGTTGGTTTATGACTCTTACAAACGAACAAACAACTTCAGGCTTGAAAAAGGAGAAGAAACTTGTTCACTCCTCTGAGATATCCTGAGAAAGTAACCAGTACCCTTTATTTATTTATTTATATTTTATTTTCTATCCTGCCTTTATTATTTTTATAAATAACTCAAGGTGGGGAACATACCTAATACTCCTTCCTCCTATCTTCCCCACAACAACAGCCCTGTGAGGTGAGTTGGGCTGAGAGAGAGTGACTGGCCCAAGGTCACCCAGCCGGCTTTCATGCCTCAGGCGGGACTAGAACTCACAGCTTCCTGGTCTCTAGCCCATTGCCTTAACCACTAGACCAAACTGGCTCTTTTATTTGGGATAAGTTTTCGTGTAGAGGCTTCATGACCTTTTCTGACTAACATATTTTATGAAAAGCCTGTGCTTTCATGAGCTGCAGCTTACTTCAGCAGATCCTTCTGATTTTTTACAATAGATTAACATGGCTTTCCAGCTACAACTTCTACATTATGCATCATTATAATGATCAGCTCAATGCATCAAGGTTAAAATGGGAGCGTAGCAAGGCCACAATGAAGTTCTTTCAACTGATTATCATATAGATGTACAACATGCAACTGATTTTCATCAAGGCCTCATTCCTAAGCAACCACTTCATCCTCCACTCCTCCCTCAAATGGCAAAATGGATCAGAATCCACGCAGTGGTGGCTCACTCCATAACAGCCACCAAGGAACATGCTTACCTTTGTATTGTGGCTGGGTATCAGCAGCAAGCCCTTCATCATCTGCCTCTTCCTGAAATCGACGTTTCTGAGCCTTTTTCTGCAAGAGAGAGGTCATACAACAAGACAGAACTTTTTAAGATAAACTATCTTCTTTAAAGATTTCTGGGTCTTCCCCTTTCCTGCGCTAATTTAATGGCAACAATGAATCTATTTCATAGTCCAATGTAATTTTCTCCAAACTTCAAAAATCCAGCCATCACAACGCTAGTGCAAAGCAGAGATGCACAACTTGGACCCACAGTTGCACTCAGTTCTGACAACTACCTAAGTTGTCGCCAAACGTATCTTTAATGTAACATAAGAAAAAAAAATTAAATATGTGACTGTAATGATCATATTAATGTCATTTAATTTTAATGAAATCAAATTTAGTTCTTTGAGTTGGATCAGGTGGTATAAAGACTTCTTATATTTAAAGATAATGCCCACAATTCTTGTTCCTCCCCTCCTTCACTTACGCTCCAGATCCCAACTTCCTGCGTTGGATCTGTTGACTCCTCATTCAGTCCTGTGGTAGACAGCACAACAGATATCAGAGACAGCACCAAATGTGTACTACTGATTTTTACACCAAATCCTGCTCATAAAGCTTATGAACAGGAGAAAGGAAAGCAGAAGTATAAGTTTGCATTAAAAAATCTCAATTCTGTACTGAGAGGCTATTGGAATCTATACCCCATAAGCTCCAAAATAGTACATTAAACATATTCTAGTTATGTAAATCTGAAATGCTTCCTTGTATAGCTCATTCTGTTTAAATAGCTTTTGTTATTTCTGTAATCTATGATGATGGAAACTGGAGTTATGGAACGACCATTGGATACTTATTTGGTAAGTGCACTAAATCAACTGCTGGATCCTAACTAGTTGTACCTTTAGGTTCTTCTTCCTCTTCGCATAAGATAAGGCGACCATCAGCTGATAACTTGAAATCATGTTTAACTTTTCCAGTTTGGCCAGTGCCTGGCCTGGTAGCTGCATGACAGAACAGCAGAAAAGACTTATGAAAAAGTATGTCAGACCCTCCACCATGGGCATACTGATCTATCAACTCCCCCATCAAACTGAAGTAGCAAATACCATGAACTGGTAGAATGGGCCATGTTCAAAGTTCCTCTTACCTAAAACCCTGTGTGCCACATTGGGATCCAAGAAGTTGAGGGGCTCATCATTTTCTCCCTCCTTAAGCCAAGCCTGGCTTTGTTGCCTTAGCACTTTTCTGGTCTTTCTTCCTTTGTGTTTCCCTGTAACATCTTCTAGATCAGAATCTGAGTCTGCCAAGACTTCCTCAATGCTACAGTCAAGGACAGAAACAATATAGGCTACATTTATGGAGAGTCCATAGAGCCTTTCAGCTTCCAAAGAACTTGGGATCAGGCCCCCACTTAGTCTTAAAAATATTCTTAATCTCCATTCTAGTATGACATCAAGATTCTGAGTGAGCACCTCATCCATACCTGTCTCCCTTAGATGGTGCTAATATTCCTCCTTCTTCTGTAGAAGTGGCTGCAGCCCGTTTCACAGCTTGTCGCTTGCGGTTCCTTGCGTCTGCCTTACGGATATTCAGCAGTACTTTGCGATATGACTCAGGAAGCAGAGCCTGCAAGGGCTCAAACCTAGGAGGTGAAAATAATAGTCCAAAATCATGGAAATCAATCTCTTTCATAAACTTCACTCCCAGTCATGGAAGTTAGTCAAATATCCAAACTCACATAGCATCATTTAGCTTAAAATTCAGGGAAGAGCTGTTAAGCTTTCAGCTAGTTCAACAACCCTTCAGCTGTGCAAACACTGGTCAGAAAGAGACTGGAAATGAACTGATTTTGACAATAATAGATTAAAAGTACCAATTAAAAGCAGGCTTCCACAAACATGCTTGCTACTCCTTCCTTTAACTCTCTGAACATGAAGGGAGAGGAAGTGAATGAGATGAAAGAATACTTGTGGTTCTATTTGTCTGAATATCATAACTGATTTATACAGCAAGCAGTAAATTAATCACACGTACTGTTCTTGATTTTTTAAACAAGTTTGGCATAAATCCTAAGGATGTGGATAAACTAATTTTATTTTATCTTTTTTCTTGATCTGTAAATCATATTTAGGAAATGTTTATCAAAGCATTTATTCATAAAGGTTCATCCATATATTAGAAGTGATACAATCTGCAAGTCTAGAGCTTATAAAGTGAAGTCCAGCTTCAAAGGACATACTATTTGACTAATTACAAATCTTGTTATATTGACTGAGCCTAATGTTTTATATTAAAACACTTGGGCTTTTAAAAATCTATTTGACCATTGCTATAAAAAAAAGGTGTGCTTATGGAAAGAAGCTATTCTTTGCCCATTTGACTTTGATAAAGCCAAGCAGCAATTCTACAGTAATATTTCAGGGGTCTGGTTTAATATCGTAAGTGTTATTCTCAGCACAATATAGTAATCATAATATAAAACTAAATAGAAATATTTAAGTTTTAATTTTTTTTCCTGATGATTCCCTATTTCTGTGCATTATCTATAAAAAAAATTCCCAGCAGCGAAGCACGTTACTAGTACCCTTTCATGGGGATAACTGGAAATTAACGTGAAGAGGGAAACCTGAGAAAGAGAGCCTTTATACAAAGACATAATTCCCTTTCAAATCCCTGTTAGTAGCTCCCTTCACTGATACTAGGAAGGAACTGGTAACTACAACTAGGAAAAATACAGCCTCACAGGTAAGCTTTTAACAGGGAATTCGCAAGAGCAAAAAAACTGGTCGGGAAGCCTCCTCTGAACATTCCCCGTCTCTGTATCAGTGTTTCTCAACCTTGGCAACTTTAAGATGTGTGGACTTCATCTCCCAGAATTCCCTAGCCAGCCACACTGTGTCATGATCACCGTTGCAATGTTTGCGGCATCGTAACGGCTCGCATGACAAAGCGCGGATGCGTGTCAATGGCTGGAGAGGTGCGGGCGATAAACTGGACAAAGAAGGTAATGGGGTTGGGAGATCTACTGAACAAACAAGGTCCCATCGCCTGGTAATCGGCCATTGACGCCCCTGATAAAGAAAGGATCAGGGCGAGGTTCGGAAAAGGCACGTCCAGGCTTTCGAGGAATATCGAGGTCTAATCGCCCGGTAATGGACCATTACCTCGCAGGAAGATAAACAGGGCGACGCCCAGGGCGAATGGGGCTGGACGACCTCTCACCTATCAAGTCTTGATGGCCTGTCACTCCGTGGAACTCGTGGGGCACACCCGGGGAGTGTGGGGGTGGAGCGCTGTTTGGCGCGAGACTATTTAATTCAACTTTTGGCGCGCTTCCCTCACTCTCAGCTTTTTACTGGTGTGCATTCTATTCTAAGTAAAAGCCAGAGCTTAAACTTGATTTAGAGTCTGAGTCTTTTATTTGGTCTTAGGCATTCCTGACACACTGCTCTATATCCAGTGAAGAGGATGGAGGGGACCAAAGAGAGTTGTTTTCTTATCTGGGATTAGACTGAAAAGTACCTCACCTGCAAGGATGGGAAGGAGGAGGAAACTATTAACGCTGGACAAGAATTACCAGATCCCCATATATACCTGCAAACCTCAGTGCCTCATTTTCTATTGCAAACTTGTGTGTTTGTGTGTGCATATATTTATACGCACACCCCTCTGTATCTAAAACGGCACATCCCAAGACCAGCCAATCAAGATAGCAAGGCTCTGTGTGAGCTGTATCTGTAGAATGTAATGAAGAAGGTGGATCTCTCCCTCTCTGATCACCACAATATTAACCCCTTCCTTCTTTAACCTCAGCACTAACCCAAATTTACGGATCAACTTGGAAAGGAGATTTCGCAGCTTCATACGGAAGTGGCGCCGCATGTCATCTGTCAATCTTCCAATGGCTTCTAACTGTAGAAAAACACAGGCCTTAAAAGTTTGGCCACTCTCTAACCACACCTCCCAAAAGCCATTCCTGCCAATCTGCTCTGACATGCACTGACACCTTGGACTGGTATCTTGCTACTTCCTAATTGCAGTAGGAAGAAAACAGTGCCATGAAGAGGACAAAAGATTAATTGACTTCAACAGACACTTATGAATTCAGAGCTACTTAAGGCAGGACAGGTTCTAAGGATTCAAATACATTTCCATATTCCCCTTTTTTTAGTTATATAAACTAGGGCTATCCCCATTCCCAGGATAGCAGAGCTCTCAGTGTGCTTCCCCATTCTCACCATGGTCTCCAAGTGCCGACCCAGTAATGCTGTGTCCAAGAGCAACACTGCCACCTTAAGGAATCCCAAAGCTGATTTGACAACATCCCGTGTTCGTGAGCCTACCATGAGGCAAACATGTTTCACCAGCTGCTCCAGATCATCTGACCCAATATGTTCTGCAATAATACAGATTATGTTAGAAGGATCAATATCAATTCATCAGATTCTCTTCAACTCTTAGGAAAACAACCGCATCCTTTGAGCTGCTACCAGACATCAGTAATTCTATAGCTAAGTAGCAACCTACTGTGACTCACAGTGCCAACAATAGGTACTGTGCTGAGAAACTAAAGGTTTGCAGTTCTCTGTTCAAGAGTCAATACATCAGAAACACCATTCTTAGACATATCTGTAGAAATGTTCAATCCAGCTAAGTTCAAAAGCAGCCCCAAACATCAGTTAGTACTTTTATCTTAAAGTGGTTGCCAGTATCAGCAAGAAGTTCTGCTCTGAACTGTTGCTGGTATAAACTGTTACTCAAACCAGTTTTCAGCCTCTATTTTCTCACCTTTGAACTCATACAGCAGACGGGTAAGAGCAAGCACAGTGCAGCTGATCATAGTGACAGAGCCAGTTAAGCCTGCATAGACCAGGAGGAGATAACGCTGTATTCCATCTGAAAGGAATCATGCAAGAGTTTGTATATTGTAATTACATATCAGGCACTCAAGAACACTTGACTTACAACATGACCGATGGAAAGCCTCACAAAAAGACCAATAGCTGAACAGAAGCTTGTACAGGAAAAAACACCATGAAGACAATAAGCTAAGACCCAAGTCTCAAAGCAAGTATCTTGGGGTATCCCACCTCAAAATGATAAGGATCATAAGTTCAATCATGGAGCAACTACTTTGTTCAAATCCTGGTGTCTCTACGTAGGATGAACACCTAAAGAGCCATTACAATGGATGGACCATGAACTAATTTAATGAAAGACAGCATTCTAAGACAAGAGCACAGGTATCAACAACTGACAGGTAATATAGGGAAAGTGATGGGAAACAGTGCTTATCTGAGACTGGGATGATCAGCTTTTTAAAATAAACAAACATTTGTATTGTATAGTAAAGCAGGCATGAGTGTACAGAATTTTAGTCATAGTTATATAATCTCAGATGCAGAATTTGATACCTATATGGATGTGAGGAAAATCTAGGAAATGAATGGATAATGCCTATGGAAACTACAGTTGCAGAAAAGGGATAAAATACTTCTTAGGGATAGATGGTTGGAATTCAGTGCTCTACAGAGATGGTCTGTCCCATAACTCAGTCTTCTCAACAACATGCTCTTCACTTGGGGATGTGCAGCTGGTGTGCTCTGATCATAGAATGTTCCTTTTTTTCCTACAATGTTCACATTTCCTATCCTGGCCAATGCTTCTGAAAATGTTTGAATTAACCTGGGAATGCTTAGACTGGTTCACTAAAGGAGAAAAAGAGAACATACTGTTGCTGGACCTCTGTCTGGCACATCCCTATTTTGGCTTTCAACTTTCTGTATATCCAAATATGGGGAAGGCTATGATAGCTAAACAACCTTATGCAAAATAACAAAATACATCTGGTTTTATTAATTTGTATAAATTAATCAATGCTTTAGAATTCTGCAATTCAGAGTGAAGGAACATTAACTGTATTCAAACATTGTACTAGATCAGAGTTGTTTTAACCAGGGCTTGAAGGAGCCATATTTAGCTTGGTTCACAGACACCAAAGTTCAAAAACCTGCACTGTGGCTTAATGTGAAACCACTTAATTAATCAGACTAGCAATAGGAAGAAGTTCAATACTAAACCTGGAAAAACTGAAGCATTCAAGAAGGAAAGGGATGCAATGTGGTCTAAATGGAAGAGGAGATGGAGTAGAGCTAGCTTGGCAAAGAGGACCACCATTTTCACACAGAAACCCATGTAGGCAAACTCACCATTTGAAGTGACACTGAAGCGTATAAAGGTGCGACCAATTTCTACCAGCAGATTGTAAGCATTTGTGCGAGCACCCACAGACACTTCTTTGGTGCAGAGGATCACCTGGAAAGAGCAAAGACATCAGTCAACAGTCGGATCACTTACCTGCTGCCTCCAACCTAATTTTAATATCTGCACCACTTACCATTCATTTAACGAGGGAGGGGGGAAAAAACTAAGAGAACTAGAATTCCAACCATTATTCTAAATGTTACAATTACAATAGTAACAAAATTAAATAATGTAGAAGTTTCCTAGCACAGTAATTATTTTTCATGAAAGACTCAACTAGGAGGCTATAAAGGTTTTCAGCAGGCAATTTTCTTAACTTTGAGGAACTCACAATTCCAGACTTCTGTCCTATACTCACTATCTAATATTTACTAATTAATGAGAAAACGTTTTTACTTATTGAAATGTTATTTAAACTTAAAGGCAGACCCATTAACTCCTCAGCAGCATTTATTGCAAAGCAGGCAGATCATACACTGAGTGAGGGGAGTTACTCTTCCAACTGTAACGGAGAAAGTTTCTAAATTTAGTTTGCATAAGCCCTGCAAATAATAGTAGTAACACACTCCAGGATACTCAGGTGCTAATTTCTTCACCACAAGAATGCTGAAGAGAAATAGGACCCTGCTTAGAGAAAGACCCAAAGTTTGTAACAAAGAAGAGAAAGCCAAATGGAATCAAAGGAGATATGGAACATGCACGGTTCCCTTCCCTCTTTTACCACTTTGCTGAGAGCCTTGCAAGCTCTCACAGTCAACTGTGTTCGTCCAGACTGGTTTATATTGCCCCTTCTGATTTGCTACTGATGTTCTATGTTGTGGGACTTCTACCTTACTTGGTTTTAAATAGTTTTACAGTTTTAAAGTATTTTCAGAAGACTTTTACTGTGATATCATTGCCGTTCCATTTTGGGATTGTTTTAAACTTACTTAAACTTAGTATGGCCAAAGATCAGGGATGGTTTTATAGTGAAAAGTAGGTTTGACATTTTATAAATGAATAAAATAATGAATAAATGAGTTTTGTTCCATGCACTCCTAATTTTTCTCCATCTTCTGACAACGTAACTCCACACTAAAATTTCCAGTTTCTTCAGAGCTGTGATAGCCACTCTTTTCCCGTGCTCTCTCACCTCTGGTAGCAGGGCTGTGACAAAATCTTCATGTTCCACTGTCAGCTGTTTGATAACATGGAAGAGGCACTTCAGCCGGGGCTGAGAACAAAAAGTAGAAAATGAGAATAGATATGGAAGTACACACAGCACTCCCAGCCACCATTCTTTGATACTCATCACAGGCTTTTGTATCTTATCTACTCTGGATGGTAAATAAATTAAAGATTTTTCCTTACTCTCTTGGCAGGTGAAGTTGCACTGGTCAGGGAGCCCAGTAGAGCATGCTTCAGTTCCTCCAAATGACTTCGCACAAAATTATGACATGCAGGTCGGTCAGAGGCACACACTTCCTCCAGCACTCGATAAACCTTTTTCTGTATTCTATGATCTTTGTTCTAGGATGATCAGACCAAACAGATTATTCAAAATATATAATTTGCATACACAAAAGCACAGGGACTCGATTGTCACAACTGTGAAAGGGAAGACACCCATGCCCTGATGTATTTTGGGCTCTACTTCTAAAGACTACCTGGAAATTGCAGTTGGTTCAAAATCAGTGGCCTGCTTATTGCTGGTGCTCATTACTTTGAGTAACTTACACCTATTTTGTAAGGCTGCACTAGCAGCCACCAGGTTTCTGGGTCCAAACTGCTACTTTTGGCTTATAAAGCCTTACATGACTTAGTGCCAAGGCTCCAACCAGACCCAACCTGCCTGAGATAAGCCTTCTGAGAGAAACTGCAAGTGGTGCCTCACCTTCATGAGGTGAGGCGGGGTTAAGGCCAAAAAATTCAGTTATGGCACCTCTACCATGGAGCAGCCTCCCTGTAGAAGTGACAGTGGCCTCTCCTCTTTGGCAATGGCCTTCTGGGAACTACTGAAGCTTATCTTGGAGGGCCTCCGGATTTTGGCCATTTTAACCCTTTTAGCTTATTTAGCTTATATTTTATTGTTTGGGGTGGGTGGCGTGTTCTCGAGTTATTACTGTGGACATTAAAAATTTTCAGCATATATTATGTATTCTTGTAAGTTGCCAGGAGTCTTGAAGGATTTTGCAGCATACAAACAAATAAATAAATTCAAGAAATAACTATAATCCAAAAATCAAATAAGTGGCCATTGCTATACTGCCTTTGGCCTAGCCCAAGCTACATGAAAAAAGCTTATAAGTGAGTAGTTTCAAGTGGCTGAGAGGATGTTTAAATAAAAAACATGCATTGTATGGATCTTTCCAACAAAATGAACATAATTCAAATAATTTAATCTATTTCCTAGCTGTACAAAAATTACTTAAGAATAAATGGCTCCCTCACAGTTAGTAAAACATTTTCCCTCACTAGCCAATATGAAATAAGGATTACATGTAGTCATGAACCTTAGTTGGGGTATTTTCTAATTATACTTGAAAGGGACAGCAACAGATCTTATTTATTAGACCAACAAAACTCTAGATCAGTGTTTCTCAACCTCAGCAACATGGCTGGCTGGGAATTCTGGGAGTTGAAGTCCACACATCTTAAAGTTGCCGAGGTTGAAAAACACTGATCTAGATGATAGGATTGTACCCACTAATATGGGTAAACTCACACCACTCTGTTTGGACCTGCCAAACAAAATTTTAATTGCAGCTTCTTCAAAAAGTGAATGAAAAGTATTATCTAAAGCTCCTCTTTCAATCTGAGAGCCTCAGTGATCAAAAGCAGCAGGGTCGCAGTGTGAAGTGTCACAACATAGAACCCAACAGCAAAGAGTAACTCACCTGCAGGGAGGATTGGATGTTGCCATACAGGGCATGCAGAGATGACTCATCAGCATAGGGAGCCATAGCTACAACAAGATCCAAAATGGAAAGCCTGCAGCAAGGAAGATGCAGTTAGATGGAACCCAGGGCTAATAATCTTCAGGAGTTTGAGCTCTTTCAGAATAGCAGAAAAATGAACTTATTACCGCATAAAGCTACCAGGTCTAGGCGAGATTAGGACTGGAAAGACTACATGGCTGCCCCTGAAGTGTATTTTACCCCTCTCATTTCCTTCCCACCTTATCTAAGGGACTGGGAGCGTGACAAAAAAATATGAACTTCTGACAGAAGAAGATATGACCAAAAATAATAGATGCTTGTTCCACACAGGGATATAGATAACTCTGATTTATGCAGTCCTATTTTCTGGAGCAAACGGAAGGTACATGGCAACTCAGGATATCCACTTGCAGTGTAGAAGAAAAGGTTACAAAATAACGCCTGTCTTTCTGGAAACTTTACCTAGTGAATTCTGAACTATCAGGACTGGTCAGTTTCTCACAAGCTTTCTCCAGGAAGGAACTCACCATCTGCAGTGAGAGATAAAAGAGAAAAATTCAGAGGGCTGTTCTTCCAGTGCCACCAGCACATACAATAGATTCCAAAATCAGTTTAGCTTCAGATGTCTTCCTGTTTTAGTACTCTAGCAAAGGGTGAAGATCTGAGACCCACACTTTGTTCAAAGATCTCTGCTCACCCGTGCTTCAGTAACTGTCAAGTAGGCCCGGATGGTGTCCAGTAAAGAGCGACGGTGCACAGAGCTCTCACCATCATCACCTTCTTGGCTGTATACATTGAACATGATGGGCAGAAAATTCTTTGCAAAGCGTCCAACCTCAGCCCGCTCAGCCTCTGCAAATGGAAGCAGAGAATGGAATGAAGAAAGAATTACTCTGAATGCAGTGAGTTTCAAACAGTTTACCAGGACCAGGCCTTTCCATCACAGGAGCTTCAACCTCAGACGTACCCAGGCAAGATTACACATCATAGTCCTTTATTTCCTAAGACTGTCATACAAATGGAAATGTGGTGAAGAAGATGCTGACAATATGGCAATTCATTAACAAGCCCTGCTTACCTGTTTGGCAGCCCTTATTTATTAGCCTGCGCAGAGCTTGGCACACTATCTGCCGCAGATCAGAACAGTCGCTAATAGCCGTGCCCAGAGTGCGAGCCAAACCTTTGAACGAGATTGCCACATCTGTAGCATGGTTGCAGAAACTAGGCAGCAGGGTCCAGACCTGAAAGAGAGAAAAAGGCAAGGCCAACACTTTTACCTCCCACATGGTATATTTCCAATGTCAAAATCATAATATCCTTGATACCAGCTATCAAAAAAAGAAACCAACCAACCAAAAAGCAAAATTCCTCACTTGCCACTGGAGTGTATCGTAGATCTTAGCTTCTAAGTCCTGACCTGCCTGGGCAAGCTCTGTGGCTGCAAAAGAGAGAGATCTATTCATGATTGTATTTCAATAGGCGTAGAAATAGGAATGAGGAACATCTGGCTCTCTCCAGATGCTACTGAACTGTATCTCCCAGCTTCTTCATTCTTCATGACTGGTATTCTAGTTGGTATTAC
Organism: Candoia aspera; assembly: GCF_035149785.1. NCBI lineage: Eukaryota > Metazoa > Chordata > Lepidosauria > Squamata > Candoiidae > Candoia > Candoia aspera. Next base: position 46,739,872 of record NC_086158.1, on the reverse strand, counting down.
TGGAAACTAATTCAGCAACACTCACCAGAGCACAAAACTCCATCCTTACGTTACAGTTAATCAGGAAAAATAACTGATACCATTGTGCCTGCCAAGTGTCTGAAGTTCATACGCCATGCAGATCACAGAGGAAAAGGAAATTATCATCATGAGATATTTGACACATATTTCTTTACATCTGGTCAGTAATCAACAATTTGTTTACTGAATACACCCAAAACTTTTCACGATGTTATAATATATTCAGAAGGAGAGAGAAAAAGAAATGTAATTAACTTACAATTTTAAATTTTGATTCTTATAAAGTTATATATACCAATTGGTCCAAATCCATAATCTGCTAGGAAAAAAAAATCACCTTAAGAGTCTAGCTTTTATTTTTGGAATCATCAATTGTAAAGGTGATGGATTCCCGGGTTTGTTCTGTCATGTGTCTTTTGATGTCCAAAAAACTTAGGTTTACTTGTAAGTAACATAGCTTGTGCTACTTGGATGTCTAATTACCTCTGTTTTTTAGAGAAGCAGCAAGTGGCAGGAAATGACTGGAGAAAAAGGCAAGTGGTGCACTTTGGATGTGGTCTCGGAGCACAGGAAGGAGCCAACTGCGAGGAAAATCCAGTGTCTCTCTGTAGATAATACAATGGTACAATTAAAAGGAGTCAGGAAACACTATCAGTGAACATGTTTGATTTGGGTACTAATATGCCTTTCCCAATGCTTTCTGTTTCTAGCCACAAGAATGACACAGAACCATAGAATTCCAAGGGACCATTTAGGCCAATGTTTCTCAGCCTTGACAACTTTAAGATGTGTGGACTTCAACTCCCAGAATTTCCCAGCTATCAAATCCAACATCCAGCTCAGGAATCTAAATCAAAGCAGCTCAACAGCTGGCTTCCTAGCTTCTCTTGAACATATCCACCGGTAAGGAGCCTACTACCTCCTTCCCTCAGTACTTATTTTACATTTTATTTTACTAGGCTACAAACTGTTGGCTGACTCTAAATAGTTTACAATCCCAGGATTGTAAACAGGATTAAAAGAACTGTGAAACAGAATGAGATAAATAACACTGCAAAACATTCCTATGCCAAGGACCCATTAAAATCCACATACACAGGAGGAATCCTTCTCAATTCAATGACCCCTCAAAGGCCTCTGGTGATTGGCATGCTGCTCTATTAACCTTGAATTAATAATACAAAAATTAAATGGTGGAGCATGAAGCATGGCAATTGCCAGGGGAGGCATGCCCCACAGGCCCCATTCTGCCTACTACTGGTTTATATGATGGTAGGAATTCCAGAATTCCACATAAAGCATGACACAGATGCTTGTTCCAAGAGTCACATTTCTGCCCCAGTTAGATGTTCAACAATATCAAAGCAACTGTATAAAAGTGAACTGATAAAAGGGATAAGCTTTTTGAATTGCCATAGCTCAGTGGAAAACACATGACTTACACATAAAAGTCCTACGATGCAAGTCTGAAAAACTCCTGCCTGAAATCCTTGAGAGCTGCTGCCAGTCCATGCCAATAATATTAAACTAGATGGATCACGAATCTGAGTCTGGAAAAGATGACTTCCTATATTCCTTATTAAAAAATTTAATCATCATAGAATACATAGATGAAAGAAAAACTAAGTTGTTAAGGAGACCAAAACAACCAACAAAACCAAAAAACCCTTTAAAATCTTTTTTCAATTATTTCTTTGTAATCTTTTGGGTTTCTCATTTGTCTTTTCAATGTATGTACTGCATGTATTTATTTCAATGCATATTTCTCTTTTTAAATGCTAGGGTCCTTAAAGGCAGCTAGCAGGCAATCACTCAATCAAAACTTACAATCCAGGTAAGAACAGCAGCTAAAATCACATGAGAGGGGTTCTTCTTTGCTTTGCTGAATTAGTTAATTTTGTTTTAAAGCCTAATAAAGTTTCTCTGAAGTAATTGGCAGGCTCTTGTCTATGCAATTATACTACACATCAGATGCCCTCTTAATGCCTTGTGCAACTGCAGAGAAAGCCATCTCTCAAGCTGAATAAATGGGGGCCTTGCCTTGCTGAACTGAGCTGCTTTCAAAATCTTTGCAAAGTCAATGAAATTACAAGCCACTCTGCCCCTTCCTCTAGAATTTAAAAGGCTAAAGGGCACGCTAGTATAAAATATGTTCCCTACCCCAAGCCCATTTTGGGACTTTGCTTCTCTATGCGTATTAAAGTTATTTCAGAGCACAGAAGGATAATGATAGGGAAGCATCACAATCCTCCCACACATTGGCCTTGCAACCCACGAAGATGGAAACTGTACTCACTCTGTGCCATCAATATTGAGGGGCACTGCCTTCAGCACCACCTCAGGGCCCATAGTGGCCACTGCGGCCCCCAGAGTCTGGTCAAGCAACACACTGTGGGGAAAGTGTGAGGAGCTACGCAGATCAGCTAGGGACTGTAGACACTGCAGTGGAAGAGAAATAAGAAATGATCATATGGGAAAAAGCATCACTAGTTTTGCATATCCTCTAAGCACAGATGGCAACCAATGGCTTTTGGAGTCCCTCAGATTGCATAGCTGAATTTCAGCAGTACAAGTGCCAAAAGTAAATCAAGTTTTTTTTTTCTTTTGAAGAAAAAACACAATAAAATGGTGTGAATTTAAAACATATTTAACAAACTTAAGAACAAAATGTTTAAAAAGGCTGCCCCACTTGCAGTCTTATTTTGCAGATTTTGCTGTATTTATTTATTTATATTTCGAATTTCATCACCATCCATCTCACTCAAAGAGCAACTCTGGGAGGTTTACAATAAAACTAAAATAAATACAGATTAAAATACAATAAAAACAGTACTTCTTAGAAGAGAGCCAGTTTGGTCTAGTGGTTAAGGCAACGGGCTAGAAACCAGGAATCTGAGAGTTCTAGTTCCACCTTAGGCATGAAAGCCGGCTGGGTGACCTTGGGCCGGTCGCGCGCTCTCAGCCCAACTCAGTGCACCCCAGGCAACTAGCCTCCTCGCAGTACACCCTGGGCAACGTGACTTGTCCCGGCTAAATAGTCTACACATCTGGCTGCTGGACCTCACAAGGATTTCCCAGCAAGAAAAAGCAGCATGAACACCAAACTGCTATGCTATACGATTAAAAAAAAAAGTACTTCTTAAATATAAATATAAAATCCAAGATGGAGATATTAAAAATTCTTAATTTAAATTCATGGGGGCCTCTTTAGGGTGCTAACTACCCCCAGTCTTCTCCCCCGCAAAACATTAATTGTGCCTGGCTCTGGTTGAACTCAACTTTCTCAACTGTATGCCTGAAGAAATTCAAGCTGCAGCTCCTTCACATTCACAGTGGGGGAAAATCATTCTAAAAAATCTTTCCCTCTAGTGATTCAGATCACTGGTCTTCTGATACCAGCTGTATAAACTCACATTATGTCTCCTTAATATCCAGGTTCTTAAATCCAGATATCAGCAACCAATAATCTCATGGCTTTACTCTCGACATGTTCTCTTTATTAAACTGGATACTTGCGAATGCCCTGCTTGTCTCACATGCCATAAAAGTTAATGTGACTTTACCTTATGCATTACAGGATGACACTGCTGCCCACACGCTTCAAAGAAAACCCTCAGCACTTGCAACACAGAGGCCCATGCTGCATGGTACTGGTATGTCAGACCCTCTTCCACTGCTCTGAAAAGAAGAACATCCACTGGCAAATCAAAAAGGTCTCTAAGTTGCAATGTTTATAATAAACGAAGAATAGGAGGTTGTTACCCTTCTGCAACCAGCTAAGCTATTTTGTGTACCTGAATATCTTGCAAACATGAGCAGCAGATCCAGAGGGAGTTGCAGATGAAACCAGTCCTAGTTCTGCCATGTGAGGGGCCACACACTCATTGAGCAAAACCTGACCCATACAAACACACATATGCATCAGTCCACATTCTCTATAGACTAAGAGCACATAAGCCAACAATGACAGTGCAGGAAGAGCATCACCACAAAAATGCACAATAAAATGCCCCACAACTCTTAAATTAACAAAAGCTCCTGAAACATAGTTCCTGCCAGCTTTGCATGATACAACTAGAAGGGCAATACAATACCATTAGGGTCTGGGCAGCAGCAGCCACAACCTGGCCGTGAGGAGAAAGGAAACAGTTCACAGCCACGCTGAAGAGACGAGGAAGATGAGCCCAGCACAGATCCCACTGCAGCCTAAAATGGAGAGAAAAATTATTTCTGACTATCTTGAGCAGCATTTTCCAGACCCCCCAATGCACATCCGCCCCATTATTATCCCATCTTCCTCTCCTTACTTTGCTAGGTTGACGTGTGCCCGCTCCATGACAGCCAGCCAGGCCAACAGAGGCTGCAAGTCATTCTCATGGGGTACATAGTCATAAAGGGCCTGGAGGAGCAGAGCAACAGTGTGTTATTTGAACATCTAAGGCTGGCTGTGCATCCCTCCCCCCTCCAAACACCACTACAGCACTACTCACCATGATGATCTGGGCATTAAGTTCAGCTGGCAGACCCAATGGAGATGGCTGGGCAGCAAAGAGGCTATGAAAAGCTTTCATAGCACATGCTGTCACTAGCTGGGCAGTGGTGAGGAGAAGAAAGATGAGTAATAATTACATCTAATTGAGAAATCCTCGCTCTTGCTTTTCCTCTCTTCCCATCCCCATAACTAGGAAATCAAATAGGATGCAACCCATCCATTTTCTACAAAAGGAGCATTTGGGTATGCAGCTAGGCTAAACCAAGGGAATATATAGAGAAAATGCATGTTTATCATTCATTCCCACTGAAGCTCTCTGATCCTCCAACTGGCCTGCACAGTTGAGACTCGACAGCTTTCAAAAGCCAAGGCAGCACAAAGCCAACCTTCAAAGAGGAGGAAAACTTACTACGTGACTCAAGGTCATAACTCGGAGCAAGGTCTCACAGCAAGATTTGACAGCTGGAGCAGGAAAACAGGGCAGTAAATCACGCAGCAGAGTCAGCACATGCAAAGTTGTTGTGGCCTCCTTAGCACCTGAGGAGCCAAATAAAAATTAGTCCTACTATTCTCTCAACACACAACTCATTTACTATTGCTCCTTACAGAGTTTGCACTCCATTCTGCAAGGTAATTTTACAATCATCTTAGGATTGTGCAAAGCTCCGGAATAAATATATAACATTAAAATCCTGTAACAAACAAAATCGACATAAGGCAGTTTCAGGAAGTAGCACTGCATTTACTTGAAAAGTTGAAATTAAAGCAATCCTTACTCAAAAAAGGATGATTAGACATAAACATCTTGTCTGCCTCTTGCTGTGTTCTAAGTGTCTTTAAAATGAGAAAATATTTGTAGGAAAAACAAGCTGGCCTTTCAGCAAATTTGCTTTAGAAGATAAAAAGAGGAATTGACTAGTTTCAGAACATCACTTATGCTGGACTTCTGCCAGACTGCTGCAGAATACCTGAAATTCTCCTGATTCTTGCCCCATCAACCAGTTGTTGAACCACAGCCACAGCTCCCCTGCTAAAGGGTTGCGGTTTTTGTTTTTGAAAAGCTCACCAGACTGGTAATCCAGGGAGGGGTAATTCAGGGAGAATAATATAGGGGTCAGAACTAGGGCCACCCAGAGAAAAATAAATGAAACAGCTTCTCATCACATGAACGGGATACCTCCAGATTTCTCAATTTCTTGCACGCAGAACTTAGCAGTAGACAGTGCAGCTGGGTGGTGTAACGGAGCTCCATCTCCAAATAGGAGCTCACTGCCTCTGAGGATACAGCAAACACCATGCTGAGCAGCCTTGCGGACCTGCAGCAGACAAGAACAACGGGAGAGGCTGCAGGCCGGGCTAGAACGTTTGCCCAACTTCAAGCCATGTTATATTGGAAATTTAAGAATCAACACCCGCCCACCCAAATTGTGAACCATGAACTATATAAAATTTGAACTCACCTTGGGCTTGACATGGACTGTGAAGCTGAGAAGGCCATGGAAAACTTGTATTGTCACAGGGTAACTCCATGTCCCCAGATTTTGTCTTCGCAGCAATGTAGCTAGGCAGGAGAGGACCTGATAAGGGCAGAGAATAAGGACAGAAATAAGGCATTGTCCTACAAATGCTGGATATCAAGAAGCATCCTTCCTGACATGTCTGGAAAACTCTTAAGCCAGGAGTTGTTTTAAATTTAATGTATTTGGCAATGAGTGCCAAGCAAAATATTGTACTTTTAAATCCAATAATAGACTTAATTCAATCCAGCATTCCTTCACACATTTGTTTACTGTAACTATAATTCAAAATGCAGAGGAAAAGGGCCTCTAACAGACTTGTTCTCTCTTAAAATATACATTTAAAAATTTTAAAATATACATTGCAGGAAACATTCTATTACTCACAAGAGCATCCAATACCTAATATCCAGATAATGCATAGTTGGCCTCTTCTGATGCACTTACCCATCGTAGAGCCAAAGTAGAGTCTCCACAAGCTTGTGAGCCCAGAATCCCCATAAAAGCCTTGGAGGTATCAGAGAATTTCTTGATCAGTACGGGGCTGGGTACACTGGGGAGGATTCAGAACATGAGACGCATCAATGAGAAGAATTAACACCAAGTATTCTACTACCCTTTGCATTCAGTGATTTCATTCTTATGCAACTAAATTCATTTGGTGGCACTCTGCATTTTTACCCCTCAACTCCTGCTTATAAGATGCACAGGCAATGAGGGCCAGACCACCTTCCTGTAAGGCATTATTAGCATACCCACTGTTAAGTATAAAATAAGGACGCACACGGACACACACACAGCATACCGGGAAGTTCTCATCATCTGTCTCTCCCCCTGACCCTCCGCAAGAACAAAGTCAAGGAGTAAGCAAACTTGGACACAGTTGCAGTGATAAGGGAGCACAGTAGAAGAAATGGCTTATAATTTCATAATGTTCCACATAAATATATAAATCTAAGATATTCCCGTCTAATAAGTTAAAAAAAAGAAGGATGTTTATCATTGACTCATTGCAGAATCTAGAGTCTAACTTGCAGTAGGACCAAGCACATTGGAAAATTATGTCTTCTTTTCATCCCAGCTCAGTCTTGGTCCAAGAAACCAACTTTGTGGCATGGAATTTTATAGTGGCCTGCTCAGTTCCTTTTAGCTTCTTCTCTGAATTATCCTAAGGTGCACTCCCAGACTGCATCACAAATGCTCGTCATGTTCCTACAACTCACCGCTTCAGTACTAAATTCAACAGATAAGCAACAGCAGCCAGGGATTCAGGAGATTCCACAGCTTCCAGAGTAGTCATCTAAGGAGACATAACACAGTGTAGGAAAGCAAGAGAAAAACTGGAAGAATGGGGCTTTATCCTGAAAGATAACTGGCCTCCACATTAGCCTATCTATATACTATTCTTTAATGTCTGCTGGTCCTTCCTGCCCCATCCTACCCAGTGGTCAAAAGCACGGAGGTGTTCTCTCTACAGCTTCAGATCACTGGTATTTATAGTGCACAGTGAGGATCTCTGAGACCAAAACGTGGAGAGGGAAGGGTACTTTTAAAAAATAAGCTCACTACGGAATACATAAAGGAGCAAAACAAAAACTTGTAACATAAAGAGGGAATCCATGGCCTTTCAGATATTTTTAGGATTCTCATCATTCTGTTTTTTGTATAAATATTGTGCTATATATTTTAATGCTCTGCAATTGCCAGACTATCAGTTGGATGCATTTCTTTTGATACTTACCAGTACACCAAAATACTCTGTCTCACTTTCTGTACCACCCTGTGATCGGATTACCTCTGTGACTGCAGCCAATACTGCACATATCTATAAGAAATCCAAATTGAAGAGTCAAAAACTCTATTCGCCCAATTAAATTGTGTTATATTATAACTTGTGATATATTATATTTCTCAATTTATACACAAATCTTGCTGATCCCATTCATCAGCCTGCTTACAACTGTTGAGAGCAAAGAAGCATTTAGTACCCAGACAGTGGTACCAAAGCTGAGACTCCAAAGAAAATTCAAGCCTTGGGTATCCCTGTCCTGTTCCTGTCTTCCACAGAGTGAGACTAAATAGTGGAAAATGTTCGCTATTATTTAATAAACATTCATTTCTGTAATTAATACTCCACCCATATCAATATAGGCTCTGAGTGGCTCACATTAAAATATATCTAAAAACATTAGGTTCAAAAATAAATTAACCCAGCCTATGAAACTTTTATGCAAACATGGTTAAAAGTCACAGAAACCTCAAACCCCAAATGCTTGATGGTAAAGCAAGTTTTCACCTATTCCCAAAATAACAGAACTGTTAGGGCTCAGGGAGTAAGCTGTTCCAAAGAAGCAGAGCTGCTACCAAGAACACCTGCTTCTGAGCTCTTCCTCCCCTCACATCCAGAAGAGAGAGAGCCCACGACTTCCCTTACCAGGCTGACTGAATAGAAGAGGCAGATTCTATTAATATAACCTATTCACTTAATGAATGGCAGATGGACACCATCTCTGGAGACTAATGAAAGTAAGAAATATTAATCATATACAGTACATTAATCATATACAGTACATTTAGCAGTTATTATAACCAATGAATGAACAGCAAAGAACAAATGATCCAATCCATTTGGTTAGACAACCACCATATCAGCTAAGCCTTGCCAGTTCAACTGCTTCAGTCTGTCAGTACTGTTGTATTTCACTGTCCACACAGTCTATTCTCTTGGAATCTTTTGATACGGTCTCTTCTCTCATCTTCCTTAGTTTCCCTTCAATGACTTCTTTGCAGCTGCTCCTGTCACCAACCATCTTACTTCCCCCTGCTCTTTCCCATCATTCATGCCCCTCCCGCCACAAGCATTTTTCCTATGACCTTATATTCCATTTTTCTATCAATAATATCTGTCTCATAGAAGTCAGTCTTCAAGAATGTTGTACACTCCTCCAAGAATATTCTTGAACTGAATTTCTCAGATTTCAGTGCACCACTGAAGATTTCTGACATCACTGCATCACTTACAGATAAACAGTTAGAAGATCAGTTAGAATTATCCCTCCAGGTATTATAGTTCTTAAGAATATGCATTTTAATATTTGTCAGGAAACAGAAGCTGCTGAACCTCAAAACCACCATACATATATGTATTATTGCCTGACATGCTCTGCAACATGAATAGTGGTCTGTTTCTCCAGTTACCCAGCTGAACTTCAGTATCTCTTCAGCAGACATGATAACAGGTTTGCATCTGAGGGAGGTGGCTGGAGAACTGAAGCTCACTGGCACAATCTAGATAGGGAGGATCACAATCTGTAGCCTAGTAAAGTACTATTTGAATTCCCAAACTGACACTGCATCTGTGTATTCTGTTCAGAGTCAGGATGTCTGCTCTGCACAAAATTAGGCTGTTGAGGTACTGATAATCTAAGCTCCAATCAAGTAATAAGAGTGCCTCTTGCTCTTTGCTAGAATTCTACACCCCTCTTCATACATTTTATGCTCTTTGCAGAGGGGTAGCAGGGTTAGCCTTTTGCAGAAAAAAACCTAATGAAGAGTCTTGTTAATCACAACATTTTTTTGATTTTCATAAGAGTTGGCAGCCACATACCTCCTTATGGGCAGCAGAGTTGGATTCCCAAAGACGCTGCACTCTGCTGAAGGTGAGATTGGTGCAGTCAGTCAAGCCACTCAGGAAAGTTGCAGATGATTTGTGAGTCTTAGCAGCTTCACTGTTATCATCTTCCTCCATAAAAGGCTTAGCACTCTCTCTAGGCACAGGTCCTGATGACTGCAGTTCATTATGTAGTTTCAGGGCATCTACAGTCAGGTTGCTGTTTTCTGTGAGAAAGGCAAACATTGAGCTAACTCTTGAAGAATCACTATCAGGTAATCTACACAAGGAAGTTCATAAATAACAAGTCAAGCTGCCAAAAGGCACCCAAAACAGAAATACACATACCACAGCTTTTCAGAACCATACCCTAATTCAAGATTAAACAGCATATTTGTAAGCAAATAGGAATGCAGCAATTAACAAGAGCCAGCTTATCACAAAATAAATCACACCAGCCTAGCATTACCACCTTTATCAACAATGTTGAATAGATTGGGGGAATGCCATTGAGAAGAGTGTAATCTATCAAAGTTTTGATGGATCACACTCTTGATCTCAGCAAACTTTTGGTAAAACCTTTCATGATACTCATTAAGAAAATGGTAAAATATGAGGTAGATGAAAAAACTATTAAATGAATTCAAAACTGGCTAAATGACCAGATAGTTCTCATAAATGGCTCCACATGAAGAGTAACACAGAACTCTGTCCTTGGCCCTATGCTGTTCAACATTTTGTTAATTAATGATTTTTATTAATGACCTGGATGAATGGTTTGAGGAGATACTTATCAGATTTGTAAATAAAGACAAGATTCAAAAAGAAGTAGCTTGGACAGTGGACTCAAGGAAACAGGACAAAATTTTACAGAGAGAAATGTAAAGTCACACTTCTGGGGGAAAAAAAATAAAGGGCAAAAATATAGGATGGGGGAGACCTGGTTTGGCTTAAGTATCTATGAAAGGATCTGGGTATTCACAAGCACAAGCAGATCACAAGCTGAACATGACCTGACATTGCAGTATAGCTGTTCAACAGACATGCACTATTTGGGGATGTATTAATGAGAGTGGAGAGTCCAGATCACAGCATGTAACCGTCTCATCTATTTTGCCTTGTCAGACCCAACTTGGAATATTGTGTCCAGTTCTGGGCCCTGTAGTCTAAAAAGGATATTGACAAACTGAAAAACAGAAAAGAAGATTCAGGGTAGATCTTAAGAAAAAATTCTTAACAGCAATAGCTGTCAACTAGTGGTATATGTTTCCTCAAGAAGTGGCATGTTCCCCTTCACCGGAGGTCTTCAAACAGATGGGACAGCCATTTGCGCAAAACACTTTAGCGGATCCTTCACTCAGCAGGCCATTGGTGTACATGACGTCTTAGATACTTTTTAACTCTATGATTCTATGATGAAGTCCTTACAGCTTCAAGAAGTGGGTCTGTTTCATCCGCAAACAGACACGGTTGATCTATCGTTACTCAAAATCCTAGAACATTCATAACTGGAATAGTTATGCCTCATTAACGCCCAGTGAGCTGAGGATGATGATGATCAGTATTAAGACCGAGCAGAATCGGCTACCACAACTGAACTAAGCCATCGCCTCCGTCGCTGCGCGGCTGCTGCTCTTTCCTTTACATACCCGACCGGGGGGCGAGCAGACGACCACGTGCGGCCAGGCGATAACGTCGTCCCTCCGGATTGCTGTCGCTGCTATGCCCTTTGCGCCAACGCTTGAGTTTACCGGCCGTGCCAGAGCGCAACTTGCCCGAACGGCCCATCCTGCTCGGCTCTCCAAAGAAAAAGACGCAAACCACGTGCCGGGTCTACTCTCACTCTATTTTAAGTAGTTCCGGTTACCCACTTCCGTACCGAATCCCAACTTCCGATTCTTCCATTTTGCGTTCTACTGCAGTTAAAGAAACAAAAGGCAAAGACACGAGCTCCGAGACCCTTGTTTTTTCCGGCTTGGATTTCAATTCCTTGTGGGCGGGCAAAAATGGCTGAGGCCTGTACGTTCATGTAAATCAGTGTTTTTCAAAGTGGGCAACTTTAAGATCTCTCGACTTCAACATGCTGGCTGGGGAGTTCTGGGAGTTGAAGTCCACACATCTTAAAAGTTGCCCAGTTTGAAAAACACTGCTGTAAATAAAAGGCAGGGAAAGAAGCTTACTTCTATTTCAATGCTTTGAAATCATAAGACAGAAGAGTTCTGGGATTTTTTGGCCCATTCCACGTCTTTGTTGGCTGTTCCAAATAGAACTTGTCTTAAGAGCACACATTGAGGCAGCATCGCTACTAGGCAGGTATGTGGTTCCGAAGTATGCAAGCTTTTAATAATTCTCTGGCCAGATGGTTGAAAGGAGGGAAGAAAACAAGGACATTTTTCCTCCAAAGGGTTGCTGGGGAAAGAATTGACCAACAGATTTAACTTCCTCCTTCCAGCATCCCTAAGATAACTGTATTGCTAAGTTTTTGTCTGCCAGAAGCCCTGTCGCAGATCCATTCAAGGCAAGCCCAATATTTTGGTATCAGCAACTGACCAATAAATACTGGCTTCTCAAGAACTTCAAGGGACACAGTACTCAAAGTCAGGCAAATTATTTATTTTGGCATGCAACAGAATCCCCAAAACACATTCTTTTCAAAAGTAATAATAGTAACAGCAACAACAGTTCCATTACTCAATATGAGTAAGTGGAATGATAATCTTCACTAATGATAGGACTAATCCTATTTTTCTGAATGGTGGGTATAATCATTTTAAAAAACAAAACGGAACATGTTAGTCCTATTTCTGTGCCATTAAATTTAAATGCTTGCCATTGTCTGCAGAAGGTGATAATACTAAAAAGTTAATGATGCCCTCACTTGAAGCTTGACTCCTGGTGACATGGAGATATCTACTGTATGCAGGGTTTTTTGGCAACAGTGCACTAGTGGTTTGTCACTGTCTTCCAAATGGCTTCCTTTTGTAGATTACATCTCTGGGATTCCATGGTGGCCTCCTTCCAACCAGACTAGATTCTCTTTAACTTGATGAAATTGATGAGGTGTTGCCACCTGCTAGGATCGCACAAAACCATTTCCTGAATTCTGATGCTTAGAGGGCATTTAAAAATATAGAGACCCTGCAAGTTAAAAATCTTCATATACATCACATTGTTTCTGAATACAAGAATTTCAGTAGTAACCTCTCTCCTTTGCATGCCTACTTTTGAATTTTTACATTAATCTGTACATAATTTGCTGTTCTTGCCACCTACATAGAGAAGCCTTCAAGTCAATAGTCTCCATTAAAGAGTCATTTGAGAAAACAAATCAGTTTCTATCTCAACAAAATCAATTTATAAGGATGTTATTGCCTACAAATCTTGATTTGAGTGACTGCCTATCTCTGTGATTCAGTTTGGCAGAAGAGTGCATATAATCTGGCATTAAAATTAAAATATATTCACTTTCTGTATCTATCCATCTCTATCTATCTATCTGATATACTATATACTACCCATGTCATACCTGGCACTGTGCACACAGGTTGACATATGCCTGAATTTTCTTTACCGCAGAGCAGTTAGTTATCTGTATACGGAGGATATCAAACAGTCCTTGTGTTAGATCACTTCCAGGTCCAAATGAGATCTGTTGCTGCTTATACACTCCCCAGGGCAGACTATTGAGCTGGTCCATCTCTGCATGTAATGGATCCAGATGGATTCTAGAGAGCATTTGGTTATTTTCCTAGTTATCAGCCTCCCCCAAAGGTTAGATAGTGACCATCCTAATGGTCTACTAGAATCTAGAAGAAAGAGCTTTTTCAGAGAGCATCTGCTGTAGAGATGACGGGTGTGCACCTCTCTATCATGTATTATCACTGCGTTGTTACTTTTGCTTTTAATGTTGATTATTGTAAACTGCTGGGAATCCACATAGTTATAAATTACACAAATAGGTATCATGTACTTCTCGTTCCCAATTGATAACTGACAGAAGTTAGGTAGGGGAAGTGATCCACAGTGTTGTTAAGAATTTGTAAAACCCAAAAATAAACATTCAATTTATCATTAGTCTGGGCTCACTTATTGTGAAGGCCCAATAGACACAGTAAGACTTAATTTTAAATAAAAATGCCTATCTTTTAACTCTTACAAAAGAGCCGTTTCTCTCTTGAATTATTCAAAAGTAAAAACTGTTGAATTCAAGGGAAATTACTCCCAGACATAGGTTATAATTAACGTAATTGAATTGGGGTTTTTTATTTCCCAGTATCCAGAAATGAATAGGTATATACATTATAACTGGATTGCAATTTTAAATTGTGGCAGAAAGGAAGAAAATCCTGAAGTTCTGGGGTAGAGTGAGGGTATCTAGGGTTGGTTGTTGGGGCATCCTGGGAGATGACTGAAGTGTAGAGTTTTGTTTTTCGTTTTGTTTTTACGGTTCTGTAGTTTTATTGTCATAAGCTGCTCAGAGTTTTACTTTAAGATAGGTGGCCATACAAATCTTTTAAATAAATAAATAACCAAATTAAATAAATATTTTGCATTCCAGAGCAAGGTTTATAAAAGTTGTAATAAAAATCATACAAACAGAAACAATATACTTTAGACAATCAGGTATGTATTACATTGTATCTGTTTATGAGCATTAGGGAATATGTGTGAAAGGTTTTATATGCTTGATTAAGGCACATGATGGCAAACCAGACCTCTGAGGAAGATGACACAAAGGTCTTTATGGAGTGGGGGGTGCTGAATAAAGTTTACATTATCTACCACATGTGTTGTGAAATAACTGACTGTCACTAGCAGCTATTTTTTTTAATAGTAATTTTATTAAAGATTACAATTTACAACAATAAAAACTAATACAAACTAATACAAACTAAAAAAAGAATAAAAAGAAAAACAGAAGGTGCAGAAAAGAAAAAGAAAAAAAGAAAAAAATAGAAAAGAAAGAAAAAAATAAGAATATAGTAAAGAAAAAGAAAATAAATATATAAAGAAGTGACTTCCCCCTTCATCACAACTATAAAAAATTTTAGTAACTTATCACCTTCTCTTAAAATACAGCAGATGATTTTGCCATATCCCATCTCTTATCTACAAACAAATCCATGAAGCCTTGTCATTTTAGTCATGATATCAGCAAAAGACTTCTGAAGAAATGGCGAATTGAATTCACAGAGCCGACAACTGTGGCGGTATGAAGAGCGGGCGAGTTGACCGGCTCTTTGTAATTCCTCTCTGGACAAGGAGAGGACTTGAGATCCCCCACAACTGCTCAGGCAGTTGCTCCTTGCGAGTAGAGCACAAAACAACTGGCTTGGGCAGGTTTAGAGCTCTGGGAGACGAGGGAATAGCCATTTTGCTCAAACCACGGTTGGCGCTTTTAAAAGGACACTGGGTTCACATGCTAATCACTTTTGGAAATTGCTTGTTAGCTGCTTTTCAGCTATTAGGAACCTTTGGATCGACAAGTTTTACAGCTCCAGGTGAGTTTCCTTCAGTCCTTAGTGAAATAAGTTTTAAATACAATTTTAAGGACTTTTTAATCACTCTATTGCTGTTAATAAACAGCAAAGGGGTGATTAAAACTTTGATTTTAGAAAGTCACAAATGGACTAAGGGTCCAGATAAATTTGAAATAAGATTTTGAAATTAATTATAAAGAATCCTTCCTGTGGGAAAATGCTTGTTTTGAATTCTTTAAAAAAAGTAAGACTAAAAATGGGACACTAGAAGGAACTAAAAGGAACTAAAGATTACAGTTAAAGGAGAACACTCAAACTTGATTTACAAATACAGAACTAAGCAAAATATTTTAACAGTGGACATACTGAAGGATATTTTTGAACAATGTTCAAAATTTTAAGTCTCTGCCTCTATAGACTGTGTTTAAAAGATGCTATGGAAGAGGAAGAATTATTACCTGACATGACTGAGACTGATTTAAAAGTGGATTTAAAAATGACAAGACAACAAGAATGACATGGGAAATTACACTGGACACACAAAAGAAGCCGGTTAATTTGTATATCCCCTTAAAGGGATATACAAATAACAAACCAAGAGAGTGAGCTGGATAATTTTCCTATACTGGATTTACAAAAGAGGTTTGTTAAAGCTTTGAAGAATTTTGTGAGAAGGGACAGAAAAAATGGAAAGATTCTAGGACATTATTTGAAAAGACTAAAGATCAAGATGGTTAGAAGTAAAAGGCAGGAATATGAAGTTGTTTATTTGATCAAGGTTAAAATAGATATGCTGTTATCTCTGGTAACCCTTAATGTCAGCTGCTATTTTTTGTAATATAACGATTTTAAGTAGCTGGCAATCACTCGGATGATAAATAGGATTCTCTGCTGATCTGGTCTTTTATTCCTGGCTGTGCAGCACATTCTGATCCCTGAGGAAGTTTTCCTTCTTTCCTTAAATATATATGAATAATGCTGTGTGAATTCAGAGGAAAATGGGACAGTCGCGGCTCGCCAGCCGACCTGACACTGCTTCTTACGTGCTCATCAGCAATGAGCCCGAAGGACCGATGGTACAGAATACCACCTCCTAAACGCATGCGCAAAACCTTCATAGTAATAATCACAAAATGCACGTAAGAATTTTAGCTGGAGAAAGCCTGCTTGACCGAAAAACAGGACATGCGCAAGACGAGGCTGAATTCTTTGGGGTCATTTAGCACCTCTGGAGGGGTATAGAGACTGAAAAATGTTGAAGAACTGCTTAGGGATGGAATTCTTGTTTCCTTTTGAAAGTATTTCTTATTTCCTCTTTGGCATGAGAAGTAACGGAGAAATTCTCGCAGAAAAATTAACAGCAAAGAGACAAAACAGGCTCTTTCTAACTCAGTTTTTTCATGTGGCAAAAAAAAAGCAGTGGAAAAAAATTGCTCTACCAACTATCTTTTATTCTTACGTGGCGAGTGGGAGGGGGAATATCTTACAGAAATAGGCATTTTTCTAAATACCATAAGGAGAACTGAAAATGTGCAATCAAATCTACCCCGTTTGAAATAACGTAAAGCTACCAATAGTATTATCTCTTTAGATCTTTGTTGTTGTTGTTTATTCGTTTAGTCGCTTCCGACTCTTCGTGACTTCATGGACCAGCCCACGCCAGAGCTTCCTGTCGGTCGTCAACACCCCCAGCTCCCTCAGGGACGAGTCCGTCACCTCTAGAATATCATCCATCCATCTTGCCCTTGGTCGGCCCCTCTTCCTTTTGCCTTCCACTCTCCCTAGCATCAGCATCTTCTCCAGGGTGTCCTGTCTTCTCATTATGTGGCCAAAGTATTTCAGTTTGGCCTTTAATATCATTCCCTCAAGTGAGCAGTCTGGCTTTATTTCCTGGAGGATGGACTGGTTGGATCTTCTTGCAGTCCAAGGCACTCTCAGAATTTTCCTCCAACACCACAGTTCAAAAGCATCGATCTTCCTTCGCTCAGCCTTCCTTATGGTCCAGCTCTCGCAGCCATATGTTACTACAGGGAACACCATTGCTTTAACTATGCGGGCCTTTGTTGTCAGTGTGATGTCTCTGCTCTTAACTATTTTATCGAGATTTGTCATTGCTCTTCTCCCAAGGATTAAGCGTCTTCTGATTTCCTGACTGCAGTCAGCATCTGCAGTAATCTTTGCACCTAGGAATACAAAGTCTTTCACTGCTTCTACATTTTCTCCCTCTATTTGCCAGTTATCAATCAAGCTGGTTGCCATAATCTTGGTTTTTTTGAGGTTTAGCTGCAAGCCAGCTTTTGCACTTTCTTCTTTCACCTTCATCATAAGGCTCCTCAGTTCCTCTTCACTTTCAGCCATCAAAGTGGTATCATCTGCATATCTGAGATTGTTAATGTTTCTTCCAGAGATTTTAACTCCAGCCTTGGATTCCTCAAGGCCAGCTTGTCGCATGATGTGTTCTGCATAAAAGTTGAATAGGTAGGGTGAGAGTATACAGCCCTGCCGTACTCCTTTCCCAATCTTAAACCAGTCCGTTGTTCCGTGGTCTGTTCTTACTGTTGCTACTTGGTCGTTATACAGATTCTTCAGGAGGCATACAAGATGACTTGGTATCCCCATACCACTAAGAACTTGCCACAATTTGTTATGGTCCACACAGTCAAAGGCTTTAGAATAGTCAATAAAACAGAAATAGATGTTTTTCTGAAACTCCCTGGCTTTTTCCATTATCCAGCGGATATTGGCAATTTGGTCTCTAGTTCCTCTGCCTTTTCTAAACCCAGCCTGTACATCTGGCAATTCTCGCTCCATGAACTGCTGAAGTCTACCTTGCAGGATCTTGAGCATTACCTTACTGGCATGTGAAATGAGTGCCACTGTTCGATAGTTTGAACATTCTTTAGTGTTTCCCTTTTTTGGTATGGGAATATAAGTTGATTTTTTCCAATCTGATGGCCATTCTTGTGTTTTCCAAATTTGCTGGCATATAGCATGCATTACCTTGACAGCATCATCTTGCAAGATTTTGAACAGTTCAGCTGGGATGCCGTCTTCTCCTGCTGCCTTGTTATTAGCAATGCTTCTTAAGGCCCACTCAACCTCACTCTTCAGGATGTCTGGCTCTAGCTCACTGACCACACCGTCAAAGCTATCCCCGATATTGTTATCCTTCCTATACAGGTCTTCTGTATATTCTTGCCACCTTTTCTTGATCTCTTCTTCTTCTGTTAGGTCCTTGCCATCTTTGTTTTTGATCATACCCATTTTGGCCTGGAATTTACCTCCAATGTTTCTAATTTTCTGGAAGAGGTCTCTTGTCCTTCCTATTCTATTGTCTTCTTCCACTTCCGCGCATTGCTTGTTTAAAAATAATTCCTTATCTCTTCTGGCTAACCTCTGGAATTTTGCATTTAATTGGGCATATCTCCCCCTATCGCTGTTGCCTTTTGCTTTCCTTCTTTCTTGGGCTACTTCTAGTGTCTCAGCAGACAGCCATTTTGCCTTCTTGGTTTTCTCTTTCTTTGGGATGTATTTTGTTGCCGCCTCCTGAACAATGCTGCCAACTTCTGTCCAGAGTTCTTCCGGGACCCTATCTACTAAGTCCAGTCCCTTAAATCTATTCTTCACCTCCACTGCATATTCCTGAGGAATATTCGTGAGCTCATATCTAGCTGATCTGTGGGTCTTCCCTAATCTCTTTAGTCTGATCCTAAATTGTGCAAGAAGTAGTTCATGGTCTGAACTACAGTCAGCTCCAGGCCTAGTTTTTACCGACTGTACAGATGTCCGCCACCTTTGGCTGCAAAGGATGTAATCAATCTGATTTCGGTGTTGTCCATCTGGTGAAGTCCATGTGTAAAGCCGTCTCTTAGGTTGTTGGAAGAGAGTGTTTGTTATGCAGAGTGAATTGTCTTGGCAAAATTCTATCAGCCTATGTCCTGCTTCGTTTTGTTCTCCCAGGCCATACTTACCTGTAATTTGAGGTGTCATTTGACTGCCCACCTTAGCATTCCAGTCTCCTGTGATGAAAATAACATCTCTTTTAGGCGTGTTGTCCAGTAGGTGCTGCAGATCCTCATAGAACAGCTCTACTTCAGCTTCTTCAGCATTTGTGGTTGGGGCGTATATTTGGATCACTGTGATGTTAGATGGCTTGCCCTGAATTCGAATTGAGATCATTCTGTCGTTTTTTGGGTTGTATCCAAGCACTGCTTTAGCCACTTTACTATTAATTATGAAGGCTACTCCATTTCTTCTGTGGTCCTCTTGTCCACAGTAGTAGATCTGGTGGTCATTTGATGTGAAGTGGCCCATTCCAGTCCATTTCAGTTCACTGACGCCCAGAATGTCTATCTTTAATCTTGACATCTCACCAATAACTACATCCAATTTGCCCTGGCTCATAGATCTTACATTCCAGGTTCCAATGGTGTGTTGATCCTTAGAACATCGGATTCGCCGTTCACCACCAGCACCGTCGGCCGCTAACCGTCCTTTCGGCTTTGAGCTAGCTGCGTCATCACGACTGGGGCTAGTTGAGCTCATCCTCTGTTCCTCCCCAGTAGCATTTTGACCATCTTCCGACCTGGGGGTCTCATCTTCCGATGGTATACCGACATATCTCTGGTTGTACTGATCCATTTAGTTTTCACGGCAAGAATACTGGGGTGGGTTGCCATTACCTTCCCCAGGGATCGCATTTAGTCTGACCTCTCTGTCATGACCTTCCCGTCTTGGGTGGCCCTTCACGGTTTAGCTCATGGCATCATTGAGGTGCTCAAGCTCCAGCACCACGACAAGGTAACGATCCTTTGCGGAGTCTTTAGATCTACTCAGGGAAAAACCAATGATCAGTCTGCATGCAGCTTTACACTTCATTGCATTTTTATCTTTTTTTAAATTACAGTTGTCACAGAAAACGGAATGAAATATAATGAACCCTTGCATTTGTCTGAGTTTTGCTTTTATTAATTGCAGGAAGACGAAAGAGAATACCGTTACCGGTGATGGACGCGCTAAATTGGCTCTTTAGGCTATACGCACTGCATCTAGAGGAAATTTAACATACAAACTAGCCTTCTTCCCACCGCCGCCCAAGGTGCACGTCACCCAAATTAACCCGGAATCTGCGTAGCCTCCGCGAGTCTGCAGATCGGAAGGCTACGGGAACGCCTGCGTTCTCCAGGGGTAGGCGGCTCTTCTCTCAGCGCATGCGCCCTGGCCGGTGGAGTCTCCTTGGTTGGGGAAGTGAAAGAGAGCCCTTAGTTTGCCTGCGTTGCTTCGGTTCAGTCCCTTCGGTTCGGAGTATGGCGGCTGCGTACAGGCTTGTGTTGGTTCGGCACGGGGAGAGCACCTGGAACCTCGAGAATCGGTTCAGTGGCTGGTATGATGCGGATCTGAGCCCAGCGGGGCAGGAAGAAGCGCGGCGCGGCGGCGAGGCGCTGAGAGGTGAAGATGAGGGAGGAAGCGGGCAGATGGAGGGAGCGATGCAGAGGTTGATGCTCGCTTGTGAAACGGCTGCAGCCGCCGCTGAACAGTACTCACTCCGAGAAAATTGGGGCGGGTGGGGTGGGGGGACTGATTACCCTAAAATTTGTAGGGGCATATAGGATGGTTTTAGGAGGACGAATTATATGGGCCATAAATGTAGTCTGTAATTAACGGTGCTGAAATTGTGGGATGGAGAATTCTTTTATTCGACTTTAACCATCTGGTGTGGATTTTTTTTTTATCCACTCTCCACGGGGTTTAATGTCTCGGGCAAAGCTCACTCCTTGGAGGGTAATTAATAGCTCCTGTCCGTGTGTCCCCCAGAAGTATCATTGAATTCAGTGCGGTTAGGTTTTTGCGTAAAATTGGCGGATACAGGCTCCGTGATGCAAAGAAGCTCCCTATTTTATGTTAAGAGTGAGCAATGAAAGGCCGAAGTGGCTTGGGTTTGGCGTTTTAGAGAAAACGTTTCTGAGGCACCCGCATTTTCTGTCGTGACCGCGTGAACTCGCTTAGTGGACAAAGAGCGAGGTTTTGTCTGGGCACGTGCAATCAGACTCATCCCTCTCCGCGGCGAAACACGATACTCTCCTTCCCGCCAGAGGCTAAAGGGAGGAGTCCCATAGCGGCCGGAACCCCGATACTTCTTTCAGCGTTTAATGCCTGCTACCCCTTAATTCCGGCAAACCCTTTGCCAAGCATGCTATCGAGCTCTTTTGTGTTTTTACTATGGCTTCCTGGACTGCAGGATAATAGAACAAACCATCTTGATTATAAAAATACCGTGTTCTGCATTAAAAAAGGGACGGTTTGAGTAGGTGGCAGCTGCCTCTTTTTAAGAGTCTTTCTCCCTTGCAAGCTGTGCATGCTTGACAGTCACCTTGGATTAGTCATTTTTCCATCTTTCCATGAGGGCACTCCATGATGCCTTAGCTGCTCCCAAGGCAAGCATCCAGCAATAACCTAATAGGAGACAGGAGACAGTCTGGATTCAGAAGCAGCTCTATAAGACCTCCCTACATTTTGTTTGCTATATTGGCAATTGGGTGATACTTTGTTAGGGAAACGTAGCAGGAGCTGAGTCATTCAGTGCTGCAACAAGAGAAAGGAGAGCTTGTGCCCAATGCAGGAAGTGGGGGGAGATCCAGGAAACAGTTAAGGCCCAGCATGGGCACCTCTGCAATCCTGCTCTTTAATTTACCTTAATGCCTGAAAGTGAACCTGAGTCCTCAGAGGCTGAAGAGAACCTTCTGCATTATCCACAACTGTGGAATTCCTCAGAAGTTCCATTTGATCTCTGTCCAGCCAGTTATAAAATCTGTAGCCAGTTTTTAATTTTAATATTCATGTTTTAACCCATTATACTTTTAATTTTGTTGACTGGCTTGAGAGCTCATCTGAACAGAATGTAAATTGAATAGTAAGTTTGGCCTTTTCCTGGGAATGCTATCTAAAACAAGATAACTTGAATTCAGTGTTGTAGTATCCAAGAAATAAAAAGTTCTAAGTTAAATTCCTTTCATTCAACAATTTTAGTGTCATTCGTGTGTGCATGTTTTATAAATTAAGTTTTTCTTTTAAAATTCCACCTTTCATTAGGAGATTCTGGCATGTATCATTGTCCATGCCTGTATGTCCTCATTCACTTTTCTGTGTTGCACAACTGCTGCTTTCTCCATCATGGCATTAGTTTGCATTATTGCACAACCCTCTTACCTTTTTTGCACACTGGAGCAATAGGAAACAAGGGAGCATAAGGTGATTATGAAGACCTGATAAATGCTGTTAAAGCCGTTTCTCTCCCAAGATAATTAATTATAGAGCACTAGCATCATCTTGTTCTCTGAGAACTTTTTATTCACTTGTAAGATTATTTTATGTTCATACAGGGAAAGTTTAGTCCCTTTAATGCTATATGGTCAGAAGGGGCACTATAACAATTACTTTATTAATTATAATTTTTTACTTTTTCTTTGCTGGAAGGGCAGTATAGGTTGTGAGAACCTTTCTATCACAATCGAGGGCTAGGTGGAGGATGTCAGATGGGTGCCCTCTGGAAGATAGGTGGAGGCAGGAACTAGGGCATGAAGACCAAGAGGGTTTCTGAAAGGGGATGTTTTAATCTTCTACCTCCTGGGCCCATCTGTCTGCTGCATAGCGATATTTTGTCAGTACTGCTGCTTATTTTACATATAATAGCAAATCTTTAATGGACAAATGTGAATATAGGGTTTCCATTCTAATATGCTATTTTACAATGTTGAGGGTGCTTCAGAACAACAGATTAGACGAGTCAGGGTGGATTAGCTTTATGTGTCAGCTATAATTGCTGTAAAGGCAAATGTGTTACTGAGCATTTGAGATACAGCAAGCCACAGAACTATTAAATAAGCATTATATTTTCTGGGCTCTTCCAGATGCTAAATATGAGTTTGATATCTGCTTCACATCTGTGCAGAAGAGGGCCATCCGTACCCTCTGGACTGTGCTGGATATCCTTGATCAAATGTGGGTGCCAGTAGTGAGGACCTGGCGTCTCAATGAAAGGCATTATGGTGGCCTAACAGGCCTTAACAAGGCTGAGACAGCTGCTAAACACGGGGAGGCCCAGGTCAAGATATGGAGGCGTTCCTATGATATCCCTCCACCGCCAATGGAGCCTGATCACCCTTTCTACAATACCATTAGCAAGGTAAGATGGAGTGTTAATCTGATGGAGTTAGCTGTTGCTTTGCGAGTGGAGAGGATTATTTTAAAGTAATTGTCATGCTGAGGAACCCTGTGATTAGGATATAATTACAGTATGACTTCAATTTGCCCTCTTGCTTTGCTGATTTTCAGCCCAATGGATTCACTGTAGTTCTTTTTTATCTCATTTGACCCCTACTCATATAGTAATGTCACCAGCCCGCTGTTTTCAGCAGCCATATCTTTAGCCTTTTTCCTAGGTTTCTATGGGATGTGATTATATTGCTGTGCGTTTTGAACAGAATTTTAGAAGACAGATTGCTTTCATGCAATTAATCATTGACACTGGTCTTTTCATGGATGTTTATATTCTATGGGTGGGAACAGTCAAGGCTATTCTTAAACTGGCTGGAATTTTCTACCTATGCAATGTTTGTTAATGAATTAAGAAATAGCTAGAGCACCAACCACATGTGTTCTTAAACTGTAGTAGGTTTTGCATGTACTGTGATAATATAATTAACATAGGACACTATTTTAAATATTTAAAGACTAGATCACCAGAGAGCTACATAGTACAATTAAATTGCAAACAGGGTTGCTAAAGAGGCAACCAACCCAGATAAGTAAATTTGGGTATGGATCTAATAATGAGTGAATGATACTGAAGGTAATTTTTCAGTGGTTCAAGATGGTAAAAATCAAAGCTTTATTTAGCGTTACACAACTTCATTAGATACCCTTAACAATGTATTATTTATTGCCTAGCAATAATTTTTAAGTTATAGTACCACTGATATAAAAAGGTCACTGAGCAGGGATTACAGGAAAAAAAAAAATTACAGCAGCCTATATGAGCTCTGAAGTGCCTACTGTATGGTGTCAAGTGAGCAGGTAGTTTCAGATCTAATTTTTCTACAGCATTTTTTGAAATGAACATAGTCTATAACATAGCAAGTCAATCTGTGATATTAAGTTACTGCTGCCTTTCCTTCCCCAGGATCGCCGCTATGCTGACCTCACTGAAGATCAGCTCCCTACATGTGAGAGTTTGAAAGACACCATTGCCCGGGCGCTGCCATTCTGGAATGAAGAAATTGTTCCTCAGATCAAGGAAGGCAAGCGAGTGCTCATTGCTGCCCATGGTAACAGTCTCCGGGGCATTGTGAAACATCTAGAAGGTGAGTATTCTGCTTGTAACTTAGGAACAAAAGCAGATTAAGCCTGGCCCAATCTAAAAACAAGTTGGTTGAACCAAAGTTCTCCGGTAATAGGTCCTGAATGGAGTAATATAGTCAAGCTTCTTACATGATTCATACCTTACTCTTTGCAGGAATGTCTGAGGCAGCAATCATGGAACTCAATCTGCCCACTGGAATACCAATAGTCTATGAGCTGGACAAAAATTTGAAGCCTGTCAAGCCTATGCAATTCCTGGGAGACGAGGAGACTGTCCGCAAAGCTATGGAAGCTGTGGCAGCTCAGGGCAAAGTCAAGAAGTGAGGGCAGGCAAAGTAATCAGCATAACCCCTCCTTCCCCTTCCCAGCACATGCCTCAAGGGACTGGGCTGAAGAGCCAGAGATGGTGAAGCTGATGGGGCCATGGCTTATCCTTCCACATTCATGTTTCTCCAGCAGGACCTTGTTAGATATTTTAGAAGTGTGGATCATAGATCAGCAGGGTTACTGACAGAAACAAATCCCAGAGCAATGAAATTCAGTGCTGCTGAACTGAAGGGGCGGCCAAAGTTTTTGCAAGAGAGTCTCTGCTGCTTTCATTTCACGTGAGACCTCCAGTTAGTCAAGTATTACTTCATTTGGTTTTGCCATTCAGGATGGTTGCAAGGACTGCTTATTTTTCCTGAGTTCTTTTTCTTTAATTTTGTAGAAGCAGCACCCCACTCCACTTGAACATTTTTAAGCTGTGTTTGGACCTATAGTCTGATTGTGTGTTGGGTACCAAAAGCCAATTCTTATTTCATTGCCTTCTGAACACTAGGAAGGAAGGGCGAGACTAGAAGAAAGGAATAGCTCCCACTCTGGAATTTCCACCTATGACCCAATGACTGCGTACAGTGCCAGTAAGCCCAGATACTGTGTCTCAGCACATGTTGCTTTTCTACCCCATCGTCTTGTGTGGTGTCCCTGCCTCATAGTTGGCAGATTTACACTAGAGCTCACTTCACTGTACAATGGCTGAATCTGCCCTAGTCTCAGTAAAATAAAGGAATTATGTGCAATAGCTGCTGTGTCTGTGTTACTTGTAAGAGAGGCTTATTAACAGTATTAAGAAATCTGGAACTATTCCAGTGAAGAAGAACATCACCCGGGTTGCCAATTTTAGGTGAAACCAATCTCCTCCCCATATGTGTGTTTGTGTGTGTGAGACTCAAACATAAGGGTACATATGCATAACTATATATACCTGTCAGAAACCACACCCCCAAAAGGCAGGACCAGGATAAAAACAAGTAATTGAATCATTACTGATTAAAAGTCCTTTTCTATAAAATAAAGTACCACATAAAATTATCCCTATCTCCATTTTCCAACCATTCTTTTCATATACGCTTAACACATAGAAACGTGGTATTACATCTATGCATTCTCATACTGCCTTCTAGCAGGAACAAAAAAGGAAGGAAGTCTGGATGAATAGGTAGCTGCATTGGAAAGAGAAAAGGGGGCAACTGGATGGAGGTGAAGCAAGGAAAAGAATAGCTGAACATGAAAGGCAAGAAAAGAACTATTAAAATCTACAAGAAAAAAATTTGCCAGATAAGCAGAGAGAACGAACTCTGGATTTCCCAAGTTGATTGGTGAGGGATAAATATTTGGGGGGAAGCCCATCATTTGTGTGGCCCCTGACATGCTACTTCAGGGCTATATACAACACTTAGGCTGAAAAACATTGTGCACCCCAGATAGCCACAGTGATATCAAAAATAAGATAGGATGTGTACAGGAAATACAAGGACATAGATAGGTGGAATAAAGCATTTTTGATGTGGGACTTTATTGAAAAAGAATCATGCTCAAATAAGCATGTGTGTTTTGCTTTCACCTCTAGAAGCTATTCCAAAGCTTGAGCACCAGAAGGATGCTGCATTGTGCATTATTGGGACTTTGCACATCTCACTATCATGTACTGTCAAGAGATCCATGGTTGCATAATTTTATATGCCAGAGGGTGGCTGGGTGCCACAGTACAAGCTACTTCAGTGGATTGGCAGGAAGTTGTCATCGTGTCTCTGTGTCGTTGTGGCAACTGAGGTTCAAAAGGACTTTCAATTAATGTGTATTTCAAGAGAAATAGATGGATATTGATTTAGGCTTACTTCCTGTACAGGCCAATGTCTTGTAATTTACAAAGGAAAATGCAGGCAGGTGCCTTTTATGGGTTTTGGTTTTGGTTTTTTGCTTTTCCAAAGCAGAGTTTAGCCACTTCAGCTGAAGGTAGAAATCAGAGTGGAAAGTTTACTGATTTACAAAACAACAAAATTAGGATGCAAAATTGAAAATAAAAGGCTCTAATCATGATGTCCTGCACCAAAAAGCTCTGCTACGATCTTGAAGTCACAGCAGAAAAAGCTGCTTTCAAGTTCCTCTCGTTCTTTTCCTAGGATTAATCTTTTCTGGTACCAGTCGTGTGTCTTGGTGCATGCGTCATTCACTATGTCTGCAGAAATTGAGGCTGAACTCGGGCTACTTTGCGCAGCTCCTTGCCGTGTGTACTGGGACACTGCATTTCACACCAGCTGATTGGCACCATCTGTACCCCTGAGATCAAAAAGGAAGTCAATATTTATACAGACACAGCCTCTTGGGGAAAAAAAGACTCCTCCACTTATGAAAATTCCCTGCAATTAATTTCTGCTGTTGTCACCACCTGCTCATCTTTAAATTCAGTTATTCCAGTTCAAAAAGACTCCCCCATATGATGCATGGTTTTTACCTTAAAACTGAAGAATAGCTGCTATTTGCATGGACTGGATATTATTCTAGATCTTCCCATTTAGATATAGTGATGTTAATGGTGTACATGTTTCCTACAAAATCACACCTGCAAGGGGTGGAAGCTTAGAAGGTTCCAGTGTGTACATTTCAGCTATGGTTTTTCAACTTAGAATATAATTGTTCTTACCTGCTTCACTATGAGCCACCACTACCCCCAGCTCATTTTCTGCTGTGGTCAGCAAGTAATTGGATTGTACATCCCCTAAAGAGATCTAGTTCCACTGGTTAAGGGAAAATGTTCACAGAAAATCACAAATTTAGGCATAAGGGCAACAACAGAAAAAGGATACAACTTTGGCCAAAACAATATCTCCTGGACGGAAACTCTTGTAAACCTCTACCTATCAGCATGTGAAGTAGGGGGAAAGAGAAAGGGAATGTTAAAATGCTAGGACAATTTCAAGGGACACATCCTCTGGCAAATAGAGCAATGAAGCAAGGCCAGTTTGGATAAAGAAAGCTTTGAAATATCCATGACATTTTTTAAAATTTTGAACTAAGATACAGGTAGTACTCGCTTAATTACTGGAACTGAGACTAATTTCTGTTGCTAAGCAATGTGGTCGTAAAGCATGATGTCACATGACCACGCCCCTTAGTGGCGGCATTCCCAGCAGTCCCGGTTATCATCATTAAGCAAATCACTGTGGGTCGTTAAGTGAGGACCTCACGTGATCCCAACTTCCAACCAGCTTCCCCATTGACTTTGTAGGAAGCCAACAGGAAAGGTTGCAAATTGTGATCACGTCACCGCGGCATGCTGCAATGGTCAGAAATCCAGACCGGTTGCCGAGCACCCGGATCATGATCACATGACCACGGAGGTGCTGCAATGGCCGGAACTTTGAGAACCAGTCTTAAATACCACTCGTTCTGTGCCATGGTAAGTTTGAAAGATCGCTGAACAAGATCCTTAACCAAGGACCACCTGTATTCTTATCCTGGGAATCAAGCCACTGTCCCAAATACGTGACTACATTAATTTTTGTTTCTAACAAGTTTTTAGCTATCACCAGAAAATTATACCAATAGATGTGGAATAAAATGATTGAACATATCTATACGTTCATAGCACGAATGTCAGGGGGAAAAATGCTTCTTTACCATATTTTCCTCATTTGATATAACCAAATATAAAGCCCACTGACCTTGTCTTTCTCTGTAGCTCGGATATCTTCTCTGCTATAATAGAAGAGAAGATGAAATCTTAATTTTGCCATTTTCTTCTCTCCCCTCTACGACAGTCTTATAGGACAAGCGACTGTATTATGAGTAGTGTAATTTAGAAAGAAGTTAGCTAATTTATATGAAGATTATACATAGCCTGCAGACTTTTAGAACCAACAATACCAACTCCTTAATTCTCATTATCACTCAAATATCAATGATGAGAATAAGACGGAGTATTAACATACTGTAGTTGGCTTGCTCTCTCACCACTAATGCCACCTTCAAAGGATGCCCTCAACCAAGATTTCTTCATACCGTATTGTTCCACGAAATGGGGATTTTAACGGTGTAGAACCAACATATAAAATGTGCACCTTGGCAAAACGAGAATTAATGCTGCAAACCTGGAGGGAGAAGGAAGAAGAGAAAAAGCAACTTTCAGCAATGATCTTATAACTTCAGGATTTTAAATGATAATACTGTCAGTTCTACATGGTGAAATATCCAAGCTAATTTCCAAGGTGGAATATGCAAGCCTTTTTCTTTCTGCAACATCATGCTGGGCCTGCTAGAGAATGAATGCAGGGACTAAGCAACTAAAAACCATAAGTAAAAGCAAATGCAGACAACAACACTGGCAATATACAGTGATGATAGTTGTGATCTAGGTTTTACATATTCATATTTACTGAAAGGAAAATTATCCTAAATTTAACCAACACAAGGGGATGATTAGACAAAAACCTAATTTGTTTCATTTATCATATTGTTAGCAAATCTAACATGACCATCCAATTTTAAAGATGAATTATCTGCCGGAGAAAAAAACCCCGTAGTCTCCACTTATTGGTAAGTATAGCATTCCGTCCATATGTACTACCTTTTATTTTCGTGACACTAATAGCTGAATTAACAATAACACAATGAAATTACTAGCTAGAGCTGTTGAGGCTACCTTGCATGTCACTGTGGCTCCCACATCAGGCAGTAGCTGAGATTCCACATCTCTTATCACGGAGATTACTGGGAGCTGTAGGGAAGTGCAAAACTGGCATGATTCACACATGCATTGTTTCAGAGTATTGAGCTACCACCAGGAGATAAGTTAGACTCAAACCCCTTCTGGATTGCCAGTATGTCATGTCATTCAGCACATGCAATCCTTTTCATTACCCCTCCCACTGTCACCCACAACACACACAGCTGGGTAGAAATGCTTGAGTCTCACCATGCCATTCTCGCTTTTCTTCATGAAACAACCAGCCAGAGAGGCAAAGATAGAACCATGGCGTGTGTAGGTGCCATTCCCAGGGGTTCCTTCCTCTAAACTGCAGAGTCGCTCTCCTGTGACATACAACACAAGCCAAAAACAGCTTATTTTCCCACTGCCACATCTGCCCAAGTTCTAAATACTCGTGCTGGATTGCTCTCACATAGCTTCTCACTAGAAATTACTTCCTGTCACACAAGTGCATGAATCTGTGTGTGAGACAGATAGATACTGTAGATGGATAGAAGAAATGAGTAAAGAAAAAATAACCCAAGAATAGCCCAACTGGATCAGGCCAAGGCTTATCTTAATCCAGCACTTTGTTTCTCACAGTGGCCAAGCAGAAATTTCTGAAGTGCTCTGAAGCAGAAAATACCCTTCTCCTGCTGTTGCTTCCCTACAGCTAGGAGGCATATAGTCCCTAGTCTGGAGGTAACAATACATCTCAAGACTGGAAACCTTTGATTAACGTCATCTATGAAGTTATCTAACCCCCTTTTAAAACATTCAAATAAATGATTATTGCCACATCCTGTAGTAATTAATTCCACAAATTAATTTTGCACTGTATAAAGAAGTGCTTCCTTCTGTCAGTTCTAAATCTCTTTCCAATCAGCTTCATTGGATGGCCCTGATCCTAATATTCTGAGGCACAGAGAAACTTTTGCTTTTCTACTTTCTCCATGGTATGCATGATTTTGTACATCTTAATCAAGTTCCCACTCAAGTGTCCTTTTTCCAGAGTAAAGAGTCCTAAATGTTCTAGTTTTTTTTCATAGGGAAGATGTTTGATTACTCTATTTGTTTTGGCAGCCCCTTTCTACACTTTTCCCAGCTCGTTTATATCTTTTTCCCCAGAGGTATCAACCAGAGCTATACACAGTATTATAGATGCATACCAAAGACTTGCCTATCAGCATTACAATTTGCCAGTTTTATTTTCAGTCTGGTTCCTAATGATCCCTAGCATATTTACCTTTTCACAGCTGCCACACAAAGAGTTGATATCTTCACTGAGTTATCCACTATGATTTCAAGACCAGTGTCAACTGGGATTTCATTCATGTATATGTATAGTTATGATTTTTTGCCCCAAAGTGCATCATTTACATTAATTTAAATTGAACCATACTTGATCAAGTATTCACCCATATTAAATAGATTCTTCTGGAGCTCCTCATAATCACTTTTGGTTTTGACTATCCTGAATATTTTAGTATCATCTGTAAACTCGGCCAGTTCAATACTTATGCTTGTCCATTTAATGGACAAGTTTAAAAGCACTGCTCCCAGCACAGAATCTTGAAGAACCTCACTTCTTACTTCCCTCCACAGAAAAAGTGCCCACTTATTCCTAGTTTCTGCTTTTGATTTTTTTAATCAATTAGCAATCCATAAAGGAATAGGTCCTCTTATTCCATGACTGCTAAATTTACTCACGAGCCTTTGAAGTAGAACTATCAAAGGTTTTCTGAAAATCCAAGTAGAGTACACAAAATTGTTTTTACTTCATGATGCATAATTAAAGAATTCACTACTGCAAGATGTATTTGTGGACATCATATTGAGGGATTTAAAGTGAAATTAGAAAAAATTGTGGAGGATTAACTACCAAAATCTTAAAAGGACCTCAGGATCGAGGCAGTATGTGACTGAATACCATGGAACAATTAATCATGCTCTGGTTGAGAGCTTTCCTGAAGCATCTAACTAAACCACTGGACAGGAGACAGGCTGCTGGAATATCAGATGGTGGTGGTTGTTCAGTCGTTATTCTGCCTGGAACCGTGATGGGTCCCTTCGCTAGATTTTCAGACAGGGCTGAACGGCTAATGGGGAAAGTAGGGGATTCCTGCACCGAATAGAGGGTTGGTCTGGATGACCTATCAGATCCCTTCTACATTCTACGAACTAAAACCGATTCCGACGGCGAGCATCCCCCATGGTCACGGTCATCCGTTTCCTACAAACACAACGCACAAAGACCCCCGAGGGCCTCCAAATTCAGCATATTCTTGCCCTAGAACTGAACCAAATGCCAGACATTTCACCCACAAGACTCCTGGGAACCAGGCCCAGGAAATTCGCGCGCAACCGAGGAACGGACCCTCTTAGAGCAGCTCCCAGCCCGCCCTCTCCCGGTCACCCACCAGGAACACAGTAGCGCGCAGGAGCCATGCCGGGCGACGGGAAGGACTTCGCGTCAGGGCCTTCTCCTACCCGCGGGAGGCTGGAAGGAGCCGCTTCATTGGGCGATTCCGCTCTCACATGACTTCCTTCAAGCACGCGTTCTTCTGAACACCAGCCCAGACCCAGTCACGGATGCTGCACAGTAACTGTAACTGGGAGGCCGGCGGAAAGAATAGTCCCTGAAGCGCAGTGAATGATGGGAATTGTAGTTTCATTTAGCTTTGCCAGCGTGTAGCCGCGCATGTGCGAGTGAGGATAAGGAGGAGGAAAAAAAGATGCTGAGAAGGCTGCAATAATCGAGGAGAGGTCTGTAGGGTGGGATTGACTGAGCCCAGAAAATGGCAACTCCAGGTAAGGTGGGGGGAGAGTTGGAAGGAAACCGATTCCACAGTGATGTCTACTGATAGACAGGCTTTCCCCTGTCTTCGGAAGAGTCTGGGTTTCCCCGGCTGGCGCCTCCAGAAGTTCCTGCATTGCTGTTCAGGGCTTAGCCTTCTTGCTGAAGTCTCTGGGAGCCTCCGTGCGTTTGCGTTGATATTGCTTGTTGCTGTGACACGAAGCTGGGATGAGGTCTCCTTCGCTGGCCAAAGAATTGCCTAGCTTTCTCCTTGAAATGCACGTTGGCAAGACCTCTTTAGATGCTTTGTTTTCTTGCATCTGTAAAAGGACGATTGGCCGAAGCAGACGCGCTTCCACTTCTTAAGCCTTGGTCTTCCCCAAAGATTCCATTGAGTTGATGCGATTCTTCTTTTCTTTCTCCTTCTCCACTCCGATATTTGTTGCCAGAGTCATACGAATGCCTAAGTAGCTGAGCTTTGCACAGAGGCGGAGCTACAGCCCAAGCACACCTTCTCAGCTTCAAAGAGTTAAGAACTAAACCCTTAGAAAGCGGTGCATTGGCTCTTCTTCGCAGGTTCTGCTATGTCGTGGGTATGCTGGTGTTAATTTGGTTAGTAGCAGACAAAATACTTGAGTGTGCTAGTAAATATATATGCTTACATTATTTTATTCTGTGTCTTCTTGTGCTTAATTTTATTTTATTTTTATTTATTATTCAAATTTTGTTACCCCCCATCTCCCCCCAGAGGGACATAAATGAATTAATGTAAGCATTTTGTCCTATAAGAGTTACCTGACCTGACAACATTGCTTTTTTAGTGGATAATTCTTTGGACAGTGATTAATGTCACTGAAGAAACTACTACAGGAATTGTGCCACTACAGTTTCCACAACTGCCGTATGAAGTGGATTTCAAATAATTCTTTACTCCCCATGAAATATTTTTGTGTGAGAAACTGTTACATAGTTTTGTCCCTGCTTAATCTGTGCAGTCATACTGTGTCCTTAGAAGGGGTAGACAGCCTTTTAAAATCTGGGGGACATTGTTGTATTTAAACGTGTTGGGAGACCACAATAGTTGAGGCAATGATGTAATGCAAGCAGACAGATTTGGATTTTTCAGGATAGTAGATTTTTTTGTTTGCAGTTTTCAGGTTGATTTTGCAGACCTAAAGACTTCCACATTTTTGCTTTGTTTCTTCTGGAACTTAGCAGGAAACCACACTCCTGCACGTTGGTGATTCACCATCAGACTTCAGAAGTATGATTCCTCAATACCAAAGAAAGAATTCCAGGCCCATATGCAATGATAAGGTTAAGAACAAATAATATGCTTTCTATTGACTATGCCAGAACTCTTCTTTGAAATAACTGGAAGAAGAGAGAGACATTAAGATCTTGTTGGCATAAAACCAGTAACCAGTTGCTGCAGTTTTAGGCTGAAACTTGTAGGTCTAATTTTACATTGGCTAAAAATTAATTTGATCTGTCACAGCATCACCTTACTAGGATGCTTTTGGCTACCACAGAGGACTTCCCAGAGTCCTTCTCACTTAATATTAATTGGCCAAGATCAGCTTTCTCCAGAGCTGATCCAGCTCAAGTTCCTTCTTGCTGTTTGATTAGCAGCAGCTTGATGCTGGAGTTCTACAAACAGGTAAAAGTCATATTTTAATAATTTGGCTTTCCTCGGTGGGCATCTAAGTGGGATGATTGGTCCAAGTGAGGCAGAGATGCCAAGGAGGAGACTAGATTTGAGAGGGATTAGTGATTATCTGTTCAAAATACACTAAAATATTCCATAGAGATAATAACATGAATGAGGGATGAAAGCATTGATTTTTTTGCCTAGCTATATTACTTGTCTTTAATCTTAAAGTGCTGTATACAGTATATCCTATTCAAGGGTGCTGGGCTAAATTCCAGTTATCCCATATCAGTCTAAATGATGTTTGCATTGGCTAGAGATTATGGAGAATTGATGTTTGATGTCTCTGAGAGGTGCCTAATCCTGGATTAGAATTTCAGACCATGCCAGTTCCATCTACTCTAATGTCCTCACCATTTGCTATATTTTTGGCTTCCTTTGAGTTAGTCCTTTTTCTCCCTTTGTCTTGCGTCTCTGCAGTTATTCAGGGGAAAAAGAAACCCAAACATAATTATGAAAGATGTGCTCTTTGGGCAGTTGTGGAGCAAGATCTGGGCACCTCCTGCACTCTGAATGCAATATGCATGTGGTCACACAAGGTATTGTGCTGTTCTGCCAGGGAAAGTAAGCGGAAGCATCAGCAAAGTCACAAAGGGGTATCCTTTATTACTGTGTCATTATCCCCATTGGTATGATGGAAGAGAGCATAACTCTTCCATTAATGCTGCACTGAAGACATCCAAAGTGAGAGTGACTCCCCAGCCACAATGCTAACCATGATTGCAAAGATCTCTTCACATGCCTGGAGTGATGCATTACCTAATAAGATGCTGATGGAGCAGTACCCAGAGAACTGATCTGAATGTCTGGTACCAAAGTTTTCCTGACCGACCCCTGTCAAATACTTGCTGACACTGCCTCCTTTCTTCCCAGGTTCTGAGCAGCAAGGATGAAGAGTCGCTGGCGGATGTACTCTGCTGTCATGCGCCTCTTCCTGAAGTGTTTGCGGATAGGCCAGCGGCGCCGGTTCTGGCTGACCCAGCAAGTGGAACAACTGTGGCTATATGGGTGTCTCTGTTTGCGCTCTCTGTTTTACAACTCTTTTGCTGATGGTGACACAGCTCTTGATGCCCTCTTTGAGCCCATATACTGGCTAGTGGATCATGTCACTCGTTGGTTTGGGGTGGTGAGTACTTAGAAAAACAGAACAGAATTGGGACCTTAAGAAGAGATACTTTCTGTATTAATGTATAGAGTTACAGCTGATTTTCAAGCTACGTGCCTAGTTATTTCAAACTGCTAAGTAAAACCAGGAAATTAAAAAAACACTGAAGATACGGGAGGACGTGGCATTAGTATTTCATAGAATCTGTTAACTACTGTATCTCTTAGTTCCCCAGAAAACAAGAAGGGCTTAATAAGGAAATATATCCACCACATGCCCTCTCTTTCAAAGGGATGACTTGGAATACAGTGTCTTGCTGGCTCAAATTCCCTTATCCCTTCAACAGGTGTTTGTGGCTCTGGTGATTACATTGACCAGTTCTGTGGTGGGCATAGTGTACATTTGCCTCCTACCGATCATTCTGCAGACCTACCCCATTGCCTGGATCTTCTGGCACATTATCTATGGCCATTGGAACCTTGTCATGATTGTCTTCCATTACTACATGGCTATCACTACTCAGCCTGGTTATCCACCACAGGTAGGACACAGGCTTTAATATTTCTGTTTGAGTTTTTTTTTTTTAGTGTTGTGATTTATAAGCGGGGCTGTTCAATGTGGTTTCCTACCTTTTTTCTCTCTACCTGGGTTCACACAACTTACTGAACCATCTTCCGGCCAACCACATTTCAGTATAGTGCATTATGCAAACGATATGGTTAGTTTATGATTCAATGTGTTGTGCAAACTCAGAACATTGGACTCAGTTAATCATGGGTAAACGTATTGTGGAAACACAACTGGTGATTTTAATACAAAATGTCATGGACCAAAACCAGATGGAGTTGTTCACATGCTGATTCCCCAGAGAGCTTCTGATTCAGTTATCTTTTGGTTAGAAGGAAAAGGCAGCATCTTTGCAACACCTACAATTGATTTTAGCCAACAGGCTGAGAGGCAATGCTCCACATGCTTAATGACTGCTGCTTTTCCCTTCCCACAGCACCCAAAGAATGATCTTGCTGCTGTCTCAATCTGCAGGAAATGTATTGCTCCCAAACCTGCCCGGACCCACCACTGTAGCATCTGCAACAGGTGAGCCATCATTATTGGTTCAAACCTGTATATAATTTCTTTCATCCTTCCTGCCATCTGTAATTTATTTTTTTTCTCATCCTTGCTATTTGAGATGCTTTGAAAAGCTCTACTCCTGGCCTCTTTTGTTGCAAGACACATGCTGATCTGGGATTCATTCCCACAAGAGATTCTGCAAGCTTCATTTCTTGCTTCCTCTTCTCAAATTCTGAAAATTACTAGCTAGGTTTGCTTAACTTTGCAAATCTGTGAGCATGAAATATTAGACATACTTGTCTAGCAGAAGTTCTTAAGAATCTGTTAGTCTTCATTCTGATTTCCACAGTTCCCCTTCAGTATATTCCTGTTTGCTGTATTTTAACCAACTGCTCAAATACTTGACTCAGAATAATACATGACAATGTGAATAAATGTAATCATTCCACCCAATGCATATATTTATGGTGCAAAGTTTCTCTGAAGTAGGAGTCATGTGTTAACGGTGGCATTTTTTAATGTCATAATTGCCTCCTGAACAGCAGGGCTGACTGGCTTAGGCTGTGGCCTTCAGTTCCGTTGTGCTTGAGTGCAAGTCTAATTCTCCCTATGTTGTTTTTCAGCTGTGTTATAAAATGTAGGAGTGTGATTATAGTTTTTTTCCAAAGTGAAATTTGCAAACCCATAAAGCAGGTTTGTTTGTAAGGGAGAAAAAATTACACAAATCTGATAAATTCCTATATACTAATTTTGTATGAGTTCTATTACTGCTAGGATTAAGAGTAGACTCTAGCTTTAAAATCTGGAAATCCTTTCTTCTCTTCCTCCTGATGAATTTGGATTTTTTTAGCAGTCTTCAAAATTAATAAGATTTAATTTTATCACCTAAAGCAATAAAGACCAGACATTTGCTTTCAGTTTTTAGAAATGAAAGTTGGCATTCTCAAACAGCTAATGCTGTACGTTTATTTTTTTATAAGAATTTTATTGAGTTTAAAGCAAAGATAAAAACTACAAAAAGAGAAAACAGAAAATGATTTTTTAAGAAATTACAAGATGACTTCCGACTTGCAACAAGAATATACAATTTCCATAATTAATCCCTTACTCTAAATCTAACCAAGATCACATTATTTCTAAATCGTTCTATAGACACATTATAAAAATCACTAAAAACAATTGCTCCTTCCCCTTATATATAAAGAAAAATAAATATATAAACCTCTAAATCAACTTCTCTCCCTCAAAGGAACCCATTTATTTCGATATTTCCTTCCTACTACTATTCTATATATTTCTGGCCACTATAATAAAAATCAAATTATAACATTTAACTTGTCTACTTTTATGCTTAATAATACTGTAACAATCTTAACCCTATTAAACCTAAAACCACTTATTCTTGTATCTTATAAATCTTAAAAGATCAAACTTCAAGTCATTAAAGAAAAATGGAATCATCAAGCCTTAATATCAATCGAAATACATGTTAATTTCTTATCCCACATCGAAATATACCAGAGCATTTACTTGTCTGCATATTACGCATAAGGCATTTTTCATAAAAAAATTAAACAGCCCAACTGCCCCCCTTAAAAAAAAAAATCAAACTCCTCAGTAGAAAACCTCCCATATAACATAGCTTTGTTCCCAAAACAATCTTTAAGAAAAACAGCCTCATCAGTATCTTGCAAGTCAGACTTTAACTCCTTCTTCACCAAAGTATGTTTGTCACCTGGCATTTCTTCAAAGAGTCCATTCTCACTGTCAGGAAAAAAAATCCCCCTCTTGATAAACTTCTTCCTCCCCCCACAGAATGTCTTCAGCCAGTTGACACATTTTAGAAGTGATCTTTTCTGCAATATCCTGAATATCTTGCATAATAGCTTGGTGAGTGTCATGAAAAATGTGTTTGGAATCACTACAAAGCCCAGAACGAAGCTCTGAGAAGATTTCCTTAAGGTCACCCATATTTCAGGCAGTAGATTATGGTGCCCCTTGGATACTTGACTAAGGAGCTAATGAGTTAATGAAAGGCTTGAAAGTTATTAAGTGAAATTGACAAAGGAAAAATGTAACCAGCAGCTACAGAAAGTAAACAGAAAAATGAAAACTTAAAACAGCGAGTTCATCCTGTAGGAAAAAGTTGAGTAGTTCAAATTAAATACAAAAATAATAACGGGGAGATGTTTAATTATTCTCAGTCCTCCTTAAAATTTAGATAGGAAGTAAGCCAAAGACTAAAAAAAAAGTTTTTGAAAGTAATCCAGAAATAATGATAGGCACCAAGACAGTCCACTTTTCTTGTAGTAGAAAGCCTCTCTTAGGGTAAGAAAACTTAAAAAATAAATTGAGTGATTTAGAAATGGGGAGGCTCGACCTAATGTCCCTTTAAGGCTACAAACACGGGTTGGAAATGATGGCTTCCCCACCTCTCGTCATCTCTTACCAGGTCTTTGCTGTTTGCGATTTTCAGGCAGCAAGGCAATGTTCTGGAGGACGAAATGGGATGATTCTGAGCTTTTTCTTAACTCCTGAAAAAGCTCTGGGTTTCAGGTAAAAGCCTGAGCCCCCCCCCCCAAAACACCCATGTTGTCAGTTCAGTCCACGGAGCTTGCAGACAAGGCTGTTCAGTCGGCCATGTTCCCCACCAGAAGTACAATGTTATACCTTTTATATGTGTTTGTGCCTCTAGAGTACGCACAGGCTTACCTTTGGGCACAGATATAACATTAGCTTTTGTAATATTAATAAATAAAATTAATAATAAAATTAATAATACTGTATTATTAATAATATGTAAGCTGCACTGGTTGTCAGTTTGCTTCTGGGTGCAATTTAAGGTGCTGGTTGTTATCTATAAAGCCCTACATGGCACAGGGCCTTGTTACTTGCAGGACTGCCTGTCTCCCATAACATCTGCCCAGATGATTCAATCCTGCAGGGTTGGCACATTCCAGGTTCCTTCGATTAAACAATGTCATCTCTCAGGACCCCAGAAGTGTGCCTTTTCTGTAGCAGTGCCTGCACTCTGGAACAAGGTTCCCACCGAGATCCGGATGACCCATCTGCTGTTGTTTAGAAGAGCCATGAAGACCTGGCTCTTCACCCAGGTCTTCAACAAGGGAGAGTGAGACCCCTCACTTCATCACTTGCCATCTTTTATCTTATCTTTTATTGTTTTTATTATCAGTTCAATTGTTGTGAGCCAACCAGAGTTGTTGAGAGTAGGCAGCATACAAATTTAATAAATTATTATTATTCCCAAGACTGGGGACTAATGTTCACGGTCCATTAAGCCTCTACTAAGGGGGAATATGTAGACTGCATTATCAGCAACCCCTTCTCCATCTGATTAAAATTAATGCTATTTCCCTCTCGCAGGTGTGTGTTGAAGATGGACCATCACTGCCGTATCCTTTTACAGGTCTGTAATAGAACTAAGGAGTAATGGATCAGGTTCAGGTGGATTGTTTGTTCTAGAAAGCTGAATAACTCTATTCCCAGAAACAGAATGGAGCCTCTTGAAAATAATTGGCCAAAGCAAGTGATTTACAACATCCATCAGGAAAGAGACTGGTGCCTTCTCTTTTTAACACAAGTGGTTCATGTTGAAGGTTCA
Organism: Candoia aspera; assembly: GCF_035149785.1. NCBI lineage: Eukaryota > Metazoa > Chordata > Lepidosauria > Squamata > Candoiidae > Candoia > Candoia aspera. The sequence goes on along the minus strand of NC_086158.1, from coordinate 46,700,081 downwards.
AGAGAGTGCTGTGGGAATTAGGTGTGAGCAGTTTTTGTAGGCTTGGCTATCTTCTGTTGCAATGGGAAGAGGGTTGGCTTTCTCTCTGGAGTTTATAGAGATCTTTAACCTGAAGAGACAGCATGGCTTAACAACTGTGTGGGACACTACAATCATCGCTATTTCTTCTCCTTCATGCTTTTCATGACCATGGGCTGCATCTACAGCAGTGTCAGTGGCTGGAACATGTTCTGGGAAGCTTATGCTGCCATTGAGGTGAGCACAGGGAGCAGCCTCTTTTCTCTGGGGGAAAAGGCCTTGAAACTTGTAGAGGTGCTGCCCTATGCAGCAGGGGTGCATATAGGCCAAGAAGAATTAAGTGTGGGTAACTGGTGGCCTTTTTTCCATCCGATAGAGAATGAAACTACTTGACAAGGAGAAACTGCACGTGACAGCCAATCAGGTGGGGTATCTGCTTATCAGCTGCTCAAGTCAGAGAGAAGACAGGGCATACAATGGGAGTTTGCCACTTTAGTTCCCTTCTGATTCTGCAGAAGTGACTATCACAGCAGTTCAGGTTTAATTTCCTGGGCAGACACCCTCCTTCCTCACAAGGGAGCTATGGAACACCAGTCAGCTGGCATTTTTTCCCCTATACAGGGAGGGAATACTGTATATCCAGAACCAGATGTTTTGGCTGCTTTTGAAAGACAAGTGCTTTCTGGTGGGGGGAGATGGGCGGTGACAAATCTGATAAATAAATAAGTGCTAATGGGGAGTAAGGAAAATGTGTCCTCCGTCCCAGTGCTCTGCCCATCTCTGTCTCATGGTCAAGGGCCTCGTGTCTTACAAAGGTGTCAGGCTTGCTTGCTGTGCTTTCCATCCCATGTTTGTCCTTGAAAGCCCTTGGCAGCTTCCAGCCTGGGCCACTGCTTTCTCTCTCTCTCTCCTGCATTCTTACTTCTAGTTGTGGCAACATCTGCTCTTACTTGCAGACTTACTCTCAGACACCACCACCCACCTTTTCCGTCCGCCAGCGAGCTTTCCACAAGAGTATAGTGTATGCCTGGGTCCTCTGCAGGTAACTGATCTAGTTGTTTGGTGGAAAGTGCTGGGAGGGAAGAAAAAGAAAGCCACTTCAGGGAATTTTCAGAGTGCTACCAAGTCACTCTTACTTGGAGTATTCCAGCTGGCATAGCCCTGAACCACTCAGTATCTTTACAAGCATTCCTCTTAGCACAGCTTGACATCCTTTTTTTAAACTGCTCCCTCAGTTCAGTAGCCTTGGCATTGGGTGCCCTCATGCTCTGGCACTCAGTCCTCATCACCCGTGGCGAGACCAGCATTGAAAGACACATCAACCGCAAAGAAAAAAAGAGGCTGCAAAAAAAGGGCAAGGTAAGGGGGGAGGCTGAAGCTTCAAAAGGGGAAAAGAAAATGGGACAGACCCACTTAACCTTGACTGAGAGTTCTTTCTAGAATGCCTTTTAAACCTACAAACCTTTTAGATTTGCTGAACACAAGTCATTGTTTACATGGCAGTTCAGTGTAACTTTAAATTTTATGCTATTTTATTTGGGTTATTTTACTGTAAGTCAATTAAAATTCTATATACACATTACTCTAAGATAATGGCTTTAACTGATTTTTCCTCAATTGTTTCCGTGGTTTTTGATGGGCACTCCTATCAGGGCTATGTAGGATGGGCAAACTAGCAGGCCCTTCTTTTCTTTTTTTACTAGCAACTTAGGATTCATCAAGTAAAGCTCAGTTCAAGATACAAAGAATTTTGAGGGCAGAAAGCTGTTCTAAGATTATTTTATATTACTAAAGTGAAGCTTTTAGCACAAAAATTCAGTGCTGATTACCATGAGCTTTCTTTATTGTATAGTTTAAAGCTGCTTTGTATGCAGTTTTGTTATTGTTAAAATATCTGGAGATCCTTGCAGATCATACTGAGATACACTCAAACCTTTTCTCCTCTACAGAGAAAGTAAGAACACACAAGTTAGAATCAAAATAACTGAATAGAATTTCATTCCCTTTTTCCCTCGGCTCTAGATGTTTCGAAATCCATACAGCTTTGGTCCATTGGGCAACTGGAAGGTTTTCCTGGGTGTCGAGAGACAGAGGTAACCAATGTGAATGTATTATGTTTATTAGAATAGGATGGTTGTTCCCACTGATGAAGCAAATTATCAGCATAACTGGAACTACTTAGTTTAGATTCATAACAACGTGGGCATTCTCTAAATGCCTGGTAATTAGAAAATGCTAGTGGAAGCAGTATTGAAACAGACTTGCATGTCTTCCTATCTCTTACTGAAGCCCTGCTCTTTCTCCTAGACACTGGATCACTCGAGTTCTACTACCTTCCACACATCCCCCTTATGGATCTGGCCTGAGTTGGGACACTCCTCCCTGTGTTGCTCAACAGAAGACTCCTCTTCTGGCAATCTGAGTTGGATGAAGAGCAGAGTGTACCAGCTGGTGGAAGACTTGAAACCACAGGCTCCTTCCATTGGGAAGCGTAACAAAAAATACAGTCCCTAAACTGGCAGCCTAATACCACAGTGGCACATCTGCAATGAACTGCTCATCCAGCAGGAGACTGGGGAACCTCCAGTGGCAGCCGGGGTCTATTGCCCATGCCTGTTTTGGTTTGCACATCGTCTAGTGGGGCTAGAGCAAAGTATTGTCAGTTTTGAGGAGGGGCAGGCAAGTAGCAGTTCCCCAGCCCATGGAAGTTAACTGGCATATTAGGCCTGTTGCTCTTCCTGTAAGGACCCAGGGATTTTTTTTACCATAACAATAAATATATATAAAAACTCATCTCCTCTTCAGTGGGAAAAAGGGCAGGGAAGAGATTTGAATACAAACTGGTGATTCAAAACTTACATGAACAGATTGTATTAAAAAAATAGTAATTCTTTACTTTTAATGCTGACTTCTGATTCAGTAGTTATTTCAAATGGCAAGCAGTAGTGGACACTAAGCAACATGTCCATTACCAACCCCCCCTATCTAGGCTATGTTCAGCAAGCTGTTATTCAAGTAAGGGGGACAAGTTAGTGTTTCAATAGCTACAGTTCAACTGCACCTCTAGAACATATAAGGTATGTTTGCACAACACACTTAACAAGGTCATTTAAAGAGACAGGAGTGTAGAGGTATCCCTTCTGATATAGTACACTAAAAATCATAACCTGGCACTATTGGCTAGTACAACTTTTTTTTTCTTTTTTTGAGGCAAAAATGACACACACACCCTTGCATTTCTCCAGCTGTTTACCAAAAAAGCACCAGATAAGCAGTTACTCAGAATACTGTAACCAAGTAGTCAAGTGTTTAAGCCTGGAGCCCCACAATTTATCAATTGATCTATATTGAATGAACAGAGCACCCAAAATCTATTGTAAGTAAAAAAAAAAAAAAAATTGTAGTTGAAATGTTGTGATCTTTTAAAATAGAACTTTTCAGCAGTCCTTCCGGGCCTTATATTCCAATATCTTAAAAGAGTAGACAGCAATAGTGAACCTCTTGTCACCTTTTGTGAAGTGCAGCTTTTTCCTAATACAGTAGTATATACTATCCTGATCACTGTGCAGGCCTATATTACCCATTTTCTGTTGCAGTTCTGCTATATTCATTTATAAGTTGTTCTTCAACATTACTAAATCAGGGAAACCCTGCTGCCTTCTGTTTCTGTAACAGTGTCTTTTACAGTAGGGAAGTATTCCACAGGTAAGGCTTTTTAAAAACTAGACTGAATAGGAAATGTTTATAAAAACAGCACTAATAAATAAGAATTAGATGTTGCCAATTTTACATCTAAACAGTTTCATCCTGATGTTCTAAAAATTGAACTAGCTAGCTTGGAACAGTACAAATCAGTGTAGTAGGTGATATTGTACTCATACTTCCCTTAGCATCCTCCCTGCTTTATTTAGTTTATTTCAGGTATTTTTTATTAAAATAATTAAATTGAAGGCTAGCTTACAGCAACATACTTAGTCATTTTTGTTTCTGTAATACTTCTCAGCTCCAAAGGTATTCTTAGAGAAAAAAAATGGCGAGTAACTGCAGCCCAGCACTTCTGAAGCATTCATCATACTACCAAAAAAAAAAAAAAAAGTTAAGCAGGAATAGCAATGGGATAGCAAGTAGCAACCTATTTCTGGTAAACTGTTTTATAGAATGCCGCATTCCTATTGTTAACCAACCATATTGTAAAATGTTCTCAGCACTCTAAATGAGTCTACCCTTGCTTTCACCAGTTTGTATTTTCTCAAACATAACTATCCAAGACAGCTAAAAGACTTTCTAAATAACCCTTTCAATAGTTCTTACCATTTGTATTTAGAATACTTCTGAATATTTTATAATTTCTGTAAATTCTAATTTATTTTGCTCATGGCTACATGTGTTTTTCAGTTGGTAAAAAGGTCTATAGATGAAAATTGCTGGAACTCATATAGTAGATACTAGCTATGGTTTCTAGTGGTTAATTTTTATACCACTAAATTAGAATGTAAAAACCCATCACTCAAGCAGCATGATGAAGAATCGCAGAAGTGAACTCACTATGCCTGTTCACTTCTTTCCTGTAAGAGGCATCTTCTCCAGAAGCTGTCAACAAATAGGTTATTTATTCTTCTAACCCCATATGTTGCATGCAGGAGATTCTGCTATCTCTATGCCTTACTGCACTGCAGTAAAAAGTGGGGCTTGTTGGTTGCAACCACTGTGGTTAGGATTCCAGCAGCCTATAGAAAGGGCAGTCCATGCCTAAAAAAGAAGGAAACTCCTTCACTTTTGTCCAAAGCTTTGCTGAACTGCAAGAAAATTGGTCCAAGGCAAACATCACTTAAGATTGTCAGTCAGGATTCACAGAGCGACGTTTCACCTGCCAGGTGTTCCAAGCAAAAACCTGAGGAGAAGGAAGAACAGATCACAGATTTAGAGGAGAAGAGGAGGAAAGGATGGTAGACACTCCAAAGCATGCCTCCCAATGTTCATTATCAAAGACAAATGATTCAGGGCACTTCAGCATTGCATGATGGGCTCCTCCAATTCAATTACAGTAGCTTTTTAAGCACTACTATCAAGACCACCTAGATGATCAGGGCTACTGTTAAAAACATGAGGAACAGTACTGAAGAAAAATGCAAACCTTACCATTCTCCCCGTGCTACAACAGCTTCTTTACGTACAAGGCGCTTCTTGTCATCCAAAGGCTTGGCCAATGCTCGAATGACTCGTGGCTTGAAGGGGATCACCTGACAAGAATCGGAAAGCACCACTTTAACAAGGTCTCCACTAAAGCCCCACTAATGAGGGAGATGAAGTGGCAAATTACCAGCCACAAATGCTTCCACCACTTACCACTGGGGTAGGTAAGGAGGCAAGTGCATGGAGGCACTGAAGTGCAGCAATACGGATTGCCTGCAACACATAAAAGGCACGCAATTAACTTTCTAAGCTCCTTCCAGACAGTAAAGGAAGGAATAAACTGAGAAAGTAAATAGTACTCTACTCACCATGGCACGATTGTCTGTTAGGTTAAGAAACTTGCCCACAAGTGTGTCAATGTGGAGATGCATAACATGAGGGGCATCAAGTAGCAATGGCTTTAGACAATGTAAAGTTGAAAGCTGGACCACATGGTCAGGACATGACAGAGACTCCAGCAACAGAGGCAGCAACTGTGGGAATAGGCAAATGAGAGAGAGAAAGGTCACATTTCCCTTACTATCATACACATGGATCTAGTTAACCCCCCAAGAGGTAAAGAGTTCTTAGCACCAGAGCCTTGGTCACCATTTCACACTCACTGTAGGCAGCTCTGTCACAAGCACCGGCTTGGGCAGGTGATTCAGTATGTGAGACAGGCCTTTCAGGTAATTTGGTTTCACATCTAGGAAGAAAAAGGCAGTCCAGGTAAGATTTTTTAAGTCCATTTGCAACTGGCTCAAACAGCCACAGACAGAGGCCTATAGTGAAAACACTTGCTGGCAGTAAAAAGAAAGCCACCTCATTCTTCTATTTCTCAATTCTCTCTGTAATCGTGGAGCCGACCAATTAAGGCTGCAAATTCTCTGGTCTGCCCCTCAAGCAATAATAGCCCAAACCTTGCAAGAAACAAACAAAGCAGGAAAAAGCATGAAGTTCCTCTTCTCCTATGGAGGAAATATACCTGCCCAGGAAATTCTTTTAGTAAAACATGAGACTGAAGAATCCCTTACCAGGAGTGGCTATGTGGAAACTTTGCACCAGCTGTGGCACACAATCTGTGAAGAAACGCTGGCGGAACATGAGGCGCACCTCAGCATGACAGCTCTTGCCCAATACATCTGCAGAATCAGCCATGAGCAAGGCAAAGCCATCTCCCACTGCAGGGCCAAGAACAGTGTCCCCCAAAAGCTGGAGTAGCTGTAGGGCAAACAAGGGCAGAAAGTGTTTAATGGAGGAAGAGGCCAAGGCATTGGGTCTTTATGACAATCCCAGATTTCCTCTGGAGCTCACCTTGTCAGTCAGCTGTGTGATTAATGGGTGGTAGCGTAGCAACAAAGCTTTACTCACCTGCAAGGAAAAAAAGATACATTAAACTCTAGCAGGGAGGAAGGTTGGGTATTCATGCAACATTATGCAAACTTACCCACAACAGCAGAGTGAGGGCCTGGTGTTGACAGGGACCTTCATTCAAGCCTTGCTCCAGCATTTTTATGGCTGTTTCCAAGAGCTGATCTAAGTGTGGCCCTGAAAACAGTAGAAGCATAGTGACCAACTGTTACCCCTGTGTAACTTTTTCTAACAGTTAAACTGCATAATGTCTAGCACAGTCCAGTTTTAGGGTTTCAATAGTATGAGAATACCACCCTAATCCCAGAATTCTAGGGCATTCATTGTTCTTTCCAGCTATTACCTTCTGGGTATTTGTTAATCAATCCTGCGAAGCATTTGGCAGCAGCTGTAGCAGTGAACGGGCAGTCACAGGTGCAGCTAAGAGCTAGTAACTCATGCAACAACCGATCCTGCTGAGGAATTGCCACCTGCAAGGAAAGCAGACCTTGGAGAAGAAGGAAGGTAACAATAAACTTTCCACCCACACGCTGGCATCTCACCTTGGCATCACATAGTGCAAATCTACTCTCAAGTAGATTTCCAAATGTTCCTAACCTGCAATTCCTAGAATCCTCATCACCAGCAATGTTGATTAGAAATGGGGAGCTGAGAGTAATATCTGAAAGACCATAAATTACCCCATCCCATGTTCTAAAGCCACATTGAATATTCTCCCCAGGACTCACTGTTTTTGGCAGTGAGCATACAAAGGCCATAAGGAGAGCAACAAGTCTTCTTTGGGCTGCCCCTGGACATGGTCCATCCTGTAGAGAAGACAACATCATTTTTATTACTGAGGCTACCCTGAAACTTCTAGTCATGCTTTTCCATACACAGCCAGTTTGGTGTAGCGGTTAAGGTGCTGGACTAGAAATCAGGAGATCATGAGTTCTAGTCCTCCCTTAGGCACAGAAGCTGGCTGGGTGATTCTGGGCCAGTCACTCTCTCTTAGCAAAACTTACTTCAAGAGGTTGGTGTAGTGGGGAAAACAGAAGCAGGAAGCCTTATATACATCACCTTGAGTTGTACCAAATAAAGACAGAATAGAAACCAAATAAATAGCTGCCAGGGATTAGGCTCAAATACCTGAAAGGGCTGGAAAGGGCTGGGATAATTGTTTCCAGGCAAGAAGGAAAGTTCTCCATCTAGGAAGAGGGATACCACTTTGGACACACTCGGGGAAGCCAACCTGCCATGATATAATGAGATATAATTGACACTATCTTAATGCACAGAAATGTCAAGAAGAGTAGTGAGAGATATCACCAAGACCTCTCCTAATCTTGGATCTAAGTCAGGCAGAAACCCAGCCTTATCCAAAAGAAATACTAAATTGTACGGCATCAGAAACCACAGGAAGGGACCCATTACTCACTCTGGGCTTAAGTGCGTGCAGGCAGCGCTGATGACCGATACCATGGATGATAAAGCTTCTTCTGTCAACAGAACTTTGTCTGGTGTTGTGTGGGAATTTTCTGAAAGGGATAACGGAAATGGGGATGTGTGTGGGGAGACGGGTCCCAAAATTGTCAGTTCTTATTAGTTATTTTCAGGGGTCCTTCCAATGTATTACCTGTTAATGGCTGTTTCACAGAGAAGAAATTATAACACAAGAAGCAGCTCTGAGCAGGTGAAGGAGGAATAAAGGCCAGCCCAACATATGGAAAACAATGGATCTAGACACATATAGCCTCATCTCCCCTTTTGCTCAGAACTCAGAAGCATAAAGACAAATAATATCATTAATCAAGTCAATCTAGGACTAGGAAAAAACAGCCCAACCTTACATACAGGCACTGCTTTAACTGAGAGGGTGGGAGACCTGTGGGTATTTCTGCCATCTTACCTTGCAAAGCAGCCTGCACTGCTAAGCCTAGCAAGCAGGGAACCACAGCCTGATGGAAGTACCAATATGTCTGAGCACTTTCCTGGCACTGCAGGGCAACCTGCTGCAAACCGTGGCACACAGATACCACTGAATGATTGTTTGCTGGCATTTTGCCTGCAAAAAAACAAGTAATTTTAAAACCGACAACCCATAGTACTAAAAAAAAAAGGGGGTTGTAATATTGATTGCAATTATTTGGAAAATGACCAATACATTGTTTGTGGTTGAATTACCACTCTCTGGCATAATGACTAAAAGTGCACCATTTGCAAAAAAGCTACACCTGCAACCATTTTGCTCCTCTCCATTGCAAGTGAGCGAGAAAGCAGAAAGTTTCTAATTCCTATGAAATGAGTCCACTCAAAACAGCCAGTCTTTAACGAGTACTGACCTCAGAACCAAACTCTCAAAACGTATTTGTTTTGTTTGTAACTGACAATGCTCAGACCACCATTTTTAGACTGGAATATTTCAAGGTGAAACCTGTGGTGCACCTAGTCTTAAAAATGATTTCTCAGCTTAATAAACCAAGATGTGAGGTTTAATAAATAAGGTAGTAATTTGTTTGAAGAAATTACACCATAAGAATAGGCTGTAACAAATATTCCTGACAGCACTTCTCCCTCACTGTTTGACTTTGTCTCCCCCTTTCCGATAAGAAAATGTCTCTTGCTGTGAAAAGTTTGTTATCTCTTATTTTCCCAGCCTGTACTTATACTTTGTAGATGAACAAAGGGTATGTCTGCTCAGCTGCTGCACTGCATCATGGAAATATTTGAATATTATTTATTGTTTTTGTTATTTATTTATTTAACAATTATTTATTGTTTTTAACAATAAATTATTGTTTAACAATGATTTAACAATGATTTAACATTTTTACCTGTTGTGAGCTGCCCAGAATCGCTAAATGAGATGGGTGGCCATACAAATTGAATTAATAATAACAATAACAATATCATAGGAAGTTTGGAATTAGTCCAAAATTTTAAGTCCTGCTATTTATAATTACAGAACAATGACTTTAGGAGGACACTTAGAATTTCACAGTTCATGCTCTACCCCGGGAAAGAGGCTATACAAGCACAAGCCCTTCCACCTTTTAGAGCACCATCCTTGCAGAAATGCTGGGTCTTTCTAATACAACCTCAAACATAAGATGAAGTTCGCTCTCCCCAAATTCCAGTAATGTTATTTAAAGTATTACCTTTCTGAATCTTCTGGAGGTGCTGCAAGAGGATAGGAATGGTTTCCCTTACAATACCAGGATGGGTGGACACTGCTGCCAGAGCTCGGAGATGTTTCTGATGGGATGAACTACCGTCCTCCTGAAGTTCTGAAACACATCGAACACAATAATTAGAAGGGAGTTTGCCAGAAGTACTTGTCTTTCTCAGGACAGAACCAGGAACCTTCCATATACAGGTTAAGGTTATTTACAATAAATCTATTTACAATGCATTGATGACTATTAAGCAACTCAGGCAGGGAATCAGCACTTCTGCACAACTACTAACAAAGGTAACCATTGGAAGGAATTCTACCTGACTCCAATGCTTCTGAAAGCTTCCGAACCAAACACTTGCTGAAGACCTCTGGGTAGACAGGAGCAAGGGTGCCAGCAGCATCCATAGCTGCCAAACTAAGGAGATACAGAAAAAAGCAAGAATGAACTGCCATCATAAAACACCCAGATCATTCTGTGGGGATCTGATTTTTGCAACTGTAATGTTATGTTTTCCATGTATGAGGTTTTATAAACATCAGTTTTACTGTAAGCTCTCTGAACAACTGAGTGATGCCAAATGCCTAAATTTTGCTAAATTCCATCCAGCAGTGTTAGGCTAAAAACCTGGCAGTAGAGGATAGGGGTTTTCACACTACTAGAAATATTATCAAAGAATTTGACAGGCTTTGATACATGGCATACTGAATGGGTTAGATGGTGGCCAGAGCAATTGAAAACTTAACTGAATTAATTGGTGCTTCTATGGAAAAATTATTAATAACGCTACTGGCCAAGTTCCATAACATACTAATCTAGGCAAAATGAGGTCTGTGGTTAGGCATTTTATGTGAACCCAGCCATTACTTTAGCATGCTATGGGAACCAGGACTTCACAATGAGCCACAACATGGTTTACTTCTTTAGGCATAGCTTGTTATGTGAGCACAGCAACCACTTTTTTGTTTGTTTGTTTGTTTACCAAGGTTTAAATTTATCATATTGTGTGAACCCAGCCTATAATATTCAGACTCCAATTAATATCTAAGGAATGGCCCTACAAACCAAATATGAGGAATCAAATGGGATCACAACAGCCATATTAGAAAGGCCCTTTTCTGTTAATCAATATGTGTAAAAATCTTAGATCAGGATAAGGAAATCCCAAATTGAAGAATTTACAGTTAGACATAAGTGGTGAACTCTGTTTACTATTTGCAAGTAAACTATTAATGAAATACCCAATATTGCGAAAAGGATAAACACTTTTCAGCAATTCTGGAAAAACCCAACAATGGTTACTGTGTCAAGAAGATCATCCTAACCTGATCTGGGAATCCTTTCCATGCAGGATGAACTGTGCAAAGCGATCGGCAAGCTTTTCCACATCTGCAAGGTCCAGAAGCTCTAAAACAGGAAAGCTTTTGCTATATCATATTCTACTTCTTGGGGTCTATCCATCTATCCACATAACTGCAACATATACAAAGTCCATTAGAATGGCATCAATTTGCTCGAAGCTCAGCTGTTTGCCAATTAAAGCTAGGAAACATGCCAGCCAGCAAACCAGACATATCTATACGGACTAGCCTCTAAAAAATGCACTTCAGAGGAAAAAGTACATGATCTCTCCTCTACCTTCTAGGAATGCCATTTTAAACCAAAGAACAACACATACCTTGAAGAGATCCTAGAAACGTCAGAACCTGGATCCCAATCAACTGAAGTTGAATATTGGGCTCGGTAAGGGCAGAAAACACTGTAGAACACAGAGAGTCTTTGCAAGAAAGCAGAGGACTTTTGTCTGTACAGAAGGCAGAAAGAGAGAGTTACATGCAGCGTTAACCATCTTGAGTATATCAGATACTCAAAGCTAGAAACAACGTTTCCGGTAGCATTGCTACAATAATGATAAGCTTCAGTTTCTAACCAGTGGTCTGAGAGAGTTGCAGAAAAATTTTAATTCTAGGGAAGTGAAAACCATCTAAAGTTCTAGGTAATAAACAATACCACCTTACCTACAAATTACTGGAAGAATAAAAAGTGATCTCCAGAAAGGAGGAGGCACCTTGAGAAAGATGATAGAATTTCAAATGCTTAGATAGACAAGAACATCTACTGAGATGCATCTATAAATTGTTAATGAAATATAATATGGAGACAGAACAAATTAAAACCTGTATGATAAAATGGATGCAAAACTTCAAAGAAGTAATTACAGTGGAGCAAAGTGATGAGCTATAGGAAAGAACAATAAAATTCATTCCAAGCTACAATTTGAGGGAAAATTGGTAGAAAAATTACACACAAACGCGCGCGCGCACACACATATATATCCCCCTATTAGTGATTAACAAGATGGATAAATCATACAATAACAAATACTGGAAATGCTGTAACAAAAAAGGAACATTATACTCATGTGGTGGTTATGTTAAAAAAAACCCCAAAAGTATTGGAAAGAAATATACCAAAAGATTTTAAAAAATGTTTAAAATAAAATTTGAATTCAAACCATACATATTTTTATTAGGAATAATTCTAGAGAGCATAAGCAAAAGTATCCCTATTAAGGTACATGCTGATAGCAGCAAAAACCAATATGGTACAACACTGGAAAAATGAAACTCAGCCAACAATGCAAGAATGAGAAACCAAAATCGGAGAATATGCAGCAATGGCAAAACTGACTATATATATTCATAACAGAACTTTAGCTAAACTCAAGCAGGAATGGCTCCCTTACATATGATTAATCACATAGCAAGGCAGGCTTAGATATCTGGAATAAGGTTTTTAAGAAAAAGAGTTAAGGCAGCAATTAAAAATATCAGACAAAATTATTACACTAACTATAAGCAACCATCAGTATTTCAAGAAAAGTACAAATACTTAAGTAGTGATTAGTAGCTAGGGACAATGGAAGAGAAGGGGAAAAGGTGCTACTGGAAGTTCCTCCTTCTGATGTTTCTATGCTTTTTTTTTATTTCAGTATCTCTGTTTTCTGTACTGAAACTTTTATTCTTTGCTATCAGCTTGTAGACCATAAAGTGACTATGTTTTTAAAAAGTTTCATATAAAAAAATACCATCTGAATGTGAAAAATACACATTTGAATTTCTTACACTGAACAAGGTTAGTCACTTGGAATCAACTGTCATAGAGGCCCTAGAAAAACTTTTGGACAATGTCACTCCCCCATAAGTCTTGGGATCCAGCTCCCGATCTCCCCTTCTTGCTTCCTCCATGTGACAGGCTAAAAAGAAGATCCCATTCATACAATTGGAATGCATCTTCTTGGCCTAGTGGCTGGGGACAGGCAGGAGAGAAATGGGAGGATGAGATATAAAAAGAGATTTAAATAATTATATATGGCGAGTACATAGATGGCTGATGCTGGCATGCAGCCCCTGAAAGATTACACTCATAACGAAGCTCAGTGATTTTTGATATATATGTTTTCTAGAATTTTATCTCAATAATTGCAAAGGCTAGAAATTTCCCTGTGTCTCCTCTTTCTTCCCAGTCTTCCTCCTCACTCAGCAGACTACTGCTCAATCCCAATGGATGAAAATCATTTATCTCTACAGAACATACCTCTGGGCAACACGAAGACACAATAATCTAAGGAAGCTGTTAAGGAACAGTCTTGTTAGCAGGATATTCAAGTAAAAGAAAGTTTTGTCCTACAAGGTAACTAAGAAGCCAGCTCACCTTCCTCCTCAGGGCCCCACATTTGCCGTAGCTCCAAGAAACCAAGCAACACCTCCAAGACTGTCCTGTGCTGACTACTCTACAAGAGATCAAGAGGACACAGATAGATTGGAGAAACTCCCCTAGATAGAGGAAAAGACAAGACATGCAGACTTTTGCTCTAAATTGGAGTCCAGCCCAACTACAAACCTAGGGCATGGTAGAACTGCCACAAAACCTTCTCTAAACTGAGTCTGGATTTCCATGACTTTTTGTCCCCACTCTTCAATACAATGGATTCCACTCCAGTTTCTCCTCACCTGCTCATGCTTGGCGTACTGTTCCAACAGCAAAGGAAGTATGCTGCTTGTGACCTGGTAATAAGCCCGCAAAGAAGCTCCTGCAGCTGCCTGCAAGAGCTTGGCACTTGGCCATACCAGTTTCATGTCAGGCTCACATAGATGGTGTCTGCAATCTGAAATAAACAAGATTGCTTAGGAGAAATAGCATGCCTTATGAAGCAGCATCAGCATTTTATTTATTCCACTAGGATGCTGATTGCCAACAGCATTAAAGTTTAATAAAAAAAAGTGTTCTCTGCATCTTATTTCCTGATACTTTAAAGCAGCTTCTCTTTTTCTTTAGTGCTGTAAGCCAAATTATGACTGTAACATTAGAATGAACTATTTTCTCTACAAGGTGTTTACTTCTTCCAAACATCACTTCAAGAAGGAAGAACAGAATACCTATCATAGGACTGAAAAGCCAATAGAACAGGTATACTCTTCAGGGGTTACCTTGCAGAACCCCTCTAAGGAAGGAATCCAGAAGATCCTCATCATCAGATCCAAGCACCAAACGGGACAGACATGCTGACAGAGCTCGCAAAGCAGACAAGCATTCTGCTTCTATCTTCTCACTTGCTGTCTGGAACACCTATAAAAAAGGTGACCGTGGAGTGAGACATCCTTGTCTTACTATAGTGGATATATTTGACCAATACCCCAGCAAGTTCTTAAAAAACAAGCTTAATCTCTTTCTCCCATTTTTCTCTACAGCTTCTTTAAACATTATACCATTCCCAACTGTTCACTATAAAACTGTATAAAGTCTCAAGTGACTCTTGTAATAGGTCCTCAGAAAGGCAGAGTGGGAACAGATCAGGAAGCTCAGTCCATGCCCCTCCCCGCGCCCCTGAATGCTCATCCCTCTCACTTCTGTGCGTAAGGATGACCAGAGGCTAGGGAGGAATTCCTTCAGTTCTTTATGCCCATAGATCTTGCAAGCAGCAGTCTGTAAGGAGATCCACATAGAAATAATTAGCTGTGTGTGTTAACTGCCAGGTAAGAAGCAATCCCACCACTAATACCTTCCACCATTTGGGCATAAAGGAAAACTAATTCCCATGGCTCACAGGCAAATTTAATTATCACTGCTGAGCGCTCTTACCAGGGTTTGCAGGGAATCCAGCTTGGCACTTTGCACATCAGAGTCTATTTTCTCAATGAGCAATGGCAGTAGGAACTGTAGGAGAAAACAGTATTGAGAGGCACATTTTGGAGATACAATATATATTTAAGATGTGTATTGGGCTTCAGCAGGTAGCATGACTCAGCCAACCTTGGCTAATCTAAAAGCTAAGCAGAGTCAGCCCTGGTTAGTACCAGGATTGGAGACCAGCTAGGAATTCCAGTGCTGTAGGCTATGCCAGGTCATCACTAAATATTCTGGAAGAAGACAATACTAAACCACTTCCGTATCATGCCAAGAAAACCAATGGATACATGCATGTAAGTTACCAGAAGTTAGGCGTGAAGGTGATTTTACTAGCAGCAATTTCCCTTGCTATTAACAAATTAAGAATCAGAAATCTTTGCCAAAGATCAGTATTAACGGATTTATTTTCTGCCTCTTGTGGCAGGATGAAATGATCTGAATATGGGTATTATAGATTGGTCCCAAGGCTGAGGGCTTTTTTCTATTTGCCAAGTCCATGCAAAGTAACATGTAGACACCGAGAAGCTTCTTGACTAATTAGGATACCTGTGAGCAATGTATAAAAAGGCAGATATGTTAGGCAATGGTGGAGATTGATGGATGTTGCTGGTGTTGTATTTGTGTTGTGTGAATCCAAGCATACAGTAGTTGGGGGAGGAATCTGCAGCTGAAGCCCCAGCAGGAGCAAGCAGGATCAGAAGATCTGCAGAACAAACTAGCTGGTGAAAAAGGCTGCTGTACTGGGAAAGAACAGGCTGACTAAGGTGCTGGAATTCCAAAAGGCTCAGAAAAAGTGTTATTTTTGCCTCTCTCCCTCCTTCTCTTTAGGCTAAAAGCAAGTCCAATAAATGAAAAGCTGTCTTAACAGAGTGAGAATATCAAAGCTGTAATAAGGAACATCAGTGTGAATCAGGAAGGGAGACAGCAGGACAGTTACAGTTTACTTGAAAAGCACTGTAACAATAAGCGTTACTATAATTTAAGAGAAAAACAAACTGTCACAAAAATTCATGTCCCTTTTCCCATTATCCGACATCCCCAACTGCTGAACGCAACTGTCATACTTCAGCAAAAACAGAGGTAGAGGTCAGCACTGCCCGCAGACTGAAAATCAGGTCTTCTCTTTGGATTCCATGAGGATCATTGGGGGGCTAGAACAAAATCAGAGATCAAAAAATTTATGAAAGCCACCTTGTTCACCCACCCACCCTGGGTATGCTGAATAAAGCCCTCTTCATTCAAATATCCTTCATAACAGACATTATAATGTTATGTTTCAGCACCCATATTTCAATATGAAAACTAGTTAGAAGACAGGTTTGTCATCAGAACAATTCACTCACAGGTGTAAAGTCAATAGGGAAGTAGCAGGAAGTCACCTCAAACAGCTCTTCTGCAAAGGGTCCTGCAAATTAAATGTAACAGTATGACCACCTCTGCGTGTACATAGTTACAATTTCACATTAAGTCACAGCAAATAACACAGGTTCAAACTCTAGACAGGCAATGTATTTGCAGTTCACCTGGTGGTATAATTGTGATTACCCACAACTCAGGAGATCAGTCTTAGAGTTTGACATAAGACAATCTACAGCTTTGATTCAGTTGTTTTTAATTTAAGTGTATTTTAGCTACCTTCCATGTTCAGTATTCCCCCTCCCAAGAATATATTCTCACAACTCAGAGGTAAGAATGAGAGATTTCCAAAATCTTCCATTCTGGGTATAGCCCTCGCCAGAAAGTTCCAGAACATTCTGTTTTCATTTGGACCATGCCATTCAGAGGGCTAATTGACAGTTTTCAGAAACAAATTGTCCAAACTGGAAATGTTTTGAGATATTCTGAGAGGTAAACTGGCATGAAACACACTTGTTTCATTTGGAACAACTCAAACAGCTTCTGGTTTGAAGGACATGCTTCTGAAAACCAGTGAACAGCATGCCCCTCCAATGGCATGATCTGAAAAGAAACTGAATATTCTGGAGTTCTCCAAATAGTTCATTCCTGGATTAATACATTTTGCACATGCTATAATGGGTATCACAGTGTTTTCTTTGGATGATCAGCTTCACCCTGAGTTGAATTTACCTAGTGCATAGCCCTTTACAATGATGTCTCGAACAATCTGGAAGGCTATTAACAGGTTGCGTGGGTCCTTCTCTCCATCCATCACCTGGATGAAGCCCAAGGTGAAATCAGCACCCAAACTTTTTAACTCTGTGAAAGAAAGAAGCAAATAAGATCCCAGCGTTTTTGAGCTGGACATGTCACTCAATTACTTCCAAATGTATTCTTCTTACCCGCCTCTTGGTTGCTCATGAAGTTAGTGATGATACTGTAGACTCTATGGCGATCCAACTGTAGCAAAGACTAAATCAAAACATATGAAAAGCACGGCTATGAAAATAAATCATTATTACATTCACATATTCCTAGAATATTTTATTAGCTTCATTCTTATTTCCATTTCTTCTAAGATAAGTTTATTTGTACTTTATCTTCTGCCACAGAGGACAATTCATATTTATTAAATGCAAGTCAAAGCTTACACCTGCAATCTGTACTAGTGCGGAGGTGGTCAGAATTTTTCTCCATTCCATTTCTTTCTCTCGTTTTTAGTCCCAGTGCAGCTCTATATACGTTGCTGCCCCTTGTGAACCCCAAGACATTTTAGTTCCAATGGAAGTGTACTGGACACAAGAACTTCTACCCATACATATTCAAACAGTAAGACATGTAATGCTAATAGTTTTAGATTTAATCTCAAGGCTCAGAGAAGTTATACAGCCTCGTTCTGTCCCTGCTTTAACTATCCTATCAAATAAGGACATCATTCAAGAAATAGAATGTAAGAAAGAACATACTAAAGGCAACTAAGCAGGTTTATGGAACAAACTGATTTGAACTGACATCTAATAAGTCATATCTGCATTGTATATGCCACAGCCATTGAACAGACCATGTGAGACCACTCTTTAACAATATCAGGGGATTCATCAAGAATTCAACTTGCAAAGGATAGGACTATAAAGGTTCTTTAGCAGAATGTGATGTATTCAGTCCCTGACACCAATACAGAAGACAGACCCTAGCTACATACTCATGTGAATCATTGCAAGCATAGCAGGTACAAGATGCTATATAACCAGCTCAATAATACTGGTTGTGGAAAGGAATGTTAAACTACATATACAGAATGTAAAGGACTTCCCATGCTCACCTGAACATGAACCTCCTGGAAGATAGCTTTGAGAACAGACACTGCCAGTCCTGGAGCTAGCACTACACACTTGCTCTAAAGACAAGAAAATTTATGGTAAATGGCCACCTTCATTAAGAGTTGGCTATCTGCAGTAACTTCCAGGAACAGACTCAAGGCCTCAGCAAAGTAGGTTTGATTTAAATCATGATTAAGTCATAAATCTCTGTCAGGAGGATTCTATTATTTCTATAGAAAAGGTATACATGTTTCTTAATAATAATCTGAATATATATCCATCAGTATTCAAAGATAGTTCCCAATTTCATTTTTAGACTAAATCATTTAGTACACATTACTGTTTTGCTCACAATTTTAGAAACTTCATAAAATATTTCTAAATTTTTTTTTTTAAGTAACCTTCTTCCACGAGAGATTTTCTTTCTGAACTTTCTTCAGTGAGTCTCAGATCAGTGGAAGACAGACTCAGAATCAGCAACATATTGTTAGTACCAATATACTTTGCCTTATTATTTATTTTTGACTTTTTTTTATTTTCAGTCCCTTACAGTTTTACCCAGAGACCCTCTCCTTGTGCATATCTTATTCATTGTTCAAAATACTCTATTCGTTCATCTTTTCTTTGCCCTTCCAAAAAAGCAGTAATGGATTGCAGGGCAGATTTAGCATGTTATCTCTCATCTCTATAAACTTCTGTTAAGCATGTTCATAGGACATATTAAAAATTATTATTTATTGCTTGTGATATTTTTGAGATACACATGTTTTGTTGAAAGTAAATGTAAGAAAATTTTGAACTCCAATTAACTTTTAACATGATTTCTGTTCACTCTGGGCTTCCAAATGCCATGTATTTAAGACATAAAGAAAGCCTACTACTGAAGACTTCTTTCCAAACTGTAAAATTCCACCACCTACCACCATAGAAACAGACAAAATAGGTTTACATTGAAAGAAATAAGCACTGCACAATAGGACCTGATATATACTAAGAATTTTCCCCCAAAATTGTTATTTGTCTACATTAATTAGTTGCTCCCACAGCAATTTCGATTGGCCTAAGTTAAACGAGCCAGAGCTGCCACTCCCACCCTTAGAACATCTCAGTTCATACACCCCAGCTGCTGAGTTCAGGGAGCACCCCCCCCCCACCTCTGTTCTGCAGCCCGAGACCTCTCTGGCACTAGTTTTGCAACTGCCAACATTCATAGTGTTTTTCTACCATTTTCAACACACCAAACTACAGAGTAAGTCCTAACAGATACTTGTGTTAAAAAAAGAAGCCTCAACTTCTAGGGAAAAAAAACCCCTCAGTTCTGTCCATATATGAGACAACATCCCAACCATTTTACATCATCATCCCACCTACTGCTACCCTTGGTCCCCTCCAGCATTTTAAGAGTGGCTCTCAGCCACCAAAAGACTGCCTGTTGTCACTTGGACCCTGGAAATTCCACAAAATGGACTACGTATCACTGATTGCAAATTCTCACCAAAGCATTCAGTCCCTGCAGCACAGAAGGAATAACAAGGTGATTATCTTTCAGACGATTCTCATAGAACAAGACAAGGTGGGTCACTGTAATAAAAACATTAACATTACTATAATTAACAATATAAAACATTGTTAGTCACTATGCTTTATTAGTAAGCAAGTTTTCATATCACAAAATGGGAATTAAATGTGACAAACTGACGCGTTGGTCAGGCTTGGAACCACAGGACAGAAATGGACAATAAAGAAGTATCACATATTGAGTCCTCTTCCCTTGGGTACTTGCACATTCATCAAAACATTTGGTGATGATAGATAAATATAGAGTCCCTGTAACAAAGAAAATCTCCAGAAGGCAAACCGCAAGTAAACAACCACTGATCACAAACCACACTCCTCAGTGCAGAATCACAGTTCCAATCATTTGTTCTTAGGGTGGCAAACACAGGAAGGAATGTTCTCTCCAGACAGCTGTAAGCCACATTAAGAAGTGGAGACCTTGAGAAAATACTCAGTGATCAGCACTGTCAGGGATGGCACGAATCTATGTCTCCAGGACAGAATCCAGTTTATATACTGTATGTTTGCAGATACAGTCAAAAATTCCAAAATTCATAATGGATTCTCAATCCAGGACAGCCAAACAATTCAACCAACCACCCTTCTCTTTGTGTCATTACAGTTCACTGCCCTGTTAAAATTACAAATTATCCACCCCACTCTTTAGTAGAGGCATGCAGTGCTTTAGATTTCAAAGCAAAAAGATGCACTGAAGTATGCAGGGGTACACACTATTACAGCAATGTGATTTTCCCAGGGACTGTGCAGCTGCCTATCACAGCTGACACACAATAGAGCTCTGCTCTCACTCCAAAGTACCGTTTTGCCTTCAAATTCAAAATGCCGAATAGCCCTAGTCTTCAACTATGCTCCAAATGCATATGAGATATTGTTTAACATCTAAGATGCTTCTTCATCTTCTCCAAATAAACAGAATTGTTTATCATATACCCACTAGTTAATAGTGGCACAGTGCATCTAAATGCCTTCAGGCACTCAGAACGGCCACAAAGGCAAGATAAGCTAAAAAGTAAATTACAGTTTAAGGCAAGTTTAAGCATTCATAAAGATGGGGGTTGTTAATGAATTTATTTAATGGATTTAAAGGGCCACCCAACTCTCAGAGAGTAAGACTCTGGGTGGTGTCTGTAATGATTGCCGATGTATACAGAACATTGAAACGATGAACATGACAGTGTCCAACACAAAAACAAACAATAAACCAAAAAACCCACATAACATTAAAACATTCTCTCTAATATATATGTATGTATGTATGACCCTACAGCCCATTTTTGGCCCAAAAGGGTACAACACATGTCAAAGACTACCAAGTCATTGAATTATATCTGCCTACACATATGCTCCTGATCACAACACTGAGTAAAAGCTGAGACAAGTTCTGTGCATAGAGAGGAAATCTAGCTCACTATGAGGATTATATTTGTCCCACCTTCCTGCTCTTGGAGGAGGGAGTAACACTGTAGGAGGACCTCAGAGAGCACTTGAATGCCCTGGGCCCGCACTTGAGGATCTTCATTCTTAAGAGGGGATCTGTATTAGAAACAAAAAATTGAGGAAATGTTTAAGAACCATACAAGTAGGAAAGGAGAAAAATATTGTATTACCAGGAAAGAGTTGGAGCGGGGAGACTTCTCTTACTTGATCAGTCATAATTATAATCATATTGCATTAGAATTTGCCCTGATAACAAATCACTGTTAGCATGTACATATATTTTCTGATCCTCCACTGCCACATTCTTTCTTTAATCCTTTCGGGCAAGAAACGTTCTTTGAGATGTCCTTACTACATTCTCTGACTAATTCAGAGCTTTTCTGGGGCCCACCCAAAAGTGGTCATCTAAGCGACCAATTCCCTCCCTTTTATTTGGCTGTTGATAAACAGTGTCTTGGCTGAGTAGCCAGCTACTGTTCCTTAGGGGCAGCAGAATGAGTGAGCCTGTAGTCTGGAAAGCTGGAGCTCTCAAACATCTCCCACCAGAAGCCCTCTGGGCTTTCACACCCTAATTCCACTTCCTGCTTTGAGGTAGTAGCTTGATAACTCCTGTTGACACCACCTATCTTTTGGGGGCATCTCAGCTGATGTCATCCCCCTATCCCTAGTCTGTAAGAGTGATAGAACTCTCAAAACCTGTGTTACCTTTCTAGTGATTAAATGAAAATAATTTCACTAATGATCCCTCCCAGCAATGGAGCATAGAAGTGTATGAGTAGCAAAGTCAGCTCTTTCTCTAACTTTGTTTAAAAAAAAAAGATATAAAATTGCATTTTCACATTATACCTTAAAACGCATACATTCAATATTGTAGAAAAGGATTTACAGAATTGTCTTGTTCAGGTTCAGTAAATGACCTGAAAATTTACAAGACAATGCAAAAGAAAACTTTCAGGGAGATCATAAGATGATGCTGATCTGCTACAAAATAGGAATTTCTTGGCAGAATCTTGAAAGAGATGTTGCAGGGAGTTCAATTTATTACAGCTCATGAAGATTATACATACAAATATCCTCATGCTGAGCCTGACAGCTGAAATTATGTAGAATTCACTGCTTATACAGAGAAACAAAAATTTTAAAAATCCACAATTATCTTTGACTTAGCACTACACAGAATAAAAGTAAAGAAACAATCTAAAGCAAATCCTGGCTGGGACGTGTAACCATTTTTTTTTACAAAAATAGCCATTTTTCTTGAAGCAAGGATTCCCTGCTTCCTTGTATCTGAAAATTCTAACTTAAATCTGAGGCTCTGGGGGAACAATGTTACTGTAGTCCTTCCTTTCTTTAACTTTGGCCCAGAAACAACTATCTCAATTCCCTTCTCCTGATTTTTCTTAAGATTTAAAAGAGTCAAATTTTCTGTCCCCGGAAGAAAGATTTCTGTGTGACAAAAAGCTATGACTTCTCACGGAAATGTCTGCACTACATGAGGGAAGTGTACTGGAAATGTCTGAGACCTGCCAGCTGGCAAGGAAAATACATTCATGATGTTAGTCTAATCCTACTGTTATATGCTCAGAATGACTCAAAAGCATTTCTATCCAGGGAAACTTAAAATACGGAAGAGATTAAGAACACTTGTAACCAAAGAGAAACAGCTGTGTTAAACAGCATTTTAAAATATTCTGTATATAACCAGCATAAAGCAATCAGTTTCAAAGTCTTACAACTTCAGAGTTCTGGAAGCCTCATAATTTTATATGCTCCTTCCCCCCGAGAAATCAAGTTAATTAGCATGATCGTGTTCTGTGTCATTACATTATTTTCCTTACATTCACTCCCTACAATCTTTTTTTCCCCTAAGTTTAGACAAGAACAGTCATTTTATGCATTTTTATTATAAAAGCAATCCTATGAAGTTAAAGAGTAATTATTTTCTAGGTACCTGGAACAGAATGGAAGATAGTTTTTAGGCTGATATGCAATGAGCTACAATTTGTGTAACTTCCAAAATGCCTAATAATAGCAAACACAGGTGAGTAGGAACATGTACCACATTGAGTTTGGTGATAGTATGAAACAGAAGTGAAGGATATGCCATAACATACAGCTCAGTTTCTCATTCAACAGTGAAGAAACATCCACATGATCCCGCCTTTTCCAAATAATGACAGGAAGGACAAAAACCATTTCTATTCATGAAAAGAACAGGGTATCACATAAGGTAATTTTTAAAATCCAGAAGCTAGCCATTCAATAAAAGTATTCTTATGGAAGATATCATTAACAGTTCACAGAGAGAGAAAAAAGTATTTTGCATAGACTAAACACACTGTGTGTCAGAGGTTTGGCCAAACCATTCCAGGCAGGTCATGATCCAGTCATTTAGTTTCATCTGGGTTTTGGCCACAACAAATCCAGAGAAGTCTTAAGGGGCACACGCTGGCCCTCCTCCTCTGCATGATCTGTGTGCCAGCCCCCTAGCCAAATCTTCCCACCACCGTCCTCCCTATAATCATTATCACACTTGAATTCAACTATGGCATACCCATCTAAGTCCATCTGATCTTCCCTCCATCACTCCCCACCCATCTGTCCTTTATTCTACCTCAATATCCCAGCTCTTTTAGCTCTAGTAAAACCAAATCTTAATTTTGGAATAGTATTGTATAGTATATGTACAAAGAGAGTATTATATCTAATCTCTTTGTGCATATTACATGAATTAAAGTACACTTTTGAAGATTTAAGTATCCCTCATACTACATTAGTTTGGATAGCACAGTATACATCAGTGCTAAACAAAGACTGCAGAAAAAACTCTCAAAGAAAAAATTACAAGATGAAGTAAACAAGAATGTTTAGTGACTTAAATATAGAAGGAAATGGGCAAGGTTCTCTTTTTTTGTTATGGTTGTCCTCAGAGCTATTTCTGATTCAAACACACCTGCTTTTTGCCAACTTTCACTGACGGCATCATTCAATCAGACTGATTTTTTTAAATTTTAAAAATAGAAAATTAATATCCTTCTTTATGTTGGTCCATTGCTGTAATAATATAGAGATATACTGGACACCAGCATATATACTTTCTAGAGCAGAGAACTGTTGCAGTGTTCTACTTACCCCAAGGTTTCCACAACATCTAAGATGGAGCATGTCCCAGCCTTTACTCCTAAGAGAAAAGGAATTGAAATAGTTAATTTCTATTTCAATTTTTACACAGGAAAAAAAACAAGGGAATACATGCACTTTAAAGCCCAGTGTAACCTGTCACTCAGTACTTGTTCAATTAACAGCATGGCCAATTAAGACACTATGTTTCATGAAGCAAAGACTGTCTTACTGGCCCAATTCAGATGATATGCTTAACTGGGTCATGTATGAAAAGGCAGGCATGTTGTACTATCTCTCTCCTGCATAAATATCCCACTTAATTAACCTAGAAAGGCTGAGATTTTGCACCCAACTGATTCAATCTTGCTTAGGGTTAACCTAAGTCACCTTATATCATACAAGCTACTTACTATGGAATCAGTCAATTGTCCTCACTCTTTGAGAGTGAGGTGACACCCTAAAGAAGCCCTGTTTTTTCAAAGAACTACTGTTGCTGTCTGTTTGCCACTTTTCATCCTTATGACCACAAGGGGGTAAAAAGGATTAGAAAGAGGTGGGGATGAATAAGCCCGCTGAGTCTATCCATAGCAGTGCCTGTGTTGTGTGTTATTGACATTCAAAGGTGAGTCAGGTGACTGGGGGAGACAAAAGGATGGATCATTCAGGTTGTGAGAACATAGCTTCATACAATCACAAGTTGAGAAACATTTATGCTAACCATGAAGATGCTATTTTAGAAAAACTGGTCAGCTTTCTGAGACCTCATTTTATATGGGAAACAGAGGAAGGACCTTCCTGTGCTTTTAGCTTGTTTTCAGTGCTGGGCATAAGGAAGAGACAAAGCACCCCACATTACTCTACCAGACCTCTCACCTGCTCCTTACAATTCTTGACCATCTATGGTTATGCTAGTGCTTAACACAAGACTAATTTATTCTTATTTTGTTGCCATAATGCTTTGCCTCAGATAAAAGCAATCACTATAATGTACTTCTATTTGTATCATCTGACACTAGAAGAGATCCTGGGATATCCTTGAAAAAATAGCCACCAAAAATGACTATTGCTAAACATACTGCCTGTTCAGCAACACAAAACAAGACAGTCTTTGCTCAAATCACTTGACACTGACGAGAACCAAATAAATTAGTGAACTGTTGGTATGTACAGTACTGTATATATTCCCACATATCTTTAAGGTAACCAGATTGTAAGAATAAGCTATATAGGAATTTTGAGGTTTTCAGCCTACTTGTACTATCTGAGATACCATGCAGATCATTTCATGGACCTGTCAAGACAAACCAATTAGGTACTTACATAACCTCTTTAAAAACTTATTAAACAAGTATAATAGAAGCTACGGTGATAGTAAACAGAAACATCAGCAACTCTTACAAGAGGGCAAAGTTCACTAGATTTCCTTAGCTTTTCATCTAGAATTACTACTTTCCTTGGGAAAGTAGCTTGTCAGATCACTCAAGTATCCTCCATAGGCTCAAGTTAGCAGGAAAAAACTATTATTATATACTTATTTGTAAAAAACTGAATATTTTAAGGCAAGCATTGCCTTACTATTCTTAAATGTGACATTTTCATGACAATATATTTTAGTTTTATGCAGACAAAAAAAAAGGTATCTAAACATCCAAGGAAAAAACATTACATGACCTAATTACCCAGGTTCAAAATATAGCTATTCTCCTCCAATAAATGTCCTTATCCTCTTTCATTCCCAAAAGATCAGACATCCAAATAGACAGTGGTCATTAATATTGTGCTTCTATAGCACTAGTAGCAAGTACATATATAAGAACTTTGCCTTCAGCTCTTCATGAGTCTTGGAAATATGGAGTCAAGTCATAGCACCAGTTCCTTAGAACTAGACTCGAAGCCCATCTTGTAATGGTTATGCAGGTTTGCCTCTCATCTCAGGCAAATAGGAGATTAAAGCTTAGGCCTGCACTGTAATTTTTTTTAACCTTTCATATGTGCCTACTATCTTTGTGCCATACACTTGTTTACAGTATACTCAAGTCATATGATTTGAAAATTGAAATGTTAAACTTGTAAAATCAGGAAAAATATGTATTGATACCAACAAGGTCAGAATATCAATAATCTTCACTGAACAACTGCATTATCTTATTAGCAGTGGGGAAACTTGCACATGGAAAAAAAAAGAAACAAATTACAAATAAAATTTACTAATTTACAATAGGAATAGGAATGTTGTACAGAATCTTTTCAGAATCCAGCTCAGCACTGAATTCATTGAATAGCTAATATGCTGCTAAATAATCATTGTAGGTAATGCATTTTACCTATTTTATTAATGCAGGTTTACTAAGAAAAGAGCTACAGGATTTGTTTACTTAACGTCTCTTTGAAAACCACAATCACTAGTTTCCAACAGCTCTTTTCTGAATGTAAAAAATATCTCGAGAAGCCAGCAGAGGCCTTTTTTTAAAAAAAGGAAGAATTCAACCAGAGCATATTTTTATCAAATTTCTTATTGCAGTCATTTCCTCCTCTCAGATGTATTTTGGAGTCATATACTTCAGAAGTGTATCCTCTCATTAGTAAAATAATCCCATATGCAGGCTCCCAGCCTGGTCACCAAAATAACTAGCAAGAAAGGCAAGAGTGAGTTCCAGAGCACCCTGACTGACCAGGAAAATTTATAGTTTTGGGGACATTTTCAACTTTCCCCAATAAATAAGCAGAAACTAAGAGCAGAATATGCATTATGCATTGCCTACAGTATATTCTGTTGTAGAATACTGTCAGTAGAAAATAGAGAGGTGTATTGTTCTCAACTACCTAAATTGAAAGTTAAGGAAAGCAAGTGAGTTATTTCACTCACTTTCAAGATACAGCCTAACCCTTGATTTAACAGACTGATCAGAGAAAGGAGTGTCTGAGAAAACAGAATGTTTGTTCAATCCAAATGGGATTTTATAAACATGTATTTTACACATTTTACATGTGCATAAAATTGGAATGGGATTTTATGCCTATTTTTCCCATGCATAATATGGTAAACAGAATTTTATGAAGGCACAGAAGCTTAGCTTAAAAAAACTTATTTTTGCTGTTGTATCTGAAGTCTGCTAAACCATTAAGTCCATTAAATCAAGGATTTACAGTACCTCTTCCATGCCCAGCTAGAAGTAATACCCATCGCTGTTTGGTCCTGTTGTTATTTATTGGTAATGAGCTCCAAAACACATGACAAAGTCCCACGATCAATTGATCCCACTTTTTCTTCTTAAGCAAAATGAGAAGAAGTTCCAGTTCAGACTGCTAAAATCTGATGTATTAAACCAAACCACAAACATATGTTTTCTCATAGTTTCTAATCAAGCCTGACATCAAGAAATATATGCGTGGATTGGAAAGCCAAACACCCATTGATGCAGTCTCTTTTGTAAATAAAGAGTGGGGTCAAATAACTGTTTGCAACAGGGCAAACAGTTATTGACTTAACTAGTTACAACAGTAAGAAGAACCAACAGTTATGGTTAGAGGAACATCATGGTATCCACATAACTTGATCTGGGCTGTAACCAGTACTCATACTACAATATGACTGGTTGCTACAATTGACTGCACAGCTAGAACTTTACCACTTTTCCCGAAACTAAAAATACACAGTGGAATACATCTGTCCACCTGGCAAATGCTAAAAAGCACACTTCATGCAGCCTCATTTCCATCATGTATTTCAGAGAATGCAACACCACAAATAATCATCTGAATTAAGATTAAATCATTTCCCCCTCATAGCACAGAACTTTATGACAACATGTCAACAATATTTACATGTATCTTCATTATCCTTTCTTAAAACCCCTTTCCTCCCGTTCATATGTAGTTCAACACTTTTGAAGAAAACCAAGTCGGGGAAGGTTACTTTAGAAGAAAAACTGTTATTCGATTTTGCCCCTACCAAAAATAACACGTGCAATACCCTACAATACTAATTTCTCAGCCTTAAGCAAATCTTGCTTGTGCCCAACTTCAATTGGCTATAACTGCTCGAGTCCCATACAGAGGCGGATAAAATGCATCTACTACAGATGGGGGAAGGCCACTCTATAAACGCCAGGATTAATTTATTTTTAAGAATACCACTGAATTACGCCACTGAACTAATTTCCGAAGACGGCTCTTCATCCACACACCTAACTTCAGCGTCTCTCCTTTTCTCCTGACCTAATCTCGACCATGTTCCGTTCCTCTCCATCTCATTTACCATCTACTTCGAAGCCCTGTGCAAGCCCTACACTGCTTCCTTCTTGCCCGACAAATCCCATCTCGTTTTCTGCATTCACCGCCGAAGGACGCGTGCTCATCTCCACGCCATTTCTATCCACATGCGTTCCCTGACCATACCTTCCGCCGCCTGTCTGGCCGCGTTTTCCCATTCCCAGTCCTGTAACAGGGAGGCAGGTTTTCCTATTCCAGCATGAGCCCCTCCAGCCGCCATGATAACCTGAAAAAAGAGGGGTGGGAAAAACTCCAACCGCGCGTGCGCGTCCCCTCTATCACGTGTACCGGGGTAAACTTGTATCACGTTAAAAGAAGCCTCTCCAGCGGTAGGCAAGAATAGAGGCCTGAGTCTCTAGGTGGGCCTCCCGGGCGAGGCGAGGGCGTGCCAATAGAGTCAAAGGACAGAACAGACCTTAAGGTTAAGTTATGGAGAGTCAGAAGGTTATCCGCGTGCTTAAAATGCATGCAAATAATGTGGAAACTATAGACAATTTTACTTCCTACGATGCTGATTTTGGAGTAAGATGGGATAAACGAAGCTGTGTAGAAAAATCAGAAGTCGTCTCAGAATGTCCAGAGGGGCTACGTCTCTTTATTGGCTTGCCGATCTAAAATATAAAAAGCAAGTAATACATGTTATATGGTTTTGTTATTAGAAATAGTTGTATAGGGCTAAGGAGTAGTAACTGTTTTCATGTACACTATATTATGTTGGATAGCTCAAAATGTCAGGCAAGCCTGTATTTTAGTAAAACAGGGAAAGAGACAATGCTGCCTTTGATAGTCCTAAAAAACTAGGACTAGGACCACTGGCCAGCTCAGACAGCACTTGGGTATTCTTGAAGAACTTGCCAACCACATTTTAGCATCATGCACCCAGCCCAGTGGTTTCAGTGTACCATGCAAACCATTAAAAGCAGGTTGAGTAAACCATGATTCCTCACCATCTGGTAACACTGGATCTCCTTTGGCCTCTGAAGCTGAATAGGGTCAGCCTTGTTAGTCCTGGATGGGAATCCACCAGGAAATCTGGGGGGCTGTAAGCTAGATCTGGAAGTTGAAAAAATAGCCCAGAAGAAACAGCAACCTACTTCCATACTATTACCACCACACTTCCCCCACAAAAAAAACCCCTTGGTCATTTTCATGCAGTCAGCAACCAGGTCCCTCTTTTCTACTAGGAACAGCCATCAATTTTAAGCATTGCAGCCATCAGTTTTGCACAGAAGCCAGGGAACTTCCTATTAATTTTTCTCTGTGTTTACATGATATGCTGAAAGCAAACTAGCAAGCCACATTCTAGCTAAGTATATTGTATGAAACTAGCTGAATTGGTTTCTTTATGATTCAGTGACTGTGTTTGTACATCATGCTAAGTTATGTTTCCTTGAATCATATTTTATCAAACCCAGCTGTCTGAACTTGCAAAACCCACAGAACCATAAGCTAACCACATGGGCTAGTTCACATGACATACTGAGCCACAAATTAGCAACCAGGTTTTAGCTGAGCACTGTTGACCCAGCCAGCTGTGCAAATGCAAGCAACTGTATTAATTCAGTGTACTGTGATTCAGTTAATTCTGAGCTGGTGTGTTATATGATAGAGATGGCATCAGTGAACATATCTCATAGGTGGCAGAGAGGAGAGCTCTTAACCATAGAGTAAATTTAGAAGCGGGTAGCTGAACATTTTAAAAAGACAGGAGAAAGCACTGCCTTTATTTCATTAACATTTCCTTTGAGTTGAGCTTGATTCTTGGTGACTACATGAGTGTATTCATGCCGTTGTCTTGGGTGCAATACAGAAGTGTTTTGCCACTGTCTTCTTCCAGAATGATTTTTAAAAAAATTAACTTCCCAGTTACAGTGCTTAAATTGAACTTACGCATAAATATGTTTTATTTTGGAAACCTGAAACAACGGGCAAGATTTCTGACTAAAATCCAGGAGACACAATGCCAGTTGGTAGAAGCAATACTGCATTAGATGGACCTAGGTATCAAACGCATGCCTACTTCAATATCTAATTTCCATGTGCACTGTTTACTGTTCAAGTGTAAACATGGGAAGAGAACCGTCTAAGGAGTTAAAGTATCTTAGAAAATAACCATTTTTGTTTTTAAAAAGATTTGAAAGATGAAAGAACAGTGGCATCAATTAGATGAGTGTTTCCCAACCTTGGCAACTAAGATGTGTGGACTTCAACTCCCAGAATTCCCCAGCCAGCATGAAGTCCACACATCTTAAAGTTGCCAAGGTTGGGAAACACTGAATTAGTGTTACCAGAGGAAGCTCTATGCACAAGAGGAGGCAGCTGGAGCACTTTCACTGTCATGTATGGCTTTTATGTGAATGACATATTTACAAATTATTAGCTAACCCACAAGTGAACTCACAAACACAGCCATGTGATTTTCTTAGCAACTGTATTTACATTGTTTTCTCCCAGGATGTTGACTTACCATCCTAGAATTTCCCGGTAATCTCCCAGCCAAGCACTAACCAGATTCGGCTTTGCTTACTTCCCAACCAAGAGAAATCAGCCTGTTGCTGCCACCTGCTGGAGAATCATGGTTTATTCAAAGCAATTTTATTGGTTTGCATGACACAGTGGACCATAGAGTAACCATACAGGCTGGCTGCATGTAACACTACTGTATAAGCTAAAATTAAGCTAGCAAGCTTGTGGTTCGGTGCGTCTTGAAGCTTCGGGAAGTCACGCTTCCACTGAGTATTTCGGTATTTGGGAGCGAAATGCAACCTGCCCATTTCATCTTAACTCGCTTGCATTCTCGTCCGGGAAAAAAAAATCGTTTAGGAGGAGTTTGGAAGGGTGCCGTTGATACTGGTCACCCTGCTTTGGAACTAAGCCTCCGTTGCCTTCCCTTCTCTGCAGCCCGGTCTTGCCCGTTCCCTCGCCGCTGGAACTGAAGACAGGGTCACGGACTATCCTCTTCCTGGCGGGGCGGGGCTTGAGCTCTTGCCGACGAGTCACATGCTTACCTGGAGAAGGAGGAGCCCAGAAGTGTCTCCCAGGGCCGCGGGACTCTTTCCCGGCTCAGAGGTCTCTGTGGGGTGGTAGTTGTAGTACTGTAACGACGAATATTAGAGTCCCTGCGCCTGGCTGGTGTGGATCTCGCTTAAACAGTACGGAGCCGGTTTACGGGCTTCCTTTCTTCCAAGGAAAACCCGAGGATCTGAAGTGCGGAGGAGAAAGCCCCAACCTCGCCTCACAAAGTTTGTGCATCCGGAGGGCGAACTGGGATCCTGCCTCATGCAGAGCGAGAGAGCCCTGAGCCGGGCTCAGGCACGTAGGTCCTTTGAAGTTGCACCCTGGGGCTGCGGCCATGGGCAGCTGCGTGGGAAGACAACGCAGAGAGGGGCAGATCACCTCAGGAAACCCACGCAAGCGAGCAGGTGAGCACCCCAACTAAACCGTCCAGGCGACCGTGGGAAGGGTAGTTGAGCCTCTGGAAATACTACTGATAGCCGGCCCCTGTACAGCGCCTCTCCTTCCGGCCTAAAGGGGGAACCACAATGCTTGCATTAAGTGGGCACTGAGCGCAATGAGTCCCAAGCCTGAGAATGGGTGCCCCTGAGTTATTTTCTTGCCCAGGTGTGTGGCTCTGATGAGTGTGTAGTGAAGCAGGTGGTATCTCACTATGCCCTCCCTCTCGCTGGAGATAGCAAGGTTATCCTCCCAGGTTATGGAGTTATCTGTAGTTTCTACAGAGCTTAAATGTGCATGTGTCTGTGTTGGGGGGGATTATTTCCCATTGTGAGTACAAAGTTTTTGGAGCAATCCCAGTTTTAGCAGGTCCCTTGAATTCCTGTCTTGGAAGACTGGGATGACCTGGAAACTTGCCTACTCACTTTATGTAAGAGCCAGTCCAGCCTGTCTCACCAGAAGGATTGAAGTGGAAACTGCTCTGTCTCCTCTTCCCACTGATACAGACATGCTAGCTGGGTTAAGGACTGCTTGGGGCTAGCAGGGTTTCTGCACACATGCTGTATCTAAATTCAGTATAATAGAGAAATCAGAGTGACTTGTGGTTTGATCCTGCCAGAAACAAAGGTTTGCTTTTGCTGCCTGATCTTTATGCACCCCAGCATATGGGCAACCTCAGAACAGACATCCTCAAAGTATTTGCGGTTACTAGAGGAGTGTGGCCCTCATCAATATTTGGATCAGAAATACTTGTCCATTTCCATGCTAAAGCACCTATGTAAATCTTTTACAAGATGAAACACAGGCTTTGCTGCTTGAGTGTGTGCATGTGATCCTTTGTGGTATAAGGCCATGTGCACAAGACCTGTCCTGATTCTTTAGTCCATGTCAGTCAATAGCATTATTATTCCCTTTCTAGACTGCTAAGATCAGTCTCACTCTGCTGTAGTTGCATTAGTTTGGATCAATAGCAGAAATAGCTCTAACCTAACAATCTCATCAGCAGTATTTGACACTCCAAATACTGTGGTACATAAATACTGATAAAGGATTTTTGAGGCTGGAGCAGTCCTGACTTCAGCAAAAAGAAGTCTCCATAGTCACAAAAGGGTGATCTAAGTTTAGTTTCTGTGCTTCACTGTTTAAGATTTAATTTCATTCTTAAAGCTGCAGATAATCTCCCTGTATGCTTTCTAACAGCAGATTTAAAAAAGGGCAGAATGACTAAAGAACCCTTGCTGTTTTCTACTTCAGGGAACTCTGTTATGAGAAGGATTATTTGTGGGTTTCAAAACAGGAGCTTTACAGCTGCTATTCTGCTTTCATTAAGCAGCTTGTCCTAAGATGCCCCTCCAAGATAGAGTAAGACCTCAGACTTAACTTTGCTGAGATTTGTGGGGAGACTGATACCATTGGCCATACACACTACTGTACTCTGATTTGTGCCATTTTGCCTTTCCTTATCTTGTTAAAGGAGAAGAACCAATCCATGGAGGACTAAGGAGGTAGCTAATTGGAACAGAGTAAAAAGAATTATGTTACAGAGTGCCACAAAAATATGTGGAGTTATGTTAATAGGAAGTATGA
Source organism: Candoia aspera (assembly GCF_035149785.1). Classification (NCBI taxonomy): domain Eukaryota; kingdom Metazoa; phylum Chordata; class Lepidosauria; order Squamata; family Candoiidae; genus Candoia; species Candoia aspera. Next base: position 46,666,507 of record NC_086158.1, on the reverse strand, counting down.
AAAAAATGCTTGGTAGAATGATGAAGTGAAAGAGGTTGTGAATAAAAAAGATACATATAAGAGAATATTTCAAAAATGAGAATGTAAAAATATTGTATAATTGTATAGGGAAAAAGATAGTTGCAAAGAATGTAGTCAAAGAGAACAAGGAACAGTTATGATTAAAAGAGGCAGAGACAGTGCAAAACAGTTTTGATGGAGAAAGGGGATGAAAAAACAGCCTCGAGCAGAGTGAATGGAACTAAAAATAAAACTGATACCATGATTTGGGATGAAACTGAAGTTAGAGAAAGGTTAGAGGAGTATGAATGATAGTGATATGTCAAAAAATAGAATTGAAACAAATGCTATAAATGGTATTATCTAAGAAAAAATGAGGAAAAAATCATGTTGGAATATGGTAAGTCTGTAAGTGTAGACAGTGTAACAGGAGAAATACTAAATAATGGATGTGGTTTACGTGTGTAGTGACTATGTGACTTGTGTAAGTTGTGTGTGAAAACTGCATCTCTGCCTGACAATTGGAAGAATGTATTATTCCTATATACAAAGGGAAAGATAGCAAGAGTGAATGCAAAAACTAAAGTTTTGGGGGGAAATGTTTAGCAGAATTTTGACTGAAAGGGTATGCCAGATGTTTTTGCAGTTCCATAAGTCATTGAGAAATGTATGAATGTGAGAAATAAAGTACATTGCATGTTTGTTGAGTTGGAGAACATTTTTGATAAAGTTAATAGGCCTCAGTTATGGAATCATCTGGGTGAATAGGAAGTTGAAGTTGGGTTCCTGAACATGATATGAATGGTATATGATGGAAGTAAAGCATGTGTGACAATAAATGGAATGCTTAGTGTTCAATAAAGCAGGAAATAATACAGATATGTGTGATATTTCCTTGGTGGTTTAATGTAAAAATGGATAACTGTTTAAGGAATGCTTGTGGTAACGTTAAGAAGTATCTTGGTTGGCTGTGAAGGGGTGTATATCTTTATGCAGTCAGTGTTGTGAGAACCTGAATGATTCTCATTGTATGATGTAAAAGGAAGTATGGAACTGAACACTGATGTATCAAAGACCAAAATAGTTTTTCTTGACAGGGAAAATGTAGTGAACAATTGTAAGTTATACATAAATAATGAAAAACTAGAGCAAGTAAAAGACTTTGTGTACCTTGGTAGAATATTATTAAGAAAGCAAACATAGATGAAGAAATGTTAAGACATGCAAATGTTGGTAAAATGGTACTGGATGTATGTGAACTGTTGTAAAGAATGAATGTTAAAAGAAGTGAAAATGTCTGTGTATAAGAGCATGCTTTTGTCTACTTTATTACATGGTTGTGAGACTTGGGTACAACAGAAACATAAAAATAAGTTGAATTCCCTGGAAATGGGGTACTTAAGAAGTGTGTGTGGTGACATAAGATGAGATAGGATCAAGAATGAATGGGTGCTGAATGAATGTAGATGGAATACAAAAATGGTCATCAGCATGAAACAGGTATGTTGAAGAGAATGAAGGTCAAATTTCAAAACATATCTGTGGGAAGAGGGAATGGTCCAAGAGGAAAGGGACACTAAGCAAATCATGGTTGGATAGAGTTGATGTGATCCTCAAAAAGAGAGGTGAGAAGTTTAAAGAGCAGCCAACAATGTATGAAGCAATGTACAGACATGTTAGAAGCAAAAATACTTGCAAGGACAGAAAGATGTGGAGAAATGTAGTGAATGATGATATTGTAAAACTAGATTTAGCTATATTTCCCCCCTCTTTTTTTTAAACTTACCTCGTGCCTTAAATTTCTTTGGTTTACTACTATTTCTTACTCGATTATTGTGCTTTGCATAATATTGCTTGCTGTCAAAAACAAGAGCAATATGGTATCAGCAGTATTTCTTTTGAAATTCTTTTGTCGCAGTCCAAGATTTCCATCTTAACTTTATTTCTTGGAAGATCTGAGCATGCACTTTAAAACCAAAAGTAAACATTTGGCATAGTTTGCAAATCTTGGGCAAGAATATCTAACTTCCTTCATGGGGATCACTGAAATATCTATTACTAATAGCTGGACTGTGAGAAATAGGGAAGTCTGTAGCTTGGTAATAGAGGTAGGCTTTCAGTGTACAAGGTCCCAAAGGTTTTTTAATGCAAAATTTTCAAGGTTCAAAGTTTGATAAGTTGCTGTTGTATAGTTTATATTGAATTTAGATGGTCCAATAAACTGTAACTTTCTGTGTGCCATAATATATTTCCTTCCTATATTGAGAATTTTTATTGTTAATTAGATGTATCAGACTATTTTCTGATACAACGGGGAGAAGTTACACACTTTTCCGGAAGAAAATGTATCATCTCTTTATTATTATTGGCCTAAAGAATTAATCCTTTTATGTATTAATTTTTATAAGCATTTCAATTTCTTATTTGCTGTAGGCTGCAGTACTAGTAGGTATTATTGAATGTAATGGGATGGGTCTTACTCTGAAATAAAAAGTGTAAGATTGTGATGCTAACTACACTAGCTAACTGATATAGAAAGTTGAGTAGTTATGACTTCTTCTGTGAGCTGATATTTACTTTATGCACTTACAGGGTGGCACTCGCACTTATGTATTGCTGTATGTATTTGCAAACTTACGTATTATGTATTTGCAAACATAGCTAGTATGAGCTCAGATTAATCTTAAACAGCACAAACACATCCCTGCTACTGTACTCAAAAAGTATTAACTAGAAACTACCCAGTAAAATGACATTTCTGGACTAAGGAAATGGGGGTATGAGCTGGGAGGTATGGGTTGTACTGAAACTTTAGAGAGTGGCAGGATAGCCCTTATCACTTTTTTTCCCATTAAGGATGATATAAGCTATTCTCATTATTTTAGAATACTGAAGTTCTGTGGAATTCAGAGTGAAGCATTTTTACTCCCTAATTATGCCAGTCTCAAAGGCTGTTATTTTGATTTCCTGTCCTAAATTATGGGTCCATTGTTGTTAGTCAGTCATGTGCTCCACCCCAGAGGTTACTGCATCAGTGTTATGGGTCGAGTGATACTTGCATCTCCCTGCTCCAGCACTCTTCAGGCCCAGGCTATTTTGACAATGGTTCCCGCAGCTTCAGAGTCCATTGGAGCTGCGTGGCTATGATAAATTCAAATAAATACAGAAATAAATAAAACTCATTCTTGTGGCTGCATGGATGGATAACCTAATGTGCAAATGGTAAACACATGGATTTAATGTACTTGATAGGTCTCTGAAATTCCCTGACTGTTTGAGAATTCTGACTTTCATAGATCTGCTGATCAGTCAGATGCATCTGTTACTAATTTACATATCATGGTCCATAAACTCATATGAAGTGCTGGGATGCTACAAACAAAGCATACATGCCCACTCTAAAAGAAGTTTATTAGCTAGTTTTGGTGCTATATGGTGTGATTGATGTGTTTGTTCTCTTTGAATGGAGTACACCCTGTTAAAACAAGAAACTGGCCCCACCAAAGGACTGTGGAACTGACTCATGCCTTTGCTTTGCTCATATAGCCACCAATAGCAATTGCGTGTCTCTTGCTTCCAGTAATAATTACTATTTTGTAGGAGGCAAAAATGAGAAACAGGAAGTAGGAGGGATGAGTAAGTGGGCTGAGAGAAGCCCTTGCAAGCTATATTTTCCCAAAAAGGAGACTGACTGCATCTGATCAGATGGTTGTATATAATGTATGTGAGGAGGGAGGCATTTCTTAACTATGATTTCTCATTCTCCCATTGCAAGAGTGTTGTTCTCGGCAGTGACTGGTAACGATAAAAGCAACATCAACTTAAGAGTTCCCAATCTTAATGTTTAATGGCTTCTTAATATTTATTTTTAAAAATTATGTGCTGTTTTTCCTTTCCAGAAAGTAGTCACTGACAGCAACTTAAGGTAAAGTAAGCAGTATGTAGCAGCATTAGACAACCTTGGAAGCTAAGGAAGATTGATCTTTGCTGGTACTTGGATTGGTGACCATCTGGGAATATCAGAGCAGTTGGCTAGACTGGGTAATTTAAAAATACAGTTAATAGAGTCATGCTCAACTTAGATAAATCTTTCCAAAAAGTAGTCACTGCAGCAATTTACAAAATAATAAACATAAAGGCAATGGCAAATCATTAAAACACATTTGCAACAAGCTGAAAGCAGCAACAAAGGTAAAAACACTGAGCCAGAATCAATAACTAAAACTAAGAAAAGTAAATAACAATAAAGTCAAATGCTTATTTGAAAATAAATGCCTTCAGTTACTGGTAGAAGATGCCCTAATCTCTAAAAGCAGTAAACCTATGCATAATTGATCTTGGGCTTCCTGTCTAAGAATTGTAGTTTCAGCAATAGATCTATTTTTGCAAGCATGCAGGCAATATGAGTGGTGCCAGTTGGGATAGGTGGTCTTGTAGGCCTACAGCTTATAGCACTGTTGCTTAAATTATGTAAAACAAACCTTACTAGGTTTTGCTAGATATTTCATGAGTATAAACATATACTGTATTGCCCACATGGAATTTTCATTTGTCTTAATCTAAAGACATGTTTAAATTGCAATATGTGCAACAGACTTCCTTTTATTCAGGTGATGGCAGCAGCTTCTACTTCCCAGCTCCTTTTGTTTATCTATACCTTGTTTTCTTCTAACTCCAATATTCCCTCTCCTGGTGTACTACTTCTGTTTGAACTATATAGGCCCACTTAGTTAGGAGGTTGGGACCTTTTCAGTTATCTCTAGCACGTCCAGATCCTCATCTTGAGAAGAAACATTCATGAAGCTATTAATATATTTAAAAATAAAATAGTTATAAGTTAACCTTTGCTGTAAAGTACATTTAAACTAGAAAAATACATAATTGATCTTGAAAATTGTCATCTTTAAATATTCCGTGTCTTCCAGTTTGAAAAACACCATGAATGGTTAACAAAGAACTCTTTGAATAAGATGGGATAAATCAGGAATACATAGGAATAACAAGCCTGGATTAAATTTGTAAAATGACAGGAAAAGTGGAATTCTTCAGTTAGTCTTCCTGTCACCTGTATTTTTTATTATTTTAGTCCAGGCACTAGGGAGGAGAGGCTGGGTGACAAAATAATATGGATATGCATATCAATTAGAAATTCAGATCAATATTTTAAAGTAATTTATATTCAATTTTTTAAATATCTTATTTGACACTTGCAGTTAATGTGTTCCATGATATTAGAATGGAACTGTATGAACAGGAAAGATGGTTCTTTTGGATGTCACTGGGCTTAATTTAGTAGCTTTCATGGCACAGTAAGACTGGTCTGCTTTGCCTGCCTCCTCCTCCTCCTTTTTGCATGCTATATAAACTTCATTAGGCTGGATCTCCTTCTTCATGAGGCAACTTCTCACCCATAGCAGGCATCAATTAATGCCCAGTCCCCAGCTCCCAGGCCTGTTGTTTGTTTTGCTCGGAGGGTGTTACCCAGAAGCCTTCCTATATGGCATCCAAGGTAGCAGTCTCACCTGGGACCCTAAGTTTAGATTGTGCTGCTTGAAAGTGTGGCTCACAGATTCATTAGAGAATAATTGGTGTTCTTAGTTTAGCAACTAAAAGCAGGTTTAGCATATCTTGTTCCAGTGCCCAGTGATGAAATCTTTTATGCAGCATTCTTACTTTGCCATATCTGGACCCAACTGTGCTGGACAATTTTCGTCCAGTCTCCCACCTCCCCTTTTTGGGGAAGGTGGTTGAGAAGGTGGTGGCATTGCAACTCCAGAGGATTCTGGATGAAACGGATTATCTGGACCCCTTTCAGTCAGGTTTCAGGCCAGGATATGGGACAGAAACTGCATTGGTCGCACTTATGGATGATCTCTGGCGGGAGCGGGATGGAGGCAGTGCATCCATCCTTGCTCTCCTTGACCTCTCAGCGGCTTTCAATACCATCGACCATGGTATCCTTTTGGGACGGCTCAGGGAGTTGGTGGGCGGCATAGTTCTGTGCTGGCTCACCTCCTTCCTCCAGGGCCGATCCCAATTGGTGGTGATAGGAGAGGGGAGATCCGACCCTTGACCTCTCTATTGTGGGATGCCGCAGGGTTCGGTTCTCTTTCCTCTCTTATTTAACATCTACATGAAACCACTGGGTGAGATCATCCGTCACCATGGGATGAAGTATCATCAGTATGCCGATGATACCCAATTATACATCTCCATCCCTGGTGAGGTAAGTGATGCAGTGACTGCCCTTTCTCAGTGCCTGGGGGCTGTGGGGGTCTGGATGGGGAACAACAGGCTTCAGCTGTACCCTGGTAAGACGGAGTGGCTGTGGATTGACAGTGCCTCGCCTTCCGGGAAATTGTCATCTTTAGTTCTGGAAGGGGTTGCACTGCCCCAGACAGACTCAGTGTGTAATCTGGGGGTTCTCTTGGACTCACGACTCCTGCTCGAAGAGCAGGTGGCAGTCATGGCCAGGAGGGCCTTTGCGTAACTTCAGGTTGTGCGCCAGTTACGCCTGTTCCTGGAACAAGAGGCCCTCCGAACAGTCACTCACACCCTGGTCATCTCCCATATAGACTACTGCAATGCACTCTACATGGGGCTACCCTTGAAGAGTATCCAGAAGCTTCAGCTGGTCCAGAATGCAGCCTCACGGGCCATTTTTGGTGCCCCTAGGTCGGCACATATAACACCTTTGCTGCGTGAGCTGCACTGGGTGCCACTTTGCTTCTGGGTCCAATTCAAGGTGTTGGTTATCACCTTTAAAGCCTTACATGGCATGGGGCCAGGTTACCTGAGGGACCGTCTCATCCCCGTTACATCGGCCCGCCCCACTCGATCATCCAGAGAGGGCATGTTACAGACCCCGTCCATAAGAGAATTTCATCTGGCAGGGTCCAGGAAACGGGCCTTCTCTGCAGTTGCCCCCGCCCTTTGGAACATCTTGCCCCCAGAGGTGAGGCAGGCCCCTTCACTCCTGACCTTCCGGAAGGCCCTGAAGACTTGGTTCTGCCGTCTTGCCTGGGACAGGAAGGTAGGTAACCATTCTTGGGGGTGGCTCGCACCCTAGAGTCCCTCCCACCAGCTTGGAATTTTATACCCTCTTGGATTTTATATTTATTTATTGTATTTTATAATAATTGTAATGTGTCTGGTTTTATGAGATTTTAATGTTTATGATTGTAGTTTGATTTTATTGTAAACTGCTCAGAGTCCCTCTTTTGGGGGAGATGGGCGGTAATTAAATTTGAATAATAAATAAAATAAATAAAAATATCTTTAGTCTTTTTGCAGAACAGAATTACCTATAGCTGCATCACTTTGAACTGTCAGATACAAATTAAGATAAGTGTCCTGCATCTTTCATAGTCATGTAAAAGAGATTTTCACAGTTGCGGCTGGTTATGTCATTATGCAGCAGAGCTGAGAATCAGCACTGATCGCTGATCTCTGTCCTACTGTATGGAATGGTAAAATGGGAGTCCCATCTTGGATGGCAAAGCCTGATCTCATCAGCTCCTGTCTCTTCTCTGCTGAACCATGTGGCTTCCTCCAGAGTTAGAGCCAGGCATCATAGGAGAAGCAATGGTGGCAAGGCCTATGTTGATGTAGCTTTTTCACCAGATTATTTTCATTCTCATGCTGCTTAATGCTAAATCTGATTTGCAGCGTTGCTGCTGGTCTGCTCCAGTTTTACTCAGTTAAACCAAAAGATAATTGGGGCTGAAGAGAAGAAATATTCTTTATGACATACTGCAGCACAGTTTGGATTACCACACAGCTAGTCTTGACAATTCCCAACACCATGTAATGTTCTTTAATGGACAGGACAGTCGTTGGCTAAATCATCATCCATTTACAGCTCCTAGAAGTGCTCTTTCAAAAAATGCTGATCCATCTATTTCCTTGCAGAATGTCTCTTTTATACAAAGTAATTTGTCTTCCAAGGACTCACACAGGGCAGGAGGAAGGAAAAAGTGGGCACAGCTGTGTGTGAAGGACATGCCCAGGCAAGAAACTCTGGAATAGCATTTGAATAGTACACAGAGCATCTTGTTTCAAGCAAGACAAGTAGAATGCAGTATGCACTCTCTCTTTCTATATCCACAGAGGTTGCATTTATACTATACTGTCCCTCAGTGACTTCTCCTTGGTGTTCAGTATCACAGAATCTTCAGTTTTCTTCATGATATTTATGATTATGTTCATTGTTATGCTTATGTATAAGCAGATTTCTGATAAAGGGCAATTGTTATGGTTTGCTGATCTTAACAAAAATGTTAATCCCTTCAGGATATGGAGCTCCTGAATACATGACTCTTCTTTCCTTGATTCACACACACCACTCCTTCTCTTGGTTACATCACACTAGAAATGGTTTCATGAAGCTCCTAAATTGCTCTTTGATGGTCATATTTTACAGGGAAACCTCCTTATGGGAGTTGAATGGACAGTTTGTGAATATACACACCTCTTTTTGTAGGGTTTCTCCTTTGCCCTGTCCTTTTGGTGGAAGGTTGCTCTTTATTTCCTCACTTTGTGTTTGTCTTTTTGCTGTACTTCACTGATATATTCATGAGCTGCAAACATGCAAACCAAAATATATTTTATATACATTTTATGAATTTAACTTCATATGCATTTTTACAAAGCGGTGTCATAAGAACATAATAAGACCTGTATTTAACCAGAAGAAAAGGCTGTCTAGTGTAGTATCTTGTTTCTGAGCCTACCTGATGCTCATGGGAAGCCTAGAAGCAAGACTAAAGGTAGTAGGTTCATACTGACTGTTCTTGTGTGTGAGAGAGAGAGAGAGAAAGAGAGAGAGAAATTCAATTTATGTAGTTCATCGAAGTATTCAAAGAATACAAATGTTTCCTACATAATTAGGAATAATGCCCCACTTTGGGCCATGAGCCTAAGGTTGCCTCCTTGGTACCTATCAGATTCATACCCCACCTCATTTTATTTTATATATTTTTAAATTATTTTAATTAAAGGGAAGGTGGGATGCTACAAAGTAAAGGGTGAGCTAGACCTAATCTTTATTGCCAGGAATGCTTATGAGTCCCGCATATGCAGTGGGGGCATTCTTAGAAGATAAAAAGGATAGGGAATTATATCCCAGTGCTTAGTTTAAATGTATGCCCACCTTCCAGACAAAAGGTGAGGCATGTTGAGCATTTAGAGTGCATCTTGGTTAGAAGAAGCCATGGAGCAGGTATATCAGTTTGCATTCTGGTAGATGGGTGTTTGTAATTAGCCTTGGCCACCATCACAATATCTTGTGGGAATGACTGTAACATCCTCTCAACTTTCTAGTTATGCCTGGACTCAAAATGTTTGGGGAGCCCTGATCTATCCTATAAATGAAGAAGTGGAGATCGGATAGACTCAGGTACAGATCTCATTATTGTAGTCCCCTTATGTGTTTCAACAGATTCTGTTGTTGGCAACAATAGGTACAAATCTATTTAAATAATTCTTATCTGAGATTACAGCAGTTTTAAGGCACCACCGATACTTATTTCTTCCCACTTAAGAAAGAATTTTCTTAATGCTCTATATTCTTGGTTTTCCTTCACCAAAGAATGCTTTAAGAGCATCTCTTATGCCAGTAATCTTTATTATACCTTTTATCTTGTTTGCATGTCACCTTTATGAGGAGATTCCAAAAATCCAGTTCAATGGTTGCTAAGACACTACACAATCAAATATTTTAATTCTTTGAAAACCTCACAGAGTACACCATATCAAGTTATAAGCTGATCCTTCCTGTTCCAAAAAATATCTGAAGTATTTTTTAATGTTATGGTTAAACCAGTCTAGCAACTTGAAGTGAAACCTGGCTTCTTCTCACCCACATAGGAAAATTTGGCTTGTGTAGTTTACTTGTTTTACATTCCCTTTCTTTATTCATTGGAAGTTATTAGATTTTTAATATATTTTTATCCCACTTTTTAAAATATATTTTATTCTATAAGTTCTATGATTTTTATATATTATATATATTCAGTAAATTCTATGAGATTCTTAATATTTAATCTTCCATACAAATGTTAACGTTTATTCCCTTGCTACAGCTTTTGTTTTTACATCTTCTCAGACTCTGAGTGATGATAAGAGATGCCATTATTTGTTTTTGTGCTACATATACCACTGTAATCACATGTACCAGATACTTGACCTGTTCCTTTATCATATATAATTATATCTATAATTTAGATATTGCTTGCCACAGAGATGAGTGAGCCAGGTGTTAAAAGATATAAAATCTTTTAGTTATTAAATGGAATCATCAACCTTTTTCACTTTGAAAAATGGCAGCCTTGGGATATTGCCCTATTCTTTTCTAGAGTGCTCTCAATATTTTATATATAGCATCCATACAATTAGGCTGTAGCTATAGACCCATATATCACATGTTGCATCAAACTATAATGTGTCTTGTTTACTTTGTTTTGGCTTAGCATGTTGTGTGAATCCAATCATTGTGATTTGTAAATGATGGCACTACATATAAACCCAGCTATGGTGTTAGTTACTGGATTAACACAGTGTGTGAATCCAGCCATTTACACTTCTGAAAAATAAAGACAAAAGGAAGACGTAAGAGACTTACATTAAAGTTAGTAGAGAATGAGGAAGCATGACTCTGTTTTCTGGAAGGGTAGCTATATAACAATGTGAGAATGGTATCTAGCCCTTCCTGAAGTTTGAGCTGGGGGAGCAGGCATGTCTACATAGGGTGAACATGAAGCAAGTTTGTATTTTCTACTTCAGTATAGAAAAATAATCTTGCTGTGGTTATGAGCCAGCTTCCTTTAGCCCCTTCCCTTTTCAGAGGAGACAGGAATTTTAGGGCTTTAAGAGAGATCTCAAAGGACTACTGTAGATGGAGAAGGCTAGCAGCTCACTTTTGAACCTTGGGTTGAAGGTTTCCATCCCATTAAATAGATTACTTTATAGAGAATACTAGTTAGTTACAATATAAGGAAAGATAAACTAACCCTTTGCTGGGACTTACACAGGACCAAGTTGATGAACTTACTTAATGCTGGACCTAGCACCATACATAATCTTTAAATAAATTTATAAAGGTAATTTGGCTGTGGAGAATGATGGTTGGGATAATGCATCTCTAGGTGTTATTAAATACCTAATGACATGAGAGTGACTGGCAGTGATAGTGACAATTAGAATGAAATATTCAGCTATTATATAGGATCAGCAACCTGATTCATTAACACTTCGGATTCATCTGTCATATCTTTGCTAAGCAATCTGGGCCATAGCTTGGTTGTAGAGCACTTAAGTATAGGAAGGTCATCTGTTTGATTCTTGGCATCCTCAGGAAGGGCTGAAAGGGACATCTGTCCTAAAGGATAGAGAGCTCCTAATACTTTGTATACACAATATTTAGTTAGTTTTAGTCTGAGGCAGCTGCTTGTATTTCTTCCTCTCTGCAGATGATACACTTCAGGGTAGATATTTTTTCTGAAGGCTTGTCAAGGCTGGTTCTCCTCATACCACCTTCTGTTCAACCACAGTGTCAGGAACATGTGGCCTGACTTGGCTAATTGTGGCATTGTTGAGGGCAAGCATTGCATAATGCATAAGGATTAGATTGCCTGCAGAGAAAAATGGTTGGAAATACTATCATAACTGACTAGCCTCAGTAGCAATATCAATGCACACTGGAACTTAGACTTTGCTTTTTAGGGTAAATAGTCTACTAATAAATGATGTTCATCGGTTAACACCTTTTTCTACTACTTGGTCATAGATTCAGTTGAAATTTGTCATACAGTACAAGGCTGACAAGTGCTTTTAACTAGTTCTGGCCCAGACCAGAGAATCTATGTTGTGAAAGGCAAGATGACATCCCAATGAATAGTATTAAACTGGATTCTGCCTAGCAACTTACCTGATAATGGCTCGAAATTCTGGGCATTATAATCCTGCACATCAGGGAAGCTAGCTACAGTATTCACCTGTGACAAGGAAATATTTCCACATAATTTCTGCCTCCAAGGTCTTGAAGTGGCAGAGAGAATAATCTGAGTTCTCCCTGATTGTCAGATGGACAAGCATTGGTATAAGGGTTTAGCAAATAGGGAGTTAGAATTTGGAATTTAATTAATTTTAGTTGCTTGTTGGCATCCCCCTCTCTCATTTCAGAAGCTTTCACCTAAAATTATTACTTAGCTGACTTTAAACTGGCCTGGGCCCTTTTGCCATTAGTTCAGGATTTATTTGTATATTTATAGGTCACCTTTAATACTAGATAATAAGTAATTCCTTATTCAGGAGAGTATTTCTTCTCTCCCTGCTAGGGCAAGCATAAAACCCACAAGAGCTACACAGTCATCATCTGTGATGAAATTATCACTTTGGAGGCTTAGGGAAAGACAGACTAAGCTTGAGCCTGAGATTCGTTTTTTTGCTATTTCTGCTTTGTTCTGTCTTGAGAGTATGTCATACTTCTAGCTTTTCTCTCAATTTACCATCCTGTTTAGACTTAACCAGCAACACAGGCTTCTTATACAGCTGGCTTGAAATTCAGTCTCCTTGTGTAGGCAGTGTGAATAGGGTCAGTTGAAGAATCTGACCATCTCTTGCCTCCTTCCTAGAGAGCAATGTGCCTGCAGTATATGGAGGACCACTGGGAAAACCTACCCTGCCTTGAATGAGATTTTCTTGCTGGGCAAAAGACGGTGGAGCAGGAATATGTTTATTTTTTGTCTATAGTTTCACAATCACAGAATTTGGCATCCACAGATCCTCTGCCTTCATTTTAAAGTAATGCTTTTCTAGCTGCCATAGCTATAACAAAAGCTGAAATACATAGCTGGTGATGTCCTAGAAGACTGCAAGAAATCCAGCTAATGCAGCAAGAATAGCTTTCTGGCTGTCCTTTATGTATACCATGTCTTAGGTTCTGTCCATCTGTTCCTTCTTCCCCATCCTCAAAACCATTGTTAATACTGTAGCCTTCTTCAAAATGGGGTGGGTGGGTGTTGAATGATTCCCTTAATTTATTTGTGTCACTGACTTTTGATCACCTTGCTACAGGAGTATTCATGTTTTTGATCTGTGAGTGCCAAAGAGGTTGTTGCTAGATAAGACGCAAATAGTAATGATTTTCTAAACAATCAGTAGCTCTCTTTTGAAGGAGATTGTGCCTTGACAGCCTATGAGGACCTGCCCTGTGAAATGCACTGCCTGATTAACAAGGCACAAGATGATGGATTCTGCTATGTAGTGTGCTTTGTGGAGGTGGGTGGATGGGCAGGGTAAGGAGGTACTCTTATTGGAAGTACAAGTTAGTATCAGCTTTTATTCCAATGAGCACTGTGCAAGAGTTGCTCTCTTTGAAATTTGCTATCTGGCATTCTTACCCCAAGCACTTCTTTGTGCATGTCTACACCCAGGTCAAGGAAGCTAACTGCCCTTATATCAAGTCCCAACAGCTTAGTGTCAGCACTACTCCCTAATTCTCTGAGTCAAGTTGATGACTCTCTGTTTTGTGGCAATGAAATGCAATTATTGTTCCAGCAGCATGTGATTTTTCTGGCCTGAAGTTTGTAAGCAAAGCTGTTAACTATATACTTCTTGGATTTTGTGGATATGGTAAAGGAGGGAGAACGTAGTTCTCTCGTGGCTTTCATGAAGCTACATCTACTGCCAATTATTTACATCCTTACAGAATTTCCATTGATTGCAGTTAGTGGGGGTTGAACAGATCAGAATTAATCACATCAGAACAGTGTCTTCCTGCACATCTCTTCAACCCCCTCCCACTACACTTTGCTCTTGTCTCCAGATTGAGCATTGCAAGATGATGAAAAGTACAATAAGGTACTTGGCAAGTAGGAATATGTTGAGGATAGCTGGGGATATCAGTGATATCAGTGAAGCTGCCTTAGAGTGAACCCAGCCACTGACCCCTTAGTTTAATATTTTCTACATGCCTCCCCTCCAGGGGGTTACAGGCCAAATAACAAACTCATCAGGGTGTGTTTGTTTCTTTATTTTTGGGGAATCTATCAGCAAACATGCCAAAGCCCAGTTTTCATTGGGGCCACACTTTAGGAAACCTTTAACCCTTCCCAAATAAAATTGAATTATCCATTCATTTGTATCCGACCCATGGCTTTCTCCATGATTTCTGATCTTGTACAGCTTCTTTCAGTTGCTTTATATTTTGGCCAGTGTCTGCCTTAATTACATCCAACCAGCGCATTCTTTGGCGTCCTCGTTGTCTTTTGTCACTGACCATTCCAGGTGTAATGTCTTTCTTCAACGATATTGATCTCATGACATGACCGAAGTAACTAAGTCTAAGTTTTGTTACTTTTACATCTAGTGAAATGTCCAGTTTTATGCGCTTCAACACCTCATTATTTGTTATGTTTGCAGTCCAAGGGATGTGCAAGAGCCTCCTCCAACACCATAGTTCAAAAGAATTAGTTTTCCTTCTATCCAACTTTTTCATTGTCCAGCTTTCACAGCCATATGTAGTTATGAGGAACATGATAGTGCAGACTAGTCTGCATTTAGTTGTCGAGCTGACATCCTTGCTTTTCCAAATTAGGTTCATACTCATCATTGTTGTGCAACCCAGCATGATTCAGCATTTAATTTCTTGGCTGCATTCGCCATTTTGATTGACCAGTGATCCTAAAAAGGTGAATTCTTCCACGCATTCCGCCTCCTCTCCATCAATTACTATTTTGATGTTTCCATTCTTTGCAGTTGTCATGAGTTTTGTCTTTCTGATACTCAGAAAGAGGCCAAACTTCTCACTTTCTTCTTTGAGTCTCATGATTAGGTGCTTTAGGCCTTTCTGGGTCTCTGAGGGGAGGGTTGTATCATCCGCATATCGAAGGTAAGTGATGTTTCTTCCGCCAATTTTTACCCCAGTTTTTGATTTGTCTAGCTCCAGTTTCCTGATGATCACTTCGGCATACACGTATGTACCAACCCTGTACGTAAATCAGGAAGCCACTGTACGAACACAATATGGAGACACTGATTGGTTTCCACTCCAGCATAAATCCTAGTGAAAATAGTCCCTGTCATACTGCTCCTAGCCTTAGAAAGAAAAGGCTCCAATTGGATTCCACAGCCTTTCAAATTTTCTGCCTGCCTTGGCTGGCAAGGCGGATTTACTATCCAAACTAAGCGAAGATATTCAGCCTCAAGGGCAAGACTAGCAGCTGGATTATCCTTACAGTTTTAATGCTGGGCAATTTAAGGGCAGCAGTTGGTGGAATCCACTTGCTGCATTTCCCCTTCCACTAGAGAGTACTCCCTAGAGTTCTCTCCTGTTTCTTCCCTTTCCCCTCCATCACACAAGCAGCCTGTCTGTCAGATGTGGGGGTGAAGCAGGAGGAAGCAGCTGAGAAGTGTGGTAAAGGGATGTCAGCATTTGCAGCTAGTGCTCAGTGCTCAGGCTGAGAGGACCCAATTTAGATGCACTGGTCACTCAGACTGAAAGGAAAACAAGCCAAACTGTGGTGTTTCATCCCAGCTCCTGATATATTCCAAGCGCATGAGTGCTGCAAGGGAATGGCAGTGCAGGGAACAAGCAGCTGTAGCTGGCACACCCAGAAATAACCCCCAAAGCAAGAAAAAGAGTAAAACAAAACAGTCATGCAAAATCCTCAGAAGCAACAGAAAACCTGTAATGCATTCATTGGGAGCACAACAGTGCCCTGCTGGGTCAGACCCCTGGCCCATCTAATCCAGCAGGCTGTTCTCACAGTGGCCAGCCAACTGCACAAGAAAGCCCACTAGTCTCCCAGCAGATGGCCTTCAGAGGCAGTCACCCTGCTTTCAAGGCTAATAGCTAATCCCCACCACTTCCATTAATTGGTCCAACCCTTTTTTGAAGCCATCCAAGCTGATAGCCAGCGCCACATCTCATGGTAGTGAATTCCAAAGTTTAATTATGCATTTTGTAAAAAAAACAAAACAAAAAAATCTTTTGTCTGTCCTGATTATTCCAGGATTCAATTTCATTGGGCGACCTCTGGTTTTAGTATTTTGGGAAGGGGAAAATAGCTTCTCAATGTCCACTTGATCCATAGCATGCAAAATTTTGTACTCTTCTGTCATCTCTCTTCTGCGTACTTTCTATACTAAAAAGCCCCAAGTGTCACAACCTTTCCACATAGAGAAAGTGCTCATTGTGTATGCCACTGGCTGTACTTCCTGAATGGTTAGTGCCCCACTTTTGTCATAGCCCTTGAATGACAGCTGAAAGTCCTGACTTCGCTCCCATCTGGGTGTGTTTCCTTTCAACTTCAACGTGGTGGTGTACAGAGGCCAAATGCCAAAACAGTTACCCTTCTTTCAATATTTCTGTTCCTGACTGTATGTTAATATAGTTACCTGATAGTTTGTTAAAAACTAATAAAAGTATATATAGAATTGTATTTATAACTGCTGTAAAGAAGATTGAAAGCTATTTCTTTGTATCTTTCTTTTCTATCTTTCTTTTACTTTTTTCCCCTTGTACTTTTAGCTTTCTCTGATTTCTTTCTATTTTTCTTACTTTCTATTAGTTTGTATTAATTTTTATCTTCCTCTTTAAAAAATCTTCAATAAAAACGATATAAAAGGATGAGCGCTAAAACACTTGCTTCTTGAGGCCTGTTCCCAGGCTGTTCCAGCTGAAAGTGAAAGATTTGGAGGAATATGTGAGGCATCTCTGGTCAGCTGGGCTCCATAGAGTGTCAGACCTTTGATCCTAGTGCCTCTTTTTCACCTCCCTCTCTAGATAATAGGTATGCTTGTTGGAAAAGCATTTTAAAATGCAGGCAATAGGCAGCCTTTGGTTTTCCCTGTGTTTGCAGCTGGCTGTCCTTGCATCCCTGGTCTCCTTAGCTAGCAATCTTCAGCGCACTTACAAGGGCCCCCTCCCCCACTGCAGCAGCCACAGAAGAACAAGAGCCCTGTGTGAGAGGAGGTGGAGGAGAGGCAGGCAAGGGAGCATCACATGCCTATTCTTGAATTCATTCAGCTAACCCCTCCCTGTCACAAGGACAGCAGCCTTGTGGAAGCCAGCCAGGAGATGGGGCAGGTGTGTGTGGGTGGGAGGAATGGCAAGCAAAGGCCAACTGCTGTCCCTGCTGCAGCAGCTCTGCCTCACCCACCCTGCGTTTAGTTGTGGGTGGGTGGGTTGCCATCTCCACTACTCCCTTCTCTACCCATTTTTTACCTGGTCCCTCATAAAGTGGACTTCTCCAATCTAATGCCCTCCATATATAGTACGTTAGGCTAAACTTGAAACAGTCACTGGCTGGAAATTCTGCCAGCTGAAATCTTAAAGGCTTACAAGTACCACCTGAAGGGAGATTGCCATTGAAGTGGAATTGTACTGAAAGAGCCCCTTTGGAACTATTTTGATAATGAAGAAATAAATAATTTTAAAAGAAAGAAAAAATAATTGCAGACTGGGGTTGACTTATGGGCTGGGTCTGAATGTCCTGTCTTGAATGATACTGTCATATGATTTGGCATTTCAAAGCTGTCTCTCAGTACTCTATACTTAGCAGTGAATTTAGCACTTTCTCAGTAATTGTACTTTTAATACTTGAACTGTTGCAACATCTTTTGCAGCATCTAGTTTTTCTTAGCTGAGCATATACCAAGGGATGTGAGTAACACCCTTTTTTTAGCACACAGCATTCTTTTTAAAATCCTGTTGACCCTGGCATTTATTCTTTACCTCAATCTTAGCAATCCTGATCTGTGAAATAAGAGTATTAATTTGTTGCTTTTGACCAGGACTTTGTGTAATGTTAAAAGAATTCCTGTTCTTGAAAATATGCGCACGCACACAAGACATACAGACATACAGATATACTGTACACACATGCCATTACATGGTTGGGTTGCAGTAAATAATTGATTTTACCTATGAGCCCCCATTTTTTTGTCTGCTTTTAACTAGTAGATCTCAGTGTTCTGGTGCTGTTTTTCTAAAAAAAGTGACGTTGATACTATAAGTCTGAAGTCTATCCATCTCTGTTTTAATTATTTCGTATCCATGTATGCATTTTTCAGTCTTTCCTGGGCTAAACTTTATATGTAGTCTTCCCTAAGTTGGTCCCTTTTCGATGGGTTGGGACTACAACATCCAGAATTCTCCCGAACCTATCTGGGTGGACCAAATTGCAGAATATCATATCCTATTGAAATGTCACTGATTTTGTTCTTATCACAACTCCCCTTTTTAACAGAGTCTTACAGAAAATTTAGTACTGCTTTCTCCAACTTGATGCCTTCCAGATGTATTGGATTTTACCAACCATAGTCCCCACCATGTTGGCTGAGAATTATCGGAGGAAAAAATCCAGCACATGTGGAAAGTACAAGACAGGAGAAGACTGGTTTAATTTATCCTTTATAGTGGTTTTAGTAACATCAGTTGCTATAATTATAATTATAACCAGATTGTCCTAACAGCCAGGAACCACGCTGAGACAAGGAATAGGTCTCTAGTGTTTTATTACTGCTACATAGACAGAAAATCCTAACAAACTGAAGAAGCGTGGGAAAAACCCAGACATATAAACCCCAAAGGCTAAGGTGGGCCTGATCTGTGTCTCTTTGAATGGCTGCTCAACTCCTCAGTGCTACACATGCGTTTTCCCCCCTGGATAGGGGCCCCCTCCTGCTCGCCATCAGTGCTCATGACACAGATGCTTCCAGTTTGGTCTAGTGGTTAAGGGTTCGCCGCCTTGAGTTATTTATAAAAATAAAGGCGGGAGAAAAATTAAATAAATAAATAATCTCTACAAAATTAATGTACACTGCACTCATTGCTTTAAGCAACAAAGGCAAATATTGTCACTTAACACTGCTTCTCAGTTCAGTGATGATCTCATCTTTCTCAGAAACACTATTTATCCACTTGTGTAGCACTCTGTTTTATATTAGTTGTTCCTCTGCTAAACCATTGGACGGCTTTTAGATGATGCAGCTGAGAAAGAAAAACAGAAACAGTGAAGAGAATTTTTTTTAAAAAGTAAGGTGAAGAATACAGGATTTATATAGAGATGGGAGTTGAGGAAAAATGGGTATGTTCAGATCAAGACATGGGAAGTCTTGAAAAAATGAAAGCTTTCCTTTTTCATAAAAGGTGTTTGTGTGTGTAATTACATATAGACATCTCAAGAAAAACATCAGTCAGGGTTTAATTAATCCTTTCTCTGATAAAGTTATGGCACTTGAATAAATTAACCAGGACTAGCTGTCACAACCTCAAGGAATGGTGCAACTTATCAGCATTTGATGTAAAAAGATGAAGCAGTGGTTGTAGGAAGATACAGTTAGGCGTGTAGAGGATTCCTGCTTTGAAGTGTCCCTCTCTTTTTGCAGGTCGTAATGAACCTCTAAAAAAGGATCGCCCCAAGTGGAAGAGCGATTACCCAATGACGGATGGGCAACTAAGGAGCAAGCGGGATGAATTCTGGGATACAGCACCTGCCTTTGAGGGACGCAAGGAGATTTGGGATGCACTCAAGGCTGCTGCCTATGCTGTGGAGGCAAATGATCATGGGCTAGCACAAGCCATTATCGATGGTGCTGGAGTTACCTTGCCTCATGGTACGTTCCTCAGTGCAGAAATTGAAGGATGTTACTCCTCAGACCACCTTTTTTTCCTTCTACTAAATTAAAAATACATGGGAGCAAATCCATGCTCATAACTCTGTGTTTATAGGAGTAAGCTGGATTGGTTCTATCTCCTTGTTACAAGTTGTGTATATATGATGATTAACCAGCTTGCTGCTACAAAATATTTATGTCTGGTATTTCTAAGGGTTTAGAGGTATTTTGACTCCTTCATAGGGCTCTACGTCACATTTACTTCTGATACTAGGACAATAGTTCTACTAGGTCTAGGACCTGAGTACGTAGGTACATTTGTATCTGTCACATCAGCTTCAACAGCAAAGGCAGAAACTGTAAGCCTCATTTTACCTTCACTGGACAATCTTTGCTAGATTAAGCATGGCTTTTGCAGATGGCTGGAGTGGATTTTTCATTTTTTTTTCCATTTCCTTTCAGATGTAGAATTCCCAAAGATGTGTATATGGTGGGTGATGAGGCAGGAATCTTTCACTTGGAATGGAGAGGTTTCATCAGTGGTCCATGAGGCCAGTCTTGCAATTTTTGTACTTGCCTCTAAACCAAGAGATGATCATTCAAACTAGAGATTGGTCAACCACATATACACTATAGGATAGCAATTCTGGATGAAAGTGGACTTTTGTCCAGGGGTGCTTGATGGGCTGCACATCTTGTTTCAGGACTAAAAAGGAGATTCTAGGACTCTGTGGTAAAACTGGGGCATACTACAGAACTGGAAGGCTGGCACAGGAGACCACGGTCAGGTTTGAGCAGCATCATGGTATCAGGAAAGAAGCCAAGTTCTGAAGAGGAAAACTGAAAGCTTACATCTGAAAGTTTTTAGTTTAGAATTCAGATGGTCTCAAAATAATTTTGTGATTTTTTTCCCTTAAAGCTTCTCATGCCCTCTAATGGTATATTTATTCCCCTACAGGCTCACTTACTGAGTGCTATGATGAATTGGGTAACCGATACCAACTTCCTGTATACTGCCTGGCACCACCTATTAACTTGATTATGGAGTGGAGTGAGGAGGAGGGTGCAGAACCTCCAGACCCAGCACCCAACAGCCGCCGTGAATTCCCACTGAAAGTACGCCTCTCATCTGGCAAGGATCTGCGTCTGAATGCCAGCATGACAGACACAATTGGACAACTTAAGAAGCAACTCTATGCCCAGGAAGGACTAGAGCCTGCATGGCAACGCTGGTTTTTCTCTGGCAAGTTACTGACAGATAGGACCCGCCTGCAGGAGACCAAAATCCAGAAAGACTTCGTAATTCAAGTAATTGTCAATCAACCCCCTACACCAAGGAACTGAGCTAGAGATAGTTGGTGTGGCCTCCAGTCTGACCCAGAGACTGAGCAGAAACCTGTGACAGCAGGTGTCTGTTCTGTGCATCTAGAGAAGCAGATGGTGTCCTTAAAAGCAGGCTGGCAGAGTCTGCCATAGCCTTTGAAAAGTTGCACATGCTCACTTGCTGCAGGACACAGTCAACAAGCTGGGCAATAGCACAGATGTGTAATGTTCAAAGTGGTTTCTGTCTCATGACCATCTGGCTAGTTTTTACCTTCCCCAAACTCCAAAGAGCTAGAAATACCCATTTCTAGGCTTGGCTGGCACCAAAACAATGCCTCCTTCCTTTCCCTTCAACTCCAGTCCAGTTGGAGCTGCCCACACTGAAATGATGGATTGTGGGCCTAGTCCTTTTCAGGGACTCAGTGTAGCTCCTGCCATTTGAGTACTGAAAAGCTTTTAGAGAGAGCATGAGACCAAAGTGTCTGTCCCATGAGGGACTACTGCCTCAGGCCCAAAATAAATAAATAAATCACCAAGGCTGATTCCCCATATCTAGGCTTTTGCTTATACTGAGGTTGGCCCTGTTTTATTCATCAAGGATGATTGTACCATAACTCAGCTCATCCTAAACCTATGGACAGCCCCTCATCCAGATAAGGTGTGATATGTGGAGAATGGAGGATGGATCATATATGTGGGTCCTAGTGTAATTTATCAATAAAATCTTTTTCCAACTAGCCATGTGCCTGAATCAGTGGCGACTTAATTACATTCCTTCATGTCAGCAATTATTGTGTGGCGAAGGGATAGTTATACCTTGCCAGCAAGAAACTCCGTAGGATGGATTGGCCTTTGTAATTGTAATGCAGTGCCCAAAGAAAGGAAATGACAGTCTGCATGAGACAAGATGGATAGGAATGTGAAACTCCAGGAAAATATGGCTACCTTGTAGTATGCTGGGCTTGAGAAATCCAGGTTCAAATCCTCAGTCGTAAACTCATGGGAATTACTTTCTCTCAGCCCATCTCAGCTCACAGAGTTGTTGCAACGATAAATTGTGTAGAGATGGGAGAAAACCATGTAAGCTGCTTTGAGAATGTGGAGGAAACTTGGGATATACATGTAGTAAAATAAAGGTATGTGATCTAGGTGTGGTAAGAATGCAAGGTCAGAAAAAAAAATATGTAGGGAATTATCTCCAACTGGGAAAAGGACTATTTATATATTCTATCATCTTCCTCCAAGCTTTTGTTCTCATTCAGCCACACTTGCTTCCATTTGCAGGGGCAAAGCAGGGTAGAAAAAAACTATATCCCACCTCACAATAGCACTGTGAAAAAAACAGGTTGGAAACCCATGTTTCAATGCTATGTCTATTTTGAGCCTCAGATGCAAGTTTTTGGGACAGACTTAATGTAGAAGTCCTTGAGACCAGAAAAATGCAAAAATAGAACATTGTACAAGAATATAGTAAGTACAAGGCGCACCAGGCCTTTTCTTTTTAAATTAAGAAGAATGTATGATAATCTTCATTCTGTACACAGGTTTAAATTGCTCACCTGCTAAGTACAAATAAGAGGAGAATAGCAAAGGGGAAGCCTGAATTACAGATCAACTTGTTCATTTTTCATAGGGCAAATGAAAGATCAAACATAGTACCAGTTCACATGATGCTACCTAGCATTCTTATAATATAGAAATTTTGTGTAGACTTATACCTGCAGTGCCCTAGAACCTCACATCAGTTGTTAATAGTTAGATGTGTTAACTTGCACAGACATCTTACGTTTTTTCAAAACTTAGATGTATGAACTTTCATCAACATACTTAGTAGTAGAGTTGCTTTGCCTCTAATTCATATAGCTTTAAAATTCACATTTTCAAAAATTTAAACTAATTTCAAAATACTAGAAGTGTAAGATAACAAGTTATAAAGAACTTCAGGGGTGATAAGTTCACTCTGTGGAACTGAAAGAGTTGCCCGATTTTTAATCTGCTTATATATGTAGCATGTGTTCTTGTTTTTATTGTGCAGACAGGAATTAGGAAATATAGGCTGATTGTGGTTAGAACCATTCATTTGTCTCATGAAACAGGGATAGTAGCAAAAAGGATGTTAAGCAGATTCAAGCCTCATTGTAAAATGAGCCAAGATATGTTTGGTAAATCAGCCTGTTCTCTCTCCTAGTAGCTCATTCTGCCCTGCATCCCTATGTAAGCTATCTACTATTGTTGGAAAGAAACTTGCCCAAGTAAATTCTGAGTGATTATTAGGAATAAGGATTCCCATTTTGTGCATGTTGGAACATCCCATTACTTAAGCAGCATTGCTGTCATAGTACAAAGTGGGGGGGGGGGGGGGCACAGAGACTGTGTCCATCACTATAAATAGCTCTTAGTTCAACTCTTCCTAGTGTCCTCTCAGCAGCCTCCAGTCCACCCAATATTGTTCATAGTGTTCCATGCTCACTATTCCAGCTTTGTGACTAAGTTAGATGCTTGGCAGGTTGGCAAACGGTTTTCTGGCAGACCCTAGGGGCTAGGATGTAACATGTACTGCTTTCCCATAGCAGGTAGCATTTTAAAATAAACTAGACAACCCGTGACCTGCTGGATCATAGTTTCAAAGAGATTTCCTTACCTAAACAAAGAAACAGAATTTCCTTCCTTCCTCTCTTCCCCCTCCTGCACCCCCTCTCCCTCTTCTCCCTCCCTCCCTCCCTTCCCCTTTCCCCTCCCTCCCTCCCTCCCTCCCCCCCTCCCCAGATTCCTCAGTGCCTTCAACGATGGCACAGCTTCTAATGTACTGCCTTCACTGGAAAAGTTCTTAAAATTCAGAGATATTCAGAGATGTATCTGTCTTGAAAATAGCCCAGTCAAACATCAAGAGTTGACCACAGGAAATGTTTTATGACATTTTGTATTATGTTATAAAACGTTTATAAAATTTGCCAAATTTCTATTCCATGGGAGTCATGGCTCCCAGAATTTGGACACATTGTGTAAGTTAGCACACTTGAGGTACCTTGGTTGAAAAATTGTTGCTCTACTATGTACCTTTTCTACCAGTTGAAGGTTACAAAAACCAAACAGACAAAGAGTTTTAGCAGTATATAGATAGGGAGCTTTCCTAATCTGGTACTCTTCAGATGTGCTGGATTATGAATTTATTGTGCTCAGCTAGTATGCCCAGGCTATGTAGCCTTGCTCATCTGGAGGGTGCCAGTAGGGGATGGCTTCTATGATAGATAATTCTACCAGGTATAGTAATGATTCATAAGCAGGCATGGAGCCATAAACTCTACCTTCAATCTAACCAGAGGGAGCACACCCACCTATACGGGACTGAAGGAGTTCTGCCAAAATCCTCTGTAGCTCGGGGAGTTCTGTGTTCACTTCCTGATTGGCCAGAGATGTGTGACTATTAAAGGATCACTTTAGAAATACGACTTGTGAAAAGGGAGAGAATGTGGCAGACTGAGCTCATGACAAAGGCACCTAGGGGCGGGACATACATCTTAATATCAGAGACTGCAAGAGGAGATGCCAGGGAATACGGCGTAAAAGATCAGGAAGACAGTTGAGTGAGGGTCTGAGGAGTAGGTGAGAAGATTCACAATTCCAGGACCAACAAAGATGGATATGGACTACGGGATAAAATGGGCAACGGAGCTGATTGAACAGAAGCTGAAACTGGAAGATGAACAGCAGCAAGTGAGTATCTAACGCCAAATAAGGCTGATTACTTGGGACCCAAGCAGTAAATGCAGATGTAAAAGATGGGACCTGGAAGGTTACTGAGTCCTAAAGGTGGAAGATGTTGGCCTAAGGCAGGCAAAATATTCTTGCCAGCCAAAGGAAAAGCTGTCTTATCAGAGTACTGTGAAACAATTAGTTCAGGCAGCAGTTATAGAGGAGAAGCCGCATTTTGGCCTCCAGTTTTCATTTTATGATTTTTTAAAAAATAAAACTGAAGGGGGGAACCACTGGTTTAATTTTTATGGCAAGCATGAAATATGATGCTTTATCAGATTGTATCCTACCTAACTCTCCCAAGAAAACAACACAATCCTCAACTCTAGGCGTTAAGGGAGAAGCCTCGTCAGATCGATCTGGGATAATTTGGTGGTGAAATTAGGTCTCAAGATAACCATCAGGCTATCCTGGGAGCAGCAAGAGATTACCATAGAAAATGGGTGGATCTAATCAGAGCCCAGGGACGCGGTGGTGCTGCGGGTTAAACCGCTGAGCTGCTGAGCTTGCCGATCGGAAGGTCGGTGGTTCGAATCCGCGTGACGGGGTGAACTCCCATTGCTAGTCCCAGCTCCTGCCAACCTAGCAGTTTGAAAACATGCAAATATGAGTAGATTAATAGGTACCGCTTTGGCGGGCAGGTAATGGCGTTCCGTGTAGTCATGCCGGCCACATGTCCACGGAACTGTCTACGGACAAATGCTGGCTCTTCGGCTTTGAAACGGAGATGAGCACCGCCCCCTAGAGTCGGACACGACTGGACTTAATGTCAAGGAAATCCTTTACTAATCAGAGCCCATCAGAAGTGGAATGCACCATCGCTCAGAAAAGAAAAAAGCAGAGTGCAGATGCCTCAGGTTTCAATACTTTCTCCATTTTTTTTAATCCAGAAAAAACACTCTTCCTCTGCAATGCCAACAGAAGTGGTCCGGTTAGATGTCCCACATCTGGAGGAGAAAACACATGGACCTGTTAACAAGGGCATTAAAAGTATTAAGGTGAGTGTGGCTCTTAGATCCTTTTCTACTAACAAAATTCTGTCAATATTCTCTAAACCCATACCCAGAACCTATTTATTGGGTAAAGCATCCTCTGCTTGTTAGTCACTAGCTTTTTACTGCTCCAGGAGGCATTGGGAATACATCAGCAAGCCACTGTGATTTAATCGTCAGAGTAGATTTGAATGTGAAATGGGGAAAGAAATATAGGTTCAAATTCTGCTCAGTTTATAGAGTGAGCCAATTGCCAGCCACCTTGTTCCAGATTAACAAAGACTACTTTGAGAGTAAATTGGAATAAGAGAATCATATTGACACCTCTAAAAGTCTTCAAAAAAAGAAGAATAAATAAAAAAAAACAAGTCTTCCTGTAGAACATGCACATACTTTACAAATTACTTCCCAAATTCTTTTTTCTTTCCCTTAGCAGCCAATAAACAGTGCCACTGCCCCGACAGATTGTTTGTGTGTGTATGAGAGAGAGAGAAAAAAATGAGAACAAACTGGTTCTAGCTATTTCAAATGATAATCAGTTTTTACCAATACTATTTTGAGTCCTGATGTCAAATTTATGTCCATTAATTATTTTGTGTGAAGTTTGTCCTGTTTGTCCTACATGGAATCCAGTTGGGGCATTGCTGCCAGATGATGGCATATATCATATATCACAAATTTGGACACATCAGGACTCAAAACGAGGACAAAGTAACATCAGAACATTTCAACCTCCCAGGACATTCTGTTGCAAATGTCAAAGTTACCATTTTGGAATAAAAATATTTTAACAGAATGATTGAGCAAGAGATTGCTGAATTCATATACATCAAAGGGTTTTGGGCTGTCTAAAAATGTCTCAACAAACACAGTGGGTTTTTAATGCTTTACAATTGTTAATTGATAAGGTACTTGCAATTTTGTCTCACATGTAATCTGCATATGATAACCAACCTGTCTTCCTCTCCCTTATACCAATTTAAATCCTACATCATTAAGTGATTCTATGCATTTGATGAAATGGGCTGTAGCTCACAAAAGTTTCTATATTTTAATAACTTGGGTTAGTCGAAAAGATGCTAGCAGATTCTTTCTGATTTTTGGCTACCATAGACTAACTTGTCTCTTCTCCTATTATGTCTGACATTTAAATATACTGCTTCTAGCAATAAAACACTTTTTACTTACCATAAAAGTAAGTATCAATTGGTACAACTTTCGATCAATCAAACTGAACTCAGGTCACCAGCCATATATTATGGCCTGCAGGTGCTGAGCTATCTGCTATGAAGCAATATTTGATTTACTGAACTTCTAATAAGCTGTTATTTAAGACTGGTGGTAGGCTGGTACCTTATAGACTATGCTGTGTATTTTCAATACAAGACTTATTAAAAAAAATCAACCCAGTAAACACAATATAAAGAAACATAATAATATGTTAGTATTTGGGATTAACTGATTGACTGATTATGTGCCATCAAGTCATTTTTGACTCTTAGCGACCACACAGATTTTCTCCATGATGATCTGTCCCTAACCTGGTCTTTCAGGTCTTCCCGTGTTGTACTCCTAGCCACTGTAACAGTCCATCCACCTTGCTGGTGGTTGTCCTCTTCTCTTTCCTTCCCAGCATTAGAGCCTTCTCCAGAGAGCTAGGTGTTTGTATAAAGTGTCCGAAGTAGGATAATTTGAGCCTGGTCATTTGAGCCTTGAGTGAAAACTCTGGGTTGATTTGTTCAGTGATCCATGGACTTGTTTTCTTGGCTGTCCACGATATTCTCAGGAGTTTTCTCCAATACCAAATTGGAGTCAAAAACATCAGTACTCTTCCTATCCTGCTTCTTCAAAGTCCAATTTTCACTTCCTTAGAGTGTCACAGGGAATATCATGGCAGAAGCTATCCACCACTTTGATATCTTCATTGTCAATTCTAAGGCTGGTTGTTCTACCTGTTGTCATTAGTTTGGTCTTCTTATATTTAATTTTAATTTGTGATGAAACTGTCATGTTTTTATCATTTGATTTATCTTAAATTCATGTGTTTGTTTTGTTTCATTTTCTGACATGGTTTGTCAATTCAGAGAAAGGAGGGATATAAAAAACTAAAAAGAAATGATGATGTACCAGTAAAAAAAGTATTTGTTCAAGTAATAGATCAGAAAAGTTAATATTCAAATAACAGCACATGTTCCATTATTAGATACAGTTTCTATGGCATCTGCAGCAGAAACATATAGCAAGAAAACAAGTAACAGTCTCCTTTGTTCACAGGACAATGACATACACTTTGTTTCGTCTTGAGCGAGATGTAGAATAGGAATTCTGCTCCTAATGTCAGCTGCTGCGCATACATTTTTTATGAAGTGGCAAGGGAGACACACACTGCCTATCTTCAGAGTTGTTCCTGACATTCATTTTCCTTGAGCTCTAGAGTTCTGAGACCTGGCCTTAGAGGAGAACAAGAAAAAGTATTAGGAGAAATTAAAAACGGCTTCTCTGGCCTCATTTTATTTATCCTCAGCTCTTGCTCTTGCTTGGGATTTCTAACAGTCCAACAGTCCTCTTCTTGGATTTTTCAAATGGCTACACAAACGAAGCTACTCTCTTTGTAAATGAAAAAAGAGAAGCCAAACAGAATCAGAAGATCTTTGTATTCCTCACCATGGTGCCAGTTCTAATGTGGAGAATTAACAAAGACAAAAATAAGCCTTTTGATTAACAGGTCCTTGGTCATTCCGTAACTGGAAAGTACATATGCCTGTGCACAGGCACAAACACCAGAAGGGGAAAGTTGCTCTTAAGGGGGCACATTGAAATGGTAAGTAATACCAGTTATCAGAAAGAGCCAGCACATGTAGTAAGCTAGCTGAGCAGTGAGACTCCAGTTCCAGCCCTCTCTCAGCCACAGACCTTGAGCCAGCCTCTCTCTCTCTCTCTCTCTCTCAGCCCAACATACCTTACAGGGTGGTTGTTGTGGGGAAGAGTAGGAGGGAGAGCTACATGCACTGCCTTGAACTCTTAAATGAAAGGCATTTCATTTCATAAATAAATAATAAATAAGTTCTCTCTTTTTACATTTTCCCATCCTTATTTTTTTCCATTTCCATACCTATGTCCAAATACAGTTGCCAGCTGAAGATAATATTTCATTCATTGGA
Organism: Candoia aspera; assembly: GCF_035149785.1. Taxonomy (NCBI): domain Eukaryota; kingdom Metazoa; phylum Chordata; class Lepidosauria; order Squamata; family Candoiidae; genus Candoia; species Candoia aspera. Next base: position 46,637,658 of record NC_086158.1, on the reverse strand, counting down.
TAAAAATCATTTTAAGGTGTCATAAAACAGTTTCTTGTTTCTGCTTCCACAGACTCACATCTATGATAACATGCTTTCCTCCTCTTATGCTTTTTTATTTTTATTTATTTTGAAGTATAACAAACAAATAACACCAGTGATTATACAGGAAATAAAATGACATCCATTATGCTGATTAAAGTAAACCAAACATAAAGAAACTAGGAAAAAGATCTATATAATATCAAGATAAGATTAATTCAGTCTTTTAACTTAACATTAAATCTAGGTAATAAAAATAATATTGCTCCATCTGCTCATGTTTAGAATATGAAAACATTTCAAAAATTGATAACAAGCCTGTATCTTGAATTCACAGCCTCGTGTGGTGCAGAGTGGTAGGCAGCAGTATTGCAACCGAAACTCTCCCCACGACCCGAGTTCGATCCCAGCAGAAACTGGATTCTCTCTCGGGTAGCCGGCTCAGGTCGACTCAGCCTTCCATCCTTCCGAGGTTGGTAAAATGAGCACCCAGCTTGCTGGGGAAGGTGATGACTGGGGAAGGCAATGGCAAACCACCCCACTATAGTCTGCCAAGAAAACGTCACAAAAGTGGTGTTCCCCCCAAAGGGTCAGACATGACTTGGTGCTTGCACAGGGGACCTTTCACAGCTTGCTATAGTTCCAGCAAAATGTGGTTGGGAAGGGCAGTCCCACAGCAGACCTGCTGTGCCAGTTGGAACCCAGCAGGTTGTTGACCTCTGAAAGCTCATCCTACCTGCACCATAAAAGGTTCTCTTAGAATGTTGGTGTCACATTAGGATGAAAAACATGACTTTCATACTGGATTCCCTTAAAGTCAAGCTTCAGCTGTCTTCATGGTAAGCTGGTGATGAGATGGGGTTTGTGTCAGAAATAGTGGAGCATCCCATGGTGAGCAGGACTTGAAGATGAGCCCTAATATAGCAGATCTTTTTGAAATCATAAGGGTTTTTGTATAAATTTCTCTTCCTACAGGGACAAGAAAAGGTGCGGAAGAGTTCTTTGGACCTAAGACGGGAGATCCTTGAAGTTGGTGGCACTGAATACCTCTTTGAGCTACGCAAAAAACCAAAAAAGAAGGAGGAGAAGAAACCAGAGCCTGAACCAGAAGAAATTGTAGGAGAAGGGAGAAAGAGAGTACTGGACAAAAAGGGAGAAAGATCAAGATTTATTCTGGGCAGCTTTTGAGAAGCAGAGCAAGATGGCAAAGAACAACCTTCTTCAAACTGCATGTCCCCAGATATATGAACTTCAGCTCCCAGAATTCGACAGCCAACATAAAACTATTGTTGAGAATTCTAAAATAGAAGTCCATCTATTTGGATGGCAGTAAGGTTGGGGGAGGCCAGCATGGAATTAGTACCTTCCTAGAAATGTGTAGCCTTGCTCATGGCTCATCCCAGATTTCCCTAAGCTGGATGCCCTCCAGATATATGAATTTCAACTCTCAGAATTCTTACTGATGGCATGCTGTTGGGAATTCTGTGAGTTGAAGTTCAGAATCTGGGAATAGCTGCTCCATCGAGAGCACAATGTCTTGGTGGGGATCATAAACAACTATTTCCTTTTACTTTTGAAATACCCTTCATATAAAAGTTAAAACATTGTTATCCTTTAAATGCTTACAGACAGGGCCTGTGGCTGTGGAGGATTTTTTGAAAGCTGCTGTGCAGGGCAAGGTACAAGTAGTGGTCAAATTCCTGGCAGATGGAGGCTCCCCAGACACCTGTGATGAAGTAAGACCATGCGTTTTTTCTTCAGAACTATTTTTCATTTTCCATGGAGCTATACATTAAAACCTTTGTTGATTGAGCAGGTTGATGTCAACCCCCATGCTTGGCATAGGGTGTTCTTTGCTTCTTCTGTTATTGCACTTATAAACCTATATGTAAACCTCTCATTGAGGGGATTTTCTTGGACACAATCTGTTTTTAAATCTATACGAACTCCAGTGGGAGAAAAGGAGCTTGTTCACTAATAAAAGGAATGTTAAACGTTGGAGTAAGTTGCCCCAAAACTGAGAATTTTGTTATTTTCTTTCTTTTGAAAGAAACACATAAGAAAAATATCCATAGATAGGAGCAGATGAATAGCTTGTGGATCACTTCTGGATTTAAAATCTTTGATTTCAAGTATGCTTGATCATGTCCACCTCAAGAGTAAATATGGTTATGAAATAGAACCATCATTTCAATAGCACATCTGCTGTTTATAATACATTCCTGCAAAAGTATTGGGGAGGGGCAGGAAATTTGGTTTAAATCAGCATATGGAGGAGTCATGCATATTGGATTTGTTATGGGCAGCTACAGGAAATCTGGTGTTGGCAAGGATTTTTTAAAAAGGAGCCCATGAATGTTGGAAAATCATCTTTTGGACATGGCCTTTTCTCTTTTTAGCCAACCATCTACAGAAGACTAATTCTGTCCCTCACTTAGTTCCACAGGACAGCTTTGCACCGTGCTTCCCTGGAAGGGCACACAGGAATTGTAGAGAAGCTTTTGGACCAAGGTGCCACTACTGACTTCAGAGATCGAGTAAGATACTTCTCTGTGCCTACTGGGGTTTCCACCATTCCCCTGCATGGGCTATTTATCTCTAATTGCCAGCAAATACCTCTCTAAGGCACAGTGGAAATATATATGGGGTGTTCCGAATACAAAATTGTGCTCAGACCTATTTGTTAATTTGCTTTGGGCTGAGAGTTAAAATTGTTGGAATCAAATAGGGGACTCCAAAGAAGAGTGGGGATGGCTGCGGAAGGAGACTGAAATAGTTGTCTCCTGATGGTCATGCTTTTTGCTAACAGCTGGATTCCACAGCCGTGCACTGGGCCTGTCGTGGTGGACACTTGGATGTTGTGAAGCTCTTGCAGGAAAAAGGGGCCAATCTGAACCTAAAGGACAAGGTGAGCTGAGAGGCAGAAATTTGGTTCAAGGAGAGAGATCAGTGTCACGAAGGAAATTTGGATAAAGCCCTAAGGGAATAGGAAGATGCTAATGTTAAGGTGGGGAATATAATCTGCAGCTCTCTCAAAGTCTTAGGTGATCCCTTAGATTGTCTCCAAAACCTGGCACCCAGCTGTAATATTTCATGTGACAAAAGAAGAACCTTATCAAATGCATGGTAATTACATTAACTGCACTCAATTAAATCAAATTAGTTCTGTCCAGAATGCCCACTTTTTAGAGTGCTCTTCCAAGTACATCAGTCACAAGCAAAGAGACGAAGCCTCACCTCCCTACTTTCAGGGTTCAGGAATATAGTAACTATGCTCTCTAGAAGAACTGAAAATAATGTATTCTGAATCTAGTATTAGTATTTTATTTGGGATGCACTTATATCTATACCTATATCATCATCATCATCATCATCATCTACAATCACAGTCAAAGACTGGCAAAAACTTAATAATTCAAGTCCAAACCAAGGACCTAAGAATTAAGGTACCATCTGAGAATACAGGCAGTTCCAAGCAGAGTATTTTTTTGTAATTAGCGCGTTCAGGTCTGATAAATTCAAATTTCAATCCAAATATCGATTGGAGCCTTTAGGTATTGCTCCAAAGGCTCCAATCACGATTGGTATAACAGCAGATTTCTTTTTCCATAAGCATTCAGCTTCGATCTGCAAGTCCCGGTATTTTGTAACTTTTTCGGATTGCTTTTCCTCAATCCCAGCATCAACCAGCATAGCAACATCAGTGAACCAGACTTTCTTCTTTTCAATGACTGTTACATTAGGCATGTTATGAAGAAGGTGCCTGTCTGTTTGGATCTGAAAGTCCCATAAGACCTTAACCCGCTCATTTCCCAAAACCTTCTCAACTTGACGGTCCCAGTGGTTCCTACATTCAAATCCAAACCTCTGGCAGTTTCCAATGAATAATTCTGGCAACTTGGTCATGATGCTGCTCATAGTCAGTTTGTGGAATTTTGCTGCAGCCAGTGATCAGATGGTCAATTGTTTCATCCTTTTCACTGCAAAGGCAACATTTACTGTTGTTTGTTACAGAATGAATTTTCGCTTTCATGCAATTAGTCAGCAAAGCTGCTTCTTGAGCCATTAAAATAAAGCCTTCATTTTCTTTCTTCAACACTCCTGATCTTAACCAGCTCCATGTGGAGTTTTTATCAGCTTTTCCTTCTATATCCTTCAAGTATTGACTGTGCATTGGCTTGTTCTTCCAATTAGTAAATCGGTCTTCGATTGTTTCTTTTCTACACTCAGCCTTCACCTTTGTTGTTTTCAAAAGCTTTCCTTGATTGACTTTCTTCAATAAGGGTTCTTTGCTTTTTGTAATGTAGTCATTCAAGCCATGTTTTCCTTCCTCCACAGTTTGTTTTACCTGTAGGAGTCCTCTGCCCCCTTTGGCTCTTGGCAAATACAGCCGATCAATGTGATGTTTTGGGTGTAGAGCGAGGTATACTGTCATCAGTTTTCTTGTTTTCCGATCCAGATTATCATTCTGATCCCAGTTTTCCATCTGGGTCCAGTCAACTATTCCTGCTGTATATCATATGACAGGGACTGCCAAGGTATTGATTGCTTTGATGATGTTTTCACCATTTAGCTTTGATTTCAAAATCTTTTGCTTGTTTAACGTATTTGGCAGAAGTACTTTCTTTGACTTGGTTCTGTAATAAATTGGAGGCTTCTAAAACTCCCAAATATTTGTAGCCTTCTTCTGGTGCTACAGCCTTTATCAAATCTTTTTATTATCAAGCTGTATTCCATCATCTTCAACATTTTGCCTGTCTTTATGGCTATAGCTGCACACTTGTTAATACAAAATTGTATCCAATATCTTTGCTGAATTAGTCTGTGCTTTTGAGCAAGGAATCCAGTTCAGCTTTTGTTTTCATCCATATAGATGCAAAAATTTTACTCCTTTTTTAACCAATTTGTATTCACAGTAACTGTAACAGTAATTTTTACCAATTCATATTCAATAATTATGGGTTCATAATTATTGTCAATGGGATCATTGATAGTATAAAGGGTAAAGGTGATAATGAGTCACCTTGAAAAATTCCACATTTAATTTCAACTTCTCCTAACTCTTCCCCATTAGCCATCAGCTTCATTTGCCAAAACTTCACTGAATACTGAATAAATTGCTGAATGTTTCTGCTGATTCCAAAAATTTTGAGACATTTCTCAATCCAGCTATGTGGAACAGATTCAAATGCCTTTTTATAGTCTATCCAAGCCATAAACAAATTTGTTCTGGGTTTTTTTTTTTAATTCTTCAAAACCAACTTGTCAATCAATAACTGGTCCTTCATTCCCCTCAAATTTTTGCAGCACCCTTTTTGTTCTACAGGAAGTAAATCATTCCTTTTCAAATAGCCATAAATTTGATTTGCAATTATGCCCATAAGTAGCTTGTATGTTGTTGGCAAGCAGGTTATGGGTCTGTAGAGTCTGTAGCTCATTTCCCTTCTCCTTGTCCTTCGGAATTAGGAGTGTCCTTCCAGTTGTTAGCCATTCTTCATTTTCTGGTGCTTCCAAAACTCTATTCATCTGGTCTGCCAATCTCAAGCGTAGACTTGTCAGTGATTTTAGCCAGAATCCATGGAGTTCATCTGGTCCAGGAGCACTCCAGTTTTTGACCTTCTTTGCTTTCATACCATTTCCTCAGTTATCCTAATGAATGTCTTCCATGCTGGGTACTTTCACTGCATGTTCAATTTGCTTGCTCTATGTTGCATTCCTGTTGTGACTCCTGTTGTTTTCCTACACACTTGTCCAAAATTTTAGGGCCTTTTCTTTGTCAGGCTTTTCATTATTTGTGATCAATTCTTTCTCATTTTCAAGGGTTTTGTAGAATTGATGCTGATTTGCTCTAATCTGTGAATTCTGCTGGAACTAGATTATTTGATCATCATATCACTTGATCTTCTCTGCAATAGCCACAACTCTTTGTTTCAATTGTTTTACAGTCTCTGCAATTCCGTTGTTCTCCTGGTTGTACTTCACACACAGGCCAGTTTTGATTTTCTTATTCTTCAAATTTCCTTGCCTCAAATCCTTCAAATTGCTCAAATCCATGCGAATTTTATCTTCAATTCCAAGCAAATTTTTCACTTAGGTTTTCTCTTCTTAATGGCTTTGGTCCTTAATATTTTAAGTCCCAATTCTTCAATAGTTACCTAGGCTATAGCATACATCAGCTGATTCCTTTGGGTCAATGTTTCAGTTGGAATGATTTTGACATCTTTGTTAATATTCTTCACTATTTTAGCTAGTTTTCTTGTTAATTTGATTCAATTTTGGCAAACATATTCTTTCAGCTTGTTTCATTCAGTCCTTGATTTTCCCAACTAGTTCTTCATTAACTGATAGTGCTTACAGTTCTTTAGCAACCTCAGTTTCTTCTCCTTGTTGTTCTTCATTAACACTGTCTCTTCACTTTCTACTGTTCGTTGCTCACTCTACAAATTGGTATTATTATTAGTAGTTCTGAATAAACCTGACTTTTGAGTTGCTTGTTTTTCAGTTGCTTCCAATTCAGCATTGGGAAAGAAATTGCATTTCAAAATTACATGCCTTTGGTCCATAAATCTCTGCTCATTAATCTCTAAATCTGGATGTCTTTCTTTCCAAAGCTGGTAGATTCACTTTTGAAATCCACATTTTGATGGTTCCAGTTGGTAGAAACATTCCATAATTGAGTAGTTTTCTTCCTTTGACCAAATTCTTTGCTTTCAATTGCCTTCTAGTAGGCTGTCAGCTCCATGCCCTGTTGCCTAGCAGAGGGAGCTGGGACGTATAACACATTTTTTGATGAATGCCCAGGAGCCATAGCATCCAACTCAATTCTTGTTAATCCAGGCAACAGTTGATCTGGCATGAAATTTGAATTGCATATTCTCATCATATTGAATGGGGTTTTTGGAACAGAATTAGTCCGACTCTTCAGCTAAGACCTGTCTGATATGGTTGCACCTGTTCAGCATAGCCCTTAGCATCACTAGTGCATGCAGGCCCCTCCACCACAATGAGGTACTGTTCCTTTGGAGAGATGATAGATGATCATGATGATGATATTTCTATCCTGCCTTTTTAAAATAAAGATATAACTCAAGGTGGTGAACATACCTCATACTCCTGCTTCCTATTTTTCCTGACTACAACCCTGTGAGGTGGGTTGGGCTGAGAGAAAGTGACTGCCCAAAGTCACCCAGCTGGCTTTCATGTCTAAGAGAGGCCTAGAACTCACAGTCTCCTGGTTTCCAGGCCAGCACCTTAAATATAAGGCCTGCTTCCTCCCACCCCCACTGCAGTGGGTTGGGCTGAGAGAATGACTGGCCCAAAGTCATCCAGAGAGCTTCCATGGCTGAGGAGAGACCAGAATCTGAGTCTCCCTGTTTCTAGTCCAACATTTTACCATTACCCCACAGTGACTCACATTAGTTAACTACCTTCATCCCTTTCAAAAAAAAAATAAAATAGATGACAGGGAATCATACTTACCTTTTTTGCTTTTGTTTTTTACATTTCTTCATCACCTGTTTGAACTCAGCTTCTCAGTACTCCTTTACATGTGGCCACTCGCACTGGTGTAGCAGAAGTTGTGGAGCACCTGATAAACAGTGGGGTGGATGTCAATTCCCGTGACCGTGTAAGAGATACCTTTTTCTGGCTGCTTGTCTATTTAACATGTAACTCACATCTCAATCCACTTTTTTTAAGGTGGATGACCACAGTTATACACATGCAGAGGATTTTGTGAGAATCACAGTCATACCACCTGATTTCCTTGCAGTAAGGGTGGGATATAGATGTAATACAACGTTCATGCAAATATTTGCACCCATACTCATAAATGAAACAAAATGAAGGGGAAACTAAGCTTGAGGAAGATGTCATATGGTTTTAGGATTTAAACATCTTCCTTTTGAGGTTTAATTTCAGATTCCCAATCCTTATGTGCTTCTTTTTCTTTTCAAAGTAGTCAAGTAGTTCTCTATTCTGTTTCATATCACCTTAGTAATTTTCAGCCTACAAAACACAAAACAAAATACTCTATTTCTACTTTCTGACTCCGGGTGCTAATATTTTCCACCTATAATAATGGCAAACTGCAATCTTACCTGTGACAGACAGAATTACATTCTGACCTGATCAACTGACCTGATTTTTAACTCTTGTAGCAGTTGTTCATTTCTTGCTATAGCTAGCTCAGAAAGGCATATTCAGTGGATCCAGGCTAATTTTTAAAGCATGTTGCTTATCTGGCTGCTGCTTTGGCTGCTAGAGGTTCTCCTATTTTAATATAATAACCAAACTCTTGTTGACTACCAGTCATACGCACAGGTCTAATTTCCACATAACACTAAGTCATTGCGCAGTCTGTTTGCTTTTGACGGCCTATCTGAATTTACCCATAACTGATTAGCATTATCTATGAACAAGTCACCAGATTACTCAACAAACCATGGTTAAAAATATTGGCATTACATGCGAACTTAGGCAGTGTGGTATTTTCATCTCTCTACTGCAGGAGGGAGACAGTGCCCTGCATGATGCTGTACGCCTCAATCGCTACAAAATAATTAAGATGTTGATTTTGCACGGGGCAGATATGTTGGCCAAAAATCTGGTAAGTGCTGACCCACTGTGGCCTATACAGTGGGTAACATTTGCAGATAAATCAGCAGCAGCAGCAGCAGCAAAAGAAATGTAGTTTCTTTTTCAGATGTTGTCCACCAGCATTCAATAAATCAGCAAATGCATGTGCAAGCTTTGAGGTAATGGAAGCTTTTCATGTCAGTTTGGAGCTTGTCAAACTTCCCTATCTCTCTTTCTCCTATACAGGCTGGCAAAACTCCCACAGATCTGGTGCAGTTATGGCAGGCAGACACACGGGAAGTGCTGGAAAAGAAAGAGCCAAACACAGCAGAAATGCCAACATGAAACATAGATGGATGAACAAAGCAGATACCTGCAATTCCAAGCAAGGAGGGTTTGGGATTAAAAACAAGCAGGGTCATCTAAATCCAATAAAGAGGCAATCAGAGTAAAACAAAACCAGAAAAACAGTGAAAAAACAGCTGTTTCTAGTGTTCTTGTTAGTTAGCTATAATGTATTTTTACCTTTGGCAGCTTCATGATGAGATTAAATTCAATAGCTGAGAACTTTCCATCTTTATCAAACAGGCATTGTGAAATTTCTGCTTCTTACACAGCTGTTAAAGGCCTGGTAAACAACTGCAATGCTGATATCCACTGGGTCGAATTGCAGTAAGCTGTTGGTAGTTCCCATATGTTTCAAACAGCTGCATGATAACAAACTAGTTCAAGATATGACTCAGTTCAAATGTAATTGCACTGGGACATTTGCAGGTGCAGATAAGCAAGGACTCACCTATAGGACATGTGCATCTTCTCCTATAACTGGCCAAGCAGTGAATAGCAGGAGAGATTCACAGCTTGAAAAGCAACAGCCTTTCTGAGTGCAGAGCAGATCTGCTTCAAGCTTCTAGAAAAAATATAAGATCAGCAGTTCAGTAGCTGCAGCAGCAGAGGAAAAGCCATTCCGTAAAGGAAGTGTAAAAGAACTATTTCTCCACAACTTTTGCATTTGCAAGCCCAATGTAAAGGAGACTTTATTAAAACTGGGTCCCAACACATTTTGAACAGATACCTCTTCATTAAGGAATTGAAAAAATAAATGAAATAATATTAAACATATTACAAATGAAAACAGAACACATCTATAATGCCCATTAAATGATTTAAAGAAATTAGAACTATGTACAAAGAGATTACAAAAGGAAAATTGTATAAGGGGATAGGGGAACATCCACAAAGCTTAAAAAGGGAAATAATGTAAAACAATAAAGAGCAGACACATAAAAAACCCAGTAAAAATAATGACAAAACATCACTATTACATACAAAATCACAGTAACACAGAATAAGCAGCTGCATGACTCTTGTATTAAAAGAAATACTAAGGGAAGGTGAACAAAACCACCTGCGTATCAATTTTTAAAATGCAGGGAGTACAAGAAGAACATGCAACATGTAATGAGGGTAACAGTTGCAAAATTGCACAAAACAGACACTGACAATACATTAAGAATGTGAAGGCAGTACAAATTGGCTAGTTTCTATGGTCAAAAATAATAACATCAGTGCTGATTACAACAGGGTTACAAATCATGTAAAAAACACACAGTGCTCCATCCCATAGTCAACTTAGACTCAGAACACCAAAGATGAAAAGACAAACATAGGCTAGAAGGTGAATGAAAAGACTTAATGTAAAATTTAAAAGGGAGTACTATATATATATATATATACACACACACACATGCGCACACACAGACACAAACAAGACAAGGATCTAGCCATCTGTCAGAATTATCCACCAATCACAGCAGTGAACATACTAAATATTAATTTGTTTCATTCATGGGGGGAGGGAGAGTCTACACAAATTAATTTCATGGAATTGCAGAGTTTAACAACCTGGGCAACCCATCACAATCTTTCCAGGCATCGCTCAGATGGCCATCATTAGCTTGCTTGTTGGCCTTTCTTCCCAAATTGCATATTCACTTAAGAACAATTCACCTGAGGACAGATGACAGACTGTCTCTTTGGCATAAATGTCCTCTCCAATATCGCATAAGATGTATTCTGGGTGAACAGGGCAGCCAATGCCAAATGGAGATTGGATCTGTTGTTCAGCACGCAAAATAGCACTCTGTTGCTATTTTGTGCCCACACAGCACACACTCTTCAGCAGAGATGTCAAAGAAGCATGTGAACAAGACAGGTAAAACTGAATAAGGGCAATGCAAATTCTGCCATCTTACCACTCTCCCTCCCCAGTCAGCACTTTCAACTCTGATGCTGTTTTTAAGTGGCTAATTGCATTGCCTAAACCTGGATGGTGTCAGGATAAGGAGGGAAAGTACTACTGTGACACTGGTACAGCTAAGGGACCCTTAAGTATGTTTCACTGAAGGGCTAAAGGCAAGATGAAGACAATACCATGGGAAATGTCCCCCCAAGATGTTGCCAGGGTGTGTTCGTGCCATGCTTAGGTGCAAATGGGGAAAAGGCTTACAGTCCCCAAGAACAGCCTCAAAGTTTATAAAATCTGTTAGGCTTTGTCATTGCTTACCCTGGGTGGGGGGCAGGATTTAAGTGACTGAAGTGATTTGAAACAGCCAACAGATGCCAGTGCTGTTTGTTTATTAATGGAATTTATAGGTTGCTCAGAGTAGTGTCAGACCGCAGCAGCCTATACATCCCACAAATAAACAAGCTCAAGGATGGGCAAGTATTTCTACTCTGTAGTGGGAAAAGGCCATATAAAGCCTAATTCATATCAAAGCAAGTAAACCTCTTTGCTTAACCATGGATTATAAGCCACATTTATCTAAGCCAATTTAACTAAGCACATATTTAAGGAGGCAAAACCAAGTAAACCATATTGTGACTTAGTCGATTTTATGATCCAGATGGCGCAATTGCCATGTTGCTCTTTTTTGCCTGCCATGGTCCTTCCTACTGGTGTTGGGACCTGTCATGCAAGGCTCGATCTGTTTTTCTCCCTGACCTTTGGTTTTCCCCTCCTCCTCCCCCTCCTCCCACAAACATCTTTTTCATGGATTTTAGCAAGCTCAACCCTTAAATACTTCCCTTTGTAAGCTGCTTGGAATAGCCTTGACTGAAGCGTTTTATAAACTCATAAATAAATAAGCAAACCCTAGACTCAGAAGGGGTTTGGCATACTTCCCTATAGGATCAGGCTACAAAGCAATGAGAAGACGCTCGTCCAGCGCGAAAGCGCTAAAGGAACCGGAGGGAGGGGAGAGGTGAAGCCGCACCTGCTTTCCCCTTTCAGGTGCCCTAAAATTGTTCAGCCAGCCGTGCGTCTGAACCGAACTGAACTCTGTGGCCGGACTTCCCTCCCCGCGGGCGGTCTCGGTGGACTCTTTCCCCGCCTTCTGCAAGGAATCTGGTGGCCCCGGGCCGCGCGGCAGTCTCACCAGGCAACAGCAGCGGGATGGCCAGGGCGGCGAGCGTAGCCCCGCGCTTTCTGCGCGCGCTTTGGTCGCGGGTCCCTCGCTCGAGCCCCGCGCGGGCCGCGGCGGGAGGCGCTCCCCGAAGGTTCGCGGCTCCAGCGGCACCTACTCGTCGCCTGGACCTGCAGGGTATCTATCCGCCTCTGGTCACCCCTTTCACGTCCCAAGGCCGTGTAGATTACGCACGGTTGCAGGAGAATCTGAGCCTCTACGCCGAGATTCCTTTCCGAGGTAGGGTCGGCACTCTTGAGGGGAGAAGGACACGTGGGCTCCTTCTTGGGGAAGGCGTCTGTCCGAACAGGAAGGCGAGAGCCGCCTCGGGTCACCCTGGCTCGGGTGCTGTTGTCCTTTACTTGCTGGAGCCATGGCCGAGTTCGTGTTAAACTAGTTGGTTGTCTAGCTTGTGGCTTAATATGTCGTGTGAACGTGGTACTCTTTTTGGGGAGAGAGAGAGAGAGAGAGATCCTAGAGTTTCCAGTATGCTTTTTTTGCCACCTAAAATGAGTGGACCATCATACTCTTCTTTCTCTCACAGCTGCTTGTCCATAGACAGATTCAGCTCACTACCACATTAAGCCTCTAGTGTGACTTACTGTATATAACATGTTGTGTGAACTCAGACATTGTGGTTATGAGCCCAACTAGTTGTGATTTATTCAGTAAATCCTAGTTAAATAAACCATGATATGTGAACTTGTTCATGAACGCTAAACTTGTCTCAGGCCTTCTCGACAGACTTCTGTTAAAAGTGCAGAGTCTCTGGCAAGGAAAATATGCAGTTCTTCAGGAGATAAGCAAACATGTTTCACTGTGGAGAAAGTACCACCAGTCAATTGTAGCAGGAAGGCATACACCTGTTATAGCTGAATATTATCCAGAATTAGAACCCCATGTTTTTCCAGTTTTGGTGGTTTAAGAAAGATTAGGCAAAAAGAAAACCAATCCTTCTTACTTGGTTGGCACTTTCAAGTGAGTAGGAAGGAGAAGCACAGCCCAATTAGTAACTTTATTTTGTCTTCAAGGACACACATAGTTGCCCACCCAGACTTTGGACCTAGCCTATTGCAGATGGAAAGATGGAGGAACATGCACCGGATAGCACATATTTTCTGTCCCTGAGTAATGTTCTACTAATGTTAAATAGCAAATAATCCTACTGCTACCAGTAACAGCTTGTTTACTTCTTGGACTGCTCTCTCTTTGACCTTTGCTACTTGAATGCACGGACAAAGTGCTTCCATACAGTCATTCAAGAAACCCTCTTTGCTTATGACTGTGAGTTCCTGGCACACAAAGTCAGTGCTCTACAGTTGATGCTGAACAAATTATCAGATGCTGCTATGTTCTTTGGCCTGACTATCAGCCTGAACAAGCCTGAAGTACTTTACCAGCCCACAGCAAATAACCCCATAGAACCAAAAATTACTGCTGATGACACCCAGCTGACAAATGTAAATAGCTTCAAATACCTGTGAAGTATCCATTCCATCCTTGGCATTCGTTGGCAAGACATGTCTCCAACCTGGAAGTCTTGGGTCACGTGAAGTCCACCAGCATTGAGTCCCTGATTACCAGGGCCCAGATGCAGTGGGCGGGACACATCATCAGAATGGATGACCACCGTATGCCTCGCAAGTTGCTCTGTGATGAACTGGAGACTGGAAAGAGACCTTGAGGTCATCCATGCAAGCACTACAAAGACACTGAAGGGAACCCGACACAACTGTGATATCCAGCTGAGGGAACTAGAAGCTGCAGCTGCTCAGAACGCACTGGTGAGCCCTGTGCTATGAAGCCTACATCAGCTTTGAAGACAGGCATGGATGATAGAAAATCATGAGTGGCATCACAGAATAATACCTACAGTTATTTTAACAATGGATTTCCAGTGCCCCCATTGTGCTAGACTCTGCGCTTCCAGACTGGGACTGCAGAGCCACCTCCGTGTTCACAGATGAACTGCACAACAGCATGTCTTCTTTGAACCCGAAGGACTACCTATTACTTCTTGAATTCCCAAGTCTGTGTATTCTTTCCTAAAGCTCTTAGTTCATCTGCTTTCATGATAAAGCTATTGTCTTTTCCTGGAAGGGATCATATGCCTAACAGTACTATAAATGTCAAGCAGAAATTCAACATATTGCATCTTATTTATTTTGTATTGCATTTATTTCTTATCTTTCCTTTGAGAATGCTAGGGGGGTGTAAATGGAAATCTCTAATTTTATCCCCACAGTAAGATGTGAGGTAGCTTTGCTGAAAGAGTATAGCAAAGTCCCCCTCTGGACCCTGTGTTCTGGTTGGGATTTCAACCTAGTCTCCCCAGTTCAACTGTTGCCTTCAACCACTAGACTACACTGTCATAATCTGGCTCATTACCCATAAGGCTGGAATTAATAGAAGTTGGAGTTCATCAGTATCTACAGAGCCACAGATTCCTTACCTGTTATCTCAATGTTCATCTGGAACATATATCCCTCTTGTTTTAAAATATGCTACTATGTATTTCAAACACAATTCAAAATGTGGGTTCTGACTTATATAATGATAAACCACCTGGGTCCAGAGTATAAAAGACAGCTTTTTCACATGAATACAGTATTTTAAAATTCAGTATTTTAAATGTCTTCTTCATAAGCTCTTCTCTGTGTATCTGCTTCCAGGGATGAGCTGAGTGGTAGCCAGGATCTAGAGACTTTTAAATGGTAGCACCCTTACTTTGGAATGCATTCCCAAAACAGATTTGTATACCACTTCTGCTATCTTTTAGGTGCAAGATTAAGACATATTTATTCACCAGACCGTGACTAATTTGGCTTGCTTGCTGTTGTGTTATAGACTGCTAGTTTCTTAATGTCTGATGCTTTTTCTATTTTATTAAAGTTTGTTCATCTTACAGTTTTATAATGTTAATTATTTAATTCATTGCTTTGGAGACTTTTAGTTTAAAAACATCATATGCGTATTTAAAATAAAACCATAGTATCAGTGGGATATATGGCTTGATGGAAACATAAATAAGTACTCAATGCTATCTTCTTATTTCTTTAGGTTTTGTAGTACATGGTTCCAATGGAGAAGCTCCCTACTTGACGCAAGAGGAATGCCTGGAAGTAGTGATGCGGGTACTCCAAGCTGTGCCTAAGGAAAAGCTCCTGCTTGTTGGATCAGGATGTGAATGTGAGCAGTAAAAAAGATGGGCTAGAGGAATTGGCCACTACTTGAGCATGTCCTATATGAGGATTCTGTGTCTGGTGCCTCATTTGGCTCTCAAGATCTGTCCTTTGACCCTTAAGCCCCGTTAAACCTGACTTTTATGCCATTTATGTTTCTTCCCTTAGCGACTCACTGCACCATTGAGAAAACAAAACAAATGGCTGACAAGGGTGCTGATGCTGCTCTTGTGGTAACTCCTTGCTACTTCCGTGGAAGCATGACCAGTGCTGCCTTGATCCACCATTACACCCAGGTAAAGAAGTGGGTCAGGGTATTCTCTGATTTACATTTATTATAGATAAGTGAAGTGGTATCAAGGGTATCTCATTACACATTGAGCCAAAAAGGTAAAGCTGACATTGTGGCTTAGTATTATGTATAAACCAGACCAGACTGTTAGTACTGGAGAGGTTTTGAGAGTGTGGTAAGATGATGATGTTGTTTCTACCTGTCCAATTTGATCTGGTAGGTTGGGTATACTATGGGTCCTGTCAGCCAAGGAATGTCGGTTGGCGGGGACTAGAAGGTGTGCCTTCTTTGCCATAGCGCCTGCCCTCTGGAATATTCTCCCTTCAGAGATCAGGATGTTCCCGATCCTGTTGGCCTTTCGTAAGGCTGTGAAGACCTGGTTATGTGCTTAGGCCTGGGGCCCTGAGCATGGGAATAGCCCTGTTTCTTGGCTATATTAACATCCATACATTGCTTACTTGGCAGCCATGTATATTTATTTTGTATTTTAATTGTTTTAATTGTAATTGCTTTAACTGTTTTATGGTTGTTATTGCTGTAAGCCACCCAGAGTCACTTGCTGAGATGGGCAGCTATAGAAGTCGAATGAATGAATGAATGAATGAATGAATGAATGAATGCCAGGAACAGTGATGGGGAGGTTATGTGTTTCTTACGCTGTTTGAACTTGAAGGTGTTGCTAGAATTCAAGCAAAATAGAAATTCGACTAATAAGTTTTTTGAATTCTTGATCCAAATGCAATTTCTTAAATTATTTAGAGGCTGATTGCAGATAATAATATTTTGGCTTAAATGTAGATTCTTTTACTCAAAGACTGAAATTGGAATATGGGAATGAAAAATACTGCATTTGATCTTTAGGTATTTTAGACCTCAGTATTATTTAAAATATAATTCTTTGTATGTATGTGTATGTTATGGCTCTTGCACAGTTCAGCATTTTCTTAATACTGTACATTTTCCCCACTATATCCTTGGAGTGTCTGAAGATCAATAGGAACAAATAAGTTATTTGCATCCTCCATTCTTTTTCATTATAGAGTTGAGGCTGACTTCTCATTATTCATTCTCAGGATTGTGAGAACTTCACAAGCAGTTGAAAAAGCCTTTCTCCATCTGTGTCTTTCACATTTGTTAGGATTGCTGCATAAAGGATTTGGCCATTTTGGCTGGGAATATTGGGAGTTGTAGTCTTAGCATATCTGAATGATGCCAGCTTGGAGCAGGCTGAATTAAAAGATATTGGTGGATCACAAGCCATTCTTCAAGTCATGGTAGCTGCCATAGTAGGACTACAGTTCTGAATTTTGCTGTGATGAAAGAATGGATGTATCACAATTCAGCAAAATGTGACACTCCACTGATCCACATTCTACTGAACAGGAAATGCATGGAACAGTTCAGTTGTCCAGATTAAATACTGGAGTGCAACAACAAGCTGAGTAAAATTCAGGATAGATGCATTTACAATATCCATGCACAGAGGTACACCATTTGGAGCCCCAATAATGTATGTGCCTCTGAAAACCTCAGAGGTCCTCCAGAAGTTGCCACCAAAGTGAGGGGTTTATTTTGACAGCTGATGAAAATAATATTAATTAGATTTAATTAATTTAATTATATTTACTCAAATCCAATGTAGTTTTTTATCTTGGCCCTGCCAACTGTTCAAAGTACAGCCCCTAGCACACCAGCCAAAAGCTAAGTATGGCCTTCTTTCTGAAAAGAGAGAAGAATTTGGTACACCTCCACCACACTAGCTCTGCAATGATTTGAGATTGCTTTGTACTGCCTGGACTGAAGTGAGGGGACTTGCTGAAGAGTGACATTGTAAGGGCTGTTTGTTGTTCATGGGCAGATTGTTTCCCTGTGTGCCCACATGCTTTGCTACTTCATGTCCCCAGGTGGCTGATGCATCTCCAATACCTGTGATACTCTACAGTGTTCCCGCCAACACGGGTCTGGAACTGCCCAATGAGGCAGTGCTCAGCCTTGCGCAACATCCTAACATAGTGGGGATAAAGGACAGTGATGGCAATGTGAGTGAAGTGTGAGAACCAGGTGCTGCACTGAGGTGACCCCCTCAGGGGATTCTTATTGTGTCTTGGTGAGATAATCTGTATGTTGGGCATCTTTTGGTATTAAGGGATGGAAACTGCTGAACACATTTTCTCTTAAACAGATGAAGGACTTATGGGCAGATCTGGAGACCTGTCAATTGTTCTTTCCTCCTAGAAACATGAAGGATTAATGTTTAAGCTCTTGAAGAAAATACTTTTAAAATATTTTTAGCACGGCCAGACATCAGTTTCCTACATATTTGATTATCACTTGAACATTGAACTAAAAATAGAGGAACAAAGCAGGTACTTCGTTACAGTTCACATTAGTGTTTTATAGAGGGCATTATGCCATATCTAGACTGTGAAGATTCAAATTCAAATCTCTGTTTCACCAAGAAGCTCACTGGGTGATCTCAGCCACAGTTTATTTTACTTATGGGTAAAAATAAATGATCATCTCCATATATGCCAGTGTATTGCAGAACAAGATGTAATACAAATGTGATAGATAAAAAGCTAATATTTTTTCTATGAAACAGTTGCTGTGGTAATTATGGTTACTTCTGCCTGTGGCTTGATTAAATGGGGAAGAACTGGTATAGGATGAAATCCTAATCATGTTTGTTCTAATGCAGCTGGTCTGCCCTATGAGAACATCTAATTCTCTTCAAAGCTCAGCTATGTAGAAGCATTTCAAACAGCTTCAAATTTTGGTTTACAAAACATCAAGCTAGGGGAAATTTGGCTAGTGAACCCTAAAAATTGATTGCTTTTTTTCAACAGACCTGTCTAGATGCGTGGTCCTTAGCCTTCCTTTAAATATCTAGACCTTCCTCATAGAGTAAAGGGAAATGGTACAAAACTTCAAAAAGATAACAAGCCTTAGTCCAGCCTTCTCCAGTCTGGATTCCTCCAGATGTTTTGACTGCAATTCCCATTATCCCAGTATAGGATATGTAGACTAGAGTTGCTGGGATTTTTGAGGCAAAACATCTGGAAAGACCCACATTGGAAAATGCTGCTTTAGCAAAACAAGTAGCATGAACAGACAATGTTAGAATTTTCATTAAGATTGCCCTGTATTTATGAATTCCCTGGCATGTGTGTTTTGAAGGAGTGCAATATCTCCATGAGTGCCCTGTGCTTTTGCTAATGGCAACTTTTGGCATTCCAATTATAACTGGTGATTCGTGCTATCTCCTGCTATCAAACCAACCTATCTTTTACCAGATTACACGCCTGGGGCTGCTTGTCCACAAGACCCAGAATGAAGACTTCCAGATACTGGCAGGATCAGCTGGTTTTTTGCTAGCCAGCTATATTGTAGGTAGGTTGTAGGATAGATGTTTCAGGATATGGGGAAGCAGTATGGAATAGGGAAGCAGCTTTTGTAACATTTTAAAAAAATAGGTAATAGATGTGTCATAATATACATGATCGCTAAGAAGCAATAATTGAGTTAGTATGCTCTAGAATAACAAAAGAAAGGCAGTTAAAGTGGATGAAGTATATATGGGAGGAAGGTGAATAGTTTACAAGTGAGGCATTCTCTGTTGACTCTGCGCTTTACTTTAGGTGCTGCAGGAGGAGTCTGTGCCCTTGCCAATGTGCTAGGCAGTCCTGTCTGTCAGCTTGAGCATCTTTGCCATGCTGGAAATTGGGATGAAGCCCGTGAACTGCAGCACCGATTGATTGAGCCAAACATTGCAGTAAGAGCCCTTCAACTTGGGGGAACTTAAAGATTCTAAGGTGGAGCTATCCTTCTTGGCAAGATATGGGAAAGAAGGGTTAGACTAGGAAAAAAACATTTCTGTGGCATTCCTGCAGCCAGTAATCAGTCTGAAGTCCAATCCTATCCACTTGGCAAAATAATCTTCTTTGAACTGGAGGCTCTATGCCCCGTACTATCAAATACAATGACAAATCATTGTCTGCTGATCTCCTGCCTCTATTTCAATAGCTTAGTTATTTACAGTATTTATTTTCTATCCCACCTTTATTATTTTTTATTAAATAACTCAAGGCGGGGAACATACCTAATACTCCTTCCTCCTCCTATTTTCCCCACAACAACAAACCTGTGAGGTGGGTTGGGCTGAGAGAGAGGGACTGGCCCAAGGTCACCCAGCCGGCTTTCGTGCCTAAGGTGAGACTAGAACTCACAGTCTCCTGGTTTCTAGCCCGCTGCCTTAACCACTAGACCAAACTGGCTCTCTTACCACTTTTAAATTTTCTATTTTGCTTTTTGAAAAAAATTTAGAGCAAAGCTCGCAACATTTTTGATTCTCCTCCAGTAAGCCTGTGTTTACTTCACATGGTATGTTTCCAAAATACGTGCTCCTCCCCCCCAAAACTGTTGCAGTTATGAATTTTGAAATACTGCTTTCAGGTTAATTTCAGACCCAATTAATACTTCTCAGACAGTTATCCAAGGCTTGTAATTCCTTTGCTAATTTTCCCAGTCCCTCTGTTTTCCATAGATCAGTGCTAGAAAGGTGCTTTCTGTGTTTAAGGTATCAGAATAAATTTGTGATGTCTCTGGTTGAATGACGTTGGGCAGAAACACTGAAAATGAACCCCGACTAAGAGTTGAAAAAGCATCTGTCAGTCAAAGTAGAGGAAAATGTAATTTTTATCCATTGGCCTGAATTAGGATTGGATTAGTACTAATTCCAGATTTCATGTTACCTAAGTAAAAATTAGCCACTTGCTCCAAGAAAATAATCTACGTTGTTCCAAGGAGTCTACACTTACTCAAAATGCTGATGTTTTTGATTCAAAATGATGCATACATGACTTCGTTGTCTAGGTTTAGGAAAAATTGCAGATAAATAATTGTGTGTCATTACCAATACCTAGATGGTACAAGTCTTCTATCAGTGCCACATTCTATAAGATGTATCAGAATGGTGTTTCCATGAAAAGAAATTTGTACACAGTTATTCTGCTATGTTAGTCGGGTGGTAGCTTTTAGAATTTTATTTTATTTGTATTCCAACAGGTCACCCGTAAATTTGGGGTCCCAGGTCTCAAGCAGGCCATGGAGTGGTTTGGTTATAAGGGAGGCTTCTGCCGTGCCCCCTTACTCCCATTAACTGAGATACAAGTAATGGAACTACGCCATGACTTCAGCTCCAATGGTTGGCTCTAAAGGACAAAGCAGTTTTAAGCAATGCCTGGAACCTTGCTGCAGGCAATTACTTTCAAATTGGGAAAAGCTCACATGCCTTGCAATTTACTTAAATACAGCTCATTCAACTCATAGTGTACTTATTGGAGCATTGCTATAGCAACAAAATAGGGGAATAAAATTTTCAGAATGGAGCTTCAGATGAGAAAATGCTGCATCTGCATCTCATAGTTGACTAGAAGCCCACTTGGAATCTCTCTATTCTTACATGGCACACTATATTCTATATTCTAGCTATATTCTATTCTCTTCAGCATTTTCCTATACCCTGTCCAGTTCTGGAATCATAGAATGGTGAAAGGCTAATTCTCTGGATTCAGAAATCAAAGATATATGTAAACTTAATGGTCTTATGTAAAGGATGGCATCTAGTTCATTTTTGTGATTTACTATCATTTGCACCACTACCTCCTATATAGTAAATTGAGTTTGTTGAACGGTTCATGATCTGCTGGACATTCTTGAGGTATATACGTAAGAATATACAATTGGTGATGGTTTGATTATGTGCCATCAAGTTGGTTTTGACTTCTAGTGACCACATAGATAGATTTTCTCCATTACAATCTATCCCTAACATGTTCTCTGTTCCCTTTTGGGAGAGATTGGCGGTGATATAAATTTGAAGAATAAATAAATAAATAAATATTTATGGTACTCACTGAAGCCAGATCAGCAAAATGTAAGCACTTTTAAAAAGGAGGGTGCTTTATTTCAAAGAGCACTACTGTATAGTTCTGAGTATTGCTTATAGTCCTCAGGGACAGAAGTTTGAAGGTATGATGTTACATTCTTCAAGGTAATCATGCTTCTGTTATTGTCCCTGTTTGCTATCTCAGTAATGGTGCATTATATTTGGAAAGAGAAAGGGAGAACCATTCAATAGTTTTGCAGATGGCTATGTTTTTAGCTAAAGGATAAGCACACTATGCCTGATTGATGGTGCTACTTCTTGCTGTACACCCAGATCCAAAATGACTAGAATGGATAGTTGTGCATATATAGTCACAGCCCCAGCCCTATTAACTATATTTATGGCTGGTAGTCAGTGAGAATAGAGCATCAGAATTTAATCAAGCTGTTTCGTAAAGTATTTTGTTTATTTCCAGCAGCATTCATGGAACCATAAGTGTTATGGAAAATCTCTTCTTTAAGCTGAAAAGGGGGAAAAAGGTTGAAGTGGTAAACAAGGAAAGAAAATGCATTGCCTCACTTACAGGTACTTAGGTTTAGTTGCACCAGTTAACGGAAACTAACTAATTGTGTCAAAATTTTCTCAGAAAATGTACATATGAAGAAAGTAAAAGAATTAACATTTTGCCAGCATAGCAGTTGCAAACATAAAGATCAGCAACAGATGAAGATCTTTCAGGGAGGGCAGTTTTGACAGTTGTAGATATTGGGGTAAAAGGAACAAAGGAAAGAATGGAGAGGAATATAATAAAATAGTATTTGAAAATACTGGAGTAGCCTATAATGATCTAAATAAACTCATTAGCTGCACTCACACATCCTAAGCTATGATTTAATTTTGGTTGTTGGATAAATTACAGTAGATGAATTCATGCAACATGCTCAGCAAATAAAATGGCATCTTGGCTAAGTGGTGTGTTCGAATCTCCATTTAAAGCAAATTCATATATTCAAAGATGGTCCATTAAATGTGTTGGAAGAAGGCATTTTAAGATTATGTCTATCATTACATACATATGCAAAATATTGTCTGATTTTTTTAAAACAGTGGCTTTTATTGCAACATTGCAATAGATATATAATGATTTATCTTGTTTTTATATTCAGGCTGAACAGGTATTCTCATTACAATGATGGGGCAAGCTTTTCAGATTGCTTCCCACTGAATCTTTCAAGGACTGAATGAGTGAGTGATGGAACTAGTGAGTGGAGCAGTGTACAGTGATGCTTAAAAGTTTGTGAATCCTTTTGAATCCTCACTATTTCTGCATAAATATGACCTAAAATGTCATTGTTCTCTACATAAGTCCTAAAACTAGATAAAGAGAACCCAGTTAAACAAATGAGTCAAAAACATTATACTTGTTCATTGATTTATTGAAGAAAATGATCCAAAGCTACATATTTATGTGTGGCAAAAGTATGTGAATCTCTAGGATTATCAGTTGATTTGAAGGGGAAATTAGAGTCAGGTGTTTCAGTCAATGGGATAGTCAAGTGTGAGTGGGGGAAGTCCTGCCTTATTGAAAGAACAGAATTCTGGGTATCCACTATCATAGTCTGATCTTCACAATACAGGTATGTGGAAGTGTGTCATGGAGCAAAGATTTCTGAGGAGCTCCGAAAACCAGTTGTTGATGCTGCAGGCTGGAAAAGGTTACAAAACTATTTTCAAAGAGTTTGGACTCCACCAGTCTCAAACAGTCTCATCTGTCAAGCAGATTGTGTACAAATGGAGGCAATTCATCACCGTTACCCTCCCCAGGAGTGGTCAACCAACCAAGATCACATGAAGAGTAAGGTGTGCAGTCCTCCGGGAGGTATCAAGGAACCCCAGGGTAACATCTAAGGAACTAAAGGCCTCTCTTGTATTGGCAAAAGTCAGCATTCATGAGACCACCACCAGGAGAATAGTGGACAACAATGGTATGCATGGCAGGGTTGTAAGGAGAAAGCCACTATTCTCCAAAAAGAATATTACTGCCTGTCTACAGTTTGCAAAAGACTGTGTGGATAAGCCAGAAGGCTATTGGAAGAATGTTCTGTGGACAGCTAAGACCAAAATAGAACTTTTTGGCTTGAATAAAAAGCGTTATGTTTGGAGAAAGCAAACACTGCATTGCAGCGTAAGAACCTTATTCCACCTGTGAAAAGTGATGGCAGTATCATGGTTTGGGCCTGCATTGCTACCTCTGGACCAGGATGGCTTGCCATCATTGATAGAACTATGAATTCTGAATTTCACCAGCCAATTCTACAGGAAAATGTCAGGGTATCTGTTGTGAACTGATGCTCAAGAGAAAATGGGTCATGCAGCAAGACAACGACCCAAAACAGACAAGTCATACAACCAAAAAATGGTTAAAGCAGAAGAAACTTAATGTTTTGGAATGGCCAAGTCAAAGTCCTGACCTTAATCCTATAGAAATGTTGTGAAAGGACCTGAAGTAGGCAGTCCATGAAAGGAAGCCCACCAACATCCTTGAGTTGAAGCTGCTCTAAGGAGGAATGGGCTAAAATTTCTCCAAGCCGATGTGCAGGACCGATCAACAGTTATCAGAAGCATTTAATTGCAGTTATTGCTGCTGGGGGGTGGGGGGGAACCAGTTACTGAAATCAAAGGTTCACATACTTTTGCCACACACAACTATGTAGCTTTTGATAATTCTCAATAAATCCATGAACGAGTATGATGTTTTAGACTCATTTGTTTAATTGGGTTCTCTTTATCTAGCTTTTGGACTTGTGTGGAGAACAGATGACATTTTAGGTCATATTTATGCAGAAATGTTGAAAATTCAAAAGGGTTCACAAACCTTTAAGCACCACTATATATTAGGCCAAAATACACACACCCATTCTGGATCTGCATAATTGAATAAGGGTAATCCACCTGCCCCAGTTACAGAGAAAAATAATACATCAAAGTCAAGATTCAGCAACTCTTTATTTGGCCAAGGCCCTTATGTGGGCAGAGACACAAAGGCACGAGGGTAGCATTGACACACAGACATTCAGTGTGGAGATAAGCTGGTTACAAGGGCTCCAGCATGGCACTTAGGAACACACCTAACTTGGGTCAATGCTTGACGAAGAACCCTTCCCTATTTTAAATGATCCCATGCTTAATTTTAGTGCACAGAAACAAAGTGATTGACAGAAAGAGAGTTGTTCTTTATTGACCAATCTTAACTGTCACCCTACTGAGGGATTTAATTCACTATCACCTCCACAAAACTTGACTTTCTCTTAACTTAGCACAGCCTGGCATTTTCATTCAGCCTGCATCTCTAGCAAGGAATCAGTTATCCCTTCTGTATCATTGCCCATCTATTTGTACTATATATTAAGAATGTCCTGCAATCTCAACATTATAAGTTATTGTAAGCTGTTGAGCTAAGTTCCAGTGTGACTTAATACATCTTCTACAAAGATATATGACATTATCTGGGAATAGCTGTCCCTTCAGCTC
This sequence comes from Candoia aspera, assembly GCF_035149785.1. Lineage (NCBI taxonomy): Eukaryota > Metazoa > Chordata > Lepidosauria > Squamata > Candoiidae > Candoia > Candoia aspera. The sequence goes on along the minus strand of NC_086158.1, from coordinate 46,612,704 downwards.
TAGACCATTGTATAAAAGATGCTGTTGTTTATTTTGGATACATATAGGGCATGCCATTATTCTGTGATATTAAAATAAATTGGACCAGTGATCAGCATCCTGAGATACATTTTTACTTTAAAGCAAACGTCTAGCCATTAAGGCAGCAAAGTCAGGCTTAAAACATTTATGGAATGTGTGGTAAAATTTCAGAAGCCAAAAGAGGGAACCGTGGGCAGGGACAGGGAGTATGTGTGTGCAAAGGACTTCCAATAATGAAGTAGGAAGGCATATGCAAAACTTTGCCTTGTCCTATGACTAACAGAGGCAAGGTTTATATAAAGTAATGATACTCCCTTTTTAATGTTTGTAAAATGATACAACTGTGTGGATATGGCACTATGGTAGATGAAAACCATGTAACAGCTCTGGAGCTTAGTGAATCTCTTCCTTCTATAGCCCCTAGATAAGTGGTGGGCATCTCATGTAAGGAAGAGATCATTGTGAAATGCTGTCTGTCACACAAGAAGCTCACAGTGAAAACGGCCTTAGCAAATTGTGTAAAACACAAGGCTAGAATAAAGAGTGGAAAGAGATCCTACATCTGTTCTGAAGTTTAAGTAATAAGCCATTCTTATTATGCTGATCTGCAAAACTGTTGAAAGTCACATTCAGAAAGTCTAGAATTCTTAATTCCACTCAACATTTTAATTCTTTGCTTTTGTATTTATTCATTGAATTTTTATAAAGAAAGGAAGACTGAGCCTCAGTGAGGAATCAACTAGAGGTTTAGGGACATATAAGAAGATAAAAAGCTAAGCTAAATACAAGTTCTAAACCCTCCTTTGACCACTGGAAACCAACTCAACTGATCACATTCCAGCTGGGTTAGATTTGTGGCAAGAAAGATGGATTGTATATTAATGGGCCCCTGTTGATTGGGATTCCCATTGTGTCCAACTCAGTTTTGGGATATAGGATTAGAAATCTGTCTAACGGAGAATGCTTCTGACAAAGGAAGTGCTATGATCTCGGAAGTGACACTGACAGGAGACGTAGGCTTCATACATGAGTTTTGGCACCAGTTCACATTATAGGGGCCAAGCTGCTTAAGGAAATGATAAAGGCAAGCAGGGTTGAGTTGTGATAGTTTGCATCCTAGAAATGGTATTTGCCTCTGTGAATCTTGTACTCCACACTCTTACCAACCTCCGGGTTTAGGCTGCCAGTCATGGGTAAGCCCTGTGTTAGGGTGTTGTAGCATTTATACCCCTTATGCTGTAAGGCTGTGTGCCATCTTGGAGGCACTCTGTGCACGTTGGACCACTGTCTGGCACTTTTCCCGTCGCAAGAGTTTGTTGTTCTCAAAGAAGCCTTCATTACGAGGTATCCCATGGGAGCCATCAGGAAAAGTCAAAAGTCCTGTGGGAGAAAATAAAACATTATTTTCAATAGAAAAGTAGATCTGTGCATGCACTGCTGTGAAATAATATGTCTGCACTGTATTTCAAGAGGATGGTATTTTTACCCAAGTTCTCACTTATGCCCTGTTCCATGCTGCAGCAGAGTTCCCAAAATAAATTTAATCCAAGATTATTAGCTTTGCTGCTTGGCTACACCCACAAGACGTATCCTTATCACTCACCAAAACCATCAACCCGTCCACCCTTGAATTCTCCCTCGAAGATCATGTTGTCATAGCGTGTGAAGACTCCAACACCATTGAACTTTCCCTGTACAAATTCCCCTTCATATCTGCAACAGTAACAGGAGTGTGTCTGATTGGACACTGCTACCTCATCTGCAATCATAAAAAATCTGAAAACATCAGTTCTAAACAGAAGGAAAAGGGCCATACAAATATTAATGGAATATCTTAAATCATTGTTCAACAAATCATTCTACAGCCGACCAGTGACCTACAGTGAAAAATGATATGGCAACAAATATTATGAAATTTTTTTATTGCATACATATTAAAAGAAAATTCATGTATGCAAAAGGTAGCAACACACAGTCATTCTACAAAATTCTTTACATACCAAGGGCAATATGTACTACACCTTTATTCTTACTTTCTGAGAATGACTCAGATCATGCATGTGTGCCCTCTCTTTGTACTAGCTAGTGCAGTGCTACTGAGCCCACAATCCTGTACTGACCTGGAGCCATCTGCAAAAGTGAGCACTCCATATCCATTGAAGAGACCATTTTCAAAATGTCCTATGTAAATGCTGCCGTCAGCAAAAGTCAATTGTCCAACACCATGCCGACGCCCTAATGAGAGAAAATAAGCAGTATTGCTTTTCTATCAGTGGCTAAAAAGGCAACTCTGATAGTTGGGAAGCCATAGATTATCAATCACTGTAGTGACATCTTACTTTAAATCAGTTTCAGAATGAGAAGGAGACAGTAATAGAGTCTCTGCCAGATAATCTGGTATGCAGATCAAGAATGGAAGGAACCTATTGTTGCTGTTCCTTTTACCAATCATTATTTATAAAATGTGGGTTGCATTATTCCATGCACAGGTTCACAGCACTCTTTTAAAAGAGATTTGTGGGTCTCAAGGAACAGGACTAGTTTTCTAGATTTGATTGTGTGGCCACTACTGTACAGACCCTCATACACCACAATGATTCAAATGTATATCCCTAAGAACAAACTTTTTCCAGCTGTGCCCCATGTTGAAACTGGCTGGAAATGAAATGGGCTTAAGAAATTGCTGTTCAGTTTTCAAACCATTCTTCAGCTTTGGTAATGATGTGGGCCAAGCATTCTGGTTACCATGGCCCGTGATTGGTGAAAACAAGCATTAATTGCTTTCCCTTCTAGAAGCAGGCCTCTGAGGACATGTGATTTCCATTGACAGAACTTTTGTATGACACCCCACTGTACCCACACCCCATGTAATTGAATCCTCCTTGTAACTGAATTTTTCTATGTGGTGCACAGGTTGATGATGGGGAGAACACCTTTCTGTCACTTGGGCTAGAAAGAGAAGCTGGCAGAATTACAACTGAGTTTTCAAAAAGAAAGAAATGGCTATCATTTCCCCACTCCTGCAGTGAACCTTAAAGCAAAAAAAAAAAAAGTCCAGCATTTCATTGGCTTACTGATGGAGAAAGAGATGAAAAAGTGACCAGCTATTGTTTGTCCTAACTTTTGGTACACAGTTGCACATGCAAAGTTACACTGAAACAGAATTCCTAAAGCCCCATTTTTGAAGAGCCATTCTAGGATTTTGTTTCTGTGCTGGCAGAAGGTTTACCTTTGTTAACTGTCTTATCTTTGTTCAGGTAACACAGATGACTGAAGAATACCAGTTTAGCCCCAAACAATAACCCTGTTGCTAACTGGATTTGGATGTTGTATGACTTGCTAATCCCACATGATCCTGTTAAGTATATTAGTGTAAACAGGGCCGCCATTAATAACCAATAGTATACAGGGATCACAAAGGGGGCTTGGTCATCTCCATCTCCTGATAAAGGTACCTGGGCAAACAAGGCACACAGCATATTGTTTTGAGACAGCCTCTTTTCAAAGAAAACCTATTTGCAGAACTAATTTTGGAAGCTCTTATCTCACAAGGATGAAGCTTATGTTTTTTGTTGCCCATCCTAATAGAGCCATTCTTTGCAATAGCCTAGACAGCCTCTTGTAGAAGCAACAGCAAAGTTGAAATTAAGTTAAAAGCTATGCAAGCATCTTCTTTGCTAAATGGGGTGCATCACCTCTAGTCACCTGTAATTCCTTCATAATGACAATAGAAAAATTATCTGGCTTAATTTTCCATGGTGACAAAAATAGTATGTATCTTTCCCATGCAGGGTCCCATAAGTAGAGCTTTAGAGTACTGCAACTTTGAAATTTTGTATTTGGCAGTATACAAAGAATTTGTGATTGCCTAAAATAAAAGCATAAAAACAGATATTTGAGGAAAACTACTATCTGGAGGACAGTCTCTAGCAGGTATTACGTGATTAATGAATGAGGCAGTCTTCACAATCAAGTGAAGTGATATTGTTGTACACATCCCTTTAGTCCTTATCATGTTAAAAGGAGGGGATCTTGCAACCTGGCCCTATTTACTTACCTTCCTTCCATTCCCCACAATATTCCTCTCCACTGGAGTAAGTGAATGAGCCCTTAGTCAGGGTCATGATACCAGCTTTCAGGAAGGCAGGAGAGCAGCTGCAACAGAGGGTTCAGGCGTATGAAAACAGTATAAGACAGGTACGAAGGGGGAGAAGGAACATTTACAAACTATGGCACTACAAATGGGGAAGGTAGGCAGTGGGTTCTGTCAAGACAAGGGGGGGCACATTGTTTCCCACTACAGCAGACTTAGCTTGCCTCCTTTTAAAGTAAGTAAAGTAGCAATTACCATCTAAAAGGGCCTTCTATAAGTCCATTGTCTAAAATTATCTAACTGTACCACTAAAATGAGCAGCCATATTATTTGGCTCAATGCATCATAAGCAATATGATCAACGTACCATCTCTGAGCTTGATGGCAAGCCAGACACCATTTTTGGTGCTGCACAGACATCACAAAATCATGGCATTCATTACATGCATGACATTAGCAAACATCACAATATAATTTAGAAAGAATTGAAATTACATAGCACATTCATAGCTAGGAATGCCTAATTAGCCTAAGGACAATATAAAATTCAGAGGAACTGGTTTAATCCCAAATAAAGAAAGAACTATGTGTTTTTTTCATTAAATTATAAAATGACTGTGCATTAATTCTTTTAATGTTTTTATGGTATTGAAGACTAAGAATTTTAATGACTAATTTGACAGCATATGTTATATGGACACATCTAACTGGCACATCATCTTGGTGACTGGCACATCATCTTCAAATGTTCTTTTGACGAAATAAGAATGGTTTAGCAAAATCAGTTAATGTACTTAGGGCTGCAACAAAATACTGCATTGGAGAATGCTGCTGTCCAGATTTCAGCTACCTGGATATCACCCTACAGTCCAACACCCTTATTCCAATGTATATTCCTTAAAATGGCATATGAAAGTTCTCTTTGGAACATTAACAAAAAAGCCAGACAATCTTTGTAGCTTTCAAAATGTTGTCACTTAGGACCCTCTAAAACATTGTAGTGATTTATGATCATAAATGATTGTGGGGATGACTTTTAAACTGCTAATAATAGCATATGCAGATAGTGGCCTCTGAAATTTGGACAGTTTCCCTCCAGTCTGATAAAACTGTATTTAAATTATTACCCTGCCTTTCTTTAATAAAGTTCAGAGGGGCAAGTATGGCTACCTCCCCTCTTCTGTACACATACCATGATAGCTTAAGTTAACATGAATAGACAAAGCCACCAACTGTATTTCAGAATTGAGTCATAATAAATGGAAACTGGTGTTTCTGTTAATATTCTGCAATTTTATTCATATGAAATTCAGTTCAACTAACAGTCTGAAAGAAAATTTTAAAAAAATTAAATATTGAACTAAATTGCTTTCAGTTCAACCACTCCACTATATCATAAACATATAAGAATAAACTTCTTAAACATAGCTTGTGCTATGCTTTATTCTTATGGGATCCTCCCTCAACTGATATAGGTATAGTAGTTCAGTTCTCATACCTCAGACTGACTTGCAGATTTTGTCCTGTTTCCCCATGCCAGTTGTATACAGAGCAACTTCCTGCTTTCATTAGAAAGCATATCCATTCCTTCCACAAGAAATTCAAGCCTTATATCTCAGGTTGCTACTGCTTATTAGTTTTATTTCACTGGACTAGATTCAAATGTAGCTTGAGCAAAAGGGCTCCACCTTAATGAAATATTCATGACTACAATTTATCTGGACTAGCTATGGACGCAACCTGGGTAGTCTCTATCAAAAGAAGAATGCAGCTGGATCAACCCAAAGATGTAGACCAGCCTTCCACGGGAGGTAATCAGATGGAAGTAATTTGGGTTCCATACTAACTCATATGGGTTAAAGCTATCTAAGCTGGCAGACGAGTCTGCATTGGATAGGAACAAATTCTATCATTTTGAGATTTTTTTTTCTGTTCAGAATCATCTCATCAACATCATTGGGTAACCTAAGTTTTAATATTAAACATTTCCCCTTTAACTTCAGTACTTTACACTATTTTACATATCATGTCCCTCTACTACTACTACATCTCTTGACATCATGTATATCAATTTTTCTTTATAAGGGATTGTCCAACATTTCATCATTTTAGTTGGCATTTTCTGAATCCACAATATATTTTTTTAAGCAGCAGTGCCTTCCAGGACTACACAGAATAATCAAAGAATAATCACATCATAGATACATATAAACATATTATGGTATTGGCAATTTTATTTTCATTAACCCCCCACCTGGATTTCTTTTTCACAGCAACTGCCCAGCGGATCAAAATTTTCACTGAACTATACAAAACAGCCCCCAAATTCTTCTCATCAGTCATCACAAGCTCAATTTGAAGACTTCACTAAGTTTCTATTTCTACATGTGCAGGGTGCAAACAATGTGAGATTGGGACTTATCCTTGCATTTTTGGGAATGCAAAATTGGATTCTGTTGAATTACCATCAACTAGAAGCTATAACTTCATTTCCAGTGGCTAGAGTTGTGTTGCATGGACTAACCTTTCAGACACTGGAGACTGAAACTGGGCCCAGGTTGCAGTTGCTATGCTGCTCAACTTGAAGGATGCAGCTCTTACTGGGCTCAAGCAGCCAAAGTAATTAGGAGCCCTTAGACATCAGTCTTCCACAACCTGAAATCCTCTAGATGTGTTGGACTGTCACTCTCATTAGTTCCTAACCAATAGTCAAGCTGGCTGGAAATTACCTGAATTTTAGTTTAATACAAATGAAGAATGTCTAGGTGAGGAAGGGCTGACCTATATGCTGGAGTTCTGCTAAGCATTCTAAACTCCCAGTTCTTCAGCAGAAAGCCTAGAAATCACCATGATTGAATCAGGTTAAAAAGTCTTGTGTAAGGCTTATAAATGATAGATATTATTTAAAAAGCTTTTCTTCTGGCTGTATGTATTGTGTTGTGTCCTGGATGACACATAAATATATTAATTAAAATCTCTGGAGGTCAAGCAGTCAGCATCACAGGGTAGAGACAAAGACAGAGATAAAAAAAACAAAAAAGAAACTGGGGCTTGTGCTAAAACAGTGGCAGCAAGGCCCTTCCATCTCTATTTTTCCTTTCACTGTGCTGCCTATTGATCCAGCAGAACCACACAGAGAGGAAACAACAGTCACCTCTGGGATGTGATGTAGTCATATGTTTAGGGAGTATGGCTAGTAGTTTTCTGAAGACTAGTTGATTGATAATGTTCTCCATCAAGGATGTTACTTAGCTAATTTGATCCAGTGTGTGAAAACTGCTGGTTAATTTTTGGCTGCTAATGTTTTTTTCTAAGGTGTATCTCATTTTTGGTCATTCTATGCAAAACTGAACAAAACATTGTTGTAACATAAAACATTGTGTTAGGACTTTGTTGGGTGCTGCTGATGTTGCTGTTATCTAACATGGGTCCAGGTTGTCCTTGTCCATGCAAACTGTCAATAAAACTTAGCATGAGTAATTTCGAAGTCCACCTGTAGCAAGTTCTTGATGACTTGCAAGAGATTCCAAAATTCCTGGAGAAACTGGAAGTGACAACAAAATGTCATGGCATATTGCAGGGATCTCTTCCTATTCTGGCAGCAGAGGTATGTTTTTGTAGAATACTTTTCTTACTGGTGTTGTTATGCTCTGCCATGTAACATTTGTGTATATTCAACCAAATCACATGACCCAGCATGATATGTTCCAGAAGGTAGCCCTAAAGACATTCCTTTGGAAATTGTCTGGGAATTGCTATCAATATAACTGTAAGTAGATTCTCTTGTTTATCTTAATCTGTGTTGAAATAAAAGATGCATTCTATGTCCTTTTAATTTATTTGATATTTCTCATTTGAAAGGACTAATATGATGAATTATCCTCAGCACCAGTTGCTACTTAATTTAGATAACATTCCTGTTCTCCATTTTTCACTATGAACACTAGCAATATGGGCAGGAAAATTTTGTTGAATGCTCACTAACCTTCAGACTCCCTTGTTTTAGAATCAAAGTCTGAGAACACTTATTTACTGCAAAGTAAAGCCATGGCCAGAAAAAGAACAAGAAAAGAGGCTTGTAAATAATAAAACCCATACTACAAAAAGTTGTTGAGAGATAGAGAGATTGAGTTTCTAGTTATTGTACGAAATAATCAAGACCACCTTAAAAACTAAAAGACATCCAAACACCAGATGGTGTCCTGCTTATCTCTACAGATTGAACTACCAAACTTGCAGTATCTAAGTGATGACTAATATGATAGATTATGTCCTCACAGTGTCAGACAAACGACACTATTATGAACTCCTGTGGGTTCTGTGTGATCTCCTGCTGGACTGGAATCAGAAGATCAGAATCCTCTTTTTGGCATCAGGCATAGCCGTTTTTATTCTTTTAATATATTAATATTTTCATATTAAATGAAAACTATATAACTACTCTGGCTCAAAGTTGTTTATTTTTGTGTATTTTAATTATTATTTAACATTTAAATTTTAATGTAATCAGCTCTGCAAAAACTTACTTTGAAAGGGCAGTGAAACAAATTTGTTAATAGCAGTGAAGTGTTGTAGCGGAAGAATTGCTACCACCTTTCTTTCAGACAGTTGGAACATCCACATGGTTTATTGAATAGTATCAACTGTAGAGTAAACTCTGACAGTCTCATGTCTCTGAGATTCCATCAGTTTTTTTGACCTTGCAAGGCTTCTGTGTCTCCATCACAGCTTCAATATGCTGAGTTGGACATTGTTGCATCTGTTATATTCCTATGTATTAAATGGTTTTGATAATCACTGAAGCCTAGGAAAGAAAAAGGGGGTAATACTACATAAGGAAAGTTATTCCTCACTGATAATTGTTGCTGCTGTAGGAATTACTTATGGTTGGCATGGTGAGAACCATCCTTTCTTCTGTAAGTAATGAATGGCTGTGGAGAAAAAAGAAAACCCGAAGACTGCTGGATAGTAATAAATAATGTCTCTTGAAGCTGCAATAGTCAGTAGAATGTAAGTGTGCATCCAAAAAAAGCTATTAGTACTTATACCTTCTTTCATCCTGCACGCCTAACATGTCTGTATTGTTAGTTCTTCAGGAGCAACATTTGGAGATACATCAATTACAAAGATAATATCTTTCAGAAACTCATCTATCCAGTACAGGGAAATGCACTAATATTCTGCCTTCATTTCTGTTGTTTTGTTCTATATGTCCTGGCTGTAATCCTTTGAGGAAGAATGAGTCACAAATGATTGGTAAGCAGTAATAGTATATGGGAAAATGCTCATTTCTCAGTCTCAGCAGTGGCCATATTCCTCAGACTGCTCCTATTATGTGGATTATCTAGATTCAGCATATTAGCACTATACACTTAACCTGTATCCTGTGTTAGAGCCATTTTCATATACCCCTGGATAAGCTGTTAAGCATGAACATAATTTCCCATACTGGTATATAATATATAAAGACAGTAATTCCAAGTGTAAAAACCAAAGGGGTTCCTGAGAAATAATCACATATAGTATGGAACAACAACAAAAGGTGTCATGTTCTATTTTCCTGATAACATCTGATTAATTTTTAAATTTCCTTTTGGTTTGTAGGGCTCAGTTCAGAAAAAAAGCATAGCCTGTTTTTTTTCCCCATAGGAAATAAAGCCACATAAATACAAGATTATAGAAACAGGAGTGCTCACCTACTATATTAATATAATAGAAAGGAAAATTAGCAGCATAATGACTGTGATGTGAACCAAAATTTCAAAACTAGTCTCAGATTCATAGCCACAAAATTATTTTATATATATATATATTCCAATACATCTAGTAGGAGAAAGCATAAAGGAATGTTCCTCAACTTGACTTCTTCCAGATGTGTTGGATGACAACTTCCATAATCCCCAGTTAGTGTGTCCATGCTGGCTGAAGATAGTAATACTGATCATGCAACATGTGGAAGATGCTAGGTTGGGCAAGGCTGGTATAAAAGTGCAAAATGCATTGTGTCAATCTTTTCATAAGTGCCAAGCAGAATCGCAATTTTAAAAGTTGCTGCTGTGAAATACAAGTTTCGTCTTCCTTGAAGGGAAAATCTTGTGATTAATGATCAAAGCTGGCTAGAGGGCTACACAGAAAGAAGTAAAGACTTGCTTGTCCTTTCAGGGACCATACAGTACAATGACTGCCGCTTCCCTGGAAACAATTACAGCTGTTTTACGGAGCCGAGCAACTGCAGCCGCTTAGCAGCAAACCATGCATGTAGCAGTTTCCCAGTTTCTAAGGACATCTCCATAGGCTCTCTGTAATCAGCAGAATCTGATTCAATGAACAAAAAGGCAACAATAAAGAGGATCTACTCCCTCTGTGTTTTAGTTTCTCGCAAGCCACACGACCTTTCAGAAATTGCTAACACTCCCGAGTCATCACTTACCCCTAGGCAGCATCCCTCAGTATTGGGATCAAAACTGCTCACTGCAAAGTCTTTTCTGACAGCTTCGCAACCGAGCCCAACATCCTCAAGTCATGCCCTGCAACCCGAAACCACGCCCATCTAGTAGACTACGACGGCTCTGCACCCCGCTGTACCGGTCGCTGCTGCTGCTGCTGCTGCTGCTTCTTTCCAATCAGCCTTTCTTCACATTGCATTTTCCTGCCCTCAAAGTCTTCCTACCCGCCCGGGTTCCACGCAGCATTCCCGGCCACGTCATCCCTATGCTTTTATCCATTCATTGCACCAACAATGACCGCGCCCCTCACCTGGATGCGAGCTTTGTAGCAGCTGCTACCAGCCGCACACCCCTTTGCTCTCTCCCCAAGGGCCACCGCCTCCCTCCTTCTGCTATGCTAGGCTTCCCCCCATCTACCTCCCTGGGCTATCGCCCACTAGGAACTGTCCCCTCACGCTGTTGGTGGTTCCCTAGACAACCGGTAGTAACGCGTCCCTCTATTGCCCAGCCTTCCGGCTCTTTCTCCCTTCCCTCCGGTGCCTTCTTTGTGAAGGGCAAGGAGATTTTCACGGAACGGCCATATTTCTGAGGGGCAAAAAGACAAGGCTTTCCTCTCACCACAAGCGAGAGGTTGCCATGCCGAGGCTCTCCTGCGCTTCCTTCATCTGCGGGGAGATTCCTGCTGCGGCTCTCAAAAGACAGAATTCAGGGGAGGGGATGGTGAAGCAAATAGTCAGGCGGTACCCTTGAAGAAGAGGAACAGAAAGGCATTTATGGAACAAGAAAATTGTTTTTAACTGCCTGGCGTTTTTTGTTCAGTAAGGAATGCAATTAATGTTGCATTTTGGCTACTGGATAATTTCGGCTGGCTGAATTTTGTTGAATGATACTTATGTGGTTGAAGTTGTCTTTAAACTATCTGTTAAAATCTTAAATAACGCCCCCCCCGAAAGTGACAGTAATCCACAACAAGGAAATGAGTATTGCATTTCAACTCCATATACAATGTTTGAAGCAATTCCATTAATAATAATAATAATAATAATAATAATAATTTATTAAACTTGAATGCCGCCCAATTCTTAATGACTCTGGGAAGTTTCAAAATCCCTACATGTGTTAGGGGTTTTAGACATTTCTAACAAAACAAATTAAAAAAAATAAGGCCACAAATTTTCAGGAACTTCGAAGATGTAAGCAGTAGTATATTGGATATGGCCCTTTTTATTTCCAGAAACATTCAGACTAACTGAAAACAGACAGACAACCAAAACAAAAGAGTGTTCTGACTTATTTTAACTTATGAGGTGACAGCTGGTCACAACAGCCATTTGAAATAAAGAAAATTTAATGGTGTTAGAGGAGATTTGAGTTATATTACTGCTGGAAACCTATGGTATTTTATAATAGAGGCCAGGCAAATATCAGAAGACTTCTGCTTTTTATTGACTTAGGCATGTGTGTTTTGATATTATTAATTCTTGTGAGGAGCTTTGATTATTGTATTATGATTTTTAATATTATATTTTTGTTTTATATTAGTTTTATAAATTTGTGTTTTTGTACTGTTTGTCAGGTGCCCAGAGTTACTTGTTTAAGATGGCAGTCATGTAAATTATGTAAATATGCAATAAACACACCCAATAAACCCATTATCTAAATAAATAAATAGAATTAGCAGTACCAGTAGCCAAACTGCAAAGCTATAGGATAGTTCTATAAGAAACAGTGAATAATAACATAAGAATCAGCAAGGGAGGCCTGACGTGCCTCCCTCCCTCCTTCTCTCTCTCATTTGTATATTCCTGTACAGTAATCACATAAATATCTGGTGGTTGACAATATTAATAGAAAAACAAAATTAAAAAAGATAAGTAATAATGTCTACAATAATAAATAATAACCAAGTCTCTAGCCCCAAGGCCACCCACTTTCCTATTCCCTAAAAACTTTTGGAAATAATTTGGTCTTGACTAAGTATATCATCTTCAGCAAAGGATCGTTACCTTGTCATGGTGCTGGAGCTTGAGCACCTCAATGACGCCATGAGCTAAACCGTGAAGGGCCACCCAAGTCGGGAAAGTCATGACAGAGAGGTCAGACTAAATGCGATCCCTGGGGAAGGTAATGGCAACCCATCCCAGTATTCTTGCCGTGAAAACTAAATGGATCAGTACAACCAGAGATATATTGGTATACCATCGGAAGATGAGACTCCCAGGTCAGAAGATGGTCAAAATGCAACTGGGGAGGAACAGAGGATGAGTTCAACTAGCCCCAGACGTGATGACGCAGCTAGCTCAAAGTTGAAAGGACAGCTAGCAGCCGACGGTGCTGTTGGTGAACGGCGAATCCAATGTTCTAAGGTCAACACACCATTGGAACCTGGAATGTAAGATCTATGAGCCAGGGCAAACTGGATGTGATTATTGGTGAGATGTCAAGATTAAAGATAGACATTTTGGGTGTCAGTGAACTGAAATGGATTAGAATGGGCCACTTCACATCAAATGACCACCAGATCTACTACTGTGGACAAGAGGATCACAGAAGAAATGGAGTAGCCTTCATAATTAATAGTAAAGTGGCTAAAGCAGTGCTTGGATACTATCCAAAAAACAATAGAATGATCTCAATTCAAATTCAGGGCAAGCCATCTAACATCACAGTGATCCAAATATACGCCCCAACCACAGATGCTGAAGAAGCTGAAGTAGAGCAGTTCTATGAGGATCTGCAGCACCTACTGGACAACACTCCTAAAAGAGACATTATTTTCATCACAGGAGACTGGAATGCTAAGGTGGGCAGTCAGATGACACCTGGAATTACAGGTAAGCATGGCCTGGGAGAACAAAACGAAGCAGGACATAGGCTGATAGAATTTTGCCAAGACAACTCACTCTGCACAACAAACACTCTCTTCCAACAACCTAAGAGATGGCTTTATACATGGACTTCACCAGATGGACAACACCGAAATCAGATTGACTACATCCTTTGCAGCCAGAGGTGGCGGACATCTATACAGTTGGTAAAAACAAGACCTGGAGCTGACTGTAGCTCAGATCACGAACTTCTTATTGCACAATTTAGGATCAGACTAAAGAGATTAGGGAAGATCAGCTAGATATGAGCTCACTAATATTCCTAAGGAATATGCAGTAGAGGTGAAGAATCGATTTAAGGGACTGGACTTAGTAGATAGGGTCCCAGAAGAACTATGGACAGAAGTTCGCAACATTGTTCAGGAGGTGGCAACAAAATACATCCCAAAGAAAGAGAAAACCAAGAAGGCAAAATGGCTGTCTGCTGAGACACTAGAAGTAGCCCAAGAAAGAAGGAAAGCAAAAGGTGACAGTGATAGGGGGAGATATGCCCAATTAAATGCAAAATTCCAGAGGTTAGCCAGAAGAGATAAGGAATTATTTTTAAACAAGCAATGCGCGGAAGTGGAAGAAGACAATAGAATAGGAAGGACAAGAGACCTCTTCCAGAAAATTAGAAACATTGGAGGTAAATTCCAGGCAAAAATGGGTATGATCAAAAACAAAGATGGCAAGGACCTAACAGAAGAAGAAGAGATCAAGAAAAGGTGGCAAGAATATACAGAAGACCTGTATAGGAAGGATAACAATATCGAGGATAGCTTTGACGGTGTGGTCAGTGAGCTAGAGCCAGACATCCTGAAGAGTGAAGTTGAGCGGGCCTTAAGAAGCGTTGCTAACAACAAGGCAGCAGGAGACAATGGTATCCCAGCTGAACTGTTCAAAATCTTGCGAGATGATGCTGTCAAGGTAATACATGCTATATGTCAGCAAATTTGGAAAACACAAGAATGGCCATCAGATTGGAAAAAATCAACTTATATCCCCATACCAAAAAAAGGAAACACTAAAGAATGTTCAAACTATCAAACAGTGGCACTCATTTCACATGCCAGTAAGGTAATGCTCAAGATCCTGCAAGGTAGACTTCAGCAATTCATGGAGCGAGAATTGCCAGATGTACAAGCTGGGTTTAGAAAAGGCAGAGAAACTAGGGACCAAATTGCCAATATCCGCTGGATGATGGAAAAAGCCAGGGAGTTTCAGAAAAACATCTATTTCTGTTTTATTGACTATTCTAAAGCCTTTGACTGTGTGGACCATAACACATTGTGGCAAGTCCTTAGCGATATGGGGATACCAAGTCATCTTGTCTGCCTCCTAAGGAATCTGTATAATGACCAAGTAGCAACAGTAAGAACAGACCACGGAAGAACGGACTGGTTTAAGATTGGGAAAGGAGTACGGCAGGGCTGTATCCTCTCACCCTACCTATTCAACTTGTACGCAGAACACATCATGTGACGTGCTGGGCTTGAGGAATCCAAGGCTGGAGTTAAAATCGCTGGAAGAAACATTAACCATCTCAGATATGCAGATGATACCACTTTGATGGCTGAAAGCGAAGAGGAACTGAGGAGCCTTATGATGAAGGTGAAAGAAGAAAGTGCAAAAGCTGGTTTGCAGCTAAACCTCAAAAAAACCAAGATTATGGCAACCAGCTTGATTGATAACTGGCAAATAGAGGGAGAAAATGTAGAAGCAGTGAAAGACTTTGTATTCCTAGGTGCGAAGATTACTGCAGATGCTGACTGCAGTCAGGAAATCAGAAGACGCTTAATCCTTGGGAGAAGAGCAATGACAAATCTCGATAAAATAGTTAAGAGCAGAGACATCACACTGACAACAAAGGTCCGCATAGTTAAAGCAGTGGTGTTCCCTGTAGTAACATATGGCTGCGAGAGCTGGACCATAAGGAAGGCTGAGAAAAGGAAGAGTGATGGTTTTGAACTGTGGTGTTGGAGGAAAATTCTGAGAGTGCCTTGGACTGCAAGAAGATCAAACCAGTCCATACTCCAGGAAATAAAGCCAGAGTTTTCACTTGAGGGAATGATATTAAAGGCAAAACTGAAATACTTTGGCCACATAATGAGAAAACAGGACACCCTGGAGAAGATGCTGATGCTAGGGAGAGTGGAAGGCAAAAGGAAGAGGGGGTGACCAAGGGCAAGATGGATGGATGACATTCTAGAGGTGAAGGATTCGACCTTGGGGGAGCTGGGGGTGGCGACGACCAACAGGAAGCTCTGGCGTGGGCTGGTCCATGAAGTCACGAAGATTTGGAAGCGACTGAACGAATAAACAACAAAATGTATATCATGTAAAATCGTCTGAAAACATGCACACGTCAGTGCTCATCCCTAATTCCAAATAACTTATTAATATATTAAAAGGGTACTGAATCACAATACAATTCCTGCAGGTCAAACTACACATTTATTAAAAAATGTCAGTAACTGCAACATTTATTTTCCTCTTTTTTTATTTAACAGTAAGCACAGTTGTCCTAATTGGTATGTTAGTGAGGTTGAGGTAAAGCAGTTCACAATGTAAACTGATCTGGCAGTTTACATTTTTCTCCACTGTGAAAATTTTCCTTTTCTGTAATATATAAGATCACCCAAATGCTTTTTCTGTGATAGCTAAGTGAACTTTAGTTAGATAATAGATAATCATTTGTTTAACTATGTTTTAGTGAATGAATCACATTTGGCTCAGTTTGCACAATGCACTGAGCTATAAACTAGTTTAAAAAATAGAGTATGTGAAGCCAAAACTAAACAAATCAAATTATTCCCTAAGTATTGCTTGAATCAAGGCATCCTAATGAACAGGTTAAATGGAAAAAAATAATTTTAAAAATGTAAACTCCAGTACTACAGTAATAGCTCAATATTATTTGTCATTAAATAAAGGACATATATCTGACATCCCTAAGAGAATTCTGTAAAAATTTCATACAAGACACAGCTAGCACGCATTGGAATGAATATGATTGTGAATTACATTTATACAGATATTAACAATTTTGATGACATTACGCAAGCCTTTGAGAAATAAAAATGTTTTGCCAAGAGGTTTCATTATATTCAATATGCTATGCAACCCTTATGCTAAGCAGTTCTGAATAAAAATAACAAAATAAAACATGTAACACCATCCAATAGCTGAGGATTTTAGAGTAGCGCACTAAGTGGGAAGGGGGTTAATTTTTTCAAGTTTTTATAGCTTAAGCAAAACAGTCTTTCCTTTTTTAGGTAGGAACTGCCACTTAGAGGAAGGAAAGTATTTGCAACGCGGCGTGGCGGCGGCGGCGAGGAGGGCAGGGATTTCAAAGTGCGCGCGCACGCCGGAACGGGTTGAGAGGGAGTTCGGGGTGCAGCAGTTGCGGTTATTCTCCAACATTTTTATTTGAGAGTAGTCAGAAATGCCAACTCTCTCCATTTCGCAACATTAGATTGACTGAAACGACGGGGGCAGCAGATAACTAGAGCAGATGAGTATAGCTCTAACAGGATAGGAGGAGGACAAATCAGGAAAGCTGCCCAGTGATTCCATCGTTCAGTCAAGAGTGTTGTTCTTGGCTCCGATAATGAAAGTGAACGGGGGTGGGTAGAAAATTCTTGGGAACGAACGAGACCATGAATGTACAGAGGGTGCAGCCAGCCAGTTCCTAAGAAAAGGGAGTCTTTAGAGACGGATCGTTGCGTTGTCTAAGGGGTGAATTTGAATTTGGTTTGAACCGAGTTTTTGCTCGCCTACTGAAGTTCTGACTGCTACAGTATGTTGGCGTTTAAGGGCCATGAGATAAGTTGCTGGTTTCCTTTTTTCTTTTCCCGCAACAAGATCGATATAGTCCGTCCAGGACAATTGTAATGACAAGAGACTTTCGGCAGCGCAGGCAGTAGGATATGAAATGTTTTTCTTTTGAAAGGATTTTCAGTAAGATCGTATAGCATGCCAAAGCAAGTGTGATACGTACGTGATGTATTATTGTACATCGACATAGAGAAAAGGATTGTGCGTAGCGTACTGAGAATTGGTCACTGCGATCAATCAGCGCAGGATATGTAGCCATGACTTTGCAACGGAGCGATAGATGCCTTGACACGTCTTCAGCAGCATAATGAGGAGGCGATATACAGTACGGTAGAATGTAATATAGAATGCGGGCGGGGCTCTGCTCAAGAAACGGAGGCGGTGACGATTGTGGCGATAGGGGCCTAGTGAAAAAAAAAGCACGGATTGAAAAGCAAGGAACGGGTCTATATTTATTCTCCATTCAGAAGGCATGACTTAGCTAGGCAGGGAGAGGCGGAACTCTACATAATAAAGGGGCGTGTCTGTAGAAGGCACTGGGCAGGACAAGCTCTGCAAATGGACGATGGGCTCTCTAACGGGCGTGGCTTCCGGGCATCCTCTAAACAGGGGGCGTGACCGCACTGTGATTCGCTGATGCTACTCTGGCGGAAACGGCAGTGGCCGCGGGCCGGTGTCAGGTGATCCGAACTGAGCAGCGTTGAGTCTGAGACCGCGGGGCCGTGGTTTATGCGTGCAAGCGTCCACCCGGGTTAGATCAGCGCCTCGGACCGGCTCGGCCTATGGATGAAACGAGCCCGCTGGTATCTCCAGAGCGCGGTCCGGCCCCGGGTTATGGGCTGCCTGGGGGTGCCGTACGCTCCCCGCCCTGCCCCGCTGCCCCTAGTACTCCCGCCGGACCGTGTCCCTGTCCCTCCCCACCGGGATCCCCCGCAGGTGGCCGCGACCGGGAGCGCCAGCCGCTGTTGGATCGGGGTGGTGGTGCGGAACGTGGAGCGCGAGGGACTGTAGCAATAGCCGGGGCGACCCAGACTCAGGCTCAAGTGGGGGTCGGAGTAGGGATCGCCGCGAGCCGCGGGGAACGGGAGCACCGGAATGAGTTTCCCGATGACCCAGAATTCGCCGAGGTGGTGCGGCTGGCAGAGCTGGCGAGCGAACGCGGAATCTACCCTGAGCGCATCTACCAAGGTTCTAGCGGCAGCTATTTCGTCAAGGATCCACAGGGGGTGAGAGATCGGGGCTCGGGAAAAGTATTCAGATCAGGGAACAAGGGAATAAAGAACAGGACGTGGTTGGGTGAATTTTTAAAATAACTGAAGGGCGGAGGAGGGGATGCATGGGTTGCGGGATGTTTGTAGTTGATAGCTTTGTTAGTCCTTTGCCCCCCCTCAATTCTGTATTGGCTTTTGTTAACTCTTTTTCCTTCTGAGCTGGATCTTCAGAATGAGTTACTGGAACTGCTTATGGTGATGCCTAAAAAAATTGATATGACCCATATGTCTGTCATTATAGAAGACCTTACTGTTAAATTGGATTAATAACACCATATTTAGGAACATAAATAGACAATGATGTTTAGTGAAATAACATTGTTGCATAATGACATGGTTTGTCTCAGGAAGTCTGTGAAGTATGCTGCGGTATCAATGAATTTATAGTCAAAATAACATTCAATAACATTAAACATGGTTGGTGATGTAATATTTCCAGTTATCCGGGGAAATGTCTTTTGAACAGTTTCCAGAGACTAACATAGTTTTGCCCAATTAAAAGCTTAAGTTTGAATTTTATCTCTTGAATAAATAGACCTGTTACGTTGTTTAATTAGTGGGATGTCTGTGGTTTGCCACTGATTCTGAGTACCTCAGTTACCACACTTTGTTGGGCCTTGATATTTTGGTGCTGCAGGAACCTTAAGTAATTAACATTTTAGAAATTATATTTAACAATGATATACACCTTTTCCCTCATCTTTAAAGGTTCAGTTTATCTAATCATAGTGTTAACACTTTCTAGTTTCTACTGCATAGACACCACCATACTCAGCTATCATCTTTATTCAATAATGTATTATTCATATAATATAATAAAACAATTAACTTCGGGGGGAAAAGGAAAAATATTTTGGTGTTGATGCATGTGTTGGTTGACATGATGAATTAATTTCTTATACTTAGGTATTTAAGTTGGATCTGAAGTGGAAGCTTTCTAATAGTGCTATAGTGCGCTACTGTATATGCAGTCTTGCTCTACAAATACTGCTGCTGGATTTTGTCTCTGTCTTACAAGTCACATGTGAAGGTGGTTAATTTGAATGTTAGTCAGCCAAGTAGGAATACGATCCAGGTACTCTCCTTTGAACCGTTTTGCGCTGTTACAAATGCAGTGGCTGTCTTGAGGCAAAAAATCCCTTTGGAGGAGAATAGCTGCTGGCCCTGAGAACAACTGCTTAACATCCTTTCTTAATTTTTCTGACCTTTTGAACAAAGTAGATCAGATCTTCAAAACTTATACCTGGGTTCATTCTGTATATTGAAACTAATCTCTGACAGATGCTTTGGATGATAAAGAAAAGAAAGCTGAAAGAACCAGACATGTCTGATTTGTAGAATAACTTTTATGAATGGCTCACTAATCCCCTTTTCAACTTTAAAGTGAAACAGGTTACCATTTGCCCTTTGCCTTACAGACAACTTCTGCTACCGTTTACCCAACCAGCTTTCAAAAAACACCACAGCTTATTCTTGGTATTTCCCATTGGTCATCAATGGTGATTAAACTATAATCTTATTTTTTTTTCCTTTTGAAACCCAGCTTTTTAGAGAAGGGATTAAAACTCTTTGATAGATCAATCCTTTCGTAGCTATTGTAGGTTGTAAGCTTGTTTATAGGCAGGGCGCATCTCATCTTACTGCTCTATAAAGTGTCATGTATATTAGCAACGATACATGCATTTTATCAAAGTATTGAAGAAGACAATGAGCATAATTTTTGTTATTTTTACTTCTATGAGAGTCCTTGGTCAGGAGAATAATTTCCCAGGTCATCTCTGGAGTTGGTGTCACTCAGAGTTTAAAGTCGATTTGGGTAAATATAACACAAAGAGAAGATTTGCATGTGTTTGTGCTTGTGCATTCCCAACTGGAAGAAGTTTTTAAATTCTCTTGCTCTCCTATTCTCAGGATGAAGTTCATATAGCCTTTTTACTTTAGAACATCTTTGAGGCTTTGATGGTGGCTGCTGTTGTTGTTTGCGTTACTGTTACCCTCTGTACCTTTAGGAAACTGGGCATTTCAGTCTGTGTTCGGTTTTACATGTTGTATCATAATGCTTTGAAATAAGAGGAACAACTGGTCACCCGGGGAATGGGGAGGCAAGTTTCCGGTCAGCTGCAGCACATTCTTCCATGTTTGTATAGGGCTGACTGTGTTTGTAGCCTGATGGTTCTCCTTGTGACCCATCATATCTAACCAAATTAATTTGGCTCCTTTATTCTGAGTCTCTGATAGCATGAAATCATATAGCATTACAAATCTTTTCATTTCTTACGACATGAGTCCAGGCTCTTCTTGTCTAATTCTGTTTAAATTAACTTCCTTTCTAGTTGGAATTGTGGGAGATGCTGCTGCGATGAGTCAAACCAACTTTTGTGTTGCTGCCCTAAATAGGCAGAAGGATTGAAGCGGCATCATTTCTCTCAGTTTTGTTTGGTCATCGCTATAAAGGAACTATTTAATTTTGGAGTTTACACCTGGTGTCTGGTTTATCTGCTCCCAGTTAGCCTTGCCAGATTAGTGATGGGTGAATGGAAACTACGTTGCTTTGCTATGCGATTTGGCTATGTTCGCTGCATGTGTGGGGCTACAGCTATGTTACTAGATTATTTACTGTATTTACTTATTTATTAGTTGTGTGTTCTGCCTTTCCCCCAAATCTTAGGATGTCTTTTCCTCTTTTATCTCCACAACAACAATTCTATGACTTGAGTTGGATTGATATATTCATTGCCCCAAAGTCACCCAATGGGTTTCCATGTCTGAATGTCCTTAATCCTAGTCCTAGTCTATTATTATTATAATTATATTTTTATCTCGTCTTTTATATTTATAACTCAACTCATATCTACTACTCCTGCCTCCTATTTCCCCACAACAACAGCCCTGTGAGGTGGGTTGGCTGAAAGAGCGTGACTGGCCCAAAGTCCCCCAGCTGGCTTTCATGCCTAAGGGAGGCCTAGAACTCAGTCTCCTGGTTTCTAGGCCAGCAGCTTAACCACTACACCAAACTGGTTCTCCTAACTACTATGCTATACTGACTCTTGACCATGCTTTTTGATTAGAACTGGTTTAGGGCAGACTTCCCAACTGGTGCCCTCAAATATGCTAGACTACGACTACCATAATCCCCACAGAATCGTCAGTAGCCATGCTGGCTGGGGGAAGTGGGGCTTGTACAGTAGTTCAGTATATCTGGTCAGTGCTAGATTGTGAAAGGTTGGTGTAGGGATATGCTTTTCTACTTGATTAGAAGAGGCGATTTAGCTAGTATCAACACTGAATTGACCATATGGAAAGTCTAGCTTTATCAGAAATGCATCTGCTTGTAAAGCAGAAGGGAAGGCAGTTATTATATTTCAGAAGCAGGTCAAATCAGACAGTGCAAGGAAAGAACTGTTTTTGGTAAATTTTCAGAATATCTTCACTTCCGTATGCTGAAGTGTTAGATTTCAATATATGGTCCTTGGGAACCTGTTTGAGTTACGTGTCTACATAAAGAGGTTCCCTAAAATGGTTTTATGATAGCAGTGATGCTCCCACTTTCCAATTCTTTGCTCCCATTTTGATAAGAGCACTGATTATATCTGATGGACAAAATGTGTTGTGCTAACACTTGTTGTTACTATATAAGTCAGACACCTTATCTTTTATTTTCTGCCCTGCATTTTATTTGCAAAACTTTTCTACTGTTTGGTTACAAAAATGGGAATAGAAAGGCTGAAAGTGGAGCTGCTGGCTTGAAGCCTCACTGACTATGCTCTATATCTAAGGTTTAACAAACTTATCTGTGCATTTTTCAGGGGTTCGACAATAGTTATGAGACCTAGTGAGCTGGTTATAAAACAAAAGTGTTTTATGAAAATAAAATCAAGTATTATTTAAGTGTCATTCCCCCCACCCCCTGGCAAACACACACAAGCAAAGCCATCTGCTTCTTTTTATATTAGTATCCTGGAAGGCTTCATAATTTTGGGGTGTGTGTGAAGGGTGTCTAAACTGGTTTTATTCTGATCTGTGTTCATCTGATGGAGTTAGTGGTCTATCCCCTCACAGAGTTAAAGCAGCAGGAGGTGATGGGAAATCCCTTGACTAAAGATTGCTTTGTTTTTTTGAAGCCCTGTTTCTTTTGTAGTAAATAGGTAGGCAGGCTGTCGCCCCATGTTCACTAAAAAGTAGATGTGTTGGAGCTTTAGTTGGTATTCACACATCTCAGACCTGTAATCTTCCTCTGTCCAAAGGACAGTTGCATTCCCTGGATCACATGCAAAGTCAGATTACCCAAACTTCTCCCTTTCTGCTAGAAAGAAAAATGCACTGCCCTTTTAAAACAAAGGCAGAAGTTGGAAATCAAGGCTAAGAGAAACAAGGCACCCTCCAACTCCAGAGCACTAGACTAGAATTCTGAGGGATCAGGCTAGGAAGAATGTATTCTTTCCATAAAAAGGGCTAGCTTTGAAATATTAGATTTAAAAACCTTTAGCTAGAAATACTGTATTGCCTAAGATAATTTTAAATTTGTGTGTGTTTACATTTAATTTCTTTACTTTGGTGACTGTTCTCTCTATACAGCCTCCCATGTTTTATGCAACTTCTTTATATCACAGTTGCTTCTATATTAGTTGAGATGAATACTATCTTGTGGATGTGCTCAGAGCCTTGCATTATCCTATGTATTTTTCTGTTGGAGGTTCTTTTCAGATTTTTTTTCCTCCTTTACTATGACGACTATCCCTTTTACCAAGGTCACAGTATCAGCAGCCTGTGTTTTACTCTCATGATCTTACTCATGCTTAAACTACATCCAACATCACCCATGTTATTAAACCTCCACATTCTACTTAAAGTTTTTCCCCTTTTTAAAAAAATCTCCTGTGAGATTTGTCTCTCCTACAAAGAAAGAGGGGAAGTGGGACTAAATTCCCCAGTCACGCATCTTAAAGCTACTGGATCAGAAGTGGCAACATACAATTTATTTCCTTTTTTTTCCTTATTTACTTGCCAATAAGGCACATGGGCTGTCGGAATCCTATCTTTCTCACATGCTGAGGTTAGAGAGTAGATGCCAGATAAAGGTATTTCCTTGGAAGATAGGTAGTGGCAGTGAGAAGAACCAGGTTGTACACCAAGGCAGAATATGGAGCTAAGACATATAGACTGAAACTTTCTAATAGTACATCTCCCAGTTAGTGATTCCCTGCCTAGGAATTATTTAGCGTAAGAGACTGATTATCTTGAGAAACGTGTATCTCCGGAGGAGTTGCACTTCTGAATTCCTATAGGAAACATAATGTATAAACTGTAGATAATTCTTGAGTAGTGGAGCACCAGGCTTCATGTGATAAGTATATGTTTTAATATAAAGGGATTTTCATAAACCCTTTAGTAAACCTGTAGCTTTTATTAAAGAAGGTCTTTGATTCCTTCTCCTTCCTCCACTTGTCAAATGCTGGATATTTCACCAAGCTGGGGTGATTATCTGTGTTGCCTTAGCTTTATCCAGTTTATATTAGCAATGTCCACTCTTCTGTCCCTCTCAGAAAATCATTGGTGTATTCAAACCGAAGAATGAAGAACCCTATGGGCAGCTGAACCCAAAGTGGACAAAATGGCTGCAAAAACTTTGCTGTCCCTGCTGTTTTGGAAGAGATTGTCTTGTTCTCAACCAGGGATATCTGTCTGAAGCTGGTGCAAGCCTTGTTGACCAAAAGCTGGAACTGAACATTGTACCTTGCACAAAGGTGAGCCATTCATAGGAGAGAGGTAATCAAATGGGATTAAACTGTGGGTCATGAGGCTTGGAATAGGACTGTATTTCCCTACATGGCAGGTACAGAAAACCCAGTGGCTTTTGGATTGTATTCAACTTCAGCTCCCATCTTGCCTATCCATTGGCCAGGCCGACTCAGGCTTACAGAAGTTGTAATTTGAAAATATCTGGAAGGTTGATTTCCCATTACTGCTTTTGAGGTCTCCAGTATGTCACATTTTCAGAAAATAAAATTCTTCCTTCCACCCACCTTTTAAATTTCAGGTTACTTATTGCTAATCCAGGGATTACTTTTAGCTCTTAATTATGTTTGGTTAGAGACAAGAACAGGTGCTTTTTTTCAAACACTGCAGACAGGAAGTAACTAGTAGTAATATGAGAATGATTGTAGTTAAGCCTTTTTTAAAAAGAAAAAAATCCTGATCTTACTCTGTTAGGCACATGAAACATGCAAGATTGCTGATGTTTTCCTCAAAAGTACTGCCCTTATATCGATGATTCTAATTTCCCATATTTGATTTGAAATCAGTATAGGAATTGCAGTAGAGGAGTACAACTGCTACCTTTTTTTTTTTAATTGTAGAGGGTATAGGGAATGGCCTTGAAGGATGGGAGGAAGAGCCACTACCAAGGCAACAATCAGAAAAGTGGGGCCTGAGTCCTTTCCAAGAAACTAATTTGAGTAAACATCTCAAATAGGCCCCTACCTTGTTCACACAACAATGAAGTAAGGTGGGGGGTGAAGCACATTCAGACTTGCAAGATTCTGTTACTATAGCTGTTCCAATAAAAGTAATTTTAGGCCTATATGGCATTGGTTTCTTGGTCTGGTCTATATATGAATATACCTGTTATAGGATGTACACTTGATGCTGATTTCTAATTTCTCATGATTCTCCATTGTTATTATTATTTGTTTTTCAGGCCATCTAAATTCTAAGTTCTACCAGATGGTTAGAACTTGTTCCAGATAGACAGGCCTGGGTATTCTTAGATTTATGCAATTATGACTTTGTTCTGTAAATGGGGATGGCTGGATGGATAGTATGGATGAGAGAGAAATTGATTGTGAACTGCTTATAATTTATACAAGGTGGTCTTCTTGGCCAGTGAAACATTTAACTACAGCGCCATTGATAGAGTGAAGTCTCGGGGCAAGCGTCTGGCCTTGGAAAAAGTGCCAAAGGTTGGGCAGAGGTTTCATCGAATTGGTCTTCCACCAAAGGTACAGGATATTGATAAAAGAGTGGGGCATTTGGGTGCTGTTCTTTTGTATGTTGCTCTTATTAACGTATTTTCTTCTTATTCTCAGGTGGGCTCCTTCCAGCTTTTTGTAGAGGGCTACAAGGATGCAGATTACTGGCTGCGGCGCTTTGAGGCCGAGCCTCTTCCAGAAAATACTAACCATCAATTGTTGCTACAGTTTGAGAGACTGGTGGTACTGGACTACATTATACGCAATACTGGTAGGTTCTCTGCTCTTTCCTTGCTCTTGATGTGGAATGCTGATTGAGGTTATTTATGTTGAAAACACTTGTTCAGTGTATGCATTCCCTAGTATGCTACTTCAAGGGCCTCTTGACCCTCTGATATACTATATTGTGCCCACTTAATTTTATGTCAAATTAAGCTATTGTTCCATATGGCTCAGTTTTGCTGGCATCTATTAGTTACAGCACCCCAGAATCTCAGATAGGACTCCTTCCCAGCCATTTCTGAAGGTCTTAAGGACTGGATCTGGTTTCTTTTGCCTGGAAAGCATAGTCCCTTTACTCTATTTCATATTCCAGTGATGCCACATTCCAGTAATTTTTTTCCTCCCATAATATTGGGATTGGAGGCTTGCTATCTGTGGTGAGATACTTCTCTGTTTTCCATCTGTGCATTTTTATTTCTCTGCAGACAGGGGTAATGACAACTGGCTAATCAAGTATGACTGCCCCCTGGACAGTACAAATGTACGGGTGAGTGGGGCCCAGTGCAACTCTGACAATTCCATTTGATTCTATGGTATCAAAAATAAGGGATGCTCAGGGACTTGCATATAATGTTTTGAATGGAACAGATCTAGGGAACTGGCTTGAAGACCAGAGATCCAGATTGATCATGTAGAATAGAGACTTACATATGGTAGATAAAAATACTTAGACATGTCATGTGAGCTGTATAGAAACACTAAGAGTTAGCCTTAAGTATATGGAATAATGTAAAGATCTAGGATTTGCTGGATCCTTCTTAGGCAATGCAGCAGAAGTACTTTGTGGCATCTTGGTTTTGTTGAGGGCAATATGTGGAAGAGCCTTAGTAGTGTCAGTAACTCAGGAAGTCCAAGCATACCGATTAGCAGTGCTTGGCCTCCCTTTGCACTTTTGCAGAGAGGATATAAAGACACGGGTAGGTTAAATTCTGTTGACATGGTCAGTATCCCACTGTGTTGGCTCTGGGGCAATGAGTCTTCTGGAATTATACACTATCTCTTCAACTAATGGGCATTGTGTCATTGGGACTTGCATCATTTTCTGGTACGTTTTTGTTTCCTTGTAGGACTCAGAATGGGTTGTAGTAAAAGAGCCTATAATTAAACTGGCAGCCATTGACAATGGTTTGGCTTTCCCTCTTAAGCATCCAGACTCCTGGAGAGCATGTAAGTACTCCAAGCAAGAGAAGCCACACTAGTTCATTATTTATTGTATTTTTTCTCAGTTTGGATGCTGCTAAAGGGCTAATGGCCTTATATTCCTATAATAAGTCCAGGATGTTCAGGCCCTGAAGGATGTTTTTGATGCTATGCTACCCTTATTGCTGCTCCGGCTTTATGAGCCTAATATTTGCCTTCTCTTTGTTCTTCCTTCACAAGATCCTTTCTATTGGGCATGGCTGCCCCAGGCCAAAGTGCCATTCTCTCAAGAGATCAAGGATCTCATCCTGCCAAAGATTTCAGACCCTAATTTTGTCAAGGATCTAGAAGAAGATCTTTATGAACTCTTCAAGGTAACCACAAGAGCAATATCTGGATATCATGGGAGGTACCCATTTTTCTCTAAGGACAATTAAGGAGCAGGGATGTGGTTGCCACATCCATCCTAATTTAGATATGCTATTTCTTTTATAGAAAGATCCAGGTTTTGACAGAGGCCAATTTCATAAGCAGATTGCAGTAATGCGTGGTCAGGTATGCTACTTAGTCCCTCTGGAGGGATGGAACCTGTGTTGGGCATTGGGCAATTTTTGCTTCTGTTTATAACGGATTGGTATTCAGTTTTCTTTCTTCTGTTCCTAGATCTTGAACTTGATGCAAGCCCTGAAAGATGGGAAGAGCCCTCTTAACCTGGTCCAGATGCCTCCTGTTATTGTAGAGACCGCTCGTTCCCATCAGCGCTCTGCCAGTGAATCATATACACAAAGCTTCCAGAGCCGCAGGCCCTTCTTTACCTGGTGGTAGCAGTTGCCTCTATTCTCAGTGAAGAACTTGAGAGGGGGTATCATTTGAGAGCCAGCAATCAACCCTCCAGACTGAGGTTGCCTGCTGCAGACGGTTGGGAATGTAAGCAGGTGCTCCAGTCAGCCTCAACTCTGCACCTTCCCATTGGGAAACAAGGGATGTTCATTGGTCTGATTTCTGCTTCCCCCTCTTCTGGGCTGGACATGTCCACTCATCAGCCCAAGCATGACAGCATTTCCTAGCAGGAGCCTGCATGCCATGCCTTTTTGTTTCAAGACATCCTTCTAATGTCCATTTGGGCGGACAACTCATAATTTCTCCTACCAGGAAAGGCTGGTGGTAAGGGGATTATCCAAATTGGATGGAAGCACTTCACTGTGTATCACTGCCAGCCTTGTTGTTCCTTCCTTCCTTATTGCACATTTGTTATTCCTGCTGAAGGCAGGTTTTCCTGCCCCACTGGATTTGCTGTTACTCTTGTCCTATGGAGGAGCTCCTAGTGTTGCGTGCCTTGGGGCTGTTCATAGGAAATGTGGCTATGATCAGAATTTAATCTGATATAAAGGAAACTTATTGAGGATGGGCCAAAGCCAAATGTAACTGCTTCAGTTTCACTTAGGATAAATAGTAAGGCAGATGGATTCTGCAAGACAACCAGAGAGCACAAAAATTAACTGGTGTGCTTCCCATTCCTCATGTGGCTAGGAGCAAGGGCCTCAGATACTAAGATTTTAACTTGGTTTTAAATTAATCATCCCATGCAGATATACTCATGCTCCACGTAGTCTCAGAGCAAGCGAATAAGAGATAATATACCTAGCATTATTAATTTGGGTTAGCATTTCACATCCATTTATTATATTCCCAAGAGTAAGCAATAGCTGTCTCTCATCTCTAGAAATGCTGGCTGATTTAGGAGAGAAGAGAGGCTATTCCAGAGGCAGTGGTGTGTCACTGCCTACGGAGTGGAAGGTTCCATTGGGCTGGTTTGAGCATTGACAATCTGTGGGGGGAGGGAGGGAAATTCCCTGTGGGATGCTGGCATGGGGAGATGTCCTCATCATGCCCTCTACAGGGCTGTTAGAGAGCTGTAAGAGGAAGTTAGAATTTCTACCATACCAAGGTGATGTTCTATGTACAGTGGAATGAGACAATGATTGCTGCTTCTCATAGGCTATTGTGGCAAAATTCTGGCAACAAGAACTTCTCATTTGAAATGTTCTGTATAAGCTTCCCAGTTGGCTGACTTGGCTGCTTCCCAGGCCTACAAGGAGAGATCTTCTGCTAAGTTGATGCCAGCTTCCTGACTCTTCTGAATGTAGGGCGTTTTTTGTCTGGTGTTGCTGGCTAGAGAGGCAGCTCCCTGAATTTTGCTAGAAGTGCCAGGCAGAAGCTGGCACCTGGGAATACTTTACCTTTTTGCCAGTCTGAACTGAAATGTATTGTTCATATGCACTATAGAAATGTATGTAATATATTTAAATCAATGCAAGTCTCTTCATAACAGATCTGCTGTTGCAGAGTCTCTTGTGTGTGTTTATGTCTTCTGGAGTTAATGAGAACTGGATCTTCCCCCTTCCCTAGCCTCATACCATGCAGTAGAGCTGCAACTGTGCCTTGACATAATGACTGACTTTTGCTTACCATACAGATCATTCTAGTCTGTGATACCTGCATTGTCAGGAAGTCCCTCCTTATTGTTCTTGTTTTATTTGTAAAGTATGATCGCAGGAACTGGCTTATGCCAGGGACTGCTACTAGATAGATAAACTGCCTCCTATTGCTTTTACACCTGTTGTGAAAATGAATAATATATTCTAATCTTTTATCATTGGTGCCCCTGACTGGAAGTGATACTTAATTATTACACATTCTATGCTGATAGCATTATATTTGTACAGTGATGGAAAATCAATTTTTCAATTTTGCTATTAAATGAGTGGGTTTTACAGGATTATATTCCTGTGTTAGAGAAACCATTACATTTAGGCTTAACATGAGGCAAAATTGTATATTGGCTCCTGGAAACAGTTGTCCCTTATTTCTTGCTACGCTGTTGTCTAATTTGGCCTTGAAACACTTCCACATTTTGATTATTCAGTAATGTTCAGGAAGGGTTGTAGAGGAAAAGCAGGTAGTGGTGTAACCTTTTGCCCGCTGGAAGTCAGACCTTCTTAGTAGTGCTTAAATGACAATACGCCATCATTGTTCCTTGGCCAAGTCAATCAGATCTGGGAAGTGAAGTGAAAGAGCAACTGTTCATATCTGCCCTGCTGCTGCTGCTTATAAGCTGGTTCACACAGTACTTTAGGCTAAAAGACAGTGGGAACTTGGTGGTTCAGCGGGCTATAGAAATTCAACTATTATCTTTTTGCAAACCAAGCCATCACCGTTATATGGCTTATTTGCTGGGGCATAGCAGGTTATATGGAGATAGCAATAATGCTATATTACCCTGGGTTAATATGCTGAATGAACCTAATTATAAAAGGTCAGGTGATTCCATAATGGTTTGAGAGGGATAATAATTTTTTAAACTTGTGTGCTGCCTGACTCCCAATGATTCTGGGTGGCTCACAACAATTAAAGAAATTACGATAAAAGATGGCAAACTCAACAGACCTGACTGAATAAAGCAAGGGGTCTCAACTCTTTCTTGCCAAAGACCTTATTTTTCCATATAACACATAGAAGTGATATTCCAAGCATATAGAAATGAACTTAGTAGGCTTTCTTTGGTGCTTTTTCTGCAGTTGCAGGAGAGAGGTACTTGCCTTTAGAATATTATTTGTGTGTATTGTTGGCGGTGGGAAAGCATTTAGTTCTAAGTTCTACTTGCAGTGGGTTAGCCAACATGTTTGGAGCTTGCTGCGGTCACTAAAACATTTTCGTTAAATAAACCTTCCCAGTTCAATGTTGTTTAAGCAAGGGTGGACAGCCTACAGTTCTAGAACTGATGTAGACCTTGCTGTATTTTCATATGGCCCACTGCAAGCAATTAGTCCACACCTTTGGCAGGGAGAGTCTCTCTCTCTGGCACCCTGCTGGGCAAAAAGGGATGAAAGCTGGTGGTGTGAGGGAATGCAGCCTTCTACATTCTGGTATCAGGTAAAATTGTTATGCTAATGCCTGTATGTGCTTTCATAGGCTAGACAAAACATACTTAACTACACAATGCATAATGACCAAATCAGTTTCTCTAAAACATGATTTGTGAAAGTAGATCAGGTAACGGAAGATAAATACACAGCTGTTAACTGTGAGAGAGGGTTTATGTAGGCCACCTCTGAACAGCGCTAAATTTCCATATGTGGAATAATAGGGAAAGGTTCTTGCTTCCTCATTCTGCTTGTGAATTTCCCAGAAATCTCTTATGAGGAAGCAGTTTTGAAATAGACAGACATTTGGACTCTTCTTACATTTGGAGAATGTCTTCAGACAGGAAGCTTTATTAAATATAACCATAAATAGTTAAAATACGTAGTGTTTGTGCTTTGACATAACAAACTGATCAAGTCTAAATTAGCAAACCAAAGTGCTTAAAAGCAAAAGATTTTTTCAATTTTCTCTGCTGTTACCTGCAATCATTTGTCAAACATTCTCCCTTTGAGGCTTCTCCAGTCTAGTTTGATTACACCCAGCCACAACCATTGGCATAAGAATAGGGTCATTTTTCATTGGTATATGTAGCCACACCCATCTCTTGTTCCTGCTTCCTATATTGGGAAGCAATGTAATGGCCCCTTTGATCTGCTGTCTCTATCTCCTTCCTGCTGTCACCATCAACAGCAGAAGATGTAGTACAGTCTTCAATCCTGTGGGTTAACAAAAGTCTCATTAAGAATTGCAATATGTTCCCTTCTCTTAGAAGCAGACAAAGTAAGGAATAGAGACTGAAGCATTATGGTGCTGGTTTGCTAAAACAGCAAAGTTGAAAAAAAATCATATGGCTCCTCTTCCACTCAACACCCTCTTGCTACATTAGCAGAAGCATATGTCTACTCTCCAGATATTTTAGACTACCACTCCCATAATTTGCCATGGGTCATGCTAGTTAGAGTCGATGGGAAATAAAATCCAAATCATCTGAAAATGTCAGTTTACCTACTGCTGATTTACAGCATGTTTAGCCATGGTGGATATACTCTGTGCTTAAAAAAAAATCTTTAACAATGGGAAAGGAGAATAGAGAACTTGCCCAGGATTGTCTATAGCAAGCCCAGACTTAACAAAATGACAAAAATTATGAAACGTGTCTTGTGATGTTATGATGCAAGCTTTGCCCCTTACGTAGTTGCACATGACATCATAATGCAAGTTCCAAAAGGCAGAGGTGGTATTGAAACATCACAAGATGCCTTTTATCATTTCCTTCATCTTCCCCTACAGTTGCCCATAACTTTGTCTCTTCTGGTTTACAATACTGTAAATTATTCACATACCTGAGCTAAAACCTGTGTTTTCCCTTTCTGAAAGCCCTATAAAAATCCTTTTATCTGTTCTGGTTACTACTGTAATATCCATGAATATAATTTAAGCAAAAGGTGCTTCAAGATAGGGCCTTTATTAAAGCAGCTCTTCCTGATATGTGCTGTCGTTACTGATATTTACACAATACCCACTATATTAGGTGTTGGAAATATCAGATTCTAGTTGAATGGTTCACTTCAGAAGTGCAGCAACTAACTAAGGGTATTGCTTTCTAACAGACAATAAGCTTTAGCAACTTACAAGAGATGGTAGATAGCTTGTTTTAGATATTGCCTACTACCTATTCTACTGTATTAGAACAAAAGGAAGTATGAATTGGGAGCTAGTAAAATTGAAGACTATGGTATAAGTAGATATTGGGGATATAATATGGGAGGAGATAAAAATGTGATTTTATTTGCTTAACAGGATGCAATACCTAATAAAGTGGTTTACTTAAAAAAATTACATGCAGACATGCAAGAAAACCATCAAGAATTCAATTAAAAAACACACAAATAAGCTAAATAAATCCTTCCTTCACCCCTAAAGAAAGATGTACAGTACATTAATCAACTATGGACTGGAATAAAAATATCTTCATGCTCTTTTAGTTGGAAGCAACTGAAGAAGTTGCTGGGGGAGGGAATGGGGCCTATGGACTCTGCTTCCAGTACCAGCAATCTAAGTACTTAAAAAGCAGTACATATGATAAAAGCAAACTTAAAATCATACCTTAAGTGGCTGAAGTGCTGTAGCTCTAGCAGTTTGGTATTACTGCCCTTTCCAGATGGAGGCCTCACACTGGCTTGCAGCTTCAGTTTTCTCTGCCTTCTATGGAGCTGTTGTAAGGCCCGAGTAATGCACTGACTCTCTGCACGCTCCCAAACTAGCTGGGCTCGTTCTTCTGCTTGCATATCCCCACTACTATGGAAGAGATGACGTAACTGCAGTAACCCCACCCCTTGGAAAATATTGGCAGATGCTCTCTTTCGAGTGCATGATTTGGGGATTTGATTCTGTGGCAAGTCACAAGTAACAGAGGCTGGGGTCCCCATGGTGCTACGATCTCTCCATTCTGTAGCTAGTGGCAGTTCTGTGGAAAAGATGAAACCAGGAAGAAGCAGATTGGTTAACTGGTCCTGACAGCAGTTCCTCTTTCCTATCATAACCTGGGCCCCTCCAAATGGAAACATGTATAGATATTCAATAGCCTTACTCTGAGGTATCTACATTTTGGGGCCACAGCCAGAACTAAGCTTCCTTTGAACACAGTTGATCCTAACTACTCCCAGAAGACATGATTCCCCATAGAACTGGGAGGAACCATTTAAGCCATTGAGTCTTAACTCTGCTCTGTGCAAGAATCCAAATTAAAATATCAGTGACAGACTCCTCTCTCTCTCTCTGCTATTGTGGTTAGTTATGGAATT
The DNA here is from genome assembly GCF_035149785.1 of Candoia aspera. Taxonomy (NCBI): domain Eukaryota; kingdom Metazoa; phylum Chordata; class Lepidosauria; order Squamata; family Candoiidae; genus Candoia; species Candoia aspera. The sequence goes on along the minus strand of NC_086158.1, from coordinate 46,579,048 downwards.
TTCCAGAGCATCAATTCAGTGCTTCTCATTGACCTAACATGCCGACATTACCCAGATATCACAGCTTAATGTGAAAATCATGTACAGTAGTCCTTATATGGTGGTAGAAAGAATATGTATTGTCAAGTCAGGGTTTGCACAGCGCACATTTGCTCAACTAGCAGGAAATACAAGCTCCTGGTTATTTCATCCAAGCTGGGATGAGTACAAGGGTAGATCCATTTGGGGTAGGAAGTTTTTTCACTCAGCAACAGGACTGTATTTTCCCATCAGCCTTTCAGGCCTTGACATGCCTTTTGTTTGACAAAGCCTAATAACAGCAGCTACAACTTCCAGTGAAAAGACTACCCATCCAGCTGTCCTAAATAGAGTAATAAGAAAATGAACAATGCACATGATGGAGCAGCAGCAATTCTAATTGGGAGTCTTATTTGCTAAACTGGCAGATTAGGCCAATGAGTCACCTCGATTCATCCACGAATCTAGTTGAAAAGGGGAGGGGGGAGCGAGAGCGCTAACACTAATGTCTCAGTTCCGACGAGGTAAAACTGCATCCTTTTACAATACGGAGCACTCTTACTTGTTCCTCAATACTGAAGTAGTGCAGAAGCTAGTACTGGGAACGGTACTGAACTCCCGAGAGACCTAGGCTTGAATACCCGCTTTAGGAAGGTAACCTCTCGATCGAATGGGCCTTAACAGAGTTCACTCCGATATTCGCAACTCTCAGCTACCATTATTATTATATAGTAAGTAACGCATGCGAGTCATTAAGCTGAGTAATCCAGGGCAAGTCCCTCGATTCAGAGAACCTCCTACCCCACACGGTCATTTTGGATTTTTTGAAGAGAAGCTGCAGCAGCAGGATGTCAAAGCGGCAAGCTGCCCAACTACAATGAATTTCATCAAAGGGGAGTTTTCTGAATTGCTGCTAAGAAATCTTCGCACGTCTTTTGAACAGCATTAAGGAATCACCTCTCTTTCTCAGGGCCTGCCCTCCCCTCCCGGAATTTTAGATCGGCGATCGAGACTGAAGCCGAGACCTTCAGGGCCTGCAGGCACTCACGGACCTGGCATCTGCCGTCCTCCTGGAAGTCGCCGGCCCCTCAAAGGCTCTCGAAGACCTGCCAGAGCGCCCGAGCTCGAGAAGAATCTACTCTCCCTTCTCAGGCCGATTCCAGTTATTCATGCTCGGATCCCGAGAAGGTACCTTTGGCCACTGAAGAGAATTGACAATACGCAACTCAGCCAATCAGTTCCGCTGCTTCTTCACCAAACGCCGAAGACAGCAATCTAACCAATCAAATGGGGACGAGGGAGGGACTGTGAGGCTTTTGGGAACACGTGGCAGGCAGGATTCTTGACGTCGCAAGAAGGGCGTTAGCCTGCTAGGTGATTGGAGAGCGTTGCTTAGACGTTCTCCTTCACCGGGGGCGCGTTTTGCGTTCGGTTCCCGCAGAGAGGCTCTTACCTCCGTTGAAGTGCGGGCCGCCATCCATTATGAGTAGATGACCTGTAACTCTGTAGTGTGACAGGCGCGGGCGATTTCTTTTCTTCTCTCCCTCCCCACCGCTTCTCAGCTTCCTTGAGGGTTCTGTCCATTGGTTGTACCAAAGCACCTCTGCTATTTTGACACAAAAGAATAGCCCTGCAGAACACCGCCAGCTTCTCTTGAGAGTCTGTAATATGAAAAAACAATAACCATCTGCTGAAAAGGCTCACTAACCTGGCACCGTGATAGCTGATATTTTTCCCGATGTTTAGCAGCGTAGTGAATGCTCTTTTCTTACCGGCCTACAATGGAGGCTTTGAGCCTGGCTTTGAAGAATGCCTTCCCTAAGCTCCCCAAGGACTGAGTCAGCCTGCTGCAAATGCTGGCCGATTCTTTTGCCTGGTCTTGCAGGCCAGGAAGCAGAATTTAAGCCTAACCTTCAAGCATTGATTGTTACTGCAGCGGTCTCTACGAACAGGGCAATGAGAAAAGGTACAATTCGGCAGCTTAACTACAGAAAATAAGTGGCTTCGGATCTTCTTTACAGCAGTTACAATTGACCTCTCTCTCTCTAAAGTTAAATTGTGACTCTCTTCTTTCTATAATCTATCCTGTCTAATCATCAAAACCATAAATCATAAGCTTGTTTTCTTTTGTTTACACCAAAAGTCCATAAGGAATTTCCAATCACCAGTAAACATAGATATTGTCTCTTCTCTAATCAAATAAATCCGTTTGGCAATTTCAGCAAGTGCCATCATCTTCAACCATTCCTCTGTCATAGGTAATGCCAAATCTTTCCATCTTTGTGTGTACAATAATCTTGCTGCAGTTATAATATACAAAAAAAATGTTCCATGATTTTTTTCCCAACTGCTTATCCATCAGTCCTAAGAGGAAAACTTCTGGTTTCGGTTGAATATTAACCTTTAAAATCCTCTGAATCACTGTATGTATTTGAACCCAAAATTTTCTAGCCTTTTTTCCACGTCCACCAAGCATGGTAAAATGACCCTTCTTGTTCACATTTCCGATATAAATTTGAAGTAACTTTATATATTCTACATAGTTTTTCTGGTGTCACATACCAACGGTACATCATTTTATAAAAATTCTCTTTAAGATTGTAACATAGTGTAAATGTCAGTCCTTTCAACCACATATATTCCCATTGTTCCATCTGTATATTACTGTATAACCAAAATTTTTAGCCCACTTTATCATGCATTCCTTAGCTTGTTGTTCTTGTTTCAAATTTCAATAACAATGTATACATTTTAGCAATCACATGTTTATCGTTTGTACACAATTGTTTCAAAACCAGTCTTAAAATGTTCAATAACATATATTTTATCTATTTTAAATCTTTCTGACAACTCTAAATAAGAAAACCATTGACAATTGTGTCCTTCTGCCATCAGTTGTTCTCTTGATTTTATTTTATATCCCCCTTTACAAATTTCTAGTATCTCATGATAGGTTAACTATTTGTGTTTGCCTATTATTTCTCGTCTATAGAACGCTTCTTGTGCTGAGAGCCACAATGCTGTTTTCAGGCATAGCCTGGATTTGTATCTGTTCCATTTTCTCAATATGGCACGTTTAACATAATGATTTTTGAAACCTATGTTAACCTTGACTTTATTGTACCACAAATATCCATGCCATCCAAATCTCAGGTCATGTCCTCCTAACACTAAAAGTCTTCTATTTCTCAGCAACACCTACTCTTTCATCCAAACCAAACAACAAGCTGCAAAATACAATTTCAAATCAGGTAGATCCAATCCTCCTCTTTCCTTTGCATCTTGTAAAATCTTATATTTACCTTGTGGCTTTTTCCCCTCCCTTATAAAGAAACTTGGGTACCTTTGTATCTTTTTTCTTTCTATTTTTCTGCTACTCTTTTTCTTTTTGCACTTTTAGTTTTTTCTTTCCTTTTTTCCTTTTTTTTGGTCTATTTTAGTTTGTATTAGTCTTATTCTCGTGTTTAAAATTTTCACTTAAAAAAAATATATACACACACACACAGTATAGGAATATATAGGAAAATAAGTGGCACATACATTTTAAGAGCATCCTTTAGTTAACCTGGATACAAATGTTCCATACCTGCAGACCCCTATGACACTTATCTAGGGTTATTTGCTGCAGCTATTTTAGCTTCCTGAAACCTAAATGTGTAATTATGTTAAAAAAAACCCCACCATTATTAGATATTCTTATTAGTCACAAAGAAACATATACATGTTTTATACATGCTGTTTTAGTACCCATATGTGGAAAATACCAAGAATAAGTGACCTATCTCAACAGTAAAGGAAAAGCAGTCAAGGAATACATCACAGACTAGCACTTGGTAGAGCAGCCATGAAATCTTTGGAAATGATGTTCAGACACTGTGATATGTCTATACCTACAAAGAACAGAACCTTGCAAGCAATGGTATTCCCTGTGATGCTCTATGGAAACAAACTTTTGAAGAAGCAGGATAGGAAGAACACTGATGCTTTTGAACTTTGGTGTTGGAGAAGACTCCTGAGAATACCATGGACAGCCAAGAAAACAAGCAAATGGATTGTCAAACAAATCAACCCAGAGTTCTTACTTGAGGTGCAAATGACCAGGCCCAAATTATTTTACTTCAGATACATTGTGTGAAGACACAGCTCTCCAGAGAAGGCTCTAATGCTGGGAAAGGTGGAAGGACAGAGAAGAAGAGGATGACCAGCAACAAGGTGGATGGACTCACTTACACTGGGGGTGGGTACACTGTTGGAAGATCTGAAAGATCAGGGACAGATAGTCATGGAGAAAATCGATGTGGTCACTAAGAGTCAATGAAGACTTGCTGGCACATATTCAGTCAAGTGACCTATGATATTTAACCACATGCAGCACATAGAATTTTTTGTTTGCAAGAGCTTATGAAAGCCAAAATTAAGTTATGATACAAAGAATGGGCTCTTTTATGTCAGTGAACAACAGGTCTGAAAGATTCAGTTGTGGAGCTGAACTAAAATTGAACTAGTTTGAAACAGAACTTAAAATACATCATAGTAGACAGATTATGAAATTTACAGAAAAAAGGAAGAGTTCTATACGGATGGGAATTCATCTGGGATTCAGTTGCTATAGCAAGCATTTTTCCTGGCTCAAACGTAACTTGCATTGGACTGTAAATCCAAGCGTATGCTAGCTGTTGCAGTTACAATATGCCTTGGTGGACAGCTCCAAGTCCCTCATGCTCCAGCTTCTTAACTCAACACAAAGGGTGTGGTTTTCAAATTATTTACTGATGCAATCAGATCAGCTTTAGTTTTAGGTCAGGCAGTTCTTGCTTGCAGCAAAGAGAAAGGAAGGCTGAAAACAGCCTTTAGGGATTATGCTTGTTCAAAGTCAGGGGGTGCCTCTGGACAATCTAAAGAAGAATGCAACGATTTAAATGCCAGAGCAACAGATGAAGAAACTATTTGTACATTTAGCTCTACATCGTCAAGTTCTCCCTTCCAGAGAGTTTTATGAGTGACTATCACCTGGCCCCTCTCCATGCAGAAGAGAGGAACTGAACTTGATGTTTGCAGAGTCCACATTTTCTTTACCCAATCTTTTTGGTTTGGTAGAGCCCTGCTGGCCCAAGTAGTACTAGAGCTGAGGAAACTATGATGCTAAAAAGTCAGCCTTCAGAAATTATTTTAAGACTTCTTGGCTAGAGCTACAGGGGCAATGGAGAGAGGGAGGGAGTTGTTAGTAAGAGGAAGGAGAAATAAAAAGAGCTCCAAAAAAAGGAGGGGCAAGGGGGGAGAAGGGAGGGCTGGAACAGGAAATTGAGAGGCCCTAGTGCAGGAACAACTGCTAAGCTGCAGATGTTTGGCAGCTGCAGACAGAGGAAGTGCCTAAGAAGGGAGTGAGGTTTGCTCGGCTGAAGAAGGCACAGGACGAGACAAGAGCTGCGGAGGACCTAGTGGTAAAACATGCCTCTTCCGCCACCCCCTTCCTCACCTCCGCCCCCGTGTCCAGCATCTAGAGAATCTCTGAGCCTGAATAGGCCCTTTCTACGAAGCCTGTTAGGAGGGCTGCGTCTAGCACAGCTGCTGTTGGGTGCTGTCTGCTGGGTAACTTTAGCGGCGCACAAGTACGAAGGAGCAACCTACTTTGCAGTTTTTGCAGCAGTCCTGGTATGGCTTCTTACTTTGGCTCTCTTTGGGCTCAGTTTATTGGGCCGCTGGACTCTGATGCCTGTGCTGGGAACCCGCTGGCTCCTAACAAACATACTGCATGACCTGTTGCTTGGAGTCATTTTCTTCACGGCTGCTGCAGGCATCATAGGCTACAAGGCACGGAGCATCAGCTATTGTACCCTGCGAGGTTACAGCCAGCCCTGCAGTTACACCGCCTACTTAACTGCTGCTGTCTTTGCCGGTATTACTGCCTTCTTGTACTTGCTCTCGGGACTCTCCTGCTTGGTACGGCGTTTCCGGGGGCACCACGATATCATCTGAGAGATGCAAGAAGTTGAAGAAGTGCAAACAGACCTTATTCAAATAGATGGATGAGCCTCGCATACAATTAGCCCTATAGATACCTTGCTCCAGACTCCTTATCACCTTCCTTTTTTTTTAAAGTAAATTTTATTAGGTTTCAAGAGAAGAATAAAAACTACAAAAACAAAAAACCACAAAGAAAGAAAAAACAAAAAAAGTGCGGGAGCACAAGAGAAAAATCAAATTTACAAAAAGATGTGGCTTCTGACTTTTAACAGCAAGGATGTACAAAAATCCTTATCACCTTCCTGAGGAAAAGATGTACATCCCCTATTTTTCTAACAGCAATGAATGCTCTTGCCTCCAGATGACTGATCTCTTCATCCACAGATGAACACATTCTGTCATGACCCAGAAGCTAAAAATGATGTACCTTAGGAGGAAAACCTGGGAACCAGATTGTAGGTTTTTTCTCTCTCTCTCGTCTTCTTTCACTTTGGCAGGAGGGTTTCTATGGGTCTGGGAAGTTTTGACCTGATCTGTGCTTCCAACGTATCTGATTGCTATAGGAAATCCCTGGGAATTCAGAAGTATCACCTTCTGGGATGCTTTCTTGGTTTTATTATTCATACTATCCTGTTTTGGGTCTTAGAAATTAATGTTCAGATTTTATAACCTAAGGCCTTCATGAGTTTCACTTTGTTTAACCTGGGGATATTCTATTTTAATCAGATATTTATAAATAATTATTTACTGTAAACTTTTAAAATTTTGAATACACCCCTGATAGCATTTTGTAGCATTATTATGGTAACTTATTTTTCAGAAAACAGAGGGATGAAGGCTCCTGCCAACTGAAGATGTATACCCTCTAATTGAAAGAGCTGATTTTTAATTCCAGATGTATGCTAATTGAAATAAGAAAAATATTACATGTTGAATATGCTCAGAAATTACCTTTGTGGGTATTGTTTAATATGTCCCAGAACTAAGCATTGCCCCCATGAATGGATTCCAAGCTTATGGGTTTCAGTTCACAAAAGAATGTGCTCAAATTAGGCTTTCTTGTCTCATAAATGTTGCTCTGTGTATTATTACTTCACTTGATGAAATCTCACTTATTCAGTGTCCTGTATTAAAGCAGCCTTCTCCAAAATTGTTCCCGTCAGAAGCGTGGAACTCTAGTTTCCATCTGAAGAGAATTATAGGAATATTTTTGTCCAATGTGCTTGAGAGTGCCAGATTTGGGAAGGCTCTTTTAATGATTTTCAAACCAATCATTATGGATAGGAAGGAATGTTCATAGTGATGGGATAAAAGATAGCAGAGGCCAAAGGTGGTGCTGGTAATTATCAGGGTGCATCATAACTTATTTTCCCTAGTTAACTCCTTATAGGCCCAAAGTTTACACAGGGTATCTTTCAAAGACAGGTATCCAGAAATAAAGCTTTCCAAGTTCATATCCCCTAAAGCAACTGTTTTATACAGACTTCCTAAAAATATCCAGGATTTGGATCTTAATAAAGAAGATACCTCACTAGCAAGGGATGGAGCTATTTTCCAGGCTCCAAAGTGTGGTTTAGCTCCTTTTATGGTAGGGCCTTGTATCTTTCTGCCCGTTATAATCTGGAAACACTTGCAATTTGTTCTGCATAAAACGTTACACTTAATCCAATTTAAGGCAGGTGAAAGTAGAATTTTATGGTGCCTGAGCAACATAAAAAGAGAAGTTTTGAATATAAATGTGCAAATTAGCCATAGTAGTTTAAATATCATTAATTCAGAAGCTAGTATCTGGTCAAAAGGAAGAGAGTGGGAAATCATTTCCATAGCAGCAAGAATTCTTGAACAGAAAGTTACGTAATTCAGAAAACTCCTGATACTGTCGGGGTTCAGCATGGATGAATTCAGAATTTCGTGGAGAAATGGTGCTGCCTGGCACTACAACACTGTATGAAGTGATTAAACCTGACAGTATTATAGCCTGATACCTGTAATCACTCAAATCTTGGAACCAGAGTCCAACAACAGTTTGCATCACAGAAACAGAATGTTTCACTATGCTCATGGCTGGTCACTCACTGCCCTAGGACAGGAAAGGTACCTCTGAAAAGCAGCTAATATTTTCTTGGGCACAAAATATTATGCTTTTTTTTCAAACTTCCTGAGCAGCTACCAAGACTGCCTCTGGCAAATCTCTACACTGATGTGCTTTTATACCAGTAGTATAAATAGTGGAGTTGGCACTCCCTTGACAAAACCTTCATTAGGAAGGAACTTTGTTCCAGCAATAGCAAATGAGAAGCCAACTTCACAGCCCTTTTACTCAATGATGTCTTAGGACTGGCTACAGGCGTTTCAAAATGACTGATCTGCTTGAACCTCAGGCACATTCCTGAATTTCCTCATCTACTTACTGAAAAGCTTGATTCCAGCCATTTACATCTCTGTTACTATGCTGAGTAAAACATATCTGAATGCACCCACCTTGGAACATAAAGGAATGGCTCTATGACAATTACTTTGCAGAGAAGGTACCCTTCTTCCTAAATCAGCTGTAGGTTCTTTGGCCAGAATGTTCTGCTGCTGTAAAGACTGAGCCCAGGAGATTTTTTGGTGCAACATCATCTTCAATCCTGAGGTAAGAACCCCTGGATTTAGGAGATGAAGAAGTATTTTTCCAACAGAATTTTAGGAGGCAAATAGAAGAGAGATCCGATTTTTAAGAGGCAAAAAGAATGGGGAAGGATATCTGTGACTGGCACTTAAAATAGGTCAATAGCCCTGTTCCAAGTCCATGTGGATAAAACATGATTTTGTTACATTTCTATCTCACCTTTCTTTCAATAGCTCAAGGTGGCTTTATTTTGTCCACACAGCAATAACCCTCTGAGGTAGATTGGGCTGACTGGCCAGTAATCCAGTAAGTTAACATGGTTGAGTGTCAACTTGAACCTGGGTTTCCTCAGTCTAAGTTTAATACTTAGATTTAACCATTAACCTATATTGGTGTATTGTGGAAGAAAAATTCTGCCCAAAGCCAGCTGTCCAGGTGTATTCTTGGCCTTGGACAGGCTACTAGTTGCATATAATAGTCTTACTATTAGGCAGCAATGGCAGGGGAAGAGATGGAGAATGGGACATTACCTGCCTTCATGCAAGCTGAAATCCATTAGCTATTGGGGGAGAACCAACATGCCCATGCCAAGACAATTTAGTCAAGAGTTATAGTAGGGCATGGCAGCATGACACTGTGCTAGAAGGAGATAAATAGATATGAACAGTGAGGCTGATGGCAGTCTTCTTATGGATTCAGTTACGTTTTTTTTCTTTGTAGGCATGAGGAAGTTGTTCTGTATGGATCCCTAATCTTCAGACATGCTGAACCCCAAGAGCAATTTGGCTCTATGCTACGGGCAGCCCATCAGTGGAGGATTGCTGTGCCATTCTACCCATTTTCTTACTTGGATGGGAAGAATAAGGGGAAGTGTTGTTGCTACTTCTACTGTTAACATGCTCTCAACAATGTATAATATATTTGGGAATGCCTATAAAATCCATTCAGTTTGGAGTATCTCATGCCACAATAGACTATTCTTGGAGATAAAATCTGGGCAAAGGCTTTCTCAGTAGGAGGAAATGCAGAGCAAGCTGTATGAGGTAGATTAAATATTTAGGGTATCTGGATCATTTTCCCCTTTTCAGAATTTCCCACTTTGGTCCTTACACATAGATGTCAGTTCCTGCATTGGGATCTAGATACAGTATGCTCTGTCCTGATAAAGATTACATTCCAGTTCCTTTCCTGACATATGTAATTAACTCACATTCTGAATAAAATTGTGTATAGTGAGCATAATGTTAAATATCTCTGTTTTAAACATGCATTTTCCTCTCCAAATGCAGCCAGGACAAGGGGAAAACCTAGGTATGAGAACAAGGAAAATACAACTTACAGAGAGATGAGGGGGAGTCTGGGTAATAGTAGGAAAGAAGCACTTCACTCATCTTGGTTGTGAAAAAAATAGCAATTACAGATTAAATAACTAAGAATTTGCTAAATTCCACAACACCAAAATATACTGCCTGAGATTTCTGCCTCACTTATTTAATGCTAGGGCTGGCCCTGTGCCTTGTCCCTGCAAAGTAGGTGTTCCTGGTACTGTAAGAAATAAAGAAATCTGATTTGGAGACTGCATGAAAAAAATGTACACCTTTCTTTCATGAGCTCAATGATTTTGTGATAATTTTTCTCTCTATATGCATGATTGGCATCAGTGTTATCTTAACTTCTTAAGCCCTCCTTTGCACAAGTTAGTCCTGCAACTAAGTATTAACACCTATTGTCTTCAGTTAGATGGTGCTTTACTTTTGAAATAAAAGATGGAGTTGATTGGATGCTGCTAATAGACTGATTATCTGCCAATGCATCACATTTGTTTATAAAAAAAGATAAATGTATAAGTTATTGATGTAGATGGAATCTAATATATTGCTTTTGGCTCACACTTGGTCACAGCCAGGAAAGAAAGATCCTTGACATTTTTAGTTTTTATTGATCTTGGCCCAGAAGCTGTTTGAAACATCACAGACAAATCTGGAGAAATGCCACAGCAGATTTCACAACCTTCATGTTACTAATTTACTCAGAAATATTGGTTTTTCCTGCCATTACTTCATTTTAAGTCAGCAAGAAACTGTTCCATTGGTGTGAAGTTGCTACTGTCCTCGCCTGTTAAGATGGAATCCTTTTCATCTGAAATTATTGCAGAATATTGCATGGGATAGATGTTACTGGCTGCAAGGTAGAGATGAATATGTTACTGTGTTACTTTAAAAATTCAGGGTATTCAGGGACTTTTTTTTTTAAAAAAAGGAAAGGTTTTGGTGCTGAAAATAGTTCTCATAGATTGTAGAAATTAGTTAAGTCTTGAAGGAAAAGCAGAGCTGGGGAGTTATTTTCTTTCCTCATGTTGGGATACGATACTAGATAGGGTCTGCTTTAAGTTGGATGCATAATTTGAGCAGGGGTGGGAAGCGTGTATCTTTGAAGATATCTGAAGATGAAGATGCATCATTCACCCTTGGTGACAGTCCTGTGTGTTGCCACCAGAAAGAAAAAAAGTACAGTAGAAGCAAGAGCTATCCAGCAATATCCACTGATAATTGCTCAGAATGTAAGTACCACCAGTTATAGCACTGCATATTGATGAGCTCTTACATTCCTCATATATGGTAGGAACCAGTCAAGATATAACAATGCCAGAATAAAGCACCAGTACCCCCACTTTGATCAAGCTTCCTGGTGTACTGTAGATCATGGCTAGATGGTCACAGGAAGTAGAATTGTACATTTCAAGACTTTTTCAGAGCAGTGGCAGTAAGATCATTTTCAGGAGCACTAGGGTAATTGACGGGCACTGTTTGCTCAAGTAAATGGTAAGGTGGGAATAACAAGAAGGTCAATTGTGATTGTTGTTTGTGACTAGATTAGCACAGGGCAGTCAGAGAATGAGGAAAATATTCAAGCAGAGTGGATACTTCCTTCTTCCGAGGAATTTTTTTGCATGTACCACAACTCATGCAAGATTGCTTACAGTTCTGATTAAAACAGAAGGATGCATTTTAGCTGACTGTTAAAGCTCCAAGTGTTTTACAGATTGAATCTATGCAGTCAGAAACACACATCACTAGGTCTGTTGCAGTCTTATGGATCATAGTGAATGTACTATTACTCTGTGTACATACACCTACGCACTCATAGAGGTACTTCTACAATGAGAGCACTTCAAAATATATCACTATGACATTGTGAGGGCAGCAATAAATATATACTGCCTCAAGCTCCAGAGTATTATTTTAATCCTGCAACAGCCTGTCAAAACCATAGTTTTTGATCAGAAGACAAGCCCAGACAGCAAAGGAAGGAATGACACTCAGATTGCAACACTTCCTGACAGTCAGTGGGAAGTGTGCTTCTAGGACAGAGAGAAGGATTCAAGGCCCAGAGGGGAAATGCTGCATGAAAGATCATCATGACACCCTGGGCAAAGCTGAAAGAGAAGCTGTTTTTTTGCATAAAAGGGCTCTCATACAAGGAAGAAGGAACTGACGAAAACCATGGAGTAACTCAGCAGAAGGGAACATCACAACTAGGAATGTACTTGAGCCATTATGAGCAAATGCAAGTTACTTTTCAATGTTCTGCCAGCAACAATAACATCAGATAGTAAAGTAGGAGACAGCAAAACTGAAACAAAATTCACAGGCTAGCTCTCACACAAATAGCAAAATGCCTTACTAAATTTAAACAATCAGGACTGAATTTGTTAAGGTCCTACGGCCAGAAAAAGGTAGAGGAGAATTCTGAATTAATCCACTGTAGGACGAAGGCTTCTTCATTGCAGGTTATCGATCAAAATCTACCATGCTGATCCACTCTGGGTTGGTAGATACACTTTTCAACTTTCCAGTCTAGCACCTAGACCTAGTCACCTAGCTGGCTTCCAACCTAAGGGTGGGCTAATTTATTGCAGATAAATAACTGGAATCCTTTTTTAAAGTTATGGTAGTAAGAGGGGATGGATTGAAGGCAGTCTGTTGAAAAACTTGTACTGTTAAGTCTCCTTCTTCGTAATTTTAACCCACTATTTCTTATCCAGTCTTCTGGAATATCTCTAAGCAGTACCTCTGGTCTCTCCGTGATAGACTTTCAAATACTTGAAGAGAGCTATCCTGTTTTTCCATGCAAAACATAACCAATGCCTCCTGCTATTCCTCCTAAATATTTCCTTCCAGGCTCCTTATCTTGATAGATCTATTCTTGACGCACTTCAGTTTATCAATGTTCTTCCTAAAATGCAATACCCATAACTGGATGCACAATTCTAGGTGCAGTCTGACCAATGCAAACTAGAGAGAAGCAATGACATCTCTTCATCTTGTTTCTTTAATTACAGTATGTTGATGCAACCTAAAATTGAAATTTTTTTTGCAGCTGTATTACACCATTGGTTCACGTTCATCTTGTGATCCACCAATAGCCCAATCCTTTTTGCATGTATTGCTGCCAAGTATGCACTCTTTATCCTATAATTGTCTTTTTTTCCTACCCAAATGTAGGATTTTGCATTTGTCCCTTGACATTTATTTTGCTGGTTCCTATCCATTGTTTCAACTTTTCAAAAATCCTTCTGAGCCTTAATACAGTCTTCTGAGGTATTTGCTATCCCCCTATCTTTGTATTTCCTGTAAATTTGATAATCATATTTTCTGATCCCTCTTCCAAGTCATTTATAAACATGTTGAACAGCACAGGACCTAAAATGGAACTCTGCAGTTTGACACTCAAAACTTCGCTCCAGCTTGATGCAGAGCCATTGACATACTTTTGGGGTATGATTGTGGAACCAGATCTATATCCATCTAATGATAGTACAGTCCAGCTCATATTTTGTCATCTTTTCTATTATAAGGTCAGGGGAAATTTTATCAAATGCTTTGCTAAATAGGAGATATACTGTGTGCACCACATTCTCTTAATCAATTAACTTGGTCACTGAATCAAAGGGAAAATTAGGTTGGTTTGACATGATTTACTCTTGATAAACCCATGCTAACTCCTGCCAGGCAATGTGTTCTTTTCTAAATGCTCACATACCAACTGCTTAATAATCTTACTAGTATGGTTTGTTGTAAAGTCTAAGACCCTATTTACTGAATATCCTACTCAACCATGCCTTTGATGCATGGTTGCAGTTTATGGGATAGTTTGGACAGAAAATGGATCTTCTGGAGTCAGTTTTCAGGCTTAGATATGAAGTTAAAACTGCACTGTTAGCTCTTGCAATTGTTAAGTTCCATATAGCTGGCAAACCCAACAAACAAGAACTCAGAATTCAGAAAGGCATATTTAATTCTAGTCAGGGATGAAACACATCGTTGACAACTGTAAAAGTCCCCAGGCAGCCTCTTAGCAAATCAATTAAGGCATAACTCTTCAAAATGTTTCCTTCCCACTGCCCCCCATCTGGGCTGGGCTGCCTCTTCTCACACCAACTGAACTCACACCTGTTTTTCAGTCTCTCACTTAGATGATTTCCATGGAACCTCAAGGAAGCCCAGCTCTCTTGATTCTTTTAGATTTCTCAGTTTGTAATACCATTGTCCATGGTATCTTTCTGGACAACCTACAAGTAGGGGAGCTGGAGGCACTGTTCTACAGTGATTTTGTTCCTTCCAAATTAGGCAATTATGATTTTGTTCCTTCCAAAGCAGACAAAAATAATTATATTAATGGAGAAGTATTTGAGCATGTCACTGCTCCAGTATGAGGTGCCACAGGGCTTGTACTCTGCTGATATCCACCTACATCTACCTCCTTTAGTTAAGCAGAAGTGCTGTGTACATTCTAAACTTGGAGGTTGTAACAATCTGAATGGGATGCAACAGACTGAAATTGAATACTGCAAGACAGAATGACTATTTGTTTAGAAATCAGGTGGTTCTCTGGTGGCTCCTGTGCTAACCGTGGATGCAGTTGTACTCCCCTGGCAGAGCACGTCCAAAACTTTGTTCTAGACTCACAGCTCCTGCTAGAACAGCAGGTGGAGGCTGTAGCTGGGTGAAGGGAGGAGGGCTGTGCCAATTGCAGCTCTATCAGAGCAGGGAGTCTTAGTGACAGTCACTCACATCCTTATTGTTGGGCTATTGCAATATGCTTTACCTGAGATAGCCCTTGAGGACTACTCAGAAACATCAACTGGTGCAAAACACAGCAGTTTACATGCTATGGCACTGCTATACCAACATTACAGTACCACATTGGTTGCCAGTTTGTTTCTGCATACAATTCAAGGCACTGGTAATTACCTATGCATTTTTATATAGCTTGGTCTAAGCTACCTACAGGACTGTCTCTTCCAGAGGCAACTGACTTAATGCGTTTGAGCAATCCATGAAGGAATACTCTGACTTCCCCCCCTCTTCAACAGACTGAAGGGAATGGGCCCAGAAACAAGCCATTTCAATTGCTGCCCCATTGTTGTGGAATATGCTGCCTCCTAAAATCTGTAATGCCCCCCACATGCCTATCTTTTCATTGAACAACAAAGAACTGCCTCTTTAAGTGAGCACTTGGAGATTAGGAGCAGCAGCAGCATCAATTTAACCCTATGTTTAATCTTGGTTTTATATTGTTTGCAATGATATATATTATTTTATTAGTTTTTATTTGGATGTCAGACACCCAGAGTTTCTATAGCTGGGGGGATATAATTTTTAATAATAAATAGTAGTGACTGATAGTAATGAACAGTGCTTGGCCCAACTACTGAAAATTTTAAAATGCTGAAGTCTACAAAAATCAGATTCTATTCTTCTCATTTACACATATGAATTGGCTCAAACTGTCTATGGGACAGGCTGAGATAAGTAAAGAAAGGGTTTGAGGGAGACAGTTCATCTGTGTAAGAGGTTTCTGTGGCTCTCATCTCATAGCTATGGAGGGGTTTGTTTTTTTTTAAGTGCAAAAGTTTATCCACATTTGACATTCTGGTTGCTTCCAATAAATTTATTATCTGATTATGGATTTTGAAAGTCTGTTTTCAAAAACAGACTCCCTGCAGAGAAGACCGAGAGGAAACTGCTCTTCCTCCTACCCTTCCAGGCCTAGTGGCAAGGTTTAAAGCCTGATTTCTACTGCCACCTGGTGGCTTTCTTGTGAATGCCAACTTTACTATTAGCAACATGTTGGGTATTTATTATTGTCTGCAAACACACAAACTCAGAATGTAATATGTGGGCAACATGCACCCGTGTTCAGGTCTACAAAAACTTGTAAGCAAGGAGAGTAAACAGCTCAAAGCCCTAACCCATTTACAAACACAATGGCTGAGTTCACACAATATGGTAGACAATGAATAGACATCAAAGAAAGCCAGTGAGCATTGCTTCTGTTGAGAAGTAGCCAACATTCCAAATCAATAAAATAACAAAATTATTTCAAAGTTATGGTTGTAACAGCATAAATATGGAAGCACTTGTAAATCTTGATAACAAAGGACTTGATGTTAAGAGATGGCCTATCAACCAGAGTTTGCACTGCATTGGATAATACAGACTGCACACGATATTCAAATTAACATTTTCAGATGCTTCTTTCAGTCTGCCAAAAATATTGTTACTTCTTGCTCTTATGCCGCAAAAGTTATTATTTCTGTTGTCAGCACAAAATCCAATCACTTTTACTTGTGAACTGAATTTAGCAACGGGCTTTCCATACAGCATAGTAGAAATTTCACCTAACAGAAGTAAATGCCAACATTTTTACTACAATTCTCTTAATATTTAAAGTAAAACATTACTATGGGTATCATCTATTGAAGCATCAATTGGCACCAATATATAATCAGTATATAATCAATCTGTCTCTCATGTTGGTTTTCAGATCATCTGTGGCAAACATTGCAAATATATTCATACCTAGAACTTTGGTCTTTGTATGACCATAGTAGAATTCATCATACATTTTTCAAACTAAAGCAGTAGTGTAGTCAGTTGACCAAAATGGTAGTTGTGCATTCCAACGTAAGAAAATGTGTCTTCAGATGCAGCTCTTAATTTACTTTTTGCAGTTCTTCACTGTATGAATATTGTATTTAGGAGGCACTTCTGTTACCAAGTGGTTTTTATGAATAGCACTGTAGTTTTTTGCACAAAGGAAAACATACATTAAAAAAACAAAATAAGTTGTATCAATATACTGTTCAGAGTATTCTTGACTTTGATTTAGTATGTGCCAACAAGTCATTTTCAGCTTCTAGTGACCACATGGATAGATTTTCTCCATGATGATCTATTCCTAACCTGTTTTTTTTTCAAGTCTCCCAACAGTGCACTCATTGCCACTGTAACTAAGTCCATCCACCTTGCTGTGGGTCATCCTTCCCACCTTTCTCAGCATTAGAACCTTTTTCAGAGAGCTGGGTCTTCGCATAATGTGTCTGAAGTAGGATAATTTGAGCCTGATCATTTGTGCCTTGAGTGAGAACTCTGTGTTGATCTAGTTTGTTTTCTTGCTGTCCATGGTAATCTCAGGAATCTTCTCCAACACCAAAGTTCAAATGCATCAATGCTTCTATTTTGTTTCTTCGAATCCAACTTTTGCTTTCACAGAGTATCACAGGGAATACCATAGCTTGCATAATTCTGAGCTTTGTAGGTATAGCCACATCACAGGATTTGAATATCTTTTCCAAGGCCTTCATGGCTGCTCTACCAAGTGCTAGTCTGTGGTGTATCTCTTGACTGCTTGTTCCTTTACTGTTGATGGTTGATCCTAAAAGGCAGAAGCTATTCACCACTTCGATATCTTCACTGTCAATTCTAATTTCAATTCTAACTTAATGTAATTCTAATAATCTTGACCTCAGGATTTAAATTTTAAAATTATTTTTGCCCAGATGAGTTTGCCTTCATTCTGAATTACCCTATTTACAACTGTTTTCAATAGCAGATACCAAATTCCAAAGAGGAAGCTTCTCACCAGGCGCAGTGAGCATAAATGGGAGTAAATCTTTTCTTCCAACCTTCTCTCTCCTTCCATCAGGAAGTCCACCCCACACCCCTCACCATGAATGACAGAAAATTCAGGCACTATGACAGCCCGGGTGGTTATTTAATACTACTTTTCTGGCTTGCTTCCCTTCCCGCACTGCCCACTCGACCCGAAATACTTGCACAAGCTCAACGAACAACGAATGTGGGAGGCAGTTCCTTTCCTGTGACTAAGGCGAGTGAAGCCGCCGCCTGCTCCTCCTCCTGTTTGTTGTTGTCATCCGGGAGAGGCTCCTGGAAACCCGGATGCCTTCTGGGTTTTAGGAATTGTCAGAAGGGGCCTGAGTTACCTTCCCAAAACCGGGACATTGGTTATCCAATTGCTAGGTCGCAAACAAGCAAACCACATTATGGCTTAGCCATGTTGTTTGACCTCAATCATAACATGAGATGCTTGTGTTTATCTTAGTATGAGGTAATTACTATGAAAAATATTAAACATCTGCTTAACTCGTAAGAAATCTTCAATGATCAGCCACCTCACAATGAAATCAATCTTTCTAATTTTAGGAACCTGATTGACAATGCTCTCGCTGTTTCCAGTAGGCACTCTTTCATTTATGTTACTCTTCTAGTTCTGTGACTGGATTTCAGCTTCTGAGCAAAGAGGCTCGCTAGAAACTCTGCTAACCAACGACTCACATTGGGATAGTATGGAGAGTCGAACAGCTCAAGTCGCAACTACCACAGAGCAAAAACGACTCCAGGAACTGGACAACCAGCTTGCCAGTACTGAGCAAGAAATCCAACTCTTATAGGTTGAGGACTAGAGGCTTTTAACCAATAGGAGGTGAGCTTTTCCAGGGAGACCGTCCGCGGTTGTGACCCTTCCCGCGCTACGGATTGGCTCGCTGCCTCTGATGGGCGGATACGGCCGCCGCTTCCCCGAAGCGTATACTGAGCAGAGGCGCTTAGGCACAGCCGGGTCTTTCCTACTAGGAAGTGCGGGCGGCTGCGAGCGGGGCGAGGTCGTGCGGATCAGTGGCGTTGGGAGGCTCCGCCCCTTCTCCTGATTTGAGATTGGAGTGACTGTAGAGCGGAGCAGGATCGAGGTGAGGGTTTGGTATCCGGTATGTCTCCATTATCTGGTCCAGGGAATTTGTACTTTCCTTCCCCGTGAAGCAAACTTCTCCAACCTAGAACCCGCCAGATGCGATGAACTCCTATAGCTCCCGCCAGCGCGGCAAGGACGTGTTGGATGCGATGCTGGCAATTGTAATTCAGCGCATCTGGACGGCGCCAGGTGGAAGAAGGTGTCATATAGGGAATTTTTACTTCATCGCATCAGTGTGCTTGGTTTCAAACCTCTAAGACTTAAGTTGTGGATTTTTGTGGTTTCCCTTCCTGGAAGGATGCTCATGCTGGTCAAGTGGAAATGCAGCTGGTGAGGCTTGCAGACACAGGGGTGGAGAGAATACAGATGCTGGATTTCTTTGTGTCAGGTAGTTATTAAATCACAGATCTCTTCAGCTATGAGTAAGTTGAAAACTTCCTTCATTTCTGGGAAAGGATTTAGGCTCCTTTTCTGCTATTGAGGGGATGGAACACAGCATCTGTCATAGTTTGTTTTTTTCTGTTTTGATGCAATTTCATTCAAGTAATGGAATTCCTCGATTAGACTATAATGCAGAATGTGATCTGGTCCTTTTTCTTTTTTTTCTACCACAGATGCGCCCCTCAACTTTTGACAAATGTAGGTTAAGGATCGTAATGTAGACTTGTTAGTGCTTGTCAGCATAATTGTTAGATAATAAAGTGGTGATTTATTTCCATTCTAACTTTCCCCCCTATATAATGGATATTTATAAGCAGGGATTTTGGTGTGGGACTGTAACTAAAACAATGATGATAACTGGGCTAGATTAATTCATGTAAATATAATATGATTTTGTGCATTTATGTTTCTTTCCAGTGAATTCTCATGCAACTTCTGAGTTATCTCCATTTGCTCATTATTGTCTGAATGGGAAATATAATTTTGTGTAGCCTTAGAACCATGCAGCTCATGGACAGATGGCAATTTGTGTTTCACTTCAGTGGCACAGAAATGAAATTTGTTGCTGGTTTATTTATTTGCTTGCTCATTATTTTTTGTTGTTAAAGGCTGCTGTTTACAATTTCCACTGTTAACAGCCTTTGAATTTTAGGTTTTATTAGATAATGTGTTAAAAAACAGTTTTGTTGTTATTTCAAAAAAGATTACCTTTGTTCACCTTAAGTTTTCCTTCAGGAAATAAATAAAATATATGTTTGAAGTAAAATTACAAATGCGTATTTACAGTATGCAGGTATCAGAACGTGATGGAGTGTCCACAGGGAATGGATTAGACAGCCCCACAGCATCTGAGTCTCAGCAAGTTTCGCCCTCTCACCCCAAGCCTCCTTCTTTGGACCTCTTCAATCTGGTGATATCCTATAAGCAGCTGGAGCTGTACCTGGAACCACTGCAGGATGTTGCTGAAGGAGTGTGGTTCCTCCTCAGGTGGGTGTCCTTCTAGGCAGCTACTTTTTCAAGTCATATTTCAGCAAAATCTATGCCTTCGGTCATTCTTGAGGACAGAGGAATAAATACTTTTTGCAAGATTTGCTTTTTCAAGTGGGAAAAAGGGAAGGGAAGCCCTTCTGGCTTAAATGTTTAAATCAGAGGATATCTGATTGATGATAATTATGGTCATTACCTTTCTTTTGTCCACCTGAGCTCTTAGTTCCTTTCATCTTAAGGCCATACAAAGGGCTTTGCTAGACCATACCAAAGGCTTATCTAGCTAGCATTCTTTCCCACACTGGCCATCTGCGCAAATTAACTTTTTAGGATCATAGTTGCTGTGGTTCTGAGGTAGCATGTAGCTCTTGAACCTCCTTTTAGTAGCTCTTAGGGGCCTTTTGATGTTGCTTTCAAACTATGATGATGCAGTTGCTGGTAATTTATTCCTGCCATATTGATGTTGGAAACCTAAGAAATCTCTAGTATAAGGTGTTACATGGTTTCACATACTTAAAAAAGAATAATTCTGGATTGTCCCAAATCCCAGGAAAGATTTATGCTTTCCAAATCCTTTCTAATTCTTAATGCTTTCCTCAGTGTTCTCCCTAATTAAGCTGTTAGCCCCCAAAGCTATCAGGTGTGGCGGCCATCAAAAGGTTGCCATCTTCTGGCCACCAGTAAGTCATAAACGCAAGAGCTTATTTTCTCTTGGATCAAGAGGCCCATTGCTCCTGTTTCTGGATTTACTGCATAGATCTGAAGTGAATAGTTGACTGATGATGATCTGATCTTCTTTCATCCCAGCCGTTCTCACTTTGTACTGTATTTCTGTAATAATAACATCCTTTTGGGATTGTAGTAAATGTTTGATTGTTTCTTCTCCACAGCTGGCAGATGCCCTTCTGCTCTCTCTTTACTTGCTTGGGGGTCAACTTTCTGCTGCTTACTCTGAGTGAAGGTGAGAAGTGTTGGATATATATGCTGGGGATCTGTACAACTTCGTTTTGCCAGAAATTGTATGATATTGTATTGAGTTAATGGGAGGAGAATAGAATATGATTTTATTGAGGATATATTTATGAAGGCTGGCAGGAGCTTGTCATCACATATGGTGGGAAATTGCACTGATAGCAGGGAGAGAAACCTCCTTTGATGGGGCAGTATGTTAAGGGGAGAAATAAAATTGCTGCTGATTAGACAAGCTGTGGGTGGTTTAATAAACCATTGTCTATTGCATCTTGCATTGTAGCTGCTTGGTATGGGCTGTGTGTCCTGCTGATCTCAGTGCCTGCCATGCTCGGCTATCTACAGGAAACATGCCGCATCCGTCTGACTGAAGAGCAGCTGGCACGCCGTAGGTATCACAGTGTGCGGCGAGAGGATGTGAGAAAAGTTCAACTTTCTCGAAATGAGGCTGTGGCTGAAGTTAAGGGCTTGTAAGTGCTGCTTGGGAGAGAAGGGTGGGCCCTTGGGCATTGTTTAAGCATGGAATTGAAGGGGTGTTGCTTGATAAAAGTTGCTTCTTGAGCTAATAAGGCTGGAGGGGGGAGTGTTTTATATGTTGTCTTGAGCTCCTGAAGGAATGGCAGGAAAAAACCCCTAACAAATAATAATAGGAAATTCCATAGGCTGAATCCACTATACTGTAGTAACTTTTTCATTTCTGAAGTCTTGTTCATGAGTCGCAATAGCCAATCCATTCCCACCCCCGTGATGGTCATTTCTTGTGTTATTTTTCTGTTTGGGTTTGTGTCATTTTTTCCTGTCTCTTGGGCTGTTACTACAGGAGTATTTTCAGTATAGACAGGTGGTGAACTGTTACACGTACAGCATATGATAGGAATGGTTTAGCCAGGCAACTCTTTTGTCATTCTTTCTGAACTGTCTCAGTCATTGGTGCCAACACCTATCATATCCTATTTGTTTTTTATCAACCACGTTATTACCCTTTTTGTGACAATTCATCTTTTATCTTTTTTAATCAACCATTTTTCTTTTTGCGTTTTTCTTTGTTATTTAGGGATGCTTCAGGTGAACCACTGCACAGGTTTGCAGAATGACTGTTTTTAAACTGTGTTTATTTTTTCATTTATGGAGCTGCAGAGTTGTGCACAATCGCACAAAACTCATTTTAACTTCTTTTCCCTTAAGGTGGCTGTCACAAAGAGCCAGACAGGTACTAGCATAGTATTTATTTATCACAGTTATGTAGCCACCCACCTCACATAGGTGACACTGGGTGGCGTATAATAAAAGCAAACCATAAAACTTAAAACTTATAATGAACATGAAATGTTAAAACTTACAATAAAAACATTAATATTAGCTAAAAAGACTAGGAGAGCGCATCTTCAACATTATGTGTAATGTAGCCATCTCATCAGTTCTCCATTTCCCTGAGATTGCCATGCCAGCCGATATAAACACGTTTTAAGGGACTTCCGGAAGGTTGGCAGGGATGGGGCCAATCTCACCTGTGGGGGAATGATGTTCCACAGAGCAAGTGTCATGGCAGAAAAGGCTCATCTCCTGGTCCTACCAGATGTAACTCCTTGGTGGATGGGACCCGCAGCATACCCCTTCTGCCAGACCTGATGGGATGGGCAAATGTGATTGGGAAGGGGTGGTCCCTCAGATAATCTGGCCACATGCCATGAAGGGCTTTAAAGGTCAAAAACAGCAGCTTGAATTGGACCGGGAAGCAAACTGGCAACCAATGCAGTTCACGAAGCAGAGGTGTAACATGTGCTATTCTAGAGGTGCACATAACTGCCCATGCTGCCGCATTTGTACCAGCTGAAACTTCTGGATACCCTTGAAGGACAGCCCCATGTAGAGCACATTACAATATTCTATCCGGGAGGTGAGCAGGGCATGACTGTGAGCAGAGCCTCTTGATCCAGGAATGGGTGCAACTGATGCACAAGATGAAGCTGTTCAAAGGCCCTCCTAGCCATGACTGCCACCTGCTTTTTGAGCAGCAGGAATCGCGAGTCCAGGAGGACCCCCAGATTGCGCACTGGGTCTGCTTGGGGCAGTGTAGCCTCATCCAATACCAAAGATGGCAAAGTCCTAGAACTAGAAGGCCCCAAAACCCAAAGCCACTCAGTCTTGCCAGAGTTCAGCCGAAGCCTGTGGTTCCCCATCCAGGCCCCCACAGCCCACAGGCACTGGGATAGGGCGTCAACAGCATCACTTAATTTGCTATGGGTGGAGATGTATAATTGGGTATCATCAGCGCATTGAAGATACCTCACCCCATGGTGACATTTGATCTCACCCACTGGCTTCACGTAGATGTTAAATAGGAGCAGAGAGAGCACTGAACCCTGCGGCACCCCACATAGTAGAGGCTGAGGGTGGGATCACTCAACCCCAATCAACACCAACTGGTAGTGACCCTGAAGAAAGGAGAACCAGCACAATACAGTGCCGCCCACCCCCAATCCATCGATTGTATTGAAAGCCATTGAGAGGTCAAGTAGAGCAAGGACAGATGCACAACCCCCATCCTGCTTTCACCAGAGATCATCTAAAAGTGCGATCAATGCTGTTTCTGACCGATACACAGGCCTGAATCCTGATTGAAAGGGTCTAGATAATCCGCTTCATCCAGTGTCCTCTGAAGCTGCTGCACGACTGCCTTCTCTACCACCTTCCCCGAAAAGACAAGGTTAGGTACTGGATGAAAATTGTCCAGTATGGTGGGATCCAGCAGTGGCTTCTTGAGAAGGGGGAGAACCAACGCCTCCTTAAGAGGTGGAGGAACAGCCCCCCTCACTCAAGGAAGGACAAACCACATTATGAACTGCAGTGTGTGTGTTTATTGTGGGAGGCAGGGAGGAGAGGACGTATTGGTGTTCTACCCTCCAATCTACCCCATATTCCAATAAATGCACTCTAAATAGTACAACATAGAGGTCAGCAGTTACATGTCCATCAAACTTGAGGGGATATGGATTGATTGACTGGTTTATACAGTCAGGACCAGAAATATTGGAACAAGGATAACTGTTTTGGCATTTGGCCTCTGTACACCACCACATTAAAGTTGAAAGGAAACACACCCAGATGGGAGCAAAGTCAGGACTTTCAGCTGTCATTCAAGGGGTATGACAAAAGTGGGGCACTAACCATTCTGGAAATACAGCTAGTGGCGTATACACACCACCATTGTTGGTGGCTCATAAGTAATGGAACAAACCAACATCATTACAAACATAAGGATCGCCTTTAATACCTGGATGAAAATTCTTTTCAGTCAATGACTGCCTGAAGTCTGGAACCCACGGACATGACCAAATGCTGAGTTTCCTCCCTCAAGACGCTTTGCCAGGCCTTGACTGCAGCTGCCTTCAGCTGCTGCTTGTTTGTGGGTCTTTCTGCCTTCAGTCTTGTCTTCAGTAAGTGAACAGCATGCTCTATTGGGTTGAGATCAGGTGACTGACTTGGCCATTGAAGGACATCCCACTTCTTTGCCTTGAGAAACTCTTGGGTAGCTTTTGCCGTACGTTTTGGGTTATTATCCATCTGCAATATGAAGTGGTGTCCTATCAGTTTGGCAGCATTTGGCTGAATCTGAGCAGAAAGTATAGCCCTGTACACTTCAGAATCATCCTGCTGCTTTCATCAGCAGTCAGGTCATCAATAATCACCAGGGACCCGGTTCCATTGGCAGCCATAACACTGCCTCTACCATGTTTGACAGATGATGTGGTATGCTTTGGATCAGGAGCTGTTCCTTTCTTTCTCCATAGTTTTCTCTTTCCATCATTCTGGTGCAAGTTAATCTTGGTTTCATCAGTCCAAAGAATCTTATTCCGGAACTGGGCAGGCTTTTTTAGGTGTTTGCTGGCAAAGTCTAATCTGGCCTTTCTGTTCTTGAGTGTTACCAGTGGTTTGCACCTTGTTGTGAAGCCTCTGTATTTACATTCATAAAGCTGTCCCTTGACAGTAGATGTTGACAATGACATGCCTACCTCCTAAAGAGTGTTCTTGACCTGGCTAGATGTTGTGAAAGGGTTCTTCACCATGAGCAGAATTCTGTGGTCATCCACTTTAATTGTCTTCCGTGATCTTCCAGGCCTTTTGCTGTTGCTGAGCTTGCCAGTTAATTCCTTCTTTTTCAGGATAACTGTTGTATTGGCCACTCCCAATGTTTTTGCTGTCTCTCTGATGGGTTTATTTTGTTTTCTCAGCCTAATGATGGCCTCCTTCACTCGCATGGACACCTCTTTGGACCTCATGTTGAGAGTTCCAGTGAACAGCTACCAGATGCAAATGTAACACTCAGAACCACCTCCAGGCCTTTTATCTGCTTGATTGGTCATGGGGTACCCAGGAAGCAGGTCACACCTGGCCATGCAGCTGCTTGTCAGCCATTCGTTCCATTACTTATGAGCCACGAACGGTGTGTGTGTATGCCACTGTCTGTACTTCCTGAATGGTTAGTGCTGCGCTTTTGTCCTGAGTGTATGCTGCTCCAGTCATCCAAGAGTTTGGGATTGGACTGGTTGTGTTTGAAGACAACTGATATGACATCACAGATACCGCATGATTTGCTACAGTATATGTCTCACATTTCACTGGTTGTGATTTGTTGTAAACAAGAATTGTGCAATATTGAATATAACATAGTAATGATGCATGTGTGGAGAATTTCTCTCTTAAGAAAAACTGGGCGATCATTACATATTTACTTGCACTGCCACCCTGTAATTTCCCCCCATAGATTAGCTGTTTATAAGAAACATTACATCATTTCACCCACTGGGAATATTATCTACCATTACTTTGAGTCTGTAACTCTATACTGGAGGGAGAGTTACTAGGCATATGAATGATTTCGTTACCCTCTTCACAAAAGTATGCATTGACATTCTAGAATAGTGAATTGATTTCAGTCACTAAGCAAGAAAGTCATTTTTAAATTATTGATTTTAATCAACTTCTTGATGTATTTACAACTGAATACTACTATTACTCTAGATTTAGCACATCAATTTACTATCGTATGACTACTGTATATAGTTATTAAGGATTTTGGCTTTTATCTTGTCCTCCTTCCTGAGATTGTTCATAAACTCTCTTAATTTTCTTATTTTCATTTCTCCTCCAGTATACAGTTTAAAAACCTGTGCTGGATCAGACCAAGGCCCATCTAGCCTGGTGTTCTGTTCCCACAGTGATCAGGTAGAAATTCACAAATGAGATACAGCATTAACAGTCATTCATAGCCATCACGGCTAGTAGAGGTTGGCAGGAAGGAATACATGCTTTTGTCACTGCAGTTTGTCAGGACAATTCTTAGATAAGGGACTAATCTAACCAGGTGCCAATATTATCTCCCTGCCAATTATATTTTTTGTTTGTGCTGTGGAGTCAGTAAAAATGCATCTTTAAATACTTTGCATGGAATATTTTAATTTTTTGTATCTTTTCTAAATACAAACTGCCTTTTTACCTTCTATAAAGATAAAAATAGCTTGATAATTTTATGGCTTTCTTTGAATAGAATGACTTCAAGTGCATGTTTTAATCATGCTAAAATACTGTATACTCCTACTTACAAACAAGATTTACATTTGGGTAGGCGTCTGTAGGATGAAACTGTTAGCCTCAAGGAGGTTCTGCAAAGTTGCTTTCTGCTTATGGCAGATGCTTGTTCAGGACTGCTTCATAAGGTATCATGGTTCAGCAGGAATTTGAATCCAGGTCTCCCATATTGGGAATATATCACACGTTGTAATGGATCACGCTGACTCTCATCTAGTCTGGGAAACTGATACAGTTGCTTTTTGCCTCCATCTCTGCCTGCCTATCTAGGGCTAGCTGGCATAAGAAGCTCCTGCAGGTCTCGCCCAACTCATGATGGGTGAGCTTAGCATGTCATAATTGGTAATTTACTCACCCAATACTAATCCAGTATTATAAATTTGGGCAAAAGTTTTCAGTTTAAAAACTCATAATAATCTGTAGCTTTCTGCATCCGTTTTTCACTGGCATGTGTACTGTATTCATCCCCATCCAGCGGGTCACAGTGCAAAGACTTGTGACAGCTCATCTTTCTTTCCTGTTACACACATGCTTCATTTTACAGCATCTGGCATCTCAGCATGTGCAATAGTAGGGGAAGTCGGATACCTGGGCATGCTAAATGCACATGTGGCAGAAGTATGTATTAACGTATCCCATCTTGGTTTGAATTACAAAAATATTAAACTTTGCTGGAATGCTTGGAACTTGTGCTTTTAAAAAAATGAAAAACTGTTAGAGCTGATTGATTTTAAATTTGGTGGCATCATTAATCCTAGCCTTTTCTGTGTGTGGACAGGGGGTCTGCTTTCTGAGTGTTGCTGCTTTCTTTGATTTCCTTGGAATAAACAAAGTGGTGGGGAAAGCTTTCTCTGTGAACTTAAGCCAGTGTTTCTCAACCTTGGCAACTTTACGATGGGTGGACTTCAACTCCCAGAATTGCCCAGCCAGCATAGCTTCTGGGAGTTGAAGTCCACTCGTCTTAAAGTTGCCAAGGTTGAGAAACACTGGCTTAGGTTGTCACCATGTTGCAGTCACCATCTGGCTGTGAACTAGATAGCACAGTTATATTTAAAGTTCTTGTCCTTTCTTTTCAGCCTGATCCGATTAGAAGCCCTCCTGAACAGGCTCTGCAGTGGCTGTGAAGCAGCTTACCGTGTCCTCTTCTGGGAGAACCTGACGGTGTCCTCCCGGTAAGTATTGGCTTAGGACAAGGGTGGGCAATCCTTTCAGCTCAGAACAACCTGTGCATGTGTTCATATGCTTTTGCCTTCTTTTCCCCAGTCTAATAACACTTCTTGCAGCTCACCAAACTGTGATTTAGCTATTGCAGCACTGGGGAAGAAAAGGCTGGGAGCTCTTCATGAAAATTAACGCATCACTGCTGGTCTTGCTTTCTTGGAAGTTGGGTATAGACTCATGCAAATTAGAACAGACATATGATTGGATATAATTGGATATAACGAGGCATTTAATTTCATTGGATATAACATGTCATGTGCCTGCTGAGGTCTGCAAGGCCGTTAAGGTGTAACTATAAGGTAATAGGGCAGGACTACAAAGACAATGAGGTTTTGAAAGAACAAAGAGGCAGTTATTTCATGAACATGGTTTACTTCCAGGGAGTTTGTTTGCTTATTTATTTATTTAAATTTATGTCACCGCCCATCTCCCCCAATGGGGGACTCTGGCTGGTTTACAATAAAATGATATTAAAAACATATCCACCTAATTCACCATTAGAAATATAAATAGAAAATAAATGTAAAATCCAAGTGGAGATGGAACACAATCACTAAGGGGTGCTATGGTGCCAGCCACCCCCAGGTGGAGCTGTCACTCTCCCCCTTCTGGCAGAACCAGGTCTTCAGTTTCTTCCGGAAGTCCGAGAGTGAGGAGACCTGTCTCAACTCCAGGGGCAAGATATTCCAAAGGGTGGGTGCCACTGCAGAGAAGTCTCGCCTCCTGGACCCCGCTGGATGAAATTCCTTTGCTGATGGGGTCCGTAGCATGCCCTCCCTGCCTGACTGGGTGGGGCAGGTTGATGTTATGGGGATGAGATGGTCCTTCAGGTACCCTGGTCCCATGCCATGTAGGGCTTTAAAGGTGATAACCAACACCTTGAATTGGACCCGGAAGCAAACTGGTACCCAATGCAGCTTGAGTTACTTTCTTCTGCTTTCCCAGAGCTCTGCTCGCCTCCCAGGATCTTTTCCCAGTGCATCACTATTTCTTGGCCTTCCAAATGTTTTTATGGCTGAACTAACAGTATTTCTGGGGAAGTATTTGTAGAGGGGGAAGGTACCCAATTTGACACTGCATAGCTGAGCCTGTGCTATATTTTCCCTGGGAAGATGTATTTGAGTTAGGGGTTTTTAACTTGTTTTCAAATATTCTCCTTCAGCTCCAACCCACCCCTGAAGCTTAAAGTAACTTACTTTATTTTAAGCTCCATAGCTGTTTTAATTAAAATTGTTTTTTTTTTATTTGGTGGGGGCGTTGTTTGTGTATGTAGATGCAAAGTAAGGTTACTGTGTACAGTATTTTCTACAGGAAACCCAAATGACTTTTAAAATTAAAAGACAAAAAAGTTAAACCCATTTTAAAATTATTTTACCCCATGCTTCTAAGTTGGAAAAAGTAATCTATAAAAAGCCCCAGAAGCTATTTTAATCATGTTTGCAGCTTTGTGGAAAATAATAACACTTTTAAAATATGAGTATTTGTCCCCATGAACAACTTTTCTTTGTGAAAGAGCATAAGCTTTCCCGTGCTATAGTAAATCTAGGGCTATGTATTTTTATAAAGCCACTTTAAATAAATAGCTGTGGAATCAGGGATGGCATAGAATCAAGTTTCAAATTAACAAGTTCCTATGGAAGGATCTTATCTGGATCTTTCGGAAACTGAAATATCAGTTTCTAATACTCTCACACCAGGGAACATTCTTCCTCACACTCCATGGATAAACCCTTTAAATAAGAACATCCTTAGAAGGTAGCTCCTGGACCAGGGATAGGTTACGTCTCAAACATAAAAACCCACCTGTTCCCTTCCATCCCAGAGACTAGACTCACACAAATAAAAAAGGTTGGATTTTAAAAAGTGATACAGCTGTATTTTGCTAATAAATAAGTCTTATTAAACTAGCAAGTCTATTTCCCTATAGGGGCAGGTTATGGCAATAAAAAAGAACCCCTAAAAGCATAACACCATTAACGGGTATTAAAAACTCAGCATAAGGAGGCTACAGAGCGTTATTTAGTATGGTATTTTTGAGAAAACAGCTCTTGTGTATGTATTTTAGGGAACCCTTGCTTCTGTATAGTAGAAATATCCCATGTCATATCACTTCCTTTGCTCAAACTGATAATACTCATATGTGGTAATCTTCAACTCGTTTGATTCCACTGAAATGTACATATTAAGGAAAGGGAGTATAGAGTAGCACCAGCTACTGCCAACTTGTAGGGGTTAGTTCACTGATATTTGATAATAGTTCGGTTTTCAATAGACAGTCCCATTGTTTCATTCAGATCCGATAAATACAGAGCCAATAATATAACAAACATGCATCGTTTTACAATGCAGAAACAGTATCAAAGGCAAAGGCTTTTAGGGTACAACTGCCTAGATTTTGAACAATTATAGGATGTTGATGATGATGATGATGATGATGGTTAATGTGACTATTTTTCAGCCAGCCCTTCTTCACCCTGGTATGTGAAAGGAGTGTTGTTAACCACTTCCTAGGTCAAATGGGGCTAGATGATGATTGTCCAGGAGGGATGATTTTTTGGCAGTGTGATACATGTGTCCAGGCAGATTTATACTTGCACTTTCACTCGGCAGTTTTCCAAGCCATCACCAGGTTTCAAGGAAAAACACTCAGGCAGCTGGTGCTGGATCACTGATCACTGGATTTACCTGGGTGAAATGGGCTAAAACTTTTGGTTACAGATAATATTATACCACCCTCAACAAGGATCCAGGTGGTATACTATACTGGAGAGACAGTTGATAATGAGCACTGGAACTATTTAGTCTAAAGCAATTTGATGGTCTTCTGTTGCATTGCCAAAGATCACTATATTTCAACTATGTTAAACATTATGAAAACAAAAATGTGTGAAGTTTAGTAAAGAGTGCCTCATAGAATGACACAAGGAAAAACAAAATTGCAGAGTAGCCCCTGCCATGGGTTTCCAGCTTGTTTTTCTTGACAGCATCTGGATAAAATAGGGTCCAAAATACAACAAAGCTATATAAAAACTCTGTATGTGCAGAAAACATAAAAACAGACAAAAAACACATGCCAACCTTTCAAACTCTTAGAATTATTTAAGCATTAAACTAGTAACATACTGAAATAAACCATGTATTCAAACATCTCCTTGAATTAAAACTTGCCTTTTAAACTTATTAACTGTCCTTACTTAAAATTCTCTGGAACACTCAGGCTTATAATTTGGTTTTAGGGAATGATGCAGCCTTCTGTTCTTCCAAACTCTGGAATCTTTTCCCAGTGTATCATTCCTTGGCCTTTCAAATGTTTTTATGGCTGAATTAACAATGTTAGTTTCCCTGAAAAAGTGTTTGTAGAGGGGGAAGTTACCCAATTTGATACCACATAGCTGAGCCAGTGCTTTTTTTTTCCTCTGGAAAGATGTATTTGAGTTAGGGAACTTTTAACTTGCCCCCTTCCCCAATTTCTCAGTCATTGGCATCTGGCTGTGGTCCTGATGTTCAAGTATGTCATGAATCTTCTGCTCCATTTTTCTTCTCTACTCCCTAGGTTTTATGGGCTGCTGATGGGTTCAGTTTGTGCCCTTTACCTGCTGCCCCTCTGCTGGATCTTTGTTCTTCTTAATAGTGCCCTTTTCTTGGGCAATGTGGCATTTTATCAAGGTAAGTTATCAAACTATTCTAACACATTCTATATAAGGCAGTCTTTGACTTGGAAGCTTCAGCTAGTCCAAAGTGCAGTGGTTTGTCAGCTAACTGGAGACAACAGATTTAGCTGCATAATATCTATACTGGGGTTGCTGCACTGGCTGCCAGTTTGTGTCTAGGTCCAGTTGAAAGTACTGGTTACTACCTTTGAAGCCCCACATGGCTCAGCACCCAGGTACTTTTAAGGGAAGGAGTACCGAGAGTTCTCACCCCATGCCCTTTAGAATACCTTGCCCTTCAAGGTAGACAAGACTAGGAGGCCAGTGCCATGTAGGTCAATGCTACTTTGTTGTAAAACTATAGCAACAGACTCTCACAAGTTTGAATATGCTTCCCCCCTTTTCCTTTATCTCTGTGAGAACTAGGAAGGAGCCTGTCTGAGATGTTTACTCATGCTACATTCTTGCTCGGGACTCAGATCTTTTATTTGACTGTTGTCTTGGTAGTGGCTCTTCCTCCTGTCTCTCAAGGCCATTCCCTCTGCCCTCAGCAGCCCCCAATCTCCTGGTTTTTAGGAAGATCTTAAAAACATTTTTATTCTGCATAGCATTTGGCTGCTGATGTCCTGGGCTGCTCTAGTCTGATTGTTGAGGATGTTTTATTGTGATTTTATTGTATGGCATTGAGTCCTTTGGGAAATGGGCTGTCTGTAAATGATTGCATAATTAAAATGTAAACAAATAAACCAATTTGCCCATGAACTACTCTATTGCATTGGAAATTTGGTAGAGAAAACTGGAGAAGCTTGCTGAAAATGGCATTCACGGTGGAGGCCTTTTTTTGCTATATGCTTGTGCGAGGCACAGAATCCATTCTACTAAATTCTGTGGCTGACTCCTGATGCAGGTGGGACTGATAAAACATTTTAGGGCAGGGAGTGGAAGGAGAGAAAGCAAGAATTGTTTCTCTTCTGTGCTTCCTCAGTCCCACGTTACATGCTTTGGTGCTCATAACAGCTGGACAGGGCTGCAACGGGGGGGGGGGGGGCAAGCAGGGCATGTGCCCCGGGTGCTGCGCTGGGGGGACGCCAAAATGAGCACTGGGGGGAGGTGCCAAAATGGGTACGGAATCCATGTTTGCCCCGGGTGACACAGACCCTAGCTGCGGGCCTGCAGCTGGATAGCAATGCCATTTCCTACAATGTAACTCTGATAATACTGGAAGCCTCATCATTGCAAGACCTCCTACTTGGAGAAGCTCACTTTGCAATTCCTTGTGGCACATATTGGTAGAGGACAAGGGATAGGATAAATAAGCATTTGAGTATTTACAAAAATGGGAGTGCAATGATTTGTGGATAACTGATACCCCTCTGAAATACCCAATACATCTGGCTAGTTTTATGGAGGAAAAACCTCTTCAGAGCATGGCTCTTTCATTGAAGCCCACTTCTAAGTGCTGTTCTCTTGCTGAATTTGTTTTTTGAACTTGCCAGAACCATAGATCGCTACAGTAATGATGGACTGAGGTTTGGAGCCTGATCCTTTCCTTTTTACCTTTTTTTCTTTTTTTGCCATTTGCTTGGGAAGGGGGTGATTATTGTACCCTTCCCACAATTGAAAATTGAGGCTTGTGGCAGATTTCCCCAAGTTTCAGTGATGTATGGCTTAATTACCTTTTCAGAGATGAGGCGACTAAGGGGATATCCATCTTCAGAAAGAAAGCCCTGTGTTGTGAATTGCATTGACAGCGTGATGCTGTCTACAGCACCCCAGTTGCATTTCCTTCTAGAACTTGATACAGTAGGTTTCCAGCAGAAAATATACTGCAGAGATCCACTTTTGGTATGTGATGGAATGAAAGCCCTCTTGGGTACTTTGTCCCACAACATTTAAGGAAGCTAACCCTCTCCTCCCAGAAATATTTGTTGCATCATTATGCAAAGCAGCCAGAGTTCCTAGACCTGTTTTCTGAGGTGATGAATAGTCCGCCAAATATCAAGACGGAATTGATTTAGACCTCTTATTGGTGGACAGCTGGAAAGTAGTATGAAGGAAAATAAACCTTGATTGAATGGCATTAAGGTTGTCAGGTTTTGTGTTGGAAGTGCATTTTGGAGAACATTCATAGCAACATTTGGCACTTCTTGTTTATTATTATTTTTTGTTTATTATTTTACTTGTTTATTATTATTTTTTCTATGTGGCAGCGGGGGGTGAGTCAGGAAGCTGAGATCATTAGACCATGATGTGGTTACTTCATTCTAAACATAGGGTGGATTCACACATCACTTTCAGCCTTGCTTTGTTTTATCCATGATTTCTTCAACAAATCATGATAGCCTGGGTTACATGTAACATGAAGCCATAAATAATATTTTTACATAACACAGTAGTTGGGCTCAGAGATCACTATTCTGGCCTAGTGCAGTGTGCAAGCCATCTTCTGTAATTACATCAGGACAGTGGCTGCTTTTCTGCCTGTACTTGACTTCTTGGCATTTAGACTGGCGGTGGGTGTGAAAGACCTGCTGCTTTGCCAGTGTCAGAAGCTTGAGCTGGTCTGTTGGGAAGTTCTCCTGAGCTCATGGAGGTTTTCAGCCATTTCTTTTTCTGTTCCCAGTGATGCTGGACCTAAAGTCAGCTGTAGAGCAGCGCTTGGGCTTCAAACCCATCCCTGTGGCTCCAGAGCCTGAAGAGCTGTATGTTGGAGAAGTGGGAGCTGATGTCTTGCCAGATTGGACACCTACACTGATTGGTACTGAGGTAAGACTTGGTGGAAGGAGCAAAGTAGAGAAATAATTAAATCTGTACATTCTGAAATCCTAGTTGTAAGATTTTATCTGTCCTCGCATAAAAACCTGGTGACCTAAGGATTGCCTGCAGGGTTCTTCTCTTGGGAGAGTTGCCATCCTTTTCTTTCCTCCTCCTTTTTGGACTTTTTAAATCTCAGCTGATTATGAGGCAGAAGCAATGCTGCTCTACATCTAGCAGGCAATGAGTTGCTAATTTGTCTGCTCTGCTATACTTTTTCAGCTCAGTCCTGTTCATTTACTAATTTTCTAAGTTTATTCCCGAACTCCTGCTCCCTTAACAATAACTTAAACTGTTGGCTTTCTTTATAGGACCTGACCCCTGGCAGTGTGGAGGAAGCAGAGGAAGCTGAACCTGATGATGAATTCAAGGATGCAATTGAGGTCTGTGGCTTGAGAATCTGGATTGGTCTGTCCTGAGACAAGTAAGTCAGTCTACCCCAACTCAGCGCTCTCCAGAGATGTTGGTCTTTAACTCCCCATCCTTGGCCATGCTGGGTATGAACTGTGGACATTATAATCCAATATCTATGGAGAATATCAGGTTGGGGAAGGCTGGAATAAGGAAATATTGATAAGTCAGTGGATTAAATGTGGCATTTGGGTATTGGGTAAGCTCTTTTGGTTGGTTTGTTGATGTTTCTTATTGATCATTAAGGTGGAATTATCTGTTTGGATCCATGGCACATGATATATTAACTGATGGTTGTAATTTCTTTTTCAAATTAATTTGGGATTCTTTATTGTTTTTTGGGTTTAATTTCTCATTAGTTTCCCAGAGTTAGCAAGATGAGTGGCTATAAAATTGTTTAAATAAATAAATTCATAATTCCTGCTGCTAAGGTTAGTGATGGGATGCAGGTCAAGTTCTGTACCTATGATGTAAATCCTTCTAGGTGCAGTATGAACAAGAAAGAAAAGGGACCTTTAAATAATATGCTGTCTTATAAACCTCCTAGTATGAATGTGTTTGCTGCCGCCTGGGGCTGTCTGTTGTGTTTTTATAGTTTTTAATTCTGTAAGCTGCCTGGAGTCACCGTGTGAGTTGGGCAGCCTTATAAACCTGTTAAACAAACAAACAAACAAATAAATGAATGGAAAAGGATACATTGATAGACACGACACTTGGATTGGATTGGGTTGTACTGTTTTCTGTCTTTCGGCCATCTTCTCTTGTCTTTTGTCCTTGCTGCAAGAACAGGAGACTCAGCTGCTTGTAATGGTGAGTGCAAGAACTGGGCTGCTGTGTCCTAAGCTTGAATTCCCTTTTTCTTCTATTGTTTGTGAATCCTGACATCTTAAGATTCAGTCTTTGCTCTATCTTTTGTCTGGATCATATCCCATCTTCTTATCAACCCTCCCAAGTTTGAAGACTACCTTTAACATTTTTGTGCCATCCCATCCTTTCTCCAGGCTTGGCCCAGCTTCTCCTAGAGTTCGGAGCTGTTCTTCTGGATTGTGCCTCCAGGATGTCCTTATCTTCATACCTTAGAGTTTTTCACAAACGGTGTGTGTACTGCATTCCTGACAACCTCTCTTTCTGTCTAGGAGGAGGATGACATCTCCCAGGGTTCAGGAGAATTTGAGCTTGGCCTTCCTGACAGTCCCTTTATGAGCAAGAATGAAGTGATTCGTAGCAGGGTATCACGGTTGACAGAACGTCTGCGCAAACGCTACCCAACCAACAACCTTGGTACTGGACTGAAAGGTGGACATGGTAGAGGGTTGTTCTGAGAGGTGCATATAATTGGGAATAAAGCAGGATTATTCAAGAGTATTGGCAGAAGAGGAGTCTTGAGCCAAAAGCTACTACAGAGGAAATTAGCACTGGGTAATGTTAGATGGATCATGACAGAAAAATGCCATCCTGACCACTATGTACATTAAAACTTTAAAAATATCAGGGCCAAGAAAAATCATCATCAATATTGCTTGGTGTAGGGGTAGGCAACATTTGTTTTTTACCAGGAATCACACATGCTTCTTCCAAGTTTCATTGGTTCCCAAGGGCCACAAGAAAGTGTCTTTAGCTTTTACCTGCTTTTAAAGTGTGTATCAAAATTTATTTTAAAGTAAAAAAAGCTATTTTAACCCTATTGGAAGCTTAATACATCTCCCTACATATGTACATACTGCACACTCTCCTTAAGTTATCAATTTCCATTGCATCCAACTTAATCTTTTCCAATTTTATCTCATTTGTTAGTTATTTCTTTTTTTAAAAAAATTGTACTACTGAATTTCACCACCATTGTATTGGGAACACTGGGGGCTGGGTCCAAAAATTGGTGGAAGGTAAAGAATTAGGGAGGCCAGGGCATAAAACTGCCAAACATAATTTGATTTTAATTTATTTTTATTTTGATGCTGATTAATTATGTTTAATTCATTTATACTTAATAACCGTGTTCTGAAAAAGCTATTTTACTAGAATTACTCAGTAAGCTAAGAGGTTTTATACCAGTCTTTCTCTATTTCATCTGTTAGATTTGATGCCCTCTATATCTTTGGTTCCTCCTGAGAGTTTTTAGGTGGGAGGATATTTCACCCAATGCCAATTTCTATGTTTATATAGAATCTCCACATTTCTGCATCTGGTACAAAGTTGCAGGTTGAGAATTGGTGTCTCCCTGGGGAGGGAACATATTTAGTCAGAGCATTTTTTTTCTTTCTCCTTTTTTTGCTGAATTCAAATTTTCTCATATCCAGATTCTTGCAGAGGATTCTCATTCTGAATTTCCTGGCATAAGCTGACCCATGGGTCAATCTCCAAGCTGGTCTAGTCGAATGTGAATCAGACCCTCACATTAAGCTGTACTGTGGCCTGTTTCTTTGGGCAATGTGTGTTATGCGAGCACAGGATTTGGTGTTTTGTATTTTGTTGACTTGGGTTTTGTGAGTTGTATGTGAATCCTGCCACTGGTGACATGATGGGGCTGTGGATGGGTGAGGACTCTGCCCAGGGGTTGGAGAAAGAAAGGAAGGGCAGGATTTTGGTGCAGTTCACTAAAAGAAGTGAACTGTAAAAGTAGTTATTAGATGTGACAGTTACTTGTATCCTTCTGATCTGTTGCAGGAAACTGTGCAAGTTGTTCTGCCACTTTTTCTGTATTGAAGAAGAGGGTGAGTCTATTCTCCAGCCCACCAACTCCCTGCCTGGCCTGTTCCATCTTGTTCTTTCCCTGCATGTTCTTCTTGTGGATCTCTGGCTGAACTCTGCAGCCTGCTCACTCATCTTCTTGCATCTTTTCCTTCTCTAGCGAAGCTGCAGTAACTGTGGGAACAGTTTTTGCTCCAGGTGCTGTTCTTTCAAAGTTCCCAAGAGCTACATGGGGGCTACAGGTGAGTGAATAAGAAAGAAAGAGGAGCAGATGGGATGGAGGGGAGAATCATTTAGGTAAAAGCCCTGTGGGTGGGTGTTTTCCTCTCCCGTTGGAGATCAGGGGAAGTCCTGACCTGCTCTAGTGGGGAGGCAATAGGTATTCTGAGGATGTGGACATGCTGCATAAGGTATAGTGCAGTGTTTCTCAACCTTGGCAACTTTCAGATGTGTGGACTTCAACTCCCAGAATTCCCCAGCAGCCAAGCTGGCTGGGGAATTGTGGGAGTTGAATCCACACATTAGAAAGTTATCAAGGTTGAGAAACGCTGGTGTAGTGGGTGGGAAGCTGCATGAGCTTTGGTTAGTCCTGAAATTCTGACTGGATTTTTTAATTGCAGCCCCTGATGCCCAGCGGGAGACTGTCTTTGTCTGTGGACAGTGTAACCAAGCACTCATCAAGTGAGAATTATGGAATCCAGTCTTCAGATGGATCTGCTGTGGATCTTACACTACGCTAGCTGCTACTTGGAGGGAGTCAAGCAACAGCTTCTTCTCTTCGTCCCTATACTTGTAATAGGGAGCACATCTAACCTGCTGACTGCTCTGCGTGCTCCCGCTCTCTTTCTTGCAAGCAATTGAGGAGGGTCCTGAAATCCTAATTGTGCGGAGAATTCTTTGTGCACTAAACCAACATAAGCTTACTTCCCTCCTCCCAAATCCAAGAGCAAACATCATTTCCTTAATAGTCTGTGGCCCCAATTTTTTCTGGAGCTTGGCTGACAAGAGGTTGGCTGTCCTCATTTTTGCAAGGTCCCTCTTGGCATTTGGACTCATCAAAGCTCTCAAAGTATGTGTTTTACTATTGCTGAGGTGCCATCCCTCTCTTTCTGTGTGCGCGCGCGTGTGTATGTATGTTCTGAAATGGAGGCTGGGTCTTCCTTCAGATGATGGTTATAGTTGGCTCTGAGAGCAGGCTTTGCAGTGTCAAGAGGACCAGCTGTAGTTGTCCAACCAGTGATGTAGCTGGATCTATTTTTTTCTCCCTATCTCAGGTGAGGACAGTGTTTCTCTCCCTTCTCCACCTCCATGCCACTGACTTTGCTTTTCTTACTTTTTAGCTAAAGCTCCTTAGCATGGTCAGACTAGGATCCGGAAAATGTGTGCTTTTCATCCCTGCATTGTTAGAAGGCAGAGGCTGCTGTAGTTAACCAGCATTCTTGCTAATAGCAAAGCCTAGCTGAATGTCAGGGAGCTTCCTCAGGAGATGGATCACTTCTACAGAAGTGGAACACTTTGGACTATTGCAGAGTAATATATATCCCAACAATAAACTGTATCCTTGGGTAGTGAAGCTAACATTTTCAGAGTATGAAGTAATTTTTATTGCTGTGAGGGCTGTAGGGGTGATATAGTAGGGTGCCTGCTATGGATAAACATTTCTGGAAGAAGAGTATTAGCATACAGATAGAACAATGGAACATAGGATGCATGATGGGGAATAAGACAATGGGAGGAATTCATTGGGACATACAGGATATGGTGGTCTCAACAGAACAGGCAAATTGTGTCTATAATGTGCTGAAGTATATGGGATATGAGATGGAACATAATAGATGTAATCTCAAATGTCAAGAGGAAGTGTTTTCTGTGGAGCTGGCAGTATCTTGGACAGTCCCTTTGAGACTCGGCCATGGTGAGGTATTGGGTATGCCTGATAGGAATACAACTGAGAATGTCTTTTGCTTTGGGGGCATGAGGAACATAGATACAAAAACTGGCTGGAAGGAGATTCACACTGCTTTTGACTTTAATAGATATACTGAATCTCCCTCTTCTGATTGGACAGTTGTACATGTCATCAAAGGCATCTGGTTTTCCAGGACTAAAATATATATTCCAGGACTAGATGGATTCTTACTTTAAGATGTGAAGTGACGTTTTATAAATCTTCACAGTGTATCAGGCATTCCCAACATTTTTGAGTTGCTTGGTTCCTTTGGAATGTTGAGACCATGTTGTGAATGCTCACTTAAAATAACTGTTGGGGTGGGAAAAAGGATTTCCCACTGGCAGAATGGCTGCCATGTGGGACATAGCTATTATATTGCTCCAGTTTATTAGAATGCTACCTCCCCTCTGCTTCTCCCACACAACCCTGGTTCTCTGCTACTTCTGCTAACTGTCATCCTTTTTCTGGACAGGTGGCTATTTCCAGATGAAGTTCTGAAGTGCAGTATCACAAAGATGATGCTGAAGGTTGGCATTTTTCTTTATAATGCCAGTTTCCCAATTGTAATGTATAATTTTTTAATATGTAATATGTGGTGAAATCAGGAGCCTAGTAGTTCCCATGAGAGGGGTCTCTGTGCAGATGGGAGCCCCCGTGAGAAACCTGGGTTATAAACTGTATAAAAGTTAAAACTTCCTGTTTATTTCCTGCCATCTTTTAAAATGACAAAAGCAACTGAGACTTTGGTGTCTATAAAACACATTTTGTAAAGTAATCCCATCAATAACACCTTTCATTAGGCTTTAGAGTTGTTAATTTCATGAAAAACGGTGAAAGGTGAAAGGTCCCCTGTGCAAGCACCGAATCATGTCTGACACTTTGAGGGGACACCGCTTTCATGACGTTTTCTTGGCAGACTGTAGTGGGGTGGTTTGCCATTGCCTTCCCCAGTCGTCACCTTCCCCAGCAAGCTGGGTGCTCATTTTACCAACCTCAGAAGGATGGAAGGCTGAGTCGACCTGAGCCTGCTACCCGAGAGAGAATCCAGCTTCTGCTGGGATCGAACTCGGGTCACGGGGAGAGTATTCATTTGTAATACTGCCGCCTACCACTCTGTGCCACACAAGGCTTTGTTAATTTCATAGAAGAGGTGATTAGATCTGTTCATCCCACCCTCCTATAAGCATTTAAAAACTGATTAGTAGGCTACCAGAGAAATGAGCTGTATGTAGTAACAATACAGCAGTAACAAGATATTACTTCAGACTTTGTACACCACTCATACAATATTTCTAATAACGTCCTGTGTCACTGGTACAGTATGATTTTTTAAAACTTGACCAAATGAGGAACTTCTCTTCCTCCCCGCCCCCCAAACTGCACATAGGAAACTGCACTGGGGCAGATCAGTTCACTGTATCCTGATGATTGTTGCCAAATCCTCTTGCTAAGATAATGTAATGCTTTTATTGTTGTATTTATTAATTGTCATTTGATTGGAAATATAAGGAAACAGTGCTGCTACTGCTGCGGAGAAACTGATAATGCTGGGTGCTGAATGGGTCGGGTCAGGGGTCAGGGTCAGGACTGTTACAAAGTGAGCCCCTGAGGTGTCAGCCAGCTCCAGGCATTTCTTGTGTGGCTTAATAGCTTTTCCACATTAAAAAATTGTGCCATTTTGCTTATTGCTTTCAAGTTAAAAATTTAGAGGGTAATTTTAAAAGTAAATTATCTTGATGAAGTCTGTACCTTTTCTCCCTTGAATTCAAAAGTATTCATCATTGGTAAAGTTGAGAAAAGAGTAATAGCTCATGTTTTTCTTCCCAGCAAGTTAGAACTGGAATTTGGTTGAAGCTTTCCTTTCTCCAAAATGTAACTTTACTTAAAAATAAGGGCCAGGGTTGGATAGATGAGAGTGCTATAATTATAGTCCGTCTGCTATTATTTGAAGAATTAATAATATTTTAAGCATTATAATGATAGGGTTAATCAGCATAATGTTGATTTGAGAAAACAGTATGTGGTAACTTAGATTGGTGCTAGAGGCTAGTTATGAGAGATTTTGTGGATCTCCGAGGAGCTAAATATTTCTAACTCAGTGAAGATCCATTACAGTAATAAAATAAGTATATTATGAATACTTAATTATCAATAAAATCATAAAGACATTTATACAGAGAAAACCCTGTTGAATTCAAAGCTTAATTCTGAGCAACTGAAATTAAATTCTAGGCTGGGAGGCGGCATGTAAATGCACAATAGTAGTGCTTCATCTTAATTCTATTAAAGAGGCTAACTTGGTCTGAGGCATAGAAATGATAAATGTTATTCCATAAAGAAGGGCTCTGTGTTGCTTCCATGTATTTAAGCAAAGATGGGTCTCACATTGGCAGATTTAGTAGAAATCAGTCCTAAAATGATGTAGAGGAACTATAAATCAAAAGACACAATTTATGGGAATGCTCAGATTTCACTGGCTGAAAGTTCTGTTTCCTGGTGGGTAACTTAACACTTGTTCTGGATAATGCTGATGGTGTTTGTGAGAAAAAAACATGTAGGATATTTTTTCCACAACTTTTCTTTGAAAAGGAGAATTAGAAGGAATTAACCCTTTTAAAAGAGTTTGTATTGCATTAGTCTGAGAGCAGAATAAAGAGATTTTGTTTATAAGAATAGAAAGTTCTAGCATGGAATTAATTTAAGAGGATGTTTTGAAAAAGAATGAGACAAAGGTAGCAAATGATAAAGTTGAACAAATGGAATTCCAGAGCTGTGCCCTTGTGTCAACAAAACATTTATGCTTCCAACTTTCAAAACTCACTCTCTCTGTGTGTGTGTGTGTGTGTGTGTGTTTGAGATGACTTTATGAGAGAGAGACTTGATCTATCTTGCAAAGATCAGTATAGATGGAATGGTAAGATGCCTCCTTGTTGATGGTTGAAAGTTGCAGATGATATGTAGGGGATAAACAATGTAATTAAGAAAATGCTAG
The DNA here is from genome assembly GCF_035149785.1 of Candoia aspera. Lineage (NCBI taxonomy): Eukaryota > Metazoa > Chordata > Lepidosauria > Squamata > Candoiidae > Candoia > Candoia aspera. Next base: position 46,536,689 of record NC_086158.1, on the reverse strand, counting down.
TTGTGAAGTTTTATTGGGGAAGAGTGTTTCATCAGTTTTTAACTATTGTATTTTCGTTTTCTTCATTTAATTAGCAAATAGATACCACCTTGCAAGGAAAATTACAGATTGCATTAGAAGTAGTTAAACCTGGAGATTTAGGAACTAAAAGACCTCATCACTCCAAAATACTGTATTTTTGGTGCTAATCCCACAGATTCTGGCACAGTGTTAGGTCTGGGGTACAATGGAGGATGGAGAATTGAAATCAAGCCACCAATACTACTGCTACTGTTGCTTGCAGTAGCAGCATATAACCCCAGAAAAGAAGAGTTTCTAGGGAAAAAGAAGCTAAAAGAAGAGACTTGGATGGCAAACTAAAATGCAGATTCCTGAGACCTATGAGAATTATTCAGGGCCAATTCAATATAATGCTCTTTCTTTAAACAACTGATTCTTAAGAGATTAACTCTCAAAGTGCTATTTTTTCAAATTCTGTCTGGTGCAAATCACATACCTTTCACTTTCCTTCCCTCCCCTCCCTCCATTTTTGTTCTAAAACTTCAGGAATGTCCATTTCATCACCTATGAAAATTCATCTATTATAGACAAATATTTAAAAGAGTTGTGGCAACAAAGATAGCAGCCAGCAATCTTGATTCTCCACAGTGTGTGTGTCATGTAAGACATATGTAAACTTTGCAAACTCCCACATCTTAAAGTCCCCATATCTTAGATTTGCTGAGCTTGAGAAACACTGCTATCAAGTATCTAAGAATGTTCTTTTTTGTGACTGGAAGAGATCTTTCTTCTCACCCACCCTCTTCTCTTGTCCCTGCAAGTTTTGGCTAGGAGTAACTCCCTATGAAAAATTTATCTGTGTGCAAGCCAGGATTACTCGCTTCCATTTACTTTGTCTTAGGCAGCTGTCCTGTCCTCTCGCAGCGCTAATGCTATGTATGTATTTGTGTGCCCATCTGGAAGGTATGAGGAAGACAACCCCACTCTGTTTGCCATCTGGCTGGACTCTTGGTGGTCTGGCATCCTGCATGGTGGACAGCCACTTGGCAGGCCTGGTTGGTTTGGCATCCTTTCTTGTAGGCAAACACAGGAATACTTGTTTCTTTAGTATTGGCACATTAATGCATATCATAGTTGCAAAAGTTTCAGCAGTGTGTAGGTAGGTACGTGTGGGAAGTAATAGGGAAAAGACTGGAAGAACAAGGAAACTAACAGGTATGTTTTTCAGTGGTATTCCCCATAAATTTGGGGTAGTCATCCCCTCCCCTGTGTAATTGATCATGGATAATCTGTGTGCCTCTTGCTTTGTCTTTTGGACATGAGACACAATGCCAGCCTCCAGAGTAACATTAGAAATTGTTCCAAAACCATATCCGGCAACTCTGCCTTAACATATGCCCACATGATTCAGTGCAGAGCTGATAATGGCAGGGATGTATGTGTGTGAAATTATGGAGAAAGAGTCACTTTAGCTCAAAAGTACTGACTGCCCTCTAGCACCACCTTGGAGAAATTGCTCAATCTCTGCTTGAAATTCTGCTTGGTCTGGAAAGAAGCTAGAAGTGGAAGTTGGGGTTGGAGTTAAAGCCAAAATTTGGCCAGGCCCAGTGGAGTCCTACTTTGAGCAACATGTATTTCTTCAAGCACATGAGAATAGGGTGATCTGCCATACTTAGAGCTTCATTTCTGGATTATTATTAAAAAATAATGTAATAAGTTGCTTTAGAGTAGGTTTAAAAGAATGTATAAATGAATGGTTCATTAAACATGGATTTCCTGCTCATAACATTTATGCATTTTAAGACTTTTATTATAAGGAATTGAAAATGGAGGGATTTATTTTAAATGTTCCACTTTAACTATATGTTCCCATTAAAATGCTGAGCAATTCAGATACTGATGAAGGGAGGATACACTGGATCTGATGATGTTATTGCTTACAGCCACCAAGACTGTTCTTATTTGGCAGCTGATGGTGTATTGAGGATAAAGAGGCATTTCTGTAAGTTCTCTGAAGTCAGATATGTATCAACAATGGGCAGAATTCTTACGAAAAAATTTAATTAAACACAAGTTACCCTATGGAAAACAGAATCCTTGGAAGGATGGGCTCTAACAGCTTGTATCTTGATGTCAGCCTCCCCACAGAAAAAGGATATTTGTGGTGGGGGCATTCAGTGGGGGTCGGATCCATAAAAGAATGGATAGTGCATGGAACATGGATAAGAGAACATGAACTTGACAGCAAATTTCATCTCCTTGTTCTTCTTCTCCCAGCGGTAAATGGCTAAGACTAGCAGTCTCCCACCCACTTTTCGGCCCATAACCAGGAAGCTGCCACTGAGGTCATCAAGCTGAGGACAAGGACATGTGCCTGCATTTTTCATATGCATCACCAGCTTTTTGGTGTCCTTACGTTTCAATGGCCCCACTTTGAGCAGTTTTTTTTTCTTTTGAGTGGCCACTAATCGCCTCTCCCCATTCTCCTTCTTGATCTCTTTGATGCGCATCTTCACCACTGTGGAAGAGAGGATAGATAATAAATTGCATTAAGGATTTACAGACTAAGGAGTGAAGTCAGTGAAGGGAGAACTAGAGAAGGAGATAGAATTATAAGTATGAATTATGGAGTTGGTGGATATAGTTCCTTCGATTTTAACAGTTTCAAAACTGGCCTTTTTAAAATGCTGGCAGAGGAAGATAAAAAGTAGCAGATGTCAGACTAGTCAAAGTTGCATGAATAAATGGGAGTGATTTACTCACCCTTCATCACATTTTCTTATTGACTACTTTTTTTGCACAAAATGGATGACTGTTTGCTCCAGGGCCAAGCCATCTAAAACTATGGGCACCATGGTCACCCATGAAGTCCATTATGGTTTCAGTAGTGAGAGTATCTGGAAAAGGTACAAGTCATCCAGTACTACTTCTTTTTACAGACTGAACTTGGCTGGTTTTTGAGTTAAAAGAATTTTATAGAGCACAGTAGCATTTAATGTAGATGGAATTCCTATAGTTGTATTCATATACCCCTGGTTTCATCTTTTGATTTTCCCATGCAAGGGGAATTCTTTGGATGACTTGGCATGAATTGTTTCTAATGGAACATCACATGTGAACAGACCTACCAGAAGGCACAAGAGATGGAACATCAAAAGTGAATGAGCAAATCTGTACCTGCTTATGTGAGGGGGAAATATGCTACTTTGGGATCGCCTTATTGTAAGCATGTATGGTTTGGAAATAAAAGAAGGTCCAGGTATTGATTAATGACAACTTTTCAGATATGATTCCTGGAAAAAATTATAGGAATGTTATAAATTGTGTTTTTGAAATGAAATCTAAAGTAAAAAAAGAACTATTTCAGGTTCAGGGAAAGGGAAGGAAACTGGTGCCCTCCCTGTATCAAACTGAGTAAAATTCAAGGTTGACAACCTTAATTTGGTACCAGAAGTAGAATACCCTGCAAGCACATCTCTTTCTCCATATACCCCCACTTCCCTTTGTGGTAATAAACTGCTTTCCTTTCATGACTCAATTGCCTGCATAAAGCAGCTGCCTCAGTCTGTGTACTAGAAGAGTACACCCCTCTGCTGTGGGGGTGAAATGTATCATGTTCTGCATTGGAGTAAACTTCTGCTGATGGGACCAGCCTGTCTCCTATACAGTAGTTCCTTGATAAGGAAAAATCTGTCATCTTTAACCACTGCTATTTTCAGTCTTCTGTTTACCTAGAATAATTATTCTAAGTATTTGGCTGATCTCATTCTTTGTAAGATTGAACTTGAAGTAACTAAAATGATTACTTCGATTATTTTTTAAAAATGTATACCCTGGCTCTTGTACAAGGAGTATTCAAGGCAGCAGCATCTGATGTACTCCTTTAAATGGAACACCACAAAATTACAAAAAAGGGGAAAAAAGCACTAGAAATACTAATAATTATAGGGGATGAATATTACTTTTTAAAAACAAACCAGATTGCTTTAACCTGTTTAATTTTTTAAAATCCATCCTTTCCATTTTATCCTGACAACTATCCGAGGAGAGAGAATGACTAGTCCAAGGTTTGTTTGTAAAGAAATGGGAATATGGACCATAATCTCCACAGCCCAAATTCAACACTTTAACCACTAGACTGCAGCCAGTCACCAGGCTTTATTATTAGTGCCTGGTGATTGTCTTCAGAAAATGAATTCTGTGATCAGCCTGTTATTAAAACTCTTTGCCTTCAGATGTGAGAATATTCAAAGGTGTTGGAAGATACCTTCATGTAAGTCAGGCAGACTCAAGTGAAAACACTGCTTAGAAATGTAGGAAACTATGCTGCTTCAGTCTTTTAGTCTATTGAGAGTTGAGATGGGTTTCCACAGGTTCAGACAAAGCCTTTTTCCTGGAGTCACAATTTAGGGCTACTGTAGGTCAAAAGTCATATTAATCTGATCCCAGAAATAATCTGGAAGCCGCTGAAGGATCTGATTGAAAAAGGTGAAGCTCAAGCAGGGAAAGGGAAGTAAGAATAACAAATATATGACATATTCTTATCAGCTCCTTCTCCCAGTTCCCTGCTGCTTCCCTGCTGCTTTGGATGTATGATTTACCAAAGTCACTGGAACACATCTGCTCCATGATGCCATCCGCTTTGTGTTCCATCTCGCACTGGGTGCAGATCTTTGACACTGTAAGATGGAAAAAGGTTGAATGTGAGCTCAGAAAAATTGGACATATTTAACATTCTGCCCTGTAGATTCCTGGCTCTATTTTCATAGGCAAATGATTTCAAGTGATGATGGTGATTTCCTAATTACCTTGCCTTGTTATGAACTTCTTTTAATTGGACTATGTGTATATATTTGCCTTTTCTCTTGTCATGTACTCATCATACGCTATATAGTATAATTGTCATGAAGTATCCTGCACAAAAAGAAAATATAGAGTTCAGCTCATCCAGATAGGAACTTCTTATTGGAAAGAGTGTGGATAGGAATACATTTCAGAGAAACATTTTTCATATAGCTATTCCTGTGTTTAGTTCCCAATTTCTTTTATTTTGCAGACTTGCATCTTTGTCCCAGTCAATTTTCATTTAATTTTCCTTAACTTTTGAAGTAAAAGTCTTTACAATAGAAGTGTTAGGTAAATCAAAATACATTGTTTCTGAAGGAAGTTCATAAATTTGGAGATCTGGTAAAAAAAATCAAACTCTTTGAGTTCTCTGGAGCAAAAAGCCTCAAAATAAAGACTAAATAATATAGAACTATTATCAATATAAGTGATTACCTGTTTTTCTTTTGAAGCATTAGCTATTATAAGATGGAGTACTGATCAGAGAAGATTTCCCCAAATTGGTGCTATCCAGATATAAAAGGAATAAACTCCCATTATCCTAGTCAGATGTTGGCCACTGGATAATGGGAGCTGTAGACCTGTACCCAACCTATGGCTAAAGGGTGTTATGCAGTCTTCAGTACTTTGGATGCATCTCCCTGGAGAACCATCTCAGTACAGCTGCTGAATTGTTTTTTTAAAAAATAACGTTTAATGGGGATGATTAAATATATGAGGAATAATCATGTTTATGTGAAATTTAAGTTTAATACTCTATTGAACTTAGTTTTTACCTGCCTATTCCATACCTTTCCACTACGGCCCCCAGCATTCTACTCAGTAGACAAGTGAGGACCAAGACATCCCAGCAGGAAAGGGAATTCAGTTCTTGAACCTGTGTTGTTTTGGTGGGATGCATTAGGGCACTGCTCTCTAGCTGCCACCCTGGATCCTACGTGGGGATTGCATTCCACCATCATCTAGAACGTTTGCATACTCACTAGCATTAGCATGGTTTTGAGGAAAGGAAAAAAAGGAAAGAGAAAAACAAGAGAAAATAGACAATGAAGAGCAGAGTTTTTTACACACACAAAAAATCGGTGGGTCTAGTTTTTTTCCAGCTTATTAAACAGGATATGCTAAGGCTCCTATTGTTATATGAAAATACAAGGTGTGACATCTTTCTGGTTACCTCAGTTCAAGAAAGATGTACTGTAATTAAAGTTGGGCCCACACTGTGGGCTTGAATTAAAGAGAGATCCTGGATATGTGAAATACATTGCATAAGAATGTTATTTCTTTAGCTTTTTTGTTACTTCTGTCTTCTGAAATCATGCGACTCAGCATCAACCACCAAACATGACTTGCTTTACAAGTAGGCAGATAAAGATCCTTGCTAGCAATGATCTCTTCAGTCTGTCGAACGTTATGAGAATTAAATCACTGACCAAAAATGACAGTAGGAAAGGAATAAAAACATTTCCAATGCCCTTCTGAAGCAATGCACAGAGAAGCCCCATTAGAATACACCGCACCACAGCACTGATGTCAAACTGGGAATGGTGATTTTGACATCCTTCAGCCACCACAAAGCAGGCAGGGGGGCAGTTGCTTCTTGTGGATTTTTTAAAATTATTATTAAAATTCTACATGACTGATTGGCACTGGTGCCCTTATAGTGAGTTGGAATGGGGAGCTTACTCAACCACCCCTGTATGGCTGTGGAATCTCAGTGTGGACGTATGAGTCAGAAAATGAAAAGAAAGTATACTTAAAGAAGCTCCTTTTTTGCAGACAAGGATTGTGTCTCTCTTCTGACTGCCAGGCCAGAGGATTAACTTCTACAATGTTGTTCAGAGGACATAGCTGATGGGGAGTGGGGGTGGGGAGAGGTGAACTCAGGCAGAAACTGCTTTAGGGTTGTCTTAGGCAAAAGATACTCCCCTGTAACTTTCACACCCATTGGCTAGGTTTAGGCGTTTACATGTCATGCTAATCTCTTGATTCAGTTTAGCAGGTTGTGTGAATAGGACCTGTGTGTGTGCACGTGAGAGAGAGAGACAGTGAGATTAGTGCTGATGTTTCAAAACCATTTTAACATTCCTGTTTTCCCAGTTTTTTTATCTTGCTATTAAAAAAAAATGAAAAAGGGAAAATAAAACAGAGCTTATTGATGGAAGCACTTGGAATCACTCTGGTGTCTTAGGAATCAGACACAGGCTGTGTAGCTGAGCAATTTTGAAATGAAAGGACTTGGAGCTGGAAACTCTGGAGTTTGCTGGACTCCAGATTCTAAGACCAGGATTAACAGTAGCTTGGCTATATCTGCTTTTTGTCCAAGGAAAATATTCTCATAAAAATTGCTCTGAATGCTGTAGTATTTGGGAGCAAAACAATATACTCTGCCTCTATAAATACTCTTGATTAAATTCAGGAGTGGAAACACATGGAAAATGGTGCCTACCAAGTCCCAGATGTAGACTGGTTCTTACCAGATCCAGATTTGGTACTCATCAGGTGTAGGGAAGCTAGGAGTTTCTGTGTTTTTTCCAGCTTGCTCTATGATCTGAATACCTTTGAAATTAGCCTGCCCTCTCTTTTGATCAAACAGTGCCTCCGGCTGGCTGCTGTGCCAAAGAATTTGCTAATAACTGCTTGTAGATAGGAGGCGTGCATGCATGTGTGTGGGCAAACATTTGTTGTTCTTTTTTAGTTCTGAAATCTCTCTGTACCCACCTCTCCCTGGTTGTATTTATTGATTTGTAACTTTGGAGAGAGGCTGTTGCAATGATTCCTAGAATTGCATGCCTGAGAGGAAAAGCTCCTGCAGGGGACATTAAGTGAAGCAGCTTGCACTCCTAGAAGAAACATACTGGAGAAGAAGTCCCATTATGATGGATGTTTCGCCATATATGGATGCTACTGCTTATGTACTTGGGCTTGGAAATAAAATTCCAGAGGAAAAGAAACTCTGGACAGCAACCTTGAAATCATTAGAAGGAACAATTCACACACGAGGCTTGGCTGACAATAGTAACAGATTGTATTTTGCACTGGTAGTGAACACACACTTTAACTACAGTGTACTAGGATATATGAGAGCCAGTTAGGTGTAGTGGTTAAGGCACCAGGCTGGAGACTGTGAGTTCTAGTCCTGCCTGAGGCACAAAGCCAGCTGGGTGACCGTGGGCCAGTCACTTTCTCTCAGCCCTAGGAAGCAGGCAATGGCAAACCACTTCTGAAAAACCTTGCCAAGAAGACTGCAGGGATTTATCCAGGCAGTCTCTGGATGGATTAAAACTAGGATATATAGAATAGATAGCAAGAGAGAAAGAAAAGCCCAGATAATGTAAATCTTGAGGATAATGAAGCAGAAGGCAATGTCCTGCTCTTCTTATAATACAAGGAAAAAAACAAAAACAAAAAACCACCAATGATGTGGGTACAATGTTGCGTGGCAAACGTCTGTAAAAGTTGCCTAATGCAAAGAGCCTGTAAAAAGAAGCTATTTGGCTTGATGCTATTAGCCACTACCAGATCAGGAATAAGCCCAGATAAAAAATAGGCATGGGATGAAACTTCAAGTCTGAGCCTAGTCCATATGCCCTCCTCATATTGATCCATCAGCTACTAAAGAATCTGATCAATGCTCTCCAGGGCTTGGATAGCTCTTTTGCAGTTCTGCTAAATATAGCAGCCAGGAGAGAAGGTGAATCTAGAACAGTGTTTTCCAATCTAAGACAACTTCTAGGTGTTTTGACTTTAAGCCTAGAACTTTCCCACCAGCGTGGTCATTGCTGAGAATTATGGTAATAGAAGCCCACACAACTGAAAGCACTGACACTGGGAAACACTGATCTAGACTGAAGCATGCATAAGACTTTTGTTCTAGGAACCAAAGTCTAATGAGTATTGTAAAGTGGGATTCCATAGGAATGGTTCAAGCTAGCTTTATTAACTCTTTTCTTTTCCACCTCCCCTGCCCCTCCATCCTGTTACCTGGTGGTTGAGTAGCTTGGTTGTTTCCAAACTGTACTGTGATGCACAGGTCGTTGTCAAAGGGAAATTTATTGCAGTTGAGCATGTCAGGCCAGGGGAAGCCATAGGATTCCATGACAGGTGCACATGAATCTCGCACAACTTCACATAAGGAATGGCATGGATAGATGGGCTGGTCCAGGCAGACGGGTGCAAATAGAGAGCACAGGAAAACTTGGGTGTCTGAGTGGCATCGCTTGGCCAGCAGAGGTACCCAGCTGCTGGCTTGCTGCTTGACCTCAGGCATAGATTCATGCTCCAGCAGATTAGGTAAGCGCATGCGTTTGTAACCCACATTGTGGCAGAGCTGCAGGTCAGCTGGGATGTCTACACACTGCGGTTGCTTGGTATAGAAGCGTCCATGCTGAAAATTATCTGAAGGCCAGCTGTAGTAATCATACTCCTGACTCATGGACTGTGCCCAGCCCTGCACCAGAACCAGTAGCACTGCATCCAGGACGTTCCACTGACAGAGTAACACCATGGCTCATAGATAGTGCTGTCTCCACTGGAGAGAGGGCCTGTGGGAACTGAGTTGCCACAGGTGCCACCGACAACTAACTTGACTGCTCTGTCTTAATCCCAGCCAAACCAAACTTCCAATACCTGCTGTGGAAACGAGGTGCCTTTGCCCAGGAAAGCAAATTGCTTCTCTCCAAGTGGCTCCTTGTATCTGTCACTACAATGGAATGGAAGGAGCTAAAGCACGATTCACTTAAAGCCTCTGCTCCAGGCTGTTTAGCACCACCCCCTCTAGGTTTGCAAAGGAGCCTCTTGGGGGGAACCAGCAGCCAATCTTCAATAGGCAAACTTCCCTCCTCCCAAGACTGAGTTGGGTGCCAGCCACGAAGATGTCCCCACCTTTAGCTCTGGGCTGCTCCTCCAGCCCTCAGTCTTCCTCCCCCTCCTCCTTCCCTGCTCTGACCATCTGATTCGTTCATTCGCCTTTCTCAGCAGCCTTGTTCCTTTCCATAACATACATGGCATCAGGCCCCAGCTGCCATTGCTCTGAAATGCTACAAAGCAGCTATCTTTAGGCAGCAGATTTTTCCTGTCCCCAGGCTTCATTTCTGGAGTGCATTAAAAATGAGCAGATTTGTATGCAGCAGCTTTCATTCTCCCCTCCTGTTCTGGGAGTGAAATATATCATGTTAGTCCTGATAAGCCCATCGAAAACCTATCCATTTTAGTTAGCAGCCTCTTTAATGTATTGAGACAAGTGTTTAACTTACTAGTTAAATATTGAAACAATCACCCATGCATTCTGACTGTTTCATGTATAGATTACAGGTAAAGGTTTTGGTGATGGTGGTAGGAAACTCAGTCATCCCTTTTACAATCTTTTTTTGAGAGAGGCAAATGATAGGAAATTTGAATTTGTCACCAGGAATTGGTACATTGGGCTGTGTCAGTTTTAGCAAAGTTACAACAATGAGGGGATCTTGTCAGGATGGAGGGAAGGAAGGTCACTGGAGAAAGAAGAAGAGGTGGTCCTCCACCTCCTCTCTACATCAGACAGGTAAATAGATCACATTTATTTTTCCTGGAAAAGGGCACAAGAACTTAGACCATGTAGGCAACTAGAAATTGACATGGGGAGCATACACAGACTTTTGAAAGGGCCACTGCTGTTACCAGATGAATAAATGTCTCAAATGTAATTCACCAGATAGGATGGGAACAGAAAGACAGTAGTTGCTTACAGATTTAAGTGCCTTATTCTTTGGGTGGGAAGCTTTTTGCACAAGGAATGTTTTCAAATACTTCATTTATTTAACATATTTATATGACCATCTGTTCACCAAAGCATTCTGGGTAGCAAAGAAATAAAAACAACTGTGAGTCTCTGACAGCTGTTCAGAGGAGGGTCTGTCATCTGTGGGATCTGTAGCTGCTCTGCTATACAGAGCCTGTGCTAAACTAAGTCACTCAGCAAAACAAACTAGCTGTGCTTCTACACCATGCTCACCCACGATTAATTGAATTACCCTGATTGCCTGAGTTTGCACAATACACTGAATTCTAAACTAACCACACTGACTGGGTTTGTCAGCCATAATTGCTGATGATCTCTGTGCCACCTTTTCATTTAGAAAAAAACACTTTTACCTTACAGTTAAAACAGTACCTACAGTGTGGTATGTAATGTACAGTAAAAATATAGAATAAATGATATAAAAACTAAAAAATGAAAGCACAAATGTTTGTGTATTCATTTACTGCAATTATTTATACCCTCCATTTCCAAATCCTTCCAATCCTATCCAAGTGGCTTTCAAGCAACATAGATAATTCTGAATAAAAATAAAACAAATAGGTTTTTTTTTTTCAAAAATATAAGCAAACAAACATAGAAACATTTTCTAAACTCCTTCCCCAGGGCAGTTGACATTAATAGCCTTGTAGTAGAGAGGGGAGAATTCAGGGGAGAAGGCTTTGATATCCCCACCCCCTATGGCTTAATGGAATACCTCAGCCAATCCTGATTATTTAGGAAACCATGTTTAAAACATATTATCTATATTTTAAACAATCACAATCTTTTTGTGAAAATATACCTAGAATAAAATCTGTTAAGCTTTCTAATACTTCGCAGCTGTGATGTATAAATATAGCACTACAGGGCCTGTAATAAGCCCTGAAATGTTCCTTAGCTAGTTTATCTGTGTTCCAACTAGGACATGTTTAGAGAAAAGATGGGTTTGCACATCTGCCTGCTCTTCTTGTAGGTTCCACGTAGATCAGTGTTTCTCAAGCTTGGCAACTTTGATGCGTAGACTTCCCCATGCTTGCTGAGGAATTCTGGGAGTTGAAGTCCATACATCTTAAAGTTGCCAAGCTTGAGAAACACTGATGTAAGTGGTGCTGCAGAGCTATATGTCTTTGAAATCCTGGAAACTGGCTCACCTGCACTAGGTACCTTTCCCCAAGAAGGCCTATTAGGAAGTGATTTTTCACCACATTTTATCTGAGCTATCAGTGACTCATCCTTGTCTTGGGACTTCTGCCCCTCATTCTGAAGGCTCAGTTATTTTTTTCTGCTATGGACTTTGTCTCACAGAGAGCGAAAATCTGTCACCGAGACTGAAGCCAAATACCTACCTGACTGTAGGTCAGTCATCTTTGCTGACTGTAGATGTGGTTGGAAGGCAGCACTGAATCCTATTGAACATAGCATGTGTTCATTTTGATGGGATCGGTTAAACCACTCCTATTTTTTAGGTAGCATTACTGAATCTGGGCTGCACAAATTTGAACATCCATCAGATGGCAGCAAAGGTACAAAGTTTCTGTGCCCCTCTATTGCCATTTAGTGGTAGTTTGGATTTCTGCATCCTAAATCTGCTTGCACTGTCTTTGGATGTGTAGGATTACAATGCATACCATCTCTAACCAGCATAGTCCTTAGATATGCTGGAGGATGAAGGAGGTTGCAGCCCAACATATCTAGGAAAGCTGAGCTCAGCTATTAACTGGAGCCCTTGCTCTCTGCAGTATAAATATATCCACCAGACCTGGGCTGCATTACTTGGGCCAAATGTGAGATGACAGCAGGGAGATAGAGGAGTTTTCTCCCATTTACTGGCCACCCATATTTTTGCAGGCCAGATCTGGTAGCCATAGATAGATAGATAGATAGATAGATAGATAGATAGATAGATAGATAGATAGATAGATAGAAAATGGAGTAAAAGAGGAAGCAAACCCACTTTACAGTATGCTGAAATTGCCATCATGTTCTAACAAAAATTTTAAGACTTTTTGATCAGCAGAACTTCAGCAGGTGCAGTTTTCTCCATTGCATTTGAATGATTTGATTGTTGAATATTTTAAATTCACAGGAACATTTCCAATAAATAAGAGGACTAGGTATACAGTAGCATCACCAATGTTTGTGATTAAATAAGGTTGTGGAACAGAACTGCAAAGTTCTGAGTGACTGCTAAATTTTAGCTAATTGATACACAAACATTTCTTTGCTTCCATCTAGTGGTTGTCTAGTTTTTTGCAGCCCAAATCTTATACTGTAGCCCTAGGTTAAAGAAAGTTATATTTTCTTTGATCACTTTTAATGAGAAATAGCCTAATATGAAAATCTGAAAATCACCCTAATCTTGGGGGAAGGGTTGGGGTAGAGGGTGGTGGGAGTGGGGATCATAGGGTAGATAATAGAGTCTGTTATATTGATGGAATCCTAGCTACCCATTAAAGATAATAGTTTTATAAATATTGTGAGGATTTATGTAGCAGGAAAACATCACTAGAGAATTACTTCAAAGGTCAGACTAAAACCAACATGAAGCCAGAACACAATTAAATAATAACAAATTATTTGGGAGAATTGCTATGCTACACTCTGCTGTGAAATGTGTAGAGTTAATGGAGTTTTCCTTCCAAATATTGAATGGAAGTGCATTTAGCAAATGTTGAAGTGTTTAAAATGAGCAGTTTATTAGATTTATCCCCTTTTCATTTTATGTGAAAAACTTGTGCTTTAAAGAGACAAATTCAACCAAGATATCTTTTTCTAACACTGAAACTCAGTGGTTAGAACTTTGCTTGTAATTAAATGATCTCTGCTAAATAGCTATTAAAAGCACAGCGTCCCTGCCTGATTGTGGCAAAAAGAGATATGTTGTAAGTGAGGAATGTGGTAAAGCACATAACAGAAAATTTCTAAATAATAACCTGGTTTTATCACCTAAAAGATGATAAAAAGTGTAACAAAGACCCTTCCTTACATTATCAGAGACCATGTATCAATGAAGAGAGCCCAGCTTTGCTATCTGGGCACTGTGCCACTGGATCAAGAGTGGCACACAACACAAAAGGGTTTATGAACCCACTAGGCCTTGGGAATGGGGCAGGAATGAACATGCTGTTAACGGAAGAGTTTCAGAAAAGATTACTCAATTCTGGGAAAGAAGAAAGCACGAGGAAAGAAACTCAGCACAGTCCCACCTTTATGTTGTTTGGTATAAGATGTAGTAGAGAGAAACTCTGAGAAGCTTTCAAGATTCTGTTATTATATTCTACAACAATAAAGCTCATTCCTGAAACCCCCATTGCTCCTGTTTCTTGACCTGGCCTGACTTGAAGGGCTGACAATGGGTAACATTCTAGTTTCCTTCACAGCACTTGATATCACAATTGAAAAATATACTACCTCAAAATAAGATTCAGTAAGCTTTCTTCCTAGGTAAATAGGTCTAGGATTACGGCTGAAAGACTAACATGATCTTTATAGGTGGGGAAGGTTTGTAACATGCCAGTGAAATATTTTTCAAGTGCATTTCAAATAAAGCCTCTTTGCTAATCTCGCCATTCCTTGGTAGCCTGTATGCATTATGTGGCCATCATCAGGTGCTGTCACCCACTTTCGCATATACTACTTAGTACATAGATAACTTTTTGTTTACATACGTTCCAGGTGGGATCCAGCTTTGGCTTTTTAGCTGTAGTGGGGAGACACCTTCTCTCAGGCACATTAATTGGGGGCTGCCACTGGAGCTGAGATAAGATAAAGCCATGGCTTTATCAGGCCCACTGACTGGAGGGAAGGAGATGGCTTGAGGACCCCAGTCATCCCAGGTAGAAACAAGATAAGCTCTCCGGCACTGACAGAAAATCGCTGGCTTCTGATGAATGTGCTGTTTTGATGTTGGTAATGAACAGTATGTGGAGGGGGAGAATGACAGGCCTTGGAGTGTGAGTGTCACAAGGTGAGATTGTGCATGTGGGAATTTATAGGAGTGTGAAAACAAAATTGTGTATGAATCAGCCATTTGGGGTGATTTGGGGCTAATTGCTGGATGTTTCTATTGTGTTATTTTTAAGGAAGGAGTGAAATATATTTCTCTTCTGCTTGAAAAAGAACTGTTAGCCTGAAAAGACTGCACACTCACCCGGAAAAGATGGCTGGGTCAACCATTTGGCTTTTCTGTAAATTGCTTTCTGCCAAATCTCAGGCTCATTTTGTTCAGGAAGTGCCCCAAATATACAGAAGCACCTCCTCCAGGCGTCTTCCCTTATATTGTCCTTCTCTTCTTTTCCAAGAAGTAATCATTCCCAGATGCCAGACTACTGGGAAGAGAAAAATGCCTAGTACATCTGGGCCAAGGGAGGGGAGGATAAATGATCCAGGAACAAGCCGTCCTTCTAGGTCCTTGGAATGTGGCTTGACAAACTCCGGCTAAAGTACTCCACAGACGTGCCCCACCTGAGGTCCCCTTCCCACTTGTACATACGTTTGCACTGAACCTGGTGGAATACCTTGACCACCCTGCTTGCTGATGCAGCCAATGGAGAAAGAGAGAATTGTCATTCAGCTCCTCTGAAGACAAATGTTTCCACAGCTTTTGATTATAAACAGAATCCCTTTCACTGGCAAATGATTTCTGGCCCTCCAGCCCCTTGAACTCATGCTCTTGAGATGTGCCATGTCTCACATATTTCCTGATCCTCATGCCCAGCCCAGCTGAACTTGTATAGCATACCCAAGAGAAGATACAATCACTGGAACTGGAGGATTCACCATCACTGAATTCTAGAGAAATAAAAGTATATGTTTTCTTGTGTTACAACAAGGTAACTCAGGATTAACTGAACCATGTTTACTGAATCAACCTGATTGCCTGGATTTACATAGTCTATTCATCCATTAATTAACTAATCACATTTTAGCATATTGGATTCACACAATACAAATCCAACTAGCATATTTTGTGAATCCAACCATTAAGTGGGTGTGTTGTATAAATGTCTACAGCAGGTGAGATGGATATTGTGGAAAAGAACTACTGATATTGACATATTAGGAATATAAACCTGGGAATTCCCTACTTAAAGTAGCTGGGCCTCCAGACTTTCAAGCTGTAAAAAGAGACTTGGGAGATAAAATATAGTGCTTGGTACTACAGATGTAAAAAAGTCTCTTGAGATCAGTATATGGAGCCTAATAGCACATGATAAATATAGGGGATGGCTATTTCTGAATCTGATCAACCTGGAAATATAGGGACTAACAATAACTACAATCAAACCAGAAGGTGGATTGCTTAATTCTGGATTGTCATCCTGCAACTTTATTCCTCTTGGGGATTCCAGAAGGAGACCACAACCCTGAAGATTCAGGTCAGATAATATCCTAAGAATTCATGGCTATGTTTATACAAGAGACTAGTAAAACCTAAAATGAGGTTAGTTTGTGGTTCTGCCTATTGTGGGAATTAAGCCATTGTTTTGGCATGTTGGACAAACAATGTCATCACATTAAGCCATAATATGGTATAATTCTGTTGCTATATCATTTTATGTTAACACAACAGTTGGGTTTTGTTAATTTGGGTTAAATGAGTTGTGTGAACCCAGCCAGTATGTCTGTCTAACATTATTGTTTAAGTATGGACCATCTATGATTAGGAGGATTTTTTATTCTGTTATCAAGGAGGTACAGGCTGTATTATTGGCATTCTAGATTTTTTTTAGTGGTTGCTTTATAGCCTAGACAACCTACTTATAATTATTACTTGTTCAGCTTGTCCCAGGATAGATGGGAACACTTCTCCTAAATTTGAAAATGAAAATAAAGGTTGTTGACTACTGTGGTCTTGGGACTGAGATATACAGGCAGCTGGCTATCCAGAGAAGTGCCTAGGTTAGGGAAGGGAGGGGTTAATTCTGATCAAAGACTTGGCTAGTTAGTGGGAAAGGAGGGGTTATACTTTAGCTGGGAGATAGGCAGCTCTGCTCAAAGGCTGGTTGGGAGAGACAAATCGATTTCCCTGTGGGGTCTTTTTGTTTGTTCTTTTTACTGAGAGACATTATGGTGAGACAGGATGACGCCAATCTGGAAATGGGCAGAGGGGGCCAGGGTATTGCTGTGGAAAGGAAAATGGAGGGAATACTAGATATTGATAGCAGGGGAGGAAGGTGTGGCAGCCTTTACTGATTGTAGATTACTAGGTAGATTTGCTTCCCATGTAGATTGACAACTTCCTACAAGGTACTAGCTAGGGAATGTCCAGATCCTTTATTTTCCATTGTCACTGAAATATTTGATAAAGAAACACCTATGTGCATTTTCTGCATGATTTCACCTTCCCTAACCTGTGCTTTCATCATTGTCCAGCTAACATGGCTGTTAGCTGTTTGCAGAGTAATGATAATCACATGGGGAGCTGGACTGAGATCTTTCTCTCTTGCTGAATGGTATCATGCTCCAGCTACTTCTCAGAATTAGACATGGGTGCACTATAATCTTTAGCTCATATATGTCTGGAGGGTACAGGTAACCATGTAACATACTTCTTAAGCAATCCTGCAAAAATATATATTTATGTGGTTCTAATGTTACTGATATCACTATTTTCTCTGCCTCTTTCCCATGTCCCTTGTATTAAGTAATCAAAGGGAGTGAAAGAAAATGCTCCCTGTGAGGGATCCAGTTTATTTTCTCCCAGGACTTTAAGGGTGTAAACAGCATTTTTCCTTTACATTTTGATGTACAGGCAAATTAGTGATGCCTTTGGATACTACATTTTTTGTAAACATGGGCCAAATCAGCTGAAATGGTGGAGTTAACATTTGACCAAGAGCTGCTTAGAATAACCTAGCTGGGAAAGTCAGCCCGGAGACTAATGTTTCTAAAATTCTTTTGAGTAACAGTAGCAGATTTCAGCATCTCCTTCAAAGTTTACTGAAACCTTGAGATCCAGGAGCAAAATAACAAATATATAAATAAGTATATATATTTAGCAGGCATATATACACACACACATGCTAAAAATTAAGGACTAGGTTGTTTTGGACTCCACTCAGCCCAGGAATTCATGAGAGTACTTAAACTAAACTCAAAAATCCATTCACATAAAAATGCTGTTTGTTTTCCAGCGTTTTTTTAATGAACCCAATTTTGTTTTAGTTTTTAAGCAGTTGATACTGCTAGACAGTTGAGAATTAAAAACAGCCCCAAACTTTCACTTCTCATGTTGGTTGCCATTGATGTTATTCATTCCTCTTGCATTTATAATACAGAGGGTGTTTTTCAGTCCTTATTTCATAGATCCCAAATCACAACAAGGTCACTGTGATTCTTCCAGAGATATGTTGAATCAAGACTGTAATACTATATACAAAATTGGTGGTAATCTATTGAGTTCAATGAGGTTTCTTTTTGAACAGATTACATGTGATTGTGCTGCAAGTGCCCTTGAGTGTTATGATTTTAATTTGGGTAACTAGAAGTTCATGACTAATCTGAGGTTCCAATCCAGGTCCAAGTTCACTGTTACTACCATAGGATTACAATATAAACATCTTATACATTCACAAAGTTCTATCTTACATCAGTGCAGGATAAGGCAATTGCCTATCCTATCACTGACCAAACTCTCCACAGTCTGGATATTTCCTTTGATCTTCCATGATAAGGCAATGGGAGTTCTTTAGGTTCTGAGTGATTTCCCTTGAAATATTTATCTACTAATTAGTGAATATAGTCAGAGTCCTACTTTTTTATACACTGTCTGCCTTACACCAAATGGAGATATCATTACTGGAAGGTTATTGGTATTCTCTGCTGTTTCAGTAGGAGCACTGTGAGGAAAGTGAGTGGGGATGATGATTGATTTGGAGTGTGAGACATATGAAGACAAAAGAACCGGGCAACCCAAATAAATAGAATAGAATAGCGATAGCATAATACTATTTTCAGATAATGGAGGTTATCTGGAACAGGTTGATGGAGCATAGACACAGAGAAAGGGATCCAGTTAACATTAGAATAATGGGTTGTCAATTTCACTGGACTTTTAAAAATAATCTGTTGCACAAATATATTTTAGGAAAGAGATGAGTCCAAATGGTCCTGCTGAGGTTTGGGGCAATTTGAGCTCCGGCCCTTTTGAATGTATTTTCTGTTCTGAAAAGCTGTAGCAGTTTTACTTTAAGAAAATCAGCTGGTTTGGAGATCTTTTAGCCTGTTATGTTTCCAAGGCTGCTATTTGTTTTCCTAGCAGGCTTTTGTTGCACTTCTGCATGTGTGGAGACTTGGATATTTTTTTCTGAGCATTGTACCTAAATTTTGAGATGTTGGGATGCAACCTATATCTTCTGCAGGCTCATGCTCCAGATGAGTTGGACTTCAACTCCCATAATACTTAGATGCCATTGTTGTACTGTCTAAGGATTAGAGAAGCTGCAGTCCAACACATGTGGAGGGCATCTAGTTGAGAAAAACTGGTCTGAAACAAAAATTTATTTCCTGTGTTGTTCACTTGCTTTTCTATAAGGGAATCTATATGATGTCTGGATGGCACATGGATGTTCCACATGTTATCAATGGTTTCTTGACTGACTTGGCTCTTGTTGAATTTTACTATGTACAGTATTTAGGTACAAGTTATCACAAACTTTGGTGTTCCAGTAAAGAAAAGGTCAATGGCGGGTATGAGAAATGATGACTGTGATGACTTAACATAGTGTTTCTCAACCTTGGCAACTTTAAGATGTGTGGACTTCAACTCTCAGAATTCCCAGAATGCCTGGCTGGGGAATTCTGGGAGTTGAAGTCCACACATCTTAAAGTTGCCAAGGTTGAGAAATACTGACTTAACACTTTAAAAATAAAATCCCATTTTTTTAAAAAATGGTCCTACTAAAGTTAAATCCCCCAATATCACTTTTCCTTTTGTAAGGATTTTGTGTGTGTGTATGTGTGTTTTGGTGAAAGGTGTCAGAAAGCTTAGGGTCACAGAAGAAGTTGAGCTTTCCTAACTGCAACCCCCAGTTTGTTTTGGAATAAACCAATTTCCCCCAATCAGCTGTGGTATGCAAACACAAGAGAGAAGATTAACAGAGAATTAACCCTTTCTTTTTTGCTGCTGAGACAGAAATGAGTTGCTAAAGAGGCCACACAAATATGGGACTATTCTAGAAACTCCCATTCTGTGATCATTTTACTGACCCCCACCACACAGAAAGGGGATGGGACTCAGTAAGTCTCCTATAACACCATCCAACGCGGCTTTGATTCCAGTCAAGCCACTGGATTTTTCCTTCTCCCAGATAGGAAGAGAGGGACAGTTATGGCACTCAGTTTTCTTTGTAGTGGATGGGTTTCCTATTATGAAGATCACTTCCTATTTTACCAGAGAATCTGGGTTGCCTGCTGCCGGCTCATGGTTATTAGTGTTTATTCCGGGGTAGCAGCAGACTGTGTCAGCTGTGTTGTGTGAACATTGCTGCAGAGTTCAATACAAGTCTTGATGTTTAAGTGCCCTTTGCTATGTTCCCAGCCTGGTTTTGTTGTTGATCCTTGGTTTGCAAAGATTCTGGAGTAGTAGAAGACTCAGAGCAATGTATACATACATCTCTTTTAGGGTCTGCAGGTAGAGGTAGACACTTCTTTTCCTAAGTGACTCATTACATATTCAGATGCAAAGTTACTTGTCTGATTTTGCTCATTAAGTTTCCTGACCTCAGACTTCCTGACCCTCAGTCCTGGTCATGTGAAGGCATGTATTCTGCCCCTAAGTTTCACTACCATCTCATTCATATTCCCAAGATTTCATGGTTTTGCTGGCCCTACTTTCAAGCAAATTGGAATGATTGACCAATTTAGGCTACAGCTGCTGGAGTTAGAATAGTACCCCATTTCTCTTCAAGCACCCAGTTTTTATCCTCTGTTAGAATGAACTGCCATACAGTTTGTTTAGGGCCTCCTAAATTAGTGTGCAGTCATCCACTATCTGAACTTAGTGTTAAAGTTGCCAGCCCAGGTGCCACCCCTTCTTTCAGACAGCAAAATGTCTTGGGATGGCCTTTTCCCAGATGTCAGCACAGAGTCTAGTAAAAATAAACTTAAAAGGCCACAGAATTACCTTTCTGCTCAGGGGTTGATGAAAGGCCTGTGCAGGATAGGCTTAAAGCCAGCTGGATAGATACTCCTGTCTGTCAAGACACCCTCATTATTACCTCTCTGATCTCCCAGCGTAGGGGACTTCAGTGCTATTCATCTTTGGAAAGGAAGAAATATTAGTGCATCAAATTCCTGCTACATGACTGACTGATTGGATTGGGCTGCTTTCTTATGCCTAGGTAACTTCCACTCTGCACATTTATTTCTGCCTTTCTTCCTACCCTGTAATGCCCTTCATTGCCTTCTATGCAGAAAACATAAGGTGTTCAGTGTCTTATGACTTTTCAGTTCCTTCAGTTTCTCAACTTTGTAAAAATTTCTCTTCCATGTATATGGATTTGCAGAGCTAAAGCTTTGATCAAATTGTAATTGTAGCTAATGAGCCAAGGCACCAGCACCCCTTCACCATCTTTTCATGTTCTGTGACTGCTTTCTAGTTGTAGTTTGAATCTTGGCACTGGATTTGCAGAGGAAGCTGGTTTGGAGGACAAATAACTGCTTTGCAAGTTCACTGGGCCTGTGGTGCACCTGTGCCTGTCAGTGACATGCTGGGCTTAGCTCAACCTTTCCGCAGGGCAGCGTGGGAGACAGGAAGGATCCTGTGTTTACTGCAGATCTGTACTGTCTCAAAGTCCATCTGAAAATGCACTGATACCCTCATCTAGGATCAGGCAGCTCTTGCATCACAGGTATGGTAATAATGTTCCATTCTAATTAGTACTGTCTGTCTCAGGCTGCTCATAACAAAATCCCACATCGCTGCACTGTTCTCTGTAGGCCCTGTCTTTTATAGGGCTAGGATTTCAGAGTTAAAGTTTGTTTTGACATTCTATTTACTGCAAGACATAGCACTGGCTGAGCTGCTCACCTAGATCAGTAGCTCTCAAATGTTTTGGTTTCTGGACCCTTTACGTTCTTAAAAATTATTGAGGACCCCAAAGACCTTTGGTTCATGTGGGTTATACATATTGATATATACTGAATTAGAAATTAAAACTGAGAAATGCTAAAATATTATTTAACTTCGTGGACCCCCTAAGAGATTTTGGGGACCCCTCAGGGTCCCCAGATCACACTTTGAGAAACACTGGCCTAGATAAGCAGTCCTAGGTCCAAAGAATTCTTTGTTCAGTCCCAGGTCTGTTTTGGTTTGTTCTGTAGTTTCCAACAGCTCCGTGTTCTTGTCAGGAGGTTGTTGGTTACAAATGGCTATTTAAATCACAGAAAACATTGGAGAAGTCTAAAGATGATTCTAAAGGAAATGGTGAAATGCTTTGGCAAGGCAGGAGAAGAATGCGTATAGAGAAATACTGAGAGCACGGATGATAAGAAATCCTGTGATGGTAAGAAACCTTCTTTAAATCATGAATAGGGTCTTCAGATTTGGGCAATCTCTGTGATACATAGAAGGGAATCATTGGCTGAAGCTTCTCCCATCAATCCATGGCAGCCCTGGGTATTGGTGAAGCACACAGAAGTGGGACTTTTTACAGAACCCTTTAGTGATGGCCACATTCTGACCCTACTGGCCTCACATTACTCTTGGCTCATAAACCTGCCTTATCTCTATAATGCATATGCAAGCTCTTGTCTCTGAAGCTCTGGACTATGTTTTTGGCCATTGCTCTCCTCATCTGTGAAGGAGTAAATTGCATCTGGAGACTGCTCAGCTTGTGCTGTGTTATGCTGCAGCTCCCCATATTAATGCATTCTTCCTGGCTGGTAGGTGGGCTGCAGATATGCTTGCTGCTTTTGTGCCCCCTTGACCTGAATCCCTTTCCTTAGACAATGCTGGATCAGTTTGCGGGCCTTGAGCAGCAGGAGGGCTTTGTCAAGCTTTGGGGGTATAAACTGTTCTGATGTCTTTCCTGATTCAGCTACATTTATAATGCGCTCCCCATCTGGCAGAGCTGGTTGGCTTACAGGAAGGTATGAAATATGAACTGAAGACCTGCAACAGGGAATCCCAGAAGGCTTGCTGTCTGAAACTAAGTCTCCCTTCAGCATTATCACTACCTCACTGCCATGGAAATGTTGGCAATTTCTTCTTGATTCTTCCCCTCTCCTGGGGTCTGGATGCTTCAGAAGGTTTAAGAGGAGATGATAAACCGTGACAGTGTAATGAGGGCACAAAAATTATCAGAGTTATGGAGGAACCAACAAGATGATGGACTCCTCTTCATTTGATGTATTCAGGCAGAGGCTAAAAAGCCCTCTGTTAGGGGACCTTTGCTTTGGATTCTTGTCCTGAGCAGGATGTTGGATTCAGTAGCCTACATGACCCCTTCCAGTTCTATGATTTTAGGGATATGATATTGGAATCAGAGTAGGAATATATAGAACTGCATCTTCTTAATCAAATTTCTCCTTGCTTTCCTAATAGCAAAATATCAAGTTCTTTTAGAACAGCTTTCTTCAATAGGCTACTCTCCCGGTGTCAGATTACAACACTCACCATCCACAACCATAACATCCAATACCATGCTGGAGATTATGGGAATTGTAGTCTAAGGCATCTGAAAGATATCGAGTTTATTTGTTTATATTTATCTGTTAGGGTTCTTTGCTGCTTCATTTGTCAACTGGCTCTGAGTGGCTTAAATTCCTGCCATATAAGAACAAGGTTAAAATAAAAAAACAAACAAAAAACAATATAGATAATATATTCCTATCCTGAGGAATCATAACCCCATATATTCTTACACAAGAGGAATCCTCTCAGACAATCTCTTCCTTAAAGACCTTTTGAAATAGCCAGGTTTTAATAGTGTCCCTGAATCCCAGTAATGTTGGGTCAAGCCAAATCTCTGGAGGGATGCTCTTCCAGAAAAGGGGAGATACAATTGACTATTGCACTGCAATAGTCCAAGTGGGAGAAGAGTAAAGCAAGAGGTACTATGAGAAGGGCGTCCTGCTCCAGAAGAGGTAACAACTGGCACACCAGTTGAAGCTGTGCAAAGGCTCTCTCGGCCACAGCTGCCATCTGCTCTTTGAACAGGAGCTATAAGTCTAGGAAGATCCTCAAGTTATGAAATAGTTCACTTTGAGGGAACATAACTCTGTCCAGAAGCAGAGATGGAATAACCCTGGAGTATGTCTTTGACCTTTTGGGAGTGAGCCTGAGATTGTTCCTTCCCATCCAGATCCTGACAGCCTCCAAACACTGCAACAGCTCTTCAACTGCATCACCTGTTCAACTCAGGGCTAAGATGTATATCTGGGTGTCGTCATATTGATGATACATAGACCCATGTTGATGGATGACTTAATTTTAATATGCTTTTTTCTGCAGATATGCCTACAATCAGTAAAACGTTTTCTATTCTGTGCTGCACCAATCCTTATCTCTTGTCTTGGAAATCTACCACAATGAAACAAACCCTCTCAGATCTCACTTCTTTTCTGTTCTTTGCAGGACAGCAACATCTAGAAAATGCTGTGTAGAATGGGAGATGATATCCACGTCTAAAGCTATTCATTTCACAGATATGAGTCATCATATGCTAACTGTATGCCAGACATTTACATATCACCTCTGTTATTAATTTTTGCATGTGACAGAGTTCATAACTAGCACCTCACTTGTGATATAGCACCTCTAGTCTTGTTCCTCTATGATATCTGAAGTTGTAACTTCTCTAATTTTATCCTCTGGAAATGCATACTTGATAAATACAAGAAGCATTATTCCCTCGTCACATATCATGTTAATTATACACATGGAGGTTTAACAGTGAAAAATCTACATGATTACCTGGAATGAAGTCTCGTTGCGTTCAATGAAGCAAGTCCCAAATTAGTACAGCATGTACACATCTGCAGCTTTTTTCCACAGTTCCATCAAATTTTGTGAGATATAAACTTGTATATGACTGCAGTATAAGAATTTGTGAGCTGCACTAGCTCTCAGTAGACTTCGGGGTTCAGCTCAAGGTGCCGGTTGTCACCTATTAAGCAGTACATGCAGGGCTACCATTCTCCAGTTATTTCTGCCTGTTCCACACATTCTAATAGGATAGGTACGCCCTTCCTTCCTTGAACCAATGTCACCTGATGGGACCTGGAAGGCATGCATTTCCCATTGCAGCAATTGTCCTCTGGCATGATTGCCCCCTTCTCCTGATACAGCATTGATCCTAGCTCCGTTGACTTTTAGGAAGGCATTAAGAACTTGGTTTTTCCCCTGGGTGCCAGGGCCAGGATGATAGGAGAGCCCACCTTGTGAAGTGTTTTGTATATTGAGGGGTCCCAATTTTCTATTTCTTTTGCTGTTGTAGTTTTATTTGTAATTTAATTTTTGGTTATTCTTTATTGATGTATGCCACTCAGAGTTGCATTTATCTGAGTTTGGCAGCCATATAAATTTTGTAAATATAGATAAATAAATCTCAAAAGACATATTAGGTTATGCCACAGATTGGGTACCTAATATGCATAGAACAAGCATGCACTGATCCTTCTGAGAAACTGATGTAGTCTTTCCATCCACCTAGTGCCCTACTTGCAACAATTCCAACTTCTAAGTCAAGAGTGGCACTCCCATTATCTTTAGCCCCAACCAGAATGCCGATGGTTAATAAAACTGATTCTGATCAAGAGTATTCCTATAGCAGTTCCTCATCACTTTTTTCTGTTATTTAGGGATAGGGTGAGAAAAACATGTAGGACTCACTCAGGTTCCATGGGTCACCTGTAGGGTTCATATTGTCAATTTAGACAGCAATGGGAACAGTTGCACAGCAGGAACTGGAATAATCTCCTTGAATAATGACTTGCTTGACAGCAGACTACTGAGATTTTGGAAGCAATGTAAGTTTTCCCTGATTCTAACAAAACACTGCATTGTCTATCACAGAGAGAGACAGCACATTGCACTGAACTCTGGTTTGTTGAATAAACCCACAATTAGCTGATTTGCACAACATGCTACACCATAAATCATGATTGTGGAAGTTCAGTTGTATACCAGAGTTTCTCAGGGTAGATATGTCAGTTTTGTCAAGAATCAACAGTTTTGATCGAAGCAAATATTTGTAGCTCAGGGTTGAACTGTGGAGCCCTTGGTGCTCTCTGAGCCTTGTTGTTTTCTTGCAGACATTTCATTGCCAGACTAGGCAACATCTTCGGTGTGAACTGAACATCTGGCACTGAAGATGTTGCCTAGTCTGGCAATGAAATGTCTGCAAGAAAACAAGGCTCAGAGAGCACCAAGGACTCCACAATCAACAGTTTTCCAGATTTGAGGTGAAAAATTGCAAGGCAAAAAATCAATTAAGCCAGGGGAAGTGCAGGAAAAAGAAGTACTAGGATTGAACCCCAGTGGCTATAAGAAAGGGCTGCACTCCATATTGAGAGAGGATAATCAGTTGTTTCAAGTAGCTTAATATGAAAAAAAGCTTTTTAGGTATCTGTGTCAATGTTTGTGTCTAAGGGATCATCAGCGCATCCTGCTTGTTCAGGGACAAAGATGCCCCAGAAACCATTTGTGAAGGCATGAACATTATGACATCATCCTCAACCTGCCCCTGGCACACTGTGAGGGCAGCCTCCCCCCATCTTTTCTTGCTTCTCATCAAAAATGATCTCTTCTGACTTTGCCAGCACATGTGGTGCTTGTGGAACTTCATTTCATTGTAAGCAATGCTGCCACTCCAATTACCCAGTGGATGTTGTAGTGGGCTTGCCTCCTCCCCTCTGGTTCTTGGTCATTGCCCACCAGGACCATTTCATCTTGAGCTGGTGGGCTGCCTGCCCTTCTTTGGAAGGAACCTCCCAAAGCCTGGCCCTGCTTCAGTTTATGAGGTACACTTTAGGTCTTACTTGGACTCTTTATCTATATGAAAATATCAGTGTCTTGGAATATGAATATACTGCTTCTGGTATGGGTGAGGCATTTGTGCATTACTGAATAGTTCAAGAGTTTTAGTGAGTGTGAGCAGGTGAAGTGGTAGTTGCTTTTATCTTGGAGCCCCTGCCTTCAATTTACAGAGCTATATCCCCCATAAATGCAGTAAGGTGGTGCCATTTTGCCTGTTTTAATGCTATTTGTGTACTCCATGGGAGACTTCTGGGTGCTGTGGCCACTTTCTATCAGCGTTCCTTTACAAACCTTACCCAAGAGGGATGTTTGGGAGCTGGGGTGAAATTCACAAGAATTCTTCCAGTTTCCCCTTCTAGTCCAAATGACAGGAAGAAGAGTAAACCCACCTATCTTCTCTGGTAAGACTGGCGAACCAAAAGTAGTCCATCTTGCAGGCCGGTGACTGGATGGCTGGAAGCCTCTCCCCACAGCTCTCCACCCCACTGGGCTAGTTTTGGACAGAGATTTACCAGACTTGCAGAAGACTAGTAGCTTCACTGTTCTTCCTGTCACTTGTGCTCTCAGAAGCCCAGTGTTCAGTAGGCCTATGCTCAGAAGTCCAAGTGGCCAGTGCAAGGCCATCAACAACCTGTCATTTGGGTAGCTTGAAAGGTGACTAAAGTCTCCATCCCAGGCACCCACCCAAGCCCACCCTGACACACTTTAAGGAAAGGATTGCCAGTTGTTTTCTCTGCTGGTAACTGACCCTGGTTGGGAGGGGAAACAAAGCTGAGGAATTTTCCTGTGGATGTCAGGAGAAAATGGGATAGAGAAGGGGAATGTGGGTGGGGGGAGATGATGTAGAGCTCTTGTGGTCAGGGCCGCAACTAGGGTCTGTGTCACCCGGGGCAAACATGGATTCCGCACCCATTTTGGCACCCCCCAGCACTCAATTTGGCGACCCCCCAAGCTCATTTAGGCTCCCCACCAGCGCAGCACCCAGGGCACATGCCCCGGTTGCCCCCCCTAGTTGTGGCCCTGCTTGTGGTGCCAGTATTTTGACCTGAGGAGTAACTGGCACCCACAGAAGCCTCCCTCTCTTGTGCCCTGCTTCTGGGAAAGAGAGAACCATGACTCTGCTTCCTTTCTGAGGCAGAATAAGGGATGCCATGCAGGCAGCACTTGAACTGCCTACGGTATTTGATAACAGGACTTTAGTGCTGCTGTAAGGAGGCATCCTGAGTATTCAGCCAAGTTGCAGCCTAAACATCTAGCCAAGCTATGCTGAGACAAGTATCTGCCAAGTATGTCTGTTTCTTAAAATTGTGGTATATTGGTTGATAGCCTTTGGTTCAAGAGTCATTTTAATTGCAGCTCCCTTATGCCTTTTACTAAGAAATGTGTTATAGTGTATTATTCCAAAACACTAAGCCAATTGATGGTTTGCTTGTTTGTAGTTTTGAGAATTGAATGAAACCAGTCAGTATGATTGGTAAGCTGGGGTTTATGGTTGAACTTATTATGTGAACCAGATAATTCCATAAAATACTCAAAGCAAACCATGGTTTAACATTTTGTACAAACACAGCCTGTACATTTTCTAGTTTTTTAAATCACTTTATCACTTTAGCAATGCAAGTTTAATTAAGGCATCAAGTTATCCCTATTTCAGCAGAAGCATAAGATGTGTGATTATCCTTTCACCCTCATAAAACAATGTAATGATAACATTCTAAATGTTGGATAAATGGATTCTAATCCACAAAAGCTAAGTATTTTTCATCTCTAAGATGCCACGTGACTATATGTTACTGTTTTATCATATGCATGCCATCAAAACCAAATCTGGGCCTGACAATGGGAGACACTAACCTCACTTTTGTGGCAAATATACAGTATAAGGATACATGTTTCTTTGTGTATCTAATAAGGCTTTGTAAAAATGTAATATATATAATATATAAGATAATCCTGGTTGCAAAGGTCACAGTGATCAGGGATCTACAACGCCTTTTTCTCCAGACAGACGTAGGATCTATAGTAGCACCAATGGCTACGTGTTCGTTAAGCCAATCTTTCCCAATTAGTCACTGGATTAAGTGGATGTTAGTTGCAATTTACAAACAAGATTCTTACAGATGTATATAATGGATGGTTACTATGAAGTATGGTAATCTTTTATTGGAACTATTGTTTAAAATTTTATATGCTACATACATGTCTGAGAAGCCATCCTATATAATCCTTGAGTTGCTTTCTTTTGTGATTGTTTTCATTTTTCTTCACTTTATTAAACAAATAAAGGCAGGCCCCATCATTTCCAACATAGTGCCCTCCATTTCTATTGGTCTATAACTTCCAGGGGTCATCATTCCATCATCTCCAGCCATGCTGAGTGGGACTGATGTGGGAACTGTAGCTCAACACGTCTGGAGACTACCAATTGGGAAAATCAAGTTAAACTCTCCCTCTTGTTCTAAACTGCTGCGAGTTGCAAGATTCAGCAGCACACAAAAATAATCAGTCCGTTAATCCCCCTTGTAGAAACCTCAGAAGTGATTGTGGAGGTGCTCCTGCTTTTTCTCCTTCGTTTGCATATATCTTTCCCTCACCGAGGCAGAGGGAATCAAAAGAGAGCAATGCAGGAAAGAGCAGCAATAGCAGAAGTAGGCACCGCTACACACGCATCTGCTTAACTTGGAAACTTACTGAGAGTTTGGGTGTGCATGCACTGCCTTCGCACTTTTGTCATTTTTCCAAATGCATTCAGCTCCTGAAACTGCAGGACACTTCCATTCCTTTTCTAATGTCATTTTCACTTTCAGCTTTTCTTTTTTCATTTTGTCTATACATTGAAACCTATAGATAATGCCTTCCCTCAGCCATGCATATAAAGTGACAGAGCTTTCTCTTGCTAAAAGATGTCTGAAAGAGGAATTCTGGAAAATGTTTTTCTCATCTTCCTTCCATGATCAGCAGCATTTCATAATTTGCCAGTATAAACTGCTGTTAAAATAGAGGGGCCTTTCGTTCCTTTGCCTTCAGCTACCCTTCTGTGATGCTTCTTTTCCCTTAACTGCCTTTCTCTAACTCTATCCCTTTGCTTATTGTACCAGATCCAATTCTAACTCTTTGTCCATTCCCCTAAATCTTTCTTTCTACAGAAGTTACATGCCCAAGTATAATAACATTGGAGGTTTAGTTACAAAATCCTTTGCATCAAAGTAAAATTTCTATGGAGCAATCACTAATGATATGCAAATACATTATGCTTGTAAAGAATCCTTGGCTGCTGCTGTTGTTTTTAATGATTTGATCTTCCATCCAATCAGTTACAAAAGAAAAGTAACAAGTCAAAGCTTCTTTGCATGCATAATATCAAGAAGCTAATTATTTGCTTCTGGGTAATGATCAAAAGATCATGCTAAGAACTGGAACATTTCAGGCTGCATATATCTACAGTACTCAAAGGCACACTAGGTCCTTAAGTCTAGCATCTTCACTTTTATCAGAGATACACACATGCAGCCTTTTAATATTCATTGGGACAAGTAATTTTCTGACATGATTCATTTACCAGGCTAAGCCATAATGTGATTTGTTTGGTTTTGTGTTAGTGTAATGTATAATCTCAAAAACGTTGGTTTGTAAACTATGGTTTATGCTTAGTGTGTTGTGCAAGTCCAGTCAACTGTGGCTTATTTTATGGTTAAGCAAACAATAATATAGTATATTTACGAACCAAGCTGTGGTCTCTTTGTCACACAGACTTAACACATAACACTAAGGGATTATTTGTTTAACCATGTTTTAATACATAAACCTCAACAGGCTTAGTTGGGTTCATACAATAAACCAAATCAAAGCCAAACAAACCACATTATGGCTGAGCATTTTTTATGAACCAGGCACCAATTTGAAGGACAATTGAACTTATTTCACTCAAAATACAGATTATGATTAATGGGAGTAATTAATAGAAGTAGGAACTGATGGGAAATAAATAATTAAATGCATCTATTGTTCAGCTTAATTCTTTAAATTGCTTTGGATAAAGAGAGTGATTTAGGCAATCTAGGGTAGATGCAGATTCATTGAAGAATTTATTTGGGTGATTTGACTAGGAAATCATTTGACTTGTTTCCTGAGAAACTGAAATGTACTTTACTGGGTATTTCTGAATTAATGTCCATACATATACTGTAAATCAGCTTTTTCCAACTTGACCCTTTTTAGCAAAATGTTGACATACCTAAGTGTTTTTGGGATGGTTTGTGGGTCAATGCCCAATTACTATTATTAATTTTTTTTTGTAGAGTCCTTGGTGCTCTCTGAGCTTGGTTGTTTGCTTGCAGAAATTTCATTACCCAACTAGGTAACATCATCAGTGAGAGGGAATGTGGGGTTTGCTGGAGATCCTCTCCAGCAACCAACACCCCAAAAAGCAGGGATCAATGGCAAACAAACAGTCAAGCAGAAAACAATACTCTAATCAAGGAACTACCAAGGAGAAAACCACACCCCTGCTAACACTGGCAGGGCAAGCTACGGGATATCAACAGGGAGCAAATCCCACACTCACTTGCACTGATGATGTTACCTAGTTGGTTAATGAAACGTCTGCAAGCAAACAACCAAGCTCAGAGAACACCAAAGGCTCCGCAGTTCAACCCCCGTATATTCTCTTCTATAGGTAAATATTTTTATTAGAATTTTTAATACAATAAAAGTATAAAAAATTAAAAGAAACAAGATAGAAAATAAGACAAAAAAAGAAGTGAAAAGAAAAAATATAGAATTATGACTTCCACCCTTCTTTCTATTGAGTAATTGCCATCTTACTCTTTCCCCTCTCTAACAATTTTTAATCCCCACATCCATAAATCTTCATTTCATTCTTCTTTCAACAAAAAGTCCATATAAGGCTTCCAGCTACTGCAGATCAATATTACTATTAAACCAGAATTATTTCTATTGGGTTTTATGGGTGCTGAACTAGAAAAGAAATAATGGGAAATGAACATTATATATGGTAACTGCAGCAAGATTATTGTACTCACAAAGATGGAAGAATAATGTAATACAGTAGAAGACTGGATTATAAAATGGACGGAGCTTGCAGAAATGGCAGAGCTGATCAATTTGGTCAGGAAAAAAACAAGACTTTTTTAAATTCCCCAAATTGTTGATGTCTCAAGCAATGTGCCTTTCTGCAGAGTGAAGAATTGTTAAGGATTTTACAGAGGTAGGCATGCCTTTCATGATAGATACATGCAGATCAACATGCGGTAAGCTAAGCAGTTGGCAGTTTGGCTGGATATCAATTATACAGCTTACTTTAGCACCAGATTTACTTCCCATCCTTTTGCTCTGCCATACAATATGGCTGCTTTGGAAATAGTAAATCAAGTAGGAGCACCTGGAAAGCAGCACCATCTGTTAGAAGTCATCTTAGGCCAGTTAGCTTAATGACAAAAAACAAATAGTAATGCCATATGAATGTTACTTTTATTTCAGATTAAAGACATATATTATCTATAGCAGTGGTTCTTAAACTTTTTTCTCTCAGGACCCCTTCCCACTTTTAAGAATTATGGAGGCCCCCCAAAGAGCTTTTGTTTGTATCGGTTATACTTATCAATATTTACCATATTAAAAATTAAAACTGATGCATTCGCTGCCATTACTGCTTCTCACGATTGTTTGATGGGATTTTAATATTGCATTATTTTTCAATTATAGGCTGGCAAATAATTTTGATTTTTGTGGATCCCTAAGAGGGTCTTAGGGACCTCCAAGGTTCCTGGGATCATGCTTTAAGGAACACCAATTTATAGCAAGTCTCCCTTGAGTCAAGATTGACTCTTAGTGATTACATGGATGTGCACATGCAATTTTCTTAGCAAGAGAATGAATAGAGTTTGCCATTGCCTCCTGGGATTTTTTTCCCCATCTTCCCAGTATAATCTACAGCTCTGTATGTAACTAGGGCAAAAGCATAGCTACATGTAAGTTAATTAAGAGGTATAATACCTGCACAAACTTCTTTTTTGTTATGTGCATTCATGCTGGGGTCATGTTTGCTGTGAATTATTTAGTGCATTTTTGTACTGACTACTCTTTACCACCAAGATAATGCAAACAGCACAGAACCACGAAACAACATCTACATGATAAAATGCTAAAACAGCGAGATCTGTAATGTAATGCTTAAACAATATTTTAAAAACAGTAGGGTAAGTTTAAAGATGTGGCTTGATATCCTTCCTTACAGTAGAGAAAATGGGGACTAAGTAAAGCTCCAGCAAGAGTGAGATCTACAATCTGAGAATGACAGAGAACAAAGTCCCTGCACATGGCCATTGAATAGGTTTTGCATGTGACTATGTGGCGCAGAGCGGTAGGCGGCAGCATTGCAACCGAAACTCTCCCCACGACCCGAGTTTGATCCAGCGGAAACTGGATTCTTGGGTAGCCGGCTCAGGTCAACTCAGCCTTCCATCCTCCCAAGGTTGGTAAAATGAGCACCCAGCTTGCTGGGGAAGGTGATGACTGGGGAAGGCAATGGCAAACCACCCTGCTCTATAGTCTGCCAAGAAAACGTCGCAAAAGTGGCATCCCCCCAAAGGGTCAGACGTGACTCGGTGCTTGCACAGGGGACCTTTCACCTTTTTTTCATATGTTTAAAAAAAACTCTCTGCTGTAGATCTCAACAAGTAGTCAGGTGCATAAAGGAAGAAGCTGACTCTAAGTAATAGTTACTTATCTAAGTAACTATTATCTATTACTTATTACTATATATTTTTATATAACTATAAAAATGCTCTCTTACCTCCTTCAGAACCTATGACAAACTCCAACTTCCTGGTTACAAGTTTTATCATAGCACTGATTCCATGTGAGGCTGGTTACATCTGTCTATTCACAGCCACACTATTGCTGCTGCTAGAACTTCAGCAGTCACTTCAGATTTTGAACACAAGCCCTAGCCAACATGGTCAATGGGCAGTAATGGTGGGAGCTACACTCCAACATCTTCAAAAGGACTGCAAGATACCCCCCATCTAGTTTTAACCATAAGCAAACAGAAAGTTTCAGGTTGGAAATAAGATTGTAATTACGGGATCCACATTATTGACTACAAAGCTTATGTAGGTATGGTGATTTTCAGTCTTGTGAAATCTTTTTTTTCCCCTTAAAATCCTAACATTCATCAGATGGATTAGAAGGATTAGAATTTATTTTGCATTCTGACACTGGATAAATTTATAGTTCTTTCACAGAAAAATCTAAGTTTATTATGCCATTTTTTTTTCATTTCAGTAACATGTCATGAATTTTTTTGCTATCAGTTTTAAGCAACTGGTAATTAGAATCCTTTGCAGATTTACTGCAGTACACACAATAGGGCCTTTCCCCATTGCCAAATTACAGTTCTCTGTCCATCCTCAGAAAATTGCCCACATAAAGTCTGCTGTCCCAACTGCCAATCACCATCTTTACTCTAAAGCATCTGTTCTGATATGTCACTGAATGGTGGTGTTCTGATTTAGGGTGTGTAGAGAATGTTAAGGCCATTGGTTAAAACCCTCCATTCTTGCTGCTGTCCCCTTCCTCAAGACTGCCACCTGAAGGGAAAACATCTGCTACTCACTATTCTGCGTGATTGGCAGTTGGTTTTGTTAGATGGTTTAAACCTACGGGTTTAGCTATCTCTCAATAGCCATTATCCAGACAGCCAATCGGCCAAGTGGTGAGAGCTGATCCTGCTGTTCTGGGCAGCCTTCCCCTACCCTGAAGATCAGACTCTGGCCAAATGAGCCAAATCCAAAGTATCACAAATACTGTATACCAGGTAGAGCTAGATTTGGCTCATTCCTTCCTTCTGAATATTGCGGCAGACTCAACTGAAGGACATCACTAGGCTTTATTAGCATGAGGTGAAAGTTAGGAGAGGCACATGACATGAAAACAGTCTAAGTATTTGCCTTGGGGTTCACATTTGTCTGACAACAGCAGATGGATGGGGACGCAAGAATTATTCAAAATGCTTTAAATCCATCTGCTGTTGGAAATCTGACCAAAATTTCTTTTGCGTGCCCTGATAAATAGTTCTTGCAATGGATTGATGTCCTGGCTGTGTCCACAAAGTTCATCTGCATGTGACTTATTTTTAAATTAATCTATCCACTTCTGCTACTTGAAAAATGATTATATAAACAAAATAGTACTGGAATTAGTGAAATACGGACACAAAAAACATTACAGTACTCTTTCTTTCATAGCCCTATGGATGGTTTAACTCATGCTTGCTTTGTAGTCATTGATGTATAGTAAGTGATGGATGGAATAATGAAATGAGCAATAACTCTGGTTAGAATACAAAAGTTCCCAGAAGAGACTTTAGCTTGGGATAATTCATTGATAAATATTCACAATGCTTATGTTTCACTGGCTTTGAGATAATATTCTGTCTCAACAGATTGCACCTGTTTTAGACAAGAACTGGTTATTCAGTGTGGCTAAATAGATTCCCACCAGTCCTGCATCCAATTTTTTGGGAGGAAAAAAATGCTGGTGAAGCTTTTAGGAAGCAACAGAGTGATTTTTCTCCTACTGATCTCATACACACTGATTCTCAAGTTTTTTATTAAAAGATTAAGAATTGTGGGTTGTTTTTTCTGTGAGAAGCCCAGATAGTGG
The DNA here is from genome assembly GCF_035149785.1 of Candoia aspera. Classification (NCBI taxonomy): domain Eukaryota; kingdom Metazoa; phylum Chordata; class Lepidosauria; order Squamata; family Candoiidae; genus Candoia; species Candoia aspera. The sequence continues at coordinate 46,501,401 of NC_086158.1, read as the reverse complement.
AAAGACATATATCAGTATATTGCCTTGCATGTAGAAGACCCAAAGTGGGGTTTCTGGAATCTCCATCAAAAGAATTAGGAAGAGCTCTGTCTCTGAACAGATAATACTAGTTTTAATAGCCCAGCTGTCTGAAGTTGGCATAATAGCTTGATCTGTTCAGATGCAGTTCTATTCTCTCTCCCCTGAGTAGAGGCTGAGATCACCACTTGGCCCAGCTAGATGGTGAGAGGGAAAATGCACTCTACCATCTGCCTGCCTGCCTGCCTGCCTGCCTGCCTGCTACCTGCGGCAAAAAGTTTCCTCACACATTCAGGCCTTTGATTGCATGCTTCCAGCAGAGAATTACCCAGGATTGCATCAGCTGCTAGAGCTCAAGAGATCAGCCCTGGTGGGCTTGCTGCCAAAATTTTGCTCTAGAAAGAGCTGCCCCTCTGGGTGGCCTTGGGGCCAAGTGCACCCCACTTTTTATTTCTGTATGCTTATGTACATGTATTTTATTTAAATAAATATGACCTGGGGTCAGGTTGTTTGTGGGACTGCCTCTCTCTGAGGGAATCTGCCCATTCTACTGGGTTAGACAGGGTGGGCACACTCCAGGTCTCTTCCCTTAAATGTTGCCATCTGGTGGGTTGGGCCTTCTCTGTGGCTGCCCCTACCCTTTGGAATAGCCTCGCCACTGAGATTCAGAGAACCTCCACCCTGTTAGCCTTCCAGAGGGCTGAGAAGACCTGGCTCTTGGCCCACACTTGTAGCTAGGATAGGAGTGATCCCAGCAAATGCAAGGGTGTGTAGAGTTTATGGGATATTGCAGTGCTGTGGTTGAGAAGTATGGTTTGGTTGGTTTTATTTATTCTGCTTTTACTGATTATTATTGTGAGCTGCATAGGATTATCTTGTATAAGATGGGCAGCCATATAAGTTTCTAAATAAATAGGAGAGTACAACTTTGCCCCTGCAGAAGAAGGGGAGCAGTCTGATGGCTAGCTTCACTTCCTTTCAGGTTGTAGCCTAACCAAGGAAGTCAAGGTGACAATGATGGTCCAACTTAAATGGTCCAACTTAAAAACAAGGTCAGTTGCTGGTGAAACATATTTTATCCGAGATTTAATCCTGGATGATAGTGCTGACCTGGTGTGTATTTCAGATGCCTGGTTGAAAGAAGAGGATGGAGTTCAACTCTGCCAGATTTGTCTTCTGAGTTATTTTATAGTATGACAGGCTAGCAGTGAAAGGTTTGGAAGTGAGTGGCCATAAACTATAGAAATTCCATCTTGCTGACAAGATGTTTGATTTGGCAATCTGCCAAATGCTGCTCTGGGTGGGTAGGGTAGGGTAGGGTAGGGTAGCACTGAGATAGCACTGCAGTCCTGGATATGCAGCCCTTATCAATAAAGAATAGGCTCACTTTTCTTCTCCTTGTAACAAAGTTTCACGGCAACGAACAAGCAAGGGGCTAGGAACTAGATACGTGGGGATGGTGTTTTGTACAAGTCATTTCTTTCTCCTCCTGGAAAAAAAGAACTCAGAAACTGAATGACAGAACCATATTTCTGCTTCAAGAAAGGAGTTGCAGACCATGGTGAGCGTGTTACTGGGAATCTCTTATTCATGGATCCAAAGGCAGAAGTGTTGCTGTAGACACCACAGAGCATATCCCTTTTTCCAGCTAGAGAAGACTTGTGGTTAACATCATGGATGGAATGACCGACATGTGGCACAGGAATAGATGTGCTCAGTGTGTCTATGAGATTGTTATAGAAAGAGAAAAGGGGGAAACCAGGTAGCTTTTGGTGGCTGCATTGGCACAACAAGCTAATTAAACTAGGGTATCCCAAGTACCCCAATTATTTGGGTTTGTAGAACACATGGAACCACATACCAGCCAAACACATTTTACAAAGCATAACAAAATCCTAAAATTAGCAGAGTTGAACAACTGAACATTTGGGGCTCTATATAGATTATGACCAGCCCTGCAAGGTATTACTAAAGCAAGAAATGGCGAACTTGTTTCAGTCCAAGGCCCAAATTAGCTTATAATGTTTATTGCTTTGGTTGGACCCTAGTCCCAAGTGATACTGGCATCAGTCAGAAAGATGAGTGTTACTTTACAGGTGAGATGTATAAACTTGTTCAATGCTTATCATCTTAATAACAAATATTGCACATATGCGTACTCTGAGAAACTCCTGGACCACAAATAGTTTCTCGTTGCCCTTATTCTTTTTCTTTGCTAGAGTTCCAATGATCACTGCATTCTTGGCTATCCTAGAGCTATGTAAGATTCCTTCTGTACATTCTATGAGAGTAGCTGCAATGAAAGTGTCTTGTAGTAGCAACTATAAACTAAACAGTGTAGCTTGAGCGCATTAGGCATAATTACTTGCTATAAAGCACTGCTGCTGGTAGATTCCCCTTTCCACTGAGTGCCATTGATTTGTGAGGCATACTTCCCAAAGGCAGCTTATATCCTACAGGGAAACTTGTTTTTAAACAGAAACATCTCTGGGGAAATGGTAGCAGCCAAAGAAAAGTCTTCTGGGTTGACTTTAAGTGTCCAGTGATCTGAGCTGCAAGAAGATTTAATTCTTGCCTAAACCATAATGGCGTGACTTAAGTAATAAAGAACTTATATAGCCTCTTGCTAAGTATTTTCCTGTATCTCTATCAGACAATACACTTCCTAGGGTAGCAACCTATCATTCTTATGTTGGTCTCTGTCAGTGAAGAATGACTGAAAGTTACCTGACATAAGGTATATAGCAGCCTGACATATATAACATATAACATAAAACACAATAGGGTATATAACATAAAACACAATAGGGTTCTGAGTGTCCAAATGATAAAGATCTGAAAACCATAATCAGTAGTATAAGGATTTTCCTTTCTCATTCTGCATTCCACTGAGTGTGCATTGCCCACAGGGCCTGTCCCAGCAAAACCTTTAATAATTGCCTCATAATTAAAACACACAGTCTTTCCCTATGGCTGTTCCCAGACCAGTTTTCCTTTCATGAGCATCCACAGGGATAGGGGGTATGAGGGATGTCATGTGCATCATCATACAAAGGACACAAATTATATACTGTACATCATTTGCACCATGATATAATTCATTCCATTTGTGTGATGATGTCATGGTGCATGTGACATCACTGTAGCTTCTACTGTGCACCCATAATAACTCCTTTCCACTGAGTTCAAGAAGTCCCAGTCGACCTATTTCTCCCTTTGTTCCCAAACTCTGGTCTCTGAATATGTCCTTTAAGTCCAGACTTTTTTGTTCTGCAGTTTTCTTGGCAACAGCAAGGAAGCAGTTTGCCATTGCCTTCTTCAGGGATTGTTTTACTTCCCAAACTAGCCTTCAGCTCTACCATACCTTGGTAGTCTCCCATCCCAAAATTAACCAGACATGATCCTGTTTAGCTTCTAGGCCCAAAGAAGGCAAACCATTTGTGGCCACCAGCTGAGATATAGCTAATCTAAAATCTTGGCATTAGTCTGTACTACACAGCTTCACATTAACTTTCTAAATGTTTAACTTTGAAAAATAGCATTAGATCTGGAGATGTAAGCTGCACTGTACAGATTCCTGCCCCAGAACTGGTAATGTTAAAATCTCTCCTGAGCAAAAGTACATCATTAATAAATGGAGATTTCAATCCTCAGGTAACTCTTGCTTTGACCAGACATTGCCAGCATCTACTCAGATAAACACAGGATTCTTTTCATGCCTGCAAGCAGTTGGATTGCCATTGGCTTAAAAAATCTTCTCTGTTGATGGAGAAATGAAGAATTCATTCAAAAGTGATAGACTTCTCAGCAATCTTTTTTGCTTTTTGAACTGACCTGAATTATAAGGCCTCTGAAGTAATTTGTCATGTTGCTTTCCTAGACTGGTAACTAGGAGGCAATGTGTGGAGAGAAAGAAAAGAAAGCTGAGTGGCAGATTTGCTTTCATGCTGAGGCAAGAAGCATGTTCTAGGCTTGAGAACTGGTTGAACTGTTTCTTGAGATGTATATTGGATTGAATGAAACATGAAGCTGAGATTATTTATGTAAATATGTGTCTGTGTTTAAATATGTACAATTATCTAGAACTTCAAAAAGCCACATAATTACCTAAAATGGTTAGGTTCATCATATTCTCTTTCTTTTTTCTCAAAGTAACATTGCATATCTTGCTTACTCATGCAATATACATACAAATCATAATGTAGTTTTGATTTGGTTTGGTTTAGTATGTTACATGGATGCCATTGCAATTATTATTTAGTGCACTGTGCAATGTTCACCAATTGTGGCATATTAAATAATCCATAGTTAAATTATGGCTTAACAAGATGTGTGAATCAGGCTGTAATGTGATTGGTTTGCATCTGACTTTGTGTCTCTCTCCTGGATGCATCAGAGTCGCCTTAATACTGGTGTAAGAAGAGTATCTTTTAAAAGCAGGCTGAGTCCAGTGAGTTTAGAGCCTGGTCAGATTTGTTTTTGGTTTATATATAAAACAGGATAAACAGGAAGGAACAAAAGGAATAGAAGAGCAGTTTTAGAGCAAAGTTCTCAGCATAAGAAATCAAGAGAAAGTTAAAAATAACATACTTATACATTATACTCAGAGTATGCAACATGTGGCCCAGGGCCATAAGCAGCTCATAGGTCCCTATTTTGTGTCCCTTGAAGTGTCTCCTGGCTATGATTGCTGCAAATCAGAACATCTACTTTCTGCTATTTTGAGGCAGAAAATACATGAAAACCATAGCATAGCCTCTAAATAAAGTTTAACAGATTGAAAATCAACAACAGTTCTTTTTCAACTATACAAAAATAGAAGACACAAGTCTCACTCACATGTGCGGTAAAGCCCTCCCTTTGTCCTGCCTACTGCTGCCCTTCCTTTCTCCTTCCCTCAAATGTTCAAGGTCGTCCTTAGCCATAGGAAGCTTTTCTGCCTATGCAGAGAACTTCTAAAGCCTTTCTTTGGCATCACTCACTTCATAGACAAGGTGGAAGCAGAACTCCTAATGAGATGTACAGTACATCTAGCTTACATATTAATAATGTGGTGCCCTGCCATAACTAGTCAAACAACTATGAGATTGTGGAGTCCTTGGTGCTCTCTGAACTTCGTTGTTTTCTTGCAGACATTTTATTGCCAGACTATGCAACATCTTTGGTGCCATCTTTTGCCTAGTCTGGCAATGAAACATTTGCAAGAAAACAACAAAGCTCAGAGAGCACCAAGGACTCCACAGTTCAACCCTGAGCTACAAATATTCGCTTCGATTGGTAACTATGAGATTTTAAAACTCTCAAAAACATCCTATATTTTCATAACAGAAGTCACAATAATTTAAACAGTTCAGTGTCTGTGAGGGAACAAAATGAATTGCTTGACTAGACAGAAAATGAAAATAGGTAGAAAGAAGTATATAAACCTTATGATACTAAACAATCGCAGGGAAAAAAGTGTGATGTTGAATGCAGATTTCCACTTTCTGAGAACCTCAGTTTTCATGTTCAAAGAGGGAAAAATAGTCCCTTTTCATGTAAAAATAAAACTTAGAAAACAACAGATAACTGATGAAAATTCCAAAGCCATATGGAGGTTACAATGAAGTTTAAGGGAAAGAGTCTTCAGTATCATACACAACTATTATTCCATTCCACTGTCTGCAGAATAATTATGCAAACTAAGCAAAGACATTAAAATCACTTAATTTGCACAATTTGTATAGACTGCAGAATTAATCATCTTGTCTTATGGAATTTTGGTTTCCTTACTGTTTCTGTGTAAGCTTAAGACACCATACCTTAGATATACGCTAGCCCAGCAAATTAATCAATCTGACATTCTTTACCAGTTCTTCTTTGGCAGTGAGGGCAGCTATGCGTCAGCGGGTAGAGGGCTTTCATCTGATCAAAAAAGAGTTCTGGAAGTGGAAGCAGCCACAGCACCTTCCAGAGAAACGTTGCAACCCAAAGCCTTAGAAATAAGGGTGAAAAGTGCTGCCAGGTAGCTTGCTTGCTTGCAAGCTCCTGCAAGGCAAGCAGGAAATGAACGTCAGCCGAGCTCTTTTCCTTGCTTAGTGCAGCTCCGCCTCTCACTGTCCCTCCCCTGAGTCAGAGCTGGATCTCGTCCTTCCAGCGTGGGGGTGCAGGGGAGGGGGGGTGCAGCTCCCATTTAGAGCTGTTGATCCCCTCCTCTTATGGTGCCACTAACTGAGCCTGAGCAACGAAGCTATTTACTGGGGGATCAGCTTAGGAAACGGGTCGTCAACTCTAGAGGAGGTGCTTGCCTCCAGCTCGTTTTTCAAACACCAAGTTTCAGGACCAAGGGTAGCACCACACGCTCTGCGTCTATTTCCCACCACAGGCGCCACCTCGACGCAGCAGACGAGATTCCGCCCCCGCTGGCAGCAGCTTCGGGATTTGAGCGCCTCCTCCCCTACAGCACCAGGGACAGCGCCTTTCCTGGGAAAGCAGCCTTCTTCCTCGCCAAAGTGCTACCGCCGCAGCTTCAGTCTCCCGTGTGGAGGAACAGCATTGGGCCACGTTGGTAAAACATGGCAACCGAGGTGAGCAACGCCTGCAAGGTGGAACACACATGTACTGGAGGTGATGGCTGTGTCGAATAATTGGAGCTGCAGCCAGATTTTCCTGGTCTGTGAGTGTTTGTTCTCCCAGATGAGGCAGGAAGCTTTAAATTAGGCTCCCCAATGCTAGCTGTTATTGGTTGTTGTAGCCCCATGTTCCTTGGTTTGTTGTGCTGAGGGCCCCTTGCATTTTCTGAGTTTCCAATTTTTGCAGCAATTGTACAGGTTAAAGAAAGGAAGTAAAGAAACCTGAGGCTCTTTGAAGGCTAAGAATGCCATCACTCACTCCAAAGCTTATCACCTGATTTTTCCTCCTTACCATGGAATTGTTCCTGTTCAGCAGTCCTGGACAGAAACCAAGGCAGGCTATTGTGATGAGGGGCAGGTGTCCTTTTGCTCAGCTGTGAATCAATGGGTTTCCCTGAACACATGGTAATATTCACCAGGGATAGACAGACAGGACTGGGGGAGCACTCCTCAGCTGGACCGTGCTAGCAGCTTGACCAATAGTCATGCTTGTGGGATGATAGGTATTGTTGTGTTATGAACCGGGAGAGAACCAGGTTGAGTAAGGCTGCCTTATGTCTTGTGCTTTGAATTTGGTTTTGTGAATAGAGAAGAAAAAGATACATGTGCCATGATTTTCTAGAATAAATGAGGGCTCCATTATTCAAATTGATGAATTACAGACTCATAGGCAGGTCCCCAGAATGATTTATTGTTTGGTATAAGGTTAAAAAATACAGAGGGTGGGGGAGGAAGGGAAAGAGATTTTGCAGTGTTTTCTCTAAAGGTGCCATGTCCTGTTTTCAGAACTCTTTCCAAGTCAGCCCCTACCAAGAGCACCATCCCTCGGTGATTTTGTCACAATCACTGTTGCTCTTGCTCCATATTTCCCACCTTCCCATCCCAGCCAATAAGATCCTGTTTGTCAATAGAAGATGCTTCCTTGAGCAGGAAAATCAATCTTAATCAGAGCAGAAATAGCCAAAAGCTTGCTTGTTGCTAAGGGAAGGGCAACAGTTCCTGGGGGCATGTGGGGGGGTGGCAGGGAGAAGAAGCAGCTTGTTAAAGACTCACATCCTTAGACTATGAAATAGGAAAAGCGCATAAGTTCGTGAAGCACACTGAATTCTCTCTCTCTCTCTCCCCACCCCTTACAAAAGAATAGGCAAATGTTTTTACAGTCATCTACTTCAAACTCTCTTCCACTCCGAAAGAAATTAATTGCAATCTTCAGTTGATCTTCGAAGATTTCCATCTAAGCTCAAAATAAGATAAACATTAGGTCCATTTCCTATTGAAGGAAACCAGGGTTGCTCTGAAATCCAGTACATCTGCTAGTTTTCTAAATACCTCAAAAGTTTTATTGAACTGGATGACCTCATATTTAGACTAATAAAACTTGTTGGAACTTTAAGAGCATAAAAATAGCCTTCCTGGCCCATTTTGATCCAACATTATGATCTCATAGGCTTTTATTTTATTTTGAACCACCTCAACTTCTAGGAGGAGACAGCATATACTTTAATGTAAGAAATAAATAAATCAAAAAGCATTATGTCTTCAAAACTGATAGCTCTTAAACTGTCCTCATGAATTGATTAAATAGCTTTTTAAAACCACCTAAAATATTACCCATCATATCATGGTAATGCTGATGAATTCTATACAGTTATTATCAACTTGGGGAAAAATAGTTGTATCTGTTCTAAATCTCTTTCCAATCATCTTTGCTGAATGTTCCCAGACCTTAACATTATGAGACTCCCTGTCCACTTTCTCTATACCATGCCTGTGGGGGAGAAGTCACACCACAAAATTCCATAACAATCAGAGTGATTTGTCCATGACAAGGGACAAAGTTCAATACATCCCACTTTCAAATCACATTGCATGTGCTCCAAGTTTTTTATCATCCACAAGCTTAGCCAATTCAATGCTTTTAATGCAGCCACAAGCTAAAGGGTCTTATTAAGTGAGCTCTTGCAATGCAGAAGTATCCCTTTATGGATGATGGGAAGTAGTATAAAAGGAAATAAGGTTTCCCCTTGCCTCTAAATAAAACTGACAGCTGACTGGAAATGATCAAGTAAATGAAATGTTACCCAGCTTTTGCAATAGAGCAGTATATCTTTACAGCTTTAGATCTGGGTGAAAGAATTCCTGAGCTATAAATTTGGGCAGCTACAGAAGTTTGGCTCGTTGGAATTCCTCAAACCTAAGTTGGAATCAATGGGACGCATACTGAAGTGTAGATGCATTCTATAGTAATTAATTAACAAAAAGAAAGAAAAGCTAGTGACAAATTCTGCCATTTCTTGGATTATCAATCACACTCCTCTAATACTGAGCAAATCCTGTTTGGTAGTTTGCAAGTTATCTGCTTTCATTTATCACTATAGATTGTTTTTCCTGTTCCTTCAGTTTAGGCCACTATCTCTGTGGTGTGATCTTTGATATTTAGGCTTGTCCTGTTTTAATCCTGATTGTATTTCAATAAATTGTACTCACTTGAAAGCAAATATATACATAAATAGACAAAAATATAGCTGTCTTTATTTTTTAATGTTTATCAAAAGTGAAATATCCAGTAACATCTCATCTTCTATAACATAATGCCTGAACATCTTCATTCAGCTTACTAATTTATTTTCTGTTGTGTGACATTAGTTAAGCAATGAACCCTCCCATCTTAATAACAATATACTAGACTAAATGTAGTTAGCTAGTGCATGAGCCAGTGTGTTGTGAGAACATGATCTTTACATTGGGCCCAAATATAGATAACTGAGATTGAAATCCAGTTGTGTCCCCATTTAGCCATGATACATACTGGATGACTTGGGCAAGTCATACTCTTTCAGCTTGACATACCCCATGGTTATAATGAGAACCACGTTCTGATGATCCAATCAGGACTGGAATTGGATCACTCTGTGCCTGCTATTTGAGAAAGCTAGAATTAAGGAATCGTGGGATCTGGTGTTCTCTTTCACATAAAGGATCTTTTAATGCTTTGGGGGGGAGGTGTAGTATGGAAATGTATAATTAATCTGTTAGCCAAAATGTACACAGTGGAAGTAGTCTAATTAAGGAGGTATTTCTCTAAGTAATTAGATAGTAGAGTAATATTTTTCATATAAAAATGTGCAGATTCTCCTCCTCCTCCTAACTGAAGTACATACTTAAAAGCACCTGCAGATAGCAGTCACAAAAGGTATCCTTGCTTATATAAAAAGAAACGCCACTTTGAAGGTGGTGCCTACAGTGACTTATGAAACATCATCTAAAAACCGTTTCAGCTTTCACCCATATCCCAATTACTATTATAATTAATATGCATTTTAGTGCAGATGGTGCTAGTTAGAGATGGTCCCAATCCCAATTGTCCCTACTTATATGCAGTGATCAGTGACTGTGTAACTGGGATACAGTTGAATGGCCATCCATCTGAGCGGTGCTGGTGGTGTGAACCTTCTCCATGGAAGCAGAAACCATTGCGTCTGCTTTGTTAGGCCACATACACTTTTTCCTAAACAACTCTGATAATTAAGTAGCTTCTCAGTGGCTTCAGCAATAACTGATGATTCTTAAATGGTTGAAATGTATAAGATTAAATGCTCTAAGATGTCTTTAATTGGATAACACCCTTACTCTTTTGTGATGCTGTCCATATTGCATTGCTCCCTTACTATATTATAGAACAGCATGTTTCCCTTGGACTTGTCCATTTACTCTTTAGCATTTCCCCTCTCAGACAGCAAACAAAACAAAACAACGTATCAATGGATAAATTATCTCGGGCAGGACTTTAGTGTGCCATGTGATCAGGGGAAAGTTATGTCTTGTCTCTGTGAGAAATGAAGGGAAGTTCACAGTGAAGCACAGAGCAACCCAGGAATGAAAAGAAGTTCATGCATTTGATCTGCAAGTGCCAGGATACAGTGGGAGCTCCCACCACTACTATAGCAGGGTTTTCCCTTGTTGTAACCTCCTGCCTTTAATTTTCTTCAGGTTCACCATCTCCAAGAACTGCGGCGGAGTGCTTCATTGGCTACCAAGGTTTTTATACAGCGAGACTATAGTGATGGGACCATCTGTCAGTTCCAGACCAAATTCCCTCCTGAATTGGACAGTCGGGTACCAACTGTTATTTCATGTGGTTCTCATGGCTCACACTCCCATACTCTATAGCAGACTTTTGTATCAAACCAGTATCTAGACTGGATGTCAGATTAAGCTATGATGTCCCACTAATGTTCTATGAGTGTCTCAGTGGCTTTCTAACTTTATGTAGTTAAAGAACTTATATGGCTGCCTATCTCACCCAGTGATCACAACAAGCCATAAAAACACATTGTACCCTTCCCACCAAGGGGCCATAATCATCCATACTACTGATGCCCTGACTCAACTCCATCCTAGCCCAAAGTTTGGGGGAAGAGCCAGGTCTTCATGGCCTTCTGGAAGGGTACTAGGGTGGCACCCCCCCACACACACCTCAGTTGGGAGGCTATTGCAAAGGGCCAGAGCAGCTATGGAGAAGGCACACCTCCAGGCCCCACTGGACTTAGGTGTACATTACTTCTTTGTGGAAGGGCTGAAGTGACAAAGTAGGAACCGAAGAATTTCAGACCAGACAAGACTGTTGCGTATGCAGGAGGCAGGTTACCTCCACATTCCAGTCCGAGAAAAAGAGCAACAAAATCTCTGTTGCCACAAGAGTTCTAGGATTTAATCCCTGGGTACGTGCACCCACACATTCACACAAGGTTGGATTTCTGAATTCTGTAGTAGTTGATCTTTTGCATAGACAGGGTGTGTAGTAATGTTCTTATCTAACCACACTGAGTCCTTGAAGTTCTGCTGTTAGCTAGTAACAGAGTGCAGGGGGTGGGGCTGAGTATCTGAAGAGTTGCCTGACACTTGGAGGGATTTCCCCTAACTTGTTAACTGTTGCAATCATACATTAACTACACAGTAGCAACGCAGTTTGTTTCAAAAGTATGAATGCTCACACAAACATGAATGCTTTTTGCAGCATGTCTTCTTCTGATCTACCAATGTCTCTGTTCTCCCTTTTGGCATTTGCATGAAGGGAAAACACCAGTAGTCATTAAAACGACATCCTGCATCTCACTTTTATGTCGCTTCTTCTCTTTTCTCTTTCCAAAGATTGAGCGGCAACTTTTTGAGGAAACAGTGAAGACACTGAACAACTTCTATGCAGAGGCTGAGAAAATTGGGGGCAGCTCCTATCTGGAGGGATGTCTGGCATGTGCCACAGCCTATTTCATCTTCCTTTGCATGGAGACCCACTATGAGAAGGTTTGGAGGACATAATAGAGCAACTACAATAATTAATATCATGTTTATTATGCCATATTAAGGGGCCCCAATGTAGGGAGATGTAACAATATGAAGATAACTATTTAAATTTTACAAAATTATTGAAATCAATAATGCACAGTGGCATACTAAAAGGCTGAAATAGACATGATACAGGAGCTCTGTGATTAAATCTATCAGTGAGCCAGGAATTTTTTTTTCGTTCTTATAATAGTGCACAATCTCTAAGGGAACTTGTTTAATATATCTTCTTCTCAACTTTGTACTACTACTTACAAAATCTGGGGACATGAAATGGGCATTCAGTTGGTTGTGATTGGCTCACTAATTATTTCTTCAGGTTCTGAAGAAGATCTCCAAGTACATCCAGGAGCAGAATGAGAAAATCTATGCTCCACGGGGGCTTCTGCTGACAGACCCAGTGGAGCGGGGCATGAGAGTTGTATCCTTCTTGGTTGATGTCGGAAATGAAAACAGAATACATAAGTGCCTAAAGGTAGCTAGCTAACTAACTCTGATTTATGTAGCAGACACTCATTATAATCTATGTGCTTATTTTTCTATCCCTACTGAGATTTGGAGTCATGGTGGATATTTATTTATTTATTTATTTAACAATCTCTGTAAAATATTGTGATGATTTTAGTGATTCTCAAAGGTGCTCACAATAGGACAGATCAATGTTTCTCAACTTTAGCAACTTTAAGATGTGTGGACTTCAACTCCCAGAATTCCCCAGGCCAGTGTTTCTGGCTGAGGAATTCTGGGAGTTGAAGTCCACACATCTTAAAGCTGCAAGGGTTGAGAAACACTGGGATAGATGATGTCACCAACACAACAATGTCTGATGTAGTGGTCTAGGAATGGGGAATCCTGGGTTCAAGTCCACCCTCAACCATGGAGGCTCACAGGGTGACTTTGGGCCTATCACACATGCTCAGTCCAAGCTCTCACAAGGTTGTTATTGTGGGATAGTTAAGGAAGGTCTCCATGTAATCTTCTTTGAGCTCCTGTAGGAAGTGGCATAGAAACCTAGCAATTAAATAAATATTGTTCAATCAGTAATGCCATAAAATGCATAGATGTGACACTGGGGGAAGACACATACAATAAGCAGGAGACAGAAATTACTCAGGTTCCAATAGAAGAGGATATCTGTAGTTCAAGGCTGAACTGTGGAGTCCTTCATGCTCTCTGAGCTTGGTTGTTTGCTTGCAGATGTTTCATTACCCAACTAGGTAACATCATCAGAAATTACTCAGGTTTTTCCTATAGTTTACCATGCATTCCTCAGGCCTGATTAAGAGTCTAAGTGGGACTCTTCGGTTTGGAAAAGAGATGGTAGGGAAATAATGAGAGGTTAGGGTGGTTGAAAACATTTTTGTCACTTTCTATCATTTTAGTATTTAGCATCTTCTGGGTGAGCAAGACTATAACTTTCATCACTATAAGCAGCCTTGCCTGGCTATAGAGGCTAACACATCTGGAGGGCATGATATTGGGAAGGGTTATTTCAGAAGAAGGCATCTGTTGATGCCAGATAAAACATATAATGTACATTTTCACACAGTGCACAGCTGATCTGAGTAACTATTGCCTAATTTACCATGAAGTGAAATGGAGTGTTGTGCCTCTGAAAGATTCAGGATTGGCTTATCTTTTTGTTTTCACTATTCTTGCCCCAACTTGGCTCATATCTCCCTTGCACAATACATTTAAGTTGGTTGCTGAATTAAATTATTTTCAGAGTTTGCAATAAAGTTAAAACTAACCAAGGTTACCAAACTGTGTGCATGCAACTGCTAAGTCTTCAAATATGTTGTGTAAATCCAGAGGTTGAGTTCCTAGGAGCTGGACAGACTACTGTAGTTCTGTAGCTCTTCCCACTCACCTGCATACTGAAGAGCAAGGCAAAGGAAGACGGACTCCATGTTGACTGAAGACTTAACTGTGCACTGGCTTGCCAACCTTGGGATTTGGCTGTGATGTGTGTGTGAAAAGACACTGACCAGCCAGGCTTGGAAACAGAAAAGAGGTAAGGGGATCTGCTCTGCTCTGCTCTGTGTGAGTGTGTGTGTAAGAGCAAAAGAAAAGGGGGATGAGAAGAGAGAGCACAGTTGCATGAATGACATAACGTCTCCATACCTGCTTAGGCAATAACTTAATTTGACTTACTGTAGCTGAATTCCAGTAGAGTGAGTCTATTTGAGGGACAGTCTTCTTGGCTGAATATGGGGTGGAGCAGGAGTTTCATGCATTTGTTTGGTGTCCTTATCTTCTTGCTCTCAGATTGAGATTTCTATCTATGAGGATCGTTGCAGCAGTTCCAGCTCAGGCAGCACCAGCAGCACCAGCAGCAGTGCTGGGGGAGGTGGGGGACCAGGGGGCCGGTGACTGGCACACAGTCCCGGTAGGGACTTGTACTGCCGGGACGATGGAGTCTCTGAGATTCGCAGGCTGCGCTATCAGAGCACCCGTTTCTGAGCTCCTCCAGGGGGTCGGGATGCCAGCAAGGAGTATCATGACACCCCTGGGATCTACAATGGCTGGTGAGGGAAAAGTCATTCCCAGGGGATTCCTGACTTTGACTTGAGTGGCTGTTATCCCTGAAGGAGCTCACTTTCTATGGCTGAGTCCTTTATATCCTGAAATACTGGCACTTCCTGTGAGTTCAGACATGATGGCCCCTGATTTTCCCAGATAGATAATTACTTAAGTTCTATCCTCCCAAATGATGGGTGCATCATCCAGATTGGTTACAACTGCTAGCTGAAGGTCACATGGTCAGCAAATAGCAACCCAGCACAGGGAGGTGGGATGGGGTGGACTGAAGGAACAGGAGTGATTTCAAACCATGTAATAATCCTCTCACTGAGTGTTTCTGCCTTGTTCCTTAACAGGCTACCTTAGCTCCTGTCTTTGGGTGCTATGTATATTCCTTTCCTGAACTTCAGGCATACTATATGCTTTGAATATTCAGTGTCCACAGTGCTTCCACTTCAGTTGCCTGCATCCTCTCCTATACCTTTAGTGCTGGTACTTCCAAAACACGTCCTTTCACAGATGCTAGGATGGCTTCTATTCTTGGAAACCATAGAACATGCCTTATGCTCTATTTCTTTCAGGGCACTAGAAAAGAACATAGAGCCACAGAATGGAGCAGCTACTTGGTCTCTTTCTCTGGGACAGTAGCATGAATACTACTGGGGAATAACTTCTTCCAAATTTGGAAGACTGCGCCTCATTGACTCTGGCAAACTCCAAAAGATTTCAGTACAATGCTGGGATCATGGAGAGCACTAAGATATTCTGAGGCTTTAAAGGTGCATTGTGGGTAGAGGGGTGGGATAATGATTTATTTGCTTAACTTTGTCCAGCCCAAAAAGCATATTTTGTAAATATCTACTATAGCGTTAACCATCTAAGCTTCATGCCACCTCTTCCCCTGAGTTGGTACACAAAGTCACAGGAAGGAAGAATATTTCTCCAAGGCTGATACAGTAGGTGTTTTTACCTACAACTCTTAACTTACTTCCCAACACTGGTGTTCTGCAATGTCACCTTATCACTCGTATGCATAAGTTGTTCCTTGCGGCATGTTTCTCATCCTGTATATAGCTGTTTGGGTCCTATGAATATTTAAGAACCTCTGGGTATTGGTGCTTCAGTGCCACTTCTCTGAGTCCCCTGGTGCCACTCTGTGAAACAAGATAGACAGATAAGAGGATGCCAGGTTGTCCAATGAACCAGTATCCAAATCATGGATGAATTTTGTCACTACCTCCAACAATGAACAATAGATCCTTAAATACTTCCAACTTCTCACGTATCACACATCTGTCTCTGTGTGTATTGTACGCATATGTGTGCTGAGATCCTCAAACAAATTGTACACATATCTAAAGAGGGGAAAGTCTTGAGCCGAGTGCATACTAGGACATTATTATTCACTGAATGCTTGGCCTGAGAAGCTTTGCTATAACTTACCTTCATTGCTCAGGGGCATGGTGGGGCATCTGCTGAAAGCCCAGGTGCTAATAAAGACACATTGCCAATCATGCCATACCAAGCATCAGAGCCCTGTCTGGTGCTTCTGCAGCATAGTTCCTGCTGCATCAATAACTGTTTTTCCACTGTTCTCATCCATTGCTCCCCTTGACTCTCACACTTCCTTGACCCAGTGAACCTGCTTCCCCCCATCCTGGTAAAGTTTGAGCCATGCCAACAATGGCTGCTTGCTGTCATTGCTCTCAGTCACCCCTCTCTGAGTGTGCTGCTTATTATGGATATAGAATGATGGTGAGGCCAGGCCTGTAGCTTGTCCTAAACGTTGGGGGAGAGGACAAAAAAAAATTGGGAGAAGCTTATATGGGCTTTCAAAACTAAGATAAAATATAGGCTACAGGATGGGATGGAAAGATGCCACATTAACTTTCATACTTATTGTAAGTACTCATGAGGCACAAGAGTGAAGGAGACCTAAGGGAGTGGGGGTGGCCATGAGTAACCATCAGTGGGGCACCATACAGAGACACTGATGATAGAAGTTATAGGAGATACGGCAACAGCATTCCAAGTTGAGACAGGGACTCTTTAGCAGTGCCGTATTAAGGGTCCACTAACATCTGGAGTCAGTCTTTTTATTAGTATTCTTACCACCTTGATTTCAGGATTGGATTTCCTTGAGTGTGAGAAAAGAATTGGAGATTGACCAAACCCTGTTCTGTGGGACTGAGAACTGCAGAGGCTATGGCAGATGCATAGAAATTAGGTCAGATGTATCCAGTTGCCTCCTCATGCCATATGTTGGGTATCATTTTTGCCACATGAATCTGGTAATAACTCAACCCACTATGTCTCTACATGGCAATTTCTAACAATAAATGACAAGTGAGAATTTATTTGTGTTCTTTTCTTTTTATCCCTCACCTTTAGAAACAGTATATTAATTCCCACATCTATGGCTAGTTGTTTCATGCACAGTCATTCTGTATCATCATTGTGTTTAAGTGTGTGCATGACATGACTACTTAAATGAGCATCAGTAGTAGGGCTGTGTAAAGCATTTAAACAAAATGCTTCATAAAACTTAATCAGCCAATATTCTATTAACCTGTTGTCCAAATTGCCTGTGCTGGTATATAGCTACCCAGGTCATCTTTCCAGGAAGGAGAACAATCTTCCATATGGAAACGGTCTCACCAATGTGACTTGCGCACACACAAAAGTTGCTGACTAGTATGGAAAGTCCTGCAACCTACCCTCAGGAGCACAAATGGGTATTTATCTGAATCTCAGTTCACATTAATCTAGAAATTATGAATTAGTCTAGACAAAACTTGGTAATTTTTTTCAGAGGCAATCAGAGTTTCAGGAGGAAAAAAAATCTCCTAATCTATCCTGCCCTCCAATATTTGCAACGCCTGTATGGTCCCTCCACCAGCTTCCCCCTTCTTCCTTCAATTTTCTTAACTTGAAGCTGCAGGGTTAAACCAGAAAAAAAGGGAAGGAGTCTTATTCCCCTGTCTCCTCCTCCTCCTCCTCCTCCTCCTGTTACTTTTGGTGACAATTTGTTGGGCTCTGGAAATGGTGAAAGAGGTACTTTAAACAAGGAAATGGATTGTGTAGATTTTACTTAATAGTCACAAGGCATGAGCATTATGGATTACTTGTATTTTACATGTCTGAATGAATCTACACTACTTCCTTTTCCCCCACCTCAAAGAGATGACTAGTAATAAACCTGATACCATTGACTATGGAGAATGTGTTCATAGAGTTGCTGCTTTCCAGCCACTACAACACACATGAAAAATGGGGATCAGTTCCCTAATGAGATATAGATTAAACCAAAGTAGAAACAATCTAAAGGTGAGTTTAAACAGTCATGTAAAAACAAACAAAAATTGATTTCTAATTTTGGGGTTATAAATCCCTACAACCTCCTGAGATTCGTAATTGTGTAACAGCACCCCCAAGTGTTCAAGTGATGAAAGAAATATAATTAGAATGGGATGTCCACCTTCCCTTTAACTCTCAAAGCAGAGAGATACTTGAGTCAGATTATGTCATGACCCTGTGTACAGGGTCTTCCACCCCTCCCTCTTGGTGTGGGGGAGATTTCTCTATTTTTACATGGTATATATCTTGTGTAGTGTTTTCAGATACATTAACCACTAGGAGGCACCACGGGACCAATTTCATCTTTTTTGGATTCATCAGACATGAGCAGCCAGATGATGTTCCATGAGGCTCAGACCTTTTGCCAGGATTTGAACTCATGGACCGTTGCACTTTAGATGATCATATACAGTGCATTAGCTTGTCCAGATCGTACTGCTCAGTGGTTTTTGGAAGGGATATATAGAAATTCTCAGGATGGTATACAGTCCGCCTTCTCTTAACTACTCAGAGCACAGAGCTGCATATGTTGCATCATGTCATGGCGCAAGCCCCATCTGCATATACTGTACATGGTCATCTGAAGTGTGAAGGTCAGTGAGTTTCAGTTCCTGGTATAGGGTTTGAACCCCATAGAATAACATGTTGCTTCCTATGTCTGATGAATCCCAGAAAAGAGAAAACTGGCCATGTGGTGCCTCCTGATGGTCAATGTAACTGATAACCAGAACTAGGTAATATGCAGGATTTCTGCAGGCTGCTGTACTTGGCATAGGATGAAGTTCCCTTATAGTTACAGGTTATTGTACTTTCAGAGTTACATGGGAAATATCTACCTCTCAGAAACCAAGAAGAAAGCTGAATAATATTTTTAGTAGCATGGAATGAAGGGGAATTTCTATTTTCACACACCCTTGCTACTGTAGCTGGAACAACCCTAGACATCTCATGATGGAAATTGCCCAGCAACACCCTTGACTAATCAGCTGGGAGCTTAATTTGCTTTTTGGGCAGATTTGAAGCCTCATCAGTAATGCCTGTAGCGTTGTAGAAATCTGGCTTTACTTCAGACAGACAGAAGTGCCTAAAAAGGTGCAGAGCCTTCCTAATGTAGCCAAGAGAACATCTTTAAGGAATCTTTTGGTTCTGCCTTCAGATTCAATGGTAATATTTAGTGCCATCTGCTAAGGGAAGCTGTTCTGATGTTCAAAGAATGCCATAGTGCATTTAGAAGATGGAAGAAAACAGACAACATCTGTGTGATTGTCCCTTGCAGAGAAAGGGAAGGGTTGGATGGGACTTTGGTTTGAGACTCATCACTCCTGGCATCCTGTTGATGGAATGCTAGCAGGAGACTATAACATGAATTGAGTTAAGGATTAATTGGAACTCGGCCCTTTCCCCACTGCTGTATTAAAGGGCTATCCACCCATCCGTGAACCACAGAAAACTACTTCAACCTGAAATTTGCTGGCCCCATTTCGAATCTCCATTACGCCTTTATAGTCTCTGTTCTGAGCCAATACTGAATGGTGCGGTCGTGATTATGTGTGTGACAAATAAAGCAATTAATTGGTTCTTCTGAATTTACTGGGCTCCTGCTTCACTGATGGTATGATTCACAGTGGGGGTCACATGTTAGATCTGGTTTTTGTCTTGGGTCAGTGGCAATGTGGTTTGGAGTTGGGGGTGTTGTCATCAGTCCCTTATCATGGAGAGGTAATTTCCTGTTAGCCTTGGGAATTTTCAAGGACTGCCCCTTATTACAGAGGTGAAGGACCTATTTGAACAGTCCACCGTAGGTGTCTGATGGACCCTGAGCCATGGTTAGGAGTGCCTTTGCACAATTACATCTTATACACCAGTTGTACCCATTCCTGGATTGGGAGGCACTACTTTTGATCACAAATGCCTTAGTCACTTCTCAGCTGGACTATTGCAACATGCTCTACGTGGTGCTGCCCTTGAAGAATATTCAGAAGCTTCAACTGGTTCAGAATGCAACAGCACAGGCAGTACTCTCATTGAACACTGTTGCTTCATGAGCTGCACAAGTTCTCAGTAGGCTTCCAGGTGCAATGTGGTGGTTGTCACCTTTAAAGCCCTACATGTCATGGGACCAGGTTACTTGCAGGGCCCCCTTCCCTGATGGTTTCTACCCATCCCTGCGGATCAGGAAAATTAGGCATGGTCTGAGTCCCACCAGTGAAGCAAGGTTGCTTGGTTGGTCCTTGGAAGCATGCCTTTCCTGTCATGGTGCCTGTCTTGTGGAACAGTCTCCACCTTGAGATATGGATGGCCCTAAACCTGCTGGCCTTCCTTAGGCTGTAAAAGACCTGGCTACTCCTCCAGGCCCTGGGGCCAGGGTGTTAATGGTGCTCTGGTGTGGGTGCAGGTCTGTCTGTCTGTGAGATGTTTTAGGGGCCTCGACTACTCTTGCTATTTCATTTCTATGCCATTTTTTACTGTTATGGATTGTGATTTTTGTTTTTATTTGTTTGCTGCCCAGAGTGTTTTGCTAGATGGGCAGCCATATAAATATGTTAAATAAACAAAATAAATAAATGTTGCCAGCTGATGGCACTGCAGCAGTCCTGGGGTGGGTCAGGCTGCAAGGTTCTCTCACCTCTAACTTCTTCCTGTGCACCTCCTCTTTCACCTCATTCTTGGCTTTCATAACCTAAGCTGAATAAAGTTAAAACCCAAAACAGATCAGAGTCATGAAAGGAGCTGGGCCACAAAAAGCGCTTTTCTTTAGGATTTCTCTCCCCTTTTTCCCTTTCTTTATGTAGATAACAAATACTCAATTCCAGATTCCTCCAGTTTCTTTTCAGGAGGGAAGGATCAGCTCTATCATTTCAGGGTTATGTTATTTCAACCTGTTATATCATTTCAGGCTGTTCACTGGCGCACATTTCAAGCTCCAGCAGGTAGTTTTCTCTCTGCTTTATGCTGGGTCCAGTGCTTTGAAAGACAAGGTGGCCGATAAGGCTGACCAGGCGCTGGAGGGAAGGGATAGGCCCACTTCAGCCTGAAATGGCCAATGCGTCTCTTTGTTCCCATCTAGTGTTTCACTTCCAATTTAATGGCTGGTGGAGACCATCAGATTTTATACTTTCTACAGCTGACTTGGTATTATCATTTCATTTTGACACCCGTGCATCTAAGTATAACATCATAAGCCTTTCTCATCACTGGCTGGATATAAAATGATGGCAATGTTACACAGACCCAGCAGCAGGTCTGGTTTAAGGAGTTGGGGGACCCAATCATCAGGTTCGTAGCCCCCCACCTCCCAGCCCTAGATTAATATTGCAAATGGATTCCTGCGAACTAAATTGTTAAAACACTGCATTCAGAATGAAATACAGAACTTTGAACTAAAAACTAAAGATGTACCTAGAAGAAACCTATTGGATTTTTAAAAAATCCTGTTTATTACCTTGCTGACCCAAAATTCACTAACCCTTAGCTGAACCTGAATAGCTACCACCAATTCCTTTTTACTATTAAAAGAAAAAAAAGGAGAAAAGGTACAGAAAATAAAGAAAAAAAGGATAGTTAAAGAAGCGACTTCTGCCCTTCTTTACAGCAGTTACACACAAACTCATTATCCCTCCTTAATGTTATAATAATGCCTTCAGCCCCTTATTCAGTCTTTTTTCAATCATCAACTCCAGAAATCACCATTTCACTTTTTTCCATTTTCAGCAAAAAGTCCACAAAAGGTTTCCAGTCTTTTATAAAAGTACTTACTGTTTTGTCCCTGACAAAACAGGTCAGTTTTGCCATCTCTGCTAGTTCTGTCATCTTTACAATCCATTCCTCCATTGTAGATATTTCAATATTTCTCCATCTTTGTGCATATAAAATCTTGCTGCAGTTACCATATATAAAATTTGTCTTCCATAAGTCTTTTCGAATTGACTACCCACGAATTCCAATAAAAAGAGTTCTGGTTTCATCTCAATATTAATCTTCAAGATTCTTTATATCATCATATGTATTTGTTTCCTTTTTCTTTTCTTTTTTCTTTTTCACAAGTCCACCATCCATGGTAAAATGTCCCTTCACGTTTTTCACATTTCCAACAATGAGTAGAAGTACCTTTATGCATCTTAGATAATTTCTCTGATGCCATATACCAATGATACATCATTTTGTAAAAGGTCTCAAACTTTAACACAATGTGAATTTCAGTCCCTTTGTCCACATTCTCTCCCATTGATCCATCTGTATGTTGTAACCAAAATTCCTAGCCTATTTTATCGTGCAATCTTTAACTTGTTCTTCTGTTTCAAATTTCAACAAATGTTTATATGTTTTTGCAATCATATGTTCATCATTTGTACACAATTCATTTTCAAATTCCATCTAATGTTGTTCAATCCCCATTACCTTTTTATCTATATTAAATTTTCTCTTAATTGTGCACATGAAAACTATTGAAAACTAAATCCCTCTGCAGTTAATTGTTCTTTTGACTTCATCTTAAGCTGTCCATTTTCTGTATTAATGAGTCTTGATACGTTAACCATTTCTCTTTGCCTGCTGTATCTTTTCTATAAAATACTTTCTGTGCTGAGACCAGTAAAGGTATTTTTGGGCACAACCTGGGTTTATATTTATTCCATATCCTTAATATGGCACTTCTTACATAATGATTTTTGAAATCTTCATTAACTTTAACTTTATCATGCCATTAAAAACCCATGCCAACCTTACATTGGATACTAGAAGGGACTAAAATCCAGGCAAAAAAGAAAAAAACAGCAACTTGCCTTTAGGATTGGGATTTACAAAATGACACAAAATACTATAACATTTGAAATATTAAAGGAGATCTTTGAAGAATGGGGCCACAAATTAGTAGCCAAATGTCAACAATATCAGTAATGATGTCTGCTTCTATGGATAGATTATGTCTAAAAGATGTTAATGAAGGAATGACAGATGTGAAACAAATTTTGCTTGATGCAGAAACAGTGGAATCAAAAATAGTGGATAAAAAAAAAGTGTGGATTACGAAATAGACAAGACATTCAAATTGGAAATACAAATGAGAGGAAAAAGTGTGGATTACAAGGTAGAGAAGAGCCAAGAGAACGACTCTGATAAGGACTTTTTACTGGATACACAAAAGAAGTTGGTTAAGGCTTTGAAAATCAAAGGGGAAACACAATGACTGAATAATGACTTTCTACTGGATTTACAAAAGAGGTCTGTTAAGCCTCAAAGAAGTCTTTGCACTGGGAAAAAGAAAAACATCTGAATGAATTAAAGATCAAGATCGTTAGAAGTAAAAAAAAAAGCAAGATAAAGTTGGTTTGTTTGATCAAGATTAAAACAAGACATGTTTTTATAAAGCTCTGATAACCCTTTACAGACTTTTGCTGACACCAGGACTGAAAAGTTATTGATTCATGGTTTTGCATATAAAAGGGATGGATTATGGGAAGAAGAAATACATGTTTGTAATGCTATAGGGGGTGATGAATTACTAAATTTGTTTCTACTTGTGATGAAGACTGGAAGTCACTTCCTTACATATTTCTTTTCTTTTTATTTATTCTACTTCTTTGTTCTTTCCTTTGTTCTTTTTCTTTCTTTACATTTTTATTCTCTTTTTCTTTTTCTGAGTTTAATTTGTATTTGCTTTTACTATTGTATTTAAAATCTTTAACAAAAAAATAAAGTAAAAAAAAAGACCATGCCAACCAAACCTCAGGTTGTGTTCTTCTAATTCTAACATTCTTTTATATCTCAGCAAAACTCATTCTTTCATCCAAATCAAACAGCAGGCTGCAAAATACAATTTAAAATCAGGCAATCCTAATCCTTCTCTTTCTTTTGCATCTTGAAGAATTTTATATTTAACCCTTGGTTTCTTACCCTGCCATATAAATCTGGATATGTCTTTTTGCCATTGCTTGAAAGGTGCATCATTTTTCAAAATAGGTGTTGTTTGAAGGAAAAACATCATTCTAGGTAACACATTCATTTTTACCACAGAAATTCTTCCAAACAGTGATAATTGTAACTTTTCCCATCTTAATAGATCTTTCTTAATTTGATGTTTTATTTACCTTGACATAATTATTTTGAAATAACATACAATTCATATTAGTCATAATAATGCCCAAATGTTTTACTTTTTTCTCAATCTGAAAACCAATTTTTGCAATCAATTCTTTTTTGACCTTCCTTCCTCATGTTTTTTGTTAACATCTTTATTTTCTCTTTATTAATTTTAAGTCCAACTAATGCACCAAATTCCTTTAATTTTTGCATTAATATATCTATTCCTTCCATAGGATTTTCCAAAATTAAAAACAAATCATCCCTAAATGCCCTTAATTTGTATACTTCTCTTTTAACCGTCACCCCAGCTATTCTCTCATTTTGTATTATATCTCTATTCAAAACTTCAAGTGCCAGAATGAACAGCAGTGGCAAAAGTGGGCATTTGTCCACTTTCTGTATTTCACAGGGTTTTGTCAGTTCACCATTAATTATAATCTTTACCTTTTGTAAAGTATATATCGATTCCACCCACTTAATAAAATTTTCTCCAAATTCCATATTTTTCAAAATTTTAAACAGGAAAATCCAGTTCAAGTTGTCAAATGCTTTCTCTGCATCAAGAAATATCAATCGAGCTGTTTTTCATTATGATGTTCCAAATATTCTAATATGTTAAGAATATTTCTAATACTGTCTCTTAACTGTCTTTTAGGGAAAAAGCCACATTGATCTTCAAGTATAAAATCTTGCAAGACACTTTTCATCCTTTCAGTTAAAATCATAGTAAATATTTTATAATATTGTTCAATTTAATTGTTTAATAAAGATATTGGTCGGTAATTTTTTTGATAAAGTCAGGTCTTGACCTTCTTTAGGAATTAATGCCATATTTGTGCCTCTCCAACTTTCTGGTATCCTTCCACTATCCAGAATCTAATTAATCATTTTTTGAAGAGCTTGTAACAGTTCATCTTCAAAATATTTATAATAGCAGGCTGGCAATCTGACTGGGCCAGGATTTTTCCCTATCTTAGTCTTTTTTATGCCTCACAGACTTCCCTTATTGTTACAGGTCCATTCATCATCTGCTCTTGTTTATCCATTATCGCTGGTAAATTTTGTTTCTTGAAATATTCGTCCACTTTTGCCGGGAAAATTTCTCCTCCTTTATAAAGTTTTGTATAATACTGATGGAATATTCTTTGCATATTTGTATTATCTGTTACCATAGCATTCCCATTTTGTCATTTTAATATCATTTTCTTCTCACTTTCTTTTCTCAGTTTATATGAGTTTATATTATGAAAGCTGGCTGGGTGACCTTGGGCCAGGCACACACTCTCAGCCCAACCCACCTCACAGGGTTGTTGTTGTGGGGAAAAGAGGAGGAGGAAGGAGTATTAGGTATGTTCTCTGCCTTGAGTTACTTATGAAAATAATAAAGGCGGGATAGAAAAAAATAAAAAATATTAAATATGCTAATCATTTTCCCAGATTATTTGCTAACTCAAAATTCTTCTTTTTGCAAAATTCATTTTTATTTCCATTTCTTTGATCGTTAACATAGAAAGCTGGCATTGTAAAAGTTAAATTTGCTGTGAGATAACTTTTCCTTCCTGGAGATCTCTTTAATTCCTCCTCTTTAATTTTTATCTCCATGCTGCCACCAATTCCCATTGGCCTGATTGAACTCTTGGTTAATATGGAGCTGTATCAACTAAAGGGGAGACTGGCCCACCTGAAACTGAATCGAACAGGAAGTGTTCTTTCAGGCTTGTGTATGAGAGGCAGGCACCTGTACAACAGTCTCCATCCCTTGCCATAGCCCACTTCATCAGCAACTTTGCTTAGAGGGCCCAATGCAGCTGAACATGATGTAATCCCCCTTACACTAGACCTGCACAACTGAAAACAAGATGTTGCTGGGGCCTATTTTTAAAGGCATTTAGATTTGTATCATGGCAAGAATCATCCAGAGTGAAGAACTAATTAACTATACTGATTACATGTTGCATAGCAATCAGGGGAGCAAGGAAGCATCTTTTTGATCTGGGCTTTTCTCGGTGCATAGAATGTACATATAAAGTACACTTTTACTTTGGATCTGTTTTGCTACACCTCCAGAGGACTGTTAAAACTGACCTCTTGCTTTGAATCTATGGTCCTATTTGCTTTTGAATCAAGTAATTAGCCAAGTTCTTAAACTCACTGGATTCAGCTTGCATGTTTATTCAGGCAGTCTACTAATAACTCCCCCCTGCCACCATCCTGAGACAATTTCAAACTTTTCAATGAAAGTCTGGAATCTGGGCCCAGCAAATCAGGCAGATAGGAGTTGTCCCTATGAGCTTAGGATCTGTTCCTTCAGATTTTGAGCAGGAAGTCTCTGAAGAGCCTCTAGGCTATGGGAGTGAAAGTATCACTGGGTAGAGAATCAAAAGGAGTTGCAGTTGCTGCTGAGTAGATTCTCATATTGGAAGGAATAGATGAAGAACAGCTGCATGGAGGATTATAGCCTCTGGGATTTCAAAAGAAGCTAGTGCTGGAAATAATATCTATACCTTGTAAATTCCTGAGCTGGGCTTCCTGGCATTCTTCCTGTTTTTTACCTTATGACAACATTTTGGGCTTACACTTTGATGTGTATTCTTACCTCCTTTGGTTTGGGGGACTTGTGGTTTGCTGTTTTTCCACTCCATTCTCTGGTTGCTGCTGATTGGATAAGAGAAAACTATAACCTAGCAGGCCTCATTGAGCCCTTCACATGAGATAGGGTGGAATTATGCAGGGAATTATGGGAGTAGTGTGTTTTTGAAACTATAGGGAAAGGAAGCACATCTAGCATCACCATGTAATTTTTATGCAATTGACTATGATACAATCACAACCTTTCTGGAGATATATTACATCCTTCAACACTTCACACTGATGGGATGAAATATGACAGATGAGATGGGTACCTTGGGCAAACATAAGATAACAAATGACTCTGTCATTTTGTAAACACAGTACAGGATTTACTGCTCCCAACTGCTCTAAGATGCTAAATTAAAGCTATAGGATCATGTGACATCACTGAAAAGATATTAGCATTATAAGCCTGCATTGATCTGATCTGAGTTGAGAATCAGATCACTTATCCCAGTTAGATTGTCTCAGCTTCATCTATTTACATTGATTTTAGGTGATGACTGACATCAGATTAACTCCAAATATTTTATCTTAAATATATTATGTGTGATAACCACTAAATTTTTGACATCATGACAGTTTCTGTGACCTGATGCCATACATGAAAGACCTAACAGTGGTGTCTTAATTTAATATGGTATCACCATTAAGTTCCAGAAATTATATAATTTTCATTGATTCACATGCAAGCTTCAATGACTAATATCTGCCATGTGTAGGGAAATTACAGTGGTTGCCTGAGGAGAAAAAACATGACAGAGATTATTGTGCTAAATATATTGTAATGTGATATGCTTGTCCTGTCTGAAGTAAAGGCCGTTATGCTTTTAATAATGTGTTTGATTTTTATTTCTCTTTTTTGTTTGTGGGGTGAAGCTCTTCTGCCTTCAAAAACTGCATGACAGGGCAAGTTGCAATACCATGCTAATGCCACTTACTATATAACATTAAGAAGCAACGTATTCATTAAACAAAGTCAGTTAAACATAATAATGATTTTATATATATATATATATACATGTGTGTGTGTGTGTGTGTGTGTGTATTCAGGAAAGTATAGCTATAGATACTTTTGTATTTATGATATTTTGTATGGGTACTGTATTTGCTTATGTATTTTTTATATTTTTTTAAAATAATGCTGATGTTAACAATTAAAGCAGCAACTCATTTCTCATTGCCCCCCAAAGCATGGACTAATTGCAAATTAATCAGATAAAAGCAGAGATGTCTATAAAATAAGAAACTATAGGGGCATTTGAATTTGCAAGGTAGTTCTCAAAGCCAGTGTTTCAAAAACATGTTGAGTGTTTTATAGTTGAGATCCTGTGCTAATGGAAGTTAGTGCATAGGGATATTCCCCCTTGCTTCTGCTTTACCACAGATGTATGCATGGCTAGGGAATTCTGGGAGCTGAAGTCCACACATCTTCATGTTGCCAAGGTTGAGAAAAACACTGGATGTATGTATAATTTCCCTCCTTCCTTGGCCACCCAATTCCATTTGGTAGTGCAGTGCTGGCCATGTGGAATCAGTAACAGTAGGTTCCATGACCAGTCTTTTCAATAGCTTCCCTCGTCTGTTTTTTGTATTGATGGGAAATGATGGGAGAGACTATATCATGGTCTTCTAATTAGCAACTAGCGGTCAAATGAACATGGAAAGGCATGGCTGGATGATATGAAGTTGTCTGAGCAAAATGTCAGGAAGCTTGCAGAGATCAGAGACCAATAATTAATCAAGGCAGGCTATCAGGCAATGCAAAGGTGAGGTCAGCATCACCGGAGAATTGCTGTCTCTGCTGCAGCATGGACCACTACTGGCACAGGCCAGAAGCAAGCATCCTAAAGCCTTCTGCTGACATCACTTTGAATTTCTCCTAAAATACAATCTTGCAGCATTGGAGTGCCAGGTTGCTTTTTCCTTCCAAATACCGAATATTCCTTTGCCCAACAGAAAACACTTGGAGGTTTTCTTTTCACTTCAATAAGAAACAGGCAGTGGGTAGGGGACTTGGTAATGATAAGCACCAGAAGCTAGGCTGAGAAATTTAAAGGTGGATAATTAAATCTTAGAGATAATTAAGTCATCTTAGTGTGTGATCTGAGAAGCGCCATGTTCCAATCTCTCCTTGATAATAACCTCAGTCATTGCTCTTAGACAAACCACGATCCACTCAGAACAACATTGCTAGGCTCCTGTCCATGCTGGATGTTGCTTTGGGCAGACTCATTTTAGGGAACAGGAAAATATATGCTGCATGGTTATTGACCGATTTTTTTTGATATTATTATTATTCTGCAGATGCCCATGTATGATCACACGGGGAGGATTACTGAGATAATCTTTGTGAGGGTTATATCAAAAAATGCTATACTAATGTTTTAATAATATTCCACTGCATGTAGTATTTAGAATTAAAAAGTATATTTTTCTTTCCTTGTCTGGCCATCATATTTAGCTTATTCCTATAAACAGATCTACTTGTAAGGGAATATTTTCCTTCCTTTTGCTTCTTCTTCAATAAATCCAAAAGTTGTTAGCTCATTGACTTTTATTTTGCCCTAGCACATAACCAAATGCACTTAAATATGCAAGTAAATTGTATTAGAAAGTGGGGCTTAAATCAGATATAAAAAGATATTCCTTACCATTACAAATTTCAGTAGGTTGTGTGTGTTACTAAAAATCATTTCCTGTTTGATTATAAAATAAACATTAACATGACAGAATTTTTAGTTGGTCTGAGCAAAAAACCCACTAGTTTTGTAATTCAGAATAAAATCATAACAATCAAAATAAAAACATGATGGGTTTCCAGAGTAAAAACAAGGATCACTCTTTCTGCTTGACTATCATGTTCATGAAAGTGATGTGATAAGGTCATAAGGTCAGCAATGGGGATGAGGATGGATTTCTCCCAGCTCTTCTATAGATCTGGATCTCCTGTATCAATTCTTCCTGCTAACATAATTGATCTTGTATTTCCTGCAGAACATTTTATATTGCAATACCACCCCATGTCATCTGGCACTTGTAGATTGAGAAATTATAAACTGAAAACCGGTCAGTTGATATAATTTGCTTTGTCTTCATGCCTAGAAAAATAACTCTTTGGGGTAGCAGAACTCTCTTCATCCTTGCTGCATTGCCAGGAAAAAAGAGAAGAAGCAGGAAGTACCTGAGGATATAAACTACCACATTCCCAGTGATGGTCAAGCAGTGAGTAGGCAAGCGTTTATTTTGGACTCAAGTAAAAAGAGAATATCTCAGTTCTTCAAACTTTAAGTCTGATGGAAGAGGAATGACTACCTTGAATTGGGAGTCAGAAATGATTGCCTGTACCATTTAGTAACTGGGGACAGTTGATTTGCCACATATAAGGGTTACATGAGTCAGTGCATGCTATACATTTCGGGCAGAGCACAAGGCAGTGTTCACTGAGGAACCTTATCGCCACTGATTCTGCAGACAGTGGTGTCTGTTTCCAAGGAGAAACCTTGCAGGCAGTGGCAATGAAAAGTTACCAGTTCATTGTGGCAGGAACACATGGGTTGATCTCTCTCACCCACATTTGAACAACAACAGGACTTGTCACCTACTGTGAGCACTAAGATTTGAGTGGCACTGTACCTTGGCAAAGAAAATACTCTCCCTGCTCTTTCCTTCTCACAAATTAAAAGTTATGTCTAATTAGAACTGAGAGTTTTGCTCTCTGAGGTGAAGTACAAGGTGGTGCTGCCTCTGATTCATATGCCAACTGGACTTGCAAACTGAATGTCTCTTTCACACTGGTGATGAGGTTGTATCTTCCATTGCACAAACTCAACAGAGAGGTATAGGGCAGGCTCTGCATCAAACATCGGCTTCTCCATTGCCTGAGGCAACTTCCTCAGTCTAATGGTAGGACAGACCATGAGCCTCTTAATGGTCCTCCACCCCTCCTCCTCTCAAACAAAATGGTATCCTAACCAATTTCCATCAATCTGTAAATGGCAGTTTTCAAACCACTCCTTTATATACATTTGTGGCAAGAAACATCTCAGGATGATTTAAAGGAGGAGATTTGGGGCCACAGCTCTAATTTTTGCAATGTTTGAAGTACTAAATGCTGCTGCCTTGCTGAGCCAATGCCAGTTACATACCTGATGGGCATCAGGTAACATCATGGTAACATCAGCCTGGGTGATAGTAACGGAGTGCCCATCCTATGTCTTGACACAGATGTGCCCATGGTTATTCATCCCATTCATTAATGCCTGGGCAGGGAAGGGACGGAGAGGTATTTATAAAAATGTGCTGAAAAGACCTATGATCTCTTGCTGAAACATGCCAGTAAAATCTTGGCCAGGGCTGTAACAATATGCAAGTAAGTTACATGGAAAACTCTCATCAGCAAGCAGGCTGACCATACACCCCAATTCTTTGGGCAAAGAAAAACCAAATCCCAATCAATCCCTTAGGGCAGCCCTGGCATGGGCTTACTACATGGCAGTTCAAGATGGCTAACTGCAGCAGCCATAGCATTGTAATGAACTTCATCTATTTTTCTGTGGTCCCTTTTTTAAAATCTAGACTTGTGGTGAAGGGATGGAGAATTTGTGGTCTCCTGCATTGTATCACCTGTGTTTGCCAGGCTGGAATGAATTAAAACTCAACGTATCTGGAAGGACGTGTCTGCCACTCCTTTTGAAGGCTTTTTTTCTCATTCTTCAGGCTGAAGCTTCAAACCAATTGTTAGTCTGATTTTGCTTCTGTCCTCTAGAGGGCACTAGCTTCATAATTGATTGTTGTTATGAGCTCGCTAATGATATTATGCATTGCCGAGGGTGGGGGGGAGGACCCAGTAATTATTTCTAAGCTTCTGGACTTAGTTGACCATGTAACCTGTCTCTCTATTTTTTGTTTCATAGAAGCTGGATGAAATCACATGCCAGGTATCTTACACAGCTGAGCAACATGATGTGGCAGACAAGGAATTCAGCAGCATTAGCTGAAGCAGCATCTCAGAGCCACTGCTAAACCAGGGTAGGATGAAACTGAAGACCTACCCCCAACAGCATTTATGACTCATTTGACACATATGAGTCATATGTGCCAAAAGAGTCATAAATCCCACTTTCATCAGGTATTCTTTAAACTCTTTTTACAATTTCTCCTTGTTTTCACACATATAATTCTTTCCTTTCAGTAAAAGGTAAAGGTAAAGGTTTCCCTCGACGTAAAGTCCAGTCGTGTCCGACTCTAGGGGGCGGTGCTCATCTCCGTTTCTAAGCCTTAGAGCCGGCGTTGTCATAGACACTTCCGGGTCATGTGGCCAGCATGACGAGACGGAACGCCGTTACCTTCCCGCCAAAGCGGTACCTATTGATCTACTCACATTTTGCATGTTTTCGAACTGCTAGGTGAGCAGGAGCTGGGATGAGCAATGGGAGCTCACCCCGCCGCACGGTTTCGAACCGCCGACCTTCCGATCGGCAGCTCAGCGGTTTAACTCGCAGCGCCACCGTATATGCTTGTGAATGTCCATAATTATGCATGTGTGTATTTTCTTCAATTTTAGCTAGAGTGATTTGATGAATTTCCAATACTTTTTCATAAAATATCACCACTTCCAGCTATTTTCAGTTCATGAAGTACAAGAGCACAGTCCCCCCAGGGTGTACTAAATTTTGGGCAGAAGCACAGAGTCATAGAAACCTAATGGATCAAATAATGGCCAGTTGTTTCAACCTCAGGTGAAGCCTAGACTTTCTCTACTTAAGCTTTTGCACTCTGGAGCCCTATGACTTCGATTATTTCATTGTGGCTTTGAATAGTTTTGTTAACTTGTCCCTCTGATTTCACCTGAAAAGCAGCATTTTGTGCTTGGACTTTCATTAGCCAGGCTTGAAACAGCAACTTAACCCTTTGCATGCTACTTAAGCCAGTACCTCTTAAAAATGGGGGAGGGCTTTGCATTGCTTTTGCCTTAATTGAGACCCTTTTCCCCCAAAATGAGAGAATGATGGCTAAGCACTAAGATGCCAGGAGGGATAGTTATGAGCTTAGAACGAGTCCCTTTTCCATTTAGTAAGGGGAGAGATTGGCTATTAGATGGCCATCTGGCTCCAAATCAGAGATGGACACCTGGATCTTTTGGGTGGCATGTGGCTGCTAGGCCCTTGCAGCCTCTAACATCTCCTACAGCCAGTAACAAACTTCCTTATAATAGCAAGATTTTTTCTAAATTTACTTGGCCAAATAAAATGTAAATACTAGCCTCTGATAGATTTAAAGCACCCATTTTATACTTCCTATTCCAGAAGGCCAAAATGAAGAGAAAGGGTTGAAAAGTCCATCTTGACAGCTTCCAGTTATGTTATCACGTCACTGTCAAGACCCCATGGCCCATGACTCAGCTGCCAGAAATACCTTGAACAAACTGGTTGCCCACCCCTGTCCTCAGCTAACTTTCCAGCTTAACATACAACATCCTATCTTTAAATCATTGCTGAAAGATTCGACCCAAGCTGCCTTTTCTACATGCTCAAAATATATTTGGGACTCTCTAAACTGCTACAATTTGCACTGTGCTGAAGATGGAAGTGTTCCTTTTTAATCATATATAGCCTGGGTTCTTGAAGCTCTCTCTTTCTCTATGTTTTAGGTCTCTTCTGTTAGTTATTAGAGTCAGCTATGTGATAAGATAGATTCATCTTTTATGCAATAACAAATCTTTTTATTCACATAGCAGGAACTAAGTCATTCAGCTGTAAGTGGCAGAATAGCTGTAAAAGCACCTTCAGATCACAGCTTCCTGTACGTTTGCCTTGGAACTAAGAAAGTGCTAGATACCTTAAAACTGCAAGTGGCTGTTTTATTATTGTTCATACAATTTCATCCCATAGCTCCTAGAAACAAAGAAAGCTACCTAATATTGAAGTTGACCATGGGTTCCTTCAATTTGGCATTTTTGTTGTTCTGTCATTCAGTTGCTTCTGACTCTTCAGGATTCAACGGACTTCATTTTGTCACGATTGTCTATCCAGAATGGCAGTGCTTCCTCAGACCTCAGGTGGGAGTTTTCTAGCCATGCAGACTTCATTGTACATATTCAGTTATGGCAATCATGTGAATGGTTAGGAATAAGAAATTAGAGTGAAATGATACATCCCGTCTTCCACAACCTGGTGCACTCCAACTGTGTAGACCAAACTCCCAGAATTCTCAGCAATTCTGGAAAGGCTGGTGTAGTTTGTAGTAACAATATATGCTTCTTCAGCATTGTTTCATGAACCTTTAACAAGCAGCCATTACATTTGGTGCAACAAAGACATATGCAGAGAGAAAGCACCTCTACTTCTTAGGATGTAGCTTGCACTGCAGGGTGAGGCTAACTGGGTTTTCCAACAAGGTGATGTAAGGTCTGCAAACAATGCCTGACCTATTCAAGGCTGCAAGCAGAGATGGTTAAACAGAAGATACCAAATCTTCTAGAGTTGCACCAAGGGTGTTCAAATATCTCGATCTGATTCTACATTACTATGAAGAGAAAGTTCTAAAAAGAATGAAAAAGCAAATTAATCTGTGCTGTCCCCTAACCTACAGGAAAGATGAAGATTTATGTAACAGTAACAGTAGTTAAAAGTGACCCTTTTCATATGTATTGAAAGCTGGTAAAAAGAGAATACCAAATAAATGTATATAAAATATTGAATGTTTTTGTTTCAAAATGGCACCAAATTTGCTCAGGAAAGGACGGCATCTTCCTTGAAATTTTGATTTCCCCCCCTTTTTTAAATATCAAGAAACCCCCCCCCCCCCACTATTTTTTAAAATTTCTTTCTTTCCTTTTTTTTAAAGGATAGACAAACTTGTTCCTGTTAGGTTCAGAAGCAAAAAAAAAAAAACAACCCTCTCAAATATCCCCAGTCCACCATTAAAAAATTATCTCAGCTGCAGCTGAAGTCTCAGTTGTCACTGGAACTGTAACAAAATCTGATCCCAGCATCACTCCTTTCTCCACAGCAGGCAGAAGAGAGAGATGTCTTGACACAGCCCTCCAGGCCACTGCCCAGCCTGCCACTGTGGCTGCATGTCAGATGGAAGGTTGGCCCAGGCTTCCCTACTGACACATGAAGAGCACTGGAAAATGTGCTCATAGGTGGCACTCAGGTATCCAAGAACAGACATCCTTCCACCCCTGCTGAAATGTAAAAAAGGAAGAAGAGGGAAAGATCCTGGAGGATACAGATACTTGTAAGAGAGACTGGGATGCGGGAGAATTCATCTTCTTTCTGGCTTCTCATTTACTCTAAGCTGGAGAAAAACTGGCAGGGTATGATGTTTGCCTCATATTGTAATAAGAGCCCGCCTGGATTTGTGTTTCAATTGAAGTTAGGTAATGTCTGGATCACTATTAATTTTACTTAATTAAGTAATAATAATTTTACCCTATGAGAAAAAAATAAGTGACAGTCTTTTCTTTCAGTAGGGACTAACTGATCATTTTAGAGTTTGCGAAGGAATTCCCAGCCATCAGCTCACATTGGTTGACACCAATAGGAATGCTTACCTCCCCCCTTTTTTTCCTCTGATGTATGGCATGTGCCTTCTGGCCTTTCTTCACGTCACCCTTTACATAGCAGTCATGTTTTCAGCGGATCTAAGTCAGCACAAAATAACTTGTGAATGGAATATGTACTTGTAAACACAAAGCAGAATCCATTGTCTATTGCAACTCCCTTGGCACATGTGCATTGTGTGTTTACAATATAGGTCCCCTACAAAGTGATAGTGTTTACTGTGTAACAAATAGAAGGCATGCTCAGAATGTCTCCTCCTTTGCCTCATAACCATAATGTTTGGTAAAAAGTGTCTTGCCCACATCTAGTTTGTGCTTGTGACAATATATGCTTCTAAATCATGGATAGGAAAACTTTTGGAGATGGAGAAATGACTTGGCCCCCACAGAACACTTCATAAATTGCAGAAGTGGACCAAGTTTGTAGGTGGAGTCACAATACACACAGACATATCACACACATATATGCTCACTCCTGCTGTCTCATTCCCATTTGTGTTCACACAACATCAACATATTCATACACTCCCCAACCCCCACTTCATTCACCAGAGAGGCTCCAGCCTTTCTCCCACCATGAACCTGCTCTGCTCTTAACATGAACTCTGCTCTTCCCAACGTGAAGCTGTTTCTCTGCTGCCACTGGCAGATGGAAAAGAACAAGTTGGAACAAGCTGGCTGAATTTAATTCCTCCCCCCACCCCCAATTCTTGCCATTCAGCTAATGATTATAATGATCATGGCAGAACAAAGTGGGTGGAACTCTATTGGCTGCAGAAAAGGCATTAAAGAGTGCATCTGGTCCACAGGTTGCCTGTACCATGTTTGTTTGTTTATTAGATTTATATCCTGCATTTCCTCCCGGGGCTCAAAGCAGCATGCATAGCATCCCTCCTCCAATTCCACCCCCTGCTCCCAACCTCCTGAAATAGGTTAGGCTGAAAAACAGTGACTGGGCTAAAGTCACCCAGTGAACTTCCATGGCTGTGGACGGATGGACCTGCGTCCCTCTGGTCCTAGTCCAACACCTTAACCACTACACTAACAGGATTCTGTCAGTTCTGCTTGCATATGGTAAAGCAGAGTTTCTACCTTGGGAACCTTCCAAATGCATGGACTTCAATTCCCAGAATTTCTAAGCCAGATTTAACCGTGCTGAAAATCCTAGAATTTGCTATTTACACATCTGGAATGGACTCAAGTTGGAGAGGGCTGTGGTAAAGAAGTAAAAAATACAAATATAGTAGAAATGTTGAAAGGCAAATGGGAAATGTGCTGCTGCAAACTGGAAGCAACTTCTATCAGAGATTCTACCAGGACAGGACTTCTGATCAGCTGTGCAGGGCCCTGTAGAGCAGAATTCAGCAGGACTGGCTGCTTGCTTGTTTTAAAATGAAGTAAAACCCAGAATCTTATGACTGGTTACCCAACTGCCCTTAGACATTCATACGTCTGCCACACAGGAAACAGGCACAAAGCTTAACACTAATTTTCTGGCCAATTTTCTTCTGAA
This sequence comes from Candoia aspera, assembly GCF_035149785.1. Lineage (NCBI taxonomy): Eukaryota > Metazoa > Chordata > Lepidosauria > Squamata > Candoiidae > Candoia > Candoia aspera. The sequence continues at coordinate 46,464,752 of NC_086158.1, read as the reverse complement.
TATTAGCAATTATCCGCAATCTCACCCACATCCCAAGCATAGTTGCAAGCATATGCTTGTCAACAGTGTAGAGTTTATTGGTGGTGGTGGTGGTGGGTTGTTAGGGGAGAGTGATACTCCAGTGGAAGATTGTTTATTTAAATTGCAGACAAACCAAGATCCAGGTTTGTAATTGGGCTGCAGGGGAAGAGGAGGAGGAGCATGAGGAAGGATGGGAAACAATTATGTCATAGGCCAAACCAGCAGGCACAGAGTAACTGTATTGATTTTAACCAAGCAAGCAACTACCATCAAGAGCTACCTTCTTGGTTATAGGCGAGCTCCTAAGAAGACGGCCACCATATAGAGGTGACCAGCATTGGTGGCGCATCTGCCCTCTCTGTTTTCTCAGAAAACATGCAAAGGGTGTGTTGCTAGTGCCAGTGTCATCAGCTGGGCTGTACAGTGGATGCCCCACTTCAGTTCATGTTTCCAGGGACAACCATGAGAAAACTGGATGAGAGGATGTGGAGGGAAGGAGGAGAGGGAGGCCAGGTCATCCATAAAGGCTGCTTCTGTCCTTTATTGGCAAGGCTTAAAGTGCATAGGAGTAAAAGCAGAGTCCAAGGCAAAGTGAAAGGAGAGGGGCTGATGGCAAGGTCGAGCCCGGCCAGCTCCCTGAAGAAGGGTATCCACCGAAAAAGGCCACTTGAGCTACACACAGAGAAAAAGAGAAGAAGAAGCAGGAAGGACAGAACGCTTGTTAGTGGCACTTGGCAAGGAGCAGGCCTGCACGGTGAAAGAGGCAGGGCTACATAGAGAAGTCCAGAAATCCCAGCCACCATCCTCTAGCCATGGACCAGCTGATAATATTTGGGAAACAATAGGTAGAAGAAGAGGGAGCACTCTTGTCTCCACCCGCCATTTCCCTTTGGCAAACCACAATTGCCGAATAGCTGCTCAACAATGGGGAGGAGTTTCCAGATGTGTCTGATATCAAATGTCTACTCTGGCCTGGAAAAATCACCTATCATTCTTCTCCGCTGCCTAGCAAGGGTACAGAACAGGAAGTAAACTCTACGTTACCCTCCACAATAATTTGTTATTGAGCTTAGGACCTCATTAGCTAATTTGCTTCCCACTCCAAACATTCCTTCCCTTCATCTGTATACATAACAAAGAACGTCAGAATTTCACTGCCTGACGGTTCCCAATGAATCTCATTAGCTGGCATCGGGAAATCACTCCAGACGGTGCTCTCTTCTACCCATGTCATCACTCACCAACACAAGCAGTGCCGTCCTCATTGGGTTCAAAGCCCCGGTTACAGCGCTTGTTGCTGCGGCAATGGTATCCACCATAAGTGTTGATGCAGATGGGTCTGCCTCTTGGACACACAAAAGGAAATTCTGCACACTCATCCGTGTCTGAGAAGAAAGGAAGCAAGAGCGAGAGAGAGCGAGCGAGCGAGCATGGGGAGTAATAAAAGACAGACTCAGTGCCAGCAGTCTCAGAGATCAGCCACCCTGGTGGTTTCGATACCAAAGAGCTGTCATTCTATGCCATGGAACCCAGTTGTGGGACCCAAGAAATGACACCCCAGGAGCATTCGCTGACCTTCTCTTGCCAGGTGACTCACCAACACAGCGCCCATTCTTGTGCTGAGAGAATCCTTGGCCACACTATGAGAGAAAAAGGGGAATATGTCATCAGTAGACCATTAGTTCTTAATCTCACTTCTGTCGTACCTATTTTGAGGGATTTATTCTGCAATTTGTGTGGTTGCAGTTTCTGCCTCAGACCACACTGTACTATCTAACATACAGCTCCAAATCTTGAGCTTTTTTTGTTATAGTATCAGTTTTGAGAAGTATACACAGTGAAGTTTCTGTATGATTTATTTACAACTACAGAGGAGGAAAGTGAGCCAGACAAAATTGCCCTAAAACTGCAGAGCTGGAGGAAAACACATTCTGTTACCGGTCTGGGGACAAAGCGCCATTGGGAAATTGCATTCACAACTTTCTAGGAAGAATATCACACCAAGCCCTTCCACTGGCTGGAGAAGGAGTAGCTGCAGCGAACTTCCTGCAAGAAAGAACACCACACTCCTGCCGGTTTGGCCCGTGACCCTCCAACTATGAGTTACCTTGGGCTGCCAAAGTGAGCAGCTGTTGAGTGTTAGAAGAAGGACCCTTGGCAGCATTCATCAGAATAATGAAAGCAGCATTGCAGCATCACACGGCAAGCTCTGTCTGTTTAGGTTGTGTGTGTGACATCACAACATATGTAGAAAAAAAGTGGGAGGCTTGCACTGCAATACCATGATGCTGCTTGCATTACTCTGAGCCCCCTTACTGTCCTGCCCCTCTGCAACTGCTGAGGAGCACTACTAAGTCAGTTGCAACATCTCTATCCAAGAAAGAAAGATCAGCTTGATCACACCTGGATGTCAGTTCCTCTACCTTTTCCTTCCATTTCCCTTCTCTTGTGCATTATGTGTTTTACATTTATAAACCTGAAGGTGAGGCCTTTCATTTTCTTTATGGATGTGAATTGTCTTGGGGGACAAACAAAAGGACTAGTATTATAATAATGCAATGCAATGCAATGCAATGCAATAATTTTTATGTGCATAATTTGTTCTCTTTCTGAAAATGGAGAAGATAGTTGCAGAATTATTTTTCTCTTCAAATTCTCTGCCATCCCACGCTTTTTGTCCTTTTGTCAGCATATACTTTCTTACTGGTCATCCCACTGCCTACAGTAAGCTACAGAGGAACTTAAATGTCCAACCCCCTCCTGTTTCTACTGACCCTGGAATCAATGGCTACAGTTACAATTAAATTACAGCCAAATTATTCAATCCAAAGCCCTCTGTTTGCAAAGCATATTTAGAGCCTTTGTGCATGCAGCCTTCTTTATTCACTGCATTGGAAAAGTGAATTCTCTTGTGCAATAAATGCAGAAGCCCAGTGCTTCCTCTGTATCAGCAAAGTTTCCATATGGAAACCAGGGCGCACAGTAGATTTCTGGATAAGGGTATGACAAGAGGCAGCCGCAAGAGAATAATCCGCAGTGGGCAAGTATCAGCCATTGCAAATCTGAATCTCTTCACTGTTTACTGATGAATGTAGTTGAGAACTCACAATACAGCATTTGCAAATGGGAAGGTTCTGTAATTATTATTATATACACAATGTGAAATCACAGCTGCCAATTCTTTAGCTAGTGTTGGCCTTCATTCTCATCAACCTGTTCCCAAGAACCCAGCATGTTAGAATGTATCCGTGCAGTATATCTGCAGATCCAAGCAGTGTGGCCTTTAGTAATTGCAAGATGGAAATTTTGTCAATGCACAGGTTTTCTAAGTGCCATCCAAGGTTTTTTTGGTACGCCACCCAGTGTGCCAATAACCACTGGGACCATCATGGCCGGTTTATGCCATACTCCATCAACTTTGATTTTCACATCTTGATACTTTGTGATCTCCAGTTCTTCTATTCCCTGGTATTGCCACATCAATTATCCACACTTTCTTCTTTTCAACCACAGTTAAACCTGGTGTGTTATGTGTCAAGACTTTATCAGTTTGTATTTGGAAATCCCACAATATTTTAACCTCCTCATTTTTGACTACTTTTTCAACTATATGTTCCCACCAATTTTTCATTACTGGCACATGATAATTTTTACAGATGTTTCAGTGAATCATTTTGGTGACTGTGTTATATCATTGTTTATAATCAGTTTGTGTGATCTTCTTACATGAACTGAGTATATGATCTACTGTTTATTCTGCTTCCTTGCACAATCTGCACTTTGAATCATTTGATCATTTTTTAATTCTGGCCTTGACTGCATTAGTTCGAATAGCTTGCTCTTGAGCAGTCAAAATCAGAATAATGTAATAAAAACCTTCATTTCTTTTTTTAATGTTCCAGTTGTAAGCCATTGCCAGGTTTTATCCTTATGTACTTTCCCCTCAATCTTTTGTAGAAATTGACCATGTAATGCTTTTCTTTTCCAACATTCTGTTCATGTTTTTATTACATTATTTCAATATTCGTATTTTGTTTCCTGTACATTTGGCAAGTTCCAATTTTTAACTTGCATCAATGCTTGTTCTTGGCTGTCTTTTACATAATCAGCCAATGCATGATTTTCTTCTTCAACAGTTCGTTTGACTTGAAGTAAACTTCTGCCTCCATTTCTGTGGGGCCGGTATAATCTATCAATATCACTATGGTGATGTAATGCATAGTGAATAGTCATTAATTTTCTTGTTTTCGGTCCAAGCTGTCCAGTTCAGCTTGTGTCCAGTTAATAATTCCAGCAGTGTGTCATATCACAGGTATGGCCCAGGTATTGATGGCTTTGATGGAGTTTCTACCATTCAATTTTGTCTTTAGCAGTTTTCTTACTCTTTGGATGTATTCTTTACTAATCACATTTTTAACTTGTCCATGCTTGATGTTATCCAACTGTAAAATGCCCAGATACTTGTAGGTTTCATCCTGATGGCTCCTGATGGCTTGGCCATTCGGCATTTCAATTCCTTTACTGTTCATGATTTTGCCCTGATTTATTGCTACTGTAGCACATTTCTCTAGCCAAATTCCATGGCTATATCTGTGCTAAAAATTCTTACAGTATTTGTCAATGACTGGATTTCGATTTCTGATTTTCCATAAAGCTTCAGATCATTCATATAAAGCAAATGTGAGATTTTATTAGCATTTTTTGTTGTTTGATAACCAAGATTTGTTTTCTTCAAAATCATTGAAAGTGGAATCATAGCAATGACAAATAATAAAGGCGATAATGAGTCACCTTGGAAGATGCCTCTCCTAATGTTGACAAGCCCATATTTTTCATTTCCAACCACCAATTCTGTCTTCCACTGCTTCATTATTTTTTCTATAAACATTCTAATGTTTTTACTGACACCAGTTGTTTCCAAACATTTTATGATCCAGCTATGTGGTAATGAATCAAACGCCTTTTTATGATCAATCCAGACCACATGTAAATCTATTATTATTGTTATTGGATTTATTATAGCTGCCCCACTCCAAAAGACTTTGCAGATTCATACCCAATCTTTTCATTGTAAAGATGGCACGTTCAAATTCTGTTTCCAAATTTCAGCAGTCCTTTCCTAGTAAACTCCATTATCTCATTGTAGGCAACATCCAATATACTATTTTGAACAATCAAAAACAAACCACAAAGTATAACAGCCCAGACAAAACAGTTGTAACAATACAAAAACCATGACAGGGGCTCCATTAACATATTAACCCAGGCCTGGGAGCAGAGCCAGGTCTTGAGCCTTCTGGAATCCTAAGAGAGTAGGTGCCATACATATCTCTAGGAGGATGCTATTCCAGAGGGCAGGGGCAGCAACAGAGAAGGCATGGTTCCTTGGTTCCACAATGTGACACTGTTTAACTGAAGGGACCTGGAGTGCATCCACTCTGCCTGAACATAACCAGGCCCTGTGTCATGAAGGGCTTTATAGGTGATGACCAGCACCTTGAACTGCACCTGGAAACCAATGGGTAGCCAATGCAGCTTGTGTAGCAACATTGACATATGAGTGTAACAAGAAGTGCTTGCACCACTATGCTTTACAAATATACAGCTATAGCTTCCAGAGGGACTTCAAGGGCAGCTCCATGTAGAGTGCATTGCAATAGTCCAGTTGCACAGTGATTAGAACATGAGTGAGCATCTGAAGGGTCTCTTGGTCAAGGAAAGGGCTCAACTGATGCACAAGATGAACCAGTGCAAAGGCCTCCTGGCCACAGTTGCCACCTGCTCTTTGAGCAGTAGCTGCGAATTCAGGAGTACCTCCAAGTTGCACACCAGTCCCAAAATGGGGAAGTGTAACCCTATCCAGCCCCATCTAAGACCAGCAGTGAAAATGTCCCCAACCCTGGGAGCCAGGACAGCCACAGCCACTCGGTCTTGTGAGGACTGAACCAAAGTCTATTCCTCCCATCCAGACCCCTGAACAATTTATGCTTTCCTGGCTGCATATTTTATGAACAGTGCATCTGAAAGAGAAGAACAAAAACCTGAAGATTTTGTTAATACTGCAGATTCCTACCCAATCATTTCATTATAGAGATGGCACATTCAAATTCTGTTTCCAAATTTCAGCAGTCCTTTATTAGTAAACTCCATTATCCCATTGTAGGCAGCTGAACAATTAGAGCAGTGAAAAGATAAATGTACACTGAATTTTTCACGAGAAGTAACTGCAGCAATCTAGCTGTAGCCACAGCTGAAAAGGGAAGGTAGTTGAGAAGATGGTTGTGCAGCAGCTTATAAGCATCCTGGAGGAAAAGGATTATCTGGACCCCTTTCAGTCAGGATCCAGACCTGGATATGGGACTGAAATGGCATTGTTTGCCTTTTTGGATGACCTCTGGTGGGAGTAAGATAGAGCAGTGCATCCATCCTTGCTCTTCTTGACCTCTTGGTGGCTTTTGATACCATCAACCATGGTATTTCTCTGAAGGTCAGAAGTCTCTCTGTAGTAGTTTTCTTTGTTTCATACCTTTTTAGTTTCCTTTTCTTTCTTCGTAGATTTTTTTGTTTCATGCTTTTTAGATTTTACTGAGATGTTAAAAATTTTAATATAGTTTTTTTTTAAAAAAACATGGTATTTTTCTGGATCAGCTTTTGGGGTTGGGAGTGGGTGGTGTTGTGTTGATTCTTTTCCTTCCTTCCTCTGGGGCCAGTTCCAGTTGGTGTTGACTGGGGGGAGAGGTCCCACTCTCAGCTGCTCCTTTGTGGGGTACTGCAGGGTTTGGTACTTTATCTGCTCCTGTTTAACATCTACGTGAAGCTGCTGGGTGAGGTTATCCAATGGCACAGAGTGAAGTACCATCAGCATGCTGATAATATCCAGCTTAACATCTCCACCCCAGGCCAATTAAGTGATGCTGTGGAGGTCCTGCCTCGGTGTCTGGAGGCTGTGGGAGTTCGGGTAAGTAACAACAGGCTTCAGCTTTACCCAAGCAAGACTGAGTGGCTTTGGGTGTTGAGACCCCCTGGCTCTACGGACTTTACACCTCTTGTTTTGGAGGGAGCTGCACTAACCCAAACTGTGCCCAGTTTCGGAGTCCTTCTTGGCTCATGATCCTGTTTGAGAAACAGGTGGCAGCTGTGGCCAGGAGGGCTTTTGCTCAACTACATGGTGTACTCCAGTTGCATCTGTTCTTGAACTGGGAGACCCTGCCTTGGTCACCTCCCATATGGATTACTTCAATGCGCTCTACATGGGGCTGCCCTTGAAGAGTATTTGAAAGCTTCAGCTGCTGCAAAATGCTGCTGTGTGGGCAATTATGGGCACCCCTCAATCAGTGCATGTTACACCTCTGCTCTGCAGGCTGCGTTGGTTGCCAGTTTCTTTCCAGTTTCAATTCAAGTTGCTGGTGATGACCTATAAGGCCCTTCATGGTATGGGACTTGGTTATTTGAGGGACCGCTTCTCTCCAATCACATCTGCCTGTCCCATCAGGTCTGGCATGAGGGACATGCTCAAGGTCCCATCAGCCAGGGAGTGTTGTCTGGCAGGGACCAGAAAGACAGCCTTTTCTGTCATGGCTCCCATCAGCCTGATGTCGTGGAACATCATCATCCCAGAGATCAGACTGGCCCCAACCCTGCTGACTTTTCACAAGGCCCTGAAAATATGAATTTGCCAATGGGTGTGGGAACCCAGGAGTGTGGTAGAGGCTGTGCAGTGGCTGTACTGACTGTTATGGATGGATGTGACTACCTCAGCTATGAATTTTGCTATATGGTTTTTGTATGGTTTTATATTGTTTTTAAATTGCTGTAGTGTTTTGGTGTTTTTAATATTGTTTTAAATTGTTTGTGAGCTCCCCAGAGTCATATATTGAGAAAAATGAATAACTAATAAAAAGTATCATTGCACAACTGTCTAACACTGACAGTTTGGCCATTCCTTACCTGCTAGTGCATTTTTAACACTGAAAGCCACTTTGCTGCCAATAGCAAATTTTGTAGCAATATCACCATTATTGCAGTCCCCTTAGCTATATTATACCCTTGAACTTCTCTGTTCACTTTTAATGTTGCTGTCACAATTCAGAGAGTCCTAGACTTGCACAGATGAAGTTACCTAGTTGGGTAATGAAATAACAGCAAGCAAACTACCAAGCTCAAGAGAGCACCAAGAACTCCACAGATCAACCCTGAGCTACAGATGTTCTCTTCTGTTGGACTAGAGAAACTGGCCCACTGAAAGAGAATAGATGTCAAGAACTTTGGAAAAGGAGGTGATTGAAAAGAGCAAGAAAGACCAAAGAAGGGACACTAAATTTGTTAGATCAGCCTGACAGTCCTTGTTGAAGCATTACATTTCCAGGTGCAACCTTCCTAGAATAATACTGTAGCTGCATATATCTGAACATACAAGTTTAGTGTACGAACAAAATTAACAATTGTAGGCAATAGCATCAGTTGCATCCTCTGACATCTGCCTTTCTTTTATCCAAATACCTTCCTTTCTTACTAGAAGCAGCTCCTGTTCAGCCAGTTACATCTTCCCCTGAGATACTAGGCCTGTAAGAAAGTCATACAAACCAACACTCCTACCTTTCTGTCCCAATGTTCCTGGGTCTTTTTCTTTTCCCACTGGGAGTCAATATTCCACAATCCTGGATCTCTGGATATCTTATTTAACTATTTTTGGAACGTGAAATTGGGTGGAAAATCACTCTCTTTTATTTTATTTTATTATTTTAAAATGATTGTTATAGTTCTGCTAAACAAGCATGCTGATATTGGTATCTTGTTTCTTGGGACCCATTTAGCTTCATTGCTTTCATTATGTGGGAAATGGGTTGATATTCCTTACACTGAAAGCCCAACTTAAATTAGCTTAATTGTGAAGCTTACCTCAAGAGGAGGTATAATGGTGGGTGACCCTGATGTGTCCTGGGGATAGAGAATTTCCAGTACAGAATTGGTCTCAGTGCTCACTACAGCCCGGCTGATAAACTTGCCATCTGGCCAAGTCACTTCCAGGCTGCTGGGCTCATCCTGCCCTACAAGGAAGAAGCACAAGGAATTGCTGAGTAATGGAGAAAACTGCAGCCAACATAAAAAGAGAGAATGGCTATTAAAAACCACTCTTCCTTCATGTTCATGCTTAGTTTTCCTCCTCCCATATTTTAATAGCTGCTCCCAACAGAGATGAAAGAACTTGAGATGTGATGGGGTTGTAGCCTTCCATCTACCACACTGTGCCAAGACCAGCAGGAATGTGGAATGTTTGGGCACATAGGACCTTTGAATTTCTGAGCTACTTGGCTTCACTTACAGCCCTGTCTAACCTGGCAATGCCCCACTAAACCAAGCCACCTTAAGGATGCAGAAGAGTAATGAGGTGTGGAGAAATGCAATGCCTTCTGCAGAAACAGCTGGAGGAGCAAACTCTGCTCTTTGGGAATGCAAATTACTATTAACACCCTTTATACTCTTGATGATATATTAGCTATAGTTAATACAAAAGACTATAAAATGAGCTTGCTAAATATTTCCAAAGAAACGGGTTATGGTCTGGCAATAGGCTTTATTGCAGCAGTGGTTTAGTATCCGTGGATCCCTGGAAATGTAGGGGGGCCCTAGAGCCCTTCAAAAACTTGCTGCCGAATTGGCAGTTTTAATGTGATAGAATTGGGGAATCATCTAAAAATATGAGTAACCATATTAACTGTCTTAGTTCTCACCACACCTACTTGGGGGGACAGACCGTGTGGCCTTTGGTCTGTGAAAGGCTGTGCACTGCTGCTTTATTGTAAGGTAGATTCTTCAGTATGCTTGATAGACCTTAATAGAATTGGAGGAATGCAAGGGTGAGGCCCTGAACTAAAAATTTTTGAAGGAGTAGAATGATAAGGATATAAGTTAGTGAAAGGTCAGAAGTGATGTTGTATCTAGTTTGCAGTGGTTCTGGCAAAGTTTGGGGAGTATTAGGAGGGATGAGAGATAAGGAAGATCCATAAGAAACTAAAAAGAAAACAAAAAACAAAGTCCATATTAAGGCAATGCCTTTCTTAGGCTAAGTTAAGATTTAGAAAATAGCATGCAAGCTTTTTTGTTTTCCAGAACTCTAAATTATCCAGAAAATAAAAAAAAGCCGTGGGGAACGGAGTGGGGAAATATTAACTGAAGTTTGCTGATAACCGACTCATGTTTGCAACAATTTCAGGCTCGTACGCAGACATGATACTTGGATCCTATCACATACAGAGGTGGTGTTAGGTTGCACCAGGCTTCTCTCTCTCAAATTTGGTTTGCAAGAAGAAACAAGCAAGTAATAATTAGTACCAGGTAGTCCCCGGGTTAAGAATGGTCTGGGCTAAGGATGACCCATAGTTAAGAACGGCGCCTATTGTAGCAAAATTTGAGTTAAATACAAAAATTCAAGTTCAATACAAAATGATTCACGTTAAATAAACAACAGTTCAAGTTAATTACACAATACTACTTATACAGTATTATACAATAATACTGTTCCAGCTTACATACAAATTTGACTTAAGGACAGACCTTGGAACAGAACTTGTTCTTAACCCGGGGACTATCGTACCGTACCGTGCTGTATATTATTGGGCTGGTTGGCAGAATGGCTAGGGCAAAGGAGACCTGGGACCACACACCACTCTGCATTCCAAGCTCTGCCTCTACTCCTCACTCACCCAGGCCGAAATGGGCAACAGGCTCCATCTCACACAAGTACCCAGACCCTCCATCAATGATGCGCAGATGGGCACCACTGTGCCGTGTGAACAGCGCCACTTTAGCACCACGAGCAAATGCCCCAAAGCGTGTACGTGGAATCACCCGCAGCCAGTTGTTGCCAGCACCCTGTGGAGATGGACAGACAGACTCAGCCAAAGGATGAAGTGGTCATGGAACTGAGGAAGGACTTTCATGCTTGTTGACGTGTAGATTTGATTTTAAACATGTTAAGAGAGGTACCTTTCTAAACCCACCTCATTGACTTTGAAGACTGAGAGTGGCTGTGCCATGGATTCGCCATGTGAAAGAACCAAATCCAGCTTCCCATCACCATCAAAATCTACTACCACACCTCCTAAAATGATATAATCTCAGTAAGGACATGTATCTTTGGTCGTCATTTTTGTGAAAGGGCCACATTACTTAGTGGCAATATTGAATGATATGATGCCCAACATGAGAAAATCAGAATATAGTTACTTCATCTCTGCCCTTGATTCCATTCAATTTCCCTGCAATGGTGTTTTCTGTGTCTCTTTACTCCATAGGCACCTTTTCTTTCTAGTGCCAAATCCTTTATTAATAAGAGCCCTTTCTCCTACTGATATTCAGGAATTAAGTCTCCTGGCTTTTGACAGGAATCATGCACAACGGTCACTCTTTTCTTCCTTCATATACTTTAAGAGGCAACCAATCATGGGAACAACTCATAGGCCTTGGGTTCAGACCACATGGATGTTTTGTCTCTGAGCCTAAAACAAATAATTGTGCTCTTGTTATGGTGCATCACAGAACCCAGGTGGCAAAATCTGCCAATCTCTCCCTTTCTCCCTCAAACACCTGCAGTATTTGCATATGTTCATTGAGTGTTTACAAAACACAGATCCCATGCAAATGTATTGTATAAATACACTATTATATAAAACCATTACACTCAGAATCTGACATTTCCTAATTGCCACTGCCCAGCAACCTAGATATCTAGATTTCCCTGGCACAGAGAGGGTCACTGATACACAATTCATCATTGGCAGAAGGTCTGTCCCTACCATTACCAATAGGTTACAGCAACCTCTTTTATATCTGTTTTATTCTTGCTAAGTGATGCATGATAATCATGCTCCACAAAAGACATGACAATGATTCACCTGTGCCACGCCCCTCTGGTTCCACAGCATCACCAGGGTTTAGTTCTTCAATAGCTGGGTCGGCATGTTCTCGGCGGATAACCCTGCAGAAGAAAAAGTCTGTAGCATTGAATGTTGTCCTCCCAGAACAGGGCCTTAATTTTACAAGCCTATTTCTGGTGTCACCACCCTGTATTCACAGCCTGCTTTTGCCACTGTTCTTTTCTCCAGAAGAGACCTTGCACAGTTGCAAAATGATAAATTTGGCACGGACTCCCTAGACTTGCCATATGCTGCTGCTATCACTTTATTAGTCAGAGAAATGTAAGCAACTCTGTTTAACAAGCCATTGATTGCCTACAATTAATGGGAACTGTGCATAAGTGCTAATTAGTGAAAGCCAGAACCTCCAGGGATGTGGTCTAGGCAGAACAGACTGCTGCATCAGTAGTGAGATAGTCACAACACTGTCAGCTGTATAAAGAGTGGCTGGAACTGAATGGGGCCCTTTCCATTCTGGTGGAACCATTTCACTCCTGTGGATTATGACACATGAGAGTAAATGGCACTGTATAATGGTTCAAGAATTATCCCTCCCAGCTCTCTCATGTCATGTTTTTGGTTAGCATGCAGAGCTCTTTAAAGATGTGACGATTTCCACCAGACTCTGCTGCTGGGAAACCTTTCCTCCAGTGCCCAGGGCCAAGCAAGATGGGGAGCCCACTGCCCCAGCCTCTGGTGGCCATGTGGCTCTCACCCACCGGAAGAGGCGGTTGGCAGATGAGCCACGATACGCGATGTTGTTGAAGAAGACCTCCAATTCCTGGTCATTGTCAAAATCAGCAGCGATGACGGTGCGGACAGGTGATGGCATGGACAGTTTGGGCGTGGCAATGTCCTGGGGGAAGGACGGGGATTAGTGGGGCAGGGCTTGGGCTTCAGCAGGACCAAGAAGAAGTAAAGATTAGGAATAGACTTAGGCGACTGGAGACGTTGTTGCTGGGCTGAAAAGTAGGGAGCTAATAAAGTTGCAGCAGGAGAGAGTAAAAGACTATATAGTTTCATGGAAAGAGTGTTCTTCTGCTGATGGGTAGAAACCAAGATGAGGAAAATACTGCCAGATCTACATTGCAGGAATAATGACCATCCTTGAGCTGTGAGATAATCTTTCAAAATAAGGAATTTCTGGTCATCCAACTGGGGTAGAGACATCAGTCTCTTTGGTGATTGGATCTAATCTATGTGCTCCATTCTTTCTTACATTATTTCATTACTGGAGTCCCCACATTCCCTTTCCCTGCTCAGAGCCCAGGACATTGCAGACATATGCCGGTTTTGGACTTCCCTTTTCCAGATGGCACTTACCCGGAAGCGGATACGCCCACCTGCATTAATCTGCAGATAGAGCCGGTGTGGTCCATTCCAGTTACCATAGATTAGGTCAACTTTGCCATCACGGTTGAAGTCAGCCAGTGCCACTCCACGACCATGCTGGTAGGGATCATCCAAGCCTACAGAGGATGACAGGGAAGTCAGCAGGATGAACATTCCCATGTATTATACTAAACTGAATCTTCTGCTGCTGTGGGGCTCAAGGAATTCAGGCTCCATAGTGGTGGAGGACAGAAGAGGGTTTTCTGGCACTTAGTGCTCCTCACTGAACCTGCCAGCGAAAACAAGGCCAGGGACAAAAAGAACTACAGGTTGTGTGGTATGGCTAGTTGAGTAGGTAACTGAGGGACTGGAAGTCTGCTATTTCACCCCACCCCCAGGCCAGATCTCCTCCTCTCCTTGTAGCCAATGTGTTCCTATTCCCTTGATGACATGGAAGGAATGTTTCTAAAGAGAATAGGTGTCATCAGCAGCATGGCAGTGATGGATGCCAGCCTGACATCTCGTTAAACTCCAGTGATCATCAGCCAGACGCTAAATAACTGGTGGCCGAGCCTGGGTGCACTTATTATCCCCCTCCTTTCCCAGGAGCAGGCAGGGTGTGATAGGGAAAAAAGAAATCTCAACTCTATTAGGATTTAGAGTGTCCAGCAGCTACATAATCATTTTCATCTAATAACACATGTCCCCCAAACACACTCACCCCGGCTGCATACTCACCAGTACTGGGTGCTACATCTATGAAGGTACCGTCACCCTGGTTCTGAAAGAGGAAGTTGGCTCCGTTCTCATTATCACAAAATATGTCAGAGGCAGCTTCACTGAGAATGGGACCCACCGCTATGCCCCGACCCCCTGGGAACAAGAGGAGTGAAAGCTCCAGAGCATCCCCAATCAGCTGCTCCCTGTGAAGTAGGTAGATGCACTGGGAATAAATTCTAGCTGGAATATAAGATCAAAACAGCCCCACCAGTGGATTCATTCTCCTTTGTCCCATCTCTATTAATCCTATGAATTGATGAACACTGAAATTCACTGTAAGCTTGGTGGTCACTTTTTATCATCAAGTTCCACAACACCTGCATAACTATTTGGTGAGAATTCAGTGCCATAGAGACCAAATGCAGATCCAAGACCTCTTAAGTGGGATGGGACTAGAATCATAGACTGGTCCAATATAGTGTGAGGCAAGTTTTCTCTCCAACTCAGAGGTCTGGTTTCTGGTAGCCACAACCAAGCTGGTGACTACCATTGCATTGCCCTAAAGCCCCAAATATTTATTTTATTTATTTATTCCGCCTTTATTATTTTTATAAATAACCCAAGGTGGCAAACATACCTAATACTCCTTCCTCCTCCGGTTTTTCCCCACAACAGCAACCCTGCGAGGTAAGTTGGGCTGAGAGAGAGTGACTGGCCCAAGGTCACCCAGCTGGCTTTCATGCCTAAGAACTCTCAGCCTCCTGATTGCTAGCCCAGCTAGAATATGCTGTTATGCTGGGCATTGTAGGGTTTTAAGAAACGTCCAATGGAAGCTACTGAATCAAAATGGTATCCATCATAGATAACTTCCACTTTTTTCCTGCTGGAAGCCATTTTATTTTTTCCACAATGCAATATGGAGAATTGCAGGAAAAACAAAAGTAGGCTGCTGTTCAGAGGACATGCTATCATGGAAAAAAACATAAATGACACTTTATGGCACCAGAAGATAATTTATTTTGAAACTTAGGGAAACACAACGAAAGAAAAGCCCCCGGGGGGCACTTCATAAGAGGTCCTTCAAACCTGGAGCTCATTCTGATCAAAGGCCTCCCCAGTTTATATCCTCAGGTTTGCTTACTGTCCTCTTCAACCCTCCTATGTTGAGCTAGCACATAACCCTCTGCTTCCCTCATACCTGTGAATTTATTGACTCCAGCATCCGCAGCCACATCATTCAGTGCCACAATGCCACGCTCTAGGTCACTGGCAGCTGTATCCATCTCAATGAGGGCATGAGGACCAACCCTTCCATTGGCATAGTTAGCTATGTAAATGGAATAGCGGCCAGACCCCTGCAGGAAGGAAGTGTCCTAACAGTCAGGAATCACGCTGAGACGAGGAGTAGGTCTCTAGTGTTTATTACTGCTACATAAACAGAATCCTAACAAACTGAAGAAGCGTGGGAAAAACCCAGACAGATAAACCCCGAAAGTTAAGGCAGGTCTGATCTGTGTCTCTTTGAATGGCTGCTTAATTCCTCAGTACTACGCATGCGTTTTCCCCCCTGGATAGAGGCCCCCTCCTGCTCGCCATCAGTACTCATGACAGGAAGGGAGTGGAACCATTGAGAACAGAAGCTCCAATGAAGCATTCCCATCTATCCCCCACATGTGGACACAATGGCTAGATTCACACAACACGCAACCCCCCCAAACCAGATGAACAAAACACAATTCCTATGTCCCTGTATTCATATTTTATGCCCAAATAAACTGTGATGGTGATGTAACTCAGTGATCTGATTCGTATAATAAAATGGCTGAGTTCCCAAAACACACTGAGTCGCAAAGGACCCAAGCCCATAGTCTGGCACATTGTGTGAGCGCATCCAACGGATAGCAGGTCCACACCTGTGGTAAGGATGAGTCTGGTATGGAAAAGCCATGCCAGACTCTTGAGCACACTAGCAGAAACAGTCCAGCCAGACACGGTTGCTTTCTTCCCCTTGCTAGGGCGCTTCCAAAAGGAACATGCCAGGCCTTTGCGTGCCTGTGTTTGCCCCAGGCTTCTTTGTCAGCCACCATCTGCCCCCTTTTCTTCTCCCATGGCACCCTGATTTAGCAATAATCATTGGAAAACAAACCATGCAAGGTAGAGAGAGAAGAAAATGCAGGTGACAGGGGCATAAATCACCCAGACAGGCGGTGTTTATCAGCAGCAAGGCACTCGCCTGGCACTGCAGCCCCTGATGGGAGTCCTGACAGCTGTGGGGGAGGGGGCAGAGCCTGGTCACAGAGGGGCTTGGTGGAGAACACGGCCTCTCCAAACATGTTTTCTCTCTTTATGCAGCTTAGATGATTCCTCTTCAGTTCCCACCTGCCCTCTTCCACATATGTGCCAGAGACCAGTCATTCTGAAATGACAGCCCCAGCAATCCCATCTCATCCTGCCCATGCACTCACCAGCCTGTCCACGCATGCCACAGAACGCCCAGCAAACCGGCTTGCCACACCCCGATTCACCTCATCACTCAAGATGTCCTCCCAGTGCCCGTTGCGGAACTTGAACAGTTTATCTGTATAGGTGGCTACACCTGGGGAGGAGAGAGAGGACATCAAGCATCTTATGGCCCCAGGCCGTACTCCATGCGAGCTCCTTCTCTTGTCAAAGATAGGGAACCAGGCAGAGCAGTGCTTTCTCCGGAACCTTAACCATGTCCTTAGGTAAAAGGGCTCTAAGATTCCGGTGCTCAGAGGTGGAAAGATTTGGCATAACCCCTTCCTGAAACAACACAGTTGCACTGTGCAGATGTGAAATCTGTATGTACTGTATATGAAGATTGTGTATGTGGCCATCAAACAATCCCCACCCCAGCCCATCACCACAAATGGAATCCTTCTTTACCTCATCTGCTTTGAGTGCCTGGTTCCTGATCGTCAGCTTTTGCAGCTTCTCCACTCCAGTGCCCTCACTCAGTGAATGTCTAATTGCTAGCCAGTATGCGGGGCTGTGACTGGGACTGTACTACCATGAATGCAGCAACCCCAGCAAAGCTTAAGGGTTGGTAAGGGAGGTCCAGAAGAATATACTCATTAAGGGAAAATGTGCCAAAGCAGCACGGAGCCATGTACATCATAAAGGGAAAAGGGAAAAGAAAAAATCGATGGCCAGATCTCGACACCAGGAGTAATGTGAATGGCTGATTTAAGGAGTGGGAGTCTTTGGCAGCTGCAAAGCAGTAATTAGGTGTGTCAGGAAGACAGATAAGCAGAACCAAGAGCAGCTCGATGAAGCAGGTAAAGGGCCCAGCCCAACCCTGGAAGCAGCAGGGACCCGGCAGTGTTTTTTTTCTAGGGAGAAGGCTACAGAGCCCCAGAGAGGGGCTTTGAGCAAAAGTACAGAAGTAGAGTGGGACGAAAGCCGATCGTCATTCCAGGGTTATCACAAGCTATACAGCAACAAACTAGAAGCAGCCAAAATCCAGCATGGAATCTTAACAGAAAAGCCAGTGGTCAAGCAACATTTCCCAGAAATTCCCAGAAACCCACCTGAAGCCAAGAGGAGAAAAGGGGCCTGTTATTCTGACTGCAATTTCTATTAAACCTTAAGCAAGGGCTAGGCCTTAGGATTGGGCTGGCAGGTCACAGACTTGAACTAGCTCTACATATGTGACTTTGGCAAGAGCATACAGTGAAGGGGTCTAGTTAGACAATCATCTTCCCAAAGGAAAAAGATAATGGCAGCAGAATCATAGAGGGTTAGATGTTTCAGAGGTTCACCATCTTTCTTCTCTCCTATTCACCTCAAGGAACATAGTCTCAGAGGCACTTGTTCATCCCCTGCAGTTCTAAGTTCTCAGAGCCGCAGTCACTGCTGGCAACTAGAGATGTGGCAAAACCCTGAGTCAGCAGCCAAGTCTCTCCATACACCCTCACCCCCCACTGTCTGCCAGGCCCGCTGCTGCCAGAGAATCGACAAAATCACTCAGCTGGGAAATTAACTCCAGGCTTGAAACATCCCACCCTGGTGGCCAGTGAAGGTCAGGAAACTAAAGTCAGTGGTACAAGGCTAGCAGGTGAAGTCCCAGGGTAAACTACGCAAAGGACAGCCTACACAGCACCACAACCAGGAAAGAAAGCTAGCTGAACAGACCCCTGGTCTTCACCCAATCCCATCACTAGGTGCCACCTCTGAGAATCACTCCCATGCTTTCTGTTGCCTGTTTTGGGAGGTTAAATAAATGCTGGGAACTAGTCAGTGCTGGTCAAGCTGCTACAGTGGGATGATTTCCAGAGCGATATAGTATGTTGTAGTGACAATGACAAAATCCTATTTTGGCACCAATAAGTGAATGTGAACTAGCAAGTTGAAGCCATCAGTTTAACGGGGTCACGAGATGGAGGTAGCAAAGCATGAATGAGTGAGGATAGCATATGATGGAGATGCAGTATGTAGTCAGCCCTAGAAAAACGAATATGGTGGGTAAGGTGATTCTGATTGGCAGGATTTGGGGGGATGGATATCAAAGTTGGGTGGATATCAGAAGATGAAGCGAAATGCCTAGGACATGTGAGATGCTTGATGCCTTAATTTGGTTGTCAATAGGAAGTTAAATGTCAGGGATGGATGGCTTTGACACACACCAGAAAAGGCATTATTGGTGTTTAGGAAGTAAATCTCCTCCCTTCCATCTCCATCAATGTCACAAGCTGTCACACCAATTGCATTGCCCTGGCGATCCCTCAGTGCATAGTAGGGGGAGCTGTGTTCATCCACTGCAAGATTCAACAGCTGTCCCCGTGCCTTGTCGTACTTCAGCACCAGGTTGGGTCCATTGTACCTGAAGGAACAGAGAGCAAGGAATGAAGCAAGAGTGAGGAGAGAGTGATTTCAGGTATCAGCCCTTCTCAATAGTTTTTTCTATCAAAGTGAAGTTTTCTATTGCTGCCAATGCAAGTTCCTCAATTTGTCAACCGGGCATTCCCAATATCTTCTATTCTTGGAGAAGAGAAAGGAATGGGCTATAATAAA
This sequence comes from Candoia aspera, assembly GCF_035149785.1. Taxonomy (NCBI): domain Eukaryota; kingdom Metazoa; phylum Chordata; class Lepidosauria; order Squamata; family Candoiidae; genus Candoia; species Candoia aspera. Next base: position 46,445,730 of record NC_086158.1, on the reverse strand, counting down.
GAGAACAGTGGTAGGAACCAATATGCTTTCCATATTTTCTAGTCTTTTCCACTGCTACGCCTTATTAAGAAGCCAGTAACTCAGCCTGAGTTCTAGCGTACTGGATTAATTACCTCCCTGCCTCTCTTCTGCCATAATGAATTTGTTAGATTTTAATGAGCCACAAGGCTCTCAGTAACTGCCACAGTTACCTTTCCAAAAAACGATCCCATTTTGTAGGAAAAAGTCAACAGAGAAAAAGGAATAAAGCTGTTGTTTCCCTCATGTCTGGTGAACACATCACAAATTTATGAAAAGTGCTTTGAAGGACAGATTTACATTAATCTGGTAAGATTTCAAGAAACGTAATTCACCAAATTTGATTAAAACCCTTCATAGGAAAATGTACAAAGTTTAGGAGGAGTGATGCTTATGAAGTTTAGGATTATATTTTTTTAATTATTTGGAAAGTCTATTTTCTCATCCAAGGCAAATGATGCAGGTAAAAATGTTATGCCAGAGTAATGCATGTTTACATCAACGTTTTGTTTCACCACACAACTTATACTGTTACCTTCTTCCCTCTTCAGATTAGTGAGATTCATTGGGCTAGATAGGTTAAAGAAAAAAGGGTCTGGAAATGGACTGGATTTTGTGTTTCCTATATTTATGGAGGCAGAGTTCCATTTCTAAACCTTTTCTGACATGCTGAAGGATTTGGGGGTCAAGTGAGTCACCACTGGGGTTCCTTAGGAAAATGGAGACCAAATGGTAAAGGCCCCAAAGAAGTTTCTTTTTATCTTCTTTAAGACAACTAATATCTGCAAGATGCAAGCAGAAGTTTCTCCTTGTTAATTCAGGAATCAGGACTTACCTGGAGCTGTATTGTTAAAAGGCATATGACATGGGTTTGACCTGAAGCCCTTGTCAGGTAGAGGCACTGGGAAGATCTTTGATACAGAATTGACGAAAACCTAAATTACTGCAGTATCAGATCAACAATAGTGCTTTTACAGAGTACTTATCTGTCTTATTAATGGGTTTGGCCCAGGTATGCCCTTCCACATGAAACCTCTAGCTATATAATGTATAGAATTCTGTTTGTTTGATTAAGGGAGAGTTCTGAATTCTTTTAGACATCCATCCATGTTAACATCACACAATGCAAAGTTGCAGAAACGCCTGAGTGGTTTCATCTGGCAGCTAATGATGTGTGACTCTAATGTGGTTAGCATAGAGTTTGCTAAGGCTGAAAATGTACAGCGTAGAGAGAAAATACAGCAGAGAAGGAGGGCAGGGAGGGGAGTCCTAGGAGCTAGTAATAAATATAGAATTTGGTAAAACCTTGAGGGCAATATTTGAAAAACTGGGGGAAAATATCTGTCCTCAAAGGAGATCAAGATTGGACCCATTTAAGAGCCAATTTTCATCAGAGGCTGAATTTTGTAATGTGTCAGTGGGTCTACGAAATGTACTTAGTGACAGTATTTTGGCTACTGTTGCTGATACCTTCTGGAATGGGGGACTTTGTAATCTGAAGTAGGAAAAACTGCCTTCAGAAAACATGGTAATCCTATGAGGGTTGAAGAGGACAGTAGGCTGTGGGTCTTGTTCACCTTTGAGGCAATGTATACACTTTCTGATTCTCCACCCTTTAACAAAAGTAGATTCAGACAACACTGTGGTTTATATTATGGCTGAAATTATTATATAATAGAACTCTTGGAATCTTTTATCTGCTTGAACAACTCCAAGATCTCCCATATTCTACCTCTATAAAGATCAATGTGAAAAAAACTTTCACGTAATAAAAGCCACACGTCTGGCTTAACATTCTTTTGGGATGTTCCAGCATCTCTTTCAGCATGATATTCTTTAGTTTATTTAATCACTGCATGATTTGAAATGTGCTATATTAGAAAGCACAGCACTGGCAATCCTAGGGTAGAAATCTTTCAAAAGTTTGCACTGTGTTATCCAAAGCTGTCTAAATCTGGGCAGCTGCAGCCCATGGCTGGATGAGATGCTTTGTTATCCTTTATTAGGAGCAATATCAAAAGGAAATTAGAAATACTGAGTATATTAGATCTGCAAATGATACTTGTAAATTTTGCATAGTTTCAAGACTCTTCTGGTGACAGCAGTTCTAATCTATTTCTCATTCTTAAACTAGGAAAATCCAAGGTACAGGTTTTGAATGCAGTGGCATGAGAATATTCTGCTACAGCTTGTAGGGCCTCCCTTGTGCCAGCCTGACAAGGTACTAAAATCTACTCAGTACTAAGATCTACTCAGCTATGATCAAATCTCCCTCCCACAAAAGTGCCAGTGTTTTCAGTACTTTTTCAGTACCAGGTTACTTTTTTTGCCCTCAGGCATTTTAGATGACTTATTTGTTGTTGTCATCATTGTTTTTTAATATGTTGCCTTTTAAATGTGTTGTGATTACATTCCCTTTTGTTTTTTGTTTGTTTTTTTAATCCGTTCAGTCATGTCCGATTCTTGGACGCTGCCTGAACAAGTCCCTGCAGTTTTCTTGGCAAGGTTTTTCCAGAAGTGGTTTGCCCTTGCCTCCTTCCGAGGGCTGAGAGAGAGTGCCTGGCCCAAGGTCACCCAGCTGGCTTTGTGCCTAAGGCAGGACTAGAACTCATGGTCTCCTGGTTTCTAGCCTGATGCCTGAACCGCTACACCAAACTGCTCTTGGTTTTATTGTATTCTGTTCCAATTCTGTAAAGGTGCTTCAAGCCTAAATACCAAAGAAGTCACTATTGTGCCCTAAAGATGTAGGTGTGTGTGCGTGTGCGGGGGAACAGTTATAGTGCATCTCAGACTAAATGTGAGGTAGAAGTGTGACAAAAGCAGAAACATGTCCTTTTCAGGCTACAAATAAATACACAGAATATCTCAGAAGCAGGCTCCAATTGCTCTGCTTAGCTCTGTTAAGGCCATAACTGAAGAACTAGCATAATGTTTCTACTTTAGTAAGAATACTAACAACTTGGTGACAGTTTAGGACAGAGTGATGGAGATGTCGGGTCTGGAATGCACATCCATGAAGGAAGGTCAGAGGAATGACGGGAATAAAAAGGATGGATGGATTCAGGTAAAGTACACATAGATGAATAAGTTTGCTGGGTATATTTCCCTTCTAAGAAATTTGAAGCGTCAGGGATTAATCAGAAATAGGTTGAACATTATTGTTATTTAGAGGAATATCTTACTGTAAAAAGCCTTCCCCCCGAATGCATTATCACTTCCAACTGCAGTCTGACAATTGGAGGGCAGCAGGTTGGGGAAGCCAGTATGCTGAAGTCTGCATGTGACAGCAGCCTAGTCAGAATAACCAGTTCACTACCAAAAACTTGTTTGTTCTTGACAGGACTATAGAATTCCTAGATACAGATTATGAGGATCCTTTAAAGTGCATCTGGACTCATACAGTTCTAACATGTCGCAGGTATTGTTTCCTGTGTGATAACTTGCCTCTTCTTAATGAAACATTAATGTACCCCTGGCAAGTATGCACACATTCCTGATTGTTCATTCATGGGAAACTTCCACTTTCTTCATACGCACATTTGTCAATTTGTCCAGCATGACCACTCTAAAGGCAAAACAGGCTGTTCCTTTTTGAGCAGCTGGCCAGGCTGGTTTCCATTTCCTTCTATCCTTCCTCTTCAAAGGACCGTCAGATTAGGGATGCAAGGAGCACACAGCTGAATGCCTGCTCACTCCTGTGCACCAACCCAAGCTAAGCACACTGTCAATAATGCGACGAAGCACTCCCTCACTCTGCTGCAGCCAATTAACACAATGTCAGGGTGCACACTGAGGCTGTCAGAACAGTGAGAGAGAAGCTTGCCCCTCCTCAGAGTGAGAGAAAGTTTGTTTTTCTTCAGGTCAAACCAGGGGGCTCCTTCCACACGTCTGGACTTGCCTAAACCTTTCCTTACCTATGTGAAATAGCTGCCTGTCCACAGTTGTCTAGGTTGAATAAAATAATCTGGATTCCAAAGGTTACAGCCTTTGTATAAAGCAGCATCCCCCAGCCTATTGTTCTCCAGTTGCATTGGGGTCACAATTCCCAGAATTTCCAGGCAAGAGAATTCTAACAGCTGTACTTACAAAGCAGCTGGAGGGTACCAAGTTGGGGAAGGTCAGCATGAAGAATGGAGTGTTATTGAGTTCCCCAACCTGTGTAAAGGGTTAACTAACCAAGACATATATACAATATTCAGCATTAATGATAGGTTGATGAGGGGAATGTTTGCATTTGATACAGGATTCAATGGTTCATTCTCTACTTCTGATGTAAGGGTTGTTGGTTGAGTAGCCAAAGGAATACCCTAAGACACAGACGGGAGACATCTGTGAATCTAAAGTACTGACAATCGGGGGGGGGGGGGGAGGAGAAAAAAATGACATAACTCAGTGATGATTTAACAATTCAATGTCATGGAATGCTAATTCATTTGGGGGATGAAAAGAGAGAAAACAGGAAGAAGAAATGTAATGAAGTGGGTGGCATCCAGACCTGTAGCAGTTCACACTTCAAAGTTTGCTGAAGTCCCTGTTGATTCCTGATTTTAAAGAATGATAATCAGGTTTATTCTGCATATTGGAAAGGCTCTGTTTGGGAGCTTAGGGAACTGCTTTACAATGTTCTCCTTTCTGAGTGGCTGGTTCCAATCAATGTTGATGGGGGAGGAGTAGTCAAGTCTTCTTCTGCATTTATTTGTTTGTTTATTTGTTTATTTATTTGTTTATTTATATATGGAAGAATGAAAGAATGAATGAAAGAAAGAAAGAAAGAAACTATTGGGAGAGGTCATTCTTCACTTAGGAGTGGGATATTATCAGTATGAGTATGATATCTAGTTGTATGGTGCTACCTCAACCAAGAAGGAGATATAGTAGAAGCCTTGATCTGGTGCTTGGAGGCTATGAGAAGGCTCCAACTACAGTAATTTATGACCTTGTCATCTCCTAGTTAGTTTGAAATATGCTCCAAATGGGCAGCCCTTGAAAACAACAGAGTACAGCAGAGTAACAGCTTTCTTACATTGGATATATTGGTTCCCAGTTGGCTTCCAGGCCCAATCCCGATTCTTTATGGCTTAGGTCCTTGTTAACACTGGGACCATCTACTCCAGGTACCAGCTGTCCATCCAATACATGCTGGCTGATATGATATGCTGCATGTCCCCCCAGGACATGAACGAAATGGGTGCTTGGAGGCAGGCCTTTTTGGATGCTGTCCCCTGGTCTGGAACAGCTTGCCCACCCAGTCTGGATGGCTTCTTCTCTGTCAGAAAGGCTGTAAAGACTGCTCTTCACAGAGCCTGTGTAGCAGCAGGCAGACTGCAGTGTGTGGAGTAGTTTTATGTTTTACTGATATGAGCAACCTTTGAGGAGGTGGCATACAAATGGATCCAAATAACAAATTACTAGCCATGGAGCTGTGAATCTGTTAATGAAAGACCCTGTGAAACCACTGAGACAGGATACGGCTTCAGGCACCTGAGGTCCCTAGCAGCCCAATGGGATAAAACAGAAAAATACGGGACTCCTGAAACTATGGCCCTAGTAGTCCATGTGTTTAAAGTAGCCTTGCTGTCCTGTGTTACTGCTATAGGAATGGAGTAAATAGACGGAAAATAAACTTAGCAGGAGTTAAGATTTGCAGGGAAAATCAAGGCCAGGAAGAGGTGAGAGCGCTTGGTGAAATGAATTTAGTTATAGAAACAAATTCCCCCTTTTCTAGGAAATCCTAGACAGAAGAGCTTTTCAATGGATATACGCTCTTTCCAGCTCAGTGCAGCTGAGACATGTTTTATGAGCAGTACAAGTTATACAAGTAGTGGCCAGGTATAAAGAGACACCTATTTCCTCTGGTCATGATTCCAGCCTGGCCAGGTGGTGGGAGCTGGGGTGGGGGCTGAGAAGACTGCAGGCAGAGGCAGTTAATCAGGGAAATGACATGGGAGACAGGTAAGTTGTCAGCTCTGAGGATGCAGCTCTACAGTAGTTCCACTGAGACTGCACATTCACATCTGCAACTAAACCATTGCACAGATGTTACCTCTGGTTTATTTCAGGGGTTCCACAGCAACCTTTGCATGTCCTAAGAGCAAAGTGAAGTATGCATACACATACTTTTCCTTCCTTTTACAGCCTTCCACAACTTAATGCCCTTCAGAGGTTTTTGATGACATTTCTCATAGACCTCAACCAGCAAAACCAGATCTTGCTAATTGGGAATGTTAGGAGTTTTAGTCCAGAACATCTGTAAAACACCACAAAGGTAGCAATGCCTGAATTCTTCTGAGAAACAGGGTCTGAGTTCACACACTGTATTAAATCTTAATGTGGTTTGTTTGGTTTTGAATTAATACAATACATGCATCCAGCTATTGTGGTTATAAGGTGGTGTAGGGCTTTTGTTATATGTGAATTGGACCATTATAGCTTATTCAACTAACCAAAGTTAAAATAAATAATAACTTGTGGCATATAAACCCATCTGTATATTTGATTCTTACTTTGGATGAATTCACATACTGTAAAGCAGTTAGCCAAAACCAAACTATCAAATTACACTGTGTTTTTTGGCCTTATATGTGAACCCAGCCTTTGGGATGTACCCATCTGGCTTGCATCCTGGCAAGCCTAGCCCATTCTTTCTCCTCAAATATGGCTCCTTGTGTGATGTCACCCCGCTCCCTTCCCAGGCACCTAGCAATACATTTTCCATAGTACCCACCCAGCCACGACAATCTCGAAGTCTCCATCTTGGTCTACATCAGTCACAGCCACACCATAGTTGAGCTGAGTTGGGTTGCTGTCATAGTCAGGGGGAAGGATTTGATCCGTGACTGCTGTGAACATGGGTTTACTGCGCTGGGATCCTTCACCAGGCCAAGGCAGAACCAAGCTCCACAACAGCAGTAGCAGCAGCCTTGGCACCTACAACAGAGAGGCATGTGGCTACATCACCCATTCATCCAGTAACTGGAAAGTATTTTTTTCTATGCAGGAATCCTGTAACAGACCATAAAACTATGGAAAATCTAGCTTGTTTTGCCCATTTCACTGCTACTTACCCATGCAGGTAGTCTTTGGCAGGGATCTGTTACAGCCATCCTGTTAAATTCTTAGGGTGGGACTGCTACCACCCCTTGTAGAACTTGGCAGGCAGTTTTGGAGACTTTGGTTTGGTTTGGGATTGGTTAGCAATTGTCTACTGCTCAAATACCAATACAGGTGTTGTTTTTTTAATCCGTGTAGGCAGGGAACTTCTATTTCTTAATCTTCTTTGCTTTGGGGGGGAAGCGCTGGAATGCTAGATCTATGGCAAATTTGAGCTGGTGCCAAGAGCAGGATGTGTTGTAACTATAGTTCGTACCAAACATCTAGTTTCAGGACCCAAAGTGAATTCAACTGCCTCAGAATTCACACTGGGATGTGAAACCATATTTGCTTCAGAGTTCCACATCCCTACTAAAGAGAAACAGAAAGACACTAGATTAGACTATTAGATCTCACATTTACCTTTCATTCATCAGAATTAAAAGGAAGAGAAAGGCCCTTAATCCATTCCTTTAGGAAGAATGTCCCATCTCTCCCCTTTGATCAAGTGGCAGGAGCTAATTTTCTTACTAGCCTGAGCTAGAAGATGGGAGGGAAAGCAGCTATAAAAGAGTATCAGGCAACATAGCGTAGATTTAAACATAGATGCAGTGATGCAAGCAAGGATTTTGATATCATCACATTTCTGTTCTAAATTGATCACGCCCTGCTTCATAACTTTCCAGGAACTCTGACTAAGCATGATAAGGCCAGAAGATATTGAGGGCCATCTAGTCTGCTTCTTGGGGCAGGATCCTCTCAACATTAAAGTGCTTCCACAGATTGTGTGTTGGTCTCTCCTATGGGATAGCCCATGCAAAAAAGAGAATGGCAGCAAATAAAGCATCTAGTGCCAGAGATCACCTTTCAATTCAAGGTAGACTCCGAGATAGGATCAGCCTCCTTTACCTCCTGAGAGGGCATTTTCGCAATGAGATTAGTTAATCCTTAAAACAGATGAACATCTTTCCCCTCATTTGTACACACAACCAGAGTAGTTAAAGCTTAGCAAAGAAGGCACTTCTTCATTCTGTCAGTACTCACATATGGAAACTTTTATATCTTATGTTAATAAGTATCTGTCCTCCCCTAGTCAGGGCTGTCAGCTTAGAGTATTCTTATAATCAGTATTGTAGGATAGAATCAATAGTGCCTTTAGAGTCCCTTGCGATGAAAGAGTGGAGGGGGAGAAGTCTACCTTTCCATCATGTTTTATCCATCTTGATTGTGTGAATAAAAAGGTTGTCAAAATGCATTATAGAATAGGTAATCTGTCTTGTGATCACTTCTACAGATAATATCTCATTAGCTCTATTATTGGCCTTTTGGGACTGCCCCAACCCCTCCTAGCAGTACCCCATTCACACTTCTAGAAAACAGATCTTGAAATAACTCTTGCAAATCTTCCTGCTGAATCCAAAACCAGAGGTGGGCTTGAACTCTTGGGAGTATCCAATCTACCTATACTGACAGGCAGATGGTAATACAACTAGGCACATCCCAAGCTTTTTCTCCTCCTGCTCTAAGATCAGCTAGATCATATTATCTCCAAGACTTCATTGAAATCACCATATGCTCAAAATTATTCTCTGAAGAGGTAATGGGTGAAATTTATCTATTTCAATATGCTTTGCAGTACAATAGAATTTAGGGCTGCAGAATTCATGATGTGGCCTGAAATAATGGAAAACTACCCAAAACAAAAACTGAAAACTAGTACTGGACTAAAAGCCTCAGTAAGGTCAAACTTGGTTATTCCTGTTATATAGAAGAGGAGGCACTTGGTGCAAATAATTACAATTAATTATGATTATTATGAGTAGTTATGATGTAATATATCAGGAAATATCAAGTTCAGTCCTCTTATCAGGAAAAACTCTACCTACACACTTTAGAAACAATGAAGGAACCATTAGCCAGGTGGTAGATAACTATAGACCTGATGATTAGATGGGAAGTACAAGAGCAAAATGCATCTTTCTTGTGTTCTTCCACTGCAAAACAATCCATCATACAAGCTGGTAGCTGGTATTATCCTCCAGTTTAGGCTCAGATTAACTCTTCATTAAATAAGTTTCCATAAACATAGGGTGGTAACAGGCGCCTGGTGACAAAGACAACGTATTCTTCTGTCGGGCTCCCAGCATTTGGCTTGAGCTAATTAAACTCATACATCAGTGTGCATTTCTAGATAGATCATTAGGGAAATGGCCATTAATTAAGTTCCCTTCCTAAACATGCACAAACATGCACTCAGAGCTTGCACCTGTGCACAGGCAATCAAGAAAATGTATTTGATCATTGTAACATTGTTCTTCCTCTTGTGGGATTTCAGCTTTCCCCCCAGACCTTGGAAGACCTGATTTTTATGCTCCTGGTGCTATCAAATTACAAAACCCTTATATGGAAAATAGTTCTCTTTAGGCCTATTTTGAACAGTTTCCAATACTTATGGAGGAAAACTGATTAGGAATCATGATCATATTTGTGGGGATTACCCTCCAATAAATTTCACAGGAAAAGAACACACATTAGAAATAAACCTCACTCCCCACCCCCAAATTTCATCTTTGCCATGGTCCTGCATTACAATCTACACACTATTTTCCTAGAGATTCTAATACAAATCTATTCAATTTGTGCCCGGCATTTGCATAGTTTACCTCTTCCAAAGGTATTGGAGTATAATTCTCATTAACTTTAGTCAGCATGTCTCGCTGGATGGGGATAACTGGGATTTGGACCCCATACACCTGAAAAGTATCAGGTAGGGGGAAGTTTGCCTAATTGATACTATCTCCCCTTTAAAGCCCTTAGAGCTTTCAAAAGGGAACGGAATGCATGAGGGAAAACCCTTAGGTAATCTAGTCCAGGATGGCTGGTGGTGTTTCAGTCCCGGGATGAACGACATGACATCCAACTACACCACTGAACCTGTGAATGTCTCCCTTAGTCCTACTGGGTTCCCTGACTCAATGGATATCACGATCATTAATTGGTGTGTGTGTGTGTGTTTCAATTAAAAAATTGAACTGAGACGCTGGCATGGGGCAAAGCAAGACATCAGCCTCCATTTCCATGAGTGCCTCGAGTCACCTATGATCTTCAAACTTACTTAGAAAATAAAAATGGTAGGTGGCAGCAGCCCAGGGCTTTGTTTAGAAATGTACCTCCTGGACAAAAAAAATCCCAAAGCAAAAGTGAAACTGAGGGTGTGGAACAGAGCATTCTGGGTTGGTGGGTGGGGCCAGAGGGAGTAGTGGGGAGCAATTTCACATTTGTCTTTTAGTAAACTGACTGATGAAGCTCACCGTGGCATCCATTTTGTGATATTATTCATAACATGACTCAAAATTTCCAGTGTGACTATTTCCAATGTGGCCCCCAAAGGTTGTTCTGTTCCTAGGTTTCAAGATTTTATTCCCTGGGTTGTGGGCAGCAATTCATTACCAGCTGTTGATATGCCTGCAGAAGTTGCTGTAGGTTGCCCATGGAAAGGTTGCAAGGTTCAAGAGAGCAACATGACATGGTAAAGGAAAAGCAGGGACGTATTATGAAAAGCAGGGAGAATCCCCCCCCCCAATGTTCAAACAGGATCGTATAGAAAAGCAAGGGGCTGAAGCAAGGAGTTCATCTGCTGTCTACTGTGTTGTTTTTGATCCCTTCCCTTGCCTCTTCAGGTCAGTTCTGAAAATGGAAGATATTGATAGGTTAAGAGGATTCAAGACTGAATCCAGTTTCTTCTTGAACCAAACCAGGGTCAGAAACAGTCTTAGGTGTCTGCTAGGGTTCCAAGGTTGCCATCAACCCCTTTAATTTCTGCATATGCCAGTACAAATAGCAGTGGGGGCCACATTGGAAATAGTCACATTGGAAATTTTGAGTCATGTTATGAACAATATCACAAAATGGCTGCCGTGGTGAGCTTCAGATATGGTTTTAGTTGCCCTTGACAGCTGGAAAAAAAATAGTGGACGCCATTTTGTTCTTGCTGTGGACATTGATGGAAATCACCTGCACGACTTCATGCCCTATACATTACCATTTTCTATTATACCAGGAGGTCATCTCTTACATGGAAAATGCAGTCTGGACAAATATGCCCATTCTGAGCCCACATGGCAGCAAATTTGCCCCAAACACAAGACTGTGATAATAGCTGGATCCCGCTTTCTGTAACCTGCTGGTCTCTAGTTTTCTAGTCATGAGGTTCCAAGTGCTGTGTGGGTGAAAAGCTTCTAAAACATTAGTGTTTGGAGTAGGGATGTGTGTTGCCGAACTACAGAGAAGGCGCTTCAGGAGGGTATGTCAGCAGCTGTATATTTCCATGACTTTCATGATCTCTTAGGGTGTGGCTGATTACACTGCTATTTGTACCCACATATGCAGAAACTAGAGGGGCTGACGACAACAGATTTCTCTATGTTGGGAAGATAGTGGGATTTGCATAACATTCTAACACCATGCAATAATCCCCAAATAAATACATGCTTTGATTTCTCGCCATTGGCTGGGGGGAGGGGGGGAGGGGGGGAGGGGAGAGGAAATTGCCTGTGATTTTCTCACTTGACAGCAAAAACAGGTTCTCCTAGCAAATCCTGGGCTATCAAATGAGTGCCCATAGCAGAACCAAAAATTTAAGTGCACCATTGCTCTGCATTAGTAAGCAGTTGCTATTCCATACTTTCTGCTATTTTCCTAAGTGATAGTTGAACTCCTATGGAACCACATCTCCAATATAGTATATATGCTTCTCCAAAAGCCTAACAGTGACAAAGGGTTTCCTGCCGCATTGTGGACTAGTGACATCACTAGTTCACAGAGTCGTTATCCAAATGCATTCCTACATCCTTCTCAGTGACATCATGACTGTCATCAATGACATCATGAAGCCAACGACTTGTGCTGACATCAACTGAGCTAATAAACCTCACAAGATGCTAACCAACCATATTCTTGTTCAAAGTGCAGACTGAGTGCAAACAGATTCAGCCAAACAAAAGCATGGCATCATAAAATTCGAGTTTGAGCCTTGGTTATGGCCCAGTATAGCTTCTGATTCCAATTCTGTTTTCCTGGAGCCATTGACAAGAATAGACTACTGTCCCGGCCTGCATTGCTGTCTTTCCAGAGCTTGCTATTCCCAGCTCAGATCCTGCATTAATACTGCAGGCAAGTGATACTCTTTTCTCCACAAAAGTCTAAGGAATTGGAACCAGTCCTATCAGATCTTCAGGAAGCAGCCGAGCTCCAAGGCCCACAGAGTTACACTTCAGAGTTGGAACCATGCCTCTCCTCGCCCATGTCAAACTGCAGGGTGTCCAGATAGCCCCAACACTGGCACTACCACTAGCAGCAGCTGCCGCCACGAGCGACACTAGTGCAATCTGGAGAGCAGCAGTCACCTTGGCTCTTGGCTTTTGTTCACTGCCGCGGGGCCAGCACTCTAAGAAACAGCTCCCTGCTCAGGCAAGATTCAGTGTGTCACTGAGCAAGAGGCGATTGTCCCCATAGCAGACCTTCAGCATATGCCCAGCACAGAAAAGGGCTTCCCCATCCCCGTATCTGTCCAACCTTCACTTCCACGTCTGACTCCCTGGCTTCCAAAGCCCAGGCTTCTTCACGCGCCCCCCCTCTCTCCCAGAATCCCACTCCTCAATCCAAAATTCCTCCCGCCCGAGTCTCACGTGGCGCTCGACTGTGCCCACATAGCCCCCCCCCCCGCCCAGCCTCATTCGCCAACAAGCAACTTTTCTTCCCCACCCAAAGTCTCCACCTCTTTGGGAATTTGGGAAACTTTGCTCCTGTCGGTGTGTGCACAGCAGGGCAGGGAACAGTTGTACTCACCGGGCAAGTGGGTTGCTGTGGCAGATCCATGCCTGCCAGCTGGCTGCGAAACATCCCGGGCGGGCGGGCAGGCGGGCGGACTGCCCTGATCCCGTTCCGATGCCCGTAGTGTCGGTGGCCGCTCGCTGGCCACTGCTGCTCTTTCGGTCTTGGCGTACCTGAATGTGCGTCTCCCAAGCTCTATCAAGACGGCAGAGCGAGCGCCTCCTTATGTAAAGGCTTGTGCCCACGAGGCGACCAATCACTGTGCCCGAGCACAGCAGGCACCCAATGGCAACGCCGGGAGGTGGGGCCGCCTGGCACTGATTTACTACCTGGAATTGCAGGGGAAGCGCGGCCAGGCAGCGCCGATCAATACGGAGCCAAACTGTGACGGGCGGTGAGGCTGGTGTGCGCGCGTGTGCGTGTCTGTGCACGCGTGAGTAACGGTGGGGGGAGCAGCTTTCAAGAGCAGTCGTGTAACCTTTACAAGGGAGCAGGTTTGCCTGATCGAGTTGGCAACCATTAAAAGAAGCCAGCGGGCACTGACCCGACGACACCAGGCCTGTGGAGAGGGCTACAAAGAGCAGGGCACTGAGTATGGGTGGGTATCCCAGCTTTCGCCTGTCCTGCGCCTTCTCGAAGCCCATTTTGGCCGGACTATCTTCTATCCCGTTTCTTTCACGCGAAGAGAAGACCGGCGGAGAGGTGCCGTGGCTAGAAGACTGAGATGTTGCCTGCGAGGATGAGCGAAGCACGCCGGGACCCCCCGCATCCCAAGGATGGAAGAGGGAGGTGGGCTTGCCAAGGGGGCTGTGGCCTGGGGGGAGCAGCGCTAGCTCCTCCTCCAGTAACAGCAACCTCCTCCTCTCCCAGGCGGCACCCTCCGCTGCGCCCAATGTCCCCGAGTGTTCAGTGTCGCCGCCTCGTTCCCTATTGATTCTAACACCCGTCGTAGTTGTCCCTCTGATCTTAGTCACCCATGAGCTGTCGCCGTGTGTCTCCACTGCCTCACAAGTTTGGTTGAAGATGGGAAAACTTCGGTCCCTCACTGTTAGTGAGAGAGGAGGGAAAGGGTGGAAGATAGGACCGTGGAGCTCGCTCAAGCTTCCACTCGTCCGTCCCAGCTAGAGCGAGGTTTCCTTAAGCAACAGGCTCGTATACATTTCATCCTGATGGCCAAAAGGGCAGATGCCTATTTTCTTCCTGAGCCCTTGCCTCCCTTGGCAGCATCCTGATAGCCAAGTTCCAAGCTCTGTGGGCACCATACCCAGTAACCGGGCAAATGTGCTCTCTTTCAGTTCCCTTATTTTTGGCTTCTCTGTTTAGGCTGTCTGAGCACTTGATTCTCTGGCTGGAAAGTATATTATTCAACGCCCCTGCATCATGCTGTGACATGGTTAGGTTAAGGACACTGGAAGCAGTTTTTCTAAGATCCCCATAGCTTGGTGCTATTGGTTGGAACCAGCCATGAAATGTTCACTACTGGAAACACCATTTCTCTCTTCCCAGTGTGTAACTGGTGAATAGGAAAATTTTCATCTTGGGTTTTTGAAATGGTCTCCTGATGCCAAAGCAGCAAGCATTCTTGGAGAGTGCATTGGGCTAAAAGAGTATTTGAAGGAACTCTTTGAGGTCACATGTGCAGCTACTATTGAAAAGCCTTTCTTAATCTGGCACCCACTAGATGTGTTGAATTATGACTGCCTTCAGCTTCAGTTGACGTGGGCATTGGCTGTGCTACAACTCTGCTGTTAGTGGAATTTTGGGGAGAAGAATGAATGCCTCTCCAGAATTATGTGTCCCAGTCTGACCAGTGCCACGTGAAGCCCTTTTTGAAGACCAGCAGACTTCACAGCAGAAACAAATCAGCTAAGAAAATGGCCATGATATAAAACATGAGAATAGATCTCTGATCCCTTATAGCTTAGTTTTGCTACCAAACTCATTAATTGCACTGCAACTCCTTCTGAACCAGGTATGGAGTTTAATGAGGGATAAGGATAACACCCCAGATCTCTAATGTCAATAGCACAGCAAAGTTAACCAGTGCTTTTTCAGTTCCAGTCACATAAACCATCAGAAACTGTTACACACGCTGCTCCCAGGTTTGGCTTATGGTCACTCACTCACATGCTCACAGCCTATTGAGCTTGCAGATCTTGTCAGCCCCCCTTGCTTTCTACCTGGGTTTTCCAGAGAGGTGCGGCTTGAGCAGAAAAGACACACAGCCCTGGCCAACAGCCAGGATATAATTAGGGACACACACAAATCACTTCCAACTGAACACTGAGGCACAACAGGTTCTTTGTAACCCACGGAGACCCAGTGAATTTAAAGGAACAGCAAAACTTTACTGGTTGCAAGGTACATTTGCTCTTTCTCACACACACACACACATGCTCATCCACACTTACCCATGTCCTTCCCAACTAGGCTGCCAGGCACTAGCTAGAAGCCACCAAGTCTGGATCCAAAGAGGACTCAAGGAGTGGGTGGGCTCTGGGACCCCTCTTATCCCCTAAAGTCCTTGCTTTGTTGATGGTATTGGGGTGGGGGTTTCCATTTATTCAGGCCCAATTTCCTTTGTTGCTCAGGTGACATTTTTTTCCTTAACAACTTGCTTCCTTCTTGTCTCCCCTCCCCCCCCAGGGATCTTTTAGACAGACAAGATCCCTGGCTTTTTCCTCTCTGCTTATGTGCCTGCTTAATCTTTAAGTTATGGCAACTTCAGCCTAGTCTCCCAAAACCCTATTACAATGCCTCAAGTATTATAATTCCCCACATATATACAGTATCTGTTGGGCAAAAGCATCATTATGCTAGGATGCTTCAAGTATAACATAAGAATATTTTTATTTTCTTTTTTACATCAGAAATACATTGACCAGATGTGTAATGTGTCAGTGGCAATACGTGCAATGGAAATAGTAATAGATCATTCATTTCTGAAGCAATCATATTGGAGGCCTTTGAGTGAAATGTACCCAGTGCCCTCTTCTATAATACTGTTCCATTTCCAAGTAGTCCAGTCAGCTGCCAATGCTAATTTACACAAATTTGCTTCTCTGCTTGCAAGTATGCTATGTAAATTTACCATGATAAGCACCAGATAGTAATATGCCCTTTCAAAAATGTCCCTGCACTTTTAGCTATATGCAGAGTCACTGATCTTCCCCCCACCTCTAATCTTTCACCCTTATATGTTATGATAAAAACATGTGATTACCAAGGGGTTAGCTCATTAATCTGCTGCAGCAAAAAAAATAGTGTTGTAGTGTTAGCTTTATTTAATTGACTGTAGTCCACTTCATCAGATGCATGACTCTAGAGAAATAAAATTGTATGTCATAGCTGTTACATTCAGAAACACAATAATTAAGAACAGATTTCTGATAACATGTATCTAATATATTAAACTTTATTACAAAGCTTATGCTGTAGTATATTAGTCTTGAAGATGTCACAAGGTTCCTTGTTATCAATATGCATGAAATCTATAGGAATTTCATTGACTGTTATATGCTGGATGTCTGGAATGTGTACTCCTTCAGAGTCACAGGAAGATTTTATTGATCTCACTGGATTCCATGTTTTGCAAGGTATACCTGAAATATCCACCCACTTAGAAATGTTGACATAACTGTTGGTGGAAACTAAAGCAAACCTGAAAACTATATTCAAGTATAAGCTCAGCTATGATTTACATTCAATAGGTGGCCAAATGGAAACGTTTACTTCTCATGTTTTCTGTGCTTATAACCTGAGTTGCAAACATAATGGCCTACTCTCTTTTAGCAGAGCTACTAAAGAATGGAATTTTTCCCTAGTATGTCAAACAGCTGCTTTTAGGGGACAAATTTATGAACTCCTTCCTCTCAGCTAACTAGAGTACAAACACAGTGATGACTCTTGGGAGAATTTGGACTGTTTTATACAAGATGGAATTTCCTCCAAAGAAGTAGAGGAGTTTAAGATAACTAAGATAATAAACACACATGCAGTACATGCACATGTGCAAATACATGCTTACACTGACAAAATGGACATACCTTTTGAACTGCACAATGCATTTTCACCATTTATTATCTAATAATTATTTCCAAGTAGAAAAATGCATTTGTTTTAAAAGGTTCTGGTTCATATAGCCCTTTATTTGCTTTGAAAGCAGAAAAGGTTACTAGTTTAAAATCTCTAAGATTTCTTCTTTAAAGAGAATAGCCTTATATACCACAGTTGGCACTATATACAACTTATAGACATAATTGAATTCATGTGTGTTTGATCATTTTGCACAGAGACATGGCTAGCTCCATGAATGCAACAAAATTAAGTGGTGGAAAAGACTTGACTATACAAGTTCAGAACATCATTTCCCCCCACATTCTCCATATTTGAATGCAAGTAGAAAACTAGCACATCAGGAATACATTTTCTGGCCTAGTTTTTTTAATTCCAAAAGCTAAGAACTCCGCACCAGTTCAAAAGCAACTCCAGACCTCTGTTAAACAATGTCAACTGTGTTCAAGAGCTGAACTGAATTATTTCTCTCTCAGTTATAGTATATTTGAAACTATCATCACCAATACCATCACCACCATCAACATCATCTATGGTATTTCTGGATGGCCAATTTCCCTGCCTCAGGACACCTCCCAGATCAAGTCTTTCAAGGGTAAAATGGCTTAGAGCCTTTTCAAGTCCCTTATAAGACAGCTGTTTGGTTTGGGTTTTTGTATACAACTAGATAAATGCATGAAACATGAAGTAAGGATATAGATAGGGTGATATACAAGGGATTTCTTTTATTCTCCATTTGTATGGAGTTGGAGGGGGAAAGGATTTTTGATGCTATCAAATCCATGGCAGGGGAGGACAGGGCAACATTTTTTGCTAGTTGTTCCAAGCATTTTGTAGTTGGTGGCAGGTTTTAAGCTACTGGTAGATAGTCTTTTGAGGACTGAGGAGTAGAAGCAGTTAGGGTGTGGAAGAGCTGTCCAGACTGTGATTTTCTTCAATCTCATATTCATATGCTGCTATTTTCATCCCCAGTTCATTCTACTCCATTGAACCAGGGATATTTCTCATATGCTATGATTGGCTCTTGTTACTTTTCGGTAAGAGGATGTGGTCAGTGGATGAGAGGCTTACAATGTGATGTAAGCAACTTGTCTTTTGGGAACACTTAAGGAGAGTTTAGGAAGGGCTTGAATATAATGGAATGGGACAGAAGGGAGAATATGATAGAGGTACAAGTCCTCTGCCTGGAATCTGGAAGTGCAGGAGATTCAGTGGAATGAACAACTCCCTCTCACAGTTTACTCCAATCACAGAAAATATAAATAAGCAAATAAAGGAACTCCCCAGAAGGTCATATTTTCTTCTACCAACTTTGGTTGGTTGGCATGGAATTAGGTAGAGAATAAGGCTGGCTATTAAGGAAATCAGAGTAAGTCAGGGATACAAGGCTACCCTTGAAGAGTATCCAGAAGCTACAATTGGTTCAAAATGTGGCCATGTGAGCAATTTTGGGTGTCCCAAGGGTGGCACATGTACTGGTCTGCTTGTGGGTCCAATTCAAGGTGTTGGCTTTAAAGCCCTACAGGGCATGGGTCCAGGTTACCTGAGGGACTGTCTCATCCCCATTACATCGACCCATACCACCCAGTCAGGCAGAGAGCGCATGTTACAGATCCCATCCATGAAAGACTGTCAATTGGTAGGTCCCAGCAAGAAAGCCCTCTCTGCTGTTGCCCCTGCCCTATGGAACACTCTTCCCCCAGAGGTGAGGCAAGCCTTCTGGAAAGGGGTGAAGACCTGGCTCTGCCATCTTGCGTGGGGCGTGAAGCGGGGTAACCAACCCTGGGGGTGGTTAGCACCCTGAAGATGCTCCCTGGAGATTAAATTAAGAAATTTTACCATCTACCTCTTGGAACATATTATTTATTATGCAGATTGTTTTTACTGTATTGTTTTACTGTTTTATTGTTTTATTGTGTTTTAACTAGTATTTTATTCCTGTTTTATCTACACCTCCCAGAGTCGCTCTCTGAGTGAGATGGGCAGTGAATAAATTTGGTATATAAATAAATAAAAATTTGCCTCTTCTGTAGGATTAAGGCCTATACTGAACTTTATGTGGCACATTAAGGGCTGCACTCCAGAAGTGCAAAGGGTCATTTCTAATTTAACTTTATTTTTACTTATTTTACTTATTTTGGAGGTGCTTTAATAAACATGCTCCTCCCAAGTTGCAGTTTTGTTTTTCATCTGTAGAGGGAAAAATAACATGACTCCTTTTTTCAATGTCATTGCTCCCACTGCTGATTAAGAAAAAAAATATGGCCTTTTTTTAACAGATAGCAGAAGCAACTTGCAAGGATACAACACTGGAATAAACGGGGCCAAAATGTTCCCCCAGGTTTTGGCGGTGTTTTGGAGACTTAAAGATTTACTCTTGTTGGAACAATTGACCTGAATTTGAGGGATTCAGAGTTTTAAAGGGATGAACGTGATGGACCGTGTGGGTTTAATCAAGAGATCATAGAGTTGTGATCATCCAGTCCAACTGTGATGCAAGATACATTGGCAGGATTCTCATCCTGACACCAACCTTCTCCAATGTGTAGGAAAACCAATGAAACTGTCCTCTTCTTAAAAACCTCAAGAGATGAAGGTTCTATTTCTTTGATAAAATGCCTCTTCTGATTCAACCCAGAACTGTATTAGCCTTTCTTGCAGCTGTCTCACATTGCTGGCTCATGCTCAGTTTGTTGTCCACAACCACACCCAAATCCTTCTCAGAAGTAGTACTTCCAAGCCATTAATCTTCATCTTGTATGTGTGTGCTATATTTTCCCTTCCATAAATGTGATAGCTTAGATGTCTCACTGTTGAAGGACATCTTATTTCTTTTATCTCAGTCTTCCAGCCTGTTCAAGTGAGATTGCCATCTTGATCTGTCATCCTGGGTATTGGCCAGATTTCCCAATGTTATGTCATCCACAAATTTGATAAGCAGCCCATTAATTTTGTTATCTTGGTTGTCAGTAAAAATGATGAATAATATTGGACTTAAGACATATCATTGCAGGATCGCACTGGATATTGCTGACCAACTTGATGTAGATCCATTGGAGTGTGGTTAGCCAATTGTAGTGCCATCCAACCTACACTTCAACAACTTGTCAATGAGAATGTCATGTGCAATACTGTAAAAGTTTGAGGTAGATCACATGCATAGTATTCTTCTTGTCCACCAAAGTAGCTACCTTGGTAAAGGAGAAGATGAGATGTATCTAACATGACAGATCCATGCTGAGTCTGGTAATCAAGACATTGTCTTCAAGATGTTTACAAATGTCTTCTTTTATAATCTGTTCTAATCCTTCCAGGTATGATCTTCTATTTCTTCTCCAGTTCAGATATAATCTAACATTCCTAATCCCCTTGTAAACAGGTTAAGGAATGACTTCATTGTTTCCAATGCTACAGTATCCCTATACATAAATTAGCAAACTACTCTCTTGTACGTATTAGCTTTAAAATAGAGCTACATGAACCAAAGAGATCCTACTCCATAGAAACTTTCCTTGGCTCTCAGCTAGGCCCAGTGAATTACTCTATCATGGACACTTTTTTTATGGAATTAGGAGTGTTGCTGAGCAAACAATACAGGGTCTGGGATCTGGTGAACAATGCCCTGAAAAGCCTCTTGCTTGGGTTATAACTTCACATTAACAGTGTAGAAGAATAAACAGTGCTAATGATATTGGCAGTTTATACTAAATTGGGAGGTGTCAAAACAGCAGAGAGAACAGCAAAAAGAGAGAGGGGTGATGATAGAAAGTGTAGCAAATGTCAGAGGGCAGTAAATGGAAATACGTGACTTGTCAAGGCATTGAGACAATGCGGGTGCAGGCCAGGGAGCTAGGAACAATGAACAGGATATTAGAGTAGAGCTGGCAGGGAGATATGGTGGTGAAAGCCCTGGTAGAGCATGCTGGAAAGGTGGTATGAGTGGTGAAGAGGGGGAGGGTTCATGCTTTGTGTTTTGCTGTCAGCCCAAATATGGCAAATGCATCAAAAGATTGCATACATCAACACGGACCAATTGTAAGAACTGTAGAGATGTAAGGAGCTTTGTATGATTTAATTATGACTCAAAGATAAAAACCCTGTGGAATGGCAGAGGCGACTTGCAGTTACCTCTTAAACATGTTCTCACTTCATCACATTATGGCAGAGGGAAACATTACTCAAAGTATAAATATTAAGTTTGTGATCGCTTGTAAATTTAAATTGCTCCACTGTTTTCTTTCTCTAAGTGCAAATTAATGTTATGAATATTCCAAGCTTGTAATACTTTAGACATTATTTTGTTAAAAACAGGAGTATTTGTCCAATGTTTAAAGTGACTTTACCTTATCAATTTATCTTTATGATTTTAAAATAAAGTGACCTAATAATTATTTCTGTATAAGTTTTTTTAAAACAAAGATTCACTTGTTCTAAATGTTACATTTCATATTCTGAATAAACTGAAGATTTGGGTTTTAGAGAGTGACCCAAGTCAAGAGAAATCTCAGGTAGCTTGAACAGAAAACAAGCAAACAAAAGCAAGCAAACAAACAAAATCCCATTTCCTTTTGGATTAGCTTGTTATTTTATCTCTCTGCCCCAAGACTCAAAAGACATATTAGAAATCCATGCTTCAGGGATACACATCCTGGGGCTCTCCAAATGTATTGAACCCACTCCCATCAGTCCCAGCCAATTGGCCAATGGCAAGGAACTCGAAAAGCTGTAGTCCAAAGCATCTGGAGGGTGCTGGATTGCTTGCCTCTCCCATTATATTTTAAAGGAAGATGATATACTTCTGCATTGTATCACCATAGTCCAGATGTTCTTCACAGTGAGAGAGTCATAAGAGGTACTGGACAAAACAGAATTCAGTTTCTCATCTGCTACTTTCCCCATAATGCACATTAATATTAAGCTGCATAACATGTTTTCTCCTCTCTACTTAGGATGGCTTATTTTTAATGTTTTCAGTTACTGTGCTGCCCAGATGTTCCTGAACAGGAAAAGCAACTCAGAAAGAATATAACCCATGGAAGGAGGTTATACATATAGTTTGCATTAATCCCAGTGACATTCATGATCAAAAGGAAAAAGGGACCCAACTGAAGTTTTCCAAAGTTCCTATCAAGGAGGCTTTCTCCCAAAGACTTGAGTCTTGCTGGGTATAAAGAAAGCTGGTTACTTTGCTGCTACTCTGTTTTGTTGAGCCTCTCCAGATTCTGCTCTGTTGCCATGGCATGCTCTGCCCAGGGTTTAAATAACCAGCTCCATTACAGTACAGGAATCTTTTGTTTTCAGTCAGTTAAAAGAATATCAGCTAGGACAGGTGCCCCTTAGATAGTTCTGCAGCAGAATGAGAAATTCTGTTTACTAAATTTCTCTCTTTTTAGCAACTATTATAGGCTTGCTCACTCCACTAACGCTACCCCAGCTTGCCTCCCTTCCATCTTACCCTTCTGCTTTCCCTGCCACACTGCTCATTCCTCATGACATCCCTCCCCACTGTTCCCTTGGTGGGCCATGCCCTGGGGAGCTATTTGGAATCTTCCTGTCGCCACTCACCAGGACATTGCTCAAAATGTGAATTATTCATTCTCACTAAAAGCCCTTTTTGCTGTCTTGCTTTTCTCAAGTATTTGCTATTGCTGTGTAACTGGAGCTACTGCCACACAGTCCCTTTCTCTGTGGTCACCTCCCCACCAACTAACAGTCATGAGGTGGGGGCTGGGAGTATCTGGCCAGGGACCAAGGTGTGCATTTGCCTAATCTAGCTTCAAGGTGATCATCAACTTCCCAGGAATTTCAAAGACACTGGCAAGAGACTCTGTCTCTCAGGAAGACATGGGTCCTTTGGTGGGATGCCTTTTCCATGATGGGCCCCATCATGAGGAGTTTTCCTTGAAAGTTCCGGAGAACCTCTTTTTGTTGATCTAATGAAGGACAGAAGTAATGTACAACTGAATAGCCCCTATCATATCTTACCATACCATACCAGAATCAGCCTGGACTATATTTGCCCCTCAGATAGTCAACCTTCTGCATATGATCAGGAGTCTGGTAGCACCTTTTCCAACTAACAAGTTTTATTAAAAGGTATAAACTCACAAAAGCTCCTGCTAGTTGGAAAAGGTGCTACCAGACTCCCAGTTTTTTTGCCATCATAGACAAAGACACCTCTCCTCCTTGAACTTCTGCATGTGCTACATTTTGGGCTGGCTTCACCTCTGAGATGAGGAAATGTTTGCTTAAAATATTTGTGTGTGTATGCCTGCTGCACTTGAGCAAAAAAGGTTCCTAGAACAGCTTAGCCGGATCAATAGTACAACAGTTCTTTCCTTTAGTCTTTCACTTTAATAGTCGTGGCACACAATGAAAAAGGGACGGGGAGGAAATAGGGAAAAAACAAGCTTAAATATCTACAGTATGCTTAAAGTTATAGTCTGTTAACCCAATAGAAGGAAAGGCTGTTGCTTGGTAGCTGTGAGGAGGAAAGCCAGGGCAACAGGTCCCTCACAGATGGAATGGAACAGCCCTGCTTCTCTCCACTTCCTCTACTCTGCAGTATGTTGGAGTGAATATTGCTAGATGACAATTATAATATTAACTAAAACAAAGGTTGTTGTTGGTAACACTAGTAACATTGCTGAAGCAGCAGCAATGGAAATCAAATGGGGAAGAATTGAGGAACAGTGCAGTTGTCCTATAAATATGTTATGCTCTGCAGCATTTCCAAAGCAGGGAGACTCAAGCTTTGTGCAGATTCATGTTCTATGCATAAGTGCATGGAAATCGTCTTAAGAATGACCGTACATATACTAAAGCCCAAGCCTGAAATTTATGAGAAGTTTCCAAATAAATATGGGGACATATTCACTTTCTCATTCCAATGGCATTCATGCATACTAGAGGGTTAGTATGTGCAGGGGGAGCCACTGGCTGAGGCATTGAGGCCAGGGTTTTTGTTTTTTCTGGTTTGTTAGGGTAGAGTTTGGAGGGGGTTCTTTGTTTTATAAATCATATTAAACACATTTTAGGGCTTGCATTACAGTTTTCTTCTGTTTCCTTCCTCCTATCAGAAACCATGTCCCGGCTTTCAGTAATTATGCCCAGAGAGGTGCACAAAAGAGGTTTGGGGTCCATTTTGAGCTATAGATTGTCCCATCCCTGAAATACACAGCGGAAACTGCTAAAGATGAGGTATTTTTTATAAGGTTGTCTTCCAAGAAGTGCCGTTTGTCTATTTGCTGTGTGTTGTTCAGCAATTAGCATTTTGTAGCATTTCTTGAATACTTCCTTTAGCCTGATCTCTGCTGTGGTGCTAACATGTACAATTATGTGGACTGAATGCATGATAAATGGATGTACATGTAATGAGGAATGAGAATCACCTGACATACGAACAAGCAGCAAGCAAATAGATATGGGTTATGTACACATTCAATGTAATGATCCCCTTCTCTGTCCTATTCAGGTCAAGTAATATTGCAGTCCTAGGTAAACATTATTGTGCTACCTCCCTTTCACCTTGCCATTTTTGCATTCTGAAATAGGGATGTGTTTTCTCCGCAAGGATTTCCCCCTTGCTTCATGTGAACAGAACAAGGGCAAGGACTGCAACTGGGGATATTAGAAAAGAGGGTGCATTTACTTTTTCTTCATATATACATATGTAGTCACAAAGTTCAATATCCCACTGACCTCTCTATAGTGCTGGATGGCCTGATTCCTATGCCAAAAATACAACATAGCCCTACTACATTACATGGTTCTTAAGCATGAAAATGGAATTCTCCAAAAGGGCAATGAAAATGAGCTGATGTGGACTGCTGCTCCATCAAGAGTCTGTTTATTAGGACATTTAGGAAATTATGGGAGTGCATGGTTAGTTGGTGCCAAGGGTAGCAAATTCATTCCAGGATACTAGGAATAAGGGGCAGCTAGTGGCAAGCTGCTCTGCTGCTTCAGAATCAGCATTGGATATAGTGTCCATAATCCCATTAAGCTTCAGAGAGTTTGGAGCCCAATGCAGGACATTTTTGCCATGGAAAGATGGGTGCCAAATGTATGGTATGTGTGCTGTCATGCTGCATCATGGGTAGCACTTCTCATTTTGGCATCTTAAGTTTAGATTCAGTTTGTCAGATTTATCAAGGTATGGACAAGCTTTTGCAAATTAGGTTTGGTGTCTTGAAATCTGCTTTTCACTAGCACAGGAAGAAGCTATCAAAAAAGCAAGCTAAGGTTGTGTTTTCAATTGCTTCTGAAGCCCCCCTTCTAACTGTAATGGTTTCCTGCTCCATGGAGATGCCAGAATAGCTTGTGGCGATTAAAACAGAAATGCAGGACTTGAACTGCATGTGGCTTACAGAAACCTTTGGAAAATGGCACAGCTAGGAGACCGGTGAGTTACCATGAAAGGAGGATAGAAAAGACCTACTCAGCTTCCCCTTACTGATCCTCATGAAAGATGAATTAGCACAAAAGAGATCTTGTGGATTAATCAGTTCCAATCTTTGTCTACCAGGAATATTTGGGTTTCAAATGGATGCCACCTGACACAACCGTCCCTCCCAGTCAGGGCCGGTGCACACTGATAAGGAGCATCTTTCTACCAGTGTCTGGACTGAAATGAGTGCTTTCTCCAAGCACTGCCAAATACTAGGCACAATGCATTGCAACAATCTAACCTATCCCCTCCCAAAAGTAGAGTCCAAAGATCTGTGCTACAGCGTAAAGTCTGGGCTGAGAAATAGTTTGCCAGTTGAGCAGCACTTGTTTCTTTCAGATAGAGAAGACATTTCCTAAAGCCCAGTTTCCAAGTGCAAATATATTTCTGGTCCTAGCTCTAGATCTCGCGGAGATGAAAACCCACAAGTGCCATGTGTCTCTTGGTAGCTTAGTTACTTATGCTAGTGGGCTATGTAGTCCTTGGTACAGAATTTCTTTGTCACTATTAATGTTATTTTAAGATCCTATTGTTATTTCTTGATCCCAGCCCAGCCCAGCCATATATGGGAACTGTTTTGAGACTTGAAACGTGAACTCAGAGTGGCAAAGTACATGCTTTTGTGTCATTCTACACAGCTGCTGCTCCCATCTTGTCATGTGCTAGGAGCTTGGGAGTTAACCCTTTCTGCAGCAGGGTCACAAGCACAATTTGAATTTGCTTGGCAGCATCACGTCTGTATCCACCAAAATGCTCTAGGGATGTATTGGCCGTGATGTTACTTAGAGACAGTGATAATTAGCCTTGCTCATAGAATCTGCTCGAGCTCCACCAGTTGGTACTTACCCCAGGAGTCTGAAAAGGGAAACTCTTTGCTAAAGCAAAAATAGGAACTAAGCATCATGGTTTGTACTAACAGAAGGATGAATGGCTCTTTACAGTCATGGTGAATAACAGCAACAACAGCAACAACTGTGTCTGAGAACATTCCATGGCACTAAAAAAAGTATTTTATAATGAATATAAAGTGATAGCGTTGTTTAAAGGCATGATGCCTCTCATATACCCAGAAACATACAGGGCCTTATTATTAAGCGGAATGAGATGACCATCTTAGGCAATGAGTGCTGGAGAGCAGCAGTGGCAGGCTCCTAGCTGTTCTTATGATGTTTCCTTTGTTGAACAACACAGTTATATATGTCATACATCTTGTTCTGGGCCCTCCAAACCAGCCCACTGTTTCAAGCATGATGGTGAATTTCACTCCTTTGCTTGTACAGTACCAGTTCTGCCAATATCTTCATGCGGGATGGGAAACAGGCACCATCTTTGTCACCAACAACAAAATGGCTAGGATCTTGCCTGGCAACTGGAGGTTCAGCTTTTGATTTAGACCTGTCACCAATTTATTATGAAAATTCAGATGTATTACTCTTCTCTTGCTTTGTATCTTTGAAATTTAGCTTGCAACCATCCTGAGACAAGGATCTGTCCTTTTTTACATTACTTTATCAAGAGCCATGATCAGAACATCAATGTAACAATGAACAATAATTGAAGGCCTTTGTGTTACAACAAATCTTGGCAGATTAATCCCTGTAGACCTTACTCATAAAGGGTTGTTGTTTTATTTTATCCTTGTTGAAAGTGGTCTAGATTTGCCAGCTCCAGATGAAACTCACATTTTAAATTAAGATTTGCTTAAACAAAATAAAAGAGTACAATCATGTTACAGAAGCAAGGGGTGGAATTCAGCTGCATAATCTGAGGTACTGTATTTAGAAATAAGAAAACTCAGATCTACTTCAAGAGAGGAAAAAAAGAAAGTTACATGCAGTCATGGTTTTACATAACCTGTTCTAGGCCTGTTTATATACTACTTCTAAAATATAACTTAAACCAGTCTCTCTCTCCAAACGCTGGGTCAAAAAAATCCCATTTTTTTTTTACGTAAAAAGTCCTACATTCTGCTCCCTCACTGCAACGTAAAAAGGATCATAGATAAAAAGCATGGCATATATGATGATAATTTTGCAGAAAGCAATGAAAGAGAGATAGGAACCCCAAAGATTTCTCAGACATTGTCTATACATTTTAAAGTCCTCTTGATACAGCCATAGGAACTAAAACCTTTCTTTAATAAATATAAACAAATGCTATGATGGTTTGGAATCCAAACTGTACTCCTAGTTTCAAACAGATGATAAAAACTGTCAGTCATGTAGCTCCTTAATGATTATCAGATTTACTGTGACATGGGTTTTTAGTCTGCAACTCACTTCATCAGATACAATACTGCCGATGATGGACAGAGCTCTGTACTGAATGCTTCATCCTGATCTGTACTAAAATCTTAAAGTTGCACTTTTCTGTGATGCTGCTTCTGAGGATCCAAGGGAGCTTGACAGGAGGCTGATGAGAAGAAAGGCCTTAAGCAATCAGACCAGTAGAAGAATAAACATGTCCTGAGTCTGAACATGGGAATTCATAAGATGTTTTCTATTTTAAGGAGTGACCTTAATTTCACCAGATTGTTCCTTTAAAAAACAAAACTTACCTGCCATACACAAAGAACTGCTGTATTACATTTAAACAGTTTTTTTCTTATTTCAGGGCACTTCTACTTCACTGAAACTGTCTTGCACAATGTCATAGATGTTCTCAACTTAGAGCAATTTTGATTTGGCTATCTGGTATCTGTTCCTTTTCCAAAAACAAGGGCTCCAGTTGCATTGTGGGGCAATGGTTGGTCATGAAAGGCCTACTCAAACAGCATAACAAGACTGATAGCTCCTTCCTCACGATTGCTCATCCTTTCACTCACCAGGTCCCTGAGGCCTTTCCAACTGCAGTTACAGATCAACAGATAAGGGGAGAGATAACAGCCAGCAGACCCAGAAATGTCATCAAAACTGAGTCAAGTACCATGTGTTGAGCAGAAAGTGTTTTGTGCTCTGTGGAGAGATTCAGCAAGAAGACACTAGAGAAGAATGCCACATGCTCTATAAGAGACACTCAAGATAGCTGGCATGCAGTGGCTGAGGTGGAACATTCCTACCAGCACAGATAGGACATGCTTAAGAAATTGTGGCCAATGGATATGGACAATTATGGGAAAACTAGAATTCCAGGGGTAGAAGCCAAGAGATCTCCTAAGTTATTATTTTAAACATGCTTTGGAGCACACTTTTCCAATCTGGCACTTTCCAGATGTTCTTGGACTGCATTCCAACTGGGAATTCTGGGAGAAGCAGTCCCAGCTGGAACAACTGGAAGGCTATTATATAGAAATACATCATTTGAAATCACTGACATCTGAGGAAGCATATTAGAATCAGTGCTTGCCTAAAAAAGAAAATCCTCTTTTCTGAAATATCATGGCAGACCACTGATAGGGAAAACTATATTAGACTGAAGTCTCAGTTTTGTGCAACTCCTAAAAGGATAGGTGTCTTCTTAGTGGATGGATTTGGCAACTCTACTGATAGAATGGGGAATATCATTCCCCCTTCCTAATTCAAGGCCTTGTTGCCGCAGGAGATTCTGTTGCTAGACTGAAATAGCTACATAAATCCAAGCAGAGTTTTCTCCAGGATCCATGAGGATAGGAAAAGAAACTGGCATCAACCCTCCTTTCTGCAGTATCTTCTGCTTAATAGGCCTTTCTTATCAAGTACCAAAAGTGGTCAGATTTACGGCATCATCCTTCACCCAAGCGGTCATTTTATTTTAAAAATTCTCATGCTCCAGGCTCCTCACCCTCCTTTGTGTCTGGATGACAATGAATTTTGAAGTTTTCTGGAGATTCTTTAGAAGCAAAAGAATTCCAGTGAGTGAGCATGGATCAGGGAAGGAGGACAATGGCCTGTGTAGATTGAAGAAGGATCCAATAGCAGTATAATTGCCCCTCTCACTAGCTGTTTAGCACTCAGGATGCTACAGTAGTGTTCAAAAATGTGAGGGGAGAGGAGGGGGGAATCTGCATTAGAAACTTGGTAGTAAACAGTTATGTTGCTGCTGCTGCTACTGCTGCTATGGAAACAGCTGCTAAAATCAGAATAATGTCCATAGTTGGACTGACAGGAGACCCCACAGTGTAGGCTGAATTGCCCAGGTTTGTTGGGGGCTTTGAGAGCTCTGGTAAATATTAATTCATGCTCTCCTCCAACACGCCAGGTTGTCCTGCATAGCATTTGGGTGATGCTAAGAGTGAGCCCCAAGATTGCCTGCTTTTCAGCTCACCAGGTCCATTCCATCCAGTATTGGTGTTAGAGCAAAGGTAGGTGGCTTACAGCCACAAAACCTCTTTTTTTCTTGCAGTTTTCATAGCCACTTCCAGTCACAATTGCTAAAAATCAAGAGCATGGTTTCCTGCCATTTTGTGTTGGTAAGGTAAAGGTAAAGGTTTCCCTTGACATTAAGTCCAGTCATGTCCGACTCTCGGGGGCGGTGCTCATCTCCATTTCAAAGCCGAAGAGCTGGCATTTGTCCGTAGACACTTCCGTGGTCATGTGGCCGGCATGACTACACGGAACGCCGTTACCTGCCCGCCGAAGTGGTACCTATTAATCTACTCACATTGGCATGTTTTCAAACTGCTAGGTTGGCAGGAGCTGGGACTAGCAACGGGAACTCACCCCATCATGCGGATTTGAACTGCCGACCTTCCGATCAGCAAGCTCAGCAGCTCAGCGGTTTAACCCGCAGCGCCACCGCGTCCCTATTTTGTGTTGGTAGATACATGGAAATTGCAACATTAAGTCCTAAAGTACTATAGGTATAACATAGTTAAAATCCCCAAATTCCCCCTCCCACAACCATGGGGTGGGGGGGGAAGCCCCAACATTGCCCTATTCACATGCATGACAGAGTTCCACTCCCTCTGCATCACTGCTCTGCCCACAGTAGCCCTTTCAAAAACGTTGAAGTGTGACTCCGTCGATACCAAAAGGTTTCCCACTCTTTTAGACCAGCAGTCCTCAGCAATATTCCATATGTAGGAACTGCAGCAACATTTCTGGCCAAAAGTGGTCTTAGAAGAGGAAGTTGGGCTATCTTGATAAATAGTATTGAAGAAGTGGTGTTTCCCTTGCAGGATCAAATTAAGGAATCTACCAGAAACTGTTGCTGAAATGTACTTCTGTTCACACGTGAGAGAATGTTGCTTTTGGACAGGATCACCTGAAGGTCACCCAACCTCTTTGGCCTCACCCATATAATATACACTTTCTATCTTCAAATGTGGCAAGTCAGATTTAAATGTGATGGCAGCAGCATCTTTGAAGGGCACACCTGTGCAGCAGCCCATTAAACTAATAATCCATTTAAGATCAGCCCTTTTACCTCTCTGATAACTGGCATACCATCTATCCAGACTAAGAATCCCCAGCACGCTAATGTTGCATGAAGAACTGAAACAACCTGATTTAAACAAATGTTTGAATGCTGTCCCACTAAGGTAAAGTTTCTTCTATCTCTGACATCTATTATCAGGTCTCACAGAGAAAAGGAACTGTTATTTCACCTTTTGGTGACAGGAAGGCTTTGTTCCTGGCATAATGGCCAGAAGTTAGAGCCCATTCATTCAGGCAGAGAACAGAGGCCAACTCCTAGCAGAAGGAGCAATGCATGGGAGCACAAGGATGTCTAAACTTCATGCATCTTGCACAAGACCAGGCTCCCAGCCACTCCCTTAACCTCCATAAATCATTTTCTAATTTATAACATGAATAATTGATTTTGCCGTGGCAGCCTCAGCGATAAATCTCCCATGCACACATGCATAAGAAAATAATAATCCCTCTTGGAGTGATTGGGGCTCCCTCTATTGATTACCTGTGCAGAGGGCCTCTTACCCACAATTCATGTTCCAGCTCATCCTGCAGTACTGCTGGCAAATGTGTGGGGAGACAGAGGAGAGATCTTGCTAGGCCAGGGACACATTGCAGTTCTCTAGGCACGTGCTGTTTAAAGGGACAAGATTCTCCAGGAGGAAAAAAATGGATGCCCAATGGAACTGTAGCACGAAAAGAGATCTTGCATTTCTTGTTTTTCTGACAATTTATTTTGGAAAATACTTGTCTTGAGAGATGGATCTGCCCTAGTTTTATAGCTGGGGTAGGAACCTTCCATGGGGAAGCTGGGGTGGGTGGGTGCATAGGTTGTGGGGCCATAGCCAGCAGTAAGAGAAGCCTGACCACCCTTTTTCTTTCTCTCCTTTGCCCCATCCAGATGACTTTTGCTGGAAGTCTGAACTTCTTGCAGAAGGCTTTTCAAATTAGGTTCAGTTCTGGAGATTTCTCTTTAGCATGAATTTGAGGTTTATAAAATGGGCGCTATCAGGGCCTCCTTCTGTTTGGAAATAAGCACCTACTTTACCCTTTAATTCCACATGTTTGAGGGCTGTGTGGCTTCTTATTTATGGTGGAAAGATAATTCTGCCCATGACTGGTAGCATCATTGCTTATTACTTCAAATTTTCACATGATGAGACCTAGTAGTGAGAATGGACAATGGGGCAGAACCTTGCACAACCTCACCTCTCACATCTTTAAGCATCCCTGCCAGCGTGCTCCCTTAACAGTAACTAAAAATTGGGTGTGCCATAAAAAGTGCTGGCTAATGGATAGTGTGTGGCAGAGGAATTTCCAGTCCCCTGTCCCTGTTCCAAAGTGTTTGCTAACCTTAAAGCTTCAAAATCCTTATAATAAATCAACAGAGCAACCGCATGCAATCTCCACAGTTGCTGCAAAGATATGTTCTAAAGATGGTTCCTCAGCAGAATTCATCCTTTCTGCACACACATGCATGAGCACAAGACAAGCACAAAGCAAGGAGAAAGAGATGTATGCTTCAAGGAGCTTGGATGAAGATCCCTGAGAAAGTGTGAATCATTTGAAAAATGCACAGCAGATGGCATATTCTATTGATCTCATTATAATGTACTTCCACACAAAGTGTGCTTAGAAGATGGCAGCCATGGACAGTTGCTTCATTGACTATTCCTGTCCTTTTACACATTTTCCTATTTCCTTTGCAGCATCCAACTGTCACAGGTTCAACGGGCAATTCTGCATTAACTACAAATACCTTTAGATCAATTTTAAAACCTTCATGGGGGATTTTCCTTCCTTCCATGATCCTATAGATTCACAATCTGCCTCATAAATGTTCTCTGTGGAGCCACAATATCCCAACGTGTTCTAGGAGTGCTCTGATACATGTTCTGGTGGACTTGCATGCTCCATGTGGTTACTCTTAGGAAGAGGATGCAGTGCTGGTGTAAATGTGTACCATCTGACAGTGCTGTTTTGACTATTCCCCCCCCCTTTTTTTTTTTGCTGTTTGTTCTACCTCAGCCTGCCTTGATTGATCCATTCACATTGACTAAAGTTCAGATTTAGAGATGTTCCTCTTTTATATTCTGGGTTAATTGGATAAAAATGTCAGGCATATATATGGCTACCATGTTTCCTTAGGTGTTCCAGGCAATCTCCCCCCCACAAACCCATCACAATGTTGTACTGAAGCAGCAGTTGTTGCAGATAGACATAGAAACACCCACAAATGGAGCAGTTATATGAATTTTAAAGCACGTGCGTATCCTTATCCCATTTAATTTGGTCCTTTGCAGGGTCATGCAAACAGGACAGATGGGAAGGGAGAGATTTAAAGCAGAGCATAGGTGGGCAGGTATGTGGGGAGCTCTACCTGGGCCTTTTTCCTTAAATTGCTTTTTCTCTCTTGAAGCTAGTTATTTTCAGTCATTAATGGCTAAAATAATTTTAATAGGAGATTGAAAAGAAAGAGATATGTGATTATGGGGGTGGAGAGGTTACATGCATACACACCTGCTCACATTGTGCTTTGAATCCTCCACCTCCTGCTTTGTGAAGATTCAGCAGCATCTGCTGCCATGTTTTGTTTGTTTTGGCCCCAAGGTTCAATCCATTTGTCCCGGCATTCATGTCTGTGTGCCTGTGAGTGCAGCCATGCATAGATTCTGTCATTACTTAGCAGAGGGCTCTTCCCCCTGCCCCTCCAGCCCAGGTCCATCTAGAGCCCTAGAATGTTACAGCAATGTCACTTCAGCCCTGCCGGAAGCTAATAAAGCAGGAGAATAACAGAGTGAATCTCTATACCTTTAATATGCAACATTAAAAGGTAATGGGAAAATCAATCCCAGCAACAGCAGGGTTCCCTCTGCAGCAAGTGCAACCAAGGCACAAGCAGTATTTGTTGGGCCTTGCAAAGGGATCTAGAGGGGTCAGGTGCTATGTGTTTCAAGCTGTGCCAAGTCTTGTACCCCATGATTAGCTGTATGTTCCTGTAGTACCACCCCTTCAAAAATGTGAACAATGAAGTACACAGTCAATAAAGATGTAACCATTTATCATTATTTTAGACACAACTCTTTTCTGGCATCATCTGTTAAATGGTGGGTCATCATGCCGTCCTAAATGGTGCCCAAGAATATATGTTTGAGGGGGTAGCATTAACAGGTGTTTCTGCTTTTTTGGAGGCACAAAGCTCCAATTACAGGGTAGGTGGTAATTCTGCAATCATGGCCAAAGTAGGAAGCTGAGTTCTCCTAACTCAGTCCACCTCCTACTTTATAAACTCAGCCTGGTTTTAGAGAACAGAAGGTGTCCTTCTGACTGCTGCTGTTTGGGAGCTGTTAAGGATGTTTACAACTAGCAGGAGGATGATATGGACTGAAAGTGATCCATTAATTCTGTGCCAATTTCTTCCTAGCTAACCAGAAGCTCCAAATCACATATTTGGGGGGTTAGTTTCAGACCCATTCAGATTAGTGCAGAATTTGGTAACAATGGGAGCCGGGAGAAAGAATGAGTTTGAAATTAACATGGGTGATTGGAATACTCTTTCTCTCTCTCTCTGTCCCCACTCCCCATACAGGCACGCATCCATGTGTCCTGACAAGTATTTGAAAATGCAAGGTTGAGTTATTAAGGTTGGAGGAATATTCATATTCCAGGAGTGAAGGGTGGGAATTATCACTGTTATTACATCTTCTCTGGGTAGAAGAATGGGCACTTATCATCTGCATCAGTAAAACTTCCCTCCTTAGTAAATTAAACACAGCACAGAACAACACACCAACTAGCATCACATGTGCTGGCTCTTGCCAAAATACAAGGCACAGCACCTGGTACCTACTGCTGTGTGCCCAGTGTGAAGCTTTTTTCTCCCCTTGTGCATATTTTGTATATCCTCTAATACCATAAAGGAGTGTTAGATTGGCAACTCAAAAGAAATCACTGAATCTATCATAATGATACTGTTTTTGTTGTCTCAGCTAATTATCTGCTCTAGATTAGCTCGTCCCACTGAAAGTGAAATTATCATGACTTGGAAGCATTCTGCCTATCCCAATCAAAAAATAGGACAGGCCAATATCTCCAGTTTTGATAAATTGATTGATTATGTGCCATCAAATCATTCTCAACGCTTAGTGACCACATAGATAGATTCTCTCCATGGTGATCTGTCCCTAACCTGGTCTTTCAGGTCTTCCAACAGTGCACCCATCACCGCTGTAACTGAGTCCATCCACCTCACTGCTGGTGATCCTCTTCTTGTCTTTCCTTCCACCATCCCCAGCATTACAGCCTTCTCCAGAGAGCTAAGTGTTTGCATAATGTGTCCAAAGTAGGATAATTTGTGCCTCAAGTGAGAACTCTGGGTTGATTTGCTTGATGATCCATTGGTTTGGCTGTCCACAGTATTCTCAGGAGTCTTCTCCAACAACAAAGTTCAAAAACATCAATACTCTTCCTATCCTGCTTCTTCAAAGTCCAACCTTTACTTCCATAGAGTGTCATAGGGAATACTATATGGTTTGCACAATTCTGATCTTTGTAAATATAGACACATCACAGCATTTGAATAACTTTTCCAAGGCCTTCATGACTGCTCTACCAAGTGCTAATCTGTGGTGTATCTCTTGACTGCTTGTTCCTCTCCTGTTGATGGTTGACCTAAAAGGCAGAAGCTATCCACCACATTGATATCTTCATTATCAATACTAATGCTGGTTGTTCTACCTGCTGTCATTAGTTTGGTCTTCTTTATATTTAATTTTAGTCCCATTTTTTCACTTTGCTTCTTGACTTTTATTACTAGAGCTTGCAGATCCTTTGCATTTTTGGCTATCAGGTTAGTATCATCAGCATAGTGCAGGTTATTGATGTTTCTTCCTCCAGTTTTCTTCTCATCTTCTCCAATCCAGCTTTCCTTAATATATATCACAGAGGTTGAATAAATAACAGGAGAGTATACAGCCTTGTCGCACTTCTTTGCCAACCTGGAGCCAGTCTGTTTCACCATGTTATGCCTGGACTGTGGTTTGCTGACGTGTATATAAGTTTCTCATGAGAACAATGAGATGTTCTGGGATTCCCATTTTTCTGAGCACTTTCCACAGCTTGAAATGATTGCCACAATCAAAGGCCTTTCTATAATCAATGAAGCACACAGTGACTTCTTTTTGGTATTCTTTGGCTTTCTCGATTATCCAGCATGCATCAGCAGTAATGTCTTGTGTTTCTTGGCCTTCTCTAAAGCCAGCTTGAACATCTGGCATCTCTTTTTCCATGCTCTAATCTATGTTGGATGATCCTAAGCATTGTTTTGCTAGCATGTGAAATTAAGGATATTGTATGACAGTCTGCATTATCTTCAGTTTTACCTTAACTCATATCCAGTACAAATCATTGGTAAAATTCCTGGTAGTAAAGAAAGGTGAAGACACAAAGTACAGTTGCAGAAAAGTATTGAGCAGTGTTGGATACATGTGGCATGCTCAGGACTGTGATAATTACTCTTTCATTACCTGAGAGACAGATTAATTAACTTTACTGCCTGCAAGAAAACTAATATGCACACATCTTCTTCTCAATGGGTCCTTAGATTTCAGTGATCCAGTTCAGGAGGGATCTGGATATTGGATTCCTGCATACTGTTCCTTCTGGCTCACCTCAGCCTCTTTGATCTTAGAGTGATTTGCAGTCTATGAGCTCCTGATTCCCAACAGTTTAAAAATTGCCAGTAAAACTTATATATAGATATATATTTTAAAAATTCCCTTCTCACCCCTATGGGTGGTACGTGTCTTCCTCAACCTCGGGTCCTCTACCAGAGGCCTGGGAGTTTGAGGGTTCTGCACAGTATCTTAGCTGTTCCTAGCACTGCACTCTTCTGAACAGAGAGCTCTGATATTTTTCCTGGCATCTGTTGGAGCCTCTCTCCCAGCTTGGGAGTCAAAGCCCCGAGTGCCCCTACCACCACTGGGACCACTTTGGCCTTCCCTTTCTACATCTTTTCTAGTTTGTCTTTCAGGTCTTGGTACTTCTCCAGCTTCTCATACTCCTTCTGAGTATTATGTATGTATGTATGTATGTATATGAATGATAAGTAATATAATATAATATAATATAATATAATATAATATAATATAATATTTAGACTTTTTATCCTGAATTTATTATATTTATAAATAGCATACCTGATACTCCTTCCTCCTCCTATTTTCCTCATAACAACAACCCTGTGAGGTGGTTGGGTTGAGAGAAAGTGACTGGCCCAAAGTCACCCAGCCAGCTTTCATGCCTAAGGCAGGACTATAACTCACAGTCTCCTGGTTTCTAGCCCGTTGCCTTAACCAGTAAATATATTTATTACTGACCTTGTAGTAATCTGTTGTTTTTCCGTCTCAGTGTTCTCTTATTTATGTACATAAACAAGCATCATTTGGCTGTTTTTTCACATCTTTGTGTAACTGGACTGACCAGTTTGGGGACCTGACATTAGAATACTTGAATGACTTGTAATAACAAAGATGTAGAGTTGTACTTGTCTATCCTCTCTCATGAGGAAGGGAAACAGGGAGAAATGTTTTACAATTTAATGATTGTTGACCTTAGCTACTGTCTTGCAGTTGCTTCTGGTCGATGAATCAACAACATGATACAAGATTATTCTTGTAACACAGGAATCTTGGAGGCCCAGTAATTAAGCATAGGTGAAGCTGACTCATGCTAGTTTCAAGGAGCATGAGGACTTTGTGGGGTCCTGGGCACTTTAGAGGCTGTCAGACATAACCATGTAGCAGCAGCCATATATTTTGCTTAGGACAAGGCAATCTCTCTTCCTCCATCACTCCACCATCCTTTTCTTACTAGTTTTGATGTGATCTTGCCAGCACCACCTTTGACATAAATACTAAATACTATAGTTGTGGTTAATTTATTTACAATCAAAATTAATAAAATTACAATTGCATAACACCAAACAAAAAGTTAACATAATAAGAGCCAAACAATAAAATGAATAGAGTTAGGAAATGAATAAATTAATAAATAAACATTTCCAATATTAAACCCAGAGCCCTCTTATTAATAACCCTCGTACTGAAACAGAGAGTCCTCCAAAGGAGGTTCATTCAACCTGCATGTAGGTAATATCACAATTAATCAAAGAAGCTTTATAGTTTTTTCTGCCAATTTCACCCATAGGTTCTCCCTAGATATTGAGCTAAAGACTGCCTTCAAATCAATGAAGGTGGCACACACTGTGGTTGACTAGAATACGTTGCTGAATACTGAGAATCTATCTGAAGCCCTTTTTCACAAAGACCCAGAAATATTGTAGGGCCAAGTTAAAAGCCCCTAACTCAAATACATTTTCCCAGGGGAAACAAAGCACAGGCTCAGCTATGCAGTGTCAGGGTGGGCAACTACCTCCTCTACAAATGCTTCCCCGGGAAACTAAAACTTAGTTCAGCCATAGAACATTTAGAAGGCCAAAGTGTGCTGAAAAGCTTGGAAAAGATCCTGGGAGGTGAGCAGAGCTCTGGGAAAGCAGAAGAAAGTAACTCTCTGGAAGTAAACCATATTCATGAAATACTGCCTCTTTGTTCTTTCAAAACTGTATTGTCATAGTTACATCCTAATGGCCTCACCAACCTCATTTGGCATATGTTGTGTTATATCCAATTAAATTCCAGGCTGCTCTATGTAATCACATGTATATTCTAATTTGCATTAGTCTATAAAGAGGGATTGTAACTCCACCCCTCTTTAAGCCTCTATTTGCCTCCAGAGCTGTCAATAAACTTATTTGTTTCAGTGTAATGTGTCCTGGTCTCCAGTTCAAATGTACACCTTAAATATTTTACTACAAAGGAAGGCTGAGCTGAATCCCCATTTATTGGCTTTCAATCCTTCTGGTTGAAATATCAACATATTTTGTGTAGAAAAAGAATGAAAGAGAAAAAGGAGCAGGAGCAGGAGGAGGGAGGGAAGGAGGGAGGAACAGTAGATGCTGCAACTCACTGTGTTACCTTAATATTTTTCATTGCTCTACATCAGATTCACCCTCATTGCCCTTAAAATTCTTCTGTATTTATCAGTTGTTCTAGCTGAGAGGTGAGATATCTATGAAATTCTGACTATTGGTCATAATGGCCAAGGCTGATGGGAATTATCTGGATGGGGAACAACAGGCTTCAACTGAACCCTGGTAAGACGGAGTGGTGGTGGGTTGATGGGGCTTCATCTTCCGGGAAGCTGTCATCTTTAGTTCTGGATGGGGTGGCATGGCCCCAGACAGACTCAGTGTGTAATCTGGGGGTTCTCCTGGACTCACAGCTTCTGCTCGAAGAGCAGGTGGCAGTCGTGGCCAGGAGGGCCTTTGCGCAACTTCGGGTTGTGCGCCAGTTACGCCCGTTCCTGGATCGTGAAGCCCTCCAAACAGTCACTCACGCTCTGGTTATCTCCCATATAGACTACTGCAATGTGCTCTACATGGGGCTACCCCTGAAGAGCATTTGGAAGCTTCAGATGGTCCAAAATGCAGCCGCGCGGGCTATTTTTGGTGCACCTAGGTGGGCACATATAACACCGTTGCTGCGCGAGCTGCACTGGGTGCCAGTTTGCTTCCGGGTCCAATTCAAGGTGTTGGTTATTACCTTTAAAGCCCTACATGGCACGGGGCCAGGTTACCTGAGGGACCGTCTCATCCCCATTACATTGGCCCACCCCACCTGTTCATCCAGAGAGGGCATGTTATGGACCCCGTTCATAAGAGAATTTCATCTGGCGGGGTCCAGGAAGCGGGCCTTCTCTGTGGTGGCCCCCACTCTCTGGAATATCTTGCCCCCAGAGGTGAGGCAGGCCCCTTCTCTCCTGACCTTCCGGAAGGCCCTGAAGACCTGGTTTTGCCATCTTGCCTGGGGTGGGAAAGTGACTAACCATTCTTGGGGATGGCTCGCACCCTAGAGTCCCTCCCACCAGCCTGGATTTTACATTTCTCTTGGATTTTATTTATTTATTGTGTTTTATTATAATTGTTTTATGTGATTTTAATGTTTATGTTTTATGTGAGATTTTATTGTAAACCGCCCAGAGTCCCTCTTCTGGGGGAGATGGGCAGTGGCTAAATATGAGTAATAAATAAAAATAAATAAAATAAATTATAGATCAACAATAGTTGGAGGGTATAAGTTTCCCACCCCTGTTCCAATCTGAGCTGCAAGATTTTTTTGAGAGCCAAGCCCTTCCTTCCCCACATAATTTGTATTTCAAACCTACAGCCCACCCTTAAATCATGTACCACTTGTTTCCAATTATTGTAACTTAAAATTAGTTTTCTGATGATAGAGAATTAATTGGATAGGATAAGGGAAAAACAAGATTAAGTTGCAATGTAAAATGAAATAAAAATCCAGAACTGGACTAGTATGAAGATCTTCTGGTCTGCTGACAGAGGAAATGGTGAAAGCTAGGATTTCTAATGCTGTAAATGCCTATCCCACCATGCTTGTACTCCATCGCTGAAAAGAATGTAGGGTTTTTAACCATGCTTTTATTTGCAACTGAAATATCATCCCTGGATTTGTAAATGTTACCCATAATACAGCCCTTCAATTCCTTAGCTTCAGGTAAGTCCCACTGCTCCCTAGACTAGCACAAATAAGTCACTACTGACCTTCTTCTAGACATCATTAGTCTGACTCCAGACACTGTGAGACACAAAGGTTCATCCAAGACACTTTGCTACCAGAGGAAAGGACAAGATGGCATCCTCTCCTTCCATTCCATATCCAGAAGACAGCTAGACTGGCAGCTCAATTAGAGTTCAACTCTAACTAAAGAATAGGATAATTCCCCACATCTGACGATAATAGCAGGCTAGTTTAGGGGATAGATAGACCATGTGGTACTTACTGCTTGGTGATCCAAGAGAAGAAAATGGCCTGAGACAACAGAGAGACCACAGAAGAATCATCTGGGCAGATTCCATTGTTGTCCTCCAATATTTGCTGTCTGAAGCAATAGCTTCACTTTGTTTAATGGCAGGACCAGTCCAGCACAAGCAAAATTCTTTCATTCTTTTAGAAGCAAGGAATCAGGAGGAGTCAGGTAGCACTTTTTCCAATTAACCAATTTTATTAAAAGGCATATGCTTTTGCGATGCTTATGATAAAGTGAACTGCAAATTTTAAAAATCTGTTGCTATTGTATGATGCCTCAAAAGATTGGCAATAGGGCAATTAATACATTTACAAACTATTAGAAGTGATTGTGATGGACAAAGGTGAAGATAAGAAAAGCTCAGGCTTCAAAAGATATCCCAATGCATGTCGGCTTCTTTCTAGAGGCAACTGAATCTCTGGATAGGAAAATGTCCCATCAAGGCAGGCACCAGAACCAGGATACTGCTGCCAGAAAGTAGAAGTAAATGAATTATGATATAATGACATTTTTATTGCCTCCTCTTTGTGATATTTTTGATGAAGATGTCAGACAGTTTCTCCAGAAACAAACAGCTTGAGAGAGATTCAAGAATAGAAGCCCAACACAAGCCTGGCCCCTGACTATAAGGGAGAAATGAGAGGTGACAACACAAAGCACAGTCTAGTAGATCATGTTCAGTCTAAAGGCAAACCAATATTGCCCATAAATTGATTTATGCTCACCTATGTTCTAACACAGAGATTTTTGTTCAGCCTCTCTCCTTAACCATTAAGTGGAGATGCCAATTAGCCCGAAATTTAGGACCTCATACATATTACCAATTCATTCTGCCACAAATTAGAGACTCCTACAGCATGATCAAACCCAGGATTGTTGCCATGTATATATGTAAACAAGCAAAGTTCAAGATCAGGGCTTGTTATTCATTGTGATGCTGTAAAATCTTTACACAGACGAAAAGGAGTTGTTCTTGAGTTGAACTCAACTCCTAGCAACCCCATGGACACAAGTAGGCAGTTTTCTTGCAAACAGTATAGAAGTGGATTTCCATTTCCTTCATCTGGGATTTTTTTACTTCCCAATCTAGCTGCATCCCTAGAATTGTTTTGGGGTTTCCTATTCAACTCCTACCAGGCCTGGACCTAGCTTCTGATCCCAGACAAGGTCAACCAGCTGCTGTCACTTTTTTTGTAGTAAGTGCAACATAGTTCCTTTTTTGCACTGAGCTGAATTATTCCTTGACTTGCTGTTCTGGGGCATAACAACCTGTCATCCCATGGGTATGCAATTAGCTGCATGTTCTTATTGACAACCATTTTTACTTCTTTCAATGGATACCTTGCAACAGAAACATTCTATGATTGCCATTCCACCACTGTTTGTACATCTTAAAATTTCTTTGTCAATTTTCCCATCTTTAATATTGTACCCAGATGCACAAATTCAGCAATTTACTCTAGTTTTTTTTGGAGCTGATGCATAACATATAATCATAATTTGCATTTTCCTAGTAAAAAAAAGCTCCCTTGGTCTTTGATAGGTTAATGTTCAGATTTATCCTTCTCATTGCATCATACTATTTAACATTTGATACAAATCATTCAAGTTCCCAGATAATACAGCATTATTTGTGTGTGTGTGTATGTGTGTGTATCTCATATACTTTCTCCAAAACAATTAATATACAATGAAATTTCTTTCTCATATTTATAGGTTTCTTAATGAGCAGCAGAAAAGCAAAAATCTAGTTTATACCTCTGCCTAGCGTTTAGCCACA
Organism: Candoia aspera; assembly: GCF_035149785.1. Taxonomy (NCBI): domain Eukaryota; kingdom Metazoa; phylum Chordata; class Lepidosauria; order Squamata; family Candoiidae; genus Candoia; species Candoia aspera. The sequence goes on along the minus strand of NC_086158.1, from coordinate 46,403,213 downwards.
GTGCACTTCCCAAACATTGCTCAATGATGCCTCTCATACCCTTCTCAGGCATACCTAATAAACCAATTCCTGCCCTCCACCATATTGGTGAAAATACTTCCAGGTAAAGCCATGTGAGATAGTGAACATGCGCTGAAGTCTCCCTAGCCATGCTGCCACCATTTTCAAAGCAGATCTGAAACTGAACTTGGCAATAAATAGCATATTCTTATATAATGTTCACAACCAATAAACATTTGCTAACCACCATATAAATAATGGTTGATAATTGTCTCTCTATTTAAATTATTTGGCTCTTTATATATTTCTATTGCCTAATAATTACGTGGATTTGTTACAGCATGCCAAGATGCTGATGTTCACCAAGTCTATTTTGTGATTTGGCTCTTGTGGCTGATGTTCAGCCAATGCTGATTCTCCCAAGGCCACAACTAGGGTCTGTGCCACCTGAGGCAAACATGGATTCCACGCTCATTTTGGCACTCCCCCAGCACTCATTTTGGCACACACACACCCAGTGTGGTGCCCGGGGCACATGCCCTGCTTCCCCCCGCCCCACAGTTGCGGCCCTGGATTCTCCTATGTTTTTAAGCTGAATGTCCTTTCATGTTCTTTAACTCTTTAAGTCTCATTTGTCCAATGTAAGTATTCCCACTTTTATTTTATACTCTCCCTAAGTTATTTTACATACTCCCTCAGTTCTTTCTTAGTTGGGGAATTTATCCTTATTAGAGGCAACTGTTATTATATCTTGTCCATCATCCCAAATCTTATTGCTATACTTTTTTGTACAGCATTTTTCTTATCAAGTCAGACACACCTGAGATGTGTGGATGGTTGGTGGTTCGGATATTTTTCTTGGTCTAGTAATGTCTTTTAAGTGTGTCCATTACTTGTAAGGGCACAGATGTTGAATTTCTTTTGGTTTGATGGTTGCATCACTCAACTCATTCTCAAATGCAAGTCATAACGCATAGGGCAAACTACAATGAAAAAATTCAAAACTTCTGGAGCATGACATAGTCACCTCCCCACCAAAAGCAGCCTCACAACCCACTGCAAAGATTGAGGAATAAGCAGGTGATATTATCACATACTCACATATTTCCAAGAAACAAACAGCAGGTTCCTCTATCTTCATCATCCAAGTCACCTGGACTACATGAATCCCAAGATTCATAAATCTACCTTCTCCATTGCACCCATTGTCAGTAACATCAAATCACCCTTCTACAGACAGCACAGTATATTGAGAAATGTCTCTAATATTTCATTGGAAAAATAGCATCATTTAAAAAAAAACCAGTCAACCTCACAGCATTTCAGTGATATCTTTATAAAACTGAGAATAAACAATATAATGACAGTCTGATGTGTTTGGATTTTACACTGTATTTACCAGCAGATTCAGTGTCCCTGATCCACCAGATATGCACATGATAAAGATATCACACACCTGGTAAAATTCTGTCTGAGTAACACATTTCCCATGGTATGAAGAATATTATGAGCAGAAATCTAGAACAGTTATGGGATTGCCATTTTCACCAATGGCACTACCAATATCTTCATGGAAGATTTTGAGCAGTCAGCTTTGGAATGCAACCATCTACAGCCAAAGTACTGGCTTACTGTAGATACAATGGTGTTACTTTTTTTGTCTAGCAACATGGAAAAGGAGAGCTGATGAAATTTCTAGACCACCTACAGTAAATGAACAAACCAAGTCCATGAAATTCACATAGAATTTGAAAATAATGATTTACCATTCTGGGATAATAATGATTTACCATTCTGTTACCTGCCCGCCAATGCGGTACCTATTAATCTACTCACATTTGCATGTTTTCGAACTGCTATGTTGGCAGGAGCTGGGACTAGCAATGGGAGCTCACCCCGTCACGCGGATTCGAACCACCGACCTTCCGATCGGCAAGCTCAGCAGCTCAGCAGTTTAACCCGCAGCGCCACCATGTCCCTAATCAGGTATTAGGCCATTAATAAATAGGCAAACAGGTAGCATCCAGGAGGCCCCATCTTAATGTACTCACTGAAGAATGCAGGCTAAAGTATACATTCCAGTTTCCAAGATTCTATAACCTAACCCCTTTTTCCTTGCAATGCACCTGGCTAAGTAAGAATCTAGATTCTTGGTAGCTAGGGGTTTGACTCACTTATATCATTTAACAGTTTTCCCCCCAAATTCACCCCTTGTTCTTCCACTATGACCATTCACTGGAATATAACATGCAATTATCACTGACCTATGGATTCCTACTTTCATGGACACCCACAATAATGTAGATGACCACAATCAGTACTTTCTGACATAAATTTAGCTCTTTCTTTCATAACTAAATCTGCAGCTTCACTTCCTTGCATGTATTCATCAATTCTATTTCACAAGATTAGACCACATTCATTCAGATCTCTTACAACCTTTCCCTTTCTCTTAGTCTCATGGACGGATATCTCCTTCCCTTCCCTTCCCTTCCTTTCCCTTCCCTCTTTACCATTTGATATTTTAAGTCATAATTTTCCATATATCATGCTCATCACCAGATGGGCCCATAGATCTTGTCTACTACCACCTATCGTGGCTTTTGTAAATGAAGCTTTAACATAACTCTTTTTTATTAAGCTACATAAAGAGTAAACAAAATTACAGTTTTGTCATACCTAGCCCACAATACCTATCAGTTCTAGAACATTTTGGCTAATATGCCACAAATGCAAGCAAAGCCCAGTTTTACCCTAAGTAACTTCACACTATTCTGTGCAAGCTACCAACTCCAATCTAGACACTGTCTTGCAAGCAAAATACTATTGCACACATCCCACCAACTGGGAGGAACATGCAGTGTACTCATACACTCAGGAATGACACAACTTTTGGAAATTGCAGAAACACAACAGGTAACTTCGTGTGGATACAAAGCTCATGCCATATTATGATAATGGAGGAAAAATCTCATATAGCCTATCCCAAATTCTACAGAAAAGGCTTTGCTACTTGTGAGCATTCCCAAATTGCATTCAAACATTTAACACCAGCTTAACTGGCTGTAGACATTTGATCAGATATATTAACATACTTCTCAGAGCAGCCAATCTATACACATATACTGGTTAAGCAAATTACAGTGTGAGACTAACAGTCTTAACATTGTTATTTATAACTCCTAGAACTTCTGGGCAAATAATATGGTAACGTTCTAGTGACTTAATGGCAAAACTCTCCTACCCAGTGTCCTAACTACAGTAAGACCCTGACAGTAAATCTTCACTGAACGTTATTTCTCTACCTGTCCTCCCCATTAGCTCAAGCTTTATTCAAAATATGTGCATTTTCAATTCTGTCAGTGTCTTGTTATCAGCACCAGCCTTCTAGCTCTGGCATTTCTCAAGAGATCCTGCTGGTTGGTATTTCTCTGACACTGCAATGTGGTACTGCCATTCTTCAGTACCACATGAATACTCTCATCACAATCAGATAAGCAGCATCAAACAGAAGCATTCAGAAAGAAAAGAAGTCCAGACAGAACTCCTCTTCTGAATGTGAATACCTAGGGATTTAACAACCCAGATGGGTCAATCTTTTATATCCTAGTTTCTGTCACCCGTGCACACTATCATGAAACTATCTAGACTATTGCCTGCAAAAGACAGAACCACCAGCCTTTGTCATATAGTTGGAAGAGTCCAAGTCACTACTCAATGCCATCATCCAAATTAATGTATCTCAGACACATGGCTGCCTAGATTACAAGGGAACACTTTTGTGAAGGGGGAGCACCATCTCTTTTGTAAACAGTTTCACAGCCAAATTACTCTTATTATTAGGAAGTCTCTCCTTATTATTCCATCTTTCCTTTAACTTCTCCGTTATTCCATATTCTGAATTCTGGAACGATGTGAAACAGATTTTGATCTTCTGCATTCCATCCATTCAGTTATTTGAAGATTGCTATAATGCTGCACCTTCCCTCAGTCTTCTGCTATCAAGGCTAAATACCCTCAGTTTCTTTGATCTCTCTTCATAGGACCAAATCGCTAGTTTCCTGATTATTCTAATTGGCCTTTTCTGAACATAACCCATGTTGCTTGAATCCTTCTCAAAGTGTAATGGCTGTAACTGGACACAATATTCAAAATAGGATCTGACTAATGCAAAATAAATTGAAAATATTGCATCCTGTGATTTGGAATCTATACTTCTGTTGATGGAACCTAAAATGGAATTGTCTTTTTCTCAGTCATATCACACTTCTGAATCATACAGGTAGTCCTCAGGTTACAACGGCAATTGGGGCCGGAATATCCATTGCTAAGTGATGCGGTCGTAAAGTGCAACATCACGTGACTGTGTTGCTTAGTGATGGCAATCCCGGCAGTCCTGGTTGCTGTCATAATTCCAGGACAGTGTGGGTCATTAAGTCCCAGGGAAGCAGGCCAGTGGGTGCACAGGTGCTGCAGGGGGTGCTGTAGGCAGATGCTGTGGGGCCCTGGGACTAGCGGGTGATCTTGCTGCCTACACATTTCAGGGTAAGCAACATTACTTAAAGCAGTCAAAAGGGTAAGAAATAGCAAAGAAAAGAAATTAAAGACATATGATAAGGGGGAAAAAAGGGAAACTCAGCTAATGGTGTTGATATCAACACCATTCGCTATCCCTCTCCATTTCTATTCTTGAACACCATCTTGCTTCCACCATATCCATACACTGCCTCATACCTTGTCTTTTCTTTTTTAAACTTCCTCTGTTTTTCTGAAGATCTCATCAACTCCAGTCAACCATGACTTCTATGGTCTTTCTCTTCTTTTCAGCTTATTTACTTTTCCTTCATATATTTCTTTTGAGGTTCATTTGCCATTCTTTTTCTTTACTTGACCAAATCACCTCAATGTACTTTTGGCCTGGTTACTTACTTTTGTATTCAGTCCACATTCATTCAGCACTCATTCATTCTTGATTCCATATCCTCTTGTTCTATCTCACACATGTCTTCAGTACCCCATTCCCACTGCATCCATCTTACATTTATATTTCTCCTGAGATTCCAACTCTCATCTTCATATAACGAAGTGGGAAAAAGCACACCCTAAAACACAGCCATTTTGCTTCTTTCCACAAATGTTCATTCCTTGTAACAGACTGTGTATTACTCACTATCTTTCTATCAGCATTTTCATTGCTTAAAATCTATTCTTATTAAGCATTCAACCAAATCCACCTACTTGCTCTTTTTTGCCATCCATGTATAACTTGCAATTGCATTTTTCAGATCCATACTCCTTGTTGCATCATATACTCTGCTCAACCTTTGCTGCAAATAATTTGGATTCTCATACGGCATCATCTGCATACAAAAATACATACACATTCCTGTCCCCAACAGCACACCTCTAACATTATCACAAACATTCCTTATACATTTGTCCATAAATACATTAAACAACCAAGAAGGCATAATCTTGTCTTATCATCTGCTCAGTGTTCAACCATTCACTAAGCGTTCCATGTATTCTGATGCATGCTTTACTTCCATCATATACTGTCCCTATCATGTTCAGTAACCAACCTTCAGCTCCATATTTTATGCAAACGTTCTACAATTCAAGTCCATTCACTTTATCAACAAATGTACAATAAATGTTGTTTCTCACACAGATATCTCACACAAATAATCCAAAAGGAGAAGTTGATAATAAGAAATATGATGATGAATATCTAAAAAAGGAGTTTCAATGGGATGTAGATCCATTCAATTCCCAGCTTTTCACCATTCAAAGATTTCTACTGAAGAATATTCTTGATCAGCAAGTTGTTCTAAGAACTGTTAATATACCATGGTGTACATAAAATTATTCAAGTGGTAATAAATTCTTAATCCTGGATTTAAATAATTGATATAAAATTTAGTTTTGAAAAGCCATTAAAATGCGGTGAATGGGAAATCATGCACAAATGTTACCATCATTATTATCTTGCTTGCCAAAAAAATGTAAAGGCTTGCAGAAAGTTTGAGAAACATTGCTCTAACCTATCAAGATAATTTGAATTTTATTTCTGCTTTACAGGGTACTAGCAATCTTGCCCAGTTAGGGTCAAATACTAATGTGATAAGCAATCTGTTTACAACTTCATCCAAGTCATTAAAAATGGTGAAGAGTGCAAGATGCAGGACTGAACCATGTGGCACCCCATTCCAGTTTGATGGATTCATTGATTAATATATTTGAGTGTAATTTTTCAGCCAGATATTCATCCACTTAGAATCACAGAATCAGAATTGGGCAGGATTATTTTGGTCACTGAGTCCAACTCTGTTTAGTGAGAATGATATGAAGGTACATATTGTATAAATTAAAACATCTTCAACAGATGGCTATCTAATTTGTACTTCAATATTTCCAGTATTGAACCTCACAACTTCTGTGGAAAATTGGTTCCACTGCTGCCTACTCTTATACTGTAGTTAAGAAGTTTTTCTAACAGTTAAAAATATTATCTAGAAGTTTCCCTTCTTTTAGTAAAGAGCAAACACAAGTAAGGACTAAAGATTTGATGAACAATTTGCTCTTGTTCATACTTGAGGATTCTAAGTTATGCCTCAAAATCACAGAGTTGAATATGTCAATTCACTAATATCAGTGTAAAGTGGATTAACCAAATGTCCTTCAGTAACTTGAGACACCTCAAAAGATATACTAGACAAAAGCATATTCATTCTACTCATTTGAAAGTACTGAGGCAAATAGTAAGGGTACATTGAGAGCTTATTAGTATAGACAAACACAGCTATTATGTTGTTTTAAGGTCTAGCAAAAAGGTGCAAGTTCACCTATATTCCATGACACAAGTCATGCAGTAATCTATGGGAAGAATACAGGTGAAGCTTGGGTAGATTAGCACTCATTTTCCTTAAGGATCAGTGTTCTGGGGCATGCTGCCTTTGATCCTGAAGATAATGTGAGTTTCTTAAAGAAAGAAAATGCATAGGAATATAAGAGGTGGTGGGGGCAATTGATAATTTTAACCCAATAAATCTGTTGAGGACCTGTTTGTGGTACTGAATTTTACAGTTTGACTTGGGTTCAAGTATTAGGAGAAAGAGAAAAATGCACAGAACATGTAAAGTTCATTTCAGAATGGGAGGCAAGGTATTTTTTCCCTATGGCAGATTGCTGAACAAAAGATTATATTTATATTAATGCTCCCATCCTAATTTATTGAAGTCATCTAGCTCTTGAAGGGTTCAGAGGTTATCTTCTCCCCACTAGCGGTCCACAGAAATGGAGGTGGACTTTTTCAGGAATTGCTCTGTGAAAGGACAAATAAAGGGAAGAGCAGTACGTATGTGAAAAATGCATTTTCTATTTCACATGGGTCATACAATGGGTGGGGAGATAAGGTGAGCTGCTCCAGAGTGTGGTGTTGGCATCCATGCGCTTGTCAAATTTTCTCAAAATTAAAATATGTCTGCAGTTATTTATAATGTGGCACTTTATCACTGCTAATTAAGTGGGTGTTTTCCTTCCAATTCAATAACTAAAAAATATAGTTGAGAATGTGCAGAGCAGAGAGCTTTTATTCTTACCACTAAGTAACATTGGTAAAATTCAGGAGGAAAGTAGCCTGTAAGCTTTAAGCAGTCACAGCGCGCGGCTCTTCAACAAAGTTAGATCATGTCCCATATTCACTGGATGAACGTAGCAGACAATGCAAATCCAAAAGAATTTCTTAAGTGGCGTGATTATGTCTGTTCTTAGGACAACTAGATCGGGAGAAGATATTTGAAGAACTGCTAAATTAAGAGGGTGACTCGCTATACTACATTTCCCAGCGGCCCTTGCGGAGAGGACGCATTAAACAGGAGAGGGGCGGACGGAACTAGTGAAGGCGGAAGTGGCTGTGATGGAGTGATCCTGTTTGAGCTTGGTAATTGTTTCCTTTCTCCCCTTCCCGTGTTGGGTCTTTGCAGATGTTTCTCCTCTTTTGCCTTCCATCCTCGTCCCCTCATTTTCTGGGCGACGGAGGGGGTCCTTAATGCCGTTCTCTTCCTTTTCGCTTGCTCCCCTTCCTCTCTACCCACGAAGTGATAGTTGGTGCTTCCCACCAATTCTGTTTGCTCTTCTTGGGCTGGTGATTATTACCGGTACAGTAGTTCATATTCAAGCAACAGGTGGGCAGCAATTGATTTTTGGAAAGAAAGACGCTATATCATTTTCTAATATAGAAAATTAAAGTTCATTATCAGATAATGCTGTATAATCATGTTATAAATCTGTCTGAGCTTGCCCGAACTCCGCACAACCCTGCTCTGTAATTCAGTCTGAAGTACATTAGTGGTGCGGATTTGTTGACTTTGGGGGGAAAAGCAGCATACTGTGCAATAAATGTACAATTTTTAAAAACCATTTAGTATCTTTAACGCAGTGTGGTTGCGAGGTTGTTCCATTTTTTCATGTCCTTGGGAACGTTCATCCTTTTTCCTTCAAACCTCTTAAATACTTATTTTGAAAAATGCAGTTTTGAACGGAAATTGGATAATGCCTGCATCGTCACTGACAGTAAAGGATGCACTTCTCTAATGCTAACGCTGTTTTACAGAGTAGTCTCAATATTTACAGGGTAGTCTCAAATATTTTTGTTACATATTTTTATGACAAGCTTCAAAAGGGCTAATATAGGATTGAGAAATCCTAGTCTAAAGGTGGCTGGCTGAACCACATCATCCATAAAATTTGGATTGCTTTGGTTCTTTCTTTTAAAACAGTCAACAAATTACTCTCTTCCATCCCACTTTCAGTAACAGAACTAGAGCTCTAATCATATGCATAATTACATGAAAGTTAACTGAGAAGGCATTGTGGTTAGATCCTGTGAAGAAGTCTGCTTTCCACTTCAGAAATGTTGCATTGCTTGTCAGCCTGCATGAAGCAGTAAAAAAAAAAGTATGGTTGATGGAGAATGCTGAAATACAAAGAGCTCTTAAATATGTCTTTTATTAATACTTCAGGTTTTTTAGGGATGAATCCTGACACACTGATCTCATTTCAAGGCTATTATCTGACCCAAATTAGCTCTTCACTGTTACAGCTTTAAATATTGATACTTTTTATTATTTAGTATCAGTTGTATTTATAACACTTTCTCCCTAGGAAAGTTTCAGAGTATTAATGCATAATATTAATATACTGTAGTACATTCTAGTGCTTTTGGTTGCCAAAAGCAGGGTTCCTCAACCTTGGCAACTCTAAGCTGTGCGGACTTCAACTCCCAGAATTCCCCAGCTTTGCTGGCTGGTTGAGGAACCCTGGCCAAAAGAACCTCGCAAATACCAATCTGTACAAGAGCTAGAGAGAAACTGGATAACTTTTCTTATGGTTCAAGGATAAGGCTTCAGTTTTTAAAATTTAATGAATGTTTAACTTTCCATAGTTTGAAGGTTTGAGTGAAGTAATGTATACATAAAAGTAAAGATATACAGTTCAAACTCAAGTAAAACACCATTAACATGAGAAGCTTAAGACTCTTAAAACCTATTCCAGTTCTTTTCACTGATTGCAGATATTCAAGTTATTAATAAGTCCAAAAGCTGTAAACAACATGTGATGTTGAAATACAAATTTAAGAACTTTACATTACCCATTTTTCTAAATTAAATATAGAAGGTCAAATAACTAACAATGTACAGTTTATTAAAAATGGAGGGTTTTTTGCAATATTTTACAATAGTAAATAGAATAGTAAAATCATAGAGCCTAACTCCCTGCTCAGTGCAGATATTCAAGGTAAAACTTCCAGACAGATGATTGTCTGGAGGTTTCAATACATTCAGTGACAGGAAGCCTTCCATCTCAACAGATAATTGGTTTCAGTATCAAAGTGCATTTAGTACTAGGAAGTGTTTTCTAACATTGTCAGAATCTGCCTTCCTGTAACTTAAATACATTATTCTGTGTCCTGTACCCTAAATTAAGAGAAAACAGGTTTTGATCTTCAATATGACACCCTTTCAGGTACTTCAAAGGTGCTGTCATATTCTCTTTCTGTTAACTTTTTCTCAGGATGAAATGTACCCTGTTCATTCAATGTCTTTTATAGAAATTAATTTCTGTCCCCCTGACCAACTTCACTGACATTCTGTGAACCCGATCCTGTTTTTCTGAATCCCTGTCAAAGATCAGTGTTCAGAACTAGACACAATACTTCATGGTGGGGTCTGACCAGAAAAGTACTATTACTTGCTGTAACTTGGGCAATATATTATTCATGATGCAGCCTAAAATTGCACTTAACTTTTTTGTAGGCTCATCATAGTGTTTGCTTATATTCTATTTGCTATCAACTATTATTTTAATTTTTTTCCCACAAATATTAAGCTAGGTTCCCCATATCATGCATCTATGCATTTGATTTTTGTTTTCTAAATGAAGAAACTTCATTCATGTCTCTGTTAAATTTTATTCAGCTAATTTCAGCTAATTTCTCTAACCAATTAAGCTCAATTTCAATTTTATTTCTTTGTTCTGGGGAACTAGCTATCTCACCCAGTTTTAAATATTCCTTCCATCTCTTCATCCATATCATTAATAAAAGTCTTAAAGAGTATAAAGCCCAGGAATGATAAGCGTGACACCACATTTGATATCTCTCTTCAATTTGGTGAGCACCCTTTTGAGTATTATTTTTTAAAGAACTTTATTAATTTTAATTAATTTATTAATTTTCAAAGTATAATTAAAATACAAAATATAACTTTTGAGTATGATTTTTGAACCAGCTATGTTCCCATTTAATTGTGATGCTATCCAGGTCACACTTAAGTACTTTGCTAATTGGTATTTTTCAAATGCATTACAGAAGTCAAGATATATTAAGTCCACAGCATTCCCACAATCTGCTATGGAAGTTACCTACTCAAAAATGAGATAAGGTTAGTCTGGAAAGGTCTGTAATTACCACATTGATTTGTAAGAACTTTGGAAGCAATCTCTTTATTATCTGTCTTAGAATCTTCCTAGTATCAATGTCAGACTGGCTGGTCTGTAGTTTGCTGGATTTTTCTTTCAACAAATATTAGAAAAAACTGATCTCTCCCATAATTCTTGCCTCTTTGAAAGAAAACAGTTGCTTTTCAAAGGTATCATCCATGTCTTCTTGGCTGGATGACCAATGGCAAACATCAACAGTATTGTTTTTATTTGTTCCTCCAGATATTTTAACTCAGATGCCCTCTGCAGCATTGTTAAGTTGATTTATTTAAATTTCTGAGCAGGAGTTGATATTTTTAACATACAGTGCAACTCCTCCCCCACCCCTTTCTATTGTTTCTGTTCCTTCTGAACATATTGTTTCCTTTACTGATATATTCCAGTTGGGAGTCATCCCACAGGTTTCCATTAAAATTATTAAAATGTATTTGTCTTTCTGTACAAGAGTTCATACTCACCTTGCCTATATCCCGTATTTTCAGCATTAGTGTATAGTCAGTGAAGGTCATGAACGAGCCAGTGCTCTTTCTGGCATTTATTTGAATGACTTAAGAGGCCCTATTTCAGCAACACTCCCACTTTCTGTAATGCATTTTTTCCAGTTCTTTCTTTTGTTTCTGTTCCCCATAGGATTCAGTTTAAAACCCTCCTAAACAAGCTTCCCATGCTTTTGCCAAACACTCTCTGGAGAAACGCAATCTGTCTCATGACAGTGGTCTATCATCTAGATCACTGAGACCATGGTCCTGAAAACCAAGCCTCTCTTATTGACTCGATTTGTGTAGCCGGTTATTGAATTGTAGTATTTTTCTTTCCTTCTCTAGCCTTGTTCCATAAACTAGAAGAATAGATGAGAATACCACCTGATCTCCCAGAGCTTTGAGTTTTGTTCCAGGGTTTTCAAAGCCATTCTTTGCAGTATTATTTGTCCCCACATGTATTATCAGAAAAAATAATTGTTTTTGGAGCTGGTGAAGCTTGGAAGTTGTCTGTCACATCCCTGATTCTTACTCGAGGCAGACAGCACATTTCACAAGTTGATGGGTCTAGTTGGCATACGTATGTTTCAGTTACTCATTGTTCTGACTCTTCTCTTCGTCTTTTTACAGGACACAGTTGCATCCTCTCTGCCCTTTAGGGTTCCACTATCCTGTCTTCCATTCTTCAGTATCTCTTTCAGCTGTTTCATCTGCAAGAGCTTGAAAATGGTTTCTGAGTTCTAGCAAGCAGTACATCTTTTACATCCCTTGCTGTTGCTCTGATCCATTGAGGTTACTCCTCTGTTGGCTGTCTTCTTCATGGAGACTTGTTTCCACTGTCAGTTTCTGCTGTAGCCTTTGAATTGATAAATCCTTGATTTCTCATCAGCTGAAATGTAGGCATTCGCTGCTCCTATTCTTTGACATTTTCTTCAAGGACTACTATAAGCTTGCATTTATTGTTAGAGCAAAAAAGGGATAATATTTGATACTATTTCCTGTTATATAATCAATACATATTTTAATATGACTTTCTGCCCTGTTAACAAGTACAATTACATCTCTCTTGCATCTAGCAGTCCACTAGTTTGATACCATTGAAATCATGTCCCAGTGAAAAGGCATTTTGTAGCTGTGATGAAAGGATCAAAAATGCCTGTTCATCCTTTAGTTGTGTTGTTTAATGGATAAATACTAAAGAATATTGGATAATTTGCAATAATGAATAGGAATACAGTATATGTAACCCTTTGCAGATGTGGGCTCAATTTTTAAAGGCTTTATAAGCATAAATCAGTCTAGAACAGTATTTGTAACCAGTAAACATGCAATATCACCTAATTCAGTTTTACCTGAATCTTCTAAACAGCATTCAGGAACAAAACCATGTATTGTACACTGCATGAGCCAAGCCCAATTTTCTTTATTTTTAGTCAAGTGATATTTGATTGTATTTGTTATAACCATCACTTTTCCATTCTGTTTAAGTACACATACACACTTTGGATTCACTGGATAAAAACATTTTGTATAAGAAAGATAAATAAGATTCTCTCTCCACATTTTAGTATTTGCCTGGTGTGCTCTTTCCTCAGCCTTGTCTGTTCCATTTTGTATGGGATATGAAAAGATGAGCATCTATGGCCAGCTCCTGTAATATATTAGATGTAATGAACTGGTGTTGAAAATCCTTGTGCTATTTTACAAATTCTTGTTCTCAAATGTTCCAGTGGGAAAAGGGTTGAGACAACCTAGCAATATAGTAATTTGGAAAGATCCGTACTTTTCTTTTTCTTTCCTCCTAACATTTGTGAAACAATCCTAAATATTAATTGTTATTCTGTTATAGGGAGGAAAATTTTCTTATAGGTCATAATCCATCCCTATGTGGCTGTTAGAGGAAAAGGATACAAGATGTTTAGTATAAGATTACATGAATTAATCAAGCTATTTATACATTGCATTTTAGGATTAAATCCTTCCAAAGTGATACATACAGAATGAATGAAACAGTGATACCTTAGACAGCTGCATAAATATTCAGAAGCAACTGTATGAAGAAACTGCTTTGGCATGTACAGCCGTCCCAAGAAAGGGAGCAATAAAAAGTTACAGATTGGGTGTTCTCTTAGTCCTGTGCTAAAAGACCTTAACAGAAAGGCATTCCACAATGGACAGTGCCAGTAAATTGTCCTGGCTCTTTGATTGTGAACAGAATTGACTTAACCAGTGGATATACCAGCACTGATTACAGGCAAAGATATACAAGTGAAGGCAGTACTTAAGGATATCTTCGTGCCAAATTGATAGTGCTTAATACCTGCAAATTAGGTTCCATAATGTGCCTTTTTGCATAACTGGTGCAAACAGTATGTTACCAAAAATTTTCAGAGGGATCACATGGTCCCACACTGTTAATCCCTGCCCTGGCTTAAGATGTCACTTTGTCTGGGACAGTATCAACCTGTTATCACTGCCTATGCAGATTACACTTATAAAATAGTTTATATTCCACCCCTCTAATGCCTGAACACCATTCAGTATGGGCTAAAGCAATTAAAAGAAAATGATTAAGTATTACAGCATTCTGTAAAAATGACGAGATGAATAAGCAAAACCCATGTAATAGAACATTATTTGTAGGATAAAATAAATGGTGACTGGAATAAAGTTTTGGCAGGATGTAGAGGGCTTTCTTTGAGTTCTGGTAATGCTTTATTGCTGCCCTCAGAGTCCGGGGGCTGATGCTGCATTTGGGGAGGATCACTAGTGCCTACTATCCAGTAAGTCTTTTTCCTGTGCATATTGGTCTGGAAAAATTTATGTGAGCAGCAGCTGTAGTCTTCTGGGTACGATGGATGAACCACAGTAACTGCTGGGACTTTATTGAATTACAAAGAGATTCTATTTATCAGAGCCCCTGCAGGAGGGAAGTGATACGGTGTCCCTTGCTAGCACTGTGCTGCACCTCCCTCCTCTCTTGGCAAACTTGCTGTCCCAGGCACTCGATGCTTCATAAAACATATATCCCTTCATTTCCAGCCTCCCAGCAGTGTTTTTTGCTGTCAACTGCCAGCAAATGCCATAACTGCTGTTCTTCATCATGGTGCTTCAGTTTCCTTGCCTGTGCACATATTACTGCTAGTGATCAGTTGTATGATGGGTCACTTTGGGGCAAGAAGAGCATTTGTCCTTGGATTTAGAGGTGTGAGGAGTTGGGGCAGGATTAGGAGCAAAAGGTAGCTTTACCTGAAAATGGTTCTGTTCCTTTTGCACCAGCAGCATATGATCCAGGTGACATTTTTGAAGCCATTCCAGCTGCTGCAGAGTGAGACGGAGACTGATGCTTTCCAGTTGTTAGCTTTTCCACTCTGAAGAGGGGGAAAAAAATAATCTGCAAAATCCAGACTGGTGACAGCACTACAGCAGACAGCTCTGGGGAAGGGGGCTTACCTAGCCCCCTCCCTCTTCCAGTTTTCTATTCCCCCCCATAATTGTGGAGAGAAGATCTGACATGTAAAAGGCACATGGAGTCAGAGTTCCTAGAGAAGCCTTCTTTTGTGGACTTCGTGTGCTTGACTCTGCTTGAGTCCACAAGACTCTGCTTGAGGACATTGTCACCATATTAGCAGCAAGGAGAATTCTGCCTATATTCCTAAAGGAGAATCAGTTTGGGCCTAAAATTAACCCTCTCCTTGCCACTGACTGAGCTGTGTAATCATATGTCACACTATATGCACCTACATGTATCGGTCATGCAGACAGAGCCGTTCAGTAGAAGAAATCACATGATTAGAGAAAGATATGAGTGCAGGAAGATTTTGGAGAACGTGAAGTGGCAGAAGGGAGTTAAGAAATCTGTATTTTCAGTTTTCTGCTACATTTTTATCAATAGAATTCTGTGAATTCCAATTATTGAGAAAAGACTAAAGGATTTGTTTTCTGAGGGTGGGCTACCAGGATGTGACAAGCTGAAAGCAGAGAGAACTTTATTTTGATTTGATGGATATAAATTGTTTTCATGAGCATTAATACTGAGGAGAGGACAGCTATGTAGTCATCCAGCCTCTTACTCTAAAGCTTGCTAGTTGTCCTACAAGCTCTTCCACTGATTGTATTCTTTGCCCTGTTTGAGGCCTATGTGATGCAGTTTAGGCTTGTAGTTTATACAGACCTCCACAAAGAGGCTTCTTCCTGGTGCAGGGGAGGAGGCACCATGATTGTGGAATTCTACTCTGAACTGAATTGAAGGAACGGAGATCAGAGAGTGTTGTTTACTGATTCCTAGAGGGTCAGCTGTTTGGGGGAGACCAGTGCTGCTTTCTTTTGCTTCTACCTATTTTAACCCCCTGTCATGTCCCCCTTTCCCAGCTCCAGCCAGGGTGCCTTGGGCAACCTGATCTTCCTGATCATGGATGTGTCCTGGCTGCCATTCCCCCTTCCTCTGGGGCGTGATATTTCTGCAGCTCTTTCATCATTGTCAGCTCATCTCCGATTTACTCTCATCCTTTCTGTCCCCGTTCAACGTCTGCATTTCCTGTCTCTACAAGCTGTGCCTTGCCTGCCTGAATTGTATTTTATTTCTAGCTTCACTCACTTCCTTTGAATTATTTTCTTGTTCTTTCAGTTCTTTGTGCAAATTCCCCTTTAGTATCATCCACAAATGTAATTGCCAAGCATTTGGAAATTAAAATTTGGGAAACTTTCCCTGAAGATCAGTGGCACTGGAGTTTAATGCTGTTTTCCCCCCAGCATCATTTGATAGCAATTTCTGAGAAAGTCAAGCATGTGCTTTTTAAATCCTGATCATAGACAATCCCATCACTGTCTAGATGAATGCAGCCTTATGTTCACTTTCCCAGGTCTGGCTTTTTCTTTAGAGCAATGCTGGGTTTGGCAGAGGAGACTTTCCAACTTGCATGACTATTACTGCTGGACATCAGACCATATTTGTGGACAAGCTGCCACAAAAGCAACCAAAAAGAGGGAGATAAAGTCAACAAGATAACCAGCCCTTTGCTAAGCTGTCCTCACCAAATGTATTTTAAAGTTTCATTACAGGATTTATACATTGATTAGTTAAATCTGCCTGGTTTAGTCTGGAATGCTTATGGTGTGAGTGACTAGTTTTAGTAGCATGCTCATAATATGGCTGTATTTTCTCAAGGCCATTCCTCTCATCTTTTTCCCCCTCTTTTCAAGACAGATTTAAATAATCTTATTCCTATTGGACTCCTTGTTAATTTCATCTCTCTCGTTATTTATTGATGTGCTCTCTAGCAGGGCTTCTGCCCTTGATATATCTATACAATCCTGCCTAATTCCCTTAGTCCTTTGGTCAGACATTAATTCACTTTTTTCCTTTGTTGCCTTGTCTTTTTCTTGCAACTTTAAAACAATATCATTGACTCCAAGCCTCCTCCTGGTATTGAACTGGTGTTAGTAACTGCGCTTAGTTCAAAGAATCTGAAATGGAAGAAAATGAACTGTTTCTTCTGTTGTGTCTTTTTATTTTTTTAAAAAAGTGTTATCTTTGCATGTTTGGGATTGCCTTGCGAAGGGTGGTTGATTCCTTGCTCTTTGTGTAGGTCTTAATATTCCATTAGGGAGAAAAACATTGAATGAAAGGGTTTTGGGGTTTTTTTTAAAGTAGGGGCTATAGAATTAGATATCCTTAGTTACTGGACTGGGGAAGGGGTCATTGGTCAAATAGATGTGAATTTGTATGGCTCTAAAAGATGAAGGAGGATTAGGGCAAGGGTGGGATATGAATCTCTTGCTATCCAGCTGGCTGGATTCAAAGCTACTTATGACAAATGTTACAAGCATGTTTAAGGTGCAGTTAAGGAGCCGAGGAGCATAGTAGAGCCCCAGGCAATATTTTCTGCTTTTTGGTGTGCTGGTTACTTCTTAGAGGAAACCAGCTTGGCCTTACTGCTGCTTGAGAATCTTTATACTCTCTTGCTCCAACAGCAAATGGTTTAGACATCAGGGTTACCATTGTAGTTTATGCAAGAGAGATGCTGTAAGTCAGTTTCAGTATATGGTGATGGATACAAAAATTTGGATGCAGTTCCAAGTTCCAAATCAGTTACTAAGATTTACATATAAGTGGCTTTGCAGATTAGCATTAAGTTCTAGGGAAAATGATTTTAATAACAGTTCAGAATAAACTTTCTGTCCTGTACAGCAAGGGTGAAAAACTCATGACTCTCTAGAAGTTTGATTATAATTCATATTGTTCCCCACAACTGCTTATGCTGACTGTGGCTGATATGTTGGAGTCTAACAACAAAGGAAGAACTCTAAGTTCTACGTACAGCAACGTAGACCTCAGCACCAGGAGTTTTATCCATGTGTGCAGCTCCCAAAGTACCAGTGCAATGGCATATAAGTGGCCTTTTTTTAGGTTTCAGGGTTAAAACCACATCCCCAACTCCTAAATTGGAACACATTTTACTGTTTGGGATGAAAAGATATCTTAAGGCAGGATTTCTCAACCAGGGTTCTGTAGTTCCACGAGAAGTCACTAGGGGTTCCTTGGGAGATCACAATTTATTTAAAAAATTATTTCAAATTCTGGCAACTTCATACTAAAGAGGTAAGTTTCATTCCTTATTTTTAGTTTAAGAACACTATTAATGCATGCATATATATATATATATATATATATATATAGGCCTACACATGAAACAAATATAATAAATTTGTAATATATATATAGGCCTACACATGAAACAAATATAATAAATTTGTAACTTCTGGCCTGTATTTGAGCCTGAATGTGCAGGGGTTCCCTGAGGCCTGAAAAATATTTCAAGGGCTCCTCCAGGGTCAAAAGGTTGAGAAAGGCTGCCTTAAGGCAACTATTTTGCCTCTTAGCAACTTACAAGTCCCACCTCCTGAATAAATTGAACATGGTGCTGCCCACTCCTAAAACATCTAGACATGCCCCCCCAAGACCCCTAGGAAGTCAAACAGAATTAAAGTGCAGACCTGGTTATAATAAGTTGCTTACTCTGGATGTATATGGCTCATTGTCCCAACTTCTGAAGCGTAGCTGTTTGGAGAAGAATCCCTAATTTGCAGGAGATGAGGGATTATGTATCTGTCTCTGGGAAGAGATATAGGACTTGCCCATTTGAGCTATATATATAATTGAGAACAACAGAGACATTTGGGAGAGGTGCAGTCCAGGTCATATTGTGCCCCTTTAGTGTACAGAAAGGGGCCTAGAGAAAAAGGTGCAGTCAGACTGGGGATCTCTGTTGGCAAGGTGCTTCTGTTGATGCTCTGCAGAGAGGGAGAGGCACTCTTGTCATGTGCCTGGAGACTAAATGAGTGGACCATTCCAAAGGGGTTTCTAATTCAAGTTGTTTGGAGTCTCCTTGCACTTCTCTCTTGTTATTAATATTATTATTTTGTGAGAAGTGCCAGTTCTACAGTAGGCCATAAAGAATGACATTGTGCATGTGCGAGTGCTAAATGACACATGGTGCTGTCACGCAAGGGCACTTTGCTGCTCCCTAAGCACCAATTGAGAGCTGTTCCCTTTGTGCAAAAAGAGTGAAGGCAGGTGGAGGCAGAGATGAGTTTTGGTCATTGCCAACCCTAGGGAGGGTAGAAGCTGAATCCCTAGGGCCAGTAATGAAGTTGGCATAGGCCCTACCTCTGCAGTACTTTGGGGCAAAGATCTAGCACTCTTGTCATGCCAAAGGGGTTGATATTTCTCTCCTGCGATCAAGGCTCTAAGGTAGATATGCTATTGATGGAGTTATGGATTGAGTGGAATCGGAAACCTCAAAGGCTAAAAATATAGTTTGCTGCCAGGAAGCAATACCGGCTGCTAGGAGCTCATGGGTGCCACTACAGCCTTTACTACTGGCAGCTGTGCTTGTGCAGTTATGGGAGAAGAGTTTCGTGCTCTTAGGATGCTCTAACATCTCACTTCTCTCTGTTTTCCCATAAAGGAATGGGCACCTTACCCATAGCTAATTGCACAGTTCATGGAATGCCAGGAATGGCTGTCAAAACTAGAGCTCCACCAGGAATATATTTTAAAGTTGTCTATACAAAGAGCCCAATTGCAGCTATAGTTTAAAAAAAAGGCAGGGTACATTTTGATGGATTGGTTCTTCTAGCACAGTTTGGGGATATTTTTCTCTCCTACCTGTTACCGTCATCCCACTATAGCCATTCTGGGTTTTTGTTTCTCAGTATAGTAGGCTTCCTGTTTTGCACTTTTTCTTGAATCAAGCAGAACAACATCTGGATCTGAGGACAGATTGGAAACCTCTCTTTGACCATTTGTGACTAACTGAGGGATTCCCAGATTTCATTTGCTGAAGGTCCTTTCCCATCCTTTTGTAGGTATATCTACAATAAGGTTTTAAGATGGAGATGAAAATGTAGAATATCTTAAGTTGTGCTTTTCTTTGTAGATTCAGATGTACATGAAAGAGTTGTTACCATCTCACGCTAGCTAGGTTTGCAGAAAATGCTGGACTAGACTAAATTGATTACCTTATAGTTCCTTGTCTTGTGCAAATCTTAACAAGTTATTATCTTAACATAGTATTGAACTTGGCATCAAATTAAGCCATAATATGGTTTAACTTGGGAGAGGACATGGCATGTTATGTAAATACAGCTGTTGTGTTTTTTCTAACCGAGGTTTAGGGTTTAACATTTTGTGCAAACCCAGCTCCTCAGTTGTATACATTGCTAGAAAAGTGGTAATAAAACAGAACAGTGAAAGAAAGGTAATAAATAGGGTTAGGGGAGGAGAGATACTTTTGGTGGGGGGGGAGAGATGGGTCCATAGAGGGATCTTTCAGACAAGGAAGGAGAAGGAAGAATAATGAAGGGGACAGAAAAAACCACTGTGGACTTGGGGAGAAATAATACGGAGCAAAGGAACTTTATTTCAGGTGCAGAAAAAGTGGAGAAAGTGGTATGGGAGATGGAAAGAAAAAGAGGGTATGAGGGAGAAACTGTAAAAAGAGCTACATGTTTTGAAACAGAAAAAAAAAGGAACAGGAAAAAGTATGCTGCAGAAGGGTCAAAGACCATGCGCTGTATGCTGGAGAAAGAAAACAAAGAAAAGCTAACATAGATGGTTTAAGAAACATAATCATGCAGACAAAGAAGTGAGCCTGCTGCACAATGCAGATAGGAAGAAGGACCCAGGAAATAGTGAGTTAAAAATAAAACACAGCTAAAATTGAAATCAAACCTTTATGTAGCACTTTGGCTTTATTAAGCCACTGAAAATGTTCGTCAGAATAACCTGAGTATTAGGTCTCTCCTTTAGGAGCTGTTGTCTATCTGGTCACTAGTCCCAGACTTTTGCTTTTGGCTTGACAGCCTGCCTAGTTTGGAAGCGACATGGTTCCTTGTATAGCTTTTCAGTTTCCTTGCCTTGTAGTATAGATTAAGGGGCTTACTACAGAATTTAGAGAGCAAGTTAGAAGTTGTGTTGTTCAGCATAGTGTGAAAAGGAGACACGCCAAGGGACACTGATTCAATCCTCTGAGCATGAAATGGGTTGGTGCCGAGGCGTGGCAGTGGGGGAGGGAAGGCATCTGATGGAGTGTGTAATAGACTGCGGATACAAGGGAGATACAAGATCTTGAGAAATAAAATTTGTGAGCTGTACCTCATCTTGTTCTAAAAACAAAACCAAGCCAAACCAAAATCTCTGCAGGGGCTGATGCAGTAGTTAGGGCCTACTTAGTCTTAAAACATCACAGAACAAGGCTTTTAAAGGAGATCAGAACTGGATCAGACCAAAGGCACATCTAGTCTTGTCTATTGTTTGGAGTTCCCAGACATAATCTCAGAGACACATTACTTCTCCACTGTTTGTAGCTTACAGCAGCTGGCCAGTATCTTCTAAATCACCTTTCCTCAATATTTTTGACTACTTCAGGCTTTTCGACCTGGCACCTTAGATGTGATAAATATATCTAGCCAGCTCAGCCATTGGCCTAGCTATACTGTTTGGGGATTATGGGAATAAACATCTAGAACCTGTATGGGGAAGGCTGGTCTAGTCTTTCAAAGCCAACTAATCTACTGACTAATCTTGCATCTTGTGACGGTGAATATTATGGCTTAATAAAATGACATGGCATAAATAAAGAATTTATTTAGTGTGTTCTGAATCTGCAGCTAATTATTTATTTATTTATTTTATTTAATTATAATCAAATATGTCTATCTACTCTCATCTCTCTATCTTTGAAACTCTTTAATTATATCCTTGCTAAAGCATTAATGTTTCAAAATTAAAAGTATCATCAGTCATTTTTCTTGCTGTTCTGCAACCTTTTAGTCCTGCAATACCATTTTTGACATGTAACCCATATAAGCATCTTTGGCATAGTGTGAGCTGGGTTCCCTTTGAAGCCTTGTATCAGAGAAACTGCGTGCTTTACAGAGCAAACACAACAGTTTGTATTATGTAAAGACTGTATCATCTTGACAACAGAACTGTAATGTAGGATGTGAATGTTGTGTTACTCATGGGTATGCGTTTCACACATAGGTGATGCTCACACCTTAAACACCAGCATCCTGGCAACAACTGCGTTTCCTGTAGAAAGTATGGATCTTCTAAGAGTGGCAAGGAGAATCAGAGGTTGTTGAAAAGGCTGCAAATTCTGACAGCAAGAAGGTTTAATAGAAAGTGTGACTGGCTGTGGCTTTTCAGACCGTGGCACAGTGCAAGTTGTGCTGCTTCATGATGACAAATTGTGGAAGGATTGTCTCAGCACAGATGAAGGATGGCTGAATAGCTGTCAGGGGAGGGAGGTGGAATGGACACACAAATTGTTCTTAGGAAGGCTTATAATTTGCAGATCCAGTCTTGCTCAACACAGGACTTCAAGAGTCTGGAAACTTCTTTTCCTTAGGACTATATCCTCTGGGCTCACCTTTTCCAAGCCAGTGCCATGCATTCAGGTTGGAATTGATTATGATTGATTATGTACCATGAAGTCAGTGTGTCAATTCTTAGTGACCACATAGATTTTATCCATGACAATCTGTCCCTAACCTGGTCATTCAGGTCTTCCAGCAGTGTATCCATCACTGCTTAACTGAGTCCCTCCACCTTGCTGCTGGTCATCCTCTTCTTCTCTTTCCTTCTGCTTTTCCCAGTATTACAGCCTTCTCTAGAAATCAAGTCTTCACACAATGTGTCCAAATCAGGTTGGAATACAACTTCCATAATCTCCTGTAAAGATTGGTCATGTTATCTGGGAACTTGGGAGACTGTAGTTCTGTACAAATGGAAGGCTCTAGACTGGGAAGTCTGCTCCAAATGATTAATTCAATTGGCCTTGTGGCTTCTTCATGCCTGGTCAATTAAGTTAGCATCATCTGATAGGAAGGGCTTCATAAATATGGCACACACTTCATCAGATGATGCAATTAAGAATGACAGATTGGCAGTGAAGTCAGTACATTTGAAAAAGTTTTTACATTTTCTTTTTTTTTTTAAAACACACTATTAAATTTTGGCAATGTTCCTGGTATCTTAAGAAACACTGGCTCCATCCCTGTTTGCCTTCCAGAAGGCCCTTAAAACCTGATTTTTCCATCAACCTTGGGGATCCCATGATAAGTCTGCAAGATGGTTATATGACGTCAAATGATTGTTGTCCTCCCACATTCTTGGGTTTTTAATATTTTTTATTTATGTTTGTCTGTTTTATTGTTTTAACTGTTAATATGTTTGTATGGTGCCCAGAGTCACGTTCTGTGAGATGGGTGGTTTTATAAATCTAATAAATAAATTTTGTTTGTTTTTGGTCAGTTCAGTCTGCCAGTTGGTTAACTCCAAGTTAGGCAAGAGAAACTGCCCCTAAAATTGATTAAAATCTTGACACAGACCAGAGGTGTAGAATATGTATTGTGTTCACTTGAGTTTTTATTTCCAGGGTCTCTGGTGTGCATTTCTGAGCATTCAGATTCATTTAAGTCATGTCTTTTTTTTATATCTGTGATCATGGGCTAAAAAGCACTGAACAGAATCTGAGAACCTCTTTGTTTCAGCAACTGTGGTTGAAAGGAAGCATTGAAATCTGCAAATGTCAGCAGCTTTGCAATAATAAATATCCCCAAATTTATTGTTGCCATCATGTTTTGGACTCTGACTGGCTTGAACTCAAGCTCAGTAAACTTCCAATTCTAAAAATTGCAATTATATTTTTAGAAGCCAAATTGCATAAAACCAGCTATACATCACACTAAGTGTGGGGTTGGCTGAGCGGTGGATGTGATGACACACACTTGTGAGCAGATACAGCCAACAAGAATAACTTGTTGGTTATTCTGGTTTGGTTGTGTTCTGTTTCTTTTGAATATAGGAAATTTCAGCCCCATATTCAGATATGCTAAGCTTGGCTAATCAAACAACAAATGGCTTGTTAGTTTTTTTTACTCATGAGCAAGTTTAGCTGGATGAATGGGGTATATTTATAGTTTATTATCATTTTAATGTATGACTGATATGAATTTCTAGGGGCAAATATAATTTTTTAGGAACCAAGACAACTGATGGGTGGGATTTTTACAATTTTGCTGGAAGGCAACCATTAATTCAGTAGGCCTAACTCTGAAATGAATTGTAGCACTCAAAGTGTGCAAAGCTAATTATAGGCAACTTGTTTTTTTTTAAGATTTTAGGTTTTCTCAATGTGTTTTTAGACTACAACACCCAGAATTCCTTACTATTAACCTGACTAGCTGGGGTTGAGCTGCCTTATAGTCTGAGACATCAGGAGTTGCCTATTCCTGTTCTGTCTAAAGAGAAAAAAAGAGTTCATTGGAACTGGAGAAGAGCTGATAGGTTTAAGAACAGATGTAAGTTGCATGTTGGGAAATTGACATGTTCACTGTTTCAATGTGCATTGTACATCCTAACGTTTCACATGCCATGGCGCTGACGTGCGTTTCTGTTTGGGAGGGGGCTGCTGTGAAACCTTGTACCAAGCTCTGTATCTATGTTCATTACAATGGAATGTGTTTGGGTTATGTGCTCTGTTCAAGGACTTTTCCCACGGACCATCAGAAGCCGTTAGGAGCACCTGGGATTGTGAGCTTGGGAAGATTCTATGGGGGGAGGGATCTCATTTGTACCGAGGGTTTTTAGTTTGCATTTGGCGTGCTTTTTTCATTCTCAGCTTTCTTTGTGACCCTGCATACTATTCTTTAATAAATCAGATATCTTTGTGATCCTGCTCATGAGTCTGATGGTGTTCTAGAATAGGCAACCATTACAGAAATGCTTTAAGGAGGCTTCAGTAGAAAAAGGAAGTTGTAGAATCTTCCCTGGGGATTTGTAAGAGAAGGCTGAACAAATATATTCCATGCATAGCAAGCTTCTCAAAGGATTGTTAATTGCAAGAGATTGATGCCTGAAGCATTATGTTATTATGATTCTCTGATTACTTCTTATGGAAAGTAGGTTGAAGAAAAGCTCAGTGGGCTGTAGGGTTATCGTATATAATGCTGGGAAATATGTGAAGGCAATACAGGGATCTAGAGCTGATAAAAGTTTGGAGAGGAAGAATTAGAACTCCCTGGCCCTATCCATGAAAAATGTTAAGACTTTTAGTTAATTAATAATGTGATATTCAGCAAGACTCACATATGTATTCATTTTGTGGGCACATTGACAAGGGCATATTTTCAGCTTTCCCAACATCAGTCCAATTATCTGCACAGTCCTGTTAATTTTCTAGTAAATTGCTTATTGCAGCCTTCCCCAACCTTGCACCTCCCAGATACATTGGACTATAACTCCTCCTTCCTTACC
This sequence comes from Candoia aspera, assembly GCF_035149785.1. Classification (NCBI taxonomy): domain Eukaryota; kingdom Metazoa; phylum Chordata; class Lepidosauria; order Squamata; family Candoiidae; genus Candoia; species Candoia aspera. The sequence goes on along the minus strand of NC_086158.1, from coordinate 46,377,908 downwards.
TGTCATAGCTGTGCTGACTATGAGTGATGGAGGTGGTAACCTGACTTATCAAAGTTTAGACTGCCAGGTTAGGGAATGCTCTTTTGTGGAGTCATCAAAGAGACACTTGGAGAGCCTACTTGTTCTTGTGGTGCTTCTTGGAGTCCCTATTTAACTTCTGCATTATTCTATTTCCTTCTCAGGAATAACTGCTATTTACCTAGTGCTGATTTTACAGCCTCTTTTTACTGTAAAATTTGTGATGTGTTATTCTACTTTATATTTGTTACTCATATGATATTTGAAAAGTAATTATGAAGAGAGCTTTTGTTTGCTGCCGTTAATGTTGCCATGAGATACCTTTAGAGCACCCAGTCTGTGGAACACAATTCCTCCTTCACAGTGGGTGTGACTATTTTGAAAGAAATAGATTATACTTTGTGCTGAAAAATGACTCCATTGGGCTGAAGCTGTCTAAATGATACCTTCTCTTCTCACTGAGTCAATAAAGATGAAGGGAACCATTCTGTTGGTTAAATTAGCTTATTGGAGAATGGAAAAGATCCAGTGGTTCTATCTGTGTCTTGGTTAGGAAACAATTTATAGACTCTTTATAAAGTTTTCCATATATACCTTGGTTACTTAGAGCTTTAAGTAAAACATTTTCTTATGGAGATGCCTTTCTAGTTCAAAAGATTGACTGGACTCTAGAGAACACATTGCCCTATATCTATGCTCTTTTCTAACATGGCACTCTTTGATACGAGGCCTCTCCTCAGCAACACAGGCCAGCTTCATGTTTTTAACCATTTAGATGTTTAATCATTTACCTGTCTGTGGTAGATTGAAATGCAACTTCAGTAGGCGCAATGGGTGATCTAGTTACCTTCTTTCTGTTCCCTTTGAGGGCAACTGTGTGCCCAGGTGACACTGAGAGGCTTTTCTTAGTTCTTTTGCTGCAGGCCTTTTCTTCCAGACCCTCTGTCACCTGTCTTGTTCAGACTATGAGACGGCCAGGTAGAGTTACTAATAAAATTCTTTATTGAATAAACTATTTACAATAGCAAGTTCTTGCAATAGATGAGAGCATGTAATTCAATCAAGTCCACCCAGGTGGTAAAGGGCACCCAGGCAACACTGCAAAGTCAGATTGTGGCAATGCAGCAAAGCAGAACTTGGCCAATTCTCTGATCAAAGCTACAAGGCTGGAAGGAGCTAGGGTATGTGGCAAAGGAGACGCTGAACACTCAGATTGGTGTTCTGGCACGCAGGCTGGATCAGGCTGGCACACAGAGGCTAAACAAGGCTGGGCTGGAGTATCTGGGCAGGGCTTGGTTCTGGAGACAAGACTGGACTTGGCTGGAGCATATAGGCAAGGCTGGTTTCTGAAGGCAGGACTGGACTTGCCTGGGATCTGGAGATGACTCTGGACTGGACTGCAGCAGCTGGGCAAGACTTGAAGCTGAAGACAAGGCTGGACTGCACTGGAGCGTCTAGGCAAGGCTTGAACCTGGAGACAAGGCTAGACTGGGCTGGAGCATTTAGGCAAGGCTGAGACCTGGAGGCAAGGCTGTACTGGACTGGAGTGTTCAGGCAAGGCTGAGAGTTGGAGGCACACCCAGATCGCGTTGAAGTGAAGCGATGAGGCTTGGAGCTGGACATGAGGCTGTGCTCAACAGGAACGGCAGAGAGAGGCTGTACTGGAGCGACCTGCACAGAAGGCTGTTCTGCGAAGGCAGAAGGCGTTGGTGCTGGTTCCATGCTGGCTACAGGCAAGGCTTCTGAAGCTGGTAAGGATTCTTCCACAGGTGCTCTAAGCTCAAAGGAGCAGTTGTCTCCGACGGCTTGCTCTTGGCACACCTGCCTTTTTATTTGCTCCTTTTTGCACCGTTTTCCCTTACCAGCCAATGGTGCTTCTTTTTCTTTCGCGTGCTTCTCTGCTCTCCTCTCTCGAGCACTGATTTCGAGGCTTCAAATCTCCCTCTGGAGTTTGTCCAATCATCTCCTGCGATTTCTCCCACTCTGCTGAGTCACTTCCTGGTTTAGATTCTCCTAGTCCTTGCTGATAGGTTTTGTTTTCCCCTTCTGACTCCAAATAAGTTTCATTTTTGGAGTCAGAAGCAGGCTCAAACCTCACATCACCTCTTAAGTTATCCTGGGTGAGTTGAGTTGTGATTTTATTTCAAATCAAGGGTGGGGAGAGGAGCAGGGTGGAAAAGGTGAAAACAGCCTCATGTATCAGAAGTGCTTCGGAAATGAGAACCTTGGATGAATTCCTGGCCCTATTGATTGGTATAAAGTTTATACATCCTGACATTCATAATCTTGGTGTGCTGTTGATAGTCCAGATTAATGGGCCCAGGGGCTGTCCATCCGTCACTTCCCATTAATTACTAGAGAGGTGTTTTTCCAGTGATTTACCTGACAGCGGGCCGTGATAAATACCCCTAAACCAAGTGGGCAGAGATTAATCATGTGGCCACACCCTTCTCCAACTCTTCCTTCGCCTTCACCACAGGACAGTCCCCTCAAGACATCTGTCTCCATAAACGTGGCCTGATGCATATTTATAGGGCCTGGGGCCTGGCAGAGAGCAGCCTGGCTGTTTGTGCCAAAGCTTATGAAAAATAAATATCCCCTGGCAGAAGGGGACTGCAAATACCTGGGGCCTTGGGGTGGCAGTTAGGTTTCAACAGTGCATTGTCTGGAGTTAGAGCAAGGGGGCAAGGGAGGTTGAACAAGAGGAAGCGAATATAGCTGTTTCAGCCTTGGAAGGGAACAAGGACTTGTGACAGGGAGTCTGTGCATTGCACTTTATTCCTGGCCTTGAATCATGAGAAAGATTTTAAACTTAAAAATGAGGAGCCGAGAATGCTAAGCTCTCCTCTCCACCCTCCTCTAATTTGCTGCATGTGTAAATTTGGCCATTCATCCATGGTTATTTCTCCATTTATAGAATGCAAGTGAGTTCCTTTCCTAAGCTGGAAGGAGGTTGAATGCTTGCTTCTAATATGTCTTGTAGCAGCTGCTCAAACTGGCAATGGGATACTTCTCATTATGTCTCCATGTTAATGAGGATTCCTGATAGAAGGCAAGCCTGTGCCCATGGCTTTTGCTTTTCTTTACATTTTCAACACATTGAGAATCCTCAGAGCATTTGATATTAGGTGCCCTATTGAAGCATGTCCAGAATTCCTTGTTTTCTTCTTTGCTTGATCTAGTATAGGAAATGCCAACTGGTATTCTAATGGATAGCTGGCAGGTGAGCAAGATTCTGTGTGGATGTATACTTCATGATGGGTGCATTTCTAACATTTCTGTATGCTTCTGAACCTCTTAGTGTCATTTTAAGATGATATGGCTGGGCTGAACTAAGGTAGGCTTAGTTCCCCATCACCACCTGTTTACTCTGAACATTGTCAGCAAAATGAATGCAAGGACAATCATATTCTAGTTAATCTTGGTATCCATTAGCTGGTTTCCAAGCAGCTAAGCAAGCAAAGCTTCATTATAATACTAGCCCTTCTCTATTGGCCTGGCAGGCAGCAGGATACATGGCTAGAACACTGCAGTCCCTCAGTGCCAGGTGATGTCTTCTGTGCTGCTGGACCTGGGCAGTAAGTTCTCTAAAGGGTTCACTGTCTTTCCAACTCTTTCTTGAAGGACTGACTGGGTTGGGTTGGGTTGGGTTGGGAAACTTCCCCATTTTGACTAGATTATGGTGTTCACGTAACCAAGCCCTGTGCCATATAGGGGTTTATAGGTGATAATCCAGCACCTTGAACTGCTTCAGCCAAAACAAACCCAGGGTTTTGGGGGTTAAAATGAATCTTCTCTTGCCCAGCTACTTTCTGTGCTGTAATATTCACACAGTACACTTACCCCATCGTTGAACCAGTTAAGCGTGTTGTGTAAATACAGCCATCCTGCCATAAATCCTGTCTCGCTCAATAACTGTTGTTAGGAGATACAGATAAATGCATAAAGCTGAGCTCTTTATATACCTGTGGTATGTTCAGTACAATATCTTTGCTCTTGCCTTATTAATGTGTAAACCATCGTTTAATACCATATATGCTATATATTTTTGGAACATGTGATGTGGCATTTCATAGTCTGTCGATCTTTTGCTTAAGGGGCTTAAATCTGTCCCTTAGGAGCCTGTCAGTTTAGGATATATATACTGTACTTCTTATATATCCATGGGAATGCAATTGCAAAAAAGAAAAGGGCACAGCAAAATCCCTTCCATGGCATTTGGAGGGGAAGGGAGAGGGGGAGGAGGAGGAGGAGGAGGAGAGTACTCTGAACCCTTTTTAAAGCTTAGCAGTTTTAAATAAGTATCCATTTCATTTCCATATAGAGGCAGCAAGGATAGAATGTGTTAGAGATTGGTGCTCTTCTTAGACTAACACAGCAACTGAAAGCTTGGATCTAGTTCTTCAGATGAAACAGGCAGGTGAGCCACAGAAGACTCCTTCTCCAACTCAAGACTTATATCTCATTCAGTTGTCTCTATTCCTAATATGTATCCTACTTCCATAGCTTGTTTCCTGTTTTCCCCAAAGACTGCTGGATTCAATATTTTAGAAACTTTGGGCATGGAACCTTCATTGCTTCTTTTTCAGAAGTAGGAAAACAGGAAGTTGAATCTGGACCTGGCCATTCTATGTTATATCTAGCCAGTATTGTCCACTCAAACTGAAGTGACTCTCTTGAGCAGAAGAGCAGAACCCTTTCCTATCACTTTCTGCATGCAAAGCATGTGGTCTATCATTGAGTTGTGGTCTGTCCCCTAGTCTCTTGGGCAGGGACATAAGCAAAAAAATGTAACAAGGCAGGTTCTCTGTGTTGCTCCTGAACTTCTTGGGTGTTCTGTGCCATGCAGAAATTGGTAGACACTTCCCTAGCCTTCTGACCCAGCAGAATGTTACTTTATCACCCTCTAGAGATAGTTCTGCTTCCCATCATTAATTGCTCAGAAATATTTTACAAACTTCTGAACTATAAAAACAATTTTCTTCAGATGTGCTAATCTGGCTAACCAGTTAATATATAGTATATTTAAAATGTGATGGAGTAAATAGTGTCCTATAGGAACCTGATCAAGAATTAGTTTGTTGGTTAACAGAAGAGAGACTTGACTGATTTTGATCCTGGACATTTGCACATAATCTTTAAATAAAAAAAGAAAATGCCAGTCCGGTATAGGTTAATACATCTGGGTATTTTTAAAAAGAGTGTATTTCTCCCATTCTAAAGCAGAGACACTGAGTGATATTTGCAGCAGCTTGAGCCTTGAGGCTAGAGACTAGAATTACAATATTGAATAAAATTATAACCCTATTTTATTTGTTGCGTCACCTATCCTGAACTATACTTATTCTGTGTAATTCTGTCTTATTCTCAAAGTCTTTTTGGACAAAAATATTCCTGTGGATTTTAAGTAGAATATAGAAACTTCTGGTTTAGGATAGAGTTGGGGATATTGTGAAGATAGCTGAGCTTATGTCAAACACCACTGTGATTTCTTACAGGATAGTGGCAAAGCTGATAAAAACCCTTAAAGGAGCTTGATTAGAGTTTAAAGCAGCTGAGTTTAGGGTACCAACAGGCAGGAGAGAACAGGTTGAAGGTCACTTACACCAGTTTTTAAAAAACAAGATATACAAGGATCCATCATATGAAAATGATATATAGCTTTCTCTCTCTTTTTGTGCCTAGGGCAAAATTATTGGGGTTTATTTGGGCATGATTATCCTCCTTTCTTGAGAGCAATATCAGAAAGTGTTTAGCAGTAGAGAGACAAACCACAGAGGGGATCTTATGGCATCAAAATCTGATGTAAAGCTTATAAGAAATGCTCAAGTAGTTCATTGATCAAGAGAATAATCAAAATGCCAAAGTTTTCAAGCAGTAGAGCTTTCTGTAGAGAAATGTCAGTTACTGATGCTGTTTTGTGTATAATGTCATGCACAACTAGCTGCTGCTTGAGTCTCTCAGTTCTTCCTCTGCTGGTTTTAGTACATTCCTGTTTTTAAGTTGTACCACTTCAAACCTGCTCTGAAGAATTCTATTTTAATTCCACATAAATTGTGCTACTGGGTTTACATAACACTGCTGCTGCACTGGACTGATTGCCTCACTCTCTTGCAGATATTGATAACACCATGCAGCCAGATACAGACAAGAGCAGGGTACGACTTAAGAAACCAGACATGGTCCTGTATGTCCCAAGAGCAAGACGTGAGATGGCAGTCTCAAAAAGTGGCACCTCCCTGGCCACCAAATGTGGGAGGGAGAGTCACTGCTCCACAGGGAAGGAGAGCATTAAAGTGTGTGAGACAGGACAAAGCCCTAAAGCTAGGAAAGGGCTGCTTCAGAATCATCAGGGAAGTGCTGGGTCTGCTAAGAAAGAGAGAAGAACTTTTTCCCAAGACTGGAGTCATAATGATGCATTCTGCCAAAGAAACACAGGCACAAAGGCTCAGGAAGAGAAGAGTCCAAAATTCCAACAGAAGACCAAATCACATCAATTGCTCTCTTCCTCCAGCTTGCTGGACCCACCTCTTACTGCAGTAAGTGAAACAGAGACATGTGAGTGCTGTACTATACGCTCTGCTATCTCAGTGGAGAGAATGGCAGATCTCCAGCCAGAAGTTAGTAATACAGACAGCTTGTGGGAAAATGAGCATACATGTCCAGCAGAAAGGCAGGGCACTTTATCTTTGCCAGAGGGTCACCACACTGGCAAGACCAAGTGGGCAGGAGTTCTAGCAGAAGAAGTAGAATTGGGTGAAGGCGGTATGCAGTATTTTAGCAGTAAGACACTCTTGGATCAGAAAGAACTAAGCGAAGAAAGCAAATTGCTTTGCAAGAGTAATAGAACAAAACCTTTAGGTAAAGGTGGTTCAGAAATAACTGGAATAAGTGAGAACAGTATAGCTGAAAATCCAGGCAAGAGGATTCCAGGTAACATAGAGAAATATAAGGATAGTTCATCAAGCTGTACAGAGGAGGGAAACTCTGATTCAACATACATAAGTAACAGTAGTTTGCTGGAGCACATTGGTAAAAGCAATCTGTTTCCTACGGAGATAACTAAGTATAATAGAGGTAAATGTATAGAACAGAGCAACTCCAGTCAAACAGCAGTGGGTGACAGTAGCATCTTAGAATATGCTGTGGTAGGGCCAAAGGAAAGTGGTAGGGTTAAAGATGCAAAGGAGAGTGTTCCTGCTTCAGCACAAGCAAGTGAGCATGGTGACAAGAATGAGAGTTGTATCTCCCATCCTTCAGTTAAACTTATCTCTGATCAGGCTGAAGTGAGCACAGATAATTTGTCTGCTTATAGTAGTGGGAATATTTTCATTCAGGCGGAGACACACAACTTAATCGAGAATACAGAGCAGTTCCCAGATAATTCAAGTGTGTCTATAAGTTCTAGTTGTTCGGATAGGACTTCTGGGAAGGTAGAAGATCTACCCAATTGTTTCTTTAAGGTAGCAGAGGATGAAATGCTACAGGCATGTGATGGTGAACGTGAGAAGGAGAAAAGCCTCTTTCATGAAACTGGCCAGTATAAAGTTGATACACTGGAGGCAGAGGCTGCACCGACAGCAGGGAAAAGCACTTTGGACTTGGTTGATCAGAGCACCGAAAGTAGAAGCAGTGTGGAACCAAGCAGTTCTTCTAAAGAGACGGCCAGCTGGTCGCTCAAGGGTGCCTCTGAGAAGATGGCACATTGTTCAGGAAGCATATTGGAGAGAAGAAGAGCACCCTTCACTGATAACTCTGTGGAAAAGCCAACTTTGGGGGAACTGGGTATGAGCTTGCAGTATCCCTTTGAAGACAAAGGAGAAGAACCACCCACAGATTGTGGACCATCTAGTTCGGAAGAGACTACTAACACTGGCGCTGGTCCTGCAAGTCACAGTGACAGCATGGCAGATGAGAGCTGGGATGCCCTGTTTAATGATGATGGGGACTGCCTGGATCCACAGTTACTGGAGGGGGTGAGTATTCTGTACTTTTTCCAGAGCTAAGGCAAAGCAGTAAGAGCACCATGCATGTCAGAGGCATGTGATACAGCCAGTTGAGTATTTAGTATTTGCCTATATCAAAGCTGGCTCAGTCTGGCCTCGTCCTGGAATATCAAACCATAAACATTAAATATCTCTGCTGAAAAATTCAAACCATGATACTCAGAGTAAATTCTGGAAAACGATTCAAAATACATGTATTTAATTTTGTCATTTATTCTAATAGTGTTTCTAAATCTTGTTTGTGTTTATTTTTGCATTATCTGCATGTTCTTGGGAGGTGAAGGAGAGTCAAATGGCGCACAGGAGTAGGAAAATTGGTAATTGACAGCACGGGAAGGAAAAAATCAAGCGTCTGAGAGCGCCTTTTCTGACAAACCAACTTTATTATTTATTTACTTATTCATTATTCAAATTTTGCTATGGCCCATCTCCCCCAAAAGGGGGACTCTGGGTGGTTTACAATAAAATCAATAAAATCAAGACTATAATAATAACAATTAACATCTATGAAAACAATTACAGATGTAAAATGCAATAAATAAGTATAAAATCCAAGAGGTTAAAAATTCTGATCAGGTGGGAGGGGCTCTAAGGCATGAGCCACCCCCATGGATGGTTGCCCACCTGCCTGCCCCATGCGAGATGGCAGAACCAGGTTTTCAGGGCCCTCCTAAAGGTCGGAAGTGAAGGCGCCTGCCTCACTTCTGAGGGCAAGATGTTCCAAAGGGTGGGGGCAACTGCAGAGAAGGCCTGTTTCCTGGACCCCACCAGATGGAATTCTCTTATGGACGGGGTCCACAACATGCCCTCTCTGCCTGACCGGGTGGGGCGGGTTGATGTTATGGGGATGAGACGGTCCCTCAGGTAACCTGGCCCCATGCCATGTAGGGCTTTAAAGGTCATAACCAACACCATGAATTGGACCCGGAAGCAAACTGGCACCCAGTGCAGCTCGCGCAGTAAAGGTGTTATATGTGCCAATCTAGGGGCACCAAAAATAACCCTCGCGGCTGCATTCTGGACCAGCTGAAGCTTCTGGATACTCTTCAAGGGTAGCCCCATGTAGAGCACATTGCAGTAGTCAATATGAGAGATGACGAGGGCATGAGTGACTGTTCAGAGGGCTTCTCGCTCCAGGAACGGGCGTAACTGGCGCACAACTCGAAGGTGAGCAAAGGCCCTCCGGGCCACGACTGCCACCTGCTCTGCGAGCAGGAGTCGTGAGTCCAGGAGAACTCCCAGATTATGCACCGTGTCTGTCTGGGGCAGTGCCACCCCATCCAGAACTAAAGATGACAATTTCCCAGAAACCAAGGAGCCATCAACACACAGCCACCCCGTCTTACCAGGGTTCACCTGAAGCCTGTTGCTCCCCATCCAGACTCCCACAGCCCCCAGGCACTGAGGCAGGGCAGTCACCACGTCACTTACCTCATCTGGGATGGAGATGTATAACTGAGTATCATCAGCATACTGATGATATCTCATCCCATGGTGACGGATGATCTCACCCAGTGGTTTCATCTAGTTGTTAAATAAGAGAGGAGAGAGAACCGAACCCTGCGGCACCCACAATGGAGGGGCCGAGGGTCGGATCTCTCGCTCCCAATCACCACCGATTGGAAACGGCCCTGGAGGAAGGAGGTGAACCAGTGCAAAACCACGCCGCCCACCCCCAACTCCCTGAGCCGTCCCAAAAGGATACCATGGTCGATGGTATCGAAAGCCGCTGAGAGGTCAAGGAGAGCAAGGATGGATACACTGCCTCCATCCTGCTCCCGCCAGAGATCATAAGTGCGACCAATGCCGTTTCTGTCCCATATCCTGGCCTGAAACCTGACTGAAAGGGGTCCAGATAATCCATTTCATCCAGAAACCTCTGGAGTTGCAATGCCACCACCTTCTCAACCACCTTCCCTAAAAAGGGGAGGTGGGAGACTGGACTAAAATTGTCCAGCACAGTTGGGTCCAGCGATGGCTTCTTGAGGAGGGGGTGCACCAGCGCCTCCTTAATGGCGGCCGGAAACACCCCCTCTCCCAAGGATGTATTAACCATTGCATGGACCCAACCACACATCACCTCCCGGGCTGCCTTCACCAGCCAGGAGGGACATGGATCTAAATGACAGGTGGCGGCATTCACAATCTGGAGGATCCTGTCCACTTCCTCGGGTCCAACAGGATCAAACTGTTCCCAGATAACTGGGCGAGAATGTTCCCTTTTAATAAAATTTGCTAGTTGGAAAAGACCCCTGATTTTTTGCTACCATAGACCAGTGTTTCTCAACCTTGGCAACTTTAAGATTTGTAGACTTCAACTCCCAGAATTCCCCAATGCTGGCCAGGGGATTCTGAGAGTTGAAGTCCACACATCTCAAAGTTGCCAAGGTTGAGAAACACTGCCATAGACTAACATGGCTGTCCTCCTGCAGTATCCACAAGAAGCAAAAGAAATAATAAAGCTGCAAGGCTCCAAGTAGATCAATGAAAATATACCCTATTTTTTGAACATTTAGTGGAGGTTACCGATTTATATTATTCCCCCACCTGCCACCCATTAGGACTAGTAGTTCACCCAGAAAAGTCCTTATCAAGGATATGCGCTAGAATGATACTGTTTGGTCTGGGTGCTTCCTCTTCTCTTTGATAATTTGCAGGGAGGGTCATATATGGTCTGCAGTAGAAATTGGAAGAAAATTCTGCAGCCTGCTTGGCTAGCTTGTAGAACACTCCAGCGCAAACATTGGCAATGAAATAATTAAAGAGAAGCAACGTGAATGATTATTTAAAAATCCAACACCTGCAGTGGGCTGGGCTCCCTAACACTTGCTAAAGCTCAGCATGGCCAGGCTCTGGAATACAATAAAGAAATATACTCCATTGACAGAATATAAAATGCATGTAATCAAGCAGGCGGAAGTGCTGTGCACGGGGCCTGTGTCACCATCGAGCAGCTCCAGCATGATGAACGCCAGGCGTGGAGAGATGGACTGTGAAGCTTTATGAAAATGGCAGTTTTTTAATTGGCTCTGGCTTGTTAGCATATTGCCCTGTAAGGGTAGTGCTGAATGTGTGGTGGTGAGAAGCACAGCCATGGAAAGTGCAGCTTTGCCATCAGTTTACGAGGAAATCTCAGCGTTGGCTGGTGGCTGAGGACCCTTATTAAAGCTTAAATCAATATCACAGCCCTGTACTTTTGGAGTGACGCAAAGGTACCTAAAGTAACAAAGTATCCTAATATTGCTGCAAAGTGCAGGCAGCCTGCTCAGGAGTCAGGGTTGATCTGAGTTGATTCAGCTTGCTAATAGCTCCTGCAAACCACTGAAATTAACTAAGCAGGCTCATTACCAAGGGTTAGCTCATAAACCATCCTAAACTCCCCATAATGGAAGCTAAAACTCCATAGGGCCTGCTTTTACAGGAAGTGGCTGTAGGTTCACTACTGCTTATTCCACTTTGTTATGGTCTAGAAATTAAATCTCTCTTTCTAAGCAGGTAATCCACCAATCAGAATCCAAGCCAGATCACACGTGTGGCATATATGGCACAAAAGGACTATATATCTTTCCTTTGCCTTCAGCAGACATGCCAGCACATCTAGCACAACCTCTCTTCCTCAGGACCAGAAGAGCAACAGGAATGCAATTGCCCTACATAGGTGGCATTGAGCGTCTGATTCACAACATAGGCAGGGCTCAGAGGCACAGGACATCCTCCATGCCCAGGCAAATGCAAATGGACCCTTGTGCAAGGGATCCATTTTACATTATTCTGCAGCTGTGATAGCTCGCATACTGCTTTGGGCTGAAAAATGAGCAGGGGAATTGTTTGCATGCTGGAAGGCATCAGGAAAGGAAAAACAGTTTAGATTGTCTAACCTAGGGCCGTGTCCTTTGTTTTCTGTAAGGCTTGGTTTGTTCTGTTGCTATTGTCAGAAGTAATTGTTGTCTAAACTTAACCAGGAATGGGAGGTGAGGATTTCCCTTCCTCTAATCACAAAGCTAGTGACCTCTTTGCATTATTATGAATTCAGCATTATAGAATATTTCTGCTTGTTTGAATGAAGTCTGTGTGTGCTTTTATAGGAGAAATTATACCATACACTTTCTGCATTAAACATCACCAGTTTTAAAAAGTTAGGAATAATTTCTTCTACATCTTTCTTTTGCTTGGCAGAAAGTGCATCCTCCCTAGCTGGGAAAGTGAAGGTGAAATATGACACCGATTCTTTAATAAAAACTGGGGGATGCAGCCTGCCAAGGAAGTAGGCTCCTCTTATAGCTTACAGATTTCTTCAATATACTAGTAATTGTACCACTGCACTCAGACATAGACACTTCAAGGAAAAGCAAACCAAAACAGGGACATAATCTTGTTTTAAACTTGAAGGCAGGATCAAAGTGAAAACAGTATAGTGATTCTTTGTTAGAAAGATGTCATAGAGGAATCTATGAAGTCACTGACTTAGGACAACTTCCGCCCAAACTGAACTGCAACTTCCATCAGCCCCAGCTAGTATGACCAATCATCAAAGATGACAGAGTGAGAAGTACATCCCAAAACATGTAGATGGTGGAAGTCTGCTTTGCAGTACATCCAGACCAGGGTTTTTGTCAGATTACGATGTACAGCAGTAAACTTCACTGTGCCTGAGCCAGTCCTTTGAGTGTCTCTACCACCCTTGCTTGCTGACAGATAGGTTTGTAAGTCTCTGTGTGTGTGCGCGCACACAGTTTTGGTTTCTCATATTTTCTCTAATGAACATGGAATTCTGTGTGTGATTGCATCAATATATTTAAGACATTTTCACAATCCATGTTACTAGATTTGATTTCTCTCCCCCACTGCTTACCAGAAGAAAGGACCTTCCATCAGGCTTATGAACTAACAGGGCTCCAGGATCATGAAGCAGATGGATTTACAAAGATTCTTTTAAGAGTGCCTCACAAAAGGGTGCAATGCCACAAATTTACCTTAACAAAAAAAAAAGTTGTGTTAATAAAAGAGCGAATATGGGACAATAGCCAGAAAACAAGTTAGTGTAAGGTTTCTGTTGAGACCAATTACCCATAGTATCACTTTAATGAGGTACAAGATTTTGTGTGGATAAAGCAGGACTTGAGTTTCACACAGTGACAGATCTTGGGATCCGTGTGATCTGTATTCCTTGTTCTTGTGGGGAAAATCAGCATTCATCAGCAAACATTCCAAAAATTCTTAGTGGGCAACCTGATTGAACAAAGGGAGATTTCACACTAGCAAGCACTACCTTGCTGTTATATTCACTGTGGGATGTGCCCCTACTTTAAAACATTTTACATTTGTTACTATAGGAGATCATTGCACATGTTAAAATGCTATACATTTAATCCCAAATGATTCCTTAAATTGAAGATTTCCCATATCAGAGAAATGGGCTAATTTCCCATAAAAGGCTAAAAGGCACGATTTGGCTTTTCTGCGGCAGCTGTAGCCTTTTTAATGCAGAGGTGCATTTATCCATATCTTCCTGTTTGTGCTGAAGAAATCCTCAGAAAACAACTCATATCTAAATAAAGCAGGATCCGGGCTATTATTTGCCCCAATGAGCTTACTTTGTTGCACCAAGGTCAGTCTTCACTCATTTTGTTGTGTAAGAGCAAAATAGGGGTAGAAAAGTGATGAGTAGGGCGAAGATTTCTATGACATGTCATATTTTTTCTGGAATCTTTATTTGAATTTATAAGTAAGTTAAAACATGTTTTAGAGTAATCTGGTGAGAATTAGATGCTTTTTATTTTGCCTGAAAAGTCATATTTTGACTTTTTAAAGGTGTTATGTCATATTTCTGCTTAATTTTGTAACAAACATCATATTTTGGTCATATTTTGGTCATAGGCAACCCTCCTGATAAGCCAGCAAGTTTGAGCCAGCAAAGAAAGTGAGAATTTACCTGTTTTTTTTTTCTTATTCGCTCCACAACTCAGGGAGGTGTGTGTGTGTTGGAGGGAGGGAGGGAGGGAGGGAGGGAGGGGTGGGAACAAAGGCTTCTCCCCTGACCAGGCCTGAAAAAAAAGGTGAGAATTTGCCTGTTTTTTCTTTTTCTTATTTGCTCCCCAACTCAGGCGTGTGTGTGTTTGAGGTGGTGGAGTCGCGTGAGAGCTGCAATCTGATTTCAACATGCCGAAAAGTAGATGTTCAGTGAATGTGAAATTATGGCATCTTGTTCAAGAATTTGGGGAGCAGATTTTCAGTAGCGATGGTGATATTTTGTTTTATAAATTGTGTGAAGTTAAGGTATCAGCCCAAAAGCGTTTTAATATTCAACAACATTGTAACACCATGAAACACAAGAGTTGTTTAGCAAGATTTACCTTCACTGAGAACAGGCAATGTCTCCTTTTCGAGAGAGTTTCTTCAACTGCAGGTTCATCAAATATCCAGTCAGAATTTTGTAAGGATCTCTGTACAATGATGGTTACTTCAAATATTCCCTTAAGGAAATTAAGTAGTGGTAGCCTCAGCCATTTTTTGGAGAAGTACACCAGTCACCTCATTCCAAATGAATCCACTGTAAAGAAAATTACATCTCTGCCTGCTATGAAGATGTGTTAGAAAAGATAAGATCTGCTGTTGACAGCAATAAGATAAAGGTTTCAATAGATGAAACAAGTGATGTAAACGGAAGATATGTAGCCAATGTTGTTATTGGCACTCTGAAATGTGACAAGCCTGTGAAGTAATTCTTCTAACATGTGAAACTCTACAAAAAGTAAACAATTCCACTATTGCTATGCTCTTTGACAATTCTATGAAACTACTCTGGCCCGATGGTGTAAAAAGGGGAAATATCCTTCTCTTTGTAACAGATGCTGCTCCATATATGACTAAAGCAGCCAAGGGACTTAAACTTCTTTATCCAAAAATGATCCATATCACATGCCTTGCACATGGTTTACACAGAGTGGCCGAAGAGATTCGAAGCAACTATCCTGATGTAGATAATTTTGAATGGGGAAAAATGTTCATTAAAGCTCCACTTTGAGTACAAAATTTCAAAGAAATTGCTTCTACTTTGGCTCCTCCTCCCCAACCTGTCATGACACATGGGGGGACTTGGCTGGATGCGGCTATGTATTATTTCACAAATTATGCTTCCTTGCAGCAGATAGTTAAAGAATTTGACTGTTGTGAATCTTCCTCCATCAAGATTGTGCAAGATTCCTTTTCTGAAACCTTGGCTGGAAACTTAGCATATATAGGAACTAACTTCAGCAGATTATCAAGAGCAATCACTTGCCTTGAAACTGTAGGAATGGAACTTAGTGATGCACTGAACATTGTAAAACAAAGTGAGAGTGATTTAAAGCAAGCAAAGGGGAAAGTGGCTGAGAAAAATAGTGATAAACTACAAAGAGTGCTGTAATCTAATCTGGGTTATTCAACACTTTGCAAAATAAGTAATGTTCTAAATGGACTCAAAGCAAAATTTGAAGACTTCAAGCCAGAATTTTCTCCAGATGAGTTCGCTTTTTTCAAATTTGTTCCTATAACCTCTTGTGATGTCGAATGGAGTTTCTCAAGACACGAGAACATACTGGTGGACAACAGAAGGAGTTTTGAGTTTGGTAACCTCAAGATGCACGTGGTCATCCAGTGCAATTGTGCTGTTAATGAAAACTAATCCAGGGATGACCATTTTACTCTCAAAATGTTCATTTGATTCCTTCAGTACTAGCACTTCTGCAATGGAAGTGAAGAAGAATAAACCTTTTAATTGTGTCTGTGTGTGTGTGTGTGTGTAAGCACAGATTTTTAAAAATTGGGTGCTGATTTCAGAAAAATTATAAGGTCATATTTTTGCTTTAAAAGTCATATTTTTGCTTTAATTGGTCATATTTAAACAGTTTTAAAGTTATAAATGCTTGCATATTTCTAACATTTTTAGGTCATAGAAATCCTTGCCCTAGTGATGAGATTTTGGCATGTTCCAAAGGAAATACTTTGCATGTGATTAAAGATTGTGTGTTAGGGCTCTACTGTTTACATACGAGGGAGGTGGAAGCACCATGCTTATTCTTCACCTTTGTGAGTATTGAAGTGAAAAGAGGGAACACAATTCTCAATCTTCTACTCAGCCTTCCTGTGGTATTGGATTACAGTTCTCATCATTTCAAGCCAGCATGCTTAGTGGCTGTAGTGGAAGGGACAGCTCATGTACAGTATGAGTTTAAAGGCTGCAGTGACGGTCTGGTGAAAGCAACAAGATCTACTCACTTCACTTAGCATTTGGGTAGACCCATGTTTTCATTTAGCAAGGACAATTAAGACTTTGTTCCTTAGAGTCCTAAAATTTTGGATGGATTTTTTTATTATTCTACAAAATCTGAATTTGGAGAACAGTCATCTGAAGGCTATCCAATCCAACCCTGTTTCTTTTGGCTGCCAGAAAATTACTTCTCTTCCTTGCTCAAGAAAGATAATTTATGTCAAGTGATACCAAAACCTTCAATCTCCCCATGGGAGTGAGGTTTCTGCAGCCTCTGCTACTCAATTCTTTCCCCTATCTTGCATTAATTGTCTTCTCTGACTCAAAAGTTAGGTAAATGAACAGGAGTCAGCGCATCATCTTCCTAACCTGGATACACCAGCAGAGTTAAATTTTTAGAGAACACTGAGCCATGCAGCCAGTCTCCTCCTCCTCCTCCTCCTCCTCCAGCTGGCTTTATGCATGAGTTAAGTGTACAGTTCCTGTAAGCAATTCATGATAGGGAATTCCAGCACTAATGGGCTCACACTCTCATTTTGTATGAGCCGCTCATGCTCTCATTTTGTATGAGCCCTTTTAAACGTACTTGTAATAATAGAAAGCTAGATACACACCGTATTGCCTGATGCACATATGCATGAGCAGCTGGCTGGCTGGCTCATATTTCACAATTAAAACTGCAATTTGTACATGTGGAAAGTTTTAAGAAACTTTGGCTCCCATTTCCAGTGGTCCCTGGAGGCAAATTCTAATTTTTGAATTTTGTGAACTGTCCTGTTTTGACTTGTCAGCCTCCTTGCACCCAGTGGTTTGTGAAGGGCAGGGGTGCTCATGCAGTATGCATTACACAGTCTCAGATAATCTTCCATGCCACTTGATATTATGAGCACTCTGCTCTATCAAGCATGTCTGAGGCCTGATCCTGCTGGGATGTAGTGTTGTTCATTTGAACTCTGGATGCTCAGGTTCATAGCTTCGTTTTATTAAACCCAGCAAGATGCATCCTTCTTTACCTTCCTATTGCTACAATTCCACCTTTTCCTCCCTGGTTTGCCATCTTTTTCTTACATACTCCTACCACAAATCCACTTTCCCGGAGGAATTATCTGAATTACTGTCTTTTATTGACTCAAGAGAGTGGAATTTATAGGCTCTCCCTGAGGAGCCATGGCTCGTCTTGGTACAGGTGCTTGGAAAAGCAGACAGGAATCTGCCTGAGTTATAGACTTCCTTGCCAACAGGGTGTGTGCTGATGTATGCCATTAAAAACCCAGCACAGGAGTTCTACCAGCAGATCACCAGCAGCTGTAGTCAGCATCCATCTGTCAATTTCAACACAGCCAGAATGACTTGGCATCCTTATTGGAAGGGACATACCTTTGAAACAGAATGGAATGGCCAGAACAAGGCAGTTGTTGCAAGGATCATTGTTGTCCATCAGGTTATCATGTGGCAGGTTTGGTGACAGTATCAAAGTTTTCCTAAGATAAGCCTTGCCAGTCTTCAGGGATGTTTGTAGAGGCTGTGGTTCCTTTCTTGCAGAAGCAAGAGTCAGGTTTGGATGACCTTCCTGATTTAGGGTTTAACACCATGGCAAACATACAGTTTCCTTGTGAAATATAATCACCTTATGAATGTATTTACAAAACATTGTTTTGCATTGCCCAAGAAGATCACCAAGGCAAAAATTTGCTATAATCAAAACTAGAGCACATATAAAAAGGTAAAACAAAGCAGGTTAAATATTTATGCAGCAGGCAAGATTTAAAAAATACTGAAGACAACTTAACTCTCTTTTTGAAGAAGAGCCTGCATTAGGAGTCGGTTCCACAATCAGGTGCTGCCACTGATAAAACCCTGTAATGCATCTCTACCATTTGCCCTCTTTGGGCAGCAGAATAACTGGACTCAACAAGCACATTCAAGTGGAAGGAGAACTTCAAGTGTTCCGATCTCAAATAATTTTAGGCTTTATAGAATAATAAGCAGTTTGTATTAGACCAGAAACAGTCAGAAGTCAGTGCAGTTTAAGCAAGAACAGGGCAATGTCTTCAGAAAAGCAGACCCAGAAAGTATTTGGAAATGGCTGTAGTTTCCAAGGGCAATTGCAAAATAAACATCTCGTGTTAGATTTAATTACTATTAGCTGTAATTGCCATTAACTGTTATGCATTAATGTGTTAATTTATTTGAACACATTATTTATTTAAAGACATTTACTGGGACACATTCCAAGAAAATACATAGGCTCAGATCTTCTCATGCCACAGTCTTGTATTTAGCATTTTATCTCCTATCTATGCTATCCATATCCAGTTACCATGCAGCTTGCCATATTTTATTTATTAACTGCATTTTGCAACTATCTCAGCACTGGTTTGGATGCAACTAATGCCTTCCTGCTGGATGAATGGTTACTGGAGCAAATGCTCATTCCAGCTTCCTCCTCTGGAAAAAATGAGGGAGGAATCTGCCTAGATCTGGCAAAAAAGTGTGCAAGCAGCAGGAGGCACCTAATCAATAACTCCCAATCTCCTGTGGGTGATCAATCCTTTTCCAGAGCTAAGCCTATGGCCCCATCGATCAGCTGGTGCACCCATTCCCTGGCTGACATAAAGCCCAAAGTTTGCAATGAGGCAAGACAGCCAGAGGCTGTCATTTCAGGGTCGGGATATGAAATTAGACAACGGAGCAGATCCTCGAAATGACATCTGGGATCCACCTATGGCTGATGCTACTTTCAAAGAACTGATCAGAGCGAAAGAGTGTTTTGCTATGTATCCTGTGCTTCTGGCTTATAATTAGTCTCTGCCCTCCCTCCAGCTGTCTACCTGCACTCTCCATGGCACAAGGCTACAGGAGCCGCATTTTGATTATTACAACTATTCTCCAGCTGATCTGGACATGAGTGACTCTGAGCTGCCACATGTCATTGAAATCTATGACTTCCCACCCGAATTCCGCACTGAGGATCTACTGTGTGTCTTCTGCCATTACCAGTAAGCAGTTTGGTTCTGTTTCTCACTTTTATCTTCTAGTGTAGCCTGTCCTCTGAGCTGAAGTGGCTAGTGATGAAGCTCTTTAGAATTTTAATGAGCATTCCTCTCAGTGACCTGTTTATTTAAAAGCCATTGACGCAGCTGCTTGCCTTTATTGCAGCCACCCCTGCCTCAAAGCCATGATTACCAGCTTTCTGTAAAGATGCTCAAGTTTGGTGTGTTATTGCTGCCCATCAAGGGAATGCTGTGTCCTTCCCATCCTCTAAACATTCTTCCTGTCCTGCATTGAGAAATTCAAGTGAACACACGTCCACTCCCATGCTATGTATTTCCTTGAAACTGCACATAATTTGGTGGCTTTTGTTATGTTTTTTGGGTCACTGCCAATTTTCCAACTTTCTTCTTTTCTCTCATCAGGAAAAAGGGCTTTGACATTAAATGGATAGATGACTCACATGCTCTGGGTATCTTCTCCAGTCCCATCACAGGTATGACCTGCTTCTGAGGATCATACCTGCTGGGTGGGTCCTTGGATGGAAAATGCTGGTTGACAACATTCATTGGGTGGGGAGGCTCAGGGCTCCTGTCCACCCACTCCCATTTCCCATCTAACCTCTTCTTTACTCACCATAGCACGGGATGCTCTCAATACCAAACATCTGATGGTAAAAACCCGTCCCCTGTCACAAGCTACAAGAGCTGCAAGGACGAAAGCCAGAGCCTATGCGGGTGAGTCCAGAAAGATTCAAAGAGAAGCCAGTCAAGAATCTACCATGCATAACATTTTCCAGCTGCTGAGTCATACCTGTAATACATCTTGTCTTCCTACAGATATTAACTGAGGCCATCTCATTATGAACAGAGATAGAAGTGAGGCTTCAACTGTCCTATCCACTTTTGCTCTACACATGTCATACATTGATTAGTTCTGGTTCTTAGTGCTGATAAAAATGCCTTCTGGTCATGAAAACTGTTCCATTGGAATCTCCATCTTTCCCACTTAAATTTCGTTTCTAGAATCCCGTGCACAGCTATCCAGTGAAATAGCTGCACTGATATCTGTTGATTGTGTCCTCTTAGCATTAAGCCGTGCTTTTTGCAACATTAAGATTAACAAGGATCAATCCTACTGAAATGCTGGGTCATCCCCTCTTGAGTTGTTGCTAGCTGAACTAATTCCCAAGACTGGTCTCAGACAAACATGAAGTGCTCCTGCATGACTTCAGGAGTAAGCACAGCAAATACTGTTTTAGTTTTCCAGTTCTGTGTTGTTCAACATCTGTGAAACTGAAAGGTGAATAGCACAGTGTTGACACTCCCATGTCACTTGGTCTGTTTTCAATATAGCCTTATGGAATAGAGACAATAGATCTGGAGACACAGCAACCATATAGCTCTGCTAGCACTTGTTTATTCGGCCAGTGGTTTCTTAAATTCATGTGCGCTTTGTCCATCTGTTGTTCTTCGTTTCCATGGAGAGGTCCATTAAAGTTGCTGCCAGCCTTTCACACTGTCTTGTTATGTTTGAAGCAGAAAGGAACACCTAAGTTGTGGGGAAGAGAGCCATCCATTAATATTTAAATATGCTAATTGTCCCACTCGATCAGTGGGAACAAATAGTAACTCCAGATATTGAGACATCTGCCCTTCCCTCCCCTTAGAATTCCTGCAACCTGCCAAAGAGCGTCCTGAAACCTCAGCTGCGCTGGCCAGGAGACTGGTGACAGGTGCCCTTGGTGTGCGGAGCAAGCAGAGCAAGGCAGAACGCGAAGCTGAACGCAAGCAGTTACAGGCAGCTCGAGGTAAGCTGAAAGGAGTAGAGACACTGCGGTGTTGGAGATGTGTGCACATGTGGAGGAAGTAGAGAGAGGAATGGACACTCTACTTCCAGAAGCATCAAGTGTCTAAGATGGAAAAGATGCAGGCTGCAGTATCGTAGAGTAGCAGTGAGAGAAGTTAGATGATTTCTCTCTGTCTCAGCCCCAAGCTGCCCTGTTCTCACTGTCCACGTTCTGGAAGTCCCTGGGGAGTCTGTCTGGCCTAGGTCTCTCCTTCAGTGCAGGATAGTAAGTAAGCTAAAACTTCCTTGCTATCACACTGCCAGATCTACCTGAGTATCCTGGGGAACTTCTGGACGGCCAGCAATTTCCCTGTCTCTGGGTCAGCAGAGAAACTTACTGTGACTCCTGAAATATGCAGGGATATACAAGGAAGAACCGACTTGTTTTGGGGTTGCGTTCTGGGAAGAGGGTTCCCTAACTCTTCAGTCCCCTTCCTTTAATATTACTAAGGTATAGCAATGTAGCAAAAAACTTACTAGGTAAGGGAAACCACAGGGTTGTTCCTATCCACTATGCTGCAGGGCACAGGAATCCCATAGGCTGAGTATACTTCCCTGCTTATGATTACACTATCCACTAATGGTTCTGTCCCTTTTTGGTGTTCTGGCACCTAGCTATCTGCCTGTCCTTCATCTGTACCAACCAGATAGCAGTGATAAAGCCTGCTGATCTGGCTGGGGAAAGCAGAGTTTTTTCCCTGCCTGGGAAACTGTAGAGAAAATGAGATCAACACAGTCTTTACAGATTCGTACTGTGTGTTTGCCTGGTAGAAGTAGAAAGAAAACAAAAACAGCCAGTCAGTGAAGAATAGCTTGTGGATGCTTGGAAATGAACTCTCCTGTCTTGCAGCTCCAGAATCCCTTGAATGAAGGGTTAGTTGATGCCTGTATCTGTGGTACTGCCAGTCTTCTTTTTATGATGGGTATAAATAGGATTCCACCTAGCTTAGCTCCAACTCCTCATCCTCCTGGATGGCCGAAACTGAAATTGAACCCCACATGTTGGACAATGCAGCTTTTTGCCTTTAGGGATGTAAAGAACAACTATGTTGAATGACTAGGAAAATAATATAATACATGTATTGATTATAAAAGCTATCATAAATGTATTTCCTCAAATCACTTCGTCTGTTTCTCTTGTGAAATGATAAGTCTTCTGAAGCGCTTCTGTTCCATTCCATATTCATGGGCAGATTGGAACTAGAAACTTAAGCTCTACACTTGTTTTCAATTTAACCAGAGTTTCTGAGTTTTTAGAACAAATATATTATTTATTTTATTTATCTGTTAGATTTCTGCCCAGCTATTCTATCGAAGCTGATAGTGGCTTTCATGGCTAAATCTTTTCATTTTTAAAAAAGAAATCCTGTGAAATTGGTTGGGCTGAGAATTGAATTTGACCTGGTCTTGGTGGCGCTGCGGGTTAAACCGCTGAGCTGTCGATCGGAAGGTCGGCGGTTCGAAACCGCGCGGCGGGGTGAGCTCCCGTTGCTCGTCCCAGCTCCTGCTCACCTAGCAGTTCGAAAACATGCAAATGTGAGTAGATCAATAGGTACCGCTTCGGCGGGAAGGTAACGGCGTTCCGAGTCGTCATGCTGGCCACATGACCCGGAAGTGTCTATGACAACGCCGGCTCCAAGGCTTAGAAACGGAGATGAGCACCGCCCCCTAGAGTCGGATTCGACTGGACTTTACGTCAAGGGAAACCTTTACCTTTACCTTGCAGTCTGAGGAAGGACCACTGAAAAGTTTTTCACCAGAGTTGGTGGATAATGAAGGCAGAGCTGAATTTTGTCCAGATGCAGCAGAATCACCAGAAATAATCTGGTGGGACCGTCTCATCCCCATAACATCAACCCGCCCCACCAGGTCAGGCAGGGAGGGCATGCTACGGACCCCATCAGCAAAGGAACTTCATCTAGCGGGGTCCAGGAGGCGAGACTTCTCTGCAGTGGCGCCCGCCCTTTGGAATATCTTGCCCCCGTAGTTGAGACGGGTCTCTTCGCTCTCCGACTTCCGGAAGGAACTGAAGACCTGGTTCTGCCGCCTTGCTTGGGAGGGGGAGAGCGATAGCTCCACCTGGGGATGGCTGGTGCCATAGCACCTCTTAGTGATTGTGTTCCATCTCCACTTGGATTTTTCATTCATTTTATTATATCTTAATGGTAATTTAGACGGCTATGTTTTTAGTGTTATTTTATTGTAAACCACCCAGAGTCCCCCACTGGGGGATATGGGTGGTGACATAAATTTAATAAATAAATAAACAATAAAAAATGAAGATGAAAAAATTAAATATAAAAGCTATGGGCCCTCTCCTCTGAAAGTTTTACTGGCGCCATGGTCTTTCTGAAAGACAGTGCAATATTTCAAGCTCACATTGATCCCTCAGGCAGCATTGAAAATCAGATGAGAAAGTGCAGGTCATTAACAATGCAAATATTCTAGTTGTAGTATTTGTCTTTAACAACACACTTTGCACCTCAGGAATATGCTGACAACTGTTTGTCGGTTCTAGTGCTAAATTTCCAGGTGATTCCATTTTCTAGCATTACCTCTTCTCCCTAATAATTCTGGTAAAGTCAACTCCTTTATCTTTCCTTTTCTCTACCCCCCTCACCATTTTTCTGTGGCATATTCTTAAGCAGCTCTTTGGTAGAGTATCTGTTGACCCTGTTCAATTGTTCTTTTGAAACTGGAGTGTAAGTATTGATTACGCAAGTTTTTCAGACACTCTTATTGTAATTAGCTGTTAAAGATTGCTTCTCTCTACCAGTTTGGCTCTTTGAATAGGATATACATCCAATAATCACTGTCATCTTTGCAGCACTAGTATCAGGATCAGAGATACTATAAGCTCTGTGCAAAAGACATTTTAGGGGGGAAAATACCGCAACAAATTTCACAAATACATGCTATCCAGGTTTATGTAACTGTATTAATTAAATGTCTGTCTTGTACTTACTATGGTCTCTATCCTTGCAGGTGTGCCTCTTCGAATCCATATAAGAACTAGGAATTCTTATTTTCCTTTCCTTTTTCTTTAAGGGCATTGGAAGAGAACAAGGATGCCCCTGGAGCAGCAAGAGCAGCTTATAGCTCTAATTAAATGCCTTGAGGGAAGAAAGCTGTGGTATATCCAGTCCCTCTAGGACAGTGTTTCTCAACCTTGGCAACTTTAAGACGTGTGGACTTCAACGCCCGGAATTCCCCAGCCAGCACGGGGTTGGCTGGGGAATTCTGGGTGCTGAAGTTCACACATCTTAAAGTCGCCAAGGTTGAGAAACACTGCTCTAGGAAAAAGGTATATGAGAAATATGACTGTGTCAGGCCTTCTGTGTTCAGATATGGACACTAGGTGGTGCTCCAGTTCTGATTAGTACTACTACAGAATACAGAACTGGGAGCCAGGCTGAGCTTCAAAAAAGTAAGAGTAAGACGTGCATAAGAATAGCTAATTTATTTTAATTGCAGCTACCAATTCAGTCGTTTGCTACTCTTCTCTGCTGACTAGACTCTCCCCTGGATTACAAGCAAACTCTCCAGACTGATCTCAGATGAAATGCAGCCCCATTACATGTTGCATGAATCTGTAGGAAGGGATAGGATTCAGGCGCACCATGCAGGGTAATTGAGTAAAGGCTTCTCATGTGCAATGACATTAGCATGTTGACAGATTGCTGAGGTAGAACAGCCTTCTATGTAAAGAGAGGGGATATCAAGAGAGAATGCATGCACACCAAGGCTGCACCTCAGGGTCTCCAAAGCCCTGTTGTTTGCTGCTCTGATCACCTCTTTCACATGATGGCTGCTTCCCCCATCACATTTTCTCTTGCAGAGCGGAAGCTCTTAGAGGCCAAGCAAAAGGAAGATGCCTGGGAAGGCCGTGAGTGAGTCAGCAGCCAGTGCAAGAAGAGGAAAGTCGATCAGACCTGCTTGAAAACCTCACTGGAGTGGAACTGAGACTCTGACAAATGGGCACTTTGTGCTTGCAGCATTGAAGGAATCTACCATCCCCTTTGGGGTGAGCAATAAGATGTGGGGAGTTGTGGGTGCATGGAGTAACCAGATATGCCAGGATAGGATATGTGAACCCAAGCTACTGAGTTGACTGGAAGGCCCTGAAAGAGTGGGACTGGAGTCTGGAGTACCTCAGGAAGAGCTGTTATACTGCTAACACTCCTGCCAGTGCTGTTCTGTATACCATAGAATGTAACTCAAATGCACATGCCATGTTAGTCTAAGGCAGCAAGGAAGTCTGTGCTCTGGGTCACTGAGTCATGTTGTGCTCAGTGGGTTGGGACTGAACTGTGACAGCTTTTAGATCAGGCCCACTAGGATGGCCTGGTGCCCAATGCTGAGTTTGCTATTAAAGTTGATTTGATTTTATCTGGTGTCATGTGTGATGCAGGCAGCCTTACTGCCTCCAAGTAACTATGAATCTTCACCACTGGAAAGTAAGCAGAGGCTGTGACAGCAGTTCAGTGAGTTGTTACTGTGGTTGGACTGGACTGAGACCCTCTTCCTCCAGATTCTTCAGAATGGAAATCAACATAAGATGCACAGAAGAAAGGGACCTCTTTTATAAACCCATTGCTGACAGAACCCTCATAAGTTCAGCTGAAGAGCTGAGATGGAAGCAACTCCTTCCCAGTGTGGAAATAGGGCTCCATCTGGGAGGCCCTGCTACCCAAACAGACTTTGGACCCTGCTGGCAGAACTATTCCTAAGAGGCTCTGTGTGCTTGTGGGATTCCCCTCCTTGAGGCAGGAATATGTTGGCAGCAGCTCTTGCAGCATGTCACTCCCACCCTGTGAAAGCAGGCACAAGTAGAAAGCAAGCCAGCTCTGGCCTGTTTGCAAGAAAAGTTGGATTTCACTTTACAGGCATTCCCCCCTCAGGAATGCTTTCCAGAGACCAGCAAACAAGGTCCTTTCTGTTCTGAGCAGCTGTATTACAACCACCCAAATAGCAGGCAGATTGGCCACTTCCTGTAAACTTACATCAACAACACACCTTTGCCAGACTTGGCCGGAGATTCCTGTGGTCAGACACTCCCAGCTGTGCTTGGGGTCAAGCTCTCTAAGCTTGGACCAAGAGTTTTTTGTATCCCTGCCTGGTTGGTGCAGGGGTCAAGATCTAGTCATATCAGCCCAATCTTGCTGCTGCACAGCAGAAGACGTAATTGCTGCTCAAATACTAGAGCAGCACAGTCTGTCCCAGACCAGGCTGTGGGTCAAGAACAGTGCATCAGAGGTCATGTTGGAAGTGGCATTTGGGAAGAGAGAGTGCAAGAAGGAGGCTGAGTTCACTGGGGGGTGCCTGGCATGCCACATTGACTTAGTCAGAGGGAGAAGGGAGAGACTATCCATGGGACATTCCGCTTAACACTGCTTGTGGTCAGATCACACCACAGTAGGCCAAGGCAGCTCTCAAAGTTGGAATGTTCTGGCAGG
This sequence comes from Candoia aspera, assembly GCF_035149785.1. Lineage (NCBI taxonomy): Eukaryota > Metazoa > Chordata > Lepidosauria > Squamata > Candoiidae > Candoia > Candoia aspera. Next base: position 46,351,341 of record NC_086158.1, on the reverse strand, counting down.
CTGCCTGTTTCTGGCCAGCCAGACTTCCAGCCATCTCCCTACCTGGAACAGCAGTCTGTTGTGTCTCCATTTGAGCAGGGTGGGGTGCTTGCCTGTGATGTGGGCAGCATTCTGGAATAGGAGTGGATGGGTAGTGATTGCTTTTCCTGGCAATTCCAGTATTTAATTCTCTGCCGCGCAAGTGATACCTGAAACAAACCCTGTCTACTTGGTCCAACTAAATACTTTCAAATCTCATATACTATAGCAGCTAAATTAGGTTCCATTCCTGTTTAGTTTCTGGCAGCATGCAGAGCCTCCCTGCATGAAAGGCCAGCATTATGAGCATCAGAGTAGACTAGCCATCCAAGCAATTTCACATTTGCTTAGAAATAATCGAATTGAAGTTAGTAGGATTTTATTATCTTGTAAATGTGGCTTTAAGGCAAAAATTATTTAAGTTGCCATACCCTAGTCCTGTGCTTAGTTCATCCTGTACCTTATTTCCAAACAGACTTTGTCTTTTCAGTCTGTTACTTACCTCTTTTCCTGTACTCTGTGTCATTTTTTGTTAGAGTTGTTCTATTGCAAAACATGCCATAGAATTTGAGAACTGTTTAAGTAGCTCTAGAATCAGATTTAAGATTTGTCTCCTCAGTGTTGCTTTAAAGCCTGAGAAAAAGTGTGTAGTATTCTGATCTGAACTATGCAAAGAGGCTTCAGATCCAGTATAGGCCCCCATCAGCAGTTCCTTAAAGGAGACAGGCCCTTCCCTGGTCTTCCATAGTAGTCTGCATGCTCAAGAAAAAATGTGTGAGTTGAGTTCAGGAGGCATTGAAAGCATCCATGAGCACCCATGTGCTCATGGATATTCCCCTTGGATCAGGGTTTATCAGGTTCCCTGCCTCACCTGCCTTTCAATTTTCTCTAGTTTCTTTTAATTCTAAAAGAAGACAGGGAAAGCATGCAGGACACGACTTCTTGGATACTTTAAACTCATTAAAAATAGCTCTTTTCTGGGATATGTGACCAGGAAGTGGGACTTTAATTGGAGATGACAACACTAAGCTTTTACTCAATTGCATCTCCACAGGGGTAGGTTTTTCTGGATTTCTGGATCTTTTCCTTCTGTAGCCCCTGGCCTGATCTGGGTCATTCTTGAACTCAATCTTTCTTTGCCTACTTCATTTCCATCACCAAATTTGATCCTGCTCCATTCAGTTTTCAGATAATTATTGTGCTGAGGAAAGGCAGCAGAGTCCTGGGTCCCTCTATAAAATTTCCTTCCAATATTCCATTGGATTGGAAAGAATAAAAAGAAAATGGAGTTGGTTCTTGTTCTTTTTTGCCTCTGCTACTGATAAAATCTTATGTCCAAAAATGTTTTGCCAGCCACAGAAACTGAAGAGTACATTCAAACATATGTTAATGACCGTTATACTGACCAATGGCAGAAAAATTCCGGCAGGTTCTGCCAATTTTTATTAATCAGCGACTTTCACAGATATATCATATAGATTGCATTCAGAGATATCACTGTTGTGATTAGGGTGTCAATGTGTATGCGCACATAAACGATTAGCGTGCAGAACTCACTGGAGGGGGAAAAAATTGGCAGGCGAGAAAGGAACGAGACACATTGAATCCTGCAAAGCGCCAGCCTCCAGCATCATCTTTATTTACAGTAATTCCTCTGGGTCCCATAGACATTCTTAGAAAATAAAAGTGGTGGGTTACTGCAGCCCAGTACTTTGTTAAAAGGCTGCCTATCTGGCCGAGAAAAGGCTAGCTAAGAGCTACTTACTTATTTTGCAATATTTGTAAATCACTCTAATCCGCTGAAACTCTGGGAACGGTATGAGTATCATGGGAGCTGGAGGAGGTAACAATCAGCAATTTTATAGAGTTGCCTTCTGGTAATGGGTTCTTTGTGATTGCTCGTGCTTGCTGTAACAGTCACTTGGGGAAAAGTCAGGCCCACCCACTCCTCCCCCTCGCGGCAACCTGTGGTGTGAGTCCCATGATGCACTCTGAGAACTCAAGCATGGCTGCTGGCTCAAACAGGTTGGGGTCCCTGCTGTCAGTCATTGCCTAGTCAGCTGGACTTTCTTGAAAGGGCTAGAGGAGCTTGCTGGTCTCTTACTCTCCACCTTTCCTGACAGTTTAAATACAACCTCCCTAAAAGGCCTTACTCTGGCTCCATATCCTTTCTCAAAAACATAACCCCACTGTGAATCTTGTGGACTGCTGGACCCTCTGCAAGATTCAGCAGCACAGGCCTAAAGCAGTGCCAGCAGCAGATTTATTTTTTTCTAGGCTCTGATCATTGGCAGCCATGTTTAGATTTCACACGCTGAATTCTCCCTCAGGCACCCCTCCTGAAGTGGAGATAGGAGGAGTAGAAACGTGTTAATACAGAGTCAGCAATTTGGTTCAAAGCAAGAATAATTTTTAAACTAGCAGTATGTTTTCACATCAGAACTGCAATAATCAAAGGAATACCTGGCCATTGCTGATAGCAAAGTACAGTTTTTGAATGTGCTTATTGCACATTCCAAGACAAAAACTTGGAAAATCTGGTCCAGCCAATTCTGGCTTGGGCATCATGCCTGCTTCCCTCTGCTGATCCTATTGTGGCTCAGCTGCTTCTTTCTCAGGAAATGATGATTTAGCTAAACTCAGCTCTGTTGGGATTTTGAAGAACCATTTAATATCAAAAGTAGTCTTTGAAGCAGTGTGTATTGTTTGAATCAAGTCTCTATATACATTTTTGAACTGTACAACAAATAAGCCTTGTTTAACCTAGGTGACATTCAGGTTGTGTTGGATTACAACTCTTGTTGTCCCCAGCCAGCACTCTTATTGTCTACACCAGTGTTTCTCAACCTTAGCAATTTGAAGATGTGTGGACTTCAACTCCCAGACATCTCCAGCCAGCATGCTAGCTGGGGACCTCTGGGAGTTGAAGTCCACACATCTTTGGCCTTCCGGTGGGAACATGGTGGAGTGAGCAGCTGTGCCTGCAAGCTCCGTGGGCAGAACTGGCATCATGGCAGTCTTTTCGGGCTCAGGCTAGTTTCTCCTGAAGCCCAGGAGCGTTTTTCTGCACTGAGGAAAACGCTCGGAATTTGACCCATTTGTCCTCCAGATGGCAAGTTGCAGCCAGGAGATCATAAACAGCATCTGCGATCGATGGGTAAGACTTTGCCAGGAGGCTGGGATATCACCACTTCCAAGCCGCACTGCAGCCTTAAAGGGACATTAAGTCCAGCCACCCCATTTCTAAAGCACCCAATTTATTTATTTTTAAAGTATTTGTACCCTAAGAGAGGCTTTCTACATTAAGGAGAAACAATCTCTCTTGGTGCTTACTGTTATTTTTGTGATTACTTTTTAATTTTTTTTTAAATTTTGGATTTTGCTTTCCATCCAGTACTAAGAAGGGCTGAGAGTATGTTATCGTCTCCCTGTTATTATTTTTGCAATAATTTTGAAGATTTTAGCATTTTTCCTACATGTTAAATCTGCCGTTCTGAACTTTTACTTTCCTGCTGCTACTTTCTCTGGGAACTGTCTGTTATCTTAACTCAGTTCGGAAATTTCCCATTACCTTTCACTTCTGCCAGTTAAGTATCTAGGGGGCACCATAATTTACTGCTTCAGACATGGAGGATCTTAACCAGGTTTCTCTGACTTTCACCAAGATATTAAAGCAGATATTAAGAAGATTTTCTCTGATTCCTGCCAAATTATTATGCAAGACATTCAGAGCATTGTGGAAAATATGTGGTCTAAAATGTGCCATCTGGCTGGGGACGATGTGGATGAACCTGAAGAATCTAAAGTGATGGAAATGTCTCTTCCAAGAGTGAGATTTAGGCTTCTGTTGAAATTATGGATGAAATTGGGAATGCTGAATTGAAGAACTTAAACAGAGAAATTGAGCTGCAAGACATGAGAGAATTTGACTTTCTGATGGAATGTTATGGAAAAGAAGGGGTTGTTACATATGGGAGGTTTTTTGAAGAGAAGTCTGTGTTTGTGAGGGGAGCAGTTGGGCTGCCTGATTTCTTTAAGAAAATAGCTCTGTGCTTATTATGGGGATATGTAAATGTCTTGGTCTGTTTTGAAGTGGGCTAAGGGACTAAAAATATCTGGATGGTCTTTTGGCTTTGGATGATTTTACTTATCGTTAATGATTGGGATTATGATTATTAAGGTTTTTTCTTATTCATGTTTTTTGTATTCATGTTTCTTGTATTATTAATTATAATGGCAGACAATATACATGCTTTTTTATTTTTAATCTTTATTATAGTAGACAGGAATGTACAGAATAGCAGTAGGAAGGGAATAATTAAGTAATTGTTATTTTGGGAGGGAAAGGTGATTAGGTGATTTATATTTTTTATTTTCTTTTAATATAAGGGGAGGGAACAATGGTGTTTAGTGATTTTTATAATGTGCTAAGGGGTTGACTTGCAGAAATAATGTGATTTTGGTTTATATAGAGTAAGGGATTGATTGTGGGAAATTGCTGTATATCCTTGATGTTTAAAGTCAGAAGTCACTTCTTTCTGTAATCTATCTAAAAATTGTTCTCGTGTTTTCACACTTTGTTAGTTTTTGTGTGTGTGTGTGTTTTCTGTATCTTTTATCTTTTTCTGAAATTTAATAAAATTCTTTTAAAAAAAAAAGTCCACACATCTTCAAGTTGTCAAGGTTGAGAAACACTGGTCTACACTAAGTAGCATGATGCAACTTGTTGTCTAATATACTGAAGAACATCAAACTTGAAGAATGTGTCCACAGTACCTGGATGATTTCTAGTTTAAAGTCTTTATGAGGTAAGTTACCCATCAAATTGCTGTAAGAGTTTCCCACCACATATTCTCTGTATTGGATATTAGCAACACAGTATGATGGCTGTAAAATAGGTATCATCTGGGGAGATATGCTTAACTCTTTCCTTATTTCTTCAATCCTCAATTTAAATCTTCCAGTTCCATAAAGCAGCTGTAAACACAATTTATCTTAGGGCACCCTGAACTAACCACAGCTTCAGTGTATATCTTAGACAAGAAAAGAAGTTAAGTAGTCTTTACTGAAGGATTTTTCTGACCTTCAGTACAGCCACTGGGGGCTGCTAATCAGTATAAAACAAAAATGCAGGAGATATTTAAGCACAGATCTCCTGTGTCATGTTTAGCTGGAATGAGAGATTGGATCATTGCCACCTATTAAGGAGTCACTGTAATTCACTACAGTGGAATTCAGTTCCCCCCTGTTCATTGCAATGATAAATTTCCATTTCTTGTTCATCTGTTGTATATAATCCTCACTTGTCTTTTCATGGTTGCATTTCTCTTGGGAAAACAATTGCATTTTCCAACTTTTTAAAATGTGCTCTCTTTCTGGGAAAAATTAAGTATACTTCCCTGTCCAAGTATACATACATTGTTGTTGGAATTGCTTTGAGGCATGAAAGCTGGGTGGATGTTACCCCACCAATAATAAGAACAGACTAAGTGATCTTTGCAGAAGTACCAGGCACATAGGAACTTCCAGAAGAGACTTTTACTGCCCGATCATCTTGCCACACATTCCAAATTTTATGGGAGGATCCAGACAATAAGATCTTGTCCTCCACTACTTCTGGGTCCCCACCCCCCCAGAAAATCTGTAAAGGAAAGAAAGATAGAATAACTGTATGACGTCTTTTGGTTGATAAAACTAGCAGCTATCTGGAAACAGCCACAGGCGTGAAATAGTGTCAAGTTAATGACACCAAAAGCCTTACAAACTCTTAATTTTAAAACAAGGGTTTTGATCTTTGAACACTTCTATGAGGGTCAGAGCAGCATCAAAACAGTTTTGGTGAAGTTGGAGCAGTCATGTTGAGCCTGCAATGGGGTGTTTCAAATAAGTCAGACTAGAAATCTTTTGCATAGTCCAGTGCCTTAAATGGAGAATTAAGTGGGGAAGGTGGATATGTGTCTGCACATGATTAAGAAGAAGAGGCTGTGCAAGAAGTTTGGAAGTGAAGGAGAAATGACTGAAGAAGCAAGAAGATAATTTCTTGAGATGATGGTGCGTTTGAAAATGTAAGGAAGGAGGATGTTGAGCAAGTGAGGTGCTAACCTTTTTTTCTACGCCTTGGCATGAGAAATGGCATTAAATTTATGTCATAGAATGGATATGAATTCTATGTTCTTTCATGCCCTTTTGTTCCATGTAAGCCTTAAATATGGTTACCCTCTTGCCTCTGCAGTCCATTAAACCATGAAGGTTAACAGATTCTGTTAAATCTATCCTGTAGATTGCCATCAATTTCTCTTTTACTCTCCCTGTTCACCATGTTTCAGTTATTTTTGCTTCCCCTATGCCTGTCTGGTCCATCTACCGGAAACATTTAATATTCAGAGCAAAGATCACATAAAATACATACCATACAAATGATGAGGAAAAACCAAAGGAGGTAATAAGTCTAAGAAGATAGAATTAGTCTGATGTTGCAGTGTTAGCGTAGCATTGAGTTGGAAGATGGAGGTCTGTAGTTGTGCATTCAAGATATTTCATGAAAAATTACTCACCCCATGAATTGCGAGCTGGTGAGAAAATTGGCTGAAGAAGCTAACTAAGAATGTAATCACTGTTGGTTGCACAAATAATTATTGAACTTGTATTATAGTCACAGCTAAAATAATGTCTACAAAGGTGTTCAAATTGCTTTCCAGAAACCCCTGGGATTTCTCCATGAGAAAATCAGGATAGATAAGACTTGTTTTCCAGGAAGAGATCTTAGCTCTCATTTTTACTATCTTCTTCAGAGTTTCAGAGGAATCTTGCCTGCGCTCTAAGGAATAAAGACCATACCAAGACATTCTTGAGACAGAGCAAAATGACACCTTTCTCCATTCCATGCACAGAATATTACTTTGGTGGGACAGCAACTTCTATAACTTCTAAAGGCAACAGACACGCACACCTCTGCTCTACAGCACCTTACTGCTGCTTCCTGTCAATGTAACATGAAATTGACTTCTCCCTCTAAGAGAAGACTGATCTTCATACCACTACTCAATGATGCTGAGCAGCATGGAGGCTCCTTGGTGCATAGGATATATGTCTTTAAATCCTTTGCAGTATATAGAACCTTCATCCCAGATCCTAAACAAACAAGTCTGGTTACTGAAATTTGAAAGCCAGCTCAATTTTAGGATTTTTTTTATTTTGGAAAGGAAGGGCCATAGCACAGCAGTAAGACGTTTGCTTGCAAAAGGTTTTATCATCAATTGTTTTGTCACTAGAGAAATTGGGAGATGCTTATGCCCGCTACCTGGGAGAAATCTTGCCAATCCTTATAGACAGTGGCAGGCATCTTATTCATCCAGGTCTTGTGGAGGACCATTTCTATAAATCCTTTATTGGTTAATTATGGGGATTATGGGGTTTAGTTTCAACAATACTGGAATACAATCAGATTGCCCACCAATAGTGTAGATAATCCTGGACTTGATACACCAATTATACAATCTGGTACAAGGCCATTTCTATGCCCTATGTAACCCTGTCCAGGCCACCTTCCCACCCTCTCCAGGTTTGTTAAGGTCCAAGCTGAGCAGTCTGTTTTTGTCAACTAAACAATGACAAAATTGTCTGTATCAGCTGAGAGAGAAAAAGAGGCAGAGCTTATCAAATTTCACTTGTCTCTTCTGTTCATGAAATGGAATTTCACATCCATATCTGTCAAAGCTTGAACCATTTTGGACAGAGCACTTCAAAATGGCTGTTTTCACTCCATTTCCAGACCAATCTTCAGAAACTAGATTGAAGCCAACATTCAGTTGTGTTCACTTCTGTTGGCCTTGAAGCCCAGAGAACCCCATGAGCCAATCAGTTCTCCCTCCAGCTGAGAGCTCAGATGATGAGAATCAGCATCCCACTGCCCAAATTGCCACAGACCCTGGAGAAATAAGAATCTCTTGACCCACCCCACTTCACACAAAATAAATCACCACCAGCCCAGTAGCATTTTTAAAGGAGTTGTTGCAGAGGAGGAGCCACACTGTTGTGAAGGCTCTGTTTCTACTATTTTGGCTAAAAGAAACTTTTGCTAATTGTAAGGTTGGAAGAATTGTATATCAGCATTCCTGTGACCAGGTGCTTTTCCCAACAAGTGGAGCCTCCGAGGGGGCGTTAGGAAGGAGAGGGGTTAGCTAAGCTGTTTTCATCTCCCACTGCACCCCACATCCTCCTTCCACTTTTGAAGGAGAGAATGTTTCCCTACCCCAGTTTCCTTAGGTTCAGCAAGTTCACTCTGAAATAAGATGGGCTCCCTCACCAAGAAGGCCAGGCAGATTAGCAAAGCTCTGGCTTCTTATAATCCATTACAGGACAAGATTAGGAATGAGGGTGAGCACTCCAACTGAGTTCAGTTGTGAGGTAAGGGAAAAGCAAGCTTGCTAGGGAGAGGTAACAGTTGTGGTACAACTCCACTGTGGTGCTGGAGATCAATAAGGCACTGACTCCCAGCTTGGCTGCAGGCAGGCATAAATCACCCATCCATTCCTCTTCCTTTCTTGACATGGGCCTGAGGGCTTCTCCCTCCCCTCCCCTCCCCTCCCCTCCCCTCCCCTCCCCTCCATGCCTGATGGGTTGCAAGCTTCTGTCTACATCCAGGCTTTATTTGTTGCCTGGATGAACACTGCAGCGGAGTTGGCTGTGGGAGGCAGGTGCCACTTTGCTGTGACCAACTCTTCCACCTGATTTCTCCCTCATAGGCACACAGCTTGGCTCACTCCCACCAGAAGATCTGTGAACGTTCCCTTGGGATTTGAGGCATTACTGCGTCCACCCCTCTGTACCACTCTACTATTCTTTGCTATCCTGGGCAAGTCTAATGCTGCTGCTTCCCTGCTCCAGGCAGGTAGGCAGACTGGCTGTGCTGTTTCTGTGCTGCTTTCTCAGCTTGGCTTTGTCATCCGGACTCACATCGAAAAAGTGGATGCCATAAAAAACTCTGCCTGTGCATTCTGTCATTCAGCCATGGACATTATTATGTGGTCCAAAAAGCCTTTTATTGGCAGGGTCAAACTCCACAAAATGTGACACAAAATAGCACCTTTTGTTTCTCTTGGGAGAGTTTTGTGATTCTTCCCTGAGCAAGTGTTCCCCAAATAGTATTTTACCCCCCCCCCCTATTATTAGCCATCACAGTTCATTGCACATTACTGACTCCATAGTTACTAATACCACTCCACTTCCCTAACCTCTTAATACTTAAACTATAGCATGGCCCAACCGGTGCCTTCTCGCAGAAGGGCTCATAGGTGCCTATTCTGCATCCTTTGGTCTGACTTCGATTCTTGGGTGTGGAGGTGTCTGTGCCCATGGCAGGATGATAGCTCTTCTGTGCCAGAGGCAAGGGGGCCAGGGAGGAGGGTGTAGGTGCTTGGGATACAGGCATATTGCGTGCTCTATGCCTTTGGAGGGGGGGAAATGTGGGGGCAGAAAAGAAGACAGCTGTGGTGTGTCTGGAGATGAACCAAGCTCCTGAGATAAAACTTGTCAACAGATGGAGCTGGTTGAGGTAGTTTTTCTGGGCTGTGCTACTCACACACCCCTTCTGCCAGCAAGGCAAGAGCATGGGTCCTCTTTGCCACAGGGCTACTTTCTTAGCTGGGCCTGAGAAAGACTGCAGTGTCCCCCATCAGGTCATTTCAGTCCCATATTTGACCATAGCTGCCAAGCTCAATAAATAGAGAAAGCAGACCAGACAAGCTGGGCTGGGTAATGTGGGGCAAAGGAGTGATAGCCACAGCATGGCCATATAGACTGGATGTGGCAGTGCTGTGCATGTCAACCCAGGGCAAATGTCAGGGAGGGAAGAGGGCCTTGAAAGAATCTTTCTGCAGAGTATAGTTCTTGTGCTAGTCAGCACCTGCTTGGATTCTGCCATAGCCCTTGTTGTGTTGCTTTGAGCTGTGAGAAGATCTAGATCCAGGTTCCTTAGAGAATCCCAACTGCTTCTGGAATATTTGCCTTAGACAAAATTGCTGCTCAGTCTCTGCTGTGCTTCCTCATCCCACTCTATCTTGGCACCATACTCATCACCTGCAAACCAGACAGAAGAAAAAAGGAGGGTTATTAACTCAGCTGGCAGTGCCAAAGCGCAGTATGTATCTCCAGCCTGTGATACATGGTTTATCTTCCAACCATGGCTAAGGCTTTCTGTTGTGTTCATACCTGTATGGCATCCATGCAACCAGATACGATGTTCCTCATACTGGCACTGACAGCGAAGGGCATTGTTGGAAAAGTCAGACTCTGCTACCTCCTGCTTAGGGTTCACAACAACCTGGCAATAAAAAGGGAAGGATGGCTTGTAGTTCAGGTTGATAGCTCTCTTCTCATCTTCTTCTCTGTCCCCCTTCCCAGTTTTAGTAAAAAATGAATAAGTAAATCCATGACAAAGCAACTGACAATAGGGGCCAAATTCATGCCTAGGAGGTTGCTTAGGGGTGATACCTCTGTGTTCAGACCAAGCCAGACTTACCTGAAATATGTAACTCCCAGGTGGCACATCAGTGATATCTACCCACTGGCAGTCAATGTCATGTCTGTATGTGTCCCAGCAGCCTGCACTGACACCCTGCTCTCCAAAATTAGCACAGCCAAAACGCCGTGGCATTCCTAAATGGAAGAGAACAGGATGGGTGACAGAGAGTAGGCCCTGCCTCACTCACAAGATACTTCTGGTGTACTTATGAAGTGGTGCAAATGTAGTACTTGGTTCTAACTTTGTTACTGTTCCCTCTGAGTCTCTGCCATGAATTTTCTCTTACCTTCTGGGCAGTTGGTGTCCTCCAGACAGAAACTGGCCTTGTGTCCCTCAGCCACCTTGGAGCCATTGAGTGTCAGTAAGTCATAGTGAGTGAAAACCTCAATGCTGTGGTAATGTCTGTGGGATGAAGAAGAAGAATCAGAAGGCTACTGAAGGTCAGGATAAAACTATGGCTTGGAAGTAATGGGCTTGTCTAGGCAATAGGCAAATGGTCCTTCATGCTACTTGTGGCAGCAAGAAGCAAAGATCTGCTGAGCCATGAAACAGAGCAACGCAGAAGGATTAAGTGGGGCTTTTGGCTCAGCGGCTATTACAGCTCTTCATCCATGCTCAACCATAATGATAGCTTTAGCATAAACATTGCTATTTTCCCAGATGCAACAAACTGAGCTCCCATCATAAAAGAGCTTGCTGGGGTGGAATATCTTTCAGTGAGACACGTGAGCCTCAACTCACAGGGAGAGGAAGAGGCTAGTTTTAGAAAAGGAAAAGTAGTCTGGACCACATCTTGTTTTTTTTTTAAGTGAATAAACTAAAATACCGACGAACTAACAACAGCTTTCAGCTTCAAATTGTACAGGTGCATCAGATAGCAACAGCACTTTCATATGACAAAAAAACACATATTACTGGCCATGATATGTCAAGAACTGTGGAGTCCTTGGCGCTGAGCCTTGTTGTTTTCTTGCAGACGTTTCATTGCTTTCATTGTTTCAACACCTGTTCGCACTGAAGATGTTGCCTAGTCTGGCAATGAAATGTCTGCAAGTAAACAACAAGGCTCAGAGAGTGCCAAGGACTCCACAGGTCAACCCTGAGCTACAAATACTCGCTTCAATTGATGTCAAGAACTGCCCGCTACCTGTGGCACTCATGCCATATCCATGCATGACGGCCACTTTTGGGAAGAAAGTCAGCCCGACCCAGGTTGTGAATCTGAGAGGAGAAGCGCAGCAGGCGTCGATACCCCTCTGGCCAGTTCATACGGTCAGCAGAGGCCGAAAGGCAGCCTTCCTCATGGGCACAATACAGCATGTTCAATGGGCGGTCCTCAAGATAAGCTGTCTCTTGTACCAGCTGGGCATTCATTACCAGATCTGGGGCATCTAAAAAGAGAAGTGGAGTGTGACGTTCTAGATCCATACAGTGTAAGTTCTAGGCCCATACTGCTAGACAAATTGACCCCCATGATCCAACTACACCACTTTCTCCAGATTCATTCATTGTACTATGTCTTTTGAGCTCTCTCAACCTTCCTTTGCTCAACCTCAGCTTAACAAAACAAAACAAAATCTGCCTTTGCCCTAGGCAAAATGGTAGCTCTCATGACTGCTGCATTTCCTAAGATAGCTGCTCTATATGAGATCCCAGCGTGTTCACTTTAAGCATCACCAGGCTGGACTGTTCCTATTTCCACTTACTGCGGGTGCAGGTGATTCCTGCAGCAAAACGGCCCCCTCCATTTGGGCAATGCACAGGTCCATGGTGCTGACATTGCAGGATAGACAGTTCTGTGCCTTTACAATGCACACCACTCAGCACCACCTCAGAAGCATCTGCATTGCCCTGCCAGTACCATGTTTCCTGGAATAGGAGCAAAGGAATAGGAATCAAGTGAATACAGGCTCTGAATTTGAAATGCCTGTCTTGGGGTACATAAGCTCCCAAGCTTTCTTTCAGCCCTTGCCTAATCGTGACTAACCTGAAGGCATGGAACAGGAAGCCTCAGGTGCCACCTTTGCAACTGAGTAAGTAAACAACCTTGGGCTGGTGCAGCTCAGTACTTAAGATTATCAGAAAACAGTGCAGGTGAGCACTCACCTGGAGAGCATGGCTTGCAAAGCCCAGTCCCATCTGCCGACAAGCAACCATGGCCTCCTTGAGTCCCCAGTGTTCTCCACACACAGCACCCCAATGGAAGGCTCTTCCTCTGGGCATCAGTACTTCCACAACACCTTCCTCTGAAGTGCGCCCACCAGCTAGACGGATCTGCACAGATGAAAACTGGCTTAATAGGTCAGACTAATTATGATGTAGTGAGATGCATGTTATAGGTGAATCCAAGGCTACGTTGGCATCCTTAGGACTTTTGAGAACTCGGGTACAAGTTTCCTGAGAAACCCATAATGGGTTGTATGAAGGGTTAACAGCCATTCAGATTGATAAGTGGCAGCGGCTTTCCTTTGCAGCCTGCCAAGTTGTGGTACCCTATGTTTTTCCGAGTAAAACATGGCCCCAGCAGCTTTTTATTGATTCCAAACACAAGGACGGTTTATTCTTTCTAAAGTCAGGTATGCTTTTTTTTCTGGGCTGCTTGGCAAGAGCAGCTGATCCCCTCCTTGTATTATTCATTCCACTCCCTACTTTGGGGATACAGGGCTTTAGCCAAAGAATTGGATCTTACTTGACGTTGGGCATCTGTTTGGGGTACGTTGCAGCGGACAGCTGCATCATTGTCATGCCGGCATCCTGTCTGGGCTGCTTTTTGGGATCTGCACTCCACCAGCGATCGCTCGTGTCCCCTACACCGCACTCTTGTTAAGTGGATAGGACCCAGGCCTGTAATATGAGTTACTCTTAATAGGAATGGAATCTCACCACATTGTGTGCCACATACACCATACCCAAATTCTTCCCCATATGCACAGCTATCAGCCTGATTTTCTCTCAGTAGGGATACATGGATCTTCCTATCCCCCCTTCTTCTACATTGGTCCCACAATTCAATATTCCCCAAATCCATCCTTTTTTTCCTATCCCTGAAGTTTCTCTCTGGTATTGTAGAACTTTGTCACCTTTTCTGGGTTTCACTTGCCCCCGAGAAACTCCATCAGATGTTTCTTAGGAATAACTTGTCCAAAATCCTCCTTCTCCTTCAGTATAAGGCATGGAGGCAGGAGCCTACTTTGACCCTTGCCCCACCCAGTTTATGCCTTGTCTCATCCCCTCCACTCACCTTGGCCCAACTGTGCTCCAGAAAGAGCTTCTCGTGCAGTGCCATAACCCAACTGCCGACACACCACGCTGGCAGCAGGTAGATTCCAGCCTTCGTCACACACAGTGCCCCACTGGCTACCTATTAGCACTTCCACACGCCCTTCACCTACGTGTGCACCTGCACGGAGACGCACCTTGGGTTCCTGCTGGAGTGGAGATAGAGATTAGGAACTAACAAACAGAAGGGAGGGTTAGTGTGTATTTGTGAGAAAGGAATTCTTGTTCTCTGTCAAGAGCATCTAAAGTTTTCAACTTGTAGTTCTCCTGTCTCATTCTTAACATTTTATGAAAGGTCTAAAGCCACACAGATGTCCAAACCCCTTTGGTTTTTCCACTGCTACTCTAGGATAAAAAAAACTATATAGGATCTATTCAGTGAAGCACTATAAACCCTTCGTCTGAAATCATCCTGACAAAAAATTAGACTGGCCTTGCCCCAGTAGAGAAGTTGCCAAATTATCCTATAGTTTCACCATGGTCAGTGCTCTTCACCATGAATACTTTGAGCCTACTTGCCAGGATATATGGGCCCCTATTTTTATTCTTTGGAAAATGGTCTTCTATTTACCTGTTTAGGCTTGCCATGGCTGGATAGCTTGGCTTTCCTGGGCTGGAATTCAGGACCTGCTATACAGCTGACCAAAGCATGCATACCATGTGGGCAGGCACTTTGATTCTGAGCCTTGGGAAGCACATGCAGCTTGCATTCACCCAAGTGAACCTCAGTGCCCAGGCACTTAATCTGATGGATCCAGAAGGTATTCTTCTTGCTCAGGCTTTTTAAGCTGCAAAACAAGGGAAGAAATTACTTCCTTTTGTCAGATAATCATCCCTCTGGCCATCTTCCAGAAGGCTTTTTCCATGGCTGAATCGAAGTGCTATCTACCCATCCTTCAGTTGGCAGAAAACTGTACTAGCGTGAAATTTGCTGTCCTCATTGTCAATGTCCTGTCTATTGCCTTTGTTTCAAGTCACTGGAGTCACCTGACTTTGTTCCAAGATGACAAAGCCTTACAGAATTTATACATCTTGAGTCTGTCCTTCAATGATGTCAGAATAAGGAGGAAAATATTGCTTTAACACTAACACATGACTTCAGCCTGTCTCATTCATGGCTGGTAAGAAAAGGATGGCCACATCATGGGAACACAGCAGAAAAAGGGCATGTAAACACCATCATTAGGTGCAAGTGAGGAAAGGCCTTGAAATTTAGTGGATTAACTGCTGAAGGGCACAGGAAGCAATCATGCAAATAAACTCTAGAGACCCTAGAATCTCCTTTTCCCAAATATTGAGTACCACAAGGCAATAAAAAATGAGCCAACCCCTTACCTGGACCTTGGATCCTTCAGCTTCTGGTTCCAGAGTTTCCTGAAAGGTCAGAAGATCAAATATAAATGCACTTTGGCAGCAGCATTAAGAATGCCTTGCAGAAAGAGTAGATATGTCACTCAGATACTTCACTACAGATTCTTTTTGTTGACAATTTTGAGATTTAAAAAAATAAAATAAAACTCATTCTGAACTCTTATTTCAACGAATTACCAAATACATTGAAGCAACGGTGCTTCCTATTCTCATTTGTTCTTTTAGGAGAGTTGGCAGTAGTACCAATGGCAACTGGTTCGTGGCATTACCCCAAAGCCCCTTCTACCACTGAATCTCTCAGTATCTGCACAGATGTTTCCATAAACAGACTGTAGTTCTATGGCAAGCATTATAGAAAAGTGCCATAGAAAACGGAGAGCTACTCGAAGATGATGGAGACCAAAACTCAACATCTTTACCAATGTGGTCAAGAAAAATGTGTCTACAGGTCATGTTGGCATTCAGAGAATTTGTTGATCTTCCTCAACTGGGCACTCTCCCACTACCCCATCAAACATGGCTGTGTTTGTGATCTAACACTTTGGGAGACACCACAGCAAGTTAGGATGGTCTAGAATGTGACACTGGAGTGCTAGTCCCACAGAATCGGTGCACAGGCTAGAGCCAGAAAATGCAGGTTCTGCTCACCCCTGAAAAGCACAGGCTTCACTATAATTACCTCACTGCGGTTTGGCTGATCCCCATGATGAAATGGCTCTGGCACCCATAACTGCTCATTGCAGGACTGTATTTAGCAAGAGAGTAGTGGGTGGAGTGTAGAAGATGAACAGAAGGAAACAAGCGCAAGGAACTACCACTGTGTGGGGAGGAAAAAGTGCCCACAAAATCACAGGAATTGGACAGGCCTCTCATGAGAAACAAACAAAAATTTTAGATGAGACAGACAGAAAGACCATTGTTGTCTTTATAAAAAATCACCTGTTGCCTTATGCTGTCCCATAAGTTGCCCATTAAAAAGTGAGCCCTCGTGGTTCATGCTCATCTCTTTCTTCATCACAAATATAACATTGCATACGTAGCCCTTGTACTTCTCACTCTTACCTGTAGAATCCTGTGGCCACCTGTCCTTCATAGGGGAATCCTAGCATCCCACACAGTACACGCGTGTTGTTTCGAGTCCAGCCAGCATCGCACACCTGACGCCAGCGTCCCTGGAGCTTTACTTCTACTGCACCTTCTGTGACAGGGGAGTTTAATTTGGCCCGGGCCAGTATTGGCTTGATCTGCACCTCTTCTACTTTTGAACCCTGCCCAAGGGAAAGATTGGATATTAACCTCCATTTTGGGATTGCTGTTAATGAAAAGCAAGCTAATCAAATGCACATGCTCATCAACACTGCAGGGACGAGTCGCACTGATCTTCATTTCGCATTAGGATTACATTTCCATGGCCATTAAACTCAGAGGGACTTCCATCTAAATGTGCATGCATAAGCTGTTATCAGGGAAAGGAAGCAACTCCAGCCTCACCTGCAGCTGGATACGTGAAGCAGCAGAATTGAGTCGGCGTGGCCCTGTGCACACCACACCACTATCTTCATTGTGGTTGCAATCAGTCACCCCCCAGCCATTGGATGCACATTCAGCCAGGGAGCTTTCAGTACCTGAGCAGCGCATATTGTCCAGCCAGATGGGGCCTGTGGATACATAAGATCAGAAGGAGAAGCCCTGGTCGTTCTCTTCTGTGTTTAGTTGCCCTAGCCTGATCTCATTGCCTTTCCTAGGAAAAGCCATACTGCTTCCTGTTTACAATTATAAGCCTTGTCAGTCTTTCAAGACAAATGTTACTTGTAATATACATGCATCATTTAGAGAAGCCAAGCAAAGAATGCCCAATCAGAACAAATAATGTACATATATTTGATGAGGCATAGGAGAGGTATAGGAAAATGGGAACTATCTGGGTGGAGATCAGATTAGATTAGCCTTCCCCAACTAAATGCCCTCTAGCTGGAATACAATGCCTATCATTCCCCATCAGCACAGCTAATAACACCTGCATTCTAGTGTATCTGAAGGGCATACATTGAGGAAGGCTACATTGGTGCACCAAATGAATAGACTGGTTTGATTAAAAGGAAAAAAGCACAGAGGATGTGGGATGTCTGGCCTTTCACAAATTCTCATCCTAAATACAAATGTGTTGTCAAGAAGGACATTTAATTTAAGATGAGCTTACTATGGCCAATGTGTTACTCTTTTATTAGACTTTGTCTCTACCTTTCTCTGGCAACAGGTCTGGCACTTCCAGACTTTCACCTGAGGTTGAAGTGAACATAGCCCTGAGTGCCTACAGTATTGCAAGCAGCCCATTTGCTCTATGGTACTGTTTATGCTGCCTCTTGCTGAAAAATAAGAATTTGGGATGTGTGGCATGTGATCTCCCCCTTATTTCAATTCATGGTGGCCTCTGAGCCAATGCAAAGTAAAATCTTTCTGGTCCACATGATCCCAGTGCTCAGAACAGGAATATACATATCCCGCTAACTTGAAAGTTAACCTTAGAGCTTAAAAACTGGACCAATAATTGAGTACTTTCATACTAAATACCACCTTTATTTGTGAGTTTCCAGCTCTTGGCACTGAAAGTGGGTATCCAGGCTCAGCTCTGGCAAGACTAAGAAGTGCTTGAGACCAACAACGCTCTTGGGTTTCTCCATTCCTGCCCCTCCTTACCATCTCCTGGGCCATATTTGGCGCTGTGGGCCCAGTTTATGGCCTGTTCATAGCCCAGCTCCCTGCAGGCCACACTTGCCACATGGATGTTGAAGTCATCATCACACACTGTGCCCCACTGCCCTTTGTACAGCACTTCTAGCCGCCCTTCGCCTGCTTGGCTCCTGGGCCCTACCAAGCGCAGCTTAATTTTGGGATGTTTTGCCCAGCTAGGTACTTGCAGGCAGAGTAGGAGGAGGAAGGTAAGAGGATACACCTGCAGAGGGAACATCTCTGGTCCAGCACTGGTGGAGATACCTGGGAGGTGAAAGAAATTGGATCAAATGTAGCTTGGGAAAGGAAAGGGTCAATGGGACATCTTGTCAGAAGGTTCCTCTTTGGTTTAAAATGAACAAGACAATTTATAGCAACAATATAAAAACAACCAGGAGGAAATGTTATTTAAAAAAAAACAGGAGTAGCAAATAATAATGTATTGTAAATTATTCATTAAGCACTTAGCAATGTGGATGTATTTTAAAAAGACCCAGGTTCTTCCCCCTCCCCTTGCCAGAAGGAGAATGACCAACGGGCAGATGGGGAAGCATGCATGGACATGCCCGCCAGGGGTACAGCACAACATCCCAGCCACCCACATGAGCAGGATGGGGCCTTAGCGTCTCCTCCAGAATCCTGCCACATCAGAGGAATGAAATGATTGGTTGCTTTTCTATATTTATGCCTTGGATCTTGAGAAGTGGCAGAGGATGCCCCCATTTCTATCTGAACACATGATGCCTTTCCATACTAAGGTAACTCAGGCATAGCTTATGAGGAAGAGACAGCCACGCAGACACAGTATACCTTGTCCCATCACTGCTTCCCTATGCCCGCTGACCCCAACCTCACAGACTTGACTGAGGGGGTTGACTTACTCATTCCACACTGGTTGAGGCTTTACTAAAAGACACGTTGGGTTCCTTGCCCTCCTTTCCACCCCCAGTTCCACAGGGGCTCTACACACACCAGTTCAGTGTACTTAACCAGGGCAAGTCAGAGGTGCTTAGTATTTTATTAGTATTTAGCATCTATAGTCTGCTGTTGCTGGTTTTGTTATGTTTTTTCTTTGGGGGCATTCAGTATGGCTTAGCCTGCTTTATGACTCTAGCCCATCTTCAGCTTATGATCCAATGTTTCCAAGTTAAAAGAATTGTGCAAAAACAGCCTCCCTCCACCACCACCACCTGCGCGCACGCACGCACACACACACACACACCAGTATCCAGAGTAGGTCTTGTAGGCTGGTCAGCCAGTTACTCACCTGCAGGCACTGAAAGAGGGGAATAGGTGCTGTTCCCGGAGCCGACAGAACCAGTTGTCAGCAGCTGGATCTGACGGGGGTGAGGCTGGCCGCCCGCTGCAAACCTCTGGCTTCACAAGGTGAGGGGAGTTGCCGCCAAGTTCCCGTGGAGACCCCGGCGGAGAGAGCGGCCAAGGCGCGTCTTCGCCAGCAGCCCGTCCCGTCCCGTCCCGTCCCACCCTTTTTATCCCCGGCATCCGCCCTTCAGCTCTGGCTCCTGCACGAATCTGGGCAGGGCAGGCGGGCGCCTCCGTGGTCTCCGTGCCCGAGAGGACGCCTCCCCCAGTGGGGCGAGAAAGGGCCCCCGGCCCCTCTGCTTTCGGGTATTCCCGGGCAGGGTTCTGCCACCCCCATCCTCCCACCAAAGGAGCCGCAGGACCTCAACAGCAAAGCAGCCCTATATCTCTTTACCGAGGGAGGGAGCGGGGGGGGGGGGCAAGGGGCGGCATGCTTCACCTGTTGGGTTTCTGCGGCTGTCCAAGACGTCAGCGCCCAGCAGTAGGAAGGGCAGGGAAATGCTGTGCAAGAGGAAAGGGAAGAAGCAACATTGCCCCGAGCGGGAGTGGGACGGTTCACATTGCAGGGGTGGAAGATCCAGTGCCTCACCTCCCTGCAGGTTCAGGGATGGGTGGGCCCTAAATCGGGGACCTCACACTAACCCAGTAACCAGGACATCGGAAGAACAAAGCGGACTGTGAAAGCAGGGCCGCAACTGGTGGAGAGGGGGAAACCGGGGCACGTGCCCCGGGCGCCGTGCTGGCGGGGGTGCCAAAATAGGCGTGGAATCCATGTTTGCCCTGGGTGACACAGACCCTAGTTGCGGCCCTGTGTGAAAGGCTATTGCAAGGGGATGAAGAAGAAATGATTCTCAGGGACGTCGCAGTGCTACCAGATCTGAGTTGCCAAAATCCAGATAACCCCCAGGTGACATAAGGCAGTAAGTAGTGGTTTCTGTATCTCTTTGCTGCCACCTAGTGGTCATCTGGGTCTTCACATCCCTGATCTGGTGGCCCTGGTGCAGTGCTTCTTTCCAGAATGACCCTTGCTGCACTCAGAATGTCCTGCGCTTTTGCATTACGGTCTGAAATAGCTCCACTTCCCTCCCTAATTACAACCCAGTGACTGAGAACGGAAGACGTTTTCAAGCACATATTGAGTCTCATGTTCCTCTATGGTCTTGCCTATGGACCAGTCCAATGGCTGCAAATTCTGTAAACATATAAAACTAGATAAAAGTTCCTGATTGGTGCCATTTGCATATTTATGCATACATCCTCCCAATCAAAAGAAAGGTCATTACTGCAAAGTCAGCATATATAAGCTGACCACATCAGTTACAAAGCTAGTAACAAAATGCTAGGCTGGATTTGTAGTAGTAACCTTCCCCCACCTCCAACCCCTTTTCTGGAGACTTACAATGTTATGCAAACTCAGCCTGTTTGGTTAGATTATTGTTCACTGAATTAATTCAATACCATTAGATTTATGTGAACATAGCTATACTTGTCCTCACTTAACAGTATCTTACAAATAAAGGAACTCTGCTATGCGTATGGCAGAAAACTTATTGCGATAGAACAATCCTTCTCAACTTGGTGCCCATTAAATGTGGCCTGGGAGGAAGGGTTGCAGGTGAGAATAAGATGGTGGAGAAAGAGTCCGTTAGCCATCTGTCACTGATTTTTCTTTTCAAATTATACCCTGCCCCATAACTGAAGTAGTCTCACAACTAGCCCGCCCCCCCCCCCAACAGGTACATTTGAAGTAGGTGTGAACTTTGGTGGATTTCTTTTTGGTTTATCATGAACATCAGGTGTGCCCACTTGATAGCATAGCAATGATAGTTGTACTTCTGAGGAAACTAGAGACTGGTCACTAGACAGCTAAGAGCCACTAAGTAAGGGATACTACTACTCTTATTTTAGTTCTTGCTAGCAACCTTCTTCTTTATGCTGTTGTTCAATGTGCCTCACCTCCAACAAGAATAAAATTAATCACAATCTGTACTACAATCAATCTTGAAAAGAATTGTGATTCTGCTGAAAGGAGTGGCTATCATCAGAACCGTGGTTTGTGCTTCACAACCAAAACCAGCAAAATATGTATATGTATATGTATGTATATGTATATGTATATGTTCAGGATGAGGTTAATTTCTTTTTAAATGACACTGAGATGAACTTGAAGAAAGGAAAATGTAGACAGCTCTGGCATCTCCAGTCCAATTACAGCCTTGTTCTGCCTTAAGTAGAACCTCTTTAGGATAGGCCATCTGATGCTGCCCTTCAAATATTTTAGCCTCCATGTTCATTCAGCCCTATCCAGAAAGGCCAGTTCAAAGAATTACAGGAGATATAGTCCAAAACATCTGGAGGCTCCCAGATTGCCCACCATTCCTTCAATGCATGTACTGCTGAGCACCATCACTTCCAATGGTACCAACAGGAATGAACTTTGGGATAGATGTCCAAGCAAAACAAGCAAGATCCTTCAGCATCTGCAGTTCAGCAATTTTTTAGCAGGCTTACTGAGATAAAGTCATCAGCAGCCATCATGATATTTTGGTTGTGTTTGGGTTGGTTTCATGGGCAATAATTGGATGTTTCCATGATGTTACTGAGATGTCACAAATGCATCCTATCATTAAACAGAGCTTTTGAATGCCTTGCTAACATAAACTGATTTGCTTATGATGTTGGTATTATGTTGGAGACTGGAATTCTCCTTAACTGGTGTTTTTTAAAAAATGTCTATCCCACCCACAGCAAATATGTCTCTGGAAAATATGGTTAATTTCCCCCCATCTTCAATTTCTTGGGGATAATAATATTATTGGGTGGATTGAATATTTTTAATGTGCTAAGAATATGTGTGGTTCAATGACAAAATGTAAACTTTGCATGCAGAATATTCCAGGTTCAGTTTCTAGAATTTTTTGTAGACATGTTCAAGACTCCTTTCAGATTCTCTAGAGAGCTACTCCCAGTTAATGTTAACTGTGGATAAATGTGTCATCTAAACATGGATACATTTAAGTTCTTTTTGCATTGAGGGACCTTCTAGTTATCCTGACAAGTGAAACCCTAGATTTCTGCTCTGACATTTTCCTTTAATGGTGCCACTGCCTATCCTCTCAAGGTTACTCCCTTTTTTAGGATCAGGCAGATATCAAGCTTTACCTACAACTGTGGCCCTCAGCCTGCAACCTGCTAGATGACTCAGTCTTGCTCCACATTCTTTGTCCTTGATTTTGACCCACAGCTCCCTTTCATCCAGCTCCTCAGTTCCACTCTTGCTGTGATTTGCAGGACGGCTGCCTCCTCTGAGTAGCAACACATACGCAGCCCCTCCTGGAAGCCTGCTACTGGTTCACATTCTGTGGCCTCATCCTGGCAGTAGCTGCTCCCTCCCCACTAGTCCAGTGGAGCAATGAGCAGTAAACAGGAAGCATGTTGCCCATGCCGTAGCCCGCATCCCAGGCAAAAATGTGCTAGTGGCAACTGCCTGTTTGCTCAGAAATTAAAGAGTAGGTTGCTGACATGAGGAGCGGAGCGGGGTGGTGTGGGGTGGGGGGGGGGTGAGCCTCAAAATAGCCCTGAGCTCATCATTCTGGCAAGCCCTTCTCTCTCTCCCTCTTTTCAGGGAAAGACCCATCTAGGACAAACTAGGCAATTCTCTGCCTAACCCCACACTGTGCCCTCCAGCTTTAGTTCCCATAAATGGAGTGAGCCCCACCCATCTGCAGGGCCCAGCTGAGAGAATGTGGTCTTACAGGATGACCCCAGGGAACTTCTTGACTGCTTTCCTGGTGAAGCTCTGGGGTCTTCTCTTGTCAAGCCAGAGGCTGGCCACACAGAGCACTCTCTACTTCTGTCTCCAGCACATGGCTTCTGGTGAAATGACACCAGGGGACTGAGCAATTGTCAAAGCACCAGGTTCTTCCAAAGGTATTGCTATGACCCAGGGCGCGGTCAGCAGTTCCGTACAAAACAAAAGAAGAAGGCAGAGGGGGAGAGTGAACCAGGAGAAGGGCTCTGTTACCTTCCTGAGAAGCAGAAGGGCCACTCCTCTTGTGTAAGGGGACTGATAGCAGCAACTTTTCAGCCTACAATGTCAACTCTGGAGAGATTTGCCAGGGCAGACCAGTGCACAGGGATTTGTAAATATTATGGTTCCCTGTCCTGATCAAACTGAGCTAGCAGATTTCTTATAATCAGAGGCCCAACCTCTGTGTGATTTGAAGCATGGAAAAAACAGAGTAGATGAATCAACTTCAGAATGACACTTTAATGTAACTGCTTTCATTTCATCATTTATTTATCCAGATAAAATCTGTTCAACACAACCTTTTCCAAACTGGCATCTTCCAAATGTGTTGAGACTGCAGCTCCCAGAATTCCTGTGCTGAGTTAGCACAATTAAGTTAGTTAACTTATAGTTAAATTTGGAAAAGATTGATTAATGCTAACAGTAGCCATTTCTTTGTAATTCAAGGGATTCCAAACTCCATTCTTTCTCTGTCCTCAAAATAAACTTTAAAAATTGTGAGGCAAGTTAGGCTAACCAAAACTGACTGGTCCAATATCACCCAGACAGCTTTGAAACTGATTTGGGATTTGATCCATTGTCTTTCAAGTCTTGGCCAGCTTTTTCCTGATCTTATGTCCAAAACTGTGAATAAAGCTAGACTTTTTGAATAAGCAAGGGGAATAATATAAATAACGGAAGATATTTATTTGGGAATACAAAGAGAGAACCTAAAATCATGTCTATAAATATCTTAGCTTACTTGTGCATAGAATTAAGTTCAGAGATAGAAAAAATACCAAAGTAAGATTGATACTAATGTTACAAGATAGAAGGAAGTTATAAACATATTTGTATAACTTTTTTTTTCTCCTCTAAAAATGAGGCAGAGGAATTTTCCCACTGCTGAGTTAAATTGCTCTCCATCCATCCTTGAGTTTGCAAAAAAAACTCCGGCATAAAATTACACGCTATTGCTAATCCCTACCCTGCCTCTATTGTGTCTATTCCAAATGATGTTATCCTGATTATGTGTACATAGTGCAAGCTAGGCAAGAAGTGATGATGGCTGAGTCCTCCAGCTTCGCCACCCTCCTTTTCAGCATGTCACCACACAGGAAAAACCTCTGCCAATCAGGGCACTGCAGCAGGAGTTGGCGGGGTCCAGCACCAGGATTTTGCCAGGGTCTCCAGGCTGCATTGTCTGCTGCTCACCTCCTAAGCTCCATTCTGCCATAATAGTTGAATATAGTGTAAAACAAAAAACCAAACCAAGTGTCACAAATGGAGCCAAGTTGCTGGCAGTGGTTGTTAGGGGAGATCACTTTTATTTGAAATCTCTCCCCCTTTTCTTCCTCTTCTACATAGTAACCATTCCTTTGTATTCTGAAAGTAAATGCAGAATGGGGAAAGGGGGGGCAGTATTTCACTCTTCCTATTTCAGCCTGTTACATTATTTCATGTTATGCTATTCAGGCAGCAGCAACATACCAAGTAGACTTCATGTTTTGTGTCCAGCTCTTTCAGGGAATGACTGGCAGATGGGCCTGACCATGAACCAGCAAGAAGGGGATGCACCTGCATCAACCTGGATAATAAGCATCTTTCTGGTAACTTATACTACTGCTCACCTTACTTCGCTTCCAATGTCAGAGCTGGAGAATTGTAATAGGACACATCTTGAGGATGCTGCTGGACAGCATCAGAACAAAAGGGAAAACATGACTTTAGCACCAGTACAGTACAGTTAAGGCTGTCTTAAGTCTGTCTCACTGATGGACTGGGGAATGAGATGAAGGCAACGTGGGGATGAGTGAGAATGGCTGTTGTCAAGGAACGACCATGCTGTGGTCAGGTACAAGTAGGGACAGAGGGAGAGGGAGAAAGAATTTCTCAATTAAGGGGCATTTACTGAACTTAGAAGGAAGTCATTCTTCTGAAAAGTAGATTTTTTTCACATCCTGGAGGTCCATACAAACCTCACAGCACGTTGTTCTTCGACTAAACATATTTGGGGGGTGGGGGTGTACAAATAAGAACTATGATGCAGCAGCAGGAATGGGGGGGGGGGTGAGGCCTTTTTCCCCATGTGGTTGCCTTGTTCCAAATTCCTCCCTCCACCATGCCATTTGTTTGGGAGAACAACAACTATTGTGATACTTTCACCATGCTCTGCCTTTCTCCCTCCAAAGAGCCAAGAGCCCAGGAGGTGGATGGGGGCTGCGGCAAGGGAGAGGGGAATTCACCTGTAGCCTGTCTCAAGTCACTCCTTTCCCTCACAGCTGCTTTTCATCAAAGAAAAGGGTTTGGGGGATTCAGATATCAATTTACTCACATCATGACTTGTTTGGACTTGATGTTAAGAGCTGGTATCATCATCTTGTGTGTTTTAGCCCTGCTCTAAAATAATATTGGTTATGACTCAAATGGTCCACCAAGTATCCTGAAGGAACAGAGTGCTTTTAAGCATATGGCTCATACCAGCAACTTGGTTTCAGTATCAGAACTTAATCCCATCTTTCCCAAAGAAGAAGCCGTTGCCACTTTCTCTCAGGTGTCCTAGCTGAGAATACGGGGGAACCCACTGTTCGTTACTATTTCTAAATATTTTGAAGCAAACAACACCTGCAAACTCATTGTGCCATGCCTTGTCATGCCCAAGCCTTCCCTGGGAGTTATGTTGAGACCCTTCCCCCTCCTGCTTTCAAGAAAGGTCTTCAGACTTTCCATAATCAAGACTCCGCTTTTCAGCCAGTCCACTTCCCTCTGAGCTACTCTGAATAACGGTTTAACTCTTTTCATTTGTTTATTTTTTACTGTTAACTGCCTTGAAGTACCCTAGCGATACAAAGGCAGGATATTAATCACATAAATAAATAATCAATCCCTATCTGCCTTCTCATTTCTTAGAAGTGATCTAGCATTAATATCTCAACAGGCAGGAAACAGTGGGAAAATGACTCCGGTGTGGTCAAGAGGAACACCAAAAACGTTACAAAGAAAAGCAAATCTTGCTTCCTCGCCCCCACACCCAAGACAAGCCAGGTTTGCTGCTTTGATTCTTTGATTCCATTCATGCCTGCACCAATGCCCGTGCAAAGGAAATATCTTGGGGGGCCCAGTAACTTATGGGGCCTGTCACCCCACTGATTTAGTCCACTTAATTCCAGCACAGAACAAACGAGCCTCTTTCCTCCCCATCTCGCGCGAGAGGCCTATTGTCAGCGAGCGACCAAGAGTTCCTTCTTCTGCTTAATGAGACCTGCCGTCTGTCTCTGGACTGATTCAATTGTGCCGCACATGCCGACACCTCTCGGGCTTTTATGGGGGAAAAGGGCTGCTCCTGGACGGCCCTGCGACCAGGGTACCTGGAGCCAGAGATTAAAGCTGGATCTGTCCTTCCAGGCAAGCGGGAGTCGCCGACTAGGGCGACGCTGAGCTTCCTTTCCTCCGGCACCTGCTTCTCGCCTCTCCCCGCTGTGCTGCGCGTCCCCCCGAGCGCCCCGCGGCGCTTTTTGCCCCTGCGGCCGCCTGCGGGGGCGGGAGGCCGCCCCGCAAGCGATCGCCCGGACCCAGCGCCGCTCGCCCAGCCGACGTGGCAGAGCGGGGAGGAGTAGGCGCCCCTCCGCCTTCTAAGCGCCAGGCCGAGGGGAGCACGTGTCAGCGCCTGGGCTCGGGATGTGTCCTGTGGTTGAGCCTGGGGAGCAGCTCAGGCAGCGCTAAAAACAGCTCGGGCGGGAGCTATTCTCAGCCCGTCAATATTTATATAGCTGTCTCAGGTGCAGCATCTCGCTCCAGGGAAGTTTTTATTTAGGGGCTGGTGGGAGTTCCAGCGGCGGGTGCGATGGGGCGAAGCATCAGCCGGCGGAAGTGGCTTCGAGGCCGAGCCAGGGAGTAGGAGAAACCCTTCGGTCGCCGCCGCAGCGAGGGAAAGTGAGGGGCGAGGGCTGGCCGCTTGCGCAGCCAGGGTGGGGCGCGAGTACTTCCAGGCTACAAAGGCGAGGAAGGGGAAATTGGCAGGGGCCCAGGGGCGCGGCGGGGCCGTAAGAACCCCGAGACCAGAAGCCAGGGAGGGGCTCATACTTTACACTGCTTCGCACACAGTGCCCAGCCTGCAGTATTCAGAAGCTCTTCTTAATGATGGCCAGGACGGCGTTGGCCCTCTTTCACTCGCTCTCCAGAGCTACTCTTTAAGGCAGTGTTTCTCAAACTTGACAACGTTTAGGTGTGTGGACTTCAACTCCCAGAATTCCCCAGCCACAGTCTATTTTAGCCCCACAGTCTATATTAGCGGCCATCACATCTGATTGCAGCGAGTTCCGCAGTTTAACTGGGTTGCATAAAGGAGCACTTTCATTTATTGGTTATGAATTTCCTGCATTTAGTTTTAATGAGTGATCCTGTTTTCTAAACTATGAATGAGAATGACAAAAACGTTCTTCTCTCCCCTTTTTCTATATTATGCATGGTAATATATTCCTCTAACCTGTCTCTTCTTTTGCACCTTTTCTGGCTCCAGGTTATGCTGCTGTTTGATTGGTGGGGTGGGGTGGGGTGGGGTGGGGTGGGGGAGGCTTGGAAAGTCTCCTCTTCCATTAGAAACCACACCCTATCTCAGAGTAATATTGTACTTTTCACATGCTCTTCATAAGTGCCAAGGCTGTAGGTACACCCTCCTTTTTGTCATAGATTGTGGCTCAATCTGGTCCAATTCCTCCCTCAGTGCCGAGATCTAGAATGACCATTTTGTTTCTACCAGAACCCCTGTGGTGAAAAAGCATATAACCCAGTATTTCTTAATTTTGTCAACTTTAAGATGTGTGCACTTCAACTCCCAGAATTCCCCAGCCAGCATAGCATGGCTGGCTGGGGAATTCTGGGAGTCAAAAGTCCACACATCTTAAAGTTGCCAAGGTTGAGAAACACTGATCTAACCCTTTGAGCCCCTGCTTCTTAACCTGAAATGCTGCATAAGAGTCCATCTGTATTCATATCCATCTATCCATGAAGCATTTCTGGATAATGTTAAACCTTTATATGCTAACCCTGTGACTCTCCTTTGCCACCATCACAGCAATCAGAGGAGGTCAAACACACGAAAAACCATTCAACAACTTGAAGCAGAATGCCAGGACAATCTCCTGAGACTAGAAGAAACCTAGCAGATCATCTTTGCCAATACATATAGTGTGTAGCAAATGAACTGGCACTGCTTTTTCTTTTTTTATTTATTGCCCCTAACTAAAGAGACTGCCCCCCCCCTTTCTAAATGGCACGTGTAAGTAAGAAGTCTCAAGAAATACACAAGGGGATGCAGAACCAAGAAGAACTTGCTGTTTTCAACCTGCTGGGTGAGATGAATGAATCCAGCCAAGGACCCCTGAGTGGCTGCATTCATGCAACTCACTTAAATTGGTTACAGTACTGAATTAAATCATTTTCTAGGTTGGCACAACATATTAACTACCCAAAGTGGCTGGTTTTGCACAGCAATGTTAAGCCACAAGAAAGCCTAACCAATGTTAAAACTCATCAGCTTTTGCATGAGGTGCAGTTTAGTTATTTAAAGCTTTAACTGACCTGGTTAAGCATGTTGTACAAAGACAGCAGTGAGTTCCATCACCCAGTCTGATTTGGAAAGGAAGGCACTGGGAAATAATTGCTGCTGTCAGCTGTGTTCTTAAGAAGCTTCTTCAGAAAACAGCATGGCTTCTTTGCTTCTAAAGGAAGGCATAGCTCCTGCCGTACGTTCTTTGCATTGCTCTGGCTGCCTTTTCCGGCATTTCCAGTAGTCAGCTAAGAAGCTTCTGCACATGCAGTTTAACAGAGGCATATGCAGCAAACCACATGACATCAAAATGGTGACACAATAATACAAATTTGCCTTACCGATTTGCATCAGGATGCTTGATGCAGATAGAAAGTTGCACTGTTTATGTGATTACATAATCTCTCCCTCTCCCTGGATGCCTATGGCAGGTGGGGGAAAGTGAAGCACCTTAATAAAGTGAATAGGGCTGTCTCCATGTCCTGATGAAGCTGACTTGCACAGGCCTGTTCTAGCCCTCTCTAATGCCAGTGCTTTTTATGGCAAGAGCATAGAGAAGGATTGTAGTTTAAACGTAAAGTTGATGTGGAAGTTCTAGATTCAGCTCTTGGCATCTCTAACATAAAGGGATCAGGTAAAAGGTGATGAAAAAGATGTTCTCTGCCAGAAACCCCAAATAGCCATTGCCAGGAGGGGTGGAGGACCTGAACCTGGTGTATGTTCCCTTAGTAACATGTTAAGATTTGCATCTTCATGGGCAGACACTGTAGGCAGAAGAAGGTAAGATATATTTAGAGAATGAACTCAAAAACATTTTATTAATGGTGCTCTCATGACCCCAGAGGACATGTGGCAATCAGGCTGAGCCAGTCCCTTGCCAAGCACAGAGAAACAAGTGATGGAATTCCACAAGGACTACACTTAGCACCAAATCAAATACATAAAGGATTGGACATTTCAGGGTAAGCGGAGAAGCAGGGAGACACAGAGAACCAAGCAGGAAAAAGAGTGCTGTTAGTATGCCTGAACAGCTGAAGCATATTACATGTGAAGATACACAATGTTGGTTGGGAAGTGGATGCCCATCTTGATTATTCAGTTGTTGAATTTCCATGAAGAAAAGAGAGGCTCCAGATGCCTGGGATCTGGAGGCTCCTTGAGTGAAGAAGAGTCTAAAATGTGGATTGCTTGATTGTTGTGCTTTATAAATCATGACTCATGTCTTAACATACTCTGTGAAACTAACAAGATTATGTAGCCACTAAACCATAATTAGTCAACTCATGGCTTAGCATTCTGTGTAAACACATATTTCCTGGGAACTCTACTGAGAATTGGATTTTGCCTTTTCCTTGGGACATGAGCACCCATTATTATCCCTCACTAATGCTTCCTCTATTAGCATTTTCTGTTTATGGGTATTGGCGGATGGCCCATATCTTAGCTTCAGGCTAGGCCAGGTCCCATATATCCATCATTGTTAGACATTATGTTGCAAGCTAGATGCTGTGGGCACAGCACTTGCCAGATATTGCCAGTGATACCAAAATAGCTGTGCAAAAAGTGAACACAATACAGAAAAATGAGAAATACAGTTGCATTAGTAGGACTAAGGAACTGCAGTAGAGTAGGGCTACTCTGCACTTGCTCTTTTAAACACCCTAAATTCAAGCAGCAATGCTTCCCCCTAGTGGCCATCTTTGGTTTAGCCAGCAAAGGAGTTGCACAGACTTTGTGGTCTGTTGGATTATGATGAAGTACAGTACAGTAACTTGTGTGAAGCAGTGATGAGCTTTCGAGCTGAATGATTGTGGTTAGAAGTTGTGCCTTATATATTGTGTGAAACCATCCACATTCAGTTTATTCAGTTAACTATGGTTAAACTAATCATAAGAGAGCCAGTTTGGTGTAGTAGTTAAGGCACCAGACTAGAAACCGTGAGTTCTAGTCCTGCCTTAGGCATGAAAGCCAGCTGGGTGACCTTGGGCCAGTCCCTCTCTCTCAGCCCTAGGAAGGAGGCAAGGGCAAACCACTTCTGAAAAACCTTGCCAAGAAAACTGCAGGGACTTGTCCAGGCAGGCTCCAAGATTTGGACACAATTGAACGGTTAAAAAAAAAACACCAATCATGGCTTAGTAGAAAGGTGAAACCCAGCTTTTGATTCCTTCCGCTGTGCTGTTCTGTGTTCAATTCAGTTCAGAAAAGTTCCTCCATTAAAGCACCCCCTCTTGACCAGATATCACACAAGAATGATTCCATGGGATGTGATATATAATGGGGCCCTTTACAATTTTCATATAAATGAACATTTATATACTTTACTATGAACCATCAAGAAAAGCTAATTGTTCCTGCATTTATTCCTGTAACTGCAGCTATGGCAATGCACTGTGGGGAGAGGGGCAGACTTGGAGTTATCAAGGAAACACTCCCAATGTGAACCAGCAATGGCGATACAGAGGGAGTAGGTGCCCTGAGCTGCATTACAACTGAGACCGGATATTTGGGGTTGATGGTGTCTGGGAAGTAGAAAGCTCTATTCATTATTTTATGTAATGTGCTTCCTGTTTCATAAGAATAAAGCTGATATTTCATCATTTTGTATGATGCCTCATGCTACCTCAGAAATTATGTGGCTTTATATAACAATCTTGTCAGCCCTAGACTATTTCCTTCTCCTTGGAAAAGTCCACCAACTCCTGCTGCATACAACCTCCATTTATTTCAATTGAGGTTTGTGCCAGGTCCTAAGGAAGCCACATTGAAATGAATGGCTGTTGCTCATAAACTGCAGTTGAGAAAGAGCACCATGAGACTATTGGCAATGCCATCCACAAACCGCACAACCAGCATTGTCACTGCTTGCTTTGAATCCAGCAGCCAGTGACTAACGTGCTCCCATGAAACAAGAGAAATAGTACAGTATTAAAAAAAGAAGATTGGGGAAAGGGAGTGTTTTTCAAACCCTTTATTAATCTCTGGGCATATATTTTCTAGTTGGCAATGATTTTATAATTGGTTCTTCATATGAAATTAATCCATCATACACAGGGAGGGAAGTCATGGATATTCCTTATTATGACAACACACTTTGGTTGCAATCCATGTGTAAACTGAGGTGGAATATTAGCTTTAAACTGATTTATTCCCACTGATTTCAATTGAATGGAACTGGATAGCAGCCAAGAATTCTGGCTCTGCTGCTTTGTGACTGAGATTAGCCTGTGCATAAAATCCAACCAAGGCTGGATCAGCGAGGGCAGCTGGCTTCTGGCCACCTCTGCCTGGATTTGCAGTCAGATTGCAGAGAGGTGTTTGCAAGCAGCTGCTTTTTGCTAGTGAGAAATATGGCTCTTTTGGACTCTGGCTCAGTCAGGCATATCTCGCTTTGGATGGGGAGCACAAGGTTAGATGACATGAATGGCAGCAAACTCTTCTTAACCCTCTGCTAAGGTGATTTTGTAACAACTTGGCCTTGGTTTTGATCTTCTGGAAAGCATGACTCATCATATACATTATAAGCTGTTTCTCAGGAGCAGCATTTCAGAATGCCTGTTATTTTCACAGGTCAAGAAGCAAAAGGCAAGACACCCCACAGCGCAAGATAAATAGCACAGCTGGGGATTTTGGAAGGAAAGATGCTGAAGGGTAGTCCAAGAAAATCTGAACTCAACGGACCTCAGTACAATTGGCTTATTCACCCAGAGAGAAAGCTACCCCATGGGCTCTCCTTCTCTCGTGACTCTAAGCATCCCTCCAACGATCCAAAGTAGTAGTAGTTGTGGAATAAGATGCAGGGATAAACTCTTGGTTAAATAATACTACATGAGAAGTGTATTAGTTGGTTATAAAGTAGAAACAGAATTGCCAGAAAAGCTCAGCTATTGCGTTCATGGCATGTGTGCATCCCACTTGAAACAGCTGTGGCTATTACTTGCTTGGTGGCTGCCACTCCAGGAGAAATACATCATAGCGGTGTATTGAGCAATTTGTGACGAAAAAATATGAGAGGGGGCCATAAGAGCAGGCCCCCAAATGCTACACAAGAGAGTTCGTTTCAAAGGCTTGGATTGCAGATTGCAGAGTGCTCTGAGCCAAAGCAGTAAATCATCCTGGGGGTTCACAGATTCTTGAAATCCTCCAAGGCCACTCTAGCAGCATTGCGTCCCACTGCTCCCATTACACCTCCTCCTGGGAAGAAAATTGAGGCATTGAAGGAAGGAAGAAGAGGCTTGATCATAATAGAAAGTAAAATGGCAGCATTCTTGGAAATATTTGTGATTGACAGGCAGGCCTGAACGAATGACCCCCAACTCTCTCAACCCAACTAGCAGTCCCTTCTAGAACTACATGGCAGAAATGGGACCAGAATCAAGCTTCCCATGAGACCATGGGCAAACACCTTCTATGTCGTTTTTATTGCAGCCTTGCACATACCACTCACACAATCCCTTCCAGACATACCAGGATGAGCACCACTTCCACAGAGGTATAGGCCTTGGACTGGAGACTGGTAGCTGGAGTAAGATGGCACTGGTCGGGCAAAATATAGCTGATCCAAAGACATGGCTCCATGGAATATATTCTGAAAACCAGAGGCAGTGTTAGGTGAGACACTGCTGAAGAGACAGGGTTCTTTGTCCACTCCCCAGCATGGGAAGAGTCAATCTATATATGCTGGATGATTTGACTCAGGGAATGGTTATCCTGTGGCATTCAAGTTTTAAGAATAGCACATAGGAAAGATTTCCAAGACTATTTTATTGTCAGAGGCAGGAAGGGTCAAAAAGTTCCCTTATGGTGACTTGTCAAATCAGCCTTCAGAGGGTGGGCTTTGTTTTTGGCAAGGCTACTGTGTAAGTATTAAGCTATGTAGTCTCCTAAATTGGTGGGGTCTTTGGGGAGTGATTCTCAGTAAATACATACCCCACCAGGTAGGCCAAAGATCTGTTCAAGGTCTGGAGGTGTTAAAACATCTATGCCAATGATGGATGCCTTGAACCCAGGTGCGTAGGCTTCAACACTGTCAAATACTACAGAGAGAGAAGACATCTGGTAGGCACCATAAGTCAAGAGTAGAATAGAACATCCCAGCATTAATCTGTGGCATGTCCTGGTTGAGCTGAAAAACCTCTACCTTTAATCTCAGAATGCTCCTCCCAGTTACTGTTGTAGAGACTTGAACAGTTGGATCCATGGTCTGATACAGTATAAGGCAGTCTTGTAATTGGCCAAATAGGATAAAACGAGACTTGCCTCTTGGTTCAAGGCAAACCAATCATCATTTATGATGTCCCCCTTTGGGGGAGATGGGCAGTGACAGAAATTTGAAATATTAAATAAATAAATAAATTTATCTAGGCTCCCCCCACCATCTATCTTTTAGACAGGCTGGAATGTAAACCCTCAAGAACACAAAGCTATGAATGCTCTGTGATTAAAACCTTCAGTTGCTGCTAGGCTCCTGTTCATTCCAAAACTTCCCTGTTCATCATGGAAATGCACATGGCTGTTCTCAGAGGTTATCTCTGCATACAAAAGATAGCAACTGAGAGCAACAAATCCTTCTAAAAGAGTAAGGGAATTGACATTTTGTCAATGATATAGTAGCAAGGTTTGCATGAGTACGAAGGGTATTCTTGCAAATGGAAGATACTCCTTAGGTAAATGCAACATTTGGCCTTTATATCAAGATTACTCCCTGCCAGGTTTTACCAGTTGGCTGTACCTCGATTGGTATAGCTCTCACGGTCATGGTGATCCCACGGCTTTCCTTCAGCAAGCAAATAGGGGGTGTATTGGGTAAAAAGTGAAATCACATGGCAGCCTGGGGGAGCCAGGGTAGGATCCAAGACCGATGGAATACACATGTCAATCATGGGTCTAAACAAGAAAAAAGGCAAGCTGTTACTCTTATCCCTGAGTCACTGGCTGAAAGTTCTCTTTCTGAGGCTGCTAAGATCATGCCTTGGTTTTACACTAACATGCTGGATTTACTGTAATACAGTCCTGCCAGC
Source organism: Candoia aspera (assembly GCF_035149785.1). NCBI lineage: Eukaryota > Metazoa > Chordata > Lepidosauria > Squamata > Candoiidae > Candoia > Candoia aspera. Next base: position 46,316,524 of record NC_086158.1, on the reverse strand, counting down.
ATCTTGTAACAAAAAGAAAGTAAGTGAGGTACTTGGCACCAAACCAAGAAGATAGCCCAAGCCTTGAAACAAATCTTTGAGAAGACCTAAAGTCTTCTTTGTCAGGACAAAGTCCTACAAAGTCTAATGTCAGGACAAAGTCCTACTTGTTTCATACTCCATACTGACTTTGCAAAAACTTGCTGAAAACAATATGTATAAATCCAGGGGTGAACAAGAAGTGGCACTCTAGTTCTTGTAGAATGTCAACTCCAGCATCATCTTTAACCAGGCTGGTTGGTGTTGCTGGGAACTGAAATTCAGCAACATAGGGAAAGTCAAATATCAACCAATCCTGGCAAATACTAGTAGCAAATTCAGCTCCCAGCTTGTTAGTTTGCATGGCAACAGTCATATATAGAAGGGAAGTAGCAGTTCATTTGGTTTCTAGAAACAAAAAAAAGTATGAGAGAGAACTGTGGCAGGGGGCACTGTGCATGGCGTACTGACCAATTACTAGAAGGGGGAACTAGAAGGAAATTGGACAGATGACAGATTAAACAGAAAAGACTGGTCAGGAACACCACCCACGTTTTGTTGATCCCAGGCCCCACTTGCTATTCTCATAAAACCAAGAAAATACAAATTTGAAAAGGCAATTATCATTATAGATAAGAGATGTAATCCTATATTTGGAGTACAGTATGTGACCTCAGGCATAAGGCTTAGTGTTCCAATTTTATTTATTATGGTACTGAAATAGTATTCTATAACCTAACAATGCAATTCTACATACAATTTACTTGGGGGTAGGCCTCAGTGAATTCAGTGAACTTAATTCTAGTGAGTAAACAAGCATATAATTGGGCTGTTAATTTCCTTTCTACACAAAGCACATTGTAACAGATTGAGTGCCAGGGTGAATTACAATTCTGGATTTTCGATTGTATTGTGCACTTAAAACTGTTGAATAAATGATAATACTGAGAGATGGGGAAAGCAGTAAACACCAGCAAAACTCTTTGTTGTTGCAGAGAGATGGCAGGGAAGATCAAACCAGCAATGCAGAATGTGAATCTAAATTAGAGTTTCTGCACCACATTCATAGCAGGGGCAAAGGCCTGACAGATGCTCCAGTGTCTAAAATAACTAATGAAACTGTGTAGATGCATGCTTATGTAGGAAATTCACAGTCATATAAATATACCAGAGAAGAACTTGACAATATCCATTTGTTTTGCTAGAAAATGGGCCTTAACTCATTAGACCAGGATCAGATCATGGTAAGGCTTTAGACTAGGAACTCTGGAGACGTGAAATCTGTGTTAGCAGTTTGGAGTTCTGTGCTCTCAAGTGTAGGAAATTTAACGGCAGGTCACTGCCAGGTTGAGTACTAGGAAGGCTCCTTAACAGTATAACAGGGAGCAGGTCCACCCACGGCAGTTTTAGATATTCATTAAATAAGAATCCCATATATCAGATTTAAGTTGGCTTCATTCTCTTCTGTAGCCATTACCCTCACCCCTTGGCTAGGACAGAGTAGATTATAAAGCTGCCTTCCTCAGAGCTACTAGGACCTCATTTTCCATAATTCTCAACCACCAGTCTTTGTCATGTTGACTGGGAATTATAGGAACTGGAATCTAACATATCTGAAAGTATCCAGGTTTGGGGCGGGGGTGCTCCATCCCCAACTCCATTGCAGCCACTCAGCATTGCTGATCATACCTTCTAGAGGGCCTCCCATTGCAAGCATCCTCAAAGGCCTGGTGCAAGGCATGGATGTTTTCACAATTAAGATGGATGGAGCATTGATGGTGAGGCAAGGGATCGCCATTGGTGGTGTTTGAGACTGCCAGAAAACTGGGCAACCGATCCACAGCCACTGGGGATATGGGCAGTAAAAGTTGATATTATAAACAATGCCAGGCAGTACATTAAATCTTAATTCTCCAGATACTTAACACAGCATTCAGGAATTTGCTCAAAACAGATGTTCACAGACAGGACATGGCTAGATAAATTGCAGATAAAACAGAAGCCATACTTATGCAGAGCAGCTGCCTACTGCAGAACATAGAAATCAAGGCCTATATAACTTCCGTTTCAGGGTTTAAATTCTACGCCGTTTGCATCTACCTTTTCAAGTCAACAGAAATTTGGCTATTTTCTCCTTTGCCTTGAGATTGGGGGACTTCTGTTCAGTGTTTACAAAACTGTTCCGTCTAGCCTGAGAATCATTGGTTCCCTCCTTGTTAGCTTTGTTCTTTAAATCAGCAGCCCCCAAAAGTTGGAAGAGGGGCAAACTAAAATAGACTTCCAATTATTTTGGGTTTACTCCTCCCCCCATTTTGATTTACTGGGAAATTGAACTGGAAGGACAAAAAATAATTCAGAAAAAAATATATTAACAGAATGCAGTGAGAAGAAAATATTTCAAGTTCCCCAAAACTCTTTGTATGATTGAATGATACAAAGCATGGGTGGAGGGGAGTATCTTTTTTGTCTTTTCCTATTCTTCACTACATGCCATTTGTACCATCCAGTCTGAAGAACAAATCAAAAGTTTGCCCATGATTCTGTAACGTTTCAGTTGGCCCTATTAAAGATGCTACCCAGTTACAGATTTTTGTAATTTACAGATCTAATTCCTTGAAGCAGTGTGGCTGATCTCGAAAAGCTAAGCAGGGTTGGATCACATTAGTACTCAGACGGGAGGTAACCAGAAAGTACCAGGGCTATAGTATCATCATAGTGTTATTAGTGATACTGCTAGAGGCATTATAAACACTCTTTATTGTCCTCTGAATGACAGTAGGCTGGAATTGTGAGGCAGCTCTGCCTGTTGTGCACAGGACCATGGAAATTATTGTACCACTAAGGACCTTTACATGGAAGCTTCTCACCTATCTACCTCCTCACAGTCCTCACCATTGATCTTGGTGACTGGAGAGCATGTGTCAAACTGTGAGATTCTCTGTACAAACTCCAAGGGCAGATGCTCCTAGAAAGAAGAAACACAGATACATGGTTCGGAAGCAGACTTGAAAATAGTTTGGAGTTTAACTGCCCAAACCCATTTTTCTCATTCTTCATATATTTATATTATGTAAAGACTGCATACATGATTGCCACTCACAGCCACTCACTCCCCTCATGTACACAGTTGCCAAGGATTCAGATTTGGAAGGATACAGTATGACAACTGTCCTAATAGTAGCAACTGACCAGGATAAGCTTTACTAAAGGGAGCAGTTGACCAAGGGCCATGACACAGTGCCAGATCACATATTTTGTATTCAGAAGGTTCCAGTTTCACAGGTCTTCCTAAACTATTATTTCAGATCTAAATGAGGTAAAAGACTAAAAGGGACCCCAGTTGGTACCCACACCCCAGGTTGGGCAGTTCATTGACAGAGAATAAGGACTTTATGCCAGAGAATATGGTGCCCCTAGTCAGTATCCATCCCTGGAATACGACAGAACTGGAGGTTCGGCATAGTGCAATATTTAAAATGAAAGGAATCCACTGTTCTGAAAAAAAAGTATGAATCAATACACAACAGTAGAACGAGACAAACCTTCCCTAAGGGTCTTCTGGCACCCTTTAGATGTGCCAGGTATTAGCTAGGAATTCTGGAACAGGTTGATGGGGAAGGCTATACTTGAAGCACATGGCTCAGACCCTTCTCCCTTTCCCTTTGGAACTCCTTCCTCTTTCCAACTATTAGCTGTCACTTTCTTTTATATGGTTTAAAGGAACTCTCAACAATCTTATTTTCCTGAGACTCCATAAGCAGTTCAGTTCTCTTCTACGCAAATTATAATCCCTGCCTTCTTCTGGGTCCTTGATGAAAGAGATGCATATTGCTTATCCAGAACTAGAATGCAAATAGACCCATCAATCTAGCCATCCTGGTTTCTAAGAGAAGGAAAAAATAAGGGTAATAGTGATGGCTTTCTAATAAGTCCTCCTCAGGACTTCCCTGTTTTGTCAGAAAGTCAAACTTACTTGTGGAGTCAGCTCCAGGAAGGTATGATGTGGAGATGCATTGGACAGCACCAAGCGACTCTTCACTTCAGTTCCATCCTGGAGGCAAACTCCTTGAACCTTCTTATCAGAACTCAGGAGAATCCGGGCAACTGCCTGAGGGGGAGAACAAAATAATCAGCAAACAAGTATGGGTTCTCACATGACTAACACAAATGTGCCCACTTAATCTGGTGGTAGAAAGGATCCTGACTTCAGTCTCTCCCCATCATAAAGAAACCAAAATTTGAGCCTTAGTCTTGTGGTTCAAATAGAACTCTCTGTCCCACATAACAGTGAACAATTGCATTTGCTGCCTATTTTCTTGTTCCATTGTTGTTTGTCAGAGTCCTCTTCCTTGGAGGCACTTCTCAGATCAAGATTTGAAAGATCTACTCACCTTATCAGTGAAGATCTCAGCCCCAAGCGTAGTTGCAGCATGAGCCAAGGCCCCAGAAAGTGCCCCCATGCCACCAGACACATAACCCCAGGCACCCTTGCGTCCCTCTAGCTCACCCATGACATGGTGCAGCAGAACATACCTATGGGAAAGACCAAAAATTAGGGACTGCCAAGTAATACTGTGAAGATGGCCAGCAGCTTGGGCTTGTCTCTGACTTTTTGTATACCTTTTTAAAAAAATGCAAGTCTCCTCCCTCAAATGCAACTTAGTCTTTATAACTGTATGTATTAGAATAATAACACTTTCACTCCCCAAGGACTTACAAAAATGTAGAAGCGTTACAGAAATGTTATAAAGCTTGATATAACTTGCTAACCATTTTTGCTTGTGTCCAGCAATGCTGATACATAGACCTGATTGCTATTGATTGTCAACAAAGTATAAAGGCTGGGGGTGAATATGAAAGGATGGGAAATGGTAGATGCAGAGACAGGAGGGAGAGGTTAGGTTGGAGAACAGCAATAAGAATTAACAACAGTATTATTACCCACTGCCTGGTGTGTGTGGACCAGCCATGGCACCAATCACTGCATCAGTGGCCAATGTTGCTTTTAAGGGCTCTGACTCAAACCAGAAATCCAAAATCTGCAAGAAGAGGTATCAGAAACAGGTTTTGTATGGAACCCCTGAAGGAATCTACACATTCCATGTCCTCATCACCTTCCTCAGACCCATAGGTCCTTAGGCTAGTCCTAGGATCCTCTTACAGGTCACATTAAAGCTATATAGAATTTATTATTGAGCACCTACTGAATTGTGGAGATTGCACAGTTCTATCCTAAAGAGGTTGTGCAAACAACCTCCCCGCCCCCATTTTACAATCCTGATCAGATTGGCCAGTGCCATTCACCTTGGAAATGGGGGCTGTGAGAACTTCATAATACTGTGGAAGTTGTTTTCCCAAAGCAAATCCTGGCAAGAAGAAAACAAGGTGATTTCAAATACAGAACAAAAAAAGGAAAACACTCCTGTTAACCATCCCAACACTGTCTGACACAAAGAGAGTTTTACAGGCACAGAAGATCCCCAATAAAATGGGTCACACCAGGAAAGTTCCTCTCTCTTTGCTCGTCTTCCACTGTTGCTCATACACAGCTGGTGTTCCAGGCATGCTGCTTGGGCACTTTCAAGTTCACAATTTTTTGTTAGCACACCTTTGGCAAAAAGCCTTCATGAAGCCCTCCAGAGGTGACTATATTAGCGCCAATTCTCCCCTATCTATCTATTTTATTTATCACATTTTGTCACCACCCCTCTCCCTCAAAAGAGGGACTCTGGGCAGTTTACAGTAAAGCTAAAAAAGATTGAAATACAATAAAAACAAGGTATCTTAAATAAACATTTAATGCTAATATTGCTGTTAATACGTTAATATTGTTGTTCTTTCAGCAATGTTGCTGCTTTCAACAATCCTAGTCTTAGGAAAGATGCAAAGTAATCTTAACTAATCTAGCATGGCCTTCATTCTTGTATGTGGATGTCTTTGGGCATTAGGAGTGCATGTGAGTGTGCAAACAAGCACAGCCCTCAGTTTATCAGCTGATGCACCTTCCAGGGGCTGTATGGTTGTTTTGTTGCTCCAAAACAGGAACAAGTAGCCTTTTGTTGGCCAAAAGTCACACATTTTTGGGCTAGCTAAAGTCACACATGGGTGAGGCTAGGTTTGGTGGAGAATGTTGGGGTTCCTTTATTTTAAAGCAAATGCTAGTTTCCATGTGTTTCCTTCTCAAAATTGAGGAAACTGTGGGGCCAGTTTTTAGTGACAAATTTTAGTGACCAATATTCATGGTCAGAATATTCTCTAAGGGCTGCAAAAAGGGAATCTAGGGTTTACATGTGGCCCTGGGCTTCAGGTTACTCACTCTTACCTTACAGCAAGGTAAGAGGAGGGAATATTAACTCAGGTATAAAGTCCATGTGACTGAGTGAGATTCTAGTCACCTACATGATCCAACACAACAGTCACTGAAGAGAGGTCTGGGTATGCATTCATTCTGACCTCAGGCGAGTCCTATCCCAAGTGGCAGGGCCTGGGCCGCCTGCCTCTCACCTGCACGGAACAGGGCTTGCAAACCCCTCAAGGCCCTGAATCGCTGATGCAAGGAGCCCTGGGTGAGTGCAGCTACATCCACTGGGCAGATATCAAGGAGAGGGTCAATGGCTGCCACCAAGCAGCTCATGAACGCCTCATACTTGGGAAAGGCCTGCAAAGGAAAAGGAAGAGGCAGACTTCTCAGCTGAGACTCATTCCTAGAACAAGCCTTTTCTTGCAGATGAACACCCCAAGCACTCACAAACGTTTAGGCTTAATTTCTTGTATTGTATGACTGTGATACGCTCTGCTGCTCTTTACCCCTCTGGCTCCAAGATCAGTCACCCCAAATACCTGGGCATCCTTTAGGGAAAACTGGGCAATCTGGTTCTGTGTCTCAGCCATGCTGTTCCCCAGCAACAGCGAGCAGGGAGCTTTTCCACCCTGACTGTCCTCCAGCACTGGAGTGAAGGAATACGGGTCACGCAGCAACACTTTTAAGCCATATTTCTGCAAGACAGAACTATCACACACATGCAGTATGGAGTTTTGTGTATAGTGCTCAGACATATGGGCAGCTGTGCCAAAACTGTGCATTACACAATGGTCCCAGAATGACTGTTTCCTGGCATACAATAGAAGGAAAATGATCTCTTTACACCACTAACAATTGTATGAACTGCCACCAGCTAATTTAGGCTGCAATCTTAAAAACGTGTATGTGGCGTAAACTCCATTAAATACAGTGGGATTTAATTCCAAGTAAACCCCTCAACATGAAGAGGCTCCCTTTCTTAGGCCTATTATCTGCTAGTTTCTAATTTCAAGAATTTGCCTCCTTGATGACTGAGGTGTTAATCAAATAGGTCACTGTGATTGACTTCTGGCTTGAAGCTGAATATTAATTTTTTTAAAAGGCACAGGGCATGTGAGTCCCTGTCGAATTGGTAACTCTGGACAACTGGAAGAGGAGAGGCACATGGGATCAGGATATAACAGGTTTCAGGAAAAAATGACAAGCAAAATTGGAAAAAAGACACCAAACAGGAACCAACCAGTGCTATCCATACCTTCAGCTCCAGCTCATTGTAAATCTGGGGTCTCAGCAGACTGAGCAGGTAAGAGGCCCTGGAGAAGCGAAAGCCTGCAGAATAGTGGAGGTCAGGTGCACCAAGGAGCAGAGGTCACATGTTTGGGAAAGGGGAGCATTGGATATGTTTAACTCTTACCTGGGATAATTTCTTCAGTGATTGCAGCACCTCCCACAATGTGTCTTCTCTCCAGCACTACTGTTTTCAGCCCTCCCTTTTGCAGATAGGCAGCCTGGGGATGCAGTGGGTGTTAACTTGGTCCTGAATAGTCCCGCCTGCTGCTCTCCAGGAATCCCTGCTGCGGAACCTCATAACTGTAAGACCAGGTATCCCCAGTGAAGAACAGATTGCCCCAAAGCATAAGTTAGGCACTGGGGACCTGTTCCAGAAGCCATCAGATGTGAGGTGCTACCTCCTTCCAGAACCCTCAGTACTTACAGCCACTAGTCCGTTGTGTCCTGTAAAGAGGTATCACAGAATGAGAAGCTACTTGTCATGATCTGTTCCTTCTTATGGAGGTGCACATATTTCATTTATTTATACAAGCATTTTCTGTCACCGTACTCAACCCTGAAAGGGTCCTCAAGGGAAAACATTCACTTGAAAAGGTAAAGCATAATTTATAGTACAATTAAGAACAGGTGATACTAAAACATCTAAAATCAGCAGTGGCTCTGCAGATGCAAGTGGACTGCAATGCCTAGCCAGACCCAGCCAGCATGGTCAATGATGAAGATGCTGGGAATTATTGTTCTGCAGTATCTGAACGATCACAGGCTGCCCATCCCTGTATATGTTTGGCACAGAATTAAAGTGAGTCTCCAAATTGTGCTTAGTTTTTTACGACTACATTAACCCTTCCAGAGAGTTTTCTTAGCAACTATAATGGGGTGGCTTTTTTGACATTCCAGTCTAGTCCAGACCTTTGAGATGACCAAATGTGACTCTGCTTAGTTGAGATCAGCCAAGGTTGCTACACCTAAAGGGCAACACAGAACTCCAGGTAAACACACTGTCTTGGCAAGTAGCAGCACTTGAATGGGACTTTACCAGAAAATACCTGGAAAGTTGACAAACACCCTAGAAAGCAGCACTGGCAAACTATTTTCATACTGTTGTCAAGAAAACTACAAGGACAAGGATGCCACCAGGAAACCTTGCTTTTTAAATGGCCACAGGACTGTACTACCAATAGTTTCTAGTTTAAAAACTGCAGTACTTTAGAAGACAGACATTGACTCCAAGGCAAGGCGTTCTACCTGGGCAGTGGGCCATCTCCATATCTGGCCATGGGGAGCTGCCTTCGCTCCCGGATGTGTCAAATGGGCTTTATGCCTCTGACACTCACCTGCCCCGATCACGACAGCGTCGTACTCCCGCTTCAAGGAGGCTCCAGGCCGCGAATGGTTTGCCCTGCAACCCGTTAAAATCCGGCGTATGCCAGCCGGACCCAGCCGGCAACAGTGCCTCCCTGCCATTTTATACTGAACTTTGCATTTCTGCTCGCACTTTCGGGAGAGGAAATAGGGGCGGTCCTGCGAGCTTTTAGGAAGGCGGGGAGGAGGAGGAGAGGACGGCGGGGGAGTACCCCGGGAACCGTCCCGAATGCGCAAGTCAGTAGGAGGAAGATTTGCCGCGTAAATCTCTCCGAGTTACTTTGCTACACCAACAACGCGCTGTTCCGGGCAGAACAGGGAGGGACAAGGATGCCACCAGGAAACTTTGCTTTTTAAATGGCCACAGGACTGTACTACCAATAGTTTCTAGTTTAAAAACTGCAACACTTTAGAAGACAGACATTCACTCCAAGGCAAGGCGTTCTACCTGGGCATCATGGGGAGCTCCCTTCGCCCCCGGATGTCCTGCAATTTGCTCCCTTCGTTCCTTGTCCCTGCAATTTGCAACGTAGCCTAAAGCAGAGCTGCTTTCCAGCTCGTGACTCAGACCAGGTCCACCAAATCATTTTGGTACCTGATACAGAGATTCTCAGAAACACCTCTCGCTCCTTCCTGGCATTAAAAAGCAATAATCATGGATCGATAATTGACGAGTCTCTTTCCAAGACAGGCGACCTCATATCACCTTTCGCGCTCCGGAGATGTGAAGCGGCGAGGAAGGCAGCTTACATACGCCCAGGTGGTCTTCCTAGACCGGAGACCCTTCTCTTTCCCCCACGCCACCATTCAACTCCTCGATTTTCCAGCCAGCACACAGCTCCCTTGGGGAAGGCTGTTTTCGAGGGAAAAAGAAAGCCCTTAGGGCGAACTTAACTAAGTGGCAGGAAAAGTGGCATATTAACATCAGATCAAAAGCTTGCAAGCCTTTGCTTGCAACCAGGCAGAAGACCTGATTAGGCAGACAGAACTGGAGTATTGGCTCCGTGTTTCTCAGCAATGCAGATTTTTTCCCCCACTTGCTGGATAATCACAGCCATTGCCAACATTTGCAGGCAGCTGAGATTAGGAGGGCTTCCAGTCAAGCGTTTAAAGAAATAATTAACTGCTGATATCTATTGGTATAATTACATCTTCACTCGGCTCGCCTGGCCATCTTTCGCATGCTTGTGTTATCAGTCCCCATCCTGCCTAAGTGGCTGGAGGAACAAAGTTATTGAAGAATATTTCTGCTTTGCAACGTTAATGAAAATCTACCCGTTTTTTTTCTGTGTTTAAAACAGATTGTTTACCAGTAGATGCCAATGCAGAAGAATATGTCATGTTGCTTTATTCTTGTCAGCCTTTAATGGCAGCACATTTACATTATTTCAGGAAGGAAGACCTGCACCAGAATGTTGCACCCCCAAGATTCAGAAATCTTGGCTACATCCTCCTCCACACGGGATGCTTCTTTCTCTTCCCCCTTATTTAGTACTCCCCCTCCTCCCAACAGAGGCGCATTCTAAATTGAGGTTGCTGAGCCTGCTGTCCTTCCTGGGCTCTTTGGAGGGTGGAGGCACTTTCTTCCCTGTGGGTTTTCTTCTTTCTAAAGATTGCTTTCACCTCCTCAGTTTTAGGGGTTCCTTCAGTCTATTGCTAGACTTCGTTTGGGAATGTATGGTCTCATCTAGCTACACCGCCCAGCTTTCCTTGCTTGCATCTTAACAATGTACCAACATGTACTTTATTCTGTGGTATAATATTCCCCTATTAAATTGCCTTCATCTCATCCTCAGCCTATGAATGAGACAGTCTTAAGTGATGCTCGGCTGTCCTGGTTTTAAAGTGCAGTAATATTCTTCCACGTAGAGCCATCTACAACCTACAGCAGTTTCCAGATGTGTGAAATCCAACATGCTTTTATAACTATCCTGTAGCAAAGCACCATGGGCACCACCTCCCCCTCAGGCCCCAGCCCTCTCCTCTGCCACCATTCCTTTGGTCTGTCTCCTGGTAGAAACAGCTACTGCCTTGCTCTACCCTCAAGCTGATTAGTGGCTGGAGGAGCTGTGGGGTGCCAGGTTTTTAGAGAGCTGGTTCTCCTTCTTTATCATACAAGAGAGGGAGAGGGTTATCAAATGTGTCATCTGCAAAACCAGATGACACCCTGGATAAAGCGGGAGAAGTGGGTCAGTTACCTGTCAAGACCTGCTGCCTCTTGAAGCCCCCTCCCTGCCAATGCTTTTCTGCTGGCTGCTGACATCTAAAACATGAGTGGGCAGCAAAGCCAGAGGGTTTTACCAGTTCGCCATGCTTAACATGACCTGCATGTGCAACATCAGGACACCACTGGGAACAGCGAATTATATGCCAGTATACTTTTCAGCCAGCTCTAGGACAGGTGAATACAGTAACTCAGCTGTGGGGAAAAGGACTATAGAATTAATTCATTATTAATAAAGAAATCCGCTGCTGAGAACTTTGAACAAACCTTGGCTCTTACTTTCCTATGCAAGTAATCCTTTGAAGTACAACTACCACTTTTGCTGCACAGCTATTTTATCATACTGAAAACTGTCTCCAGATAAATGTGAAACAAACAAAATAAAATAAAATAAAATAAAGAGCTGCACATTAGGTAGAAGTTTCATCGTCATACAAGACACAGCTGGAGAAATGTACCAGTATGTCTGGTTATTAAATAATGTAGAACATGTTCTAGGGGAAAAAATGGCAGCAGCAGACATGGGTAAGAATAGACAAATAGCTGTTTTGGATCAGACTTGAAATCAATTTAGTTCAGCCATCATCAGGTTAGTATGCAACAGATGGGTTGGACTTCAACTCTGATAATCCCCTGGCCAACAAATGAAATTTCTGGATATTTCTGCCCTCCACAACTGGCTTCGTATCACCGGTCTGTACTTAAACAGTAGTACAATAGAGACTGCAGGATTGTTTGAGCCAAAAACACAGCCAGCTTCGCCAATTTGCTTCAATCTTTATTGGACAATTAGAATATTGAAGCTTGATATGGTATAAACTGTTAAGGTTGATAATCCTCAGCTCTTTTTCTCTGGACATAATTTTTATCGTGCTTGTGTCTCTTTTGCATGCAAGTTTTGCAAACATTTGTAAACCACGGAGAGAGAATTTGGTGCTTGTGGGCGTATTCCTTAGCACCTGAAAAGCTCCCTGCCCACCCGTTTTGAAATTATATTTTAAGAAATAAAATAAATAAATCTGGCAAGCTGCAAAACAAGATAAAAACAAAAAACAACACAAGCCTCCAGAAAAAAACCATTAAAAAAAAGCCTCTGGATCTTCTGTGTGTTCAGGGCTAGATTAAGGCCAACTGATGCCCCACAGCCTGTCATGAGTAAGGATGGCGAGCCACATTTCTTGGTTTTCTGAAGACATTTCCAAATGTCTCTCCTTAATTTCTTGTTCCTCCCTCTTTCGATGGGAGTAGGAGTTTGTTAGGATTGATGTCCTAACTGCCAGGAAACACGCTGAGACAAGGAACTGGTCTCTAATGTTTTATTGCTTGTACATAACAGGAATCCTAACAAACTGAAGAAGCGTGGGAAAAACCCAGCCATATAAACCCCAAAGGTTAAGGCGGTCCCGATCTGTGTCTCTTTGAATGGCTACCTAATTCCTCAGTGCTACGCATGCGCTTAACAGTCTGGATGGGAGCCCCCTGCTCGCCATCCTTACTCATGACACAGCCCTTCCATTGATTAACTGACAAGGCATTAAGCTCAAACTTTTAAACATTAGTCACTCACTATACCAAAGAAAACATTTTTTAACAATGCAGATTAAAGTTGAACATGGCAGGTAAGGACAATTGCAAAAATAAAAATGACTGAAGTTGAGTGGGGCAGTGAAAGAGTTAAGGGCATGAAAGCTAGAGGGAAAAACCCTGTGGTGCCGAGCATGTGCTTATTTTGCTTAATAATTAATCCAGGGCTGTATATGCCCCATAGGCATTCCTAAAAAAATGTTTAAAAACAGGATGGTTGCAGTCTAGGACTTTCATTGGCTGGGTATACTCTTACAAAGAAGATTTTAAAAAGAAGGAAGTAAATTGGAGTGATAAGAGAGTGAGACCTGGGATCTTGACAGGGTGGTGGAAGGCACTCTCTTAGTTTACCTTCTGTATCAGTATTTCTCAACCTTAGCAACTTTAAAATGTGTGGACTTCAATTCCCAGAATTCCCCAGCCAGCATGCTGGCTGGGGAATTCTGGGAGTCAAAGTCCATACATCTTAAAGTTTCCAGGGCTGAGAAACACTGTTCCATATTTTGTAAGAAGCCTAAAAAGGTTACCTTTTCTGCTCTAAATTATTGTATATTATATTTCTTATGTTTAGGATAAATATTTAATGATAATGAAGTGCCTAACAAAACTAGGCACTGCACTTAACACGTACATTTATAAGCTGTGCCCAATGGGCTTCTGAGTCAAAGTTCTGATGCACAGTTACAAGAAAGGAAGTCCTGTATCACAAGTTCTCCAATCCAATCTCACACCAAGGGCCAATGCTATGTCAGTAGCTATGCCCTGACAGGAATCGCTTTTGGTATCCACGACAAGTTTTGGGATGGAACTTTTCGATGTTGTGAGGGAAGACGAATGAACAAGTTGACCTCCTAGCTCTGAAAATCCAATGCAGGTCAGGTAAAAATACTGTCCAAGCTAGACCTGTCCCACTGAGGTAAAATCAGCAGGGACCTGAGATGCCATGTTGTCCAGAAAGAAGTAAACAGCCAAATTACACCAAGCACCAGTCAAGGTCCCTAAAGCAAGGGGATGCGTGTTGGCTCCCAGAGTTGCTGGGCCAAGCTGCGTGCCTGCTGGATCACAAGTTCATTTGGCATGATGCCCAGATGGATGGTCAACAGTTCATAGCACTTCACCACTTCATTGGCATGTTTCCTGCCAAAGTAACGGAGCAATTTCCTGTGAGAGAAACAGGGAGTCAGAAAATGGGTAAAAGTGGGTGGTGGTGAAAGAGAGAAATCAAAAAGTTCTACAAAGTCTCACTAGTCTAGCCAGCAGAAGACAAAAGCATTGCACTTCAACTATCAACAGGCTTGCAAAAACTTAATGTGTAGCCATACAATTTTATGCAATTTAAAGGTTCCTCCCAATGTTGTGTGTCCCTTGGCAAAACAAAAGCTAAAGTTCCAGAATTTAGATGGTTATAACACCTTCAACTTCACATCACACAAGGGTAACTACAGTATAGGATTAGACCTGACATTGGAGGCCACACTCTCCAAAGTTGTGAGTTATACTGATGCCAGGAGGAAGAGGCAGTTGATTAAGCTGTAAGCACTGTCCTTTTCATATAATCACAGAGCTTGAATCAATCCAAAATCCCTTCTGCATCCACCAGTTATCTATGGAGCTAGAAACCTTGCTCACCTGTAATAATCACCTGCCAGTGTCCCAATGGGAACTGAATCATCAGAAAGCACTGGCACTTCCATAACCTCCAGCTTGTATCCCTGCATGGAAACAGGAGCAGAAAGAAATGGTCAGAAAAACGCTTTTTGGAACTGGAGCAGATGCATGCATTCTTAGCTCATGGCTAACCCATCCTAGTGCTCTCCAGAAAGACTGGACTAAAGTCATCAGCCTGTACTATCTTCCTGTCATCAGTATTTATGTGCCACATTAGTTGTTCATCCCCAAAGCAACAGTTTAGCCTCGCATTAACTTTGTGAAGCAGACTGGGAAAGTAGGACCAGTTCTGGGAGAGTAAGCTGCATGGCCACCTCAATCCAGTTTTTTTTATATATCCTGAGCCAACATTCTATATCACATTATTCTCCATAGTCTGGTTGTCTTCTAGATGCTGGGTGGGAATTTTGGGAGTTGAATTCCCACACATGTTAAAAATATCAGGTTGGGAAAGGATGCTACCTCATCAAAGATGAGTAAATCTGGCTCTACTGGTAGGTATCTGGAAGATCCGCAATAGATCAGGAAGGGTTTCTGATTCCCAGTTGTTTAAGCAGCAGCTGCAGAAAGAGAGACTCTCCCTGGCCATAAATTATACCAATTAAGTAAAGAAACTAGGAGTAGCTAGTTATGGATTTAATGGGGAAGGATTGTGAACTCAATTTGGGTACATATAAAAACAAATCTCTGTACATCATTTGCATCACACTCTGAAAGGAAGGTCTTCAGATTCTGTATCAACCTCTTTTATGTATAAAGTTATGAAATAGCATCCTGCCCCTGCCCTTTTCCTCTCAGCAACAGGTTCCTCCACAATTACCAGCTCATTCTCAAACCAGAGGAAGTAGGTGCAATAGTAGTCTCCATCCCGGACCATCAGTGTAGTGTAGCCCTTCTGCAAGTAGCTTCGAGCCAAAGCCACCAGTGACCATACCTGTGGTCCAAAGGTAGAGAAAGAAATGGAAAAGTTGCCTTAAAGCCAGCTCAAACCTCAAACTCAATTCCTGTACCCAAAAACATCATCTCCCACTGAGGTTATTTATACACATACTTGTCAATCACCTATCATTACCTTCTTCTTAATAAAGTCAAGCAGAGGTCCTTTGCCTAACTCTGAAGTAGATTCCTCTGATGTGCCAAGAGATGGAGCCACCATCTGTCCCACTGTGCGATCCACATAGATGAAATGTACAAGTCCTGGGAAATTTTCCAAGTATGTGAACGAAAGCAAGTTAAGAACTTGGTTAAAGACAGGCATCTTTTCCATTTTGGCCATGACCAGTTCAAACAGTAGCCCTAAACTTTCACTCTGTACAACAATCTTTAGACACTTCATAGAACTTTTGGAGTCAAGAGTCCAATCCCTATTTTTTAAAACACAAAACTAAATGAGTAACAGAACTATCGTTTAATTTCTTTAGAGTTTAATGTTTGTCTAGAAGTATGGGTACTTTCTTGCTGTTTTTCTGTTATCCTTCAACAGCATAATGTTTTTTATGGCTCTGTTCCAAACATCTGAGAAATTCAGGAAACAGCCAAATACAGTGTCTTCTACTCCAGTTCTGCCTCATGCCTATAAGCAAGGGAAGCACTAAAATGGGCTTCGTGCATGTGAAGATGGAAAAGAAAACAGTGAAATTCTTGTCTTCAAGGCTGTTTTCCCCAACTTCCAACAGCAAGAATATATAGCAATTTCCATAATCAATCCGTTACTCTATATCAAACCAAGACCACACTATTTCTATAAATCCTTCCATTAGCACATTGTTGTTAATAGTTGGAAGTCACCTCTTTATGTAATCTTCAAAATTCTTTTTTCTTGTGTTTCACACTTTTAATTTTTTTCCTTTTTGTAGTTTTTTTCCTTTTTTGTAGTTTTTATCTTTGTTTCAAACTTAATAGAAGTCTTATTAAAAAAAAAAGGCTGTTTTCCCCAAGAAATTCTTTCTCTGCCAAGGTCGCTTCAGTAGTTGTATCAGAACAGTGTTTTGCCCCGTGCTTCCCTCTCCCTTCACCAGAGCCTCTCTAATTCCCCACAGGACTTCCAGCATCCCCAACCAAAATGGAAAGGTGGGGAGGAAATGCTGAACATCAAAGGATATGACACCATGGTGACATTACGCTTGCTCTTCACCAATAAGAAGTCTTTCCAGTCTTGGAGCTTGTCCCTGACAATACAAGTTGGAGAAAAAAATTAAACAAAGGACTACGGTTGTTATGCATGCAAGTCATGAGCAACAATGTTTATTTGGCAAACCTGCCCTGGGCAAAAAGAAGAAAGGGCAGCGGGTGCCTTCAATTCACCACTCCCTTGTTCTTACAGTGGAAGAAAACTGAGTGTTGGCATTTGGAGAAAAGATGATACTGAGCAGAGGGTCAGAGAGTTGTCCAGCAGTAGAGATACACCAGCTGGACTGCATGGAATAAGCAGAGTTTGGAAGACACACACAGTCCGAGAGAAGCCTACAGATCCTGTAACCCACCAGACTCTCAGCTGTGATTTCACCTTTCTGCTCCTTCTCACTCACTGTGTTAATTGCTGCACCCGGTCCAGCAAGTTCTGGGGTAGGCCTTGGGCCCCTGAGGATCCAAGGAAGAGGAGCCGATATACAGCACAGAGCTGCCGCCGGACATTGCAAAAAGCCTGCAAAAGTCTGAACCAACATAAAGATCAATACACTTCTAGGACATCTCTCACTCTAAGTGGCATTCCTGATTTGGGCTTGCATTTTTTTCAACTATTACTTTTTATAAAGAGCATATCAGCAATACAGGAAAGCTGATTATCCAGATGGAACTCTTTTCCTTTCCTCTTCCTAATATTTGAGTATGTTTTCTATATATTTTCTTTGCTGCACAAAAGTATTGGCTGAAGGATTTGCCTCTTAAATTTTAGGGGGACCTTGCGGGGACTATTCCTTGTTTTGTTTAAACTATAGTATGCCTGTTTTAAGGTTCATACTAGTTTTCATCTCCCCACCTCCAAAAAACTGGAAATGGTCTTCTATGCCTTCAGTTTTTAGCAGCCGTAATCAGATGGAGCTCTGAGAGCCACAAGTTGCCCACCGCTGCTTGTTCTATTGTCTACATTTTAGTTCTAAATCCTTGCTGTTATTTTGAACATTTTTGTTTCTTCTTTCTTAATTTTTCTAAATAAGGCGTCTATTCTCAATGTTCATAGGTGCAAAATTTAAACAATCCCATAGAGGTATTCTGCTTGAATGGACAAATTTACTTGTGCATATTGATCAGTAGATGTGATAATTCCTACTAATACTCACTCCAAGGAACTTCCAGGCTCACTTCGAGAGGAAACTTTGTTCTTTAAATCCTGCCAGATATTCTGCAACTGAGAGACATACAGAAACAAGTTGCACTCCAGATGACACAAGGTTTAGTTTTTTCTTCAGTTCCTTTCTCATCTAGGAGGTCTCATTATCACTCCTACAGTGCAAGTAGAAACTCAGCCACAGCAAAGGTCTACTCAATTCTATCCCATTAGCACTCCTGAAGGGCTGGATTTTATTTGTCAGGATATTACCCCAGCTCTCCTCATACTGAGCAAAAGCATCCACCACCCTCACTGATTTTCTGTGTAGACGAACTTAATTTTCACCTGTGACTCTTGCCCACCCAGCTTCTTGACAAATTTGTCCATTCGATGTCGAAGCTCCAAAAATAATGGCTGAGAACGCAGAGGTTGCCGGGTCTCCTGACCCTCTTTCAATTTCTTCTCCATCATCAGGAGCCCATCCAGCAGTTGGTAGAGAGAAAGGGCCGCCTGGGAACTGGGGCTCTAGAAGGCAGAGAGGGTGGATATTCAGCAGCAGCCAGTCTGGGTGGATATCAAATGAGTGTCAGTGGACCCTGTTCACCTTAGTGAGGAGCACGAGCAAGATGCCTGGCCAGAGTGAAAGGCAGTGCATTGTGTGGGGCATCATGGGACAGTAGCCTTCTTTCAAGTTGGCATCCAGAAATATTCTCCGTGGATTTGTAGCTTCTGGGGCTGGGGGTATTAAACTATGCAGCAAATCCTCAGCCACCTAGGATGGAAGAAAATGTGCAGGTGTCATGGAATTAGAATAAAGTGAACTGTAGAACATGCTCAGATAAATGTCCCAAGACCTTCTGTTTCACTATGATTTAAGAATGTGCCCACGTAATCCCTTGTTCCTTTATACTAGAACATTTGTGATGGCAAAGTAAAGCAATAGCTCCAACTACTGAGCTACTATTTTATTTTTTATTTATTTATCAAATTTCTCTGCCACCCATCTCGTACATGACTTTGGGCAGCTTACAGATAATAAGTAGCAGTCAGTAAAAACAATCTAATATAAAATCAATACAATATAAATATACCTAAACACCAATACAAATATAAAAATACGACATATAAAATGTAAAATTTAACATGGCAATAGGGTTTGTACTTGGCACGATCACAGTACTAGCCACCCCCATGAGTGGCTATCCCCCTCCCATCCCAAACGAGGTGGCATAGCCATGTTTTCACCCCCTTCCGGAAGGCCAGTAGAGTTGGGGCCTGTCTTACCTCTGGGGGTAAGGTGTTCCACAGGGCAGGTGCCACAGCAAAGAAGGCCCTCCTCCTGGACCCTGTCAATTGGCAATACCTCATGGACAGGGTCCATAGCATGTCCTCTCTGCCTGACCAGGTCGGACGGGTCGATGTG
Organism: Candoia aspera; assembly: GCF_035149785.1. NCBI lineage: Eukaryota > Metazoa > Chordata > Lepidosauria > Squamata > Candoiidae > Candoia > Candoia aspera. Next base: position 46,297,383 of record NC_086158.1, on the reverse strand, counting down.
ATGGGGGTGAGGCGGTTCCTCAGGTAACCTGGTCCCATGCCATGTAGGGCTTTAAAGGTGATAACCAACACCTTGAATTGGACCTGGAAGCAAGACTGGCACCCAATGCAGCTCACACAGCAAAGGAGTTATATGTGCCCTCCTTGAGGCTCCCAAGACTGCCCGCGTGGCTGCATTCTGGACCAGCTGCAGCTTCCAGATACTCTTCAAGGGTAGCCCCATGTAGAGCGCATTGCAATAGTCTATGTGGGAGATGACCAGGGCATGAGTGACTGTCCGGAGGGCATCTTGATCCAGGAAAGGGCGTAACTGGTGCATAACATGAAGTTGTGCAAAGGCTCCCCTGGCCATGGCTGCAACCTGCTCTTCAAGCAGGAGCCATGAGTCCACGAGAACCCGCAGGTTCTGCGCCGGGTCTGTCTGGGGCAGTGCAACCCCATCCAGAACCAAAGATGGTATGCTCTCAGATACCTGGGAGCCCCTAACCCACAGCCACTCCGTCTTGCCAGGGTTCAGCTGAAGCCTGTTGTTCCCCATCCAGACCCCCACAGCCTTCAGGCACCAAGAGAGGGTGGCCACAGCCTCACTTACGTCACCCGGGATGGAGATGTATAGTTGAGTATCATCAGTGTACTGATGATACCTCATCCCGTGGCAACAGATGATCTCACCCAGCGGTTTTATGTAGATGTTAAAAAGGAGGAGAGAGAGCCCTGAGCCTTGTGGCACCCACAAAGGAGCGGCCGCAGGCCGGATCTCTCGCTCCCTATCACCACCAGTTGGGACTGGCCCTGGAGGAAGGGGGTGAACCAGTGCAGGACCACGCTGCCCAACCCCAACTCCCTGAGCCGCCCCAAAAGGATACATTGGTCGATGATATTGAAAGCCGCTGAGGTCAAGAAGAGCACTGCCTCCATCCCACTCCTGCCAGAGATCATCCATAAGTGCGACCAAGGCTGTTTCCATCCCATATCCGGGCCTGAATCCTGACTGAAAAGGGTCCAGATAATCCGTTTCATCCAGGACCCTCTGGAGCTGCAATACCACCACTTTCTCAACCACCTTCCCTAGAAAGGGAAGGTGGGAGACTGGACGAAAATTGTCCAGAATAGTAGGGTCCAGTGATGGTTTCTTGAGGAGGAGGCATATCAGTGTCTCTTTAAAGGCTGCCAGAAACACTCCCTCCTTCAAGGATGCATTCACCATCGCCTGGACCCACCCACACATCACCTCCCAAACTGCTTTTACCAGCCAGGAGGGACATGGATCTAATTGGCAAGTGGTGGCATTTACAGAACCGAGAACCCTGTCCGCTTCCTCAGGCCCAACAGTATCAAACCGCTCCCAGATAACTGGGCAAGTCCGCTCCCTAGGCCTCTCCCCTGATCCAACTTAGAATGAATCTTAGCAATTTTATCCTCCAAATGCCCAGCAAACTCCTCCACCCAGCCCTGTAAATGGGTTTCTAAACCCCCCTTCCCCAAAAGGGATTGGGTGATCTTAAACAGGGCCATCGGGAGGCATTCTGCAGATGCAATAAGAGCAGAGAAATATCGATGTTTCACCGCTCTTATTGCCACAAGGTAGGCCTTAACAGCAGCTCTAGCTTGTGTTCGGTCAGATTCAGTCTTTGTCTTCCTCCAGCAGCGCTCTGTGTGCCTCTTAACCCTCTTCAAAACCCTCAACTCCTCTGTAAACCACAGGGAGTGTCGGGTAGAATGGGGCAAGAGAGGCCGCACAGGCACGATCCTGTCCAAGGCCCCGGCCACCTCCCTATTCCAGGCAGCAGCCAGGGCTTCTGCTGGACCGTGCAGCAGATCCTCTGCTCCCTCTGAAACCCTGTTGGGTCCACCAGTCGCCAGGGGCAGACCAATCAAATGGGTCCTGCCTCCCTGTGGAGGGGGACAGCATAGGAGAATCTCAGGGCCAGTGGGGCATGATCTGACCATGACAATGGGGACAGCTGTAACTCTCCCCTCAGATCACATTGCCATTGCTCCGACAAGAAAACCAAGTCTGGTGTGATCCCACTGTCCCGAGTTGGGTCCCGAATAATCTGGGACAGGCCCATGGCTGCTATGGTGGCCATGAACTCCCGAGCCGCCTCCGAGGCATGCCCCAGGGATGGCAGGTTGAAGTCCCCCAGAACCCTAAGCCTGGGGAATTCCACCAACCCCAAGACAGCCTCCAGCAGCTCAGGTAGGGAGGTTGCTACACAGCAGGGAGGCTGGTAGAGTAGCAACACTTCCAACTGTTCTCGGGAACCCGAATTGAAGAACAGGGTCTCACAACCAGCCACTTCTGGGGCAGTGCCCAAAGGCCACCAGAGACTCCCGGATGACAACTGCCACCCCTCCTCCCCTGCCCTGGGGTCTTGGCTGATGCCATACCATAAACCCAACCGGGCACATTTCCAAAAGGGGCACCCCCCTTCAGGGCCCAGCCAGGTCTCGGTAATACATGCCAGGTCTGCCCCCTCCTCAATGATCAGATCATGTATGAGGGGGGCCTTGTTGTTGACCGATCTGGTATTAAGAAGCAGCAGCCGAAGCCCAGGGCCTTGATGGATCTGCTGTCCAGGACCTGGGTTTGAGCACAGAGGGCCGGAACACACCACCGGTACCAAACACCAGGGGTGCCTTTCCCAACAATGGCCCGCCCTCTGGTCCCCACCGTAACACCCCTGACCTGTCACCACCTGAATGGAATGACCTACTCTAATCCCCCTGGAACTTCCATCTCCTCCCCACCCCGACCCTCCAGCTAAGGGTCCCTCCATCCAACTGTACGTCAAGACTCATACTTCAAGCAACCGTGGGGTGGTGGCAAGCCACCCAGACATCACCACACCCCCACCGCTACTGTGGCCCTCCACCGGCCTCTCTTACTAGCTGGCAGGGGGCACCCCAATCAAGAAGGGAGGAATCCACTCATACCACATCCACTCTCTGGCTCTCTCCCCGTCTCTCACCCCCAGAAGCCTTAAGAAACAAGTAGGGAATATGTGGGGAACAGATCACAGGGAGGCAGATATTACGCAGGAGTGAGTTCTGGGAAGCTAACCTTCCCACACTTCTCCCTCACACAGATATACACATGTCCTTGCTGTTGCCTAGGCATGAACTGAACACTTGTTCAGAGTTTTTTTTTAATTAGGATGAGCATAACTTGTTCAAATCTTAAACAATCCTTCCAGGACCAAAAGAACTGGGTCAGAGGATGCCTATTACAGGACAGGTAGACTACCCATCTATATTATGCAAAATGGAAGCATGTATCGTATCACAGAACAAACCTCCCCAAATCCTCCAGCCAGGAGGACTGGCTATATCTGAGAGTGCCTTGGACTGCAAGAAGGTCAAACCAGTCCATCCTCCAGGAAATAAAGCCAGACTGCTCACTTGAGGGAATGATATTAAAGGCAAAACTGAAATACTTTGGCCACATAATGAGAAGACAGGACACCCTGGGGAAGATGCTGATGCTAGGGAGAGTGGAGGGCAAAAGGAAGAGGGGCCGACCAAGGGCAAGGTGGATGGATGATATTCTAGAGGTGACAGACTCGTCCCTGGGGTTGCTGGGGATGTTGACAACCGACAGGAAGCTCTGGTGCGGGCTGGTCCATGAAGTCACGAAGAGTCGGAAGCGACTAAACGAATAAACAACAAAGCCTAATGCATCTGGGGAATACCAAGTCTGGGAAGGCTCCTGTAAAAAAATCTACCGTTACCTTTTCTATCTTGAGCCCTTCGATTCATTATAGAATAGTCCCTTGCCTCTTTCCAACTCCCACTGGTGCGTTTCTTTGTTGCTACATTTTATCTTTTGTGGAGTTTTATTTAGTTTGGGAACTTTCATTTTATTCTGTTCTTCATATGGGAACAACGTATGAACACAAACCTATGCTAGAGGTTCTGCTCACAGAAAGTGGAGGGAGTGGGTGGTGGGAACCCTAAAGTCATTTCTGATTTGGATGAGATAGGGATAGGCTAGAGAAAAGCATGGGAAACAATCAGCATATCCCCAAAAGGTCGAAGTACACAAAATAGGGATTGATTATAAAGCTTCCAATCCTAATCCAAGCACTTACCAGGAAATCAGCAGAGTTTACCTCTCCCTCACTCTGTGAGTCTACACCCTCAGTCCAGGAACTTCCTTCAGATAGCAGAAAAAGAAGAGAGACTAAGAGCACTTCCAAACAGAGCCTTCTTATGTACTTGCCCCTGCCTCAAATACAGAACTTCACTGGCGCGACCAGACACGATCATCTTCCACTTGGAGCCTCTGTGTTCTCACGTTTTCTTTTCTTTTTTTCCACAAAAAATCCATTAAAGAGAAAGGTGGAATAGCTGCAAAATAACTACTGATTGATAGATCTTTATAAGCACCCAAGATATCCTTACCCCCAAGAATGGGAAAGACATTGAAGAGACAGCAACTAACGCAAGAGATTTTGACCATCACTGTCCCATCCAGGCATCTATCCCATTTTTCCTTAAGTTTTTTGGCTGCAGCAGATGCTTTTTGAATGCCACAATAGTAGCAGAGCTCTGTTCCTCTCAAGCAAGCAAGCGAGCAAGCAAGGTAATAGCAGCTGCCATTTACTATAGCCAATTAATGCGCAAACCACTTCTTCTGAAAGAGTCCTCCTCAGATCCATAACAGAATGCCCTTTTCATTTTCCACATCTCTTCTCAAAGTTCTCCACAACTGACCCCAAACTCACCTGTACTCTGTTGGCTAGGGGAAGCCTTGGGGGTGAAGAACTCTTCAGGCATAGAGAGATCATCTGCTATCTGAGGGAGGGTGGAAGGGAACTGACTCAGCCAGAGCCCAACATGGCTCCCTCCCATGTGCCCAGAAGAAATTCTCACAGTGGGCAACAGAGATTAACCAGTCCTGGCAAAGGATAGACCCCACACAGCTCATCCCAAACCTCAGAGCAGCTTTCTTGTCTTCTATCTATTCAAACTTTTGAAGTCCAGTCCACACCCAGTGCCCAGATCCCAAGACACATTAGGCATCTGAAAGACCAGCCTGTACTCACCTGTTCTTGAGAAGTGCTGGGGTGAAAGGGGCTGTTCACTGGAATACTCTCACTGCTTTGCGGTCTCTGAAGACTTAGTTCTCCCTCTACAGGCTGAACAGACAGGTTTGGCATCAGCACCAAGCCCCACTATAAACAGCTATTTTCCATCGTTTAATTCCTCACAATGCCAAGTTATCACTGTAGCACTGTGGGAAATTAAAATAGTAGAATAACACTGGAAAATAAGCATTTACAGGAGCTGACCCTGTAAACAGAAATGTTGACATGTTTATCCCATTCTTCTTTTAAAAGAGCTTAGGATAACATATATTGATTACACCTTTCACTCTTCATTTTAGGTAAGCTGAGTGAATATATGATTGGAGTAAGATCACTCAATTAAGTTTACAACTGATGAGGATTTGAACTAGTCTTCTGAATTCTAGTTCAGCAGTCTAACCACTAACTATGTCATTCAAGAAAGAGGCTCAACCATTCGGGAATCTGTAGATCTCACACAGCCAATATTGTTTAGTAATTAAGATACTAGAACTGAAGACAGCCTGATTTAAGTACATTCTCAGCCAAAAAAGCTCACTAGATGACTTTTAGTCAGTCACTATTTTGCAGCCTAATACCTTTTACTGTAGGAGAAAAACTGGAGAAGGGAGTGCTTATGTATGCTGCCTTGAGCTCCTGGAGGAAAGGTGGAATATATCTATATATCTGGCACATAAATATTTAAATGAATAAAAGTTCACAACTCAAGATCCCTATCACAGAAGACGTTCCATCCCAAAGCAGCTGTCAAAGGGATTCCAAGACAGAGGGAGGGGAAGAGGGAGATAGGCAGAGAGATTCTTGTGCAAGTATAACTCCCCTTATATGAAATAGTTATTTCTTTACCTGGGCAAGCACTTCAGGAACAGGCTGGCCCTTAGAAGTGCTGGGATATAGATCCTGCACAATCAGGAGGAGAGTGAGCAAGTCAGCTGGTCGCAGAGAGCTGGCATTACGGCTGGATAAAGTGCCACAGAGAAAAAGAATGTCACAGTTAGGGAAGCCACATACTGACTTCCCAAAGGGACAGAGGAAAGCAAACTGGGGGCCCAGAGAGTGGGAAGTGTCAGAGGAGCAACTTTGTAAACTGAAAGGTTTTGCTGGGAAGAGTGGCACCAGCATTAGGGGGAAGATGACTGTGGAGAACTAGGGTTTTACCTGGAGTAAAAGGCAAGTAGTTTGGTGTGTATGAGCAGGAAGGCATGCACTACTTCATGTCCAGCACGCTCAGTGTTGCTATTGATGTACTGTACAACTTGATGCTCCAAAAACTCAATACACTGTTCACACAGCTGTGGGTGGATCAGCCGCTCTACAGCCTGAGAAAGATGGGCAGAGGCACATTTAGATTTCAAAAACCTCTCTGCTCCCACCTTTGGGGCCCATAGTCCTTCAGGCAGTTCCTCCATAGTACAAAAAGTACATTTCTATTCCTCTAAACAAATTTAGGATAAATCCTTCATCCCAATTTAATGAGCAGTGCAAAAACCTCAGCACTACCACCCTCCCCCATTCTGGTGTCCTCTCAACATATTTATTATTTATTATTATTTATTTATTATTCAAATTTAATTACCACCCATCTTCCCCAAAAGAGGGACTCTGGGCAGTTTACAATAAAATCAAACAACCATCATAAAAGTTAAAATCTCATAAAACCAGACAGACTACAATTATTATAAAATGCAATAAATAAATATAAAATCCAAGAGGGTATAAAATTCCAAGCTGGTGGGAGGGACTCTAGGGTGCGAGCCACCCCCAAGAATGGTTAGCCACTTTGCTGCCCCAGGCAAAACTGCAGAACCAAGTCTTCAGGGCCTTCCAGAAGGTCAGGAGCAAAGGGGCCTGCCTCACCTCCAGGGGCAAGATGTTCCAAAAGGCGGGGGCAACTGCAGAGAAGGCCCGTTTCCTGGACCCCGCCAGATGAAATTCTCTTACGGACGGGGTCCGTAACATGCCTTCTCTGGATGATCGGGTGGGGCAGGCCAATGTAATGGGGATGACACGAGCCCTAAGGTAACCTGGCCCCATGCCATGTAGGGCTTTAAAGGTCATAATCAACACCTTGAATTGGACCCGGAAGCAAACTGGCACCCAGTGCAGCTCGCACAGCAAAGGTGTTATATGTGCCGACCTAGGGACACCAAAAATGGCCCGCATGGCTGCATTCTGGACCAGCTGAAGCTTCCGGATACTCTTCAAGGGTAGCCCCATGTAGAGCGCATTGCAGTAGTCAATATGAGAGATGACAAGGGCATGAGTGACTGTTCAGAGGGCTTCTCCCTCCAGGAATGGGTGTAACTGGCACACAACCTGAAGTTGCGCAAAGGCCCTCCTGGCCACGACTGCCACCTGCTCTTCGAGCAGGAGTTGTGAGTCCAGGAGAACCCCTAGATTACACACTGAGTCTGTCTGGGGCAGTGCAACCCCATCTAAAGATGACAGAACTAAATATGACAATTTCCCGGAAGACGACGCGCCGTCAATCCACAGCCACTCCGTCTTACCAAGGTTCAGCTGAAGCCTATTGTTCTCCATCCAGACCCCCACAGCCCCCAGGCACTGAGAAAGGGCAGTCACTGCATCACTTACCTCACCCGGGATGGAGATGTATAATTGGGTATCATCGGCATACTAATGATACCTCATCCCATGGTGACGGATGATCTCACCCAGTGGTTTCATGTAGATGTTAAATAAGAGAGGAGAGAGAACCGAACCCTGCGGCACCCCACAATAGAGTGGTCGAGGGTCAGATCTCTCCTCTCCTATCACCACCACCTGGGATCGGCCCTGGAGGAAGGAGGTGAACCAGCGCAAAACCAAGCCGCCCACGCACAACTCCCTGAGCCGTCCCAAAAGGATACCATGGTCGATGGTATCGAAAGCCACTGAGAGGTCAAGGAGAGCAAGGATGGATGCACTTCCTCCATCCCGCTCCTGCCAGAGATCATCCATAAGTACGACCAATGCAGTTTCTGTCCCATATCCTGGCCTGAAACCTGACTGAAAGGGGTCCAGATAATCCGTTTCATCCAGAAACCTCTGGAGTTACAACGCCACCACCTTCTCAACCACTTTCCCTAAAAAGGGGAGGTGGGAGACTGGACTAAAATTGTCCAGCACAGTTGGGTCCAGCGATGGCTTCTTGAGGTGGGGGTGCACCAGTGCCTTCTTAAAGGCAGCCGGGAACACCCCCTCACTCAAGGACATATTTACCATCACTTGGATCCAACCACACGTCACCTCCGGAGTTGCCTTCACCAGCCAGGAGGGGCATGGATCTAAATGAAAGGTGGTGGCATTCACAATCTGGAGGATCCTGTCCACTTCCTTGGGTCCAACAGGATCAAACTGCTCCCAGATAACAAGGCTAAAACATTCCCTTGGCATCTCCTCAGACCCTGCTTCACGCGTGGAGTCCAACTTGGAACAGATCTGAGTGATTTTATCCTGCAGATGCTCCAAAAACTCTTCTGCACAGCCCTGTAGGTGGGTCACTGGGCCCACCTTCCCCAAAAGGGTACTTGTGATCTTAAACAGGGCCATTGGGCGGCAATCTGCGGATGCAATAAGAGCGGAGAAATACTGCTGTTTCGTCCCTCTTACTGCCACAAGGTAGGCCTTAATAGTGGCTCTAGCTTGTGTTTGGTCAGATTTGGTCTTTGTCTTCCTCCAGTGGCGCTCTAGATGTCTCTTAACCCTCTTCAAAACCCTCAGCTCCTCCGTGAATCATGGAGGAGCCAGAATAGTGAACCACGGAAGACCAAGAATATTGGTCTTCAGCTCCAATAACCCCCAGCTATAATGGCCAGTAGCTGCTTTACCCTGAAGCTATGCTTACTTCTTACAGGGGTCACTCACACATTCTGGCTTGCTACCTCCATTCTTGAAATGATGCATCTCACAGGCATTTCAACAACCCTACTCTACTTTACCTCTATAGCAAAGCTCTGGTCTTCCTTACGCAGCTGGTTATAAGTCTGCAGCAGGCTCTGAAAAAGCGCCCAGATGTGAGCCCGTTGTTCAGATTCTACTGGGCGAAGTCTACAAAAAAAGAACCAGCCAATCAGCTAAGTACAGCCAGGGCCAATTTTCCCCTTCACCATCCTCCCCTTCATACTTTGCCACTGATTCCCCTCTCCACCTGAAGTAGAAAACGCCATTGCATTCCACAGTCATTATGCTTAACTGCAGTCTTCAAGCAACATATATCAAGCAACACAACACAGTTATTGATCAGAACTAGAAGCCACACAATAGCTTCTGCTTTGCTGTGCTTGCCTATATATTATAAGGAACGCCAACTCTTCTGTCTCAGAACCGTATCACCAACTTCTAACACATGGGCAATGTGTGAGACAGAATATATTACACTGACTTTCATGAAGCTGGTATTCCCAACATGAGTACCTGAAAATTATAATGCCTAGAGCTCCCATTGGTCAGATGGTTGTATTACAGCAATGTGGACAGGACTACTACATGGCCTTTCTAACTTAAGTAAGTAGAAATTGTTTATGCAACCACGTGGTTGCAACTTTTACTCAAGTCTAAACGCCAAGTGTGAGGAATATGAAAAAGAAGAAGCTGCCCTCATGTCACTTAGTGCAATTACAGAAAAGAAGCTTAATGTTAGCAGAGCTGAAGAACAACATATGGAAAGCATGGCTGATGCTCCATCCAAGAAAGGCAACAGTGAGAAACCTAACAAAACAAAACTCCCCTCTTCACCCAATCACTCACTCCCGGTGGAAGAGGTGGCTGTCCAGTGTGACTAGGCCAAAGTGAGCCTCAGTCAGTCTTCTGAGCACATAGAGCTGACGGCGCAGGTCATCCTCACTCTCACAGCCATCTCCATTCACTGCAATGTACAGGCATTCACCAAACTGAAAAATAAGCAAAACACAATGCCTACAGAACTGCATCAGTTACAATTACAAGACAAACAAAAACAGCAACATACTACTGGAACTATTTACCATAAAATTAACATTACTTAAAAGTCCTCTTTACTGCTCTAAAACTCTAAGCACATTTTAATTTTTTAAATAAACCAGGTTTGAAGCAAAAGGCAGTTCACTGATGTTGGATAAAACCACTGATCCCACCTTGGAGAACATTATCTGAGACTTATCAAGAAGTGACCAGTTTACAATACACTGTTGCTGGGGTGCATTTGGTTGTGGCTGCCAAACAGTGCCATTTATAAATTATTCTTTGCAGGAAAAAAAGGAGGATGCACCACTCAAACACTGAAACCAGAAGATAAGGAAAAGAATACAGGCATTCCTCGTTCAGCAACCGCTCAAAGTTATGATGGTGCTCAACTAGGGGACTTATGACCATTCCTTGTAGTTGCAGCCATTGCAGCATCACCATGGTCATGTGATCACGATTCAGGCACTTGGCAACTGGCTCACCATTACAATGGTTGCAGTGTCCTGCGGTCATGTGACCATCATTTGCAACCTTCACTGCTGGCTTCTGACAAGCAAAGTCAATGGAGAAGCCAGCAGGAGGTCACAAATGGTGATCATGTGACACTGTAACCATGCAGGATTTGCCTTACAACGGCAACTGTACCTGCCACAACTGCTGTCGTAAGTTGGCAGTTGTATGACGTTGCGCTTTACGACCGCATCACTCAGCAACAGAGTTGCCAGTCACAATGACCATCGTTAAGCGAGGACTACCTGTAAATGTGAGCTTTGCTTTACGCTTTTCAACTATACATCCTCAGATATAATTGGATGTAAAAACTATACATCCTCAACTGTGATCAACTGGGAGTTCCATTCCACTTAGTCTTCCCAGGAATCTATCTCTGCTGGGCCTTAGAGTCACCTAGTCCTGGACAGCCAGCTTTAAGAACATATGTATTCAACAGATCTACATCATAATTAGATGCAGATTAACACCCCAATCAGATCTTCAAGGAGGCTTCACACAAATATGTTTGAATAAAGTTATTTAAAGTGTCTCCATACAGACCCTTTACTTGTCCTATAAACAATGTCTATTAACTTCTAGCCATCTTAGCCTCGGCAGGGAGGGCAAGGAATCCCTTTTGGAAACCCCTGTCCTCTTCTCCATACAAGGTTGGATCTAAAAGGAGCTGAACCATGTCCAAATCCATCTGAAGGATGATTCATCCTTTTGGAACTACATATGCGTATGTATGGACATGTGTGATTTAGAGGTCCATGGCACCTGCTAAGTTATCAATAAAGTCCAAACTGGCTTGAGACCATGGTAACTGGACTACAATTTCCTCTGATACAAATCTGCCTGCCTGCCTGCCTGCCTGCAGACTCAGAAGAACTAAGGTATAGTAGATTGAGAAGCTCCTTATTTCATGTGGAAAAAATCTGGTTGGCTCTCCTTTTTGAGTTTGAGGAGGGAAGCAAAATGCAATCTAATTCGTCAAATGTTTATCTTCCAACAGTGCTCTTTCTATCCTTAATCTCCTGACTAAAGTACTCCTATAATTGTGGCCAAATGCTATGTGAACTAATGTTTATGGGAACTGAAAGGCAACCCACATTAAAAGCAATAGATCAGGGAAAGCCACTGTGCTCTTTGCTTACTGCTGCTTTAAGTGATGTTGTTTAATACTATTTTATTCTTATTTATTGGCTTATTTTTGGCTTTTTAGAAAGTGAAAGTTGTAGAGAAGATTCTTTTTTGGACAGAAGCAAAACTCTTTTGGGGAAAGAGGGAAAATACTACTTTGAAACTGGACAGTTCACTTCTGTCCTAAAGCAAGTGGCACATCCAGGGACACATTTGTCCCCTCCTTATTAGAAGTTCATCAACAGCTTGCAGTGCAGGAGTAATTACCATATGCAGCACATAGAGATGTTTGCCATTTTCAGCAGAGAAGCAAGTGTATGTGTCTCCTAACTTTTCTAGCATAGTTGCACAGGAGATGATCATGGGGGCAAACAACGTGTTGATGCTGTCTTCCACAGAAGGGATCTGTGAAAAGAAGGACAACCAGCAAATATTCCTATCTTCCAATTAGCACACATACCTTGGACTAGCTGAAACCCAATATCCTTCCAAGAAGTTATATGTAATCACTAAAACAGGAGCATGCAACTTCCTTTAGCTCAAGGGCCATGTTAGGCTTTGCCCAGCAGACCAAGAAGCATTTATCAAAGTGTACAGGGCCACTACCCCTTTCTTAAGTGATTTGGCAAGGCTTAAAGGACCCATTATACTCTTTAATACCCTGAACTACAAGCCATACAGAAACAGGCCTAAAACTTTTGGCTCCACCCACTCACACAGGGCTGCAACTAGGGGGGGCAAGTGGGGCATGTGCCCCTGGCACCGTGCTGGGGGGGCATCAAAATGGGCACGGAATCCATGTTTGCCCTGGGTGACACAGAGCCTAGTTGCGGCCCTGCATTCACATGGGGCTCTGGGGTCTGCAAAAGCTGGCAGACTGTCTTAAGTACACCTGCTCTAATACTACTGTGCAAGAGCTACAGTAGATCTTACCTCATCACCATTCTGATCCTGGCTCTGAAAACGCTGGTGTAAGATTGTCATAAAGTCTGGATCCGCCCAGTAGAAGAGGACTTCAGCACCCTCGCTGGAAATGAGGACACACTTCATCTGTAAAGGAAATATCAATGCACGGCTTTCAAGGTGGTTACCTAGATTCAGTTCCCATTTATGAGGAGACAGAAAACAAGGAAGAAAAAAGATCAGCTTTGGATCTAGCAGGAAATATAAACAAACAAAAGGGAGAGTCAAAATGGTAACTATTGAGGAACTAAGCACGGGTCAGTAGGCAAAATTAGTAACATCTATAACGTTGGATATCGGCTGATGGAGCTCGAAGGGGGCCTTTCGAAAGAAGGAAGCTCGGTAACTGTGTCGCGAAGGATGCGCACGCAGCCAAGACCCTCTTCTCCGCTGCTCGGTACACCGAAATGGAACTTGTTCCTACGGTGGGCAGAAGGAGAAAGGAAGGAAAGAAAGAAGTACCACCAAGGCTCCCCGCAGGGAACACACCAGGGCTAAGCGCCAGGATGTCACGGCGATATCCCGGAAGGAGAACTTTTTTCAGGCCACAGACGGGCCCGCTGCCCCGAATTGCCCTACCTTTCCCGTCCCGGGACACGCCTCCAAGCGAGGTAGGGAGCGGCTGCGAACGTGGCGCTGCCGGGTCTTTCAAATTTGTAAGCTGAGCAGCAGGAACCGCCGGGCGACCCTGTCCCACATTGGTTCTCGTCGACTCCGGACGAACTTGTGCAAACCAAGCCCGCGCGCGCGCGTGACTCTGCCCCGGGAAAACGTACGAGCCGCGGAGTCAGCTCCGCCTGAAACAGAGGGGGCTCGGGAGCTCCCCCGCCCGCCGTTGCCGCCCTTTGGGCGTTGTTGTTTAGGGGTCGATTTTCTTTGGATCAAACCGGTGGTGAGCCTCCTAGGCAGATGGCGGAGAGGAAGGAAAGCGCCGCGGCCTGACCTATTTCCTCACCACTCGGTTGGCTGCTTGGCGCGTTCAATGAATCGCGCCCCGCCGCTTTCGAGCGGAGATAAGGCGGGGCTCTTCGCCAAGCTGCTGGCGAGGGACGGAGAAGGAGGTGGAAGTTGGTTGTCGGAGGTGAAGAGGGCTGAAAAGGAAGGGGGGCACAATATTCTGTGACCGGCTGCTGCCTTTTCTCTGGGGAGGAGCCGCTCCATTAAGAGGAAAGCAAAAGTTCAGCCCCCAGGGCGGGGCAGAACCGCCTTCCCTTGCATCTGGCGGCTTCGCGACTCTTCCTCAGCAAGGCCTTTTTCGGCTGTGACCTGATGTCGCGGACTTCATCTCTTCCCCAGCCAGTACCTGTGGCAGCCTTAGGTCTGAACTGATGTCAAAGCAGTGTTTTTCCCCTTCTCCCACTCAGGTTTTGCTATGGATGCGACCTGACAAGCTTCACTGACCATTAGGTCAAGGTGCTGTCAAGTGATTTCTAGGAGGTGTGGTCACTTTAGGCTGATGGAGGCACACCTCCTCCGCTCTGGGTCCTGGGCACTGCCTCCCAGAGCATTCTGCTTTGGGTAGTGAGAGTTCAGTACCCCTTTGTCCATCAGGAATGATCAGCATCTGACCAATAGTGGTGATGGTGGGGGAGGTGGTAGGCTGCATGTTGAAATTAGAGAGAGCTGTCTGTCTGCTGCTTTATGGCACAACTGTCCCAGCACCTCTCAGCTGGTGTTCAGGATGTTTTTGAAAGTGGGTTTAATACTCTTCTGGAACAGCACTAAACTTGAAAGAGTTTCTTTTGGACATGAGTTTAGTGCTATTCCAAAAGATACATCATCTGATAGTCATGCTTCCATGCACTCACACAAAAAACAGTGAATTTTGACACATAGCTAAACTTGTTGGTCTAGTCATCTCTCAACATTTCCTCCTCCCAACCTCCTGCCCCAATCCACCATAGGAAGAGTAATCGGTGCATGCTTTCTCACTGGCTGGTGATGTGTAGTGGGAAGGGAGGGATAAAAAGCCAGGGTAGTCCAATCCCTATCCTTAATGTACCATGTACAGTGCAAAAAGGAGAACACCGTTAGGAATCATCAGTATGGAAGTAAAGTTTATCCTAGTATAGTTTTCTGCTGGCTCAAGAACTAGTGTGTAGTATTTAACATGGCTGTGATGATTCCTTTAATTGAAAAAGACCTCATGTGTGTGTCTGTGTGTGTGTACACATATCCTGACTCTCTAGCTACAGTTCTTCCCCTTACCATTTTTTTTCCTAATCCTAGATAACTGTTTGGTCCAGTGGGCACATTTGAAAGCTTTTTGTGGGTGCTCATGTGTAATAGTTTCCATGAGAGGACCTTGCCCATTCTTAGAATATCTAACTATGGTAGCTGTGATGAGGCAATAAACACCCATTTATCAGAAAGTTGCTCTGTTACTGCTTCTAACCTATAGAATCCTCTCTACTACCTTGTATACTTTTATTTTTTCCTGGGCAGGTGGACACATTTTTGAATGAAGAATTTTGTCTGTAAAAAAGATGATGCTAGAGTGTAGAGTGTAGTGTAGAGTAGTGTAGTGTAGTGGTTAAGGCACCAGGCTAGAAACTGGGAGACCGTGAATTCTAGTCCTACCTTGCACACACAGCCAGCTGGGTGACCTTGGGTCAGTCACTCTCTCTCAGCCATAGGAAGGAGGCAATGGCACACCACTTCCAAAAAACCTTGCCAAGAAAACTGTAGGGACTTGTCCTGGCAGTTGCTAGGAGTCAACACAGCGTCGAAGGCACCCCCCCCCCACACACACACGAGAGGCTGGCAACATATTACTTTCATATTTAATGTTTGAAAGAATCTTCCCCCATATATCAGGTTGGGAAGGAATACTGGTGGTGAAAGAGAGAGGGACCAATTCAGGCATTGCTTTGTTCTATCTGTATCAGAACTCCTGGGGTTCTCTCTCCCTTCCCTTGCCCTAATTGCTCCCTCAACCCTACATCTTTGGGGCCTTGGCTTCTTCTTGATCTTTCCCACCTTCTCCATCAATCCTCTCATGTGGCTTCTTTCATGTCCATCTTTTAGATGTCTCATTTTACAACTTCCATCACTTCCCACCAGCCTGACTACTCGGGGTGTAACCGAATATTGTTTTGTACTTGTTATTGTTCTACAAAGTGTCATGTCCACTGATGGTACTATATAAATATTAATTTTAAGCCTTGCCAGTGAGCTTGCTGCAGTCAGCAAGTTTGTTAATTGCTCGGTAAGCAGCATGCCATGACACAGAGTAAAGGATGTGCAGACAATTACTTTCAGTGAGAAACTCCAGTGGTATGCTTCAAGCACATGAATTGCAAACAACCCACCTTTTCTTTTGGGAATTCTTCCCTCCCTTGCCCTGGAAAGCCTTCTGATGCTTGCTATATGTTTGAAGTTCGACTGGAGAGCTGGTGAACCTGAGACAGACTAACCTTCCCCAGGCTGAGTGCCCTTCTCACCAATGGCTATGCTTCAAGGCAAGAGTGCAGCAACTACTGAAAAAAAGTGTGATGGCTTCTCTTTTGGAGATGACATAAAAGTGATTAAAGATACTATAAACACTAAGTGCTAGATTACCTCCAGCTGAAAATAGAATCTCTAAATGAGAAGTCTGTGGGAAGTCTGTGGATATGTCTGCAATTGATTTATTGAAAGCTGATAAAATCCTTCAGGATGAAACAGTATTGCTGGAATTCTACTCTCAGTGGGCCAATTTATATGTGACTGAAATTGCAAAAGAAGATTATTATATTGCATCAGGAGCTATCTTATTTTGATTATTATCTTATTTTATTGTGATACTGGTTTATATTATAAATCATTTTGAATTACTTGTTGTAAGGGGCAGCAAGCAGTTAACCTGTACTGCATGGCACAGTAGTTAGGGTGTTGGACTAGGAGCATGAGGACCCTGATTCCAGTAGTCCCTTAGGCACAGAAACCAGCTAACTGACATTGGGTCAGTTACTCCCTTTCTGACCAAATCGGCATAAGGTTCTGTCCCTCTTGAGGCGGAGGGGAGGTCTTAAATGTTTTCCATGCTCTGCTAGTGTGCTTGTATCTAGAGCATTTTTTTTTCAATCTTCGGTTCCTAATTACGAAGTTGTTTAACTTCATGTCTTTGCCTGCAAGGAAAGGTTAAACTTCATCTTCCCCCTTTCCCAATTCTTTGCTTAACAGCTATATATTTCATCTAATGAATAGGACTTCTTTCTCTGCTTTCCACTTATTGGTTCATGTAATATTAACAGTAATTTACCACAATTATCTTATTACTCCATGTAAGGGATATCAGGGATAATTTGACCACCATGTTCAGTTAGCATAGATTTTATTTTTAATTTCATCATTTTATTTTATATGCCTTTTTGCTTACTATCCTTGTGTGGTCTCATTGCAAGAGCAACCATAGATGCAGTTGCCAGGGAAGAGTAGGAAGAAAAGTTTTGCTTACATTAATATAATTAATATTAATGGCAGTCACCATTGTAACAAGGATCGTTAAAGGACTGTAGTCCCCAGTTAAGCATACTGTAGATAAGTGTTTGCCAAATTAAAACAGATGGGAACCAAATATGATTTTCTGCAGGAGGCTTCTAATAGAAGGCTTGGGAAGGAAAGTCTAGGTAAATGGTAATTGTTTTGCAATTGTAATTTTGATTAATAGCTTTCTTAACCCTTTTCAAATCATAATATCCATCCCCCAAATTATATCCTTGGTTTTGTAATATTTTTCAGTATTATGTAAGAATTTTAGTGGGTATTTGTAGTTCTATTCATCCTTCTCAACATGAATATGCTTGTTTCCTCTATACAGTACATAGAACTTCTTTTTGTCTGGAGTTGGCTCATCCTTAAGGTGCTTTGCTCCCATCCTTGAGACAAGAGGGAAATATGCTGATATAAAAACTGCTGCCCTTCCCCAGCCTTTTACTATGTGTGTCTCAGCAGTGAGGCTGCCTTCACACAATTCAGGGTCTGGTAGTTTTAAGGCAGCAACTGGTTAGTCCTTTTCTTCCTACTCCTCCCTGGCAACTGCATCTATGGTTGCTCTTGCAATGGGACCACACAAGGAAGTGGGAGGAGCAGCAGCAGCAGACAGAGCCCACCTCCAGATACTCAAGAGGTGCACAGGTGTGCACTTGAGTCTGCAACTGCATCTAAGCACACTCATTTGCACACAACATGCATGGTTGCCATTTGGATCTTGTACCCAGCAGCAGTAGCAGCACATGTGAAGTGTAGAAATAAGCATCTTTAAATTCTCCTTTGCCAAGGCTAGAGGCCTCTGGAAAAGAAAAAATACATATGCTTCCACTGGTTTTTGCACTAGAGGTGGCTGTTCGTGCTCCTGTAGTGTGTTTACTCAAGGTCCACATAACTGCAGTACCAGAGGAGCTTTAATTCTGCTTCCTTTGGGGCTTTTTGGTGCACCTTACAAAGTGTTTATGGGCAGGGAGAGCTAGAACTGAAGCAGGAGAAGGTGGCGAAGACAGCCCAGCACCACAGCACCATGATCCCTGGGCAAGGAAAAGAAGGGTCACAAGGGCTCCTGCATGGTTCACACATAAGCCTATACACGGAGAGTATAACAATGGAAGGTGCAGCTCCTAAGCACAGTGCTCAGTACCCTACTACTTTCATGCTAGAATGCCTTGAAGCAGTAGGTTTTAGCCTGCCTCAGCAGCTTGTTGTCTACAAGATGATTACTCCCTTCTGAGGCTATATCTTCAGCAAATGGTATGTAAGGCATCTTTGTATCATAATAAGCAGATGATATTCTCAGCCCTTTTCCTGATTTCTCATTCCTTGGTATTTAAAGTTAAGATGAGATGTACAATTTCAGATGTACATCAGATTAAATTGATATGCAATTTCAGATTATGCTTTTGTGAATTTTATAGCCTTGTTTGACAGTAAATTACATAGATCTTTTAAGGGGTCCTTAAGTGTATCTTTGCTAAAGCATAAAGGTTTAATTGAGCAGATGGAACAGAAAATGATATATTTTTTCCCATAGTAACAGGGACTAGATTACATCACTGTCTGATATGGGACATTGCCAAAGCATTTATTTGAGTTGAATTATTGCATATGGTTCTTACAAAGCTGAGCAACAATTAGTTAAAGTTAAATCCCCACAGAAGAAAGTTAAAGAATTATTAATTCTTTATGGATCTCATTCAACCCTGAGTAATGTAAATCTTTGGTGTCTGCTAAATGGGAATCTAACAAGCTTTATGCTTCTAAAACAGATTTTTTATTACATTGCACCAAGCAACAATATTGGGAAAGGAGAAAAATCTATAAGCTAATGGCCTTTGGACAGAAATTAAGCAATGTAGTATTGTAGCATCTATTCACATGGGAAAGTATATACAGATTCTAGATCAATCAACACTTCTAAAAATTGTAAATTGTTTAGGTCCAATTTATCAACAAAGAATGAAATAGGTTTCTTTTAAAAAGCACACACAATGTGAGATTACCACAGTTATTATAGGGCTAGGTCATTAATTTTACTTTACCTCTTCTACTTCAAGAAATTGTCACTACAATTAAATCTATGAAACCAGGAAAGGCTGGTTTCCACTGGCCCTGATCATTTTCCAATTGACTGATATAAAATATATGGGTTTATATCCTTCATTTTCTTGGAGGAATATAGTAAAGCTTTTTCAAATAAACTCCTGTCCTTTTAATGAGGCAAATAATACAGATATTCCCAAGTAGGGAAGTGTATGCTATGTGTTCTAATTATAGACATATTTTCTTGATAAACATGGATATTAAGATTTTAACAGCAATTTGACCTGTAGATTGCAGCTTGTTTTTCCATCTGTTATGCATGCAGGATTATATATACCAGCACTTATTCCAGAAGTTCTGGTGTTTTTCCTCAACTCAGAATGGGCAGATTTTGGATACTGAGAGAGAAAGGATGGAGAGAGGGAGGGAGATTTTTGAAATAGATTTTGATTTATCTTCAGTTTCTCTAGAGCTTTATAGTTTGGATTAATATGATTTATTAGACCTGTAAATTAGCAGAATTTATGAAGTGGTGCAGATCAAATATGCCTTCTTTCTCATTTTCGTTTTAATATGAGTTTACAGTCTTTTGTCTGTGTAATTAGAAATTCTGGAAATATTAAAAGAATACATACAAAGGTGAGGGGCAAAACCTTAAATATACAAATATGTTTTAAACCAGGTATTTATACTGAATAAATGATATTGAATATTTTTAAGGAAATTTGCAATCATGCAAATTACAAGTGATTTTATTATGCCAAAATTTCAGCCTTACCATTTGACTTTCATTTTAGCTTTGATTCTTTTCTAGGATAAGGTGTATCAGCATTCATCTTCTCTTTTGGGCTCAACTTGACAGCTGTTTTTTGGCCTAACTAAAATCTTGGCAGGTATTATGATTCTGTTTCATGCAGGATCAGTTTCAATATCCACACAATGCCTCGATGGATCGATCAATCAAAAATATTGTGTTGCAGATATATAACTTTTACCTATGAAAAGTTTTATGTTATTATTAAGTATGGGAAATAACAGGTCCTTATGGATTTGCGTATCAATAAGGGATGGGTTATGGGAAGAAGGGATACTTCCATGTAACCTTATAGGAGGTGAAGAAGTTTGTTTGTATTTGTGATGAACATCATAAGTCACTTCTTTAAATATTTCTTTTCTCCTTTTCTCATTTCTTCCCTTTTTTCTTTCTTTACACTTTCTATTTTCTTTATTTTTATTTTTCTGAGTTTAGTTTGCATTGTTTTTTACTATTGTTATTATGTTTTTCAATCGTTTTTTTAAAAAGGGAAATAACAGGCCTTTAGTTCAGTTTCCCCAAATTATGAAGAATAATGTAATTGCACTTTATTTTGTATGAGATATTGTAATTTGTATAACTTGAAATATACATTGTTATGGATGTGAAATAACGCTGCTATTATTGTGGCATGATGGAATAATGCTATGTTAACGAATAGTTGACAAAGTTTTGTGTAAACCAAGTTTCTTAAAATATAATTTGGATCAATTCAGTCTTAAGGAAGCTGTTTTGTAGAATTAAAAACAGATTTTGATTTGATTTATTGATATCTTTTCAGTTTATTTGGCTCAAGCACTTGTTATTCAGTCCATTTGGTCCCAATGCTATTGCTGCTTTTGAAGTTGTAAAATGGATGAAGGTTTAGGGGAATCAGCATTATGGGAAGTTATTTATAGGAAGCTGGATGAAATTAATCATTTGTACTATTTCAGAAACTGTGAGCTTGGACTCCCAGAGAAGAAAATGGCAAACTGAAGATGGCTCCACTAAAAAGTGGAGCCAATGACCATAGCGGAATGAAGAGCTGGTGAGTAGAATGGCTCTTTGTAATTCCTCTTCAGACAAGGAGAGGACTTGAGATTGCCCACAAGTGCTCCACACAGTTGCTCCTCATGAGGAGACTGCAAGAGAGTGGTCTCTGGTGGGTTTAGTGCTCTGGGAGATGAGGGAATAACCATCTTGTTCAAACGACGGTTGGTGCCTTTAAGGACACTGGGTTCACATGCTTCCTTTTCTAATCACTTTTGGAAATTGCTTGTTAACTGCATTTCAGCTATTAGGAACCTTTGGATCGACAAGTCTGAAAACACTGGGTGAGTTTCCTTCAATCCTTAGTGAAATAAGTTTTAAATACAAGTTTAAGGGCTTAATTTTTTTAAATAAATAGCAAAAGGGTGATTAGAACTTTGATTTTGGAAAGTTACAAACAGACTAAAAATCCAGGTGGATTTGAAATAAGATTTTGGAATTAATTATAAGAATCCTTCCCATGGGAAAATGCTTTTATTTTGAATTCTTTTAAAAACAACATGGTAGGATGAGACTTTGAAGGCTAGAAGGAACCAGAAGGAACTAAAGATTACAATTAAAGGAGAAGAACGCTCTAACTCGACTTACAAATTCAAAATGAAGAAAAATATTCTAATATTGGACATATTGAAGGATATTTTTGAACAATGGACCCAGAAGTCAATTTTAACAGTGTCTGCCTCTATAGACCATGTATAAGAGATGTTATGGAAGACGAACAAGTTTTACCTGACAAGATGGAGACTGATCTGAAAGTGGATTTAAAAATGACAGGCTACAAGAATGATATGGAAAAAGATGCTACACTGGACATACCAAAGAAACTGGCTGATGTCTTAATAATTAAAAGGGATATACAAATAATAAGCCGAGAGAGTAACTGGGTAATTTTCCTTTATTGTATTTACAAAAGAGGCTTGTTAAAACTTTGAAGAATTTCGTGAAACGGGACAAAGAAAAAATGAAAAGAAATCAAGTTCTAGGACATTATTTGAAGGGATTGAAGATTAAGATTGTTAAAAGTAAAAGGAAGGAACATAAAGTTGGTTTATTTGATCAAGGTTAAAATATATTGTTATCTCTGGTAACTCTTAATCAGTCCTGATCAGGACTGAAATGACAAGGCTTTAAGGATTTGTTTATAGATAAGAGATGGGATATGGGAAGAAGAGATCATTTGTTGTATTTTAAGAGAAGGTGATAAGTTACTAAAATCTTTATAGTTGTGATGAAGGGGGATTTCACTTCTTTATATATTTCTTTTTTTTACTATATTCTTTTTTTCTTTTTTTTCTTTTCTGTACCTATTTTTTTCTTTTAATTATTTTAGTTTGTATCAGTTTTTATCTTTGCAATTGCAATTTTTAATAAAATTACTATTAAAAAAGAAATTGTGAGCTTGAATGCCCTGTCCTAATAAACCACAAGGTGTTTTTTAAAGGAAATGAAATTAGTGTCTTGGACCTTATCATGAAGTTAGGGTCATGTTTAATACTCCGAATGTTGAATATGGTTGGCTGCAATTAACTAGCTGTTGGATTTGCAATTCAGGAGTTGAAACATTAGTTCATACAGTATAGTCTTCTATATTAATATATTCCCTTCTATTGCCACAATTTGGGATGAAATTCACAGAATCGTTGTGATGCATCAATCATGATATGTAAATACCTTTTTCTCCTTCTTGGCTGTATTTCAGTATTTGGAATTTGGCAAGACATAAGAACTGTGGACTTTAATTTTAAACCCTGAAAGAAGAAATCTACACCTGTTCTGCATTAATTCTGTGTCAGTATATGCTATTTGTCAACATTTGTGTTGGGGCTTTTGGTTGTACAAAGAACACAATTTTTGAGCTGTTCTATTTATAATTTTCTAAGCTGCTGCTGCTGCTGCTTTCTCTTCATTTCTGTTATTATTGTAACAAAAATAATGTTGTTAGTTTAATATGCACACACACCGTGTACTCATGCTGTAGTCTACCTATGTCACCCAGACTGGAGCTGCTGTATACCAAGGATGGGGAATCATTGATCCAGCAGCTATTAGACTTGAGCTCTCATCAGACTAGCTAGCACAATCACAAATTAGGAATAGTGGACGCCGATGTTCAACAAGAATTAGAGGTGCACACAAGTTCTCCACCCCTTATTTAGGCAATGTTTATATATAGTACAAGCACTGATTACTTTTATTCCACTCTTGTTCCCTGTGGGACCCCCTGACTGCAACAATTTCTATTCCCTTCCCTGGGACAGGAATATATAAATGATGCTCATGGGCACTGCTGTATCAAGAGACAACTCCCACTGTCCCTGCTGGCTGTCTCTTCTTTTTCACAGTGGCTAGGAATGCTTCAGCCTGAAGAGCTGGCCTGTAGCCACCTGCTATTTTTATACTAGAGAATATCCCCAGGCCTTAAAGGACCCAAAACTCTTCTTATGAAGTAAATATTGTGGGCAGTTGGAAGCCATACTTTTGCTTTGATGTACCTCTCCAACCACTCAGAAAAGTGACAAACCTCATTGTTGCTGTCTTGCTAAAGGGGGAAAGAGGTATAAGTGTTACCTGATTAGTGGGAAGAGAAAGCAGTGCAGAGGGGCAAACCTGAGAGAGAAATGAGCAATGAATCAGTGCATCCTGAATGGGGATCAGTAGTATGTGGGGTGAGTGGATCATTTAGGAGAGAGATAGATTTTGCATTATGAATAGTTAGACAAAATCTGAGAGGTGTTTCTGAAAGAAATATAGTTCAAGGAATTCTGTGCCTGTGGTTCTGTCTACATTGCCAGCATTTTGCAGACATACGGGCTTGGTCATGCTCATCACGTTAACTACTGGGGAATGGCATACCTCCATAGCCACTACTTTGTGATGACACACATGACATATTCCTCAAATTTGAAATGTACATATTTACATTTATTTACAGGCTTCCTCATCTAGCAATTCTAGATGGCATACACATTTCTCGGATTTTCCTAGGAAAATCTTAGGATTGCTAGGACTAAATAGCTGTGTCTTCTAGCACAAGACAATGGAAGCCTCTGACCTGGAAGATAACTTGATAATCCATCCTCCCTATATTTGAATAATCACAAACTGGAAAAAGGTGACAATATTTGTGTTCATACATACTGAATTTGGGCCTATACACGATGGGTAAGTGATCAAAATAAGACTTTTCATCTTTTACTTGGATACTTCTAACCTTTCTGTTATACTCTTCTAGAACGGTTCACACACACTGGTTTAACAATGATTCATTGAATAAACCAAAATGGCTAACTTCACATAATATATTAAACCAAGAACCAAACAAACCACATTATCAATTAGTACAGTGTTTAAACTCATTCTTCATTGTATAGAAATTTAGTCAAAATAAAATGCATTTCAACAATAAGTGATCTCAAATGATGTGGAAAGAACACTCTCTGTCTTTGGGAAAACAAATGGGGATTTCTCCATGTGTTGTTACTGTCACAGAACAGACAATGCAAGGACACAATTGAAACATCCAACTCTTGCCTAAACGTTTAGGCTGCTCAATCCTATTATACCATATTCAGTCTTAAATTGAGATCAGCAAAATGGATTTTTACTATAATTGAATATTCAAAAGCAATGTTGTTACCAAGTGGGCACTACTTTGGATATAAAACCTATATGGAGGAAGTAGTACTGTTTATATCCAAGGGGCTATGGATTAGCAAGCAGATGCTGCTGATGGTTCCCATAGAACAGAAACTTGGAATGCTTGTAGGAAAAATAATTTCTTGAGTAACAGAGCAGCAAGTCAGAGAATTACTTTGATGCACTACTGCCAGTGCAGAAAAGAACCTGAGCCACAGGAGGAATCCTATAGAACAGATTGGCCCAACATTCACAAATTGCTATGACTTTATGTGACCAGAAACAGTCCAGAACACTGTGTTATGTTATTTAGCTGTTCAACAATTTTATTTTGTCGTTCTTTTAGTATTTTTTAAAAAACTAAATTCTCCACAAACTCTTGTATAGTTTAATTAGAGTGGGAATATTATTTAGTGTCAAAGGATGGGCATATTATGAGGTGAATCAATTCCAACTTTGTAGAATTTTCTTAACAGAGATTGAAAAAATAATTATTCTTAATGTTGTTTAAAAAAGAGATTGTCATATTTCTCCAGGGAACAAATATAAGGCAAGTATAGGCTTTAAAATAAGCTGCTTGCAGCTCAGGCTTAGAACACTGATATCTAGTTATAGATATTCACTCATGTTAACCTGGAGAACAAGAAGCTGAGTCTATGGGTTTCAACCGACTTATTAAAATTGATCTGTATACACCTGGATGACTGAGAATCTTCATCGGCGTACTTCACCAAAGATTCTGTATCTAGAGACAGGAGGAGAAGAATGAGTTGTTGAGCTTGACTCCTGGTGGAGAGCTTCATGTTGTTTTCTTGGCAGCGATACAAAAGTGTTTGCTAATTGCCTTCTTGTGGAATGCTTTTTCATGATCCCAGTCTAGTCTCAGCCTTGGGCTTTTCTGGTAGCCTCCCATCTAAATACCAACCAGGTCCAACCCTGCCCAGTCAGAGAAGATGCAAGTAGAATATTTGCATTGATGGCTGGAGGTGGCACCTATACTTTAAAATGCTTTCAAACACTGAGTGAGATTGTAGCTTCAGCTCAATTCCTCTTTCATACTCTATACATCTAATTCAGGCTGCAATATATTTTACTCCACAGCAGGCAAGGCAGCAGAATGGGTGAGAGGAGATGGAGCAGCAAAGTTGGGAATACAACATTTGCAATTATGTTCAGAAACTCAAGACTGTTTCCCAAGCTACAGACAGGCATGGCATCCTAGGCTAACCCAGTAAAAGGTACAGGAGTTTTTGACAAATCAGTTGTCAGTTCTCAAAATACATTCTGTTCAGTTTTATGATGTGATGAGCAGTGTGCTGGCACTGGCATAGCATAGTAGCTGGGAAGCATAGCATCACGCTTGGAATATGCCACAAAGATCATTTAGTTCACCCTGTTAATACAATAAATCATTACTACAACATTTATAAGCTAACCCATGAATCAAAGCATTCTTTGTTCTTGCCTCTGCTGTATATTTGCTCTGTTTTTTAAAGGCAAGTTACTGCTTCTTAACTTCTGCACCCATCCTTCATTTGCAGTATAGAACTAAAAATGCTGACCCACCTTTCCCAGTTATTGAAATGATTACCAATAATAATAATAGCTAGTAATAATAATAGTAACAACAATACCTAAAGTAATTGAAAACTCTAAAGCATTACATAAATTATATTATTCTGACACCGTTTGCTTTTTCCTGGTCTTGCATGCCTAAAGACAACATGGGCATTTTTTTTTTCTGTAATTGGCTACAGAAAAAGTAAAGGGGAAATTAAATCCATCATGCATATGGTAAAGTAATGATGGGCTAAAAGGGTCAGGAAAACCAGTTTAGAAATTTTAATTCAATAATAAAGGGACCTTTAAATCTTTGTCAAAACTATCTTTGAACTTGAGGGGCCCTTAAGTAATAGGCAAGTTATTTGGTGAGGGCCTGTACTTTAAACACTATAATAAAACAATAAAGAATCAGCTACTAAAACTTATTAGATGGCACTTGTAAGAACAATGTCTTTCTTTTGTATTCCTTCTAATTAAGTATGTATTACTGTAGTGGAAGTTTTATTTTTATTTTAAATCTCCGTATCATTTACATTTAATGCCAACTTAAAAAGAAACCAGTACTTTATACCTGTATTATCTTTCCCTCAGGCTAATTTAATTTAATCTTACAGCACACTATAAATGCTTTGCTTCTTTTAGTAGATCTGAGTTCAGTGAGATGAATAGAGATGAATTACTGTTGGGTGGGCTGTATCTAAAGGGCTAGGTAATCATGCATGTGAGTGTAAACAATAGGATTGATCCTCAGACTGGAAATGTGTACAGGGTTATTAGTAACATAACAGATGTCTGGTTGCCCTTCATAGTTAGTTGTGATACCTAACTGAATATAAATACCACTTATAGAAAGTGCGGGGATAGGGCTACTGGATTTGGTTTGCAAAAATATGAATGACCACTAGATGGCAGCAAAGAGGCACAGAAGACTATAACTCTTTGCTGCCATACAGTGGTAGTCCAGAGTTTTGCAGCCCAGATTTGGGACGATGGAGAGGCTACATGGGCTTCAGAATATTGAAACGAAGCTATTTTTAAATATTTACAAGTCTATCTGTCATTCTTCCATGCACCACCTGGTACAATCTCTGAAAGTCCCCCAAGAAGTGGGAAACTAAAAACGGCCTTGATTTCTCAGTTCTTATAAGTATTTTTTCAGATCTTCAGAAAATATAATTTAATAGTTAACATTTACAGCAAATGCTCCGAGGAGGCAGCATTATTTACAGTGGCCAAGAACAATCCTCTTCTTTCCCATCCCACAATGCCATTGGCTCAAGCAGCTACAGACATACCAGAATTTCGTATCTGGATTGTCTTTCTTCTGCAGCACAACTAGGTGCTTAATTCTGTAAGACGCAATTCTGGCTCTTGCTTCTTGATGTGTTTTCCTTGCTACATTGCTTGTTCTACTGCCATTTGCCAGCAGGGGGTACACCATCCACAGGGATAAAGCTGAAAGACCAGATTCTACTTCCTGTTGATAGTTTTCTGGTAGCTTCTGGAGTGATGGATGCATCTTGACCTTGCACTTGCTCAGCACAGAAAGCCAGGAAAAATTCTCCCTATTACAGCTTCTTCATTGCCCACAAGGTGGCACAAAGTCCCCACTCTATGACAGTCTATCTGAAAATTGGGAAGGCGTTTAAAATACTGCTCATTAGAAAGTAGCCATAGCAGGTGGAGATGCTAGGAACATAATAACATGTGAAACAGCTGTGGACAGCCAGTGTTTTCCTGGAGGCACTTCTGTCCTCTTTTCCTGGTGATATATGCACACCCCTGCCAAGAAATGCCCCAAGAGGGTCTTGTAGGTCTGCCCTTGGCGGTGGGGCTACCGATACCGGCAGGCCAGGGCATTAACATTCTTCACCACATAGAAGCTCATAGTGAGAGGTGGGATAACCAGGGTTCGGCCAGGACGAAGAGGACGAGGCTTCAGATTTGGCAGGGTTCCATCATCCAGCATAGCGAGTAGCTGTCCATTAAGCTGCACAGACCTATACACAGACCAAATGCATGAAAATCTTTTTCAGTCAAGCATGAGGAGAAAGCTATCCCTTTCCAGATAATGGGAAAGAAGATAGGACTCGGAGATGGCTACAGATGTTCTTCATAACAATGTTACAAGAAAGAAAGACACAAGACGACAGACTTCAAGATCAATGGCCACTAACTTTCTCTTTATGTCTCTGCTATGGATCTGGAACATAAAGATAAGCTTCTATGAAAGGACAAGGCTAGGACACCGTGACTACATTGTCAGATAAATTATACCAATACTAGAATCACATGGATGGTGGAGGCTGAGAATGTGGAATTCAGGACAAATAAAATAGTTCACAGAACGTATGGTTAATCTAGGGCATGCGTGACCACAAGGTGCAGTGATGGTCAACAATCTGGAAGACTTTAAAAGCAGATTGGACAAATTCATAGTATACCATTAACTGACACCTAGTTATGACTGATGATGGTGGAATATATTTCCAAAACAGAGACAGTACGTGACTCAATACCACTTGCTGAGAACATGAGAGAGAGGCCTACTGTGCTTGCATTCCACTTGTGGGTTTCCCACAGGCATTTCATTGGCCATTAGGAAAATGGAATGTTAGACCAGATAAGCCTTCTTAGGTCTGGTACAATAGTGTACTTCTTTTTATCTGATTTTGTGCAGGGCACCATAAATAAGCAGAGGATAAAGTAAGAAAGTATATCTGAATAGTTTCCATTATGGGGCATGGAAACCTCTGGTCAGGCGTGGGTGGAATTTTTGGGAAAACAGAATTGCTGGATTCTCCATCAGTATTTTAAAGCTGGATGAAATTATATACAGTAACAAGTTCCAAAAAGGTGGCCTTTTTCTGTTTACAGCACAAAAAACTTGTGGTTTCTTAAAAGTGAACATAGATTCACAACATTCATTAAAACATAAAGTTTTGGGACAGCAAAAAGATGGAAGTTAAGGTATCTGAGTAATTCAGTGGCAAGTAGCACACCACAGGAGGGGATGGATGTGCAGATTAATAAGTGGAGCACAATGCTTGATATCTTGATTAGTAAAATGTCCTCTTAATGGGTTCTCATGGTAATGGCCTTGAGCTGGACAATAGCACTCACCTAGATTGAAGTCCTTCCTGACCATAGGGTTGCAGCACATACTGATGGACAAGCTTGTCCCGAAGGGTCCCCACCAACTTGATTTTCTTTCGTGATCGATGCAAGTTGATGATGTAAATTGTGATAGAACCACGGACGTAATTATGGCTGTGAGACAGATAAAAGGTTAAAGGTGAACCATTACTTTTTAACAATAATGTGTTAGCTCTAGAATTAAGGATTTTTCACTATTATTTTTCAATCCTAACATGAAATTCTACTCGTAGGAACCCCATTTTGTGGGGCTGTGGCCCTTTTTATCTAGCTTAACTGCCTAACAGCATGAAGAGTTTCCTGCAGTTCAATCCAGGATGCTCTTCTGTCATATCAATTTTCCTTTGTGTCACTTTGCAAAGAAAGATTTGGCTAAAGAATGCTCCCAACATAGTCTGCCTTAATTGCCAATATGATTCCGTGGTCTTAATGTAGCTGCTAGGGACTGGTGTTGTTTTCAGAGCAGCTAAGGTCCTATTTTTTCCAGTAAGGTGGGAATAGGTAATGTTTTTGCTTCAAGATCTAGCCTGGGTCATGAGAGCCAGTTTGGTCCAGTGGTTAAGGCTCCAGGCTAGAAACCAAGAGACTATGAGTTCTAGTCCCACTCTAGGCATGAAAGCCAGCTGGGTGACTTTGGGCCAGTCATTCTCTCTCAGCCCACAACGTCAGACTTGAGTGACAAGCCAGTTGGTCAATTCCTGTCACAACTAACAGAACAATATTCAGTTGATCTGAAAAAGCAGACCCTGCACTAGGAAGAAAAAAAAATCTAGCCTGGGTCATAAGCAATATCATAAAACTGAAGAACACAATTTGTATGAGTTACATGGGAGGAGAATGCTGTCATCTAGGTATAGAAGCATCAGTTTTGTCCCTATTGGAAAAAGCTAGTGCATATTAGTTCAATAAATACAGCACTTGCTAGTCTAGAGCAGTGTTTCTCAACCTCGGCAACCTTAAGATGTGTGGACTTAAGCTCCAAGAATTCTCCAGCCAGCATTCTGGGAACTGAAGTCCACACATCTTGAAGTTGTTGAGGTTGAGAAACACTGCTCTAGATACTGGCTTTAACATCAGGGAGGCTAAACTGGCTTAAACATAAGAGAGTAGGACTGATGGAATGAGGCTCATGCATTCCCGTACGAAGTTGGATGACAAGCCTTCCAATTCTACCATTCTTTAATTCAAGTGGCTATTAACATGAGTAGGGAACTGGCAGCATGTGAGACAGGTGCAGTTTCTGCATCTCTGATCAACAGCATGATTAAGTGGGCTCCAAGTTTTTAATGGATCTTGCAGACAACAATAGGATAAAGGCTAGAACCTTATAATTTTAAGTAAAATAAAAATAAATATTTCAGAGATAAAATAAATACATTTGTAAAATTTGTAAAAAATTAAAAACCGCCCAGAGTCATGTGTTTGTGAGATGGGCGGCTATATAAATATGCTAAGTAATAAATAAATAAATAAAATCCTCTGATATAGCTGCAATTTGCAACTGCGTACATGCAGAAGAGCTACCTGCCTTAAAAAGCATTATTTTACAGGACAGAAGAAAGCTATACTGTATGCTAAAGAAAACTCCTTTGGGGAAAATATTTGAAAGCTAGTAGAATGGTTAGACACACATGTTGGGAGTCCCTGGCTGAAATCTCAGCTAGCCAGATGAATTGGTTTAGTGGCCTTTGGCAGTTTTCTCAGCCTGTTCCTCAGTCTAAGTCTTTCACCTGTAGGGTGATGGTAGTATGGTAACAGTGCTATTTTATTATAGGATGTTTATACAGATTACTGGGATAATGCGAGGCATCTGATATGTATCATTATACATATCATTTCCTTAGGCAGCATTTATAAGTTTTTCAATACTCCTGCCTTTGAGGTAAGCTTAGGCAGGAATATCCTCAAAGAGGAGAGAGTTATCCCATTTACAGTTCTGCATTTGCCTTGGATATGGAAAGGAGCCAAGGGTCTGCTTGCCTGCGCCTACAGGACTTTTCCTTTCCAATCCCTCCCTGTTTCTATTGCCAGTTACCTGTCAGTCGTTGGCCAAGGTTCCCTCTAGGAGGGGGAGGGGAAGCCTTGCTGAAAGCCTCTGGGTGATGTGAAGTAACAACAATAGAGACCTGTGTCTGTAGGGAAGTCCCAGGCCCTACACTCCCAGGATGCTTTGAAGGCTTATCATAGAAACTCTAGCTAGGCTAGCTGCCCCAAATGGGAAGTGGGGGGAGAGAAGGAACTGAAACCAAACCATGGGGCCTTTGGGGAACTGTACTCCCTTGATGTCATCCACAAAGGCTCCCACCACAGTCCCAGAGATAGGTGAGCTTCGCTATCAACACCAGTGTTATTCCTTACCCTCTCCACAATCTGAGCAAGCCAAGTTGTGCGCATTGAGGGGGGAAAAAAGAGAAGAGACAAACAGGTCCCGCCCCTAGGCAATAACCACCCTCCTTGTTGCAAGACAGCAATAGGGAGAAAAAGGCAGAGGCAAAACCTATGCTTTTATCTATATGGTTTCCCCACCCCCGCCCCCAGTGCACTACTGTTCAAGAAATGAATCTCATTCTTTAGCAGGTATAAATGACACATAGGGCTGGGAGCCTGGAACACAGAGATTCATCTAAATTGGAGGACATTTGCCTCTTGTGGGTGTAGCCCCTTCTTGGGTCTGCTAGTCATCAGTGCCAATCTCCATTTTTACTTAAATAGTTGCACCTGCCCTGAGATAACTCACTTGTAGTAGCTGGTGCAGTGAGCATAGATGCGTAACTTATCACGAATCACCCTGCCAGGGCGAGGTTTCCTCTGCAGCCCAGCTACATGAACAGCAAGTACCCTGGGTCCGACAAGCCGCTTGTAAAGCAGTGAGAGCCAGTAGTCCTGTCAAAAAAGCCAGATCGATTATTCCTAGGACAGAGCCTGTGGAGAGGCAGTGTAAAGGATTATGAAGCCTATTCTAGTTTGCTGCAGTCCAAGAGTAACACTAAGTAACACTGTTTTATGAAACAGCAGAATTATGCTTCTCTATTCTCAGAAAATATAGGGCAGTTTTTCTACTTTTAATAGCTACATAAATGGGAGAAGGTGGAATATGTGATTTTCTTGCGTTGAGAAGCAGTACTTGCACAAATTCTTCCTTTCACAATAACTGTCAAAAACATTTGAGCTCAATCCAATGCTGAACCTACTGCTATAGAATTTGAGTATCCTTTTGCATGGAAAGTTTGTGACATGGCTCCAGGGGTTTCTTATATAGGTGTGTTTAGAAAAGGAGGCACTGGAAAAAGCATAAATTAGATGACCTTTTATACAATCCTACTAAGTAGACACGGCTGTCTCCTAGCAGAGACTTAGAGGATACATTCCCAGGGGCCCTGTAGACCTTTGCAACCTGATCTAAGCTGTAAAACTGTGCCCTAACCACATGGTGAAGAAATGCTCCTGTAACCTGACAAGTAATTGCAGTATAATAGTCCTTCCACTCCCAGTTCTCTAAGAGTTGTTACTGGAAAACCCAGAACATAAAATGCCACTTGCGGTTCTGCTCTCGTCACTTCATGTCCTGTTCCTTCCAGTGACAAATGTACACACATTTGTCAAATGAGATGCAGCACAACAATAAGGGTGCCATTTACCACAAGTATGAGAACAATACACCCTGAGGATTCATGTGCAAAGCAGACAGAGTATTTATTCCTAGCTAAGGTGCATGCCTAGTTTGGCACTCCTATGTTACAGCACAATTTAGAGTTGTCATAGAGAAAAGGCCATGGAAATCTGGGAGAACAAATTCTTCATTAACTATTTTCCATGAAGTCTCACATTTAGAATATCCTTCACAGTAGCCACTGAGTCTGAAGAATCTGGAAGAATCTCATTAAATATGCTATTATCATAGTCCTCCTGGAAGTTTTCTTACATGTTGTTTTAATGTTTGTGAACTTAGTTGCCCTGAGATACACAATAGGATTTTGGATAGGTCCTTAGTGGCTGGGAATAATGGGAGTTGTAATAAAACAAAATGTTGAGTGGACCTAGTTAACGCTCATGCGTGCGCACACACACACTTTTAGTTGCAGTGATAATACTTCCTTGTGACCAGAGCTGTACATCCTATTGCTTAAATTAATTGAAGAACAGATCTGGCAATATGGCCTGGATGGAAATTTGTATGGGCTTCTATGCTGCAATTTGTTTTATGCTGTTCTTCTAAAATGTTGCTTTAAAAATCCTACATTCTTGAACTGAGTAGTATTGTAGCTTTTGAGGATGAACGTTGTTATGGTAGAATAGGATCTGTAAACAATTTGCCAAAATTCTAATGTAGTACTTACATGATAAGGCTTGTGTGTTAAGAAAATGTGTTGCTAATATTTCTTTCTGCAAAGAAAAAAACATATTTTTGTACAAACTGTACAAATCTTTGTCTGCTGGTTAGTCACTGATTTGACATGGGATATTTCTCTGCAGTACTTTAACAAAACTGTATTTGTTGGGAAGGATGTCTGGCCTCACTGCAATTCCTCAGGTTAACATTTTCACTGTGGTAGGGTCCAATATGATTTGAGAGAATCTGATGGCATTTTCAAATAGAGCTGGAAAAAAATGTGCCTGAAGAATTAGAATGTACTGCCAGTCAGTATATAGATAGTCCTCTTTTAGCGACTACAATTGGGACAGGCAACTTGGTCATTAAGCAAAGCTTTCACTAAGTGAAAACGCAACTCTGCTCATGATCTTACTTCAACTTTCCTTTGCTTTACAGACCTGCAAAGGTTGTAAATGTGATAAATGGTCATACTTTTAAATCACTGTTGTAACTGCGAACAGTTGCTAAATGAGCCAGTTGCTAAACAAGGACTACCTGTACAGACAATATTGAGGTAGCTAGGAAACTTTCATGTTCCTATGTTTCCTAACTCAAAGAATTATGATTAGGACATAGAAATGAAAGAAACTTTTTCTTTTGGACACCTGGGTACCTGAATGTGGCCCTAGACTTCTAAGCATGAGCTTGAGTCAGTACATGGAAAGAAAACAATCCTAAGAGTTTGTGGTTGCTTTCAGTTCAGGAACAGTTTTTTTTTTAATAGGAACAAGTTCTCTTCAACTGCAACTGCTGCATAAATGCAGAGTAGTCTTTGTTTGCTACCAAGTTATCCTAGATGTTTATATGAGTGGGCACTAGTGATCAGGCTGAGCTACACAAAGTTGCCCAGCAATATGTTATTCAGCAGACTTTGTACCAAATCCCAGTGGTGTGACAAAAGCAGGAAGAAAAAGAATGGAACTCTACAAAGGAGTCATTCTTCATGGTTTCACTCTTAAAACTAGTTAGATTCTATGGATAAACAACCCTATGACATACAATACTCCTGTAACTCCACAAGAGTAAATGTAATCACTATTGTGACATGTTGGTAAAGGGCTCTTAGTCTGTTGGGTACCAGTGTCTGTTGGCCATCTGCACCTGCCAGAGGAATTTCTAAGCCATACTGTGTTAATGCCTATTCTTGACATAGTACAGAACATGGACATTGATGGCAATTGAGCAGCAAGGGCTCCTTGGTTGCCTTGAAAAGGTACTTTGCATTTCAACAAAGAAGGAATGGGGGAAATACACACATACAGATGCAAGTGCACTTCTTACAGCAAAACTACATAAGCTATTATTGCAGGATGAATGAACTACTGCAGTGCATTCAATTTCTTGGGTAGCTTCAAGGCCAGCATCCTGCTTGGCAACTCAACGGCTTTGGGTTCAAGTGCTGTTTCTTCATATGTAATGAATACAGATATGTTTTTGTTCCTAACAAATAGTGCTGAAAATGTATTTTACACTGCACTGCAGACTGTTAAGCTTGCAAAAGATGGATAGTATTTAAAGGCACAGCCTTATATATTTGATATTCCAGAACAGAGAGTTGAAAGACACTCATTTTGGCAAGCTGAATTAGCCTAAATCTCTGCACTGTTTCCTAGGTGCCACAACAGCTCAATTATCATTTCTTTAGCAGAGAATCTCTGGAGTTAGGGCTAGGTCTACCATGGCATGGAAAGGAGAGCAATTGAGCTCTTGCAAGGCGCCCAGCCAAAGCTTGTCGCCAGCTGATGGGCAGCCAGGCCAAGGCAGTGATTGATGTCATGGCTTCTCTCAGCATTGGAGCGTTTGCACAAAGGAAAGATAGCATGTGGAAAAGTCTTTATCAATGAGTTAGTGGGAGGATTCAATTTCACATCCCAGCAGTCTTATACAGCCCCAAACAGCCACTTTCATCTCTCTGATAGCTCCCACGGGAAAAGAATGGGCACCACATCCCAGCCCAGATTCAGAGTTTGCTGCAGCTAGGCCATGCCATTTCTCCCTGCCCCTCCACCCAAACAATTCACCTGTTCTGGATAGAAAGAAAGATATAAGCACTGAGTACATTTTACTCAAAAGAAGATGTGTGCATAATATGTCCTTCTTTCTCAGTATGATTAATTTAGAATGTGTGAAATCCTGGAGGAAGTCTGTATAGGGTCTGGATTTTTCTGAGGCCCCAAACTGCCTTTTTGGTATTACTATGCTTTAGAGAAAAGTATTTACATGCTGATGCTGAGTTAACAGCAGATGCCATTTTAATTTGGACTTGTAACACAGGTATGTGCATCTGCCTGTGTCTTCTGCCTGTGTCGCTCAGTAGCCTGACAATTATCTGTAACATATTTTCATCCATACTCTCTCTGCCTTATCCTTCTCCTATCAGCCTGTTTATAAAGCAGTTTTTTTCTTCTCTAAAATTAAACCTTAACTTTATGGGAAAAAAGCATTCAAGAGGTATCATTCTTCTCATTCTTTCTGTTCAGAATTGAAAAGGAAAGGATCCTGTATCATAAGAACTACAGACCATGCATGTCCTCTTCTTTTTCTATTATAGAATTATACCCAGTGCCAACATAAAAAGGTTGGTACTGAGTTACATAGGCTGACATCCTGTAAACACTTTTATTTATTTATTTTATTTATATTTCGTCACCACCCATCTCACTAAGAGTGACTCTGGGCAGTTTACAATAAAATTAAAATAACTACAGATGAAAATAAAATAAAATAAAAATTCTTTCCTGGGGATCTGAGGCATAAGAAGCCAGAATCAACAAATTGATTCTGAGCTGGGAGAAAACTTCAGAAACTGATGGTTTCCTAGACTCTAATTGCAGAAAACGTCCTCTTCATTACAGGAATAACTCTGTTTTTGTGGCTGCTCTTCTGCTTCCCAGATCTGCATGCTGCATTCCAGGGCCTGCAGGCAGTGTGTCTCAGACTGGTACCAGGCCTGTACATTTCTGGCCAAGGAGATTCAGAGCTTTTTGATGCTGTAAGGTTTCAGTTACAAGGTGTAAAATTTACTAGACTGAAAAAGGAGGAAAAGAAAACCTGCTATTTTAAAAGATTTATATACCGTTTTCTTATTAGAGCCCTGTGCACTTGGAACAGTGAATACTTCAGCCCTTTTGAAGAACTGCAAATAAGAGGGTTTGCATTATACTGGAAGGAACCGCCCTGCTGTGTGAAATTGTGAACTTCTTTCACCTTCATTCCTATAAATCTAAACTTTGTTCAGCTCCATCTTCCTGCCACTTTGCTCTTTCCCTAAGGACCGGGCTGCCTTGGCTTTGGCTGTTTTTATTGTATGTTTTCAGGACCCTGTAACTCCCCGCCTGCCCCTCCTTCCTCCCTGCTATGGCTTAAATGCCCCTCCCACAAGAAAAGCCCTGACTCTCTTGGTCTTGTGCAACCCACAAGGGTCCCATTGAGGCTCTCACAGTGGACAAACTTATAGCTCCAGAGGTAACCCTGCCCCATCTGCTTTCAACATGTTGTGCCTGACATTAACTAATGTCTCCTATTAGCACTGAAAGAAACCAATCTGGAAAAATGTATTTTCAAGCCGAGTTCAAACAGGCCACAAAGAGCAGTAGATTTTCAGCTGTGTGTGCAAAACTTTTTTTTTACTATGTATATATATGTGTGTGTGTGTGTCTGTCTGCTGAAGCCAAGAATTTGAGGAACAGGTCAAGGGCACAGAAGTCATGCACAAATCCTCTGATTTACTGACTGGCAACATGAAAAGGAGAGAAAAACTCAGACTGATTCAGCAGAGATAATATAGGGCAAACAAGAAAGAAACTAGCAGAGAAGTGAGGTGAGGGAGATGAAAGGTATTACTGCTGAGGTATACACTTAGAGTGAAAAGAAGAGGGAGTTCTGGCTGGAAATGACAGAAAGACGATGGGGACACAGCATGTGAATAAGGGAGCTACCATGCTATGTATCTCTGTTAGTAATTTAAAAATACTGTTTTGAAGTAACTCCTGTAAAATAAGTAATTATGAAGAAACAGTTTTTGGTTGTATATTTGAGCCGGTTTGGTCTAGTGGTTAAGGTAACAGGCTAGAAACCAGGAGACTGTGAGTTCTAGTCCTGCCTTAGGCATGGAAGTCTGCTGGGTGACCCTAGGCCAGTCACGCTCTCTCAGCCCAACTCACCCCACAGGGTTGTTGTTGTTGGGAAAATAGGAGGAGGAGTATTTGGTATGTTAGCCGCCTTGAGGTATTTATAAAAATAAAGGTGGGATAGAAAATAAATAAAAAATAAAAAAATAGGTGAGAAAGGCCATGTGTTACATTACGCATCTAGAGTAATGTTGAAGGAGACCAATCAGATATGTAGGACAGAGGA
Source organism: Candoia aspera (assembly GCF_035149785.1). Lineage (NCBI taxonomy): Eukaryota > Metazoa > Chordata > Lepidosauria > Squamata > Candoiidae > Candoia > Candoia aspera. The sequence goes on along the minus strand of NC_086158.1, from coordinate 46,259,310 downwards.
CCAATAAGAACAGAGGGATGCTAGTGCAAGTACAGAAGATACAGAACATTGTATCATATACCTACCGGCAATGGGTTGAAGTTCTGGTCCACAAGATGGTTGTGCCCGTGATCAAAGAATGAGTGTCTCATTACTACATCGATGCCCTGGCTGGCCAGCATCCCAAGAGAGTTTAGCCACCTAGCAATTTAGAAGACAACTGATTAGTTTTTAACAGAGAATAGCAGGCAAGATTTTCTCAATCTAGGTTGTGCCTTAGTTCCATATATAAGATCTGCCTTGTATAACTGGTACCTCATAGTTCTTTGAATCACCATAGTGGTTAGTGATTTGTGATGCCTGGAATTATATTCCAAAACATTTGGAGGCTGCCAGTTTGGGGGAAGATGTCCCTGGTGCACTCTCTCCTTTCCTTCCTTTCCTTATTCCAAAGAGATGTAAGCCGCATGCATGTCCCATTCCCAATTTCTTCCCTTATGTCTTTCCATGAAGCAAATTAATCTGAAAGACAATCATCAGCCCAAAGGCACTGATTGAACTTCTTAAATGAGAAGAGACTGGGATTCCTTGTCCAGTAATGGTTTAATGTATAATTAGCATCCTTCATTCAATCAGTTTTCATAGATTCCAAATTACCTTGTTGTTCACCAGTGACCTTCTATATTTTTACAAATTTCATTTGGTCATTTTAAAGTGAAGATAATTATTAATCAGCAAAACCTTATTCATGCTTTACAGAAGGCTATCCTGTAAGCTTTCTCCTTATTCCACCTATTGCTTTTCTTGCTATACCTATACATTATCCTTTATGAGATTTTAATGATTGGTTTTCATTCTTTTTCTTTTAATTGTGAAAGGTATTATCTTGCCATCCAAGAAAAGCTAGAGAAAATACATGCTCATGAAGGCTCATGAATCAATTATTCTGCTGCTTCACTGACTAGGAAGACATAGAATTAGCAGCCACCATAGAAGATTCTAATTAAGAAGTGCCCAAGATCTTTTCCAAAAAAGACATATTTCAGAGGTAAATTATTGGACTTGAAAACTGGCATTGTGAGATAATATACAGTATACTGCTATTGTAAATATGATATGCTTTCAGTTAATTATGAGGAAAAAATCCTCAACAACTAAGAGTCAAAGATATTTCTATGAACAGATGATTCTTGCTGTCTTCCAACCAGGGCAATGGGTATAAAGCCCTACATTGTCCCCCCTACATTAGATATATATGAAGTTGTATATGACTATGTGTGGATTTTGAATGGACCAACACAAGAAATCCACCTTCATTCACACACACAGCCCCACACACAAACACACTTATGAAAAAGAATAATAAAAACTTGCTAGCAGGTCTGCTTCCCCCCAACAATCCATTATTTGTCTATTATGAATACAACTCAAATCCTTTTGCACTTAGACAGCCAGTTGATTGAAAGTGTGTCTTGGCAGATCTCCTACATGAAGGTGGATATGATATTACCAAGATTCTACAGGGAAAAATTAGAGATTGATGTGAAAATGTCCTAGGAGAAGTTGTATAAAATGCCCATGGATTAATTATAAGAACTGAGTGAAATAATGGGGGGAAATTGATTTTCTATTGTTGAGATATAAAGCACCACTAGATGAGAGAGAGTGAGAGATTCTCCCTTAATTATAATGAGATATTCAAGATGAAGGCCCAGTCCTGATAGTGGGATGAGATGAGCCCCCTCCCCCACACACCACAATAGTGCATCTTTATGGGGAGTTGAAGTTGTGAGCAATTTTAATATCTGCTGAATGAGTAGGTGGCAGCTGTGGCTAGGAAGGCCTTTGTACAGCTTCACCTCTGCACCAACTGTGCCCTTTCCTAGATCAGAAGTCTTGACTACTACAACATGCTCTACATGGGGCTGCCCTTAAAGACCACCCAGAAGTTTCAACTGGTCCAGAATGCAACGGTGTGAGCAGTGATGGGCATGCCTTGGTGTGCCCATGTAACACCTCTGCTTCATGAGCCACACTAGTTGCCAGTTTGCTTCTGGGTGTGATTCAAGATGCTGGTTGTTACCTATAAAGCCCTACATGGCATAGGACCTGGTTTCTTCAAGGACCACCCTCAAGTCTCTGCTCAGCTGATTTGTTCTAGCAGGGTTGGTGCTCTCTGGGTCCTTGAACAATGCCATCTATCGGGACTCTGGAAGTATGCCTTCTATGCAGCAGTGCCTGCCCTCTGGAATGAGATTCCCTCTGAGATCTGGATGGTCCCCATGCTGCTGGTGTTTCAAAGAGCCTTGATGTTCTGATTCTTCACCCAGGCTTTTGGCAAGGATGATTGAAGTCCCCGAGGTATGGGTGGGTCTGTTTGTTTTCATTGCTGCCATTTGTTGTTGTTGTTGTTACCTTGCCATCTTTTACCCCTTTGTTTTTGCCTAACACACACATACACACACACTTCTTTTTAATATTTTTTACTGGTGAACCGCCCAGGATTGTTGGAAGTTGGGTGGTATATAAATTTTAAAAATAAAATAAAATATCCCTATGCCAGGGGCACTGTATCCATGGAAGAAAAATGCAATTTTAAAGCAGGAAATGCAACTTCAGAAATGAGAATATAGGTACAGCCCTTCTGGATCAGGCCAAGGCCCATCTTAATCCAACGTTTTCTTTCTCACAGTGGCCAATCTGATACCTCTTGCAAGCAAAAGATGGAGACATATCCTTCTCTGTCAGCAAGTTAGCAAAAAGCTACCACAAGAAATACTAGAACTCTACTCTATTGACATTATAACTTATGCTAATAGTGTAGAGTTCTACTATTTCTTGTGGTATCTTTTTGCTAAATTGCTGATAGAGAGGGATATGTCTCCATCATTTGCTTGCTTTCATAACAGAACATTAAAAGTCTGACAGCCTCCCTCTTAAACTAAAGAGAAGCAATATAAGTCTATCTTGAGATTCTTCCTTACCCCTTCCTGTTTTTCTGGGCCAAGTTCATATTTCCCTAACAGTTCTTGCATATCTTCTTCAATGCTATCTCCATATTCCTCTACACTCTCCCACATTTTCCCCCTGCTGTCCCCAACCCAAAGGTAATGCTGAATCTTTAAGAGCAATAGCCCTTCACAGAAATGTCTCCAATAAACCTCTTTTAAAGCCATTCAAGTTATTGGACATCGGTATAGCTCTGAGGTAGACCATATCAGAAAACAGATACCACATGAACTCCTGGAACTCTACTCTATTTTTATAGGGTATAATAACAGAATCTTGAAAGCCTGACAGAAATTGTCTCTATCCCCTCTTATATTAAAGAGAATCAAAGTGGGGGAATCTTGAGCTTTTTCTCTCACCCATACCTGTCTATCTAGGCTAAGCTAATGTTTACATAATGGTTGTTGAATTCCTTCTTCAACGCCATCTCCATCCATGTCTAGTAATGAATTCCATAGGTTACTTATGCACTATGTTAAGAATGTGCTTCTTTTTGTCTATTTTAAATCTCCTTCCAATCAGTTTCATTTATCACTTGTTCTCTTGGTCCCTGATCTTACTGTTTTGAGAGATGGAGAAAAAGTTCTCCTTGTCCACTTTCTCTATGCCATGCATGATTTTATGCACCTCAGTCATGTCCCCTCAGTTGCCTTTTTTCCAAGCCAAAGAGCCTTAAACATTCTAGCTTTTTCTTATAAGAAAGGTATCAGCTTCTAGATCATCTTGGTTGCCTTCTTCTGTACTTTTTCTATTCTATTCTATTAATTTTCAAATATGGCAACCAGAACTGTACAGATAGTACTCCAGAGGGGGACATACTATAGGTGTGTATAAGAACATTAAAATATTGGCATTTTTATTCTAGTCTAGTCTTTCTTTCCTAAAAAAAATTAGCACAGGATTTGCCTTTTTCACAGATGCTGCAAACCAAGTTGAGATCTTTACTGAATATCCACTCTGACCCCAAGAAAATCTTTTTCCTGTTAATTATGGACAGTTCAAACTCCATCAATGGTATGTGAAGTTAGTTTTTTTTTCTTCAGTCAGATAAAAATTGCAACCAATTGTTGCTTTGTGTTTGAAGGGGTGGTCTATGGGAGAGATTACTGGCTCATACTGTACCCCCATGTCTCAGCACCTGGGATCCACTGTAGCATCTTGCTGGAATAGTTAGGAAAAGACAAATTATTGATATACCAATACTGGTAATTTGGAAGGCAGCTGAAATTACTGTTACAAAACTATAAAACTTTTCAAAGTTTTTAATGCATTTCTTGTTTTTAAATAATTCATCTTCATTCTTTCCTCAGATTGGCTCTGGGATTTCATTGCAAAACAAGAGACAAATGTTCACAAATGCATGGAAAGAAACTTATGGAGCATAAAAGAAGTGAACAGTAGCAATATACTGTACTCATACTGGGCTCTCTGTCATGGTTGTGTTAAAACACTATCCACCAGTCCTTTTCTGCTGCCTTGGTTCCCATTCACTTAATTACCCTCCAAGGGGAGATTTTACATTCTGTACCTTGAAACTGTCCTTGGAAGGTGTAAGGCAGAATATACTACTTTAACATCAGTGCAGTTAAGGATGACTTATGGCTGTCTCACTCAAGGACTGGGATGACCTGAAGTCAACATCACGGCGACAGTGTAGAAAAATGATGTTGCCAGGACACATTTATGCCACAGTTAGATGCAAGTGGGGAAATGCCAAATGACTGGTCATCCAGAAGAAGCCAATATCATGAGATGGATGAGGATGTGCCATATGCCAATATTTATACAAACAGTAGCCCAGAACAGTTCCAATCTGCAGCATCCAGTGCCACCACTACATATTACCGCCCAGAGTCCCTCTGGTGAGAAGAGATGGGCAGCGACAAATTTGATAGATAGATAGATAGATAGATAGATAGATAGATAGATAAATCAAAATCCATGTAGCTTTTGTATGTGTTTTCCTGTATGTATTTTCTGTCCCAATTCCTTGTTGTATTCAAATATATAAAACATCCACTTATATGCTTTCTATATTTTAAATGTATTTTCATTCAAAATAATACTTCTAAATGTTTTTCTTTCAAATGATGTATTTTGACATATTCTAATATGTTTAAATTACTGGGAATTGAGCCACAATACTCAGAAAAATGTAAAATTAAATCAGTAATTAAGTGGGTCAATTTTTAATTAGAATTTCCAAAGACCAAATTCCTAAAGCACTGTATGTCCACAGGATCATTTGGTGCATATGGGGGCAAATGGCAGCTGCCACATTTGATGCAATGACAAAATGGCAGCTGCATTCTTTGCATGTGCTCAGTAAGCTGGCTGATCTTTTACACACACAAAAACAGGCCAGCTGCTATCTTATACATGTTCAAACAAGCCAGCATACAAAAATTGGCTGGCTGGCCTGTTTGCACACATGCAAAATGGCAGCCACCTTGTTTTCATGAATGCAAACAGACCAGCCAGCCAGCCTGCTCTGTTACTAGTTCTAGGTGAGCAAGTACAGGTATGAGACCCATCATTATCACCACCCCTGCAAATGCCAGTGCCAATCTTTTATCCACAAATCCACAATATGCTTCTTACTCTATGCATTCTTTGTTAAGTTCTCATTCCTTTTGCAATAGACAGTCAAATATTTTTCAAGAGTTACATGCTAATGTGAAGATGTATGCTGTGAAAATGTATGCTGAACTACTTGGGAACAAGTTTAACACTTGTTCCCCAAGTGTTAAACACATTTTCCATCATCCATTAAATACTATCCTGGAATTATTATACACAATTATGTAGATCCCAATTGAAATTGTCAGTGTAGCCAAAAATCCAATTCCATTACTATCTGTGAGGGACCCTGAGGATGAGGTCAGAGAGAAGCAAAGCAGTTGAACAGAAAAAACAGTAACTTTATTTCATTTTAGAAGTTGTTTTTGTTTATTTTCCCTGTTTAGCTATTCAGCTGTGATCTTACATACATCTAACTGGGATGCAGAGCTCTGTGAATTTATAAATATCACTCACTACAGAGAAAGCATGCATAGGATAGGGTTTATATGTAAAATAAGAGAGGGCAATAAATTGACAGCTATATCTAATCTGCTAATTAACAATGGCAACTTGTTTGGAATATCTCCATATCAAATGATGGAACACTGATTACCATATGAAGGTTGCTCCATGTTTGGAAAAAAATCATTGAGACTGTGTATCTCCACTACAGTCTAACATCATCTCTCAAATTCTGTCACATAATTATAAAGGAGCAAACAGTAACTTTAATTTCCAAAGTTTCCAAGCATATTTTAAAAGAATTTGTGATATTTGAGGTATTTGTATACAAATTCTAAAGATAAAATTAGATCAAATGGACCCACAATAAAATATGTGGATCTGCTTTTTAGTATTATAAAGTATGGGGAAACTATCAAGAATTGCTTTAAATAATAGAGTCTTTGTTGTAACATAAACTTCCATGGACCAATATCACTAATAAATTAGGCTCTGCATCAAAGAAGTGTTTACTTTTGTAAGTATTTTAAGGTATCTTAGGATTCAGTCAGCTATTTTTTGTAATTATAGGAGGATTTAATAATTAATACAATGCATAGAACAGATACTTTCTATTTTGGATTTTAAAACTAAGATTTAAAAGTTGGGCTTTGATTGTCAATCACTTTCCCCCATTCACAGAATTTTATGAGGGTTCCAGATTGTACTATTGCCTATTTATAATTCTGCCATACTTCTCCCATTACTTTTTCCCAGAGAAAATTCATTAAGGAATTAAAAATGGAAGAGCTACAGTGTATCTTTTGATGGTAGCATTTCAAACATTCCATCTGGAAGTACTTTAACTGTAATCAGATTTACTATTTGTGAAATGAATACAGTTATAATTAAAGTACAAAACTCTAAAAGATATGTGTTCATCCTCTCTTCTATGTATTAATGATTACAAATAATTTTAAATGCAAATTGTGGAATTGGTATGGAAATTTCACAGCTGATGCATTACTCCTGTCATGACTACTAAAAGGAGTGATTCCTTTTCTGCAAATGCTGGAAATGCAACGAACAAATTAGATCCTTTTTCCTTATGTGGTGGCAATATTGCAAAGCCCAACAATACTGAAAAAAATTCATTGAAAAATAGTGAACTAGTATTGTAAATGTAACACCTGCTAGGATCTTATATGCTTTTTATTGGGAGATAATTTTGATCCCCTTTATGGAAGAATGGCTAACCAAATTGTAGGAATATGCTTCATTGTCTAAAAAAATTCATATTTTAAAACTGATGTACAATTCAATCTTATTTAGAAACCATTTCTTTTTTCTTTTACAGTTTACAGATTACAGTTCTACACATGGAATTGTGCCACATCCAAAATTTGGGTTTTAGAGTTATATTTTAATTTGACATATAATCTACATATTATTTATAGTATTCTTGCAATCTATTGTTTTTTATTTATAGTTTTTCTTTTTTTCTCTTGAGACATGTTTTGACTAGAAATTGGGCATGAATGCCTTATATTTTAAGCTGTTAATTGTGTATTAGACTATACTAGCTATATGATATCTTAGATCTGTTGGTTCTTTGAGATTTGTTGGAATATCTGGCCATATTTTATTGTTTATACTTGGTTCCTTTAAAAAGAAAATCTGTATCACGTATACTTCATAGTCTTTTAAATGTGTACTTGAAATAAATAAATAAATAAATGCAAAATATTATTTGTTTTCACACTTCTGCAAATATGATATAAATTCCTATGGAATAATTTAAAACATAATTTGTAACCAAATACTAATGGTTAAAGGAATCTCATCAGCAGTCTTTAACCATTAAGCTTACTTTAGTTCCATCTGTTTTTTTCCCAAGAAAAGCTTGAGGGCATCTTGGTTTTTTTCGGGAAGAGATTCTTATCTCCAGTGTAGAGGGGAAGGACAGTGGAAGGAAACTTGCCAACCACAGTTTTTGGCCTGGAATGCTAAGTCAGACAAAACATGGAGATCTCCTGCTGTCAGTGTATATAAGCAAACTCTTTTTTTAAGAGAGTGGACCCCTATACTAATTTCTGTTGATTAACCTGGCTTGACTGTGTGAATCTCCATGGAGAACCTTCTATGAACTTAATAACTTGAACTTTCCCATGTGACTTTCTTGTTTTATTTTTATAAACGAGTTGAAAAGTTGCCAAGGTTGTTCTTTCCACCACCACCTGGAGGACCTGTACCCTATGACATTACTTTCCCACACACCAAGAAGAAAAAAATACTAATTTTATAAATGGACTTCAATGACACCTACTACAAAATGATCAGACAGAACTCCCAAGGGACCTTGTGCTAAGATACGAAATTCTTATATTTTCATAAGATAAAGAAGGAATAAAAACCCTTAACTTGGAGGAAGACAAATGGGAGGGAAAGGGAGGGGAAAGGGGAACTTAATCTAACTAGCACTGTGTCCAAGCTGCTGAAAAAGAAAGATAGGCACACCTGTGCTTAAAGTATAAATAAATCTGCTATCCCAAATTCTGTGCTACAAAAAGCTGAATTTTGTGACATATACAAAGCCAATTTACATATTTTTTTCTTATTTTGAATAATTTATTTGGATTCTCTTAATTACTGAAAGGGGTAAAGAGTTCTGGGAGGCACAGAATTCTTTTCCATTTTTTAGGATATCTTAATCAGTCACTGTTCTGGAATCTGAGAATTCAACAGATATTGCCTATCTACTGTTATCTGTGGACTCATATCCCTGTTACTATGGCAACAAGTTGCTTCACTACTTTTAAGCAACATGTCCTCATGATACTTCCTCACTCTCATTTCCAGCCCATCAAGAAGGCAGCGTACAATTGTCTTTAGTTGTTCCACTGTGAAAATGGTGTTTTCCCTCTTCACCAAATACAAACCTTGCTATACAAATTATCTATTATGCCTCAGTTAACTGGGCTCCACAGATATACTAGCCTTCTGGAAGAATGGTATACCTCTTTTTTAAACATTTATTTAGCAGCTTTGTGAAAGAGAGGCAGACCTTAAAAAAAAAGTAGTAGCACCCTGGTAGATTTAATCTAGAAAAGACAGCTGGGTTCTGTAAGCAGTTTCTCGTTGCTTCTTTCTCAAATGACTACATTATAAATTTTCAGATGCTTTTGCCAACAAGTGGTTTTATGTGAGTACTTTCTACTGTTTTTATTATTTTGAGGAAGCAATGCTATTTTGCCTCTCTCACTGCCAGTAAGACAGTTCCCATGCAGTGCTTATTGATTTGGGATGTATGGCAACAGGATGATATTGATATGCCTTTTTCCCCATTCCCTTGGGATTTTCCTAACCATCTGTTGATCTCCTGGAAGATCAGCATTCCTGTATTAAAAAAATTAAAAATCTTGCTGATAGGCCAATAGGAATAGGAGATCTGAAACAGAAAGGAATTCTGTTGGTAAGTGTGTATGCTGATGCTTGCTCCATTCCTCACCACACTCTGCCCCACTATCCTATCAGCCAGAACATTTCTGAACATGGGAATGAAAATAATTAGGTGTAGATGGAAATTTCAAAGGATTTTTCACATTTAATAAAGCCACCATTAGCACTACTAATTCAAATTTCTCTGTACACGCCTAGAGTCCTCCCAACATCAAATCATCACAGATTTTCAGGAGTAATTGGTTATTGTTTTTCTTGCTGGCACTGGGTGGGATGAAGGAGGAAGCTGGGGAATCCACCAACTGCTGATCCGAAACTGTCCCACATTAAATCTGTACAGACTGCACCATTCTCATACCTCTTTGCTGAGATACAGTACACTAAAGTTGGCTGTGGAGGCAGCAAAATTATGTTGATACACTTTTCTGCCAACTCAAGGACACGAGGAATGCACATTAATACAACCATAAAGAAGTGCCCTTTGGCAGTCACAGAATCTAAAAGCACTTTTTTAAAAAAGAGAGCTGGCATTCCCATAAAAAGTAGTTACAGCCTTACAGCTAATTAAAAATTCCGTTTCTAATCTGCTTGTGTCCTACTTACATATAAATAAAAGTGGAGAAGTTACTACTTTAAGGTAGCTCACTACTTTGCTAGCTACCTTAAATCCTTTACATGACTTTTTCAATAGAGACAGAAAAATTTCCCATGGGTTAGACAAAGTCTAATAAACTGAATCATTAATCTAAAGATGTACGTTATCCTTGGTTTTAGAGTTGAGATTAGAGTGTCTTGCAGAAAATAAAGAAGCCAACTGACCATTTCAGGCACTTATTAATTTCTCATAATCACTATTTCCACCCTCAGATTAACTCACAGGAAGCTGGCAGCATAGGAATCTGAGAGATTTGTGATGCCTCCTTCAGAAGTGGCCCCGATGCCCTCTAACCAAATCCTTTTTCCAGGCATGTGTGTATTGACCACCTGTTGCCAAAAAAAAAAGGGGGGGAAAGCAAAAGTGGTGGTCAGAACATAAGAATTGCCCTGATGTTCAACAACTCTCTGTCTATAGGTGGTAACTTTAAAACATGCATGTTAGCATAAATAATACTGATTTTTCAGTAACTAGTAAGGCTGAAATAATGAGAAAAGCAAAAGTAAGAACTGGATGGAAAATATGTTAAGCTCAGCAGAACTTTCTTCTATTTTCTGCTACTTCCTCTATGGGCATTGATCTTGCTTTCCTGGAACGTATGACTCTTTGCTGACTTCCCATTTGTCTACCCCAATGCTGATTCCCTTAGTTTTGTTGTATGTATGCTATCCCTGAGTGATTCTCTTCAGTTTGTTTGTGGTGTCTCATATGAAGTACCAGACAGCAGGCTAATCAATAAAACATTTCACTCTTGCAAAATGAAATTGCCCATGTCTTCAAAGCCTCATTTCTTTATGAAAACAGAAATTGTTCACACAACTTAAGATATTTCCATTATCTAGATCAGACCCTTATGCAAGGAAAGAAAAGGCTTTTTCTCCTTATAATTTTGCTTTCCAAGACATATATCACAGTAGGCTGCTATACCATATGGCAACACCATCAAACTCTTCTTATTCCCACTCACAGCAAAACTTTATATATGCCATAAATATGCAAATCGAACTCATTCTCAGTTTTTTAAAAAAGTTAATATTTTTTAAAATTTCCACATGGAAATTTTAACATATATGCACTTTGTAGTTTGCCTACTGCTTAGCACTGCCTAGTTTTGAATAGTTTCATATTTTTTAGTATGTACATTTATAAATACATATGTTCTAAACACTTTTTTCATATATGATATAGCTTATGCCCCATGAAACTGGAAGCAAAAGCAAAAGTCCTTACTGGGTATATATGCAAATATATATAACCAAATGAGAAACAACATGCTTGTTAGATTAACATGTAGGTTGGATGTCTGACTAACTATGGTCAGACATCTAATCTACATGAATGTATATGCCTAGCTCCTTTATAAATCAGAGCAGGATTTTGGCCTCTAAGCCAGTTATCAGTAAAAACAGGCATTATCTTGGTGGCAGCTATAAAGCAATTTCTTGGTTTAACTATATTGGAGCCTTTAATGAGAGTAATCAATGTTTTTGGACATATGGTAGCAATCCTTTCCCTCAAGCCTCAAGACCTTGTCACCAAAACCATATTGGCCTTAACACTTTCTTACAAAACTGAAGTGATGAACGAGAAATATGTATGTGGCATCAGCGATCCCATTCTTAGAAATGCCACTGTAACATGAGATGAACCTTGGCAGCACAGACATGTCAAGGACATGATGGTGCCAGGAAACAAAAGCATGTAAGTGAATACAAGGTTTGAGGATGTCAGTTTACAACCCTTGCTACCTCTGGATAGAAAACAGACAAGTGCCTGAAGGTCTTGTCATTCACTAGAATTACTTGAAGGAACCATCTCAAAATAATAAAAAAAGGAACAGGATAGTGCATCTGTAACTATCTGGTGCATCTGTAACATCTGGTATCTTTGGGTTCTCTAATGAAGTAACTCATATCCTGTTAGGATCTGCCTGGCAGAGCGGCTGAAAATTCTATTCCAATTAAGAGAAAAATGATCCATTATAAAACTGTTTTTATTTTTTTCTTGGTAAGTCAAAACATTCTGTAAAAATGGGCCAAACATTCTAGTCAGGTAACCTTATAGGAAATAGAGCTAAGCATGGTGAGTTCATAGGGATGGCCTCTTTTCCCTTGATATACATTAGCCCAAGGAAAGACTACATCACCTTTGTTCTCCAAAACCTAGCATCTCCTCCCCCACTTCCTGTCTTACATATTCTTCCAAGGGTTCTGAAATTCAGCTATTTCAGTCAGTAACAGCTTTCCCAATGTTTCCATAAGGACAGGGCTTAGGACATTTTAGCTGTCCACAGAACCTCGCCCAAATATTGTTATACTTATTTTGTCTATCTTATTTGTCCAGTTTGCTGGAATTTTACAGGGCCCTGAAATAGCAAAGTGGAAACCTTTGCTAAACCCATCTGGCACTGAGCCCATGGCAAATCCAGACTCAGCACTCTGGAATACTTGAAGCTCCCCACCTTTGCAAACATTCTGCCCTCTTGACCCAGCCCTCCCTCTCACTCACTCACTTTCTGGATTTTCCTGATCTGGTCAGAGAGTGTGTCTAACAGGCGTGTTTTCAGGAAGTCCGTCACCTTGGCCACTCGGCCATCAAGGTAGTAACTGGAATGAAAATGAGAAGGCAACAGTCAGAGGGGCTGCAACTATGTGCTCTCCCTCACCTTGACTACAGACCGCGCCTCTGCTGCCCACATTTACGTTTCCCCCAAATATTCTCTCTGTTCTACACAAGGTCAGCTGCTATTGGTGACCTTTGCTTCTTTCTTCTGCTCTTTTTTCTGTGCCTTTGCCACGTGCCTTTCCCTGTACCCAGAACCCCATTCTTCTAGAAGTTTCTCCATGGTGACATGTTTCAGCAATCTTCCCAAATCATTCTAACTTTGCCTTCTCTGTACTTTCACTTACACCTGCAGCAATCTGTAAGTCCTACGTAATTTTATTCAATTTAATAAAGAAAAACAGACCTCAAACCAGGAACACATTTCTATACAATGTCTAGAACTATGACAAGTATAAATTATAATGAATATAAAAATAATATTAATTATTAATCACAAAATATGGAAGCCACCTCAGTCAACTTTCCAGACAGGTACTTCTACCCAGATCTGTAGATTAATTGACAGACCAAGTATAAAAGAGTTCTAAACACCAGAAGCAATATATCTCTCTCAGTAGCATTTGTTGGAGAGCAATAACAGGAGAAAGTGATTTCCTTTATGTTCTATTTGCAGATGTCCTAGGCCTAGTCACCTCAGGCAGTAAGACGGTATGATCCAACAAAAGGTTTAGAAATCCTGTACTGAAATATTAATTGCTATTATAACAGCTCCTAGTAATTAGCCACTATGATCTTCTCAAATAAGTAATGATATGTACTGTACTGTAAATACAAAAAAAAAAATCACATACAAGGGATAACAACTAGAGCTAGATTTACTGCAGAAGCAACATTCTCAAGTGGAATGATAACATCGTCTGAGGATCACAGCTGAAATAATCTTGGGAGGATCTGCTTGCTTTTAAGTGGAAAATATTGGTGGATCGTCTGTATATAATTTAATATGAAGGAGTCAATAGTGAAAATGCAATGTTAATAAATTAAACTGATGAGGTTATATATAATATATTCAGATGTAAAGCATATGCTACAATATCTGTGCTGGTATCTCGATGGGGAGAAACAAGCTTAAAATCAATCCCAGAAAAATGGAATGGCTGTGGATTAAGAAACCATCCAAGAATATTCTATGGAGATTCAACTGATAGTTTTGCATAGGTTTTACCCCATTCCACATCAGTTCATAATCTGGGGTTTCTTTTGACTCTCAGTTTCTGCTTGAAGAGGAAGTGGCAGCTGTGGTAAGAAGGGCCTTTGCACAACTCCATTTACAACCTGGCGGGAGCGGGATGGGGGCAGTGCGACCATCCTTGCTCTTCTTGACCTCTCAGCAGCCTTCGAAACCATTGATCATCCTTCTGGACCAGCTTCGGGAGTTGTGGGTGGGCAGCACAGTGTTGTGCTGATTCTCCTCCTTCCTCCGGGGTCAGTCCCAGTTGGTGTTGATGGGGGGAAAGTTCCAGCCCACATCCCCTACTCTGTGGGGTGCCTCAGGGCTCGATTCTCTCCCTTCTCCTATTTAACATCTACATGAGACCATTGGGGGAGGTGATCCGACGGTTTGGGGTAGGATACCATCAATACGCTGATGATACTCAGCTTTATATCTCTACCCCAGACTTCCTGCCATGGATGTCCTGACCCAGTGCCTGGAGGCTGTAAGGGCCTGGATGGGGTGCAATGGGCTTCAACTCAGCCCAAGCAAGACTGAGTGGCTTTGGGTTTGTGGGCCTCCTGGTGCTAAGGTTTTTCCACCTTTGGTCTTGGATGGGGTTGCACTGCCCCAGACAGACCCGGTGTGCAATCTGGGGGTCCTCGTAGACTCAAGGCTCCTGCTCAAAGAGCAGGTGGCAGCCGTGGCTAGGAGGGCCTTCGCACAACTTCGGGTTGTGCACCAGCTGCACCCATTCCTAGACCAAGAGTCTTTGCTCACAGTCACTCATGCCCTCGTGACCTCCCATCTGGACTACTGTAATGCACTCTACATGGGGCTGCCCTTGAAGAGCATTCGGAAGCTTCAACTGGTGCAGAATGTAGCTGCACAGATAGTAAATGGTGTTGGGTACTCGACACATGTAACACCACTACTACGTGAGCTGCATTGGTTTCCGGTGTGCTTCCAGGTGCAATTCAAGGTGCTGGTTGTCACCTTTAAAGCCCTTCGTGGCTTGGGGCTGGGTTACCTAAGGGACCGCCTTCTCCCAGTTGTTTCTGCCAGTCCAATTTGATCTAGTAGGTTGGGTATGCTGCGGGTCCCGTCAGCCAGGGAGTGTCGGTTGGCAGGAACTAGAAGGTGTGCCTTCTCTTCCGTAGTGCCTGCCCTCTGGAACATCCTCCCTCCAGAAATTAGGATGTCACCGACCCTGTTGGCCTTTCATAAGACCGTGAAGACCTGGCTTTGTGCCCGGGCCTTGGGCCTCGAGTGTGTGGATGGTCCTGTCTCTTGGCTGTATTAACATTCATGCATTGCTTGCTTGGCAGCCATGTATATTTATTTTGTATTTATTTTATATTTTAACTGTTTTAATTGTAATTGCTTTAATTGTTCTATAGTTTTATTGTTGTAAGCTGCCCAGAGTCACTTGCTGAGATGGGAGGCTATAGAAATCAAATAAATAAATAAACCTTCCCTGGAATCAGAGAGCCTGCTCATGATTATTCATGGCTTGGTCGTCTTTTGTTTGAAGTATTGCAATACATTCAACATGGGACTACTCTTGAAGAGCACTCAAAAGTCACAGCTGGTCCAGAACACAGCAGCTTGAATAGTTATGGATACATCTCAATTTATCCATGTTTTGAGAGCTGTACTGGTTACCACTTTGCTTCTACATACAGTTCAAAATCCTGGTTTGTCACCTTTAAAGCCTTTCAGGGCTCAAGGCCTGGATATCTTCATGATTGCCTTCTTCAGTTGGTTTGGCCAGTCCGATAAGATCAGATATAAAGGGTTCCCTCCAGGTCCCTTTTCTCAAGAAATGTCTTCTGCAGGGACTTCAGAAGTAGGTCTTTTCAGTCAACGCCCCCTTCAATGGAACATCATTCTCTTTGAAATCTGTATAACTCCAATCCTGCTGAATTTTAGAAAGGCTATTAAAACCTGTTTTTTCCAACAGGGCCTTGGGGATAGATATGTTATACATGTTGTTCACTCCTCTAGTTCGGGTAAATTGATGTATGTTATGTATATTTTTAACTTTGTTTATGGAATAGAGTAAGCTGCTTACAATCTGAAATGACTGGAGCAGTATGTAAGCCCAATTAAATAAATAATACATGCATAACTAATCTGGTAGCAAAATGGAAACTGTTGGGATAAATAGGGTGGAAGTTAGACCTATAATCAATTATGTAGTATAGTTCTTATGAGATTTCAAATTAGAAAATTATGAATAAGGTTATTTAAACGTTGGCATAGCTCCCAGTGGGCCATTATCCTTACCAAATCTTCTGTTCAATCAAGCTTGGAACGATCAGTGTGGAAGATTTTCTATTAGTTTTAGATATAGTAGAAATTTATTTCCATTAATGATAGCCATAAATACAAGAAAGGCAGGGAAATAGTTATTTTATTATTAATGGGTTAGGTCCAGGCTTAGTCAAACTTAGAGAAGATCTAATCAAATCAATAAAATAGTTGTGATTTCAAGAGAGGCTCCTCTTAGTATGACTGAGACTAGATCCAAACCACTGTAAGCCAATGTCTGAATGCTTCAACATTGCTATTTTGGCACTCTTTCCTGAAATATTTTAATTACATTTTTATTGCTTGGTTCATAAAATCGTAGAATCACAACACCACTAACAGAGTGATTTTCCTAAATCCTCAAAACACTCACATTATACTGGTAATCTTCCAGTCAGATTATTATCCTTACTTTGTAGAAAGGGCAAGAGACACATAGGTTAAATTAATATAGCAGCTTTCTTAAAAAAAACTTGCTAAGCCTTGGCCTCAAGTAAAATTTGAGTGGGCACTTATAGTTCATAATAGCTCCAGCTTTTAATATCTACTTTACTGTAGTATATTAGCCATCCAACAGCAGCACATTCTAAATATAACTATGTATAAATCCAGTGCAAGTTTATCAGGCAGATCTACTCTCTTAGACCACAGGGAGATACGAAGCACTGACACATGAGAGCTCTGGAACATATTACTAGGCACATCAATATCTAGTTGTCAAATAGTAATGGGTGGAGAACATATTAGGGAACAAACCGGAGTGGGGAGTGGGAGGATGTAATCCAGAATGTAGATAGACCTAATTCGCTGCTCAACAGATAATACTGTCTAGCAACTCGAGAGGTAAGGAAGTGTATGCTTGGTTTCTTGATCAGTCCTCTTCTGATCTATTCTGCTTATCTTCTCTGAGGGTTTTAGCAATTAATTCTATTGTTTTGTTTTGCTAAACTAGGTAAAGTTGTCCAATTCTTAACTGACTATTCTCAGCATGCTGAGACATAGTTTACTAACTCTAACAACATTTTATGATCCCTGAGGTAGAAGCTGAAGCTTTCTACAGAAGTCTTGAGAGAATAGGGGCTACTCCTGCAGTCAGTGCTTTTGTACAGCTCCCATCCAGGCCAGTTGGACATAAACAACAGGCCTTCCCTGTGGATCAGGTACGTCTGCTGCTCTTGACAGTACTCTAAATGTTCTAAGGTGGTTACTTCGCCCTGCTACCTAGTACAGATGCCTTTGACACTGAAGCACATTTTGGAATTACTTAACACATTTTAGTCTCCCAGTTATTTCTAGAGCACTATTTTTGGTGCATTTAATTAATTAAATCTGTATCAGTACACATATAAAGAAATGTGGGTTTTTTGAAGTGGAAAATGTGCTGCTGTTGTTTTTAGCCAACGTATATGCATATTGTACCATTTAAGAAGACACATTTGCTTCTGAATGCAAGTGAAATACAAATGCCTCTGCATTTGAAACAATAACCTGCATTAAAAAAAGTTGTCCTGATTAGTCAGAGATACATTTTTAGTTTTCCCCAAGTGTTTTTAACTGTTTTAGCTAAAACCAAACTAACAAGGAAAAGAGAAAACAAGTCAACCTGTATTTGAATGCAATTTTCTTTAACAAGAAAATATGTGGTCCACCAGGAGTAGAATGAAGGGGTGGGATTAAAACATGAAATTGATAGAAACATGGTCAGGGAATGCCTATTTACTCTGAAAGAGCTTATATTTCCAGGACTAAATTAATTGCATTCTACAATACTGAGGGAAGTAATTAATAGTCTGGCCAGATATTGATATGCTGTATTGTTTTTGAGGAGATCTGGAGAACTGAAATGTTGTCCGTGTCCTCAAAAGGGAAAAAAGAAGGATCCAGGGAATTACAGACTAGTCAGTCTAACACTGATACTTGGAGAAATTCTAGTACAGATTATAAAGAGCACCTTGAAAACAATAAAGTAATTACCAGAGATCAGCATGTAAAGAACAATTCTTACAAGATTATCCCATTTTCTGATTGGGTAGATTGTGGGGATACTGTAGACATAAGATATCTTGATTTCAGCAAAGAATTGAGCAGATTATTGATGTTCTGATTAATAAGTTAATTAAGAGTGATATGGATAGCATGACAATAAAGTGTCTTGAAAATCAATCATTCTCAAACTGTGCTCATCAGTGGTCCTTCACAAAATTCAAGAGAGTGGGTGAGTGAGGTACCACAAGATTTAGTCCTTAGCCTTCTCCTCTTCAATATTTTCATTAATGATGTATATGAAGAGATAGAAAGAATGCTTATCAAATTTTCAGATAAGACAAAAATTAGATAGCTAATATCTTAGAAGACAGAAATAAAATTCAAAACAAATTTGTAGCTCAGAAAAATAAGCTGAAAGAAACAGAATTATATATAACAGAAGTACCAGTATAGGGTATGGGATAGTTGCTTGGTAATGCTACTTGAAAAAACGATATTTGGCACAGTAATTGATTGCAAACAGAATATGAGTCACTGATATGATAGGCTGAAAAAAAAAAAAGGCAAATGCAGCTTTAGGTTGTATCAACAAAAGTACAGTTTCCAAATCATGAGAAGTAGTAATTCTACTTTATTCTGCTTTGGTCAGAACTCACTTTGAGTACTATATCAACTTCTGGGCACCATATCTTAAGAAAGAGAGCCAGTTTGGTATAGTGGTTAAAGTCATAAGGCTAGAAACTGGGAGTTCTAGTCCTCTGTAGGCACAAAACCAACTGGGTGACTTTGTACCAATCTTATCCTCTCAGCCCTAGGTAGAAGACAGTGGAAAACCATTTCCAAAATCTTGCCAAGAAAACTGCATGGACTAGTCTAGGCATTTGCCAGGAGTCAACACAGACTTGAAGGCATACACACACATACATACCTTAAGAAGGATTTAGATGAACTGGAACAGGTGCAGAGAAGGGCAACAAAGATGATCAAGGAATTAGCAACTAGTTCCTAAGAATGAAAATTTGAAGGAGCTGGACATGTTTAGACTTGAGAAGAGATGTCTGAGGGGAGGGCATGATAGCACTCTTCACTTACCAATTGTGACAAAGAAGGAGATCAAGACCTCTGTCATTGTACAGTGATTTCCTTACAGTAATCTGAAATGGTTTATTCTGCAACCCCTTTTTTCTGGTTCACCATCTTTATGCTTCTGGCACCCTGTGACCTAATTTGCTTAACATGATATATAATGGGAAAGTATGCTGATGATTCTATATTTGGAAAGGAAACTGGACTAGATAGTCTTTGATATCACTAACTACACTCTGAAACTCAATCCAAATTGTTTTGTCCACTTGTCAGAGATATGACTGTGCAGTTTTGCTACTGCTGCTGGAATGCCTTTTCATTTACAGCAAATGGTTTCCTATATCTCTCAGGAAGTATTACCGCAAAGAGCATATAGAATCTTGCAATTCAGACAGTTCTCACTGAGCTTTAAAAAGGTTGAAAGGATATTGCCTCCACTCCGAACAACACATTAAGGCAGGAAAACAAGTCATACCCTGAACAAGGAAGGCCTTCTGCCTCCCATCTCATCATGTATCACATCATATTCCTGTCCATACTGTGCTGGTTGTCTAAATGCATGCACAATACCCAAGTTTAGACTACCATATAAACTTAACTCAAGCCACTTCTGGGGACTTGGTATGCAAGCTGCTTCCTCACTAAACAAAACTATTAAGTCTTCAATATGTTTTTCAAGCACTATCCACAATTAGTTGCTCAGACCCATTAGTCTCAGACAGGATATAATGAACAAAGTTGGATGGCTTCAGCACAGCTGTTTTTATTTTACTCCAATTTATTGCAGAGGAAACTTTGCTCCATTATCTGACCCTTTTACTTCAGTTAATGGCATTAAGGCCACTTCCCAACACTCAGGAATTTCCAGGGAGGTCTGCTTGGAATTAGAGCTATGCCACCTTTTCTTTCGCCATTCCACCCCACTCCAAGCCTGGGTTTCGGGTTTTTTTGTTTTTTGGTCCACTAGCCCTTTCTCAGTGGAGGTACTGGATCTAATTTATGTGATCAAAAATATGGAATGTTTATACACAGGTGTGTTAGCTAGGTGCTTCTGTTTGTGTGAACCAGTTGCTAAATTCTCACACATATTAGACAAAACCTAAACCTCTTATTTTCCACTTTGCCTCATCAAGGTGGCATTTTGCTTGTCCAGGCAGAGAGGAAAGGCAAGGCTGGAGTGTGTCCTGACAGGGATTGGGCTTTGCATATGCAGGCAAAGCCACAACTTTGACAGAATTATGTTCCTATTCTTTCTCTTTGCTTTACTTATATAAGCCAACTACTGGCTTGCTCAGACAGTGCAGGAAAATGTGAGGTTTGAGCTTAGTTCCAGTTGTATTGAAAATACTGAGACTTAACTATTGGTTTTTAATAACAGAATGTACCTAATTGCAGTTTCTGGGTAAAACTTTCTCCCAATTGTTTCTGTGTACTTCTGTGACCCATTTAGTTCTAAGTGTTCCTGTGTAGGACTCTGGGCACAAAAATATCAGCTTGGGCTTAAGCAGAAGTGTAGCCAGTGAGTTTAGGGTTGCAGCTGATGCCTCTTAATTATAAAACTTTTAAACTGTTTTATTTATCTCTGTTTTGTTTATTTGTTCAGTTGCTTCTGACTCTTCGTGACTTCATGGACCAGCCCACACCAGAGCTTCCTGTCAGTCGTCAACACCCCCAGCTACCTCAGGGACGAGTCTGTCATCTCTAGAATATCATCTATCCATCTTGCCCTTGGTCGCCCCCTCTTCCTTTTGCCTTCCACTTTCCCTAGCATCAGCATCTTCCCCAGGGTGTCCTGTCTTCTCATTATGTGGCCAAAGTACTTCGGTTTTGCCTTTAATATCATTCCCTCAAGTGAACACTCCGGCTTTATTTCCTGGAGTATGGACTGGTTTGATCTTCTTGCAGTCCAAGGCACTCTCAGAATTTTCCTCCAACACCACAGTTCAAAAGCATCTGTTTTCCTTCTCTCAGCCTTCCTTACAGTCCAGCTCTCACATCCATATGTTACTACGGGGAACACCATTGCTTTAACTATGCGGACCTTTGTGGTCAGTGTGATGTCCCTGCTCTTAACTATTTTATCGAGATTTGTCATTGCTCTTCTCCCAAGGATTCTCTTCTGAAATCTCTTCTGATTTCCTGACTGCAGTCAGCATCTGCAGTAATCTTCGCACCTAGAAATACAAAGTCTTTCACTGCTTCTACATTTTCTCCCTCTATTTGCCAGTTATCAATCAAGCTGGTTGCCATAATCTTGGTATTTTTGAGGTTTAGCTGCAAGCCGGCTTTTGCACTTTCTTCTTTCACCTTCATCATAAGGCTCCTCAGTTCCTCTTTGCTTTCAGCCATCAAAGTGGTATCATCTGCATATCTGAGATGGTTAATGTTTCTTCCAGCAATTTTAACTCCAGCCTTGGATTCCTCAAGCCCAGCACGTCGCATGATGTGTTCTGCGTACAAGTTGAATAGGTAGGGTGAGAGTATACAGCCCTGCCGTACTCCTTTCCCAATCTTAAACCAGTCCGTTGTTCCGTGGTCTGTTCTTACTGTTGCTACTTGGTCGTTATACAGATTCTTCAGGAGGCAGACAAGATGACTTGGTATCCCCATACCACTAAGAACTTGCCACAATTTGTTATGGTCCACACAGTCAAAGGCTTTAGAATAGTCAATAAAACAGAAATAGATGTTTTTCTGAAACTCCCTGGCTTTTTCCATTATCCAGCGGATATTGGTAATTTGGTCCCTAGTTCCTTTGACTTTTCTAAACCCAGCTTGTACATCTGGCAATTCTCACTCCATGAACTGCTGAAGTCTACCTTGCAGGATCTTGAGCATTACCTTACTGGCATGTGAAATGAGTGCCACTGTTTGATAGTTTAAACATTCTTTAGTGTTTCCCTTTTTTGGTATGGGGATATAAGTTGATTTTTTCCAATCTGATGGCCATTCTTGTGTTTTCCCAATTTGCTGGCATATAGCATGTATTACCTTGACAGCATCATCTTGCAAGATTTTGAACAGTTCAGCTGGGATGCCGTCATCTCCTGCTGCCTTGTTATTAGCAATGCTTCTTAAGGCCCATTCAACCTCACATTTCAGGGTGTCTGGCTCTAGCTCACTGACCACACCGTCAAAGCTATCCTCGATATTGTTATCCTTCCTATACAGGTCTTCCGTATATTCTTGCCACCTTTTCTTGATCTCTTCTTCTTCTGTTAGGTTCTTGCCATCTTTGTTTTTGATCATACCCATTTTTGCCTGGAATTTACCTCCGATGTTTCTAATTTTCTGGAAGAGGTCTCTTGTCCTTCCTATTCTATTGTCTTCTTCCACTTCCGCACATTGCTTGTTTAAAAATAATTCCTTATCTCTTCTGGCTAACCTCTGGAATTTTGCATTTAATTGGGCAGATCTCCCCCTATCACTGTTGCCTTTTGCTTTCCTTCTTTTTTGGGCTACTTCTAGTGTCTCAGCAGACAGCCATTTTGCCTTCTTGGTTTTTTCTTTCTTTGGGATGTGTTTTGTTGCCGCCTCCTGAACAATGTTGTGAACTTCTGTCCAGAGTTCTTCCGGGACCCTATCTACTAAGTCCAGTCCCTTAAATCTATTCTTCACCTCCACTGCATATTCCTTAGGAATATTAGTGAGCTCCTATCTAGCTGATCTGTGGGTCTTCCTTAATCTCTTTAGTCTGATCCTAAATTGTGCAATAAGAAGTTCATGATCTGAACTACAGTCAGCTCCAGATCTTGTTTTTACCGACTGTATAGATGTCCGCCACCTTTGGCTGCAAAGGATGTAGTCGATCTGATTTCGGTGTTGTCCATCTGGTGAAGTCCATGTATAAAGCTGTCTCTTAGGTTGTTGAAAGAGAATGTTTGTTATGCAGAGTGAGTTGTCTTGGTAAAATTCTATCAGCCTATGTCCTGCTTCATTTTGTTCTCCCAGGCCATGCTTACCTGTAATTCCAGGTGTCATTTGACTGCCCACCTTAGCATTCCAGTCTCCTGTGATGAAAATAACATCTCTTTTAGGCGTGTTGTCCAGTAGGTGCTGCAGATCCTCATAGAACTGCTCTACTTCAGCTTCTTCAGCATCTGTGGTTGGGGCATATATTTGGATCACTGTGATGTTAGATGGCTTGCCCTGAATTCGAATTGAGATCATTCTATCGTTTTTTGGATTGTATCCTAGCATTGTGTCCTAACAGTCAGGAACCACGCTGAGACGAGGAATAGGTCTCTAGTGTTTATTACTGCTACATTAGACAGAAAATCCTAACAAACTGAAGAAGTGTGGGAAAACCCAGACAGATAAACCCCAAAAGTCAAGGCGGGTCTGTTCTGTGTCTCTTTGAATGGCTGTTCAACTCCTCATTACTACACATGCGTTTTCCCCCCTGGATAGGGGCCCCCTCCTGCTCACCATCAGTGCTCATGACACTTTACTATTAATTATGAAGGCTACTCCATTTCTTCTGTGGTCCTCTTGTCCACAGTAGTAGATCTGGTGGTCATTTGATGTAAAGTGGCCCATTCCAGTCCATTTCAGTTTACTGATGCCCAAAATGTCTATCTTTAATCTTGACATCTCACCAATAACCACATCCAATTTGCCCTGGCTCATAGATCTTACATTCCAGGTTCCAATGGTGTGTTGATCCTTAGAACATCGGATTCGCCGTTCACCACCAGCACCGTTGGCCGCTAGCCGTCCTTTCAGCTTTGAGCTAGCTGCATCATTACGTCTGGGGCTAGTTGAACTCATCCTCTGTTCCTCCCCAGTAGCGTTTTGACCATCTTCCGACCCGGGAGTTTCATCTTCGGATGGTATACCGACATATCTCTGGTTGTACTGATCCATTTAGTTTTCACGGCAAGAATATTGGGGTGGGTTGCCATTACCTTCCCCAGGGATCGCATTTAGTCTGACCTCTCTGTCATGACCTTCCCATCTTGGGTGGCCCTTCACGGTTTAGCTCATGGCATCATTGAGGTGCTCAAGCTCCAGCACCATGGCAAGGTAACGATCCTTTGCTGAAGATTTATCTGTGTACATATCAGCAATATGAAAAGGAGGGGCATTTAAATAAGGGAAAAATATATCTCTAAGGACTCATACATTCACCATTCATACTCAAGAAAGATATCAATTTCTTCTTATGGCATATCTTTAGTTCTCTGAATAAATCAGTCAGGACCAAATTTTAATCCTCTGTAATCAAGAAATGCTATTTACCTCAAGGCAAATTTTATATCATTTTTTTTCTGTCTTACATTCTAAAACTACTGTATTTAAACAGATACCTGAATTTACAGATTTAAACAGATGCCTCATTACCTAAGGTAAAGAGAAAAATCAATCCACTTTGAAATTTTAGGCGATTGTGGCACCACAAAGTTTGAGAAGCCTTCTCTTACCAGTGTTTTTAATTTTTCTTGGAATAATACAACTTTTTAAAAAGATGCATTAGCATATCCTGATTATTAAATACTTCGATATTTCTCATTGGGAAGAGCTAACGCGGCAAATTATTGTCAGAAACAGTTCTTGCATAATTGAGATAACACTTCTGCCTCTACACCAGCCTTTTCCCCTTATTTAGTATTGCCCTCACTTTTATTTTTAAACAAATGATATTCCTTTTAAGATGGCCTTTCTTTCAGTGTTATTGCAAATTCGTTATTTCTGGTTTTGTGCAAACTGTACAGTTCTGTTTTAACTGTAGTGCAATCATTTAAGGTCTGAACTAGCATAGCACCATGCCTCACTTCATGTAGAAGGCTGATTCGTAAAATAGTTGGTGGTTGCATCAAAACATATTCTTCTGCATTATCTGAGATATTCTCTTGCCTTTACTTCTACTTTAATTAAGCACTAATGACAGGCTATATATCTAGCAACTCCCATTGCTCAGTTTCACTTTCTGTCTTCTGTTTTTCTTAATAATTTATTATGAAAATATGTGCTGTATGTAGCCTTGTCCAACACCATGTGCACACAGTTTTCAAATAAAAACCTTCACCATACAGCAACAGCAGAAGTCTTAGCAACAGAAGTTCTAAAAGGATATGGATGGGAAGATGGTTTCCCAGCAGTGGCAGGAGTTGTAATTTCCAGAAAGCAGATACTCTCCCCTGCCCCCGAATTTCTTCCTAAATCTACATCTAAATATCATACAAATAGGACTAAATTAGGATTACCATTTGTAAAAATTGTAGCAAATAAATTCATGTTAATCTACAAGCATCTACTGTCTCAGCCCATCTTGGGTTCCTGAGAAGAAATACTGAGTCTAGATTATTTTGATCTCAGTGATAGGGTCATGGCATATAGACCCATGCTACAGAATATTACATATCTTGCATTTTCAAGTCCTTTTTCCTATTTCAGTCCATATAATTGACTCTTTCAAATAATATTTCTGCACTAGATGCTCAAATGTTTCCTTGTTCCACTGATACAATGTAACACCTATAAGTATTAAGCAAAATTCATGATACATATTTCATGAGCAAATATTTCACAAATGCTCTGCCAGTCACCCTAAAGCCATAAAATATGTGATAGCAGCAATAACTTATTTGCATAGGTAACAAATCAACCTGTGGCCAATAATGCAATTTTCATTATAGCCAGGCTTATTCTCATTATATAGCCACTGGGAAAGCAATCTATATTCCCATATTTTTGAAAGTTAGGAAGAGAAGTAGCATTATGAAAAGAGTTTCATGGTGTCTACAAGAGTCTCATATATATTACTGTGAACAATGACCTACATTATCCTAAATTTCCATAGCTGAATTTATGGTATGGGGGGATGATTTCAGTATCACCAGGAAACATATGTAGAATCCTAGAAGATCATCATTCTTAAAAAAACATTATGTGCAAGGCAAAGCTTTTTTGGTGCTCATCATTCTGAAAATATCAACAAATAATGCTAGCACCCAAATCCCTAGAATAAGTGACTGTTGTTAGTTTTCAGTATTCAGTTCATACCTGGCACTAAAGCCAGTTTGGTAGGCAGCAGAAACACCAAACATTAATCTGAAATATTTTTTCAAGGAAGCTACCTATGAATCCAATCCCAACTATTGGGACTGCTACAGTAAAATTCCTGTAGTCAGGATTTCTAACTGTGTAATCCAATCAGGCCTCCTTCAGTAATCCCTTCAGGCTTGGTAAATGCTGCACATGAGAGTTTCCAAAAATATCATGTGTTATCACTGGGTAAAGAAACTTGATTGCTCAGATAAACAGTACAAAGGGCAGAAATTACTTCTTTCCATCTGTTTTCTTCTGAAGCCCACTGACTCAGCACTAATTCTACATTCAGTCAGCTTCCCTGCAAGCTGTTCCTTACAACAGCAGATACACCAACAGATAAATGTGACCCATGTGCTGGCCTGCAATGCATTAATTACACAGGAAGCCAAGTTGACTTCCAATGTGAGCTATATCTTTTCTTCAGAATACCACCCTACCTGAATACTGAAGTACTCCAAGGGCTTGCTGTATCTGTTAGAATAGCCTGTTTTAAGCATGTCAGGTCTCTTTGCTCTACAGGTAGTCCTCGCTTAATGACTATTCATTTAGCAACAGTTTGGACTTATGACAGTGCTGAAAAAAACAACTTATGACCAGTCCTCACACTTACAACCATCACCGTGTCCCCATGGTCATGTGATCGCAATTTGGGCTCTTGGCAACCGGTTTGCATTTATGACTGTTGCAGTGTCCCACGGTCACATGATTGCCATTTTTGACCTTCCCATCCAGCTTCCAGCAAGCAAAAGCAGTGGGGAACTGTGTGATTCACTTAACAACCACATGATTTGCTTAACAACCACTGTAAAAAAAGTCATAAAATTGGGTTGGATTCACTTAATGACTGCTTTGCTTAGCAACCAAAATTCCGGTCCCAATTGTAGTCATTAAGCAAGGACTACCTGTATAGCTAGAATAAACAGTATAAGAGAGGTGGCATGTGAATAACAATGCTCAGCAGTCCCGGCTAGCAATACTAAAGATGAAGGATGCTGGAAGTTATTGTTCAGCTTGATGACTGCCGATTATCCACACCTGTAGTTTAGGTTCTGCTTAACTACAGGGGCAGCTAATCTGTGGTCACCCCCTGAATTTCTTCTGTTTCACATAATTAGAAGAGTACCTCTTCCTTTTGTCATGCAACAGAGCAATGAGTTCAGAGCAGAATGAGGATAAATCTCTGAGTTCTCTCTTGTCTGAAGACAATTTTTTTTATTTTTTATTTATTTATTTTATATCCTGCCTTTATTATTTTTATAAATAACTCAAGGTGGCGGACATAGCTAATACTCCTTCCTCCTCCTATTTTCCCCACAACAGCAACCCTGTGAGGTGAGTTGGGCTGAGAGAGTGTGACTGGCCCAAGGTCACCCAGCCGGCTTTCGTGCCTAAGTTGGGACTAGGACTCACAGCCTCCTGGTTTCTTGCCCATTGGCGATCAACGCTAGGTTTTCTTTTGTCTTGTACCCAACTTTCTTATCTCTATCATATTGCTATAAACATTGAAAGAGAAAAAGAAATACCTACTGTTGCCAGGTAACTGCATCCACTACGTTCCCTGCCACTTTCATGAACCTGTGAGATACAGAAAACAGGTAAGTTTATGGGCATAAAGGAAAGGCATACATGTATACACATGCACAGGTGTGCACACACACACCCTACATATGCACGTCCCTCTGTCTTTGAATAAGTCCAAGAATGAGGTAACTCTTTTACCAAATACACCAAATCACTACACTTTTGTGAGAGCCACACTTCAAAGTAAATGAGCTGAATGCAGTATGGTACAAATATTCACACCTATTCCAGTTCTGAATGCACTTTCTTTGGTGAAGAAGAATCTCATCCAAAAAAATTTAATCCAGTAACCTGTCTCAATGGGTGCTATAGTATTGAACCTCTTAAAACAGCTTTCCAAATATGACATCTCCTAGATACTTCGGGATTGCAACTCCTCAAACTCCCATCAAATATGGTTTAAACAGGCAGTGTTTTTAGACAAAGGCAAGAGACAGAGCTCTAGAAATTGACTAGGAAACATGTATCTGATTACGTGGTAGGCAAAAGCAGTATGATGTGTAATACTTAACTGTACAGGTGTGTGACACCATGGTTACCATGTTGTCACATACAAAATATGGAATGATCTGATTTCATGACTTGAACTGAAACCGGTCTAGCATTTTCTCTTGCTGATCTCAAAACAACCAACAGTAATTTTGGAAGGGGAAAGTACCGTGCCAGAAGAAAGGGTTTCTAATTCTTCCCCCAGTGTTGCTGCATTGATTAAACTGGCAGCCTCTCCCAACTGCATTTCATTTAAATATTGTTGGGAAATCTGCAGAGATTTCAGACAAGGCTCTTATTACGCAATCATACCATGTAGTTCATGGAGTTTTATGGAAGGATCCAGATGTTGTCTTCTATTTATAATCCACCAGTGTTTTTTCACTATAAAGAATCTCTCAAGAAAGAAAAGATGGAACAATTGCACAATGTGCGCTGATGGATAGAATTACACATAAGTCTGGAAGCACAGCTAATCATGGGGAATTCTTTCAATTTGTTCAATCATTTAATATAATCTCAGCAACTGTGAGTGTTGAGAGTAACATAACAAACATCCCATAGTGAGTTGCTCTCATACGGTGAGCCAGTATGTTCCAGTTCCAGTGGTGATTTGAGCATGACTTGCTCATTACATACACAGTTATTCATTCTGAGTATGATGTGATATAAAATTATTTTCCTGAATCTGCAATAGTACCACATTGATAAATTTATTCAGCACAAGAATGTTAAAGGTATACCAATCCTGCCTTATTTATAGCTTCAACTTTGCTAGGGGGTAATTTAGATAGTAGATAATTTACTTTTGTGGGATGCCAATTATTCAACCTATCACTACTGCTTTAAATTCTATTTCATACTGATGATACTGCACTGCATGCCATCAAATGACATCATCCAGCAGTTTGATGTAGATTTTAAACAGGAGTGGGGAGAGTGCTGATCCCTGTGGGACCCTGCAAAGCAGGGGGTGAAGATTTGTCATCTCCCCCCACCACAATCAACACTGACTGGAACCACCCCCAACATGAAGAGATTCAGGCAGAATATTAAGAGAAATTTCATTTTCCTTTTTTTCTCATGGCAATGGGTCTAGGAGGGGATTTGCAGAAGGTAGACTGAGGGGGTTGTAATGGTTGTGTGGATCATTGGTGGTTTCAAGTCTTGGGACAACAAAGAGCGGGTTTCCCAATCTTCAGTAGACCAACACAGTTTCTGCTGGTCTTGTTTTTGAAGTCCCTGAGTAGCAGTCCTGGCAGGATGATGGTGTTTTCCTGAAATATCCTGGCTGAGTGGAATGGCTGGAACTGTCTTGGTACTTGTTGGACATTGGAGTGGTAATTGGAACAATGAAGAGAGGTAACAGCAGCAGCAGTGAAGGTGGAGGTGGATGGTAGAGGGGTGTCACAACCACCATGGTTGTGGGACATCCAAGGAGACCAAGCATAGTAAAATGCAAAAAAAAAAAAAACCCACAAGCTCCCCCACACTAAGAGACCACCATCCTGGATGCCATCTTGGATTTCAATTGGATCTAACAACTGGCTCGCAAAATTCCTGAAAATTTAACAATCAGCTCTTGCCAGCCAGTATGAACTGGCTCCAGCACATCACTGTGAACAGTCAGTGATGAACAATTAATTCTTCCAATTGGTATTTTGTTCTACTTGCTTTTCTATGATCCATGTGTAAAATGTTTTTAACAGTTAAGGTATATGCTATCTACAATATTCGCCAGATATACTTGAAGAATTCCCTGCCAAAAGTCTGCTAGATTGGTTATCCCTGTTGTCATCTTCATAAATCTATGCCAGCTACTAGCAATTACCCTGTTTTCCCACAGGTGCTTAAAAAAGATTGATTTATTGCTAATTCTAATAACTTCCAGGGTATAAAAGTCAAACTAACCAGTCTATAACTTCTCAACTTCTCCTTCTTAAATATAGACGTCACATACTTGTCCTTCTCCATTCTTCTGATACTTTTTTTTTCCTTCTGCAGGAATCAGAAATAATTGCTAGTACCCCATGATATTTCTCCAGCATTTGATAGTTATTCTTTGATGTGTGCTTTTCTCTCCTGAACCACATCTGTTTTCCTTCCATGTTTGCCTTATATCAACATTCTGCAGCATACACACCAGCAAATAGGCTCTGAATTAGCCAGTGCTCAAAGAACTGACCCAAAACATATCTGAATGTCTGCACTGTCAATCAGATCTTGGACAGGAAATTAATGGCCACCTCTAACTTCAATGATAATTCTTGTAATATGGAGAAAAACACATCAGTGCTCAGGCTTGTTCATATCAAGGGCAGGTAGAGCCAATTTTCTGCAGCAAGCAGGAAAAAGGATAAATCTCACACCTTATAGGAATAATTAAAATGCACAGATATTTATGTTCATCTGCTATTAAGTTTAACTGTTCCTGAACAGGACTTTCCTAGAGAATATAGCATGTATTTTTAGGCTGGTTCTATCTATCTATCTATCTATCTATCTATCTATCTATCTATCTATCTATCTATCTATCATCCATCAGATTTATATCATGCTTCTCTCTTGGTGGTCAACAATAACAAACATAATACCCCAAAATATATATTATAAATACATTAAAACAAAGCAAAACAATACCTGGCATCAGACCCCAAAAGCCCTCTGGAAAAGCTCTGTTTTCAGCTTTTTCCAGATAGCAGATGGGAGGCCATTCCAGAGAGTCAGGCCCGTCACAGAAAAATGTTTCCAGGCTTCAGCCTCTCCAACCTCCCCAAAACTGGTGACAACCAGCTGCTTCTGCCTGCTCATCCAAAGTGGTCAGGCTGACTCTGATAGGGAGATGCAGTCATGCAGATAACTTGGCACCAAACCATAATACAGTTAAATGAAGTATCTCTATGCATTTTTCATATCTGGTAAAACAGCCTGCAATTACCAAAAACACACACAAAAAAAGTCTCTATAATAGATTGCCACAGCACTATTTCTGTTTGACACAAGGGAAAGTTTGGGCTAAAAAAGTGGTCTGGTTTTGAAACTGAAATTAATTTATCTTCCTCTGAAGATGCTTCCAGGCATAGTTGTTATTGTGCAACTGCCCTATTGTGTTAATGGAATTTTATAGGGGGTTCACATGACATTATTTTCTATTTGTAACCTCTCATGTTTCCCATTGATTCCTCCATATTTTTTTTTCTTACAACAGATGGAGTAGTTTGCCCTACTAATTGGTAGCTCTAGTAGTCTTCCATCTGGAAACATCCAGTGAAGATTAAGGGGGAATGGGACTTAAAAATAAACTTTATGACAACAATTATTTCCTATGTTTATGGGGCAAGGGGCAAATGGTTTCTTATACAGACTTCGAAAAGGTGTATATATGAATGAGCAATGAAATCACCATGAACGCGCATAATCTACAATGGCTTTTTTTGTTGTTGATGTTGTGGCTTTTTAGGGGAGAGCTCTGATGTATCTAGTTACACCAGAGAGACTGAAAATCGTAACTCTAAATCAGCTACAGCTGTTCCAGTTTTAAAATGGTGTTTTCCCTCTTCTTCCAATACAATTTTTGCCATAGAAATTATTTAGCACACTTTATCAATGAGCTAGGGACGCGGTGGCGCTGCGGGTTAAACCGCTGAGCTGCCGATCGGAAGGTCGGCGGTTCGAAACCGCGCGGCGGGGTGAGCTCCCGTTGCTCGTCCCAGCTCCTGCTCACCTAGCAGTTCGAAAACATGCAAATGTGAGTAGATCAATAGGTACCGCTTCGGCGGGAAGGTAACGGCGTTCCGAGTCGTCATGCTGGCCACATGACCCGGAAGTGTCCATGACAACGCCGGCTCTAAGGCTTAGAAACGGAGATGAGCACCGCCCCCTAGAGTCGGACAGGACTGGACTTTACGTCGAGGGAAACCTTTACCTTTACTTTTATCAATGATCTGGTTGATGACAACCAGAGGTTGGGATCTGTCCAGCTGTGATTGACTACTTTAGGCTGCTACAAGCATGACCCCACCCCTCCAGCTACTAGGCACTGCCATTCTAGTTTGAACTGCAGGACAGGTTGAACACTTGGCTTCTGCAGAAGTGCTTGTCAAGTCTTATTCCAGCTCCTTATGTAAGGTTTTAAAATGTGGATTTAGCACTCTTTTGAAAGACCACTAAACCTGTTGAAAGAGCACTAGTCCTGTGATGCAGACACAGCACTAGTCTTGTGATGCAGAGTTAACCCAAGAAAGAGAACCAGATTTTGCCATTGTGTGTTGCTAGTTCTGTCACTAATGAGTGCATTACAGGTTTTCAGCTGCTTTTACCAACATGGGGTTTCATGTCACCATCTTTTGTATTGTTTTTATTACTTTAGGCAGGTGGTCCCATTTTGCCTACTCCATGGACTATTCTGGATGCTGACTCCAGCCTTGATACACAGTAGGGGGCGGTAATGCAGGTAGTACAATTTATGCCATCACACTTCTTCTATACTGGAGTACAGCACTTTGATGCAGCTATCTTTCTGTCTCCTAATCCTCTGCAGTTTTTTATTCTCAAAATCCACATTTGGCTGGAGAAAGAAAACTGAAATATCACTTCTGCATAAAGCAGCCTTCCCCAACTTCACCCATCAAACTGTGGAACCATAGTGTGCAGAATATTGTTTGGGAATTCTGGAATTATTCATCTGGAGGACACAAGGCTGGGAAAATATGTCTTAGATATAATTATTAATGCAGATCATATTTGTGAGAATATATGATATATTATTTGATAAATATAAAAAATGACATGATACCACAAAAATGCATATTCACACAACGGAATTTAGAAGGATTTTGTTAAATTATCTAAATGTGGTGCCTTTTAGATGAATTCAACTACAACTCCAAAATATCCAGTCAGTAAGATAATGGATGTAGGCTACAGCTTAACAAAGGTTGGCAAGGCCATTTTAAAGCAAGCAAAGAAAGATAATAAACATGTAAGACCGAACTTTCCCCTCAAAGGAGGCAACTTAAATCAAATAAACTGTCAGGTTGTCTGCATACCTATCTGACAGCACCAACTATGAAGATGATACACTTATTTCAGGGATTCATAATGTTTTCTCCCATACGAAATCCATTTTTTATGTGTGTTCATTTTTATTACATGGTCAAACATCAATAACACAAGAAAAGTTGGTAATGTACTTCATCCTGTTTTCACACTTCTAAAGTTTTTATTATTATTATTATTATTATTATTATTATTATTACTACTACTACTACTACTACTACTACTACTTTGACTTCCATTGATAGGAAAGCTCAGTGTTTGATGCAGATACTTCAAAGGAATTTTTGGTTACAAGATCAGGCACGTAAGTTAGGAAATGGGTAGACAGTGTGACAACAAGCTGAATACTTTGCTTCATTATGTTACATTTTTTACAAAAAGTACATTCACTTAGAAGCTGACCGAAGGTCCTTTCTCATTACACACACACACACACACACACTTTTTTAACTATTAAGGAAATGGTTACCATCTTACCACAATAACAACAACAACAACCAAAACAAGAACAAGAAAAGTAAAGAGAAAAATCTGGAACGCATCTCATTTCAAAGAATGCATGAGTGTTGGGATGGGGGGAAGGTTTATAGACCAAAAGTCTTCCTATGCCTCCTAAGGTATGGAGCCTGTCTATGTTTAAAATTCTCAACCACAAAACCTGGTTTACATTTTTATTCAAGTGCAAGTGTTCCAACTGAAACCAAGAATATGGCAGATCAGATAAAGAAATTATCTAGATACAATGAAATTTGACCCAGCAAAAGGATTACAAACACAAATGCAAATTTAATAGGCCTATTTATTGTGATTACACACACAGAGAGAGATACACTTGTACTCTACAAGCATACCTTCCAGCCCTCTCCAAGGTTGAGCTATAGGAAACCATTTCTATTAGTATGCCACTGAAGCCAACTTTGTGCTGTACTGATTGGTTGTTGTCTTCTAACATTGAATATCCCACTCTCACCTCTTTGAAGCACCTTAGCAGTTTTTCAAAATTTGAAATCTCCCCCCCTCCAAAAAAAAAAGATATACAGGAACCACAGGTTATTCAATTGCACAAACTGTACTTTGAAAATCTAAGTGAACAAACCATTTAGAAGTTAAAAAAAAAAAGTGTTCAATTCATTGCTAAAAATTTTTGTCAAAAACAAAATGCAGAGTAGAAGCCAGTGTCACTCTGAATAAGGTACAAAACATAGTGAGTCCTTTTTAGAGGGTATATCTTTAAGTAAAGGGTTCATTCAGACACCCTTCAGCTTTTTAACATAGGCTGTCTGTGGGATATGTTTAGAATTAGGAAAGACACCCATTTGCTAGATCATATTTTTATGAAGGTAATACTCTGATGTATATTTCCCTGTAGCACATAGCCTTCCTTCTCTTTCTTCATAATCTTTGAGGTGAAATAAATGGATTTCTTCCATGGTTCAGATGTTGTTGTTTATTTGTTTAGTTCCTTCTGACTCTTCGTGACTTTATGGACCAGCCCACGCCAGAGCTTCCTGTCGGTCGTCAACACCCCCAGCTCCCCCAGGGATGAATCCATCACCTCTAGAATATCATCTATCCATCTTGCCCTTGGTCGGCCCCTCTTCTTTTTGCCTTCCACTCTCAGCATCTTCTCCAGGGTGTCCTGTCTTCTCATTATGTGGCCAAAGTATTTCAGTTTTGCCTTTAATATCATTCCCTCAAGTGAGCAGTCTGGCTTTATTTCCTGGAGTATGGACTGGTTTGATCTTCTTGCAGTCCAAGGCACTCTCAGAATTTTCCTCCAACACCACAGTTCAAAAGCATCTATCTTCCTTCTCTCAGCCTTCCTTATGGTCCAGCTCTTGCAGCCATGTGTTACTACGGGGAACACCATTGCTTTAACTATGCAGACCGTTGTGGTCAGTGTGATGTCTCTGCTCTTAACTATTTTATCGAGATTTGTCATTGCTCTTCTCCCAAGGATTAAGCGTCTTCTGATTTCCGGACTGCAGTCAGCATCTGCAGTAATCTTTGCACCTAGAAATACAAAGTCTTTCACTGCTTCTACATTTTCTCCCTCTATTTGCCAGTTATCAATCAAGCTGGTTGCCATAATCTTGGTTTTTTTGAGGTTTAGCTGCAGGTCAGCTTTTGCACTTTCTTCTTTCACCTTCATCATAAGGCTCCTCAGTTCCTCTTCGCTTTCAGCCATCAAAGTGGTATCATCTGCATATCTGAGATTGTTAATGTTTCTTCCAGCAATTTTAACTCCAGCCTTGGATTCCTCAAGCCCAGCACGTCGCATGATGTGTTCTGCATACAAGTTGAATAGGTAGGGTGAGAGTATACAGCCCTGCCGTACTCCTTTCCCAATCTTAAACCAGTCCGTTGTTCAGTGGTCTGTTCTTATTGTTGCTACTTGGTCGTTGTACAGATTCCTCAAGAGGCAGACAAGACGACTTGGTATCCCATATGCTAAGAACTTGCCACAATTTGTTATGGTCCACACAGTCAAAGGCTTTAGAATAGTCAATAAAACAGAAATAGATGTTTTTCTGAAACTCCCTGGCTTTTTCCATTATCCAGAGGATATTGGCAATTTGGTCCCTAGTTCCTCTGCCTTTTCTAAACCCAGCTTGTACATCTGGCAATTCTTGCTCCATGAATTGCTGAAGTCTACCTTGCAGGATCTTGAGCATTACCTTACTGGCATGTGAAATGAGTGCCACTGTTCGATAGTTTGAACATTCTTTAGTGTTTCCCTTTTTTGGTATGGGGATATAAGTTGATTTTTTCCAATCTGATGGCCATTCTTGTGTTTTCCCAAATTGGCTGGCATATAGCATGCATTACCTTGACAGCATCATCTTGCAAGATTTTGAACAGTTCAGCTGGGATGCCGTTGTCTCCTGCTGCCTTGTTGTTAGCAATGCTTCTTAAGGCCCATTCAACCTCACTCTTCAGGATGTCTGGCTCTAGCTCACTGACCATACCGTCAAAGCTATCCCCGATATTGTTATCCTTCCTATACAGGTCTCCCGTATATTCTTGCCACCTTTTCTTGATCTCTTCTTCTTCTGTTAGGTCCTTGCTTTTATGATCTTTGTTTTTGATCATACCCATTTTTGCCTGGAATTTACCTCCGATGTTTCTAATTTTCTGGAAGAGGTCTCTTGTCCTTCCTATTCTATTGTCTTCTTCCACTTCCGCACATTGCTTGTTTAAAAATAATTCCTTATCTCTTCTGGCTAACCTCTGGAATTTTGCATTTAATTGGGCAGATCTCCCCCTATCACTGCTGCCTTTTGCTTTCCTTCTTTCTTGGGCTACTTCTAGTGTCTCAGCAGACAGCCATTTTGCCTTCTTGGTTTTCTCTTTCTTTGGGATGTATTTTGTTGCTGCCTCCTGAACAATGTTGCGAACTTCTGTCCAGAGTTCTTCCGAGACCCTATCTACTAAGTCCAGTCCCTTAAATCTATTCTTCACCTCCACTGCATATTCCTTAGGAATATTAGTGAGCTCCCATCTAGCTGATCTGTGGGTCTTCCCTAATCTCTTTAGTCTGATCCTAAATTGTGCAATAAGAAGTTCGTGATCTAACTACAGTCAGCTCCAGGTCTTGTTTTTACTGACTATATAGATGTCCGCCACCTTTGGCTGCAAAGGATGTAGTCAATCTGATTTCAGTGTTGTCCATCTGGTGAAGTCCATGTATAAAGCTGTCTCTTAGGTTGTTGGAAGAGAGTGTTTGTTATGTAGAGTGAGTTGTCTTGGCAAAATTCTATCAGCCTATGTCCTGCTTCGTTTTGTTTTCCCAGGCCATGCTTACCTGTAATTCCAGGTGTCATTTGACTGCCTTAGCATTCCAGTCTCCTGTGATGAAAATAACATCTCTTTTAGGCGTATTGTCCAGTAGGTGCTGCAGATCCTCATAGAACTGCTCTACTTCAGCTTCTTCAGCATCTGTGGTTGGGGCGTATATTTGGATCACTCAACATAATTGTTCAGGGGCAAGAAAACTAACTGCATTAGTTATTCATTATTAGTATAAACTGAAATACAGCTACAATTTTTCAAGAAATCAGAAGAATTATTGGCGGTTGGAAATAATCTTTTCTGTTTCATAGGCAACATCTTATTCTCACAAATCTGTGCCTAATTTTTCTTATCTTGACCTCTGGTTGCTCTTTTCCTAAAAAAACTCTAATAGTAGAAATCAATGTATATTTCAAAGTCTGGAGGCAAACAAAACAAAATAGAAACAAAAAACAATATTCACTTTCCGACCACCAAGCAAAAGATATTAGTGGGGGGGAACTAATTACAGGTAGTCCTCATTTAGCGATCATAGTTGGGACTGGCAACTCGGTTAAGCAAAGCGATTGCTATGTGAAACCATGACTATGCTTATGATCTCACTTTAGCTTTCCTTTGCCTGACAGCCCTGCAAAGGTCATAAATGTGAGGATTGGTGGTAAAGTTATGTTTTCATCATCATTGTAACTGCGAATGGTTGCTAAACAAGGCAGTCACTAAATGAGGACTAACTGTACTGCTTTTACGTTCCTTCATTGCAGGTAGAGATGGCTCTTTATACTTTCTTTGGCTGTAAAAGGAGACATGGCTCCTGTAATTTTCTTGCCTATATAAGTTATTGACAATATGGGAACTCATGCTTTCCTTTGCATCTGGTCATCCTACCTAGAAATGGATGGAAAGGACTTATATGATTACTGGAACAGCAAGAATGTCAAGATTCCATTAAGCCAATGTAAATGTTAAAAAGTTACTGTTATGGAATTCCATATTCTCTTAATAGCCCTAACCCTTTTGTAGGTCAATATCCCATTACCAAGTACCAAAGCCATCAGAACTAATAATGTTTCCTTCATGTTCTTAATGTACTATGTTAGAGACCCCCAAAGTTTGCTGCCAGCTAAAAATTTCTATGTGAATTTACTTTCCCTCAGTTTAGTTTGAATGATCTTTAGAAACGAATTAAAAGCTGAATCGATGCTAGAGTCCTCAAAGACTAAGACAGCTTAACAAACACTTTGAGGATAAGATTGCTTTTCCTTTTGTTAGCTTGAATGCTGTTTTTGATACAATATATACTGTGATGTCCCGTAGAGTATTATGTCCAATTCAGCAAGATCATTTTCAGTTTTTAGGTCTGACAGCATGGACAGGATACTAAATTCAAGATTTTGCTTCTGATATTTATGTGCTTGGGAACAGATACAGGAAGACCACTTACACAATTATTGATTCATTATTAAGATAACGTTCTGCTGCAAGCCCAGAATCATTGAGTGTCATTTTGTGATTGTTCATGGGCAGGCAATGTGGTAGCACCTGCATTCTGGAATGTTCTTCCCTCTGCCCCCAAACACCCAAATTGGTTTGGTATCTACTTTTACATCTTTTAGGTGCCCGTTGAAGAACTTACTGAAAGAATGAAAGATTTCTGATTTGCTTTTCTCCCCCTTTCCTGCCTTTTTAATGAATATGTTTATATATTGTTTTAAATTATTGTTTTATTATTACATTTTAACAATTTTATTATAAACCACTTTGCAATGTGGCTGCATGGGAATTGGTATAAAATATATATGATAATAATATCTCTTTAGGGTCATTCTCACACTTTTTTTTCTGCTAATAACTCCACTGAGTCATTAGGATCTTTGAAAATATTGTGACTCCCAACCCTTCATCTCCCAAAGTAGAAAACAGATATAAGCGGTTTGCCAAAACTTAGCTTACCTGGACAGGTTAACTAGCTAACTTAATCAGATGTGGATGGCTCTTCCATATATAGAAAATTCCTCTCTTTTCTATAAGTAGCCATCTCAGTATTGTTATAGAAACAAAGGGTACCAAGTTCCCTATGTACCCAATTCCCACCAGCCCTGCCCTCTCTCTCTATATATATTGTGGTTTGCCATTTCCTTCTTCCTACGGCTGAGAAGATGTGACTGGCCCAAAGTCACCCAGCTGGCTTTGTGCCTAAGGCAGGACTAGAACTCACAGTCTCCTAGCCTGGTGCCTTAACCATTACACCAGCCTGGCTCTTCATATTTTAGCCAGGCTCAATAGAAGAGTTTACTTTTTAAAAATGTATACAGTATCTATTTATTTCAAAAGAGAATCCTAAATGCAGACAGCTAAGAACCTGTCATTGTACAGGAAACCATTACTTAAATAGCATACAGAAGCAGAGAGCAAGAAAGTTTGTTTAGGCAGTAGAATTTATCCAAGCTACATGGAAAAGAAAGCTATGGCCAAGGAACATTATGAGACAGGATTAAAATCACAGAGCAGGAAAAGTGATAGTATTGATTATAGCAAGTATAAGACCTTTAACCATGGCCCAGAAAATTTTTATAGGGACTGAAACACATCTTATATCTATGCCTAATCAATCATAAAATGAGAGAGGGAATGCTGATATACTTAATTATAATACCTTCCTTCCTTCAGCACAGTATCAGCTTTGACTCAGAAATTAGCACTTCACCCTTCTTTTAGATCTAGTTGCTGAAATGCTAAAATACATATCACAAAACTGGAAGAGACACAATGAATCTAATACTCTTATTACAAGAAAGGTCATCCTATTCCTATTTAGATACTGTTAGGTAACCCTGACAAACTCCATCACACTCTCATTTTGAAAATTACTACATAAAGGTAGTACAGGAATTACTAAACATCCTTGAATTGATATTTTGTAGTACTGAAGAGGTTTGCACATCCTAGTGATATAATGAGCTATACTCTGGAGTGTGTATATTCCCAAAAGGGTGAAGCATGATGTGCAGCCCATAAAACAGGAAACAGATTAAATACAATCCAATCTGGAGAAAGAAAACCACTCCATTATCTTGCCAAGAAAATCAAACGGACATTCAGAATAACGATGTTGACATGCTGCTGTAAGACAGATACCCACACCCCATCTGAAGACATCCAACAAGCTGCAGGTGAAGAGCAGAGAACAAGTATGAGTTGCATTGTGCTTACAATGTGACTGGATTGAAAGTCACTCAGCTGCTGGTGTGTCCAGAGGCAAAATGAAAGTTCAGTGTTGCAAGATATGTATACCTTTGTGGGGAAGGTATTGAAAAGGTGGTTGGGGACTTCCGGTGGGGACAATGGCAGCTTGAGCTGGTTTTTTCCGCTGTCTGTGGACTGACCTGTCAGAGTGGCTTTCTTTCTTGGGCTCAGGCAGGCTTCCTTAGAGCCCAGAAGCATTCTCCCGATTAAGGAGAACCCCAGGAATCACCCCACATGTTCTCCAGATGGCTGGTCACAGCCAGAAGATCACAAAACAGTGTTTTGCTGTTGACTGGTAAGTGATCAGCTGGGAAGCAGGGCCATCATATTCTTCCCAAGTCGCTCCGAAGCCAAAACAGACCTTAAAGCTGCCCACTCCATTTCTATAGCACTAAGATTTTTTTGTTTGAATTTTACCAAAGAGAGCCTTTCTACAACAAAGAAATGCAGAATCTCTTGGTGACTCTCATTATTTTTGAAAATTATTAACTTGGTAATTTGGCTTTTTATATATAATTTGTGTTGGCAGAATGCTGGGAAAGCCTTTAGCCCAGGAGAGATCAGAAAAGTCACACACCAGGCATTTCTATAAAAATAATTTATTTACAAAAAGCAAAACAAAAGCAAAACATATTTAAAGGACTTAGCTCTCATTCAGAGCTACCTAGCTTGGCTACATATCGGCAGAGAGAAAAAGAGGAAGTGAAACAAGTCCGGGCAGGTTTCCTCCCCCCAGGCAATTTGCATGAAGCACTGCGAGGAGACAATCAAATACAACCTCTTCACCGGGCCAAAATGATTAGGTACAATAGCAGTCTTAATCGTTAGTAGGAAAACCTCAACAATTTGTTAAATTGAGATTTAAAGAATTTTGTTTTTTTATTGCTTTTTTATTAAAGTGATTTTTGAGGAATATAAAACTTGTTTTTCTTTGTTGAATCTGCGGATTGGAGTTCTGATCTATTTGCTTTCACTTTCCCATAGGAATGCTGTTTGTTGTTACTTTTTATTTTCCCGATTGGCCATACCAGAGATAAAAAGGCTGGAGAGAGTGTTCAGTTACAGCGTTAATTACTTTACCTTCCTGAGGCACTAGAGGGTGCCATAATCTATCTTACTGTTAAGAAATATGGAGGAAATTAATTTGATATTTAAAGATCTCTACAATGCTGTTATTCAAGTCTTGGAGCATTTCTCAGAATTTGTGGAGTCCAAATTGTCACAAGAATCCAACTCCAAATTGTCCTCAAGAAACCATCACTGGACCCTACTCTGTTGGACAATTTTCGTCCTGTCTCCCACCTTTCCTTCTTGGGGAAGGTGGTTGAGAAAGTGGTGGTGTTACAACTCCAGAGGATTCTGGATGAAACAGATTATCTAGACCCCTTTCAGTCAGGTTTCAGGCCAGGATATGGGACAGAGACTGCATTGCCGTGCTTATGGATGCTCTGGAGCGAGCGGGATGGAGGGAGTGCATCCAGCCTGGTTCTTGTTGACCTCTGAACAGCTTTCGATACCATCAACCATGGTATCCTTTTGGGGCAGCTCAGGGAGTTGGGGGTGGGCAGAGTGGTTTTGCGCTGGTTCACCTCCTTCCTCCAGGGCCGGTCCCAATTGGTGGTTATAGGAGATGAGAGTTCCAACCTTCGACCTATTCTGTGTGGGGTGCAACAGGGCTTGGTTCTCTCCCCTCTCCTATTTAACATCTACATGAAACCACTGGGTGAGATCATCCATCACCATGGGATGAGGTATCATCAATATGTTGATGATACTCAGTTATATATCTCCATCCTGGGTGAAGCAAGTGATATGGTGGCTGCCCTTTCTCAGTGCCTGGGGCTGTGGGGGCCTGGATGAGGAACAACAGGCTTCAGCTGAACCCTGGCAAGACGGAGTGGCTGTGGGTTAGGGGCTCCCGGGTATCTGGGAGCATACCATCTTTGGTTCTGGATGGGGTTGCACTGCCCCATTCAGAACCAGTGCAGAACTTGGGGGTTCTCCTGGACTCACGACTCCTGCTCGCAGAGCAGGTGGCAGCCATGGCCAGGAGGGCCTTTGCACAGCTTCGTGTTATGCGCCAGTTATGCCCTTTCCTGGATCAAGATGCCCTCCGGACAGTCACTCATGCCCTGGTCATCTCCCACATAGACTACTGCAATGCACTATACATGGGGCTACCCTTGAAGAGTATCCGGAAGCTTTAGCTGGTCCAGAATGCGGCTGCACGGGCAGTTATGAGTGCCCCAAGATCAGCACATGTGACACCACTGCTGCGCGAGCTGCACTGGATGCCAGTTTGCTTCCAGGTCCAATTCAAGGTGTTGGTTATGACCTTTAAAGCCCTACATGACATGGGGCCAGGTTACCTGAGGGACCATCTCATCCCCAACATCGGCCTGTCCCACCTGGTCATGCAGAGAGGGCATGCTATGGATCCCATCGGCAAGGGAGTTCCACTTGCCGGGGTCCAGGAGGCGAGCCTTCTCTGCAGTGGTGCCCACCCTTTGGAACATTCTGCCCCTGGAGGTGAGGCAGGCCCCTTTGCTCCTGACCTTCCAGAAGGGTTTGAAGACCTGGTTCTGCCACCTCGCCTGGGGTGGGCTGGTGGCGTAGCTCTTCTTGGGGGTGGCTGGTGGCATAGAGTCCTCCCTGCCAAATGTAATCTCTCCCACTTGGATTTTATATTTATATTTATATTTATATTTATTATTTTATTATTTTGGTTGTTTACTTTGTAATTTTATATGTTGATGCTTTTAAAAGGATAATTTTATTGTAAACTGCCCAGAGTCCCCTTTTTTGAGGGAAGATGGGTGGTGATAGAAATTTGAATAATAAATAAATAAATAAATAAATAAATAAATAAATAAGAATCGAGAGAAACTGATAAGGCTGAAAACTACCATCTAGCTGATCTGTGGGTCTTCCCTAATCTCTTTAGTCTGATCCTAAATTGTGCAAGAAGAAGTTTGTGATCTGAACTACAGTCAGCTCCAGGTCTTGTTTTTACCGACTGTATAGATGTCCGCCACCTTTGGCTGCAAAGGATGTAGTCAATCTGATTTCAGTGTTGTCCATCTGGTGAAGTACATGTATAAAGCTGTCTCTTAGGTTGTTGGAAGAGAGTGTTTGTTATGCAGAGTGAGTTGTCTTGGCAAAATTCTATCAGCCTATGTCCTGCTTCGTTTTGTTTTCCCAGGCCATGCTTACCTGTAATTCCAGGTGTCATTTGACTGCCCACCTTAGCATTCCAGTCTCCTGTGATGAAAATAACATCTCTTTTAGGTGTATTGTCCAGTAGGTGCTGCAGATCCTCATAGAACTGCTCTACTTCAGCTTCTTCAGCATCTGTGGTTGGGGCGTATATTTGGATCACTGTGATGTTAGATGGCTTGCCCTGAATTCGAATTGAGATCATTCTATCGTTTTTTGGATTGTGTCCGAGCACTGCTTTAGCCACTTTACGATTAATTATGAAGGCTACTCCATTTCTTCTGTGGTCCTCTTGTCCACAGTAGTAGATCTGGTGGTCATTTGATGTAAAGTGGCCAATTCCAGTCCATTTCAGTTCACTGATGCCCAAAATGTCTATCTTTAATCTTGACATCTCACCAATAACCACATCCAATCTGCCCTGGCTCATAGATCTTACATTCCAGGTTCCAATGGTGTGTTGATCCTTAGAACATCGGATTCGCCGTTCACTACCAGCACCGTCGGCCGCTAGCCATCCTTTCGGCTTTGAGCTAGCTGCGTCATCACGTCTGGGGCTAGTTGAACTCATCCTCTGTTCCTCCCCAGTAGCATTTTGACCATCTTCCAACCTGGGAGTCTCATCTTCTGATGGTATACTGACATATCTCTAGTTGTACTGATCCATTTAGTTTTCATGGCAAGAATACTGGGGTGGGTTGCCATTACCTTCCCCAGGGATCGCATTCAGTCTGACCTCTCTGTCATGACCTTCCCGTCTTGGGTGGCCCTTCACAGTTTAGCTCATGGCATCATTGAGGTGCTCAAGCTCCAGCACCACGACAAGGTA
This sequence comes from Candoia aspera, assembly GCF_035149785.1. Lineage (NCBI taxonomy): Eukaryota > Metazoa > Chordata > Lepidosauria > Squamata > Candoiidae > Candoia > Candoia aspera. Next base: position 46,214,781 of record NC_086158.1, on the reverse strand, counting down.
ACGATCGTTTGCTGAAGTCCAGAGAACTAGGGAGGGTCAATTCTGAGATGTCTACTCAAATTACATTCCTACTTTGGACGCAGATTTCGTTTATCAGACCATTGTTTAGGCTGCGGCTGCATCTCAAGGTTATTCTTACAACCCATTACACATGGACATTACTAGATGGACAACACTGATATCAAATGGACTCTACATTCTGTAAACAACAGTGACTGTGGTTCAGATCATGAACTCCTTGCAAAATTACAACTTAAAGAAAACAAGTAAAATAATCAGATAAACAAGATCAGAGCTCAGCAATATTTCATAGGATTATGTGTTCATGGTAAAATATAGATTGAATTGATTGGATTTAACAGAGTACCCAAAGAAACTTCAATTCATTCTGGGCTGAAATGTGTGACATCATTAAAGATGAAAACAAAAAGCAAAAAAGGGTACAATGGTTGCTTACTGACATGTTGAAAATAAGTGAAGAAAGGTACAAAGCAAAAGGCAACAGAGACAGAGGAAAATTTGCCCAATGAAACACTGAGTTCCAGAGAAGTGCAAGAAGATGGAAGGAATTATAAGCCATGTAAAGAAATAGAGATAATATTGAAATAGGAAAGTCAAGTGATTGATGCTACATATGAATGTCTTATCACTGAAGTAGAGCCAGCCATTTTGGAAAGTGAAGCTAAATTGACCCTAGAAAATATTAGTAACAATAAAGCTGCAGGAATGGACGAATGTATCAGATTTACCTCCTAGCAGTCTGCCTAAGGAAAAGAATCTAGCAGCTCTGATGAGTGGCATTTATTAGAAGGACAAAGTTTCAACAGAACTATGGCAAACACTATACTTTCAAATGAGACACATATATAGGCAACCTAACAGGGCAAAACTATTGTCCATTCTGTTGCAAAACAAAGAGCAAATCTGACTGAACATAGATAGAAACCCATTTTCAAGCCTACACAGTGGCGATAAGAGTGGTACAACATCAGTATTTCTTTGCTCTTATTGTATCCACAGATTACCATCTGGCAGCCCTCTTTAAAATGACCAGGATACTACCGGGGAAGGATGGGTAGGATGAACATTTGCAGGGCCACTGTGAGGCATTTTCTAATCATCTGGAGGATAGAATTGCTCAGATCCATTCAGAATTAGATGTTAGCGTCAAGTCCAAAGGAGATGACTCAGGCTTCCTGTTGTGAGATTATATGGGATAAGTCTGATCCTGTGAGTCCTGAGGAAGTAGATGGGGTTCTCTGCATTATCAGCTCAGCAACTTGAATCTGATCTCCTACCCTTCCTGGTTGGTGAACGCCTCCATGGAAGTGACAGAGGGATGGATCAGGGTGGTGGTGAATGCATTCTAGAGGTAAAGGGTACTGTCACCTTCTTTGAAAGAAGCAGTGGTGTACCCCCTCTTCACAAAACTTGAGTGGGGCTGAAACTACAGAGAATCCTGGAGGAAACTTATTAGCTGAAAAGGATACCATGATCAATGATATCAAAAGCTGCTGAGAGGACCAGGACAAGCGGGACAGGGAGATCACACTTCCACTATCCTGGTACTGCTAAAGATCATCCACAGATGTGACCAATGCTACTTCTGTGCTGTACTCAAGCCTGAAACCTGACTGAAATAGGTCCAGATAATAAGTTTCCTGGAAACCAGCTGATAATCAATGCAGGGTTAGGAGGAGGAGGCAGCATGCAGAGACTCTTCTCATTCCTGAAGGATGATTTCAGTTAGTAGCCGTAGAGGGGTAAAGACTCCTCAGTTACGGAGTGTCATAGAGCTTGACATTCTCATTACTCCCATTTAGAATCTAAATGAAGCTGCTGAGCAAGATCATTTGTTGGTATTGGATCAGGTAACATCAGGACAGTGATGATACCCAACTTTATAATACCTCTACTTCAAGAGCTGCATTGATTATCAGCTGGTTTCCAGGTGAAATTCAGGGTGCTAACTTTCACCTTAACATGCGGTTTGCAAGCAGATATGGAAAACACAGCAATGCCCAATGGAACAGAAAATATCAATTTATTTCTAATCCCAAAAAGGGCAGTACTAAAAGACTACTTTAGACTCCAACAGGCTGGATAAATTCTGTTTTGGGGCAAGGTCATAGAACATGTGGTGGCATCATAGCTCCCTGAGTTTCTTGAGGAATGATTCCTGGACTTATTTCAGTAGAGGTTCAAGTCTCAGATTGACACTGAATGTGGTCACTCAGAATAACAAAGGAAGTAGATGGGGGAGTGCATCTCTTTTGGTTTTATAGGACCTTCTTAGCAGTAGTTCCTTTGAACACGGTATTGTCTAGAGTCAGTGCTCCATTGTTTGTCATGATCACTTACCCATCCAAGAGGGTGACAACATTTTTCCTAGGTCTCCCAATGTTGGGCCCATACAGGCTGGCTCGGGAGTAGGTGCGGATTAGCTGTAGCAGTCTCTTCAGCTGCATATAGTCCTTGCCCAACTGAGTGCCATTCACTGCTCGTCCAGTGAGGGTTCGGTAGTTATTTGGTTCTGTAAGCAATCAGAAAGAAGCATTAATCAACTCTTGACACACTCCTAACAAACCTTCACCAGTTTGGAGGCACTATGCAGAAGGAACTGATGTTGTATCTCTTTACATGGCATATCTCTTAGTCACCTATCTATATCTTGGAATGAATCTAATCAACTGAATTCTGGATACACTGGTATAGGGTTGCACTGTAAATATCGTTATCCCTAGGTACCTGGAAGCCCTCTATCTTATATACTTGGTCTCATGTTTACTGCACTAACAAGTACCTATCATTTTTCAGCTCATTTTTTCTATTTGGATCCCTGTAAGTACGAGTTGCAGTAAACATTCCATATAGCAATGCTTCACTGAGAGAAGTTCCCAATGTACAAGGATCCCAGTGCCTCTTTGGTCCTCTCATCCCCTTCCCTTCTCCAAATCCCCATCCTTAGAGTTCACTCACCATTGCCCAGCTCCCAGGAGATGTTGTACTTCTTGCTGGCACTGTACTTGAGCAGGCTGAGGGCATTGGAGTTGTTCCAGGAATTGTTGGGATTCCGACACAAAGCATTCAATGCAAAGATGAGATGGAGGCCAGAGCAGTCAGCAAAATTATAAAGTTTGTCTAGAGACCTGGCTGGGAAAAAAACAAAACCGCGTGAAACTCAAATGCAAAGAGGAGCCCTCTTGACTGCCTCAGAAGATGCCTAAGGGGAAGACTGTATCAAAATACAGCCCTCATATTTTTCAGAAACTAGTTGTTCTAGGGTTCCGTTACTATCCACCCCTTCAATAGAATGCTTTGATCTATCACAAAAGGACATACTGTACTCAAGAACTCTCTTAATGATTATTTCATTATGCCAGTGATGAGCAACCTTTTTCATCTTAAGGGGAAAAAACTCATGGATACATAGAGTCTCCCTTACTATTGTAGACCTTCCTTGCATCCCTGCTTTTCTAGTGCAACAGCACTCTTCTTCGGTTTGTCAAAGAGCTGATTGGTTAGCTATTGGAAGGGGAGAGCATCAGTGTTAGTGGTACAATTTCAGAGGGGAGAACAGACTAATAAATGCTGCTATTATTATTATTATTATTATTATTATTATTATTATTATTTTGAAGTAGTGACAGACTACTCCCAGAACGGTGACTATAGCTATGAAATGGAAGATTTTAAGAAATCTAGTCAAACTATTAAAGTGCAGAGACATCACGTTCTGACTTTCTCATCTGTAACATTGATGGTGAAAGCTGAATTATCAGAAATACTGATGCCTTTGATTTATGGTGCTGGATTGAAAATATTTTGGATTGCAAGAACATATCATTCAATACTAGATGAAATAAAACCAAACTGTCCACAGGAAGCACAAATGATGAAGCTAAAGTTTAGATATTTTAGACATGTAACATGAAGGCAGGAGTAATATGATTGGCAGGACATGTAATATGAAGGCAGAAGACCCTGATGCTTGGACAAATAGAAGGCAATCAAAACAGAGGCCAACAGAAGACAAGGTGGCTGGGTACTATCAGTGATGAAACAAGTATAAGCTTATAAGAAGTCGAAGAAACAACTACTGACACGTGATCCTGGCAAAATGTTGACCATTGGGTCATGAACAATTGGAAGTGACTGAACAAGAAAGTAAGTTTCATTATTACTTATTAGTTAGTTGTGAATTCTGTCATGCTGATTGGCACATGTTGTGCCAAACATATATTTTATTTTGCAAGCTTCCATACTATTCCAGTTCAGATGCATTTGTACCACAAAGGAAATTTGTCTGTGAAAGCCTCTCTATCATACTTTGAATACTCCCCTCTTCACTTTTTAAAAATGTTTCCAGCAATGGAGCTTTATTATTTTTATTAAAATAGAATCTTATTTTATTAATATTTTGTTTGGTATAAAACCATACTGCATAATATCTACCTGCAAAGATATATATTTTAACTTAAATAGCAGCAAGGATACCCGTCATTCATTATGCTTCTGATAATAGATTGGGTATTACACTAGTTATAAAATGTGAGAGACCTAACTCTATGAATGTCCTTTGTACTTGAGGACTTCCTAAAGAAAGCTATGACTCTGAGTTACAGAATGACATCAGTCTATTTCTATTTCTTTTCTGTACAGCCTTCTCTCTCATCCAAATTACCAAGTTTATATGTCATAGTGACCCCAGAGGGACATCTTTTTCACAGAGAAATACAGTTTATCTTTTTCAAAAACAAAGGGCAGTTAAAGATTGCAACTGATTTTTTCAACAGCACTTTTATTTATTAAACTAAAAACAGTAGGAAAAATCTTGGAATTGGTGGGGCTTGTTCTGTAACTTCTTTAGAACTGGCTCCAAGCTACAAGAAGTAAATCAATGTCACTCTGTCTTAGGGGACTAACACTGTAATTTTATTTGCAAAGCTTGTTACAGTCCTTCCCTCACTTTTTCTTTCAACATACATATGGGTAAGTCACTATTACTTCCATGTTGTAGATGAGGACCTGAGGCTAAAACATTAAGGTCACATTATAGGAGAATGGTCATGATTCCTTGACTTGCAGACATTCTACTTTTTCTATTTAATCAATCCACGAAGGATGAAAGTGAGGATGAGCACAATCATCTGAGTCACTGTCAGTATCATTCAGCTGGAGGTGCCAAGAGAAATCTTCTCTATCTTAGCACCCTAAGACAGTTCTAAAGCCTGAATTTTAAGAATTAATTGCACAAACAATTCCTTGCTTCAGAAGTTATCCTTCCGGTTTGAAGATGATGACTGGCATAAAACTAGTGTGCTGCTTTTCCTTTTGTGCTGATTAAACCAAGTAAATAAACACCTCAACAGAGTTAGATTTAACTGGTGAATCCTGTGGAACTTATTTTTTAAAAAATTAGTAAGTGAAACTTACTAATTACTTAGTGAATACTGAAGAGACTGTAATGTGCATCAGAAATCCTCCTCCCCACATCCCAAAAAATAATTCCAGCAGAGAGAAACATGTCCATATAGCCATTCTTAGATGAATTTAGAGATATTAATGGAACTAAAATCTGTATCCCTAAGAACTCATAAAAGAAGCAGCAGTAAGAATCTTTCTATGCTGCAAAGCAAGTCTGCACATAGCAGGCAGTTGGGGGGGTGTCTCTAAGGTGAAAGGTCATGGATGCTAAATAGGCCCAGACGGCTGGTGGTTTGTTCTTTATGGGGCCAAAGACTGGGTCTTCTCCCCTGGGGGAAATCTGCTGTCTCTCAGGTCTCAGTCACTCCTTGTTACACTAGCCTCCATTCTGTTTAGGTCATGCAATTTCTGAGGGAACCTTGACTTTTGAAAGCGTCTTGGGGCCTCCTGTTTGCATATGCTCGTGTTTTAGCACTGACAGAGCCAGCTCCAGCTTTTGATAGAAAATCCTGAGGAGATTTTTCCCAGTCCAAAGACATTATTTTTCTCAGAGAGTTCCATGTTTTCTGGGGTGAGGTGTGGGAGTAAGGAGGAGAGATGCTGCAAGCTTTAAGTGGAATCAGGTGCTGTTTTCCTGCAGGGACATCTGGAAAATGTCAGGGTCCTTGGTGTAACAGGTACTGGCAGAGGAGCCCACTGCTTCCCACACAAAGCAACCTCTTTCCTTCTGGAATCCTATATCCTGTCCTTTGTCCCTGGAACAGAGGTCTTTGAGCTGGGTTAAATTACCAGCCACATGCTGAAAAGTCAGCGTCTATTGGCTGTGCTAGTAGAAACAAAAGATGGCATTTCTAAGAAAAATACAGGTTCGAAATGAGTAATCCCAAGTACTTCTATCTAGGAGCAACTGTACCACTTTATGGTCAGGCTCCACCTGCTGAGGCCAAGAACCATTTCCAAAGCTCAGAGGATTCCACCTGTGAATGTGCAAGTCTCAGGGGAATATGCATTGCCATGGTGATCACTATTATATTTCTTAAGTAAGAAATAGTGAAAGCAAGCAAGCAGTGGATGCAGGGAGAAGCTGTATGTGTCCTGCATGGAGCTTCTTTACTTGTTCCATTCTTACGCTGGTGATGTAATACAGAGAAATATACTAGTTGAACACAGCTTAGAAGGCTCTTTTTCCCTTGGATGTGATGCTGCTGCTTTCTGGAGATAGCGTTAGTAAAGCAATGAAATATAGGAAAGGGACCAGGCTTTGCTAGAAAAGGATTACTCTCTGTCATGTCTAATCATGCTCCACCCTGGTTTTCTTACTTCTCAGGGTTTGCATCAGGATAGTTACCAATTCTTATGTAATTGCTTCTGTCTTGGTGCCTCAATAAAGTTAAAAGATGTAGATATTGCCTTCAGGGAAGAACAGGCAAATCTTGTTCAGCCTATCAGAACAAACTGTTCTTGCCTGTCCCTATCCTCTTTACACAATCTGATACCCAGGCATTAGGTACTGAAAATCTTCATGCAGTGAAGTTTCATCTGCAGTTAAAAGGCATAACAACAGAAAATGGTCCAATACTTGGTAACCTCAACCATGGTATCTGACCTAGCATATGTTCTACTTGACTTCAAATACAGGAAATGAGCCAAAAGACCTCTTATATCCCTAGCCTTAAGGAACCTTACATAACAGGAAAAATGGCACCAAACATAGCTTCTCCTAACCATCTAGTATTTATAGCAGGAAAGGTTATATCAGGATCTGGTCCTAGCAATCCTAGATCTGGCCATGTTTGGTCACTTAAAGTTCCATCCTTCTCTGGGATTTGAGCTGTCATTATAACAGCTATTTGATAGCACATAATTAATGTATAAAAGTAGGCAAGGTACCAACAGACAAAGAGAAAACACTATGTTCTCAATTACAGTGCTTATCCTTTAAAATGGCTCATTTTTCCATTCCATCTTGAACTGAGCTATTTTGCAAAAGTACAAACCATTTAACAATATACAGGATACTGTTTTTCCATCCTTTCAACTGAAAAAAATGTTACCCATAGAAATTTAAGAGAGAATATACCTGTTTTCCATTGAGGTTTCATGAGATTTCACAGACTGTAAACTGGAAATCAAAATTTTTAGATGAGCACCTAGGTGGAAGGAGCTGTCTTTGACTCACACCTCCAAGGCATTCTCATAGGGAATTCTCCCTTATTGGTTCTTTCGTTGCAGTTGTTAACAATAGGCTAATATAAATATATTCTGAGAAAAGATTAATTTCTGCATATCAAGTTGGGATTATGGGCAGGAAAGGAAGCCAGTAAAAAGTTTGCAACCCTTATAACCCATTATTTTTGGCAGTTTTACCAATTATTTTTTCATGCCAAGAATAATTAAATAGGAACAGTTGAATCCACAGGTAATTCATATTGTGATTGGATGTTCCTAATATATTTTATATCTTCCACTAACTAGCTTCTCATACTTTATACACACACACACACAAGCCAGTGTGCTATGAAACTGGGTGAGAACAAAAATAAAACCCAAATCAGTGAGATGACATCCATAACAGAAATGTCAACTTCTCAAAATGGAGGCAAAATCTTACATTTTGGGATTGGTGTGGATGGCGCATACTCTACAGGTGTTATGAATACAAATCAACATAGTACTATTCTAGAAGGTACTTGGCCCATAGGTTAACTGAATGACACCATTAATGTACTACTTTTTACTGTTGTTTTAAAATTATTTTATGGAGAAAATTTACATGGACAATGACTTGGTAGCATGTAATCAAATCAAATAAAATCCAATTTTAAATTATTTATATGTTTTATATACTTTTTTTTACTTTGCTGTTCCTTGCTCAGAGTTTGTTAGGATTAGGGCAGTCTATAAATATTGTAAAATGAATTTATTTTATTTTATTTATATTGAATACCAAAAGAGAATTGTGTTTAGTCAGTTTTTCCTGGAAGTCTCTTATGTCTTTAATACTGACTGACAGAAAATGCTTTTCCATCACTGCATTCTCATGTTGGGAAAAGCCGCCTCTGCTGTTTTTCTGCCTGTCATGTAGCTCCTGAAGGCAATGAAACTGTTAATATGTTTTCTACTACAGATTAAGGTTACTATGGTAACTAACCATTCTGGCTGGGTGAAGAGGTCAAATTTAATTGTCCTCAGTTTAAGTGTTAATGGTTGCATTGCCTAATGAAGGAACTTGCCTGAACTTGTTTTAGTTTGTTTCCCTTCTGTGTAGGCTTGCAGAGAATATGCAGCTGAGAGAAATCTCTCCTCTCAGCAAACAGCCTTTACATATGTTTGTTTTCTGTAAATAAAATTATTTTTATAGAAATGCCTGGTGTGTGTCTTTTCTGATCTCTCCTGGGCCAAAGGCTTCCTAGCAATCTGCCAACAGGTTATGGGCCCAGTAAGCAGCCCAGTAAGCCCAGTAAAACCCCAGAGAGAATAGAGAGATCAGCTCCACACCTCATGCACAATTTAAAGGCAGGTAGCAAAGACCTGTGAAGATTTTCTTTGGAGCCGCCTGGAGATTTTCCAGCAACTGCCTGTCTACGGGACAAAGAAGCCAGCTGAGGTGACTTGCAAAAGAAGAAAGAAGCCATGGCTACCTCCCAGCCCTCAGCGATGCCTCTGGAGCGCCTATCAGAGACCAACTATTTGAATTGGGCCCTGAAGGTGGAGATGTATCGTCACAGAGAGAATCTTTGGCTGCCAATTGGTGAGCAACCCCCTCAAAATCCCAGTGCTGAATGGCTGAGACAGGATGAGCGGGCTAGAGCCACCATTATTCTGGGAGTTGAGGACAATCAGCTAGTCCACATGCAAGGCATGCAGTCTGCAAAGCAACTTTGGGACGCTTTGAGAGACTTGTATGTAAAGGCAACAGCAGGGAGTAAAGTTACCCTGACAAAAAAGCTGTACAAAGCCTACCTTGCAGAAGGAGATAGCCTTCCTGAGCACCTGCATTATATTCAGCAGCTGTTTGTTGAGTTGCAGGAGAGAGGAATGGAATTTACACCTCTCACAAAATCCTATATCCTCCTGTCCTCACTGAATGAAATGTGGGACATGATGATTTGTACCCTGGAGGCTATGCCTGAAGCAGACCTCACCCCATCATATGTTACACAGTGCTTACTCGCTGAATGGGAGGAGAGGAAAGATCCCCCCCATCTCTTCTGGAAAGCTGCAGTACCAGAAAACAAGGGAAAGGAAGGGAACAGAAGCTGAGGCCACAGCGCTAGGCAGCCAGCGATGCTTCACTTGTGGTTCAGCTGGACATTTGCAGAAAGACTGTGCCTTGAGACCCAAGAGTAGAAAGACAGAGAAGAAGAATACAAGGGCAACACAGAAGAAGGCTCTTCAGACAACGCAAATTGCACAGGTTGCTGAGAAGGGTAATTCTGATGTATGGGTGTTAGATTCTGGGGCCAATTGTCATTTATGTAATTGTAAAAGCCCTTTTGTGTCACTGTCTAAAACTGAAAGACAAAGTGTATCTTTGGCTGATGGGTCTGTGACCAAAATTATGGGACAAGGTGACTTGTATTTATCCTGCTTGGGAGAAACTGTAAAAGGTATGTTGTATGTGCCAAATTTACAATCAAACCTTTTATCTGTGGCACAATTGGCTGCAACAGGGTATGTCATAACATTTAAGAAAAATGGCTGTGAGATAAGTAAAAATGGAAAATTGTGTGCTACTGGTATGTTAAAAGACTCCTTGTACATTGTGCAAAATGCAAGGAAGCCAAGCTGCAAGGCTGCAGTTGGCAACACTCCATACCATGACCAATGTGTACACCTGATGTATAGAAGATTTGGTCATGCTAATTTCAAGTATATAGCACAAATGCCACAGCTGTGTGCTGACCTAAAGATAAAACCCTGTGACAAATACTTAGATTGTGTAGTTTGCAAAGAATGCAAAACACTAAAAGCTCCTGTGAGTAAGCACAGTGACAGAGTTACAAGTAGACCTTTGGAAATTGTACACTCTGACATTATTGGTCCTTTTGCTCCAAGTCTTGGACAAGCAAGGTATGCAATGACCATCACTGATGATTTCTCAAGATACACATTTATCTACATCTTAAAACATAAAGATGAGGCATTTGAGAAATTTAAAGGTTTTGTGACATGAGCAAATGGAAAATTCCCTAGGCCTGTATCTGCACTCCAATGTGATAGAGTAGGAGAGTACCTTTCTCACAAATTCAAAAGGTTCCCAGCTGAAAAGGGGATAGAACAAATTCTTTCTAACCCTTACACCCCTCAGCAAAATGGTGTTGCTGAAAGAAAGGGCAGAACCTTGCAAAATGCGATGGAATGCATGCTTAAAGATTTACAATTATCTTTTAAGTATTGGGGAGAGGCAATATCTACTGCCTGTTAGGTACAAAACAGATTGTATAACTCCATGATTCAGGACACTCCATTCCATGTGTGAAACCAAAGGTAAGCCATCTTAGAGTGTTTGGTAGCACTGCTTGGGTTCATATTCCAAAACAACAGAGAAGGAAAGGAGGCCCCACAACAAAGAAAGCCATCTTTGTTGGCTATGAACAAAGCCAAAGGAGCTACAGGTTCATAATGGGAGAGAAATTGATAATTAGCAAAAGCGCTTCTTTTGCTGAACAAAATTGGGGGAGATTAAATTCTAGCTCTCCAGTTGATCTGACCACCACAAGAGAACAGCAAGGACTTGCTGATGGTGATCTTTTGCCTGATGAGGACATAAAACCAGAAAAGCAAACTGAAGATCTGTCTGATGAGACAGATGCTTCTCAGGAAAGTGATAGGAGTCAAAATTTAAGCCCTGTATTACCTCGCAGATCTCAGAGAAGTAATAAAGGCGTTCCTCCATCACGTTTTCAGGCTGAAACAGTAAAGGCTTTTCACATATTCACAGAACCTGAGCCTTTAGAACAAGTGAATGCTTTACCACCTGAGATTGCACAAAATTGGCATTCTGCCATGCAATAGGAGTTAGCATCCTTGAAAGAAAATAAAACATGGAAACTGGTAAATCTACCTCCCAATGAATGCTGTCTAGGTTGCAGGTGGGTTTTCAAACTAAAAAGGGATGCTGATGGCAAAATCCAAAAATATAAAGCAAGGTTAGTTGCAAAAGGGTTCACTCAATGGAAAGATTTAGACTTTGACAAGACTTTTGCACCAGTTACTAAAGGTGAATCAATTAGATTACTGTTAAAAATAGCTGCACTCAAAGGAATGTCAGTTCACCACTATGACATTCAAACTGCATTTCTCTATGGTGATTTAGACCACAAATTATACATGCAGCAACCCCCTGGCTATGAAAAAGGGGAGAATCTAGTCTGTGAACTGCAGAAGTCAATCTATGGGTTAGAACAAGCTGCTAGATCTTGGAACCAAAAATTAGATGAAAAACTGCAGAATTTTGGTTTTGAAAAAGGAAAAGCAGATCCATGTGTATATATGAAGAAAGACAAACAAGGCTGTATGTATCTGTGGATTTATATTGATGATTTGCTGCTGTTCACACCAACAGAAAAACAAAGGCTTGATTTTGAAGCCTGCAAGAAAAGCCATTTCACATTAAAAAGCCTTGGAACTGTAACAAATTACCTAGGTTTGGAAATACACAGGAAGGAGGATGGTAGCTTTCTGTTAAACCAAAGGGGAGATAATGTTAAAATAATGTGAATGTAAAGACATACAGAGTTGTCAAAGAAAATTGGTTTGCATCTTATTCTGTAGTATAAAAAGGGGAGTGTTAATATGTTTTCTACTACAGATTAAGGTTACTATGGTAACTAATCATTCTGGCCAGGTGAAGAGGTCGAATTTAATTGTCCTCAGTTTAAGTGTTAATGGTTGCATTGCCTAAGGGAGGAACTTGCCTGAACTTGTTTTAGTTTGTTTCCCTTCTGTGTAGGCTTGCAGAGAATATGCAGCTGAGAGAAATCTCTCCTCTCAGCAAACAGCGTCTAAATATGTTTGTTTTCTGTAAATAAAATTATTGTTATAGAAATGCCTGGTGTGTGACTTTTCTGATCTCTCCTGGGCCAAAGGCTTCCTAGCAATCTGCCAACAGAAACTCTATACCAGCCTTCTCCTAGTGCCCTCCAGATGCTGGGACTGCAACATATCTGCAGGGGGCTGGGTTGGGGAAGAATGCTGAATCCAAAGAAAGACTAAGAAATAAAACATTCACCTGTAGGTCACTCAGATATTGGATTCTATCCACTCTTCTTCTGTAGTTTAAAGATACAGCTTACCCTGAATTGTTTTCTTGTTTTGCCCCTCTTTTCCTTTTAAATAAATTCCAGGTTTTGTATTCTATTTTATAAAGTCGCCCACTTTTTCAGGAATGTCTGATGGCCACAGACAATTTGCATTATTTTGGATCTCAACATTCTACTTCCTTCATCCATCTCATAATTGTTGGGATACAAGTCTAATAGTTCTCTTGATAAAAAGAGGCTGCAAGCAGAGGAAATAGATGCAACTATAAAATATGATATAGCCATTTCTGAATACATATGTTTATGTGTATGTGAGAGAGAGACAGAAAGAGAGCAGACATAAATATATTGACAAAAGTATGGTTTCCTGGGAACCTATATTGAAAATTTTAATTTTAATTTTCTTTAAAATGCACATTACAACCTGTAGTGACTATCTGTTAGTAAAGTTACATGTGTTTGGGTATTTATTGCAATCATGCTTTTCTGTGAAACCAGGAAGGTTAGAAACATGGTTTAAAATATGGGTTACAATATATACCTTGTTTTTAAAAGGCCACAATTCAGTGCAGCTTTATGTTTTAGCAGCAGCTTGGTGACCCCGATGTCCAGAAATTGCCTATAGGCAGGTGCATGAAATGCAAGGCAACCAAGTTAAGGCTCTGCAGGAATGAAACACTTCATTCCTCCTTTGCACCCAGCAAGCAACACAGGAGGTTGCTGGAGGAGGAAAGTTTCTTCAGCAGTTCCCAGCACAGGAATCCTATTTTCTGCTCCTCCTCTGCAGCTCCCAATAGACCAGTAAAAGATGTTCAGAGTTTACTTACAACTCTCATGTACTATGGTAATGTATGTGGAAGGCCTATGATCAAACTTCATGTTTCATGAAGAGATAGAAAAGGCTAGGAAAGTCCCCTACTTGAAATTTCTAAATAGAAAATACTGAACTAAATATGGATAACCTAAAACATTTGCAATATACCAAGAACAAGGCAACAGGGAAACTGCCTGAATTTTAAATCTCTATAAATTACATATTTCTATGTGGTATATTTTGTTAAGCCTATTAGTGAATATATTCTTGAGTTAGATCAGGGATAGGGAACCTGTATCCTCCAAATGCTACAACACCAGCATGGCCAATGGTTAGGAATGCTGGGGCTTCTATTATAGTTCAGAAATTATCTGTAGGGCCATAGGTTCCATACCCTAAGCCTATTATAGACCTCACTACAAAAGCAGCTATATTTTTATGCATTCAGAAAGTTCTTGCTTTGCTTTCTTTAAAGGCATTAGCTCTCAGTAGGAAGAACTATCTATTGCTATCCATGCCAACAGTTTTAAAAAATGTTGAGCTTTATTCCAAAAGTTATTGGCCTCCAGATACCCTGGGATGCTTCATACAATATTTTCTGCTCAACTGAAAAATATTGTGCTTGAGATGATATGTTGGAATATAGAACCTGTCTGTTGTGTTTTATCTGATGGCTGCTTCACACAGGAAAGTCATTACTTTGATGTTTCCTTTTGATCCCTGAGTGAAAAATACGAATATGTGAATCAACTCAGCCTTAGGGCTCTGTGGGAGAGGGAAAAATAAGGAGCAGTTAAGAGCAGCAGAAGCCTACTATCCCTTTATATCTTGAAGCAACAAATGGTGCATTTTGAACTCACCTCTAAGTAGAAGATCCTGAGGAGAACATGGATGAGGAAACAAAAGGGCGATAAAAAATAAGCTATATTTCTTTTACTTTCTCAATCTGAGTGCAGATGAATAGAATACCCGTGTATCAAATATTTCTCACCATTAAGAAGCTGAACTGGCAAAATGTAATTGTGAACACAAAGTGTAAAGACACTTCCACTCACATTTTTTGTACTAATTCAGAAGGAGCTCTGAGTGCCAGCAAGAACACTGTTGGTATTTGAAACTAAAACTTTTTTTTCTGGTTCCACATTATCTGTAACTGGAGCAAAACTGTCCTTTATTTTGCAGCAATAAGATTGCTTTTCCATTAGTGGGAACTCCTCACTCACCAGCATCCTGGCTCTGAGCTTCAGCATCTGTTCCTGCTCCTGTCTGCGAGCACAGGACCTACACATTTGGAAGTGCTTCAGAAACAAACATGAGCACAACACCTCTCTGCTATTTATTAAGGCATGCATGTCTTTTTTCAAACTATGTGTAAGCCTGAAAAATATGGACCTGCTTTTAAAATCACATTAAAGATGCACTGGTTTAATTATTAGGTTAAACCAGTTCATTCATTAAATTTACTTTCATGATGTCTGAGGCATTCTTTAGAATCTTTTTTAAAGACTGTATGTTTTGCTTCAGGGGCTTGCAGATCCTTCAGTGGTCCTTATAGATGTACAGAGATTGCTTAAAAACCTTTGGATTGGCCATGCTTTAACTCTTCATGAGGAGGAATGCATCACCTCTGGCATTCAATATGAAGGGCTGAGACAGATTGCGCTGCTTTGCACAGGCCTATTAGGAGCACAGCTAAGCAAACAGTTGTTTCAAATGAACTGAAACTGATTGTGGCAATGGAAAGGAGGAGAGGTATCACAGAGAAATTTTAAAAATGAAAATAGATAATTACATAAATAAGTAAATAATTTTGCTTACATTACATCATCCATAATTCCAATTGCTTGATCTTACTCCTCACTATTATTCATCCCTCCTAACTATATAGAACTACAAAAGAAAAGGCTCACCAAAAACAATGGACATCCACTGTAATTACCATACTGTGCTAACTCCAGGATATAAGATTCTTATCCTACTAAAAATACATATTGAATTACAGTACAACAACTTAAAATTCTGATTTTTAGCATAAGTATTTAGTATTTTCAATTGGACACCAACCACCATGAAGTAGAGCAAGCTATGAAACACTTGATTAAGGGATTCTAGACACAACTGTTGCAAATCCCCCTTATGTTTTTCCTCTGTACTGAGGCCAGACTAGGAAATAATGTGTTGCAAAGCTGCCACCCACTGCCTCTGCACTCACAACTGCTCTAGGTATGCAGTTACCAGAAGAATACTTCTAAGCTGCCAGGGCTTGCTTGCTTGCTTGCTTGCTCTCTTACAGAATGACTGGTTTATGTGACTGTAAGATCTGCTGTCTGAAAAGCAGCAGAATCTATTATGTGTTTCTAAGCAATGACAGCTGGCACTGCTGTGCTATAGTTTATGCTGGCTCTCATATAGCTTAGATCAGCCGCTCTTCTGTGAATACCCTGGTCTGTCAGAAAACGTGGTTTTTGGAATGGTTTAAAAGCATTCCCAAATAGACAAGAAGTAGCTGCTCTTAGTAGTCTCTAAACTTATAAAGGCATTTGGAAATAAAGAATAAAAGCAAAATTTGAAGAGAAGAGCCTTCCCTTGACCAAGGCTCATCTCATAGTAAATCAAAATAGTATGATTAATCAATTGGTGAAAGGCTATAATTTCTTTTCATCCTATATGACATACATTTATAGTTGCTAATCATGCCAGCTAGATTATCTTAATTATGACAGAGAGGAAGCTAGAGATATGAATAACCAAATCAGCTCAAGTAGTATGTCCAGATTGAAACTGGAGTTTCTGTTGAGGAAGGCTAATCCCTTCCCAGCTTCAGCGTTTTGCAAAGGAACCTCTGATGTACCTGCAGAGACTGAGTGAAGCAGCAGGACATCGCTATTCTGGTTTGTGGCTATTCCTGTAACTCACTGGAATATCAACGATTGCTTAATAATAACCTAATGGTTAGTCCTGGTTCAAAAATCAAACTAAGTAATGGATGGTGTTGTTTAATCAAGGACAGGCAAGTTTACCAATTGTAGTTAATGGTCTTCCCCTAACCAGAAGTTTTCAAGTTCAGAATTGTTTCCAAATTCAGAATTACAATAAGTGAAATTACAATATGGCTTCCATTTTGCACAAATGGGGTCAATGACTGTGGTTATACTTTTAATTTTATGCTAACAAGCAGGGAAAGCTATTTTAATAGTATTTATAACCACATAGTACAAAAATATCTAAATGATTATTGCTATAATTGAAATAAATAAATAAATAAATCATCCATTCATTCATTCAATTTGAGATGCAACTTAGGACAGCATACACTATTAAAAGCAACATATAATACACCCAAAATATATTAAAACATATTGCGCTGGAATTGATTTACACAACCAGAACAATTAAAACAAGTTCACAAAACCACCTGATCTAGTGCCCAGAAGAAGAGCCAGACCTTTAGAGCCTTTGAGAAGGCAAGCAGGGAGTGGCCATCTGTAAATGCAAAGAATTTTATCAATATCAATTCTTCAAAATCATTGCTAAATTCAGTTCTGGTGGGAATGGCGGACTGAACGTCTGTGCCTGCTGGTTCAGTGGGCAGAACTGACAACATGGTAACTTTTTTCGGGCTCAGGCAGGTTTTCCTAAAGCCCAGAAACATTCTCTGGATCAAGGAGAATACCTGGAAACGTCCCATCAGTCCTCTGGATGTCTGCTTGCTTTCGACTGGTAAGAGCCAGCTGGGAGGCAGGGACTTCATCACTTTCCAAGCTGCGCTGTAGCCTTAAAGGGACACTAAGACCGGCCACCCCATTTCTAAATCACCAATTTGTATTTTTTAAAGTATATGTACCCCAAGAGAGGCTTTCTACAGCAAGGAGAAGCTGCTTAATGTTATTTTGGGGATTACTTTTTTTTAAATTAAGTTTTGGATTTTGTTTTCCCTCCAAAGGAAATCCCAAAGATTTAGAGTAAACAATTGTCTTCCTGTTATTATTTTTGTATTAAATTTGAAGATATTAGCATTGTCCTACACGTTGAATTGGCTGATCTGGTACGAACCGGCCACTTAATCTGTACTTTTCTGTATCTTCCTACCAGAATTAGTGACATAACCTTCTGATTCTAATGCAGACCTTCCTCAGCAAGCTGAATCACAAACCCTACAATAAGATTCTAATATATGGTTAAATTTAAAGAGAAAATAGCTTCATAGCAATTGGTGGCATGGCAGCAACAAAAGCCTCCTCATTGATTCTTCCATGTAATAGATTAATTAATATGTGCCATTAGATGAAGAAAGCGAAGCGACTGTTTTCCACTTACTCTGTTTTAGGTTACAGTGTTCATGCCACAGAAGCATTTTGTATAGATCTAGTTCTATATAACTTCTATGTATCTAGCTTACAAAATTCAAAACATACAAAAACATTGATCTATGTTTCAACAACAGTGCTGAAGAGGGATCTGTAACTTAAGTCTGTTGCAAGATATGAAATGCTTGAAGAATTATATCAATCATTTAAATGCTGAGCATATTTCCAGTGTGTTTGTTTAATCATCATAAAATACTTATCATCCTCCATAAATTAGCACATCCAATTGGCTATTTCCCCTCCAGTCTTGTTGCCCACAGGGAAATAATTACAGAGTAGATTACAACTGAAACACATAACAGAAATACACACACCCCTAGGCATGATAAAGGCAAAATTCACAAGATTACCCCTGGAATAAGAAATGCACCTAGATCCTCATATAAGTACACAATGCTTCAAAGCAACTTGCTCATCACATGCATTTCCAGACTCAGCAGGTCCAAAAAAATCTATGATTTCCATAGGACTGGACATCTACTTGGGACATACATATGCCAGAGCATGGAGACTGACAGGAAGGAAAAATCCTTCCCTCATATTGGTTGGTGTGTTTGTTTCCTTACTGTCAGATCCCCCCGATCAAAGGATTCACAGAACCCCTTATCGGAGGATCTGCCGTCATTTCCTTATCAATGGTGTAGACTCTGTGTCGCCAGATGGGAGGGGGTGTGAGGTCAGAGTGTGAAGTGGATTATTATGGCTATGGCAGACATCAAGGACAATGGGTTGAGATACACCAGGAATACCACCTGGATGGGAGGGGGGGTGACATGCTTTCGTGGGAAAGGGAACTAACTAAGGGAATGTAGTTTTAAATCTAGGTTTGAGCGGGAACTCTCCATTCGCAGCTTTACTTCTGTACTGTTCATTTCACTTCATTAAACAGTTAAAGGAATCTCAGCCTCTTGACTGTGATTGTGTGAATGCTCGAATGACCAGGTGCTGACACTTACTTTATTTATCATTAGTATAGCATTAACATTAGAGAACTGGACGGTTCCCACTTTGATGATGTTCAGGAAGATATTAAAGACCAAACCTTTAATACCTTGCAGCAGGGTGATGGCTGAGCCCCTGTTTGATGGATTTCTTGTTTATATGTCTTTGCTTGGACAAGCCAGCTGATGTGTTGGCCAGGCAGAGAGGGAACAGTTTTGTTGCAAGCCAGCATGTACAACCCAGGCTTGTGCATCCAAAACTGTATTGCGGTCAGAACTAGCTCCCAGGACTGAGGGTCTCCTTTGATAGTTTTTGCACCCACAGCTATGGCTCCTGCAACAGCCGCATCCACTCTTGAGTGCTGCCCAAGGCAACCCAGTCAAAATCAAGGTGTGCTTGCCTAATCTTACCTTCCTGTTAAATGATTCTCCTAAATCACAACAGTGTACTACTATTCACAGATTCTAGGGGAGATCTTCTAGACATTCTAGGGGAGACCTAGAGTTTACAACCGGTACTGGCAAACAGGGCCACTATTTAATCAGATCAAGCATGTATTAAATCTGCAGTCATCTGGTATTCTATACTGTAAACATGTATGAGAGTGATTTCCAAACAATATATTAAAAACAAACATACCTCTCAGCTCCCAGAACTCAGATATCAAAACTCCATATTTTAATCCATTTTTCTCTCGGTAAGATGGCTATCCAGATTGTCTTGCTCTGAGAAGCCCTACAGAGCTGCATAAGCAAGCTTTACTGGATATTTTTCAAAGATCAGAATCTGTTGTTATTTTATTCTACTTTTATATTTGGTCAACTCAAAGTGGCACACATAACAAATACTCCTGCCTCCTATTTTCCCCACAACAACTCTGAGAGAAAGTGACTGGTTCAAAGTCACACCCTTAAACTTTAATGCCTAATGGAGGACTAAAACTTATGGTCTCCCAGCTTCTAGTCCAACACCTTAAACTCAACACCAATCTGGCTCACAATCCACATGTAGCTATTTTAAAATTCTGGTATTCAGGAAATAAATTGAAAATAAACCCTTGCTTGGCTCAAATAATTTTTAAAATTCTGCTCTGTAACTGGATACCAAGAGACATAACCAACTAACTTAGCTGTGGCCAAGATGAACCAAACAATTGTCCCCATTTGAGTCATTCTCACTTTGTCAGATCCTGCCAACATTATACACGTGGATTTGCCCAAGAATCAAGAGGGGGTGGTGTTTTTGTTTTTGTTTTTGTTTTTTTACATTTCTTTTGCACACTTTGAAAATGGGGCATCTGGTATTTTTCAAAACTCTAAAACATTTTAACTGAAAACTGTCCTTAGGAAAAAAACACACACACACATAAAACCGGAAATGTTTTGATCTGAAATCCTTAATTAAAAACATGTTCTAAATACCAACTTAGTCTTTAAAGAAAAAAGTTAGAGAAGAAATGTCCTTTTGCACATCCTAAGCAGTATTTGAATAAACCCAAAGACCTGCCAGGAAAATGTCAACCTAGAGTTAAAGCCATGGCCTCTGGCACATAAATGTGTGGCTTCTGTGTTGACCTGCCCCAGCCGTCTTCTAACTTAGGAAATAGCACATACCCAAACAACCTCATTTTGATAATAATTCCATCAACTTTTCTTATATTTCTGATCATGCATAGAGAGCTAAAATGAAGTACAGTATTCTAGATTCTTCTGCATTCTTAAATGTTGTATTCCAAATACAATCCATACATAGACACACATGATGCTATTTACGTTTAGGTAAGCAACATTATGGAGAGGATAGAAAAAGAATAAGTAGTAGTAATAAGTAAAAGAAATTAAAGGCATAAGAGACAAGAAAAGGACTAAATCTAGTTTACATCAACATTATCAATTATACCACTCCATACCTTTATTGCTTCCACTATGTTCACACACTGATTCATACACTGCTTTTTGTTCTCCAAATTTCTCACTGTTCTCTTTCTGAGGTTCTCATCAATTTAATTCAACCATCACTTTCTTGGTTTTCCCCTTCCCCTCTACCCATTCATTCTTTTTTCATGTGTTCTGCACTTCAGTCTTTATTCATTCTCTCTATAGGACCAATTCACCTCAACATACTTCCTTCAAACTGCTCACTCACTTTTGTGTTCAATCAAAATTCATCACCCATTCTTTCTGGCCCCTATCTCTTGTTTTATAATATACACTTCTTGAGTAACTCATTGCCACTGCATCCAACTTACTTTTGTTTCTCCTAACATACTAACTCTCATTTCTATATAAGAAAGTAAGAAGCATGTATTTATACACACTGATTTTCACTTCTTTCAGCATTCATTCATTCCTTGTCACATACTACCCACTATTTTTCTAGCAGGATTTGCACATCTTAAACATTTATCCACTCATTTTCCTATCTTTTTTAAAGATTCTACCATTGTACACACATTCATCTACTTGATATAGGGTGGGTTTTTCCCCCATTTCTTTATAAATGCCATTGTTCACTCTATTTTCCCTGTCAAATACAATTACCTTGGTCTTTAATAAATTAATTTTCAGATCCCTACTTCTCATCATACAATCTCTGAAAATCATCAAGGTTCTCAGCCAAAACCATGGCATTGTCTGCATACAAAAGTACAGATGCATTCTTATCGCCAACCAATAAACCTCTAATGTTGAAACCAGGTGTGGTGTTGGACTAGCACTAGGAAGATCCAAATTCTAGTCCAGCCTCAGTCACAGAAGCTCCCTGGTCACTTTTGGCCAGTCATTGTCTCTTAGCCCAATCTACCTCACTGTATTGGAGAAAAATAGGAGGAGAGAGTGCTATGGATGCTGCCTTGAACTCCTGTGTTAAAGGTGGAATATAAATCCAACAGACAAACAAAGAAATATAAATTAATGTCACAATAAACTTTCCTCATACATTTATCCATAGATACATTAAAGAACTAAGGGGACACATACTATACTTCCTTATCTGTTCAAAGGGGAACATTCACTAAACATTCCATTTATTCTCACACATACTTTAATTTGATCATACTGTATACTGCTCTTACTGTATTTAGTAACTAATCTTCAACTCCATATTCATGGAGTTCCATAATACAAGTCTGCCCAGTAAGCGGATGTGCAGACTAAATTTGTACCCATACAATCAGAATTCTGCCAACCCTTTCCCCATTGTTTTCGCATTTACTCATTATCTTTCCTTTTGCATATAATGGCATTCATCCAGTCAGGCGCAAATGCACACTTCACATACATTAAAAAGTCACACAGCTTCACATACGTTAAAAAGTCATAAGCATACCACAGAATATTTCTCCAGTTACACCATCTACACCTGCTGCCTTACATTTTTCAACAATCTCACAGCATTTACTACATCCTTTTGTCAGTTTTTTTTCTTTGACACTAACATTTACCTCATATATTTCAATTCCACTCTTCACATATGAGTATCATTCCTGTACAGATCTTTAAAATACTCCTTCCAGCACATCTCAAACCATTTCATCTACTTTCATACTTAATCCTGTTCATTATGATGAAGGTTCCTTGTTTAGGCCTCTTCACTGACTTATTTATTTCTATCAAAATTGCTCTGCATTTTCTCTGCCTCTTTTAACTGTTTCTTGAACTCTTTGACTATATTCTTCTCTCTGTACACACTGTATATTGTATAATACCCAGCTCTCACCTCATTTTTTACAGCAATTATTCTCTTATATGCACTTTTCCCCTTAAACACAGCCTTTTTCAATTCATCATTTGAAATCATAGCATAAATTCAAATACTTCTCACTTTGTAGCCTAATTTTTTTCACACTGTTTTCAGCAGCTACCACATCATATTTTCTTATAACCACTTTCCATCCATTCTTTTAGGAGATTAACTTGTCTTCTAATACTTTTTCAAGGAGACTTTTCTTCCTGCAAACCTTCTACTTTCACTTTAATTTCTTTCTTTTTCTTCCATGTCTATTTTTCCCAAGATCCACACAGTATTACCAAATAATGGTCTGTCCCACATTTTTTATTGCTTTAATACATAGAAATAGAGACAAAAAAAGAAAAATAAACAGGAAACACTAGAAAAAAATGGAGGAGGAGAAGACTAGAATACATATATTAAAATATTTCAAAACAAAGCATTATACCTTGACCACAGGGAGCATTCTCTGAGGTGTCCAATAAATATTAAAAATCTTTTGTTGAACTATTTTCATCAAGTTCATAATTATTATTTAAGACTCTTAACTACTGATGTGTTAATATGGGGTATTCCAACTTTTTATTCCAAATTCCTGTAAATAATCCATATCCACTTTAACAATATGCACAGGATGGATAATCAAAAGTAATAGTGTCTATAGTTTATGTACAAAATTTGGCATCAACATTTCAAAAGGAATTCAGGCATCAGAGTACACAAACCAGCACAGTCTTTACCAGTCTTCAAAGTCACAGTTACATAAGACTCATTAATGAAAGTTGCAAAAAAAAAAAAATTCAAAAGAGCACCACTAAAAACTCCAACAGTAGGAGCCAAAAAAATCAATATATGTCTTATACCACTACAAAGATATCCCTGCATTTGAAACATCTCACCACTCTTATACCCTTCACTAATTCTCTCAAACGTTCATCATAAATAATGAAGATTTTACAACCTTTACAAAATACAATAAATTCTATTTTACAGGGAGGAAAGGTGTCAGAGAGTTGGAAAGAGGCCAATATAGCATTAATACCTAAAGGGGGACAAGATTTGACTTTAACAAGAAACTATAGGCTGTATTGAATAAGGATTACAAGTTGTTTACAACAATTTTGGCTGATAGGCTGAAAATAATTTTGCAAGAATTTATTCATAAGGATCAATGTAGGTTTTTACCGAAAAGAGAGGGCATTTTGGAATATTTGGAGCAACATAATGAAAAACAAGCCACGTTGATTTTCTTAGACGCAGAGAAGGCCTTTGCAATTTGAACTGGGTTTTCTTGTTCAAAGTTTTGGAGAGAACTTTATAAAATGGGTAAGATTGATTTATACTTTACAGAAAGCACAAATAATTGTTAATGGAGATCTAACACAGCCTTGTGGGTTACAAAAAAGAACAAGACAGGGATGCCTGCTCCTCTCCTCTCCTGAATAGAGATATAAGACAAGATGAGAGGTTTGTGGGAATAAAGATTTTAAAAGAAACTTATAAGTTAAGGGCTTTTGCAGATAACTTGGTGTTGGTTTTAGAAGATCCCTTAAAGGGAATTGGAATATCTATGGAAAAATTAAAAGAATTTGATACATTAGCAGGTTTTAAGATCAAGAAACAGAAGACAAAGATGTTAACAAAAAATATGAAAATAGAAGATCAAACAGGAATGATGAATAAAGTGGGTTTTAAGATTGAGAAGTAGGTAAAATATCTCGATATCACTATGACAAATATGACCTGTATGTTATTTCAAAATAATTATGTTAAGATATGGAATGAAGTTTTAAAAGACATGCTGTCATGCTCCTCGATCAAATGTTCCCAGAACATCTTATCATGCTCGCATCCATTTTGGTGCAACTCGTGTCAGCTTGCAAGTCGACCAGCAGGGAGGGGGAATATGCTTGAAGTGTGAATCATCCTGTTTAGACTACCACCTTCCAGCACCAAGGTCATCCACAGAAAGCTGTTACAGACAACTGCTGGTACGAGAAGGAAGGGTGCATATCTAAGGGGGCAGTGGGCGGGAATTTGATCTCACTGAGACTTTTAATTGAGGAAACGTGCGGGAAATTCCATTTGGAACTTTGTCTCTGTACTGGATGTTTCACACCATTAAAATAGATTTCTAAGCAAAAGCTTATGAGTCATAATTAAATGAGTGCATGAGTGTTCCAGTCATCACATATGTTAAGATGGAAGAAACTACAGCTATCACTGTTGGGAAGAATTTCTGTGATAAAAAGGAATGTCTTGCCTAGAATGATGTTTTTGTTTCAGACAATACCTGTTTTGACAATTGATGCACCATTTAAACAATAGCAAAAGAATATATAGTATCTAAGTTTGTGTGTCAGGGAAAAAAACCACGAGTTAAATATAAGGTGTTACAAGAGGCAAAGGAAAGAGGAGGATTGGGTTTACCTGATTTGAAACTATATTTTGCAGCTTGCTGTTTGGTTTGGATGAAAGAGTGGGTGCTGCTGAGAAATAGAAGGCTTTTGGAGTTAGAAGGACATGACCTGAGATTTGGGTGGCATGGGTATTTGTGGTATGATAATATCAAGGTTAATGAGGATTTTAAAAATCATTATGTTAGATGTGCCACTTTGAGAATATAGAATAGATACAAGCCCAGGTTGTGTCTGAAAACACTTTTGTAGCTCTCAGCACAAGAAGCATTTTATAGACAAGAAATAATAGCAAACACAAATGGCTAACTTATCTTGAAATACTAGAATTTTGTCAAGGAGAATACAAAATAAAATCAGAAGAACAACTGGTGGCAGAGGGATATAGCTGCCAATGGTTTTCTTATTTAGAGTTATCAGAACGATTTAAAGTAGACAAAATATTTATGGTACTGAACACTGTAAGACTGATTTGGAAATAGAATTGTGTTCAAATAATGAACATTTAATTGCTAAAATGTATAAGCTTTTATTGAAATTTGAAACAGAAGGAGAACAAGTGAAAGAATATATGATAAAGTGGGCTAAAATTCTGGTTATAATATACAGATAGAACAATGGGAAAATATATGGTTGAAAGGATTGAAATTTATGTTATAATCTTAAAGATAATTTTTATAAAATGATGTACCGTTGGTATATGACACCAGATAAATTGTCTAGATTGTATAAAGGCACTTCAAATTTACATTGGAAATGTAAACAACAAGAAGGGACATGCTTGGTGGACGTGTAAAAAACCTAGACAATTTTGGATTCCAATACATACACTGATTCAGAGGATTTTAAAGATTAATATACAATTGAGACCAGAAGTCTTCCTCTTGGGACTGATGGACAAACAGTTGGAAAAAAGTCATGGAACTTTGTTTTTTATATGATAACTGCAGTGAGATTATTGTATGCACAAAGATGGAAAGACTTGGCAATACCTACAATGGAGGAATGGTTGGTGAAAATGATGGAACTTGCCGATTGCCAAATTGACTTCTTTGATTAGAGAAAAGACAGTATCTGCATTTATTGCTGACTGGAAACCCCTTATAGACTTTTTGCGGAAAACAGAAAAAAATGAACTTATGATTTATAGTTTTGATGATTAGACAGGATAGATTATAGAAAGAAGAGACTCATGATGTAACTTTAGAGAAAGAGGTCAATTTATAATTGTACTTATAACTGCTGTAAAGAAGATTGGAAGCTACTTCTTTGTATCTTTTTTTTTCTTTTCTATTTTTCATTTACTTTTTCTTTCTTCCTTGCACTTTTAGCTTTTTCTTTGATTTTTTTCTTTTTTCTTCCTTACTTTATATTAGTTCGTATTAGTTTGTATCAGTTTTTACTTTTGTCTTTAAAACTTGATATACAATTATATTAGATAGATTGATTGATTGATTTTGGCAAATCCAAGTGAATTTACCACTAAAATATTGTGCAGATTGGTCACAGCAGCCAGGCAGGAGATATCAGTAGTGACTACTGTTTAAAAGAGAGTTTGTAACCCTACATGGAGCTGCAGGATGACAGGCCACCAACAGAAGGGACAAGAAGTGAAATTGCTTCACCTTCATTTATGCCATGATGTAGGCCTGAATGTGAGCATGTACATGTGTTTGGTTGGATTCGTCTTTCAT
Source organism: Candoia aspera (assembly GCF_035149785.1). Taxonomy (NCBI): domain Eukaryota; kingdom Metazoa; phylum Chordata; class Lepidosauria; order Squamata; family Candoiidae; genus Candoia; species Candoia aspera. Next base: position 46,188,126 of record NC_086158.1, on the reverse strand, counting down.
CTTTCTCCAGTAATGGATCTTCCCTCTGTCCTTCAAGGCCATCTGCTACACTCACTACACTAAGTTCATGGCCTCCATTGTAAACATGGGCTTGTCTCAATCTCTGGGCTGACACCTATAAGTAGTCACACATTAAACCTCATTTTTGTCTTGGAACAGAACTTACATGATCTATAGATGGAGGGGATTTCCATCATCCAATGCTATGGTCAGATCACATCAGGATCCAGATGTAATTGACACCCACCCATGTCCTCTCTACGAATCAAGGGACTATTCAGATGATCCGTCCCAGACACGTAATGAATCCACTCAGTTTTCAGAGGGCACTTGAAGAGTTTCCCAGCTCTATGGCTGGCAGTTTGGCTTAGTGTAGTAACATACAGTGTAAGGACTGTAACAGCCACTATGTAGGACAGACAGGCAGAAGACTAGCAGAGCACATCCATGAACACCAACTAGCTGTCAGAAAATATGATGAAAACTCCTTAATCTCACAACACATGGACAGACTCAACCATAGTTTCAACTGGGAAACTGTGAGCATCCTAGAGACCAAACTAAATCCAAAAATTCTATAGAATTCCTGGAAGCTTGGCATTCAGACAAATCAGCCATCAACAGACACATAGAGATAAACCACATTTACACACCATTCAAAAGCAACAATAAAAAAGCTAAGAAGGAAACAAAAAGATCAGAACACATCCTCTCCAGCAGCCAACACCCAGATAAGCAGGGATTAACACCAGGCAAACAATCAAGCAGAAAATACCCTAATCAAGGAACTACCAAGGAGAAAACCACACCCCCACCAACACTGGCAGGGCAAGCTACTGTTTATAAACAGGAAGCAAACCCCACACTCACTAGCACTGATGTTACCAAGTTGGGTTGTCTGCAAGCAAATAACCAAGCTCAGAGAGCACCAAGGACTCCACAGTTTGGCTTAGTGCTTGGTGAGCCATTGGCAAGTGGAGGGCTGATGAACACTGAACATGATTGCCCCTGAGTTGCCTTGGGGGTGTGGTTGGAGACTTGGCTTATTGGAGCCCTCCAGGAAACAGAGTGCCATAAATGATGCCCAGAGCCTGGTGCAAGGCAACAATCTGATAAATGAGGCTTGAGCCCAGGCCAAGAAAGTGGTTTATGAAAATTCCTCAAACAGCTCCCCTCCTCAATTCACATGAAGATGAAAGAGAGGAAGGGAAGCACATTCAGAGTTGCAAGATTCTGTTACTATAGCTGTTCTAATAAAAGTAGCTTTAGGTCTTCCCAGTGTCTGTTTCTTAGTTTGGTCTACTTTATAGAGCTGATACTATGGGACTATACTAGAGCCAGCTCCCAGGGCATGAAGGTTGAAGTTCCTCAAGAGCAAAAAGTTGGTATTTTCTTTTAATTAAAGAGCTACCTTTTTCAGATGTGGGGGAGCGCAGTACTTTGGGTTTTAACAAACTGTATATTTGAAGCCTTCAGGGCTGCAGAGGAACATGATACAGTGATATCATCAAAGCATATAAGACTATTTTCAGTTCATCTGAGGATTTGAAGGTAGTTATCTACAGAAATTAATTATATGAAATCTGGGCCAGATGGGTTTCCAATAGAATGGTGTAAAATATAAAGAAGGCTTGGGCCCTATATTGTTAGAGCCATACAATGATTTTTTTTAAAATCAAGTTCTTCCCTTATCATTTTATGAGGCCTAGATAATGGTAATTCTGAAACTGGGCAAGCACTATAGATTGTGTGATATATCATCCGGCATCTTTGTTACATGTAGCAAACATTCTAATTGCAACTTTAGCACATACAGTAGGTTGCAGAACCTGCTACCATATAGCCTGCACAATCTGATTTCTTTAAAGGATGTTAGCAATTCAGTCTGAGAATCTTGAAATGGCTGTAGTGGTTTTGCTGGATGAGGAAAAAGCTTTTGATATGGTAGTAATTAATTTTTGGGAACATTTTATAACAACTGGTTATAAAAATGGATTTAACTTTTATTTCTTGGATCAAAATCTATTATTTTAGTCTTTCACTCTGCTTGAGTAATTACAAATGGGATTATTTCCTCATGAATTACGTATGATGCAGTGTGGAATGCATCAAGAAGTCAATTTGTGTATGAGGAAGAATAAATGTAAAAATGAATACAACCTTATGATTGATATATATTTTAAAGGGAATGCCTATGGTAATTCCACTTAGCTACTTTAAACAAATGTATATGGTAATGATTATATTTGTGTAGAATGGGCAGAGTCCTAGGTTTTGTCTCTGAACTGTGACTCCCATATGTAAGTGGATGGTTTAATTTTCTTGACTTTCTTTGTACCATTGGGCTTACCTATTAACTTCTGTTCTTTGTTAAAATAAAAATGAGATTGCAAATGTAGCCAGTATCTGCAGAGGGGAGTATGGGGAATCCGAATGATGAAAGCAGCATTGTGGCAACATGATGCAAGCCCCACCCCTTTTCTACATGTATCATGATGTTGTACACATGTCCCAAAGGGGTAGTGTTTGTGGCACAACACCACAATTGCGGATGCCACTAAATGGAGCGTTATGGGCAATACTGGAGAATTGTTATGTAATGATTGCCTATTCTAAACACCATCAGACTCATAAGCAGGATCACAAAGATATCTGATTTATTAAAGAATAGTATGCAGGTTCACAAAGAAAGCTGAGAATGGAAAAAGCACGCCAAATGCAAACTAAAAAACCCTCGGTACAAACAAGATCCCTCCCCCCGTAGAATCTTCCCAGGCTCACAATCCCAGGTGCTCCTAACGGCTTCTGATGGTCCGCGGGAAAAGTCCTTGAGCCGAGCACATAACCCAAACACATTCCATTGAAATGAACATAGATACAGAGCTTGGCACAAGGTTTCACAGCAGCTCCCTCCCAACAGAAACGCGTGTCAGCACCATGGCATGTGAAACGTTACGATGTACAGCGCACATTGAAACAGTGAACATGACATGTTATTTGTAATCTTTCAAATCCTAGCATGTATTTCATTCTATTTATAGCTGGAATTTAGTTGTATTTCCAGCATTAAAAGCAGCTTGACGTATTTTGGATGCTACTGGGGGAAAAATATATATATAAGGTTGATTCTTGTTCTCATAAACAATAGACTCTCTAGAGTAATTCTTACTTTAAAATGACAGGTATTTTTTTTAAAAAATGGGCTGAAAATGTAGTTAACACTCTAGGTGGTAATGATGACGATGATGATGATGGTGATGATAATTTAATTTATTAAGCATATGCCACTCTCAGCAACTCTGGGTGGCTCACAACAATCAAAGAAATTACAGTAAAATCAATAAAAGATAAAGATAAAAGCCATATTATCCAAGATGAGAATGTTGAGGCCCATTCCCTTGACATCTACCATTTAGTCCTCACTCAGCTTGAAAGAAAGATCTCAGAATTGTTATACAACAGTTAGGAACTATGGGACTGAAGAAGAACCAGATGAATATTGAATCAGAAAATTCAAGAAAAGTTTTCCAAGAAGAACTCTTATTGACCAGCAGTGGGTAAGAGTGAACTGCAGGCAATAAGATGAGCAGCAAAGGCATGTGGGAGTGTTCTTTTTTTTTTTCACAGGATTCACATCATTCTTTTGAAAATTCAATTTAACCGTCCTGTTCTCATTTGCTAACCAGAACCAATTTAATTGTAAATCTACACGCAGAGACTAAGGAAGTGGGGTGGAGTGGGGGAAAAGCAGACAGAATATTTTGCAGTCTCTCTTAGCTCCCAGTTCAAAGGGAAAGTGCAACTGCTCTGAGTCCTGCTGTAGTAGTTTTCTCATCTTTTTCAAACCCAGGAGATTCATTTCTTTGCTCAAGTCCATAGAAAATGATTGATCAGGATCATTGCAAAATAAATCTATGTGATTTATGCAAAATAAACCAATGAAGGATCTGTTTTTTCAGGAGCCACAAGAAAATCCCACCTAACCTGTCTGCAAATTACATGAAATATAGATCTAAAGGCACCATTTTCTATGGTCAGTGCTGATTCCCACCATGTCCACACCTATAGCTACCCCAAAATGAGGCCACACTCAGGTAGTTTGAGAGAAATGGGGCTGATTATTTCATGTACTTCAGGGCAGGAAGCCAACTAAGCCATGTTTCCATCACTGCCCACTCTCAGGAACATATTGCCAGTATCAGCATGAACAAGGGTTCCTTGGTTTCATGCCTTGTTGTGACAGTTTAGTAAACAATTTGATAAAATCAAGCACTTTTCAAAGGAAAAGTCATTGCATTCATACTCACTGACTCGTCTGGTTCTGCTTACCATCTGCATGGGCTTATTTGGAACAACAAAACAAATTTCATTTCCTGGTCTCCTTCAATGTAAATAGGTCCATTAAGCTATAAGGGTGTTTACATTCTGGAAGATAGTTTCAGCTTTTCTTCTGATTACCCACAGCCCATAGCTAGTATTCCAGCTGCTCCTCTGCAGTCAACTTTCTCTGTTACTTCATGCTGGAAGAGATGGAGCCTTGTGGAACTACAAGCATATACATAATAGAATCAAAGGGTGGGCTATACATATTTAAAGAAATCACTATACACAAACACACACACAAACACACACCTCCATCACATGATACATCAGCAGCAAACTGTTTCAGCCAGTCAGAACTCATTCTCATAAAAATATTCTACAAAGTAATTTTCCACAATAATTGTATAATGAAAAACAATATTATTTTTGAAAATGTCACCTCTAAGAAATAAGGCACAGAGTAGGACTAGCTGCAAAACTTGAAATGGCCAGGATTTGTACATAGCATAACAATCAACAGTGTGATGAATTAGGATTTAAGAAATTCAGAAAAAAGGAAGCAAAGTAACTATTGTCCTCACAGTTTGTAATTATACAGAGTGAGATTCAAATCAAAAGCTGCTCTAGGAATGCCAGAAGGGTCAACTCATTCCCTACTTCCCCATCTCAGAAAGAAAGGGACAGAGGCAAAACCAAGGGAAGTTTTTTGTGGTAGCCCAAGTTGCTGGATGTATTTGGCCTACAGTTGGCAAAATAATTTAGAAGGTATCCTTGCTACAAAGATCTTTTAATATATGCCAAGTCTATGCATAACATCATTATTCCTGTTGTTGAGCCCTTTTGTTTAAATGCTGAAGTTTTCCTACAATTAACATTCATTTTGAACTTGTTTTTGTCCAGAAGAGCAATAATTCTAAGTGTCCCATTTGGAAACAATAATAGAACACTGGGCAACTAATAGTGCAAGCCAGGTCACACTCATTCCCATTTTACAAGACACATAGACCTTTGGAAAGCATTTTCTCAGAATTATGTTTGTCCTGGTTAGAAAGCAAATTTTTTGAAAAGACATTCTGTCTCACAAAATGGAGGAACACATTAGTAGAAAACTGACATAATGTCCATCTTAGTCACCCCAGGCTTTTGCATTCGCTTTATGTAATTATGTTGGCCTGAAAATCTTGCCTTGATCTTTCCACTTCCACAACTTAACAAAGCAACAAGTATTCCATCATGTAAATGTTTCTGCTTCATGGACACCATTTTATTGACAATCTTAGTAGAAGAAGCAAATATTACAACTGTTCTACTTATGTCTGTTCTCCCTTCTGCTTTTGTTTAACTTAGGAAAGCATTTTTAAATGCTTTCACACAGAATACAAAGCTACATTGTGACATATTGGATTTCAGTCCCATGAATGCTGGAAGCCTCAGCATTCTGCAGAGAGCAAGTACTCAGAAGAGAATTTTACATACAGTACATGTATGATTATTCACCCAGACTAGAAGGATGAAACATAACCCAATAGATTCTAAAACAAACAAACAAAAAATAGTGGGATCCAAAAACCAATTACTGTTATCTTTTCCTACCATAATTTGAATTCAGATGCAAATTATCCTTCAAAAAAGAATTTCAGCTCCCTGAGGTTCACTAGAAAAGTTCATCTCTTCCAATCTGCAACTGAACAGCTAAATATTACTACATTTAGTGGAGGCTGATTTAGCAAATAAATTAGATCAATTATTGTGAAGATAGGATTTAAAGATGCAAGATTTAAAAATCAGCATAAGTATGTTGAATTGTGTTCAGAAACAAGCTCAGTAAAAATACTATAGTTTAAAGATTCAGGTAATAAATTGCACTTGCAACACCCAATTCTAATTAGTTTTCAGAATTATGATCTGAACAAATCATCATTTTCAGCCTGTCTTGAAATGTAATAGCATTCTAATATAATACAGAGGGACCAGACAATTTACAGGTAGTCTTCGCTTAACAACCACAATTGGGCCTGGAATTTTGGTTGCTATGCATAGTGGTCATTAAGTGGATCCAACCCAATTTTACAACCTTTTTTGCAGCGGTTGTTAAGCAAATCACTTTGGGCATTATGTGCACCACATGGTCATTAAGCAAATCATGCAGGTCTCCATTGACGTTTCTTGCCAGAAGCCAGCCAGGAAGGTCAAAAACAGCGATCACGTGACCATGGGATGCTGTGACGGTCATAAATGCGAACCAGTTGCCAAGCACCCAAATTGTGATCACGTGACTGCAGGGATGCTGCGACGGTCGTAAGCGTAAGACCCAGTTGTAAGTCAGTTTTTTCAGCACCGTAGTAAGTCTGAACTGTTGCTAAATGAATGGTTGTTAAGTGAGGACTACCTGTATAAGCATGGCTAGGCTATCCTCAGTATGCTATTCCTCAAAGTAGCTTTAGCTATTGTGGGATTTATAGATTGTTTATGAACTACATTTGGGTTCTTTAAGAATAAAGGTATAAATCCTTTAAGTTTATCACTGATGTACTCATAATTGTTCGCAATTTTGGCTAGATCAAGTTTCCTTCTGCCAAAAATTGCCTTTATGTTTTCTTACCATATACTCCATAAGCAAATTAAGACTATCTCCAGATCATCAAGTGATTTTTTTCATTTATCTTTTTATGCTCAGCTACAAGTTTCTTCTGTTTTTTCTTTTTTTCGTCCCTTTGTGGAATATTCTCCAGGTCTGCCAAACTTTTGTTTCCTGAATTATAGATTCAAGAATATGTTTTATAACTAAATATTCCATTCTGTTTGTCCTAGTTTGTTCTAATTTCAAATTAAAATAGTGCGTCATATTGTCAGCATACTGCCGCTAATCCTCATTTTCTGAATCAAATTTTCATAGGTTGTCTTTGCTGTTTTTTTATCAGCATTTTGCATAGAAAATCTTTTTATATATACAAACAAACAAGAATTGTATTCACTTTATTTGCAAGGCGTAATAAAACAGGCAGCTTATTCCTGGACAAACATGGAATAGAATTGAAAAACAGTCTTGTATAATATTACATTTAATTCCATTATGATCGGAATAGTATAGTTTTGGTTAGAACTGTTATTCCAGTAGAATGGAAATAGTAGTGGTATGGAAATACTCTTACAACAAGCTCCAGTTTCTGCAGCCCTAATGGGTATGGATTTTGTTTAGAACTTATCATCCTCTACCCCCTATTTTAACTGCCTCTGCAACCTATCAGAATGGTTAGAGGCTTGGGAAAAATTCCTTGCTACCTTCAGAACTTCCACTTGAGGATGGCACTCACGGAATTACCTTTGCAGTCTCCTATTGGTATCTAGAGGAAGAGAACTGCTTCTTTTAGCATATTTGCAGTATGTCAGCAGGAGTAAAGATAATCAGTAAGTCTCCTTCAAATTGCTTTGGAGGGACTGGAGAATGGAAATGGAGCCAGCTGGAAGTGTCTTAAATTGGCTTCAGGTAATTAAAGTCATTCTGTGAAATGCATTGCCCTGAGTGCTCAGCAAAACACATTTTAGTTTCATATTTTTATAGCGTGTGATAAACGTTATTAATACTAATAACATTTACAGCTGAGCAGACAACTCTTGAACTGAATAAGCAAAACAGATGTAGAGTACAAGCTCACAACATACTGTAGAGCACAAGCAACCTCACAAAGTAAACAAGCACTCTGCCCAACGTTTCATTTCCTCTGCATTGAGAAATTGCCACCAAATGTTATCAACAGATTAAGGCTCTAGGCTTTTTCAAATGATCTGGGAAGGAAATATAAGCTAAGTAGAATTTCAACTGTATGGGATGCATATTTCTCTCTTTGAGATTATTTTGGGCAGAGGCTTCCATAGAGCGGCAAACGACTGAAGCAGCATCACCACCAACATGATGCAAGCTCCATTTCTTTTGTATGTGCAATATGATATCACATACACATACAAAAGGGACACAGCTTAGCAAAAGCAGTGGATCCTGCAGATGCCTCTGTTGTTTGTATAATACACTTGAAATAAAAAATATTTGGTAGCTGCCTCTTTAGATTAAAAATTTTACAAGAAATGTTAGGCAGAATGCAGTTAGTAATGTTTTGGTGCTATGACAATACATTTACAACACAGTCCTGCACTGGACAATAAAGATTGTATCATTCCCAGACTTGTGTTATTCACTTCCCCTTTTGTCCTATAGTCAATAAAGTGATAATTATTTCTAGACATCTTCCGGAGTAGGTTCTGAGAAAAGGAACTATGGAATCCCACTGGAACCCTAAGCCTGCCTAGTACTTCTGATTCAATAGTCTCATACTGATCCTAATGAGACTTGAGGCAGCATGTGAGGATTCTTATTTTGCATGCTGATGTTCTTTCAAGCTCACTGAGAAATTATCCTCGCATTCGCCTAACTGTGGCACAAATCAGGTGACCAGTTTGTTATACCTTGTCCTCATAATCTTGCCCTTATCACATAGCTGAGGCATCTTAAAGTTGACTATTGATGTTTCGAAGTAGTGTTTTCCCTCTTCTCCCATCACAGTGTTTACCGTGAATACGACCTACCATGTTTCATCAACGTGGTTGCTGTTGAGGTCATGTCAGGGCAGCCACGCTCTGAATAAGACTCAGACTCACTTAGAAGGTCTAAGGATTTCTGGTTTTATTAGAACGGTGTGCGTGCAAAGAGAAAGATGGGAATCCTTATGTGGTGACAGGGTGCCCTGTTTATACTTTGCTGGCGGACATTGTGCTTCTCTACCTTCGGGCCAGGACCGGATGGGTGCTTGAGACCGCGATGTGTCAGCTGATGGGTGATCCCGGCGATCTCCTTTGTCTCCCTGTCTTCGTCCGGACCGGGTGCGTCCCCTGAAGGTGTTTCCCTGATCTTCCGATAGGCGTTAAGTCCTGTCTGATGGGTGCTCCCATTATGCTGGATATTCCTCTGTGGACATGCGTGCCTGAGGGAGGTGTGAATGCATCCCCGGGGGGAATGGGAAGGCGTTCCCCTTACCTCTTTATGGGTGCTAAATTTGGTCTGAAGGACTTATCTATTGTGTTGGGGGTTCCCTTCTGGATATGGGTGCTTGAGTGATTTAGGGATTATGCTTATCCCTTCCTCTTACCTAATGTGCATGTTCCCCATTGTGATGCACATATGCCTTGCAACAGGGAACATGACATGCTGCCCCCCAAAGAAGATCTTAGGGTGCTGGTTGGGATGGGTATGCTTCATGGAAGTTCTTTACCAACCGTTTAGCTGAGACCTGTTGGGCTTGGACCCACTCTGGGTGTGGGAAATGCCTCCATTTGACAAGGTATTGTAGTGTGCCCCTTTGCCTCCTGGAGTCAAGTATTTCTTGGATTTCAAAATGTTGTTGCCCATCTATCATGATGGGTGGGGGCGGGGGGGTTTCTGTGTGCCATTTTGAAGGGGTGGCTGGTTTCAGGAGGGCACAGTGGAAAACTGGGTGTATGCGCCTTAGATTGTGGGGTAAGTCCAGTTTGAAAGTGACTGGGTTAATAATTTCTGTGATGGGGAATGGTCCGATAAATTTGGGTGCCAGTTTCTTGGAGGGCTGTGGGGATTTGATGAACTTAGTGGAGAGGTAGACCCTATCTCCCACTTTGTAGTTCGGTTGCGCCGCCCTGTGATTGTCTGCAAACTTCTTGTATGCTGCTTGTGCATCGGCCAGGGCTAGCTGGATGATGGGCCAAACCGTACCCAGTTGAGCTGCCCAGTCATCTGGAGAACAGGGTGGGGTGTCTGGTTGGGGCAGTTCCGGGATTGGCACAAAGTCTCTGCCATAAACCACCTTGAAGGGGGTGTGACCTGTGCTTTGGTGTACTGCGTTGTTGTAGGCCCACCTCTGCAAAAGGAAGCAGGTCCACCCAATTGTCCTGTTGGTAGTTAATCAACGCCCTCAGGAACTGCTCCAGGGTAGAGTTGAGGATCTCCGTAGAGCCGCCTGTGTGGGGGTGCCAAGCCGTTGACAGTGCTTGCTTCATGCCAATGAGGTTTAGGAACTCTTTCCAGAACCTGGAGGTAAATTGTGTGCCCCTATCTGTCACCAAACAGTAGGGGGCGCCATGGATTTTGTAGATATGGGTGAGGAACAGGCGTGCCAGCTGCTGTGCAGAGGGGATGGATGCACAGGGTATGAAGTGTGCCTGCTTGGAAAAATAGTCTTTTACCACCCAGATTACGGTTTTCCTTTGGCTGGGTGGCAGGTCGACTATGAAGTCCATGGAAATCTCCTCCCAGGGATGGGAGGGGCTTGCTACTTTCTGCAGCAGTCCTTGGGGTTTCCCCACCTTCTGTTTAGACCTTGCACATGTGGGGCAGGATGTTACGTAGTCCTTGACGTCTTTTCTTAGGGTGGGCCACCAGAATTGCCTCCTGATTAAGTGTAAAGTTTTTACAAACCCAAAATGTCCAGCCGTTTTATCATCGTGGGAGCGGTTTAACACCTCCGCTCTCAATGGTTCTGCTATGTATAGGGCTTTTTGTTTTCATGCGAGCCCGTTCGTAATAGATACATGGTGTTGGTTGTTTTGCAACCATGTATCTTTTTCGAGGGCTTGGGCGAGTCTTTGTTGCCAGTCCTGTGAAATTGACCTGCACCTTCCCCTGTTTGCTGGTGGTTGCTCTGAGGCGCATCGGGTTTTAGTCTGGCTGCGTGTGACAGCAGGGCAGCCCAGCTGTGTGTCTGTCCATACAGTCCCCACGATGTCCGGTGCTTGGCCAGCATCTTGAGGTTGTTGGGAAAGGGCATCCGCCAGGAAGTTTTTTCTCCCCGGGATGAACTTAAGTTTAAAATTGAATCTGCTAAAGAATTGCGCCCAGCGTACTTGCTTTGGACTGAGGCGTTTCGGGGTGCTGAAAGCCTTCAGGTTTTTGTGGTCAGTCCAGACCTTGAAAGGGCAGGAGGCCCCTTCTAGGAGGTGCCTCCACGTTTCCAGGGCTGCCTTGACCGCGAACGCCTCCTTCTCCCACACGTGCCATCTCCTTTCTGTTTCCGAGAACTTGCGGGAGAGGTACGCGCAGGGCTTCAGCTGATTGTCAAAATCACGCTGAAGGAGGAGCGCTCCGATAGAAAAGTCTGAGGCGTCTACCTGTACGACAAAGGGTCTGGCGGGGTCGGGATGTTGTAATACTGGCTCTGCCGTGAAGAGGCTTCTTAGGCGTTCAAAAGCCGTTTGACAATCAGCTGTCCAGTTTAACAGCGCCCCCGGGTTTCGTGATTTACGGGTGTCTCCCAGGCCCTTTGTCCGGAGGAGGTTAGTCAGCGGCAGCACAATTTCCGCTAGCCCCTGGATGAAACCCCTGTAGAAATTCGTGAACCCCAGGAAACTTTGAAGTTGTCTCCTCGTGCGCGGGCACTCCCACGCTAGTTTAGCCTGGACCTTACTGGGGTCCATTTCGATCCCCCTTGCCAAGATCCGGTAGCCGAGGTAGTCGATTTGCTCCTTGTGAAATTCACACTTGGAGAGCTTTGCGTATAGCTCTGCCTTGCGGAGTTTTGTGAGCACTGACTTTACAAGGCGTTTGTGCTCAGCTTCGTTCTCAGAATAAATTAAAACGTTGTCAAAGTAAACAAGCACCCCCTTAAACAAGTGGTCGTGCAAGACCTCATTGATTAGCTGCATGAACACGCCCAGTGCCCCAGCTAACCCAAAAGGCAGAACCCGGTATTGGAACGACCCCAGCGGGCAATTGAAAGCCGTTTTCCATTCGTCCCCCTCCTTTATTCGAATCCGGAAGTAGGCTTCCCTGAGGTCTAATTTTGTGAATATTTTGCCCTTTGCGAGGTGAGCTAGAATGTCCTTTATTATGGGCAGGGGATATTTATTTGAAACGGACGCAGCATTGAGCCCGTGGTAATCTGTGCAGAGCCTGAGGGACCCGTCCTTCTTTTCCCTAAAGAGGACCGGGGCTCCGACTGGCGAGTTAGCCGGTTCAATAAACCCCCGCGCCAAATTCTTGTCAATAAAGTCCCTTAATGCCGCCAACTCCCTTTGAGTCATAGCATAAATTTTCGGCTTTGGTAAGTTTGCCCCCGGGATCAGTTCAATGGTGCAGTCTGTTTTTCTATGGGGGTGGGAGTTTGTCAGCCTCCTTTTCCCCGAAAACATCGGCAAAGTCTGCATATCTGGCAGGCAGGCCCTCTGGGGTTTCTGCCTCCAGATGCATTGAGGTCGTTGTCGCCCTCCCCATTGCGGCGCGGGGAACCCGATCTCCTGTGGGTGCTTTGTAACGCCCGTCCGAAAAGGTGATCTCTCTTGTTGCCCAATTTATTTGGGGGTTGTGATGCCCCAGCCACGGGATCCCTAGTATGGGTAGAGGTTGGCCCACCAGTGCCACGATGAAGGGGAGGCTTTCCTCGTGGTTGCTGAGCCTCATCGCAACTCTCTCTGTGTATTGGGTGACCGGGCCCACTCCCGCTGCTGATCCATCCAACTGCGTGAACACCAATTGGTGCTGAAGTGGATAGCAGTGGAGGTCAAGCGCGGCCACCAGGTCCGGGTGCATGAGGCATTTCGAACAACCCGAGTCGATCAGCGCCCAAACCTTCTCTGTTTTCCCCCCGTGGGCCAGGGTGACTCTCACATATAGGGTAGGACAGTTGTCACTCACCCCAAAGTCGTTGCGCCCTTTGTTATCGTCCACCTGTCTTTTGGCGCTCTTCAAGGCAGGTGGCTGGCGTTTCCCGCCGGTTCGTCGCTTCCGCTTTCCTCGTCATCGGTGATGTCAGGGAATTCCCTTGCCGAGGTTTCCCCCTTCGCGGCTGGCCTTTTCTTTGGCGTTGGGGTTGGTTTGTTGGGAACCTTTCCCGGGCTGTCTCTTGTCTTTGCTTTCGGGCAAGCCGCCGCCTTGTGGTTCACCTCTCCACACTTGAAGCACTGCCCCTGGGCAAAACTGCGCTCTTGTTCCTCCCCCCAGGGTCGGGGCACCGGTGTTGCTGGAGCCCCGCCGGATTGGGGTCCTCTTGCTGTTGCTGCGGGTTGTAGGGACCTCTGGACATGCCGAAAGGTTTCTTGAGCGTTCTCCGCCTTTCCCGCCAGCCAAATCCATTCGCAGAGGGTGGTGGGGTCATCCCGGTTTAGCGCCCATCTTAAAACGGTTAAATTAAGCCCCTCCTTGAATTTTTCCATGAGGGTGGATTGTGACCAGTCCCGCACTTTGCCTGCAAGCACTTGGAACTCACTTGCATAAGCAGCCATGGAGCGCTGTCCTTGCCTGATTTGCCGTAGTGCTCTCTTCGCCGTTTCGGTCTCGAGGGGGTCTCTGAAATGGGAGTCCAGAGCAACCAGGAACGCGTCCACATGCTTGAGCTCTGGGGTGTCTGCCTGGCATAGATGGACGTACCAGTCAGCCGCCCTCCCCCTGAGTCTGTTGGCAATGGCGTTGATCTTTCCCTGTTCTGTCCGGAAGCAGGGTCCGTATTCAGCCATGTAGTTCCTCGCGTTGATCAGGAAGAACGACAATGTGGCTGGGTCGCCGTTGAATCTTGCCGCGAGGTCTCTCACTCCCATCGTGGGTGGGCTCCAGGGCACCTCCGGACATGTGGTCCTTCCCCCCTCCGGTAGGAAGCTGTCGTCCCGATGTGGGGATTCCCTCAACCAGGCTCCAGGTGGTGTCAGCTCAGCATCCACTCGCCTCCAGCCTCTTCCCAGCTGACGCCCTGCGGAAGGGGGGGGGAAACCCTCTCCCAGGCAACCCAGTACGGTGTGCTCCGGCGTGGTCGGCTCCCTCCTCCCGTGCTGCGCCCTGCTGCTGCAGCCACCATGCTTTGGGGTCAAGCGGGGGTGGGGACAAGCTTCTGGTGCTCCATTCGCACTCACCCCAGTCACTGCCTTTGCGCTCCAGCGCTAGTTCTGCGAGTAGCCGCTTGATCCGTGCCAGGCGTGCTTCCGTGGCTCCGCAGCACGCGTTCTCCGTGGCGCCTCCCACGGCTTGCCCACTCCGCCGGCGATCTCTGCCTCTTGCTGTGGGTGCGTTCCATTGCTCCCACGCCGCTTCGACCATCACGGGTAGGGATTCCCCCATTGCATTGAGGGTGACCCATTCCGCCTGCGACTCACCGGTGGTCGCCCCGGTCACGTTGCAGCTCGGTTCCTCCCCCGCTGGGCATCCGCTGGTCCTTACCGCGAGGTTGCGGGTGCTGTCGCCGGTTCCCGGGTGCCGCTTCATCGCTGTGTTGTTCCCTCACAGACAAGTCTGGAAAGGTGCTAGCGAAAAAATTTTTTTGGGATTCCCGTCTTTATGTCAGGGCAGCCACGCTCTGAATAAGACTCAGACTCACTTAGAAGGTCTAAGGATTTCTGGTTTTATTAGAACGGTGTGCGTGCAAAAAGAAAGACGGGAATCCTTATGTGGTGACAGGGTGCCCTGTTTATACTTTGCTGGCGGACGTTGTGCTTCTCTACCTTCGGGCCAGGACCGGATGGGTGCTTGAGACCGCGATGCGTCAGCTGATGGGCGATCCCGGCGATCTCCTTTGTCTCCCTGTCTTCGTCCGGACCGGGTGCGTCCCCTGAAGGTGTTTCCCTGATCTTCTGATAGGCGTTAACTCCTGTCTGATGGGTGCTCCCATTATGTTGGATATTCCTCTGTGGACATGCATGCCTGAGGGAGGTGTGAATGCATCCCCAGGGGGAATGGGAAGGTGTTCCCCTTACCTCTTTATGGGTGCTAAGTTTGGTCTGAAGGACTTATCTATTGTGTTGGGGGTTCCCTTCTGGATATGGGTGCTTGAGTGATTTAGGGATTATGCTTATCCCTTCCTCTTACCTAATGTGCATGTTCCCCATTGTGATGCACATATGCCTTGCAACGGGGAACATGACAGGTCAGGGGTTGGGAACTGCCCAGCTCCTACTGGTCACTTTAGGTTGTCATGGTTATGCCTCTTCCTGCACAAATTGCTTGGCACTCCCCTCCATGGACATTTAGGGTTGAAGTGCAGGAGAGACCAGACACCTAGTTTCCAAAAAGGCCTTTCTTTGTGTAATGCCTCAATGGCACTTTTCATAGTAAGATCAGTCTCAGGTCTTATGCAGGCTGTTTATAAATGATATAATGCTCTTCTGAAAGAGAACTAGACCTATTTTTTAAAATAAGACAGTCCTAGACCCATGCTGTGTACAAGGACAGTTTAAATCAGGAGAGAGAGATGAGTTTTGCCAGCCATGTGCTGCTGATTCTGCCACCATTGGTTATATTCAAATAGACCTAAGCAAAAGGAAAAGATGGGAGTGCTAACCTGTAGTAAATAAAGAGATAGTTAGGGAACATCTCACTATCAAGAATGAGTTTTGGTTTCCAGGAACAGACCAATTACAGTCTTGACTGGGAAGTCATCTCAAAGCCCTTTGAAAAATCACAGAGGACAGGCATAATGCCAGAAGGTTGAAAGAGGGCAGATATTGCTCATTTCTTCAAAGGAAGCCCTGAGTAACTATAGACTGATCAGTTTGATGATGATATTGGACTAAACTATGGAACAGATTATTAAAGACCTGTTGGGGATGCTGTACTAGTGAGTTCCAGCATTGGACAGGGAATTAAACTAAATAATCTCCAGTGTCCCTTCCAACCTTTGCATTTTGTGATAGTATCATTACAGGTTTTCCACTGCTTCTGCCAACAATGAACTTTGGCAGAAGGGAAAACAACACTAGAGGAAAACAATTGCTTTTCTTAACTTGTCCCCCATTAACACAGTAAGGACAGGACAGTTGCTGCCTATTTACATTGGCAGAATAGGGCTCAGAAAACAGGTCAGGAAATAAATGTTGGTATACATTTAACATGGCAGCTGACTCTGCCCAGTGGATCCTTTACCTGTGGACCGTCTTTTACCACCTAGTTGTAGGCCTCATACTACCTATTTTTTTACCATCATGCATATTAAAAGAGAGAGGATGAGTGGACTAAACAAAGCACAGCGCCAAAAGAGCAAGCTTACATACCTTTACTGAATCAAAATGGCATTAAACTAGTGGACCTCTTTTCTTTTGTGAAAAAGTAAGCAGACATATATAGACAAGAAAGAGTCCCCCTTTCTTGGGGGAGATGGGTGGTAATAGATGTCTGATCAATCAATCAATCAATCAATCAATCCAGGGTAGTACAAAGTTGCTTACAGGTAAACATCTGAGTAACCTCAGACCTAAATGTAATGCTGAAGGCTGGGGCATACTTTGCAACATGTGATCTTCCCACTCATTTCATTAATTTAAAATCAACAACAACAAATCAGATGGCGCAGGGAGATGATCGGCAGGTGCATATAAGAAACTCTAGGCCTTTACCACTCTAGGACTAGTAAATTCTGAATAATCAATAGTTTTGTGGGCTTTTTCACAGTATCATTTTATTGTGAAATGCAGCTTCAATAAACTAATGAATATTCAGTTATTGAAAGGCATTAAAAATATTTGAAATTGGATCAGCAAGTTCAAAGCTAGCTGATCTGGACTGTGGTCTAAGCAGAACAGAGGTATGTCTACATTAAAAATCACTTTTTTCTTAAATCTAACTCAATTTTCTAATACGTTGACTCTATCTAATCTGAAACTTCACTCACCTTAGCCAATCTTAAAACTCTAATTGTTATACTAAAATTGATGGCAGCTGAATTAGCTACAAAAAATTTGGAGGTTCTGCATGTGCTCATGTCATAGGCCAGGTCCCCATGGTACATAGCATATATACTATAGTCATACGGAGCTATTCACCAATGCCTGTACTGGCATCATTAGCAATAAGCAGCACGCTCTCCCTTGTTCTTCCTATACTCTTAGCATTTTATAAAGTGTGTGTCAGTGTGTGTGTACAAGATTTGATTCTCCCTATCAAACCAGTATCATAGGAGCACTCATAAAACTGTTAAATATTATATGCCCTGTATTAATATCCAGTTTACTAGGTTATCTGCCAGAGTCTACATCCCAGCAAGGCCTATTAGAGATGATACTGTCTAACAGGCCTTGCGGGTCTACTCTTCATCAATGCCCATGGCCAATTTAGCCTTTTGGCAATTGGGCTGCTTCAGGAACCATCTCCTCCAGCTCTAATGGGCCAGGAACAGAGTATTACTATTATAATAGCACCATTATTTACTAGTCTAGGTTACCATTGTTGGCAGATTGCTGGGAAAGCCTTTGGCCCAGGAGAGATCAGAAAAGTCACACACCAGGCATTTCTATAAAAATAATTTATTTACAGAAAGCAAAACATATTTAAAAGGCTTCTGCATTCTTGCAGACAGCTCAGAGCAGCTACATGCCTACACAGAAAGGAAAAAAAAAAACTAAAACAAGTCCAAGCAAGGTCCTTCCCCCCAGGTGCAAAAATCAACATCTGAAAAGGGGACAGTTGAATTCAACCTCTGCACCTGGCCAAAATGATTAGTTACCATAGTAACCTTAATCTGTAGCAGAAAACATTAACAACCATTGTATGAAACAGGATGCTGGCTATAAAGCTGGCAAGAGCAGTGCCATCAATAAAGGACTAAAGTGCCACTGTAAAGGGGAGCTTTGAAGGGCATACAAACCTCTTGAGCCAAACCTGAATTTTTACTTGATATTTTTACATATACATACATACATGCATACAGGTAGTACTCAGGGTACAACAGCAATTGAGATCAGAATTTCCATCTCTAACTGATGTGGTTGTAAAGGATGATGTCATGTGACCACATCACTTGGCAACAGCAATCCCGCAGTCCCTGTTGCTGTCATAGCCCCAGGGCCACATGGGTCATTAAGTGATCGGAAGAGGTGGAAGTCCCAAGCAAACAGGCTGGCGGGTGCATGAGTGTGCAGATGCCATGAAGCGTGCTGTGCAGGTGGTCCAGGGCACAAGCGGGTGCGAGGGTGCTACAGGGAGTGCCACCGGCTAGCACTCTGGAGCATGGGCAAGTGCAAGGGGGCCCCAGGAGGCAGGGGGATGCCATGGGGCAGGCGCTATGTAGGACAGGTGGGTGCTGCAGGGGGCGGGGGATGTCACATACAGGTGCTACAGAGTGCGGGTGGGTGAAAAAACAGCAGGAGCAGAAGCAATGTCTGACTTCCTGCCAGTTTCCCCATTTGCTTGTGGGAAGCTGGCAGGGAACATCAGAAATCACAATCACATGTCCACAGCTCATTGTGATGTCGTAATCATGAGCCGGGCAGCAAGCGCCTGGATTGTGATCACATGACCATGGGGATGCTGTGATGGCTGGAACTCCGAGGATCAGTCGTAAGTCCCCCTGGTTCAGCACTGTTATAACTTTGAACGGTCACTGAATGAGTAGTCATAACCTGAGGACTACCTGTACATATACATACAAAGAGAGAGAGACCCCTTCATACATAGTCTACTGGCATCTCATTAAAAGTTTGCTGTCCTGGAAACTGCAGAATGGCCCTGTACTAAATTATTAATGTGTTTACAAGACAACAGGTAAAAAGGAGGGAAGCTAAATTGCCACAAGGATTGAAAAGTCATAGGAAATCAATTACCTTTTTTTGCTTCAAGAAAGGTATAGATTCCTGGTGCCAGCTGATAAGGATACCCAAATTGTTTGACAGGTAAATCAAAAAGTAAATACTACACTGAGTAGATTTTTGTCTGATCACAAAAATGAGCACAGGCTACAAGGCTGGAGGGACACCAAAGATAGTGTGCAGAATTGACAGTACTAACAGTAGCCCAAGAAAACCTTCCTACAACAGCTGGACCTTTTTTTTTTAACAGGATAGCTACATATAGGATTTGTTAAAATTAAATTGACATGTTCTGAACCCTTCACCATCTGTCAAAATGTAAGAAATCACCTAATGGTTCTCTGTGCTTGCAAATCTACTATGTACTCTGGAAACAACTGCAGAAAGAGATAGTGCTAGAGTGAGAGTTAATTCACCTCAGAAAAAAGTGGGAAAGCCCATGATCTTCAATGTGATTTTTAACTCAGACCTTGATAAAAACAAACAAAAATGTTCTATTTCAGTTAACTTTTGATTTCTGCCAAGAGTTGTCTCCTTATTCAAGTTCGCCTTGTAAATACGTATCACACTTGACTGAGGATCAAACTAAATGTGAAATTAATGCCACTTTGCCACTGCTATTACATATTAATCTTTAATCTTGCTAGAATCTAGCTAGAGCAGGGAATGGTCAATTATCCTCCAGTTGGGGGACACTTGAATAACTCTGTCTTATAGTGCTCTAAGGAAGGTGGTGGTGACTGTGGCCACATTGCTTATCTCTAAAACAGACCATAAACAATTAAACAACAGTGGTATTGTTTCTGCCAGATTTACAAATGATAGGACTTATCATTTAAAATGCCTGACATTTACAATACAATACAATCAATACACTAAAGTATTTAGAAGTCTGTGAAAACAAAAATAACAAAAAGGACATTATGCACCTAATATAGATATGCATAGATAGGCTAATTTAAGAATGGGCTATTGATATTTGTGGGCTTCTTCTTCATGCCTTAGTACTTGGATTTTGCCTACAACTGTGAAAATAGACCACATGATGGTTTCAGCTGACAGTGTTTAAAACACTGTACAAGAGTTGAACCTACAATAAGACAGCGCTGTTTACAAATGTGCATACACTTAATATTATAGGAACTCCTAACGGCAGATTCCAAAATCTGAAATGTTTTCCATCAGTACTGCAGGTCATTTCTTTGGTGTGACAGATTATATAGGTTGCATTCTTAAGCACCAAATGAAGATACGATTAAGCAAAAGAGAAAACTCAAGAGAAAATTCAGACTATTAACCAGCACAACTCTAGGGAGGCTTATAAATTCTCAACTACCTTTCAGCCCTGCCTCTTTTCACATACTAAATGCATTTTTTTTAACTTCTGTCTGCTGAGAAATCACAATTATGGGAGCAAGAGCTAGAATCACTAGGCAGAAAAACCTGCTCTTTAGTCAAAGCAATGAATAGCAGAGCAGAGCAGAGCAGAACAAAGATGCAGCATTAGAGTTGTTTTTATTAACACATTAACAGGTACAGACAAACAAAAACAAGGTTGTCACCTGGCACTGAAAATATATCAGACTATTCCAGGCAAGTATCTTGAAACAAGAAGTGCCAAAAGTGAGCCCTGATGTCCTAACAGCCAGGAACCACGCTGAGACAAGGAACAGGTCTCTAGTGTTCTATTACTGCTACATAACAGGAAAATCCTAACAAACTGAAGAAGCGTGGGAAAAACCCAGACACATAAACCCCAAAGGCTAAGGCGGCCCGATCTGTGTCTCTTGGAATGGCCACCTAATTCCTCAGTGCTACGCATGCGCTTTACAGCCTGGATGGGAGCCCCCTGCTCGCCATCCTTACTCATGACACCTTACAACCAAAAAAGCTGTCTCTTTTATCTTCTTTTTTTAATGAATATTTTTTATTAAAAGAAGATCTTACAAAGATTTTTAAAACTACAGAAACATAGAAGAAGAAATAGAAAAAGAGATTATAAAAGGATAAGAGAAAAAATGAAGAATGACAAAAAGCAAGAAAGATATCTAAAGAAGCGACTTCCAGTTTTCTTTGCAGCAGTTACAAACATAGCAATTGCCATCTCTACCCTCCCATATTGCATATCATAATTCCATTCTTCCCATAAACAAACCTTTTTAATCAATAAATCCCGAAATCAGCAGTTCAGTTTTATCCATTTTCAGCAAAAACTCTATAAAGGGTTTCCAGTCTTTTATAAAAGTATTTGTAGTTCCCTCCTTAATCAAACAAGTCAATTTAGCCATTTCTGCAAACTCAGCCATTTCACAATCCATTATTGGTGTTTCTGTAGTCTTCCATCTTTGTGCATCTAATCGCCTCACTGCAGTTACCACATATAAAACCAAGCATCCATGAGCCTTTTCTAGTTGAGTGTCCATAAATCATAATAAGAAAAGTTCCAGTTTCATCTGAAGGTTAATTTTTAAAACTCTCTGCATCACCATATGTATTTATGTCTAGTATCTTTTCACTTTTTCATAAGTCCACCATGCATGATAAAATGTCCATGTTTTTCACATTTTCAACAGTGATTAGAAGTACCTTTATACATCTTAGACAATTCCTCTGGTGTCATATACCAACGGCACATCATTTTTAAAAAAAAATTCTTTTAAACTGTGAAACTGTGAATTTCAGACCTTTTAATCACATTCTCTCCCATTGATCCATTTGAATATTATAACCAAAATTCTTGGTCCATTTTATCATATATTCTTTAACATGCTACTCCCCCTTTCAGATCTCAAAAAAAAATTATACATTTTAGCAATCACACATTTATCATTTGCATATAATTCATTTTCAAATTCCATTTTATTACATTCTATTCCTGGTACTTTTTAATCTTTCTCTTAATTATGCATATAAGAACCACTGAAAACTAAATCCCCCTGCAGTCAATTGTTCTCTTAATTTCATCTTAAGCTCCCCATTTTCCTGTGCTAGCAAGTCTTTATATGTTAATCTTAACCTTTGCCTGCTGTTTCTTTTCTATAAAACGCTTCTTGAGCTGAAGCCAACGAAGATATTTTTGGGCATAGCCTGGGTTTGTATCTATTCCATATTTATAGTATTGCACTCCTAATATGATTTTTAAAATCTACATTTAACTTTATCATACCATAAGTAACCATGCCACCCAAATCTCAGACCATAATTTCCTAAATCTAAAAGTCTAAAAGTACAGCAGGGTTGTATACTCTACCTATTCAACTTGTACACAGAACACATCATGGGACGTGCTGGGCTTGAGGAATCCAAGGCTGGGGTTAAAATTGCTGGAAGAAACATTAACAATCTCAGATATGCAGATGATACCACTTTGATGGCTGAAAGTGAAGAGGAACTGAGGAGCCTTATGACAAAGGTGAAAAAAGGAAGTACAAAAGCTGGATTGCAGCTAAACCTCAAAAATACCAAGATTATGGCAACCAGCTTGATTGATAACTGGCAAATAGAGGGAGAAAATGTAGAGGCAGTGACAGACTTTGTATTTCTAGGCGCAAAGATTACTGCAGACGCTGACTGCAGCCAGGAAATCAGAAGATGTTTAATTCTTGGGAGGAGAGCAATGACAAATCTTGATAAAATAGTTAAGAGCAGAGACATCACACTGACAACAAAGGTCCACATAGTTAAATCAATGGTGTTCCCCATAGTAACATATGGCTGTGAGAGCTGGACCATAAGGAAGGCTGAGTGAAGAAAGATCGATGCTTTTGAACTGTGGTGTTGGAGGAAAACTCTGAGAGTGCCTTGGACCACAAAAAGATTAAACCAGTCCATACTCCAGGAAATAAAGCCAGACTGTTCACTTGAGGGAATGATATTAAAGGCAAAAGTGAAGTACTTTGGCCACATAATGAGGAGACAGGATACCCTGGGGAAGATGCTGATGCTAGGGAGAGTGGAAGGCAAAAGGAAGAGGGGGTGACCAAGGGCAAGATGGATGGATGATATTCCAGAGGTGACAGACTCGACCTTGGCGGAGCTGGGGTGGCGACAACCAACAGGAAGCTCTGGCGTGGGCTGGTCCATGAAGTCACGAAGATTTGGAAGTGACTGAATGAATAAAGAGCAAAAAGTCTCTTATTTCTTACCAACAGCCATTCTTTCATCCAAACTAAACAGCAGGCAGCAAAATACAATTTAAAATTAGGTAATTCCAGTCCTCCTCTTCCCTCTGCATCTTGGAGAATCTTATATTTAACCCTTGGTTTTTTTCCCCCTACCATATAAATCTGGATGTCTTTTTGCCACTGCTTAAATGGTGCATCGGTTCTCAAAACAGGTATTGTCTGAAGTATGAACAACATTCTAGGTAACACATTCATTTTTAACTCTCTTCTATCATCTTACTTGCTATCTCCAATACTGTAATATAGGGCCCAAAGAACCATCTTAATATTTTGTCAAATTCATGCATGATAGTCCCTTAAGCATGAGCTCTTAAGCCACTCAAGCCTTTAGATTTAACATTTGCACTCTGATATGTTTTTGGAAACCTCTAGCATCTGAGCTGAATTTGGGGAGTTTTTTTTTTTAAATAGCCAGAGATCACTTATAAAGTAGCACTAACAGATACAAGAAGTGTTAAACACACCTCATCTACCTCACAAAGTTCTGTGCTACCTTCAATCCTGAGTTCTTAAACATAAACATAGGGTCAGTTATCCTGAAATTAACATGTAGTACTGTTATAAAATATTATGTATCGGCTAACACCAGATTTTGGTGCTGGAAAGAAGCAAGTTTTGTCCCCAAAAGTATACCACCAGTGAGTAAGGGGGTGCTTGGTATTCTGCAATATTATTTGTCATATAAGTAATTGTTCTATTCAGTAGCATCAATTATTTATCTTTTCCTGTTATATCAACTCTAAATTCTATTCTTAATAGGGAGAGGGCTGGTTGCTCTCATTTTTGGCTAACTTTAGGATAAGGTTACATTGTGATTTATAATCCAGGGTCAATTTATCCAGACTTCTCAAACAGTAAGCAGTGCTTTCAAATGTACTTTAATTCTCCTATTCATCTTTCTCTAGCTGTATAATGAATCATGAAAATCTTGTCTTTCATCCAAATAAATCTACACCTGCCTACAGAACGAGCCTGGGAAAACATGAGGGGGAGTATGGATAGTCCTAATGACTCTGAAACCACAAAGGAAAAACAATCCTATTTCATACGTCATTTGTTCAACAAAACCTTTCCTGAACCACCTTAGCAAGAATATGTTGGACAGAGAAGTAAAACTTCATAATACAACGCTACCTTATCTCTACCACCTTGTCCTTATAGCAAGGCCAAACATTCTACCCAGAACTGGTGAAAGAGAACTTCAGGGAAATTAGTTGCCAGGTTTTCCATCACTGTTCTTGTTTATATGGATCTGTCTGAAATTGCATTTCAGCAGAGTAAGAGAAAACAAGGCTTTTTAATTCCGCAATAAATTCTGTGCCACAGTGCAAGCCATTGTTTGCTTTTTTTAACATTGCCTGGGAGGAACCTTCTGGTTTTAATAACTAATACTGCTGAGTTCAATAAAAAACACTTAATTTAATTTAAACTAAACTTTGATTAATGCCAGCTTCCTCAGGAATTTTATCTTTGCTTTAATTTGACTTACCATGTAAAGAAGACGAAGGGGGAAAAAAGGGAGACAGCAAAGGACAGGAGTCAATTATTTTTTGTGGTCATTTCTGGGCAAAAGACTGAAAAGTGGAAGATTGACAGGTAAATGGCAAGAGTCAATTCCTTGTCCCTGTCAGCAGTTTATTCACAGAGTATCTAATGTTTACTTTAGTTTGGAAGGAAAAAAAATAACGTTGAACAGTTCATAGTTCAATTTAGAAAATAAAATAGTCCAAGGTCAATTAAGATCAGATTTCATTGCTGGAAATTTATTGCTTTTAATGTGTTAATATTTTAGAGATAAGCTACTGTATAATTGAACACAGGGGGCTCTTAACAACTGAATGTTTAAACATTTAAACAGATAGACTTGTTTATAGCCCTGTAAATAGCTGGTTACAGACAAAAACACCTTAAGGGCCTTTCCCTACTACCTACTACTAGTGCCATCCACCCATCCTTGAGTCAGCAAAAAAACTATACTGGATGAGATTTGTTGACCCCATTATCCCTCCCTATTCTGCCTCTATTGCCTATCACTGCCAGTTTCCTGACTTCTGTCCAAGGTTATGGGTACCAAAGACCTTTCCCCACTTGTATTTAATCATGAGGACCTGTATCAGTGTTAAAGTAGCAGTTTCACACTATATTCTAACATTGTTTAAGGGCAACCTCAAGGTGTATAAAATCTTTTAGCCTTTATTCCCTATTTCCTTGGAAGAAATATAATTTTTAGGAAAGAAGGAAGATACAGACAGTCACACACTTTTACAAATTACCCAGCACAGGGATCAGACAAAGGAGTCTATTTCTTATTTGTTTTCTTTTTTGTTTACAAAAACAAAAGAATGGATGATGGAAGCTGAGCAGCCCTTCCTACCTTATCTCAACACACTTCCTCATTTAGATGTTTCTCTTTCCAACATGACTCACTTATAACATCAAAGACAATCCTTGTGGGAGATAGTTTCAACAGCACTAATTTCCTGTTTTAAAAACTGTACCTTCACATAAACAACAAGCATGATTTCTTGTATCGTATCTATTTTGGGCCTCTAATTTACTAGTGTTTTACTTGCATTGCGTTTTTTAAGAGAGGAATATTTTTTTTAAAAAAATAACTTTGTCTGCGCTTTAAAATAGTATGCATTACCAGTTCATTCGCCCACATGTGGACGACAGACCTAAGTGTACAGATGAGAAAAACAGGATATTACCTATGGTACTATCACAATTTTGAAATTTTCTCCCTAGGATATCCAGCATCTGGCATCTCTTTATAGCAGGAGTGGACAGACCATTGCATCATATGCCACAGCACCCTTTGGTGACCCACTCAAACCCACTCTGAAAGGAGCAACTGAAAAAATATATATATGTTAAGGGGAAATTTTGAGATTTAAGAGAGAAAATGACTCATTTAAGCCACATTGCAGTGGCTTATAAACCCATTTCAGCCTTATAACTCCCCCCGCCCCAAAACACTGCTGTTATTTTTCCCATGATAGGGTTAAGAGGCTTAAGCACTCTTTTTCCCTCTTAAATATCCCCACCTCACCAAAACAGGCCAAATAATCCCACTAATTCAAGTAATATGCTGACTTCAATATCCACACTTCTCTAGCCCTTGGATACAAAAATGTTTTTTTTAAAAAAGGGGAATGCAAAAAATGTTGCCCACATCTGCTTTCTAGATTGTCTAAAATACATAAGCATGTTATGAAGATGTCATACTTCACTTTCCATTTTTGACCTTTCAGTGTACTTATGTTTCATATATATTGCAAGGTTTTAGAAATCATAAATGCCAGTTCATTTTCTTATGGGTAAATTCTGACTTTCTATACTTTCTTTACTCATAATTGTATATTCTACTTTAACAATAGAGCTGTTACATTTGTTTATTTAAGTATAATTAACAGGGACCAAAATGATTCCAAAATTCTTGTTGCGCAAATAAAGTTCTATCTTCTTTTGTAGCCCAGACTATTAGCCTTCCCTCTTTCCCAAAGACAGCTGGTTCTTGCTTAAATAAGTGTCTGTAGCCTACTATCATCTGAAGTAGAAGAATATGTCTGAATCATATGTCTTCACCACAAAAGTTTTACCCAAGTCAGAGTTTGCAAGGATTTGAACCTAGGGCAGTATTTGTCTAATGGCTCCAAATCCCATCTGGTACTTTTCAGCCCACAAAAATCTATCATGCAAATCCTTTTTTCATACATTAGTGATAGGAGATATCACAACATTAAAGTCTTTGATGAAGCATCCCCAGTACTTTGCCAGCTCAATAAAGGATTGAACTTCTTTCTCGTCTTTGTCTTCCTTCCAACCTAGTGTCATTCGTAGGGGGCCCAAACCATTCCCATTTGGACACGTTGGCAGACTGCCATTTTTTTCAGAATAGTATCATGTGTACTACTCTCATAAATTGCTAAATATAGCACTCTGTCTCAAATGTTCATGTATGACTCCAATAAAGCCACCTTTTTTTTAGGAATAATATTCTTAACAATATTCTTTGGGAATACAGCTGTATGCTATTTCTGTATTTTGAATTCTAGTGAGGTTTGAAAAAAGATTTCAGACTAACAAAGGTTGGATCTGAATATATTTTGCACCCTTATGCATTGAGAATTGCACCAGTCTTTAACATGAGGATGAGGTATATTTGGAACCCCTTCATTTTTCCTCATAAAAGTTTAGTTTCTTCAATCCTTTCCCCATCAACAAGAAAGACATCTACCATATGTAATATTGACACTACATGGCAATTCAACAAGTCCATTTTTATAGTGCACATGCTATCCATATATGGGGATGTGGCAGAGAATAGCAGAGGTATGGGGAAATGAGTAGCATTACCACTAAAAATAGTAATAGAAGAAAGAATAATTAAATGGTAAAGATCTGGAAAGCTGAGTGGCCTCTTAACTATCTATATCACAAACAATAGCCTTTAGGAACCTATGATACTTTAAAGACCACAGTAATAATTGGAAAAATAATTAGTTGGAAAAATAATTGGAAAAATTATATTTCAAAGCCCAACATTTAGTGCTATTTTCCATTACACTGAGTAGTTAAAAATGCTATTTTCTGTAACAGAAGCACAGCTCGTGTCAAGGGAAACATAACAAATGAGAAACAAATGTACATTTATTTCACAACATACTGATTGTGTAAAAAGCCCTTAGAAGCCAGCACTGCCAAGGGCTATGTGACTATCTTATTACTTTAAGCCTGATCATATAGCATAGAGATTGTTGTTGTAATTGCTGTTTTCATGTGTGTGGTTCTTGAAATATTATTTTCCATGGTACTATTCTTTCTCCCAAACATCTCCCTTATATAGCATTCTTTTTACATCAAGCCATATTGGAATGGGCCTAAACAATCCTAAGATTTACTATGTTTGTGCCAATTATACCAGCTATCTGACTTTCAGTTAATAGATACAATACAGAATTGCTTATATTTGCTAGATTGTATATTATATACACAAAGGTACTCCAAAAGAGACAACCCAGTCCAGAAATATGTACTGCTGATTTCTTGAGACTCTTTAGTAAAGTATACTTAAGTTGCCATTTTAATTTTTATGTTAGAGTCTTGTTGTTGTTTATTCGTTTAGTCGCTTCCGACTCTTCGTGACTTCATGGACCAGCCCACGCCAGAGCTTCCTGTCGGTCGTCAACACCCCCAGCTCCCCCAGGGACGAGTCCGTCACCTCTAGAATATCATCCATCCACCTTGCCCTTGGTCGGCCCCTCTTCCTTTTGCCTTCCACTCTCCCTAGCATCAGCATCTTCTCCAGGCTGTCCTGTCTTCTCATTATGTGGCCAAAGTATTTCAGTTTTGCCTTTAATATCATTCCCTCAAGTGAGTGGTCTGGCTTTATTTCCTGGAGGATGGACTGGTTGGATCTTCTTGCAGTCCAAGGCACTCTCAGAATTTTCCTCCAACACCACAGTTCAAAAGCATCGATCTTCCTTCGCTCAGCCTTCCTTATGGTCCAGCTCTCGCAGCCATATGTTACTACAGGGAACACCATTGCTTTAACTATGCGGGCCTTTGTTGTCAGTGTGATGTCTCTGCTCTTAACTATTTTATCGAGATTTGTCATTGCTCTTCTTCCAAGGATTAAGCGTCTTCTGATTTCCTGACTGCAGTCAGCATCTGCAGTAATCTTCGCACCTAGGAATACAAAGTCTTTCACTGCTTCTACATTTTCTCCCTCTATTTGCCAGTTATCAATCAAGCTGGTTGCCATAATCTTGGTTTTTTTGAGGTTTAGCTGCAAACCAGCTTTTGCACTTTCTTCTTTCACCTTCATCATAAGGCTCCTCAGTTCCTCTTCATTTTCAGCCATCAAAGTGGTATCATCTGCATATCTGAGATTGTTAATGTTTCTTCCAGAGATTTTAACTCCAGCCTTGGATTCCTCAAGGCCAGCTTGTCGCATGATGTGTTCTGCATACAAGTTGAATAGGTAGGGTGAGAGTATACAGCCCTGCCGTACTCCTTTCCCAATCTTAAACCAGTCTGTTGTTCCGTGGTCTGTTCTTACTGTTGCTACTTGGTCGTTATACAGATTCCTCAGGAGGCATACAAGATGACTTGGTATCCCCATACCACTAAGAACTTGCCACAATTTGTTATGGTCCACACAGTCAAAGGCTTTAGAATAGTCAATAAAACAGAAATAGATGTTTTTCTGAAACTCCCTGGCTTTTTCCATTATCCAGCGGATATTGGCAATTTGGTCTCTAGTTCCTCTGCCTTTTCTAAACCCAGCTTGTACATCTGGCAATTCTCGCTCCATGAATTGCTGAAGTCTACCTTGCAGGATCTTGAGCATTACCTTACTGGCATGTGAAATGAGTGCCACTGTTCGATAGTTTGAACATTCTTTAGTGTTCCCCTTTTTTGGTATGGGGATATAAGTTGATTTTTTCCAGTCTGATGGCCATTCTTGTGTTTTCCAAATTTGCTGGCATATAGCATGCATTACCTTGACAGCATCATCTTGCAAGATTTTGAACAGTTCAGCTGGGATGCCGTCGTCTCCTGTTGCCTTGTTATTAGCAATGCTTCTTAAGGCCCACTCAACTTCACTCTTCAGGATGTCTGGCTCTAGCTCACCGACCACACCGTCAAAGCTATCCCCGATATTGTTATCCTTCCTATACAGGTTTTCTGTATATTCCTGCCACCTTTTCTTGATCTCTTCTTCTTCTGTTAGGTCCTTGCCATCTTTGTTTTTCATCATACCCATTTTTGCCTGGAATTTACCTCCAATGTTTCTAATTTTCTGGAAGAGGTCTCTTGTCCTTCCTATTCTATTGTCTTCTTCCACTTCCGCGCATTGCTTGTTTAAAAATAATTCCTTATCTCTTCTGGCTAACCTCTGGAATTTTGCATTTAATTGGGCATATCTCCCCCTATCACTGTTGCCTTTTGCTTTCCTTCTTTCTTGGGCTACTTCTAGTGTCTCAGCAGACAGCCATTTTGCCTTCTTGGTTTTCTCTTTCTTTGGGATGTATTTTGTTGCCGCCTCCTGAACAATGCTGCCAACTTCTGTCCAGAGTTCTTCCGGGACCCTATCTACTAAGTCCAGTCCCTTAAATCGATTCTTCACCTCCACTGCATATTCCTTAGGAATATTAGTGAGCTCATATCTAGTTGATCTGTGGGTCTTCCCTAATCTCTTGAGTCTGATCCTAAATTGTGCAAGAAGAAGTTCGTGATCTGAACTACAGTCAGCTCCAGGCCTTGTTTTTACCGACTGTACAGATGTCCGCCACCTTTGGCTGCAAAGGATGTAATCAATCTGATTTCGGTGTTGTCCATCTGGTGAAGTCCATGTATAAAGCCGTCTCTTAGGTTGTTGGAAGAGAGTGTTTGTTATGCAGAGTGAATTGCCTTGGCAAAATTCTATCAGCCTGTGTCCTGCTTCGTTTTGTTCTCCCAGGCCATACTTACCTGTAATTCGAGGTGTCATTTGACTGCCCACCTTAGCATTCCAGTCTCCTGTGATGAAAATAACATCTCTTTTAGGCGTGTTGTCCAGTAGGTGCTGCAGATCCTCATAGAACTGCTCTACTTCAGCTTCTTCAGCATTTGTGGTTGGGGCGTATATTTGGATCACTGTGATGTTAGATGGCTTGCCCTGAATTCGAATTGAGATCATTCTGTCATTTTTTGGGTTGTATCCAAGCACTGCTTTAGCCACTTGACTATTAATTATGAAGGCTACTCCATTTCTTCTGTGGTCCTCTTGTCCGCAGTAGTAGATCTGGTGGTCATTTGATGTGAAGTGGCCCATTCCAGTCCATTTCAGTTCACTGACGCCCAGAATGTCTATCTTTAATCTTGACATCTCACCAATAACCACATCCAATTTGCCCTGGCTCATAGATCTTACATTCCAGGTTCCGATGGTGTGTTGATCCTTAGAACATTGGATTCGCCGTTCACCACCAGCACCGTCGGCCGCTAGCCGTCCTTTCGGCTTTGAGCTAGCTGCGTCATCACGTCTGGGGCTAGTTGAGCTCATCCTCTGTTCCTCCCCAGTAGCATTTTGACCATCTTCCGACCTGGGGGTCTCATCTTCCGATGGTATACCGACATATCTCTGGTTGTACTGATCCATTTAGTTTTCACGGCAAGAATACTGAGGTGGGTTGCCATTACCTTCCCCAGGGATCGCATTTAGTCTGACCTCTCTGTCATGACCTTCCCGTCTTGGGTGGCCCTTCACGGTTTAGCTCATGGCATCATTGAGGTGCTCAAGCTCCAGCACCACGACAAGGTAACGATCCTTTGCTGAAGTTAGAGTCTAGACTTCTGTATGTTTATCAGAGCACTTTAAAAATGTACCATGGAGCCATAGCAAATTATATGAGTTGAAACATGTCTAATACATGTCCTAAAAACTTGAAGATGCATGTGGTAGCTTTATATTTGTTGAGTTTACACTTTAAGTTTTTGGCCTCATGTAATATATGAACCACACATTGTAGCTTGAAGATGTGCAGTCAAGCCATTATAGTTTGTATATCAAGCCATGGTTTAAAAATGTCATTTAGCACTTAAGTGTAAATGCAGTTCTGTGGATGCCAGTTAACATA
Organism: Candoia aspera; assembly: GCF_035149785.1. NCBI lineage: Eukaryota > Metazoa > Chordata > Lepidosauria > Squamata > Candoiidae > Candoia > Candoia aspera. Next base: position 46,156,472 of record NC_086158.1, on the reverse strand, counting down.
GCATAAGTATCACTGCTTGGTTAAATTTTCTTAAATTAGCACCCAGATAGATCATTTTAAAAACTGCACGACTGTTTAATCAGACATATGAATTTAAAACCAACATCATGGTGTGATGGCTGTGGTAGAGTTAACTGTATAATTCTTTTCAGACCAAGCATCACATTTGGAGTGTAAGTGACATGACCTGAGCCACACTCCAGTAAGTCAGTGATCCAGCATGAATAAGTGAACAAGGTAAGGTTAAAAATATGACTTTAATTTATTTACTACAGTGAATATGATTACTCTCCTTTTGTCACATTAAATACAAATTAGATTAGAGGCAAGCTTTGGAGAGTTCATGCAGCTTGCATCCCCACATAGAGTACCCATAGGGTCAGTAGATGACTTGGGCTTACCCATGCATTGACATTAACATTGGAGGCCCATTTTTGTGTCCCTCCATTTTCAGAATTACTATTAGATTGGATGAGAAATAGGACTTTGACAGCTATGCCATTCAGTTATGTTGAAAAGTGATGCTAATTTGAGAGAATATTTGCCTCTACTTTAGGAATAAATGTGAGGAATGGTATTACTACTAGTGAAAATGTTTATTATGGAAATGCCTTGCATATAACTTGCAGAAGCTTCACAACGAAAAGTGAAACTTTCCCAGAGAAAAAAATAAGTGTCTGTTAGTCTCTCCATGCTTCTGAATTCAGTAAAGTTTCTTTCTAAGGATATACATAGGATTGGCCAGTTGTGTCTCAGTTTCCTATTCAGAACATGGTATTTTCATATGACTGCATCCTGTTAACCTATCAGAAATTATTTCAATACACAATTGTACATTACAGGAAAATAATTTTTGGCTTCTTCAGACACAATACTCATCTTTAAGCTCATCATACATCATGGGACTCCTTTATAACTTTTTGTCATTCCTGTTGATTTTTTACCTTTCCTTTTTCCTTTCTTCTATTACTTCTTCCTGCATTTATTTCTCTCTGTGTGCTCCTAGAGACATTCATTATACCTTTCCTAAAATACTGAGTTGCAACACAGAAGTAAACTGATGCTATAGAACAGATGCTATTTACCTGCCAAGTTTCTTACCCCAGCAGATTCTGGTTTTTAAAATTATTTTGAAGCAAGTATCAGCTTCTAGGATCATATTTATTTGCTGCAATACTTCTGAGTCATTCTTAGAAAAGAAACATGATGAGTGCCTGTATCTAACTGCATTATTTTAAAATATTTCTGGCTGTTCAGAAAAAAAGTCAAAGATAAACTGAGGGGTGGGAAGTACCTTGGATGCTATAAGAAAAAGAGCAGACACACCAGATCGTCTTCTACTGTAGTAAGTAAGCGTTCCCAGCTTTCTACATTTATTATGGCAGCTGTTTTGTAAGCAAGCATGCTCTTTCCTTAGCAGTCATTTTGTGAATTTTTATTAAAATTCCAAATATGCCCATCAGCTCAAATACATTGACTCTTCCAACTGTGCTGTAGGAAAGACAACGTGGGTCTCCAGATGTTGCTGATTGCAATGCTTATTGTCTCTTACCATTAATCACACTGGCTCGGGCTGATGGGAACTGGATTCAACAAAATTGGGAAGGCCATACTTTGTCCATGCTATCCCCCATTTCATTCATAAATGGAATGTTTGCTGTAATGTCATCAAGTTCAGGATCCTTCCATCCACTGTAAGCTGTAAACATGAACTATAGTGAAAGCAGAGAAATAGTGACATCACATCACTTGATTCTTTTACCAAGCATCATCAAGAAAAGATGAAAGTAGGATGATTTGAATCAGCAGCAGACATTATACAGCCTAATCTTAAATGAGGCCTAGATTCCCAACAAATTTCTCCTTGGACTCCATCCACTCACAACCTGGTACAATATCTAATCCAAATATTCCTATTCCCTCCTGGAAAAAGTATGGAGAGGTTTCTAATATATGTCTCAAGTCCTCAGAGAAAATACATTCCCTATGGCTATGGGGGAACTTTGTCCAAGACACATTAAGAAAATAAGTGTAATAAATAGTTTTATTTTGACTAGAAGCCAATTAGACGTTAATGGTGCTCTTTAGATCCTAAAAGCATATTGTTACATCCCTCTAAAGTTTCCAAATGCAACTTACAGTTCTCAATCAGCCACAGGTGCCAAAATTAAGGGCCAAATTACAAATCTGGTTGAAATAAAGCTTTGGAAAAGCTAAACACATCAGGGAAATAGATGACAAATAATTTCATTAAAATGCTAAGGAAATACTGCTAAAATTAGAGAAGTAGACTGTTTAATCACTCTCAATCGATCTTCAGAAAAAATTTTCCTGACATCCAGAAATTAATAAAGGTGACTTTTTAAATAGTCAGCATTTATGCCAATATTTATTAAAATAATTGGAACAGAAAAACTGCTCTGTTAAATAAAATTAACAAATATTGGAGGGATCTGTCCTTTTCAAAAGCATTCTAATGGAATATTTGCAAAGATGTTCCTCCTAAACTAGATTATGCCACTAGCATATAAGTATGCACAAACAGAGGAATGATGACCTGGCACAATTACAATATAAGGAGACTTCCTGTTATCTGACTTCCTGACCTCAAGGATTAAAATGATCTTAATACGATAGGTCGATTTCTTGCTCAGAAATGCTAACTTTGGAGGCAATGTGTTAAACGCTTGCTGAGCCATGTGCTCCAGTACAATGACAGATGAAAGAGGAGGTCAGATTTACTAAGTGCTGAGGAGGTGTCATCACGCATACATATTACTTCAAGATGTGTTTCTACCAGCAGTGGGGCTACATTAGATCTTATAGAAAAGTCTGTTTCGATTGTAGGCTGCTTCAACTACTAGGAGTTTTAGAATCTTAGAACTGCTGGAGGAAAACCTCCAACTGGTATGCAGAACTGAGTTCAGAGGCTATCTACATGTTGCACTCTATGTGTGAAGAGTAACTATGTTTTGTGTGTTGCTACGCATACATTCGTTGCCTTGAGAGACAGGGACAGACAAGTGGCAAGTAAAAGGAACACGGATGGTTCCAAGAGATATTAATCTGAACCATGTGCTCTCCCCCATTTCCCCCCTCCACCTGACTGGGACTTTACAGACAATATAGTCATAATATGCTAAACTTTTTTTCTGCCCTTTGAACCCCTGGAAATCACGGCACACAACCTTGGCAGCAAAACACTGAGGAAGAGAGGTGAAATGTCTATTTTTCAAACAATTAAAACACGTTTTAAGACTTAGGTTAGGCATAATACCCGTCTTCAAAAAAACACAGAAACAAGCTTTCCAAACTCCCTGCAGAAGGAAACTCAAGGCCCACCTATGTCTCTGATATATCACATCAGTTTTATTTTTTTAAATAATAATTATTGTGTGTGTGTGTATAGAGTCTCATTCCTTCCTTCCTCTGTTCCAGTGTGCACAAGTACAGGTAATCCTCGACAAACATTTATTTAGTGACCATTTGAAGTTATGATGGCACTGAAAAAAATGACTTACAACCAGTCCTTGCACTTATGACCACCAGTGTCCCTACAGTCATGTGACCACAATTCGGGTGCTAGGCAACCAGCATGTATTTACGATGGTTGCAGCATCCCAGGTGATCGCTGTTTGTGACTTTCCCAGCCAGCTTCTGGCAAGCAAAATAAACGGGGAACCGTATGATTCACTTAACTGCAGTGATTAGCTTAACAACCACTGCAAAATATGTCATAAACTCAGGTGCAGTCACGTGATGCCTTGCTTAAAGACAGCACCACTTAATGACAAATTTTGGGGTCCCTATTGTGGTTATAAGTCAAGGGCTACCTTGTATGAGGTTTTTCCAGCTTCTAAGGAGTCAAGTCAAACTCAAGAATAGGGCACTGTTAGAACACGTACAGGGAACTGCAAGATCAACTCCTATGTGTATTTCAGTTGGCCTGGTGCTGACCTTATTTCCCACTCTCATCTTTTGTACCACATTGGTACAAAAGTCTTAGGAAGGAAAAACTAACCTGGAAAGCAGACTGAAAGGTTTGAACTAATCCACACCTTTAAAGATAATAAACCCTCAATTTAGAGGAACTTACATAGTCTGTTAAATTAAGGGTTTATTGTATTTTCTAAGAAAAATTTAGTCCACTTGAGTAAATTCAGAAAATGTCAAGCCAACAATAATTGACAATTACAGAGCATTTATAAATGTAAATATAGTGAGGAAAATAAGATATTCTGCATTCCACAAGACTTGCACTCCAGAACAAAGCCAAACATCAGAAACCTTAGTTGGAGAGTTGCTCGCTAGAAAATTAGGAACTAATAACTTATTAAGAGACTGAGTATCAAAATTCTGCTGTACTACTCATATGTATATTATAATCAAAATAAGAGGTTTAGGTTTATAACCCTAAACTCTTTAACTCTTTGGCAACTCTTTAAGTTTGCTCTTGCTGCTTCTAGTATTGTAATGAACAATCTGTACTTCAATGAAATCATGTGCTGGTCTCCTGTTTAAACAACCTTTTGGGGAGATTTGAGAGAGGGATTTGTTCTACAGATGTAAAACATAAATAGGCAACCTATAAAAAAACATTCAGTTATAAGTAGCATATTAAAAGTATGGGTAAATATATAAAAAGAATTAGTCCAGATTTTTCCCCTTCTCCAATATTAAATATTTATTTTTATGAAAGTGAATGTACACAAAGATTTGACCAGTGGAGAAGTAACTCATATAGACTGCAAGACTTAACAAAGCAAAGATTAAACCTTTTGAAAGTCTTTCTTCAGAATGGTCAGAATCACCTCACTGGTTTCAGTATCTCCATATACAATAAACAGTACTAAAGGAATTATAAAAACAAGGTGGAAGAGACTTGACTGAATTTGAAAAACATACAACACAAAATTCAGAACATTTGTTGGGACTTGGGGTGAAACATGATTCAGAAACCATACAAGTTAAGGACTGCATAATTAAATAGATGCAGAATTTAAATAGGACACTTGACATAAAACAATGGGAATATCAATGATAAATATTAAATTCACTGTGAATATTACACGTAGAGAAAACTGATACAAGATGTTTTATCAATGATATGTTACTCTAGAATTGATTGCTAATATTGAAAACCTATTTTCTAAAAATTGTTGGAAATTCAGTGATCAGACAGAAACAGTCTTTCATAAATAATGGCAACATTGTAAAGCCCAACAGTTCTGGAAGATTACTTACTATAGAATGAAACAAATTCTGAATTCCCTATGTAACCTATGTATTTTTGCTAAATGTGACCAAACCTTATATTCCCACAAAGTACATCAAGTTACTTTTGTATATAGTAACACTATTGGAACATTTTATGCTTTTTATTGGCAATAGCATGTAATTTCCTCCATAGAAGAATGGCAAATTAAGTTGTGGGAGAATAATTGATGTCAAAAATAATATCATATTTGAAAAACAAATCTGATACTGCAGAGTAAAGAGGATGACCTTGACAAAGAGAGGGAAGACCCATTAGCAAGGCAACAAGTAGGTAAACATTGTTTAAGCCCAGATGAGGGGGAAGGGTATGAAAATGTCTCAGACAAACACCCCCCAAATTCACAAGAAGATAAAAGAGAGAGGAAAAGCACATTCAGACTTGCAAGATTCTTTTACTTTAGACAATCTTAATAAAAGTAGCTTTAGCACATGTGGCCTCTCTTTCTTGGTCTGATCTACTTTGTAGGGCTGAAACATACAGAATTCAACTTGGAAACTATTCATGGTTTATAATTTTACATATGGGCTTTGTGCCACATCCAAAGTTTTGGTTTTTCTTAACATAAGGCTTTAGCATCTAAGCTTTTGTTTGGTTTGCTTAAAAAAAGCCGAATTCTTAAATAAGCGGAATTTTTGTAATTCTTTTGACTTATGATGCATATTATATTGGCTATTGTATTTAATTATTGGATATTGATTTAACACATACCCCTAATCTAATGTTACTTTGACAGTTTTATTCAATCTTATAATGCTTGGATATCTCTTTTATCCTTATTTTTACTTTTGTTTTTCTTTTTGACTGTTTATAAATTTAAAAATTAAAAAACATTCAGAAAAGCCAAAAAAATTAAGGATTTGGGGTACCATTATAGACAGACATTTTGCCATTAAAAATAAAAACTGCAGGAGAGGTAGTAGAAAATAAAGTACGCTCAAATGGCTCCAGATATGTACGCTCCAGATATGGTAGCTATTTTAACACACTGACAGTCTGGACAAGACAATAACAATCTACAGTAACTCTAAAGAAAAGTAATGTTTCATGTGTACATGTATGTGTGTGTGCAAGTTTATACACATATGTACACGCATATCCCTTCTGCAATTGACTTGAAAGCATTTTTCTTCAAGTGGAGAAAGCTGGCAAGGTATCTGGAAGAAAAGAGATAAATAAAAAGATGATGCAGGTTGATAACTGTTCATTTCGAATCTAAGAACATTCATGGACTTTCTCCTCAATAGGGTTTAGACTTTATAACATTCAGGAGATCCATGATTGCCAAAATAGAATCTGCTTGTCTAGTATGAACATCTAGAGTGGGGTTTTTAAGGGAACCCCTTCCTTGCAAGATACATGTGGTATGGACCCCATGACAGGCATTCTCAGTGGTGGCCCCCACTTTATAAAACACTCCCTAGAGTCAGCCTCAACTTCCTTTAAGCAAGTTAAAGCAGCACAGTACTATTTTGGCATGCTTTTGGCCTTTAATTGAATCTAGGGATACATCATGGAGTAGGGGAAGGATCTATTTAACTCTTTCCTTAATGTTTTTTTTCTGGCAAGGACAGGACAGAATAATCAGGGCCAGAAATTGCAGAAATTTGGAAAGCTCCAAACAATTAACTTATTCCAGCTAAGGTTAAGTTTGAAATGGACATGTTATGCCTCTTCTCAACATTTTATGTCTCTTCTAATTCACATCTTCTAGCTCTGCCCTTTCTTTGGGAAGTGGAAAATTTTAAAGGGACATTCTCCAGTTTAGAACATAGCATTAATTCTCTTAGTTAGTTCTATCCAAGACTGGTGCTTGGGATCACTTTCAGGGGAGAGAGTTCATGCTCCAAAAATAATCTGGTGCTCAGCATTCTCATGCTCAAAGGCTTTTATCCAATAATCTCTAGGGAGGAAATATGTAGGCTCTCTATGTTCATGGTTCTACAGCTCCAATCAAATTCACAGCCTACTTAAATTATCTTTAAGGAAAAATGGAAACTTCATTATGAATTATTATGGAGCTTCCACATGATGTGAAGTTTGGAGTTCAGTCTCTGCTTTTTTTGCTAGTGAACCCATGTAATGCGTACTGCAGAATTTTCTTAACAGGAAAAGGGAAAGATCCCACACTAGAGAACTCAGGATTACAATTATATTCCAGATTTGCAAGTCAGCTACAATTTCCTACAAGGGCAGGAAATCAAAATAGAATTGCTAGATTACAATAAGTACCTGGATGTCCAGTTAGAAGAAGTGCTAGGAGTTTTTAAACTACAAGATTCTTTCTGTGTACGCACATCTCTGAGTTGCATATAGTCTAACAAAAATATGGCAGCTCGTATGTTGTTTCTAGTTCTATATAAATCATTGCTAACAACTGGAATGGGAATTAATATCCTTCTTTGGCCACACTCTTATGGCAATAAATGGCCAAGGTTTGTCTTTCTAATTATTAATGAGGGTTTTTTAAATAAAAAGTTAAATGTTTTTAGTCGTTAAGAGAATATTTATGTCTTACTGTGTCCTTACTTCAATTATTAATTGTTACCACAGGGCACTTGGAACAGAGGAGCTGACCCATACACATGGCCTTGAATAATTTTACAAGCCACTAAGCTATCGTCAGTTCAAAATATAAGTGATACTTTTTCTGGAAATGCAGTATGTGTATATCTGTGAGAGCACACAGGAACAAGATACACAATACTGAACATTAAAAGAAGCCATATAGCTTGAACCTCTCTACTCATAGCCTCAGCCAACTTATTTGGCATCATGACCCAGCATTTTCCAATTCTGTGTAATTCCAGGGCAAGGACTCTCCATGAAAGAATGTTACTTGCCAAACAGTGCACAAATACAAACATCCCTTTTAAAAAGGATTCATAAGCGGATGAGAAAAATTGGGACCCAATTTACTATGTGGAATTGAAAAGAAGTCTGTTGTTGCTCACCCCAGTGGGTAAAAAAAGTGAGCCATTGTGTCAGACTCCTCACTCAAATGTCAATCTAACATCTGATCGAACTTGCCGCCATTTTGAAGATATCCAGAAACCTGTGTCAGCAGACTGCGAGTCGCCAGCAGGGAGGGGGAATGAGATTGGAATGTGAAATATATTGTTTGGGTTAGATGGCCCTTGCCAAGGTCAACGGGCAGTAACCGTTCAAGCCATCTGCTGGTACTGGGAGGGGTACATACCTAGGCGGGGGCGGGGGAAATAGAGGTTTGTGATTTTAAACTGCAGACTGCACGGGAAAAGGGCATTCGCAACTTTTTCCTTGTATCAGAACGCTTTGCTTCATTAAACATTTAATTGAGCAGAAGTCTCTAAACTGTCATTGAGTGAATGCTCGAGCAGGCTGGTCATTACACACTGAGAGGTTCACTTGCCATTCTTGTATATCTGTTGTTCAGTTGAGCTGATCTACTGTATAATGATTTGGTCAGATCCTGGAAGTTGACTTGCACAGAGAGGGATATCCTCTGCAGTCCAGCAAACACAGAAGCCTACAGTAAGAAACAGTAAGCTCCAAGGTTTTATTCTATCTTGACTGTTCAGAGAAAACTACAGTATTTCAGTAATATCTATTGTTATTTGAACCATGGTCCAACGTTCAAATCTCTTGAAGTCATTTTGAATTGTGATTTTGTCCTCTAAAGTATCCTGTAGCCTGATGTCAGATTTAAAAAAAAACAATCCCTTCAGTTCCATCCTCTAGGTTAGGGGTTGTCAAACATCATGGCACGACCACCCCGCAAAATGGTAAACCAAGCCTTGTGATACCTACCCACCCCATGAACAAAACAATTTCATTTGAACTAGGACTAGGCAAGAAATGGACACACCACCCACCCTCAAGAATTTCAATTTCCATAGATGTTAACACTAGATCCATGTTCTTGGCCCTCCTCCCCACTCCACCCTTCACAGCAATCCAGCCCAAGGCAGAAATGCCACAGGGGTCCTACACTTGATTCCTGCAAGATCACACTCTAGGCCTTGTCCCTGCCTACCATGCCCACACAGTGATCCAGCTCTAGGCATGCACACCATGGTACCCCAAAGTTGGATCCCTGCAAAATCATGTTCCAGGCCATATGTGCATGTCATGGCACCCTGAGTTGGACTCTTGCAAGACCATGCTCTGGATCTTCCATTCTTGTCACACCTGGACAGTGATCCAGCCTGGGTGTGCACAACATGCGCATCTAGGCTGGATCCCTGCAATATCATATTGGACCACACTCCCATTCCTCTAGACAAGTGCTGTCTAAAGATAATAGGAGTGAGTTGTGGCAGTGATCCTTCTCTAAGGATGCAAGCCTCCCAAGATTTTCAAACCATTCATACCCCAAATTTGCTCATAGCTCAAAGTTTGAGAATCCCTGCTCTAGGTCACTTATAAAGATGCTGAATGACAAAGACGTGGGAGTCCCTGTTCAATACCTCAGGACAATACAGAGCCATTTATAAAGACCCTTTGAGTGTGGTTGCAAATGCACTAAATTACAATAACTTCTAACCCATATTTATTCATTTATTCAAAGTATGTTATATACTATAGGTTTTGGGGTCCTCACTCTTCCTCTTGTTCAATACTGGGACTATTTTCATCTCCAGTCTTTTCTTATCAGATAGTCAGGTAACCTTCAAAAATTAGTATCAGTGGTTAGAAAATAATTTGTCAGCTCCATTAACATCATATTCAGAGGCATGAACTTCTTCATAGGCACATAGCTTTTTTACATACAAAGCTATTCTAGCTCCCTTTTTATTGGTTCTTTCTTCTGAACAAGTAATATCCTTTAAGTTCTATGCCTACCAACTCATATTTTCTTATCCTGCCAGCTCATATTTTCTGTCTGTGTTAAGAGTTCAAGTTCCTCTGTAATTGGTATACAGTATATCCACTAGAAACTCAGAACATCAACATTTACCAGTCTCCCTACCACCTCACATGGGTAAGTAGGAATGGATAGCAACCAGTAATCTCCTGGTGTCAGCCCTTCAAAGTTGTCCAGATAAGGAAACAGACTCCACAAGAAAACCAGAACCACACTTTATTGAGATTTATTTCTTTATTTATCATATGGCACATTCACATCGCAGTTTGATAGAATAAAAACTCAGGAAATAAAATACAAGATATAAAATATTTTTTGTTGTTGTTGTTTATTCGTTTAGTCGCTTCCGACTCTTCGTGACTTCATGGACCAGCCCACGCCAGAGCTTCCTGTCGGTCGTCAACACCCCCAGCTCCCCCAGGGACGAGTCCGTCACCTCTAGAATATCATCCATCCATCTTGCCCTTGGTCGGCCCCTCTTCCTTTTCCCTTCCACTCTCCCTACCATCAGCATCTTCTCCAGGGTGTCCTGTCTTCTCATTATGTGGCCAAAGTATTTCAGTTTTGCCTTTAATATCATTCCCTCAAGTGAGCAGTCTGGCTTTATTTCCTGGAGGATGGACTGGTTGGATCTTCTTGCAGTCCAAGGCACTCTCAGAATTTTCCTCCAACACCACAGTTCAAAAGCATCGATCTTCCTTCGCTCAGCCTTCCTTATGGTCCAGCTCTCGCAGCCATATGTTACTACAGGGAACACCATTGCTTTAACTATGCGGGCCTTTGTTGTCAGTGTGATGTCTCTTATCGAGATTTGTCATTGCTCTTCTTCCAAGGATTAAGCGTCTTCTGATTTCCTGACTGCAGTCAGCATCTGCAGTAATCTTTGCACCTAGGAATACAAAGTCTTTCACTGCTTCTACATTTTCTCCCTCTATTTGCCAGTTATCAATCAAGCTGGTTGCCATAATCTTGGTTTTTTTGAGGTTTAGCTGCAAACCAGCTTTTGCACTTTCTTCTTTCACCTTCATCATAAGGCTCCTCAGTTCCTCTTCACTTTCAGCCATCAAGGTGGTATCATCTGCATATCTGAGATTGTTAATGTTTCTTCCAGAGATTTTAACTCCAGCCTTGGATTCCTCAAGGCCAGCTTGTCGCATGATGTGTTCTGCATACAAGTTGAATAGGTAGGGTGAGAGTATACAGCCCTGCCGTACTCCTTTCCCAATCTTAAACCAGTCTGTTGTTCCGTGGTCTGTTCTTACTGTTGCTACTTGGTCGTTATACAGATTCTTCAGGAGGCATACAAGATGACTTGGTATCCCCATACCACTAAGAACTTGCCACAATTTGTTATGGTCCACACAGTCAAAGGCTTTAGAATAGTCAATAAAACAGAAATAGATGTTTTTCTGAAACTCCCTGGCTTTTTCCATTATCCAGCGGATATTGGCAATTTGGTCTCTAGTTCCTCTGCCTTTTCTAAACCCAGCTTGTACATCTGGCAATTCTCGCTCCATGAACTGCTGAAGTCTACCTTGCAGGATCTTGAGCATTACCTTACTGGCATGTGAAATGAGTGCCACTGTTCGATAGTTTGAACATTCTTTAGTGTTTCCCTTTTTTGGTATGGGGATATGTGACGTATCTGACTCCATTACTGCACAGCTAGATTGCATGTCTCTCACGTAGCCTCAGGGCATGACTTGTATTTCCCTATTCTCTTTGTACTCACTCCCCCGCCCTGATAGAACTGCTGAATAAAAGGAGGTGGGGGCGTGGCACCAGGAGGCAGTACCAGCAACCTCCTGAGATGTAGCGTCACTCACCACCACAAAAGAATCCTGTGCCTACCGTTGTTTTTTCGACCTCACCCTTGCGAGGGAATCGTTGGCTCATTCCCCCCCAGGGAATCCCATAGACCGAAGGGCGAAGGACTGGTCGCGTGACGCGACAACTGGGGGCTCGTCCGGGATCCCTTCGGTCTCACGGTGTGATCTCTGTCTAGAGGTGCACTGCCTTCACTCTCGTTACTACGCACCTGGAAAAGGCTCTGCAATCGTAAGTAATGGGCTCCCCACTCTCCAAAGTTTCGTCAGTTCATAGGGACGAACTTTATGATTTAGTGAAGAAGGCTAACTCTTGTCAAAAGGCTAACGGTACGACCATCTTTCCCATTTCAAAAAAATCGGTGACTCAACTCCTACTGTACATGGACAGACACTGCCCTGTCTATCCTTCAGAGGGGTCGCTCAAAGCATCCACTTGGGAAAGGATAGGAAAATATTTTCATGATACCCCACGAGCACCCGTGCCTATTCTGACTGCCTGGAAGGCTGTTATGGCGGCCATCAACACTCTTTACCCTCCCCCGTCTTCCCCGGAAACTTGCCCTTCTCCTCCCGGCCCAAAAACCCCACCCCCTCTTGCCGCCCATCTCGATGCTGCCTCAACACCACCCCCTCCATACCCAGCCGTTCCTCCTCCCCCTTCAGCTCCAACCCCCGGATCCCCTCAACACCACCCCCTAGGAGGCGCCATCACTGAACTCCTCTCCTCCCCCCTCTCATTGGAAATGGAGAGTCCCTCTGCCTTTCCCATGACCATCGGCCTAGGGGCGGCGGGAGGAAATTTGTATAACAATATTGAACTTAAGGTTTTGAAACAAATCAAAGATGCTGTAACCACCTACGGCTTGCACTCTCCTTTTACTAGGGGAGTTTTAGACTCTTTAGTTACTGCTAACACTGTTATGTTATTGTATGATTGGAAAATGCTTTTTTCTATGCTTATGACCCCGGCGCAATACGTTGTGTGGCAATCTGAATACGACAAAGGGGTGGAAGTAGAAATTAGAAGAGGTCTTCCCGCAGGGGTGACCGCAAATCAATTATTAGGAAAGGGACAATTCGCAACCTTAGTCCAGCAACAGAACTCCCCCCGTCGTTGTTTTGCTATTATTCACATGTGCGCCATGAATGCTCTCAAAAGAGTGGATGATTCCGACTCTCAATCCACCCAAACGTTTTTGAAAATAATGCAAGAACCAAATGAACCATATGCTTCCTTCATAAGTCGCCTTCAGATTGCTTTAGACCGACAAATTGATAATGCCACGGCTAAACATGAGCTGCTAATGAAACTTGCTTTCTCTAACGCTAATCATGACTGCCAGACCATTCTGCAACCCGCAGTCAATCAACCGGGTGTAAAGCTTGCAGACTTCCTGCAACTCTGCAGAATCGTTGGTACCACCTCTCACAAAGTGAGCGCTCTCGCTGCCGCCATTACCACCTCGCTGCCTTCTACTAACCCCTCCCCTCAGCTCCATTCCCCGGAAGCCCTCGCAATCACTCGTCATGGAAATTGCTTCAATTGTGGGAAGCCGGGCCACTTTAAGAATCAATGCCGTGCACCCGGGGGAGGTGGGGCTCCCCCTTCCACTCAAAGGGGGCCGCCCCCCCCCTCCAAACCTAAAACTCCTTGTCCCAGGTGCCGCAAAGGCTTTCATTGGGCCTCGCAATGTCGCAATAACTCCTCCCCTCACCAGCCTTCGGAAAACTAGATCGGGGGTTGTCAGCTAACCCCGCCCCAAAGGCTGAATTACCCATCACCAGCTTCCCTGTGGAGTTGGCAGAGGATCTTTTGTATGACGATCCGGGGGCTGTCCTTTCCCTTCCTCTTGTTGTCACGCTGCATAAACCCCTCCCTCCTCTTACCCCTGCTTTGCTTATTCCCAACTCCTCGCTTACGCTTGAGGGAATGGTTGCTGCTCCCTATTTGTATGATTCATCAGATTTGACACAAATTGCTCTGGCAGGAGTGGGAGATAGGTGCTTTTCCTTAAATAAAGGAACAATTGTCGCCACGCTCATACTTCTCCCTTCTCCTGATATGCCATCATTGTTTGCCTTGCAGCAACCAGTCCAAACCTCTAAACCCACCCTCCTTGTCACACTAAATGGTCGCTCTTTCGAAGGCTTGATTGACACCGGCGCCGACGTCTCTGTCATTCGTTCCGCTGAATGGCCCTCCTCCTGGCCTATCGCTGAAGCCTCCTCGGTGCAAGGAGTAGGCGGAGCACAGGCCGCTAAGGTCAGCTCTCATTGGCTTTCTGCTGTGACTGCTCATTCTCATATTACAGCGTATCTAAAGCCTTATATCTTGCCTTTGCACTGTAACCTATGGGGCCGTGACTTGCTTTCACAGTTCCACGCTTTTATTCAACTTCCCTAATGGCTTTACAGGACCCTTCAGGGTCTCTCTCTCTCTCTCTCAAAACCTCTGTGCCGGTATGGGTTGATCAATGGCCACTCACCAAAGAGAAGCTGGACGCCTTACATATCTTGGTCCAACAGCAGTTAATTGAAGGCCATATCGAAACCTCCACCAGCCCATACAATACTCCGGTATTTGTCATCAAAAAGAAGTCTGGCAAATGGCGCCTCCTACAGGATCTTAGGGCTATCAACACCATCCTTCAGCCCATGGGACCTTTGCAGTGTGGACTTCCCAACCCCAACTTGATTCCGGAAGGACACGACCTTATTGTAATAGACCTCAAGGATTGTTTTTTTTCCATACCTTTGGCACAAAAGGACAGAATTATTTTCGCATTTACGGTACCGGAACTTAACAATTCAAAGCCTACTGCTCGGTACCAGTGGAAGGTCCTCCCACAAGGCATGTTGAACTCACCCACAATGTGCCAATTTTTTGTCGATAAAGCATTGCAACCCTATAGATCCCAATTTCCGCATTTTCTTGTGTATCATTATATGGATGACATTTTAGTCGCTGCTGAGGGCCCGAAAGGGACAGTTCAAAAAACTTTTCCTATTCTTTTAGCCACCCTAGCAACGGCAGGGTTGCACGTTGCACCAGAAAAGGTCCAGTCTCGTTATCCAATGCAATATCTAGGCCACAAAGTTTTAGCCTCCACTGCTGCCCCACTTCTACCTATGCTCACGCTTCCCCAGCCGACCACCTTGGTCCAATTACAACAATGTCTGGGGGTCATTAACTGGGCCCGCGCATACCTTGCTTTAACTACACCCATGTTATCACCTTTATTCCAAGCGTTAGTGGGTTTGACAAACCCAGCTGACAAGGTATACCTTACAGAACAACAATTGCACGCCCTACAACAGGTCAATGCCGTCCTTACGACCCAATGGGTGGACCGTGCGCTCACTGACAAACCACCCTCTCTTGCCATTCTTTCAACACATCAATTATTAACTGCCATCATCGTCCAAACGTCTGATAACAAACATCTACATATTTTAGAATGGCTACACTTGCCACACACACCTAAGACATCCATCATCACCAGAGCAGCACAAATGGCCTCTCTTGTTGAGAAAGGCCGGAAGAGGATTAGAGCCCTAATGGGACTGGATGTTTCCACCCTGTACATTCCCCTTAAGGTTACTCAATGGGAACCCCTCCTACAAAACTCCACTGCACTGCAGGATGCCTTGGAGGACTGGTGTGGCCAGGTGTCATGCCATCTTCCCCCTGATCCTCGATTGCAACTGTTGCGAACAGTACCCTTCACACTAACCTCGCCGTTCGTTCAGCAGCCACTCAAGGAAGCCCTCACTGTTTTTACAGACGGCTCCAAAACCATAGGGGCTTGTACATGGCAAAATAATTGCAAATGGCATAAACGCCTAACAGGCCCACAAGCATCTGCCCAACAGGCTGAGTTAGCCGCCTTTTTGCTAGCCTTGTCTCTTTTCCCAGAACAGCCTTTGAATGTTATATTAGATAGTATGTATGTCACTCAAATGGCTGTGGCCATGTTTGATGCATATATTTCCCCTGTTACCCCCCCCTCTCTCATGACGCTTTTTTTGCAGCTTCAAACTCTCCTGAAGGACAGAACATCCCCTTTGTTTGTAGCGCATATTAGAAGCCACCAACAGCTACCCGGTTTCCTGTCCGAAGGCAACCACATGGCAGATGAGGCTTGCAAAATTATGGCCTCTTCCCCTCTTCCTCCGCCGCTTTCAGCAGGGGACAGCCATGCTTATTTCCATCAAAATAAAAAAGCCTTGGTGCGCCAATTTGGCATTACATATCAAGAAGCTACCGCCATTCTTCAACAATGTCCAACCTGCAGTTTGCAGGCAAAGTGCATCCCTGAGGGAGTTAATCCCAGGGGTGTCCATGCTTGTGACACATGGCAGATGGATGTCAC
This sequence comes from Candoia aspera, assembly GCF_035149785.1. NCBI lineage: Eukaryota > Metazoa > Chordata > Lepidosauria > Squamata > Candoiidae > Candoia > Candoia aspera. Next base: position 46,140,149 of record NC_086158.1, on the reverse strand, counting down.
TCATTATCCCTCTTTTGCACCTTGGAAGTATATCCATGTATCTGTGGATACCTATTCGGGATTCATCCTGGCAACTTTGCAAAGAGGAGAAGCCACGAAAAACGTAATCAATCATTGTATTCGCACTTTCGTCACATCGGGATGTCCCAAAACTTTGAAAACTGACAATGGCCCCGCTTACGTCAGCACTCCCTTTGCTGAGTTTTGCCGTAAGTGGTCCATTACTCACAGATTCGGTATACCATTCAACAGCCAAGGTCAGGCTATTGTGGAAAGGGCTAACCAGACCCTAAAGAATGCCCTTGATCGGCAAATGGGGAAAAAGGCCTTAGGCCCCCCAAGCCTCCCGATGTTACAAAATATCCTTAATCTCACCTTGTTTACCTTGAATTTCCTTAATCTTACCGGTACCCCCCCTGCTACGGCTGCATCTCGACACTTTTCCAAGCCAGTAGTTCCCTCTTCCCGTCCCCTTGTTTATTTTAGGCAACTGCCCAGCCCTGAGTGGAAAGGCCCTGCGCAACTCGTCACCTGGGGAAAAGGCTACGCTGCTGTGCAACTACCTGATCGAGTGCTCTGGGTTCCTGCTCGCTGCATCCGGCCATATCATGGGCAGTCTCCTGACAAGCACCTTCTTGACCCTCCTTCTCTGTTATCTCTCTTCCATCTCTGCTCCCCTCACAACGAACCCTAAAACAACCTCTCTCATTCGAACCCATCGTTTACGCTACCCTGCCACCATTGGCCGCAGCTCAGCATCCAACGCCATGGAATGTCTTCAACGCTCTCCCATCAAAAGAAAAGGCACCTTCTGGCGCTGGTTCCGCAACAACACTCTTCTCCAAGATGGCGATTCCTACTCCATCACTTATCACTTTCGCCAAACTACCCTTGCTATCACCAACGTACAGTTGACCGATCTAGGACAATATCACTGTGAAATAACAAAATTAATTAAGGGGTTCGCCACCTCATCTCGCCTTACGCTCACCTTATTTTTACTCTCCCTTCCTGAGCCCGCCCGTTGGCAGGGACGACGCCTACTGGCATTTGACGCCCAGGGATCGCATCGCCCTTACAATATCACCTGGACAATCCGCGATGCCTTGGGACAGATCCTGAATACCTCCTTTTGTTATAGCCCAATTATATCTTGTTTCCCTAACCTGTATTTTGACTTTTCAGAAATGCTTCTAGGAGTGACAGCCTACAGGAGGCTGGACGGCTTCCCAGAGCCCAGCCACTCCACCGTTAAAAGATATCCCCTGTATGTGTGCCCAGGACATGACACCAGCCCTGATCACGTGCACGACTGCGGAGGCATAGCAGATTACTTTTGCAAATCTTGGTCCTGCGTTTCCACTGGCTACATCTACTGGACCCCTCCATATAAGACTGATTACATCACCCTCACTCGGTTGAGAAAGGACATTAGGTGCACCGCAACCAAAAAGAATGCGGCAGGACAGGGGGGTTGGAATAGATGTAATCCGGTTATTGTACAATTCACTGCTGCAGGAAAAGCTCAGGGGAATGCCTGGGACTCAGGTGTAAAATGGGGAGGTCGTATGTATGCCAGATGGCCCGGGTTTCATTATGGCAACATGTTCTACATTCAACGACAGGTCACTCTCCCTCAGTCCCCACCTGTTGGGCCCAATGCCGACGACATTCACTCCACCTTTCTTAAACCCCTCACCAAACAAAAAAACCCCCTTGTCTCTCTTCTTAACTCCTCCTTTTCCCTTGTTCACACCGCTTCTAACACATCTCGATGTTGGCTTTGTTTGTCTTCCTCTCCACCATTCTATGAAGCAGTCGGTTCTCCTGACCCTATCCGAAACTCTACCTCAGCCTCCTCCTGCCGCTGGCAAAACACCACGTTGACTATCACCTCTATAATAGGGCAGGGCTGCTGCCTTGGCCGTGTTCCTGCTAACTATATTCAATATTGCCTTAATTCTTCTCATGATCACTGTGCCCTCTATCTTCCAAAAAATCGCTTGAACATCAACGGTCACACCGGCCATGGTGGCTACGGTGTACTCTACACTACCTCTGGTAATATCTCTGCCCGATTGACAGGGCAATACTTTATCCCTGGGAACAACTCTGTTTGGGCATGTTCTTCTGGCCTCACCGCATGTGTATATGGTGATACCTTGTTACAAACTAACGCCTTTTGTATTCAGGTGCTCCTACTCCCCAAGATTTCTATCTATTCCCCCGACGAACTTCTCTCCATTTTAGAGCCCCCTCATTATCCCCTCAAGGCTAAGCGCGAAGTAGTGACTGCTGTAACTTTATCAGTCCTACTGGGCTTAGGTGCGGCTGGAGCCGCCACTGGTGTGTCAGCCCTTGTTGTCAATGATCAGAACCTGCGTCACCTTAGCGTTATCATTGACACTGACCTTCGCGCCATCGAACAATCTATTGTGGCGCTACAAGATTCCCTTACCTCTCTATCCGAAGTGGTTTTGCAAAATCGTAGGGGTCTCGACCTTCTGTTCCTCAAACAAGGGGGACTGTGTGTTGCTCTAAAGGAAGACTGCTGTTTTTATGCCGACAACTCAGGAGTAGTATTGGACTCTATGAAAGAGCTCAATTCCCGTTTAAAAACAAGGGAATTGGAGCGCCAACAATCCATGTCATGGTATCAAAATATGTTTAGCATTTCTCCATGGCTAACCACACTGTTGTCCGCTCTGTTGGGGCCCCTCCTGTTATTGATTCTCGTATGCACCATAGGCCCCTGTGTGCTGGGTCGCGTTCTCCGCTTCTTAAAGCAGAGACTTCATACATTGGACTCAGAGGTATCCGAGACAAAGCTTGCTGTTCAACACCTGGTCACTGCTGTAGGTATGGAGAAAACACCACTCTTGGAATGGTCCTCCGATAGTGAATCGGAAGTGGACAAGGACCCCCGGTCACACTACCCCCCGAGAGAGGACGCTGGGATGGGTCTCCTTGGACTGAAGAGTCCCTGGCTCCCCGACTCAGACCCTCTGGGGGAGGAACAAAATTAAATAAAAAAGGTGGAATTGTGACGTATCTGACTCCATTACTGCACAGCTAGATTGCATGTCTCTCACGTAGCCTCAGGGCATGACTTGTATTTCCCTATTCTCTTTGTACTCACTCCCCCGCCCTGATAGAACTGCTGAATAAAAGGAGGTGGGGGCGTGGCACCAGGAGGCAGTACCAGCAACCTCCTGAGATGTAGCGTCACTCACCACCACAAAAGAATCCTGTGCCTACCGTTGTTTTTTCGACCTCACCCTTGCGAGGGAATCGTTGGCTCATTCCCCCCCAGGGAATCCCATAGACCGAAGGGCGAAGGACTGGTCGCGTGACGCGACAGGGATATAAGTTGATTTTTTCCAGTCTGATGGCCATTCTTGTGTTTTCCAAATTTGCTGGCATATAGCATGCATTACCTTGACAGCATCATCTTGCAAGATTTTGAACAGTTCAGCTGGGATGCCGTCATCTCCTGTTGCCTTGTTATTAGCAATGCTTCTTAAGGCCCACTCAACCTCACTCTTCAGGATGTCTGGCTCTAGCTCACCGACCACACCGTCAAAGCTATCCCCGATATTGTTATCCTTCCTATACAGGTTTTCTGTATATTCTTGCCACCTTTTCTTGATCTCTTCTTCTTCTGTTAGGTCCTTGCCATCTTTGTTTTTGATCATACCCATTTTTGCCTGGAATTTACCTCCAATGTTTCTAATTTTCTGGAAGAGGTCTCTTGTCCTTCCTATTCTATTGTCTTCTTCCACTTCCGCGCATTGCTTGTTTAAAAATAATTCCTTATCTCTTCTGGCTAACCTCTGGAATTTTGCATTTAATTGGGCATATCTCCCCCTATCACTGTTGCCTTTTGCTTTCCTTCTTTCTTGTGCTACTTCTAGTGTCTCAGCAGACAGCCATTTTGCCTTCTTGGTTTTCTCTTTCTTTGGGATGTATTTTGTTGCCGCCTCCTGAACAATGCTGCCAACTTCTGTCCAGAGTTCTTCCGGGACCCTATCTACTAAGTCCAGTCCCTTAAATCTATTCTTCACCTCCACTGCATATTCCTTAGGAATATTAGTGAGCTCATATCTAGCTGATCTGTGGGTCTTCCCTAATCTCTTGAGTCTGATCCTAAATTGTGCAAGAAGAAGTTCGTGATCTGAACTACAGTCAGCTCCAGGCCTTGTTTTTACCGACTGTACAGATGTCCGCCACCTTTGGCTGCAAAGGATGTAATCAATCTGATTTCGGTGTTGTCCATCTGGTGAAGTCCATGTATAAAGCCGTCTCTTAGGTTGTTGGAAGAGAGTGTTTGTTATGCAGAGTGAATTGTCTTGGCAAAATTCTATCAGCCTATGTCCTGCTTCGTTTTGTTCTCCCAGGCCATACTTACCTGTAATTCGAGGTGTCATTTGACTGCCCACCTTAGCATTCCAGTCTCCTGTGATGAAAATAACATCTCTTTTAGGCGTGTTGTCCAGTAGGTGCTGCAGATCCTCATAGAACTGCTCTACTTCAGCTTCTTCAGCATTTGTGGTTGGGGCGTATATTTGGATCACTGTGATGTTAGATGGCTTGCCCTGAATTCGAATTGAGATCATTCTGTCATTTTTTGGGTTGTATCCAAGCACTGCTTTAGCCACTTGACTATTAATTATGAAGGCTACTCCATTTCTTCTGTGGTCCTCTTGTCCGCAGTAGTAGATCTGGTGGTCATTTGATGTGAAGTGGCCCATTCCAGTCCATTTCAGTTCACTGATGCCCAGAATGTCTATCTTTAATCTTGACATCTCACCAATAACCACATCCAATTTGCCCTGGCTCATAGATCTTACATTCCAGGTTCCGATGGTGTGTTGATCCTTAGAACATTGGATTCGCCGTTCACCACCAGCACCGTCGGCCGCTAGCCTTCCTTCCGGCTTTGAGCTAGCTGCGTCATCACGTCTGGGGCTAGTTGAGCTCATCCTCTGTTCCTCCCCAGTAGCATTTTGACCATCTTCCGACCTGGGGGTCTCATCTTCCGATGGTATACCGACATATCTCTGGTTGTACTGATCCATTTAGTTTTCACGGCAAGAATACTGAGGTGGGTTGCCATTACCTTCCCCAGGGATCGCATTTAGTCTGACCTCTCTGTCATGACCTTCCCGTCTTGGGTGGCCCTTCACGGTTTAGCTCATGGCATCATTGAGGTGCTCAAGCTCCAGCACCACGACAAGGTAACGATCCTTTGCTGAAGATATAAAATATAGAGTATAAAATTATAGGCATATGTCTAGATTACAAATACATTTTTTTGCTTCATTTGTCACAGCCATTGAGATAGGTTATAGTAGCAGAATCTTGCAAGTCTGATTGTGTTTTCCTTTCCCGCCCCCTTATACGAAGGGAATAGGGGAGGAGCAACTGTGTGTCTCTTCCTAATACTTTGCCTTCTCCCTGGGCTCAAGGCATGCTTCTGCACATTTCGTTTCTGTAAGTTTCTGAATAGTTTCTCTAAATCATCTCCATGGCTCCCTGCAGATAAACCTTGATAATCTTTCTACCACATACACTAGGAAGACAACAGACTTCTTAAAATAGTTTATCTGGCCTACACACAGTTCCTTTTATCCCTCACTATAGTGAGTCTCCCATCCTTACTATCCTTCTTATCTTCCTCAATGGACAGCTTTCTTTTTGTTGAACCCTATAAAGTTGAAAATAAGTTCCATTTTTTGGAGAGGTTGAAATGATAGAGCTATTTTATTGATTGGCGCACACTTCCACACCCAGAGCCTCAAATCAGCTGGTCAGTGCCAGTGGAATGGATCTCCTCCTGGTTTGTTTGTTCTTTCTTTCCTTTCCTTTCCTTTCCTTTCCTTCCTTTCGCCGTTTGTTCCTGGACAACTTCCTATATCCTGTTCTTCTCATTCTGCTGACCTTCAGGTAGAGCTCTCTGTGCAATGTCTGTGTCCTGTTCACCTTCCCAGGTATGTCTTAAAGAAGAATCCTTTCACTTTCTCCTCCAGCAAGGAAAACAGCTTATACTTGCAATGGGTGTAATTAACAATCTCTTCTGATAAGAAAACAAATGGTGAACAATATTGTTCAGCTGGACCTGTTTCTCCCTCTGTTAAACCCCCTTGCAAAATTCCCTTTTTTTGTTTGCTTCCCTGTTCCCACCTCCCTATCCTCTTTTTAAAGGATTCTGGCAGAGGAAGTGTTCTTAGGCAGAATGGCAGTCCTTCTTGGAGATGATCTTGAATGCTCCATCAATAGATGGAGCAACAATGTGAATGTACCATGGACCTATGCTGGACAAATAAAAGATGCTTTCTATAAAAAACATTGTCCATTTGGGGGGCTGAGTGGTGGTTCAATTAAAGTAAGAGGAGTAGAGAAGCAAACAAGGACAAAATAAGCTCAGCTGTTTTGATGTTACCCAAAGAAGACAAGAGAAAATGTTCCTAGATCCTGATTATAAAGACATCAGAAGGAACTCAGATACATAACGCTAACTTCTGAAGGAATGCTCACTAAATGGAGCCCAGCTTAGAATGTTCCTGTGCAAGTACAAAAATGCTTATGCATATGATGCTCAGAGACTATGATGAAGTGTGAGATTTGTATCCACAGGTTTTTGCTTTAAAAATTATGACAAATTCTTGCAGAAAGTTTTATATATTATCTCATGCAAGAAAGATGCTGAGGGCAATAAGGATAGGAAAGGATAGGAAGGAGAAAATAAATAAATGTTCTCCTTTTAATGCAAACCTTCCCAGCTCACACTTCTCATAATTGCAAAATGAAAGTGAAACTATATTTGGGGGTGGGGTGTTTGTGTGATGCATTTCTCAAGTAATTTTTTAAAATCCATTTGTGGGAGAAAATATGCAAAAGTATGATATTCATAATATATATATATAGTTAGAAAAAAGTCTTTCAAAAATGCAGGCAAAAGTATATTAGGAGAAATGTGCACAAAAATGTGCACATTTTAAAAAAAATCTGGTAACGAAACAGGACAAAAATTGAAAAATGAGAAATTGAACTGACAGATCTGTCCATTCTTAATAAGGATACCATACTATTAGTATACCTGTACTGCTAGGATGATCACTGCCAAGTTGAATTTAATTTCTCTTATAACTGACCAGCCACTGATCAGATGACAAAAAATATCAGTATGAACCTGGATATGTCCACCATAGTTGTGAAGCTACTATATCATTTTCCCTGACTATTATTCCCCTTGGAACATAAGGAATGCAGCAAGTTAAGTCAAATCCTAAGCAGCCTACTGAATAAGGATAGCCATTTGTAATTAAAATTGAATAAAATCACCTGAATTTTCTATGAAAAGTTTTTAGTCACAAATTGATTAGCTGGGCATCTTTTAAAGCTATGTACCCACTCATCTTTCCTGAGTACCTTTCTAGCTTTGATCCTAGCTATTGAATATATCAGGTTCCATTCCAGGAATAAAAGGTTGAAAAGCTACAATGTCCATGAGAAAAAAAACCTTCCGCAATGATACAATATGATAATGCTTCTGTCTACATCTAATGTCATCTCATCAGAACTCATCTCTTTGTCATCAGAACTCCAGGTATTATAGGTATCCAACAGATTCTAATCCGTTTCTTGCTAGAATTTAGTCATCTGAAATCTGAACTCTAATCAGAAACAGTAAAATTATGTTATTTTTGTTCAACAATATAGTTCTTGAATGTCCAACATAATGTTATAAATTAATTTTGCTCCTATTTTATAATGGATGACTAATGAAGAAAACCATGTACAAAACTTAAATTGGATTCAGAAAAAGCTGGAATCATTTAAATTTCAATCACAGGGAATACTGCAGCTTGCAACTTGCTGGAATCCAAAGTATCAATAATAGATGCCCTGAATAACTACACTGAAAACAAAGTGATAACTTTTTCTAAGCCTCAGCTGGGATGACAAATTTCACACACATATGTATATACCTTATGAAAATAGAAAGCTTATGCAAAGGTTGACAACTGCGGGAAGGATGACAGTTACTGGGCAAGTTTGGATATGCAGTTGTAAGAGAATGGAAACAAAGCAAGTTCTGATGGACAGTCATATAAATAGCTATATTCATTAATTTTAGTAGATGTCTAAGTATTTCACCTATACTCACTAGTCTTCACAACTTACAGAAAAGCAAAGCAGGAGGGGTCAAGGAGCCCCCCAACCTAGAGCAAGAAACCAGGGAGGATTCTTTTAAATTGGTGCTGATGGTAACTCTGAAATGCTTAGTGAGCCCAGGAAAGAAACTTTTCCTAACAGATTTGGCTTCTGGGCTTGGGATTATTTGTTCGTTTTACAAATAGTGCTAAAATGGCTTTAGGCTGCAGTATGTCAGTGGAGAGTATTGGAGTGCTATTATCTGGATACAGTATTCTTTGGGCTGGCTTCTGGTTTGATGCCAACATTAATCAAGTCCAGCCAGATCTCTGCACCATATAAACAGCATATAAACATAGTAATTTTAGAGCAATTACTATGACCATAAAGGAGGCCATTGGTCACTTGTACAATTGAATCATGCCATAAATTCACAGGGAACCGGCACAGGAGCAAGCTTAGTAAGAATAGCAGACAGCTGTTTCATTTCTGTTTCTCATAGAAGAAAGGTATTTCCATGAAGTGTAATGTTTGGAAAACATCTAAGACCCTGGATCATACTTTCTGCAAATTCTATGATCATAGGTACTGCTGCTGTCTATATTGGGAAAGATAGGTCAGAAGACATGAAACCTCAGGCATGCAGAATAATTTATAAAATGTAATAATCAAGGAGAGCTAAATGACAAATGTGACAAGAGATAAAGGCATTTACCATTTGCCCGAAAGAATAGCAGTTATCTTGGGACAACATAGTAAATTAAACCATCAGGGTAGGGGTACCTGTTTATTTTTTCACCTGAATACCATGGATACCTGGGCACAGAAAGGAGACAGTGTTTTATCTGAGCAAGTTCAGAATCACTGACCATAACTTCTTTTGAGAAAAGAAAGTTATCCTCCTTAGAAAATGATAAAGAGATTGGAACTGAATATCTGAGCATGTGACAGAGATGAGAAAAATAGCACAAACTTCCTGCTAGACAAAGGTGGCTCTGGTGATGGTGCAATAAATTTTAGTGGGATAGAATTCAATTAACCATATATTATAAATGCAGCTTTGCTTGAGCAGCAGGGATAAGGGTGAAACTAAGAAATTCCTTAAACAGCAGACAAGCAGCATTTCTCCAGCCTTCCTATACCAACCTCATAACTAATATTCCTGCATGAACACCCACTTTTATAAACTTCCTTATGATTCTCATGGACTAGGGATATTCTCAGTGTAACAATATTAAAGCAGAACAAGGATATCTGACACTGTACTATTTTCCATATAACAAGGATTGCTTTGAATGTGATACCATCTTACTACATGCATGAAACTTCCATGTATGAAAAACATGTAAGTTGTGATGTATAAAATCCTAGCATTTTTCCTGCTGACAGTACACAGATACAGTACATAGTACAGTACATAGATGGCTAATCATAGAATGAAAACCAATATATTCATTATCTGTGTTTTACATAATACTAAAATACAGTAATGTGTTTTGTTTGTTTTTGGGTTAACATGTTATGTGAACTAACCCATTATGGCCTAGGGCTATGAACAAGACATAATAACTAAATCAAGCCCCCACCCCCCATAGCTTGCATTATCTGTGACTAGATATTTTAAATTGTATTTTCTATACTGAGATTATTTGAAGTAACCACCAGATGAAGTCTCTGGAAAACTGAGAATAATTCTATTTATTCTCATTTTTTGTGTCATCATAAAAGGCAACTGGGAAGTTTGAACAGAAGATTGCTGAAGAATACACATTTAGCAAAAGTTGAATTACTCTAAGGAACAGATTGTTAATGGAACAAGCTATGGAATCATTGACTTTAAATGCATTTGAGAAAATGACAAAATGAGCCTGACATGTTTTAAGCTCAAGGTTAAAGCTGAGGTCACTTGATATAATAGGAACCCCTCCATTCTATTGTTCATGGAATCACTTTGGCCATAAAAGGTAGTCCTTGGTTTAAAAAAAAAGTTGGGGTTATAATGGAGAAAAAACAGAAAACTTTTATTTTTTTTATTAACCACCAAAGAATTACACAACTCTGAGCAAAACTGCGATAGGTATTTCACCATTGGTTTTCACACAGACATCTAGAAAAAATATGACGTTAAGATTTTCAGAGCAAGAATCAGATCACAATAAAGCAAGCTACAATGAAACAAAATAATGGTAATAGTCTAAGCCTTTGTTGAAAATCTTGCATTTATGTACTTAATGGCCCTTACTCTTTCCTTTAGGATAAAGAGTTCCTTGGAAAAATTATTAAAAGAAATGATATGTGAAAATCCTTGCTGGGAGCACTAAAGGTGTAATGATTGCCTATTCTAGAACACCATCAGACTCATGAGCAGGATCACAAAGATATCTGATTTATTAAAGAATAGTATGCAGGTTCACAAAGAAAGCTGAGAATGAAAAAAGCACGCCAAATGCAAACTAAAAACCCTCAGTACAAATGAGATCCCTCCCCCCGTAGAATCTTCCCAAGCTCACAATCCCAGGTGCTCCTAATGGCTTCTGATGGTCCGCGGGAAAAGTCCTTGAGCAGAGCACATAACCCAAACACATTCCATTGAAATGAATATAGATACAGAGCTTGGCACAAGATTTCACAGCAGCTCCCTCCCAAACAGAAACGTGCATCAGCGCCACGGCATGTGAAACGTTACGATGTACAGTGCACATTGAAACAGTGAACATGACAAAAGGTCATTCAAAAGGCTGAACGCTTGAACAGATTGTCCATATTTCCTATATTGCAGGCCTACTCCAGACTTTAGAGCAAGTTCTTTGTTGGTAAAAGTAATTTATGAAACAGACCTGACTACCAGAATCTGTTTTGGCAGGGTACTGAATGTAGACTTTATGGACTGTGTGCTCCACAGATAAGCAGCAGACAGAAATAAACAAGAGGTCAAAGAAGAGGAAAGAAAATGAAAACTGGAGAATTGCCTAAGACCAAGGGATAAACAGAACACACTTCCAATATGAATGACAGTAGTTTTAGATATAAATCTGACTTGGACAGCCTTGCATTGGTGGTTGAATTTACAGATTCTCTTTCAGTTTCACCACAAATGCAATCACAGAAACTCCCAAGAAGCTTTATTTCTCAGGACTGCTACACCAACAGGAAAGAAGGAAAGTCTCCCAACATATGCAAGTCTGGCTGACAACCCTGCCTTAAAGGAGAAAATAATATCACATAAACATTTGAGAAGACCCATAGCCAAATTCACCTCACTTCCACATTAGGCAGTATGGGTGAATGAAACACATTGGCCCTAAGCCAAGGCAGGACCTTACACTATACAGTTCCTATCTGGCCATGTCATACACTATTAAAACTATATCAGAAATAGGTTCTGGAGAAGAAAACATTCTTAAACTAGGACACTGCAAGCTTCTTTTGCTATAAACAGGAATAATCTTCCAGTACAGGGCAACTTCTTTTTTTAGTGAATTGACTGATAAATCCATTTGAATATTATCTTCATATTAAATATAGAACAGTTAACTCCTTTCTGAAAGAATTTAACCTCACTACTTCCTGTATCTTTAATTTCCAGGTATGTTTGGAAGCAAACCTTCCAGAAATCAGTATTATCTACTAATTACCATCATATCCAAAACTTTGCATTTTACTTGAAAAGCATGATAAAAAAAAATCTCAGCAAAATCACAGGATACATGCACTGACATTAAGAGTTGTAGGGAAAAAATTAACAAGCATTGTAACTTGTAAATGAAGTGGAAACATGAAGAGAAGTTTCCAAATAGGTGCTGCTGATTATCCCAGGCAACTCTGCCTGAAAGAAGGGAGGAAAAACATTTTCTTCTACAAATGTAAGGAGGAGGCAAGAGCATTTTCTTCTACAAATGTAGAAGCTTCCAGATAGTAGGAAATCCCCAAAGTTTTCAAAAATTGTTTTCTCATACGGTGTACCTGGTGTGTGACAGCTGCTTCTTTGTAGCTATAGGGAACTGTGGTTTTCCATTTGTGAACATTCAAGTAAAATCTATCATTGTTTGGAAAGCTACTATGTCCCGGGGTTCTCAAATATCTTTATAGGTTAAACACTTGGAAAGGATTCAAGGCTCCAATCAATGCTGGAATATGGGGAAGTGTTTAACAGTATATAAAATAAGCCATGTCTGTGCTTGATGATTATTTCAGGATTGACTAATGACTTGTCCTGCTGCCAGACACCTCCAAGATGGCTCAGGAGGCTTATTTCTAAAGCTTGTGTCCATGGCATTCCATCAAATGGAGACTTTTTTTTCTTGCAAAAGCCCTGGACTTGGGAATTCAGAGCCAGAAGAAGCATAAGTGAACTGCTGGATACTAAGACCAAATACTCCTAGATGTGATCATGCAATTAAATCATCTAGCATTTCCATCCACAACAGCCAACAGTGGGAGAAACAAGTTTTTGAAAGGAAGTAAAAATGTGGCCATGATGTCAGCCACAGCCTTCCCTTAGTGATTCTTGGATACATGCCAGATTGTAGTTAGCTTTTTCATTCCACAAGCCAATCTTTGCTAGGTAAAAATGTCAGAACTCTTAGACTAGTAAGTTTAATATTACCTGCCCAGAATTGCTGGAAGTCAGGTGGCATATACATACAATATATACTTATAATATACAGTATGTATGTTATATACTTATATAATAATTATTATTATTACTACTACTATCCCTACACAGCTGAAGCTTATATCTTTTCCTAAAAGAGCAGGTAAATTTGCATGCATTGGTAAGGAATGAAGCTAATAAGTACAAATATGTTTAAAAATACCAGAAAATCTAGCATTAATTTATATTTATTTTAACTTCTATTTAGAACATATAACAGTATCTGTAGATGACAGATGGAATCATGCTTCAATTGGCAATGTCATGTATTTTAATTCAGCAAAACTATTATTTAGGAGGAGGGATTGAGTCTTTCAGGAAAATATAGATCACTCTCACCAACTAATAATTTCTGAAAGGAATAGGATTGAAAAAAGTAGATAGCTATAGCAATGGAAGGCAAAAATCAATGCAGGGGGATAGGAGGGTGTTAAAAAAGGGGACAGTCTCTACAGTTCCTTGATGGTCATGTACAATGTATACAAATTAATACAAATTCTGGAGAAATATTTGACATAGGTTTCTCAGAAAATATGCTAATTATAGAGGTACAGAGGAGTGAAATATTTATATTTCATATTCTACTCTCTCTTAGGAAAAAGATGCTAAAGTTAATTCATGTGTTTTTTTGCTTCATTACTGCTCTAAGATTAGATATTCTGAGACCAATAATTTCTTAAATGTCAGCATCAGGAAAGAAGACATATTCCTCTGAGTCATAAGGTTGGCAAGTAGATATTCTCCACACATGCCCAATACTAAATGGAAAAATAAAATAAAATGAAGTGATTAGTAAATCATACAATAAAAGGGAAATAAATAAATAAATAAGCAAGCAAGCAAGCTGGGCATTTCACAGATACAGCAAGAGATATCTATAGCCATTAAATGAATGCAGAATATATGAACAGTCTGTCTGGTGTAGTCAGAAACTTTTCCAATAGTGAAAAACAAACAGTGGTACAGTATTATTGCCATCACAAGGTTCAAACCACAGGCGTCCATGGTAGGCAAATGAAGAAACATGTGTTGGAATGTCATGATACAAACTCGCATCTTTTTATACTTATGTTATGATGTTATATGCAAGTACATATGGGGTGGAGCTTGCATTCTGACTTCATGTTGCATGTTTTGTCATTCTAGTAAAGCCTTCAGTTGCTGTAGATGCCCAAGTTCAAAATTCAAAATCCCTTTTGCCGTAGATGTACGTGTGTGTATGCAGGATAACATGCTGGTCCAGGGCGGATTGGTAGAAGTTTTGTGATGTTTGAGTCTAGGGCTGAGAGACACTGATTGACCCAAAGTCATCCAGCAAGCTTCTGTGCCTAAGGGAGCACTAGAACTCACTATCCTCTTTTTAATTTCCCCCCAAACAAACAAACTGGCTGGCTGGCTAGATATGACATAAAGAAGAAAAAAAAAGTTGATTACCTGCCATACTACATAGGTACATTCTAGAGAAACTATATGGTAAAATTATTGAATCCTGTCCTATAATAAAACCCATTCCACTGAAAACTACAATTTCTCCCTGGTTAGTATGTATACTTACTTGATGAATGTCAAGTTAAAGGCTTGTTTGTGAAAATGTTTCTCTGGAATATATTTATTATTCAAATTTAATTACCACCCATCTCCCCCAAAAGAGGGACTCTGGGCGGTTTACAATAAAATCAAACTACAATCATAAATGTCAAAATCTCATAAAACCAGACACATTACAATTATTATAAAATGCAATAAACAAATATAAAATCCAGGAGGGTATAAAATTCCAAGGTGGAATATGTATATCCATATATATATAGATATATGAATATATCCCAAATAGGTGATTAGATTTTGGTGGCACAATAATTCAGTCTGGCTGCAATATTCCTAATTTAAAACCCCAGTCCAGTTCTGACTCTTCCTATTGTTTTTCCCCTTCCTTCCTTCCTTCCTTCCTTCCTTCCTTCCTTCCTTCTTTTGTATTTATCTCCATGTTAATATCACAGAGTAGGATTTAGACTTAGAAACGTCTTATCCTTAGAATCAGATCTTCTTCTCTTGTTTACAAATTACAAAAAAAGGAATCAGCATACTCTCTATGAAAGACTAAGCTATATTCTGAGGAGAAACTGTACCAGTGCAGAGTCTAAAAAAGATTTAATGTAATTTGATTATTTCTTAATCAGCTAAAAAACCTTTTGGAAAGATGGGTTTTTGTTCTAAATCACGTTTGAATTGTGCTTTAGAATAGGTACAAAGGTCCTGGGTTTACTATTTTAGGCCAAAGGACATTGACACTTGTTTTTAATAACAAGCAATGCATAGAAAAGAGCCTGAACATCCATATTACCACATATATATTTGTACACACACACACACACACATACATATTCACACACACACACACACACACACACACACACTGTATATATATGTAATGAAAATAATGCATCCAGTGATTTATAAATTCTGCTCTTGTACCATCCTTCCAATTACTGTAAGAGAGAATGAAGAACAGAGTACAAGATAGGATATTGCTCACAATGCTACTGACTTGATTTTATGATATTAGAATTTAAATCAAAGAAAGGTGAATCATTATAGGGATTTATTTCAGGACTTGACAACATGGTGCTCCGTATCTCCAAAAACATAAAAATAACATTTATTTAAAAAATAATAATAAAAATGACCAAAATTTCATGGTATCTATATCTCACAAGATCTCTGTTCTCACCTGAGATTACATGAGTTTTGATCATTTGTAATCTTTTAAAAATGTTTTCAATTTTTAATTTTTTTAAAAAATAGCACCCATAATTTTGTTTAAACCATACAATGATGCTCACAACCTAAAAATGTTACTGATCCCACTCTATATTTCTCAGTTCTGTCTCTGTGTCACCAAGCTCACTAAGATAACACTCTCCTGCTCTAAAAACAATATATTGTAATACTGCAACATTCAAAATTCTGAAGCTGATTCCCCATTCTTGAATATTGTCAGAGAGCACAGAATGGAAGATTTTAAAAAATGTTTTATCTGTATTCATTAATTTTTCCTTAGGCTTTCTCATCAGTGATGCTTTAGATATATCCCATCAACTATTTCTTCACCAACTTTATGGGTCCAAGACTGCTTGGAGAAAGGAAAGGCAGCCTAGACCACCCAATATCTTGGTCTAGTCAGCTTGTACAATTTCCTTGTTAGGAAAAGTTCTGCATTCAGAATTATCCTCTCTACATCCACATGAAAACTTTTTTATTCTGCTTCCCCCTCCTTCTGCTTGCCAGTTGCTTCTTCCAAATTATCCAGTTGGGCTGGCTCAGATGTATCAACTCTCTCTCTCTCTTTTTAACACGTGCACAAACAGTGACATTGTCATACAAGACAAGTGAAGATTGAATCTGAGGGCTAAAAACCAGATGTTTCCAAATCTTCTGTAAGCCATATTTTATCTATAGCTTTTCTCTAATTTATAGCCAATGAAAAGATGTTACTACATTAGCTCATGGAGGGGGTGGATGATAAAACAAGGGAGGAAGAGCCAGACAAGACCCAAAGAAGCTATCCAGAGCACTGCAATTGGAGAAGCGTGACGAATGGGCAGTGTGGCTGCTACAGGCTTCAGCAGAAAGGCAGATTGCCTGGCTAGGAGTTATTGGCCACAGCTGGAGGCAGCATTGCTTACACCATCTGGAGTCCCTTAAAGAAACTTCCCCAGGTGATCCAGTTTAGGGAGTGTCCAGCAGAATGAGAAAAAGGAACGATTGAAGCAAATCCAACTCCAATGCCCTCTAATTATTTAATGGAATATGCTTCCTCAAATCTGCTGCTCTCATTTCCTTGCCAGTAAGTTCACATTTCACTCCTAAAATGTTTTTCCCATTTTTGTCTGAAAAATTCTGAACGTGCAGTTCATGACATGAGGACCCACCAAATGCTGGGAGGAGTAAAACTGACCTATCTCTCAAATCCATTTCATCTCAATTTGATTTAAATATGTTTCTAACCAATGTGAAGTACCTATTAAAGCCTGTGTAGTTCATTAGTAGAAGTACATTCCATGCAGTTCTAGAATATGTGACAGTTGTGACTGTGGCATTTAGAATCCATGTCCAAAATGTGTATGAAATACCGTAAACATACACACATACATTGGTTTGAACATCAATCCATCAGATGCCCAAAACTAGTATGCAAAGTGTGTTATTCTGTCCCAATTCATGTACCACACTTAAAGTCCAGAAGGGTAGCTATGTAATTCTTCTGTAGCAAAAACAACCAAGAGTATTTATAGTATAACTATGAGCTTATGCCAGCCTTCTCTACCTTAGCACCCTCTAGAGATGCTGGGAACTTCTGAGAATTACAGTCTCAACACATTTGGAGATTCAGCAAGGCTGGCATCAGCCCATAATTATGCCATAATTTGTTAGTTTGCCACAAGACTGTTGTTTACACTTAAGCCTGCCTTACAGAATAATCTTATGACAAAGCCTTTGTGCCGTCCGCCCCACAAAAACTTCAGAATAATACAGCATGTGGATAATTACAACTTCAGCATTACAACAGAATACCAGAACTAAAAATGTGTCCTGGCTATGTGCTGGATTTCTAAAACATGTCCAATCTGTACTTATGCATCACTGTTCATTTCTTTAAAATCTTAGGGCAGAGAGGATCACAACTGCCTAGGAATTCTATACACCATCCTGACTTAATTATGGATAAAAAGGGTAATATAAATAAAATGGGCTCTGCCCCTTAGCAACCACTAAATCAAGATCTTCTTTTGAACTGACTAAGATAGGAGAGCAGGAGGAGCTGCAGGCAAGGAATCAACAGACGGGGAAGTGGTTTGGAGTTAAACTAAGCACTAGAGTCAGCTTGTATTCCTAACAGCAGGCAGTGCCCCTACTGATCAGAGCAACCTTTGCGGCCACTTAAATAATAATCCAGATGTACACTCACCCACTGTTCTGTCTTCCTTTGCTGCTGCTTCTGAACTGCAGAGGAATCTTATTCCAGCAATAAAGAATTGATCTGTCATCAGGAACGTGTCCCTCAAGGTATAAATGAAAGAATGAGCAATGACCCTATCAGCAACTTGACCACAACATTCCTTCTTACTCTCTTCCCAGGATGTCTAGCATTGCATGTGTGTATAGCTTTCTCACAGCAGCAAACTATCCCCTTCTTTTAACAAAATCCTATCTTAAAATAATTCAAGGTTGCCTACTGGGTGATATCCTCAATGTCAACTTCCTCTAGCACAGTGCTTTCCAGATGTATTAGGATTCTCATCATCCTCAGCCAGCATGCCCCTCTAATACATCTGGATGGCACTAAATTGAGGAGTTGCGCTGTGTGTTAAGTTTCAACATCAAAAACTCAAAGGACAGAATTCTAGGCATATCAAGACTACACTACTCACTGATCTCCAGATTCAGATTCCCAACTGTGTCATAGAAAATAGGGATACATTCATTTTATTTATTTATATAATAAAACAGAAATGTCACTTTTCTAGTATGATGTACTCAAAGCAGCTCACATGTCTTTTATGATTCTCAGACCAGTGTAGTCTATAAAATAGCCAGGTAAGTTGTGGTTAAATTCCCATCTTCTCCCAACTTAAAATGAAGAATAACTTAGTAAGAAAATGAAACACACTTTAAAAACATATTCTGAATGTTGAGAATATAAAGGTTAATTTAAAAAAATAGCCACATCTGTGATACAATCTAAATCCTCTCTTATTTTCTGAGAATTATCCATCACATGAGGAAAATGCCTATCAACATGCTAAATATCACTTTTCATAGACGATTAAGGAATGGACCAAGTGCTTAGAGCTTTGAATCACATCTTTCAGTACAAGTACCACCATAAAATGTGAGTCTCATATTTTTCATACAAATATTTCAGAATACAACCTAAATAACTTTGTCTAAAGTCTATGCTGTTCTTTAAATCAGTTTTACCAGATGCATTTTTTTCCAGGTATTGATGCCTTAATCTACCCAATTGTGAAACCTGTTCTGCACTTCATTTAATAAGTGAATAAAGAGAATATGCCAAAGGATAAAACCAACTGTAATGATAGACTATTTGCACAGTATTTTAAAAAAATGAAGTGTATAGGTGCTTAATGTAATTAATGTCAATGATTATTACATCAGACATAGAAAATTTTGTCAGTTTTTCTAAAGATGGTGGAATATTATAGCTAGGAACCTAGAAAGAGTGATTTATGTAACACAACATGATTTATCTGTTTACAGAATTAATCCAATTTCTACAGTGAAATCATAAACCAATTGGCCTCCGTGGAGTCCTTGGTGCTGAGTCTTGTTGTTTTCTTGCAGACGTTTCATTGCCAGACTAGGCAACATCTTCAGTGCAAAGAGGGAGTGGGCCTTGTTCTCAGTTTATATACTGTGGCTTGCCCTGCTTGTGTTGGTAGGGGTGTTGTTCTCTCCTTGGGAGTTCCTTGATTGGCCGGTTTGCTGCTTGGTTGATTGCCTCAGTTAATAGTTCCTTGATTAGGGTGTATTGTGCTGTTTGATGGTTCATCTGGTGTTAATCCTAGTGTTAATCTTTGCATATCTGGGTGTTGATTGCTGGCAAGGGAGTGTACTGGTCTTTTGGCTTTTCTATTGTCTCTTTTGAATGGTATATAAATGTTGTTTACCTCTATGTGTCTCTTGATGGCTGCTTGGTCTGAGTGCCAGGCTTCCAGGAATTCTCCGGCGTTTTTGGATTTGGCTTGGTTTAGGATGCTCACAGTTTCCCAGTTGAAACTATGATTGAGTCTGTCCGTGTGTTGTGAGATTAAGGAGTTCTCATCGTGTCTTCTGACTGCTAGTTGGTTTTTGTGGATGCGCTCTGCTAGTCTTCTGCCTGTCTGTCCTACATAGTGGCTGTTACAATCTTTGCATTGTATGTTGTAAATAACTCCTGTTTTTTCTTCTTGGGCTATTGGGTCTTTTGGCTTGCTTAATATGTTTTGAAAAGTGTTAGTTGGTTTATGTGCTATGGTGATGCCATGTGGTTCTAACAGTCTGTTGGTGGTTTCTGAGATGTTTGTGATGTATGGCAGTGTTATCCTTTTCATAGTTTCCATTGGTTGGGTTGTAGTGGGTTGGGTGGTGAGGCACTTTTTGATAAAATTGAGCAGGTATCCATTTTGTTGGAAGATGCTGTGCAGATGTTCTTTTTCTTTTTCCTGGTGTTCTGGGTTGCTGCATTGTGTAAGTGCTCATCTGAATAATGTTCTTACACAGCTTCTCTTGTGGGAGGTTGGATTGTTACTCTGGCAGTGGAGCACTTGGTTGGTGTGGGTAGCTTTCCTGTAGACTTCTGTTTCTAACTTACCATCATTACCATCATTTCCTCTACTGATGAGGATGTCCAGGAATGGTAGTGAGTTGTTGTTTTCTTCCTCCCTTGTGAATTTTATTCCATTAAAGATATTGATGGTTTTGTGGGTTTCTTCCAGTTGTTTCTTTTGTATTATGACAAAAGTCATCTACATACCAGATCCATACTTTGGGTTGTACTATATGTGTGGGAGTGCTATCCTTTCAAGACGCTGCATTACAATGTCAGCACAATACACCCTAATCAAGGAACCATTAACTGAGGCAATCAACCAAGCAGCAAACAACAGCCAATCAAGGAACTCCCAAGGAGAGAACACCCCCCCTGCCAACACAAGCAGGGCAAGCCACAGTATATAAACTGAGAGCAAGGCCCACTCCCTCTTTGCACTGAAGATGTTGCCTAGTCTGGCAATGAAACGTCTGCAAGAAAACAACAAGGCTCAGAGAGCACCAAGGACTCCACAGTTCAACCCTGAGCTAAAAATATTTGCTTCGATTGGTACCAAATGGCCTCCACTTACATAATAGGCTAAGTCTACAGGAGAAAAATTATCTAATAAAACCCTGTTGAAATGCAACAATTAGGTTTGTAACTGACCTGGCTAAAAATATTGCATAAACATAGCCATGTTGACCAGTCTTGTTTCACTGTTTTGGGCTATTCCATTCCAAAGCGGCAGGCTTTTAATGCTCTGTATCATTTAAAACTGCTACTATAATATTTGTTTTACCCAGAATTCATAACAGATAAAATCTCTTTAGGATATAACCATCCTCCCTCTAGTCCTATAATTCTGTTTCTATCCTGTCAGTCTGAAATGGTCAGATAAAATTACTTTTTATTCATCAAAATGTCAAACAGATAGACTATCCAATACCCTTTTTTCTTTAGAATAATGATACAAAACAGGATGGACAATCTGTTTTTATTTTAACTCTAAAATGTGCACTAAAATGTTTATAGCACTTCATCCTGGCATTGTCAACTAGAATCATTTTTTCCACTACAGACTCTCTCTTAAAAGTGCATAAGGTCACTAAGCCCAGAACATAGGAGGAAAAATGCCTTCAAGAATGCCAGAGGAGAGGAAAGTCCACCAGGTGTAGTATGACTTCCCCATCTTCTCCCATCACCACTGCATGTAATGGAGTTAAAAGTATCTTGTTGTATAACCATGAAAATTACATGAGACAACTCAAAATGACTCAAGGTAAATTTAATTTAGGATCCCTAATTAAGTACTCCATTACATGCTTCCCATCCTTCCTAGATATCTCTATTTTATTTCTCATTTACCATAGCAATAGAATCCCCTAAATTTTCCCAAGTGGAAACCATCACTTTCTAGTAGTCAATAGTATCTAGGAGAAAATGCACATGTTCATCCATAGCAAGGTAAGACCTTCTTTGCTCCTAGTACCCATGGTTGCCCACAATATTAGTGTTATCCAACCTTAAGAATGTATGATGAAGTTGCTTTGTTTCACCACTTGTCTTTCAAGTGCAGTGTTACCTGTTTTGACTAGTATCAGCCTCCTACACGCAAAAAAAAAAAAAAGCTTCAGGAAAATATATTTTCCAGTGTTGATATTATTGAAGTGAGGTTTAGGGTACTTAATATATGTATTTGTTCTTCCCCATCAAACTTTGTTTAAATGCTAACAGAGCTGTAGAACTAATTTGTACATACAACCAATTCCATACATTAATACATGTACTTTCCCAGAGTAATCACCACAGAGAATCTTTGTCCTACCTAGCACCAATTCAAACATAATATTTGCAGTATTTATACAGTTTGGACATTTCTTGGAGACTTTAAATACTGAATGATACAGTGATGTATATGCAAGTGTGAATCTATGCTAACATAATAGCTACGTTAACAGACTAATAGATGCATCATTATTGAAAACTATTTAAAAGAATCAAAATATTAGAAGAAAACTACAGAATTACACACTACTGACTAGCATCTCCTTCAATATGAAAGAGATCGTTTTTGTATTGTATATTAAATTAGTCTGATATTTTGAGAAGATTGACACTTAACTTTAGGGGTGGTCTAAATAAGAACATTAATCACTATGTTTCCTTGCATTTCAGACCACTTTTAAATAAGATAATTTAATGTGCTTGTAGAGCAATGACACATATACTTTACAGAAGGCCAGTACTATGATTTGACACAAAGCTTAACCATACAATTTGTCTCACTTCTTAACAATGTGCCAGTTCATTTAAATTAAGTCAGACAGCTTACTAAATGAGGCTAGAATGTATTTGAACCTCTTTAGACACACTCTGTGCTGTTCCTGGGTCAGCTCCAGACATCGCCATGACATCAGCTAATTGCAAAAGCTGAGGTGATATTTTTCTGACTCTGAATCAGTTTACCATAGCTATCCCCTGACACTAGATTTGGTGACTAGTCTATTTTGCTTCAGCTGTTGGGTGCAAACAAGACCTTGGCTAGCATCTAGTACAGCCAACTGTGCCTAGGGAAGGAATACAGGCAATCTTACCAGCAAATGTGTTCTTGCTCCTTCTAGTCAGTTTCTTCTCACTTTCACAATACTGCTTTTTTTTAAGCCTCTCTGCCTGTTTGCTTATGCTTTCATAAGCAACATGCAGCAAATTCAACGCCCCTCTCCCCCCAAGCTCTAGGTGGCAACCTATAACTATGGTTAGCATTATTATGACAAGTCCCTGCCTGCTTGAAAAAAATACCACCATACTATCTTTCAGTTGGCAGCTCACAGCTAGTAAAAGGAGTAATGCCTTCACAGGAAGATGGCATCCTCCCAAACCACCTGCTCATGTGCAAATAGCCAGACAAATGCACACATGTATTGGAAACAGACAAGGCAGGAACTTGCAATTCATTTTCTTTTTCTTTTAAATAGAGTGCACTTGAGGGGATTTTTGTTACTCCAAAAATTATGGCAGCTCAGCAAATGAAAGTCTGTTTAAATCTCAAAAAACCTTTGGGTGAAAAACTGAAGGTGGTGGGGTTTTGTCTTCTTCATAGGGAGGAATAACACATTTAGATAAAATCATGAAAAATAAAAGCTATTTCAATGATAATAAATACCATCATTAGTTAAACTAATGGTCTTCCCAGTAGTAATGTATACCTGTGGCAGTTGCACACTAAGAGAACAAAAAAAGAGAGTTCAAATTACAGATTTAGAGACACTAAGAATACCACAGACTGCAAGAACTAATCAATCAGTCCCAGTCCAAATAAAGGCTGACTGCTCTTTCAAGGCACTGAACAACAACTCATAAGCTTTGGGCATGTGTTCTGAATAGATGATGGACAAGAAAAAATTATTGTGCTTGGCAAGGTTGAGGGAACAAGAAGAACACAACCCATAAGGTAGATGGATGGGGAAAAGAGATTACTGGAATGTTCTTGGAAAAGCTAAAGTTATTACTAGAGACAAATCGAGATGAAGAGTTCATGCATCTGCCAAGAGGCAAACCTAAATCAATGGCAATTACTAACTAATTATTCATGAAATGGAGGGATAACTGACTGACTCATGATGTTCCTTGCCTATTTTTAGCATTTGCAAATATTAATCTGTTTTGTGACAGATTAGCGGAGACACAAATGGAAAACTGTTACAGGAAAGTGTCTCTAAGTAAAAGCTGGCTTCTTTTAAATAGAAGCTTTGGCAAGCAGGATTTAAGGCCTTTTCCCATTACTGAGTTAAGGTACTATCCACTTTCAGTCAGCAGAAAACAATGTCAATTTCACTGTCAATCCCAGTCTTACTTCTACTGCATCTGCCTGAGTCATTGCCAAATAACTCCTGGTCTGTAAGTGTGCCACTCAATATAAGAAAAATTATTGGCTTTCTCCTCTGCTTTGCTGCTGTCTCCCTTCAGTAATTTATCAGCCAGCAGGAGAAAATATCCACCAATAAGAGCATTGCAGCAGGAATGGGGGAGGGGCAGATGACTTAGGACTCTGCCTTCTCCAGGATGGTTTGCCTATCCCCCCCACCCAATTCTGCATTTGGCTATCTCTTAAATTAAAATAATGTGAAATAAAGAAACATAATGGAAGTATGATAATGGGCCAGGGGGATCCCTATCCCATCTTGCTAATATGTCTTGGTTCAAAGATTGTGTCAATCGAATCTGCTACAATAAATAATAATTGAATATAAATAGTGCCAATAGTATTACTCTACCCTCTTCCCATTCATCCTCTATCCATATGGAATAGTAACACTTGGAACTGAGTTAATCTGGAACATGGGGGATAGTTCTCTGTATGAAAGTTTTCCCCTTTAGAAGAATGGACAAGCTCTCATAAGGTCATGAAAGATTTGGGATGGGGTGGGGTAGGGATAAGAGTTATCCAAGAGAGTAAGAGTTAACAAAGAGGGACTTTGCACAGGCATTGGTATGCTAGATCAGCTATGTATCTGGCCAGGTTCCTTAGATATGCACTTGCCACAGAAGGCACTTCTGGTTGCAGGATAGATGTTAATGGTTGCAGCAGCACATCTGGCTGCTATTAATGGGCCTATAGTCAGTTCATCTCCATTACAGCAGTAAATTCTTCTTCAGGGAAGTCCCAACAGAAGCACTGGAGGATCCACTAGGCTCATGTATTCAAGAAAAACAGAGAGATACTCATTTCATCCTTTTCAAGGAAACAATTAAACAGCATGAGGTTTCCAATCTAGACACGAAGCTGGATGTCTGCACACATGCAGTCAAGAGCCATGTACTACATGGACAGATTCAGTGGCATTCATAGAATTTATCCATAATATTAAATGCTACAGATGTTGACTAATTAAATATCAGCCAGATTAGCCATTTATTTTGCTTTGCATCAACTAAAATTCAAATAAATATGAGTATTGCACTATTAAGGAATAGGTTCTTCTTTACCATAGTAAAGAATATTAATATATCTCACACTGTAAATAGCTAAAACTACAACTAACTTCTAAAGGCCATCTTTAATATTTTCTTGTTCAGCCCATACTACAGAAACAAAGAGCAATACAATACTTAAAAATAAGCAATTGCTTCTTAGCCTATAAGTTAACAAACAATTTTCTGCAATAAAAAGCAGTTGATTACTGATTAAAGCTTGCAGACCTAATAATATAACTAGTAATTAAGGGTTGTTTTTTTAAATATTCAAACAGAATCAGCCTTCCTATAAATTAATCCATTATTCTGTGTCTTGAACTCTGGAACAAGAAAGAACAGTTCTGACCACTTTCTTTGTGACATCCTTTCTAATAATTGAAGATATCAGTTATCAATCTCATAGTACCCTCCTGCAATGGTAAAGATCAACTACCTTCTGTTCCACATGTCGTGAAAATCCATTATGACTATTAGTAACTAATAGCATTCTTTGTAAAATTGCTTTCTTTTTTTTCCAAAAATCAATTGCATGCAGGCCATTTTTCAGTAAAGATAATGATGCTGTCAACTAAAGCCAGATCCTGGGTGACTCCATCGACACATCCAAGGAGTCCCAGAATTTTATTTAAAGTACATTAAATAAACAATATGGAAGTGATTCACCACTGCTTTCTTTCAGGATTTTTCCCCCCAAAATTCTGGTCTAGCCTACCATCCTGCACTTCTCTGGTGCTCTCCCACTGAAGTAGTAACCAAAACTCAATTCTGCTTAGCTTCTAGGCCCAGACAAGGTTGGCCAGAGTTTTATTTAAAGTACACTGATTTCATATTTAAGTTCCTTAAGAACTCTTGGGTGGATTGATTATGTGCCATCAAGTCACTTAGTGACAACATAAACAGATTTTCTCCATGACAATCTCTCCCTAACCTGGTCTTTCATCACCAATGTAACTGAACCTATCCACTTTTCCACTGGTCATCCTCTTCTTCTCTTTCCTTCCACCTTTCCCAGCATTAGAGCCTTTCCAGACAGAGAGATCTTCACATAATGTATCTGAAATAGGATAAGTTGAGCCTGGTCATTTATGACTCGAGTGAGAACTCTGGGTTGATTTGTTTGATTTCTTGGCTGTCCACAGTATTCTCAGGAGTCTTCTCCAACACCAAAGTTCAAAAGCATCAATACTCTTCCTATCCTGCTTCTTCAAAGTCCAACATTTGCTTCCATAGAGTGTCACAGGGTGTACCATTACTTGCATGATTGTGATCTTTGTAGGTGTAGACACATCATGACATTTGAATATCTTTTCCAAGGCCTTCATGTTTGTATTTATTTTTGTTTTGTTCCTTTGGACAACACTTGCATTCCTGGAAAAGCCTTTTATTCTCTAATTTCTTTAATACTGCTGAATTTGTGACAACCCTATGACGTTGGCTCCTTTATTTTGAGGTACACATTTAAACCTTTAAAATGTTAATTTCATGGGAAAGTAGGATTGGCCTTTGAGTATACAGTACCAATTTCAATTTATTCTTGAAAGAACAGAAAGCAAATACATATCAAGCTAAGTTAAGGCATGAATATCTTTGTTAACTGTTCTTTAATTTTCCCTTTATAGAACAATTTTCAATTTCTTATCCTGCTCCTAACGTGTGCACCTGTTGGAAGAATTTCTTCCCTATAGTTCATTCCCTTTGGTCAAACACCAGATGCCGTAGTTCAGAGTTCAAAATTTTATTTTGCACACAAGGCAAGAGCACTGAATGTGACCCGCCCAGTGCAAGGGGCACAACACCCTTTTATAGCCAGGTATAAATAAGTACTTTCTGCATGCCTATTTCTAAAATTCTCAAGTTTAACTTTCCAAATAAATTATAGCCCGATTTCTCACTTTCTAATTGGTACACCTTATCTCTGTTGTCAGAAGTGTAAACGTTTCTTCTCATTCCTTCCTTATCTGTCTACATGACCCTCTCACTTCTCTATAATAGTGAAACACTAACTTTCCTTCTAAAGTAGCGTTAGTTCAGCTTTCTAATAACTACTTTCCAGTACTCCCTCCTTTGAGCCTTTAAAGAAACTTCTTCCAAAGGCTCACCTTTCCTTTACATTTATCATCAATTTTCCACTTAATTTCCTGAATCTTCATGTGTGTAAGCATAGTGAGTTTAGCAGTGCAAGGTTTGCAAAATTTTAGAAAGCTAGAAAACACAATAGATAAATTAGACATTGAAAACAACAACATCCAAAATGTTGAATTATATACCAAAGCTTTGGAATTAGACTATTTATCAGGAATTGTGGTTTTATAAAGCATGGGGGTAGGGGTTTGTGGCAGAAAGAATTATATTAATAAATTGGAAAAGTGATATTATTCCAGATGTCAAGGAATGTTTGCCTAAAATGTGTGATCTATCTGTTTTGGAAAAGGCAATACTTTCTACTAATCAAAGGATGCAGCAACATGTGTTAATATGGCAGAGATTCTGTGATATCTTACAATAATATCTTGTATTGTTCATATTATAGTATTGAATTCCTTGGTACACCAGTAACTATTGATAAGTATAATATATAAGATAGACTTTTTTTTCTTTTTTTCCTTCGGTTGGTATTTTTAGTTTGCACTTCTAATTTTTAAAAAAAAAATAAGATTAAAGATTTTGTTACAAAAAATAAAGATGGATGGATGGACAGATGGACAGACAGACAGAAAGATAATCAAACCTCATGTTGGAACAATTAGGTAAACACTGCTAGTTTTAATGTTCTTGAAATACACTGAGAGTTAATTTTCACTCAGAAATTGATCTTTAATCATCACAAACAATTTAGAGTTCACTTATTTCCTTCTCATTGCCATTATCGTTTTGTCCTTCTGTTTATTCATTTGGCAAAGAAAGAAAATGAAGTTTGAAAGCAAAGCAAAACATATTTTATTACATTTTATTATTATTATTTTCTCTGAAGCAAAGACTAAGTTTAAAACTTAGAAGATGTTGAATAGTGAACAAATCATTTGAGACGAAGCAAGATTTGATAAAGAATCAAATCAAAATGCCTTGATAACACCTATACAATCCTGAACTGCTAGGTTGCCCATTTCCTCTTTTTAAGAAAAAAAAAACTATCTGTGTTATCTTACCTTCTTTGTTGTGCTTTGTTGTCCTTTGTTGTGCTCAGAACCTGAAAGTGCAGGTGTAATTGTCTTGGTGCTCAGCTTCATCACACAACCCAGCACACAGAATCCATCCCCAGAAAGAGAAATATTTACATGGCTCTGACTAGTTATAAGTAAATATTATACTCTGCTCTCTGAGAAACTAAGGCTCAGATGCCTTTATGAAATCAGAGATTAAACTTCCTAATGATTATCAGGCTACATAGATTCCATTCAAGCAGATGGGGCACAATTTCACTACTTTAGGCAAGCTATGTTTTACTGAGACTGTATTGCTGAAAATGTCCCCATTTGTCCATTAACACATTGTAAAAGGCCAAGACACTCCAATAACCAGGTGCTTTTAGGAAACAGGTCCAAGGAAAAATGTGAATGATGTTCTAGGCCTCTTTGAAATTGCTTTGGAGAACAGTGCAGGAGGGAACAACCCTCCCTTTGAGGGTCAGTTTATTTACTGAAGAATAAGCAAGTTGTCAGGGGAGATTCCAAGGGCTCAAGTACAATTAAACAATCAAGAGGACTGTGTTGTTGAGAATGAGAAATCGCTCGAAGAGATCCTGTCCTAACATCTGCCAGGTGCAAGTCTAGGCCTCTACCACAGCTATATCTCTTCCTCAGGAAGCTGAGACAGACTTTAGCCCCAGGTGGTTCCTGTTTTCTCTCCATGTGGTGGGTTGCCATGTTTATAGGATAAAGTACATGTCACCACAATTTAGCATCCATGCAGCATTCCTTCCAGTATATGGCAACGAACCTGGATACCACTTGGTGGGCTTTTTAGTATCACTCACTGGCCAGAGATAGGAGAACTGGACCCTTCCCTTCTGTTCTCTCACTGGCTTGTAAAGCAGTTTACAAGCACCTTGCATCTTTCCTTCGCAGCCTGTCAGTCATTCCATGGATTTAATGGATAATTCAAACAACACCCATAATAGAAACAGCCACTCTGCTCCGTCTGGGCCATTATCTCTTTTATATTTGCTCTTTAATATTTACTGGGTTCACACAAAGTGCATATGCTGCTTTAGCTTCAAGGACACCAAATTTAGTAATTGCTGCATCCCTTCTGTGAGGCAAGGGAGAGGAGGGAGAGAAGACGAAGCTTTTATTTAAAAACAAAAAAAAATTAAAAACCTTATGCACTGCTATTTTCAGTACTGCCAAAATGCTACAAAATGCCTTGATTCACTGGTGTGGGCAAACATCTGTAGACAGCTTCTACTAGATCTACCAATCATCTTCTGTCTCTGCAATCAGGCATTTTTTAAAAAAGGATTGTAATTAACTCTTTAGAGAAGAGATTTCAGTGCTAATTCTCTCATGAAAACTGCACTGAAAATAGCTATAATAATTTTTTTCAAATAAGAATAAGTTAGATCAGGGATTATGAACTGAAAGTCAAATTCACTCTACCCCTTGTACACACACCCCCAAAAGGTATTGTCAGCTGTAATATATTGTAAACAAGTGATTGTAAGAATGGTTGCCTTCCATTTATTAATAAGATTTTAAAAATGGTTTTTAAATGTAATGCTGCATCTAGATTTAGATGAGTTGAGATTGGGTCATACAGCAAATAACCTACTTATTCCAAAAACATTATCCTGAAAATCAACCAACACTGAAAATAGAAACGGTAATTATTCTTAAGTTAAGTCTAAGACACATGAAATAAGGGATGATTCTTCAAAATGCAGGACATCTTAAATGGAAATCCAAAATGTGTTTGGAATATGAGATAATATTTCATAAAAATACATCAGTGTAATGTATTTAATATGAACATAAAACTCAAGTTTATGGTGCAATTACTCTTTGCTTTCATGTTTAAATAATGATTAATAAGTCTTACTATCATGGTTCCATTAAGAGAACCCTAGTCATAGCCAAAATTAACATCTTCCTGATACAATGCCAGGAGAAATTGTTAGCCATCCAAGCCTATTATGACTATTGTATGAGATTATCCAGATAGGAGAATTGGCCCTTCGCGCACCCTCCTATTGTATGTTCTTTTCTAATATGAATTTCCTATAATATTGGACTTGGATATAATCTCTTACTGTTTTACCTTGCAATGTTCAAGTTGCCAGCAAAGTGAGGAGGCAAACTCATATCATATTTTAATTTGTATAACATTCCAGTTGGCTTTGTACTATCTATACAGAATCTTCCCATGGTCCCAGAACTATAAATAAAATCTCAAGTCAAACTTAACTATTGCTGACTTTATGGATGGATCCACCCAGTTTTCTTGGCAACAGTACAGAAGTGCTTTGCCACTGCCTTCTTCTGGGGTATTTTTCAACTTTCCAGTCTAGCCTACTTCTCTGGTATTCCCTGCTAGTCTGTCATCAGTAGGTTTTCATTAATAGTTTTCTTTCTCTTTTCATCATGAAACATGAACAGTATATTCTACTACAATTTCAATGGAATAATGGTCCTTAGCTAAAGATAACCTTGTAGCCTTACCTGTAAGTGTGAGATTTGTGTAGGTGTTAGAGAATTGCTCCTTGAGGAGAACCAGGTGCATTTGAGCTGCTTTTTCTCTTTGTAATTCCAACATGATGTCAGGATGCTGGGCAATCTTACAGCCTTTTTGTTTATCCAGTGCAATATCACTGCGAATAATGTCTGCAGCACAAGTGAAAAGAGAAAAAAATGTCACACACTCAACTTCCAACTTTACCAAAGTAGCCAAAATTTACTTTAAAACCAGGTAACATTATCACTGTGCATAATATATTCATATAGCACCTTACAGTCTTGAGTTTCTTTCCATATAATCTTATGTATCCACTTAGACCTATTTCCCTGACAGGCAACATTGCCACTTGCCACTCTTTCCTTTTTTCTTATGAAAAGTTTTGCCTAGAACAAATATTAACACAATCTGTTCCACAGAGCACATCTGTATATCATGTCCTGTTAAGTATTGCCAGTGGCCCTTTTTGCATAACAACAAAAGCAAGGAACAACAGCTGCAGTGTAGGACCTAAAACATACAAGACATGAACTCTTAAAGATTTGGTGTAAAGATTTACATAAAGATCTTGGATTGGGACTGGTAGGGCCAAGTTCAATTTTATTCTAAGCCATGCAAGGTCAGTGGCTGACTTTGGGCCAGTTACCATCTCTCAGTCCAAACTACCCCTCAGGACTGTGAGAAAAACCTGGAGGAAAGGAGTGTTAGATACACTATCTTTCACTCTTGGATGAAAGGTGGGATATAAATCTAATCAATATATTTTAAATATAGCATGGTTCAGAAGCCAGGAAAACAATATTTTAATTTGCTGTAATATTTTACCCATTTTTAATGAGATCTCGCTATTAAAAAATTGCATTACAATATATTGGTTAATTCTACTGAATCATAGAATGTATGAACCGGAAGGGTGATATTGTCCAGTCTACTAAGCCATCTCTCTCAGGTAGTCATCCAGTCCCCATCTGAAAATCTCTAGCAAGGGGAAGTTCACTACTATACTAGACAGACCATTTCACTGCTTAACAACTTACTGTCAAGAAATTCCTCTTAATAATCTCTTTTCTTTTAATTTCAATTTGTTGATCTTTGTCCTCTCCTCAATTTCATCAGAGAACAGGTCTGTCCTTTCTAGCATGTGACAGCCTTTTAGGTGCTTATAGACAACTCTCATACTTCTTCTCAGTCTTCTCTTTGGGAAACTAAACATGCCCAACACCTTTAACTGTTCTTTATAGGGTTTGGCTTCCAGACCTCTTATCATCCTAAGAGCTCTTTTCTGAACCACTCTGACTTCTCCACGTCCCTTTGAATGTGCACAGCACAGAAGAGACACAGTACTCCAAGTGAAGTGTAATGAGTACAAAACTATTACCACCTATGATCCAGATACTTGTAACACTTATATTAAGACAGCTCAAAATTACATTGGCCTTTTTAACAGCTGTATCAAACTGCTTGCTTATGTTCAGGTGTTCCAGTAAGACCTACTAATCCTGTATTATGTATCTGATTTTTGCTACCTGGATGCAGGACCATACACACGCCGCTGTTGAATATCATCCTGTTGGATTTACGCAGGTTATTCCAGGGAAAAGAAATCTGAATTTTGGAGCTGATCTTCACTTCTAGTCCAATAGCCTCATTCCACAAGCTAAATGACCAGATTATTGGAAGTCTTGGCCTCAGGTTACTGCTGGTAAATGCCAGATCTGTATATAGTAAGGCTATGTACATCCACAGACCTGACATGTATTACCAGGGAAGCAGTGTCACCCTCTCTAGAATCTGTTTTCCTTAGATTTGTTTCCTACATAAGTCATGATGCCAAGATAGGGGAGAGAGGCAGGGAGAGAAATACTGATCCTTAAAGAAAGTCTGGTGACAAGCAGACGCTTTGCTCATAAGGTGTTGAGCTGTGAGTGCCTATTTATGATACTGGACTGTAAGGACAACCTGGATATTCTGCTTGTTCCACCCACTTTGCTATACAACAGAGGCCTTTCCTAGACCCCTGAATTTCATCTCCAGGCAGGTGTTGGAGTCTCCATGGTATATAGTGCTGAGGGCTTTTAGTATCTAGTCCCTGAAATGGAGTTCAAGTAGAATTCAGGAGTTTGTGGCCTTCATGGTAACCATGGCATGTCCAGAATAATTTCTAGCCTGACATACATGAGTGGTCATGTATTAAACTTAGTTTTCACCTCAACACAGTTACATTATTTTCTGGAAATAGAGGACATCATTGTTAATCCTTTGTCATAGTCAGATCATTCCTGGGTTTGCCTTATGTTAGTTGCTACTTCAAACCCCCACAAGGCAGGTAGACCCTTTAAATTGGTCTGCCCAAGATACATTATGGATCAAATGGATTCCAACACTTGGAGGTTTTTCCAGCAAGAGTGCCTGACCCAGATCTGGAAAACAGAGGTGACCATAGTACTTCACAAGCAGAGCTTCCCTGTTTGCTGATCTAGGAGTGCCTCTTGTTTACCAACTACTGAAGCAATAAGAGAGACACCTAGAGCATCAGTAGACTAGAAGCAAATTTGACCAAACAGAGGTAAGAGCTCACATTTGAGCCTCCATCATGGTGATAATGGCCCTGAAACATTCTTTCTTCTCCAGTCTTGTTGCATCAACAAATAGTGCAACATTTTTGTTTAGGATAACCCTTTTCTTTCTATGGGGTGAGAATTGGCAAGATTTGCCAACATGCTGCTGTAAGAGTTGTGGGTGACATTTCACCAATAAAATAACACACATTCTTTCAAATGTTGACTCTACAAGGGCAGAATATATGGAGACTTAAAATATTATCTAGGATTAATTCCATCCTCTGGATTTTCAGGAAGTAGATAGGATTCTGGATAATATGAGTACTCCTGCTCATGAACTGAATCCCTGCCCTGGTTCCTTTGAGAGGCCAGAGATGGGATTATCAACTGGAACAAGGAGGTTATTGTCAAACCTTCTAGGTAGTCCAGCCCAGGAAACCAAAATCATTAATACTAATACTAATACTGTAATTAAGGTTACAGTAACAGAATCTTGCAAGTCTGAAAGTGCTTCCCCCCTCCCCTACCTTTACATTCCAGAGAACTAGGGAGGGTCAATTCTGAGACACTTTCTCAAATTACATTTCTGGTTTGGGCTCAGATTTCATTTATCAGACCACTGTCTAGGCTGCAGCTCTTCCTTCTGTCTCTCAAGGTTATTTTCACAGCTCATAACAGTTATCAGTGTCTAATTAGGGAAAGAGGCACTACAACCAGCCTTGAAGAGATGATGGTACACCCTCTCCTGAAGAGGCATACCCAAGACCTAACCATTATACAACTACTGTCCTGATGAAGGCTATGGAAAATATGGTGGCCCTTCAGTTGCATAAGCTTATCTGGATCCTTTTCAGTCAGAATTCAGATCTGCTCAAAGAATGGAAACTGCACTGATCACACTGGTGGATAACCTGAAATGAGATCTGATAGGAGAGTACACCTCTCCCAGTCCTCTTAGCTCTCTCTGTGGCATCCAGTACCATTGATTATGGCATCCTACTGGACCAGCTGCAAGGTTTAGTATCTGGGGACACTGTTTTGCAGCGGTTCTGTTCCTTCCTGAATGGACAGTTCAAGTCCATGGTAGTGGGGGACAAAAGCTCAACCCATCAGTCACTCAAGTATGGAGTGCACAGGGTTCTTTTCTTTCTCCCCTGATATTTAATATTTACATGAAGCTGGAAAAGTCACCATCGGTTTGTGGTGATGTATCATCAAATATGCTGATGACACCCAGATATTCATCTCTACCCCAGGACATGCTGGTGATGCAGGCATTAAGTTCTGACCCAGTGCCTGGAAGCCATAAAGATCTGGATGAGGAAAAAACAGGTTGAAGCTGAATCACAGCAAGTTTGTTCAGAAACCATCTGGCTTTATCTCCACTCCAGGATAGTACTTCTTCCAAAGGAGCAGGACTATGACTTGGGACACTGCTGGAGGCCATGGCTAGGAGGGCTTTTGCCCAGCTTTGACTGGAGCACCAGTTGGGCTCTTCCCTAGAAGAGGTGGCCCTGGCCTTAGTGACCAATGCCTTATCACATCTCAGTTATATTACTGCAATTCACTTTACATGAACTGCCTTTGAAAACTACACAGAAGTTATTGTTGGTCGAAAATACAGCAACTTATCTGTTGGTCATTAAGAGATGCAGGCTCTGCACTGGCTACCAAGAGGCTTCCAGATAAAATTCAAAATGCTGGTTTTGACCTTCACAGCTTGGCACCTGGCTTCTCAGCAGGTCCATGTATTTCAAGCACATCTTGCCCATCCAGTGCATGTAGTCAGTTTAGGACACTGAAAGTTCCACTCCTGTGTGACATCCAGAGGACCTCAAGAACAACTTGTCATCAATGGCACCCACCTGGTAGAACAGCCTCCCAACAAAAATCTAGATAGCTCCATTACTCCTGATCTTTAAGAAAGCCTAAAAGATGGAACTATTCAGGAAAGCATTTATTTAAGTTCTGTCATCAGTATGCCAATTATTGCTATTATTTCTGGTTATAATAATTTATAGATTTTTGCAAGTTTTGAGGTTTATTATATTCTGTTATGTTATGATTATTCTGGCTTTTTATTGTATACTCTTATTATGTTACGATCATTTTATTGAGTCCATATGGAGTATATTAAGTAAATTTTGAAATAAAAAATATTCAAGCTTGTAAGTCATTTTGAACTAAAAGTCAAGTTTGTAAGTCATTTTTAATTGTATCTGTATCCTCTAATTATTAATCAATGCCCCCCAGTTTGGCATTATCTGCTAATTTAATCCCTTCCATGTCACAGTGAGGGCTGAAATAACTTCTAACGCTACTTTTTTTAACCATGGATTCAGACATTTGGCAATAAATACACATTTATAACTGTTATTTGTTTTTTTTTAAATATAATTTTATTTTAAAATTTTAGAAAGAATATAAAAAACTAACAAACTAATATAAAGTAAGAAAAGAAAAAGTAAAAGAGATCAAAGAAAGAACAAAAAGTGTGAAAACAAAGAAAAAAGAAAATACAAAGCAGTAGCTTCCGATATTCTTTACAGCAGTTATAAGTATATTTATAAGTTTACCTCTTCCTCTATGGTTACAACCTATCTCTATTTTTTCTATAATCTAGTCTGTTTGTCAAAACCATAAATTATAAGTTCATTTTTTTCTGTTTCATGCAAAAAGTGTATAAGGGGTTTCCAGTCAGCAATAAATGTAGATATTGTATTTTCTCTAATCAAAGCAGTCAGTTTGGCCATTTCAGCAAATTCCATCATCTTTACCAACCATTCCTCCACTGTAGGTAGTACCGAGTCTTTCCATCTGTGCACATATAATAATCTTGCTGCAGTTATCATGTATAAAAACAGAGTTCCATGTCCTTTTTCAGCGGTTTATCTATCAGTCTCAAAAGAAAAACCTCTGGTTTCAATTGTATATTAACATTTAAAATCTTCTGAATTAGTGTATGTATGTGAATCCAGAATTTTTGAGCCTTTTTACATGTCTACCAAGTGTGATAAAATGTCTCTTAATGCTGTTCACATTTCCAACACACACTTGAAATGCCTTTATACATTCTAGATAATTATCTGGCATTATGTACCAATGATACATCATTTTATAAAAATTCTCTTTAAGATAATAATGTAAATTTCAACCCTTTTAACCACATATTTTCCCACTGATCCATCTGTATATTATAACCAAAATTCTTAGACCACCTTATCATACATTCTTTAACCTGTTCTTCCTATGTTTCAAATTTTAACAAGAGTTTATACCTATATTTAGCAATTATATGTTCATCATTGGTACACAATTGTAATTCAAATACTGTCTTTGCTCTATACCATAAGTCTTTTTATCCATTTTGAATCTTTCTGATAACTGTAAATGGGAAAACCATTGACAACTATACCCTTCTGCCATTAGTTGCTCTTTTGATTTAATTTTATATTCCCTTTGATGATTTTCCAGTAATTCCTGGTACGTTAGCCACTTGTCTTTGCCTGCTGTTTCTCTTCTGTGGAATGCTTCTTGTGCTGAGATTCACAGAGGTGTTTTCAGGCACAGCCTGTGTTTATATCTATTCCATATATTCAGTATGGCACATCTAATAAAATCATTTTTAAAATCCACATTAATTTTTACTTTCTCATACCATAAGTATCCATGCCATCCAAACCTCAGGTCATGTCCTTCTAGCTCTAAAAGTCTCTTGTTTCTCAGCAATAATCATTCTTTCATCGAGACCAAACAACAAGCTGCACCATCTCAGTTCTTCTGGAACTCAAATATAACCTGGCCTACTAGATTTGAGTTGGTGGGTATGTAAATGTGTAAAAGAGTGGAGTTTTTACTTCAGAAAGTAAAGATAAACAAGCTGCACTGATCTTCTTAGATGCAAAGAAGGCTTTTGACAATTTGAAATGGGCTTCCCTATTAAAGTTTTGAAAGATATGAATTTTGGAGAGAACTTTATAAAATGGGTAAGGTTGATTTATACTTCACAGGAAGTATAAATCATATGTATTCATATATACATATCATAAAGGAATGAATATAAATCTAAAAGCATTATTGATTTCATTGTGTATAATGAAAGACAGAGAATTAGTGAAGAATTCAAGGGTGATGAGAAGTGCATAGAAGCCTGTGGAGTTATGCTAACAGGAAGTATGAAAAGGAATGCTTTATGGAATGATGAAATGAAAAAAGTATGGATTAAAAAAATGCATATGAGCAAATGATTGATAATCTCTATATATATATAAATAAAAAAGACAGTTGCAAAGAACATAGTCAAAGAGAGCAAGGAACAATTAAAGTTAAAAGGCAAAGAAAATGCAAAGCAATTTTTATGGAAATAAAAAATTGTTCTGGAAGTGAATAAAGAGGGTTTAACAAAGAACCTCCAGAACAGAGAATGGAATTAAAAATAGAAGGGGTAAAATGATTTGGGATGAAGTAATGCTGGAAGGAGTATATTAAGATTTGTATGGGAATAATAATCATATGTTGAATAGTATGACTGAACAAATGCCATCAAAAAATAATTATGAAAAAGAAGACATAAATGCTGAGAATGTTGAAAAATGACAAGGCTGCAGATGGTATAACCAGAGTACTCTGAAAATATGATTTGCAAGGGCAGAAAGGCATAGAGAGGTATAGTGCATGGCATGGATATAAACTAGACTGAGTTATATTTCCTATTCTATTCTTTCCTATACCCCAAAAGCAATAGCATGATGGGTATGTATGTTGGGACAGTTTGTTATCATAGAAAGATGTGAAAAACATGCTTTCCAGGAAACAGTCTGTGGCTAGTTGAAAAGGTGATAGATAAAAATGAAGTATTGCAACATGATAGTCTTTCAGTATGAACTATGGAAATTGAATAGATGAATAGATCCTGAGGCATTATTGATGCTGTGATTTGTGCACTAATCTATCCACACTTTTATTCTCTTTCTTGGATCATAATATGCTGTAATCCATTAGATTTTTATCCATTCCCCAATTCATATCATTAGGGAGTATTAGGGAAAGGAAACAAATGGAAGTCCCAGTGTACGCAACAGTGATGGCACCCAAAGAAAAATTATTAATGAAAATATACATTTGGCAGTGGTAGAGACACTGTTTCATGTGTTGCCACTTTTCTGAAAATAAAATAATAGTATTTTCACACATACTGTTATAACATAGAAAGGCAGAAGTTTCCCACTGAAAATTTCTCAGAAAGAAAAATGCTTCAGACTGAAGCCCCAGCTTAATTCCTGTTTTGTGCTTTCATTACATGTTGACCCTAGAATGTACCCACAAGAATCCACCAGTGTAGATGTAGTGGAATTGAATAGCTTATTTGGGGGTACACTCAGTTATCTCCATCTGCTGCCACCTATGCTACTTGAAGGCTGATAGTTTGTCCTAGGGCTTTGGAGTATCTGAAGATCCTCCGGTAGAGGGGAACACCTCAAAAAGCAGCAGGCTTGGTCATCTGATGATATTAGACTAAATCAGAAGTTTAAAATATCAGAATACCCTTGGATTTTTCTTTTTCTGATAGCAGGATTGATAAGCATCATTTCTTATATTGCCCCGTTCTTATACTGTTCTTGAAGCTTTCTAGAGAGTGAAAGATGCTGCTCTGACCACCACCAAACAACATTCTTATATCATTTTTTCTAAGTATTTCATATTATATCATGAGTCTTTATGAAGAGCCTATAACAGAACCTGAGGACCTTTCATCTAAAACTCAGAACTGCATTCATTCCTATTCATATTGTCATTTGGAACTAGAATATTTTGTAATTAAATCAACAGCATTTCCATCCCTTTCCTCAGACATGTGTTGAAGGGCTCTGTCCTCCTGAGAGAAGACCGATGCAATCAAGGAATTAAACAATTCTGTCATCTTGTTCTTCCCATTATTACTTCCCAACTTCCCTATACAATGGAACACTGCTTTCCTTAATTCCTTTTGCTTTGAACATTTCCCCCAAGCCCTCATAATTATAACTTGGATAGTAACATCAGCACTATAGAAAGCAATAATACCTATTTTAAATTAGGTTATAAATAAAGCCTTCAAGATTATTCTATTAAACACTTTGCTGTTGATTTGTATACTTTTGATTCTGCATAATTATCTGAAAAACATTCTCTATTACCTTTTCCTTATAACAATATGGCCTTTTGATTGCATTATGAACAGAAATTTTCTCTGTATTCGTGTCTCTGCATATGTTTGTAGGTGCATGCACATAAATTTGTGGGTGCAAATTAAGAATGTCACTTAATACATCTCATAAAATATGTTCTATCCATGACAAAGTAGGTTATGATAACTATTAGACTAGCCTTCCCCAACATGGTGACCTCCATACACATTAGACTTCAGCTCTGAGGTAACCACCGCAGTCTCAGTGCCATGCTCAGCCCAAAAAACAGACTAGAAAGTGAAAAGGTATGCTTGAAGCTGATGAGCACTGATTTGCACAACAAACATTTGCAAAATGAAATATTGGAGACCAACATATAGGGAGCAAGGAACTTTATATGCAACTAAAATTTTGTGAGCAGATGCTAAACAACCACAATTTTAAATCCCTCAATGAACAAACAACTTAATAATCTTGATCAGACAGAGAACTTCTGGAGCTGCCTTTTTGTATAACTGGAGCACTGGGCCAGGGCTTTTCTCCATATAGTAAAAATGTATAATTTAAGTTCCTTAGTTTGGACAATAGACAACTCTTGCTTAACAGCTGATGATTTGTGAACATGCCCTAAAGGCACATGGGGCTTTATGCTCGCATAAAGGAAAATCAGAAAGTGCTATGCTAACAGTTATGCTTGACCTCATCCTATATTCAAAGACATTGTATTTCCCAATATTCATGAGATATATCATTTCTACTTTTCCATCCCCTTTACAACTTCCCCACAAGTGCATTATCCTCTCTCCATCATAAAACTAAGAGAAGGAAGAAAAGAAAACTCATGCGGGCTAGAGTTGGAAAGCAAACTACTAGTGTGCTTTCTCATTTCCAATTCCATGTTGCCTATCTCTACTTTAAATTTTGTGTACATGGACAAAAATTAATATGTACAAGTAAGCATCCATATTTTAATATAACTATAAATAATGCTCAAATGAGAAGGGATTTCCACCTGCCTCTCTTCACAGCATAAATTAGAAATACTTTTGACCCAACAGAAAAGTTTGAGAAAGATAATTATCAATCCAATGTGAGTAATATCTACAGTAGCCTGCCCACCCTGTTGTCCTCCAGATGTATTAGATCCCAATATCCAGGATGATGGGAGTTACAGTCCAGCAGGTCTGATGGACAATAGGTCAGAAACAGCTGGTATAGCTAAATGAATTTAGCTTGTACTTTCTTCTAAAAACAATATTTTAAGTGCCCATGGCACAATGCCCATGGTCAAGGAATAGAGGTAGTATGATATAACAATCAAGTGGTAAATTTCACTTTATCAACTAATTACAGGGTTTCATATAATACTATAAGTAAACATCAAAGTACATATCGTTTAGCATGTTGTGTGAATCCAGCCAATATGTTTGTGAGCAACAGTTTATGATTTAGTTTGTATGAACACAAGCATCTTTATTTGCTCACTGAATAAACCATAGTTAAGTATGCCATGGATTAATATGTTGTGGGATTACAGTATGAAGAAACTACAGCTTACTTATGTTATACAACTACGACTCTCAGCATCTCTCACCATGACCCTGCTGACTGGAGCTGCTGGGAGTTGCAATTCAACATTTGAAGGCTAATAGTTCCCCATTCTGATGCTATGTGAACAAGACACAGCAAAACTTGGGGGTTTATTCTCCACTTATCTTTTCTTCCCTTTTCTTGTGGCAGAGAAAGAAGGGAGAAGCACCTGCTAACAGTAATCAGAGTTTTCATGATTCTGAAAATTGAGGATCTGTCATTCTTTTAAGCAATGGTTTCAGAAACACAACATGATTCTTGCTTGTTCTCAATAATTAAACCAAACATTTCTTTTCTAGGTTTGGATGTGTCAAATAATAGTCTTGTGTTTAAAACCAGAAATGGATACTTTCATTCTCTTCCTCTAGGATGCATACACAATATCCTGAACTCAATATCCTCTTATGCAACAATTTGAGAAAAATAATAGATTTACTTCTGGAGATAGGACTGGAGAAACCTGCTGTTGGATTTGGTTATTGTACACTTTTGAATAGTCAGGAGACTGCATCCTTCTGCAGTCATTCATACTGCAGATTTATAGATGAATATGAAGGGAGCACACCCATGTGGCAGGTAGATGAGCTGCGGCTGATTGCAGGATGCAAACCCAGCCTTCGTGAACTGGAAAAATGAAGGGTTACCTAGGAGATGCCTGAATACTTTTGAGACCTTCACCCTGAGACACTAATTAGTTTAGAAATTCTGTCTGTTTTCAGCAGTGATACAAAGGATCTTCTGCAGTTTTGCTAGGGTTCCATATCTTCCTAAAAATGTTTTAGCTGATGATCTCCTTTTCAATTGCAAGAGTTCATTCTAGTAAATGTTGGTACATCCCACATCAATTTATCAACATTCTTTAAAATGGTGTTAGATCAGATCAAATTCAGCCAGCCTGAGGTAGAGGGAGTACATTTATCCATTAAAACAATTCCCCTCTAGAGGCAGAGCTGTGCATTCTTTTGGGGTGCCTATGGATCTGAACAATTATTTTCCAGGAATTATATCTGCTGCATAACAACAGCCCAAAGACTAGTTTGAAAACTTTGTTGAAACTTTTGGGAATAATATCAAATGAATTATAAAATAAATTTTAATTGCATGTTCTGGTTGATCAAAAACCTTTCAACTTATGAAAATAAGTGATGCCCAGCAACAGTAGAACTGAGATATCCTGCTGGGATCAAGCCCACTCTTTTAGTCATCAGACAAGACAGCCAGTAAATGGAAAGTTGTAAAACTATGAAATAGCAAGTTTAAAAGGTTATGGCCATTAAAATTGTTTCTATGATTTCTCCAATCTTCCTGGCCAAGTTTGTTAGAGTTCAGTGATTCAGATTTTGGACTTTGGCATACAATCAGATAATGTGAGAGCTTTGCCTTAAGAAGTGTTATGCTAACTATCCTAATATAGGGAGCATACATTTGTTCTGGTAAATGTTCCTGTCTTGAAGCATATTAAAAGGCTTAGAAACCAGAATTAATGCAAAGGGGGTAGTTTCCTGAATAGAATTTTATCTTGCCCATAAAAAATACAGTTCTCCCTCCTATATTTATTATTAAAATACTTCTTAAAAATAACAATTATACGATTTCTAAATACTTAGTCAATTTCTTTGTTCAGTGTATCTTCTGATGTGCTAATATCCCAAGTAAAGTTTTCCTCAAGTCATACTTAACTCCTAGTAGTAATTTGATAGACGGGGGAACCATACTGAGCAGTAATACATTTATTTGTTTATTTCTTTTGATTTCTACAGCTGTCCACTAGTACATAACTCTGGACAAGCTTACAAAGATTAAAGCAATATAATATTTAAAACAGAAATAAAAACAACCATAAGGGGGGAAGAAATCATCACAACAGACCACAACAGTCATACTGGGGGAAGAAACCATCACAACAGACCACAATAGACCACTCAGCCGTCAATAGACACATAGAGATAAACCACATTTACACACCATTCAAAAGAGACAATTAAAAAGCTAAGAAGGAAACAAAATAACCAGAACCCATCCTTTCCAGCAACCTATACCCAGATAAGCAGGGATTAACACCAGACAAACAATCAAGCAGAAAACAATACCCTAATCAGGAACTATCAAGGAGAAAACCATATCCCCACCAACAAGGGCAGAGGCAAGCTACTGCATATAAACAGGGAGCAAACCCCACACTCACTACTAGTGATGATGTTACCTAGATGGGGAATGAAACATCTGCAAGCAAACAACAAAGCTCAGAGAGCACCAAGGACTCCACAGACTACTCTGTATCTATGAAAAAGACTGGGGTGTCTGGTCGATCAGAAGCTGAACAGGAGCCGACAAACTGATGTAGTTGCAAAACAAACCAACTAATCAACCAGCCCAAATGCAGGTCTAAGATTCATCAACAGTAGTGACA
This sequence comes from Candoia aspera, assembly GCF_035149785.1. Taxonomy (NCBI): domain Eukaryota; kingdom Metazoa; phylum Chordata; class Lepidosauria; order Squamata; family Candoiidae; genus Candoia; species Candoia aspera. The sequence goes on along the minus strand of NC_086158.1, from coordinate 46,096,654 downwards.
AGATCAAGAGAAATAAGGCCAACTCATGATTTGCAGAATAGTGTGTTGAGTTTTTTAGTTTCTAAGACTTCTTCATCTAGCAAGATAATTTGAAAAAAAAATGTAGAAAAAAAAAAGACAGATATGAAAATTGTGACTAGAGCTTAAGTCATGCTGGCATGAAGTCTTATTAGACTTTTTCCAATTCAGACAGGGCTTAAACATAAATGACTATTTTGCACTTCACCATCGTTATTCCTTCATGTCTGATGAAAAGCTCTAGAAATTAAAAAGTTTACATTTTGAATGTATTTTGAGTTTAAATAAACAATTGTGGCCAAAGAAAGCTAACAAGCAAAAACATTACTGATTCCAGATCATTAAATTTTAATGTTATGCCTTTTTAAAAATTTATTTGCTTGGTTTTATCCAACCTTTGTACGCAATTAAATAGTAAAGGTGGATAAAAAATTTAATTTAAAAGTAATTACTTTTGGAAATTAAATGGCTCAGTATGTGAAGATTGCTAGAAGCCATACTCCATGGAATCATGAGGACTTTCGAAAGCAGCAACATCCTTGGATCAAAACGACCCTTGCATAAGAGGCTGAGTCTAAATAAAAAGCTAGCCATAAGCTACAGTGTACTACAACTGAGTATATATAGCACCCTGACGGCTTATACATGCTGCCCTGTTGCCCCATTGCCAAAATGGGCAGGCAACTGTTGTCGGAGGGCAGAAACAGAGGTCATTGCCTCTATTAATCCCCATTCACCGTCAAAGTGACTTCAGGGTACATCTTTCTGTTCCACTTCCAAAGCATTCTCTTTCGTGTTATGTTGCCTCAAGTGTTCCTGCCTGCTTCAGATAGCATGCTTCAGTTTGTTACAGGCTAACCCTAGCAGTTCACTGGCTAGTTTGCAAAGGGAAAGAAAGCCCCTTCAACTGAGTTAATGTTACTACATTCTCTAATATCTTTTTGAAACTGTCTTTTACCATGAATTCTAAAATAGTAGAATGATTATATCACTTTATAAACAGAAGGTTGTTTGAAACCTGCCAGAAATGTTGTTTTAATTACTATTTTTCTTTCTCCAAGCTTCCTACTTTTCCTGTGCTTTAAAAAAAAAACTAGTGATATACTGTTTCATCATTTTTCCAGTAATCTGAGGACACTAATGGTAATGGTAGCTCTAAAAGACATTAGAAAAAAACAGGCTGGTAAGGGAGAATTTAAAAGAAAAAAAAACGCTGCTTGTTGTGCCTATATGTATATGCATTTTTATGCGTTTACTTTATATACTGTATATACATTCTAATTAACTTTTTATATGCAGGGTCAGCTGTAGGGTAAGTCCGAGTAGGGCCTTGCCTAGGGCACCAAAGCTTAGGTCCCCTCCTTCTGAAAACAAAAGCCACAAGAAAATGTGTTCATCCACCTTTAAAAAATCAAACTTTTGTATTAGTACAGGATTTTAGGTATTTTTGCACTGAGGCTTAGCAATTTTCCATTGACTATAGTTGGCAACTCTGCTCCAGCGTTGCAGTGAACCAAGCTGTAGTTGCCAAGGTCATGTCACACTGAGCAGTTGTTAAATTAATCATTTTACAACTGCAAATCTTCACATTGGTGGGAGGTAGTGCCATCAGTCAATGTGGTTAGGTACTCCATATACTCTTGAGCCAGTACTGTGTGTGTGTGTATTTTACTTGTATATATTTATAACTATAAATCTACCTACATACACACATACACAATTGCTAATTGCTTTCCTTCCTAGAAGAAAAAGGTGGGTGGGCACAGCAGCAGGGGAATTATCCAGTTAGAGGAAATGGTAGCCTACTATCCAGGCATAACATCTTTCAAGTTATTAAATGCCGCAGTATAGCAAGATTTTCTTAAACCAGCTTGCAGTTAAACTGGCATGAGCACAGTGGAAGCAGCTTAAATAGTAAGCACGAAGTCAAACCAAACAAACCACATAATGGCTAAGCTTGCTATGTGAAAATAACTTTTTGATATAACATCTGCAAGATCTAGGTTTGATATATGCTGCTCTTTGTGCTCTGAATTCTGGGCAGACTAAGAGCTACCACTGCTGTTGGTTAAGCTTTAGATAGCAAGCTAATATCCAAAGGAATTTTCCACTATAAGATTGGATTCACACACTGCATTAAGCAATAGGTTTTAATAATGCCTTATTGACTAAGCTATAATGAAGGATCATATATAATCCTTAGCCATAAACAATAATTAAAATTTTCAAATACTGGATCACACTGAGCCAAAGCCAAACAACCTATGGTTAAAACCAAACCATAGTGAAGCCAACATTAGTATAAGAAACCCAACTATAATTTCTTTGAATATATCATATCTGTCTGAACTGTCAAGATTTTGGATTAACCAATATCACCTTGAACAACAGCCTAATAGTATATACAATATTTCTTACAGTTTGTTTTTTTTACTGTCCAAACCTCATGAAATCTATATGCATATTTATATTGGTTCATATAAATATGTTGTCCAAATATTCCCACTTGCAATCTCTAGAATTTCTGAATTCCTTATAAAGGTCCTGTTTTTAATAGAGAAATAGAACTACCGACTAATATTTTTAAAGCATCAAACTATCCAACAATTGTGTTTTAAACTAGTATCATTTAGCTGTTTAACAGGATTTTTATTCGTTTAAAATACAATTGTTGGATAGCTTGATGCTTTAAAAATATTACTCAGTAGTTCTATTTCTCTTCACAACAGCTGAGTGATATAAACCTAATATCCATTTACAAAAGGTGTAGCTTAATGGTAAGGTCAGCATAATGTCACAGGTCAAATCTCTACAACATATCTTCACTTAGGAAACTGGCAGCTAACAACTGTGAACAAAAGAAATTTCTGACTGAGATTCTTGACTGCCATTGACAGGTATGTCAAGCAGGGGGTGGAAAATAGTTTGAGATTAACTAACAGATCTCTGGATCATTCCACAGTCAGTTACAAGAATTTCTGACTCTATTTTTTTTAGCAATAGCAAAAACAAAATAATTTTTTTCTACCTAATTAGATTGCTAAAATGAAGAAAGCACAGAGTAACTAGGAGTAGATTGTATGTGGAATGGATTATGAGCTCAGTTCAGTTCTGTTATTGAAAACACATTTTTGGTTCAAAATGTATTCAGAGATTTTTTTAAAATCCTACTTTTTCAAGCTAAATATACAGTATATATTGTATATCTACTCTGGATGGATATTCTGGAGTACTAATAAAAACAGAAGAGTGATTCTTAAAACTGACATTCAGCCTTTGGAGTAAATGATACTGTTAGATAGTTTCATGGATTTAAAGTTTCTGAGCAAAATCTGCAAGGTAATATTACCCCAAAATATTTTCAAACAGATGTCTGATGTGTTAGAAAGTATGTTTTAGAATTAATGGAATGTTTTAATGGGTCATAAAGCTAAATGCTGCAATTATATTGCTTTTATTGTATATTTTTATTGTTCTATACATTGCTCTGTACAAGGAAAAATAATATATAAATAAATAAATAACACATTCAAACAACACATTCACTTTTATTACACAGTATGTCAGTATAGATGGACTGCAGATTACTGGATAAAGATGCTTATAGATATATTTCAGAGTCCCCCAATGGGAGGAGATGGGCGGGGACAAATTAGATAGATTTCAGAATGAATGTTTCTATGCCACTTTTCACATTTCTGGGGAAGAAAGAGAACAAGAGCTACTTCAGGCAATTCCATATTAAACTCCTTGTCTCCCATCTTATTCTGATGCTACAATAATCAAAGCAACAAGAGAACAGGGCTGTTCTTTGGTTCCTACCTTCCCCTGTAAGTCCATGGAAATTTCCTAACAAGGAGGAGCTGATAATTTAGTTTCAGAGAAACAAAAAGCAGCATCCTAAAGATGTGTTAAAAACTAAAAGGAAGGGGAGAGAAACTTTGTAGTACTGTACTGTGGGCAGGTGGTGGGAAAGCAAGGGGAGAATGCTTCACCCAGCCTGGGCAGAAACTGAAAGGATACCTACAGATGAAAGGGTTGAATGGAGCATGAGCTTCGAATGTTGAGGATAGTTCACTCACTTAAGAGGCCATCACTGGATAAACCACAAGATTATAAAAAAAGTAGATTAACATGGCAGCCCAGGGCACTGACCAGCTGCTGGATGGGAGAAGGCATACAGGCACTGCAGCTAATTGGAGCTGGGCCTGCTACTAGAATGGAACAGAACACAGGAGATTATCTATTGTGAAGGACTTAAGATGGCTCAGGTCAGAAACTGCAGTTTTAAATCAAAGCTGGAAAACAGAGGCATGGGGTACATTTTCAACCGGTTGGGAATTGGAAGAAGATAGCATCATTTATTCCTATGCTCAGGAAGCAGTGCCTGAATTGGTGATGAGATAAGCAGAAAGTGTGGATCTGCCCATAGTTGATATTTGCATTCATGTAACTTGAGGCACCTTGACAGAAGACATCTTCCTGTTTTTGGATGAAAATGGCCTGTGTGCACATTTTTCAGCCAAAAGAAATAGACAGGAACTGAACATGTTCTCAGAAGAAATGTTTTCAATAAATGACATCACAACACAAGGTCACAACTCAGGATGGCTCTACAAACCAGACCTACTGCAGGCGATCTATTCACTCTACTGGCTTGAAAAATAACTGTTAGCCTTGCTTGCCACATGTTCAAACAGCTTATATTTCCTTTATACAAGAATGTTCAAATTTCTCACAAAAAATTCCCACAAGTACTTTTTAAAAAAAATTAAGAATTCTGAGCATGCAGCAGGAAGACAGAATGCAGAGTGAATAACAACAAGTTAATTTCAGTGCATATTCTTTGGATTTGCAAGAATCAATTATGTTCAAACTGCTGGGTATCAATGGGAGAGGTTTAACCTAGGCCTGTTTTCTAATCAATAGAGTTCATAGTTAGTTTTTCACATGAGGTTTAACCATTCCATCAAAATAATTCTAAAGAAAAACATGCACCTATTTTAGAAAGCTTTGCTGCAGAAGATGCATCCTCACCTCCAGATAAGAGAATGGAAAAGTAATTGTTAAACTGTGCCTACTGCATTTATGCAGATGTTTAGTCATTGTAAGGATTTTAAACAATCTGCTACTCCATTAATTGGGTGCTTTTTGTAAGCAATGAAAAGGATTTTAAAACATTTAAATCTTTTTGACATACATCTAGATAAATCATATCTTCCTTTAAGCTTGAGCAAAAAGGTCACACTATAATTTGCTGCTTAAACAAATAATCCAAGGTGGTAATACAGATGAAGCATATTGCATCATGTTGATTATTTCTATGAAAATTTGGCAGAAACATCAATAAGAGACAGAAAGTAAACCACTTTTCCTAACAGATATCAACATACTTGGTGGTACACAGCATTTCAATTTTTCATTACTAGAAAATCCTAGATGCTAATATAGTACTCTTTAAGAGAAGGAGGCCATCAACTTCCAAATATTTATCCTTTTCCTAAGGGAACTTACAATATTTCCACTCCCACAGTTTCAATTATCATTGGATGAGTTAAAGCCCATACCTTATATATCACAATCCTGATTTGAATTGAGGAGAGTACTGTGAATGCTGGCCTATTTTATTTTAAAGCAGTTATACAGTAATGGACTACACTCTTGGAAGCACCCGTTAGGGATCATTATGAATAACAAAAAACGTAACCGCTAATTGGGCATTATGAAACCATTTGCTCTCTCTCAGGCAGTGTAATGATTGCCCTAGCCCAAATACTCAGACTCACAAGAGGCTGCTATATGAAATCTGATTTATTAAGGAACTAAAGGCAAATACAGAGAAAGCTGAGAATGAGCAAAAGCGCGCCAAATACAAACTTAAACCCTTGGTGCAAACGTATCCCGCCTCCCTCGTAACAGCCCCGCCCGGCACAGGTGCTAGCAATCGTCAGAGTTGCTAGCCTGGGAAAGTAACCTTGAGCGCAGTAGATAATGCAAATACATTCCAGAGCAAAGCCAAAAGATAAGTACTCCCATCCTCCCGAGAAAGATGAAACACGCATCCTGCTAATGACATGCAAAACGTTACGATGTATCAAAGACATTGAAACGGCGAACATGACATACCGCCCCCCTAAAAAAAACTCTAGGGACCCGGCTTAGTGGGATAAGCAGAGTGGAAACGGGCAACTAGGACAGGGGAAGCCACATCTGGTGCAGCGACCCACTCTGGATGAGGGAAATGTTTCCAACGAACTAAGTATTGCAGAGTATTGCGAAGGCGTCTAGAGTCCAAAATTTCTTTAACTTCAAAGTGTTGCTGACCGTCAATCATGATGGGGGTTGGAGGTGGAGGTTGGCGATGCCAGCGGTCAGAAGGAATAGTCGGTTTGAGCAAACTGCAATGAAAAACAGGGTGTAAGCGTTTGAGGTTATGAGGCAAGTCAAGTTTAAAAGTCACAGGGTTGATTTGAGCGGTAATTGGGAAAGGACCCACAAATTTAGGAGCCAACTTCTTGGAAGGTTGTGAGGACTTTATGAACTTGGTGGAAAGGTAAACCGAGTCCCCTACTTGAAACGCCGGCTGAGGAGCACGCTTCCGATCAGCATACTGTTTGTAATCCAATTGTGCCTCAGCTAGTGCCTTTTGAATCATTGGCCAGGAGTCTGCCAGTTGCGACGCCCAATCACCCGGAGTGGCCGATCCGCTCGAAGGCTGCGGTAGATCAGGGATAGGTACAAAGTCTTTGCCTTGGGCCACCCGAAATGGGGTTTGGCCGGTGCTTTGATGCACTGCATTGTTGTAAGCCACTTCGGCAAAAGGGAGGAGGTCTACCCAATTGTCCTGCTGGTAATTCACAAAAGCTCGAAGGTATTGCTCTAGAGTAGAATTTAAAGCCTCTGTGGCCCCATCCGTCTGGGGGTGCCAAGCCGTGGACAGGGCTTGCTTCGTTCCCAACAATTTGAGGAACGCCCGCCAAAATTGTGAGGTAAATTGTGTGCCCCTGTCCGAAATTAAGCGGGAAGGACATCCGTGTAGCCTGTACACGTGTACTAGAAACAGGCGGGCCAATTGACGTGCCGACGGAATGGACACGCAAGGGATGAAGTGGGCTTGTTTTGAGAAATAGTCTTTGACCACCCAAATGACAGTTTTGCGTTGACTGGGTGGTAATTCAACAATAAAGTCCATGGAGATTTCATCCCAGGGGCAAGAAGGGGCAGCCACCGGCTGCAGCAGTCCTTGGGGCTTCCCCACCTTGCGCTTAGACATCGCACAAACAGTGCAGGAGGCAATATAGTCTTTGACATCCTTACGTAATGTGGGCCACCAGAACTGCCTCCTAACAAGGTGCAAGGTTTTTACAAAACCGAAGTGACCTGCCAGTTTGTCATCGTGTGAACGTAGTAACACCTCTTTTCTGAGGCTTTCAGGGACGTAGAGGCGGTCGGATTTCCAAGCGAAGCCTCGGTCGAAAGTAACATTGTTTTTATTTGCAAGCAACCAAGTATCTGTTTTCAGTTCTTTTAGAAACTTTTGTTGCAACTGGGAAGGAATTGACAAAGCGCTCGGCTGGGCGGCGTCCGCAGCGGGTGGCTGCTGCGCGCGCGTTTGGCTACGCGTCACAGCCTGCATACCCAATTGGGGCGCTGTCCACAGGGTGCTAACCACTTCTGGCGCTGCCCCCGAGTCCTGAGGTTGCCTTGACAACGCATCAGCCAGGAAATTCTTTTTCCCCGGAATAAACTTCAAATGAAAATTGAACCGATTAAAAAATTGAGCCCAACGGACTTGTTTCGGGCTCAGTTTTCGAGGGGTGCTAAGAGCCTCCAAATTTTTATGGTCAGTCCACACCTCAAAGGGGTGATTCGCCCCTTCTAACAGATGCCGCCAAGCTTCCAACGTGGCTTTTACTGCGAATGCCTCCTTTTCCCATACATGCCAACGTCGCTCAGTCTCGGAGAACTTGCGGGACAAGTAGGCACATGGCTTGAGGCATCCTGTCCCGTCTTGTTGCATCAACAATGCCCCAATGGAATAATCGGAGGCATCTGCCTGCACCACAAAAGGTTTGGAGGGATCAGGATGTTGCAAAATGGGCTCTTTGATAAAAGCTGCTTTCAGCCGCTCAAACGCCGTTTGACAAGCAGGCGTCCAGCGCAACAGCGCCCCTGGATTCTTTACTCTCCGAGTATCTCCCACACCCTTAGTTCAGAGCAGTTCTGTTAGTGGCAAGGCAATTTCAGCAAATCTCCTTATGAATAATCTGTAGTAGTTGCTGAACCCCAGGAAACTTTGAAGTTGCCTGCGGGTGCGGGGGCTTTCCCAGTCCATGATAGCCTGCACCTTGGCAGGGTCCATTTCTATGCCTTTATCTGAAATTCTATACCCCAAATAGTCAATTTGTCTCTGGTGAAATGCACATTTAGACAGTTTGGCATACAATTCTGCTGATCTGAGTTTACTCAGCTCTTTTTTTACCAGAGACACATGCTCTTCCATGGTTTCAGTATAAATCAATACATCATCCAAATACACCAATACCCCTTTAAACAGATGTTCATGCAGTACTTCATTGATCAGTTGCATAAATACCCCAGGGGCCCCAGCCAAACCAAAAGGTAACACCTTATACTGGAAAGCTCCCAACGGGCAATTGAAGGCAGTTTTCCACTCATCGCCCTCCTTGATTCGTACACGATAGTAGGCTTCTCTTAAATCAAGTTTAGAGAAGATCTTTCCCTTAGCCAGATGTGACAACATGTCCTTGATCAATGGCAAGGGATATTTATTGGAAATTGAGACGGCATTTAATCCGCGGAAATCGGTACAAAGTCTCAATGTCCCATCCTTTTTGGGGCGAAAGAGAACCGGCGCCCCCACCGGTGAATTCGCCGGCTCGATGAATCCGCGCGCCAAATTTTTGTCCACAAAGTCTCGTAACAGAGTCAGTTCCTTTTGTGTCATGGAATAAATCTTTGGGTGTTGGGCACCAGTTCAATGGCACAGTCCGTCTTTCTATGGGGGGGTAATTGGTCGGCTTCCTTTTCGCCAAACACATCAGCAAACGTCCTGTACTCTGCCGGCAAGCCTTCCAGAGGAGGGGCCGGGACATGCGGAGTCGCAGCTGCCGCAACCCCCACCATCTCCTCTGGGGCACCCTTCCCCTCAGTCGCTTGGTAGAACCCATCCCTAAACGTGATAGTCCGGTAAACCCAGTTTATTTGGGGATTTTGCTGAACCAACCAAGGCACCCCCAACACCACCAAGGGACCCCCTACTGGAGCCACGACAAAAGACAAACCTTCCTGGTGGCTGCCCAGCTGCAAGGATACCCGCCCTGTGAAATGGGTGACCGGTTTGCCCCCTGCCATGGACCCATCCAGCTGTGTAAAGGCGATGGGTCGCTGTAAAGGGAAAGTGGGTAGCTCCAGAGCCGCTACCACATCAGGGTGCATTAGACACCGGGAACACCCCGAATCAATCATGGCCCATATTTCTATAGTCTTGGATTGGGAGCCCAACTTCAACTTCACCGTGAGAATGCGGTAACTGCCACTCACCGATGAAGGCTCGCGCCCTTCTTCCACCACCTGCCCTGCGGCGCCCTTTAAAGCAGGTGGCTGGCGTTTCCCGCCGGCTGCAGGATTTCGGGCTCACCCTCCTCCTCGTAGAACATCGCATCGTCTCCCACGGTTTCAGCCACCGCGGCTTTCTGCTTCCTCGGCAGGGCAGGGGACTTCGTCAGCGGCTTGCCGAGCCGTTCCTCTCCCTTTGCCTTCGGGCACGCCGCCACTCGATGCCCCTCTTTACCACATCTCAGACACAGGCCTTTCGCATACCGCTTCTCTCGCTCCTCATCCCAGGGTCGTTGTCCTGGTCTCCCCCCGGTGCTCGATGGGCGGCTGGGCTTCACCTCCCGCCCCGATTTGGCAGTCTTTCGATGGGCGAAGATCTCATGGGCATGCTCAGCCCTCCCCGCCAGTTGGATCCATTCGTAAAGCGTATATGGGTCGTCCCTCCCCAAGGACCAGCGCAGCACCTCTGTGTTCAGGCCGTCCTTGAATAGCTCGATGATGGTGGCTTGGGACCAGTCATCCACCTTCCCAGCAAGCGCTTTAAACTCCAGTGCATAATCAGCCACGGATCTTGACCCCTGCTTAAGTTCCTTCAGAGCTCGCTTTGCCCTCTCTTTCGCCAAGGGATCCTCGAAGTGTTGTCTCAATGCCCAGAGGAACTCATCGAATTTCTCCAGTTCAGGCGCTTCCGACTGGCACATCTGGACATACCAGTCTGCCGCCCTCCCTTTCAGCTTGGTGGCAATGGTGATGATCTTTGCCTTTTCCGATTGAAAAAGCGACCCCCATTCCTCCATGTAGGCTTTAGCATTCGTCAGGAAAAATGAGAGTTTGGTTGGGTCCCCATCAAACTTGACAGGGAAGTCTCTCATCCCGCCCCCCGCCGGGCTGCGCCCCGCCACCGGGGCTGCAGAGGTTGGTACCTCCCGGGCTCGCGGCGGCGCGGGGCCCGGGGGCGGCCGCGCCGGCGATGCTGCGATTTCCATCTGGACCGACTGGTCCCCCTCGCGCCTCCGCGCCGGCCGCCGTTGCTCCGGGGACCGCCCATGGGACGAAGGGGTTGAATGCCGCTGGCTTGATCCTTCCCGGGTTTCTCTCAACGAGGTCACATCTAGGCTCAGCTGCTTCAGTATAGTTTCTAACGAGTCCATTTTTGACTCCAGTACTCGGATACGATCCGGGGTGGGGGAGCCCTCCGTTGGCTGCACCTGCACCACGGTGGGGGATAATGGGTATCTCTGCCTCCAGGATGGGCCCCCTGCCACCGTGACATCCCCTTGGGTCTCATCCCAGGTGACCAGCTCGCCCGGAGAATTTACGGTAGTCTCCGGGGCGGTTTTCAGACCCTCGGCTTCACCCTCCGACTCGGAGCTCGCCTCTTCTAGGATGGCTGACAGCTCCCCCCCCTGGGACGGTCGGTCGGGCCGCCTCACGGTCGAGTCCGGTTCCCCTTCTTCCATCATCACGATGTCGGGTTCGGTCATCGCTGGCGCTCTCCCTCACAGGGTTAGACAACTTGTCTTTTCCTGGACAGGGGCCAGCGGAGTTGGGATCTTAGATTCTCAGCTTTATGTAATGATTGCCCTAGCCCAAATACTCAGACTCACAAGAGGCTGCTATATGAAATCTGATTTATTAAGGAACTAAAGGCAAATACAGAGAAAGCTGAGAATGAGCAAAAGCGCGCCAAATACAAACTTAAACCCTTGGTGCAAACGTATCCCGCCTCCCTCGTAACAGCCCCGCCCGGCACAGGTGCAAGCAATCGTCAGAGTTGCTAGCCTGGGAAAGTAACCTTGAGCGCAGTAGATAATGCAAATACATTCCAAAAGATAAGTACTCCCATCCTCCCGAGAAAGATGAAACACGCATCCTGCTAATGACATGCGAAACGTTACGATGTATCAAAGACATTGAAACGGCGAACATGACAGGCAGGCAGGCTGCTTCCCACTTTCCCTGAGCTGCAAGTGAGCCCCTTTTATATTATACCCTCTTAAAAGTTCATGTTGGTGTTCTGCAGGTTCTTGCCTGTCTCTTTTCCTAAATACACAAGTAACACAATTACTCAAAATATCATTTATCAGCTGGTGTCATGTTTCCCATTTCAATGTTCTGTTAACATTGTAACGTTTCACATATCAAGTCATTTTCCGTGTCCATTCGCTTCGCTCGTTCAGGGTTTTTCCATTCCTGCGCCCTCCTTTGTTTTGGAGCTTTGGAATGTATGTTTGGGTTTGCGATCCTGTTCAAGGTTACTTTCCCAGGCGTGTGTAACGGTTTCTAGCACCTGGGAGGGGGTGCGTACTGATGGGTGCTTGGGGCGGGACTGGCTTGCAGGCAAGGCTTTTAAGTTTGTATTTGGCACGCTTTTGCTCATTCTCAGCTTTCTCTGTATTTGCATACTATTCCTTTAATAAATCAGTTATCTTTAAGCACGAGCTTGTGAGACTGAGTATTTGGGATTAGGCAACCATTACATAAAGCTGAGAATCATTTAATTACTTTCCGCTAGCCCCATCCAAAGTTGGGTAGAGAGGAGTGCTAGCGATGATCGAACCTCCGCTTCGCGAGAGTGAGGGGAGCGAAGAAGAGCCGGACTCGACGAAGACTCTGCTAGCTCCAACTTCGAGAGCGCAAAGAGCCGCACGTCAGGAGAGGCGAGATGCTCAACTGGATGAGCTATTGTCAGCGGTGCAGGGTGCCACGGGGGGTGTACTCCAAACCCCAGCCCGAAGTGGGAGCAGCACAGGGGGGGGGATCTCCACAGCCGTCCTGGGAACCCGAAATCCCCTTATCCCCGAGGGTGGTGGTAACCAACAGACCTCTAGAAGAGCTGGTCACTCCTGCCCGCATGAAAGCCATAGAGGACAAGATGGAAATGATAGTGACCTTCATCAAAGATGCCACTAAAAGTTCGGGGTCCCTACAGGAAGACTGGGAAGAGGAACCCTCTCAGCTGTTACCCCCCCCCCGACAGAGTTCCCTGTCATTCAGGGGAAGAAGCAAGATTCGAACTCCCCGGACCGTGGGGGGAAGAGAGGCAAGGGCGTCCCGAGATCGGCCACCACTGGCGGCTCGACGCCCGCTGTTGTTCGCGGAGCCACCACAGCCGGTGGAGCCGGTAAGAACCTTCCCACCTTTTGGGGTAAAGTTTGACGGGGACCCTACCACCCTTTCCTTCTTCATTACCAATGCTAGACATTATATGGAAGATTGGGGCCGAAATTTCCGCTCTGAACAAGGCAAGATTAATTTCATTGCCAATAAGCTGAAGGGGAGGGCAGCTGACTGGTACGTAACACTGTGCCAAGCTGAAGCCACCGAGTTAGAGGACTTTGATGAGTTTTTGTGGGCGCTGAAGCAGCACTTTGAAGACCCCTTAGCCCAGGAGAGAGCGAAGAACGCCCTGAGGAAACTCTACCAAGGGACCCTCTCTGTCGCAGACTACGCTTTAGAATTTAAAGCCCTGGCGGGGAAGGTGGAAGACTGGTCCCAGTCGACTTTGGTGGAGATGTTCAAACAAGGACTGGAGACGGAAATCTTCCGTTGGGCTCTGGGCAGGGACGATCCCAAAACATTATATGGCTGGATACAGTTGGCAGGCAGTGTGGAAAGCGCCCTACAAATGTATGCCCAGAGTAAGGAGATGAGACAGACCCGAGCCGCGAAGGGGGCTCGTGCCGCTGGATTTTCGACTCGCCCTAAGCCAAAAACTTGGGAAGAAGAAAGGGAACGGCGATTAGCGAGAGGGCAGTGCTTAAGATGCGGAAAAGAGGGGCATCGCGCTACTTCGTGCCCGAGGCACCGACCAGAAGAGCGGCCCGGGAAAACACCGGGAAAATTGCCCTCCCTGCCGTGCAAGCTGAAGGCTGCCTGTGCTGAGCTCGACCCTCCGGACCTCCCATTCGGGGATGAGGACGAGGAATTACAATTTGACAAACCGGTGCCCTTGGACAGGTGGAGGAAACCAGGCGCGACCACAATTCGGTGAGTGGGAACTTCCCTACAATGACTGTCAAAGTGAAATTGGGCTCTAGAACTAAAACTGTCGAAGTCTGGGCCATGCTGGACTCAGGTTGTTCTCGTTCGCTGATGCATCCTGACGTCGTAGCTGCCCTAGAACTGCCCACGTTCCCTCTGCCACGGCCCATGATCTTCATGCAATTGGATGGGACCATGGCAGGGGGAAAGGCAGTCACACACTCTACTGGACTGGTGGCTTTACAGATGGGCACCCATTGGGAAAAATTGCCATTTGTCGTAGCTCCAGTAGGGGGCCCTTTGGTGATTCTGGGAATGCCTTGGTTTGTGCAACAAAACCCTTTTATCAACTGGTTACATAGAACAGTAACGTTTGCTGATGGATTTTATAAAGTACCTGAAAAGGACTTGTTAGAGGACATGGAGGGAGGTCGGGTGGCTAGCACTACAGTACAAACTCTTTTACCACTAGAAGGCTTGCCCAGCCAATATCAGGATCTAGCTGATGTGTTTGGGGAAAAGGAAACAGATCGCTTGCCACCTCACCGAAAAACAGACTGTGCCATTGAATTCTTACCTAATGTAAAGTTACCTCACCCAAAGATTTACCCCATGTCTCCCAAAGAGCTGGCTACGCTAAGGGAGTTCATTGACAAAAACCTGGCTAGGGGTTTCATTGAGCCTGCTAACTCCCCGGTAGGGGCTGCTGTCCTCTTTAGACCAAAAAAGGATGGCTCATTGAGGCTTTGTACCGATTTTCGCGGGCTCAATGCAGTATTGAATAAATGCAATATTAAATAAATATCCTTTGCCCCTGATCAAAGATATGTTATCACATCTGGCCAGAGGCAAAATCTTCTCAAAACTGGATTTAAGAGAAGCCTATTTTCGCATTCGCATAAGGGAAGGGGACGAGTGGAAAACAGCGTTTAACTGTCCTCTCGGGGCTTTTCAATACAAAGTCTTACCCTTTGGGTTGTTGGGGGCACCTGGGGTTTTTATGCAACTTATCAATGAGGTCTTGCATGACCACCTGTTTAAGGGAGTACTGGTGTATTTGGATGATGTATTGATTTATACTGAAACTATGTCAGAACATATTCACTTGGTGCGTCAGGTGCTTGCTAAATTGAGAAAAGCAGAGTTGTATGCTAAACTGTCCAAATGTGCCTTCCATCAATCACAAATTGATTATCTGGGATATAGAATTTCCGCTAAGGGCATTGAAATGGACCCTGCCAAAGTGGAAGCTATTGTAGCATGGGAGCCTCCACGTACCAGGCGACAATTACAAAGTTTCCTTGGATTCGCCAATTTCTATCGGGCGTTTGCCCAAAATTTTGCTGAGATCACCCTCCCCCTTACTGAACTGTTGAAAACTAAAGCGCAGGGGGATACGCGGCGTTCAAAAAACCCAGGAGCGCTCCTTAAATGGACTCCGACCTGTCAACAGGCGTTCGAAGCGCTCAAACAAATCTTCACTACCGAACCAATTTTACAGCATCCAGACCCTACCAAACCTTTCGTTGTACAAGTGGATGCTTCTGATTTCTCCGTTGGAGCACTCCTACTTCAGTCACACCAGTCTGGCACCTTAAAACCATGTGCATACCTCTCTCGCAAATTCACCGAAACAGAGAGACGGTGGCATGTTTGGGAAAAAGAGGCTTTTGCTGTAAAAACTGCTTTAGAGACTTGGCGCCACTTATTAGAGGGGGCTTCAAACCCTTTTGAAGTCTGGACTGACCATAAGAACCTGGAGGCACTAAGCACCAGTCGTAAACTCAGCCCCAAACAACTTCGCTGGGCTGAGTTTTTCAGCCGTTTTGACTTCACCCTTAAATTCATACCAGGCAAGAAAAACTTTTTAGCTGATGCGCTCTCCCGCCGACCCCAAGATGCTGGCCCAGGGCCAACAGTCCAAGGTACGGTCTGGACCGAAAAGCAATTGAGTTTGGCAGCGGTGACGCGCAGTCAGGCGCGAGCGCATCAAACGCAGCCTCCAGCCGCCCCGCCTCCCAGCCGCTCACCGCGCTTGCCAATTCCATCAGATTTGCAACAACAGTTGCTACTCCACCTTAAAAATACTTGGTTACAAACAAATCAAAACATTGTAACTTTCACTGATGGTTTTGCCTGGCGCAACGATCGTCGCTATGTGCCTGACGCTTTGCGAAAGGCAATCCTCCAGCGCTGCCACGATGACAAGCTGGCTGGACATTTCGGATATCTAAAAACACTCCACCTAGTTCGGCGGCAATTCTGGTGGCCAACGTTGCTTAAAGACCTTAAAGCCTATGTTACCGCATGCCCTGTTTGTGCGGCTACAAAGCGCAAAACAGGCAAGCCTCAAGGTCTCCTTCAACCCGTTGCCACCCCATCCGTCCCCTGGCAGGACATCTCCATGGACTTTATCGTTGACCTACCCCCCAGTCAACGAAAAACCGTCATTTGGGTGGTCAAATATTTTTTTTCAAAGCAAGCCCATTTCATTCCATGCGTTTCTATCCCCACCGCGCAACAGCTGGCACGCCTCTTCCTCGTTCACGTGTACCGCCTTCATGGTATCCCCGCCCGTTTGGTGAGTGACAGGGGCACACAATTTACGTCACAATTTTGGCGGGCTTTTTTGAAACTCCTGGGCACCAAGCAAGCCCTCTCCACCGCCTGGCATCCGGAGACAGACGGCTCTACAGAGGCGGTTAATTCTACTCTTGAACAATATCTGCGTGCTTTTGTCAATTACCAACAGGACAACTGGGTCGACCTACTCCCTTTTGCTGAAGTCGCTTATAACAATGCCGTACATCAGAGCACTGGCCAAGTTCTCTTTAAGGCTGTCTTCGGCCGGGACTTCGTTCCAATCCCGGAACTCCCGCACCCGCAGCCCCTACCAGCCTCACTCACTGACTGGGCTGACTCTCTCAAAGACTCGTGGCTAAACATTCAGCAAGCTCTTCTCCATGCCCAAACCACTTACAAACGACATGCTAATGCTAAACGCTCCCCTAAACCTGCCTTCGCTGTAGGGGATAAAATCTATTTGTCAACCAAATTCATCAAGTCACCACAACCTTCAAAGAAGCTTGGCCCTAAGTTTGTGGGTCCTTTTGCTATTGTGGCACAAATTAACCCTGTTACTTTTAAACTCGATTTGCCCCACAACCTCAAACGTTTACATCCTGTTTTCCATTGCAGTTTGCTCAAGCCCTACCTGCCGTCGGACCGCTGGCATCCCCAACCGGTTCCACCACCTCCTCTCATGATTGATAACCAACAACACTTCGAGGTTTCGGACATCCTGGACTCTCGTCGCCAGCGTTCCACTCTGCAGTACCTCGTTCGCTGGAAACATTTTCCTCATCCTGAATGGGTTGCTGCCCCCGATGTGCACTCGCCTCGTCTGCTCACACGCTTTCACTCTGCCTACCCTGACAAACCCGCTCCTTAGCATTGTTTTGAGGGGGGGCGATATGTCATGTTTCCCATTTCAATGTTCTGTTAACATTGTAACGTTTCACGTGTCAAGTCATTTTCCGTGTCCATTCGCTTCGCTCGTTCAGGGTTTTTCCATTCCTGTGCCCTCCTTTGTTTTGGAGCTTTGGAATGTATGTTTGGGTTTGCGATCCTGTTCAAGGTTACTTTCCCAGGCGTGTGTAACGGTTTCTAGCACCTGGGAGGGGGTGCGTACTGACGGGTGCTTGGGGCGGGACTGGCTTGCAGGCAAGGCTTTTAAGTTTGTATTTGGCGCGCTTTTGCTCATTCTCAGCTTTCTCTGTATTTGCATACTATTCCTTTAATAAATCAGTTATCTTTAAGCACGAGCTTGTGAGACTGAGTATTTGGGATTAGGCAACCATTACAGCTGGTATGCCAGCTATAGCCCTACTAAGAAGATATTACCTTCAATTATCTATGCCCAAATAACTCCTATTTGGGATTCTGCAATGCGTTGTACGTGGGGCTGCCTTTACAAATGGTATTAAATATCTGTTGGTACAAAATACAGTCCCACCTTAGGCATGAAAGCTGGCTGGGTGACCTTGGGCCAATCATTCTCAGCCTGGCTCATCTCACATGGTTGTTGTTGTAGGAAAAATAGGAGGAGGAGGGAGTATGTTTGCCACCTTGAGTTATTGATAAAAATAATAAAGGTGGGATATAAATAAAATAAAATAATAAATATTAATACTAATACTTTAGTATCTCCACTGACTTCCAATTCAAATTAAAATCTTTAGAGACTTGATTTAAAGTACTGGGATGACTTGTAATATCTTTCATACTTTGCAGTCTCAAGAACTGAAGAATCTTCTATTTCTACACATTTCTACCAGATTCCTGCAGTCATAATGTGAAATCTTTCTACGAGTGTCCATGCCAAATGAGATACTCTGGGTTACAGTTAGTAAAGGGAATTTCTCAGTAGCAATCCCCCAGCTAAAACACCAATAAAGTTATTTCTGCAGGAGGCTTTTAAATTTTATTTTCCCAGATTTTTTAAACGTTATAGTTTTGCTTTAGCTCAGTGGAGCTCCTTTCCCTGCTTTCCCTTTTTAATGTGGTTTCGTACTGTGTATTTTAATCAGGTTTTCTCAATATTTGTGATACATATTGACCTATTATGTGCTTAATTTTTTTGCCTGCCTCTTATCATGCTTATTCATTTTTAAATTTATTATGTTAATAAGCTATCTAGGTAACATGTTATGTGACCTAAAGCTTCTCTACTTAATGGATTTGTGGCAGTATGTATTAAAAATCCAGAATTCTTCAAGAAGAAATGTTACTACTACATATATTCCTTGTATACTTTTTTTATTATAAAGGAAGATATTTTTATAAAGGGATCAACTGTTCATAAAATAGGAAATGAGTACACAGAAGGTGGATTATAAGCAGCCATAAAATCTGCACTTCTGATACTCTAGTATACAGGATTGAATTCTCTACGTTTTGTACAGTCTGAGAATTCAGACCAATGTCTTACCTAAAGAGTAGCAAGACGTCTGCACAAACAAGTAAAAAGCAAGCAGAGAGATTGCAATACTTCAGGCAAGCTAGCAGTAGAGAAAGAATAACAAAATAATTAAGGTACATTTTCATCCAATATTATGCTTAAAATTTGGTGAACTCACATAAACAAAGATCTTCTAGCTTCTAGAGAAATGTTATAATTTATTATTTCACCTGACTCTTGATATTGGAGATGCTGAGCTTACTAGTTTACCATCTCCAGGAGAAAGCTGATTAACAAATTAACACCCAGCATAATGTGCACAGATTTCCTCTTCATACTTTAACAAGAAAGTAAGTAGAATTTGCAATAGTAGTCAGGCAACAGAATGGTACAATATTGCAGTGTATTATCCTTCCTGCACTTGTCTATCCATTTGTGGGAAGAGGAAACAGCCAAAAATATATCCATGCTGACAGAATGCAGTCTAAATATTAGACTAAGTATAGATATTGATCTACATTTCATTATTACATGCTTCTGATAGAGTTCATGCCTATAAATCAATTTGTTATAAGACTCCTTGTTTTTTTCCAAAATTATCAAATCTCTGTGACTATGGAAAATCCTGCTTGTAACTCTTGGTGCCTGTACAGGAGAGACAGCAAGAAAGCTTGGCCTGTAGGCAGGAAATCCCCCTACCACACCTTTCTGATTTACACTGATTCCTGATACACACCACATGTGTCCCCTCCCTCCTCCCCCCATTTGCTAAGGTTCTGTTCCACATTTAAGTGATGAAAAGTTAAGACCTGTGGTTACAACTTCTAGGAGAAACTTCATTTTAAAGGACTGCTACATTTCAACTTTATTGCCATGAGGAAAAATGAAGAAACAAAAGGCCACATTCACTCAACAGCAAAGAAATTTGGGTGAAGACATTTAGTTAGTGTAAGTTCTCTACCATAACTTGTTGAAATATTGACTTTTGGGCTGAATGAATATTTATTTCTGTGAATCTTTAGTATGAATCAACATCAGCTCTTGGTCCAAGAAGTTTTATGCTACAGAGAAAGTTTTTCCTTCATCTTTTAAACCACAACAGCTTCAACAAAGCAAGTTGCAGTGGGGAAGAAAAAGAGGGATAGAGCAGACAGAAATCCGTGTGGAGAAAGTGGCATGTTTTTTTATCAGGTGAAATAGAGAGGGTACATGCAGTGAGAATCTCAGGCTGTACTACCCTTGCTGACCGAGATATCAACATCAAAAATAACTTCTGCAATGGAAAAAGAAATAGAACTGAGGTATGCATGAGAAGTTTGGAATTGACAAAGCAGATAAAATTTCCATAAACCACTTAGAGTCAGTCGGACTGAAATGGCATAAGTTATACTTAGTAAGCAAATAAATAACAAAATAAGGTACCTTCTCTTTTGTCAACTTACTCAGTGGGGTCTGTCTGGGATTAATTGGTTTCCCTGGTAATGGCTTTTAAAAAATCAAACAGCCTCCTAGATCAGGTAGCCGAAGAAAGGCTGGAAGATGGGTATGTTTGTGTGTCTATATCTTACTTTTCTTTTGAAATTGAGCTCATATTCTTAATTTGCTTGTCTCTAATCATACATCACATTGTTTACCCTGAAGATGAAATTCATAAAACCACCCATGCTGGCACACAGCAACTCTTTAAAAGATGCTCAATTTAAAATATATGAAGTAATGATTATATAAATTTGGATATTCATGCTAAGTTTCTAAGGATAAAATTTTGCATTTACTAAGATCACTAAATGTGCATTAAGTTATTCTTTAATGTATTGTACGTTCCAACAAGTATCCTGCACATATTTATTCAACAGTAATTCCCACTATGCTCAAACAAGTTTACTCCCATGAAAAGATGCATAGGAATATAGCTTTCAGATGAGTATTTAAAACTTGGAGATCACCTCTTACAACTTTATCTAGAAGAGTATACTGTCTGCATTAACATACCAGAGTAAGTAAATGATTTTATACAGTGAAAACTACAGTAATGTTCCATAGCCTTCCAGAGTACAAGAATGTAAGTTCAAAAGTCTTCAGTTTATCAGTAAAATCTTAGTCATGGGTTTATATATCCCAGTCCTGTCTTCCATCCAGTTCCTCTATAACGTGTGAATAATAATACAATTTTGGATTATGAGAATTGTTATTATGAAGGCTTTTTAACATTTAGGAGAAAACACTATGTGGCTTGATGAAACAATTATTTACATGTTTCATAAGCTAGGCCCACTCTTCTGGACATTAATTGGAGTGAATCTGGGAACATATCAGAAGATCTACCAATATTTATCATGGAGCAGAAGTACCAGACTGATTAAGTGGGGCCCTATTAATCTAGGATACAAGACTGTCAGAAGGCCGTCAAGGAATAAGACTTGTAACTTGATTGCTTTTTTTAAAAGATGGTAGTTACTGACATAACAATGAATGCAAGTAAATATTACAGTATTGCAGCCAGAATTAATTCTGAATGTATTTCACTGGGATTAATGCAAGCGGCTCATACTTTGCTACTTAATTTATTATGAAAATAATAAATCCTGTAAGAAAATCCACACCCTAAATACATTGGGTGTATTAAAGTACATTGCTTTAAAATATGTTCAATTGACAGTGGTACTTAGGAGGTGCATAATCATGGATTTAGAATCAAAAAAATAAAATTGGAGCAGTCATTTAAATTTTGCAATCCAATCCTATGGATATAAGTACAAGTATATACTGTGGGAATGATTCCTAAATACGTGCCTGCAACATTGAGAAATGTATGTGACAGTCTTATCTGATTTTTCTGTCAAAATCCAAGATTATTATTTTTGTATTGGGAGGAGTAATTCAGCTTCATATGGAGGGGAATTTCAGCTCAGCTGTGGATAGAAAACGAATAAATAAACAAAGAATTGAATGGTAAGAAAAGTAGCAGATATAGTTTGCTCCAAAAGCTGCTTCTAATGAAGGGAAACATAACTAGGATGATTAGGGATTCGTGGAAAATCCTTTCAGATCTACTTCTTTAGCACAGTTTATTTCAGTTTTAAAAGCTGTGATGTCTTGACTCCAAACAGATGCTAATAGATGGGGGGGGTGGAGTTAGGAGGGAAACAGATTAGTTTATTACAGTAAATTGCTGGACTGTCCTATCAAGCCATGTATCATCTCTGGAACAGAGAAGATGACTTTAGAAAGTTGATTTCTTCAATCATTAGAAAGAAAAGGCAACTGCCCCAGTATATGGAAGAAAGAAAGAAAGAAAGAAAGAAAGAAAGAAAGAAAGAAAGAAAGAAAGAAAGAAAGAAAGAAAGAAAGAAAGAAAAAAATGAGGGAAGTCTGGATGGATCAGTAACACTATTTTATTGCTGATTTAACTACAAACTATTCCAGTTCCAAATGACAACATGAACAGGAATGGATGCAGTTTTCAGTTTTAGATGAAAGGCTCTCAGTTTCTGTTATATTTGTAGGCTCTTCATGAAGACAAGTGATATAATATAAAGTCCTTAAATAAATTATTGTTTGGTAGTAGCCAAAGCAGCATTTTTCACTCTCTGGAAAGCTTCAACAACAGTATAAGAAGGGGGTAGTACAAGAAGTGATGCTTATCAATTCTGCCACCAGAAAAAGAAAAGCCCAAGGGTCGTCTGATATAAATGGCGGCCTTCAAGTAGCATAGGTGGCAGCAGATGGAGAAGTGGGCAGACTGAGTGCCTCCCAAAATAAGCATTCAATTCCACCTCATCTCCACTGGTGAATCCTTGTGGGTACATTCTAGGTACAACATGTAACAAAGCACAAAACAGGAAATAAACTAGGCTACAGTCTGAAGCATTTTTCCTTTCAGACAAGTTTTCAATGGGAAGCTTCTGCCTTTATTATAACAGTACGTACAAAAATACTACCATCTCACTTTCAGAAAAGTGGCAACACATATAACAGTGTCTCTACCATTGCCAAATGTATATTTTCACTAATATTTTTTCTTCTGGTGCCACCACTGTCAAGTACACTGGGACTTCCATACATTTCCTTTCCCTAACACACTCTAACAGTATGTTTTGGGGAATAGATAAAAAAAACTGATGGATTACAGCATATTATGATCCAAGCAGGAGAATAAAAGTGTGGAGTTTTTAGTACACAAATCACAGCATCAATGATGCCTCAAGAGGACCTCCATCTATTCACATTTTCATGTTTCATACTGAAAGACTGCACCATGTGACATTATTTCATTCTTCTCTGTCACCTTTTCAATAAGTCACAGACTGTTTCCTGGAAAGGCATATTTTTCACTTCTATGATAACAAACTGTCCCAACAAACAAACCCACCATACTATTGTGTTTTGGGGCGATCAGCATTATGTAAAGCATAGAAAAGGAATAAGAAATAGTAAGCAAAGGAAATTAGGCTTGAGATTAAAAAAAGAATAGGAAATAAAATCAATCTACTTTACACCAATGCCATTCACTATTCCATGCCTTTTCATCCTTGGAAACTGCCGTGTTTCCACCCTATCCATACCTTGATTCATATACCACCTTTTGTTCTTTAAACTTTTCTCTCTTTTTAAGGGTCTTGCTAGCTCTATCCAAACAAAACTTTTTCATCATCCCCATCCTCTCCATCCATTCATTCTTCTGGTATATGTTTGTTCTGTGATTCAGTTGTCATTCATTCTCTCTAAACGACCAAACCACCCAAAATAGTTCTTCCATGTTGGTCACTCAATTTTGTATTCAATCTCACTTTACTTTAGCGCTATTCATTCTTGAACATATGTCTTTGTGTTTTATCATACACACTTAAGCAACTCACTTCTACTGTATTCAAATTACTTCTATGTGTCTCCAGACATGCCCTATTTATTAATCAAATTTATATTCTGCCTCAGTCATGGGGCTCTTGGTGGCTCACAAAACAAACAATATAAAAACATAAGGCAACAAAAACCCAGATACAACACATGCATCAGATCCAGAAAAGCTCTGTCTTCAGCTATTTCCAGAAGGCAGACAATGTTGGAGACTGCCATGTAATAAATGGGAAGAAGCAAGCTTTTATACACAACTATTTTCACCTCTTTCAATGAACAGCCATTCTTCACAACAGACCATATACTACCTGCTTCCTTACTATCAACATTTGCATCTCTTAATATTTCTCCATGAATTTTACCATCTTTAGTAAATATTTTACAAGGTATAGAGATTTATGTGTTTGCTCACCATTTATGTATGCAATTGTTCACTCTATTTTCTCTGTCAGCCAGAACTATCTTGGTTTTTGTACCTTAATTTTCAGATCTATACTCTTCATCCATACTGCAATTATTTGGATTTGCCACTTCAACATGGCATCATCTGCATACAAAATACCCATGCATTCACACCCCCAACCACCACATCTTTAATGTCTCCCAAAAAATTCCTTATACATTTATCCATAAATATTTTAAATCTCTCAAATATGTTCTGGTAGATAAGAAATGCTAAATATGCATTTATCACATTATCTAATATAATATAAAAGGTACTTAGAGAAAGTTCTAATGAGGAGTTAACATATATTGGAATATTGGTAATGAGCCTAGAAAGCCTAGCATTGTGATTCTCATTTGTTACTCTTTCTTTTCATTTCAAGTTGCCCTTTAATTGCATGCCTATAAAAAGTACAAATTGTCATTTGCCTTTACTAACTGTCCTGAACTAATTATTGACAACAAATGCAGAAATAAGCAGTTAGCCTTATTGTCAATCCATGATAGCAACTAACTTTAAAAAAATAATTGGCCACCATACTAAATTGTAGTGAATTTAATGTTGTATTAAAATGCTTCCCTTTGAGAAATGGAATATAAATATTAAAATAAATATATTAATAAATGTGTTTATAACATTCACAGTTCTTATTTGAACCAGTATATCTGTAAGTACTAGATGAAAAAGGGGAGATCCAGGTTCTCAACTTCCTCCTGCATATCTCTGGACCTAGGGTTTGGGCTCTGATTCTACAAAATAAGTTTTGAGTACAGTACTCCCTTCTTATTTGCCTGATTTAGCTAACTCGAGAAATACAAATAACTCCTGCCAATACAACTTTTTTGTGTACACGCTTAATCTTTATCTAGCCCAGATATTTCCAACATGTTGGAAGCACAATGTTGTGCTTCTTCCACAGACAAAAGCAGCAGTAGACATCTTTATATTTCCAGTTGTACTCAAGCTTTCCCTTACTGACAAGCTCCCTGAGACTTACACTTGGAAGTTTAGGTGTATAATTGAGAATCTTCCATGTCACTCACATGAGGCAACAGGCTCATACAGAGGACTAGATCTCTAATCCTAGGGTAGTTTGGTGGCAAAAGCACAGAGGCTTCCTATTCCCCCTTCATCACTTTTGTGTGAGCAGGTATGAACTCAGTCACTGGTTCCAAGAAGGAGATGCTAATATACAAGTCTCAGACTTTATGCTCATTGTTCCCCGACAGACAACTAGGGGATCGGCCACCTCCTTGTCCCCCTTCTAGGCTCCATTAAAAAAGTAGTGTCCACTTTTCCTACGAATTAGCTTTTATCCCTGAACTACCCCCTTGCCAAAGTTGATCCCTTGGGAGGGAGCGGTGCTGCCGAAGGCCTCCCTTAGGGTGTCTGCCTCCAGTGACCCCGGCGCCTCTTTTGCTTGCTCCTGTCAGGGACTTTCCGAGAATCCCGCCCCAGGTCATTTCTTCCCGCGGCTCCCGCTCTCGCCTCTGCGGCCTGACGCTCACCGTCCTCGTAGTTCTTGAGGTAGTAGTCAGGTCCCGGTCCACCGCGGCTCTTGGCCGGGTTCTTCACGTTCTGGAACTGCAAAAAGTCAGTTCTTTTGCCCGCGAAGCGGAGAAAGGCGGGCGCCAGGCCACGCGCCAAGGTCACCAAGCGCCGGGAGCTGCACAGAAAGGGGCTGAGTGAGCGAGGACGAAAAGGAGGGAGTGAGGCAGCACGACGGTGGCGGCAGCCCGACCAGCCAAACCCAGGGTGGGCGCGGCGCCATCGCGGCTCCGGTGCCCGTCAAGAAACGGCTCGCCAGGCCGGAAGCTATCAGCGCAGCTCCGGGAGAGGCCCCAAAAGCAGAGTACGCTGACTTGAATTCCCACACCAGCTGCTGAAGGAAAACGCCGGAGAGCGAGGCATCCCTTCTCCAGAGATTTCCACAGGGACAGCGGCGGTTCTCAGCCACATGCGGACACCGGGAAAGGCACAAGCAGCGGGCGCCTGCCCTGGGAGGGCACTTGCGCTCCCCCGCCTGAGCTGGCGTTGCCCTTGCCATCCCCTCGGACTCCGTGGAGGTCCCTTTCTCTGCTTCCACCCCCCACGTGCTTGGGACAACAGGCGGCGCAGCGATTGGCTGTTGGTGGGGAAGCCCGTTCTGTCCCGACCAGCGAAGCAGAAGGACCCGCGTTTCTTTTGCCGCCTAAGGTGGGCAGATTTTCTAGCCGTTCCCTCTTCATTGCCACTCGTGGCATCGCCGGCGGCTCCTCTCCTATTTTCTCCTCCTGGACGAAAATCGCCAAAGGAGACGGGAAGGCTGGGCCCTGGGTGACTGCCCTGGGGGCGCCCCGACAGGAGGCAGCTTGAGACCCCCTGCAGACCTCTAGGGATGAAATCCACCCGAGCAAACCTCCGGAGAGGGGCGGGGGAAAAGACAAGCAGCGAGATTTTTCAGAACAGCGATACGTTTCCGAGATGCTTTCTCCATTACAAACATGTGCATCTTAATAGGAACCATGGCCCGGCCTCTTCGCCGCGGCTCTGCGGGCCGTGGGAGCCCGGAGGGCGCACGGGTCTAACCGCAGTGGGGGCCATGAGGGCTGGAAGAACTATAGAAAACGCGGGGTGGGGAGAGAAACCGAGAAGCCGCCCCTTACCTGAGGAAGTCCAGCCAGCCGTCGTGGAGGATTGAGGGATCCAGTTGCAACGAGAGGAAGTTCTCGCTGGTGACTCGAAGGGAGCTCCTGGTACTCACGTCCAGGAGGATGAGCGTCCTGCCCGGGGTGCCCTGCGGGCTGGTTCGGGCGGGAAGACGCTTCACCCCGGCCTGAGAGGGGAGAGAGAGGTGAGCCAACAGCGCCAGTCCAGGGGCCAAAAGGGCCAAGAAGCCAGGAGGGCCAGAGCCGGGGCAGAGCATGCTGGGCCGAGGGGGGCTCCCCAATTAAGTCCCGCGCCGGGCACAGCCAGTCACGGGCAGCTAATTGTCCGGAGTGCAAAGCGTGGGGGCGCGCTGCCTTTTTTCCCTCCCCCTCCTCCCCCCCCCAATGTTTTGGTGCTGGTGGAAGAGGGGAGCTCACGCCCCTGACCAGCCTTCCCCGGGGCCGGTGCCAAGACGCCTTGTTCGCCAGCGCCGCCCCTAGAAGAGTCGCCGCCTGCGGACATTTTCGCGTTTCCAAAGGTAAAAGGGAATCGCTCCTGGCTTAACTCTCTCGGCCCGGGATCCCCAAGGGCCCTGGCTGGTTCCCTAAAGTACGGTGGCTGCAGGCAGGGAGCGTGTTTTGCCAACGGCCTTCCCCCTCTTTGGTTGCTTAAAAGAAACCTCCCATCCTGGAATTGCAAACAGTCCTTCTGCTAAGGGTAGTTTTGCCACCGGAGCCACACCTGGGCGGGTCAACCAGAGCCCCGAAATAGATTGCATTGTTCAGTCTATTGCTCTCTCGCAGAGAAAATGCTGGCAGTTCTGAAGAGATCTGGAGCCCGGGGCGGGGGGGGGGAGCGCTGCAATGGAGGGGGGGGGAGAGAAAAGCATTAACTTTAATCTTTGCTTGTTTCCTGGTTCCTCTGCGCTCTTACCAAGTAGTCAAAAAATCAGAAGGGCCGGAATGGTGCAGGGATACTAGCAGCAGCTTAGCCGCGCTGCCGAAGGCCGAGAGAAGAGTCCAAAGCCGGAGGCCGCCGAGAAAGAAGCCCTGGAGGTTCAGGAGAAGCGCTGCCCTGAAAAATAAAACTCTGTGTGGAGAAAAACCGGAACGAGATGGAGCGGTGAGTCAACCCACCTTCTAGGCCAGGAGGGTTATTTTTCCCATATTGGAAAAACAGACTTTCCCGAACAGCCGAGAAAAGTTCTGCGAAAATGCCCCCCCCCCCCGGGTCTCTGTACCTTTTTACCTCTGCGTTCTGCTCAGTCGCCTTCCGCCTTTCCTTGGGAACCTTTCTCTCCCTGGGTTCCTCGGCTGCAGGAAGAGTCAAAGGCAGCGCAGAGGCTTTTATCCAACCGGAGATGTTGGGAACTGAGGCTGCCGTACGGGGCAGGCTGGGGATAAGCGAGGCGATTAGTTGCATTGATCCAGTGGCAGATAATCGCCACTCCCCTCTTCTTTGGGGGAGATCCACTATGGGGCATGGGATAACTCCGGTTCAGAACAAGCCTCCAATGGTGCTCTTAGTGAATGATGGTATTCCCTTCCTTTTGGTGCGTTGATCTGACTTTTCTGAGCGTAAGCTTCACGTGGAGCAGAAGACAATTGCTTCCGAGTAAATCTGCGTGACCGCAATCTTCCAGGGAGTACTGAGCGCGAAACCAACTCCAGAGAAATCCAGACTACTTGTTTCCCAAAAAGGAATACTTCTGTTGGAGTTAGGTTGCTAAACAGTTGGAAGAGCTGCCCTTGGTCTCTCGGAGGCTTGTTTACGTGCAGCCCGAGGGTGCCGCGGCTGAAACGGCTAGGCGGCCCCCACCGAGGGGCGAGCAGCTCCTTTTACCGCTGCGCCGAGACAACCAGCACTTCTGTAGAGGTGTTCTTGTATATTCATCCCCTGAGTCCGCAGCATTTATGGCCTAAGAAAGAGGAACTTAAAGGCGCCTCCTTATAAGCCTTTTGAATACGCACCCCGAAACGTTAGGGGACTGCAGGCGAGCGATAAGAATTCCGCAGCGTTTCCAATATTGGATATTGTCTTTACAAAGTGGTTTTGTGCCGGGGCTGGGTGGGTCCCGATCATGTCAACCACGAAGTAAATACTACCGGGTTTAGTCGATTGCAGCTCTCATTTGTGGCTCAGAGGCTAGGATTAATCTTCCTTCCTCTCGCTGGATGATCTGGTAAAGGAAGCGCCTCTGTGAAATGTGAGAGAGGAACCGATTGCACTTTGTGGAGATTAAGTCTAAAAACGTTCCTACTCACGAGTAAGTTTCAGATATTCGGATTTTCCCTGGAAGACAGAGAGGGTTTTGTACACAAGACGATTGCTAATTACTTAGATCTCTGTGGGCTTCAGTTCATCTCCCCGTCTTGTGTATTTTTAATTAAAAAAATAAATCCTACCAACTTATTGGAGCTTACTCCTGAATAAATAAACACTGTGTAACAAGAACGCCGCCGCTGTAATGATTATTTCATCAGCAACTAGGGTAAGCCTTCGTCGATTTGCAATAGGATTTATCCCATCGCAAACCTCAAAAAAATGATACAGAGAACCTTTCAGGCCGTAGACCCGAGGAAGACAGACCTTATTCTATGTTCCTAATATTTCCAAATGGTGAAGAATGCGCTTCTGCAATAAATTTTCCTGTTATATCCACCTGGGAATACCCTGCTATTAAGGTTCACTAGGAACGAAGTGTTGCCACGGCGTTGAAATGTTTCAGGAAGGGCGCCGCATCTGACGTCTCCCTGGAATCAGGGAGAAGCAGCGAGGGCGGAGGAATGGCGCTCTGGCGTTGGGTTACTGAACTTACCCGGCCCGGAGAAATATATTAAGTCGTCATCTCGTCGTCGGAAGGGGGCAGCGGGATTGGACTGAGCCCTGAGGAAAATGCTGCAAGATGGAGATCATATCGCTCCTCCTTCGTGAAAGTAGATCTTTCCCCATTCCCAACGGTAGCCCAACGGGGTCACTGAGCCCAGTAGCCTCTTTCCCTCTACCGTCTCCCCCTCCTCTCTCTCTTGACAGTGTCCAGATCCAGTGCTAGGAAACTTTAAGGCGTAGTGAGTTGGGTATGTGACTAGCGCTAGAGTCTTCACTGCAACTTTGTGGAAAACTTATGAGAGCAGATCGAATGTCTCTCTGAGTGTAGGGTTTGTTGATCATTCTTATTTCCAGTACATCTTCCAGTTCTATTAAAAGGCATCAAGTTTACAAGATTTACAATACTGGTTATTGAACTAAGTTTTTATGCATCTTTCAGTTTTGCGACTTAAGAAGATGTCCTGAAATAAACTTGGGAAACCTGGTAGGAAGCATCTGCTATATTTTCCTTAAGCTTGACATCTTTTATGTACAAGACGAGCCATTATATTATAAGGTTGGTGAAGAGGTATAGTTAAGTAACCCTTTTCCATTTATTTTAAAGCATTGGTGGTTTTATACAGATCATTTTCATCTTTCCTCTGATACATAGAGAATTTAAATCTTTTCAAGTCCTTGGTTGCTACCAAGGATTTCTGATTAGTCTTTTCTTTCTCTCCAAACCAATATTCTAAATATTTATTTGAAAAATCTGGATGCTATTCACAGTGCCATTGATTTCTGTAAGGTTATGAAAGTGAAGCTCTCCTAAATAACCTTCTTAATACTAATATGACTAAGAGTAATAATAATTTATTAAATTTATATGCCACCTGACTCCCAGTGACTCTTCCTGCTTATTGTCAGAAAAACTTCCCACCTGTTTAACGTGTCACAAGATCTCTGTCATTTTTACCTCCTCCAAAGGTCCAAAGTTACCTTTGCTGTTTTGATGGCTGCTGGAATCCATTGAACCAGCCTTTCCAAGGACCTCTCCGAAATGTCTGGAAAGAACTGAGTTGGTAGTGGCAGTTATTGCAGCCAATTCAGAAATGCCACTCTGCAGGACTTCTTTCTGCAATCCAAGGAGGAGCTTGTTTTCTTTCCATTATAATAAAAGATGAAATGTATGCTGCTGGGCATTTATCTCAGGTTCCAGTACAGTTGTACCAGCCAGGGGACTGCAATCCCAACCTATTTCACTGCAAAGAAGTTCCACTGAAAATATATTTTAGGAGTGGGCTGAAGCATTGCCCACACTCCTACGCTAAAACAGTGCATAAGCCCTAATCATAGCATTGCCTTAGAATTGCATTATGTAATTTTCACACTATATGGAAATAAATTCCCCTAGCATTTAATAGCTAGTGTTTGGGTTTATCTGCCTTAGGGGACTTCATGTTATTCCATGCCCCTACTCCAAGTGAATTACAGTAGCATGTATCAGTTCTGTCTTACAACTGCTGTTTTCTAGCTTGCTTTCCTTCAGAGCCATCTTCATCACTCAATTCATCACAGGTCTTCATCACAGGTCTTCTCAGAAGTGAGATTTTTTTTTTTACTACTTAGATCTGCTTAATTCCAGGCATTTTTTTTTCACTGTTGAAGAATGCTGAAAAGAATACTAATTCCCACTACATTTCTGGAGCTTCCTATAGGTTGGTCATTTTTAATTTGTTTTAATGAGATCAGCTAATGAGCTGATTTAAGTACCCAGAAAACCCAACTTATCCATGTTTTTTAATACATTCATTAGGAGCATATAGAAATAAGTTAGAATGCTCATATATAATGTTCTTCTGTTTCACACTCTTGAATACCTTTCTGGCTGAAACTTGCTCAGCTTGGACTATAGAGTTTGTGATACAATGCTTCAGAATTTAAAATTTATCAATCATTATGCTGATGTTTCAGTAACTGGTAATGCATGTTCCAAGACCAAAATCTCTAGAGAAATAAGAACAAAGCTGCAAATTGGAAACTCAGGCTTTAACTCACCTAATAATGCCATTTGTAATGCAGTTCAGCTGGTGATATTTATGAATAGTATACTCTGGATACAAATACCAAACAATTAATGGGGAAATTTCTAGGAGCTTGTGTTTTTCATAATTTTGCATGGACAGAATGCTTCTCAGAAAAATGAAGTGCCGATGTTGTTTGCTTGACAAATGAGATTGGAGTCTATGGAAAATTCAAAAGCAAGGTTGAGTTCACAGCCTAAATGATTACATTAATTCAATCCTGCAATCCTATCCAATCTGGCATTTCCGTTCAATTTGATCCTGGAAACCTAAGCAGGGTCTGTCTTGTTGAGTACTTGGATGGGAGACAATCTTAAAATTCCAGAACTGTGGGCCAGCCAGAACAAACATCCCTGAAGGTGGTAATGGTAAACCACTTTCTCAGTGTTGTGAAGAAAACTACAGGGTCGTGTTCAGGGAGCCAACAGGGTATGAGCTCGACTCAAGAGTAGCTTTGCCTTTTTTTATATCTCCGTACAAAGCCTATAGAGGATTAGGTGAGAGGCAGGAACTGTCAGCGGTTAGACTGAATTTTGCTTGTGTTTAGGATCTAGGCTGAGCCATCCGAGGCGTTAGCTGGGATGGGAGAAGAAAAAGGGGGGGGGGCGGGGAACGACGGCTTCTCCCGAAGTTCCGTCGCCACCGAACCTGCTTGCAGAAGCCAAGGGAAAAAAATCTGATCTTGCCAACCGTAGTATCCGGCAGAGGGCGCACTACGCGGGGATTCTGAGACTTTGGTTTGCCTTCCGGTACGAAAGTATCTTCACTTTGCTCTCGGAGAGATTGTTCGTTGAGTGCCTCCTGGCGGCCGAAATTCATGGCAGTACCTGACAACGAAGAACGCGATTCCTAAAATGCAGACAGTATTTGATAGCGCGAAGGGGGCCGGCGGGCTGGATGTAAAAGAATCTACAGCGCATTCGTACGTCCTTCCGCGCATCTCGGAACTCTGTCGAGCTGTGTAAAGAAGACAAAGCTGGATAGGAGACCTTGCTCCCGGTCTCTGCCGGACAAATTAGGGGACGGTAAGAACAGAAAAGCTCTCCGCTGGTTCAGGCCGTGGGCCCGTTTAGCCCAGCCTTCTCTATCCCACAGGAGCCAAATGCATTTAGGAAGCCCGCAAGCGCGGTGGATCATACAGGCATTTCCCTGTGCTCCTCTCTTGAAGATGATATTTAAAATATGCTGCCAGTGGTCCAGGAACCAGTATACAGCAGTGCAGATTCACTACTGTATGAAATTGTGAATTCGTCTAGCCCAAGCCATTGGTGCGCGTGGAAGCGCATCTCTTGATGTTTTATACCGTTAATCAACCCCGATGATTACCAGCAGCTACTAGTGTGAACTGAAGTTCCGTGTCTGCATTGTTTGAAAAAGAATGAACACTGATAGGTTTGTCCAAGTCTGCATCAGCTCACACTGGCCCGGCCCGCTCTTGTGATTACATTACCCTGAAAGTTCCCGAGAAACACGGACGCTTATTGTTTCCTTCTGAATCCCTTTGCCAAGGCAACACCTGTACCATAAATGAATGGACTTCTGAAGCTGTCAAATGTTTCTGAGCGTGCAGCGCCACACAACTGCTCCTCCTGGAGGCTACAGTTGCCAAGAAGGACAGGGAAGGATCTCAGGCTCGGCTCGGGCTTCCTAATTTGAAATGTGGGCAGTGCACAACCTCTGCAAGATGCCCTCCAGCGCGCATTAACGCCCAGGATTTGCTTGTTGTGCCTGTTGCTTTCCCAGGAACCGGCCTAGCAGATCTTTCTTTGCTCACGTCTCCAGATCGTACAGAGGCATTTTCTTCTCCCCGCTGTGGGTTAGCAACTTGACGCATTTTCTCATTCTTCTGATGTGTGAGTTCTAGACTGAGCTATGCCAAGTGTCCAGAGAGGAAAAAAGTCCCTTTTGCAACGCTCATGAAACTTCTTCCAGAAGTTAGAGATGTGTGGATGTTAAAATAGACCGAAATAATATCCTGGTATGTTCTGCCCAGAGACAGAAGCCAGAGAGCCTACAGGTTCAACCTGGCACCTGCAGTGCCTTTAAGGGCGATCCTGATTTTTCTGCGGATCCTTGAGTTTGCCCTGTGCGACTGTGCTTGGCCCAGGGCTCCTTTCGGCTGACATCCCGATCCGGCGGGACGTGCAGGAGATTTGGGAAAGCGTCTTCAGGCGCTTACTCCTTCGGGGGCGAGGAGCGCCCCTCCCCGCCTCCCTTCCGTTCATTCTGTGCTTTGCAGCATGTTCTACGGCAAAAGCAAGCAGATGATAAAAACACCCTGTTCTGTAGCCAACCCTGGTATTATTTTTTAAAGGAATCTTGTGATCATATATAACTTTGCAAGTAAAACCTTAGCGT
The DNA here is from genome assembly GCF_035149785.1 of Candoia aspera. Lineage (NCBI taxonomy): Eukaryota > Metazoa > Chordata > Lepidosauria > Squamata > Candoiidae > Candoia > Candoia aspera. Next base: position 46,062,933 of record NC_086158.1, on the reverse strand, counting down.
CGTCGTTAAGTAGTTTGCATATAGTAATGGTTGTTGCTCCCCTGTTATCAAACCCATTCTTTACCCGAGAAGATGCGTCGCGCCATTTTGTTGTAACACAACACAACGTGTGTATCTCAATAAAAATATATTTCGCCAGGTATATGGCCGGTCAGCAATCTTCCTTTCTCGCCCTGCACCACATTTGTAAAAATAAAATGCAAGAAGGGTTGTAATCTGGACTGACTAGGTGCTCGTTTGCCGTTGCTCCCTCTCAGCCCCTCGCTCCCTCCCGCTGGTCATTCCGGGCGGGGTAGAGGCAGGGCCCTGATGTCCTGAGCTTATAACCCCCACGAGGGCAGCAGGCAGAGAAATGCCCCTGCGGAGCTGGCTTTGTAGCAGCAACAACGGCACGTATAGGAGATTCAAAAGAAATGGACTCGGACCCGCGTTAAAATGGGCTCCGCAGGCGGTGGCAAGTAAGACTTTCTGACTGGTATCTCCTTCCTCGATGTGTGAACCAGGCCTATACAGATATGTACAAAGGCAACCGATTTTGTACAAATGTCTGACGACGATGCCCCCCCAAGTTTCAGGACCGGTTTCCAAAAGTAATGATATTTGGGTTTGCTTGGTTCAGTTACCCCCATCTCCCATGCTTTGAAGCTTTGGACTGGTTTAATTTATGCAGATCACATAGTATTTGTACTTGCTCAGGCTTGAAAATCTTATGATCTGGCAGCTGTAAATAGATCAAGTAGCAGTTGGTTTGTTTGTTTTTAACAAATTGTAGTCCGGATATTCATGGGAAGTGTATGTTAGGATTAAATGTCTGAAGTAGAGGTGGTATGTCTTTCTTTTCTTAAAAAGTAAAATCTAGTGGAAGGTGATGTGTTTATTCCAGTTGGTCGTTACTGCCCTGCAGAGTTTAGTCCTTGAGAGCAGAGAAGCCCTGACCAAGCATCCCTGAACTTGGTGCCCTCCAGATGTCTGTCTAGGGAAAAGAGAAAAGTTATCAAAGTGTCTGGCGGTCAACAAGTCCCAAGCATGGAAAACATGTGCTTATTGTTGGATGATGGTAGTGGTGGTATGCAACTGGCTTGCCTTGCTAGGATCCACTCTCAACTAACAGCCATCATTTTTTTAAAACTAAGATTAAATTAAGGATTCTCCAGATCTGTTGCATTTGCTGTTATATGTTCAATTGGTGGGCTTGAAGATTGGGACATAAGCCAGTGAAGGTTAAAGCATTTTGTGTCCTTTTCATTTAAGTGGGAAGATGTGGGTTAGGCCCTAAATAGAGGTCTTCCATCCCAAGAGATTCTAAAAGTAGCTGAACATTTACCAAATCATGTTTAAGGTGAGCATTAATGATTGGCCACAGAATGTGGACTAATGTTTATAGATTCTTTATGTTTCTGACTCCCTTCACAATACAAATAAAGTAATTCTGGAATTCTTTCTTTCAGCTTTCCTTCTTGTATATATATTCAGATAATTTTTCCACGGAGATCAAAGAACCTTGTTTTAGCCTGGTCCTAAATGGATCCCCTCTTAACTATTCTGTGGGCATCTCTTAGACCTGAAAGGAAACATATATCCCAATTAGATGCATGTTTCCAATAGAAGAGAATACCTGTAGCTTGGTGTTGAACTGTGGAGTCCTTGGTGCTCTCTGAGCTTGGTTGTTTGCTTGCAGATGTTTCATGAAATGTCTGCAAGCAAACAACCAAGCTCAGAGAGCACCAAGGACTTCACAGATGCATGTTTACTGAAAATAAGTCAGTACAGCCTGCAAAAGCAATTTCAACTAACTGAGAGTAAGATTAAATTAATTCATTGAGATGTATATCTGAGTCAGACTCTACCAATTACACTTTTGCCTTTTTATTCAAAATACTCTTATTATCTGTTTGTTAAGTACATTAATAATATGGTAACATCTCTCTCTCTCTCTCTCTCTCTCTCTCTCTCTCTCTCTTTTCATGTTTCATTGAAATATCATCTAAAAGCAAGATGAAGAATTCTTGTTTTTAAACAGGGCTTTTTGCTTCCCCGTGCTAGCTGGGAATTATTTAGAATTTCAGCCTAACAGAGAGAGATGTGTATCCCACATATATATTAACAAACACTTTAATGGTAAATAAAAATTAAAACTACAACAAAAGTAAAACAATGTCACAGTAGACCCCACAAATGCAGTTTTGTAGATGCCTTTCAAAAAGATATCGGAAAACCGGAAAAACTGCCAGATATTTGATGGAAAAAATGTAATAAAAGAAAACATATACCCAAAATAGAATAATAGAACGTTCCCTATTCACATTCTGCCATCTGACTTTTAACTTTGTATTTTATATATTCTTTTAGGTGTAGGTCTGATCCCAAGAAATCCATTTTCTAACGAAACTACTTTACATAACAGTCTATATTTTCTGTTCAGCTCTGTTAAGTTCCTCTGCCAGTGTTTCCAATAAGTGAGTAGAGGATTGCATTTAGAGCTGTCCACTGAAGTCATAGGCCTTAAAAGTGTTTAATTGTGACTAAATCATGCCCCATGTATTTATATGATCTCTCCCTGAAATGGAAAATTTGACTAATGATTTCTCCTTTCCTGAGATTACACACACATACACATCTTGAGGTACAAGTTAATTCTGAGACAGCAGAGTTGGGTGCTCAGCCATAGCTGGCTCAGGCTGGGAAGCGAAGTGTTGCTTTACAGAAGAGAGAGATTTACAAAAAGCAGATGATGTAAAGGAATCCTGCACATTATAAAGTAACCATCCGGCCTGTGGGCTTCTGCCCCAGTGGAGACTGCTGTACAGCCTTTGATGAAGTGACATTCCCTCACAGCCCAGCTCTGCTTCAGATAATGTTTCAAATAGGCCAATGAAGATCTTTTTGCCTGTTTTAAGATAAATAAGAGAACGCTGAAAAAAGTGTCTTCCCTTATTTCTTTCCTCTGTTCTATGAAAGCCAGGCCGGGTGAAGGGGAGGAGGGCAAGGCCAGAGTAGGACGTGGAGTCAAATCAGGCAGGATTAAACAGAATCCAGCTTTGAATTAGCCTCTGCAGCAAAGGCAAGTTAAATTAACTGCAGTGATATGTGTGCTGGAGAAAACCTTTGCACAGAACCTGGTTCCCAAGGCCCCGATGGAATGAGATGAGCCCTCTCGGCCAGCAGGCCTCCCAGTGAAACTTTGCACTGCTTTGCCTGATAGCAGCCTTACTTAGATTGCCACAAATCAGAAGATGGCGTGGCGTGGCGTGGCGTGGCGCGGCGTGGCATGGCATGACATACGGCAGCTCCAGACTTTTGAGTGAACCATAAACACAAGCAGGGAAAGGGCACTGCTTTACCAACACCCTCAGCTCTGACACTTCTTGATTATAGTTGCACAGCAGAAGGAAAATCTGTCCTAGCAAACAGTAAGGATCTCTCATAGCAAATGTTTGTCATAGCTCTACTAAGAAGTCTGGCACAATATATGGCTCAGTACATCTAAAAGTGTTGTCCTTTTTCAGAGAAAGCCAAGGTTTAAGTAAGAAAAATAATTACTTTATGGACAAAAGGCTGGAAGGTTGTAAAGATTATATTCAGAGGAGGCAGCCCTCCACCAGCTCTCCCACAGCAACTGATGCAGAAATTTACAGTGGGCAATGAGAAAGAAATCTATTGTTTGAATCAGATTCCAGCTGCGTTGGCTGGGTACAATGAAAAAAAAAGGCAATTTCACCTTCCAGGCAGAAGAAAATCCATGCCAGCATTTAAAGTCAAAATGTGCATGACCCATGACTAATTAATTTCGTCCTGAATTGTATTTTGTTTATAGCTTTTACCATGGAAGCAATATATGTGCACTGATTTGGTATATACCTCTTCCTCCTATCCTCCGGGACAAATAGCTTTGCTGGATGACTGCCCTACAGTTGCAGAGAATTGGTTTCTATTATGGACCTTGTATTAAGTTAAAATTGTTGATGGTGGAATAGGGATGGTAGGTTAGCATATTCTGTGGGGAACAAGTAAGATGGAAGCGTTGCACCAGAGCCAAAAACAGGAATATACGTAATTTCAGCAGCCTTATCTTCCACTATGGAGTATTTCTAAAGGCTTTAGTCCTCAGGATAAGTTTAGAGATTCAAATCTGTCATGTTATAACCTGTAATCAGAGCTGTCCAAATTGAAGTCCGCCCCAAGGTAATCCAAGTTTTACTATCAAGGAAACCTCATTTCTGTGATTTGATTAATTTATGTGAATTTGGCTTTATATGCTTGTTTTGCTTGTTTGTTTTACATAATGCTTCTATTCTTTTAAAATCAGACTCATGAGAACAGGCAAGGCATTTTGCCAAGAGAAGAAAATACATCTGTCCACTGAAAACCAGATTCAACTTTACTCCCTCCCATATTTGTCCCCAGGTTGTTCTGTAGAAATATCTGCCCATGTAGTGGCTGACTGGGGCTTTCTGAAATGCTTATCAGATCTTAGATGGGTTCCTTATAAACACTGCCTTAACCCAACATGTTTTGAAAAAAACAGGTTAGTGGTATTTAGAGTGCTAGAGCTACATTTAAAAAAAGGGTCTTGTACTCCATTTAAGAGTACTAGTCTTGTGCTGCACACAAGGTTGATCTAAACCATGAATAAATTCTGTCAGCAGTATGTTGCTGATTCTGGCACCATTGGTTGCATTATAGATTTTTCACTGCTTCTGCCAACAATGGGCTTCAATGACCATAACTTCTACTGTTTTTACAAGTTTGGAGGGGCAGCATCATCATTTTGCATACTCCATTCCAAAATCATGGATATCCATGGGATATTTCCAAGTACTGCCTTCCATGAAGACAGAAGTGGAATCATCAGAACTGTGATTCCCTTGCAACCCTGAGGACAGAATTTCCTCATTATAGATCATGGCCTCCCCTCTTGACTTTGTACTCCTCTTCCTTACTTGTGGCCTGTCATTTGGGCTATTTTTGCGTATGAGTATAGTGCTTTTTTGAAAGAACACTAGAACAGTGTTGAGAAATAGTTTGACAGACAGGTCACAGATGACTTGACTAAACATGCCAATCCAATCACCCATTTACACTAGTCTACCCATGTTCCACCCCATGTTAGGGAGACCAATTTATGTTTGTTTTCATACCACTAAATGGTGCAATGTGAGAGAAACAAAGTCAGGGAAATCAATTGATTTCCTCAACTTCTCCTGTATTAAAGCAGTAAAGAGACCATCAGTTGCTGGCCTTGTAACTGTGTCAGAATATGGCTTGGCAATCAGGTCGTCAAATTTTATGACGGCAGACTTTCTGGGTGTTTTTTTCAATCCGTTCAGTCGTGTCCAATTCTCAGAGACTGCCTGGATATGTCCCTGCAGTTTTCTTGGCAAGGGTTTTCAGAAGTGGTTTGCCATTGCCTTCTTCCTAGGGCTGAGAGAGAGTGACTGGCCCAAAGTCACTCAGCTGGCTTTGTGCCTAAGGCAGGACTAGAACTCATGGTCTCCCAGTTTCTAGCCTGATGCCTTAACCCTACACCAAACTGGCTCTCAATACTTTCAATACACAGCTCCTAATGTTAGAGACTGATGTCCTCCCTTGAAACTAAATGCAGGAGGATTCAAGATTGACCAAAAGAAATGTTTTTTTTCCCCACACAGCACATAATTAAAGTGTGAAATTCACAGCCATCAGTTGATATTATAGCCAGCTTGGATGGTTTTAAAAGGAGAGTACAGTAGGAGCAGATCATGGAGGAGCAGATTATCAATGACTACTAATGTTAATGTGGTTTATTACCTCCTGAATCAAAGGCAGCATACTTTTTATATAATAGTTGCTGAGATCTACCACTCATGAGGCTTGTGAGTTTCCAAATGCAACCAAGTGGCCACTTGTTTATTCGTTCATTCGCTTCCGACTCTTCGTGACTTCATGGACCAGCCCACGCCAGAGCTTCCTGTCGGTCATCAACACCCCCAGCTCCCCCAGGGATGAGTCGGTCACCTCTAGAATATCATCTGTCCATCTTGCCCTTGGTCGCCCCCTCTTCCTTTTGCCTTCCGCTCTCCCTAGCATCAGCATCCTCTCCAGGGTGTCCTGTCTTCTCATTATGTGGCCAAAGTATTTCAGTTTTGCCTTTAATATCATTCCCTCAAGTGAGCAGCCTGGCTTTATTTCCTGGAGGATGGACTGGTTTGATCTTCTTGCAGTACAAAGCACTCTCAGAATTTTCCTCCAACACACAGTTCCAAAGCATCTATCTTCCTTCTCTCAGCCTTCCTTATGGTCCAGCTCTCACAGCCATATGTTACTACTGAGAATACCATTGCTTTAACTATGCAGACCTTTGTTGTCAGTGTGATGTCTCTGCTCTTAACTATTTTATCGAGATTTGTCATTGCTCTTCTCCCAAGGATTAAACGTCTTCTGATTTCCTGACTGGAGTCAGCATCTGTGGTAATCTTCGCACCTGGAAATACAAAGTCTTCCACTGCCTCTACATTTTCTCCCTCTATTTGCCAGTTATCAATCAAGCTGGTTGCCATAATCTTGGTTTTTTTGAGGTTTAGCTGCAGGCCAACTTTTGCACTTTCTTCTTTCACCTTCATCATAAGGCTCCTCAGTTCCTCTTCACTTTCAGCCATCAAAGTGGTATCATCTGCATATCTGAGATTGTTAATGTTTCTTCCAGCAATTTTAACTCCAGCCTTGGATTCCTCAAGCCCAGCATGTCACATGATGTGTTCTGCGTACAAGTTGAATAGGTAGGGTGAGAGTATACAACCCTGCTGTACTCCTTTCCCAATCTTAAACCAGTCCGTTGTTCCGTGGTCTGTTCTTACTGTTGCTACTTGGTCGTTGTACAGATTCCTCAGGAGGCAGACAAGATGACTTGGTATCCCCATACCACTAAGAACTTGCCACAATTTCTTATGGTCCACACAGTCAAAGGCTTTAGAATAGTCAATAAAACAGAAATAGATGTTTTTCTGAAACTCCCTGGCTTTTTCCATTATCCAGCAGATATTGGCAATTTGGTCCCTAGTTCCTCTGACTTTTCTAAACCCAGCTTGTACATCTGGCAATTCTCGCTCCATAAATTGCTGCAGTCTACCTTGCAGGATCTTGAGCATTACCTTACTGGCATGTGAAATGAGTGCCACTGTTCGATAGTTTGAACATTCTTTAGTGTTTCCCTTTTTTGGTATGGGGATATAAGTTGATTTTTTCCAATCTGATGGCCATTCTTGTGTTTTCCAAATTTGGTTGCATATAGCATGCATTACCTTGACAGCATCATCTTGCAAGATTTTGAACAGTTCAGCTGGGATGCCGTCGTCTCCTGCTGCCTTGTTATTAGCAATGCTTCTTAAGGCCCATTCAACCTCACTCTTCAGGATGTCTGGCTCTACCTCACTGACCACACTGTCAAAGCTATTCCCGATATTGTTATCCTTCCTATACAGGTCTTCTGTATATTCTTGCCACGTTTTCTTGATCTCTTCTTCTTCTGTTAGGTCCTTGCCATCTTTGTTTTTGATCATACCTTCCCCAGGGATTGCATTTAGTCTGACCTCTCTGTCATGACCTTCCTGTCTTGGATGGCCTTTCACGGTTTAGTTCATGGTGTCATTGAGGTGCTCAAGCTCCAGCACCACAACAAGGTAACGATCCTTCGCTGAAGCAAGTGGCCAGTATTGACACAGAATGCTGGACTAAATGGAACTGTGTGTGTTTCCTGATCCAGCTGCCTCCCATAGAATTCTCTCACAAAATGACCCTTTTGCCACATGGAAGAATTTTAATTTCCAGGATGGTATTGGGTCTTTTTAGGTTTCCTAACTGATCTGCTCGATTTGGAGATAGGAAGGGTGGACATTTCCAGTTGTTCACCAGAGTCTTAACAAACTGGGCAACTTTGAATGGAGGAATTAAATGCTTAATGTTTTTCAAACTTGGCAACTTTAAGATGTATGGACTTCAACGATTGAAATCCACACATCTTAAATTTGCCAAGTTTGAAAAACACTGGCTTAAATACATTGGAGGGGAAAAATAGGGCAGGGGTTAAAGTGTTATCTAGGACTGGTGAAATCCAGCTTCAGATCTATCCTTACCTATGGAAACTTACTGAATAATTTGAAGATGGTCACTATCTTTCATTCCAACTTACCTCACAGGGTTTGGAGCATAAAATGAGCAGAGATCCTCATTCCTGCGTTGACCTTCTGGAGAAAAGGCAAGATATGATGATGATGATGATGATGATGATGATATAATATAATATAATATACTGCCATTAGGCAATTTGTTTATTCAGGCATTTATTTGTTTGTTTATTATATAGATTTATATGGCCACCCAATCAACCTGTAAATCTGGGCAGTTAATCAATAATCTTTATCTAGGTAAATTGACTTGTTGTGGCCACTACAGATATATTGCAATTTATTCAAAAGCCTGCTGTGGTTTTTTGATTTTCTTTTGTTTTCTTGCTTTTATTACTGTCTTTTATCTGTTTAGCTTTTATGTTTTTGCTATTTTATTTTTTACTACTGTTAGCTGTAAAAACTTGAATACCATTTGGTAGCTACGAATTTAATGAACAAGCAAATGCATTCCAGTACAACCTACTTAAAAAATAAAAGAAGGTTTTCTGATTGCCGTTGTTGTTATAAGGCAATATTTTTAGGCTGGTATTCCAGAATGGAATACATCTGCTTGGAAAGATTAGGGATAACCCTACTCTCATCTGGATTGGGGATGGGAAGGGGGGTCAAAAGAAGAATATCTTTTGGCACAGATATATAGGGCAAATAAAATAAAATAAACATTCAGAAAAGGCCCAGACCCAACCAAGAACTTCATTGTTTGCACCAGTTGAGGATCTGGCACCCAGTTGGTGTGAATGGGTTGTTTCTTTCAGATATTATCATAATTACTTCTGAAAGCCAGGTTCCTTTTAAACTCTTTCTCCCTGTAAACATTTAGTCCACAATTTTGTTAGGCTTGTAAATAAGCCCCCACACTCCTCCTTCCTCTTCTAAGCTTGCTGTTTTTAATCATAAAAGGAGCCTTTGAGAAAAGGGGAACATGAGAGTGAGGTGAAGGGGGTTGTGTGCAATGGAACTTTGTCCAGAGCAGAGACTGCTATGGTCCCATGCAAATTTAATCTGGAGGAGGAAGGAGCAAAATTAATCTGACCCGTTGTGTGTTTGACAAGGTCATATACTAGTGTTCACTTGCTTGGGGCTTGTGTAGTCAGGTACAAACAGTTCCCAACACTATATGTGGGATTTCCTGAGATGTCCTTTATTTGCCAGGAGGCAACCAAGGAATGTATTTTTTCCCCAGATGTCCCATTGAGTACTTTGGCCTTTGAAAAGTGCTGGTGTAGAATCACACTATACTATACACAACAACCTTCTACTTCTATCGTGATTCAAAAGCTTTCTGTCCCATCATGGGCTTCTTTCATGTTTCTTAGCAAGTACCGTCTATATACATTTTAGGGAGAAAATAATATTTAATGCACAGAATAAGGTAAAGTGCACTCACCCAAGTGACTGCCTTTACTTCAGCGCACTGAGTTCTTGATATATTTGGCAAGCCTGCAGCGTAAATTTATTTATTTATCAAACTTTATCACCACCCATCTCCCTCCCAAGGAGGGGCTCTGGGGGTGTTTACAATAAAAACAAAATTCAAATTCAAAACAATTATAAATACAATAAAAATAAAAACGTGATGGAATCTAGATGGCTGAGAGTTCTTTGTCAGTCCGTGAGTGTAATAGGTCCATTGAAAATCACTCTAAGGCACTAGCCATCCCCATCTATTCACATTTACTCAGAAGTTAGATTTAGGGTGTTTACTCCAGAGTAAGTCTGCACATAATTGTGTGTAAACTTAGTATTGGTGACTCTTTTGGTTATTTCAGAGCAACCATGTGACCCAGTTACCTCAAAAGACAATCAAGCATTTATTAATTCTAATAATGTTTTTAATAAACAAATTGGAAAGGATATAGTACATGATACAATTGAAATATTACTTCATAAAATAACTCTCTAGGAGAAATTTTAATAAGCACAGGGGCAGGGATTTACAAATATTCAGAGATAGAGACAGAAAAAATATTAAAACCCTGAGATGTTTTCTAAGAATTTATTTTATGTATCTATTAGAAAAACTCTGGAAAGGGCTCCCTTCCGAAGAAAAACAGGCTGCCAACTAGCTGAAAAAAAATAAGAGTCTCTTGCCTATGTTTTAGCTTTGGAATGCAGAAATCAGCACCAAAAGCTTTTGGTGGAGATAAGCATTATCACCTGCTAGCATCTGCACATCAATCTGCTGCAGGAGTGAAATGGCCAACACACACTGGCAACCTTTCACTGAAATAAAATACTTCATTGCAGCTTTCTCTCCAACCAGTGCCCTCCAGATGGATTGGATTACAACTTCCATCTTCCTCAGTCAAACTCTTAGGCTCTGGCTTTTTTCCCACTTACAAGGAAAATAATGTCTGTACCATCTCTAATGCCCCTAGTCACACGTTGGCTTCATTTTATTCCCAGCCCAGGGTTTAAACAGACTTATGTATGCCTTGTGTGCAGCATTAAATCCAAGCAGCAGTAAATCTTAATCCAAAGTTGTCCCATCACAATTTCAAGGTATGTAAACTCTATAATGCTTTGCTACCCACTATCAGATTACCTGTTGCATGTGTGACCAGATATGTTTTAGAAGATGCTGGCACACCACATCTTTTCTGGTTACTGGCAAAACTCTGCCACAGCCATTTCTTTTCCAGTGTTTATCCTCTCAATTAGTGCTGTATTTCCTAAATTCCTTTCATACCATCTCCACCATATTTCCTGATTTTGAAATTAAAACTTTCAAGAGTTTCCAACCAGGCAATAGGGAGGAGAGCAGAGTGCCATTATATTCAGGAAAGAAGTGGGATCAGTTATGCAACTGCATATATACACAATTCTGAAATGACATCAGGGCAGATGCAACACCCCTGCTTTTTCTCATGGCAGCAACCTGAAAAGAATAAATCAAACTAGACTTTCCTTCTTCAGCAAAGGATCATTACCTTGTTGTGGTGCTGGAGCTTGAGCACTTCAATGATGCCATCAGCTAAACTGTGAAGTGCCACCCAAGATGGGAAGGTCATGACAGAGAGGTCAGACTAAATGCAATCCCTGGGGAAGGTAATGGCAACCCACCTCAGTATTCTTGCCGTGAAAACTAAATGGATCAGTACAACCAGAGATATGTCGGTATACCATCGGAAGATGAGACCCCCAGGTCGGAAGATGATCAAAATGCTACTGGGGAGGAACAGAGGATGAGTTCAACTAGCCCCAGACGTGATGACGCAGCTAGCTCAAAGCTGAAAGGATGGCTAGCAGCCGATGGTGCTGGTGGTGAACGGCGAATCTGATGTTCTAAGGATCAACACACCATTGGAACCTGGAATGTAAGATCTATGAGCCAGGGCAAATTGGATGTGGTTATTGGTGAGATGTCAAGATTAAAGATAGACATTTTGGGTGTCAGTGAACTGAAATGGACTGGAATGGGCCACTTCACTTCAAATGACCACCAGATCTACCACTGTGGACAAGAGGACCACAGAAGAAATGGAGTAGCCTTCATAATTAATCGTAAAGTGGCTAAAGCAGTGCTCGGACACAATCCAAAAAATGATAGAATGATCTCAATTCGAATTCAGGGCAAGCCATCTAACATCACAATGATCCAAATATACGCCCCAACCACAGATGCTGAAAAAGCTGAAGTAGAGCAGTTCTATGAGGATCTGCAGCACCTACTGGACAACGCACCTAAAAGAGATGTTATTTTCATCACAGGAGACTGGAATGCTAAGGTGGGCAGTCAAATGACACCTGGAATTACAGGTAAGCATGGCCTGGGAGAACAAAACGAAGCAGGACATAGGCTGATAGAATTTTGCCAAGACAACTCACTCTGCATAACAAACACTTTCTTCCAACAACCTAAGAGACGGCGTTATACATGGACTTCCTCAAATGGACAACACCGAAATCAGATCGACTACATCCTTTGCAGCCAAAGGTGGCGGACATCTATACAGTCGGTAAAAACAAGACCTGGAGCCGACTGTAGTTCAGATCATGAACTTCTTATTGCACAATTTAGGATCAGACTAAAGAGATTAGGGAAGACCCACAGATCAGCTAGATAGGAGCTCACTAATATTCCTAAGGAATATGCAGTGGAGGTGAAGAATCGATTTAAGGGACTGGACTTAGTAGATAGGGTCCCGGAAGAACTCTGGACAGAAGTTCGCAACATTGTTCAGGAGGCAGCAACAAAATACATCCCAAAAAAAGAGAAAACCAAGAAGGCAAAATGGCTGTCTGCTGAGACACTAGAAGTAGCCCAAGAAAGAAGGAAAGCAAAAGGCAACAGTGATAGGGGGATATATGCCCAATTAAATGCAAAATTCCAGAGGTTAGCCAGAAGAGATAAAGAATTATTTTTAAACAAGCAATGCGCAGAAGTGGAATAAGACAATAGAACAGGAAGGACAAGAGACCTCTTCCAGAAAATTAGAACCTTTGGAGGTAAATTCCAGGCAAAAATGGGTATGATCAAAAACAAAGATGGCAAGAACCTAACAGAAGAAGAAGAGATCAAGAAAACGTGGCAAGAATATACAGAAGACCTGTATAGGAAGGATAACAATATTGAGGATAGCTTTGACAGTGTGGTCAGTGAGGTAGAGCCAGACATCCTGAAGAGTGAGGTTGAATGGGCCTTAAGAAGCATTGCTAATAACAAGGCAGCAGGAGACGACGGCATCCCAGCTGAACTGTTCAAAATCTTGCAAGATGATGCTGTCAAGGTAATGCATGCTATATGCCAGCAAATTTGGAAAACACAAGAACGGCCATCAGATTGGAAAAAATCAACTTATATCCCCATACCAAAAAAGGGAAACACTAAAGAATGTTCAAACTATCGAACAGTGGCACTCATTTCACATGCCAGTAAGGTAATGCTCAAGATCCTGCAAGGTAGACTGCAGCAATTTATGGAGCGAGAATTGCCAGATGTACAAGCTGGGTTTAGAAAAGTCAGAGGAACTAGGGACCAAATTGCCAATATCCGCTGGATAATGGAAAAAGCCAGGGAGTTTCAGAAAAACATCTATTTCTGTTTTATTGACTATTCTAAAGCCTTTGACTGTGTGGACCATAAGAAATTGTGGCAAGTTCTTAGTGGTATGGGGATACCAAGTCATCTTGTCTGCTTCCTGAAGAATCTGTATAATGACCAAGTAGCAACAATAAGAACAGACCACGGAACAACGGACTGGTTTAAGATTGAGAAAGGAGTACGGCAGGGCTGTATACTCTCACCCTACCTATTCAACTTGTACGCAGAACACATCATGCGACAAGCTGGGCTTGAGGAATCCAAGGCTGGAGTTAAAATTGCTAGAAGAAACATTAACAATCTCAGATATGCAGATGATACCACTTTGATGGCTGAAAGCGAAGAGGAACTGAGGAGCCTTATGATGAAGGTGAAAGAAGAAAGTGCAAAAGCTGGCTTGCAGCTAAACCTCAAAAAAGCCAAGATTATGGCAACCAGCTTGATTGATAACTGGCAAATAGAGGGAGAAAATGTAGAAGCAGTGAAAGACTTTGTATTTCTAGGTGCGAAGATTACTGCAGATGTTGACTGCAGTCCGGAAATCAGAAGACACTTAATCCTTGGGAGAAGAGCAATGACAAATCTCGATAAAATAGTTAAGAGCAGAGACATCACACTGACAACAAAGGTCCGCATAGTTAAAGCAATGGTGTTCCCTGTAGTAACATATGGCTGCGAGAGCTGGACCATAAGGAAGGCTGAGAGAAGGAAGATAGATGCTTTGGAACTGTGGTGTTGAAGGAAAATTCTGAGAGTGCCTTGGACTGCAAGAAGATCAAACCAGTCCATCCTCCAGGAAATAAAGCCAGACTGCTCACTTGAGGGAACAATATTAAAGGCAAAACTGAAATACTTTGGCCACATAATGAGAAGACAGGACACCCTGGAGAAGATGCTGATGCTAGGGAGAGTGGAAGGCAAAAGGAAGAGGGGCCGACCAAGGGCAAGATGGACAGATGATATTCTAGAGGTGACGGACTCGTACCTGGGGGAGTTGACGACCAACAGGAAGCTCTGGCGTGGGCTGGTCCATGAAGTCACGAAGAGTCGGAAGCGACTAAACGAATAAACAACAAAACAAAAGACTTTCATTATTTGCCAGCTCACCTATTGTCAATTTCAGTTCGTGGCACCCTCCAGCCTATAGTTGCTCAGCAGCAGGTCAGTTTCAGTTATCTGCTCCTCTACAGGATCTAGCAGGGTGCATAAGGGTGACAGGTTCTGTCTCCCTCTTTTTTTGGTTATTTCAACTGATGTGTCTCCTTGTGTGTATCTAATTATAACTGTTGATCCTGGAACCTGTTTGGCCTTGCTCAGTTAATTTTCCTGTAGAAACACATTCATGATTGAAACCATCTTCTCCTAACTCATGAGATGTCCAAATGGGACATGGGAGGAGGGCAGACAGGTCAGTCTAAAGAAACACAGAGGGAGTCCCAACCTTATGGGATGGCACAATGACGCCTGACCCTCCTATTCATGCCACAGTGTCATGATTAGTGGATGCTTTCCAGCTGGTTGGTAAGATGCTGAAGGGGGAAGATGGCAAAGGCAGAGGAGAAAATCAGTCTGTGTACCTGTAATGACTGGCACATATGCAAATCTGAACAAAGCCGATTGGCAAGGAATTGAAATAGAAACAACAGAGACAGGGTAGGGGCAGGTGATACATTAGCCAATCTTATGATGGCAATATGATGTTTCAACCCAAGGAGCAGTGAATAGTGTTTCTCTGCCCTCCAATGTTTAGGAACTATTGTTTGCTTCCTCAGTATCTGCTAACATGAGAAGGCTGCCAAGTGCTGAACAGGTGGAGGAAGAAGTGGTGCCCACTGGGTATTTTGAATGAAAGAGCAGGCACACCTAAGCAAGAAAAGTTGCCCATCCCAAGTAAACATAATTGGTACTTGGCAGGTGGCACCACCTTCCTTCCAGGCTGCCTCCTCCCTCCCTCCCTCCCTCCCTCCCTTCCCCTCTTCTCTTTCAGAGACATCCAGAGGGAGGAAGTCTGTGAGCCAAGTGCATTTGTGAGAGCAAGTGAACATATTGCACCCCCCTCCTTCCATCTCCTCTGCCCAGAGGAGTATCCAGATGTTCTCTCCCCCTAAACCTCTCTGCTGCTAATGCTTTACTGGCTGCAATCACACATGCATTTAAAACTGAGCTTAATATGCACTGCTCAGGCTGGAGCTGCCTTTTGATATCAGGCTGACTTGGTGTCACTCCCAGGCTGGGAAGTCAGTTCTACCTAATGCAGTGGCGCTTGCCCCAAAGTCAGCTGGCAGAGGGCTATAGGCATCAGTCCAATTGGACACAGCTGTATTTGCTTCCCAGCTGAAATGCCCAGCTGTGTGAGTGTTATTTTTGCCAGTGCACATTCCATAGGAGCACTAGGTCTGCATGTGTAGTTTTCATTTGTGGACTGATGTTTGGTATTGTTTGAGGATGTTAACGTTGTTTGGAGCTTCTTCATGGGGTGCTGTTATCTCACTTTGCCCACAACTTGAAAACCCAAACAAATCACAAATCCAGGTATTTTTACCTAATTATTGGCATGAACTTCCATAAAACATCGTATATTGCAATATTAAAAACAGAACTGTACCAATCCCATAAAATCTGCAGGATTTTTTGCTGAACAGAAAGCTGGATTTTGCCCAAGGCAACCACGCTGTCAGTGCACAGATATCACTTCTCGTGGCAGCTCAGGCTGGTGATGTTTCCAGTAAAAAGAATTTGGCAGAAAGTTAAATGCCCTCACTGTCTTGAATACTTCAGACTGGAACCCTGAAGTTATCTAAACTATTTCTACAGCCCAATAGCTGTAATAGCCAGGTGCTGAAATCACTGCTGTAGATCACATCCAGATGGCTTATGCTGTAGAGGGAGTAGAGGTGTTTTTACCAAATCCATGCCTGCAATTTCTTTGTTAAGGAAGATCATATTCAGTACAGATTAAGTGAATCACACAGTTCCCCATTGATTTTGCTTGCCAGAAGCTGGCTGGGAAGGTCAAAAATAGTGATCACATGACCACAGGACGCTGTGACGGTCATAAATGTAAACTCGTTGCCAAGTGCCCAAATCGTGATCACATCACCGTGGAAGCACTGTGATGGTTGTAAGTATGAGGACTGGTCACAAGTCAGTTTTTATAGCACTGTCATAAGTCCAAATGGTCTTATTAAACAAATGGTTGTTAACATCACTAAACAAATGGTTGTTAAGCGAGGACTACCAGTACTAAATGACCAGGAAAAAATGCAGCCTGGCAACCTCCTATGCAGGTTTTTAGGTGTAGCTTGAAGGAAGCAGAAGGAAGGAGCCACTTTTTATGGGATGTAGATAAGTACTGTCACCCAGACCTGGCTGGGCCCAGAAGGAGGGGTAGCCCTCTCAGAAATGTGTCTGGGTTTCAGGCGTGGCACCAGCCAAGACACTGGGGCAGGGGAGGAGGGGTAGTAGTTGTCATCCGAGAGTCTCTAGTGGCCTTCAGGGGCGCTGCTCCACAAGTGGCCAGTTGTGAGGCCCTGTTCTTCAATTGGGTTCCTGAGAACAGTTGGGAGTGTTGCTACTGTACCAGCCTCCCTGCTGCATAGCAACCTCCCTGCCTGAGCTGCTGGAGGCCGTCTCAGGGTTGGCGGTGGAGTTCCCCAGGCTTATAGTTCTGGGGGACTTCAACCTGCTGTCCCTGGGGCGTGCCTCAGAAGCAGCTCAGGAGTTCATGGCTACCATGGAAGCCATGGGCCTATCCCAGATTATTTGGGACCTGACTAGAGACAGTGGCCTCACTCCAGACTTGGTTTTCTTGTCAGAGCAGTGGCAATGTGATCTGAGGGGAGACTTAGATCTGTCCCCATTGTCCTGGTCAGACCACACCCTGGTGGCCTTGAGATTCTCCTATGCTTCCCCCCTCTGCAGGGAGGATGAACCCATTTGACTGGTCTGCCCCTGGTGACTGATGAACCCAGTAGGGTTTCAGAGGGAGCTGGGGGTTATACCTGAGGACCTGCTGCACAGTCCAGCGGAGGCCCTGGCTGCCACCTGGAATAGAGAAGCAGCCAGGGCCTTGGACAGGATCGCGCCTGTGCGGTCTCTCTTGTCCATTTGAACCTGACACTCCCTGTGGCTTACGGAGGAGTTGAGGGTTTTGAAGAGGGTTAAGAGACACATAGAGTGCTGCTGGAGGAAGGCAAAGACTGAATCCAACTGAACACAGGTTAGAACCGCGATTAAGACCTACCTTGTGGTGGTAAGAGCAGCAAAACGCCAGTATTTCTCCGCTCTTACTGCATCCATGGAATGCCACCCAGTGGCCCTGTTTAAGATTACCCAATCCCTTCTGGGGAGAGGGGATTCAGAACTCCAACTTCAGGGCCATGCTGAGGAATTTTCTGGACATCTGCAGGATAAAATCGCTCAGATCTGTTCCAAGTTAGACTCCGAGTGTGGGACAGAGTCTGAGGAGATACCCAGGGAATGTACTTACCGTGTTATTTGGGAACAGTTTGATCCTGTTGAACCCAAGGAAGTGGACAGGATCCTTTGGTCTGTAAATGCCACCACTTGCCAATTAGATCCATGTCCCTCCTGGCTGGTGAAAGCAGCCCAGGAGGTGACATGTGGCTGGGTCCAGGCAATGGTGAATTCATCCTTGAGAGAGGGGGTGTTCCCAATAGCCTTTAAGGAAGCACTGGTGCGCCTGCTCCTCAAGAAACTATCCCTGGACCCTACCATCCTGGACAATTTTCACCCAGTCTCCCACCTCCCCTTTTTGGGGAAGGTGGTTGAGAAAAGTGGTGGCATTACAGCTCCAGAGGGTCCTGGGTGAAATGGATTATCTAGACACCTTTCAGTCAGGTTTCAGACCTGGCTATGGGATGGAAACAGCATTGGTCACACTTATGGATGATCTCTGGGGAGGCAGTGCATCCATCCTTGTTCTTCTTGACCTCTCAGCAGCTTTCAATACCATCAACCATGGTATCCTTCTGGACTGACTCAGGGAGTTGGGGGTGGGTGGCATGGTTTTGTGCTGGTTTGCCTCCTTCCTCCAGGATCAGTCTCAGTCGGTGTTAAGAGGGAGCGAGAGATTCACCCCGCGGCCCCTACTTTGTGGGGTTCCTCAGGGCTCGGTTCTCTCTCTGCTCCTTTTTAACATCTACATGAATCCACTGGGCAAGATCATCCATCACCATGGGATGAGGTATCATCAGTATGAGGTATCATCAGTATACATCTCCATCCCAGGTGAAGTAAGTGATGCCGTGACCACCCTCTCCAAGTATCTGGGGGCTGTGGGGGCCTGGATGGGGAACAACAAGCTTCGGCTGAACCCTGGTAAGATGGAGTGGCTGTGGATTAATGGCTCCTCAGCTTCTGGGAAATTGTCATCTTTAGTTCTGGATGGGGTTGCACTGCCCCAGACAGATTCGGTGCGTAACTTGGGGGTCCTCCTGGACTCATGACTCCTACTCGAAGAGCAGGTGGCAATCATGGCCAGGAGGGCCTTTGTGCAACTTTGTGTTGTGCACCAGTTATGCCCTTTCCTGGAATGAGAGGCCCTTCGAACTCATGCCCTGGTTATCTCCCATATAGACTACTGTAATGCGTTCTACGTGGGGCTACCCTTGAAGAGTATCCAGAAGCTACAGCTGGTCCAGAACGTAGCCGTGCAGGTAATTCTAGGTACCCCAAGGGTGGCACGCATAACACCTTTACTGTTCGAGCTGTGCTGGGTGCCAGTTTGCTTCCGGGTCCAATTCAAGGTGTTGGTTATGACCTTTAAAGCCATACATGACATGGGGCCAGGCTGCTGGAGTGACCGTCTCATCCCCATCACATCGACCTGTCCCACCTGGGCATGCAGAGAGGGCATGCTACGGAGTTCCATCTGGCGGGGTTGTGGAAGCATGCCTTCTCTGCAGCAGTGCCTGCCCTCTGGAACATTCTCCCCCCAGAGTTGAGGCAGGCCCCTCCTGGACTTCCGCAAAAAATTAAAAACCTGGCTTTGTCATCATGCCTAGGGTGGGAAAGAGAATAGTTCCTCTTGGGGATGGCTAGCTCCTTAGAATTGCCCTGTTTTGCTTGCAGACAGAGAGAGAACTTTAGCCATCTGGATTCTATTATATTTTAATATATTTATATTTTATTGCTTATTGATATTATTGTATAGTACTTATATTATATTTTAGTTAAGTGTTTTTATTATGAACCGCCCAGAGTCCCTCTTTGCAGGGGAGATGGGAGGTGATAAATTTGACAAACAAACAAAGACCTTCAGGATGTTACTGGATCTTAAGTCTCAGCATCCCCCATTATTAGTTCTGCTGTCTAGGGTTGACACATATTTCTAAACCCTCATCTAAAAGAATACAGATCATACAAAGATGTTACTTTCCTTTACAATCAGCAATATGGCCATCAAAAGCCATCACTGGTCCCAACAGTGCTGGAGAACTAAGGAAAGTTGTTGAGAAAGTGGTCAGATTACAAATTCAGAGGGCCTGGAAGAAGCAGATTATCTGAATCCTTTCCAGTCAGGTTTTAGGCTGGGACATAGCACTGAGATGGCATTGATCACGCTTGTTGATGACCTCTGGGGTAGTAGTGGTACAACTGTCCTAGTTCTCCTTAACTTCCCTAATTTGATTATGATTAGTTGCATCCAACTGTGTATTTATTTATTCATTTATTTACTGTATTTGTTTATCAAATTTGTATAGCTGTCCATCTCACAGAAAAGTGACTCTGGGCAGCTTACAGACTGTGTGTGCCTACAAATGCAACAGTTAACTTCAGCAGATGAGATTCTTCCTTTGTGTACTATGTTTGCCTACACCCTAAATCTGCTCCAAAGGATTTGAGAGTTCTCTGGGTGTGCCCCTGTGACGTTTGGATGTTTCATATATAGTTATAAAGCAACCCTACTCATATCTACTCAGAAGTGAGTTCCCCTGAGTTCATGGTAAGAAGATAAAGAAAATTTGCACTCCAAAAACCTTATACATGTTATATAATATACAGCTTTGTTCAGCAGAAAAACATTATGAAGTCATTGTATTACACAAATTTACATTTCTTCACCTATGTTTCCTGCACATTTAGAAGTGCATTGTGTATGGCAGAATGTTTTGTTTTGTTTATATATAATCTTTCTGATAAGTAATCTCTTTCAGTGGGGCAAAGTGTGTGTGTGTAAACTAAATGATTTAGAATATTCCTGCTAAGCAAGAAAAAAGCTTTTTAGTTGAAAAGATAAAGAAAATCATTTGGTAAAAATTACAGGACAACAGTCCTTTTCCCACTGCTAGTAAAATTCTTGAGCCAGAAGAATACTATACTGGGATGAAATTTGCTGATGCCTATCCTGCTCCTATTGTCTCTATTCCAACTCACTGTTGAACAGTGATTATCAGATTCTGGGTGTATAGCACATGATAAACAAAGCAACAATTAATTCCTCTGGTTTTTGCTGCCCTCCCTTTTTTAAATCATTGTTTCTCAAACAGCACCTTTAAGATATGCGGACTTCAACATGGCTGGCTGGGAAATTCTGGGAGTTGAAATCCACACATCTTAAAGGTGCTGAGGTTGAGAAACACTGCTTTATATCATTAGCCAGTAGGAAAAATATCTGCCAAAAATGGCACTGAGGAGGGCCTGGCTTCAAGACTTTGTACATCAACTTTGGGTCCCGTCTCCTACACCTCATTCTGGCATAACACCAGTTGAAGTGAAGTTAAAGAAAGGGGGGGGATCATGAATGGGAGCCAAGTGGGGAAAGGACCAAAATAAGTCAGGTGGGATGTAAGTTATAAATAGGTTTTAGATGTGACTTCCATTGTTTAATCAGACTACATTAGCATTTAATGTGCTAACAATTGGGATCCATAACTCTCCACAATTCTTTTCGTTTTCTAGTATTATTACATTATAAGGAAAAATGGACAAATATGTAATTCAAACCAGTTAGATACTATTTTTGGAATTTCCATAACCATATGTGGTTTAAGCACCTCAGAACATTTGCTGTCTGGGAATTATTGGAGTTGCAGTCCCCCCTAATGTTTAGAGTACCAGGTTAGGGAAGCTGTCTGCTGAGTAACCACAGCTATCCGAGGTCTTGGATCCACAAACTCTCAGGCAGACAGTGGAAGTTGAAGACAATTTCTCTCTGTGTTTAGCTCTTTCTGAGAAGGGAAAGCCAATGCAGAAGAATATAAGAATCCCGTGGATCATACCAGTGCTCAATCTAGACCAGCATTTTGTCCCTATGGTGGCCAAACAAATGTCACTGGCAATTTCACCTGAAAGACAAGGGTACAATAGTTTCTTCCTATTTGCGTTTTGCAGCAACTGGCATTTGCAGCATATTGCCTCTGCTTACTTGTGTCAAGGTAACCATCATGAATAGGTATTTCTTTATTAAAAATTAAGGTCACTCTTAAAGTATTCATTCATTTGTTCAACTTAATACCACCAGTGTACAAGTTCTCTCAGTGGTGCTGGGGTCTGAAGTGAGATGGCGAGAACATTTGCTATTTATATGGAGGATAAAGACATACGGAACATTCACCACTGCATTTTGTTCTGGAGAGACGGATTTCTCCAGGATGCCACAACAAATATTTTCATAGATGGGAAAGCTGAAATCATGCACTCTCAGCATAACATAATCTATAGTGTGGGTATCATCACCACTGGGCTGTTCCTCATTGCCACATCTCCAGACCAGTGTTTCTCAATCTCCCAGCCTGTTAAGTTGAAGTCCACCATCTTAAAATTGCCAAGGTTGAGAAACACTGCTCCAAGGCTGGCAGTGAGTGGCTGTGTGGCAACACCCATCAGTGGACAAAATGGTATACACCAGTGTTTTTCAAACCTGGCAACTTTAAGATGTGTGGGCTTCAACTCCCAGAATTCTGGGAATTGAAGCCCACAAAAGTGTGTACCCCCTCCCAAGCAATAAGAATAGTAAAACATAACACTACACAACCCCCTTTGTCAGCAGAAACAACAGAAAACCTGCAATGTATTTACTGGTGACAGCACCAGCAATATACAGCTGGTGGCACCTGGCTCTTTTTCCCAGTTTAAATCAACCTCCCATGCAACACTTTCATAGAGCATTAAACTTGGGTTACAAAAACGAGTGTAGCATTCTTTCAAAAGAATCAGAGTAAGACCTAACAAACCTTTTAGAAAGCACTTGTCAGTCTTAAATGGGCAGCTGCTTCTGTGGCAGGCAGGTGTTTGACCTCTCCTGCAATCCAAGCCAGAATGGCCATGGAGGTCAGTTCCCAGGAATGGAGGGGTGTGGTTGCAGCAGCCTAAAGTGGTCAACAGAAACTGGGCAGAACCCCATCCTTTGCCATATCATCAAGCCCATTGGCAATGAAGTGTGCTAGATCATAGCCATGGTAAAAAAAATGGGTTCAATAAAAAGAGAACATGCTATTTGAAAACTAGAATAGCTAAAGAAGACTGTGGAATGGGAACGAGATGAAGGCTGGATGGGATGGGATGGGGGCAATGCCATAAGGACAAACCATGTAAAAATGGTTAGTGGGCTATGTTCATTCTGAGGTTTAAAGGATGGGTGGAGGAGCCCTCTTTTTCCACATCTCTCCTCTGGATGTAGGTGCTTCATGACCACAGCTCCTCCCAGCACAAAACAATGCAGATGTAAATGTAATGAGTTATACATGTTAGATGCTGGTCTCTAGATTATCTTCCTTAGCTGTTGATTTCATGCGACAAAAACAACCTGTTTGAAAGGTTTGTATTCTATGCTTTACGCAGAGAGGAAAAGTGATCTGATTTGTTGTTTAGCTTTTGTCTTTTTTGGAATGTGCAAAATGTTAAATTATACCATAGCTCTCTGCAGTTTGCATTACCATCTGTCGCTGATTACATATTTAAATGTAGAATGAGATCAGTGTATGCAACCTTTTCTGATCTGAGGGCTGCATTCCCTCAACTAGTTCTTTAGGTTCCTTGTGAGAAGGGACTGCCCTTGGCTGTTGTCCCAGATTTGCCCAACCAGTCGTAAATACTGCCTAAAGGCCTTCCAGGAAAAATGCACTGCAGTCCTTACATCTGCCACCCGCCCACCAAAAAAAAAAGGCATTTGGAATGCAGATAGAGCAAGAAACTTTTCCTGAGAAACTCTTGTTTTCATCAGTTTGCAAATATCTCCCCTAGCAGGGCAGGCAAGCAATAGATCAAAATCTGTTGGTAAATTTCTGGGGTCATTTGTAGTTCAGATTCCTAATTCCAAATTAATTTATTTTCTTTTTAAAAATGTGTGTGTGTGTTGGTGCGCCCATGCGTTTGGTTTGGTGTCTCAAATAAGCCTCAGAATTTTTAAAAAGTTTGGGAGAAGAAAAAGATGAAAGAATTTGGAACAAATGTAAAGGACTGCACATTCAGTTGTGGTACTGAAAATAAATTTCACAGTTTAGCATGTACTGTGCTCAGGGGGAACTTGAAACCTCCTCTAAACCAGTTTCCAACAGTGCTTTGAACCTGCCTTGGAGTTTTGGGGGAAAACAGGAGATCCATCCAGTGGCTTTCAACTACCCCACAATGCTTAGTGGCTATTTCAGATATATGCATAGGCTGCTTACAGATTTGTTTTTTTTTAAGTGTATATAAGCTAGAAAGGGGCATATTTTTGCACCTTCCAGACGAGAGGTCTAATCTAACCTTCTTCGAAAGGATTCAAACACCAACTTTGTTATAATTCATAAGGCAAGTTTGCTACACTACAATACAGCAAGAAGAAACATTTATTATATAGTCTCTTCAGCAAAGAAGGAACAGATAACAATATGATGCTTTGCCTCAGCAGCAGTAGAAGATACTGCAAACATGACTTGTCAAAAGCAGGCCGTACTCCTAGGACTTAAACAAGGCATGGAGAACTTAGAAGCGTCTTATTTCCTGTCAGGGGCACTGCTTTTGTTCCTGGTGTTGCAAATCTGTGACCTTTTCTGGGCCTGAAGGAGACTCCATGAAGTCTGAGCATTCTATCTATGAAAAAGTCTTCTAGTTTGGTTCCTGGCTTGTGTTCCTGGCACTGGGCAAGTTTTACACATATTTCTTCTATGGCCACCAAAACAGTGTTAAGATAATATAACGGTTTAAAAGAAAGCAGTTATGTCTAGTAGGTTTACAACTTAGCCATACCAGAAAACAGGATTAACAGAATGTAGATGTGCAAAGGGGAGGGGGGAACTGGTTTCTGGAAAAGTTTCCAAGGGAATCACATTCAACCATTGATTAAACCTGAGCTTGTTCCAGAAGTCATGCATTTGACATGTATACAGTATGTGCTCAGGTCACAGGGCAGGAGAATATAGAAACTTAGGCAGGTAATAAACATTTTTGGGCAATATTTAGCAAAGTATATTTTCCCACTCTTCTTTCAGTGTCATTATAGTGACAAACCTAAGTAGGCAGAAGGTAGTTCAGGATCTACTAGTACATCATCTTCTAATTTGCAGTAACCAATATGCTTTTATAATTTGCAATTACTTCATTATAACAAGTAAGGGGCTTAATATATGCAACACTAAAAAAAAGAAAAAAAAGCTTTTTGGAAAACCTAGAGGGACTGCAGGGTCAATTTAGGATTAAGAATAAATTCCTGAATAGGCACGTGCTCAGGAGCAATTTGTCCTTATTTTCAAGGCTGCAGTCTAAAACATATATAAACATTCAGCAAAAACAGCCATGGGGTTGTGCTTAAAATGTACTTTGGCTCAGATAGGCAGAACCTGAAATTCTAAAAAAAGAAAAGAATGAGTTTTGTAAATACTGATTTCATCTGCTTGACCTGGCATGGAATCTTTTAGACGCTAGCAATATTACCTACCTTACTATATAAGATATGTGAGATACAGTATTGTAATCATGTGAACAAACACTAATAGTGCCGACCCAGTTTCAGTTTGCAATAAGGATCAACACTGAAATCAAGAGAAGTGCTACATGGTTTGTTTATCCTACTGCCATGAAAAACAATTTTTCCACCTCTATACTTACTTTCAAGTTACCGTGCAATAGAAGATCAGACTAACTTGGGGATTTGAAGGCTTTCATTTTCATTTATATTACTTAAAAAGTTTCAGATCAACCAGTGGAAAATTGTTCCCTTTGACATGTTAATGCAAGCATCATAGCAGCTGTAAGTCAACCTCTCTAAAGAATTTCTCAGTCCACCTACATGCTTTGAAAATCACTAGACCTGCAGCCTTTCTGTTTTCAGAAAGATGGAGAAAGGGAGCCACCATATGGCTCTTACAGTTATTTTCAAAAATAGTGTAAAGGAAAGGGTTGGCATGAAGGGAGGGCCCAAGAAAGGAACTCTGCCTCAACCAAATCTTTTTTTAAAAAATAGAATATTGTCTTAATATGTTGCAGGTACATTTAAATGTTACTTCAGAACTAAAGCAAAGACAAGTCCTGTGTCTTTGTCCTCTAAACAAAAGGCAGGTTACAATCTTTTGATTCGTCCTTTAAAGTATCCTTTAAAACTAATCCTATTTTGGATCTTGGATGGGATGAGATGAACATGCTGGCTACGGAATTCTGGGAGTTGAAGTCCACACATCTTAAAGTTGTTGAGGTTGAGAAACACTGTACTGGGGGATGTAAATTTATTTCACTAGTGGTACATCTTAGAGATGTCATCATAGGACATAGTACAAGTGAACAAAACAGACTCCCTTAATGTAATATATTTCCATTTAACATGCTTCAGGGTACTTCAGTGTATGTCTTCTATGAACTGTTGCTTATTTTGCATTTAAAAAACCATGCTAATCCTGAAATACCTGATTAAATACTTTAAAATTCCTCTAGCTTCAACAAGTAACTTCTCCATGCCATGTAACCTCCTTGGTCATTTCTAGTCTCAAATATATCTACCTGTCCAATACAGCAAGAAAAAGAATCAGCAAGAACACTTCCTGAAATGATTTTCAATCATTTGAAACAAAGTACTAAGTGTTATGAAGGACCTGGAGTAGAATAATTTTTTAAATTGTATTTTCTTCCACTGTGAGTG
The DNA here is from genome assembly GCF_035149785.1 of Candoia aspera. Lineage (NCBI taxonomy): Eukaryota > Metazoa > Chordata > Lepidosauria > Squamata > Candoiidae > Candoia > Candoia aspera. Next base: position 46,036,652 of record NC_086158.1, on the reverse strand, counting down.
AAGGCCCAGTCTTCATATGGTATGAAATGAGGGATTTTCATTCTGATGGGTCTCTCAAAGAACATCTAAAGAGTGATTCTGACCTTGATTCATTTACAAAACTGTTCAATTAGTCTATCAAAGAACAAGGTAGGGGAAGCCCACAGAGCATGGCTTCTGGAATCCCTTTCACCCATCAATAGCTCCACTCTGGATCATGTAACCAGAAGTGGGAGGAAGAAGGGCTTAAAATGGAGCAGTTGTCAACATCTGACCCACACATTGGGGAAATTGCTCAAGAACCATACCCTGTTCAGTTTTCAGAGAGATATGGGGCTGACAATTAAAAGAGTCCTGACCCTCTTTTATATACTGTAATTTCTAATATTCTCTTGAACTGGAAATAACAACAAGGTAGGGAAAGCAAGGAGAGGGTTTTTTCCCAACCCCTTAATAGCATTTCCACTTTGGGTCATGTGAGCAGGAGGAAGAGGGGCTTAAGATTGGGCAAGGCAGCAGCATTCCAAGTCATTGCCCATTGGCCCCTCACATAGGGAGGCATTAGGGAACTTTTTCAGGATTTTTTTTTCTGTAGCACCTAGCCAGACCTGGCCATTTTTCAGACTCAATCTTTCTTTTGTTGGCCTCTCCCACCACACTGAATATGATCCTATTCACTTCAGTTTTCAGAGAGTTACCCTGTGATTGATAGACAGAGAGACTTCCCAGTCCATTCGCCTAACGTCTTTCCAACATTCCATTTAGTTAGAAATAATAAAAGGGTTTGGTTAGATGTCGTTGTACTTACAAAATTGCTTCTGATTAATTCCACTGAGAAAAAGATTTTCCTTATGAATAGGATTGTAGAGTTAAAGGAGTCTCTCATTTAGACTAGAAATTGCTCCATGCCAGTGCTTTCACATATGTAGTGTTTGTCTGCATTACTCCCTTGAATCAAGTTCAGCTCCTGATAGTTACATAGATAAGTTTATTTGTTAGATTTATATCCTGCTTTTCCTTCAGGAGCTCAAAATGGTGTTCTAGTTCTTCCCTACAGCAACAACCCTGTGAGGTAGTTTGGGCTGAGAGTGATTGTCTCAAAGTCACCCCATGAGCTTCCAGGGCTAAGGGTTGTCCAATACCATCACCAATACACTTGGCAGCAATATGGAAGTAGTATGCCTTTTCTGTTTTCTTCTTAAAATCCCAGTCTAGTCTACAGTCCCAGGATTTCCTGGTGGCCTCCTATCACAGTACTAATCATGTCTAAGCTTGTTTAGCTTTTTTAGATCAACCAAAGTTGACTTAGTGCTGCCACATACTAAGCACTTAGAAACAGAGGTATAGATTGGATAGGAAGGAACTTGCAAAGGCTCTTTTCTTTCTTAGCTGTTAAAACTAAGTTTTGAGTTTCTTTCCCCTCTGAGACTTCTTTCTCCTCTATGGTTAGGGTTAACCATAAAGCAGGTCCAAACTGGTTCTACATTACAGGACAAGTAGCCTACCTTTGCAACAGTATTACTGGTTTGAAATCATAGAATCACTGAATGTTGGAAGGGATTGGAGAACATGCAGTCTATCACCCTACTAGTCTAGGAACCCATATTGCAACACCCTCAACAGATGGCTACCCAGCCTCTGTTGACATAAGTCATTTGTTCATTGTTGAACAGTTCCTACTGTTAGGAAATTCTTCCAGCTGTCCAATTGAAATCAACATCCTTGTAGTTTAAACCCATGGTTTCTTGTCTTATCTTTTGGAACAACAATGAAAAAATCTGCCCCATCTTCTACATTAAAGACCTTCCGATACTTGAAGACGGCTGTTAAGTCTCCCTTTTCCCTTGTATTCTTTTCTTATCCAGGCTAACCGTACTCAATGTCTCCAAGCATCCTCATGATTTTTTTCTTTCAGACCTCTTTCTGGATACTTTGATATTCTCCTCTGTATGTTACAACCTACCCCCAATCTTTGGGTCATCCACCAATTTGATAAACATATTGTCTAACCTCATCCAAGTTACATATAAAATGTGAAAGGTGAACGGTCTCCTGTGCAAGCACCAAATCATGTCTGACCCTTTGGGAGGATGCCACTTTCGTGACGTTTTCGTGGCAAACTATAGCGGGGTGGTTTGCCATTGCCTTCCCCAGTTGTCACCTTCGCCAGCAAGCTGGGTACTCGTTTTACTGACCTCGGTAGGATGGAAGGCTGAGTTGACCTGACCCGGCTACCTGAGAATCCAGCTTCCACTGGGATCAAACTCAGGTTGTGGGGAGAGTTTCGGTTGCAATACTGCCGCCTACCACTCTGCGCCACACGAGGCTCATACACATAAAATACGTTCCAGTAAAAGGATTAGAATGAAGACCTGCAGTGTGCCACTTTACACCTCTTCCCATCTTGATACAGAGCCACTAACATTTATTTACTATAATTTTTCAACCAGTTCTGTATCCATCTAGTAGCAGCATAGATCAGTGCACATTTTGCAATCTCCTCTGCTAGAATCACATGAAGACTTTGTCAAATGTTTTGCCAAATTGAAGATATATTATGTTCATCTCATTCCAATGGTTATCAAAACTAGTCAGAACAGGTTGGTTTTCTTGATAAACCTTTGCTAACTCTTGGCAAATAATGCATTATAATCTAATGCTCACAAACTCACTGCCTGATAATCTATTCTAGAATTTCACTATTATCAACATTAATCTAACCAGTCTATAATTACCAGGTTCCTCTTCCATCCAGATTATTTTTCAAGCTAGGACAATATTTGCCCTTCTCCAATCTTCTGGCACTACGTTCATCCTCCGTGATTTCTCAGAGATCACAGAATGGAGCTCTGAGATGACATACCTTCAAAATCCTTAGATGTACGATAATTGATCTGGTCCTGAAGATTGAAAGTACCCAGTTGTTCCTAATTATCTCTTTAGTTACCTTGGATCACCACTTCCTCCTTGTATCAGATGTTCTGCTTAGCTTCATTTAAATGCAGTACCCCTTTGGGGAGAAGACCAAAGGAGTTGAGAAGCTCTGCCCCGTTTCTGTCATTTGTTACCATTCTACCATCATCTCAAGCAGCAGACCCATCCCCTCCTTTTTTCCCCCTCAACTGACATATCCAAAAAACCTCTCATTTTTTGCATTTAGCTTCCCTTGAAAGCCTAAGTTCCTTCTGTGTTTTAACCTTTCTGATATTATGCAGGTATTAGTTACTACTTGCTGGTATGCATCCTTGGTAATTACATCCATCTTCCATTTCCTGTACATGTCCTTTTGAACTCTTAGCTCAGCTGAAAGCTCGCTATGTATCCACAATGCTTTTCTATGCCCATTTTCTTCCTCTCTTTGGAACTGTGTGTGCTTCTGTAAGAGCCAGGTAGACAGATTCATCTGAGTCCCTTCATCTTTTCTTCCAGGAGAGCAATGGCCCTGCACTTGCAACATGTGTAATTCTTGTCATTTTCAAGAAGAAAAATAAAGGCAACACATCCTCTGCAGTCCATGAAAGCATTTTTCTCTATCTCCATGGCCTCAGATAAACAGAACATCCTCCATTCACTTTTCACACCTACAGAAAAACCTGATTGGTATCCCAGATGGTTGGCTTCCAAGAGAAAATGACAGATACGGCGTTTTTTTAGGTGCCTCCTCTTTGACCCCCCTTGCCAAATTCCCCCACAAAACTCCTATTTGCTCTTCTTCTTTGGATGCTCAAATCATAGCTTTGTTCTGAAATAAGCAGTATTTTACAGTTTAACTACTCAAATATTTTGGAATGTTTCTTCTTTCTGACCAAAGTATGTTTAATTATAGATACATTATTAAATGTCTCTTTTGCGCATGCACATGCACACACATCCTTTATGCTTTGTATTTTGAAATATGATGTATGGCATATTAATGTTGAATATTCAGTCTGTTTTCCAGCACCAACCATTCCCAATGTGGTATCCTCCAGGCGTGTTGGATGACAGCTGTTCTTATTCCAAGCCAACAGATGAGCAATGTTGACCATGCCAGCTAGGATGGTTGTACCTACGTATGTATGTTTAGCAGCTAGCAAATGCCAAACTTCAGTGCAGTCACCAAAATTGTACACATATTCCTGATGTAGCCTCACTAATGAGCCTGCTCTCAGCCATAGCATCATGTATTTCATACAGACACCCAAACAAAATAGTTTGTACTCAGTTTGCTGCTAAGGAGTTGAGAGTAGGTGGTATTTAAGATTCAGATAGCAAATATTTTTCATAGGAGGAGGAGGGGTGGAAAATACGAAGGGATAAAATGGGAACACATAAAAAACAGCCAAAAAGGCATTAGGAAGAACAAGCTTGGAAAGGAGGTGATGGCTGACAGCTAAAACAGACTTAAGATAGTTCTAGTGGCTGTTGGACTGTTGGTTTCAATTTAGAGAAAGGATATTCTAAAATACAGTAATTAGTGTTCATACTTGCTAGTTTGTGAGCGATCTGAAATCCACTAAGCTTTGAGGACATGCTTTCAGGGAAGATTGCCGAAGAGCATCATTGAAGGGCCTTATTTACTCATCATAGAGACACCTCAGTAGGGTTAAAGAAGATAGAAGAAAAGATCAAAGGTTTTCCTAGCCAAAATCAGACCAAGGCCAGCCAGTTCATGCAACTGAGAAAAGAAAAGGAAAACTTGACGCTAATACCTATAAACCTTTTCTTAATTCTAGGATTAGGAAAAGTAGATAAAAGTAGGATAGAATTAGAGTACACTCATGTTAAGTGCATATAATAATGCACATAAATATGCATAGACCAGAGCTGAAAGTGGAAGTTAAAAAAATGCTATACTTTAATTTGTAGTTTTGAAACACTGTCTGAATGGGAGGGGAAAACTGTTCATGTTGGTATACAGAGCAATTAGAAACTGTAAATCATATCTGCAAAGCTTGAGGCTGAAGAAATGAAACTGCTTTTGCTGTATTTTATTGGTAGTTTAAATTAAAAGAGGGAAACCTCCCCCCCCCACTGTTTTGCCCTGTTTCTTTCAATCAAATCCTTCAGCTCCTCAGATGCTGTGTTCTAGTTGCCTATCTCATCAGGGCTCATATACTTGAGTTTGCGGGTTTAGAAAAACAGGGATTAAAACAAAAGGAATTAGCAAGAAATCTGATTTTAACATGCAGTCTGCACACTTTCTAAAACCATTTGGCATTTCTTCCATTTTCTAGGCCAAAGAAAAGGGTTAAGGCTAGTAAAGTGCTATTAGTAAACTATATTCCTACCACCACAGAAAGGTTCTATATCTAAAAATGCCCTTTATGAAGCTACTCTAAAAGATTTCTAAGACACATTCAAATATATGGACAAGATTTTGGTTTAAATTATTTGACTGTGCTCTTTAAAATTAAGGAAATGCCAAGTGTTTTTAGAAAGTCTGTAGATTAGCTCTATGGAAAATGTGTTTTCAACTTTCAAAAAGGCATGAAGTAGGAATATACTGGATAAGGAGGTTACATTTGCAAATTATTCAAATAGCCTAGGTAGACATAAGACTTACCATAGAACTTAAATATTGGGAGACTAACAGTATTTGTAATACTTGCTTTATAAGTAGCTAGAGAATAATTGTGAGAAAAAAGGCTATTCCTCTGGCACACAGATGATCCCTTATGTTGGGCTGCACGCGCATATGAAGACATGCATATCTACATTCCAGAAGTTCAGTTACAAATGTCCACATTTTTTCCTTACTATGCAAAACTGACCTATTGATTCTCTTGCATCCCTTACATATACACATATCCTATAGAAGTAAATGTCCTTTGTGTACAATTACCCAGCCTCATTCCCTGATTTTTATAGGAATCCAGATGTTGTCGTTGTTTTATCTGCAGATATGGTGTTTCCCTTTGTTCTTTTTTCTTACCAGAGATCTGTTAAGAAGGAAAGGCATTTCAACTGGCACTACTAGGAAGGCATCCCTAAGATGAATTTGGTCCAAAACCCCACAGCCAAAAAAGCTGAATTTAAAATAAAAAGACATCTCAGGGGTGCAATATTCAACATCCTTACAAGGGAGGAGGCCCTTCAGAGTTCTAAGAAAACAGGATTGCAAAGTGAGGCTGTCCTTTCAAATCTTGATTCCCATCAGATGGCCATTACACTGCTGGTTTTTTTCCAACTAGGCATCTTCTAACTTTGTTGGGATTACAAGTCCCAGAATTCCCAGGTAGGCTTGGAATTCTAGGAGTTGCAAGTTCCCAACACACAAGAGAATGTCAGGTTGGGAAAGGCTGCCACAGAGTTAGATCCATTCATGGTAATGACTGAAATCACAACACAGGGCACTCTCCCTTTTCAAACCACAGGGTATGGCTATGCTTTTCATCAGTGAGTCTCAAACTTTGGTCCATGTACCATCAATAGTTGATGGAGATTCACCAGGTGGTCTCCCAGTTTCTCTGCATTCACAGGCCAGAGCCCACCCACTGCTTCAGTCCCCATCTGGTGTGTGTACTGACAGTGTACTGTGTGTGTACTGACAGTGTGTACTGACCCCTGCCTCAGTCCCTATCTGGTGTGTGTACTGACAGTCAGCTGGCTCCCAAGAACGGATCACTGGCTGAAAACCAATTCACTGAAGTGTAAGTGATAATATAAATAACAATGTTGAGTACTAACATTCAGCAAACTGACAGGTGAACAGGTTGCAAGCATAGTTACTGATTACAAGTCTGCCTGTGTTATGCTAAATGGATTGTGATTTCACACATGCAGCCTGAAAAGAAAAGTGCAAATAGGAAATGCAATAATGGATATCTAAAAATGGGCTGGAGATGTCTTTTAATAATGAGAGATTTTTGTTGAAGAAAATTTTGAGCAGCAAGTTTGTGCTAAGAGTTGCTATTATGGCATAGGGTACAAAAATAACTTAAGTGGTAAATAAAAACTTAATTTTGGATTAAATTCTCTGGTACAAATTTTGTTTTAAAAAAGAGTAAGCATATACAAATGCAAACATAAATGCCAAAAAAAAAAAACGGAACTCCCACACTCTTCTGGATGAAAATATGGAAGATGGCATTTGTTTAATTGGGCAGTCCATGAATTTTCCTGATGTTTCTTTTGTGGTCCATGATTGCAGAACATTTGAGGAACACTGCCTTAAATGAGAGCAGTCCAATACATTCAGGCAATATAAATGCACATTTATTATATTCTAGTGCTTGTTTCTATAGCACACATTACAGCTTTTATTTTTTTTTCAAATAGCTTTTTCAAAATTATGATTTAAGAGTTAAACAGTACAAGTTAAAATACAAATACAGTTTAAAAATATAGAAAGAAGCAAATTAGTTTATTAACTTGCCATTAAAGGAATCTAACCAGGATGAAAAAAATAACAAATCCTAGTGACAATTAAACATTAGGCTAATAACAACTCATCAATCAGAACTGCTGATATAAGTGTTTCACTCATTGCTCTTGTTTGATTGCGTCTTTCTGGATCCTCAGGATTTGACACATGTTAAGTATTAATCCATTGTATTACGATTTCCCGCCTTTCTAATTATTTTCCCCGTGGAAGCAAATTCCCATTAACTCCCCTCACTGCACCAGAATCCCAATTTGTTCTGCATCAATATTTAAAGAGGGAGGAAGATCTGGCAGGTCGCCCAGACAAGCAGCTCAACGACGCATCGAGGACTGCGCGTTTTCGCTGCGTTTCAGGACGCATCCCTGCCCGCTGGCCGCAATAATCGCAGCTGGGCGCAGAGACCGCCGGACGAGGACGCTGTTAACGGAAACCTACCGATTTCGCCGGGGAATGGAAACAGGGAAAGTGGGTGGGCTCCACGCTGAAGAGAAGCCCAACTCTGCGACTGATAACATCCGGGGCCATCTTCGCGGCGTGCGGGGAGTCTACCGGGCGGGTAAACGGGGCGCCGCTGACCCTATGAGGAAAGCCAAGGGGTTGGCAGGCTCGCCCCACACACACGTGGTCCAGCGGCCGCCCCCAGCGCCTCGGGAGAGTCACGTGCGGCCGGCGCCTGCTCCCCGAAGCCCCTGGTTGCGCCTGGCTGCTGAGGATGGTGGGGCAGGCGGCAGCAGCAGCTTTGGGCCGCGGGCTGGAGCGCCGAAGCCCTTGCTGCTGGGGTCGGAGCCGAGGCGCGGTTTTGCTTCTCTTCTTCTCCTTGTCGCCAAGGCCCCCTGGCGGAGCGGCGTGGCTACTGGGGTTGCGGCCGGAGGATACGGCGCCCGGGCGCGTGTGGCTCGAAGGGGGAGCGCTGCGGGCGGCTGAGGGCTCCCGCTTCTTGCTGCGCCTCTACTTCCAGCCGCCGGCCGAAGGGAACGCCGGCAGTAACCGCAGCAGCGCGAGCGAGGAGGTTGAGCGCCGTGTCGTCTTCGTGGAGGAGCCCGCAAAGGTGGAGCGCTGTCCCGAACGCAGTGCTTGGGCCTCGGATGTGGAGGTGCTGGGCCCGCTTTTGCCCGGAGGCTCGGCCGGCTCGGCTTTAGCCGAGGTGAGAGTGCGGGAGCCGCGGAAGGGTGAGCCCGGCGCCGGGCCTGAAGGTCGTCGGTTCGGGCTCTGCGCTTGGGATGGACGAGCCTGGCAATTGCACGGCGCGCCGGGGGGCTTCGTGCTGCAAGTGGAGGCGCCGGCGGCGGGCTTGGCCGCGTGGCTGATTCCATTGCCCACCGCAGGCTGGTTGCGGGCTCTGGGGGCACTAGTCCTGCTGGCTTTGTCGGCGCTGTTCAGCGGCCTCCGCTTGGCCGTGCTGTCACTCGATCCGATGGAGCTGCGGGTACTGCGCAACAGTGGCTCGGCTGCAGAGAGGGACCAGGCACGCAAGGTGGAGGCTGCGCGCGGCCGAGGCGGAAGCGGCACTTACCTGCTGTGCACACTGTTGCTCGGACAGGCGGGTGCCAACGCCACGCTGGCGGGCTGGTTATGCGCTGCTCTACAAGCCGGTCACAGTTCCCTGCCCGAAGTGACCCAAGGTGTGCCATGGCTGCCTGTGCTGCTCTGCACTGGCGTCGTCTTCCTGGGCGGCGAGGTATTGCCCTACTCTGTTTGTTCCCGCCACGGGTTAGCCATTGCTGCACATACGCTCTTTCTCACCCGCCTGCTCATGGCCGCCACCTTCCCTATCTGCTATCCACTCAGCCGTTTGCTAGATTGGGCCTTGCATCAAGAGCTGAGCACCTTCTCCACAAGGGAGCACCTGCTGGAGACGCTGCGGGCTGCTGACCCCCATGGTGATCTTGTGAGTGAGGAGCTAGCCATGGTACAAGGTGCGCTGGAGTTGCGCACCAAGGTGGTTGAGGATATCTTGACGCCCCTAAATGACTGTTTTATGTTGCACTCTGATGCTATACTTGACTTCGCCACCATTTCTGAGATTCTTCGCTCAGGCTATACCCGCATCCCTGTATATGAAGGTGAGCGACGAGACAACATTGTCGACTTGCTGTTTGTCAAGGACTTGGCCTTCGTGGATCCTGATGACTGCACTCCACTGCAGACAGTTACCCGCTTCTATCACCGCCCGCTGCACTGTGTCTTCCATGACACCCGCCTCGATACACTGCTTGAGGAATTCAAGAAGGGTGAGGGCCCGGGGCCCCAGCCACTCGCCTCCTGCCAGCATCACATGCCTCTCTACTCCCTGTGCACCCTGCTTGCGAGGTACCCTGGGATCCCACCGTGTCCCCTCCTGCACTGGTCTACCCTTTTCCTGTATTGTGGCTGAATTCTTTGAACAGCACACCAATGTGACTGTGTGTGTATCTGTGTGTGTGTGCATGCCCATTTCTGCTCTATCATGTATGGCTCACGTAAGTCACTAGAATTATCCAAAAAGTCTTCCAAATGGGTCTACCATGATGAACTAAGGAATGGTCTCCTGAAACTCTTCGGTAGCATTCTTCCCAACCAGTTCCACTGTTTGTGTGAACTGACATGCTGTTATCAGTCTTTCTGCTTACAGATTTATGTATTTCCATTCAGTACACAGAAATGATGAGTTGAGTTTTATGTGTCATCTCCTTACCTTCAGCTGTAAGGAGAAATGAGTCATAATTTTCCTGCTCCAGCAAAATGTTAGGAATGTGCAAGACACACTTGCTATCAGCATATGAAGCTATCGTATGTTAAGTTTGGTCCATACTGACCCAGAAAATACAAGTTTTAAAGCCCAACATAACTAGAGGAGACCAGGTTGGAAAAGACTGTCCAATGCTAACTGGCAATAGTTCCCCAGGCCTCAGACAGGGCAGTAGTTCCCCAGGACCTCAGTCTTTTTCAGTCCTATCTGGATATTCTGGGGATCAGATCTGAGTCTTATACATAATGCATGTGCTATAGCATCAAGCTTTGAATCATCTGCAACATGGAATCTGTTAATTTCTTGTCCTAATATCAATTGTGAACCTGTCTTCAGTGGAAAAAATACTGTAGGACAATTAACCCACTCTTTATATTTTCTATATCATATTCAGGCATGGCACTGAAGAGTGTCTAATTTGTTAATAAGAGGCAAGAAAGAAAACAGGTGCAAAAATTGCAACTAATAACTATAAGCAGAGTAACAGCTTCAGCTCTCTGCAAATTCACTCTTTAAGAATAACTTATTCAGGTGAGGTTGTGGAGATGTATGGAGTCATTCAAGAAAGCACATCGTATATTATCAGTGTTACGTTTAATTTGGATTTGTACATAGCATATACAGAACTAGTAAACTTGAGAATTTTGCACACATTGAGTGGGATGGTCTTTAGCTCCCATAACCCTGCAGTCAGTGTAACCATCCTCCATGCTGCTGGGAACTGTAGGAATTAATCCAAAACATCTGGAGGGAATGAGATTGGGGAATGCAGATACAGGTTATATGTAAGGGCAGTGCTCACCTAGATTGAGAAAGATAGGCATTTAGTCAGACAAGAATTCTCATGAGATAGGGCTGAATGAGTAAATGGCAGACTTAGAGCCCAGAGCTGTTTCTGGGTTTCCAGACATCATTCACACACAATCCATGTTTTTTTTTTTCTTTGTCAACTTGATGGATTGTGCTTTTGGGTTTAGTTCTGCAATTAGTGATGAAACTCATCCTAGGAAGGGGAAACAAGGGTCATATTTGCACTGTCACAGTTTGCATTCAGCACATTGCTGCAATCATCTTTTGAAGCAGCCTTCCCCCTCACTTTCTCATGAAAGTATTGTGTATTTCTTGGGTCTGTGAAGCATATTGGATCAGAGTAATATCACTTTCAAGAGGATGCCCATTGGTGGCTCCACCTATCTCCATATATCCTTAACTGATACTAGTGTAATTTGGCTGAGTTGCAGCTGGATGTGCCAGATGCAAGCAATCTAAAGCAGCTGTCCTCTTGAAATGTGGGGTGTTAAACATTTGGTCTTGAATTTGGCTCCTTTTTTTAATCTCCAGGGGTACACTACAGTCTCCCCTGATGCTTCTCAGTTTTGCAGTAGCCATATGGAAATCCTTAAGACTCATTGATGTTGTTCAGGGTCATAAGCATTCACAATTTTATTGTGAACCTTGTAATATCAGGTACTAAAGCTGGAGCAGCTGGAATAGTGGACTTTTTGCTTTCAGTCTTCCCCAAACGCCAATCTTCTAGATATTGCAGTGTGCCTAAAAAAGCTTAGAAGGAAGAGATAAACCGAAATTACATTTCTCTCAGAGCTATGATGGGTATGGTAGCCAGTTGTATAAGCAGATGGAATGAGCACAGAAAGCTCCTCGCAGTTAAGTAACATTAAGTGGAATGAGTATCTAGTGGATGCTGTTTCTTAAATGCAATCAAGTAGATGATCAGAATGGCTAAGAAAATTAAGCGGAGCAGCATTGGAGAGAAAAGCATTAAGTCAGCACTGTGCTTAATGCCAGAAAGTGTAAGAATTAGCATTTTTTAAATAAATCTATGCAGCACTGCCACTTCAAAGAAAATTATAAATGGTGATCACAGCTAGTCATGGTGTTCCAACTGAGATTTAACTAGTGTTGAATCCTATATTTTATGGCTTGTTTTAATTGGGACAATCTCATTGAGTAACATTCAGTTTGCTTTCCTCTCACTACTGTTACTTCTGAGCAACTTATTCCTTTGGAAGGGTCATTCAGTGCTTTTGGAAGGGTCTGCACATGATAAAGGTCAGCTACACCATTATCCAGAGAGTTAGGAGTAGGGTTTAGCAGGGAGAGAACTGTATTGAAAAGTAAAGCTAATTTGGGAACTTTAAAAAAAAAAAATTCACTGAAAACCAAGCCTAGATTACCTTTGATTCATGCTCTTTAAAAGTAGTGTCAAGTTTTTCAGTTGTTTCACAAATATGTTTTTATACAGAAAGTATCAGCATTTAAGTACATCTTCTTGGACATCTAAAATGCCTACCCACATGGGATTTGAATAGTAGCAAACATCCCTGAACTTTAGGCCATTTTATAATCCTTCTGACTCTAGTAGGTGAGATTTGTGGGAAGTAGAATTCATTGTTCGGGAGCATACAGTCTTTGGCTGGACATTTTGTGCTATCCCAAAGTAACTACTTCCTTACCTCTTTCCTTTTCTCTCCCATCATTATGAATTCCTCCTTTCTCCAGGGCCTAAGATAACATCTTCAATTTACTTCTCACTCTACAGAAAGTAGCATATATCTTATTCCTGAATTTCAAGAAGTAAATACATTCCACAAATGAGGCATATACATTGCTTAGACTTAATTGCTTACCTATCCTTCACACGGAGGAGTGGATGGATGGAATAACTTCGCTTTTCATTCCCATTTCAAGAGGGGGCTGCTTCTTATTGAGCACTGGAGTCAAAGGCCCAGAAACCTCAAGTGGTCCACTTCCTATCTTATTTTGGGTGCGGTGGGGAGTAAACACAATAAAACTCCTGTTCAATTTGTTTCTGCTCATTCTTTCCTTGTAGGTAAATCACACCTTGCAATTGTGCAGAGAGTGAATGATGAAGGGGAAGGAGACCCTTTCTATGAGGTGATGGGGATTGTCACTCTGGAGGATGTGATTGAAGAAATAATCAAATCGGAGATTCTGGATGAGACAGATCTCTATAGTGAGTATTAAAGGGTCCACTAGGAAGACACACACTGGACTGGGGGATAAACAGCACAGGAATTATAATTTTGTTTGCTATTATTTCTAGTAACCATAAAACCTTTGCTAAAATCTCTTCTTCCCCTCCTCCCAATTCTTACTTGTTGAACATACCTTTTTCCTATTCTCCATTTGGACCATACAGAACTTGCGAGACTTTTCCTGTTGTGATTTTTCTTGTGTAGCAGCAGCTTTCAGCTAGGGAATCAGGCAGCAGCCTGCTATGATGATAAACCAGAATCCCACACATCTCAGCTTCAGTGCCCATCTAAGTGATGTGGGATGAGTAGTTGTCTATCCCTGGATCCTAGTATCTCATTTACTACAAAGGCAGATTCTTAAAATAGCATCTTCCAGAATGAGACCTTTCACTTCACTTTATTCCTTCTCCTTTTCTGGAAGACTAATCGTTGGTCATCAAAGCACTGTGAAGAAATACTTGCAACGTTGGATGGTGGAACCAGAGTGGGAGATGTTACTGCGTATGATAGAGATATGGGACTGCAACAATGTGGAATCTTAATTGACCAGATTTTAGTTTGGTGTAGTGGTTAAGGCACCAAGCTAGAAACCAGGAAACTTGAGTTTTATTCCTGCCTTAGGCACAAAGCCAGCTGGGTGCCTTTGGGCCAGTCACCCTTTCTCAGCCCTAGGAAGGAGGCAGTGGCAAACCACTTCGGAAACCTTGCCAAGAAAACTGCAGGGATTTGTCCAGGCAGTCCCCAGGAGTCAACACTAACTTGAAGGCACAGACACGTACAAAAGGTTTAAGAAGAAAAAAAAATAGTTACCTATAGTGCTAATTGTACATATTTACTTAGAAACAAATCGCATTGAAAGTTATTCCTAAGTAAAAATGTTTAGGACTGCAGCTTTGCTTGAAAGTACATAACAATTTAAGGAAATATGACAAGAGAAAAAATTCTGTTTTCTCTTTCTCACACTTACTTTCTTTTTAAATTACATATTATATATTGTAGTTGTAGTTGTTATCCTGTTAATCTAAGACATATACTTTGGTAACCCCTGAAATGTATTACACTTGACACTTTTAATTTTTGCTTTGGTATTATATTGTTTGTATTTTAATAAAGCCCCCCCCCAAAAAAGAGTCTGTGGCTTTGGGTGACTGATGAGAGTTGATAATATTCTCAATGCTGTAGAGAAATGCTGTCTTTCATTTAAGATACCTGAGCTGTGTCATTGCAAGGCCAGCATACCCAAAACGTTGCAATGAGAGCAGAAATTGAGATACGATGCCATTTCTAAGTTCTCAGAGATGTGACTGCATTTTTACTTTCTTCATCTTCAGCAAACAATCAGAAAAAGGAAAGGATCCCACATCGGGGTAGGAAACCTCACGATTTCTCCATCTTCAGACTTTCAGATAGTGAGATGAGGGTGAAGATCTCCCCACAGCTGCTGCTGGCCACTCATCGCTTCATGGCTACAGGTATCTGGCTCTTCTTAGGCTATTGTTTTCCCTGGGCTCTTGACTACTCATTGCTTGATATCCATGCTGTTGGCACGTATTGTGCGTATCTTGAGGGAATTATGCTCTTTTCAAGAACAGCATTTATGTTTTTTTTTAAACCTTAATATTTGGCATCCAACTCTTCTGTGGATTATGTTTTAAGCAGCCAGTTTCATTTAGAGTAGAGTGGATAAGATGTATAAGGGCATCATTTTGCTTTCAGTGCTGTCTTTCTCCATTCTGGGGAAGGTATGGCGAACTGAAGATGGCTCTGCAAAAGTGGAGTCGACAACCGTGGCAAAGATCAAGGAACTGGAACCTTGGAACCTCTCCGGATAATGAGAGGATGGGAGGTCACCCACATATGTTCTGGACAGCTGCTCCTCGTGAAGAGACTACAGGACAGCGTTTTTCAGTGGGCTTGAGTGCCAGGAGTTGACGAGATCAGCCATCTTGCTTGCAACCGCAGCAGAGTCTTTTAAAGGACACTAAGTTCACAAACCTCACTTTCTAATCACTTTCAGAAATTGCCTATTAACTATCTTAAAGCTATTAGAGACCTTCAGAATGACAAATTTGAAAAGTTTTCATTGTGTGAGTTTATCTTCAACTCTGAACAAAAGAAAAATTAAAGCTTGAGAACTTAAAGAATTTGAAATAAATGGCAAAAAGCTAAATAAGATTTTGATCTAAGAAAGTTATAAACGGATTAAGGATCCAGATAAATTTAGAATATTGACTTTCACTATAAAATTTTGGAATTAACTATAAAAAATAAACGTCTTGTGGGAAACAGACTTATTTTGGCTATCTTGGCAATTGCAAGTCATAACAAAAGCTAAGTTATGATTTTAGAAACTGGACACTAGAGGGGACTAAAGATTTTAAGCAGAAGAAAAAAAATACAAGCCTGATGTCAGTTAATACTGGGACTTACAAAATGATACAAAACATTATAACAGCAGAAATATTAAAGGAAATCTTAAAAGAATGGAGCCAGAAGTTAGTAACTACAGTATCAACATTGTCAGTAATGATGTCTGCTTCTATGGATTGACTATGTCTAAGGAATGTTTGATGAAGGAATGACAGATGTGGAACAAACTTTATCTGACAAGATAGATAAAGTACAGAATGTGGAACTACAAATGACACGCCAAGAGAATGATTTGGAAAAGGATGCTTTACTGGATATACAAAAAAAAAATCTGGCTGAAGTTTTAAAAATTAAAAGGGAAATACAAACGATAAACCAAGAGAATGACCTGGAAAATGTTTTCTTATTGGATCTACAAAAGAGGCTTGTTAAAGCCTTGAAGAAATCTGTGCAATGGGATAAAGAAGAATTGAAGAGAAATCAAATCCTATGACAATACTTGATTGAATTAAGGATTAGGACTGTTAGAAGTAAAAGGAAGGAATATAAAGTTGGTTTGTTTGATCAAGGTTAAAATAAAACTTTTTTTTTTTTTTTTTTGCAATGTTCTGACAACCCTTTATGGACTTTTTGCTGACCCCAGGATTGAAAAGTTGATGTTTTATGGATTTGCTTATAGATAAGGGATGGGATATGGGATGAAGAGATATCTGTTTATGTTATAGGGGGTGAAGAGTTATTAAATGTGTTTATACTTGTTGTGATGAATTCTGGAAGTCACTTCTTTATACATTTCTTTTTCCTCTTCTTTATTATATTCGTTCTTTTTCTTTTTTCCTGTGCTTTTTACTTTTATTTTCCATTCTTTTTCTCTAAGTTTAGTGTGTATTAGTTTTTACTGTTATAATTAAAATTCTTATTTTTTTTAAGTATCGTATTTCTCCAATTACCTTTCTTCTGAGTTGTCCAAGCATAGAAAGCGTAGTTACTGCTTTCTTTCCCTTTTCTTCCTTTGTAGAGGTAGAACCTTTCAAGATGCCACATCTCTCAGAGAAGATCCTGCTACGGCTGCTCAAACATCCCAACGTCATTCAGGAGATGAAATTTGACCACAAAAACAAGCGAGCACCTGAGCACTATCTCTACCAGCGCAACCGGCCAGTTGACTATTTTGTGCTCATCTTACAGGTTTGTCAAGATTAGTGAGGGAAATTTGTAACACCAAGGTTACTGTTTATTATAGGAAGTATTTACTTTACATGGTTAATTAGTCTTCAAAAAGAAATAACATCCAGGAAATAAATAGATAAATATAAATACCGCCCAGAGTCACTCTTTTGGGGGAGGTGGGTGGTAACAAAATTTGAATAATAAATAAATATAAATATAAATATGAGATCTTTACACCAAGAATAGAAAAGGACATGCTCCAACCATTTGTTTTAGGTATTCCTCATGGATAAGCTATACATAAGACATCATGTCTGGCCATGAGAAAATCCTTTTATAAACTGTAAGTTCACTCAGGTGACTTGTACATGTCTTATTAAAGAGTAAGTACTTAGCCTGCAAATAAAAATGCAGTTCTGACTTTCAATTTCACATATATTTGTTTCAGGCTTTAAAATAATTGAGGAACTACTCGGAATGGAAAACATCTTTTAGAAACTTGACTTGAAATGATTCTAAGTTTTCTCCAAATAAGTTTGACAATTTTTCTTCTACTACTGACACATGTTCTTGATATCTTTGGGAGATTAAATATTATCCAATCAGTCATTTGAATTCAAAGTAGAGTACAATGAATTAGGAACTGGGACCAAAAGATTATCTTTTAATTTGAATTAATTATTTTAATGCTTCCTTAACAAATTCTGAGTGTGAGTCTAATATCACTTTAGAATTCAAGGTTTATTTTATATTGATTTTCACTGAAAATGATTTTTTTAGAATAACCTTGCCATGCAAATTGGGATTATCATTATACTGTAAACTGATTAGGTAAGTTCTCTGCAATAAGAGCATCCACGGTTAATGGTCACTTTATGTCACAGAGCCAACTTTGAATAATTTTACAAGGGAAAATAATTATATTTAAATAAGCCACATAAAGTACTACACTAGCTCTAAAGTAGATGAATGAGTAAGTCTTCTAACTGATGTTCCATAACTCACCCATTCACAACTTATATTTCTTATTAAAGATAATTAAAATATACCAGCCTTTTCAAACATAGTCTTGTTTATATAGCTATTATTCAACAACTATTACTTTGGAATCTCCAATATGTATTGTTCATCTACCACTTTCTTGTTAGCCTCAGTTTAGGTACTGAAATCTCTGTCTAAAATTAAAAATGCTTTGGGAAATAACATTTTCAATTCTAAACAATATTCTCACAAGATAAAGATCATATTTGCTTCTGATAATAAAGGAGAAAACCAGTGGTAAATATATTTCAACCTAATGATGTTTCAAAAAGTCAAGGAAGTGTGTCACTCTGAAGTCTTGCAAAAATCTATTCCATTTCTCTAGTTTTCAGACTTGTAGATTTAATAGGTATTCCTTTTATTATAAAAATCTGAAATTTACTCAATTCTTTGAAGTTGTTCTGTCTTTAGAATGATCATATTTATTAATCTTAGATTGTTCACAGGTAGAGGCATTCTGAAGAGTAATTGCAATTACTGAAGTAGAAGTTTATCTATTTTATGTATTTTTGATGTCTCGGGTAATAATGGTATAGGAGACTTCAGAGGCAAAACTCTAATCTTCACTGGTATAGAAAGCCTAACTTCCTGTGCTTCAAAACGTCTAGCAGATTGGGACTCCAATGTTATTGTCACTGTCTGCAGAAGAGAGAAATGCATCTTGCTATCTTTTGCTGTTCTTCTAAAGGAATTGCCCCATAAGATTCAATAAAACATTGCTTAGCATTATGTATTATTTGGATGGAAACAGGTGTTTTCAGCCTGAAATTATTCTGATAACTTATACATCTGCTACTGTTACTGTGTTAATATTCAAGTAAAATGTACTTTCTGAAAAGCAGTTTCCATCTTTTCAGAATTAATGAAACAAAACTTGGAAGAATTATTTTAGATATGTTTTCCAAGAGTATCAGTCCATCAAATAATCTGTAGTATTTCTGTCAGAGCACTTTGAATTACATATTCAAAGATTTGAAGATAATTCAAATTGCATGCCATTTGAATGTCAGGACTCCAAGAGGGAACATATAGCTGTTCTTTAAAAGAATTAAAATTTAGTCTGCTTAGGTTGTAATTTCCAATATTGTGTATTTTACTAATATTTTAGTTGTATTTGAATAATTGCTATATGTTCTTGCCATTTGAAAGTTGAAAACTAATTTATTTTCTATTTTTATAATACATCTTTATTATCCCAAGTAATTTTGCTTAGAGCGTTTGAATTCTTTGACCTCAGTTTGAAAGAACAGAAAAATCAGACTAAATTATTCAGATCGAACTATCACAGTATAATGGTTGAAAAATTAAGGATAAAATCTGAATAACTGCACTATACCATAAGCTTCAACAGTAGATATTCCTGAACAGACTAAAACCTGCAGGTGCTGTTTTTTCTTATTTCAAAGGTTAAGCCAATATCAGAAACTGCTTACTCATTGCACGTAGGTGACAGATTCCATGCCTGCCTACAGAAAGGGTGTTAAAAATAGAATATCATATTGAATTCCCAGTTCAACAGCACAATTAACACAAGTGAATCCTAAATGGTCTCTTATTTGACTCTATATTCAGGGTTAATACTGAAAAAGTATTACATGAAATCATTGCAACAAAGAAATTATCTGTAATCTTCAGCCATTGGTTCAGATAGTTAAAGAAGACAATCCTTTGAATGTTTTAGCTTTTTTGGCAATTTGGCAATGTTCAGTATAAAATTTCAGATTCTCTTAATATCCTTCCCAGCTGGTTAATCACAGGAAAAGATAACTTTCTCAAGTTAAGCCAGTCACATGATTCTAGATCCTACTGCAGGACTTTAAACATATTCTTGCAAGGTTTCATGGAAAATCCTTAATAAAACTTCTTTATATTGATATTAATATATTGATATTGATATAATTAATTAATTAATATTAATACAATTAATATATTAATATAATATAATATTCTAAATATTGGTGAATTAAATAAAACCTAAATTTTAAAAATAGGGTTTTCTTCTCTGTAGCACTGTATCTGCAGCCAACTTGACTCCAACCTTGACTGTAGACCTGCTTGCATGTCCTGATCTGTGGGAAGAGCATAGCAGGACGAGTGCTATGCTGCGGAAAGGAACTTGGAGTAGGACTTTTACTCTTTTGCCCTAAAGTAAATGTAATATAGTCTGCTTTAATGTAACCACAGACTAATACTGAGTTTGTTAATAGTTAAAACTAATGACATTCTTTTTTGATCTTTGCTTAATTAACTTATTTCCAACTGCTGTTGACTTTTACCTTGACTTTGATTTGTGACAGGAATAAGCCACCTTTTTTGGTCCAAGGGCGTATTGAACAGACACATTCTCCCCCTAAAAAAGAAGGGAGAGCTGAGACAAAAAATGGTTTAGTTTAAGTTTAAATAAAATTAAAACCAATTAAACACAGTCAGTAGAGTTATTTCTCATATATTTAATAGTGCAAAGTGTTGGAAGAAAATTTGTACTGGGACTGCCAGCAAAATGAGTTGGCTGTACATGGATCTGCATTCAGATACAACCTAAAACGCCCTTGGGGTGGCCCTGGCAAGTGGAGGGATGCTTCACTCATATCACTTGACAGAGGGCCCCTTTGAATGCTTAGCACAGACGTTTTAATGGAATCATTTTCTGCTTCTGTCCATTTACAGTTACAGTTCAGTGGCAATTTTTGGAAGCACATTTTAGGGGCTCTGTGTATAGCCTTCAGACCACAGATTGTGAACCTTTGGTTTGGTTTGTAGCATGCAGTCACTGAGCATTTTCTATTGTACTCCCCACCACTGTTTACTTAGGATTGGTTATTCTTTCTTGGGACCTTTGGTTCTCCTGCCCTTCCTCTTGATATTTCCATTGCTGCTATATTATTGAGTTCCTTCAACTCTAAATCAAGTATAATTCTGTTACTGCTTTTATTCCCAACCTGACATCTCAAGGTAATCTCTACTGATGTCCTCCAGCTACTTTGACTTGCATTTCCTATTTTTTCCTTATGAAGGAACACCCACAAGCATTTGTGAGTGAACTGCCCTTATTCTCACCTGAAGTCATTTTCTTAAACTACATTATGTATTTTTCCTTTTTCAGTGGGTGGCCAAGGATTGTGGAAGAGAGATAACTAGTGCAGCTAAATTGCATGCCCTTTGTTTTTTCTTTAGGGAAAAGTGGAGGTGGAAGTGGGGAAGGAAGGACTGCGATTTGAGAATGGTGCCTTCACATACTACGGTGTCCCAGCAATCATGGCTGTCATCTGTTCAGGTAGAAATCTAGAGCTAACCACAGAATGGGATGATAGAACCAGAACCTATAGTGTCAAATGAGTCAAATGTGTAATGTACAGGACCTTGCAAATTTATTCTGATTGCAACATTTGGGTTTTCACTGTACTAAGCATTTTAGCAAATACGAGGTAAATAAGAAAAAGCAAAGGAAGGGAGTATTGGAGACAGGCACCATAATGCCCTGGGAGGGCTAGAAGAAACTATGCAGCAGGGGTGCATAACATCTGTTGGCTCAAGGGCCATCCCAGGCTTTGCATGGCACAATGAGGGTTATGCTCCAAAAGTGGTAGACCCTGGGCCTGGATCAGGAGGAAGCACGGGAGTTTTAAGGAGTGGGCCTTAGGCATCTGCAAGGCCTAAAGCCTCTCAAACTCTCATAAATGGAAAAAAGCACCCAATTGTTTGGCCCCATCTGCAAAATGAATACTGACAGGCTGCATGTGACTCCTGGACTGCACTTCTTCCAGACCTTACTTGTTTGGTTTCTGTCCCTTCTCCTGAGCTTTTGGAAGGAGGCACAGACACACTGACAAAATGATAAGGCTAAAACATTTTTAAGCATAATGCCTTCGTTTCATATTCCATGAAGTCAAATCCCATGTCAGATTTTAATTACAAATATAAATGTGTGGATTCTGAACTATATTGGCAGAAGCTCGATAAAACAGGATACTTGGAAATCTTTTGAGGGTCAAAATCACAAAGGAATCTCTTCTTATGTGGAGGCTCTTTTTGCTGGAGATACAGCATCTTTCATGCAAAGATGGAAGCAGCATTGCTGTTGCTGCCCCTTCATTTACAGTGTTTGAGTAAATGTGCCTATACTGTGATCCTTCCCTGTGGGAGGCTTAGGTTGCAGTACTGCAGCATTAATAGAAAACCATTGTATGTTGGGGAGAAAGAGATTTGTGAAGCAGTTTCTTTTCCTTACAAACAGGCAGGTCATGTAAAACCAAATAATAAAATTTCTGTGCCAAGGACTGTCATTCACTTGAGCCTGATCCCGGCTTACAGCAATTGATATCAACCCCCTGCCTCTTTGTATGCTTGAAAAAATGTCTCTTGTTCAAAGCAGGGGTGACACAATAAAGGTCTGATTGGGACTCACCTTCCACTTTTCCATGTCTTTTCAGATAATGATGGGCGCAAAATGAGCAGCCTGGCTGGGTCATCTTTCCTGTGTATGTATCTCCTACCTTTTTTTTTATTAATGAGGTGGTATAGAAGGCCATTTCCACTGGGCATTCCCAGATCTACCAGGAAAAGTTAAATAAAGTCCAGTGCTTCTTGACACCCCAATCCTACCCCAACAGAACTATGAATTGGGGTGGGGTAGCTACAGTAGATATTCTATCATTTAGTTTAGCCACATCCAACTCTTTAATATTTAATTTTATATAGATGTTTTAGAGCAGCAGCTCTGATGACATAGTTGATAGAACTATAGATTTTGGTTAAGTCAAGGGTATTTTTTAAAGATTGGTTTACTGAACAAGCCATACCTGGTTTGTTTGCACAACACCCTAAATCAGAAACAAATCATTGCTCACTGCAACATGGAACCAAATGGGTTGTCAACTCGTGACTTGTTCTGGACTTGTGATTCTATCAATTTAAAGTTATATAAACACAAAGAAGATCTACCTTAAAAACTCCACCCTGAACCAGTTCCATAGTAAAGTACTGGTCCCCTTTGGAGCAGCTGATAGCATGCGCCCTGTAGGAGGAGTTTGGGGCTTCTCAGGGGCAGTGAGAGTTAGGGAGCCACTGCAAGATATTCCAAGGAGGATGAGGAATGAAGAAACTGTGGAGGTATCAGAAACCATCCCAGAGAAAAAGGGCTGCAGATAAATATTTGAGAATATCCTCTCACTGTTTTGCTGCTAACATAGTCCATTTGATACTTGATTTCTTTATTGGTGAGATATTTAAATACGTTGATCAACAACCTGGTGCTTTCTACACCTGCTGGACTTCATCGTTCCCAGTCAGCATAGTTAATTTATAGTAAAATGGTGCTGGTGTAACTTAATTTTTTTCTTTCCTATTCCTATTTCCATAATGAACAACTCAAGTGCAACCATATAAAACATAACCTCCAGTTGACTGACCAATTGAATATATCAGTAATGGCCATGTCATCTATCTACTCCAGGTATCCATAGCCCCTCTATGGAGACTTCTACAGTCAGTTTTAGCTAACAGCAGCATCTCTTGGTGCTCCATGTCACTGCTGGTTTCATTTCCTACTGTGGGCTCAGTACTTAAAAAAAGTCCATCCCACTATCCTTGACCTACTTACTTGGTTGCTTCTGCCAGCTCATGCTGCTGGCCCCTTTCCTTTGTCCTCTTACCAATAATTCTCCATCCCTCTCAGCCTTAGTGCTCAATCCAAAGCAGAAAGAGGAGAGAGTCATTAGTACCAGCCATAAATGTGTGCATCTGTGCATTTATTTCCCTTGCCTTTGAAAGCTAGAGCTGGACCTGCATAAACTATTATGAATAGCCCCATAAGTGTGCACTCAGTGCAGTTCAGGTAAGTCTACAAAAATAATACAACTTCTAAAGATTGGGTCTGTAACTCATGAATATTTTAAAATTAATTTGCTGTTTGACTATCTGCATTCCATCAATTGTGTTCTTGGTGCCATCAAATGGTGATTTATGGAATTGCATCATGGATCTATAAATGCTCATGAAGTATTTATTAAATCCACTTCTTTCATTTCTGTGAGTCTCAATGTAGTGATGTGAAGTGAGATGCAATATCCATAAAATAATGCTAGGTAGCATGCAGAGGAACATTTCTTTCTTATATTCTGTTTACTTCTCCCTGTCCAAGTAATCTAGAAATAAAACTAAATTTTACAAAACTTAAAGCTATGGGAAGATTAACAAGCTCTGACCTATCCATGATGCTGTTGCCATTCCTGAGTAGCTCACTCTTTGTTCCTTCTAAACCCTCCTTGCTCCCTTTCCCTTTTCCCCTGGTTTTTGTCTCCTGATCCTTGTCTTCTCTCCAGTGCCTGTGTCCGTGTCCCGTACCTTTGCCTTCAGCCGAGGGGAATCTTTGGCTGGCTCCCCAGGTAACAATATGTGTAGCACCCAGAAGGAACCCCACTTCTGCTGCCTCATGATTCTGGGCGTGTGTCCTTCTGTGACTCTTTCCTCCTATGGAAGTTACAGGCGACCCGTAGTATCCTGCATGCCTGCAAAACAAATCATTGTGAACTCGTGTGCATGTGCTTTGTTTCCCTACAGCTGAATCTGGGAAATATAACTGTAACATTTTGTTGTGGGGATTTCTACAAGGAGCACAATTCAACAAATAAACATTCAGATTTTTTTTTCAAATTTATGCAGAATACAGCTGTTGCCCATGTGAACAATATTTTGTGTCCAAATCCACGCATATTATTACAACAATGACTATCTTCTCATGCTGTTACCATACAAAGAGAGAAGCATTTCTTAAAAGATTCTTTTAAATAAAAGAAGCAGCAGCTGGTCTAGTGCAAAGCAAAGCACTAACCTTAGCATTGTATTTATTTACAAAAATATGCTTGGGTCCCTTACAAAGGGCTTGCTAGCTTTATAAAGAATATTCTGGAGGCTGGATTGTCTTGTAGGAAATGGGTATTCTGTGACTGGCTGTGCTCATGGCAAATCACTTTTTGAATATTGCCACTACATATTCTCAATGTTCTACACATTGCCTAACCCTTTCCCCCCTTGGAAATGTGATACACAGAAGTATGTTCCAGTCATCCAATTCAAATGAGAAGTAAGCTATTAAAGAGTGCTCAGACATCTCACTTGATTGGCTGTGGTTCACTGTTGCAGCTACACATGCTTCTTGTTGGTAACAGAAATATATTCCCACTGGTGTGCATGGAGTTTTACTGAGAGAGATCTTTTTAATAAAGCAGCCAAGTAGCAATAAATGTAGAAGGGAAAAGAAATAATGGTAGTACAGAAAAAACTATATATGCACTCACTCAAACGCTATGTAGTTAGAATCGTTAGAAGGGAAAGAATTAAAAGGTTGTGTGGAATGGGTAGTTCTCAGTTACTGCATCTTTTGAAGTAGACGCAGTTTATAATGTCTTGTGCCATAAGAAATTTATTCACAATTCTATCCTATGCAGGTCTACTCAGAAATACATCCTGTTGTGGTCAGCAGGCTGTCTTTTATGCTAAGTAATTATAGTGGCCTCCCTCAGAGTGGTGACCTTCAGAAGTATGACTATAGAGTTTACCAGCCAGTATGCCTGTCTGGTTGGATGGAAATATTAGGAGTTATAGAAAAAAACACCTTGGTTATATTCAAGCATCAGGTTAAGGAAATCTGTAATTCAAAATTGTAATTTAAATATTCAAGGCTCTATATCTATATAAACTTCCCAGCAGTAAGTCCTACTGTGAATGTGTCTTTGTTTTGAGAAGACATGGGGTTTTGCTACAAGGTGCCATAGGTTTCCATAGTTTTTTCCAGAATAGGTAGCCTAGAAATAAATGGAGGTATTAATGTAAGCAAGAAAAATTAAAAACAAAAATTAAAAAGGAGAGTGAAGAACAAGAGAATGGTCAGTAGATTGGCTGAAAAAGTGAATTTAAATATAGGAATTTGGCACTAGATAGGCAAAGAGACGTTTAAAAGAGCCCTGTGTTAGGTATAGGTATGGCTTGGAGAGGAGCCAGCCAGCTCCATTTCTGGAGGAAGAGCCTAGAGGCAGCAGTATAAAAGCTGATCGGTTATTTTTCCACCCATGCATTCTAGTAGAGACAATTGAAATGCAGTCTTGCATTTCACTGTAGTATTAAATCAAGAAGTTTTTACTGGAATATCCTTTTTTTGTTTTCATTTTTTGAAAAAGTACTACTTTTTGGCCTTGCAAGCCCTGATCATTGTTACAAAGTCCCTGTTCAGTGATCGTTGGAGCTTGAACAGAAAGCACAACATGTCGGAACTGGGAAATATACTGTAACATTTTCTTGTGGGGATTTCTACAAGGAGAACAATTCAACAAATAAACATTCAGATTTTTTTTTTCAAATTTATGCAGAATAAAAGGCCAAGAGCTCTTACTGGTGAAGTTCATTCCAGGCAAATTAAAATGCCAGTGTTAAGGAAGATTAAGGGAATCTTAAGCAGGGCTTCCCTTTAGCTCATAGAAGCCAAACTTTAGGCATTGTGTTTTTCTATTGTTCATCACTTCTTTTTTATTTCTAGTGAATCAGTCCCCATCCCGTTGCAGTGGATTAAATCGCTCCGAGTCTCCTATTCGAGAACGTAATGACTATGGAGGCAGCAGCACCCAACTCCACAGTGGCAGCAACAACAACATATACACTCCAGATTATTCTGTTCACATTCTCTGTGATGTACAGTTTGTCAAGGTATCTGCTGGACTGAGTGTGACCGAAAGAAGTGCACACTCCTTACTATTCTTTTATGCCATGGAAGATGAACAGCCTAGTGACAGGATTGTTCCATGTATCATGTCCAACTGTATGGCTACACAAGATTGCACCTCATGTGAACATTGGTTTATTAACTGCACCATGCAAGCATGGTGGACATAACACAGAGATAATGTGAATCTGGTGAACTTACTAACTTGACTTAGAAGTGAAGAGACAAGGCAAAGTTGAATGACAAAGCAAAGATGGCGGGAGAGTGTTAAATTAGTAGCATAGCACACACAATTCTGGCTTCAAGAGAGCATTTTAGGAGAGACAAGGCATCCTTGTAATCCTTTGGTTTCTGGTGGGTACAGATGTGTAGCCTGAAGATCGTGTGGAATGTAGTTGCTAGGAACATGCAATTTTCCTCATTATTGCCAGCTGTGCTATAAATTTACTTGACTATCCAAATCATTAGAAATAGATGTCATGGCACAATAGCCAAACTCTTAGCAGTTTGGATATTTTATTTTTAAGAAAAGTATTCTGTAGTGGTACAGCATTTCAACAATGCTCTGGCAGTGTTTGAACCAATAAAATTAACTGTATATTTTTCTGTCTAACAGTAGCACATATCCATTTCTTTTTCACTCTCTTGGCTTTTAAATAAGCTCCTTCCAAATAATGAAAGGGAGAATGGTTTCAAGTTGTGTTGGACCTGGAATGCAGTAACTTGGGAATTAACCCCATTCAGTAAGGATTTTGATTACTGTGCTTAAATTGACTCACAGAAGGATAAGAGGGCAGAAGCAATGTGATGAATACAACTTTGAAAGGAAATATGGTGTTGAAAATCATATGGCTGTGGAGCAGAACAGTAAACCATAAATGTTGCCGGGAAAGAGGGATATTGAGGGGTGACTAATATGTAGAGCCAGTTTGGTGTAGTGGTTAAGGCACTAGGCTAGAAACCAAGAGATAGTGAGTTCTGGTCCTCCCTTAGGCACAAAGCCAGCTGGGTGACCTTGGGCCAGTCACTTTCTCTCAGCTCTAGGAAGGAGGCAATGGCAAACCACTTCTGAAATCTTGCCAAGAAAACAGGGACTAGTCCAAGCAGTCTCCAGGAGTTAAAAACTGACTTGAAGATATCCCCCCACCCAAAAAAGTGTAGTAAGGAGATAGTACAAATAAAGAAATGAAATAAAAAATTAAAGGGCAACCCTTAACAGGCAGAAACTTCCTAGAAAAGGGAGTAGAGGTGAAAAAGAATCAGAGTTGGGAAGATGAAACAGGAATTTATTTAAGGCCTGAGTTGTGGAAAGTACGAAAAACAAAGGTCAAAAGTGAAGGCAACAAGAGAAGTACATAGAGCCACTGTAAACCTGAAGAGACAAGTTTCTGATGGAAACAGGTTGTGTAAATGGTACAGCAGTATTCTAGGTCTATTGAAAGGAAAAGAAAGATGTGAGGTGAGAAAGCCCTTACGCTCAGGATGTAAAGTGATGGGGCTGTGTGTGGTAGCAGAACATCCCTCCAAACCTCATGCCTAGTGCCCTCGAGGTTTGTTGGACATACAGCACCCTTCAATGGCACCAGATTGGGGGAAACTGTAATAAAATATGCAGAAAGGTAGTAGAAGTTAGAAACACTGGACAAAATGAATTTGCAGAACTAGGTAATTATCTGGTAATTCCTCTGTTTGATTCCTAGATCACTCGGCAACAATATCAGAATGCACTGGCTGCCAGCCGCATGGATAGCTCTCCCCAGACCCCTGACATGGATGTTTTCAATGATGGTGATTCCACAAAGGCTCCCACAGTCAGAGGTACCCCACAGACACCCAAGGATGACCCTGCTATTCTCTTGAATGAGAGAAGCAGCATTGTGGGTAGGTGTACCACAAAATATGTTCCTATAGAGTGACTATGTAAAAAGACACCTGTGGGAGCCTTATGTGCAAAATTACTTTAATTCTCTTTTTGTTAATTTATACCTGTCCTAATAGACCAAGCTGGAAAAAGTTAAACCAACTATTTTATTGCAGTATCCTCTCCCTGTACCCAGATTTGTATCCTCTCATGATACATTTGTGATGAGAGATGTGTGCTCTGACATGTGCTGCTGAGGTCTCTTCATATATATCATGCAGCCAGCAAGTCAGATGGGAATGTGAAGAGCCCTACAGACTCTATGTTCCTGCACATGGAGAGGATCCCCCACATTCAGGAAGAGCTGACAGGCAACCCAGAAATCAGCATGCAGAGTGAGTATTTAAGAGCATGGTAACAGCAGGGCAGAGCAGAGCAGAGCAGGGCAGGGCAGGAAGAACACTACAGAGCTGTGAGGGAAGGAAGAATCCCAGCCTTATCTTGTCTATTGTTGCCTTGCAGAAAACGAGGCCTATGTTGTCAGGCTGGAACCTGAGTCCTCAAACAGGGAAATGGAGCTCAGCACATCTCCAAGTGGATCTCAGGAACCCCTGGGAAAGAAGTTACTTCAGACACTTAGTGAGTCATATCACAGTCCTGGGGGAGACATTTGTTCACATAAAATTTGTGACATATGGAGCGTAGTTCTGGCTGCTTAAGCACGATCAACCCCCACACCCGATCCTTGATGCTATTGTACAAGTATCCTTCCCGCCCCCGCATCCTTGATGCTATTGTACAAGTATCCAGGATCTACCAGCCAGCATGCTACTTGAGATTTCCTGAACCTAAAGAGTTGTACTGACAGGATGCTTGGAAAGTGTTTGTCCCTTTCTGGAGCCATTGGTTTTGAGGTAGGGGATCTTTCCCCAGCGGTGACTACCAACCTTGACACTGCTGCTTGATACTGCAGGTGGGAGGAGAAAACCTTCAGCAGATAGCAAGAGAAGTTCAGATGATAGTAACTTCACATCACTCATCACATGAGTGGCAACGTGCTGCCTTTCTCACAGGTTGGTACTATGCATTGGCCTATTCTTGGCAGTACTGATCACTTCCTGAGTCACAAAACCTGAATACTTTAGAACAATGCTGGCTAATCATGGTGGAACGTGAACCAACTTGGAGAGAACTGTGCCTACCTTTGTTTTTATTTATTTATTTTCAAACAACACATAAATATTGTTTTCAGCCATGCCCATAATAGACTCTTGGGCTGCATTTGTATGACACAGTGATCCACAAACTAAGATACTTTCTAGGTCCAGTGTGTTATGTGAGCCCAGAAACCTGATCAGTTAAGTATCAGTAGAGAGACCAGTCTAAACTGAAATTACCTTTGAATTTTGTCATAGACTTTCCCCTGACTATTTCATGTGGATCTGGAATCCTACCACTTCTGGCTAGTAGCCTTGCAATTAGTTCACCAAGGAAACAAGATGTAAGTGCATAGTGACTAAAAATGCAAGGCATTTCGTTATAAAACTCATTGCCAAGGCTTGACAGTCACAGAATGCATCTCCTAAGCATTGCAGTGACCAAGCCATGCCTCTGCTACCTGTTTGACCAAAATGGGCCATTGATATAACAAAGTTTTAACAGTATTTTTCTGGCACAGGGCTACGACATGCAAGGCAGGAAAAGGTCAGAAACTTTTTTTTCCTTCCAAATGGCTACCCTTGACTCAGCATAATTGCATGCTGCCAGATCAGACAGTAAGGAACTATGATTGGGTTAAGCAGGTTGTGTACACCAGTGATTCTCCAAACTGTGGTTCATACTGTAGAGTATTAGTGGTCATGGAGGCCCACAAGGTGGTCCATTGCAGCCTCCCCATGTACACCAGCCAGGACCCACTGACGAACTCAGCTCCCACTTCACTACCAATCTAGTCAGCTGGCCAGACCATAGCCAGACCCCAACTCATACCCATCTCTGTGTTCACCAATAGTCATCTTGTTGACAAAATGGATCAGTGGCTGAAAACTAGTTCAATGAAGTTTACAAGTGATAAGACAAGTAGCAATATGTATACTAAAAGACAATAATGAACAAATTTCAAATGAATTATCATCTGGAAAGCCCCGTGCATTGTACTAAGTGGAACTGCAATCTTGCACAAGCAACCCAGTAAGAAAAGTGCAAATAGGGAATACAATAATGAATATCTAACGATGAAATTTCACTGGGCTGGAGAATCACTTGCCCTTAGTCCCATAATAACCAGAAAACAATAGAACCAGAAATTACTATTGAACAATATCCTCGCCAAGTTAGTGCTAAGTTGTTCTGACAGGGGGTACATAACATAATTATGGGGTGGCACTGCCCCAGACAGACCCTGTGCACAATCTGGGCGTCCTCCTGGGCTTACGACTCCTGCTCGAAGAGCAGAGGGCAGTTGTGGCTAGGAGGGCCTTTGCACAGCTTCGTATTGTGCACCAGTTGCGCCCGTTCCTAGATCAGGGGTCTCTGCTCACTGTCATTCATGCCCTAGTCACCTCCCATTTGGATTTCTGTAATGTGCTCTACATCGGGCTGCTCTTGAAGGGTATCCGGAAGCTTCAGCTGGTGCAAAAGGCAGTGGAGCAGGCAGTTACGTGTGCCCCTAGAGTGGTACATGTTACACCTCTGGTCTGCAAGCTGTATTGGTTGCTGGTTTGCTTCTGGGTCCAATTCAGGGTGCTGTTTTTGACCTTAAAAGCCCTTCATGGCATGTGGCCAGGTTATCTGAGGGACCGCCTGTCCCCAATTACATCTGCCCACCCCATCAGGTCTGGCAGGAAAGGTGTGCTATGGGTCCCGTCGGCCAGCGAATTACATTTGGTGGGTCCCAGGAGGCGGGCCTTCGCTGCCATGGTGCCTGCCTTGCGGAATCTTCTCCCCCTGAAGTGAGATTAGCTCCACCCCTCTCAACATTCCGCAAGTCCCTCAAAACCTGGCTGTCTTCAGGCCTGGGGGCCCCAGGGGACCGGGGAGATTTTGCGATGGCTCCCAAACTGTGGTTAATGCCATCCCCCCTTGTTTTGTATGCCGTTTTATAGTTATTTTTTAAATTGTGACTTTTTAATTATTTTTTTTTAATTATTTATTGTTGTTTAAGCGTTGTATGCTGCTCAGAGTCACTTTTATGTGAGATGGGCAGCTATATAAATATGATAAATAAATAATTCCAGTGGTAATTGCTTGATTCTGGATTACTGTTTTTTGGCACAAATGTTAAAGTGGCCTGTAAACATGAAGGGACTGCCTCCCTTATTTTGGAGGTAACTGTTAAGGGGAATAATATGCACTAGTACCTGAGCCAAAAGGGCCCTAGATTTTCTCAAGTGGTACATAGGAAGGTACCCTGTACTGTAATGGCAGGTAAATTGAAGAGTTACATGAAGTAGAGCAGGAAAAGCAGAGAGGTTTTTCTGAGCTGATGGTCATAACAGTTGTCTTCTTTCCAGGTCTGCAGCATGACAGCCGACTGTGACAAGATTCATGTGTATGTGACAGCACCCGCTTCTCTGACATTAATTACCCCTTACCTTCAGGGCTAGACAGACTATAGCCCTTTAAGCTTGAGAGGTGGCATCAGCAAATGTGAGAACTGAGCAAAAAGTCTCAGGAAAAAGTGGAAACGAGAATAGTGTATTGGTGGAGTGTGAGGAGTCCTCTAGCTTAGCAGGGCAATGTCCTCACCATCTCACAATTACTACCACTGGGGGAAAATATAAAGGAAGAGGGTGCACAGGCTTTCTTTCCTGCTGGACGTGCCACTCCTTCCATTAGCGTGGTCCAGGAGAGTAGAACGAGCCCATGTGTGTGCAACAACATCACACCATATACTCCCTCTGAATTCACCTGCATCTGAGCATTATCCAAATCTGCCCTAGACATGTTGGCACTGGTAACCAGCACCAGCAGGCTTTGGGCTGGCAGTTTGAAGTGCAGATCATCGCACAAATCATCTTGTCATCTGTAACCTGTGAATAAATAGGCATTTGACCCTATTGATATTCTGACTTCCAAATCAATTGAGAAAAAAGAGGAAGGTTTGACATCAAGTCTCTGGGAGAAATAAAATGCACCTGTTTTAAATTACTTAGTTCCTTTGATGTGTAGCATAAAGCACATACAGGAGAGAGAGAAGGAGAGGGGGAAAAAAGCATGCATTACAGTACAAATTTTGGTAGAGATGCCCCCCAAAATGTGGCCTTTAAGCATCTTCTTGATCAAGCTCAAAATTGAGGTCATTGATTGAATGTTTAGAAGTGCTTTTGAAGTCCTTTTTCTCCAACTGCTTTAGCTGGTAAAGATCTTGAAGTAGCACTACTAACATTTCAAGGTCAGTCACCTCTAAGAGTGGCAGGTCCACAAAGGTATTCCTGAAAAGTTACTTACTGTATTGCAACCTCATTGTTCTCCAAGTAAGGTAGAGGCAGTATTTGCATGTGAACTAAAATGAAAAGTAGATTTGTTCTGCCTCTGTGGGACACCATTGCTTCTGTTTAAAAAAAAAAAGAGTTCCCTGCTTTCCTATAATTAAGTAAAACTTGCTGAATTAAAAATAAATTATACCAAGATAAGCTCATGTAGCATTGTAGAACTAAGGTCTTTTCCTTAGTATTGTGATTTATCATTATCTGAAGGCTTTATTTCCCATCTCAAAAGCTCATCCATCCACTTTCCAGTGCAGCTGTGTAACATGGCTCTAACAATGATGTAGCTTCTCATTCTGCATAATTTAAAACGGGATGCTGGGAGTCTGGACAATGTAAGTGCTAGCATGTTACTCAAAATACAACTTTTATTAGATGTGTTATTCAATTTCAAGGCCGCCTATCAAAAATGTATTTAGCTGTGGGGTCAAAGTCAAAACTAAATAGGAAAAGCATATTCAGCTTCACACACGCTGTACCAAAGAACAAACCGCTATATATTATACTGCGTTATAAAAATCTGGACAACCATTTGATAGCAGCAAAAAGACGATTCTTTGCTGCAATCTAGTGATCATCTGGGGTTTTGTAGCCCAAATCTGGTAACACTACATCATGACTTAGTGCGATTATGATGTGAACAGAATTGTGACCTTAGACGTAACAGGATGGTGGCAGCCATACAAAGACCGTGGAAGAGTAAGTCTGCTAAGACAGACATTTAGATATTTACCTCACTGCAAAAGCACACCTAAAAGTAGCAATAAGAAACTAAAGAGGGGAAAAAAATCAGAAATCTACTGATTGCATTTAAACTTCTACAATAATAGTGAGCAGAAGCTACATGTCACATGTCCCTTCTGGCTAGGAACTGAGTAAGAAGTACATTCCAAACCTCAGCTTGCAAATCTACATTTGCTTCCAGCTCCCTGTACTTCAAATATGAGTATATATACCTTCAGGTTCTGCAAGATTACAGCCTTTGTCTAAAAGATTATGAGGAACCACCAAATCCTTGAAGCTATAATTATTTAAGAGCTGCATCGTATTTTTAGGCATCGTACTTTTTTTAGGCAGAAACCTTAACTGCTGAACCTTTGGGTGCTTTACACAAGGATCTTCCAATGCAGAAATGTGCTCTGTAAGCACAGTTATTAAGTTAGCCTTACCCTGGAATGTTTGGGTATACAGCCTTGTAGGCCACAAAGGGAATCTTAACATCTTAACTTGCCCATTGAAATAAATTTATTTTTAGTGGTTTAGAGAAGAACACAAAAGGGGGGAAAAAAAAAACTTCTGTTCCTCTCTTTTGTCCTCAAGTTCCCAGGAAAAAGCAATGGGTTGTTTTAAGTCAAGTGCAGGATCATGCATACTTCTATAAAAAAAATAAGCTTACAATACTTAAGCTTATGTTGGCTTATAAATGGGAGCAGCATATTTTTTTATTTATTCTGCATTGACAGAAAAGGTACAATTATTGTGGTTACAGTCTTCATTCATGCAAGACTGAAAGCCAGCAGTAATCACAGTCTTGCTTCCTGAAAAATCCCACGCAGCCTATAACTGCTAGACCAACTATTTTGGTATCTGCCCCCAGGCACTGTCCTTTTGCTTCAGCAGGCTCATGCCATATGGGGTCAGTTACATAAAGTGCAGAATTGAACACACACAAGGCAGCAGGAAATGGCTGTATGCTTCTATTCTATAAGCAGCTGCTATTAATACTAGGTGTGCAAATTGACAGCTCACATATAGAAGGAACAAAAGTTTTAGTCTCGGTCCCAGTGATACATGCATACAGACACATATCAAGGGGCAAGAAGACATTTTTGTGACAAAATTGCTGTTCCCAATCTCTCCTGAGCAACAGAGATGAAGAACGTAAACTCAGTGAGACTACATTTGGTAAGATGGAAGGACCCAGTTATTTAGGCAGGGTCATGTCAACTACTGCATGCAACTGCATGTTAAGTTCCACCTTTTTGTTTTTAAACTCCGAAATCCAAAGGCCAGTTTGGAATCTGGTAAAGTTAGCAGGAGATAAAATGATGCAGAGAGTCCCTTAATTCTCTTGCGTATGTACAATTCTATTATCCATTCCCCCTTCAGGCAAATTTCCCCCAACAGTGATGGCTTGTGGCTTAAATACAATTAAAATACAATGGAAGTGATACATATGCAATGCCTGATTTCAGATTTCCTGGATTTTGGTGACTGCTTCATAGATAGAATTAGCAACATAATCCAGGTTCTTTGTAGTCAAACCACACATGTTGATACGGCCACTGGCCATCAGATAGATGTGTTTCTCCTTGATCAGGTACTGTACTTGCTTAACTGGAAAAGGAAAAAGACAAGATGTCAAGAGTTCTCACCAGAAACCTCAAGCAACTTTTGTTACATTTGAATAATTGGCCCAGTGGTATCTGCAGGAATGATCCAAAAAGTCAAGATGGCAAGTGCCACTTTTACTTTTTTGACCACAGCCTGTGGACACCCCTGATTTGGCCAATGGGAAATAAACAGCCATACAGAGAGAATGCAGCCAACACCTGCCAAGTGAAGTATAAGCCTGTTACTAACTTTCCAAAATGGAAAACCCAACTGGATTTGTTGTGGGGTAGAGGCATGACAATCCATGATGAAAATACAAAAACTTCTGCCAGAAAAGTTGAAGTAAAGCAAGGATATCTACTTGGGTCCCATATACTATTTGGGCCAGCCCTTCAAGTTAGGCCTGGTCGAGAAACATGCCACAGGGAGGCTCCCTTATTGTTATAGAGTACTTTAACAGAATCTGGAAATCCTGTTCAAAACTTTCATGGCTGCCTTTTAAGGGCAACAAAGCCAAGACAGGGCTGTTCTGAGTTTCTTTCTCATGCTTTCTATTTTCCCAGAATGCAGCACCTCTCCCACCTCAAGGTCACAGCTAAACTCCTATACAATTCTTCCTCTTGGCTCCCTCACTTACCCGCCCTACCCACCCACTTGCCCCATATCTGTACTCACTGTTGAGGCCAGTAAAGCTAAACATGCCAATCTGCTGTGTAATGTGATGCCAAGTGCCTGGTGTGCCCAGAGCCTCAAGCCGAGACTGGAGTTCTTTTCGCATTAGCAAGACCCGATCTGCCATTGTCTTAACATTCTCCTTCCTGCCACAGGATGGGAATTAAAAGAACTGTAACTCACAGAAATAAGATTCAATGGCCACCTCTTGTCACCCTGTTCTTACCACTCAGCAAAAAGCTCTGGCGTGGTGAGTGTCGTAGCCACAATTCGTGCTCCTTGAGATGGTGGGTTAGACCAAGTAGTACGGACAATCTTTTCCATCTGTGACAGGACACGCTTCACGTTATCCGCATCCTTTGCCACAACAGTCAGATTTCCCACTCGCTCATCTGAGGAAAAAGGAAGAGTGCAGCCATATGCACCATACTGTAACAGTGAACTAACTGAGAAACCAGCCCTGTTCTTCCCTTATCAGAAGTTCTATATAACCACCTGCATTCCAAAGGAATTGCCCCAAAGTGGCTTATAGCTTACTGCATAAAAAGTAAAAAAAAAAAAAAAAAGGGGGGGGCAATCCCAAATCTTTCAATTAACTAACAGATCCCATGAGTACTCACTGTACAAGCCAAAGTTTTTTGAGAAGGACTGGGCACAGAAAAGTTCAAAGCCCTCCGATACAAAGAAACGTACAGCCCAGGCATCTCTATCCAGGCAACCCGAGGCAAAGCCTTGGTAGGCAGAGTCGAAGAATGGGAACAGGAACCGACGCTGCAAGAATGGAATAGTGAGGGGTATGGGCTTTTAGGCCTGCTCCACAGTATCCTCAACTGCCCTCCTGGGAAATACATCCCCACATGCTAGTTCTTCATACTGGGCTCCTTTGTATCAAGAAGTCAAATGCATTACAAGAATTTTGGAACATAAAATGTATCTGTCTTTTAGCAGTATCAGAAGAGGCAGTACCTTCATAACAGCAGCAATTTGTTTCCACTGCTCCTGGGTGGGGTCTGTACCTGTGGGATTATGAGCGCAAGCATGGAGGATGAAGATGGAGAACTCTGGAGCTTTCTGGATAAAGAAAGCAAAAGAATCAGAGTTAACTAAAGTTGCTGGAAGCCAAGCATAAATAGGTTTCCATGTAGTCTTGGCAGGTAGCATAGCAGTATTAACATCTTCTCGTAAGTGGGAAATGATTCTACAAATACATATAAAATTCAGAAGGTTAGCAAGGATTAGGGTCCAAGGGAAACCTAAACGCATTTTAGCATTTCCCTGCATGTATCAAAACTCTTCAGTCCCCTTGTCTGCAGAATTCTGGACTGGAGTCTACCATAGATTTTCTGGGATGGCTGATTGAGTAGCATGAACAAATATATTTTAAAAATGCTTCAAAAGTATTATGTGCACATAGGCTCTGCTCCTAGCACTTGGAATTCCTATGAGTAGAAGAGTATCCTGAGTGGAATACAGCAAGTACAAGATGCACATCCTTCTGGCAATTATTCAGTTTAACTATTCTGCAACAATTCAGTGTAGCAATGCTGCATTGACCTCCAGGATGTGCAGCTCCTACAGATGATCTATACAGGAAGGTGCTCTCAGCCATGCCCAGTCCCTTTTCATATTGCTATCTAGTTGCCCCCTGTGATGGAATGTGAGGGTGACCTTAATGAGCAGAGGGAAGAGATGCTGCCTAGGGAATGATCAGATAAAAGGAAAGGAAGTCCACGAGAGGGTAATGGTCTAAAGAAGAAAGACCCGTGCTGACCACTCAAGCGATAAATAGGGAGGGCAGGAGATCTGTACTTTCAACCTTGCAAGATTCTGTTAATGTAGCCTTACAATAAAGTAGAATTAGTTCATCTAATCGTATTTCTTGTCTTGTTTACCTAGAAGGGCTGACACCCCAACCTATAAGATAACCTTTGACGAACCTCCAAATCAGTCAGGAATCCTTGAATGTCCAGACCCCTATTTGCAGCATCCCAATAGTGATAGCTCCGGATGTCCTTGAAGCCAGCATCCATAAAGACAGATTTATGGTTTTCTGTGGAAAAAGAAGGTTCAAGCTAGGTTGCCTTATGTGGTCTGCATTAGGGAGGTACTGTTTCCAAACTCCCAGCAGTGAATAAAAGCTATGCTGAAAATCATGGGAGCTTAAGTCCAAAGCATCTGGATACACCAGATTGGAGAAGCTGGGTTTTTTTTTCCTTTTTGCTCCACCCCAGATCAAAAATACTAGCAGCTCTCTGCACTTACCCCAGGAAGGATCAGAAATATAGACAGGGGTAGCTGTGTTGTTGGTTCCATTATACCACCGTCTCAAAAACTCTGCTCCAATACGAAGAGCTCCAGTGCCCCCCAGGGACTGGACACCTCCCACCTGGAACAGAGGGAAAGAAATACTGAGTTGTAAGGTGACCATTCATCCTTCCTTCCAAACTGGCATCCAATTTGCCATAAGATCTCTCTGATACAATCTGATCTCTGCTCTCTCCAAATGGTTCCATCCAATCAAACTGCACAAATTCTACCTCAAATGGGAGAAACAACATAACACACCACCATCCTCCTTATACCAAAGCCTTCTATGCATCTCCCACTTC
Source organism: Candoia aspera (assembly GCF_035149785.1). Lineage (NCBI taxonomy): Eukaryota > Metazoa > Chordata > Lepidosauria > Squamata > Candoiidae > Candoia > Candoia aspera. The sequence continues at coordinate 45,998,305 of NC_086158.1, read as the reverse complement.
TTGGTCTAAATGGTTCATCTCATGCCAAACAGGATAAAGCCATTTGTTTCAACTACAGTACATAGTTCATTCTCTCAGGAAAAAAATGTTTTCAGAATTCATTCTCTAACATCAATACAATCATTTCACTGGAGTTTGTTATTTCCCTTGTTGTTTGGCAGCTGTATGATTCCATTTAGCTGTGTCAACAATGTGGCTGGGCTGGATAGTTGATGGACCAACTTTTCACAGATCTCTAAGAGGCCAGCACCTGACTGGCAACAAGAGTTTCTCTTCCAGCCTCATGCTTACCCTGTTCTCTTTGAAGGCTGGGCTATCGTCTCCTAACGCAATTCGTGAGGAATTGGCACGGAAATCTGGCAACCCCAGAATAGGTAGATATTCATGATTCAAACTGGTATTCTTGGCAATCACCATTTCCACTTTCCGGACAACTGGCAATACCCATGGCTGTCCTTCATTTGTGCGATAAGCTGCAAGGGAGAACAGAATTACCTCAACAAATGCAAGGATACACACAAACCAGAATAATAATAAATGGGGGTGGGTGGGTGAGACATAATGCGAAAACCCCTCTTCTCATTCTGGATTGCTGGTATTCACTTTAAACCTTTGAAGAAGAATAGTTGCTGTCATGTACAATTAACACCAATGCAGCACCAGTGCCACACTCTGTTGCAGAGATATTAAAAATCAAGTATTTAATTTTTATGGAAGACTATCAAATTGTTAGTTTGTTACAAGTAACAGATTTTGGGGAGCTCTAATGCTTATAACAGAACAGAAGCTTTGGGGCAAAAAACTGAAGTCAGAAAAAAATAAGTCTTGATTGTTAGAAACAGATTAAAGTCCTGAGGATGCATAGTGGAGCAAGTAACAACAGTTGAGAAATATTCCAATGGATATTAGTACAAAGAGAACTAAAGAGTTTGCTTCAAAGCAGAGAATTGTGGTCTAACTTTTCAGCTATTCATCTATAATGATTAATGAAGGGATGAAAGAACATGTGCAGGTCTAATACAGGCCAAAGACTAAACACAGAACTGAACTGCATATTCAGCTCGGACTTTCTCGTGCAGAGCCTCCTTTCCTGTTTCTGCAAGACCCAGGCAGTAAATCACTCAAGGTTACATACTCAAGGCTCAGCCAGTACTTGGACACCAGCCCAGAGCTCTGAAAGCCACATCCCACTCAGAATAACTGGCACTAGAAGCCCACATACTACACCATACCATAGCCACTGAAACCTCTTCCTCTTTTCCCACTGCTGGTCATTTGTCTGTGTCCAGGGTATTCAAAAAGGATCCATAACATTGCTGACTAAACATAACTATCAGTGCTGAATCATAAAGTATTCTTGCAAATCTCAGCCCAGAGCATTACCATGATCACATCTGTATGTAAGCCATCTCAAAACCATAAGTAATACTGTGACCACAATTCTAGATTTATGATGATTAACCCATTAAAAACCCATTTCCAAGTGGCACACACAGAATATCTCCCAGATAGTAAGTGGTACTGAAAACATCAGAATAGAGAAAGCTGTCCGGAAGATCATGCCAAACTGCATAGGTTTTAATCATTAAGAGCCAAAGGACTGTGCCTTGAGAAATAGTGCAGGTATTAAGAAGACTTTAATTCTGGATGTCCCATATAAAGCAAAGGACACTAATTATGCCCTCTGAGATCACAGCTTGTTACAAGTCTTCAGGCAGATCAGATCATCCATTACACATTCTGCAGGACCCGTTAACTCTAGTCCATGCATTGCATATACTTCCCTGCTAATATTTCTCAGGAAATCCAACATACATGGAACCAAAGAAGTATTGGCCCAAAAAAGGATGCAAATTACACTACTGTCCCAGGATCTCTAATCCCCATGAATCACAAGTTCAAGTACTTTGGGGTTCTAAATATCTGGATCAAAAATTATCCAGTTCTACTATACTATTGAAAGCCATTTTGGTGTAATTATTAAGGTATCTGACTAGTCCTGCCTTTGGTAGAAAGCTAGCTGGGTGACCTTGGGTCAGTCCCTCTCTCTTAGCCCTAGGAAGGAGGCGATGGCAAACCACTTTTGAACATCTTGCCAAGAAAACCACAAGGACTTGTCCAGGCAGTCACCAGGAGTCAAAGTGACACACACAAAACATCCTCTATTCTACCACTGTACTACTAATTGTTATTATTCATACAGAAGAGAAATATATCCTGGAAAATATTCCCCCTACTCCAAAAATAGAGCCATAAATTTTTCCAGATACTGCACATGAAAAGTCCAAGTGCTTCAGGACATAAAGAGTGTGAATTTTTAAACCAATATAAATGCCTGTTCGACGAGAAGAATGAACTGGATGGAGTTTACTCGTCAATTATCCCCCTTCGTCTCTTCTGCATCTCTAGAAAGCTGTTCCCTAGGCACACTTTCAATCGGGACTGAGCTTTCAGAATGCGGGTACCAAGAACGCATTCCCTGTTGTTTGCTTCATTAAAGCAGTTAAAAACTCAGCAGGACCCTATCAGAAACTCGGGAGACGGTATCCTAGAACCTACGACTCCGGGAAGGAGATGAGTCCGCGATTTTCAAAACTGAAATCGTAATTTAGGGGCAGAAGGCACGTGCAGTCTTCTCCTCCCCGCCTTCGCTCTCTCACCTCCCACTCCAAGATTGACCTTGCGAGGATCCTCGTCGGCGCGGAAATCTTCCGTGAGCTGGAAAACCGCCACTGGGGCGGCCTGCGGAACGGCGACAAAGACGGATCCTACTCCGGGAGCCATGGCGGAGGGGCCCCAAGCAGCAGCAGAAGCAGCAGCAGCTCCCCAGAGTGCAAAGCCGCCGCCTGGAGGAGACGTTCACCTTCACCTGCGGAGGCGGAGAAGGCCTCCCGCCAATCCGCAGCTGCCTTGCTCCTCCACTGTGGCAGGCAAGGTCACACGCTCACCAATCAGGCAGCGGCTCTCGAGAGGGGCCGAGTCTGCGCAGCGAATCGCCCGCGACTTCAGGCTGCCGGCCGGGTCCGCTAATCAGATGCTGCAAAGAATGGAAGTGGAAGGTCCAGCCAATCGTCGTCTCCCAGGTTGTGGGCAGGAATGGCCACGCAAGAGGCGTGGACGGGCGAGGTTGCGTTGTGCTGCCTCTGTGAGAGAGAGACGCAGAAGGCGGGCTTGGAGGGTCGTTTGGGTTCCTTGGAGGAGGGGGAGGCACAATTCCATCGGGAGGCCCTCCGAGGAAGGGGATCCAATTGCCGCTTTTCGAAAAAGAAGAAAACTTGTGTGAGGGAACAAGTTCACTTCTGACTATCTGAGCAGTAGGCAGAATATAGGTTGCAACTGAGCTGTCAGTCTCAGCAGTCGCCGCATCGGGAAAGGCCATTGAGTCCAACGCTTGTCGCGTCTCCATTTGAACATATCCATCTCACTCTAATACATTGTTTCTCAACCGTGGCAATTTTAAGACATGTGGACTTCAATTCCTAGAATTCCCCAGCCAGCATGCTGGCTGGGGAATTCTGGGAGTTGAAGTCCACATGTCTTAAAGTTGCCAAGGTTGAGAAACACTGCATCTAATAGAACTACCTTAGAAATCATAACCCAAATGTCCATTTTAAAAAAATAGTCTTAACAGCTCTCCAGAAGGTCAATACACAGAGTGCCAAGTGCACCTCCTGGCAAGGTGGTTCAAAGCAAGGGGGCCATATCACAAAAGGATTGCTTTTGAGACTACATCCTCTTGTGGGGTTAGATCACCTGCATCCCTTTTCTGGACACTTGGACAACAGGGGCAGAATCAGTTGGGAAGACAGTCTCTAAGATATTTTGGAGCCAAGCCATTAAAGACTTTATAGGTTAAAATCAGCACTCTGAAATGGACTCAGAAACTAGAGTCCAAAGTAGTGCCTGCAAATCAATGTTACATTGCAATAGCAGTTTTCATGTGGTAGCACTCTGGCTGCCACAGTTTATATCAGTTGCAGTTTCTGGGTTGTCCTCAGTTGCTGGGTCATTTTCAAAAGCAACCCCATGTAGAGTACACTAGAGGAGTCTAGGTGGCGTGATGAGGACGTGAGTCTCTGTTCAGGAAGGGCTGCAACTGATGCCTCAGTCTAAGCTACATAAAGAACCCCTGGCAGTGACTTCATCTTTTGTTCTACCATGAGCAGTGAGTTCGGGAAGAACTCAAAGTTATACTCCCAGCAGCTTCATATAGATGTTAAATAGAAAGGAGATAAAACCAAGACTTGTTGCATCCCACACTGGAAAAAACATGGACTCAACTGCTCCTCTGTCATGACAATCATCCGTCATGACCCCCCACTCAAGTCAGAGCAGAATCACCATAGAATAGTGCTCTTGCAGGTAGTTTAGAAGTCTACCGTGGTCAATGCTATCCTGTCATCTTTCAGGTCCTGGGAATAAGCTTTTTCTGTTGTGGCACCCGCCCTCTGGAACCACATCCCCCCAGTAATCTGTATGATTTCCTCCCTGATAATTATCCAAAAATCCTTGAAACCCTGTTTGTTCTCCTGTGCTTGGAAGTAGGGTGATTGTTGAGTCCCTGTTGTTTTTTCTTTGGTATGTTGTGCCTGTTTTTTTCTGGATGTGCATTATCTTTTCATTTCATTTCATTTCATTTCATTTCATTGTGTTTTACTTTTAAAGTATAAGCCATTTCAGTTGTTTGGAGTTGGGTGGCCTCTAAGTTTAATTAAATAAGCAAGCTGCTAAGAAGTTTAGGAGGAACAGAAGGGTTTGCACTCGCCTTCCAGCTCCCAATGTAGGTTATGTACTAGGGCAACCAATGCTGTTTCCATGCTTGAGTCTAATAAAGTGACCTAGCTATTCCACTTCCTTTAAGATCCTCTGTAGTTGATCTCCCATCACCTTCTCCAAAAAGAGAAGAGTGGAGACTGGGTGGTAGCTATCTAATATAGCCCAACTGAAGGATGGCCTCTTCAAGATAGGGGGCACCGGCATTTCCTTAAGACTCTCCTTCAAAAAGTCATTACCAATTAAATAACATTACCACCTAGGTAATATGGCCCAATAGTGCACTGATGATGTTACCTAGTTGGGTAATGAAACATCTGCAAGCAAACAACAAAGCTCAGAGAGCACCAAGAACTCCAAAATAATTTGTTTCTGGAAGGCTGTGAGACTGGGAGATCCCCAATCTTGTGTTGGGGAACAAGTTCTAGATGAGGGGAACCCTCCATAAAGAATTTTATTTTTGAAATAAAATAAAAAAAATTTTTATTTTTGACTACCCATACCAATCACTTCCCGCATCTCAATAACATTTTGGAGTCAGCAAGCTCTTGACAAAATTCCTCACAAAAATGCAGACTAAATAGGCTGACCATTGGTCCCGTTTTGAACAGGACAGTCCCGTTTTTTTAACATTTACAGACTGTCCCATCATTTTAATATAAATGTCCATTTTGTCCTGTTTTCTTAAAAACCTTACTTAAAAATTTGAAAGTTCCCATGAACCTGTCAGAATGCAGTCTGACTTTGAGTGGAAGGAGGGGAAGCTCAGCAGAAATGGTGGGGAAAAAGCCACAGAGCTCAACCCAGCGGGAAACCTAAGAAGAAAAAAACAGGATCAGCTGATAGGCGGTGATCAGAGGGTGAGCCATTGGCTCCTGCCTTGAAATGGTGGGAAGAAAAGAACATAAAAGCACAGCTAGAGGAGGAACGGCTTGTCGGAGACAACTGTTCAGTAGACTCTCCAGCCCAACCTTGCCTCTTGCAAACGAAGGAATCCGAAGATTCCCAGCCCGAGAAAACTGGAGAAGTTCCTGTCTGCCAATCCAGCCGGTCACCCAGCCCTGCCCCGTTTTACCATCCCAATGTCCTGTTTTTGTCTCGAGGAAATATGGTCAGCCTAAGACTAAATAGTCTTAGAGAGATAAAAGCTTTCTTACAAATAATAATTGATTAAAGATCACAATGTTCATTACAGTTGTCACAACAGGCAAATGTAAAGAGTGTCCATGCATTTATATTTTTCCATAAAGTATCTGGAGTTGGAATGAGATGTGAGATAGGCAAGTTCATCCCTGACACCAAATTGACCAAATCATTTAGGGTGGCTAAACTGCAACCAACATGAAGAATTTCAAAAGGAGCTGTTCAAACTAGGGAACTGAGGGCAGATAGGAATTTTCAGCAACACAATAATATAAAAACTCAGGGAGATGTGGGAGGGAGTCAAAAGTGTAGGTCGAAATCCAGAAAGAGAGTAATAGTTAAAAAAATATCTGGCAAGTTCATTAGAAAAAAGTTACCTGCAATGTTATTTCTTACAAAAACATGAATCTTCTCCTGATAAGCCAGAATCAGTGAGCTATGTTTAATTTGTAAGATTCTAGAGCAAGAACTTGATAATTATTCATTCTTTATAAATGAGGATACCTAATAAAATACTGTAACATCATGCATTCTCAATTTTCTATGCTCTCCAGTGTAGCTACTTGAGCACAGCCACTGGGAGGCACTGCTGTACCACTTTTGTTGGATCAGGACTGCTAAACTCTAGAAACAAGATGTGAGTTAAATAGATTTTCTATCATGGACAGGGCTGTTAAAGAGCTTTCACAGTCCGGATACTAACAGATCATCCTCACAGTACAAGACAGGGAATCTGGGAATGGTCTCTGATTCTGAAAACCCAGCTCCATGTGATTAACCATAATTTTTGAATGACACCTAATATATGGGTTACAATGATATTTAGACCAGCTTCCAAGATGCTGCCGTAAAGGGTCTCTTTCATCTGAAGTAAAACAAGAGTGATTACTGAAAGGTTTTCTCTGTACTGACATCTGAGTTTGGAATCCCAAACATTTCCCTTGCACCTTGTTTTCCAGCTCCAACTTAAAACCATTTTATTTATCTAAATCTTTCTGGTGCTTGAATGTGTAGGTCTTTTATATTAGAAATTTATTCTAAACTGCTGTTTTAGTGTGATTTTTGCTGTGGTTTTCTGTTTTGATTTTGTAAATTGCCCTGAAAGCTGCTAATAAACACCTAAAATAAATAAATAGCATTATCAAGTGATTCATTTGCATTCTATGGCAAAGCACAATCCTTGCTTGTAGATGTTTAGATAATATCTAGAATCCTTAGGGTTGTAAAAATCAGTCACCATTATTCTGCAATCCTATGCATATTTATAAGCAAGTCCTGCTGTGTTCCAAAAAGTGTTAAAGATTGCAGCCTTAACAAGCAAAATTGCTCATGTCATAATATATCAGAATAAAAGTTAGGAAACTATTAATAGTTAAAGGGTATAACCAGCTTTCCCCTAGATTGGCCTCTATCAGCTATTCTAATTAGCAGTTATTTCCATAACTGGATATATTTGATTTACCTGCAGCTGTTTGATTTATTAATCATGTTTATTACAAGTCCCAAATTATGTAAGACTTTAACATTATGTAAGAAGTTTAAACTTTTAAAAGTTTAAACTTCAAAAACTGACTTTTCATCTTGTGCTCAGAAATGAACCAGAAATCTGTAAAACTATTTAAGCATCAGCAAATTGCATTTGTACTAGACAATAACATGGCACTTACATTTTGTAATGAAATGAAGTTTCTGGAAAGACATCCTCATATACTATATACTGCAGTAGTCTAATCTGGAGGCTATGACTGAGTTGACAATCACAACAAGAATATTTATTGATTTAATTATAAATTGTTCCGTACATGTACACCACTACAGCATGTACTTTTAGCTTTGCAGTCAACTTACTGAGAATAGCAAATTCAAATGAGTCTTATACTAGGAAAGAAATGAAGATTGTGCTCACAAAAATATTTGCAGAGAAAGTTTATTTCAGTCACAATACATGTAGATCTAAAGAGACTAAGTCATGGTGTTCTCCTGAAATACACGTGGTCCTCCCAAAGAGAACTGTGTGCTGAAGGAACATGAATTGGATGAAAACAGGCAAAACAAAATCCTACTACTTCTGTACATGTGCTCTTCTACTGTATTAAGACTTTATTATGCTGTCAACATAGGGGAAGAAGAAGAGAAACCCTTAAATCCTCCAATAATGTTTCCAATGAAAAATTAAAGATGAATAAGTTTAAGTCATTGTCAGAAGATGTTAGCACCTGGCTGGGCCCAGCTAGGCAAGAAAGCTAAAAGCAGGGTTAAGCCTAGTTAATGCCCATTTAGGAGACCTCCAAGGAAGAGTAGTGCTGTAACCTAGCTAGACTGAGATGTCCAAAAGACATCTCAGAAGGTGTCAGTAGCAAAACACCTTTGCATCATTGCCAAGAAAATCACCAGTAGTTGAGTTTGATGTGAAGGAGACTACTTTTTACAGAGAAATATAATACCTAGTTCTATATATGAACCATGATAACTTTATCATTTATTGACCACTGTCAATGTTCCCTCTAGAACCAAGCTGGATCCTGGAACATTAATCCTGGAGTGAATGCAAGCACGTCACACTACACTGGAGGCATCTAGGCCTCCACTAATGATTGTTGAGTCAGTTTACTAAGAGAAATATAATACTCCCCCCTCAAGCTCCCCACCCACTGCACTTTAATCTTGAACAGGTACACAAAAGCAGCCATGGAAAAGTATGTAAAAAGAGAAAATGTAGAAAGGGGCCCTGAGGCACCTCTGTCCCTTAATCTCTCGACTATGATTGATGCAGAGAAATGACCTGCCATTCAACATAAAACTCACACACCTGAGCCAAGTGTGAGAGAGACATTTTCTTCCACCACCCCTTGCATAGCCCCATCCCACAGCAAGGCCTCTGCAGAGAGTCCATGTTTATGTTTTTACATCCACCATGGAGGTATTGAAGAAAAGGACTCCCCACAGGGAATGTAGAAAGGCCTGAGAGTTGGGTGTGGGTGTAAGTATATCTGTTCTTGGGTCTTCCTTTCTCCAGAAAGCAACTCCTGGCTAGACTGTCCTATCTAAGCTGTCTTACCTAAGCAGAATTAGCTCCCTCTCGACAGTGAAAAAGGTAGAATAATGAGTGTGGGCTTAGGCTGCCATCATTCTTCTGCAACAAATGAGAGAACAGATAAAGTGCTGCTGATTAGAACAGGCAAGAGGGGGAGAGGATAGGGGGCTGGACCATTATAGTATCAAAGCAAGGGTCACTCTTCCTGAGTGCATTAAAGTTTGCTGTCATGGCACTGCAGGAGGAAATAAGTGATGATTGCAGATCAAGAAGTGGCCAGTGTTCTTCCTGTCTATCTGTTGGTCCTTCTCAAGAACATCTGTAGCAGATGCAGAGCTGGGCATTTTTACCAGTAGTGTTTCCTATCCTCTCTGTTCCAACATTGCTAAGTAGCTTCCTGTCCTAATTAGTGGCACAGTTAGATAATTATAGACTGACTCCAGACTGAAGTTTTACACAGGAGAAAATTTAGATTGTAGTCTATGTCAGTTATTCCAACCCATAGCAAGGCAATCCTATTGTGTTTGTAGACCTTCTACTGAAAGAAATCCTGGACTTTGCCTCCCCACCCCAAACCCATACCCTGATGGCGTAACCAAGTTGCTTCTGTATTACTTGCACTCCTTATCATCTTGGGTAACTGTGTTGCATCAGAGACATGATCATGTTAGCATTCCTCTGATCACAGCTTTTGTCTGGTGGATGGGTCCAGGCTAGGGACAGAGTAGACTGTTTTCATTCTCAGCCCCAAGGTCAGGTCAAGAAACCTTTTAGGTCATGTTTCTCAGATTAGCTGATCTTAACTCTTCATTCTCCTGCATACACCAGCCCAAGATTCATATGCAAGCTAGAATTGAAAAGAACATCATGTCCATACGAGGGATGGACAAAGTGAAGACTTTAGAAACATGATATTGTGATGCTGGTAGATCACTTGAGATAGTGAGACCCCCATTTGTATGCATTTCCACATTCTACTCGTCCTTTCAACAATAATTATATTTTTCTTTTTTGATATAAATTTTATTAAAAGTTTTAAAAAGAAGATAAAAACTAACAAACACTAATATAAAGAAAGAAAAAAGGAGAAAAAGAAAGAAGACAAAAGTGCAAAAAGAAAGATAAAAAGAAATAGAAGAAGCTTCTGATTTTCATTGCAGCAAATACAAGTATGATTGCAAAATTATCCCTTACTCTATGGTTACGAAAAGGAAAGTTCTCTTTTTTCTGTTATCTAGATTTTTTTTTCTAATTATCAAAACCATACATCATGAGTTCATTTTTTTTCTGTTTCATGCAAAAAGTCTATAAGGGATTTCCGGTGAACAATAAATGTAAATTATGTCTTTTCTTTAATCAAGGAAGTCAGTTTAACCATCTCTGCAAGTTCCATCATCTTCACCAACCATTCCTCTATCATAGGTAGTACCGAACCTTTCCATTAATAATAATTATATTTAACTCCATTGTTGCTCCACATACTTTCAGTGAGTCTGTGAAACTCCAAAGGATGCAGAGTAGCTCAGTGTGACTTTTGGAATGTGATCAAAGATGAGAACAGCAAGTGCTACAGACCATATACTGTATGAGGCTTTTTATCTATCCTTAGTTAAGCGGAGAAAAAAGTGCACTAGATAAGAAATGGGTAATACAATTCAGAAACAAGCATTAGGAGTCCAGATTGGGAGTCCAGTCCTCCCATGTGCAGGTTCACTAACAAGCATGTTCAATTGGGCAGAATATACTAAATCTAATGCTATGGGTATTCCGGTAATATTATTTGCCCCCTGTAGTGAGTGCACCATACAAGATAGAAAAAACAGAGATTTCAGCAATCTCCAAAATGTTTAACTTTTCTCCTCTTGCTTCACAAGGAATAACTGCTCCAAGTGGAGAGAAAGCTCACCTGCTGTTGTAACTGGCACATGAACGTTCAGAATGTCACCACCACAAATAGTCCTAAGAGTGACAAAAAGTGATGACATGTCATCCTTCCTAGGGAAAATATACAGATAGGAAAAAGTCTGCCTCATGCCAGGGGCCTTTGGGGCCATGTTGACATCTGCATGTAGCAGTCATTTTGCTTTTTAGAGCTACTTGGAAGTTTTTGCATAACAAGAACAGGGAAAAATTTAAGGGGGTGCCCTTGGACTGCTTCATAAGAGAATAAGTATTTTTATAAGAATGTTCATACAGAATTTTAAAGATTCTGCACATTGAGAAAACAGAATAAAATGGACTTCACTGTAAACACATGTGAAAATGTCACTGACTGGACTTGGATGAGCCATCTGTTTTAATTGGTGATTTTTAGGAAAGAGTAATGTGGTCAAACATACTGTCTTGATTGGCTACAGAATATGATTAAGTTTCTGTCCTTGGATGGGACTAGTCAGTGGAGTCCAAAGCACAGTTGGAGAGAGTTTAGAATTTCACTCAGGGCAGCTGGAAGCTGGGAGATGAAGCAGGATAGTCCATAGTGGAAGCATTAGATTGGAGGAAGTTGATAGAGCCTGCAAGGTCTGTATCTTGTAACATGTGGAAAATAACAGAAGGAAAATAATAGCTTCGTCTTTGCATATAGTAAACAGTAAATATTAATACCATTAATTGTTTTTCATTTTCAGGACTGGAGAAACTGGGATTTTCTGAGGATCATATCTATCAGACAGTACTCTGTTGACCATTCTGTGCTACTATTCTCCTATCTTTTGGGTCCATGGAAACATTCTCATCTTACTGTATCTGCCATAACTTTTGAGTGCTTGCCCATTTAGACTGGAGATCTTCATTTATACAGCATGGAGGCATGAGCATGCAAATTATCCTGAAAATCATCTGAACTGTAATTTATGCTCAGTAGTTAACAATATCATTTGCCCTCTTGGAAGCTCAAAAAATCAGACTTTTCCCCATCACTTAGGTAAGATCCCTCTAAGTAATAAAGGGTTTTGTAGCAACTCTTTGCAGAATATGCCCTTAATCTACCAGGCCATTTATCACATAGCTACCTTTCTTCAGAATCAATAGTACAACTATAGGCCATGTGTTGTGTATGGATGAAAGAGAGAGGTCTCCATTATCCAAGGTTCCTCATTAATGCATTCTTGTTCTGGGACAAGAACCAGAAATCCAGAGGGCAAAGCTCCAGCATGTTTACATTCCTCTGCCTGCAAATAATTTTTGTAAGAAAAGAAGTAGATGGGGAGAACTGAAATCCACTTCAGCCAAAATTAATCATTTGAGGAGGGGAGGAAAAGCCCCGCCGATTGGTTCTGGCATTGTAGAAATCTTAAGGTTTTATGTGCAATAGCCTTCAAAGTTAACCATGTCACTTGGTTATTTGTACCAGCTGGGGATTTGCCTCAAGGTCAGCCAATGGCATATATGAAGCATTATTAAAGAGTGATAAATACGGTTTAATTACAGCTTTTTGTTTTTGCCATTAGAGTGTTAGTGGATTTGATTCATCAGATATCAAATACTTTGGGCTAGCCTGGCATAAAGGCAAGGATAAGTTCAGATCTATAAGCTTTGGGCATTGTTGATGGAAATCATCGATCTGAAGTGTCATTTGGTGCTCAGCTGCTAAACAGGCATTGTAGAGGAACTAGGCAACACAGAACGTTGTGCTTTAGTGGTTACAGTATCGGTCTTACACTGGGGACAACTTGATTGAAAGCTCTGCTCAGCCACAAAGTTGGCTGGGTAATCCAGAACAAATTTTTATCCCTCAGCCTAATTTAAATAAAAGGATTGGTGCAAATCTAAAATAAAAATGTTAAGACCAAATGTATTAATCAGAGCATTTTGGAAGAAGAGTGGGGAAAGGAATACACCCCTACCCTCACCACCCCCATACACACCCCCATACACACTTATCTATTTATTTATTTATTCATTTCCTGTTAGACTGAAAAAATGAAAAATTACAAATATAATGATGCAAATAACAACAACAACAGAGGCATGAGCAACTGTTATAGAAACTTATCTAGAGGGTAAGAAACTGGATAATAAGATGCAAAAGTTCACAGAATCTGGTTCATCTGGGAAGAAATCCAGCAGGGAAGAGAGGGAGAAATGAGGATTTTATGGAAAGATTTTCATGTTCCAATAGGTGCATACAAGAGCAGAAGCTTCACTGAGTGTGAGACAAATGCAGATAAGCAGAATGCTGAAAGGACCAGATGCAGCAGGATGTTGTAGGATGACTGCAAATATAAGCATATGACAAGCCAGAAAAGTTAATGGGCAGATAAAGAAGAAATGAGAGCTGCCAGGCAAGCCTGCAGTGGGTCTCAGAATTTGTCTGTCATCAAATTAGGGTGATGATGGATCAAACACTTCAAGACTTCCAGAAGTTGTTGGGGAGGAGATATGGGGAGCTTGGAGGCAGCCAGCCTCTGGGGCTGAAACCACAAGCAATCACAGGATTTCCTCCCCTCCCTTGTTACATTATTACATGGAGCCAATTAATTATTTCTTCAGCTTTACCGTTTTGGCTACTTACATGAAGAGATCACCTCCCTTTTTTTTTTTTTGGTATTGCCCTCTTAGACTTGATCTGATGTGATTTATTAATATGATAAACTAACTACTCAAAAACGTGCAATGGTTCTTCTATATATTAGGTTTACATGTTCTCAAAAGCACCCAGGTCTCTGCATTGCACTCATAAACTTATTCATTGCTTTGCATAAACCTAAGTATACATATCTCTGTTGGGTTCCTGTGATGTCCTCCATGACAATCGTCTTATCAAAGAATAGATTCCCTACTTCTGTGGCTGTCCACCTTCAGTGCAGCCTGGCTTTCTGGTCATCTTGAGTCTCTTCTGTTTCTGCACCTCCTTACGGAGCATTTGGTTCCTGAACACTGTAGGGTTAACAACACCCAGTTGCTGAATAGTTTGTTCACCACATGGACATGCTCCAAGACTAGTGGTGATTCATCCAAACTTGATCTAATCCTTTCTGTTATCTGTAGGCACAAGTTTTGTTTCATCAACTAATACAGTTCCTATATCTGCCGTATCTAATATAAGGAAACTGTCTTTATTCTTGAGGCTTTTGATGTATAGAAAAAAAGGTATATCAACAAAAAGGTGAGGAAAAGTATCAACTGTTTCCTGTCTATTCACTTAGAAATACAACTGGGTGCATTACATGCCAAAAAGAGATTACATTTTCAAAGTGCTATATCTCAGTTGTTTTCATATCTCTGGTTTTTGATGCCGCTTTGGGACTAGCACTGATGTGCTTGCTGCTATATTTCCATGACTGGGAGAGCTAGGGTAAATGCAGTGGTCTGAATATTGGACTAGAACTAGAAAAGTTCAGGCTGAAACCACCCACTGAGTTTCCTCTATTGCATGCTGGCTGGGGAATTCTGGGAGTTGAAGTCCATACAGCTTAAAGTTGGGAAGGTTGAGAAACACTGTTCTATTGCCTTCGGCCAATGATTCTTTTGCAGTGTCAACATACCTCAGACAGCTGTTGTGAAGGATGAACAATGTACAGTATGCTGTTGTGTGCTCACTGCAGGAAGAGGAAAAAAAATACATAAAGCTGATGGTAGTTATTACATTTTTATAAAGAAATTTCTACTTTAATATCTCTTCCCCAAGATTTTAATCCTACATTCAGCTTCCTCCTATTTAAGGAAAAGGAAGTGAATTTGTATGATTCACCTGTATACCATAGATGTGCAGGCAGTTTACTTTACAGAGGAATATTTCAAGCACACAGATACGTTTTTTTTCTCATACAACTGAGGGCAAATCATTTGTCACGAATTGTACTGAAGAATACTGCAAGTGATATTCTCAAGCTCCCATCTTCCCAAGATAGCCAGGGTAGATATTCCACCTCTTCTGTATGCGGATGTTGCAGCTATCCTGTCACAAGCACCAGTAGGACTTGCGTGGGCACTCTAAGTTTTCACTCATTTCTACCAAGAGCACCTACTGGTAATTAATGACTAGAAAATCAAAGTGGTGGTTTTTGCCAAAACTCCCAAAAGATTTATATGACCATTGAACAGAAGGAAATTAAGCAGCTTAAAAACTTCAAGTATTTGGAGGTAATGTTCCAGTCTACAGGTGCCTGGAAGATATACATTGATCATGCTGCTTTACAAACACAAAGGCACATGGCAGCTATTATGATTTTTTTTTTTTGACAAAAGGTAGGAAATGCATACAAGCAGCTGTGAAACTTTTTACAGCAAAACTCTTGGCTTAAATATTGCATGGCACTCATTTGGGATCATTCCCCCACTATAAATAATTTAAAGCCATACAAACAAAGATGTTGTGAACCCTTTTTCAAATACCTGGATGTGCATCCAAAGTGATGCTCAGAAGAGAAGCAGGGCAACAAAAAGTGGAGGTGAGAACATGGCTGTTGTTCCTCACCTATTGGCTCAAATGCCACTGTTTTTCCCATTAGGCCTGACAGTCCAATTTCAATCCTCCTGGCAACAAGCAATTCTGGGGAGGCTTACCTGTTATGGTTTGCCACTTGAGCAACTGATCCTTCTGGAATACACAGGGCCCAAAGAATCATCAGAGAAAGATAGGGAATTCCAGAAGGAGGCCAGCCATATTCCAGTCCATGTTAGAGCTCACACAACTACTGCCAGATGGGAAGTGGGCAGATACGTAATTACCTTAAACTCCACTGCACAGCAAAGAGCCTTTCTCAGAGCCAGGCCTGACGTTTACCCTCTGCAATTCTTAATGGGAGATTTACAGAAGACCTCATGGGTATGAAAACCTGTCCATGTAGCACAAGCACTATTGACGCCATCACACATATACTTTTTCACATTCTCTATTACCAGTGTAGTTGAGAAAGTCTCATTCTTCCTATATTGACACATGTTATAGGTCGTAATGAACATTTTCTTCTTGATTTTCTCTTCTCAGATAAGGAACCATTTATTACATACAACATTGCTGGATTTTGCCTGGAAGCAATTAAAATTCACAAACAAATAATTAACGGTACAGGGCATGGGTAAATTTACTGATAATTCCTCTTTTGTTTAAATCTTTATTTCTTTTTACATTCTTTTTGTGACCTTTAGAGGCCTCCTTTAGTCTACAATTTTATTATTTTTTATAAATATACATTAATATCTTCGTTTTATAGTATTGTGTTAGCAATCATAGCTTTTAGTTATCTTGTCTTTTATAAACTTCAGTGGTCTTACTGAAATGGGTGTAATTCTGGTATTTTATGTTAGTTTATGATCAAAATAAAGGATTGATTGATTGACTGATTGATTCAAGTGACATTATCTTTCTTTGGCCATGTACAAAACTCATTACTGTATGCCCAAAATAGGAAAAGAAATGATTTACAGTATATTCCGATGTGCCTATTACAAGTCGGATACATTATTTTGTAGATTTTAAGATGTCAAGGAAATGGGAGATGATGATGCTGAAACTCCCCCTTAGGTTCCTTCCTTGATCTTTTCACCTTTATCCAACCCTACCCATTACCATAAAGTCGTTTCCACTGGCCTTTCAGTAAATACACATGTACAAATGTGCAGGTAAGTATGCAGTACTGAGCCCCTCTTAATGCAATGACCAATCTCTCTTTTGCCACAACTTTATGGCATACCTTATGGGTGGTACTTAACATTAGAACAGTCAGATGATGGGCAGGAGGTGAGGGAAAAACATTGACCAGAGAAAGAATTTTTGGGAGAAGCTGTAATTTCCTAATTTATGTTCTCTTTGCTCATTGAATCTCTGATTCATAATCTGGGAATGTTTGAAGTACAGTTTACATTAAACATTACGGGACAGGCAGGGGGAATCTGTGCATGCAAAAGAAGAGAACAGAAATGATTCAGAAGTTCAGATGAAGATTAGAAAACTGCCACCAAGTCAGAAGCTGAAGAAAGAGATTTCTAGGATCAGTTGAAGCTGAGACAAGATGCAGCCTATTTAATATTTGTTAAAAATGTTCCTCTTGTTTAGGCAGAATCATCCCAAGTATTTAGTCATCTAGGAATTCAAACAAAAGCAGTTTTGCCCCAGCTAGGGGGTCAAGCAGTGGGTGGCCATTCCATTTTAAGCATTGGGATTTGTGTCACGGCATCACCAGTTATTTACTAGAAATGCTGAAGCAGGAAACGAGATAGAGTTAAGCTCGCAGCAGTGCCTGCCTCATTGAGGACATTTCTTTTTTAAAAATCTGAGGATAAAGATGGTTGATGCAGATAAGCAGTAAAAGAGTCTGTTGGAGCAAGCCTCTGGCAACAGCTGAAACCAGCCCCCATTTCCACTCAAGATTTGGGATAAAGTTGTTGCTACTTTTTAGTTAAGGATTCTTAATTGGTTGGGGGAGCCATGAAAGGGCAGCAAATGATTAAATATTACTGTACTATAGTATTTTTATCACCCAAAGTATGAGAAGAGGTGCTTGGAGAATGTTCTCCTTCAGGTATCAAATAGCTTGTACAAACTTGACCAAGGAAGGAGAGGACTTCAGGTTTTGCCCCAATTCTAGCAGCATGAGGGGTTGGGTGAATTCCAGCTGGCAGGATCCCTAACTGTGGGTTTCAAGGGCATGCATAGCAGTGCTAGTCAGGTGGATGCCTGGTCTCAAGTGAAATGCTTTGTGCTTGACATGTTCTGCAACCTTCCCTAATATACTACAGTGACATATGCTGCTCAGAAGTAATGGGAATAAGAAAGCCCAGTGCAACTGCAGGTTTCCAAGAGAATTGTCCTCCAGAATAAAGCTGAGGGTCATTCTCCACTGAGTGAGAATATTGCCTCCTGAAAAATTAAGAAACCCAGTGAGCAAGAGAGTGCAAACTCAGGATTGGGAAGGAATGAAGGAAACAGGCTAATCTGTGCGATGACATTGGTCTTCATTCAACTCCTCACACTTCCCTTTTGGGCGGGGTGGGGGGAAGTAACTACAGTGTGCCTCTGCCATTGCATGGAAGTTGAGTGTTTTGAGTGCAGGTTGGCTTCTTAGAGGTCTGTTCCTGTGTTTGCGAAAAACAAAGAGGTGTTCTCTGACCCAGGAAACCTGGTGAGATCCCTAGAGATAAACTCCAGCTTGGACACAAAAGCCCTGGCATTGTTCTTCCCCTAAGGCTGCCATATTCCCACGAGGGCAGCTCGGCTTTTCTGGCAAGAAAATATTACCCATGTCCCTGAAAGCCAAGGACTATTCATCCCCACAGCCCCTTTGCCACACGTATCCTGCTTCTGCTGGTCTCATTTTTATGTTAACGTTGGTTTAAAAAAAAATGCCAGCAGGAGCCACATGTCTCAGAACAGATGCAAGCCTGTTTATTGCTGAGGAGATTATTATTCTATTCCTTGGATGCTTGTCTGGAAGAGAGAAGTGCTGAACTGTTTCTTTATCAAATCCATTCCATGATGCTTCTTTGGAGATGAAGTCAGATAAGCAAGGGGAGGAGCTGGGCAGCGGGGGTGACAACGGGGCCAATTTGGATCAGAGTGAGGATGTGCAATGAGGTTTCTCGGTTGAGGGCAAAAGGTGCAAAACAGGAAACAGTTTAGAGACGAGGACTACAATTATATGGTCAGCTTAAATGTACCTGCTGCAAAGTGTGTAATTTGATTCAGAGTATTTTTAAAAATTACTGATTGTGGCCTGCCGCTCAATCCTTCAGCCACATTAAAAGTATATTTAAATGTAGTAGGAAATGTTCAGGTACAATGTTAGCATTTTTAAAATTCCCATTGGTTTCAATGAGTAAATCAAACACATGCTAAAATCCTGTTTAAATACATGGGCTTACAAAGTGCTTATCTTTGATTAGGTTGTGCTCAGATATGGAAAACTAAGTTATGAACAAAGCTATAATTATGATAGTCAAATTGGAAAAGGAAGGAACTTCTGCAAGTCAAGGATTTGTTATATAACTTTTAAGAGAACTGCATGCATGGCAAAGTGATGGGAAGCGTGAAAGAAAACAAGTTGCCAACATTTGTTTGGGAATACTGGTCTTCTAAAGTACCCTGTAATCATTCTTTTGCAATACCTCTAATGGGGAGTGGTAATATATTACAAGTAACCATACTTTCTGTTTCCCATCACAGTTATCACCATCTGTCAAGGAGAAATAGAATCAAAATACTGAAAATCTGCATCCAGAGAAGTGACATTAGGCAAAATTCAGATTAAATACAAAAACTGGCCATTCCTTCCTTGAAACAGATGGTCTGTCTTGGTTCCTTTTTCAAAACAGCATCCCTAAAGTTTAGGCTGGCTAGTTGGGAACGATTGGTGCTCCAGACACATTTATGGTCAGAGGGTAGAGTAGTCTTTTTTGTCTGTTTCAGCTACCATGCCAAATACATGTTTTTAAAAGGAGGGGTGAAACTGTTGCTTGATTGTAAAAAATGCTAAGAGAATTTTAATCTATCAATGTCATGTGTTCAACTGCTAGATCGATGACTCAACATTGTTTCAATCACAGAGTAAAGTTCATCACTATTTTAGTTTTATCACTGCCCATCTCCCTCCCAAGGAGGGACTCTGGGTGGGTTACAATATCATCCCTTAGGGAAATACTGTAAGAAGGTTATAGGGTTACAGGAGTTTCTCACAGATCCTTAACTATCTTTGCAGAACTTTGACCATAGAATTGAATTGCTTGGAAGATCCAAACATATAGATCTCTCAAACATAATTACTGAGCACAGGAATCTTGTCTTTTTTGCATGCCAGTCCAATCTAGGTGCTGCCAGGAGAGGCAGATTTATACTTCTAAAAGCCAGTCATCACTTGGTGAAAAGTCTGGATTCAAAATTATCAAATTAATCAATTTCATCTCTCTTACTTTCTATAAGAAAATTTAAATGGCAGTTAACTGTCTTTACTGACAATAAAGAACCTCAACTTTAGTTGAATCACACATTTTATTTTCAGCAAAAATGCAGTTAAAGAGAAGCTTAAAATTGAGGCACATGAGTCCAGGGCTTTTTCAGTGGATTTGTGACTTACAAGAGCAGAATTGCAACTCTGGTTCTCTGACGCACAGAATGACAGTGGAGATGTTCCAAACTCTCAGATACAGTATAAAACGTAAGGGGAAATATTCTTGTTGTTGTTGTTGTTGTTGTTGTTTTTGCTTTCTCTGCATCTGGGGAGGTGGGAATCGATTACTCATGTTTATTTATACATGAAAACCACAGTAATATGCAACAATAGCAATAAGATGCCAATTTAATCAAACACTATACAGTGCTTAATGAAATTTAGAGCTGAAAGGGTGATTAGCCTTTTGAATCTCAGCCAAAGAATACAGATCTGTACAAATGGCCTTTTGAAATTCTCTACCCTACTTGTAGGCAGAGAAATCAAGGAGAATATTAAACTGAAAAAGTTATCACACAGTATTTCAGGGTTATGACTTGCCTTAGCACCTTTCTTTTTCCTAAAGTTATTTTTTCCATCTTTTTTTCTATGTTTGCAAGCAACAGACATGTATTAGAAGCCTAGTTGCTGTTTTGTGTCTTCTGTGAAACTTTAGAGCTAGTATTAGTTTCAGGCATTTTGGGATGATGGTGGGGGTAGTTATCATTACCATTATCCCCCCCATAGTGCTAAATATTAGGATGCAATTCTACAAAGAGAGCTTTTTCTACAAAGATAGAAAAAAAATCAACAATTTTCTCTAGAATTTCCCTTCCCTTCCCTTCCCTTCCCTTCCCTTCCCTTCCCTTCCCTTCCCTTCCCTTCCCTTCCCTTCCCTTCCCTTCCCTTCCCTTCCCTTTGGCATATGGATGATAACTGGGAATCTGAAGAGAAAGTGACACTCTGCCAGCTGATAGGATCAGTTTGAATGCACATAGGCAAGAGAACCGTAGGGAATTGACAGAGTCTATCCGTATAGAGAGAGTTCTGTTGTTTTATAAAAGTATATTTTGCTTCTGCTTATGTTCTGTCTGAATATTTGAAAGTAAAGAAAATATTACATAAGATGTGTGAATCCCACCTAATTCTCTTGTTCAAAGGAAACTAAATTCCAAAACCTTCCTCCTAGAAATTTTTCTGAATGAAATGGCCAGTATGAAACCATACGAATCTTAACAGAAAGTAAGTAGAAGCCAAATCCCCATCAGACCAAGATTCAAGCATGTTCTACAAGGCTGATAGTTGTGGGAGATGGTGAGCCAGATGGTGACTGTCTGAATTTTCTTTGTGTCCCCTAATAAAATCACGTCACAAATATTTGGGAAGGATCTCTGTAAACATCAAGAGAAAAATGAAACCATGAACCATAAGCAGGATGGGGACTGTAAATAAGATGCCTGGCCAAAGAAAACAAGTGGTGACTGTTTGGGAGATAATGTCAAGATTAGTGAGGAAAGGGGACCCACCAGATGCCTGGGACAAGGCCCAGTTCATACTGAACATACACCCCAGCTCCAAGTTCTGTCTGCTCAATAGCCTGCATTGGCTCCAAAGATGATTTATTGGTTGGTGGTAAATATAACAGAATTACATTTCCAATAGCACATATCTTTCACAGAGCATAAAGGTAGCTCTGAATAATTAGCCAACTTTTCCCTTAACATTACACATATGGGTTTAATGGAACAACAAAGGTAAAACACGATTCTTCCACAATTCTCCAGTTTTAAGATTGCAATCCATATACAAGTTTTGTGTGTGATTTTAAGCCAGAACACATTTTAAAATCTATCCTTAGGGCCTTTCCTCACTGTTGAGTTGAAGTGCTATCTACCCATTTTTCACTGAAAATAATAGCTGAAAATAATACCGGCATGAAATCTGCTGTCCCCATAGATGATCCTTATCTTGCCTCTGTTGCCTCTTTTCCCAGTCCCTCCTGGTCACTTGACTTTCCTTGGAGCTAATCTTGAGCTGCCCTTGAATGATGCTGGAAGGAGGGGGAAAATACTACCTTAATAGCAGTACAGCTAAGAACAATTTGAGCCTGTCTCATTCATATGATTATCCTATGTTCATTATAGGTTTTCTGCCTATCTGAAGACTGACAAACCTTGAACTGAGCTTTTTAAACAACCACCACCATCCCCCATTAAAGGTAGCTATTATGTCCATTTTATAGGTTAATCCTATCCCACAATTGTATCCCTCTCCAGAAATACAGCCTATAGAGACAGAGATAGAGTGGAGGCCTTTTTACCTAGGATTTTGTACAGCACATGTAGTTTGAACGTTGCACTTAAGGTATCTTGCACCAAGCTTATTACAGTAAATCTGTCTAAGTGTACTTGGAATTTATCTATAGTTGAACAGTGTATTTTTTTAATGTTATTTTCTTCCATCTGCCATCCTCTTCTATTGCTTGTCTTCCATGCATTTACAGCGTTTCTCAACCTCAGCAACTTTAAGATGTGTGGACTTCAGCTCCTAGAAATCCCCAGCCAGCATACATTAATGGGTTGGAAATGAAGCCAGCTTAAATTATCCCCTTCCAATTTTCAACCCCTTACCTGGCAACCCAGCACTCCAGGATGACATGGTCCTACAGGATGGGAGGATTCATTCCCCTTGGATGGGAGGGGCATTCCCACTCCAGCACACAGTAGCGAATCAGAGTGGAAGATGGCCCAGAATGGAAGACAGGTCATGGGCAGAGGGTAGAGTACAATGTCATCTGTTCCTCCCCTCATGGGTGGCCTCTGTTGGCAGTGGGGCAGACAGAAAATGCAGATGTGGCCTAAGCATAAGAAAAACTCTGATATGAGATCCCTTAATCTAATCAGAATATTAAAAACATGTTTTGTTGCTTTGTGACTGTTTATTTATTTATCACATTTGTATAGCGGCACACATAATAAAACAAAGTACATAAAAAACCATTAAAAACTGCAGTTTAAATTAAAATAAAATAAAAATAAGGTAAAAAATGATAAAAGACAGAATGGGGGCAAAGCATACAAAGAATGCATCCGGTTAATTATCACACAGCCATCTAACAGGCTCCACTCTATCATGGGATCCCCAAACTTGTTGGCAAAACCATGTTTTGAGGGCCTTCCAGAAGGCCAGCAGGGTTGGGGCCAGCCTCACCTCTGGGGGGGGGGATGATGTTCCATGGCGTGGGGGACTTTTTTTCCTTTTTTTTTTTTTGCTGCTGCTGCTACATTTGTTTAAAACCAGTCCAGTTGGAAGCTTGCCTTTACAGACAACAAACCTGACACTATTTCCAGTGATATAAATTTTACTATTTAACTCCTCCATACAAATTAATGCAAACTTCTCACCAAAAGTTCACGAAAAAAAGCAGATTATTCTGATTACAGCAACAGAGATAGGTTGTTTCTATATCATATTCTACTCCAGAAAAAATACTGGGAAAGGAAAGCATTTTAGGAGCATCATCAGAGAAGCTCTGCCAGGATTAGCATGCTGTTGTAACTTCAAGAGGCAGGGAAAGGCTATTAGTGTACCATCGGCAGGCAAAACTCTGTCTATCCAGTTAACTTTACAGTTCAACCTAACTGCTACAGGATCCACTTTCAAAAGCCTCTCTTGCAGGTGGAGCTGAGGCTCTACTACAGTGCCTGCGCCTACATCAGTCAAGTGACTCAGTCTCATACCTAGAGCTTCACTCAGCATGCCTCATCCTTGTGAAGGAAACACCCATGTCTTCTCTTTGTCTACCGAAACAAGCGGCTGCTTTGGGCCAATCACTGGCAGAGATTGACAGGAGAATGTGAGCAAGCCCAACATCTCATTCCACCACAGGAGAGCAACCTCCGGGCTATCATCCCAGACAAGCAGAGTCATGCCCCACTGTTACTACTAAAGTTTGTTCACTGATATCTACCATGTTCCTGGGGAACATCTGCAGGCGAGTAATATTTACCACTGAGTGGGGGAAATAAAGAAGCACATCTATTTTCATTGGCAACCAAAACAACTTACAGGGGAAAACCTGTGTACTGCTAACTGTCATAGTAAGTCCCTCTGTCAGTATAGCACATACTGTTGCCAAGAAAACAACATGGACATGGATATGGAGTCACCAGGACTCAAACTTGATTCAAAGGAGACTGTATCTTTAAGTTAGCTTCTGACAGGACAGTAGAAGTGCAGAAGGTCTCCAAAACTGCTATCTGAGACTTTAGCAGGGGAAATGGAATAACAGAGGTTATACTAGCTAAATGAAATAATCCTGGTCAGAATGCCTAGAGTGTGCAAACATTACCCATTTGCAGTATGATCTTCTGTTCACTGCATCTCTATTTTTGTTAAAATGGGATAGGGGGAACCAGGGTTCTGAATTCAAAGAAGTTGATGTAAGGGAACTGTCCAGAAGTCCACATCAGTGAAAGACTTGTGGTAGGAGTAGCTATGAGTAGTAAGATGATGTGGACAGATTTGGGGGCAGGGAGAATATTACAGCTCTGATACAAAATACTACTGTGACCCACAGTAGTAGTTAATTCCATTACTAACAAAACAGTTGAATACTATATCTAGGCTTGAATCTCAAGAAGGCGGAATCACTATATGATAAACGTTTTAAAATAACAAAGGTAGCTTAAAAGCCTAACACAAATTCTAGAATACACATTTGTGGATTACAATCACTTTATCGAATGCACGGAATATATTCTGAGATGAGGTCAGATGTATATGCACGCACTCACATACACACACCCACACACACACCCTTGGAAGGAAGCAGAGATGATAGTGAATTTAGAAATAAAAGATAGTGACAATGATAATTACTTTATTGATAGTGACAGTTCACAACCATTTTTAAAATGTTAATTGCTCCGTTTTATAAATGGCCACTATCAGTAAAGTTGTTTTTTTTTTAATCCATTCAATTGTGTCTGATTGAATGGATTAAATTCAGAGACTGCCTGGACAAGTCCCTGCAGTTTTCTTGTAAAGATTTTCAGAAGTGGTTTGCCATTGCCTTCTTCCTAGGGCTGAGAGAGAGTGACTGGCCCAAGGTCACCCTGCTGGCTTCGTGCCTAAGATAAGACTAGAACTCATGGCCTTGAGGTTTCCAGCCTGGTGCCTTAACCACTACACCAAACTGGCTCTCTATCAGTAAAGTAAGTATCTTTTAATGCGGCTTCTCTGTAAACTGTTCTAAAATATAGGGTTAGAAAAACATTCAAGAATAAAACCATACAATTGTATTAAACAAATCAAGATGATCCTTGCTCAAATATTATGGTACTATAGGATGGGAGGATTGAGTCAATTCTGCCAACAAGGCATTGTGACATGAGGTTGAATTTGATACCCAGATGACTATCTTCCTGAGGTGCTACACTAACAGCAGAAAGGTAGATAGATAGATAGATAGATAGATAGATAGATAGATAGATAGATAGATAGATAGATAGATAGATAGATAGAGATAGAACTACTTGCTTGGAAATTTCTAGCCAATCAATGGAAATTCAGATAGGATCTCATATGCAAAACTCACAGTGGAATAGCACAGTGATTTCTCATCCCACTGAGTTGCAGAAAATCACAAGATGAGCCACAAGACAATTTAGGGAGCAGGGTGGATATCCTAAATTCAGGACTACAATCCTATGCTTACGCTTTTCAGAAATAAGACCAACTAAACAAAGATGGGACATCCAATTAGATATGCACAAAATCAGGCTATTCAGCAGGTACAATTATCAGTAACAGTAGTTACTGCACTTCCTCTCAAAGGAAATTCTATAAATTCAGTGAATGAACATTAGCCTTAATGATATTACAGTAGTGCTTCCTGATAACTATTTGCTGGGCTTGGTTCTGTTTTATACATACTGTGCTTGAATATAGTTGTATTATTACTGCAAGCCCCTTTGGGGAAGTGGAGGAGGAAGCAGATATATTGTTTTAAGATAAGTCAAAATCTGGATGTGCAGTTTACAGTTAGTAGTAAAACTGACACAAAGACTCAGAGTAAAGTGAAGCGCTGGTCAGGCCCCATAAAACTTTCCTCCTTAAAAGGCTGGAGTAAAGTGGCTAGAGGGAGAGAAGACATCACCTGGATTCTACCTAGAGACTTGAGTAACTGCTCTGAGTGTCTTTTAACTACTAGAACAGTCTCCTTTCACTTGGAGGAGGAGATGGAAGATGGAGTTAGGGCAATGGATTGAAGCTCTAGCAGATGTGCAGAGCCCGGTAATTGCACTCCTTCCTCCTCACCATTCCCAACCCAAACAAAAACAAAATCTCAGCAGAAATTCTAGCTTCATTCAGTTCTCTAAACGTAGATGCCAAATAGCATCAAATGCAGCTTGTAGCAGAATGATTGGAGAAAGCAAGTTAATAAATGTAAAAGATAATTGAGCACCAGCAAAATGTATAAGGATTGAGACAATTAATTTATAGCAAAAACATTTGCATTGTAGAACTATGAATTACCGAGGCTCTATTAGGGAAACAAGTAAGTAAACTACGGTCTAAGGCAACAAATTAACCATGCTAATACTGTACAAAGAATTCTAGACAGAATAGGGAAAGCAAAAAAGGAAATCCAGCCTCAAGTCAGAAGTGGGGCATCTCCTGGGACAATTTAATCTCATTGCAGCGGCTTGCTTTATAAATTATAGCAATGATGTAGTAACTGGGAAAAATAATCTTTTGTGTTATGGGAGTCTCCCACAGTAGCCCTTAATGTGTTTCCTGAAATGCCCCCAAATCTCCAAACTTGCCAAGAGATCAAGTCCTCTATGAAATGGGATGGGGTTTAATTGAAGTCAGTTTATTCTGGGATGGTAAACTTATTGTTAGCTGCTCTAGCTGAAGTCCGAGGGTGCCCTCAAAGGATCTACCAGAACCAGTTCTTAGAAATCTTTATAGTATTTAGATTTAGGAAGGAAATGGTGAATTAATTAGTTGTTCTGTGGTCTCAGATAACAGTGGTTTATGTGTGCTCTGTGCTTTCATAATTAAGAGTGTGTGGAAAGATACTTGATATAATGCACTGCTATAAGATGCACAGCAGTTGCTGTTCTTGCCTGCTGAGCAGGCTCAGCCTAGGTTAGGACAGAGGAGGAGAAGGGCAGGGCAATGCAATGTCTGCCCCCTTCAAGGCAAAATCCATCTTCTGGTTTCCTTGACAGTTGAACTCTGTCCACTATATCAGGTCTCAGGTTCTCCATTTGCAATGGGATAAGACAGAAGAGCAATACACTGGGGAGGTATTGTCACCAACAAGCATTAAACAATAGACATTATTGGTTATTTATCTTCTAAATAAATCAGCCAGCCCTGGAAAGAGGCAGTTTAGAAGAGGCCCTCCCTGAATCCTGGCTCAGCCTTCAGCTGCCATCAGGGAGGCAGAAACAGGGAGAAACAGCAGCAAACTCTCACGCAAACAGCCTATTAAGAAGGCCTGTCAGAGGCACCTTGACCTGAAGGTTTGCTCTCGTCTTCAGCTCCCAAGCAGCCCTCCCCTCACATGATGTATTTCCCCTGCCATTTTTAGAGCTGCATTATGTTCACTCCAGGAAACAGCCTCTTCCTTCTTATAAACACAGGCCTGGCTAACTGACCAGCAGCCCTGCCACTCTGCAGCCATGTTCAGTCCATCCATCACAACTTGCTGTCACCCTAGCAACATTTCCCTCAAACTGGTCCAGCTCCAGGAATGGTGGGGAGGGGGAAGCAGCCCGATTCCAGCCTGCTGACTAATTCTTTGGAAACTCCTAGACAACACAATGAGAAATTCTTTCCAATGGCTTCCAGAATGTCCCTGAAAGGTCACCCAAAGGTTGGTACAAGGACACAGCATTTCTTCTTTCCATGTTGTCAGCAGGATTGGGTGAAGTGCATACGTGTGTAAGCTGTCTTGATCTTGTGGTGAACATCAGTCCCTTTTCTATAAAAATAGCCAGGGGTAGGACTCTCAGGGAGAGTGAACAAAAAGGTCAGAGGAAAAAAAGTTTATTCTACTATACACTTATTGATAGAGTGTATGTACTGCAATACCAATAGCAGTACTCCATATATTGCTTATTTTGTAGAATGAAAATATGCTTTTGCTGTACGATAAAATATGGACCATTTCAAAATAGGTCATACTCAGCAATGAAAGTTTTAATTATGATTTTGATGAGGTATATTACTTAAAATAGATATTTAAAATTTAATTTATTAAATATAATGTATTTAATATAAATAATTAATAATACCTAATTTTATTATGGCGGTATTGCTGCGTATGTTCCTCTCACATGGACTGGTATTTTCTAACTCTTTCCCTCCTGATATGTTGGACTACAATTCCCAGCATTCCCTGCTGATTGTCTAGCACATCTGCAGGGCATCATGTTGGAAATGCTAGCCTAGGTGGTAGAGTGACTCAGAAGTTTAATAAGTAAACTTAAATCAATTTACAAACACATGTTTCCCCTTACCTTTACTGTTTATATTGCCTGTGGAATGCTTTCTTGAAAAGATTCCCAAGAAGTGATACATAAAGTTAGTCTATTTATATTCTAAATTAAAGTGAGCTACCGACCCATTCTAGCCTGACAAACTATTCGGCATGTTTTGAAATCTAACAGACTGAGAGCCAAACTGTACTCAGGATCTCCCAATCTTCATCATTTAAAATAAACATATTAATAACAGCTGCCCAGTGCCTCAGTTTGGACTGGGGCTGTGCACCAGGGATCTGGGCTTAATGTTTCGTCCCTGCGCTATTTCCTCCTAGGAATCCCCTCCTGCCACAACAAAATGCTTTGCTTGGGGAAACTTGTACAGTTTTCTCCATATGGTAAAGGAATTTGGATCATGAAAATGGCACATAGGAACACTTCTCTCCAAATCCCAGCATCTGAGGCTGCTATTAGTTTATCCATACAGATCTCTCTACAGATCTCTTAATCTTAGTCCCTGGCCCAAGTAGAATGCTAGTAGCTTTTAGCAATTCAAACTTATAGCAATTTCTGAATTCTCCCC
Organism: Candoia aspera; assembly: GCF_035149785.1. Classification (NCBI taxonomy): domain Eukaryota; kingdom Metazoa; phylum Chordata; class Lepidosauria; order Squamata; family Candoiidae; genus Candoia; species Candoia aspera. The sequence goes on along the minus strand of NC_086158.1, from coordinate 45,969,406 downwards.
ATGTAAAAAAACAACACAAAATCCATGCACACACATACACACGCACACACTCAAGCACATAGGAAACTACCACATCTGGAAAGAGAGATGTTTTAGCTCAGTCTTTTGGCCTTTTAAATTCTTTCTCTTATGTTTCTTTGAGCACTAAATAATGTTACTCCTTTCTCTAGGATCTGAAGCCCTTCTACAATCTCAATATATTCAAGCCCAAGTTAAGCAACCTGTGGTCTCCAGATGTTGCTAAACTGCAATTCCCAATACTCCTTAACATTGGCTGGTCATTGTTTGGGGATGTTTAGAATTGTAGTTCAGCGACTACAAGCGTAGGACAAGTTTATAATGCTAAGAGAAACTGGTCCAACAAAATATATCATTTCTAATGTAATTTATTTTTTCCTCCTGGGCCAAGAAAACAGCAGCCCTAGGTACCAAAGTGTTGATTTTTACAAGACCAAATATATTAGACAGAGTATTGTAAAAGCCTCAATGGAAGCTTATGCCTGTGAGGCAGTCAATGTTTTTTTCTGATCCAAGCAACTAATATAATTAGGAAAAATTCTCCACCTGAAAAAGCATGATTTCAAAAATGTCCTCACTCATCCTGGTCTATATCTAATAATTTCTAAAATAGGGGGACTCTATAATGTCAAAGTTCTGCTGTTTGCCACCGAATCAAGCACCAGTCTCTATATATTTCACATTCAGGTCCACTATTTATCTCAATTATCTCAAACTTTCTGTACTTTGATATGGAGAAAAAGAAATTTCATTCAAAAATATAATTATTGTTTCAAGCCATGCTTGCACATAAAATTATCTTCTTGTTTTTGAAAGGGCTTTGAGTCATGTATAAGTATACACAAGGCATACTTCACTGGGTGCAGACCTCATCATCACTATTCTTTTCAAAGGCAGGATCCTCATTAATGATTGTACATTTCCTAGAGCCATCCAACAATTGCTTTGCCAAGGTAAGAGTAATTCTATTGCCTCAGTGATGGTTAGCTGGTACTATACTGTATGTCTTCGGTGGGGAAAGGGCCTAAGTACCTTATGTTCAGGAGGCTAAAGCACAACTGCTTGCCCAGAAACAAAAGACCCATGTATGATTCATAATGTAGCAGGAACATTCAGTGGTATATTGTTTATTTTATCATATATTCGGATCTTCAAAAACCTAGGAGTGACTACAATGTACGCTATCCCAGGTTGCCTTCACAACAGTCAGATGAGGTATGTACAGCTTAAAACACATAAAAAACAAGTGGAGCTTCGATCACATCATAGTGGCTGCCGTTTGACTTTTTTGATAAAAAGTCAGGATGATAAACTGGATGATAAATTGATTAGGGAACAAATAATGAGCTTTATGCCTGAATGCTTAAACCAACACTTCTCGATAGCTGTATTACACTGTGAATAGATCATAGCTAAGGTTACAATACTGTATGTTTTGCTTAAACTAAATTTTGATTGGTAAACATTTAGGACCAGGCAATTTCTGTTAAATTAAATCTATTTATATTAACCTGATCAAAATGTTTTGTTGTTTCTGCTGCAAAAAATCAATACAACTATCTCTTTGGAGGATATGGGTATACACACAGGCACATATACCTATTAAACCCTGTTCATTTTAGTTATTCTAACTGGGAGCGGATCTGTGTCTCCAATCTGTGTTTGCATATGCACAATTCATAATAATGTCTTTTAGAAGTGGTTATGTGGTGAATAATATCTGTATATTTTGATCAGTTAAGAAATATATTCTAGATAATTTCCTAAACAATATCTTAACTGATTGTGTTGTTATTCTGAGGCAAGCTTATTCTTACCCATGAACATTTTCCAATGTCTGCTTTCACTTACATGTGTGTGTGTGTGTGTTTGTTTTAATAGCACAAGAATAGAGCTGGTATATAGTCGGTAAATCTTTTCTGCTGCAATCTGACCTAATCAGTATAATGCACATAATGGCTTGAAATTTTCTGGCATATATTAGATTAATGTACTGTGCTCTGTGTGGGACTGCCTTTGAAAGAGACCCAAAACTATAACATCCAGCAACAACATAATCTAAGTGGTGCTACAGCTATTAGCATGAACAATAATATGTGGTTAACTGCACTGACTCTCACACACTACTGCTCAAATGGGAAAGCAACATCCATGGATGAGGGCAAGAGAGTACATTATAAAATTCACAACATTTTGCGTTGTGATGTCATCATGTCATGGGCATCTGTTGGACTATTGAGCATCTTCTGCTGCCTCATTTCAGTAATCAGTAGAAATCCTTTCCTTCATTCCCACCCACAGAAATAAGTGAGTATATAGGATAGGTTCTTTCCTCCCTCCCTCCCTCCCTCCCTCCTCCTCCTCCTCCTCCTCCTCCTCCAGCTTTGGAACTCTGAATCCTGGAGAAGTTTTTGGCTTTCTGATATTTCTAAGACTACCTCAGGTTGAGCTTGATTCCTGATAATTAATGGGGATGTTTACATTGTTTCCTTGGCAACAATACAAATCACATTAACATTTTCCAGGACATTTTTTAAACTTCCAAGCCTAGATCATAGTTCTGGACTGTTTGGTAGTCTCCAATCCTAGGATTAAGAGCCAACTCTGCTTAGCTTTTTCAAGATCAGCTAGATACTGCCACCTGCTAAGGACACCTGGTCTTTCTACTTTATGACAAATATGTCATCGTTTAAGAAGGCTTTGGGAACAAAAGTTTAATTTTACCTTGCTGCACAATCTCTTATTTTTGTTACTGCTTCTTTATCAATTCTATTTTTCTTACCTAGAAAATTTGTAAGGTGCTTTGGATATGTATTTTATAAACAGAAAACAAGTTAAAAATATTTTAAAAATAAAAATAAAGAAATAAAAACCTAATCTGGTGCTTGTTTTTTCACATGCTCCCCTAGAGAACTTGCATTTAAAAGCTCAGAGTCAATTTTAGAAAATTACTATGTTCTTGATATACTTACCAATGGTTAACTTAATCACAGTTTGTTAAAGGGTAAAGATCCCCCTGAGCTGAGTTTGGCTCCTGCTAACTATGTTTCCATATAATTTTCTTGGCAGCAATATGGAAGTGGTTTGCCATTGCCTTCCTCCAGCATGTTTTTTCAGCTTTTCAATCTAGCCCACAGCCCTGGTAATTCTCAGTGGTTTCCCAAGATACATACATAACACACACTAATCAGATTTACTTCATATCAGTGAAAGATGACTTTATCATCTGCTGTAGTTCCAAACCCCAAGCCAATTTTCTTGGTTTGTACAACACAGGAACTTTGTCTGTATAATGCACTGAACCACAAAGCAGTCAACATTTTAGCATACCATTTTGTGCAACTCCAGAATATCTGATTAGTTCAGTGTATCAGATAGAACCAGAAGTTGGGTTAACTAAATAAATTATGATTAAATTAACCATGGTTGCACATACCTTGCTAATGTAGTCACCAAATTATAAGCTAACCACACTGACTGGGTTTGAATAATATACTGGTTAACCAACCACATTTAGGATGATGTGCTGTGCAAACCTAGACACAATTACCTCTCACACTTTCTAGTTGCACTGTAGGAAAGAGGGATGGACAGAGGGATCAAGTGGGTAGCAAAGTACCATTGCTCTATAATCCAGCTTCAAGCTTCTTAAAAAGAGCATGGGCAAATTCTCTCAAGCGCTACCTTGCAATGAGTTGTTATTGTTTATTTGTTTGCTTCCGACTCTTCGTGACTTCATGGACCAGCCCATGCCAGAGCTTCCTGTCGGTCGTCAACACCCCCAGCTCCCCCAGGGACGAATCCATCACCTCTCGAATATCATCTATCCATCTTGCCCTTGGTCGGCCCCTCTTCCTTTTGCCTTCCACTCTCCCTAGCATCAGCATCTTCTCCAGGGTGTCCTGTCTTCTCATTATGTGGCCAAAGTATTTCAGTTTTGCCTTTAATATCATTCCCTCAAGTGAACACTCTGGCTTTATTTCCTGGAGGATGGACTGGTTTGATCTTCTTGCAGTCCAAGGCACTCTCAGAACTTTCCTCCAACACCACAGTTCCAAAGCATCTATCTTCCTTCTCTCAGCCTTCCTTATGGTCCAGCTCTCGCATCCATATGTTACTACTGGGAATACCATTGCTTTAACTTTGCGTACCTTTGTTGTCAGTGTGATGTCTCTGCTCTTAACTATTTTATTGAGATTTGTCATTGCTCTTCTCCCAAGGATTAAATGTCTTCTATTTCCTGACTGCAGTCAGCATCTGCAGTAATCTTTGCACCTAGAAATACAAAGTCTTTCACTGCTTCTATGTTTTCTCCCTCTATTTGCCAGTTATCAATCAAGCTGGTTGCCATAATCTTGGTTTTTTTGAGGTTTAGCTGCAAGCCAGCTTTTGCACTTTTGCAATGAGTAGGATTCCGTTATCTAATGCATGTGTAACAAACCATGTTTTACTGGACACTAAAACATGCATCAGGACAATTTGGTTTTTATTGGTTGAAATGCTATTTTCCCTCCATCTTTTCCTTTAACACATGCCACCTCTGTTTCCCCAATAGCATTCGTTTCATTAATTCTGCACTAGCCAATCTCATGGGTATGGTACAATTCAGGCTATAATACTGTGGGTCGGCATGTAATGAGAGAAGCAGGCTGACACCTTTATCCAGTCTATGTAGGTTGCAGGGCACCTTTGGCTCACTGGGACATCTCCACTATAGGATGCATGCACAGTTACATGAATGGTGTAGGTCAAGAAGATGTTTTTTGTTGTACTTTATTTGTTTTAAAAATTTCTATACTGCTTCACTTTAAAAGACCCTTGAAATTTACAATTAAAAATTATATTTATAATTTAAAACAATAGGTTCAAGCAATGACTTAAACATACATTAAGACAATTTATTTGAAAAACAATGCAGTGCAAAATATAAAATAAAATCAGCAAGATAATAATTAAAACAATTAACAGAAAGTAAAAGCAACAATTAAAAAATAAGTGTCACAGCAATGTTAACACAGTATTAAAAAATGTGAGGTGAAAGGTCCCCTGTGCAAGCACCGAGTCATGTCTGACCCTTTGGGGGGATGCTGCCGCTTTTGCAACGTTTTCTTGGCAGACTATAGCGGGGTGGTTTGCCATTGCCTTCCCCAGTCGTCACCTTCCCCAGCAAGCTGGGTACTCATTTTACTGACCTTGGAAGGATGGAAGGCTGAGTTGACCTGAGCTGGCTACCTGAGAATCCAGCTTCTGCTGGGATCGAACTCGGGTCATGGGGAGAGTTTTGGTTGCAATGCTGCCGCCTACCACTCTGCGCCACACAAGGCTCTTATTAAAAAAATAGGGGAGAATAAAAATGTCTTTGCCTGGCACTGAAAGAAGGAAGAAAAGTGTAACATATACTTCATCGGGGAGAGTATTTCAGAGTTCGGGAACTACCGCTGAAGGATCTGCTCTCAGGATCTGCTAAAACCAAGCCTAAACCACATTTGAAATGTATCTAGAAAATCCATTCATCTAAGAGTGTCTGAATCTGATTAGCCAGTATATGCTCAGGCATCTTACCAAAGAAAGGAATACTTATTTATTTATTTATTTTTCAAATTTGTATTACTGTCCATCTCTCCCAAAAGGGGGACTCTGGGCAGTTTACAATAAAATCAAAATTAAAAGCATATAAATTACATTTAAGAGACCAATAAATAAAGATAAATAACTAAATATAATTTATTATCTTCTGGGTCCAATGAAGTTTTTTTCAGGAGTGGTCTCACTACATTGTCCCTTAAAGATCCTGAGACTTCTCATTGAAAGGAGCAATTTATAACATCCTGGACTCAGCTGAACACCTCATTTCTACAAGATATAATAAGCCATGAGGAGCAAGTGAGAACCAAGCACCTCATTCACTTCATCAAATCTTAAAAAATGCTGAATTCCATCCAAAAGAAGAATCTGGTTAGACAGGGCCCTGAGCACTAGCACAAGCTGAACTGCCCAAACTTAGACTTAGAGTCTAAGTCATTACAAATTTGATTGCCTTTGCCCTCAAAGTGCCTAGCCTGCACATCACTGAAAACTACTTTTTGCCTATACAGACCAATGTGGAAAGCTGACTCAATTTTCTGCATGTAACAAATGCCAGATTATGTTGACAACTATATCTTGTCCTGCATCAGTGATTTGGCCATCTGTATATCAGTTTATGGGCAGCCCAATGGATGGCTAATCAGATTGTTAGTTGAACTGTTCACCTGTTATAGGTGATGATAACCCAGGGAATTACATCCTTCCTTCTCTTACTAAGCTCCTCACTAATGCAGAAGCATTAAATCTGAAGTTCAAGAAGGTGATTTCAGCTGTTACTTTTTTTTCCTAGAGAGAGACTGTGTTTTTCTGAGCTATGTGGTCAGAAAATGTTTAACCAAGGGAGCTTCTTCATGGTGGAAAAGAATTATGGTTGTTGAATTTCTGCCAACCATGAAGTTCTAAAAGGTACAGACTCCCTCCATCAGTGAAATGACAGCAGCATTAATATACCGTAAATATGCCCATTACCTAGTTCTGACTTTTCTCACCTGCCATAACTACAGCATAGTGATCTCTGTTAAAAGTTCATATGATTCATAATTTACCATTGCAAGAATGGATGGGGCATACAGTTGTGTCACAGTTTGGGGTATCACACATTGTATCTCACAAACCTTTCAAATGCAACCCTATAGCAAAGGCAAGGAGCTTGTAGGTAACTCAGTATGAACAGCAGTTGGGTCCCTACCCTAAGTTGAGCTGGGCCTCAGACACTGGAAAGCTGTGGTCTAACACGCTGTTCAGATGTGATTTATGAGCAATACTAGTTCAGAAGAGGAACAGTTTAACTGTCTCCTTTAACAGCCTGTAGCTTGATGGCTCTGTGCAGCTTAAATACACAACTGGCATGAAATATTCCATATAAAATCAGCCAGCAGCGGCTCTGTGTTGAAGCATTTCCTACCCTGCTCTGACTCAGTGACAATATGACCTTTTCACACTCCTGCAATTTGATTCTGTGCATTGCTTTTACACATTAGATCTACCCACTGCTCCTAAAACGACTGCAACCATTAAGAGCTCCCAGCTTAAAACCTCTTTAAAAAGGTCTAAAAATAAACAATTAAAAGTAAGGACTATTGCAAAATTGGATTCAATTTGGGATGAATTACATCTCCTACAAATTGGCTATTACAAATTAAATTTTTGCTTAGCCAGTGAGAACTTTTGTGCTGCTGAAAGGCTGATTACAAAAATCCCTTGCTTGACCCTCCAAATGAAGAGTTGGCAGATTTTATCTTTGAACAGGTTTTCTTCCCATAATTCCTCTCTATTTTTCATTATCCCATTCTTCTTTCTTGTTCTTTTTTTTCTGTTGCTTTTTGCAGGGTGGAAAAGAGATAGTTACCTTAGATTTATGTCTGCACTGAATAAATAGTACAGGTCCCACAAATGGTTTCTGCTTGGAAGAAAACAGTTTAGAGTATGGTAAGGCAAATGGATAAGATAATGTTTTTTTTATTTATTTATTTATTTATTTATTTATTTATTTATTTATTTTTCAAATTTAATTACTGCCCATCTTCCCCAAAAGAGTTTCTGGTATTTGTACTAAAACCATTATTCCCCCTTCAATAAACATTAATTTTTAAATATAAGGTTATCTAGGAAGCATAGTGAATGACTTTTGCACAGTCTATCTCTCACTATCTTGTTGTGAATATATGTGTGTCATCCATAACACATTGGGATAGGTTGAGAGATGCATGTAAATCACCATCCTCATCTTCTCTGACAGCTGAATGGCCCATTTCATTGCTTCATATTATTCCATTATAATATTATATCAGCTGTACATCACAATCCAATGCATGGTTGCCTAGGAGTAATGTCCTTTTAATACAATAGGGATTACTTCTGAATCAACACACATACAACTTTATTTATTTATTTATTATTCAAATTTCTACTACCGCCCATCTCCCCACAAAGACAATCACCCAAGAAGCTGAAAGCAGCTTAAGAAATTGGGCAGAACTACTGTGTTTTACTTTGCTTTGTCTATAGATGATCACATCTTGGTTGGTGGTGGGGAAATCCGTGTATTAAAGTATGTGTATGAATAAGTCTGTATGTATGTGCACCTGCAGAATAGAGTGGACACATAAATGGGTCCAAAATTGCATGGATTGACAGTTTGTATGTGGATGTGTCCCTGATAGCAATTGCAGAACAGTACAAGAATGCTTATAGGTACACATGCAGGTACAGCACAGATGAATCCTGAGTACTACTCTTTTGGGATCTACAGTCCCTCTTTCAAGTGGGGGTGCACTCATCAGGGGCATAAGGAAAGAATTCACACTGTTAACAAAGGATTGCTTGAGAATGTATGTACCTTAATTCAATCCTTGCCTGTATTAGTCTTGAGGTATATTTTACTCTCTGCCAGTCAAAGTCTTACAGTCTAGCAATTCTTGAATCTGGCCTTAAGTTCTTCACAATCAGATCAGCCCTAACACCTAATTTTGCATAGCAAAAACCATGATGGAGATGCACCATCATCCTCAGTGAAGAAGATCCACTGAGCCCTCTACAAGACAATGCAGTGGGTTCAGTTTTAAGTTACTTGATGTTGCCCAGTTGGGAGTAGATAAGAAGAATTAGATTTTCCTACCAGTGTACACAACTCTGAGGCATTTTAATTTGGCATTGCTTGTCCTAATCATTACAAGCACACAACACACACACATTTCTTGAACAAATCATAAATAAATCTTATTTATTAATTTTATTAATGTGCTCAAAAGCTGTATGGACAGCAACAGTTATCTGAGAATGAGCTTTCTCCCCCAGCTGTATTTCTCCCAACAGTTGCATTGTGTTGCAGCTTCTTAGAGTGTAGTCCCCCAGAAAGGGGAATTCTTCCAAAAATTAAGCAAAGATGATATTAAAACAGTAGGCAGATTTAGGCATGTGGTAACTGCTGCTAATCCTTTTTTATATATAATTTTTATTATATATATATATATATATATATGAAGAAAAGTTAAGAAAAGGAAAAAAGAAAAAAGAAAAAGTACAAGGAACAATATTCTCTTTCAGATAGAAAGAGAAAAAAAGAAAAAGTTATTTAAAGAAGTGATTTCCAATCTTCTTTACAGCAGTTACAAATTTATTATATCTCCTCCCTCTTTAAGATTACATTACTGTACATGATTCCATTCTTCCCATATTCAACCCTTTTTAATCAGCAGATCCAAAAATTACCATTTCATTTTTTTTCCATTTTCAGCAAAAAGTTCATAAAAGATCTTTTAAAGTCTTTTATAAAGTACCTGCTGCTAATCCTAAAGACTGAAAAATCATTCATCTCACTTCACTCATTGTACTTCTCTAATTATTTTCTTTAAAAAATGCAGGAACCAGTTTGGTGATTTTTCTAAGTAGTGATCTTTAATTAGCCAGATCACACATGCAGCCAATGTGTCATAGTGGTCAAAGCATCAGACTAGATTTTTGTGAAAGTAAGTAGAAATGAAAGACCCATATGTACCTTTTTGAGTTTTTGCAGCAAAATTAAGATATTACTCAAATGTACGTGCTCCAGGCCACTTTTTTACATCTCCCAAGAAGATTTGTTTCATTGATACAGCCTGTCAATTAATTCCAGAAACCTTGAGGGTGATGTTCTAGCTCTGCTGTTTCTTCAATTAAAATACATATCTGATTTATTCCTAGGGGCAGGATGAGAGCATGGTGTGTTTAGGGGAGTCTCAATTTGCAAACCACGAGCCCCTCTAAGCAATTTAGAGATTACTGTGATACCAGACTAGTCTCTCTCTCTCTCTCTCTCTCTCTCTCACACACACACACACACACAGATAAATACACTAGATGAGCAAAAAAATCTGTAGGATTACTAAGGTAAGGCTTTTTTATCATTTCCTCCCTTAGTATTACAGTTCTTCTGTCTTAAATCCAGCAGATTGGACCATTATAGTGATAAATACATTTCCTTAAATAAATTAACTTTTAATGAAATTCAAAAGTTAAAAAAATAGATTGCCCATTTTAGCTTGGTCTTCACTTCAAGCTAACAAGCAGCTTATGGAGACTGCATAAAAGCATTCATAAGCTCAGTGGTAGAGCCCATGCTTTGCATGCAGAAGGTGTCCATCACCAGGTAAGGCTGGGAAACTCCTGCATGGGAGCATCGATAATACTGAGGGACATGGAGAAATGCTTTGCTGCACTTTCTTAGCTTCTTCTCCATGGTATGCTGACAGACAACCTGTTACACAATTTAAGGACATTTTCACTGGTAGAGCTCAAATAATGATTCCAATAAGTCCAATAAACTCTCTCTTAGTCCGAATGTTCATTGACATCTGCACGCAAACTCGAGAGGGTCAAGAAGGTTTAAAGAGTTTTAAAGATATAAAAAGAGCCCTCGCTGAGAAGCGTCGTGGGGTAGAGACTGTAAGGCCAAGATGGACGAGACCAACTTTTGAATCGCCACGTAATCAGAAAGCTGAGAGGGTGGACGACGGCGATTCAGTGACTAAGTCTTCGTGGTGCAGTACTCGCCTTGCAAGACTGTAGGGAACATAAAACGGTAGGGAGGGGCTTGCCATAAAGACGATTCCCTTGAGACAAGTAGTCCCTAATGCTCCACACCAGTGTGGATAAAAGGGGGAAGATGATGTGCATCAGTTTTCCCCAACCTGGTGCCCCCCAGAAGCCCAGGACTTCAACACCAAAGGTTATGCTGATTGGGAAAAGGCGTGGGTGGGGTGGGGTGGGGTGGGGGCCAAAGCATCTGCAGAGCACTAGGTTAGGGACCATTCATAAGCATTCGACTGAGGTTTCGGGGGTGGGGACGAACTTAAAGAGGAATCAATAAAATAGCCCCCGGGGTGCCAGCCCTCTCCGTGGGGAAACGCCCAGGAGTCCTTCCCAGAGCTAAGACAGCCCCCTCCTCATTTGGACAGGCCAGACTCAGCCTGGCAGCCCAAGTGAAAGGCGCCCTTCGGCCGAGAAGGCAACCCCGGAGACCAGCAGGCGCCGATCGCCCAACGGGAGCCTTCCCGGGTTTTGCTCCTGCTCCAGCCTCCCGTAGGCGCATCCGCCCGGCAGCTCCGCATTCCCTCCGTGCGGTGGTTCCCACATAAATCAGTGCGGGCGATTCGCCGGGAAGGGCAGTTTCTCATCGGGCGTTGCTGACAGCCAACGACAAACAGACCCGGCCTGAGAATAACCACGGCCCGGGCTGAGTTTACACAAGGGCAGGCGCTATATAAATATGGAGCAAAGCGGGAAGGGAAACGGGGGGAGAGAACACCCGAGCTCCGGCTCCCCCTGCACCCCACTGACTTGGAAGGGGTGCGGCCCGGCCTGGTGAAAGCCCTTCGCTCGCCACGAAGAGAATGGAAAGAGAGGCGCATTAGAAGGGCAAGGTGGCCCCCGCTTTAGCATCTACAGACGCCCGGGCAAGAGTCCATTCTGTAAATAGCCAGTGAGACTCGTCCAACCAAAGGATGCGGTCCAACCTGCGCCTAGCTGGGGAAAATCGAAGGGCGGGAGCGTGACTCATTTTCCCTTACGCCTGTTTGAAGCGGCCCTTGAATTCCACCACCACCATCCTCAATTGAAATTAATTGCGGGGGTGGTGGTGGTGGAATTCAAGGGCCACTTAATTTCAATAGGCCGGGTTTCACTTGAATTGCCCCACAGAAATCAAAGGTAGGCTCCATCAAGCTCTGCGCGGGCGACGCGGCTTCCAGGGGTGAGTGAGTTTCAATTATTTGGCATCAACCTGGAATGAGGGAGCCCACCAAGCCTGCCTTCCTCCGCCAGGGCCAGGTAATTCCCGGCCAAGATGGCCGAAAATGGAGAGTGATGCTGCCCCAACACATCTAGAGCACCAGTTGGGGAACGCTGATTTAAGGCAAGGGGTCCAGAGACGCGGAAGCACTTGCTACGGCCCCTTTGCGAGGAAGTGGCTCAAGGAGAGGGGAGGCTCCGGCAAGCCGAGGCAAACAGAATCGTGATCCAGTAACTGGACCGGTTCAGCTTGGGAGTCCAAAATCAGGAGGTAGGGCCACGGAAATAGCAGACAGCTAGTGTTCGGATTTCCTTCAAAATGCCCCCCTCCCCTTCTGTCTATTCGTTTGTCTCGTCACAATATTCACACGTGCAGAGAAACTGCAGGCAAAGGAAGCTATCCCTGACCATTGGGCATCCCTTTTCCAGCGTAAGCTTACTCTCAAGTAGGATCGCATTGATTCCAGTGGGAGGCGTCTGGACATCTTCTTAAGGTTCGCTTTGAAATCAAGAAGAAATAAAAATGATTAATTTTGTTCAGGTCATGATCAGTGTTATATTTTTATTCGTTTTAAGGTTTAAAACGTATCAAGAAAGCAGCAAAATACCACAATAGCTCAAGAAATTCGTGGACCTAATTGCAAAGGGGAAGGTGCCATTCCCGCAGGTGGCCCCGACTGTGTCAGATGCCCAGGCCTTCGGGCAAAGAAGCTGATGAACTATCCTTGTCTGGGATCAACCAGCACTCAGCGGGCAACAGCCAGTGACTGAGCAGTTGGGTCGTTTAGTCCCCTGTTCATTCAATATCACAACCAGCGCGCCATTAGCGAACGCTACTATCGCGCAAGCGCACTTCGAACTTCTCAAAAGAATTCGGCCGAATTAATCTGCAGAGGCGAAGCTGTGCAAGTAATTTCTCCGCTCCTTCAAGCATGGACAAAGTCCCGATTCCCGTCAATAATTGACCAGAGATGGGCGTGTAACTATTGCTAATTTATTACATACATAGAATTAGAAATCTAGGAGACACTCCTTTCAGAAGTTGCCACAATTAAAAAAAAACCCGGCATACTTGCATTATTATACTTTTAAAAATCATATATATTAATGCAAGTAGGCCGTTTTTGAAAGATACATTCCTGCGGAGAAGAGGAGGTAATCCTTCTTTGAAATAAAACCTACTCAACACATTTTTCCTTTAGAATGATTACGTTTCGTAAGAGACAATTTTATGCAGGTAGGAATAGCTTGCTTACTCAGCTCACTGACAGAGCAATTGGCTAAGATTAAACAGATTAAGAACGGGGGGCTCGACGTCGGTCTCTTGGAGGAAAGTTGGAAACGCCCGCGCTCCAGCCTTGCTGCCCTCCTTGAGAAGCAAGACGAGGGAGACAAGCGGAAATCGGCCTACGGAGCCCTTTCGGCTGAGGATCGGCTCCCCTTCCGAGCTTCTGCCACGGAGACCGGCCAAGGCCTTCCTGGGTGGATTGCCGGGGTCCAGCTGGGACTAAGGTGGAGGCGTTTGCAGGTTTCCTTGGGTCTGTTCGCGACTCTAGCCGCCAGGCCTGGAGGCTGCGTGGTCTCACCTTGGACCGCGGGCTCATGGAGCTATTAGAGGCCATAAGAGGGGTGCCTTCTGCGGTGAAGGGGCTTCCTGCTCCGGTCACTCCTCGGATTCCCATCCCCCTCGTTCAGAAGGGCTCCGGCCCCATCCATTACCTTAATCCCTTGTCTAAACAGTGTGCGGGGCGGCTGCGACAACAAGGCAGCGCTAAAACCCGAGAGGTCGGGTGGGCAACAAAAGAGGCTAATGGGCCCTGCGAGACAATAACCATTAACAACAGCAGCGCCTTTCGCCCTCCGGAGCGCGGGGTGGGTTAGAAAAGCCGAGAAGAGGGAACGGACGCGCAGTCACGCAAGGAGAGAGAGCTTCAGCTGGCGCCTGCGAAACGAACTCAGGGCTGTAACTTTGAAAGCTTTGTCTACCCCAAATCCGAGAGCTGCGGGCTTGGAAGCGGTCTCTTTCGGGTGCACTCGAGAACCATTCCAATCAATGGGAAGAATGGGCTCGCCCCACAATCAGCCGCTTAGGCGGCCGGGCGGTTAGGCAAACTTTTTTTTCAGTCGATATTAAACCCTGCTTCTGTATCTTTCCTCCTATGCAGAAAGCGCGCGTGTAACCTTCCTCTGGCTCTCCAAATGGTTCATATCTTCTAAATATGTCCCTCCTCCCCTCTTGTTTTAAATCCTAAGGCTGCTTTCCTAAGCGAACCTTTCTGGAAGTAAGTATGATAGTCTCCAGTTTGCATCCAGATCAACCAAACTTTACCCGGGAAAGTAAAGTAAAGATGGTTTCGATCAAGGTGGGAAAAGTAGACAGAGGTTCTTGGGCTAGCCAGTAGGGCGCAGTCTGGGCAGAAAGATTTCAACCACAGTTTAAAAAAAATTGCGATAGTAAACAGCAACCCGTTTTTCAAAGCGTGCAATCCTTAATGAGGATATGAGTGCAAGCGATGTTCAACCCTTTTGAAACGCTGTTTTCCTGCATTTCTTGCTAAAAGACCAAGGTTAGCAACCCCATTTTGCAGCCCTGAAGCTGAAGATGGAATAAAAGAGGCTTGCCAAGGATAACCTCAATTCAGGTGAGATTTACAAGAAACATTTTTCTGGTAATTTAAAGAGCAGAAGTGCCAAAAAAGCGCCGCTTTTCAGTTTCTGGAAGGGGAGAAAAGTCTTCTTCAGATGTCTCGGAGGTACTTACCACGTTTTCCGTTTCTCTTGGTTTATTTGAAACCACAGAAGAAGCTCTAGACAAGCCAGCCAGAGAAGAATCCCGGGAGTGGGACTTCGGGGAGGGGGGGGGGAGGGAGGGAGGAAGGAGCCTGCGACCAACCCTGGAATGGAAGACAGTTTGTGCTCGAGAGGCAGTTCACTTTGATTCGACCGAGGCAGACGGAAGTAACTTCGCTCCATTGCCAGAGATCGCGGCAGGTTTTGGAGAGAAGGGATTTATACGCCGCAGTTTTTGTCCCAAGTCCGCGCGACTGGAGGAGTGGGAAGAGGGAAGGGTCGTGGCCTCACGGAGCCCCGCGGTTCCTGCGGCCTTTCGTGCGGTTCTCTCATGAATCTGTTCTAAATCTCCTTGCTCCTCAGAAATGCACAGCTTGATGCAATGCGTGGTTGCATCGAGGAAGCGCAGTCGGAACGGGAAGCCCGCTCGCTGGGCTAGATTCCGCACCGGCTCGGTTTGCTGAGCGTTCTAGCCTTTCCTTTCTAGAAACACTGTAACGCTTTGGTTTCGGGAGGGTGAAGGTGGTCAGGCATAGCGCAGTCTATCCGGCGGCCGACTGGCAAATTCCCCAATCCGAAAGAATCTACGTTGCAGTGTTTCCGAAAAATTGCATTTCAAGGTGGCCCAGCGAAAGATCCCAATCCTCGTACTTTTAGCCTCCTGGACTACGAGGTAGCCGATTCCCGCTTGCTCCGTTCTGAGAGAATCGTCTGTTTTCCCCCACGGCGGAATACCTTGCACTGCGCAGTCCGTAGATCTACGGAGGCATAGGCCCGGCTGTAAAAATGTGGCCACCGAGAGCCCGCAGTTCCGAAAAGTTGGCCTACAATTACGGGAAGAGGCAGGCTCCTCTTTGCGACTGCTGCGCTTCCCACTCGGCGGTCGTACCTTCTCAAGATTGCTGGCTTCCCCCCTGGACTCAGCCAGCCCGTCTTGCCAATGCAGGATCAGTAACCGGCCCCGGAGCTGGTCGAGCAGGGTCAGAAAGTCTGAGCAGGAGGCTAGCCGAGACTGAGAAAGGGCCCTATTCGGCGTCTCAGGCAGAGCAAAATAGCCGTGGAGGCCTTTGGTGGGATATATGAGGGCTGTCTTACAGTCAAGTAGAAACAGCGAATCTCCTGCTCTCTGATTAAACAGATATTTATTGAGGCACGCATTTTCCTGGGTCTGAATCCTTTTCCTAAAGGGCCACCTAAAATTAGTAAATTCGTATGTCTTGAGAGAGAAAGGGCAAATAAGCGGATTTTTCTTCATGTTAGAAAACAAATTGAGGCCTATAGATTGCGAGCCAGAAGGAGCAGTAAATTTCGCCCTGTAATATTCAGAGCACGATCTTGTTTCCTATTTATTGGGGAACCAAAGCCATGAAAAAGCAATCGCAACTCCTTCTTTGGCACATCTTTTAATCTATCAGAAAGTATGCCATGGTGCAAAACACAGAACTCCATGTGCAAGATCACTACATCGACACAAGTAAAAAAAGCTAACACTGGCAAACCAGCAGAGGCCAAACAAAACAAAACCCCACCACCCCAAACCTGACCGGAAAGGCCCAATCCACAGTTGGGCCAATAGCTTCATTAAGTCAGGCAAAATGTGTCCCCCCCCCAAAAGAGTAAACTTTCGAATTCTTCAGATAAAGGGGTAAAACATGGATGTGAGACTTTCAAAATTAGGTCACCGGGAAGCTTTGAAAACATTTCCATGCTCGGAAAAAAATCACAACAAAAGTTTCAACGCGAGATACCAGAGTGAAATCCGGCCCAAACCTGATAGCGACTGGCTTGGTTTACTTAAGGACAGTCCTCGGCTCTCGCCACTCCGAAAAAAGCCTTTTTACACGGTTGCTGGTGCTGAGTCTTTTCCTGCCTGTCCTAAATCGTCGGCTTTGCACTCCTCCTTCGATTAAAGTCCATCTCGGCAGGCTGCTCTGTGTGTGTGTGTGTGTGTGAGAGAGAGAGAGAGAGAGAGAGATGCGCCTACTGCCATTTCCTTTAAAAATTAAGTAAAAACCTCGCACAAACAAGCGTTGCCTCCATATTCCTAAACCCGCACCTACCCAGTAAGGTACCGACCTTTCCTGCAGCCGACAAAAAGAGCTTTACTCCAAAGTAGTAGGAAAACTTTTTTGACTTTTCCGAAGCAGGCTAATTTCTCTGGAGGTTGTCATTTAAAACAGCCTCTGGTCTCTCGGCTGTAACAAATTTTCAGCCCGATCCCAGACATGTTTACTGAAAAGGAAATCGCTCTGTTGTTTGCAGCGCCTGAGCTACCCTTCGGATTGCTATCCGAAGCAAAGTCGGCAGGAAATATTTCTCTTGAGGGTTGCTCGCCTGCAGATGGGACCATCTCCTTCCGAAAATGTGCTAGGAGTCTGGGGTTCGGGAGAAGATCGCCAGGCCCTACACTCTTCTCCCGACCAGCTCATTTACAAGACCAAGACCATTTACAAGCAGGCCTCACCGGGCTTTAGGGGAACGGATAAGTGCAGCGTATTGCAGACTCCGCTCCATCAGGATCTCAGTGTGTTCCCAAGCCCCTCCGACATGAGAGTGCTTCTATTCCTGATCGCAAAGAGAAAGCAACATGCAGTGTAAAAATCCGTAATGGGTGTCCGGGATGTTTGCGGCTAAGCCTGGCGAGTCTGCATGAAATGGTTTCGTGGCCATGCCGTGGGGACCGGGTTTTGTTTTTCGTTTTTAGCCTGCACCGCACCTTCCATGCCTCTCTGCTCGCCTGTTTATTTTTAATCTCTCTAGATTACCAGAAGAGTCTTCTGCAGTCCATTTGCTCTGTGAAATTACCGATATTACTGTTGACAAAATGGAGGTGCTGCTAAATGTCATATTTATATTGCACAGAGCCATAAGAAAGTGTTATAACGGCAAAGAATTGTTGCGAACTCCAGAATGAGTGGTTACGTCCATTTCCTATCGAGTTCACCTACCCCGACGGGGAAGTCCTCAGTATGGGACTTCCTCCTCCTGTCCCCTACTGAGGGTCCCGCAACCTAGTTATAAAGGACGTTTAAAATCTCAGCACCGTCAATTTCAAGGGGAAAGTTATGTCTATTGAACTCTGTGGATCCATTTTAAGTAATGGCTGACGCAAAGAATGCAGGAAGTCGTCAGTATAGTCGCCCCTCGTACATGTCAACTCGTTGGGTAGTCTTTGGGCATCTAGGAGGCTGTTATCTCCAATAAACTGACATTGCAATTTGGGGGCGGAGAACCCTGCTTTAACCTGTATTTACAGAGAACTGGTACAGGAACTTTGCGACTTTCTACGTTTGGGATTCTCTCCGTTGCTGCCCCCCCCCCCGCCTCCCAAAGAAGGGAAGGGAAGGGAAGGGAAGGGAAGGGAAGGGAAGGGAAGGGAAGGGAAGGGAGGGGAAGAGAAGGGAAGTGGGGAAGGAAGGAAGGAAGGAAGGAAGGAAGGAAGGAAGGAAGGAAGGAAGGAAGGAAGGAAGGAAGGAAGGAAGGAAGGAAGGAAGGGCAAGCTAGCTGTCCTGGCTGTGGAAAGGGGCCGGCTGGGCGGAGCTGTGAAGGAGTAGTTAGGAATAGAGCCTGGGAAGAGTTTTCGCTACCAAGCACTCACCGGGCCAGGCTGCAGAGCCTCCCATTCCTTCCCTTCCCTTCTTCTCGCGAATTCTGCAGCGGCAAGAACTCCCAGGAGAGAACAGCAGAGCCAACAAGAAGGAAATTAAGAAGCTTCGCACGAATTTCTCCCATCGGTAGTGACGTCATTGAATAGCCACACAAAATCATCCTAATAAGTTGATTTGAAAATAGTCCTCATGAATAAGGTGACTTTCAGAATTGTCTACATACTCCGGACACCTTCCTCCCATCTCTCTCATAGACTCGCCCTCCCCCACCCATCCGAGGCAAAGGAAAGGAAAGGAAAGGAAAGGAAAAAGAAACTTGGAGCTTTTTACTCATTTTGGGCAGACAATAGGATAAATTCTGATCATCACGGCTTATTGTGGAACACAAGATTACAACAGCTATCATGACTTGTTTTCCTTACATATCTTATAAATAATAATATTATTATTACGAATAATAAAAATATAGCATTCCGGTTCCTCAATCGGGCAGACAACCAGAGTAAAAAACTCGTAGCTCTTGCCAATCGCTTTATATCAGCCTTATTCACATACCCACAGGTACACTGCTTCTGAGACAGGAGATGCATTTGATCATGCTGAAGAGCCGTCTCTGCAATTACGTTCTGATCTTTTAAAAAACCGTCCAACGAGCCAAGCGACCCCTTTTAAGAACCATACATACACTGACTATACAGTATAGTGTTGCCAGCTATTGCCGTCGTTGTTGTGACTACGATTATTATGCTGTCATCATTCTTTTTAGTGTATTGCTTAAAATGATGAGGAAGAAGAGCCGCGACTCAGGTGACAAAGAGCAGAAGGCCGCTGCCCTCCTTCCTTAAGAAAACTGCTAGGAAATCTGCCTTTCCTCTTTCCGGAATAATCCTTAATGGCTATCAAGGTTCAGAGGCGCAGGCTGTTCGCTCCTCCGCCCACCGCCGCAGCAGCCCCTTGACTCGCCAAGAGAGCCCCCGCTTACCCAGCCGAGGAGGGGGAAAGCGCCGGCGGGGCCCCTCCTCGCCCTTTTCTTCCGCGAGTCCCCTTTTGGTCTTCTCGGAAAAGCAAAGCAAAGCGATTCCAAGCAAATTCCCGAGGGACGAGCGGGAGTTCTCCGGACTCGAGCCTCAGGACAGGAAGGGAGTGGCGGCGTGGCCGGCCAAGAAGGGGTGCAGCTGGGCCAGGTCGGGCCGGCGCGGGAGTTCTTCATTTCAGCCGTCCCTACCCGCTCTCCATTAAGCCTGGCCCAGGCGGCGGCCTTGGTGGTGCCAAGCCTCCCGCGCCCGGGCGCAAGGCTTCTCGCCCCTGGCCTCGAGGCGCCCGCTGGGCCACCCTCTGACCCGAAGCCTTGGCGGCCCGGCCCGTCCAGCCTCTTCCTCGCCGCCGGTTCACCTTTGGGCAGGTTCCCTCAGAGGGCCGGCTCCCGCTCCAGCTCCCGCTCCCCGCCTTCCAATGGGGGCCCGGCCCGGCCCCTCCTCGCTGTGACGCGCCCTGCCCGGCCGAAGAGGCGGCTCCGAGTCCAGAGCGGGCTGCTGGTCCGCGCCGAGGCGGGACTGGCAGAGGCGGCGCCGCGTTCGCATGGACGCCACTTCGCCTGGCTTCGCTCCCGGGCGCGGCCCTTCTGTCCCAACCGGGCCAGCCGTCTCCCTCTCTCCCTCCTCCCTGCCCAGGATGCTCCCCAGCCCCGCCACCTCCACCCCGTTCTCCGTCAAGGACATCCTGAAACTGGAGCAGCAGCAGCAGCAGCAGCGGCGGCGGCGGCAGCAGCAGCAGCAGCAGCAGCAGCAGCAACGTCTTGGGGGCCCCCTCGAGCCTCCTTTCCCCCCGGCCGCCGCCGCCGCCGCCGCCACGGGTTCCTCCTGCCTGCTGAGTTGCCGCTTCTCAGACGGGGAGGACGACGAAGAGAACGAGGAGCAGCAGCCCTTCCTCACCTCCATGGCGGCGGCAAAGAGCCAAGGGGACGGGGGCTTCTCCCCCGGCAGCTACGTGCAGGCGGTGCTGCGGGGCACCTGCGAGCCCAAAGGCCTGGTGGAGGAGGCAGAGCCGGAGCGGGACTCGGTAACCGGTGAGTTCAGGGAGAACGTGGCCAGGGCGCCGAGCCTCCGGAGCCTGGGAGGCTTTGGAGCTCTAGCAGACCCCGCCTAAACCCCGTGGAGGGCTTCGGCCAAGTCCCTCCAGCAGAGCTTGCCCTCCCCTGGAGTGGGCCGGACAATTTCTCTGTCACCCGGCGCAGACCGGGATGCTTGAGCGGGGATCGCACCTTCCTGGCAGACTTTTTCCGAGCTGTTCGTTCTCGCTCTGCAGGCCCGCTTCAGTCCGCTCTAAACCTCTTTCCTTGGGCCCTCAAGGCGGTCTCCGCTTTATCACCCCCATCGTTTAGCTTGCACGGTCTGGTGGGTATGGTGGGAAAGTGATGGAGGCTGCTCTGGAGAGTAAATTGCCTTCGTTCCGCTGGAAAAGGCTGACTGCTGAGGAAGCACTCTGAGTTATGATCTCCATCGTCGAAATAATGAGACCACATGCATCGAACTGTGTCCCTAAAAGGCCGTCCATCCGTCTCTTGTTGTGGGGCAGGGGTGATTTTTAATTATGAAGTAAGATTGGTTTATTTGAATGGGAAAGCATCCCAGGCTAACTTTGCAACCCTGTAACCGTCATTTGGGGAGTCAGTCCTATTACAGTTACTTGCCAGAAAACCGGGCTGTAAGCTAAGCAGAACAGCAACTTCTATTTTCCGTCAGGCCGATCCAGCCCCTCTTCCTTGCGTCGGGGATAGGTCAGCTTTAGAGGCGGCGGCGCTCTCCCAGGCCCTCATGGAAAGGCATCCAAAGGGGAGAGAATCTGGCAGCCAGACTTGACTCGGGAGTGCACAAAGCAGTTTATCCCTTTGGGGTCTAGAACGGGCCAGCCGGGCCTGGAATTGGCGATGGGGAAGAGAAGAGCGCTGTTGGATTTGCAGAGGAGTGGCGGGGCGTATTGCAACTGCCCTTGCCTTATCCCACGGGCAAGGGTCCTTCTTCCAGCTCCCACTTCTTTCGAGCAGCCAACCCCTTTATATGCCGAGGAGTAATCCGTCCCCGGAGTGTTGATCTCGGTTCAGTTCGACTCCAGGCGCCCTGAGGGCTGCTCTCTCATTTCCAAGCCCGGGAGCTAGAGCTGCCTGCAGTCAGAGACCCAGCGTGTGGACCTGGCTGGTCTCCTAATTCGAAAGCGGTGGGTCTTCTTGTTGCACTTCCCATCAAATCAAGATACTATTCTGCTCGCAGCTTGTTTTTGCATAGTAAAACAAAAACAAAAAACCCCAGAAGTTATTTTGAGCCTCTTGCTTCTTGTGGCATCTTCAGGCTGTAATCATTGAGACTTGACTGTAAGTCCTATAAAATAGAGTCTAACCCAGAAGGTGGTTTGTTTCAGATTGGTGTATTATGTAAATTCAACCACAGTGGTTTGTAGTTTGTAGTTAGTTGGAAGCATGATCTCAGTCAGATTTGGATTCTTCATGGGATTTACACTAAAACCTGCACAGCAACTCACTATAGGGATTTACTGCATTGTGGCCTGACTGCATCAATAGGGACTTTGGCTGCATCAATAGGGACTTTGGGACAAATCCAAAGCCCCACTCAGTAGAAGAAACGGGAGGCTTCCCAACGAGGGAGATTCCTTCCATGCCCATTCATTCCAGAGGACAGTTGATGCCCCATTCCCATTATCTTCATCGTGCTGGCAGGGATTGTAGGCATTCGTGTCCCAAAACATGGAAAGGGCGTCAGACTGGGCAGGTGTGCAGAAGTCCGGAAAGGGCCTCCCATACAGTAAGGCGTTTCCCCAGGCGCTGGCTGCACCGAAATCGATGGCTTCAGGGCAACCACAGCGGGCAGAGGCGGCTGCCTCCCCCTTAATCCCAGCGGGTTCTTGCTCGATCACTCCTCTCCCCTTTCGCTCTTTCTGCAGGCAAGGAGCCCGCGGAGGAGGCGTCGGAGCGTCCCAAGGCGCGCAGCCGGAGGAAGCCGCGGGTGCTCTTCTCGCAGGCGCAGGTATTTGAGCTGGAGAGGCGCTTCCAGCAGCAGCGCTACCTTTCCGCTCCTGAGCGGGAGCTCCTGGCCAGCAGCCTCAAGCTCACCTCCACGCAGGTCAAGATCTGGTTCCAGAACCGGCGCTACAAGTGCAAGCGGCAGCGGCAGGACAAGGCCCTGGAACTGGGCGGCCCGGCGTCTGGGGCGGCCCAGCAGCCTTCAGCGCCGCCACCGCCACCGCCCCCGCCACGCAGGGTGGCGGTGCCGGTGCTGGTGAGGGACGGCAAGCCATGCCTCGGTGGCTCGCAGGCCTACAGCGCACCCTACAACGCTTCCGCCGCCTCCTACACGTACAACGGCTTCCCCAATTATGCCTACAGCAGTTCCTCCGTTGCAGCCTACGGCACCAGCTACAGCTGCAGCTATCCCGCGGGCAACAGCGTGAGCCCCTCGGTGCAGCCGCCGGCGGGGCCATACATGAACATGGGCGCCTTCCCCAGCGGAGCTCAGCCCTTGCACCAGGGGGCCGCCGGCTCTTCCTGCACTCAGGGCATCCGGGCCTGGTAGGCAGCGCAGCTCCTGGAATGTCGCGGGCCGGAGGGCCGCTGATCCTCCGCAGCCACTCGGCGGCCTGGCTGGGACCCTTTGGGGAGAAAGTGAGCGACGCCTGGGGAAGCGGCCTCCCAGAGAAGTGGGAGGTTGGCCTTCGTCTGCGGCTGGTCTCCAGCACCTCGTTCGCTCTCGAGGCGTAGCCGGTTGCCGGGATCGCCGCGACCGACAAGGACAGATCCTCTACTTGGACTCCCCCAGGGGAGAGAGCCCACCGGCCTCCACAAGGGCCCGAAGCTCTCCGACGGAGCGGGGTCAGGTGCAGCCCCCGGAGACCCCACGCTCCGCACCTGGGCGGTAGTGGGGAAACGGAGGTCAGGCGCCGCCAAAAGCTGCTTCGCTTGTACAAAGCAAAGGCCGCCTCCCTCGACCCACTCCCCCTATCAGTTTATTAAGTGTATCGATGTAGCCACCACTGCGAGGAGTTAAAGGATCCAATAATAAACCAGGTGCAATATCGAGATCTGGCGATCTCTGCTGGCGCGGGCGGATGGAGGAGACGCGAGTGCGCGTGAGGTCTGGCCCGGTTCCACCCCAGGCAGAACGATTAAGTCGGTGCCAGCCCCTGTCCCGTGCGCAAGCTTAGCCACCCGCCCAACCCCCATGACTAATTGTGACACGCCCATTGCACCTCGCTGCCCAGACCGGGGATGATATGGGGAAGCGGGTACTGTATAGGGAGATGCTTCGGCAACGCGGACCCCTCCAAGTGTATTCGACCCCTACAATTCCGTGAGTCTCTCCTGCTGGGAACTGTAGTTCCACACCTTTCGGGGGCGCCGTGTTGGCGAAGGCAACCAGCCTATCCCCTCCACCTCATCCTTTCCGCTTTGCTCGAAGAGACCTTCTGCCTTCAACCCCTAACGAGCTAGGGGCAGGTTTAGTCCACGAGTCTATAGCATTTTCCTGGGGGTGAATTCACCTGCATGAGCCTCATGTTAATTATTGTTTTTTTTATCCATTCAATCCTGTCCGATTCTCGGAGACTGCCAGGATAAGTCCCTGCAGTTTTCTTGGCAAAGTTTTTCAGAAGTGGTTTGACTTTGCCTCCTTCCTAGGGCTGAGAGAGAGTGACTGGCCCAAGTTGATCCAGCTGGCTTGTGCCTAAGGCGGGACTAGAACTCACCGTCTCCCGGTTTCTAGCCTGGTGCCCTAACTGCTACACCAGACTGGCTCACTAACTAATCTTAAGCCAGGGGAAATCAGCCTTGCATTACATCGAGCAGAACCTCAGAAAGGCTACTGAAGGGAAGGAACCCGCATTAAAGCGTCGCCTTAGAAGCCCACTGGCTTTGGCGAGCAGCGGTCGAAGTCGCTCGAGCCAACGCCCGCTAGTACGCTTAACCAAATGAGGCTGTGCTTTGTCGCTGCTGCTGGTGCGGATGCCGACCCTCTGGAGCCAAAAGTTCCCCCTTCGGCAGCCGGCCACTGTAATCCCCTTGTCCCGGGCAAGGAGAGGGTGCCAAGGCACTGAATGGAGGGCGCGCTGCGCAGAGCTGCCCATTGTGGCGGCAGGGCCGGCTCTGAAAGGAACCGTCGGGAAGGGGGCTGAGAAGCGGCATTTATTGGATTGGGGAACAAAAAGGGGGGCCGGGACAAAGGCGTGAGATTGACGGCCCGCGCTGCCCCCACGCTGGGCTCGGACGGGCAAACGAGAGGCGTTTTTGTTTCCCCCGTTTTTAAGCCTGCAGGCCGAGAGCGAGGATTGGGGGGGGGGAGCGGGGGACGCAGCTCAGTGCCGGACCCGCCTTAGTTGGGGTCTGAAATGGAAAGGGTACCGAAGGACAGAGAGGAGCGATGGGGAAGCTATCGAAGCAAACACGTTATCTACCTATTCCGCCTCCCTCCCCAATCCCCTGATTGACTTAACACATTTTCAGAAGGATAAAAAGCGGTTGTGCACGTGCTATAACAAGAGAGACCCTCTTACGTACATTCTAAGGTTGAGCCTCGGCGCTACAAATCACGAGTATGAAGTTCTCATCTCTCCCCGTGGCCTTGAGATCTCCGCGTAGCACTGCCCCGATGTCGCCAGCGGGAGACACGGAAGAATTGAGCAGAGGCAACAACGGCCCGCTGGTTGAGAAGCAGACGGACAGGCTTCTGAAAACCTTTCGCCTGGATCTGACTACAAAGGGCTCTGAAAGCTCCACCTGAAAAATCTCTGAATGCAGACCAGTAATTGAATACAGGCATTGCTACCACTTTTTAAATGTGGAGCTAAAATACATGTGAATGAATTATGGTGGAGTTGGCAAGATTCATTGTGCCATGTCCATTGCAGGTGTTAATCTTTTTGGGGGGAGGCTGGGGGGGGAACCAACTTCTTAAGCATATCTGTTCTTAAATATTGCTCTGCCTCTTCATACAAGAACCCACTGCAGCACATAAACTACAAACAACAACTACAATGATCAAACAATGCAATTTAAAAGGCGAGGAGGAGGAGGAGGAGGAACTCATGCTAGCTTCTGAGATACAGGGGTGGCTCTCTGTCACTGGCCTGCAGTCTAGTGGTTTTGCCCCCAGGCCCAAGGGCTTGATCTCTACCTGCAGTGGAATGAGGCTGCACAACAAACTACAGTATAGTAATTTAAGGACAGATTGCAGTTGTATTAGGTAAAGTAAAGGTTTCCCTTGACATTAAGTGCAGTCGTGTCCAACTCTAGGGGGCGGTGCTCATCTCCGTTTCAAGGCCGAAGAGCCGGCGTTTGTCGGTAGACACTTCCGTGGTCATGTAGCCGGCATGACTACACGGAATGCCATTATCTGCCCGCCGAAGCGGTACCTATTAATCTATTCACATTTGCATGTTTTCGAACTGCTAGGTTGGCAGGAGCTGGGACTAGCAACGGGAGCTCACCCTGTCATGCGGATTCGAACCGCCAACCTTCTGATCGGTGAGCTCAGCAGCTCAGCGGTTTAACCTGCAGCGTTACTCCTCCACAATATCCCCACCCCACCCCGAAAATAGAAACCTTTTCAGGATGGGACCATACAGAAGTTAACATGTTGTCTTTCCATTTGCATGGAGTTATTTCTTTTAACTAGAGCAGTCAACCTGGTGATTTCCAGATGTGTTTCACTGCAGCTCTGAGTCAGTACCCCCTAATTCCAGCAGTCAGGGTTGTAGACTCAGCTGGAGAAGTGCAGACATCGTGAGAAAAACTGTAATGTTTCAAACCCAGATTAACTTCTGAGTGGAGATGTTACACAACCCCACATAGGATCATGAATCAGAAATCGGAGAATAGTAGCTGTTCTAGGTCCCTTAATTCTGAAAGGCTGTGATTGCAACTTCTCTGAATATTTAAAAATAAATTCCTAGCAGAAGAAACTACCACTCTAAATGAATGAAAAGACTGTGGGAGAGTCAAATAATTAATATTTAATAATCCCATGTGCTTGTCACTTGTGGGAAAAGTTCATTACAAATTAAGCTGCCCTCCACTGCCGAATGGATCTGGGAGGCTCCACAAATTATAAATATTTACATTCAAATGTTAAGGCAGCCTAGTTCCCTCCAAATCCTTTGAATCTGTAACCCCTCTGGAGAAGATGGCCTTAAGGGAACCTTTGGGGATGCCAGTAACTGTAGGAGTGTCAAATCCTTGAGGTCCTCAGAGATTTAGGAGAAGGGAAAGATTCTCCACTGATGAACATCTCATTCTGCGAGCTAGATGGCAGGCAACCTGACTCTGGCCCACCTTTATGGCACCTGATGCCAATGAATTGGTTTGTGTAGAATCATTATTGATTCTCTCAGTCCACATTGACCTGTTATTTAGAATCATAATAATTAGAATATAGGGTCATACCAAAAGCCTATCTGGTCCAGTTTTCTCTTCTTTTCCCAAGTCTTCTAGGAAATCATAGCATCCTGCCACTCAGGTTCTCAAAGAGCTACTGTTCAGAGCACAGTAACACTTTTCGCAGAAATGTTTTCAAGCTATACCCAGCTTTTGCTAGAGTAGATTATCAAGCAAATATTTGGAGGAGAATCCTAGAAATTGGAAGACCCTAAGTTCTAGTCTCACTTTAGGCACAAAGCCATCTGCGTGACCTTGGGCCAGTCACTCTCTCTCAGCCCTAGGAAGGAGGCAATGGCAAACCACTTCTGAAATCTTGCCAAGAAAACTGCCGGGACTTGTCCAGGCAGTCACAGGAATCAAAACTGACTCAAAGGCACACACACATACAATTGGCCTGCACTATCATTACTATCTGAAATCTGTTGTCTTTTGTTGCATTAGGGGCAGTGGTCTTATGCTCGCAAAGTTCAGATCATGATTGGTCAAAACTATAAAGTCATGGAACTCCAACCTCTTTCCCTTCTGGTCACTTCTTTTGGAGCTGAGCAAGCCAAGAGAAGAAGTGACTAACGCTAGCAGTTTTCCCTTCCCACTCCCACTCCCTCTTTAGAACTTGGCTTGATATTTTACAATTGATCTTGTAAAGATCTGGAACAGGAAGAGAAGGTAATTGACACAGCAAAGCAATCTTGTGAAAGATGGACATAGAGCCGAGGACTAGCAAAGTTATAGCTAAAATCTGAGGGCCGGGGAAACATTAATCCACCGGACCCTAACAGAAGACCCACCCTTCAGGAAAGGAGAAAGGTTAGGGTATTTGGAAAATGCCACAAGTGGATTTCTTGTTTCATGAGCAGGAGGAAAAGCAACAGAGGTTTTAATCACAGGTAAGGCATGACTTGGAGGCTGCCTTAGACAGATGGTGTAAAATGGGGCTAAGGAAGCACCTGCCACAATAACCCACTTGTGTGGAAAGGCTTGCTGTCTTTGAAACTGGGGGCAGGATGTATTTGCACAGACTCCTAGAAGGATAGCCTTGCTCACCATGAAACTGTTCAATCCTCATTTACAGTAAAGTCTTCATAGTTGGTAGCCATCACTATACCTTTTGGCAATGAATCTCACAGCTGGACGAGGAACTGTAGGAAGACAGACTATGTTAGCTGTGCTGAATTTCCCTCCATTCAGCTTCATTAGATGGTCCCGATTCCCAGCATTGTGGCGCGCAGGGGTGGGAGACCTTCGGACTCTCATTGTAGTGAAAGCGCCTATATAGAGAGCAAAGGGAAGGACAGCTATCTGCGTTACGCACTCCTGGATTTAAAGGGAATAATTGCATCCAAAGCATTTCTAGTTTTAACAAAGAAGAGGAGGAGCACCTCAGCCCAGGATGACTGTGCTGTCACCTGCCACTGCCCTTTCCCACGGAGCCATGATAAACACCCTTTTAATGAATAACACACCGAAATCGTCTATTTCCATAGGGTTCCGCTTTTCGCCTGACACATGGAAGTAATTTACAGAAAGTTGTTTTCATTCTACGTCCTTGCACCCCTATCCTTTACTCCCCCGAGGAAGGGATCCTTATTTGAAGATAATTCCATATGGTGTCACACGACCTCCCTCCAGCTTCTCACTTCCCTTCCGGAAGCAATTTGATTCACCTATTTTTCGTCATCTATTAGAAGATTGATTCATCTATAATATCACCTGTTAGAGGTGTGCACCATTCTTGATGGAGCCAAAATGACAGCATGCACCCGGAGAAGCCCAGAGATATGTAAAAACTATGCAAACAAATACATGGGAGGGCGGAGCGGGGCGCTAAGGGGAAGCCTTTTAATAGCCCGTGGAGGATTCTGGTTAGCACTCGCGATTACTTGGAGTAGCCTGAATGCAAGCAGTGCAACGTTTTGTTGAAGATCCCGTTTGTGGAACCAGAGAATGATCACCTCCTCCCACCCATCCACGGGGAATACAGTAGCGAGAATTCCACAAGTGATCTTGTGTTCGGCGTGCTAAGGCAAGCCAAGAATAACTTTACTGCCACAAGACAGCGGTACTAAGGCCAGCTTCCTTTCAAGCCAGCTCAGTGGTTTCCTTAGCAACGCATAGATAGATGCCAGATAATGGAGCAGCAACAGCAACTCGGACTTTTCTTGGCGTGCAATCCACCGGCACGCGCGTGCTGCGCATCGAAAGGGCGGCTCTGTCGCGATTCCACCAACCCAAGCAGTCGCCATATAGGACAGCGCTGTATTCTCCAGGCAGCAGCAGCACAAAGGCAGAACGACCGGAGCGGCGCCTTTGGCAGCATCCCCACCTATTGGCCGGCATGATAAATTGCACCTTTGATGGCTTTACTGCTATAGTAGATTTGTTCAGGCTTAGTATCGAAGTTGTTCCGTGCTTTTCTGTGGGGAAATTAAGCGTTGTAGCCGGGAATATTCATGTTTGGATTTAATCGTTTTTATGCTCTCTCCTTAAGCAGAGGAGACTGTTGTTTCGATTCGTCCTGTAGCACACAACTACCATTTCCCTTTTCTGCCCCACCATCACTGAAACCTTTAGGGGTGGTTTTACGTTTAGGCTATCTTTGTACAAAACCAACCAACCAACCAAATTAGCAGTAACGGAAACATAGTATCCAGCAGGTAACATTTTGTATTTTATACAAAATATTAAGAAGCCTAGCACCATAATTATTACAGCAGGAATGATTCTCCTGATGCTAAATATATATATCAAACAGTTCCAACAGAAGAGAGTATCTGTAGCTCAGGGTTGAACTGTGCATCCTTGGTGCTCTCTGAGCTTGGTGGTTTGCTTGCAGATGTTTCGTTGCCCAGCCAGGTAATATCATCAGGGCACTGAAGGTGTTACCTTGTCTGGTAATGAAATGTCTGCAAGCAAACCACCAAGCTCAGAGAGCACCAAGGACTCCACATATCAAACAGTAGTGAGAAAAGGTAATACTCATTTCAAGAGTAAATAGAATAAAATCAGCACCAGTTGACTATTGATACCCAGCTGGCTTCTCTCCAGCTATAACATTTCTTTAAAAATATAAAAAGATATTACAGTTACCAGCTTCAGTCCTGGGGGCCTCCCAATATCCATCTGGGAAGGCCTTCATGTTCCTCTGCCAGCTAGCTGCTGATACCAAAACTGCCTGCTGCTACTTCCATAACCCTCCATTCTCTGAGCACACCAGGCCAGAATATTCATACACTTTGGTTTCAAGATCCAGCCTAACTCCATCACTGCTGTGAATATTCCCATACCTGAAATCAGGGAAGTGGGGAAGAGAGAGAGGTGGGAAACTACCCTGACCTTGGGATTCTGAGGAAAAGCTAAAAAGTATGCTGCTGAATTGGAACACTTCCATCCCACACTTGGGCAGAGACCAAGCAGACAGGATGCCTACAGAATGTATAGCTGGGGGAAATATCTAAAAAGATTTAGTCTCATTCTTCCAAAACTTCTCACCGGAATATAAACTGGCTGAACCTGTGAACAACCAAGCAAAAAGTTCTGGACTTGGAGTGCATCTGGCAGCTGCATGCATGGGACCTCCCTTTAACTTCTAAAGATTCATATCCTTGTTTAGAGAGACCTCTGATAAGGAGTCATTTTACCCAGGCTTTATGAGAGGAAGAGGGAACTCCTATCCCCATCCCTATTAATCTGTTCAGATGATGCTGGCAGGGAGTGTGGCTAAAGCCAACTGTGGATGAGATCAGTAATTTCCAGGTTTTTTCCCCCTGCCCCTCCTAATCTTTTCTCCCTACCTAGTAAAACTACTCATGCCAGTGGGATTTGCTCATCTCCAATGTAGATAGAAGCATGGAATTTATATGATTTGAGGAAGATCATCTAAAATCTAACTTTTTCTGATCTGATGTCATCCAGATGTGCTGTGATTGCAATTCACAGATATCCCAAACTGCTATAGAATCATCTTAAGATTCTCAAGGAAAGGCTAGAAAGATGTTGTTAGAAAAGTTTAGATACATACAGCAAGCAAGCAGCTTCCACAAAAGTTGAAAAAAAGTGGAGGGATTCAGTGATCTCATCCCAACATGTGGTTATTTCCCTATAAAGCAAGTTATTTCTTTCTAAATTGTCTTTCTGGTGAGCTGCTTATGGAAATATATCCATAGCTGGCAATGAGTAATTCCCCAAAGTTGTGCTGATATCACAAAAATGTGGTTCAGATAGCAGAAGCTACCAAGAGTTTCTCCTATCTAATACAGAGCAACATGCTCAAAATCCACCCCAAATACTTTATCTACAGCAGCCCTCCTCAAAGTGGTAAGGTAAAGGTAAAGGTTTCCCTTGACATTAAGTCCAGTCGTGTCCGACTCTAGGGGCGGTGCTCATCTCCGTTTCAAAGCCGAAGAGCCGGCGTTTGTCCGTAGACACTTCCGTGGTCATGTGGCCAGCATGACAGTCACAGAACGCCATTACCTGCCTGCCGAAGCGGTACCTATTCATCTACTCACATTTGCATGTTTTCGAACTGCTAGGTTGGCAGGCCTCAAAGTGGTATGTTCCAAATATTAAACTGCAGTTCCTAGAATATCCAGTCAGCATGATAAGGAGACACTGAGGCATCTGCCACTAGATCTAGCTCTACTTTGGACTAGAAGTAGAGTTCCATTTGGACTAGAAGTGTCTGTTCCACAACTGATATTACAAGAAACTCAGAAAAAAAAATCAAAACAAATGAGACTTCCAGGGGATTTCCTGTATGTTCTGATCACTTCTCTCTCTCTCTCTCTCTCTCTAGCTAATGGAGGTGAATCAACAAAGTTCTCTAGCCCACACATTTGTGTGTTTCTGTGTGGGTGGACATTTATGACTAAGAGGGGACAGGAATGAAAATGTTCATTTAGATCCTAAAAATTATCTTTAAAAAAATCTGAATCAGCACAGATGTTGTGAAACTGGTTGATATGTGCAAATAACTGTATTTTTTGCAGGGACATATGAAAGATCCTAAGATTAATTTCTATGAGGGAGGGTGACACCAAAGTAAAGCTGAAGCTGAGAACAAATGCAAAATGCACTTTCCTAACAATGGACATTGCTATAGTAAGAATGGACATATGATTGCATTGGTGTTCCCAAGTGGTGAAATTTTTCCTACATTTCTGTAAGAGAATTCCATCTGGCGGGGTCCAGGAAGCAGGCCTTCTCTGCAGTGGCTCCCGCCCTCTGGAACATCCTTCCCCCAGAGATAAAACAGATTCCATCTCTTGTGGCCTTCCAAAAAATAAATAAATGAAGACCTGGTTTTGCCACCTCATTTGGGGCGGGAAGGGAAGTAATTACTCCTGGAGATGGCTGGTGCCCTAAAATGGCCCTTTAGATATACATGAGTGGTACCACAACTATCATCGGCATCTGGATTTTATACCATATTTGTGCTTTACATTATATTTGTATCTGATATCTATTTATGTTTATGATATTTTAAGGCTTTTATCTTTATTGTAAACCACCCAGAGTCCACCCTTTGGGGGGAGATGGGCAGTGGCAAA
The DNA here is from genome assembly GCF_035149785.1 of Candoia aspera. Classification (NCBI taxonomy): domain Eukaryota; kingdom Metazoa; phylum Chordata; class Lepidosauria; order Squamata; family Candoiidae; genus Candoia; species Candoia aspera. The sequence goes on along the minus strand of NC_086158.1, from coordinate 45,937,154 downwards.
ATTTAGTAAAATAAATAATTTTCTAGGAGGACAAGGCTTTCTAGCAAAGGCTAAAAGATAAGTCAGTAGAAGATAAATTAAGATGCAGCAAGGCAGCTATGCATGAACAAAAGGGCACTTCGAAGAGAAAATATTTTACTTCCTATTTTGGTTCAGCTTATGGCTGAGGAATGTGTTTTCTCTCTTCCCCCACCCTGTCTCTTATCACCTACTGATGCATTACTAGGAATGTAAAACTGGGGCATACTCACCTGAAGCAAAGACAGAGAGCCATACTGTACAAAGATTTACTGTATGCAATGTTGCATTTTGATAGATGTGTTAACAGCATACTAAAAAAGACTGGCTTAACTGCATTGCTATATTTATTGCCCCTATATATTCCCCCTCTTCTAAAATGTCAGCTTTGAAGCCTTGAGATGAAGAAAGAAAGCTAATCACAACTCATTCCTAATAATGGCAAATCCATTATCAATGTCAAAAGTTCTGTATCTCTGAAGTTAAGCCTGTTCTTATTAGGCCACTCCTTGTTAAATGCTAACAATTACAGAATGACTATCCCTCTTTTAAATTTGTATTTCATTGGCTGAGACTGAAAAAAGGCCTTATTGTTACAAATACAAGCTAATGCAGAGCTGCATATTTTACAAGTGTTAATGGAGAAATATGTTCTACAAAAGCACCTGTCCCTGATCTTCAATTGCAGTTTGGCATGCACATGTCTATTCTTCCCTATCAGCTTTGTGTATATGCTATGTGAACAAATTATACCATGTGCACAGATGTTATATAACATTTTCCATCACAGTATATTTTAATATAAGGCCTCGCAAGCCAGCCGAAGGATACAAGTTAAAACAGTGTCACTTCTCACTATTCCCATACACGTTGGGATTAAGTAGAATGGCAAGAATAGTGCTGAATAGACTGTGCTAGGCTGTTGAAAAGACACAAATGCTTTATCAGTGGCATCCAACAAAAAACAGACCTTTCATGGATCTCAATATACATCATACAACATTCAGCATTATGTAAGTCAGTCTTACTTTTCTTCCATCTCTTCAAATCAGAAAACAAAACAAATCTTGTCATACAAGTACAATGAATCTATCTTATCTGTAAGAAGGAAAGGACTGCTGGGACTAATGAATGTTGGAATCCAACCCCATCAGGAAAGCTACAAGTTCCCTACCCTCTTCCATAGAGAGATGCTTAGAATCATCTGGCAAGAAAGAGACAAGGCCTATGACAATAAAGCAGACTTTATTGGAGGTGCCAAGGGCCACAACAATCAAAGCCTTCTCAAAGAGCATGAGGTCTGTGTGAGTGCTAATAGACAACAGCTTAGCTAACACTTCTTCTGCCTCTACTCACTCTTACCTGCAATCGTTTCTGAGAATGCAGGCTATCACCCCAATTTCCAATATGCTCACAGTAATTCCTGGTAGCCACCCTGATCTTTATAGGTATCCAACAACTGGGGCATGCTTGTTAGGTGATAAGCTAAAAGCAGGTGAAGTTGCTGTTTGCTGTATACTTTCCATTAAGAGAACAATGGGCTGTGCAAAATGCAGCAGCAGGCAAGAGGCGGCATCAGTATTCCAAAGTCTTGTTTGTCATCTGAGTTTGGCACCAGCCAGTCTGAAAACGCATTTCACTTCCCAGACAACCGTTCCTCCTTTCGCTTTGTTAAGATGTACTTGAAGAACTCATACACAGACCATGCAATAGCTGTGGAGGGCATCTGGTAAATGACACGTGCCTGAACTCCACGGAAATAGGCAGTTAGCCCGCCCACGCGGTACACCGTCCTGAATGCGTGAGCCATGCCTGTAATGTGCCCACTGATGTTGGTATTCAGTGCCAAGGCTTCCTGGGTATTCAGCAATGTTTTGCAAACGTCCAAAGGTGTGGTGGCAGCAGCAGCAATGGCACCTGCACAGGCACCTGCCACCATGTGGGAACTAGGGTTGTACTGTCTATGGGGATTGAGGTGTTCCTGTAGGGATTCATATGCCATGAAATGGATAGCCTGAAAGGGGATGTTCATGGTCAGTTGAGTGGTATAGCTTCGGTAGAAAGCTCCTGCCCCTTCGTTGCACCACACAGCACGCACACAGTCTGTTACTCGCTGGTACGGAGAGTTGTACATCTGCATTCTTTGTTTTACCACTGGAAATGGATAACAGCAGTCCAGCCATAATGAAAGTGGGGAAAGAAAGGAAAAAACCCTAATGAATAAAGATATATAAACAGTATGCATTCAGTGTAGACACACACATGGACTCTTATGCCTCTGTATTCCGTGCAGCCCTCATACATGCCTCAGTACTGGAATATACTATCAATCCAGCAAGCCTTACATAATTGCATAAATCAGCAGACCCGGATGCCCTCTTCCTAGATTGTGGGAAAAATTGGGGTCCACTGAAATGTGTTTTGATTTTCCTACAAAAAGCAGGGAACATGAAAGCCATGTTACAATATGATTTTCATTCACTTTTTCACATTTATAACAGGACAAGAGCACAAGGCTCTTCTTCACTCCAGCCAATGCAATCCATCATTCAAATAAAATTTGTAGGAATAATTGCTCTGTCTCCCTTTCTTCTCACAAGCATGAGAGCGTTTCCTGGTGATAAGAAAAGAGCAATGATCTTCATGAAAGATGGAGCATATAAGAAAGAGTATTACCTTCTGCTGGATTCATGGCTGCATCGTGAAGCAATGTTGCCACACAGCCTGCTGCACCTGCAAGACAAGGACTATTACATGCGAAGAAAAGTTGAGATGAGACCCATGAGGGTCCTAGAGAGATCCCAGACTATGCCATCAAAGTATTATATATGTGAAAATAGGGACATAAGCCATTCCTCCCAAGAGACAAGTAGTTTATGCAGAAGCAAGCCTCAATTTTCAATAACAGCAGCAGAAATAAGCAAGGTTCTGATACAGTGTTTTCTCCAAATTAATTTCAATCACATCCTGGAAAAAGGAGGAAACAAAGTATCTTCCAGATATTTTAAACAAGGTCTTTATAATATCTGAAGCAGAGAAAAACTAAGACTATTCCGCACCTATTTAGTAGGCTGTGCAGCATTTCCAATTTGATCTTCTACAAGTGTTTCAGAGAGTGCAGGAGCACAAACAGCACCTTTCTGCTGCACTTTGAAGCACCAAACCCTTTCCCAGTATCACATGGGCAGGAAGGGTATGAACCCAGAAAAAAGAAACAGCTATTTTACAATGTTGCAGGCAGGTGCTAATTTCACACTCCTTCTCCTTCTGATGCACCTTTTGGATCCTGAATCTGAAGTGTTGCATAAACCTACTATATACATCTTTCTGCTAAAAAACTCAACCAGCTCCAGGGGATGATGAGTTATGTCTTAGAGTTTAGGAGATAGAATGATGTATCTTTAGGACATCCCTCTGTAAAGAACACTTTTTAAAAACAGAACTACATGCAAACAGAATCACAGCCATTCTTCTACTATATCACATTCTTACATCATAATAAGAAGCAAAAACACATGCCAGAAACCTTATTTGCTCAGCCCATTTTATTCCCTTAATCCCCTCCAGGCCACATATTGCTCAAAAAGACTGCTAACATACTGTTTTGCTGTAAGCAGAACACAGCATTATGAAAGAATCTCCATAACCACGAGGGTTCAGAGAATACTAATGCCAGAACAATAGGAACAAATCTGGCATCCTCTCACTCTGAGCCCCAACTGGTGCAACTGGAACCCCAGGATGGGGTTAGAAGGCAGGAAGGGATAATACCGTTGGCCACGTGACTATTGCCCCCAGCATGGATAAGGTTGGTAAGTGTCTTTTTCAATTTTTCGTAGGAGGCGAAATACAAGGCATGGGCAGGACCAGCCCCTGTAGCTGTGATGTTCAATCCACGCATAGGTCGCCAGATCCCTTCAGTCCGCACAATCCGCCACAAGGCCTCCAGCACATTCCGGTAACGAGCAGCAGGTTCTGGTTGCAGGCTTTGCATCCTTGTCTAACAGCACGGGGGGCGGGGGGGGGAGGGAGCAGGTTAGATATTACTCAAATAAGTTTTCCCAGCCAAGCTCTCTCCACCACTTTCTTTTTACAAACCTTCAGCATTTGAGTCTCTGTTACAGTTCTGCTGTACACCCTCTCCCTACTTACATGTGATTTTTGCAGACCATATGGTTCAGTGAGAGGTGTCTGGCAGTATAAAAAACTTCCAATCTACCCAAGGCCACCTAACATCTCCTATGCAATGGCTGAGCCCAATCTGTTTTGCTGGCAAAAGTAACGGACTAGTCTGAGGTGGAAGAAACAGATCCCACTTCTCAGCCCCTGGCAGCAAATGCTTAACTGTCATTTATTTGTCAAATTTCTCTGCCGCCCATCTCGTACACAACGACTCTGGGCTGCTCAAGATCAGGATCATCTCAAGTTCAGGACTCAGGAGACTGCACGTTGCCACTTCCGCTGCCAACCGCAAATGGCACAAGCACTTGTTGCTCCCTCTTCTTCTTGGCCTAATTCGTAATAACCACCCCGAGACATACATCCCTTTGACCTTCTGTCAAATTACTTTTCGCTTATCTGGACACTTCGGATCGAACAGAATGATCCCCCGCCAACGATACCAACGTCCAACATTACGGAGCAACGTGTAGCCGTGCGTGATCCTGCTCCAGCCCTGCTCGAGGACATCACCCGGCAGCGTTCCTAGCCCACCCGGCCGCCCCTCTGAGGCACGAACACAGCTCCCCGCCTGTCCTCACCTTGACACAGTCCACCGGGTACATGAGGCTGTGCTCCAGCACCCCAGCCACAGCCCCTGCGAGCATGTGGGTGGAGGCGGCGGAGCCGCGGGGCAGGGCCTCGTAGTCCGGCTCCGGGCCGGCTTCCGTGTCTGTTCCTGTCCCCCGCTCCCCGCCGCCCCCCGAGGGCCACGGCCACACCCAACCCGACCCTCCCCCGCCATCCCCACCCAGCAGCAAGAGGAGCAGGCGGCCCGGCGCCGCCGCGCCCCGCTGACCGGGCCCCGTCGCGCCGCCTGCCCCCAGCTCCATGGCGCCTCCGTCGAGTCCGTTACGGGATACCCCACTCGGTGCTGCGGCTCCCGCTCAGTCCATCCCGCCTACTGGCACTGCTGATTGGTCGCGGTCCATATTCGCGCCGCCCTAGGCCAACGTGAATTGGTCGATTGGCAAAGGCCGGCCTTGAGCCCCGCCTATCAAGAAAAGATATTTAGCAATGCCTCTTTGACCTTTTGTTCTATCATCACTCCATTGGACACCTTTCCGTTGTACGCGCTGTACGTGGCAGAAAGGAAATAGTCATTGGCTACACTGCCTGTCAGGCTGGTAGTCAGCCTGGTAATACGGGATCGGAGCTTTCTATGGCGCGTGTGGTTTGTTTGGAGAAGCTGGTTGGTTTGACTTTAACGGTGACGTTGCCGTGGGTAGCATGTGTCTTTGTGGCTCGCGAGGGAGGGCCGTGGAATGCGGGATCCTTGGAAATGCCGTGGTGTTGCCATCTTCTGGCTTACAGAGAAACCAATCAAGTTGAACTTTTTAAAGTCTCTCCTTCAGGCCCACGAATTGGGCAATGTTCTCGTGACGTAATTCCATGAAACTGGAACATCCGCCCTCAGCCGGGACCGGCCCTGCATTGGCCCAGACCTCGTGACGTTTCAGATACCAGAATTGCTTAACGACGTTTCGGAATTGTGTCCCGGGAACTAAAAATCTCCTCTGAATTGCGAGCTGATTGGATACAAGGTCAGAAGGCGGGGCCATGACTGCCGAGCTGCTCAAAGTAGCCGCACTGGGTCCGCTACGTCAACCCCATCCTGGTCCTCATTGGCTGTCTCTTCCGAGCTCGATCGTCCTGGGGACGTGGCTGGAAAGCGATCTCTTGACAGGCTCGGACAGAGAAAAAGAGCGGCAGCGGTAGGTCCCTCCTGTGAGTGCCGGTGAAGAGGGATGCCCTGGGAGCGCGGGGGAGACGCGGGGGCCCTCCCAGTTTGGAGGCGCGAAGTGGCCGGAGAGTCTTGTGGCCGTTTCGGGAGAGGGGGGTCGGGACTCACTGGCGATCTCTTACTCGCTTTGTCCCTTATAAGCTTCGGGATCCTGTTACGGAGGAAAAGAGATGCAACTCCCTTCTGGAGACCGTAGACGGCGCTAACAGAATCTGGGCAGTGGGGTGACCATATGGCCAGGTGAGGTGATGGGAATGCGAAGTCTCGCCAGTGATCCTCTTACATTTCTTCCTTGTGCTTGGCCCTTCCCTCCCTCCCGATTCAGATATGCTAGACTGCATCATCCCCAGACTGCATGGCTGTTGGGAGCTGTGATTGAGCATGTTAAACGGTGATATCACAGCTGCTGCTAGGTTAGAGTGGGAAATGGTCTTATGTCTGAAGTTTCACAGAAAATATGCTTGTTTTTCCACCCCACCCCTCCTGGTTCTGCTTACTCCGTGCCTGTGTGTTCTTAAAAACTGGCACAGCAGAGTCTGGCTAGCAGCCAGGGCAGTTCAAGGATCACACTCAGTGCCAGCTAAGCAGAGAAGAAGGGTGACTATGATTCCTGTGGGTATGGAAAGTGGGAGAAGAGCTTCCTCCTTGGTATTCAGTTCTGAAAGACATAGCTGGCACAGAGGGACGGTGAGACTTCCCTGAGAAAGGGCCCAGGAAAGAGATATGGAAAAGGCCCAGGAAAGAGATATGATATAATGCAGCATTACATAGATATATCAAAACAAAATTCTTATTATCTGTATGCTGGTGGGGATTCTGAAAGCTGTTGTTCAGTCCACTGGAGGGAATTGGGCTGAGGGAGGCAGATGGAAGTCATTGATTGCAGTTGTATGCATAGAAGTTTTTGTTTATTTGTTTAGTCCCTTCTGACTCTTCGTGACTTCATGGATCAGCTCACGCCAGAGCTTCCTGTCAGTCGTCAACACCCCCAGCTCCCCCAGCGATGAGTCCGTCACCTCTAGAATATCATCCATCCATCTTGCCCTTGGTCGGCCCCTCTTCCTTTTGCCCTCCACTGTCCCTAGCATCATCATCTTCTCCAGGGTGTCCTGTCTTCTCATTATGTGGCCATAGAAGTAAGCCCCAATAAATACAAGATGAGGAACTGCAGTATAATAATGCACAGGGCTGTAGTATAGGTGAAAACGTTGAAGTCTTGCTCATTTATTTAAAGGATTTATACGCCATATTTCAGGTGGCAGGTTTAAGATTTACTAATCAATGCAATCCTTCTTCTCCTCTGTTCTCTTGCTCCCAATGTAAAAAGACTTGACCCCAAAAGAAAACAGGGGTGGAAACAAGAATATTCAGGTACCAATTCTTACTATTATAAGAATTTTAATCTCTCTTTCTGCCATAGTCTGATGGAATGACTCTTGGCTCACAGCTGGGGAGAGTCCAGACCCTGTGAGTGGGCTTCCTAGGATATCTGAAAGTGGTTCTGCTTTTGTTGTCTTTCTCTTCTGTCATGTGGGAGAATGGCTGTCATAAGACCACTGAGGAGTGGGTGAAGAAGCTTCCCAGGGCTGCCGATGGCAAAAGAACCAGTGCTGCAGACCTAAACGTTCTTACTTATCTGTGAAGCACATATGTTCCCTGTTACATTCTATGTTATTTCCGAGCCTTCTTGGAAGATTTCTTCGTATTCCAAGCTTTGAGCTGCACTGATTTTTCTGTGGCTACTAGAAACATCTGCACTTGGCTCTGTACTGCACAGTCATTGTACTGATAAACAGCAGGGGCTGAGGCTACGTCCCAGTCTTTAAAAAGCCACTCCTTTTCTTTTTCCAGGATCAGTTTTTCCTGCCTGTGTCCAACATCTTGGCACTTCACTTTGCCTTCCGTGAGCCTTTGTCTCCGTCAGCGTTTGGCCCTGATCCTCCTGTTATTTGCAGTCTCTTTACTGCTACTTGTGGCAAATACGAATCTGTTGCATTGGAAAACCGATTCTCAGGATAGACAGTTTGAAAGGTAGGTAAGTGGGACATTGGGTTGAAATGAGGTGTGCTAAGATAAAACAAATAACGCCTTCCAATCTTGTTGTGGAGGTTACATTGAGAAGGGGCAGGAAGCTGCAGCCTTGGGCCTAATTCCAAAAGCTCTCTGCAAGCCAAAGGTTTTGATTTATAAGAATGACCTATCTGTTTCTTCTCCAGCTGCTTGCTGAACAGAGAGAAAAAAATGGGATGGTGGTCATAGGAGTGGGGCTTTGACCATTATTCCCTTCATCTCTTCTTGCCATTGGCAAGTTATCACAAACAGATTACTTCTGAGAAAATACAGTTCTCCACAGGAAAAAAAAAACATTCCCTGCCCTTAGAGAGAACTTTTATGGTTTTAAATCCAAATCACATGGATTTATTTGTTATAGAAGATCTCTATTCATTGTACACAGCAATTCTATATCTATGCAGAAGTAAGTCCTGTTGTAGTCAATGCAATTTATTTCCTAGTAGGTATGCTTAGGACTAAAGTCAGATCTGAGTGCAAAGCCTATTTGAGAGAAAAGGAGTTGGGCCCAATCAATTTATTGTCTCCGTTTACAAATTAGCTGATCATCAAAATACATTGTAAAAGGAGTTTAAGAGGAAAAAAACTAAGCACAATATTGCTCTAATGGAGCACAAGACCTCCAGAAAGGAGATATAAACAATAAGCCCTAAAACAAAAGGTTATCATACTGAGCACAGAAGCTACTGCATGCTTGTAACCAAATTCTGAAGATCATATGTACAGTATGCACAAGATAGATTCAGAATTGTAGATTCTACCTTAGAGAATAGAATCTGATTTCCTATAAAAATTAACGGGGGAAGAAAATGATCACAACTTGTGTCATATAAAATCCTTCTGCCTGATCTTTGTCTAATCTTATCAGGCAGAAAGTTATCCTAATGTAAACAGTAATTGAAATCTAAAAAAATCAGAAGAGATTGCAGTGCTTTTTTGCCAGTCCACATTCCCCTATTGATAGAAGTTAGCATTTGTTCTCTCCCAGATGATGGGAAGGAGCTGTCTGGACTGAATTCTGCTTGTATTTTCCCACTAGCAAAAGTGATCATGCTCTAATAATGCTGCTTTTTTGGGGGGAGGAATGTGGCTGTGTTGGTTCTTCAGTTAATGGAATGTGGGAAAGAGCATCAGCATTAAGGGCACAAGGTATGTGCTGGAATTTCTGCAATGCAATACAGTACAGCACTAGTGTTTATCTTCTGTACAGGCCATGGGAAGTATGTTATTTATAAGATGTAGTGTATTTGTTTCATAATAAAAATAAATGAAATGTTATATATCTTTATACAAGGTCTTGTGCATTCTGATAAAATCTCTTTTTTTTTGTCTTGTGCTTCCAAAGTTCTATATCTACTGCAAGATATTTTATGCCATGTTTATATGCTCCTATAGAGAAAGTGACAATGATGTGTTTTGATGTAGATATATTCCTGATGAAATGTTGCTGGCTTCCCTCCAGTCTTACTATACTCTGTTACCCCATGTTTTCCTATACTAAAAATGTCACTAGCAGCAACATACATAAGAGATGTACAATGAACAACACATATTAAAATTAGTCATTTTGACATTAAATTTTAACTCCCTGTGGTAAAGTAATCAACAAATTCAACAATAAATGAAACTCCTATCAAAATTTCAAGCAATGCTTTTATCAATATAAGCATCAAGCACGAAAGGCTCTGGAGAACAATTCTGTCTTCATTTAAGTCTTGTTCCGATATCTAGAGGCTCTTAGGGTCTGGATGGAATAAAACAGGCTGAAACTGAACCTTAGCAAGATGGAGCTGCTGTTTGTTCATTATGATTCCAGTCAGTCTCAGTGTTGTCTCTTGGAGTAGCACTGCCTTTAAGAGAACAGCTATTGCTAAATGGACAGGTGGAGGCCAGGACGTTTGCCAAACTCTGGCTGATGTGCCAGATGCAGCTGTTCCTGGAACAGGAGGACCTGCCTAGAGTGATTCATGCCCTTATTACCACATCCTTAGATTTCTGCAGTGAGGTTGTCTTTGAAGACCAGTCAGAAACTACAGTTAGTACAGAACACAGTACCCTCTGTATTGACTGGTACCAGTTGTTTTGGTCATATTACATCCATTTTGCAGCCCCTCCATAAGTTACCAATTAGTTTTGGGATACAATTCCAAGTGATAGTTTTAACATATAAAGCCCTACACAGTTAGGCATTTAGATACTTTCAGGTCTGGTTAATTCCAATAACATTGACCTCCTAGGAGAATCTGTTCATGATTCCCTGTTTTTTTGAGGTCAGGGTAGTGGGAGCCAGAAAACACAATTTTTCATCATGGTTCCATAATCTGGAACAGCCTCCCTCCAGAAACTAGGTCGATCCCCTCAGTGATGATCTTCTGGAAGGTAGTGAAGACTATACTCTTCCAGAAAGTCTTTGGGGATTGATTGAGTGCCATTTGATTTAGGTATTATTTATTATTTCATCAATATTGTGTTTTATTTATTGTAATTTGTTTATTTTGGTCTGCTGGTATTATAGCAGTTTTACTTTATTTTGTTGTTAGCTGCTGGGAATTTGTTATGATTTGATGGCATAGAAATTTGATAAATATATAGTCCAGGGACAACAGGAATAAAGAAAGATGGTTTCTAGCGAGAATATTCTGTATGCTACTTTTTTGCTAACAAATGTAATGAAATAGGCTTTGCTAGCTACACTGTTCAGATAGATGGTCCTCTTACAACTAAGGATATTCCAGTCCCTGGATAATTGTCTTTTGAGGATATCTAGAACCATAGAAAAATCTTCTATGAAAAGTCAGCTTGTCTTCTGTGCTGCAGATTCAGTGTTTACTCTTACATCATCACACAATGCTAAATCACCTTTCTACTTGCAGGTACTTAGCACGATACCGAGCCTTGGAGGCAACAGACACAAAGAATCCAGCTCTGAGTTATGGAGTGGTTATTGACTGTGGGAGCAGTGGGTCCCGGGTCTTTGTATATTATTGGCCACCACACAATGGAAATCCCCATGACCTGCTGGACATCCAGCAAATGCGAGATCACAGCAGTGAACCTGTGGTCAAGAAGATCAAACCAGGTTGGGAATTTTCTGATTACCTTCTGTTACGGTAGGCATGTGTCCATGGAAAGCAAATGGGAGATCCCATAGTTGTCCTTGAGGCACTGGTGTACATCTGTACTTTGGCAAGGAATGGTGTTGATATTACCCTGGCCAGTCACTTTTTATCTGTTTCTTAATTATATTTTTTTAGATTTTCACATACCTTAAGAAACTGGTATTAGAAACTCTGTTTTATAAAATTCTCTTCTAAAACCATCTGGTGCAGGGGCTTGACCTTTTCTCAAAGAAGAACATTTGCCAATTCATATTCTGTAACAGGAGCAATTGACAATGCTCTGTCCTCATCAGTCAACTGTGGAAATTTGAAATGAGATACATGATTATAATTTTTCAGTATGTCTAAATTATTTGATCTATGTAAAGGAGACTAAAGAGCCAATTCTTTTCTTGAACAGGGATCTCTACACTGGCAAAAACTCCAGAGAAAGCTAATGAATATATGAAGCCACTGCTTGCCTTTGCTGCCACCTATGTGCCCAAGGTCAAGCACAAGGAGACACCACTCTACATTATGTGTACTGCAGGCATGAGGCTGTTGCCTGACAAGTGGGTGATCAACAACATTCTTAGACTTGAACCAAGCTGGCTTGGGGCTTAGAAGCAGGAAGTACCGGGCTATTAGAAACCAGAGCGGGGAGTGGAAAGGGAAAGACTTCTCAAACCACAGGACTCTTGTATGACAAAATTTCAGTAGGGTTTTAGCTATTCCTTCTTTCTTTGGCTGGATGGATATTTTAAAGACAACATGATTTCCCAATTTTGTGTACTGTGAAGCAATTCTTGTTTTCTTCATTTAGCTATAGTCAGTGGAACTCCGTTTCCACCACTACCCCTGACCCAACTTCCCTGTAGCTATATGTTAAAGCTTAAAGGTTTGCAAATTCATAACTGAAAAGAGTCCCAACAGAAAAAGATGGGACTCCTGCACCAAGGAGAAAACAGACAGGTTTTCAAATTGGGGGAGAGCCTGCTATGCTCCCTGGGAAGGTAAATAGAGCAGGGTGGGTGAATATATTAGGGGGAGATATTCCTCATTTGCTTGTGGATCTTTGCAGGCAGCAGGAGGCTATCCTGAAGGACTTGATGAGGGACATACCCTTGGAATTTGATTTCCTCTTCTCGGAATCTCAGGCAGAAGTGATTTCAGGGAAACAAGAAGGTGCGGATATGAGTTTAATCTCTTCATGTTTCAGAGTGATTCAACATAAAGGACAGATCGAAGGTGTATGTAGTGAAAGCAAATTTGGCTGGAATTTTTTGAGTGGGTGGATTTGGCCTTGGCTAATTGCTTTCTGGCCCATTGTGAACTGTCCTTTGACTTGCATTATGTTGGGGACTTGTAGATAGTTGCAGTCAGTACGCTGCTCCACCTGCTGTTGATGAACCTGCCCCTATGAGGGGGTCCCCTTTTTTAAGCCTTACAGAAATGTTGCTGGGGCACCAAAGCTTCTCTGCCTCTTCAGTGGGACTAACGGTGCATTTCGTGTTCTTTCTCTTCCAGGTGTCTATGCTTGGATAGGCATCAACTTTGTCCTAGGGAGGTTTGATCATGAGGAAGGTGAGGCTTAGAGAAAGGTCTGTTGGAATATGGGCCCCAGTTAGTGGGTAGTTATTTTCTTACTGATGCATGAAATGGGGAATGTCCTATGCAGTTCTTCATTCCTAGCAGGAGCAAAGAATTGGCTGTCGCATCTCATTTATTCCCTTATGTCTCCTCGATTGAGCAGGAACAGAAATAAAGTGTAAGAGGCATAAGCTCCCTTTCCCTTTCCCTGTTTTCCCTTTTTCTACAAGTAGTAATTCATTCTCTCTCTCTTCTCTTTCTGTCTGTGCTACAGAGGAAGATGCGCTGATTTCTGTGACCCTGTCAGGTCAGGAAGAGCCTCTGGTACGAAAAAGGACAGTTGGGATCCTCGATATGGGAGGTGCTTCCCTGCAGATAGCCTATGAGGTGCCTAGCTTGACCTCCTTTTCTTCCCCCCAGCAGGTATGGCTCTTGAATAGGGAGCTGTCTGGGGGCGCTGGGCTGGGTTTAGCTTTTTACCACTTCTCTCTCCCTTCTACTGTAGGAGGAAGCGGCCAAAAGTTTCCTTGCTGACTTCAACTTGGGATGTGATGTGCAACACACAAAACATGTGTATCGGGTCTATGTCAATACTTACTTGGGCTTTGGAGGCAACTTTGCCCGGCAACGGTATGAAGAACTGATGATGAATCAGACCATCGCTCACAACAGGTAGCTTGCCCTTGTTTTGCTGAGTCTGAAATGACTTTCCAAGGCAATTCTAGGTCATAATAAGGTCTTCTAGGGCTAGCAGATCCTCTTGCTTTTCCCCACACAAAGGAGAGCCCAAAATGGGGTTGAGAAACTACAAGGTGTCAATGAAGACAAGGTGGAAACTGCCTAGAATCCAATTACATACACAGAAAAAGGTGCCTCTGGCATGCGGGATAGTGGTTAATCAGAAGACCTATTCTGTCTTCCTCTGTGAAGTCAAAGATTTAAAAATTATTACTGCCCCATGTTAACAATTCCACCTTTTCTTGCTAAACTATTCCAGTTTAGTCCCACACCAAAGTTGGAATCAGAGACTGCAAGAAATGATTCAAAAAGAGTCCAGGGTATTTGATATATAAAATGTAAATTGAGGAGAGGTGTTCTGGCATGTGTGATTCTAAGGTTTGGTGACTAAATCTCATTTTTTAAAAACACCCTGTAATCCATCCAGTCTTCCAGGGAAGTTTGTTTGCATAAAAGCCTTTAATACAAAAATCACAATATACAGTTTATGCACAGTAGTGGATATGCCAAAAATCAGTCCATGTTATTCTTCAATCTGCAATTGAGGATCTGATCTTTGCTGTTTCTCTCCTTGCCAGATCATAATGATTGATTGATTGTGTTTCTCTACTACTGAACTTAAAGTAATGACTCCCAGTAGTGTATGTCATAAAGAATAAAAACCAAGGAAAGCACAAAAGTGCCATTTTACCCCCTTGTGCTCAATAGCAAGCCAACTCTGGAGATAGTACTCCTATTGCAGCCACAGTTGGTCATGTCTCTGAAGGTCAGGTTGCATGCTGTTGTTGATCGTTGTTGTTACATATCGCATTAATAGGGTACCCCTATTAAAGTGTGTGTGTGTGTTTGTTTTAGGGAAAATCTGGGAAGTAATGAGCTAGGCACCTGAATGAGGACATGGAAAAAGGTTGTGTTCTGACTTGGTTGGTGCCATGAATTGGGAATGCTGTCTTAATTTTTCCAGATTTATTCATTTATACACTTATTTATTGTAGGTTGCATAGTGTACAGATGGGCATGAATCCTGAGGTGCCAGTCTTAGACCCATGCTTGCCAATGGGTCTAGAGGATGTTGTGGATAAAGGTGGCCAGGCAATACATGTCAGGGGCCAGGGAGATTGGCAGAGCTGTGCAGAACAACTGCACCCCCTGTTGGCTGGAGACAACAGTAGCAGAAAGTCTTTGAGCAATGCCTATCAGGCACCTATTGATTTTACTAACAGTGAATTCTATGGGTTCTCTGAATTCTACTACTGCACTGACGATGTGCTGCGTCTCGGAGGAGCATATCAAAGCAGTACCTTCACACGTGCTGCCCAAGTGAGTACGACTTTTGCCTTGATAATTTTCCTGGTGTGTCTTTTTTCTACGCTAATCTCCCTTTGCTTTACTGCCTTCCAGGATTATTGTAGCCTGAACTGGCCAGTATTGCTACAGAGATTCCAGGACAAGCTTTACTCACTGCATGCAGACCTGCACCGTGTTAAGTAAGAAGCCATTCTTGTCTTTTGTAGGAGAAGAACTGGGGGTAGAAGATGTACTGCTTTTGCAGTGTTGGGGCAAGAGCCTTAGAAATCACTGAGTAAGGTGAGTCCCAGGTTTGCATCTTTGTAATGAAACTGATATGTTCTACTTGCAGGTACCAGTGCTTCAAATCAGCTTGGATGCACGAGGTTCTGCATGAAGGGTTCCATTTCCCCAAGGATTACAGTAGCCTGCATACAGTCCAGTTGGTATATGACCGAGAAGTGCAATGGACATTGGGAGCCATTCTTTATAAAACCCGCTTCTTACCTCTCAGGTATTATAAGCTGCTATTTCCTGGGTCTTCTCTAGGAGTAAAGTCTTCTTGGGAACTCCAACATCAGCCTTTTTGGAAAAAAGTGTTTCTCCAGAAAAATTGGTCTTCCAGGATTGTGGCCTTCAGACATTGTGTTTTGTGACAGTCCATACCTCCTCACACTCAGTTCTGTGTTGTAGAATTTTTTTTAAAGCTGAAGGTTAAAGCAATTTTTTTGACAGAAAACATGAAACTAGAGCCAAAAACCCCTAGGATGTGTTGAATCTTTAAAAAGAAGGTGAGAGATATAATGTATTCTCCACAAATTTGATGGATAAAAGTAAAATACTAATTTTAGGAGATATTTCCCTTCCATTCATAAATTGTGTGGGACTTGAACTAACACAAGCCAAAACCTTTAGGTATCGAGGACTTAAATGTTCTTCCTGCATTTGAAGGTTTGCTTATCTTCCATTTTCAGTAGCTGAAGTCTTGTCACTTGACTTTCAGGCCAAATTCAGGATATATAAACTGATGTGGAGGTTAGATAGGAGTGCACTCGTCTCCCACTGAATGGGTCCCTAAAGGGTATGAGTCTATGGGAAGGCAGGTGATGCAATACGGGGAAGCATTGAGAAGGGGGGCCTCAACACAAGGTAGATGAGTGGGAGCTGTACATCACAGTCCTTGCACCTCTCAGGAAGTAAAAGACACTATAAGGAATAAGTACAGAGTGTCAAAATCCCCATTAAACAGCATCACACAGTAGAGGGTACAGGATAATGTATGATTAAATAGGCTATTAAGACTCAATTTCAAATCCCTGCTCAGTTGTAAACCATAGGAGAAGACTTTGGACCAACTGCTTCCTAACCTCTCTCAAGGCTATTGTAATGATAACATTGGAGGGGAGTGGGTGGGTTGCAGGGTTTAGGGCAAGGACTTTACATATAACACTCTGAGCTCTATGGAGAATGTGATATACATGAAATGTGTGTAACAGTAGCCAGTTTCTGTTCTGTTTCAGGGACATCCGCCGGGAGAGCTTCCATCAGTCACACAGCTCTTGGTTCCATCTCTCCTTTGTCTACAATCACTACCTGTTCTTCGGATGTATTCTTGTGGTGACGCTTGCAATCGGGCTGTACCTCCTCCATCTGCGCCATATCCACCGGCAGCCGTTGCAGTCGGCCCCCCTTGATCTGCTGTGGCTAGCAGAAGTTGTACCACTGCCAGCCCAGGAACAAGGCTCCTGACAAAAGGATGCTCTCAGGACTATCTCAGTGACTGTCCAGCACTTCCCTGTTGGCACTGGTTTTTAATGGACCAAAAGCTGTGATTCCCTGTTTTTTTTCAGTCCAGAATACTGTAGTACTCCTCATTAGCCTCAGGATGGCTGCTCAATGTTACTCTACCCCAAGGGTGATGGCTGCTAGGGCACTTCAGGCTGTTGTTGGTGTCTGAGGTTCCTAGCTAGGGTAGGACAATCATGTTGCAGGTGTTACAGGGTAAGGACCAAAGGTGTTCGCTCCCATTCCCTATTGGTGATGGAAACAGTATCAATGCAAATGACCAAAGAAAACTATTTGCTCAGGAAAAGGTGGGTGGGAGATATTTTTAGGACTGAGCAGCTCTTCTGAGACATCCTCTGCAAAGGAAAGTGAAGAGTTCATACTGGTGCTTCAACTCTGTTTTGAATAGAGGCTTGTCCTTGTACCATTGGCTGTGAGAGGACAACATTTTAAAAGGTAGGATCCATTGGGTAAAGAAACACTCTTTTAAAACAAGAAGAAAATGAAGATATCATTAGCTGCTGTTTCCTGCCTCCTTTTTCCACTTGTGGTTTTCGAGGAATTGAATTTTGCACATACAGAGTATGGGGATTTCTGTCAGATTCCCTATTACGTACATCGTGAAGGATGGCTCATTGGTGATGCTCCTTCCTTGGGAGTTTCATCTATTTTTAGTATTGCAGAAGACTGTCTTGAAATATAAACCATTCTGGACAACTCAATTTGTTTTAACACTGACTATCTGAATCAACTGTGGGCTACATTTCATAATGTATTTGTTATAATACTTGAAATCCAGTAACTGTAACAATAAATCACATTAAGCTATGTAACCAGAGTTTCTTGAAACATCCTTGATGCTTATTTTCTATAGCCCAAGGGGCTGTGCAAGCCATTATTCCTCACGTGCCTTCCTACTTGGTCATAGATCTAAAGGGAAAAAAATGTCTTCTAAAGTTTGAATGCTTGCACAGAATAAACTTCTGCATGGCTTGTATTGTCCCATTTCTATTTTTGGAAGGGAGGGAGTTCTTTATTGGCTTCAATCATCTGGGTAGCTATACTGAAATCTCCCTTGGCAACAAAATCTCCATCCAAAATTTGATTTTGGTAAAGCTGTTATTTAAAATGATACAACTGATATCAGCAGTTTCATTGCAGATAAGCTCTTCTGAGCCTGACAATAGGACCCTACCAACAGTAAGTCACAAAGAGTAATTTTATTTTCACAATACAAGTTTATACCATATTTACATTTACAACTGGTAGTTAACATGGACAACTAGAGATGTCTAGGCAAATGTACTCTGACAGAAGAGCCTTTATATGCAAAGATCAAGATGTGGAGAGACCTACAAATCTAGCACACCATTTGAAATGGAGAAAAGTTCTTTGTCTTACTAAGAAGGATGTTGCAAAACTCTGTCAACAGTGATTTAATCTTCAGGCTACAACTACTTACTGTATTTTCTGCAGCTCTCAAGGGAGGGTCATTAATAAAAACATTACATTAAGATGATATATGCCAACGTATCAATTAAAATCAGGAGGTAGGGGATGGTCACCGCAGTGGAAACATCAGGCTGTAAAAGATCCATCACATTCCCAACTGGAAAGGGCATGGGGTGAAGCCTGAAGGAGAAAGATGATCAGCATAAACTTTCCCAAGACAGAGAGAACCTGTACCAATCAAAGCGAGAACCTGTCCTGGAACTATAAAACTGCTTGCTCACCCCACCCACCACCCACCCTTACACAGACAGAAAGAATAACAGCTGTTTTATGGATTCATAAATTCTGGTCCTATCCATGCAGGCCTAGGACAAGTAAAGGGCCAAACCCAGGATCTTTTGCAAATAATAATGAAAGTCTTTTTTCTTTCCAGTTGTTAGTTGGTCACAACCAACAGAGTACATGTGGGTAAGAGGCTAGTCACCTCTGCGCTTTTATTAGTAAGGATAGGTGGGTATATACCTGTTTAATTGGTCTGTAACAGCCCAGGTCACTCCCACTGAAAGAGCACATACCAGATGGTATCATTCTTCAGCTGAGGTCCAAAGAGAGGATTGACTTGAGCCAGAATTGCTATAAGCCAACTGCAAGAAAAAGGATAAAATCACATTGGCTGAGTCACAACTCAGAGCAAAGAAATTAATCTAAAAGCATGATTTGTAAAATTGTTTGTGATGAAAGATAAGAATTAGTGAAGGATACAAGGGTGATACGAGAGTCTGAATGTAAGACAAATTACTTGGTACTGTGAAGAAGGGAAATTAGGAAAAAATAGACATAGATGAAGTGAAAGAAACTAATGAAAGCAAAACAAACTTATGAAATGAAAGTACAAATCTTTTGTGTGAAAAAGTATTAGAAAACAGATTAATCTCCCAACAGAATTAATGGGAAGAAGACATAAGTAAAGAAGATACGGAAGCTCTCTGAAATAAGGTGAAAGGAATTATGTTACAAGAGCTACGCTTATGAGAAAAGATGCTAGGTGGAATGATGTTGAAAGAAGCTGTGGATGACAAAAAGTGCCTACAATAAAATGAATAAATGAATAAAAAATACTCAATGAAGTTTTCATCATTGAGCAAGGAATAGGAGAAGGATGTGTAATGCCCCATTGATCGTTTGATGTATTTAGAGAAAAGCATATGAGGAATGCATCTGAAAACAACAGAACTGTGTTAGTTGGGGACATGAATGTGCATGCACTTTTGTATGATTATATTGACACCTTGTTGCCTGAGAAGCCAAATGATGTCACAAATATAAAATTGCATAATGCAACAAGGAGTATGGATCTGAAAAATAATGTATCAAAGAGCAAGGTAGTTGTGCTTGACAAAGAAACCAGAAAGAACATTTGCAATCTGTAAATAAATGGTGACATATTATAGTTTGTAGAATGGTTACTGAAAGTGGGAAAACACATGAAGAAATTTCATAACATGCAAATGCTGGGAAGTAAAGGGAATCACATGGTCAGTTGGGAGGAAGTTAACATGGACAACTAGAGAACAGTTTGCCAACAGAAGCAAAATGGGTTTGTGTAAGACTCTGCTTCTGCCTACTTCATTTTATGGAAGTACATGTCGATGTGTCAAAAGAAACATAAAAAGTAAGTTGAATGCATTGAGAATGAGATATTTAAGAAGTGAGTGGTAACGTCAGAGTTATGAGCGGGTGATGAATGAATTGAAATTGAATACAAAAGTGAGTGATCAATATGAAAGAAGTGAGGTGATTTGGTCATGCAGAGAGAATGAGTAAGGACTGACTTACAAAACACCTATATGAAGAAAAGTGAAAGTGTTAAAATAAATGGAAAAACCAAGAAAGTTGTGATTGGATGGAGTTGATGAGAAAAAAAAGCCAGTGAGAAGTTTAAAGAACAGACAGCAATGTATGAATCAGTTTGTAGATGTGGTGGAAGCAATTGTGGTTTGTAGCAAGGACAGAACGGTATGGAGAAGTATAATTAATAATGTTGGTTAAACTCAATTTCAATAGATTTTCTGCTTTTTCTCTTTTTGCTTTTAATTTCTTTTGGTTATCACCTCTTAGGCTTTTCCCTTGCATAACTGTACTGCCAGATTAGGATAGTACAAAGGTATGTGATTGGGATATAAGAGTGTAGATATTCAGTGGAACAAATGCCTTAAATGTCATGTTAAAACAAAACTTTAAGCCAAAACATATGCTTATAACATGTTAGTTAGGTTCACATATTAGACTTGAATTTACCAATTTTTTAGATACACACAATACACTGAACCATAAACTACTGAAAGAGGTTGGGTTTTCACAACACATTAAGTGCTAAAAAACAAGCTATAATACAAACTAACCAGGTTTGGCATGTTATACACCCACAGTTGTTAGGTTTTTACCAACCTAGTTAAGCATGTTGTGTGACTGCAGCCTAACAGAGGAAATGTCCAGTGGCATTGCAGAGTGAGATCATCCTACCAGCAAGATAAGAATGAAGTATCTTAATATAGCCTCTTCTCTCCTGGATTACCATTTATTTTCCCAGTATCCAGGAAGGATGAATTGGGATCATACTGCTACAGTATATCATCCTCAGTTACAAAAGCACACATCTTTTCTAGAAACAGCCCCAGCTATCTCCTTCTTATTATGCATGATTTACTTACAAAAGATAGCAACAAACAGCAGTAGTCACCAGCATGGTAATAATTACTCTAAAGAAAAAAGAAGAAAAAGTTGGAGGAGAATATAAGGGAATGTAAGGATAACAGATGCAAGAGTTATAGCCTAGACTGCTGTACAAGTAAAGTAACTGTACTATAAGCTATTATTCTTTTGAATGTCCCTCACGTAAATAATTTCCTGCCAACAGAATCCTAATAGATGATCTAGCTCAGCCTTTTGGTAGCTATATTTTATTTATTTGTTTGTTTGTTTTCTATCCTGCCTTTATTATTATTATAAATAACTCAAGGTGGCGAACATGCCAAATACTCCTTCCTCCTCCTATTTTCCTCACAACAACCCTGTGAGGTGGGTTGGGCCAAGAGAAAGTGACTGGCCCAAGGTCACCCAGCCAGCTTTCATGCCTCAGGCAGGACTAGAACTCTCAGTCTCCTGGTTTCTAGCCCGTTGACTTAACCACTACACCAAACTGGCTCTATTGATTATATCTATTGATTATCTATTGATTAGCTCTACTGATTTTCTATTTACAGGGTTTTTTAAAGAAACCAGCAAAATAACAAAGCAAAGCATAAATTAACATTCCCCCCTCCCCCTTGGTGAACTGATAACCCTATTCTACACCAAGCATTGATCTGTGTTGGCGCAGCCTCGGAAAAAGGATGCATCACCTACATCTCCTGCCCTCCTACTGGCTGGAGATTCTGGGAGTTTCAACACAGCTGGAGGGCACTGGAGGGAGCACGCTAAATCAGTGTTTTGCAACCTTGGCGGCTTGAAGATGTGTGGACTTCAACTCCCAGAATTCCCCAGCCAGCATGCTAGTTGGGGAATTCTAGGAGTTGAAATCCACACATCTTCAGGTTGCCAGGGTAGAGAAACACCGGGCTAGATTAAGGACTAAGGTCTTGAACACATCCTGGGTGTCAATACCCTGGAATGACAGACCGGGTGAATTGAGATTGTGTGAAAAGGAAGGGGAGGAGAGAGAGGGAGGAAAGAACCTTACCCGCGGTTGGGCCCCTTCGGCACAAGCCACGGCCCGGCGAATCCCACGAGCCCCCAGAAGATGGAGAAGAGTACCATCGGCAACGCGAAGCCGTGCGCGGTCATAGCGAAGCCGCTTTGAATCGACGAGAGGAGCTGTCCACTGCTGCAAGAGCAAGGCTCCGCCCCCTCTCCCTGGTTCCCGTATTCATTGGTCCCCTGGACAACCTCTCCAGCTTGCTTCCGGATCAATTCAGCAGGCGTCGCGGTGATTGGCTGGCGCCTGGTCTTTCATTGCCCCTTCTTTTGGAATTTGGGCTCAGCGCAAAGATTATCCAGTACCGGCCTAATGGCCTCTGCCCAAATCCCCTCTAAAGAGGCTTGACACTTGCAGCATAGAATAGACCAAGGGTGCCAAACCTGTAGCTTTCTGGATGGGCCAAAATACAGTCTCTACAGTATTTGGGTGAATGCTGGCTGGCAGTATATTATCAACAACGTCAGTAAGGAACCTATTTTTGCAGGAACTGGATGAAATTGGTGTTATTTAGGGATTTCTGAAATAATGAGAGTCGATGTCCTGTTCTGATAATTACAAGAACCACCCACTGGTTTAAATAAAATTAGTTTCCTTTTATCTTAGAACGAGGTTCATACAACAACAAAAATGTATACAGCTTAGTGGATGCCTCAGAGAATGTTTAATAAGGGTTGGTTACAACTGCTTTGATTTTGGAGGTGCTATTTAAAAGATATCTTTAACTCTCATGATCTGGACTTGTATTATGGCCACTTTGGGGATTGAAATCAATAGGAATGCTAATGGCTCTGGATCCATGGCTGTGTTAAGATGCATGAAATGTATAAAGATATTTAAGGCTTAACTTTCTGAACAAAGGGACTACCTAAAAATAGAAGGAGAAATCTCTATCTGGTCTTCAGCGATAGATTGTCATATGTATTGTTGATATCTGAATTAGGGTTTTTGCAATAAACGAGTAAGGAAGACTTTCACACAAAATGATTGAATTTGGGGGATTGCTCTGTTTATAATACTAAAAAAAGAAAAAGCTCAGATAATTGTATTAGGAATATTGATCTTGATATTGCATTATATTATTAATGCTGTTATATTGTTACTATAACAAGTATTTTTGTTAATGTGAAATAGTAAAATATATATTTTTAAAAATCTGGAATGATACAGGTTACCTGCTCCTTTCAACTGAGGGGGTTCTTTTGAGAAATGGTACAGACCATCAACAATCCAACGGTTATCTTCCCTCCATTTCCAGGGAGGCTTTTATTACGTAAAAGTTTATCAAACATATTTTCCTAACTTCTGCCTTAACACTTATCAGTCAGCCTATGCTGTATTATACTATACTTATACTAGCATCTACTGTATGTCTAGGCCTATGTATAGATTTTATTCCTAAACAGTCTTATGAACAATTCTATTCTCCTTTGTTGCCTGAGCTTATAACGAAGTCTTTAGCCACCTTCAAGTTAGTTCTATTGTGGTCAGCTGCTGTTCTGAACTGCTGCTGAAGAGTTGGCTGTGTAGTTTCTCAGCCTGTGCTGGGGTGGGAAAAGCAGCTTTACCACCTGCCGCTGCTGGCAGCTAGCTGTAACTCTCAGCATCTCTGTTGGGGTGGTGAGGCTACCTCTCTGCTCTTCCACACACACAACACAAACCTTCCTCCAAAACACACCTACACACCCACACTCTGGAGCTATCAGCATTTTCTTTTTATAATATTATAAGGTATGGCCCAGTGGGTCTTCAGGCTCCCTCAAAGTCCCAGGGGAGAAAACAAAGTGAAGGAAGAGCTTCTGCTGGCCGTTGCAAGGCTTTTCTTCCACATTTCACCATCGATTTATCAAGTCCATTCAACCACGATAAAGAGTATCTCCTACTAGCAGAAATCGGCCCCATGCATTTACTCTTCCCATAATATAGTTGGAATAATTCTCTGGCATATGTAAATTGGGCTCAGTGGAACAGAGTCCAGGCAGCTAACTGCAAGGGGCGAGAAGTGCTGTGTTCTACAGCATGAACCCATTGCATAGAAATGGGAAACTGAAGTATGCAAGCTAGTAGCAAGATGAAGTGTGCAAAGTAAAATTTTGGAGATGGCTATTTGACACATCTAACCAAAAACATTCATATTTTCTCTGCTCTGGTTATGTTATTATGAGAGCAAAGCAAAATTTTGGATTGTTCAGAAGAAATAGCAAAGGATTCTCTTTAAAAGCAAGATTTTCCAGTCCAGTAAGGACCATTATAAAGTGAAAAAATGGGGAAATATCTAAAGTAATGGACTTAATAAAGCTTTCCCCCCCCCCAAAACAAATTGCTGAAATCCCATTCTAGATTTTTCCCACTCACGCAACTGTCGGTTAAAAAAATAATTTCCCATATTAAAAAGCAAGGGTATTCTGGGTTTTCTGTCTAGTCTTTGTATTCTGAACTGTCTAAAGCACAAAAAGTTAAATTCATTCTGATTCGTTGGCACTCTTAACTTATTGAGCAGCATGGATTGGAAGTATCAGTAATCAGAGAAATGTAAGGAGGCCAAGGCTGTCCATTTGTATGTTGACAACCCACCCAAGATGTGAACCAAAGAGTGAAAGACTCTTCCTTTAACAGTCTAGGCCAGCCTTTCTCAACTTTTTGACCCTGGAGGAACCCTTGAAATAGTTTTCAGGCCTTGGAGAACCCCTGCACTTTCAAGCTCAAATATAAGCCTGAAGTTACAAAATTATTATTTTTGTTTCATGTGTAGGTCTGTATATACACATTAACAGTGTTCTTAAACTAAAAATAAAGAATGAAACTTAACTCTTCAATGTGAAGTTGCCTGAATTTGAAATAATTTTTTAAATGAATCATGATCTCCTAGGGAACTCCTAATGACCTCTTGCAGAACTCTAGGGTTCCACGAAACCCTGGTTGAGAAACCCTGATCTAGGCTATAGGCTCAATATAGTAATGGTACATGATGAGGGGCAGTGAACTTTTTAAAGTTTATATTCTCAAACTGTGTTTGGCTTCTTTATTGATTTATGATAGCAAGCAATAAACAAACAAATAAATCAGCAGTTACAATTCTCAGCATGAACAAATAACTAAACAGATTGCAGATTAAAAATCTGCAAGTAAAAAACAGATGATCTGTTTCATATCAACGTGCGCAGGAGATGAGTAGCGTGAATATGAACTTAATGCAACAAGTATAGTAAATGAGTCAATGGAGTAAAACTGACTATGGTATATTCCTGACTCAATGGCAGCATCTAAACAAACACAGAAAGGCATTAGAGCTTGCTAGTATGAGTGATTGTATTGTGGCAAAGTAATGCTATAGAGATAGTTGGAGGTCTCAAAAGGGCTTTGAAAAAGGTTGAGGGACTAGGTGGGAATTTTAGATGTATTGCTCTGTACAGTATATCCAAATCAAGGACCCTCTGTTTGATTTCCTGTATACAAATCCAAATGTTATTAAGTGTGGCCAAAAAAGTGTGGCCTCAAATCCAAATGTTATTAAGTGTGGCCAAAAAAGAAAAAGTATTTGACAATAATCACAAATAAGATTAGGCAGTGACTCACCTCAAGAAGAAGTTTTTCTTAGCCAATTTCAGGCAGCGGATTATAATTCAAGCTGCTACAGAAGAGACATCATAATCCTAACCAAAGGAAGGTGTTTGTAGTGGAGCAAGGGACTTGAAATAGATTACTAGTAAAGTTTGACTGAGTGGCTTTAACATGTGGTAGATCAGAGTAAGCATAAAACTGGGCATAAAAGATTCAAAATATTTGCATTGAATAGTTTGATTGCAGTAGAAACTGATAGGTTCCTGTTGCAGCTGGGAAATTTAATAATTGCTTAATAATCGCAGCTGTTTGAGCCTGGGCTGTGACCGTATGAATTCGATGTGTCCAGGGAATGCAGATTGGAAGAAAATACCGAAATATTTGAACACCTTTACCTGCACAAGTTGAAAACAATTAATTTCCTACTAATACTGACAGTATCTCTTACTAGAGAAGAGCACCTTTGTTTTGGAGTAATTTCTCTCCAAAACCTGCTCTAGGTTTTGCATAGGACAGCATTTAAAAGGCAGACAAATCAACTACGATCACATACTGTATCACATCAAGCAATTGTTTGTTGAGTAGGGATATAGTGACCCAGTTCACACATAATACTAAAACATAAATCAGGATTTACAGGCCACAATGGCTGAGATCACACATCATTTTAAGACAAAAGCAATAAAAGTATATGATAGTTTACCAAAGCTAAACTATTAGTGTTTTCAGATGACTTGGCTACACATCTGCTAAATGTATGGGTTAGAAGTGGTTGCTGAATGTATACAATTGCCGTTCAGATAGGAAACATGCACCCAGAATGCCTAATAATTAAAGCAAACAATGGTGAGGATGACTTGCTCTTGGAAGACCAAATAAATTGGATGGTGAATATATAACTTAGCTTTTGTTTTCCCACTGTAGAGGGCATTGCCCTGCTTACATAATTCCCTGAGTTTCATTGTTTACTACTATTTTAGGAGTTTACGCTTAATCCTGTACAATTTCAAGTCATAAAATATAATATGGCTTTCTCTTTTAACATCATATTAAAAAATAGGTTGTATAAGGACATAAGAACACCAGTGGATGAAAAAAGCTATGATTATCATGTTTATTTAGAAATCTGATAATACACTATATGTTATTATTTAAAAAATGAACAAGATTCCATTCAAAGAAACATGAGAACACACAGTTACATACAATTCAGGATATACACTTTGCATTTTCCCATCCATCACATAATACAAATGCTTCCAAATTTCCAAGGCCATTCATTCCATAATCCTTTGCTGTATCCTGTCTTGTCATTTTTATACACAGAATTTAAGGGCAGAGACTACTGACATTGTTTGTGGTTATAGCTTCGATAAATTGTGTTGCAGGACATGAGGAACAGCTAAAACAATCCTTCATTCTTGCCACAGATACTGTCTCAGTAATTTTATACCATGAAAAAAGGCCAGCAAAAAAGATGATGATTTGTATTCATTTTGAAGCAATGTACTCCACATCAATGAAGCTAAGGTACCTCTCTATACAGTCCTTTTCTTCAATTCGAATTTAGACCTCAGGCAGAGGATCTCATGGTACTTACTGCAAAGGCATGAATTCTGAACCTTCAGTGCTTGGGCTAAGAGAGTAAGACTATTTAGGAATCCCTCTGAGTTCATGAATCAGCCACACAGCCATACTGAGCAACATCAAAGAACCTGATTGATGAGCAGCTGCTAAAGGAGTTGGGACATACAGAAGTAGTGTGCTGATACCCAGGGTGACCTGCAAAGGAGCAATGTATCAGTGCTATATCAGAAATAACCTGAATGCACAGCACACTTCAGAAGTGTTCAGAAGACCTCTACATCTGTTGATCTTACCTCTGTACACTATATAGACAGCATTACAAAACAACCTTATAACTAATTAGGTGTTAATTAGTTTCTGTGATTCATTCTCTTATACTTTTTAACCCACATGCAAGTAAAAGGGACAACTGCAATAGTAATTTACCCTGTTCTTCATGAAGTAATGCTTATATAGCTTTACCTTCTCTGGCAGTTTCTCCCAATTATGACATGGCACAGTCTCATTGCAGCTCCATCCATCCATCCATCCATCCATCCATCCATCCATCCATCCATCCATCCATCCATCCATCCAAACTTTTAGCTCAAAGTTATATGAAAAAAGCTGGGCTGTATAGGGTCATGGTTGCTATAACTCTACTTTAAAGTCCCTGATTCAATTATCCAAGATAAATCAGTTTGCTATAAGTGCAAGTTCTCTGGAAGAAGGGCAGTTTATCATTCAGCTCAGAGAACACTACTTCCCTGCTAGCTGGAATTTAAATGGGTGTATTAATGAGAAAACAATACCTGAAGATATGCTACCGTCAGTAAGGAAGCAAAGGCCATTCTAGTTCTACGTGGGAGTGCGATCTTCCTGGAAAGTAGGTAGACAGTTGTGATGGCTGCAACTGAGGCAATGCCCTAAAGGAAGAAAAAAACATATTAAAACATCTTCCAACAACCCCACAAAAGCCTCGGAAAGGTCCCATTTTGCAAGGCAAGCAGTCCTGCTTTCAATGGGAAGCAAATGGGTAGGAGAACAAGCATTAGATACACTGATCCATTCTGAGCAACTTTCAAGCCCTGTCTTCTCCTATACCTTTTACTAGGTCAACAGCAGTTCTTCAGGCTCAGGTTATAGTCTCCACTAGGCTCTTCTCTTATAGCCTTATTAACTCTTTCATAATTTTTATATTCAAATCCTCCTAATGGGTGAGTTTTCCAAAGATCATGGTGGTATTTGTAATAATGTCGTTTTAAGGGATCATGCAAGCCATACAACTGAGCCATCAGTTTTACTATCTTTGCAAAGATGGTCTTTCCAAGAATTATACCTGATATTTTTTTAATTACAGATGGCAGGAACTGAAATTAGTATTGTTGGTATGTAAAAGCTAATGCTCCATCCAGACTGGTACAATTCATTCCCATAACCCCAGTTTGTCATTTAAAAAACTAATCAGCTAATAGAACTATTAGTTCATAGCATAAAGGCCGTGAAGCATACCAGGATTCTATGATCAAATTGCACTGTTGTGGGATTCTCAAATATGTTCTTTGCCATTGGGGAAAAAGCAAGGAGATCATCAGGAATCCAGCGTTCTCCCATCTTAGGAAAGGAATTATATACAAGACCAGCATCCAGTCCAGCCACAAATGCTCCTACAGTTTCAGAGAAGAGAGGTTGATATACCTGAAGGCAGATTTTCAGTAAGACTAACTATATGAGATTTAAAGTCCTCGAGATGATAAGTTTTTATCCCTAGACCATGTAACATTTCCCAGCTCTGTAATACTGTCCTTCAGGAGAAGGCATTTAAGGACTTTTGTGTCAGAGAAAGTGCAAATCTTATCATGGACCTGAAGAAAGTCCTCACAGTAGATGCTTTTCCCTATCTCTCCCCCTTCCCCCCAAATTTAGTGTATCAGTAACAGAGATTTACCTGAGAGCGCAGTGAGAAAGATGAGTCCTGATGTTCCATAAGCAAATCTTCTCAGGCGTAGCAGTTGATGGATTTTAGGTAGCTATCAAAACACAAGTACTGTAGGTATACGGAGTAATCCTTTCATATATTCTACAGAAAAGATCTTACAAAAGCCACTTACCTTCTGATTACATTCCCCACATCTGCCTCCTGGCTAAGCCTGTATAGGACATACTTGCCATATCTCTTCCCCATTCCAGGTACAACTGTTGCTTAGGATTATGATGCCCAACCAGTATTCAAGATACAAGCCTTTTCCAGTCCCATATTTTACACACCTTGTATTGCGGTAGCAACAATGATAGCCCAGTCCACAAGCTGTAGCAGTAAAGAACAAGAGCAGATCCCAGATGCGCAGTTAGACGGTACTGACTGACCCGAGGGATATCGTAAGAATCTGGCTTTTCCTCTAATCCACTTTTGACCATGTACCAGCCCAAAAGACCCTGCAAAAATAACAAAATAATTAAACTGAAACAAAATTCATTTCTTTTCCTGCTAGTATCATATATGTTACATGCAAAGGAACATCATCTGACAATTTCAAAACAGAGATCCAGGTAATTAACCATCTCATCTTTCCCCATACTAATCAGGAAAGGAAGTCCTTCAACTTATAGCAAGAAGCTACAGCTGGTCCAGAATGTGGTGGCACAGCCAGAGATGACAGTGTCACAGTATATGCACATGTCCCCACTGCTTCATGAGTTGCACTGGTTACCAGCTGGCTTACTACCGGTAAAACCCTTCATGGCACAGGGCCTCCTACATGAGGGACTGCTTGTCTCCAAAATTTTTATGCCCATCTGGTGAAATCAGGCAGAGTGGGCATGCTTTGGATCATGTTGATTAAACAATGTCATCTTGTGCAACCCAGGAAATGTGCTTTCTCTGTTGCCTGCCCTCTGAAATGACCTTCCATCAGAGATCCATACAGCTCCTACCTTAATGATTTTCAGGAAAGTATTAAAAACTTGGCTGTTCTCCCAGCCCTTGAGATAGGATGGTTGTGGAGTCCCTAATTTTTTGAGGTTTTGCTATTGAGTTAGCCTTCCAGTCAGTTGTGTTTTCTTGATATATGTTATTGTTCTCTTTTGATTGTAAGCTACCCAGAGTCATAAAGGAGTTGGGCAAGTTTCAAAATCTTCGAATTTAAATAAGTAAATAACAGGAGAAAGAATCATCTTCACAGCCTGACTCCTTTCTTCCTTTACAGCATAATCATCTCAAGCACAACTGTCTCAAGCTTCTGCAAGGCTACCATACATCACAGTCCTTGGCTCACATAGAGATCAGCACCAGCTCTTCGAATGTTCAGATATAACTACTTTTCATTGCCTGTCTCAGTTATTTTAAGAACACCCACAATCATTTATTTCTAAATAAATGGCTATTCCTACCTGAAAGCAGACAAGCCCACAGAGAGCTACGACATGACCCTTCAAGGATTGGCTCAAGTAGCCCTTTCTCCAGAAGTAGGCTGCTGGAAGGATGTAAACCAACCCCACCAGTCGCCCCCACATACGATGTGAGTACTCCATGTACCAGATGAATTTGAACTCCGTCAGCGTCATGTCATGGTTCAGGCTGTTGCATCAAGGATTTTTTTTTCAAAAATAGGGGGAAAAAACAGCAACAAAGTTTAATACTTTATCTCTAATTTTCAGCTCAACTTCCCTCAAAAAACAGCTGCCAAAGTCCCCCTTGCCCCCCAACTTGTCTGTTGCTGAAAGAGAGCCAAGCTAATGGTAGAATTCCTCTTAATTGAAATTTAGTTTATAGGAACCTTAACACAAATCATACTTACATTTTAAACTCTGGAAATTGCTGGTATTTTTGGAATTCTGCTTCCCATTCTTCCTGTGTTTGAGGAGGCTTCATCTCCCGCACTAAGTGCCAGTCAACCATTGAAAGCCCAGATTCTGTCAACCTTAGAAAGAGAGCAACTCTTTTATTTCCCCTGATAAAACTATTTATCACGGAAGAAGCTCCTTTCAAGTTGAAATATAATAGACGTGCCTACCTAGAAAAGCAGAGTTAGAACATAACACAACAACTTAGAAATTGATGCAGAGACACGGATAGATGCAATGCAGATGGGGGAATGTACACACACATATTAGTGATTAAAAAAAATGGGTAAGATATGTATACGTATCAAAAAAATAATGAACATACTTCACAGGTTTTCCAGGGAAAAAAGAAACAAGAATACTACTTTAAACTCTCTGGAGGAAGGGTGATATAAAAATGCAGTACATTTAGTTTGCATTTATAAATGACATGTTCAGCTCAAACACTATGACAAAGAACTCCTATCTCAATAAGCAAAGACATAAAAAGAATGACACAAGGACCCAAAGGGCAGGGATTTTTTTTAACACTCACTAAAAGACACTTAGAGTACATAGCAAAGCTACGAGGAAGTACCAAACAGATATTTTGTTGGATGTAGAAAGATCCATTGAATGTGGTGCATATATTGTGAGAAAAAGATGGGGAGGGGGAGGGTTGAGGATGAGAAATTAAGTCTCCTCACCTAGTTATGCCACCAAGCACCACAGCTCCAGCCACAGCACCGCTGCAGATTATGAGCCAACGCCCTATTGTTCGGTCTGTCACAGCATTGGGTACAGGTGGTACTGCCACTCTGGAATGTGAAGCTGCTTTTGAAACTGCACTGTGTTTTGCCCGTCTCTGCAAGAGCTGCCACCACCTGAGACATTGCTAAAGACAAAGAAATGAGACACATATTAACAATTCAAGCAACCCTTAATACAAATACTTGGTATGTAATATTCCATTACTGGACTGAAAGGATTACTGTTCATATAAGAATGAGAACCACTGCCATTGGAAAGATGTACTTCACAGTAAGAAATTCATTAATCTTTGCTGTATCACTAAAGGTGTCCTTAATGGAGAAACTATTGTACTTTTAAAAAAGCTCAAGAAAAAACACATTCACAAGAATTCTAACAAAAAAAGGGACACTAGAATGTCAATTGATATTAACAAAGAAGCTTAGTGCAACTTCTTATATTTTTATTGTAGAAGCTCAGTTGAGCAGCTTTTTCACAAAGAGTAGCATCCACAGCAAACAATGATGATGGCAAATTAGCAACACAAGTGCAGTAATGTCATCATGCAAATGTAAAACTTAACCATTGTGTCCCAACATCTGATCAAGTATGTAAGTCAGGGCATTTGTATAATGATATATGTACACGTGTGTTATCATTTGTCCCCTCTGGGGATGACCAAATTCACAAGTCCCTCAAGAAGAAAAGAAGCTGACAGCAAGGAACTATCATCTCTATCAGCTTCCCCAGGGGTCTTGTTGTTTTCTGAGCTTGCTTCTTGCAGACGCTTCATTACAGGGCACTGATGAGGTTGCCTTGCCTGGTAATGAAATGTCTGTAAGAAGAAAAGCAAATTCAGAGAAAAACAATAACCCAGCAATTCAATCATGAGCTACATATATTCTCGACTATCTGCCTCTCCTATTAGCAGCTGGCCAGGCGAGTCCTTCTCCTTCAAGATGGTCTACATTATAAGGCAGATCAGCTAAACCATCTATTTTGGAGATGCTGATGTTATCCAGGTTTCCTAAGCATCCTATTTCTATCACAGCCAGCCATTTTAGGAATTATAAAATGCTAAGAACTGGTAAATTTTCTTTTTCATTCGTACTCCATTTCAGCTCCGTGTTGTACCTTTTTGGATCAAAAACCTAAGACCAGGTTCTGTCTTGTTTTTGCTATCTGATAAGCTGCTTTCAGTGTTGAAGAGCAGAGAAATAAACACTTTAAATAAGTAAAAAAAATTTTGGTTTACTGAAGTAAAGCTTTTTCTCTTGTTTTTTTACAACAGTGAAAACCCAGTGACAAAGGAAGTGCAGGTCCCATCCAAAGGATGTGTTTGAATAAATCAAGGCTGTCTATTCTCCTGGGAAACAGCAGTACATGAACTGTAACAGCAAGCAAGCCTCCCTGCATTCCCTTAGTCTACTTACATTGAACAATATATTAAGGACCCGTATGTCACCCTAAGTATCATAGAATCGTGAGCCCATGCTGCTTTACAAATTATTAATTTTACTAGAGCTACCATATCTGGGTGTAAGACTCCATATGACCACAAAATTGCAGGACAGAGAATTTTCTCTTTGCTATTATTTAATTTTCGTCCGGATGTTTGCAGCCCAGATGTGACAGCCCTAGATTATCACATTTTAAGAGATCAGGAAATCATATTCTATTGTGCAAGTACCTGGCCAGAAGAATTTCCTTTACGAGGTGCCAGCAAAAATCGAGTGCCTCCTAGTACCGTCCGTAAAAGCATTGCTTCAAGTTACGAGGAAGTGGCTTTCCTCTACCCGGAAATAATACAACTTTCCCCGGAAACAGTGAAGTACGTTGCATTGTATCACGTGACAGTTAGTACGCGCTTCCCCGCGTGCACGACCGGGACAGGTGAGAAATGGGGGCGTGGCTTTCTTCCTTTCCCATCAGTCCCGTCAACCTCGAAATCGCCTCCGGAGCTCCCGTGTGTCGGACGTGGAATGAGGAAATGGGACCGGAAGCGGGACCCGGTGGGAGGGTGCGAGGGTGAGTGGGTGGAGGCGAAACCAGGAACGGAGGCTGGAAGGGATCATACGGGCTTGGGAAGGCGGAGTTAAAAACAGATACCGCGCATACACGCCCTTTAGTTTCTGAGTCGAAAGAAGCGAATAATGAGGTGGAGAGGTTTTGCTGGTGTCCCACTTCCGCCTGGATTTTGCTCGCTGCACTTAGTTACATCCACTCAAGAAAATTAAACGGAAAAGGCGCAGCAGATAAGGGGGCTGATGGTTTTTTTTAGAATAATCCGTTGTGTGTCTACTCAGGAATAAGTTCACTGAATTCAGTGGTTTTTGATCCCAGGTACACGCGTAACTGTGAGCAAGTTCTGCCGGGCTTGGTGGGATTTACGTATATAGGATATTACTCTATTTGAAATGATCCTTAGATGTAGAAGAGCATGATGTAGAGTAGATCAGGTTAAGTCTTTCTGCTTGGCATACTTTAAATCTTCGGAAGTGGGTATGTATCCGCACAGGTAAACCGGCATCAGCACACGTGCTGTGGGATCAGAGTTGCAAAGTGATGGAGTTGGGCGCTTCTTTCCCCCATCGCGGCTGTAGTGAAAACCACCCTCCCAATCTGCTTTCATTGAGAAAACTCACACATAGTAAAGACCTTCACTATTTTTCTACTGAATAAATAAATTGGTCTCCAGTTTCCCCGTCTGTTAAAATAATACGGTAACAATAAGGTCATATAAATAATGTTATATTTAGTTCAGGCTTGAGGTTTAGCCATGTAACTTCTAAATTACTTTTGTTTTGTCCTACAACTATTAGTATATTTCAGAGATTTTTTACCTTTTCCATAATGCAAGGCATTGCAGCATATTGTTTATGTAAAATAGTATAAATAATTAACGATATAATGCCAGAATAGTGTAGTTAAATGGCATTATATATTTCAGATGAACACAGGGATCCTAGTGCTCCAAGATTAAGAGCAGTTGTAAAATAAGCATGATT
The DNA here is from genome assembly GCF_035149785.1 of Candoia aspera. Classification (NCBI taxonomy): domain Eukaryota; kingdom Metazoa; phylum Chordata; class Lepidosauria; order Squamata; family Candoiidae; genus Candoia; species Candoia aspera. Next base: position 45,902,693 of record NC_086158.1, on the reverse strand, counting down.
CCTATGCATCCTAAGTACATATCCTTAGACTATTGTATACTTCTTTAAAATTGAAAGAGATTTATTTTGGACTAAGCATCGAATGATCTACACAGGAAGTTAGAGATGTCTTGTGGATCACCAAGCTCATGTGGGAATTTTTCCTTACCAGTCAAAAAGTTGATCATAGACAACTTTGTGAGAAACACAAAATACTTCATCAAAGTCTTGGTTGATGTTGTTGCATCACTTGTTAGCAGTCAGAGGTCAGTCTTTATGGATCTAAAATCTTTCTGCATCAGCCAAGGATGCTATGTTCATAACTTCTGTAGATGTCGGGTCTTTCCTCAACTTTGCAATTCCTGTAAAACAGCCACAATACTTCCAATTATCTGAAAAAAAAGTGAGAGAGGAACCAAAATTAGTTTTGCTTATTGTAGTAAAAACTTCTTACATGGAGAAAAATGTGGATCTTTAATAAGCAAATTATTATTGGTATTCGCTGCCCCCCGGCGCCCCCATCCTAATTCTTTTTTTTGTGCTTTAGGAAAATCTTTCAGCATTACCTTTCTATATGTAATTATCTTAATTATTACATGTAATCACTTACATGAGCATGTTGAGGTATTTTCTTCAGAGGTTCATATTCATTCTACCTTCAGAAGTGAGGTGGCTGAAGATAGAGTCTTCTATTAAACTTTTAGCTTTTCAGTAATAATCTCAGTCTGTTGTTCTAACTAATAATGTGGACAGAATTTGACTAGTAAATGGAAATCTAGGAACCTTCTCGTTCTGAGTTAATGCCTGGGTTAATTACATAGATTATATGCCTGGATTAATTACATGGAAGAAACACTGAAACCTACAGCAAGGACTGGATCTTGAGATATATCATCTTTTTCATAAATAGTCTTACCCTTTTCTCAAAGGCAGAGTCCAGTTGCCCCATAACTCCTGCTTTATATTTCTCTTCTAGGAATGGCCAATGGTTTTCTCATGGAAGTATGTGTTGATTCAGTGGAATCTGCCATTAATGCTGAAAGAGGAGGTAATCCCATAAAAATAGAAGTTGAAGATACTGAAGAGTCAAAGAGGAGACCTACCTCTGGGGGACATTGGCTAAATGCATTGCAAAAAGCTGTAGGAAGCTGTTTTGGAAATCCTTTTGGAGAGAAGGGCAAGATGTGTAATATTTTAAAGTGTGAAGCTATGTATTCTTTTTAATATCTTCAATTCGTTTATGTGCTCTATAAGACAGGCAAGATGCAAATTTATATGAATTGATGACAATTCATATATGGCTATTTTACAGTTTCTGACTTGTTCTGCTTTAATGTGTTGAATCAGTTCCACAGCAAATCATATAGAATACATATTCACTTTTTGAAATTACACATTAATACTTAGAAGTCCAAATGTGGAAATTAAATAGGGTCTTTCCTTCTAACTGCTGGTTTAGGAATGCCCAGAAACACCCCTATCTGTTATAGCAAACAATGTATTGCTCTTAACATCTGCTTTCAAACAGTAGATCTGTATCTTTTGCAGGTGCTGGTCGCCTTGAATTATGTGCCAATCTGATGGAGGGAGGAACTACACCAAGTATAGGTGAGTTGGCAAGCTGAATCTAGTCCCTCAGACTTTACAGTGATGAAAATTGATCAGTGCTATAAAATGTTGTAAACTAGACCTTGGTCTATAGCTCTCCAACCCTCAGATAAAAAGACAGAGATTACTTTTGTAACTGAAACAGGATTGTTACAACATTAGCGGTGTTTTACCTTTTTCAAGGCAGGCTAACACTTTTTTATTTTTGTTTGTATACTGTTCTTCAACATCCCTTTTACTTCTCAACCTCTTCAGGAAAAGGTCAGAACTTCCTTTTTTTCTTCTGAAGCAGAATTGAGGATCTAGCTCTGTCGGGTTGGCATAATTCTTTTTGTGATACTGTGGTTTACTTTTTTGTCATATTCATAGACTGCCCCAGCTCTTAACTGATATTGTACCTTACATCTTTTACCGCTTATAGGTCTTTTGCAAGTAGTGAAGCAGTGCACAAGGGTCCCCATATTTGTGATGATCCGCCCCCGTGGTGGGGATTTCCTCTATTCTGACCGGGAAACTGAGGTCATGAAAGCTGACATCCAGCTTGCCAAGCAGCATGGCGCCGATGGGCTGGTATTTGGAGCGTTGACTGAGGATGGGTATGTGGACACAGAACTCTGCACAGCATTGCTTGGTGAGAGTCTTGCTTTCCTTAGGATTTAAATCCTTAGGATTTGATTGCTGTGACCATAACTGTAGTAAATCCAAGGCTCAGACAGGAAAAAACAATTGTCTCTTATAGGTACAGTAGATGTTATGACCCCCATACCTTATTGCTTGGTAGAAGCAGCCTCTTCTTTTGAGCTGTGATGGATGTATAGTTGAAGTATGATTATAGGAAAATGAGAATAATGTACTTAATAACCTCCCTGTTCACTTTGGGAAGGGGGTATCCTTTATTATTGGAATTAACCCATTTTTCAATTCTTTCTCATCTTCTTTATTGTACAAGATGGATTGCACTATTGTGTTTTTTCTATTGTTGTTTAATCCAAGGTCTCATATTTTCAGAGAAAAATAAGTATTGTATATTTCCCAATTGCTCATAGCCCTGAAAGACTTTTCAGCTGGCAGCTTTCAACACCTTTAATGAACTCTGCTTATTTCATTTAGTTTTATGTTCATAATTTCTAGACTGCTCTGCATCAAAATGGATTCTGCAAATTTATACAGAACAAAAGTTCAAATATAGTACTTAAGCATAGTACCAATAAAAATAAACATCATATTAACTATAAAACAGAGAGAGTATGAACAATGAAGCAAAAGCAAGGCAGTTAGTTACAATGCATGGATGAATTAAAATATATTGATCTGACACTGAAAATTTGGTAATGTCATATAGTAAAGTATAGTAAAGTAATATAGTAATCCTTTAGGGGGAGTGTCACAGAATTGGTTTGATACAAAGAAGAGGCCTCTTTTTTGTGTCTAAAATTATACTGTATCTACTGTAAGAGGCAGTCCTTCAGTTATTTGGTTCTAAAGTCATTTCAAGTACTAAAACAAATGCTGATTTAATTCTGTGAATGATTAATTTACATGCTAAGGAGAAGAGTAGATGCTTCTTTGAAAATAAGATTGCTTTTCAATAGGTACATAAGCAAAATAGTTGTAAGGGATTTGATATACAAAAACTAGAGAGAAGTCTGCTATGAAAAGATGTCTTGGTAGATAAAATTAGGTACTAAAATGAAGAGTGAATACAGATTGTAGAAACAGTCTCAGGGTAGCATCAGGGTAGCATGGCTGAACTATCTGTAGGACTTGCCTTTTTAAGAAGTGTCTTTTGTGAGAACAGGGCATGTTTTCACCTCAGCATGAGAATGTTAACTATATGAGTCTTTCCTTTGCAGCTGCTTCTCGCCCTTTGCCAGTCACCTTCCACAGAGGTGAGTTTCATAGCTCAGAATGAGGACTGGGAAAGTGTAGGCACAGGCATTGTGGCCATGCCAGTTGGGATTTGTGAGGATGTGGTCTGGGGTTGCATGTCAGTGCTGTCTCCTTTCAGCCTTGCTTTGAGCCTCTAATACCTAGATCATAAATCATTTATTTATTTATTTATTTAGTCATATTCATTCATTCATTCCAAAAATGGTTGTGCTTCCTAAGTGGTTAGACTTTTCTTATTAGATGATTTTTCTATACAGACTGATATGTTCCAATGCAGCTTTTTTTCTTTTGAACATTAAAGTAATTATTTTAAAACGTTTAAGGAATAAAATAAATGACTACATAAATTAAAAAGGAAGAAAGTGAAAAAGGACCTAATGGATGGAAAATAAAATATCAGTAAATAAACAGAAAATGTATAATTGTTATAAAATTTAAAATTCATTATTTCATTGCTTAAATAATTAATTGAATATATAAAACTAGACTCATTATATCGAGAAATAATTGAAAATCACTACAAAACTCTAAACATTAATTATATGATTTATCTGTCTTTGCAATTATGGACAGAGTTGTATATCATCTGTAATTCTGTACCAATTTTCTCTTATAGTTTGGGGTAAAATTTATTGAATTTTTCCATAAGTTCTCCCATTGTAATGTAATTTTTGTTTTAAAATTTTGCAACCACTTTGTCATGCAGTCTTTTACTTATCCTGTCTCCATGTCATATTTTAATTGCAATTTATATATATACATCCTGATAGATGGTCTTGGTTCTGTATATGTGTTTCAGATTCTGTCATTTATTTTAAAACCTTCTTTCTTGAGGTTGTTTGTTGTTCTTCCACCAATCTGTAAATACATCAGCCACGCTAAATTTTGGCCTTCACCAAATAATTCTCGCCGTGTCTTTAGTCTTTCTAGAGTCTTGATACACCATATCCCCATACATAATTATACTTTTTGTACAGTAATTATCTCCAGAATAAAAGACATTTCAGAATAAGGCTAAAGGCAAGATCGTTGGACTTATTATTGGACTTATTATTGTGTTTCTGGAATTCCATGTTTTTATCAAGTTCTCTCTGATTATATGTCCTTTCAAGTTTTTATTTTTTTATATCCTTATACCTAATATCTGTGAAGTTCGTTGGCTAAACCAGCACCTTCTGATATGCTATTCAGGGATGTTACCCATTTGACTATCCATGACAAACAGCTTGCATGGTAAAATTTGGGAGAGCAGGTCCACCTCTATCTTTTGAATCTTATAAAAAAATTTATTTTACTCTAGGTTTTTTTTTCCCTTTCCAGATACATTTGTTCAGTGTTCTTTGTTAACCTTGCATTTTTTTATTCTGGAATTAAGATTGGCACCATTCAAAATTAAAAAGTTACCTTAGCTAATACATTCATTTTAACAGCGGCATTTGATCTTTACTGGGAGAGTTTTAATTCCCCTGCAGCTTTTGACATGGTCTGTGATCCTGTAAGAGCCATGGAAACACTGATATCAATAGGTTTTGAGCGGGTGCTGACCAGTGGTTGTGACAGCTCTGCCCTGGAGGGGCTGCCCTTGATAAAGCGGCTGATAGAACAGGTGAGCTTTCATTTCTCCCATTTTGTAATTCTGCTGATAATTTATCCTTGTTTTCTGGTAGTCCAGAATAGAGAAAATGCCAGTCAGCTGTCAGTCTGGCCTCAGATATCCGAGGATTCTATGGAAGTGGGTTATATTTTCTTTTACAAGTAAGGTTACTAATCCTCTTTTTCTTTACAGGCAAAAGGCAGGATTGTTATTGTACCAGGTAAGGTCTGTTGTGAATACCATTAGCTGATACAGGCTCAGCTTCAAGAATATATCTCCCCCATTGGGGGAGATGGGCGGTGATATAAATTTAATAAATAAATAAATAAGTAAATATGTCAATAGGACTATATTAGTTTTTGGATGAGAGTCTACTGGACTTCATTTTTTAATGAAATGCTAATTTCTTTGGAATGAGAATCTACTGGAGACATATGGTATCTTTTAAATAGCCATTTTATTTGCAAATATTCAAACAGCATAAATGGTCTTCTACAAACAAGCAACACAGCAGTTAAAGTAGCATCAGATTCCCAAAGCATCTAATAATGCAACCTCTTTCTTCTGTCTGCTTTAACTAAACTGATCGCTTGGATTCCTTCCCTCTCTTTCAATGGGAATTCTACTGGAAACTGCTTTCTATTCCTTCTCTAAACACTGGTAGGCATGGTGTATTGAATATTTCAAGCATTATTATTCTATTGTATCTCTATCATCAAGAAAAACAACAGCGATTGGTCCTTGAGGAAGAATGCTATCTAGAAGGTTTACTTGCTGGCGAGTTGCAAGTGCATCATCCATTGACATTGGTACCTGAGGTGTTCTTGAGAAATAATCCCAGGTTCAGAGCAGAGATGCCCTCTAATGCCTATAGAAAATTGGCTCTGTTTTGTGAACAGTTATGCTTAACTTCACATTTGTGACTCAGAAATGGATTATCTTGTACAGGGGGAGGCATAACTGAGAGAAACCTACAAAGAATTTTAGAAGGCTCTGGTGCTTCTGAGTTTCACTGCTCAGCTCGCTCAGCCAAGGACTCAGGCATGAAGTTCAGGTAATAGAGCAAGATCTTCCCTGCCTTAATCTCGTTTGTACTACTTAGTGTAACTTTACAGTTTGTGATCTGAATAAAAGCATCAGGAGTGTTGGACTAAGATTCATCTGTGGTTCCTAACTTCAAGTACTGTAACAAGGTAGTGTCCATTAAGCAACCATTGGCATTTTTGATATTTCAATAATGTAGCAACAGGTGGTGTTCTGATAAATACTGTGCATTGACCAAAATAAGAATAGGTTTGATGCTGTTCTTTTCCTGACTTCTTCTGGGTACACTTTCTAGATAGCATTTAATGACTTGTTGCTTTTCTTTTAGAAACTCCAGTGTTAAGATGGGAACCTCCCTCTCTACACCTGAGCATTCTATCATGGTGGCAGATGTGACTAAAGTGAGGACCCTGAATGCAATTGCAAAGAATATCCTGTAGAAGAAGAGCATATAGGACAGGAAGACCTACTGTCCTCTGACTTCCCCATTCCTTAACTATAGACATTTCAGTACTGTTTGGGTCAGTCAAACGAAGATGCCAGCGTGTGTTTTTCTCTTCTTCCCACTGCCTAGTCTTCATTCAAGGAGTCTTTTCTTTAAATATTGTGACACCATTTGTGAGCAAACTCTAGGGAGGCATGATATTAGGTAAAGATGCATTCACCACTGGGTAAAACTCCTTTTGACTTCTACTTTTCAAATAAATGCTGAAGCTGATCCACCTCACTGTAGCTCTTCTTCACGCCATGCATTTTGTCCAGCTTGGGTAGGGACTCTGGTGTTTGTTCCAGGCAGGCAAGAGAGGTGAGTATATTACGCTTCCCTTCTTAGTTCACTTTGACAGAAATTGGGATCTCTGCTTCTGTGGAATACAGGACTCAGATGGAATGTAGCAGTGGGTGAGAGATCATTCTCTTCATTTAGGGAATGGATGGATAAAGAAGCAAGAACAGCATGGGAAAACAGTGCAGTGCCTTGTAACCGACTGCAGGTTGTGATGATTTAAAGGGCTTAGATTGGTAGGGGGTTTAACTGTGTCCCATCCTTTGGGGAGGGTAGCAAAGAACCAGGAAGGCAGGAGCTAGTAGTACAACGTATACCATGTCCAGTTTCACGGGCACATTGACTTCATCTGTCACAAATGAGGAGGAAATTGGTAGGAGTCAATATCTCCATTCTAGCATGGCACTGGGAAGAGTGCAGAATTTTTTATGAAGTTTGTCTCCATTTTTCCTTGAAATGTTAGTTACAAGGGTAAACTGCCCAATAACTATATTCTCTACATGGTATAGAAATATTTTAGAAAAATACAAAATAAAAGAAAGTCAATCATAGTGAATACTGGACTAAAAAAATGAAATGGCCAAGAAAACAAAAACATCTTCTCTTGCTTCTGTAAAGACCACAGTGTGTGCCAAGCAAAGAATTCAAGGAGGAACATTCCATAAGTGAGGAGTTATCACTGAAAAGACTGTCTTTCCTACAGCCACTAGATTTGCCTTATTTAGCTAGGGAAACTGAAGGAGGGTTTGATACAATGGTCATAGGACCCAGGTTGGTAATATGGGAGATGGTCCTGTCAAATAACCTGGCCTTAAGTCATGTTGAACTTTCAAATATGAATGGACATTTTTTTTAATCTGAAGGGTTATTGATGTTTGTATTTTGATGTGTATATGTTGCCCACTAACTCCATATGCACATACATCCCATTAAAATTATTTTATCAGTTGGGTCTAGAAATGAACTGTCAGCTTGTGCAGATGCCCAAATACCAATATAATAGCATAATATAAATAAAACACAGCAAACAGTGTTCTGCAAGAATAATACTTGGAGCAAAACAAAGTCAGAAAAGTTCAATTAATAATTGTGTTTTCGTTTAACCAAGGTCACAAGAGTTTAGGAGACTCTGAGCCAAATGCTAGATTGTGCAAGTCATGCACTGTAAAAGATGTTGATAGGCTACTTGGTGCATAAAATCAACTCCTCCCTTCCCTTCAAACACAGAAGAATACATGGGGAAAGGATCATCCTCAGTGCAATGGCTTCACATTCATAGGAAATTGTCTCAAAGGAATTACACTCCACTGGACAGCCAGTTACTGATTGTGCCTTATGTCTCACCCTGAAACTGAATGCCAGCCTGTAGAATAGACATTTTTCAAAAAGATGTTGACTTTTATTTAACTAATAATTAACCAAGGGATATATTGCCTGTCCTGTGAACTCTGAACGCTTTCTTAAGAATTAAATAATGGTTTGCTCTAGGTTTAGTGATTTTATACAGAAAGAAAATCTATTTCACTGTGTTTAGTTTTTTCTGTGGTTTCTGGAGAGTGGAGAACACTGAAGTCAGTATCGCCACTGCTGGCTAGAAATAAATGCGGGGAGGGAGTGGGTAAGGAGAGAAAGAGAGCCAGTTTGGTGTAGTGGTTAAGGGCACCAGGCTAGGAACTGGAAGACTGTGAGTTTTAGTCCTGCCTTAGGCACAAAGCCAGCTGGGTGACTGTGGGCCAGTCAATTTCTCTCAGCCCTAGGAAGGAGGCAGTTGCAAACCACTTCCAAAAATCTTGCCAAGGAAACTGCAGGGACTTGTCCAGGGAGTCGCCAGGAGTCAACACTGACTCAAAGGCACAACAACAAGGAAAGAAAAAAATCCATTGCAAGTTTTTGTCTTTTTACTCTCACAGCCCCCACTCCCCATCTAATTTCCTTTGTCTTGGTCTTGAAGACATAACAGTCTTCAAACTGGATTCCCAGTGCAGAACTAATCTGCTAAAAGAGTTGTCTTTCTGTGTACATTTCAACCATATTGTCATTGGAGAAGGGGGATTTAAAAAAAAAATTATATATCTTGAGGAATTTCATCTGGGACACTTGGTTACTCTCCACTCAGATCCATTCATTTTCTGTCTCCCAAGTCTTAGGAAAATGCCAGCCAGCTCTTTTCCATAGTTCATGAGTTTGATTATAGAGTTAAAGATTAATGGCCTTTTGTTAGGTTCCTAACACTGCTTAGTTGAACATTTGGGACTTTTGTCCTGCCTGGTTTCCTGGGTTGGACAGAATAGTTGGGCAACAGTTGGAAGAGAGAACGTCAGTCATGGCAGCAGCAGCTTTGGAACGTTTCTGTGGCTCTGTTTTCTGGGTAAGTGGCAGCAGCTTCTCCCAGAGTTATTTGCTCATCAATTAGCCAGGGTGACACTGAATGACGGAATGTAGTCATGAATTGTGAGAAGATGGTTAGATAATGATAAAGCAGTTTAACTTGTGGTTTGGGATGGTGTGTATAAATTACTGATGTATAGACATAGTAAAAGACAAATGGGCACAAATGAGAGTACAGTTGAGGCATCAACAAACTCACCATATTTCCATTTTGAAACATTCATTGACCTTTCCTTATCAGTTGTTTTAATTTACAGTCTTAGATGGTGGGGGCTTCAAAACCTAGTTGCAGAAAATGTTTACACTATTCTCAACGCACATTGTAACAGTCTTTTATAAATAAGTTCATTCTAAAGAAGAGAAATTCTTTATACTTTTATTAAAATTAAAATGCTTTTGAGTACACAAAGAGGAAGAAAATGGGTGATCTATTTGAGCAGAAATACAGGTGCACGTGGATGGTTGAATGTTTGATTACACACACAAAAATTCACTCTTGTAAAGATAGCATTTCAGAAAAGAGGGTTTTGCTTAACTCCAAGACGTGCTAGCTTCCTAAAGCATTTTTGATGGAGGCTGTGTTCAGATATGTTGTTCTCCTTTTATATTCTGAAATGTTATATCACACGATTGTTATGGAAGCTGCTGTGAGTTACTTTTGTGACTGAGGTAGCATACATAAATAAATGGATAATTCTGATTATTTCATGTAACTCTCAGCTTCAGGAATATTGGGAGGAGTATACCACTGTTGTATTTTGTAGTCATCCAGATTTATAGTTCAGTTTTACAAGCCCAGACTAAGTAACAAAAAATCTCCTCTGATTTACTGCATTGGGATTGGCATAAAGTTGCCTCTATATAAAATCCCCCCCCCCCCCAGTATTTTTAAGACATTGCTAGGATATAGTGTACATCACAACCCAGTCATGGACATTTCAACTAAGGTTGTTTGCACCATTCCCAGATCAATTCTACATTTTTATGATTCCACACAATCTGGCCTCTTCAGTAGAGCCAATTTACGGATCAGCTGTCAGGCAAGAGGAATGGCTGTTTGTTTTCTTGTCTAGGAACCTGAATGTGATCTTGAAAGGAGCTGTAAGGACAATGCTGCCCTGCCAACTTTGGCAGCTTTGCCCCTATCCCCTACCCCCAGCTTAGACAAGGAAGCTGGGATGCAATTTACAAGTTTTTATTAGTTTTGTGCTTAGGACTTCTGTTGCTGCAGATTTGCAGCAGCTTATGCAGAGCAGTGATTTTCAGTTCTTATTCTCAACATATCTGAGTTAGCTAAATTGAAGATGAACAATCTCAGATAATTTTCAAATTGTTTTTGAGGGGCTGGGAAGTGGTAAACAGTAATGATGTAGAAGTGCTACATCATGGAGGTCAACCCTCAGATGTTCAATATTGGGCTGTCTCTCTTTGTCCCTATGTTGTGAACATTCACATCCTTCCCTCTGCTGAGCCTTGGAGCACTTGTCTATGCTTTCCAATGCTGTACTGCTGCTGTGAATGTGTAATGGTGGTTCCTCTTGTAATGTCTTGGTGAGTCTGTCTGTCTTGGGATGAGTCTTGATCTCTTGTCCCAACTGAAAGCAATGTAAATGCTATGTTATATGAGGACATTACTTTGTGTGCATCCCAAGGTTTTAACTCTTGCCTGGGGAAATGGCTGAGGACTCAAAGGAGTAGAGTTGCTGTGTCAGAGAGGATGCTGTGGAATTATTCTGATGTTTTACATTATGAGGTAGGCTGTGTATGCTGAGGTGACCAGTTATTATCATACATATTTGTTTATATTTCAAATTTTGTCACCACCCATCTCACTCAAAGGCAAATATACCTTGCCTTTCTGTATAAACGCTCAAGGTAGCTTAAAACAATAACACATATCCTATTGTAGTGAATTCATTCTCTCTCTAGTAATGTGAGTGGCTTGTCTTCATCACAAGGAGTAATCGTATGTGAATTATAATATTGTTCTGGGGGCATGTCTGCCATTTTTATGGCTCCTTTTTATAGTTCTATGTCTCTCCCCCCACCCAAAATAGTTATTTTGCTCACATTATTAATGGCTTCCCCCACACCATAATTGGACCAGGAAGATTTGTGATCCCATGCAATATGATTGTTTGTTGGTCTGCCTTGTTGGAATTATTGTATTCATTTTTATCATAGTTTATAGTTTGTGTTTGTTCTCTCTGCGTTTTAGTTGTACTCTTCCCTGAGTTGTTTTGAGAGGGTGGCTATACAAGCCAATTAAATAAATAAATAAATAAATTATAATTTTTGTACCAGATTGCTTTGATAATCTAAACCACATGGTGAAAACAAACAAAAAAGACAAATATAAGGCTTTCCCCTCTAGCATTAGGATGAGATTGGCATGGGATGAATGTGGTATGGGCTGCATGGGAAAGTTTAACTGTGGTGCCAGGTCTTTTTTGTTTTAATGTTTTTATTTTATGGTTGATATATATTGTTTTTATTTTGGGGTTGTGAGCCGCCCAGAGTTTGGTTCAAGATGGGAGGCAATATAAATGTAGGTGGGTAGGTAGGTAGGTAGGGTTCCCACTTTATTTTGAAGATGTCTTTTATTCTGAATATGTTTTATATTTTGATTATTTTTAAGGAAGAGAATTTTACTTGGATAAAAATTATCTCCTTAAAATAATTAAAATGTAAAATAAAATATTGCCAGTGTCACAATCTTATAAACTCTAGTAGATCTTTTGCTTTAGATACTGATTTAGAAATGGTTGTGATAGACTTCCTGAATTCATCACATGGAATGCTATTTTGGACTGCTGCTGGCTATAGCAAATACTGCTATCTTCTGCCCATTTACATGCCACAGTGCCATTTAAGGAAAAAAATAAAGTCAGGTTTAGTTCAGGAGTTAAGCATAATGGATTGGATCCAATCTAAAGTTATTGAATTTTGGCCCAATTAAAATCAGTGGGACTTGACAAATGAGTTCCACTGATTTTAATGATATTTAAATATTGTCAGTTACTGTAAATTATTACCTTAATAATCATTGTATAGTAATGTCTAATTGATAAATAAGAATGAGAACTGCTGTTAGCTGCTATTTGCCAAATAAGTCCAACCCAGTGTCAGTAATGGTGTTAAGCATCTATGTTTAGAAAAGTACAAACTTAAAAAGTTCTCCAGTGTTACTTCCGAACATGAGTTTACAATTCAGTCATACTGTTTGATATAAAGGGCAAATACAAGAGGATGTGAACCAGTGAAGAATTCTGAAAAGATGTTGTAGGAAATGGAAATCAATGTTGAAATATTGTTCAGCTACATTATGCTGAGTTGTAAATCCTTATTGTTATTGACTTATTACCTGAATAGCCAAATCTAGACTGCAGTAATTGCCATATTTATTGTCAGAGCAGAGACATAATGGAACCTTGGGAAGAGGTGCAAGGGACAGACTTTTTTAATACATTGCCTAACAATGTATAATAGCATCAACTTACTTTGCTTCTCTCTTGTTACTCCCAGAATTCCTCTTTCCTGGACCACAATGACGCTGATCTGCCCCTTTGCTTTGAGCAGACAGTTCTTGTCTGGATCCCTCTGGGCTTCCTTTGGCTCTTTGGCCCGTGGAAACTTCTTCCCATGTGCAAATCTCAGCTGAAGAAATCATCTGTCACAAGGCTGTATCTCATAAAGCAGGTAGGAGAGAAGATCATTTCCCAGAGTTTTTCAAACAGTAGAAGGGAAGCAGACTCAATTTAAAGAGCACCGTAATTCCCCTGAAATAGATGAGGTGTTAGAGATATGAGAAAACTCCAAAAGATCACTTAAAATGTTATATGTCTCTCTAACATTATAGTTGTATGTATATATGTTGCCAAATTATTGTTCTTGTTTTAAAAATGTCTTCTATATAGGTAATTGATCTACTGCATGTGTATGGATGTCTGTGATGATGAAATATAGATCTAAATGTAACTGGAAAAAAAAAGGAGGAAGAACAAAAAAAAATTAGAGATGTGATATATCTAGAGTTGCCCTTAAACCAGCATTCTTTGATTTGCTAATTAATGTTAAGTGTTTTCACAAAAAAATGTTACTAAAATGTATCTTATTGAAATGACTTGTTCTATGGCTTTACTTAATTCAGTTTTGTAACAGCCTTGACTGTAATGGAATACAGCTGTAATTACATGTTTTTGAGTGGTTTTTAAAAAGCAAAAGCAATGAAAGGTTAATTTATACATTGCGCTTAACTGTGTCTGATGGAATGAAACCTAGTTACTGGAAGCTAGCCAAAAGTACAAGTTGTATAGTATTTTTAAAAATTGCTGTCTATAATAACGAATGACATTTGCTGAAACTGAAGTCTAGTAACTGCCTTTCTAAGGATTGGCTCTATTATATTCACATTCAACTTTAGCTTTATTAAGTGCATTCCAAGGGGCAATGTTATTTTGTGTGGCTTTAGAAAGATTTCTTTGAGTAAAACATCTCAAATCCTGTTCTTAAAAAGCTAGGGTTAGGGTTCAATTTAACTCTAACATTATTACATTTGCTGCTTGCTGAAAATTTTTGGACCCTGTTTTGAAGAGGAAATCTCTCTGGCCTGATTCCCATAAAATTTAATATTTAATTAGTTTACCTAAGGAGAAAACATTGTGGAAGCTGACAAGCTTTGCTTGAGCAGCTACTAAACAGAAAAAGGAGGCTGTGTGGACCTGGATGGGGAAGAACCATTTGCAGTTCAATACTACCAATACTGAGTAGCTATGAATGTTAGGGCCTCCTGCATCTGAGGACTTTCCACCTATAGTCTTTGATGGAGTAGTGCTTCCCCATTCAAGAGTCTTGTACAATCTGAGGATTCTCTTGGACTCACAGCTCCTACTCAAAGAGCAGGTGGAAGCTGTGGCCAAGGGGGCCTCTGCAGTCCATCTGGTGTGCCAGTTGCACCTCTTGCTGAATTGGAAGGCCCTTTAGACAGTCATTCATGCCCTGGTCACCTCACTACCACAATGTGCTTTACTTGGGGCTGCCCTTGAAAAGCACTCAGAAGCTTCAGTTGGTCCATAATGCAGCAATGCAGGCAGTGATGTGACACCTCTGCTTCACAAGCTGCACTGGTTGCCAGTATGCTTTTGGGTGCAATTCAAGGTGCTAGTCATCACCTACAAAGCCTTACATAGCATAGGACCAGGTTATTTGAGGAACTGCCTATCTCCCATGGTTTCTGCCTGACTGGCATGTGCCAGCAGAGTTGGTGTGCTTCAGGTTCCTTCGATCAAACAGTGCCATCTATTGGGACCCAAGACACATGCCTTCCCTGTTATGACACCTACTCTCTGGAATGAGATCTGTATGGCTTCCACCCTGTTGGCCTTCCATAAAGCCTTGAAGACCTGCTTGTTCTCCCAGGCCTTGGGTTAGGATGGATGGACCCCCTTGTTGGATATGTTTTTGTATAGAACAAGTAGATCCCATCTTGTTTTGTTTTGTTGTTGGGTTTTTATGGTTTAATATATTGTGGTTTAATATATTGTGAGTTGCTCAGAGTCAGTTTGAAGTAGGGTGGTGCCTAAATAGAAATAAATAAATATTTACACAGCTGCTGTATTAGGCTGTTTAACTTTCATTTTAATTACGTTTGACTACCATCTTACCTAGAATTTGTATTGTTAGTCATGACTTATAGTTGGAACAAAACAGACTGACTGACTGACTAAAGCCTAATTGGCTGGCTTCATGCAACATTAAGCAAAACCAGACAAAATCACATTGTGGCTTAGTTTGATGTATAGACACACCAAGTCTTGTGTTAGTTTTCACCAACCAGGTGTCATATTGAGCTTTTACTGCCCAGCATCTCTATCTATATAGTCAGTAGATAAGACTGTTGAGGATGTTGGTGAACTTACTCTCATGCATCTGAAGATACAAGTTGGAGTTTTTGTCGGAGCAATTATAGAACATGTTATACAAATAAGCTAATTAACTCTCCAGTGGACAAGACACATTGAGGTACTGCTGGAAAAACCAGTGGGCCGTAATATACTTTCTGGTTTGTACTAGCTGTCCAGTTTTGGTTGCAGTTAGCAGATTTTTGACTAATCTCAGAAAAGCTACATAGGGTTGGACCTGGTTAGTATTGGATTTCTTGGACCACCGTGAATTCTCAGGACTGTAGGTTAGACTGGGAAGTTTTTTAAAAAAAATATAGAAAAAGGCAATTGCAATACAAAGCTGTTTTGTTGTCAGCTATCTGAACATGCCTGTGGTAGTCACCAAGAACCAAGCTCAACACACAGCAATCTTTAAGTTTGCTTTTATGTAGCAACTTCCTCTCTTTGATGCTTTGTAAACTTTTTGAAAACTTGTTCCTTTGCAACCTAATGGGCAGCAATCATTAATGAGTAGTAATTTGTGTCACTCTTTTCCTTTAATCAGGTGCTGACTCTGCTGCTCTTACTTACTGCATTAACTGAAGTGGTTTTCATCATTGTTGAAGACTCAGGGAAGCTGCAGTACTCGACCTTTAGTAATGGAAGACCTGCTGTCCAGTACACAAATCCTGTACTCTATTCCATCACTTGGGTGAGAGTCACTTCTTGCCAAACCTTTACTCTCTGTGAGGACAAAAGCGTTCTTTATTTAGTTTTCTCCCCAAGTTGCCAACTCCAGACTGACAAATTCAGCCCCAGTCTATTTCCATTGTCTTAGACTTGTACTCATTAAAAGTTTTGGGAGTGGATTTTCATTAGGCCAATGTTCCCCAGTGTGGTCATTTGTATCATGATGGAAGTTTTGATCCAGCACATTTAATGGCATGACATTAGACAAGACTGCATTAGAGGAAAGGGCAGGGGAGGAAGAGTCAAACACTTTTCCCCAAAGTATTGCATTTGAAATTCTCAATCAGTTTTCTGGGTCTGGTCATTTTCCTTTACGATATTTAATAAAAAGACACCTCTGATTAAGAACGCATAAATAAGGTTTCACTTGCCCTTGAAGATGCTACTTTTATATTTTCACCTGTAGATCAAATAACAGCTTTGGGGTTTGCCCTGAATATATTTAAAAGGAAACAGAATAATGGGGGCAAAGCTTATTCTCCCTTCATCATTAACTTCATCAAGTCTGCCCTTTGCTTCACCCTCCTTGCAATTTCTGTTAAATGCTACTAATTAGGCATTGTACTGCTGAGCTTGTCTCAATGGAGTGTGTTTGGTGGCCCAAGAAAGTTAATCTTCAACCTGCTCTACATTAACAAGCTCCTGAGTTTATGGGGCATTTCTTTCTACTGAAGGGCTTAAGTCAATTTAGACTGATAATCTTCCTGCTTTTCTCTACACTGCAGATCCTTCTTTTGCTGATCCATGATAGCCGTCGCTTCACTGTGTGCAGAGATTCAGGGATTCTTTTCCTTTTCCTCATCTTTTCTTTGATCTGTGGTGTGTTTCAGCTCCAGACTCTTGTCCGACAAGCAGTGCAGGTGAGAAGCACAGGTAAAGAGAGAGAAAGAAAAATGGGGCAATAAAGCCTCTTTGGCAGCAGTTTTTCCTTTAGCCATGTTTCCACTGCAAGTGAATAAAATTAGTAGTCACAATCAGTTCAGCTATCCATCTATCAACTGTAGCTTATCCCATCACATGCACAGATGCTGCAGGGGTAGAGATTGGGGAAATAACATCTGTGTGAAAAAAAGGCCCAACTTGTGTTTTTCCAAGTTCTCTAGTTACCAGGAAAGATGCAAGGCAGTTTCCTTTTTTGGCACTTCCACACATAATTCCCATTTGCTTTCCTCTCTTGCAGGGCTCCATTACAGATGTTCCACATTTCAGCTTCCTCCTTGTGTCCTATGGGCTTCAACTCCTCTTACTGTCTATTTCGGTTATTTCTGACATTGCCCCTGAAATGAAGGAAGCTGCAAAGAAAGTGAGCAACATTAGTCAAATGTTTCAATTTGCAGAGTAATTGTCAAGGTGGGGAATAGTCATGGAAATTCTACAGAGGATACCTGCTTTGATGCAGCTTCCAGGAGAATAGAAATCATTTCTCCTCCAGTTCTACTGGAGCCTTAATTGCAGTTTGCCATATAACCCACCTGATGCATTGCAGGGTGGAAGTGACTTTGAAGTTCTTCTTTGGAAAATCAGTCTGCATCACTTTGTTCCCTGAATGTTTAACCTTGAGAGTTCTGCCTCCCTTACTTCACAGAACCCAGAGATCACAGCCTCCTTCCTGAGTTCCATCACTTTCCATTGGTATAACAGGTATGCAGCTCTGCTTGGAAAAAGACATGAGATGGACAGCAACAATAGGCCTGGGTGTGTGTTTTGATCTGAGGCACTGGGCAGTTCATGTCATTACAGTGTTACCCATGGTTGCAGAGACAAGGGGGTGAGTATGGATGCTGCCATTGATCAGCTACGTAGTGACTGTGGTGAAGAGTGGAGAACAATACAGTATTTCTCAAACCTCTTATCAGTTGTATGATCATGGTGGGGATGTGGATGCAGAACTTTAGCAAGATGGAAAATAGGGAAGATTCTTATTATTGCTTAGGACTGACATCCCTTGTGCCTCATAGTTGCTTGCTAAAGCTATGCAGAGTAAGCAAGATCTGCAAAGGCTGGATTTTACAGTCACAGAATTTGCTATATCTTTCAGAATGGTGGTAAAAGGATATCAGAAACCATTAGAGATTGATGACCTCTGGGACATGAGGGATTCAGATAAGACACAGCAGGTTTTTAGCACATTTGAGAAAAATATGAAGGCTGGAGTCAGAAAGGCTCAGCGAGAACTGGAGATCTGGCATCGGAAGAGGAAACTGCATTTAGCAGCCACTGACCTCACAAATGGCTTGAGCAAGGCCCAGATTCAAGATGCGTTAGTTCTGGTAAATATTACTACTCTGTGGGAAGTCTTACATTGTACTTCTGAAAAACAGCAGTGATGGAAGTGGGAGAAATCTAGCACATGAAATTTTGTACTATTTGCTGTATCTCAGTTTTAGAGGGCCTGGTGACAATAAGATTGGTTCTGCATGGGTGGTCTGGCTGGGGGACTGGAGTAGGTAGGTGCTTGATACCAAATTTTGCTTGGAACTTAGGAAGAGAAGGAGAAAAAGCACAAGAAAATGGTGATCACCGGAGAATCCAAAGACAACTCTGTTAAGCACTGGTTAATTGTTGCTATGATTCAAACCTATGCTGGAAACCTTCTGAAATCTGTGGCACTGAAGGTGGTACATGATCTTCTGGAGTTTGTGAATCCACAACTGGTGAAGTAAGTCCTTATTACAGATTTTATTTTAAGCCTCACTGATCCCATGGATGAATGGAGACTGAAGATTACTGGGATGGCACTAACAAAGTTGTGGTGTAAGATTATTGTGTCAAATACTGCTAAAGAAGGTAGATAAAAATTAGAAAATAAAATACCTTAAATATTTCCATAGTTTTTAAGGCATATCTTTATGTTGCCATTATCTTACTATTGTCAAATTCATTAGACAAAGACTAAGTGTTATTCTACGATGTCTCTTCTGCTTTTTCCAGTATTTTTGCTAAAGTATGTGATATGCTGACTAGCTCTTTCTAATACTACCCCAAGCCACCAAGCTCATATCCAATATTCCCTTTCCACCTAGGAGGTGAATTGTCATGTATTCATCATATGTTAAATAGTTCTGCCAGTAGGTGGCAAGGAGGGGCAACCTTGTAGCCCTTCAGTCTCCTTTTTAGTGCCCTCAGAGTCCCCCCTTTGCCATGACTGCTGAAAACCTAATAGCACAATTTCTCCTACCGTGATGTAGAAAACACATGAAAACTATGGGGTAAGCCCTGAAATACACACACTATAGGTATGAAAAGGAGATAAAACAAAACTTGACCCAATCCATTTCACAGCCTTCAGCCCCCAATTAACTGCAACTTTCAGCCATTAAAAAGTTGCCAATGCCTGTTACAGACTTTAAGCCTACAAAACAAATAATTTGGACACATTCCTGCTTTAAAATGTGTTCTAGGATAGCTTTGTAAGTAAGTGATTATTTCTCAGTATGTTGCTTATCTATGGTTGGAATTTGAAAACAAGTTTGTCCCAAGTTTTATAATGCAGCAATCCCATATTAATTATTTGTAGGGAATGTTTTGGGTAAGCAACCCAAGGCCATAGGGCTCCTTGTGGGCCCTACCAGCATGACTCACCTGCCTACTCTCCCTCTCTTCCTAGAAACCTCTCTGTGTTCCTGAATTTTGGTGTCAGGGTTTCTGTATGTAGGGGCCTGATTTCTCACCATTCTGAGTCAGGAAACATAGGCTTAACAAAGTTTAGAAAACAAAGAAACAACCCAACCTCTTTAAATCTCAGAAAAATAAAAAATAAAAATTGCACCTTCATCCATGTAAGTGATGTAATCTGACCCACTTTGAGTCATCACCTCGCAACACCTACTGAGGGTGTGGCCTCAGTCACTAAAAGGCTAGCCACCTTTGGTAATAGACCATGTTCCCAGAAGAAATTAAATTGGTTCCTGTATGATTTTCAGCATTAATGGGTTAATCTTTAAACTGTTTCCTGTATTAGCTAATTTGTAAGGAGGTCCCTCTGAGCTTAATGGAGTCTGTTTCTGAGCACCATGGAATATATAGTGTAGAATCAGAGATGAAGGAGTCTTGTGGGCCATTTAACCCAAAACCTTCCTTGATGCAGTTCTATGTGGGATGCTCATTGCTTGCCCTGCACAAGCCTGATTGAGGACTCCATGAAGGACAAAGCTGGCGTAGAGTCAGTAGGAAGCATTCTTGGAATGTGATCTCTGGAAGTGTATGGCATTTGGGGTGATGCTCAGGTTATCTTTTCTCACAGGCTGATGATCAACTTTGTATCTGATCCAAAGGCCTACCTTTGGCAGGGCTATGTGTTTGCAGTGCTGCTTTTTGTGACTGCATTGGTGAAGTCTTTCTGCCTGCAGCAGTATTTCCAGCTGTGTTTTGAACTTGGAATGAATTTACGCACTTCCCTTATGGCTGCCATCTACAAAAAGGTCAGCTGGGTTCTTGAATTGGTGGTGGTGGTTGATTTTCCTAATGCTGGCCAATCTCTGCTAATAGGATGCTTCCTTCTCATTGGGTCTGTGTGTAGAAAGCTGGGTTTGTTCCGCACTGCTGTAGAACTGCTGCTTGTGGCTCTTTATTCTGACTTGCCAGTCTACTTTGAGATCGGCTGAGTAAAATATGTTCCCATCTCATACATTAAAATAGCCTCCTCCAACCTTGTAACTTTCAAATGTTTTATGCTTCAATTTCCCTTCATTCCCAGCTCTCCTGGCCAATGACTTGTCTGGTTAGGGATGGTAAGAGTTTTGATCAAAGCAATTTGGAAAGCATCAGGATGCAGATTAATGCATTTGAACAACATTCTGTTTCAAAATGTCTTTGCCTCCAGAGTAAATGCTGTGCGCCCTGGTTTCTCATGGTCCCTGCATTGTCTATTAATTATTGATTTTGCCCTCAGGCACTTATGGTCTCCAATGTTACACGGAAGGAATCAACAGTGGGCGAGACAGTGAATCTGATGTCAGTAGATGCCCAGCGCTTCATGGATTTCACAGTCTATATGCATCAACTGTGGTCATCTCCGCTGCAGATTATTCTATCTCTTGTCTTTCTATGGGCTGAGCTGGGACCCTCTGTGCTTGCTGGGATTGGTGTGATGGTGCTACTTATCCCCATAAATGGTGTGCTGGTTGCTAAGTCCAGGGTTATTCAGGTAAGTACAGGTTTGCTTTTTCAGATGCTGTCATGAAGGGTCACTATAATTTGGAATTTGCCAAGGGCCCATGTTTCACCAGGGCCCATCCGAGAAATGCCTCCCAGGGAAGCTCTTCCTTTTCATCACTGCAGTTTGCTTATTCAGCTTTCTGGCTCAGAAAACAATGCTAGTCTGAAGGAGGAGCAGTAAATGCAACTGTTTACGTGTTCCTTGGCTTTTCAACTGGAAGTAAGCAGATGGTAGCCCTGAAAGGGGGGTGTGTGGGGAAACCAGCAAAGTTGGCAGCAGTGCTGATAAGAAGGAGAAGAGTTATAGAGGCTGTATTTCCTGGGAACCTTCCAGTTCCTGGAGGCAGCACTGCAAATCCAGATCCTGGTTGAAATTTCAGAATCTTCCTCCCTTCACTCTAGACTTTGAATCTTATGGAGGTAGTCCCCAAAATAAGGGCAGATTGCATCCTAGGATATTGAAGGTACCAGTTGATGTCTGGCTGAATTGTTTCAGAAATCCTGGAGAAATCAATATCTAGGAAGAGTATAGAATAGGTCACAAAGAGATTATTTGTAAACATCTTGGAAATAATATGGTAATTACCAGAACTCAACATGGATTTATTTAGAACTTAACTTTATTTAGAATTTATTTGCCAGACTAATTATATCTCATTTCTTGAATAGATTGAGGGATTGCTGTAACTTGACATCAGCAGTACATTTCACAAAGTACCCCATGACATGCTGATTTGCAGACTAGTTAAGTGTGAGATGGATGTCATGACAATTTAGTGAATTGGCTAGAAAAATCATGCTCAAACACCAATATCTCTTCATCAGATTGGAAAGATGTATCACATAGGGTGCTATAAGGATAAGTCCTCTATTCTTCAATATTTTCATTAATTTGGATGATAAAGTGGATGCAATGTTTATCAAACTAGCAGATGATTAATTAAACTATACAGAAAAGTAGATTTCAATTGAATGTTAGAAAAAACTTCCCCAAAGAGCAATTTGATAGTGGAATCAATTGCCAAGCGAAGTGATGGGCTTTCCTTCATTGGATGTGTTCAAGAGGAAGCTAGGCACCCATTTTGTTTGGGATGCTTTAATGTGGATTTTGCTCTGAGCGGGGGTGGGTGGGTTGACTCACTGAACTAAGTGGCCTCTTCCATTTCAGTGATTCTAGGCCATATCTGCTGCTGCATCTTCGTTTTTATTATCCCATGATAAAATAATCATTTTTATTTGTGGGACAGAGGGGTGAGGTAGAAATCTGTAATTTCTCCTCTTGCCTAGTTAGTTTCCTAATTTCTTCTCTGCCTGGATATTAAGTTTGACTGAACTGGTCACCCTCAGTTTACAATTCTAATTCACAATTAACTGATAGGCAGTTCAGTTTTTACTGGAATCAATTTGGATAAGAGTCAAAACTTTTACCTGTGGGCAGACAGCAGCATAACATTCCTTGCTTTGCATCCCATCCCACCGCCTATGAAGTTTCTCTGCTTCTTCCACAAATCATTTAACTGAAACAGAAGAAGCTGGAGTCAATCTCCTCTTCCAGCATGGGCCCTGATCAGCATTTTTCTTATGAAAATCCCACTTACTTTTACTGAAAAGGAGAAATAAAGCAAGCCTTTTCACTGTCCCTGAAATAATGCTGTTAGTTAACAGTGCAGGTTTTAAAAATTGTTTTTCTGTAACTGTTTTAAAGTCTTAATACTATTATACTAATGTTATTTGTCTTATATGAAATTTTGTTAGAACAAAAATTGTGCTTTTTTTTTTTAAACAAAGGCAAAATTAGTGGTGAGTGCCATTGGTATATGCCATAGATATATGGCATCAGTATACAATTGACATGTTAATGACAATTCCCCCCCTGTATTGGTCTCACCCAGTGCCTGGCTGGAAATAACAAAGAGTTGTAGTCCCAACATATCTAAAGGCTCCTGCTTGAGAAAGGCCAAGTTAGATGATAAAAAGTATAGGAAATGAATAATCATCCAGAACCTGTTACTGTCAACATGTGTAACCCTACTATTTGCATCATTTTCAACCAGCACAGTTGGAATTACAGTATAATGCCTTTGGAAGTTGCTGCCCCCAGAACCATTGCTATGCAATATGCTCCGTAGGACAAAGCTACAGTCCCTCATTTTCCTTTCAGAAATAGCAGCAAATCCCTTTGATTGTCTAACGCAGTGGTTGTTAAACTGGTGGTAATTTGGGCCTATCCTGGGGATAATGGAGCATTTGTAATTGCTTGTTTGTGAGTCAAGGATTTAGTTTGGGACTGCCACTGCTGAGATGCTTGTGTAAAACATCAAAGTCTGAGGTTTTGGGTTTTTTTTTTCTGAGACTGGGAAAAGGAATAATTGGGCCAAATAGTTTAAGAACTGCTGGTCTAAGGCAAAACAAGACTAATCAACCAGTGAAGGTGTCCTCATATGTCGCAATATTTTATATGATTCTGTTCTTGGCTCTGATATGTACTTCATTTATTTTATCAGGTGAAAAACATGAAGAACAAGGATGAACGCATGAAAATAATGAATGAAATTCTTAATGGCATCAAGGTGAGCAATAAGCTGGTTGCCATCAATGAGGTGTTATTGCTATATCTTGCATTGATCAGAATAGGGGTTAGACTAGGATTCTTTTTCCTGTTGGGGTACACATTTCCTCACTTGCTGTCTGGTCTGTAACCATCACTGGATAGGGCCAAAGGCAAAAGTGGTGGAGCTCAAAATAAAAATAAGCCTAAAGCCACAGTAGGCCCAAGATTGTAGATTTTTCCAGTCATGGTGTAAATCAGAGTGGACAACCTTCTGAAGGCCAGAGATCATAGGTTTTTTATTCCTCTGTATATTTGGGACGGGTGATCTGAGGCTGCAGTGGACGGGGTGGGGTTTTTAGGATTGGGATATTGGGGAATTTGAAAATGTTTTAAGTCTGTTTCAAGGCTTGAACAACTTTTGTGTGTGTGTGTTCTGCCTAAAACAGCAGAAAACCACAGTACTGATTTGCAGTTAGGGGGGTTCCAGGGGCCACAAAAAAGTGTCTTAAGATTTGTGAATTGTCTGTCTCAGCTTAGACAGGCAAGTTATGTGGCAGTTGTGATTTACCTAAAGTCTCTCTTAGATGCCATGCTGAAGCAAACGTGTGATAGCATCTATGTTTCCTTTGAGTGTTATCAATGTACATATTGGTCCAATGGGCTGGGTGTTGCCCACCTTAAAATTGGAAACAGCGTGGAATGAAGCCATCCCGTTTGTTTTGAATTGTTGGAGACCTCTAGATGACTGAGCCCCATATTTGATTAATATCTTTCAGATCCTGAAGCTCTTTGCTTGGGAGCCCTCATTTCAGAAGCAAGTTCAAAAGATCCGGGCCTGGGAACTGAAGGGGCTGCTGCATTTTTTCCATCTACAATCAGTTGCCATTTTCATCTTCGCCTGTGCACCTTTTCTAGTAAGACAATCCAGGGAATGGGAGGGGCATTAAGAACAGGCAAGCAAGTAAATGAAATGGCAGACACAAATAGAAATTTTGGAATATCTCTCAGTATGATTCTGATCATACTGATAGATATTAGTGAGGATGAGCCCTGCAGCAACTTAGCAATTTCCCACATGGCCTTGACATTCTGGGTTCTGGTCTGAACACATCTGGAGGGCAGCAGGTTAGGGAAGGCTGGCCTATGGCTTGGCTAATTTTAATTAAGATGGATGGCCAAAGTCTTGGTGATTTAGAGCAAGGCAAAACTATGAAGATGCCTGTCTTGAGTTAAAACATTGGCTTAAAACAAAACACTACATTATGTGCTTGGATTGAAGACTGCAGAAGCTGGATGTACTCAGTGCAAGTCCATGAGCATCCTAGCTACAAAAAAAAGGAAGGCTCAAGGACTGAAGGTTAGCTGTATGTCTGACTCAGAAAGCAGCACAGCTGAAGTCATTTTAGAGATTACTCAGTTCAAGCTTCCCATATTTGTTGTACTCTAGCTACCCCTGTCAGCACTGGAATCAGACATGAATGGAGTTTCATATAAACATAATAAAAATGAATAAAATATATTCTCAAGCCAATGCTAGCTATAAATAATGAGTTTGATAGGCAGCTGGAGAGCCAGATTGAGAAAGGCTGATTTAGACTAAAGAGTCTAAAACGCAAGCAGGAGTAGACTGCCAGTTATAGCTGTACAGTTGACGCATTTCTTTTGAGTTAAGCCTATAAAAACAGGCTGATCATTTTCAGAAATAATTATTTTTCTGTTGTATCTAGCTTAGTTATAACTATGTGGAAGTAATTAGCAAAGGATTAATTTGTAGTTGTTTTAGAGAAGAACACTAAATAACTTCATAACTTTATTTGCAATCATTTTTAATGACCAACAATATCTATATGTTTAAGCATGGATTAGAGAAAGAAGCCATTTTAGGTTTTATTGCTGGTGAGGCTTGATATATTTGGTGTAGAAGGATAATCCTCATGGCACAAAATCAGAGATGGATGGGAAAATTCTTCATTAAGATGTTTAAATAAATATTCCTGTTTGGATCTACTGAATATATAGGATGACTCAGAACATATGCACATACTGAAACGTGTACTTTCCTGAATTCTGCAATGCAGTTTACAGCATAAAAGCTAGGTACCAAAATGCATAGAATAAATCAACATATGCATAAATATACAGTATGTTGCAGAAAAGTCTAAATATCCTAATACATGTATTATAGAAATATATGAATAGGCATTTCCTATGGAAAGATTTGTTTGCAAGTAATGTGCACACTAAGAAAAGTATGTACAAAAACGTATTTATTAGAAATGCCCACCAATTGAGTTCAGATATTTGTGCAATTAAAAAAAAAACCCAGAGCAGAACAGATCTTTGTATGGGGGAAAAAGTAGAAAAATTTGCTTGGCAGAATCTCTCCCTCATATTCTAAATCTCTTTCTAGCTTGCATTCTTTCCTAGGTAGGCATTTCTCCAAACTCTGATGCTTGGATGCTGAATCACCCCAACTCAACCATTTTTAATTCCCCTTTTTCACTTCTCTTGCTGTACATATCACCACTTGCCTCTTTAACTCCTAGGTCTCTGTAGCTACCTTTGCCGTATATGTGATGGTGGATGAGAACAACATCTTGGATGCACAGAAGGCCTTTACTTCTATAGCACTCTTCAATATCCTGCGCTTCCCACTTAGCATGTTTCCACTGACACTGTCCTCCTTGGTGCAGGTGAGAAGCCTTACAAGGAATATATATCAGGGGAGAAAGAGCCTGACTTACAGAATTAGTGCTGAGCTCTTTCCCAAATTTATTTTGTACCATTAGCAAAGTAGTTCCATTAGAACGTGTGGAGGGGGTGAGATGTTACAAATTTAAGTTCAGTCATCTGTATGATTGATGTTCCTCAATCAGATTTGGAACATGTTAAATAAATAAATCAAATAAAAATTAAATAAAGGCCTGCATAGTTTTGCACAAGTCTAGATTTGTGCATGTGTCACCTCTTGTGGGAGCTGCATGGGTTGCTGATTTGCTTCCAGGTCCAATTCAAGGTGCTGGTTATCACCTTTAAAGTCCTATATGTCTTGGAGCCTGGTTATGTGAAGGACCGCCTTTCCCCAGTTACATCTACCCAGCCCACCAGAGCAGGGAGGCAGGGCTTGTTGTGGGTCCCATCTGTGAGGGAAGTACATCCAATTGGACCACGAAAAAGGGCCTTCTCTGTGGTGGCTCCCTCCTTATGGAATATGCCCTTGGAGAAAAGATTGGCCCCCACCTTGATACTTTTCTGGAAGGCCCTGAGGACCCTGGGTTGATATGCAGCCGATCAAGTGACTGATTTGATTGTGTTTGTAGCTGCTGTGGCGGGTGGGGGGTTGATGGGTATTGTGGATTTTCATTCTGTAAGCTGCCTGGAGTCATAGTGTGTGAGTTGGGCGGCCATATAAATTCGTTTAATAAATAAAATAAAATAAACATTAAATGCTATCAAGTAGTTCCTTGCCTTAAAGCCAGCTCCAGATTTCAGCAGATACTCTGGTGACTGCTGAATATCTAAAGTTTCCTTTGAAGCCTTATTAGCACTATCACTGTCTGGGAGTCAACATTTTAATTTCCTGCAGTAGTCCAGTGTGACTTTAAATTAGAGCCATTGTAGAAAATTTTAATGGTGGGTTCTACATCCAGCAACCTGTAATTGATTGGAACCATAACAAATGTTCAAAGTAAGATCCAGGACAAACACTGATGTTGTGCTTTACTGGGATTCTAAGAACTATCCAACAATCCTGCCTGGTGGCTCTGGGGCTGCCATGCCTGACTTTGCCTTTAAATTTTACAGATGAAAGTATCTGCTGAGCGGCTAGAACGGTACCTGAGTAGTGAAGACCTGAACACTTCAGCTATATGGCATAACCCCATCCCTGGTAAATTAAGTTTAGGGTTCAGGCTTGGGTGATCAGAGCAGGCAGAGTTCTGGAGAAAATGTGCAAGAAGACAGGTATGCCTGTGTACTAACTGGGCTGAGCAGTTCCTAGGTAAAGGTAAAGGTTTCCCTTGACGTAAAGTCCAGTTGTATCCGACTCTAGGGGGTGGTGCTCATCTCCGTTTCTAAGCCGCTGAGCCGGCGTTGTCCGTAGACCCCTCCGTGGTCATGTGGCCAGCATGACTACACGGAACGCTGTTACCTTCCCGCCGAAGCGGTACCTATTAATCTACTCACATTTGCATGTTTTTGAACTGCTAGGTGAGCAGGAGCTGGGACTAGCAACGGGAGCTCACCCCGTCACGCGGATTCGAGCCGCCGACCTTCCGATCGGCAAGCTCAACAGCTCAGCGGTTTAACCCGCAGAGCCACCGCGTCCCTGAGCAGTTCCTACTCTGCCTTTAATGTTGATGCTTCCCTTTCTTTCTCTTCCAGGTTGTGCTGTGAAATTCCATGAGGCCTCTTTTGCCTGGGAACAGGATTTTGATGCCACTGTGAAAGAGTGAGTCACCATGAGCAGCACCAGTTGTGTTGTGGGTGGAATGGGGGTCCTTTTTATTCAGTGACAATGAAAAGTTGGGCAAGGAAAAATAAACAAATTCCCTTGTTCTTGGAGGACATCTGGCACTGCTTCATTGGAGACCATTCTCTTTAGGGACTGACAACAACCATTTTTTAAACTGCCTCCAGGCATTACTTCTCATCTGTTTATATGGCACTCTTCTCTACAGCATCAACTTGGAAATTCCACATGGAAACCTCGTAGCTGTAGTGGGGTCTGTGGGATCAGGAAAATCCTCACTGATATCTGCCATGTTGGGTGAGATGGAGAACATCAAGGGACACATCAATATTCAGGTGATAGAGGAAAAGCCTTTTTCCTATATTCAAGTATAGACTATGTAATAAATAGAACAAAGCAGTAGCATCCTGAAGTGAGGCCACTGTTCTGAAGTTCACCTCTGTTTAAAAAAAAAGAATAAAACATCCCACTCCATTCCCAGTAAATAAAGGAATAGTTCTACCAGGGAAATAGTTATATGCCAGCTTATTCCCTCACAGAGATTTTCCACATAGCTGAGCCTTCAAAAATGTGATTTGCTGCTTGCAGTCTGAAGTGATCCAGTCCAATCTGTCACCTGATTGCTTTAAACATGCTACTCTGCCACATATGTGGGCCAGACTTAAGTCCTCTCCTCCATGGATATCATTTGCTTTTCCCTACACTCCTCCTTGATCCAGATCACTGACTTAAGATAATAGTTCTTTTCAGCTATTATCTTAAGTAGTTGGATTTTTTTTCTCCTTCAGGGCTCTATGGCCTATGTGCCTCAGCAAGCATGGATACAAAATGCCACTTTGAAAGACAACATCCTTTTTGGGTCACCCCTTGATGAAGCTCGATATCAACAAGTCCTAGAGGCCTGTGCTTTGCTTCCAGACCTACAACTGCTTCCAGGAGGAGACCTAACTGAGATTGGAGAGAAGGTACCGACTATGAGCTCAGTGGTCAAAGAAGCAGTGAGGGGTAGATGAGATAGAGCCAGTGTGTCAGTTCAATAAAATGTAATGTCTGCCAAATTTATCAGGAAAATTATGTTCATGCCTTAACCAGTCTTTCTTATTACAAGAGGTAAGAAGTAGCAATTAAAAGGCTGTTCAGCAACAGGGAGACAGTTACTAGCTTGTCAACCATAGTTTCCAACTTTTCCTTGCCATCTGCTTATACAAATGCTGTGTTCTAGCATCCCTGGGAGAAGAACAGTGATGTTTAGTTCTGAGAGGACATGCATAGATCTGACTTTCTGGTTTTTACTGACATTCTGGTTCAACTCTGCTTCTGTTTTTCCTGAAGCAGTATTTGGATCCAAATTAGGAATCACTAAGCTGTTATAAATGACCCTGCTTCTCTGGATTGTTTTCTTTTTATTCCCATGAGAATTAGAAATAGTTGTGTTCCTATTTTTTATGTTTAGTCCTACTTCCTAGCCGTTCAAATTAGTGAGAAATCTGAAATATTAAAAGAGAGGGACTGTATAAGCCTCCGAAATCTACAGTATATCAGAGCAATACCTTCATTTGGCAAGTCAGAGGTCATAAAATAGTATGTAAGCTTTTATCAAACTATACAGTAAGCAAAGGAAGAAGGAAGGAAGTACCTCAGCCTTCCAGATCTGTTGAACTTCAGTTCTGATGGAGTTTGTCATCTGTAGATCTATCCCGTTTCATTTATTTAGCCACAATCTTAAGATGGAATATAGAAGAAGATGTAGACATTCCCATCAAGCAAAAGGCTGCAAACAGATAGAAAAGATTAAACTTGATCCTTCACTTCCCCAATACCCAGAATTGTTTTTCAAAATCATAGTCCTTCAGTTGATTAGCAAGTATTCTCCTATCTTGAATGACTGGCTTGCTGGATTTGTCTGTCTCCATCTCTCTAATTGTACCAACAACAAAATCTAAGTCTAGCAAACAAACAAGTACTTTAGGATGCATGATTTAATCATCCTTGATCTAAATAGTCCTGCAATTAGGCTCCTGTGCAAACTATGCCACTGGTGTGGATCATAGAGAGGGTTCGAGTGGTCTTGCCATCTACTTTCTTCTGTAGGGAATTAACCTGAGTGGAGGTCAGAAACAACGCATTAGCCTGGCTAGAGCTGTATACAGCAATGCTGATATCTACTTATTAGATGATCCCCTCTCAGCTGTGGATTCCCATGTAGGACGGCATATTTTTGAAAAAGTGCTTGGGCCAGAAGGACTGCTACAGAATAAGGTAAATTTGCACTATGGTTCTTATTTTGTGTATAATATGTAGATACTTTTACTTGTTATTGCTATAAAATTAACATACGTTTCTTCCAAAGAAAATTATAAACAGACCAGAACCTAGCCAGAGACTAATATTACTGATCCCCATCCTTAAAATATATTGGCTGATTTGACTGCAAAGATTTTTTAGGATCTGCTTTTTCAGCTGGTTTAAAAAAATCAGACTATTCAAAATGGCAGTTCACTAACCCTTACCCTAACCCTGCAAGAAGATCCAACCAGTCCATCCTCCAGGAAATAAAGCCAGACTGCTCACTTGAGGGAATGATATTCAAGGCAAAACTGAAATACTGTGGCCACATAATGAGAAGACAGGACACCCTGGAGAAGATGCTGATGCTAGGGAGAGTGGAGGGCAAAAGGAAGAGGGGCCGACCAAGGGCAAGATGGATGGATGATATTCTAGAGGTGACGGACTCATCCCTGGGGGAGCTGGGGGTGTTGACCGACAGGAAGCTCTGGCGTGGGCTGGTCCATGAAGTCACGAAGAGTCGGAAGTGACTAAACAAATAAACAACAACAAACCCTAACCCTAACCTTTTCCTCAGCTTGTACTCCTAAGAAGAGTGCTTGCTAGTGAATGACATGAGGCTCTGGTAGATGGCTCCTGTCCCTTGCAACAAAGGGCAGGAAAAAGAGTGGACTTGATGGCCTAAATCATCAGTTCTCAGCAGGGGGCCCTAGGGTATTTCAAGATGGCCACTGGTGAAAAACATAAGAGGGAGATCATGGTATGTGCTGAGGGGGCCACAGAAAAGCAAAGTGTATTATACTGCAAAGACTGGTTTGGGGATGCCAGAAAACTCACAAGTTACTGTCCCATGTCCACATCTGGTAATGCAGGGTTGCTCAGCCAGGGATCCATGGAACCCTAGGGTTCTGTAAGAGGTCACTAGGGGTTCCCTGGGAGATCACAAACAGAATCCTGTTCCACAAGCAAAAAGTAGTTGAGAAACACTGGCCTAAATGGCCCTTTCCAAATACATAATTATAAGAAGGTCCACCGGTAACATTACCAGTTCTCCAGTGCCTCTCTAAAAAAACACATTTTAACAATATAGTAAAAGATAAATCGTGAAGATGCCTTAAGAGGACATTCCATAACAAAAGTGTAATATTTAAAAATTTTGCATACTGAAATTCAGATGGTTGAAGAATGTAGGGGAGGGGTAAAGAGTTCAGAAGCAGAACACATCTAATCATGAAAGGAGTTAAATATCTGAGAAATTTAGTAGGACTGCTTTGGCAAAAATGCCCTATTTTTGAGGAGCCATGGTTATATCGGGCCTAGGAATTGTTTTGAGAAATGGAAAAGTAGTAGCATTTCTGGTATTAAGGATTTGATTCAAGAGATGTGTAATTTATCTGTTTTTGAAAAGGCAATTTTATTCACTGATCAGAAAATAACACAATACGTTCTCCTTTTCATCGTCATGGAGAAAATCTATCTATGTGGTTGCTTGGAGTCCAAAACATCTTGATGGCACATAAACAATCAGAAAATGTTCTCCTTTGGTATTGATTTTATGACACTTTGTAACAATGGAGAACTATAATTTATTTTCTTTACTTTAGATTTAGAAGTGTTTTAGTATTGTTTGATATATGATGGATACGTGATATGTATAGCTTTCCCCTTTTTATTGTTTGTTACTATTTTCTTTTGTTGTTTTTATATATTTTCCTTTTTTCCCATTTCTGTATATTTCTTCACATAACATTTGTTAAGATAAATAAATAAACTCTATTTAAAAAATGTCCTTTGAAAAGAGAAAAAGAAAAAAAATACTAAGGGCATTGAATGCTTTGTAGAATCACTGTTAATTTAATGACATAAATCCAGGGTAGTGTGACTAGGAATACTAAACTGTTCTTTGAATTTGTTACACTTGTTTG
Source organism: Candoia aspera (assembly GCF_035149785.1). NCBI lineage: Eukaryota > Metazoa > Chordata > Lepidosauria > Squamata > Candoiidae > Candoia > Candoia aspera. Next base: position 45,870,384 of record NC_086158.1, on the reverse strand, counting down.
TGCTACAGACACGGATCCTAGTGACTCATAGCTTAAGCTTCCTTGCACAAGTTGATGATATTGTAGTAGTAGAGGCTGGAACTGTCATGGAACGTGGTTCCTACAGCACCTTACTGGCGAATAGTGGGTCATTTGCTCAGTTGCTCAACACGTATGGGAACCAGCAGGATAATATACATGAAGAAGAAGCTACAGGTAAGGAGATAAAAATAAAGAGACAGCATCTAGAATTAATCTTGTTTTGAGATATATTCACTAAGATGAAGCTATAGTAAAATATGGCAATAAGATGTAATATGATGAACCCCAGATCTGCTCACTCTAGAGTTGTTTCCATCCTGCTGTTCAAATATCCTATGTTCTTGGTTATTTTTAGTGAGTATAGGTGAGGAGCTGGAACTGGATGAATATCCTGAACTTGTAACTGAAGAGGTTCCAGCTGACGTTGTGACTATGGCACAGAAGAATGAGGCCAGTGTCCACCAAAAAATCTTCAACCACAGGTCAGTTCTTTTACCAGCCTACTGTTCCTTCTCTGTCCCCTCTCTGTCTCCCTATTCTCTATTTGTTCTCTTCTGCTCTTTTCAGTCACTGGTTTTTCCACTTCTTTTTCTTCTTCCTCTGGTTCTTTTGTGATTTTTGCAGATCTCCTGACCCTTGTCTGGTTATCTTTCTTCATAAATTATTGAAGTGTCACTGGAACAGCTCAGCAACCTAAATTTTATCTTTGTCCTCATGATGCTGGTTTTGTGTCATCCACAGACCATAATTTACAGAGCTTTATTCTATTGTTTTCCATGCTGCAAAACATCCACTAGCCACAAATACAAAGGATAGAAAAGGGATTTGGGGCAATTTATTATTATAGTGCCAACTCTTTCTATAACCATATAGCAGTGCCTGGTTTCCACTAAAGTTTGCAGGTAAGGAAAAGTTCTCAAAATGAAGCAGTAGGAAACTCTCCAAAGTATGCAGTTTCAAGGAACTGTTCCTTTCTAATGTGTTGTCCCCCAGAAACAACTAATAATGACACTCAGCCCCAGTGTACCCAGTATATAATTGTCTTCACGCTCGTCCTATAGCTTACCCTAATCTGGGCATCTTTTAGGTATATGGAATATTTATTTATTTTTCCTACCTTGATCCTAACATGCTGTGTGTGAGTAACAAGATAAAACATACAACACAAAAAACAGAGAAAAAAAGTAAAACACATAACAAGGCACCAAATACAGCTAAGGACCAAAGCAAATTCAATCAAACCTTTTGCAAAGTAGGGTTGGGGCCATCCATCCATCGACACATCTTGATAGCACCCAGATTTGAGAAGACTTCCCTTTCAACTTGCTTGGATGCATTCAGAGCTCAGAACATTTTTCACTCACCCATTTTTGCAAAGCTGATCTTTGTGGAATTCTCCACCACCTTTGCTCTGGTGCTATACCTTGTTATATTGTGGACCACAGCTTCACTATGGCACACTACATAGCCTAGTTCATCTCAGCCACATCTATTGCTAAGCAAAGCCAAGTTGGATGCTCCAGGACAAGGTGATGAAATGTAGTTATTTGCAAAGGTATATACCATTAACCAAATTTATGAAGAAAAATTATGTGGATAGCTGCACTTTCAAAATTGGACAGGACCAAGACAAAAAGTGGGTGAAGCCCAGTCTAAAACTGTTGTTGTTTATTCGTTTAGTCACTTCCGACTCTTCATGACTTCATGGACCAGCCCACACCAGAGCTTCCTGTCGGTCATCAACACCCCCAGCTCCCCCAGGGACGAGTCCATCACCTCTAGAATATCATCCATCCACCTTGCCCTTGGTTGGCCCCTCTTCCTTTTGCCCTCCACTCTCCCTAGCATCAGCATCTTCTCCAGGGTGTCCTGTCTTCTCATTATGTGGCCAAAGTATTTCAGTTTTGCCTTTAATATTGTTCCCTCAAGTGAGCAATCTGGCTTTATTTCCTGGAGGATGGACTGGTTTGATCTTCTTGCAGTCCAAGGCACTCTCAGAATTTTCCTCCAACACCACAGTTCAAAAGCATCTATCTTCCTTCTCTCAGCCTTCTTTATGGTCCAGCTCTCGCAGCCATATGTTACTACAGGGAACACCATTGCTTTAACTATGCGGATCTTTGTTGTCAGTGTGATGTCTCTGCTCTTAACTATTTTATCAAGATTTGTGATTGCTCTTCTCCCAAGGATTAAGCGTCTTCTGATTTCCGGACTGCAGTCAGCATCTGCAGTAATCTTCGCACCTAGGAATACAAAGTCTTTCACTGCTTCTACATATTCTCCCTCTATTTGCCAGTTATCAATCAAGCTGGTTGCCATAATCTTGGTTTTTTTGAGGTTTAGCTGCAAGCCAGCTTTTGCACTTTCTTCTTTCACCTTCATCATTAGGCTCCTCAGTTCCTCTTCGCTTTCAGCCATCAAAGTGGTATCATCTGCATATCTGAGATCGTTAATGTTTCTTCCAGTGATTTTAACTCCAGCCTTGGATTCCTCAAGCCCAGCATGTCGCATGATGTGTTCTGCGTATGAGGTGAATAGGTAGGGTGAGAGTATATAGCCCTGCCGTACTCCTTTCCCAATCTTAAACCAGTCCATTCCGTGGTCTGTTCTTACTGTTGCTACTTGGTCGTTATACAGATTCTTCAGGAGGCAGACAAGATGACTTGGTATCCCCATACCACTAAGAACTTGCCACAATTTGTTATGGTCCACCCAGTCAAAGGCTTTAGAATAGTCAATAAAACAGAAATAGATGTTTTTCTGAAACTCCCTGGCTTTTTCCATTATCCAGCGGATATTGGCAATTTGGTCCCTAGTTCCTCTGCCTTTTCTAAACCCAGCTTGTACATCTGGCAATTCTCGCTCCATGAATTGCTGAAGTCTACCTTGCAGGATCTTGAGCATTACCTTACTGGCATGTGAAATGAGTGCCACTGTTCGATAGTTCGAACATTCTTTAGTGTTTCCCTTTTTTGGTATGGGGATATAAGTTGATTTTTTCCAATCTGATGGCCATTCTTGTGTTTTCCAAATTTGCTGGCATATAGCATGCATTACCTTGACAGCATCATCTTGCAAGATTTTGAACAGTTCAGCTGGGATGCCGTCGTCTCCTGCTGCCTTGTTATTAGCAATGCTTCTTAAGGCCCACTCAACCTCACTCTTCAGGATGTCTGGCTCTAGCTCACTGACCACACTGTCAAAGCTATCCCTGATAATGTTATCCTTCCTATACAGGTCTTCTGTATATTCTTGCCACCTTTTCTTGATCTCTTCTTCTGTTAGGTCCTTGCCATCTTTGTTTTTGATCATGCCCATTTTTGCCTGGAATTTACCTCCGATGCTTCTAATTTTCTGGAAGAGGTCTCTTGTCCTTCCTATTCTATTGTCTTCTTCCACTTCCACACATTGTTTGGTCCTTATCTCTTCTGGCTAACCTCTGGAATTTTGCATTTAATTGGGCATATCTCCCCCTATCACTGTTGCCTTTTGCTTTCCTTCTTTCTTGGGCTACTTCTGGTATCTCAGCAGACAGCCATTTTGCCTTCTTGGTTTTCTCTTTCTTTGGGATGTATTTTGTTGCCGTCTCCTGAACAATGTTGTGAACTTCTGTCCATAGTTCTTCCGGGACCCTATCTACTAAGTCCAGTCCCTTAAATCTATTCTTCACCTCCACTGCATATTCCTTAGGAATATTAGTGAGCTCCTATCTAGCTGATCTGTGGGTCTTCCCTAATCTCTTTAGTTTGATCCTAAATTGTGCAATAAGAAGTTCGTGATCTGAACTACAGTCAGCTCCAGGTCTTGTTTTTACCGACTGTATAGATGTCCGCCACCTTTGGCTGCAAAGGATGTCAATCTGATTTCAGTGTTGTCCATCTGGTGAAGTCCATGTATAAATCCGTCTCTTAGGTTGTTGGAAGAGAGTGTTTGTTATGCAGAGTGAGTTGTCTTGGCAAAACTCTATCAGCCTATGTCCTGCTTCGTTTTGTTCTCCCAGGCCATGCTTACCTGTAATTCCAGGTGTCATTTGACTGCCCACCTTAGCATTCCAGTCTCCCGTGATGAAAATAACATCTCTTTTAGGCGTGTTGTCCAGTAGGTGATGCAGATCCTCATAGAACTGCTCTACTTCAGTATTTGGTTTAATTTAATTTAATTCAAATTTTAATTGAAATTAAGTTAAATACTATTAATATAATTCTCCCAACTTTCTCCCATATTAGTTCCCAATATGTCATATTAAAACTTCGTAGTGGTAACTTATAATGAGCTTCTTGGAACTAAATCCAAGACTTGGAATAAAGGTGCTCATGTCATTCTCTGGCCTTGTATTATGAGCCCAACAACATTATGGATCAATTTCTTGAATACCTGCATTCCTTACACTCTATTCCCCTGGTTGCATATCACAGCCTGGTTTTGGGCTGGGTAGAACATGAAAAACACCATCAAGCAAGTAGGATCTTCCATACAACATTGTAGTCGGTACTACTTCCAACCATGCTGGCAAGGAATTCTGAGAGTTACAGTCCCACTATATCTACACAATAAAATGTTAGAGCCCCCCCCTCGAATTTGGTGTTGTCCATCTCTGGGCAGCTCACCATATAATAAAAACACAATACAAAATAGATAAACAAGATGGGAATCTGACCACTTAGCACAAAAAGCATGTACAAAACATCCAATAAGGGGGTCCATCCATCCTAACCTGGGAGAACATTCAGGTCTTTTAGGCATTCCAGAATGACATCAGGGTGGGAGCCACCCATATTTCAGGGGGGGGGTCTCATTCCAGAGGACAGGTGCTGCAATAGAGAAGGGGTGTGTCCTGAGTCCTGATATTAAGCATTGTTTAATTGAAGGGACCCCAAGCACACCAACTCCATTAGCAAATATTGGCTGGGCAGAAACTATGGGAGATAGGCATCAAATAACCTGGCCCTATTTATCTCTATTAGCCAACTTAGAATTCCATGGCTGGGGTCCTTTCTGAGCTAGGAAGGGTACACAGGAAGTGGCATTCTGAACCCTTTAGGAGGATTATTCTTTTTCAGAAACGGTTTTAAAGAGCAGGGCAGTGTAGTGCCAGAGCAGCCAAGTTCTAGAAACTCTGCCTTTCACCACCAACACTTCCTATTCTAGCTGCAGTACCAGCAGTAACATATCTGTCAAGAAGGCTCATCAAGGGCATTTGAATGAGAAGAAACCAATGCCAGAGTTTAAAGGACAGAGACTGATTGATAAGGAAGCCATGGAAACTGGCAAGGTAAGATATGAAGACATGGGAATTTTTGCATCCTTCTCAAAGAGCTAGATGGAGATTATATATGGGGGTTAGTGAAGGAGTAAAGCCTTGTGGGGGATTCTTTTTGTGATGACTGGACACACTATGATAACTTTACTCAACGGTTTACTGGAATGTAAGGAGTCTGCAGGATCTGATATTGTATAAGCGCAAAACCATTATGCAGTGTATGGTTGATAACAATGTTGTACTATGCAGGTGAAACTAGTCATGTATCTGCGATACTTTCATGCTGTTGGTTGGGGCCTCTCATTAAGCATCCTCATCAGCCATATTGGACAAGCTGCATCTTTACTTGGTTCCAACCTTTGGCTTAGTGACTGGACAAATGATGCTTCACTCTATCAGAATAAGACTTATCCAGCTGCCCAACGTGATTTGCGTGTTGGAATCTATGGAACACTGGGTGCAAGCCACAGTAAGTCTCCCCAGAATAGAACCACTTGCTATTATCTGCCTCCCTTCCCCGCTCCTCAGGCTGGAAGAGAGCTTACTTTGTCTCTGGAGGGACAGAGAATTATCACAATTATCACCAGCACAGAAAACTAGTTAGACCACCCAAGTCCGATCATCAGCATGATAACTTAGGCTATACAAGAACATTGGTAGATTCTTTCAGGAGGTTTGAATTCTGTGTGTCAGAACAGAATGAATTGGGAGAACATAGCAGAGGACTGAATTGCCTGTGTATGATGTCATCAGGGCGCAACACCAAGACAGAAGAAGCCAAATGTATTTTATCTAGAGTATCCTCACCAACGTCCCCACCTGCACCAGGGTCTCAACAGTGCCTGTATTTGTTCTAGGTCTCTTCCTGCTGAGTTCAACTGTTCTTGTTTCTTTCGGTGCTATCCGAGCTTCCCGGGTCCTGCATGAACAGCTCCTCAGTAACATCCTGCGGGTGCCTATGAGTTTCTTTGACTCAACGCCAACCGGCCGCATATTGAACAGATTTGCCAAGGTCAAAACTCAGGTTTTATGGGGACCTTATAATTGATACAGCCTAAGGACTGATCATGAGGAATGGACCTTGAATTTGGGGGTCCTTCTGGTTATAGTACAGCTAATTCTAATGTGCCAGTTATAGCCATTTCTGGATCAGGAAGCCCTGCTCACAGTCTCTCATGCCCTAGTCATTTCCCGTTTGGATTACTGTAATGTAGTCTACATGAGGTGGTCCTTGAAAAGCATTTGGAAGCTACAGCTAGTACAAAATGGAGCAGCCCAGGTGGTATTGGTGTTTCCTATTATACTTGTGTGACCAGTTGCTCAGGAGCTGCATTGGTTGCTGGTTGGCTTCTGGATGTGATTCAAGGTGCTGATTGTTACTTTTAAGGCCCTATGTGGCTCTGACCTGGTTATCTTCAGGACTGCCTTCTCCCATAGTGATCTGCTTGTCTGATCAAATCAAATAGGGTAAGCTCCCTTCAAGTCCTGTCTCTTTGATAATGCCAACTGACAGGACCTAGGAAACAGGCATTTTTGTCACTGCCCCTAGGCTTTGGGCCTCCCTCCATGCAGATACCTTGTTTCCACTTTCCCTCCTGGTTCCCTTCTCTGCTAGGCCTCCCTCTCTGCAGAGATCTGGCTTCCACCTTCCCTGGTTTCAGAAGAGTCTTTCCTATATATTTTCTCTTAGGCTATCTGGTCCATGAAGTCATGAAGAGTCGGAAGCGACTGAACTAATAAACAACAAAATGCACTTTGCCTTACTTTGATCTGTTTCCTATCACCAGTCAAGGATTTGGGAATTATACTTTCACACATGTTCTTTGCTCAGTCATATCAACACTTGTTTCTAATATCCTTCATTCTGGGCCAATTTGTGTTTCATGCTAAGCTGTTTTCGTGCACCCCCAGTTGCTCCATTTTCAAGAGAGTATAGTAATGAACCATCTATAACTTAGTTAGCCAACCTTCCTCCATCTGAAGAAACCAAAAAGTAAAGCCATCACTAAAAAGAAAATTAGCCATGGATGCATTTTATGGTATCTTCTACATGGATGAAGCTGGATTCCTGAGTTTGCACATTGCATATCTGCTTTAAATTAGTCCTTTTGTAAGCTCACTGACCAGCCCTGATGCCTAATAGTGCCTTTAATGTTTTGTATTGTGAGATCCATCAACTTAATGCAGAAAACTATTTTTTATAACCCAAGAACAGTTATGAGATATCCTCACCACTGCAACAGAGTTATTTTAAAACACTAACATCATGGGAAAGAGGGCATACAGTGTGAAAAGTTAAGACAAGATAATTAATATTTTAAAAGTTGACTAAAGACAGGGCACTACTTGAATTCAGTATAAAAGTACAGTAGCTTTACATCACATGATGGTTCCTACTGACTATTCTTAACTTATTAATGTTTATTTTCATCCTCATTTCTACAGGATATTTTCACCGTGGATGAGACTATCCCAATGTCATTTCGCTCCTGGATAAGCTGCTTCTTTATGATTCTCAGTACTCTGGTGATAATTTGCTTAGCTACTCCTTATTTTGCAATTATCATCCTGCCTCTGGGGATCCTCTACTACTTCATTCTAGTGAGTTGTCAATAGTGCTGGGAGTGGATGTTCTTACAACGAAGCATTCAGAGTTCTTACTAATACCCAGAGATTCATTTTCAAGATTGCTGCTGCCCATTTAGACCTACTTCTGTGATGGCTTGTAGAATGTGAATGGGAAACAGAAGATAGCGAACGCCCTGTATATTCGGCTCAAAAAATTTCATATGGAATGTCATTGACTGGAAAAAACTACGTCCCCTGATATCTCCAAAAAATGACAAGAGGAAGAATTAATCATACTCAACATTTTTATTAATGCTGTTCATTTCTTAAGAACTTCCTTTCTTTTCTATAGTACCAATATTTTTTAAAATTATTTTTGTAATGATATAAAACTGACAGCATAAAATTAATAGTTATATATTAAGGTCTCTTTAGAAAATGATATTTAGCAGGCTTCAAAACAAGGCAGATGCAAGAATATTCAATATCAGTATTCTTAAGTACATTTGACTCTTGAATTTGTCAGAAAATTTTGATCCCCACAAATCTTAGAAAAAAACCCCCTAACCTTAACCCTGTTATGGATTTTCTGATGAATTTTGATGATCATGAAAATGCTGTAGATGGAATAATTAGTTGTTTGAGCCGTGGTAGAAAACAAAACATAAATTAAAACACACATTCCTAAAATTGGATAGTCCTCTTTTCCTCTCATAATGCAGACTTGTTCTAGTGTTTGCTTTATTAGTTTCTAAAGTGATATTCCCCTATAGCTATAACATCTTCTGGAGTGATAAGATAGCAAAGAAGTTGATAGAGCATGGCCAGATTCTGAGGTGGCTTGTATGCAAACACACACAACTGTGCTGTGGGGAAGTAGATTTTTGCTTTAGGAACACTAATTGGAAAAAAAAATGCTCAAATACAAGAACTATGTGCCAGAATAATGTGCATTTGAAGCTACAAAATGTCACAACTTTGCTTTATCCTTGTAAGAACGTTAGCTAAAACTGAGAAAAGCAAGCTCCTAGATGATGTGGCTTAATATAGTTTCATGGATCTTACTGAGCTATTTCCGTCTTCCTAGCAATTCTATGTAGCCACATCCCGCCAGCTACGACGTTTGGACGCTGTCACCCGGTCTCCCATCTATTCCCATTTTGGTGAGACAGTATCAGGTCTCTCTGTCATCCGGGCCTTTGGGCACCAGGAGCGCTTCCTGCAACACAATGAGAAGATTGTGGATATCAATCAGAAGTCTGTATACTCTTGGATTGTTTCCAACAGGTGAGTCTCTCCTGTAGAAGAGAGAACTCTATGACATAGGCTGCCAGTTTTTTTCCAGTGCCATCATGAAAGATGGTCAAACTCCCCCACCCCACAATTGCTGAATTCTCCCCTTATCTTACGACATTTCAGAATATTCTAGTGCAGATGGGAGCATGGTCTGATAGGCACATCTAGCCAATTTCTGGCCTTTACTCTAATATGGGTCATTCCTCCTCAGGTAACGTTAGTAGACAGTCTTCCTTAGGTTAGCCTTCCTTAGGTTAGCCTTCTCAACCTGGTGTCTTCCTGATGAATCGGACCATCTTGAATTTCCAGATAGCATCTGGGAGGACATGAAATTGGGAAGGCTGGCTTTAGTGTTGTTGTAAAGATTGAAACAATACACAGTTTCGGTTGGCTATTTAGCAGGAACTTATCTGGTATTTAAAAGTAACTTACCTTCCCTCTTGAATGACTGAGTGATACAGTATGAACCAGGTGTTTAGGAGGTCAAGAAAAGGTATATAGGGGCCATCTCTGTGGCAAGCCAGTAATAGATTAAGTGGAAATCAGTTGTTCTGAAATAACCTCTCCTTTACAAAGCAGTACAGATTGCTTATGAGATGTCATAGACTCCCATTATCTCTCCCTTTCTATAGGTGGCTTGCTGTGCGACTAGAATTGGTAGGGAATTTGATAGTTTTCTTTGCAGCAATTCTGGCCGTCTTTGCTAAAGATTCTTTGGACAATGGCATTGTGGGACTCTCAATCTCCTCAGCTCTGAATGTGAGTGACTGTGGCTCATACTCGCAGACAAAGAGGCGGCTGAATTGGGGCTTGCTGTGTATGTGCACTGACAAGCCTGATGTATCAGTTCTGGCTGTAAATCTATCTGGCTGCAATCCTCCAGCACTGGCCTTACGGCACCATTTTTATTGCAAGTATATTGTAATAGTGTGGTAGTACTAACAATAAGAGAAATATCAGGGAGATAAATTTTAAATGAATTACTAAATTGACTATATGATTAATTCTGATTGTGAAATTCATAGATTAGAAATTATACATTCTCAGATGAAATCAGTGGATTTACAAACCAGTTCATAATCACGTTAATGTGGAATTCAGATTGGATGCCATCTTTTGGTTCTGTGCTATAAATATTTTTGAAAACACTGCATTTATTTTGTTTTACATGCACACAAAGCAAAAAGGTGCTGAGAATAATCCAGTTTGAAAAGTTGAGACAATGGAATGCATGAGAGGCATTGGAAAGCGATGTGACAATACTGCTTGCATGATTATGTCATGCGCTTTGTGTGGACAGAACATAATGGGATGCACATTCTAAAAAAGCATTAAATACCTGTAGTATAGGCAGACTATTTTAGTTCTACTGTAGTTTACAGTGGAACAGTAGTGACTAGGAGTACCAGCAGACTCATTTGGAATATATTCAATCTGTTCAAAAGAAAGTGGAGTGAGATGAATAAGACCTTTTCTTGGGAAGTTTGGTAACCAACCCTGACTGGTATGCAACTGAGGCCCTCCAGATGTTCTGAATTTGAATTCCCAGCAGCCCAATCTAACCCAATCACTGAATAGTGAAAAGTGCTGAGAATTCTAGTTCAGGAACATTTGGAAAGTCACAGATTCCCCATCCTTGCATTGCCCAGTAAGTTATCCTGTGTGGAGCCTTAGAAGAAGGAATTATGATGCTCATAGTAAAGTAAGTGTATATGGAAATTGCCATCTTGTTGTGGCCTGTACATTGCATCCAAATGGAATATATTCAATGTAAGTATTTGATCAGAGAGAGTGGACTGAAGAAGCAGGATGATTATAGTGATACTTCCATTAATTCATTCAGGTAACTCAAACTCTGAACTGGTTGGTGCGGATGACTTCAGAGCTGGAGACAAACATTGTGGCTGTAGAGAGAGTGCACGAATACATAGAGGTGGCAAATGAGGTACCGGAAGTGGAGCTGTGGCAAATAATAAAAATATACTTATATGCTGTTCGTATGTGAGATGAAGAGATGTATGAAATTGTTCTAAGCAACTTCTTCTAATGGCCATCTCCCCTTGTATAGGCACCATGGGTGACAACACAGAGACCACCCTCTCAATGGCCCAACAATGGAGAGATCACTTTTATGGACTACAAGGTTCGGTATCGGCCTGAGCTAGGGCTAGTTCTAGATGGGATCAGGTGTGATATCAAGGGCACTGAGAAGGTGAGATGTCTTGGAAAAGTTAATGAAGCTTTCAAGGTTTTATTGAGAATGGGTATGGTCCAGAAGAGAAAACAAGAGTGGAGTCGAGTGGGGATAAAATGGGAAAAGGCATGGCCTTCTTTCAGTGGGCCAACGTTCTATATACTCGAAACTGCTGAACTGCTCTGACCCCAAGAATGACCTTGTTTGCTGAAAGCAAAGTTAACAATTAATGATCAATCCACCATGGAGTTGCTTGACAAGAGCAGGAAAGGAGGTTGTAAACTGAATTGGATCACAGAAGCAGGCCACAAGAAGAAGGAAACGAAAGCTTTGTTAAAACACTTAATTCTTGGAATACTGCCTCCTCAGGTTGGTGTGGTGGGCCGAACAGGAGCTGGAAAATCGTCTCTCACAAATTGCCTCTTTCGCATCCTGGAAGCAGCCGGAGGAAAGATCTTAATTGATGGGCTTGATATAGCAACGCTTGGCCTTCATGACCTGCGTCAGAAACTCACTATCATCCCACAGGTAAAAGCAACCCTACTGCATCAGACTGAAAATGCTGAGGTACAGAATTTGGCTGTTTGGTTGCATGAATACTGTACCAAACTCCATCTGGAGAATACAGTAACAGGCAGAGGGAACAAGGAGGGATTCCTTTCTTACCAACTTGCTATTCCTACTTCCTTTGGAGTAGGTGCTGACATTGGATCTAGGCAACTTAAAACTATGCTTTTGAATTCCAGAAGTGGGTGAAGAGGTCTGAAGGGCTGAAGAAACTTAACAGTTTCATCCTTTAAGCTAAAACTATTGCTATCTCTTCTACCTATAGGCTAGGTTTACACAAGATGGCTTATCAGGGCAGTTAAAGACCTAGCACGTGTGTCTATGTGATAGTTTGTTCTGCAAACCCAGGCCATTTGGTTAACTTATGGTACAATGTATTGTGAAAAGAATCACAAAATAGGCTAATTTAATACTGTAAATTATATTATCTGAATCCAGCCTTGCAAAATAGTCCAGACAAGGAGTACTGTACTTACAGTATCTTTACTGTAAGGTTACATTAACAGAATCTTGCAAGCCTTGCAAAGTACATCTCACCCCACTTGTCTTTACAGTCCAAGAAACTAGGGAGGGTTCCTTCTGAGATATTTGCCACCCCTCCCATTCCTTCTTTGGGCTCAGCTGCCTCTTATCTGACCGTTGCCTAATCTGCAGCTCTTCCTCCTGTCTCCCAAGGTCATTCCTACATAGCATTACAGTAGCTGAAAGCAAGTTCAGCTGGTTGAATGCTAATACTTCGCTACCTCTACTCTCTCACCTCAACCTATCTCAGCCACAGTTCTCTATCCAACTAGCCCTGATTAAATTGTCTTGTATCCACATCTTCAGGATCCTGTTCTCTTTTCGGGGAGCTTGCGTATGAATCTGGATCCATTTGATCAGTATTCAGATGAAGACATCTGGCATGTTCTAGAATTGGCACACCTGAAGACTTACGTGCATGCTCTGCCTGAAGGGTTGTCTTCTCCAGTGAGTGAAGCAGGAGAGAACTTGAGGTATAGGAAATTAATGGAAACTGCCAAAGGCTGGTGTCATCTTAAGATACCATACATGCATGCTTGAGCTATTCAAGTATCTCCTATTTGACTGAACTCTAGTTCAGTCACAGCCTGGCTTGACTGATGGAGAATATTACCTGGGCTAATGTTCACTTCAGTCCCCTGCAATTAATTGCATTTATTTTGGGAGTAGCATCAATAATCAATTTTGTATGTATGTGTGTCCCTCCCTCCCTCCCTCCCTCCCACCCTGAAGTGTGGGGCAGAGGCAGCTTGTATGTCTGGCACGGGCCCTGCTTCGTAAAACCAAAATCTTGATTCTGGATGAAGCAACAGCTGCTGTGGATATGGAAACGGATCACCTAATCCAAGAGACAATCCGGAGTGAGTTTGCCAACTGCACCGTACTCACCATTGCCCATCGGTTACACACCATCATGGACAGCCATAGGTAAAAGTGTGTGTGTCTGTGTGTCAGTGAGTGAACAGGAACACAGTCAGGAGTGAGGTATTTCTATAATGCACAACCAAAAGTCCAAACCTTCATGCAGATCAGCAGTGAGAGGCAGCAAAGCAATCCATCATAGAGGAAATACAGGGAGGAAAGTTCTGCAAGAACAGGACTGTGTGGAGTATACCAAAACATTCTGTAGCAAAATCAGTTAAAATATACCTTTCCATATGCATGCTCCTAAAATAAATAAAAATATAATATAGAGATCTAAAAATAACACTAAAATCCAAGGAATTGTAATCCATTTCAAATGTACATATATTGAAGTAGGACCCAAAACAAAAACAGGATTTGAGCTCCATTAGTGTGATTTTTTTAAGCTGGATAGCTTTCTGAGATAAGCCAGCAGAGAAACACTTTGGCAGGCAGAATATACATTATGATCTTTTAGAAAAAGAGTCTATACCGTTAGCAGGACAACAAAAAAGTACTTGACAGCCTGCTCAAACCAGGTATTTTTCCTCCTTGAGGAAAGCTCTTCAGGTTGGCTTCTTGCCACAAATTCACAAAAAATAAAAGAATTATGGATTTCTCTGAAGCAGTTTAACTCTATTTTGTATTCAAGGCAAGATGCTGCTACAAAAGAAGTATTGGAAAACACGCTATTATCTCATTAAATCTATTTTACAACAACCAGTGCTCATAAGTAGAATGCAATAAAGAAGGCAAACAGAAGCCTTCAGAGCTCCATCAACTCAACAGTTCACCACCACCACTGAGCTGGTGCCTCCCACTTAGTCATTATTCCTCAACTAAGATAGATGGATGATTAGATAGATACATGATAGATAGATGATAAATAAAAAAGTAATGCCTTTGTATATTCCTGACCTTATAAATTAACATAAATCAATGTATAAAATCTTGCATGCAAGTCAATACTCATATTCACTGACATGATGAAGTATAAATCAACTATAGAAATGTCTGTTCCATTGCAAACAAAAACTTTTAAAAAACAGGAAGGAAATGGCCAGCTTAAGACGCCTGGAAAGACATTAAGAAATGTGTAGGCCAAGAGACTACATAAAATTTTACATCATATGGATACTGTTGGTTCTCAGTAATAAAAAGACCCAAGAACATCCAAAGAAATTGAATGGTGGAAGATTCAGTGTAGATTAAAAAAAAAAACTAGTTGAGCTATGCAGTTTTCTACCATCTGATGCAACAATGGCCATCAAATAACTTTAAAAGGGGATTAGACAGACTCTTAGGGGATAAAGCTATCACTGGTAATCAGTCATGATAATTACACAACGTCCCAGATAGTATGCCTCTCAGTGCCACTTGTTGAAGAACATCAGCAAGAGAGTAGTAGGTTGGCTTTCCATAGGCATCTGCTGGGCAACCTGGTGAATGTTTGCTCTGATCCAAAACAGTTCTACATTTTAAAATTTTGCTGGCTCTTAGGCTATGTAGGGATAATTTAGAAGAAAGGAAATAAACTACTTCCCACTTTCTATTTAATTGTGTCCTCTTCTTTCTTTCCTTCCTGCTATTATCTAACAAAACCAATCTGGGGACTGGCATCTAGTGAAAGAAAGATCAACACAATACTTTGGAGAGTTCCCAAAACTATTCCAGTGTTGTTGACTTCACCACAAAGCTCCAGTTTCTTGCTGGGACTGTGAGCAGGAGCAGTTAGATGGCTAGAATACTCTACAATGTCTTGTTGCACACTTCACTTGGTTCTTCTTTATCATTTTGGTTCATAAATCTATACTTTCCTGCTGAAACTGGATTGACAGTATCCAATTAACTCCTCTGGTTACCCTTCTAAAAGTTATATGAATTATAGTAGATGATGCATGTTAGTATTTAAAAATTCTCAAATTCATATTGTTCTTTCTGTTCTAGAGTGATGGTACTTCAAATTCTCAAATTCATATTGTTCTTTCTGTTCTAGAGTGATGGTACTTCAGGCAGGAAAGATTGTGGAATTTGACAGCCCTGAACAGCTACTTCAACAGCAAGGCATCTTTGCAAGGATGGCCAGGGAAGCTGGCATAACAAGAATTCAGAACACTGCACTTTAGAGTTGGAAGCTCAAGACAGAAAGATCACAGGCAACTTCCATGGCATTGCAATTTTCCTTGATCTGCCACTTGCACTGTATGAAAAACGTTACCAGTGTGCTAGTGCCATTTACACTTGGGACACAATAGTTTTACTGAGCATTTCCTGGTAATTAATGGCAGCTTAGTTCCTTTTTGGTCATTAAGCCAAAATACCAGCTATAACACAAGCTTGGTTATGTTAAGTTGGTGCAGTTTTACTGATACCCCTCAAGCCTGTTCCTTGGTTTCAAGATCCAGCTCAAAAGACTCTCTTGGATCATTTTCACATAATTCCCTACACTCTGAAGAGGTTGAAGGGATCATGACTGTTTTTTGTTTTTGGTATTTAGTCTATAACGTACACAGCCCTCTAATTAATGATAATTTTACACTACTAGATCAGCATGTGTTTACCTGGAAAGAACCTGAGTTTAGGCATCATGCTAAAATGTTACCACAGGTCACTGTTAAAATAAGTAATAAATGTGGGAAACCATTCTAAGCAATCCAGGTTTCATACCCTTCTTGTATGTATGGTGTGTATAGTTTTTGAAGGATGGGTTTTATTCTTAGAGGCACCCTACTCCAATCTGGTGTCTTCAAGATGTGCTGAGTTATTGTCCTCCATGCTGGCTGAAAATCTAGGAGATGCAACCCAACAGTGGGAAATACCATAGTGAAGCAGGCTACTAAGAGATTATTTTCAACCTTTTGGTCTTTCTTTAAAAAATGGTCATAAAGGTTCCGGAATTATTTTGGACTTATCAAAATGCCTAGAGTCTTTGTCAGATAAGTTTCTTTTGTTTAGTTTTTGATATATACTGTTACCAGTCATCACTGGACCTATAAGTAAACTTTTATAATCATTCCCAATAGCCTCGAGTAAAATTTCCTGAACACGGAAAATAAATTTGTATACGAGGAGAAGGAGCATTGTTTCTGTCCAAAATAAATACAAGTAATTTGAGAAATATGTTTTATTTACACAACAGCAACTCAAGCATGTTACTCAGGAATCAAGATGCAGCCTTTACACTCTGCTGTTTCTCCCAGAACAGAAATGCTCCCCCTCCAGTTCTGACCTGAGACAGGGGACAAAAGAACGGCAGATTCTTGCCCTTGCTCAGATACTGCAGCATACAAGATGAGCACCAAACCTGTCTAAGGCTGAGCAAAAGAACTATTTTGCCCAACAGCAAACAATGTCAACTAATATTGAGACAGGGAAATAACTCATGGAATACTTGCTTCTTGGTGGTCAATATCCAGCAGGCTTCTCTGGAGAAAAGCAAATGTGAAGCCTGACTTTCTGTTAGGCTCACTCCTTACAGGACTGAAGATACATGGTTTCACAAAGGGCAGAAATACCAACAGCTATTTGCTGTAACTATTAGTAGGTTCAGCTGTACTACACCTTTGAACACCAGCTGCTGGGGGATAACAGTAAGGCTGGGCCTTAAGGGCCTACTGGTAAGCCTCCTGAAATACTGGACTAATAAGACTCCCATTATCTTAATTGGCTCCCTTTGCATGCTCTTGTACCACTTGTCAGATTCCTCTCTCGGTTGCATGGTCTCCAGCTAGTTTACAATCCAGTTAGTCAAAGTGGACTAAATGTCTACCTCAAATGGAAATGAGCTCCACACAGCACTGCTAAGAGGAAGACGGCTGTCGCTCGGGCTGCACAATGAGAGCATGGGAGTGTTACATTTCAACTTTGTTAGAAACCAGATCCAACTCCCCACAGAAATATATCGAAATCTAAACCTTCAGAGGAATGCAGTGGACGCAATAGTATGCCCTTGCATGGTAGTGATAAAAGCACCAGTTTATGACATATCCAGCATCTCACGTGTACTCAGTCTTGCGAATGTAACTGGATGGTACATAGCCCCGTTTCCCATGTGCCTCTGCTAGCCACCATTCCTGATTGCCAGTTATGTCTTCAAATTGCAGGATCTTTAGTCTTTGATTGGCTGTTACACTCAGTTCATTTGAATTGCGGCCCTTAAAGGTATAAAGAGCATAATAGACCTGGAAGCAGAAAGTATAGGAAGGAAGTGAGAAAGAACACAGGACAAAATCAATCGCAATCTTCACTCTGTACCAATCAGAGCCACCATACATCTCCCAAATTATTGTTTTCATTTTGCTTACAAAATGCTTTGGGATCTCTTTTTTTTAAAGAAGTGGAATATCTGTTTCTAGAGGAAATACATATATATATAAATTTGCATTTCTTTAAGCAAAGTATTGGGCTATGTTAAATTCTTCCTAGTCATCCAAAACACTGAATTTCTGAGATGTTAGCTATAGAAACTAGCTAGCCAATTCAGAACTGACAAACCGGTCTTGTTCAAACTCTAAAGCAGAATGTGGTTTGTCTTGTTTTGGCTTTGTCCAATGTGTGAATCCAGTCAATTCTGGCTTTTGGTCAGCCATGATTAAACAAAGTTTAAAATACATGAATGAGGCCATTAAGAGCAAAAAGCATGTGTCTACACATACTTCTGTCCCACTCACCTGATTTCCCATGCACTCACTGCTCTTCAGCCTAGAGTTACCATTGTCCACTGATGGGGTTGGCCTTGCCTTGTACTGGGCTTGGTGCCCATTTTGTGCATCTGGATTACTATATCGCCGGGATGATGGAGGATTGCGGGATGGTTGTGCAGATTCCACAGTGGGACCCATCTGGAGCTGGCAAACAGCATCCACCTCTGAGAGAGTCTGAACAGAATTAATGAAATTGCTTTGGAAGCCAGAGTCCTGTGGAGCTTTCTGTGAGCTATTAACAGATGTGCTCAGGATGCTGTTGGGTGTACTGATTCCATAGGATGAGGAAGAACCACTGTGTTCAGATTCACCAGATGAATGACTGCCCACAGAGACATCTGAGTGGCTGCATCGTGGATTGTAAGGTTTCAGAAAGGAGCTGTACACAAAGCCCTTGGTCACTGTAGAAATGGGGCAAGGAAGAAAACATTTATTTATTTGCTTATTTTTATCCCTTTATTATTTTTATAAATAACTTAAGGCAGGGAACATACCTTCCTTCTCCGCTTTTCCCAACAACAACAACAACCCTGTGAGGTGAGTTGGGCTGAGAGTGACTGGCCCAAGGTCACCCATCCAGCTTTCATGCCTAAGGTGGGACTAGAACTTTCAGTCTCCTAGTTTCTAGCCCAGCACCTTAACCACTAGACCAAACAAGCATAATGAAGTTGGGAACGGGTCCTAGGTAAGAGATGGCTGAGGCTCAGGCAGATTTCCACTCACCTCCATTGTCAATAAGCCAGCGATTCTGACTGCCCATAGGATCCTTTTTCTTGAGAACACCCACAAGATCCCCTTCCAATAGTGACACATCCAGCTCTTGAGCTGCATTGAAGTTACGCTCAGCCTGAAATAGCTTTTCAGGAGGATAATGGGCCAGGAGGGCTGCACGCAGTTCATCTGATTGTAGCATGTAGCCGGGCTATAAGGGAAACAACAGCTCCAATGAAGGGGAAGGGAATGCACCCAGGTATCTGTAGTTCTTCGCTGAGACTCATCTTTAAAACATGACAGCCATGTTAAATCAGACAAAGAGCTTCATGTAGTCCAATATACAGCTGGAGCATTGCATTTTGAAAGCTCACAGACTGAAGGGCTGGGATGACAGAACTTTCTGCTGTTGCTCCCAACAGTGAGTTTTTAAAGTATACTACTTGTGATTTGAAAGGTATTGGGCAGCCAGTGACTAACCACTGATAGCCTGAACCTCCATGAATTTATCTAACCCTCTTTTAAAACCTTCTACATTGGTGGCTATTATCATATCTGATGGCAATGAATTCCACAGATTCTCTGCTTATTACGTACATTCAAGAGCAGGAAGAATCCATGAATGCATCAAGCCCCCAACCAGTCTCTACTCTGATCAAACTGAAGTTAATGATATAATTCCACCTCTAGAGGACAGCCTTCCACCTCTTGTTACTCCCACAGAGCTCACCATGCCCAGAAGGGGTTGCTTTCGCACTGACTGCCGCTCCAGGCTTTTTCTTTCAAAAGGTTTTTTAGTAGCAGCAACACTCTCTGGAAAGAAGGTGAAGACCTGCAGTTGCTGAAGGACTCTGCTATGCTCTTCCTGGAAGATGGCAACAAGATTCCCTTCCCTACCAACCACTTGCAGCAGCTGAGACAGAGGAAAGTGATATTAGCCACAAGCCAGAAAAGGACAACCTTAGGTACATTCTGCTCAAGAACAACCCGCTATATTCAAGGTAATCATGAAGATGACGCTACCGTTCCAAATCAGCAAGGACTACTTTTCCTCCCTTCCATGCTAGTGAGAGGTAATCGGTATTAGTAATTGTAGCATGGATCTCCCCCAAGGAGCATTTCATTTTAGAGGTCTGTATGCTCAGAGAAAACGTGCCATACATCTGAAAGAGCTGGGGAAGGAAACCAGGAAGCATCACGCGCTTTCCTTCCATCCTCATGGAAAGCACCAGCGATGCTGAGCTACTCACAGCTTCTGTGTACTTACTGAGAGCAAAGGCTGCAGCTCCTGCAGCGCTAGGTGTACAAAGTCACAGTGGGCCTCAGCATAGCTGCGCAGGCAGCTAGTGAAAAGTTCCTTGGCACAGCATTGAAATTTGGGCAGCTCATCCAGCAGCTGGGTGTTCAAGGCCTCGTAATTGTTGCGTGCGGACTGTAATTCTTCCAAGGTCCGTTTGTCCTTCAGCCTCTCAGCACGCTCTGTGCACGTGTGGAAATCCAGGAGCTTATCGAAGCGTTTCTGCACCAGTTTGTGAGGCCCAGCAAACATGTTCAGCAGCTGATTCAGAGGAGTAATCACTAGACGCTCAGCGCGCTTCTTCTGCAAGGCAGAGAGCAACAATCATACCTATGTATCATACTGCAGCCTTTCCCACCCTGCCAGATTACTTTGCTTGCTTCAGTATAAGTTACACCAAGAGTAGGATGATGAGCAAGGGTTTATCCATCCTGCTGCAGAAAAATCCTTCCATTAACAAAAGTAAGCCCTTTCATTTATACTGTCATTATGACCAAAGGCATCTGCATTTCCCATATCGTTTTTAACGGGAAATATTTCTTCCCATGTCCTTTCTATCCTTAATCCCTAAATGCAAGATCTCCTACATTTACCAGAAATGTTGTCACCATGAAATATTTTCTCCTCCCCACTTTCCACCGTATCACTTGTCCCAGTAAACTGTGAGCCAGCCGCTGTCAAAAGTGTTTTATTTATTTATTTGATTTTTCTCCCGCCTTTGCTATTTTTATAAATAACTCAAGGCAGTGAACTCCTTCCTCCTCCTATTTTCCCCACAACAGCAACCCTGTGAGGTGAGTTGGGCTGAGAGAGAGTGACTGGCCCAAGGTCACCCAGCCGGCTTTCATGCCCGAGGCGGGACTAGAGCTCTCATACCACGCCTGATTGGCTCTTGGGCTGAGAGAGAGGGACTGGCCCAAGGTCACCCAGCCGGCTTTCATGCCTAAGGCGACACTAGAACTCACAGACTCCTGGTTTCTAGCCTGTTGCCTTAACCACTAGACCAAACTGGCTCTTAGGGATTTTATGTTTTTTTTTAAGGAACATTTAAATATTTCTAGGAATTCTGTAATCTGCCTGTAGTGGTGGTGGTGGTGGTAGTAGTAGTAACTTAGTGCCCTCCAGATGTTTTGGATTATAACTCCCATCAGTCCCAACCAAAATGACCAGGGAATTGGGAAAAGGGGGCCTGTCATCTAAAGACTTCGGAGGGCAGCAGTAGGCTGAGGAAGGATGATTAGATGACACTTTATTACAGCCAAAGGCCAGTTAGGTCAACTGCTTAACGAAAGAAGAATGTTTAATCTCTTCCAAACAGAACTCGCTTCCAAATGTCTCTTGATAGTAGATATTTTACCTAAGTATTCATGTGGAAGAAAGGAAGAAATATCTTACTCACAAAATCAGAGAACAGCTGATCACTGATGAAACGATGAACCTTGTGGAACTGCTCCAACTCAGCACCACCCTTCTCCATGCACAGGTCCCACATACTCAATGCTGCTGTCACTTTGACACAAGCTGACTCCTGAGGGCCAAGAAATATAAGCATAAGCTGGTTTGAGGCATGCTCCATAGCAACCAGCTCTAGAAGCAGACGGTCTTGAACTGTGGCCCTGGTACTATTACACAAGCCTAGCCAAGGCAGGGTCTTCCAATCCATTACTTTGCCAGTCCTCAGCCTTTTCAGATGGCTGATATCACAATCCTTCTCAAGGTATTCTTTCCCCTCCACACAGACACATAGATACGCATGCACAAAGACTTATTTACCCGGACATGTTGAAGGTAAAGGGAAAGATCCCGGATGAAAGATTTAATCAGACGCTCCTGCATCCTGAAATTCTTTTCAGTCTCCTCAAAAGCCTCATCTTTGAGCTGTCAAACAGAGGTGAGGGGAGGGAGAGAGGTTATGAACACTGCAAAGGTTCCTACAGTGCCAAATCCTTGCCATAACCATAAGGCATGTGAGCAGAGTCAACTCTTATTCACCTGGGGAGCAAAGCCTGTGAGATGTTTGAGGTGGCTGCTGACCCGATTGGATTTCTTGATGATAGAGTGGAAGTTAAGTTTGGAGATCTTCTCAATTAGGCTGTCATCATCAGTCTTCCTGTACTTCAGCACTGAAAAATAATGAGGTAGGAGACAGAATTAGCCCCATGCTGGGCAGTTGCTAGCTGGCCTTAGGACTGTGCTTTCCTGGGTTTTTTCCTACAGATCCCAGGTACTAATTCCTGGTTAACTCATTCTAATTCCTCCCGAGCACTACTTCTAAACCAGAACATAATCAAAGCTAGTGAGCACAACTTCTTCCTGACAGTTAAGAGCACCTATCTCTCTTTCACAGGACACAGTTGCATTAACAACTCTGCTAATTAAGCATAGTTATATTAAAGTTTAGTGGACTTTCTGTTTTACTCCCAACACCCACAGGAATAGCCTTTCCCAACCCAGGCACCCTTTAGATGTGTGGACTTCAATGCACACAAGTCTCAGTTTGACCCAGCCTTCCCAACTTGGTGCCCATTTCATGTCTGCTAAAAATGCAACTCAAAGCTACAATCCCAGGCTGGCTGAGAACTGCTGTGGGGAAAGCAAGTCTTTTTTCACAGCAGCCACACCTTGTGCAGACAATCTTCAAACGCAGCGTCGCACAGCGATGATGATCCCTTCCCACTTTTCCACATTGATTGTATTACCCCTCCCATTCCTCCTGTGCTGGCTGCCCTGCAGCTCACCTAGATCCTTCCGACGCTTGTACTCATTGAGGTTACCATTTATCTCCTTGACAGCTAAGACAGCAGCTGCCAAAGGAGCACGATCAGGGTGAGACTCAGGAGTAGCACTCAGGAGTTCCATCAGCAGCAATGGATAGCGCATCACGCGCTGAACAGGCTTGATCAGGAAGGAGCCCAGGTCGATATAGTTGGTGCCACCCCTGACAGTATCCGAATACAAAGGATCACACAGAATCAGGTGACATCCAGACTCCATTGCTAAAAATACCACTCTCTCGTAATCACCCACTTTCAAAATCAACTTCTGTCTATATTCTAAACTGTTGCATCCAAGTCATTCCACATCTATCAAGCTATTTTCTTGCTAAAAAAACCCAAAAAACAAACAGTCCTTCCCAGCAACAATGTGGCACCAGCAATCCCATCCACACCAAATTCCGAAAATCTTTACATGCATCTTCCTTCAGCTAAAGTAACAATACCCACTTGTTGACTAGTTGCATCCGCTCAACAGCTACACTATTCATCTTGCCACCCCCAACCCTATCTCACTGTCCTCAGTCTAAGCAGGCTAATATGGCTGCAGCTTTGAATCCCGAGTGTGCAAATGATTCCTGCAGTTCTTTCCTGCTCCTGCAAATGGCTCACCCCCATTACATTTCCAAATCCCTTGCTGCTGCTTCAAACACATAAACAAGTAAGCCAATAGTATAAAAAGCTGCTTACCATTGAGTGTATAGACTCCTGGCAGGCCCACAGCAGGAAGAAAAAGCAAGAAAGAGTAGATGATGAGAGTGCAGTTATTCTCTTATTGTCCTGCAGCTACTAAATTACAGTCAAATGAACGGATGAAATCCCAAGCAGCCACTGTATGCACCCCCCCCCTTCAATCCATAGAGTCACAATCATGCCAGGAGGAAGTATACTCATGAGGCAGAGTCTCAAATACCACACAAGCACAAATCAGTAGTTTGTCTAAGCAGCTCAGAAGCCCACATTGCTCTTTTACCTGAGGATTTCCAGAGATTCCAGGAGAAGTTTCTGCACCCTTTCATCCTTTTCATAGGCTTCCAGAAGTGCAATAGCTTCATCGTGGTTCTGGCAGTATACCTTATACACAGCCTCTAGCTCTGCCCGCAGCTCCAGAAAGACTGGTCCTTAGGGACAGAAGTAAATTGTTAATATAGGCTGTACCACATGGCTTATATTAAAGAACCAAAAGGCTTATATTTATAAAACACTGATTTAAAGACTTATCTAAGCTTCAAACATTAAATTCAGTGATAAAACAATAAAAATCTTTTAAAAACAGTAAAGCAAAATATTGCAATATATAAACAGATGTACAAGCCAGTATAAATATCAGCTAAATATAAATCCAGTAATCCAGGAAATCATAAAACATTATGAACCAGGCCATATCTAAAATGCAAGTTGGTCTGTCTTGAGATTGTTCCTGTTTCAAAAAGATTGTTGTGTGGAGTTCTTCATCACACACAATTTCAGTTGCAAAATTTGCATTCCAAGCTATACAGATTTGTAAGCAATTTCTACAAAAATGTTAAGAAGTGTTGATTATTTTAGTACTCTTCTTCAAAACATTATAAGGAAAATGTATTCTTGATGGGTTGTTTTCTACCTTTAGTGCCCCCATTGTACTGTATGAATCATACTTGTTTTCAGAATTTTAGGGACTATGGATTATTAGTAAATATAAATGCTGATTTCTTTGGAAGAAAAATGCAGAAAGCCAATCTTTTGTTTCTTGATGTAACAGACATGGTAGGAAACAACCCGAAAGGTCAATGAAGAGCACTATTAATATTGTCTAAGAACATTGTACCAGGCAACACATTCTTTAATTATGGGCCACCAGAATCAGGATGGGACTTTAGATGGGATTTCTCCTATCTCAAAATATGCTGCTTTCCCCTCCTCATCTTGGACATGACAAAATACAACTCAGATGAAGCCTGGACAACTGCCATATATAAAGTCAAGAATTATTCTAGCTTGATTTATTTTCTCAAGTCATCTGAAGTTACCCAATTCACAGGCAGTTCCTTATAAAAAGAAACAAGTTCTGTGCCTATTATTTGCTCTGTAATGCAGCTTCCACTCAAATTAATGGAGGGGGAAGCCAAACACTGACATAAGAAAAGCCCTGTTGGAAGAAACTAAGAATCCCTCCAGTTCAGAATTCTTTTTACAACAAATAAAATTTTTGAAAAAGAAGTCCTGCTTGACAGATGGATTAGAATTAGCAACACTATGCCAGTTCAAGGATGTTAAACCCCACTGACGTCAGCAGGCTGGACCAGCCTTTCCCAGCCCAGTCCTATGTGGAATTTAGGGGGTGCCATTCAGAGGTGTAAACTTGAACTCCCAGAGGTCTTAGCAGGGACCTTTGATGGCTGGATGTTCTGGTAACTGGAAACCACACATCTAGAGCAGTTTCTGAACCTGAGGAACTCTAAGGTGGGTGGACTTCAACTCCCATGGCTGGCTGGGAGAATTCTGGGAGTTGATGTCCACCCATCTTGAAGTTCCTGAGGTTAAGAAACACTGATCTAGAGGATTCCAGGTTAGGGAAGACTGGCTTAGGCACCCCCTAAATTCCACATATGACTAGGCTGCAGGTGATGGCTTTTTTCTAGCCCAATCATATAGAAGCTTACAAAGCATCTCAGAGAAGGTATCTGGCTACTACTTTCCAAAATAAAGGCAGGCAACTGGGGCCTGAACCTTTATTTTTTTTCCTGATGGCTTCAAATGGATCTACTCCAAAGGACTGAAGGTAAAATATTCTATCCTTCTGGAAGGGCTTGGGAGCAGTGTTAAGTGAAACAGGTGTGTTAAGTCTACTTATTTTGCTCTGTGTTATGGGAAGAGATGTTCCAGGGCCACAGAAAAGGAATTGGCCCTGTGCACAGCATATCCCTGCTCTAGAAGGAAGAAACAAAGAAGTGCAACTCAAGCCTGGGCAGTGTTAGAAACTTGATTCAATACCCATGGTACCTGGGGAGTGTTGGAAGTCGATGTCCCACACACCTGGTAGGAAGGCTTGTCTTTGCCTCTGCTAATCACTCTCCTTCCTTCCAGTCTAGTGTTCAGATATCCCACAAATACCAACAGGTAAAACACATACCAACAGCATCTGCAGCTTCCAGGGAGCTCAGCAACTGCTTTGAGAAAGCAATTACCCCACAGATGTTCCCAAACAGCAGTTCACAATCTACATGTGGCACCTAGGAGGAAGCAAAGGGCTATTTGTCCTGGGGCACACTGTTTTCTTCTGAAAGTTCATCTTGGTGACTTTTCCCCCATGAACATAAAGCAGTGCCACAGAACAGTAATAAATCCTGCTTGAGCACCAAGAATAACACCCCTAAAAAATACACAGACTGGTACCATCATTGCTGGTATAGATACTTAGAACAGCTGAAAATGGCCCTTCCAACTCTGTACCAAAGTATTTCCTTTCGCAGAAGTACTGCTATCTGGACCTCTGTTTCTATACAATATTATACAAATACAATTAATTCAGTTCCAGTTAGCATACTTATGCCCTTTGTCTCTTCCCCAAACCTGCAAATGATCTGGTTCAGGATTACCCAATAAGCTTTGATTAAAGTTTTTAACGTTTGTCTCTTTTTATGGTTTGTTTTTTATTGTACGCCACCCAGAGTCATATTCATGAGATGGGCGGCTATATAAATAGGATGGATGGATGGAGCAAGCTTGGGTTTCGTCTTATGTATTCCCCAAAAAAGTGCTGCCTAGTGCTCTAACCACTATACTCAATGGCTCAGTAAGATTCAGTTATGTTCTGTTCCTGGTAAAATGCAACACATCACTCTCACCTGTGCCTCCTGTAATGGCACCAGGACCTTCTGGACACACATATCAAGATCTCGAATATAATCCCGTTCAGTCTGCAACAGTTCTTTAATGACTTTTGCTCTCTTCTCCAGCATTCTTTGTTCTGGGTTTGGTGTGGTGGCTGCAGGAGCTGCTGACTCCAGTGATGCTGGCTGGGAAGTCAGCAGGGTCATTTCTGAAAGAGAGGGAGGGCCATCAGGACAGAGACTCAGAACCAGCAGCTCAATATAAAGCAGCAATAGGTAAATGGAAGGCTCTCAGCCAAATCCAACTCACACAAGACCATCAGCTGGCATTTAGCAGATAAAAGGGTCTTTTAGTCCTGCACAGCCTCTTCACACAGGCTGCACCACCCACATATTTCCTGCATTCTCCCTCTTGTGATTAGTCTGAGGATTTCGGTAAGTGATGATTGTGCTAGTAGAAGCAATTAAATAGGAAAGAAAAAGGAAGTTGTCCTCTAGTTCTTGAAATTGGCAAAGAGCCAAGTATCAGAGACAGTTTGACAAGATTTATGCCTGGAAGGTGGTACAAGGTTTTCTAAGGTCTGTAGATAACAAATATATTTTAAATCAAGAGTATTTATTTATTTATTTATTTATTTATTTCATTTATATAGCCTCCCATCTTCTTTCAAACTCTGGGAGGCTCACAACCAAAAAATAAAACAACATCTATTTACAATAAAAATATTTAGACCAAAGGACCTGGCACCAAAGCGAAACTTTCCTATGCAGTCCACAACACGTTCATCTCATCAATCTCACTCTGTTCCAGTGCTTGGGGGAATAGCCAAGTCTTAAGTGCTTTTCAGAAGGTTAAAAAGGTGGGGATCTGCCAAACTTCAGGGGGAAGGGTGTTCCATAGGGCAGGGGCTGCCACGGGAAAGGCTGGCTTCCTGGACCCTACAAGATGGCAACTATTAAGGGAGGGGACTAGGAGCGTGCCCACCGTATCCAATCTGGTAAGATGAGCAGATATCCTTAAGGACAGTCGGTCCTGCAAATAACCTGGTCCTGAGCCATCTATGGCTTTAAAGGTAATAACCAGCACCTTGAAGGAAATTGGAAGCCAGTGCAGCTCACGCAGCAGGGGTATAACGTGGATGAACCTAGAGGCACCCATCACTGCATGTGCTGCCGCATTCTGGACCAGCTGTAACTTCCAGGTGGCTTTCAAGGGTATCCTCATGGAGAGTGTGTTGCAGTAATCCACACAGGAAGTGACCGAGGCATGGTTGATCATGAGCAAGGCCTCCTGGTCCAGGAAAGGGCACAAAAGGCACACAAGACAAATCTGTGCAAAGGACCCCCTAGCCACAGCTGCCACCGGCTCCTTGAGCATGAGCCATAAGTCTAGGAGGACCCTCAAATTGCACACCAACTCAGTCTGATGGAGTGCCAGCCTGTCCAGAGTCAAAGATGACATATCACCTGACCCTGGGGCAGCAAAAAACCCAGAGCCATTCCATCTTGCCAGGGTTGAGCTGAAGCTGGTTTCTCTCCATCCAGACCTTTACAGCCTCCAGGCACTCAGCCTAGAGTATCACCTGCCTGGCAAGGGGTGGAGATATATAGCTGTGTATCATCAGCATACTGATGATACCATACCCTGTGTATTGAAGAGGAGAGGGGAAAGACTCAAGCCCTGAAGCACCCCACATAGCAGGGGCCTAGGGCTTGAAGAGGGGCCGACCAAGGGCAAGATGGATGGATGATATTCTAGAGGTGACGGACTCGTCCTTGGGGGAGCTGGGGGTGGCAACGACTGACAGGAAGCTCTGGCGTGGGCTGGTCCGTGAAGTCACGAAGAGTCGGAAGCGACTGAACGAATAAACAACAGGGCTCGACCTCCCCCCGACACCCTGACTGGAACCAGCATGGAGGAAGGAGGAGAACCACTGCAAAACACACATCCGCGTACTTAATTAACATAGAAAATACAGGTTTGTGTGGAAAACAACGGAAGTGACTCTCTAATCACTATAAAATCCTCTGGATGCATGGAATCTGATAATGGGTAGTACCAGACTGAATACTGCATGTCACCCCAATTTTTTTCATAAACCTGGATATAATTTACTTTAATTTTAATTAAAATTTTAGTTTAATAACCTGCAGCTACTGAAGTGCAAGTAGAATGTTATAAACTATTTGAAAATTTAAAAAACAACCTCTCCACCTACCTACATTTTGTCCATTCCATGCCCCACTGACTGTAAGTAACCAAGAAGTATTTCAAGAACTGTATACAATAATTGTTAAACAAAAAGGAAATTGAGGAAAGGATTACAGTGTGATTAAATAGATCCACTTATTAACTCAGCAGGAGTTATTTTTCAATCCTGGGTTCACATTAGATGGAACTGGGCTATGGATGGTAATGACCATCTGTAGTAACAAAATAAATACATAAATAAATATGTAAAAGGATCAAGAAGTATTAATGGTGTTCAATTCCTCCTCCTTCATTCTTGCTAAAATTTTCATGCCAAAAACTGGAATCAGGCACTGGGAGGATATCCTAAGTTTTGATCAAATGGAAGCAACCCAATCATTATCTATTACTATCCCGGAGTGGAACAGATGGATCGCTATTGTGTCGACTTTTGCTTGTCTAGACCTAATGAAACTGTTGCCAAGGAGACTTGAGATAATGGGAAAGTGTAGACATGAATACCCTTTTCGTAGCAACGCACTAAACAGAATACCACCTCAACTCCGAAACTGCCTGGCAGTCCCTCGTTTAATTTTTTAAGCAATCAGTGCACAATGGGCATTAAAAGAATGCAAACCCATCCTATTACCACCCTGAGAACAACGGTTAATAGTTGTTGAAAGGCTTGAGTGGAGCAATTAATGTTTAGGGATTTTTGAGTACAGCAAGAAGCTTCTCTGTTGAAGAAACAAAGAAGTAAAACAGAGCGTATGCAAATACGCCCGAGCAAATGAACTTTCACAGGACGCGGCCCATTTCGAAAGTTGCGCGGGGCGCTTTGAACGCGTGGAGCTTGTATTAGAGCATGAACGAGGGAATCGCGCTCAGTGCCGCGGCTACGAACAAAATACGAGTTGTTCCTCTCCTCGAACGCCTCCAGGGCTCCCGACCTCCCATCACTGGCTTTTCCTTCAACGGAGGGTGCTACAAACTCGAGCAGCTCCTTCGCGCACTTACAGTACGCAGCGCTCAGGCTGCAGCCCTTTTTCCCGGGACGGCTCGGAAGAGGGGAGAAAGGGAGGCGTGGCCTCGCCTAGAAGGAGCGCGCAGCGGTTCTGCGGACGGCTTGGGCAACTTCAGCCCCCGAGGGCAGAGCCCTGATCCAGCGATACGCCTCACCCGATCCTACCTGCCATCACCTCCCCAAACTTCTCACCAAGCCGAACGCAGAAGCCATCCTTGTCCCCACTTGCTGCTCCAAACTGGAGCGGGTCTTTGATAAGAAATCGGGGGTAGACAGACAAAGCTGACCCGCAGCCGGAACTCTTCGCTCTTAGGATATTAGCATCTCAATGGCCCGGGGAGGGAGGCTATCCAGATCCGAGCAACAACAAAGCCCGGAGCTGGGAATATCAGCCCTGGAGACGACCATCCCAGTTCTTCAAATCCGATTCTCCTCCCCTCTGAAACAAGGCCCCGGAGATTCTAGGATAACAAGTTTTGCTTGCCACCCAGCGGGCAGTGCTGGGCGGATCCAAACCCAAACAGGAAAGACCTAAGGGCCATATCCTTGCACAACTTAACCCATCTGGGGCGCGGCTGGCCAAACCAATAAGAGAACAATTTTTCCTAACCCAGACTCAAGTTTTGCCGTCAAGTCAATCAATGCCAAATCTGGGTCAAAAGGCGAAGCTACTTTTGCAGCCGTGAGAAGCAACGGTTTGCCCTGGACTTTGAAGACATAGAGAAGATGTCGTCCAATCCAGGTTGGCTCCTGGTAGTTCGGCCTGAAACGGTTCCTGGTTTTCTAATGCACCTGCTGTTGTCTAATTCAAGCCAGCCCCCTGGCTCAGGTTCACAAGGAGATTCCTGGGTCCCAGAATACCACCACAGCCCGCAAATCCCAGGCATTGACTCTTTTAAAAAGGAGGAAAAAAAAAAAGGCACGTGCTCCTCCCCGCAGCATTCCTGCGTGACCCTCCCGGGGCTCCTCCTTTTAACTCCACCCTATACATACAGTTGTGTAAAATTAAAGGAAGAAGTTGCTGCCCTGGCATGATAGCAACCAAACACTTCCAGAAATCCTAACAGAGTGCATTTCCCTCAAGTTTTACATTCATTAGAAAAATGTATCAGTAACTAAATCAAAGCAAACTCTGCCATCCCTCCTCAATAGTTCTCCAAATGACACTTGCAAAACAGCCTCCTCTCTCTTGGAAAATCTACCAACAGCATTTTACAATAAATGCTATTATTTTCAAAGGCCATCAAAAAACGCAGACCCACTGGGTAGAGATCAGTGCATTAGCTGGCACAACAGCAGGTTTGTTTTCCTTGGTACCAGATCTCACTATTTTGATCAAGTGGGCTGAATTTCAATGAGGCTGGCAGCTGCTGCCCTCTTGTTTTCCATTACTGGAAGTTGACTGGCATGCCGTTTGTATCTCACACCCACTGCCAGTGACCAATATTGATGGCAGAGACCCATGCATATAGATGTGCATCAAGATTTTGCTGTATGCAAGGAGGCAGAAGACAACATAGGGCAGTGAGAACACCACAGTTCGGGTGACTTCACACAGGCCTATCCTTCGCTCAGTGGCATTTGTCTTTTCGTCAACAACTTTCTTGCCCCAGTTGGTCCTTCTACCAGACCTGGCATCTGCAAATGGCCACAGCCTCAGTCCATAGTTTTATACCTTACCAAAATATCTTGTATCTTGCTTGGGAGGTTTTAAATCAGGCCAATATGTAACTCTATGATGACCCTGAATTCTTACTGCATATCAACTCTGACTAGGATGCTAAATGCTTTTCGCGTAGCCTCTTGTGGCAGGGGCCCTTTTCTTTCATTATCCTTTTCCTCTGCTGCCACCACCACTACTAACCCCCTTTGAAGGTTTAGAAACTCCTTAATTCTCTAAGGTAAGATAACCTGGTGGAATATGGGGAAGATACAGGATACCATAGACACTTGATTAACAAAGGAACAAATTGGCCTTGATTAAACAACTTTTTAAAAGGGGGGGTTAAACAGATCCACTTATCCCTGTTCTGATAATACCAGCTAAAATTCTTCTTACGCTGTCTCCCTGGGCAAGGGAAGGTATTCCCAGATTTGGACTCTGAGCCTCCCTCATAACTGTCCTTCTGTCCATACCTCCCAAATCCTTCTCCCTTAGTGCCCTCCTCTTGCCGGAATGTAACCTGGGAGGATGGACCAAGTATTGCTATCCTTTGCTGTTCCACTACTCAGACATCACAAAGCTGCTAGTCCAATAGCATGTAGAAGATGTTGCCTACCTCTGCAAATCTTGCCCAATGTTGGTCCTATTCACATTACTTTTTCCCTCAATGCCTGGGTTCTTTATTAATGGCATGCTCTTAAAATGCAGAAATTACACAAATTGCACAAAATGGAACTGTCACTTTTTTTCTTGGCAGTTCCTGCACCTTTAACAGCTGTCTGATAGAGAAACTTAGTAGGTGCATTAGTTCCATGTTCACACAACTTGAAGGAATCACCAGCTGTAAAGCTGTGAACCTAAATATGGTCTTTGTTGTGTAGCTAGACATTGGATTGTAGTCCTTTCACAGAAGATTAAGCAAAGAATTAACCTGTTCAATTTATAGAAACAAAAATTCCTGTTAGCAAACTTTTTCTGACAAAAACACTGTTCTCACAAGAGCTGTATGACAGATAGGAATGCAAAAGTGCATGTTCCCCATCACAGTCTAAGCTTGATAGGGAACATGCATAAATACCTTGCCAGAAAAACTAGACCCCAATACATATGTTCCTAGCTCATAGTTACCACAAGAAACAAATGCAACCTAGAAGCAAAATGTATCTGCATTTGTTTATTTAATTATTATTGGAATTTATAGGCTGCTTAATTCCAAAAGGGCTCTGAGCATCTTAAACAATAATACAAAAGGTGTGGTAGGGGGGAATAACCCATGTCCCAAGCATAAAACCTCCTAGCCATTAACACATGAAAACAGACTGAACAGGAACAATTGCCTACTGTAGGGAGAGGACCAGCCATGCTATCAGATTTCCAGAACATCCAGGTCTTGGTGGTATGTATTTTTTTATTTATTTGTTCATTTATATGCCCATTCCAATAGCAGAATGTGATTCCAGGCAGCTAATGTCAGGTTAAAATGAGAATAACAAAATACCCACAAAACAACATAGGTTAAAACAATAATAACAAAAGACTCCGCAAAATGTAGCGTGTCTGAGGCCAATCTCATTCAAAGCAATAACCCCTAAAGATGGGCTCACCTAGCATCTTGGACCAATGCCTGAGGGAAAAGCCAAGTTTTCAATGCCTTACAAAAGGCCTGCAGAGTCGGAGCCATCCCAACCTCCCACTATATCAGATCTTGTGAGATGGGTAGAAATAATCAGAGATAGGTACTGTTGCAAATAACCCAGCCCTGCACCAAGACAGACTTTATAGATGATAACCAGCACCTTGAATTGCACTTGGAAGCTGACTGGGAATCAATGCAGCTTGCAAAACAGTGGTGTTAATGAGGGCATGCTGTGATGTGCCCATAATTACCCACATTGCTGAATTCTGGACCAGTTGTAACTTTTAAGTGATCTTCAAGGGTAGCCCCATGTAGAGCATGTTGCAACAGTCCAAATGGGAGGGAACCAAGGTATGGTGCAATTAATGCACAAGATTGATTTGTGCACAGGCCCTCCTGGCCACTGCTATTACCTGCTCCTCACACAGAAGCCAGGAGTCCAGAAAGACTCAAAAATTGCATACTGGTTCTGTCTGGTCAAGTGCTATCCCTTCCAGAACTAATGATGGGAGGTGCCCAGATCTGGGAACACCTAAAACTCAAAGCCATTTGGTCTTGCTAGGGTTAAGCTGAATCCCATCCAGATCCCACAGTCTTCTGAGCATAGGAAAGAATCTTGACAGCATCACTTCATCAGCCACAGTTAGAGATGTATAGCTGAGTATCATTATATTGATGGTACTTCAACCCAAGCTGAAGGCCTCAACCAGCAGCTTCATGTAGATATTAAACAGAGCCAGGCAGAGAATCGAGCCCCAAGGCCCCTATCAACACCAATTGGAACCAAATCCTGGATAAGTTGTCAAAGATGTATAAAGGGGCACCAAATGTCTGTTGGAAATGCTCCCAAGGTGAAGGAACTTTTATTATCTTTGGTGGACTTGTGGGAAGGCCAGGAAATTTTGGGAACAATATGTATTATAATTCAAAAGATCCTTAAAGTCAATATACAACTGAAACCAGAACTTTTTCATTTGAGCTTGATGGACCAACAACTTGAAAGAAAAGTTGGGATTTTGCTTTTGTATATGATAACAGCAGCAAGACTTTTATATGCACAAAGGTGGATAGATGCACAAATTTCCACAGTGGATGAATGGATGGTGAAGTTGATGGAATTGACGCAGATGGCAAAATTGACAGCACTGATAAGAGAAAATACTGTGACTGGATTTGTTTCTACTTGGGAACCACTTTTGGGCTATTTGCTTGAAACTGAAAAAAATGAAGTTTTGATTTTGGGTTTTGACAATTAAATTGTTATTTTTCTATAATGTTAATTAGGGTTTAATTAACAGTAAAAGATTAAGCTATTATAATATGCATTTATATCTGTGTTGGAGAAGGTTGGAAGTTACCTTCTTTCTATTTTTTCTTGCTATTCTTGCACTTTTTAGTTTTTCTTTTTTCTTTCAATTTTATATTCAAGTTTTTCTGTACTTTGTATTTTAACTGTATTTTGAAATCTTAATAAAGTTCTATAAAAAAAACCACCAGCTGGAACTAGGGCTGGAGGAAGGAGTATCACCACAACACCATGTCCCCACTCCTAACTGCTTAAGCCAGTGCAGAAGGATACTATGATCAATGGCACTGAAAGCCACTGAGAGATCCAGGAAGGCCAGGATGGATGCATCACCACCATCCTGATCCCACCAGAGATTATCAACAAGTGCAATCAGTAATTTTTCAGTACCGAATGTTGATCCCGAATGTCAACAGGTTTGGTACTCATCTGACCTTAGCTGGACTGCTGTTCCAAAGGAGAGGCACAGCTACAGAAAAGACACAACACCATGGTCCCTGAAGGATGGGACTCAAAGGGCGCCTCCCCTACTAGATCTGATCAGATGGGCACAAACTACTGGGAGAAGACAGTCTCTGTGTTAAAAATGTCCTGCAACAACATTGTAATCTGGCAGCAGTTTCCGAAGGCAGTCTTGAGTGTAGGCTCCACACCCAGTGTAGGGTTTCTTTAATGAAAAAGTCTTGGAAAGATTCCATCAATTAAAGACAAGACAGAAACACCCAACCTGGTATGTGAACTTGGAAGGCCAAATGGAAGCAGCCTTCTGCACTGTCTTCCAAGCAATAGACTACTAGCATTTGCTGTTCTGTGCATATACCTCCCCTTCTCAGGGATCCAATAGCAAATGCACTGTATAAGAAATTCAGGCAAAGAAGGTGTGGTCCACACTAGAATGTACACACAATGTGAGGCATCAGGAAACAAACAATGGCGCAACCCAATAGAGTAACTCCTGCATCTGCAGGGGAAAAAAAAAATTCCCAGGGCTTCAGCCCAGTGTAGGAAAACTACAACCCAGAGAACATTCCATTGGCATGACATGCACACTGGCACAATATCTAATTGAAAGCAAGTTTCTGTTTCAAGCTTCACTGCTTTTTGCCTCAAAGCAGCAGAGCAAACAAGAAGACAAAGCAGCAGCCTCCGCCGAAGCTGAGGCACAGGCGCGAGAGGGGGTGGGCACCCAGAAGAATCAATAGATTGTAGCTCTCAAGATGTAATTCTGGGCCCCTGAAACTGGAATCTGCAACAAATATTGCAAGGTTAGCCCACAACATTCTCTTCCAGGATATTGTATTTTATTCCTCCCCATTCCCCCAATTCCCCACCCTACTGATTCATTCTTAGGATTTCCCCTTCCTCCACTATTTTTCTACTTCTGCAAAACTATGGGTTCCTTCACACTTGTTAATACCCTTCCTCGTGGTATTCTTTCAGCTACAAAAGGAATCGTACTCACAGGACGACTGGGCTCATACAGTATTTGGCCATAGCATGATTTGTTTTTGGCTTGCTGTGTTGTACGCAGATGACCATAGTGGTTTACAAAGCCATGGTTTATATAGCCTTGTGTGTGCTTGAACTTGGTCCCAACCTAGCCACTTGTGGTTAACTGAATAAACCACAGTTTATTCAATAACTATGATTAATGAAACCGTTCCCCTGTTTGGGGAAGTGCAGTTCTCCCCAGTGCTGCATCCCACCCCTGGAGGGCACGAGGTTGGGTAAGGCAGGCTTGGTGTAACCTGTGAATCCAGGCAGTGTTTGCTCTCCTCAGCTGCAACGACAGGGAATATTTTTTATGCCAATGGCCATTCTCCCTTAGAAACCTGTCAGGAACCCCACTCAAGCGAAGCAGGGGAAAGGCCAAAGCTGTTAGCGAGCAGAGCTTTAACAGGATTTTCTGAGCTGGGGGTCATGCATAGTTATGAGGTGGGCTCAGTAATTTTAGGAGCACCTTTTTCCTAGAAAATCCTTCACCAAGGAAATTATCAGAAATTATCTTGCATCACATCCCCCTATTCACAGGCAAGGTTTCTGAGCATGCATGGGTGCATTCTTTCACAGCTCCTCAGCAAAATTCTTCGTTCAACCTTGCAAACCAACTTTAGAACGATATAGAAACAGGGCAGACATACCAGACAGGCTTACAGTAATTTCTCATAAAGGATCAATATGCCATTAGTAGACTGTGAATCTTAAGTATTTCATTGGATGAACTGTTCCATAATTCAATATTTATATTTAAAAGTTTTAATTTACATATCATATGCCTCTAAAAAGACTGCAGAGTGGTTTATAGCATATTAAAAATGCAAATCAATCTTAAAGAACAAAGACCCATACTAAGCTATGGTTTGTTTAATCAGTGTTTATGCTGTAAACTGGTTTATAAACTACAGTGATTGTGTTCACATAGCATGTTATGGTTTAGGTTCAGCGCAATGTATGAGCTGGCAATATGGGAAGACGTGATTTGCTCTGTAGAATTTTTTATATTGGGGTATTGGAAAATTTGTTTTTACCCCATTTTTTCCAAAACATAAATGAATCACCTTCTCCTAAAAGGTGGTGTTTACTCCCATCTTAAATAATTCTCCCCATCCTACCCCAAAATTAGCCAGATCTTGCAAGCAAATTAGTGATAACTTGCAAGTCTCAAACTCTCATGTAATAGTCACACCTATTTATTGGCTACATCCCAATTCTTCAGGTTATATTATCTGAAACTAATCCAGACAAATATGACACATCTGACAAACAGAAACCATGGATACTTCTTGCAAAATTGTTTTCGTATGTATGAATATGACGGTCTGGAATACTCTGACTGTGTAGGTGCCGGGCAACTAATGGTTAGTCAAAAACTGTATTAAAAATCCAAGGTGGCTAAAACATGCAGAACATGGCTTTTGGATTTTTTCCAATCCCTTGTATGTGTGTATGTGCTCTGGGTCACATGACAAGAAGGAAGCTTAGAATGGACCGACTGCCTACATTTCAAGCCACTGCCCACCTGCGTCTCCCACAGGGACTGGGATAACTTTTCAGGATATTTGTTTCCTTCACAGTCCCAGTTTGATCTGGCCTTTTTCAAACCTGATCTTTTCTTTTGCTGTTGTCTCCTTCCATACCAAATTTGGTTCTGTACTATTCTGTTTTCAGAGTGTTATCACAGTGATAGGTAAACAGAGAAAATCCCGACCCCCTTGAAACAATTCCTTTGGGTTGGAAAGAATAACATTTCTTGATATTGGAAATCTCTCTCCCTGAACTTTGGAAGGGAGACCTTTCAGATAGTAGAAGGAACAATATTTGAATTTCTGGGAAACAGTAAAAAAGAATTAGAGCTGGAGGGAACCTTTAGCTGGATGGAACCTTCAGAAATCTGCATATTTGTTCTCAAAGTCTAATGTAGGATTAGTACTTGGGCCATCCATATTTTTAAGAAGTCTGTTTATACTTAAATTCCTTTTCAAATGACAGGCTTCTAGCTAAAATTGTAGTACTGAATAAATAATTTAGGAGTTAACTTATTTTATACTCCTTAGAGAAAACAGAAATATTAGAAATTAAACCTATTCAATAAATTAGCTTCATTTGTATCATTAATACCAGTTGCATAATTCAGTTTTTTTGCTATTTGTGGACCTTGGATCAGAATTGTGATTAAATGATTTATTTTGTAGTATATATTTTTCTATCACCTTAAAACTGAGTTTTTTTCTCTCTAATTAGGATTTAGTTTACAAATACAATGTAAGTGTCAATGTTCTATGTTATTCCAGCAGAAACTAAGCTCTGAAATGCTGCCTCTGGAATGCTGCATGGGGGGAAGTGGGGAGATTCATTAGTCATTTTCAGCCTTTTAGCTGCTGTGAACTATGAAAATCTGAGACAGGTTTAAACAGCACAGAGGCAGATGGACAAACAGATATAGGAGGATTAAATGTCAGTTTGAGAAAAGATTAAGGGCAATAACTTACATCAGGTTGTCCAGAAAGGAACCAATAAGGGTAATATTCATATGCTCACAAAGAAAATCAAGCACAATTCTTTTCTTGTGCTCAGATGAGAGATGACTAAGGTGTGACCAAACACTTTGCAATCTAAAACATTAGAAGAGCCAGAACAGTATTTCAAGCCACAGCTACCTTTTTCTTGGGCTAAAGAAAATCAAGAAATACATGACAGAGAAATGTAAAAGGAAAGACAAATTAAAGGCATAATAACCACAACAATAATCATAATAATGAACTACAGAGAAAGTAAAGCAGATACTCCATTGTGTCAGAATGAAGCAGAATTCCAAGAAAAATCACTGGTCCAGGTCAAAGGCTGCAGATTTCACTCTGGGCAGACTAACAGGATGTGGTCCCAATACATTCCCTGTATTGGAAGGTAAGCAATTTTTTTTGGTAGCCTGAAGCACATACTGAGGCCACTGTCTACACAGCAATGTATAACTGACAGTAAAGGCAGAAGCAAGAGATGAGTATTAAGAGGCGGTAATAATCTATCATACAGTGGAATGAGATAATAGGAGTGTGTGTGTGTGTCTAGTAGCAGATGAACATAGGCAACGTAAATTACTGCTTTTAGATCCCTGAAGTCACACAGTTATAAGATGTATAGGTTGGAAGCATGGGTGTCTATGCGGCAGGTGGCAAAGGATGCAACGTATTACAACATGATCAAACAATTGCCATGACTTACCTACATGTGTCAGAAGTCAAGATGCAAGTGTATAAGCACAACATTTGCCATCATGTGCATGTCATCAGTTTGGTGTC
Organism: Candoia aspera; assembly: GCF_035149785.1. Taxonomy (NCBI): domain Eukaryota; kingdom Metazoa; phylum Chordata; class Lepidosauria; order Squamata; family Candoiidae; genus Candoia; species Candoia aspera. The sequence continues at coordinate 45,831,140 of NC_086158.1, read as the reverse complement.
ATCATAGTTTGCTGGTTGGAAGGTACCTTGGGAATCATTAAGGTCAATCCTCTGCCCAGTACAGGAATCCTTTACTACAACATCCCTGACAGATGGCCATCCAGCCTCTGTTTAATTAGATTCAGTGATGGAGAATTCACCACCTCCTGAGGCAAGTCTGTTCCATTGTTGAATAGCTCTTAATATTTAGAAATTTTTCTCATTATCCAACCAAAATCTACTTTCTTATAATTTAAGCTCACTTCTTGTTTTCTGGAACAGCACTGAACAGGTCCATCTCATCTTCTACATGATAGTCCTTCAGATATTTGAAGTCAGCTATCATGTCTCCCCACAATTTTCTCTTTCCATGATGGAAAAGGGGACTGAAGAAACCTACCAATTCCGTCCTCTAGAGGTTAATGTTATAGCTACTTCTTCCATATACAGACTGGGTTTATACAACACTATTAACCAGGCAACTTAAAATACAGCTACCAAACTGCAAAAATTGGGACAGCTAAGAGAAACAGAAAACCTAACTCTTGGCTTTCACCTTGTGGTCATCTGGTTTGTATTTCACAGCCTAGATATGGTTTATTGTTCAAACACTTGTGATTGTGACCCAATGGACATTGTTTCATCAGGATTGATTGCAGTAACTGCTTCTCTGAGTTTCTGTAAACTTATGCTTGGTCATCAGTAATCACATCTGGTTACTTTGCCTTTTCTCCCCCTCTTTTTCTATTCTCTTTTATGTTTCCAAGCATCGAGGTCTTCTCCAGTAACTCTTGCTTTTGTATTATGTGTACAAAGTATTGGTGGTCCTACTTAAAACCTTCCCCAATATGATGCCCTTCATATGTAAACTCCAGAGGATTATGAGAGTTGAGTACAATATATATGGAGGGCACCATGTTGAGGAAGACTGGTTTAATCCATTTTATACAGGAGATACGTTTGCTACTTGCCTATTGGGTGTCTATTCAAGGCAAGACCAATAACTTCCCAAAGTATATATAATTACTGGATTTGCAAACATAGCATTCACAAGGAAACTCAAGTTGCAAGTTGCAAACTTGTCTTCTAAATAAATTGTGAATCAGACTTAGGGATCAGAGATTCAGAAACAAAAGCAAGTTAGATTTCCTGCCCGTCTGTTCACTGTCAGGTTTGGGGGTTAGAATGGACAAGGGAAAAAATAGTGATAGTAGTCTTCCTCAACAGGGTGCCCTCCAAAGGCTGTGCAGACTGAGAAATGATGGAAAAAATCATTCAGTATATCAGAGAACACCAGTTAAAGAAGGCAGGATTAAGGCTTAGTTCTCCATACCTGATTTTTTCAGCTATCTTATTAGCACTGATCAGTTTAGTTTATCTGGTGGCAAGAATTCCTATTTTCCATGTTTTCTCTAACCATTAAGAATGCCAGGAGTCAACTTTGGTTCCCAGCTCTGGTTGGAGAAAAATAGCTATGGTAAGCTGAACATCTGTACTGGATATCACTATCCACCCAATAATTCACTACCCATCTATCTACTTGTTAATACTATAGCCATCTTTTCCCTGCCACAACCACTGAAGATGGGTCCATGCTAGTCAGACTTATTCTGCAATGGCAATTTGGTACAGTTGTAAAATATACAGAGAATTTCCATCTTCCATTTAAAATTCCTTTTACAAGCACATTTCTAGAGCCAATGGCTTCTGAAATGTCCTTTTGTGTAAATTTTGAAATAGGAGCAGGAGCTTCCATGCTTTTCATACCTATTTAGCCCTTTCAATAATTAGCAGAAACTGTGTCAATTTAGACCAAAAATGGTGCTTAATTTGAACTGCTGAATTTGCAACATCTTTGCTTAAGAAATAATTTTTTTCCTTAGTGCTGATTATTCCTCAAAATTAATTCTGCTTTTATTTATTTATTTATTTATTTATTTATTATTTTATTAATCAAATTTATCACCGCCCATCTCCCAAAAGGGACTCTGGGCGGTTTACAATAAACATAAATAAAAATATAGAACTATAAAACACTGTAATACATAATAAAATAAATATAATAAAAAGCTTTTTAATAAAAAGCTTTTCCTTTTCTAATCTGAGATCTGGTTGATAATAAGCAGTTTTGGAACACTTTGCCATGTTCTTAGTGCACAACTCTGCCTTCAAACCTGAACCCATGCCTTGTTACACTCATATTCCAAAGGAGCCTGTATAAGAGGATTTAAGATAAAGAAGGCCAGAAGTTAAGGACTAGCCTTTTGCTTGAGTATGCACACTGATGGCAATAAAAGAACAATAACATTTGCTTACAGCACTACACATGGCATGCATCCAGCACAATGGCTGAACAGGAAAACTGGGCTGGTTTCTAGCACAGAACACAGAAAAGCTACCAACTTTGATCAGACATGACTTCCATGTAGCTTAAAGATGCTGCTAGCTTTAAAGGCAAAGGAAAACTCAATGGAAGCCATTTCTCAATGCAAGTAAACATAACTTCCTTATAGCTAACCCAAACAAACTGCACCAAAGTGAATGGACATGCTGTAAGTCAGTTTTTTTTTTCCCTGTTCAATCATGTCCCATTCTCAGAGACTGCCTGGACAAATCCCTGCAGTTATCTTGGCAAGGTTTTTCAGAAGTGGTTTGCCATTGCCTCCTTCTCAAGGCTGAGAGAAAGTGACTGGCCCACAGTCACCCAGCTGGCTTTGTGCCTCAGGCAGGACTAGAACTCACCATCTCCTGGTTTCCAGCCTGGTGCCTTAACCACTACACCAGACTGGCTCTCGTAAGACAGGTATGCAAGTGCTATTGTTGCAAAGAACAAGCTCAAAGCAGCAGGCAAAGCAAGCTTCAAAGCAAGGGAAATTAAATGCTTCACCAGTAAATGAGAAACCAAGCTAATTAATTTTCTCAAGTAAATTGGCTTAAAATTATGGGGGTTGCATACCAAAACATCCAAAAGGCACCAGTTTGGGGAAGGACAAACTAAGGTAAGATTGCAGCCAAAAGGGATATTGGTTGGTTTACACTTGGTCCTAAAATATAATGTGTTTGTGGTTTAGCACAATCTGTTAACACGCTGTGATTTATTCAACGAGTCCCGGTTAACAAAACTGTTAACCAAACATTATGTATGAACCAGGTAATTGTTCTATGTCATAACTGATTTAACATTTCCTTAGCACTAATTTTATATTTTAAAATGTAAGTTGTCTGGAATTGTCTGAGAGTTGATTGATTGATTATGTGCCATAAAGTTGTTTTCAACTCCTAGTGACCGCATAGATAAATTTTCTCCATGACAGTTGGAGAGTTCTTCATGACAGTCTGAGAGTTGGGCAGCCTCTAAATCCAAGACAGATAAATAGTCACACACACACACACACACACACACTCATGGAATACAAACAAACTGCAAGAATCTCACAGCCCAAAACTTCCAAGAAGTTCTGCAGGAAATTTATCGTATGTATTGCTTAGATTTAGAACCCAACAATTCAAGAAACTTCACATACAGCTCTCTTTTTATTTTATCCCCACAACAACAGCCCTGAGAGGGAGATTGAACTGAGAAGGAGTGGTCCAAATATCCCAGTGAGGTCCATGGCTGAGGAGGGACTAGATCCTGCATCTCCCCAATCTTTGTCCAATACCTTAACTACTAAATCAATAAACGAGATGCAAAGTTAGTTTCAAAGGACTGCCTAGGATCCAGTCCTGAGCTGAAAGATTATTTTGGAGGCCAGTCCATACCTAGAAAGGGAGCTTAGCAGGCAACTTTGCTAATGCTGGGAGTATTAATTTGTAGCTCCCTACCCCAACCAGGAAAAAGAAAGAGCAGGCTCAAAGGAAACCAGGCCCAGTGTACAAAAATTACTGTTTACAGTGGAAGAAACAATTTTCTAATTTCTATTAAATTGCTGATGAATTACAGGAGGTACTTCATTTTCCAGTGCTGTGGTATACGCAGGTGTTTGTTTTGGGGCTGCCTGGCTGGTTGGGAAAGGTGTAGACATCTAAATAATGTAGTCTTTGCCCCACAATCCTTTGCCCCCCATCACTTACCTTGGGTTTCTTTTATATGGTGCCTTAGGGCGCTGGGAGCTGTACGCCGGTAACAGCTGTTCCGTTGCCAGGCTTCTGTGCCACCTGCCCATCCAACTTCATCCTCCCAGTCCAGACTCCAGTCTGACCGTCCTGCACGTGTCCTTGGACACCCACCCTTCCAGACCTGTACATCTGCTGCAGTTTCAATCCTTTTGGTATCTGCCACATATTGTGACCTGGCAATTTCACATCCAGGGTCCAACTCCTGATTGCCATTCTCATGTCTCAAGGACCAAGGTGGAGGATCTTCTAGGGCAGAGTGATTTATAACATCCATGGTGCAGCTCCCAGAAACCAGCCCTGAATGTTGGGTATTGTGGGAGACTTCACATAACATAAATAAGCCTTCTGGCTTCTCAAAGTACTTCCACTCAGTGCTGTAGTCCACATACCTGTCATTTCCCTTCATATCACGCCCATCCAAGTTATGGCTACCTGTGTTCCAATCTTCTTTTGGACAGTCACTGAAATTCCAGTTTCCTTTCCAATGGTTTTTATCCAAATGTTCTGCATTTCTGGAGAATCTAAAGTCCGCGTCCTGGCCACCCTTATGCACGACAAAAGGCTTCTTGTGAACCACTCTGGTCTCACTCTCACCGTCTGTATAGTAGCCGTCTTCTTCCTGATAATCATTGCTTCCTGTCTCATGCTCCAAATACAGATTCATCTTCCTCTGGTCCACAGATTGTTTACCGTCCTCCACATAGTCCTTGCAGTCTCTGGTCACATCGTGGACCCTGTACCCACTATCTCCCTTCTTGAAATGGCCACAGACTCTGTTCACAGGTCTGATGACACCATACAGGTCCCTGATTTTATATTTGTTGTTCCAGTTTTTGCTGCCACCATCTTGCCCATGTCCCTCAGCAATCTTTCCCCTCCTTACAGAGTTGTAGCCTTTGTACTCACGGTTGAGGAACTGTGAGAGACAGGCCTGCTGTCCCGGAGAGATTATCTGACTTCTGGACTCAGAATAAATGCTCATATTCTTCCTGGTGTGCCCCTACCTTACCCCACCCCCTTCCCTTCCTCAGAAGGTTACCATTCCTTCATAACTACCCTTTCCTTGCACCTCACCCCTGAGGCAGCGCTGACTAACTGCCAGCAACAGAGAAGCCGTGCAACCTTCGTACTCAATAGGCAGCAAGTTCCGACAGCCTCTCCTTGCTGCTGGCAGGTAATGAGTAACAAGAGTACCACACTGGTGGATTGGAGCAGTGCCCTGCCCAAACCGGCTTCTCTGCTTTGTAATGCGGAAGGCAGGAGCAAGTGACCTCTCTTTAGGGCTCCCTGGTTTAGGAAAACTAAGCATGCGGTTTATGTGTTTGTATCACATGAGGACCTCTGGGTATGGGAATACATTTTAAAAAAAGGCAACAGCTTTGGGGAATTACCAAATCTGGACCTTTAGCTGTCTCTGGTCTTCTTGTAGGAGAAACATAGGCAGTTTTGGCTAAGTCACCCTGCATCAACCGTTACTCACAAATGCAACTGACAGTCATAAACATTCACCCCTTTGACAGCATTAAGTCCGCAGATGTATGTCATATCCCGTTTTCCAATGAACCATTCTATTCCGTCCAAGAAGCCCAAACACATGCATAATATTACAGCACTGGGTCTGAATGCTCTTCATATCTCAGAGCTCAGTTAATTCACATGCTCAGTCTCAAACCTATAAAACCCTAGATAGCTACTCCATGTCCCTGATAGTCCCCTGCAGTTTAATCATGGGAATGATTAAACTGCAGAAAATAAATTGTGGCATCTAATGCAGAATTCAACAGCTTGTATAGGAGGCCAATTCACTTCACAGGATTGCAAAGAAAAACATGAGAACACCTAATTAGCAGGTTTTCTAAGAAGATAACAGGAAGGGGGTGTTTCTGTCTTTCTATGGTCACTAACGTTTTTACCAGCCCGTGTCTACTTTTCTCAAGTCTCTCTGCTCCATAAAAATGATCAAAATCACAGAATGAACCATTATAGATGGCGGGGGCAGGAAGAAGAAAACACCAAGAAACAATTACGCAGTTATGCAAAGCACCCAAATGAGCCCAGTAGCTTATTCACTCAGTGGATCTGAGGCAGTACAGTAGGCATTTTTAAAGTGTATCTTTCCAAAGATCCAAGCACTAATGGCTTTCCACAAATGAATTTTATAGTTGCAACATCAGTGAAAATGGAAAGTATTTGCACATCATACTTTATGCACACAGTGATTGGCAGCAAGTCATGCTCCTGAGATTCAGAACAACTTCATTATTTTCATTCTTTCCCCAACCCCAACCCCCTCATTTACTTGCTATTGGTACTGATCCTCCTGCAACAATGAACCATCGTTTTTGCATAAATCCATTCCATTCTGCTTCACACTGAGTTGTAGGATATATATAAGAACTCATATGGACATTTAGCCTAAATATACATTTTGGTGAGTTGTTTGCATGCTCTTTACTTATTTGCATTCTCTGTACAGGGTTTCACTGTTAACAGACAGAATCAGAGTAAAAGGGACCAGGAGTAAAAGGAGGGTGCATTCCCATTATTCTTACCTATTTTTTATTTTTGAACACCTGAAGAAAGTTAAGTGGGTCTGTGATAATAACAGCATGCCATGGTGGTTGCGCAGAAACACCCAGCGAGTGAACAACATGCTCAGAAGCCAACGGGTAGCTAGAAAAACTTTTTATAACTAATGCGTTACATAATACCACTGCTCAAGTTAACAGTTTGACCTGATGAAAGTTGTGAGCAGAAAATGTAGACATCTAGGCTGTATTTTCCACCAGAGTATCCCAGTAGACACACAAATTGTGTGTCTACTGGGATACTTTGGTGGAAAATACAGTCTTCCACAGCCTGAGGCCTCATTTGGAAAGACACTATGGGACATTGAGCATAAAAATCCTTTCTGTAAATACTTGCCCCATCCAAAGTTCCTGGAAGAGCAAGAGGCAGTTTAGATTACTGTGCCCCTTAAAAACCAGTAAGATGTTGTGAGAGAATGGGGCGTTTAACATAATCTCCTGTTACTTTCTCTTTCTTTATTCCACCTATGCAAAAGGCAGCTGGGGGGAGGGTCCTGTCCTCTCCATCCACCCTCACCAAGACTGACTATACTCACCCTTCAGCTCCTGTAGCTCCAGGCACAGAGTTGACATTTTACAGTCACAGAAGTCCAGGTTCTCTAGTGTTTCAGCTTGTCCAGCCTCATCCTGTGGTTGTTCCAGTGTTGCACTGATCTCTGTGTGGGTCTTCCTGTAAAAATCTAGTTCTTGCTCTAATTCCTGGATGCGATTCAGCAGGAAAGGACATGGAGATGCTCTTCCAGACTCAACAGTGTTCCCTTGTCTCTCTTTGCTCCCCAGCTGCTGCTTAACTGCAGCTGGACTCTTCCTTTGGCTCCCTGGAGGTGGAAGTGGTGCTGGCCTGGAGGGCCGCATAGAAGTTGGAATACCCTGTGAAAGAGGTGCAGCGTTGAGGATGGGCCTTACTGGCAAATGTGAGGCAGAGACAGGGGTAGCAGGTCGAGGAGGTGGTGGCCGTAGCACCTTTCTTCTCTGTGAAGTATTCTCTACTGTACCACGTACAATATCTTTCTCACAGCTGAAATCCAGAATGGAAAAATGCCGGGCAACATTGTCCTGCTCAAAAGTGTCACAGCCACCATGGCCTATGGGATTTGTCAGGCTCTGTTCAAACTGAGCCAACTGCTCTGTCAGTTTGGAGTCAAGGTCCCCACAGATCTCCCCATGGATCACACCTTGAGGGTGTTCAGCCTGAGTACCTTGACAGACAGGCCAAATGTCCAGGTTCTCATGAATCCCACTGAAGCTGGAAGAATGGGATTTAGGTTTCTGCTCCTGACCATCCATGCAAACAACCAAGTCCTCACAAAGAATGTTCTCATGGATCAGACTGTGAGCTTCTCCATCCCACTCTAAGTGTTTGCAGTCTTTCAAGTGGCCCCATGACATTTGGGGACTTTGGATGGGCTCTGACTTATCCAACTGGTCACAGTGTTGAGTTTTTACCTGAAGTGGAGAATGAGGTATGGAAGAAAGTCCATTTACAGCTTTGTCAGAATCTAGGGAGGAAGAGCCTGACACTTCTAAAGGAACAGATCCAATGCAATCTTCCTTCTGGTGGTTTGGTATTTCATTCTGTTTTAGTTCTGAGTCCAAAGAATTCCTTTGTATCAGAGGAAGTTGACAAATCTTTTCCTCAGTATGGTCTGAGCTCCATCTAGGCTCCTCCCACATGCCAGGGGGACCTGCTTTGTGAAGACTGGCTGTATCAGAATCTACCCCCTTTGGCAAGTATTCAGATTTCCATTGCTCCCTAGACTGTAGGCTGTTCTCCAACCTCACAAACCGGTGAGGGAAGATGCCACGTTTCCCTCGAACTTCCCCCTCTAGCCAGCCATCTTCCAGAACCCCCAGAATTTGGATCCGTTCCCCCACCTCAAAGTCTAGTTCTGCTGATTCCAGGGCTTGGAACTGATAGAGGGCAATCCCATAAGGTCCTGGCAATGCCACCTCATCGCTCCACAGCTTCTCCTTTTCCTGGGGATATGTGTCTTTTGCTCCATTTAACTTTGTAATCTCTGATGAAGTTGGCTCATCTGGGTTGCTCTTGGCTTTTAGGGGACCCAAAAGCTCCACAAATCCCTCTGGGACGATGCCTCGGCGACCTTGAATCTCCCCTTCAAACCACCCAGGCTCTGGAATTCCAACAATGATAATCACATCCCCTTCCCGGAAATCAAGTTCCTCCTCCATCTGGGCTGAAAGGCCCATCAGTGCTCGGGCCTGACCCAGGGCGTAGGATGGCATCTCCAGTGTTGTGCCAGGTGGGAATGGGGGGCTAAAACCTGAGAGGCTGAGTTCTCGAACACACGATGATGGGAAGAAGCCACTGGCTCCCCAACTGCTTCGACCTTTGAGCCAAGGAGAGGCTACAGGATCATTCAAAATCACCAGGTCTCCTGCAGAGACAAGGAACACATGTTCAAAGAATAGCTCAGGCAACCCCTGTTCACCTGCCCTTATAGTCCTACTTGAGATTTCAACTCAAAAAATGGGCAAAATTTTTTGGATACAATATAACGCTTGATCAATGGGAGAACATGTGGAGTAAAGGATTGAAATTTACATTGAATTATAATCTGAAAGAGAATTTTTATAAGATGATGTATCATTGGTATTTAACACCTAATAAACTGTCAAAGATGTACAAGGGAGTGTCAAATATATGTTGGAAATGTAATCAGTGTGAAGGTACTTTTTATCATCTTTGGTGGACATGTAAGAAAGCTAAGAAATATTGGGATCACATATGTACTTTAATTCAGAGAATTCTCAGAATAAATGTACAATTGAAACCAGAGGTTTTCCTTTTAGGTTTGATGGATAAATGATAGAATGAAAACATGGGACTTTGTTCTTATATATGATAACAGCAGTGACTATTATATGCACAGAGGTGGAAGGACTTACAAGTATCTACAATAGAAAAATGGATGGTGAAGTTAATGGAACTGGCTGAGATGGCAAAACTGATTAAAGAAAATACTTTGTCTAGCTACATTTCTACTTTGAAACCACTTTTGGACTTTTTGCTTGAAACTGAAAGAAATGAAACTTTAATTTTGGGATTTGATTATTAGAATTGTTTATGATTATAGAAATATTGTATACTATTGTTAATTATAGATTAAGAGGTTAATGTATCTTATATTTGTACCAAAAAATTTGGAAGCTATTCTTTTTCTTTTTCTTTTCTGCATTCTTAATTTTGCTTTCTTTCTGATCTTTTCTTCTCAACTCTTTTTTTTCTGTTTTTTATAGTTTATATTTATTTTTATGTTTTTTGTTTGAAGTTAATAAAGTTTTATAACAAAAAAAAGAGAGAGAGAGAGAGATTTCAACTCAAAGCAGTCAGAAAGATGTGCTATATTCTCAATGGCATCTGGCAAACAACTTTAGTCCCAGTGCTGGAAAATGTGGCCTCTTGCAACTATCCTAGTGACTGTAGAGGTTATCAGACTTCTGTTCCCAGGACAGCAAGCCTACTAAGGTACAGATGTACTGGAAGCAAAAGGCCGTGGACCACTATCACTGGAGCTATAAGGGAGAAAGGACACAGAATTGAATCCCTTTTGATGGACTGACATAGAGATCTACAGGAGAGCAGAGCATTACAGATCTCTTTTGCCAAAGCAAGGAAGGCATGGAATGCCCCAGTACCTCTCTGCAGGGCCAAGCTGCCAGGCTCTTGGGAAGTAAAGTTGCTGATACAAACAAATAGCTTCTCTCCTTGCTTCATAACAGGAACATCCACAGACTCTACAAAGCTGCTGGGGAACTGACCTAAAATGGATAAGAATGAAGAGCATTTTCAATAGAACAGAAGAATTCCTAAATAGCAAAGATGATAGACGTGCTACTATCTCCTGACATGCACTTCATTCTTCACCCATGACATACAAGCACCACAAATCTTTCTCCTGCTGTCAGAGGTATCCACCCTTTTCGTCAGGATTCTCCCAGCCTTTTACACTGAAGATATGGTGGGAGGTGCAGCAGTATATAAAAATCGTTAATAAACAAACAAACAATATTTTGTGCTAACTATTCTGTCGTCAAATCTGTAAAACTGAGGGATTTATACATTGGTTTCCTCATTTAATATATGCTTGCTAAGATAAAGAAACTCTACAGTGTACATTGCTGGAAACCCCAAACCTGACTTGTAAATTGAGTTTTGCTACATGAGAATTGATAAACTTTGAAAACTCCCATTGGTAACACCAACAATAAGCAAATATAAGGAAAATGTTTTATGGTTAACCAGACCATTGGTCCACCTTACTTAGTATTGTCTACTATCACAACTGTACAGTTAAGTAAAATTAAAACTTGTTAATTGAAATATTGAAATAGAAAATTCCATAGAAGCACCAAGTGAGTTTGTGTTGGCAGATTGCTAGGAAAACATTTGGCCCAGGAGAGATCAGAAAAGTCACACACCAGGCATTTCTATAAAAACTATTTTATTTACAGAAAACAAACATATTTAAAGGCTGTTTGCTGAGAGGAGAGATTTCTCTCAGCTGCATATTCTCTGCAAGCCTACACAGAAGGGAAACTGAAACTAAAACAAGTTCAGGCAAGTTCCTCCCTTAGGCAATGCAACCATTAACACGTGAAAAAGGGGACAATTAAATACAACCTCTTCACCCAGCCAAAATGATTAGTTACCATAGTAACCTTAATCTGTAGTAGAAAACATATTAACACTCCCTTTTTTATACTACAGAATAAGACACAAACCAATTTTCTTTGACAACTCTGTATGTCTTTCCATTCACATTATTTTAACATTATCTCCCCTTTGGTTGAACAGAAAGCTACCATCCTTCTTCCTGTGTATTTCCAGACCTAGGTAATTTGTTAGAGTTCCAAAGCTTTTTAATGTGAAATGGCTTTTCATGCAGGCTTCAAAATCAAGCCTTTGTTTTTCTGTTGATGTAAACAGCAGCAAATCATCAACATAAATGCACAGATACATACAGCCTTGTTTGTCTTTCTTCATATATACACATGGATCTGCTTTTCCTTTTCCAAAACCAAAATTCTGCAGTTTTCATCTAATTTTTGGTTCCAGGATCTAGCAGCTTGTTTTAACCCATAGATTGACTTCTGCAGTTCACAGATCAGATTCTCCCCTTTTTCATAGCCAGGGGGTTGCTGCATCTATAATTTGTGGTTTAAATCACCATAGAGAAATGCAGTTTGAATGTCATAGTGGTTAACTGACATTCCTTTGAGTGCAGCAATTTTTAACAGTAATCTAATTGATTCACCTTTAGTAACTGGTGCAAAAGTCTTGTCAAAGTCTAAATCTTTCCTTTGAGTGAACCCTTTTGCAACTAACCTTGCTTTATATTTTTGGATTTTGCCATCAGCATCCCTTTTCAGTTTGAAAACCCACCTACAACCTAAACAGCGTTCATTGGGAGGTAGATTTACCAGTTTCCATGTTTTATTTTCTTTCAAGGATGCTAACTCCTGTTGCATGGCAGAATGCCAATTTTGTGCAATCTCAGGTGGTAAAGCATTCACTTGTTCTAAAGACTCAGGTTCTGTGAATATGTGAAAAGCCTTTACTGTTTCAGCCTGAAAACGTGATGGAGGAATGCCTTTATTACTCCTCTGAGATCTGCGAGGTAATACAGGGCTTAATTTTTGACTCCTATCACTTTCCTGAGAAGCATCTGTCTCATCAGACAGATCTTCAGTTTGCTTTTCTGGTTTAATGTCCTCATCAGGCAAAAGATCACCATCAGCAAGTCCTTGCTGTTCTCTTGTGGTGGTCAGATCAACTGGAGAGCTAGAATTTAATCTCCCCCAGTTTTGTTCAGCAAAAGAAGCGCTTTTGCTAATTATCAGTTTCTCTCCCACTATGAACCTGTAGCTCCTCTGGCTTTGTTCATAGCCAACAAAGATGGCTTTCTTTGTTGTGGGGCCTCCTTTCCTTCTCTGTTGTTTTGGAATATGAACCCAAGCAGTGCTACCAAACACTCTAAGATGGCTTACCTTTGGTTTCACACCATAAAACAAATGGAATGGAGTGTCCTGAATCACAGAGTTATACAATCTGTTTTGTACCTAACAGGCAGTAGATATTGCCTCTCCCCAATACTTAAAAGATAAATGTAAATCTTTAAGCATGCATTCCATCGCATTTTGCAAGGTTCTGCCCTTTCTTTCAGCAACACCATTTTGCTGTGGGGTGTAAGGGTTAGAAAGAATTTGTTCTATCCCCTTTTCAGCTGGGAACCTTTTGAATGTGTGAGAAAGGTACTCTCCTCCTCTATCACATTGGAGTGCAGATACAGGCCTAGGGAATTTTCCATTTGCCCATGTCACAAAACTTTTAAATTTCTCAAATGCCTCATCTTTATGTTTTAAGATGTAGATAAATGTGTATCTTGAGAAATCATCAATGATTGTCATTGCATACCTTGCTTGTCCAAGACTTGGAGCAAAAGGACCAATAAGGCCAGAGTGTACAATTTCCAAAGGTCTATTTGTAACTCTGTCACTGTGCTTACTCACAGGAGCTTTTAGTGTTTTGCATTCTTTGCAAACTACACAATCTAAGTATTTATCACAGGGTTTTATCTTTAGGTCAGCAGACAGCTGTGGCATTTGTGCTATATACTTGAAATTAGCATGACCAAATCTCCTGTGCATCAGGTGTACACATTGGTCATGGTATGGCGTGTTGCCAACTGCAGCCTTGCAGCTTGGCTTCCTTGCATTTTGCACAATGTACAAGGAGTCTTTTAATATACCAGCAGCACACAATTTTCCATTTTTACGTATCTCACAACCATTTTTCTTAAATGTTATGACATACCCTGTTGCAGCCAATTGTGCCACAGATAAAAGGTTTGATTGTAAATTTGGCACATACAACACACCTTTTACAGTTTCTCCCAAGCAGGATAAATACAAGTCACCTTGTCCCATAATTTGGGTCACAGACCCATCAGCCAAAGATACACTTTGTCTTTCAGTTTTAGACAGTGACACAAAAGAGCTTTTACAATTACATAAATGACAACTGGCCCCAGAATCTAACATCCATACATCAGAATTACCCTTCTCAGCAACCTGTGCAATTTGGGTTGTCTGAAGAGCCTTCTTCTGTGTTGCCCTTGTATTCTTCTTCTCTGTCTTTCTACTCTTGGGTCTCAAGGCACAGTCTTTCTGCAAATGTCCAGCTGAACCACAAGTGAAGCATCGCTGGCTGGCTAGTGCTGTGGCCTCAGCTTCTGTTCCCTTCCTTTCCCTTGTTTTCTGGTACTGCAGCTTTCCAGAAGAGATGGGGGGGATCTTTCCTCTCTCTTCTCCCATTCAGCGAGTAAGCGTATGTGTAACATACGATGGGGTGAGGTCTGCTTCAGGCATAGCCTCCAGGGTACAAATCCGTGTGTCCCACGTTTCATTCAGTGAGGACAGGAGGATATAGGATTTTGTGAGAGGTGTAAATTCCATTCCTCTTTCCTGCAACTCAACAAACAGCTGCTGAATATAATGCAGGTGCTCAGGAAGGCTATCTCCTTCTGCAAGGTAGGCTTTGTACAGCTTTTTTGTCAGGGTAACTTTACTCCCTGCTGTTGCCTTTACATACAAGTCTCTCAAAGCGTCCCAAAGTTGCTTTGCAAACTGCATACCTCGCACGTGGACTAGCTGATTGTCCTCAACTCCCAGGATAATGGTGGCTCTAGCTCACTTATCCTGTCTCAGCCATTCAGCACTGGGATTTTGGGGGGGTTGCTCACCAATTGGCAGCCAAAGATTCTCTCTGCGATGATATATCTCCATCTTCAGGGCCCAATTCAAATAGTTGGTCTCTGATAGGTGCTCCAGAGGCATCGCTGAGGGCTGGGAGGTAGCCATGGCTTCTTCCTTCTTTTGCAAGTCACCTCAGCTGGCTTCTTTGTCCTGTAGACCGGCAGTTGCTGGAAAATCTCCAGGTGGCTCCAAAGAAAATCTTCACAGATCTTTGCTACCTGCCTTTAAATTGTGCATGAGGTGTGGAGCTGATCTCTCTATTCTCTCTGGGGTTTTACTGGGCTTACTAGGTTTACTGGGCTGCTTACTGGGCCCATAACCTGTTGGCAGATTGCTAGAAAAGCATTTGACCCAGGAGAGATCAGAAAAGTCACACACCAGGCATTTCTATAAAAACTATTTTATTTACAGAAAACAAACATATTTAAAGGCTGTTTGCTGAGAGGAGAGATTTCTCTCAGCTGCATATTCTCTGCAAGCCTACACAGAAGGGAAACTGAAACTAAAACAAGTTCAGGCAAGTTCCTCCCTTAGGCAATGCAACCATTAACACGTGAAAAAGGGGACAATTAAATTCAACCTCTTCACCCGGCCAAAATGATTAGTTGCCATAGTAACCTTAATCTGTAGTAGAAAACATATTAACAGTTTGTATATTAATACTCTTCTTTCTTAAAATAGCAAGCATTTGTAACTGGATGACAAACTGGAAATGCTTAGTATGGCTTCTATTTTGCTTGGATCTAATCCATCCTTCATGATGGAATTATTTTCCAGCATCTTCTCAGCAAAAATGGGAGTCTAATTTCATAAGTCAGATCCAGTCTGGCATAAGAAAAGACAAACAAAAAGATCCATGGAAGGAGTGAAATATAGCTAAACAAAGGATTTGATTCCTAATATCCTTCCAGAAAATATCCAACCTTTCTTCCAGTGCTTCTTCAACGGAATGGTTATCATACAAGAGAGAGACAATACGTTGTTTTTCCTTTGTATGGGACAGTCTCTTCACTCCATCCATATCAGGTTGTTCTTTTTACTAGAAATGTGATTTCCATTATTCATCTAGATGATAATTGTATCTAGGATTTTTGTCCTTTAAGGAGCAGTGATATTTTCTGTATAGATATGGGACTGCAAGGACATCAACTGCACATGCTGTACTTGTCAATATCTCTAGTGATGATTCTCTTAGTTCTAATAGGGGCAGGAACAGATTCTGGAATACGTGTATTTAATCAAGTGGTTCGGGAGAGGGTTAACTCTCCCCATCTATTAGTGGCAGAAGGCAAAGTATGTCTTAGATATTTTTTCTGTTCTGTGATGTAGGATGAGCCATATGATTGAGCAGTCAAGGATTGCAGAGGGTTGAGAATGGCTCCCTCTCCTGGTAGCTTCAAGTTTTCTTTCTTATGTTCTCAATTAAATGGTAGTTGCTAGACTGCTGTACAGCTTGATTGAAATGGGAAAGCTATTTCAAAATGGCCTTCTTATGGGCACAGTTCATTTCAGCCAATTAATGTGACATCCAGAGGTTACCATTTTTGTTCACTCTGTTTAACTCCTTTTCCTCTGTTCTCTTTCTGACATACACACGTGGCCATGCACACACACAGTGGGAGTAATCATTGTTGGCAGAAAGGCCTGGTACAGAAACAGAAATGTCCAAAGTTCCACAAAACTTCATTCTGTAGGCCAGCGTTTCTCAATCCCAGCAACTTTAAGATCTACGGACTTCAACTCTCAGAATTCCCCAGCCAGCATGGCTGTCTGTAACGGTTCTGATATGGTTTCAGTATAAATCAATACATCATCCAAGTATACCAGTACCCCCTTAAATAAGTGGTCATGCAAGACCTCATTGATTAGTTGCATAAAGACCCCAGGTGCTCCGGATAACCCAAAGGGTAAGACTTTGTATTGGAAAGCCCCAAGAGGACAGTTAAATGCTGTTTAAGTGCCCACAAAAAGTCATCGAAGTCCTCTAACTCAGTTGCCTCTGCCTGGCATAGTTGCACATACCAATCAGCTGCCCTTCCTCTCAGCTTGTTGGCAATGAAATTGATCTTGCCATGTTCTGACCGAAAGTTCCGGCCCCAATCTTCTATATAATGCTTGGCATTAGTGATAAAGAAGGAGAGCGTTGTGGGATCCCCATCGAATTTCACTCCAAATGGTGGGAAGTTTCTTGCCGGCTCAGCTGGCTGTGGCGGTTCCGTGAATGTCAGCGTACGCCGAGCCCCCATGGGTGGTCGATCCCTAGGAGGTCTTGCCTCTCGCCCACCCCCTTGACGGGCTGATCGAGTCTTGCTTCTCCCCCTGGTTGATAGGGTACTATGCCTGGGGTACTGTGACGGCTCTTCCTCCCAATCCTCCGGGGTGGGCTCTGCCTCTCTGGGTAGATCCTTAAGGATTGTCACTATTAAATCCATTTTATCCTCTAATGCCCTCATACGAGCTGGAGTGACCGGCTCTTCCGGGGGTTGGTTGGTTACCACCACCCTCGGTGACAAGGGGACTTCGGGCTCCCAGGACAATTGTGGAGACCCCCTCCCCGGTGCTCTTTCCATAATGGTTCTATGTTCACTCCTGAGGCTCTCCTGCATGGATATCAGCAGCTCATCTAATTGGATATCCTGCAACTCCCGACGTGCTGCTCTTTGCGCTCTCGAGGTTAGCACTGGCCGGATTCTGGCCGCCTCCCGCTCCTCCTCGCTTCCATCACTTGCGCGAAGCTGAGGTTCTGTCATCGCTAGCGTTCCCTCTTATCCAACGATTGGATGGGGCTAGCGGAAAATGGATGAAATGATTCTCAGCTTTATGTAACGGTTGCCTAATCCCAAATACTCAGTCTCACAAGCTCGGGCTTAAAAATAACTGATTTATTAAAGGAATAGTATGCAAATACAGAGAAAGCTGAGAATGAGCAAAAGCGCGCCAAATACAAACTTAAAAGCCTTGCCTGTGAGCAAGTTCCGCCCCATCCCTCGTCAGGCAAGGCGCTCCCCCTCCCAGGTGCTAGAAGCCGTTAGACGCGCCTGGGAAAGTAACCTTGAGCAGGAGCGCAAACCCAAACATACATTCCAAGCCCTCAAAACAACGGAGGGCGAAGGAATGGAAAAACCCCGGGTGAAGGAACACGGAACAGAAGAGGACATGTGAAACGTTACAATGTTAACAGCACATTGAAATGAGAACATGACACTGTCTGGGAAATTCTGGGAGTTGAAGTCTAACACATCTTAAAGTTGCTGAGGTTGAGAAACACAGCTGTAGGCTTTTGGAGGGGTAGCTTTAATGTCAATAATGACACATATTCTACATCCTTCCCCTACTTTTCCAGTACTCAGTTCTTGAGCAGTAACAATTATTGTGAGTGCACATGTTGCTGTTTCATAACATGAACACCTGTGCATGCATCTTTTTGTAAATAACTTTTATACACCAAATCTCAAAATAATACAACACTACCATTTTAGAATTATCTCCACATTTTAGGATTAATTTTCATGATTCAATTCACCCATCTTTGTAGAAGCAACAAGCCAGAGGCACCTGCAGCAAGTTGTGATTTCATCAAATTCATAAAATATGTGTTGTGATGTCACAGGAAAACTCTGTTACTAACTTCTTTTCTTGTGACATCGTGACGCAAATACAAAAAGCTTGCATCACAATGTACATTTTGTCATTTGTCCCCTTCCATTCCAACCCCCCTCCCCCCCATTTGCATGTGAACCCTATATATTGGCAGTTCAAAGCAGGTTTAGGGAAAAAGAAGCCTGTCTCTTCTGAGAAGGCAGGCCAGCTTGCTCCTTTATCAGCATGGATGTGAAAATTCCATCTCATAATAAAAGTCTTTTGCAATTAACAATATTTTTCATTGCTACAAAAGACAGGATTTCTGATATTAAAAGAAGAAGGACTCAAAAATGGATGCTGACATTTCAGAATTCCTACATGTGTATGTATGCACACATGCACTAGTGGTATTGTTCCTGAATGCATGCATGCTCACTATTTGATGGCGTTAACAGAGCAGGGTAGGTTAAAAGAGAAGCTAAGGTAGGCAGGTCAAATATTCCAGTATATCCCATCAGAATATACTACAAATGAAGATCCATGTATGGGCATAGCTTAAGGCAGCCTTCCTCAACCTCCTGACTTCTCAGTTACCATAACCAATAGCAACAACATATCTGAAAGGCAACAGGTTGGGGAAGATTATTACAAGGACTAACAGAAGTAAAATTTTTAGATTCTGATAGAAATCATACCCTACCTCCTCTACCTTTACGAGAGGCCATCACCTTTAATCATGCCATAATGTGAATGTGACCAGGAGTCTTTCTCTCAGGTTTGCACAGAAAACAAGGGGTTGCTTTAATGAAAGGTAGAGAGATACTGTGCCTGTACCAGGTATGAAGCACTCATTCTGAGTAATTTTCAAAGCAGGCACAGCCCTAAAAACTATCCCAAATTGTTCTGATCCCACTTCATGAAGCACTGAGTATATTAAGACTTATATTCTTTGCTGGACCATTTGGCTGGTTGAGGAAACAAAACAATGGTAAAAAGAAAAAGGGAAGCAAGCTTCTGATATATTAATAGCTATCTTATTTCTCTAATTGCAAGACCAAAAAGTACAACATGGAGGTACCAGGAAGTGTGTGGGAGCCCAAACATTTACAGAAGTCCAAAAAAGTACTAAATAAAGAAACTAAAACACCCCCCCCCAAAAAGGGGTGGGAGGGGATGAAAAATTTCCCCTGAACAGCCCCACAGAGACTATGGGCTCATCCACACAGTTACTTTGCTGAGCTTTCCTCCTGTCCTGGAGCCAGAAGGAGCTTGTGTCAGCATAAATTGCACAGCATACCTTTAAGGCATATCCAGAATGGGGTTGTGCTGCATTGCTGGTTGCCATGATCTACCATGTGACACTTATAAAGGCAGGGATTGGTGGTTTCCTCAGCTAAAATTTCAGTCCCATCCCATGGAACCACAGGAAAAGTTACCACTAATTACAGTGCAGAAAGTGTGTTCGGATGGAGCTTATATATATCCAATCACATCTATTTCTAATTTTTTGTAAAAAGAGTTACTGACTTATCAAACACTAGATAGCAGCAAAGAAAGACTTAGAGTTTTTTATTCTTTAGTTAGGCCCAGGATGAAATTTCCTTTTTCTTTACTTAGCTTCAGCTCCTGAAGTACTTCTAACCCAACCAACTTCATGAACTGCCCCAGACCTTTTTGATGTACCTGTGACTCCTTCCTTCTTCCCAAAGAGCCAGAACTCATCTATGACTGCCAGCACTTCAATGATATCCCCCACAAACAGTGGCAGCTCCTCAGATACGCTGGGACAGAAATCAAAGACAGCCCGCACAAGAGACCCTGCCTCCATCTTTGGAATCTGCAAGAAAGGGATACAGAATCAGAGTTAGGACAACAATGGCACAATGTTACAAACTGCAAAAGGCATGTAACTAGTGGCAGAAATGCAAGAACATCAGCTCATTCCAGAAATCATGCAAAGGCTTGTGCCAGCTACTCTTCTGTAGAATACAAATCTTATTCTCACATCCCACTAACCATAGCATGACTATTTATTCATTCATTCATTCATTCATTCATTCATTCATTCATTCATTCAATTAATATTGCCGCCCATCTCAAACTAGTGACTCTGGGAGGCTAACAACAATGAAAACAGCCATAATATAAAACAATAAAAACAATAACAAAAATTAAAAATAAATATAAATATAGCCGAGTTATCTAAAAGCCATGGTGTTAACATAACCATAAAATGGGGCCCTTCCCACACTCAGGGCCCCAGGCCCTGGCACAAAGCCAGGTCTTCAAGGCCTTCCTGAAAGCCAATGGCGTCGGGGCCATCTTAATATCAGGAGGGAAGATGTTCCAGAGGGCAGGTGCCAGAGCAGAAAAGGCACGCTTCCTGGTCCCTGCCAGCTGACATTCCTTGGCTGACAGGACCCAGAGCATGCCCATCCTGCTGGACCGGATTGGACAGGCAGAACTGACTGGGAAAAGACGGTCCCTAAGTAACCTGGTCCCAAGCCATGAAGGGCTTTAAAAGTCACAACCAGCACCTTGAATTGCACCTGGAAACATACCGGCAACCAATGCAGCTCCTGAAGCACAGGTGTTATGTGTGCCAAGTAAGGTAAAGGTAAAGGTTTCCCTTGACGTAAAGTCCAGTCGTGTCCGACTCTAGGGGGCGGTGCTCATCTCCGTTTCAAAGCCTTGGAGCCGGCGTTGTCATAGACACTTCCGGGTCATGTGGCCAGCATGACTCACGGAACGCCGTTACCTTCCCGCCGAAGCGGTACCAATTAATCTACTCACATTTGCATGTTTTCGAACTGCTTGGTGTGCAGAAGCTGGGACGAGCAACGGGAGCTCACCCCGCCGCGCGGTTTCAAACCGCCGACCTTCCGATCGACAGCTCAGCGGTTTAACCCGCAGCGCCACCGCGTCCCGTGTGCCAAGTAGCCGACACTATTTACAACCCAGGCAGCTGCATTTTGTACCAGCTTCTGAATGTTCTTCAAGGGCAGCCCCACATAGAGCACATTGCAATAGTCCAAATAGGGGGTCACGAGGGCATGAGTGACAGTGAGTAGTGCCTCCTGGTCCAGGAATGGGCACAACTGGTGCACAACCCGAAGATGTGTAAAGGCCCTCTTAGCCACAGCTGCCACCTGCTCTTCCAGTAGGAGCCCAAGAGGACCCCAAATTGTGCACCGGGTCTGTCTGGGGCAGTGCCACCCCATCCAGGACCAAAGATGGAAGAACCTTGGTACCAGGTGGCCTAAACACCCAAAGACACCCAGTCTTGCTTGGGTTGAGCTGGAGCCCATTGCGCCCCATCCAGGCCCCCACAGCCTCCAGGCACTGAGATAGGACATCCACAGCATCACTCAGACAGCCCGCAGTGGAGATATAAAGCTGGGTATCATCAGCATACTGATAATATCTCACCCCAGACTGTCAGCTCACCTCACCCAGCGGCCTCATGTAGATGTTAAACAAGAGGGGTGAGAGAACCAAGCCCTGTGGCACCCCACACAGTAGGAGCCATGGACTGGACCTCTCCGCTCCCACCAACACTGACTGGAACTGACCCCGGAGGAAGGAAGAGAACCAACGCAACACTGTGCCGCCCACCCCCAACTCCCGAAGCTGGTCCAGAAGGATACCATGATCGATGGCAATGCCTTGCTAACCATTTTTAAATAACATTTCAAAGGTAGATCAGGCAATCTCCCACCAACCTGTTAGGCTATTTTGGGACATGGGTTTAAGTGTTCAGAAGAATACCAGTTCCATGTGGAGAAACAGCCTAAGGACAGGCCACCAGTGCAGAAATTCTCTGTGCTGGCAACCAATCACTTGGCAACAAGAAAATGGTTTAAGCCTCCATCCCAGGCACTTGCCCACAGTTACTCAATCCAGTCTACCTTACTTTAAGGACAGTGATGGGCAATTGGTTTTCCTGATGGCAGGTGAGGCTGAGAAGGAAGGGAAGGGAAATGCAACCCCGGGATCCACCAATCACTGCCTTTAAAATGTCCTGCATTAACACTTTAAGGGCAGCACCACCCATGTCCAATTAAGTCCACTCACCACTTCAGTCCAATCATGCAATTTATTTCAGCATATATTCCTGATTGCTCAAGGACAACATTATCATGCTGGGCCTATAGATTTACAGTACTAAATTATATTTGTTGCACCTCAAGCCTACGTGATCCAAACCAGCACAAGGGATTTCAGTTTGTATGTCATCTCAGCCAGATCGGATTCAGATCAGATCAATAGGGCTGGCAACTCTGATTCAGCATCTAAGTCAAATAAATAAAAGATAAATAAAATTCATCTGTCTTTTCCCACAAACTTCTGTCCCTCTCTCTAGTTTAGTGATTAGTTGCTCATTCCTATTTTCTTTAAAAGTTGCCCTCTATCATCCTGGCCTTATTTTCTGCTTTACTTCCTCCTCATGTAATCTGGCTCCTGACCTTCTGGCCTCCTCTGTTCCCTAGCTTGCTTTCAGATATTATTATTTTCAATCCAGTCCTTCCTTTAGCCCTTTCCTGTTTCATTTTGAACTTGGATGGATTTCATAGAAGGCTCCACGTCAATCTTGTACATCCAAAGACAGGGATGGGGAGAAGATGAATTCACTGGTAGAATATCTGCTCTGTATCCAATAAATCTGAGATTCAAGCTCTAGCACCTGTAGTTACTGATATGTAAGACACCTGCTTGATACACCATGAAACTAACCCTATTAGGTTAAATGGAGAAGTGCTGGCCTGGTATGAGGAAGGAATTACTAGGCGCATGTACACAACTGTACAGTAATCTGGCACAACCCCTACCTTGTCCTAAACCAGCCTTCCGTAGCCTTCCAGGTGTGTTGGACTAGAATTCCCTGACAGTCAGCAGTTTCTGAGAAAAATAGAAGTTTTAGCCAAAATATTTTGAGAGTGAAGATTGGGAAAGGCTTCTGAAAATATTTCACATACAACTGCAATCTCGATCCTGCACAGCTTGCTACACATTACCATACAATTTAGCTCTCAAACTCTTTGGTAAATGTCATTAGTTAGACAGACTGATAAGCCCCATGACAGTAAGAGCCACGTAGACCTTGGGACTAGATAAACTGTTCTGCTCAGTCCCAAGCAATCTTGTTTTTCATGCATAAACAGGTCATGGGGGAAAGCTGACATGAAACTACTAGTGAAGGAAGAAGTCTGTGGGAGCCATCCCATTTGGGAAATTGTTACTAATTCGCATACAGCTCTAAACCAGAAAGGAATCAGCTTCAGGGAATCAAGAACTGCAGTGTGTAGAGCAGTGTTTCTCAACCTTGGCAACTTTAAGGTGTGTGGACTTCAACTCCCAGAATTCCCCAGCCAGCAGGGTGGAGAAACACTGGTGTAGAGCAATTGTACAAATTGGGCAGGGCCAGGTTTTCATTTTTTCCACTGGGCTTTTGTCAGATTTTCAAGTCTTCCTTTGGTCTTAAAGGTATGTTGAGGGGTTGCAGTATAGCTGTGGTGCAAGATGGTAGAAAATCACACTTTGGATATTCAGAAGTGACAGCCAGGGGTGGCTCCAGAGCCAAGAAAAAGGGTTTGGGGACTGTATCCTTGAACTAAGCTATCACTTAGCGCAGTAGATTGTGTGAGCCCAACTGACATTTATTCAGTAAACCCTATTTTAAAAAACCATAGCACTGCAACATATGAATCAAGTTGAAATGGGTGGGCCATGCCCTCTGGCTGAGGATTATGCAAATGAAATTCAATACACATGGAAGGCTTCGGATTAGAGAAATCTAGTCTAAACGGTGCATTAGGTACAGAAATCACAAAACTATTAGGACTTTCATGTTATTAAAAAAAATGTATAGGTAGGTTTTAAATATAATCTGTAAAGGATGAAAAGACAGAAGCTTGTGTATGGAAAAGTGGGCATAGCATACATACAGCAACCCAAGCAGATAGTGACTGGATGCTCACGTTGCGCTGTGCTGTGATGTGATTTACTTCGTACCATTTTCCTGCAAAGGGCTGGGGTTCTGGCTCCCTGATGCACTGCTTCTCCCTTTACCAAAGCAGTCTGAAGGTGAAGATGTCCCACAATCAGAGGCTCATCTGTTTGGTATGTCTTTCTCTGGGTCACTCCCAGGGTAAGGAATGCATTCCCTCAAATGAAATGTTTTTTCATTTTTAAAACATACTTCTAATAAACATTTTTTTTTATGAATCCAGCCATTTATGATTTTGAGCTGTGGCTTATGGCTTAGCATGTTGCATGAACCCCGCCAATTCAATAAACCGTGATAACAAACCATGGCTTAATGCTATTGGTGAGCTCAGTCAGAAAGTTAACAGAGCTACCTCAGCCATATCACAGAATATGTGGAGAATGAACAGTTCTACTGAAGGGGCAGATGTACAGTATATGGGAAATTTCCAAATGCTCATACAGCCAGGTACTTGTGTCTTTGTAAAGGAAAGGAACTGAAGAGGCCTCCAGCTCAACAGACATTTCCCAAATTCCAAAATTACCCAGCTTTTATGAAGGAAACGGAGGATAAGGAGGAGGTACAACCAGCAGGAAAGAAGGGCAAGATGACACGGAAGCTTAGCACTTCCCTGACGCACAGGACTGTGGGCTGGTGTGAATAGATTCAACTATATATAATCCATTTGAATAGACATGAAAAAGGAAAAACCCACCTGGTTATCATAAATTTTCTACCTTTCCAATAATTTTGTTCCTGTCTCTTTAATATTAGCTTGCTTGGAAAATAACAGGAGATGATAAAATTTATCCCAATACTATAAACAGTTTTACTATACCATGAAAAGCTTTCTTTCTCCTGATGCTTCTGGAAGGTTGACAATTCTATTCTTTCAGCTTCATTTTAGTCTCTATAGCTTCTTCATTTAGATAGTGAAAAAGCCTGTATGCCAGGAATGGTTTGGTATTAAGAGGCTGCACTGCATGGGTGGGTTTCCAGGGTTGTTTTTCCTAGGTTTTGGGGGGAGGTCTTTCTCTTTTTCTGTGTTAAACCAATTTTGGGGCTTACAATTTTTGCATATTTCTTTCCTCTATGGCAGGAAAACACATCACCAATTTTCAGCAGAAGGATTTCCAAAGAGTCTCAAAAAAGGGGTTATGGGACTACATGTGTGCCAAACCCTTTGCTGTATGCCATGAGATTTATATGACAGTTCCCCATAGTCCCATGCCTTCAGCATTAGAAATCAATAGGGAGAAAGCACATACTTTCACAAGGTGACACACTTGCTTCCTCTCAGGCAATACATGAGGTATGTGTCCCCCATCCCCAGCCAGGGGATAAACATGCTGCTGTGCCTGGGAAGTGTCCATTTGCACATGCAGAACTCTGGCGGTATAGTTCTCAAAAGAAATAACTGGATGCGCATTGATAGAAGTGTGTATCAAAACCCATAATACAGGATGAAATAAGTTTGAATGCAGAGAACAATATGCTGTTTTGATGGCACTGCTTTATTATCAGGCATGGGTTGCCACATGGCAACAATGTGAAGCTTGCCTTTTTCAGAAATGCTGCCTTGGCAATTCGCAGCTTTTATACTGCTAATAGACGGAGAACAATGTCACCAGCTGTCTTTCAAATATGACCCCAGCTGCAACATGCAGTATATAAAACAAATCCTTCCTTATGATTTTCTGGATTGGATTGTATCAAATCAATATCTGCTGCCTCATCAAGTTTAAGGGGGTAACTTCATCCAATAAAATAGGACAGATGTTAATAAAAATATAAAAATTGTTGGGAAATTCAATAAACATATTTAGAAACAAAACATCAGACTCACAAGAGATCCTGAGGCCACGTATTTTGCCTCTTTGCAAGACCCAATGAATCAGCCCTCTCCATAGATATGTTACGATTACCCAGACCACAACACAGAAAAGACAGGCCAGGTAAGCCCATGCTGAGATAATTATAATGCAGTCTGTGTGGGACTATCCTTGCTTTTAATCTGGGAAGTCGTAGTGGACAGGTTACTGAGTGGGGAACCTGCTCATGCACAAGGTACCCCTATACTGTACTGCACTGGCTGCCAGATTCAAAGACCTGGTTTTAACAACTTAGGACCAAGACCCCAATTAGATGCTTTTCCCATTATAGCCCTGCTTGGTTAACTGAAGATCTTGCTACATGTACCAAGGGCTGCTGAATGTCATTTGGTAGCTGGGCTCAGGCAGGCCTTCTTTGTGGTGGTGCCCACACTTTGGAATGCTCTTCCCCAAAATTCAGGAGGCAGCCACCAGACTGGAGTTTTTCAAACTATATTCTACAGAACCCTGGCATTCCAAAAGAACTCAATGCAGCTCTGTAAAAGAGTAAGGGGGGGGAAAGTTCACTTGAATGTAGCCAATTTTCCATCACTAGAGCTCTGCTTTTTGATCAGCAGTTTAATTAATTAATTAATTTTCTATCCTGTTTTTATTATTTTTATAAATAACTCAAGGTGGGGAAGATACCTATTACTCCTTCTTCCTCCTATTTTCCTCACAACAACCCTGTGAGGTGAGTTGGGCTGAGAGAGAGTCACTGGCCCAAGGTTACCCAACTGGCTTTAGTTCCAGGATCTTTTTTAAAACTAACTGGTTTAACTAACTGGAAAAAGATTGAACACCCATGCACTGAAGGATATTTTGGCACCTGTTGAAAACTCTACCAAGGCCTGGTATGAAAGTTAAATGAATGTTTTTAAAATCTTCCCCTTCTTGATTTTTAAAAGAGTATATTTTATTGAATATTGTTCTTACGTTGTTGTTTAATATTGTTCAAAGTATTCATTGATTATGCTTTTACTATAAACTGCCTTGGGATGCTTTGGTGTATGAAGCGATATATAACCCAGCTATTTTTTTTCAATAAACCATGATTTAAAAACCCATGAGCATTACAAATGTGTAACTGTTACAAGGATAAAAGAAAGGTTGGGATTCTCTCTCTCTCTCTCTCTCTCTCATATTAGGTGAAGGGCTTAGGTGCTCTATATTTCTGGTAGAAAGGAAGCAGCTAGGCACGAGGGATTTAGAGCAGGGGTCCCCAAACACTTCAGCTCATCGACCCCTTCATGAAATTTCAGATTGTTCATTAACCTCCAAACATTATATGAAAATAATTTAATAAATATTACTTTAATAGCAACAACAACAACAACATCGACCCCTTGCATAGTCCCATTGACCCTTGGGGGTCAATATTGTATATACCACTTTGGAGAACTCTGAACCCTAAAAGGCTCTGGGACGAAAGGATCTGTTACATTAAGAATTGCTTTTCAAGCCAAAGTGTGTAGCAATGAGGAAAAACTACATTTGGCAGCATCCTACTGACCTTGAACTGCCCAGATGACTGCCAGCTGCAGGATGTTAATCTAGAACAGCACCACTGTTTTCTTCAGAGATCATGTGGAATATTCTTCAAATTATAAAATAAGGCCTTTTAGCACACCCTTCTTGAATAGAAGCTCTCTCTGGCCTTGCCACCTAACACACTGAACAGCGCATTTCTCCCTGCCTACCTGGCTGTCATATTGATCTGCTATCTCTAGCTTTGTTGGCATTCTTTGGTTCCTGAGCTAGCCCTGCCTTTGCACCCCAGAAACTTAATCCCTGCACATAACTGGCATAATGCCATCCATAGGCAACCACACGCCACTTCCAACACTTACAGCCAGACAGAAAGAGCTGGATTACTGGAGAAGCTTTGAGCTGAAAGTTAACAATTCATTCTGTTTTTTTTTTACTCTTTGTGTAAAAGAGCCACAATGGAGTGCAGCAATGGCTTGTTACCCTGAAAAGTGTAAAAGCGCTGAAAGAGGTGCAAATTCACAGTGACAATGTGGACAAGCTAATGATGGAAAGATGACTAAAATGTATGGCAATTTCTTCACATATCCCAACCTTATAGAATACTCTGCCTCTGATGGAGATCTACAAACAATCTAACAATCTTAACATGGAATACAAGGCCAATAAATAATATTAAATTTGAAATGGTGCCTAAAGATAAGAAAAGAAGCATATGGCCCCACCACTTTGGGGAAAAAGCAAACTGGCACATTATATGGAAGGGCTAAAATTCTGTGGTGGATTCTATGCTTTGCTTGCAAAGTTTCAGGTTCAATTCCTTGGGAACTCCAGGAAGGGTTCAACTCCATCTGAGGCTCTGAGGAACCAATGCCAGTGAGTGCAGACAATATTGAATGAGATTTGATTCAGCAGAAGGCTGCTCTGGTATTGCAAACTGCCCATGACATACCCCTTTCTTAGGACAGGATTTCTTGTGATGCCAGAAGAAGAGGAGGAGGGCTCAAAAGTGGGCAGGGAACTATAACTAAAGATTTGGAATTTGGAAGAGTTCCCAACTCACAAAAATTGATAATCAAGGACAGAAGCTACTGCCTTCCAAAAGTTGTAAGAATGCAGGTCAAGGTGGCCTTGAATCATAGAGTGGCCATTGTGCAAACCCCTTCTTTGTGCAAGAATCCAAAATAAACCATTGATGACAGCGTTAGTTTACTATTTTGACATCAGCCAACCTGTCAAGTCTAGATTGGAAAAAACTGCACTATTGTGACCCTGCTGAAAAAAGAAGGGAAGGGCATAAGAAGGGTGAGCAATAACAACCAAAAATGGCGTAACAGGTGAATATAAGGAATGCCAATGGCAGAACAATCCTCTAGTTACTGCATACACAATTTAAAAGATTGCCCAAAGAGCTCCAAACTTTATACTAATTATGCAGATATGCACATACAAAAGGAGAATAATAATATGTGCATACTACAAATACATCTTTTCCAGCACTGTAGCTTGATGAGTTTATAAGCGGGCTGGAACTTGGGATTTTTTTAATTGTATAGGATTGTCTTCTGCAGCCAGCCCTCTCTCATGTTCGGCGGGCTGGCTCAAAAGAGTGTAGTTTATTCCATTATAAAACATCAGCAGATTGCTGTCTCCTCAGGAACATCTGTTTGCCAATCCTTATTCCAAAATTATGCCTAGAGGGAGGAAACAACTTTGCAGCTTCATCCGGCTGCCTCATTAGAGAACCCAGTCTTCTGTCCTAAACAGCAAACTGTTCCCAGATTTCTTGCCTCCAGCTTCCTTCTCTTGACCAGCAATATTCAGTCCAAGTATAACAGGCCAGTGTGCTGCAGGAGGAGGCAATCCAGGGGACAGGGGGTGGGGAAGCATGTTATGTACCCAAGCCTTGGCTCATGGCTGAGTCACCAGCTTTAACTGCCTGCCAGTACCACTCCCCTCTTATTTCAGGGAAATTCATAAATGGACAGAGATGATAGAAGGAATCCCCATCAACTTTCTACCACATCACTGCCGGGAAGTTTACCGTACATGCAAGATGACTAGATTCCTCTAGTCTTCAGAAGACTCTGATAGACAAGACTTCATTGAATTTAATTCTCCACAGTTCTCTCAGTATCGTAACAGGTTTAGGTTATCCTGCGCAGTGCTTCCACTTCTCTTGCTAAAAGTGTCCCTCACTGAAAATAACACAGGGCACCCGGCTAACCCCACCCTTAGAGGTAGACATTTACTTGGGCCAGTCACTCTCAGTTCGGCCTACCTCTGAGGGTTGCTGTTGCAAGGATAAAATGAAGGGAGATTCCTCACGTAAGCCACCTTCAGCTCCTGGAGGAAAAGCAGGTTATAAATCTAACAAATAAATGAAAATAAATAAAACACATCGGTAGAGCACCAGATTGAGAAAGGTTGTAAGCTAGAGTTGCTAGCCCTGACATTTCAAAGTGTATGAGCATTTCCACACAAAGACTGTGACCATTTTGAACCAGCCTCAGACCTGTGCAGTCACACAACATCAGCTGGTTTAGGAACTGAATCAGTTTTTTTCTGGCTATGAAACCTGCTGGTGTCTTCTTGGAAACCCTGCAGTTCTGTGGAGCTTGTGTGCAGCAACCATTGCATTACCCAGGCTCCTGGCACCCAGACTCCAGCTGCCTTAGCAGGTCTTTCAAGGGGAAAGGTGGCTTTTGTTTTTCCAAGACCTATGGAAGTTCAGAGGAAGCATCTTTTTTCCTTATCTTCAACAGTCATGGGCTGAACAACACTAAAGACAATCTTGACTTTTGGACATCACCTTAACCACAATTAGCTCTCACCAGACCTTCCATAATTCTTAGTCTACAGTTTGGGAAAGGCTGCATCAGTGTAATAATGTAACATACCTCAGGGAAGAACAGAATAGAAAATATGCCTTTTATCCCTTTCCCACTTCTAAAACTTGCCCTAGCCATGGCCCTGAAGAACAACCTGCTCCAACTCTTGCTCCTGTCCCCCTACGTACTCTTCTTAGGTATCAGGAGATACTATAACGTAGGCCTCTGCAACTAGAGTTCAGCCTGCTTCTGTGAAGTTTAAAACTGGAGAAAGAATGCCTAACACCATCCTCATTCTTGTCACTTCAGTCAGTCCTTCCAAATTAAAAAAAAGGTCTATGGGGGCTCTTACTCAAACTGAATGCACGCTGAACCTGCCATATGGCTGGCAAACCTGGTAAAATGGCATGAGATGCTCCCCCTCAGACTTTGCTCTTAAATACAAGAAGGTCTGAGACCAAGAGGACAGGAATATTGACAGCAGGACTAGCATCCAAACCCTCATGCAAGCCCTTTTACATAGGGCTACTATGTCACGGCCTTATTTGAATACTTCCACATTTCCAAATAAAGCCTTCTGGAAACTTGACTGAAACATAAAAGAGCAATGGAGATTGTACTTTATTCTGGTTAAACTCTAGATAAAAGTTCACAGATAATGAGGATGCTTATCAAGCACTAAACCTGACAGGCACTGGACAATAATTAACATTAACACAATTTGACGTAGGGGATTGAAATTAATTAATAGAAACTTATTCCTAATATGTCATAATGAACAGAGATGACATGTCCAGAAGAACCACTGGCAAAACCATCCCCAGAAAGATGTTATTCTTCAGTAATGCTAATAATGCAATCTTCGGACCAAATTATAGCTGGAATACAAATCCAGCAACATTTAAAAAGCTACAATAGCTGCTTGATTATTAATTTTCCCCAAAAGCAGAGATAACATGGTGGGCAGCATGTGGAGGGATTAGACCAATTAAGGTTTTAAGGAAGGCTCTAATCACCTATTTTCCTAGACAAAAGATCCATCTTTCCTTCAATGAACTACCTCCATAAATTAGCACATACACACAGTTCCCATGTATATGTATATGTATATGTATATGTATATGTATATGTATATGTATATGTATTTATCATATTTTTATCACCACCCATCTCCCCCACATGGGGGACCCTGGGTGGTTAATTCTGCATGTGCATGCAGAATTTAAACACCATGAGAGACAGAAATTCAGTGCGTAATAAATCACACACAGTTCTTTAATATCAGAGGTTAAAACAAATGGTAAGAACTAATAACAAGAGGTTGCCAGGGGACCTTGGACTTGAAAAGGAACTGTGACTTCCTTGTCAGAGACTGTATCGATAATCTGTCTCCCAATTGTGTCATGATAAGCTATCAGTTTTTCTCCAGAGTGTTCCACATTTGGAAAACAGCATTATGTTAGCATAAATATAGAATGATAGACAAAAAAAAGGCTTGCTGTGATCTTAGTCACAAATTAAATAAATGACTAAATGTGGTCAGCAAATTTCAGTAAAGCATATTAGCCATCTGCACACTAGACATAATCCAAAACCCATTATCACAACTGCTTATGTATTTTCAGCAAAGGTGTAAGGCACCTGGGATTTGCTGCATTACTAACCCAAATATGAATAACACAATTCCTTATATGGGCAAAAAAAGCTGTCTCTGGTGTGTGTCCTTCCAAATGCTTTCAATTTCAACACCTTCCCTACCAGCTGTCTTCCAAACAGTTGGCAACTGAACTCCAATGCATCAGGAGGGCATTGAAGTGGGGAACTTCCATCACCCTGACCATCAATTAGATTGGCTGGGGCTAAAGGGAGTTGTAGTCCAAACATCTGGAATTCATGCTGGGGAAGGACAGTTTAACCTATCAATACACCAAAGATATGCTCAGTATTCTGGATTTGATAATGGCTAGATGTGTGGATGTATGGAACAGGATATACAGAGCATCTTACAACACCACATAAAGTCTTTTAGCCCTGATATTAATTCCCATATCAAAGCAGCTTGAGGTTTAGAAACTTTTTCTTCACTAAGTGGAAAATGCATTTCTCTCATCATTTTGTCTCAAGTCAACTTTTCAAATCCAGTTTATAGCACTTGCTAACAAACTGCAAAGAAGGAATAATAATTATACTCACCATCTGGCTGAGCCCACCCCACTGACCCCATTAGGAGGCACTGGTTTGAGGGCAGAAAAGAGAGGTGCCTGGTCCACAGCAAGGAAACCCAAGTCGGAACCAACCTCCACTTGGGGAAACAAAAGAGTTTTCCCTCAGTAATCATAATAAGCATCCCAAACTTCAGGGGCAGTTCTTATTTAGAAACACAATTGCAAGAATGCCTCCCAGCAGGCCTGTGCCTTAAAATTAATACCAGCGAGTATGGTAAAGAACAGAATTGCTGAAGTGCCAAAGCCAAAGGTTTCACTGGTTATGAACAGTGAAGCAACAGTTAATGTGTTTATTCTTCCTGGATACTTAGATCTGCACAACTGGATCTAGTTTCTCATAAGCCAAGGACACAAACTTAAAAACAGAGTTACTAGAAGCAGATAAGCCAGGTAAGCACATAAATAAGAAATGTTCTGATGGATTAACACAGAGGTCAATAGAGAGATGTACTGCCTCCGATACAGGAGGTAATATAAAGCCATCAGGACTAGTGAATATCCTTAGCAGCTGGAAGAAAGGAAAAAAAATACAAGAAGGAACTGTGTATCAGTTCTGTGTCATTTCAACTCATTTGCAGAGACTGTACCCAAAAGGCATAACCTGAGCGTATGCTATGAAAGCCAGTAAACGTACATTATTGAGGCATCTGCCTCTTTTGGCCACCTCACTGTGTCTTTCTAATACTCTTAAGCAGAATGTTCCAAAGACCCAAGATTTGGTCTCACTTTTCCATATCCATTTCTGAGCATGCAACAGAGTATTTGCCTACTCAGTGACCCTACTGTGTGAGAAAGACTTACTTCTGGAAAGTGTGCATAGCATTATAACCTGAGTTTGAAGAATTAGTTCACTTTGTAGCATCTAGCAAAAAAGTATCTCAATTTAACCACCTATAGAAAGCAACTTCCAAGCAGGACAGTTAGAGAAAGAACCGATGGCATGTTAGAAACCACCAACGTGATGTAAAATAGGTGTTTATAAATACTGTTTTTACAATATACAGAAAGTAGCTTCACATATTGTTACATTTCTTAATAAATGAAAAAAATTAAGTGGTGGTGGTGGTGGAAAGAGAGAACTGGGCACCAGAAGGGAAGAGACATGAACATGGGCATTTTAAACTGGTTCATTTGGAGAAAAACAGCCAAGTAACTTGCTTCCTACTAAGTGTGCTTAGAGGCTGCAGTGTTGGGGAAATAAGCAAGTCATTCAGTTCTATCAACTGTGACTTGCTAATTATATCAGACTTCTTTTTTGGTGGGGGGAGATAAGGGGAATAAAATAAACCTTCTAATATGTGAAGACAAACTTTATCTTTGTGCTTCTAAGGACTTCGATAGTTGAGATCTGAAAGCCGTGATGGAGAATCACAGAATACAAGACTCTGGTGGGTATGGCCTGGCCCCAGAAGTTTGGATTACAATTTACATAGATCAGAAAATACCATCATGCAGTAAAAAAGAGAAATTCCAACTCAGGCTGTCAGGCTCTTCCATACGGTTGTCTGAATAGCAGCAGTAAAGTGTTATCATCCAGTGCAGGAGCCAGCAGAAAACAATGCTAGCTCAAACCAGTGCTCACTGTACCTCAAGCCCATATTCTGCCCTGACCATAAAGAAGAACTGGGTTTCTGGCTGGGTGGGGTGGTGTGTGGTGTGGTATACTTCCTTTGGTGCCAAGTCACTGGCAACAGAAAACTTAGGAGTCAGTTCTGTGATCCCATGAAGGGACCTCTTGGTGGGGCTGGAGGACTGGCACTACCGATCCATTCTCTGCCTGCTCTCTCCCCACGGCAAGAAAGTGGGTGGGGTGGAGGAGAGAAAAAGAGGGGCAGGTCTTCTGCGGTCTGTTCTCCAACCCTCATTCCACAGGACTGGGCACCTGGCAGCAAAGGAGCCGTTATCACTAACTTCTCCTGTTTTCCTGCTACCCAGAAAAGGGAGTAGGGCTTCTTCTCTGATCTCACAAAGTGGCTGATCCAGAGGGTTATCAAGGTGATTGTGGAAAACCTACATCCCCTCTTCTCCCCACAGAGTAGAAAGAAAATGGTTCTTCCACTGAAACTCAGTGGGCAAAGTGGGTCTTTTTAGGTGTACGTGCAAAGCTGCTGTTCTTCTGCTAGCACCCCTGTGGTGAAGTTGTGAGGACCCTGGTAGTAGGCAGCTTTACCATAGCTTTGCAGTACAGTTGCTCCCCACCCCCAGGCTCAGATGCTGCTGCAATTAAGCTCCAGGGGAGTGTTTTATACCTGTGTCCAGCAGCTGTGGTAAAGCTCTTGTAATGCTGTATGGGAATGGGAGTGGGGAAAGTCTCTCTTCGGCCACCAGTTCATGGGGGAAAGGACTCTTCTTGATGCTGGGCCATATACAGGTTATCAAGAAAAGTGGGAGATATGGGGTTTGGACCTTAATTCCCCTGCAGCCCAAAAGGAATGCCTAACAAAAGCAGTACCCAGGAACCAGATGGGTACATGATGTTTGCAACAGACTCAGATGGCAAATAATAGCAGGAAAAGCCCCCACCTCTAACTTTTCCTCTGAATGATGCACGTCAGATGGACTAGACAGCATGGTTTGTGCCAGGGTTAACACTGGGTAAAAAATTACTTCAGGCTGCCTTCTCCATGAGAGAGTTGACTATAAGGCTGTCCATTCATATCCAGAGTATCTGTTTGCTGAAGCATTTCTGGGCCATGCTTAGCAGGTCATGCAGAAGGCTGTAACGTATTCTCTCATTCTGATTTATCTTGCTGGGTTGTGATTAACAGTAAGTGGAATAAATAAGTGAAGTAAGGGTTATAATATAAGAATAAATATAGCCAATGTCATGCAGTGCTTAAGCTGTTGAACAGAAAGCAAGGAGGCCCACGCAGAAGTTCCCCTGGGCAGCCACAGAGCTTTTATGTACACGACCTTCAGCTCCCAAAGAAAAGCTAGAATATAAACATATATAATAATAAATATTAATGTGTTCTACATATTAAACACAGACACAATGAATCATAATGACACTGATAAATGACATTTAAGAATTAAACTGAATGAAGTAAAAAGAATAATATCCCACATAAGTTAACAATTATATATTAGGAGACAACTGGTTTAGAGATTGGCTCCAGAAGAGAACTCTTTACATTCTGGCTTATGTTATCTCTTTTTGTCCCAGGAGGTATTTTGCCAGCCTCAGAATTATGGCTTATATTTACTTTAAAAATGCTAAAAACGAATACATAGTTTTCCATACAGCAATAGTGCTTATAACCATCTGCAAAAAAGGGGGATAAAAGGAACAAAACTGAAAATATAGAATAAGCCTGGTCCCTCAAAAAACAGAAACCATCTAATTTGTCCTCAGAAAGAGAAGACAGGATCATATATTGCTGTAGTAAGATGTCTGGAGTAAATGAATGGATGTACTGTATGCAAAAATACACGGTGTGTTAAAAGTTCAGGGATGAAGGAAGCCAGCGGTAACATAATACAGTAGCCAAGACGAAAGATACTATGTAGCATTTGTCCAAGACAATCAAGTAGCATTGCAGGAAGCTGTAGTGTCTATTTAACAGAGCACTAAGAGACGGATTACGTGATAAAATTGGGATACCATCTCTGATATTTTCAGATACACATCATATAAAAGTGACATGCCTGTACACCGTCTTGACAAGGGAGCTGCTAAAAATGTGTGGAGTGTATAAGAACTTGAATAAGTTACATAACTTCCAGTGCTGAAAGTTACTGTTTATTTTGAGATCAATCAGCAAAACGACTATTACCAGGGCATATGAAATAACGGTGCAGCTGTTCCCAGCACTGATGTGAACCATCCCTCTAGAATGAACATCTGGTCTTCATGTTGCACCATAGGCAGAAATGCCTTCAAGCTCTTTTAAAACCACTTGAGCAAAGAAAGGCTGATCGCCAGCTAAAGCTACAAGCAAACACTGAGAGATGTTGTCATGACCTTGTTGCAAGGCACAAAGAGCCTCACAACGTAGATCATGATCATCAAGGAATAGAGGAAGAAGATAATTAAACCAGGGATTAAAACAAGCACCCAAAGCACCCACACCCATGGACCCATATACAGCTGAAAAGAAGGACATCGGATGAGCAGAGATAAGCCGCACCTGGTGCCCTGGAGGACACACCAGAATCGAGAGGACAAGAGGAGACACCGGGAAAACGCCCATGCAGCCATCAAGGATCCCATCAAGAGGGATTGGGACAATAGAGGGTGGAGGAGCCCGGGGCCCTACAAGAGGGTATAAAATGGGCACCTCCACACCACACACACCCCCGTTCCCGTTTTTCGTTCTGTCAGCCACCATTCCAATAAACCAGAAATCCTTAATACCCATTAAGTGAGTCTGTGTCTTATTGCAAAGCGAGACTGACCCTGACAGATGTCCTTTAAAGGGGTGCAAGTGACACCGTTCACATTCATAAGCCTTCAGCAGATAGAAAATTGTTCTAGAAAATATGCATAGTAAGACTTTGTGGAGATATCTATTCCTATTTACAACCCCAAAGAGGCTCCTGTCTATGAAGCGTAAGTTGAAGAAAATGTAATTCCCTTTTCTGTCATCCTACAGTATACAGTATGCTACTGTTAGCCCTATGAAGGATGAATTCAGAAACGCTGAATAAGCAACAACCCAGGTCTAGAAACTCTCACAAATTCTCCCCTAATTTGCAGATGAACTGATATCTATAAAGGAATAGCTACAAAAAAGCATTAGAGGAAGTGAAAAACTTAAGCCAGTTAGGATCAGTTCACTGCCTAACAAATTTCTTCATGGGAATTGCAAGTCATACAAATGCAAAAGCCCAATGCTTAGCATCCACCAAGCCCCACTGGTGGGGCCTTCCGCACCAGCTGGCATTTTGGCCTCCTTGTACTAACGTTGCTGCTCCCACCCACCCCCCTTCCCTAATATGCACACTTCCAAGCAAGCAGGCTTACCCAGCTGAATATTCACCATTATAAAGTTGCTGCCGCAGGGTAACATTTATCATACCATGGGAAGGAATTGGCTTAACTCAAGGTGATAAAAGCCCATAAAAGTGCCACCCCCAGGTACATTCATAAGGGAGTTTGAGTATCAAAAGTGAAAGAAAAATTAGTTGCTCCAGAATTGGCAGCACCACAAGGCCCAAATGATGGTAAGAAACAGAAATGAGGACCAGGAAGCCATCAGCCCAAGAGAGCCCTTGTAAAGCATGTGGATCATGACAATGCCTAAGTGTGCCCAGTCCAGGAATTTGACAATATGCAATGCAGTTTCAGTGAAGATGGGGATCTAAGGCCATTTCCCATTTGCACCTAATAACAGCATAAATATGCCATGGCAACATCTTTTTTATGCTTTGCCTGTGTAATATTGCCTTCATCTCATCCCCCAGCCCACAGATGAAACAAGCTTAAGTCATCTTCAGTTGTAAAATCTATTAGATTCCACCTCCTATTATTTTGGAGGGAGTCAGGACAGGAATAAGCAATAAGGGTAGTGAATTGTATGCTGGCATTGTTTACCACTGACTCAATGGTGAGTGGGTGGCACTTTAACTTGGTAATGGAGAAAGGCCTTAAGTAATTCTCACGGTATCACCAAGACACAACATAATATTTGTACTAAGGTTATAATTCGTAGAACTTTCTGGACATTCACTGGGGTTGGACTGTGAACCTAGAAAATATGAACTGAAATCTAAATTTCAACATCACTTTCACAGATATTTGTTCAAAGGCCCTGAGGTACGAAGAAAGAAAAATCACATGGTTCAAGAGACTTCAAACACATCCCTGATTTAGGAAGGTTCTGAATGAATCTATGTTAATCGGGTACTATTATCTCAAGGGAAAAAGTATTTCTGAAAAGTTTAGCTTGCTCCAGTCTAGTTTTGAGATACTTATTGAACTAAAAACAAAAAAATGCATAAAGTATCAAACCAAAATCAAACAAGGAAATATTCCTAATGGCAATAATTCTTTGCAGCATTTCCCCCTTTTCATTACAGGTTATTTTTTTTATAGGAAACTAGGTATCTTAAAGAAATTTCACACACATGTATTATACTCTTTTACCTTATTCATATGCAGGAGTTATCTTTAACTAAGGCGTGTGATAGTGATTCTATTAGTTACATCAGGTAAAATTAGCATTTCTTTAGTCAATAACCAATTCCTTTCTGCTCTAATATTTTATTATTGCTTAACATGTAGGCTGGATTCACACAGTACACTAAACCAAATTTGGTTTATTTGTTTGCATTTTACTGTGTTATGTGGATCAAGCCAATATATTTTTGTTAACCAGGGTTTATGGTTTAAGTATCATGTGAAACCAGGCAGTTGTGATTTGTTCACTAAATCATGATTAAGCAAATCATGGATTAATGCATTTTCAAACTTAAATTTACAGTTTCATAGCAGGAATACCGGATTTTACTTCCAAGTTCAATCCTCAGAAAATGCAGACAACTATGACACAACTTTTGAATCTTGCTCACAATTTACAGTGCTGGGCAAGCATCAACAATTATGATGCTGGAATTAACCTTTCAAAGTGCAGGATGAATGTCAGCTGTAGGTTGCGTCTTGGGTAAAGGCAGTGTTTCTCAGCCTTGGCAAGTTGAAGACGTGTGGACTTCAACTCCCAGAATTCCCCGGCAGAAGTCTACACCTCTTCAAGTGGCCAAGGTTGAGAAACACTGAATTAAGGAATGAGCTATACTGACTAACCCCGTCAACGCCAAGGAAAAGGAAAGTGGAGAGATACAGTCACCTCTCTCGAGCTGCCTCTTGAGTCTACATTCTTAGAGTAACTCCTGTATCGGCTGGAGTCACGTAAGAGAAGCGGTAAAGCAAAATCTCCGGTCGATGGAACCAAAACCGAGTGACAGAAAGTCGTATTCCCACCCTTCCTGGGAGAGGGCTGGTTACCAGGTTGGGCACCGGCACCAGCGAACTGTGGGAAAATACGATGTCCGGAGAATGAGCGTGTGTTCGTGAGCGACGAATCGACAGAAAGCGGATCCAACGTGTCCTTCTGAAGCCTGCAGGACGCGATGGGGAGGGGGGGAGGGGACGAGGGGAGATGGCGGGGTCTCCCACCTCAGAGGAGGCACTGAGGTGACCGAGGCAGCGCCGCGCCGCTCAATGGGACCAGGAGAAGCCGTGAAGTGAGAGTTGGGGCCCCATCGAAGGAGTTTCCACGCGAGAACCTTTTTGGACGCGAGCGAAGTTGAACCGCCAGAGAAACCTGAGGGCGGACGCGGAAAGGGGCATCCCCGTCGTATCCTTCCCCCTCCGCCGTGCCCTGCAGCCCCTACCTGTTGCGCGGTCCCTTCGGCCGCTCCAGCCCGCAGATCTCCCTCTCGCTTGGCCCCCGGGAGCAGCCGCGGCCCGGAGCTCAGCCTCGCCCACCCCGAGTCGCCGCCCTCTCCAGCCTGCTGCGTTCTCAGCGCCCCCTTTCCGCCACCGAGCGTACTCAGGGCTGGAGTTGGCCAGGCGGCACCAAAGTCTAATTCCGACGTGTTGCGGCGGGTAAAGCTGCTACCCTCCGGGCTCGTGCCAGAGGCGAGGGAATGGAACTGCTCACGGGCATCAAAGCGCTGAAAACTAACTCCGAGTCTCCGGACTCTCCTGTAGCCCCGGATGCATCGCAGATGGCCTCCTTTTAGCACCAGCCTTTACTATCACCTTTGATACTTCCACCACCTTTCTCAAAATAACTTGCCACAAAAAAAGCATAATTCTCAGAGAGTCGAGATATGTAACTCTGGCCGGAATCATCTGGTAAAGTGTTCCCAAGAGGGCCTTTAATTTGGACTATTTTCTTTGACCTGCAGACTCCCCTCACACACACACCCCACCATCACAAACTCAACTTGCTTTTGAAAGCCCTCTCAGTATGGGAAAGAATTGGCACAGAGAGCTGCTGTTTGAAAAACACCAAACCCTGTAGCATGAAGAATTGGCCAAGACATACTTCAGTTTTTTAGAGACCAAAATCAAAGCAACCTTATTATAGCTTAGTGGGATGTATGAAATCACCCTGTGTAAAAATAGGCAGCATGGAGATGGAACAGTAAAGGTATTGAGCCATTATTTCAGGCTTAAATAGCTGCCACATGTAAATGTTTCATATTATTTATTCAGAAAAAAATCCCACTTTTCTAAGCAAAAACCAGTTCAGGCCTCAATAATGGCAGGATATTGTAAACCCTATAAAGTTCCCAAACAGAAAAGCTTTTACAGTTCTTGCTCAGGCAATGGGGTTGGGGTGGGGGGAAGAGGGGGAAAATGTGGCTGATCTTGGAGTCAGTTTACATGCTTACATGGGCAGATAGAGTGAAGGAGAGCCCTCAGACCAGCCTTATCCATAAAATGAGGTAGGGATAAGGACTCTTCCAAAGATTTCTGGGAAGCAGCAGCAAATAGTTACAAATTTTCCATTTGGAGGTTCCAGATTTCCTCCTTTTTTAGTTCTGGATGGGGCAGCATTCCCCCTGAAAGTGTGCAGTTTGGAGGTTCTAGACTCATGGCTCCTGCCAGGGCTTTTTCTCAGCTTTGGCAGGGGCACCATTTACAACCATTTCTGGCTCAGGAGGTTCTGGCATCAGCAACTCTTGCCCTTGCCATTTCACATTTGGATTATTGCAATTCACTCTACATAGAGTTGCCCTTGAAGGCAATTTGGAAGCTAGAATTAGTCAGAATGCATCTGCCAACCTGCTGATTGGACAACACTGGTACAGCTCAATAAAACCAACCTTATGGGAACTGCACTGGTTATAAGTAGGCTTCTGGGTCCAATTCAAGATACTGTACTGGTTATCACCTATTAAAGCCCACTGTGGTTCAGGTCCTTGTTGAAGCCATTAGTGGACAGCTAGGACCACTGAATGGAGCAGAGCTTAACACAGCGAAAGATGTGCACAGAAAAAAATTATTATCTTAAATAGTATTAATGAGCACATTAGAGAAATATAG
The DNA here is from genome assembly GCF_035149785.1 of Candoia aspera. Lineage (NCBI taxonomy): Eukaryota > Metazoa > Chordata > Lepidosauria > Squamata > Candoiidae > Candoia > Candoia aspera. Next base: position 45,789,694 of record NC_086158.1, on the reverse strand, counting down.
GTTATTGATCTTACACACTTAGCCCACCAGTCCTAACAGTCAGAAATCACGCTGAGACGAGTAGGTCTCTAGTGGTTATTACTGCTACATAAAACAGAATCCTAACAAACTGAAGAAGCGTGGGAAAAACCCAGACAGATAAACCCCAAAAGTTAAGGTGGGTCTGATCTGTGTCTCTTTGAATGGCTGCTTAATTCCTCAGTACTACGCATGCGTTTTCCCCCCTGGATAGAGGCCCCCTCCTGCTCGCCATCAGTACTCATGACACCACCCAAGCATAAAGAATTACACACTTAGACAAAGTGGGTTCAAAAGTAAGTAAAAGAGTCTTACTGATTTATTTGGTCCAGTTACATCCATTCCAGAAGTAAATGATTCTTCTTTCTTCTTTCTTCCCTAAACTGAATTGACTCTTAGCCCTCATTGCTGCTAAGAGCTGCATGCAGAACGGGGGGAAACTCCTGAATTCTAGGCCCACTGCATGGCCCAAAAGAGATGGAAGGAGCTGCAGCCGCATGCTCCCTTCCCAGAAGGAGGAAGTGAGAAATGTGGGAGGGGCAACAAACAGCTTCCTCCAGAAGCACATAGAGAATTTGCATCCTAGAGCAAACTCACCCACATGCTAATGAGGCATGCTGATTTCCTGGGACTTCCAGCACTTGTAACCTTTGGAACTGTTTGATTCAGGCAGAGTCTGTCTACTTTGCACAAGGGAAGAACAGGGGCTGAAAGTCCCTCTTCTGTGACAAGGGAGAAAGAGACAAGGGAACAGGCCTTCTCAGTAGCAGCCCCTTGGCTATGGAACAGCTTGTGAATATGGCCCCTTTCCTATTTTCTTTCAGAAACCAGCCAAAGCATTTTTTTTTCCAACTAGCATTAAGGGCAGAGAATGCAACTTAGCTGGAAATAACCAACCCAAAGAGGAAGTATCATGTAGATAATTTTATTTTGTTGGTTTTAAGGTTGATAAGAGTCCTAGGAGAAGGCAGTATATGAATTACTATAAAATGAAAATAAATTCCAGCACTTAGTGTCAAAACTGTTCTCATCCCATTGAGATACACAAATCCATTTGCTGGTGAAAATCAGAAGAGAATTCAAGTAGATAATCTTTATGTTACAAGCTAGATATAATCTATGGTAGTCTTTCACCAGGACTAGTGAGAATCTGTTTTCCTCCACCACTATGTAGTTCTCCCAAAGTTGTCTTTTAACTTTTGTTACTTAAAATAATCACCCAAAATGCTCTTCCTTTCTAAGCTGTTTGCTGCTGAATTTCAGTGACAATTTCTGGAGACTCATGGCTGGAAGAAAAAAAAAGGATTGAGGACAGTAAGCAGGTCACAGATTGCCCACTGTGCTACAAAATGTAATTCTGAGGATCTCCCTTTCCCATTGCTCTGAATCTAAGTTTAAATAGTTTTCTTCTGCTGCTGTGCATTGAGAATGCTAGGAAAGATTGTAAAGGCTATCCACTTTCTTTCACTAATTATTTATGAAGTATTACTCCCAGCTAAGCAAAGGTCTTCTACTGTACTGTAATGTCCCATTACATTATTTGTATGTTTAGATTAACACTATGCATCCCTTTTAGTAATGTAACAATAGGAGTTTTGTCAGAAAGCATGTGCTGCAGAGAGAGATACAATTTGCTGTGGGAACAAATTGTGTTGTTTCTTTTATTAGGGATAGATCCAATACATAAGATTATGTACAGTGTGTACTTTTCATAAATGTTTTTGTATCTTGTTCTTATTTGTGTGAAACTATTACAAATGTGTAAAAAAAACAGTAAGGAGAATAATTCTTTGCATCAGTCTTCTCTGTTTCCACTGACCAATTTCCAAAGCAAATTGGCCTGCAAATTCTTTATAATATGGCAATAAAATGCAATAATCTTGGGAACAAGAACATAGTTTTTGTTGATAGACAGAATTGGCCCAATTGGCAGAAAGTTTTTAGAAGTCATTTCAAATTAAGCTAAATTCCAAAATAGTTGGGAGAAATGCCAGAGAACCAGAAGGTAAGTTTTATAAGTCTGGCCTATATTTCATGTATTCATAACCTTAACTTTAATGCTACTTGTCTTAAATACAGTGTTTCCAAAGCAGTGTTCATCTGGAGTGAATTAACATAAACAGCTACACTGGCCATGCGGAAAATAAGATTTTCATTAAGACAAATTTATTAGCAAATTCAACGTTCACAAAACAATTTGCAAGCTTTGATAATTGTTTTGCAAAACTTGGACTGACTTTATGAAAGCCAATTCCATATGGAATATGGATGTTTATCTTCTCAGGGATATTTAACTTGGAAATTCTGAACTGTCAAAAATGCGAATCAAATTGTATATGGTTTATGGGCTCAGATATCAAACAAAAATATATGCTAAACCGTGTGATCCAGTCAAAGCTAGTCCAAGACATTTTGCTGCCTGAGGTGTAGGAGAGTATGTATATAATGCAAGCTCCTCCTTGCATTCCATATACAAAATTAAACTGCAATCATAGCTGATTTTTTTCTCCAACAGTGGTACTGTGAGACTATCTCTGCATGTGTACCTGGCCCACTTGGACCTGGGTATAGTACCAACATGCCCTGGCAACATCTTTTTTCTTCTGTTTTACTATGATGTTGTGTTTATCTTGTCTCCTCTCTATGAGTGAGATAGGCATAAGTTCTTTCCCTTACACCAACAGCTTTCAACGGCAGCCCAACGTGTGTAAAATCTGTTATACTTCAACCTTTACACTGCAAGTGAAGTCAAGTAATCAACAGCAGATGGAAAGTGCTTATTTGTCATTCCAGGTGGATGTGGGTAAACCCTCTTCCTTCTGGTCCCCAGCCGTCATTTTGCAGTCATCTTTGTCATATAGCTGTATATGGCATCATTGTGCTGCTGGTTGATCAGAACTGCACAATAGTTCTAGACTACTTAATTAGCAGTAAGTGCTTTAACCCTACAGTATGACCCTTACTGGATTAGTGCAAGGCTGGAGTAGCAAAACAGTGGAATTGTGTACCAGTGAAATAGAATAGTAAGCTCAACTAGTGTAATGTTGAAATGATGGATCTCCTCCACCATTGCATTCTAAACAGAACCCAGAGAAATGTGGAAGTCTGCAAGGAAAGAAAATGAAGGGAAGAGAAATTCAGAGTAAAGGTGTTGCTTGTGACTCAACTCCCTTCATAACTCTGATCTGTTTTGGTTTTTACTTTATTGAACTTGGGTTATGACAAAATGGACCATGGGAAGAGGAGCATAGGAAAACAAGCCTAGAAATTATAGACAGAATCCTGCCACAGTGCTCTGATGGGCAGATGGTTTTCCTTCCAACTGGTGGCACACTGAAAGGAAGAATGCAAAGCCAGAAGTATGCATTGCAGACACATAATCAGGGTAGCACCATCTGGCAGTAACTTGAAATGGTCACTATAGAGTCAGGAGAGGGGACAATTTTTGCTGATTCAAAGATAGGTGAATAGCATTAACTCAGCAGGCCCAATGATGTATAGAAAGGCTGGGATCTGGGCCCTCACTTCTGAATAAACTCATATTGGGCTGGCTTGAGCAGGCACATAAGGTTAGTATCTATAATTCAGAATACTAGAGTTGTGCCACAAATATTTAACAGTTATTGTTTTGTATGTGATTTTTTTTTCAATGAAATGCACTGGAAATTTTTTCAATATTCATGTGCACAACTGATTAAAAACATCTAATTATAACTTTTTTTCCCCATGATTACTCTCCAATGCCCAGAAGAGGGCAATGTAGGCTCTTGCAATCTACAGTAACGTTCTTGAGCTTGTAAGTGTTACTCTTCTAATCTCAAGATGCTTCCAGACAAGACTTTTATTGTGTAGTCACCTTGAACGGAATTACTGGATTTTATGAAGGTTGACAGGAAGGGGAATTTTCCTCTTGGAACCCTTTATGGTTTTCATACCTCCTGTTCCATCATTTCTCCCACCAAAAAGGCAATCACTAAAGAGGCAAAGACAGATCAGCTGCATTAACTTTTGAATGGTAAGACCCTCAGTTTCTGGGAAGCAAACATGGTTATACTGCCTGCCTATATTTGGGTCTCTGCACATGATCATGCTTAATGCTCAAAACTTTCTTCTCCCCCTGCCCCTACTGTATACTGTTTAGCAGCTGCATCACTAAATAACTACCTTATTCACTGGATCATCTACAACCATGGATAATATTAAAGATTTGTTGTAGCTATGCTATGCATGGTATGAAATGGCCTTTATTACAAACCTAGGTGTGGTATTTCTGGAGCAGATACTGTTATGTACTACTTACTTTCTATCATGATTTTTCCATGAGTATATCAAGAAACCAGTGCTCAGAACCATACTAAATGGTCTTGGACTCATCTTAAAATGTCTTCATTTTCCCATCTTTAATAAATATACTACCAAGATCCATCTACTTGCTCTGTTTTTTCACCATTTATGTATAACTTACAACCATTCATTCATTTTTCTGCAGAGACACACCTTTCCTTGTTGCATCATACCGGCTATCTAACTTTTTTAACCAACACTGCATGTCTGCATAAAAAAGTACACACACATTCATGTCCTCAACCAACAAATGTCTAACTTCATCACAAGCATTCTTTATATGTTTGCCTATAAATATATAACCAGCCAAGGGGACATCCTATTTCCTTACTTCTTGCTCAAACTGAACCATTCAAGAAACATTCCATTTATTCTCTCATACACTATTTACTTCCATTACATATAGCTCATTGCATTCAGCAACCAACCTTCAACTTCATAATTGTTCAAAGCATTCCATAATTCAGTCTATTTGTCACATGCTTTCTCTAGATCAACAAAAGTGCAATAAACATTCCTTTTCACATTCATACATTTCTCAGTGACTTGCTGAAGAGCAAAAATCTGGTCTGCACACACATAAATCTGCATGTTCCTCCTAAATTTTGCGCAATGTCACATCTATGCTTCCTCATTTTTGCAGCGATTGTTTTTTTATCCATTTTTTCTCTCATCTACTTTTTTCACTTCATCATTCTACCGAGAATCCTTTTTCATTTTTCCCATTAGCATAGCACCACACACTTCTGTGGTACATCAGAATTTCCCATCACCCTCTCTCAATCTTTCAGCATAAACAATCCAATCATGTTTTTATATTCATTCCTTTGCCATGAATATGCATGAACTGACTTAGACCATGTACTCAAAACACACAGATCTTTTTTTAAGGAAATAAATCACTAATTACCACTGTCATTTATTCTTGGATCTCCAAATGACCCAACCAGTCTTTCTGTGTTCTTTGTCTCATTCCCACCCATCCATTCATGTCTCCCAACAGAATATTTTTCCCCTGGTTCACATTCATTCAGAACTCTGCAGTTTTTTCCAAAATTCACCTTCAGTTATCACCATTCACTGCAGAATACTGTAACATGCAAATACCACTACCCAATGAAGCCCTACTTTCATATGTACCTACCTATAGCAATCTGAATGATACAATCCATATATTTCAGGCCTTTCATGCAGCTTCTATTTTACTTTCTTTCATTTAATTTCTTCATTCACACTTTTTACCATTTACTCCTCCCAAATTCAAAACTGCAATTTTCCATATGCCATATGTCACTAGATAGATCAATAAAAATTGCCCTCTGCCACCCATCATGGTTTTGGTCAATCAAAGTTTTCACATAATGCTCCATTAACATATGAAGGACTAGATTAGATTACCAGGTATAATTGTACGTGCAACATTCCTTTTAAACAGCAAGGACAGTAGTGGTCAGTTTTGGCATATTTTGGGCAGTATGCCACAAGCACAACCAAGGCTCAGTTTTGGCCAAGGCATGCTCCTGAAAGTATAGTTCTTTACTCTAGAAACTAGGACTGTGCAGTGATTTGGATTCAAAAGGGAAAGCCAATTTAGAGCATTTGTAATACCTTATGTACATAATACCTTTCAGAACCTCCTTAATTCAGATATGTCACACGAGCTCAGGAAAAGTATACAGTTCCTTTAACTGTCATGTTGGTGACAAGTGTTACATGAGCATCCATGTGGGCTCTGAATGACATTTACTGCTTCAGATCTGGAACACTGCTCAGGGTGCTGCCACCTTTTCTGCATTATTTGCATGGACATCCAGAGTCCTGCAGTAAATGCATATGTATGTACAGAGATAGTTGCTAATGTTTATCACCTTTATAAAAACTCTGATGTGGCTACATATCAATAGTAACACAAGTGGCAAATGAGATAAAGGACACTTTGGATTTATCTTCTGTGCCACTGGTTTTGCAACTCAAACGCCCAGCAAACCTTGGGCCAATACCCAAGTGTCCATAAAGCCTGCTTGTTTGCGTAGACAGCATTTTCTCCAGACAACCAATGGGGAGAACAACAAAACAACAAAAACTGGAGGCTCCTCACTGTTCTTGCTGCATTAGGGGAAAGTAGGGTCATAGCCACTCCTCTGTTCAGCAGGATAGGATGTGGAAGAAAGAAGCTGTCATGGTCTTCACTTCTGGAGATTTGGGGCAGGGGGTGGGGGAGTGGAATCCCAGAGGCAGAAAGCAGGATGAGGTAACATAGGAGCTCCCACCAGGGGAAGATGACTACCTCTGCAGCTCAACAGGAACTGCTGTAAAACTGTCATGCAACATTTTCTCTAGAGCAGGAATGGAGCTGATTTACATGTGGAGTTAATTGGCTCAGTCTTCAAGACTGATAGGCACTCCACAGCATAAGAAGGGGCATAAGCCAAAAGGCAGACAAGAAATTAAAACACAGGACTGATTAGAATATCATGGAACAGAAGCGTCCAATGCCCGTCCTCATTCAGAAAGAGTTTTAAGTCCACATTGCAGTTAAATATATATTTAATAAGCAGGAAGCTCTAGATGCATTTCATGACTGTGAGGGTCATCAGAGGGCTGGGTGCTTCTTAGGAAGTTTATGTGCCACTATTGTTGACCCTGCATGTCAGACATGGCTCCTTCAGCTTTTATCTAGAGAAGGACTGTCTCCATTGCGGTGTCTCCTGTCAGGCAGCCCGTGGGACAATTTTCTTATGCAGAGCTTTACAGTGGAAGCTTTTCTCATATGCCTTTGGTACAGGAGGACTGTCCAAAGGTTTCTGTCTGAGTTGGAAATGAACCTGAAAGAGAAAAAAATCACTGAAATGCCATCCAGTGAAAAGTGACAGTACATATTGTATCATCTCTGCCAGATGGAAGCTTGTCATATTCCCCTTTTTCCCATTTGGAAACACAATAATTAGACAAGGTCTTGTGGACAAATTCAAAAAGAAACACAAAACTAGCAGTAAAACAACAAGGGAGAACATATATTTGCCAACTTTCCATCAGTGAGTCAGGAGGACTGCATTCCAGGAAAGTCATCAATATATTTTGTTGATTGATTGATTGATCATATTTGTATAGCTGCTCGTCTCACAAGAAAGTGACTCTGGGCGGTGTACAACACTCAATTGAAAGAACCAAGAAATACATATAAAACCATCATTAAAACTATAAAAACTATAAAAACACACAAAACAGGAAAGAATGATGTTTTTTTATTTATTGATGCATATAAGTTATTATATAGGTTTTTTTAGAAGAGCTTAATGATCTCTAGATTGATAGTGCATTATTTTTGTTTACAAAACTATACACTTAGCGCTAAGATTTAGATTTTGATGTAACTAAAAAATACATTTATAGTCTTTTATCAGAAAGAGACTGGACCAATAAAAGATGTAAGAGACATTTCATTCTTTGGGACAAGTAATGATAGTAAAACTTATTTCCAGATTTGGGCATATTGCTGATAAAATGGGAAACAGCAACAGATTTCCAAATGCTCTGATAAGTGCCAGGAAGCTGGACCTAGGTGTAACATTAAGTATAAAGATAATTGATACGTAAGAGAAATGTAGGGAGGATTCTCACGTTAGATTTTTTTCCCCCTTCCAGTATGGAAAAAGGGTACCCTTCTTTTGGGCTGGAAAGATATTGCCCATTTCCACAATATTTCCACTAATCAAGATTCCAAGACCTGTTGCAGTTGAGGAAATACAGATACTTTCCTCTTTTTCCTTCCCTACTGTACTTCATGCTTAATACTGGAAGTGGGAGAATTGTATTTTCTCTTTCCTTCAGTACTCACCAGTGAGGGCTCAGCTGGGCCAACAGTCACCATCATGGTCTGGGGTTGGTAACCATCTGCTGATGCAGTAACTTTATAGTTACCAGGCAATAGCAACCTAAAGTAGTCACCATGTTCACCTACAAGAAAGAAGAGGATGCTGAAACATGCAGATGATAAAGGCTCAGTTTGAAGATGAGGAAGCCTAGAAGAACAAAATTCTGGCTAGTACCATAATTTAGCCAGTGGAACTGGAATGAGTGAATTACTGATCCATCCACTGATACTCACTCATGTGGTAATTTTTTAGTCAGTGACCAAGTGTCATTGGATGGTAAGTTATCAGAAGAACAACTAAACCAACATCTTGATTAGTTGGTTGAATCACACAAGAAGATGCTTCTAAGGAAACCATGGCTCTGTTCAAATATTCAGCCTGAATGCAGAGGAGCACAAACATGGAGGTGGCTAAGGGCACACATGGAAATCCTATGTTTTATGGACATCTTCCCCATTCATGCTTCATCATATGAAGGTCTAAATGTCTTCAGTTCAACATCCATGGAATTCTTGGATGCCATTTGAGCTTTCACGTGTTCAAGCTGAATACAGCATATGTCAGTGGTTGTAAAGACCAGATGAGTAAACAATCCCAGGGGTGAAGCAAGCTTTTCCTTGCCCTTCATGGCTCACAAATCCACTCAAACACTAGGCAGTGTATCTTTTGGAAAGACACAAACACAGTAACCAAGAAAAGCAAGATCTGTACACAAAGTTTCTCAGGAAAAAAAACCCTGACCTGGTTAAAACTCAAGTGTGTGTGTGTGTGTGTACATGTACATACATACACACCTATATATATGCATGCTGCATTGGAAGTCAAGCAGTTGGCCTTTGAAGAAATAGAAAAGGAAAAAACTCCTACAGCTGTGTGGGTTCTAGATAGTGAAATGCAACTTAGGGGAGTCAGAACCCTTCAGCCACATTTTTTTAAGGTTAACTCTTGGCTTAGATGCCTAAACATTAATAAAAATACCACAAATTCCAAAGTGGGACAGAAGAAGCTCCTGACTACTCACATGTATACTTCACACAAAACACATATAGTATATACTCTAAGGCTAATGGTGCAATACTGCAATATTAGACATTCCCTGTATTGGAACTATGCCAGACAAGAACAGTGAGCTTTCCTCAACTTGATGCCCTCCTATGGTGTTAGGACTACAACTTTCAGAATCTCCAGAACGGGACTTCTGACTGCAAAAGTCCTCCCAACACATCTGGCAGGCACCAGTTTGGGAAGGGCTTTCATAGGTTTAGGTCTAATTTCTGACCTTGTTTACTAAATTCTAGCAAATTATTTTTTCGTTCAAATTACAGCTGTGGTAAATGCCAATGAAATCAATTTAAGCACCTTTAAGAAAAGAGCTCTAGCTTGTGTTAGGCTGAGTACCAACCTGTAGTGACATCATGACCAATTCCTTCCACAGAAATGACAGCTCCTGCAAGTTTGTTGTTGTTCTCATCTGACACCAGGCCTTTGATGCCCTGGTGAATCTGCACAACAGAAACACTGAATAGTCTTAGGACTGTTGTTGTTGTTGTTAGTTGCCATCAAGTCGTTTATGACTCATGGCGACCCTATGTATAACAGAACAAAATGCTGTTTGGTCTTGCGCCATACTCCTGACTGTTCCAATACTAGGACTACGGTATTTAGGAAGAGTACAGCAACAAATCTTTTTGTCTCGAGCTTCAGCAGTGACGGGGCTTCTTTAGTGTCTTCTCCCACTCTCACAACGATGAGCCCAGTGATAAAACACAGATGTGGTCTGTGCAGAAGCTCCCAGGTTCATTCCCCAGCAGTTCCAGAATAGACAGATTGGGAAATACCTCTGTCTGAAACTCTGGACAGAATTCCAGAGTTTCCACATACAATATTCTAGATTCACTTATTGATCCCTTTGGATGAACAAGAAAAAAATTGAGTCCACACATCTCTGCATCAACATAATGAAAAAGCATATCTAATCAGGGTTGTATTATCTCTAGAAAGAGTTAAGAAAAATTGGGAGAGGTGCTAGGAGAATTGGGGGATGTGCATGGGCCAGTGGGAAGGAATTGGTAAGATTGGGAGTGGTGCAGCAGTGGTGGGAAGGCACTGGGAGGTTTGGAGCAGTGTAAGAGCTAACAGGAAAGCACTGGGAAGACTGGTGGAAGTGTGCAGCAGTGACAAGAAAGCACTGAAAAGGTGGGAGTGCAAGGTCTGGTGAGAAACATACTTTTGCGCATATTCAAAATGGTAAATAGGCTTTTTTATGCATATTCAAAAGTACCTTAAGATTTAATGGACAATTAGGTTTAACAGAGGCCCCTTCCCCCACCCAAAGAGTAGTGGTATACATAGCAAATTTGACACTGGGAGCAGATCATTTTTAACACCCCCCTCCTCCAACACTGCTGTACTGCACTGCTGACTGCCAAACAGCTGATCGATGTGCCAGCAGCAGCAACCCAACTGCACACCCACCACTGGCCCTCCAGATAGCCTCCTTGTCATCCCCAGGTTGCCAGAAAATGCACCCACTTATTGCCTGTACCTAGGGCTGACCAGCCCCATTGCCCTACCCTTGGTATGCCACTGCCAAATAGCCCACTAAATCAAGGGTAGCATCTTACAAGCATGGGAGGAAGAAGTGGTCAACTTTAAAAAAGGCTTGCCAAAAATCAGGATGACATTGTGGCTTAATTTTGTTACCTCCTCTATGTAGGTGATAAGGGCCTCCCGATTTGCCAGCCATTCAAATTCCAGCTCCTCCTGTGGTGGGAATTTGTTGCAGCTCAGTTCAAGGGTAATTTCAAAGCAGTTGGTGTGCAGGTAGTTGAAATCCTGCATCCCTAAAATACAGAGAAAGCTGGAGATATATAATATTTAATCTGCAATGTAATTCCTAACCAGACGAGTCTTCAGAATGGTTCACAAATCAACTAAGTAAAATAATAAAACAATAAAGTATTGATTTTGAGGAAGCAGCAAACCAAGGTGCATTAGAAACAAAACAATAGAAACCTAACAAATAGCAGGCCATCACAGAAACCTGAAGGGCTAGGAAAAATGCATTGAAACTAAACTGTTTTTATAATTCAGTTGAATGTATTCAAAGAACTGAGTATCTTTGGCCAGGGAACCCCTGATAAAAAGTCTTAAGCATCCCTTTGAGCAATATGACGCCAACTGAAAGGATGTAGAAAAGGGCCTCTCCTGATGACTTGATATCTGAGTATGGGGACTGGAGATAGGCATCAAATACTATAGAAGGGCACCAAACTGGGGAACTTTTGTAATCATTCTGCAGGCCATTCCTCTTACACAATGGGATATTTCGAAGTCTTCTCTCCAAAATATACCTCCTACTCTTATTCTCTTGTGTTATCACCCCCTTTGCCTTACCCTTGCTGAGTGAGTACCAGGACGCCCCATTAGTGATGCCATCAGTGAAGAAGTCTCCACAGTTTGTACCCCGATGCATCCATCCGTGGGCATAGGAATAACCTTTGGCCAACTGGAAAGAAAGTGTCAAGCTGGTCATATATTTTCACCTGTCCCAGTTCACTCACATTGCAAGGTAGAAATAGACTCTAGATCTAAACAGGGAAAAAAGAAGACCTTAATATCACCTTTGCAATATTAGTGTCCTTGTTTCTCATTAAGAAAACCAGTCCCTTTATATTGTGTGGCAGACTCAATGCTGTTCACAGCAAAAGAAGAAACAAACATAAACACAGCATACAGTGAAAGAGCCAAAGTGTTAGAAGATAAGAAATTGCTTTGCTCAGTGGAAAATGTTAGTTTTCGAAGAGATATTTATTTATTTATTTTCTATCCCGCCTTTATTATTATTATAAATAACTCAAGGTGGCGAACATGCCAAATACTCCTTCCTCCTCCTATTTTCCCCAGAACAACAATCCTGTGAGGTGGGTTGGCTGACAGAGAGTGACTGGCCCAAGGTCACCCAGCCAGCTTTTCTTAGCCCTTTTAAAAACCATTCAAGCTGGTTATCATTATTATGCTTGTGAAATTAAATTTTAAAAAGTATTATTTGTATACGTTCTGAACCTCCTGCCCTTCACATTATTTATTTATTTATTTATTCATTAAACCAATTTATATAGCTGCCCATCTCACCACAAGCAACTCTGGGCAGCATACAACAAAGTAAAAAACAGTCAATAAATACATTAAAAAACAAAAAACAAACTAAAACAAAAATAAAGATGTTAACAATAATAAATATTAATAAAATAAATAAATATTAAATCATCCTGGGTTACAGCATTTTGAGAAATGGAAGAAAAAGTATATTTTCTCAATCTTTTATATTCCTCTGTTTTTTCCCCTGCTTAACTTAAAGAAACCAAAATGTAATTTTTCAACTTTTGGGGGAGCTATTCCAACAACTTGTTGATTTGGGTCGTACTTTTCTACTTCTACAACTCTCAATTATTATTTTCAGATGCATAAGATCAAAATTATATACAACTGTACAAATGTATAACTTTGTATGGAGGAATTATACCACCAGGTTTATCTTTACTTCTTTTCCTAGCGATAGCCCAGAACTTCCATTTTGAAATCTGCCTTTTTTGCAGCTTCCTGGTTATCCACTGCCAGTTCAGGGTCCATCAAACTATAGTTATTATTTATTTAAAACAGTTTTATTCCACTATGCTCCACAGAGCTCTACATAGCACATAGCAAATAAAAATAAAAGCAAAAATATAAAACAAAAAACAGCATCTGATAAGCTTAACAGCAGCAGAATAATAATACTTAACATTAAAAATAGCAATTAATAGAATCAGGGGGAATATACTGAAAGCTCTCCTAAAAAAGAAAAGTCTGCACTACATTGAGGAAGGTTGTACATGAAACAATCCTAATTCTTTCTACTGCGTAGGAGTTGGTTTCCTTGCATTTTTTTTTCCTCTTGAAGTTTGTCCTCTGTCTTTCTCCTGGTAGAGCTCCAGGACTGGAAGTGATCCACTCTGAGAGAAGAACTGGTGATGAGTAAGAGTTTCATTATTGCAAAAAAGCACAATTCAGTGCTGTACTACACAAGATATATTGCAATACTAGTCATCTGGCCTGAGGATCAAGTTGAGAGCTTCCAAAGCAAATTGGACAAACACTCTTAGTACTAAATATATACAATGTCTTTGGTATTATTATTTACAACAGAACTAGTTGCTTCATACCAATTCCAGAAAAAGAATCAGGGAATCAGAACTAAAACACAGAACTGATCATTGGTCATCTCTGGGATGTGATATAAAGTGTATACCACAGTATTCACAGCAGCCGCACACAATTTGCATTTTAAGCTTTCCCCCCATCTTATTAGAGTTTCTTCACTGGTCATGTTGTTGTTCAGAACACATCCTCTTTGTAATTCTAATTTTACTATCCAATTGGACACCTCAGTTACAATACTAGGGATTCATCCACATGTCTGATTGCCACAGTGTAAAGATAGCCCATTAACTATTAATTGACATGAACACATGATGCCTCAACCAGTCTCCAGCCTTCCATGAAGACCACCTCCACTCATCTTTCTGTGTTTCAGTTCAGAAGTGGCATTTTTCTGTTTCTCCCAGCATAAGCTGTGCTGGTAGTCTGCCACAAATTGTTCTGAGATAAGTTTAGGGAAGGAGGCTGGCCTGCTGCTGTTGGTCACCTGGGGCTATTGCAGGCATGCCTCAGTGTGGTTGCTGACCACTGAGTTTTAGGGGCATTGCCTTGCTCTCCCACAGTGCCAAAAGCCATATCTCCCATTTCTGTTTCAACCCATGGGTGGCAGGGAAAGTGGGAAGAGGAAGAGGAAGAGAGAAGCAGGGTTTTTTGGATGCCAGTTCTCCAGGCACTAAAATGACCCACTTTTCCCTAAGAAAGGTACAAAGGGGGAAGTTCTATGGGATCAGAGAACAGGCAGAAAAGGAGTCATTTTCCTCCTCTTTCCTTCATACCACCCATGGACAGAGAAGGAGAAGTGGTCTTTTGGTGCCAGTTTCTCCTGGACCCATTTTTGGATTCACTCTCACCATGGAAGTTCTGCTCTACCACAGTGATGCCACCTGAAGAGGCACTTCCCCTCATCTCCTAGTTGTCCATTTCTCCATGTACTGGCACTGCAGTGCCAAAGCTGCAAAGAGACCATCTTATACATACTGTATCCAGCAATCTTTTGGAAGACTGCTGGACATGTATAAATACAACTAGATAAATATTTTAAATGCCTCACAGTGGTTTTGGCACCATAGCATTGAAGCCATGGGGAAGGAGGGTGTTTTAAGCAGTGTACAGCATGTACCTGGGAGAAGCAGTTCTGTCACATGCATTCACACAGGAAAGGGTAAAAAGACCCACTTTTCTTCCTCTACTCCCTCATGGCAAGTGGTCAGGAGAATGGGTGGAAAGAAGGAGGGGCTAGCTCTCTTCTCTCCTCCTCCTACGACTTCTCTTGCCATGAGTGGCAGGAGAACAAGGGGGAGAAATAGGGGAGGTTGGCTTACTTGCTGCCAGTTCTTTGACCCTATCCATGGTCAAAGATAACTAGCAACAGAAGAGGCATTACCATCCTAATTCTCTCCTCCCCCAGGATCTCAGTGTGGATAGAACCCCTATTCTGCTTCATTCCCAAGACAAGATATTTGTCCAAAGTATAGTCACTCTTAAGCTGGTATACTTTTCTGTCATTTCTACACTGGTCATGTTGTTGTGCAGAACAGCCTGAGGTCAGTTTAGATGTGAGGGTAGCTAGCATCAAATGATCTCCTAAAAGAGAACCTATGTTTTGTACATACCTTGATTTGGGTTCATCACATCTTGCTTTTATCTCCCCTGGCATTTCTCACCTTTCTGAAGAGGATATCATCAGGTGTGGGGGTGCTATTTGTACGCCAGCCACGACTTCTCTGTTCACTGAATTTGTCATAGGGATAATTGGCAACTACAGCTCCACCATGAAGATTGGCTGAGAGAATAAAATTGTAACTCTTCATCCACTGAATTACAGCCAATGTCTCTGGTTCCACCTGTGAGAGATACAGAAAATACCAAGCCAGATGCGCAACCTGATTCTCAGTACTCCTAATTTGCTCCAGACTCACAGCACTGTCCTCCTGGGAACATACCCAGAATGCAGATGTAGAAATGCATAAATGAGTGCATTCTCAATCTCAGAACTCTCTGGCCTTGGAAATTATTATGGAAATTATCAAGTGCCCATTTACAGAATCCTGTAAATCCATCTCTTTATGCTTGCACTGATTGCCAGTTGGTTTCTGGGCACAGTTCAATGGGTTGGTGATTACCTTGAAAGCCCCAAATGGCCAGTCCAGAATGTCTGAGGCATTGCCTCCTCAACCACCAGCCTTGCCTGCCTGCTTATTAAGATCAAGATGGGAAATCCTTTTCTTGGTTTCACATATCATAGAAACGTTCTTGATCAGAATGAGACACAAAGAACACCTCTGAAGCAGGAATGTCCTCCATCCACGTTAAAAAAATGTTGGCAGAATTTTAATCTGCCAGACCAAATTAGCTTTATTGGAGAAGAGTGGGTTATCTGACTTTGTCTTGCTCATGTTTTCTCTCTTAATGTTGCAATGTTAATATTGTAAAACACCTTGAATATCTATTAAATATTCAACACATGAGTATCTAACTAATAAGCAGTGGGGAAAGATCTTAAGTGCACACTAACTCATAATCTGACTTCCTTCCTTCCTTCCTCCCTCCCTCCCTCCCTTTCTCTGGTTATTGGAGTCTATTAGTAGTTAAAATTACATGTTGCATGAATCCAACCACCACTATGGTCTGCAAACTTAATGGCTTAGCATGGCTAACCGATTGTGGTTTATTTAGTGAATTATGCCTAAACAAACCATGGCTTAGTACAACATGTGAACCTAGTCATGAATTTGCGTTTTAGAAACTGGGAGACTGTGAGTTCTAGTCCTGCCTTAGGCACAAAAGCCAGCTGGGTGACCTTGGGCCACTCGCTCTCTCTCAGCCCCAGGAAGGAGACAATGGTAAGCCACTTCTGAAATCTTGCCCAGAAAACTGCAGGGACTAGCCTAGGCAGTCACCAGGAGTCAACACTGACTCGAAGGGATGCATGCGCATGAGCACACACACACACATAATGGCAAAAGCAAGTTCAGATGTGCAAAATTTATATTCATCCTAGTCCTATTTAATGCACATAGGACTTCACATGACCAGCATCAGAAGTGATGGCCCTGCTAGGTTCCTAGCAGTTGTTTAAGAATTTGGGAACCAAATCTGAATATGTTAGTTTTACATATCTAAGTATACAGGTAGAGACCCAGACAAAATGTGACTCTTCTTCCTGTGTTCCAAAGGAGTATGGTCCAGGGAGTATTAAACCACTTGTTTTTTCTCCAGATATAATTTGACTCTTAGAGAATAGTGAAGAGAATGACAAGAAAGTAGGAGGAAGTAAATTCCTGCAGTATTATAAGGAGCCAGTGACACACATTACAAAGTGATCACTAGTTTCTACAACCACATGACCAGGATGGATGAGTGGATGAAATGTAAGTGGATACACACATAACTTGAAAGGGGTGAAATGGCTGGTGTTACCTGGCTTTCCCAATTATCTGGCAAAGGGATGTGATGATTGGGTCCACCCTGTTTCTCATTGTAATACATGATGGTGTTGAGGTCAGGAAAATTACGGTTAAGGTCAACTCCATTGGCGTTGTTTCTCCCAGTGAGGTAGCCTAAGGAACTTTGGTTCTAGAAGGAGAATAATGCATTTTTGTGTAAGCTTTAGAGATGATTAAGTAAATACCAAGTTTTAGCTCAACTCTTGAGTCATCTGTGGGGGATAAGCATTTCAGAAAAAATAAGAAATCCTTCAGGAGTTTCTGGATTTCAGGATGCTAAGAATAGTTGCCAGATATTTATTGAGCAGGGTCTTCTGATACAGCTTAGCATAGTGAGAATTCAACAAGCAATCCTAATTTAAAGATGATTATTTTTTAAGTAGCATCCCTTTTTCCTAAACACAATTGCATTTAATGCAGCTATGGTGCACACACACAAAATGAAAGATTGAAATTCCCATATTTTTATGGTCCAAGAATCTTAAAGCCAGTCTGAATTATAGGAATCAATTTTCCCCTGGGCTGGGGAATTGGCTGTTGCCTTTACTAATCAATGTCCCTTGTCCTGCTCAAGATCCTTTGCTGAAAGGACTGAGAAGTACTCAAAGTATCAGAACTGAAACGATGATTTCCAAAATGATGAATGGTCAGAACAGTTTGGAACTGTTAAATGCACTATTATAAATTAGAAAGGCTGTAATCTAGAAGTCCCCCAGTTGCTATGACTTTCCTCCAGTGAAAGCACAGTCCATCCTTTCAAGTGCAAGAAAGTGAAAGCAAGTTGGGCAATGGCATTCACTGCAATGTAATGCCCATTTCCCAATCACTGGAAAATGTGGAAGAAGATTTAAATTTATTTTGAAGATTTATGCTTTATTTTGAATTAGATATTGCTCTGCTTAGGTAGGTATTGTTGACATCAACTGGCACAAGCCCTATTTTTTCTAATTCTATCAATAGATACCAACAACAGAAGATTTTCTGCATTCAAAATATATACTCTACTTGTTACTACATAGTACTGCAGAATGTATCCTGCTAAATCAGATCAAGATCCAACTCTCTCACCAATGAGTTCCTAATAGTGGCAAATTATGCTTCCCTGAAAGATCACAAACAAGCAGTGGTGATATGGTTATATTCTATATTTGTCACCTGCATCTATTCTTAAGTATGGATTACCTTTTAACATAGAAGTTTAATTCAGCTGTTGCAATGAATAAAGTTTGATTTAGACCTATTGTCTGTGACTTTGCCTTTCCCAATTTGGTGTCTCCAGAAGTGCTGGAACTGGTTAAACATTCTGGAAATTGCACTTCCAACACATCCGGAGAGCATCAAACTGGAGAAAACTGGTCTTATGTGTGTTTCCCTTTTCACCATTCCTCTCTGCCTTTGCTGCCATAAAACAAACTTTTGTTATTACCATGAGTACTGAAATATGAAAGGAATGCTTGCCTGGTACCTGGGCAGCTGCAACTTCATATCCATCAGGGTTCATTGAAGGTAAAAGGTGAATGCGTGTTTCATGGATGAGCTGTGTAATGCGTTGGTTACCATGGCGGTACTCTTCACATAGGAACTCTGCAAGCTGGAGCAACACTTCCCGGCCTAGTACCTCGTTCCCATGCATGTTTGCCACATACTTGAATTCCGGCTCCACTGAGAAAGGGAGAGATTTGCTGACATTGGAACAAAGTAGATAGATTCAACACAATGGGGTGCTGATCCAAAAACATTCAGGTCAAGCAGAAGGGGGAAGCAGCATAGATTCCAAATTGGCATTCTATGATGATGAAACTCTAGCTGTGGCCTTTTGTGTTATGGAAAGAAGGTCATTGTGGGGTTAGGTGCTTCTTTGGACCACACGTTCACTGTCTCATGCGTCAGCCAGGGAGGCAAATTGCTGTCCCTCACACAGGACTTGAAGTACGGGGCAATAGACAGGAATCTGCGCTTCAAGAAAATGGGAAGAAGCAGTGCATTGTGTAAGAATGGTATGTATCCTGGGGGCAAATCTTTTCCTGTGATATACAGTAGGGTCCAGTCACAACAGTACAGTCAGGGTCTCTATTTCCTTATTTCATACTGTACATCCAAAGGCCCCTTCCACTGTTCCTTCAGCTTGTCTCTTGGAATGTCACATTCCAGCCTTCCAAAGCCTTATGGGAGTTAAACTAAACTGTAAAATCAAATCAGCTTGGCTTGGCCTCAAATTCTTTTATGTAAAACTGCTTCCCCCATAGATGGCCCCCTTAACTCTACATGCACCCTGCAGGATGCATAAAAACAATTCTTAGGTTCTGAAAAGGCTCCTTCTTCTCAGTTCCCCACAAACAGCACTATGAGGAGAAAGCGATTAAATTATATACAGAAGATGTCTCTAGAAGGGTTTGCTTGCTATGCTTGCAAACCTAGGTAGTCCTATTTTACCCCCCAAAAAACAAATGTATTTGTGTGGATTATGGGGGGGGGAAATCCAAATATATGTATATATAATAGACATCCCCTAATCAAACATGCAACCGATCCCAGCCTCTTTTTTCCCTATCCATTCCTCATCGGCTCTTTGTTCCTCTTCTTGTATCCCTAAGAATCATTGAACCAGGTGGTCTATGGGATTTTTTTACATGAGCTATAATGGCTTACCTGCTGATCTTGGTGGTAAGAAATACAAGATCAAATCCATTATCACTTTACTAGTCATTAGTATTATCTCTCTTGTAGGGTCAATGCATAGAGTAATGCATATCATCCTGGCAAATGCTGAACTTTGCAAATCAGAGAAATGAATGTTTACTAAATTACGTAAAATACAAATACTGCTCTTTGAAATAGATTTTGGGGTGTACAAGTATAAAAGGCTATAAAGTATCATAAAAATAAAAAGGTAGAAGTAAAAGGATTGGCTAAAGAGCTTTCATTAGTTGATCTGCTTAATGTAACTGATGAATTAACATGAGTTACAATGCCTGGTTGAATAAAAATATTTTTGCCTGACATTCAATGGATAGTGGTGACCCGGTAGGCTAGTCTTTCCCAATCTGGTGCCCTGCAGATGTGTTGAACTTCAGCTTCTTTAATTCCTAAATACACTGCTATGGGGAAGGTATTCATTAACCAGGATGCTTCTGATTGAAAAAGCTCTTTGCTTTAGCTAGAGGAGGTATACCAAGGGCCTCAACAGATGATCTTTGATCTTAGAGTTCTTGCTGCCTAATTATGAGTCTGGTGCCTGTATTTCCCTCTGTCATGGCATCAGCATGATGCAATGTCCAGCTCGGCTCCACTTATTCAGAGGTCTAGTCTATCAAAGTTACAATTTGCAACAACAGCACAAAAAGCTATTTGGGGGGTGGGGGGGATAGTGCAGGGAGAACTAGTCAAGGTTTTGTCATCTTCCAAGGTTAAATATAAATCTTAATCTAATTAGCTATGGTATTTTGTAGAATTAAAGTACAGCAGTAGAAAAAGATAGTTGGTGCTGAATCTCTGGAATTGGAACTAAATTTTACCTTGACTACAAGCCTCAGATGGTTGCTAGTACATATCTCTCAGTGCTGCGTGTGAAATGGAACAGAACCCGCTGAAGGGTCATGAGGCTCAATAAATGTTAAAACAATTATTAAAGAAGTCAGTGTCAACCCAAACCCTAGTTCTGTCCTGTGCAGCCCTCTTCCCCTTGACTTGACCAAACTTCCTGCTAGGAATGCCATGGCACTGGCTTGATTCCATTAGGTACAGAGATACCAGCACCATATTGAACCCAACTGTGCATTGGTCAGGCAGAGCAAAAAAGAAGCAACTCTTCAGCTATACAAAAGAGTTATACCTCTGGGCACACTTACTGGGCTCATGGATGCCAGGAGCGTCGCTGAATTCCAGCACATAGAGGTTGCGGCCCTGGACACTGCGCCCAATGCTGTACAGCCTGGTAATATAGGGGCATGAGCCCCTTACGTCGAACAGGGCTTGCACCAGCTCCTCATAGCGGTGATGGAGAAAGTTAATTGAGGCAGCCCCTCTCACCAAGAGAAGAACTTTTCCAAGGAACCAAAGCCACTGATACATCTTTCTCTGGATGGCAAGCTGCTCTTTGCAGGAGATGAAAACTGTGCAAGCTTGCTTCGTAATAGCAACTAAAATGCAAACTCAAACCAGCTCTCTCCAGTTTTACAGTCAAGTGCCAGCCCACTCCACCTGTGGTGGTGATAGTGGTGGGAGGGGAAGAATTTTTAATGCTGAGCTCTTCTCTTTGTGCTCTCCATACAGACATATACCACAGAGTTCTTGGAGCCAGAATCATTCAAAACTGCATGCTGAGATAGTTGTGTTGATTTCTGTTCATTTATTAACTGGAGGGTAAACAGGGGCCTGAAACTTCCTGGCTCTTCATGGTAGGACAGAGACCTGATCAAAATCTCTCAGATAAGAAGGGATATTCGGGAACTGTGACATCTTTCACTGGGGGTTTGGTTTCTGCCAGGACTCACTAGATTTCAACCCAGGAGCCCATTTTCAGCCACATGCCACAGCCCTTGCATACACAAAATGTAACAAAGCAAGCACCTCTGAGCATGTGCAACATGCTCTTCCTCTCCATGGTCCCCCTACATTCAGAAGTTAGGAGCAGTAAGGAGCATGTTTTATGACTCCAAAGCAGACATGGTGTCTGGCAGCTGTCTTAAGAACTGGCATTGGAACTGAAAACACTTTGATACTATAAATTTCCATGAACTGATGATATCCCACAAAAACAGTGCTTTAAACTAAACAGGGGTGGGTTGCAGACTAAATGCAATCTGGGGCAAAGGGCAATGCAAATGGTGAAGCGTTAGATTGGCTCAGCTCTTGGTCCTATGCTCAGTTTTGCTCAGGATCCAAAGCTCAGCTTCACTGTGGCTCCTTTTTCAAGGTACATTACGAACAGAGCTATTATATCTGGGCTTAAAAATCTGGAAGACAGTTCGATGGCAGCAAAGAGGTTCAGGAATCTCTCATTCAGCTTAGATACAATATTCTTAATTATTCATAAAAGGCCTGACAGTGTATCTTGACAATCAGACTGGAGACAAATGAGGGCTTTCAGTTGGCCAAGTTTTAAGCCAGGTGCAGTCTGCACTCTGACAGTATCTTTTGTTTGCTTTCATTTTTAGCACCTGAAAAGACAGTATAATTTGTCTAAATAAAATAGATTACGGAGAGACCCAAAAATAAGATGGTGGCCATTCTGAACTGAAGGAAAAACCAAAAATTCCTTTAAACTCCTAATCAAATGTTCCTCCTCAGTAAATGTATCACCAAAGTACATCCATCCATCTACTTGCTATAGCTTTTCACCATTTATATATCTTATAATTGTTTATTTTTCCCTGTGAAACATAACTACTTGATTAATTTTTAGATCCATACTCTTTTTTGCAGCATATAATGTTATATTTAACATTCACGGCAAATCATTCAGATTCTCAGCTATCAACAGCATCCCATGCTTACAAAAGTATTTCACATTTCCAGTCGATGTGGGTCCAGCTCACTACAAGCCTTTTTATTATATTTACTTTATTAATGATATTATAACAAATCAGGATAATTCTCATGTTCCTTTGAGTGCCACTCAAGTATATCCTATCATTCATTTTGTAACATCTCAAATTCAGCACCTATCAAAACACATATACTGAAAATATGTCTTCACACTGCTTAATATAATTGTGCTTGTAATGTTGATTCTTCAGGCTCATCTTTGTCATTTATAGAAGCTTTTTCGGCCCAATCAGCACAGAGGGCATTATGCAGCCTAGAATTAAGGAGCCCAATCCTGCTTTAGCCTGCAAAGTGGCAGACAAGGCATCATGAGATAAAGATATAAGATGTGGATTATGGGAAAAGGTAAAGCTCAAACAATACATCTTCAAGAAGGGTAGGATGCAGATAGCAGAATAGCACTGACTCAGGCTGAAAGGCAGGGTTTGCAGAAGTAATAAAATGCATGGATTGGCTACTCCGTTTCAGTATAATAAAATCTATCACATCCCTTCTCCCCTCTCTACAACTTCCACCCCAGAACAAACTGATCCTTAATAGCCAGGCTGTACACTACAATTGTATTTGTTCTGACCTACTTGACAGAGATGCTCAATTGATGGAATTAAACCAGGCATTCAGGAGACTAGACTACCCATCCAATACATAAATCAGTAGAATCAGATTGATTCCCAGGTGGATCTGTTACAAGACAGATGACAAAAACAGAGTAACAGAACACCAGTAGTTGTCACCTACAGCTCACTGCTCAAGTCCCTCAAACATATTATTAATAAACTACAATCCATACTGGACAATGACATTGTACTTTCTCAGGCACTGGATGACAGACCTATACTTGCCTACAAACAACCACTTAGCCTGAAGCAGATTCTCACAAGGTAATAGTAATCTGTCTCACATGTAGCCGTTTTCCCTTCCCCTGCCTCATCCCATTTTAAATTCTACATCAATTTAGCTGCTCCCTGATTCTGATGAAGTGAACTGTAGTTCATGAAAGCTTACATCTTTTAATAAAATCTACCAGACTCCTGATTTTTCCTCTCCCCCTTGTTATTTTCATTTTTGGAAGAAAGAAGCAACAATATTAAGACTTGGCAAAGTCAGTCATCAATCTCTAAATCACTTTCAAATCTTTCCAACGTAATTTGAAGGCACCCAATTATATTATTTAATTTGTAAAACAATTCAAAGACGGGAGTTGACCAGATCTTGAACTGAATCACCCATCTATTCAGCTTCGATGCATCCCCATTTTGACTCAACTTTCTGATCTGCCTAAGGGGTAAAAGAAGATGTCTGAATCAGTGATGAGGACCAAAATGTAGAATAAAGGATTGGTTAAGGTTTGGTTTACATCTGACAACAAAATGAGACATAAGAATTTTTAAGGAATAAATATGGATAATAGTGGAGTTTTCAAATGTTCCCTTATCTCAGTAACCCATTTACAATGAGTCTACTGGGAAAGAGTAAGTCCTTAATAATCTCTGCTGTATCTGATTTCTTCTTGAAGAAATTTTTCCAGAAGAGCATTAAAACTGTGATTCTTGACTCCTGCAGTATGAAATAAACTATCTATTTTATCATCTCAATACTGCTTTGCTGCATATGAGGGCTAATCCTTAATTGTTGGTGTGCGTTATTGACACACATGCAGAGTATCAGAAAGCATTTTAGCCGTTGAGACCATTAACGACTCCAGGCATTTCAGCAATTCAATTGTAGTTATTTATGCAGGTATACAATATATACAGTTCTCTTCCAGCTCCCTGGAAGGGCTATAAATCTTTATAACAGCTACAAGCAAATAGTTTCAAAAGTTCTCAGACTCTTTACCATATGTCTTGAAGAACTTCCCACAGATTCTTTCCCATAGTAAGCGCACACAGGAACTGCTGCAAAAACACCTTTACACAAGTAACACCTTTACACACTGGACCGATAAATAACTGCTTTTATACCTGACTCACTGTGACTCAGCAGCCACCTTTTCTTTCTATTCGAGAGCACCTAATTCCTGCCCTTGGAGTGTGCAGGTGCTTAATCACTTTGTGACTTCCCCTGGCAAGCGTAATACACCAACATTAATCTCTCCTAATTCCCCCCTTAATTAAGCAGAGCAACCTCTCACAGGCTTTATGTCTCAGGGAAATGGAGCAGGAATTTTACTAAGGCAGTCTAGTTCCATCAGACTTGCATTTCTGGAATGTGTCAGGGAGATTTTAAAAGGTGGAGCTGCTAAAATCTTGTACTTGGGCATTCTTGCTATTTCTCTGTAGGTCAAATTGTTTCTCTTGCCATGCTATTCTCCCACTTCCTTTAAGAAATAATGGACAAACACCAGTGGAATTAATCAAAGCATATTTAATGTTCCATATAAATACAGAGAAGTACACGTGTACAAAGTAAATACTTGTTTCATTTGGACAGGAAAGCCAAGATGGGGTTTAAACTCTTTTCAGGAAGTATGTGACAGCATCCCAGGACCACCTTTCCTGGATTATTCTTTCTCCAAGCCTGCAGCAAGGAAGAGGGGCTACTGGGCACAGATGTTTAATAATATACATTCCTTGCTTTTAATTCCCTTCCCACCATATGTCTACAGTTGGGACTCTTGAAAATCAGCCTCTTGAAGAGTATAAATTCAGCAGCAACCCCAATAACAGGATAAGGGACCTGATATGTTGTGTAATTTGGACAGATTAGGTCACAAAGGAATAACAGGCACCCATTAACTGGGATCAATATGAAGAGGTAGACAAAGTTTCCCCAAGCATGGAGCCTTCCAGGAATATGGGACCATCAGTGCCACCATCCTTTCAGCTAGAGGATTGGGCACGCTAACAGGGATGATGGAGATTGTAGTCCAGCACATCTGGATAGTACCAGACTGGCAGAGATAAAGAGATTGTCACTTGTTCTAGTGACTATCTCAGTCCAAGTCTGATTTGCATCCTTTTCCTTCCTCCCTTCTTCTCTACAAACCTAACGTTCTCTATAAGGTTATTCTAAGGAATATGAATAGTCCATACTTCTATAATGTCCTATAGCTATGGTGGGAGAAGAATATTGAAGATCTCTAATGGTGGATAGTTCCTATCAGGAGTAAGGCATAAAGATACAGAAACTGATTTTTTTCCTATTAAGATTCTGAAGTAGCTGGGAAGTATGTAGGACATTGTTATTCATTTATTGTTATTCATTTATTCCATCTTTTGTCTAGGCAAGTTCCTGAATGGTCAAAGATGGGTCAGTTTAAATGCAACTCATCAAACATGGATGTATTTGGTGATTACTGAAAATTCTTTTTAAAAATCAGTACAAAATGAATTCTTATTTTGAGTAATCAGTGTGGGAATATGTAGCATGGTATATACTGCTCATTCTCACTAAACCAAGATTCCCAACAATTCTGACACATAAATGTGGTTAATACCTACCTGGCATAAATTGTTATATGTTGCATACTCTGAGTTAGCATTTCCCATTCAAGTTCTAATGGAGCATACTGTTTTTGTGCTTCTCATACATCAGATTTTAAGTTCTATTCTCTTTCCCTTCTTTGCAAACTCTTTTAAATGGTAAGCCATTTTATTACTTGTCAAAATTATGCTTGTTTGAAATAAAATTCCTGAGGTGGGGAATCTTATTGTTCAAAAACTTCCTGTGTTAAATAAGAAGGGCCGTGTAGAGTTCATGCTAACTCTAGAGTCACACATTGTACTAAGCCAAAACCAAACAAACCACATCATGACTTAGTGCAATGTGTGAACCCAGACACTGTAGTTTATAAAACATGGTTTATAGTTAATTAATGTACAAAACAAGCTACTATGGTTTAAGAAAAACATGCCCCAAACAGACCAATGCTTAACATGTATGAACCACCTCTCCATTATGCTAAACAATGTTTCTATAATCCTGAATATAAATATGTGCTAAAATAAAAACAGATTTCTTAGATTAGCCAACAGCATGAAAATTACCTGCATCAATCTTAACTGTTAAAAGTCACTTCAGTGCCAGTATCAGATGTCTGCTAGATCAACTATTAGCCTCTGGATCTGTGATTATCTCCCCACAATGTTTTCCCCTATGTGATTCTACCATCCTGAAGTTATTTAAACACTCAGACCTGATCTAATTTGGAATACAAGACACACTTAATCTGTTGAAGCCAGGAAAGCTGGTGGATGAAAGCCAGTTAATCTGTCTGAGACCAGCGGATTCCCTTCAAACTCTGCTTGACCACATGTATCAGCTCTGCCCACACGAATCTTCCCCAACTAAAACACAGCCATATTATTATTGCTGGATGACAGGATTATTCAACTGATCTGGTCCTCCAGAAGAGTTGAGATTGGCAGGGGCATTGCTAACCTGAAGCAAATGGCAAATAAGGCTTTCATAAGAGTGGCACAGATGTACAGATAGGTTGTCTGTTGATTAAGGATATGTTCAAATGTTGCTGGATCAACAATATTACCAGAGGATAGCTTAGGCTTGCTAATCAACAGACTGGCTCATTTGTCAGAGGAAGTCTGGAAATGCTTTGACTATATTAATTCCTAATTTTCAATAAAACCCCAGTGCAAATCAATTCACACTTTGTTTTTTTTTCCCTAGGAATATTCCTTCGGTACTTGAAAGAAGGGAGAAAGTCCACAGGTTCTGCTCTTGAGAACTTCCACATTGCAGGGATGTGAATTCTGTTGCAAAGGGACTGTGTACCTCTCCCCGAACACAAACACTTTTTGAAGGATAATAATACCAATGGCCTTTGTTAATATACATTGTGAAATCGAGCTTCAATGTTCAGAAACTATATAACTTACATAAGGCAGCTGATAATGAATCCAAACAGTTCACGAACAGTTCATCAGTGCAAGGCCTGTTACTCAGGTATCAACTGTTACACATCAGGAATAATTTACTGCTCCTTTTTCTGGTCAAGCTGCAAATTCATAAGTTGCATTTTGTTCTTCAGCTTTTAGTAGAGAGTACTTTGGGCTGTTCCTCCCTTCTTCTCCCAGCAATTGATAAGCTATTGTCAAAAGTTTTCACTTCCAACCTCTTTCACAGAGGACATACTACAAATCTGATAAAGGACTACTTCAGAACTGATAGAGTGGGGCCAGTAGGTAGTTATTTCTGCATACTTCTAGATCTTCCAGTAGAATGAAAGAAAATACACAATCCAAAGAACAGCTGCACCTACCAATCTAAGTTTGTCCTTGCAGTGTTCAGTCCATTATTTCTGGCTGGATGTTCCTGTGCTGTATTTCCAGGAACAAAGCAATATATGAAGTGGCATACCTGAGAAGCAGTCTTTGTTTCAATACAACGTGCAAGAACTTATTGTCAACCTTCACTTAGAGTAGGATGAGAAGTGAGTCTTCAGTCTGAGGGAGATGAACAGGGTGGTAACATGCTGTTGTTTTGGCATCTGTTAGTGCCAGAGTAAATGGCACAGAAAGCCCTCATATAAATTAGTTATTTCAGCAGAGCAGAGTGGGAAAGTACAACCCTCTGATCTTGACCACAGTGTTTCCACAGACATGCCAAGCTGCCTTCTGCACTCTAAATTATTTCCTTTCTAAGGCACTTTGGTTTGCGATAAATCATCCAGCCTATGAAGAGCAGAGACATCACTAGAGCAGAGCAGATGACTATGAAGCTGATAAAGCTTGTGTGGGATAATAGGTATGTGTAGGGTTGCTCTGCAGGGATCATGTTGGTAAGGTTTAGCATATAGCCCAGAGTCCATCCTGCATCACTCTTTTGAATCTGAAATGAAGGAAACAAGAAGAATCACTCAAGGAAATATTAAGCACCCCTGAGAAAAGTGGTACAAACACTACATATGCAATTCTCTCCAATAACTCAGTGGCTGGGTTTGCATAATAAGTTTAATCAAGTCAGTTAAAGATTTAGCAGCTGAATTCACACAATCTGCTAAGACTGGTTAGTTTTAAGCTTGGTTACTTTTTTGCAAATTCACAAAAATGGCCATTTTAGTTAGTTTATGATTCAATACATTGTGAAAATCCAGAAAATGGGTTAATTCAACAACCAAGATAAGCATGTTGTATGAATCCATTCAAAGTGTTGCTCCTGGCCTTCAAAGTCCTTAATGTTTTGTGCCCATGATACTGCACTTAGCCACCCTCCATATTGATCTACCTGCTTCATAAAATACCAGAAACCCCCCTCTGTATCCCACCTGAGTGAGATCCAGTTGGTGAGGGGTAAGGCCTTTTCAGTTGCGGCAACAACACTGTAGATTACCTTGCCTTATAAAATGTGGATATCCTTATCTCTAGATGTCTTTTGCAGATTTATGAAGATATTTATATTATGGCATGCATTTGTCTTTGGTTTCTGCCTGTATATTCTTACTGTAAAAGATTTTGAACCAAATGATTAATTTTAGATTGTACTGTGGTATAAAGTTTTTGTGAGCTTCTAGAGTAAATCCCCACCACCATTCCTTAATTTATGCCTCCAAATGTCAAAGATACCTTCTCCAGGAAGTGGATATTCTGCCATTTTTCCTTAGTGAAGTTGTATCTCTGGCCAAGCAGTGAGATAATATAAGTACTTGAGAAACAGTACTCACTCAAGTACTTCTCTTTTACCTTAGGAAATTCGACTTTCACCTAGACAGAGAAAAAGGAAACAAGTTTATTCCTTTGCCTTTCCCTCCTCCTTTCTACAGACTGAGGCACTCCACCTTCCAGATAAAATTAATCCTTGGAGCACCACAATCCATCTGTGTGTTTTCAAATGAACATCCTTTTCATGTTTGTAGGGTAAGTTGGATTTAGGGATTTTTCTTCCCCCAACTTGATTTTTGAGTTGAAGGTTCAAGCAGAACCAATCTCACACTATTAGCACTAATTGGAAGCCACTCGCTCTATGAGTCAAGATCCATGCTCCTTTTGTTTGAGAAAATGACATACCTCATTCCAGGATTTGGAGCAAAAGCTCTTCACTGTCTCTATCACTTGGTTCATAGGTTTTTGGGTCACATTCAGAAAATTCATTACATAGTAGAAAGCAGAAAATGCCTAAAATTCAAGCAATATGAAGTTATTCAGGAAAGAATCCTTAAAAGAAAGACGAGTGCTTTTTTATTGTTGTGTTTTGTAAGCCACCCAGAGTCATAACAGATTGAGGTACCCTATAAATTTCATAAATAAATAAATAAAAATAAAATATTGCTATCAGCAGTCTTTAGCATAAAGAAGGTAAAGTTTCTGAACAAATATTGTTCAAATTATTTATTCATCTAGCTCTCAATTGTCTGTTCTCAATGATTTGATTCAAACAGCACACTAATGTTAAACCTGGGTGAACAAAACACAGTTGCTGCATTCATGTAATATGATATGGCCAAACAAATAAACCATATTATGATATATGAAGACCTGGTTTACACAGGATGCAAGGTGCCAGACCATAAGCTATCTACCCTATTTTAGTCTGTTAAGAGTGTTGTGCAAACTCAGCCAATCATTCTGACTCACACCTCTCCAGGGCCTTGAGCAGAAGTCTTCAGCATCACCTGCTGCCTGTCCTTTGTAATACAGGTGACAGAGAGTGTGTGTGAGACTTTCCACCTGCAAATAGGTAGGGACTCTGCCACTGAGCTATGCTTCTTCTGTTCATGGCTGGGAGCTCCAATTCAGTACTATATGAAAGAAGAACAACAACCCAGCGGGTGCTCCTAGTGCTTCATGCCAACAGGTATTTTCTCTTAGTGCCTAGATCATTCCACATTGCAAAATTATTCCATGATTTTGCTGAACTGCTCTACTGAAATTACTATTTACTGACAGATCACTAGAACATTTATACTTTGTATGATAAACATTGTACTTTGGTACAATGGTAGTCAGAGCAGCAACATTCAGGGTGGAAGGGAGCAGAGTGATGGATCTAGAGTGATGAATCATCTGCCACTTCCAAAGCTCTGCTAGCTCATGCTGAACAGGGCAAAAGGTTGGAAAATGACTCTACCAAGATTTCAGCTCTTTACTGTTGGAAACAGATATGCCATTTCTATGGACTTTCAAGGGAATCCCTGCTGGGATCTTGTTTTGGAGTTTCCTGTCAGTGGAAATACACCCAGGGCTGCAACTAGGGGGGGCAAGCGGGGCATGTGCCCTGGGTTCCACGCTGGGGGGGGGCACCAAAATGGGCACGGAATCCATGCTTGCCCCAGGTGACATAGACCCTAGTTGTGGGCCTGTCTACACTTGCAGACTCTGAGTAGTGTCAGTTAAAATAATATTTGTGGCAACATAGTCATTAAAATAGTACCCTGGTAAGAATGTGTCTCCTACCTTAACACTGATCTGGAAAAAGGATTGGGAGGTTTTGCTTTATAACTTTTCCCTTAAATCAGTGTTTCTCAACCTTGGCAACTTAAGATGTGTGGACTTCAACTCCCAGAATTCCCAGCCAGTCTGGGAGTTAAAGTCCACATATCCTCAAATCGCCAAGGTTGAGAAACACTGCCTTAAATGAACAGGCAGCTATTTAGACTAAACACATGGTTGTATCTGGGGAATGTCAAGCAGGAGCAAATAATAATACTCATGTAATGATGCCATCACACAAATGCCACAATTTACGAACTCACACCAGACTTTGTGATGGCAGTATGTAATCATCATGTAATCATCATGCACATGTTGTCATTTTGACAACCTCACAGTTTGTTATAGATGCCACTGACTTCAGTGATTTGTTTAGACTGAATTGTCAGTGCTTCTATTCTTGCAGTTCCAACCTGGTTGAAGACTACTGCTGAAGATAATGGGGTTAGTTCTTTTTACAATAAGAAATAGTATCACGGAAATCTTTTTGTCTATTGCCAAGCTGTCAATTTCTTAAACCGACTCACCCCAAATTCTCCAGACACCTCAGGCAAGAAAATGCCATTGAATGAGCAGCTGGAGTAAACACAGTCTTGAGTATTAAAGATTCTCTGGATGCTTGCTAAGCATTTTTCATAATTCCCAACACCTTGAATTTGGATCTGAGAGTATGATACAGTGAAGTTACGTGCTGTGCAGGGATTTGTGGTCAGGTCAAAAACATTAAGTGTCCTTGCATATCCTTGGTGGAAACATGGGTCCTGGAGTCTGTCAGTTGTTGAAGACTAAAAAAGTTTAAAAATTCATCAGCAATCACACGAATCCCAGTATATTCACTTATCATATTACATCATAAACCATAGCTTACGACCCACAATGGTTGGATTAAACAAAAATCACACTAAGCCAAAACCAAATAAACCAAATTATATAGATGTAACATTATGTGTGACTCCAGTCACAGACCTGGACTGGAGCAGGGTGAGGCCTAGGTCAGAAAAGAAATGCCTGCACTGAATCTACATTTGCTCCCTTGAATCCTTACATATTTTTATATAAATATTTGAATTAAAAAAACTTAACAAATCCCAGAATGATGAAAAGAAGGAAATACTTTAGGAAGAAAAATTAACAATCCTATATGTATATACTGTACTATATTCTCACATGCAGTGCTCCTACAAATGTATATTTATAGTGAAGTGACCCTCAAGATCTAACATGGTATAATATTAGACTAAGAAGGTCTAAACTCTTAATCCGAGAATAAACATCATAAAATCATAGTTCTTCTATGCCTTTTTCTTTAAATTCAAATTACTACTGGAGCTGAGCCCTGTAATAAAAGCAACAGGGGCAGAAGATATGTTCTCTTGATTCTGTAGCGTGTGTTCCCCATCCTTATTACTCTCCAAATGTAGTCCATATCCAACCATTTGACCATCCTGATTGGGATGATGGAAGTTGTAGACCAACATATTTAGATGGCATCAGACAAGGAAAAGCTGCTTTAGTGGTATAATGTGGTTATGATGCTACTAAAAAATTATGAGGATAATTAGCAGCAGAAGTTGTTATCCACAGTTTTTTCCAATTCACAAAATAACTAGCTGGCCAGTATTCTGCAGGAATATTTTCTGACACTGCTGCTGTGCTTTTCTCTTACAATCACAACTATTGCATTCAAAAGAATATATCAGCCCTTCTCAACTTTTTAACCCTGGAGGAACCCTTAAAATATTTTTCAGGCCTTGGGGAACCTCTGCACATTCAGGCTCAAATATAGGCCAGAAGTTACAGAATTATTATATTCGTTTCATGTGTAGGCCTGTATGTATGCATTAACAGAGTTCTTAAACTAAAAATAAAGAATGAAACTTACTTCTTTAATGTGAAGTTGCCCGAATTTGAAATAATTTTTTAAATAAATCGTGATCTCCCGGAGGACCCCTAGTGACCTCTTATGGAACCCTAGGGTTCCACGAAACCCTGGCTGAGAAACCCTAGAATACACACTGGTATGTTCTATTTCACAGTTTGACAGGAGAAGGGGTAAAGCAACTGAAGCACAGCCACCTCTCACTAGCTTCAGCCAGTCAGAAGACAAGGCATCTGCAGAGTGGCTCAAGAGAGGGCAAACGATGAAAGCAGATATGTATTGTTGTGACACAAGCTCCATCCCATCTGTAATATACTGTAACATCCCACACATGTACAAAAAGGGTGAAGTTTGTGTGGCAATGGTGTGATGCTGCTTTCATTGGATCCTATCCTGTGGACACCACTAGTGGGAGGGGGTTGACAAGGTCAGAATTCTGAGGTTTCGTGAGTTGGATTCTCTGATCTGATGAGTTGGAGTTGGCTCACTGGCCAAAGTTCCCCATTTATCCTTAACAGATCTTACTTTCTGAGGATAAGGTGGAAGTTTCCAGAACAGTCAAAACTTCCCCACTTTATAAGGCTTAGGAATTACAATATAACTGCATTATTAAAATAAACAAGCCTATTGGATAAACAAGCAGTATCAGGTTCATCCCACACCATCTGAGGAACAGATGGATACCCATGACTTACAAGAACATCATGTAACAGTTTGAGGCGAAGAGCCTGGTCCTTCCCATAACATAAGAAGCTATGTGTATATACCACGTATTCCTTGCCATAGAGATGGAAGTTTACTATATCTGCTGTTGATTCAATCTTATCTGGGTCTGGTACAAAGGTAATCTGTGTAGATGCTCCTCCAAGATCCAGTGCTCCTGTCGTCCTACTCTTGAAGAAAGTATGGCCCAGTACTTTTGGCCAGATAGACTGCAAGAAGAACAAAACAGATGGCAGAAAATTGCAGAGCTAGACTGAGAGATATAACAGCCAGATCTGGGGGGCTACAACAGGACAGAAGATCTCAGAAAAAAAATGAAAGTAGCATCACATAGTCAGCCACATGGCCATTACCCCCTTTCTATTTTCCAGAATAAAGAACTTAGAATAAAGGTCTTAAATTTTAGGAAGGCAAATTCCAATGGAATATTATGAAAACTTTGCAACAGTAAGAGCAATGGAACAAATTACCAAATACTAGGCTCCCCTTTGCTAGATGAGTTTGAAGCTGAAGTGGAGAGCACTCTTAACAGTCATGCTTTAATATGGGGTTGGGGTCAGTATCCTTCCAACCCTATGATAACCCTGTGAAATTGTTAGCTTACATTACATTTTAATAATCTCCTAGAGCTCTGAATAGAAGACCACAAAGACTCTTAGAAATCCAAGCCAAGCCAGAATTCCTGCTCCAT
Organism: Candoia aspera; assembly: GCF_035149785.1. Classification (NCBI taxonomy): domain Eukaryota; kingdom Metazoa; phylum Chordata; class Lepidosauria; order Squamata; family Candoiidae; genus Candoia; species Candoia aspera. The sequence continues at coordinate 45,755,585 of NC_086158.1, read as the reverse complement.
CATTTGCCTTTTTGACATGTCATATTACCTCTGTGAATTTGCCCAGCAAGTAATTGAGGGTGATCCAGCCATAGGCACCTTCTTCACCACCACTGAGAATCCTGGCACCCTGGAACTTGAAGGGATATATATGCAATGTTTCCTCTACTGCAGAAAGGACCCTTCTAGCAGCATCCTTATTTTTCAAACTGTATGTAGAAAGATGGGGGAATTATATAGGATTCCTCAGGGACAGTTCTCATGTTTTATTTCTTTCTTGAAAATGCATTCTGGAAAATGGCCAGAAAATAAGTACTAGTGTCCAACATGAATTTTTGGAAGATGGGAGAAGAAGGGAAACTTATATACAACTGGCCCACTGTTCCATTAAAACCTTCAGACATTTCCTGGTTACTTTCATATTGGTATTCTTAAAATAAGAGTTATGTAACACCAAAAAGAGCTTTCAAGCAATTCTACATCTGTTTTCTGGATATGAGCTGAAGATGAGAGTCTTCCCAAAAGGTTTGTCTCCAAGGCCTTGATTAACTATGGCAACATTGGCATAGAAAGAAAGCAGGTGGTCTGTGGAATAGGTACCTAAATCAATGGCCCATCCTAATTTAGCAGTGGCTTATGGCAGAATTCTAGATATCACAGTTTAAAGATGGAGAGATACCTTCTCTTCCCACCCTCACTGGCTTTTTTTAGCTAAGAATTCTAACCCACAAAGACAGTGAAGCCGAAAGAATATGGGAGAGCGGAATCCATGCAACATTGTCGTGCCAGATGCAGAGATACATGCTAAACTGAACTGCCTGTTAGTCATACAGTTGGACACTAAAATACATTCACATGTAACCAAATGCACAAATAGTGGGCTTGTGAAATGCAAGCATCTCATGGGGAACAGATGAAAAATTTCCATCATGTCCAATCCAAATAAACTTTTAAAAGCCTGTTTTCTCTGACCTCATCCCTAGGAGATAATAGCCTTTCAAAAAAAAAAAAGAGAGAGTGCAGACTGCATTTCATAGGGTACCTCAGCAGCCGCATGCCAGCTGTTGCCCCTAGATAAACAGGAGTCTCCTGATGCTTTCCCTGTGGCACAATCTCCTTCGCTGAATCCATACAGTGCTTTAGGGGAGCACTGGCATTTTCCACAGCATTGGCATATGATGAGATTCCTGGACCTGAAAGAAGAAAAGCAGAATATTTTCAATATTTTGGTTCAGAGCTGGGTATTCTGTGAAATATTTTTTTCCCTAAGTAATCCAAATTCTTTCCAAAATAAAAGCTGAATTAGCCAACCCCTTCCACTGTTGCATCTGTAGTTGGTGCATACCTTTATGTAAATAATATTGACATTAACTTGGTGTCCATTAATTTTAAAAGAGATACTTCTGTTTATTGTTCAGCTGTAACCATGCACATACTTCATGATGTCCTTTTTTGGCAAACACTGTGTCCATTCCTACATATGGTCTTGAAAAGTATATCATATAATCATTTGATTTAAAGTGGTCCATTTCAGTCCACTTATTCCTAAAACATCTGGTATAGTATGCTCCATTTCTTTTCGACAATATCAGCTTTTTCTTGCTTCATGCTTCTCACATTCCCTGCTCCAGTTGAATGTGTCCTTGTAAAATAAGAAACTCATCTTTCAGTAGTGGCACTATCAGTGTCCAGCAGAGGCATACCCAGGATCAAAAGTTTTTGTCAAAATGATAAAAGCAGCATTTGCAGTGTGAGCTTTACCCCTTTCATATGTGTGTGCAACATCATAATGCAAGCATAAAAGGGTGGAGTTTGCACTGTGGCAGTGCAATGCTGTTTTCATCATTTGCCCCTCTTGACTGCACTCCCCCCCATCCCCTCTCCCATCCCCTCTGGTAACCAGACTTCCCTGTGGTTTTGGTCTGGCCACATGATCATCTCCAGATCTACTTGTGAAAAGTTTGGTGCTTTTACCTATAGTCCCCTAGTAACTATAGGAACACCTTTCAATCTGGGAACTCATCATCTGGCACGCAAACGTGTCCAGATACTTTATTTACATCTTAAAATTCACTTGGCAACTGTCAAGGTTTACAGGAGGCATGGCTGTAAATCTTGACTCTGTCCACTTAATCCCTTTTTTAGGTCTTAGCCTACTTGGCAGAAGGCACACAGACATGACTTAGAAAGATTAGTCTCTTTAGTGCAGACATAAGTGAAGTCATATAAATACATAATATTACTCCACTGCAGTACACAGAAATCAAAGCCCTTATACAGAATTTTACTCAAAGGTCTAAATTCTAGGCTTTTTCACCTCACCTTTACATCCCACCCTTTGAAAGATATCTGATCTATGTTGCTATAAACAGTTTCTTTGAGCCTAGGAACAGTTTCTGCCTCACTAGCCTTATTCCTTACTCCAATATAACAGAAGTAGTTTTTCAGTGCTATCTTCTAGGTATTCTTTTGGAGTTTTTCCTCCTAAGTGGACTGGTGTCCCTCATGCCTGAAGAGCCCGGCTACCATCACTTCTGCTGTGGATTACTCTTAGCTTTACCTTCCCTCTGTGATCTTACTGACAAGGGTGACCCTATCAAGAAGTCTTACTCCAGATGGCATTGCTATCAGGGATACTAAAGATATCAAGCCCTCCTGCTAAACCAAGATGGTAATTCCCAGGGAGGATAACAATGGTCAGCTCAAACTAAGAATAGTCAGTATCTACACGCACAGATTCAAGTTAGCTGAAAATAGCAGTAAGTCTGTGCAAGAGTATAAACTGCATCCTTTGGCATAGTTTAGGATTCACTCCAAGGAACACAAATTACAATTTTTAATGTGGTGCTTTTCAGCAGTGAAAGATTGTTCAGGGCTACAGTGAGCAAGTGCTTTTTCCTTCCCTTCTCCTATCTCACATATACACTACTTCCATTGAATTGATGGACATGACTGCTTAAATTCAGCAGTCTACAGTCATCTTAACTCTTAAATTATGTTGAAGGACTAAAAGACAGAATCTTAAGCAGGTGTTTATGTATTAAACCATAATTTATTTTATCCATTGTTGATTCTGAATCAGTTTTTCCACAAGAGTTGAGTAGGGTTACTAGAAAGACGCGATACCGCTTTTAAGTGAAAATAACAGAACTTTAACATTTTAATGTTTTTTTGTACATGTTATTTTCTGTACTCCTTCACTCACTTATAACATCAGTGGTCACACTGGCTAGGAATTCTGGGAGTTGAAGTCCCACACCTCTGGAGGCCAGCAATTTGGAGATGGCTGATTTATTACAAAACATTTCCTTACCTTCTACTTCACATACATGAATCTGTTGTACCACTCCTGTGTTATTCTCTTTCTCAGCTGGCCATTTATACACATACACATTAGTGTGGGAAGAACCAGCATCCAACACAATCCCATACTGCAGGAGAGACAAATCCACAATTTTGCTTTGTAAATTTCAGCGTACTGTATTGGGAGAAGATAATAAAATGTACTTTTGCTAACAGTGTCACATAGTGGATTTCTCTTACAAACTGAATCACAATTGCAAGGGGGCATTTATACTATTGAACCCAACCTTCTACTCTGGAAAAATTTCCCTGACAAATGACTATCCAGCATTGGCCAGAAGACCTTTAGTGAAGAGGAATTCATCACCCACCTTGGTAATTAGTTCCACCATTAAAGTGTGCTTACTTTTAGGAAGGTTTTTTTACCTAAAACAAAAGCTAACTTCTTTAACACTGTGTTTGTTTAAAAAAGCAAATCTTCTGTTCTCCTTTCAATTTCCTTTATCTCAGGAGAAAATGATAGCATCCTGTAAAATATGAGTACTAAAAAGAGTTGTTCCTTTGGATTAACAAATATGGGGGCTTTTATATGCTCCAGGTTTCCTGGTTGTTTATTTCTAAACTTGAATAAAGATCCATGTATATCAGATATAAGAAAGTTCAGGTCTATAAGAACACATAGATGGTACTTCAAGATCCACCTGACTCAGATATGACATAGGATGCAATATGGGATTGCATCTTAAAACAGAAAAAAGTGTCATTTTATCATGTACTGCATATAGATTTTTTTTTTCTTTACACCTAAACAAGGACCCTTTGCCTCTGTGAGCTTTGAGTGCAGCTTTCCTGAAATCTGTTGCTATTTGGGGCCACTCCCCACAACTACTTCTAGATTATGATCCTACCTACACATTCTTCAACCAGCAGAAAAATATACTGGCATGAAATCTGCTGCCCCCATTGCTGCTCCCTGTCCTGCCTCCATTGCAGGGCCGCAACTAGGGCGGGGGCAAGCAGGGCATGTGCCCTGGGCGCCACACTGGGGGGGGGGCGCCAAAATGGGCGTGGAATCCATGTTTGTCTCCAGTGACACAGACCCTAGTTGCAGGCCTGCTCCATCGCCTCTATTCCCAGGCATTTTCAGATACCAAATTTCCTTCCAAGGTAATGGGGGAGAAAGCCTAACAGATTTTGTACACCTTGAAGCTACCCTTGGAAATGGTCAGAATAAAAGGGAAATACTAATTTAAAAGTGATACAACTAAGGAAGCCCAAGACTGTTACTTATGGGCAGGGGACAAGATATATTGGACCTGAGAGCATTCTTTGTGCTGTGGGAAATCCTTTTGGGATTCTATTGGGAGAGAAAGGGAGATATTAGTGTTGCCTGGAGCCTCCAACAAAAAGAGGCATGGGACAGCAAATGCATTCAACACACATCTGATTTTAGTTTTCATGTGGGCTCTTCCGGTACATCATTTGAATCTAATGGGATTAGAGCAGTGTTTCTCAATGTTGACAACTTTAAGATGTTTGGATTTCAACTCCCAGAATTCTGGGAGTTGAAGTCCACACATCTTAAAGTTGCCAAGGTTGGGAAACACTGGATTAGAGGCATAGCGCTTCAGCAGGTGAGTTTTCTGTAACTTACTTTACTGTTCCTGGTGGAAGATAAATTCTGTGTGATAGCCACAGCGATTAAAGTAATAAGAGCCACCACCAAGAATAAGCCTATGATAATGTATTTGAGGTGACAATATTTTCTCAGCTTGGTACCTGTAATCACAACAAAGGAAAAAACAGCATTAGAAACAATACAATACAACTATACAAAATGTCGCAACACGTCCCACGCACAAGAACACCCTTTCCACAGATATTTCTTATTGTTAATCCTCAGTTATGGGCCAGGTCTAATTGGGCTGTGCTATAAAAAAGATGAGAAGATCTAAAGCAATCCCATTGATGCTGCAGTCTAGCACTGCAGGCATTTACTGTCACTCACCACTGTCTTAATCTAGAGGGAAGATCACAGCCCAGCTGCACAATCCCTTCTTCCTGTGCTTTTATTTTTGGTTTCTGCATATCTATTCCTGGATCAATGCAGCTGGAGTTCTAAAATTCCAAAACAAATTATTTCTGGCCTTTTTCCTGGCTCAGGCTTCACTATACTGTTGCCAGCAGTTTGAAATGGTTGCAGTTCTGTCAAAATGTCTTTTAGGGACTGATGTATATTCAGTGAATACAGTGTTTTTGAGCCATTATTAGACCTTTGTTACTTTCCTGAAGTTGCCAGTTTTACTATTCCCAGATTATTTCATGTTAATATACTCCACACATACTTGAATCTTTCTATGAGCTCTAGTTTAAAGGTGGGAAGAATTATTTCCCTTTCTTGCTTTGATGCCAACTTCTCTGACATCACTGTACAGCAGCTCAAAATATCAAAGTTCAAGATCTTGTACAATAGAATATAACAACTGCACTTACGTTAGAGATTCTGGCAAAGGGAGAGAAATAACAAAAGAGAATTCAGTCTCCCAAGCTTTAGGCTAGGGATCAAAGGGCATTAAGGTCCCAAAGTTAATACAGAAATATACTGTAATGACAATAGCCACCTAATCGAGCTTTTAAGATGAGAAATGAAATGCAATTCAATACAATCATAGTTAATTAATCTAGATCCTACGGGATAAGGATTATAGTTTGGCCTCCTTCCCTTAGATGGGTGACTTTAAATCTTCTGTCTACCTCCATTGAAACTCATCACTAAATGAGAGAAACAACTGTGATTTACAGAGTGTCAACAAATATTTTGCTAGAGTAAATACAGTAGTATCCTGGAATTTGTTTTACCTAATGTTATCTTAACGTTTTAAGAATATGAAATGTTACTGTCATTTGCTTCAGCAAAGGATCGTTACCTTGTTGTGGTGCTGGAGCTTGAGCACCTCAATGATGCCATGAGCTAAACCGTGAAGGGCCACCCAAGACGGGAAGGTCATGACAGAGAGGTCTGACTAAATGCGATCCCTGGGGAAGGTAATGGCAACCCACCCCAGTATTCTTGCCGTGAAAACTAAATGGATCAGTACAACCAGAGATATGTCAGTATACCATCGGAAGATGAGACCCCCAGGTCGGAAGATGGTCAAAATGCTACTGGGGAGGAACAGAGGATGCATTCAACTAGCCCCAGACGTGATGACGCAGCTAGCTCAAAGCCGAAAGGACGGCTAGTGGCCGACGGTGCTGGTGCTGAACGGCGAATCCGATGTTCTAAGGATCAACACACCATTGGAACCTGGAATGTAAGATCTATGAGCCAGGGCAAATTGGATGTGGTTATTGGTGAGATGTCAAGATTAAAGATAGACATTTTGGGTGTCAGTGAACTGAAATGGACTGGAATGGGCCACTTCACTTCAAATGACCACCAGATCTACTACTGTGGGCAAGAGGACCACAGAAGAAATGGAGTAGCCTTCATAATTAATAGTAAAGTGGCTAAAGCAGTGCTTGGATACAATCCAAAAAATGATAGAATGATCTCAATTCGAATTCAGGGCAAGCCATCTAACATCACAGTGATCCAAATATATGCCCCAACCACAGATGCTGAAGAAGCTGAAGTAAAGCAGTTCTATGAGGATCTGCACCACCTACAGGACAACACGCCTAAAAGAGATGTTATTTTCATCACAGGAGACTGGAATGCTAAGGTGGGCAGTCAGATGACACCGGGAATTACAGGTAAGCATGGCCTGGGAGAACAAAACAAAGCAGGACATAGGTTGATAGAATTTTGCCAAGACAACTCACTCTGCATAACAAACACTCTCTTCCAACAACCTAAGAGACGGCTTTATACGTGGACTTCCCCAGATGGACAACACCGAAATCAGATTGACTACATCCTTTGCAGCCAAAGGTGGTGGACATCTATACAGTCAGTAAAAACAAGACCTGGAGCTGACTGTAGTTCAGATCATGAATTTCTTATTGCACAATTTAGGATCAGACTAAAGAGATTAAGGAAGACCCACAGATCAGCTAGATAGGAGCTCACTAATATTCCTAAGGAATATGCAGTGGAGGTGAAGAATCGATTTAAGGGACTGGACTTAGTAGATAGGGTCCCGGAAGAACTCTGGACAGAAGTTCGCAACATTGTTCAGGAGGCGGCAACAAAATACATCCCAAAGAAAGAGAAAACCAAGAAGGCAAAATGGCTGTCTGCCGAGACACTAGAAGTAGCCCAAGAAAGAAGGAAAGCAAAAGGCAACAGTGATAGGGGGAGATATGCCCAATTAAATGCAAAATTCCAGAGGTTAGCCAGAAGAGATAAGGAATTATTTTTAAACAAGCAATGCGCAGAAGTGGAAGAAGACAATAGAATAGGAAGGACAAGAGACCTCTTCCAGAAAATTAGAAACATCGGAGGTAAATTCCAGGCAAAAATAAGTATGATCAAAAACAAAGATGACAAGGACCTAACAGAAGAAGAAGAGATCAAGAAAAGGTGGCAAGAATATACAGAAGACCTGTATAGGAAGGATAACAATATCGGGGATAGCTTTGATGGTGTGGTCAGTGAGTTAGAGCCAGACATCCTGAAGAGTGAGGTTGAGTGGGCCTTAAGAAGCATTGCTAATAACAAGGCAGCAGGAGACGACGGCATCCCAGCTGAACTGTTCAAAATCTTGCAAGATGATGCTGTCAAGGTAATGCATACTATATGCCAGCAAATTTGGAAAACACAAGAATGGCCATCAGATTGGAAAAAATCAACTTATATCCCCATACCAAAAAAGGGGAACACTAAAGAATGTTCAAACTATCGAACAGTGGCACTCATTTCACATGCCAGTAAGGTAATGCTCAAAATCCTGCAAGGTAGACTTCAGCAGTTCATGGAGCGAGAATTGCCAGATGTACAAGCTGGGTTTAGAAAAGGCAGAGGAACTAGGGACCAAATTGCCAATATCCACTGGATAATGGAAAAAGCCAGGGAGTTTCAGAAAAACATCTATTTCTGTTTTATTGACTATTCTAAAGCCTTTGACTGTGTGGACCACAACAAATTGTGGCAAGTTCTTAGTGGTATGGGGATACCAAGTCATCTTGTCTGCCTCCTGAAGAATCTGTATAACGACCAAGTAGCAACGGTAAGAACAGACCACGGAACAACGGACTGGTTTAAGATTGGGAAAGGAGTACGGCAGGGCTGTATACTCTCACCCTACCTATTCAACTTGTACGCACAACACATCATGCAACAAGCTGGGCTTGAGGAATCCAAGGCTGGAGTTAAAATTGCTGGAGGAAACATTAACAATCTCAGATATGTTGAGGTTTTCCTACTAATAGATTAAGACTGCTATTGTAACAAATCATTTTGGCCAGGTGAAGGGGTTGTATTAGATTGTCTCCTCTGACGTGCTTCATGCAAATAGCCTGGGGGATGGGGAGGACCTGCCCGGACTTGTTCTCACTTCCTCTTTTTCTCACTGCCGATATGTAGCTCAGCAAGGCTTGCTCCAAAGGGAGCTACGTACTTTAAATGTTTTGCTTTTGTTTTTTGCTTTCTGTAAATAAATTATTTTTATAGAAATGCTTGGTGTGTGACTTTTTTGACCTCTCCTGGGCTAAAGGCTTTCCCAGCATCTGCCAACAGGTTATGGGCCCAGTAAAACAGCCCAGTAAAACCCAGAGAGAAAAGAGAGATCAACTCCACACCTCGTGCACAATTTAAAGGCAGGTAGCAAAGACCTGTGAAGATTTTCTTTGGAGCCACCTGGAGATTTTCCAGCAACTGCCGGTCTGCAGGACTTAGAAGCCAGCTGAGGTGACTTGCAAAAGAAGGAAGAAGCCATGGCTACCTCCCAGCCCTCAGCGATGCCTCTGGAGCGCCTATCAGAGACCAACTATTTGAATTGGGCCCTGAAGATGGAGATGTATCTTCGCAGAGAGGATCTTTGGCTGCCAATTGGTGAGCAAAACCCCCAAAATCCCAGTGCTGAATGGCTGAGACAGGATGAGCGGGCTAGAGCCACCATTATCTTGGGAGTTGAGGACAATCAGCTAGTCCACGTGTGAGGCATGCAGTCTGCAAAGCAACTTTGGGACGCTTTGAGAGACTTATATGTAAAGGCAACAGCAGTGAGTAAAGTTACTCTGACGAAAAAGCTGTACAGAGCCTACCTTGCAGAAGGAGATAGCCTTCCTGAGCACCTGCATTATATTCAGCAGCTGTTTGTTGAGTTGCAGGAGAGAGGAATGGAATTTACACCTCTCACAAAATCCTATATCCTCCTGTCCTCACTAAATGAAACGTGGGACACGCTGAATTGTACCCTGGAGGCTATGCCTGAAACAGACCTCACCCCATCGTATGTTACACAGCGCTTACTCGCTGAATGGGAGAAGAGAGAGGAAATATCCCCCCCCCCATCTCTTCTGGAAAGCTGCAAGACCAGAAAATGAGGGAAAAGAAGGGAAAGGAACCTGAGGGCACAGCGCTAGCAAGCCAGAGATGCTTCACTTGTGGTTCAGCTGGACATTTGCAAAGAGACTGTGCCATGAGACCCAAGAGTAGAAAGACAGAGCAGAAGAACACAATGGCAACACAGAAGAAGGCTCTTCAGACAACCCAAATTGCACAGGTTGCTGAGAAGGGTAATTCTGATGTATGGGTGTTAGATTCTGGGGCCAGTTGTCATTTATGTAATTGTAAAAGCTCTTTTGTGTCACTGTCTAAAACTGAAAGACAAAGTGTATCTTTGGCTGATGGGTCTGTCACCAAAATTATGGGACAAGGTGACTTGTATTTATCCTGCTTAGGAGAAACTGTAAAAGGTGTGTTGTATGTGCCAAATTTACAATCAAACCTTTTATCTGTGGCACAATTGGCTGCAACAGGGTATATCATAACATTTAAGAAAAATGGTTGTGAGATACGTAAAAATGGGAAATTGTGTGCTACTGGTATGTTAAAAGACTCCTTGTACATTGTGCAAAATGCAAGGAAGCCAAGCTGCAAGGCTGCAGTTGGCAACACTCCATATCATGACCAATGTGTACACCTGATGCACAGGAGATTTGGTCATGCTAATTTCAAGTATATAGCACAAATGCCACAGCTGTCTGCTGACCTAAAGATAAAACCCTGTAATAAATACTTAAGACTGTGTAGTTTGCAAAGAATGCAAAACACTAAAAGCTCCTGTGAGTAAGCACAGTGACAGAGTTACAACTAGACCTTTGGAAATTGTACACTCTGACATTATTGGTCCTTTTGCTCCAAGTCTTGGACAAGCAAGGTATGCAATGACCATCATTGATGATTTCTCAAGATACACATTTATCTACATCTTAAAACATAAAGATGAGGCATTTGAGAAATTTAAAAGTTTTGTGACATGGGCAAATGGAAAATTCCCTAGGCCTGTATCTGCACTCCAATGTGATAGAGGAGGAGAATACCTTTCTCACAAATTCAGAAGGTTCCTAGTGGAAAAGGGGATAGAACAAATTCTTTCTAACCCGTACACCCCTCAGCAAAATGGTGTTGCTGAAAGAAAGGGCAGAACCTTGCAAAATGCGATGGAATGCATGTTAAAAGATTCACGATTATGTTTTAAGTACTGGGGAGAAGCTTTATCGACTGCTTGTTATGTTCAGAACAGGTTGTATAACTCTATGATTCAGGACACTCCATTCCATTTGTTTTATGGTGTGAAACCAAAGGTAAGCCATCTTAGAGTGTTTGGTAGCACTGCATGGGTTCACATTCCAAAACAGCAGAGAAGGAAAGGAGGCCCCACAACAAAGAAAGCCATCTTTGTTGGCTATGAACAAAGCCAGAGGAGCTACAGGTTCATAATGGGAGAGAAATTAATAATTAGCAAAAGCGCTTCTTTTGCTGAACAAAACTGGGGGAGATTAAATTCTAGCTCTCCAGTTGAACTGACCACCACAAGAGAACAGCAAGGACTTGCTGATGGTGATCTTTTGCCTGATGAGGACATTAAACCAGAAAAGCAAACTGAAGATCTGTCTGATGAGACAGATGCTTCTCAGGAAAGTGATAGGAGTCAAAATTTAAGCCCTGTATTACCTCGCAGATCCCAGAGGAGTAATAAAGGCGTTCCTCCATCACGTTTTCAGGCTGAAACAGTAAAGGCTTTTCACATATTCACAGAACCTGAGTCTTTAGAACAAGTGAATGCTTTACCACCAGAGATTGCACAAAATTGGCATTCTGCCATGCAACAGGAATTAGCATCCTTGAAAGAAAATAAAACATGGAAACTGGTAAATCTACCTCCCAATGAACGCTGTCTGGGTTGTAGGTGGGTTTTCAAACTGAAAAGGGATGCTGATGGCAAAATCCAAAAATATAAAGCAAGGTTGGTTGCAAGAGGGTTCACTCAAAGGAAAGATTTAGACTTTGACAAGACTTTTGCACCAGTTACTAAAGGTGAATCAATTAGATTACTGTTAAAAGTTGCTGCACTCAAGGGAATGTCAGTTAACCACTATGACATTCAAACTGCATTTCTCTATGGTGATTTAGACCACAGATTATACATGCAGCAACCCCCTGGCTATGAAAAAGGGGAGAATCTAGTCTGTGAACTGCAGAAGTCAATCTATGGGTTAAAACAAGCTGCTAGATCCTGGAACCAAAAAGTAGATGAAAAACTGCAGAATTTTGGTTTTGAAAAAAGGAAAAGCAGATCCCTGTGTATATATGAAGAAGGACAAACAAGGCTGTATGTATCTGTGCATTTATGTTGATGATTTGCTGCTATTCACATCAACAGAAAAACAAAGGCTTGATTTTGAAGCCTGCATGAAAAGCCATTTCATATTAAAAAGCCTTGGAGTTGTGACCAATTACCTAGGTTTGGAAAAACACAGGAAGAAGGATGGTAGCTTTCTGTTAAACCAAAGGGGAGATAATGGTAAAGTAATGTGAATGGAAAGACATATAAAGGTGTCAGAGAAGATTGGTTATGCATCTTAATCTGTAGTGTAAAAAGGGGAGTGTTGAGGTTTTCCTACAAATAGATTAAGACTGCTATTGTAACAAATCATTTTGGCCAGGTGAAGGGGTTGTATTAGATTGTCTCCTCTGACGTGCTTCATGCAAATAGCCTGGGGGATGGGGAGGACCTGCCCGGACTTGTTCTCACTTCCTCTTTTTCTCACTGCCGATATGTAGCTCAGCAAGGCTTGCTCCAAAGGGAGCTACGTACTTTAAATGTTTTGCTTTTGTTTTTTGCTTTCTGTAAATAAATTATTTTTATAGAAATGCTTGGTGTGTGACTTTTTTGACCTCTCCTGGGCTAAAGGCTTTCCCAGCATCTGCCAACAAGATATGCAGATGATACCACTTTGATGGCTGAAAGCAAAGAGGAACTGAGGAGCCTAATGATGAAGGTGAAAGAAGATAGTGCAAAAGCTGGCTTGCAGCTAAACCTCAAAAAAACCAAGATTACAGCAACCAGCTTGATTGATAACTGGCAAATAGAGGGAGAAAATGTAGAAGCAGTGAAAGACTTTGTATTTCTAGGTGCGAAGATTACTGCAGATGCTGACTGCAGTCCGGAAATCAGAAGACGCTTAATCCTTGGGAGAAGAGCAATCACAAATCTTTTTAAAATAGTTAAGAGCAGAGACATCACACTGACAACAAAGGTCCACATAGTTAAAGCAATGGTGTTCCCCGTAGTAACATATGGCTGCGAGAGCTGGACCATAAGGAAGGCTGAGAGAAGGAAGATAGATGCTTTGGAACTGTGGTGTTGGAGGAAAATTCTGAGAGTGCCTTGGACTGCAAGAAGATCAAACCAGTCCATCCTCCAGGAAATAAAGCCAGACTGCTCACTTGAGGGAATGATATTAAAGGCCAAACTGAAATACTTTGGCCACATAATGAGAAGACAGGACACCCTGGAGAAGATGCTGATGCTAGGGAGAGTGGAAGGCAAAAGGAAGAAGGGCCGACCAAGGGCAAGATGGATAGATGATATTCTAGAGGTGATGGATTCATCCCTGGGGTTGCTGGGGGTGTTGACGACCGACAGGAAGCTCTGGCGTGGGCTGGTCCATGAAGTCACGAATAGTCGGAAGTGACTAAGCGAATAAACAACTGTCATTTGATTTTAAGATTAATCAATTAATAAAATTCAAGAAGTACAGTTGCCTGTGTTCTCTTTCCACTGTTCTCTCTCCAAGCCTCCTTATCCTAAGCAATGTAGGATAAGGCCTATGAGGTTCTAGGGAGAAGTGGGGTTATTTCTTTAACTTCTTTAACTGAAATAATATTTTAGGATTTCGGCTAGCTGTGGCTGATTCTGGCCTTCCTTAGCACCACTGGCACCCATGTTTCGTCTCTGCTGTTAGATTCTTCCCTCCCCCCCACAAACAATGAGGAACCCTTCAAGGTATACAAGGTTTTAAAATTATTATTAATAATAATAATAATTTATGGGAGAATCCCAGAAGAGGGCTACAAGCTTTCTTTCAGTTAATTGCTTTAAGGCTGAAATCCTATATCCAGCAGCTGAAGATTAACTTTCTGTAAGACTGTTTTCAGTCTATAAAATAATGTACAGGATTGTACATTTAATGTTTAAGGTGGAAAAAAATTATGTATAATTTCATATAATATATAATAATATTTATTACTCTGTTACTCTCTTTTAATGTTGCTTTTTATTATTTTATATGTAATTGTGCTTTTTTTTTAAAAAAATCTAGGTTAGTGTCTTTATTTTTACAAGATCCTCATGAGGGAAAAGAGGAATAAACACTTGCAACAAAGCCTAGAATATTTATGAAGTACTCATTCTTAAACTTTTATTCAAAACACAATTGAAAGGTGATGTTATTCCCTAAGATTCCAAATGTTCTTGCAAACAAGAACATTTATTTATTTCTAAAATGTCAACAAATATTTTGCTAAAGCACACTAATTCTTCTAGAATTTGCATTGCTCATAAAACGTAATCACTTTATGAATATTGAAAACTGACAATTGGAAGACAATATAAGCTAAAAGTTGAAATAATATTATGGCAAACAAAAAAGCAGTTATAGTTCCACACATGGGAAACACATACACATTTGCTTGTTTCTTTTCCCTAGCAAGCAGTGTCTTTAGTGAAACTTAACACCTCTCTGGGACTTTAGCTACTCGTACCTAACCATGATACAACGTGCGCTGGTATCAGCTCTTCATCGTAGACCAGATCTGGAAACAGACTCCACAGGAAGACTAGAACTATACTTTACTGAGATGGGCTATATCTCAGTAAAGGTGTTTTCCCTTTTCTCCTTCCTATACTCCAGGGAGTTGGGGCAGGTGCAAGGGGGGGGCAAATCTGAGTCCACCTCTCTGGACTTATGCCATGTTTCTTCTGCACCTGGTGTTTCCCGAATAGATTCTGGATTCTTTCTCCAAGGTAATCTCCCTAGCTATCTACAGCAGGCAACATCTTTTTCTGCCATGTCACCATGATGTTGTCCTCATTTCACCTCCAGCCCACAAATGAGAAAGCCTTATGCTATTCTGGTGCTAAAGAAGTGTTTTTCCTCTTAAACTGGTATTGTCAAATTGCAGCCGTAAGTTGTATAAAATCTATTATACTTTGCCACCCATTAATATCAACATGAAGCCAAGTGACCAGTGGCATGTGGGATCAGAGTGGCACTCATTAGCAGTTTCATCTACTGTTGCCCTGCCTCCTCATCTCCAGTTTCCAGCAAGTCTTGTCTGGCACCAATCTGAAATCCCCCTAAAGAGATGGACACCGAAATGCCACATCAATGGCCTATTCGAATTACTAGACCATTTAGATGGCAGTACTGTACAGAAAATGCTTTAACTCAATGGCCCTTACAATTTTCTGGAAGGCTGAACTAGTGACACAATGGAATGATAGGACCAACCCTCCCTTTCCCATTGTTTCTCAAACAGAACCAGAAGGAATCTGGAAGTTAGCATTTATTGCCTGTTTAAGAGATGAAAGAAAGAGAAGAGAAATTCTAAGTGCTGATTGTCACTGAGTCTCTTTCTGACTCAGAAAAATATTCCCCCTGGAGAAGAGCACAGGAAGAATCCTAGAGATGACTCATCCATTCCTGCTGTAGTGCTGTGATTGGCAGATGCTTTTCATGTTGATTGATGTGAAGAAAAGGAACATCAGCAAAGCTGAAGAAACCCCAAATCAATTTGCTTATCACATGCTGCATGTGCAAAATCAGGCCAACACCATAAAGTAGTGTGTCACAGTTAACACAACAGAGACAGAATGGGGATCAACAGTGGCAATAAATTTCATGTTAGTATAGTTTAATGCAGATGCAAATGATCTGCAATCTCTAATGATGAAAGTCAAGGAGCATAGTGAAAAAAATGGGACTAAGATTTAATATAAAGGAGACCAAACTCATGACAACAGTTACAGCAACCAGACTTAGAACTGACAATGAAGATATTGAAGTGGTGGATAGCTTCTGCTTTTTAGGAACCAGCAATCAAGAAATACACGGCAGACTAGCTCTTGATAAAGTAGCTATGAAGGCCTTGGAAAAGATATTCAGATGCTGGGATGTGTCTACGCCTACAAAGATCAGAATCATGCAGGCAGTAGTTTTTTCCATGACACCCTGTGAAAGCAAAAGATGAACTTTGTAGAAGCAGGATAGGAAGAATATTGGTTCTTTTGAACTTTGGTGTTGGAGAAGATTCCTTAGAATACCATGGATAGCCAAGAAACAAACCAATGGATCAGCAAACAAATTAACTCAGATTTCTCACTTGAGGCATAAAACGCCCAGGCTCAATTATCTTACCTTGGACTCATTATGCCAAAGACATAATGGAGAAGTCTGTAATGTTGGGAAAAGTGGAAAGGAAGAATGGAATCAGCAGCAAGTTGGATGGACTCAATTATAGCAATTACAGCAGAGATACGTGTGCTACTGGACAATCTGAAAGACCAGGTTGCAAACAAATCATCCTGGAGGAAAACTATCAATGTGGTCACTAAGAGTTGAATACTGTCCATGTCAGTTCAGCAAGCACTATGAGGGGTGCTTTCAAAGTGTAAAAAGAGAGCCTTAAAATTAAAATTTAAGAGATCACCATCATACATAGATATTGGAAATATGAATTCTGGAATTGCTTCTAGAAGAATGTTATACTGAAAGAGTTCGATCTTTCTTTTAAAAACAGAGTGGGGAATACCTGTTTGCCTTTATTAAGTTAGAGGTTCTGGCGCATGCATTTGCAGAAAAAGGTAAATATTTTAATTTTAAAAATTATTAAAAATATAGAGGGTACAACAATCCCTTTCAGGGTCTTTTGATATTTTAAGGTACTGTGATAATGTTGAACTCTAGTTGCAAATGTTTAGGGCTGATGGCCCATGGTCCCACCATGCTGAGTATTGATGCGTTCACTTTTTTTTCTCCATGAAGCCAAAGCATTTTTTTTAACAGAGTATGTGACAATTTGCTTTGGATCATATAAAACTACTTCTATTTTGTTTTAACTTTCTGGGCACTGGACCCATGTAGGAAAAATGATATCTGAAAGGTCAGATGTAAAATGAATAAAATATTTATTTTCTTGTTCTGCTGGGAAGCCATGAATAACTAAAATTTTGAACATACGAAGAGCAGATGTTATTGATAAAGGATTAGGACTTTGTTAGAAATGGTCTCTTGCTGATTTTGCATGCTAAGAGTGTGGAAGATCTGTCATTCCAAGCTGTGTGAAGGAATAACCAGGAGCTGAACCATCCACATACCCTTTTATCAGAGGGGTTCACGCAGCCCGGAAATGAGCACACAGAAACTTTGTACTTACCATGGAATCCCAGCTTTTGTTTGTGTTGGCAGTAAATTTATGGCTTATTTCTGGCAAAATGTCATCAGGGAGGTTACAGACAGGAATTCTTTGTGACCCAGGGTAACTCAGCCTGACAATGAGCCCATTCACCACATCAACACCAAACACATTCCTTCCATCTGGAGAAACTCCCACTGAGTTAGTCCCTATTCTGAGGAGAGGCAAGTAGCGACTTCCAGATGCATCATTTAAGCCATGTTTAACACAATGCCAGAAGAAAAGACAGCAGCCTTGGAACAGCCTCCAGAAATCCTGGCCCTTTCTAAAATATTCCGTCTTCTTTGTTTTGTGAGGTAAGTAATCCACTTTTGAAAGTCAAGTGGTTAACCCACGTAATCCAGATCCATTAGATTCACCACTATTATAGACTTACAACATACATCATGCTAAGTCTTAATGTGGTCTGCTTGTTTAGGACTTTGTCCAACATGTAAACCAACCCATCTATTTATTCTTTATAACATGGCCTGAGACTTTCTGTTAAATTACAATGACTCAGTCTATTTACAATAATAAAATATATAAACTACTAACAGCCCTTAGTCTGCTTTTTCTAGTAGAAGCCCTCACTCTCCAGCTAACTCCTGTTTCTATTTTTTCTGGGTTCTTGGGAGGACTGACACTGGCATGGCAGGAACCAAGGTTTCTCAGGTCAGACAGAACTGCATGTAAACATATCTCAGCTGCATCTCCCTCCCAGGGCCTTGAAGAAAGACCGCTGATTTATAAAGATGGGAGAAAAAAGCCCAAGGATTTAAACTATGGAGCACAGCATATACAGAGGCCTTGATGGCTGTTCACTGCAAGATACACATACAGCTTCTTTTTTGTCTGCGATAAATGTTATAAAATAGAATAAGAAACTCATAAAATAAACGCTGATAAAACTTATCAAGCCATGCTGAATCTTTGAAGGTACTTCTACGGCACTACAGAATGCAGAGTGGAGTTTTTGGAGAACAGATATTTATATGAAGTCTGATAGCAAGATCTATCTACTCTATTCCCAGCATTGCAGGAGGTGAACCTACACTCTGACCCTGAGATTAAAAAAAGGCTACAGATATTCTTGCAACTCTGCTGGCTGTGGTTTAGGTCATCAATGCAATGCAATGCAATGAGGTCTCCATTATCAAAATCTAATTGTGAATCAAATGGATCGGTTAACCCAGAAGATGAATTAGCTAACCCAGCAAGGATAGTAGAATCTCCCTTATCTGTCCAGCATTGCTGCTGCAGCAATGGTCCTCCTAAGCCAAGCACCTGCCTCCCTGCATAATGTTTGATGAGAATCCTGGCAAATTTGCTACATTTCTCACTCAGTATGAATTATCCACCTCCCTAAGACTGGAGGATTGTACCACAGACCAGTCTCCTATAGGATTTATAACCAGCCTAAAGACAGAGGGAGCATCTCTTTTTCCTTATCCATTAACATTATTATTATTATTTTTCATCCCACTGAATAGGCACATAGCTTTGGTCTGATCTTTGACTCCACCTCTCTGTCTTCTGTTCTCTTACATGTCTCCCTTGAAAACATTGCAAAAACACCATCTTTCCTCTCTCCTCTTGGAAAACATTCCGTTCTATATCTTGGAAATCTCTCACCTAGACAGATTATTGCAATCTTTTCTCATCTGGGATCTCTGATCTTTCTTTGTCTCATCCTGAGACTCTTACGTGTCCCTGGCACTTCGCTGACAAATTAATAACTTTTCTTTTTGCACAGATCATATACGTTTCCTCCCAAAATCCTTTCACCGGTCTCTGTTAGCTTATGGGTCAGTATGAATTCCTGTCCTTATCATAAAAATCAGCTATGTATTTGTTCCCTTCATTTCTCAGCTCTTTTATCGAAATACATCCCTGTTCATTTCCTTTGCTCCTGCAGTTCTAGCACCTAATCTCCAAAGATCATCTGTATACTAAAAAAACCTGTCCTTTTTTCCTTGCTTTCTGCTATACTTGGAACTGCCTTCTAGCATACTTGAATGATGCCACTTGTTTTACATGATTCAAATTTCCTTTTTTTAAGCTTCTCATGAAGTTTTTAACTCAATCCCCAGAGCAGCAGTGCATACCTCATGCCCTTCAAGCTTTAAATACAGCTACAAAACCTTTCTGACAGATGTCAATTAACAGAGCAGGAAAATTATTAAGTACATGGAGAGTTATAATGTTTACTATATTAACTGCCCAGTTCTTTCACCTAGATCTTTTAAAGTACTTTTAAAGTATGGCCCCAGCACATCAGTCAAAGGTCAAACATCACCCTTGGCCTGAAAAAAGTTAGAAACTGCTCCTCCCTTACATAGCCTGTGACTGAGCCTAAGTTCATACAATGAAGCAGCCATATGCTTTCTCCTCTGATCCTGCTCCTACTTCCTTTGTTGTCTCCCCTGCTGAACATTATACTACATGCAAACAATTTTTTAAAATTTATTTTTATCCCATCTTTTATTATTTTTTTATAAATAACTCAAGGCACGAACATTTATTTATTCATTCGTTCATCAAATTTTGCCACCGCCCATCTCTGCCCCCCCAGAAGAGATACCTAATACTCCTTCCTCCTTCCTATTTTCCCCACAACAACGACCCTGTGAGGTGGGTTGGGCTGAGAGAAGGTGACTGGCCCAAGGTCACCCAGCCAGCTTTCATGCCTCAGGCGGGACTGGAACTCTCAGTCTCCTGGTTTCTAGCCCAGCACGTTACCCACTAATTAATATAGTGGGTAGCCTTCTTTGGTAATGCATTGGAAGGATGGGAAAAATATATTATAAATAAATAAAGTTACATGGCAGCCACTAATTATAACTGAGGAAACATCAGAATCACATGCACAGAAAAATCTAGTTAGGTGTAGCCCATATAATTCCATTTCATATAATTCCATATAAGTCTGTGTGGCTGCATTATCAGGCATTGTTTTTGACCTTGAAAGCCCTACATGGCATGGGACCAGGCTATTTGAGGGACTGCCTCTTCCCTATTACATCTACCATCCCATCAGATCCAGCAGGAGGGGTTTGTTGCAGGTCCCATCTGCTTAGGAGTACCATCTGACAGACATGCCTCTGGCTGTAGCTCCTGCCCCCTGGAACATCATTCCCCCAAAGCTAGGGGTCAGCCCTACCCCTGCTAGCCTTCTGGAAAGCCCTTAAATCTTGGTTTTTCCAATGACCATGGGGATCCCATGGGAGGCCTGCAAGGTGGCTGTCTGTATTTACATGACTGTTATTCTCCCATAATCTTGGTTTTTATGTTTCTATTTGTTTAATTATTTTAATGGCTGTTACATTGTTTTAATTGTTGTTGTTTGTATACCACCCAGAGTCACATTCAGTGAGATGGGCAGCTATATAAATTTGCTTAATTAATAAATTAATTTCAGACCAAAAATATCAGTTAACAATAACTATCAAAAGCAATTTACCAATGTCATGATCTGCAAGTTTTTTTTTCTGAACAAGGATACCATCTTCATAGAAAATAGCTCACTGGAATAATTCATTGTAAGCTATTGGAGAAAATACTCTAAGAGGGAAGTCCCATTCCATCCCATTTGTGACTTAGAACTTTTTTTTCCCTTCTCAAGATGACGTTCATTTTGTCTATACAAGCAGGACACTAGCGTACTTCAGTCTCCAAACACTTTATTATGGGTTTGCAAAGCCAGGTCAGGCACACATGGACATGTTCAGCCATACTCTATGGGCAAGACCCTGATACAAAGGAAACAGGGGGTACTTATAATCAAGCAACAAGGAAATACAAGATTATAAATGTAATTGGTTACACATAAATTTTAAAATGACATTTTAAAATTGACCCAAGTCACTAAATTGTACCTGCTAAATGTACTTGCTAAATGTCAAATCAGCTAGCTCTAGCTAAACTGACCAACTTCCTCTTCAAACCTAACCACAGATACAATACAGAAACAATCTCATGCATCTAATGCTTCTAATGATTTCTAAATATCTGATTAAAACATTAATATCGAAATAGCTGAAATTCTTCCACAAAGCCAAATGGCAGTTTTGCACAGCACCAAGGGCATACCTGCATGCCACTTTGCCCATTGCAAGTATCAACCACCAACTATTTCTGGAGAGCAGGAATCAACAATGTTGTCTTCTATCCACTCTGCACCCACCACGAATTTGATCTCTGTGTTTTCCTGGTCCACATTTTTCAGCTTCTAACAGACGAGTGTTGAACTCCAGTTTGCCTGGTGTGCTTTACTTTCATCTATACAACTCCCTTTGATTGGCTACACACTGGCAGGAAGGCCCCCTCACCTAGATCTTTTCTATGTATTTGGCTCTCTGAAGCTTAGATGTGGTCTCCTAAAGTTTATTATCTACCATCAACCTTCATGGGATCATAAGAGGTTAATATAGGCTGCTTATTATGAATATCCTCCTTTGTTCTTCATCTTGCTTATATTTTATTCCAAGTAATAATGGACAAGGGATCCCATATTTTTTTTAAAAAAGAAGGAATTAAAAATTAGGACAAGAGTCTATTGTAGAACAGCAGATGAAAGTCTATATACAACTGTGCAAAGAATGCTCCAACACAGCAGCTCAAGAGTGGAAAGAAAAACAGATCTTGGGAAAATGTTGCCGAATTCATGAAGTGGGAAGATTTTCCTTCTTTGTTAATGAGCCCTTGCATAAAGCTCTATTTGTTGCCCATGTACAGCAGGTGGACTGATGACATTTTGAAGCACAGACTAGAAGCTACCAATTTTGAGCAACATTTCCAGCCATAGCAGATTACTTGATGAAATTTATAACCTGCTTTGTACTTGAAGGAGCTCTGGACAGTTGTGGTATCAGAGCTAAATGATACTTCCCAGGGTACCATTTATAAAGGTGTAAGATTCCATTTGGATACTATATAAGATACAGTTTATAAAGGTATGAGACTCCCAGGGTACCTTATAAAGGTGTACAATTCTTCAGGTTTACATGAAAGCCTCACTACTATAACTTGTTCAACAAACTATGATTTAGGCTATGCAGTGCTTTGGATTCAAAGGCAAATGAGTGCTTTGAATCACACGTGGGCACACACAGAGCACCTGTCTTCAGTTCCTTAAACCAAATACACTTTTTCTGGGATTGTGCTGCAATGTCATGTAATCCCAGGGGAAAAAAAACAGCTTCCTTAAGGAGTTGCGGACACATACTACATGAACAACCACATTTGCTCCAAAGCATCTTTTTGCCTAAAATGCTGCACAATTTAAGATTTACTGCAAAAGTACACAACTTCCATTGGACCTGAAGGTCACATCAGCCTTTTGTTGCACATTGAGGCCTACAATCCAAAGTAGGCAGTGCCGGGGCCCTTTTGGAAATAGCACCTCCCAGGCTTGTTGTTTATTGGTTCAGTCGCTTCCAACTCCTTGTGACTTCATGGACCAGCCCACGCCAGAGCTTCCTGTCGGTCGTCAACACCCCCAGGGATGAGTCCCTCCCTGGCTTAAAGCATCATATTTGCTCTTAATCCCCTCCCCCCAGCCATGCCAGAACTTGGGGGCCAGCCTCTTGGATATCTCAGCTCTCCACCAAATTATTTCCTTCATGGGGCAGAACACAGAAAGGATCACCTGGTGTCTTACTTTTAATATCTATTCAGCTGCTGTTATCTACACAAAAGGGATAAAGTTAAAATAACCAAAGCCTGCTCCCTCCATGCTAATTACCCACACTCTGGTTTCCTATGGCTTTAGGAAGTTTTGTCCTTTTATATCTAGAAATATAATATAAATACTTGCCTATTTATGTGTGTCTCTCTCTCCCTGCTTTTGCTTGCCTTGTGTCCCATTTTTGTCAGTTAAATGCTTTTGATGTTTACTGATATTCAATAAATAAACAAAAATCAAGCTACACTTTTGCTAGCTGAACTGAGTGATGTGTGTGTGTGCTCTGATCTGGAGACAGGGATTGACTGGGAGTGTGCTTGATGCAAACCAACTGGAAATTACTTACAGTACAGCAGTTTCTCTCCACCTCAGCAACTTTAAGTTGAGTGGACTTCAACTCCTAGAATTCCCCAGCCAGCATGCTGGCTGGGGAATTCTGGGAATTGAAGTCCACACATCTTAAAGTTGCTGAGGTGGAGAGACATTGCAGTACAGTAAACTTCCAACAGACACAAGACATCCTGGCAGGCCACATGCAATCCTGAGCTTCATTTTATGCAACTCTGACTTAATATACTGTATATAAATCTTGCATGTGAATAACAACATGAAAAATCAAAAGGATTCATTTTTTAAGGAAACCCTAAATGTGCAAATGGATTAGCTACACCTTATGATCTTCATGCATGATGTTTACAACTAGTGTATGTAGGAACAGTGAACAGGGGAAGTACAGAAGGATGAGTAATGTTCTTGCGGATAGTACTGGTACTCTGCCAAATCTTCAGGAACTTTCACACTTTTGAAGAATTGTACTTCTGTTCCAAATTTTCTGTTCCAAATTTTAAAAATCCTAAAAAGGGAAACAATATGGGCTGTTATCAAAAGGATGATGATCATTTTTAGATGGTTCATGAAGATACCATAATGAACTGTTACCAATGCATATTAATCAGAAAGCAAACTCAGGCCAACAGGCATTCCACGGGCAATTATAAATGTATATAACAAAAGGAAATAAATACTAAAAACTTTAATTCCTGCAGGACCAGGGAAAGTAGGATTGAGCTCTGACAGCAGTCCTGCTCAGGCAAAGCAGAAACGCTGTCAGAACTTGCTCTGGGCTTTCCATCTGCACAAGCCCTGGTGGGCAGCTGCTCTACCACAATGTTTGAGAACATTGTAATATAGAGAGTGACATTTAATCATTAAAAGGATGTGGCATATTTATTTCTGGCCCAATGATAATCCCAATGAAATCATTAGTATTATTCAAGCTTTGAGTACCACCCAAATTCATTTATCATTTTATCAACTGATTCATTGATTGCTTGAATGTACACTGCCTAACCCCAAATCATGTGACTCTGAGTGGCTCACAATGCAAGACACAAAAGCAAGAAAACATTTAGCATATTGTGGTACCACCAAGTTTAGAGCAGTGATATTTCCCAGATGTGTGGACTTCACTTCCTAAAATTCTCCAGCCAGCATGGCCAGTGCTAAGAATTCTAGGAGTTGAACCTCACACTTCTGGGAGTTTCCAGTCTGGAAACATTACATCAGTGCATGAACTGTATAGCTTGCTGTAAAGCTTTTCTAGGATTAAGTGCTAAAATGTCCAACACAGTAGATTCAAAGTTTATTTGTCTTTGATGTCTCAGCTCCTCCTCAGCCTAGAATCTTATTACTGTATACAAATTTCAAAGCTTCCTATAATGTGTTCAGTGAGGTTTTTTTGCAGATAAAAATCTCATATTCATGCAGGTGAGGGGGCCATCTTTGACACAGAGTCAACTGTGGGGTGTATAGAATTCCTCTTGTATAGTTAGACTAAATCAATTACAATTTGGAAATCCCAAGGATATACACAGGTTACTTGGAAAGGTGTGCTCTACCACTTGTTCTCTGAATCCTTGCTCAACTTGTCTTGTAACTGGGAAGTTATTAGAGACACCTTCATTAATATTCTAAATATTTCTCTAAGTGGGGATAGTCCTACAATGTCTCCTTGTTTAAAGGAGGCAATTGTTAGACCTCTCTTAAGAAGCCTGCTCTGGATCCCTCAGAAATAGATTATTATAGGCCAGTCTCTAATTTACCATCACTGAGCAAAGAGATGAAGAGTTCTCAATTGCAGGCAGTTCTGGAGGAAGCAGATTATCTTGATTATTATTACAAATTAGTTTCAGAATGATTACAGGATGGATACTACCTTGGTCAATCTGATGGGTGAACTGGAGACTGACCAACCTCTGGAATAATCCATTTTATGCTACATTTAACAAATACAAATGAATAAATGGTCAGGCTTGCACTGGAGATCACCATTTTCATTGCTTTTTTCGTGGTATATGCCTTCAAGACAGCCTTTGACTCTCAATGACTACATGGCAAGTCCATGCAGTTTTCCTGGCAACGTTTTTCAGAAGTGGTTTGCCACAGTCTTCATCTCTGTTTTAGGAGGGGTAATAGGCACTGAAGGGATAAATAATGCAGGATATTGATCATATGTACTTTGAGTTATAATAACACAGTAAAGTATTTGCCCATTGTAGCAACAGTACTATAAAACCTTAATTTAATGGACTATTCAGGGAATAAGTATTGTCTGTTAAACCCAAATTCTGTTAAATCTGAAGATTTCTTGAACATAATTGCCTTGACTACAGGCACTTACAAAGTCAGCATGCTAGGAGATGCCCCTGTTAATGCTTAGGGACTCCTGAAGGACCTTTTTTCTTCAACTGCTCTGTGTCATCAAGGAGGCATGATCTGGGCAGGAATGACCATTGCTGCCCCAAAATATACCTGCCTGCATATCCATTCCTTTTTCTATTACCTTCTCTCCCTCCCTCCCTCCCTCCCTCCCTCCTTTCAGCGGCTGCCTGCTCGCCTGCCTGCTCAATCTTCCCAGCACCTTCCCACCTCTCTTCCTTGACTCAGCGCCCGCCAACCCATCATGCTACCTACCCACCTGCCTGTTCTTCCTGGCACCTTCCCTCCACCTGGAACTGAAACATAAGGTGTGCACAAAAGCATATCACTTTTTAGGGGAAGCAGCAACCACTATCCAGACTGCTCCCCCAAATAATGGAGAAGTCTGTTATTTTATACTGCTGGCTGGATGCAAATTGTGTCTGCTGTATCCAAAATCTGTTAAACCAAAGTGTCATGTTACCCATTTCAGTGTTCTGTTAACATTGTAACGTTTCACATGTCATCTTCTGTTCCGTGTTACTTCGCCCATCCAGGCTTTTTCCATTCCTCCACACTTCATTGTTTTGAGGGCTTGGAATGTATGTTTGGGTTTGCGCTCCTGCTCAAGGTTACTTTCCCAGGCGTGTCTAACGGTTCCTAGCACCTGGGAGGGGGTGCGCACTGACGAGGGATTGGGGCGGAACTTGCTCACAGGCAATGCTTTTAAGTTTGTATTTGGCACGCTTTTGCTCATTCTCAGCTTTCTCTGTATTTGCATACTATTCCCTTTAATAAATCAGTTATCTTTAAGCCCGAGCTTGTGAGACTGAGTATTTGGGATTAGGCAACCATTACACAAAGTCTGTTAACCTAGGGCTTACTGTATTATAAAATGCTGTAGCTGAATATGGTTCTTTCAGGTGCTGAGCTGGAGCGAATACCAGAGATCCGCAATCAGAACATATATTGCATGACAGAAAGCCATGCGCACTCCAGTGTAGAATCCTATAGTCTAAATTGCTTTAATGACCTAAACACCTCAAAAAGTCATGGGTGGTCTAAAATGTTCTTATCCTTTTAAGGCCATTACTTTTCAAGTTGAGAATAATATTTAGACTCTTTTCTGGCTGCAACACCAGTCATCTTCGCAAATTTCATCTCACTGTGCTCCTTCCTTGGAAAATCATTAAGGAGCCATAAATCAGCTGTGCTCTAGTTGCATATTAGGATATTTCTTCCTCAGCCTTTTGTTATGGGACAGTATGCTGTGGAAGTTTCTATGCTTAAATAAAATACAAAGAAAAATAATCAGATTTCAATATACTCTCAACTGCTCTGTGGTGAGCCTGACAGTCAATCACACTATTTAATGTATGTCGGAATGGGACATTTTGAACAGCCAAGAATTCTCTGCTTTGATTCTAATAGTAGAAAGTTTGTAGGACTCCCTTTTTTGGACTTAAGACCAATTGCACTAGACCAATAAGGTAACATTCTAGTTTCTGTAAGGATTCCAGGCTGATTCATGTGGGCAGTCTTCCAATCCCCCAAAACAGAATCCATGAAATCCTTGCCTTCAGCAATGTTCCAGAGCCGAATAATAATGACCCAGCTCACACGCTCATTTTCAATGAAAAACAGGACTGCACATTTTAAGCCAGCCTTTTTCAACCTCCTGCCCTCCTTGTATTAGGACTAAAACTCCCAGAATCCTGTGATGACTGACAGAACAGCCCAGGCACCCCTGAACACTCACCATTTTAGAGACATTTGGAACATCTAATGGAATATAGCAGGCAGTGCCCAATATTGCCATTTATTGGGCCTTATGTGCACAGAGAGGGATCACAACTTTCCACTGTTATGGCTATTGTCCTGTGCTTACAATATTGTTTATTGCAGCCCTGGAAACAAGGCAATCTAAATCCAAACAATTATCCTTACTTCTTCTTCCACCCTCTCATTCTGGTGTCTACTGGAGAATGAATACACCTCCTTGCCTCTATCCATCTCTCAAGTCCTTCTCTCCTTTAAACTCCATTCCACATGCAAGGATCTCATTCCAAGATTCCCCAGTTCACAAGACATTGTACTCACAATACCTGTGGAATTGAAACCAAGCACGGTCACAGGAATGAGAGCCCTAACATATAACACTATCCACATCAGTTGAGAAAACTTCTCCTGGAAATGATCATCTGAGTTATTACCCTGCACTCTTTCTTCTACCTCTTTTCCTAGATCAATCTATTTTAACCCTTGGCAGTAAATCTCACAGCTGTTCACATGGGAAGTTTACATAGTTTCACACCAGTTTTTCCTTGTTTCTTATCCTTTACCTGAAGTTGCCTTTGTCTCTATGATCACACTGATAGAGAAAAAAAGCAAAAAATTGCCAGGTGAGATAATCCTCCAAGATAGTAATATTAGCCAGAATCAAGCAAAGCAAGTAGGGAATACAATAGTCCTAGCAGAGTTTCTGAAGGCCATATTATATTGAATATGTATTTAACAGAGAAATATGACCACTCTGCAGGAGGGAGGTCAGGACACACTATGAAGATATTTCCCCTCTATTTCAGTTATTCCAACATGCTTGGGGGCAAATTGCAAAAGGATGAGCATCACACCTTGGCATAGTAAGCTCAGTGCTTTAAAATTGCATTCATGTTAAATACTATAATGCATTTAGCATGAAGGTTGCCTTTTTTGATAGGCTGTCTTTAGTAGGGAGCAACAATAGCAGATCTGTCATCTCCCTCCGCTGTAGCAAATTAACCCAAACATCAGGGCAAAACTTGTTTCTGGGTTTGCCTAGAACAATCAATGTACCTTTCTCTGGGTTTCATGTAGGATTTAAAGGCCAAGGAACATTTTTTTTAGTTTTTTCAAACAAGCCCAAGCATTGTCTTTTTCTGAAAGCAATATTTTTTAAATTGACTTCTTCAAGAAAGAGCTGTTTGTCTTCTTTAAGTTAGGAATGTTATTTCTAAACCAGAAGCACATATTCTGACCAAGCACCCTTTAACTTAATAGGAGCATCACGGAGATTAAGATGCTGCCTACGTAGCAAGCTTATATAATTACATTTATGTCTGGTGAGAAAATGGGATTTGCTATAATCAGCTGCAGCTGTTAGACCTAGAGTACAAAAGGTTGGAAATAATCATCATGTCTGCACTAGAGGGTGATCTCAGTTCATTCTCTTCCATTTATGCAACCTTCTCCATATAATGTCCTTTAACAATAACTTGATTCCTATTAATATACAATATTTGAATTTACAGTCTTTTAGTTTATTTTAGCTCCCAGAGAATGCAAAGGAGAGCTTAGACAGGATTGAATCAGTAAATAGACTGAAAAGGAATCAAACCAGTTTACAACGTTAGGATTCAGTTAAGTTTAAAAAAACATGTGAAAGAGTTTGTTATTACTGGAGATAACTGTTTTAAATGAAATGCTAATGTTGGTAAAAGCAAATTTAAACAATCAGAATTTCAAACTATTTTTATAATTTAAAAAGGGATTAATTTTACCCAGATCGATGGGATATAAAAGATAAATAAATCTTCTCTTTTCTGTGATTCAGAGCACAAGCAATAATAACAGATAACTCTCCTCCCAGTGAGGATTTAACTGTTTTGCATTGATTGGTCCCCACACTTTTCATCATCTGCACCAACCAGCCATACAGTTATCCTGACAATATCACAAACTTCTACAGGGAGACCTGTTAACATTAGAGGTATGTCCAGACCTGAAGTTGGAAAAGTAGGCATGGGCTACTTCACCATACCTGTTGGGAGCTCTTTAAAGAGCCTGGATTTTTCTTGGCCTTGCATGATAACCACTTAGGCTCAGGAAAATATGCATTTCTGTTTAGGAAGTGTAATGGGGGCAACAGGCACAGCCTCTTTAAGGAGCCCTCAACAGGAACAGCAAGGGTGCCCACACAGATCCCAAGCACTTTTGCCCACTTTGAATATAAATACTGCACACATGTTCAGCTCCATGCGCTTGAGAATCCTTCTGTCTTTAAAAGTCACTTATAACCAAAAAGAAAGGTTTTCAAAGTTTTCTTTAACCTTTTTAATGTGTTGAAAGAGAAAAGGGAATTATGTTACAGAAATCTGGCAAATGGATGTATTTTCTTCACCATCCAATTTATCCGTAAGTTCATAGTGTGGAGCTGTCTTGAGCCTCTTGCAAACCACTTGTTGATGAATTGGAGAGGTGGCAACCGGTTTTTCTGGTAAGAGAAGAACATGCATATGTTCTATGTTTGTAAATTTATGAAATGCCATCCTCTTTCCTAAAGTTTGAGAAACCCATAACATCTATGCAATCAAACAAGTGTCTCAGTTTAAGAAGCTGTCACATTTGGGCAGCAAAAATTCAGATGACCATTAAATATCAGCATGCGGTTAGAGTTTTTTGTAATTATAGTGGTCATCTGGATTCTTGCAGCCAAAATCTGATACTGCAGTTCTATTCTCAATCACACAGAATCACTTCCTTTCAGAACTGTAAATTGTATCATTATACATGCTTTCACTCCCCACTAAGGCAACTGGCATGGTTCATGTGTGCTGAATTGCACTACCCCTAACATCTTCGGGAAGGGAGCCTCTCCATGAACATTTCTGTGTGTCAAGGCTTCCTGCTACTTCTACTTCCTCAACTAAATCTTCTCTATTAGTATCAAATCAAGGGTACGTGATCCTCCTGTATCTTTCTCCACTCCTTAAAGATGAAAACTTGTCAGCAAGACAAATCAGGAATTTCCTAGGAGGCCCATGCTTAGCAGAATTTGCCTCTCAGTAGATGTTGGGGCAATTTATTTATTTTATAAATTTATTCACAGCCCATCTCTCCCTCACAGGAGAGATTCTTCTCTCTCTCTTTCTTCACACATCACTATTATTTCATGCTTCTTTGAAAGATCTGCAGTTTGCTTTGGAAGGCATTGTCCACATCTTCTCCTTGGCTGAGAGGGCAATTCTAGATGCCAAAAACCATATTGCTTCTATTTGTTTTTATATTTATGTTAATGCAGTTGGTCTCTACAGTATAATCAAGTTCATTCATTAGAATTTCTGAGTGGGAATTGATTTAAAAAAAACATACATTGCAATTCCTCTTTCTTTTCTATTTCCTTTTGAACAAACAGCATCTTTCAGTTGCTATATTCTCAGACCTAGGAATCATCCCATCAAGTCTCCATTATATACTGTATATATTAAAACATATTTGTGTTTGTGTACTAACAGCTCAAGCTAATCTCATTTATTTTGCATACTTTGAGAATTAGGGTATAGTCAAGGAAGGCCATGAATATTTTTACTAATCCTTGTGAGGTGCAACCCATTTCATGTCATCCAGATAATTCAGAACTTGTTTCCAGCAAACAAATCTCTCTGTGGTATCCAAATGGTCAATACCATTTATGTTGTCATTCACTCACTTCTTTCCATTTCCAGACTGGAAGCAAAGATGAGTGCATCATTTGAGCCCCCATGGTCATGAGCTTCCTTCTTAAATCTGCAAAGTCTGTAGTGACATGCTTACAGATATTCTTTGCAGTATCATTTGGTCTACTTCTATTAGCAGAAAGGAATAATTATCAGGGAATTGAATAAATTTAGAAGTTGTTTTGTCACATCCCTAATCCTTCTCCATACAGATAATATGCTTCATAATTTAATTAACCAGATAAGTAAAGTAGAGAATGGCTGCTAGATGTGACCCCCAAGAAGACAAGCCATTGTGAATGAAGCCAGCTTGCTAGATTACCAACAGCTAATTTCAGATCATACTCAGCATCTCAAAAAGTGAGGTCTGTCATCTACACCCTCAGAATCCGATTGTTCCAGCCCCTCCTTCTGCTGGATATAAAAAAAGTACAGCTATTTAAAAAGAAAAGTGATCAAGCTCCACTCATCTGGGCAAGATCAAGGGAGCAAGAACTACACAGCTTTCAATAAGGCAACTTTAACATTAATCAGGGGTAAATAAAGAATCTTAGAAACTGTAAAAATAATCTCCCAGCCTTATCTATAGTGAGTTAATTAAGTCAGGATTTCTTTGAGCAATTTGAAATGCTTCTTCCCAGATCTTTGTCCACCTGAGCTAAGTTGCCACTGAGGTAAGCTGACAACTGACTCACCGTCTCTTGATTGTTTATGTCTGTGTTTTCTTTCATTTGTTTCCTAGCCTCTCCAGAAACTCACACAAAGAGAAAAACTCCATCAGTCCATGGGGAAAGAGTAGCAAAGGATGAGGTTTTCCCTCTCTACAGCAGTTTTGAGTACTATGTGGAATTCCCAAGATGCAGGGGAGGTCCAGGGAATTAAAGCAGAGAAACATATAGCTACAAGTAACTGCTATTTTTGTAGAAATAGATAAAACATCTGGCTGGGATTTTGCACTAAGTTTTTATTTCTGTTTCTGTATTGTGCTAAATCTAATTGCATCTTACTCTCTATACAAGTCAGAGAATTGGGTGTAAACGTAGCTTTTATTCATTCTTCTGACTGCGTTCATAAGATATAAAGTCTTGTATATAATATTCAGTGATCTGTAATTGTAATGAGTATAGAGGATGGCCTTGAAGGACAGAGGGAAGATCCTTTGCCAAGGCAACAAACAGATACACAAGGCTTGACTCCAAGGCAAGAAAATGGTTTACAAAAGCACCTCAGTCAGGCCCTCCCCTTAATTCATATGAAGATAAAAGAGGAAGGAAAGGGAAACACATTCAGAATTACAAGATTCTGTTACTACAGCTGTTTTAATAAATGTAGCTTTAGGCCTGCATGGTTTCTGTTCCTTAGTCTGGTCTGCTTTATAGGGCCAAAAGTAACAATGTTTGTAACTCTTCCCAGTTCCTTCATGGAAACTTGAAAAGAGAGCTCTCTCTTTGTAGCAGACCATTGCAATACCATCATCTTGTAGTCTGGACTATTGTATTTTCTTTTGGATTTTTTTCATTTTGAACAAGTTTGCCAGCTGAAATATACAATGATGTGAGCAGTTCTGTAATTTATCTTCTTCAAACTAAATGTTTGCCTTTTCATGTTTTATATTTTTTAAAATATTGTCTGATTTTATTCATCTCCTGTGAGATTGATTTATTTTGGTAGTGGGGAGCTAAATCCTCTAATCTCCTGTCGCTATGGGACTTAGCCAGGAGGTACATTATTGAAATTATTTCCATTTCCAGTTTTTGCACACACATTTCACATACCAGAGTTAGGGGGGCACCAAATGAGACATCCCCTGGAAGATAGGTAGTGGCAGCAGGAATTATCAAGCTGACACCTAAAAGCAGAAGGTGGGACCCGGTTGTGAAGACTCAGAGGTCTTCTGGGAGAGGAGCTTTGTGTTAGCCCTTTGAGGTAGACCAGGTCAGGAAACAGACACAGCAAAAACTACTGGAATTCTACTTTATTGTTATAAGGTGAAATAACAGAATCTTGAAAGCCTGGCAGAGTTTCTTTCCCTTTCCCCTTTATACAGTCAAGGCAGTGCAATCTTGAATTTCTTCCTCACTGTCTTTCCCGACTAAGCTGATGTTTTCATGATGGCTGTTGCATAACATCTTTAAGGTTATCTCCATATTCCTCTACAGTAGTTACCAAAGTGCTAAGCTATTAATGTATATGGTGTTCACAGGATTGATTACTGACTGATTATGTGCCATCAAGTCTGTGTTGACTATTAGCAACCACATAGATAGATTGTCAGGCTCTGCCTGCTACCCAATAAAATACAGACGCTAATTTAGGAGAAATCAGGTTCTGGTTTTATTTAAGTATAGTGCATGCCTAGTGAAAAGCTGAGAGTGGAGGGAGCGCGCCGGTACGGGATTTAAATAGCCCGCGCCGGTCAGCGCTCCCCCCTCTTTGGGTTGTGTAAGCCCCAAGCCCCGAATGTTCCGTTGCCGGTGGGTGAGGGGTCGCGGGGCCCCTGCTGTTGCCCCGGGCGTTTGCTTAATCCTCTTCCTCCAGCCGGTGATGACTTTCGCCAGGCGATGATCTTTCATGCTTCTTTGACAGCTCCAGGCGTGCCTCGTGCTCAGGCGTTGTCAGTTTCCCCCTTTGTTACAATGTATCTTTCTGAATGGCTTTTCCAGCTGGAGTCGTTACCTTGTTGCCAGTGTCTGTTGCTTGCCTTTGTCTTTGCTTTCATGTCTTTTTAATCCTTTGCCCCTGTTTCCTTGTATTGTTGTGTGTGCCGTTGTGCTGACACAATCAGCGCAACGGTGCTCATGACATACTGCCCCCCTTCCAAATGGTTAACCTGCGGGTTTGTCGGGGTAAGCAGTGTGGAATGTGCGCGTTAGGTCCGGTGCCTTGACGTGTCGGGCAGCAACCCATTCTGGGTGGGGGAAGTGTTTCCACTTCACCAGGTAGTGTAGAGTGCCACACTGCCTGCACGAGTCGAGTACTTCTGTCACTTCGAAATGTTGCTGGCCGTCTATCATCACTGGGGGGGAGGGGTGTGTGTGCTAGGGTGCCACTGGGAGGGACTTGCCAGCTTTAGCAGACTACAGTGGAATACCGGATGAAGTCTCTTTAAATTGTGTGGCAGGTCCAGGTGTACTGTGACCGGGTTAACTATTTGTGTTACCCAGAACGGCCCAATGTACTTGGGGCCCAGTTTCTTAGAGGGTTGGGGTGATTTTATGAATTTGGTAGAGAGATAGACCATATCTCCTACCTGGAAAGTCGGTTGCTGGCGCCGGTGCTTGTCTGCCTGCTCTTTGTAGGCTGTCTGCGCTTCTTTCAGCGCTTCTGTGATTACTGGCCACGAGTCTGCTATCTTCTGTCCCCAGTCGCTTGCGCCCATTGGGGGAGCCGGGGGTTGCGGCAGCTCTGGGATGGGGACGAATTTGCGGCCTGACACCACCTCGAATGGGGTTTTCCCCGTGCTCGTGTGAATGGCGTTATTGTAGGCAACCTCTGCGAATGGGAGTAGATCGACCCAGTCGTCCTGGTGGTAATTGATGTACGAGCGGAGGAATTGTTCTAGCGTGGCATTGAGGATCTCCGTGGCTCCGTCCGTCTGGGGATGCCAGGCTGTGGATAGCGCTTGTTGGGTCCCAATCAGTTTTAAAAAGGCCCGCCAGAACTTCAAGGTGAATTGTGTGCCCCTGTCGGTCACCAAGCATACGGGACATCCGTGTAACCTGTACATGTGTATAAGGAAGAGTTTAGCCAGTTGCTGGGCAGTCGGGATCGCTGCACAGGGGATGAAATGCGCCTGTTTGGAGAAGTAATCTTTCACCACCCAAATGGTTGTTTTCTTTTGGCTGGGTGGTAGATCAACTATAAAATCCATGGAGATCTCCTCCCATGGCCGGGAGGGCTCCGCCACCGCTTGCAGCAGTCCCTGGGGTTTTCCCGGTGGCAAGATGCCACATACTCCTTGATGTCCTTTCTCAAAGAGGGCCACCAGAACTGCCTCCGAGTTAGGTGCAGGGTTTTTAGAAATCCGAAGTGTCCAGCCTGCTTGCTGTCGTGCGATCTTTGCTTTCATGTCTTTTTAATCCTTTGCCCCTGTTTCCTTGTATTGTTGTGTGTGCCGTTGTGCTGACACAATCAGCGCAACGGTGCTCATGACATAGATCTTCGCATAATATGTCTGAAGTAGGAATAATTTGAGCCAGGTCATTTGCACCTTGAATGTGAACTCTGGGTTGATTTGTTTGTTGATCTGTTTGTTTGTTTTCTTGGCTGTCTATGGTATTCTCAGGAATTTTCTACAACACCAAATTTCAAAAGCATCAATGCTCTTTCTGTTCTCTATGGAAGCAAAAGTCCAACTTTTGCTTCCACGGAGTATCACAAGGAATACCATTGCTTGTACTATTCTGATCTTTGTAATTACAGACAACATCACAGCATCTGAATATCTTTTCCAAGACCTTCAGGGCTACTCTACCAAGTGTTAGTCTGTGGTATATTTCTTGACTGCATGTTCCTTTACTGTTGATGTTCACAGTTTAAGGAAGCTTTTATCAATAATGTACCATAATCAATAATAGCTGCAGTGAGCATCAGTGTATTTTCAGCATCTTCCAGTTTCCAATCAATCCTAGTTCTTTTTAAGAATCTGACACAGATAATCTGACAGTTGTTTGACTTGGCCAGCATATAAGTATATGTGTAACTGTATAATATTTTTCTAGTCAGACACAAATAATTAAGGAAATGCTTTGCCAAGCATTTAGCATTTGGAGTTCAGTTCTGTTTTGGGCAGGAGAGAGTTTTATGATCTCTAGAAATGTATCAGCTTCATACATGCAATGAAGCAATTTTTTTAAAAAAAATTCAATCAGAAACACAACACTCTTAAATTAATACCTGGAATAATGGTGCATTGTAGACTAGCCTCCTCATGGTGCACCCCAGGCAACGTGACTTGTCACGGCTAAATAGTCTACACATCTGGCTGCTGGACCTCACAAGGATTTCCCAGCAAGAAAAGCAGCATGAACACCAAACCACTATGCCATAATATTAAAAAAAAAAACTGGCATACATACTCTCTCCCAAGAGTTCTGGCAGAAAACAGCTTGAAGAAGCCCCAGGAAAAATGTCACATTATATATTATTTACTAAAGTATATCTGTTGTTGCAATACAAGTGGCTGTTCTTGTAACTAAAGATGCAGTCCCTCTTTATCTGTTACCCAGGATCCTTGCAAGATAGGTCAGGAGGTGCAGAATTAAAACAACTACATAGGCTGCCACCATTCCCTTTCAGCTTATAGTAGAGTGGAAAATACTCCAGACTAAGAGACACTTGGCTGCCTGGGAGGAGGGGCCATTTAGCTTGCCCCCACTCACTTCAGGCATACCTAGGTAACTACAATCAGTGTTTCAAGGTATATCAGTCTTGGAGGACACAGCCCTCAAAAGAAATCTGCAACGAAATCCAAGTTAACTCTTCTCCCCAAGGGAGTATAGAGTTAAAATAGGATAATTAAGAAACTGGTGAAGCATACAATTTGAATAGTAAATAAAATCAAAAAAGTTGGTCTAGCTGGTTCTTAATGCTGAGATAAGCTCCTTTAGCCAAGTGGGTTTTCTCAGAATTCCTGATTCAGCAACATCTTAGCAGGGGCAGTGAGTCAGTCAGGAACTGCCCAAGAACAGTGAGGAACAAGATAAAGGCATTTTGCCAGGTTTTATATTGTTCAGCTGAGTGACTTTAACATCTATTCTTCCTCTGGTCAGTGAACAAGATTACAGTGGGCATGGAAATTTTTGTCGGCATATACTTCCAGTAGGTGAGAATAGGTAGAACAGTTCCTGCCAGAAGCCTGGTACATTTGCAAAGGGAAGTAGCTGCGATATAACTAGAGAAGCTAAGAGATGGAACAGCCATCCTTGTCAGCTCTGAGGGGATTTTAAGAATGGCAAACAAATCAAAGCCAAGCTACCTGAGAGTTACTATTGCAGAGAAATGAATAGCCAAAGAACAGAGTGGGAGGGACTATGGACTGCCACTGCCAGGAGCAAAGCAAGAAGTTGTACAGAGGGTAGACACTGTTTGCTTAAAGTGGCATGGCCATACTGTGCCTACGCAGGGGCCTGTAGTATAGTGTGCCCATCATCTTTTATCTGTTTACTGGCAATGGTTGCCAATATATGGTACCAGGTCTATACTCAGCTGCTACGATACAGTAGGGCTAGGCAAATAACCTGGAGAGGGCTTTAATCACAGCAATGCTGCAAGCTAAGTCCTGTTCTGTGAAGCTGTGAAGTGGTCACGACCTCACAAAGTTCAAGAGAATCACTTTAAGGGGCTTTTCAGGCCATTTGTTTATACAGAAAACCCCTCCAGTTGGATAACTGCTGCCAAATAATTCACACAGCCCTACTATACAATATATACAACTGCTCATCCCATACTTGTGAAGGATTAGAGGTTTTTTGTGTGTGTGTGAAATAAAAATATGGGGAACACTGAAGGTCTCATAAACAAGAAGTAATAGAAGATTGATTAATCAAACCACTTATTCAGCATTTATGTTCATTCATAAGTTACCATGTGTATGGTATATAAGAGAAGAATCCAGTTCCAGATAAACTGTAGTTATCATGCTGGTATGTTTCTAACCTCCAGGCCATCTGTCAGGATTCAAGTCTGAACGTAGAGTTTTAAAGATTGAACTTGTCTTTCATCTTCAAGCACTGGGCAGGAAGACCAGTGTTCCTTCCTTCTCCTAGTGCTCCATTGGTATTTTTTGTATTATGTATTAAAGAGGGCAAAAGATTATACTACATGACAACAACCAGATAGAAGCCTAATAACAAATTTGGACAAATAGCCTATTGGCATGCTCCCTCTCTACACCATAAATGGTGCACTGGTGTGCTTGCTCTTTAGTCTGAACTAAGGAGCTGTCATTCCTTTTTTCAACTTCACAGCTTGTATCCATGTACTTATCCTGCTTTGCTCTCGAGGTATCCCTACTATTGACCTGTCAGGATTCCAGTCTGTTTCTGTTACAGTCTGTTACTTGATGTTCCATGGGGAATTATGATAAGTAAGGTTTCCAATCCAGTTGAAGCAGGAACCAGCAGATCAACTAATGTAACGGTATCATCTACCAAGCCTCACTGGCTTTTCCTACTAATCTTACACTGCTCCATCATCCATATAATATTTCTTTGGAGATGATATACAGCAACACCCAGAGAAACAACAACTCTTAGGGCAACTCTGGGGGGATCATACTCACTAGAACAGGGGAACCCCAAATGCAACAACATGTTAAACGATGCAGTAACATGGATTATCATCTAAGAGCCTCCCATCTGGCATATGAAGCCATTGAATCCAAAATGGAATCATGAGACCTCTAAAATAATGAGATGAGATAATGATGGCCAGCAACTCAGAGAGCTTTAAAAGGAAATAGACAAATTCAGAGAGAGAGGCTACAGTTTAAATGTGTATTAGTCACAGCCACCGTACATTATAAACAAGTAAATTCTCCTTTGAGTCAAACTTGATTCTTGGTGACTTCATAGACACATTCATGTAGTTTTCTTTCAACTTTCCATTCTAATCTACAGCCCTGCTTTTTCCTGATTTCCCTTCCAAGTATTATCTCTGCTTGGCATATTGAGATCAGCCAAAGTTGGCTAGGTCTTGCTACTTAACTCTACATTACCTCCAGTACTGCTGGACGGTACATGGGAGAGGATGCTATCCTGTTCATATCTTACATCTCACAACACTCTCCTGGGTTCATTTATAAGGGTGATTTCACATAAGTTTTGAATTTTCTCCAGATGCAGAGTAGCCTTCACTAGCTTGGTGTCTTCCAGATGTGTTGTGATTTCAGCTCTCAGAATTCCTAGAGACTATGGCCATTTGCTGGCTAGGAATGGACACAGTACATCTAGAGGGTATCAGTTTGGGGACAGCTTGATTTAATTGGTGATATACTGACATCTTAAATACATTAACATCCTTCCCCTCCCCCCATCTGAATCCAAATTTCCCATTAGGGTTGGACATACTAAAGCAGTGTTTCTCAATCTTGGCAAATTTAAGATATGTAGACTTCAACTCCCAGAATTTTGGGAGTTGAAATCCACACATCTTAAAGTTGCTAAGGTTGAAAAACACTATACTAAAGACATATTAGTGGTGTACTAGAAAAAGGAGGTTTGTTCTTTCTTTTTTGTCCAGAGTAGATGCGAGGTAGAGGTGGGAATAAGTGTAGCAACACATTGGTTTCACAGGCAACTATTTGCCTACAGAAAACCTTTTTTGTTTTTTTGTATGTGTGTGTGTTTTTGTTTTGTTTTTGCACTTCTCACCTAAAGCAGAACTGGAAGCCTGTAAATTGGGCTACCACAAAAAGCTTTCCCTGACAAAAATAGGTATACTTGCTACTTTAGACAATCCAGTAAGGTGTCAGAAATGTCACCCCAACATTGGCATGTGCAGGGGACAACAGCATCAAAATGGCAGGGCGTGACCAGGCATTTGAAGCCATGGCCTTTTAAAATGTGTGCTGCACACACTGCATGCATATAAAAAGGAGCAAGTCTTCTATCATGGCAATCACCCCTGCCCTTTTGATGCTATTGACATGCCCCCTCTTCCCACAGATGCTCCTAAACAGAAGATTATCTTGACCCAATCATGACTTGGGGAACAATTCTGTAAGCAACCATGCTAGTTATGGAGAACTTTTGCATCCCAGCCACTTAAAGTTTCTATCAGAACTACCCTGCTCCTATCAAAGCAGAATGCCACCACAGATTGTTGGTATACAAATTCCTGCTTGCGTATTTGCCCAGCAACTTAATTCACTTTTTTCCAGTGGCAAGACCAATGTTTTACACCAGCATCTCATTTTCTGCAAAAAATATTACTCTCCCCAACCAGAAGTTAAGCTAGAAATACCTTGGCTCTTTTGCATATTTTTCTTATACTACTCTTTTATTTACATGCACACATACACTCATACTGTCTACATGATGAAGCTTCCTTATTTGTCCAGAGTGACAGCATCTGCCTAGGATCTCAGGCAGAGGTTATTTCTATTATCTATCTGAGGGGCCCTGACAATCTGAGACTTCAGCACACAAAGCGTCTGCTCTAACCTGAGTTATGTTTGCTCACAATATAATGGTTTGCTCCTGGGTGCAGTGACACTAAACTGAGAGCTGCAAGGAAACTTTCATACCAAATACATAAAAGCATATGTGAGCCTCTCAGGCAGAATTTGTATCATTTGCCATTATTATTAAAAGCAGGAAATAATGCAAACATCCAAGGCAGCAAATATACAGTATGCAGGCTTAAACTTCTTGAGTGAAAAAAAAAGGTCCCAAACAGAACTTCACTGCCCTTCTCCTCCTACCAGGCCATGGTCATATATATGTCCATTACAACACTCTAATCCAAGATAACAACATGGCATGGGAAACCATTCTTTGCAGTCACCTTACATGTTCCAAAGATCATTAACAAGCACTACTGTTAATGATCTTTGGACCATGTAAGGTGACTACTGGCTTATCTTCCTCAAAACAGAATAGCTCTCCTGATCTCAATGGAACACACATACAAACTCTTTCACTGTACCCTTTCCATGTGATCCAACCTTAGAGCAGGTATCCATGCTAGCTCCACAGGCTATAATATATCTCCTTGACCGCAAATCCATCATCTCAGAAACAACACACACAGGAGTCCTCATTCAACAAGGACTTTCCTTCCAGTCAGTGAGGATTGGAAATACAGTCGGAAGCCGGTAGAAGGAACTCTGAACAAGTTCGCTCTTGAATGGCAAAACTGCCAATACACATTTCACATGAATATTCATGAGTTCTTCAACTTTTGTCTGTATCGAGGCTGACATTACAGCTGTTTTCAGCAGCCACAAATTCCGCCAAGCATTTCTCTTTCTCTCCCTCCCCTCCCCTGTCCTTCCTTTGGGTTGAAAGAAAGGAGGGAGGGAAAGTCTGCTTTTGCTGCTTAAATCCAGAGCAATTTCTCTTTTTTCTCTCTTACCCCTTGGTTCGTCCATCCCCCCTGCGCACGCCTGCTGCCCTTCCTTCTCCCGCTTCTTTGATCAGCTTCGGCTGCCTCCGAGAGGGGAACATGCAGCATGGTTATTTAACGGTCCAAGGCCGTGGGAGGGGTTATTCTATGACTCAGAAGGAGAAGCAGGTTAGATTGTCTGCTCCCCACCAACACCCTCCCCCCCCCCCCGCCTCCGCCAGTGGAAGTCTTCCTGCTCCACATCTCCTGCAGGGCAATTTTCACAAGTTCATCTTGGGCATTTGGTGACCCCTCATCCAAGTATATGCACTGTTTTCCTTTTCTTCCCAACTTTCAGAGTTGTAAACTGTAGTCAAATATATTTATCTTATTGTCCTGGCACTTTTCAGAGGGAACTTATGCCATTGCTATGTACACAACTATTTACATTCTTCTGAAGTTGCCTGACATTCAAGTCATTGCATCAGGATGGAGCAACCACTCATAGAAGAATATTTGTGTCCCCTCCTTCTTGCTACCTTTGGTGCTTCTGAATGCTAGACAAAGGCTGTCCTTTCCTGCTCCCCCATGGTTTGGAATTAGACCTTCTCTCCTTGGACATGTTGCATCTTATTTCCATTTTTATTTATTTTTTATTTATTTATTTTCTATCCCACCTTTATTATTTTTATAAATAACTCAAGGTGGGGAACATACCTAATACTCCCTCCTCCTCCTATTTTCCCCACAACAACCACCCTGTGAGGTGAGTTGGGCTGAGAGAGAGTGACCGGCCCAAGGTCAGCCAGCCGGCTTTCATGCCCTAGGCAGGACTAGAACTCTCAGGCTCCTGGTCTCTAGCCCAGCACCTTAACCACTTGACCAAACTGGCTCTCTTTTATTAAATTGGTATATTTCTACGGCTTGTAAATACCCTTGGCTATAAATAAATGAAACATGATATAAAAGAAATATGAAATATATGATCAGAGAATCACCGGTTTGGCTGAGGAGAAATGATTATATCCTCTCCAGAGACTTGTTCTTCCTAACAGCTGACCAGAACTACATCCTTAGCACCACTTATTTTTCATATACAATGTACTTTTATTTAAAGAAATGTAAAATATTCTGTTCAAAAGAAATGTATTTCTCTTTTCTCTCAATGTGGCAATACAGGGCTATGAAATCTGTAGGTGTAAGCAAGAATGAAATTAGTGTTCCATAATCAACTTTCCTTTTTTTTTTTAAAGTAATAGCAACATTATTTGGATAGAGGGTCTGGCAGGCATCAAATGTGATGTCTGCAGGCAAATTGATCCTCCATGATCATCATAGTGCAAACCTCTGATATACTGAGACTTAACTGTGGTTTTCTTACTCTATGCCTTGGTTTTATTTCTATCAATAGAATAATTTATTCACAGTTCTGAATGGCTGAATGTCTCCATCTTTGGTATGCATTCTCAAACCCTGTTTATCTTCTAAAATTATTTTAGAAATATATACAGCACCAATAAGCCAGGGATTTCTCCTGAAAAAAGTATTATGAGAACCATATGTACTGTGTTCAACTCCTGTTCAAAACAAATGCTGATAGGGTAGGGTGGGGATGTTTTGAATCAGATCTGCTTGCTTTTTCCTTAGGTTGTGTGAGAGGCATACGGTCAACTAGTTGGCAGTCCAATTGAAGTGGTTGCTGACATCCATGCAAAATGAACACAAATGGTACCATGTCTGTATGTGCTGATATAGCTTGGGTAATGTTGGTTGTATGTGGAACTCCATGTCTGGAGCTGTGTAGTAACAGGAGAATTTAAACATGTATCCATGGATCCTGACTAAACAGAATCCTAATGGGAGTTCTTCATATCAGGAGTCAGGAGTCAACCAGTAAACTACTCATACAATTTTTTTTGTTGTCTAAGGGAGAATGACATTGCAGTCTGATCTCCTGCACAGGCAAAACAAGAATGAGCAGTGGGCACAGTGTTCAGGAACTGGAGGGAAGAGGGCTTCCAGGACCACAGTAGCAAGCTAATAGGCGACATCAGTTCACTAATGCAAAAAATATCATGGCAACATGCTTCCTTCACACACATCGAGCCCCATTTTGACTTCATGGAATGCTTTAAGCTGCAATAAGATGGAAAACACCACTTGAGTAGGGGAGCACCTAAGCCTGACTTTGGATCGCTTCAGTCTCTGGTGAACCTTGAGATATAAGCAGGGATATGTGACCATGTGCTCAGGGAAGTCCTACTGGGGCATCCTCATGCCAGAGTAAAGAGATTAGGTGGATATGCTCTCAGTAACTAGCTAATAGCAGAACTTTCAAGGACTCAGTATGACTAGATAAAGACTTCATTGCAAATTAGAACATGTCGTATTGACATAGAATATTAACTATGGAATGCAGGAATCCAACTATACATACACATGTTTTTGTGTTTGTGTGTACATACGTTATGTGTATATTGGTCCCCAGGGTTTAAATTCTAGGCCTTTCTTCTAACGTTTTGTGGTAATGGACTTATCATTGCTTTTTTCCCAGACTGGAATTGGGAGGGCACCAGCATCCAATCCACTTAATGGTCTTCACCAGTCTGAGGCTCTTTGCTTCCTGCCTTCCCACCTTCAGTCCTCACATCAGGATACTTTCCACTCAGAAAACTGCAATATTTCTTCCCTAATAATTTATTTGTTGCCAGCTGGGGAGCACAGTTGCACAATTATGTTTTTAGAATCTTTTCATCTCATATTTTAATATACCCAGTGAATAACATAAAACTATAAAGTATTTATCATAGTGTAAGTCTTAAAACTGACAAAAGTAAAATGTCACAGACATGAAGTGGGGACATTTTATCCATTTTCTCCCCAAGATTAATTAAACTGGTTGCTCATTTATCTTATGCTATTTTATAGGTTTCTGTGTCTGTGTCTGTGTCTGTGTAGGTATAGGTATAGGTATAGGTATAGGTATAGGTATAGGTATAGGTACAGGTACAGGATGTGCGTGTTTTTACCCATTATAGTTTTCATGTTCAGAGTTTTCATGCACTTGACTTTATTGTACCTCACCCAGAGTTTGTTAGGATTGGGGTGGGTTATAAATATTGTAAAAGAAATAAAGTATAGGGGGATGTCCTGTCTAGCATGACTTTTTCTCCAAACAGAACAACACAATTATCTTCCATAGATCAGCACAAAAATCACATGTGCTCTTAAAAATATGTTTATTGAAATTACACTTTTGCAAGAATATCATGCCATAGTAAAAACATGGTTGATATTTTATACTATTTGAAAGATCATCTGGGTAGGTCCTCCCACTGACATTGATGTATATTCCTGTCTTAGATCAAATGTGCATTTACACATTTCCAGGAGTTCCAGCATGATAAGAGGTGCTTGAAGTTGTAGTTCAGCAATATCTGTAAGACTACAAATTCCCAGCTGCTGCTCTTGAATGTGTTACACACACGAGCTCCCAGGTTCAGCTTATGGTCAATCACTCACAGACTCACAGCCTGTTGAGGCACGTGGATCTTGTCAGCCCCCCTTGCTTTCTACCTGGGTTTTCCAGATAGGTGCAGCTTGCGCAGACAAGACACACAGCCCTGATCAACAGCCGGGAAGTAATTAGGGACACACACAAATAACTTTCAACGGAACACTGAGGCACAATAGGTTCTTTGAAATACACGGAGACCCAATTTT
Source organism: Candoia aspera (assembly GCF_035149785.1). Lineage (NCBI taxonomy): Eukaryota > Metazoa > Chordata > Lepidosauria > Squamata > Candoiidae > Candoia > Candoia aspera. Next base: position 45,710,770 of record NC_086158.1, on the reverse strand, counting down.
ACTGGTTACAAGGTGCATTGCTCTTTCTCATGCGCGCAGGTGCACGCACGCGCACACACAGACACACCATCACACACACACACTCATCCACACTTAACCAACTAAGCCACCAGGCACTAGCTAGAGGGACGGAAGCTGCCAAGTCCAAACATGACTCAAGTGGGTGGGCTTTGGGACCCCTTTTATCCCCAAAAGTCCTTGCTTTGTTGATTTCACAAGTTTGGTAGCTGTAGATGGGATGGGGGGGGGAGGTTTCTCCATGTGCTCAGGCCCAACTTCCTTGGTCTGGTTCAGGTTACATTTTTCCTTTGTCTCCTTAACCACTTGCTTCCTTCTTATCTACCTCCCTGAAGGGATCTTTTAGACAAGATTATCTTTAGGTAATGGCAGATTCAGCCTAGTCTCACAAAGGTAGATTTTACTACAGAATTGCAAAACCTTTTACTGGTGTACATTGAAGCAATCTGAAAAACCAACTATGTTTGGATTACTAAACCTGTCACCTCTTGGAATCCATTTCAGACACTTCAACCATTTGATAGCAAATCTCCAACGTAAGTATTTCTGAATATGCAGCACGTTTACTATATTCAGTGGGTGGCAGTGTAATGGTGGGCGTGGTAAATTTGTTCCTGTTAATATAGTAATATTTGAGTCTTTCTCTGTCAGTCTGTTCTTATTTATGAAGTACATGATCATCTGTTACATTTTTAAACTTCCTAAAGGTGGTAAGATTCGTGTTTCCCATTATAAGTATTGTTGTGCAACAGACTGAGATGTTAGCCTGGCATACTACTGCCATGAGTTAAAACTTCTTCAGTGGTGAGGAATCACGAGAAAACCCTATTTTGTAGTTCCTTAAAAGAGTTCTTTGTGAGAAGACAAAAATGTGGAAGTGTAATAAAAATATTTTTTCCTAACACTATAGCATTGCCTTAAAGCATCATATTTTTAATTTTGCTTTTGTACATTCACATTCAGGTAAGCTCTGGTAATACATTTTCAGACTAACAATTTTACATAAGTTGTAGTTCATGAAAGCTTATATCTTAAATAAAACTGATAATTTCAAAAGGTGCTACCAGATTCTTTGTAAATTTGTGTTACCATAGACTAATATGGCTCTCCTCCTTTGATATTCAGGTAAAATTACCGAAAATTGAAAAATGAGGATCTGGAACACAGAGTACCTAAGGACTTGGTGCTAGGAAACAGATGCAAACTTTGTGGATCAGTTGCCCAGTTAAAGAATACTCACAGAGTACAAGAGGACTCAGTTATGGGTCGTTAGTTCAGGTTTTGTCTCTGGCATTCAGAATTAATTTTCTACAAACTATAATCATAGATTGGATTGCAGTTGAAATGATCTCTTCTACCTTACAGTCCTGGGTTGAATCTCAGTTCTTTACCACAGGATTCTTAGCTCAATCATTTTTTTGTGTTAAATTCCTTAGACATATTCTCTCCTTACCCCTTTACAGGATAATGCAAGCTTTTCTTTTAGTCACTTTTTAGCATTTTCTGCCAACTGCAGGTAGAATCGTAAAAAATGCATCATAACCTGTAATCTCTTGAGAGAATCCTTACCAAGACAGGCAATATGGTTTACTAAGCCAAATAGCATTTTCCTTAACCACAAATCCACCCAACCCTGAATCAACGTATATTAAGTTTTTTCTCTTCAAATATGCAGTATCCCCCATGAGAGAGGGACAGAGAGAGAGAGAGAGATAATAATTTTCTAGATTACAAACTTATGGTTTTTAGTTCCTCTTTGCTTCTAACTGGATGTGTTGTACTACCTCTTTCTATATAGCTGCATAAGGGTGGTGTAAATTTGCAGAGGAAGTCGCCACATGTTCTTCTTAGAAGCAAAGTTTTGGGGAAGTTGCCAAGCTTACTTAAATAAAAAAATACAGAACATCTCTGATGTCCATAGAGCAGGTCACAACCACATCATACTTTTCTTAGATATTTTATTCTAAGCAGCATTTCAAGATACATATTACAGGATTGGGGGTGGAGCAGGATGGTCTCCTGGAATCCCTTAAAACGTGGTTATTTATTTCTTTAAATATGAGATTGAGAGCCAGTTTGATGTAGTGGTTAAGGCCAGACACTGGGAGACTTTGAGCTCTAGTCCCGCCTTAGGCACGAAGCCAGCTGGGTGACATGGGCCAGTCACTTTCTCTCAGCCCTAGGAAGGAGGCAATGGCAAACCACTTCCAAAAATCTTGCTCAGGAAACTGCAGGGACTTGTCCAGGCAGTTTCCGAGAATCGGACCTGATTGAACGAATTAAAAAAAAGAGAGAGGTTATGGCATTCAAACTTCGTATGTTTGTGAAAACAGCCATATGGGAGAAAGATAGAAAGGTAGCTAGCTTAAGCTGAAGAAGCATCTTCAGAATGTAGTTTGTATTCCTTAGAAATCTTTAAACTTCTATCAGAAAGTTTGTAACAGGCACGGCTCCTGCTATCCTCTCTCTCCCTCTCTTTCTCATTCTCTCTTTTGCTGCATATGAAGACAAATTATGAGTTATCTAGTGATGTCATTCCAAAGGAAACTGTCATGTTCACATTCTAATGTCTCGTTAACATTGTAACGTTTCACATGTCATTCTCTCTTCCGTATCCCTTCACCCGGGGTTTTTCCATTCTGTTGCCCTCCCTTGTTTTGAGGGCTTGGAATGCATGTTTGGGTTTGCGCTCCTGTTCAAGGTTACTTTCCCAGGCGCGTCTAACGGCATTCAGCACCTGGGAGGGGGAGCGTCCTGACGGGCGACGGGGCGGGACCTGCCCACAAGCAAGGCTTTTAAGTTTGTATTTGGCGCGCTTTTGCTCATTCTCAGCTTTCTCTGTATTTGCATACTATTCCTTTAATAAATCAGTTATCTTTAAGCCCGAGCTTGTGAGACTGAGTATTTGGGTTTATGCAATCATTACATAAAGCTGAGAATCATTTTTTCCATTTTCCGCTGGCCCCATCCAATCCTTGGATAAGAGGGAACGCTAGCGATGACAGAACCTCAACTTCGCGTAAGTGAGGGAGGCGAAGAGGAGCGGGAGGTGGCCAAAAGCCGGCCAGCGCTAACCTCGAGAGCGCAAAGAGCAGCACGTCGGGAGTTGCGAGATACCCAATTGGACGAGCTGTTGACATCCATACAGGAGAGTCTCAGGAGTGAACAGAGATCTGTTATGGAAAGAACCACGGGGAGGGGGTCTCCCCAATTGGCCTGGGAGCACGAAGTCCCTCTGTCACCGAAGGTGGTGATAACCAACCAACCCCCGGAGGAGCCGGTCACTCCGGCCCGTATGAGGGCATTGGAAGATAAAATGGATTTAATAGTGACGATCCTCAAGGATCTACCCAGAGAGGATCAGCCCAGAGAGGCAGAGCCCACCCCGGAGGATTGGGAGGAAGAGCCGTCACAGTACCCCAGGCACAGCACCCTGTCGACCCGGGGGAGAAGTAAGACTCGATCAGCCCATCAAAGGGGAGAGCGAGAGGCAAGACCTCCTAGGGATCGACCACCTGTGGGGGCTCGGCGTACGCTGTCATTCGCGGCACCGCCACAGCCAGCTGAGCCGGTAAGAACCTTCCCACCATTTGGAGTGAAGTTTGATGGGGATCCCGCAACGCTCTCCTTCTTTATTACGAATGCCAAGCATTATATAGAAGATTGGGGTCGGAACTTTCGGTCTGAACACGGCAAGGTCAATTTCATTGCCAACAAGCTGAGAGGAAGGGCAGCGGATTGGTATGTGCAACTATGCCAAGCTGAGGCAACTGAGTTAGAGGACTTCGATGAATTTTTGTGGGCACTTAAAGAGCATTTCGAAGACCCCCTAGCTCAAGAAACGGCCAAAAATGACCTGCGGAAACTTTACCAAGGGTCCCTTTCAGTTGCCAAATATGCGTTGGAGTTTAAAGCTTTGGCAGGAAAAGTGGAAGACTGGTCTGAGCCAACAATCATCGAATTGTTCAAGCAGGGGCTTGAACCCGAAATCCTTCGATGGGCTCTGGGCAGAGATGATCCCAAAACGCTATATGGGTGGATTCAGTTGGCGGGAAGCGCAGAAAATGCCCTACGAACCTATGCCCATACCAAAGAGCTTAGACAAACACGTCTCGCTAGAGGAGCGCGCACATCTGGACTTGCCAGCCGCCCCAAACCGAAAACCTGGGAAGAAGAGAGGGAGCAACGGTTCTCCAAGGGTCAGTGCCTCCGATGTGGGAAAGAAGGGCATCGAGCCACGTCGTGCCCGAGACGCCGTCCAGAGGAACGACAGACGAAACCCGCGATAAAGACGCCTGCTCCTGCTCCACCGCGAAAACTGAAGGCAGCCCTCGCGGAACTGGACCCCCCAGACCTACCCTTCGGAGAAGAGGAGGAAGAGTTGCAATTCGAGCAGCCGGCGGGAAAAGCCTACCACCTGCCTTGAAGGGCGCCCTAGGGCAGGTGGAAGAAACCGGGCGTAACCATGATTCGGTGAGTGGAAACTTTCCCACACTGACTGTTAAAGTTAAACTGGGCTCACAAACCAAAACGGTGGAAGTGTGGGCCATGCTAGACTCGGGTTGCTCCCGTTCCCTAATGCACCCTGATGTCGTAGCGGCTCTAGAACTGCCCACGTTCCCTTTGCCAAGACCCATGATTTTCACCCAGTTGGATGGAACTATGGCGGGAGGGAAAGCAGTCAATCTTTCCACGGAACTGGTCGCCTTGCAGATGGGCTCCCATCAGGAAAAGCTGCCATTTGTGGTAGCTCCAGTGGGGGGTCCTCTGGTAATCTTGGGGATGCCTTGGTTTGTGCAACAAAACCCTTTCATCAACTGGCTGCATAGAACTGTGACGTTTGCGGATGGATTTTACAAAGTACCCGAAAAGGACCTATTGGAGGACATGGAGGGTGGAGGGGTAGCGTATACCACTGTGCAAACGCTTCAACCTCTTGAGGGGCTACCCAATCAGTACCAAGATTTTGCTGAAGTATTTGGGGAAAAGGAAGCAGATCGCTTGCCACCCCACCGAAAAACGGACTGTACCATTGAGTTTTTACCAAATGTAAAATTGCCTCACCCAAAAATATACCCCATGTCTCCCAAAGAGCTTACCACGCTAAGGGAGTTCATTGACAAAAATCTGGCTAGGGGTTTCATTGAGCCGGCTAATTCCCCGGTAGGAGCTCCTGTCCTATTCAGGCCAAAAAAGGATGGGTCATTAAGGCTTTGTACCGATTTCCGCGGGCTCAATGCGGTCTCAATATTAAATAAATATCCTTTGCCCCTGATCAAAGATATGTTATCACATCTGGCCAGAGGCAAAATTTTCTCAAAACTGGATTTGAGAGAAGCTTACTTTCGCATTCGCATAAGAGAGGGGGATGAGTGGAAAACAGCGTTCAACTGTCCTCTTGGGGCTTTCCAATATAAAGTTTTACCGTTCGGTTTATCTGGGGCACCCGGGGTTTTTATGCAGTTAATCAATGAGGTCTTGCATGACCACCTATTTAAGGGGGTACTAGTATATTTGGATGATGTATTGATTTATACTGAAACCATGTCAGAACATATCCACTTGGTGCGTCAGGTACTGGCTAAATTGGAAAAAGCAGAGTTATACGCAAAACTGTCAAAATGTGCGTTTCATCAGTCGCAAATTGATTACCTAGGCTACCGAATTTCAGCTCAGGGCATTGAAATGGACCCTGCAAAAGTAGAAGCTATTGTAGCATGGGAGCCTCCCCGTACCAGGAGACAATTACAAAGTTTCCTTGGATTCTCTAATTTCTATCGGGCATTCGCCCAAAATTTTGCAGAAATCGCCCTCCCCCTTACTGAACTGTTAAAAACCAAAGGACAGGGGGATACGCGACGTTCGAAGAACCCAGGCGCGCTCCTTAAATGGACTCCAGCCTGTCAGCAAGCGTTCCAAACGCTCAAACAACTTTTTACCACAGAACCAATTTTACAGCATCCAAACCCCTCTAAACCCTTCGTTGTACAAGTCGATGCTTCTGATTTTCCATAGGCGCAATTTTGTTACAATCTGACCAATCTGGCGCTTTAAAACCCTGTGCCTACCTCTCTCGCAAATTCACTGAAACAGAGAGACGATGGCACGTTTGGGAAAAGGAGGCTTTTGCTGTAAAAACGGCTTTAGAGACATGGCGACACCTATTGGAAGGTACTTCCAACCCTTTTGAAGTCTGGACTGACCACAAAAACCTGGAAGCTCTAAGCACCAGCCGAAAACTCAGTCCCAAACAGCTGCGCTGGGCTGAGTTCTTCAGCCGCTTTGACTTCACTCTTAAATTTATACCAGGCAAGAAAAACTTTTTGGCTGATGCACTCTCGCGCAGACCCCAAGATGATGGCCCAGGGCCAACGGTCCAAGGCACCGTCTGGACCGACAAACAATTAAGTCTGGCAGCAGTGACTCGCAGCCAGACCCGAGCACAATCGACTCCGCCTCCAGCCGCTCAGCCTTCCAGCAGCCCACCTCCCTTGTCAATTCCCTCCGTTTTGCAACAACAGTTGCTCTCCCACCTTAAAACAGATACTTGGTTGCAAGCCAACAGACACATGTTAACTTTCACCGATGATCTTGCCTGGCGCAACGATCGTCTCTATGTACCCGCAGCAATGCGAAAAACCATACTCCAGCGCTGCCACGATGACAAGCTAGCTGGGCATTTCGGCTACGTGAAAACTTTGCACCTCGTTCGCCGTCAATTCTGGTGGCCAACTTTACTCAAAGACTTAAAAGAATATGTCACTGCGTGCCCTGTATGTGCGGCGATAAAGCGCAAACCGGGCAAACCCCAGGGTCTCCTTCAACCCGTGGCCACTCCGTCTGTCCCTTGGCAGGATATCTCCATGGATTTTATCGTTGATCTACCCCCTAGTCAACGCAAAACTGTCATTTGGGTCGTCAAAGACTTTTTCTCCAAACAAGCCCACTTTATCCCATGCGCTTCTATCCCTACCGCACAACAGCTGGCACGCCTCTTCCTCATCCACGTGTACCGCCTCCACGGTATCCCCGCCCGTTTGGTGAGTGACAGAGGCACACAATTTACGTCACAATTTTGGCGGGCATTTTTGAAACTTCTGGGTACGAAACAATCACTTTCTACTGCTTGGCATCCGGAAACGGACGGATCTACAGAGGCGGTTAATTCTACCTTAGAGCAATACCTCCGAGCTTTTGTTAACTACCAGCAAGACAACTGGGTCGATTTGCTCCCATTTGCTGAGGTCGCTTACAACAATTCCATTCATCAAACCACTGGTCAAGTTCCCTTTAAAACAGTTTTTGGACGCGAATTTGTTCCAATTCCTGAACTTCCTCATCCTCAACCGCTCCCAGCCACCCTCGCTGGCTGGGCGGACTCTCTCAAAGACTCATGGTCTAATATTCTACTCGCCCTCCAACATGCCCAAGCTGCCTATAAACGCCATGCTGATGCAAAGCGTTCCCCAGAACCATCCTTTGCAGTCGGGGATAAAGTCTACTTATCAACTAAGTTTATCAAGTCCCCACAACCCTCTAAAAAACTTGGTCCTAAATTTGTCGGTCCTTTTTCAATTGTTGCTCAGCTCAACCCTGTTACGTTTAAACTCGATTTACCTCACAACCTTAAACGTTTACATCCTGTTTTCCATTGTAGCTTACTCAAACCCTGCCTGTCATCGGACCGTTGGCATCCGCAACCCACTCCTCCACCTCCCCTCATGATTGACAACCAGCAACACTTCGAGGTGGCATCTATTCTCGATTCCAGACGCCAGCGCTCTACTCTACAATACCTCGTCCGCTGGAAACATTTCCCTCATCCTGAATGGGTTGCTGCTCCAGACGTGCATTCTCCTCGTCTCGTAGCCCAATTTCACTCTGCCTATCCTGACAAACCGGCTCCCTAATTTCTTTTGGGGGGGCAATATGTCATGTTCACATTCTAATGTCTCGTTAACATTGTAACGTTTCACATGTCATTCTCTCTTCCGTATCCCTTCACCCGGGGTTTTTCCATTCTGTTGCCCTCCCTTGTTTTGAGGGCTTGGAATGCATGTTTGGGTTTGCGCTCCTGTTCAAGGTTACTTTCCCAGGCGCGTCTAACGGCATTCAGCACCTGGGAGGGGGAGCGTCCTGACGGGCGACGGGGCGGGACCTGCCCACAAGCAAGGCTTTTAAGTTTGTATTTGGCGCGCTTTTGCTCATTCTCAGCTTTCTCTGTATTTGCATACTATTCCTTTAATAAATCAGTTATCTTTAAGCCCGAGCTTGTGAGACTGAGTATTTGGGTTTAGGCAATCATTACAGAAACTAACCCAGAGAAAATGCTGAACTCCTGGAAAAGCCCGCTGTTCATATGAATGGGGTTATGTAACAGAGTATAAAGAGGCGTTATATATTGAAGTGGCAAGGAACATATTTACAAAATCTCATATATATTAATGATACCGATATGATTGAAAGCTGAGTCTGAGCTTGTTAATTCATCTCATAATGGATACTGAGACCCTGAACTGTTCTCCCCTCAACTGATTTTAATAATTTATTAAGGTAGCACACTTCTACCCTAGTTTTAGGATGCACAGCCTTGCAAGGTGAGCTACAGAAAAACAAAAACAAAAAAGTTTAGAACACAACAATATTGTAAAACACTATTTCAACATCAGACCAGCAGCACTTAAAATCTCCCAGCATTGCAAATTAATTATCTATGGACCATGCTAAAAATATAAACATTGACTTTATAATTAAAAGCCCAGTTTAGATAGCATTTTCCCAACAAATTAAGTAAAATTGATTGTACTAACATTCCAGCCACTGCATCATGCATGAAATGCAGTTTCCACGCCATTTTCAAAAGCAAACCCACATGAGGCACATTACAGTCATCCAGTTTCAATGTAATTAAAGCATGTATTATGAAAATCATCTCCAAATTCTCTAAAAACTGCTGCAACCTAAATTGATAAAAACACTAGCCATTCTAACCTGAGAGTTAAAAGCAGTTCAGCATTTAGTGAGGCTCCTTCCTCCACAGAATTCTTTCACAAAATGAGTGGTTTCTTGTGTAGTCAAGATAACAATGAAACTTCAAGGCAAGAATTACCTTACTTGGGATGTGCTGCCACAGTTGACTTTGTGCAAAATATATTCACCTTCTGTTCAAAGACCAGAATTTGAAATGTTCTCTTCATATTTTGAAAAAACCTATCACAATCCATTTTTTGGATTGTATCCCAGTCAGAAATGGAGTCAGCAAATTTTATATACAATTTATAAAGGATATCTTAAAATATACATATAAAAAGGGAACTGTGAGGAGGTTCAAAATATAATTCATGCCTGGATAAAGAATGAAACCTGGAAACAGGAAAAAAAAATTAATAAATTGCCCTTCAGGTTTCTTTCTCTGGGGCAACATAACTTACAAGGAGTGTTTCCTGTTCCCAGCTACAGACAATATGACAGCACAAAAGGCTGACTATGGAAAAATTCCATCAGCAAAATTAGCATCAAGCCACAATTGCTGTCTCGGCATCTTCAGTAGGATGTGTGTAATTTTAGTGAAGAAGTGGAACTGGGGCCAGTACTAAATTGTTCTACATCACCCAGAGTCACTTCTGTTGAGATGGGCAGCTATATAAATTTGATAAATAAACTTGATAAATAAATAAATAAATAATTCGGTGGATTTAATTTACTATGTACTATTAAATGCAATGTATTTAATTTAATACATTGAATTAACATTATGTGAAACTAGTTATAATTAATGGAATATTCCCCATGCATGTATTAATTTGCCATTTCTGTCACATTAAAAAATGATGTTATCATTTGGCCTTTAAAAATTTTTTGTGTATTCTTTATTTAAATTCATAATAAAATAAATTTTAAAAACCCTTCCAGATGTTTATATCATCCCCTTGTAGTCAGAAGATAGCAACTAAAAGTGCCTCAACTACCTCCCTTGTCATGATGCTAAATCCTACATTTAGAATTACAGAGGAAATAAAACGCCCATGCTTTATTACTGTGCATTTGCTTATGTAAATATTTTGTTTTATTCATATGTGTGGACCTAAACACACACACACACATACACATACACACTGTAAACAATAAAGACATCACCTTGTGTTCACCCCCACCCACCCTGCATGGGGCCTCATGGTGCATTTTCCTGCTCTGCTTTCAAAGTATTGTTTTCGTACTTCTGTTGGCTCAAGCTCTGCTTTCCGGTTTGCCTGCTGTGCTTTTCTTTCTTCTAGGCCAGCCCCTGCCCTTCAACAGACTATTTCACCTTTTTGTAGAGACCACTGCACCACATTTTCTCTGTTTTCCTGAAAAACACATGCTACAGATTCTATTATAGCAGGTTTTCTTTACTAGCTTAATTGTTCTAATACATGCCTTACCTGCAGAACATTCCTGATTTGAATCTCAGGAATATCATTCTTTAGGTTTGTTGGTTTGTTTGGCTGTTTCTAATTACTATTTTGCCTCTCTGAGCTACTTAATTTACTGCTGGGCAGTTGCTGTTTTTTTTTTTTTAAGTAAGTACACTGGTGCACCATTTCATTATTTTTCTAGTACTGTACTTTGTTCCTGTCTCAAGGCTGGGAGTAATGCATATTGATGGAATTATGTGGATAAGCCCTTAGTCACTGAGCTTCACCAGCTATCACTCATGAATGAATAGCACTTCCTTTTAAGATCATCAATGGTATAAATTAAGTTTTTCAGAGAGTAAAATGAAGTAGGAAAAACACCAGACATGGAATTCAGGTTAAATTGTGCTAGAACATTTATACAGAAGGATTTAGTTCTAACAAAATAGAGAATACACACTAACAAACAAGACTCTTCTTGCCTTTTAAATTGTGATGTTTATATATATAAAAAATTGATCCACCAGTTTCAGAGAATTAAGAAGGAACTTCATATACACAAGACGTTTGAGACTGAAGCCTGTGTGTGCTGATAGTAGCTGAATAAGCCACATAGATCTGTCAAATCAAACGACAGACAAAGAATCATGTCATTTCTCTCTATGCATCTGTATTTGCAAAGGGTCAGACTTGACTCGGTGCTTCCACAGGGGACCTTTCACCTTTCACATACAGTATGCACAGTGCCTCTTTTGGGGGAGATAGGTGGTAACAAATTTTGAATAATAAAATAAATAAATAAATAAATGTATATGTACTGTATATGTACTGTGTGTGTGTGTATTCTCTTGGGTATGAGCTTATTGAAATCAAACAGGATAATTTCTGATTAAGCTTGAATAGGATAGCACTAAAAGTAACCTTGCCTCAATCAAGGAGTGATGTCATGAGTAAGGATGGCGAGCAGGGGGCTCCCATCCAGACTGTTAAGCGGATGCGTAGCACTGAGGAATTGGGCAGCCATTCAAAGAGACACCGATCGGGACCGCCTTAACCTTTGGGGTTTATATGTCTGGGTTTTTCCCACGCTTCTTCAGTTTGTTAGGATTCCTGTTATGTACAAGCAATAAAACATTAGAGACCAGTTCCTTGTCTCAGCGTGGTTCCTGGCTGTTAGGACAAGTGGTATGATTCTTTTATCCAGAATAGATAAATGCCATGTTCAAGATTTGAACTTTTATGAGGACTTATAGTGGGGACATGGTGGACTAAACAGCTGTGTCTGCAGGCTCCGCAGACAGAACTGACAACACAGCAGTTTTTTGGGGCTCAGGCAGGTTTTTCCTGAAGCTCAGGAGCATTTTCACGGACAAAGAAAATGCTCGGAATCATCCCATCTGTCCTCCTGAGCAGCAACTTGCAGCCAGAGAATTGCAAACAGCATTCATGCTAATCTGGTAAGAGCCACTAGGAGGCTGGGATGTCACCATTTCCAAGCTGCACTTTAGCCTTAAAGGGACACTAAGACCAGCCACCCCATTTCTAAATCACCCAATTTATTTCTTTTTAAGTATTTGTACCCTAAGAGAGGCTTTTTACAGCAAGGAGAAGCGAGCTCTCTTGGTGCTTTTAAGTTTTGTTTTTTGCTTTCCATCCAAATACTGTATTAAGGAGGGTTGAGAATACATAATCATCCCCCTGTTATTATTTCTGCATTAAATTTGAAGATTTTACTATTTTCCTACATGTTGAATCTGCTGTTCTGAACTTTTAGCTTTCTGCTGCTATTTTCTCTGGGGAGCTGCCTGTTATCGTACTTTCACTTGTGTAAATTTTCCATCAACTCCTACTTTCATTAGTTAAGTACCTAGGGGATGCCATAATCTACTGCCTGAGACATGGAGGATTTCAAGCAGACTTTCTCAGATTTCTATTGTGAGCTTAAACAGATTATTTTTGATTCCTGTCAAATTATTATGCAAGATATTCAGGACATTGTAGAGAACATCAGTTCTAAAATGTGTCATCTGGTTGGGGATGTCACGGAAGAAATTGAAGAGCTCAATAATGATAGAAATGTTTCTACTAACAGTGAGACTGAGGCTTCTGTCGAAATGCCAGACAATTGGGTAGTCAACTTGAAGAAATTAAAGAGACAGAACGAATTGCAAGTCATAAGTGAGACTGACTTTCTGATGGAATGTTATGGAAAAGGAGGGGTTGTCATCTATTGGAGGTTTTCTGCTGAGAAGTCAAAAGGAGGCAGTTGAGCTGTCTGATTTCTTTATGAAAAATGCTTTGTGTGTATTGTGGACATATGTAAATGCTCTGTTTTATTTGGAAGTGGGGTATAGGTTTAGGAATAATTATCTGGATTGCTTTTAAGGCTTGTTTGACTTCATTTCTCTTTAATGATCTGGATTAAGTTTAATAAGATATAATAATAAATGCTTGGTTTTAGGTTTAATATGATTAAGATTATTATAATTGTTGTATTAACTATAATTAACTATAATGGCAGACAATTTATATGCTTTTTAGTTTGATCTCTATTATAGCAGACAGAAAAGTATAGAATAGTAGTAGGAAGGAAATAATTAAATAAATGTTATTTTGGGGGGGAAGTTGATTAGGAAGTTTATATTATTTCTTTTCTTTTAATATAAGCAGAAGGAGCAAATGTATTTAGTGATTTTTATAATGTGCTAATAGAATGATGTATAGAAATAATGTGATTTTGGTTTAATATAGAGTAAGGGATTGATTATGGAAAATTGTTGTATATTCTTGCTGTTAAAAGTCAGAAGTCACCTCTTTATGTAACCTTTAAATTTTTTCCCCTCTTTTTGTGTTTTCACACTGTTTTAGCTTTTTTCTTTTTGTAGTTTTTTTCTTTTTTGTAGTTTTTATCTTTGTTCTAAATCTAATAAAAACTCTTATAAAAAAAAGATTTGAACTTTTATGGCCAGTTTTTATTGCTGAACATTCCTGAGAAAAGATAGCTGCTCTGAATATGACATTTATCATACTTTTCCCCAAGATAGCCTAATTTTGGTTTCTTGTAGCACTATTTTTAAATGTGTAACAGAAGCTCTTAAAATGGAGAAGTAAACTCATGTGAGTCTTGAATGGTGTAATTTCCATCTTTCTCAATCCTTTATCCAGTTTTCACAGCTATACTCTTTCATGAGATTCAGACATGTAGCAAAAATGCATATTTTTTAGCATTCAGTTTCCCGGACAAAAAGCTCCACTCATTCAGACACCCATGCATATCTTCCCAGCTCAAAGTCTAGCTAGCCAGGTTAGGTCTGAGTTCTAGAAAAATAAAGTCAGGATGCCAACACAGGATGCTTGTTGTATGTGATGGCTCCCAAGGTACTCAAACTTGTTTATACTTTCCAGCAATGCTTGACTAGCCCATCAAAGTTTGGCCCATGCAACTTTAGCACTTTCCTCACATTTCCTGGCTTTTTTCCACCAGAGTACCTTGCCTTATCCGGTTCACCAGAGAACTATCTGTTGTTTTGGAAACCATCTTTTGTTATGTCTTATTCAGACTCTTCATTCTAGTGCTTCCCACATATTATGTAATCTGAAATCTTCCTGAGTAAACTTTTTTTGGCTTTTTGTACTGCTCTGAATAAGTCTCATAAGCTCCTTCTTTGACATATGTCCATTCACATGGCATAAAACTACACACTAACATGGTACTATGGCAGTATATAATTTGGTATTATATGCTAGTGCAATATACTGCTATTAATATACTGATATATGGTTCACAAATTAATGATTAATAATATATGGATAACACATTCTGATATTAATGTAGCCTAAACTGGTTTCATCCTTTGGTATCCCAGTAAAATATAGTTCATTCTTGAACAATTTCTTACACAGAAAACCAGAAATCAAAATATGTCCTGCATTTGCAGATAATGTTACAGAACATTACTTGCTAGTTTCATTACAGCAAGTCCCATTGGTGAGCTTTAAAAAAAAAGTATAGAGGTCAATTGAGCAAATTGTTAAAAACCAATCAAAACAGAAGCACATATTTTTCTCTTCCCCAATATCATGTCCCTTCTTTGGATCTGACCTTTATTCTTCTCAGAAATGTAACTGCCTAGCCAGTTATTTCCCATTTTGTAAGTTTATATTTACCCCTTTTCATTTTCGGTAATATTTATATTCCACCACCACCACCCTTGTTATATTTCTGCCTTCCTTTGCCTGCAGCCCAATTTGATGCATATTCACTCAAAAGTCAATTCACTATGTTTAGGGAGACTTACTTGGGATGCATCAACAGAGATATAATGTCAAGATCATGGGAAGTGATAGTTCCACTCTATGCTGCATTGGTCACTCTGCACCCGGAATACTGTGTCAAATTTTGGTTGCCACAATACAAGAAGGATGTTGAGGAACTGGAAAGAGTGCAGAGAAGAACAAAGATAGCAAAGGACATGGAGGCTAAATTCTATGAAGAAGAGTTAAAGGAACTGCTACGTTTAGCCTAAAGAAGAGAAGACTAAAGGAAGACATGATAGCAGTCTTCCTGTTCTTGAAGGGTTGTCACAGGTAAGAGAGTATGGATTTATTCTTCATAGTCCCTGAAGGTAGGACAAGAACCAATGGGTGGAATTTTACTGTGAGAGATCCAAACTTGAAATAAGGAGGAATTTCCTAATCGTGAGAGTTATTAAGCAGTGAAACAGCTTGCCTCCAGGAGCTGTAGGTGCTCCATCACTGGAGGTTTCACACAAAGATTGGACACCATTTGTTTGGAGTGGTCTGAAGATTCCTGCCCTGGGTAGCGGGTTAGATTACAAGACCACGAAGGTCCCATTCAACACTATGTTTCTGTGGTCTATGCCTAGAAGATAGAAAGTGCTTCCATTTGAGACTGTTGTTCTTACGTTATTCACAAAATTTTATGAGATTCCTGCTGTCTTCCATTTGTAACACATCCTTATTTTTCTTTATTTCTTACACAAAGAATGCTTCAAGATGGATAGCTCCTAGCGTGAATAATCAAAGAACATCATGGCAGCTCTTCCATTCTTTTACCTTTAACACATTTTCTCTACAAAAAATGTAAGAAATGAAGAGTTATAAATTGTGATAATAAAAAATTGGGAAAGATGCACAATGATCTTCATTTAAGGAGAGGTGGTGAGTGTATAATGTCTCTGACTGCTAATGATATGAAGCCCTTATAGCACCTTAATTAAGCATCACTTAATTCTGTCATAAGAGTGGATAGGACTGCAACCTAAAAAAAATTAATAAAATCAATCACACTATATAGGGATCTTTAGCACATGGCATAATAATGTTCCATTGTTTATCATAACTAATTTCTGGCATACAAGCACTTCTGAAATGAAGCAATTAGCAGAACTTTGGAATCATTTCCCCCTTCTGTAGAGACAGATTCTATGGCACAGAGAAGACACAGATGGCCAAAACTTGCCCAAAACTTGGCTGGGCTTAGGGTTACGAGATGTCCAGCAAAAGGAGGCCACGTCCTCCTTTTTGTCCTCATGTCCTCTGTCCAGCAGACATAGCCTTAAAATCAAATATTGGCCAACTTTTTATCTTTTTTTTTTAAAAAATTGGACTGTTTTCACAATAGTAGTCACTCACAATTTCATATGCTGTGACCTTGAAATAGTCTGCTTCTTTTCCTCATCCATCAGCAAACTAGATTTATGTTATTTAATTTTTTCCAAATTCCAGCAATTGGCTTCAATCCAGCCCTTCAAATCTATAGTCACCATAGTCAGTAGATCCCATGACTTGTCCTACATTTCTACGGTGAAATTTGAAAAGCATGTCATCATCGATTCTATATTATTGCTAGCGCCGCTGGAGGAAGACAAAGACTGAATCCGACTGAACACTGGTTAGAGCCGCCATTAAGGCCTACCTGGTGGCGATAAGAGTGGCGAAGTGCCAATACTTCTCCGTCCTTATTGTGTCTGCAGAATGCCGCCCAACAGCCCTGTTTAAAATTACTCAATCCCTTTTGGGAAAGGTGGGTGCAGTGACCCACCTACAGGGCCATGCAGAGGAGTTTTCGGAGCATCTGCAAGACAAAATTGCTCGGATCCGCTCTATGTTAGACTCCAAGTGTGACACATGGTCTGTGGAGAGACCAAGGGAGCATACTTACCATGTTATCTGGGAACAGTTTGATCCTGTTGGACCCGAGGAAGTGGACAGGATCCTCTGGACAGTAAATGCCACCACTTGTCATCTAGACCCATGTCTCTCCTGGATGGTGAAGGCAGCTTGGGAGGTGACGTGTGGCTGGGTCCAGGTGATGGTCAATACATCCCTGAGGGAGGGGGTGTTCCAAACTGCCTTTAAGGAGGTGCTGGTACAACCCCTCCTCAAGATACCATCGCTGGACC
The DNA here is from genome assembly GCF_035149785.1 of Candoia aspera. Taxonomy (NCBI): domain Eukaryota; kingdom Metazoa; phylum Chordata; class Lepidosauria; order Squamata; family Candoiidae; genus Candoia; species Candoia aspera. The sequence goes on along the minus strand of NC_086158.1, from coordinate 45,693,933 downwards.
CTACTGTACTGGATAATTTTCATCCAGTCTCCCACCTCCCCTTTTTAAGGAAGGTGGTTGAGAAAGTGGTGGTATTACAGTTCCAGAGGGTTCTGGAGGAAACGGATTATCTAAACCCCTTTCAGTCAGGTTTCAGGCCCAGATATGGGACGGAAACGGCATTGGTCGCACTTATGGATGATCTTTGGCGGGAGTGGGATGGGGGTAGTGCATCCATCCTTGCTCTTCTTGACCACTCAGCGGCTTTCGATACCATCGACCATGGTATCCTTTTGGGTCGGCTCAGGGAGTTGGGGGTGGGTGGCGTGGTTCTGTGCTGGTTCACCTCCTTCCTCCAGGGCCGGTCCCAAATGGCGGTGATAGGGAGTGAGAGATCTGACCCTCGACCTATTCTGTGTGGGGTGCAACAGGGCTTGGTTCTCTCCCCTCTCCTATTTAACATCTACATGAAACCACGGGGTGAGATTATCCATCACCATGGGATGAGGTATCATCAATATGTTGATAATAGTTATATAGCTCCATCCTGGATGAAGTAAGTGATGCTGTGACCACCCTCTCTGAGTGTCTGGGGGCTGTGGGGGTCTGGATGGGGAACAACAGGCTTCGGCTGAATCCTAGTAAGACAGAGTGGCTGTGGGTTAAAGGCTCTGCTGTATCTGGGACTTTGTCATCTTTGGTTCTGGATGGGGTTGCACTGCCCCAGACAGACCCGGTCCATAACTTGGGGGTCCTCGTGGACTCACAGCTCCTGCTTGAAGAGCAAGTGGCAGCCATGGCCATAAGGGCCTTTGCACAGCTGTGTGTTGTGCACCAGTTGCGCCCTTTCCTGGATCGGGAGGCCCTTCGGACAGTCACTCATGCCCTTGTTATCTCCCATATAGACTATTGCAATGTGCTCTACATGGGGCTACCCTTGAAGAGTATCCAGAAGCTTCAGCTGGTCCAGAATGCAGCCGCGCGGGCTATTTTTGGTGCCCCTAGAAGGGTGCATATAACACCTTTGCTTGGTGAGCTGCACTGGATACCAGTTTGCTTCCGGGTCCAGTTCAAGGTGTTGGTTATCACCTTTAAATTCCTACATGGCATGGGACCGGGTTACCTGAGGGACTGCCTCTTCCCCGCTTCATCAGCCAGTCCCACCCGTTCATGCAGAGAGGGCATGCTGCGGACTCCATCTGCAAGAGAATTCCATCTGGCGGGGTCCAGGAGGCGGGCCTTCTCTGCAGTGGCGCCCACCCTTTGGAACATCTTGCCCCCAGAGGTGAGATTAGCCCCATTGCTCCTAGCCTTCCAGAGGGAATCGAAGACCTGGCTCTGCCATCGGGCTTGGGGAAGGGAGGAGAATAATCATACTTGGGGTTGGCTAGTGCCTTGAATTGCCCCTCCTACCCAAGGATTGAATGAGACAATAGCCATCAGGATTTTATTATATTTGGTAGTTTTTAAAATGGTTTTAGTCTATATTTTATATTGGAATTTTGTTGTATACCTATTGTTTTACGCTGTAAACCGTCCAGAGTCCCTCCATTTGGAAGAGATGGGCAGTGACAAATTTGATAAATAAATAAATGTGTTCTTGAAAATAAGGATTTGTTGGAAAAATATTGTGATTGAAAAACCAGTCTTTCTGATGCTGGAAAACACAATTTCACATACATGTAGGCCTAAGTAGATTTTTTGCAGTTTTTTCCTGTAATTTTTGTTGCAGATGCCAAGAAAGTTGAAACAGTTTGCATGGCCTCCTTCTCTCCCCATTTGTCTTTCTTTCCAATTGTCTGTCCTCCTTGCCTGTTAAGATATCTGGTAACCCTAGCTGGTCTTGGAAGTTAAACAAGGCTGGGTCTCCTTGGTACTTGAATGGAAGAGCAGCAGGAAGCACAGGGCTGTAGGATAGACAGGGAAGTGAAAGAAACATTCTAGAAAAAGGCAATGGGAAGCCACTGCCTGAAAACTGCATCACTGTTAAAAAAAAAAAAAAAAGCTTATGCCTTTTAATAAAATTGGTTGTTTGGAAAAGGTGCAACCAGCCTAATTCCAATTCCTCCACCCTGTGGGTGAGAGCTTTTGTAAATATTTTGTGTTTCTCTTCCAATGTTTATATAGCTTGCATTGCAGGCTGGTGGAGAGTTGGCGGATGACAATGTCTTACGACACTGTTGTAAAATAGTCCCATATAAAAATTGCTGGTCAGAGATGGGGCAGAGGTTGGTTTCTATTTCAAGCAGTAAAAGCCATAGTCTGAAAATAACAATTACAATAATTAAATAACTGAAATAATTAAAGCCCTTGATTGGGTTCAGATTCATAGCTATTGAGTCTCTCATTACGGCATGTTGCATTTGAGAATTTTCAAACATCCTGCAACCACAAATAAAGTCCATGTTGGAAAGAGCCCAGTCAAACGAGAGGCTCTTTAAAGGATATGGCTTTTACTGCTCAAAATATACCTGTTAAGCTGCCCAATCACAACTCCCATAAAAGCTGCGTGGCGTCGAAAACACAACCACCCCTATCGTGGGACTCTATAATTTTCTACTTCTATGGGTTTTATGAAAGCACGTTTAACGGTTGGCGTTATCTCGCGTCTTCTGCGTCAACGTCATATCCTTGTCTCTAAGCAACGCAGAGATGCGTCTATTATGGCAGCGAGGCGGCTGTTATTCCCGTTGTTGCTGTTGCTGTTGGAGTTGTGGTCGGAGTCCGAGACTGACAACGTAACTCTAAAAGCGGAAAACTTCACTACGGATGAAACGTTCCTCACCGGGACGCCTCCCAGCGGGACGCCCGACGTGCAGGCAGAAGAGGGTCTTGGACCCCGTTCTGGTGAGCGGGGGAGAGTCTGACTATGACCCGGAGGCATACACTCCTTTTCCCCTTTAAGCAATCGTCCCCTTTATCATCGACGTTTTTTGTTCTGACTTTTTGCTTTGTTTTCAAAATCTTCGCTCATGCTGCTTCTCCCCCCCTCCCCCAATGCTTTGTCAGACTGCCCCTGTGACCTGCATCCAGGCTTCTGCGACCTCAATTGCTGTTGTGATTCACACTGTGGTTCAGAATGCAACCTAGGTGCTCCTGAGTGCCCCTTCTCTTTCTGCCTTCCAGGCAGTACCAGGTGAGATGGCAGCTTTGGAGATTTGTTTAGGTTTCTAGACATCCTACCAAGACCGGAAGCCTCAACTGGTCCAGAATGCAATGGCACGGACAGTGATGGACATACCTCTGTATGTTTGGTGTGACACCTCTGCCCTGTGAGCTGCACTGGTGCTTCTGGTGCAATTCAAAGTGCTGGCCATCACCTTTAAAGCTCTACATGTCACAGGGCCAGGTTATTTGAGAGACCATTTATCTCCCATGGTTTCTGCCTGGCCAGAATGTGCCAGCACAGTTGGCGTGCTCTGGGTTCCTTTGATTAAACAGTGCCATCTATTGGGACCCAGGAAGACACACTTGGCGCCTGCCCCCTGGACTGAAATCCCCCCTGAAATCCATGTGGCTCTGACTGTTGGCATTCTGTAAGATCTCAAAGACCTGGTTGCATTTCCAGGCCTTGGGTTAATGAATGCAGCCTCTTGTTAGATGTGTTTTTGTCTAAATTTTTGTACAGAATGACTGGATCCCATTTTGTTTTGCATTGTTTCTATTGTGTATTATATTGTGAGCTGCTCAGAGTCAGGCAGCACCTAAATTGAAATAAATAAATAAATCTAGAAAATATATTGCAAGCATATTTCTTTTTTGTGATTGTAAAAAAAAAAAAGCACAATTTTGGAATGGGAGATGCATCTCTTTAACTGCTTTTAATGTTAAGTTTATTGTTTACCAAAAACTTGACTCTTGAATTTAGCCATGTGTTTTGAAAGTCATTGTGTGGTATATATTGTTAATTTGAGTTTGCTTAAATAATGTTCTTTAAGGTAGTTTTCTGTATTTGCATTTTTCCTTAGAGCTGTGAGTCAGGTATGTTTGGAAAAGTCCCTCATTTTCCGAAATAACACTCCCTTCCATACGGAAATCCTTCCAGGTCCTGATGGATGTGTATTACTCTTCTGTGTACAGTTAAATGATTGTAAGTTTGGCTTTTTTCTCTACAACAAATTATACTCTTTGATTGCAGCTGTTCTCTGAATCTAATTTTAGGAATAGAAATACAAACCATAATTAATGCCTATTTTCTGAAGATAGGACAATATGGTGGGTTTTGTTTATGTAGATTCATTTTGAAACCTTGTGAAATGGATGCATTTTTCATTTGTCATTATGGTATCAATTTTTCTAAACACTTTCCTTTTCTCTCTGTTTTTCTGATTGTAATACAGTGTCCAACTGTTAGAATACTGTCTTATCTTCCATAAAAATAAACACAGAGTGTTAGAAGAATATTTTAATTTAAATGTATGAATAGTATAGTATTATAATATAATACATTTGCTTTTCTCAGGAATAGTTTTGCTGATTCCTATTACATGTATAACTCATCTAGTAAAATGTGTACATCTAATATTACAGTTTTATAGTTAATTTTTGAAAGCCACCAGAAAAAGGATCTGTTTTCTATTGACGGATAGACAACTGATACTCTGGATGTTTCTAACTATCGTTCTCATTATCACAGATCATTTGCAATGCTATCTGGAGCTTAAGGGAACTGTAGACAAAAAATATCTGAAGGGTGCTATCATCACTACTTGACTGCAGAAATTCATAGCCAATTACATCCTGCTATCAAAGTGATTTGACTCTGAACCATATAACTATAGCCATTTTGTTACTGTGTGGATTTGCCATTTTCCTAAAGGGCAGGTGATCTTTGACTTGAAAAATACAATCTCTTTATACCTTCTTCCCAAAATACCTTCCATGACTCCATTTTTGCACAGATGCACAAATGCTGGGCTAAACCAGTTAAATGGACAACCAAGGTGACAGAGGAGGTATATACAAGCCCTCTGACAAAGAATGGGAACAAACTTTCAAAAAGTACTAGGTTTTATAGCAGGGCTTGAAAAAATACAGAGAGAGGAAATTACATTTATTGCATTTGCAACGTGGGATATCATTTCAACATTGTGATGTTACCTTTGTGGTTCCCCCTCTTGCATTTCTATTTTTAGCCACACTGAACTATTTACAAGTGCCACAGTTGGTGACAGAAATAAATTTTCCAGTACTTTCAGCACAATATGGAGGATCATCATTCATCCCTCCAGAACAAGTTTGGTCGTCTTCATCTGCCTTTTATCAAGTGAGTTGGTTCTTGGCTTTTTTTTTTCTTCTGAGATATTTTTGGTGGTGAGTGCTAGAAAATCTGTCCAAGTTTAGATTTTCCTGCTTAAATTTTAGCCTTCCTCTTTTTCCCAGCAAGATGAGACTTGCCTAGTAGCTTGCAATGTAAACTTATTTAAACATCCAACCTTGTGAAATAGATGAAAAATGTTAGCGTGCTGTAAAGAGTCTAGCTGATGCTTAAGTTCTTTTTCTATATGGGCTATGCTAGGAATTAGTCTTTTTCAACTCTTCTGTTTCCATTTCAGCTGGGGGACCCAATTCAGACTTACTTTGCTGCATCATCTACACTAAGTGTGCTTAAGCAGCCTGTGGGCATGGGAGCCAGCCAGGTTTGCACTGATGAGAATCCTGCTGGTAAGGATTGAGAATTTAACAACGTTCCAGCAACAGTTCACAGAGTTTATCTGGATTTGGTAGCTGATTACAGGTAGTCCTCGGTTAACAACCATTCATTCAGCGACTGTTTGAAGTTACTACGGTGCTGAATGAGACTTAAGACGAGGCCTCTTGGCAACCAGTTCGCAATTACAACAGTCGCAGCGTTCCCCTGTCATGGGATTGCCATTTGTGACCTTCACTGCCAGCTTCTGACAAACAAGGTCAGTGGGGAAGCCAGCAGGAGGTTGCAAATGGCGATCATGTGACATCATGCTTAACAACTGTACAGGAATCACATAATGACCTCAACCGGAACTGCTGCAACTGCCATTGTAAGTCGGCGCAGTCACATGATATCACACTTTACGACTGTGTCGCTTAGCGATGGAGTTGCCAGTCCTAATTACCGTCATTAGGGAAGGACTACCTGTATTGTTTCTAGAAGCCACAATATTGGGCTTCTTACTTCCTGCACAGTCGATAGCAAAAATAAATACATTATTTGATTCCTGGTAAATGGATGGGTAGAAAATTTATAAGAGAGAAGTAGTAGATGGTACATAATAATCTTAATTGTGAGGCCATGACTGGGTTCACACAACATGCTGAGCTATACGCTAGCCAATCACATATTAATCAAGTCAAGCGTGTTGTACAGATCCAGTCCATATGCATCCCAGGAAAAGATTGTTGTTGTTTATTCATTTAGTCGCTTCCGACTCTTCGTGACTTCATGGACCAGCCCACGCCAGAACTTCCTGTCGGTTGTCAACACCCCCAGCTCCCCCAGGGACGAGTCTGTCACCTCTAGAATATCATCCATCCATCTTGCCCTTGGTCGGCCCCTCTTCCTTTTGCCTTCCACTCTCCCTAGCATCAGCGTCTTCTCCAGGGTGTCCTGTCTTCTAGTTATGTGGCCAAAGTATTTCAGTTTGGCCTTTAATATCATTCCCTCAAGTGAGCAGTCTGGCTTTATTTCCTGGAGGATGGACTGGTTTGATCTTCTTGCAGTCCAAGGCACTCTCAGAATTTTCCTCCAACACCACAGTTCAAAAGCATCTATCTTCCTTCTCTCAGCCTTCCTTATGGTCCAGCTCTCGCAGCCATATGTTACTACAGGGAACACCATTGCTTTAACTATGCAGACCTTTGTTGTCAGTGTGATGTCTCTACTCTTAACTATTTTATTGAGATTTGTCATTGCTCTTCTCCCAAGGATTAAGCGTCTTCTGATTTCCGGACTGCAGTCAGCATCCGCAGTAATCTTCGCACCTAGAAATACGAAGTCTTTCACTGCTTCTACATTTTCTCCCTCTATTTGCCAGTTATCAATCAAGCTGGTTCCCATAATCTTGGTTTTTTTGAGATTTAGCTGCAAGCCAGCTTTTGCACTATCTTCTTTCACCTTCATCATAAGGCTCCTCAGTTCCTCTTCACTTTCAGCCATCAAAGTGGTATCATCTGCATATCTGAGATTGTTAATGTTTCCTCCAGCAATTTTAACTCCAGCCTTGGATTCCTCAAGCCCAGCATGTCGCATGATGTGTTGTGCGTACAAGTTGAATAGGTAGGGTGAGAGTATACAGCCCTGCCGTACTCCTTTCCCAATCTTAAACCAGTCCGTTGTTCCATGGTCTGTTCTTACTGTTGCTACTTGGTCGTTATACAGATTCTTCAGGAGGCATACAAGATGACTTGGTATCCCCATACCACTATGAACTTGCCACAATTTGTTATAGTCCACACAGTCAAAGGCTTTAGAATAGTCAATAAAACAGAAATAGATGTTTTTCTGAAACTCCCTGGCTTTTTCCATTATCCAGTGGATATTGGCAATTTGGTCCCTAGTTCCTCTGCCTTTTCTAAACCCAGCTTGTACATCTGGCAATTCTCGCTCCATAAATTGCTGAAGTCTACCTTGCAGGATCTTGAGCATTACCTTACTGGCATGTGAAATGAGTGCCACTGTTCAATATTTTGAACATTCTTTAGTGTTTCCCTTTTTTGGTATGGGGATATAAGTTGATTTTTTCCAATCTGATGGCCATTCTTGTGTTTTCCAAATTTGCTGGCATATAGCATGCATTACCTTGACAGCATCATCTTGCAAGATTTTGAACAGTTCAGCTGGGATGCCGTCGTCTCCTGCTGCCTTGTTATTAGCAATGCTTCTTAAGGCCCACTCAACCTCACTCTTCAGGATGTCTGGCTCTAACTCACTGACCACACCGTCAAAGCTATCCCCGATATTGTTATCCTTCCTATACAGGTCTTCTGTATATTCTTGCCACCTTTTCTTGATCTCTTCTTCCTCTGTTAGGTCCTTGCCATCTTTGTTTTTGATCATACTTATTTTTGCCTGGAATTTACCTCCGATGTTTCTAATTTTCTGGAAGAGGTCTCTTGTCCTTCCTATTCTATTGTCTTCTTCCACTTCCGCGCATTGCTTGTTTAAAAATAATTCCTTATCTCTTCTGGCTAACCTCTGGAATTTTGCATTTAATTGGGCATATCTCCCCCTGTCACTGTTGCCTTTTGCTTTCCTTCTTTCTTGGGCTACTTCTAGTGTCTCAGCAGACAGCCATTTTGCCTTCTTGGTTTTCTCTTTCTTTGGGATGTATTTTGTTGCCGCCTCCTGAACAATGTTGCGAACTTCTGTCCAGAGTTCTTCCGGGACCCTATCTACTAAGTCCAGTCCCTTAAATCGATTCTTCACCTCCACTGCATATTCCTTAGGAATATTAGTGAGCTCCTATCTAGCTGATCTGTGGGTCTTCCCTAATCTCTTTAGTCTGATCCTAAATTGTGCAAGAAGAAGTTCGTGATCTGAACTACAGTCAGCTCTAGGTCTTGTTTTTACTGACTGTATAGATGTCCGCCACCTTTGGCTGCAAAGGATGTAGTCAATCTGATTTCGGTGTTGTCCATCTGGGGAAGTCCATGTATAAAGCCGTCTCTTAGGTTGTTGGAAGAGAGTGTTTGTTATGCAGAGTGAGTTGTCTTGGCAAAATTCTATCAGCCTATGTCCTGCTTCGTTTTGTTCTCCCAGGCCATGCTTACCTGTAATTCCAGGTGTCATTTGACTGCCCACCTTAGCATTCCAGTCTCCTGTGATGAAAATAACATCTCTTTTAGGCGTATTGTCCAGTAGGTGCTGAAGATCCTCATAGAACTGCTCTACTTCAGCTTCTTCAGCATCTGTGGTTGGGGCATATATTTGGATCACTGTGATGTTAGATGGCTTGCCCTGAATTCAAATTGAGATCATTCTGTCGTTTTTTGGATTGTATCCAAGCACTGCTTTAGCCACTTTACTATTAATTATGAAGGCTACTCCATTTCTTCTGTGGTCCTCTTGTCCACAGTAGTAGATCTGGTGGTCATTTGATGTGAAGTGGCCCATTCCAGTCCATTTCAGTTCACTGACGCCCAAAATGTCTATCTTTAATCTTGACATCTCACCAATAACTACATCCAATTTGCCCTGGCTCATAGATCTTACATTCCAGGTTCCAATGGTGTGTTGATCCTTAGAACTTCGGATTCGCCGTTCACCACCAGCACCGTCGACCGCTAGCCGTCCTTTCGGCTTTGAGCTAGCTGCGTCATCACGTCTGGGGCTAGTTGAACTCATCCTCTGTTCCTCCCCAGTAGCGTTTTGACCATCTTCCGACCTGGGGGTCTCATCTTCCGATGGTATCTCTGGTTGTACTGATCCATTTAGTTTTCACGGCAAGAATACTGGGGTGGGTTGCCATTACCTTCCCCAGGGATCGCATTTAGTCTGACCTCTCTGTCATGACCTTCCCGTCTTGGGTGGCCCTTCACGGTTTAACTCATGGCGTCATTGAGGTGCTCAAGCTCCAGCACCACGACAACGTAACGATCCTTTGCTGAAGCAGGAAAAGATACAGCCTAACATTTTTGGAAGTAAATGCAGTCTACTTTCCTGTATTGCCAGCACTGTACTAACTGGTGGAAAACTAAATGGTAGTCAGAGCTAAACTCCTGAATCAACTTTCAAAGGTCTGTAGGCATTATTACTTGTCATTCTTGAGTATTACTGATTATCATTTTGGAGGAGCAGAGACAAGTAGCAACATGGTTCCTTAAACAGTAGTCCAGCAAAGAAAGACAGCTCAAATTAAAACACAAAGACAAACACAATTCCAGATGCAGTCTCAGATTCTGGAAGAAAAGCAGAAGCTTAGCCAAGCAGGGGCTTCTCCAACAAGGCCAGATATGCAGACTGATATGCAGATTCTGAGACTAGATCTTTAAAAGGTTTGATGGTCCTTTTTTAATTATTGTACTACGCATCAAGTGACAAGCCTCATATTGCAATGTAGGCAGAGCCTTTGAAGTACAGAGCTCAGTCTGTGAAATTTATAAAGGATGTACTGTGAAGGTGACATTGTCAAAAAATAAGTTTGGCTGATTATAGCCCTGGTTTAAAAACACAGACTCATATACGTATATAGCAAACGCTAATTGCATTTTTGAACTCCTAAGTTGACATCTGCGGTTTGTCTGTCTGTATTTTATAGTGTGTTTATTTCTTAGGTTTCCTGGAGAGTAAAACCACCAGCTGTATTAGGATCCTTACTGACCTGATGAGCAGTTGTACCTCTGACCCTGCATTGGATGCAGCTTCATATTATCGTAACTTCAGTGTATTGCAGGTGTAAAATCTGACCTACCACTAAGCCTATTATTTTGCTGTTGAGGTGTAATCTTTTTTTTTTTTAATTTAAATTTATTGGCTGCCCAATTCCAGTGGACTCTTATGTATATTTATGAGGAAGATTTGGTGATTACTTTCTTCTGTAGAAAGTTAGAAATTTTGGGGAAAATACTAATATTTTCTGTTGGCCTGCTACTGGCAGTAATTCAAGTCCTGTAGAAATGTCAGGAGATTATTGTAAAAGACAATTATTTCAACTAATATTAAATGCTAGCATTCTAGGAAAAGAAGTAGTAATATAATTTGCTGCAACGAACGTTTGTATTATAAACAGCACCTGTGAAGTTCTGTGATAACTAACAGCTAAGGCAGAGTCTGAACTTAGACATGGGATTTTCTAAAGATAAGTAGGGCATTTCCCCTGTTAAAGGTGGGAGCCTGTAGGGAGACTTCCATGTTAACAACTTAAGCCAGTAGCTCTGTGGGTGAAGTCCTCTGGAAGCATCATGGGTGGGCCTCCTGAAGTAGCTTTGTGGTTAAATCTTTTGAAGATATTTTATGGTTATGTTTGTGTGCAGACCTTGTTCTTTCCGGTTAATGCCTAGTAAAAAGATACATAAATGCAAGTAAAATAGATAATGGACACACGTAGAGGCCTACCATCAAGAATGTCACATCCATTTTAGCCCTTTCTCTACAGTTGTTCTCTTAGTGGGTAAGATTATATATAAATAGAAGGCTTAGAAACTGATATGTAAGATCAAAACTTTCTTACTTGTTGTTTTAACAACAATCTCTCTATTTTACTTTCTTGGAGTACTCATGATTCTTGTCAGGTTTTTAATAAAGAAGAACTAAATGTTATTGTTACTCTGTAAATGAATTTCATCTTGTGACTTCCTAAGCATGGATATTAATTATTCCATGCGCTGAAGCAAGTAGAAAATAAACCCAACAACTCCTGTAGTGAAACTTATGATAAGAAATAATTGTTCATGCATGACTTATCCACAGAATAACCTGATCCTCAGAAATCACTTATGGCAAGTTCTGGGAAAAGGGATATTGTTAGATCTATACCCTCACAGAAAAACCTGGCTGTTCCTAAACAATCCTGCATTCCCACTAAAATGAGAGAACGTTATGAGAAAGATTAGGCTGTAAAGAAGACTAAGATCTCAGGTTTGTGAACTGTATGGATTTATGGTGAAATGAGGCATCTATAGTTTTGGTTTTGTTTTCTTTTTCAGGTCCCAGTCAATTTTAGTGATTTCCAGCTGTTACAGGTAAAGTTATATTGACTATTACTGCTCTTTCCGTTTCTAAATTAAGGAAAACACATCTTGAAATAACATGGAATTATTTGGGCTAATATGGACTGGGAAAAGAAATAGGGTTCTAGCTATATCTTAAGAAGATTAGGTTTGGAATGATACTAGATTATTTATGCTTGGCCATGACTTGATGATTGGGATCAAAGGATTCAGTAGTTCAGAAGGTAAGCAAACAGGGGAGTTATTGTGCAAATATATGTATGTGGAGTAATTTAGAGATGGCAAAATTCTCTGGTCTGAATGGTTGTGAATGGATCACATGAGGTGAAAATAGAAGTTTTTAAAAAAAATTGAGTATATGTTTTGGTCATTGCCAGGTCCACATCATCCCACATTCTGAGCCTGCAGCTCCTTGGCTGAACGGCAATACATGCCACAACGTTGTTTCTGAGGTATTTTGCTACTTCAACAATTGCTCTTCTCCGTGATAGAAAAATGGGGAAGTAAGCTAAAGCTTATCCATGAGCATATCTTGTTTTTCACTGATCTGTTTGATATGCTTCTAGGTGAATTATGAGGTAGAGTTTAATGGGATCCATGGAATCCAAAAGGTTTACATTCAGTTCGAAGTGGCCAATATATCAGGAAATCCAGGAGTCACATTACAACAACGTTTTTCTCTGCATTTTGGGGTCAGTACTTGTTCTAACAAACATCTGTGGATTGTGAGTGCTGGGGCCAAGGTACAACTAAACTTTCTAGTGCACTTAGCTCAGTGGCAAGAATTTCTGGGTTAGTATTTGTTGTGTGTCTCAACAGCTTTGATGCTGTATAAGTAAGATAAAATGAGCTGTAGCACCAAGCAAGCTTATGGGCATGATTCCATATTAATTTTTTGGCTTTATGTGATAGCACAAAGATTTGGGTTGTGGAAGAATTATTGTAAGGATGGTGTAGAAGTCTAGATTCTTCTCTGCCCCACCAGAGTTTCAGATTTCTTAAATAAGAAAACTTTTTTTATATATGACATTAGGCTGTAGCCCTATAATGCAGATTAATATGGCAGCTAGGAAAGGATGCTATTTTGAAATAGAATAGCAAGCAGTGTTAAATAACTTTGCTGATATTGAAGGGGGGAAGGATCCATTGTTTTGGAAACATTGCTATCTGGCTGGTTATCACCAGGAAAAAGAAAATGGCAATCTACATGTTGCTCAAATACATCATGAGTTCTTGCAATGCACATTTCATTTAGAGGGATGTATTTAATCTATATGCTTTTCATATGTTTTCATTATTATGCTGATGTATGATTTTGTTTCAAGTATTATAACTTACTTTAGCATCTATATCTCTAGCCTAGTTAGCCTTGAAAGAAGAACACATTAAAATATTTTTAATAAACAGTTCTGTAATACTGTTACAGCTGTTTTGAGTTCTTTTTAAGTAGAAAAATTGGATAAAATACTTTAAATATATTTAAAGCCTGAAAAGCAGGTAAACATAAAAGAAACGCTAAAAATATATTTGGTTTATATGAAACTCAGATGTGCCTAAAATCTGACTTCTAGAGCATACTGAAGTATGGATTATCTTACGCATTTCTGGGCAAATCCCTTTTCTTCTCAATTTTTAAACATAAATTGATTATTTTTTTATTTGTTTTTTTCCACATTTTCTGTCATTTCCATGTGGATGTCTTTCATCCATGGATGTCCAAGTGATATTATATGAAATATTCTATTGTTTCATTCTTGGTTTATTAACCTCTCTGATAATTTCTGAGCTGCCTACAATCCACTTTTGTGTAGTATTCCAGTTGGTTTGATGTGTTTTTTCCTTTAAAAGAAGGTAAAGTCTTCTTTACTAATGTTCTCGCCACAGTACAAAAGTAGTTTGCTATTGCATTTTTCCAATATTTTTCGATTTCCTAGTCTACCCTATTTTCCTGGTACAGGATTCCATAGTAGTCTCCTATCTGAGGACTAACAAACTCAGACAAGGTCAGTCAGATACTGCCACCTGCTGGGCACTTTTAAAGGAGCACTAGATAGCAAAGAAGTGGGCATACTTGGCCCTGATCTGAGAAAGTTCAGGCCCATATCTTTGGCGTGCTCTTTCTTTCTCTCCCCACCCCAGCCCTGTCATTTTTCTGTTTCTTATAGAGCAGAAGACCTCCTTTCACCAAACGAAGAAGTGGAAATCCTGGCTATATCATAGGAGCACCACTAAGAGCTCTATATAATGGGATCCAGCGACATGTATCCTTTCTTGCTATATATTCAGTTATATATGTTTGCCAGTGGATGTGGGTATAAGCTTTATGATTGTCCATTGGAAAGCTATTACAATCCAAGAGCACAATACAGAAAGCTTCCCTTTCCTACTGTCCTTGAAATTAGCGCAGTTGTATGCAAATAATGCCCTTTGGGAGCCAGGTTAAGAAGCTATATCCCATTTTTACCCCTAACTGCTAGTAAGAGTCTAGTGTTACCTACTTGCTTGTCACTTCTTTCTTTATTATCTGAAGCCAGCAGAGTTACCTGCAGCACAGTGTTTGATCCAGCGATTCCAATACTTTTTTAGTTTTGCATGATAGCAAACTGTCTATGAGTGCAATTGCATGCCTTCCTGCCTTTCTTTTCTTTTTGGAGTTCTGAATCTTTGGTTTCTGATCCTTTGATGTCTATTCCACAAACTTTTTACAACTTCTTAAACCCATCAACAAGAATTTGCGTATCTCTATTAAGTCAAGAGGGAAGTAGGAATATAGGATGTGCCTACTCTTAATTTTATGGTGGTATATAAAATGTGTATTGATATACCCTATCTGTATATATACAGTATTCCAGAGGTTAATTCATGTTACTTCATTACAGGAAAACAATAGTCTGTGACATCTTGAAGTCCAGAATTTACAGAGGTATACCTGTTTAGAACTGGGATTCACTTGAAGTGATATCCTCAGTTGGCAGTTTTGTAAATATGGGTATACTGGAATGAGGGAAATTGTACACTTTCAATCAAATAGCAATAAATGCAAACAGTATAATTTGATAATTCAGTTAAAATCTAAATACATGCAAAATACACATAGTAGCCTCATAGGAGAGCACATTGTTCCAATACTAATATCAACCAGTGAGGGATTTTAATGTCAAGGAATGACTTTGTGAATATAGTAGTTGGCTGCACTGTGTCCTCCAGGGCTGGTCAGCAGCCAGTCTTTCCTATTTCTTTGTTATATTCAAGCAGCAAATACTATAGAGAGAGAAGAATTCCTGATAGCTACCGTACTACTGTAAAACTTTCTCTGAATGAGGGTTTGCCAAAAGAATTATGAAGAATTCTTCCCAAAGAATTCTGGGCTTCTTTTACTGGTGAGGCATTGAGTTCATCATTTTTTAAAGCTTAAACAGTCTGCTTTACTCTACAACTATTGATAAAATATTCAAAATCTGTTCATGCCATGCTTTACAAATAAGAATAGGTAAAAGCTATATGTGGTACCAGTATCAGTCTGAAATTTTTGTGTGTGGCTCCACTCTATTCTTGTTTAGTTTCGTAACACTCCCTTTTCTCAGGTAACCATTTTACAGAACCAGGCTAATGGCCAGTGCTCAGCAACAGAGAGATTTACAGTACAATTTGGGGAGAATGTAAGGACAGGTTGCCAGTTCAGGTAACATTTTATATACCTCTTACATTTTTGCTCTTCTTATCCAGGTTTCAGATGTATCTGTTTTGGCCCATTAAGTGAAGAATTTTGTTAAAAAGTGTTATCTCCATCAGATACTGCATGTTCATTGAAGGATCTGAAGTGCTTATTAAATGTATAAATATTTCCACAAAGGATTCCAGATAATTACTTTCTGAGATTCCAGTTCTAAAAGGACTGAATCTTGTTTCCTTTCTTCATACCTTAGCTAATTTTTCCATATAGTTAATAGGAGTAATTTTTGTTCTGTTTAGTATCTTTTTCTATATTTCTATATGGAAATTACATTTGACTGACATATGACTGCCTGGTCTTTTTCAGTATACCCTTCAAACCCGAGGAAACAAACTGTAGCCCCCTGCAGGAGCTGTTTTACCAAGCCTTTGAAGGAGGACTCAGCACAGGGCATTTGGCCATAACCGGCAATGCTGATCCAGGCCATCCAGGGGAGTGGACCAGCATTTTTACCCAGAGGTGCAAGCTGCAGGTAATGTGAGAAAGAGCACCCAGCTCCATATATGGTTTCCTAGTATACATTTTGTCACAAGTCCCAAAACATCTATCCTATTTTTTCAGCTGTATCAAACTAGACATACTGTGATTTGTCACAATCACTGCCCATTTGCAGCTTTGTACTTACAAAGAACTTTCTTTCACTGGACCCAATGTCCCTGCTGTACATTATTTTGTTCTTCCCATGAATGGAGAGGTGGAGATGACAGAACATTCCGTATCTGTAACGATTGCCTAAACCCAAATACTCAGTCTCACAAGCTCGGGCTTAAAGATAACTGATTTATTAAAGGAATAGTATGCAAATACAGAGAAAGCTGAGAATGAGCAAAAGCGCGCCAAATACAAACTTAAAAGCTTTGCTTGTAAGCAGATCCCGCCCCATCGCCCGTCAGGACGCTCCCCCTTCCAGGTGCTAGAAGCCGTTAGACGCGCCTGGGAAAGTAACCTTGAACAGGAGCGCAAACCCAAACATGCATTCCAAGCCCTCCAAACAACGGAGGGCGAAGGAATGGAAAAACCCCGGGCGAAGGAACACGGAACAGAAAAAGACATGTGAAACGTTACAATGTTAACCAGACATTGGAATGAGAACATGACATATTGCCCCCCCAGAAGAAACTAAGGAGCCGGCTTGTCAGGATAGGCAGAGTGGAATTGGGTGACGAGATGAGGGGAATGGACGTCTGGCGCAGCAACCCATTCAGGATGAGGGAAATGTTTCCAGCGGACGAGGTACTGTAAACGGGAGCGTAGGCGGCGGGAGTCGAGGATGGATGCCACCTCGAAGTGTTGCTGGTTGTCAATCATGAGGGGAGGGGGTGGAATGGGTTGTGGATGCCAACGGTCCGACGACAGGCAGGGTTTGAGTAAACTACAATGGAAAACAGGGTGTAAACGTTTAAGGTTGTGGGGCAAATCAAGTTTAAACGTAACAGGGTTGAGCTGAGCAACAATTGGAAAAGGGCCGACAAATTTAGGGCCAAGTTTCTTAGACGGTTGTGGGGACTTAATAAATTTAGTTGATAAGTAGACTTTATCCCCGACCAGAAAGGATGGTTCCGGGGAACGCTTTGCATCGGCATGGCGTTTATAGGTAGCCTGGGCATGGTGAAGAGCCAGTAGAATATTAGACCATGAGTCTTTAAGAGAGTCTGCCCAGTCAGCAAGGGTGGCTGGTAGCGGTTGAGGATGAGGAAGTTCAGGAATAGGAACAAAGTCACGTCCAAAAACTGTTTTAAAGGGAACTTGGCCAGTGGTTTGATGAACGGAATTGTTGTAAGCGACCTCAGCAAATGGGAGTAAATCGACCCAGTTGTCTTGTTGGTAGTTAACAAAAGCCCTGAGATATTGTTCCAATGTAGAATTAACCGCCTCTGTAGATCCGTCCGTTTCCGGATGCCAGGCGGTGGAAAGCGACTGTTTTGTACCTAAAAGTTTTAAAAATGCCCGCCAAAATTGTGACGTAAATTGTGTACCTCTGTCACTCACCAAACGGGCGGGGATACCGTGGAGGCGGTAGACGTGGATGAGGAAGAGGCGTGCCAGCTGTTGGGCGGTGGGGATAGAAGCGCAGGGGATAAAGTGGGCTTGTTTGGAGAAAAAGTCTTTGACGACCCAAATGACAGTTTTGCGTTGACTAGGGGGTAGATCAACGATAAAGTCCATGGAGATGTCCTGCCAAGGGACAGATGGAGTGGCAACAGGTTGAAGGAGACCTTGGGGTTTCCCTGGTTTGCGCTTTATCGCCGCACATACAGGGCATGCAGTGACATACTCCTTTAAATCCTTGAGTAAAGTTGGCCACCAGAATTGCCGGCGAACAAGGTGTAAAGTTTTTACGTAGCCAAAGTGTCCAGCTAGCTTGTCATCGTGGCAGCGCTGGAGGATGGGTTTTCGCATTGCCTCGGGGATATAGAGACGATCGTTGCGCCAGGCAAAACCATCGGTGAAAGTTAAAATGTGTCTATTGGTTTGCAACCAAGTATCTGTTTTAAGGTGGGAAAGCAACTGTTGTTGCAAATCGGAAGGAATTGACAAGTGTGGCGAGCGGCTGGAAGGCAAAGCGGCTGGAGGCTGATTTGATTGCGCTCGGGTCTGGCTGCGAGTTACTGCCGCCAAACTTAATTGTTTGTCGGTCCAGACGGTACCTTGGACCGTTGGCCCTGGGCCAGCATCTTGGGGTCTGCGCGAGAGTGCATCAGCTAAAAAGTTTTTCTTGCCTGGTATAAATTTAAGGGTGAAGTCGAAGCGGCTGAAAAACTCAGCCCAGCGAAGCTGTTTGGGACTGAGTTTTCGACTGGTGCTTAGAGCTTCCAGGTTTTTATGGTCAGTCCAGACTTCAAAAGGGATTGAAGTGCCTTCCAATAGGTGTCGCCATGTTTCTAAAGCCGTTTTTACAGCAAAAGCCTCTTTTTCCCAAACGTGCCATCTTCTCTCTGTTTCAGTGAATTTGCGAGAGAGGTAGGCACAGGGTTTTAAAGCGCCAGATTGGTCAGCTTGTAGCAGAATTGCTCCTATGGAAAAATCAGAAGCGTCGACTTGTAGAACGAAAGGTTTAGAGGGGTTTGGATGCTGTAAAATTGGTTCTGTGGTAAAGATTTGTTTGAGCGCTTCGAACGCTTGCTGACAGGCTGGAGTCCATTTAAGGAGTGCGCCTGGGTTCTTCGAACGTCGCGTATCCCCCTGTCCTTTAGTTTTTAACAGTTCAGTAAGGGGGAGGGCGATTTCTGCAAAATTTTGGGCGAATGCCCGATAGAAATTAGAGAATCCAAGGAAACTTTGTAATTGTCTCCTGGTACGGGGAGGCTCCCATGCTACAATAGCTTCTACTTTTGCAGGGTCCATTTCAATGCCCTGAGCTGAAATTCGGTACCCTAGGTAATCAATTTGCGACTGATGAAATGCACATTTTGACAATTTTGCGTACAACTCTGCCTTTTTCAACTTAGCCAGTACCTGACGCACCAAGTGGATATGTTCTGACATGGTTTCAGTATAAATCAATACATCATCCAAATATACCAGTACGCCCTTAAATAGGTGGTCATGCAAGACCTCATTGATTAGTTGCATAAAAACCCCAGGTGCCCCAGACAAACCGAATGGTAAGACTTTATATTGGAAAGCCCCAAGAGGACAGTTAAAGGCGGTTTTCCACTCATCTCCTTTCCTTATGCGAATGCGAAAATAAGCTTCTCTCAAATCCAGTTTTGAGAAAATTTTGCCCCTGGCCAGATGTGATAACATATCTTTGATCAGGGGCAAAGGATATTTATTTAATATTGAGACCGCATTGAGCCCGCGGAAATCGGTACAAAGCCTTAATGACCCATCCTTTTTTGGCCGAAATAGGACAGGAGCTCCTACCGGGGAATTTGCCGGCTCAATGAAACCCCTAGCCAGGTTTTTGTCGATGAACTCCCTTAGCGTGGTAAGCTCTTTGGGAGACATGGGGTATATTTTTGGGTGAGGCAATTTTACATTTGGTAAAAATTCAATGGCACAGTCCGTTTTTCGGTGGGGTGGTAAGCGATCCGCTTCCTTTTCCCCAAATACTTCAGCAAAATCCTGATACTGATTGGGTAGTCCCTCAAGAGGTTGAAGCGTTTGCACAGTGGTATACGCTACCCCTCCACCCTCCATGTCCTCCAGTAGGTCCTTTTCGGGTACTTTGTAAAATCCATCTGCAAACGTCACAGTTCTATGTAGCCAGTTGATGAAAGGGTTTTGTTGCACAAACCAAGGCATCCCCAAGATTACCAGAGGACCCCCCACTGGAGCTACCACAAATGGCAGCTTTTCCTGATGGGAGCCCATCTGCAAGGCGACCAGTCCCGTGGAAAGATTGACTGCTTTCCCTCCCGCCATAGTTCCATCCAATTGGGTGAAAATCATGGGTCTTGGCAAAGGGAACGTGGGCAGTTCCAGAGCCGCTACTACATCAGGGTGCATTAGGGAACGGGAGCAACCCGAGTCTAGCATGGCCCACACTTCCACTGTTTTGGTTTTTGAGCTCAGTTTAACTTTAACAGTCAGTGTGGGGAAGTTTCCACTCACCGAATCATGGTTACGCCCGGTTTCTTCCACCTGCCCTAGGGCGCCCTTCAGGGCAGGTGGTAGGCTTTTCCCGCCGGCTGCTCGAACTGCAACTCTTCCTCCTCTTCCCCGAAGGGTAGGTCGGGGGGGTCCAGTTCCGCGAGGGCTGCCTTCAGTTTTCGCGGTGGCACAGGAGCAGACGTCTTTACCGTGGGTTTCGTCTGTCGTTCCTCTGGACGGCGTCTCGGGCACGACGTGGCTCGGTGCCCTTCTTTCCCACATCGGAGGCACTGACCCTTGGAGAACCGTTGTTCCCTCTCTTCTTCCCAGGTTTTCGGTTTGGGGCGGCTGGCAAGTCCAGATGTGCGCGCCCCTCTAGCGAGACGTGTTTGTCTAAGCTCTTTGGTATGGGCATAGGTTCGTAGGGCATTTTCTGCGCTTCCTGCCAACTGAATCCACCCATATAGCGTTTTAGGGTCATCTCTGCCCAGAGCCCATCGAAGGATTTCGGGTTCAAGCCCCTGCTTGAACAATTCGATGATTGTTGGCTCGGACCAGTCTTCCACTTTTCCTGCCAAAGCTTTAAACTCCAACGCATATTTGGCAACTGAGAGGGACCCTTGGTAGATTTTCCGCAGGTCATTTTTGGCCGTTTCTTGAGCTAAGGGGTCTTCGAAATGCTCCTTAAGTGCCCACAAAAAGTCATCGAAGTCCTCTAACTCAGTTGCCTCAGCTTGGCATAGTTGCACATACCAATCCGCTGCCTTTCCTCTCAGCTTGTTGGCAATGAAATTGACCTTGCCATGTTCAGACCGAAAGTTTCGACCCCAATCTTCTATGTAGTGCTTGGCATTGGTAATAAAGAAGGAGAGCGTTGTGGGATCCCCATCGAACTTCACTCCAAATGGTGGGAAGGTTCTTGCCGGCTCAGCTGGCTGTGGCGGTGCCGCGAATGTCAGCGTGCGCCGAGCCCCCATGGGTGGTCGATCCCTAGGAGGTCTTGCCTCTCGCTCCCCCCCTTGACGGTCTGATTGAATCTTGCTTCTCCCCCGGGTCGACATGGTACTATGCCTGGGGTACTGTGACGGCTCTTCTTCCCAATCTTCCGGGGTGGGCTCTGCCTCTCTGGGTAGATCCTCTTTGGGTAGATCCTTGAGGATCGTCACTATTAAATCCATTTTATCTTCTAATGCCCTCATACGGGCCGGAGTGACCGGCTCCTCCGAGGGTTGGTTGGTTACCACCACCCGCGGTGACAAGGGGACTTCATGCTCCCAGGTCAATTGTGGAGACCCCCTCCCCTGTGCTCTTTCCATGACAGTTCTATGTTCACTCCTGAGACTCTCCTGCATGGATATCAGCAGCTCGTCCAATTGGATATCTCGCAACTCCCGACGTGCTGCTCTTTGCGCTCTCGAAGTTAGCACTGGCCGACTTTTGGCCGCCTCCCGCTCTTCTTCGCTTCCCTCACTTGCGCGAAGTTGAGGTTCTGTCATCGCTAGCGTTCCCTCTTATCCAATGATTGGATGGGGCTAGCGGAAAATGGATAAAATGATTCTCAGCTTTATGTAACGATTGCCTAAACCCAAATACTCAGTCTCACAAGCTCGGGCTTAAAGATAACTGATTTATTAAAGGAATAGTATGCAAATACAGAGAAAGCTGAGAATGAGCAAAAGCGCGCCAAATACAAACTTAAAAGCTTTGCTTGTAAGCAGATCCCGCCCCATCGCCCGTCAGGACGCTCCCCCTTCCAGGTGCTAGAAGCCGTTAGACGCACCTGGGAAAGTAACCTTGAACAGGAGCGCAAACCCAAACATGCATTCCAAGCCCTCCAAACAACGGAGGGCGAAGGAATGGAAAAACCCCGGGCGAAGGAACACGGAACAGAAAAAGACATGTGAAACGTTACAATGTTAACCAGACATTGGAATGAGAACATGACAGTATCCCATTGCAGTACTGTGAATTATTCTTTGTACTTGAACATAAATGTTGCAGTAATTCTGATCTTACTTACCATTGCTATTCAACAGGAAATATTAGGGTTTCTGTTACCTAAATTCTGGTATCTTTTTCTTTCTAGGATGGGCACTGTATGATTCCTATTTCCCTGGAGATTCAGGTGATATGGGCTAATGTGGGCCTCTTATCTAATCCACAAGCTCAAGTGTTGGGTGCACGGTATTATTATCTCTGCAGGCCTCTGAAGGTTAGTTACAGATAATGCTGAATTCAAAAGTCTGGCTAAACCAGGATTTGTTTAACCACAATTTGTTAAATAAGTAAAAGTGCGCTGAGTTCACATGTTAAGCAAAATGAAACAAACTGTATTATAGCTTAACATGTTGTATGTCTTAAGGTTGTTATCTCATTTTATTTGGGTATGTCTTAAGGTTGTTATCTCATTTTATTTGGGTAGTTCTGAGCTAATGCAAAATCTAGTTCAGTGTTAAATATATAAGGCATAAGGACATTTGGGTTTATGTGGCTTTATGTGGTGGAATAGGTAACCAAAAATGTTTACTCTTAAATTTGAATTAACCAGAATTTCTTCTTACATCAAAACGTGAAAAATTCTCTCACTTTAAGCTCTAGTTAAATCAAGTAGTTAAAATCCATCTGTATGAGATTATCTTGATTCGTTCATGAATTAGCATTTACACTTATTAGATTATCTGAATTCAGATGTAACAGGGAATTCTGGTTTTAAAACTAGAGGATGCTTTATTTCATCAAAGGAGAAGGAGTAAGATGAAAAGCATGTGTATATTTGAATTCAGGACTTACTACAGCTTATGTATAGAAGATTAAAAGTGCTGAGGGTCTGAAGTGCTTATTAAATTTCATTCTTGTTTTAAGGAAGGAAAATTACGATAATAATGACAGAGGTTCTAATATTTACAATAAGTATTAAATAAAACTGTAGTGCCTTCAAGTCATTCTTGACTCCTAGCAATTGCCTAGACAAGTCCCTGCAGTTTTCTTGGCAAGATTTTCAGAAGTGGCTTGCCATTTCCTTCTTCCTAGGGCTGAGAGAGAGTGACTGGCCCAAAGTCACCAAGCTGGCTTTGTGCCTAAATAGACACAATGGGGATATCATTGGTGAAATCCAATCCAGAAGATTATAAATTATATTATTGGAAAAAGCTCTGTATCTATAGGGTCTAAGTGAATCTGCTCTTTTGGCAGAGCGTTATAGTTTTTAAAAAGTCTTATTTCTTATGTAGTGTAGAGCTATCTGTTGTTACTTAATGACTTATGAAGGTAGCAACACAAAGGCCCTTGGAGACAGAAAGTCCTGGGAAGTCAGAAAGTCTAGAATCTAGATGGTCTCTAGGTTCTGTGTATATCCCTTCTGCTTCCGTTTTGCTTATGTGGTGAAGAAGGTGATGATAAGAATTCTAGAATGATTTACCATGTTCTGTACCAATTCCTTTGTTATAAAATATCCTGCCTAGGCAACAGAAAGAATATTTGTGACACACAGCTTCTTTTTTATAATCCAAATCGCTCAACAAATGGCACAGGTCTTCTCTTAAATGTTCTGTTCCTTTTAAGCTGAAGGAAACAAACAATAGTCTTGAATTATAACTAGTTCAGTAAGAAATGGAACAGTCTTATCCTACATTTTGTTCCTATCCATTTCTCTATATTCTTTCCTCAAGTCACTGGATATAAGATAACAACTAAATAATGTTCTATATTGTTTTTTCTTTCAGTCTCTGGGTATATATATGAACAAATTGTCTTTGACAAGTACAGTTACCTTCACAGATATTACCAAATGGCCAGAGTCACCACGTGGTCAACCTGAAGTTTATAGGAAATTTCCATTTGATTTCTTCTTCCCTTTTAAAATGGCACTGAATGGAGCTGTGAGTAGTTCATGCAACATATCAGGTACTTTGCTGATGTCTTTAATGCTTTATGGAATATTTGCAAGCTGAAGATACAGCCTTCTAATACAGAAAAAGAGTAGCATTTCGTGTAACACGAAATAAAAAACGGTTGCATGGTGAGTAATAGAATGTTTAAGAGACTGACTAACTTTCTAAAGGAGGGACCACTACAACATCTATGTGTCAGATGACTGAGATGCTTTTCAACCAGTCTCAGAGGTTGCATAAATGAATATGTGAACATGTTGAAAAACCAATAGTCCATAATGAGTTCATCATATATATGGCATGCATAACATTTAATGTTTAGCCCCTGATAGCAAGTGCAAGCAATTATTCCATAAGTGATTGCTATATCTGTTTATGGATGAGCTTTGTGTGACAGGCCTGCTATCAGCCTAGAGAATGTAAGAGACGGGTTCCAAAGTGATAATGGCAGAGGTTCTTTTCGTGTTCTGAAACTTCTGAATTCCTGTCTTCTGTGCAACCCCTTGTCTTTCTTCTCCGGCATAAAGGTGCTCTAGCTCAGGACCAGACATCTTTAGATTTCAAGCGAGAAAAAGCTCCCTTAATCATGAAAAGATACTTTTTCAAGATGAACTATATCTAAGTATGAAGTATCCTGTAATCTTCAGTATTTCTTTCTTTTTTTTTCCTGTTAGGAATACAATTGAGACATATGATAAAAACTTCATAGGTATTATTTAAAGGCTAATCTCCTTTTAATTAAATAATGTTCATGCTGTTGTTGCTGTGACTGTTTATAATACTAGTTCTTCGCTCATAGGATGTTCCAGTCCTTCCTAAAAGAGTGAACCTGAGACATGATAACTAAAGCTATAATATAAGAATATATATCTGCCTTAATACCAGAATCACTGTATAAATTGAAGTGATTTAATGCATATGACATTAATTATAATATTTAAATATACTGTAAGTATTTGGTAAGAACTGGGAATTTTATGAGTGTTGTAATCTATGGAGATTTCCACTGTCATGTATTACAAATATAATACAAATACAAGCTTTGCAATGGTAGCACTTAGTGGATGTGACAAATTGTCATTGATTATTGTAGTTTCATGCAGTGATAAAAATTCCAGCATGCTTTCTTTCAGTAATTACACTTTGAATTTCCCTTTGCTCAAGCAATTGGACTGGAACAGATTTCAGGGTTGTAGGGGAAAAGAAGTTCCTGATGCACTGGATTTAGTAAATTTGGATTTAGCCTTTTTTTTTTGTCTTGTATCTTAATTATCTATTCTCATATACATATTGTTCAGCTTTTTTACTTGAAAAAGTTCGTAACATATCCATGATGATCAGCTGGAAAGAGAATACTTTCAAACCTCCAGCTACCATTTCAGAAACTCTTTTAATCCTATAGTAGACAAATACAGTGACCTTCTACCTTGTCAGCTTTAAAATAAGGACATTGTATGAAAAATTAGTTTCAGAGTCCAAATAGGAGAGCTAGCAATTTATGACTTTCCAGTTGGAATGTGTTATGATAGTGCTTGGCCAAATGCCTGGCTTCTCTGTTTTCAAGACACATGGGGTTGTAGCGGAAGTATTGCTGGAGTACTTGTTCTCATCAGCTGTGTTCTCACGTTTGCTTTTTCACAAGCCCAAACAAACCACATTTCACTTAATATGATGCTCTAGTTCACAACACACTAAGACATGTGGTATGTTTGCTTTGGCTTAGCCACTGCAGTTTGTAATCCATGGTATAACTCATGGCTTTAGCATATTATTCAAATGCAACAGAAATTTATACCAAATAGGCTGCTTTTCCAGATGGTAAGAACTAAAGCAGTTTCTCTTGAGCACACATGAACCAACTATTTCTTTGATGAAACATCATTGAGCATATTATAAATAATGTGCATGGTCTACATCTAATCTCAAACCTAATCTTTTGGGATACTGTGGGTGAAAGATTCTGCCTTGTCACAAAGATATTGAGGCCTATCTGCATAATCACACTTAGTGTATTTCAACTGGTTTTTCATATACAGTCTTTTCTTAAGTCCTGTGTAATGTGGGCCAAAGAATGGATCAAGAGTACAGAATGTTATTTCATTATTAAAGCTAAGAAAGATTTAACCCTTTTGGATGGATATCTGTCTGTAAGGCAAAGCTGCTATGAGCTTCCAACAAGAGAGATCAAAATAAATAAAACATCCCTGTGTACCACCATTAGAAAGGTTATAAAATAGGAGATACCTTATTTCAGCATGTATCAACTTATTTCGAGGTATGGAAATGAAAAGTGAAATTTCAGAACTAATTATGTAAATTGATGGAATTCTGTACTGTTAAAAATTATTTTTCTTCCTTAAAAAGTGTTTTTCCTATGTTTTCTTGGGGTGCTCAGCATAGCACTCAGAGTTAGTTCCCTCTCATGTGTAGTGAGTGTGCATTGTGGCTCAAGATTTCTATCACCAAATTACATATCGGATAACATGGCAATATAGGTTTTTTTTTAACATTGTTTAAGGAAAGCAATAAACCAAATCAATCTTTATTACAACATTTTCAATATCTTCAAAAATTCTAAACTTGATTGGAATTTTAACCTGTATCTTACCAACTGTTTTAGATTTTAGAAAGTGATTTTTGAAAACAAAATTGGATTGAAATTTCAGTTTAGGATGATTAATTGGTGCTGATGAAAATAATTTGTTACTTGGTCTGCACTTTTTGTAAGCATTTCAATTAAAATATATATTTTTAAAAACTATCCTGCCTTTCTATCACAACTCTCAAAATAATTACTTTTGTGTGAAGTTGTTCTGCCAAGTGTCCAAGCAGTGATCAGGTGCTCAGACAATTGGTTCTTTTAGATCCAGAGACAATAAGCATGCCAATGGATAAAGAAACAATAAGCTTTATTATAAACTTAAGCAAAGAGATTTAAACAGAAACACAGTTCAAACAGAAACACAATTTAGGCAGATTAAACAAAAGCATAAAAGCATAGCATAAAGAAAGGAAATCATAACATACCAAAGCAAGGTGAAACCTTATTCCCTTCAGCTGCCAGGAGCCTCCTGACCAAGGCAGCAGGAATACCCCAGGACAGCTTAATTCCATAGCATCCAGCATGCAGGGTCTTTGCAGAAGCTCCCCAAAACAAAGACAGTCGTAAGGGTTTTTATCAAAGTCTGGTCCTCAAACCTCATGACTCTGTTTCCATGGTTGCAGGCTGCGAAACCCAACCTTGACTGGGACAGTTCCCAGGGTCTGGAGCACCTGTTTCCAAGAGTCAGGGGAGCTGTACAGATAAGCTACAACTTAACAAACTTTTCTCTCCCCCCACCCCCCATTCCAAAAAGAGATAGAAAACAAGCCAGCTAAACATTAGCATAACTCAAAATAAACTCTAATCTTCATGTGAGGAAGAAAGTCAAAGTATGTCACAAACTGCTCGAGATAACAATGGTCTTCCATGTTGCCACTATGCTCCACACCTGGCATATTTTAATCTTTTCCTCACACCCTTATAAATTCCATGTCTCCAAGTAATAAATTGTACATTTGTATATAAGCGCTCAACTTTAATATTCAGAATACACATCAGTATTAACAAAATACAAATAGCTATTACAAAAGCAATTACTGGGTGCCAGGCCAAATTTAAACTGTTGATCATAGTTGGGCTCCATCCTGAAAAAAATATCCCACCAATGATGGGTGGTTAAATCCTCAATATCTTGAATAACTATCCAATTTAGCATGTTCATGCTTAATTTTTAACATCATTCCTTTATCAGTTTTGGATAGGGCTTGCAATTGAGATTGAACCTGATTACTTTTCCATATCAATTGAGCTATTAAGCTGATATTAAATCCTGTGGGAAGTGTAAAGTTCCATTCTTCAGCCTCCCAGCCTAGAGTTTTTGGTTCATACTTAATTGCTGCATAATACCCAGTGGTAGTGCAAATTTGGGATACATTACATTGACATTCTCTAACAGGTAGGTGAGATAAACTTCCGTCCTCCCAATAAACTGGGTCTAGTGATACTACACAGACATACCCTCTACCATTATCAATGATCCTAGGAGCATCATCATTTAACTGAACCCATAGACATGTAGCACTGCTAAAAGTATAAACACATGGTTTAAATGGAATAGTAAGGGTTGGGCAAAGCCATCTTTGAAAGCCCCATTGTTCACATTGGGTGGTCATATAAAAGGATTCCTCTGTGGCTAATCATGAATTAAAGTGAGGTATCCACAAATGATTAGTAATTATATCAGGGAGTAGAAGATATGGATAGGCAACTATAGTTGCTCCTTTGATTATGACTTTAACTGAAAATTTTAGCACTGGATATTGTTTTTCAAACCAGGTTACTTTAATCCATTCCCATTTACATCAGTTTCTTTAATTATAGCTTTCCACTTATTAACTTCTCCATTAAACCAACCTTGGGTGTCATGTTTCTTTTTTTGTTTTAATTTTATTGAGTTTAAAGCAAAGATGAAAACTACAAAAAAGAAAAAAACTACAAAAAGAAAAAAACTAAGTGAGAAACACAAGAAAAAAGAATTTTTGAAGATTACGTAGAAAGGTGACTTCCGACTTTCAACAGGAAGAATATACAGCAATTTCCCTAATCCTCCCCCTTATATAAAGAATATATATACAGTGCATTCGGAAAGTATTCAGACCCCCTTCACTTTTTCCAACCTTCAGTGCACCTGATACTACAATCATTCAAATTCATTTTTTGTCTCATCAATCTACACTCAGTACCCCATAATGACAAAATGAAAACAGAATTTTAGAAATGTCTGTAAATGTCATGAGTAAGGATGGCGAGCAGGGGGCTCCCATCCAGGCTGTAAAGCGCATGCGTAGTACTGAGGAATTAGGTAGCCATTCAAAGAGACACAGATCGGGCCCACCTTAGCCTTTGGGGTTTATATGCCTGGGTTTTTCCCACGCTTCTTCAGTTTGTTAGGATTTTCTGTTTATGTAGCAGTAATAAAACACTAGAGACCTATTCCTTGTCTCAGCGTGGTTCCTGGCTGTTAGGACATCAATCCTAACAAACTCCTACTCCCATCGAAAGAGGGAGGAACAAAGAAATTGAAGGGGAGACATTTGGAAATGTCTTCAGAAAACCAAGAAATTCGGCTCACCATCCAACAATTAGCAGCAGCCCTGCAACAACACCAACAACAGGTAGATCTACAGGTCAACACATCACAAGCTGCCATGCTACAGCAGTTACAACAACCAGCTCCAATTAACCCACAACCAGCGCCAGCAGAAGCAGCAGCAGCTCCGCCAGTAGTCTTGAGATCCCAGGGCAGTCTACCAGAGAAGTTTGGAGGAGAAGTGGGACAGTTGAGAACCTTTCTCACACAGTGAACAATGTTTTTTGACAGCAGACCGGCAGAGTTTCCCACAGACAGAACCAGAGTCACCTTCATCCTAAGTCTGCTAAAGGGACCAGCCGCCAAATGGGCTATTCCCATGGTGGAGAACAACGACCCAATTCTCAATGACTACCAGAACTTTTTGGCAGGGTTCTGAGCATACTTTGACGACCCGATCAGAGAGGTCACTGCCAGCCGGGAAATTCGGAAGCTCAAGCAAGGTAACAAGAGGGTGGGAATCTACATTGCTGATTTCAAGTTGTTAGCAGGAGATCTGGACTGGAATGAGAGTGCATTAAAAGACCAATTCAAACGGGCTGGATGAAGAAATTAAGAATGAATTAGTGCGCCAGGGAACACCAGCTAACCTAGAAGCCTTATATCAGTTGTCTGTGGTCATAGATGCCAGGCTAGAAGAGCTCAGACAGATGCAGCCGGGGAGAAACAGGGCCCTCAGAGCGCTTCCAGGATTTCCAGCTCTCTCCGTAGCATCTACTCAGGACCAGAGGAGCCGATGCAGATCGGGGCGAGCAGGAGGCTTATTTCCGAGGCTGAGAGGCAGAGAAGGAGAGAGAGAGCCCTCTGTTTTTACTGCGGAGCCCAGGGGCACATGGTGAGAGCTTGCCCAGTGAGAAGCCAAGCAACTTCAGTAAGACCCCCAGGGCAAGCAGCTGAAACAAGAGCCATCTCCGCCTCTGCTTCCAACCAGGGAAACTCCGTCGGTCTCCCATAAAGAGCTCAGCAGGAAGACCATCAATCAATTAAGGAGGGCTCATTCTGAGGATTCCAGGCAATCCTTTTACTACTTACCAGTAATAATGCACATCAACCCAGAGCACCAGGTCAAGCTAGAGGCCCTCGTGGATTCCGGAGCTTCAACCAATTTTATTGATGTGCAGACCATACAAGACTTCAACATCCTGACCATAGAATTGCCATGTCCCATAGAAGTGGAGACCATTGACGGCCAGCCCCTCAAGGCAGGGCCGATTAGAAGGTTCACAGAACCGGTGCAACTGACAACGGGAGACCACACTGAGTGGATCCAGCTTTATGTTACTGCATCGCTTAATGTGCCTGTAATCCTAGGCATGCCTTGGCTGAGGATCCACAACCCATTGCTGAACTGGACTACGGGAGCAATCTCCTTCCCAGCTAAGGAATGCCAGCACCACAAGATTCAAGCCACTCTCCGCTCTCCAGCAACCAACGCAGCCACGGAAGCAGGGGGGGTCCAGTTGCCAGCCAAGTATGCAGATTTCGCAGACGTTTTCAGCGAACAAGAGGCCACAGCACTACCCCCCATAGGGACTGTGATTGCACCATTGAGTTGATACCAGGAGCCAGGATTCCAGCAAGGAAACAATATCCCATGTCTCCCAAGGAACTAGCCACCTTAAAGGATTACTTGGACTCTAATCTCCAAAAGGGGTTCATCCGACCATCTACTTCCCCAGCGTCTGCTCCTACCTTCTTTGTACCAAAGAAGCCTGACCCGTTGGCACCTGCAAACCAGGAGACACCCATGAGAGTGGTCCACGATTTCAGTTTTTTAAATAAACTCACAAAAAAAGAAACTTACCCACTGCCTCTAATATCTGATCTGCTGGATCGCTTACAGAAAGCACGCATTTTTACCAGGTTGGATCTCAGGAATGCGTACAATCTGATCCGGATGAAAGAGGGGCACGAATATCTAACTGCCTTCGACACCAGGTTTGGTAAATTTGAGTACCTTGTTTTGCCCTTTGGCTTGTCTAATGCAGGAGCCATATTTTCCCGATTTATGAATCAAATTTTCTCTGATTTACTAGATAAGTATCTGGTCATTTATCTAGATGACATATTAATTTTCTCTGAGGATGCTACAATTCATGTAACCCATGTACGTAATGTCTTACAAAGACAGAGAGAGAACAAGCTATTCGCCAAGCTAGAGAAGTGTGCCTTTGATTTAACTGAATTACATTTCCTGGGCTATAAGGTATCAACAGAAGGCATATCCATGGATCCTTCTAAGGTCCAGGCAATTCTCTCTTGGCCACCTCCCCGAAATGTTAAAGAAGTACAAAGATATCTAGAATTTTGCAATTTCTACAGGCGGTTCATAAAAAACTTTAGTGACAGGGCTAGACCCCTCACACAGCTTTTGAAGAAAGGATCAAAATTCATTTGGGGGGAGAGAGAGCAAGCAGCCTTCCAAGAATTTAAGCAACGCTTTGCATCCCAGCCGCTGTTAAGACACCCTGATCCCACGAAGCAATTCATAATGCATTCAGATGCTTCCGATATTGCCATTGGGGCGGTGTTATTGCAATATACAAACAAAACCGAGAATACATTGCTTGGCGTTCCATGTAGTCATGCTAGCCACATGACCACGGAAGTGTCTACGGACAAACGCCGGCTCTTCGGCTTTGAAACGGAGATGAGCACCGCCCCCTAGAGTCAGACACGACTGGACTTAATGTCAAGGGAAACCTTTACCTTTACTATAATTAATAATACTACAGCAATCTTAATCCTATTAAACCTAAAAACCAAGCAATTATTATTATACCTTATGAATACCTTGTAAGTCTTACAAATTAAACGAAACTTAAGAAAAATCAAATAAATCTTAATCCAAATAATTAAAGAGAAATGAAATCATAAAAGCCTCATTAGCAATCCAATTACACGTTCTTAATTTTACCTCACCTCAAAGTATACCAAAGCATTTACATATCTCCCTATTACACCCAAGGCATTTTTCTTGCAAAAATCAAACAGCCCAACTGCCCCCCCGGGGTGTCATGTTCCAATTTCATATTTCCCAATTGCAATAAAGTACATTTTGTTATCATGGAAAACATATGTCCTTGATTTGTTAACTTTGATAACATAGGAAGTTAAATTGAAGTATTCCATCATTACTTCTATATTTTGATGTAATACATTTGCTTCTTGCAATACTTGTTTCTCTGTAATATAACTCATTACCTTAATGTGATGACCTAAAAATGCTTATTTTCTAAAGCCTCTCTGTCTATTGAGTTAATAACCCCTGTGCCAGTACCAAGAATTGCCCACACGGCCGCATTCTGGACCAGCTGTAGCTTCTGGATACTCTTCAAGGGTAGCCCGATGTAGAGTGCATTGCAATAGTCTATATGGGAGATGGCCAGGGCATGAGTGACTGTTTGGAGGGCTTTCTGATCGAGGAAAGTGCGTTAACTAGCACACAACATGAAGCTGTGCAAAGGCCCTCCTGGCCACGACCACCACCTGCTCTTCGAGCAGGAGTCGTGAGTCCAGAAGGACCTCCAAGTTATGCATTGGGTCTGACTGGGGCAGTGCAATCCCACCCAGAGCATGGTCTGGCATCTGATAAATTTTCCAGATTCATTTCTTCTCCAACTGCTATGTCCACATTAGGGGCTATCCATAATCCTGCCCAGTCTGGCCAATTTATCAGTTGTATGTACACTAAGACAGGTTTCTCATACAATGGTCCTCGAGCCAGGACTACAAGCCCCCAAGGGCCCTTCCACCTAGTGATCCACAGTGGGGTATTATGCTTAGATGCTTTCCATTGACAGGTTTGTGAGCTCTATCTATTAGCTGTATTCACAAAATGTAACCAATTTGGCTCTTCTAACTTTCAGGTGGTGTTTGCGTGAGGATTTTTATATGACAATCTTTTAGCTTTAGCTAGTGTTTTATGTATGTATGTTTATATGTATGTTTGCCCACTACATACTGTAGCTGAGTACAACAAAACATCTACACTTACACAATAAAACTGTTGAACATGCAACAGTTATACAAAGAAACATCAAAACTCTTTTCTATCACACTTCCATCCTGAAAACACTTTATTAAGCTCCTCTAGCAATTTCTGGGTATACGACGGCATTGTTCTGCTTTCTTGAACTGTGGATGCAGGATGAACAAACAACATTCCTGCTTAATGGCACACATTCCTCTTTGAGCAGCCATTAGCACATCCAGGTTCCCAATTTACTGCTGGTAGGACATCAGTGGTAGTGTTCAAGGACTCTAAAAGGAAATCTAAAAATTCATATACTTTAATCATAATGTTTCACTTTAACAAAGGGTATTAAAGATAGCCCATAATCCCAGTTTCCAAAAACATTGCTTTTTTGTTATCCTTTCTGTCATAAAATTTTTTACCACCATCATAAAAACGTATTGTTGGTTAAATAAGATAAAGAAACTTACTTTAACTTTTTTTCTGAAAAGGTCTAATTGATAATATTAATAAAGACTCTATATGCAATACAAAGCCACAGTGCCAGTGTATTGGTAAAGCAGGACAAATAATGATTATTTATTGAGGCATACTTATGTTAGATGTCTTTGTTACCCCAATGATCTGCAAAAGCCACTGCAACCCAAGATACACTGTAGGCTCAAAAGGGTGCTCATCTAGGAGATAGAAAATAGTTAGAAACAAAGACAGATTTATTGTTAGCACTTTTACCTTTGCCAGCTTGCCATACCAAACTTTTTTCTTGGGGATGTAGATCCACTCTAACCCTTTAAGGTGTTATCTTTTGGCATTTATCTATTTTTTGCTGGGCAAATCATAGGTATTACAAAATTAGCTGGGCAATTCGATTTTCTTCTCTCAATAGACACACTGCTGTCCCTCCATTACGTAGGGCAGCCTGAAGTTTTCCTCTGTAATCTGGGTCTGTTACACTCTGCTTAACACCTGGATTCCCTTTACAGTCATAGACCTGAGGGCAATCCAGCTATCAATTTGTGGTGCAGCTATGACCACAGATCTAGAGGTATAGAGATCTAGCCCAATTGCTTTTTGAGTGCCCCTAATAGGCATTAGTACATTAAAACCAAAGTAGGGACTTCAAGGGATATTCAAATCATTTGCAAAAGATCCCCTAATGCAGTTGCTTAGTTCACCAACTGCCTCCCCCAGCCATTTAACATTTTCCAGAGGGGCTATTGGAAGAGTGGGTTCATTATCAACCTTTTCCAAAATGTGACCAGTCTCCAAATTACCATTTGTTCAATGCTTAATGGTGATAAATTTACCATACTTTTCATTGTAAAGTTTTTTTTTTATCAAAGTAGAGGTTTGCGCTGACCTCAACTTCATATTTTCTTGTTTTAGAATCACTTATCCACCCCTTTATTTACGAGTTTGTATAAGGAGTGAAGTGTTTATGCTAAGTGTGGGAGGATCCCAGCACTCTTGAAAATCTGCTGAAACTCCTTCACTGTTTGGGGAAGGGGAAAATTTTGTACCTTATCACCCATGGTGTGGGGCAAAATCCATGTCCTTTCTGACCATATGACTCCTAAAAATGTTTATAGGTCAGTTGAACACTTCTGCAGTAAAGATAAATCATCAAAGATTAACATTATCACAATAATACATGCCTCCATATCCTGACAGGGCAGGGCTGAATGCAAACAACCTTGGTGCAAAAGCAGTCCCCATTTTTTCACAAAGCATATTTAAAATTAGTGAAAGCATTGACAGTTTTACCATTAGCCACTAGAGAACTAGGATCAAAATCAAAAGTTTCACTCTCTGGGCAGA
This sequence comes from Candoia aspera, assembly GCF_035149785.1. Lineage (NCBI taxonomy): Eukaryota > Metazoa > Chordata > Lepidosauria > Squamata > Candoiidae > Candoia > Candoia aspera. The sequence continues at coordinate 45,659,163 of NC_086158.1, read as the reverse complement.
AGTTTCAGGAGACAAAGGTTAATTCCATTACTTCCCATTGAATGACATAGTCTGCCTTGCTGCTTTCTAAAATGCAAGCCAACTTAGTATCATCCAGTGGTTGTTTGTTTATTGAGCGCAGCATAAAGATTTGTACGGGCAGACCAAAGGTCTTTTTCTCAACTCTGTTAGTAAAAAGACAAATTGCTGCTTCACCCCCCTTTTCTGTTTCCACTTGACCAGACACTAGGAGAGGGAAACAGGAATGGTTGTGGTCCTGGCCTCCCTTTCTAAATTAATCATTCTTTAATTCTCAAGAAACTCAGGGTCCAAATCATTTTCCGTTTAGGAAACATCATACAATTCAGCTGCAAAAAACTTTAATACCAATTAATTCCCCACTATCTTCCCAACATTAAAACTTGAAAAGCTGGGAAGGAAAAATCTATGGATTGACATAGGAGTCTATTCAGTATTTGGACTGCTTCCATAGCCAAAAGTTGTTAAAACAAAAAAACAAAATTCAGATAGACCATACCAGTGTCATGAGTACCAGTTGATTTATGTATGTATTTATTTCTCGAATTTTGCTACCACCCATCTCCCCTCCAAGAGGGACTCTGAGCGATTTACAATAAGTTAATCAGTTAAACATTAAAAACAGTAATCATAAATAATACATAAAAGATAACACAATATAATATAAAATAAAAGATAAAAAACCAGATGGCTATAATAGATTGTAAACATGCAGGGAGCATTCTAAGGTGCCAGCCATCCCCAAGAATGACCACCACCCCCTCCATTCCAAGCCCAGCGGCAAAGCCAAGTATTCAGGGACTTCCAGAAGGTCAGGAGGGATGGAGCTCACCTGACCTCTGGTGGCAGGATGTTCCAAAGGGCGGGAAGCACTACAGAGAAGGCCCGCCTCCTGGACCCCACCAATCAAAGTTCTTTTACCGATGGGGTCCATAACTTGCCCTCTCTGCATGAATGGGTGGGACGGGTTGATGTCATGGGGATGAGGCAGTCTCTCAGGTAACCTGGCCCCATGCCATGTAGGGTTTTAAAGGTGATAACCAACACCTTGAATTGGACCCAGAAGCAAACTGGTACCCAGTGCAGCTAACACAGCAAAGGTGTTACATGTACCGATCTTGGGGCACCAAGAATTGCCCACACAGCCGCATTCTGGACCACCTGTAGCTTCTGGGTACTCTTCAAGGGCAACCTGATGTAGAGTGCATTGCAATAGTCTATATGGGAGATGGCCAGGGCATGAGTGACTGTTTGGAGGGCTTTCTGATCGAGGAAAGTGCGTTAACTAGCACACAACACGAAGCTGTGCAAAGGCCCTCCTGGCCACGACTGCCACCTGCTCTTCGAGCAGGAGTCGTGAGTCCAGAAGGACCTCCAAGTTATGCACTGGGTCTGACTGGGGCAGTGCAATCCCACCCAGAACTAGAGATGATAATTTCCCAGATGCAGAGGACCCATTAATCCACAGCCACTCTGTCTTACCAGGGTTCAGCCGAAGCCTGTTGTTCCCCATCCAAGCCCCCACAGCCCCTAGGCACCAAGAGAGGGCAGTCACAATATCACTTACCTCACCTGGGACGGAGATGTATAATTGAGTATCATCAGCATACTGATGATACCTCATCCTGCGGTGATGGATGATCTCACCCAGTAGTTTCATGTAGATGTTAAAAAGGAGTGGAGAGAGAACTGAACCCTGAGGCACCCTACAAAGGAGGGGCCAAGGGTGGGATCTCTCGCTCCCTATCACCGCCATTTGGGACCGGCCCTGGAGGAAGGAGGTGAACCAGCACAAAACCACACTGCCCATCCCCAACTCCCTGAGCCGCCCCCAAAGGATACCATGGTCGATGGTATCAAAAACCACTGAGAGGTCAAGAAGAGCCAAGAGGGATGCACTCCCTCCATCCTGCTCCCGCCAGAGATCATCCGTAAGTGCAACCAATGCTGTTTCTGTCCCATATCTAGGCCTGAAATCTGACTGAAAGGGGTCTAGATAATCCTCCAGCATCCTTTGGAGCTGCAATGCCACCACTTTCTCAACCACCTTCTCAAAAAAGGGGAGGTGGGAAACATGAGGAAAATTGTCCAACACAGTAGGGTCCAGTGATGGTTTCTTGAGGAGGGGGTGCACTAGCGCCTCCTTGAAGGGAGCCGGAAACACCCCCTCTCTCAAGGATGTATTAACCATTGCCTGGGCCCAACCACATGTCAACTCCTGGGCTGCCTTCACCAGCCAGGAGGGGCATGGGTCTAGATGACAAGTGGTGGCATTCACAGTCCAGAGGATCCTGTCCACTTCCTTGGGTCCAACAGGATCAAACTGTTCCCAGATAACTGGGTAAGTACATTCCCTCGGCATCTCCCCAGACTGTGCCTCACACTTGGAAGTCCAACTCAGAATGGATCTGAGCAATTTTATCCTGCAGATGCTCAGAAAACTCCATCTGGCCCTGTAGGTGGGTCACTGCACCCACCTTCTCTATATGGGATCAAGTGATATTAAACAGGGCCCTCAGGCAGTATTCTGCAGATGCAATAAGAGCGGAGAAATATTGACATTTTATTTATTTATTTATCAAATTTGTCACCACCCATCTCCTCCGACCGGAGGGACTCTGGGCGGTTTACAACACAGAATAAATATACAATAAAAACTCAAATAAATACACAGTAAAATTCCAATAAAATCCCATTAAAACCAACTCATTTTGCCACTCATCGCCACAGGGTAGGCCTTAAAGCAGGTCTAGCTTGTGTTCGGTCTGATTCGGTCCTAGTCTTCCTCCAGCGGCCCTCTAGACGTCTCTTAACCCTCTTCAAAACCCTCCTCCATAAACCACGGGGAGTGTCGGGTTGGATGGGGCAAGAGAGGTCACATAGGCGCGATCCTGTCCAAGGCCCCGGCCGCCTCCCTATTCCAGGCTGTGGCCAGGACCTCCACTAGACTGTGCAGTAGATCCTTGGGTATAACCCCCAGCTCCTTCTGAAAGTCCACTGGGTCCATCAATCGCCTGGGGCAGACCGATCAAATAGGTCCCGCCTCCCTGCGAAGTGGGGCAGCATAAGAGAATCTCAGGGCTACCAGGGCATTATGGAATCTCTATCAAACATTGTCCTAAATATTTTTTTTCTTTTTATCATCATGTGCCTGTTTTTTATTTATTTATTTATCATATTTTTATCACCACCCATCTCCCCCACATGGGGGACCATGTTGAGGGACAAATGAAATTTAATAAACTTCTTATAATCCATGTAAAGTTTAAAAGCTAAAACAAATCACCAGCCCTCCTTTTTTCTCTCTGTCTTTTCCAGGAGCCTGTATTAGAGCCAATGCTGGACTCTTGCTGCAAGACAAGGGGTGAGATTGCTGGTAACAACTGGAATGCAAAGCACTCTTGAAGGCAGCATAACAGATAAGCAATGGCAATAAGCAAACCATTGCTTCTCCAAGACTGCCTAGGTCTCCTCAAAAGGAGCAATCACCTCTTCCCAACAGTAACAGCTGTAGGAAAAGACAAGAAACCTTAAAATTCAGATGTTATTCTGATAAAGAGTTTAAAGTCCAGCCTATTTACTACAATCATGTTTACACTAGAGTAGGAAGCAAGCCTCTCCCCACCCCTCAATGTCTAACAGACTAAAAGGAAATTATTTTCAGGGATTCTGCTATTTCCAGGGATCCAAAACTCCCAGGGCCATTAACGTAAGCTGTGGGTCCCTGGAATCTTGCTAGATTTCTATGTACAAGGGTGAATTCAGTTCCTGTGTTCACTAAAGCCATTATTTTTTCTGTTTATCCAATAAATAGCTAATTCAATATACAATCTCTGATCCCCTGGGGTAATAATTGTCTGCCCAGGTGGACTTTGGCCATCCCTTCAGTCTGTAGGAGAGGGATGTTTTCATGTATTCCCAGACAGATACATGTCTCTATCCTCATCCTGAGCTGGTGGAGCAGTTGGGGTTTTCTGCTTCACAAACTGCGTTTTGGGGACAGCTGCTTTCCTTGCAGCTAACAAGTCCTGCTTGCAAACAGCTTACTTTTCCAACTCTGTTCCCACCTCCTTTTGAGAACATTAGGCTGGGGATTTTCTCCTAACCTCTCTTGCTTTTTTGAGGTCAGCCTTGACTCAACCATTGTTGCCAATTCTTTCAGAAGTGGCTTGCCAGTGCCGCCTTCCTAGGGCTGAGAGAAAGTAACTGGCCCAAAGTTACCCAGTTGGATTCCATGCAACAAAGGCAGGACCAGAACACAGTTCACAGTTTCCTGGTTTCTAGCCTGGCACCTTTAATCACTACACCAAACTGGCTCTCCATAAAAAACTGTTAGCCCTTCCCTTCCTGGCTTCAAAAGAAAGGAAAGAAGAACGAAGTACACACATTTGACAGCAACCTGTCATCCCCTTTGCAATGGCAAGGAATTCCAAATGCACACACTATATGATAAACATTACAAAACAAAAGAGCCAGTTTGGTCTAGTGGTTAAGACAACGGGCTAGAAACCAGGAGACTGAGAGTTCTAGTCCTGCCTTAGGCATGAGAGCCAGCTGGGTGACCTTGGGCCAGTCACACTCTCTCAGCCCAACTCACCCCACAGGGTGGTTGTTGTGGGGAAAATAGGAGGAGGAAGGAGTATTGGGTATGTTCGCTGCCTTGAGTTATTTATAAAAATAAAGGCGGGATAGAAAATGAATAAATAAAATAACAAACTTCATCTCTTTTGTTCCTTTGCTAAAATGCCCTCAAATGCATTACTAAGAACAAAATAAAAACAAACACAACAGTAATTAACCAGATTTTTACACATAACATGTGCTCACTGATTTCAAACCACCTAAACTGACAACTTAATCTCCTGCTCCAACTCTTCCTGAAGTTTCTTACTTTCTCCCCCCAGGCTGTGATTTTCATCACCCACCCTTTTCAGGGCCCCCAGCAAAAGCCATCTGGTCTGAGCAACTAGCATTCGCCTGTCAGCTTTTACTGATGCAACTATTAAAATTTCCAGGCACTGCCCAATCTCCACCAGGAACTTGGAAGCCCCCCCCCCCGCCAATCCCTTGAGGTCTCTAACTGGTCAATTGAACTCCAGTATAACGTGGATAGCCAACCCGGGGTGCCTCCCTGAGCCCCATCCACTTCTTCCAGAGGAGCCTGCTGATCTTTAAAAGCAGTCACTTCTTCAGCTTGTTGCTGTATCTTCCTCTGAGTGGCTTCTAATTGTTCCTGCAGTGCAGTAAGAAAGATCCATCCAAATCTCCCCTCTGCCTGCTGCTCCCTATTCTCTCCCACTGCCAATAACTGCATGCATTTTAGCACTTCATTGGGAGTTGAGCCTCCAAAAGCTGCCATCTCAGAATCCCATGCAACTGGTGGGGTTAGCTGGTTCAATATTTGAGCTACTGGCTCCCAGGCTCTTGTGCTGAGCCAACTAGGTATATAGCCCTCGCCATTATCACCTTGCTTAGTAGATTTCCTTTCCCAACACCAGGGCATTGTCACTGGATCCCACCTTCATCACCAATTATGTTCTGCCAAGTGTCCAGGCAGTGATCAGGTGCTCAGATAATTGGTTCCTTTAGATCCAGAGACAATAATTACACCAGTGGATAAAGAAACATTAAGCTTTATTATAAACTTAAGCAAACAAATTTAAACAGTGTCATGGGTTCTTTTTATAACCAAAGGTTGATTGTTCCAGACTCAAAATGATCTCCCAATAAAGCACTGGACACTTAAAGTTTTTATATCACCCCTTATAGGTTTGGCGATGTGTTTTACTTTAAACAAACTATTTACACTAGAAAAGTGTGTTCTGTATGACTATGTGATTAGCTAATATCTACAAAACCTAGCTTAGTACCACTAAACCTATACAACAAGCCAGCTAAACATTAGCATAACTCAAAATAAACTAATCTTTGTGTGAGGGAGAAAATCAAAATATGTCATTTAAACTCCTCAAGATAACAATGGTCTTCCTCATTGCCACTACAGGAGTCATTCTTTATGTTTATAAATTTTAAGTTGGTACATTTTGCTAACTTAATAGCATTAATGCTGGTGAGAGCATTCCCTTCTAGGTATATAGTTTTTCCTTAGTGCAGTATATTCCTTCCATCAAAAGGTAGCATTTATAGTAGCAAGAGGCAGCGTTCTCACATTTAGAAAAAGTGTGGAGTAGTGATATTGGAATAGTAAGATGAAGTGATCACAGATTTTGCCACATTCCCCTTCCTCTCTGTTGTGCATTCAACTCTAAAAATTCATTTTATTTTCGTACAGTAATGCATTCTGAATTATTGTTTCCTGGAGCAGACTTTCTGGTGCATATGGCTCATTTGGTGCAAAAATTCCTAGTCATGTTTAATCAGAAGTCCTGTTTCAGTAGGATTTACTGTATTTCTAAATCATTATTTTTAAGAATGCAGTCCTAGCTGTGTTATGTCTAATGTACCTTAGCTATATTGTTTATATGTGTGGTTCTCATATCTGAGAACTAGCTATTAAAAAACATGTGATTCCTGATTGTAGAATGCATTTCTCTGACTGGGCTTTAGCTGTATAAGAGCACACAATAACAAAGTCCACCTTTGTTGACTTTAGTTGTTTAAGCAGGAGGCCAATTTCCAAATGGGTAACTACTGAGTAGAGGCAGTAAAAGACTTTGTATTTCTAGGTGCAAAGATTACTGCAGATGCTGACTGCAGTCAGGAAATCAGAAGACGTTTAATCCTTGGGAGAAGAGCAATGACAAATCTCGATAAAATAGTTAAGAGTAGAGACATCACACTGACAACAAAGGTCCACATAATTAAAGCAATGGTATTCCCCGTAGTAACATACGGCTGCGAGAGCTGGACCATAAGGAAGGCTGAGAGAAGGAAGATAGATGCTTTGGAACTGTGGTGCTGGTGGAAAATTCTGAGAGTGCCTTGGACTGCAAGAATATCAAACCAGTCCATCCTCCAGGAAATAAACCCAGACTGCTCACTTGAGGGAATGAGATTAAAGGCAAAACTGAAATACTTTGGCCACATAATGAGAAGACAGGACACCCTGGAGAAGATGCTGATGCTAGGGAGAGTGGAAGGCAAAAGGAAGAGGGGCCGGCCAAGGGCAAGATAGATAGATGATATTCTAGAGGTGACGGACTCGTCCCTGGGGTTGCTGGGGGTGTTGACGACTGACAGGAAGTTCTGGTGTGGGCTGGTCCATGAAGTCACGAAGAGTCGGAAGCGACTGAACGAATAAACCACAACGACAAAACTACTGAGTACAGGATGTTTCCTGACCTGCCCATATTTCAAAATAGTCTTGAATGCTTGACTTCCTTTTGTCTAAAAGTAAACCAATATACTGATGGAGCAATAGGATAACATACTGATACTTGGTTTAGAACCAACTTGTCACTTTGTCTTCTTAGTTGTGGGACAGCTGCTGACCATTGGATGGTCATTGCATACTATTTATTTCCAATCCAGACAGTTTCTATTTAACAGGGACTGCCCCTTAATTTGGCTTGAAATAACAGTTTCCAGATGTGGGCACAAAGTCTTAATTTTGTGAAAGAGATAGAGAGGCACAGAATATTTTTTTTAGCTTTACAATCAACTGCATGACTTATCTGTGTTGAGCAAAGTGGAACAGCAGTGAACAGAACAAAGTTTTTAAGTACTGCGACAGTCAGATTCAGTCAAGTGCTTTACAGAAGGGTTTTTGGAAAACTGTACCGTAATAATACACAATCTAAGATCACAGGATTATATGTGGCCCCGGAGACTATTCAAAAGTTGCTACCAAACCGTGATTTTTATTAAGATACACAGGGGATAATTGAATTAACTATAATTTATTTTTTATCCAGACCCCATATATCTTGGGAAATCAGGTCCCTGGCCTGTCCATGACACTTAACCTAAAAAGGGTTGTGCCCTATATTGTAAAATGTAAAATGTACATAATATACATAAAATTGGCACTTTTAGATAGGTGCAGTATGTCTAATGTGTTAGAGTAACAAGAAAGATTATATCCAAAGTACATATCCCAGTCCTGGAAAACAAACATTTATGTATGTATGCATGTATATATGTATTTGTTTATTGAGTTTTGTATCACACAACAATAAAAAATTACTCTTGCCAGTTTACATACACACACTTCTCTCCAAAAATTCACCTAAAATTTCCACAGTACAATTTACTTACTTAATTACTGACTGACTTACTCACTGACGGATTGACTGAACGACTTCCTGACTGACTGACTGACCTACTGTCTTACTGACTTACTCACTCACTCACTGACTGACTGACTGACCTACTGTCTTACTGACTTACTCACTGACTGACTGACTGACTTACTTACTCACTTAATGACTGACTGACTTAGTTACTGACTGACTTACTGACTTACTGGCTTACTAACTTAATGACTGACTGACTGACTGATTTACTGACTTACTGACTCACTCAATGACTGACTGACTTACTACTTACTGACTGACTGACTTTCCTTTATTCCTTTATTCATACATTTTATTTGCAACCTTTGGTTTTAGCAAAATTCATTTAAAATTACAGCAATCCATATCAATACAGCCCTTCCCTTCTGTTAATTGCAGGACTATTTATCAACACTTCCTTCCATATCTTTCTTGCGGCCATTGCAAACAATGCGACTTGATTTGTTACATATTCATTCTCATCAGACAACAAGAAACAATTTTTTTTCCAAATTTGTCTGATTCAATTGGTTTAACAAAGGTATGATAAATCTAGCTCTTGGTTCTTGATATAATCTACAGTGTAATAAATAGTGGGTCAGATCTTCCACCTGTGAGGTGTTACAAATGCATAAACGATGTATAAACAGTAGCCCTTTATATCTCCCATCTAAATAGGCTATGTGAGGTTTTTATTTTAAGGCCTAATTTCAGAAACTCACAGCACAAGCCATGATGGATATGCAAAGTTCTTTATTAGGTCTTTACCTCAGACTGTCAAAGCTGGGTCCACTTCCTCCTGCCTCCCTCCTTTGTCCTCCCGCCTTTTCTTTGTCCCACCCCTTCCTCTGCGTTGACAGCTTGCAGTTGTGAATGGGGTTGCTGCCATCTGCTCTCTTCTTATCCCTTGCCCCTTCATTGCTTGTAGTCTCTCCTCTATCCTTCCTTCCCTTTGATGTGTAAGGTTAGAGCACCCAGGTACAATTAACCATTGAACCCAGTTCTCCATCCTTACAGGCTATTGGCATTGTTTGAAAATGAAGCTCTGTAAAAGTTTGTCTCAATGGCTGGGATATGGAAGACTGTAAATAATATGACATTCCTTGTCTATTTTTAAAACGCCGGTACCACTTAGCCACCCTAAGCTTATATACCTGGTCTCTATCCTGACTAAAATCTTTAAAAAATAAATAGTCCCTCAATAGTGTATGATAATTTGTATCATTAAATAGTTCCTGATCTAGAGATAATTGGGAAAATAATTTTTGACATGAAATTGCCCATCTGTTATTATTAAATTGTTCATATAGGCATTTTTTTGCCAAGAAGTTATCAGGCATAAGAACTAGTTTCCTATGATATAGGATTATTGCCTTCTTTACTCTTATATTGATCGATGGGAGGCCAACCTCTAAACATTGCCACTGGTATACATGAAGTTAAAGCTAAGATTGATCTCACAAATTTATTCTGAACCTCTTCTAACTCATCTAGTTTATTAAATCCTCAAATTGGGGCACCATATATCAACTGTGATATTGTTTTCCCTTGGTAGATCTTAAGTGCTGGTTGGACTAGGCATCCTCCTTTTGAATAATAGAAAGAGCAAATAGCTCTCAAAAATCTCAGCTATTATTCTTGATGATGCTATATGTGAATTCCAGGACTGTGTTTCAGTGAACTGAATGCCCAAATATTTAAATGTCCTCACTTGTTCTAACTCCTTACCGTCTAGGGTCCATTTATGTCTCTTTGGTCTTTTGGCAAAAACTACTACTTTGGATTTAGAATAATTTATCTGTAAATGTTCTTTCTTACAATACATGCCAAATGCTGTCAGGATTCTTCTCATTCCAATTAATGTCAACATAAGTACCATGTCATCTGCATACAGTAATATAGGGACTTTTATGTATCCAGTTGATGGAGCATGGAAAGTGGGATTATTTAAAACTTCTCCAATATTATTTATATAAAAACTAAAAAGAAAAGGGGCCAGTAAACAGCCCTGGTGGACACCTTTCGTGGTTTTAATCTGCTTTGTTAAAGATCCGCTCTGGTTTATCCTTGCTTGTATATAAGTGTCTTCATATAATATATATATTAAATAAAGTAATCTTCTATCTATATCAGTAGCTAAAAACTTGTCCCATAATTTCCCTCTATTTATTGTGTCAAAGGCAGATGATAAATTGATAAATGTTGCATACAGGCATTTTGAAGGTACATTCATTGATTTATGTATCAAACGTAAAATGAAGCACTGATCTATAGTGCTATGTCCCTTCCTAAAGCCTGCCTGTTCTTCTGCTATAATCTGTTCGGAGTCTGCCCGATCAATCAGTCTATTTAAAAGGTACCTTGGATATAGCTTACATCCTATGTCAATGAGACTTATAGGTTGGAAATTGGCTGGGTTTGTAGTATCTCCTTTTTTGTATATTGGGATTACTACACTATTATTCCAACCTACAGGTAATCTCCCATTATTAATATGAGTAAACAAAGTGGCAAGCATAGGGGCCCACCAATCAGGAAAAGCTGTATAAATTTCTGGAGGCATCATGTCTTCTCCCGGGGTTTTGCCGGCTGTTGTGCGATCATTCTTTTAACTTCTGCCACAGTTACAGGTGGCCATTTTGTTGCTGTTTTTAATATATCAATACTCATTAGCTGTTGGTTTAAAATTCTAGTATCCTCAAATTTATTTTTAAAATAAGCTATCCAATCTTCCAGAGTAATCTGAGCTTCTATTATTACTTTTATTTCTCTCTGGTCTTGGGCAACTAGTTCCCAAAATTTTATATCATTATTTTGTAAAGATGACAATCTTAATTCTTGCCATTGTGTTTTTTAATACTCTTGTTTACTCCTTTTAATCAATGCTTGATAATTACAGCACTTTTCCCTTACTGCCTCTACCCTGTCAGATGATTTGTCCTTCTTGATTTGTCTGATAAGTCTAGCTAATTCCTTTCTTTCACGTCTACATTCATGGTTGAACCACGAAATTCTGGTTTTATTCATTTCCCCTTGCGATTCCCCACTTACACACCAGAGGTTTAAGTTTGCCAACCACCTCCTCATATATGCTCTTTGCATTTCCAAAGTTTTGGATAAGTGTGAGCCTCTGTTGTAGCATAGTTGGACTGTATAATGTTGTTCTTACTACTTCTGCTAGGGGGAGTGTCCACTTTAATCATTTCCGATTTTTTACAGTGCCTCCTATATTATGTTTCTTTTGTGCTACATTATTCCCACAAACCCACCTTAAATTCAGGCCAAGTGGTAAGTGATCACTCTATGTTCTAATATTAAAACACTGTACTAATGGGATCAATGAGGGTGAAATAAATATATAATTAACAATCACCTCCTCTGTGGCTGACTGACGTATATGAACCCCCAGACTGATCCGTGTAAATTAATCATATGTAATTTATACATCAATTTAAGTAGTTCTAAACTGCACTTATTCTGGATCTTATATGACATATGGCCCAGGGGGAAGATGGCCTCCATTTCAAATAAGCCTTTATCTTTTAAGTTCAGTATTTCTAAGCCTGGGCCAATTATAGCATTAAAATCCCCACCAATAATTAAATCTACGCTTGTGGAGTTCTGTAACATATGAACTAATGACTGTTCCAGCTTATCCCAATTAGTCTGGTGTCTAGGTGGGGAATAGATATTAATGCATATTAACGTTCTCCTTTTAAATTTCAGCCTCAGTATTTGGATTTCATCTATATCATGATATTCGAGATTTATTTCTTCTATTCTCGCATCTAAATGTACTGCAATAAGGCTCATTAAACCCCCTTTGGCACAACCCATCTTTGATCCCTCTTGGCCCATTTATAAAAGCTCATATAACCAGGTAATACAGTCATGTTATTTTCCACCATCAAAGTTTCTTGGAGGAAGTCAGTAACCCTGACTTACTTACTGATTTACTGACTGACTGACGTAGTTACTGACTGACTCACTGACTGACTGACTCACTGACCGATGGACTGACTGGCTGACTTATTGAATTACTGACTGACTGACTGATTTACTGCCTGCCCGCCTGACTGACTGACTTACTGACTTACCGGCTGACACTGACTGACTTACACTCTTACTGACTGACTGACTGACTGACTGACTGACTGACTGACTGACTGACAGACTTACTAATTAATGACTGACTTACTGACTGACTTACCTACTGACTTACTTACTGGCTTGCTGACTGACTGGCTTACTAACTTACTGACTGACTGACTTACTGACAGACTTATTACTTAATGATTGACTGACTGACTGACATACTGAATGACTTACTGACTTCCTTACTTACTGAATGGCTTACTGACTTCCTTACTTACTGACTTACTTACTGGCTTACTGACTGACTTAGTGACTGACTAACTTACTAACTCACTGACTGACTTACCGGCTGACACTGACTGACTTACTGACCTACTGTCTTGACTTACTGACAGACTTACTACTTAATGACTGACTTACTGACTGACTTACCTACTGACTGACTTACTGGCTTACTAACTGACTGGCTTACTAACTGACTGACTGACTTACTGATGGAACTTATTACTTAATGATTGACTTACTGACTGACTTACCTACTGACTGACTTACTGGCTTACTGGCTTACTAACTTACTGACTGACTGACTTACTGACAGACTTATTACTTAATGATTGACTTACTGACTGACATACTGAACGACCTACTGACTTCCTTACTTACTGACTTACTTACTGGCTTACTGACTGACTTACTGACTGACTTAGTTACCGACTTATTGACTGACTGACTTACTTACCGACTAACTTACCAACTAACTGACTGACTGACTTACTGACTGACTGACTTACCGACTTACTGACTTACATACTTACTGACTTACTGACTTATGTACTTACTTACTTACTGACTTACTTCCAGACTTATTTACTGACTAATTACTGACTGACTCACTTAATGACTCACTTAGTGACTGACTTACGTACTTACTGACTGATTTACTGACTCACAGACTGACTTACCGGCTGACACTGAATGACTTACACTCTTACTGACTGACTGTCTTACTGACTTACTGACTGACTTACCTACTGACTTACTTACTGGCTTACTGACTGACTGGCTTACTAACTTACTGACTGACTGACTTACTGACAGACTTATTACTTAATGATTGACTTACTGACTGACATACTGAATGACTTACTGACTTCCTTCCTTACTGACTGACTTACCGACTAACTTACCAACTAACTGACTGACTCTGACTTACTGACTGACTGAGTGACTTACTTACCAACTTACTGACTCACTTACTGACTAACTTACGTACTTACTGACTTACTGAATGACTTACAGTAACTGACTGACTAACTTACTGATTTACTGACTGACTTACGGAATTACTGACTGGCTGACTTACTGACATTCACTAACTTACTGACTGACTTACTGACATTCACTGACTGACTTACTGACTAACTGACTGACTGACTTACTAATTTACTTACTGACTGACTTACTGACATGCTGACTGACTTGCTGACTGACCTGCTGACCTACTGACTTACTGAAATACTTACAAACTTACTGACTTAGTAACTGTCTGACTGACTGACTTACTATGACTTATTGACTGACTGACACTCTTACCAGGTGCCTTACTGACCTACTATCTTACCTACCTACTGTCTTACTGATTGACTTAGTGACTGACTGACTTACTAACTTACAGACTGACTGACTGACTACTTAGTGACTGACTGATTTACTGATTGACAGTTACTGATTTACTAACTGACTGATTTACTGACTCACTTATTTACTGACTTACTGACTGACCTATGACTGACTTACTGTCTTAATTGAGTTTCTGACTTCTATCTAAAAAAATTATAAATTTAAAAAAGAAAAAACAGGGATTGAAAAACAGTTATATATAAATAATGAGCATATTATTACAAAAATGTATAAAATGTTATTACATTTTATATGTAATGTAATTGTAAATGTTATTACAATTAAATCAAGAAGATGAACAAGTCAAAGAGTGTATGATTAATTGGGCAAGAAATTTTGGATATAATATTTTATTAGAGAACTGGGAAAAAATGTGGACAAAGGGATTAAAATTTACTTTGTGTTATGATTTAAAGGAAAACTTTTATAAAATGATGTACAGATGGTACCTAACCCCACAAAAATTAGCAAAAATGTATAAAAACGTTTCTAATGTATGTTGGAAATGTTCACAAAAGGAAGGAACATTTTACCATTTATGGTGGACCTGTAAGAAAACAGAAAAATTTTGGGCACAAATACTTGAGATGATTCAGAAAATTCTTAAGATAGAAATTATTAAAAAAACAATTTTATTAGGTATAATGGAAGAGGATTTAGAGAGAAAATATGGAAATTATTTATTTATTTATTTATTTATTTATTATTCAAATTTTGCCACTGCCCATCTCCCCCAAAAGAGATGATCTTGTTTGTGATATATGATCACAGCAGCTAGGATTACATATGCGCAGCATTGGAAAAAGGAAAACATACCAACAATAGAGCAGTGGGTGATGAAAATATTGGAGCTAGCACAGATGGTGAAATTAACACTTTTAATAGAAGAAAAAAATATTACGAGATTTAAAGAAATATGGCAACTGATACTAGATTACCTGTATACAATGGAAAAACGTGAAGAGATGATAATGGGATTTATATATTAAAGAAGTAAATAAATAGAAGTAATAGTAACTTAAGGGAAAATAATAAGAGAGTTACAAAGAAAATTATTTGTATATCTATAGCTACGAAAGTCAGAAACCATGTTTTAGTATGTTGTTATTGTTATTACTTGTTTATATGTGTATACATGGTGTTAGGTGTATTCTAGAATGTTATATATGTCGACAATGTTTTATGATTTTGTATTGTATTTTAATGAATAAAAAGTTTACTCAGTTAATTGAGTTACTGACTGACTGACTGACTGACTTACTGACACTGACTGACCTACACTCTTACTGACTGACTGACTGACTTACTGACCTAACTGACCTAACTGACTTACTGACAGACTTACTACTTAATGGCTGACTTACTGGCTTAATTGGTTACTGACTGGCTTACTAACTTACTGACTGACTGACTTACTGACAGACTTAATGACTGACTTATTGACTTATTTACTGACATTTACTGACTGGCTAACTTACTGACTGACTGACTGACTTAATGACTGACACTGACTTACTGACTTACTCCCATACTGACTCACTGACTCACTGATTGACTGACTGACTGATTTACTGACTGACTGGCTTACTAACTTACTGACTGACACTGACAGACTTACCACTTAATGAATGACTTACTGACTGACATAACTACTGACTGACTTATTGACTTAATGACTGACACTGACTTACTGACTGACTGACACATACTGACTTATACTCTGACTTACCGACAGACTGACTTACTGACTTCCTTACTGACTGATTACTGACTCACTTACTTAGTTACTGACTTACTTACTGGCTTCCCAACTGGTTTACTGACTGACTTACTGACTGACTTACTGACTTACTGAATGACTTACTTAGTAACTGACTGACTAACTTACTGATTTACTGACTGACTGACTTAAGGAATTACTGAGTGGCTGACTTACTGACATTCACTAACTTACTGACTGACTTACTGACATTCACTGACTGACTTACTGACTAACTTACTAACTTACTGACTTACTGATTTACTGACTGACTGACAGACAGACAGACTGACTGAGTTACTAATTTACTTACTGACTGACTTACTGACTGACTGACCTGCTGACCTACTGAAATACTTACTTACTTACTTACTTACTTATTTGATTTCTATAGCCGCCCATCTCAGCAAGTGACTTTGGGCAGCTTATAACAATAAACTCACAAACTTACTGACTTAGTTACTGTCTGACTGACTGACTTAGTGAGTTACTGACTTACAGACTTACTGACTGACTGACTACTGACTGACTTATGTACTTACTTACTGACTTATTTCTTGACTGGCTCTCTTACTGGCTGACTCACTTACTGACTTACGTACTTACTGACTGAGTTACTGAATGCCTTACTGACTGACTGACTGACTGACTGACCGACGTATTGACAGATGTACTGACTGACTTACTGATTTACTCACTGACTTACTGACTGAATTACTTACTGACTTACGGACTTACTAACTTGGGGGCTTCTTTGTATGATTACGTACACTTGGGCATCATACATGAGAGCTATTTGACAAATACCTGGCACTCCAGAGACTCTAAAAGGAACATGGCCAGCTCCAAACTGATCTCTTTGGTATATATATGCAATCTTCACATCCTAGTAGGCAAAGGCAGCTGCTTCACCTATCCCTTTACCTTCCATGCTGGGAATGCTAGCAGTGTCTTGGATTATATATGTGTCTCAACAGACAAAACAAACTTGTTCTCAGACATTCAAGTTCATGTGAGGGAGGATAGCGATCATCAACCGATTGCAGTTAAATTCTATGGCCATTCCGATTTACGATCATCAACAACACATGACAAGTTATTCGCTAACCTTGAAGTGAAACAAGGCAGGAGGCTCAAATGGTCTAAGATGGATACTAAGGCAATTTCCAATTTTATGTTATCCAAGAGGACCCAGTCCTGGGTGAACATGGTTGCTACACCTACTCAAGACCTAAATAGAATCCTTATTGGATATGCCAATTTGTGCAGCACATTAAGAAACTTCTTAATAGATAAACTGCCAGTTAGGAATCGACAACCCATAAGATCTAATTGGTTCGACCTTGATTGCTCTCGCTCAAGAAAGACCCTAAGAGCAGCTATGCGTTTGGTCCAAAGAAACCCCACACCAAATAACCATGCCAAGATGTTAAAGCTCAGACGCAATTATAAGAAACTAACAGCCACTAAGAAGGCTCAATATTCAGCTAAAGTTTATCTGAGCTAGAAGAGTCAGCAAAAGGTCTAACCCAGTCATATTTTGGAATATCATATCTGGCATGTTGAAGGAGTGTAAGCTCCTACTTGATATCCCCATTTCAGCTTCAGTCTGGGAGGATTTCTACACTACCGTATTTACCAGTTCCAAGCAGGACTATCCAGAAAAGATGTCTACTGAGCCTCTGACCCTTGATAATCTTCCTCCTTGGTACCAGTGACAGTGACAGAAACTAAACACATCAGTCACTGAAACCCAATAAGGCACCTGGAGAAGACTTCCTACCACCAGAACTTTTCAGGACACACACTGACTGGTGGGCCCCACTATTGGCAGGACTCTTTACATACATAGACAACACTGGCCATATTCCAGCAGGGTGGGAACTTTCCATCATAGTTCCCATACACAAAAAAGGAGACAAGGAAGACCCTAAAAATTACAGACCCATAAGCCTTATTGATATAACTGCTAAGATGTACACAAAACATCTCCTGAGAAAAATAGAGGACTGGGCAATCGAGAAAAATATACTAGTGGAAGAACAGGCCGGGTGGCACTCCACAATAGACAATTGCTTCGTTTTACACCATCTTATTACCAAATATACAACTGATGGAAGGCACCTGTTTACATCTTTTATTGATCTTAGCACGGTATTTGATTCCATAAATAAACATATCTTATTGAAAAAGCTGGCCAAGTTAAATATGGAACCCAGACTTTTATATTTGATAAAGGCCCTCTATACAAATACACACCTGAAAGTCTGTACTGGACTCAATGGCTCTCTTACACAGAGCATACCCACCCACAAAGGTGTCAGACAGGGATATATCTTGGCCCCGATGTTGTTTAATCTCTTATGTTAACGACATTCCAGGATTCCTCCGTTCTATGGATGTTCACATGCCAAAGATCCTCAACAGACATCCTCTTGTATGCAGATTACATGGTTTTGATGGCACACTCCCAAGTAGGCCTGAGAAAATTGATGGGGAAATTTGGTTCTTACTGCGCTGCAAACTTTTTGAATATTAACAAGTCCAAATCCAAAGTGGTGGTTTTTGGGAAAAGACGGGCCAAATATAATTGGCACTTGGATGGGGAGCCTATAAAACAAATAGACTCTTTCTCATATCTAGGGGTGGTTTTTACAGATACAGGGCCTTGGGTTAATCATTACAAGCAAAGTTTTGCAAAGGCCACAGCAAGTTCTAAAACACTAATTAAACTACTTAGTTACAACCACCCTTGCTCTCTGCTCTTGATTCTGAAGGTCCACAAGGCAAAAGCTGTACCAGTGCTAACATATGGTGCCGAATTGTGGGGCCTATCAAAGGCCTCCTTACTTGAACAAAATCAAGCATGCTTTTTAAGAATTATTCTGGGGACCGACAGGAATACACTTGCAGCAGCAGTAAGAGCTGAAACAGGCACCCATTCCATTTACAGTCTATCAGTAACCAAAGTCTTCAACTACTGGTGGAGGATTCTCCCAATGGAACATGATAGACTACCAAAAATGTGCCTTTTGAACAGATGGACACATCTCAACCCACCACATGGATCAATCAACTCCTCCAAACTATTGCATTCCTCGGCTTTTTATCACAATACTTACTTTCATCTGGAGACCAGGCCAAAGCAATATTTAAACAAAGAGTCTTGGATGTTAATGCCCAAACAGACATTGAGTCACTTGCACACAATAGGTCGTTGAAATGGCTGGCCAAGAATAAACTGTCCTTTCAAATAGAAAAATACCTGACAATGGGTCTGACTCAATACCATAGGATAGCTCTTATTAGAGCAAGATTTGAGCAATTAGATTCTATGGTTAAATATGGACGATTCCACCAAGTGCCTTACTTGAGAGGATGTGTTTGTGGAGCACCCGAAGACATTGCACATGTTCTATTTAACTGCCAACTATATGCCCCAGCAAGGGCTCAGTACCTTCAGACATTAATTGACAGAACCACATACTGGGACCGTAACAAAAGACTATGTTACTTCCTCCAGGGCACAAATACATATGTGGTCAATAGAACTGTTAAGTTTATAGTTAGGGCTGTCCAACTGAGAACACAATTTATAGAACGCATTGGGGTGCATGTAAAGGTGATGAATTCATTTAAACCCACATTGTTTCTGTATTTTATTACTTGTTTTATTACATCTTGCATTTTTATCTCACAATTTTATCTCTATATTTCCCTACTGTATTTTATCGTATTTTATCTCACCATAGTATATTTTAGCTAATTTTACTGTATTTTAGCTGTTTTATGGTATCATATTTTATATTTTATATCTTATAGTGGCTGATGCCCAACTTTCTGATATGGTCATTTGACTAATCAATAAAGTTATAAAAAAAGACTGACTTGCTGAGTTACTGACTTACGGATTTACTGACTAATTTACTCACATGCTGGCTTACTGACTGACGTACTAACTTACTTACACACTGACTTACACTCTTACTGACTAACTGACTGACTCACTGGCTGGCTTATGGACTTACATACTTACTTAAATACTGACTTACTTACACTCTTACTGACGTACTGACTTACTGACCTAATTGTTAATATGTTTTCTACTACAGATTAAGGTTACTATGGTAACTAATCATTCTGGCTGGGTGAAGAGGTCGAATTTAATTGTCCTCAGTTTAAGAGTTAATGGTTGCATTGCCTAAGGGAGGAACTTGCCTGAACTTGTTTTAGTTTCAGTTTCCCTTCTGTGTAGGCATGTAGAGAGTTAAGCAGCTCTCACTGAGAGCCTGTAAATATGCTTGCTTTCTGTAAATAAAATTATTTTTATAGAAATGCCTGGTGTGTGACTTTTCTGATCTCTCCTGGGCCAAAGGCTTTCCTAGCAATCTGCTAACACTAATATCTTACTGACCTACTGTTTTACTGACTGACATATTGACTTACTGACTTACTGAGTTATTGAGTTACTGGCTTATGTACTTACTGACTGACTTACTTATTTCTTGACTGACTCACTTACTGGCTGACTCACTTACTGACTTACTGACTTATGTACTTACTGAGTTACTGAATGCCTCACTGACTGACTGACGTACTGACTGACAGATGTACTGACTGACTGACTGAATTACTGACTGACTTACATACTGGCTTACTGACTGACTTACATACTGACTTACTAACACTCTGACTTACTGACCTACTGTCTTACTGACTGACTGACTTACACTCTTACTGACTTACTGACCTACTTACTGATGTAGTGATAGACTTACTACTTAATGACTGACTTACTGACTGACTGACTAACTTACTGACTTACTGACATTTACTGACTGACTTAGTTACTTATGGACTTACTGACTGAATTACTTACGGACTTACTGACTAACTTACTGACTTACATATTGGCTTACTGACTGACTGACTTACACTTAGTGACTGACTCACTGACCTACTATCTTACTGACCTACTGTCTTACTGACTTACTAACTTACTGACTGATTCATTACTTAGTGACTGACTGACTGATTTACTGACTTAGTTACTGATTGACTGATTTACTGACTGACTGACACTGACTTATACTCTGACTGACTGACCTACTGTCTTACTGACTTACTGATACTTACTACTTACTGACTGAGTGACTGACTGACTAACTTACTGACTGATTTACTGACAGACTTACTACTTAATGACTGACGTATTGACTTACTGACTGACTAACTTACTGACTGACTGACTGGCTTAATGACCGGCACTGACCTCCTGACTTACTCATATAATGACTTACTTACACTCTTCCTGACTGACTTACTGACTTTCTTCCTTCCTGACTTACTTAGTTACTGACTTAGTTACCAGCTAACTTACTGACTGACTGACTGACTGACTGACTGACTGACTGGCTGGCTGGCTGGCTGACTTACTGACTGTCTGGCTGACTTACTGATTTACTGAATGACTGACTTACTGACTTACTGATTTATTTACTGACTTACTGACTGACTGACTTACTGACTGACTGACTTACTGACTTAGTGAGGTTCGGACTGACTTACTGAGCTGCATACTGACTTACTGACTTAATGATTTACACTGGCTTACTGACTTCCATACTGACTTACTTATACTCTGACTGACTGACTGACTGATCTACTGTCTTACTGACTGACTTACTGATTTACTGACTGACTTACTTAGTTACTGACTTATTACTGACTGATTTACTTATTGACTTATTTACTGACTGACTCACTAACTTACTGACTTACTGATTTACTTACTGACTGACTTACTGACTGACTGACTAACTTACTGACTTACTGACATTTACTGACTGAGTTATTTACGGACTTACTGACTGACTTACGGACTTACTGACTAACTTACTGACTTACATATTGGCTTACTGACTGACTGACTTACACTTAGTGACTGACTCACTGACCTAGTATCTTACTGACCTACTGTCTTACTGACTTACTAACGTACTGACTGATTCATTACTTAGTGACTGACTGACTGATTTACTGACTTAGTTACTGATTGACTGATTTACTGACCGACTTACTGACTGACACTGACTTATACTCTGACTGACTGACTGACTGACCTACTGTCTTACTGACTTACTGATACTTACTACTTAACGACTGACTTACTGACTGAGTGACTGAGTGACTGACTGACTAACTTACTGACTGATTTACTGACAGACTTACTACTTAATGACTGACGTATTGACTTACTGACTGACTAACTTACTGACTGACTGACTGGCTTAATGACCGGCACTGACCTCCTGACTTACTCATATAATGACTTACTTACACTCTTCCTGACTGACTTACTGACTTTCTTCCTTCCTGACTTACTTAGTTACTGACTTAGTTACCAGCTAACTTACTGACTGACTGACTGACTGACTGACTGGCTGGCTGGCTGACTTACTGACTGTCTGGCTGACTTACTGATTTACTGAATGACTGACTTACTGACTTACTGATTTATTTACTGACTTACTGACTGACTGACTTACTGACTGACTGACTTACTGACTTAGTGAGGTACGGACTGACTTAGTGAGGTACGGACTGATGTAGTGATAGACTTACTACTTAATGACTGACTTACTGACTGACTGACTAACTTACTGACTTACTGACATTTACTGACTGACTTAGTTACTTATGGACTTACTGACTGAATTACTTACGGACTTACTAACTTACTGACTTACATATTGGCTTACTGACTGACTGACTTACACTTAGTGACTGACTCACTGACCTAGTATCTTACTGACCTACTGTCTTACTGACTTACTAACTTACTGACTGATTCATTACTTAGTGACTGACTGACTGATTTACTGACTTAGTTACTGATTGACTGATTTACTGACCGACTTACTGACTGACACTGACTTATACTCTGACTGACTGACTGACTGACCTACTGTCTTACTGACTTACTGATACTTACTACTTAACAACTGACTTACTGACTGAGTGACTGACTGACTGACTGACTGACTAACTTACTGACTGATTTACTGACAGACTTACTACTTAATGACTGACGTATTGACTTACTGACTGACTAACTTACTGACTGACTGACTGACTGGCTTAATGACCGGCACTGACCTCCTGACTTACTCATATAATGACTTACTTACACTCTTCCTGACTGACTTACTGACTTTCTTCCTTCCTGACTTACTTAGTTACTGACTTAGTTACCAGCTAACTTACTGACTGACTGACTGACTGGCTGGCTGGCTGGCTGACTTACTGACTGTCTGGCTGACTTACTGATTTACTGAATGACTGACTTACTGACTTACTGATTTATTTACTGACTTACTGACTGACTGACTTACTGACTGACTGACTTACTGACTTAGTGAGGTACGGACTGACTTACTGAGCTGCATACTGACTTACTGACTTAATGATTTACACTGGCTTACTGACTTCCATACTGACTTACTTATACTCTGACTGACTGACTGACTGATCTACTGTCTTACTGACTGACTTACTGATTTACTGACTGACTTACTTAGTTACTGACTTATTACTGACTGATTTACTTATTGACTTATTTACTGACTGACTCACTAACTTACTGACTTACTGATTTACTTACTGACTGACTTACTGACTGACTTACTGACTGACTGACTAACTTACTGACTTACTGACATTTACTGACTGACTTAGTTACTTACGGACTTACTGACTGAATTACTTACGGACTTACTGACTAACTTACTGACTTACATATTGGCTTACTGACTGACTGACTTACACTTAGTGACTGACTCACTGACCTAGTATCTTACTGACCTACTGTCTTACTGACTTACTAACTTACTGACTGATTCATTACTTAGTGACTGACTGACTGATTTACTGACTTAGTTACTGATTGACTGATTTACTGACTGACTTACTGACTGACACTGACTTATACTCTGACTGACTGACTGACTGACCTACTGTCTTACTGACTTACTGATACATACTACTTAACGACTGACTTACTGACTGAGTGACTGACTGACTGACTGACTAACTTACTGACTGATTTACTGACAGACTTACTACTTAATGACTGACGTATTGACTTACTGACTGACTAACTTACTGACTGACTGACTGACTGACTGGCTTAATGACTGGCACTGACCTCCTGACTTACTCATATAATGACTTACTTACACTCTTCCTGACTGACTTACTGACTTTCTTCCTTCCTGACTTACTTAGTTACTGACTTAGTTACCAGCTAACTTACTGACTGACTGACTGACTGGCTGGCTGACTTACTGACTGGCTGACTGACTTACTGATTTACTGAATGACTGACTTACTGACTTACTGATTTATTTACTGACTTACTGACTGACTGACTTACTGACTTAGTGAGGTTCGGACTGACTTACTGAGCTGCATACTGACTTACTGACTTAATGATTTACACTGGCTTACTGACTTCCATACTGACTTACTTATACTCTGACTGACTGACTGACTGATCTACTGTCTTACTGACTGACTTACGGATTTACTTACTTAGTTACTGACTTATTACTGACTGATTTACTTATTGACTTATTTACTGACTGACTCACTAACTTACTGACTTACTGATTTACTTACTGACTGACTTACTGACTGACTTACTGACTGACTGACTAACTTACTGACTTACTGACATTTACTGACTGACTTAGTTACTTACGGACTTACTGACTGAATTACTTACGGACTTACTGACTAACTTACTGACACATATTGGCTTACTGACTGACTGACTTACACTTAGTGACTGACTCACTGACCTAGTATCTTACTGACCTACTGTCTTACTGACTTACTAACGTACTGACTGATTCATTACTTAGTGACTGACTGACTGATTTACTTAGTTACTGATTGACTGATTTACTGACCGACTTACTGACTGACACTGACTTATACTCTGACTGACTGACTGACTGACCTACTGTCTTACTGACTTACTGATACTTACTACTTAACGACTGACTTACTGACTGAGTGACTGACTGAGTGACTGACTGACTAACTTACTGACTGATTTACTGACAGACTTACTACTTAATGACTGACGTATTGACTTACTGACTGACTAACTTACTGACTGACTGACTGACTGGCTTAATGACCGGCACTGACCTCCTGACTTACTCATATAATGACTTACTTACACTCTTCCTGACTGACTTACTGACTTTCTTCCTTCCTGACTTACTTAGTTACTGACTTAGTTACCAGCTAACTTACTGACTGACTGACTGACTGACTGACTGGCTGGCTGGCTGACTTACTGACTGTCTGGCTGACTTACTGATTTACTGAATGACTGACTTACTGACTTACTGATTTATTTACTGACTTACTGACTGACTGACTTACTGACTGACTGACTTACTGACTTAGTGAGGTTCGGACTGACTTACTGAGCTGCATACTGACTTACTGACTTAATGATTTACACTGGCTTACTGACTTCCATACTGACTTACTTATACTCTGACTGACTGACTGATCTACTGTCTTATTGACTGACTTACTGACTGACTTACTGATTTACTGACTGACTTACTTAGTTACTGACTGATTTACTTATTGACTTATTTACTGACTGACTAACTTACTGACTTACTGATTTACTTACTGACTGACTTACTGACTGACTGACTAACTTACTGACTTACTGACATTTACTGACTGACTTAGTTACTTACGGACTTACTGACTTACATATTGGCTTACTGACTGACTGACTTACACTTAGTGACTGACTCACTGACCTAGTATCTTACTGACCTACTGTCTTACTGACTTACTGATACTTACTACTTAACGACTGACTTACTGACTGAGTGACTGACTGAGTGACTGACTGACTAACTTACTGACTGATTTACTGACAGACTTACTACTTAATGACTGACGTATTGACTTAGTGAGGTACGGACTGACTTACTGAGCTGCATACTGACTTACTGACTTAATGATTTACACTGGCTTACTGACTTCCATACTGACTTACTTATACTCTGACTGACTGACTGACTGATCTACTGTCTTACTGACTGACTTACTGATTTACTGACTGACTTACTTAGTTACTGACTTATTACTGACTGATTTACTTATTGACTTATTTACCGACTGACTCACTGACTTACTGACTTACTGATTTCCTTACTGACTGACTTACTGACTGACTTACTGACTGACTGACTAACTTACTGACTTACTGACATTTACTGACTGACTTAGTTACTTACGGACTTACTGACTGAATTACTTACGGACTTACTGACTAACTTACTGACTTACATATTGGCTTACTGACTGACTGACTTACACTTAGTGACTGACTCACTGACCTAGTATCTTACTGACCTACTGTCTTACTGACTTACTAACGTACTGACTGATTCATTACTTAGTGACTGACTGACTGATTTACTGACTTAGTTACTGATTGACTGATTTACTGACCGACTTACTGACTGACACTGACTTATACTCTGACTGACTGACTGACTGACCTACTGTCTTACTGACTTACTGATACTTACTACTTAATGACTGACTTACTGACTGAGTGACTGACTGACTGACTGACTAACTTACTGACTGATTTACTGACAGACTTACTACTTAATGACTGACGTATTGACTTACTGACTGACTAACTTACTGACTGACTGACTGACTGGCTTAATGACCGGCACTTACCTCCTGACTTACTCATATAATGACTTACTTACACTCTTCCTGACTGACTTACTGACTTTCTTCCTTCCTGACTTACTTAGTTACTGACTTAGTTACCAGCTAACTTACTGACTGACTGACTGACTGGCTGGCTGACTTACTGACTGGCTGACTGACTTACTGATTTACTGAATGACTGACTTACTGACTTACTGATTTATTTACTGACTTACTGACTGACTGACTTACTGACTTAGTGAGGTTCGGACTGACTTACTGAGCTGCATACTGACTTACTGACTTAATGATTTACACT
Organism: Candoia aspera; assembly: GCF_035149785.1. Classification (NCBI taxonomy): domain Eukaryota; kingdom Metazoa; phylum Chordata; class Lepidosauria; order Squamata; family Candoiidae; genus Candoia; species Candoia aspera. Next base: position 45,632,288 of record NC_086158.1, on the reverse strand, counting down.
GGCTTACTGACTTCCATACTGACTTACTTATACTCTGACTGACTGACTGACTGATCTACTGTCTTACTGACTGACTTACGGATTTACTTACTTAGTTACTGACTTATTACTGACTGATTTACTTATTGACTTATTTACTGACTGACTCACTAACTTACTGACTTACTGATTTACTTACTGACTGACTTACTGACTGACTTACTGACTGACTGACTAACTTACTGACTTACTGACTTACTGACTGACTTACTGACTTAGTGAGGTACGGACTGAATTACTTACGGACTTACTGACTAACTTACTGACACATATTGGCTTACTGACTGACTGACTTACACTTAGTGACTGACTCACTGACCTAGTATCTTACTGACCTACTGTCTTACTGACTTACTAACGTACTGACTGATTCATTACTTAGTGACTGACTGACTGATTTACTTAGTTACTGATTGACTGATTTACTGACCGACACTGACTTATACTCTGACTGACTGACTGACTGACCTACTGTCTTACTGACTTACTGATACTTACTACTTAACGACTGACTTACTGACTGAGTGACTGACTGACTAACTTACTGACTGATTTACTGACAGACTTACTACTTAATGACTGACGTATTGACTTACTGACTGACTAACTTACTGACTGACTGACTGACTGGCTTAATGACCGGCACTGACCTCCTGACTTACTCATATAATGACTTACTTACACTCTTCCTGACTGACTTACTGACTTTCTTCCTTCCTGACTTACTTAGTTACTGACTTAGTTACCAGCTAACTTACTGACTGACTGACTGACTGACTGACTGACTGGCTGGCTGGCTGACTTACTGACTGTCTGGCTGACTTACTGATTTACTGAATGACTGACTTACTGACTTACTGATTTATTTACTGACTTACTGACTGACTGACTTACTGACTGACTGACTTACTGACTTAGTGAGGTTCGGACTGACTTACTGAGCTGCATACTGACTTACTGACTTAATGATTTACACTGGCTTACTGACTTCCATACTGACTTACTTATACTCTGACTGACTGACTGATCTACTGTCTTATTGACTGACTTACTGACTGACTTACTGATTTACTGACTGACTTACTTAGTTACTGACTGATTTACTTATTGACTTATTTACTGACTGACTAACTTACTGACTTACTGATTTACTTACTGACTGACTTACTGACTGACTGACTAACTTACTGACTTACTGACATTTACTGACTGACTTAGTTACTTACGGACTTACTGACTTACATATTGGCTTACTGACTGACTTACACTTAGTGACTGACTCACTGACCTAGTATCTTACTGACCTACTGTCTTACTGACTTACTGATACTTACTACTTAACGACTGACTTACTGACTGAGTGACTGACTGAGTGACTGACTGACTAACTTACTGACTGATTTACTGACAGACTTACTACTTAATGACTGACGTATTGACTTAGTGAGGTACGGACTGACTTACTGAGCTGCATACTGACTTACTGACTTAATGATTTACACTGGCTTACTGACTTCCATACTGACTTACTTATACTCTGACTGACTGACTGACTGATCTACTGTCTTACTGACTGACTTACTGATTTACTGACTGACTTACTTAGTTACTGACTTATTACTGACTGATTTACTTATTGACTTATTTACCGACTGACTCACTGACTTACTGACTTACTGATTTCCTTACTGACTGACTTACTGACTGACTTACTGACTGACTGACTAACTTACTGACTTACTGACATTTACTGACTGACTTAGTTACTTACGGACTTACTGACTGAATTACTTACGGACTTACTGACTAACTTACTGACTTACATATTGGCTTACTGACTGACTGACTTACACTTAGTGACTGACTCACTGACCTAGTATCTTACTGACCTACTGTCTTACTGACTTACTAACGTACTGACTGATTCATTACTTAGTGACTGACTGACTGATTTACTGACTTAGTTACTGATTGACTGATTTACTGACCGACTTACTGACTGACACTGACTTATACTCTGACTGACTGACTGACTGACCTACTGTCTTACTGACTTACTGATACTTACTACTTAATGACTGACTTACTGACTGAGTGACTGACTGACTGACTGACTAACTTACTGACTGATTTACTGACAGACTTACTACTTAATGACTGACGTATTGACTTACTGACTGACTAACTTACTGACTGACTGACTGACTGGCTTAATGACCGGCACTTACCTCCTGACTTACTCATATAATGACTTACTTACACTCTTCCTGACTGACTTACTGACTTTCTTCCTTCCTGACTTACTTAGTTACTGACTTAGTTACCAGCTAACTTACTGACTGACTGACTGACTGGCTGGCTGACTTACTGACTGGCTGACTGACTTACTGATTTACTGAATGACTGACTTACTGACTTACTGATTTATTTACTGACTTACTGACTGACTGACTTACTGACTTAGTGAGGTTCGGACTGACTTACTGAGCTGCATACTGACTTACTGACTTAATGATTTACACTGGCTTACTGACTTCCATACTGACTTACTTATACTCTGACTGACTGACTGACTGATCTACTGTCTTACTGACTGACTTACGGATTTACTTACTTAGTTACTGACTTATTACTGACTGATTTACTTATTGACTTATTTACTGACTGACTCACTAACTTACTGACTTACTGATTTACTTACTGACTGACTTACTGACTGACTTACTGACTGACTGACTAACTTACTGACTTACTGACTTACTGACTGACTTACTGACTTAGTGAGGTACGGACTGAATTACTTACGGACTTACTGACTAACTTACTGACACATATTGGCTTACTGACTGACTGACTTACACTTAGTGACTGACTCACTGACCTAGTATCTTACTGACCTACTGTCTTACTGACTTACTAACGTACTGACTGATTCATTACTTAGTGACTGACTGACTGATTTACTTAGTTACTGATTGACTGATTTACTGACCGACTTACTGACTGACACTGACTTATACTCTGACTGACTGACTGACTGACCTACTGTCTTACTGACTTACTGATACTTACTACTTAACGACTGACTTACTGACTGAGTGACTGACTGACTAACTTACTGACTGATTTACTGACAGACTTACTACTTAATGACTGACGTATTGACTTACTGACTGACTAACTTACTGACTGACTGACTGACTGGCTTAATGACCGGCACTGACCTCCTGACTTACTCATATAATGACTTACTTACACTCTTCCTGACTGACTTACTGACTTTCTTCCTTCCTGACTTACTTAGTTACTGACTTAGTTACCAGCTAACTTACTGACTGACTGACTGACTGACTGACTGGCTGGCTGGCTGACTTACTGACTGTCTGGCTGACTTACTGATTTACTGAATGACTGACTTACTGACTTACTGATTTATTTACTGACTTACTGACTGACTGACTTACTGACTGACTGACTTACTGACTTAGTGAGGTTCGGACTGACTTACTGAGCTGCATACTGACTTACTGACTTAATGATTTACACTGGCTTACTGACTTCCATACTGACTTACTTATACTCTGACTGACTGACTGATCTACTGTCTTATTGACTGACTTACTGACTGACTTACTGATTTACTGACTGACTTACTTAGTTACTGACTGATTTACTTATTGACTTATTTACTGACTGACTCACTAACTTACTGACTTACTGATTTACTTACTGACTGACTTACTGACATTTACTGACTGACTTAGTTACTTACGGACTTACTGACTTACATATTGGCTTACTGACTGACTGACTTACACTTAGTGACTGACTCACTGACCTAGTATCTTACTGACCTACTGTCTTACTGACTTACTGATACTTACTACTTAACGACTGACTTACTGACTGAGTGACTGACTGAGTGACTGACTGACTAACTTACTGACTGATTTACTGACAGACTTACTACTTAATGACTGACGTATTGACTTAGTGAGGTACGGACTGACTTACTGAGCTGCATACTGACTTACTGACTTAATGATTTACACTGGCTTACTGACTTCCATACTGACTTACTTATACTCTGACTGACTGACTGACTGATCTACTGTCTTACTGACTGACTTACTGATTTACTGACTGACTTACTTAGTTACTGACTTATTACTGACTGATTTACTTATTGACTTATTTACCGACTGACTCACTGACTTACTGACTTACTGATTTCCTTACTGACTGACTTACTGACTGACTTACTGACTGACTGACTAACTTACTGACTTACTGACATTTACTGACTGACTTAGTTACTTACGGACTTACTGACTGAATTACTTACGGACTTACTGACTAACTTACTGACTTACATATTGGCTTACTGACTGACTGACTTACACTTAGTGACTGACTCACTGACCTAGTATCTTACTGACCTACTGTCTTACTGACTTACTAACGTACTGACTGATTCATTACTTAGTGACTGACTGACTGATTTACTGACTTAGTTACTGATTGACTGATTTACTGACCGACTTACTGACTGACACTGACTTATACTCTGACTGACTGACTGACTGACCTACTGTCTTACTGACTTACTGATACTTACTACTTAATGACTGACTTACTGACTGAGTGACTGACTGACTGACTGACTAACTTACTGACTGATTTACTGACAGACTTACTACTTAATGACTGACGTATTGACTTACTGACTGACTAACTTACTGACTGACTGACTGACTGGCTTAATGACCGGCACTTACCTCCTGACTTACTCATATAATGACTTACTTACACTCTTCCTGACTGACTTACTGACTTTCTTCCTTCCTGACTTACTTAGTTACTGACTTAGTTACCAGCTAACTTACTGACTGACTGACTGACTGGCTTGCTGGCTGACTTACTGACTGTCTGGCTGACTTACTGATTTACTGAATGACTGACTTACTGACTTACTGATTTATTTACTGACTTACTGACTGACTGACTTACTGACTGACTTACTGACTTAGTGAGGTACGGACTGACTTACTGAGCTGCATACTGACTTACTGACTTAATGATTTACACTGGCTTACTGACTTCCATACTGACTTACTTATACTCTGACTGACTGACTGACTGACTGATCTACTGTCTTACTGACTGACTTACTGATTTACTGACTGACTTACTTAGTTACTGACTTATTACTGACTGATTTACTTATTGACTTATTTACCGACTGACTCACTGACTTACTGACTTACTGATTTCCTTACTGACTGACTTACTGACTGACTTACTGACTGACTGACTAACTTACTGACTTACTGACATTTACTGACTGACTTAGTTACTTACGGACTTACTGACTGAATTACTTACGGACTTACTGACTAACTTACTGACTTACATATTGGCTTACTGACTGACTGACTTACACTTAGTGACTGACTCACTGACCTAGTATCTTACTGACCTACTGTCTTACTGACTTACTAACGTACTGACTGATTCATTACTTAGTGACTGACTGACTGATTTACTGACTTAGTTACTGATTGACTGATTTACTGACCGACCTACTGACTGACACTGACTTATACTCTGACTGACTGACTGACTGACCTACTGTCTTACTGACTTACTGATACTTACTACTTAATGACTGACTTACTGACTGAGTGACTGACTGACTGACTAACTTACTGACTGATTTACTGACAGACTTACTACTTAATGACTGACGTATTGACTTACTGACTGACTAACTTACTGACTGACTGACTGACTGGCTTAATGACCGGCACTTACCTCCTGACTTACTCATATAATGACTTACTTACACTCTTCCTGACTGACTTACTGACTTTCTTCCTTCCTGACTTACTTAGTTACTGACTTAGTTACCAGCTAACTTACTGACTGACTGACTGACTGGCTTGCTGGCTGACTTACTGACTGTCTGGCTGACTTACTGATTTACTGAATGACTGACTTACTGACTTACTGATTTATTTACTGACTTACTGACTGACTGACTTACTGACTGACTTACTGACTTAGTGAGGTACGGACTGACTTACTGAGCTGCATACTGACTTACTGACTTAATGATTTACACTGGCTTACTGACTTCCATACTGACTTACTTATACTCTGACTGACTGACTGACTGACTGATCTACTGTCTTACTGACTGACTTACTGATTTACTGACTGACTTACTTAGTTACTGACTTATTACTGACTGATTTACTTATTGACTTATTTACCGACTGACTCACTGACTCACTGACTTACTGATTTACTTACTGATTTACTTACTGACTGACTTACTGACTGACTTACTGACTGACTGACTTACTGACATTTACTGACTGACTTAGTTACTTACGGACTTACTGACTGAATTACTTACGGACTTACTGACTAACTTACTGACTTACATATTGGCTTACTGACTGACTGACTTACACTTAGTGACTGACTCACTGACCTAGTATCTTACTGACCTACTGTCTTACTGACTTACTAACGTACTGACTGATTCATTACTTAGTGACTGACTGACTGATTTACTGACTTAGGTACTGATTGACTGATTTACTGACCGACTTACTGACTGACACTGACTTATACTCTGACTGACTGACTGACTGACCTACTGTCTTACTGACTTACTGATACTTACTACTTAATGACTGACTTACTGACTGAGTGACTGACTGACTAACTTACTGACTGATTTACTGACAGACTTACTACTTAATGACTGACGTATTGACTTACTGACTGACTACCTTACTGACTGACTGACTGACTGGCTTAATGACCGGCACTTACCTCCTGACTTACTCATATAATGACTTACTTACACTCTTCCTGACTGACTTACTGACTTTCTTCCTTCCTGACTTACTTAGTTACTGACTTAGTTACCAGCTAACTTACTGACTGACTGACTGACTGGCTGGCTGGCTGACTTACTGACTGTCTGGCTGACTTACTGATTTACTGAATGACTGACTTACTGACTTACTGATTTATTTACTGACTTACTGACTGACTGACTTACTGACTGACTTACTGACTTAGTGAGGTACGGACTGACTTACTGAGCTGCATACTGACTTACTGACTTAATGATTTACACTGGCTTACTGACTTCCATACTGACTTACTTATACTCTGACTGACTGACTGACTGACTGATCTACTGTCTTACTGACTGACTTACTGATTTACTGACTGACTTACTTAGTTACTGACTTATTACTGACTGATTTACTTATTGACTTATTTACTGACTGACTCACTAACTTACTGACTTACTGATTTCCTTACTGACTGACTTACTGACTGACTTACTGACTGACTGACTAACTTACTGAGTTACTGACATTTACTGACTGACTTAGTTACTTACGGACTTACTGACTGAATTACTTACGGACTTACTGACTAACTTACTGACTTACATATTGGCTTACTGACTGACTGACTTACACTTAGTGACTGACTCACTGACCTAGTATCTTACTGACCTACTGTCTTACTGACTTACTAACTTACTGACTGATTCATTACTTAGTGACTGACTGACTGATTTACTGACTTAGTTACTGATTGACTGATTTACTGACTGACTTACTGACTGACACTGACTTATACTCTGACTGACTGACTGACTGACCTACTGTCTTACTGACTTACTGATACTTACTACTTAACGACTGACTTACTGACTTACTGACTGACACTGACTTATACTCTGACTGACTGACTGACTGACCTACTGTCTTACTGACTTACTGATACTTACTACTTAACGACTGACTTACTGACTTACTGACTGAGTGACTGACTGACTGACTAACTTACTGACTGATTTACTGACAGACTTACTACTTAATGACTGACGTATTGACTTACTGATTGACTAACTTACTGACTGACTGACTGACTGGCTTAATGACCGGCACTTACCTCCTGACTTACTCATATAATGACTTACTTACACTCTTCCTGACTGACTTACTGACTTTCTTCCTTCCTGACTTACTTAGTTACTGACTTAGTTACCAGCTAACTTACTGACTGACTGACTGACTGACTGACTGACTGACTGGCTGGCTGGCTGACTTACTGACTGTCTGGCTGACTTACTGATTTACTGAATGACTGACTTACTGACTTACTGATTTATTTACTGACTTACTGACTGACTGACTTACTGACTGACTTACTGACTTAGTGAGGTACGGACTGACTTACTGAGCTGCATACTGACTTACTGACTTAATGATTTACACTGGCTTACTGACTTCCATACTGACTTACTTATACTCTGACTGACTGACTGACTGACTGATCTACTGTCTTACTGACTGACTTACTGATTTACTGACTGACTTACTTAGTTACTGACTTATTACTGACTGATTTACTTATTGACCTATTTACTGACTCACTAACTTACTGACTTACTGATTTCCTTACTGACTGACTTACTGACTGACTTACTGACTGACTGACTAACTTACTGACTTACTGACATTTACTGACTGACTTAGTTACTTACGGACTTACTGACTGAATTACTTACGGACTTACTGACTAACTTACTGACTTACATATTGGCTTACTGACTGACTGACTTACACTTAGTGACTGACTCACTGACCTAGTATCTTACTGACCTACTGTCTTACTGACTTACTAACTTACTGACTGATTCATTACTTAGTGACTGACTGACTGATTTACTGACTTAGTTACTGATTGACTGATTTACTGACTGACTTACTGACTGACACTGACTTATACTCTGACTGACTGACTGACTGACCTACTGTCTTACTGACTTACTGATGCTTACTACTTAACGACTGACTTACTGACTGAGTGACTGAGTGACTGACTGACTAACTTACTGACTGATTTACTGACAGACTTACTACTTAATGACTGACGTATTGACTTACTGACTGACTAACTTACTGACTGACTGGCTTAATGACCAGCACTGACCTCCTGACTTACTCATATAATGACTTCCTTACACTCTTCCTGACTGACTTACTGACTTTCTTCCTTCCTGACTTACTTAGTTACTGACTTAGTTACCAGCTAACTTACTGACTGACTGACTGACTGACTGGCTGGCTTGCTGACTTACTGACTGTCTGGCTGACTTACTGATTTACTGAATGACTGACTTACTGACTTACTGATTTATTTACTGACTTACTGACTGACTGACTTACTGACTGACTGACTTACTGACTTAGTGAGGTACGGACTGACTTACTGAGCTGCATACTGACTTACTGACTTAATGATTTACACTGGCTTACTGACTTCCATACTGACTTACTTATACTCTGACTGACTGATCTACTGTCTTACTGACTGATTTACTGATTTACTGACTGACTCACTAACTTACTGACTTACTGATTTACTTACTGACTGACTTACTGACTGACTTACTGACTGACTGACTAACTTACTGACTTACTGACATTTACTGACTGACTTAGTTACTTACGGACTTACTGACTGAATTACTTACGGACTTACTGACTAACTTACATATTGGCTTACTGACTGACTGACTTACACTTAGTGACTGATTTACTGACAGACTTACTACTTAATGACTGACGTATTGACTTACTGACTGACTAACTTACTGACTGACTGACTGGCTTAATGACCGGCACTGACCTCCTGACTTACTCATATAATGACTTACTTACACTCTTCCTGACTGACTTACTGACTTTCTTCCTTCCTGACTTACTTAGTTACTGACTTAGTTACCAGCTAACTTACTGACTGACTGACTGACTGACTGGCTGGCTGGCTGACTTACTGACTGTCTGGCTGACTTACTGATTTACTGAATGACTGACTTACTGACTTACTGATTTATTTACTGACTTACTGACTGACTGACTTACTGACTGACTGACTTACTGACTGACTGACTTACTGACTTAGTGAGGTTCGGACTGACTTACTGAGCTGCATACTGACTTACTGACTTAATGATTTACACTGGCTTACTGACTTCCATACTGACTTACTTATACTCTGACTGACTGACTGACTGATCTACTGTCTTACTGACTGACTTACTGATTTACTGACTGACTTACTTAGTTACTGACTGACTAACTTACTGACTTACTGATTTACTTACTGACTGTGTTACTGACTGACTTACTGACTGACTGACTAACTTACTGACTTACTGACATTTACTGACTGACTTAGTTACTTACGGACTTACTGACTGAATTACTTACGGACTTACTGACTAACTTACTGACTTACATATTGGCTTACTGACTGACTGACTTACACTTAGTGACTGACTCACTGACCTAGTATCTTACTGACCTACTGTCTTACTGACTTACTAACTTACTGACTGATTCATTACTTAGTGACTGACTGACTGATTTACTGACTTAGTTACTGATTGACTGATTTACTGACCGACTTACTGACTGACACTGACATATACTCTGACTGACTGACTGACTGACCTACTGTCTTACTGACTTACTGATACTTACTACTTAACGACTGACTTACTGACTGAGTGACTGACTGAGTGACTGACTAACTTACTGACTGATTTACTGACAGACTTACTACTTAATGACTGACGTATTGACTTACTGACTGACTAACTTACTGACTGACTGACTGACTGACTGGCTTAATGACCGGCACTGACCTCCTGACTTACTCATATAATGACTTACTTACACTCTTCCTGACTGACTTACTGACTTTCTTCCTTCCTGACTTACTTAGTTACTGACTTAGTTACCAGCTAACTTACTGACTGACTGACTGACTGGCTGGCTGGCTGGCTGGCTGGCTGGCTGGCTGGCTGGCTGGCTGGCTGACTTACTGACTGTCTGGCTGACTTACTGATTTACTGAATGACTGACATACTGACTTACTGATTTATTTACTGACTTACTGACTGACTGACTTACTGACTGACTGACTTGCTGACTTAGTGAGGTACGGACTGACTTACTGACCTACTTACTGATGTAGTGATAGACTTACTACTTAATGACTGACTTACTGACTGACTGACTAACTTACTGACTTACTGACATTTACTGACTGAGTTACTTATGGACTTACTGACTGAATTACTTACGGACTTACTGACTAACTTACTGACTTACATATTGGCTTACTGACTGACTGACTTACACTTAGTGACTGACTCACTGACCTAGTATCTTACTGACCTACTGTCTTACTGACTTACTAACTTACTGACTGATTCATTACTTAGTGACTGACTGACTGATTTACTGACTTAGTTACTGATTGACTGATTTACTGACTGACTTACTGACTGACACTGACTTATACTCTGACTGACTGACTGACTGACCTACTGTCTTACTGACTTACTGATACTTACTACTTAACGACTGACTTACTGACTGAGTGACTGACTGAGTGACTGACTGACTAACTTACTGACTGATTTACTGACAGACTTACTACTTAATGACTGACGTATTGACTTACTGACTGACTAACTTACTGACTGACTGACTGACTGGCTTAATGACCGGCACTTACCTCCTGACTTACTCATATAATGACTTACTTACACTCTTCCTGACTGACTTACTGACTTTCTTCCTTCCTGACTTACTTAGTTACTGACTTAGTTACCAGCTAACTTACTGACTGACTGACTGACTGACTGGCTGGCTGGCTGACTTACTGACTGTCTGGCTGACTTACTGATTTACTGAATGACTGACTTACTGACTTACTGATTTATTTACTGACTTACTGACTGACTGACTTACTGACTGACTTACTGACTTAGTGAGGTACGGACTGACTTACTGAGCTGCATACTGACTTACTGACTTAATGATTTACACTGGCTTACTGACTTCCATACTGACTTACTTATACTCTGACTGACTGACTGACTGACTGACTGATCTACTGTCTTACTGACTGACTTACTGATTTACTGACTGACTTACTTAGTTACTGACTTATTACTGACTGATTTACTTATTGACTTATTTACTGACTGACTCACTAACTTACTGACTTACTGATTTCCTTACTGACTGACTTACTGACTGTCTTACTGACTGACTGACTAACTTACTGACTTACTGACATTTACTGACTGACTTAGTTACTTACGGACTTACTGACTGAATTACTTACGGACTTACTGACTAACTTACTGACTTACATATTGGCTTACTGACTGACTGACTTACACTTAGTGACTGACTCACTGACCTAGTATCTTACTGACCTACTGTCTTACTGACTTACTAACTTACTGACTGATTCATTACTTAGTGACTGACTGACTGATTTACTGACTTAGTTACTGATTGACTGATTTACTGACTGACTTACTGACTGACACTGACTTATACTCTGACTGACTGACTGACTGACCTACTGTCTTACTGACTTACTGATACTTACTACTTAACGACTGACTTACTGACTGAGTGACTGACTGAGTGACTGACTGACTAACTTACTGACTGATTTACTGACAGACTTACTACTTAATGACTGACGTATTGACTTACTGACTGACTAACTTACTGACTGACTGACTGACTGGCTTAATGACCGGCACTTACCTCCTGACTTACTCATATAATGACTTACTTACACTCTTCCTGACTGACTTACTGACTTTCTTCCTTCCTGACTTACTTAGTTACTGACTTAGTTACCAGCTAACTTACTGACTGACTGACTGACTGACTGTCTGGCTGACTTACTGATTTACTGAATGACTGACTTACTGACTTACTGATTTATTTACTGACTTACTGACTGACTGACTTACTGACTGACTTACTGACTTAGTGAGGTACGGACTGACTTACTGAGCTGCATACTGACTTACTGACTTAATGATTTACACTGGCTTACTGACTTCCATACTGACTTACTTATACTCTGACTGACTGACTGACTGATCTACTGTCTTACTGACTGACTTACTGATTTACTGACTGACTTACTTAGTTACTGACTTATTACTGACTGATTTACTTATTGACTTATTTACCGACTGACTCACTGACTTACTGACTTACTGATTTCCTTACTGACTGACTTACTGACTGACTTACTGACTGACTGACTAACTTACTGACTTACTGACATTTACTGACTGACTTAGTTACTTACGGACTTACTGACTGAATTACTTACGGACTTACTGACTAACTTACTGACTTACATATTGGCTTACTGACTGACTGACTTACACTTAGTGACTGACTCACTGACCTAGTATCTTACTGACCTACTGTCTTACTGACTTACTAACTTACTGACTGATTCATTACTTAGTGACTGACTGACTGATTTACTGACTTAGTTACTGATTGACTGATTTACTGACCGACTTACTGACTGACACTGACTTATACTCTGACTGACTGACTGACTGACCTACTGTCTTACTGACTTACTGATACTTACTACTTAATGACTGACTTACTGACTGAGTGACTGACTGACTGACTGACTAACTTACTGACTGATTTACTGACAGACTTACTACTTAATGACTGACGTATTGACTTACTGACTGACTAACTTACTGACTGACTGACTGACTGGCTTAATGACCGGCACTTACCTCCTGACTTACTCATATAATGACTTACTTACACTCTTCCTGACTGACTTACTGACTTTCTTCCTTCCTGACTTACTTAGTTACTGACTTAGTTACCAGCTAACTTACTGACTGACTGACTGACTGGCTTGCTGGCTGACTTACTGACTGTCTGGCTGACTTACTGATTTACTGAATGACTGACTTACTGACTTACTGATTTATTTACTGACTTACTGACTGACTGACTTACTGACTGACTTACTGACTTAGTGAGGTACGGACTGACTTACTGAGCTGCATACTGACTTACTGACTTAATGATTTACACTGGCTTACTGACTTCCATACTGACTTACTTATACTCTGACTGACTGACTGACTGACTGATCTACTGTCTTACTGACTGACTTACTGATTTACTGACTGACTTACTTAGTTACTGACTTATTACTGACTGATTTACTTATTGACTTATTTACCGACTGACTCACTGACTTACTGACTTACTGATTTCCTTACTGACTGACTTACTGACTGACTTACTGACTGACTGACTAACTTACTGACTTACTGACATTTACTGACTGACTTAGTTACTTACGGACTTACTGACTGAATTACTTACGGACTTACTGACTAACTTACTGACTTACATATTGGCTTACTGACTGACTGACTTACACTTAGTGACTGACTCACTGACCTAGTATCTTACTGACCTACTGTCTTACTGACTTACTAACGTACTGACTGATTCATTACTTAGTGACTGACTGACTGATTTACTGACTTAGTTACTGATTGACTGATTTACTGACCGACCTACTGACTGACACTGACTTATACTCTGACTGACTGACTGACTGACCTACTGTCTTACTGACTTACTGATACTTACTACTTAATGACTGACTTACTGACTGAGTGACTGACTGACTGACTGACTAACTTACTGACTGATTTACTGACAGACTTACTACTTAATGACTGACGTATTGACTTACTGACTGACTAACTTACTGACTGACTGACTGACTGGCTTAATGACCGGCACTTACCTCCTGACTTACTCATATAATGACTTACTTACACTCTTCCTGACTGACTTACTGACTTTCTTCCTTCCTGACTTACTTAGTTACTGACTTAGTTACCAGCTAACTTACTGACTGACTGACTAACTGGCTTGCTGGCTGACTTACTGACTGTCTGGCTGACTTACTGATTTACTGAATGACTGACTTACTGACTTACTGATTTATTTACTGACTTACTGACTGACTGACTTACTGACTGACTTACTGACTTAGTGAGGTACGGACTGACTTACTGAGCTGCATACTGACTTACTGACTTAATGATTTACACTGGCTTACTGACTTCCATACTGACTTACTTATACTCTGACTGACTGACTGACTGACTGATCTACTGTCTTACTGACTGACTTACTGATTTACTGACTGACTTACTTAGTTACTGACTTATTACTGACTGATTTACTTATTGACTTATTTACCGACTGACTCACTGACTCACTGACTTACTGATTTACTTACTGATTTACTTACTGACTGACTTACTGACTGACTTACTGACTGACTGACTTACTGACATTTACTGACTGACTTAGTTACTTACGGACTTACTGACTGAATTACTTACGGACTTACTGACTAACTTACTGACTTACATATTGGCTTACTGACTGACTGACTTACACTTAGTGACTGACTCACTGACCTAGTATCTTACTGACCTACTGTCTTACTGACTTACTAACGTACTGACTGATTCATTACTTAGTGACTGACTGACTGATTTACTGACTTAGGTACTGATTGACTGATTTACTGACCGACTTACTGACTGACACTGACTTATACTCTGACTGACTGACTGACTGACCTACTGTCTTACTGACTTACTGATACATACTACTTAACGACTGACTTACTGACTGAGTGACTGACTGACTGACTAACTTACTGACTGATTTACTGACAGACTTACTACTTAATGACTGACGTATTGACTTACTGACTGACTAACTTACTGACTGACTGACTGACTGGCTTAATGACCGGCACTGACCTCCTGACTTACTCATATAATGACTTACTTACACTCTTCCTGACTGACTTACTGACTTTCTTCCTTCCTGACTTACTTAGTTACTGACTTAGTTACCAGCTAACTTACTGACTGACTGACTGACTGGCTGGCTGGCTGACTTACTGACTGTCTGGCTGACTTACTGATTTACTGAATGACTGACTTACTGACTTACTGATTTATTTACTGACTTACTGACTGACTAACTTACTGACTACTGACTTAGTGAGGTACTGACTGACTTACTGAGCTGCATACTGACTTACTGACTTAATGATTTACACTGGCTTACTGACTTCCATACTGAATTACTTACACTCTGACTGACTGACTGACTGACTGACCTACTGTCTTACTGACTGACTTACTGATTTACTGACTGACTTACTTAGTTACTGACTTATTAACTGACTGATTTACTTATTGACTTATTTACTGACTGACTTACTAACTTACTTACTGATTTACTTACTGACTGACTTACTGACAGACTGACACACCAACTGACTCACTTACTGACTTAATGACTGACACTGACTTACTCACTGACTGACTTACATACTGACTTACACTCTGACTGATTGACTTATTGACTGACTTCCTTACTGATTGACTTACTTAGTTACTGACTGACTTTGTCATGAGTAAGGATGGCGAGCAGGGGGCTCCCATCCAGACTGTCAAGCGCATGCGTAGCACTGAGGAATTGGTCAGCCATTCAAAGAGACACAGATCGGGACCGCCTTAAACTTTGGGGTTTATATGTCTGGGTTTTCCCACACTTCTTCAGTTTGTTAGGATTCCTGTTAAGTACTAGCAATAAACATTAGAGACCAGTTCCTTGTCTCAGCGTGTTTCCTGGCTGTTAGGACAGGCTTACTGACTTCTTGGCGGGCTTCTTGACTGACTTACTGAATGACTTAACTTAGTAACTGACTTACTAACTCACTCATTTACTGACTGACTGACTTAACGGAATTACTGATTTACATACTGACCTACTTACACTCTTACTGACTGACTTACTGACCTACTATCTTACTGACCTAATATCTTATTGACATAATGTCTTACTGACTGACTGTAATGGTTGCCTATTGTTATTGACTGGCTGACTCATTACTTAGTGATTGACTGACTTACTGATTTACTGACTGATTTACTGACATACTGACTGACTGACTGACACTGACTGACTTACACTCTTACTGACTGGCTGACCTACTGTCTTACTGATAGACTGGCTTACTAACTTAATGACTGACTGACTGACTGACTGGCTTACTAACTTACTGACTGACTGATTTACTGACAGACTTACTACTTAATGACTGACGTACTGACTTACTGACTTATTTACTGACTTACTATCTTACTGACTGAGTTAATGACTGACACTGACTTACTGACTTACACTTTTACTGACTGACTTCCTGACTTCCTGACTGACTTAGTTACTTGCTTCCTGACTGACTTCCTGACTGACTTACCACCTTACTGACTGACTTACTGACTTACTGATCTACTAAATGACTGACTTACTAACTTACTGACTTATTACTTACTGACTGATTTACTGACTTAGTTACTGACTCACTGACTACTTATTGACTTACTGACTGAGTGACTGATTTACTGACTGAGACCAACTCATTGACTTATACTCTTACTGACTGATTGACTTACTGACCTACTCTCTTACTGACTTACTGTCAGACTTACTACTTAATGACTGACTTACTGACTGACTGGCTTACTAACTGACTCACTGACCTACTGACAGACATACTACTTGCTGAGTTACTGACTGACTTACTGACTAACTTACCGACTGACTTTCTAACAGACTGACTGACTGACACTCTTACTGACTGGTGAACAGCAGACTCAAGTTCAGAACTGTATACTCTATAACCTTTTAGAGAACTCACTCGAAGAGGATCTTCTTTACTCTTTCATAACTTTACCTACCTTGAACCAACAAATGATTTTAGAAAGATTAAAATTTATAAAAAATAGACTTCAAAGTATAAGAGATGATGAGGCTTCCTGCTCCTCAATGAATAATGAAGAGACCATGATCCTCTCCCCATTGAGGCTTCATGCAAAGTCTATTTTAACGACTCCTAAAGGCTCAGAGTCCTGTCAGGCCATCCCTAACGCCCAGGATCTATTGATTGATTTGAATTTTGTAAGTATGGAAGCCGCACATTCTGCTCCCAAGTCCATCTCTCAAAATGGCTGTATAGTTGACGATCCTTCCAATTCCCTGAATCAGCTAACTCAGTTGGACTGACTAAGAATACATACCCTCTCCAGTTTCTTGAGTTTGGTCTCCTGGAATATAGCGGGGTGGAGAAACAAAATGTATGATTCAGATTTTATTAGTTTCTTAACTTCCTTTGATTGTGTTTTATTACAGGAAACTTGGTCAGCGAATCCTTTTAATTTAAATGGTTTTAGATACTTTTTCCTTCCAGCCTACAAACTTTTTAGTAAGGTCCGTCATAGGGCTGGTTTGGCAATTTTAGTGAATGCTAACGCTGTGGCGCTGCGGGTTAAACCGCTGAGCTGCTGAGCTTGCTGATCGGAAGGTCGGCAGTTCAAATCCGTGTGACAGGGTGAGCTCCCGTTGCTAGTCCCAGGTCCTGCCAACCAAGCAGTTCGAAAACATGCACACGTGAGTAGATTAATAGGCACCGCTTTGGTGGTCAGGTAATGGCGTTCCATTTAGTCATGCCGGCCACATGACCACGGAAGTGTCTACGGACAAACACTGGCTCTTTGGCTTTGAAATAGAGATGAGCACTGCCCCCTAGAGTTGAACACGACTGGACTTAACGTCAAGAGAAACCTTTACCTTTACCTAACCTTGATGTACAGATTCTATCATTAGACTCTTGTCCCCCAGTAGCCCAAGTACTTAGGCTGGAATTAACTTCAATAAATTTTATGATCATTAATGTCTACTTACCCCACTCTGCAGAAGGTGGTGACTATATCACCAATTGGGATAAGCTTTTTAACTACATTTCATTTTTAACTAAAACGTTTCCTGCAGATCAGCTTCTTATGGCTGGTGATTTTAATGCTAGAATTGGAAACAGTACTCATGATTGGTTTTCAAAGTTAGGCTTTGATAATGAAGAGATTTTACTGCTGATTCTCTGCTTACCCCATTCATTTAGTGATGCAGTTTTTAATACCGCAGGGAGGAAGATGCTAGGTCTTTGAATCATGTATAATATGATAATTCTAAATGGTTTAAGTCATTTTCCTGATTCAAAGGGGTGCACTTTTAGCTCTGTTAAAGTGTAATAGATTATATTCTTTGCTTGTATAGCCTGCTGTTAGACATTTCCTATTTTACTATTGAAACTCGTACTGAAAGTGACCATCTACCTTTGGTTATAGTTTTAAAATGTCACTTATCAAACCCTGATCGTATACCGCTTTATGACAGCCATGATTCAGGTAATATTCTTAAAAGAATTAGATGGTGTGCATCTTCAGAAAAGAATTTTAATACTTTATTTGGATCTGAATCAATGACCAGATTGCGATTGGATTTAACTAACTCAACTTCGGTTGAAGAAGCTCTCTCTATCTACTCTCAATTAATTAGTAAATGTAATTTAAAAACTAAACCTGTAGAGGTAGCTGCCTCAAAATCTACCACTTGGTTTGATCAGGAATGTCATAGCAGAAAAAAGAAATTGAGATGTAAGTTTAAAGAACTATGTCAATTCAGGGACTCTAGTAAATATAATGAATTTTTAAAACACAAGAAAAGCTTTCAAGATCTTATAACCAGGAAAAAGAAATTATTCTTTCAGGGTAAATGGGACCAATTGTATAGGGCTATAAAATTTAAAGACAGCAACCCTTTTTGGAAACTTACTTTGAGCAACGCTATTGATAATCCTTCCTTTGCCGCTCCTGTTAATACACCTCAGCAATGGGTTGCACATTTTTCAATAATGTATGATGCCCCTGTAGCCTCCTATAATGAGGATAATGACTCAATTTTCTTAGAACTACCATGGTGGCCTCCTGTGAGTACAGATGAAATTACCGAATTAATTGTCGATTTAAAAATGGGGAAATCCCCTGGTCCGGATGGTTTTCCAGCCGAACTATTTAAAAAACATGTTAATTGGTGGGCCCGACCATTGGCTTCTTTATTCATGTTTATTGATCACTATGGTAAAATGCCAAATACTTGGCTCAACTCAACAATAATCCCAATTTACAAGAAAGGAGGGTTTGATCAGCCCAGTAATTTTCGTCTGATCAGGCTCTTATCTATCTTGGGCAAGCTTTATGCTAAACATCTTGAATGCCGTCTACTAGATTGGATGTATACAAATGACGTAATTGGTCCCGAACAGATAGGCTTCTGTAAAGGAAATTCTGCGATTGATCATTGCCTTACATTGAATTTCCTAATAGAAAAATACCTGAATTTGGGAAGGAAAAAGCTCTTTGTAGCATTTATAGATCTCAAAAGTGCATTTGATTTAATTCCGAGGGATGTACTATGGACCAAACTGAAGAACCAAGGAATCGACCCGAGGTTGTTGTTTCTATTAAAGAAACTTCATATGGATACCTCTTGTCAAGTTAAATATTTGATCAAGGGTCATCTAACAGAGAGAATACCCACTCAGAAAGGGGTTAAGCAGGGCTGTGTTCTTGCGCCTCACCTTTTCAATCTCTTCCTGAATGATTTGGCTCACTCCCTTAGCTCAGTCAATGTTCACCCCCACTCCACAGTCTTGGTGGTCTTCCCGCCCCACTGTTACTTTATGCCGACAATACTACAGTTCTTTCTTGTTCAAGAGTGGGCTTACAAAGATACCTGGAGGCATTTATAATTATTGTCATCGTAACTCCCTCACCATTAATTTCTCTAAATCAAAGGTAATAATATTTGCCAAAAGATGGCGTTTGTTGAGATGGTTCATAGGTAGTACAGAAATTGAACAAGTTAAAACTTTTAAATATCTTGGCATTACATTTAGTTACAATCTTTCTTGGGTAACTCATCGTAATAAGATAATTCATGTGGCCAATTGTTCAGCTGCCCAGATTAAACAATGTTATTTTACAAGAGGTAACCAATTTGCATCTGCAGCGATTAGAATTTTTAAAGCCAAATCTCTCTCTCAAATACTATATGGTATTCCTATTTGGCTAAGAGTCTTTAAAGTAGAGGGTATTCCTCCTGCCAACCTAGCAGTTCGAAAACATGCCAATGTGAATAGATTAATAGGTACCGCTTTGGCGGTCAGGCAATGGCATTCCATTTAGTCATGCCGGCCACATGACCACGGAAGTGTCTACGGACAAACGCCGGCTCTTCGGCTTTGAAACGGAGATGAGCACCGCCCCCTAGAGTTGGACACGACTGGACTTAATGTCAAGAGAAACCTTTACCTTTACCTAGAGGGTATTCAGGCATCCTTTTTGAGGCAGCTTTTAGGGGCTCCTAATTGCGTCTCTTATCCCATAATTTACTTAGAAACTGGTCAAAGCTTAATTGAAACTAAAGCTTGGATAATAACAAATATTGGCTTAGAATTTTATTTAGAGCTGCTCCTCGAAGAGCAGCTATATCTCCATAAAGATATGATATCTTTAAAAAGATAACTATACTTCGCTTTGGACTCGATGTATTATGTCCAAGCTCAGGCAAATCGGGATTGCAATTGAGGATTTATATCTCTCGGACGAAACCTATGTATTTAGTATTATTAAACAGTGATTTTTGGACTTAGAATATCATAAACTCAGACCAGCTCAACCTCGTATCTGTTTGCCTGCTACACTTGATATAGAAAACCATCTGGCAAGATGGCACATTATTTACATGATCTTGTGGTACCATCTCAGCGTAGGGCCTTCTTTCTGGCCAAAGTAAATGCGTTCCCTTCCGGGGTACTCTTCAGAAGGTACAAACGCATTCCCATCCACGAGAGGCTCTGTCTCTGTGGCAGTCTGGATACAATTCATCACATCATTTTTGACTGCCACTTATTTGTGTCTCTTTGGCATGAATTACTCTTAAAACCTTTACAGAGTAAATACCTGTTAAATGTTGTAGATACTGTATCATCTTGCCAACACCTACTGAGTTATGCTGTATCTGAAACCACCCGAATTATTGCCATATTCCTAGAGGAAGTACTTAAAAGGAAATGTAACCAAATTTTTCAATGAATATGGCTCTTTCTTTGTTACTCTCATGATATATTAATGCCTTTTGTATTTTATTGCTTTTATAATGCCAATAAAGGTTTGATTGACCTACTGTCTTATTGACTGAATTACTGACTTACTGAGTGACTGACTTACTGACTGATGTCTGACTTACTTACTTACCGACTTATTTACTGACTTACTGAGTGACTCATTGACTGACCGACCTATTGATTGAGTTACTTACTGATATTGACTTATTGCCTTACTGACTCACTGACGTACTGACTTACTGAGTGAATTACTGACTTACTAACTGTACTCACTTATTGACTGACTTACTGACTTACTGCCTCACTGACTGACTTACTGCCTCACTGACTGACTTACCAACTGACTTACTGGCTTATTGACTTCCTGACTGACTGATTGACTGACTTACAGAGTGATTCACCTGCTTCCTGACTGACTTACTGACTGACCTACTGTCTTACTGACTGACTGACTTATTTACTGACTTACTGACTGACTCATTGACTGACTGACTTACTGAGTTACTTACTGTCTTATTGACTGAGTGAATTACTAACTTACTGACTGACTTACTCACTGATTGACTTACTTATTGACTTACTGACTGACTGCCTTACTGCCTTACTGACTGAATTAATGACTTACTGACTTACTTTCTTACTGACTTACCGACTGACTTACTGGCTTGACTTCCTGACTGATTGACTGACTTACAGAGTGACTCACTTTGACTTCCTCACTGGCTGACTTCTTGACTGACGTACTGTCTTACTGACTGAATTACTGACTTACTGAGTGACTGAATTACTGACTGACTTATGTACTTACTTACTGAATTACTGACTGACTTACTGACTGATTGACTGAGTTACTTACTGCGTTACTGACTTACTTACTGACCTCCATACTGACTTCCTGACTGACTTCCTTACTGACCTACTGTCTTACTGACTGACATATTTACCAACATACTTACTTTCTGAGTTACTTATTGGCTTTTTGACTTATTGACTGACTTATTGACTGACCTCCTTAGTGACCTATTGACTGACTGACTCATTGACTGACTGACTTAGTTACTTACTGACTTATTTACTGAGTGACTTCCTGACTTACTTACTTTCTGACTTACAGATGGACTGACTGATTGACTTCCTGACTGACTGACCTTATTGACTTCCTGACCTACTGTCTTACTGACTGACTGGCTGACTGACATACTTATTGACTGACATACTGACTGACTGATTTACAGGACTTATACAGCCACCTATCTCATATGATGATTCTAGGCAGCTCACAACAATCCATAAAAACATGGTTAAAAACAAAAGTACTCTTTCCCCGGACACCAGACCAAATATCCTTGAAGCTCAACCCCCAACTTAGCCCAATGCATGGGGGAACTTTCAGTAAAATTATATTAAAAAATAAAAGGAATGCTTGGGCTGCTCCAATTCTCCAAACTAGCGTAGAATAATTTAAGGCTAATAATAATAATAACAATAATAATAGTGTGATTACATTATCAACTACTCTCCTCACAAGTCTGCCAGGCCTACAGCCTGCTAAAACGAGCCCTGGGAGATTTCTTATTATTTTTGGTTTCTGGTCAAGTAGGCTAAAGCAAGGTTGCTGCTCTTTTGTGTAGACAGCCCTTATTCAGAATGGACAGACCAACGGCCAAAGGAAGTCCCTTACTCTCTCTTTCTCCCCGTTTTCCTGTCTGTAAAAATGGGAAGAAGCCTACTTAGGTTTGTCCTAGAATTGGTGCACTTCAACGACCCCTTGTGAGGATGCCCAAGATGAGAATCGTATACAACAGCGGCTATTTCAACGAAAATTAACAAATACTTGGGGCCTTCCATTAATCAATGGAATCATTCAACAAAGATGTATCTCGCCTTTATCTCACGAGTCACTAGAGTGGGCAAAAGGATGAGAAAACAGAAGAAAGCATCACGTTATTCAGAAAGAAGAGGGTAAAACACGGCAAGAGAGCAAAAGGAAAAGGGATGCCACGAGGCAATCAGCGGAGAGGATGGGGCCTGAGGGGGCGGGCCATCGGCCGGAAGTCTCTCCGCTGACAACCTGCCTGGCGAATTCGCTGGAGTGAGCGCGTCGCTTGGATTCGGCTGTTGCTTCGGGCGTTTGTAAGTGATGGTGGAGAGTGGGCTGAGTTCGGTCGGGGGCTGTCGGGATTCGGTCGCGCCGTTCTTGCGCTGGGCGGTGGTGGTGCTCGGCTGCTGCCGCTCCACCGACAACCCGCGGGGCTGGGATCTCGGCCTCTGCTTTGGAGTGGAGCGTTGCTCCGTCCTTCGCTGGAGCCGGGCGAGGGGCAACGTAGCCTCTTTCTAGCGAGGGGAAAGACGCATTCTTTTGATTCTGAATGCTTCCTTTCCCAGTCTGGTGCCATCCGTATCTCTTGAGGCCAAGCCGCTGTGGCCGACGGCTGTCTGGTAATTCTTGGAGATTTACTCTCAACATAACTACAGGTTACTGTACTTCTTCCCACCTCTAAATTGCATGTTTATGGGCACTGAGTACCGAGCCTTGTTAGTGATTGTGGATGCAATAAAAGAGAGCTCCCTGTAGTCTTTTAGAGAGTGGAGGCACTACTAGTGAATTCATTTACGGGCTTGAATAATTTCTTACAAGTATTAGTAACTATTGCTATCATTTTTTTACACCAAGTTTTTAGTGCAGTCTTTGTCAGTTTAATGCCCTTCGGATGTATTGGATAATTAGCAAGGCTAACTATAGGAGTTGAAGAAATTCAGGGCATCTTTAGGACTCCAGAATGGAGAAGGTTGATTTGAGATTTGTGCATTGTCCTTGTAGTAGGATAATGGAGTGATGGTAGAATAAAAGTTCATATTTTTAACAGTTCGTTTGACATGCAGTATTTCATGTCAAAAAAATGTTTGTCCAAAGCAATGTTAATCTTACAGAAAAGTTAAGCACAATGTATTTTCCATATGAGAAGGCTGTAGTATCCCATCACAATCTCACCTTAATTGGCTGTTTGGCTTGATAAAACTTATGCTAGACTTTCAGAACTTGAGATAAGATCCTTGTGAGGAGGTAGATTTCAGAAGTACTATTAAAAAAAGCAAAGTCTAATTCTAGATGGGAAACATTTATTGAACTGTTGTCATGAAGGGACATGTTTGTGCTGATGCCCCGTTGTGAATATAGGTGAGGTAGCAGGTGCTATACAAGCATCCTACCTTTGGATGAGTCTGAGCTCCCACTTAACAGAGGAGTATTAAAAGGGGAGTTTCTCCCTCCCTCCCTCCTCCCATTTTCTCTCTCTCAAGTTGTGAGTTTGCTTGACCATGTTCAGCTTTCTTATTTTTTTAAACAAAACAGATATTGTACTTCATTCTCTAAGCAGAATTGGTTTTAAGATTACGCATGGTTCATTCACTGCTATTCAGCAGATAACAATACTAGAGACCTGTCTAAAAAGCTTCTGTCTAAAGCTTACATACACAGATCTCTTTCTGTAATCCTTTTGTTTTTTGTCTTTTTCATATTATTGTGTTGCCATTTGGATTATGGGGGCAGAGGTTGCTATTTAACAAAGGGAAGGGGTAAAAAAGGATGTGTGTGTTTCATATCCTGGCTGTTTGAGAAAAATAGATATATACATACTTTCAGATTACATGACTTAAGTATGGGATCTTACATAATGGGAGCAGATTGACAATTTGTCATCTTGTTCTGTAGCAGTGTGGTTATAAAATTTGCTTCCATAATTCACTATTAAAATAGGAAATCTTTTTGAATCAGGACTGTTTGAATGTTTAAGAATACATAGTTGGCATTCTCACAGATTGTGATGGAAGGCATACCTGTTATCAAATGGTTCCCATGCAAGCATGATACTGTTGCCTCCCCCTGTACATCTCCATAATGCTTCCTGCCATCCATGATCCCAGCTTACCTTTGCCCTATTTCCAGGTACCTGGCATACTTTCAAGCAAAATATGGCATGTTTGTTTTCTAAGAATGCCAATAGGGTTTACATAGGGAATAGAGACATTTTTGTAAATAAAGAAGCCAGAAGGAAATATGCTTTGGTCACGTCAGTTTGCTTATCTTATTAATTAAATTATCTAAAAGTGTGGTAGGGAGTGTTGCCAAGGGAGAGAACCTATGGCTTTATCACCATGTGTTGAAATAATTAGGTGTAGACTGGTTTTAAGCTTATATAAGTAGGCATTTCAACAAAAATAAAATCTCAAATTATTTCCTGCATTTCTGTAGTCAGTCTTGGGCATGTTAAAACAGAAGTACATGCTTTGTAGGAATGTGACTATATATATATTTGCCTATAAATAAATTATGGGTGTATCCAGGACATTTGCTATTTTCCTCAAAAAGAGCAACAAAAAAAAGGGGGGGGGACTCTGTACCATAACAGTTTTGTGAACTAGACCAGAGTTTATCAGATGCATCAGTTTTAGTGCCAGATGAGAGGTCCAAAGTGAGGGATTTACCAACTGGAGTCAGGAGCACATGTTGAACAGAGAGAATAAAGCAGGTATGCACTCCTGCCATGTAACAGATTTTTTGAAAAATAACTAATCACTTTTCCATCATCTTCTACCAGAGGTGGGAAATTTGTGGATCTTCAAGTGTTGCTGGATTGTTACTCCCAGCAGCCCTGATGATCATGTTCTAATGATGAGAAATTCTGGTACTGTAGTTTAGTCACATCTGGACAGCTACACATTCCTGAACCCTATTCTAAATGCAGCCAATTTTTAAATGACAGCGATTACATCTTATTTTGCTTCCCTTGTTTATTCCTACCCTTGAACTGGAATTTTCCTCTTGCTTTATGCTACTTGATTGGATCCACATGTAATTAGTGGGGTGTGGGGCAGCAGTATTTTTCCTGTGAAATGTTTGGCACAGGCTACCACAGATTGCCAGACCAGGTAAGCTGGATTTGTTATAGCTTGCTAAGTCCTGCACTAGAATTTTTCCAAAGAGAAATAAACCAATGCCATACAGGTAAGTCCTGTTTTGATATCAGATTAATTTTTGTCTCTTATATTTATAAAGTGGTGAGTACACATACTTGGTTTTCATATAATTTAGCTTGAAAATACATTTTAAGGTAAATAATTAGTGCATTGTGGAGCAAATTTTTTTAAAAAATAAATTGTATCTAAAATAATTCTCTATCAGCTTATGCGCTTTACTTTTTATGATTTATTTGCTCTAATTAAAGAAACTGTGACCTCCTCTCTGTCTTCCAGTAAAATGATGTATATTTTTAAAGATGGTGTAGTATCAGTAGGGGACTAGAATTCTACAAGATGGGAACTGAAATTTTGGGGGGTAGGAGGGAAATGGAAACAGGTTCATCAGTTTTCCTTTTCTATCTATCTTTCATTGGATGACATATAAAACAAGGTAGCAGAAGACAACTGCAATATAATTGTAATGTTGAGATTGGACAATTGTATGCACATGCCAGAACACTATGTAGTAATAGTATCTGTAAATATTTAAGTGTTGCAGAGGAACTATAATTAATAAATTTGAGTGAATTTAAATATAAATTATGGTTGGTGGTTATTATGGGCATGAGCTAGGTAAGTTTGGGGCTTGTACATTGTCATTTTATTCTTTATAGCAATAAGAGAAATTTTTATTCTTTTGCTTTCAAGTTCAGTTAACCATAGTTTAGTATTGTTGCTGAACCTTCACGTTTTACTGTAAACCACTCCGAGTCCCCCTTTTTGGGGGAGATGGGCGGTAATAGAAATTTGAAAAATACGTAAATAAATATGTTTTTTGGGTACCAAACGAAGCCAACTACATACACCACAATTTGTCAGTGTTTGATTATAATGTTTAACTACTGTTGATCAAAACTAGAAACAAAGCTTCCAGTTCATCCTTACAAAAGAGAAGAAGCATGGAGATTCTAGTTATATTCATGTACTGATGAGCCAAAGTTTATTATTGCATTTGGAGGCAGCCATTGTCCTGCTCTGAATAAATTATTGAATACTGCAAGACTGTGCTGAGTGGAAGCAAGTTTCCTGGCCCCTCTGAAGGGTAAACTATATGTTTTTAGGTCGTGCATTGTGGCTTCTGTCAAAATTGCTTCCAGTGCTGTGGGCATAACTATCCATACTTTTGACCAGTGAAAGAGCTATAGAACCTGAGAAATTTCTTCTGTATATATTCATCAGCATGTGTGTCCTGAGAAAGCAACATGCAGTTGGAAGATAACGTCTTTTGTTCCCCAGTTTTATTCTTGGTTACCATCTTTAATTCTATAGAGCTAGGATAGTGTCATGAGTACTGATGGTGAGCAGGAGGGAGTCCCTATCCAGGGGGGAAAACGCATGCATAGTACTGAGGAATTAAGCAGCCATTCAAAGAGACACAGATCAGACCCGCCTTAACTTTTGGGGTTTATCTGTCTGGGTTTTTCCCACGCATCTTCAGTTAGGATTTTCTGTCTAATGTAGCAGTAATAAACACTAGAGAGCTATTCCTTGTCTCAGCGTGGTTCCTGGCTGTTAGGACAGATAGTGCTTTTTCCTCCTTTTCTTCCTTTACCTAGAACAGTACAACTCCTTGCACTAAAATAAGGCACACTGGTTCTCAGTAAGAAAGCATAAAGCCCCAAATCCTGTCCCAAATTGTCTGACTACAAATTGCGACAAAATACAAAGGTAAAAAAGTGTTTGTGAAGTAGAATGTAATAGTCATAATATTGCTGATAAGTGTAGATGTCCATGTTCACGCTCATGGGGTACATGTATCATTGCCTTTGTGAACATGCTTTTGTGAACATGCTGGTGTAGGTGTTCTTTCTTAGGCCTTCAATCTTGACCTCTTTTGTCTTTGTTATGTTACAGGATGTAGAGAAATTATTTTCATTTCTTCTCTTGCCTTCAGCAATTGGCTTTTCACAATACCTCACTAAAATCTAAAAATCTAAAATCTCGATTAACTCCATACTGAGGAGCTCTTGGGTGTCTCTAACTAGCAAAGATCTGGGTGCTGTATTTCCAACATGACATTGTTGCTGAAGAATGGGAAGTGCAAGGATCCTGTGTTTCCAGTTTATTTCACAGCACTGTTGCACCTGAGATCAGTTTGTTATGCTCTATACAATATTTTTTAAAGCAAATTTCCCAAACCATGCGACAGAAAAAATTACAGATGGCCAGTAAAGACTCAACATTTTTTTAAACAAATATTCAATCTTTTAAATGCTTTTAGTTGTTAGTGGTTTTATACCAACACTCTACTTTTGGTAAATAAAAGGTAGCTGAGCAAGACTACTATTGGGTTATAAAGTTATCTAGGGAAAGGAAATTATCAGCCCAGAATATTTAAGTCTCATTTTTACATCTTTTTCTTCACTTTTTACCCCGACAGTCTTTGAAAATTGATCAGTTAAAGAAAGAGCTTATGAATTTCTTTACATAGGTTTTGTGACCTGAATTCTGCCATTTCTCCTGAATGGATCACTCCACTTAAAAGCAAACTCAGCATCCCTGGTTTTGCTTCATTTTCCTCAGCACTAAGTGCTGTGTTTAGTGTTGAGGAAAATGGAGCAAAAACAGGGATGTTGAGAAATAAAAAGTATCACCATGTTCAGAGAAATCCAATTTTTGTGGAAGTACAACAACATTCTTATCTATAGCATAACAAGAAGTGTGCTCTGTAGCTATGAAATTGTCAGATCCCCCCGATCAAAGGTTTTACAAAAACCCTTATCGGAGCATCTACCATCATTTCCTTCTCCAAGGAATGGAATCTGTGTTGCCAGATGGGAGGGGGTGTGAAGTTGGAGTGTGAAGTGGTTTATTATGGCTATGGAGGACATCAAGGACATGGGGTTGAGATATGCCAGGAATACCATCTGGATGGGAAGGGGGGTGACATGGTTTCATGGGAAAGGGGGCTAACTACGGGAATGTAGTTTTTAAGTTAGGTTTGAGCGGGAACTTCTTTATTCGCAGCTTGCCGTTCATTACATTTCATTAAAACAGTTAAAGGAATCCCAGCCTCCTGACTGTGATTGTGTGAATGCTTGAATGATCAGGTGCTGACATTAAGCTGTGAATCAATCTTCTGAAAAAATTCTTCCTGAGCAAGTAATCAGCTGAGAGTTGACAAACCATGCCTAAACACGGAAAATCCCGGGCTAAGCAGCCATCGCCTTTACCGTCATCAGAGAAGACAGTGCTGTATGCCAAAGTGGAAGAAGAAAAAGTTGAGATGGAGGAGAGCTCGGGGAGCGGGGACAGTGAGTGCAAGATGGAACCCTGGCTCAACACTATGGAGTTGGAAGGTGCCCTCCGTTCTCTCAATTTCGTGAGAGAGCCTCAGACACCAAGCATTATCATAGAAGAACCACAGATGGGTCCTTCCCAGCCCGGTGCCAGAGAGGAAGAGGGAAGAGCCCCTCCACCCATGGAGGCACAAGTAAGGGTGCAGAGTCTGAGGTCGCATGGGACCATACCAGACCCCAATGGAACTCTGCAAGAAATGTGGAGCCTGGAGGTGAGGATGTCTGCTATGGAAGTGGTGTTGCAGGTATCGAGAACCCTGGAGACCATGGCGCACCCCTTGGCAGAAATCTCAGCTTAGCTATCCAGAGTGGCATCGCCAGACTCACGAGTGGGGGAGAGCTCTGCCCAGTGGGGCGACACTGGCTGCGACCCCAAAGGACATACAAATTAAGTTCGATGAAAACCCACAATAGTTGGTGTTCTTCTTGACCAATGTGTCCATATATATGAAGGAATATGGGTCTTGCTTTCCCACTGAGAACAAGAAAGTGAGCTGGGTAGGTGCCATACTCCAGGGATCTGCGACGGAGTGGTTTGTGCAACTGCATGATAACATGGCCTTGGAGCTGAATAGCTTGCATGACTTCATGAGGGCACTGAGAGACCGGTTCGAGGACCCACTCAACAAGATGAGGGCGAAGACAGGTATCCAGCAACTTAGGCAAGGGGGAAGGACCGTGGCGGAGTATGCCATGGAGTTCAAAGCTCTTGCCAGAAAAGTTATGTACTGGTCGGAAACTACTAAGATTGATTACTTCAAAGGGGGCTTGCAGCCAGAAATCCTGAGATGGGCGCTCTGCCGTAGAGATCCCCCCACTTTGAAAGAATGGATCTGCCTAGCAGGAGAGGTGAAGAATACCCAATACCAATTCCGTCGGCAACTCTGAGCGCAAACGATGGGAAAAAATACCATAGCCCCAGGTCAATTTCCCTTCACCCAGCAAAAACTCTTCCGTGACAAGGAGGACCAGAAAGACCGGCCAGGGAAAAGAGGCAGCTGTTTCAAATGCGGGAAGGACACCCACAGAGCAGCAGAATGTCCACACAGGGAGTCAGACTCACCGAAAGGAGCAACCAAACCAGCTAAAACCCTGCTGACTAGACACAAGGCAGCCGCTGCAACAGCGCTGGCCCGAAAGGATCCAGAAGTGAAGTCCCTGATTGACTCCGGCGAAGACTCCTAACAGGAGGAACTGGAGCCGGCGGGAAACGAATTTCACCTGTTCTAAATCACACCTGCGAGCAGGTGGAAACTCCAGGGCACAACATGCCTACTTCAGAGATAGACGACAAAGAAGACCCTTTGGTGAGTGATGATTGCCCCACCTTGCTGGTGAAAGTAGAACTAAAAAACTTAAGAACCTGGCACAAAGCCAATCTGACAGCTATGTTAGACTTGGGGTGCACAAAATGCTTGATACACCCCGCCCTAATTGACACACTGAGCCTTAAAACCAAAAAGACTTAAAAATCCAATTATTTTCACCCAGATGGACGGTTCAGTTGCCCACGGGGGTCCCGTGGAATTCCGGACTGAGACTTTGGCCATGAGGTTGGGGGGGCATAAAGAAACCTTGCAATTTATTGTAGCCCCTATTGCCAACTATTCTATCATCCTGGGACTCCCGTGGCTAAAGAGTAGAAAGCCACAAATCGACTGGGACTCAGGTGCTTTATTGTTTAAAAATGGGGTTGGCAACCTCTTTACTGTACCACAACCCAGGCGGAATGTAGCCAGCACCCTCCTCAACCACACCCCTGCAGCAGAACCTGTGGCACAGCCCGACATTCCACCTGAGTATACAGACTTTCTTGATGTGTTCGATGAGAAGGAGTGTGGCCAATTGCCTCCTCACAGAAAAACTGACTGTGCCATTGAAATTGACCCAAAGGCTAAACTACCTAAGCCAAAAATGTATGCTATGTCAGAAACCGAGAAACAGGTTCTCAGGGAATTTATTGACAAAAATTTAGAGAGGGGGTTCATTGAGCCTGCCAATTCACCTTTGGTAGCCCTGGCACTCTTCCAGGTGAAAAAAGATGGCTCTCTGAGACTCTGCACGGATTACCGTGGAATAAATGCCATCTGAATAAACAATACCCTCTCCCCTTAATGGAAGACATGCTATCACACCTATCAAAGGGAAAAGTATTCACCAAACTTGACCTCAGAGAAGCCTACTTTAGAATTCGAATTCAGGAGGGGGATGAATGGAAAACAGCATTTAACTGCCCTCTGGGTTCCTATCAATACAAAGTCCTCCCATTTGGGTTAGCGGGGGCCCCTGGAGTGTTTATGCAATACATCAATGAGGTCCTCCATGAACATTTGTACAAAGGGGTCCTGGTTTACTTGGATGACATTTTAATCTATTCTGACAACTTCAAAGACCACGTTCAGCTTGTCAAGAAAGTCTTGCGCAAACTAAGAGATGCTAAGCTGTATGCCAAGCTCTCTAAATGTGAGTTCCACAAGTCCCAGCTTGGCTATTTGGGCTATCGTATTTCTTCCAAGGGTGTCGAAATGGATCCTGCCAAAGTACAAGACATCATGGGGTGGGAACCCCCTCGCACCAGGCATCAACTTCAAAGTTTTCTAGGCTTTGCAAATTTCTATAGAAATTTTATCCCCCAATTTGCTCAGATTGCTTTGCCTCTAACTGACTTGTTGAAAACTAGAGGGAGGGGGGAATATGGGTCTTGCTTTCCCACTGGCGAAATGGCGATTTCTTTCCATGGAGCCTTGGGGGAGGCTATGGGTTGTAAAAGTCATTGCGGTTTCCCCTCCTTTCTCTTCGCCTGGGCACAGACGTGGCATGAGGTGACGTAGGACTGTACATCAGCACGAAGGGAGGGCCACCAAAATTGGTGCCTCACCGAGTGGAGAGTTTTTGTGAAGGCAAAATCACCTGCAGATTTAATATCATGGAAAGGGTGCAGAATTGTCTGGCGAAGAGACTCAGGCACGTGCCCTTACAATACCAGATGTTGTCAATTTCAGTTAATTGGGCTTTGTTACATTGTAGCCAGGGATCCTTAGGGAGTGCCTGAAGCAGTTCCTCTTTTAGGTCAGCCTGCACTTTCACTTTCCCGGCGTTACGCAAGCCATTCCAAGCTGCTTCTGAGAGAACACTGTGTGTACAATTTGAGTTTGGGCAGTGTGATATTGTGGGAGGCAAGAAAGTGCATCAGCAAGAAAATTCCTTTTGCCAGGAAGGAAATTTAGGGTAAAATTAAAACGGCTAAAAAATTGAGCCCAACGAATTTGTTTGCCATTCAATTTCCTGGGGGTTTGTAAAGTGTGGAGGTTTTTGTGATCCAGGAAATCTGGAAAGTTACCTACCCCGGGGGCTAGACTTGCCTGGACTTCTGACTGTCAAACCGCTTTTGACCGTTTAAAGCTTCTTTTTACTAGAGAACCCATTCTGGCTCACCCAGACCCAACTCGCCCCTTTATCGTGCAAGCAGATGCTTCTGACTCAGCTATCGGGGCAGTTTTGGTTCAAAAAAATGAAACACGTTTTCCTCGCCCCTGCGCGTACCTATCACGCAACTTTTCTGACTCTTGAGCACAACTGGCCCATTTGGGAAAAAGAAGCCTTTGCTGTAAAGACTGCTCTCACACACATTGGAGGCATTTGCTAGAGGGTGTTTGTTATCCCTTTGAGGTTTGGACTGATCACAAAAACCTCCAAGCTTTACAAACCCCCAGGAAATTGCAACATGCTCTACAGGGGGCTTTCCTTGAAGAGTATCTGGAAGCGTCAGCTGGTCCAGAATGCAGCTGCACAGGTTGTTTTTGGTGCCCCTAGAAGGGTGCATGTAACACCGCTGCTACATGAGCTGCATTGGGTACCAGTTTGCCTCCGGGTCCAATCAAGGTGTTGGTTATCACCTTTAAAGCCCTACATGGCATGGGACCAGGATATCTGAGGGACCGTCTCATCCCTATTACATCAGCTCGTCCCACCCGTTCATGCAGAGAGGGCATGTTGCGGACCCTGTCTGCAAGAGAATTTCCCTTGGCAGGGTCCAGGAAGCGGGCCTTCTCAGCAGTAGCTCCTGTGGAACATGCTGCCCCTGGAGGTGAGGTTAGCCCCATCGCTCCTGACCTTCTGGAGGGACCTGAAGACCTGGCTCTGCTGCTTCGCTTGGGGCGGGGTGGGGAGTAGTTCAACATGGGGATGGCTGGTACCTTAGAGTGCTCCTCCCATATATAAACTGTATTAGACCCTCCTGCCACTTGGATTTTATTCTTATTTTTATTTTTATTTTTATCTATTAAAAGTAATTATATATTTCTATATTGTATTTGTATTTTATACTTGTTGTTTTAATTGACTCTTTTATTGTAAGACACCCAGAGTTCCTCCGATGGGAGGAGATGGGTGGGGATAAATTGAATAAATAAATAAATAATGAGGGCAGTGGGAAGCTATTGAATTGAGAGGAGGGAGTGTCTGTAGGAGACTACAGTTCTAGTAAGTGGCTGAGAGATGGGCCTGAGTGGTGGGGAACAGATCTGGTCTGCACTGGCGCCTGCTGCCTTATAGCATTTGTTGACATTTCAATCTTTAACTTGGATTTTGTGCTGCAACGTGGAGCTTTTTCATCAGCCACTCTAGTGTATGAGGAGGTAATGCCTCAGCTGTTGGGAGTCCGGTTGCATCCGCTGCTGGCAGCTCTCTGTCTTCCTGTTGGAGCTGATGTGGCTCATCCTGGCAACAGCTTCAAGATTAGTGGCTGTCAAGGATTGTAATTTGCTTTTGTTGGGATTTCAGGAATTAAATGCCTTTTGATGTTTCTCCTGCTGCTTCTGGTAGAAATCTCCCTCTCCTCTCCAGGTTTTCTTCATAAAAAGTAGGTAACAACACTAGATATTAGAAGCAATATGTTAAAAAGGTAATTATTGGATCCATTGCAGGGTTCCTGTGTTGGATTAATTCTGGCAATCCAGTGCAAGGAAGCTGAAGTTTCATGTGCTGCTTTCTTACTCTTAATAATAGAGTGATGCTTGGCCTCAAGGAATTTTCAGTTTTTCATCTAAGACATTTGGATAAAATGATGCTGAATCAGCTATGACCATCTTGCTTGTTCATATTTTAAATACCTTTCAGGAAAAAAGAACTAGTTATATAGTGATGTGTGGTTATTTTCGTATCAGCCCTGAATTTAACATTTTTAAAGACATGAAATGTATTACAACAGCATAAAACTGAAGCACTTGTTATATTTATGAAACATAAAAAGTTAATCATTTTGGCTTTATTTAAATGATAATTTAAAACGTTCCAGGGTGATGGGGTGATAAGCCATTGTAAACTAACCCCAATGTAACTTAATTTTGGCTGAATGGGAGAATATGAAGAGAAATAAAGTAGAAGCAATTGGAAGTTGCCATAGAAGTGAACAGAAGCATCTTCCAGCTTCTGCCAGTAGCCATGGTATTTTTGGTTCCCAAAAGGCCACATATCCCACTTGCTAATAATGCTGAGGGCAAGAGGCCTTCTGGTTACTGAAGAAGGAGCATTTTGGGGGCCCTGATTTCTCCTCTCCCTGGTAGAAGAAATGCCCACCACCCCCAAATGCCTCATGACATGTAACTGCAGAAACAGTCTAGCCCAGCCCTTCTCAACTTTTTGACCCTAGAGGAAACCTTGAAATATTTTTCAGGCCTTGGGGAACCCCTGCACATTCAAGCTCAAATATAGGTCACAGGTTAAGAAATTACTATATTTTTTTTCATGTGTAGGCCTGCATATATGCATTAACCATGTTCTTAAAATAAAAATAAAAAATGAAACTTACCTCTTTCTTGTGAAGTTGCCCAAATTTGAAATACTTCTTTAAATAAATTGTGATCTCCAAGGGAACCCTCTAGTGACATCTTGCGGTACCCTAGGGTTCCATAGAACCCTGGTTGAGAAATCCTGGTCTAGCCCCATCCATTGGCCAAAGGAACAAGAACAGCTCATTGTCATTAGCCAACAAGGAAAGATCCATTTAGCCCAAATGAGATATAAAAATCTGTGATTAGTTTACCACTTTGCCGTAACCTTAAAGAACTGGGTTTCCTGTTTCCTGTTCCCTCTGTTCTTCCTTTATGTATCTTTAATTTGAAAACTTGATGGCTGACCTCTCCTTTTTGTTGCATTGATGGAAGCCACTTCAAGAGACAATTGAAAAGCAGGATAAGAATGTAATGTTTTCAAAATGTGAAACTTCAGTGCTGTAATAAAGATTTATGATCTGGTCTTGGAAATAGGGTGGATATTAGCATTAATATATAAGATAAACTCTTGTTTTTAAAGAACAGGCTAAATATGAAGATCCTTATCATTAGCGATACATTTAGGCAGTCCTATATCTTTACTCTAAACTTGGAGTTATATGCATTTCAAACTGGTACTGAAGTAATATCCTGTATTGGTCTCATTGGGGCTTTTGGGTTTATTTCTGTGATGAGTGCCTAAAAATATCACAGGTTTTCACTTTTAATTTTATGTACATAGAATTAAGTATACTTTTGGTTTTCTTGGTGAAAAGTATTGGTTCAGTCTGAGTACTTGAGGATGATTTAGTTATCTTCAACTTCTGAAAGTATTTTTCCAATATTAAGTGTGAAGAGGGTAGTTTTTCTAAAATAAAAGCACTAACAAGTCTGTAATTGCTAACCTTACTGAATCTAAGAACTTTGCAACAATCTAGCTAATGTTAACAATGTTATTTTCAAACCTATTTTGAAAATTTCCCACTGTTCTACAAAAATAAAATGCTCATATAAGTTTTTTTTAATCTTTCCCCCCCATTTCAGTTAGTACAAGGAGAAATCCATGCTTTCTTTTGAAAGTGGCATTTTCCCACTATTTTTTTTAATTACCTGTAGAATTTGTATTTGATATGCATCAGGAAAATACAAAATCATATTGGCTTTCCTCTTTCTTCTCCTTGCAGGTGTTCCTGGCTTCACCAAGCTGTTGACAATGCTTTGTCGAGTGGCTCGTCTTCCTTCCCTGCGTTCCTCGGGTCGATTCTGGCAGGGGTCTGATGTGGCTGGATCCCATCCTTGTATGTATGAGAGAGAGAGGACTGGTAGTGGTGATCCTCCTGTTAATAGGATGCATTTGGGAAGAATTCTAGACCTGGTATCTTAATTTCCAATTTGATGGCTTCAGGTAGCCAACAACAAAACCATTTCTTTGCAAATAGCCAGGGACAACTCTCCTCTAGTGTCCTGCTGCAAGTTTGATCCAGAAAGCAGAAATGTTACTGATTACAAGTGCGGTAGCCTATTTGAAGTATAGTCTAGAGGAAAAGTTCATCACTTTGATAAAACTGGAAAATTACTGTAAGTTTTAGTTCCACTCCCTTAATTGCTTATCATTAACTATTCTCAGTTCCGTAAATACAAATGGATATAGATCAGTGACATACAGGAAGGAATGGAGAGTCTTACTAGAGTTCTGATATGCCTTAATGATCATTTAGCCCTTGTTTATTACTAGCAACTGAAGCATCTGGGAAGGTGAAGGGTTTGTTTATTTTATTCATTAGAAATATATCCGGCCTTTTCAATTAAAATAAGATGCCCATGATTATTCAACAATGATTGTTTATTAAATCTTTGTTTATTAACAATCTTTTAAGATGAGGTAGCTTAATTTTTTTTAAAATAGAGAAAAACATTTAATACTGATTAATTCTATATATGTATACACACACACACACACATACTGTATATATACATAAACACACACACGCATGCATGCACGCGCATACACACACACAGTGATAAAGTATACCAGAACTCATGCTGATTGCAGGAGATCATGTCTGCTTATAACATAGCCAGAAGCTCCTTAGAACTCCAAAACTTACCATGATGTAGCAGGGTTGTGGTGATCCTGGGCTCTTCTATGGGGTATATTCTCTAGATGACTGCCTTGCAGTTGGGTTCCTTTGTTTAAAAAGTTGTTAGAATGTTCTGACGTGTTGATAATGAAGTGCATGGAATGTTTATTTTCCCATATGAATATCCTGCTCCTGCCCCAGATATTATTTTGACAAATGTTTTCTTTGTCACCCTGAACCAAACAGGAAATAATTAGAGGCTTCCATCTCAGGTTGGAAAAGGGAGGAGGAATTTGGGGTAGGTAAGTCCATCTGATGGTTTTGCTATGTTTCAACTGCAGGCTTACTGGCGCCTAACCTGGTGTTGAGAAATAAGTCTGCCCGAGGCTGGAGTAACATACCTTTTATCACAGTACCCCTCAGTCGCACCCATGGCAAGTCTTTTGCACACCGCAGTGAACTAAAGCATGCCAAGAGAATTGTGGTGAAATTAGGGAGCGCTGTTGTCACTCGAGGTGATGAATGTGGCCTAGCCCTGGGACGATTGGCATCCATCGTTGAGCAGGTAACTTGGCTTAGGTCCTTCATACCTAGCTGATTTATTGATCTTAATTCTAAATTAAATCTCCATACATCAGCTAAAATTGGCAGTGTTGGGGTATAAGGGAGGATGCTACACAATAGATTAAATGTTTTTAAATTAATTTTTATTAAATTAATTTTTTACAGAATAAAAACAATATAAATTTAAAGAAAAAGCAATACAGTAGTAGTAGAAAAAGGTAAAAGAAAAGTGATAATAAATAAGAAAGAAATAAAAGACAGAAAAGAGAGAGAGAAAAAAATAAATATAAAGAAGTGGCTTCCCATCTGCTTTACAGCAGTTATAAATGCATTTATATTTTATCCTCTTCCTGTAAGGTTGCATCGTTGCTCTCTCCCCTTCTTTCTGTATTCTATTCTTTCTAATCATCAGACCCATAAATCACAAGTTCATTCCTTCCTGTTTTCAACAAAAAGTCCATAAAGGGTTTCCAGTCACTAACAAATGTAGTTATTGTCCTTTCTCTAATCAAACAAGTCTCAATTTTGCCATCTCTGCAAATTTTGTCATCTTCACCCACCATTCCTCCATTGTGGATATTTCAGAATCTTTCCATCCTTGTGCTTATAATAATCTCGCTGCAGTTACCATATACAAAAATATTTATTATTTAATTTATTTTATATCCTGCCTTTATTATTTTTATAAATAAGGCGGAGAACAATTTTCCCTAAGACTTTTCTAGTTGTCTGTCCATTAGTCCCAGCAAGAAGAGTTCTGGTTTCAGTTGAATATTAATCTTTAAAATTCTTTGTATCAGTCTATGTATTTGAACCCAAAATTTTCTAGCTTTTTTGCAAGTCCACCAAGTATAATAAAATGACCATGTTTTCCAACATAGATTTGAAGTACCTTTATACGTTCTAGATAGTTTTTCTGGTGTCATATACCAATGGTACATTTTATAAACATTCTCTTTTAAATGGTAACATAATGTGAATTCAGTCCTTTCAGTTACATATTTTCCCATTGTTCCATCTGCATGTTATAACCAAAGTTCTTAGGCCATTTTATCATACACTCTTTAACTTGTTCATCTTCTGTTTCAAATTTCAGTAAAAGCTTATAGATTTTAGCAATTACATGTTCATCATTTACACATAATTCAGTTTCAAATTCTGTCTTTCGTTGCTTAATTCCAAATATCCTTTGTCTACTTTAAATCCTTCTCTTAGCTGTATGTATGAAAACCATTGAAAACTAAATTCCTCTACAGTCAATTGATCTTTTGACTTCATCTTGTATTCTCCATGTTCTTGTTCTACAACTCTCAATATGTTAACCATTTCTCTTTGCCCACTGATTAAATGTTGAGGAACGAGGAGTGCACAATATGAACATTAATGAATGTTTTAAGAGTCCTAAACAAGAGAAGTATCTTAGAAGTCCTTTGTGGTACATATTAATGGATAAGCTATGTTGTTTGGGGATTATTTCAACACTTTCAGAGGCCAACTAGTTGTGGGGACACTGCATTGTTTTATGACTATGCAACATAAACCAGATCTTGCTGCTTTGAAGAATGTTTGCAACTGTGTTTGAAAATCGAAGCAGAATAAAAAGACAGAGGGCTTCTTCTTTTGGGTCCATAGGTGTCAATGCTGCAAAACCAGGGCCGGGAGATGATGATTGTCACCAGTGGGGCAGTAGCATTTGGAAAGCAACGGCTCCGTCATGAGATCTTGCTTTCACAAAGTGTGAGGCAGGCTCTCCATTCAGGGCAGAACCAGCTCAAAGATATGGTGAGTAACCAGGAAGAGATGCTGAGGTTCTTGGAAACAGTACAGGTGCTGCCATAGCTGACTGATGTGTTCTCTGATCTTTGTAGGCCATTCCTGTGCTGGAGGCTCGAGCCTGTGCTGCTGCTGGTCAGAGTGGGCTGATGGCACTGTATGAGGCTATGTTCACACAATATAGCATCTGTGCAGCTCAGGTAAGACGCTCTGTATACCTTTCATGAAGGCTCCAGTGCCAATTTTTCTAGCCTTCATTTTTGCAATGGGTTCTTTGTACTCTGTTCCAGGAACTCCAGTTCATTCAAGCAATAGTACTGTGACAAACAGGAGCGGATGGGGCTGCACCTCCAACACCAAAGTAGAACAGGCTGCCAAACCCTCTTTGTTATACCCTGCCACCACTTGTGTGATGTATAACCATTACTAAATCTCAGCCTGAAAATTTGAGAATCCAGACCTTATGGCTGCATTTTTAGAGAATGACAGGCCCCTTTTCAGCAGTGTTCATTTTCTCTTTTTGGGTAGGTATACCCAATAGTCAGACACATGGTTAAGGCCATTTGCCAGGCTAGGCAATGTACTCCAGTTTCTAGTTTGGTACATTTATTAAACAACCCAGTAGAAAGGAATTAGAAATAGTCTATTGCACTTTAAAACAAAACTGCAAAGACTTTTTAAATTAAATTTATCAGCAACCTCAGTTTATGATTATATCTTGAGGTCAGGTCTCTGGGATTCTAGAGTAGGATCTGGTCTTTATTTTATACCAGCTTCTGGAAAACAAAGCAGATTCACTCATTAGACAGTTTAGGGATATGGAAGTAAATTACAAGGAGAAAAATGTGAACTTACCAAGCAGTGCCTCACATGACTTTATGAGATGCCTTATGGGTGATTCTTGGTGCCCTCTTATTATTAAATTGAGTCATAGGAAATTCAGGTGAGCTTTGGTTAGGCGTGCCTGGGCATATCTGGAATATCCTGTAGTTAGAAAAATGGTCTAGCAAATGGATAAGGGAGTTTGGATCCCCTAGTTCAGGACCTGACAACATCTTACTTGCATCCCTACTTCATGTACTTGTTCCCCTGCATTCAGGTGCTGATAATAGTTTTTACAGCAAAATAATAGTAATTTTATAATCTGCAGTGGATTGTAATACCACTTTTTAATTTTTTTTGAACATAAGGATGGCCCTACTGGATCAGAGCAAGGCCTATCTTAGTCCAGCATTTTGTTTCTTAGAGTGGCCAACCAGATGGCTCTAGGGTTGGAGACATCCAACTTTCCACTGCCCAGATAACATTTGAGTCTTCAGCCATTAGCCTTTGATAGACCTGTCCTCCATGATTTAATTTTATCCCCTTTTAAAGCCACATAAATGAGTAACGATTTTTACAACAACTGTCTTATAAAAATGAATTCCATAATTATGCACTGTATGAAAAATGTGTTTTGTCTTTTCTAAATCATCTTCCAGTCAACTTAATTGGATGGGCCCTGGTCCTAATGTTTTGAGAAAGGGGAAAAAAAACATTTTCCGGTCCACTTTCCCCATGCCATGGATGATTTTACATGTCTTAATTATATCCCCACCCCAGCCCAGTCACCTTTTTTCAAACTAAAGAGTACTAAACATACAGCCTTTTCACCTAAGGTTTTAGTTGCCCTCTTCTGCATTTTTTCCAGTTCTATTATATTCTTTTTTAGATGCAGCAACCAGAACTGTACACTGTACTTTAGATGCAAACATACCATAGATTTGTATAAGGGCATTACAATGTT
Organism: Candoia aspera; assembly: GCF_035149785.1. Lineage (NCBI taxonomy): Eukaryota > Metazoa > Chordata > Lepidosauria > Squamata > Candoiidae > Candoia > Candoia aspera. Next base: position 45,589,906 of record NC_086158.1, on the reverse strand, counting down.
GACATTTCTGTTTTTAATCTCTTTCCTAAAAAATCATGAGCTTAGAATTTGCCTTTCTCACAGTTGCCACACACATTGTGGTAACAACTATGATCCCAATACATTTTTCCTGGTAAAGTACAGTTACATCAACCGCCAGGAAGCAGTACTTTTCAGAAGTAAGTGTCCAGATATTATTCTGTATATTCTGTGAGTTCAGTTCCTAGTGGAAGGTTTGAACCCCATAAAATAACATCTGGCAATGCATTTCTTAAGAGTCCCAAATAGGATGAAACCAGTCACAAGAGGGTTGGGGTGGAAGTCATATAAAACCTCATCTATGGGGACATGACATAATGTAACACCTGTATCCCTCCCTCCGAGCTTAAGGGAAGGTGGATTGAATGGATCAGTCTGATAGATTCTGGTATGGTACAATGAGCTCAGACAGTGTTTATATGAAGTTAAAGGGTTTTTTTTTAACCAATGAGCATCACATTACACTTACTTAAATAGAACTGCATTTATCATTTGACTGATCATTCAGCCAGTTTGGTTTCTTGTTTTTTATCACCCTGAATAGTTTAGTATCATTGGCAAATAATTGAGCTTACTGCTAAATCAAGATAATTTATGAAAAAATTAAAAGAGCACCAGTCCCAGCAGAGATCCTGGAGGGACTCTATTTCTTCTTTCCTTCTGTTGAGATAATTGTCTATTTATTCCTACTTGCTTTCTATTTTTTTAACCAGTTAATAATCAGAAAAGGACAAGCCCTCTTATCCCATGACAGAAGTTTACACAAAGCCTTTAATGAGGATCGTTTTGAAAATTCAAGTATGTAGTGTTGACAGGGTCCCCTCGATCCACATGCCTATTTGTTTTGTTTTGATTTGTTCTGTTTTGTTTGGGGCATGGGTTCCTTGTTGCATTCATTATCATCACCTTACATTTTTTCTTCAAAGTTCATGCTAACAAAGTGAATAAAGGAGCATAAAAAAGGAGCTTTCCATTTGTTCAAGGAAGACACTTGAAATTTTATGGCTTGCTGAACTCTGCTCACATGCCATGCTGGCCTCTTCTAGGACTTTGTTGACTCTTTCTCACAGTGTGGACCACTCTCTGTTTGAGCACCAATTATTGTGATATTTAATAACCTCCAGGCACCATGAAAAGGTTTGGCTCTCCAGACTTTTCCTTTGAGTCTCTTTTTCACCAGTCCCCTCAGTTTACAGAAGTTTCCCCTCTTGTAGTAAAATATGACTGTGTTGGACTCTGCTGACAGTTTCCTGTTTGCATGTACACTTTTGGCTTAACTCAATATATGATTTCTTGTTTAGAATTTGGAAACTTCGGCAGTATCTCTGTAACCTTGCACATCATGATAGAGGATCATTTTTGTCAGTGTAGTTTTTCTCTTTTTTTTTCAGATTTTGGTTACCAACCTGGATTTCCATGATGAGCAGAAACGTAGAAATTTAAATGGGACTTTGCATGAGCTACTACGGATGAATATTGTTCCTATCATCAATACCAATGATGCTGTGGTTCCTCCCCCAGAGCCTAACAGTGACCTGCAGGGGGTAAACGTGGGTAACATCTTATAGTGGGTGGTTGGTGCATGCTTCTTTGTAGATATGCCAACATGCTCATTGGTTGGTCCATGAGTGTTTCAGAAGTGTTTTGGACCTTGGGTGGGCATAGTCCTTCTCTACTTTTCAATAAAGCCTATCTTCAAACTTCTGTATGAGCTTGTAAAAAAGATGCTGCTGTTTTAAGAATTACATGGACTTTATGAATAGATTCCTTCAAGCAGTGATAAGTCATTCAGAAGCCTGAAAAAAAGTTAGGCTGCTTTAATGAATAGCAGAGAATGTTGTGCTCGAATGGTGTCCAAAACAAGCTTTCGAAGTCATTTTCAAAGTTTCACATCTTTATTAACTAGTGAGCTGTAATGCATGCTAATGCGGGCTTAGTGCACAAAGCTGGATGGAATATAGTAGGGCTGGCATGTTTATCTCACTGCTTATGGAGGTAGCAGTTTGTTCTCTTTGCTGTGACTTGCCAGGCTGACTGTTGAGTTGATGCTGATTGACTCCTTACTGTGCAAATGCAAATCGCCCGCAGGACCACTGCTGTGCTTTGTCTTGCTTGGAATTAATTAGATGGATGGTAGCTGACCTGGCTAGTTTTACTGACCGTTTTTTGTTTGGGTTCTAGGTAATTAGTGTGAAGGACAATGATAGTTTAGCAGCACGGCTAGCTGTGGAAATGAAGACAGACCTGTTGATTGTTCTCTCGGATGTTGAAGGTACAAGAGTTTCTTCGTTGCCTGACTAAATTAATAATGTGTTTATGCAATGTCTTGGTTCAGGGAGGGAACATCCAGGAAGCTCTCTGTGATGTTCATTGACAGGGGTTAGATTGCCCTGGGATGAAGAAAAGGGGTTTTATTTGGTGGAAGCAGTTTTGGAGTATATTCAGATTGCCCCATGTCACACAACCTCAGAAGGAAAGAGGAGTGTTAAGCAGCCTCATGAGCCTCCTTTTGGTTTTGATATCCCTCCTGCAGTTGGCTGTTGACTGGATACTTGAAACTAATAATGCTATCAGGGAAGAATAAAAAGGCAGTGGTAGTGCACTAGCTTTAAATGATGGAAGACTTGATAGTGCTGTACAGCACTTTGGATTAAGTCTCCAAGAAGTACTTTGGAACTTGCGGGAACTTGCAGGGGTGCAAATATAGTACTTGTCTGTAACATCTTAAAGCAGCTGCATCTTTTCTTGGGATCGTGTGACTACCCATTTCCTGGGGTCTTGTGACTGCTTTAAGGTGTAAAGAAGTGTTACAGTTGTACTGCCACACATTCCCAAACCCTTTTTGGAGATGGAATTCAAAGCACTGCACAGCCCTAATATCTGATGCCTCCTGGTTGGGTTTGGAAAAATTATTGTCATAGGCCTGGAAAGCAACTGCAAAGTCAATAGCGAGCTTGAGGGACCAGCAGGCCACATCCTGTCATCAGTCCTTATTTCATAAGATTCCAGCTACCTCATTTCTCTTCCTTCTCAGATTTAGCAAGAATACTTACTAAATCTACTTATCTTATGGTTGTCTGTATAGAATTTGTTGACAAGATACTTTTCTGGGCTCATTTCTGTCCTTTCATTTCAGGACTTTTCGATAGTCCTCCAGGGTCAGATGATGCAAAACTCATAGATATATTTTATCCTGGAGACCAGCAGTCCGTGACTTTCGGAACCAAATCTCGAGTGGGGATGGGAGGCATGGAGGCCAAGGTTGGTTTTCTTTGTGTTGTTTCATTTTATTTTCTCACTAGAGGAAGGAGGATGATACTTAATAGCAGTTTGGAACCTCTGTTGATGCTTTTGCATAAATCTCATAATTTCCTGAAATTGAAAGTTTATTTCTGTGCTCTATTTTCTGTTCATGAAAGAGACTGAAACCACAGGCTGCCCATATATGTAGATGGGTGTGTGTGTCTATAGAAATAAATATAAAATATGCTTCTGGTTTCTGTATCATACAGAAAATAATCACATGGATGACACATCCTTGGCTTATGCCAAAAGTTATTGAGGTACTTGTTTTCTTAATATCTGTTTCTAAAAAAATCACTTTTTACAGGTTAAAGCTGCCCTGTGGGCTCTCCAAGGAGGAACTTCAGTGGTGATTGCTAATGGAACCCATCCCAAGATCTCTGGCCATGTCATCACAGATATCGTAGAGGGGAAAAAAGTTGGCACATTTTTTTCAGAGGTAAAACCTGCAGGTAAGTTGGCGCTGTCATGACTAACATCTGTGAATTGGATTGCACTCAAGAAGAGTATAACTTTTGGGACATGATAGGCTAATTTTCTCTTATCTGGTGCCCTCTATATGCTTTAAACCACAACTCCTAGAATTTTACCCTCCTGGCTGGTATTTCTGGAAGTTCTAGTCCAAAAATGTTGGGAAAGGCAATTTTAAGCCTTTAAGCTATTTGTTCCTTTGGCCATGAAAGCCAAAAAACCATGAAAGAACTATCGGCGCTAAAAACATTGTGAATAGGTGTCTTGGGGGACGAAAAAAAATTGTTTCTTTTGCAATATGAGCTTGGTATTTATGAATTGGGGAACATTATGACATTTTCACAATTTTGATGGGGAAGTGTTAACCTTTTTATTTTTTCATTTTATTTTATATAAACAAAAGAAAAAAAGGAAAGAGGAAAAAACAAGAACACACCTCTCATAAATTTATTAAAACATACATAGTAAGCCAAATAAATTAAAGGCTTAAGATAAAACCAGAAAAGGCTGTATAACTAGATCTGGTTAATATCAGCTCTGTTCACTATGCCTCTCTGTGGCTTTTTATCTTGGCAAACCAATCACTTTCAATTCATACATTGTGTTATGTTCTTTAAACTTCTTACTCCTTGCTTTTTGAACATCCGATCACTTCCATCCAATTACATATTTCTTAATCTCCCCTTTTTCTTAGCCCATTCACTCTTCTTTATGTATTTGTTTTCTTTTTTTTTATGAAATCTTTATTATTTATGTATTTGTTTTCAAGTTTGATCCTCATTCCTTCTCACTCTATGAGCAAATCACCTTAATCCACATTAATTTAACATCCATTCATTCTTGACCCTATGTCGTCTTGTTTTTTTCCATGCACACTTCCCTAGTACTCCATTTCAACTATAGTCCCCTTACTTTTATGTTTTGCCTGACATACTGCCCACTTTGTGCTGTTACCCAACTCTCTTACGTATAACAATCTAATACATAGACATCTTTGCTTCTTGCAGCATTTGTTACTCACAGCAGAGTATGTAAAACCCACAACTTTTCTATCAGCATTTGCACATCTTAAAATTTATTCATATATTTTCCCATCTTTAGTAAACATCCTTTTAAGGTCTGCAACTCCGTATTCTTGCTCTAATTTTTCAGTATTTATGTATAACTTGCTAATCACTCCATTTTTCCTGTTAAAATTAACTTGATCTTTAGTGCATTAATTTTCAGACTCATACTCATTGCATCATACACTCTAACATTAGATGCAGATCACTTGGGTTCTCAGCCAATAACACGGCATCATCTGTGTACAAAGCTACACACGTACTCATATCCTCAGTGTGAGTGGTATCCTGAATGTGTTGGCATACCACATGTATCTTCTAGGTGGTAGGAATGTTGGTGTGCAAGGTAGTCTCTAAGTTAGGGAACCCGGCTTGCATAGAATAGCATGAATGTGCTTGGGGTAAAATTGTGTCTGTGGCGTATTGGCCAAAATGTGGCTGGTATTGTGTCCTTACCATTTATAACAATCTGTTCACTTACACATTCTTAATTATCTGGGAAAGGAGCTGCCATCTCACTGGTTCACAGGTTATTAAGAAAAGGGATAGACGTTAGGGGTAGAGTTAGAGTTGGAGTTATGCTCATGTGACCCCATGGCTTTGTGAGCCACACTGGTTATCAGTTAGCTTCCAGGTGCAATTCAGGGTGCTGGTTGTCACCTTCAAGGCCATTCATGGCATAGGGCCTGGCTGTCTGGAGGTCCTGCCTATCTCCAATCATCTCTGTCTGGCCAGTACAATCCAGTGTCCAGGACCCAAGATAGGACCCAGGAAGCACGCCTACCTTGTTGTAGCACCTGCCCTCGGGAATAGTGTCCCCCCAGAGATTCATGTGGCTCACACCCTTCTGACACATTCAGGAAATTACTAAAACCCTGGTTGTTTTCTCAGTCCCTGGGATAGGCTGGTTGTGGAGCCCTCTTTGGTTATGTTTAGTTTACAGCTGGGTGTTTTGTTTTGATAATTGGGTCCTTACACTCTCCAACTTATAATAGGTATCAAATACAGTTAAGTTTTTAAAATAGTATCCTTGTAGTGCATGGTGACTGGAATTAACACATCAGTATTTACTACACAATGTCCTTCCTTTTGATTTTAAAAGGACCAACGGTAGAACAACAGGCAGAAATGGCTCGAACAGGAGGCAGGAGTTTGGCAGCACTACAGCCTGAGCAGGTACCTTTCCAGTTGTAACAGAAAACATTGTAAAGCCTTCAAATATGCTGTAGGTGTTTGTAGTGCGATAGCACTATACAAAGATAAATCTTGCAGAAATGTTAGTGTATAGATTTTTCTCTATACAGATAAAGGTACTTGTATTCATGTACTGCAGCTTTCCCCAATCTGGTGGTCCTCTTAGATGTGTTGGAGACCACCTGTAATTCCCATTCAGCATGGCCATTGGTCGTGTTGGATGGAAATTATGGAGGTTATAGCCCAACACATTTGGAGGGTACAAATTTGCAAAAAGCTGAAATTGGATCCTTTTTATACACCTCCCATGGAGAATTATATTAATGGCACCTTAACGTGTCTACTAAGGAAAAGCAAAGCTGTAGTGAAGTCCAGGAATCATGCTTTCAGAATGTTTACAACAGCTGCTCCTTCACTGAGAAAACAGAAAGTAGTGAACTTGTACTTGAGTCCATGGACCAGGTGGGGTGACATAACAGCCCAGATTTGATGTATGGACCAGAGATTCTCCATTTCTAGCACTGGGTATGGTCTGCACAAATAATGACCAATGGAACTGGATTGAAGCTATGGAAAGACAGCTTACCAAACTAACTGCAGTGAAATGCCAGATGGCTCCTTGTGTATCTTACTACAGAGAGCGGAGATCATCTATCATCTTGCTGATCTTCTGACAGACCAGAGAGAAGAGATTCTTCAGGCCAACAAAAAGGATTTGGAAGAGGCTGAGACTAAAGGTACTGTGGAAAGATTCAGGAAGTTTAACATCCCATGTTTATGGGATAGGGATGATTTTTTCACCAAGGATGGGGCATTTTTGAGGTTGATATTTTTTGTTTTCACATCCTGCAGAGATTGATAAAGGGATCTGTAAGCACTCAGAAATATTTGACCAAATTTCCTCAAAACTTTGGAGCACTAATTTTTTGGGGGGCGGGGTTGGGAAGAAGCTTTTCATAAATCAGGAATTGGCTATGTTTTGATGGCTGCAGATAGGATCACTATCATATTGGTATTGATCACTTGTAAGTTTTCTGACATGAACACTATCATTTAAGTGATACGTGATATCATTGAACTACTGTATGGTTAAGATCTTCTTGTACCTTCCTCCTGACCATGGTTTGTTCTTTTGTACCTTTTGTATTAGCCAGTGAAAGTAAGAAAAATATGTCTTCCACTTTGGAATGAGCAACCATGTCCCCTGTTCAGGAATGGGAAAGATTTCTTTCCTCCTATTTATTTTAACTTTACCATAGTTGCCTTACTGTGGATCACATTAACTATTGCAACTTAATCTGTGTCCACTGATTTCTGATTCCATTTCAGGGAGATTGGCTCTGCCTTTGTTAAAGAGACTCAGTCTATCAACCTCGAAGCTGAATAGTTTGGCCATAGGACTGCGTCAGATTGCAGCGTCCTCACAAGATAGCGTGGGCCGTGTGCTTAGAAAGACGAGAATAGCAAAGGATTTGGAACTTGAGCAAGTGACTGTGCCTATTGGGGTCTTGCTGGTGATTTTTGAATCCCGCCCTGATTGCCTTCCCCAGGTATGGTCTCATTTTTATCAGTATTAATATTGTTTACTGTGAAATGGAAATATACCTTCTTCACCTATTTTTTGATAATACTTTTGCCCCTTTGAAATAGAATTTCAGTCTCAAATTCATATGCGTATGGTATATATTTATGAGGCAGATCTTCCCCTAGTGGATTCATAATTTGTTTGGTATTATACAGTATTGTATAATACCGTATTCAGAGTCCCCCATTGGGGGAGATGCGCGGTGACATAAATTTAATAAATAAATAAATACAGGATTTGGTATTATATAGGGCAGGATTTCTCAACCAGGCTTCCGTGGAACCCGAGGGTTCTGCGAGAGGTCACTAGGGGTTCCCTGGGAGATCATGATTTATTTAAAAAATTATTTGAAATTCAAGCAACTTCACATTAAAGAGATAAGTTTCATTCTTTACTTTTAGTTTACGAACACTGTTAATGCATATATACAGGCTACACATGAAACGAATATAATAATTTGGTAACTTCAGGCCTGTTTTTGAGCCTGAATGTGCAGGGGTTCCCCGAGGCCTGAAAAATATTTCAAGGCCTGAATAATATTCCCTGTTCCTCCAGGGTCAAAAGGTTGAGGAAGGCTAATATAGGGACTAGGAGGCGTGCCTTCTCTGCCATAGCCCCTGCCCTCTGGAACGTTCTCCCTCCAGAGATTAGGATTGCCCTGACCCTGTTGGTCTTTCGTAAGGCCTTGAAGACCTACTTACATGCCCAGGCCTGGGGCCCCGAGTGTGTTAAGAGCCCCATTTCCTGGTTATATTGACATCTATGGCTATAATTTTTCTTGGTTGATATACATATATATCAACATCAACCAAGAAAAATTATAGCCATAGATGTCTGTCTGTCTGTCTGTCTGTCTCTCTCTATATATAGTGTTTGATCTTGGTTTTAATTGATTTTATGATTGTCCACCACCCAGGGTCATTTGTCTGAGATGGGCGGCCATAGAAATTGAATAAATATAAAAAAAATTAATTAATTAATTAATTAATTAATTAATTAAAAAAATACAGTAAAAGAGAAAAACTAGGCAATGTGCCTGGGAATTCTTGGAGATTTGGTCCAACATATCTCAAGGGTGCCAGATTGGAAGAGGCTGTCCTCTTTCTAAAATGGTACTGTGATGCTGTTCTTTAGTGTTGGTCTCTCTCTTCTCCCAATAGGTATCTGCTTTGGCTATTGCTAGTGGAAATGGTCTATTGCTTAAAGGAGGCAAAGAGGCTTTACACAGCAATCAAATCCTTCACCACCTGACTCAAGAAGCACTTTCAATTCATGGGGTGAAGGATGCAGTGCAGCTGGTGAGTACTTAGGAACACAATATGGGAAGTGGGCCACTCCAGTAGGAAAAGGCATTGTAAGATAAGGAAATCAGATATATTTTTGAAAGAAGAGTGAAAGCAACATAGTATTTTTTTCCCTTTTCTAACTGCAATCTGTTGGGCTTCAGTTTAATGGTTGCCTCTGCATCAAATAATTAAAGCCAGTCGCAACTTAAGGATTTGTGCAGTGCAAGGAATTCTTTTGGAGCAGGCAAGGATTGTGAGAATGTTCTTCATCTGAGACTGTGGACCACCCTGGGCTTTTCCACTTGAGAATTTGTGACTAGCTGCACAGGCTATTCCAGACATTTGTTCTCTAGAGTTGAGTTGTTTTAACAAGCTTGTTGTTCACAGTTGTACACATCAGCTTCCAAAATCAAATAGAACTTCATGAATAGTATAAACAGTGTTTATATACAATTTTTATTTTCAAAATTTCAAAGTGATTTACAGTGATTAGAAAAGCACACATTGAAAACATCATAAAAATAGGATGAAAGAAGAGTAAAAACAGAATACAAATACCCCATAAAGGGGAATTTAACCACTGCGATGGCTGGTACAAAATAAATAACTTAAAAAATAACTAATGCATAGGGGCCTGACAAAAGTATTTTTGTTAATCTATTTTGTGTTTAGTCTCATGCTGAATGCTCACTCGTTCACAGAATTCATTCATATATAGTTATATTTAAGCACATGTTTGTATATGTATATATACACAGACATAGACACACATATAAAAGGTAAAGGTTTCCCTTGACGTAAAGTCCAGTCGAATCCGACTCTAGGGGGCGGTGCTCATCTCCGTTTCTAAGCCTTGGAGCCGGCGTTGTCATAGACACTTCCGGGTCATGTGGCCAGCATGACGACTCGGAACGCCGTTACCTTCCCGCCGAAGCGGTACCTATTGATCTACTCACATTTGCATGTTTTCGAACTGCTAGGTGAGCAGGAGCTGGGATTAACAACGGGAGCTCACCCCGCCGCGCGGTTTCGAACCGCCGACCTTCCGATCAACAGCTCAGCGGTTTAACCCGCAGCGCCACCGCGTCCCTCTCAGACACACATATACCCAAACATAAATATATGTATGCATGGACACACTTTTCTGTGTATTTATATAAATTAATATTTGTGACTTGACTGGTTTGGTTTTTACAGGTGAATACCAGGGAGGAAGTGGAAGATCTTTGCCGATTAGACAAACTGATAGATTTGATCATTCCCCGTGGCTCTTCTCAGCTGGTTCGGGATATCCAAAAAGCAGCCAAAGGAATCCCAGTCATGGGGCACAGTGAAGGGATTTGCCATGTGTATGTGGATTTGGAGGCCAGTGTTGAGAAGGTCACTAGAATAGGTGAGAGATTTTGTTTCTTAAGGGTGGGAGTGGAGGAGGTGAACTGTCCCCATGGTCTCCATTTATCTATATATTTCAGACGTCGTAGAGCAGCCCTGCCAAAATTCTTAATATGGGAGCAATAGTCCTACACTTCTGGAGGGCACCACTCTGTAGGAAGAGTGCTTTACAGCATCTTTAAAACATGCCGCTGAATTAAACCAATTATCTATCCTTCCTCCAGTGAGAGACTCAAAATGTGAATATCCTGCAGCCTGCAATGCTTTGGAGACACTGCTAATACATCGGGATTTGCTGAGAACTCCTGTATTTGATCAGATTATTGACATGTTGCGGGTGGAACAGGCAAGTGAGAATGGTTTCCAGTGTACGTTAAGTATGAAGAAATTGGCTGTCAGTAATTTCTATGCAGTGTGGCGTGCTGTCTAAAGGGTGATGCTATAGATGCATACGCTGAGAAATTTCTAAATGCAGTAAGGTGTATATATCATATTTAGCAAACTAGTAGTAGCAGTTGTTTGCCCTGATAGCACATATTGATTGAATCCAGGCCTTCTGATGGTGCATCTTAGCTTTGGGATTCTCAAGATGCTTGCAGTCCTATTTAGATTGGAAGCAATAGAAGATAGACATTTGGAAATGAGATTCTTTTTGAGGGTCCTGAACCCAATTCCTTGGAAACACAGTATTCTTCCATTAAAATGGCCTGATAATACTTTAGAATACTCTGGAAGCAGGATATAGCGCTGGATAGTGAAAGAATTTTGTCCACAATTTCAGAAGTTGAGAGCCTTATACACTGACTGAAAGAAACAGCTGTGAACTAGCCCACAAATGAGACAGAAATTCTTCATCTAGGTTACTGTGTAAATTTTTGTGACTGAAAACATTTTACCCAACAATGAGAGGTTTTTTTCCAGAAACAGATACAGAAGAATATAAGACATTGCCCAAAGCCAAATTAATGTATGCAACCTGGGAATTCTGAGAGGTGCAGTCCAGTGCATCTGGAAGATCCAGGTTGGAGAAGACTGATTTCACTGATCGGTGGTGGCTCTCTAGAGTTTCAGACATGGACTTTTCTGACTCTATCTGAAAATGCCACTGATTAAATTAGGTATTCTGCATGCAAACACATGACATCTAGCATTCTACCACCTTGGCTGGATTTACACTGAATAACTTTATGCCAGTCACCGTCTCAGCCCAGCTTACCATACAAGATCATTGTTGTGGGGGTAAAATGGGAGATCCCACGTAAATCACCTTGAGCTCCTGGAGAAAAGGCACAATAGAAATTTAACAAATAACTTAATATGATTTGTTTGGTTGTATGAAAGCACAGTCAATAACCTGTGACTTACAGCTTAGTAAAATGTGCAAACCCAATTCTGGCATACTCCACCAACCATGTTTAGGCAAGTCATGGTGTTGTACAGTGTGTGATTTGGATCATGTATATAGCCAAACTTTTTGTGTAGAAAATGCTTAGAAAAAGAATGCATTATGAAGTGTGTTTGTCTTTCACCAGGTGAAGATACATGCTGGCCCCAAATTTGCCTCCTATCTAACGTTTAGCCCTTCAGAGGTGAAATCACTTCGCACAGAATATGGGGACCTGGAGTGCTGCATTGAAGTGGTGGACAGCTTGCAAGATGCTATTGAGCACATTCACAAATATGGGAGCTCCCACACAGATGTAATCATCACAGAGAATGGTTAGTGGCTAATTGACTACCCTGGTGCTTTGAAATGCATGTGTCTATGTGAGGGTTTCACAGCGGAATCAGTTGGCACAAAGATTGCTTCTGAAGCTCCTGTTTAAGGGGGTGAGACTCCCCACAATGTGTTCCTGTCTTCCCTTGCATCTCCTGTAACATTTGAAGAAATGGGCCACAGCCATATCCTAAGGATGCCAAAGTGACAAAACTGCCTCATGACATCACAAAACAAGCTCTGCCCTTTTGTACTTGCATCACAATGTCACACAGAAGTATGTAGAGTTTGCATCATAATGCCACAATGCATACTTTATCACTTGCCCCTCTGGTCTCCTCCTGTCAATGCCTCTGGCTACAGCTGCTTCCTCACTACCATTTCCAGCCCCAGATCTGTGAGTAAGGCTCACAAGGGAAGGCTGTTGTCACCTTCCTCTGCATGGCCCAGATTTCCTAATGTTTCCAGAGTAGTGCAGATGGAACATGTTGTGGCATCCTTATTCCGTAAGTAACACCCAAAAGAGGCCTCCCTGTGACCTGTTTTTAATTATTTCTCCCCAAGGCTGTTCACTGTTGCTAGAGCTCTCTGCCGCCCATTGTTCCGTGCTTCCTCCACTGATCTGTTTGGACAGAACTGAATAACACCCTGCCCATTCTTTGGGTACGGGTCCTTCTGTTGGCCAAAACAATGCATCCGTATACAAGCTGGAAGTTATCAGCAGGGCTTGGAGCTGAAACTTTGAAAACTAGGAGGGGGTGGAGATCACATGAAGAAAGGGAGGACTCCAGTGAGAATTTAGTGCATCCAATGGCCTCAGAAAGTTGGGTGGATCTTTGGGAAATCCTGAAAGAAGGCATAGCAGGCTGGCCTGCATCCAGGATAGGAACATCTCACACTGGAACATTTTGTTGCAGGTTCTGTTTTCAGAGAGATAATTTATGCAATTATCTATGATAAAATATCTGTTTGTTCCCTTAGTTCAGGCATAATGCAAACTATATTAGCATAATATTAGTGAAAAAATAGATGCAACACATAGAACAGGTTCAGAAGAGGTAATTCTTGCTGAATTAGAATTGCTCATATCAACATAATGCTGTAATAAAACAGGGTGTTTAGTAAGAACCATTTTTTTTTCTTTTGGTCATCTTCAGAGAAAACAGCAGAGTTCTTCCTACAGCACCTGGATAGCGCCTGTGTGTTCTGGAATGCCAGCACCCGCTTCTCAGATGGCTATCGGTTTGGGCTGGGTAAGGGAATTGCTACTTGGCCTGTGTATGCTTGAAGCTAAATGCAAAAGGTTAAACCTATCTGCATGTCAAGTAGGACTGACTTTTCTTTCTGATACTTAGACTTCTTTATATATTCTAAGAAGATTTATAAATTATATATATTTATATATTCTAAGGAGATTTGCTAAACTGTCTTGAAAAGCTTTTGGATATTTTAGTATTAGAGTAGTTTAAGCCAAAATACGGGAAGAATCTTGATGAGTTTGTGAGGACAGGTGGAGGCTATCCAAGGAGAAGAGCACTGAAAACCAGTGTAAGAGGTTGCTAAAATGCCCTGTTCAGGAAGTATGGTGGAGAGAGGCAATTGAACCAGTGCATAATCAAGAAGCAACTGCTGTTGACAGTAGCCTGTCAGAGTATGACATGAAGGATAAAGCAAGAGCCTTAGATGAAAAACATGAGGCATTTAGCATGAGGATGCAATTCTAATAGAAATAGATCAAATGATTGGCTGGACATGGAGGAATTAGCCGCTTTCCATTTTGCATCGCATCAGAAAAGGAACTGCAATATCTGAGTAAGGAGGAAATCTTAAGAAGGAGAGAACAATTTGACAAGTCAAGAGCTAGAAAGGAGTACAAACAGGGCCGCAACTGGGGGGGGCACCTGGGGCATGTGCCCTGGGCGCTGCGCTGGTGGAGCGCCAAAATGAGCACTGGGGGGGGCAAAATGAGTGCTGGGGGGGCACCAAAATGGGTGCGGAATCCGTGTTTGCCCCAGGTGACACAGACCCTAGTTGCGGCCCTGAGTACAAAAGGAATGAGTGAATGCTGTTGAGAATTTAAAATGAGGGAAAACATGATCTGGACAACATGGCCTGTAACATTAGAAGATTTTTTTCCCATCCTGTTTCTTTTTTTAAAAATCCATTTCTGTTCTGTCCTTCCCCCTCAGGTGCTGAGGTTGGCATCAGCACATCGCGGATCCATGCCCGTGGGCCAGTGGGAATTGAGGGGCTCTTGACAACCAAGTGGTTGCTACGTGGGGACAATCACATTGTTTCTGACTTCTCTGAGCAAGGGAGCATGAAATTCCTTCATGAAAACCTTCCCATTCCACAGAGGAATACTAACTGAGAATTTGGGTATAGAGCATGGTACTTGTAGGGCTGTTACTATTTCAGAACCTAGCCTGGAAAGGACATGGACCTTCTCTAGGCATGCAGAGTTTTCTGCACTTTTGGCTTTCTGGATACTCAGGAGTGTTGAAAGTGGGGTTCTCTGCTTTAGCCCCCCCCCACTCAACTACATTATGTAGGTGACAAGTGCAGGTGTGTAAAGGATCTCTTGCAGCGCAGGAAAAAGAACTTTCGATCTTTCTTTTGATGATGAGTATGTGCCATCAAGTCGTTTTCGTACTTCACTCCAAATCACTGGGAAACTTTTGGCTAGTAGGAGAACTGAATGCCCTTTTTCCTCCAATGCCTTTCTTGCTTTGGGAAAAACATTGGGGAAATTTTTTTTTCTTCCTCCTCCTCTAGAGATTTGTAGCAACTTCTTAATTTTTAAAAGTGCTCTACCAACTCATGTCTTATTTAAAATGCTGAATCACCTTAATAAATATTCCAGGTACAAAATGAGTGGTCTTCATCCTCCAAACATTATTTTTCATGCCTAGTTTCCTTTAATTACTGGCTGCCTTGTGGGATAAGAGGGTGGGACAGTAATAGTTGTGAATCTGTGAGGGTTTTCACAATGACCCCTTTATGAATATTTGTATCAAATATTTTGTTCATGAATTTTATATAGAATTTTATTTCCCTGAGACAAACATATTTTTCAAATTTCATGGTTTTGCAAATAAAACTCCCTTGCAATAAGTTTGTGGATTCAACCACTTTGTTCACAATATATATTGCATTGTACTAGTGATGGGTGACACATTTAGGTAGTGTGCAACACACACTGGAGTTGTACTTGATTAGCATTCACATTATTATTGCTTGTGCAAAACCCATTTAATCTTTCAAGCTCACATAAACCCTATGAGTTAAGTGGTAATTATTTCCATTTTGAAGACAGCATTCAGAGCAAGATGCTGATCCGCCCATATTAGCAAGCTTCCAACTAACACTGAAGTCACATTTTTGAGATCCAATATTGGCCCTTGATCTTCTGAACTGGACTGCTTTCATTGCATCTCTCATAGGTTCAATTTGTGGTAGATTTCTGTTTAATTTTCCACATGAAAAGTTGTGTGTTTGTGTGTGCATTCCTAGTGAAAACTCTGACAGTCCTTTGTGTTTTTTCCAAGGAGGGTTGTTATCTGGATCTATGAAAGCTGCTGTGGGATGGCGAAGTATATGGATATTATTCTGAGTTCTGGTAAATTTCAACCCTAGCACAGAATTTTTATATTTCAGATATTTGTAACCTAACTATTCCTACAAATTCCATTTAAGAGGAAAAATTCCTTAATCTGGTTCCCTTTCTCTAATGCCCAAAGAGGAGCACAACATCCTTTTTGTGTTTCCTGGCTTAGAAAGCTATTCTTTTGACAGGACTTGATGTCTTTGGTACACTCTGTTAAGTTAATTCAAATGGCAGAGAGCTATAAGAAAATTACAGTAGTGATGCTCCAAGTGTGGGAAGGATTCAATTTTGTTTTGAGCATAGATGAACTGGGCTATGTTGCCCATTGGCCTGAATCCTCTTCCCACTCCTCTCTCAGTGGGGGTGGGGGTGGGGTTTAGTTCTTTCCAAAGCAGGAAGAGGGCATTGGCAATTTTAGTATATTTGCATATGTAGTTCTGTGCCATTTCTGGATACCATGAGGGCAGTGTCTCGTGATTGCAATGAGTGTAAATACAATAAGTAAATAAAATGCTGCATGTGTTTTCCTAACCTATTAATTTTCATTATGTTTGATAGCAGACTGCAAACTTGTTACATATGCTGTTTGTTTTCCCATACACTCACATGCCTGGTATCTGATTTATGCTGTCTGCATATATACTGTCTTTGGGGAAAACTTTGAGACAGTGTGTACAAACTACTATTCCATAGTGGCTTACCAGCTTTGGAATGACTTTGTCATGCCCCGTTCTAAGGCATGCATGCCTCACAACGTGATCATGCCTTCCTGATGGAAGGGAGGGGTAGGAAGTATGCATAGGCTTATCCCCTCAAGAACAATTGCACAGATGGCTCGCCCAAGCCGGGGCAGCCATCAACATAATCACTGGCCCACCTCACAGGGCTCCAGGGCACACACCTGTGCCGGACACAGAAAGAGGGCAATGGTGTTCGGCCGGTATCCGCCCTAATCGCCCATCAAGGCCAGTGTCTCACCGGGATCGCGCATCAAGAGGGCCGGGAACGGACGTACGGACAATGGAGGGTGGAAAGGGGCAAGGCCGACACGCGTGTATATTAAGGGAATGAGCGCAACACGTGCTCATTCCTGTCTTTCTCTCGTGTTCGTATTCTTTCCCAATAAACCGGATTTCCTTAGCCTGCCTAAGTTTGAGTCCGCGTCTCGTTGGGGAAAAGCTACACATCACAGACTTAATGTCAGGATTGTTTTGCTTTTATTTTCTTGCTAATCTTAATGTTGTTCAAATGCTGTCTTATTAATCTTATGAGTTTAAAATTGTGTAGAACTTTGTTTTTAATGTTTTAATAATCCTGTGGGTTCAAAATATCCAATCTAATTTAGAAATCTATGCATGTGCTAATTGATCTTTTCCAACTAATTGATCACTTCCTTATGAACTTCCTGGACAAACGAAGGAGTTGAAGAAGAATTATCCACCATTCTGTAATACCAGTGATACAAAAGGACCTCATGTGGTTGTCTTTTTACCTTGCACTAAATGGTACCTTTCTGGACTGGTAAATTTGATTGTTGATTATGTGCTATCAAGTCATTTTTGACTCCTAAGCAACCACATAGATAGATTTTCTCCATGACAATCTGTCCCTAACTGGGTCTTTCAGATCTTCCAACAGTACACCCATTGCCACTGTAACTGAGTCCATCCCCCTTACTGCTGGTTGTCCTCTTCTTCTCTTCCCTGGTAAATACTTACAGTTTAACACTGAAATTGCTGTGTCACTATGTATCTAGTTTGGATAAGTACAGAATTCTATAGACCAGGGTTATAATACTTTACATAATCATTTCTCTACTGACTAAAGTGTTTGTGTTTGACATCAGCTCGAGCTTGATGCATGTATGGTATCACATTGACATTATGGTCAAGGTCACTCTTGTTCGGTATTAGGAAATACCATCTAATCATCTGCTTTGGTGTAATAGTTTGGTCTTGTAGCATGTTAACGCTTTAATACATAGCTTATGCCACTCCTACAGTCATGACAGGCCACACTGCTCCTGGTTATTGATCTGAAGATAGACTGGACTGAACTGAACTGAATATATTTGCTGTATGATCACTGAACTTATACAAGCCAACTGCTAAAACCGCATGTACTCTGGATGGAATTCCAGGGAAGACGGAAAAAAGATACTTTCATTTTATCTTGGACATTGGAGAAGCAAAATATATGGAGTTCTGAATAATTTATGGTTTAAAAGAGCGCACTGTATGCCTTGAAGGCTTTTCAATAAGATGAACTGCTGAAATGGTAGGCCACATTTTATAATATGTCACTGACCAAAGAAAGACAGTACTGTATTCAAGCCCTTACTAAAAGGGAACCCACTTCATGCTTCTTTAGAGCAGCCTTTCCCAAGAGATTAGCATTTCTGTGATGAGTCTGTTATAACAGATCTTACTGCCTCAACTGTTCCTGTGATTGTCCATGATATGCATGCCCAAATACCCACAAATGCCCATTGGATCTGAGGGCTCTGTGAATATTTGGTAGCAACTTGGGAATTCAGCAACACAAACATACGAACCTCTATATATAAAGATTATTTTTCACCCCACTAGCTATGTGTTGTACTGTGCCAGTTTTTGCGAATCTTTTCTCCTGCCCTCCCACATACTGTAATTCCAATGTTGTTGATGTGTTCTTTTTGATTCTTCTAAATATTATCTTCTGAAGTTTAATTCAAACATTCTGTGTCTGTTTCCACTGCTTATTTGGAAATCATGCTTGTTCGTTCTAGAGAGGGAAACACATAGAATAATACAATAGTTGAGGGTACATCTCTGAATGGCTTTTGCTGTGAACAGGTGTTAACAGAAGCACTGTGACCACCCAATCATTCCCAAGGGAGTTCAAAAATAAATACAGAAATTAAAAACAAACAAACATGGGTTTCTAACTTTGCCACAGAACAAAAATCCTCAACCTGCTTCGGTCCTCCTGTTAACTCTAGACTCCTGTAAGAGTGCTATTTCCTGATTCTGGCAAAGCCCAATTTCTTCTGCTCTCCAGATGGTACATATTTATTCTAGTTTATTTCCTGCTCTGTTTGTTCACTCATCAATCTAGTGAATGACTTGTTTCCAGGTTAATAATGCTAATTTTTTGTTATTCTAAGGTTATGTTCAGGCTCAAATGAATCTGCTGCAATTTTTAGAGAAGGTTGGAACAGTCTGTAATATAATCCTTGAGGCTGCCAGCAGAATAAATATAGCACAGCACACAGATGGCTACAGAACAAGGGATCCAGGCAATCTACCATCACGCTCCTTTGGGTATCCCTGTTTCCTGTCCTTCTCAGCTTGTCCCCAATAATTCTTCAACTCTTCTCTTGCTGTGATACCACCATTCACCGCCAAATGTTGTCCCTCTGCAAGGTCACTGATTCTTTGTTCATTAGCAATTCTAGGTCAGCCTGCTGTGAGAGTCTCCTCACTCAAGAGAGAGTCACGTTCTGTATCAATGTCTCCAGACAACAGCCCTTCCCAAGCTTTCAGCAAGGCCAATTGCTGAGAATCCCCGTCTTTGATGATCCTTCAGAGGACTTGTATAAATACTTGGAGCATTGCAGTGATATCATAGAAGACATCATCCAAAGAGGTGGGAAGTGCTTAGTGTACTGTAAAAATGGTCGCAGCAGATCTGCAACTATCTGCACTGCTTACTTGATGAAGCATCAAAAGCTCAGGCTGAAGGATGCCTTTGAGGTACTGTGAGCATGCTGAAAATAAAAATTACTTCTGTTTCTGATTAAATGAACTTTTATTTTGGTGATATGTGAAACATACTGAAATATTTAACTGGATGGAATACTTTAGCCATCTCAATGATGATTCAGCATTTTGTTTTGTAAAGGAACTTAACAAAAGGGCCACAATGCAACTGAATTATGAAAATAGCTAATTTAAATCTCATCTGGTTAACTCTGATGGGAACTTTTTAAAAAGAAAACATGAACTTTGAAGACTAAATGTAAATCATTTTAACGTATCTGATTCAAGAGTGAAAAAAATCCATAAAATGAAATTTCTCAACTTAATTGATAGAAGTCTGTACTTTCTTCAACATATATGTCCTGTAATACTTCGTTAATGCCAAACTTTTCAGAAATAGCCTTTCCATGCTACTTTTACTTGCAAGCTGCTTTCTGAAAAACACTGCTTATTTCCTTAAAAGTTCATCTTTTTCTATGAAGAGTAAATTAATTCTCCCCCACCTCTGAGATTGGAAGTTAGCTGCTCATGCTATAAATTCTCATCTGCTCTCAGAGTCCAGTTTTTGTGTTATTTCCAAAACTTGACTGAGCAACAATGAAAGGAAATGTGTGTATATGAGAGATGGTGATGCTAGAGTCAAACTTCCAACTTCCTTTAATAATAATGTCTTGCTCCAGAATTAGTACAACTTTCATCTGAGTTACCTTCAGTCATGTCTCTAGAGTGGGGGCGGGGGCCTTCCCTTCATACTCCGTGGAATCATTTTGTTACCTTTAATTTATTCTATATAATCAAATTCATAAACGGTGGATGTGAACTCATGCTTCTCTGCTTCAGAGTAACACAAATGAATATTTTTCTTGATTTGCAAATTGCATTTCAGCTAAGTCACAGAAGGCTAAGCCGGTATTTAGATGCAAGCATCTAAATGATGATTTAGTCTAATTCAGATCATACCTTCATCTCCAAATTCACTGAGACAAGTAGAAGACAAGTTAATACGCCAGATGAACCTACAGTAAGAAAACTGGGTTAAATAATTGGAAGGGCTTAGATTTAACAACAAACTGGCTTTCTCTGGGCATTCCATTTCAGTGCTCATTTTACTTTTTATTCCCCTCAACCAGAAATAATAGGCATGATTATTCCTCCCTAATCCTAGAGCCATTGACTCCCACCAGAAAGAAAAAAAAAATTGACAAAAGCAGGAAGTAAGGAGGGAAGTAACAACCTCACAACTTCCTTTGTGGTCATATAAGAGCTAATAAAATGGCTACTGGCCCAAGCAACACAGATCATGTGCTGCCAGCATCCAAAAATGAATAAATTGACCAAATGAAGGAAATAATAGTACTATCAATCTGTTTGATTCTCCTGTATCTGTAATCAATCTTCGTTTTTAAATTATTACTATTACACTAAAATTACAAATGTTCATGTTCAGGAGACACTATTCAACTTGTGTTTCAGGTTGAAGGTTTATGGTTCCCCAAAAGAATGTCTAAGTTGGTCTATCAAACTGCCTTCTAACTCCATAGCCCTGCCAGAGCTATTGGGAAAACCAACACCTAGGAAGTTGCCTTACACATCAGGCTACTTCTCTTTCTAGCCTAATATGGTTTGCTCTGATTAGCAGTTGATCTTTGGATGCCGGAGGCAACTTCCCCCTCACTGCTGTTTTATTCTTTTTACTGGAAATGGCTGGGATTGGACCTTGGACCTCTTGTATACAAAATATGTGTTCTACCACTGAGCTGTAACATTTCGTAACAAGTGCATGCTACATTCTTTATCATTCTAGGACAAAATGCTTGGGAGGGGAAGTCCTTATGATCAATGCAATGTGCTTTTTCCCCTACCTTGTAGATTGTGAAGAATGCCAGGCCAACGGCAGAGCCCAATGCAGGATTTTGGTCTCAGCTACAGAAATATGAAGACTATTTGCAAGCACAGCAGCAAGGAACTCTTTCTCCAAAAACAATTTCACATAATAAATATATTGATTCAGATTATAATTTTGGGAAATTTCCTTAAAGAGGAAGATTTAAGATGCTTCTGAATAAAGCTGAATTTAATATATTAAAAAAAAACTGGAATCAGCTACTGTATTATTATAGTCTCAAGAACCTTTAGCTGAAAACTTCTGTAAAAGCCTTTCAACATGTCACAAGGCATAATTCACATCTCTGCAATCTGTTCCATTTTAAGACTATAATTAAATGCAGCTATGATGGGTTGGCCAAAACTTTTTGTGGGAGAAGTGATGCTTCTGACAGCATTGCTGAATGTCAGCAGCATGGCTTCTCACCATTCTGAGGTGGAAAAATGCCAGCGTTGTAGTAGAAGCCCTAGGTTAGTTTGATGTTTGCATAAACAGAATCATACTCCCTCAAAATGTGGTGGTGGGGAATTCCTGTCAGCATCTCCCATTTCATGACATTCTTGGCCTATGCTTGCTTTAGCCTCCATCTACCCAAGATTACCCAGCCCTGCTCTGTGGTTTGAAATCAGTGACTTTTGTCTCTCATGGTTTTGCCCAGTTTTCAGTTGTTGTTGTTTTGAATAATGAAGAGTTATGGAGAACTTATTGCTGGCATGCTATTTTATGACTGACCTATACTGCCTTATAATTTTCCCAAATTCTTCAGGTTAAGGACTTGGAAAAACCTACAGCAGGTTGTGGTCTAGTCTGGTCACAAGATTCCTGAAATCTTTCATGTGCAAATTGAGTTTGCAAAGATGTTTCAAGTAGAAAATGAGAAGCAAATACTGTTAAACTGCTTTTCTTAAACAAGCTGAATAAAAAAGCTGAAAACTTGTTTAAAACATGTATTTAATGTAAGTTTGCTTCAAATGTGTTCTGCTTCATCTATATATTTTGACAATGGTAAATAGGCATTACATACATAAAAGTTTTTGTTCTCATTCTCTGTATTTTTAGGACAGCATGTTCAGATGCCAGTAATAGGTGACACACAGCTGCACAGAATGGATAGGGAGTAATATATACAATATAAAATACTTAATTTGGATTTATCATTTCAAATAAATCTACCCTTATTTGTAATTTATATCTCTATTTATTTACAATATTTGTAGACCACTCGAATTGAAAAGACTTCGGGCAATGCAAAACAAGGAGAAAACTTTATTAATTAGACCCATTAAAACATACAATCATATTACAATTAATACAATTGTCAAATGGTCACAGACAATCACAGGTCAAAAGCTTATTAAAATAAATGGTTTTCAGGGGCTTTTGGAATGCAAGGAAGCCCATACAAATACTTTCACGTCTCACTGTTCAGGTAGTGGTGGACTACAACCTCATTATTCTTGATGCTAGTTAAGTGCTGTCCAGTGGTTTATTACCTCCATTTACCTCAAAAACACATCAGCTTGAGTACTTGGCATATTTGTTTGAAAATACCAGTGAATGGTGACCCTTCATTTTATAAACATCATTTTAGGAGCACTCTAGCTTGTAGGAGGCAAGTTAGAAAACTTCTCTGTTATTAAACCTTAATAGTGTTTAAAGTGAGAAATACTGTAGTTTGGGAGAAGAGAGAAAGCCAAAGTGATCAACTTATCTCATACTAACAATTCTCCACTCTAATCTCCTGTTTTTTCCATCCTAAATGAAAATATCTTCTTACTATTGGTAATATTTCCACTCTTAAAATGGTTACTTTAAAAAAAAAAGTTATTTAAAAGTTTCTTACATTTATTTATGTGTAACATACACTTTGCTCCAAAACTCTTGAAGACTGTACCTGTCCTAACAGTCAGGAATCACGCTGAGACGAGGAGTAGGTCTCTAGTGTTTATTACTGCTACATAAGACAGAATCCTAACAAACTGAAGAAGCGTGAGAAAAACCCAGACAGATAAACCCCAAAAGTTAAGGCGGGTCTGATCTGTGTCTCTTTGAATGGCTGCTTAATTCCTCAGTACTACGCATGCGTTTTCCCCCCTGGATAGAGGCCCCCCCCTGCTCGCCATCAGTACTCATGACAGTACCAGCTTTTGTATAGAAGTATTCTACATACTAGCCTTATTTCCACACTGTGCCCTCTGGGTTATGCTGAGAACTCAACTGCTAGAATTCTCAAGCATAATGAGAATTTTTCATTGACTGGAAATTTTGATATTTACATTTTTGAGGAACACCAAGTGGAGATAAGATTGATACATAGTTCTAAACAGCAGATGTTATAATCATGTAACAAAGTTTACCTTCCATCTCTGCAAGATTGGTTTAACATACAAATTATTATAAGGCAATATGTATGTGAAGCACTTTGGACACAGTGCCTATAGATCTCAGCATAAATTTCACTGAATTCAATAAGACCTTCTGTATAAAATAGCACTGAAGAGACTGTATCACAGATGGGGAATCTTAGCCCCTAAATATTCTTAAATTGCACTTCCCAATAGACCCAGCAAACATGGACAAAAATAAAAGATGTTGGGACCTGTTTTCAAATCACTAGTTCCAGTCCCTGCTTTGTATAAATTATTCTAATTTTATTTATTTATTTATTTATTTTCTGTTCTGCCTTTATTATTAATATATAAATAACTCAAGGCAGTGAACATACCTAATACTCCTTCCTTCTCCTATTTTCCCCACAATAACAACCCCGTGAGGTGAGTTGGGCTGAGATACAGTGATTGGCCTGAGGTCACCCAGCCAGCTTTCATGCCTAAGGTGGGACTAGAACTCAGTCTCCCAGTTTCTAGCCCGTTGCCTTAACCACTACCCCAAACTGTCTCTGGAACCACTTTGGTGTAATAATTAAATGCACTTAGCTAGAAACTGGGAGACCATGAGTGGCCAGCTGTGTGACCAGGCTACTCAAGGTCTCCCAGCCATAGGAAGAAGGCAATAGCAGGCCACTTACAAAAAATGTTGCCAAGAAAACTGGATGGTTTTGTCCATGCAATCCCCAGGAGTCAATACTGACTTGATGGCTATGTATGTATGTGTCCCTCCCTCCTTCCTTCCTTCCTTTCTTCCCTCGAGATATGCTTGAGAAATCAGAATTAGTTCCTTCTCAGATACTGTTTTTAATATACATTTAAACCCTCAATCCTCCAGAGTTCTAAGTAGTTTTATTCTGGAAATCGTCATAACTTTATAAAGTCCCCAAATAATATGACATAGTACATTTAACAAACTAGGAAAAATATGTCATTTTCCATGATTTTGTGGTTTAAATAATTTTCATGAGGAAATTTTACATACGCCATAATGTTCATTTTAATATTCAACCCTAAAATGAAAAACTACTTAAGGGCCTTTCCTCACTGTTGAGCTGAAAAGCCATTCATCTACACTTGAGTGGGCAGAAAACTATACCAAAGTTTTCTGAATCAATTGCCAATCCCTTGCCTGAACTTCTCTCCAAGCTTATAGGTGTGGGTTACAAACCCCAATGGATTTTGCACATCTTGAGTTTGTTCTTTGTGTCAGAATAGAAGGAAAATACAACATTAAAACCAATACAGCAAAGGGCAATTTAAACTTGTCTCACTCTTTGAGGATAAGATGATGGCAACATCAGATATTGCCAGGGCATAGTGCCATGAATAGGCATAAATGGGAGAATGCCCTAGGTAAACGTTGCAGAGGAAGAGGTGTGTTAGGGCTGTGCCAAAGCATTAGACAAGGGTGCTTCACAAACTGTTAAGCATAAGTAAAGCCCCCCTCCATGAAAAATTAAAGCATCACATTCTTTGGAAGGCTTTGCAGCTGCTTCAAGAGCTATTTCTGGTAGCTTCTGTGTTGAATGTGAACATATACAGTCACAGGCAACTGGGGAAGGCTTTTGAAAACAGTTGCAAGCCTTCCAGAGGGTGCAACAGGTGCTTTAAAACTTGAACGAGGGATAGGTTATGCGCACTAGCACACTTTGCAAAGTGCTATTTTGTATTGGGTTAGAAAATGTAAATACCTCTTAAATAAAATTTTAAACATAATCTTTGGCAGGTGTGACCGTCTCAGCCTGCTTGATGTAAATTTGCGGTTCATTAACTGTTGCTGAAGCTGCATAATGATATCCATGGTCTCTGTAATTAAAAGTAGATACAAATACATTACATTCCTCATTCTCTCTATTTAATATAATTGAGCTAGACGTTATCAAATACACATACATACACACATACCATATTTCATGGCTGTGCTAATGCCAATGGCTTTTAAGATCTCTTGGCTGTATTTGTATTTATATTTATATTTTAGTTTTTTGGTATTGTTTTTATTGTTTTATTGTTTTTATTGTTCGCCGCCCAGAGTCACTAGTTTGAGATGGGCGGCTCTGTAAATTGAATGAATGAATAAATAAATAAATAAATAAAAATATTGTTATGCGAAACTAATAGGACAATTTCAAGGCCACTAGGATTATCAAAGTTTATCAAGAACACTGCTTCAGACATTAACAGCCCAGTCCAACAAGGGTCATACATTTGTGCAAATAATTTGATCAAATAAGTGTAGCTGAATACACTAAGCTATTCTCAGTGATTAAAGAGCTAGTATAATGTGGTTAGATACCCCACCTTCCCATCCCTGATCATTCAAGGTGGCTAACAGAAAAATCCACATACATACGTGCTAAATATATAATCAGTCACATATATACAGTAATTAGGCCTCACTTTTGATTCTAAACAGTCTACATTTTCAGTGATGAAAATGGAAGATGTGACAGAATTTTAGTTTACAAATACACAGAAGGCAGTCAAGACTTAATGCTGACCAGAGGACTAAATCTTTTTGGCTAATGGGCAAATAGGCATTCTCACAGTATGTTTGGACTTTCAAAGAAAATGCCTGTGATAAGTGGCATACCCATTCACAAAATGGCTGCCAAAGTGAGTTTGGCCAAAGGCAAAACAGCTTACTAAAAGGTGAACTGCTCTGGCTACTCTCAGCATCTGTCTAGTTCTATAATGTTCTTATATTCTTTTTCTGGGCAGGTGAACAGATTTAGGTATGACAAAAGCAACAAATTGCTGTCACCATTTTCATTTTCTAAGAATATCTACAGAGCTTACATGGAATCCAAGGATAGTCTTGGGAATCAATGTGATTCTGAAGGCTGGTGCTTTCCTATGGAAGCTTACCAGCTTTTTTCAAAATAAAATCTTTTAGCTGTACACATTGATGCCCACAGTACCACCACATGGAAGATACCAAGTATACTAGAGTGTTGCTGCGTAATGTGTGAAATAGCCTGAATCTTCAGAAGAGAAGAAACAAATGGCTCCAGCCTTCTCAAACGAAATATTAAGCCTGATCAACTGGAAGATTGCCTTCTCTTACCCCAGCACTGGGAGACTTCATGGGGGAGCTATTGTTCTTCTTGGGGAGAGTGAAAGGATGGGTATTTATATTCAGAGCTCAGTTGCTTTCACTTGCTTTGCCCACCCCAGCATCAGAGGTCATCTGCGTCTTGTCTTGTCTGATGCTCTCTTGTTCTGAGATTACTGAGTTTTACCATGAGAATGGTGAAAACCCTGATAAAGTAGAGGATCTCTTCCTACAGGCTGTTTGAAGTGGCTTGTGATTATATGCTTCATTTTTCTACCTTTTCCTATTCAGTGAGTATAAGGAATCTTTTTCATTACCATTAATTTGCCATATGCTTATTTAAATTTGATATGCTTTAAATGAATTGAAACTGAGTTAATGTGGTAGTATATTTAATATAGATTGATATCTCTAGCTGAATGGTCTATTGTGTAAACATAGTTGAAATATTTATTTAGAAATACAATATATAAATAAATTGATTATGACTACATATCACAGGCATGGGGCCAAATCTCTTATAATCCAATCATATTCATGTCAGTAAGCAAGCCCATTATTTCACTGGGACTCCCTGCATTTTATATTATTTCACTGATATGACACGTTCCTTTTTAAAAAAATATTCACAAAAGATGGAAAATGGGTGGGATTTTTTACTGAACAAAGTACACAGCACACAGCTGGATCTTTAAGATGCTCTGTAGAATACTACAAACCCTATTTATACCTGCAATTTTTTAAGATGAATAATTCATCTTAAATACCTTTGGTTTCCTTTGCACGATGACCACGTCAACAGCATCCCACCAACTATGGAAAGAAGGGAACCAGCCCAACCTAGATACAGTGCATATCCCAGTTCATATCTAGAATAAAGATCATATATATCATATTCATCAAACATCACATACAATCAAATACCTTCTTGTCATACATTACAGTACTGGCAGAAGACAAAAGTGGTATTGGGGAGAGGAAATCTCAAAAAACTCCAGGTTATTGATACACGGGAATGGAAGAATTAAAGAGGCTTCCTTCCTGCATAATTGGGATTAATGCAGACAAGTGGGATAATCAAAATAGGGCTGTATTGTTATATGCCATCTGTATTACAAATATAAAGAATGATGAAGAATGATGAAGAAAGATGGTGAGCCCTTGTTTCCCATGCACTCTGATATGCCCAAGAGACAGACATCAAGTATTGAGAGAACAAAAACCAGTAAGTTATTGAACCAATAATACTTCCTTCTCCAGCCTGGGCACCTTCCAGATTTGTAAACTTCAACTCCCAGAATCCTCAGCAGTGGTCAAGTTGAGGAAGATTGCAATAATGCATGATAGCATTATTGTTAATTGTGTTAATCTTTGTGAACAGACAAATCAAGAAGCCTAACACAAGTTTAATTACAAACTTATAACAATAGATGTGAATTAGCACCCACAAACCATACAATGTTATCCTCCATCCATTTTAGTAATGCTAAAACCCTTTATTAACTGCAATTACCAAACTGAACTAAAAATACATAGATATGTTAACTTACTTTGTTCCAGCATATAAAGGATCAAAAAACTCAGCTGTGATATTTGCTGCATACCATGAAAGAGCAACCATTGATGAGAGACCTGGCCAAACAGTACAGATTAGTGGATGAGTGATTCCACATCAGTATGTATTAGGACCATGCAAATCATTTGATAAGACATTCCACCTGCAAACAAAGCACCTTCTGGATCTGTTCTGAAACTACAAAGCTAACCTGGATGCTTAAAGATTGGAAGAAGCTGCTTCAAAGTTCACCCAAGGTCTTTTTGTCTTGCTTGGAAGATACTTTGCTAGAGGGGACCTAGAAGAGGGTTTCATTTATAAGCACCTTGTGTGATTTGTACAGACTAGTATGCATATACAATCAAGTTGTCACATGGTTAACAAAATTATAACATCTGAGGAAAGCTGAGTCATGGATTTAGTGGAGTTTTTTAAATTCAATTTTTATACTTTTACACGAGAAAATTAATTTTAACAGAAAATACATATTTTTTTTCTTTTCCATTAAAGACTATGGATGTGACACAGCAGCCTTCATTTTAGAACAGAGAAAGCTGGGATCTATTTTGTAGGAAGTGCAGAATACAGCTTGAGGCAGATACACATTGAGCAGAATTAGTGAGCTTTTCAGCAGTGGCTGAGACTTGTTTTCTGTTCTAAACATGATCTCACATTCCTTCTACACAACAGTATGTTTCTAACTCCCCTCCCCACCAAACAACAACAAACCTTTCAAATTCAGCAGAATTACAGACAAAAGGAAACAATCTATCCTCTTAACATATACTGTAGCTACTGGTATATTCAGATCTATAATCTTGACTTTCTGACAGCATCTCCTTGATAGTTAGCAGCAGAATTTGGCACCTGGATAGGTAACTTTGGGACCTGTATCTACTGTAAAGTAAATTATGTAAAACATCTCTTTTTGACCAGGCAAGGTTTTAAAAAGTGGCTGAAGCAGCCTTTGTCTCTGGCTGGAATAAAATACATAGCACAGAAAAATAAATTCTGTAGATTTAATGTCTGAACCACATGGGTATAACAACCTCTCTGATAATGGAATTTTGCTGAATCTGCCGTCCAAGAGAAGAGAGAAATTTTGCTGGGATAAACCTTTGAGTTTCCCTATATGATCAATGGATTTTAATCGCTTAAATCAGCTTATTTTGAAGCTCAATATTGCTGATCTGTAGCCTAAGTGTTTTCTTGGCCTTATTGACCAGGTATTAGCAAAAACTGCAAGAACACAATTTACTTATAAAGTTCACCCACTGTTTAGATCTGGCCAGGGTTTTTCAACCTTGGCAACTTTAAGTTGTGTGGATTTCAAGTCCCAGAATTCCCCAGCCACTGCTGGCTGGGGAAGTCTAGGAGTTGAAGTCCACCCAGCTTGAAGTTGCCAAGGTTGAGAAACACTGTTCAAAAAGATCCATTTACTGCTTTCCAAACCACTCTAAGTAACTTTTCAATTAACCTACTTTCATGGGGTTTTTTTCTCTGATTCAGCCCCTGTCCCTTACTTGATACAGATCACAAGGTCCCCCAAGAATCCAGGCAAGAATAAATCACCATATTTCTATACAGCTTTGAGAAACTTTCCCTGCATAAATGTCCATTATATTTCTCACCTGCTAAAATGAATACCATTCCACTCATTATGGAAATCCTTGCTTTTGTTCTTTCATCATTGGAACCAATCTGAGTGCATTTCAAACCAAGCAATGCCAGCAGAGTCCCGCCCATACCCAAGACAAGGGATGTAATCATCAGGGCTCGGCATGCTTGAATAAAAGCTGCAGGAGAGAAAAATTGACCAAAGGTGTTGATTTTACTACAGAGCAAATGACAGGTTTTGCCTTTGATTTGTCTATTAATCAAACTTGATTTGACAGCAAAGATGGGAAGACTGCATATTTCTTAGAAATCTGATTTGAGGGAGGACAGTATTCAGAATGCCATTATGGCTTTTTAATGTTCAAGCATCTCTTGGTGTCAGAACTATCTATTATGATGTTTCAAATGACTTTCTGTGTACTCAAGTACTTCTGATTCATGAATAAAATGTTGAGAGAGAAAAATAATATACTTGGGAAATGTACAACCTTTTCCTCAAGGAGATCCCCAGCCAGAGTCATTTAGGTAGGAATATAATATCTTTTTTTCCCTTGCTTTAGGAAGGGATCACTGAATTTATCATGGGACTTTTCACTACCCCCTATTCTCATCTCACAACTGTTTGCATGTCTAGCAACCAGCACACTTCAGCTGATGAAAGCAGCAAAGACAGGGACAGTTAAAAGACCTGGAAGGAAGCAAAGGGTTAAGAGAGTGGATATTCAGAAGCAACACCAGCAAAATTATTCCATACACCAAACTCCTCACTATTTGGTGGTCTTTTTACCTGAGTAATTTAATTTTTGAAGTTATACTTCTTTCTCCCACTGGTTTTTCAAAATCTTACCAACTTTTCAACATTTCTCTGGCAATTAACAAATTAACTGGAAGTTCTATCAGACTATGCTAATAACAGGAGGAGGATTAAAAACAGAATTGCTTTTAATGATAAAACGAGAAATGTTGCCCTTTGTAATGTTTCATAAAATAATTTATTAAACTACTACAGCTATTAAAAGCAGTTAGAACACAATTATAAATCTAATGACAAGGACAAGTAACAAAGAAATCAGCATAAGTCACATGATTTTTCTTTATATAATAGTCTCCTTATTATGTGATAATCTAATATTATCAGTCTCTGCTTTAATGAGCTCGTAATTCCCTAAGGTCTACTGAGTTATGGAGGTTTTGTTTTTCAAACATCAACTTACCTGGCAGAAATGTCAAGGTTAAATCAAGGTTAATTTAATTTGAAATAGGAAGTTGTTTTAAATAAGTCAGGTAGGCTACCCAACCCAGTATTTTCTGTTCTCATCTGAGATCAAATCTCCAAATCCCAGGCCTTTCTCAGTTCCTTTCCACAGAAACAGAAAAAACTGAACCCGGCTGAGACTTTCTGCATGTAAAACACATACTCTACCAAAGATCTATAATTTCACCCTGCACTCCACTCCTTTGAATTGCAGAAAACATAACCTTATCTCCGTCACTCAGATAAAATGTAAGCAAAGTACCATAATACACAATGAGAAGGGAAACTTGTAGTTCAGTTGGTCTCACCTGCTGACCTATGGAGCATCCCCTGTCCTGATCTGGGGTTGTTCACAGGCTGACCCTGAAAAAGCAGAACCCACTCAAAGGAGTTTGCTCAGCAGACATTAAGTCACCTCTTTGGTAATAATGAACTGCAAATGTAGCACTAGGCAAAGATGGCAATGTTTTATTTGACTGTCTCTAGCAAGTGTGAGAGAACTTAAATATTAATAAATTTAATATGTCATTAATTTGTAAATGGGGATGGGAGAATGAAAATGACAAATGCCTGCTACCTGGAATAAGTCATCAGAAAAAATAGAAAAATAAAGATTTGCAACTTTGACTAAGAAAATGTGCTTAACTAAAATTTCTGGAAAACCTATATCATTACTATGAACCTTGGCATCCTGTTGTCTGCTGTCAATCAAAAAGAAAATGGAGGGCAGGGGGGATAAAGCTACAAGAGTAATTCTTGGCTTTCTGGACTCAACATATAGGTGACTAAAGAAAAGCTCAACAAAAGTCTTGGAAACGAGTTTGGAGCTTCATCTTTGGGGAAGATGTGCCTGGCTCACTCTTCTAGAGACTATGGCCTGGCCTGGTAAAAAATTGAGCTCTTTGGAAGACATGGCTGACTGTATTGGTCACCTGAGCCCACTGCAATACCACCCCCTCAAAAGGAGGAGGTTGATAGGTTATCCTTTAACCATCAGAAGGGCAAATACTTTGGCAGGAACAGCTACTTAATGGCTACTCCCCTTCCCCATTCTCCCCACAACAGAAACTCCTCTGGCTTGATTTTCTCTCAAGGGAAAAGCAAGACTGGGAAAATCTGTATTTTGGAGGGAGAAAGTATCCTGGGGGAAGAGACTGAGAAGAGGAAGGCCAGGGAATCATCTGCTTTCCTCTGCTAACACTCCCACTCTCTCACAGCCATTATTCAGCAAGCACATATTGGTAGCACTAATGAAAATTTAGAGGTCAAACAAGATTTATTAAGACATTGGAGCAAATTGTAAGAAATAAAAGAAAAAGAATCTGTTTCTGGGAGATATTTTCTCTAGTTTAATCAAACCTTTCTTACTGATATTTTGAGTTAAAAGTCTATTTTTAGTATGGATATAACTTTGCCCCTTAAAATTTCATTCACCAAGCATTTGTCCTTCTACTAGACAGCAGTATAAATGTCTTTTTAAAAAATGATCCTCCTTTTGGAAGTACAATCGAATACAAAATATATTGAATTATGTGCAAATAAATTATTGTTTCTTCTAAAATTTAGAACGTGAATCAGAGGAGCAGATACAGGAAGCAACTGGGACAAAATCAATGCAGCTCTCTTTTTAAATTAATTTTGTAGTAATTGCTCACAAAAATTATTACTATCTATTTAGCCATTTGTAGCCTTAACAAGTTGTGTATATACATCAGTAATGATACTGTCCTGGTGGAGATTATTTCTGCTCATGCACAGCACATGACTTTCACCCCTTTCCATCAACTAATTTATTGCAACCTCTATGCCGTCTGTCACTAGCTACAATAGAAAAAAAATATTGGGCACTGCTGGCGGGGGCATGGATAGGTGTAGGAGGCAGGATAGATTATTAAAGTCAGCTTCACCAGCATGAACAAGCACTAGTGCCTTCTACCACCACAAAGCTTGTCATTGGATACAATAATTTATTTTCAAAAAAAATCTATGATTGGTAGCCTGGATACCAATAATTACAACCACAACTGCCAAGGCAGCTGGCTATTTAGAAGCCTGAATTTAGTCACCTTTTCAGAGTTTTCAGGATTCAATGTGTAACTCTGGTTACTGATTTGATTTGCCGAACTGGCTGCTCCAACTGTGTTGCGCTGTAACATGTAAACCTGCAGTCCAGAACATTTGGAGGCATCCAGCTAGGTTACCAGGAAATGTTAGACAAAGTTTCTATTTATTAGTGTTTTTTCTTGATTTGGTCTTCCTGTTTCCAGAAACTGTGTTAAATTAACCAAAACAACCTTCTGATATCACAGAAGAACTGGACTCTGAAAGTTTATGACATACTAAACCTATTAGTTTAAAAACTAATAATGCTTTTTTCAGGGGGAGGGCAGATAAACCTAAATGAATAGCTCCCCGGAAAGTTGTAAAATCTGTGTTGATTTTGTTTGGTGTTTTGCCACTGAGTTAAGCATTTGCTTTCCCCCCCATGTATTTATTCTTGTTCACTTTTTATATACACCAACTAACCAACCACATTTGTAAGAGTCTAAATATAAATATGAAAATTATGCATACATAACGTTTTTGATACATAGAAAACAAATGAGGAAAACTGGTAGAAATAGATAGCTTGGCTATGGGCAAACCTGAAGGATAGTACTTATCTGTTGGAGCAATCTGATAGTAAAAGTACTTATCGCATGAACCCGCAATTATCTTCTGGACATTTCACTGAGTTTCAGGAGCAAGAAGGAAATGTGTATGTAGATAGATAGAATAATAAGCTTTCCTCATGAGCACTGAGCAGATGCCCTTCCTGGTGTAAAAAATCAACCACTGCCTGTAAATTCTGGAAGTTGTATTCTAATCCATTCGGGGGGAACCAGTGGGATTAGTTGCAAAGGACTGCTTTAGGAGATACATAGGTAAATAGCTAATCTATCATTACTGATCAGAACAGTGGCCTCTCTGAGGGGGAACTTTACCAGCATATTAATAGCTGCCTTTTTCCCATGTCTTTCTGAGATAATGTTTTGTGGTTTTTTTCATTCCACTTCACTTTTGATACAGTGTGATTAATGTAAGTTATAAAAAAGTAAAAAAGATCTATGCAAAGTCACTGCTTTTCTAGAAATGCTAGTGGAAGAATCTTCTATGCTTGCTCACCACATGCAAAAGACAGCTGAAAGTTTTTAAGTGACTACTTCAGCATGGTTCTGCCATCCTGCAACTTCAGCAAACAGCCTAGCTCAGAAGCATTTTATCAATGCCTTGATCAAAGACCTTACTGAGGCTTCACCCAGCTTAGTAAATAAGTAAAGAATAATCTATTATTTTGTCTTGCACTTAGGTTATACAGGAAGGACTAAAAATCAGCATAAAATACTACTTGGTGAATACTTGTGTGTCTGTTGCCCCAATTTTGCAAGGCTTAACTGGGAAGGATAGAAATGAGAAAATTAGGCCCAGCAGAATAATAGAAAAGGTCCCCAGTTCAAGCTCCAACAACTTCCATCACAGAGGTATTACAGATAACCAATCTTTCTTCTCCCAATCCCTTTCAAACCAGTTTAAAATGCATCCAAAATTGATCTGGGCTGTTTTGCCTATTTGCACTTTTATTTGGATGAAGTCTTATACTTGCAAATCTAGGGCTCACCAAGAATTGCAACTTAATCTTAGCCTGCCTCTTGTTAGGCAGGACATGCAACATGCATATTTGCATCAATCATATAGATCCACTATGTCACTATAGCCTCTTTAAATGCATTGTAAAATAATGCTTTGAAATTTGTATGTAATTGGATCAGCTTGTCTAATGCCCTACTTGACAGCCATACTTAACACTTTGATTAGATGCAAAGGTCTCAGTGCATGGGATGATGATATAAAATGAGCATGATCAAGTCAGTCACAGGAGTGGGTGGGATACTCTGCCTCTTTCTTCAATTTGGAGGGAGAATAGAAGCTTTAGTATTTTTCTTTGCTTTTTCAAAGGTATAAAGTTATTTTAAGGATTACAATGAAGTTTTTGTTTCACATCTCAAATAGGTGTGACACTGATGAATTTTGGAGACTGCTCTGGAGCTGGAGAGCTACATGAACATTGAACGCACAAGTTGATCATCCTGCTTTAGATAATTCCAAAATAGTTTGTGCCCTAAATTCAACAGAAGAAATCACAGGCTCATTCCACCTCCATTCACTCAGCCATGTCTGGCCATTACATTACAATTTTGAGAACTCCAATTCCTGCATATCTAGAAGGAACCAAGATGGGACACATTCTAAGGCATGCTTGTAATTTTAGTTAGAGGAATCATTTTCCATTGCATATATATTCAGAAAAAATACATGCCCAATTATTAAAGTGCACATATGAGAGGATGCTATTGGGATTAATTTGTTTTTCTAGGCTTGGTCTTAGGCAAGCCTTTGGTCTGAAATAGCAAAACTCATCATATCTCTTGAAAATATGGATAAAACTGAACTTTTTGTAGTAAAGGGCTAGCAGGAAAGAAGAAAAAACCCACATTAACCAATTATGCACAGAATGGTTGGTTGGAGTAAAAGCATCCCAGAAAGCTGTATGGATACATGCAGTTGATTTGAAGAATCTGGTGCAGGCTCAGCAATTTTTCTACAAGGTTTGTTTGTTTGTTTGTTTAATACTTATCCTGCCTTTATTATTTTTATAAATAACTGAAGGTGGCGAACATACCTAATACTCCTATTTTCCCCACAACAACCACCCTGTGAGGTAAGTTGGGCTGAGAGAGAGCGACTGGCCCAAGGTCACCCAGACAGCTTTCATGTCTAAGGCAGGACTACAACTCACAGACTCCTGGTTTCTAGCCCAGTACCTTAACCATTAGACTTCCTTCCAATAAAAAGATGGAAAAAATAAAGATGACAGTGTAAATTCTTAAGGTTCCATCATTCAAAAGAAATTAATCTCTATAGTATTGCTTCTGAAGAACCATTTGGGAAGGTGAGAAGTAAATAACATTGCAGAAAAACAAACCAATAGCTACAAATCTATTAAATGCATGTAAACAGCCAATTTGTAAATATGAAATAATCCATTATGTGCTTTTAATAAAGCAGTAGTGCAGATCATTACATCACTAATAAATCAGATAACTCTCCCCCGTTTCATGGACACAAGATTAGTCTTTACAGGCACAATGATCTTTTGTTATACAAAGCTATATCCTCATCACAAATCAATACCAACCATCATAAATCTGTTGCTCTTTTTTTCCTTTTATTTTAAGCCTAAAAAGTTTTATACTCCCTCTCTCAACATAAAAATTTAAATTTCTAATACAGAGAGAAAAAAGTTATATGGACTGTTCTTTATTCACTTTTTGTTTTAGTATTTATAATTCCTATGAAATGGCAAGAATCTGAAGGTAAATCAAGCAATCTTCCTCCATAACATAGCAACCTCTTTGGAGTGAGGAAGCTTTCATGTTATTTTCTGTTCATAACATAATGTAAATATAGATACCAAATGTAGATTTTTTTTCAATCCAGCAAACTATTTCACTGAATAAATATGTGAACATGCGCATCAAAGAAAGACATACCAGGAAGTGCCAGAAGACTATTAAATGCTTTGCAGTTGGAGATTCCAGTACTTTCTTCTGCACAGCTGTGCCACAGGTTTTCATACAAGGTAGAGGTTGTGATGACATTCCCGAAAACAGTGGAGACTTTCCAATAACTATTTGATAGAGTTGCTCCAACAATGACCCATCCACCCAAAGTGAATATAAAACCACTAACTTCCAGAATAAGAGACATAGTTGAAAATATTAAAACTATATGCATCTATTTCATGATTAAGGTGAAACATGAGAAATTAATATTTCCCATTAAAGGATCCTTGCAGTTCTTACTCTACTGTCCTCCAAAATGAAGCTATCTTCGCTCTTTGCTCAGTCACCTCAACGATAAGATTTGTAGTACATTGCTTTTAATACCTGGGGGAGTGGTCTGAAGAAAAGCTGCTAACCAAATTGCAATTACTAAAGAACATATGTTAATTATTAAGTTTATTGTAAAAATTGGGGGGGGGAATTTCACACATATACATCAATCATTCCAAACTATCACACTCCTGCAGTAATGCTATAAGAGAAATGGTACTAGCAATTGGCAGAATGAGACAGCTGTCCCCAGTGGCAGATCTTGTTAGGAGAGGAGACATAGTGTTGGGAGGGCAACTTTTATGTACTACATAATCTTAAGCTATGGAGGAAGATGAAGAGGAGGTATGTACGTATTACTTTTCCAAACCAACACAATCATGCAACTTTCATTGGTGTACAGGAATAATTACAAACTTAGAGTAATCATAAAACAGCCACAGTATAATAATAATATATTAAACCTATCGTCAGAAATGCTCAAACATAACTAAATTATTAATCCTATCAGCATGTATAGGTGGAAAAGTATAAATATAGATTGCTATTTTGTCTTTTCTTTTCAAAACTGCTTCTGGATTTAATCAATTACAATTCAAGAAAACTAGATTCCAAAAGGAACCACTAAAAATGATGAAGATGAACTTTAGAGCACAGCCCAGGGAAAAAAGAAACATAATTTGACAATATTACTGCAACATTTCTAAATTAGGTTTGCGCACTCATTTATTAAACTTCTAAGGATATATCAATCCTTACTGCTATTTCAGTAAGTCCTGCCATTTAGAAAAATATTTTAGTAATGGTAAGAGTTATGGGATGAAGCAACCTAACCGCTTCCTTCTTTTTTCTCTTTTGTATCCTCTTACCCTTTCACAGAAACAGGTTATGCAAATAGTATTAAAATCCCGTAATGGACAAATACCAGTTAAACCAAGATAAAAAAAAACTAATGTCCTTCCATCTGGACACACATTGAATGTCTCCTGTAATACAATAAATCTATTTGCATAAAAGTTGAAAAACATTTATTTTAGAAAAGAAATCAGTGACTGAACATTAGAATTAGAAGAAGCCCTATAAGATCGTATTATCCAATCTAGAAAACTAGATTCTAAAAGGAACCACTAAAAATGATCAAGATGAACTTTAGAGCACAACCCAGGGAAAAAAGAAACATAATTTGACAATATTACTACAACATTTCTAAATTAAGTTTGTGCACTCGTTTATTAACCTTCTAAGGATATATCAATCCTTACTGCTATTTCAGTAAGTCCTGCCATTTAGAAAAAGATTTTAGTGATGGTAAGAGTTATGGGATGAAGCAACCTAACCCCTTCCATTCTATCTCTTCTATGATAGAATGTGTCTTTAAATGGTTGTTCTAGTAGTCCCCATCTACAGTTTTGGGAGAAAGGTCATATGTCAGTGGTACAGCATATACCATGTATGCAGAAAATTTCTCATTAAACTCTGCCATGACCAGGTAGTTCAGGAAATATCCGTCTCAAACACTAGGATGTTGGTGTTAGTCAGTGTAGAACTTATATGGATCTCCACAGTCATAAGCAGCTCTTCAAGGTTTTTAATGGAAGCTCATACTTGATTTCAGCAGCCATAGTTTTGCAGCAAGGGCACTTCCATAAGGGTCTTTGCACTGTTCAGAAAGAACTGGAAGTGTGAAATGGCAGTGAGGTAAGCAACTACACACTGGAAGAAAATATTATCTGTCCTGACTATCTCCCTCCTTCTTGAAGTCAGGGCACCACAGTATAACACATCACTTCTTCACCAGGCAAGCAAAAAGAGTGGAGGGCATCTTTTGAAGTGCTCTATCTTGCAGCAACTGCCAGTTTTTTTAAAAAAAACCTGACACCTCCCACCCCACTCCCACCCAAAATCACAAAGCACCAGGAGCAATTTAGGGATGTTTTGCTTGAGGAATGCTGATTTTTGGCTTTCCCCCATGGGGCAGCTAGGTTATCTGTTGTGCTCAGTGTTTCAGGGTCTGCTATAGTGAGAACACTCATATGAAGCAATTTCTCATAGTTTTCTGAAAAGTTTGTGATGTGAGAACTCTGGCAAAACAGATGCGTCCTACGTTAAAAGGAAGCTTAGTGGTTTTAAAACTAAGATGGGACAGAGTTGGTTTGCACACAGTACCAAGATAAATAGGTTAATGATCTGGTTTATGGAAACTTCCTCCTAAATACTTTCCAACTAATATCCCTAAAATTTGGAACTCAACATTGAATTAAATATTACAGTGAAACTTTATTATGCTGAATCAAGTGGCAGAACAATTACTTTTCTCATTGTAGAAATTACACTTCTGGTCTAACAATTTTGCTGGCCTTCTGTGTTATATTATACTCCAGCTTCAAGTATCTCAGAATCTTTATTGTTCATTTGTTATGTGTTTTGTTTTTCTGCTACATTTGGGGCATTTCTTATTTGCTCTCCTTCAAAATTTCAGTCTTGTGATGTAACAATGGGGCTATTACAGTATATGAAGAAGGTTGTTACACCTGACTGTCACAAATCCTACTACATACTGTACATGGCTGAAGCTGATTCTGAATAGCTGGAAACTGTAATTTTAATTACCCAGTAATAGTCCTATCAAAGTGGTTCTGAAAGAAGTTAACAAACTGAATATAATACTTTGGTAAAATAAAAGAAAACATTACTTTCTCAATAATAATGAGTACAATGTGGTGAAAACCTATTCCTATTTAAAGCTGTCACAGACCATTGTGCTGTCTTCAGGATCTAGGTAAAGGTAAAGGTTTCCCTTGACATTAAGTCCAGTCGTGTCCGACTCTAGGGGGCAGTGCTCATCTCCGTTTCAAAGCCAAAGAGCCAGCGTTGTCCGTAGACACTTCCGTGGTCATGTGGCCAGCATGACTAAATGGAATGCTGTTACCTGCCCGCCGAAGCGGTACCTATTAATCTACTCACATTGGCATGTTTTCGAACTGCTAGGTTGGCAGGAGCTGGGACTAGCAATGGGAGCTCACCCCGTCACGAGGATTCAAATCGCTGACCTTCTGATCGGCAAACTCAGCTCAGCAGTTTAACCCGCAGGGCCACCACGTCCCTGTTCTTCAGGATCTAGTTATGGTAATATTAACCCTTCGATAAAATGATTTTAGCACAGACCAGCCAGCCATTCCTTGGGACTGTTCTAGGCCTGGATTTCCTGCACTGAGAAGATCTGACATACAAGACCCTCTGTAACTCTTCACTTTTGCAACTCCCTTTTTGTATGTGGCATACATGTTATACTTGGTACACTCTATTGTAGGCTTTCAGGGTATGAAGAAAGAATGCTAGGACTATTATATCTGGGCTACAAATCTGGATAACCAGATAATAACCAGATATATAATCTAGATGGCCGGAAATAAATACAAAAGCTCTCTTTGCTGCTAAAGAGAGCATCCATGCTTTTGCAGTTAAAATAACTCTAAAAAATGCAACTTTTATTGTTATGCTCTTGAGCATGTTCATTGCCTTTCTTAAGAGTCTGAATATTAGAGGCATGCTTCATAGTTTTCTTCACTTTTAACCCATTAAAAGTTAAGTTTCCTGCAAGAGCTCAACTGCTGATGACTACAAGGACACCTCCATGTTGTTTTCTTGGCAACAATATGGTTCACTTGAGCGAGTGTACCCCAATCAGCAGCTGACTGTAAAATAAATCATGACCCAGTATCTCTTATAAAGTGTTAACTGACTTCACAATTATTGATTTGTTAAGCTTATGGATTCTTGTGCATCTATGCTCTAATCTCAGGGCAAAAAGAATAGCTTGACAGCACATGATTAATATGTTTATTTAAACAGAGTGATAAGAGTATGAGACAAAGTCTCTACAATTAAGGCATAATTAGAATGTGGTTAAGGATACAAATAACCTATTCAAACTGTTAATTTGTGCTGGGATCACTTTTTTGATTTATTGTAAGGGTTCAGATGCTGAAATATAATTATAGAGTCACCTAAGTCTCTGGGAAAAAATGAAAAGGAATGTGCTATCAGCAACCACAGAAATTGTGCTTGCTTTCTTTTCCAGAAAAACCAAAGACAATTCCTGGATGTACTAACAATTTATCAGATTCTAAGAGGATGACACAGCAACAAATATATAGCATTAGCTGGAGATACAGAATAAGTGATGGCAGGATATCAATATACAAAATGTATGAAAGGATGAAATATTAGAACATACTTCACAAAACTGCCAAAGTCCATATTCTATTTTTCACTGGGGTAAAAGGAATTTAGTCGGAAACACAGGAGCGGCACTAGACTGGGGAAGGCAGATCTACCATTTGAGTTTCAAATATGGCAACTTTTGTGACTGAAAAAAATCTTGTAAAATAATAAGGAAAAGTAGATACAGTATGAAATGCCTATTATCATCCTTGGCACCTGCTATTCAGTAGAAGTAAAATACGAAGTGGAAGGTACATACATCAATTAAATTTCATAGCTGGCTACACTAACATAGATGTTAGGTTTTATAAATCAGTAAAATATTTTCCAACATTTCAGATGAAGGTAGCAGCACATTTACGACACCAGAGTCTTCATGCTAAAGCTCATTGCCCGAGCCTCCCACTCAATAACTGTTCCACTCTACCTTTTGTAAATAGTATCTATGTTCTATTCCAAGAACCAATCTTTTCAGAGCTTGCAGCAGATTTGAGGGCCCCTTTGGCACAGTGGCCCCAGTGTCTATCCCTTTGAATAACAAGCTCCTGGCCTAGATTGTGGTTACGCTGTTACTGCCTTCTCTAGCAGTGGCTGATGAGACTACTCAGGCCCTCTACAAGGCATGATAGTAAACCTAATATGACATCAATTGGAGCCAAGTCACTACTTACTTCCTACTGCAAATGTGTTGCTATCTTGCTACTGCCATATCAGTCTGTCTAAAAGAGAAAGAAGCTGGCAGCATTCCTGGGGTATACAGCCACACTAGCAGTGGTACTCTTGACAATACAAGGGCAATGTTGCCTTTGCAGGTAGATATCAGCTACAGCTACAGCTGAATCGTACATGATATACAGTTCCAAGCAGCTGCTTGAGTATCCTAGATGTATAGTTTTCCACTGAATGAATAGGCTAAAACAGGCTTGCACAACTCATAGAGGGGAAAGGGCCACATTGATAAATTAAAAATAATTGTGGGTCACAAAGGAATTAGCTAGTGTGCCAATCAGCTCTTTGGAGGTTAGCAGCACAGCAGCAAGGGACGTGGTGGTGCTGCGGGTTAAACTGTTGAGCTGCTGAGCTTGCCGATCGGAAGGTCGGCGGTTCGAATCCACGTGACGGGGTGAGCTCCCATTGCTAGTCCCAGCTCCTGCCAACCTAGCAGTTCGAAAACATGCAAATGTGAGTAGATTAATAGGTACCGCTTCGGCGGGCAGGTAATGGCGTTCTGTGTAGTCATGCTGGCCACATGACCACGGAAGTGTCTACGGACAAACGCTGGCTCTTCGGCTTTGAAACGGAGATGAGCACCGCCCCCTAGAGTCGGACACGACTGGACTTAATGTCAAGGGAAACCTTTA
This sequence comes from Candoia aspera, assembly GCF_035149785.1. NCBI lineage: Eukaryota > Metazoa > Chordata > Lepidosauria > Squamata > Candoiidae > Candoia > Candoia aspera. The sequence continues at coordinate 45,547,254 of NC_086158.1, read as the reverse complement.
CCTAGCACAGCAGCAGTAATGGAGTTGGTGGCTTGTTAAGGCCTTGTCAGCTCTCTAGGGAAGACCAGACTAAGAAACCAATTATAACAGCTATGGTAACAGAATCTTCCAAGTCTGAATGTGCTTCCCCCTTCCCTCACTTTATTGTTGTGTGAACTAGGGAGGGGCTTGTCTGAGATGTTTTCTCAAATTAGTTTCTTGGAATGGGCTCAAGCCCTGCTCATCTGACCATTTGCCTTGGTAGCAGCTCTTTCTCCTGTCCTTTAAGGCCATTTCCTATAGCCTCTACAGGCCTGGAGGTGCTTGGCTGTGTGTCTTTGGGGCGGTGGCGGCTCCTTCCTGGAAGGAGTGACGTTTGGTGGCAGCAGATTTATTGAATTTTCAAAAACGCCGGTAGGCTGTACAAGGCTGCTTGGTGGGCTGCATGTTGTACAGGCCTGGCCTAAAAGGTGTTTATTTTTTTAAGTCAATATTGAAAAAAGTCCAGAATATCTTTGAGCAGATTATTAACTTTTCAAGCTGCAGCTGGTACAGAACACAGTGGGGCAGGCAGTTATGCTTCACAATCAGTGTGCAATAAACCTCTAGCCTATGAGCTGCATTAGTTGCCAGTATGTTCCAGGTTCAATTCAATGTGCTGGTAGCTACCTACAAAGCCCTTCATGGCATGGGACCAGGTTATTTGAAGGACCACCTCTCCCTAATTATGTCTACTAGTCTCAAAAGTTCTGGCAGGAGAGGCAAGCTCTGGGCCCCATCTATTAGGGAATGTCATCTGGTGAGACACAGGAAGAGAGCCTTCTCTGTCATGGTGCCTACCCTTTGGACCATCAACCACACACCCCCAAGATTAGATTGGCCCTGACCCTGCTGGCCTTTCGCATGGCCTTAAAGACATGGTTTGTCACCAAGCTTAGAGATCCAGATGCATGACAAAGCCTGTGTAATGGTTATGTTGATTTGTCCTTTTGTTTTATCTTGGTTGCTAATTATGTATTCTTTTTATTGTTATATGTTGTTATATGGTATGTTTAACTGCTGTTAGCTGCCCAGAATCACGTATTTGACGTGGGTGGCCAAAATTCAATCATATTTTTAGCATTAAGTGAAGCAAAAATATTTGGAAAGTGTTGGGGCAGAATTATAATATGGAGCTGCTTTTCATAGTACATTTACACTTCATAGAAAATTGCAGATGCAGTTTCTTTTGGAATTTATGGGCTAATTGGAGTATTAATACTTTACATCTTCTTACTGCCAATCAAGCTTTTAAATTATCTGAAGTATGGCAGAAGGAATTTGAATTGTCTAAAATTGTAGAATGGCAATATATTCAGTTAAAATGTCTTTTGATTTCAAAATTTATTCCAGACACATTACCAGCATCTAAAACTCCTGAATTATTATTAGCACTTGAACATGTTTTAGAATGTTCCAAATCTACAATAATTTAAATTGTCTAATTAATTATCTAAGACTATTATCCAGGTGGATATGTTTATTATATAAGTTTCTTAAGACTAATTCAGCAAAATACCTTTTTCATGTTTACTGGACATTTCAGAGAATAATTTCATTATGCTGGAAGTGTAAAATGATGCAGGGGACACTTACACATATAATATGAGCTTGTCTCACAATCGTCTTATGCTGGTCAAATATTCATAAGTTTGTTCATAGGATTTGGAGAAGAATTATATGATTTGACGATTATTTTTCTATTATGGAAAGACAACTTCACCCCAGATTTATAATAATGGATTTTATGTACTCCTTCTCTGCTTACGAATTGGCTCTTTATCAAAATAATGGAAAGGCTGATCAATATTCCACTGGGTGATCATGACAGAGTTTAAAAAATGATCTTTTTTCTATATTTATTGTGATCTCTTTTGGGATTTTTTAAATTTATTTTTTTTTCCTTTCCCCTTTTTCATCTTTTTCTTATTTTTCTATAGTAAAGCAAATATATATATTTTAATAGCTCCAGTGGTTCCCATGAAGAACTCCAATTTTAATGTTCACATAAATGTAAACTCTTTAAAATTTAAGTTCTAGAGACTTTTAGAACTTATTAGGGATGGAATGATTAATGCCTTTTCTAGCATTTCATACTAAAGAATTCAGTGAAACATGCAAAACATAAACATGCACATGGGACAGATATCAGAATATAGGAAGACTGGCGTATATGCATGTTCAAACAACAAAGATAAGGAAAGCCATAGAGTGTTTATATAATTCCACTCTCTATCTATTGGCAGTGCTGACATTAATCAAATGAAAGCAAAGTATATTATTTCTATTTGTTTTTTCCAACACTGCCAAAGTTTTCATTAACAGATAAGTATTACTGTTACTGAATCAGAGAATTTACTTTGATCTATGAAAAGTTAATTTCTATAGATTTGCATAAATATTCTTTCATGCATTTTGGTAACATATAATATTAAATAACCATATTGCAACTTCATACTGTTAAAAACAAGATAGCAATCCATCCTTTTATATATGAAAAACACAACTTACTGTCTAAACTTAACAGGGAGTACAATTTGTTGCACTGAACGGAACCCAATGAAGTAGCTTCACAATTCATCCACAGACCTTCATATTTCCAATTTGTAGTATTGACTGTACTAGGTATTTTCCAGTTGTTGGATACAGTAGTAACAAGTAAAAACATAAAACCCAGAAAAATAAGAAGCAATGCAGGTATTTGAAAAGATGTCAAAGCCATTCTTCAATTTAAAAAAAAGTAATCTTTGAAGCAGTTTCCTTCTCAAATTGTGAAAAAAGAAGTTGATGTTCTGTTGACAGCAAGCAGATAATATGTTAGTTATTTAATATTTATATTAAGATGGAAAAAGAAAAAAGTTATTCATCAAAAGTTATTCTCACATATAAAATGTTGATTCAATTAATATGTTTCAGTTCTATTATAAAATCAATTAACTAAATTATAATATTTAAATTATTTAACTAAACTGCTTGAAATATGTAAATTTAAATGTCCAATATAGTATCATTTAAAAATATATTTACTTTGATAAATCTACTGTTTTTAACTCCTATGTAGCCCTTCTAGTCCTGAGCCACATCAGCAAACTCTGAGAATCAATTTGCAAAATTTAAGTAAATGTTTAATGATATTTTAAGATTCTTTGTTCCAAAAGTCAAGGCTTCCCAGCCAGGTCATTGACTTAATTGATCAAATGAGGGCTGCAATCCTGGACATATCTGCAAATAAAAACTGCTGGACTCCATTGTACTTCTGAGTAAACATATGTGGAATTGCATAGTAAAGCTCCAGATATTTTATGATCTCCAAAAAGGAAAGTTGTTCCTATTTCTATTTTTCTAACTGTGCTTTCTAAGATAAGAAATTATGTGGTATTCTAAAAGTCTATGGGCTAATTTATTCCAAATAGTTATACAGCATAGGAAATTGCCACTTCTCAAAGTTTCTTCTCAGATCACTAAAACTTATCTAGACCATTTCAATTTGTTGGGATGTTATATATAAGTTATCATATAACTTATATATATCAAACTGCTCAGAGTCCCTCTGTGGGGGGAGATGGGTGGTTGCATAAATTTGAGAAATAAATAAATAAATAAATCATGCCTGATAATGCTATATAGTTTTATCCCAACTCATGGAAATGTGGACAAGTGGTATAAATATGGAGAGATAGGGACAGCCATTTTGGGTCCCATTGACCTATCCCTTCCAATTCATTCTTTGTCCCAAACCTTCAATAAACCTGATCATGCAGGGTATGGCTACCCGATGTGGACTGCAGAAATCTGGATGACTACTAAATGACAACAAAGAGCTAGAGTTTTCTGTATTTCTTTGTGGCCACATCTAGTAACTATTCAGATTTTTGAAGCCTAGATATGATAGCTCAAATGCAGGGTCCTGGTAGGAACTGTAGCAAAAGAGCCAAAGAGAAGCAAGAAGGGAATGTGTGACAGAATAGCTGGTGCTGCTATCATGTCCTCTACCACAACTCCTGAGTCATCCATTGACTCAGCAGCAACAGTATGCATGCACTTGAAGCAGGGCCCTCAGAGACCATGGCAATTCCCCATCAACTGCTGCTGGCTGCAGTCTTTCTCTTCTCACTCTCTTCTTCCTCCTTCCTCATGAAAGAACAAGGTGGGATAAAGTAAGCATATTATCTCTGGACTGCACATAGGCTCAGGCTCAAGGCTGCTGTAATGGGAAGAAGTGGCTGTGTGACCCTTTCCTTTCTCCTAACCACTCCCAGTTGCTACAGCTTGGGGAGTGGGCTTGGTACCTTAGCTTTCTCACCACAGGAGTGGCCCTCAGAGAGGTTTGCCTTGGGACTTAGAGCTCTATATATACCCTAGGTGACACTTCATTTAGCAGTGGGAAAAGCCCTAAAATATTTAAGAATTTTGCCCCATATTTCCTGGCTAATTAATTTTCAGATGAAGAATTATAGTCTTACTTCCTAAATGAAGGGTGAATCAATTTTTGGGCTATAAGGACCACATATGAGGACATTATCCAAAATGGATAGGTCCAGGAACAGAAAAAAAATGGTTTGGGGGCCAAATGTAACCACAGGGCCACAGAATGTACAAGAACTCGTACTTTTATATGTAGGTAATTTGATCATTTTTCTCTAATCCATGGGATTAGCTATATAGTTATCTTAATGGCAGGGCAAACTACTGTATATAAACTACTGATTACAGGGCAACCTACTGTCCATAAACAGGAAATAAACCCCACACTCACTCGCACTGATGATGTTACCTAGTTGTATAATGAAATGTCTGCAAGCAAACAACCAAGCTCGGAGAGTACCAAGAACTCCACAGTTAGATTAATTTCTGGAACCTTATGACTGAGGTTTACTTTTGGGGGAAAAACGTTATCAAGACACTGTATCTTCATCTGTCCGCCTACCAAAATCTTGTTTGCATGCCTGTCCCTGAAAAAAGATGCTGAAATCCTAAGTTCAGATCCCCTGCTTCAAGTGCCCTCACATGCCTATTCATAAGTACCTATGTCTACATGGGCAAAATTAAATGCTAGATAATTTATTTAGGCATGCCCCCCTTGGAAATAGGCTATTCCAGAAATCCATTCTAATGCAGGTGTTTTTCGTGGCTGTTTCCAGGGCGCTGTTGGCCACAGTAAATAACTCCTCAGAGCAGACTGCTAGTGGCAATTCCTTTCCAGCAGTGACTGCTCCTATTTCTGCTTATTGTTCTTGTCCCCAATTTTAATGCACGCACTTTCAATTCCTTCTTTCCGCATGTTATAATATCTATAAAGGAGGAACGAACATTTCATTTTAGTTAACCCCCCTCCCTCCCTCCCTCCCTCCCCACCCACCCACCCACCCACCCAAACACCACTTTTACAAGGACAAAGTCACTGTTTGCCATTCCGCTTTGAGATGCACGGAAGCGACGTTGATAAAATGGAAGGATGACCCCAACTGTTTTAAAATGGCGCCTAAAAGCGAAAAGGAAGAAGGGAGCAGAGCACACAGGGCGGCAACAAGGCCCTTGCCCTTTGAAGAGACACCGGGAACCATCCAGTTCAATGCGGAGGCGGGACCAATACGCCTCCCTTCCCGGCCATACGCTCGAGAAAAGCCAAAGGGCCCTTCCTGCTTCCGTTCAACGTCATGACGCCCTCAGATGCGTAAGGGCAGCCGCTTCAAGATGACGGGCGGTCGTGGCTGCTGACCCGGAACTGTTACTTCGGGAAGTTGAAGAAAATGGGGTTGAAGTGCTGTACCCGTATCTGGGTAAAGCAAGAGATATGGAGTGGTGGACCATCGGCCCACAGGTAAGACGATATAACTTGTCTCCGTATAAAGAACAGAGTTAATCGTGGGCGGAGAAGGTATTGCTAAGCGTTCGTAGGCCCTTTGCATGACAAGCTAGATAACCACATTTCCGTCTAGCATGAATCTGGTGTTTAGTATTAAGTACGCGTGCCATGCGAGCCCAAGCATTTGATTAATTTACAAACCATAGTTAATGATGGGTAAGGTGGTCGTGTAGTTGTGGTTTATTCGTTCAGTCGCTTCCGACTCTTCGTGACTTCATGGACCAGCCCACGCCAGAGCTTCCTGTCGGTCGTCAACACCCCCAGCTCCCCCAGGGACGAGTCCGTCACCTCTAGAATGTGATCCATCCATCTTGCCCTTGGTCGGCCCTTCTTCCTTTTGCCTTCCACTCTCCCTAGCATCAGCATCTTCTCCAGGGTGTCCTGTCTTCTCATTATGTGGCCAAAGTATTTCAGTTTGGCCTTTAATATCATTCCCTCAAGTGAGCAGTCTGGCTTTATTTCCTGGAGGATGGACTGGTTTGATCTTCTTGCAGTCCAAGGCACTCTCAGAATTTTCCTCCAACACCACAGTTCAAAAGCATCTATCTTCCTTCTCTCAGCCTTCCTTATGATCCAGCTCTCGCAGCCATATGTTACTACAGGGAACACCATTGCTTTAACTATGCGGACCTTTGTTGTCAGTGTGATGTCTCTGCTCTTAACTATTTTATTGAGAGTTGTCATTGCTCTTCTCCCAAGTCTTCTGCAGTCTTCTGATTTCCTGACTGCAGTCAGCATCTGCGGTAATCTTTGCACCTAGAAATACAAAGTCTTTCACTGCTTCTACATTTTCTCCCTCTATTTGCCAGTTATCAGTCAAGCTGGTTGCCATAATCTTGGTTTTTTTGAGATTTAGCTGCAAGCCAGCTTTTGCACTTTCTTCTTTCACCTTCATCATAAGGCTCCTCAGTTCCTCTTCGCTTTCAGCCATCAAAGTGGTATCATCTGCATATCAGATTGTTAATGTTTCTTCCAGCGATTTTAACTCCAGCCTTGGATTCCTCAAGCCCAGCATGTCGCATGATGTGTTCTGCATACAAGTGGAATAGGTAGGGTGAGAGTATACAGCCCTGTCGTACTCCTTTCCCAATCTTAAACCAGTCTGTTGTTCCGTGGTCTGTTCTTACTGTTGCTACTTGGTCGTTATACAGATTCTTCAGGAGGCATACAAGATGACTTGGTATCCCCATACCACTAAGAACTTGCCACAATTTGTTATGGTCCACACAGTCAAAGGCTTTAGAATAGTCAATAAAACAGAAATAGATGTTTTTCTGAAACTCCCTGGCTTTTTCCATTATCCAGCGGATATTGGCAATTTGGTCCCTAGTTCCTCTGCCTTTTCTAAACCCAGCTTGTGCATCTGGCAATTCTCACTCCATGAATTGCTGAAGTCTGCCTTACAGGATCTTCAGCATTACCTTATTGGCATGTGAGATGAGTGCCACTGTTCAATAGTTTAAACATTCTTTAGTGTTTCCCTTTTTTGGTATGGGGATATAAATTGATTTTTTCCAATCTGATGGCCATTCTTGTGTTTTCCAAATTTGCTGGCATATAGCATGCATTACCTTGACAGCATCATCTTGCAAGATTTTGAACAGTTCAGCTGGGATGCCGTCATCTCCTGCTGCCTTGTTATTAGCAATGCTTCTTAAGGCCCATTCAGCCTCACTCTTCACTCTTCACGTGTGGACCCAGCCATTAAAGGGCGTTGAGGGAGCGTAGGTGGGTAGAGGGGGGAGTTGCAATACTGCTGCAAACTTTGGCGTCATTCTATAATGGGCAGAGTAGAAAAGAAATGTAGCCACAAAAAATAGGACAACTGCTCTTTTCAAAATTGAAATAGACTATACGGGGAGAGTCCTTTTCTGTCCCTGCTAAGGGCATGGGGAATGGATGCTAAGAAGATGGAGGGATTGGCTCACCTTAGAAGTTCAAATTCAAAATCATATTTGGGGTGGGGATGTTTTAGTCCTTGAACCGGTGATAGTAATAGGCAGCCTTACAGAGCCTCTTCACTTTTGTAGTGTTTCGTTCTCCATAAGGATATAGTGTCTTTGTATTTTCTCCAGTTGTGGATAACTGCTAATATTTAAAACAAGCATAATTCAATCCGTAGTTTAAACCATTATTATGCTATGATTCATATGAATATTTAAAATTCATTTGATATGTCATTTAACCAAATATTGTATCAAAGTATAAGAGCTCTGTACAACCATGAGTAGTTGCACATGTACTGCACAGTCTTGTAATGATATAATATGGTGCTGTGTGTTTCAACCAATAGCTTACTCAGACTGTTACACATGTTTTGGGGGCATGTTAATTTTTTTTTAAAAATGCAACATTATCTTGTTAGAGCTCCTGGAAGCAAAGTTGCAGAATTTCAGAATAAAAGTCTGAACTGGAAGCAGGCAACTATGAAATTGTATGGGTGCTCTTTTTAAGGATGACAGAAAATTGGAGATCACTGATGTGATTATCCTCTGTCATTTTCAGTGACTGCTTGGATGTTTCCAGTAAGATTCTAAGGCAGATTTGAAAATGTTCTATTTTCTTTTGATACTAGCATTTTTTAAGACAAATCTCCCCACTGAAACAATAGAGGGATCTGCACCAGGCTCGCCTCCTGGACCCCGCCAGATGGAATTCTCTTGCAGACGGGGTCCGTAGCATGCCCTCTCTGCATGACCAGGTGGGATGTGTTGATGTGAGGGGGGTGAGACAGTCCCTTAGGTAACCTGGCCCCATGCCATGTAGGGCTTTAAAGGTGATAACCAACACCTTGAATTGGACCCGGCATCAAACTGGCACCCAATGCAGCTCGCGGAGCAGCGGAGTTATATGTGTTGATCTTGAAGCACCTAAAATCATCCACGCAGCCACATTTTGGACCAGCTGTAGCTTCCGGATACTCTTAAAGGGTAGCCCCATGTAAAGCGCACTACAGTAGTCTATGTGGGAGATGACCAGGGCATGAGTGACTGTTCGAAGGGCCTCTCGCTCCAGGAAGGAGCGTAACTGGTGCACAACACGAAGTTGCGCAAAGGCCCTTCTGGCCACGACTGCCACCTGCTCTTCGAGCAGGAGTCGTGAGTCCACGAGGGCCCCCAAGTTACACACCGGGTCTGTCTGAGGCAGTGCAACCCCATCCAGAACTAAAGATGGCAAATTCCTGGGAACCGAAGGGCCATTAACCCACAGCCACTCGGTCTTACCAGGGTTCAGCTGAAACCTGTTGTTCCCCATCCAGACCCCAGCAGCCCCCAGGCACCTGGAAAGGGCAGCCACAGCATCACTTACTTCCCCCTTTATCCTAGAGAAGTTGAAGGATCCAATCTATGGACCCTACTGAGGATGAATTTCTTTATACCCTCCCTATCTTTCATCCCAGATGTCCATGATCTGTCCTATATGAAAGTTTATGTTAGGAATTACTGTCAATACATTTTCAGTAATGAGCTTTCGGTAGGATAACTCCATAAAGAGAATATCTGCATTATTTTCTGTCCAATATCTCTCCGTGGACAATTTTCATCCAGTCTCCAACCTTCTGTTTTTTTAGGGAAGGTTGTTGAGAAGGTGATTAGTTTACAGCTTTGGAGAGCCCTGTAAGAAGCAATTATCTGGACCTTTTCAATAAAGATTTGGGCCTGGCTGTAGTACTGAGAAGGCATTGATTACACTTGTCAGTGACCTCTGGAGGGCTCAGGATTAGGGTAGTGCATCAATCCTGGCTGTCCTTGATCTCTCAGTGACCTTTGATACCATTGATTGTGGTATCCTTCTAGGCTGGTTTAGGGGATTAGGAGTGAGAGGCATGGTATTATGGTGGTTTTCCTTTTTCTGGGGCAGGTTCCAGTCAGTGTTGGTACTTAATGGTGGAGAGGTCGAGCCTGAGGCCAATGCTTTGTGGGATGCTTCAGGACTCTGTTCTCTCCCAGGTCCTGTTTTTCTTCTCTTATAGACTTCCAAGTCCTGGTGAGCAGTGTAAAAAAGTATATGGGAGAAAAGTCTGATGAGGCATACGGAAAAGAGAAACTCTAACCAATCTAAACCAATTTTTTCTTTCCAAAAATAAATTTCTGGATTTTTCTCATGAATAGCAGTCTTAAGCTGCATAAAGCAGGACTTCAAACACTCCCAAAGCCAATTGTCCCACTGTTTGTTGTTGGTAGGAATAGGAGATGATAATTGTGATGGATATTTAGCATCTAAAACAACGTAGAGAGATGTACAGGTAGTCCTCGCAACTACCACAATTGGAACTGGAATTTTGGTTGCTGAGCGAAATGGTCATTAAGCAAATCCAACCTGATTTTATGACCTTTTTTGCAGCAGTCGTTAAGCGAATCACCATGGGCGTTAAGCAAACCACATGGTCATTAAGTAAATCATGTGGTTCCCCATTGATTTTGCTTGCCAGAAGCCAGCTGCGGTGGTCATAAGTGTGAGGACCAAGGTTGCATGTCGGTTTTTCCAGCACAGTCGTAAGTCCGAACCATCACTAAACAAATGATTGTTAAGTGAGGACTACTTGTACAGAGATTGGAAAGGGACTAGGAATAAAAAGGAGCACACACAAACCAGGTCTTCCAATTGCAAAAAGTTACATACATTCTGATCTAATGAATGAACTTCAAATAGCAGTTTATGGGAAGGAATTGCCTGTTATCTCACTTGAGTGACCCTTGCGATCTCAGTTTCTCTTATACTTGTGTAGAAATTGCTGCACTTAATCTTTTGTTAACATGGAAAGTAATAGTGCATTTACTCATATTTATTGTGAAAGTTTTATTGAATGTTGTTTTATTGAATCATTTAAATAAACATTTGGCTACCTATATGAACATCTACTAACAGGGTAAATACATGGGTTACAGTAAGTTTTGCAAATTGCTCATCCAGAGGAAATTGTTTTTGTTTTAAGTGAGTAGTGAAAAATTGTTCTAGTATCTGGAGATTTCTTCCAAAGAGTAGTGCTAGGGATGCCTAGATAGTAGAACTTGAATTATCATAAAAGTTACATTTTTTCACAAATGAATCATCCTTGTATCTCCTTGCATCAAAATATTCTAAATGTTGAATAGCAGGTGGATTGTAATAATCTCACCACAACTTTTTTATAAGCTTCGTTTTTAATTAATTCTTTGTCCATGAAGTTTCACTAAGAATCATTCTGTGTATATCAGTTTTTAATTACTGGACCACTGGAATAGACAAGAATATAAGTAAAAATAATGTATAATTATTTAGGTAATTGTACTGTAGTGCAAAATTCAGCTAAGAGATGTTTTGATATATATTTTGGTAACTTACTTGTACAGTCACTGCTTGTATATCTAGAATGTGTGTCCTGATTCTGGATCATGGTAAAGTTATAGTAGAAATGAAAGTTTGATTTTAGATCTGACTGTCAGAAACTAGTATTTCTTTACAAGTTGGGAACATTTCAAATAAGTCTATTTTGTGATTAAAATGTATTCTTTCAACAGGTCTATTCTGTTTACACAACCAAAAAATGGATTCAGAAGACCAGCACAGAAGACTGATTACCGCTCTGGAACTGGCACTAAGCTGCACAAAAGTGGGTTGACTCCTCCAGTTCAGGACCTGGATTTTCATGAATCTTCCCGTTCAGTGAAGAAGCTATTGAAACCTTTCTTCTTTACAGTTGGGGTAATAATTTGTTCATAATTCCATGTAACTGGCAGTAGTTCTGGTGAATGAACATTTGTGGACCATTTGGAAATATCTGTAATCCTGTAGTGCTGTGAGCTATAATGTCACCTGAACTTCATCTATTAATAGGTAAAGAGCTTATGGTTAAACGAACAACATTTAAAACGGTGTACCGTGTCATGTCTTTTTTCAGTACCTTGAACCAACTATCACTGTCCTTGTTGGAAGAAGTATATGAAGCTTTAGGTTTAGTAACTGGTGGTATCTCCTTTAGCAGCAGTGACTTCTATCAAACCTTTTCTGAACCATTGATAAATTGTGCACGAATTCATTGATATTTTTGAGCTTACTGGTCTACTCAGTTCATATCGTGTAACAACACTTCAGTTGGGTTAAAGTCAGGGCTTTGACTCAGCCATTCTGAAATATGAAATTTCTTTTCCTTTGACCGTTCTTGTTGTAGATTTAGCTTTCTGTTTAGAATTGTTGTCATGTGGCATGATATGTCTTCATTGGCAGTCATTGTGTCTGGGTTTTTTATACCTGATTGATTGGAACATCTCACTCAAGGTACCCCTTAAAAGAAATGGTTGTCTTAGGGCTTCACATACTTTTCCCAACATAACCAATGAACACTGGCTCAGTGTGTTAATAAAGATATGAAACATATGCTATTTGGGGTGTTATTTTTTAACCATAATTTATTTATCGATTAATGAAACTTACATGAAACTCTGAACACTTTGTAGGTCACAGTACTGCAGGATTACAGATAGTACAAAAGGTTCACAAATTTTCTGTCACTAAGGAACACAGTTGTGTATTAACAATGCTATGTGTAGCAAATGATATGCTGCAGAATTTCTACATGAGATAATGCTTGTTTAGAGAGGATTTTGGCAGACAGTCTACTGCAGCGGTATGGCCAATGTAGGTGCATTTTTTCAGAAAGTTTAAATGTGAAAGTCACAAGATCCTTGTATGCTATACAGGTTGTACTTTCAATCTAAAGACCCCAAAGGCAATTCTTTGAGTTCAGAATTAATCTATATCACTTAATTCCTGATTGTAGGTGTTACCAAGCAATCAGATATGAAGTCTTTTGTGCCTTAATTGGAATATTCTTGGTATATCTACTATTGTCATCGTAATAAATCATGTTTTGCCTGAAATTTTGATTAAGCATATTCCTACCATTCTCTAGTTTTCAGGCTGTGCTTTTGGAACAGCTGCTATTTGGCAATATGAACATCTCAGAGCCAAGTTCCAAAACTATTTTGAAAATGCTCAAGCAGACTGGCTGGATAGAGTACAACCACAGAAAGGACTCCGCTTCAGAAAGCAGGTACAAACAACTGGCTGTATATTTTAATTGTTTTCTTCCAGTTCATTAAGATACAGATGTTCTACATTACGCAGTTATGATTCAACACATTCATTAAGGTAAATAATTCCCCAGCCAATATAGCTATGGATTGTCACAGCTGAAGTCTAATATATCTGAAGGGTGTCAGATTTGGAAAAGCTATAATAATATACTGCTATTAATGTTATTAGGAATGCAATCACTGTTGCAGATGTTCTTTTAATTTTTCCTCTTGTGCAATAATATCCAGAAAATGTTAAGTTGCTTAACATATTTCAAGGGTGAACATGAGGGAAAATAGAAGTACATATATAAAGTATTCAATATTAAGAAGACAAAAAAGAATGATTAAATTGTGGGACTTAATATTCATTAATATGCTTACATTGAGTGATGGAAAAATTAATATTTTAAACAGATAGAACTGGCTCACTCATCAGAATATCAGATATGGCTGCAATATTATATTTTTGTAAAATAACGTGGTTGTGTTATTTTATACTAGTTCTAGGTTCTCCATTACAATTTTTGTTGTAGTTACAAATCACAAAAATAAATAAGTGGATTAAGAAAAAAGCTTGCAGGAAGGAAGCAGGTGAAAGGTGACTTTTGTTATGCCTGATGACCCAGAGATTTCCTCTACTGTTTTTTCATACCCCATTTGGCTATCCTCTTTTTCCATATTTTCTGTTGATCCATTTCTTGTTTGATAGCTCATGTTTCATGCTCACCTATATTTACAAAAAATGCTTACATTGCAAGCCATGATTCATTGTACACACACAGACAATTCATTTTAAAGTTGTTATAGGAATTATTACATAAAGAAATTATATAGGTCATTATAATGGTACTTCATCATGTTTTAGTCCTTCTGGTACACCCAGTACCTCTCCTTTAGTTAGGGGACTTTGCTAGTTGAGGTGCCTAGTGTCATGTGGAGCTGAGGAATGAAGTTCAGCTCACAAAATTCAGTGGAGAGATGTTCCTTGAGCAAAAGTATTTCCAAAAGTTTCTTCATGGAGACAAATGTTATATCCTTTAATAAGATAAGATTATCAAAATTGGGTGCTGAATTGTGGGGCCCATTTCCCTTCATGTCGACCAATCAATATCCAAGAATTAATTATATTTCCTACAAGAGACCTTTAGAAGTATATAGCTAAGGTTTGTTCTTTTTCTTTTTAAGTTTTAGTAAGAGAATGGTGTGTTGGTAAGTAAGGAGGCAAATTCTGAATGTTGATTCTTGATTCTCTTCTATATAATTTACTTGATGAACTGATACTGTATCAGAACATGAGAAGTTGGATTTTACTTAGGGTGATTATTTCAAGCAAATGTTATTTCTTTTTAAAATGGCCCTATGATTAATAAGGAAGAATTGGTGTAGTTTCGTTTGTTATTTTATACACCTATGGAGAAAGGTGCATTGTGATAATTTTTTGAAAATGTTTGATTTTTTAAAAATGAAATCATCCTTTTTTTTGGATATGTACTATAATAAGATCTGAAAGCCAGTATGGTGTATTGGTTAAAGCATCAAGCTAGAAACTGGGAGACCGTGAGTTCTAGTCCTGCCTTAGGCACAAAGCCAGCTGGGGACCTTGGGCCTGTCACTTTCTCTCAGCCCTGGGAAGGAGGCAATGGCAAACCACTTCCGAAAATCTTGCCAAGAAAACTGCAGGGACTTGTCCAGGCAGTCTCAGAGAATTGGACACGATTGAACAGATAAAATAATAGTAAGATAGTTTATTTTGTTCAAAAGCTGTATTTCCTAAATGTTTCTTTATATTGAAAAATTTGCATCATGAAGGAAATTAATTAATTAATTTTAACAGTCTTGAAATACTTTATATATTACAGCCTAATGCTGTCCATAATACCACCTTCCTTATAATCACTATCTGCTGTAATCCAGTTGATCAGGAGGTTATGACTGGGGATTGGGGAAGGCTGTTACATTGAAATATCAGAACGATAACTTTGCTTATTCTCTTTCAGATTAACCTGTGGTGGAACAGTCTTAGCAACGGGCAACGGGCTGTGTCAGGTTTGTGTTAGCTTACAAGTATTAGACATTCTCAGGAAGAGAAATGAGGCAAACAGGTACAGTATGTTACTGGATGGCTTTCATACCATGCTTACAAATTAATAGACCTAAGGCAGTCATGTCCAGCATATATTTTGATCCTCCATGTAATTTATTCTGTTCTAATGGTTCAGTAGCTAACTATTAGACTGGCAGTTTTTAAGGGATATAACATTTTGTTAAACTCAGATTATTCCATCTATAGAATTGATAACACTGGCCTATTCCTCTTTCTTACTGTAGAAAGTTTATTATTTGGGCTATTTCACACAAGGTGTCTTTTTTTTCATGGTAGCTATTTGACTTGCCTAGAAAGTTGTGTATATTAGGATGTTGCAGGAAATTCATTTGATTTATTAACTGTGTGTGACAAAATAATACATATCATATTTATCCATAGGAAGACATGTCTTTCCCCCAGATAGTTACCCGTGACTTGCATCATTCTCTTCCTTTACATGAACAGAAAAAACAGTTCAAAAAGGTGAGAGATCAAATGGCTGCAGAAATCTGGATGTCTTTGAAGATTAGACAAAAGATTAGTCGTTACTTCACATGGGTTGCTTGCATAATAAATGTAGCCCTCTTTGTAATGCCTAGTCAGTGCTTCTCCCTCCATCCAATTTGATTTTCTTCCCAGTGCAGCTACCCTTCATCTTGTCTTATGCTGTCTTTTCATTCTGTTTCTCCTGGAGAGAAGGAGGGGTGTGTGTAAGGATGTTTTTTATGTATAAGAGAATGGTGACAATCTATTTTGTAAATCTATTTTCTATTTTTCAGTCCATTATGATTTAATTACTAGCTTTTAATTCAATACACTTTTTATTTTTCTTCCTCTGCCCCTTTTTCAAGTGTGATTTCTGCACACACATATATGTGTCGTATCTGTATACAAGAGTATCACATGTACAGATTTATTAGGTGGGTGGACAAAAATCTACAGGATTGTTTTCAGGTAGATTTGGAAATTCTAAAATGACAAATTGGAAAAGCTGGATGTTGCGCAAGATTTTTATTTTTGTTTATAGTTCATTTCTGTCCGTTCTTTGGGGAAGGGTCGTCTTCCTTTTAGATAAATATGGTATGAGTGAAATAGGCAACTGATTTAGATTTTAGGAAGGGGAATAGAATCCATGTGCTAAGGCAAGGTAAGAATTTCATTGCAGTCTTCTCATTACCACACTGTTTCATCAATCAGTAGAAATAAAAGTAGAAATGTATGGGAATTCCTTGTATTTTCTGTATGATCTTTGAAAGATCTCTATAATCAAGTAGTTCTGTAAAATAATTACCATATGTGTATATGAATAAGGATGAAAAATATTTGTCTCTTGAGAGTTAGAAGGAATATGACAGCCTGATTTAGGGTGATTTAAAATGACACTTCAAATTACATAGTTACTGCAAAATAACTACGTTCTGATAACTTGTATTTGCAATAACTTATTTGTGGCCTTGTAAGCTCTGTAAATTGGAGCATTTTCCTTCTTTAGCCCTAAATTTTTCTTTTATTAAATTCACAGGAATTATAGCTGCAAATGTATTTGTATTCTTCTTATGGCGAGTACCTACTTTGAGTCGGATAATGGTCACATATTTCACATCTAACCCAGCTTCTCGTGAGTGTATTATAATGCATGTAAAATTGTATAGTTTCTTGCTTCCTTGGATTTTTAATGTGGGATCATATTTGGCTTTATGAGTCACAGAAATAATCTGGTTTTCTTTTGTGTAAACAGCTTACAATATCAGGTCATTTAACTGCATGATCTTATCATAAATATCTTATATAACAGAGGATTTTTTCCTTGCCTTATGTTACTATTCTAATGTAGATGATACAAGATAGTGAAGATGGCCTGAAATAATTTACCTTTAAATTATTTAAAGGTAGTTATTTAAATTAAATTTCAGGTTAGTAAGATAAATTGCATGGGTTTGGTGTAATCTTCCAAAATGTGAATGCAAGCCTGACAGCCATACCAGTTGTTGAGTTAAAAAAGCCCTCAGCTTTCAAATGTTTTGGAATAGTTTCAATAAGTTTGTTTTCCTGCTTTTCTGCTGAGGTTAACATTTGGTGACTTGCTTCCTTTATTCATTTTAAAAGACTCACCTGAGTACAAATATCTTTAATTGCATTGTAGAAGAAAAGACAGTTGTCTTTTTTGCAATCACTTGTCATCACATATTAATTCCTCCTTATACCCTTTTTTGCTTTTTTTTTGGTGAGCTTTATGTTTGTATTTTTATCTCTTTCAGCTAAAGTAGTGGTGCCCAACTCTTTTCAACTGAAAGTTACTTTTTGTCTTAGAGTGCTGTGTTATGAGTCACACTCTAAAAAGTAATGACTGGAGTCAGGATATAACTTAATTTGATGTAACTTAATTGAAAATAGGACACTGGTATGATATTTTTAGGACAAGTGAAAAACTATTAATCAGGACACTGTCTCACATCATTCTGGAGTAGCATGGCTGCTGATGATCAGAATTATGGAGTCCAGCATAATCAAGAGAACAAGAACAAGAACAATGTATAGGGATATCCTCTAATCAAGACTTCCTCTTTTACCAGTTCTTGAATGTCTCTTGGGGCAGCGCCAAGGTTTCTGATGGCCATATTTGGTGCTGGGGATTCAGACTGAGAGCTTTGAAATTAAAGCAGTAAACTGTCAAGAAAAAAAAAATACTACGCTGGGCACCTTCCAGGTGTTTCAGCTCTCAAAATTACCTGTCTGCATGGCTATTTCAAAGAATTCTGGGGGTACACGTCCAAACATCTGAAAAAGATTAGGTTGCAGAAAGCTGTTCAGCTGCAAGAATCATTACCCTTAACTGTACCCAATTCAGCTAGTAAATGACACTTTTGCATGGAGCCCTCCATAAGGAGGCACAATACAAGTCCAACTAAAAGTGCTTTGTGTGGCTGCAAGTTGAGGCAGGTGTAAACAACCTGCCTCTGCCTCCTCTCTCTCAATCACATGTCACTATTCTCTACCTACTTTTTGTATTCAGTTGAAAAGTTATTTGGAATTTTCCCCTAAAATAAGTTACTAGGGACAATTTTTGTTGCAGCTGCATCCCTCTATTGTGAGGAGGGAAGAACAAAAAGTAGTGAGTACCTACTAAGAATCTTCTAGGAAATGGAGGGGAATTATCTCCAAGCCTAGCACTGATGTTTCCAGTCTTAGGAATGGAGAAAACCGTAGCATAAGGTCTGTCCCAATGCAAGCTGACTGGGATGATAAGATTCACTTGGCTGCTGAACAAGGGCTAAATGAAAACTACTCTGAGATCCTGAGGCTCACTCATAATTGTAGATGTGGAATGATGTTCCTGTATTTCATTTTGTAGAGTTGACACTGTTTGAAATTAAATAGCGTATAGTTATTACCTTGTGGGCAGATCAGTTAATTGTGATTAATAACATGTTGCTCGTTAAAATTCCGTAATACTTACAATTGGTTTCTTACAGCCCCTGGGGATAAATAGTCATGACATGCATTCTGACAGTACTAATGTACCAGATTTAGAGTGCAGAGAAAATTCTTCTACCAATGTATTGTAAGAGGTACATTATAAGGAAGTGTGTGTGCTATCTTTTAATAGGCACATTGTTCTTGTTCTCTTGATGATGCTGGACTCCATAATTCTGATTGTGCTACTCATTTTGATGTGAGACACAGTGTCCTGATCAATAGTTTTTCACTTGTCTTAAAAACATCATACCAGTGTCCTTTTTCAATTACTTGTTTTCAGTCTACAGAATGGCACTAATCTTTTCAAAAATGTGTTTAGCTTAATATTAAAAAACTGACTCATAGCAAGTCTATTTTCTTTTGCCCGGTTTCTTAACAGTTCAACTTATAAATAAGGAGAAATAAAATACTTAAATTATCTAAACACTGATTTTTTTCCTTTTTTTAATGTAGGAGTCTTATGTTTTCCCATGTTGCTATCTACATTTAGTCATTTCTCATTTCTGCATATGGTGGCCAACATGTATGTTTTATGGAGCTTCTCAACCAGCATAGTTTCTTTTCTGGGGCGCGAGCAATTCATGGCAGTATACCTTTCTGCAGGTAATAAACCTCAAATCCCACTCTGCCTTAGATGTGTCTTTTTATATTGTTCAGATATGTTTGAACTTGCCTTTGACTTGAGTTTTGGCACTGAGGTAGTGTTTAAAGTAATAGATCTAAGTTTCAGACATTGGGTTAAGCCATGATTTGCCCGTCATTTTTGAAGAAGCAACAATTGGCTTTGCTTACATAATATGCTAAGCCAAAAACTATAGCCTACGAATTGCAGTGGCTGGCTTCAGAGTAAACTAAGTCAAAAACAGGCCAACCCAGTTAATTTATCACAATGTTTGTACCTAGTAATTATTTACTTGCCAATAGAAAAGCCTTATATAAAAGAAACTCACATGTGTTGTTAAAGAAGTGAGATAGCTTGGATAGTAAAGAAAAATATTTTTATGTTTGTGCTCTTCAGTGAATTTATGTTTCTAAGAAACTTTTTAAAAAATCTTTCTAGGGGTTGTTTCCACATTCGTCAGTTATGTCTGTAAAATGGCCACTGGGAAGTTTGGACCATCGCTTGGAGCTGTAAGCACTACTAAATATCTATAAAGCAGCTGATTTTTAGATATTATTTTGGAGCCCACTGTATTTTGCTTTAAAAGAAGTTAAGATGTCTTTTCAAAAAGCTACAGTGAAGACTAGCTTAACATTCTAATATAATGTTGAGATTTTTCTAGAAACTTCACTCTAGCAAAAATTAGGATTGTTTTCAGGTTAAATATTTTTTCTGTCTCTATTTCAGTTTCTTAGATGAGCTACTTAATAAAAGGAATGTTGCAACCACTTCAATTTTTGTGACAGTTTAGTCTTGCAACAGTAAGCAGTTTCGTGGACCCTGCTACTTTATAATTTACTTTCAGTTGCAATTACTTATTTAAAAGTTGATCACTCTGAATTTATTTGCAATTGTAACTAGATTGGTTATCTGCCTGATCCTCTCTATTATTAATCTGATTGCGGGCGTGGGAGGAAAGTATCTTCAAATCAGTTGTGACTCCTGGCTGCTTCCTGGATGAGTTTGTGTAGTGTCTTGGCAAGACTTTGGAAGTTATTTGCCCTTCTCTTCTTCCTAGGGCTGAGAGAGAATGACTGGCCCAAGGTCACCCCCTGGCTTTGTGCCTAAGGCAGAACTAGAATCGCAGTCTTCCAGTTTCTAGTCCAGTGCCTTTAACTACCACACCAAACGTACTCTCTGTTACCCTCTGAAGTAGCTGGACTGGTTCCAATAAAACAGCTGATTTTCTATTGTAGCTTTCTAAGGATGTCTAAGGAAAAAACCTGATCCATAGGCAGTAAAAACGATATCCATAAGGAATATGCCACAATCAAAATTACTTTAAAATAGCTGTTAGTATGTGGAGTCTCTACTGTATAGCTAAAATCCTTCAGCATCTTTTCCCTGTCTTACTGGCAAAGGATTTTTCTGAAATTGCATTTTGTACAAAAAATAGCCCCAACTTTTAAAACTGAGTGTATTAATTTATCTCCTGTTTTCATGTGATTTTAGTCAGGTGCCATAATGGCTGTCCTTGGAGCAGTATGTACAAAGATTCCAGAAGCCAAGCTAGCTATAATATTTCTTCCAATGTTCACATTTACTGCAGGAAATGTAAGTGACTTTGAATAATTTATGGGACACCCTCTTTTATCTGCTGTTATCTGTACCTGAGCACTTTTCTGTGCTTTGTTGTATTTCAAAATTGGATATAATTTTAAAATTCTATTTAAGCCCAGGCAATAAACAGTACAGAGCAGTGTGGCTTTTGTTTACACTGTGAATTGAATTTCTTAAAGCAAAACTTATCTTTTGAATTCTTTGTGTATTAAGTACACCAAATTCCAAAGGGGTGTTATGAAAAGTGTTAAAATGTATATAATTAAGAGCTTGGTTTGAGAAACCTACTTTATGTTATATAGAGATGTTCCAGTAGTCTGCAAAAGAAGCACTTCTTTCTTGTTTTCTCTGTGCCCCACTTCTCCTCCTGCTCTAGCCTTTTGGAATTAGTGGTACCAATTGGGCTGGAGTAGCCCAGGAACCCAGGTAAACCGGGCTTCCAGAGTTGTGGAAATGATCCACTTCCCCTTCTCTCTTTTTGCTATACATAATGACATCTCTAGTTTGCATATTAGGAACAGAGCCTGAGTCCGTAGAAAAGATGTGTCTTCAAATCAGAATTTAGTATAACCCTCACACTTGATCATTATACTGTTGGCTGCATAACAACTGTTAATTTATGAGTATGGGATAAATGTTTCTGATCTGTTTAGAACTGCAGTAGCTTTGCTGTTTATTTCATTGTACCAAGAAATCATTTAATCATTTCTAGGCTTTAAAAGCTATTATTGCATTGGACAGTGCTGGACTTATTTTGGGTTGGAAGTTTTTTGACCATGCATCGCACCTTGGAGGAGTTCTGTTTGGCATGTAAGTATTCATATCATGTTGTCATGATAAATGTGACATGTCACTGCATTTTTTGTGTGTTTAAAAAGATCCTGTAAAATGCCCATTTCTTGGATCTGACTTTCCTGTTAAGGATTATTTTCAGTCATGTAATTTGATTACCTTTGTAATATAAGCAGTTCTTGTCTCTCTAATGTATCTTGTGAAAAAAAGTTTATTTTGTTTGTTTCTTTCAAGGTGGTATGTAATGTATGGGAATAAACTAATATGGAACAATAGGGAACCAGTGGTGAAAGCATGGCATACAGTGAAGACGTGGAGGCCAAATAAATGAAGTGGACTCTCGGCTGCTACATTTCAGAATATACTTGTAGTGAAATGAGCACAAGTGTTGGAGACAGGCTAGTGTATTGATTAAATCATAACTACATACAAATTACTAAGATTTTAAGTTCTGACCCCACACTGAAAATAAATATACTTGGTAAATAAAATTATATAATTGAAACAAGGATGTGTACCTTATTGTTGTATTGAGTAAGTCTGTATCTTTTCTTTGGGTATTATAGAGCTGAATTAAAGTTGGATCAGTTGACTGATGAATTAATTCATCTTTAAATGAAGGTAGGACAACAGTTCTTAAAGCAGCAATCCCAATACCACTTTTAGAGACCATTTTTCATTCTTCAGCAATCTGTATTTGATATGAATAGACACATAAAGAAGGGGTTCTCAAACATGATTCTGTGACCCCCTTGTACCTGCTGCTCAATGAGCAGGTGGCAGCTGTGGCCTGAAGGGCCTTTGCACAGGTTCGTTCTATGTGCCAGTTATAACCTTTCCTCAACTGGGAGCCCCTTCAGATAGTCATTCATGCCCTGGTCACCTCATGACTGGACTATTGCAATGTGCTCTATACATGAGTCTGTCCTTGAAGGCCATCCAGAAGCTATGGCTGTTTCAAAATGCAGTATCGCAAGCAGTAATGGGCACTTCTTGTTATGCCCTTGTGTTGCAGCCAAGCGAGCTGCATAGGTTGCCAGTTGGCTTCTGAGTGCAATTCAAGGTGCTGGTCATCGCTTATAAAGCCCTTCATGGCATAGTGCCTGGTTATCTGCTCACCACCTATCTCCGTTTCAATCTGCCTGGTATGTTCAGGCAGAGTGGGTGCACTTCAGGTCCCCTCAATTAAACATTGTCATCTTGTGTGACCAAGGAAGTGTGCCTTCTCTGTCACTGCTCTTGCCCTACGGAAGAGAAGACCCCCACCCCCTACCCTCAAGATATGTATGGCACCCACTTTCCTGGGGACAGAGTGTGTCTGTTATAGATGGTTTTGTGAGAAAATGCTCACCTACAAGGAAAACCAAAGCATTTGGAGATAAAAGCAACAAAGTATACTTTATTGGAATACACTTACAGTGATCACTGGGCTCCCTACCAGCAGACAGCAGGAGAGTCCTGAGCAAAACAGCCCATGTTATACATGTTTGGTCAATTACATTTGAAACAGAAAGATAAAAGGACTAATAAAATTACATTGCAACCCATCCCCTGGAATGCTTTGATGAGCTATTGAACTGATCTCCTTGTTATACTTCATGCTTGCAGTATTCTTCCTGATCTTTTCAACACGTGCCATAAACAGCAATGTTTACACTGTGATCTCTTGTTACACTATTCCATTCTTCCTCCCTAGAAGGACAACTGATTTATGTTAACCAACTCTGGTCCAGGGTCACAGTATTAGATACTAGGTTATACAAATGCACTTCTCCCTCTAAACTACCTAAAGATTTATACCCACCAGTGGGTGCATATATTCCAATATGATTTGATGTGTGGCAGATGTCAAATTATAGCACCACATTCCCCCATTCCTTTTCTCCCTCTTGAGGTGGACAGTAAAAGGGTGGGGTTTGGTATGATAATATACAGACCACCCAGGGGATAACTATAGAGGAATGTATACACTCTAGGACAATTGTTGTTACAAATAACACAATAATTACCATAGCAGGAGGGTCTACAAGTGATGTAGATGCAGAGGACCAATGCTAATAAGGCAACTAACAGACCCAAAGCTAAAATGTCTTTAACCCATTTTCATGTACTATAGTGGCAAAGTTGGAAATGTACAATAATAATGTATGCTCCAAACTACTTTCTATAACTCGAGTACCCTGTCTAAAAACAGCCTGCTCATGAATTATTGCTATATCAGTTTCTATGTGTTTGTGTTGATTAATCCAAACACATCAGGAGGAATTCATTAGTTTACATACTCCTTGTGACGCAAGTTAACCCAAAACCATTTTGTTATCCATACTAAACTGGTCAATTTCTTCTACTTGTTTTTGTATAGTATGCATTGGTTAATGCATGGGAGCCCAACTCTACTTCAATGGATACATTCATAATACCTTTTTGTAATTCATAGACCCCCAAATTTGGTAGTAAAACCCTTAACACAGTGTAACCCCCTGTGTTGTCTTCCTATCAAAGAGTTCTCAATACATCTAGGAAATCTTAAAATGGTGGGGACTGCTAATTTCATACTGATATATCTACTAGTACATGCCCTAGGGAAAAACTTTCCTCAAAAAATCCCAGTTAACATTTTATTAGCATGTTCTCCATATATCCAATAGAAACTAGGCTGCAGGGAAACAATATTTGTGATGATGTCCAGGGTCATAATGGGACACACAAGTCCAGAAAAAAAGTTATTCTAGTTTCTGACCTTTCCCAGATCCCTCAAGTAGAGTCCTTGGCCAGAATCATTTTTAATCTGCTTCAGATTATAACAATCTACAACTGGTATATTGACTGATTAACTCCTGGCTTGATTTCTATAATGTACTCTGCAGAGGGCTGCCCTTCTGTGTCACACAGAAACTTCAACTGGTACAAAATACTGCAGATTAATCCCATAAAGGCCAGTTTCACCAGTTTTGAAATGCTAACATTACATATTTCACTTGAATACTGCTGGTGAAGGAAAAAGAATGCTGAGCTCAGTATGTTAGGAGTGCTTGTATAATTCCTGCAATATGCAGCTTCTCTTGTGAACATTGCCACTTGCTTATTTTCCTCCCCCCGCATTCGTTCCTGATTAATCATATGACATCTGAGTTTCTCTCTTCCCTATTTTAGATTGCAGGAGGCATGTATAATCAATTATTCATTAGGCTCTGCATGGAATGCATGTATAAGGACGAGCAGGCTGGCTGCAGCGATTAGAGTTAAGCCGGGTAGGATGCTTCCTAGAGACAGAAGAGGTAGAATGGTAGGACGGGAACTCGGTGACTGGTGCGCTGTGTCATCCCTTTGCCCCCTCCCCCCATTATCTCTGTATCCCTCCTGGATGCTGCATTAAGCTCCTTCTGTCACCCGGGGTGGGGGGTGGGGATGGGGATGGGAATGAATGACAGGGCTATCATCACGTGTTTGCTAACCTCCTAAAGAAAACTGATTGACCAAAGTGTGGTATGAGTGGGGAGTGCTGACACTGAGAAGTCACGGGGCGAGCTGGAAGTAACTCTCAGCTGGGGAAGCCACCTCGCTTGCTGCAGAACTCCCCCTCCTCCGCTGAGGCACCCCCACCCCCTGGTCCCAGTATCTATTACTGCGTCCTTGCACGGTGCTGCCGCCATGGCTTGGCCCTGCATCAGCCGAGTGTGCTGCCTGGCGCGCTTCTGGAACCAGCTGGACAAGTCGGATCTGGCCGTGCCGCTCACTATCCACAATTACTCTGACATCGAAGAGGGGGCGGAAGCGGCCGGTGGGGGCATCCCTCAGCAGCCTCGGATCCCGTCAGGGGGCAGCACCAGCAGCCGACCCCAGGCCCCTCCGCGGGCAGCTTCTGCCCTGCCGGTGTCCGCGTCCGCCCCCTCGCTGCGGGACAGCCTGGTTGTTGTCAAGAGGCCGTCGAAAAAAAGCGGGGGCAGCCACCGGAAGGAGCCCTTCGCCGCAGAGACTCAGTACCAGCAGGATTTCCGAGCGTGGCCGGTGCAGAAGAGGGACGCCCTGCCCTGGATCGGGGAGTGCCGGAGAGCTGAACCCACGCGGGCGCCTCCCGCTGCGGGTACCCCCGCCGCCTCTCCCCACGCTGACATCCTGTCAGGGTCTCGCGTGTACGTGCTGCCGGTGACTAGGCAGGAGGTGAGCAATAAGGACGTCGGCTCCAGAGAGGTGTGGCCTTCCTCCTCGCCTCCAGGCATCGCCAGGACAACTTCTTACAGGTAACTCCTTGAATGTTGTCTGTGATCTAGTTTCACCCCGCCCGCAGGGTTGAACTCAAGGCAGCAGCATGCTCCATCTCTCCAGGCCCGAACTGATTATACAGAGTGCGTGGGTGTATGCATGTATGTTTTGGAACCGTATACTGCTTGAATATGGTCAAGTCTTTCAAGGCAGGTGAACTCTGGAAATAAAAACCACTAGAATTCTGGAAAGAACTTTATTGATATTAGGGTAATGTACCAATCCTGAAAGCCTGCCAAAGTACTTCTCCAGCTCAGCACTTCCAGAATTAAGGCAGAGTTACTCTGAGTCTCTTTCTCATGTTTCCCCTGTCCCCTGGTCCCAGGAATCTTTTCCCAATGGCCTTGCTTCCTCCATAACAGTTGTGTTCCATCCTCCATGTTCCCAGGTGCATTAGACATTCCATCACAAATATAAATTGAGTGTGTTATTTAGACTGCAGTCCTGCCCTTTCTCCAAGAGCCCAAGTGAGTTCATTGTCATGGTGGATGGTCAGTACATCCTTTTTGCTTTTTTTATAAAGTACATATGTAATGGAGTTGGCACTGAAATCTGCTTTCAGTAGATCAGGCATTATATTTAGCCTTTCATGTTACATGTAATTTACATTTTAACTAATTTTTTTATTTATTTTTAATTTTTATCCCGCCTTTATTATTTTTATAAATAACTCAAGGCAGCGAACATACCTAATATTCCTTCCTCCTCCTATTTTGCCCAAAACAACAACCCTGTGAGGGAGTTGGGCTGAGAGAGTGACTGGCCCAAGGTCACCCAGCCTAAGGTGGGACTAGAACTCACAGACTCCTGGTCTCTAGCCCAGCACCTTAACCACTAGACCAAACTGGCTCTCTAATTTCTTATTAAGTCTATTATATTTATAGCCTGGCTTTTCTCAGGAAGCTTAAAGCAATGCACAGAATCCTCTCTCCTGAGCATACTAGTTTTACAGTAAGCATGGACAATATATTAGACATAATATAGAAATGATTGGGTTGAGGTGACCCACTGATTTACATAGCTAAGTTGGAACCTGGGTCATTCCTGTCCTAGTCCAACTTCTTGAACATATGCAGGCCCGCAACTAGGGTCTATGTCACCCAGGGCAAACATGGATTCCACGCCTATTTTGGCACCCCCCAGCACTCATTTTCGTGCCCCCCCAGCACGGCACTTGGGGCACATGCCCCGCTTGCCCCCCCCAGTTGCGGCCCTGAACACATGTGTAGTATCTAACCATTCTTGGTTGTGAAAGAACTAAGTAGGGTTACATCTGGTTAATACCTGGACCTGAGACTACCAAAAGAGCTCAGGCTGTAGGCAAGACACAATTGAAGAAAAAAAACCCTGAATAGAGGCAATGACATGCCACTTCCATACTATAATCAAGAAAACATGGATCTATCTATATTGTCACCACAAGTTAAATTTGATTGCAAGGAACTATTGCCTCTACTTGAAAAACAAGACATCTAATATATCTACACAGGGCAACATTCATGTGCATATAAATCATCAACCAATCCTGTCCTACACACAAGTGCTTATTAAGTAATAATGTATGAAACAGGTTGAGAATTCATCAAAATTATGAAATGTGAGAAACGATATCAGGATATAAGCTCCACATCTTATATACTTTCATATGATGTTACAATGTAAGTACAAAAGGGGCAGAATTTGAATTGTGCAGTCACAACGCACATTTCAACATTTGCTCCCACTGTGGATGTCCATGCAAGTCACCATAATCTGAAGGGATCTGATTTCAAGAGTTCAACCACTGATATACATGCAGGCTTCAGACATGGCACTCTTACAGTAACTGTGTGCTCTCCTAAGCATCCATAGCCCTTTCAACACTTTCCTTCCAAACAGACCTTAAATATTGCCCACAAATCAACATTATAGAATTGAAGTACAAATATTTATTTAAAGTGAAAAGGAATCATTTAGTCAGGGGACATTTATAGCACAATCCTGAGTTAAAGGGATTTACTTACAGGAAAGTTATTATAGAATGATAGATTGCATCCTAATTCTCAAAAATGATTAATTGTTCATCTCTTTTCTCAGATCTCGTGGCAAGAGCACAGACTCAGTTTTGCATTTAGCATACTATATTATACTGACAAATAGCAGATTTTTCCCTGTGTTTTCTTTTCAGGCAAGCCTATTCCTATGAAGGATATTTTCTATTGCTTCAGCTCATTCTTGTCACTCTTAAATGTTTTGTGAGCCTTTCCCCATTGCTGAGTTGCTCTCCATTCATCCTTAAATCAGCAGAAGCTACATACTGTCATGAAATTGGCTCCTTATGGCTGATCCCTATCCTGCTTTCATTGTCTTTGTTGAAATCATTGTAGTCACCTGACTTATCTCCAAGGAAATGGTTGCCAAAACGTAAAATATTCTGTCTGTCTGTCTGTGGATCTTTGGATGGTATTGGAATCATGGGGAAAATACCATTTCAGACAGTGGTATAGCTAACAATAACTATCCTCTCTCAGTCATGGGTGGGGATGAGGTAGCAAAGTATTGGAAACAAGGCAAAGAAAAAGATGTTGCCAGGGGCATTTTTGTTACTAAAGTTTTCCCAACTTTGCTTTGTCCAAATACACTAGATTTGGAACTACATCTCTTATCAGCCTGGTACAGCATGAGATCATGAGAGTTATAGTCTAATGCAGCCTTTTTCGACCTTTTGACCGTGGAGGAACCCTTGAAATATTTTTCAGGCCTCAGGGAACCTCTGCACATTCAGGCTCAAATATAGGCCACAAGTTACAAAATTATTATATTTGTTTCATGTGTAGGCTTGTATATATGCATTGACAGTGTTCTGAAACTAAAAATAAAGAATGAAACTTACCTCTTTAATGTGAAGTTGCCTGAATTTGAAATAAAAGGTAAGGTAAAGGTTTCCCTTGACGTAAAGTCCAGTCGAGTCCGACTCTAGGGGGCGGTGCTCATCTCCGTTTCTAAGCCTTGGAGCCGGCGTTGTCCATAGGACACTTCCGGGTCATGTGGCCAGCATGACGACACGGAACGCCGTTACCTTCCCGCCAAAGCGGTACCTATTGATCTACTCACATTTGCATGTTTTCGAACTGCTAGGTGAGCAGGAGCTGGGATTAACAACGGGAGCTCACCCCGCCGCGCGGTTTTGAACCGCCGACCTTCCGATCGACAGCTCAGCGGTTTAACCCGCAGCGCCACCGCGTCCCTGGTGACGTCTCAGGGAACCCTAGGGTTCCATGGAACCCTGGTTGAGAAACCCTGGTCTAATGTATCTGAACAGCAGCATACCAGATGGGGCTGCTCAGCAAAACTTTGCTCTAAGCAAGATATCCTGCAGGCATGATATTTTTGTGAAGGAGCAAATATGGCTTGGAAGTTTGACAGTATCAGGAAGATAGACAAATCTTGATTGCAATCTGAAGCCTATGCATAATACATTCAAACTGCATTTGCAAAGTACTTATAACTATAATCCCTGCTAATTCTATTTTCATCTTGTGAGGGTAAGCAAGAAAGATAAATTTAAAAATGCTTTGTGTACATATTTGTAGCTTTCTGTATATGATAAGAAAGCAGTCTAAATTTTCCTTTTCTTTTTCAAAGCAGCAGCATCCACTTACTCTCATTTTGCAAATTAATTTTAGAAATGAATATCGCCCATGGTCTGCAGCAAAACGATCCAGGCCTATAAAGACAACACAAGGGTTCATTATTCCAGAGGATCACTTTGTGCAAGAATCTAGCTACAAGACAGATTTTAAGGTAAATGTGCTTTACAAAGTTTTTAGACTGCAGAAATTTACCAGTGTTTTTTCCAGTAGAACACAGACCATTAAAAGAATGGCATGTCATGAAAGAAATGTTTCAAGATTCAAAACAGTAGTTAAATGTTAATAGAAAGTTGGAAATCAATAGAAATAGAAATCAGGAAAGGAAAGGTGTCCTGATTTAGAAGCAGTCCGATGGACATGTTCCATTTATGTTGAGTTGAATCCCAGTGTGAGCAGTACTACTAACCAGGCACTCTTGTTTTAAATGTATCTTCATTTGGAGCCACTAGCTGATAAATGGAATTACCACCAAAACAAGGTCAGAATATGATAGCTTGAACTTTAAGATTTAATTGGACACAGCATGGTCCTTTGCCATAATATCTATGTCTTAAATGGAGCTTGCGTTTAGTTCAGTGAATCTACTCTCATGTAAATGGGCACACAATTGATTATTGTAGCTTTAGTTTTTCTGCTTTTAGTAAAAGAGGACATTTAAAAAAAGCAGGTAAATAAAAGTTAGCATGCCACACAATTCTCAGAAACATCAAATACTATAAAACAATAGATTTGCAAAAAAATTAAAAATCTGTAAGAATGCAGTACATCTATTAAATTAGTGTCCTAAAGTTTAATTAATTTGTCCCTAAACCACTTGTTGTGAGGGCAAATACATTGAATAATCCCCTTGTCCATGTCATTTAAGTATAATTTTAGTAAAATTGGACTACATTTACCTAGAAAAAAGCTATCTCATTTTAATATCTATAAAATGTCCCTATCAGTAGAATCACAGAATTACTACATTCAAAACTAATCTTGTCATGATTGTCAAGTATCTCTTATGTGCATGATTGCTACCTTAATACAGAAAAAGTAATATCAGAGAAATGTAAATGAATTTAGCTTGGTGGCTCTCCATTTTGAATTCTTCTCTAACAACTTCTGTCAAAGAAAGCTGATGATTGTTTGTTTTTAACTATAGAAAGGTTTGGGAATTAAATAAACCTCAGATAAATGCAAGATGAAGAATGCAACCATATCTGATAAACCTCAGATAAATACAAGATGAAGAATGCATATTTTCCTGAGTGAGTGTGTGTGTGTGTGTATGTGTATTTGTGCTTTCGAGTCAGTGTTGACTTCTGGTGACTGCCTGGACTGCAGGTTTCTTGGCAAGATTTCAGAAGTGGTTTGCCACTGCCTCCTTGCTAGGGCTGAGAGAGAGTAACTGGCCCAAGGTCATGCAAATTTTTTTGTATAGTCATTTTATGCTGTAAACCGCCCAGAGTCCCTCCGTTCGGAGGAGATGGGTGGTGACAAATTTGATTGATTGATTGATTGATAAATAAATAAATAAATAAATAAATCCATAATGGGTGATTAAGTTGGATATAATTGAGCCAGTACATGGGAAAAAAGCCTGGACAAGCACCCTGTAGAATAACTATAAATGGGGGAATATGTTGAAAATTGTAGTAATGAAACAAAGTGGGCAGCTTTGGGGAAGAAATAATTTTTCCTCAGGCTAATGTAAGTAACATTTATTTTTGTTTGTTAAAAATGAATGTAGCTTCTGGAATATCTAAACAATTTGTTCATATGTTGTACTCCAGCAATGTATAATAAGGCTGAACTTTGCATTGCATGTGAATTGGCTGTAGATACAGCAGCAAACTTGGGTAATTTCTCAATAGTAAAAGACTTTTGCCTATTTCATAGCATGATAATTGTATGTCAAATGAATGTAATCCCCCATGCCTTTTCTTTTTCCTCTCTAGATTCCAGAAGCAAAGATGAAGTATTCTTCAAACCCTTCTGCTGTTTTCCAGGCGCCATCTCGCATCCTCAGTATATGAATCTGGATCATGCCCATTTTCTGTTCAACCAGCGTAAGGTTGTGAAAATGAACAGCTATGCAACTTTGTAAGTGCTGGTGAGATAAAAGCAAAGGATTATTAAAAGCAGCTATAGTAATTATCAGAATTCATGCATCTATTTTGAATATGTAAATCATAAACACTTGAATTTGAATTGAGGATGGTCTAACTTGCTGGAGAGAATGACCTAGATCCATAGAAATATCCTCATTACCAGTAGCTGGACTGGGTTCCCATTTGAAACACAGGCTTTAGTAAGCAAAAACCAGTATTTTAAGCAGTGTGCTGATTCTTAAGTAAAAAGTACACTGTATAAAATGCATCATTAATTTTCCCTCTCCATTATTTCATGGTCATTTTACTAAGGAGCCCGTAAAACACAGTTTGGGTAGATTTTGAACTTTGCTGCTTCTTTTCACTCACCTTTAAATGTATCTCATACTGTTGCAGACATTTTAATGCCATGTTATTGAGAATCATTACAGTACAGAGAATCAAGACCACAAATGTGAGCCTTATTTCGGGTGTTTGTAAAAGTCATCAAAGCATCATGGGAATGAAAGTGGGGTTGGGCTGAGTAGCTTTGATCACTTATATTGTGTGCATCATTTAAACACCTCACCAAGTTATTTAAATACAAACACCTACAGGGATCAACTCTTTCCATTTTATTTTATATTTTATTTTATTTTATTTTATATTTTACTTTACTTCACTATTTTATTTTATTTTAATGTTTACATTACCCAACTCCCAGCAACTCTGGGCAGTTCACAGATTAAAAACACAAAGAACAATAAAATGATACATGATAAAAACAAAGAACAAAAGATAGAACAAACCTGACAGCAACAAAGCAAACCCACATGACTCAGAAGGCAATTTCAATCAAAAAGCCTGTTCTTCAGGGCTCTCCAATTTAGCAGGGCAGAGGATATCCAGTTCTCGGGGGTGGGGTGGGGACCTCATTTCAGAGGGCAGGTGGTACGGCAAAAAAGGTGCACTTCTGGGGTCCCAATAGATGGCATTGTTTTATCAAAGGAGCCTGGAGCACACCAACCCTGCTGGATCGAACTGGCGGAGCAGATAGTATGGGAGATAGGCTCAAATAGTGCACATAGTGTTCATTCTGAGTTAATGTGGCTTCTATCTTCTTTTGTTTGTTACCTAGCATCATAAAGTTGGAATTTATCTCAGAGTCATCTAGTCCAACCCTGCTCAATGGAGGTTCTACTAGACCATCTTTGATAGATGATAACCCAACCACTGTTTAAAAACTTCTAGCAAAAGTGAACCCACCACTTCATGTGGTAGTCCATTCCACTATTTGACAGATCATACAGTCAGATCTGCATCTTCAGACATTTAAGATTGTGCTCCTGTCTCCCCTCAGTTATCTCTTTTGTAAGCTAAACATACCTAGATCCTTTCACTGTTCCTCATACGGCTTGATTTCCAGACCCCTCACCATCTTTTTAACCCTCTTCTGATCTCTTTCCAATTTATCCCTGTCCTTTTGGAACTGTGGTGCCCAGAACTGGATGTAATGCTGCAGGTGGGTTCTGACCAGACAGAGTAGAGTGGAACAGCTTTTGCTTCCTGTGGTCAAATGTTGGTTGGCTTTTTTAGGGTTTTGGAAGAAAAAAAATCTTTTCATCTTTCAGAGGCTTGATACTATTAGCCCAATTATATACTTTCTTCAAAATCTTTTAATGCCATGTATTGCTTCAAGAAATCGGGACGCGGTGGCGCTGCGGGTTAAACCGCTGAGCTGTCGATCGGAAGGTCGGCGGTTCGAAACCGCGCGGCGGGGTGAGCTCCCGTTGCTAGTCCCAGCTCCTGCTCACCTAGCAGTTCGAAAACATGCAAATGTGAGTAGATCAATAGGTACCGCTTCGGCGGGAAGGTAACGGCGTTCCGAGTCATGCCGGCCACATGACCCGGAAGTGTCTATGACAACGCCGGCTCCAAGGCTTAGAAACGGAGATGAGCACCGCCCCCTAGAGTCGGACTCGACTGGACTTTACGTCAAGGGAAACCTTTACCTTTACCTATTGCTTCAAGAGGATTATTGCTTGTTAGAATTGTTCTTCTTTTGGTGAAGGGTTCTCCCTTTACTAATGGATTTCTTATATCTTTGGTTCATTTTTCCTAGGCTGACTGTCCAAGGCCTATTTTCCCAAGAGTCCAGTTCTTGGTCATGTGAGCCAAGGTGCAAGCTCCTTTATGGCTGTATGACCAAGTGTAGCCCATCTGTCACACTTATGTCAACACATTCCCAAATGGAAGTCTAGTTTAAACTACTGAAGTTTAAAAAGTGGGTGTGACTAAGAAGTACTTAGAAACCATCCTGTTTCTTTAATAGGTCAGAGAGACCCCTGAATCATGCTATGAAATGAAAGCTGAATGTTTTAAAAGTGAGGTTGCTTTATTTATTTATACTCTATTATACAGAGTAGGTTATTTACATTAAAGTATGCCAAATAAGAAACACAGCTAAAAACACAGCATGCAGCCAGAGGATCACAGTCTCATCAATATTCCCTGACTTAAATATTTCCTGTTAATTGATCTTTGCCAAGCAAATTTTTCTTGGAAGTGTTGTCTGCAGTCTTGAACATGTTCTCCTGGAGGCTCCATTTCACTGAGAATTCAGTTATTAAATTCTGGGAAGAACACTCCTCAGAGGCAGTACAGAGGCAACTGCAACCAGTACTCACATTTTCTTGGGGGCTAGTAGAGTTAAATGTTGAGTATTGCACTGGCCAGACATTAAAGCAATGGCCAAGATAATTATAGTAACATTGTTCAATATGTATGTAAATGTTGTACATAGGAGAAATGATGATTCTCCAAAAGAAAACAGAGTGCATGCTTATAATATGATTTTAACACTCATAGTTTTTGAGTATGCAAACTAGAAAATGTATTCCCTTGAAAAAGCAAAATTACTGCTTGTTGCTAAAGAAGTACTATATCATATGTGTTATAACGTTAATTTTCAGAGAGACAACTTTACATTTTCATTATTTTGGAAGTGCATTTTTGTATTGTTAAGTAATTTTTGCCTAGGTATTTTAAATACACCATTTCTTAGTTCTCATTCAGTTCCTTCTATTGCATAAATTTAAGACAGGGTTTACATAATAATTGCCCCACCTTAATGTTTTCCTTCATTTACTTTTGCAGAAGTTACAAAAATATTATGTTGCCCTGATTCCAGTATACCTGTGTACACTTTTGATGGGCACATGAAGCTTCTGATTTGAGTTTAGCTTCTCATCTAGCCCTGTGATGGCCCCATTTTGAATGAGACCTTTCTGTGCATATACAAGACACAGAATTTTATATTGAAAAATTCATATTTAACATTTCCTAGTTTAAAATGTGGCCAATAACATGCAGTCAATCTTTCATGTATAAACAGAAGTATAAATAAAATATAATTTGGAGAAAGTTGGCTGCATCAAGTCCTTTTTTCATGATAAATGTAGTTAATTGTATTTATTCCCTCAGCTAAGATCTAAAAAGTTGTTTATATTATCAGAAAGATCTTCCAACGTGCCTGCTGGAAATGTTTTTTCATTCTTTGAATACCAGATGCTCCTGCCTTCTACCAGTGCCATATCATAAACTACTCTTTACAGTATTTTGTCCTGCAATCACTTTTCCTTACAGCAAAGGGCCTGCTGCTTTCAGAATTGTAGTTTCAAAATCTCGTTGAGCATTGTTCCCCCACCCCTGCCCCCAGAACAGTCACCATAGCAAGATTCTTATCTAGAAGGTACTGTAAATGACAACATTGTTCTTTCAACAGTCATATGGGGCCAGTTTGCCAGATGAATCTTTGAAAGGATCTGGAGAAATGGGAAGGTAAAAATTATGATTTTGTAGGAACATGTTCCAAATTGCCATCCTTGCATGTTGAATGTTTCTAGGTGAAAATCCTGTTAATTCTGCTTGATTGATCTGATTTCTTTGAACAGTTGAGTTTAATTAAATTATTTCTGAGCCTGACTTTTACTAAACAGAGGAAAGAAAATCAGACTGCTTACTTGGTTATAGTTATTTCTTAAATTAAAAAGAATATGGCAGTACATGACATTTGTATTTTATGGAATTAGATAATTTAATAAAAATGTATTTTTGGCTACACATTCTTTCTCCTGTACTGTTTAGTCTAATGAAAATAATTTGAATACTGAAAGATTTTGTTGAACTAAATTTACATGGAAGGCAATAATATAAACTGTCATTTGCTGATCCTGTCTATCCAGAGTAGAAAACCGTACACCTTTTCCTACACTCTGCACTCTTCTAACATGGAACTAGGAATATATTTTGAGTTCTCTTTTTTTTCCTCACATTGCAGGTGATCCAGGCATGTCCTTAACTTGTTCCCCTTTACATCTTACAAAATAATAGCTGATTTCTGAGATTTCTGCTAATGTTGCTCATTATGAACTTCCTATGTGCTGTCCAACTCTGGAACCATCTTGTTCAAATTCAGTGAAGCAGGTCTACATAGGCAACTATTCCTAATAATTAGTTACTCACATTGGATCATAGTAGCACTTTTCATTGTTTTTTATGAAGTGTTTGGAGAGAAACCCTTGCTGGGGGAAGAGGGAGCATTATTCTGTAAAGCACAATCAATGTACTGTATACACATTTTCAAAATAAATAGGAAGCACAATATTATACAAAGTTCTGGTTCAAGGATGATAAAATCTGTTTAGGTGCAGAAAGGAACAGTAGAAGGATGGAGGAGACAAGTGGTGAGAGAAAGGATTAAGGAGCAAAGAAAAGTACAAATGGATCAATCACGTGTCAAACTTTTGTGCCTTGGTCAAATAATTATGAAGTCAGTTTTGATAACTGGACCCTCCAAGCAGATTAAAATACATGCAGGTTCTTAATTTTGGTTCTCTGGCTAGATGCAATGAAATTTTTGAAATTTTAAAGTCTAAGGCAAGCTCAACATATTCTTAGCGTGGAAATAAGGGCACAAATTAGTTCATGCTGAATACTTACTAGTAAGCAGATGGTGCTTACCTATAGTGTCTTCACATGTGTTTCCAGCATTAAAACAACATCAGGTATGTTATGTACCTATTACAGTATTGCTGCAGAAAAATATTTCAGTGTTTTTTTAAAAAGAACAACTGTCAAAAGAGTTGATGAAGACATGAAAATGTTGTTTTGAGACAGGATTCGTCTCTCTCCCCCAGCACCTTTTACAGAAAACAATATGATTAAGCGAAAGCAGAAACTTCCTCTTGTAAATAAATCACAGGTATTATTAACTTTAATTTAGAAAAGAAAAAAAACCCAACCCAAGAATGTCTTTAAAATATAGGAAGTTCTTAATGCATTAGCTTCATGCATCATTCTACAGATCTGAGACAATGCCACATGTATTGTGACTGCACAGCAGTAAAAATAGTTTATTGTAACCACAGGTTATATTTAACACAGGCATAATATATAATACAGAAGATGAAAAACATCTTATTGATTAAATGGAAATATAGGCAATCTTACAATGTCTACTGTAACTGAAGTTAGAATAGTAAATGTAACAAAACTTTGTAAGACTAACCATGAAATCACTGTCTAGCTAGAGCCTAGAAGGTTCATGGGAATATACACACAGTAGAATATATCCAGGGTGTACCGAAAGTCAAGCTCAGCAGACAATTTATTATATAAATTACATTAAATGTTCGAATTGGTTGCCATTTTCTTCTAAACACTTCCTTACTCATTTGATGCATGACCTTTGAACATTCCTATGTAGGGTAATAATTCTCTGAAAAAATATTAATAATTGTGATTGACCTATGGGGCCTGACTGTTGGCACACCCTATGTGTATATAGCCTAACTCCCAACTCGGTGTATAAACAGTGATATATAATTCTGTGCAATACGTTATGCATTTTAAATGAGCGAAGCAGCCCAGCCATTTTCATTATGCTAGAACTTAGTTGCTATGGCAATACACATCCGGCAGCCATCACTGTGATCCAGTAATATGAATGGTTAACACTGACAAGGGGGTCTTATTTTTAAGGACAAAAAAACCCTTACAGTTCATTACTTCCATGCACAATGCTTGTTAGCTGAAAGGAAAGAATTAAATACTGAATTTGCAGAGTCAAGAGATAGAGCTCTTGATTGAACTGTACACGGGGATCAATATTTAGGCTGAATAATTTCAGAGAAGCACCAAACAATAAAGACTTTTCCTCTCAGATTTATCACATCATATCCTCGCCACCACCAGAATGCTGTGGTGACTTCTGCGAAGCATGGAGCTCTGTGTACAATTCCTTCAAGAAGTGTATTCAACGTGCACCTAATATGGCATATACTTGAGTGTATATATTTGAGTGTGGCATACAAATTGAACATAGCACATAGAGTGATCAGCGAATGTATAGAACAGCACTGATTTAGAGTCCACAAATCTAACTAGTGACATATACAGATGGGTTACAGGTAAGGTGAAGTCAGCAACTATAGCTCTGGTGCAGCACTTCTCTTCATAGCGCTGAGCCATGCAAAACACTGCATAAACTTTATCAAAAGGGCCAATCATAGAGGCTCATCCAGAGCATGCTGGCTCTGGCACTGTGTTACTCTGTTAATGCTTTTTCTCTTTTTGGATGATGGTAATTATGATAGTACTGTAGTAGTATACTACAACCTACCATGTGAAATTCAGTTTCCATGTTACATTTTTACTGTAATTTTGAATCTTATGGAAATAGTTTGGCTTGAGAAAATGGGAATTTCAACCATCTCTTTTCATATAAGAAACTTGGGAGGGAAAATAGTACATAGGTCACTCTTTAGTTTTCCTTGTTCACTTTAAAAACTGAAAATGAAGATAAAAACCTGAGTGCTGCTTCTTCAAAGTATTTTTAGTTTTGAAGTAGTACATTTTTTCCTACATCAGCCAATGTTATGCCAGTACTGTGCTGCAAATCAGCAATTTCTCTAAATAAAAATGAAAACATTATTGAGAATTAAAGACATTAGTGCAGAAGCAGGAATGGCAGAGCCTGAATTAACATGCAACAAAGATATATAGGAGCAGCATAAACATGGAGCACAAAACAAAACAAACCAAGTAGTCCCATCATACTGTACTTAATAAAGATTTATTGTAAAGGTATATCACACAATTATACATTATAGTACATACGATAAGGGTTTAAATTGGTAATCAATGTGGACA
This sequence comes from Candoia aspera, assembly GCF_035149785.1. Lineage (NCBI taxonomy): Eukaryota > Metazoa > Chordata > Lepidosauria > Squamata > Candoiidae > Candoia > Candoia aspera. Next base: position 45,508,557 of record NC_086158.1, on the reverse strand, counting down.
AAAATAGTCTTCAAGTAATTTGAAGGGCCTATTCTAGATTAGGAAAAAGCATCTGGGGTGTAGAATTAGGCTGTTTCATTCAATGAGGTTAAAACAGTTATTATAATATTGTATGTCAGTCTAATGTAATAGCAAACCTCTCACTTTCCAAATGAAGGGAAAGTATATCCAAACCACAAGTCAAATCTGAAATACCACACACTTTGAAGGGTTTGATTTGATAAATAGCTCCTTTGTTAATTCAGAACACCAGGTTATTTTTATTATATTATCACTGGTTTAAGATACGTAGTTTTATGTGTAGATTTCTTTTCAGCAAAGAAAGCTTCCTGACAGCTTTTCAGTGAAGATATAGTATAACCACTTGAAGTCAATTTCAGTTTAGTCAACTTTGAGAATATCTCACCCTATTCCCAACAGAAGACTTTGCTCAAGTTTTGTTACTTTAACAGGATTAAGTCCAGTTAAGATGATATGACAAACTGCAGTGAAAGGCTCTAAGGTCTTCTTGTGACCATGCCAGTTTACAGTAGAGAAATATATGAACCTAAGGAAAGGCCAGACTTGTTCCTTTAGCAGTAAACTATAGTTCATTATTATAACTGAACTAGTCCATCACTGTGCTTAGCCATTTAATCTCAACCCCAGAGGCTGCCAGTCCATATCCACGGCTTGTATTAAACTGCAGAATGTATTACTGGAAACCTTCTATGGTAAGTAATTTCCATGATAAAGCACAACACGTGCAACTTAAGTCATGGTATACTATCTTAACTTTCACAGCATACTGACTCAGAACCAGCTACTACTAATATCTGGCAGGCAGGTGAACATAAAACTGATTTAAAAAAGTGTTTTCTTTAAAAAAATATTAAAAAAACTATTTTTAAAAATAAAAACATTGGTTGAAACACTGATTTGTAGCATTCAAGTTAACTTCGTCTCTACAATGCAAACAGGCATCTGGACACAAGGAATTTGGGCCATCGTCTTTATTGAAGCCTTTATGTAGCTTTTCAGTCCATATCACTGTTCATCATTCAATATTCCCATATGTTTGTTTGTAAGGAAGTCCAGAAAGGGAATGTTAGAGATAGCTTGGTGAATGTTCATCATCGTGATCTCTCTTGGAATCCTGCAGAGAGAAAATGCAGATAGAATGTAAGCAGTGCAGCATCTATACACTACTTGGCCAAGCAAGCAATGACAACATCCACAAGGAATTAGTCCAATTTTCCCCAGCCTGATGTCCTCCAGACTTGTTGGATTGTACTTCCTGTTATCCACAACGAGCTTGGCTATGCTGGCTGCAGATAAAGAGATTTGAAGTCCAACACTTCTGTAATCAGGCAAATAAAAACAGAGCTATAAATGTCCTTTAAGTGTCTATTACAGTAGTCATAGTAACAATTAACTGCTTCATTTATCATTTAATCAGCTTCCTTACAATTAAACAAGCAGTACTTCATAAAAAAAACTAGATAGACATATAGTTTAAATATGCTCTACATATTTAAAGTACATCATATAGGAAGTTATTTTATATCTTGTGAAACTATTTTGTATATCAAATCCAGTTATACTGTACTCGAACAGGTAACAGATCCCTGGAGTTTGTCTTTCATTTGCTCTGATTCCCTACTGATTAAAGATCATGGAGAATGAACCTGGGAATTTATGCATGCCAAGCAAGTAGTCGTCTTCAAACCATTTCTAAGGCTGGAATATGAAGAAATTGTTCAGCACATCCATGTCCTTGGCCATGTCCCTCTGCATTTCTTTCTTCTATGTCTAGAGAAGCCATTTTTAACAACTGCTCAGTTTCAAAAAGAGCTTGTTATATAATATTGGGAGGGAGTAGGATAAAACCCCAAACACAAAACTACTGAAGAAAAACATAGAACAACATCCTGTCACTGCCCAGGAGTCCTGTGGAGATCTATGATATTTAATAGCACTATTCTATTTTAATGTATATTTCCGTAAAGCAGGGGAGTGTTAGAATCTGGAGCTGTACCTCATTTGCAGTTCCCAGAACACAATTTGAGGATCAAAGTGACAAAATAGGGGTAGGAATATTGGAAGATACAAACTTTGGAGAGAACTTTATAAAAAGGGTAAGATTGATTTATACTTCACAGAAAGCACAAATAACTGTTACTGGAGGTTTAGCAAACCCTTGTGAGTTACAAAAAGGAACAAGACAGGGATGCCTACTAAATCCCCTCTTGTTTGTTTTGGTTCTTGAAATACTGAATAGAGATACAAGACAAGATGAGAGAATTTTGGGAGTAAAAATTTTAAAAGAAATTTATAAGTTAAGGGCTTTTGCAGATGACCTGGTTTTGGAAGATCCTTTAAAGAGAATTGAAACATTAATGGGAAAACTAAAATAATTTGTTGCATTAGCAGGTTTTAAGATCAACAAACAAAAGACAAAGATGTTAACAAAAAACATGAAAATACAAGATCAAACAGAACTGATGAATAAAATGGGTTTTAAGATTGAGAAGAAAGTAAAATATCTGGATATCACTTTGATAAATATGAACTATATGTTATTTCAAAATAACTATGTTAAGGTATGGAATGAAGTTAAAAAAGACATGTTAAGATGAGAGAAACTACAATTGTCATTGCTGGGGAGAATTTCTGTGATAAAAATGAATGTCTTGCCTAGAATGATGTTTTTGTTTCAGACAATACTTGTTTTGACAACTGATACACCACTTAAACAGTGGCAAAAGAATATATCTAAATTTGTATGGCAGGGGGAAAAACATGACTTAAATACAAGGTTTTACAGGATGCAAAGGAAGGAGGAGGACAGGGTTTACCTGGTTTGAAATTGTATTTTGCAGCTTGCTGTTTGGTGTGGATGAAAGTGTGGGTGCTGCTGAGAGATAGAAGTCTTTTAGAGTTAGAAGGACATGACCATTGACTACGATAAAGTCAAGGTTAATGTACTGTAGATTTCAAAAATCATTGTTAGACGTGCCATATTGAGAATATGGAATAGGAATAAATCCAGGTTGTACCCAAAACACCTTCGTGGCTCTCAGCACAAAAAGCCAATGGTTTTCTTATTTACAGTTATTAAAAAGATTTAAAATAGACGAAAGAGCTTATTGTTTTGAACATTGTAATACTGAGTTTGAAATGGAATTATGTACAAATTATGAACATGTAAGTGCTAAAATGTATAAACTTCTATTGAAATTTGAAACAGAAGAACAAGTGAAAGAATGTATGATAAAGTGGGCTAAAATATATTTTTGGTTATAATATACAAATGCAACAATGGAAAAATATGTGGTTGAGAGGACTAAAAATTACACTATGTTATAATCTTAAAGAGAAGTGTTATAAATTGATGTACCATTGGTATATGACACCAGAAAAACTATCTAGAATGTATAAAGATACTTCAAATCTATGTTAGAAATGTGAACAACAAGAAAGGTTATTTTATCATGCTTGGTGGACATGCAAAAAAGCTAGAAGATTTTGGGTTCAAATGCATACACTGATTCAGAGGATTTTATAGATTAATATACAATTGAGACCAGAAGTCTTTCTCTTGGGACTGATGGACAAACAGTTGGAAAAAAAATCATGGAACTTGGTTTTTTATATGATAACTGCAGTGAGATTATTGTATGCATAAAGATGGGAAAACTTGGCAATACCTACAATGGAGGAATGGTTGGTGAAAATGATGGAACTTGCCGAGATGGCCAAATTGACTTCTTTGATTAGAGAAAAGACAGTATCTGCATTTATTGCTGACTGGAAACCCCTTATAGACTTTTTGCAGAAAACAGAAAAAAAAATGAACTTATGATTTATAGTTTTGATGATTAGACAGGATAGATTATAGAAAGAAGAGACTTATGATGTAACTTTAGAGAAAGAGGTAAATTTATAATTGTATTTATAACTGCTGTAAAGAAGATTGGAAGCCACTTCTTTGTATCTTTTTTCTTTCTTTTCTATTTTTTCCTTTCATAGATAGACAGATAGATAATAGAAAGAAAGAAAAAAATAAGGGCAGGAATAGGTGTGCAGGGCCACCCCACTCCCCAAACACATTAAAAACGGACTGAGAAAATTGTTAGCTCTAACCCTTTTCAGTGATATTGTCACCAGAAGGCCTCCTGAGGCCTGCTGGTTGGTTGAGACAGTTAGCTGGTAGTGCAACGTATCATGTGATACCTAAATGACCCCAAATAAATAAGATCGCATGAGAGCTTGTGCGATTCTGGTGATTTAAGAATTATTTCATTTTATGGATGGCACATCTTGAGATACTGGAGATATCAAGGTGCCTGTGAGTATGTTACTGACATTTGGCATACAGTCTTCAGAGCAAAATGATCGCCTACCACCTTATAAATTATTTAGAATGTATTGATGAAAGTTAAACAATTATACCTGTTCCGAGGAGCTGCTTGGTAGCCAATCGCCAGGGCTTCTCTTAGAATGTCACTGGCCAATTGTTCTGTGGCCTGTTATAGAGTGCATTTCAGAAATAAATGTAAACATGCACAAATGTTATTAAGTAACAGAAGATATTTCAGAGTATTTCACACCTGTAGTAGCCTACATTTCTTCATAAGGTTTTCAATTTCAGAAACATAAAATTTCAGAAAGTTCTGGATCCCATTGAGTAACAATGCCTTCTCATGGGACCCTGGAGTAGCGGCTTCTCTGTTGCTCCTCCTGTTCCTACCTGCTGGAATACCATCCCCAGAGGTCTGTCTGGTCCCAATCATGCCATCCTTTAGAAAAGCTCTAAAAAACTGGCTTTTCCAGCGGTCCAGAGGCAAGAGCCCAACAGTTATAATCCCAACTGGTGGAGGTTGGGTTGCTGGAAATTTTTGTATTTCTTTCCCAATGCGTTATACCTGTGCATTTGGTTTTGTATTTCTACTTTTAACAATGTTTCAACTCTGTATACTGCTTTGAGCCTTTTAATCAGGCAGCTTCATATATCCAATACATTATTAATTATTATTAAGATAAAGATACGAGAAGACACTATTATCACCTCGTTGAACCTGCAGCCAGTATCTCTCACAGCTTAAGTTAAAGCTCTGTACTTAATTTGACTATGATTAAGACAACTTTAACACTGAGAATTTTGGAACAGCTTACCTTTAAAATCATATCTTCTATTACAGATGCATAGATATTTTTGTGAAGTTCCACAGGTGGAAAGGAAATTCCTATCTATAAAATGAGACGATGTGTTCATCATTAACTCCACAAACATGTACCTCCTTCAGAAGCTAAAATAACCCTTAGAACTGGTGATAGCAGTTCCATTTAAAATTCAGCGGGAATATACTGCTGGATATTCACAGAACTGCACTGCAGTCTTTAGAAAATTAACATTTTGTTCTGAAACTTTAAAGTGGTATCCTTAACAAGTTTGCTGTACAAAATGTGACAATTCTAAACAGACAAGCATTAGACTGTAATGTGCATGAATAACTACTACTAAGTTTTTTTCCTGATGCTTAGGTACTAAGCTGCTTTCAAGTTCTACTTCCTAAATATTCCTAAATATTTCAGATAGGATTCTGAATTCACACACTGAAGAATCATCAAGTACATTTACATCGTGCGCACGCACACATAAGCTGAATCATAGTTCTACTTTAGCTGCTTGAAAGATTCTTGCAACTTTGGCACTTCATGTGAACTAAAATTATTGCAAAAAGGTAGGAAAACTATGGAATTTCAAATTCAAAACTTCCTGTTTCCCACCCATCCCCATAAGAATTTGAAACAATTGCTTAGTGGTCCAGATAATGCAGATTATAGAAAAACAAATCACGTCTGAGTGCTTTGGCTGGGACTCTAACTCTGATGACTGAGAGTTCTGCAGTAAGTTTGTGATCCTTGCTTCCTAGAACTGAACGTTTTTATCCTATTTGTGAAAGCAATTAGGGGAGTAAAACTATAGAAGGACATTCAAGACCTTCTAGCTTGTTGAAGAGAAAGCTAAGGCAACTTGCAACCATTCTAAATATTACAAATATTACACTCTAAAAACCTCAACATAATGAGTAACTATCTTTTAAAAATGATCTTCTTTACCTGTTGAGCAGTCTCACGCACAAACTCAGATGCAGACTGTGGTGCTAAATAGAATTTGGCCTCTTCTTGTGTCTCTTCCTGTTCCTTTTTAATGTTTACTTTCAGAGGCTCAGTAATGTTAAGGATGTCCACTTCCTCATCATTGTCTGATTCTTGTTTGAGGAACTGTTCTAGTTCTCTAAGCTTTTGACACAGCTCTTCCCCAGTGGTGTAAGAAGATGAGCATTCTTTTCCATGTAGCAATGAGGCAGACAGAAGACAGGATTAGCAAATAAATTTATATAGAGTGACATGCAGTTGTTTACTGCAAAGAAAACAAATTCTAGTTGCTATACCCAGAAACCTGAACCCCAACCTTGCTGTCAACATGAGAACATCCAGATGTCTCTAAAGTTACAATCATTATTCCAGAAGAGAAGCCACTAAAAATATTGACCAAAAATATTTGTAAATTCAGAGTTGTTAGCTCTGGGGTTGAAGAAAGGGAGCACACTCAGTTCAACAAAGCATGAATGTACGTGTATCTGTCTGTGATATGGGAGGGAGAATATTGGCTATTATTCTGTGCATGAGGATCTGGCAAATGGCTTTCAATTACTTTTTAAAGCGATGTACATGTGTGTATGATGAAAGAAGAAAAATTCAAAAAACATTTTTACATAGTTGTACAATTTCAAAGGTATTTACTGGTTCCAATAAAGATACATTGGCCTTATCAATGTAGGTACCATGTGTGTATGTGCATGTGGTACCAGGCCATCTTTCTTTTGAAAGATGGAATCTGATTTTCCCAGTTTAGCTAAAATCCTGAAACTCCAGTTTTAGCAAGTCTTACAGGAAACCGAAAAACATTGTTTGTTTGTATTAGACATAGCAGTGGTAGTATCAAACCTTATACTGAAAAAATGTATCTTAGATTTTGTTGAACCAACTTGGAGGTTTTCACCTAGTGTCTGCTTTATTGGATGGCAAAAGAGAGAGAACATTTCTACTTTCAGCCTAAGTTCTGATGATTCCTTAATTATGTTCACTACTAATTTTATAAATGTGCTTTCATGTTAAAAATAACAGAAGTTATACAATAAAGCTTCAGTTTAACAAACTAATGCATGTGTAAAACCTATGCAATGAATGTATAAAAATATTCAAGGATTGTCTGTACTGATTTGCCAAATAACAATCCCAAACAGGTTGGGATTATGATTATGATTGACCTTGGCTGTACTATGTTCTTTTGATGTTTTTATTTTTGTCTGGTTATTTTTATATTTCTGTTTTAATCCTATGTTAGCCATCCTGAGTTGCAATTTGCAAATGAGATAGCCAAGCAAATGGAATGTTAACATGTGCATTTGTTAGGTGATACTGTCTTTCATTTCTAATCTTCCTATATTTTCCTACTTTTTTCCCATCGTTTTTCTTACCTCAGAAAATGAACTGAGAGAGAAAAATGGCACATTGTGTCATGACTGATAGCTTTAGGTACTGCTCAGCTGAAAGCATCTATTTGTCAATTAAACTTTTTTTTCAACCTCACTACCACCTAAAACTGTTTTTTCCAACAAATATAACTCAGCTAAAAAACTCTTTCAGAATTCTCTTAAGTATAGGAAAATGTAAATTTTGATAAAAGAAATTAAGGCTACAATCTTAAGCACATTTATTTAGACGAAGTCCCACTTGAAGTGAATGAAACTTGCTTCTCAGTAAACATGTATAGGGTTGCACTACCAATAACTGAAAGCTTCTGAATTAGGTCTACCAAATGAGACTTGAAAAATTAAAAATGAATTATTGGTATGGAACTGAGGACAGTAAGGAGAGTAGATGAGTTAATACTTGTGACACTTTCTGTTCCAGGTATTGAATAAACTCAGCATGCCTAAGGCATTTTTAGCTTAGGAAATTCGCCACAACTATTTACTTGCTCTTTCTTATTATAATTAAAAGTGTTTACAAACCATGTATTACATCAAAAAAGTATTACATTACAAAAGACAACACTTTACAATGGGCTTTATCAAGAGAAGATAGAGTCTAGGTCTTGAAATATCACAGGCTTTTTTTCTTGAAAAAGCTCCTGGGCCTATAAATCATGGTCCTTCATTTAAAACTGGCTTAAGAAATCTATGATTTTTCCTTCCTACGGGGAAAATTGAATCTGTTGGTCTTATCTTTCTCCATTGCTTTTTCTATTCACTGTGGTATAAAGATCTAATTATGGCACTTTTTCTAATCACTGTAGAAACCTAAATGACAAATTTCCGTTCCTCTCCTCCTTGCAGGTAAGTCAACAGTGACTTCCAGGAATGTCATAGAATTCTACCAAATTGTCACTGCAATTAAGATATTTTTATTTTATGTAATAGTCAATAGTAAGAATGCTAATATGTCACTGGCCATTAACCATGATGGGTAGTACATACCACTAGGTTTTAAAGACTTTTCTGTTTATCATATTTGCCTTGTTTCAGGACCACAATAAAGTTTCCTAGTTTCCTAGTCCCTCCCTCCCTCCCTCCCTCCATTTCTTTTCTCCACCTCCCCAAACCAGTTGCAAATAATACAAATAACTCCACAAACCACATAAAACAATCTCCAACATTAGAGGAAAACTGTTAAATGTAGCATTTTTATACATGATTCTAAAAACACATATTGCAGCATCCAGGGCAAAACTGATGCCTTTATCAGGAGACCAAGGTGGAAACCTAATTCTATAACTTATTTTTACTCTATAAATTTTACCCAAACAATCATTCTGAGGTTCTGAAATTAGATTCTTTACCTGGCTCATTGTCTATTTGTGTCAGCACATCCTCTATGGAGTCCTCATTCCTAAAAGCTTCTGGATCAGGTGGTGTATAACCATGGAAGCGACACCAATGTACAACCTGCTTTGTCTTCAGAGGGACAATGCTCTGAAATTTAGGGTACTTTTCTGTAATTTCTTGAAGGATTTTCCGAATTGTCAGGGCTCGTTGCCACTGCAGAGGAATAAGGCAAGAAAAAACAAAAGTTAGATATAGAATCAAGTATTTATATTCGTCATTATAGTCACAATTCATATTACCTAATGAGGTCTTTTAAGTCAATGGATCTGTATGCATTGTAAGAGATAAGTAAAAGACTGTGGCTGCAGGGAAGTACCACTCAGTGGTTTCCAGGCATAGCGGCATAGTGGCTGCACTGTGTACAGGCTTGGCATTCAATAGATTACTGTAATCTTCAAGATGGTGATCAGGCGATCCTCTAGTGCCCAGTTGCTTTGGGTCAAGGTCACATACAGCAACAACGGAATCTGTGTGTGCATGTGTGAAATCATTCCAAACAGATGAAGGCCTTCTGTTATCAGATGACCTCACTGTTCTAGCCTGACAATAATTATGCTATGTATACTGATCGGGCTATTCCATTCTAGATTTGTAAGTTTTAAGTCTTTGTGGCTCTACAATAGGGCACATCATTATGTAAATCTAATAAACAAGAACAACAATATAATAACATCAGATAAAACACAGTTATACTTCTGAAAGCTCAGAAATCGAAAAAATCCAGTTTTTGTTTTCAATTTCTTACATCATGGGACAATGCAACTTTTCTTGGAACGCTTTCCTTATTTTTCATCATGGTGCTCACAACAGAAGGGTCATTTTGTCAAACAGAAAAGTGACATTAAAAACAAATTAAAAAACCCAAATGAAAAGCAATTCAGTTTGCTTTGAATGCAGTTCAAAGATTCATCCAGCAAATAGTTTTAACAATTTCATGTAAAGATAAATTACAGTGGGAAAATTAAAGTTGAGATATTATTATTGCCAAAAACCTCCCGTCATTACATGAACCTGATTCTTCACTGCAATCCCTACCCAAATTAATAAATTTAGATAGCAGTGATGCTTAATTTGAGGCTCTAAGATAGCATGTGGCCTCCAAAATTCTTGCTATGGTCCCAGAGCCCTTCCAGAAATTGCTGCCTATATGACAGAAAAAAAAATTCCCCAAGTCATTTTCTCTTAGACTAGCCTATTCCACAGATTTTATAAGAATAAAATGAGAATGTGGCAGAACCATGTAGACCACCTTGAGCTCCTTGGAAGAATGACAGCATAAATGTAATATTGGGGGGAAAAGTTACTATTTCATACAAAGATCTGGATTGTATAATGTTAAAATGGGACATATAGCTTCAGTTATATTTTATTTTGCCAAATGTTATTATATCTCCTCTGCAAAAAATGGGTATGTATTAAATATGAGAGATAAATCTATTAAAGGTTTCTAGGGATTTTAAAAACCACCTTTCTGAGGGATACCTTTCAGTCACATTTCTCTGAGGCTGAAGCTCAGCTTTATAGAACACATTAAAAGTACCTCAGCAGCTCTCCGTTTTCCAATATTCCAGGTATAATATTGTTCCACAGAACTGGCACAGAAAGGATTGGCATCCTCAGCTAAAAAAGCAGAGAAAGGAACACCAAAAGCTTTAGATTTTTAACAGCCATGGAAATTAATTACATGGCAGGCTATTTCTGAACATTTTCTCAGAACATGTTTTAAATCAAAATACGCTGCTTATTAATAAGATAGGGAAGTGCCTTATGGAAAAACTGAAAAGCCTTTAATCCTGATTTAAAACAGATACTAAATTAGAAAGAACACTAAGAAATTTTACTATAGCTATTCTAACAAGAAGAGTTAAATATCACTGCTAGTGTTTGGGACATAAAACAATTTTTTAGCCTTTTGGAACTACTTGGGAAGCCCTTGAACATAAAAAACAGCTGAGAAACAAACAAATGGTTAGAAATGATTTGGGTAAGGGAAAAGCAGGAGCCTGAATGAAGCTGGTATGGAAACTAGGTACAAGCATTTATTTGTGCATTTCGGGAACATCAAGTCCCAGCATATAAAGTGGCAATTGCTATTAAAGCACCTATTTTATTTATTTTATTATTATTTCATTTCATATTTTCATGAGGATGAAAAAAAACCAGCCACAGCTGGACAACTCAGGGGCAATTTCCTCATTTTTAAGATACAGCTCATCCAGCTAATGCTGTAAAAATCAGGAGTTGGATTTGGGCTAAGAGTTCAACTCTCTCATAATATATTTCTCCTCAGAGAATATAGTGCTTCATATCTGATTCCAAAAAGATGCTTGGAACACTTGATGTTGCAAATGTAACTCATGTCTGTAATCTTTACATCTCTTTAAAGCTACATAATTTCATGGGATCAACTGGCAGCCACAGAGGACAGCTGCACATTCCCAAGGGGGGAAAAATGATTGCAAATAGGTGTGGTCAGATGCTATGTCTGTGCTTCTGCATAATCCAAAGCACCTTCTCCAAGTCACTTCCAAAGCACTGCATATCTCAGTAGACTACAGAAAACTATTGTCCTTCTAGTTCTCCTGTATAGCAAAAAGCAGATCAAAGTGGGAGAGAAATCTCTTTTGAGTCCTTTGAGTCAGAGGTACTAGTCTGATGGACCAGATTAAACCTGAGTGCTAGAAGTCTTGATTTCAGGAATACTAGTTTCCCATTCCCTTTCCTCATATAGTGGAGACCTTAAAATGTTAGACAGTGTTTCTCAAACTTGGCAACTTCAACTCCCAGAATTCCCCAATCAGCCATGCTTGAAGTCTACACATCTTAAAGTCAAGAAACAGCATGCTAGACTGTCATTGCTGTCTTTCAGAACATCAGCAAAAATGTGAGCACTTTCTGAATGCCTGTTACCCTTCAGAATTCGAAAAACAATAAAAGCTTTGTAAATGGAACAAGAAAATGGAAACTAGTGTTCTGATGGTTGACAATAGAAATCAGTCTGCAGCATTATTGTAATTCATTGCCCTCATGTGATAGACTAGGCAGAATAGAACACTTAGCCAAACATTTTTTTTTAATGCTGAGGAAAAGATATGGAACTTGGCTCGTAGGAAGAATCCTGAGATGAAAAAATGAATATAAAAGAACAGGAAATTGTAAATGAGATTTTTTAAATGCCCTAAACTGATTAAAGGATAAATAATGGCTCACTGTTTAAAATGTGTATTTATAGCTTATTTATAAATTCCAATGTCATTATGTTTTCTTTATACAACCCAGATACATTTGCTTCTGGTCTTTTCACATTTCTCATGATTCATACAGTGACTAGGGAAACACTAGCAGTATTAATGATGTAGAGAAGCAAATAGACAGTCAACGGTTATTTCTTTAATTAACAGATGGGTAAACTGGGCACATAAAAATTGCCAGGATTATTAATTTATCTATCACATTTATACCCCATCACAGTTGTAAACAATATTAGTCAGTTTCCATGACTGTATGTATAACTGAAAGAATTACTGAGAAAATTTATACAGGTAGTCCTTGCTTAATGATGGTAATTGGGACCAGAATTTATGTCACTAAGCAATACAGTTGTAAAGTGTGACGTTATGTGACTGCATCACTTAGTGACAGCAATCCCAGCAGTCCCTATTGCCATCATTAAGCGAGGATTGTGGGTCATTAAGCGAGGACCTCCTTGCGACTTCCTGCAAGCTTCCAACATGCAAAGTCAGTGGGGAAGCTGGAAAGAAGATGCAAGTCCCGGGTGACTCGCAAGCAGGCAGGTGGACAAGTAAGTGGCTGCTGGGGTGCAGTACGAGCATGGCTGGGCCAGGGGTGGCTGCTGCTGGGTTTGGGAGGGTGCGCTGGCAGCAGCTACCATAGTGCTGTGGAAGCATGGCCAGGCCGGGGGTGGCTGCTACTGGGTGTGGGAGGGTGTGCAGGTGGTTGCTGCAGCATGCGCAAGTGTGGCTGGGTAGGCAGACATGCACTACTGAGTGCGGGTCAGCGCATACTACAGAGTATGAGATCCCCAGGCTCCTCGGGAGAAAAAGCAGCAAGAGTGGGAGTTTATAATTATTGAAGTACAGTATATGTTTACAGTTTTACACACTTAATAAAATTTGTTGGACATATTACATGTAATCTTCTATTATTATAATACTAATCACCCCTCTGGTCACCCCCTTGCCACCTAACACCCCTGTTGCCCCCTTAATGCCTAACGCCCCTCTGAATAAATCAAATGCTGCCCCAGGGGACAGTATTGGCCATTTTGAGAAACACTGCTTTATAGCAAATGCCAGGCGGATGCACCAGGGGTCATACTTAGTATGAGCTGACTTCAGCATAATACTACCAAAAAATGACTACTGAACAATGTTTTCATTACTTCTCTCAGCAATCAATGGAACTTTCTTGACGACTGCTGTTAAAAGTTGCTGGAGGTTGTCTAAATATTTTGCCCTGTAAAGAACAAGGAGGTAGCATTTAATATAGAATTTATGTAGGATAGTACTTTTTAAATAGTTTCCACTCTACAAACAACATGTATGTACAGATACTGCTGTAGTACAGCCCATAGAGCACAAGGGAGAATTTCTGAGTCATTAAAGACAATGATGTCATTATGTCACTAGAAAGTGGCAGGACAGAAATTTTCAATCCTATCCCAACTTTTATATTTTGGGAGTTTGTTTTTTACTTTTTTCCAGGAGGATGGCAGTGTTAAGCTTACATGAACTTGCTGTGAAATAAAGAAAAATAGTATTATAAGCTTTTAGTAAGTTTTTTTAAAATAGGAAATTGTGCTGCCATAATTTGGCTGTGCAATAAAGGGAGGGCCCTCTGAGGATCATAATGGAGGTTTCCCACCCCAGATCTAGAGCTTGATTAGCACATTTCAGATGCATGAATGGCTCTACAGCATTCAGCTCTTATTAGTTTGAGACAAAGATAAATCCAAATAAACAAAGACAATTTGTTTCTACAGATCCAATGCTGCATCTAAGAGGCAGTATATCCACTGCAACTGATGTGCAAACCTGTTAGTGTATTTTTAACATGCATCTGTGAAGTATTCCATGCCAAGACTTCAATATACTGTGATCTATCCAAGATCCACTATAAGTCTCAACTGTTTGGACTAAACTAAACTAAACTAAACTAAACTAATTCTTTTGAAGAAATTTCATTTCAACATTAACAGGGATGAACTCCCATCAAATTCAAGTAGGCCATTGCTCCCTACTGAAAGTTATTTTAACATCACAAGAATAATTACCCAATGGAATAATTTCCAAGTTTGGAACTCTCCTCCGTTTTTATTGTTGCCTGAGCATCTTGGGAGACTGGGGCACTGCAGCTCTGCCCTGTTGAATCAGGCTCCAGCTTAACTTTAAAAGATAATAGAATACTTTTTTAAAAGTTCGTTAGGCAGGTGAGAGCCAATGCTAGCCCACTGTTTCAGACAATCAGGAAAAGAAGCTAATTTTTCTGAAGGAGGGAAGCAGAGCTTTCGAAGAGGAATCCTAGTCCCACAATAAAGTAGCTGCAACTGTAATGCGGATGGGAGGCAAGGGAAAATAACCCCTGAAAGCTCCACATTTCAAAACCTATTATTTTGGGTGGCTGAGATCTGCTGCTTTTTGTGAATTAAAACTGCACTAGTACTATCTCTGGGCCGCCAAGTGAAAGTACCATTATACTTTTAGAGATGAAGGAAAATACTTCTTGATGACAACACCTGCACTGAATCCTGCACACTGTGCATCTATTGTGCAAATTGCTACTTGCATAATCCTATTGTAGTATAGCTAATGGTTAGCAGTTTGGAACGGGCTAGAAACCAGGTGACTGTGAGTTCTAGTCCCGCCTTAGGCGTGAAAGCTGGCTGGGTGACCTTGGGCCAACTCACCTCACAGGGTTGCTGTTGTGGGGAAAATAGGAGGAGGAAGGAGTATTTGGTACGTTTGCCACCTTGAGTTGTTTATAAAAATAATAATAAAGGTGGGATAGGAAACTAACTAACTAACAGGGCTGTGCAAAGCATTTGAAAGGGGCACTCCACTAAGTGCAAAGGTGCAAGCGAAGCAACTATCTTAGCAGGCTTTCCCTGGGTGTCTGTGCAGGCACATTTGCTTTGTTAGCAGCCCCAATGGAAAAACTGGCAGAGGCATATGCACACCCAGCCAGGGAAAGCCTCTGAAGCAGCCACGCCAACCTTGGGGAGAATACTGTACGCTGCTTTAGTGCTCGAAGAAGTGGTTCTCTGCTGATGCCCACGCACTTTGCAAAGTGCCTCTTCGGAATGCTTTGCCAATCCTACTGGCTAATTTCACAGAAACGACAACTACTGTACGTTTCTCACATATGTCATGGATAGTAGCGAATCATACAGGCTTTCCTAAATAATTAAATTAATTCCCTACTCCGAGGTTTGATTATGACAACGAGCAATTCTACCTTTTGTAACAGTCACTTCAGGAGTGCTTGGAACAACTACACCGGTTGTGGTCATGGGTGCAACAGCAGCGGCTTTGCTGGAAGAAAGCGACTGTATCACTGAAAGAGAAATGGAGTATCGGCAACGCACACAGATACGATTAACCTTTAACACATTTTCATTTTTGTTACTAAATTACTTCAGTAACTTTCAGCAGGGAATGACAGCAATTTTAACAATGGCTTTTTGGAACAGCACTAGAAATTTTATTTGGGATATTCTAAAATCTGTTCTCTCTTTGCATAACGTTTTTCCTGCTGATTTTTTTCTGGATCTTTCAAACAACGTGCTCAATATTTTGCATAATCCGTTTGGCTTTAATAAATACATTATTGGACATTAAAATTGCAGGTGAGTGAGTGATGGTCATCAGCGTCAATAAGATGTGATATGCAGTGCATGAAGTGTTGTGCTCTAGAAGTTTTAAGTCTGCAATTCTCAGAACTGCCAGCCATTAGAGCCAAAGGTTTGAAATTCTTTGTAGTGCGACAGGTCCAAAAGGCAACAGAACAGAGAAAACTGTAATACTGAAAAGGATATTTAGGCAACGCTATCTTGCCAACTACATCCTACCTTTGTTCACAGGCATCAGTATAGTTTGGACTCCTCCAGAAGCAGTGCTTACACCAAGTTGTTTGAGTTGACTGGGTACTGTCAAAACAGCCTGTTGTGGGCTGTTCTGACTGGAGTGGATCTTTAGCAGCCCTATATTGGAAATTTATTAAAATGAATTTCTTCTTCTCTCCATATAGAACAAATAAAATAAAAAGCAAGCTCTTCTATCTATGTGTCAGGATGGAAAACTAGGTCTAGGGCTAGATCTCTCCCCTTCTACCAACACCAACTGGAACTGGCTCTAGAGGAGAAGTGCAATATCATATCTCTCACTCCCAACACCCAAAATCACTCCAGAACTGATATCAAAGGCTACTGAGAGATCAGAGAGACCCACCAGGGATGTACCACCTCATCCTGATCTTGCCAGATATCCAGACCTTACCTTGTGTGAGATGGGTGGCCACATACATTTGATAAACAACAAACATGATAAACAAACAAACAAGGGAAGGCTGGGGACAAGATGAAAATGGTCCAACACTGGTGGATCCAATGGTGATTTCTTGAGGAGGGGATGGACCACCACCTCTTTAAGAGCTGGTGGAACCAATCCCTCCCTTAAAGATGCCTTTACTACCACCTGGAGCCAACCATGTATCATTTCCCAGGGGGCCCTGATCTACTAGGAGGGACATGGATATAACATGCAGATGGCCATGCTCAGAGTCCTGAAAAATGTGTCCACTACTTCAGGGCCAACAGACTTAAATTTTTCCCAGATAACCAAGCCAGACCATGCCTCAGTCAACTCCAAAGCACCTACACAGCCAGAGTCCAACTCAGAGTAGATCTGAGTGACTATCTGACACATGCATCAAACAGAGGCCCTGTAGATGTTCCTCTGACCCCTCCCTACCCAGGAAGTGCCAGGTCACCTTAAACAGGGCTGCCAGTCAGCTGTGGATTCAATAAGAGTAGAAGAATAATTATGTTTTGCTGCCCTTATTACCATGCAGTAAGCCTTAATGAAGGCTTTTAACTGTGCTCAATTGGTTTCACTCTTTGTTTTCCTCTAGCAGAGCTCTAAGTATCTCTTGTACAGCTTAAACTCCCAAAGTTTCTCAGAAACCAGTGGGCTCTCCAGGATCCACACTCCAAAGGAGTCAATCGTTAGTATTTAAGAGATTGCAGAATCTGATGGAACTGCATGAGCTTACTGGCATTTGGGGAACAATTTGTCCAATTAACAAAAGGTTTTACATATTATTCAACTAGGTATCAATCTCATTCAAGAACTGATTCCAAAATATTAACCTAAGTAGAGATTGCACCAGTATATATTTCAGTGGTTTTTGTGTTTCATTTGGATAAAGGCATCCCATTGACTAATTTTGGTGTTTCAGTCCTAGATTACCTGATACCGCAGTTTTTGCAGATACTGGTGCTGGGGTGGTGACCCAAGAAGCAATGCTTACAACTGCGGAGGAACTTGTTTTACTAGGTGCGACTGATGCTGCTTGCCCGTGATTGGCAACAACCTGCTGCTGCTGCCCAGATGCCTTCACGACAGGGCTTGCAGCTGAAGGGGAGCTTGAACTTGTGCTGTCTGTTTGCTGTGTTAAAAGGAACAGAGAGAGAGGAAAATGCGTTTTTCAGCTTAATTGTCCAAAAAAGAAAATAAAAGTAGAAAATATTCTAAAAAAATTGCAAATTAATTATTCCTAAACCATGCATATACAGTATTTTTTAGTTGACAGTTAAAAAAGCAAGGGGGAAGCCAGGGGGAAACAGATGCAGCCAAAGCAAATATTAGGCATATCCATAAAAAACCCTATCTTCTTAAACTTTATCCTTTTCCCTCCCCCAAACTATTTCTTCATCCCTTACTACCTCTTCCATCTCAAGTAATCTTATAATCGCTACATTTAAATTTAACTCCCTAAAAAATTCCAATAATAAAGCAAGAAGGGACTGAGAATTAGGGAGAGGGAGATTCAAGTCGCCTCCAGGATATAGATTGTTCCCATGTGTGTTGTACTTGTTATGGGGAGTGGAGTCTCTGTTTCCATGGAAAATGATTGTTCACTGACCCCAGGAAGTATACGGCACCCCTCTGGAGATCCAGATGACCCTGACCATGAAAGACTTGGCTGTTCCCACAGGCAATGGGGCTGGAAGGCGGAGCAAGCTCTGCCAGTTGACTAGTTTTTATTGTTCTTTTATCTATTGTAGTGGGAATGGTTTCTACAACCTTAGACATCTGTTATGGCATGGTTAGTTATACAAATTGTTTGTTTGTATAAACAGATAGATAGTATACATAACTAAATAAATAAGCAAACAAGCAAGCCCTTCTCATGCTTGCTGATTCCCACTTGCAAATTGATCCTGATAAATTTTTCTACTAACTGCCCTTTTGTATTTGGAATCTGGTTTGGAAAAAAAAATTAATACAGCAAGTGAAAGCATTTTCAGGCAAAGAAGAAGGAACCCCTTGTCCTGCAGGTGATTTCCTTCCTGCATGTGCTTTATGTTGGGAACCTTGTAGGAACCCCAAAAGTACAGCTGGGCTTACAGTACTACTGAAAGCCGTGTTTATTATGAATGTTCCTCTTCAATCCGATCCAAGAGTAAATGAAGGGACTGTTTATTATAATATAAAGACATTAGAATATTTTAAATAATAAGAATTCTATTCTATATGACACTTATTTTCATAGTGCATTTTCAGTTTCAAGATTTCATAAATACATTACTCTACTTTCTACTAGTAGCAGCCCTGCATTTCCACCACAAGAGTATTTTTTTTTCCTTCTGACATAACATTTTTGCAGAGGTGAAAGACCAGGACATAGTCTGAAGTCTTCTGATGCAACCGTGTTGATGAAGCTATGCAGGACTAGGGCTGGTTACAATCTGGATGGGAGCTTGTCTGGGAACTCCAACAGATACTTCCTTGAGTACCATGATCAAAAAAAGGAAGAACTCAGTGTCACAAAATACAAAAACATTTTCCATAACCACAGCATGAGGGCAAGTATGTCTCACCCCAGAGGTCTCCTGTAAATGCTAACTATTTTTTCACACAGCAGGATAGCAAGATGAATCCTTAACATTTAAGAAACTTTGATTTCAAGGGAGTAAGAAGTTGACTCTTCCCCTGTATAACTCTGTATTGCATTTGAAGCCTGACACACAAATTAACCAATATTGGACCTCACCTGTGGAACACCATTCGATGCAAGTGTCACGGCTGAAGTTGTTGCTGAAGTGATCACCCCGCCTGACACTCTCAGCACAGTGGTGCCAGGTTTTGAGAGCTGTGATGATGCTGGTAAAGATTTCAGTGTATTATCTGATATTTTCATGAGTGAAGCTTGCCCGCTGGAAGCTGCCTTTAGATTTGTAAATGAGTTAAAATAGAAACAACATTTTTATAAAAGCAAATGCAACTAGCAGGGGAATAGAAAAGATACAAACATTCATGATGTTTTAAATAAAACATCAGTATACACACAGGTGTTTAAATCATTTTACTACATCTTCCTTCCTCACATTCTTCTTCCATTAAGGGGCAACTTGGAAGGAACATTATTTTATTACTGAAAAGTTACATGAGAAGAAAAGGCTCAGCACTCCCCTCTCCCTTCCTCACTGTCCCATCGTTCAAATCTTTCAGAGTTCATTTTCATTTTCAAACATTTTCATTTGAAAATGAAAGTGGGAGAGTTCAACACAAATCTGCTGCATTAATACCTCATGGAGAACACCAATTTTTTAGGGATAGGTGGAGATTTTTAATAATAGTAACAACAGTAATAAAAACCACAAAACCAACAGAACTTTTCAGATGTTTTCATTCTGTTTCTTAAGATCAGTCTCTCTTGCCCAACAGAAGAATATATTAAAATCAACCATTCAGGCATATAGATTAGTATTTATACAGCATTAGTTTGCATGGTGCCTTATGAACTGCAAAAGGACATCTCAGTCCATGAAACATGAGAAATAGAGGAAGGGGAGGCAAACATAAAGTAGGAAGCAATTGGGAATTGTTTTGGTTCCTTGGGTTTAGGTTCACTGCAGACTGAGTAACAACAGCTTATGGAATCTAGGAGATTCACAGAAAGGTGTACTTTGGCAGGAATTTGAATGACAAAAAAAAAAAAAAAAGGGAAAAGAATACACTCTTTAAGAAAGCAGGATGGGCAGCTGGACATGATGAATCTAAAGAAGCACAGATTGTAAACTAGGATTCATTGGGATATAAGAGCAAAAGGATACAGGGAATACATCCTAGATGGCTTTGAAATTAAAGCCATAGTGCTTATGTTGGATCAGAAAGTTGATAGGAAACCAGTATAGAAGTTTAAGGGTGGGCCTCATGTGATCAGAACGTGAACGATTTTGGTAATGCCGAATACAATTTTTAAATTATTTTATTAACCAGGCCTCTTAAAGATACCCAGCGCCTTACCATTAAATACAGAAGTGACTTGCTAGGGAATGCAAAACAGCTGCACTCTGCATTCCATCAAGTCCAAGGTCCTTGGGGATGTCTACAACAGCTAGCATCTAAATCTAAGCCCCACAGTTACCTGTGCAAATAAGGTGGCAGTTTTGTGTCCAGTTATTACTTTCAGTGCTTGATGTCCTTGGGAAGATGATGTTCCAGCACTTGTATTACCTTGGATAACAGTTCCTGATGTCACCTGCTTTGCTGAAGTCTGGTGAGGTGGCTGGCCAACTAAAAAAGTACCCTGCACCAAAACAACAACAACAACAAATGGCTGTATTGTAAATGTAGTAAATAACAGCCATCATGCCTTAAATTTTGAAATCCTAAACTGTTTACCTCTTCTAGTTCCACTTATAATTAGTCAGGGCCACCTCACAATACCTATTTTCAAATAGTGTTTGTCAGAGTCTGTTTTAAAAACTTAAGAAATTATGCTAGTCAACACAGCAAAAATTTACCCCCTCAAATCACTTAGACAAACGATTGCTACCATATACTAAAAATTGTACAAAAGAGCACTGCTGCACCTTACTGTAATTTGGCTTCCATGGTAACTGTCAGGCCCCTGCCTCCCTGTCTTAAAACACTCAGATTCTTTTAATTTTAAATGGAAAGCTGGCATGCTAAAAACAGCCCCTAGTCTCAACTTATTTCCATGAATGCCTCTGGGCTCCCTTGAAAAGGAAAACAGCGGGTGGTTGCAACATTTAGGTAGTGCATCTGCTTTCCATGGAAAAGGTAATCATAAGCTGGGGAAGTAGCAGGAAGCATCTTCATCGGTTTGCCTTCTGGTTGGGGATGCCCACTGTAAGTCATCACTATGGAAATGAGGATAATGCGAACAATAGAAGAGTTATTTCTAGAGACCAGGACCTGGTAAGCCAACTCCTGCCACTATTTTTTTAAACGTGAACTAGAACATACTCTAACCCAGCCTTCCCTGTCCAGGTACAGTGCACTACCTCTACCAACTTCTCTAGCCAACTTATATATGTATGATGTAAACTATAGTTCAGCATATCGGAAGGATGCCACTTGCAGTTATTTAATTTTTATACTAACAAGATCTCTCTCACTCTATATTTGTTTGTATTATGGACTAACCTGTGGGGTTTGTTTAAGGATATAGGATGTATAGGTGAGATGCTGAGAGACACCACTGCTTGCACTCTGGGTTCCGCCACTGGCTGAAGAGCCTAACTGCTGATCTGGAACATCCAACAAGACAGCCAGTTGTAAGTACCATACAACCAAATCCTATTTATTTCAGCTATACTATCAGATTCCCCACTAGGCACAGCAATATATCTACTCTCCAGAAACTCAATCCCAAATTCAGTAATTAGCTAACAGCAGAAGCTACACAGACTCAACATAGATAGCTATGAAGCTTCATTGTACACAAAAAGGAAGTTCATCCATCCATCCATCCATCCTGGAGTCACAGTCATCTGGTCCAGGTTTACTTAACATTTCTATCTGACTTGAGAATTGTTGAATCCCACTTTGCTAGCGGAAGCCCTTCCCTGTGCTTTCATAAAGCATTTTTAATATAGATGTCTTTCAGATAATGCAGTTTGGCTAGAGAAACATAATTTACTCTTGTAATACCCAGTTACATGTCACCACATTTAGTATGTTACTTTTCTTTTGTGTAATACTAACTGGCATTATTTGTGGCTCGCAAAATAGCTCCTTGAGGTATAAGTAGCAGTTTTCCTTTCCCAGATGGATTCTTGCTATTTGTAGTAAGGTACAATTTTGTGCCAGGAGGTAGGTTTGCCAAATTGGCTAAATTAGTGGCTGGTAATTGCAATGTTGCCATTACTAGAAGGAAAAGGAGAAACACAAAGAATTTATCAAGATTTTCAGAGACCAGCCTCTTGCAACAAACACATTAAGTTCTGGAGCAGAATTCTTCCAAAATGCTTCCAACTTTCATCTCGACTACAGCTATGTAATATTTATGTTTGGATTCTTTTAACTTTTTATTACTGGATTTTATTCTATTTTGTATTCATTTGATTGAAAATTGAGTTTTGGTAAAAAATGAAAGGTGATATATACTCACTAGGGATATGAGAGCCATACCCTTTTTGTTGAGAGATTTCAGTCCCTAATTAGATGCAGAAAAATGAGAGTCCAGCTGCTATAATTCAGTACAGCACATACAGGGGAAAGGCTTTAAGACAGGTTGTAAATGATAGGGAAAGAATAAATTTCAAGGCATTTCCTTCTGCAAACAGAAAACTTAGGAAACTGGGATGAAAATAAGCAGAATTGACTGAAGACAAGGAGAGTTACAAAAAGAAAGACTAAATGAAATCATACAAGGAAGAGCAATATATTTGTACTGGATAGAAGAGAGACCAAGAATTGAACAGTTTATTAGGGCACAACTATGGTAAAACGAACCAAAACCAAAAAAAATCTGGATACAAAGTCAGCTAACAGCATCTCTACATCAGCAGAACACACCACTGGAGAAATGGATTCCCTTCTCTGTTCCACTCATCATGCCACCTGCCCTGAAATTTGTCTGAGAGTTGACAAATCTTCTGGAGATGATTTACTGTACATGGGGCAGAATAGCAAGGAGAAATTCCCTTGCATATATGCAAGTCAGCTTATGAGCCTTTAGATGTAGTCCATCATTTATATTTATTAGGTTTTCAACAGTAATCTTTAGCATGAGAGAACTACATGGTGATGATTCATTTGATGCATCCTATCCAGACCAGCTTTTCCAACCTGGTGTCCCCTAGAGGTGTTGAACTGAAACTTTATGAAACTATAGGCAACTCTGGGAGTTGGTATTCAATATATCTGGAGAACTTAAATTAGACATTAATTCTTAATACAGCTAGGGTCAATACCTGATAAGTACTTTGATGGGAGATCAAGAGGACATTCAGGGTTATAAGCTAGACTAGGAAGTTGAAAAAACATCCTGGAAGAAAGCAATGGCAAACCACATGTACATTTATGCCAAGAAAACTACATGGATTTATCTATAAAATCCCCAGGAGTTGAGCTTAACTTGAAGGAGACTTTTTTTTAACTCCTTAGTTCCATACCATCATGTTCGAAATTGCAAAAAGTAAACTCACTTTACCTGAACCTTGGGATCCAGTTTTTGGAACTCCTGTTGATGGAACCTGAGCTTTCGTTAAAGTCTGCACAGGCTGAGCAACAATGGTTCCTCCTCCACCACTCACAATAGCTTTGGCGACTCCTTGGGTTACAACTTGTTTTCCACCAACTGCCCTTGTGACTGAAGGGCTTGATTTTGCCACTAGTATTTGTCCTCCACCAAGGGCAACAGCTTGCTTGACTGATGGTGGTAAAGCAGACCCAACTGGAACACTAATGATCTACAGAGGGGAAAAATAAAACTAAACACAACATAAACATATACACAGAGCTTATGTGGTAACATCAAGCTGAATAAAAGTAATATTCTGTCACAGAAGCTGGATCTGAATTGGAAGTTGTGTGGAACTGAGGCAAAACGACTCATTCAGGACGATTATGCCTATTTAGAAAAGAACTCTCTGGTGCCAGTTATGTACTAATTCTATTGCACAGATATCTAGCAGCCCCAAACAGTTAACTTCTAAAATACAGAAGGGTCTTTGCAGATGGTTTAGATAAAGAAAAGGACATTTTATTTATGCATTTCTATATAGTCATATTTATCCTAGAGCACTTCATTTTAATGGTTTTATTAAAATAATAATAATAATAATACAATTGCTGAGAAAAAACGTAAAAACAATTAAAATAATCCAATACAACAATATAGAAAGACACTAGATGATTCCTTCCAATGTTTAAAATACATGTAATTTTCCTCATTAGAATGAGCTTAATAAAAATGCTGTGAGATCAGAGATATCTTAATTCAGCATGTAAAAGATAAAAGACACACCAGTGAGTGTCTCTGGGGACTAAGCTCCATAACTGATAAAAAAGCTGTCTCCTTTGTCACCATTAACTTGATCTCAGTTGATGCTGATATTCCAAGAAGCATTTTAGTGGAAAATCTCAATTCTGGGAAGGTGGGTTTGTAAAAATATGGCCCTTAAGATAAATGGCTTTCAAATTATTTTGAAGATAAAAAGATCACCATGAAAAGATTAGGGGATTAACCAGAAACCAGTGCGTATCTCTTAAAACTGTTGATACAGTGTGTTAACATCTAGTTTCCTTGGACTTTGCAAGCCCAGGAAAAGATGCGGCTTCTTTAACGAAGTTCTAACAACTACATGATACATGTGAAAGAATATAAGCAAGGAAAGGAGAAAAGAGAAAATATTACTCAAAGAGAAACAATTTGGAATTAAAGATGGGCCTGGTATACAAACAGTTGAAGGCCATGATAAAGAAGTAATATGCAATTATTTTTCCTCAAATTGATAATGTTGTAATCTGAACAACAAAATATATATTTGAGAGGTATTCCTATCCATTTGAAGCTTCTGGTACTACCCAGCTATGTCAAAAGAACAAGAGCATGGAGTAAAGCAATGGAGCTGTAGTTAATATAAAACCGCTAGAGTGAAAAGGAAGCAAAAATTGAGCACCTTTGATGAAGTGGATCCCTCTCCTGTGCTCACAATCTGTTTCTGGGGTGACAAGGCAATCACATGGCTCCCTTTCACAGTCACGTACTGTTGCACTGAGGTCTGAGAGGCCGTTCCGGTTGATGCCACTGGAGAATGTTGGGGCAATTCTCCAGGCTCTTGCTTTATTATCACCTTCAAATAAATCAAATGGAAATTAAGATTTTGTGGAGCAATCCTTACCTTTCAAATGAAGGGTTAAGGAGCAGTCTAGTGCTCCCTACCGTAATGCCCATAGAAAGCGCTACAGATCTGTTTTCCACCAGCAAGAGATCTGTTTCCCACCAACTTTGAATCCACTGGATCCTTGGTCTCTTAATTTATTGAGAGATTCAGGGATCAGTTCATCTTCTATGTTGGCCTAGAGGTGATAAAACTAATCCCCTCCCCCAACTGGAGCATAAAGGAATAAAAGCAAGAAAAGGGGAAATCTGCTCAAACATCACACAGATGCACACAATTTTTGTATGGCTGATGTAACTCAATTTCCCATTTAAAACTGCACTCTTTTCTTTTGTAAGAAATCAAGTGGCTCCTGACTCAACACAAATTCAGTGTTTTGAATTTACATAACTGTGCTTTTAAAATCCACTCTTTATTCAGTGGTTACGAAGAAAAAAAAAACCCCTACAACAACAGCAACAACAAAAACACTATAAAACAACTTTTGAGAGAAGTTACAATAACTAATGTATTGGTTCAAAAAAATCCAGAGTACCCTGTTTTACAAAGAAGCAAGAGTCACATTGAAGCAATACAGCAATAAAAGAGAAAGCATCTTTCAAGGTTGGCCAGAAAAACTGGTAAAAAATATGAACCTCCACAAAAATTGCTAGAATACATACTAAACTGTTAATATCAGTTGTAGGTGATAGACAAATGGTCCATCACCTACAACTGTAAATTTTTTTTAAAAATCTCAAATTATTTTTACCTAGTATACATCACAGATATTGTGATATAAAATCATTGTTTTTCATTACTTGAATGACTCCACCAAATGCGGAAGAGTCTCTTTTCTGTACTACTGTTTCGCTTGCAAATTTCCCTTAGGTCTCTGGTTGGCTTTAGGAAGAATCCTGCTT
This sequence comes from Candoia aspera, assembly GCF_035149785.1. Classification (NCBI taxonomy): domain Eukaryota; kingdom Metazoa; phylum Chordata; class Lepidosauria; order Squamata; family Candoiidae; genus Candoia; species Candoia aspera. Next base: position 45,482,317 of record NC_086158.1, on the reverse strand, counting down.
CCTATAGAAAGATTATTGTTATTACAATGCTCCTTCTGTTATGCCTGGCTCTCAGAACAAATTCACTGGCCTAGTCAATGAATGTACCAGTGGTCTGTAATAAATGTAGAATTAATCTTGATATAACCTCTAAAAACCAATATTCATATATGCACTTAAATTTACAAATGCTTCAGCCAGTGTACCTGAAGATATACTATGAGAAAACAAAGGGAGAAAGCAATGAAGGAAAAAACCCACCATTGCCTGGGTAGAAAGGTACAGGAAATGGTGTACACGTAGCCCTTGCTTAACGACTGTTCATTTAGCAACCATCTGGAGTTATGATGGCACTGAAAAAACTGACTTATGACTGTTCCTCACACTTATGACTGTCGCAGCATCCCTGCAGTCACGTGCTTGTGATTCGAGTGCTTGGCAACCATTGTGCATTTATGATGGTCGCAGCATCCCACAGTCACATGATCGCCATTTCTGACCTTCCCAGCTGGGTTCCAGTAAGTGAAATCAATAGGGAACTGCGTGATTCGCTTAACGATCATGTGGTTCACTGAACAATGATGTAATTCGCTGAACGACTGCTGCAAAAATGTTTGTAAAATCAGATCTGGATTCGCTTAAGGACCGCATCGCTTAGTGACCTAACTTCTGGTCCCAACTGTGGTTGTTAAGTGAGGACTATGTGTATGTTTGTATGTAATGCCAGAACCCGAAGGAATGAGTAATAAGAAAGGCTGTCAAGCAACAAACTCAGAATGCTTTATGGTAACCCTCTTTGTGAAACAGAACTGTACCATGCACAGTAAAGAGAATAATACCTTTGTAAATGTTCCGGGTGCTCCTGTCACAGATTTAGGGCTTTGTACCTTGGAGTGACTCCCAATTGGACAAAGAGGTGGCATGGCTGCAAAAAGTGAGTCCTCTTGCTAGAATGAATATACACAGCACATTGTTAAGCTAACTATGCACCCATTGCTTTTTTAAGCATCAGATTTCATTTCAAACAGTAGACTTATCTATGGTAAAAAACCATACAATCTAACTTTCATTTAGGGTCCAGAGAACAGTAAAGCAGGAGACTGCAATCATTTGCAGGCTGATGGATATTCTTGGTTATTAAGTAGCCTTCTGCTGGTGAGGTTAGAAAAAAACTTAAAGGTAACTGTTAATAGATGAAATATAATTAAAGTGATTTGTTTATATTTAACCTTTTTATCTCCTGTGAAAGTGAAAATGACAATTGGAAAGACACCAGGGGCTTTACTGAAGGCTTTTGTGGGTACGTGCGTGACTCTTGGACCTCAACTTGCATGCTTTGGTAATAAAGGAATTACCTGCATTAGTTGTAACTATTTTAATTTTCTATTAAACACAGGTAATCCCTTTGTTTTCAATTATGGTAAAATGCTCACTGCACTAAACTGATCTAGTTTAGGTTGACTGATTGGCAGAAGGCAATGGTAAACAGTCAGACTAGCAGGTGACCACACTGCCATTATACACCTTTCCTTCACTGGAAAAAGGCTTTTCACTCCTGCTTTACATAGTAAATACATCTACATGTCAAAAGTTGAGTAGGTGGAAATAAACCTCTTTTATACATTTAATGTTATAAGGAACATAGCAGAGAAATTAGATATTACCTCTTCTTAAGGCAACCTAATAATAAACATTTTTGTACTTCACTATGAAGTGATAAAACCTATCATTCAAAAGCACCTGATTCTTCTAGAAATTTATCACCCTGAAGAATTGTTGACATTTATTTGAAACTATCCAGCTCAGCATCTTGAAGATTTCTTTCCCAGCCCTAAAGTAGCAACACCATTCTTCCTAGAACTTGTTTGCTGCCACTACTGGCTAGATTCTCAATCTGCATTTGTTCTTTGGGTTGCCTTGTGTTAACACTGGTCTGACAAGGGTAGCTATGAAAATGTCAACCTTTCTGATTGCAAAACAAGTGCCAAACAGGGGTTCCATATAAATGACACAACTTCTGATTTTGCAGAAGATATCACCTTGGATTAAGGGTAGGTACCTATCATGCTATTCCCTGTCAGAGTAAATACCCTGTGCAAACCACATACAAGGAATACTATAGTATGCAAAAGAAAATATGAGGAGATAAGAGAAAGGAAAGGAAAATCTAACAAAATCTAGATTATACCAACCCCACTCACTTTATTTCTCCATACCCTTTTATCCTTGCAAACCATCCTTGTTTCTACCACTTCCATACATTGATTCATACATAATCTTTTGTTCTTTAAAATTTTGCCTCTCTCTTTTTCATGATCTCATCAATTCTACCCAGCCACAAATTTCTTGGTTTTCCCCTTTTTCTCCACCTGTTTTGCAAGTCAGTTCTCTTTAATTCTCTCTGTACTACTGAACAATCTCAATCTACTTCTTTGTACTGGTTAGTTACATTCGTAGTCAGTCCATATTCATTCAATACTCATTCATTTTTAATCCTCTTTTTGTTTTACCACCAATACTTCTAAGTAACCAATTCCCATTGTAACCTCCTTTTATGTTTCACCTGACATACTCAACTGTTACTTACTTACTTATTTATTTTCTATCCCGCCTTTATTCTTTTTATAAATAATTTAAGGCAGCAAACTTACCAAATACTCTTCCTCCTCCTATTTTCCCCACAACAACCACCCTGTGAGATGAGTTGGGCTGAGAGAGAGTGTCTGGGCCAAAGTCACCCAGCTGGCTTTCATGCCTAAGGTGGGACTAGGACTCTCAAACTCCTGGTTTCTAGCTCGTTGCCTTAACCACTAGACCAACGTAGGCAAAAAGATACTCTTGTAGAAAAACACGTATTGCTCACTACTTTTCTGTCAATATCTGTATGTCTTAACATTTCCCCATCCATTTCCCATCTTCAGTAAGCATACAATCAAGGTAGCCACGTTCATTCACTTGATCTATTTTTTTTTTACATCTGTTCCATTTTTCCTGTTCAACACAGCTATCTGTGTAACTGGTAACATGAATTTTCAGATCCATACTTCTTATTACCTCAAACATCCCCATCTAATAATTTGCTGCACATCATTCAACAACACACCATTGCCTGCATACAAAAATACAAGAATATTCATGTTCCGAATCAACAGCCCTCTAATGTCACTGTAAACATGAGCTATGGTTATACTTGTGATAGACTAGTCAAAATATGCCAAAACATCAGTGACTTTAGTATCAGCATGGAATTCTGCATGTGGCATGGCTACAGCTAAGGCTTCTACTCTATATCTTATGTCAAATAAAGCCCTGAACAAAAAATGGATTAAAAATACTAAGCCTGCTAGATAAGATGATTTTTGAATGTGGAGCATCATGCAACTATAAATATGATTTCTTGTACAACAAGTCATCTGTAACTATTTATTTATCTTGGTTTTTCTGGACAATATAGTAAGAATATTCTACCACCCTTATAAGACATACATTAGATCTGTAATTTTGTTGTATTATCTGTGAGTCAACTCTCCTGAATTAATCAGCTTTTACTAAAAAGTAATGATGCCTAGAGCTATGTGGCAAATCTGATTTTGGTTTCAATAAACCGCACTGAAAAATAATAACAGTAACAGCAATCTATGCGGTCACTAACAGCTGACACTGATTTCATCATCACCATCACCATCACCATCGTCCAGTAATGACAAAAGCCCAAATACTTTGGCTGAGCATTAGAAGCAACCCATTATGTACAGTTTGGGTGGGAGAACCCATGGCACACAGTGAGAAAGGTGCTGGAATCATTTAAAAGAGGAGCCAGCATGGTGTAATAAGACATGATTTATTTATTTATTTATTATTCAAATTTCTATCACCGCCCATCTCCCCCCAAAAAGGGGGACCCTGGGAGGTTTACAATAAAATGATAGAGATACTATTTAACTAGAATTATGAACTTCAATAAGATATTACACACATGGCTGCAGGAGCATGTCCCCTGTTAAAGAGATGTAAGAAAGCAAAGATGGAATAAGTTGCATTCGGATTTACAGGAACTTATTAAAAGAATAGGAAAGTTAGCCAACGGCTATACCTTGACTGTAGAGGATACAAAACTGCTTCCATGGATTTTTGAGACTGGAGAACCTGTCCCATGAGAGGACTGGGAAACACTTGTAATCTTACTTGCAGGGCTACCTATATTTATGGGAAATACAGCAGACGTCAGTATAACACACATTCTGCCATTCTGATGCAAGATGCATTCATGTTAGTGAGGACCACGTTACAGCTCCCATAACTGGGTATCCTCTGCCTACGTTGGGACTACAGCTTCCAGCCAAGCCAACTCTGAAATTCTGGAAATTGCAGGATTTCTAGCATGGTGAAGGCTGGCTGGCATTATCAATAACATGGACATAGTTTACAGACAGAAGGTCATTTAGTGCCCTCCATATAGCACAGAGGAGAGGTGATCATTCATCAGTCAACTTCTTAAACTCAATACTGGAAAATTTGGGAGAAGGCATCAACTTCTTGCACATGTAAAGGATGCAGCTCTAGTGAAACTGCAGTGTTAATTCCATCAGAACCAAGCAAAATGACAGAAAGCTCTCAGTTACTCTTTAAAACTAGCATTAATCAAGTTCTAGGTAAGAACTTGATTAATTCTAGGTAAGGGACGCGGTGGCGCTGCGGGTTAAACCGCTGAGCTGCTGATCGGAAGGTCGGCGGTTCGAAACCACGCAGCGGGGTGAGCTCCCGTTGTTAATCCCAGCTCCTGCTCACCTAGCAGTTCGAAAACATGCAAATGTGAGTAGATCAATAGGTACCGCTTCGGCGGGAAGGTAACGGCGTTCCGAGTCGTCATGCTGGCCACATGACCCGGAAGTGTCTATGACAACGCCGGCTCCAAGGCTTAGAAACGGAGATGAGCACCGCCCCCTAGAGTCGGATTCGACTGGACTTTACGTCAAGGGAAACCTTTACCTTTACTAGGTAAGAAGGGTCACCACTCCCTTCTGTAGGCTGCTTTATATGTTATGCTATAAAACTACCCAGTACAAACAGATATACAGGGGAATTACTTTTATGAAAAAAGTGCTTGAATTGACATTATAGCAACATGAAAATAATCTAGGGTGATTATCGTAGGAAGTTTTCAATCAATATATTAACAGTCAAAGGATGAACATTCAAGCAAAACAAACACAAACCTAAGACAAAACAAAACATAGACTGTAAAGTGTATTTTGTTTCAAACCTGAAGCACACTGTGTTGTGGAAATTATGTCAAACCAGACTGTGATTCGTCAGAACCAAAACATGGAACCTTTTGTTCCAGATTTCAGTTGAAACAAAATCTGGAGGAAACCTATGGAGTGAGTAAGGCAAGGCTGGTGTTGTTTACCCCACTCTCTCTCTCTTCCTCTGCATGACTTGTATGCTGGCCCACCAAGTGAATTTCCCAGCACCTTCCCTTTCTGATCACATGATGCCAAAAACACTGGCAGTGGCCACAATTATGGAGTGGCAGGAAGAGGAAAGTGCTGGAAAGACTGTGAGGGGCAGGGCGAGGGGAGAACAGGCAAGTCAGTTCAAAGTGCTATGCTTTATGCCAAGGACATCAGGAGCGATTACCCAATCACCCACCCACTTGATCTTTCCAGCATTCCTCTTAGCTGTTGCTGATTCTTGGTTTTTTCCTGCTCTCCCACCCTCCCAAACCCAGAAAAGTTTCCTTCTGGATTGAAACATTGTTTCTCTGGATGTAGATGAAACATTCAGTTCAGACTTAGAGCATTCAGATCTGCACAACATTTTGCATATCCCTAAAAAAACCCCAAAATATTCACTTGGCAAACGTAACTTATTATTGACTTGAAATCCAACTGATCAATGGGAATAGATGTGAATAAAGCTGTCATGGAGCTAATGATACAGTCATGTAAGTTTCTAAGAAAAAGTATGTAAGAAAACAAAATACATTAAAAAATAGAAGAATAGCTTCCCTTACTCTCCAGCAGAAATAAAGAATGAAGGACACACATCTCTGTTAAACTTGCTGCGAAAGAGATTCATTTGGTATTTTGCCTGCTGAACAAGTTGACTGGCATTAGCAAGGAAGAGAAAATGAGACTATACTAACACACCTGCATTTGTGATTGATACTCCAACTGGCTGGCCAGGCTTGTCCACAATAACATAAGGGTTGCTAACTACAGGGGTCCCAGCCCCTTGTTTCATGTGCACTGGAGTGGACGTTGGGGTACGAGGTAGTGGAGAAGGGCTTGGGGTTGATATTGGAGAACCTAAGAAAAGGCGTTTCAATTATATGCAAGACAGATACACCTAAGTTGCAATAAATAAATAGCAAATATAGCAATTCAAAGATGGAGCTGATTCAACATTATTTCAACTAACAGAAACTAGTCCTGAAAATCAGACTTTTACCATGTTTCTTCCTGAAACATGCTCCCCTAATTACAGGGGGATATACCATCCAAAGATATGTTTTATTCATCAGGACAAGTATAGTGAACCTTGGGAGGCTTCTTCCAAGCTAGGCCTTTTTGCCTTCTTTACACTTAGCTCCTGTGTTTTCATTGTTTCTTACCACTTTGTCCTTAGTAAGGAAATTCCTAATAAATAAGAATATTTCCCATCTGCAAGACCTGGTTTCAGTAAAGTAAAAGCAAACCTACCTCACAGATGGTGTGTCTGTGTGTGAGTCAGAGAGACAGGGAGGGAGGGAGGGAGGGAGGGAGGGAGAAAAAAAAGCAGTGTCCACTAAAATAGCACCATCTATTGCAGCAGAGTTTATTTCAGTGGCTTATTTGCCACTGTTGCCCCGTCCCCAAAATAAAAATAACGTTGTCAATACAACTTATTCTTACTAGATGTAAACATAATAGGGCCAAGCAAAACATCTGAAAAAGGCATTTCAGAAAGTGCATTGTCATGAATAAAGTACATCTCCTTGAAGGATTAAAGAAGCCCTATCCTCTAGAACAGCATTTCTCAACTGTGGCAATTTTTAAGATGTGTGGCTGGGGAATTCTGGGAGTTGAAGTCCACACATCTTAAAGTCGCTGAGGTTGAGAAACACAGCTCTAGAAGGATTAATCCTGCTAGTCTGAAGGCTGTCCCCACTTGCCTATGCATGTAGGTATAGTCTGGAACTGCAAGCAAAGCAAAGGCACTGGGGTATGCACCCATATACTCAGTCCCCTGGGGAGAGCAGCTGTACAATCCTTCTAAAGGATGCCACTGCTTTAAAGAGTGATGCATGCAAACATGCTTTGTGGAACACTGATTTCAAATGCTTTGCAGAGTCTTACTGTGTTAAAATATCCCCCATATAATTCATACCTGATACAATCTTGCAGCTCATGGTGATAGGCTGGAAAGACTTGCCTGGAGATTCAGCAGGGCTTGGGATTTGACCCTGAGGCACTATTTTGCAACTGGCTGAAATTGGCTGAAAAGCTGAGTTGCTGTGGGAGCCAAAAGCAACTTTCTGACTTGTGAGCTTAGTGGGAGTCCGCTCTAATGATGATGGCAGGGAATAAAAGGTTGTATGCCTTTCAGCTTCAGCACTGAGCCCTGGTGTGGAAATATAAAGGGAGACAGAAGAAGAAAAGAGTGCAATTTTTTCTTGATAAATCTATCAATTTAAATAGAATAACGAAAAAAGCTTCATTCTGCTGAAAGCCTCTTGGATACTCAAAATAAATCATTCATTCCAAAATAACAAGAGTTTTCCTACTTAAAAGTACAGGATTTGAGTTTAATTCTATCCTTTCATTGCCACTGACACTGCTTATAATCAGGGACAAATTTTCCCTGAGAGAAAAAGATCTCCAATCACACAGAGGTTCCTAGTTATGTTCAAGCAAGCACGAGGATAATCCCAGCTCAGACAGAAAGGCACATATAAACACACCTTTACCTTTTTCAAGAGAAGCTTCTGGGACAGATTCATGCACTTGTTTTATCGGTGAAGATGCTTTCATAGGTGCTGGCATTTTTAATGGCAAATGCAATGAGTTGGGGGCATCAGAAAGATCAGAATCTGATGACTGGTATTCTTCTTTAAGAGAATGCCGATGCAACTCAACATCCACAACCTTTTCAAAAAAGAAGGAAAACTACTGTCAGGCAACTGACAATTTTATTATAGTTTTTTTTTAAGTCAGTTATATTCAAAGAGCTTCATAACACACTTCAGTATTAAGGACATGTGATTCTGGGCCCTCTGTATCCATCAATATTTCAGAGAATTCAATCCAAGTGCTGAACAAGGAGTTAAGTGCCTGGAGAGTTGTGACTTACTGCTGAACCCTGGTGTGAACCTGTAATAGTATGTGGGAATGACCTCGGGAGACAGGACGGAGAGCCGCAAACTGGTGAGCCAACATGTAAAAGATATCTCAGCCACAGAAGGAGAGGGGTTGTGGGAAGCATTTCAGAAGGGACCCTCCCTAGTTTTCCAGAGAGTAAAAGAAAAGGAGGGGAGGAATACTTTCAGTCTTGCAAGATTCTGTTAATCTAACCTTACAGTAAAGATAGTTAGCATTCATTGTTGTGTTTCTTGCCTGGACTACCTTAAAGAGCTAACAGAACCTGAAAATGCAGCATACTCAGAAGAGTATAGGGGAAAGTACACATTGTCTCAGATTTTCAGGTTTGTTTCTCAGAACCATCTTCAAATGATCTGAGTGGTGTGTCCTATATTTTCTACCCACAGGAAAAAAATCCATCAGTATTCTGCAATATTGGTTCAGGTTACCAAGTTTTCATTTGTTGAAACTTTTAGATTAGGCGCAGACAATAGATAGCCCTTCAGATGGCGAAGCTTTCAACAATTGTCACTGTTGGCTATGCTGGCCAGTACAATGGATTTGCTGTCCAATAACCCATGGAGGCCACACTGCTCACTCAGATTACAAAAACTTTATACTCAAGCAAAATGTATACAATTTATCAATGGGGGGCACCATTCATATTTGTTTGTGACCTATCCAAGCACCTATCACTAATAACACACAAGTTCAGTAGACTGTATACTTTGGCATGGTTGATGTTTGAAAGATATTTATTGTGGATACTTTAAAAAAAATCAAGAAAGTCTCTCATTTTTCCAATCAACAATTTTACAAAGTTAAAAAAAATAAAAACAAAGACATACCGTTTCAGCGCCTAGTGTCTGTAGACCAGTGTATGTTCTATCCAACTGTATTAAAAAAAAAAAATGCTTTTGACACAAACATCTACTAAACCATTCCAATACATACAAACCTTGATGCTTCTTCACCAAACTCGAATTATGAAAAAAGCTGTATTATTTTATTTTTAATATTTTTAAACAAATATTTATCAGGAATAATTTAAAAACTAGTGTATTTTTTTCAAAATAAATCAGCATCCTGATATCAAATATTCTATTTCTCTATCTCTCAATCACTGAGTGACCTGGACTGTCCTCAGCATTTCAGTATTCCAAAAATGTTGGCCAGTTTTAATCTACTTTGAATTTATGTATTTGTTCTTTCCAAGTATTTTGTCTTTGTTCTATTTTCACTGGTTATGCAAAAAAGGATGCACTGACTTGAGTTAATGTCTTCCAAATTATACTGGGATAATGGAATCTTACAATGCAGTATAAAAGATGAATTCAAACTACATGAAATGAAGCATTTAAAAAAAAAGTGTAATTAATTAGTATCACAATGAGAGGCCACTAATGGAGAAATGTTCCTAGCAGCCCATAGAACTGCTCAGCATTTCCATTATGTGCCTCTGATTTGCAGGTGATACAACACCAGGAAAAACTCCAAGCACTACAGGAAGGCAGGATTAATATGCACAATGACCTTCACCATAATTTCAAGCTGTGGAGGAGCAAGAGAGATGGTGACATTTAGTAAACAGCTTTATGGATGGCAGTAAATCTTAAATCTCCAAAGAGGGCAAAAGAAGTACAAGATGCTTTTTTAACCAAGGACATTTTCTGCCCCAAAAGGCTCACCAAGAGAAAACGGTATTATGTAAAAGTAAAATAGTTTGACTACAGAGCTACAAGGAAAACATGTATGCGTTTTAAAATCTTCTATACACTGACTGCTGTTCTCAATAGGAGGGACACTAATGAGTATTTATTAATGCCCAGCGTCAGCTCATTTTGGATTGATGAGATAGTTATGCATTCAAAACATTTGCATGCTGCTTTATTAAAAGCTTTTAACAATATTTTAAGCAGTTTACCATCAAATCTAAAAGTCATAATAAGACAACAGTGTTAAAACAGAAAACACAAGGCATACCCGTTAATGTGGCTATGAGAGGAAAAATAATTACAATTATCTCAAGGCTTGGATGACAAGATATTGTTTTCAACAGGTGCCAAAGCAATGTAGTGCGTGAAAGCTAGTTCTTACACGGTCAAGCACAAACAGCCTAATAGCAGACCTGTTCATTGCTAAAACAGGAGACAGATAGGGAATGGGCCTCCTGCTCAAACAAGAGGTACATCTAGCCCACTGCATTGTTCAGACAGGAGAAGAGGCACAAGAATTTGAACCCTGATTTCACTATAAATAGGGCTTGTGTTTGATACACTGCAGTTGCTGGAATTCTTTTGTAATGACTTCATAGCTTTTCTACAATAAACTTACTTTATTTGACCTTTTGTAAGGTTAGAAATTTATTCCTGAAATGGTTCCCTTGGCAGCTGAGGGAAGCCTGACGAACAAAAAGCACCCCCTGAGCATTAGGGAAGAGAACATTCCAAAAAGTAAATACCACCACTGAGAGATCCCATCCTCAAAAGATTGCAAGATGACAGTCTATAATTCATGGCAGTCTCAACAGGGCCTCCCTGGATGATTCCCTTTTTATATGGGGAGGGGGAAGATTCTTGGATCTGACAGAAACAATTCTTATGTTATGCTTTAATTTATGCATTAACAACCATTACAGGCACAGATGTTTTAAAAACCTGAATATTTTAAAAATTTCTGAATTCTCCCAATATTTCAGCATTTCTGTCTGAAATTTCAGGCAATCTCTTGAATTTTTTTAAAGCTTATTAATTTAAAAATTAATGTAATTTAAGTAATTTTGGGTGTTCCATGCTATCTGGTGGTACTTTGTTTTTAATTGTAAGTACTGTGCTGCTGTCCTCTGCGCTAACCTCTTAGCCAGAAACACATTTAACATGATTTGAAGCTCCATGTGCTCATACAGATATCCCCGATGTATAGAATGTCTGTTTCCTTTGCGTACAGTGGCCATACGTCCTTTATTATAAAGGACAGTCCTTTATTTCAGAAAGCTGTCCTTTAGATTTAGTTAATTATTTATTTTCTTGGTTCTACTCTTGAATTTTCCTTTGTAAAGCAAAATTATAAACATAAGCAATTAATTTTTTTTATCCTTATGAACCTCTTTCAGATTTGTCCTTTATTTTTTCCAAGAAAATATGGTTACTGTACCTTTGCATGTGTAACAGATCAACATGGAAAAACAACAACAGAATTCTGTTAAATTTCAAATGTCTTTCATACACATTGTTTGTTGTGTGCAACCTTATAAAACACAAAACCAGACTGCCTATTTCCATCACAAAAAGTGTACAAAAAAGATGTGAGATAAAACTAGGCATTATATCATGGAACACTACAGTATTACCTTTAGATGGTGTATGATGTCAATCCTTTTGTTTCGGCTGTCCTTAAAGTGAATTTGAACCCGCACTGGAAACTCTCCCCAGCCCCGCCTTGTCAGGTGGAAAGGAGGCTCTCTACAAATATGGACATTGGAGGCTTCAGTTACTTCTTCTAACAAAATGTTCAATTATAAAGAACAGAAAACGAAAGAAAGACACCAAGAAATATTTGAGTCTGGGAATGGGGGGAATGAAAATGTCATACCAGTTGAAAAAAACTAACTAAATAAAATGAAATCCTTCTATCCAGGAAATGCTGCACCTGAGAAACCAGAAGAAGCTGACAGAAGAGTATTCCAAGCTACTGAGTCCACTTGGGGATGCAGTGCCACTAGTAATGTTGGATCAAGGAGCACCACGAAGTGGTGCACCTTCTACTTCAAGGAGCAATGCTATCCAGAACATTACCAACAGATACTAGTGATGAGGAAGTTACAGAAAATGCACTGAGCTTTTGAAAACAAATCATTCAGATGTTTTCAGTGAAATCTCTGTTACCTGACTTCAACAAGATCATTAGGTTTATAGCTGGGATGAAGGAAGAACCAGACTTTCTTAACAAAGTGATCAATGCTTGGCTCTCGTCGGGAACCTCTTACATACACCATCCATTTATGAGTGGATTGGTCATTCTCTTCTCTCTTATCAGGAGGAATGTATCTGGCAGACAGGGAAAAAAGCACCAAAAATTAATTCTACTCCATCACTAATTAATTAAACAATCCTAAATCCTGGAAATAAAAGCTGTTATGGTTCTCTCTCTTCATGATAAAGAAGAATGTCTCTTCAGGAAGCCCCTTCATTGAGCCTGTTTTGTCACTGCTTTAATACTGGTAGTGGAAAGAGAAGGGCACATCAGGGGAATCCTTGCTTTTACAGAAGGGAATGCCCTCCCTCTCCCTCACCTGCAAGGAAAAAAAAACACATGCTAGTCTTGGAACTGTTGCAGGGGTTTTTCCCAGTGGGAGAAAAAATAAAAAATGACATCAGAAATTAAAAGGAGGGAGAGAGATTATACTGCAGGTGCAATCACGTCCTTTTTAGAAAGACAACTAACAAATAGGATACATATAAACATACTTATCATGTGGCCAAACAAACTTCTTCCACCATCCTTTCTTTCTGAGTGCTGGGCAGTACTGGTTACAGCTATCTATTATGCCTTCAAGAAGCATCACCCAGCCAATTCTCTGATACAGGTTGGGAGGGGAAAGGTGCCTAGTGCAACTCTAAGCCTCATTATTTATCTGTACAGTCCCATTGGCTGTTCTTGCTGGGGATGTCACATGAGGCAATGGTGAGACATGATATATCTCCATCCAGTTACTTGACTTAATATACAGTTGTAATCAAAATTATTCAACCCCCATTGCAAATCAGGTTGTCAAAATGTACAGACTTTCAGCTGTTTGCAATGAAAAAATCAAACAAAAGCAATTGAAATAGCAATTGAAATGAAACCACGAATGCTTCAAGTGATGTCCCCAAATTCAACTGAAAATGCAACTTATAATGACTTCTCCAGTCTCAAAATTATTCAACCCCCTGAATAGAATCCGTCACAACAGCGCACATACAGTATGCAAAACAGGTGTTGTCTCAAGCACACCTGATGCAACTAATTAAGGGCTTCATTAGTTGCACCAGGTGTGCTTGAGCTGGAACACATGAAATACCTGAACTGGTTAGGGATTTGTTGAGTGTCATATTTGACTGCATGTTAGAAATACAGTATGGCTAAGTCAAAAGAATGGTCCAAAAAGGTAAGAGAAGAGATCATTGCCCTTCACAAAACAAGGAACAGGATACAAAAAGATAGTGAAGGCACTGAATGTTCTTAGAAACACCGTTGGAAGCATAGTTCGTAAGTTCAGAGTTAAAGGAACAGTGGTGACACTACCTGGATGGGGCAGAAAAAGGAAGCTGTCAATGGCTGCAACCAGATTTTTGAGAAGGGAGGTGGAGAGAAACCCTCGAGTGACTGCAAAAGACCTGCAGCAAGACTTGGTGGCAACAGGCACTGAGGTTTCAGTCAGCACAGTACGGCATGTACTAAACACAGACGGTTTCCATGCCAGAACTCCAAGACATACACCACTACTGAACCAAAAGCACAAGAAAAGTTGGCTCCAATATGCTAAAAATCATATAAATAAGCCTCAGAAATTTTTGGATTCTGTTCTATGGAGCAATGAAACAAAACTGGAACTTTTCGGCCCGATGGATCAGTGGTATGCCTGGAGGAAGAAGAATGAAGCATACGCTGAAAAGAACACTCTGCCTACAGTTAAGCATGGTGGTGGCTCGGTGATGCTCTGGGGCTGCTTTGCATCTTCTGGCGCTGGAAACCTGCAGCGTGTGCATGGCAAGATGGATTCATTGAAGTATCAGGAAATCCTAGGAGAAAATGTCATGCCATCTGTAAGGGAGCAGAAGCTTGGGTGTCATTGGACCTTCCAGCAGGACAATGATCCCAAGTATACCTCAAATTCCACTAAGGCTTGGATGCAGAAGTAGTCCTGGAAGATTCTACAGTGGCCATCAGAGTCACCTGACTTGAACCCCATAGAAAATCTCTGGTGGGATTTGAAGAAGGCGGTTGCAGCACACAAACCCAAGAATATTACTGAACTGGAGGCCATTGCTCATGAGGAATGGGCTAAGATTCCTCAGGAATGCTGCCAGAAGCTATGCATCTCATTTGCAGGTCATAACAACAAAAGGGTGCTCTACTAAGTACTGAAGATGCTTGCCATGAAGGGGTTGAATAATTTTGAGACTGGAGAAGTCATTATAAGTTGCATTTTCAGTTGAATTTGGGGACACCACTTGAAGCATTCATTGTGTTGAGCTATTTCAATTGCTTGATTTGTTCATTGCAAATAGCTGAAAGTCTGTACATTTTGACAATCAACCTGATTTGCAATGGGGGTTGAGTAATTTCAACTTCTTACAGTTCATTACAACTGTATGCCTCCTATAATGTTCACTGGGAAATGTCAGAACAGAGTATATATGGGGGCTGGAGGAGGAGTTAATAACAACCACAACTTAAGTACTCAGAGCACTTCCAACCAACATTATCCAAGCCAGTAGCTGCCCTCTGAGCTACTGTGAAAAAGAATAATATGGGTCGGTCTTGCCCTGAAATAACAGGGTTCTCCAATATTAATGCCTGAGATACAACTGGAACAGAATGCAAAGCACAGTTTGTTTACTAATTCCATTTTAGCACTGATGATGTTACCTAGTTGAGTAATGAAATGTCTGCAAGCAAACAACCAAGCTCAGAGAGCACCAAGAACACCCCTAATTCCATAGTTTGATCATCCCTCTTCTAATTTCAATCCACATTTTGATTCGATAGGAAAAAAGAAACAAAAACATACAAGATAAAAACTTCAGATACTTACTTGGAGACATTACCAACAACTATTGTTTTCTTTACAAATAATCGTGAATGCTCTTCATTTGAGAAACCAGCATTTCTCAGCCCTGCTTTGTAATCTCTTGAAACATCAGAAATGCCCTAAAGATGAAATGTTTAGAAATCCATATAAGGATGCTTAGGGAGAAAGATTTTTGATGGGGGTTGCAAGCATTTAAAGTAGGGGTGGGCAATCTTTGGCAATTAGCTTAAGTTTTATATAGCTCTTGAGTCAATTCCAAAATCCTCTGAAAGTCAGAGCTGCCTCTTTCTCTCCCAGCAGACTGAAGAGGAAAGAAAAAGAGGAAAAAAGGTTGCCAGTATGTGTGAGGGACAGATTTGGCCATTCTCACTTCTGGCACTTGACAGATACCCCTGAGAGAATATGAGCTTAACAACAACAAAGGGTTTCACCCATAAACTACAAAGAAAAATATGTGTAAACCTTCCTCCTGCTGAAATTATACCTCGCCTCACATAATCTCTAAATATAAAAATGGCATCCAATTCTTACAAAATACAGTAACAAGATTTGGTTTTGAGCATGTTACAATGTAAGCTGATAATATTTAAATACATGAATCTGGATAAAGTTGAAGTGTTCATGCTATTCTTATCTAAAACAATAAAGATGCTTTAAAGATACCTTACATTATATGACAAGGCAATTCGTGAAATCTCTCACTGAGTTTATACTAACCTTGGTCACTGTTAACTGTACATGCTATCAAAAGAACATGAACATGAGAGAGAGAATTCCAGAGGTTTTCAAACTTTTCCAGGCCACCAAATCTGTTAGTTTTAAAAAAGTTCCTGGAACCTCTGATCAAGAAGCAAAGTGACAAGTTGTTATAAGCACAAATGCCCCTGGCTGCATTTGAGTGAACTTTTTTTTGCTCTTAGTTTCTCACGGAACCCCATCAAGCTCTTGTGGAACAGTCTGAAAAACCCAGCTCCAGAGGTACAACCTGGGAGCTTGCAAGGAAAATATATTAATATGCTGCAATCTTTGGATAGAAAGAAGTCTGAACAAAGTGGAAAATTAAAGAGAAATGTACATTCAGCCACATTACAGCTTTTATTTCTCTGAATGCAAGCAGAGTTGAAGGGGCAAAGGGTTGAGATTAGAGAAACAGGGACAAATTCTTGAAACTCTGGAGTATATGATCCTACCTAAAAAAACTCTAGCCTAGCATTATTTAGGGAATATCAAAATGCAAAACTATTGAAGAGCCTGAAGTATCAACTTCTGGGAATGATTTATCTAATAATCAAATGAAGGAATAGTGTTAATATTGGAAAATTAAAACTGGCTTCCACTCTTCTATGGAAAATGGACCATGTTCATAGTTTAAAAATCCCAATCTCTTTCTGCTTGGGAGGTCTTAAAAACTGCATATATGGCATTATTCAGCTCTGTAATGCCATGAACCGTAAGTCAAAACTACAAACACTTCAAGAGTATTATAGTAGATCAGTATTCCTTAACTTGATACATCCATATTGCTGGGACTACAAATCCCAGATTTCCTTTTGGCCATGCTAGCTGGAAATTATGGGAGTTAAAGTCCTACATACTGAGATGGCACTAAGTAGGGGAAGGCTCATGTACATATGACTATGCCAATGGGAAATAGGTAGAAAATAAAAAGTTACTCTGTTCTTTACAGTGGTATTCATAGAGCTTTCAGTAAGGGAAACACAGTTCTATTTGCCAGGCTATTAAAAAGAACTTCTGTTTCTCCCAATTATTTTAACACATTGGTCTCATATCACCTGTCCAGTATTCTTGCGCAGACTCAAGTCAAGTTTGTTTGGCCCTCTCTCTTCCACATCCAGACTACCATTGTCTTTTCCCAACATGTATTCCATGTGCTGAGATGATTCACTCTCTGAATGGTTGACTGACAGGGTTTCTGAGCCCTGATTAGCAGGAGAGGATGATCGGGATGGAGATTCTAAAAATTTCTTGATGGTTGGATGGTTAAAAACCATAGAATCATAAGTCTTCATTCCCTGAAATAGAACAGCATTTATACTTGTTCAGGCTTGAAGATTTTTTTTAAAAAAATTAATCCCCTAAGATCAGCCACCTGCAACCTGATGCATAAGACATGCGTATGGATCTTACAGAGAGTTCCACTACTGGTTATATGTAAAAGCAGGCAGAACTGGAGGGAGAGTGTCTGTTTATTAAAAAAACTGAGAGTTAAAATTGTTGCTGATTTATTGCAAATCCTCTAGACACTGGGGATCAAGAACTACTTTCTGCCCAGTCCTGTTCTAACTGGCAGCTGCAATAAGAATCTCTGACTGTGGCTTTTCATAGTAAATGCTACTTGATCCTCTTAAAAAAGAGACACCAGACAGGAAACCAAGGACAAAGTGCATGGACATATATGTCTACCACTGAGCTATGACTTTTGTCTGAATAGCA
Source organism: Candoia aspera (assembly GCF_035149785.1). Taxonomy (NCBI): domain Eukaryota; kingdom Metazoa; phylum Chordata; class Lepidosauria; order Squamata; family Candoiidae; genus Candoia; species Candoia aspera. The sequence goes on along the minus strand of NC_086158.1, from coordinate 45,464,746 downwards.
AAATAAATAAAATCAGCTGACAATACTGCAGCACTTATAATAAGTAGCTCATTCATATAATTTTTGGAGGCTAACACAGAATACTAAAACTTGACAGGAAATATAGCCATCTGGCTCATTTTCTACCCTCTTTGAAACTGGATAACCCTACTTCTGACTTGCAGCAGTAGATTGCCAATAGGTGTTACTTCTCAACATCTGAAACTTTTTGACGAAGAGAAACAAGAAAAAGGACTTTTAACTTTCAATTTTTTGGTCAATTTTTCTAGAGTTGTTTTGTTCATTATATAAACTTCCTTCCTCCTACCCTTTTTAATTATTTCTTCCCAATGTCTTATTACTCTTATATACAGTTTGTTTAATTAGCACATTTAAAAAAAAAACTCTCTCAAACTAAAAACAAGTTATCTTATTTTTTTTTAAAAAGTCAAGTTTGTTTCTACTGAAGTTCAGTGCTGCTTCTTTAATGGAACTTTTCAAATATGCTACACTAATACATGATCTACAGCCTTCCAAATTTTCCAGGACTATAACACCCAGCATGCTTAGCCAGCATGAAGTTTAAAAATATCTGGAGGGACACATAAATCCCACCCCTGGTTTATCAGCAGTACTTCTCTCCAAAACCTCTTTGCAACCTGCATTTTTAAAAACATGAATGTCAGCATTTAGATCAGGAGTCCCCAAACTGTTCAGCTCATCAACCCCTTCATGAAGTTTCAGACTGTTCACTGACCCCCAAACATTTATTATATGAAAATAATTTAATGAATACTACTTTAACTAATAGTACTACAAATGACAACAACAACTACAATGGATAGTCCCATCCAACCTTGGGGGTCAATACTGACCACTCTGGGAAACCCTGATTTAGATTAAGGCAAGGTACCTTGCCACTATTCACATATGACGCTGTTTACCTCTCCAACTTTAAAGAGTCCAGCAGAAGCATAGTAGTTTGCCACAATGCAGGCACGCAGCTTATCCATCATTCTTCTTGCTTCAATCAGCCGCTGTCAAAATGAAAATCCTGTTAAGAAATAGCTGCACAAATTCCTGCTTCTGTTTCCCAATCTATAATAAACATGAGATCTATATACCTGATCGATCACTTGAATCTCATGTTCTTTATTTTTCATTTCTACAGAAAACTGTTCTTTAATAATTGCCTCAATCTTCTGTACCGCAGCATCTCGAGCTATGTAAAAAGAGTTCATACAACAAAGATTTTTACGTTCAAGATATTTAAGGGTGCTTGCAACACTACATTCCCTTATGCATTCCTGGAAAAAATGTTCCACATATAAGCCAAAATGTCTGTGATGTCGGATTGAGCTGGCCAAGATGAAAGTGTAAGTCCACCACAGTATACACAAATAATATAAAGATAATGCATCTATTTCACAGAACCATTGTAACTGATAAAATTCTGAAATCTAAATACTGCTGAAAGAAAATCTACTAGCAGCAGGGCTTGGCAGTCACCTATATCAGGAGACTTTAATTAAGACCTATATAAAAACATAAAATGCTGGATTCTCACATTATACTAAATTATGAATTGTAATAAACCACAAAAGATGGCTTATAAATAACAATTGTTGGATTCACAATTTATACTATGCTTAGTGTGATGTATGTATCAGCCAAAGATTTAGTAATCAATATGGACTCAACAAAACATTATACTTAGATCAATTCCCATATTGTCTTAAATACTAATTTTTATTTTATTTTTTAACCAAAAATGAAATTGAATAAGGTGTTCCTTGGTCCATCAATTGAACCAAGATCAACATCACACAAAACCATAATGAAACACATCCATATAGATGTAAAAGAAAAATGGAAAAATTGTCCAGTGCTTAAGATTACTTTTAATCTTAGTTTTTAATCATATGCTGTTCCTCAGTTTTTAAAGAGATTTCTACCAGATTGTTCCGATGCTTTATGGTGTTTATTTGTAGGTGCAACTGAGATGTCTTCATAGTCTGGGTCCATCTCCTCTACAGTCCTCTTGATACCCGACATATTGTCTTCTTCACTAGAAAAAGAGAAGAAAGAAACTACCCAAATACGTAGCAAGCAATGTAGTGAAGCATCTTGACAGGTTTCCCATTTCTAAGGCTACATTACAGAATTAGCCAATTCTCCTACCGAGAACAAAAGAACAGCATGTCTGAACAAGAGACTAAGAATTCTAAAATAAATCACTGTTTATAGCCAAAGTGTTTTATTGCTCTATGCTATGGTCACTGAAAAGTTATCTGGATATAGTCTCAAAACTTAAAAAAAAATGAAAAAAGATTTCTACTTAATGGGATTTTGTGTTGTAACAATACCTGTGTATGGTTATGAAAACTCCAACTCTGTTTTAGTTCTACAACAACTAAATCTTTGTTTCCCTTTTTCTTCTCTACTGAAAAGAGAATATATATGTGGTGGGTGAGTAAAACATACAGACTTGCAAAGATATCACATAGATTCAGTATACCACTGTAAATGAACAAAAATCTCCCCAAAATATTTTACCTCAGATGTGTAAATCAAAACCTGATTTCCTTTTAATGTCTCTGCACCTTGGATGAAGGCTTCTTGGATTCCTCACCAAGTTTATTTTTCCAGTTAGTCCTGTCAAATAAAAATTGTTTTAGGCAGCGAAACAGATTTTTCTTTCTTCTCAATCTTTCGGCATCTTTTATTGCACAATTATTATCCAATTTTTGCAGAATACTTTATTATTTCACATTTAAAAATATTTAAAATCTCACAACCATGAAGATTAGACAATGACAATTCAACTTTTATTACCAATAGTTTTCATGGCTGAATACAAAAAACATTTATCCTGACACATTATTACAAAACACAGTTTTATTAAGATATATTATCATGGAACTTCAAAGATACAGGGGCATCTAATAGACATCAGTGTCAATGGGGCATCTTAATTTGCAGAGAAGCTGCCCTCATTTGCCACTGTCACTCAATGGAAATCCTTAATGGTAACTAGGTACCACCTTGTGAGGATCCTCAGAACAAGCTTGACTGAAGGAAAGTGGATATTAAGACACGGCATACTGCCAAAGTTCTGTATATTTTTGTTATTAGCATGCCTAACAATACTTAAAAACTGGGTTAGATGCCATCTGAGTCAAACCCCATCAGAAATCATAAAGTTTCAATCTGACTTGCATTTAAAACCAAGCACCCAGATGGGACTTGTATCCATGTACTGTATGTCTAAACAAACAGTAAATGCAGAGCTGTGCTCATAACAGCACAATCCTGTGCAATTAAGTTATGCTTAAATCCTGTGCAATTAAGTTATGCTTAAATCAGTTTAAATGAATGGAAACAGGTAAATCTAACTCTACATTGGCCTGGGCTACACACGTGTTTAAAAGTAAGTCCTACTGGATTCAACGTGAACTTTCAAGGAAACGTAGTTAGGGTTAGTCTGCAAGGCTGCAGATTTAAAGCATGCTCAAAACAGAGTTCACCAAAACTCAGTGTTTCTCCTTCCAAGTAAACATGGTTAGGATCTGAGTGCAAGTTGGGCGTGAAGGAGGTACTTGGCTTTTTTCCAGCCCCAGAGCCCTCGCGAAGTTCCACACTGAGTAAACTTAGCCGGCTCTTTCGGAGGCAGTTGCCTCCGGCTTCTTGCAAGAGCCCCCAGCCTTTTGCCAGAGTCAAGCCCGAGCCTGAGGGGGCGCTCGCCAAACTTACGCACGCCCTGCCCCTTCTCAGCCCGGTAGGCATAAAGCGGGGCTCCGGCTGCAACTGCACAACTCACCGGCTTGCTAAAAAAACCCCGGAAGGCCGCCACTGGCAATCCCTTAGCATTAACCAACCCAACGCTCAGCGAGGCCACCACCTGCAGCGCGCAGCCGCCATCAGCTCCGTCCTCTCTGGGCAATGGAGGGGCGCGGCTGCGCAGGCGGAGAGCGGAGAAGGGGCGGGCATTGGTAGAAGCCGATGCCTGAAGGAGGCGGCGGCGGCGGCAACAACAACAGCAACAACCTGGCCGGTGTTTTCTTGGCCGAGCGCGAGAGCGGCTCTTTACCTACAGCATCCGCTTGGTCCTGAACTACTTGGACTGGGGCCCGGGCTCCCGGGCCGAGGAGACTGATGTATGACGCTCTCTTAGCTGAAAGCTTTTTCTTCTTCCAGGCGTTGATATTTTGTTTAGGAAACTTTAAAATCTCCTGTAAAAGTTTGTATCACTACACTTCGTTTTTTGTTGGCACTCTTGCTGTTATTGTGATTATTAATCGTAGTCGTTGTTAGTTGCTTGGAATGCTGCAGGCAATTATTAAAGTGGTAACATAATGAGCGGGGATGCATAGAGAGATGCAGTCATAAGAAAAATTGTGCAAGTCTACTCACAGAAATTAAATAGAAATCCAGTGCTCATAGTTATAAGTATCCTGCTTGTGAATACCATAGCTATTTGGCCTAGTTGGAAACGGAATGGTACAGTAAAATAACATTTCTCTTCCAAAATGTTCCTATAACACTCAGGCGATGATACTGATTGCTATGGGAAATTGCATTTTTCCCAGTAGAAATAAGCTCTTTTAAACATTAGGAACATAAATGTCTCCCTCTGCAAGAACTGAGAAACCTGTGACCATTATTGCGTATATGATAGCATACCATCTTTAAAAAAATGTATTTTAAAACCAGACAAGATGGTTGTGCTTTTGATTAGTAGGACTGAAGTGCTTTTGGAGATGGAGTTGCACTGCTCCTGAAATCTCAAGTTTGAGACTGATCTTTGAATCCCAGCTATCTTTGGATATTCAGTGCCGCAAGCAGTGCCAAGGAATGACTTTGTATAGCTACACCTAGTGTTCTTTGTGAAACATTTCCTGGCTACATGACGACTACCATGTGCTCTGTGTGGAAGAGGGTGAGAAATGTGCTGCAGCTACTGGGAACATGTCCTCATGTTGAAAATGATGAAAATCCTGCACTGGTTACTAATGGTTTTCTGAATACACATCAAAGTATGTATATTATGTGTGCTTTTAGGGCCTCAAGCACTTAGACCCCAAATATTTGAAAGACCATCTATGATTTATTTTAGGATCTTTGTCACTTTTGTGAAAAAGGTGAAAGGTCCCCAAGCACCGAGTCATGTCTGACCCTTTGGGGGGATGCCGCTTTTGCGACATTTTCTTGGCAGACTATAGTGGGGTGGTTTGCCATTGCCTTCCCCAGTTGTCACCTTCCCCAGCAAACTGGGTACTCATTTTACCGACCTCGGAAGGATGGAAGGCTGAGCCGACCTGAGCCGGCTACCCGAGAATCCAGCTTCTGAGCCAGCTACCCAAGAATCCAGCTTCCACTGGAATCGAACTCGGGTCGCGGGGAGAGTTTTTGGTTGCAATATTGCCACCTACCACTCTGCGTCACACAAGGCTCTTGTCACTTTTAGTTCCCTATAACTGTCAGAACAGCAGGATCTAAATCAGAAAAGTAAAGGAAGCTTACATAATTCTATAAAGACCTAAATTTCAAATTAAAAAAAAAAAGAAAACCAGAATGATGCAAATTAGCAACATTTATTCTGAATTTGGCTTTGGGGACAAAGATTACACTAAAAATTAATTTGTTTATAACATGGTTTAGTTCCTTGGATTAATTATACAAAATAAACTACAAACACATGCTGTTTACCCTCACTTATATCCTGCTACATACCAAACATAGTAGCTTTAAAAAGTATCATTTATAAGCAATCATCAACACAAATCACACATACTTATAAATACATACACATTAAAATATCTACTGATACACTCCAGTACTGTAAGAATGAAAGTTAAAGATTAACATAATTCAATAAAGTAGGACAGTATGTTCATAAAGCACATTGATAAGTACAATAAAATGATCAAACTATTAGAATTACTGTCCCTAGTTCAAAGTTTTGCATAACTGAAGACTTCACCCAGTAAGTTTCATGAGGTTAGCTGCCATCTAACCTGTAGTACTTCTCTAAATATTCAGAAAACCATTGAGAAGAAAAGAAGTACTGATATTTTTAGGGTTTCATTCTTCAGTTAAATTCTTCTATAGCACAGGAAAGTTATAAAGGACAAATCTCATGTCAGAAACCAGAAAGTAAGCTTGGTTCTACCTTCTTGTAACTCATAGGTTGCTAAATCACTCTTGTGATCTTGCAAAAGTAAATTTCCATGAGTTTTAAAAATGATAGTTTACATGATAATATAGTGAAATAAAATGTGCTAGAAGAGAGATGGGCAGCTTTCCCAGAATTGGAGACTGTTGCACTCTTCCTTGGTCAGCTAGAAGGCTGCCTGGGGACCACACACGAAGTGATACAATTTCTGGTCATTTGGGCAGATTAATGGTAGAAATAGTGTTTATCTTCCAGAGGCTTTCCACTTCCACTTTTAACAGTATTTAAAAACAAAACAAAAATCATGCTGTCAAGCATAGTCAGGTTTGTTGGGTTTTTGCAAATGGGATGTTGAAGGGTCACATGAGGCATCTGTGTTGTCCAGCCCTGCACTAAATTTTCCAGGAAGGTGCTGATCTCAAATGTGGATGGAATCTTTTAAGAACTAGGCTACAGTGCAATCAAAAGTATTTCCAGGACTGCACAAGAACCAGATACTACAGCAGCATAATTCAGTGACCAATACATTTTGTGAGTTAATATTCAGATACGTTTTTAAATTATGCGTGCAAATAAAGTTTCATTAGGATTAGGATGATGCTATCTGGATTCCAACCATTTTGGAGTCCTTCACAAATGAAAGAACTTCATTAACAAAGATCAAGCAATGTGTTGCATAGGTATGATGGAGGTTCAGCTTCTAAAATGAGTAACTGTTTTCACACAATGGGAAATAACTGCAATTAGCAGCAGCAGCTTAACACCAAATGTGGAAATAAATGAAACTGAATATAATGGGATTGCCTTTGGAGTAAATGTATAATTTGTGCAGCACATATGTTTTGTCAGGCATATAAATGGCCTGGACATTATTGCAATTTAGATTATATTAAACGTACATACTTTTGAGCTATTGAACTACTATTGTGTACAGTCATTCTCTGCATTTGATACAACCATCTGTTTCAATTGTAACATAAACAGAAAAAAAGCCTGTAAAAATCACAAGTATAAGCAGGTTGCTGTTCCACAACTATAAAAGGCCAAGTACAGGGTATTACAGAATAGCACAATTTTAAATACATGTCAAATACATATATTTGGAAATAATTGTAACACAAAACATTTTTATTTACAGTATAACGCACACCAAAAAATTTGGTGTATATAAGGTCATGGTTAGTTACTGTTTTGCAATTATTCAATCTACAAAAACTCAGTATATATTAGACATTAACAGTGGTTCTTATTTACAAAAATTGGAACTTTGTGAAAATAATTCTTACTATATTTGAATAAAAGTCACCTGCTTTATTTTTCCCTCAGTATTGTTGCATAGACTTTTCAAATATGAAAGTAGGCATAGTAGGCAATTACTGAGATATTCATCATAATATTTTGCTTTTTTATTACATTGTTCACTTTTTATACATGGTAGAATTGTACATAGAAATGAAACGGCCAAAGGAAAATGCTTTCCCTTTCAAAGAATGAGGTATGTTAGCAGGGTCCCTGATTAAGAACACAGAATCCACAGCTCTGATGAAGTAACAAGGCAAGATTTTGCAAAGTATTCAGAAGAAGTGCATAATTAAGTGTTGGCCTGAGTCAATTAGGCCTCTTCAAAGCATTCAATCATCCATGCCTTCTGGAGAGGTTGCAGGCTGCTTCCCAGCTGCCTGAGTGTGCATGTTGCATATCCAGATACTTCAACTGGGACTAACAAGTAAAGCAGCTGTGCATGCCCACACAGATGGAAATGACCTTTGAAGCAATTGTACAAGTCTTTCAAAAGGATCCTTTAGGGTTACGAGGAGGCATATCCCTTGTGCTAATGAGTTTTCGAGAAGGGCCTTTCAAATGCTATGCCACAAAAGTACAGCTATATATGGGGCTTATAGATATGAGGTATGGGATGGGATAACTCATCAGACAATGGGTGACTTATTTCTATATCCATAGCTGAACTATAGTTACATTAAGATTACAACGTAATAGAGTAAGGCTGCATAGAGATCTAGATTTGAAGGTCTTAATGGGATTTGTGATGCACATCTTTTTCTGAGGTCTCACACCAGCCTGATGCAGTTGTTCCTGACAGGTGCTACATGCATACTCGTCTGTGCTCCAAATCACATTTTGCCCTTTGAATCCAGCTCTCTCTACAGTGCTATAATATAGGCTGCAGATAGGAGAGGAGCTGTTAGATTAAGGTAATCCCTAAAAATTTATGTAGGGATCTCAACTTTAATCACTGGAATTGATTTCAATAAGATCTAATATCCGGTATATTTGATTTAACCAATGTGACAGCATCAAAATGCAGGCCAGTGGCTGAAGTCACAGAAAAACGCTCCAGTATATTACAATAAAACCAAGTAAACTATATATAGATTATGTATCTGTAGTGATTCTTGCTGAAATATGTAAATACAAAACTAGTGGGTGATTTTTTTCTGCCATGTCCATTTGAATTGCATTGAGTGGATTCTAAGCAAAACAGCAAGCATGAAAAATTAGGGTAGAATAACCAAAAGGTAAAATAGGGCAAATTTCTTGTAGATGACAAGCAAGATTTATTTGGCATGATATATCAAACTGTATAAACAGATGGCATGCATTGGTCACATTTTCAAATAGATAGCTTCAGCTTGATTCATTCAGAACTAGAAACAGGAATTTCTTGTGGTTAATTAGGATAACAAATATGACCCAAACAGTAGCTATAAAGTTTTAAGGAAACACTATTTCTTCACTGTAGCTGAAAATAAGCAAGCAAACAAATATGCCAAGGTGAGTTACATATACCATTACCATACTATTATCCAGGTATGCCTCATTTTTAGAAAGAACACTTCTAAAATGAAGAAGACTCTTGGCCAAGAAGAGCTGCAGTTGTGTTCCATCCAGTTGGTTCAACACTTGCCAGTTGTGACCTCTTTTACATTCAAAATAGGAATGCTTTGACATTGCTATAACAAAAACCTGCTAAGTGATATCTTTCATGCAAAAGTAGCAACCTTTGATGGCCAAGGGTCACACTAAAATGGCTTTTGTAGGATAAAGGGCTGCATAGCAGGTGGGATCACATCACATATGTAGACAAGAGTGCGTTTCCAGGGAAATTCATGAGGTTCTGAATTTTGTTTAACTCTGATAGGACTTGGTTTGGGACTTACTCCATAGTTTTCATTTGCTCCTAACCTTGCAATGGCAGGAAACAGTACCATCAGTTTTCAGAAATAATGACCAAACATTTTGTGGGCTGCAAAAGGGGACTCAAAGGCAACACATTACCCACCTCTGACTTAATGTATTTTTATGTTATTGGTAAAATCCAATGCATTCCTTTTCACTAACAGAATAGCTTCTCACTGGAATCAAGAGAGGGAACAACTCCTTTGATTTTTATAAAAATCTATTCTTGTTCCACTGCTGGAACAAAAGGACTTAACTGGATTTCTCTAGTCACAGAAACTAAACTCATTTGACTGTTAATTCATATATTATTCAATAATCTGGTATAATCTACTGCACAGCTTCCAATAATAGAAGTATAGTCAATGCTAAAAGTATATAATGGCACCTACTGTGAACACATGCATATATATAAGAAAAAGCACTCAGTAAATAATCAATTTTGAGCCATATCCTTGTTAAAACAAATGTTTGATGAATGTACACAGTTACTCACATAAGATTTCAAGGCTTCAGAAATTTCAGGCCATATAGTATATAACTGTTTAAAAATCAACTATTAAATCAGGTATATTTCAGGGAACCTTGCTTCACTCAGTTCCTGGTAATTTATTTCACTGAAAGGTTAAATGTTAGTTTATATGGGGGAATAAGCCTCTCAGTCCAGTCAAGCAATTGTACACTATGTTGGCTGAACATGGCCAGATGTAAAAATGGAGATGTAAAAATAATATACAACTTCCCTATGTGAGAATGTCCACGGAAAGTTCCTAATATTCAGAGCAGTATAATAATTATATATTGCAAATTAAGCAAATGTAACACCTGTCATATATATATATTCAAGTTCATACAGTTGGCAAATATTCAGGAAGCAAACATTGATATATAAGATGGTATAGTGAATTTTCTTGTAAAGCATGTTCTTGTAAATGCTTTTCATATTATGGTCATACAACTACTGACCACAGCAATATGCAACACAACAGTGCCAGTTACATGTATACTTATCATTTTTGTGCCTAGAAATCATGTCTTTAATATGCATTTTCTACATTAAATTAAATATGTCAAATTTATTCAAGTTGTACAGGGTATGCTACAGAAAAAATAGAATTCAGAAAATGATTCATATCAGAGAGAGGTGTAGCTATCTGGAAAAATATTAACAACAGCTACATGGCAGATGTTTTCATTCTTTAATGGAAGACAAAGAATGATTCATCAACTACTTGTTCGTTGGTTCTACTGTATCTTAAAACAAAAACTCCTTACCACTTGGATATTGTTAAATCTAAAGTTGTTATTTACCAACCTGGGAACAATATGGAAACCTAGTATAGTGAGTGACAGAGTCTTAAACTTAATTATGGCTTCCTTGGGACACTTCTAATGGACAACTATAATGTGATACTTAATTTCAGATGGGAATTCTGAAGATTTAAGAAGTAAGATGTTTTAAGCTGTCATTTAGAAGTAAAACGGAAAGTAATCACATACCATATACTAGAAAAATGAAACACTCCCTTAACTGAATGATCCTACATACAGATGGACCTAAATATTTTTTAGTATGCTTTCTGATGAAAAGTCTTTCATGATAATGAAAGTCAACACAGGCATATATCATTGTTCAGATCTTCAAATATTTTAAAAATTATTCTAACAGCAGTTCTATAAATATGTCAATTAATGAAAGAAAATGAAAAAGGCAAATAGTATTACTTAAACCATTTACACATAAATCACAAATATAAACTCAAATTTTCACATATCTTTGATAGTAAACAGTACTTACCACAGTAAAAAAATACGAAAAATGCAGATAAAACAGTTTGAAATAAACATGAAAAAATTACAATACGGACATGAGCATGATCTATTTAGTAATATCAACTGTTAATGATTTCAGAACATGTTAGAAATCACAGCTATGAGAAATATTTAAAAATCATGTTTGATTACATTTCATTTAAACACAACAGTTGTTTCTTTCCAGATGACACTTTGGAAAAGGCAGTTTTCCTTTTCTTAAAATGAATCCTACAAATAAGCCTGATTTCTTACTCAAAAATTCTTCTTATCATTGTATCTGTGAATAGTCACACAGCCATGGTATGATACTGGCCTGGGCATGGCAGCTACTCCTGTAATGATACTTGTTGCAGGATCATAACAAAGAATAGTATCTGTGGCTTCTCCGTTTTCTCTTCTCCCACCAAGGATATAGATTTTCCCATTACAGACAGACATGCCACAGTTTTCCTGATCAAAGACAGACAGACAGACATTATGTTAAAATAATTGTTTTGCTAGAAATGAAGTCTACCTCTGATAAGCCTGAAATAGAAGCGCTAGATTATAATAAATCATTCTTTTGTACATTTTTTTTCTTAAGGCTGGGCCTGGTATATATTTCCTGTCAATATACTTTTGTACCATGATTTATGAGAAGTATTTCTGCCCCTTATAGATATCAATGTGGGCAAATTCTGTAACAAATTAATTCTTTTTTATGAAAACCATCAAGTATCAAGCTCAGTCCAGAGATGGTTTCTGCAAACTCCCAGGAGAGCACCAGCACAGTAATTTTGCATCAGGTATTCTTATGCTGAATTATACCTTTAAACCAAACTTTCCCATTTTGTGCCCTCCGAATATATTGAAATATAACTTCCATAATCTCCCATCAAGATTCTGATGCTAGCCAATAAACCCTGTACATTTGGGGGGGGGCTAGATTAGAAAAGTTTGTTTACTTTTGTAAATATGATGGCAAATTCACTTTGGCATATGGAATGAAAGCCCATTATTTTCTGCTGCAGCACCAATTTCATAGAACACAGGCTTATGCATCTTAGAAACAAAAAGCTTTCCTAATTTTGCACTTAGTCACTCTATGTTAACATATCTTTACTTGAACATGTGAACATTTTTTAGTTCTTAGTTGTTACCTGTCTGCTAAATGTGTTCTGCACATGCATCCAATAATCTTCAACTGGATCGTAGCAATATATTACTTTTGTAAGTCCTCCAGCAACATAAATAAGATTGTTTAATGATACAGCTGTAATACATCTCTTTGCAATGGGGATTGTTGCACGAAGTAGCCAAGAATTAGTATCAGGATCATACGACTGAACCTGAAGGGAATACATGTTAGTTTTTAGCACCTCTTCAGTATAAATTATATAGTGTTTATGAATTCTGCTTCCTTTGATTCTTAACATCAATTCACTAAATGATGTAATAAATGGTGACCACATCAAAGATTATCCTTTGCTTACTGTAAGTTCTTATAAAATTTGCCTACTTTTCTTTTTGGCTCAGTTAGCAAAGATAACTCTTTAAAAATAAAATACGTACTTGAATGTCATAATGGACCATAGTTTATCCTGAGAAGAATGAATCTAGCCTTTCCCTGGGTTCATACACGTGCCCTCCCACTTTCTCTAGCAAGCTTGTTTTTTCAGTTCACTTGCAAGTTCACTAGCAAGTCAGGTTCAGTATATGATAACAGAATTCCTTAATATATGAAACTCTAAAAACTTTCTGGCCTGCAGGTTCAGTAAGGCCATTAGGCCTTTCCATCTGGAACCACTGAACCTTGACCAAAGTGAGGAGGTCCATCTCTTTGCTCATATATTAGTAGGGAAAACTATTTGTTGCAGAGAAATTATCACTCTCAGGCTCCGTTGTCACCTGCACTGAACCACAGCATGAATATGCCTTGGCAGGATTTTTTTTTCTTCTGTAACCATGATGTTGCCTTCACTTAATCCTCAGCCCAGGAGTAAAACAGGCTCAAGTTGTCCTTAGTTGTACTGGTGTTAAAGAAGCTCCCTTTAAGCCAACAACATTTAATGGCAGGTGCAAAGTGTGTAAAATGTATTATTCATTGTGACCCACTATGTTAGAAGTGAAGTCAAGTGAGCAGTAGTACATTGGATCAGAGAAGCAGTAGTTCGTTGTTTCAGGATGATGTGGGCACACCTCCTTCTCTCCAGGGCCTGATCAGCCTTGTCTCCCACCATTCTGCCTTACCTCTCTAAACAGATGGATGTGGCACCACTGTGCCTGTGATCTCAGAATGCACAGCAGCATTACACTGCTCAGCTGACAGTAGTATAAATCAGGGTTCCTCAACCTTGGCACCTCTAAGCTGTGCAGACTTCAACTCCCAGAATTCCCCAGTCAGCAAAGCTGGCTAGGGAATTCTGGGAGTTGAAGTCCGTACAGCTTAAGAGTTGCCAAGGTTGAGGAACCCTGCTATAAATGTAAGAGTCATGTATTGACTCTTAACTTTGTGACCCTTCCTTCTTTAGTGTAAGCATGGGAAAATGCTTAAAATAGTGTAAGCATGGGAAAATAGTGTAAGCATGGGAAAATGGATGGAGAAATACTGAGACATGCAAATATAGAAGAGATATACAATATAGAAGAGAGGTAGTGGAGAATATATGTCCTCTTGTGAAAAATGAATGTCAGAAGAAGTAAAAATGACTGCATAAGAGTATGCTGCTTCTTACTTTCTACCATGGAAGTGAGAGTTGGATATGTCAGAGAAGCATAACAGTAAGTTGAATGGAGTTCTTAGGAAGTATGTGTGGACTTCCGGAGAACGAAAAAGCGGACTGAATATGGCTCTGCAAAAAGCGGAGCTGATGACCATGGCAAAGAATGAAGAACCAGCAAGTAGACCAGCTCTTCGAAGCTCTCTGGACAAGGAAGGGACTTGAGATCATCCACAAGTGCTCCAGACAGCTGCTCCTCGCAAGGAAACTGCAAGTCTCTGGCAGGTTTATTGCTCTGGGAGATGAGGGAATAGCCATCTTGCTGAAACCGTGGTCGACACCTTTGAAAGGACACTAAGTTTGCATACTTCCTTCTCTAATCACTTTTGGATATTGCTTAACTGCTTTTCAGCTATTATAGTCCAGTTTGACAGTACCGGGTGAGTTTCCCTTCAATCCTTAGTGAAAGACAGTTGTAACTACAAGTTTAAACATCAAAAGGGTGATTAAAACTTTGATTTTAGAAAGTTACAAATGGACTAAGGGTCCAGATAAATTTGAAATAAAATTTTGGAATTAATTATAAAGAATCCTTCCCATGGGAAAATGCTTTTGTTTTGAATTTTTTTAAAAAATGTAGTAAGATAAGGTTTTAAAAATGGGAACTAAAGATTAAAATTAAAGGAGAAGAATAGGCAAACTCGATTTATAATTACAGAATGGAGCAAAATATTCTAACATTGGACATGCTGAAGGATATTTTTGAAAAATGGATTCAGAAATTAATATTAATAGTGTCAACAGAGAAATCTGCCTCTATGGAGAGACTGTGTCTAAAAGATGTTATGGAAGAGGAACAAGTTTTACTTGGTAAGATCGAAACTGAGTTGAAAGTGGATTTACAAATGACAGGCTATAAGAATGACATGGAAAAAGATGTTACACTGGACATACAAAAGAAACCAACTGATATTTTAATAATTAAAAGGGATATACAAACAATAAACCAAGAGAGTGACCTGGGTAATTTTCCTATATTGGATTTACAAAAGAGGCTTGTTACAGGTTGAATAATCTCATGACAAGGGACAAAGAAAAAATGAAAACAAATTCTATGACATTATTTGAATGGACTAAATATTAAAATTGTTAGAAGTAAAAGGAAGGAATAAAAAGTTGGTTTATTTGATCAAGGTTAAAATAGGTATGTTGTTATCTCTGGTAACCCTTAATGGACTTTTGCTGACACCAGGACTGAAATGACAAGGCTTTAAGGATTTGTTTATAGATAGCAGATGGGATATGGGAAGAACAGATCATTTGTTGTATTTTAAGAGGTGATAAGTTGCTAAAATTGTTTATACTTGTGATGAAGGTGGGAAGTCACTTCTTCATATATTTCTTTTCTTTTTCTTTACTATATTCTTACTTTCTTCTTTTTCTATTTTTTTTTCTTTTCTGCACCTTCTACTCTTTCTTTTTATTCTTCTACCTTTCTTTTAGTTTGTATTTGTTTTTACTATTGTAATTATAATCTTTAATAAAATTTTAGAAAGGAAGTATGTGTGGTAAGAAAAGAGAGTCAAGAATAAATGATGATGAATATGGATTTTATGCGTAAGTGAGAAAGCACTAGGATAGAAATAGATACAGGTGATCTGGTCATACTGTATAACTGAATTAAGATTGAATCAGAAAACAAATGTAAGAGAGAAATGTAAGAATGGGCTGAGAGGAAGGGAAAGACCAAGAAAGTCACAGTTAGATGGAGTTGGAGAGTTCCTAAAAAGAGGAGAAAAATTGAAAGAGAACAGCAATATACGAAGTAATGCATGGACATGGTGGGAGCAAAAATGCTTTGCAAGGATGGAAATGTATGGAATGATATAGTGAATGATATAGAGTTAGTTCTATTTCTTTTTATTTTCTTATTTCATGCTTTTAATTTCTTTCATTCCCTTCTTACTCTCTTTCTGCACTTTGCATGGTGTTGTTTACCTCAACAGGGAACAGCATGATAGGTGTGTGTGTGTAAAGTTTAAACTATATTTTTTAATATTACAATGTGCGAAAAGTTAATTAAAATACCAAACCTTATCAGAGCATGTGTTATCATCTGGACCTCCACCAATCACGAACAGTTTGCCAACACAGCTGGTAACTGCTGGAGAACTCACAGCTTCTTTAAGAGAAGCTACCTCTGTCCATCGATTGGAAAATGAGTCATAACACTCCACGCTGCTCAGCCTATTTTGCCCATCATATCCTCCAACCACATACACCTTTAAGAATGTGGAAAATGTTATCAGCACATGCTTATCCTCTAATTTTTTAGTGACAGAAATGTAAAGTTACACAAAACCTGAAGGTCTCTACATATGTCTCAGGCTTTTCAAAAGCTTATGCAGGACTTCCATACCTAGGCTGCTAAAATCCAGATGACCACTAAGAGGCTGCTAAGACTTAAGGACTTATTTGTATTTCCTTGCTGCTATCTAATGGCTGACTGAATTTTTGCAGCCCAACTAGGGCACCCCTGCTTAAGATTTAGACACTTATACATGAACATGCACCCAAATGCATAAAAACTGGCAGTTGAGAACGTTTTGCTTTTAATTGATTTTATTCTCTCCCTCCCCACCCACCCCACATGCATTTTAACTGATTCAGCAGGTGGTGATATTTGTGACTGAAACAGTATCAGCCACAACACCTCCTTCTACCACCTTGCTTGGTTGCAAAAGTCCTCCCCAGTTCACACATAGGAGCTTCAAATACCACATGTAACCTGTACAGTATAATTTGCACAAGTTCCTTTCCCTAGTAAGTAAAATGGAAATCAGCAAAAACATACCCAGATTTTATTTACTTACATACTTACTTACTTATATACATACACATACACACGCATATATATAACCTTCAAAATAACAACTTGTATTTTTTTAAATTGGAAACAAGGAGAAGGCTAGCAACAAACCTTAATTTTGTGGTAGAGCACATGCTTTGTATGCAAATAATCCAAAGTATGAATATTAACATTTCCAAGTAAAACTGAAAGATGACTGCTGTCTGAAATGCTAGAGTACTATTAAACAGTTTGTCCTAATATGGATAAGGAATAACATTTTTATCATGATAAAATTAAAATTCACTCACTAAGTAGATGCAAACCTTGTTTCCAAAAGTCCTCCCCAGTTCATACATAGGAGCTTCAAATACCACATGTACTGTACAATGTGCACAAGTTCCTTTCATAACATTCTGTATATGGCAAGTTAAATCCCCCATGAATATAAACATGAATACAAACATCATCATATTTTGTATGATCTGTTCTAGGACTAGGTATAATACATTGCCCTTTGATATTATCACAGGGAAGATACTTTAAGATCCCACACAAAAAACATGGCTGCTCATGTGGATCCTGGGATATCAAAACAGTTTAGCATGTGTTATTTTATTGTACTATTGTACTAGGAACATTTGTAACACCTATATCGTACCCCTGTTTCATCAGTACCCTGGAAGAACATACAACTTTTATATTTTACTTTTTTTTCAGACTTCAAATTTTCTTCAACTTGGACTATATCAAATATGGTGCAGCAGCAGTAAAAATGAGGCACAAGCTTATCCCATAATTATAACTGCATTTACTTGCTGACCACCTTGAGGTTACTCAATATGTTGTTTTATTTCATTATCTTTAGCAGTGTTTTCTGTTTCTGCCCTTTGGCTGTAAAAAGTGTGTGTATGTGTACGTATGTATCATTATGAGGAATAAGTACGGCTGCTTGTTAAATAAGAAAAACCTGACCCCAAGAAACCATTTTCCACAGCAACCCCCATATCAAATGTAATGTATATGTCCACAATCAGACTGAAACGACATCTGTTTCAACAGCAAACCTCATCTTTAAGTGAGAGAATTCAGCATGATTTCCCGTTGTTTTACTGCAACCATACTTAAGGAATTAAGTATCTTTAATAAAGATCTCTTACTTTACCAAGGAGGACAGCCATTTTATGACGCCACCTCCCTTTATTTAGAGAAGCAACTCGGATCCAAATGTTAAGTTGAGAATTATAAATCCACACATCACGGCTGTTGATTCTTCCACCTTATTGAAAAAATAGAATTGGTTATTATTAAACAAGTTTTGTCACTGTGGAAAATGCATACTATGTTGCAGGTAGAAGTGTGTAAAACCTTTTCTGACTTTGAAAAGTTTGAAGCTTGAAATGCTCTATTTTATTTATTTATTTATTATTCACATTTCTATCATTTTGAATCTGAAACAGCTGTTTCAAGCTAGATATGTGTTGCTCTGACCATTTTGGAAGTGTTTCAAGTTCAGAATGGCCCCATTTCAAGCTCAAAATATCTGTTTTGAATACAAAATGATTCCACAGTATTTAGAATAACTACTTCGAACTCAAAATGTTTTGAATGTGAAATGTTTTGTAAACTTCTAGTTGCTAATATACTACTAAAGATAAAATGCACAACAATCATATATTTTCAAAACTTCTTGATCATAGAGTAATGGATATAAAACCTCTTTCTACCAAAGAACATTTTCTGGAATAACATCTCAGTGGAAACCAGACCAGATATACAGGTTGCCCCACTGGAAGTTAGATCTTCCCTTTTATTTGAAATTAACATACATCAATGCAGAAGAGTTTTCAGTTATTCAGAAATGGATGCATAAGTCACCGGTATGTTCACTTTACTGACCTCCTCTCCAATGCACAAAGCAGCATTAAGATAGATATCTCATTCAAAAAAGTCCCATTCTTTAAAATAACCATAATAATTCTTCCATACCGCCTCATATAATATAAAATGATTACCTGAAACAAGGATGTCATTCCTCAAAGCACAAACTGCATATTCAGACTTTGTAAATTCTGGTAATTTAGCCAGTGATTTCCACTCTCCTGTCATTGGGTCATAACATTCTGTATATGGCAAATTGAATCCCCCAACACGCTCACAACCTCCAACAACAATTATAACTTCAGAGTAGCCAGTTGATCTACAAACACACAATATATTTAGTCTTTAAATACTTTAAAAATTTAGCAACAATACCTAAAAGTTGACTGAAATACTATATTCAAGAACAAGATCTCAAGTCTTGTCCCCTAAAATAAACATTTGGAAAAGATACATTAACCAAGTACTGTTGTGAGGCAAGAAAAACTCTTCCTAATTTACATACACATATGAAAACAGGGTTAGGCAACCTGATGCCCTCCAGATATTCTCTAGATATACCTTTACTGACTGATAAAGAGGACAGGCTCAGTTCACAAGTAAACAATTAGACAGAATGTATTTAAGTCAGTATATCAGTGAGAATAGAATTGAACAAAGATACTGATACACCTGAAGCACACCAGCTTGACTCCTCCCATCAGTGACAATAGTTAACTAAAGCTGTAAGCCCCATGCAAGCTGGTGCCCTCCAGATTTTTTGGACTATAACTTGCATAGGACAACATAACCAGCAAGCAGGAATCATGGGATTTATAGCCTTAACCATCTGAAGGGTATCAGGTTGTATATGCCTGGTTTTGCAACATCTACAAGCCAGGACATCTTAACTTGTTACACTCATAATACAGGGGCTGTTCTTGATATACAGTATGATTTGAGAGGGGAACAAGAAGTCCGGCTTCCCACTTCACATGTAACATTGAACAAATCATGAACAAATGTTGTAGGTTTATTTAATCACTCCCTCTGGCAGGTGGAATTAAATGGGAGTGAGGAGCATAAACTAGAACACTTGTTTATTCTTATGTGCAAATCAAACAACAAAGTCAACTGCTAGAAGCTTTTCAATAGCTGAACATCCTGAGCAGAAGTATGATGGAGAATTTATTCTGGAATGCAACAGAAAGGTACTCTGCAGATCCTCTTACCTTCGCGGTCTAGTTCTTGGAGACATCATTTCATTTCCAAGGACATGGTACCTTCTTGCTTCATGCAACAATTGGTAACATTCTGGTGAGTTCTGGATCAATTGATCTACTTCCACTGTCTGAACAAAGTAGTTAGGATGTAACAAAGGCAATCTCACATGTGTGAGAATTTCTTGTAGAACTGAGCGCCTGGATTCCACAGCTCGGTAAACCCAGCGCATAACTGCTTCAAACACCATCTCTTCTTTGCTTATTACCAGTTCATCACTGCAAATGTAATCAATAAGTTCATCTTTTCCAAGCTCAAGAAATTCTTCATGCTGGGCCACATCCTCAAAATTTTGCAGTGCAAAATTTCTGCATTTTGTAAAGAGTGTTTTGAGAGAATGTGTATCAGCAAAACGTTGAATTCCTAAACAGTTACAAGGATCTAGCTGCTCTTCCAGGAACTTAGCACATGCATCACGCAAAACATTTATCTGAAAGAGACTTGATGTTTCAAAGATGTACTGCACATTATCTGTTGTGATTTTTACCTTGCCTGTATATACATATTGTAAAAAGCAGTCCATGGCTTCAGCAAAAATTCCATTAATTTCTACCAACATCTCCCGACTTTCTCTGTGATCATTGCAAAACATAGCTCTGAAGTAGCTGCTGCAAGCTGAAAGAACAGCACGATGACAGGGAAATTCTCTGCCTTCAACACAGATTATTACATCTGTGAACAAGCGACTATCACGAAATTCATTGAAGGTTTGAAGTATGCTTTCAGCATGGGATGATCCAGAAGAAAAATCGAAGAACTCATGGCATGATAAAGACTTTGGGTCCATCTCAAAAACTTTACGCTTGGTTACTGGGGATTCTTGGACCCGGCTATCCCCTCTGTTCAATCTGCGCCCCAGTATTAGTACCATTGTTACATCAACTGTTCATACAATCATGGAGAATAGATGAGAATATCTTCTTTTGGTGCTAAAAATAAATAATATTTTAAAAATATTTCAGACTACCAGAGACATTATTACACTAAGTAAATAAGTTGGGTTATCTAAGCAATAGGACTAAAGTGTTACTCAGTCAAAAGGAGCAACACATTTCTGAAGGTATCATGGAGCAAAAGTTAAACTCTTCTGCCTCAGAGCTACTTTGCTAAACTAACCAATCCTCATATGTTTTAACATACAGGAGGAGTACTTTACAGAATATATTGAATGAATGAATGAATGACCTTTGAAGGGAAACAGATTAAATACCTTTCATACACAGAGGAGTGTTTTTTGGAGGGGGGGGGTTGCCTGCAACTTCATCCTCACAAGCATCACTTGCTCTTTAGCTATAAGGAGCTTTTTGCTTATACATCTAATAACAGCCTAACACTTTAAAATGGAACATATAGGAGCAAGATGGAGACCGTTTTGTATCCAAGCATCTCCATTCTTTCATTGGGCCCACTATTTAATGAAACTAGCTCTAGCAAAAGTAATTTCTCTCTAAGATCTCTGGTAGGAAAACTGGGGGAGAGGAGAAAGAAAAGCTACAGAACTCTCTCGGAAAAAAACGCCTTGTTACTGACCACCCTAGTAAGCATAAGCTAACAGGGCTTTAGCAATGACAGATAACTTTTCACTCTATTTAGTACTGTAGAAAAAATGATTATCAATAGAATTAGCTGTGAAGATTCATGAGAAACATTTGTGTCGCAACATTTAAAGATTTTCTTAATTAGGCTGTGGTGAATTTTAGACATGAGATTAACTATGCTTACTTACCTGTCATTAAAACCATGACATGAAGGAAAATATGAAATAGTAACCCAGAAAATCTTGGAAGCCTATAATTGGACTACTGATGCATTAATGACAACTGGCAGCCATCCACCAATTGAGGCAAGGTAGATGAGGATAAAGGGAAATATTGAAAATCGCTTCATTCTGTCCTGTCCTCTTCAACCCATGCAAATTACTACACATGCTACTTAGGTTAACAAATAATCATTCCTGTACTTTCTAACTATCAAAATGGAAGTTCCCTTCTCAGTTTAAAACTCCTGATGCATTAACTTGAATACCATTAAATCCTCTGAAACTGAAACAGTATGAATATATTAGTTACACATGGATGTATTATTTCAGCAATCAACAAACTGAACTAGGCAGGTGCGTTTCTGTCTGAAGGACACAAAAATCATTACCCAGAGTTATAGAAATGTCATGAAGTTTAGAAAACAAGTAGTCTTCACTCAAAACTTTTCTACCTTAAATGTGCGTAGGCTGGGTTTCTACGTAATGTTTGCCAATGGTTTTTAAAACTATGTTTATTGAATAGACTACAAGTAGCTGGGCTAACAAAACACTCAAAGCAACAATTAACTATGTTAGGGCTGAGTGATGCTTGAAATAGGCCAGTATTTCTCTAGGTGTGCATGCCACTGGTGATACACAAAGGGAATCTGGATGGAAGATGACTCACTTTTCCAAACCGGCTGTCTTGTTAAAGACAGGCAAACCTTTCAAGTTAGAATAATACTAAACCTGAAGTCACTGTATTGGTTGCCAGTAGACTTCTGGGCTTAATTCAGTTGCTGGTTCTTACATTTATGACAAGAGCACATGGATGCATCAGATTATGCCTTGCTAGAACCAAATCTGTCCATCTGGCCTGTAATCAAGAAAGGGCCTGTTTTATGTCCCCACCCCCCTTGAGAGGTACACAGGATGTGGACCAGGCAACAGGCTTTCTCAGTGATGGCTCCCATTCCTTGAAGTACTCTTCCTCTGGAGTCATGGATGGCTCCTACCCTACTGGCATTTTGTAAACTAGGGAAAACAGTGCTGTTTCAGTGAGCATTTGGCCCTTAGGGCAGTTTAAGCTATTGGGTACCTATGAGATTTACTGGGATTCTAATAATTGTATTTCAATTTTTTCTTTTTTTGCATATGACTTTGTTGTATCCAGCCCCAAATCCCTGTTGATTAGGGCAAACTGTAAATATTGTAAATAAACAAACTTGGAGAAATGTGAGCCTTGTTCAGGCATTTACCTGAATAATGGAGGGTTCAAGATGGAAAAAAATATGAGGCTATTCACTGCTCATGCAGCTGGATTTGTCTGAATGGGGAGAACTTTTTCTAAAAATGCCTTTAAGCAGCTTCTGAGAAATTGGCTTTGGCATAAATGCCTTTAGGCTGCAATGACATAAATAGGACCCAGCAGACAGAAGGAACTGAGATGGCACTACCCTGCTGTAGCTGCTGAGAAGGCCAGGCAACCTTTGCTGTCTTTGGGAGTGATGATGGCACCAAGCATGAGAGAACACCAAAAGGGTATTGGATAGGATAGGGCTGCTGTGTTGAATATATACACTTCATTACTTCACAATCCATTTTGACCAAATAAACACTTCATTATCACTCCAGAGAACAAGAATATTTGATCTGATTTTTATCACACATTTAATTATCCTTTAGACTAGAAGGGAACTCTTCTATCTTATCTCATTTTGCAGTAATACCATACACATTCCTTTTGGTTGTGCCAAATAATTTGACATTAAATTCTCAAAGCTTGTACAGGGGCGAGTTATGGATTCCTAACTTCTTCTTTACCCAGTCAAGTGTTAAGCTGGTACCAGAAAATTCAAGGTAACTGGCAATCAGTACACTGTTAAATCTCTTCCTTATCATGTGGCCCAATATTGGTATAAATGACATTTATAAATGACATCCTATAAAAGTTGTAACTCTATGAAAAATTTAATTGGGCTAATCCATATTGGTTCTCTCTCCTAAAAAAGGTCACCAGAGGTGCTAGAGGGAGATGCCACCCATTAATACTATTTTTCCCCCAAATCTGAAACATTGTCTTGGCAATGGCATTACAGTATTAATTTTAGTTATATTTAGAATTTGTTTTAGGCTGGAAGGGTATATATTTTGAAAAAACTGTCAGGGTCTGATACATTCTTTTTATTAGTCATGTGTTCTAATATAAATGTAAGCAAATGACTTAATTTGAGCCAGTTCAGTCTAGTGGTTAAGGCTCTGGGCTAGAAACCAGGAGACTCTGAGTTCTAGTCCTGCCTTAGGCATGAAAACCAGCTGGATGACCTTCGGCCAGTCATTCTCTCTCAGCCCAACCCACCTCACAGGGTTGTTGTTGTGGGGAAAGTAGGAGAAGGAAGGCGTATTAGGTATGCTTGCCGCCTTGAGTTATTTATAGAAATAATAAAGGCAAGATAAAATAAATAAGCAAGCAAGCAAGCAAGCAGTTTTTAAATCTGAAATCCCCCAACCTCCCTGTTTCTATGGCTGATATAAAATTTCTGTTGATCCTTAATTTCTTAGAACTGAAACAAAAGCTTTCAATCTTATTCAGCCATATCGTTAATATTGTATCTGGTATCTCTAATGGAAGGGACTGAAATAAGAAGTTTGGAAGGGACCTTCATTTTAACAGTTGCTATCTTGCCTAAAATATTCCAAGGATCATTTACTCCAACTTTTTATTTATATCTTTTTCCAAGATGGATTGAAATTGTGTCAAATAATTTGTTAAGAACCAAAAAGGTGGGAATTACCAAGACGACCATAGAATGCTAGCCAACTGTACCTATACTTATTTCATTTAAATGACACTTAAAACTGACTAGCTCCACTTAATTAAACCTACAATTAATTAGATGAAAAAGTACCTTTACAACAATTTGTTGTTTAGCACTTGAAATAATGGCTTGCTATTTAGCATTTGTATTGAGTGAAATCCAATGCAGTGTAAGTAGACTTTTGCTTGGGTGGAGGATTTTTTCTTCTCTGCAAATAGCTTCCTTCTGGAGAATATGCTCCAAAAACGTGAATGGTACACAAGTACAATATTGATGGAAATTTGGACTCTATTACTGGCTGTCTCACCAGTATTTTAGAACAAAATCTTCTGCATATGGGCTCATATAGCCTAGTCTGGATTGAATTTCCTATCAAAGCAATAGATTTACAGCATGAGAATAGTCCTGGATCTAGTTCTCTTCTTGAATGTGAAAGTAACAATAGCAGTCAAGAGTGTTTCTATTTCTATTAAATTAACTTGGTATGCCAACTGCATCATTTTATATCAGATTGTTCTAGAAAATAGTTTATACGTTCTAAATGGTCCAGGATATAACTGTCATAATTTTATAGGTCAGTAGATCAGATTATAAAAGCTTATCCTCTACTTTTTCAGTAGTTGTTATTAGTTTGATTTCATGCTCAATTCAAAGTGTTTTGAACTTTAAATCCTTAATAGCCTGAAATAAACTTTTTTCAGGAATCATCTTCTTTCATTTGGTCCTGCCTAAAAACACTACCCTTAAGCCTAAGACCCTTTCTTTTATTCCTCAAAGATACATATACAGCAAGTAAATATACAAGTTAGGGCTGTTTTTTAGGAGTTTCCTTTCTGCTCCTAAATAGGATTTGTGAATTGTCTTGTTTCAGTGGACTTCATAACCAGGCCACTTTAAATATATTTTTCCCACTATTGCCTTTTGTTATCTTACTGAATTTCAGTTCATCAATATGCTATTTGTTTTACTGTGCTTGTTATTAAAATTTAGAAATAAATAAAACTTGTAAAGCAAATCAAATATTTCGGTTTAATGACTATGGTAGAAAGAATGTGGATAGCCTAAGGCAACCTACATCACTTAATAACAGTTAAGATGATAAGTCTTGCTTAGCAATTCTATGCCTCCTTACCCCCACTGTAGTTTTTGTGAAAACATTACTTTAGGTAGCTTGATCTTACCTACCAAATACTGCATACAGTTAGAACAGTCCTCTTATAATGATTAACTTCAGATTAGGTAAAATTACAGGAACAAAAGATATTTATGTTTACTTCCTTTAAGTCTAAGTATGTCTAATTCTATTTCTTCATAGTCATCTCAAGTTAGCTCTGGAACTCTTTGATCCTTTCTTTCCTGGGACACAGATTTGAAATTATAACTCCTTATGAGGCCAATGTATGTTCTTCTTTGTTACTCTAAAAAAGAAAAAGGCAAAATCTTTTTCAAATAGAGCTCAACCCCTGGTGACCATGGACATATAGTGGGGTTTCTCAACCAGGGTTCCGTGGAACTCGAGGGTTCCGCAAGAGGTCGCTAGGAGTTCCCTGGGAGGTCACGATTTATTTAAAAAATTATTTTAAATTGGGCAACTTCACTTTAAAGATATAAGTTTCATTCTTTACTTTTAGTTTAAGAACACTGTTAATGCATATATATATATAGGCCTACACATGAAACGAATATAATAATTTTGTAACTTCTGGCCTATATTTGAGCCTGAATGTGCAGAGGTTCCCTTGGGCCTGAAAAATATTTCAAGAGGTCCTCCAGGGTCAAAAGGATGAGAAAGGCTGACGTGCAGTGTAACAATGCAGTAGTGAGTTCTTGCCTTTGTCTGGTATGTTTTTTCAATTCCCCAGTCTAGCCTACAGTGCTAGAATTTCCCATCAGTCTCTCATCCAAACATTAATCAGATCCAAGTATTATGAAAACTGGTATCACTATACAAAATAACTGATAATCATAGATAGCATAATACTGATCTGCATTTCACCTGAGTCAAACAAACTTATTATGCCAACTATAAAAATGTACGTTTTATGGATCTTTAATTTCTATTATGTTTTATAATGTGCCTGAGTTTCTAGGCAACATGGGGAAGCTTTATTACTCTATACTATTTTGGGGAAGCACAGATTCATATATTGTTGGTTTGCAAGGAGCCTCCAAGATGATTTTAATTCATTTCTGCATAAAATTTACAAAATGTAAAACCCAGCTGCAACAACTCTACTGCAATTCATTTTATTACCTGAAGAGATTTCCAAAACCAAATACCAGTTTTTCCTAAAGAGAACAAGTCAGGCTCATATACTGGGTTTCTGCGTTATCCAAATGTAGCTCTGCACATGGTAAACTGTGTGCGTGGACCCATTATATGACTTCCATGTCACCAAATTACACTTTTGAATTCGAGCTTGTAAGGATCGGGTGTGGATGTGGATTACATGTAAATGTAATGTTCCACGTTGTTTCCTGAAGTGATCTCCTCGAGGGCCATCTGGAAAAAGTGGCTCAGGCTGCGAGAGCGCTAGGGCACTTGTGTTTGAAGCGAGAGAAAACCGCCCTTCCCGGTTACGCTAGCACCCGGCTGAGCTAACAGACGTGTTACTTAGAAGCCTTAAAGGAACATAACCGCCTCTTAACTCCAAATCAGCGCCACCAGCAGTTACACAACTGGCCTCGAGTCGAACCCGAGCAACAGCCAGGCGAACGCGCGCGATCACCACATCCTCCAGTTCACCTTCATCCCAAACAGAGCAGGGGACAAGCCCCGCCTCCCCACATTTTATGTCCAATTAGAGAATGTAATTTTTCAAGCACGCTCACTTCTTCCTTCGTCTCCGGCTCCTGTGTGCTCCAATCAGCACCGACCTTTCCCACCCTTTCCTTTAGTTGTCAAGATGGAGAAGGAAACTGTAACATCTTGGGGAGGGAGAATCAGCTTGGAAAAGACTAGTTTAGATAGGTTCTTACTTTTCAGCCTCTCCTTACTTTTCTTTTTCCTTTAGTTTCGTTACATATCTCGTAGCAGTTGATGTTGATCTCCTTTAAAAAGGCGCCGACGGCTTAAAGGTTTTTACAGCTACTTCTGTTCTCCCCTTCGGAAAAACTGGTCTAGTCCAATGGAACGAACAGCCAACAGCCACTTCGCCAATCGCCTCATTTGGGGGGAAGGGAGTTTTAGGCACTGGGATTGATCTCCCGGGAATGTATCGATGCGCCCGGGAAAGGGGCGATTTCCTGGACTGCTTCTCAGACTGTGCTTTTGCCACTAAACGTAGAAGAGTGACCAAACAGAAGTTAGGGCTCCTGTAAAGCAGTCGGGGGCGAGGGGAGGAACAATGGGAGAATTTCCCGATGCTCTTAGAAATAACCCAAATCTGCTGGCCAAAACTTTCACAATCGGTCCAAAGAGAAATAGATGTCCCACCACTAGCCGGACTACTTGGAAGAGAGAAAGAGGAAGGGAAAAGAGAAATATGTAATTAGTAGATCTACGGAAGGTCCCTTAAAAGAAGAGGAACTCTAGCACTTTACAAGTCGTCGAAATCAGCGTTTGCCCGTTGCTCCCGATTCTCTCGCCAACAGTGCAAATCCACATTTACGTGTTTTTAAAGTGACCGAGAAGGAAAGCCGTTTCATGCACTTCACCCACCCCCGCCGCCACGCATATTGTTTTCCACCTCCTGATTAACTCCACTTCCTTTCTCGATGCATAAACAAGGCATTCAACAGCACTAACGGTGTTCTGATTTGTGTTATGCGTCTCTTTCGTAATAGCAACAGAAGAAAGAAATCACCACTATTATCGTTTTCTGGCCACATAACAATATCAAAGGATTTCCCCCCTTGTATTGCAGGTTTTACAGAGAAGAATCCATATACATTTAAAACTTCATTAAGATGCATCTAACAAGAAGTTTCAGGAAAAAGCGAAAGGACGGAGCAATGTTCGGAGTGGGGGTGTCATATGTTTTCTCTAATCATCAAACAAGGAGTGTTAGTAAGCTGTTTAAGATTAATGGCATTATTATTGTTTTGAACGTATTTCTGCTCAAATAGAAATGGTCACCCGGCCCCCAATGACATTTGTGGCCTCAGGCAATTCAACAACTGAGTTCAATGGACACGTTTACCTGTCTGTCGCTTTTTTCTGGAATTAAGAGTCAACGATATCTCCCGCTTCGTTCTCCTTAGCTCGCTCGCTCGCTCGCTCTTTTTGTCTTTTTCAAGTTCGAGCTCAACTCTAAACAAAGGAGACCCCAAACATGTGACCTCTCAGAGCCAAAACACATGATGTCACGCACTTGCTAGCCAATCTCAGCAGGGCCGGCTGAAAGACGTCTTGGGAAATGTAGTTTGTTAATCGAATGGTTTGCAACGCAATTTCAAACGTCGTTGAAACAAGTAAATTTCCTCTTACACAATCCAAGACTGAGAGATGCATAACTTTATTGCTCTCAAGACGATACTGCATGATAATGTCTGTATTGGCAGACAGTGGCAGCTTTAATTTCTTAAAGCCTATTTAATAGTGAACTATAAAAAAACTACAGCAGTATAAAACAAACAAAAAGGTAGTTATT
Organism: Candoia aspera; assembly: GCF_035149785.1. Taxonomy (NCBI): domain Eukaryota; kingdom Metazoa; phylum Chordata; class Lepidosauria; order Squamata; family Candoiidae; genus Candoia; species Candoia aspera. The sequence continues at coordinate 45,435,742 of NC_086158.1, read as the reverse complement.
ACAGTGAAGAAAGAAAACCTAAATATAATGTTTAAAATAAAATAAACAGAGCCCAAAAAAGAAAACTAACAGAAAAAAAGATCCATCTAATAACTTCAGATGATACAAAAGAATTTCACTCCTTAACTTACTGAATCTAGACCATAGAGACATATTGCATCTTCTCATTTTTAGAACAAAGAGACTTTCAAAAATAGATAAACTAATATCCTGGATCCTTAAAATCAGGAGAATAGGTTTCTCTCCATTTATGTAAAATTATCCCCTTTACTGTTCCCCAGGCTCAAGAGAGACAAAGCTCTTCATGAGATGACAAATTCCATATTTTAGGTATATAGTTCAGTATCACATTAAGATTCTTTAATATTTCTTCCCAATATTGTATTAACATATGCAGTGGTTTTGAAACCAAAACAAGGCTATAGCTGGAAAAGACCAGATCTCATGAGTAAAAGAACCTTCAAATTTCTTTCAACACCAACATAAAAAAATATAACCCTAACCCTAACCCTTTTAAACATTCTTTGAGGGTTAAGGTTAAACCATATTGCTTTACAACTTCGGTAAGCTTTGTTAATGATATTGCATAATTATCAAGGATAGCCATAATATCATCAGCATATAAGAGCAATTTATAATCATTGTTGAGCATCACCTCACCCCATTCTTAATATCTTGAGATTCTCTAACAAAAGAGGCTGATGGTTCAAGAACTAAATTGAAGATTAAAAGATATAAGAAGCAGCCTAGCTGGGTGCCATGATATAAGTTGATGGGTAGAGAAATAAATCAGTTCATAATAAATCTAGCCAATGGGTGAAGAGACCTAGTTTGGTATAGTGGTTAAGGCACCAGGCTAGAAACCAGGAGGCTGTAAGTTCTAGTCCTGCCTTAGGCACAAAGCCAGGTGGGTGACCTTGGGCCAGTCACTTTCTCTCAGGCCTAGGAAGGAGGCAGTGGCAAACCATTTCCAAAAAACTTTGCCAAGAAATCTTCAGGGTAGTCACCAGGAGTCAGCAGTGACTTGAAGGCACCAAAACAAAACAAACAAAAACCTGGGTGAAGATACAAAGCTGTAGATACAAAGCTGTAATCTAGTGAACAAAGGAAGGTAGAGATCCCTATTTTCCTAGAACCCACTTCATAAACTCAATCTGAACCAAACTGAAGTCCTTTCGCCATCCAACAAAATTAGAACTGATTCCAATGTATCTGCTGTGAAATCAAAAATATTAATCACTGGGAGAATATTGTCAGAATATGTTGTTGATTTTTTGGGACTTCTGGTGGGAATGGCAGACTGAACGGCTATGCACGCTGATTCAGTGGGCAGAGCTGACAATATAGTAACTTTTCTCGGGCTCAGGCTGGTTTCCTGAAGCCCAGAAATGTTCTCCGGATCAAGGAGACTACCTGGAAGCATTCCATCTGTCCTAGACGGCTGCTTGCAGCCAGAAGATTGCAAACAGCATTTTGCTTTTGACTGGTCAGAGGTAGCCATGATGCGGAGATTTCCAAGCCACTTTCCAAGCTACGCTGTTTTAAAGTGACATTTCTAAATCACCAATTTGTATTTTTTTTAAGTATATGTACTCCAAGAGAGGCTTTCTACAACAAAGAGAAGCTGGTTCTCTTGGTGCTTGAAGTTATTTTTGGGATTACTTAAAAAAAATTCTTTTAAGTTTTGGATTTTGTTTTCTTTCCAAAGGAAATTCCAAAGATTGAAACTAAACAATTGTCTTCCTGTTATTATTTTTCTATTAAATTTGAAGATACTAGCATTTTCCTACATGTTGAATTGGCTGATTTGAACCTTCAGTTTCCTTTTTTCACTTTCCCTTGAGAACTGTCTGCTATCTCACTCTCACTTTATGTAAACACACTTTGGAACTCTTCCATATCTTCAACTTTAGCTGGTTAAGCTCCTAGGGGGCGCCATAATCTACTGCTTGAGACATGGAGGATTTCAAACAGATTCTTGCTGACTTTCACCAGGATTTTAAACAGATTTCTTCTGACTTCTATCAAACTTTTATCCAAGATATCCAGGACATTGTGGAATATAGGAGATCTAAAATGTGACATCAGGTTGGGGATGTGGTGGATGAATTTGAGAAGTTTAAGAGCAATAGAAACTTTTTTTTAAAACTAAGATTGGGATTTTTATTGAGATTCTGGATGAAAATTGGATAATGGATTGGAGAAATCTAAGGGAGAGAGTGATCTGCAAGCCATGAGTAAAATCAATCTCCTGGTGGAATGCCATGAGAAGAACCTGGAATCTTTGAGGGGGGCAGTCGGGCTGTTTGATTCTTTCAAGAGGAAAGCCTTGTGCACATTGTGGGTATCTGTAACTGCTCTGGTTTATTTTGAAGTGGGATAAGGGCTGAAGAATGTTCATCTGGTTTGCTTTAAGGATTTGATTTGCCTTTAAAGATATGGAATTACGGTTTTGAATTGTTTTTGTTTTTTGGGTTTATTAAGATTGGTATTATTAAAATTGTTGTATTATTAAGTATAATATCAGACAAGTTATGTGCTTTTTAATTTGATTCTTATTATAGTAGACAGAAATGCATACAGTAGTGGTAGGAAGGGAATAATTAAACATGTTTTATCTTTTGGAGGGGAGAATGAGGTTTAGGAGGTTTATATGATTTTTTTTTATTTTCATAAGGGGGAAGAGTAACTGTACTTGGTGATTTTTATTATGTGCTAAAGTGGAATGATTTATAGAAATAATGTGGTGTTCTGGTTTAATATGGGGTAAAAGATTGATTATGGAAATCTTTGTACATCCTTGCCATTAAAAGTCAGAAGCCACATCTTTTTGTAAATTTGAAAAAAAATTCTTTTGTGTTTTTGCACTTTTTTAGTTTTTTTTCTTTCTTTGTAGTTTTTTGGGTTTTTTTCATAGTTTTTATTCTTTTCTTCAAACCTAATAAAATTTACTATATAAAAGAAGAAGCTTGTCTATTTTTTATAAACATATACTGTGATGAGTGGATTATAGGTGGTATTACCTGCTGTAGCCTTCTGCTGAGAGTTGCAGTTGCAGCTTGTGTGTTTTGCCTTCTGGAGCCTTCTAGCCATGTTGAAAGTTTCTGTACCAGTACAAGGGATTCTTACAGGTAAAGAAAAAAGGCAAGGAAGTCTCCATGCAGTCTGAGGATGGGATTGGCAGTCTCCATTTGATGTGATGGCCTTGGTAAGAGAAGTAGATACTACCTCAAAGAAGCCTCAGGTCCCAGGATCGAAAAAGAATGACTCGGTGTTCCTCCACACAGCAATGCTAAAGTTCGGCTATGCAGTGCTGGAGCTTGCAGAAAACTATGCTAACTTGAAGAAGTGTGGACCATACTTCCAACCCTACTCAGCTTCAGTAGGACTTCTATCCACACCAGGAACAGGGTGAAGAGGGAGGTGGGGCCGAGAACACCCCCTTTGATACCAGTTAATGGCCATGTAAGACCAAAGGAATTATCCTTCTCTCCCCCTCCCCCCACCTATCGGTGACAGGAGAAGGAGAGAAAGAAGTGGGGTAGGAAGGCTCCTTTTCCAATCCCATGGAAGTTGGAGAATTTACTCACTTCCTCTCCTTCTCTCCCTGCCTTCTCTGCCACCCATGGGTTGGCAAGAGCTGTGGGAGAGATGACTTTCTGGCACAGTGGCAGAGCTCTGACTGTTCTGCAGCCAAAAGGCAAATGCCTCTGAAAACCAGTGACTAAGGCCTGTGTGGTCCCCAGACTTACCAAATGATTTGCCACAAACCGACCACTTGTCACTGCTTGTAACAACAGAAGTGAGGAAAACACATTTTTGAAGGGCAGAGAGAAATAACAAACTGAAGCTGCCTTTGAGGTGGACAAGGGGCAGTTTGAGGATGCCATCACCTCAAGAAAAGGTTGATGCGGTGTTTTTGTACTGGCACAAGCAGGACATGCAAATGATCAGTTGTGGAAGTCACACCAGCATAGAACCTACCAGGATTGCATTTTTCTCCTTAATATTGCTAATATATTAAGTATTGCAATGTATCTTATATATAGCATTAACATTATGGCTGGCATATATAAATAAATAAATAAATAAATAAATAAATAAATAAATAAATAAAATAATAATATTGGCATTACTTTAAATGCAAAGTGACTTTAGATAGTTATAAATATATAAAATAAATATGTAATGCCAATAGATCTAGCTGTAGTTAATATATAGATACTCTTTTTAATAGTAATTGTGTTAAAAATTACAATTAAAAAGATAAAGCCTAATGCAAACTAAAAAAACAAAAGAATAAAAAGAAAAAAAAGAAAGTGCAGAGAAGAAAAAAATAGAAAGAAAAACAAAAAAAATAAGAATATAGTAAAGAAAAAGAAATATATAAAGAAATGACTTCCCCCTTCCTCACAACAAGTATAAACAATTTTAGTAGCTAATCACCTTCTCTTAAAAGTTAATATTACAGTTAATATTAAAATTTACAGTCACTCATGCCCTAGTCTCCTCCAGACTGGACTACTGCAATGTATTCTACATGGGGCTGCCCTTGAAGAGTATCCGGAAGCTTCAGCTGGTACAGAATGCAGCAGCGCGGGCAGTTATGTGTGCTCTGAGAACAGCACATGTCACACTTCTGCTCCACAAGCTGCGTTGGTTGCCAGTCTGCTTCTTCCAATTCAAGGTGCTGGTTCTGACCTTTAAAGCCCTTCATGGCATGAGGCCAGGCTATTTGAGGGACTGCCTCTCCCTGGTTACATCAGCCTGCCCCATCAGATCTTGCAGAGAAGGCATGTTGCAGGTACCATCTGGGGACCTGCATTTGGTAGGTCGCAGGAGATGTGCCTTCTCTGCTGTGGTGCCTGCCTTATGGAATATCCTTCCCCCAACTGCTCCATCCCTCTTGATATTCTGAAAGGCCCTCAAGACCTGGTTATGTGATCCAGCTTGGGGCTTCCCAGGAACTGGAGACTTGCTTAGGTGGCTCCATTGTTGAGGGGCCATTTTCATCCTCCCTCATTTAGGGTTTGCATCTTTTTTTCATGATATTTATTATAGGTTTTTATATTTTTATCTCTTGTTATATTTACTGTTTTTATCTGATTGTTGTATGCTGCCCAGAGTTGCCTCTGGTGAGATGGGTGGCTATATAAATTGGATTAATAAATAAATAAATAAAAATAAATAATATATAGATATAATATATAGATATCCTGAATAGAATATTGTTGTCATTCACACACTAATGAGAAACACTGTATCTCCGTGCCAATACAATTTCCAGTTACTTGAATCTAAAACACTGGTAGGTACGAAGTTTATTTTCACTGTATATTTCCTTATACATGTGCTCAAGTTTGGTGTTGAAAAGGCTTAATATATCTGGGCAATTCCTTTATTATATCGGTCAAATATATTTATATGAATTTCAGCCAAATTACGCTGCAAAAAAAAGTGATTTCAAAACAGTTTTAATACTATTCCCTATAAATTGTAGTCTCATATTCAAAGGTAATTGAAAATCTTTATGTATATGAAAACTACTTGAGATTTAGAAAACAACTGACTTTGTTTGTGTTAACAGGATGAGAAAGTGCAAGGTTTCCTGTTATGTGAGTGTGACAGCTGTAGATAAGTGGAGAGGCCCTCACAGGAAATCCGTCTTACTTCTGCAGCGTGACTTGTCTAAAGCTCAGAAACTATCTTTAATTGAAGTGCGGTATCAATGGCATGATATGCTGCTGGTGATCAAACATGGGGGACATGGTGAAGAAGGACTTGGAAGATCAGCCTATATTGCCTTTGGAAAATGAATGTACTAGGAACATGGGAGAATTTGTGGAAGTTTCTCTCAATGAAAGGGTTAAATTTAATGATACAGGCTTATCCATGGTTCTACAGAATGGCTTGGAGAATCTCCGTCTAGAAAACTCTCTCACAGACGTTACCCTGTGTGTTGGCAGCATGCAATTCTCGTGCCACCGTGTGGTCCTTGCAGCAGCAAGCAATTATTTTAGGTAAGGGAGATATTTAAAATAAGATCTCTTCACTGGATTGTGCAAAGCCCCCATCAATTTAGCAAATGGGATGATAAAGCTAAATTTTCAAATCCTTGATTTGAATCTAGTGGTACTCTGTATGCTTCCCAAAAGTCTGTATTTCGGGTGATGCTAGAAGAAGTTTATAGTCAGCGTTATGAACATTACAGCATCCATGTTTCAAGGATCCAGGCAAATCAACTAAGAATGGTAGATTCTTTAATGTGGAATTTGGATGACATTTTTTTTGCAAAGTGTTTCCATATGGGAGTCAAGAAATAATCAGGCAGGGAGGAATGAGTATACTCAGTTCTTATTTTCATTCATGTTCTACAGTTTAAAAGCTATTTTGAGAAATTATAAAATGTGTGTGGGCAACAGATATCTATTTTTGTAGATTGAGTTCTGATCTACCTTTTGGAGCAGGGAGATTCAATTAAAAAAAGAAAAACTGAAAATATTACAGACAGTCCCGGATAAGTCTTCCTTGGGATCTGTGTTTTATAACTTTACACATCCTTGTGTGGTCTAACATTGTATTTTGTCAGATAAGTTGGCATTTTATTGAATTTTCAGAGTTCCCCTTTTGCTTGTTTTGTCAAAAATATTATGCCTTATCCACAAGTGAAGCTATTCCCTATACAGAACAAGGAACTGGAGTACGTAGTTGATGTCCAAGAGCACTTTCAACTCTAACATTTGATGATTCTATAACATCAAAATCCAAAGGGCCATTTTCTCTATAAAAAAACAAAATAAGCAAAGGAAAAAATCCAGCATGTAATGCACTTTTTCTGAGAGGAACTTCACTGAATGTATAGTTAGAAACATATATATTATTAACAGGAGAATAATTACTTTTAGCATCTAATACAAGGTCAGTCAATTGATTCCTGTCAGTGAATGTAGATTGGAGATTTGTAGCCTGCATATTTATTATAGTGGGTTTTAAAATTATAAAACTTGCACTAGTAGTGCTGATAATAATTTTACTACTGTAACTGTAAAACCAACCAACCAACCAACCAACAAAAACCCCAGAGATAAATTCATCACCAGGAAAGGGATAAAAATTACAATATATGTACTGTATATACCTAATTTGGGAAAGCCTGTAAATTTTCAATCTCCTTTTCCTTTTTGACGCTTGCATAAGGCTTTTCCTATGCAATACGATCCACCATTTCAAGATCAATACCATTACAGAGACAAAATCTTTGAGAGATGGGGATTTTTTTGAAATCTACCATATAGTGTATTTGATGGCAACACATATAATCTGGGTTTTGAAAAGACTATTCTGTATTTACTTAAATATAAACTATTAAAATATATAGGGAGCTGAAAAGTATATCTGTAATTAATTCCAAAAGTTGCAGTGAACATGGAACTTTGGCTTTAGCCATTAATTCCTGTACTGAATTGTCCCATAAGCTTTGTTTAATAGAATGATATGCTGATGTCATATCCCCAGAAAATAAATCATCAAGATCAATGCCAATCTGATTAATCTTTTGCGTCATCTGTTTAAACCATGTATTTACAAAAAATTCATTTGAGATTTCATGAAGCAATCCTTCCTTGTTTTTGAAAATATGTATTTGCACCAAAACTTAATAGGCTTAGCCAAGCCTTTGTTTTCAAAGGGTATTGTCCAGTTTCCAGAGAATAACAGAGTTTGGAACACAACTTGGAACACTTAAAAGAGGTCTTAAAAATTTCACCTGCAGTTGGGATATGTAATTGTTGGCAGATGCAACCCAAATTGGAGCTCCATATAGAATCTGAGAAGCATTTTTTTGCATTAAAAACCTGGATTGCTGCAGGAACAAATCTCCCTCCTTTCGAATAAAAATATTGAAACAAGGCCATCATAGTAGATTTTGCTTTCAGAAGTATTGCCTTGCAGTGATGATGCCAGGATAGAACATGATTAAATAAAATGCCCAAATAACTAAAATTCCCCATTTGTGTTATCTCATGATCTTGAATTTTCCATCTGTACTTTTTTTTCAGAAACCAACATTTTAGTTTTATCATAGGTGATTTGTAACTGATTTTCCTGGCAATACTTAACTAGTGCCTCAAGTAGGCATATCAAACCCAATCTAGTACATGAAAGAACAGCATCATCTGCATACAACAAAGCACAATCTTTCCTTTTGCCTAACAGTGGGCATTGGCCATCAACCTGAAGTTGATCCAGATCACTGACAGCGATATAGTATTAAATACTGTAGGGGCCAGAATACAACCTTGTTTCATTCTCTTGTTCATTATTATATCATTTATATCATAAATGTTATTTCATCTGTGGTGGTAATGAAGTGTTGGATCAAACCAAAATGAAAAACCTCCTTACTCTGGTATTATAATGCCTCCCCAATACCCTTTTGGGAAAATCATTATCAAAATGAAAATAAAATCACCCTGTCCTGGAATAACTATTAAGTGTTTGTTCAATCAAAATGAAAGCACAGTCTCTTTGCTCTGAGGTATTAATGTCCCACTGCTTTGGTGTAATATTGGAATATTTGTTTGGTCACACTGAAATCAAAATTTCCTGTGTTGTGCTGCAATACTGATCTCCTGCTCTGGCATAATAAATGAAATAATTTAAGTGGCATTGCACTCTTATTTCCAGAACTTTTTGCAGACTGACTGGATTTTCTAGATTTACTGAAATTGTCTCTTTTTCCCCCTTCAGGGCAATGTTTTGCAATGACTTAAAAGAGAAGTATGAAGAAAAAATAGTTATTAAGGGAGTTGATGCAGAAACAATGCAGATTCTTTTGGACTATACATATACCAGCAAAGTGCTGATTACCAAGGAAAATGTGCAGAAAGTCCTTGAAGCTGCCAGTCTTTTTCAGGTTAGTAAATGCTTGTAGTGAATGGAAAATATGTAAGAGTAAGCTACTGTATGAGTCAATTTTATTTAACTGCTACATTTAATTCATAGCCTTTATAAGCATTGCCAATTAACAGCTGTTTACTTTACATTCTTTATAAATATTTCTATACAGGTAGTCCTCGTCTAGCGACCACAACTGGGACTGGCAATGTGGTCATTAAGTGAAGTGGTTGCTAAGTGAAACCACGACTGTGCTTACAATCTTACTTCAGCTTTCCTTTGATTTACAGACCTGTGAAAGTTATAAATGCAAGGACTGGTAGTCATTACTGTTATAACTTGAATGGTCGCTAAATGAGGCAGTCGCTAAATGAGGACTACCTGTATTACCTTTTTGCAAATCTTACAAATGTACTGTACAAGAAGATAAAATTTTTGAGTTATGTTTTAAGTAATCTAAATGTTACAATAAAACTGTTGACTCCACTGGTTGTTCTATCTATTTTTAAGATCTTTCTTTCTTTCTTCCTTTGAGCCACCAAATCTGTTGGACTTCTATATACAATAAAATGTCCATTGTAACGTTAAATAACTCTTTACCCTAATAATAACATAATACAAAGTCACATGACAAACACTGAAAAACAACCAGTAATAACAATATATAATAACACATAGCTGATAATAAAATTTAGGACTTATGGCACCCCACAAGAAAGAGGCCAATGGGTGTACCTCTGTTATTGATTGGAACTACCCACTGAGATAGAAACAGAACTACTGCAGGACAGTGCCCCAATCCCACCCTTTTAGACATTCTAGGAGAATACCATGGTTGATGGTATCAAAAGCTGCCAAAAGGCCCAAGAGGACCAAGAGGAGTGCGTGATTCCCATTTAGGTCCTGACGGATGTCATCCACTAGAGAGACCAATGCCCAAGCCTTGGACTGGTAATCCACTTTCTGTACGGTGCTCTACAGCTGAGTCCCTAATATCTGCTTCATAATCAAACCCCACTGCATTGGAGGAGGAGGATTCTAAAGACAGGGTTCATGACAGCCTCATTCAAGGCTGCCAGCATTTCATTCTCCTGAAGCTTGGTTATCTCCTTCATCCAAGCTGTCACACACATCATGGCTGTAGGTCAGAGCATGCATCAAGCCCACAAGTGGCAAGGTCATACCAGAAAGCATTCTAAACTCTGGTCCACAGGCCAAAAAGCATCCTAGATCACAGTCTAATGATGCCTAGGAAGAGTCACTTCTTGGGCAGATCTGAGCAACTTGGACAGCAAAATGCTGAGCAAAATGGTCACAACTGCTAGGCAGGAGATCTCCTTTATGGTATTTATATCCTGCCTTTTTATCCATCTGACAGTCAAGGCAGTTTGCAACAGCAAAAATATAAACTTTAAACTAAAACAGCATTAATACAATTAACATCCTGGTAAAACAAACATTACATTAAAATAAATTAACAAAAGCCTGGTAGAAGAGAAATGTTTTTACCAACTTCTCAAATACTGGGATTATTATTATTATTATTATTATTATTATTATTATTTGGTATGTGCTTAAATCTAAATATAGTAGAAGACCTATTTGCCCCATAACAATTACATTATGCAGTAAGTTAAGCTAAGGCAAAGTAATTGACCCCAAAACACCCAGTGAACTTTTGTGTCTGAGGCTGGACTTAAATCTGAATCTTCCAGCTCCTAGTCCAACACCTTAACGTCACACTGTCTCTCACCATGTCAGAGAGTAAAAACCAAGGAGATCCCCTGCGGGGTGGGGAGAGGAAGGGCCTTCTATTGTGTAGTCCCCAAGCTGTGGAATTTCCCCGAGGAGCTCAGTTTACAGCCTGGGATCATATAGGAAAAGTCTCATGCAGACCAGATAGACCAGCTTTCTGTAATGGGGGGTATCTTCAAAAAGGCCCCTCATGTTATTTAAGTAGCTGGGCAAGTTCATAGTGAGAGAGACAGTTCTGCCCTAAGCCCTTTGGGGCTTTAAAGACCAGTACCAATACTTTGAAATGTACCTGGTAGGCAACTGATAGCCAGTGTAGATCTTTCAATACAGGAATTGTGTGATTCCTATACCTTCTTTGCATTGGTCAGCAGCTTAGCTGTTGCATTGTGTATCAATTGCAGTTTCTGGAAGGATTTCAAGGGCACTGCAATGATGTTACAGGTTGCAACCAAAGTGTAAATAAATGTTGCTAAGTCTGGATTACTGAGGAAGGGTCACAATAAACTCACTAGCCATAACTGGGTGGACCAACCCTCACCATACCTGCAAATCTAGTGATAGCGGTGGATCAAGAAACATTTCTAAATTATGAAGCTGCTTCTTCTGGAGGATGGAGGTAGACCTCTTTATTTGCATGTTATGTTCCAGCATATAACTATGGGTAAAGAAATTGTGGATAATGAGCCCATGAGCCTATGTGAATTGGTGTGTGTGCGTCTGTGTGTGTGTGTGTGTAGTTTCCAGAACTTTTGAAAAAACCCCAAAAACCCCTTCTTGAAATTACCAGAAATAGTATTGTAAGGAAAAGCAGAAATAAGGATACTGTATCTCTCACTGCAGATTTCCCACTTTCCCACTGTATATTTTCTAGCTTATTTTTACTATGGAGGAAGTAACATGCAGGGAGAAGATAACCATATAAGGCCAGAATGCTACAAATTGCTAGGATTGCTAGGAAATTGTGGGATGGAGTCTGGATGTGAGTTGTGCATATTCAAAATGTGGGACAGAACAGAACTTTGCGCCAAAACAACTGAAACTGTTTATAGGTAAAAGAGATATAAATACAAGTTCTCTCCATATTTATTAATGGTGAATACATGAAACAGCAGATAATGAGACCACAAATAACAAAGCCTATTTGCATAACCCCATCCAGAGCCAACAGCACCTTAATTCCAGTATCCAGCTTTTTCTTTCCCAACAGCACCTCTGCCTTGTCTGGATTGAATTTCAGTTCTTCTCTCCCATCCAGCCTATTATCAAGCTTAGGCATGTTCAAGGGCACTGATTATGCCATGGAGTTAGTATGGTACTGAACAGAACAGCTGGATGTTATCAGCATACTGATGGCAACCTCCTCCAAAGCTCTGAATATAGATTATAAGTGGTAGATGTGGGCTTATAGATCAATGAGCCAGGGGTCAAGCATTAGATCCCTAGTATTACCTTTTCAAGGTGCCCTGACAGGAAGTTCTGTTAACTGAAGTCCTGTCATTGAAGTCTCAGTCAGGGAAACTCATGAGTGATTTTGGGTCAGTCATACTCTCTCAGCTCAACCTCACAGGCTTGTTGTGAGGAAAATTGGAGGAAAGAGTGCTGTATGTACTACCTTGAGCTCCTGGAGGAAAGGAAGATATAAATCCAAGAGTAAAAATGAATAAACTCTGTTTTGGCCTTCAATATACAAAACTAGCAAAATTAAGATGGGGGCCCTGGTAGAGACTTTGTATTAGTACATATGATGGCACCCTTCTGGTAGCCAGGGGACACATATAACATTTTTATGGGAACAGTGAATGAGGCAATGATGCAAAACGAAGCAAGATAACTTCGTGCAAGAGCCAAGGCTACAGATTTCTCTCTTTTGGAGAGCCACTTTGGGAAAGGCATTTACACTTTTACTTATTTTCAGACAGCAAGCCTCCTTTAGAGTGTCTACTTCAGAGTTCGTAAGTTTCCTACCTCACAAAGGGGGAAAGTGCATCAGTAGTTTCTCTTTTGCAGAATTGAACAGAACAACTATCTGTAATTCTTATCTCATTAAGTAATAGTATGGCTAAAATTATTATTATTTGTCTGGGAAATATATCTAATATGACAAATCATGCAACATCAGGTGGACTACTGATTAAATAAGCTTCATTGGAAATACTAAGCCAACCATTTCCCCACACCTATTTCTAAAAACAGGAAACAAGTGGTTTATAAGCCAGGTCTGTTAATTTTCAGTTTTTGTAAGCAACCTAAATGTGTCAACAGGACATGGTTCGAAACACAAGATTCTGCTGTGAATAATTTAAAAAATCTACATACCCTATTAAACTGTTTCTGGGTTTTCACTTCTCTCTTTTCCTTTTAATTACTTTTTAAAACCATGCTGTGCTTTAGCTGTAGCCAATTTATGTACAGCAAACAAAAAACTATTTTGGGGTTTCATCAGCTATTAAGAAGAAGCTGATGTGGTATTACCAGGACTTGCCCAACACATTTTGATGCCTAAAGCACAAGACAAGATGGCACTTTTCTTATTAAGCAGAATTAATCAGTTGCTTCAAAAAACAGATCCTGAGAAGCAGGGAGATGTGGGAAGATAGACAGTTCTGCCTTTAATGGGCCACTGTTACCAGTTTTGAAATAAAGGTAGTCCTCGCTTAACAACCACAATTGGGACTGGAATTTAGGTTGCTAAGCGATGTGGTCATTAAGCAAATCTGGACCCGATTTTACAACCATTTTTGCAGAAGCTGTTAAGTGAATCACCATGGTTGTTAGGTGAACCATGTGGTCGTTAACCAAATCAAATGGTCATTAAGCAAATCACAAGGTTCCCTATTGATTTTGCTTATTGGAAGCCAACTGGGAAGGTCAAAAATGGTGATCATGTGACCACAGGATGCTGCAGCCATCATAAATGTGCAATAGTTACCAAATGCCTGAATCCTGATCATGTGACTGCGGGGACGCTGCAATGGTCATAAGTAAGAGGAATGGTCGTAAGTTGATTTTTTTCCAGCGCTGTTGTAACTCTGGACAGTCGCTAAATGAATGGTCATTTAGTGAGGACCACCTGTAAGGTTCAATTGTCACTATTGTTGCTTTGTAAATGTGGAGAGGCATCATCTTTAGCTCAGACACTTCAAAATCACTTGAACCAGCACTGGACTCATCTTGTGTATGCCACCTTATTGCACTGATGGTTGAATCTTAATAATACTATTTAATACTAATACTATTTAATACTATTTACTAAACCATTAAATAGTATTACATACTAAATTTAATAGTATTAAATAGTATTAAATACTAATAATACTATTAGGAAATAGTATCATTCCTGATATCTGGGGTAGCCAAAACACTGACACACACAACTTAGTCCCTCAACAGAGGACATTTGGCAGAGGGTTTTGAGAAATGGCCAGCGAGCTGCCACCGCTGTCTTCCAACATTTACACCTGACATGATCGTATAACTCAGCTTAATGACCCGGCTGATTCCAGATGCTGATATCTTTTAGAGTGGATGAATATTTAGAATATTCATATATTTAGAAACTATTTGCCAGCATGGTCCAGGCATGGTAACATTTTTTCTCATTCTATAATTTGGTAACTTTGACAATGTATCAAAATGGTTGTGTTAAGCCATGTGCTTTTATCCAGTTAATATTGAATGGATGGCGACATGGTCCAGCCTTGTTATGTTGTTTGTCCTCTGCCCTAATTTTTTAAAGCCTGGATGTATAAATTTCAAAATTTATTTTGAAAAAGGAGTAATGTTCATAAGAAGTACAGTTTTCTTATGAGGTTAGAGTCTCATATGACTCTACTTTCTCATAAGACCCTTCATTGCATTCTGGTATTAGAGGTCATGACACAGCACAGGTTCTCCAGCATGATGGTCTCTTGATGTGGTGGGCCACAGTTTCCAAAATTCCCAGTCATCTTATCCAACAGCAATATCTAGTCATTTTACAGCTGAGCAAGCACATACCAAAACTGCACTGGACACTGCAGAAGCTCTGTTATCTGAGAGAAGAAACATACGTTATACCCTTTAAACTGATGCAGCTGCTTCTTTAGGAAAATTGCCTGGATCTTATGCAACAAATGAGTTATGAAGTCAGTATAATGTAAACAAATCACACTCCTGAATTAATATTACTTTTGGACTGATTATTTTAATGATAATTAATAAAAGCATTCATCTCAAACTATATTATTATTAATCTTACTGCACTAAGGGTTATTAAGTATTTGTTCTAATCCCTTAAATATGAATTTCAGTAATATTACTGAGGTCTATTGGCAGAATATTTATTTGGGAAATAATTAAAATAAATTGCTCCCAATTTCTTAATTTCAGGAGTACAATGGAGAGAGTATCTTCTATATCAATAATATATTTTATTGTTGCCCTTATTAAACAACTGGAGGTCAGAACCCTGCTGATCTACTTCTACTCATCCAGAGGACTGACTGTCAGTGGATCTTAATCTACCTTCTGCCCATCTCTGCCATAGATGGCTTCTGGGAAAATCTTGTCTGTTGTGGCATTCTACTGAGCATTCACTAACATATGAAAGGTTAAATGTTTGTTGAAAAGTAGCAATTGCCATTGAATGCAAAACCCTGGATATAAAATATAGTCTGCTATTTAGCAGGATGACATGCAAATCTTACAGTTCTTGAGGTAATATATTACCCTAATACCCCCAGAATCAAAGGCATCATATCAGTTGCATTTAGGGTACAACTGTGAAGGAAGGCTCTTGCCCTCATATGCAACTTGCAAATTTCTAGGATATATCTGATTGGCTATTGTTTTACACAGAATGAGCTTTTGGCCTGATCCATCAGGGCTCTTCTTATATTCTTAGATATAGGACTCTGCTTCCATGCTTCCAGATGGTTGTGAAGACTTGCCTGGCTGCTGCTGCTGATCTTTTCACCCCTCTCCTCACTCAAGCTACATTTCTACTGGTACATCCACTTACCATCTATGTTCATTGTGAAGCTTTATTGCTTGCTGGCTATTCTTTCCCTCTTTATAGTAATAGATATTCCCTTTTGTGCCTGTTTTTTCCCCTTAAACTATATAGATACTGTATATGTACTGTATCAAGGTCAACTGTGAGAAGAAAATGTTTCAACCATGAATTGCTACAAGCCATGAATTGCTATCACATAAGTAACATTAGCATCAGCTGAAGCATATACACACTTGAACTTCCTAACAAGACACAATGGGTAGAAATTGTAAGATTAGAATTTGGGCATTTTGCACACCAACCAACACTGTTGTTCCTCATGTTTTTAAGGTTTTTCAAGAGCAGTAAAACGAACAGGCAAGAAGATAGGTCTGTATAATACTGTTTTCTTGTGCTTTTAGTTTTTGCGCATGGTAGAAGCTTGTTCCAGTTTCCTTAAAGAAGCCTTACATCCAGAAAACTGTGTTGGGATTCTCAGGCTGGCTGATGCTCATTCCCTTGATAAACTGAAGCAACAAGTTGAGAATTATATTGTCCAGAATTTTACACAAGTACTGAATTATGAGGAGGTCTGTGACTTGCCTGTGGACATTCTGTGTGGCATGCTAAAGAGTGATGACCTCTGTGTTACTGAAGAAGCTCAAGTATTTCAGATAGTTATGAAGTGGGTGCGTTACAAAATAGGCGACAGGCTCCCAGTCCTACCGTATGTCCTTGAGAGTGTCCGTTTGCCTCTTCTGGACCCTTGGTATTTTGTAGACACTGTTGAAGCAGATCCACTCATCAGGCAGTGTCCTGATGTCTTTCCTCTGCTTCAAGAAGCCAGAATGTACCATCTGTCAGGAAATGAGGTGAGTGAAAATCTGATAATATTAAAGGAACTACAGTACAAAGATTGTCCAGATCTGTTATTCAGCAGTCAACTTTCTGTGGTGAGAGAGTGTCTTGCTTCATGGAACTTTGATCTGTTCCATGGACAATGGCTGAATGGCTTTCAACAACCTTTTTGCTCTAAATCAGAGATATATTCTAAAAACTCATGTGGCTCCTGGAACACAAAAATACTTTTGTGGCATAAGCTTTTGTGGCCCCACATTTTAATATTTCCCCCTATAACTGTGTAATAGCCCATAATAATCTGTTCTTAAATTGTCACACGAATTTTTTTTTGGTATTATTTATGTTTCTACCTGAAAATCTGTTATTAATTATAGGTATGAGTGAACTCCATATCACCTCTCTGATGTATGATGTTTTTTAAAGCCTGGGATAATGGTGCCAGTCTAAGGGCTCAGGATTACATGCATCTCCCTAAAGGCTTTGTTGTGGCCCCCAGAGCTTCTTCAAAAATTGTTATAGAATTATAATTATTGTACATCATAAAGGGGAAATTGTAAGTAAATTAAATTTAGTTTTTGTCATGGCTGCACCCTGTGATAGGCATGCCTCATTTTATGACATTTCACTTTATTGTGTTTCCTGGATATTGTGGTTTTTTACAAATTGAAGGTTTGTAGCAAACCTGGGTTGAGCAAGTCTATTGGTGCCATTTTTCCAACAGATTAGCATTTTTTAGCAATAAAATATTTTTAATTAAGGTATGTACATTTTTTAAAACATAATGCTATTGCACACTTAATAGACTACAGTATAGTATAAACATAACTTTTATATGCACTGGGAAACCAAAACATTTGTGTGACTTGCTTTACTGCAATATTTGCTTTATTGCAGTTGTCTGGAACGGAACCTGCAATACCTTTGAGGTATGCCTGTATGGAGTTCAGCCACATTTGATCTCAGAATCAAATGTGACTCCTAGTCCCTACGAAGTTGTGCATCCATTACCTAAATACACATTTATAGGTGGGGAAGGTGGTTGTTGGTTGGTATATTTTTATAATAACGATACAGACCTGGTTAATTTTGCTTTTGTTTAGATAATTTCAGGAAGAACAAAGCCCAGAATGCATGAATTCCAGTCTGAGGTCTTTATGATCATAGGTGGTTGCACAAAGGATGAAAAATTTGTATCAGAAGTAACTTGCCTTGATCCTTTGAGACGCAGTCGTCTGGAAGTGGCAAAACTGCCAAACTCAGAACAAGAGTTAGAAAGTGAAAATAAAAAATGGGTGGAGTTTGCTTGTGTTACATTAGGAAATGAAGTCTACATATCAGGTAAGGAATAAAAAAGCTTCTTCTTCTTCCTCTTCCCCTCCTTCTTCTGGAAAGAATAGTTACAGAGGTAAGTAGTGGGTTTGCAAGCAAGCAAGCAAGCAAGCAAGCAAGCAAGCAAGCAAGCAAGCAAGCAGGGGTGTAAGCTGAGCTCTCTGATCCCCTTTCCCAGGGCAGCATCTCTGGGGAAGCTATCAGAGGTTCCAAAGGCTTTACTTTCAGAAAAAACCATAACGTTGAGCAGGACTGCTGCTGATCTGTAAGGTGCCTTTATGCAAATGTTTTTTGCTGCCAGAGCATCAAGTCACATCATGTGGCAGCTGCAGCATCCAGGTGCTTCATTCTACCTTTTCTTCTACAGTGTATGTGCAGGTGCGTGGAATAGTAACTGGATGGGTTCTTCCCCAAACATGGTACCCTGTAATGTGGCACTGGGCTACTACCATTCCCATCATTTGGCACCCCCTGTGTCATGGCGCTTTTGTGCAGTGTACAACTTGCACACCTGCTTGTGGCAGTGCTGCTGTTGAGGCAAGGTTGATCTGGAGCAGCTGTAGAAGAGATGTTGTAGCAGCATTGGTACCAAATCTTTCCTCCTTCCCTCCCTTCTTTGCTACAGCTCCTATTAGGGCCCCTTATTCAGGTTTGTTAAAAATGTGGGATGAAGAGTGAACAGCAAGGAGTCTAGTTGGGTGCCCTGTGCCTATGGGGCATAGGCACTGCCTTTCCTGCCTTTACTTTGTTTATGCCAAAGGAAGGAAGGAAGGAAGGAAGGAAGGAAGGAAGGAAGGAAGGAAGGAAGGAAGGAAGGAAGGAAGGAAGGAAGGAAGGAAGGAATTAAGATAGCAGGACTGTGCAGCACTTTGGATTTGATCTCCAAAAGGTGCTTCAGCATGTGCAAGAGTGCAAATGTCTCACTTGTCCATTTTTAAGCTGATGTCTACAGGGACTACATTTGTGCTCCCATTAGTCCTAAGTACCTTTTGGAAATAAGATCCAAAGCACTACATAGCATAATAGATAAACTGATACAAATATAAATAGTATATAACAAGTCGTTTGCTTCTTATACAGTATATATTGTTGAGGTGATAGCCAGGGATGGAGAACGTGTGGGTCATCAGCCACATATGATTTCCTAGCCCCAATTTTTTGTGAAGTTTAAGAGCAAAATAGATGCATCTATTTAGTATCTTAAACCCCCAAATCCTCTCCCTGATCAAAAATAAGAACCAATATATTCTGCCCTCCCTGGTGATGTCACCACATCTATGCCACACCTGCTTCCTTCAGATGCTGGAAGAATATTTAAATAGGTAAGTGCAGCATCGTGGTGCAAAAAGATTGTCTATGTCTAGGAACAGCCATGAAAAGAATATGGCAGACTGGCATTGGAGGGACTCAGGTTTAAGTCCACTCTCAACTATGAACTTTTACTGAGCAACTTTTAGTCATACTCTTAGCCCAGAGAAAGATACTTTGTTGTGGAAAAAAATATTGGATGAGGGAGTGCTATGTATATTTGGGCTCCTGAAGAAAAGACAGGGTATAAACTAACAAAATAAACAAACAAGGCTTCCAGTTTTCAAGTAAGCTATAGTTTTACTCCAGTTAGCAACATAATGATGTATTTAGACTTCTGACAATAAAAAAAAGCTTCAGAACTTTTTGAGATTAGTTCTGTTTATCTCTTAAGCAATGAGGACTAAAGTATTAGTAAACAACAAAAACAAACAACAGCATAATTGTCGAGATTCTAATGAGAGTATGTGACAAAAAGTGTTGTTGAGAATATATTCTGGTTCTTGGAAAAAAATGGAATTTGATTTTCATTTGCTGCAGGAGGAAAAGAAACACAGCATGAAGTCTGGAAGTATAATTCATCCATCAACAAATGGATCCAAATTGAATATTTGAATGTTGGAAGATGGAGGCACAAAATGGCTGTTTTGGGTGGCAAAGTGTATGTGCTTGGTGGTTTCGATGGTGTACAAAGACTTAACAGTGTGGAGATTTATGATTCCTTTCACAACTGTTGGTCTGAGGTAAAGTACTGATGTACTTTCAGTATTACTGAAACAGAAAACAGGACCAAAATAACACAATGTTGCTATCTAATGTAAGTGAATAGATGAATAGTGTTTTCACACAAAAAAACAGAAATGCTTTTTTAAAAAAAATCTGCATCTATAATGCAGTGTAGAACTAGCCGGCAGATGCATTGAGTATTAAAATAGCATTTATTCTGTCCTCCGTTATCAGCTGTGCAGTATGAATATACATTATGCAAGAGAGACATGCAAAACTTAGCACGTCTGTTTTCACACCACATGTAGCAGCACTTGCAGGTGAAGATCTTCTGGCTGTTGCTCATAGCAGATCAGAAATCCCAGGCTGTTTTCAGATGCACAGGTTAGAGCAAAGCACAGCTCATAGACAGTGTTCCTTGTAATATTGTACTATTACTCTCAATTCCTGTTTCCTACTCTTTTACATGAGTATGAATTCACAGAACTGAGAATGCAAAAACAGCAGTGCGTGTATACTCATATTTTACTTCACTTGCCAATTTCCATAGGTCTAAATTAAAACAAAAAAACATGTACATCTAGCTACATGTTTCCTAAGAAACTCATTTTCCATTTATGAGCAAAACCTTATTGTTCTCTCTTTTAAAAACATTATTTCCATTCTATGTAAGAAATATTTTCTATAATTCTGTTAGATTCCTTCTGCCCACATGCAGACTTACTTATTATGCTTTGCAATATAATTCACTCCTGTGGAATTAGTTCAACTAACTCTGTTGAATTAATAATAATACTTGTTATGCTAACTATTACAATAATATTGGTCTGTTGTCTCTCTTTTAGCTAAATTAAGCATGATACCATTCATGAGATTAGCAATCTGTGACTGTTTTCTGTAAAAATATAAATAATAGCTGTGAGATAGGTGATTTGAATCACGATTCTGGTGCTAAAAGAGGAGGCTTTAATCCTTTGCTTTCTGCTGTAGATCCAGTTCTGGTCAAAATACCAACCTTTGTTTTTTCTACTGGAAAGAAAGCTTCATTTGGTATATATGAAAGTTTTCTTCTAGTGTATAGTATGGCTTTGTAATGCTTTGGATTCAATATTAAAAAGGTTTTTCAGAGTGTGTGGGGGCACGAAAATATTATCCTACTTTTTAAAGCATCCAACTCTTCAAGTGGATGGTCTTTTCCAATTCCAAATGATCCTGGGAAAAGCTGTGTCTGTTTTAAAGAATTGTAGAAAAGTGTTAATGTTTATATTTTCATGTGCTCTGAAGCAGTTTTTTGGAACTGAATCCAAAGTACCACCCAGCCTTAGTAATAGTGAGGCCTCTAATTCAGATAAGATCCACATTGATCATTGGATCCTTTCAACCATCCACTATTTTCACCTTACCTCATTGGCTTATTAATAGCATAAAATGGGATAACCTAGTGTACACTGTCCCATGCTCCTTAAAGAAAGGCCTGGATATAAAAGTGAAATGATAAACATACTGGATAAAACAGAATCCACTCTTTATTCTCTGAGTTGAGCAGTCTTTTTCACTTTTCTCCTCATTCAAGTGTAACAACTAATCTTTCCTTTTATGATTCAGTCATTTGTTTACGTCCCACCTTTTTCGGGGGAGCTCAAGATGGTACACATAGTGATGTACCTTGTTTTATTCCTGTGAAAGACTTGGGTTCAGAGATAGTGATTAGCCCAAAGCCACCCAGTCACTCCATTGGCAAGCACAGATTTGAATCTCTATCGCTTTATTCCACAGGTTCATATCTGACTCTCTTCTTTCCTTCTTTCTTTCAAATACAACTGTGCTATCAAGTTTTGACTCTTTACCCATGAACACTACAACTATTTCAGCATTATTTTCTTCTGACTCACAAAAGTTTTGAACCAACATTTAATTCCCTCTATTATTGTAATATTCTTCTTCCTAGTCAACCAGTATGTTCTTACTTCAGGCTTCTACTCAATTGTTCATTCCATCTTCCTAATATGCACATAAAATCAAGAGTAATTTTCAGCTTATTCCTAAACTATTTTATTTGTTTGACTTTAATAAAGGCAGCTCCTCTCATGATCAGTGTGAGCTCATTTGGAGCAGCCAGTTACAAAAAGAAGCTCTATGTGATTGGAGGAGGACCCAACGGGAAGTTGGCTACTGACAAAATACAATGCTATGATCCAACAACAAACAACTGGTGCTTAAAAACACCTATGCCTGTTGAAGCAAAGTGTGTCAATGCTACAACATTTCATGACCACATCTATGTTGTAGGTAGGTTCAACAGCTGTTTTAACATGTTTAGGAATTTTGCATATTTTCATTACCTCAGTACACTTTTTATAATTATACTTCTTTTCTTTACTGCACAAATACCACATAAGGATATAGGAATATCCCCTGTGATATTCTTTTTAATTAGATAATATAGATGCTTCCAGAGATATAAAGGGCATGAATTTTAATGATAGCTGGCATATTATAATAAAATTACTAAGGGTGATACACTACTAATTAAGGGTATTGTCAGGGTCAGTCTCGCTTCGCAATAAGGCACGGACTCAATAGGTATTAAGGATTTCCGGTTTATTGGAATGGTGGCTGACAGAACGAAAAATGGGAATGGGGGTGCGGTGGTGAGGCGCCCTGTTTATACCCTCTTGCGGGGTCCCGTGCTCCTCCACCCTTCATTGTCCCCAATCCCTCTTGATGGGCTCCTTGATGGCTGTGTGGGCGTTTTCCCGGTGTCTTTCCTTGTCCTCTTGGTTCCGGTGTGTCCTCCAGGGCACCAGATGCGGCTTATCGCTGCTTATCTGAAGCCCTTCTTTTCAGCTGTATATGAGTCCATGGGTGTGGGTGCTTTGGGTGCTTGGATTAAGCACTGTTTTAATTATCTCCTTCCTCCTTAATGATCATGATCCACGTTGTGAGGCTCTTTGTGCCTTGCAACGGGGTCATGACAGGTATTGATTATTAGTAGGTACTCCTACAGGAAAATGAATATGGTGGTATTACTGAAATCATCTAGAAGTGATATAATAGTTAGTATGATGCTTGCTTATATATGTATTACAGTGAATGTCCAGAATGGGTGTATATATGAATGCCAATGTTTTTAGATGAACTTTTTAATGTAAGGAAATAGAGTTATATTTTGCTTTTTTCAGTGATGTCATGTGTGATATGCATGTTCCTCCCTCCCCCCACTTTGTATGTATAGGCCAAGCTCCTTTGACAATAATTCCACACGTATTTTCACAAACTCACAGACAAGGAATTTTTTGAAGTACAGTCTAGTAGGAAATGGCCAAAAAACCTTTGTAGTGTATTTAATATGCTTCTAGATAACATTTTGATTTGATTTGAATTGATTTTAATCTCACCACAATCAAAACAACTCTCAGTGGTTAATATCCTGTATAAAAGATGACAAGAACTTTTTGAATTCCACCTTATAGCTTCCAGGATGTAGAGTGAAGTAATAGACATCCTGGAGTCAGTATGCATTGTAATCATAAACCCTGGTGTATGTTACATATGTGCTTATGGTCACTCACTCACAGCCTGTTGAGGCACATGGATCTTAAAAGCCTCCCTTGCTTTCTGCCTGGGTTTTCCAGAAAGGTGTGGCTAGAGCAGACAAGACATACATCCCTGATCAACAGCTTGGAAATACTTAGGAACACACATGCAAATCACTTTCAATGGAACACTGAGGCACAGCAGCTTCTTAGGAGTACACAGAGGCCCAATGAATTTAAAGTAGCAGTGAAATTTTACTGGTTACAATGTACATTTGCTCTTTCTCTCTCTCTCTCACACACACACTCATCCCCACTTACCCACGTCCTTCTCAACTAAGCTGCCAGGCACTAGCTAGAGGGACTGAAGCCCCAAGTCTGAGTGCAGGACAACTCAGTGGGCGAACTTCAGGACCCCTTTTGTCCCCCAAAGTCCTTGCTTTGTTGATTCACAAGTCTTTGTCTGCTTCAGATGCCATTTGATTCCTTAACAAGTTGTTTCCTTCTTATTTACCTCCCCATATTCCTGGCTTTTGTCCTCTCTGCTTACTTTAGGTTATGGCAGCTTCACCCTAGTCTCACAGTAGATTTTGGTTGTCCATTTTTTTCAGAATATTGTTCTGTTGTGGGGAGAAGAAACCTGACTCTGACATAAATACATTGTTCTGAAGCTTAGTGTAATCAAGCCTGAATTTAATGGGCCAGTTGGGCAAAGGGAATGCCCATTACTCCCAAATGTCAATTAAACCACAAATTATATCATTTGTAGTGGATTTACATAGTTTACAAAATGATGTCATTTCACAAATGATGAAAATCATAATAAATGCCATAAAATTAACATAAATTTAACTGCCTCATCTAGATTGTCTGCTTCAGATCCAGTGGGCTTGTCTGTTATTTTGGGGGGATATCTAGACAGAAATTTGGTCTGTTGCATCCAAAGTCCACTAATAGGAGTCTGTTAAACTGAGGTTTCACTTTATGTATTTAAGAACCAGTCACTTGTTGAAAAGCATAATATGCTATCTTCCCTTTCCAGGTGGGGCAATGAGAGCAGTCTACTCTTACAGCCCTCTCAAAGATACATGGTGCCTTGTGACTCAGTTAAGTCATGAACGTGCTAGTTGTGGGATTGCTCCTTGCAACAACAAACTGTTCATTACTGGGGGACGGGATGAGAAGAATGATGTCATCGCCACAGTGCTGTGTTGGGATGCAGAGACCCAGAAACTGACAGAAGAATGCATCCTCCCTCGTGGGGTCTCACATCATGGGAGTGTCACTCTGCGGAAATCCTATACATACATTCGTAAGATAGTGCCTGGAGCAATCTCAGTCTAACTTTGAAGGAAGATTCAAGATAAATAAAGAATAAGTGCTAATGAAATACCTCATTTTCTCAAAGGTTATAAAGAGGCTATTGGGATGGAACAATTATGCTGGTGTAGTATATTTTCTCAATTTCCTCCTATACCCGCTAAATTTTCAACATATCTGGACTAGGTATGGGAAAGACAGATGTATCATTTGCATTTCCCAAAGTGATATGTGAACCACAACAACATTATTCCTCAGTTATCACATTTCTCTGATTTTGCAGTGTACCTCTCTGGTTTAAAAAGAATGTACTGTATAGAGTAATATGTGCAGATGGAAAAATTGCATATGAAAAGAGAGATGCTGGGCAGGATAAGTAGCCTGATGCTATGAGAGCCAATGTACTCATAGATGAAAATGAAGGAAAAAGGGGAAAGCTGACATGCTGCAAATCACTCCACTTAGGCCCAACAGGCATTCTTAGAAGATAAAATGGAGGGTGCCTAGAACCCAGAGCTTTATTTGGAAGTGCCATCTGTGAAGAAACAAAGTCAAGGGTAAACAGAGGGTTGTTGGGAACAATGTTTGCATTCTGATAAAACTGTTTTGTAACTGCATATATAACATAGCAACCATTTTGTGAATGCACAAGCCAGCCTCCCACTGCACTATCCCATGGCAATTAATTTGTGAGACTACTTCCCAAAAGTCCAGTAGGTCACAGTAGACCAAAAACATAACAATACAAAAACAACCCCCCCGCCCCCAAATTTGGGAAATAGCTGAATGTAACATTCATGGAAGACATATATAAAAGCCCACATATTATATTTATTCAAAAGGAAGTTAACCTGGATGAGCCCTTTGTCCTCCGCCCAACACAGTATAGCTAGCAACAAATAAATAAATGCAGGCAAAATCTTGTGCAATGCCCAGTTTCTCCACCTTATTACCTAAGGTTGCTACCTCCAGCTCAAATCAATCCTTGAATTCTCCCTCACTTTGAAATATGCAAATGGAACATGCTTTTATATGTATGTGCATATTTTAGTGGTATATACCTCCCAGAACACCCCCCCCACAAAGAATAACTGATAAATTAATTGCCTGGTACCCCTTTTACAGAAGTAACTGAGCACCATCTGCAGTGTCAACCAAAGTGCCAACACAAGCAAATAACACTTATATTCCAGGCCCTGCACTGGCTTCCTACGGGTGTCTGAATGCAGTTCATAGTGCTACTTTTGACTTTTAAAGCCCTGGGAAGCTTAGCAGGGGCATGCTTGCAGGATGACTTTCTCCATCTTGTTTCAACAGCCTGACTCGAGTGTCCCAACAGAACCTGCTTGTAGGCCACTTCCATGTCATGAGGCGGGTGGAGGCTCACAGGCACTGTTTTTCTCTTGCTGTGTCTGATCATTGGCATAGCCTCCTTCCAGAAATTCAATCAGCCCCCCACACTGTTGGCTTTCCATAAGTTACTAAAAACCAAGTTGTTTCAGAGAGGGACATGAATTGATGCCATTGATTGATTGGTTTATCCGTAACTGGGTATTGGTTTATTTTTATAGTTATACTATGGATGTTATATTTTTATGGATCTATTGTAAAAACTGCTGTTGGAAGGAAATCTTACGAGGTCCGTTCTGAGCTGTGAATGAAAGAACTCAGGCAGTTGCTTGAACAGAGGCGATCTTTATTTTCCTAAGAGCAGGAAGTACAGAGAAATCAGCTGTAGGAGGTGGCCAGGTTTGTATCCACCCCATAAGCTCTTTATATAGGAGAGCTTGGCTATTGTTATGCAAAAGTGTTCCCGCCCTCTAGGAACTCCTGAGAAGGTGCACTTAGCTGGTTTCTTGGCAGGGGGTGCTCTCTAGGAATCCTAGGAAAGTGCAGTTTACTGGAGTTCAGAGAGGAGGCGCTCTGTGGTCAGGCTCCCTGCTGTTTGTGTTTCCTGTTCTGATAGTCTAAGTTCCCTGCTGGGCTGTGGCTTTGTCTACTAGCCTGGAATGTTAACCTTGGAAGGAATCTTTTGTGATTTGATTATGGAGATCTGTTTGGATGGGGAAGAATGTTAAGGTTGAAGTTGTGTGAAAGAGTGACCTTTTGTTTTACAAAGGTCTCTGATTAAATCTGAAGGGAATCCTTTGTCTACACAGATGGGGTTTCCTGTCATCCCCTTTTGCAATGAACCCATTCTATTTTGTAATCTTTAACCTTTTACCTTGCTCAAAGAGGGGAAGGCAATATTGGGAAAGCAGTGTTTGGGGAAGACAATATGGCAGAGGGGTGAGGGATCTTAATTTCTTCCACACTGCCAAGAATCTCTTTTGATTATAATGAATATAAGTCAAACAAACAAACAACAACAACAAAACAAATAAACCATGTGAAATTTAAGCATAGTGCCCTTCTAGCTGGCAAAGCCAAACTCTGTGAGTTGTGATTCCCTCCACCCCACCTTTGGATATTTCCTTTAATTGTTTTTTTGTCAGCAGTACTAAGCATTTTGCTGAAAGATGTGATAATATTTCAAATAAATGAAGTTAACGTTTGCCATTTTAAGATGCTCTTTTCATCTGGCAATAGCCTAAAATTCAAATAACTTTTTAAGATAAAAAAATTAAATGAGTATATTTGCTTCTTCATCAAAAGATCAAAGAACAGAGGAATGGAAAGATAGAATAAATGAAAAAGGGGCAGTGACAACTGTAACCCTCGCCACTGAGTTTATGACAAAGAACTCACACACATACTTGTAGGGATAACTCCCACCCACAGGCATGCTGTGGCGCCACTGTTTTACACCATAACCCCACCCAGAGCAGCTCATGGCACCCCGCAACATTAAGGGCACGTCCAGACCACCAGCCTTTCCAATGTTCAAGTACAAGTGGGTTTCATGGGATACTCTAGTTGTAGAAGATTACCAGGATGCCACTGGAATGGGTGTGCATATTTCTTTGTGAAACTACAGCCCTCAAAGAGCAAACAGCCAGTCCTATCCCACCCTCTTTCTAGGATGCCTGTTCCAGGCGCAGGCTGCATGGTATTTTGCTTTTCTTTAAAAAAATAACTTGGTTCGAATGTTTGCTGTATTGCTTTTAAACACAGTTGCTTTTATTGTGCTGGTTGAACTTAAGACTTTAATTTTTAAATTTTTATTGTCCTCTTGTAAATTGCTCTGGGCTTCCCTGGAAGCAAGGAAAGTATAGAAATGAACTAAACTAAACCAAACTAAAAGTTGCTGCCATATAACATGGAGCTGTATCCTTTTAATCTAGTACCTTTCCCCCCCTTGCCAATGGTTTGCTTGAGAGATTTTCAGAGAAAGACTATGATAAATCTAGACAAAATATTAATGTGCAGAGACTGCATAATGAACATAAAGGTATGTACTGTGTTTTAAAATTTGCCTTCCCATTCATAACATACTCCTTTACTGGCAAATTCTATGGGAAGCTTGTGACCTTTATTCCATTTACCTTATTGATGAAACCTTATTTTTATTTATTGGTAGCACAAGCAGTATAGGACCTTATTTTCCTAACCCTCTCTCCCTCATTAGGAATACAAGGAAAATGTATTGAATGAATTGTTTTTATCTGCTGCTGCCTTTGCTTTCACATACAAGACCATTTTCTTTTTGTCTTTGCACCTTCACATGAAGCCCAATAGGTGGCACTATTATACTATTTTTGGGTCAAATTTTGCTTTCCTAGAAGAAATGGACAATCAAACAACAATCCCTTGAATAATTACGTATAATAAATAAATGGTGTTGCAACATGATTTCCAGGAAACACATTATGTCAAAAAAATTATGCTAAATAGCATGGCTCAAATTTTCATTATTACATTATGCAAGAGCTCTCTTTCTCTCTCATACACAGAGAACTCTTTTCTTTTTGTCCACCCTATATTTTCTCAGATATAATTGCATTTGGTTTTTTTAAAAAAAATATAATTTTATTGAAAATTTTAAACACAGGAATAAGACTAATACACACTAAAATAGAGCAAAAAAGAAAAAAGAAAAAACCCTAAAGGTGCAAAAAGAAAAAGAGTAGCAGAAAAATAGAAAAGAAAGAAAAAAAGATGCAAAGAAGTGGCTTCTGATTACAGCAGTTGTAAGTTCAATTATAAATTGACCTCTCTCTCTCTAAAGTTACATCATGACTCTCTTCTTTCTATAATCTATCCTATCTAATCATCAAACCCATAAATCATAAATTCATTTTTTCTTTCTAAAGGGGCTTCCAGTCACCAATAAACGTAAATATTATCTTTTCTCTAATAAAACAAGTCAATCTGGTCATTTCAGCAAGTTCTGTCATCTTCACCAACCATTCCTCTGTCATAGGTATTGCCAAATCTTTCCATCTTTGTGTATGCAATGATCTTGCTGCAGTTATCATGTACATAAACAGAGTTCCATGACTTTTCTCCAACTGTTTATCCATCAGTCCCAAGAGGAAAAGTTCTGGTTTCAGTTGAATGTTAATCTTTAAAATCCTCTGAATCACTGTATGTATTTGAACCCAAAATTTTCTTGCTTTTTTTGCATGTCCATCAAGCAAGATTAAATGACCCTTCTTGTTGTTCACATTTCCAGAATAAATTTGAAGTATACATTCTAGGTATTTTTTATGGTGTCATATACCAACAGTACATCGTTTTGTAAAAGTTCTCTTTAAGATTATAACATAGTGTAAATGTCAGTCCTTTCAACCACATATTTTCACATCATTCCATCTATATAACCAAAAATTTAGCCCACATTATCATACATTCCTTAACTTGTTCTTCTGTTTCAAATTTCAATAAAGGTTTATACATTTTAGCAATAACATGTTTGTCATTTGTACACAATTCTGATTCAACATCAGTTTTACAATGTCCAGTACCATAAATTCTTTTATCTGCTTTAAATCTTTCTGATAACTGTAAATAAGAAAACCATTGACAACTATGTCTCTCTGCCATCAGTTCTTCTCTTGATTTTATTTTGTATTCCACTTAATAGAACTCTAGCATCTATGTTAACCATTCATGTTTGGCTATTATTTCTCGTCTATAGAACGCTTCTTGTGCTGAGAGCCACAAAGGTGTTTTTGGGCACAGCCTGGATTTGTATCTATTCCATTTTCTCCATATGGCACGTCTATCATAATGATTTTTGAAATCTACATTAACCTTGAATTTATTGTACCACAAATACCCATGCCACCCAAATGTCAGGTCATGTCCTTCTAACTCCAAAAGCCTTCCATTTCTCAGCAACACCTACTCTTTCATCCAAGCCAAACAACAAGCTGCAAAATACAATTTCAAATCAGGTAAACACAATCCTCTTTCCTTTGCATCTTGTTTCTGTTTCTCTATAACCTTCGGTAAATTTTGTTTCTTTAAAAATTAATCTATTTTTTCCAGGGAAATTTCTTCTCCTTTATAGAAATTGGAATAATATTGATGAAATAGTTTTTGCATAGCCACATTATCTGTTATTACAGTATCTCCCTCTTGTAATTTCAGTATTATTTTCTTTTTCTTTTCATAATCTGTATTCCAACCATTTCCCTGGTTTATTTGCAAACTCAGAGTTTTTTGTTTTGCATAATTCATTTTTATTTCCATTTCTCCTACTGTTTTAATAGATAATTGTCACTGTAGAAGCTTAATTTGTTGAGATATACTTATCTTCTCCGGAAATGTCTTGAATTCTTTTTATCTCCTCCAAAATAGCTTGTTTTCTCTTGCCTCTTCTTTTTGAGTTCAACTATTATGTTGTCTGAAGTAACCTCTCATGAAAGCTTTGCTTACATCCCAAACCATTCTTACATCTGTACCTTTATTAAAATTATTTTCAAAAAAATCTTTTAATTTCTTTTTACAGTCCTCCACTATTGCTTCTTTCTGTCACAGAATTTCATTTAACCTCCATCTGAAAGAACTAGGATAAACAATCAAGCAGAAAACAATATTTTAATCAAAGAACTTACCAAGGAGAAAACCATGCCACCACCAAGACTGGCAGGGCAAGCTACTGTATATAAACAGGGAGCAAACCCCACACCCAGTAGCACTGATGATGTTATCTAGTCAGGTAATGAAATGTTTGCAAGCAAACAACAATGCTCAGAGAGCACCAAGGACTCCATGGAACTGGGTTTCCATTTAAAAACCAAACTCACTGGATTATGATCAGAAAAGTATTTGGTAGTTTCTCTACTTTATGAACCTCAGTCAAATTCTTCAAAATCCAAATTGTATCTATTCTTGAAAAAGATCTATGTCTTTCAGAAAAGTAAGTATACTCTCTTGAATTGCCATTTGATGTCTCCATACATCAGCTCTTAATTGTCCATCAAATTAAAAAAAAAAGTTTGGTAGTTTACCTCTTGTAATGTTAATATTTTTCTCACAAGTTCTGTCTACCTACTCCATTCCAATCCCCCATTAAACATCCATTTTCATGAGAAAAGCCCATTAGCCTGTCGTTAAGAACTTTATCCTCATTTGGGGCATAACTTCCCAATATCAGAGTCTTAACCCCATGCAAATTAACTTCCACCCCAAGATATCTACACTGCTCATCACTCAGTATAAGCTTTGGTTGTAGTTGGGGATTTATATACAAAACAACTCCATTTATTTTGTTGTTGCTGCTGCTGAAATAAATTCTTCACTCAAATTTTTGTAAGTCAAATATTTTATCTCCTTTTTTCTAATATATGTTTCTTGTAAGCAAATTATATCTTGTTTTATTTTTTTCGAATAATGATTTTTTTTCTCTTTTGAGGAGCATTGCTCCATTTATATTCCACGTTAAGCATTTGTAATCCATAATGAGGCCAAAAACTTAGAAAAGTCAATACTGTAGCACCTAATTCAGTAACATCCCTTTCACAAAAACCTGTTGAAGCTTTTGTGTAGTCTGATCTATCACATCCGTTTGCATTTCCTCCAGTTCTTGAATTTTTTCTAGAAATTCTCTTGCTTTCTGCATAGAATTCTCTTGAAACCTCTGCTGTTTAAAAGTAAAAATCACTCCTTCCACTTTGTCCCATCAAAATGGAATCTTTTTCAGTTTAAGTCTATCATCAGAAAGAAATACTCTTTTCTCTTATAGTATCCTAATCAGAATTTCTTTAAGCACAATTACATCTGTATTATCAATTTTCAATCTTGTATTAAAATGCTGCTGCAGAACTTGGTCTCTTGTCTTCTTCCTGACAAATTGCTCCAGGATATCCCTTGGAACATTTCTTAATTATGCAAATCTCGTATTTATTCTATAAACCTTGTCGATTTCTCCCTCTGTATCCTCTTCATCCCATTCCAAAAAAATTCATAATACTTTAATAACCTTTTCTCTAATACCTTCAGCAAAATCCTCTGGAAATGCTCTGAATCTCAAACAGAATTTTTTCTTTTTCAATTCTAGTAATGCCAGATTATCTAAATCTTTTTCCATCTCTCTATTTATAACTTTTGTTTTATTTTCCAAAATTTCCACTTCATCATTAATTTGTTTTACATCTCTAGTTAATTGTTCTACAGATTCTTCCATATTCTTAACTTCATCTTTCATTTCCTCTTTCATCTTTACAAGTCTTTATTCCATTCTCTCTTCAAGAGCTGCCAAATTAGCATTCACTGATTCAGCCCAATTCCTCAAACCTTTTCTGCAACAACTCTGGTGTAATTCCTCTTTCTGTAGGCAGCTCTAATGATCCTCTCCTCCCTTCTCCTGCTTTTGCCCCTTTTCTAGTGGTTGCCATTCTAATATTGTAATCCAAAAGTGAACGTGTCTCGATTACAAGGGAAAAAGTAAAAGGCAGGATTCCCCCCCCCTTCTTTTTTTCTGTTTTGCCTTTCTGTATCCTTAACACTTTAGTCTCAGCTGGCACTCCATAGTTATGGTCACAGTCACAGTCTGTTTCATATTACCTTTATCTTCTTTGCTTTGTAAAATTTATTTATTTATTGGTCATATTTGTATAGTCACCCATCTCACAGGAAAGTGACTCTGGGTGGCATACAACACTGAATTACTGTCCCATTTATCTGTTTCAACTTTCTTGCATCTAATCCTTGTTAAGCTTTTTACTAGAGATTTGGCTTCTGGTGGGAATGGCAGACTGAATGGCTGTGCCCGCTGGTTCAGAGCTGACAACACGGTAATTTTTTTTCGAGTTCAGGCAGGTTTTCCTGAAGCCCAGAAACATTCTCCAGATCAAGAATACCTGGAATCATCCCATCTGTCCTAGACAGCTGCTTGCAGCCAGAAGATCGCAAACAGCGTTTTGCTTTTGACTGGTAAGAGCTAGCCGGGACATGGGGATTTCATCACTTTCCAAGCCATGCTGTTTTAAAGGGACATTAAGACTGGCCACCCTATTTCTAAATCACCAATTTGTTTTTTTTTAAGTATATGTACCCCAAGAGAGGCTTTCTACAACAAAGAGAAGCTGGTTCTCTTGGTGCTTAATGTTATTTTGGGGATTACTTAAAAAAATTCTTTTAAGTTTTGGATTTTGTTTTCTTTCCAAAGGAAATTCCAAAGATTGAAACTAAACAATTGTCTTCCTGTTATTATTTTTCTATTAAATTTGAAGATACTAGCATTTTCCTACATGTTGAATTGGCTGATTTGAACCTTCAGTTTCCTTTTTTCACTTTCCCTTGAGAACTGTCTGCTATCTCACTCTCACTTTATGTAAACACACTTTGGAACTCTTCCATATCTTCAACTTTAGCTGGTTAAGCTCCTAGGGGGCGCCATAATCTACTGCGTGAGACATGGAGGATTTCAAACAGATTCTTGCTGACTTTCACCAGGATTTTAAACAGATTTCTTCTGACTTCTATCAAACTTTTATCCAAGATATCCAGGATATTGTGGGAAATATGAGATCTAAAATGTGTCATCAGGTTGGGGATGTGGTGGATGAATTTGAGAAGTTTAAGAGCAATAGAAACTTTTTTTAAAAACTAAGATTGGGATTTTTATTGAGATTCTGGATGAAAATTGGATAATGGAGTTGGAGAAATCTAAGGGAGAGAGTGATCTGCAAGCCATGAGTAAAATCAATCTCCTGGTGGAATGCCATGAGAAGAACCTGGAAACGTTGAGTGGGCAGATGGGCTGTTTGATTCTTTCAAGAGGAAAGCTCTGTGCACATTGTGGGGATATGTAACCAGTTTATTTTATTTTGAAGTGGGATAAGGGTTGACCAATGTTCATCTGGTTTGCTTTAAGGATTTGATTGATGCTATTTGCCTTTAAAGATTTGGATTTACTGTTTTGAATTGGCTTTGTTTTTTGGGTTTATTAAGGTTGAGATTATTAAAAATTGTTTACTATCAAGTATAATAGCAGACAATTTATGTGCTTTTTAATTTGATTCTTATTATAGTAGACAGAAGTGTATAGAATACTAGTAGGAAGGGAATAATTAAATATGTTTTATCTTTTGGAGAGGAGAAAGATGTTTAGGAGGTTTATATGAACTTTTTTTTCTTTATTTTAATTATAAGGGGGAGGACTTGTACTGTACTTAGTGATTTTTATTATGTGCTAAAGTGGAATGACTTACAGAAATAATGTGGTGTTTTGGTTTAATATAGAGCATGATTATGGAAATTTTGTATATCCTGGCTGTTAAAAGTCGGCAGCCACATCTTTTTGTAAATTTGAAAAAAAATTCTCTTATGTTTCCACACTTGTTTAGATTTTTTCTTTCTTTGTAGTTTTTTTTGTAGTTTTTATTCTTCTCTTGAAACCTAATAAAATTTACTATAAAAAAGCTTTTTACTAGAGATTTTAATCCTTTAAAACCTTTTTTTCTTTCTTCTTTAATCCAGAAAGAATGCTGACTTACCAAGTAGGTTTCTCTTATTCACTGATCAGAAGATCTCCCTTTAACTGTAAATTGATTACATCTGATAATGATTAAGAAAGTGAGGCTTTTAGCAAATCTTATGTCCATTACAGGCTGCATTGCAGTTGTGAGCCTGATTGAAATCCCGCGACTCCCAGCTGCTTGACTTAGAAGTTGACCACAAAAACCTTGGTTCCTGCTGTCTCCTCATGAGGACCAGCTGTCTGGAGTACAAGTGGGTGATCTCACAATCTCTCCTTGTCAGGAGAGACTCTGCTGACCAGATATAATTGCATTTCTGACTCTTCTGACCCTACTTCTTGAACCATGCAGGGCTGCTACATTTTTGGTTTCTTTTCTGTAAACATTTGGTGAGCTAAGATACTCCCACTTAACTTTCAATTTGAATTTGGCTCTATGTAGTATAAAAGAAACCTGGATGAGACTTTAATTCATTCCTGTTAACAACCTTAAACTGTCGTTTCAGATGAATGAACTCTGAATAGAATTTATGTGTTCAGACTGGGATCTATGAGAAAGTGGCTCAGCCTGTTTCTTATTAAGGTCATTAGCCACCTATTAGTATCTCCCACAGGAGCGCAGATCCTATGATAACAACCTTTCTGGAAGTGGGGGAGAAGAGCTGACATGTATTAAATAGGGGTTGTTGAGATCTAGTAGGGGAGGAGAGCAGTTGGTTACTGAAGAGGTTGCTGAGTATGAAAGTATCAAAATGATGAGTTGGAGATGATTAGAAAGAAAAAACAAAAAAGAAGAAAAGGAGAAGAAGACCAGAAGTCACAAAGCTCATAGAAATTAAGCACTCAAGGTTCAAATGATATTTCCAGGAGAAAGTTAGAAGTGGTGAGCTGGTAAGTGTGGGCAAATAGAGAGAAGCTATATTCAGCAATCCTGCAGACCAAATGCCTCAAAAGTTCCAAACAACTATGATCTGGGAGAGAAGAGGGAGAGGAGTCCTGAGTTTCACAACACATTATTATGCAGAGTCCTTTAAAATGATAACAGCTGCTGGGACCAGAGAATGGAGGAATTGGGAAGCAGATGTATGGAATACATAAGGAGCCTGAGAAGAAAGAAAAAACCATCAAGAGAGGTTTCTGCAGGGGAAAACACCTACAGAGGTCACTGGGGGAAGAGGGAAAGCTGAGAGAGAACACGGGCATTGCAGCAACAGAAGGATTGCTATGCTATTGCAAGAACCAACCTCAGACCCAGACAGTTGAAGGAAGAAGCTGCAAGAAGTATCTGGATATTGAGCAAAACACTGGAGAAAGTGGTTAGTTAATGATTATTTTTTTCTTTTAAAATCTATTAATTTCCTCTGCAAATTATTTCTTGCTGAAATAAGCTTATTTAAGACCCACCTATCCTTTGCCCAGCATCCACATCTGGATGGAGAAACTGAGAAAATGAATGCCACTTTTTAGGAATACTTTTATTGCTTTGTAAACTACCACCCAACCTAATTAGCTCGATTGAGTTCAATTATAAAAACCCAATTCATACCTCCACTCTGATATGGATGTTTCTGTCCATCTAAGACTACCCAGCTACTGAATGCCTCACCCACTCAATAGGTTTCCTTTTTCCTCTAGAACAGTGTTTCTTAACCTTGGCAACTTTAAGATGTGTGGACTTCAACTCCCAGAATTCCCCAGAAGCACCCAGGATTTTCAGACTCATAAGGGGAGGGGAGATGTAAAAAAAGGATAGGTCATGTGAGGGTCGATTCAGCAACCAGTGGTTCCCAGGCCAGAGATGACCATTATGTAAACATACAATATTGCTCAGCTTCAAGGCCATCAAACATTGTGCTAAGTGTCTGTTAATTTGGAATGGTGGGAGGATGAAGCCCAAGTTTAAACTCCTGAAGATAATTACATCTTCCCCCTGGCAGAGGGTAATCAAATGTTTAAACTCCTGTCAAAACTACTTGAGAAGTTGAGCTAAGCCATGAACTATCATTAGCTGTCTACTCCTTGCTGTCCTCACCTTCAACAATCCCAATCATGTGTGGTAAAGCTACCATATCTGTACTGCAAAAATGGAGGTGATCACTAGAAGGTAGGAGAGTGGAATCTTCTGTAGCTCTTTGCTGCCATGTCTAGTGGTCCTGCAGATTTTTGCAGCACAGACATGGTAGCTCAAGGGAGGAACTCAGTGAGAGAGCAATGTAGAGATATGGAGGGAGGGAGAGCTACTACCATTGTTGCTGCTGCTCCTCCTCCTTGGCTGCTCCTCCTGGCCAGCTATCACCTCAGCAGCAGCAGGAGGAGGTACTTTAAGAAGGACACTAGACGCACTGGCAGCTTTCCTGTGTATTGCTTCAGGCTACTCTCTTTCTCAATCTCCTCCTTACTGCTTAGAAAGGAACAAGGGAAGAAAGAATGACATATTGGCTGCAAATATCTGGATGACCAGTAGATGGCACCAAAGAGATGCAGAAAAATCTAATTCTTTGTCCCATCTCAGAGATTTACTCGTTTTTCCTTCTCTTTGCACTGGAGGTGGAAAGAGAATGAAGAGATTTGTTAGCTTAAAAATGTGATACAATGTATTCAATAAGTAAAAGAAAGGATTATGCAAAAGGTCATACTGTATGAAGATTACCAAATAAGTGTGGAGGACTGTATAAGAATATACTGCTTAACCACTATTGTACATTTCAAGGATGTCTTTAAAAGCTCTTGGCATAATAGCAAACACACTGTCAGGGAGAAAGGGATCTTTCCAATATACACACCTGTCTGGATCTGGTTTATGTCCATACGTAGATTGTACATTTGGCTAACAACCCAACTTTCTCTAGCAACAGAACATTATTAATGCACTCTAGAGGAGAAAAGGTCTCTGAATGTTGCTGAGGGAACAAAGTTGCCTCATAAAGGATTAAAGGATGTACTGTTAAATATTTACTTTCTTTTCCTACACAGTTGTATTATTGATTTGAGCCAATGGAGGCATCAGACAGACAATGATTCTAGAGTTCTTCCTCTCCCACAGCCGAGATGATTAGGTCAGTCTTTCCCAAGCTGGTGTCTTCTAGATATGTTAGATTTCAACCTTTGTATTTCCTGAATTGGAAATGTATGGCACACCCAAAAACAGAGCCAGGCCTGAGGTAATGCCTACGGAGCATGAGCAAATGTGTCTTTTTCCCTCTTCAACCACCAAGTACCTACAGGCATAACTCACATTATTGGGGAGGAGCCAGGATTTGGGGGAAGGGGAGCAGCCTCAATTCAGACCCTGCTGCTGGCTGAGCTAGGCTGCCAGACTGGCTAAGGTGTAAACCGCTAATCTGAGTTTCAAATCTAATCTTTTGCCTAGAGAAAGCTATAAAACATTTCTCTTTGCAGAAACATTTAAAACCCTTTATGCATGTATTTGATGGGTCTGGTGAAAAAAGTGGAATATAAGGGTGAAATTTGGCAAATTATAAATAGGCTCCTATGGAAACTTCCCATACTTAATGGTCAGACATTTCATATGTATATCAGCCTCCCATCCGAGGAGGTCGGTAAAATGAGTACCCAGCTTGCTGGGGAAGGCGACGACTGGGGAAGGCAATGGCAAACCACCCCGCTATTGTCTGCCAAGAAAACGTGAAAGCGGCAGCATCCCCCCAAAGGGTCAGACATGACTCGGTGCTTGCACAGGGGACCTTTCACATTTCATATTTATGTATGTATGTATTTATTTCTGGTTTAATAATTACATTTTTTTCTGTGTAACAATTAACTAAAACACAAATAGAAGTAGTACAATCTAGAGGGTTGTGCACAGGGGTGAATTAACAGCATTTTATGAGCTTAATATCATTTACAAGTTAGGGAAGTATTTATATTTTAGAGATACAAATGAAAATGTAGGTGATTTCTTTTAGGATTGTAGGAATGAAGCCATTTAGTGGCCTGTTAGAATCACTGAAATGGAGCAGAGCTTAACACAGCTGAGAAGCTGCCACAGAAAAAGAATATTATCTTAAAATAGCTTTAATGAGCATGTCAGAGAAACACAGGTTATTGATCTTACACATTCAGCCCTCCCAAGCATAAAGAATCACACGCTTAGACATAGTAGGTTTAAAAGTAAGTGAAATAATATCTATCTTCTTTTTATTCTTGGTCCAGTTACATCCATGTTTGGTGAAAAAGATTAAGTTTCTTTCTTCATTTGTTCTTTCTAAACTTAGTTTGCCCTAAACCCTCAGCCCTATTTGCTGCCGAGGGCTGCGTGGAAGAAAGGGGCAGAATTCTTCAACAAGACCTGAGCACATGGCCCTGATGAAGACAGCAGCATCCATGCTGCCTGCTGGATCAGTGGAGGGAGGAGGAAGAGAGAGAGAGGAAGTGGGAGTGGCAACAAACAGCTTCCTCAGAGTTGCATCTTGGGATGAACTCAAATTACATGCTAATGCACATGCTAATGAGGCATACTGGATTTGCTAACACTTCCAACAAGGAAGAGCTTATATGTTGGACTCATCTGAAAAGAAGAAACATTTAATGAATCTGAAGTCAGAATAGCTATGATCATTTGTTTTCCAGCTTTCTCTAGGGAAAAAAATACTATTTTTGAGGTTAATTTTTCCTTCTAATTACTTCTGCATCAGAACATTTCAGCCATAGAAACCATTAGCCTAAAAACCATTAGCCTAAAAATCATCCAGCATGATAGCATCATGTTGATATTCAGAACAAATTAGCTAAGAAAAAAATTACAAATAATTTAGTCAACAGGTCAATACAAATTATGAATGATTCCAGTTTATGAGATGCTTAATGCAACTTTAGGTCACAGTTACTCTTAATGCCATAATTTCTGTTCAAGTAAATGAAGCAGGAGATACCACTGTAGAGCGTTTCCATTTGATGAAGAACTTGAGGGATGATGATATCTCTCTGTATCGAAGCCCACACAGATAAGGTAACAAAGCCTTGGGCAAAGTAATCAGGACATTACAAACAATCATAGAGACCCAAATTCCTGTCTGTGGCCCAATGACAGCATTGACATAAAGAAGTGACTCCACCACAACAGCCACAAGAGGAGAGAAATGAAAGAATAGGATAATGTGATGCATCAGGAATGTCACACTGGCTCGAGAGAAAATGTTTCTCCATATTCCTGACCGCTTTGTTTTAAAATACAAGAGCATATAACAACAAAGAATGAGGGACAGACAGATAAAAAGGGCAGAGACTGAGAGTATGTAGCAGAATTTCATGGCATCATTTCCTTGTAAAGTCATTGCCAGTATTATTGGAACGGAGCAGTTTTCTACTGGACATTCACTGGAGTCCTGAGTGAGGTGTAGTATTAAGAAGACAATCCCAGGGAAAATCCCAGAGCAGATCCATAGGAACAGTATCAGTTTTTTTGCTCGGGAATAGGGCAGGATGGAAATATAATGTAAAGGCCACAGTATGGCCAAGTAAGTGTCCAGCACCATTGCGGCAGATGTGAATAATCCTCCACAGTAAGTCATTGCCAGGAAAAACAACAGCATGACACAACCACCGTTTGAGGGGCTGAAGCCGGACATACTGAAAACTGCAGACAGGGTGTAGAGCAGCAGATACATCAAGTCACTAAGCAAAGCATTTCCCAACAAAAGGTACCTTGTTTCCTGACGTATGTTGACATGGGAAAAAATCACAAATAAGATGAAAGGAATGACCAGAATGGCTGCCAGAAGACAAATTATTGGTGGGATCAAAAACATCTGCAATCTGAAATATGGAGGGTAGACAATCCATTCTTGCAGGCTTTGCAAAGAGGGGTTATCCA
Source organism: Candoia aspera (assembly GCF_035149785.1). Lineage (NCBI taxonomy): Eukaryota > Metazoa > Chordata > Lepidosauria > Squamata > Candoiidae > Candoia > Candoia aspera. Next base: position 45,395,339 of record NC_086158.1, on the reverse strand, counting down.
AAGAGAAGGAATCATTTAAGCGCAATTCTCTATAGAGGGTGATGTTCTCGTGCAAAATCCTTGCTGATGCACATAGAGAATAGTTCATTTCTCCAGGTAATTCAGAGTACCAACAAATACAGTTTCTCTAATAGCAACAACATGAGTTCTTCAGTGCTGAGCATTTGTGATAACAAGTAACAAACGTTTTATAGCTACCTGAAAACCATCCGTAGCCAGCCCTGAAACGGTATCTGAAGACAAGCACATATTTTTTTTAAGGGAACTTCAAAAGTGAATCCTGGAGTCCTGAAAAATGGAATATTTCCTTCTCTGAAAATAAAGTACATAGCACATAAGAAATTTCTTCACAAGACTTAAAAAGTCTGAACTGTGTAGCAAGCACTTGAGGAAGGAAGTAAATGGGTTGCTCATCATTAAGTATTTGCTTTTGTCCTCACAGCATTATATATAAAGTGGGGGGGGGTATTTCAAATATGCCAGTGTAATCAAGTTGTAAATGAACGCAGAAGACATGGTTGCTGTGCAATAAATGTATTAAATCAATGTAATCAATAAGAACAGTGCTATTAGCTCATGAAATACAACTGCATCATAATCCTTATGGCATATGATTCTTTGAAGACTGCAGACATACATTTCCATTTAATCCTTAAGAACTGGGCAGACTTATGCCAAAGTTCAACTGGAGTATCCAATGATGGAGTACTCAGATAATTCTAATGCCGAAGTGGCTGAAGCATGAAAGGGCAGAAAAGAGTTGTCTCCCGTTGCACAACATGGGAGGGACTTAATGTAGGTGAGCTCTGTTTCTGTCACACTTGGAGGCATTGCACTGGGGCTAGAGTTTCTCTCAACCAGCCTCTAAGCCATGCCCAGCACAGCATCAATTTATAAACACGCACGCCAATCCAGGGCAATCTACTCTCTTTTTGGGGATGGGAATAATCTTAAATTCAGGGTTATCTTTATTTCAGATGAATACAATAGTTATCTTTCATTCCCAGGGCTCTTTTGTGTCTTGTGTGAATAATGAATGGATGTCCTTGTGTTTCTATCTGGATGTGTGTAGTGTGTGGGTACTTCAGTACGTAGAGAAAAAGGAAGAGAAACTCAACTGCACAATTTGTTTTAACTCTGCTGTGTTGTCCTGCCCAAGGCATACAAAGTTGCCCATCCTTGAACTAATGTACGGGCAACTGTGTTTTGTGAAAGTGCTTACAATCTCCAAACCGAAGGCAATGCAATCCAGAATTTATGTAAAACAAATCAGGAAAGCTACTAATATAGTTCACATTGCTGGTCTTCATACTGGTTCCCTGAAATACTTCTTCCTCTTTGTTTCCACTCTCACAGTTAGTACTTCAGTTTTCCACTTGGCCATTTAACAGTATTTAAAGAGCAGTTTCTGTCCTGCTGGCTCCCTGACTGGCTTCTGCGTCCTGGGTAACAACTATGCCTGATATTCAGCTGCCATAATGTCTGCTGTGTATTGTGGCATGGTTGTCAGCAAAATGTGAATGGAACAGTGAAAAAAAGTCTCACAAGTCAGATCTATATATTTTGTGCTACTTGTTGCCAATTTATGGTGAATTTACCATATTGGCTACTATCTCAAAATGACTGGACAACCTGTGTTAACTGAAACTCCTTACTGTGACTACAGTTAAAATCTGCTGCAAACAGAATCTGCGTAGCAACTTTTGTAAGTAATGACCATAGCCTGTTCACTGTTTTACCATGTGAATAGGGATAGGCCTGCTCCATACCATTGTTACACACTTCTGCAGCTGTTGCAATGCAGAGAGAACCATGTAATCAACGGTTTTACATATTATAGCTCTCTCACAAATTGCATATGGAAACTTTTGTTGCTATTGTTCATGCAGTGTCCACATTGATTTCTTTTTTATGTTGGCTTTCAGCTTTCAGTAGATTTCTGCTGTAGCCTGAAATATCAAGAACTTAATCAAATGGTGATGACATGAAGAAGTGAGCTGAGCTGAGGAGGCTGGGCTTGTGTGATACGTAATTGAGAAGCATTGTGACACTGAACTTGCAGTGACTCAAAAGGAAATTAGAAATAGTTGCATTTACATAAAAAATAAATGAATTCAGGATCACATGTTGTCATCTGCAAAGCTGATGATCAGATTGTTTCAGTCATCCTAAACGGCAGCTGAGGAAACTCCATACAGGGGACAAGGCTTCAGGGTTGTGATTTCCTGACTGAGATTTGTCACCAATTTTACAGACAATGGGTCTTCTAATAAGAGACACAATAGAAGCTCTTTCATAAGAGCAGTTCTTTGGATGTTGCAGACAGAAGAAAGTATTTTGTTACAAAAATTTAAATTAATCACTGTTATGAACTTATAGGCCTATGTTTAACTTGTATTTAATATATTGTTATAACAGTATGAAGGATTTTTTAATCCTTGTGTAACACTAGGAGTGGGACGCGGTGGCGCTGCGGGTTAAACTGCTGAGCTGCCGCTCGGAAGGTCGGCGGTTCGAAACCGCGCGGCGGGGTGAGCTCCCGTTGCTAGTCCCAGCTCCTGCTCACCTAGCAGTTCGAAAACATGCAAATGTGAGTAGATCAATGGGTACCGCTTCGGCGGGAAGGTAACGGCGTTCCGTGTCATCATGCTGGCCACATGACCTGGAAGTGTCTATGGACAACGCCGGCTCTAAGGCTTAGAAATGGAGATGAGCACCACCCCCTAGAGTCGGACACGATTGGACTTTACGTCAAGGGAAACCTTTACCTTTACCTAACACTAGGAGCAAGGGACAAAATGCCTCATTCAGTCCATCCTAAAGGTCCATCATCTGCACATTTTCTGAGTTTGGCCCCATTTTGCATAATACAAAATACAAACCCAAGATGCAGTACTAACAGGAAGAATTTTCTCTAGCATCTCTGAGATAGATAAGATGACTTTACTGGGCTGAACATTTTGATACCATTTTGGGAAGTGATTTTTGTTACTGTTGTTTTCTTTTGTCATATGTGCAGTGTACCATTCCTGGAGTGACAAAGAAATTGAACTTTACTATTTATTAAATACTTGCTGTGAGTTTTTTGTTTTTGTTCTTTATTTCTATAATTTTAATAAAATTTCTTATATTTTAATCTTTGGACCTTTTATTTTTAAAAAAACTCAATTTTATAATTATTCTTTGGGATCTTCTGTGTGGCCAAATTAAAGTACTATTCATCAGTCATTGGCAGAAAGCAATATTGGCAAAAAAAATCTGCTGCCCACACTGGTGATCCCCTGTAATGATTGCCTATTCTAAACACCATCAGACTCATAAGCAGGATCACAAAGATATCTGATTTATTAAAGAATAGTATGCAGGTTCACAAAGAAAGCTGAGAATGGAAAAAGTGCGCCAAATGCAAACTAAAAACCCTCGGTACAAATGAGATCCCTCCCCCTGTAGAATCTTCCCAGGCTCACAATCCCAGGTGCTCCTAACGGCTTCTGATGGTCCACGGGAAAACAGAGCACATAACCCAAACACATCCCATTGAAATGAACATAGATACAGAGCTTGGTACAAGGTTTCACAGCAGCTCCCTCCCAACAGAAATGCGCGTCAGTGCCATGGCATGTGAAACGTTATGATGTACAGTGCACATTGAAACAGTGAACATGACATACCGCCCCCCCAAAAGAAAGAAAGCATTAAGCGGAAGGTTTCAACAGGTAATCCAAATGGAAATGGTTAACTAAATCAGGAGCATTAACATGGCGAGCAGGCACCCATTCAGGATGAGGAAAGTGTTTCCAGCGGATCAGGTACTGGAGGGTGCTGCAAAGTTTGCGAGAATCAACGACCTCCTTGACTTCAAAGTGCTGTTGCCTGTCAATCATGATCGGAGCCAGAGGAGGAGGTTGGGGATGCCAGTGGGAAGAGTGGTGGACAGGCTTGAGCAGGCTGCAATGAAAAACAAGGTGCAAGCATTTCAAATTGTGAGGCAGGTCCAATTAACAGTAACTGGATTGATAAGACCAACAATAGGGAAAGGACCAATGAACTTGGGAGCAAGCTTCTTCGAGGGCTGTGGGGACTTGATGAATTTGGTAGAAAGATAAATCTGATCCCCAATTTTGAAATCGTGTTGCAAAGAACGACGTTTATCGGCTTGAAACTTGTAAGCAGCCTGGGCATCAGCCAAAGGCTGTTGAATCACTGGCCAGGAATCAGCCAGCTTAACAGCCCAGTCAGAGGCAGAACAGGACTGGGGAGGGGTTTGTGGCAGCTGAGGGATGGGAACAAAGTCATGACCAGAAACCACATGAAAAGGGGTTTGCCCGGTGCTCTGATGGACAGCATTGTTGTAAGCCACTTCAGCAAAGGGCAACAAGTCCACCCAATTGTCCTGATGGTAATTTATGTATGCTCTAAGGAATTGTTCGAGGGCAGAGTTCAAAACCTCTGTAGATCCGTCAGTCTCAGGATGCGACGATGTGGACAACGCCTGTTTGGTGCCAATCAATTTTAAAAATGATTTCCAAAACTGGGAAGTGAACTGTGTCCCACGATCGCTGATCAAACGGGAGGGGCTACCGTGGAGATGGTAGATGTGGATGAGAAATAGGCAGGCCAATTGCGGGGCCGACGGGATGGACGCACATGGAATGAAATGGGCTTGTTTGGAGAAAAAGTCTTTTACAACCCAAATGACAGTTTTCTTCTGATGGGGGGGGGGGTAAGTCCACAATAAAATCCATAGAAATCTCGTCCCAGGGACGGGATGGGCTGGCCTCTGGCTGCAGAAGCCCCTGTGGTTTACCCCCTTTTTGCTTTGACATGGCACAAACAGGACAGGAAGCAACATAGTCCTTTACATCACGCCTTAAGGTTGGCCACCAAAATTGATGGCGAACCAAATGCAAGGTTTTGACAAAACCAAAGTGTCCAGCAAGCTTGTCATCATGGGAATGCTGCAAAACATCAGCCCTCAAAGTTTCAGGCACATAAAGGCGGTGTTCCACCCACGCTAGACTGTTTTCAAAAGAAACATTGTCTCTATTAGCTAGCAACCAAGTGTCAGATTTCAGTGCCAGTGGACAAAGTCCTTCTGTAACTGACAAGGAACTTGCATTTTTTGCCTCCCAGACAGGGCTGGGGGTGGGGTTGCCTGGGCACGGGTCTGGCTCCGGGTGATGGCAACCAAGCCCAGTTGTGCTTCAGTAAGAACAGTCCCCACTATATCTGCCACGTGGTCAGAGTCCTGAGGTAAACGTGACAAAGCATTGGCCAGAAAGTTTTTCTTTCCCGGAATAAATTTTAACTGGAAATTAAAGCAGCTGAAAAATTGAGCCCAGTGAATTTGTTTAGGGCTGAGACGCCGGGGGCTGCAGAGGGCTTCCAAATTCCTGTGATCAGTCCAAACCTCGAAAGGGCATTTAGAGGCTTGGGCAATTGAGCGTTAGGAACCAGCTCTATGGCACAATCAGTTTTCTGATGGGGGGGTAGCTGATCTGCTTCCATTTCTCCAAAAACGTCTGCAAAATTTTGGTATCGATCGGGCAAGCCCTCTAAATGTGGCAAACTAGGGTGCGGCGTGGCAATTGCAGCCCTTCCAGCCCCCGTGCTTGAAGCCCTCTCTGCGGTAGGGGCTTGGTAAAACCCATCCTTAAAAGTCAGAGTTCTGTGTCCCCAATTTATATGGGGGCTTCGATAAGTCAACCAGGGAATTCCCAGAATTACTAAGGGGTTACCAATGGGTGCTACTATAAATTTTAAAGTCTCACAGTGGCTGCCCATTTGCATTGCGACAGTTCCAGTGAAATGGGTCGCCGCCCCCTCCCCCCCACCATTGAACCATCCAACTGTGTGAAGATCAAAGGCTGCTGGAGGGGGAAGCTAGGCAGGTCCAAAGCAGCAACCAGATCAGGGTGAATCAGACACCTGGAACACCCAAAGTCAACTAAAGCCCAGACCTCTGTAGTCTTTGTGCGGGAGCCCAATTGCACTTTCACTGCTAGAGTGGGACAGTCAGCACTCACCATAGCATCTTCGCACCTATCCTCCTCCACTTGCCCACAGGTGCTTTTCATGGCAGGTGGCTGGCATTTCCCGCTGGCTCCTTAGAGTCGTCTTCAGCCTCTCCCGAGAAGTAGGGTATTTCTTCAGCGTTGGCCGCCCCCTTGGCTGCCATCATTTGCCGTGATGAGGGTGGCGATTTGGCTGGCAGTTTGCCCGCTCAGTCTCCAGCCTTGGCTTTTGGGCAATCAACTGCTCGGTGCCCTTCCTTTCCACACTGGAGACACTGACCCTTCGCATAGCACCGATCTCTCTCCTCTTCCCAGGCTCTATAGCCTGGCCGGGTAGCAGTTGCGGCACTTCGGGGTCCCCTCATGGTAGCTGGTTGCTTTTCAGGTCGTTTGGTTTGTGTGTAGGTATGCTGGGCATGCTCAGCCTTGCTGGCCAGACAGATCCATTCATACAATGTCTCTGGGTCGTCTCTACACAACGCCCACCGCAGGACGTCCCTGTTGAGTCCCTCTTTAAATCGTTCTATTAAGGTTGACTGAGACCAGTCGGGGATTTTCCCAGCTAAAGCCTTAAACTCCAGGGCATAATCAGCTACAGACAGTTGGCCCTGGGTAAGATCCTTCAGTGCCTTTTTAGCCCTTGCTTTGGCTAGAGGATCCTCAAAATGCAGCTTTAACGCCCACATGAATTCCTCGAAATCCTCAAGCTCAGGGGAGCTAGCCTCACTTAATTGAACATACCAATCAGCCGCTCGTCCCTTCAGCTTGGTGGCAATGGCAGTTATTTTAGCCTCTTCGGAAGGGAAGCATGGTCCAAACTGCTTCATATAACTTTTAGCATTAGTGAGAAAGAAAGACAACTTAGTTGGATCCCCGTCAAACTTGACAGAAAAGTCTTTCACCCCCGCTCCTGTTGGAGCCGAATTAGTGACTGCTTGAGTGGTTGGGCCCCAGGTTACAGTAGTTCTCCTGTCTCAGGGTGGGGACACTGATGGATGAGCTCTGCGGGGTGGAGATTCATCCTGGCATCGTCTCCAGCCCCACTCCGCCAGTGGTCTGGGTGAGGGGATGGAGGATGATTGCGTGGAGCTGGAATCTCCTTCATGCCTCGGCTGCCCCCCACATGACAGAGACAGGGCTTTTAGCATGTACTCCATCGATTCTAATTTGGCCTCTACCACTCTTAGCCTTTCAGGGGTTTGGGATTCTTCTCTCCCTTGCACATTAGGCTGTCTCCCTTCTAATACCGTGACATTTGGGGTCAGCGGGACATGATACTTCCAGGATGCCCAGGACGTCCCTGGCTGGGGTTCTTCCATTTCATCCCAGGTGATCAACTCTGCATGTGATTCGCTGGGTGCCGGTTGCTCTGGTGCTCTCCCATCTTCGAATTCCTCTCCCTCAAGACTGGAACTCGAATCCGCCAGTAGACCTGAAGGTTCTGGGGCGAGGCTCAGTTCTCCACTCCTGACTGTTGACTCAGGCATCAAGCCAGTCGGCTCCTCCAGTCTCCCGGTCGTGGGTTTGGATTTGGCCATCGTTAACTGTTTTCCCTCACAAGAAACTAATCTTGGTGGGAGCTAACGGTACAACTTTGGTGATTCTCAGCTTTATCTAATGATTGCCTATTCTAAACACCATCAGACTCATAAGCAGGATCACAAAGATATCTGATTTATTAAAGAATAGTATGCAGGTTCACAAAGAAAGCTGAGAATGGAAAAAGCGTGCCAAATGCAAACTAAAAAACCCTGGGTACAAACGAGATTCCTCCCCCTGTAGAACCTTCCCAAGCTCACAATCCCAGGTGCTCCTAACGGCTTCTGATGGTCCGTGGGAAAAGTCCTTGAGCAGAGCACATAACCCAAACACATTCCATTGAAATGAACATAGATACAGAGCTTGGCACAAGGTTTCACAGCAGCTCCCTCCCAACAGAAACGCGCGTCAGCACCATGGCATGTGAAACGTTACGATGTACAGTGCACATTGAAACAGTGAACATGACATCCCCATCCTTCTGCAGGCAAGATGCTGGCAAACGGTGCTGTTCACTGGGCACATTGACACAGATTGGTGGATTCCCCTGGCCTTGTTTCTCTTTCCTCTCATCAAACATCATTAGCTGGTGGCAAAACATCCACCAATCACCATCCTTAATCTGGGATGGGACTGGGGCTGTGAAGGAGGCAAGTATGGACAGAGGATTAAATCTTTGTATTCTGGAATTGTGTCCAAAAGCTGCCCAACTAGCAGCTGACAAGTATGGGGCAAGTTGTATTATGAAGCAGAAGAGAGGGAGTTGACTTTCACTTTTCACTTTTCCATGGAACTCCCTGCCAACATCAGTGATCAGCAGCTGTTCAGGCTGATCAAAGTCTTTAAGACTTGACATGTACAGGACTTTTGAAGAAACTGGAAGCACATCAAATGGCATCCACAGCAAAAGTGTTGTGGCTTGTTACCTCTTTAAGAGGGAAAACACTACTTGAACACTGAACAATGAAGAATATCTGCAAGGTGCCTCAGATATGGGTTGAATGTGGCAGAAAAAAAGAGGTTGCTGGGTCATGTTCATGTGGTAGTCAAGTGCAAGAGCTGTGTGATGTGTGAGTGTTGTTAGCCAGCATGAGTTAGGATACCTACAAAATGGATGCAGAGGATTTCAACAGTTTTTCTATGATGAGGCAACCCCTTCAGTATGGTCCAGCCCCAAGCCTCTATTGGATCTTTTTTTTCCTTAGTACTACTTGTGAGAGAACAAGGAAATACCACTGATTTTGCAAAACAGAGGGGGCTGGGAACCCTCTCTCAGGCTGTTGAACAGAAATGTTTTCAAATGAAAAATTTATTTTCAAGGATACTGTCAGCACCTGATCATTCAAGCATTCACACAATCACAGTCAGGAGGCTGGGATTCCTTTAACTGTTTAATGAAGCGTAATGAACAGTACAGAAGGCAAGCTGCGAATTAAGATTTCCCACTCAAACCTAACTTAAAACTACATTCCCTTAGTTAGTCCCCTTTCCCATGAAACCATGTCACTCCCCCTCCCATCCAGATGGTATTCCTGGCATATCTCAACCCTGTGTCCTTGATGTGCTACATAGCCATAATAAACCACGCTCCAACTTCAAACCCCCTCCCATCTGGCAACATGGGAGAAAGAAATGATGGGAGATGCTCCGATAAGGGTTTCTGTGAAACCTTTGATCGGGGGGATCTGACAGATACAACTTGGTTTTGTTCCATTACCTCATGATCTTCCCCCTATAAATTGACCTGTAGCTATTTTGGAACAATCATTTTAGTAGATAGAGAGCCATCTTACTGTTTCACAGTTGTGTTCAGTACATTTTTAGAGATACTTTCACTCTTTTATTTTGCTGCCAATAGTCTGGCTATTTAATTAGAAAGATATTTTGCCTCCATAGGAGAGCACTGCAATGTGCTTTACTCAGGTCAATTTCTGAAGTAAATTGGTGCAAAATGTAGACAAGAATTAGGGCTATCATTCTGATTCCGGTTCAGAGCACCAAACAAGTTGGGATTCCTCTACACCCTGCCCCCCATATAGTCCTGCTCATACATTTAATTTATGCTAAGTATCTTATATGAGTTCCTGATATTAAGAAATATTAGGTTGTTGTGTCCAACAGATTAGCTTCTCAGTGCTGGCCTCAAAACTCAGTAAATCCTTCCTATTCATACATGGCCTGGCCTCTGAGCAATAGACACTGTATTTAAATGTGCCCTCAGCTAGATTTATAAATGCCTTCTGTAGTCAAAACACTTTTGCTAATACAAGTTGGAAAATCACTGTAATTAATATTAGAAAGAATTATTATAAAAACTTGCATTAAAGGTACTTGACTTCCTATGAACTGAGCAACATTTATGTAGATGCAGATTATGTATCAGGAAACAGTTTTATGCATATTTTAAGTATACCCTTAAATTTTTGATAATACTTTTAGGTTATTTAGAACAGTTTGTTTCAGATTAATGACAATTAATTTGAATCTTGTTAAAATAGCATGCATGTGGGTATTTAAATATGGAAAAGTATGTCTACTCCCTCTCTTAAAGTTTCAGAATTCACAAAAATGACCAAATGTTATGGATTGTTGCATGCAATTTAGTCTATATCATGTTTGATATTAGATTTCTTGTACTATATGTACTGTTTGTTAGCATTTTTTAAAAAAAATCCTAATCAGCAGATTTAATCACATCTTAAAAAGGGACATAATTAGCAACCAGCTATAGTCCTTAACACACATAGGTTATTGATATATGTTGAAAAAACACAATTCATTAGTTGTTGTCTTTGAAAACCAGTCTTACAAACATAGTGTGTACTCTGTGTTTTGTGTGTGTGTGTATGTGTAATTTTCAGAGAACAATATATTTTAGTATAGCAGTCAGTATTTATCAGCTGCTACACCGATGGATTGTAGAAATCTCACTGTTCTAAAATTGGCTATGTGTGAAAACTTGAAATCCATGCAGCGAATGACATCTAACACCTGGATAGACTGAAAAGCTGGTTAAAAGAAGGAAGAAGAGGAGAGAGGGAGGGAGGGAAAAAAGAGGGAGGGAGGGAGGGAGGAGCAAATCCCAGTAAAGAGAAGAAATCAGCTCTTACGAGTCTTGAATATATTTCACGAGCTTCTGTATAAAGACACAACAGCCTCAGTAAAAAGGATGTGATAGTAAGGATTTCTGCAGCTGGCACAATAAGACATGGTGAGTGTGATCTTTTGTTGCCTTAGCGGGTTGCTACATTTTGGTGCAAGGGTGTGGTGTATTTATTTTTCTTTGTCACTGCCAGAGTGTATAGGATTATTTTTAATTAGTTGCTTGCCACAGTTCCTTTTTCATATTTTCAATATATACATACACACACACACACACACACACACACACACAAACACACACATTCTTTATGTAGAAACTGAACAGCAAGGTGATGAGATCTGGCAGGATAAGTGCTCTGTGTCCTTGTACAACAGACTGCTAGATGTAACCAGTAATGAAATGCTGATTTCCTGTCAGGTAAATGCAAACAAATGTTTTTTTGGGGGTGGGGGGTGGGAAGCTTTTCCCTCTGGAGAAAAGCTAGTGATTGGATGATATATTATGCTGGATGCCTTGCAAGCGTTCCATAAGGTGTGAAGGAAAACAAGAATAACACATCTCTCAGCTTTAGACATGGGGGAGAAGAAGCAGAGACCTTTATAAATAATTGGTGCAGAATTTTCACACAAGAGCCATCTGGATGTGAAGCCAATTAATCCCTCCCCACATTCCAATGTACAATTCCCTTCCAATTGGCCATTTGCACAATTGCAGCAAAAGAGTAATTTACTGCAACTGTTTTTTAGATGGCTGGTCAGGGAACCAGACAAGGCACTATCCATTGTGCTGATCATCCAGAAATAGTGCTATGCATATAAGAAAAGAAAAGGGGAAAACAGGAACATAGGTACTGCTGTTATGTGTGCTAACTTGCAAACAGAAAACTGAAGGTGTAATAAAAAAGGCTTTTTTCAAACTAAATAGCCACATTCATTTAACTAAACAGTTGTTTATATCTTTATTCATTTCTAAAAATATTAATATTATACAAATATGAAAGCTTAACTGGATTATATTTTTAATGGATATATTAGTCTTGAAAATTATCCAAAGGAGATTCAAATGTTTTGATCTGTCTGTGAGAAAAATCAGGGGCTGTCCCACAGCATTTGAAATGAAAATGCTGTTTTACCAAAGAGTCAAAAATGATAAAAGGGCCAATGAAATTAAAAGGAACTTATGCTTCATTGAAGGAGGTTTGTTTTTAAATGCGTGGGAAGTTGTATTGCCTAAGTTTGTTTAGTAAACATGCACACACATACCCAGACACACCACTATATTATTTTCTTATATGATTCTTTTGTACCACGTTTTCCCCATTTTTTTCCTCCCAAAATGGGAACTCAGTAGCTATTATTAGAGCACTTTATTTAAGTAGTGGGAAGATCAGTAGTTATTTAAAACATCTTTGCTTTTATTCTAAAGAGATAGTACTGGAATATGTTTCCAAATTAATCATAATCTTTAAATGCAGTTATAGTGCAAAGTGCAAATATTGTTGTTCCAAAAATAATGCAAGAAGGAATAAATGAAAATAGCAAAGAAACTATTTAAATATATATAAATGAAGTGTTCATGAGCTAGTTCAACATATTTGGTCACCAGCTGTTCCATAAGTTCCATGTAAAGATATATATGGAAGATACAATGTTTATAACTTTTAATTAAATTGAATATTTGAGATAAGGGTTTAGATGAGGTATTAATGCCTAATGGTAATTAAAATAATTGACCATTTTTTATCTTTATGACCATACATATAAAAATAGAAATTAAAGTAAAATTATAGAAGTATTAAGAATCAACAGTCTCCTTTATACCAATACCAAAATGCAATGAAACTTTCAAAAGGCCATTTTATTTATTTATTTACATAATTTATCTGACTGTCTGAAATGGGTAAACTCTAGGCATCTTACAAAGTTTACATATTCAAAAAAATTCACATATCCAAAGTGTACATATTCATAGCACAAATCAGAGTAAGATGATTGAAAAAATTAAGAATGCAAAGCTAAGAAATTATAGAAATGTAAAAAGTAACATCACTAAATATAAAATTTCTAAGGGCCCTCTGGAAGAGCCAATCCATGCTTCAGGGAACAAGCTATTCCAGAGGAGGGGAGCTGCTACAGAGAATATTGTATTGAATTGTAGTATGTATTAAGCTTACAATAAATACCAATCACAAGTATTCATTTGTTTCACTGAAATCAATAGGAATGATTGGAGTCACAATCACAAACTCACAATTAAAGTCCTACTGATTTCAAAGGGAATTATCTAAGCATAAGTCAGTTTGAATCCAATCTTTACCTTTAGTCTAACATATTATAAGATGAAAAATGTGCATTAGTCACTGTTTCCATAAATGAAATGAATATTCATAAATAATAGCCAATGCACATTTATACATGTGCCTAACACTCTAAAAAAAGCTAGTCTCAGAACAGAGCTATTCACAAGAACATATTTCAGTTAGAGCCGCAATCTGTTCTTGAGAAAGTCATGCTGGAGTAGAAGGGACTTTGGATCATCAATGGTTGGTTAGTATGAACTTTTAAAAATGAGTCATTTAAGGGTTTAGTGACCTGACAACTTTTGTCTGGTCTAGCCATGGTGCACGGATGGAAATATCTTGCAGAAAAAAGTTAAGGCTGTTCTACAAAGCAACACTGTAATCTTGCAGTCACAATTTTTAAAGTGCGTAGTAAATGTATCAGCAGAGTCAAGAGAGTTAGGAGAGACACCAGTTTCTTATTCAGCAGTTCAGTATGAATATCTAGATGGGATTTGGAACTAATGTATGAACAATTGTTCTTCAGTTATATAGTTCCTAAACACTTGACATTTTAGATGTGAGGAAAAAGGAAAGGACGTATTTTATTTTACTTAGTTCTACTTGAGAAGCTTAAGTATTTTGCTTCTTTACATAAACAGATTTGTTTTTATAAGTCTGAAGCTCCCACTGTAGATAAAATGTCTCAGATAATTAATGTTACTGTATCTCCATCAGATGTACTGTGGTTGATATCCTTTAAGTTTTATTCTATGTTTCTGATTGTAGGGCCAGCTGTGATGGAATTCAAAAGAGGAAAAACTTTCATAAAATCTAGCATGCATCTGACCCATGAGAAACTGCCTTTAGTGCACATAAATCCTAGAGAAAAGGATAGTATCAAAACAGACATAAAAGAGAAGAGCCAGCCTGATATTGAAATCCAAAAAGCAACCTTTTCTGTAGATAAAAATGGTAGTGTTTCCAACAGATTAACAAAAACTGGCTCTAGTGAGAGTATACTGTTGCTACCCCAATCTTTCTACAAGCCTGTTAGGAAAAGCAAAACCCATGACTGTGTTCTTGAAGGGACAGACAAAATCAAACAATGCAGCTACAATAATGAAAATTCTGAAGAGGAAGTTGTAGCTCCTGAAGGAAGTAAAGGGAGACTCATCAACAGTGCCAGCTTTTCTGGGCTTGGAAACACCCAACATTCTAGTGGCAAGAAAGAATCTGTGGTCAACTCAAGCCATTTCTTGAACAGCCCGCAACAGATGATTGATTACCGCAACTTTGTACCCCAAATGCCTTTTGTGCCAGCTGTTGCCAAAAGTATACCTAGGAAGAGGATTTCCCTGAAACGGTCCAAAAAAGGTTTCCGAGATATCTTTCATATAAAAAAAAATAAGCCAGAGAGTATTGCCTTTTTGCCAGAAAAGCAAAAAAGGGCATTTCCAGGCTACAAGTCAGAATTGGCAGGAAGGTTTGGTAAATATTTATTCAAAGCTGGTGAAACCTTTTCTACTGACTGCTTGGCACAAGACATATCTGACGGTGAGCTTCAGTCTGAGTCTTCATATGAACTTTCCAGTGCTTTGTGTGAAGATGTCGCTTCCCTGAAAAGCTTTGATTCTCTCACTGGATGTGGAGAAATCTTTGCAGATGAAAGTTCTGCTCATATGGAATCGGAGGTCAGCAAAGAAATTTTGCTTAGACAATCTCACCAAAAAGAGAACCCTGCCATGGGTTCCTTTCAAGGTGGAGTAGAGCAGCTTGCTTCCCCAGCCCAAAATGAAGCAGCTGATTTTTCAAAACTTTGGGACAACATCAACAAATCTGTGCAATTGCACCAGAAGACGCTGTTTGATAGGAAGTTGCTGAAAATACCTAGCAGTGAGCTGGAAAAAGCAAAGAACGAGGCCAGAACCTCAGTGACTGACTTGCTTTCTTCCCCTGACTCTTCCAAAGAGAGTTCCATAGATACAGGGACCCCAAAGAGTGACAACCAGGAATCTATGTCCACCAGTGATGAAGGTTATTATGATTCATTTACTCCTGGGCAAGATGATGAAATAAGGGAGGATCAATCCCCTGGAACACCAACTCAGTTTCCAAGAGATAGTTACAGCGGAGATGCTCTGTATGAACTATTCTATGATCCCAATGAAGATCAAATCAGTCCAGTTCTAGATGATGATTTATGCATGTCTGAAAGCATTTCAGAAAAGGCAGTTGAGATACCTTTGTCAATTTACAGCTTTCATGTAGGGTCAGAAGAAAATATGGCTTCCCAGCCAACCATTGATATAATCAGTCAGGGATTCCTTCACAGCACATGGAAGGGCAAAGAATGCTTGCTTAAGCTATGTGATACTGAGCTTTCCCTGACCATGGGGATTATCAATTGGCTGCGAAAAAAACCAGGACTGTTTTCCCCCCAAGACTTTCCTAACAATCCTCAGGCACAGATGACAAAAGATGGTGAGCCAGTGTCTTGGTGCAGCCCAGCTTTTAAGGAAAATAAAAGCAATCCAGCTGCATCTTCAATTGATAGCAAAAATGGAATCCAGGCATATTCAATAGAAAGAATTGAACATGATCAAAATGATGTCCATTCATGTAAGTCACTAGAAAGAAAAGAAAATGTGAATGCCATGTCTGAGCTCATTACAGACAACATCATACCAGGTGACAGACAGAGAGTAGAGGACAGTTGGGATGATCTATTGGTAAATTCATCTGAAATAAAGGTGTCTCTCTCAGAAGAATGTACAGATATTAGCACTGAATCTCTGTCACTAGACATCTCAAACGAAGGTTCAGTTTGCCATATTGTTATGGATAATCATGATGCAGAATCATGTTCTTCTTACATGACTGCAGCAACTTCTCCAGATTCTCTAGAGCCTGAAGATGACAGTGAATCAAAGAATCCATCCTGGTCGGTTGAATGTAAGGATCCAACAGAGCCTTTGAACCTCTGTCATTTCCAAGGTCCCATCAGTGAGACTCCAAAGGAGAATACTACTAACATAATGCAGCTTTTAGAACACTGTGTTACTCAGGTTGCTTCTTTAAAGATCAGTTATGATTCTGAAAACAAGCATTTCAAAGATAAAGGGACTGGAAATGAAGTCAGCAATGATACAGCTGCAGCAACTCAATTTGAAAAACAACCCCAGTTGCAAAATGAACATAGTTACATAACTCCAAGGCCAAAATATACTCTTGGCCATCATTCAAACCAGTATAATGTTCAGACAATGATTGATGCCAAGGCTTCATATCTTATGAATCAGAAAGAAAATATCATTTGTTCTGAAGATGAGAAAAACTTAAGAATCTTAGATTGCGTGGGCCAAATTGCAAAAAATAAACTAATGTTCGAATATGCTCAGCTGAATAGTCAAGCTTTGTCCTATATAAAAGATTTCAGAGTTGAAATTAATACTCAGAACTCTTCTGCAACGTCAGACATTTGCAGACCCACATTTTTACCATTCTTCAGTTCCATTTGCTCAGATTCAGCCAATGGGTTTTCACAATCTTTCTGCAAAAGGTACAGTTCATTGGGAAAGCATTCATACAATCAAGGGATTATACAACCTGACATACCTTTTTATGGCTGTTCAAAATTACACTGTAAAGTACTACCACAGGTTGCTTCCCTTTCACTTTCAAAGGATGATGTCAAAGAGAGGGCAATAATGGAGAAAAACCAGGAGTAACTGGCCGAAATAAGGTGAGTTCTTGAAGTAATATCATAGTTGCATTGCGGAAAAAAAAATGCAAGGATATTTCTCTTCCATTAATCTTGGGTAACATTTGGAGGGATTTTATTATTGTGATGCAATTGTAATGTAATTCTTTACTCCTAATTTTGAAGCTTCCCCCCCACACCCCCCGTCATTACTATGATTAAAATGAGATGAAGAAATAGACCTCAGGAAACATATTTGTAAGTTTATTCACAAAAACAAGCAATATATAATTTAGGTGTTTCTTGCCCTCACATTAGGTATTTATGGCATATAAGAAAAATCGATTCATTTGTAATGTTTTGTTTACTCATGTGAAAATTATTTATGTTGCCCCATTCGTGGAATATATAAATCAGGGGTAATTTGATGCATGCAATTATATTTCTGTAAACAATGCTGAAACTAAGATTGTATTTTACACACACAGACACACACACAAGTTCTCACATTTTTAACCAGTTCCCATTTAGTAGGATGAAAATTAAATTGCTTTTTGAAATTTCTTTTAAAGAGAGAATTTTGGTTAAATTCCCATGGGTAAAGTGATATCCTAACTTTCTTTACATAAATATTTCTTCAACTGTGCAGCCTCTCTGGCTTCCCACACTTTAATATCCCTAGTGCAAAGCATTATTGATGTCTACAATGAAATGCACATTCTGTATAATTCAATGTTTACTGATTATTTCACAGAAAATATATATTTCTTTTTTGTGAAAACCTGTGGAAAAGATGCAATTGTTGTTGCTCATATTTGTGATTTGAATTACTAATTATTCAATCATGCATGCAGGGACACATATAATATGTGTTCATATTATGACCTAAATGAGAATGTGAGTTCAAGTCAGGTCTGCCTCATGACTCACGACATCAGAGATACACAACCCCTACAAAGGTTTGGTTGTCAGTTTCATATGGCCCTGATTTGGTGTCAACACAATTCAGTGGCAATGTTTTCTGGGAGCAATAAAGGGTAAAAAAAGCATTTGGAAGCCACAGGGCAGGTATAAGGTGTGTGGAAGAGAAACATGCCTTACCTGAATATAAACATGCCTTATATCCATATCAGCCAGGCAAGTGCTAAAGGGAACAGGTCGGAGAAAGAAAGAAGTTCCAATCTGTCTTTCTGCTGTGCTGGATACCACTTGCTGGCATTTTCTCTGCCTTCCTGCCTCACTTCCTCATCTCTGCTCACCTCCATTTGGGAGGTTTGGGGGGAACAGGAGAAAGAAAGAGGGACCAACCTGGGGGTTGCCACTGCCATCTCCTCAGACAATTTCTTCTATTTAGAGAAAAGTGGGCAGTGCCAAGTATGTACAGGAATTGGAAGGGGAAAAGGCCTTGGGAGTAGGTTGCTTCCTCTTGCTACCATACTATTTGTACTGTATTTGCAGAGGTTGGTAAGAAGGAAAAGAGCACAGGGACCAGTTCTGAGCAGTGGGGCTTCCCTCCTCATTTCTTTTATGACATGGGGATCAGAGTGAAGGAAGGAGGAATGATGGTAGCTTGTGGTGGCCAGTTGAGGATTCTTTCTTTGGCTAGTTCCTGCCTCCTGAATACGAATGCCAGGATATCAAGGAGCATGCTCAGTGATCAGCTGGCTGGCAACTTTCAGAGAAGAGTAGAGAAAAAGTTATTCTTTGATAAGTGAGGATGATATTAATTTTAGAAATACAAATGTTTTATATAACAAGTGACAATGGGAAGTACATTTGTTTTACAGAAAAATCAATACAGGTGGAAGAAAATAAAATTTTGAATTAAATCATTATTAATTTAATTATATAACATTTTTATTAACATCAACTAATTATTTTGTCTTGGCTACACCTATACCTTCAGGCCACTGGAAATGTTATGAGGATCTCAGCCTGCCCAAAGTTGCTTATCCATGTACTACATGATAATTAACATCTAGAAGAAAGTTGGTCAGGTCAGAATCTACTGGAAGATCCTCTGGTTCATTTGCAATTGCAAATTTCTTATCTGCCTGCTGGTAGAAAAGTTTTCTGTTCCTAAACTGCACCATGATGGTGTTATAGCATGAAACGTAGAAGAAAAACTGGTTGAAAGACAACTAATAGAGATAAAAACTGAGTGTGTTTTCTAGATCCTCAAGAACTGGAAGATCTAAGCATAGAGGAAACAAGTAATTGGTGGCCTAAGGGATTTCAGAATAACAGTTATAGTACAGATTAATTTTTGAAAAAAAAAACATTTATCTTTGATATTGCCATTTAATAGATAATAGATTTGTGAAGATATTACACTTATTCAGTAAGTTGTTGGAATATTTGCAAATAGCCTGGAGTTAAGATATTTATATTGTTATGTGGAAGTTAAGTAGGAAGGGTCATCTTGCAGTAAATGCTTGCCCTCAGAAATGCAGGTCCTTTGTTAAAAATAGTGCTGAGTCAGCTTTCAAAACAAACTGGTTTTAACATGACCACAGAAGGCTATCTCCAAATGTAAATGTAAGCTTATATGTGCAGATGCGAGATCAAGTTGTGTGGGGTGAGGGAAATACACCTTGTGACACTGATGGACTTAATGAAAAAAACTAGAGTTAATAAGAAGAGGCAACCTCAATGCTGACTTATATGGACCTGGCATAAATCCCCTTTTCTGGGATATAATTATTTTGGTTAGATGCAGGAAGTAGAAGCACAACAGATGCAACTGTTGGTAGTAGTAATACATATCATACTTGTTCATGAGATGTACTGCAAACAGACATTATTTTACTTGGGGCATTTTCTAATATGCTCTTTTGCTAGCAGTTTTAGCATGCCATGCCACCAGTTGTCAATATAGTTGCCCGACAGCCAGTGCAAACCTATGACTAGTTATGCAGAACTAAATCCCAGTGAGGCTTATTCTTTTGTAACTGTATAGAGAACTGCAGTTTTAATGTCTCTCCCCAGCCCCACCCCCCCAAAAAGATACAATTTTGCTGTCTGGGAAAGGGTACTCCGAACATTAAGATTTATTGTAAAAGCTCGTTTGTATACCTCTAGTTACATCAGCATTTAATCTCTTAGTATATGAGCTGGATTTTGGCACATCCTTGAGTAACTGCTTTTGGCTACTTGCTAGAAACATAGTCACTTGAAATATTTCAAAGAAAGAAACCTTCAGGTTGGGTCTACAGGACCTGCAGTGATATATCCATATCTCAACTCACATTAGAACTTACTTTTAGGATCACTTCATATGTGGGTTTTTCATTTACAATGTTTTAAAAAAGCATGTTTGAATATCTGTGCATAAAGTTTACACTTTATGTATACATATTAAGATGTTTTTCTGTAATTTCTTGTTTTATATTCCTGCAACAGTACATATCATTTTGATGCCATTAATATGTTAATACATATTTTTTTTGGCCAGGAAAGGTATCAAATGAAATGTGAGGTAGTTCACTAGTTAGGAAATTCTCTTTCCAAGGCTGAAATACAGTTACGAACAGCAGTCAAGATCTCAGTCCTTATCACAGTTGGCGTGTGTATTTACTATTTGTTTTCCATTTTTTAGAAAGGCTCAAAGTCTCTTCATAATGGAAGTAGAAGAAAGAACATTTCTCCCAATTTATAGAGAAACATGAAGCTTAGCCATTGCTGCCACTAGCACAGAAAACACCTCAGGTTAAGATGACATCACATATTTTAAAACCACAAATGTACCTATTCATGGGACTATACTGGGGATAGAGGACATGCTAAGGAGCAGCCTTACCAGTTTGTCTTCTGGTAAATTTGAAGATTTCTGATTCACTGTACCAATGCAGCCATTTTGTGAGTAAGGAACTCCACCATAATGACAATTGTTTTGCGAGAAGATGTATAATGTACTCCTAGTATTCCAAATTCGCCTACTAGCCAAGAAAAGTTGCCAATTCCTGTCATGATCACCATTGCGATGCTTGTGACATCGCAACGGCTCGCATGGCAATACAGGGTAATGGGTCCCTGACGGATTAAGGCAAAAGGCAACCATGAAACAAAAGGTAGCAACAGGTGCTGGAAACAAAGTATCAACCCAGGCCGGCAGCACAGAAGATAAGGATACAAAGTTGCAAAGAGGTAATTGACAAGACAAATGGAGAGGCGCACCCGAGCTGTCAAAAAGATTAAGAGCCTGATCGCCCGGCAATGAACCATCACCAGTCAGGAAGGCGATCGAGGCAACGCCCGGAGCACAGGAGGGGGCTGCACGACCCCTCACCTATCGAGGACGAAACCGGTGGGGCTTGGGGGACACACCTGGAATAAGGTGAGGTGGAGCGCTGACCGGCACGGGCTATTTAAATCCCGTTCCGGTGCGCTCCCCTCACTCTCAGCTTTCTAAGGGCATGCATTCTATTCCCAAATAAAACCAGAACCTAAAGTCTACTCTAGCGTCTGTGTTTTTATTGGGTCTCAGGCAGAGCCTGACATAAAGCTGAGAGTCGCAAAACCGAACCTCGCCAGTCTCCACCGGGGGAAATTTTTTCTGCAGGAGAAATCCACCGGCAATGACAGAACCGGGGATGGCCATGGAGTCAGCGCTTCGCACCAGAGGCGCGAAGGACGGCACGCAAGAGGAGGCGATGACCCAACAGCTGCTGGAGTTGGTGCACCCAAGATGGGACACGGGCTCCCTCCCTGCCCACACCGCATCCCAGTTCCAGACCTGGAGCTCCAGCCCAGATGGGAGAGCCCCGACAGAAGACGAAGTCAGGGGCCAACAACTCTTCACATGGGATGGTGGAGCAGGACCCCGGAGGGGGACATCCTACACCACCTGGAGACTTCACTACCCACAAACACCCAAGCAAGGAGTCGCAGGACTGCTGATCGGGCAGCAACCGGTAGTACCGATGATGGACGACCCGGTCACGCCAGACAGGGTCAGAACCCTGGAAGCCAAGGTACGAGACCTGGAACACATGCTCCAGTCCCTGGCATCAGTAGTGAGCAAGCTCACAAAGACTGCTGCGGCACAGGGGGCAAGAGGGGATCGGGGCACACTACCCACCCCATCAACAACCCCGAGAGGAAGGGGCCAAGCACGAGACTCTTCCGTAGGTCATCCCCAACCACCCACAGGTAGGGGTCCCACAAATTGGGGGGTTCGCTAAGGACTTCCCCATGAAATTCGACGGAGAGCCCACGAACCTGTCATTTTTCCTCACAAACGCAAGGAACTACATGGCCCAATACAGACATTGCTTCGGGACGGAAGCGTCCAAAATCTTGGCAGTGGCCACAAAACTCAAAGGCAGGGCTGCAGACTGGTACATCCAAATGTCCGAGTCCAGAGCCCCAGCACTGGCCACTTTTCACGACTTCCTGGCCGCACTGAAACTATACTTCGAGGACCCCCTGGCAAAGGAAAGGGCCAAGAGCACACTTAAAGGACTTCACCAAGGGAAAAAAGCGGTGGCTGACTACGCCCTCGAGTTCAAGGTCCTTGCAGGCAAAATCCCGGAATGGTCTGAGGCCACCTTGATCGACATGTTCAAGGATGGCCTCAACCGTGAGGTGCTACAATGGGCACTCTATAGGGACGACCCAGACTCCCTACACGGGTGGATTTGTCTAGCCGGAAAAGCAGAGCACGCTCAGCGCACGTTCATGCTCGCAACCACAAATGACAGGACCCCTCCCAACACGAGAGGACCAGTCCCACAGTCGGGCCCGACTTGGGATGCAGAGCGACAACGGAGGATTGCCTGCGGACAATGTGCCAGGTGTGGGAAGATGGGCCACCGAGCAGCAGACTGCTTCAAAGACAGGATGACGGATCACCCGCCCAGACCAACACAGAAGGCGCCGCACAAGCCATCCAACCCTCCCAGACGGCTGACAGGAGCGCTAGCGACCCTGGACGAGGAAGCGGATGCCTACCTCGCAGGGGACGTGGTCGATGCCCAGGAGCAGCCAGCGGGAAACGCCTCCCACCTGCTGTAAGCAGTGCCACCGGGCAGGTGGTAAGGAAGGGGCGCAATGACCCCAGGGTGAGTGACGATTGCTACATCCTGGCAGGGACAATTAAACTCTCTTATGGCCCTAGAGCCATCGCGGTCGAAGTTCTGGTGGATTCTGGGTGCTCCAGAAATCTGATCCACCCAGACATTGTCGCCGCACTAAAACTGCCCTGCTCCCCCCTCCCTAAACCGCTGGTGTTTCAACAACTTGACGGCTCTACAGCAGGGGGGGGGGACTGGCCACCCAGGGTACAAGAAAGGTCACCCTGAAAATGGGCACCCACAAGGAGTCCATAGACTTTGTGGTAACCCCAGTGGGAAAGCCCATAGTGGTGCTGGGGATTCCCTGGCTAGCACGCCACAACCCCTGCATAGATTGGAGGACCCACTCCATCACGTTCGAAGACGGGGTCTACCAAGCACCAACGATGGAAAAATCATCCGCTCCGACAGTGGGGAGGGCAGAGATCGTCGACCAAACCCATGACCCCCCCCAGAAGGACTGCCGGAGCAATACTCGGACTTTGCAGACATCTTCGGAGAAGAGGAGGTGGACCAATTGCCCCCCCATCGCAAGATGGACTGTATAATTGAACTTCTCCCGGACGTCCCATTACCCAAGCCCAAGATCTACCCCATGACCCAGAGGGAATTGGCGGTGCTGTGAGAATTCTTGAACAAAAACCTCTCCAGGGGCTTCATAGAACCAGCGAACTCGCCGGTTGGAGCACCCATCCTATTCCGCGAAAAGAAGGATGGCACCCTGAGACTATGCACCGATTACCGCAGATTAAATTCCGCCTCCCTATCCAACAAATACCCCCTCCCCCTCGTAAAAGACATGCTGGCACACTTGTCAAAGGGAAGGGTGTTTTCCAAACTCAAAGGGAAGGGTGTTTTCCAAACTCGACCTCCGCGAGGCGTACTACAGAATCCGCATCAGGGAGGGGGACGAGTGGAAAACGGCATTCAACTGTCCCTTGGGCTCCTTCCAATACAAGGTACTGCCATTCGGTCTTGCGGGGGCCCCGGGGGTCTTCATGCAACTCATCAACAAGGTACTGCATGAACATCTGTTCAAGGGCGTACTGGTTTACCTGGATGATGTCCTCATCTACACGAGGACACAGAGGGAACATGAGAGATTAGTGAGGCAAGTTCTCACTAAACTCCGGAAAGCCAAACTCTACACTAAGCTGTCCAAGTGCGAATTCCACAAGTCGCGCTTGGACTACTTAGGGTACAGAATCTCTGACAAGGGCATAGAGATGGACCCTGCGAAGGTTCAGGCAGTTTTGAGCTGGGAACACCCACGCACCAGGCGCCAGCTTCAAAGCTTCCTTGGGTTCACGAACTTCTATAGGTCCTTCGCAAGGGGGTTCGCGGAAATTGCCCTGCCCTTAACTGATTTGCTAAAGACCAAAGGCGTTGGGGAGACGTGCAAGGTCAAAAACCCAGGGGCCGTACTTAATTGGACTCCCGCCTGTCAAACCGCATTTGACAGGCTAAAAGCGCTGTTCACAGCGGAGCCAATTCTATCTCACCCAGACCCCGAACGGCCTTTTGTGGTGCAGGTGGATGCCTCTGACTTCTCAATAGGGGCCATCCTGCTGCAAAAGGATTCCGCTGGAATCCTGAAGCCATGCGCCTATCTCTCTAGGAAATTCTCAGAGACAGAGAGGCGCTGGCACGTGTGGGAAAAGGAAGCCTTTGCGGTTAAAGCAGCACTGGAGGCTTGGCGTCACCTTTTGGAAGGGGCGACTTGCCCGTTTGAGGTCTGGACAGACCACCGCAATCTCGAGGCGCTTTGTACGCCCCGGCGCCTCAGTCCCAAGTAAATACGCTGGGCTCACTTCTTCAGCCGGTTCAACTTCCAGCTGAAGTTCAGCCCAGGGAAAAAGAATTTCCTGGCAGACGCACTCTCCCGACTGCCCCAGGATGCGGAGCCTATCTCTGACATCATAGGGACGGTGCTCTCTGATTCCCAGCTGGGTCTGGCAGCTGTCACCTGGGGATACGCTTGGGGACAGCCTGCCCCCCCCTTACAAACAACTATGGCGCAACCCGCCCCTAGACGCAGGCAACCTCAAATGCCAGGTGGGTTATAGGCAGATTTTACAACGGCGTTAAAATCTGACCCCTGGCTCCTTGCCAACCCCAACCAGGTCACTATGGAACAGGACCTCGCATGGGCGGAGGGAAGGTTATATGTACCCGACTCACAATGGCAGGCGATCCTCAACAGATAGCATGACAGCAAACAGGCTGGTCACTTCGGGTTCTTGAAAACCCTACACCTGACTCGGAGACAGTTTTGGTGGCCCTCGCTGAGGAAGGACGTCAAGATGTATGTGGCATCTTGCCCAGTGTGCGCTATGGCCAAGCAACCAGCTGGCAAACCCCAGGGGCTGCTACAACCCGTGGCTGAACCCTCCTGCCCTTGGGATGAAATCTCAGTGGACTTCATAGTAGACTTACCACCTAGCCAAAAGAAAATGGTCATTTGGGTAGTAAAAGACTACTTCCCAAAACAAGCCCATTTCATCCCCTGCGCCTCGATCCCGTCAGCACAACAGCTGGCAAAACTGTTCCTAGTCCACGTGTACCGCCTACACGGCTGCCCCTCCTGCTTGGTGACCGATAGGGGCACACAATTTACCTTGAGGTTTTGGCGGGCTTTTTTGAAACTGATAGGTACCCAGCAAGCCCTGTCAACCTCCTGGCATCCCCAGACGGACGGATCCACAGAGATCCTTAATGCCACACTGGAGCAATTCCTCCGCTCCTACATAAACTACCACCAGGACGACTGGGTGGACCTCCTCCCGTTTGCAGAGGTCGCATACAACAACGCGATACACCAAAGCACGGGACAAACCCCCTTTGGGGTGGTGTCGGGTCGGGAGTTCGTCCCCATCCCTGAACTACCTCAGCCTCCATCCCCAGCAGTGACCGCCTGTGATTGGGGTGAGAAAATCGCAGATTCCTGGCCGGTCATCAAGGACGCGCTTAAAGAGGCACAAACCGCGTACAAATTGCAAGCGGACAAACACCGGTGCCAACAACCAACATTTCGGGTGGGGGACATGGTCTATCTATCCACCAGATCCATAAAATCACCGCAACCGTCTAAGAAACTGGCCCCCAAGTTTATTGGACCATTCCAGGTGACACAAATCGTGAACCCAGTCACGGTGCGCTTGGACCTGCCCCATAATTTAAAGAGGCTGCACCCGGTGTTCCACTGCAGCTTATTCAAGCCAGCAAGTGATCCCTCCTGGTGGCACTCATGCACACCCCCCCCCCAGTGATGATAGACGGGCAGCAACACTTCGAAGTGAAGGAGGTACTTGACTCCCGCAAGCTGCGGGGCTCCCTCCAATACCTAGTGAAATGGAAACACTTCCCACACCCTGAGTGGGTCGCTGCCCGCGACATCCAGGCCCCCGACCTGATCCACACCTTCCATAACGCCTATCCCTCCAAACCCGCGGCTTAACTTTCTAAAGGGGGGCAGTATGTCATGATCACCGTTGCGATGCTTGTGACATCGCAACGGCTCGCATGGCAATACAGGGTAATGGGTCCCTGACGGATTAAGGCAAAAGGCAACCATGAAACAAAAGGTAGCAACAGGTGCTGGAAACAAAGTATCAACCCAGGCCGGCGGCGCGGAAGATAAGGATGCAAAGTTGCAAAGAGGTAATTGACAAGACAAATGGAGAGGCACGCCCGAGCTGTCAAAAAGATTAAGAGCCTGATCGCCCGGCAATGAACCATCACCAGTCAGGAAGGTGATTGAGGCAACGCCCGGAGCACAGGAGGGGGCTGCACGACCCCTCACCTATCGAGGACGAAACCGGTGGGGCTTGGGGGACACACTTGGAATAAGGTGGGGTGGAGCGCTGACCGGCACGGGCTATTTAAATCCCGTTCCGGCGCACTCCCCTCACTCTCAGCTTTCTAAGGGCATGCATTCTATTCCCAAATAAAACCAGAACCTAAAGTCTACTCTAGCGTCTGTGTTTTTATTGGGTCTCAGGCAGAGCCTGACAATTCCTAAACAGCACCATGATGGTGTTGTAGCATGAAGTGTAGAAGAAAAACAGGTTGAAAGATAACTCATATTTAGACATGAGATTGCACATACCCTTATTCTTTTCTGCGAGCCACTACAGAAAAGCAATTCTAGATATTTCCATTTTGAAAATGTCTCTTATCTAATCTCAACACTCATGTCTGGTTCATAGGAATTTCTACCTAATGCCATATTCTGAACAAAGTTCCTTAGAAAAATTTAGATAGGGAATATTCTTAACTTTTAAAAATCAGAAATAAGTAATTAAAGATTCCTTGGGATGAAAGTTGTCAACTCAATTTTTGAATTGGCTTTGTATTGCTGGAGAGGTGGACAGCATGCTCTAGGTCAGGGTTTCTCAACCAGGGTTCTGTGGCACCCTAGGGTTCTGCGGGAGGTCACTAGGGGTTCCCTGGGAGATAACAATTTATTTAAAAAATTATTTCAATTTCGGGCAACTTCACATTAAGGGGCTAAGTTTCATTCTTTACCTTTAGTTTAAGAACATTGTTAATGCATATATACAGGGCAACCCATGAAATGAATATAATAATTTTGTAACTTCTGGCCTATATTTGAGCCTCAATGTGCAGGGGTTCCCCAAGGCCTGAAAAATATTTCGAGGGTTCCTCCAGGGTCAAAAGGTTGAGAAAGGCTGCCCTAGGTTTAACTTGTTATTGAAAAACTGAATTGTAATGATCGATATCAGTACAATATTACTATTTTAACATATAAAAAGTAGTGACATTTTATTTATACTGTAGTTTTCTTTTTTTCTTTTCAATTTTCCTATCTTCCTTCTTTATTGGATCATATGGTTTAGCTTTTTAAATATATAGTTTTTAACATATTTTTTCTTCTAAAATTCAGAATGAAACTGTAAGTTTTGTTCTTAATTGCTAATATGTATACTATTTAAAAACCCAATACAATTACAATAAAAGTAGCAAAAAAATCCATGGAAGAGTTCTAGATATAGGGAACAAAAAAACATTTACTTCTATACTGTTGATGGTAGTTGGTCTTAATGAAAGCATTATTCCTGGGGAAAAAATACAACTTCCTGGTCAATAGGGACAAAGCTTTTAATCAGCTAATGCCCACGTTTCAAGCAGCTGCTAAAAAACATAGGGGCAAGGGTCAGTTTAAAAAAATGGCAACTACAGTTCTCTAATAGCATTTGCTGGAGAATATAGTTCACTTCATGTATATGAAGACACGTAAGGTAGACAGAACCATTCATACAGGCCCCTTCAGTGAAGGATTTGTTTCAATGTAAGAGGTTTCTGATAAATCGGAGTCCCTGATGATGCAGCAAATTCTATTCATATCCAAGTAAATGTGCAGTTGAGGACTGAGGGGTGCAGCTGGTATGTAAAGTAATGCTGGGGCTAGGGATTCTGTATCTTGTAAAAGTTTAATGCTTGAACATTGATATCAGATGCCTTGCCTGGGTAATGATTTGATTCAGGATACCCATTTCCTGTTACAAGCCTCAACTCTTTTCTTCTAATTAGAGAAGCAGTATTGATTAGTGATAGGCCTAAGTGTCTGATGGTGGTTTGAGTGTCATCTGACATGTGCCCAGAAAGGCAAAATAGATGCTAGATTAAACAATTTTATACTTCATTAAACATTGCTCTTCCAGCAGTGGCTTTGAGTCTCATACTGCCAGCATCTAACATGCTCACTGCTTGCCATTCCTGTGATATTTCCCCTCCCCAGCCTGGCTAAAGGATGTTTATTATCCTCAAATAAGGTTTAAAATAGGATTTTTGACAACTGGCTTAACTAGCTATTATGGACATTATTGTAGCCCCTTAACTGTAACTCAATCCTTATAGTGGTCAAAGACAGAAAGAAACATATTATCGCAGCCCTTTCTCAAAATAACTCCTTGCATCTCGGTGCAGAAATAGGTTTCCATGGAGACAAGTTTAGAGTGCTGGCTTGGTAAACTCTGGCAGTACTTCACTAAATAGTTGCCACTGATTTGAAATCAGGGTATGTTATACACTCTTTCTCTTTCTCTTGGAAAATATGCTTTCAAAATGGTCTGTGGCAATTTTATTTAAGGAATGGGGACACAAATAGCAGAAACAGAGTTGTCTCTATATTGATACTGGTGAGCATTGAGGGAAAGAGTAGATCTTAGCCATAGATTGATACCCCACACATTTTCATTCAAATTAAATATTTTTAATGAATGATTGCCATAGCATACCCTTACACTTATCTTGAAATTATTCAAAATAGGCTGCCATAGACTCAAGACAGATGTAAGACAAATAAGGGGCATGGAAGAGTTTGACTGATTTTGTGGTTGATTGTACAATCTATGAAAACAGGAATGGTAGAAAAGGCAAATTGGCAGAGGCACATCCTCCAATCTGATAGGAGATGCCAAATTCAACAAAAACATTGTTATATTTTGCTATTCAGACATTTCTGAGTTGTTTTAATTTTTAAACTTTTTTTCTAAAAACTATATGCATTTGAATTGAAGATACTAAAGAAAATGATAATTATGTTCAAGTCCCACCTTAGGCATGAAAGCCGGCTGGGTGACCTTGGGCCAGTCACTATCTCTCAGCCCAACTCACCTCACGGGGTGTTTGTTGTGGGGAAAATAGGAGGAAGAAGGAGTAGTAGGTATGTTCTCCGCCTTGAGTTATTTACAAAAATAATAAAGGCGGGTAAAATTAATTAATTAATTAAAAAAATAAAAAAATAAAAATGTATTTTAGGAAGTTAAATTGCTTGTAAAAATATAAATAGTGACA
Organism: Candoia aspera; assembly: GCF_035149785.1. NCBI lineage: Eukaryota > Metazoa > Chordata > Lepidosauria > Squamata > Candoiidae > Candoia > Candoia aspera. The sequence continues at coordinate 45,365,809 of NC_086158.1, read as the reverse complement.
AAATTGTATACCAAAGGGTAAATACTAAGAGAAATGCACACAAAAATGGACACACATCTTCAAGATAACTTTTAAGAAACTGTAGATTGGTACAGAAACAGGATTAAATAAACTTGAAAACAGTTTAAAACAGAGCAAAAATGAAATTGATTGGGTTGTTGAGGTCTGGCTGGGGAGGAAGAAGCTCAGGTTCACCCTTAGCAAGATCAAATGGTTTTGGAGGTGGTCCTCTTAGTTCCAGGACCTTTCCATCTTTAGGCTTAAGTGGGACTACACTGCCCTGCTGAGGACCTGTGTGCAACCTGGGGGTTTTGCTGGGCTCTCAGCTCCTGCTCAAGAGCAGGTGGCAGCTGTAGCCAGGAAGGCCTTTGCACAAGTTCAGCTGGTGTGCCAGTTGTGCTCTGTCCTGGAGTGAAAGGACATCCCCACAGTCATTGCATGGAGCTGTCCTTGAAGACCACCCAGAAACTGCAACTAGTTTACAATGCAATGGCATGAAAAATGATGGACAAACTCGCTATGTCCATGTGACACCCCTGTTACATGAGCTGCACTGGTTACTAGTTGGCTTTTGGTGCAATTCAGGGTGCCGGTTATCAAACTTTACATGACATGGGACTTATCTATTTGAGGGTCTACTCATCTCCTGTGGTCTCTGCCCATCCTATTCACTCCAGAGGGGATGGCCTGCTGTGGGTACTGTCAATTAAACAATGCCATCTAGTGACATCCAGAAGGTGGGCCTTCTGTGCCAATGTGGCTGCCCTGTAAAACAGCTTCTCCCCAGAGAATTGCAATGCTCCCACCTTGCCTGGCTTCAGGTGATCTTTTAAAACCTTATCATTTTCCTGGCCTGGGGCTAGGTTGTTTGGATAGGTGTTTGGGTATGTCCCTTTTTAGCAGTAGGTGAAGTGGAGGTGTGTGGAGGCTTTAATAGTTTGCATTCACATGCCAGTTTTGCTTTAATTTGTACTGTACATTGTTCCTTCTGTATTTTATTGTGTTTTTAGTTTGTGAAGCTGCCCAGAATCATCTGAGAACTGGGTGTCCAAGAAATCTTATTGGTCAAGAATTACTGTTAGAAAAGATCTTATGTACTCATTTTGACCAACCCCTAAATCTATACTTTGTTTCAAGGATATGGCTGTCAAGAATTTTTCTCACCCATTTCTGCCCCTATGTGGGGATAATTCTATTCAAAACAAAATCAGACTCAGTTTCCACAGAAGCAAAGAGTTGAACTCAGTCTGGCCCTTGAGTCCAAATCCTTTCTCAGTGCATACCTGACCAATGGCAAGCTAACCTTCACTTCATTATCCAGTAAAGGGGAGTCTATGCCTCCCTGATATGGCTGTGCATAGATCTGGATGTAAAGGGCAAAAAGTGCTTTGGACAACAGTTGTGCACACACTCAGCACCTGCTGGAAACCTCTTAAACCAAATGCATCTTTGCCTGAGATCTTATTCAGGAGTTGTGGAGGATAGCTGCATGAACCCAGAAAAACACACACCTCCTTTCAGATATTTCCAATAGATGCCGCATATGCACCCATGCACACTCTGTAGTATATTTTGTCTTTCAGGTCAGGATCTCTGCCAACCTTGCTCTTGTAAGGAGGTTTTCTCTAATGTTCAGCTGGAATCTGCCTTCATTGATTACTCCATTGATTACTCCATTTTCTGCTCTCTAGAATGATGGCAAACTTCTTTTTTCTGCTGGCAATCTCTCTCTTAGTCTGGAAGATCATTTGCTCCTTTTCCAACATGTTTTTTTTTTCCTTTGCTATTGCATGAGTGTCTGAACAGCAAAGTAAACCAGCAAATTCACTGTATCCAGTTCTTTTCTCCATCACTACAATTTTTGTGGGGGGACAGAAGGAGGGGAGAATGTAATTCAATACTTACGTGCCATTGTGTCAGCTCATCCTTTGCTCCACTGATCCACTCAGAAAAAGCATATGGTACATCCCTAGTGAATCTGCTATTTTTAGATACTAATGGTAGATTGCATGCTTGGAAGTTCCTGCACATAATACAACAGACAAAATATGTGGACTGGCTTAGCTTTAATTACTGTCCAACTTTTGACACAAGTTTTTGAAAACTTGTAACCTTATACTGTGCCACACGTGGAAAATGCCACCATCTCAAGAATGGTGCTTGAAAAAGGGTTTATAATTAGTGTTAATGTATGAAAACTAAATAGTTCTTTCAGAAGCTTTTTTTTTACATAATGCTCTGTGTTGGCTTATTGCACAGCTATATTTAAGTGATATATTTTAAATCCACTACAGGAATACAGCTAATTTGGTTACTCTATTCTTTGGCTATCACCACATGCATTTTTAATGATTAGGGACTCTGCAGGGCAGAATCACACAAGAGATGAATCAGAATATATCTATGATTGTGCCTTTACCTTGCTTTTAAAGATAAAATATAGATTCTTCAAAGGTAAGATCAATATGCAATAAAACCACAAGACTGTGGCAATTGGTTGTGATGGGGGAAGGGCCTATTCAGCTGGAGCAAAAAAAAAAGCAGCTCTGAAACCTATTTTGCCTGCCTCCCTCTGACACCCAGGGCCACCTCCCATTATTAGTTGCCCTCTGGGAAGGATGACATTAAGTCAATACAGCAGCTCTCTCTGAGCGCTAATTGCACAGCCAGTAGTGAAAGGGTAGGTCCTGAGGCCAAAGGGAGGGACTAGAATCTTCTCATGAATCTCACAGCTGCAATTTAGGAATACAAACTGGAGGAGAAAGGAGAAAAATATATAATATATAATGTACAATATAGTATACACAGAGTCAGGATACCTGCTGATAATATACGTAACAGGAGAAGGATCAAGATATAGTCACAGAGAAAGAAGCAAAGCTGTGCATCTAGTACATTCTCCTGCAGGTTTTGAAACTGGTACTCATTTTATTTTAATTAGATGAAAAGATATTTGATTTAGAATTTCTGAGAAATTGTCATGAGTATTGAGGTGTTCTTGTACTTTCTAATGAGGTGATGAAAGATGCTATGTGACATTTACTTCATTGTATAATCATTTCTTCTGCAGTCTGCAGCCACCCTGGCTTCCCATATTTGAATTAAATCCCAAGGGATAAGAGGAAACTCTTGCCATCGGCTTTTCCAGTTGTGATGGTATTCTCATTACCAATGGAGAAACCATCCTTGGAAAAACTATGTTTCCAAAAGACAGGGAGAACATGTAGAACAGCATTATTTATGTTTCTGACAGGAAGTCACATAGAAGAACAAGAAGACCTGCTCTCTATCACTCTAGAGCACAGAAAATGAAATTTGGATTACAAGATTTAGGTTACATGACTACAGATTCCTACTGAGTATCAGGAAAAAATTTCCTTTTCTATATTCAATATTTTGTATTTTAACTGCCTTGAAAAATAATAAAATAATAAAGTTCTTTTATATAAACAAATTCCCTTAGAGTAAGAGCAGTTTGAGAGAGGAGTTAATTACCTTCAGAAGAGTATGTTCAAGCAAAGCTGGAGAATTATCATAGATACTTTAATTTGGATTTCAGGTTAGACTCTGATGAGTTCGTTTTCAAAAGGGCCTATTACCATATGTTTATTTTTATATTGCAAAGTGCGTATGGGCAGAGAAGCAGTTACAGCCCGTCTATCAGTAGAGGGCAGACTCTCCCTACAATTATTTGAATGTAATTTATTTACTGGCAATAAGGTTATAATCAAAGCAAAGGAGTGGCAAAGGAGGATAACAGAAAAAGTACCACTGAATAACAACGGCAACCAAACGTACACACCTCTTCCATTTTTTTGTAGTTTTGCAGCTTGATGTGTAGAGCAATGTTTTAGATTATTAAAACTTACTGACACTCTTATTTATTTACATAGAAACATATAAACATATAATTTTAAATTTAATACATTTAATACATTTTAAATATTTTAAAATTATTTTTATTTTTAAAATTTTAATATCATTTACTTACAAACACATGTTATTTTTTCCAGTTTTTGATGCAGCTTTTAAAATATTTAACCCTCGGAAAACACTAGAAGAAATAGCAATCCCTACGTCAATGAATTAAGAACAATTGTGGAATGAAGTATGCTGCCCTGGTGCAACAGAGAAATAAGAACAGAAGAATGTTCAGAAACTAGCATTACTAGCAAAAAGCCAAAGCTAAAAGGAAGGACTGAAGAAGGCTAATCATGGCCAAGAACAAATGCACAAAATAATTATTACATGAGGAATAATTTTCCTCATTTAATGACCATAATTGGGACTGGCAACTCGGTTGTTAAGCAAAACCATCATTAAGTGAAATTACCACTGTGCTTATGATCTTACTTTGGCTTTCCTTTGCTTTACAGACATGGTCTAGAATGCCTTAACATATGACAAAATATCCTAAAAGGAATTTGCTTTGTATGTAAAATTTGCTTTTGTGAACTAGAGCTTTGTGGGATTGCTTCAGACAAGCTACAAGGACTGGACTTATATATCATACTGAACCATCAAGTGATTTTTTTAAAAATTTCACTTAGCATGAAAAGATAACCCAGTCATTTGGCTTATATGTAACCTCTGCCACTGATGTGTCCAATAAACCAAGGTTAAAGCAAACCATGACTTTGGTGAGGTATGAGCCCGGCCGTATTGTATTAGTTACATTTTGCCTATTGCATTTTATGGCTAACTTGTGGAAGGGAGGCAGACCTATAGGAAAGGCTTTTTGCCAATGATTCTGAACAGTCTGGCTGCTCTTGGAAAACTTTCCTAATTTAGAATAAATATTTAGATTTGACAATACTGTATATTCATCTGAATTTGATTTTCAAGCTCTTGTGATCAGAAACTCTGGTAACATGTGGATTTTTGTAAACAACTGAATGCAATTATAATTTTTTTTAGGAACCTTTGTCCTAAATCTGAAAGATACGAAAGATATTTCAATCATTACTTTATTTTTACTCCTATCTTCATAGTTTTTATTAATGGTGTTTATATTTTTATATATTGTATTGTATTTTATATTTATTTTTTAACTGATTACTCTTGTTGTAAACTGCCCAGAGTCCCTCTGGTGAGAGGAGATGGGTGGTGACAAATTTGATAAATAAATAAAAATAAAATAAATATTTAAGAGCAGCAAAATACATGGAAATATGGGGAGGAGGTCTTGCATTTGATAACCCCACCCTTCATCTTTCTGGCCATGCATTGCAGGTGAATGCTTGCATAGGGCTAGTTATGTCACCACTAAAACCATTTCAGTTGCATATGTGTTGAAGCAATTAGTCTTAGAGCACATGCCAAATTCATACAGGAAATGACTATTTTCTTTCTTTTAATGTTAGAGAAAAAAGTGCCAAGGAGAAATCAGAGGCATAATGAGTTGCTTAGCCCCATTTCCTACTGTGGTCTCTAAATGTGTTATATTTTTTAACCATACTGTGTATTCAACAATATTAGAAATTGTGGGATGTAGTGGCAGAAATTGCTTGTCCCCCAGGTATTTTTTTTTCTTTTGAAGGGCTACAATGCCATAAACAGGTACAAGTAGCCACCGCTGCTAGAGCTCAACTTGAGGAAGAAGCTGGGACTGCATGTTCTATGGTAAACAGGTGGGATATGTTTGTTAGGGCACAGACTTTTACCATTAGTACTACTGTACCATTTTTTCAGTTTAGTTATTTGCGTGGTAAACAGTATGTTCCGAAAATGTTACAATAAAATAGATGTTGATCAATGTAATATTCTCCATTGAAACAATACAGTTGTAGAACAGACTTCCTATATCACTTACCCTCATAATATAATAATCACAACCTCCCTAGAAGGTTACAAGTTGGAGAAGTCATGTCTTAAAACACTGTATAATAAAGAAATATGTTCTTCATATTCCAGGTACAACTCTAGAGAATCCTGCCCTTCCTCCCTATTCCACAAAAGTGAATTTCTCATCTATATAAAAATGAGGTAAGAAACTGGTGCCGCCAATGACAGAGAACTAGCGAAGAAGCTTCTATGGATAACCGTGTTCCTCTTAATCTCTTACCAGAAGAATTTGGATTTAAATGACCATAGTATATTCTTAATACCTTGTATTTTACTCACTAAATGCATATGAGCAATGAAAGATGACAAGCTTGTCCATAAGGAACTGATCATGCTGAGTCAAATGTAAATATCCATTTTATTTTAGAAAATAGGTATATCCCTTCAACGTAATTCTCTTCATGTGGGCAATTTTGGGAGATTTCAAAAAATGTGAGCATCTATGCCATGATACCCTATGAAAAGCAATGCCCCAGTCCAGCTAAGATTGTTCTCTGCATACAAAGGATGTAAATGAATGTATTCCTAAATGCATAGGGATCTCTGCATGCAAATGGGTGTTTCATAATTTTTTCACATGGCTGAAAACCTTGCTGAGAAACAAGAGCCAATATGATGATAATCAGCAATGGATCTGCAGCTAGCTTTCACCTTCTTTATTTCTTTCCCACCACAAATGGCTGATACTGTTCTTGATTATACTTCAGATCCCAAATGAGTCTTTTCTTGGATCAGGGAAATACTTCTGAACAGTCATGGAGTGTGCATGTAACACTGGATTAAAGACTATATTTCACTGATATACAGTTTAATACTATGGTTATATGAAGGTTCACCATTGTGCCTGATCTTAAGCATTTGCGTTGATGTGTTTTCATCTACAGGTGTATGCTTTGGGATACAGCTAGTGTGCCCTATTCAGGCCCAACTATACATAATGTCAGCCATTACATGCATTTCAAAACCTATGTCCTGAATTTGATTGGAAAACTGGGATGGGGAATGAGATTCAAACAGCAAATGTTATACTGTCTATGTGAGCAGTAGGGAGCAGAAATTCCCTCTTCTGTATACATTCTTGAAGTTTCTTGGCGCCCCCCACCCCACATGTTTTTTTCTCCATCTACGTCACTTCCAACATCAGAGTCTCCTCTGGGAAGAGCAGGGTTACTATAGTTGGATTTCAAAGGCAAATGCCAGGGCACCACAGCCTGGTATGGGAGCAAATGATAGAGCAGTGAACACTGGTGGGTGAGGAGGCAGCTGCAAACAGGTCCTTTTTTCTTATTTTAAAAACACATTATTTTATTTATTTTTATTTTATCTATTTATCAAATTTTTATCACCACCCATCTCCCCCGCAAAGGAGGGACTCTAGGCAGTTTACAATAAAAATGGAGTTAAAATTCAGCCAATTATAAATACAATAAATACAATAAGAGTAAAAAGAATGTAGATAGCAGAAAGTTCTCAGTCAGTCCATGAGTAAAATGGGCCCTTTTAGACTCATTCTATGGTGCTAGCCATCCCAGGAGTGGCTAGTCCTGTTCGAGGCCTGCTGGCAAAACCAGGAGTGAGGGGGCCTGTCTCACCTCTGGGGGAAGAGTGTTCCAAAGGCTGGGAGCTACTACAGAGAAGGCACACTTCCGAGACCCCCGCCAGATGGAATTATAGTCAAAGTTTGGTCAGTTGGGCAAGAGCATGATTACGGATGCTCATTTTATTTCTTCATTTTTTTCTTTAAAAATATATCATCCTTTTGTACCACAACAAGTTACTTATTCCCAAGTGAGTTCAGTCTTAATAGCTAAAGTGATATCTGTGGCTGTCTAAAGGAGTTTATTGTAAGAGTCTGAGATTATCTAGCTGCCTCACTGGCTGGGAAAAAAGTGTCTTCTGAGATGTAAGTTGCCGGTGAGTTGTGTTTCATGCTTTACACTTGGCACCCTTTTTGTACATCAGAACCCTCTTTGGATACGATCTGGCTTGTTAAATATGATGAATTGTAAACAGAACCTCTGCTGCAATAAAGTCTATCTTCAAGTGGAAGGAGAAAGTTCTGCAAATTGTATCAGTTCCAGTCATATAGGATATTTCTCCTTCCAGTAATATCAGCCAACTCTAGCATGACTGAAGAAATTACACGTGAAACTGCCACAATAAAAAGATACAATGTGCACAGACAGAATGTAACCCAAACACTGCTTTGGAGCTCAGCAACAATGATGACCCTGTTCCAATTCATGTCCAATTCGTTTCTCTGGATATAAAAGAAAATACATGCCAAGCCTACAGTATCTGAGTGCTAACTTAATGTTGCAATATGTTTTGTGTTGGAAGGAATGCATTCTCAGGACACTAATCTTTTTCTACCGTATTAAATTAGTCTACATCCAAACTAAAGTTTAAAAATGTAAGTTGAACAAGATGTAGCTTGGATAATTGTTTCTTCCAAGGCTCAAACTTTTTCTCATAGTGTTTGCAAAGATTTTTTTTTAGCCTGCTTTGGCCTTTGCTTTGCTTTGCTTTGCTTCTATAGTATATATTAGACAGGAGCCTCTCTCCTGGACTAGGAACTTCATACTTTTAGTTGGGGTTCTCCAGACTTAGAAAAATCAGTACCAAAGTAGAGATCAAATTTTTTCAGATATTTCTACTTGTGTTCCAGCATGGCTTCCTCAGTACAACAGTTCAGAAGTGGCGATTTCCTTGCAGTATTTATAGTCTGTACAGAATTTGAATTCTGTGGGTTAGTTGGTGATTGGATGCTTCTTGGAAAGTATCAGTTGATGGGTGGTTGGGAATAGTGTTGGCTCTATTCTGATTGGTCTGCCTTATCAGCTTGTTGCGTATGGTTTGAATCAGGCACCTGACTGGGTGATAGATTGTATCCAGTTCTACTGATTTGTTGATGGCTCCTTTATTTCAGTGCCAAGCTTCCAGGAATTCTCTGACTCTTCTGATGTTTGCATATTTACTGGTCTCTCTCAGCCTGGAGAACCCCAACTAAAAATATGTATACTGTAATAAATCTGGGCTACCATTATCCCAAGAAATCACTAGTAACTTCTTCAGTAGAAAATTTTGCAGTCACATATTTAGAATAAGGATAATATTTTGAAGCTAACTGTGTATGTTATGCTTACTGAGAATTCCACTGTACGGGCAAAAATGTTATTACTTGGTTTAAGCACTATGTAAATAAATAAATAATAAAATTTTATCTCAGAATGTCCATATAACATTTTAACTATTCTTCTCATACCGTATCTGATGTATAAAATTATACTTTCTGTATTATAGTGGTTACTTATATTACATATCCACATTACTTGATGTTTATTTTAAGATGATTTTGATGTTTGTTTTGGATATAATTTATAATGTGCCTTTGTCTCTGTAATTATCCAATAACTGCCAGTGCTACTTATTATTCTTACTATTATTAGTTCATGAACATATTAATTTATGTTGGGATGTTTAGTTATTTCTCTTGTCATGACAAATAAGGAACCAAATTCTAAGGGAATGCATTAACAGGACTGCAAAGCAAAATGTGAGAAAAAGTATAAACAGTGTAACTGTGTTTCTTCATGTGATAACACAGAGGAGGATATTGAAGGTTCAGCACTACAGCTCCCATACAGAGTTATAGAGAGCCTCCTGTATCTGGCAGAGAGAATGTGTACAAGTTGACATAATGAACATTGCCTGGACAGTGGATATATCAGATATTTCCATCATCATCAGCCTGCACATGTGCACAAGTGAACAATTTCAGTTGGGAATCTTTACATTTGCTTGTTGTTGTACATAGTTTTCTTTTTGGCACTACAAATACTGTATCTGATACATTTTTAAAATGGTCATGCATATTTCATGCAAAATATCTATATTCCAGATTCCATTGGTCAATATAGATCAAGCAAACTATACTGATTGGACAGTCCACAATATCTTCCCTTGTCTTTGTCAGTTTGTACACATGAATGAGAGCATGCATGATTTCTTGCATTCATGCACTTCTATAAATCAACTCACATTATCTGCACCATCTTTATTTCTGTATCTATCAAGATCTACTGATCTTGAGATATGTAGTGAGAGAGGGACTGAAGTGACAGAAGGTTTACTTATGTTCTGATCACACTTTCCTCTGGGAGCCCAAAGTGATATTGTCTTCTCCAATTTTTTCCACAAAAGAACAATCTGATGATGTAGGATAGGCTGAGGGATGTTGACTGGTTCAGTCATCACTGACTGGCTCACTGAGTATGGACTTGAATTTGGGTCTCCCTAATCCTAATCCTAACCATTAAAGCAAACAGCTTTGGATATGACAGGATGAAATTAATTTACATTCAAGTATTAAATGGTTTGTGGTCAATGCCGCTGAGACAAGGCTCCTACATTATTTTTTAAAATATATATTTATTAGTTATTAAAACATCTAAAAGAGCAGAATAAATAGCTATATAAAAAAGGTTCAAAGAAGACATAATGGATAAAGATAAAATATCAGTAAATACCCAAAGATTTTCCAATTATCATAAAGTTTAAAACACATTGTGTCATTCATTAATTAAATGTATAGAACTATAGAATTTATTATGTCATCTTAAGAAATAAAAAGAAATCTCTATATAATTCTAAACATGATATTAATATTGATATCACCACTATTTGTCATCGTTCCAAAGACAGACACACATAACCATGTAAAGCAAAAAGGAAAGAAAAGAAAAAAGAAAAAAAAGTGGAAAAATTAAAAAAAAAGAAGAGAAAATAAGTAAAAACAATATTGATAAACTAGATAGTTTTAACTTCCCTTCCATTGTACCTGACTGATGATTGCACCAACATCTTTAGAAACATTGAAATTGTTCCTAATTACTGTCTTTATGTTAATTATTTCCCTCTTAAAAATGTCTGAGTTTTCCTTGTGTGGCTTAGGATATATAGGGGATCCATTCCTGCTTAAATTTAGCCAAACTTCCGTTCTGAATCTGTACTGTTAATTTTGCCATTGATGTGTATTTCCCAATTATTATTGAGAAGCTCCCCCATATTCCAATGCAATTTTTAATAACAGGACAATTATTTCTGAAAACTGCACCTATCTATCTGCCTGTGTGTCTCGCTCTCTCTTTCCTCACACAGAATCTAGTGAGGCCATGAGAGCCGGAAAGGATTAGCACCTGCTAGGTTTGTTGTCAGTGTCACAACATTGTGACATAAGTCCAGCCCTTTTTCTATGTGTGTTACCAATAATTAACTAATTCTATTTTTTTTTGGTAAGAGTATGATGTGTATTTTGATAATGTCAAAGTATGTGCAGGTTCAGAAGTACAATGAGATATAGGGAGGACATAGATAAAGATGGCATGGCAATATAGGAATTGTGTTCTTTGCCATTTCCATATGAGGAACAAGAATACATGATGCATGTATATAAAGGGAAGAATGGGAATTTTGATTTGTTGCTATGATCATTTTAAGATATAGATGATACTATAATGTGCTCATATTTTCTGCATGAACAGGAATTTGTCAGATACAACATAAATTATGTAAATAATCTCTCCCAAATTTTGAAAGTCCATCACCATAGCCACAAGTTTAGCCATGATAAAGGACAAAAGACTAAGAATGTGTATTATAAGTTGTATCCATCCTTCATAAGACTATATTCTTAAATATATGCATATTTATATAAAACATTAACAGTTATTTTAAGTATTGTTCTTCTGTGAGTATTTTATTCTAGCACTTCTTGCTTCAATTCCTAGCAAATGTGCTGAGCAAGATGTTCATTTGGAAACTCAGATATATTGAGCTAATAGCTAGATCGTATTTAAATCTTACATATTTTGCTTGTAAAACTCACTCTCCTGTAACAACTGTTATATTTCTTATTGCTCACTGATAAACTGAAGACTTGCAGGAATCAAATGATACAATTACATAATTTTAGACTTTGGTTGTAATACTATATGTTTAGATGGCAAACTGTATTACTTAACATATTTCAAAATGTGTTAAACGAACCCTGCGGTGTTTAAGGAGTCTTCTGCTTTTTCTGTTAGGTGAAGTTCTTGACTTCTGGCTCCAAATTCTGCCTTGTTGACATATGTTCAAAGAGACGATGAATAGTTTTGCATTGTTTTGATTTAGCAACCTCAAGTTTTGGGGAATATAGTCCAAATGTCAATATAATGAAAATGGCCATACAAATACCCAACAAAAGGAACCACAAAGGAGTTTAGCTTTAAAATGAGCTGTGTTTCAAAAAGGGAGAGTTGATAGGGGCGATGTGAGTCTGTCTTGCTTTTTAAGGTCAGACCAATGATAAGATAAAGATGGGCTGAATGTGTTTATCTGCATGAACCAGCATGATTTTATATGCATGGTAGACATTATTCTATATTATCTCCTGGTATAATTTTAACAAATCTTTTCAGTTAAATGACATTTGATTACCGTATTTTAAATCATATCACTAATTAAATTAAAGGCTTTACAGTTGACTTATGGTCTTAGATTTGCCTTGCATTTAATTAATTCTAACATTAAAAAAATATACATTTTGAAGGCTCCAAACTTGAATCTCTGTCTCTACATGTGCACAATGTACTGTATTGTGTATATAAATATCTACACAATAAATTCATTGGTACATTTGTAGCAATAATTTGAGGGCCTCTGTTATTTTATAATTTTGAACTATGTTTTGAATGTAGTTTTTTATGATGTTTTTTAACAAATAAATGGATGATTCATTTGCTCAGTGTATCTGTGACCTTTTTGTCATACTCATTTAGTACTAGTTTTCTCCACAATTGAATAGAATATCTTTCCCAAGAAGGTACTCTCCAAATTTGTTGGATTATGATCCCCATCTTACCCTTCTAGGTTGCTCATCTGGCTATGCTGATTTGGAATGTTGATAACATTTTGAGGACACCAGGTTGGAGAAATAGGAAACATAAGATGCCACATGCAATAGTTGGGTTCACATCATACTAATTATTGATTCCTTTTAGCAATGGCTTGTTGAGTAAGCCATTGTGACTTGATTGATTAATATTAAGCCATAAATTATGGTTTGCAAACTACAAGGTTTCAACCAATATTAATCCAAAAACAAGGAAACCAAATCATGTATTAATGCATTGTATGAACTTAAAACTTATAATTTCTCTTAGGATGTCTACATTTTAATGTTATCTGTTTGATTTTGGATTAGCATTATGTGTGAACTCAGACGCTGTCATTTATGACTCGTTGCTTATAGTTAAGTATATTGTGTGAACCTAGATAATTGTAGTTTATTCAACAAATTATGGTTTACCACTAAGTGGGAATCTAGTCTATGGTTCTAGTGATGGACATTTATATATTTATATCTGCCTGTTCCTTGATTTGATTATGTCAGGTATGCTTAATATGTCTCCAACATAATACATATAACATACTAGTAAGTAGGAAAAACAAACCACAAGAAATTGTTAGAGAAGCCCTCCGTATAGAAGAACATTCTTATGAGAATCTTGTCATAGGAATTAAAGTATCAAGAATTTGGAGCCTATAATTGTATTTCTTTGTGTTTGATTTATATTCTTAACTGGCTTGACAATAATGGCTACAGCAATTTTGTCCCACAATTCCATGCAGTTTCTGAAGGTGACATTCATTAGCAAAGAAAATCACATCCAATCAATCTGTTAGTGGTAACCAGTTGAATGGAATGAGAGAAGAATGAAATCTGTTATTTTGTATCATTATAACCTCATCATCAAACAGACATGACTGAACAAGTTAATAGGTGGAGCAAAGAAGAGTTTGCCTGTAGAGTTCAGTGGGGGAATATAACAAATGTTCCACTGAAGTGAAACAGTGTTTGTTTAACCTGAGAGCCTTAGAATGGCTCAGGAAAAAAAAAGGCACCTAGTGATAGAATCTGAAGAAGCCAAATCTGAAGAAACCAAAATGAGGAAGAATGGGCAGTCAGGACTTGCAGTGCTTATGGCATGTCTGTATTTCTGCCCAAGAACTACCGGCCATATATTTCCACAGGTGAAAGCTTGTGGCATTCTTTGGAGAAAAAATAAAAGGATCACCGCAGCAAGAGCTGTAAGATTTATCACATCAAAGAGGAATTGACAAAGAAGGCATTCTCCTTAGGAAAAAGAATCAAATAAAAGAGCATCCTAAAGAGCTTCTAAGTTCTCATGTCAGACTCCCTGATCAAATGTTCCCAGAACATCTTATCGGACTCGCATCCATCTTCAAGCAACCTGTGTCAGCAGACTGTGAGTTGCCAGCAGGGAGGGGGAGCTGGACTAGAGCGTGAATCATTTTGTTTGGGCTAGATGCTCCTTGCCCCAAGGTCAATGGGCAGCATACTTTTCAAGCCATCTGCTGGCACGGCCAGGGGGGCACATACCTTTGGGGGAAGTGGGGGGGAATTAGAGGCTTTTGTGATTTTAAACTGCAGAATGCATGGAAATGTCATTTGCAACTTTTACCTTGTACTGAACGCTACGCTTCATTAAACAGTTAATTAAGCAAAGGCTTATGGACGGTCATTGAATGAATGCTTGAGTATTCTGGTCATTACATAAAGTTGCAAATCTTTAACCCAGAGACTCTACCTGGTGACTTAACACCCAGTTGAGAGTTGAGGAAAATGTCCAAAAAACTGAGACCAAGGGCAAAGGAGTCCTCACTCTCAGAAAACACCGACAAAACCATCCTTTACACTAAGGCAGTAGAAGAGATGGAGGAACTGATAGAAGATGCAGGGAGCGATGTGGTTGAGGAGAGCTCAGAGGCTGCAAAAGACTATACCACCAAGTTAGAGACTACGCTCATCACCCTGGATCTGATCCACAAACCACAGATGCCAGAGACGAGGGGACCATACCCGGACCTGGGACTGGCTGCAGTAGCCGAGGGTGGAGGAGAAGCCAAAATTCCCAATCCCATTGAGGTCTGGGTAAGAATCGAGTCCCAATTCCCAGGGGTCCATGAGCAAGAAGGCGGCTACACCCCAGAAAGTTCAGGATTTGGAAGCAAGAATGTTTGCTATGGAAGAGATGATGCAGCACATGTCAAAGGCCATAGACTACTTGGTGTTCCATCAAGATGAAAGGTTGGAGCCACACTCCAGGAGGTCCTCGCCTGAGCGAAGCGGGGGGCACCGACCAGCAACACTGCCCAACCTAGCCCCTTTGCTGCCCAGGGACCGGAGGAGCAGAGGCCAGTCAGTGACCTGGGACAACCCGGGAGCTGGACACATAAGTCTAGCCCCTGCGAGAAGCACACTGAGAGACCTCCAAGTTAAATTTAATGGAGATCTTCAGCAGTTGTCATTCTTCATGATGAATGTGTCAATCTATATGCAAGAATTTGGGGACTCTTTCCTGACTGAGTATTCCAAGATGAGCCTAGTAGGGGCTACGTTGGGGGGCACTGCGGCAGATTGGTTTGTGCAACTCCACGATGCCATGCCCCCTGAACTGCACAGCCTTAAGAAATTCATGAGGGCCATGAGAGAGAGGTTTGAGGTGTCAGGCTCTGCCTGCTACCCAGTAAAGACGCAGACGCTAGTGTAGGCTTAGGTTCTGGTTTTATTTGAGTAACAGTATGCGTGCCCTTTAAGAAAAGCTGAGAGTGAGTGGAGTGCGCCGGAACGGGATTTAAATAGCCCGCGCTGGTCAGCGCTCCACCCCTTCTTACTTCGGGTGCGCCCCGAGCCCCGTCAGTTCCGTTGCCGGTAGGTGAGGGGTCGTGGAGCCCCTCCTGTGCTCCGGGCGTTTCCTTAATTGCTTCCCTGGCTGGTGATGGTTCATTGCCGGGCGATCAGGTTTGTAATCTCTTTGACAGCTCGGGCACGCCTCGTGGTCTGGTCTTGTCAATTACCTTCTTTGCAACATTGTATCTCTCTCTTCCGCACCTCTGGCTAGAGTTGATACTTTGTTGCCAGCACCTGTTGCTCTCTTTTGTTAGCTAGTTGCCTTTTCCCTTAATCCGCCCGGTACCCATTTCCCTGCATTGTCATGCAAGCCATTGCAATGTCACAAGCATTGCAACGGTGATCATGACATGAGGACCTGTTAGATAAGCTGAGAGTGAAGACAGCATTGCAGCAGCTGAGGAAAAGGGAGAAAAGTGTGGCAGAGTATGCTATGGAGTTCAAGGCTCTGGCGGGCAAAATACCTGACTGGTTCGAAGTTACTAAAGTGGATTACTTCAAAGGGGGGTTGCAACCTGAACTCCTACTTTGGGCCCTTGGCCAAGGCGATCCACTCAAAGAGAATGGATCTGTTTGGCAGGAGAGGTGGAAAATACTCAGTATCAGTTCTGCAGACAGCTGCAAGACCAAGATGCTAGCAGAAATAGTGTGGCCCCCAGCCAGATGTCATTGGCCCCGGGAAGACCATTTAGATCCAGGGAGGAAGCCAAAAACAAGGGTTGGAAGAAGGGGAGCTGCTACAAGTGTGGGAAGGACAACCATTGAGCCTTGGAGTGCCCGCAAGGAGGAGTTGGTGCAGAGGACAAACCATGCGGGAAATCTGCCAAGTCTCCTCCAGTGAAGCGCAAGGGATTGGTAGCTGCCACGATGACGCGCAAGGAACTAGCACCCAAAATCCCTGAGGACCCCAGAAGAGAATCTGAGGAGGAGTTCCCACAGCCGGTGGGAAACGAGGAGCACCTGTTCTGAACTGCGCCAATGAACATGTGGAAAACTCTGGGCACAAAACTCCCCCCTCTGAGGAAGAGGACAACAAAGACCCCATGGTGAGTGATGACTGTTCCACTTTACTCATTCGGGTTGAGCTAAAAAAGCTAAGAACCCAGCACAAAGCCAATTTAACAGCCATACTAGATTCAGGGTGCACTAAATGCTTAATCCACCCAGCTATCATTAATACTTTAAATCTCAAAGTGAAAAAACTCAAACCACCCATAGTCTTTACCCAGATGTATGGAAGTGTGGCTCATGGGGGACCCGTAGAGTTCTGTACTGAAACTGTAGCCATGTGCATAGGTGGCCACAGAGACTCTGCAATTTATAGTGGCCCCTATTGCCAATTATTCGATTATTTTGGGTCTACCCTGGTCGAAGAGCAGGAAACCACAAATACAATGGGAGACTGGGGGGTTGAAGTTTACTGATGGGGCTTACGCCAATTCTGAGCCTGAGGTTAAGCACCCCTCAAGACAGTTCACTGGGATCCTGATTAAGCAGTGCCAGACGCTAGCCACCAAAGCTGAATCTTTGATCCCCAGCCAGTATTGAGACTTTTCTGATGTTTTTGATGAAAAGGAATCAGATCAGTTGCCTCCCCACAGAAAAACAGACTGTGCCATTGAAATAGACCCAAAAGCAAAATTGCCAAAGCGAAAAATGTATGCCATGTCTGAAATGGAAAAGAAAGTTTTGAGAGAGTTCATAGATAAGAACCTAGCCAGGGGATTCATCGAGCCAGCAAACTCACTGATGGCTGCCCTGTATTATTTAGGGCAAAAAAGGATGGTACCCTGAGGCTCTGCACTGATTACAGAGGCCTCAATGCCATTGCTGTAACCAATCAATACCCTCTCCCACTGATGAAAGACATGTCACATCTGGCAAAAGGAAGGATTTTCACTAAATTAGACTTGTGGGAGGCTTATTTTAGAATTTGGATTAGAGAGGGAGATGAATGGAAAACTGCCTTCAACTGCCCCTTGGGTTCTTATCAGTACAAAGTTCTCCTGTTTGGATTGGCTGGGTCTCCAGGCGTCTTTATGCAGTATATCAATGATGTCTTACATGACCACCTGTACAAAGGGGTGTTAGTCTATCTGGACGATATCCTAATCCATACAGAAACAGATGAGAAGCATATCCACCTAGTTAGACAAGTGTTGCAAAAGCTGAGGGATGCTCAGCTATATGCTAAGCTATCAAAATGTGAATTCCACAAGACTCAGTTAGACTATCTGGGCTACTGTATTTCTACCAAGGGAGTTGAAATGGATCCTGTGAAAATCCAGGACATCCTAGACTGGGAGCCCCTGTGAACCAGGCACCAACTCCAAAGTTTCTTAGGGTACACCAATTTCTACTGCCAATTTATCCCCCAATTTGCACAAATTGCCTTGCCACTGACTGATTTATTAAAGACAAGGGGGAAGGGCGAAACGTGCAAGGTAACTATGCTGGGCATGCGATTGAATTGGACCTCTGAATGCCAAACTGCTCTCGAAACCTAAAAGCCCTTTTTACAGCTGAGCCCATTTTAAGACACCCCAACCCAGACCTCCCATTTATCATACAAGCAGATGTGGCTGATCAAGCCATTGGAGCCATCTTAATCCAAAAGGATTTGAACCAGGTTCCTTGTCCCTGGGCCTATTTGTCCCGCAAATTTACTGAGGCAGAAAGGCACTGGCATGTATGGAAGAAGGAGGCATTCGCTGTAAAAACAGCACTGATGGCTTGGCAACACCTTCTGGAAGGCACCAAACATCCTTTTGAAGTGTGGACTGATCACAAAAATCTACAGGCATTGTGCACGCCTTGAAAATTGAATGGAAAACAATTGCGCTGGGCTCAATTTTTCAGCCTTTTTGATTTCACTTTAAACTTCTTTCCAGGGAAAAAAAATTTCTTGGCAGATGCCCTGTCATGATTGTCCCAACATAATAGCAAACAAACTGAAGTAGTAGACACTGCTTTTTCTGAAAAGCAATTGGGTCTGGCTTGTGTAACGTGCAGACAAGTGGCAGCCCCAAAAGTAAAAGTGCATTCAGACTTGAAAGAGGAACTGCTCCAGGGGCTCACTAATGATCCTTGGCTACAATGTAACAAAGCCAATTTAACAGAATACAACGTCCTCTGGTATTGCAATGAGAGGCTTTATGTTCCTGAAAATCTGCACCAAAAAATATTGCAACAATCCCATGACAGCAAAACTGTTGGCCACTTTGCTTTCACAAAAACCCTCTGTCTAGTGTGGTGCCAATTCTGGTGGCCCACTTTAAGAGCAGATGTAAAAAATTATGTCACCTCTGTCTGTGCACAAGCTAAATGGAAAGGGGCAAGTTGCAGGGTTGCTCCAGCCACTTGCTTCTCCTTCTATGCCATGGAAAGAGATTGCAATGAACTTTAGATTTGCTGGAAAGCAAGAATAAAACTGTAATTTGGACTGTAATCAACCTTTTTTCAAAGCAGGCTCATTTTATTCCTTGTGCAAAAATCCCATCCACTCAGCAGCTAGCCAAACTCTTTGTGCAACATGTCTACCGATTGTACAGATGTCCTGACTGTGTAATTTCAGATCGCAGAGTACAATTTACTTCTAAATTTTGGAGATCCTTTTTAAAATTAATTGGAGTCCAACAATAATTAAGCTCTTCAAACTATCCTGAGATGGATGGATCCACTGAACTGGTTCAGTCTATTCTAGAGCAATTTTTACGCTGTTATATAAACTTCCAACAGGACGATTGGGTCGACCTGCTTCCCTTTGCTGAAGAAGCTTACAACAATTCCATTCACCAGAGCACGGGGTTTACTGCATTTCAAACTGTTTCCAGCCAGGACTTTGTGCCAATTCCAGACTCCCCCTAAAACCACCCTCTGATTGCTCAGCGGGCAACTGGTGCGCAAAAGTTGCTTCTAACTGGCCCATGATTAAGCAAGCATTAAGCAAGGAGCAGTAAACTTATAAAAAATTTGCTGACCACAACAGACGACCTCAATGAGACATGAAAGTGGGTGACAGTGTGTACCTCTCCACCAAATATCTTAAGTCACACCAGCCATCCAAGAAATTGGGACTCAAATTCATTGGTCCTTTCCCAATCGTTAAAATAATAAACCTAGTGACTGTACAACTTCAACTTCCTCATAACTTAAAAAGACTTCATCCTGTTTTCCATTGCAGCTTGCTGAAACCTGCCCAGGATTCCTCCAAATGACATCCTACTACTCCTCTACCCGATCCCATCATGATTGATGGACAACACTTTGAAGTCAAAGAGATCCTGGACTCTCACATTCACCGTGGTTCTTTACAACACCTAATTAAATGGAAACACTTCCCAGATCATGAATGGGTCTTAAGCCGTTATGTAAATGCTCCTACACTAACTTGCAAGTTTCATTCTAGATATCCTGATAAGCCTTCCCCTTAACTCCCTTCTCTCCCGCCCCCCCACCTATTCTCCTCACATTCCTTGTTGTTAAACTGTTTTAAGTTCTTTTTTCCAGGAGGGCAGTATGTCAAACCCCCTGATCAAATGTTCCCAGGACATCTTATCGGACTCGCATCCATCTTCAAGCAACCCATGTCAGACTGCAAGTCACCAGCAGGGAGGGAGAGCTGGACTGGAGTGTGAATCAATTTGTTTGGGCTAGATGCTCCTTGCCCCAAGGTCAATGGGCAGCATACTGTTCAAGCCATCTGCTGGCACAGCCAGGGGGCACATACCTTTGGGGGAAGTGGGGGGGAATTAGAGGCGTTTGTGATTTTAAACTGCAGAATACATGGGAAATGCCATTTGTAACTTTTACCTTGTATCGAATGCTATGCTTCATTAAACAGTTAATTAAGCAAAGGCTTATGGACTGTCATTGAATGAATGCTTGAGTGTTCTGGTCATTACACCTCACAGAAGAAATAGGCTGTGGGCCTTCAGGAGAAGAAGTAGGCAACAGTAAAGAAGGTATTAGACTCTTAAAGACCAGAAGGATGAAGTAAAGAGAAGGCTTGTGTAACTGGTGACACTCTGTTATGAGGAATCAAAACAAATGCCAGCTGGACCTATTGGCTCATGAAATGTGTTCTCTTTCAGGTGTAGGAATCAGAGATATGAGAACTTCCAAGTCTTATTAAATCTACCAACAATTATTCTTTCCCCTTAAGTCATGTGAAGAGAAATGATATTACTAAGAACAGCTATGGTCTTTGAAGATCTAAGAAGGAAGCTCAAAACTCTGGGGTCTCAGTGTTGCTCTTTATATTCCCAGTTCATGGGAGAAAACCTGGAAAGGGAAAGAATACCCCAGATGAAGAACTGTATATGCAAATGGTATTGACAGGATGAAGTGGATTTATGGAATTGCTAACACAAACTCACAAAGTCTGGTAAATACATGTTTGGCCAAAGATAGCAAATCTGATCAGGTGTAATGGTTGCCTATTCTAAAACACTGTCAGACTGAGACGCCGGGGGGTGCGGAGGGCTTGCAAATTCCTGTGATCGGTCCAAACCTTGAAAGGGCATTTAGCGCTTTCAAGGAGGTGACGCCAGGTTTCCAAAGCGGCTTTTACAGCAAACACCTCCTTTTCCCAAACGTGCCAACAGTGTTCGGTTTCAGAAAATTTTCTGGACAGATAAGCGCAGGGTTTTAAGTGATTTTCAGAATCCCTCTGTAACAAAATAGCCCCAACTGAGGAGTCAGAAGCATCAACTTGGACCACAAAGGGGCGTTTAGGATCAGGGTGCTGTAGAATAGGCTCAGCAGTGAAAAGGGTTTTCAACTTTTCAAATGCTGCCTGGCATTCAGGCATCCAATTCAGCATGGCCCCAGGGTGTTTTACTTTGCGTGTCTCCCCCAAGCCCTTGGTATGAAGTAAATCAGTGAGGGGCAAGGCAATCTCAGCGAACCCCTGGATAAACTGGCGATAATAATTACTGAACCTGAGGAAACTTTGCAATTGCCTCCGGGTGCAGGGACGTTCCCAACTTAGAATCGCCTGAATTTTTGCAGGGTCCATCTCAATACCCTTGTCAGACACCCGATAGCCCAGATAGTCAAGTTGGGTTTTGTGAAATTCACATTTGGAAAGTTTGGCATAGAGTTTGGCATCTCTAAGTTTGCATAACACCTGTTTGAGGAGGCGTTCCTCCTTGGTTTCAGTGTAAATGAGAACATCTAAGTAAACCAGGACCCCTTTAAACAAATGATCATGTAAAGCTTCATTAATCAACTGCATGAAGACTCTGGGTGCCCCTGCTAACCCAAAGGGAGGACTTTGTACTAAAACGATCCTAGTGGGCAATTAAAAGCAGTTTTCCACTCATCCCCAGCTCTTATGTGAATGCGGAAATAGGCTTCATGAAGATTGACCTTGGAGAAAATCTTGCCCTTTGACAAATGAGCTAACATGTCCTTCATGAGTGGGAGAGGGTACTTGTTGACAAGACAGACGGAATTTAACCCTTGATAGTCCGTACAGAGTTGAAGCGTGCCATCTTTCTTTTCCTGGAATAACATAGGGGCCCCAACTGGGGAAGTAGCAGGTTCAATAAATCCCCTTGACAGATTTTTGTCAATGAAGTCCTGTAATGCCTCAAGCTCCTTCTGAGTCATCGGATAAATTTTAGGCTTGGGCAATTGAGCATTGAGGACCAACTCTATGCACAGTCAGTTTTCCGGTGGGCGGGTAACTGATCTGCTTCTATCTCCCCAAAAACATCAGCAAATTCTTGGTATTGAGCAGGCAAGCCTTCTAACTGGGGTAAGTCGGGGTGCAGTGTGGCAATCGCTGCCCTTCCAACCCCTGCATGTGCAATCATCTCCGCTGTAGGAGGTTGGTAAAATCCATCTGTAAAAGTTACAGTTCTGTGTTCCCAGTTTATATATGGGCTTTGATAGGTCAACCATGGGATCCCCAGGATTACCAAGGGATTGCCAACAGGTGCTACAACAAATTTCAAAGTCTCACGGTGGCTGCCCATTTGCAGTGCGACAGTTCCAGTGAAATGGGTTGCCCTTCCCCCAGCCATTGAACCATCCAACTGTGTGAAGATCAAAGACTGCTGGAGGGGGAAGCTAGGCAGGTCCAAAGCAGCAACCAGATCAGGGTGAATTAAACACCTGGAACATCCAGAGTCAACTAAAGCCCATACCTCTGTAGTTTTTGTGCGGGAACACAATTTCACTTTTACTGCTAAAGTGGGACAGTCAGCACTCACCATAGCATCTTTGCGCCCATCCTCCTCCACCTGCCTGCAGGCGCTCTTCATGGCAGGTGGCTGGCATTTTCTGCCGGCTCCTTAGAGTCATCTTCAGCCTCTCCTGAGAAGTAGATTACTTCCTCAGCGTCGGGTGTCCCCTTGGCTGCTGTCATCCGCCATGAGGGGGTGGGGCAATTTGGCCGGCGGCTTCCCCGCTCGATCTCCAGCTTTGGCTTTTGAGCAATCAGCTGCTCGGTGGCCCTCTTTTCCGCATCGGAGGCACTGACCCCTCATGTAGCGCTGGTCTCTCTCCTCATCCCAAGCTCTATAGCTTGGCTGGGCAGCAGTCGTAGCACTTCGGGGTCCCCTCATGGTGGCGGGTGGTTTTTCAGATTTTCTAGTTTGCATGAAGGTATGCTGAGCGTGCTCAGCCTTGCCTGCCAGACAGATCCAGTCATACAATGACTCTGGATCGTCTCTACACAATGCCCCCCATAGGATGTCCCGGTTGAGTCCCTCTTTAAACCGTTCTATTAGGGTTGACTGAGACCAGTCAGGGATTTTCCCAGCTAGAGCCTTAAACTCTAGGGCGTAATCAGCTACAGACATTAGCTGATAAGATCCTTCAGCACCTTCTTAGCTCTTGCCTTGGCCAGAGGATCCTCAAAATGCAGCTTTAACGCCCACATGAAATCATCAAAATAATCAAGTGCAGAGGAGTCAGCATCACTTAACTGAACGTACCAGTCAGCCGCTCGACCCTTCAGCTTGGTAGCAGAAAAGTCTCTCACCCCCACTCCGGTTGGAGTGGAATCGGCAGCCACTTGAGTGGTTGGGCCCCAGGTTACAGTAGCTTTCCCTCTTCGGGGTGGGGACACTGGTGATCGAGCCCTGCGGGGTGGAGAGTCATCCCGGAGCCGCCTCCGGTCCCTCTCCGCCGGTGGTCTGGATGGGAGGATGGGGGATGGTTGCGGGAAGCTGGGATCTCCTCCGTGCCTCCCCTGCCCCTCCAGTGACAGAGACAGTTTCTTAGCATGTACTCTATCAATTCTATTTTGGCCTCCATCACTCTTAGTCTTTCAGGGGTTTGAGAGTCCTCCCTCCCTCATGTGTTCGGCTTTTTCTCTGTTGACACTGTAGTAGATTCTTTGTCTGGGGTTAGTGGGAACCGATACTTCCAGGATGCCCCCAACATCCCTGGCTGGGGTCCCCCTACTTCATCCAAGGTGATCAACTCTGTGAGCAATTCGCTGGGAACCGGTTGCTCTGGCTCTTTCCCATCGTTAGATTCCTCCACCTCAGAATTGGAACTCGATCCATCCCGGGAGTCTGAAGGTTCTGGGGTGAGGTTCAGTTCTCTGCTCTTGACCATTGACTCGGGCATCAAGCTAGCCATCTCCTCAAGTCCCCCGGTCGTGAGCTTGGACTCAGCCATCGTTAACTATTTTCCCTCGCAAGAAACTGATCGTGGTAGGAGCTAACGGTACAACTTTGGGGATTCTCAGCTTTATGTAATGGTTGCCTATTCTAAAACACTGTCAGACTCATGAACAGGAATTCAAAGATATCTGATTTATTAAAGAATAGTATGCAGGATCACAGAGAAAGCTGAGAATGATGAAAGCGCGCCAAATTCAAACTAAAAACCCTCGGTGCAAATGAAATCCCTCCCCCTGTAGAATCTTCTCAAGTTCACAATCCCAGGTGCTCCTAACGGTTTCTGATGGTCTGTGGGAAAAGGCCTTGAACAGATAACATAACCCAAACACATTCCATTGTAATGAATTCAGATACAGAGCTTGGTACAAGGTTTCACAGCAGCTTCCTCCCAAACAGAAACGCGCGTCAGCACCATGGCATGTGAAATGTTACGATGTATAAACTACATTGAAACAGTGAACATGACATCAGGAGAATTCTAACTTCAATCCTTTGGGGTTTGGAGGTAGAAATTGGGAAGTATAAATTTCAGGTAAAGACTTCTGCATTGTAGAAGGAAGTGAGAGTGTTGAAATACAGCCTGTTAAACTGTTAGAGAGCCAGTTTGGTCTAGTGGTTAAGGCAACAGGCTAGAAACCAGGGGACTGAGTGTTCTAGTCCTGCCTTAGGCATGAAAGCTGGCTGGGTGACCCTGGGCCAATCACTCCCTCTCAGCCCAACTCATCTCACAGGGTTGCTGTTGTGGGGAAAACAGGAGGAGGAATGTCATTAGTACTGATTGTGAGCAGGAGGGGTCCCTATCCAGGGCGAAAAATACATGCATAGTTTAGAGGCTTTGAACTTTCTTTCAAGGAAACTCAGAGCAGACCTGCCTTGAGTTTGGGGTTTATCTGTGTGGGTTTCCCATGGTCTTTCAGGTTGGCAGGATTTTTTATCTACTAGAGTAGTTCAATAACACTAGAGACAAAGGCACCATCTCAGCGTGGTTCTTTGCTTTAAGTTAGGACAAGGAAGGAGTATTAGGTATGTTTGCTGCCTTGAGTTATTTATAAAAAATAATTAAGGTGGGATAAAAAAATAAATAAAATAAAAAATAAATAAAAAATTACACAAAAAGTCAGGAAAAGAATAGGCTTACAAAGATCTGGCCTTCATTGCCTATGTACTAATCCTTAGAATGTTGAACATCGACAAGATGAGCTTAATCTCTAAGTACAAGAAATAAAATATGGTTTAATAGGTATGATCTGGTGGGATGAGTCTCTTGATTGGAATATAGCAGCTGAAGGATACAAATGGTTCAATAAGAACAGAAGCAACAGAAGGAGGAGTTGCACTGTACATTGAAAGTATGCAGTAAGGAATCCAAGTTAATGAATTTGGTGATGCTGTAGTTCTTACCAGAGGTCTGTGCTGATCAACCTCCTGCTGGGATTCTAGGATTATTGTTGTCATCATCACCACCACCACTATCACCCCATAGGTAGACTTGCAGCATAATCAGTGGCCAGGATTCCAGATTATTATATGTAAAGGTATATGTTAAATTATGACACTCGATCATTATGTGAACATAGTTTAGGTGTGCTTTCCCCAACCTGGTTGGAAGTACAACTCCCAGGGCTTCCATCTCATCTAAAAGGTACCAGG
This sequence comes from Candoia aspera, assembly GCF_035149785.1. Taxonomy (NCBI): domain Eukaryota; kingdom Metazoa; phylum Chordata; class Lepidosauria; order Squamata; family Candoiidae; genus Candoia; species Candoia aspera. The sequence goes on along the minus strand of NC_086158.1, from coordinate 45,339,916 downwards.
TTGAGGAAGATTCATTAATGTAAACCAATAAATGTTGTTGCTGGATTAACAGATCCCTAATGAAATTAATGAGCAATTTTTGGTTTTGCAAGGAACAAAAGACTGTTCTTAATAACTTGTGAATGCTGTTTATGCGGGAGCCACTGTGGATCAGAGCCAGGTTTAATTTTAATAGAAATTCAGACAATATGTGTTAGAGCCCCCAATTCAGAAACAAGAAGTGAAATATAAAGTCTTAAGCAAGAAAACGATATGTGCAGAAAAAGCTTTCTTAAAGACATACAAGACATGTATTAGTTCAGGGACACAATCAGGTATGTTATAAAGGAGTTTGCCTAAATAATTATTTTAATAGCTGATACGGTAACTATTAAATCAAATATATTTAAACATTATGTGTTTGTGTGTATACACACACACACAGCACATATGCCCAGGATGTGCAAAGCATGCTGTCTCTGTATATCACCAACACTTGAAACACTTTAACTCTAAAACTTATTGTGAACTACCCAGAGTCCCTCCTTGTGGGGGAGATGGGCAGTGATAAATTTGATAAATAAAATAAAATAAATAAAACTTCACAAAAATTCTCAGGGGGGAAAGTATGGCTTAGTAGAAGAGCTATTAATTAGTCCAAAATAACTCGATTTCAGTGCATTGAAGAGACTTAATTTGTTCTTTTGAAATCTGTAGCAAGTGTTCACAAAACAAACAGCAAATTATTGTAGTTGGGAAGGAGTAAAAGAAAACTTCCAGCACAAGAATGCAACCCTCCCCCACAAGGACATTATTCCTTCCAGAACTAGGACTTCATTTGAGGAAACAAAACTGGCCCAAAGAGTTTTGATAGATCATCACTTTTTCTTTTATTTGCTTCCTAATAAGAACAAGGGGGCACTGATGTGGGGGGGGGGGGAGCTGGAGCTTGCACTTTGACTAAATGGAATCTTTCTTTTCACTCTTGGCAACCACAGAAGTATTCTTGTGCTGTATGACAAGACACTGTCTGGGCAGTGCTATATTTATCTTGTAGCTGAACACACATTTCCAAGAGGTTTTTCAATAACAGAAAGGCAACCAGCCAAAGCAGTTTTAACCTAAGAAATTTTGTTCCAGCATCATCAGCGCTGTGTTGATTGCAGAGGCCAAATCGTGTGATGGCCAGGAAGAGTTAACTGCTGCCTTGAAACAAAGGATTCTCTCTCTTGCCTCTGGCTTTGTGAAAGACTGAGGAATAGTTGATAAGATGGAGTTCAACAAGTTTCTGAGTGCATCAGGGGGGCATCAAAGAAGGCAAGAGGAGGCTTGTGCTGGTGCAGGCAGCAGTGATGCTGGTGTTGACGGTGATGTGGATTTTGTACAAATGTATCTCAGCTGTTTACCTGAGAGATATATGAAGGCAAAATTTACCCTGACAGCGTATCTGGCGTGTTGGCTAATCTTGAAACTCTGCAAGGTAAGAGATTGATTTCAGTAATGCAGCTTGGGCCAAAGTCCATGGCAGTGAAGGCAACAGGAGGAAGGTTGCCAGGTGAGCGGGGCAGCACTGAAGAGGTAGTGTCAGCACCTGGATTGGCCCAGGCACAGCAAGACTCACTTTGGATGGCGGTGCTGTTGGCAACCCAGCATCCCTTTTCCTTAAACTTTAAAAATATTTTGAAAAGCAGGGAAACCACACAGGGAGGTTCATTTCATTATTATTTTACTTCCAAACTATGAACAACAGATGAGTGTTTATTGCTAAATAATTCCATTTGGCATCAGGGCAGCAGAAGCAAGCTACACTTTGTTCTTGGAATCATGATAGTGCCATGATTTCAAATCTGATACTACACATGCTGAGAATATTTTTTGTTTGTTTTTGTTTTTTTTAAACTGGGCAGCCAAACGTGTTTTTGAATTTATTTTATTTGCTGGTCTAACATTTGAGGAATGTAGAAGCAGTTGTAAAACATGGAATCAAGGGATGGGGACAAAAGAAATGTTAGTTGGATTTTATCCAGTGAAATAACGCACATGATTTCACAGAAGCATAAATAATGCACATTATTTCACAGAAGCATAAAATGCTTCTCCCAGCTTCTTGCACAAAACAAGTCTAAATGCAGTGTCTAAAAGTACCTGCTCCTTCTTTGAGTGACAGATCACCAAATGATGGAGAGGCATTCAAATTCTAGCACTGGGAGACAACACTTCTCTTTCCTTAGATCTGCCTCTCACACTAATTAGTACCTCCTCCGCACCAACTTCCTTGCCAGTTGATAATTGAAGAAAACTACTTGCACTTTTGTTTATTTAAAGCAGTGTGGAGAATTATGCAAAACACCAGTAGTAAATACTGCAGCATTTTTGGTTGATCTGGATTATGAATTGAGATTGAATTTTTAAAACAACATATTTATAATTTAAACACTGTTTCTGTAATTCCTAAAACCAATTGGAACAGAGGGATATAAAATATGCAAAGGCAGAATGGTTATGAAATAGGGGCATAAGCTGGCCTCCTATTTCTACTGGGAGAAAGCTCTTTGGAATTTGGTGGGACATTTCTAAATAGATATGCTTAAGGTTGCACTAATTTATTGTAAAAAGCATTCTCTGGGACATTGTGATATTTTGCATTCCAGGTAAAAAATCAAAATGCACTTACTGAAATTGAGTTGGTATTAGAAGGAACAGCAGCATAAAATGATGTAGCCACATTTTATAGACTGTGTGAACAAGTCTAACTTTTCCTTTTTCCATTTTTAAGGTGGGTGGGAAAGGTTTGGGTGAAAGGGTTAAACTTAAAAAAAAGATACCTAGCATAATTTATTTTCTAAAGCTATTTTAGAAAACAATTTATCATTATCCTACTACTTCATAAAATTCTAGTAGTAGCAGCTTAATTTCTTTGACATGAAGAAAAACTGTTAAATAATAATCAGAAATATTAATTTTTCCCAATCTGTGGGCCTGTTCTATCATTCTAAAGTAAGGATAAACGCAAGAATTATTTATTAAACAATATTTATAAGCAGCCTAAATCCATATGGATTCTATTCAAGATTGGGGTGATGAGATTTGTAGACCAGCATATCTAGATATTATAAAATTGGATATTTGCTCAAATAAGCAGTATTGACTTTGGATGATAATTAGCTAAATGGTCACTAGAATTAACATCTTTCATCCTGGAAGTTTAATTCAAAAATCATTGTTTGGTGTGATTTCCTTTACCTAAATTATGAGAAAATTGTAGGCACTACCACGTTTTCACAAATAACAAAATTAAAAACAGATCTTTCTCCATATTACAGACCATTTCACCTATATTCATTGTAACTTATTCAAACATGATTTATATTAGGGCAAAATGGACTCTCTTCAGGGTTGGGTTACCTACTGGTAAATGCACTGAAGGTCCTGGTGTGTGTGTGTGTGTGCGAGAGAGAGAAGAGACAGTCTTTAGTTTTAAAACACATCTGATTGAATTCTCATTGTTCTCCCATCTGGAACTGGGAGAAATACTGCTGGCTAATAGACCTATGTTAGACACTTTAAAAAGATGACAGGATCTCATTAACAGGTTACTCTCATAAAAAACAAGTAAGTCTGGGCTGAATGTTAAGGATATATTGTATTATGAATGGCAAGAACTACAGCAGTTTTCAATTCATACTTACTTGTAAATGTATTAGATCTTCAATGTCGTCCTTGCATCCAACCACCACTTATAAGAACTAAAAATAATTTTTATTCTTTATTTGCTATACAGTAACCTTCCCCAATCTGAGAGGACTACAGCTCCCACCAGCCACGGGCAATTCATCCAGGCACTGGGGACTTGTAGTTTGGTTAATCCAGACTGCATAAGGTTGACAGAGCTGGCTGTATGCTCTCTTCTCCACCAAATAAACTCCTACACCTCTTCAAAGATAGTTCATTCAGATTCCCTCTCCGAATACACTCACCTCAAGTCATTTCCTCTCCCAGCCTTCTGTGGCACCACTTCTTGAACCTAGAATACAGCAAACTATAGGCACTGTCCATTAAGTCTGCCAACATCCAGCATAAGTGGGGAGGGGAGAGAAATAGAGCTAAGCTACCAAAACTTGGTATGTGGAGTTGAAGCTACAGTACTTGTTAAAAATATGCCACAGTGATGCCACAAGTGTAAGGGGTTCAAGAGAGCTAGAGGAATAAGCCACACCTACACTGTGGCAGATATTCAGCCTTAGCTGTGCCTGGGCACTTTACCAATAACACATACAAAATACTTTGCATTCCCCCATTATTAGAATCCCATGCCCTTTTTATTAAGCTTTTTGGGCCTAATTCAGGAGAAACTGTAGGAGCCTTATTCATCTATTCCCAGCATCCGTAACTCTCATTTTGTCTCTGTCCCTCCTCCATCTCTTCCTACTCTTTTAGAAAAACAAGTAGGCAGTGAGAAGGACCTCTTGCAATGTGACTTCAGGCATGTATAGCTACAAAGAATATGCTGCATAATTATGCCTCACACAATGGGTTTGTATGAAGGGCCTTTGTGTACAGCCTCCTCCATCAGCCTAGAATGAAGCAATCCCCTGAAGAAAAGAAATGCAAAACCAGCTGCTTTTAGGAATCTTCTGTTGTTCTCATCTGGCGAACACACAGAAGGACAGGCTTATCCTGGGGTGATTCCACTGGAGTCAGAAAAGACGGAGCACCAGAGATGAATTGGCTGGACGTGGGTTGTTCGTGCTGGTTCCTTTCTCCCCCTCTAACTTTTGGTATTTGTATCTTGACAGACAGCCTGGGAAAAAAGATGGCCAGCCATTCAAAAGGTAGGATCCCACATCAATTATCAAATGGCATCCAATAATTATTCATGAACCATTAACCCATTCCAAAACCTTAAGTATGACTAACAAAGAACAGCAACAATAAACACATACTTTATTGAAAACAGTTTCAGATTACTTGGTTTTAACATGTGCTGCTCAACTAGAAATAAAGATCATCAATATGTTTTGTAGTTCTTAAGGCATGGGAGACAGAAGAATGCTACTACATTAGTGCTAGTTGCAGCACTAGATCTGAATAGAATTTAGAAAGAAAAAGTCACTGGTGTAGCTTCACTGCCAGCCTCTACATACTTACTTGAGTAAACTCTATTAAATTCATTCAAATTACTTCTGAGTAGATATGCATAGGATTTCATGGTTAATGAGCATTTTATTATTTAAACTCATAAAATTAATATTGTACGAAATCCATAATAAATGTCAGTTATTTTCCATTTTACTATTGTATTTCCAAACTAAGAATGTTTGAGAGTGACAATTTAATTTTTTAAAAGAAAATGATAATTAAAAATAGGCAAACACATACATTAGCAGTCAGTGTTCCAATTATATTTGCCCCTTAGCATCCGCTCTTCAGTCTCACGTAACATGGGCCCCAAATGTCCCTCTCCAATTAGAAAAACAAAAACAATAGGCCAACAAGCATTCTGGAGTTTACGTCTTTTCTCTGCTTTGCCTTTACACAAAGCAGCTGGCAGGAGCCCCGACCTCCCAAAAGCACGATCTCGCCAGAACTGACTAATCAATATTCAGCAGAGCTCGTTGCTCATTATGCAGCCCCTGAGTACTTCTAGAGGTTGCTCACTGTGCACTTCTCATTCTTCACTCTTCTCTCCTAATCGTATGCATTGCTGCGCATGCACACACACGGACGTACCTCCCACAAGGCCTCCCTTTTCCATCCAGCAGGAAAACAAAACTTGTAGCAAGCTCCATTCAGGTCTAACCCACGGAGGCCAGAGATTGGTATGTGTTCCAGCACAAAGGAGAATTGGGGATAAAGCTGTCCAGAATACGAAATACTGCCTAGCTTAAATACCAATGAAAGCAAGAGAATGAGACAGTGAGTGAGATAGGAAACCAACTCCATCCAGCACTAACAAGAACAGCCAGTGCAATTCTGATTTCATTTTTTTCAGAACAAAATGACAAGAGGATTGGGCATGGCCCACACCTTACCTGTTGTAGCAAATAACTTATTTGAAGTATCACTGGGAGCAAAATTATTCAACCCCAACCTGTCTTGTGTTCTATGCAGCTTCATATCTCAGTATGGTTTCTGTAGAAAGCAGACTCTCATGCTCCACACCATCATGGATTAAGAATAATAGCTCCATGTGGCACAAAGAATGGCCTGATGAAAATAGTAGGAAGCAATATTTTTGTTCTGTGAAGTTTCATCTAGTCAATTCTAATCACAAAATGTCAGAGTTGCCCCTATTATTGACAGAGTAAAACAACTGTGTTTTTTAATTCAAAGAATGCAGTGCGTTATTGGACAATTCTCACTCAACAAATTGATGTTTTTTTCTGAGAGAGATAATGTCTGAAACTGCAGTGTCTAAAAGTCAGTGTGAACCCAAGCTTCAAGTAAATGAAAAGAGTTGGATCGCAGCTGAACAACAGAAACTGCAATATTCCAAGTGTTTTTCAAATGTCAGTCTCCAGGTCTCAGTACTAATGTATTTTGAGTGAATCATGTGGCTGGCCTGAATTACACAATTGCTTTTCTTATCACAACTAGGGCATAGTTTGCATGCTAAAGAGGGAAAACAAGAGGCTGCTGATATGTCTGTTAAGACAAGCTTTAGCAGGATCCAGAAATGCAAGTATTCTAATTCTGTGCTACTTTGATTGTCCAGTAGCCCTGCAGTCTTCAGCTAAAGATTGGTTAGCATATTGCACAGTGGCCTAGTACATAAATATGCCATTTATCAAGCATCTCAGAGTAAATGGCCTCTACTTCGCTTCTTATAATGCAGTGCTAAGGGAGCAGATTCCTTCACTGCTCACATCCAGAACTTGGTCATGTGATTTTTGCAACTTGATAAAAACAATACAAAACAAATTTCCTGTAAAACCTCATTCCTTTCAGATTGTTTCTATAACAAATTACTGATCATTTCTTTTCATTTTGGTAGTATATACTATCCTAGCAAGATATATTTATTTACAACTCTTCTCCCATACGCATAGGATTCTTAATTTTTTTCAGATTTTTTTTATCCCACCTTTATTATTTTTATAAATAACTGAAAGGGGCAAACATACCTAGTACTCCTTCCTCTTATTTTCCCCACAGCAACAACCCTGTGAGGTGAGTTGGGCTGAGAGAGAGTGACTGGTCCAAAGTCACCCAGCTGGCTTTCATGCTTAAGGCAGGTGGATTAATTGTTGGAAGTAGAACTTTATTTAAGATTTCTCTTGAGATGTTTTACAACAGACATGGGCATACTTTGTGTAGCTAATGGCCACCACATTAACATTGGGGGGCAGTTGTTGAGGACTGAAAGAATGGTTGGAGGGATGTTACACATATAGGTGGGGCTAGTTTTTTTTCTGGGGAGGGCTCTGATTTGTCTTGGTTCTTTAACTTCTGATATCTCCAGTTTAGACTAACACTGCAATTTTCATGTATTTCCCATTTCAATATGTCAGTTAACAGTGCTGGCAGTTTTCAGTAATTATGGGGGAGTGGGCTGTAGAAAAGGGCCATCGTTTCCATCCCTGCTCTAGGGAGGTATTACGTCTCTCCTGCTAAAGAAAAAGGATTTAGTCTCCTGCCTTATTGCTAGGCTCTTTTTAGAGCAGTGTTTTTCAACCTTGGCAACTTTAAGATGTGTGGACTTCAATTCCCAGAATTCCCCAGCCAGCCATGGGAGTTGAAGTCTGGGAGTTGAAGTCCACACATCTTAAAGTTGCCAAGGTTGAGAAACACTGTTTTAGAGGCTGCTGTTCCAATTCTTTGAGACTTTATCAAAATATGGAATGGCTTTCCCCAATCCAAGAAGAAGAGACTACAGCCTGCACAGTTATTTATATTTACCACTCTGTAAGAAACAAACAAAACAATTGATCAATGCTTAAATTAAACATGGGCATCAGTAATAGCAGTTTTCCCCTATACCTTTCAGAAGCACTAGATAAATTATATTGTTACTCAGCATTTATCAATATTGATTAGGTTATTATAAATATCAGAACTGTGTTTGCAAAAATATGACCACATTGCCCTCTGCTGGCTGACAAAAATGCATCCAATTAAAATCAATATTTGTAGTTAAAGCTGCGGACAGGTTTTTCAAATGTAACTGGAAATGTTCTGGCTCTCCTCTTGAATACTCTTCATATTGGTTTTTTGATGTTAATTTCCACAATGGATAGTGATGTTTGTGTAAAATGTGTGTAAGATAAATACAACAATTGTCAGAACTGTTTTGGCAAACACGATAAACAAAAAAGAGCATCAGGGAGTTAAGTTTAAGCCCACTGAGGCAGGCGGAAAAAAGAGAATGGCTAGTTTAGTTCAAGTTAACTTCACATGGACATGTTCACAGTTTTCTTGTTAATAATACATAACAGTTGCCATGCTGCTTCGTGTGTGTGTGTGTATCTGGCCTATAGACCTGGGATTTCTCAGTGGTCTCCTGTCTAAGTATCTGCCTGGCCCAACCCTGATAGCTTTTTGAGATCAGCCAAGTTTGGCTTGGGGCTGCCATCTGCTATGATGATGATGGACTAAGACTTGATTGTATCCTGCATTATAACCCTTTTGGAATCTACCACATTGAATTCAGAAATTATCTTCTGAAAGAGTGCTAAACCCATGTCCAGATATAGCCCGGCTGACAGTTCATAGGTGCAGAAGAGGGTTGTGGCGTGCAGCTGAAGGGAGCTTTCTTGCTCAGTGCATTGGGAGACCTCCTTTCTTCTCACCTCCCTTCTGCTTCATCACTCTCTTCTTGAGTCGTCCATTACGTGATTATGTGTTGATATGACAGTTACGATGAAAGTTATTGTAATATCACCTCTGTGATAGCTAGGTGACACTAGAGGTTATTTATGACAGGTCACAGACATGGAGGACCCGTATGCCTGTGATCTGTCACTCAAGCAACTTGGAAGTTCCCAAATCCTTCATCCCAGGCAAGCACTTGTTCAGTTGTGCTCCACCACACATTAAATGGAATGACTGGTGTTTTATTTCCCCACTATAAAGTGGCCCTTGGTGGGAGGGGAAACACAGCCAGGGGAATCCACCTCTCCTTAATTTGTCTTGCATTCAAACTAGAAGGCTAGCAGCATTTACTGGCCTCATTCTTGCGGCAGAATAGGATTCTTCGATAGGGGCAAGGTAATGCAGTTTATCCCAGCATGCTTCTCTGCCAACCCAAGGATGGAGGATAGCATGTTAATATGGTCTGTGTTAACTCTCACTGAGCCCTATTAAGTCGCTGGTGGAGAAAGAGTTTTAAAGACATATTACATATTTTTGAAATTTCACATTTTAGATCTTTAAAAGCTCCCAGGTAGCTGCCAAACATTTGATTATCTGCTTATCTTTCTATTTGACTCAGTCCTCCAAACCCCTGCACTGAACAAATTTAGGTTCGTCCTCCATCTTCTATCCCGGAGACAAATGGAAAGGTTTCAAATGCAAATATTACCAAATTATGTATTGTGAGATATGCTGAGTTTTTAAAAGTGTTCATTAACAAAAAGAACTAATGCAAATCTTAATTAAAATTTCTTTTCAGTGATTGCAACAAGCAATCCATAAAGAAGTAAATAATCCCCTCATATGAAAAGATTATTATGCAAAATTTTGAGAATGTCTACAATCTTATGGTTTCTGGAAGACTGGAAGCCCATTGAAGGAAGGGGGAAGCCTTTGCTGCCTGATGAGAAAGAGAAGGAGCCTTCCCCATTATAATCAAACATGAAAAATGTGGAGTTTCAAGTAGAACTGGTTTATCTCATACTATTTTTAATTATTTCTAATTATAGTAGTCAAAACTGCAACTAAAATATTTTCATCATGCAGACATTTTCCATTCATCAGCAAGTTGGACAAATTAAGCACAAACTTCTCTCTTCAATTTTTATAGCATGGAAGGTATACTACACAGAGTTATATTTTTTACATAGCCTTTCTGAATAAACATAACGCACCTTGTTCTAAAATTGAAAAAAACCCTTTAAATTCAATCAACCTAGATTGTTATGCATTTCTAGAATGCTTAAATATGAAATTTTCCCATGGTATTTAATTTTTAATCTCTCTCCATGAGCCTTATTAATCTGGTTTCCATGTTTATTTTTCAACAAAACTACTTCATGTTCTTGAACCATCCAAACAGAAGCACTGATACTGTCTTCCACTTTCTCCTCTTCTTGGTCATTAATCTCCTTTTGATGCAGTTGGTCAGTTAGTTCTTCCTTCTTATAGGTATAAAAAGAATTATTCTGTTCCATCTTGATTTTCTTACTGTTCTCACTGAACGTATTATGTGACATTAATGGTTATATCTAGATCTGGTTAGTGTGTGTACTTAATTATTCCATGTAATGAATTTTCTTTGATTCATATTGCATGAAAATCCACCTTTTTTTTTTGCACATTTTGCCTAAAACGTATACAGAATGTGTATCTTGTAATAATATTCCCTAGTACATACAAAAATGTATTTTAACTAAGTTTTGATATGCAACTTTCAATAAGCTGTTTTATATTTATTTATTTATTTATTTATTTCTCACATTTATATGGCTGCCCATCTCACACAAAGTTACTCTGGGCATTATATATTATATTATACCTAAAATAACATATGAGATATCCAAACATTCACCAATTTTGTACAAATCTTTCAAAGATATATGCTACTTTTGAATGAAATTTGAGAACAGCTGAATCTAGGAATGTAAAACAAATATATGGTGTATACCTCAAATATCTCTAGTTATACTGGAACAGTTTTAGTGACTTCAATTACTTAATTGAGAGCCAGTTTGGTCTAGTGGTTAAGGCTCCGGGCTAGAAACCAGGAGACTGAGAGTTCTAGTCCCGCCTTAGGCACGAAAGCTGGCTGGGTGACCTTGGGCCAGTCACTCTCTCTCAGCCCAACTCACCTCACAAGGTGGTTGTTGTTAGGAAAATAGGAGGAGGAAGGAGTATTAGGTATGTTCGCTGCCTTGAGTTATTTACAAAAATAATAAAGGTGGGATGAAAAATCTAATAATAAAATAATAAGTAATTCCATTTATCCTATGATTAAGTGGGTCTGTTCTAATCACAGTGAAATCAGGCTTTAACCAAATGATTCTTTCATTCACTTTTAGGCCCTTTGTACTTAATCTTCATATGTGTCCTTTTGTTTATTCAGTCACCCTGTATAAAATATTCTAACTATGCTTAAGTGTTATATATATGTATTCTTTTTATGTCTAATTTTATTAATGTTTTATCTTATTTAAATGCTATTTTATAAAGGCTTCTTACTTAAAGTTCAGTATTTCAAAGATAGAACAACCTTCTTTTCTCCCATGTGGGCTTTTCTTTCCTCTTCTATTTATCTACTGATGATTTTTGCTCTACTGTTTCCCATCACTAGTTAAGTCCTCTTGTTTTTCAGTTTTCCATTATTACTAAATTTATGTCTTTGTGTTTATTCCATTCTTCCTTCTCTTTGTTATTTATTTTGTATTTCTGATGGGATAACTGTCTTTCTGTCTAAATCAGCATCTTTACAATATTCCATCTTGTCTGACTAGCTTAAGGTAGGCAATACAGCACCTACAGATTTGTTCTCCCAAAGAAGGAAAAATGTGGAGGGCATAGGTAGAAAGATTTTGGGACTGCCAATAATGCCCTATGTCCCCATCCCAGCATCTGCCATTTGTATTCTGGCTAACAGCAGGATCCTAGTAAGCTCTTTGTGTGTGTGTGTTTGTGTGTGTGTGTGGCACAGTACTGAGAACTTGTAGTGTTCCCTTTAGAGGACTGAAACATTCTCCAACTTAGCATATTCTTCATCCCATTCATTTTCTTCCTAATCTGTGGCTTTGATTACATGGGTTACAATAATACTCCATAGACTTGGTTCTAACTGAATTTCAGTCCTGTGATGAGCAAATAGAAGGAAATTTCATCCCTTGTCACTTTCCTCTATTATTGAGAATCAAATAAAAAGCAACAAATTATCACATTATATTGGTAATGCTATAGTACACTGTTGATTTAAGAACACAGCACTGAGTGTAATGGGGGGAACAGGAAAAAAGAAAGCAAAGAAAAATGTATGCATAACATACTATTCTGGACCATATGTCTAAAATATATCACACGGAGCTGATTTGAATAACTTTTGCAGATGGCTTTATAAAGCTTTGCCAGAATAGGCCTTTGTAACTCCTAGAATCTGATGCCCAGTCTATTAAATGCGAACTTGAAACAAAGCAATGAATGATGAGCAGAAAGGGTGATTTCAGCTGCCTGGCAATAAACAGTAGATGGCATGGCTCCAATGAGAGAGCAGCAACTGGTATTTCCATTGGCCAGCAAAATAAAGTCACATACAGGATTATATCAGAGAAGACAATAATCTTCTGCCCCTGGTTCTGTGCTATTCCAGAACGCTAAAATGTTGAAGATCAGACTGTATATTCAGTCCACTTGGGTTTCTCTGTTGCCAAGAGGAGCTTTTGCATTTCTTATCAATATATGAGCTATTGGTAGGCATTTTCTTTAGGGAATGCTTGGCAGTGGGAAGTGCTTGACTTCCTAGAAAAGGATTTTGTTTGGAACCTTTTATCTCAGAGGACTAGCTGTTTGGTAAACAGGGTCATACATAATAGTCTGATGGGTCGCTCTTTCTAATAGATAGCTCATTATCAGTGTGAGGTTATACTGCATTCACAAGATACAGAATTTGGCTCAGCAAAGAGGATAATCTAACATAAATGGAAAGAAAGTTATCTTCCTGATGTTTAGGAATTGATTCAAGTTATGTTTGTCATTCATTTTGGAACCGTCTTCATATTCCAGAAAGGAGAAGATGGAGCAATAAGTTTCAATATGGTCTTAATGTTAAGTTTAAGGATTGAATTGAATCATGTGAACATTCATGAAAAGGGTAATTGAACACGAGCAAGGATTAGTGTAGCAGGTTTTTAAAAATTATAATAGAAAGATTTATTTGTTGGAAGTACAGTAAAGGGATAGGCAATACCTAGCATCTAGCTAGCTTCATAGTACTAGGAGGAAAGTCAGAGTTAATGTGCTCTGTGTGCGTGTGCCTGGGAAGAAAGGCAAAAAGAAGTGACTTCAATTAGCAATCTCTAGACCAGTGTTTCTCAACCTTGGCAACTTTAAGATGTGTGGACTTCAACTCCCAGAATTCCCCAGCCAGCATGGGGATTTCTTAAAGTTGCCAAGGTTGAGAAACACTTCTCTAGACAAAGAGCAGGCAGAGTGCTAGACAAAGACAGATACAAAGTACATAATTAAATCTTTATCTATATCCCACTGCTCCTTGTGGTCAGTAGGTCATAAAAGTGCTGTTGGATTTGGACTTCCAACAGAGTCAACATTTAACTCCATTTCAGACAACAAAATCCTCTGATTGTCACTAAGGGGGTCTATCCCACCCTTTGCTTTGCCTCTCTTCCTATTTCACCCTAGACTAGAAATAAGATGTGATCATTTGGAACCCCTAAACCATTAAGAAATTCAGATGGAAGTATTTCATAAACACCACTAATTAATCAGATCATATCTAGTATTTTTGTTGAAAAAGTGTTCTATTACTGTTGAAACAACAGTACAACATCTTATGGCAAGTTAATGTTAACTGAACTTTTGTTCACCAGCACCTGTAGGTTGAACCCTATACAATTAAGAGACAACCAATCTCCTATCAAAATGTGCATGAACATCAGTAGAGAACAGTAGTAACATACAGAGATGAATTCAGTAACTGTTCCACAGCTATAGATTCTCTGGAGATAGATCAAAATCTGGGTTGGAGTATTGTTCAAAAGAACTATTTGTTTGGAGTGAAATTTCGAATTTCAGTTGGTGGACAGAAATTTTTGGCAAGCAAATTATTATTTTATTTTACTATTTTAATATGTTGTTGATTTTTGAACATTTTAAAAAGATGTATTCAGGACTAGATTTGGGACAAAATTAAATATATAAATGTTTATATTACAATTTTTCTTAATGCATATTCCTGCATGTATATATTAAAGATATGCCCTCCCATATGAGATAAACTTCAAAATGGATTTCAGTTGTTCTCACTAAAATGTTAACCAGATTAATTTCTTTAACAACACAATGCTGTAAACTCTACTCAAAAGTGCATCCTAGTGAATAATTATAGGACTGGAGTCTTGGAGCTTTCATTAAAGTGCACTAGTTTTTATTAGAAATCTAGGAAGTTATTTTCTGCATACTGCAAGGGCTGCTTCACTAGAAAATTAATGAATGTGCAAATCGGAATGCATACATGTGAAAGGAAAAATAAAAGGTCATCCTCATGCATCTCTCTCTAGAATGGAATTAGCTGCCGCCCTCCTTCATTCATTGTGCCCTTTTAGAATAGTTTTCAGTGCCAGAGTGAAGGTTCCCAGAACTTGTCCTTCTATGAGTCTTTCTTCAGCATTATTATCCACTGAAATTCACACAAGACCAGCACTAATCTTCAGTTTTCTTACTTTACTTTCTTACAGAACCAGCCTAATTCAACCTTAAAAGTTATGTCCCAAGGGTGACTATCTCTTTGCATAGGCTATCGTACCCTTTTGGGTTGTTGTTTTCAAGCATTCTGCTGCTTAGGGTAGACAAGAACTGGCCTCTGATTTATCTGTGAAATAAGATAATGGTTGTTTAATTATTCTCTGCTTAATGGTGTCCCCTTGGAAACAAGAGGTCTTGAACCTTTCAGAACCTTTTGAGAGTGATTTTTGTCATACTTGGCAGCTGTTCCTTCCTTCCTTTACACTTGTGAATGCTCTCTCCAGGTCCTCTTATAGGCTCCTTAAGACGCATGTGAAAAAGAGGCATGTGCAGTGGTCAGAGCCTTCCTTTCTGCTAAACAAAGCAGATCAGTTTGGGATCTTTAAAGCAAAGCAGTTACTGACTTCAGCACAATATTTGGATTGCAGTTCTAAGGAGTAAACTCTAATGATGGAATGGTATGAATGAAAATAAAAGACTTTTTCATCTTCTAATTAATATTTAAGGATCTACTTATAGACAAGAAGAAGGGAACGCAGTTCAGTAGAACAGCCAGTGCTTTGGATGCAAAAAGTCCTGGTTTCAGTCTTTAGTGACCCCAGCTTAAAAAAAGAGAGGATTAAATGAGAGGAAATCTCTCTGCCTGAAATCCTGGAGAATTTCTGCCAATCTGAGGAGAGAATTCTTGATAGACTAAACACCTGAGCTGTGTAAAACACTGTTCCTATATTTTTAGAGCCATGTTTCGAAAAGCACTGGCAGTTATAGCATAGTTTTTCCCATTGCTCTGATATGTTGAGAGGACTGTATCAGGGATGAGGTGGGGTGTCTTTCACAAACACTCACACAAACCTGCCAAATCACTTTGAGAGGTCTCCACCCACCACTGCCTTGATCTGGGTTCTGAGGTGTCTAGGTTAGGCTATTTCCTGAGCTGAAAAAGTTCTGCCTAAGAGGTAACTTTACTCCCACCCTCATGCATCACTTTCCACCCATATATCTCAAGTAAATCTGCTGCTCTACCAGACAAAGTCAAGTCAAGTCAAGTCCAAGTCAAGTCAAGTCCAAGTCAAGTCAAGTCAAGTCAAGTCAAGTCAAGTCAAGTCAAGTCAAGTCAAGTCAAGTCAAGTCAAGTCAAGTCAAGTCAAGGAAAGGAAAGGAAAGGAAAGGAAAGGAAAGGAAAGGAAAGGAAAGGAAAATTTCTATCCCACAACCAGAATCCACACACCACACCTTACTCACAACTCAGGAAGCCCCAACCTGCCCTCAACCTTCCGCTCACAAAGGGTGGCTTGCACCCTCACTCTGATATTGGGTCAACTTCTTCCCCAGTTTATAAATCTAATAAACTCCCACCCAAATTCTTCAAAAAACCTTCATATTTAGCAGCAATATGGGAACAGCAGTGCCCAAAGAGCCACACTACTGAGTCTGAACCACCTCTCCCCTTATGATGGCTTCTTTCCTTCTCTTCTAACACCACCCTTATTCTCCTAACCAGGGTGATGAAGCAGGAGGTTGTCACTTTCCACCAATTGCCTTATCCTACTCATCCAAGTTATACTTCCTCTAATATCTGGATAAGGCAAAATGAAATTTACCTAGCCCATTGCACACTGGATTTGACTCAAGCTAAAATCACAGTAATGGACAAAACATTTTGGCAAGGCATTACATCAAATGCCCACGGCCCTGTAGCACTCACAGCAGAGTATTGGTTGCAAAGCCACACACAGCCACTGTGTGCTGAGCAAGGACAGCATGTTCAAGTTCAGCCTCACGCATAAAATTGTCCATTTCTTATTCTTCATCTGTATAACTCTCTACAACAGTCTCCCCTGATGTTCTCACAGTCTATCCATCTCTCCTCCCCCAGGCCAAGCATGATCCTTCACTTTACCTGGTCCTCTTCCCTCCACTCCCCTTCCCTTGCCAATCTGTCAGTGGCGGCAGCAGCAGCAGCAGCAAGTTATCATCATGTCCAGGCCAAGCAAGCATCCTTTGCATACTGTGGAATCAAAATGCAGGACTCAGAGCAAATAATCAAGGCTTATTGCAATATTTATGATACTGTATGTACTGGAGGGGTCCCCACCAAAGGATAGTGAGAGACACCCTTCCAGACAAAAGAAATGCACTGATATTTATACATTACAGAAAGGAAATGATGTAAACATACAAATTCATATGATAATGCAGACATACATGCATATTCATAAGCAATAAATCTCAAGTTATTTCCCGCCCTTCATATCTACTTCAAAGAAAGCCATAGTCTTAGAAATAGGTCAAAAGGGAGGGGGCAAGCTTCTTGAAGACTGATTCATGGGTTGCTTTGGAAATGTTCTGGTAAAAGTTACCAGAAGCTGGTGTGCTGCAGCTCCAAGGTTATTGCCACATTCCTTTATGTTTCAATATTATTTAGACGCTCCCATTCAACTGCAGTGTCCGAAAACTTATTTTCCTCACAATACTACCAATCTATTTAACTTTTTGCTTCTAATGTTCTCCTTCACTTGACTTCCTTTTTATCCTCCACCTCCATGTTGTTTTTTCTACAATGAATTTCTGGCCCCCCAAATGATCCTTCCTCAGCCTGCGCATCTCCTATATTCTCTATCCCTGAACATGGAAATTGGTAATAGTAAGTAATCCAGAGTTGGTCATACTCTTTGTGCCATGCTATATACCTACTGCCCAACACTTTAGTAGTAATGATCTTGGGCCACCATGATGACAGTTGACAGTTGGAACTTTCCACATGAAAAGATTTAAATTCCAGATCAGCCATGAAATCCATTGATGGCTTTGAGGAAGACATTACAAGATCAGGCAAATAAAAACCAACATGTTTTATGTGTTAACATAGGAATTGTTACCAGAACATGGTAGGTAATATTTCCATTATACTCTGCATTGCTTACATTGCTCTTGAAGTACATGTCTAGTTCTGGGCACAAAACTTTAAAAGGGACATGGAGAAGTTGGAGTAAGTTCAGAGAACTAACAATATGAAAAAGGGTCTGGAAACCAACCTCTATGACAGACTGTTAAAAGAGCTAGGCATGTTTTGCTTTCAAAAGAGAAGACGGTGGAGATATAATATGATCTGCAAATAACTAAAATGCTGTTATGTGTAAGAGAGGGAGAACCTGGTATCTGTTAAAACTGAGGACAGGACAAGGATGAATAGCTTAAAATAACAAGAGAGGACTGGGCTGAGTATTAGAAGGCATCTTCTCATAGTTACAGCTGCTGAGCATTGGAACAATCTACACAGAAGGGTAGTAGATTCCCCCTCACTAGAATTTCAAACTGATAGTCACCTATAAGGGAGGGTTTATCAGATTTCTGCACTGAGCATGCGGGCTGGATTAGATGAGATCTCTTCCAACTCATACATCCTATGAACTAATATACCACAGAAAATGCAAGAATTGTGTTTGTCCCAGGTAGGGCTCATAGTAGGCCAGCTTTTCTTCATGTCTGCTTGGACACCAACCTGGTGCCTTCCAAATGTGTTAGAAACTTAGCACTTAGAATTCCTCACTGCAGGGTTTATAGAAAAATACTGAAAGTTGTCATTATAGGAGATCTAGGAACCTGCAAACTAAAGGATTACTCTTAAATGAGTGGTGAGCTGGGTAGCTGACTATTCTATAATTACCATCATTATCCTCTTCCAGTGATGGGAGAGGACAGAATCTGAGAAAGTGGAAGTTAGATGTTTGTCCTTGGACAGTTCTGGCTGAAGTCCTCAGAGAAACAAGCACCATAAGAAACATACTTTGTCTGATTAGACATGCACTAGGAATTCAGGCCCAATGTCCAAAAAGCCCTGGGAGAACTAGAACCACTAAAGTAAAATTGGCAGGGAAGGTATAGGCAGACACATGAAGGATTTTTTATTTCTTTTAATGCTGTTTTCAGTAACATTACATCTGTACCTATTCTCTGTATTTCTATTTCTTTGTTTGCTCACAGCCTCAGCTCTGAGACAGTCCATTTAGCATTTACAGAGCATGTATCCTATCCTCTGCAGGACTGGTAGACTAATGAAGGTTGACCACATCTTCTTCTGGGTAGGTCTAGGAGATGAAGCAGCATAAAAGATGCCTTGTGGTGGAAAACAAAGAGTAAATATCTTCAAGCACAGATACTAGTTCGTGTTCAGGCCTAAACTGAGATGATTTTTTTTAAAAAAATCCATTCAATTGTATCCGATTATTGGAGACTGCCTGGACAAGTCCCTGCAGTTTTCTTGGCAAGGTTTTTCAGAAGTGGTTTACCCTTGCCTCCTTCCTAGGGCTGAGAGAGAGTGACTGGCCCAAGGTCATCCAGCTAGTTTGTGCCTAAGGCCGGATTAGAACTCACGGTCTCCTAGTTTCTAGTTTAATGCCTTAACCACCACACCAAACTGGCTCTCAGATTGTGATGATAAGGGCAGTGAAATGCCAATATTTCTCTGGCTTTATTGCATCAGTGGAATGCTATCCAACAGCCTCGTTTAACCACTATACCAAAGTGGCTCTCAAATTGTGATGATAAGAGCAGTGAAATGTTTAAGAGGCCTAACTGAGGTAGGGCAGGTCAGTAGGACTTCTTTTGGATTGCTGTGATAGGTTTGGAAGAATTTTGCTGATAAAGTCATTCATGTTAGCTTGGAATTGAGTATTACATTGACAATACCAAATGAGATAACTGGAGTAACTGTAGAGGGCAGGGGGAATGTCCTTGAATGGCAGGAGGAAGAGCTGCTACCAAGGCAACAGTTGGATAAGTGGGGCCTGAGCCCGGGACAAGAAAATAATTTGAGAAAATGTCTCAGACAAGCCTCTCCCTAGTTCACATGAAGATAAAGGGAGTGAAGGGGAAGTACATTCAGACTCACAAGATTCTGTTACTATAGCTGTTACAATAAAAGTAGTCCTAACCTTAGTTTCTTAGTCTGGTCTACCTTGTAGGGCTGACAGTAACATACTATGAGGTTATCTGGGACTTTCAGGATATGAAAAGGGCTCTTGACAGTTCGAGTTTTGCCACCTGTGGACTGGACCCATGTCCCTCCTAGCTCCTTCAGACAGGTAAAGTGGGAGTAAAGGAGTGGGTTCAAGAGGTAGCAAATGTCTCTTTGAGGAAGAAAGAGCTACTAGTCACTTTGAAGGTGTGGTGGTATGCTGTATCTTGAAGGCATTGTCTCTCAGCCCTACAGTGTTAGATAGCTTTTGCCCAGTCTCCAACCTTCCATCTTTAGGAAAAATCTTGGAGAAGATGGTAGGATTTCACTGTACATGATCCTGGATGAACCTGATTATCTTGACTTGTTTAAGGTTGAAAGGAGAGTTGAACTGAGACTTTGCACATCTTAGTGCACCCACACTAATATCTGACAGATGCTTGTACATTTCTTTTATTATATTAAAAAATATACCCTGGGAAAGGAAGGGAGGGAGGAAGGGAGGGAGGGAGGGAGAGAAAGCCTCTCCTGGCTCAGGGCTGGGTAGTATCTCAGAAACCTTCCAAAGGCTCTGTGATTTCAGTGGGAAAAGCCATTCCCAGAAATCATGTCTATTGACATCATGTAGCCCCCAAAGAACCAAATGGGAAAAGTGAGGGAGGATGGATGATACCCCTAGGAAGGGCCATTTCAAGGCATTCCCAGTTTCTGAAAGTGATGACTCTCAAAGCTGGACTCTCACTTCGCCTTTCCTGATGGAAAAGTGAAGGAACTCAGTGCTGTGATGTTTAACAGGCCAGGAATGCCTCAAAGTAACATTATCTGTAGCAAGCCAATTTCATTTTGCCCACAGAATAGAGTTTCCTCAACCTTCAGGAAGACAAAACCAAGAGCAGAAAAACAAGATTCTCTCTGTGCAATACAATAGCTGATGCAGTATACCGCATCCTCCCCACACCCTTCCCCTAAAAGTCCTGCCTCTCAAGCACAAGTGAGATGAATAGAAATCTAGCCTGGAAGGACATTTTGAAAGGTTGATGCTGGAATTTAGAAGCATTTCTGTTAATGCTTGGGTCAAGGAGGTAATACTTCAGCTGAGAAGTCACATAGCTGAGATGGGGACTTGAACCTGGTGCTAACTAAATACCAAAATGACTACATCATATTCTTCTTCAGCTTACCCTACTTCCTAAGATTCTTCTAAGGACAAAACCACCTGTAATTATTTGGAGAAAGGGTGGAATAACAATGAAATGCATGAAAGCACACATTTGGAGAGGGTTGTTCAAGCTGTTTTTGTGGTGGGTTTCAGTATATGTCATTTACAATTATTATTATGTGCCCTGAGCTAAAGATTGAGATGAGGAGAAATAAAACAAGGAGTTAAATACTTGCTAATTGAGGTAATTCTTGGCAAAAATAAAATGTGGAGGGGGTGGGGCAGGGGAAGACAGGATGTAAATAACTAACCATGTATTTTCTCTTTGAGTCTGATAGACTACCAGTTCCTTTGGATGAGTTTACAAATGATCCCTCTTATTTTACATTTAGCAAATACAATGGTTAGTATTCTGAGCATGCCCAGTAGAAGTACTCTGGGACCAGCAAACTGCGAACAAACCTGTTTGCACTGTACAGCCAGCACAGATAAGCTCTAATTGTTATGCAACTCCTTAGCATAAGCTCCTGGCATGGCTCATATGATTCTCTTGAACTAAGTCTGTCCAAAATAGCAACAAGAAAGCATGTAACTAAAGACGCAGCAGGGGTGTAGGAATTCTCACAGGCCTTGGATGTTCTAAAGATTGAGCAGCTCCTTATTGCTTATTCCAAAAATGCTTAGCATAATGTATTTTCTCCGGAGCTTCTTCAAGGTAAGAAGTTTTAAAACTTTTTTTTCTAGATGGTTTCAAGGTAAAATCTTGATTGCTAGAGCTTGATACTGTGAGGCTATAGACATGAAGACACTCCAGATTTAAGTTCCTAGTTGTTAAGTTAACAAAAGTGTCACATGCTTTTTGAGGGGTTTGCATTTTATGATTTTTTTCATAAATATTTAAAAATAATATTTGTAGTTGAGAGAGTAACCATGGAAAATAACTGGCAGAATATTTTGATTAGTTCAAGGGGTTCAGTGTGCAAGTGATGTGATGTTTTACTTTTATGTATATCCTACGTGTCTTTCTTGTCTTTTAAGCAAGTATAACTAAACTTGAAAACAAAGTTAGGCACACATTTGTAAACACCTCTGAGATGCAAGGAATTTTGTGTTCAGGTGATAGTGTATTGCTGAATTTCATGAACTGGGTCACATATTGTATCTATCTTACACTTCATAATTACTAAAGGGAAATAGAACATTTCAACGTTAGCTCTGAAAGTGGTGTTAGTCAAGTGTATCCTGTTTTATGGTTCCAGGGAAGTACTGCGGTTTATGCTAGCTGTTGGCATATTCCACTGACTTGTCCTCTACTGCTAGTTTGCAATTTTCAGCCTGATCCTATAGAGCAAATCCCATTGGATTCAAGAGAATTTACTTTACAGCTTAGGGGGCAGCCTTAGTCATTGTTATGGAATTTCATTTTCTTATTAAGGAATCTACAAAAAATGTCATGTCAACTGCTTTGAAAAATGCAGAAAATACCATTGGACAAAAACATGCAATTTCCATTATGACTGGAACTAAAACTAACAGAAGAGGCTGTTCAGATTTGCTGGCAGTTCTCAAGGGGGTTTAAGAGAATTAAGCCCTGTAATATCCATCTACTTTTAAGTTAGAGTTAAGGCATTTCTGCAACCGTATCTATCTTTGTCATCATTTCTACTGAGATGTTTTCATGGATAGAAAGCATTGATCTTTAGCAGGCATCAGCCAGGAGACTAGGAGCACATTCCAAATCTCTTTATATACAGTAGATTAGAATATTTGATTACTCCATACTTAATGCAACTCATTTCATGAATTTTATTTGGATTCATTGCAAGTAGTATGTTGTCCTTTAGGCAAATTTAGGAGGCAGCATATTTAGGTTTTTTTTAAACCAGGAAAGGGAATTGTGTGTTTTTAACATCATCATGATTTTTATAGTTTCCATTTAAAATACCTTAGCAGTTCATATATCAATGTTACGTATGAAACATTCTTTTTGAAAATTAGTCAAGTGTAGAGTTTTATACTACACTGATTTCTAACCTTAAATAAAACCATTTTAGCAAAGAAGGGAGAATTATGTATTATGTCTTCTATATTTCAGTGTTCCAAAAGTTCAGAACAGTTGGATAAAGCAAAACTAAGAGAGTTCTATTTATCTGTAGTTTCAATCTTCAGAAAGGATATTAAATTATTATTTTGCAACAGAGTCCACTTTTTCCTTCTAGGTCTTTGACAGTAGTATGATAGACAGAAATTTACTTAGTACAGTTTTCCAATGATTTTGTGTTCATTGACAGGGAAAACTAGCAGCACATTTCAAATTCTGCATTTTATGCAGTTGTAAAAAGCACATTTTTCCTCTCCTTTAACAAGTGGCAGTGTTATCCCCAAAGCATATAACCTGGCATTTGTATTTTTAAGAGAACCCAGTTAATCTAAACTAAATTATAGTATAATATGCTGAACTGATTGTGCATCAGTGCACAAAGTTTCTGTTATCTTCATTCCTGAATAGGAAATGGTTTATGCATTGAATGTACATATCCAGTGCAATGTATAATAAATATAAACTCATTTTATATTCTTTATATGATACCTCGAACAGAAGGTATGCATGGTATTTCTCATTTAAAATCTTATTTCCCAACTTTATTTAGAAGGAAAATATTTTTCTAAAAATAGGTTTAGAAAGTAGTTTATCAATTCACTTCCTTCTACATAAATGTATCCTTTAATTTATCCTAAAAAGCAAAACAAACACACAAAAAACTTGGACTAGTATTAACATAAAATTCTCATTGCTCCTTCAGTTGACAGTTTATAAACTATAATGTCATCTCTTGGTCTTCCTCCAAGACTGAACTATTATTATTTTTACAGGCAAAACTCCTGTGTTATTAGAACAGTCTTGTGTCATCTGAATGCAGATTACTCCCAGCGCTGATCTGACATGCTGGACTGGGAATGACACCAGAATGTCTTCATACCTCTCTGTCCCTCCTCACACAAGTGAGGACTTACTAAGTTTAATAACACACAATTACATACATCAGGAGTATGATGAGTCTCTTGCAACTGTATTACAGAGTGAAGTTTTTTTTCCTCTGCAGGGCTGACATATCGCTGCCATTGCTAAAAAACATTTCTCTTTCAAACCGTTATGACTGTATCTGTGGGGAGGGGGGATGAGTTGTATAAATGTATGAATAGTCTTTAGAAAATGCTTTTTGCTCCTACTAGTCTTCTGAAAAATGTCCTTAGATAAATCTGTTAGGTCTGGTTACCATAGTAATGTTGCTCAGGATACCCATATAGAGTAGTTTTATCCCATGGAAGGGGGCAGAGTAATTATTCTTGGGTTGGCTTCTTTTCAATCAGTTTAAGAGAAAAGCTGAGGCTTTGTTCTGTTTTCACTGTGTACAAAGAAATGATTTGTGCTACAACATTTGCTTACTTCTCTCTGCATTGAATAAAATGGGAACTTTAAAACGCTGCAACTCTAAAATAACCTTTTCAATAATTCACCAAAAGAAAAGCATCAATGAATACTTGCAAGTTTGGAATACTTCCACCACCAAAATTACAAAGATTAAAAATTGTATGGGCAAAAGGAGTGTAGATAGAAAAGTCATTCACAGTCTTCCTAGTCATTCAACAACTTTTGTAGTTCAGGTTTTCCATAAAGTGTCATTGGAATGTGGAAGAAGTTTACATCCCACTGAGTAAGTTCTCCATAACTTTAAAATAATGTTGGCTTAATGCTGAATAAATAAAATTAGGAGGATTTTGATTTTTGATCGTTTCTTAATATAACAACGAGAGCTGTAAACTTGTCTGTAGCAAACTTTTGCTTTAGCTTTATAATGATGTCAACCCTCAATCTTTCAGTACATAAATCTTCTTCCACATTAGATTATGAATAAGTAACTGATTAGCTAGTTTCTTTGAATAGGGATGGACAAAAGAATCTTAATATTCTTAAGAACTGGGGATGTTTTTATGATGTATTTAAATAACTTCCAGACTTTAGAGCACTTTCTAAGCAAGGCAGTTGCAGTGGTTATGGTGCTGGACAAAGATGGGGGAAACCTACAGTATGTTCTAGTCTATCCTCAGCATGGAAGGTCACCAGGTGACTTTGAGCCAGTCTTTCTCTCCTAGAGCAACCTTCTCACAGAGTTGTTGTAGGAGAAACCGAAGAAACAGTGCTGTATATATATCACCTTGAACTCTTGGAGAAATGGCAATATATACTGTACATCTTTCAGAAGTGGCCAGCTGCAGCTATGACAGGCCTTGCCATTGATCATGCTGCCTGGATCTGAGGGCACCGGATCAGCTTTAGTTGAACTAGGAGGATCAGCCTGAAACATTAGGTGGGCTCAGAAGGCTGGCATATTACTAATAACATGCTGGGTCATGAGAAAGGATGTTCTTGACATGCTAGGCTGTCCCTGCCACTGCCATTGATTGATTGATGGATTGGCTATACGGTGGTAGACCAGAAGTGCCATGTAGTGAGTCTACACATTCTCTGCACTTGTCCTTGACTAACATCACGTTTCCCTATCCACAGTGGCTTGATTTATGCATCACATTAAGCCATGATGTGCTTTTGACTTATTGTGATGTGTGATTTGTAAATTAGAGTTTATGGCATAACACTGTGTGACTATACTTAAATAAACCTTAGACTAATGAGAGAATTCAGAGAAGTTACTGTCTTCTTTGTGATAGGTTTGTTGTTGTTTATTTGTTCAGTCGCTTCCGACTCTTCGTGACTTCATGGACCAGCACACACCAGAGCTTCCTGTCGGTCGTCAACACCCCCAGCTTCCCCAAGGACGAGTCCGTCACCTCTAGAATATCATCCATCCACCTTGCCCTTGGTCAGCCCCTCTTCCTTTTGCCCTCCACTCTCCCTAGCATCAGCATCTTCTCCAGGGTGTCCTGTCTTCTCATTATGTGGCCAAAGTATTTCAGTTTTGCCTTTAATATCATTCCCTCAAGTGAGCAGTCTGGCTTTATTTCCTGGAGGATGGACTGGTTTGATCTTCTTGCAGTCCAAGGCACTCTCAGAATTTTCCTCCAACACCACAGTTCCAAAGCATCTATCTTCCTTCTCTCAGCCTTCCTTATGGTCCAGCTTGCACAGCCATACTGTATGTTACTACTGGGAATACCATTGCTTTAATTATGTGGACCTTTGTTGTCAGTGTGATGTCTCTGCTCTTAACTATTTACAACTATTAACTATTTACAATTATTGTGATAGGTACACTTTTGTAATAAACAAATATATAACTTAAGAGTAGTGCTATGTTTACAAGAAACAAGTGCCTCTGTGTCCAGGGATGCACAACTTCCATTGGCCTGCATTAGGCTTTGCATAGTCTGTTGAGGAACATAGTCCAAAATGAGTGGGTCCAAGGCCCATTTGCAAGAATGGGAATTGTGTGAGTGAAACAGGTGCTTAGGTCCCCTCCCCCCATCCATTTTGCAAGCAAAACCAAGATCCTCGCCCCCACCTATTTTGGGGTGTTCTGGGGCAACAAATGGGAGTCTGATGCCTGGACATTTTATATCCCTGCTGTAGTCCCTGGGTCCCCAGTGTGGTCTTGTGGGCAAGAACATGTGCTCAAGGACAGCTTTAATCTCAGTTTGCTTTTATTTTATTTTATTTTATTTTTTAGATTCTTTTAATTAAAATTTAACCTAGTGTGCTGTAAAACACTAGCACCAAGCTTTATTTCCAATAAGTGCCGGATCCTGCATATACCCTAAAGGCATTTTAGGGTAAATGATAAATATAAATGTTAGGCGTTGCAACCCAATGTTTTATTTTGAAGTGTGCCTACCTGGTAAATAACTGTTTTGTGACTATGTCCACCATGGCAGCCATATAACTAATTCTCAGTATTCTGAATCTGCTCAGAAAGGCTGGGGACCCCAACTTGAGTCCATGAATTGAATGGTAAATACTATCTATGCAGTTTTCAACTCTGACTCTGAATCTATTTAGTGTTCAATGTTAAATTTGACAAGCAAGTCTCAACTTATGTGAAGACAAACAGGATAGAGTGCTTGTGAAGTTTGAAATGCAACTTGGAAATATACAAAAAAAAAGATGGTTATCTTGGGAGAAAGAAGAAGCAAAGATAGCTCATTAGATCAGTGAGGTAAAATTCAAATACCAGAGTTTGACAATGCCATTATTAAAACCAAACAAAGTGTTGTAAAATGATTTTCTGAATTTCATTATTGTTGTGCTACTCCTTGGAAGACCATTAGGATTAATAGGTTAAGCAATATATAATTGCTGTAATCAGTGTAATGGAGGAGAGACTTCACTGAGGTCCTCTTGCCTTTGGAACTCACATAATTGGTGCTTAGAACCAAGAGAGTAGACAGGCTGTGTTTGCCAATTTTGTTCCCCCCTCAAAAGCAATGGTGATACTCAAATTAATAGTAGTACATAGGGACAGGAACTGGTTAGCAAAAATGTTCTTTACTTCAGTTTCTGAAATGGTGAACTAACTCCAGAAACAAATTTGGTGCCTATTAATAACCAGGAAATATAACACTTACCAAATGCTAATATACGTTTGCCAGAGGAGCATCTGGAAATATATACTGTTTTTTTGAAGGGACATGAAGAACTGGCTTATCTCCCAGGCATTTAGTGGGAGTGAGTGAAACCCCCTTGGATTTTTTTCCCCATTCCAATCTGGTTTCTGTCATCTTGCTATCTTTTATTCCTTATTTCTGATTGTATTTTTAAAAAATGTTTTTACTTGTGAGCTGCCCAGAGTTGTTGGGAGTCAGGTGGCATACAAACTGAATAATAAAAATAAAATAAATAAATGTCAGTTATTCTGTAGACTTGCTTCTAGAGCCAGTTTCAGTTGTCTCTGAGATACCAAAGGAACCTACCAGAGACTAATCAACCATCCTTTGTTATATTTGTTTCAGTAAATCTGTGATTTGTGAAGTGATTAAAATGTTCCAACATTCTACCAATCTTTTGTCGTGGCACATCTCAGTGTTTATTTTGCCTTTGCAAGCATATTCAGTACATCTGAGGGCATATTGCTCTCCAGTTCTTTTGGACTTCTGTGTCTATCAGCCCAATTCCAGCATGGTCAGTAGCAAAAGACTTTGGGAGTTGTGGTTCATGACCTCTGGACTTTGCCTATAAGTTCAAAAGATGTTCCTCCTGGTTTCCTTTTCCAAAGGAAAAGCTAATATGTCAAAAGACAATTAGAACCCGAAGTAAAGATATGTAAATCACGTGGAAGTCCTGGATGTTATTTGGGTAATAAAAAGGCAGTTCAAATGAGTGCTCATATCAGATAATTTGCAAAGGGTTGCACTGATGATCTAAATAATTTAAGCCTTACTCATTGGTTGCTGCTCTTAGAAACCATATAATAATGATGAGAAGATGGCAATGGACTCTTTTTCCTTTGTGATGTGCAGACTATTAAATCCAGAATCAACAAAGAATGTTGTAGTAAATTAAAAATTAATGAATTTAGAAAATTCTGATTAGAGTTATTCATGGCAGATCCATAATAAACTGGATAC
Source organism: Candoia aspera (assembly GCF_035149785.1). Taxonomy (NCBI): domain Eukaryota; kingdom Metazoa; phylum Chordata; class Lepidosauria; order Squamata; family Candoiidae; genus Candoia; species Candoia aspera. Next base: position 45,311,642 of record NC_086158.1, on the reverse strand, counting down.
TAGTGCAGATTAGTTATATGTATGTGTGTGTATCTCCAAACCAGTCCCTGTCTTCTTAGTTGTAAATATACCTTCTGCTAATTCCCACTAAGCATCTCCTGGCTGTTTTAATAGGCTGAATCCCTGGCAGAAATAGCTTCTGATGGTGGTGTCGTCATGTCTGATTTTCATTTCCCCCAGCCATTATTATGTTGTAGATTTACTACTAACAGGACAGATAACATTTCTGATTGCAAATTATAGGAATTGTGCCTATCTATATCATTTTAACAAACTGAAACAGATGTTGAGGAACAGCATTATTCTCAGTCTGCTGGAAATGCTTTGAATTACATTCTTCAAAGGCTGTATTTTGGAGTAGATGGTTGAACATGAATGGAAGATCCACTAGCCAGCCATGAAGTCTGCTTAAAGCATGAATTATTATTATGCTCTAGCTAGTTCAGAGGGTCCAGAGAGGTTCACTTCTTAACATGCTTGTTCCTTTTCTGAGCCTACAGAATCTTATTAGCTTTCAAATTGTTTGGACAAAACCAAACACTCTGAAGTAACGGCATATACCAGATGTTCATTTTCTTGAGTAATTGAAATCACAGTTGTATACTATGTTAGCTGTTCAACAGCTGCAATCTTATCTAAACAATAATATGATGTGTAGTTGAGGTTGATATTTGTACTTGTACAAGCAAAACCATGCCTCATCATGCACAAAACCTTTGAAGACTGAAGAGTTTCCCAAGATGATTCTAACATTTGGGCCTGATTTATTTACAGCAACATCTTTCAGTCAACAGCTCATTCTGCCTACAGCAGAAACAGACATCTTAAAAACTGACCTTGTCCGATGGGACTGGGTGTGGATGGAATGTGCTGGGCCGAGTATGCACACTTCACGCATCCAGAGTCGTACCTCACAAGAATGGATTTGTTATTTATAGCATTCTACATCCTGAAAAGAACTAGCCCTTAAACAAAAACAAAATATTTCTAGATAATGAATTTCATAATAAACATAGAGGGATGCTGGCAAAAGAGAAGGGCAAGTGATTAAATAGAGTATCTGGTGTACCTCTGGATGAAACCATGCCAGAAATAGCGCTAACTGTAAGTGGTGCTAACTGTCAAGTACAGTGCAGAGGAAACTAACACCTGCCAACATATGAATGGCTCTTTAGCAGTTCAATCCCATTAAATGTCAAATGAATATTAATCTTCCCCTTTTGTGGAATTACATTATGCAACTATGTAACCAATGGTTGCATGTGACCTATCAGGCCGTGAGAATTTAGAGAATTTGATCTCCTGACAATATTAAATGGCTGATGTGAGGCTTTGATGTGAATAGCTGCCTTTGTAAACAAGCCAGATCTCCTTTGCAGCAGGGTCTGTGCATTTGGTGCAGAGAAGGGGGCCACCTTATGGATCATTTCTGGGTTTGTGAGTCCCAAGGGCTTATTTTCCCTGTATTATTAAGAGGAAACTGAAAGGTGGAGAGGTTTTCAGAAAACTGGTTTGACATGGGTGTGTCACATAGGAGACCATATCAAGCATAAATTATTTGAAAGAATTGTTTGGACTGGCCCTCAAAAAAAACAAATGTGTTCCCTGTAATTAGGAATGGGTTTCTGAGAAGAAGTGCCATGGTTTGCCTTGTTTGACTAACAATATCATAGCACAAGCGTTTCTGATTCCAATTTTCAGCATTTATTATTTCCCAAGTATCCATTTCATTAATACTCCCAAATGTAATATTGTCTAAACATCTGCTAATTCTGGATCCTGCGTACAAATGCAGCATTTCTTAACAATCTCTTTTCCTTCTCTCTTAACTCCCTGACTTCCCCATGTTGAGTATGTACAGTTTCTTCAGACCAGCTAGAGGATAAGGGTGGTACTGGGAGGACTTGGGGCCAGGAGCCAGGTGTCTTACTTCTAGACCTGTGTGCCTGAGGGCTGTCTGAGTGGCCAGATTGAAAATATGGCTGAGTTCCTTTTGACAGGCTCAATTTGGGTACAAACAGCAGCTACTTTGCAAAAGTCATCTCTGCACAGTTATTGCATGTATACTTGGAGAACTTATCTTCTTTGACTAATGACCTCACTTCCAGTACTGAGGCCTAAATTCTTATTAGTAATAATAATAATAATAGTAACATATTTAATGCCATACTTGCCATACTTATAAATCAGTTACATTTATTTATTTATTAGATTTTATAACACCTCAGTCATAAATGACTCTAAATAGGCTAGTCCAAGAATATTTATTTATTCATTCATTCAATTTATATGGCCACCCATCTTGCAGAAGTAACTCTTATACATATATTATTATACATAACAAAAATTGACAATCTAAAAAATAGTCTAATAGAGTACAAGATTAATAATGTACAATACTGTAATTGGGACGCGGTGGTGCTGCGGGTTAAACCGCTGAGCTGCCGATCGGAAGGTCGGCGGTTCGAAACCGCGCGGCGGGGTGAGCTCCCGTTGCTAGTCCCAGCTCCTGCTCACCTAGCAGTTCGAAAACATGCCAATGTGAGTAGATCAATAGGTACCGCTTTGGCGGGAAGGTAACGGCGTTCCGTGTCGTCATGCTGGCCACATGACCCGGAAGTGTCTACGGACAACGCCGGCTCTAAGGCTTAGAAACGGAGATGAGCACCGCCCCCTAGAGTCGGACACGACTGGACTTTACGTCAAGGGAAACCTTTACCTTTACTTTACTACAATACTGTAATCATCCAGCCTCATTGAGATAAAATAAGATGTGTCAACTAAGAAGCCCTAAAATTGATCTGCTATTACCTGTGAGATGGACTTCCTCTGGTCTAGAAGGCTGGAGACAGTTTGATATCATTTAATCAGATAAAGTCATTTATTTAACGCTACATGTAGGTTCTATTAGGCTACATGTGAGGTTACTGTCAAATAACTATGGTTATTAATTTACTAACCTTTTCCCAGTTTTTTACTTTGTTGATTAATAATCTGATGAATGGTGGAACTTTTCCATTAATCTCTGTGCCACTTTTTGAAACTTTAGGAGTGTTTGTACACTAAATTTATAGAAAACCTTGTTAGAAGGTCAGGAGCAGGCCAGTATAGTTGGACAGATTTGGATTTCTTTCAGTTTCTCACTTTTTCCTATTTTAAATTCCGTACCAGTGTCTGTATTTTTTAACTCTGCATAAAAGTGTATATGCATTTGTGTGCATATTTTCCTAAGAAGTACATTGGTGCAGAATTTTCCCTAATTTGTGCATTTTGCAACATCAGCAGGTAGTAGTTCTCATCTGACTTTGTCTGAGCACAGAAGTTAGGTCTGATCAGTATTTGAATGTGAGACCTCCAGGGAATCCTGAGGCTATAGGCTAGACTGGGAAGTAACAAATATCTTAGAAGGTAAAAGTAGACTACTTTGATGATGTTGCTAAGAAAACTGCTTGTGGACATGTCCAGGGAGCCACCAGGAGATGAGCTGTACTTGAAGGAGATTTTCCCTGTGCATTTTGCAAGCAGTTTTATTTAATCTGTTCTATATCTTTAAAATAAAATAATGCATTTTGCGCATACTTTCCCTTAATAGACATGTATTACTATGAATACTATGTTTGAAAAATGACAAAATGCCAGTTGAAAATGTCTTTATTCCACTGATTATAGAAAAGTAGGTTCTTATCAAAATGCAAATGGAATCAAAAATTTCCACCATTCCCACATTTGATTTTTTTTCTATTAAAGAATGACTGGATATATCTCATTTTCACTAGATTAGTTTCCTGAGTTCAGAGCGGTTGAACTGAATTATAATGCTCTGTACTTCCAAGAAGTAAATAAAATATATGCTAAAGTGTTGTTTGATCAAATAGCATGAATAAGAAAATGCTCTTTAGTTACCCATACAGCCTGACATTGCAGGCATAATAGTTTCTTGATATGCAAAGCTGACGTACCAGATGAAGCTGAATGAATGTACAAATATCCAAGGCTGAGCACCTAATGGCCACTAGATTGTGATACTGCATTGATAATACTGAGAAGAGGAAGATTTTATTGGTATATTAATAGTATCTAGGTAGAGCAGTCTTCTGGTCCCAGATGTTTTGGGACACTTTTTTTCCTAGCTGGACAGAGAACAACTGGGGCAAAAAGATTCTGTATGTCTAGAGAAATTTAGACATATGTATATCTGCCAACAGAAGATAAAAATTCATGCATTTAATGAAATGGATTTTAGTTCCCAAAGGCTTATGCCATAATAAATGTATTAGTCTTTAAAAAGCTAGAGGGGTCTGTGTTATTTTTGTTGCAGTAGCTGTATGTTATGTTGATTTATTCTTTCATAGCTTGTCTGCACTTGTTTCTGAAGAGGTGTGTTAGTAAACTATTCATACATTGCCTTTCAAAAAGATCATAATGACAACAGTATGAACTGTTGTCTATCTAACAGTGATTCTTTTGCTGGTTATTAAATCATTACAGCTTAGGGATCTTCCTAAATGGAGGTGCAATTCCAACAAGGGGACAGGGTGAGGGCCTTCTTGATGAGATGATGTTGCAGCTGGGTACCATTATAAGACTTCTTGTTCTGCGAGAGTGAGGAAATCCCATTCCAAGCAGTGGATGCCACTGTAGAAGTGGCAGGGTGTTGGTACCCATTGTTCCATTGAATGGGTCTGAGTAGATGCCTGCCCAATACCTGAGCCCTGATTGGCTGCCAGTTGTATATGCTGTGCTCTTAACCAAGAGAAGCTATTGCTAATTGGTTGTCAGTTCTCTGCAAGAAACATAGACTTGCAAACATAAAATATGTCTATGCACAATGTCCCAACATCTGGATCAATTCTAGCTGGATTTAAAGAGCAATCAAAAGTTCAGCAATAGAACCACTGATTGTCTGAAAGAAGCTTTAAACACATCTAGCAGTATTTATTAGTGCACAGTTATTATTCACAGAAAATTATAGAAGTTTTCTTATAATATATACTGCTTAGCAATTCAAAATTACTATCCATGACGTGTATATGCTGAATGCAATCCATGTTCAATACTCCTGGATTCTATATCCTCTTAATAAGATGGAATTTACTATCTATCAACTTCTGATCAGAAAGAATTTAAATATAATCACTAATCTTTTTCAGGTTCACAATAATGTATATTCAAAAGACATGTCTAAATTTTCACTCAGAGGTAAAAAATGGCATGCATTATGCAGAAACCAGAAAACTAATGCTATTACTGGTATCATGCTGGGAAACATTTTACTTTCCAGCTAAGTAGCAAGCACAAGATATAGTATATAGCAAATCAAAAATAATTTCCTCAGCATCTATAGCAACTGCACTATCAATCACACACTAATTAGAATGGTATGCACTAGTGTTGGCCCGTGTTAGTTATTGAACAATATGCAGAAATGACATATTCCCTGGTCTATTTCATTATCCATTGCCTACAACATTTCTGCTATCAAAGGCTTGTGTGCTTCAGCAGATAGGACAGCAGCAACACATACTTGTCATCATATTGTCAGCATTTCTTCAGATAATTTACATATCACTCTTTTGCTGGAGCCAGATATAATGGTGGCTGTTTCAGTCACCACCAGCAGCAAGTGTTAAAGACTAACATAGATGAGGAACCTGTAGCTCTACAGATGTTGTTGGATTACAACATTCTAAACATTACAGTGCTGGCTGGGACTAATGGATTCTGTAACCCAACAGCATTTAGAAGGCCAGGGCTTACCCATCCCTAGCCTAGTGGGTGGTGTAGGCCAGCACTTGGAGAGCTTAGAGCAAGCAGAAGAACAAAATGTGCACAATGATCCCATATTGATAGTGCTCCGAATGCTACACAGATAGAATGTGCTTGGCTTGTGTCTATGTGAAATGCATGCTTTATATGGCATCAACAAGAACAAAGAGGAGAACAAACTATAACAAGAAGAGTTCAGGGAATGATAAAGAATGGTATGCAGCTTCCTAGATTTGTGGGAAAGAACAATATAGCAGAAATATGAGGTATGAGTTGGAAGATAGTGGTTTATCTCAGGGATAATGGGTAACTCGGGGATTCCTTGTCAACAATAGGGCTGGATAAAAAAGGGATAGTCAGCAAAATTGGAATATGGAACTTTTTCTCCATGAAATTACACACTCACCATATGATGTGACTGAGTAACAGAACCCTACAGGTAACATGTGCAAAATAGGCATTGCTGCCCTGTCAATGCACAGCTTCCAGTGCTCTGATGTTAACTGACTAGAAATCAATGGACTGTATTCATGGCAAAGTGCCTGAGTGATCTGTTTAATTCCTGTTCTGCAACTTAAACTAAGTCCTCTGTGTATTGGAATTAATAATAATTCATAAGGGAAAATGGATTTGAGGCTTATTCTGTTTGGCCATAATTTAATCATCAACGGTGGATGCTAGAGGAAAGGCAGATGGGTAGAGCCATCCTTTAAAGCCTCTATTAGTTTGGCTATGATATCTCATAGCATGGAACCAGTTACATTTCCCTGACATGGGTGTAAACGTGTTTTGCACATCTTTTGAATCTAAGTGACTTGTCAGGAACGTAGTTTCAGTTGATTTGCTTTGATACAAGTAACTGCATATCAGGGCAAAGCTTTGCTGTTTAACAAGCTGGGAGTAGCTTGTAGAAAAAAATCTTGGTGTGGCTTAAAAGCATCAAAGGTTTGTTTTATGGGGAAGTTTTTCAGAAGTGTGTGTGTTCCTTTCTGGATTTACTTCTTTTGATAAAAAATAATACACCCTATATGAATCAGTTATTTCACAATCACTCTCAAAATACATCAAGTTCTATGCTTCCTTTGGGATGAAAATAGAGAGAAAGAACATAAGCAAGGTTTTCAAATCTTACTTGGATAAATTCCAATCTGATAAAGAAATAATTTCACTACTAAGCCATAAGACTTATCAAGGGATTTGGAATATCCAGTAGTAATGTGCAAGATAACCATCAGAGTACTAATACAAATTTCAAAATGTGAACAAAACACAAAATGAAAGGAAAACATAAAAAATATGGTTATACCTTATCTTCAGAATGATTAATCCAGAGATTTATAAACGAAGTCTACTTCTCAACAAATGTAAAAACTTGATATCTAATATAAAAAAAATACTCTCCCCTGCCTAGGTTTGATTTTTATTTTTTGAGCCATTTTGACTTAAGGCTTTTCCAGATCCACCTATGGAACAAGATGATCCCCTGCCCCATGATGCCATGAAGCCATCACTGACCAAGTGGAGCTGTGGCATAATATTAAACAGTGTTTTTCAACCTTGGCAACTTTAAGATGTGTGGACTTCATGCTGGCTAGGGAATTCTGGGAGTTGAAGTTGACACATCTTAAAGTTGCCAAGGTTGAAAATCACTGATACAGAAGTAGCACTCCTTTTCCTGCAGCAGTAAATGTCACTATAGAGACATAAACATGTTGCTGCCTTGCATGTATGGATTACACTGCACTGATGCTGGAGTGGACTCCTTGCTTATCTGCCTCCCTGCTGGTGCATGCTTCACTGGCATGCTCACCTGAAAAAGCCCAAATGCTGGATTTGAGGCAAGAAATGGAAGTCTACCACCATACTACCCAGATGAGCCCAGAAACATGGTTAACTCAACACCATAGTAAACCCAGCCAAGAACTAACTCAGCCAAATTTACTTACTGGTGGTTCTGGCAGCACACAGTCAAGTAAACATGATCCAAAATTACCATTTGTGAAATACAGATTCCCCAGCCAATTTCTACAGGAAGTGTCTAGTATCTCCAAAACTGTTACACCAGGATGGCACTGGCAAAGCTTCATGACTTCATCGGCCCCTCCTCCATGGTCCACCCAGGAAGCAGTAGGCATGACCATTGCATTCAGTCTGCATTTGGGGATGTTTTCTGTGGGGCCAGGCCATTGCAGTGAGTTTTGTCATGAAAGGCTTGCTTTTTCAGATGCTCTTTCTCTGCAGCCTTTTTTCTTGGAGGATTAAAATTCAAAAATGCTGATTAGGTTTAAATGTTTACAACATTTTTGTGGGAATGGGTCTTTTTTGAGTTAGTTTGACCCCCTTGAAATTAGTGGATTAGTGGATATACATGTGGGTGTGTGTTGCCATATTCTGAATGTTGATCAAAATCTTTTTTTCGAAGTATTTGAAAGCTACATGCATAAAATCTGCAGTGGATAGGTTGAATGACATCCTCTGAACCTTCCCTCCCTAAAATCTTATGAATGAAGCAGGTGACCACATAATAAGAGGCTTATCTCTAAGCACCCTGGATCTTGCATCTCAGAGGCAAAGCTACTGTCAGTTAAATGTGTATTTACTACACATGCCTGCTGGTGTCACACTGATCTGTATTAATCTTTTCAAATATTAGGCACTAGGAGCAGAATTCGGATGCAGAAGCAGATTCAGTGAACATGAAAGCTCATTTAAAAGTGTTTTTACAGAAATATGAATGTTTGAATTAATTTGCCATTTTAAATTTAGAATGAAAAAATGCTGTTTTGTGCATTGTTTATTGTTTAAAACAAATTATTTTTATAGCTGGCTTACAAAGTGCAGGTGGTAAAGCACCCCCACCCTCCCACATTCTGTTTTTTGTGCATATATCCATACATATATTCAGTTGTGTTTAGATATCTGATTAAAGGAATAATATGTTTACATGTTTTATGCAGTTTGCTAGTCCTAAGGCAGCCAGCAGCAGGAGCCAAGGGTTCTTTCTGGCAGGAAGGGAAGAATGAAGCTCTTCAAGATGGAGGGACTTACATGTTTCTTCGGCTTGCCTCCTCTATAGTGGCAGAAGCACTGCCATTTAGTTGCTAGTCAGCCAACCAGACAGCTGTCCTACATTCTGGGATGGTCCTACTGTATTATTTTGTGGCTGTGGCAAGTTACTCCAGAGAGCTACCAATGCCCCAAATGCCCATCCCAGTCTACTTCTCAAAGTGACTAAGAGTAAGGCCACTACTGGATTCTGGTTAGTCTCCCTCCAGCCATTGTATTCTTCCTGGGAAAGATGGGTTGCAGCCTTTCTGTGATTCTTGATCTCCTGGCCAAGGCAGAAAACAAACTGTATAGTGAAATCTTGTTTTAATGAACTAATTGAGGGAGAGGTGCCCATTACTGATGTACATCTAATAATAAATTGGAGAGTTTGTGATTTGCATTATTTGCCTAATGATATAAGTATGCAAATAATACAAATTATATCAGTTGCATAAATGTACATCATATGTCTAGTGAAATCATCACACAAATGACATTAATCAATACAGGAAACCGATCTATTCCATGCAAAGTCTGACACATTAACATCCACTAAATCAAGGTTTTACTGTATTTGCCCTTGGTTTCCAGTCCAGCTTAGCCATATTTCTGTGTTCAAGAACTTCTCACATTAAAAGGAACAGAAATAGGATGCCAGGCATTTCCCTGTGTAATGTCTGGCAGAAGCTTTCTGAAGTGCTTGCCAGGTCTTGCATGTGGTCCTTATATACCTGGGTTTAATGCTGTTTTGGAGCTGCACTATGCCTGTGCTTAAAAACAGGACTAGCATTGTCTTCAAAAAGAGAAAGTCCTGTGCTACACAAAGTTTGATTTGAACAAGGACAGAGATCTGGGTTCTGCCAGCTATGTGAAATTGGGTTCTGTCTGGTTTTCAGCTGCTTATACTGACATGGGTTTTGCATGACTATATTTTTTATTGTTTTCATTAGTTTTGGGGTGGGTAGCAATACCACTTTCCTACTCTGCAGGTCACTTGGGGCTGCCATTACCAGCAGTGCTATTCACTTGTAACACGAGTGGAGGATTATTGATTGCTCTGTCCTACTTCACCCTGTGCCACCACTCCACACCTCGTAGCCCAATTAACACGCTACAGGCTCAGAGAAGGGGCTCAGGATAAAGTGGGGGAGAGCAACCCTCAATCTCTTTCTTGTGCCTGCGATCTGTCAGGCAATTTTACTGGTGGTTAATAATACTTAACTCCCCTCTGGCATTAATTTGGGCAGCCTCAACCACATATAGCCCACTACGTTTCTATAAGCATTCATGTCTTAAAATTCTCCATCTATATTCTCATTTTAATAATCGTTTTGTCAAGGTAAACAAAGCCATATATTTGTTCATTTTTTTTTCACAATTTATGTATAACTTGCAGTTTCATTCCATTTTCCCTGTAAAATAGACATATCTTAATCTGCCCCTACATTCAGAACCTGTTACCATCCTTCTTTTCTTTAGTAATTCTCTCAATGTTTCACTAAGTCTTTCATTAAAAAATCAATATGTTTAGATTCATTCCTTTACTGTGTGCATGCATAAATAGACTTATGCTTAAAGCATGTATTTGAAACAAACATGCCTTCTTCTAAGCAGACACTTAACGTTCACCATACTCATTCATTTTTTCCAGAAAACTTTATTAAAGCATTTTCAAAATATACATACGAACTAAAAAGATTGAAACAAAGAAGCCTACAAAGAAAAAGAAACAACTAAAAAGGTGTGGAAAAACACAAAACAAACTACTACAAAGTGACTTCTGACTTTCTGTAACAAAGATATACATAAATCAGTATCAACCTCTTACTCCAATTCATATTATAGTAAACATTATTTCTATAAAGCATTTAAATTCTCATTATTACATTCCCTTCTAAAACAAAATTACCCTCTCAATTAAAGAAAAAAAAAATACAAAATCCTTCAAACATAATTTGGAACCTAATATAGTAACAAACGCTACCCTTTTTCACTATAGTTTGCTCCTATCTGCCAACTAAATTCACATTAACCAAAAATATAAGAATTATCCAAACAGCATAAACATTTATCTAAACCCTTAAAAAACTATCCTGATAACTACATTTAAACAATAACCTAGGCATTTACCAAAAAATGTAAGAATTTTTAAAACAGCACAACCATTTATCCAAACCTTTAAAAAACCATCCTGATAAACACATTTAGACAATTATCCCACTTCAGAGTAAACCAGGGCAGTTACATGTCTCAGTAGTATGTTCCGAATTTTCTTCTTGTCAATTTCAAATTCTACAACCTGCTTTAAAAAGCCCAAATATTTGTCCAAAATCTTCCAGCCTCTAGAGTTAAATTCTCTTTCTTTATCATGGTGTGATAGCAACACTGTCTTCTTATCTTCAGCTTTCAACAACTCAATTTTCCTTTGACTATTTAAACATGTCACCAATTCTCATCTTTTTCTTGTACTTGGCTTGTATTTTTGTATTTTTGGAGCTTAGTTAAAAGACCACAATCTGTTTTGACTGCCTTAGTAATCTAACTGTTCTCCAAATTCAGCTTTACTCTACTTTACTCTTAAGGTAGTTTTCAGCCTTATCAGTTTCTCTTGATTCTTGTGACAATTTGGACTCTACAAATTCTGAGAAATGCTCCAAGACTTGAATAACAGCATTTTAGAGATCTTTAAATATCAAATTAATTTCCTCCATATTTCTTAACAGTAAGATAGATTATGGCACCCTCTAGTGCCTCGGGAAGGTAAAGTCATTAACGCTGTAACTGAACACTCTCTCCAGCCTTTTTATCTCTGGTGTGGCCAATCAGGAAAATAAAAAGTAATAACAAACAGCATTCCCATGGGAAAGTGAAAGCAAATAGATCAGAATTCCAATCCGCACATTCAACGAAGAAGAGAAAGTTTTACATTCCTCAAAAATCACTTTAATAAAAAAGCAGTAAAAAAACAAAATTCTTTAAATCTCAATTTAACAAATTATATATAAAAAGCCAAATTACCAAGTTAATAATTTTCAAAAATAATAAGAGTCACCAAGAGCTTCTGCATTTCTTTGTTGCAGAAAGCCCCTCTTTGGTAGAATTCAAACAAAAAAATCTTAGTGCTGTAGAAATGGGGTGGGCAGCATTAAGGTCTGTTTTGGCTTCAGAGCGGCTTGGGAAGAAGATGACAGCTACGTCTTCCAGCTGATCGCTTACCAGTCGATCGCGAAATGCTGTTTTGCGGTCTTCTGGCTGTGACCAGCCACCTGGAGATCATGTGGAGTGATTCCTGGGATTCTCCTTAATCGGGAGAATGCTTCTGGGCTCTAAGGAAGCCTGCCTGAGCCCAAGAAAAAAAGCCACTCTGACAGGTCAGTCTGCAGACAGTTGAAAAAAAAACAGCTCAAGCTGCCATTGTTCCCACGGGAAGTTCCATACTCATTCATTTTTGAGTCTCTGAATGGCCCAGTTACTTTTTCTGAACTTTCTTGTCTCATTCTTACCCATTCATTCATGTTACCTAACAAAATAACTTTTCCCCCAGATCTCATTAATTCAAAATGCTGCACATTTTTCTCAAAATTCACTTCTAATTCTTTCATTACTACTATATTCTCACTTCTTGATGTACCTGCAACAGTGTACAGTATATGATACCATTCATATTTTCTGATATATTTTCTAGACCTTACATTCATAGCTAAACTTGTAATTTCATTTCCATTCATGAATTTATCAACCCCAGTCTATAAGATCAGACCCCCTTCATTCAGATCTATTTTATCCTTCCCCTTCCTCTTATTTTCATAAACACACACTATATCTATTTTTTTCTTCTTCTTGCATTTCATTCATTAATTCATATTCTTTACTATATATTGTTCTTATATTCCAAGTTGTAATCTTCTTACTTTGTTTGTTTCCCAATATTTACAGTATATCCTGCACCAATCCTAATAGGCTCTGGGTAGGTAATAACAAGATAAAACATACAACAGAAAAAAAGAAAAAAATCGTCCACTGTTCTCTAAAAGAGACTGGGTTACTCTAAACAAAGGCCAGGACCTAATTTTATGGCCATTTTTACAGTGGTCGTTAAGCAAATCATAGGTTGCTAAGTGAATTACTGTGGTCATTAACCAAATCCAGCTTCCCCAATGGACGTTTTTTGCCAGAAACCAGAGTCCCCTTTTTTGGGGGAGATGGTTGGTGATAGAAATTTGAAAAATAAATAAATAAATAAATAAAGGTCACAAATCATGATCACATGACCGGAGAATGCTGCAACTGCTAGCTGGCTGCTAAGTGCCTGAATTGTGATTGCATGACCACACGGTGGTGCAATGGTTTGTGATGGCTGTAAGTGCAAGTACAGGTTGTAACTTTAGACTGCCATTAAACAAACAGTTGTTAAGTGATGGGTACCTGTATATTACTTCCTTTTGCCTTTAACGGTCTTAATCTTTAATTCATCAAGTTGCTGTTATAGGGTTGATTCTCCATTCAAACTTTTTTTCTTCCATCTCAAAAATTTCTTCAAGATTCTAGAAACCTTATTTTGTAAATCCGGTAATAAGTCCTTGCCCAGGTCATTTTTCATCTCTTGATTTGTCATATGTACTTCCAATTTCACAACCATCGCTATCTTATACTCCACAATTTCTTCATTTTCCAATATTTCTATATCATTTGGGATTTTTTCTTCCATATCTTTTACATCTTTGGCTTCTTCTTTAAAATCTTCTTTAAGAAGTACGTTAGCAGGTGTAGAAATTATTGCTCTCAGTTTAGTTATAAGTTTCTCTCCCAGTTCTTCAAAGATCCTTTGAAATGCCTCAAGCATCATACCTTTATGTGTCATACTGCAAGTCACTGTTCTTTTTCCTGGCTGGAGCTTTAGTCCCCTCTAGAGTCCCATTTCTGTATTCATAAAATTTCAAGTTTCTTTATTTTTAACTTTCCTCCAGTAATCTCTTTCCTTGTAGACTAAACAATTCATGTTCCCACTAAAATGTTGTTTTATTTTATTTACTCAATTTTTTAAAGCTCCTAGCAAAAGTCCTAATATTCCAGATTCGTCTGGTCCCTTAATTTGTTTAAAACTTTCTTAGGTTGAATTCTTATTTAGTTTTTTGCCATTTATTTTATATTCTTAAATTCTTTAAACTAAGTTAATTCTTCTTCTATTTTGGGATGAAGTTTTACTTACCAGGTAGATTTTCAGACTTGTTTGGAAGACCTCTTTTAACTTTAAAATAATTATATATCCAAAGGTGATTAGAAAGTGAGGTTAGACAAATGTAGTGTCCTTAAAGGCTCCACTGCAGTTGAGAGCTTGATGGCTTCCCTCATCTCCCGGTGCTCAGACCTGTGGGAGAACCACTGCCCTGCAGTCTCCTCACAAGGAGTAGCCATCTGGAACACAAGTGGATGATCTCTCATCCTCTCCTTATCTGGAGAGGCTCCATTGGACTGAGCTTGCTGCCGGCCAGCCGGTAATCACCTCGTCATTGTCTCTGCTCATTTGGAGACATATAAATTGCCATTTTCCTCACCTGGAAATTCCCATTTCCCTTAATTTCTCAGTAAACTCAGTGGCCACATGGAAATGGCAACTGGTTAGAAGTCTCTATGGTGCCATCTTGTTCAATACTTAGCGAAGCTCTGTGTTCTATAGCTCAACCAGGTGAGAGATAGAATTGCCTGCCAAATTGTTCGGAAAATTGCCAAATGCCCTCTGGAAACCATTTGGATTCATTAGATACCTAGAGGAGACCAATCTAATCCTTATGAAGCTCCAGGGTTCCTGTGATCCACAGGCATACTGACATCTGCGCAAGCTATGATCTCTAATCTAAATAGTACTTTGAAAGACAACAGCTTTCATTTCACAAATTAGGTGGTATATGTGGTGCTGACACACTTGGGATATTTTCATTTGTTTATTATTTATGTGAGCCCACTCCCAAATGGCTCTGAGTTTTAAAATATTGTGTTCATATTTAAATTTTTAAACTGCTGGTGGAGGAACTGTCTGAAGAAAAGAGCATATACAATAAGCTAACAAATACATTCTGTTTTGCACAAAATGGATCAGTGTTCAGTCTACAGCCCTTTTTCCCTTAAAAAAATAATAAAAAAATAATTCCCAAACAAGGAAACTGATTGTTAGGAATGCAGAACGATTGACGTGGGCAGGAAAAAGTGATTAGGAATCTTAACTCCTACAGACAGGTATTTGTGTTCCTTAAATAATTTCCAGTTCTTCAGGTATGGCTGAATTTGGGAGACTGGCTTTTTCTTTATCCAGTGAGACAGTCACCTTGCAGCCTTTAATTTACAAAGAAATTATTGGGATGTGGCAGGTGTTATTGAAAGAAGCTGCATGTAGTGAGCCCTCTTCATGCATTTTCAAATCTTAAAAAGGAAGGAAGGCAGGGATGTATCTGCCAACTCCACCTTCTCCACCTGACTTCTCTGCATTAACAGGAAAGCTCTGGAACAGAGCAGTAACTATGGGAAGTCAATTATGGTACTGCATGTGACCAGGAATTCTATGTAGGCAGTGCATACAGTTGCTGTAAGTCTGTGGTTAGCAATCTTTTTGGACTGGTGTGCAAACAGGGAATTTTTGTGGGTGCCCTCATGGTGTGCAGGACCAGTCATAGAAGACCCCTTTACCAGAAGTTAAGCTGGTGAGGTTATTCCCCAACTCCCTCTACAGCCAGAATAGATATGGCAGTCCACTTTCTACTTCTCTCTGTCTCTCTTTTCCCCCTCAGCTGATGGGGACGCTTTGAAAGAAAACACTAGACACCCGTATCTTTATTTTCTGACACTGCCTATGGGGATAATCCAATACCCATTGAATCATGCTGGCAGCTGAGGTTTTGCTTTGCCAGATTCCCATTTTTATATTATTATTATTATTATTATTATTATTATTATTTCAAGTAAAATAATCAGGTCAGGCAGCTAGAGGTATCTGCAGTTCTCATTATTTTTGCAGGCACCAAGTTGTCTACCCCTGCTGCTTTCAGTCTTTCCCATCAGTACAGGTAAAGATGGTGGTATGTATCTCCTATCTCTTCTTCACTGAGAATGGGGAAAAGTTTCATCATCATCATCATCATCATCATCACCATCATCATCTATTCATAAATTCATAGAACCATAGAATACGAAGGGGGCACTTAGACCATCAAGACCAACTCCCTGCTCAGCGCATTCCAGATAGCTGACTGTCTAGTCACTGGTTTCTATTTCCCAAGTGAATAACCTTGATTTATGTTTCCTAAATGCATAATTTTGCATTCATCTCTTTTAAATTTCATTCTGTTTCTTTTTGGCCAGATTGTTTTGAATTTTCTGCCTTATGCTGTGCAGTGTGTGTGTGTGTGTTGGGGGGGCTAGAGATGGTGTTTTACAGTGACTGTAACCCAGTCTTTCTCAACTTATTAACCCTGGAGGAGCCCTTGAAATATTTTTCAGGCCTTGGGAACCCCTGCACATCCAGGCTTAAATAAAGACCGGAAGTTATGAAATTATTATATTCATTTCATGTGTGGGCCTGTATATATGCATTAACAGTGTTCTTAAACTAAAAATAAAGAATGAAACTTATCTCTTTAATGTGAAGTTGCCCAAATTTGAAATAATTTTTTAAATAAATTGTGATATCCCAGAGAACCTGTAGAACCCTAGGGTGCCACGGAACCCTGGTTGAGAAACTCTGCTGTAACCTATATGGTGTCCCTGTGTCTGTTAGCTGTTGTTTGGGCTCCTTTTGAATACAGGACTACTGCTGTTCTGGAATAGTGTTAATCTTGTCTTCAAAAGGAGGCCAGCTTTCACCTGATATCAGCTGATGGTTTGGTACTTCTAAACATGGAATAGCACTAATCCCATGTTAAGTTCTTTTTAAACATGATTTAGAGCTATTCTGAATACTAAACTACTTGATAGTCTGATTACCATCTGATATCAGTTGACAATTGGGTTCCTTCCGAATACACCTATGCAAAACACTTAATGCAAAACAAGAGTGTATTCTGACATATAGCTAAGCTCACTGGTCTAGCCATCTCTTAAAACTCACCTTATCCCTATCCCCTACATTAAGGAGAGTGAATGGTGATTGTTCTTCTATTGGCTGGTGATGTTGGGTACAGCAGAGAGAAACAAAGCTAGAGGAAATAATAAATTCCTGACTTTAACATGCCCTGAATATTGTAACTAAGGACCTCACTATTTGCCAGCATTGTGCCTATGCCAGGATAAAGAGTGGCTGGTGGGAAGAGAAAGAGGAAGAGCCTAACTCAGCAGTATCTGAGTCATTCCTTCACATGTTCACACTTTTTTTAAAATAGTATTTTGTACAAGCTTAACATCTGCATATGTAGTTTATGTTAGGGCTATGATATCTGGGCTGCAAAAATCTAAGTTGTAATGGTTGCCTAATCCCCGAGGCGGGGCGGCTGGAGTTTGCGTTTGATGCGCTCGCGCCTGACTGCGCGTCACCGCTGCCAAAGTCAATTGCTTTTCGGTCCAGACCGTACCTTGGACCGTTGGCCCTGGGCCAGCATCTTGGGGTCGGCGGGAGAGCGCATCAGCTAAAAAGTTTTTCTTGCCTGGTATGAAGTCAAAGCGGCTGAAAAACTCAGCCCAGCGAAGCTGTTTGGGGCTGAGTTTACGACTGGTGCTTAGTGCCTCCAGGTTCTTATGGTCAGTCCAGACTTCAAAAGGGTTTGAAGTCCCTTCCAATAAGTGTCGCCAAGTCTCTAAAGCAGTTTTTACAGCAAAAGCCTCTTTTTCCCAAACATGCCATCGCCTCTCTGTTTCGGTGAACTTGCGGGAGAGGTAAGCACAGGGTTTTAAGGCGCCAGAGTGGTCAGATTGCAGCAGGAGTGCTCCGATTGAGAAATCAGAAGCATCCACTTGTACAACGAATGGTTTGGCAGGGTCTGGATGCTGTAAAATTGGTTCAGTGGTGAAGATTTGTTTGAGCGCTTCGAACGCCTGTTGACAGGTCGGAGTCCATTTAAGGAGCGCTCCTGGGTTTTTTGAATGCCGCATATCCCCCTGCGCTTTAGTTTTCAACAGTTCAGTGAGGGGGAGGGCGATTTCAGCAAAATTTTGGGCAAATGCCCGATAGAAATTGGCGAATCCAAGGAAACTTTGTAATTGTCTCCTGGTACGGGGAGGCTCCCATGCCACAATAGCTTCCACTTTAGCAGGGTCCATTTCAATGCCCTTAGTGGAAATTCTATATCCTAGATAATCAATTTGTGATTGATGGAAGGCACATTTAGACAGTTTAGCATACAACTCAGCTTTTTTCAATTTAGCCAGCACCTGACGCACCAAGTGAATATGTTCTGACATGGTTTCAGTATAAATCAATACATCATCCAAATACACCAGTACTCCCTTAAATAGGTGGTCATGCAAGACCTCATTGATTAGTTGCATAAAAACCCCAGGTGCCCCGGACAAACCAAAGGGTAAGACTTTGTATTGAAAAGCCCCGAGAGGACAGTTAAACGCCGTTTTCCACTCATCCCCTTCCCTTATGCGAATACGAAAATAGGCTTCTCTCAAATCCAGTTTTGAGAAGATTTTGCCTCTGGCCAGATGTGATAACATATCTTTGATCAGGGGCAAAGGATATTTATTTAATATTGAGACCGCATTGAGCCCGCGAAAATCGGTACAAAGCCTCAATGAGCCATCCTTTTTTGGTCTAAAGAGGACAGGAGCCCCTACCGGGGAGTTAGCAGGTTCAATGAAACCCCTAGCCAGGTTTTTGTCAATGAACTCCCTTAGCGTGGCCAGCTCTTTGGGAGACATGGGGTAGATTTTTGGGTGAGGTAACTTTACATTAGGTAAGAACTCAATGGCACAGTCTGTTTTTCGGTGAGGTGGCAAGCGATCTGCTTCCTTTTCCCCAAACACATCAGCTAGATCCTGATATTGACTGGGTAGTCCCTCAAGAGGTTGAAGTGTTTGTACAGTGGTGTGCGCTACCCCTCCACCCTCCATGTCGTCTAGGAGATCCTTTTCGGGTACTTGGTAAAATCCATCTGCAAAGGTGACAGTTCTATGTAGCCAGTTGATAAAAGGATTTTGTTGTATGAACCAGGGCATACCTAAAATAACCAGAGGGCCCCCCACTGGAGCTACAACAAATGGTAGCTTTTCCCGATGGGAACCCATTTGTAAAGCAACCAGTCCTGTGGAATGAGTGGCTGCTTTCCCCCCCGCCATAGTTCCATCCAATTGGGTGAAGATCATAGGTCTTGGCAAAGGGAACGTAGGCAGTTCCAGAGCCGCTACGACATCAGGGTGCATAAGGGAACGGGAGCAGCCCGAGTCAAGCATGGCCCAAACTTCCACAGTTTTGGTTTTTGAGCCTAGTTTAACTTTTACAGTCAGTGTAGGGAAATTCCCACTCACCGAATCGTGGTCACGCCCGGTTTCTTCCACCTGCCCAACGGCGCCCTTCAGGGCAGGTGGTAGCCTTTTCCCGCCGGCTGTTCGAATTGTAATTCCTCTTCCTCTTCCCCGAATGATAGTTCTGGTGGGTCTAGCTCCGCGATGGCAGCTTTCATTTTCCGCGGCAGAGCAGGCGACTTCACCGAAGGTTTCGCCTGCCGTTCCTCTGGACGGCGTCTAGGGCACGAAGTGGCGCGATGCCCTTCTTTTCCACATCTCAGGCATTGACCTTTGGAAAACCGTCGTTCCCTTTCCTCTTCCCAGGATTTTGGTTTAGGGCGGCTGGCAAGTCCAGTTGTACGCGCTCCTCTGGCAATTCGGGATTGTTTAAGTTCTTTAGTATGGGCATAGGTCTGCAGGGCATTCTCCGCGCTGCCCGCTAACTGAATCCATCCGTATAGCGTTTTAGGGTTGTCTTCCTAGCGCCCAATGGAGGATTTCTGGTTCCAGCCCTTGCTTGAACATTTCGATTAAAGTTGGCTCGGACCAATCTTCCACCTTCCCTGATAAGGCTTTAAATTCAAGCGCGTAATTGGCAACGGAGAGGGACCCTTGATAGAGTTTCCTCAGGGCGTTTTTTGCTGTCTCTTGGGCTAAAGGGTCTTCGAAGTGCTGTTTAAGTGCCCACAAAAAGTCATCGAAGTCCTCTAACTCTGTTGCCTCGGTTTGGCACAGTTGCACATACCAATCAGCTGCCCTCCCTCTCAGTTTGTTGGCAATAAAATTGATTTTGCCATGTTCCGAACGAAAGCTTCGGCCCCAATCCTCCATATAATGCTTGGCATTTGTAATAAAGAAGGAGAGTGTAGTGGGATCCCCATCAAACTTCACCCCAAACGGTGGGAAGTTTCTTACCGGCTCAGCTGGCTGTGGCGGCTCCGTAAACGTCAGCGTACGCCGAGCCCCCAGGGGTGGTCGATCTCTGGGCAGTCTTGCCTCTCGCCCCCCCAACTGGCGGGACGCTCGAGTCTTGCTCCTTCCTCTGGGTGGCAGGGTGCTGTGTCTTGGGTAAGCCAGCTGTGACGGCTCTTCCTCCCAATCTTCCTGAGTTGGCTCTGCACCCCTGGGGAGATCCTTTAGGATTGTCACTATCAGATTCATTTTGTCCTCGATTGCTTTTATACGAGCAGGAGTGACCAGCTCTTCCATAGGTTGGTTGGTTACCACCACCCTCGGTGACAAGGGGATTTCGGGCTCCCAGGATAGTTGTGGGGACCCCCTCCCCGTTGCCCTTTCCACTATGGTTTTGTGTTCACTCCTGAGGCTCTCCTGCATGGATAGCAGCAACTCATCTAATTGAACTTCCCGCATCTCTCGATGTGCTGCTCTTTGCGCTCTCGAAGTTAGAACGGGCCGGGTCCTTGTCGAATCCTGCTCTTCCTCGCTCCCTTCACTCACGCGAAGCTGTTGGTCGGTCATCGCTAGCGCTCCCTCTTATCCAACGTTTGGATGGGGCTAGCGGAAGATGATTGAAATGATTCTCAGCTTTATGTAATGGTTGCCTAATCCCAAATACTCAGTCTCACAAGCTCGGGCTTAAAGATAACTGATTTATTAAAGGAATAGTATGCAAATACAGAGAAAGCTGAGAATGAGCAAAAGCGCGCCAAATACAAACTAAAAAGCTTTGCCTGTGAGCTAGTCCCGCCCCAATCACCCGTCAGTGCGCACCCCCTCCCAGGTGCTAGGAACTGTTACACACGCCTGGGAAAGTAAGCTTGAACAGGAGCGCAAACCCAAACATACATTCCAAGGCTCCAAAACAACGGAGGGCGGAGGAATGGAAAAAGCCTGAAGGAGTGAATGAACACGGGAAAGAAGTTGACATGTGAAACGTTACAATGTTAACAGAACATTGAAATGGGAAACATGACAAAGTGGTTGTTAGATGGGAGCAAAAACTCTTAACTCTTTGCTGCCCTCTAGTGATTGACCTCTTTTCCTTTCTTTTGCTCATCTCTACTTGAACATCCATAACCCAAACTAAATACTAGATCTTGCAGATGAATCCAACATGTGCATATTTGGAGGGTGTTTACCCATGCCCAGCTGCATGCTGTAGTACAAGTGGGGTACAAGTGGGTTGTCATAATGAACAAGAACTATTTGTAGCTTTTAAATGCCAGTTGTGTGGAGGTGATGGGAATATGTATAATACAAAGGTGCATTTGTAATAAAATAGATCATCAAAAAACTTTCACATTGTTCTGTATCTGGAATAGCAGTGAGCAAGCCCTACATGCAGTAGAAAGATCCAAAATGAAACTTTCCCCTGCATTTTCAAAAACCTTGATAAATACTCCCAGAAACTATTAAGATTCAGTTTTAAAAATATACTGTGCCAGTGTCTTACAAAGAAAGGGATGCCCCTTTAGCACTGAGGAAGTGTCAGAACCAGGCCAAGAACCACGCTGAGTCAGCGTCTTCCAATTTTAGTTCTTTATTGTTCTTACCATATAGACAGAATCTTGCCAGACTAAAGCTACTCTAACTAACCCAAGCACAAATAACCAGAGAGACTCTAGGGTGGGGCCACCTTGAGTCTCTCTGCTTTCCCACCAACAGCCCCTGGACTACTGAGAGTTCTCTTATCTCCCTGGAATGCGCTCCCTCCTTCCTGTGAGCTAGTGGCAGCACAGAATTCCATCACATCAAGCCCTTCAGTGAAAGGATTGTCTGATTAAAGAAGCTGACATTATTGAACTCAATGAGACTTTGAAATACTGTAAATCTTTCCCATTGTCCTAGTTGAGAAAGCAGATGGAACCATCTGTCATGTGCGCCGTTTCAATGTATTTGATGCATCGTAACGTTTCGCATGTCATTAATTGGATGCGTGTTTCATTTGTCTAGGGAGGATGGGAACGATTATATTTTGGCTTTGCTTTGGAATGTGTTTGTGTTATCTACTGCGCTCAAGGTTACTTTCCCAGGCTAGCAACTCTGACGATTGCTAGCACCTGTGCCGGGCGGGGCTGTTACGAGGGAGGCGGGATACGTTTGAAGCAAGGGTTTAAGTTTGTATTTGGCGCGCTTTTGCTCATTCTCAGCTTTCTCTGTATTTGCTTTTAGTACTCTAATAAATCAGATTTCATTTAGCATCCTCTTGTGAGTCTGAGTATTTGGGGCTGGGGCAATCGTTACATAAAGCTGAGAATCTCAGTTCCTAACTCCGCTGGCCCCTGTCCAAGGAAGACAAGCGTCTAACTTGTGAGGGAGAGAGCCCGCGATGACCGAGCCCGAAATCGTGATGATGGAGGAAGGGGAACCGGACTCGACCGTGAGGCCGTCCGGCCGACCGTCCCAAGGAGGGGAGCTGTCCGCCATCAGAGAGGAGGCGAGCTCCGGGTCGGAGAGCGAAGCCGGGGGGCTGAAAACGGCCCCGGAGACCACCGTGAATTCTCCGGGTGAGCTGCTCACCTGGGATGAGACCCGAGGAGATGCCACAGCAGCGGGGGGCCCCTCCTGGAGGCAGAGATACCCTTTATCCCCCAACGTGGTGCAGGTGCAGCCAACGGAGGGCTCACCCACTCCGGACCGAATCAGAGTGCTGGAGTCGAAAATGGATTCGTTGGAGGCTATTCTGAAACAGCTGAGCTTGGATGTAACCTCGATGCGAGAGCTCCGGGAAGAATCCAGCCAGAGGCATTCAACCCCTTCCTCCCAGGGGCTGACCCCGGAACGGCGACGGGTGGTGCGGAGGCGCGAAGGGGACCAGTCGGTCCAGATGGAAATCGCAGCAGCGCCCGGGCGATCGCCCCGGGGCCCCGTGCCGCTCCGAGTCAGGGAAGCACCAGCCGCTGCAGCCCCGGTGGTGGGGCGCAGCCCGGCGGGAGGCGGTATGCGAGACTTCCCTGTCAAGTTTGATGGGGACCCGACCAAACTCTCGTTCTTCCTGACTAATGCGAAAGCTTATATGGAAGAATGGGGGGGGGCTTTCCAATCGGAGAAGGCAAGAATCATCACCATTGCCACCAAACTGAAGGGGAGGGCGGCAGACTGGTATGTCCAGATGTGCCAGTCGGAAGCGCCTGAACTGGAAAATCTCGAGGAGTTCCTCTGGGCGTTGAAGCAGCATTTCGAGGACCCCTTAGCAAAGGAGAGAGCAAAGCGAGCCCTGAAGGAACTCAAGCAGGGGTTCCGATCAGTGGCCGATTATGCTTTGGAGTTTAAAGCGCTAGCTGGGAAGGTGGATGACTGGTCCCAAGCAACCATTATCGAGCTCTTCAAAGATGGCCTGAATACCGAGGTGCTGCGCTGGTCCCTGGGGAGGGACGACCCATACACGCTGTATGAGTGGATCCTGCTAGCAGGAAGGGCTGAACATGCCCAAGAGGTCTTTGCCCAGCGGAAGACCGTCAAGTCGGGGCGGGAGATGAAGCCCAGCCGCACATCGACCACCGGGGGAAAACCGGGACAGCGACCCTGGGACGAGGAGCGTGAGAAGCGGTATGCCAAAGGATTGTGCCTGAGATGCGGTAAGGAGGGGCATCGAGTGGCAGCATGCCCGAAGGCAAAGGGGGAGGAACGGCCCGGAAAACCGCCGGCGAAGTCCCCTGTGTTGCCGAGGAAACAGAAAGCTGCGGTGGCTGAGACCGAGGGAGACGATGTGATGTTCTACGAAATTGAAGGGGAGACCGAAATCCCGCAACCGGCGGGAAACGCCAGCCACCTGCTCTAAAGGGCGCCGCTGGGCAGGTGGTAGAAGACGGGCGCGAGCCTCCAGCGGTGAGTGGCACTTACCGCATACTCATGGTGAAATTGAAATTGGGTTCACAAGTCAAGACGGTGGAAGTATGGGCCATGATTGATTCGGGGTGTTCCCGGTGTCTGATGCACCCCGACGTGGTGGCGGCTTTGGAGCTCCCCACTTTTCCCCTACAAAGACCCATCGCATTTACTCAATTGGATGGGTCCATGGCAGGGGGCAAACCGGTCACCCACTTTACAGGGCGGGTAGCCTTGCAACTGGGCAGTCACCAGGAAGGGTTGTCTTTTGTCGTGGCTCCCGTAGGGGGCCCATTGGTGGTGTTGGGGGTACCATGGTTGGTGCAGCAAAACCCTCAAATAAACTGGGTCTACCGGACCATCACATTTAGGGATGGGTTTTATCAAGCGGCAGAGGGGAAGGGTGCCCCAGAGGAGATGGTGGGGGTTGCGGCAGCTGCGACTCCGCCTTACCCGGCCTCTCCTCTGGAGGGCTTGCCGGCCGAGTACAGGATGTTTGCTGATGTATTCGGTGAAAAGGAAGCTGACCAGTTGCCCCCCCATCGAAAGACGGACTGTGCCATAGAACTGCTGCCCAACACTCAATTGCCTAAACCAAAAATTTATTCCATGACGCAAAAGGAACTGACTTTGTTGAGGGAATTTGTGGACAAAAATTTGGCGCGCGGATTCATTGAGCCGGCGAATTCACCCGTGGGGGCGCCGGTTCTTTTCCGCCCAAAAAAGGATGGGACATTGAGACTTTGTACGGATTTCCGCGGATTAAATGCCGTCTCAATTTCCAACAAATATCCCTTGCCATTGATAAAGGACATGTTGTCACATCTGGGCAAAGGCAAGATTTTCTCTAAACTGGATTTAAGAGAAGCCTACTATCGTGTACGAATCAAGGAGGGTGATGAGTGGAAAACTGCATTCAATTGCCCGTTGGGAGCCTTCCAGTATAAGGTGTTGCCGTTTGGGTTGGCTGGGGCCCCTGGGGTATTTATGCAGTTAATCAATGAAGTTTTGCATGAACATCTGTTTAAAGGTGTACTGGTCTATTTGGATGATGTATTGATTTATACGGAAACCATGAAAGAGCATGTAGCTCTGGTAAAGAAAGTCTTGTGTAAACTCAGATCTGCTGAATTGTATGCAAAGCTATCCAAATGTGCCTTTCATCAGACCCAAATTGACTACTTGGGGTATAGGATTTCTGATAAAGGTATAGAAATGGACCCTGCCAAGGTACAGGCTATCATGGACTGGGAGAGTCCCCGTACCCGCAGGCAGCTTCAAAGTTTCTTGGGGTTCAGCAACTATTACAGATTATTCATAAGGGGGTTCGCTGAGATTGCCTTGCCCCTAACGGACCTGCTTCGAACGAAAGGGGTGGGAGATACTAGGCGAGTCAAGAATCCCGGAGCGTTGTTGAGGTGGACGCCTGCTTGTCAAACGGCGTTTGAGCGGCTGAAAGCAGCTTTCGTCAAAGAGCCCATTTTACAACACCCTGATCCTTCAAAGCCTTTTGTGGTACAGGCTGATGCCTCCGATTATTCTATTGGCGCATTGTTGATGCAAAAAGACGAGGCCGGATGCCTCAAGCCCTGTGCGTATTTATCCCGCAAGTTCTCCGAAACTGAGAGGCGTTGGCATGTTTGGGAAAAGGAGGCATTCGCAGTGAAAGCTGCATTAGAGGCTTGGCGGCATCTGTTGGAAGGGGCTAATCACCCCTTTGAGGTATGGACTGATCATAAAAACTTGGAGGCACTTAGTACCCCTCGAAAACTGAGCCCTAAACAGGTTCGTTGGGCTCAATTTTTCAATCGATTCAATTTTCAGTTCAAATTTATTCCAGGGAAAAAGAACTTCTTGGCTGATGCCTTGTCAAGGCAACCTCAAGACTCTGGGGCGGCGCCAGATGTGGTGAGCACCCTATGGTCGGCGCCCCAATTGGGCATGCAAGCTGTGACGCGTAGCCAAACGCGCGCGCAACAACCGCCCACCACAAGCGCTGCTCAGCCAAGCTCTTTGTCAATTCCCTCCCAATTGCAACAAAAGTTTTTAAAAGAATTAAAAACGGATACTTGGTTGCTTGCGAATAAAGACAATGTTACTTTTGACAGAGGCTTCGCTTGGAAATCCGACCGCCTCTACGTTCCTGAAAGTCTCCGAAAAGACGTGTTAACACGTTCACACGATGACAAACTCGCGGGTCACTTCGGGTTTGTAAAAACCTTGCACCTCGTTCGGAGGCAATTCTGGTGGCCCACATTACGTAAAGATGTCAAAGACTACATTGCTTCCTGCACTGTTTGTGCAATGTCCAAACGCAAGGTGGGCAAGCCCCAGGGGCTGTTGCAGCCGGTAGCAGCCCCCTCTTCCCCTTGGGAAGAAATCTCCATGGATTTTATTGTAGAGCTACCACCCAGCCAACGCAAAACGGTCATTTGGGTGGTCAAGGATTATTTCTCCAAGCAAGCCCACTTTATTCCCTGCGTGTCCATTCCGTCAGCGCGTCAATTAGCCCGCCTATTCCTTGTACACGTGTACAGGCTACACGGATGTCCCTCCCGCTTGATTTCTGACAGAGGTACACAATTTACCTCTCAGTTTTGGCGGGCGTTTCTCAAGCTGTTAGGCACGAAACAAGCCCTCTCCACGGCTTGGCATCCTCAAACGGACGGGGCCACTGAGGCGGTTAACTCCACTCTAGAGCAGTACCTGCGCGCTTTTGTAAATTATCAACAGGACAATTGGGTAGACCTTCTACCATTTGCTGAAGTGGCTTACAACAATGCCGTGCATCAAAGCACTGGACAGACCCCGTTTCGGGTGGCTCTGGGTAAAGACTTTGTCCCTATCACTGATCTCCCACAACCTCCTGCAGGTGCGGTCACTACAGATGATTGGTCGACACAACTGGCTGACTCTTGGCCAATGATTCAAAATGCATTGGCTGATGCTCAAGCGGATTATAAATTGTATGCTGATCGAAAGCGAGCCCCCCAACCTGCATTCCAAGTTGGGGACTCAGTCTACCTTTCTACCAAGTTTATCAAGTCATCACAACCTTCCAAGAAACTTGCACCTAAGTTTGTGGGTCCTTTCCCAATTGTAGCTCAGATCAACCCTGTGACTTTTAAACTTGATTTGCCTCATAACCTGAAACGCTTACACCCTGTTTTTCATTGCAGCTTACTCAAACCGACTATTCCTTCTGATCGCTGGCATCGGCAACCTCCACCTCCCACCCCCATCATGATTGATGGTCAGCAACACTTTGAAGTTAAAGAAATTTTGGACTCTAGACGCCTTCGCAATACTTTGCAATATTTAGTTCGTTGGAAGCATTTCCCTCATCCTGAGTGGGTCGCTGCACCAGATGTAGCTTCCCCGATTCTGGTGGCCCGTTTCCACTCCGCTTATCCCTCGAAACCAGGTCCCTAGGGGTATTTTAGGAGGGCGGTATGTCATGTGCGCCGTTTCAATGTATTTGATGCATCGTAACGTTTCGCATGTCATTAATTGGATGCGTGTTTCATTTGTCTAGGGAGGATGGGAACGATTATATTTTGGCTTTGCTTTGGAATGTGTTTGTGTTATCTACTGCGCTCAAGGTTACTTTCCCAGGCTAGCAACTCTGACGATTGCTAGCACCTGTGCCGGGCGGGGCTGTTACGAGGGAGGCGGGATACGTTTGAAGCAAGGGTTTAAGTTTGTATTTGGCGCGCTTTTGCTCATTCTCAGCTTTCTCTGTATTTGCTTTTAGTACTCTAATAAATCAGATTTCATTTAGCATCCTCTTGTGAGTCTGAGTATTTGGGGCTGGGGCAATCGTTACACCATCTTTATACAGGTAGTCCTCATTTAGCAACTGCCTTGTTTAGCAACGATTTGCAGTTACAGTGGTGATGAAAAAGTAACTTTGCAACCAATCCTCACATTTATGGCCTTCGCAGGTCTGTAAAGCAAAGGAAAGCTGAAGTAAGATCATAAGCACACTCACAGTTTCACTTAGCGACTGCATTGGTTAACGACCAAGTTGATCCCAATTGTGGTCACTAAGCAAGGACTACCTGTATATGTTGACATATTCTTTTATCTAACATAAATGGGTTGCTATTTATTATTGTTGATCTTTAGTGTATTCTCACTAAACACTAAGTAGCTTATTATAACTTTCCTTTCTTAAACAATTTTTCATTACAACACCCTTCTTGCTCTAAAACCTGAATGAGAAAGAGCACAAAGTCCTGTATTGTTGCTACCTATTGTTATGGGTTGTACATGCTGTTCTCCAGTTACATCATAAAATCCTGGATATCCTAGTTATTTTCTGTGGGTAGCAATCACTATGGAAGAAAAGAAAAGAGAGGCTTAAGAATGAACCAGGAAGTCGCTTCTCCAGACAATCTGTATGGCATACTTTCTTTGATAATATCTCTAGAATTGCCTCTTCAAATGTCAGTCATAGCTATCACCTTAGTCATTAGTTAAAACACTGAAAGGCTTTGCATGCAAAATGGGCAAATTTGCTTTGATGCATTTTGCCTTGTATCCCTGAAGTTTTACAAATAATAGAAATTTCCTGTGAGTTTGTGTAGTCTGATGGCAAAACACTTGTAAACATTAGATGTGGCTCATTTTTTGGATATGTACAAAATAATGAGTTGGAAATTCCACAGGTTAGTACTGAAACTTCCGGGGCTTGTACCAAGCACATAAGAAAAATAAGAAAAAAGATTAGCAAAGACGTTGATTGTCAGCTGTTACAATGTGAACCACAATAATCAAGGTTTCTGGCATTTTCACTTTCTAAGAGGCCAGTAGAGTCACCTGAGTGTAACTTAGTATTTTCCTAAAATTATATATTTTTCTAAGACATATGTTCTATCCAAATCTCTGTTGTAATCGTGGTTGAACATGATCATAGGCTGTGATTATTATTTTGTGTGCTTAATTTTCAGATGTTTGAGAGAACTCTTCCCTTTTCCCCAAGAATCCTAGGGAACTCTCAGAAACAAATATTTTCCAAGATCTTTTGGAGAAAGTTGTGATGGCATAGAATGGATACATTTTATTGTGGATATTATACTGATATACAATGTATATTTTAATGCAGAACCCTGGGCACTAGTGTGTCATGTTCATTGTTTCAATGTGCATTGTACATCGTAATGTTTTGCATGCCAAGGCGCTGATGTGCGTATCTGGTTGGGAGGGAGCTGCTGAGGGACCTTGTACCAAGCTATCTATCTATACTCGTTAAGATGGAATGTGTTTGGGTTATCTTCTCTGTTCAAGGTCTGTTTTCCATTGATCAGCAGAAATCGTTAGAAGCACCTGGGATTGTGAATTTGAGACGATTGTAAGAGGGGGGTGGGACTTCATTTGTATCGGGGGTTATTTAGTTTGATTTTAGGCGCGCTTTTCCCATTCTCAGCTTTCTTTGTATTTGCATTCTATTCTACAATAAACCAGATTTTATTAAGCTTTGCCTTATGAGTCTGAGAATATTTCTGGAATAGGCATTCATTACATAGTGGCTTATTGACAATTATCACTTTATATTTTAATACTTGGATCTGCTGTCATGCTGCTGTCAATGTTGATGGAAGTGGGGGTTCCTTTTGAACGTGACTACTATCGCAGTGGTGTGTAAACAGACAAGCTGCACTGAATTCTGACTAGGATATTAGCATTCAAGGAGAGAGGTGATACAGCAGCCATAACTGAAAGCCAGCCCAGATTTAAAAGCATAAAGCTCACATATTTGTGAGAATCAGGAATGTGAGGCCTGAACTTTAAATGTTCACATTTTTTTAAAAGACTGCTGAATGAAAGGATGTTGGGAGTTGTACTGAGGGAGACTGCGGAATGATAATATATAGCTAAAGAGGTTTTGAGTAGAAAAGAATCATAAGCTCTTTTTAAAAAAAGGATATTGGAGTGATTGATGAGGAAATTGTAACCATTGGCCAAAATTAATTGAGTCTGTCAAGTCTTTGTTTGGAAAGTTCTAAATTCCATTCAAAGAGAATGCCCAGAAAGCTCAACTGATTTTGATGGAAAATTGAAGAATGTTTGTACATTCCCTAATATTCTTTTTTGCCACACTGACTTCTGATACATGGAATCTATAGCATATGGTAGTACATTTGTTGCTTGACAGAAATATTTATGTTTTTGATCTAAATGCTATACCCATCCACAGTTGTCTGAGGGAATTACATAATACTGAAGAATATGAATAAAAACGCTGGAAGTGTTGGGTCGGTATGACACTGCTTTCTTCATTTGCCCTCCTCTTATCCTTTCCCTGCGGACACCTCCGAATTTAGAAACTACTGACCACCAAGGTGCCTACTGACAATGATGGATCCAGGCACATTCCACATTATATTAGTTCTCAGAAGCTTTTTAGTCTTTAATCAGGATTTTCCAAGAGTACCTGAACATTTATTGCTATGACAATATTACCTTCTGAGATCAGAGATAGGGTGACTCCTTTAGTGTTCTTGCTAAAATAATCTTTAATCAATTTGTTTAAGAAAAATTGGCCAGAAGTATAACATTGGAGTTTTTTTCTCAGAGGAGCTATGGCTACGCTTGGCTTCTCACATCACCATTTAAATTATATTTAAGTGGAATATAGTCTCTTGCAGAACAGGTTGAGTACCACTAATTTGGGTGGGTGGACCACCCACCAACAGTACCCCTCTGATGGCTGGATTGAACTTCCATTTATGGTCCTAATCCAATCTGATCCAGAATATGTGCTATTAATATTATGAGCAATATTTTACTCAGAAAGTAGTGCAGGTGGCTTCCTTTGTGTATAGCACAGCAAAGTGTTCCAGTAAGAATGGCAGTCCTCACCAAGGAATTAGGAAGAAAAAGAAGGGTCAATATCTATGGTGCAGGTTCCATCATGGCTAACCATTATGTCAACTTGTCCCAGATTGCTTGGATTCCCAATCCTAACTTTTATACTCGTTGCCTTTTTGCCTTTTTCTGCCAACCTTTAGGTAGTTCATAGTCTTGTATCTGCTTATATGTAGTCAGTGCACACTGGTTTGCAGGTGTATGCAAGTGGTACTTACCTGCTAAGTTTTAGTTGGGTAAAACTGTATTTAAACAAATAATATTGTCAGTAAAGTGATACCCAAAACTGTAGGAGATAGGGCCTTTATGTATGTTATTGACATCCCTCCAGATAGCTGCTTCTTTCATCATACTTGATGATAGGATGGCTCCCCCTGCCCCCCCCACCTCCTCCCTTTGGCATAGTGTTGTTGATGCTGGGTAGGAATAGGTGTGAAGACATTCCTTCAGGTAGTCTTCATGATTAAGGCAATTTAAAATACGATGTTTAGTCTGGGTTTAACAAAATTAGATTCTTTGCCAACATGCTTCCTGTAGGTTTTGCTGTACCCAATGTACTTTTGGAATACGGCAATCAATTTATTATAGAATTGATTTTAAATTTTGATTTAATATACCCCTCCTCAAGGGGGGGAATATAGAATTTAAACTGGGATTCAAGCAAAACAAGTTAAAAATTTATTTCTTTTTAATGTAAAAAAACCATGACATGGGGGGTTGGTGGCACTGTGATATATACACTTCGATTTTTTTTTCCTGACTATTTCAGATAGTTAGGATAGTCATTCTTCCCCTCTGCTTTTTCTTTTATTTAATTTCTTCCAGCTCCGTCATTCTGGATTTTGTGCCATGTTCAGGAATAAATACGTTGAAGGGTGGAGATGCCCAGGTGACAAATTACAGGTCAGGTCTGTTGATGGAGAAATGTCTGGATTTAAGTTTGCTGACTAAACCTGCTCTAATCATTAGGAAAGCAAGGTGTTTACTGCCATTTATACTACAGTGTGGCTCTGGAGGATGGTGGATTCATATCCTGCTTCAATTGTTTTTCTCAGAAACATAAGCAGCTGAATTGTATCTGGGTTTGGAGAACATGGAGAATTATCATCCCTACCAGCTGGCTGGGGAAAATCAGAAGATGGTTACAAAGTTGGGATCGATTGCACTTTTTGACACTATCAGTGAGTTTCAGGAGGGTTTTGAATCCAGGCCAAATGTTTTCAAGAGGATCCAGAGGCTCTTCTTTCGGCAACGGGCACAGCTCCCTGGGGAAACCTTTGTGAGTTTTGCTTCTGCTTTGTGGGAGCTGGCACTGCACTGTGACTTTGGACCTTTGCAGGATGAGCTTGTGCTTGACCAGCTAATTAAGAAGACAGGAGATTGGAGAATTAGGGAGGCCCTCTTTACCCAGATAAATTCTCTGACTCTCACCAGAGCCATAGAGCTTGGTTCACAAATGGAGACAGCTTTCAAATCAGCACCAGCTAGAGTATCGGCAGCTATAGATCAATGGGAGCATCAGATTATCAGCAATAGAAACTGGAGAAAGAAACACTTTCAACATTATGGAATTTGGCAGCAAAGGACAGGAAAAGGATTGCCATCACATGGAACTAAATGCTGTCTGGTCAAAAGGAAAAATAAGACTTTCTACAACTGGCACAGCTTAATGCAGTCTAGGGCGTCAAGCAGATTGGTATGTCTTTAACATTACTGATGATGCACATTTGAGATTCTAATATTAATTCTGTTATGTGGTATTTTGTTTTATACACATTTGATAAGTAGAAGGAATGCTTATCAAACTTGCAAATGACTAAAAACTGGGTGGGGGCAGCTAATACAGAAGCAAAATTCAAAATTGTCATGAGAAATTAGAAGTTAGGTTTAAAACAATGTGGTATTTAAGAGAAATGAATGCAAGATTTTATTTAGGAAATAGAAAGCAAATACACAGGTAAAGATGGAGGATACCTGTATTGGTAACAGTACTAGTGAAAAAAGGTTAACATGAAAGAGCAATGTGACATGGCTGCTAAAAAGGGAAATGCAATTTTAGGCATTTCCCAGTCATGGGAGGGACTAATAGTTCCAGTATATTGTACCTTGGTCAGACTCCATTTTGAGTAGTGTGTTTAGTACTATGCACAATACTTTGAGAAGCTAATACAGGTTCACAAAAGGACAACAAGGAGGATCGGGGCTGCATACTCAATCTTGGGAGGAGAGACAGAGGGATCTGGGTCTGTTTAGCCTTGAGAAAAGTTGACTAAGAGTAGACATGGTACCATAACCTCAATGAGTGTCACACCAAAGATCAAGAACATTTTTCACTTCCCTGGAATGAAGGACCTGGATAGTGTTCTTAAGCTGAATGTAAGAAAATCTTCCTAAGAGTAAGAGCAATTTGATGCTGGATCCCATTACCCAGAAAGGCTTCCCTTCCTTGGAGATGTTGAGGGAGAATAGATAGTTGCCTGTCTGTGATGCTTTAATTTGAGGAGTTGGACCCAGTGGCCTAAATGACTTATTCCAACTCTCTGATTCCATAATGCAAGTAACATAAAAATTATAAATCCATATATTATATATAAGGAGCTAACATATTAGTTATCATTGTAGGGTAGTTTAACAGCATAGCCTAAGATTAAAAGTTCAAAACTAACTGCATCCTCCCACCCTTTTTAAAAGCAACCTATTAATTTGTTTCTGGTTTCCCAAATCACTATCAACTTCTGATTGATAATGATGTATTCATTTGTTTCCAGATATTTGCTATCAACAATTCAGATGAGGATCTCAGCCAAATAATTTTTTTGTTTTTAAAAATATCTAGATAAGCCAAACCAAAAGTTTCAGAGAAATGTCTAATATTCTAGCAACAGGCTAGAAACCAGGAGACTGAGAGTTCTAGTCCCACCTTAGGCATGAAAGCCAGCTGGGTGACCTTGGGCCAGTCACTCTCTCTCAGCCCAACTCGCCTCACAGGGTTGTTGTTGTGGGGAAAATAGGAGGAGGAAGCAGTATTAGGTATGT
Organism: Candoia aspera; assembly: GCF_035149785.1. Classification (NCBI taxonomy): domain Eukaryota; kingdom Metazoa; phylum Chordata; class Lepidosauria; order Squamata; family Candoiidae; genus Candoia; species Candoia aspera. The sequence continues at coordinate 45,277,700 of NC_086158.1, read as the reverse complement.
TTGCCGCCTTGAATTATTTATTAAAAAGAATGATAAAGGCGGGATAGAAAATAAATAAAATTAAATTAAAAAAATATTCTCAGTCCTCCAAGGTACACCAGACTAGGAAACTAAAGTCATGAATGCTAATACTACTTTTATCTGATCTTCGTAGCAACTTTTCCTCCTGTTCCTCAGGGTTATTCCTTTTTCTCATTACACCTATACATCGACTATAGAATTTACTTCCAGCATTTTGCAGTGTTTTGTTTTATATACTAAAATTTGTATGCCAGTCCAATCAAAGACTCTGGATGGCTCACAATTGCTTAAATCAAAGATCAATAATGAATAGAAACAATGCATAACAAAAACAGCAAAATCAACAGGGCTAATATGATTAATACCAATGAAGATTACAGTTCTGGCTAACTCCTAAATATTTGCTGTTTAAAATTTTTGCTGGGGTGAGGGTATTCTTCAATGACAATATAGTATCATTAAAAGTAATATTTGGATTTGTTTCAGAATTTCTCCCCAAATATGTTTTTTTAAGACAGCATATTATAAAGGTTGCTGGTAGAAAATGGAAACAGAATTTATAAACAGTACTGCTTCTGATTTAATATAATATAAATATAAATCCAGTGTTGCTGTTTGTGAAGATAGTTATTATATTGTGCTGCCAACTGTTGATTTGGTGTGAGTTACACTATGTTCTATAACTATGTAGTACTATAATACTATAGTGTCACTATGTTAAATACTGTAGACAGTGGTGTTCCATTTGGCTTATTAACTATCAGTGCTAGCCAAATACATCACAGAAATCGGTAGGATACAGATTAGCCAAACTTTACATGAATTCCCTGAAGTATACCTGATCAGGAAAGAACTTAAACGAAATCTCTGCACATTTCTGAGCTTTGTTCATTGTTAAGCAGAACAATTAAGCAGAAGCAATGTACTTGTTACTTTGGCCAAAGTCTATGTCTTGTGGTTGAAACAGCACCAGGTGAATTCAGATGGGCATAGGACTGCAATGTTATGAATTTTCATTAGCACAAGGTTTTTGTTAGGGTGTGTTGACTATTATACTTCACTATCCTAGCACCATTATTGATTGCAATTTATAGTGTTAGATATTTAAACCTTAGACTGAAATTACTATAATTCATCCCTTCTTTTTCTGGGGAAACTTGAACGTGAGGATACTTGGCATGGAGCCATGGAGCCAGTAAATGATATGCAGTAGAACTGGTGTTTTTTGTTTGTTTGTTTTTCCATACTACTTCCTGTCAGAGAACAGCTGGGTTTTTGATTGTGACAAAATGTCTTGCTGTGGAAGATCTTCCAAGGATGGAATTTGCGGAGGCTGCATGACTGAATCATGGACACCTACTTCTTGCTTGCATTAAGATAGACAAGTTGCAAACAAGTTAACTGCTGGGGAAGAACCTTACTACATCAATCACCTGGGAAGATATTCCTTGTGCACCCAGTATGGGTGTGTCAAGATTGTGCTGGTTCTCCTTGTTTTTCAATTAAGTGTGAGTGGCTTTGTGGCAACGTCAAGTCCATATTAATCTGCTCTTTCAGTCTTAGTTGCTGACATTATTTCAAGAAACAGATTGCTCAGAAGAGAACACTATATTTATGAGTTTTGCTCCTGGATGAAATGGGTAATTTCTTGTAGCCTTGGTTCTGTCAGAATCCCACAGGGTAATGCTTTAACAGTGACTTTAGACACAAGCAGTTTGAGGGCAAAAAGCTTGTGATGGTTGCTTAGCACCAGCATTCATCAGAAAAGTCTGATGAGTTTTTAAATTATCTTTAATTTGTAGAATGTTTCTGATGGTTCCAAGGTAACCAAGTTTTTTTCTTTTTTGAGCAAATCTACTAGTGATATTGACTAAAAAAAAAAATCAAAGAATCAAAGTCCCAACAAAGAACTGTTAAGGCATAATGGACGAAGACAGTAGCACTTTTAAGTATAATCTTTCTGTGTCCCGTCCAATATGAAATGTGCAAGCAGCCTCTCCCTTCTCTCAGTTATACTGAAGAGGCAGTCTCCATGTTTACACCAAAAATATCTGTAGTAGTGAGCGTATCCCTAAACCCAAATGCTTCTTCACGATATGGAACCATAAGAATAGAGGTTTCTCCATGGATATGGATGTATTTATATGAGTGAAGACTTTCCACTGCAGACAGTCATGGTATACTTGTGGGGACCATATATTCACCAGTGTGACCAGGAAATGAAAGGAGCTGCTCACCTTACCTCTCACACTTTGTTGAACACAGAAGATATGTTTAAATGGGGATAGGGCTAATGGCAGGTACTGCAACTTGGAAGTGAGTGTCTTACTTCAACAAAGACTGGAGATGGCCTCTGTCTCCAGAATACTCTTCCTAAGCTCTGCCCCCTAGAATGGAGAGGCTTAAAGTGTTAAATACATGGTTCAGAGACAGGTGTTGTTTCTCTATTAAGAGGTCTCCTGACAGTCTAGTTCCCTGTGCTGTTGGGTATCTGTTCTGCAGAGGGAGGCACTTTGTTCCTCAGTTCAGGGAAAGCTGCTTGGGAAAACTCTTGCTCTGATCTTGTGGATTCTTTGGTAGAGATACTGGTTGCAAGAGCCAGCCTACCACTTCAGGCAATAATACAGCAGAGATCTCATTTCCTTTCATATGCCCCCAAGCAGTTTGTGTACTAAAGGATGCTTTATGCATATAACTTTCTTCCATATTATCATTATGGTTCAATTTTTAAACAACGTTCTAGGCTTAATTCGTTGTTTAAAAATTGAATCATAATGATGAAATGGAAGAAAGCTTCCATTTACAAAATTCAGTGGGAATACATATATTCACACTGAATATATAAATTTAGTGTGAATACATTTTGCTTGCATTCTGGTACTGGAAAAGACACACCCTTGACAGAAGACAGAGAATATGTTTTTCTAGGGCAAAAAACAGTCATTAATGACTACTGCTATAATTCTGGCCATTTTTATGAACCTAATTGCCATGAACTATCTTCAGTGAAGTATCAGACAAGTTAAATATATTTCAGATATGAGTTAGTATCAACCACATATACAAAGTTAAAAACACTACATACAAAACTTTAGTTTTAGATTTTTTGACAAACACTTAATGCAAAAGCTAACATATGTAAACAAATTTAAAATTGTCCAGCAGAGGGAATCATTAAACCTTACACATCCATGTTTTTGGAAATGAACTGTTATTCAGTTGGAGCAGATGAAATTTAATTTCAAAAATTCTAATCTATTTGACTTAGTATGCATTGAATATCAGTATAGAATGGGGTAGGACAGATTTCCCTTCCACATAACAGAGGATTTCCACCATAAAAAAAGCTGCAACAAAGATGAATGGTTGAAATCAAGATAAGGTTATGTGTTATCTTCAAACATGAAACATTAATCTAACCAAAGCACACAGAGCACTCTAACTGTAAATTGTACAGATTACAAAGCATTGTAACAACCAGTAGAAAGTCCACCATGCGTTAAAGCAGTTTTGAAAATGAATTGGAAGATGCGCTTTAGCTCTTGCACAGCACAGTGCCCACAAAATGCCACCAAATGGCATTGTCCAATGTGCTCTTATGCGCAACGTACCATTAGAGCAGTGTTTCTCAACCGTGGCAACATTAGGGGGTGTAAACTTCAACTCACAGAATTCCTCAGCCAACACTGCATTAGACTCTCTCTTCTGTTGTAACTCTGGGGAGACCAATGGTAGCCATGCCTGTTATAAAGGAATCTTCTTAATACAAGGCTCTATTGTTGATTAATTTCTCCTCTTTTTATAGGCCTCCGAGCCAGCTGACAGCTGCACAAGTGAGGGAGAGATCGAAGAAGACCAGAATTCTTCAGTCCCAGATGTGTTAGAGTTGGAGATACGTGGATCAGGCCAGGAAACAGATGAAGACTATTTTGAGACCCAGTCACATCAAAGTGAATCACTGTCAGACATCAAGACAGAGCCTTATGAAAGTGTGTCAGACTCAGAGTCCGTTGCCAGTGATGTCACTAGAGAAACCAACCTTTCTTCAAAAATAGAAGAGTCATGGCATCAGCATTCTGAAACAAAAGGAGACAGTTCTCCTTCCAAGTGTTTCACAAAACAGTTGGGATTTATTCAGAAGGGAACTGTGGAATTCCCTTCAGTCTTACATGTAGCAACAGGCAAAGGTGCATCGGAGTTATTGGCACCAGAATCCAAAACTGAAGACATCAAAGGAAAGGAGCAGGTGTTACCTAACAGTATTACCTCCACAGGGTCAAAAGCTAATAAAAAGGACTTTGTGTTACAGACTGAAACTTCGCTAAAAGTGGGGACAAAATCTGCAAGCCGAGAGGCACACTTCTATATCCACTCAGAGGATCAAATTGAGGGTGCTAGCTGCAAAGAGAGAATGAGCCCAGAAGCAGTAACGTTGGTTAATCTCAGAACAAACTCTGAAACCTCTTTGAATTTTTCTGAAACTTGGTGTTCCTGCTCAGAAACAGTTTTCAGAAACAGTTTGCCTAATATTCATTTAGAAACAAATGGAATTTGGAAAAGAAATTGTGAAACTTCCAAAGATAGGTGTAAAAAAGATTGTATATCTGATACCGAGTATAATCAGAAGAACATTTTTGACAGTAAAAAAACTGCAGAAACAAATTCGTGTGGTAGAAAGCAGGAGCTCACAGATTTTAAATCTACATTTCTGGTGCCTCCCACAAAGCCAGGAAACTTAGCAATGAAATCATGGCACAGTTCCCCTGGGAATATCAGTAGTCAAGATATCAGAGAACATATCAACGATTGCCTTTGTCTGGCAGATAAATTAAGCCAATCGTGCTCCAAGTTGTCCCTGAAAGAATCAGATTATGTTCATATAAAGGAAAACATAGACTGTTCACAAAATTCCTTAAAAGTGGAAAAAGACACAAGTATTAAAGGATTATTTCTTAATACTCACTTGGTTTCAAATAAAAACTTATTGATGCAAACAGAAAACTCCCACTGGACCACCAGTACAAATTTGCACAACAAATCCAAGCTCTGTGGCCTTACAACAAAAAGAGCAGACACATCTGAGTATCAGTCTTTGGTATTGTCCCAGCTGCCAAATTCCTTGGAAAACAATTGTAATCAGAAGAATCTTTCAAATATGGAATGTATACCAACAAATATAAATGCCAACGTAGTGTTAAGAAAACATAACCTGCAATCAAAGGATGAGATAGGAATTAAAGGGTTGTCTCCAAATCACATTAGTTCTGAATCTCACATCTGTGATGTTGATGTCCCAGAAAGTTATCTAGATAAATGCAATAGAGCACATAATTATGATAATACTTGTGTTGTTCATGCTTCCATTATTAATACAGATGTAAACAAGGAAAGCAAATGCATCAAAACTCAAGACACTGAGGCTTTTCTTGGAGCAACTGAAGTGAGTAGCAAATCCAAGCTAAGTATAGGCTGTGAGAAGGTAGTTGAGTTTCTGACATCTAGTGGAAAAGACTTTAGAGGAGAACAAGAATCAACTGTGCTTCAAAATATGGGCAGGATATCCAATACATTAAAATACCCTTTGACTCAAGAGAGAACAAATGGGCATCTTAACAATACAGAAAGGAAGACTTGCAATTGTAGTAATGGTGAAGATGTTGATGTCACTGCTTTTGAAGTAGCACTAATACCACATTGTATGTGCCAGAAGGAAAAATCAGATAACATTTCTGAGTTAAAAGCTCTATTGATTAAAACTCCTGATCAAGAAGGATTGCGAACAAAGGTTGAAGGTGAGAACTCTTTGGCTAAATTTACTGAGATACTAGAGCATGAGAACTCAAACTCTCATCTCATCGGTATGATGGATGTTACAAAACCAGAAGAATCTTCAAACGTACAGTCCAGTTGCAGGAATGACATTTTATCTGTGCAGGTGATGTCATACAATGAAGGTGAATTCCTAGTTAAGATGGTTGCTGAGGAAGGTTCAAGAAACATACAGTGTGAAGCTGATGCAAACATGCCGAACTCACTGTCTTTGCCAATCTCTGCAAAATCTAGTTTGGTGAACAATACATCCACAACTAATTTACCTTTAGAAAGTGCTGTACAAACTTCGAAAGAAGAGGGATGCATAGATATTTTGCCCTTGGAACTACATGCAACAAATATGGACATATCTTTGATAAAACCATGTCAGTTGAAGGGTGATTCTGTCTTAGAGACAGTACAAATAGCAAACCACCAATCTGAAACTGGAGGCTATACAGCAATGGATGAATCTGTGGCCACAAACACAGAGCAGAATACTTGTGTAAATATAGCAAGAACACAGGAAACGAATAGTGCAAATGTCTTGTGCCAAGACCTTGTTGATGATGATGAGACTCATCACCAAGGAAATAAAGTCCATGCTAAGCAAATTATTGAGAAGGAAGACACCAAAATCCATGATATAATACATGGGAAAATTGCCCTTTCTCCAAAATCAGAATCAAATAAGGTCTTTTCTGCAGAAGATTCAAAGTGCATTAGCAAAAAGAATGACAAGAATGCAAATCAAGATATTTGTGACACTTCACTGAAAACTGACATCCAAGATAATAGCACCAGTGGCTTAGATAATATCAGCATGGGAAGTGCAAATAGTGAAGAGATGGACAATAAACTAATTAACTTTTTTGGTAGTAACAATAGTTTCTATAAGGCAGTGCAGAGAATCAACAAAGTGGGTGCCATAGAAAAGTCTGCTAAGCATTCTAAATTTTTAGCTTTTCCCAAGATGGCATCCTTCAGGAAAACTAAGCTAACATCTCCTGAAAATCAAGATGACATGAAAACTAAGGAAGTAACATTATATAGAGATAAAGCAGATGAAGCAGAAGGTAGTTGGAAATACCCCAATTCCTCCAGTTCTTCTTTGCAAAACAAGGAACACTGCCTTGCAGAATATTCAGATGATGATGATTTATTCTATGAAAGACCTGCTGGACTTTTCAGTAGAATTAGCCTGAGAAAAGCTTCCAGCTCTGGTCAGACACTCTTGGAAAGTGCAGGCACATATTCTTCTTCTCCCATGTTAGCCAGAGTGAAATATGGGGAAGGAACAATTTTAGGATTTGTAGAGAACAACAATAATGAATTCCCTGAGTACCCTGAAGTCTGCAAATCTTCACCTGAGAATGACTTTAAAAGTAACAGAAGCACAGATAGCAAAACATTCCGGAGCCGATTGGCCTTGGCCCACAGATCCCTTTCAAGTTTCTTTGAATCTAAAACTCTGGAAAAGGAAAATGCTCAACAGAGTCCAAAGATTTCATTAAAAGATGAAAAAGAAAAAGTGAAAACGCACCAAACGTCTTGGAAAGCATTCCTGAAAAGCAAGGAGGCAGATAGCCTGAAGCAAAGTCCTTGTTCAAACAGGAGCTCTGGAAACTTTGGTAGAAGAACATCGAAGGAAAAAAAGGAGTATCACAATGGACAAGAATTCTTAATATGCAATGTTTCTAATGGCTCATCTACAGAAGATGGGCAGTCTGATGCCTTTGGGCCTGCTGACATTCTGCCTATAGACACCAGAAGGAGGAGAAGAGAGTCATCTCATAGCCCAGATTGCAGTGGGAAAGAGAAGATAATGGTGAATGATGGGAATACTTCCTACGAAGAATTCTGGCTGAAATCTCCAAATAGCCCAATTGATCTTCAGTCATCATTTTCTCATTTCACTCCTTCTTGCCCCCACTTGACAATGTATGAACGTAAAGATATGCCATGCAGGCCTATGAGTCCCAAGCCACAAAGTCCTCGAACTGGTCATCAGCGTATGGTCTTCCATTATCCTGGCAAATTAAGTTCAACTTCGTTGATATCTCTTGGAAATATCTCTGTTATTGATGGCAGTTTGGAAGCACCTGAGAGGCCAAAGACATTGAAACCCAGATCTAGTTTCTTGCAGTCTATGCACTCATTAGATAATGACTATTTGAGAGAAGACAGTGGGATAAGCAGCCAGTCACAGATCAGCTTAAACACTACTACTTCAATGAGTGATATAATCAGAGATGAGGTGAGTTGCTTTGCAGAAGAGATGGTGTGAGTTGGCATTGAGGGTCTGGAGAGGGATTTGTCTTCATTTTTTGTTTTTTACATATCTCAGGTGGAATTCTGGGTTAATTTGGATGTCATGCTCAACATTTTAAATAACATGTTTTGAAGCAACCTTAGGAACTTGCTCACAAAGACATGCAGCATCAGAACTATCCATTTATGTAAGTTCTCCAGAGAATTTGGAAATAAGATGAGGCAGTAATTTAAGATTCTGGTTACAAGTCTGCCCAGAAAAAAATATTTAAAGCTAACTAGTTTTATTTTCATGTTTCATAAGTATGTGAGGATATGGGACTGCAGTCATAGGTTTGCTTTCAGAAGTGATCTCCAAAATATGGTGCTGAAATATTCTCTTCATTTCTAGCCAAATGCAAGTTTTTCATTTTAAATACTGGGTTGAAATAGAATGATGGTAGTTGTCTCTGTCACTGTCTTTTAATGAGCGGGTGCGGGTTTTTATACCTTTATTACTGAAAGGTGTACTGTAGGAGGTCAGATTATCTCTGCAACTAGGTCAGAACCATTTGTTCAGATCAGCAGGAGCTTTGCGGGATTCAGAGAATGTTCATATCACCTCTGTACATTGCTCTCCTATTGAGAAGACAAGGGGAGGTCAGACAGCTGTCACTCCACTAGTTCTTGAATGGCAGAAAAGTATGCTGGCATAAATCATTCTGTACTGATTGCTGAGCCCTATTCTGCCATAGTGATGAGAGTGGTGCCTCGTACATTCTTTCTGTTTAAATGTGGGACAAGTTAAGAAAGCAGCTGGTGGCTTGCCCTGGCTTTATTTCCCCTCCTATGAAGCATTGCATGTGGCAGGAAAGCAGCCACCAATCACTTTTCTTGATGTGTGCTGCAGCAGCTTGGCTGCGTGTAGGCAAGTTTTTGGAATGGGGTGTTTAGCCAGCTGTCAAGGTGCCTGCCTAACAGGCTAGGATGTACCAGTCAGGCTGCAGGCACAAGGGAGGGCTGTGGGTTGAAACAAGGGTGAAAGATAGGGAGCAAGCTCTATCCGCAACTAGTGCTGCAAGGGACTGGCAATGAGTCCACTTCTGCCCTCATGGCCAACAAACTTGGAAAGAGCCCACCAATGGCCATGGGGATAGAACAGAGTACGCAAAATGGTGCTTCCTGCAAGTAATAAAAACCAGGAAAAATATGCCAACCTGTTATTAGCAGAAGGACTGAGAAACCTGTAATGTATCCAAGGATGACAGACCCAGCAACATAGCAGCTGGCATAACTTGGCTCTCTTTTCCAATTAAAACTAACCTGAGTAGCACAGGAATAGCATTTGTCAGGAATGCTAATCCTGTTTTTTAAATACAGGTCTTGTGTTCTTCTAAAACAATGCCAGTGCTAAACCCATATTTATAAGGAGCCTGTATAAGGCTTTAAAACTGCTATGCAGGCATTATGCAGGAAGATACCTCTGCAGAAGCCAGATGTCAGGTCTTTCCACAACCGAAGCCAAAACAGCCTCTGGAAAGCAATGCCCAGTGAGAGGAGGGGGTCACGTCTGCAGCCGCTTTAACTGGCCAAGAGTCGCTGGACCGATCCCACTCCTGAACATGTCATCAACCACATTATTGATGAGGTATGCTGCTAGATCATGTGCATGGCAAAAATTATGTTGGAAGAAGAGGGAAAACATTACTTCAAAACTGAACAGTTAAAGACAACTTTAGGCTTCCTCCACTCTGGGCTGGAAATGAGACAAATGCCACCATATCACTCCAACTGATGCTAAAAAAATAAAATAAAAATCACTGCTAGCTTTTCAGTGCAAACGGATTTAGCTGTCTGTACTTTCAAACTTTTTTTTTTGCTTCAGAGGGTAGTGACAAATATATTCTGTGATAGGTTTTCTAGGATCATGACACCAACTTCTTAGACTACTAGAGATCCCTGAAATTATAGAAGCCTGTTTCTACATAGTGCAGACTTAGTGTATGTTTATATTAGGAGTTTGTTGAAGTCCTTTCTATAGAGCTTGCATCTGTGAATCTGATTTCTGACTGAAAAAATGCTAGAGAGAGAAGGATGTAGTCTAGCTTCTTAGGGGAAGGCAGAATTCCAAAATCAGGGAGGCATGTAAGTGTAGCAACCAAGATTTTTGGACAAAAATCTTGAAATCACTGGGGAAGATACTGAGCTGTCACAGCTAAATATAATTTTTTAATTGTACTGTGCCCTCTGGAGGCAAGCTTTTTATATTACAAGGTGTTCCTTATAGGCCTTACAACTGCTTTCATACACATAGGCCTTACTTTTTGGACAGTTTAGGTGTTCTAAAGAATGCAAAGGTTGTTTATGAATATTGCTGAGCATGAACTTTGCTAACTATATATTTTTAGCAGCAGCTTCAGTTTTAAGGGACTCTTGGCAAAATGTCTTCTGATGCCTGTCTTTCTGGCCTAGTTGGTTAACTTGACCAACATAATAGTTAAAATTGCTGTTTAGAATTTTCCATAATTCTATGGAGTAATGCATGTGGGAGGGGCATTTGGGGCATTTGAACTGGGAGCTCACCATAAACACAGTATGACAAGTGAGCCCTGCCATGGGGCTGCCCCTGGAGCAGTTGTTCAAGTGTGTCTACAGTGGGTACTGGTATATTTTCCTCAGTGTTTATATGAGTGTGTGCATCTAGACTCTGCGTGAAGTTAATGTAGGTGAGTGCATAACTGGGTTTCCGTTAGATTGCAACATCCACACTGAATCAATAAAAACTTTATTTATAAGACATGTTACAACTGATGTTACTTTAAAGAGGGACAAATGTTACCTGATATTACAGATTTACAATGATTGCTTTTCAGTCAGCTGCCCAAAATGGTCAACAAGCAAACATGTTTTAAAGATATTTTCACCTATCACTTATAAAACAGGAACATTCCCAACAGAGCGAAATCTCATCAGAAAAGAGGTCAGGTGAAAAGCATGGTCTCCCTTACAGAAAGAGGTCTATTCAGATGCCAGGGTCTCTGCATTCAAATATAGAGGAGAAGGCCTGGATGCTTCCCTTCTATGTCCAGGAGGGAAAGATAAAAAGGCTCATCCAGCAGAAGAGGCACAGATCCCTGTACAAGTGCTTCAGCTTCGACGATACATGGATGGAGAGAAAGCGGAAAAGGAAGTTTGTGAAAGAGGCACAGTCAGACAGAGAGAATGAATCAAGTAACTTCTCAGAAGATCAACTAAATGTAAGGAACCAAAGATAATTTGTCTGTTCTCTCTGTCTGCATCTCATCCTTCCCTTTCAAGTGATTCTGTTATCTAGGTCTGCTGCTTCTTTTGTCTCTAACACAGTATGGCAAGATGCATTCACTGTGACTAACCCAGAAAAAGAAAGGTTTATCCTGACAGATAGGTCATCTTTATTGCCTCTCTTGTCTCATATGGGATGCGTGGTGTCTTATGTGCATACATATAATGGATGGATTGAAAAGTATTTATATTTTATGATATAAACTACATCAATGCAGCTTTATTAGAAACAGTATTAAGGCTCCTCCAGTTATCACAAATGTGTAATATTAAGAGCCTTCTTTTCCTTTTAAAGTCCTTCATAATGACTTATCCAGCATTTTTGATACCTACAAAGCTCCTTCCACTCAGAGAACACTCCCTGCTCTCCTTTAACATTCTGCTTTGCTCTCTTTTATCCAGTTCAGATTGTTTGGATTGAAGACAAGACTTTTTTTTTAAAACAGGCAACCTTTTTGGAGTTCAGGCTAGCCATTTTTGTAATTTAGTGTTACTATTTCTTTTCTGTAGGTTAAAATGAAATCCGTTACTTCTCCAGTGGCCACTGATGCCCTTCCTCTCAAGTTGCACCTCTATTCCCAGAGCACACCTACAGGACTAGACTGCATGGGCTTGAGGCAATGCATCACCTTTTCTGGTATGACCATCTTTATTACTTGACATCTGATAATTCACACTATAATTTGGTGTGTTTAGTTATATCATTGTATTGTTTTGTGGATACTAGATATGCCTTTAATTAATATAAATAGGTCTCTGTGTTTATGTATTTCTTAGTTTCTTTGAAAACATATTAATACTAATGTTCTACAGAAGACCTAGGCAGTGTGAGGGCCACCAGAGTTGGACTTCAATTTTCATAATAATTTTATTTTATTTATGTAAGCCTGAAAAAAAGGGCATTAGTCAAATTAAAGCAAGATGTGATGTTTAATGAATAGCACAGAAGCACCGTGTACACAGCCCTAGTATATATTACCTTTCGTCCAGTCTCCAATCTTCCCTTTTTAGGGAAGGTTGTTTAGAAGGTGGTAGGTACTCCAAAAGGCCCAGGAAGAAGTGGATTATCTGAATCTTTTTCAGTTGGGATTCAGGCTGGGTTATAGTACTGAGACAGCATTGGTCATGCTTGTGGATGATCTCTGGAGTGCACAGGATGTGGGTGGTGCATCCATCCTAGCCCTCCTGGATCTCTTGGTGGCTTTCAGTACTATTGACTAGGGTATCCTTCTGGACCAGCTTAGGCGGTTCTCTATGGCCAGTTCCAGTTGGTGGTGGTGGCGGCAAGAGAATTAACCCTAGGCCTCTCTTATGTGGGATGGGTCTGGGTTCAGTTCTCTCACCCCTTCTATTCAACATCTACTGTACGTGAAGCTGCTGATTGAGGTAATCCGGTGGCATGGGTGATGATACTCAGTGTTACAATTCTGCCCCAGGCCGGACAAATGATGCCATTCAGTTGCTTTTGCAGTGTTTGGAGGCTCTGATGGTCTGGATTGGGAGTGGCTGCAACTTAACCTGAGCAAGATGGAGTGGCTTTGGGTTTTTGGGTCCTCTGTCTAGGGAGAGTTGCCATCTTTAACTCTCAATGTGGTAGCATTCCCCCAAAGAGAGTTGGTGTGCAATTTGGGGGTCCTCCTGGACTTGTGGTTCCTGCTCAAGGAACAGGTAGCAGCTTGCTTTCCATAAATTCATCTTGTGCTCCAGCTGCAGCCATTCCTGGACCAGGAGACCTTGCTCATGGTCATTCATGCCCTAGTAATGTCTCATTTGGACTACTACAATGAGCTGTATTTGGGGCTGCCCTTGAAGACCACTCCAAAACTTCAGTTGCTCCAGAATGCAGCAGCATGCAGTTTTGAATGCCTTGCATTTTGCCTGTGTTACACCACTGGTGTGTGAGTTGCACTAGCTCCTAGTTTCTTTCTGGGTGCAATTCAAGGCCCTGATTATCACCTTTAAAGCACTGTATGGCATAGGGTCAGGTTATTTGCAGACCACCTCTCCCTGAGGACATCTGTCTGTCCCACTAGATTGGATAAGGTAGACTTGCTTCAGGTCCTCTCTATGGAATGTTACTCTTGGTGGGACTTTGGAAGCGAGCCTTTGCTGTAGCTGTGCCGTCCCTGCCCTTTGAGACAGCTTCCCCCCGATATATGGAAAGCTCCCATCCGTTTTGCTTTCCAAAAGGCTGTTAAGACTTGGCTCTTCCCTCAGATGTTGGATTAGGATGGGAGGTGAGCCCAGCATTTTTGGATTTTTTTAAGCGGGTAATGTTATAGCACTGGTAATGCATTGGAACTTTAATCTTGTGTTTTCATTATTTGAGTATTTGTTTGTTAGCCACGTAGGCTTGTTTTATATAATACTGGTGGCCATATAACTTTTCAAACAAACAAACCTCTCATGCAGCCCTGATCCAGGAGGTGTAATTACTTACAGCTAGCCATGTAAACTAGCTTTGATGGAAGCAAGTATTCAGCAACACTATTCCTATTTTACAGCTGTGGGGGCTGAGATGTGGAATGGTTTCCTCAGCTTCCTCAGTACATCTTTTATATGTATTTGTGTGTGCGCTTGTATTGATCTATCTCAGCAAAGATCTCATGACGACACGGTCAGCTTGTCTGTTTCAAGAGACACTGCTAGTATTAAGTTAATTAGGCTCAAAATAAAGTGGAAGGACTATAGGTGGCAGACAAAGGTTTTGCTAAACTGATGGCTTTTATTATAGCAGTGTTTCTCAACCTTGGGAACTTTTAAGATGGGTGGACTTCAGCATGCTGGCTGGGGAATTCTGGGAGTTGAAATCCACCCATCTTAAAGTTCCCAAGGTTGAGAAGCACTATATTAGAGGTTTGATGGACTCTGGGTTTCGTCCCTTGTGGAAGGCTTTATATTTGAAAGAAGGGTGTGGCATTGGCTTCAGAGGAATCACGCAGAGTTTGTTCTGTTGCTCCATTTTTTTTCAAGGGGTCTTGACAAACTGTTTTGTAATGCCTTCCGTGCCACATATGTAAGCATAATACTGTTGCTTTATAAGTTAAAAACAATGTTCACAAAAATTGCTTCTTTGAATCAAAATCTAGTTACGATTTTTGTATTCTGATACTTATAAGTGCTTACTGAAAACTGGAATGCAGGAAAATCAGTTAGATTTCTTCAGGAGAGGATAATAATAAGCAGGTTTAAATGAAAGCTAAGAAATCCATTTCTTAATTCCCCCAACATAGAGATGGTTTCTTCACTGTACCTCAGGATATCCAAAGATGTTCAAAGGTACTACTTGGACACCTACCATAAAGAATAACTGCTGCTGATAGTAATGTCAGATTGCTTCATCACTGACATTTCTGATGAACTACTTCTAGTTTGTTTGCTTTTTAAATATGACTGTGTTTATTAAAAAATTCTGAGGAATGTGTAGGGAATTAATGTGACTACTGAAGTTATCTCTTACTTTCTCTTTTACTTTCTTCAGCTGCTTCAATTAACTACAATTCTCTCAATGTTCTGCTACCATTAGTTTGAGGTTGTTTATTGTTTAAACAAAAACAATAGAAAAATATTTAATAGGACAAAAAGATTGGCCAGTAGGAGGTGCCCCAAGTTTAAGAAAGCTTTAGATATTTTTTTTCTGGAAAGGAAACCATTTAGTATTCATAGAAGAAAGGTATTTATCAAACTGTACGGTAGCTGTTATTCTTATGCCCTGCTACCAATGCTTCTTTTGCACATAGCTGTGTTTATTGAAACCATTATGTTCTTTCACTGTCTGCATCTCAGCCTTTAACTTGAAAAAAATTAAGATAGGAATAATCAATAAAAAGTAAAAATTAAAGATAAAAGATGTTGAGTGTGTTGAAGTGAGGGGTCTTATTCTCCCTCGCTGAAGGCTTGGGTGAAGATCCACTATTAGTAGCACTGTTAATGCAAGACAATAGGTTAGGCCTGTACTGCTCTCTGTTTAGGAACACTGTTCTGATCTGGATCCCTATATCCTTAAAGTTGCCAAGTTTGAAAAACACTGGTTTAAACAGAAACAGGCTTGGGCTGTAAATGTTTTAGGACAGAATGCACGGAAAAATAGGACAGGCATTAGGAACTGATACAATTAATGGAAGACCAGCAAGGTTAGGCATCCATGTGGAAGTCATTTCTGGAATTCTCCATGCAACCAGTATAAAATCTAAAGTACGATTTAAAAAAATCAGGCTCCTCAGATCCATGAAGGAAGGACAAGGCGAAGTGCCAGGAAGAATGAATACTGTACTTTCAAATTTCATTTCACTTGTGCAGGATCAAAGTATTTGGATCTTTCCAAACTGTCAAAATAATGTACAGTGGGCCCTTTATATTTTGGATGATTCAGAAGCTTTTCGTAAGGGAGATCAAAATATTACGTTTCCTCATCATTAAGCTGCGGTATTTTGTCACTGGAAGATAGTTTTATTTTACTGATTTTCTCTCAGTCGGCAAATCAACTGCAATTACTGCTGCAGAATGGCAAGTGATCATAAATTATAATTAAATACTGCTTCTGTGATTTCACCAGTGAGGATTACAGAACTATCCCTCCCCCTCATGTGTCTGTCCCATTTAACTGAACCAAAGCTAGGTGGTGTCTTGATGTAGCATTCAAGCAGATACCTCTTCATATAATCCTTAAAAAAAGGAAGAAAATGCTGGAAATACATTTTCCTTTGCTTGCAACAATGCCCTGCAATGCTGTAGTCCTTTCATTTGTTAAAAAAAATAAAGGTGTGTGTGTTAGTATGTGTGTGTGCATGCGTGCTCTTCATGGACTATTCTCTCATCCTCATGTTCTCCAAAAAATATCCTGTAGGGTTTTAATACTCAGGTTTGGAATCAAGTGCCAACTCCAAACTTGATTTTTTTGTCTATGTGTAGAAAAAGAATATGAATAATTTTGGAATGAGGGAAAAGAAAAATGCTATTTCTCTTTTCATTCTTTCTGAAACATGCCTGTATCATGCAGGGATTTTTTTTTCATACTTTAAAGGCATGTAGAATTCTAACCTTATCCATTCCAGTATTTATTTTAAATAGCATGAAGCTTGAGTTACCTAATGGCGTCTAATGTCTTCTCTCTGGTTTCTGTTCTTATAATGTTCTTCTTACAGCAATTTGGAAGTTTTAAAAAATGTTTTTATATAACATTTGTTATTTATAAATTTGATTTACAAATTTGCAACTTTTTATTTGATTTACCAGTTGATAAAATTCATATTGTTTCCAAACTGACAAATATTTTTCTATCCAAGGTTTTCTTTTTTTAGTGGACTATTCTTGAAGTCTTGAGAAAATAAATATGGAATATTTTTATGAAATCTGACTTAGAATGTACTGAAAAGAGAAAAAATTGCTTTCAAATTGCTGGATGAAGCTAAAATCATGTTTATTTTTCAGGTTTAGGTTACAAAGAGCAACAAAGCCAATGTTGTTTTCATTCTGAACTGTCTAAGACATTAAGAGCTGATCAATGCTACCAAGAGAGGTTATATATAACTATGCAATATATCAAGGCATAGTTGAATTTTAAGAATTATATGGTTGCAAGATGATCAGTGCATCATATTGTATGGTGTAGTCACACACATTCCACATCCCAGATGTTCACTTTTCTCCAATGTGATGCCTTCCAGATGCATTAGATTACACACTCAGAATTCCTAGACAAGGATGAATCTAATCTTTATAATCTCAGTCCACCTGGAAAATACTAGGATGGAGAAAGGCTGTGACATTATCACATTATTTATGTGCAGTACTTTTTTCCCAAAGACTTCACCTTATCCACATTCACAGCTGCTAGCAGTACAACCAAAATATCATCTTTTCCCAAATAATCTTAAAACAGTACTAGACATTCTAGTCGTCTTTTCTTCTTAATTACACTTAATTTAAAAAAACAATTTTAATGCATTTCAAATATTAAAGGACCATTGTTCTAAGCTAACAACATAAAATTACAGTATCATATGAGTTGATTTTAAAAAGTGAATAAAATTATACTTTAATACATTTATATATTTATGTAGCCATTTATATATCACTCACTTCCAAGACTCAAGGAGGTTTGTAATAATCATGAAAACCACATGCTAAAAGAATCCCCACATAAGCCATGAATAACTACTTAGAGAACATAACCAAATGTTTAAAGAATATCCAGTAAAAAAGGCACATTTATCAACTAAGTGCTCACCAAAATATGATGGTTTTCACAGACTTCCAAAAAGTTAGTAAGTTGGGGGCTTGACTCACCTTGGGGAGTGCACCATTCCACAGACTAGCAGCAACCATTGAAATGACAGCTTAGCTCTGAGCTCACATTCATTTCAGGTGGAGTGGGGATCTTCAGCATCCCTGGAAAGAACGTAAGGAATGGGTGAACCTATCCAGGAGAGATGCTATAAGTACACGGGGGGCACCCGTGCTGGGTTTTAAAGATTAATACCAGCCATTTGAATTAGGCTCTGAAATGCATTGGTATCCAATGCAGTGATCAAAGTCCCAGTATTAGACCTTAAATCTATTTGTCCTGGTTAGCCTCCTGGGCACTGCATTTTTGACCATCTGTAGTCCCCTAGTCATCTTCATGTTTCCAGTAGCCTAACTGTATAGCAATAAGGGGTTACAAATTTGTCCAAATTGCTGGAAAATCCTCTTTTATGTCCTTGTACTGAAGGAATTGATTCAAACATTAACACATTATCAAAAATCTTCTGTACAAGTCAGGAGTAAATTCGTCGTTCCAGTGTTATGTATTAATTCTCTTAGTAATTTCCATGAATAAAGTATCCACAGCTTTTAGAATGGTAATATCTGTTGAAAATTTCTTTTTCCAGAAGATGAACTTTACATAAATATGCAAGAACTATTACCTAGGCAAAATGGGCTGAAACATTTCTTTAAAGACCAGAACAATGAGATAATGTTTGGAAGCAGATCAGGTATATGTTTCCCTAATTTACTGGAGTATAAGATAACTAGGGATATAGCCTAACAGATCATATTCTTCCTTGATAAGTAGCTACGATTATATTGAGAGTCTGATTAATTGTTGTCAGTCCCACTAGGTAGACCAGACCAAGAAATCAATTTGACAGGAAGGCTAAAACTACTTTTATTGAGATTGGCTATAATAACAGACTCTTGCAAGTCTGATTGTGCTATAGCTCCTTCTTATAGTTCAGTAAATCAGAGAGGCGTCCACCTGAGCTTTTTATGAATGTTATCTTGTAGTTCTGGATGTAAAAAATGCTTCAGCCACTTTTTGCCTAAGTAACAAGTCCTGCATATCTCCATGAAGGTAATATTCTTTACTCTCTATAATTCTAGATCAAAATGAAGCAATAGTAGGTCAGAGTCAATGAACTGATGCTCATTAATGTTCCCATTCCCAGATTATGCCTCCAACAAAAATGAGATTATAATCAAGTCTGAGTAGTTCAATAAGTGTGAAATAAAACTGAATAATTGTTACTGTATTATCTGCATTTTGAGATCAGACATTATACCAAACTATACAGATAATGCCATAGTTGTTTAGAAACCAGAGTTTTAAAAACTGTTATTGCAAGATGTTGAATCTGGGGACCTTTAGTGTCAATAAGGCATGAGACTGTAATATCTTAGATACCAACAATCTCTCAGAGGGAAGGCACTCAGCCTTGAAGAGGTCAAGAAAATTCTGGTCTCTGCAATAAATTACTTTCACTCCCTTTGCCTGTATTACAAGTGTTTGGGAAACGTTGAATGAGATGGAAGGAATTTCTGTCAGTACGCTGTAACAGAATATCATGTGACTAAGTCATGGAAGAGTGCACTAACAATTTCTGAAGCTCTACATATCAAGCATCACCTCAGGATAACTGAGATAGCCTCTTAGTGAAGGAAGCCTAATCCACGGATGGTAGATTTTCAAACTTGCTTGCTTGCTGGTATCATATGGTACACCCATGGTCTTGGGGTAAATTTGCAAGCAGAGAGAAAGCTGCTATGTGATTAGGCCAGCAATGGAAAAGTTCGCAAAATGAAAAAACTTTCATGTCCTGTCCTGTGTAACCCTTCACATGTCAGAATGGACATGAGAATATAGAATGCCATGATAAAAATGGCTGCACTGACAAGTGAGTTATTTTCCTAGATGATCCTCTAGAACCTCAAATTACAACAACAACAACAATAATTTATTAAACTTCTGTGCTGCCCTATTCTCAATGACTCTGTTCACTGGTGGTACATCTTTGTTGCTTACTGTAATTAGAAACTCTCTTTAATTAGGAAACTATGTTATCACAGTATTTTTATTATATTTTTATCCTGCCTTTTTAATATATAACTCAAGGTGGCAAACATACCTGATACTTAGAATGGTTGTTTTAAGGTCCTGGTTTTCCATTCCTGACATCCATTGGATCTGTCATAATGACAAAGTACATTTAACTTAGCCAGAAAATTTTCAGACATAGCAAACACAGACAGGACCATGGAAGACACAGATTGGGGACCAAAGATAGGGGCACATCTTTACATATATACATGGTTAATAAGGCAAGGTAGGCTATATCCAAATCAGGCCATTATTAATCAAGTCAACTTGGATCTAGTTTTCTGATGAACTGCAAGAGTTCTATGTATTATGTTATCTAACATATGCCACAGCTAATTCTAACTACTTCCACATTCTTCCAGCACCTTTGAAAAAGCATGCCAATCATACATATCTGCAACCTAAATACCATACTGTAATGATTGCCTACTCTAATAGACTCAGACTCACAAGCAGGGACTTAATGATATCTGATTTATTAAAGAATAGTATGCAAATACAGAGAAAGCTGAGAATGAGTAAAAGCGCGCCAAATACAAACTAAAAACCCTCGGCTCAAACGTAATCCCCCCCCCTCGCCCTGCTGTTGCAAACTCCCCCCAGCCCCAGGTGCTGGTAACCGTTTCTGCTGATGTCCTGGGAAAGGAACCCTGACCACATGAGATAACCCAAACACATTCCAATCTAGCTACTAACATATAACAATCTCACGAGATGGAATCCTCCTCCCCTCCCAGACGAAACATGCATCAGCCAAATGACATGCGAAACGTTACGATGTACCGGCAACATTGGAACGGTGAACATGACATACCGCCCCCCTCAAAACATTAAGGAGCAGGTTTGTGAGGATAAGCTAGATGAAAGCGGCGAACCAAAAGAGGAGATTGGACATCACGGGCAAACACCCATTCAGGGTGGGGAAAGTGCTTCCAGCGAACAAGGTACTGAAGAGTGCCACGTAGTTGGCAAGAATCAAGGACCTCCTTCACCTCAAAATGTTGTTGCCCATCAATCATGATCAGAGCAGATGGTGGGGGTTGTGGATGCCAGTGATCTGAGTGGGTGACAGGCTTGAGTAAGCTGCAATGAAAAACAGGATGTAAACGTTTCAGATCGTGTGGCAAATCCAGTCTAAACATGACAGGGTTAACAACTCCCACAATGGGAAAAGGCCCAACAAACTTAGGAGCCAATTTCTTCGAGGGCTGAGGGGACTTAATGAACTTAGTGGAAAGGTAGACCTTATCACCAACTTTAAAAGGTTGAAGGGCTCGTCGCTTATCGGCGTGCAGTTTATAGGCAGATTGGGCATCAGCCAATGCCTGTTGAATCACTGGCCATGAATCAGCCAGTTGAGCAGCCCAATCAGAAGCGGAGCAGGGCTGTGTGGAGGGTTGAGGCAACTCAGGAATGGGAACAAAGTCCCAGCCAAACACAGTATGGAAAGGGGTGTGCCCCGTGCTCTGATGGACGGCGTTGTTATAAGCCACCTCAGCAAAAGGTAGCAGATCAACCCAATTGTTCTGCTGATAGTTGACAAATGCCTGCAAAAATTGCTCCAGGGTCGAATTAAGAGCCTCCGTAGATCCGTCAGTCTCCGGATACGACACAGTGGACAATGCCTGCTTGGTACCCACCAGCTTTAAAAATGCCCTCCAAAATTGGGAAGTGAACTGTGTTCCATGGTCCGTGATCAAGCGGGAGGGGCTCCCATGAATCTGGTAGATGTGGATTAGAAAAAGGCGGGTCAATTGCTGTGCAGACAGAATGGAAGCACATGGAATGAAATGGGCTTGCTTAGAAAAGTAGTCCTTTACCACCCAAATCACAGTCTTTCTCTGACTAGGAGGCAAATCCACAATGAAATCCATGGAAACCTCCTCCCAAGGATGGGAGGGGCTAGCCACCGGCTGCAGCAGCCCTTGCGGTTTGCCCCCCTTCCGTTTAGACATGGCACAGACAGGACAAGAAGCAACATAACTTTTTACATCACGTCTCAATGTGGGCCACCAGAATTGGCGGTGCACCAGATGCAAGGTTTTGACAAACCCGAAATGACCAGCCACTTTATCATCATGAGACCTAATCAAAATTTCCCTTCGCAAACTGTCAGGGACATAGAGGCGGTTTTGCTTCCAAGCGAAGCCTCTGTCAAATGTAACATTGTCTCTATTCGCTTGCAACCAAGTGTCAGATTTCAGCTCTAGCAGAAACTGTTGTTGCAATTTCGAGGGAATTGGCGTTCTTCCCCCAGCCAGTGAAACCGAAGCTGGGGGCAGCTGCGCACGAGTCTGACTGTGTGTGACAGCTTGCAACCCCAATTGGGGTGCTGTCCACACTGTACCCACAACGTCAGGTGCCTGGACCGAATCCTGGGGCAGGCGGGAAAGCGCATCAGCCAGGAAGTTTTTCTTGCCCGGAATGAATTTCAACTTAAAGTCAAAGTGACTGAAAAATTGAGCCCAGTGGATCTGCTTAGGACTGAGCTTACGGGGCATGATGAGCGCTTCCAAATTTTTATGGTCAGTCCAAACTTCAAAAGGACATTTAGCCCCCTCTAAGAGGTGGCGCCATGCCTCCAAAGCAGCCTTGACTGCAAAAGCTTCTTTTTCCCAAACATGCCATCGCCTTTCCGTCTCGGAAAATTTCCGGGGCAGATACACACAGGGCTTCAGGCGGCCACCAGCATCCGCTTGCAGCAAGAGTGCTCCAATTGAGAAATCGGAAGCATCCACTCGAACCACAAAGGGTTTAGTGGGATCAGGGTGTTGAAGAATGGGTTCAGCAGTGAACAGGCTTCTGAGTTTGTCGAAAGCCAACTGGCATTCAGGTGTCCAATTGAGCAATGCCCCCGGGTTTTTCACCTTGCGTGTGTCCCCCAACCCCTTCATATGTAACAAATCAGTGAGAGGCAATGCAATTTCTGCGAACCCCTGGATGAATTGGCGGTAATAGTTGGAAAATCCAAGAAAACTTTGGAGCTGCCTGCGGGTATGCAGGCGCTCCCACCCCAAAATAGCTTGGATCTTCGCAGGATCCATTTCAATGCCCTTGTCAGAGATCCTGTACCCCAGGTAGTCAATGTCCTAACAGCCAGGAACCACGCTGAGACAAGGAACAGGTCTCTAGTGTTTTATTGCTGCTACATAACAGGAAAATCCTAACAAACTGAAGAAGCGTGGGAAAAACCCAGACATATAAACCCCAAAGGTTAAGGCGGGCCCGATCTGTGTCTCTTGGAATGGCTACCTAATTCCTCAGTGCTACGCATGCGCTTTACAGCCTGGATGGGAGCCCCCTGCTCGCCATCCTTACTCATGACAGTCAAGCTGAGTCTGATGAAATTCACACTTAGAAAGTTTAGCATAAAACTCAGCCTTTCTCAGTTTGCTAAGCACCTGTTTCACCAAGCGCTCATGTTCCTCCTCCATTTCAGTATAAATCAAAACATCATCCAAATAGACCAGTACACCCTTGAACAAATGTTCATGTAACACTTCATTGATCAATTGCATGAACACCCCTGGTGCCCCTGCCAACCCAAAAGGCAAAACCTTGTACTGAAAAGAACCCAGAGGACAAATGAAAGCAGTCTTCCATTCATCCCCTCCCGCATGCGGATGTGGAAATAGGCTTCCCGCATATCCAGCTTAGAGAAGATTTTCCCCTTAGCCAGATGTGCTAACATGTCTTTTATTATTGGCAGAGGATATTTGTTTAATATCGAGACCGCATTTAATCCGCGGTAATCTGTACAAAGTCTCAATGTCCCATCCTTCTTCGCTCAAAACAAGATGGGGGCGCCCACTGGCGAATTTGCTGGTTCAATAAAACCCCTGGCCAAGTTTTTGTCTACAAACTCCCGCAACGCCACCAGTTCCTTTTGCGTCATGGCATAGATTTTTGGTTTGGGCAGTTGCGCGTCGGGGACCAACTCTATCACACAGTCAGTTTTTCGATGAGGTGGAAGTTGGTCCGCTTCCTTCTCACCAAACACATCCGCAAAGCTTTGGTATTGCTCCGGCAAGCCCTCCAGTGGGGTGACAGCGAAATGCGGGGTTGCTGCTGCCGCCCTCCCCACTATAGCCTTCGGAGCGTCGTCCTCCCCAGGGGCTGATAGAAACCATCCCCAAAAGTCAAAGTCCTGTGCACCCAATTTATATATGGGTTTTGTTGGACCAACCAAGGAATCCCCAGAATGACTAAGGGACCCCCCACAGGCGCCACCACAAACGGCAGCCCCTCACGGTGGCTGCCCATTTGCAACACCACCATGCCCGTGAAATGGGTGACTGGCTTCCCCCCCGCCGTAGAACCATCCAGCTGGGTGAAAATCATGGGACGTTGTAGTGGAAAGCTGGGCAACTCCAAAGCAGCCACCACGTCAGGGTGCATCAAACAACGTGAACACCCTGAATCGATCAATGCCGAAACTTCAACGATTCTTGTGCGGGAGCCCAACTTCACTTTAACGGTCAGTGTGGGATAGTTGCCACTCACCGAAATATGTTCGCGCCCCTCCTCCACCACCTGCCCAGAGGCGCTCTTTAAAGCAGGTGGCTGGTGTTTCCCGCCGGCTGGAGTAGATCGGGCTCCCCCTCGCCCCCGAAGTAGGGAATCTCCTCCACTTCAGTTTCAGCCATGGCTGCCTTCTTTTTCCTGGGTAGAGAGGGAGATTTCCCCAACGACTTCCCCGGACGATCATCGGTCTTTCCCTTCGGGCACACCGCCGCTCGGTGACCTTCCTTCCCACATCGGAGGCATTGCCCTTTCACATAGCGGCGCTCCCTCTCCTCTTCCCAGGCACGTTGACTGGACTTTCCAGTGGGCGCAGCAGTGCGGGAACCCTTGCTGAGCCCAGCATATCTCATCACCTTTCTGTGAGCGAAGGTCTCATGGGCATGCTCAGCCTTCCCTGCCAGCTGTATCCATTCATACAGGGTATCTGGGTCATCCCTTAAAAAGTTCTATTAATGTGGATTGGGACCAATCCTCAACCTTCCCAGCCAGAGCCTTAAATTCCAGAGCGTAGTCTGCCACCGATCGTGGCCCCTGGCACAGCTCCCTCAGTGCCCGTTTTGCTCTTTCTTTAGCTAACGGGTCTTCAAAGTGTAGTTTCAACACCCATAGGAATTCTTCGAACTCCTCTAGCTCAGGGGCATCCGATTGACATAACTGCACATACCAATTGGCTGCCCACCCCTTGAGCCTAGTGGCAATGGCGTTAATCTTGGCTCTTTCTGAACGGAAAAACTGTTCCCACTCATCCATATAACTCCTTGCATTGGTAAGGAAGAACGATAGCTTAGTTGGATCTCCATCAAATTTAACGGTAAAGTCCTTAACCCCCACTCCGGGTGGTCCCTTCGCCACAGCTGGGCGGTCGAGCTTTCTTGTAGCTCCCAGGGATCTCCGCGCTCGAGGAGGGGACCTTGAAATCCTCACCCTTGGCGCTCTTGCTTCCTCTCTGTGCCAGGTCCTACTCCTTTCCTCCGGGAAAGTTGGGGGCAAAGAAGGAGTCGAATGCCTAGTACTAGACTCCTCTTTCCTCCTCTCCCGGGGACCCCAGTCCATGGACATCTTTCGAAACATAAATTCTAGTGACTCCAATTTGGCCTCCACCAGTCTTATATGGTCAGGGGTTTGGAAATCCTCCTTTCCCTCTTGCCTCACCACAGTTGGGGAACTCGGGTATCACTGCTTCCAAGACGTTTTGGATGTCCCTGGTAGGGATCCCTGTGTCTCATCCCATGTGGTCAGCTCACCTGGCGACTCACCAGTCGGTTCAGGGGCTCTTTTACCTCAAACCTCCTCTTCTCTTAGGCTGGAACTCGACCCCTCTCGAACTTCTGAAAGCTCTCGAGGAGGGACCCTCTCCGTTCTTATCACTGTGGAGTCGGGTTCCCCCTCGCTTGATTCCTCACTTTCTGTGGTTTGGGGATTTGGTTTGCTCATCGCTAGCACTTCTCCCTCACAAAATAAATCTGGAAAGGGGCTAACGGTAATTTTTTTAGATTCTCAGCTTTATGTAATGATTGCCTACTCTAATAGACTCAGACTCACAAGCAGGGACTTAATGATATCTGATTAAAGAATAGTATGCAAATACAGAGAAAGCTGAGAATGAGTAAAAGCGCGCCAAATACAAACTAAAAACCCTCGGCTCAAACGTAATCCCTCCCCTCGCCCTGCCGTTGCAAACTCCCCCCAGCCCCAGGTGCTGGTAACCGTTTCTGCTGATGTCCTGGGAAAGGAACCCTGACCACACGAGATAACCCAAACACATTCCGATCCAGCTACTAACATATAACAATCCCACCAGATGGAATCCTCCTCCCCTCCCAGACGAAACACGCATCAGCCAAATGACATGTGAAACGTTACGATGTACCGGCAACATTGGAACGGTGAACATGACACATACATGTATATATTATCTATTGTAAAGATTGTAAATTATTTTTACCTATCTTTTCCAGCCAAACATAATGATTAACAAGTAAATACAATATTTCATTAAAATATATTAGAATAGCACTAATAATCCTAGCATAGAGATAACAGCAATGAAGTATTACAAAAATCAGATAATACTAGAATTATGCATTATGATCAGGAATACAGTTTTAGCCAAGGAGACTATATCCCAATGATGCATTGGAATTACCCATTAAATGAGACACAGTGGTGGTACCAAAGCAAGCAAACAAATGAACAAACAAACAAATTCCTGGAAGCTTGGTCCTGGAGCTGTTTCTTGTAACCAGCCTCTTCCACAACTGCTGTAGCAGAAGAACATGCTACAGGTCTGTAATTTTGAATTCTACACATGTCCATTTATAAGGAAATTGGCTCTTAAATTAAAAGTGGTTTCTAAGGTCAAAGCCAGCACTTTGAATAAGGACCAGAAGCAAAGAAATGATAGAATTTTAGATTGATATGATTTAATATGTTAATTCTGGTTAGTAATCTAGCAGCAGCATTTGGAACAAACCGTAATGTCTAAGTCATGCTCAAAAGTTGCTCCCCTAAAATCCTTATCAGTCTCATGTGGATGTGACTTGGGTGCAGGAAACAGTTGCCAGGTCTAACATACTCCAGAAGTAAGTCACGCCAAATAAAAATGACTTATAAGAAAAGGCACTGCTGCCCGGTGCTATCAGATGCAATGGGAAGCAAGAATAGTACACTGTAGAACATAGCACAGCTACATTCATACATAGTCCTGACCCAGGACTGACACACTTCAGGTTGTGGGACTTAATTTCTCTTAGGCCAACTAGCATGGGCAAAAGCAAAGGGAGTTGCAGCCCAAACATTCGGAAAGCCCCAGTTTGCCTGCCACTGTTTTACTCCATGCTCTTACAGTATATGCTTTTTTCTGTTGTGTGGTTGGTCATTGCTGGTCCACAACACGCTTAGATTCTTATGACCACACTGATTAAAAATCATGGAATTTAGTCTCAACACAAATGTAAAGACCCATCACATAACTCTAATTCACCTTTCCCAATCTTGGGGTTGCCATTGCTGTATTTGCTAGGCTGAAAAATCAAGAAAATGATTTATTCTTCCCATCACTCCTTTTTTCTTTTGCAGGAAAGCAAGATAATATGTATGACCTTTACTCCAAGCTGCCCTCCCTTCCCCACAAAGTTTTCTGTATTAGAACAACAAAATTTAGTATCTCTTCCTGCCAACAATATTGAGAATTTGAGAGAGGAGCACATCTTCAGAAATGTCATTTTCAAGACTTGTCCCAAAACACTTTCCCATGGCTGAGGAGATGTGCATTCGTCTCATCCTTGAACTGGCAGAAAAGTAGAAACTGTGCTGCCCCCACAGCTGAGCTTTATGGTACCTCAGGACAGGAAATGGTGCTGTCCTTACAAGGTCAATGCGGGACTATTTCAGGTCGGCAGTTGGTGGTTTCCTGGCTTCATCCCGCCCCCCCCCCCATCATGTGCTGGCAAGTAAAACAACCACTAATTGCCCTCCATATTATATATTTAGGAGGGACTGGTCTTCTCCAAGTGCTTTCTCACCTTGTACACCTCCATGAACCTGGAAAAACCTTATTATTATTTTTTAAATAGGACTATCAATATCCCAGGAGATCACTACTCCAATGTCAAAAAAGAAAAAAAGCCCAAATCAGAGAAACTGTTCCCTTAACCAAAAACACTCGAGACAAGATCAATATTCCCATGTAAAGAAAAAAGAACATTGAAAAAATGGGGGGAAAGTAGTCATTCTGGATGGAGCTCTTCGCTCATCCTGTACCCAAATACATGCACGCACGCATGTGTGCACACCCATTCACCCACCATGCTTGACCTACCCTTGCTTCATCCAGCGCTCCCTCCAATGTCCCATTGACCAGTCAGCTGGAGATCAATAGTCTGACGTAAAACAGAACAAAACTAAAAAATAAATAAAACCAGGAAAAAATATCCCAGCCAACAGGTCTGTTCTGTATAAGCCAGATGTCTCTTGTAACATAGAGGAAAGTGCCCACTGACTGGATATGAAAGGATGTGCCTGCAGGAGAATGAAATGGCCTATGGCTGCTGGGCAAGACCCAGCTCCTGATCAGGTCATCAACTACATAATCAGGATTGTCTATATGGAAAGATTTATATCAAGAGAAGAAGAAGGAATATACCAGTTTAAATATGGAACAATTAAAATCAACTTTAAGCTGCTTCTGCAGCAGGCTGGGGATGAAATGGAAGCAATGTTGCCAGGGTTAACTGATTCCTTAAAAATGATTAGCAAGGCATCTTTGTGTCTTAACCCTTGTAAGCTGTCCTGAGATGTTGGCAATTGGGCAACATGGAAGAAATGAAATGAAATGAAATGAAATGAAAAAGCCTCTCATTATTTTCAAGAAACATCTCTCTGTAGAAAGTGCAATAGCGTATAGTTCTTTAAAGCTGGCATGCAGCTTAGGTAAAGGTAAAGGTTTCCCTTGACATTAAGTCCAGTCGTGTCCGAGCCCAGGGGGCGGTGCTCATCTCCGTTTCAAGCCGAAGAGCCGGCGTTTGTCCGTAGACACTTCCGTGGTCATGTGGCCGGCATGACTAAACGGAATGCCGTTACCTGCCCGCCGAAGCGGTACCTATTAATCTACTCACATTTGCATGTTTTCGAACTGCTAGGTTGGCAGGAGGGCATGCAGCTTGGTGCTGCAATATTATTGTGTTTGATGGGCTTGGAAGTGTACACCCAAGCCCTATTACAAGAGGGTTGCGACCTTGCTTTTAGGGTTCCTAATGTCATGCAGCATGTGTACTACTCCTGGGTTGGATCTGCACCCATGTAATCACACAACACTGTCACTCTTCAGCAGGTCAGCTGATTTGACTTCTGCCTCAGCTGCAATGCACTGAATTCTGTTTTCCAAGAGAAGCACCAGAGCTCTGCTATTTTTACATAGGCAGGAAATCCCACTCCCAGATCTTGTGCTCTCCTCTGCTGCCTCCCTCCATATAGGAAGCTTCATCCTAACATTTCTCAGCTGTTTTAACCTCAGCAAAGGGGTGGTGCCTTAGTGGTTTTGCAATCTCTTCAGTGTAAACAGTCAAATCTTTCAAACAACACTATATATCACATTTGTAAATGGGGCACTGGATGGAAGTGATTTCTGCACGATCCTACAGTTAGCTGGAGAGTGAAGTGATTTACTCACAGGTGTCCTCGACATTTCAAATTCAGCAATGGTTTGGATGACCATAGATGAACTTGAAAGAAATTCCAAGGATTTAGGGAATGAAAACAGTGGTGGTATAAAAGGGACAGTAGAAGCCATGATAGCCCTAGAGAGCAGAACAAGTAGTTTTATCTAGTGGTTAAGGCAACAGGCTAGAAACCGGGAGATTGAGAGTTCTAGTCCCGCCTTAGGCATGAAAGCCAGCTGGGTGACTTTGGACCAGTCACTATCTCTCAGCCCAACTCACCTCACAGGGTGGTTGTTGTGGGGAAAATAGGAGGAGGAAGGAGTACTAGGTATGTTCGCTGCTTGAGTTATTTATAAAAATAATAAAGGCAGGATTAAAAAATCTAAAAAATAATAATTAAAAAATAAAATTATATCTGTTTGTGCACTAGGGTCAACCCTTTGAGGTAGGCCAGGTCAGGAAATGGACACCAGAAGGATTACAGAAGTATTACTTTATTGTAGAATATAATAACAGAATATTGAGAGCCTGCCAGTTTCCCTCTGCTCCCTCTTATATGAAACAGAATCAAGACAGGGTTATTTTGAGTCTCTTTCTCATACTGCCTCCTTTCCCAGGACTGAGTTGCTATTTACTTTCTCTTAATGGCTCTCCAAATGCTGGTGGTCCTCTCCCATTGCCAGTGCGTAAGATTAAATATTCATCCTGTTGACTTCTGTATATTGAATAGGGAGGGAAGGCATTTTACCTCAGGCATAGCACTGGCTGACTCTGGTTTACTTGAACCCATGCATCTATGTGTGGTTGCTGTTGAAGAGGGGTGAACAGATTATGCAAGCCTTCAAGTTCTTCAGGAGTTTGCAAATACTTTTCTAGCCCTTTGGTGGATTCGTATCCAAATATTTATCAAGTGTTGTAGTGAAAGGGAGAAAACACTCCTGGAGTGTGAAAGAGTTAATCAATCAATTTAGATAGTGGGCAGAGTCCAGCAAAACCTGGGAAACTCAAGCTAAGCATCCAATCAGGAGCAGAAAGTTTTTCCTTCTCTCTCAGCTGAACTTTTAAAACATTATATTAATAATCTGAGCCGTTCTTTGTGTTTTGCTGCTGTTTTAGTCTACCTATGTGTATATGCAGATAGGGTCTTTGATGCTGACAGGAATGCTGATTTCCTTTCTCCTTCCTCTATTGTTCTTTCAGTACTAAAGTGGTCCCTTACTTTTTATGATACATAATAGACTTCCTTCCTTCCTTCCTTCCTTCCTTCCTTCGCACAAAAATTTGTTCCTGAATAAAAGTGGTGATGGCTGCCATTCACAGAACCAGCAGAATGTGGGAGGTTGCAACTGTAGGAATTGTGGGGTTAGGGACCCTTGCTTAAAGAGCTGGAGAAGTCAACCTACCATACCCGTATGCATGTGTGTCTACATGCATGTCCTCTCTTGCAATTGTGGATTTCATACTGTTAGTTATGGTACCTTTACTGTATGATAATACAGGATCACAATTAGGAAGTATTAACACAAGAGACTTAAGATGTGGCTGTTGATTAGTTTTCTGCAAGGACAGGTTGTTTTATCACAGTTTCATTTGCGATATTGTCTATTGTTAGCTATCTCAAAGATCTCATTTGGGATGAAAAGTGCAATATATATATGCTTTCATTAAAAAACAAGTTAAGAAATGTCCCTGAGCATGTTTGAAAATGTTCTCTAAATACCATTGCCCTCTATAAAGCAAAAAAGCTTTAGAGAGACTTCTGGTGTTTGTTGGATATTCAAGATAATTGTTACTTTTATGTCTGATCTGCTGCTGATTTCTACCATTACTATTAATCTGGGTGGATTTGTGTTCTGTAGTACTGAATTGCCAAAGAAAAAAGACATCCTGTGGACGTAAACAGAGTGATATTGATGGGAAAGAAGTGCCTTTTTAAGGATTTAGTCCTGCTGTCTGCACTCAATGCATTCTTGAATGCTACCTTTTGCTACGTGCCAGCCCTGCCAGGGCCCCATGGGAGAAGCCCATGATCATTGCTCTCAGAAATACTACCAGGTCTCCTTGCGCAAAGCACACATAAAGGCTGACTGCCTTCTTCACCAGGGAATACAATTTTGGGCTGTCTTTGTTCCGTCACAGGATTACTGTGGGGTTGACCTAAAAGAATGCTTTAGTCAAACTTTGGAAAAATGGCAGAGTGACACGACTGATGTTTTTTTCTCAAAAGAACTGAAAACAACCTGTGGCAGAAATATTGAGAATGGAACAGTTATTCAAAACAGTGGCATATTACTCTCCTGTTTTATCTATTGTAGAGCCACAGAAATAATAATGATAAAACCTATTAGTCAATCCTTGGGCTGTCAGCTATTTTCTGATAGAGTGTTCTTATTAAAAAGCTGCATGAAAGCGAGCTTCAAAGGCTTAACTTTTTCCTAGCACTGGGTTACAGGGATGGGATCTATTTTTCTCTGGAAAGTTTTGTTTGAAATGCAGGTGTCTTAAAGAAACACACACAAAAATATGAATAGGTTGACAACCTTAGCAGATCTCTTTGCATCGTTCTCCAGGTCTTAAACGTGCTCTTCCAATATACCTGAGGCTTTCCACATATGCAAAGCTCATCTGAGCCTGTTCTGTGTTTCTCTGGAGTCTGGAAAGATAGAGCAGGAGAGACTCTGAACCACTCTAAACCTTCTTGTCCCTGTTGTGTACACTTGCAGTTGTGGTGCCAAACTATTAGTCAGTATGTGCCTTTTTCAAAATCCCTTTGCAGAGGAAACTTTTTCCCTCCTCAAATCTCCGGTGTGAAATACGTATTCTAGAAATGAGGCTATCCAGCATCAGCAGTCACATTCTGGTGAGCTGGTTCTTGGTCTCCCTGAATCTGATCACCTCTCTGTGTGTGCGTGAACTGCGGTAGTTTTGCAGGACAGTGTCATTGCTTCAGTGGTATCTTATTCTAGATACTACCAGGATAGTGTGAGCATGTGCAGGCTAGTCCTTTGAGTATTTACTTATTTACTTACAGGCATGCTGCTCCCTTCACTCTCTTTAACTGCTGTCTGCTGATGAGGAAGCTGCCATTGAAACAAATCTCTCCCCAAGCCTTTTGCAACTGCTTCAAACTTTTCTACAGAGGTGCATTGCATCCTCTCCTTCCCCTTGCAATTTAAGCTCTCTCTGTCCTGTCCTTGGTTGGTTTAATCCCTTGGAATCAGCTTAGAAATAAGCCTCCTGCTGCAAATTTGAACTGAGGCTTTTTCAGCAGTCAGCAAGGGAGCCTCCCTGGCGGACCCCTATGATGTCAGCTTGCATCGTGCAGGCAGTTGGCAACGCGGCGGAGAGGAATCCCACACAGCTCTTAGACAGCAAGACCTGGTGGCCACTGCCCTGCGCGTAGCCGCCTGGCGCGGCTGACTCTCCCTCTTCCTCCGCAACAGCAGAGCCTCCTGGCTCTCCGTCTGCCTGCCTGCATGAGGACGCAGCAATACTCCAGCTGCGAATCTGCCGGTGCAGACCGCGGAGCCAACTGTGGTAGCAGTGGAAGCTCTGGCCTCTCGCCGGGCTCAGACTCAGAGAGCAGCGGAGTGGTGTGTGGTGGTAGAAGTGGGATGCGAGGGGTCCTTTCCAGATACTGGAGTCTGGAGAGTCTTCATTCCGCTTCAGGTAAGAACAGCTAAAGGGGGCTCTCTGGTATTCCACTGACCTTGGGGAATGGAAGTGGAAGCAAGGGAGAAAGTATGTGGCATGGTGATGAACAGCATGGGAGCTAAACAAACAAACAAACAAATAAATAAAATGAACAGCTCTGAAAGCGTCAGACCTGCGCCTTTTACCTCTCGAAGTCTGACTCTGCTTCCAGAATGAAGAGTTCAGAAAAGGGAGGATGGAGATATGGAAGCTGGTAGAAGGCTGCATATATGCTCAGCCACTTTCCCTTTCTACACCATCAAAGTTACTGTAAAATCCAAAATATTTGGAGTATTTGCTCTCTTATGAAGTGTCATTGAGGAAGATTAGCATGGCTTATACTGCATGCCGCAGTCTAATTTGTATTTCTTTTGTCTTGAAATAATATTTCTTATTCATCTTTTAAGTACTAACACTACTTCACTGCTCTCATTCTGTCTTGTCTGCATCTGCCGTTCAAGTGATGTAAACACTGTTCAGAGAGGAAAGCTCTGAATGTGATGCATTAGAGAGAACTGTAGCCATCCTTTTTGACTGTTGGAATAGTTGGTTTCTTATCATGGCCTTCTAATTACTCTCTTTAGATAGTCTGTCTGCTTTTAGATAGTCTATCAGTTTCAACTAGTCTGTACTTGTCATAAACAACTTTTTCCTTCTGGTTAGTTTTGACATCAGTTGTCAGCTACATCAAAAGAGTAATTCTCCAATATATTTGCTGTGTTCTAACAGAAAAGCTTGGATTGCTGAGAACATTCAATTTAGCTGGTACAATTTGGAAGCCTTTTGAAAGGATCGCTATTTTATGTAACATTATGTTTCTGTTTACAAAATTTCTATTTAAATGAAAGTCTCTTCTAATAACCTGTAAAGATGAACTAACCTTACCTCTTTTTTAAAGTGTCCTATATGGTATTATGATGCCCTGCAGAAATAAAGTACATCCCGTAAGGTGGGCATGGCTTGACTCTGGATATTACGTCTCTTCAGTGGGACCTGAAAAACTATGTCATAGTGTGAATATTGTAGCACGGCTTGTTGATGTTCAGGATTGCATCCATTCCATTGCATTTCCCCCGGTAATGGTCAGTTGGCATTTCATGGCTATTGAGCATACCAATTCTTCACAGCACTGCTTTTAAAGTAATTTCTTGTAAGGCATTTTCCCCAAATATTTATATGTATATCTTCTGGAAACCTCCTTCAAACATGCCAAAATTTCCATCTTGTTCATTGCTGGTCCTCTTTTGGCTATATAAGCAATAGAGCCTGGGCAGTAGAATTAGCAGAAATTATGGCATGTGAATGAGAACTATTCCTTGGCATATCAAGGTCCACAGTTTTCTTGAAACATTACAGAATATCTATATTGGAATTAATGTATGTAGATGTAGCAGCAACATTTATGACACATTTAAGTTTCTGCTATGGCTTTGGTTTAAATATCACAGTATGATACAGAAAGAACTCACCTTGCCACTGTGTTATGGAAACTGCCAGGATTTTAATGGTTCTTTAAAGATCCTTGTTGCAGTCTCATATTGACTCACATCAGCCACTCATCAAGTTTCTCCTATGCTGACATGAATAAAAATGTTCTTTTTCTTCAGTGTATTGTACCCAAACAATAATTAGTATATTTTTTCATTTATGGTGTTATTTCCCTGAAACTTAGTGAAAAATGCTTTGCTTGCCATTATTAGTGTAACAATCTTGCCAGATGGGTTTCCTCTAGGTGAATGGAATGATATTAGTCCAAGGAAGGTTGCATTAATACAGGTCCTACCTTGTGTTGTCAAACAAACAAATAAATAAACATGTGAAGCATTTTCAGATTTTATATAGCTGTTGTCAGGTCTTGTGAACTTTGTCAGAACTTCTTTTTCTGATATTTTTTCTTACCCTTCAGCTTCTTGAAGATTCTGTTTTTCAGTAGCTGTTTCCAGTGGTAAATTGACTGAACAATCACACTTCAAAGACTCCCAGAAGGGAGGCATCTCTGTAGGCATCTAAAATAGCATCCCATAGTTTGCTAGTGAGAATCAGATGCATAGAAAGGCTTTCTCTGTATATATTTTACAAAGTGGGAAAAAGGCTAAAACTGCCCACCATGGTCTTATCTGTCACCTTATATTTTATCAGCTTGTATTATTTTGGATTAGAAAGCATTAAACAGCAGTTATATTTCTACTGGCACTAGCTAGGATAAACGTTTGCAGAAAGAATGTGTTTAGCCATAGAAATATTTTAAACCTGGATATTCTATTTACTAATATTTAAGGTTCATGCTCAGATTGAAAATATAAGCATTCTGTAATTTAACCATGTCCTGTATTACTCTTTATCTGTCCCAAATCTCTTGCCATTCAGCTTTACTGGATTCTTTCACATTCTCCCCCCCACCCCCACCCCCACCCCCCACCCCGCTTCACCATACCTTTCTCTTTGTCTTTTGTGGAAACTATAAAGCCACAAATTTTGTAAGCCCTTTATAGGAGAATTGGGCCAATTTCTTGATCATTTGAACTCTACAACATACTTTCCTTAAGAACTGAAATTGAACGTGATGTCTTAGGACTATCAGTTCTTCACTGGTGGAAGCTGACCAGTAGTCATTCTGTCTAAGAAAACTGACAGGCTGCCCAGGGCCTCTGGGGGGATCCAGGTCGAGAAAGGGTGCTGCAAATGATCGGTATATGCGGCATTGGGATTATTTATTCTCACTCACTTTAAGGTGACTGCTGCTATTGTTTTATTTTTTGTGTATATGCTAAATTTGCCTTCTCTTACCGTATATGTTGGTTCATTCCTTACCTTGGTTCAATTGAGTCTTCTCTATCTGTGAAGGTTCTCCAGTACATACTGTGGAAAAGACATGTGGGAAGAGGTGCAAAACAATGAAGTCAGTATATTTGTTTTTTGTCTCTCTGAACCAGATTGTTGCTGGTTTCCTGAATGCTTGAAGAGGGCTATTAGGTTTTATATGAATGTCATCATTTTAAATAATAACCCATGCTTTGCAGAGATGAAAAAAAATTGAGATGTTCCAGCATCCCACCAATGATGGAATTCTCTGAATAGTAAAGTATGAGGCAAGTATTCTGATGCCTTTCAGGAAAATAGCTAACAATATTTCATAGTCCTTGTAATTTTCAGGACAAGTTTTTCATGAGAAAATTGGTAACAAATGGTTGGCCTTATTCCTGTTTAGTCTGAGAAGGTTTATTTTAAGACATTTTGTCTGGAGATTTACCTTGAAGCATGATGTATATAGAACTCATGGACTGTAAAGCATGATTTAATTGTCTTTGGACCATTGGAGTCATGTCTTCAGAAAAAAAATTGCAAAGATAAAACAGGGAGAAAATAAAATATGCATTCAACCCCATTTCAAAGCAACAAGTACCCCATCACATACTGTATATCACAGCATATATTGTATTTCACAATCTGAGAAACCATGTTAAAAGGCATTGGTTGAAATGCTTATCCATCCTCCTAACTTACTCTGATACATTTCTTAAATCTCCTTCCCCCAGCCTTTATTAATGTTTGAATCTCCAGATGGAAAAACTTACCTAAATTTCTAGTCTGAGGATGTTATTCTTAGTTTAAAATATTGGTTTTTTTCCCGTTGTAAAATACTGACTTTTATTTCAAAATGCAAGTTTATTTTATTAGATTAATATCCTGTCTTTCATTCAGAAGTACATAGTCCTCCTTCCTCCTGTGTTTCACCACAGCAACTCTTCAAGGCAGGCTGGGCTGAAAGTCCAGAGGTCACCCAGTGAATTGCTTGAGAGCGTCTCCTGTTCCCAATGTAACTCCTTAACTACTACACCATTTAATTGATTGATTACATGCCATCAGGTGGTAGTCGACTCTTAGCAACCACATAGATAGATTTTCTCCATGATGATCTGTCCCTGACCTGATCCTTCAGTTCTTCCATGGCACCCCCATCGCCTCTAACGGAGTCTATCCATCTTGCTGCTGGTCGTTCGCTTCTTCTCTTTCCTTCCACCTTTCCTGGCATTAGAGCCTTCTCCAGAGAGCTAGGTTTTCACATAATGTGTCTGAAGTTGTTTATATCAAGGTGTTATCAAACCTGAAGTTGAATGAAATTAAAGAACAGCTACTTTACTGCAGACATAGCTAGTTGTTGCTCATTTTAGGATGCCATTCAGGGTCTTTTTTTCCATTTCTTAAGGAATATAATCCAGAACAATATAAAAAACTAGGTAGTGCTTCAAACTGTTTGCTCTTCAGAATTTTAACCCAGTATACACACTTTATTCCTTTTATTTATATATAATTTTATTAAAACTTTTAAGAAAGAAGATAAAAACCAATAGAAACTAATATAGAGTAAGAAAAAGAAAAAAGATCAAAGAAAGAGCTAAAAGTGCAAAAACAAAAAAAGAAAATACAATGAAGTAGCTTCTGATTTTCTTTACAGCAGTTGTAAATACAACTATAAATTTATCTCTTGCTCTATGGTTACAACATAACTCCATTTTTTTCTATATCCTGTCTAATCATCGAATTCATAAATCACAAGTTCATTTTTTTCTGTTTCACGCAAAAAATTTATAAGCTGTTTCCAGTCAGCAATAAACATAAGATATTGTCTTTTCTCTAATCAAATAAGTCAATTTTGCCATTTCTGCATGTTCCATCATCTTCACCAAGCATTCCTCCATTGTGGATAGTACCAAATCTTTCCATTTCTGTGCATATAATAATCTCACTTTATTCCTGATAGTAATAGCTGAGTTCATACTTCTGCAAAGGGATAATTTGGTGTGTTTGATTTTGATTTAATTTTTTTATGTACCGAACAACTGAGGTTTCTAAACTATGATTTATGACCAGGAGATTCTAGTTTATTCAATCATGGTGCAATATATGAATTAGGCATTGTACTGGCTCATGTGTAGGTAAGTTATATTTTACTGCAGTAAACATTAGCTGGAATAAAGCCAAAGCAAGCCTTGATCTCCCAAGCTTCCTACCTTCTTTCTCCTTGGATATGATTGGGAGAAGGAGTTTCACTTTCAAAGAATTGTGGCTTGTGTCACAGGAACCAGACATTATGGTTTACAGTATTGAAACAGAGTCTGGTCTGCCCTTAAGTAAGTTCCTTTTGAGGTATAATATCTAAGGGTGTTTTATGAACTACTATTTGTTTTAAAGTAAAATTGATCTGGACCTAATCAAACTGCCTATTGTTTATGGATTGTCCAGGACAATTACAGTTGGGAGGGGTCCTCTTATCTGAAAAATCAAGCCAGGGAAATCTTATTTTTTCTAGCATGAGAGCATGGGCAGAGAGGGCAAAGCAGTGAGACCAAGCAGAGGAGTTTGAGGAACGCAAAAGAGGTGTGTATCTTCTTGGGAAAATGTGCTGGAGAGTGTTCTGAAGCTGGCTGGGCCCCCATCCTCTTTGAAGACATGTTTGTGACAAGGATCTCCTTTGTTACATGATAGATAAGCATGGGGAGATAAAATGGGAGTGGCAGGATGTGTATCCAAAGCAGCTGACTAGAAGGCAGGGTATGGCCTGGGATCTGGAAACTGCAAATGGAGAATCTTTGGGAGGGCTTAATGGACTAATCAGTTGCCTTTCTTATCTAGAATTGTATTTCAGTTTCAAAATCTTATTTTTCTACCATGCCAAATCAAAATTCAAAGCAAAATCACTGTGAAACTACATTCGATTTCTCATATTTTATAGCGGATCCATATGGGGGGGAAATCATGTTTTTTTCTGAAACATGTACACTGACATCTCAATATTCCATGGCAAAATTCATTATATAAAGGGCTGTGTAGATACTGTCAAGCATAGGACAAATAGAGAAACTCAAAAGAGTTTCAAATCCTCTTATTGCTGATTAACCCTTTGTCCAATCCACACGGTCCACTGTTAGGACCAGTCATTATGTACTTGCTTCAGCCATTGGGATGCAAATATGTAATGGTAGTATTTGCATGACGATGTCATTACATTTCATCATTTTAGTGTCCTTGTGTCTTGCTGTGGACATTTCTGTTTCCTAGACTACAAGAATATAAGTGGCTTTGGTTAGAGAGAAGATAGATGGGAGTGCATACTTCTGGGGAGAAGTTCGTAATATGAAACCTTGGACTGTCATTTCAAAGGATAAACATTAGATGTGCTTGAGTAAAGACCAAGATAGGAGCATTTAAGGCTTTACCCATGTGCTGTTAAGGGCTAGAACAGCTTTCCACCGTAGCCCATTCTTACGTGCTTCAACCATGTTTCACTTGTGTTTCTATTATATTTCTGCTTTGCCCTTTACAGTATTATATTTCTGCTTTGCCCTTCAAACAGTGGTGGCCATGCTAGTGTTTTTTTCCCCCTGTAATCCTTGATCCTCTATTTCACCTTAACTATGTATTAGCTTTGCTTTTTGAATCCCTTTCACAAGTAGGAACCCTGTGGTTTGAGCTGAACTTAATGAGATAAACTGCCTTTCCTCATTAATTTATGACTTGATGAAAACTAACAGACCAGAACTTGCACAAAAGCCAGTCATCTTATTCACTGTGTTGGAAAAGAGAGCATAAGTCCCATCTGAAAGCGATAATCATAATGTGCTGATGATTAAAACAAAACATAACTTTTCACTGAATACAGGTGATAGTTCTGGCAAAGATGACACATTATTCCCTAGCACTCCACTTTCACATAGCATTCTGTAATCTAAAAATAGGAGAGACAGAAAGATTCAAGGGTAGTATTTATCAACCATGGCATAGAGGGTAGAGTTTAGAGAGAGGATGGGGAAGTCAGGAGTCTACTGAAGACCAAAAAAAAAAAAAAAAGGAAACTTATAATGAGAATGGTAACCCATTAAAATTGAATGATTTTTATCCTTAGGGGATTGGAATTTGTCAATTCAAAGGTAACTTGAAGTATGCAGTTATTAGGATCTGAAGCAGGAATGGGCACCTTTCTTGTATCTCTGGCCTGCTCCTTAAAAGAACTGTGCCTTTTCCGAGGCTTGCACAGTACCTCTGCCAAGTTCAAGAAAATATATATTTGAATTGAGGAGGTGGCCACAGATGATTGGGGTAGTCTTCTTTAAAATTATGAAATGCATAATACAGTTGAAATATTTTAATTTGGCATGCCTTGTCCTTAAATTCCTAGCATTTGTAAGCAGTCTCAGTTCAGACAATTATATTCATTTCTTGTCTGATGATCAAGTGATTTTGGTAAATGCTTTTCTCGAATTCTTAACATAAGTTGATCGGTTTCCTATAAACCCTTATACTGGAAACAATATACAGTAGTTGTACAAATGGCCTGCTTAAATGGAACCCACGACTGAAAATATTTGTTTCAAAATATCCCAGTGAATCCCAGATTCAGAGCTTGAATGGACGATATTTTCCTCTTTTTACAGATAATACAAATAAAACTTCAGTTATCTTATTTAACACAGCTATTCATTGTTTCTCTGCTGTGTGCTACTGAAGTAATTAATCACAGTCCAGTTCATATCAAAAGGCATTTTTGTGTGAACATTTGTAGAGAATCAAATTTTAAACAGCATTCCTTGACAATAGCATTTTCATTATGATGAGGCATGAAGAACACAAAGGAAATACACATATTTAGTCCAGAAGTGGACCCCTCCCCAAAATTAATGTTGAGAGAATCTGTCCAGCTTTGCTTCCCCACTTGCCAGTAATGCAGACAGGATTATTCCATTTGGACATCTCTTGGTAAATACTTTGTTTTGAATATATAATATATAATGGAGTGGAGAGTTATTTGTTTTTTTCTTGCTCTTCAATATATCTTTTCAATTTTTAAGGAATATTAGCAGTACCAAAATAATGTACAAGCCATAAGCTTAACAATTTTACTTTCTTAACAATTATACAAATGTAGACATGTGAAATATTCAGGTTCAGAGAGTCAAGAACTCAAGAAAACAAGCAAAATAACTATACTCCCAGAATAACTCCCAAAACAAATAAGCTCATGGCCCTGTGTTCCCTGGGACAGCATCCTGCAGGCCACAGAATTTGCTGAACTTCCTCTTTTGGGATTGGAGGAAACCTCTGGCTTCAGGTTCTGATCTTGGATATTCCCTTTTCCTTCTCACTTGTCAGGGCTGAAGCTGGCAAAGTGGGAACCAGTAATACTGAGGCTAAAGAGGACCATTATGTGAACGTATCTCAGCTGCCCAAGCCCCCCAAGTAAACCATGAAGTAGACATTAACTTGAAAAGATGGGAGAAAGAAGATGAGAATTTAAACTCTAGAGACATGTATATTTATATACTGTAGGCTCTGAATTCTTTCCTCTGTAATGCACAATCAACTCTTGTGTTTAAGGCATCATTCTTTTCTGTCATAAAGGTTCTGATCTAGAAGAGAGTCATGCCCTAGAGTCCTCTGTCACGTCAAACCAAGTACTGGATAATGTCAGGAGATCTGTGATTTGGTGCCAAGCCCTGATGTGAAGCCTGACACCAGTGGCCTTCAAGACAGACTCTTTCCAATGTTGGAAATCTCAACTTTGGAAAGTCTCCAAAGAAGGCAGAGTGGGTAAGGTTGATCTGGAGAGCCAGCAGACATTATAACCTGTTTGGCCTTTGTAA
The DNA here is from genome assembly GCF_035149785.1 of Candoia aspera. Taxonomy (NCBI): domain Eukaryota; kingdom Metazoa; phylum Chordata; class Lepidosauria; order Squamata; family Candoiidae; genus Candoia; species Candoia aspera. The sequence continues at coordinate 45,235,923 of NC_086158.1, read as the reverse complement.
GGTGCGGCAGGATGGGTTATGCCCATATTGCAAGCACCTGGGATTGCTTTCCTCCCTTTGTTACTCCTATGTCCCTCAGCGTAAGGAGGGCAGGGCTGCTATTAAAAAGCCCTGTGGTTTTTGGAACAGCTGTGGTTGGTTGGTTGGGAGGGAGGAGGTAAGAGGCAGCGAGGGAAAAAGCAGAAAAGGTTTATAGAAACACAAGAGAGAAAGAACAGGAGATTCTGTCCTCTGAAAGGAATATTGTATTCAGGAGAAGAATTGTAGTAGAACTTAGTGTGTAGTAGCTATTGCAGTAGAGTTTAGTTATAGTAATAGGGTATTAAAGAAAGTCATAGTTTAGTGATATAATGTATTAGTTAGGAATAAGCATTGCTTAGAGTAGTTGTAATAGAAATATAGGTCAGGAGATAGGAAAACATATAATGTACTAGTTGGTCACTTAGCCAGCCAGAGCACTTTTGTACTACAAACAGTTGGTTACAAGTAAAGTACCCCCCCAGTATAAAAGGGGAGAACCAAAGTTCTCTTGTGCAGTGTCTTATTGGGGAATGTCTTGGGTGAGTTTGAATAAACAGGTATCAAATGAACCTGTGACATAAGGACATCTATACAACCACAAGATTTCAGTTTGCTGTATTGCTGGTCTCACTGTATTCCTTTTCTCTAAGTGCAGTGGAAGGATTTTTTGTTTTTAACGAAAACCTAATTTTAAAGAAAGAACAAATGCTACTCCTTTTCACTTTTATTCTGCTAGTTTGTTCCTGGAAGGTATTAAGGGCATGCTGCAGTGTTCTGACTTTGGAGAAGGGCTTTTGGATTGTTTTGTAAATGAACTAATATCCTCAGCATGTTCCCAAAGTATTTGCTGATTATGATGTAATTTTGGCAATAATCAAAGCAAAACTTGTCCATATGTAGCTGTTTCATTGAAAAATTAGAAGTGGATTTTAAAAAAGGATTAGTCTGTTAGTTCATAATTTTAATTAGTTTAATTCCCTCCAATTAGTTAATTAACAGATTAAACAGATTCTGCTGCAGTTTATATATACTGTTGTTGGCCATAGTAATGGAATTCTCATTGCCAAACATCAGACAGGTTTCACTGTGGCTTTAATGTAGATGATTTCAGAGATATGAGTTCTCTTGAAGGGAATCTTATCAAACCTGCTGGTTATACACAATTGAGTGGGATAGCTAATGCCTAATGAAGACAGAAATAAAATTAAAAATGATCTCAACAGAAATGAGTGGAATAAAACAGTATGAAATTTAACAGACAAATGTGGTTTATGTTTCTTAGATATGTATCTAAAACATAAATCAAATGCATAAGTACAGAATGAGGGGTGCTTTGCTTAAAAAAAGTTATGTAAAACATCTTAGAATACTAGTTGATTACAAATTAAATATGAGTCAGCAGTGTGCATTTGCTGAAAATGCAACTTTAGGCTGTATCAACAGAAATATAATTTCTATGCAGTGTTCTGCATTGGTCAGATCCCAGCTGAAGAATTATGCCTTGTTCTGACACACATTTTAAGGATTCAGACAATTTGGAATGGGTTCAGAACAGAGTTCAGGTGAGTACAAATTAAATCCTGGGAAGATAGAAACAGGTTGTGTTTAGCCTAAAGAAGAGAGAGTGGTGGCATTTTTCAAATATCTGAAAGGATTTCATGCAGAATCCTAAGACTTAAGACTTGTTCTCCATCATTCCAGAGGAGAGGACGTAAAATAATCAAGTCATATTGCAGGCAGGCAGATTATAAGTGAATGGTAGAAAAAGCATCCCGGTAATATGTGTAGTTTGGCAGGAAAGCCAGTGACCCAGAGGGGTGGTGAAGTACTGGAGGCTATAAAGATTTCAATGGTTGAATTTGGATTCTTGCCCTGAGCTGGAAGTTGGACTGTGAGGCCTAAATGGTCCCTTCCAACTCTCTTCATTATATTTGGTGATATTTAAACTACTAGCAACCTGACTGCTCTTTTAAACTGAATCTAGCAATCTGTGCTCCTTTTCTATCTTTTTTTCTACTGCTTAAGTTTTTACATGACTATATTTGGAATAAGCTATTCTGTTGTCATGGAAATAATTGCATTGATACTGTTGCATCAGTATGACTTGATGCCATGATAAGGGATCAAAATGATGCAGTGAAATTTGCTCTGTTTGATAACTATTATTAAACAGCTATTATTCAGTGTGAAAGGACTCCCATGCATCATTCTTGCCTTTCTTTTTCCTCAAGACCTTTTGTTCCAAATTCAGGTTTTTATATTGTAGCCTAAATGATTATCAATAGTGCCATCAATTTGTTCAATGGAAATTGTGTACTTGTCTACACTCAATTTCCCAGTAATGTTATATTTATTTAAGAAACATATATGCAAATAAAATAATTAGAGATAGGAAGCAATTATTTATTATTGTATTTTACTCTCTGTGTTTATGGTCATGGTTTTAATCTATTGTTGTAAACCGCCCAGGGTCCCCTGATGGGAGGAGATGGGCGGGGATAAATTAGATAGATAAATAAATTTGTTTGGTTTATATTTTAATATAAACTTATCTAAGTTTTGCTTCTCAGATCTATACAGTACATGAACTAAAATTCAATTAACTTTCTATATCTGGAATTTTGCAGCGTGTTTTTGTGAGAATCGTACTCACGGAATAAATTTGACAAAGTCTTGAGAAGCAGCAAAAAGATTTTAACGTTCTTGCAAGGACAGGTGCCCAGCCAAAATAGGCACACCCCTTCACACAAAGCATGCAGTTTTATTCCCTACCCCCAGCCGGTGAAATTCCTCCTCCTGTTCCCCATTGGATAGGTACTTGGGAGTTCACAGCCTATCCAAGATGCCTTAGATTTTGCAGGAAGTCCCGCCTTTGTTTATATCTCCCATTCCTCACTTTTTACCTCCACGGGTCCCCTATTTATTCTTTTCCTTATAAGGCAGCTAGCCCCCTTGGAGTAAGTAGGTCGGGGTTGTGTCTGACCACAAAGTTCGCTAGAACTGGTGTTGAGCATATTTTCAGCATCAGTTAGGCAGCTTCTTTCCTTAACACCTGTCAGCATAGAGATATTATCTTCTGTTCCCCTGACCACATATTCCACATCCTTAATATACAGTCAAGCAATTCTAGCTACTAGAAAGCAAGCTTCAGTTAGCAAGTTACTGAGAAAGCAAGTCCTGTTCTATTGTAGGCCTTGCAAAAACAACATCGCTATCCCTCCTTTCTCACATTTTTTGGCCTGCCCCCAAAATGTGCATTAGTACAAAATGTATTAACATGTTATAAGACAGACAGACAGACTCACTTTCTCTCTGTGTGTGTGTGTGTGGATTTATATGGAGAATATGAATTGTTGGAAATAATGTGCAAAATGGCATATAAAGGACAGCTGTTTGAAAAAAATGGAAAACATGGATACAAAACTGTACATTGGGAAAATGCATATAATATCTGTAAATGTGTATTTTTTTAATTTGCAAATTAATGCAAAAAGATGAAACACAGTTAAAAAGATCCTGAATGAAAATGAATTTGGTAAATTTGCCCATCCCTAAAAATACTAAATCTGGAATGTCCCTCTCTGCGCTAAACTGTTGGTGGCCTCTGACAATTGAAATAGAGGAAACAAAACAAAAGCAAATAACCAAAGCAACTCTTTGATAAGTCGATACATAATGAAGTCAGTCAATGTTATCTGGATTTCTTACTTTTCAAGAGTTTATAGGCTTTCTGAAGAAGGCAAACGTAATAGAATGCAATGACTTTGCTCTCTGGATTTCAGCACAGTTACAGGTAGGGAACATATGCCATAACTACCATAGCATGAAGTTATGTTGGTGAAACTGGTGCAAATTTTGAGTAGAGGAATATGGAAATGACCTTGATGAAGGAAAGTAGGACCCACGAAGGGAGGTAAAAATTTTTATTATTATTTTTTATTAAATTTATACACCGCCCATCTCACTATAAAAGTGATTCTTAGTGACAACTTAGTCCTGGGAAAGTGGAAAGCATGAGAAAGAGACTCAAATTAACCCTGCCTTGATTCTGTTTGGTATCAAAGAGGGCAGAGGAAAATTCCAGCAGGCTTTTAAGAGTCTGTTGTTATACCCTACAACAATAAAGGAGCATTCTGACAATTCTTGTAGTTTATTGACCTGGCCGACCAGAAAGGGCTGACATATTGGCCCCTTTCTCCCATATTACTAGCTCTCACTTATACTGGAGAAAAATATTTCGTGGTGCTGCTAGGACCAACTTTTTTGGATGTTTCATAGTGTATCCCTAATTATTGCTGTACAAAAAAAAGAGTTGCTAAAGTTAGGGATGGAAAGAGTCAGAGGAGTGTGAATTCAGCTAGAACTTGCACATGGAACAAAGAACTGATCCAGTAGTCCATGATCATAGATGTTTAAGGTCCTCACCATCCCCCAAACATCCCTATCCATCGTTTTGAAGTATTTAGCTGTTCAGAGCGCTGTTCATTGCATTTAGCATTATTTATCTCAGCAAAACATACAACAACCCCGAAAGTATTCTGATTTCACAAACATTACATTAAATATATATTAAATAAACATCAACTATCTTTTTTCTTAAATTATATACTGAGATGGTATTCCTATCACCATATTAAAAGACACTGATGGTATGCTGAACCATGGTTTGGTTAATCATGATTTGTTAAATGTACCACATTGGCTGGGTTTGCTTATATAGTTGGGGCATGAAATATGGTTTACAAAGTAGAGTGGTTGGGTTTATACAAATGCACAGCCAGTACCAAAGAGCCCGCCATATGGGTTAATTTATTGTATGAACCTAACAGAAAGGCTTTATCATGACACTCTTCCATCTGGTTTTGGAAATTAGACCAATTCTTCCCTATTTGGAAACCTGTTTTCTTGGAACTAACTCCATAGTGCACTATCTCACTCTAAGTATGCATTAGTTTAATCTACATGGATGCATTTCTTTGATGTGGCATGTAGTTATAGGTGTTTAGGATTGGCAAGGGGATAAAGATTTCTGAGAAAAATATTAACTATAATAAAACATTTTTTCAAGTATCATAAAGATATAAAGTCTCACTGGGAAGACTTTAATGTTATTTTTAAATCAAAATTTGAAGCAATTATAAATTATGGTAATCTTTGGGCTTTAATACTTGAAAATATGAGCACACCAACTCTAGGATCAAATCAACCAGACATATGTTATGGGAGGCAGATGGTCTCTCAAGTAACTAGGCACTCTGCCATGTAGGCCCTTATAGGTAACAATCAGCACCTTGGATTGCACCTGGAAGCAAACTAGCAACCAGTGTAGCTTGCAAAGCAGAGGTGTTACATGTGCATACCGAGGCATGCCCATTACTGTTCGCACTGCTGCATTCTGAACCTGTTGATGCTTCCAGGTGGTCTTAAGGGTCATCCCCATGTAGAGCATATTGCAGTAGTCAAACTGCAAGGTGACTAGGGTGTGAGTGACCGTCTGAAGGGCCCTCCAATCTAGGAAAGGGTATAACTGGCGCACCAGATGGAGTTGCACAAAGGCCTTCCTAGCCACAGCTGACACCTGCTCTTCAAGCAGGAGCTGCAAGTCCAGGAAGCCAATGTATCCTATTAAGCAAAGAGGATTCCTGGAAGAAAAAAAACCCTCTTAAATTCTAGAATTCATACCAGCAGGAGACTTTTGTTCTTGTGGAAGCACCTGCAGGAAGTATTTGGGAAATAATGTCACAGAGATGGTGTGATGTACCAAAGGATACATTCTTTCCTGTGGAGCAATCAGTAAGAAAACAGGCATTAGTCCTATAATAATTCCATCCTACCCATCTATGAATCTGCTGGTTATATTCATCATCACTCTTCAGCCACATTGTGTCAGTGAAAAAGAACAATGTTGTTATGGGTAGTGAAGGCAGTAGAGTATGACTGGACTGAGACATTGTGCTATCCTATGATTTAGCCATGGTTTACTAAATAATCCTCAATTGGCTGGGTTTAGAGAACAGCTAAACATGGTTTACAACCCTAGCTGAGTTCAAACAATCCTCCAAGCCACAAACAAGGAAACTGCATTGTGATTTAATGTGATGTGGACATTGCTGATACCTCCATTTGAAATGAATTGAAAGTGAAGCATAGTCTAGAGAACTATGACAAACTTATCTGACTGACACAGGGCCTGGTACTATATTTTTTCCCCATTAATTTTAGTGGAAGATTTTGTTTTTCTGTTTTTTTTATAGCCTCCCATGCATGAGGGAGGAATGGTCACTAATAATTCCAGGTCATTTCCTGCTGATCACCTAAATGTCTTGTAAAGTCATTCAACCAACATTGTACCAATGTAATAAGAACAATGTTTATATTCAGGTTGTTCAGTGCTATGGATTTGATTCTGAGCAAAGAATCCCAGCTTTAAAGAATTGCAGATAGGTGCTTTGTTTCTAACTGGGAGGCTATGAATGAAATCCAAAGTGCTGTCTTACTTCAGTGATAGCTAGAGGTCACTAGTGGTGAAGTAGTCTTAGAAAAAATAAGCTTTCATGCTTTTGCATTTGATCTCCTGCTGATCTTAATCCCTACAATGAATTCTGTATGTGTCTACCAAGTTAGGATAATACTTCAGGCAGTTGATGAAACAGACTCTGTAAATGCTCTGGTTTTGTAGAATGCACTCCCTGTTCAGTTGAGGGCTCCCAAAGGCCTTCAAAAGACTACTTTTAACAGACCATTTAAATTGTTTTTAATGTCTCTGATTTTAATTTTATTGTTATTGTAAAGTTGGGTAGTTTTTATTTATATATTTTTTGCAAATTTATATGGCTCATCTTAATCAAATAACTTTGGGGAGTTTACAAAGCATCAAACAAAAGGATCCTTATTAAAAAAAGTAAAAAGAACAATAAAGACACCAAATAAAAATATTCAGCGCATCAACAGTACAAAACAAAACATACAGACCAGGCTTTACTAGCTTGAGGGAAGAGTCATTTTTAAGGCATTTCAAAAGGCCACCAGGATAGTTGGTGGTATGAATGTAATTAATGCATAAAAGTCTATGTCATATTTTAAGGATATTCCAAGACTCTTTGTTATTAACAGATGAAATAAAAATAAAATTTCATGGAGAAGAAAATACTGTCTACTATGTCTTCTTCTCTCAGTTAATGATTTTATGGTATGGTGAGAAAACATCAGAACAGAAATGGCCAGGCACAAATCATGTGACACGTAACTATCACAAAGTGCCATCTTGATCCAGTTGGTGATAGAACATGGATAGCAAGTCACTAAGTTTTCCTCTTGACTTTGTCTAGAGAAAATAACTTCACTGCATTCAAGTAGCTGGCTCAGTTCATGACAGCATACAAGTAGCCAGAAGACTTATTTTGTGAAGTGTTGACACTAACTTGCTTAGTTGATGCCGGTGGGGGGGTCTTACAAGGTTGGGGTCAGAAAGATTGAGTCACCATATGGTAGACACAAGCTTTTTATTTTTTATTGGTTGAAAGGCTTTGCTTTTAAAGGCAGCTGTTGTGCTATTCTTTATGTTGCAGGCATTTTAGTGAGCCTTTATATTTTGATCTACAGAGAAATCAACCATTCTGAAAGGCTTCAAAAATATAGTTGGTGAGCATTTCTGTCAGAATGACTTAACAGTTATTTCTAGACATGAAGACAAGCATCATGGTCTAATTTTGCTGATGTTTCCTCCTCTTATTGTCCTTAATTCATCATCAATGCAACATAGTGAAATAAGCAGGAATTCTGATTAATTATCTGGATCAATGATCTCACGCTCAGTGTGGTTAACTTTTAGAAGTCATGCAGAATGTCTTCCTACTGGGTACCATTGTACTTGTTCATAGTGAAGCAAGTCAAATATGTATTTGCTGGTCACACTTCTTCCTAGCATCAGTTCAAACTGCCTTGATAATCTAGTTCCATGAAATTTGTCTGAAGTTGTTATTTGATTCCAATAAGCAATTAACATTAGAATCTTTGTGGAAAAGATATTTGACAAAGCTTATTTTTTCTTCAATAAACCTAGAAGTATTGCTTTCTTTTTTGAAAGATCATGTCAGAGGAAACAATTTAACAATTTATGTAACTCATTTTATTTTGGACAATTATTTTTCTATTTTTGTTCTGGTTGGACCTTCTAATCTTGTTTTAGCCAAAGTTTAGTCTGAATTCTAAAGTGATACATCTTGTTGAGAATTTTTCTTTCAGAAAAAAAAAATGTTGGCTCTTACAGAACAAAATAGAAATTTATTATGCACCATAATACAGATTAAGCCCTGACAGATGCTCTAAGAACATCAGTTATTTGAAAGTCACCTTGTTTCTTCAGGGAAACATACTTTTGACTCAAAACACCTATAAATGTAATTTTCACTGGTGCGCTCTTTCTTGTTAAGATCCTTTTGTTATGATTGTTGCAGTGGCACCTAAATTATTTTTGGGGATGAGTAACTATCTACTCATCATCAGCTGGATATACAGTTGCTTAGAAAAACAAATACCAGTCATATCAAAAACAAATGGTGTAGTCATATTTTCTAGATTTGGATGTTACTTTGGGGTCCTGTAGGGATAATTACAAACAAGATAGAAAAGCATTACACTCTTCAGACCAATTCTAAATACCTGGCAGTTTTAAAACCTTCATTCTATATTGCACAGAGTAGTAACTGCTTGAAGGCACAGAGGTATATGAAACTACATCCTTGATGTCTTTGTGTTTGAGAACACAAGTTGTTGACAAAGCGTCTAAACAGTTGTACCACTTTCATGCAATAAGTGCTTTTTCTGATACATTAAAAAAATTCTTTATAGCTCATCTGAATGACAAAGTGACTAAATGGTTAAACCATCTGTGACTCCATGAAGAACCAGCTCAACCATCATATATACCAATGACAGTGCCATAGGAAATGTCTTCCTGTATGTTATATGAAGTAGATGGAGTTTCCTCCTGGCATATAGGGGCATCATTTTCCCCTTTTCAACTCTTTAACTGTCCTGATTGATTATTGTAATTATGGGCTTTTCATACTCATATAGTTTCTTCCCAATTTGTGTAAAAAGCTGTGCAGAGGCAATCCCTGATACTGTCCCTCTGACAATGGGAAACTTTCATTTCATCTGGTTTTTTTAACAGTCAAGGAAACTATTTTTGGCTCCTAGGAATTTATTAGATAGATGATTTAGCCCGAGTCCCACCTTTGCCTACATTTTTGAAAAAGTGGTTTATGCCAGTACAAATATGCCACAGATTATATAGTAATTGTCTCTTACTGGAATAATTATACAACTATTTCTGCCTAGATTTTCAGAAATACTGTACATGTGAGATATTACCATACCACACCACACCACACCAATCTTGCCTTTCTTCTTACCAGAACCTTTGTTAATATAACATTGCCTTATTATATCTTATTTGTAATTGAATTATTTTATAAAATAACATTTTTTTATACTACTTGAATTGATGGGGAAAAGAAGTAAGAGCAAGAAAGAAAGCCTTATGAAGCTTGGTGAATATCTTGTCTACTCAACTGTTCTTTGCTCATTGTAAAAGACTTTTAGGGAGGCAAAAGTGAGAAAAAGAGCTAAGAATCTTGCTTAGAGTACTAAGATCTGGGCTGCAAAAATCTTGTCAATGACTAGGTGACAGCAGGGAGTTACAGGTGCCAACCAGTAGTTGTATGCATTTTTGTTGCTCAGATTTGATAAGCTTAGCTTAGAGGGAGATGGGAAAATCTGATGTCTAGTTGGAGATTTTATCTGTAATATGCCACCTTCCCAACAGAGTTTTTCATCCTGAAGGCAAAGTGGCTATACAAAATTGGTAGCTCTTCAGTTCAAGTTAAGAAGAACAGTGGTAAGATATGAGCCCTAGTTTTCTACCACGTGTCAAGGATTTATCTTGAGCACTGAATTCAGTCTCTTGTAATCGTTCTGCTGCCACCTCTCACAGAATTTGTTGTGTTAACCAGAACTGGGCAATCTGCATGATTCAGGCTGATTTCATAAGACTCTCAATCTAATTTAAATATCTGTGTGCATGTAATCAGTGCATTCTTCTTTTATCCAGCCAGATGCTTGAGAGAAAAGAATAAGGATAGTAGAAATAAAGAATAAGAAGGTATCAGAGAAGGAGTGTGTGACACCACCCACTTTTGGCTTGCACTTTTCCCAATGTTGGCATCAGCCCCACTGACCTACCTCTTCCCAACAGACATGCTAATGTTGGAATTATCAGGGGTCAACTGAGCATTGTCTCATAAGCATAAGAGAGTCTCTTTAGTAAATGCATATTGTACTTGTGGGATGTCACATGGGTCACCTGATTTCCACTTCCTCCTCCTCCTTGGGCTTGGGGATTAACAATCTCCATTACCCTTCTGGCACACATGCAAGCAGAAGCTGCTGCAGGGCGCAGCTCTCGCCCTTTAGAAAGCGTCTACAAAGAACTGGTGATGATTAAATGCTTTCTACTAAGAACCTACCTGTATCCAGACCTACTAAATAAAAGTAAGCTATCTCTATTTTTCTTCATCTAACTACAGTGTGAAGACTGAATTTATTTCTGAACATAATTAAGCTTAATGTGCAAGTTCCTTTTTTGGTTCACGCTTCTACTCTGCAGGATTGCTGTTTGCTGCTTGGAGTTCTTTTATTAACCTTTAAAAACTCCATCAGCTAAAACAGTCCTGACAGAAACAGATTGCCCATCTTTGCAACAAAGAGAGAACTAGTCTTTTCAGCTAGCCTTTCTGAAAGACCTAATTTTGTAAAAATGTAATAATCACATTTGAAAGAAGGCTCTTACAATCTTTGAGTTTATGTAATTACCAAGTGTCTTCAGATACATTACAGATGTCTGTTAGTTTAAGCATTCTTTATCAATCTCAGGTCCCATGGAAGTTCCTAAATGTAAGAAATATGTTACCCTGTAACCTTCTTCATTTGTTATCTTTTGCTTCCTGTAATTTACTTGTCTCTGCTTAAAAAGTGCAATCATTTCTATATTTGGAGGGAAGAAGCCCGATGTAAAAACCAGCATTAACAAAGAATAAAACTATGGACAGGACAAAGCTATAAAATTGTTGTTTGATAGAAGACTAGAAGGAAACCCTTACATGAGACTCCTGTTTGAAGAGAGGCATGGACTACCCAGCTTGGGGGCTGTTTACTGGAGCCAGTAAACCTCCAGTTTGTATGAGTAGAGAAAGTTTGCTGAGATTTGTACATGCATGAAGGTGATTTGCACATTACACTGAGAATGCCAGTCTGATTCTTCTTTTTTTTTTTTTACTATTCATCTGCCTAGTGAAGCATTTATATGGAGCAACAAGATGGTTCAAAATTGAGAAAGAAGTGGGAAGGTTGTATACTGTTCTATACTGTCTACTGTATACTGTCACCTTATTTAATTAAGCTATATGCAGCATATATCATGAGAAATGCTGGACTAAAAGAAAAGAAATTGGAATTAAAATTGCTTGGAGAAGGATCAGTAACCACAGATATGCTGATGGCTGGATATACTTTCATGGCTGGAAGTAAAATAAAAAAATCAACATGCAGTGCCAACCCAATGCAAGTAGATAGAGAATAAGTAGAAGTAGCAACAAACTTTATCTTTCTAGGTTCATTCATTTAAAGGGATGCTGACTATAGTCATTGTATAAACATTGTATAAACAGAAGTCCTGTAAAATAATAATATAATAATAATAATAATAATAATAATAATAATATATTAAATTTATATGCCACCCGACTCCCAGCAACTGTGGGAAATCTAGACAAGATATCAGAGTGCAGAGATGTCACAGTGATAAAAAAAGGCATTTATTGTCAAGGCCATGGTTTTTCCTGTTGGAACATATCGCTGTGAAAGCTGGACCATCAGAAAGATTGAATGAATTAAAATGGATGCCTTTGACCTTGTGATGCTAGAGAAAGTTGTTGAGAACAATTTGACTTTAAGAAGAACAAATAATTCAATACTAGATGAAGTAAAACCAGACTGTTAATTAGAAATGCTAATAATAAAGCTAAGCTTAAGTATTTTGGACTCGTAATTCAAAAGCTTGAGTTGTTGAAGAAGGCCCAGATGCTTGGAACAATCAAAGGCAATACAAAAAAAGATGTTGGGAGAGGATAGTGTGGCTAGATATTGTCGCTGATGATACAAACACAAGCTTACAAGAACTTGAAGCAATTACTGACAGACAAGCTTTGTGAAATAATGTCCGTTGGATCCTGAATAGTCAGAAGTATCTTAAAAACTGAATAGGAACAGCAAAGCATTCTTATACAAATCTATAAATACTACTTTATCATGTTCTTACTTGAATTTCATTCCAAATAATTTCATCACTCTTATTTTTAATTCCATTCACACTTGGCAGAAGCTACTTGTTTAGTCCTCTTCACCCACTTCCTTTTTTTGATAGTAAATTTTATTAAGTTTCAAGTAATGAATAAAAACTACAAAAAAACACAAAAAACTACAAAGAAAAAAACCTTAAAAAGTGCAGAAACACAAGAATTTTTTTCTTAAAATTTACAGAAAGATGTGGCTTCCAACTTTTAACAGCAAGGATATGCTGAGGTTTTCCTACTAACGATTAAGACTGCTATTGTGCCTAATCATTTTGGCCGGGTTAAAAGGTTGTATTAGATTGTCTCCTCTCACGTGCTTCATGCAAATCACCTGGGGGGGAGGAAACCTGCCCGGACTTGTTCTTACTTCCTCTTTTTTTTTTTCTCTGCCGGCAATGTAGGCAAGCAAGGCTTGCTCCAAGGGAGCTAAGTCCTTTAAATATGTTTTGCTTTTGTTTTGTTTTCTGTAAATAAATTATTTTTATAGAAATGCTTGGTGTGTGACTTTTTTGACCTCTCCTGGGCTAAAGGCTTTCCCAGCATCTGCCAACAGGATATACAAAATTTCCATGATCTCTGACTCTATATTAAACCAAAACACCACATTATTTCTATAAGTCATTCCATTTTAACACATAATAAAAATCACCCACTTCCAAAACATTTTTTTTTCAAATTTTCATCAAAATTGCATTGCATCTCCTCTGCCTCTTTTTATCTTAATGGTTCCTTGCTCTCTTTGACTATATTCTTTGCAATTCCATTTTTCTGAAAATAGACATTATTCAATACCTTTCTCAAGGGAACAGCAGTGTTGGCAATGAGCGGCTTGAGCTGGCAGCACCTGGAAATAGCTCATGGAATATGCAAATTCTGTTAGCATAGGCTACTTCTTTCCCCCAAATAATAAAATGAATAGAAAATTTGGCAACATGAAATCCTTTGTCAACAAAAGGAGAAACCTGTAACACACTCATTAGAGACAGAACCAGCAAAAACCAGGATTCAGGATCTGCCAGTCCATTTTTAAACAAAAACAGACAGGTCTAGCAATCTTCTGAAAGAGCCATGTATAAAAGGAGCTCTTATAATGCTGAAGAGGTTTCTGAAGTTCTGCAGCTTGTTCCGTGGAAGTGAGGTCTTCAGACTTTGCTGCAGTCAAAGCCAAAAAGCCCATTGAGTGCCTAGCAAGCAGAGGGTAAGGTCCATGATCGGAGAACCTTCAAATGGCCACTTGAGGTGAGCAGATCCCAACGTCTCATCACCACCATCATTGGTGAGGTATCATAGATTGTTTGCACAGCAAGGCTTATGTTGGGAGAGGAAAACACTATTTTAAAACTAGAAGTTAAAAATGAGCAAAAGCTTCCTCTGTGGTAGGCTGGGGTTGAAATGTAAGTCAATATCTTTTTTAAAAAAAAGTAAAGTATTTTTGTGCCATAGTTAGCAGGACTTGAGGATGAGCCCAACAAATTTGGGATGAATGTGCTTGTAGGGCTTGTTGTTACATCTCAGTTTTTGTTTAAATTGGCTCCCCCAAGCCCCCCCACCCCGCCCCTCACCTTCACAATTCCAAAGGAATGGTAGTTCTTGCTACTTCAGTAAAACTTCCATTTGTAAGCCAAGTACCTCCATTTGTAAGCCAAGTATAGTACCATTATTATCTTTTAAGATAACTCCTTTATTCCTCTTTCCTCCTTAGAGAAAATGTGGGATAAAATTGGAGGCTGTTATAGCCAGAGATTACATTCTACACTGACAGGGTGAATGCTACACTTGATAAACTATTGGACTACAAGCATTCTTCTGTGCACTGCAGGGACATCACAAATCAGCATAAAATCGTCTTTCCTTGGACATTATTAAAACAAAAATATGGGTCTCCACAGCTCTTCCTTGTTATAGGTTGGTCCACTGAGATACCATAAAATAGAGTTCTTATTTCTTGGAAGAAGAAAGTGGGATACAAATGTATGAAGAATATACAGAGGATGGCACCAGTCTGCTCTCATGCCTATATCCAAGATTACTGGTGGTGGACTAGAGCAAACAAGATGTACTTGTGAAGAGCAAAAAATAATAATAAAAAGAATTTCTGCTCTGTCTGAAGCAGACCTAATTATTTTTAGACCTGGCTGTTAGCCAAGAAGCATTGCATTCATTTTCTAGTTTATTAGCAGTATTTTCATTTTTAAAGATTTCTTAAAATAAAATTGGTGCAAGGAGGACATGGGGATAGGGATAAAAAATATATAGGACAATGATCATTGGTGGTTATAATAATCTACAAGATAATCATCCATCTGCTAAGAAATATCTTTCTATATTATAAATGGAAAAGGAAGTTGGTCTGAAAAAAAATTAGGTGCAAAATAATAAAAGGAAACCATATGTCTTCAAAGTTATCTTTCTTGCGTTGTCCTTTATGTTGATTTTTCCGCTAAAGGAATGGATTGTAGCTGTCCCTCTAATCCTGGAATACTAAAAGTATGGTTTTCCAGATTTTCACCAACCAGCAATTGTTTAGTAGAGTACTTGTGCACTTGATGCTCATCTATGTTATCTAGGTACTTCTGGACAGGTTGCTCATGGTGTTACACACTATACACAGATTATGGAGCTCCCTGTGTAGGATTTCTGAAATATAAAGGCAAGGAAAAAAATGATGGGAAAGCACATGGAAGTTAACAAATAGATGATGATCCCCTAATTATTTTTGTTAATAGGTAAGGTCATAAAAGCTCCATCTAAAGGCACCTGATGTGTAATTTATTTAATAATGCCTATTTCCTTTTTAGTGACTGAAGTAGTGGATGGATGAATCAGCACTTTGCTTATCCATGACTGGCTGAATAAACTGTAGTTGGCTGCATTCACACAGCCTATTAAACTATAAACCATGAGTACAAATCACAATGGCTGGATTTCACTAAGACAAAAGGCTTACACATTGTGTGCTTTAGGTGAGTGTTTGTTACTATAGTTCTAATGACCAAAGTGCTTTACAGTCTGTCTTCTTGATCTTCACAAGATTTGTTGTTTGTTTTCATTTTATAACTGCTGGCTTGTTAAAGACCACCTAGTTATTCCAAAGTGAAAGCAGAATTTGTTTCTGCAAGTCCTAATTAGCATTTAGTTTCCCAGTGAAGCGTCATTGTTTCTTGTATTAACATGGAAAGATCAGTTTACATTCCTTTCAAGATGAAATTGTTGGCTTCAATCACCAGGAGCTGTTTGATCTGCAGGTATATTTGCTGTTCTTGTTTCTTCCTGCAGTCTTGTTACACAGTATGGATTAGATATGTTAATCAGCATGGAGGATTGTTCCTTGGGATTATCTTGTTTGAGATTCTTTTCCTTTTCAGACTAGACTTCCAAACTTAATTGCTGTTAACAGCTGCTTTAATGCTTGACATCTTTATTGAGTGAAAGAATCCAATTTTAGGGTAAATTGAGCATTATTTATTATTTTTAATAGGATGTAGAAAAAATCTTCTGTGTTTTGAAAATAATGTGTTCGTTAGCCAAAACTCAAAATGAACTTCTTAATGTTTTGGAGGGGAGAAGCATCTGGCTGAGCACACTGTGCATTCAATGTATATCATAATGAACATATTCCTTGTACCTAATGCTATCAAGAAACATTCCCAAGAAAGGGAAGAAGAGTAAGCATTACAGAAGCTGAATTTGGTAGTGCCCTTCCATCAGTGGAACAGACTAGATTAAATTCCTTCACGATCAGATAGATCAGATTTCTCCTTCAACTGTTGAAAAGTAGAATTGAAATGAATGTCATATATGTTAATGCCCATGGACAGTTGAAGAAAATAAAGTAATAAATGCTGTGAGAATTCTGAAAAAATGGTAAGGCTGTATTTGTAACTGGAGAAATGTGGTTTGTTTATCCAACCAAGGAAGTTGTGTCTGGATGCAGTTGATGAGATCATCAGAAAGAGGCAAAAATGTTAAAAATAAAAGGCAGTATATGAATTCGTGTATGGACATGGTAGAAGGAAGAATGGTTTCAAATAGCAGAAATATTTGGAGAGGTATAATGAATGGTGCTGAGGTAAACTAGTGTTAGATTTCCTTTTCTTTCCTCTATCTACTGCCTCCAATTTCTTTGTTTATTAATCTTTTTATGCATGTTGCTTAACATGCTCACCTTGAAAGGGAGTAGTGTGGTGGCATCTATGTATGTATGTATCTGCAGCCCTCTTTGTCATCTTCAGGGGACCATCTGGAGCAAATTTGGTGAGTTTGGTGCTGCTATTTCTGTTGCATGAACAGACTTCCTGTTGACTAATATTGGATTTGGTTCTCATTAGCTTATGAGCCCTGCAGAATATTATCCTTGAAGTCTGTAAAGTTACATGTGGAGTTGGGAAACATTAAATGTTATGGATGTTAACGGATGATATAGTGACTCTTAATCATCCAGTGTGTATTTTATGCATGGTTCTATAAAATCAGTACATTACTTTCTGTAAGTACAGTAAATAAACATGCAATATGTGTTCATGAAACAGGAGCACACAGTCACTGAAAATAATTGAAAATACATTTAAAACATGCTTTAAATTGCTATTTTTTTCACTTGTATAGCAAAACTCCCCACTGTACAACAGTAACATGTCATAGTTTCATACTGATTTTTCTTAGTTGACCAGCATTGCAAAGTTATAATGAAATGGAGAATTTTTTTTACATAGCTTTCCCCCCCCTAATATCAGAATAAAGGGCCTGTCTAAAAATCAGCCTCAATATCTAGGTGACTTTGACTACTCTCAAAAGCTAAATGAAGTTGGACCTGGTAGGATAGATTGGAAAATTGAAGAAAAAGAATACAGAAGACAATGCAAAACACTTTCATATTATTACCAATGAAAAAACATGGATGTTCCATAAAGTCACCAGGAGGTGATTAAACTGAAAGGAAATTTTAGTTTTTTATCTATAAATCCAGGTCAGCTTATTTCAGCAGACCTTGCTGATTTTTTTAAAACCATAGGTACAGTTCAGTTATACCTTTTGTTCTGCTAGCTCCAATTAGTTTTGCCAGCTGAAACATGTCCTCTTTCCTCCAATCTAGAGGCTTTCTAAAACTGTTGCTGAAAAAAAATCAAACTTCTAGCAACTCTAGTATTTTCTGCCCTTCCGTTCTTGCTGTCCAAGAACTCTACATTCAGCTGAAGGCAAGCTGTCTCATGACTATTAAATCAATATGTTATGTGGAATCTTTTTTTAAAAAAACCCACATCACTCCATTTTGTTATGTTCAGCCCAAACCCAGAATCTGCATATCCTTCGTGAATACGTAGACACACAGTGTTAGGTCATTGCCTGAAACAAATCACTCTGTATCCCACCTCCACCCATCTGACATTTAAATTCCATTTCTTAGTTGTGATAATGAACTTTTTATGTGCACTTTGTTAAAAGAAATTCCTTTGGGCTGCTTAATTGTTCAGTGAATCATGTCTTATATAGTACAGAATTTCTGCATGTTCAGCAACATATTGTAAGGTGGATGCCTGCTCAGCTCAGTCTAGTACAGCTTAATTCTCTATGAGAAAGAAGGCCATTTAGGTCAGTGAGGCTTACCCAGTAACAAGTGTGGTTAGGTCTGCAGCCTTAATCACCAAAGCAGCCTTCCAGCAACCCAGTTTCCTCCAGATGGTTGCAGATAATGGGAGGTGAAGAACACCAGGTTACTTTAGAAATTGAGAGAGGAGGGCTAAACTATGAAATGTGGTAGTTCTGGTGTGTATTTACACCATTTTTAAAAAGCAGCTGAGAGTCCTTCCAAAAGATGAACAAGGGATGAACTTAATAGAGATAAATAAGTAGTGATAAGGGTTGTGCCCAATCAAAGGATAAGGCCAACTAGTTCATTTCTGTTCTTAAACACTTTATCAGGAGAAGCAAACTGGGCAGACTCCAGCCACAGCTGACTGACAGGTCTGTGGAGACAAACATATACATTTTATTTAGGATCTGTCATCTGCATTGATAAAATTTAATAAAAGGTGCTTGGGGAGCTTCTCAATAGAATTATCACAGATTAGCAAGAAAGGGCAAGTTGGTATCTTCCTCACCTTTCTTGGAGAAGTGGCCTTGAATAGCTAAATTTTGAGGAAGAACACAAGCTGTTATAGCAAGTCGCTGCTCACAATGTGAGGTGAGGAGATCAAAGTTCCCCCCCCCCGAACTTCCATGAGATTATTTAAAAATGATATATTGCCCATCAGCAAAACCTCTTTTTCTTTTCCTTTTTAAGCATTTTATGTTCAGGGGAACCTTAATATGCTGTGGCATCATGTCTGATATTACTGGGCATAAAAATGAACATATGCAGGGAGAAATTAATTTTATTTTGCCCCTTAAGCATCTTTGGGGTTAGATCACAGAAAGCTTTGCTATCCCAGCATTTTATGAATTTCAGGCATGGGGATTCCAGGCAGCACTCATAAATGGATCATCTGTTGTGCTTTTCCCATGCAAAAGTATATGGAAGAGAGAGCAAGCCAACTTAATCACCCATGGGTGCAGAGAGATGTCTTCTCCAATGAATTCAAAAATCAGTCTGCATATTGCTCAGACTCAGATTTCAGAGGCACTTTATGCTCCAGTATTTCCAAGATATAGATAGCTTAAGCCAGTTTGAAATGGAAACAATAATCTTTTAAAGCCCCAGTCTTAATTCCTATTCCCTCCCTCCTGAAGTAAAATGAAAGAATGTTGATAGTTTTGAAATTTTACTTGAGATGTTTTGACAGAACAGTTGAGTTGCCGTAGGGCTGGAAACTGCTGAACACAGAGTTCAATATCATGTATTGGACTCTTATGTTTGTTTGTTTAGAAACTCTTTATTCTTCTGGAAACAGATGTGACATGAAAGATCTTTGATGGCATCTCTTAATGTTGTAATTTTAATAACAGCAGCAGAAATCAGCTGGGGAAGTGCTGCTCAGCCCTGTTTCCCTTACAATTGCACTGCTCTAAAATTTAACTCATAGCTACTTTTGTGCACCTCCTACCTCTTCTTATTGCCATCTAATATTGGGCAGGTGGTGACTGGAGAAACAGCCTTATTTTTAGCTAATTTATGATCTAATCAACTGTCAAAAAACTGAGGAATTTTGCAAGTTAGGGGTCTTGTATCTCCATTTTAATCTCTTTCTCTTTTGTGGTTTCACTTTCTAATTGTCTGACATTAAAATTAGCAGAAACAAATATATGGATTTTTTCCCCTCCATGTGTATTGCATGAGAGCTTGTGACTTTTTGTGTGTTGTGTCTATTTCTCTGTTCTCATATTCAAAGCCACTAGGAATAGCAATACTTTTGTCCAGTTTCAGCCAATCTAAGATGGGCCAGGTCACTAGCTGTCATAATAGGATTGCTTATACAACAGAGACTCTTTGGGGTACTGTAAAGACCAACATGTTTAATATGGCATGAGATATACCTTGTTATAATAGATACTTTTAGTTTTTATGGCCAGTTTGCTTTTTCTGCTGCAATGAACTAATGTGGCTACCTCTCATTAGTCTTACACATAAAGACTTACATATAAAAGGTATAGTATATTGTGAGATGGCCCACTTCTGCAGGACAGTAGGTATTGGTAATACATGAGCCAGTTTTACTTATATTTCATGTCACTCGTTTGATGCCAGTGTGAGGACTGTGCTACCTGGTTTATAGTACAGTAGCTTGGTAACAATAACCATTATTATTATTATTATTGCTATTACTTTATTTTTTTAGAAGTATTTTAAGATGAAAGAGGATGTTTGGCAGTAAATTTGCATATGTCTCCTTTCAAGTGGAACGGGAGCAAAAGGTAATAGAAAATGCACTGGGTTTCCCTTGGGTGTTAACGGTTATTTTAAGGACCTTTCTCCTCTGAGAAGGAAGGTATCGCTGTTTACTTCCCCTTAGGAACTTCTGAACTTTAATAAACAAAAACAGCAGCTAGCATTTTCCCTTGGTGTCACTAGCTTCAACACAATAAGAACTGACAGCATCTTTGCCCAGGAGATGGTCGGGCCTTTGATAGATGAGTAAAAGTGACACACTTCTTGGATTATTAATGCTATTCAAAGACATGTGTGTAAAGAAATCAAACCAAAAAATAAACATAGATAATGGCTGGCACACTGAAGGGAAGAAATAGAGTAGCTTTGCTTTTTGATGGTAGTGGTGGCTTTTTCGATGTGCTATCAAGGCAACTGCCCAGTGCAGTGTTTTGCAATTTGGGACTGGCTCAAAAGTCTGAGTTCTAATCTCAGCCCATCTGACGAGTATCCGGTCAGGGGAAACTGATTTACTAATATGGTTGTCTGTGAATGGTGCTGCAGTAATCAACGTTCTATTAAAAAAGGCTTTCGTATCCTTTGGTTTTGTTTATATTTCCATTTCATATCAAGAGTCCAGTGCTTATTTATAAAAAAATCTGTGAAATAAACAAGTTTCCTGTTTATATTTTTCCCCTAACATGCTTTTTCCTATTCTCACCCATCTGGTCAGCTGTTCAATTGATGTTCAGTTCTGTCACTGATTTTGAGTCATTCTATTTTTATTGAACATACATTTAACTAGAAAGTCACTACACCTTTTAAAACTATGATTATTTTGCATTGTTAGGGTTTTGCAAGTGCAACCTTTGAGAAACCACAGTTGTGCGTCTTCACCTTGATTGATTTGTATGGTTCTATTTAAGAACTCATGCAGAGTGACCATTGGAGTAACTTATCCAAAAGAATTAGCTTTTTTTTTTTTTTTTAAAAATAGTAGTTACTACATGCTAATTAGTGAAGTTCAGATGGTTTGATATCGTTTTGTGACTTTTAAAAAATTCTCAGCTGCCATTTTTTTTATTGGATTGTATGTTGTATGCTTGAAGGGAGATATATATAAATTTTGCCACTCAGAGTTGCTTTGACGGGTGGGTTGTCTATATACATCTAAATAAAAAATAAATACTGATGAAAATTTATAATGTTCAAAATGCGGTAGTGGCTGACAAATTGCAGTTGGCTATGAGCTGCAGCCTCAAGCAATATTTGCTATTCTAAAAACTTCTGAGTTTATTTTTTAAAATGAAGCATAACAAGTGAAGAACTGTGTTGTAATTCCAGTACACTTTGATAATTGCTGTCAAAGTTTCTGCAGGAAAGAGAATCAGACACTGCAAAAATAATGAACAAAAAACATTAAATTTTCTCATTTTTAATGAGAGAACACCCTGCTGGGCATAGGAAGTAGACAGATCTTAAGTCTCATGTCTATACTTTGCTGTCTTGTTTTCATTACAAGTATCCCATTTTCATGTGATTTTTATGACATTTATTCCAATGAATATTGTGAGTACAACGTGCAGTCTGCACCATATCCTGTTGCTTGCTCTGGAGAACAGTACTATCATAATACAAATACTGTTTTTTCTTTCATCAGCTGTTTGGACAAATGGTTGGGCTTCTACATTCTATGTCTCAGCTCCTTTTTTTTTTTGCCTCCCCCAACATATTTTGGTAAATAATATTATGATGCAAATACCAGCTTACTTCCCAGTTCCCAGTAGATATCTTATTGTTTGTGCAGCCCTGAACTCTTTTAGAACTTCAGTGTGTTACAGAGACATACAGTACGTGTTCTCATTGCAGTCCCTCTGATCGGAGGAGATGGGCGGTGACAAATTTGATAGATAGATAGATAGATAGATAGATAGATAGATAGATAGATAGATAGATAGATGTTTTGTTAGCATTTATGTAGATAAAAAATACATCTAAGCATTCACATCCATACCAAATAAACTGGTCGAAAAAGAAAGAGCAGGGAAGAAATGCTTTGAAAAAAAGTGTAACTTAGCAAATTTGGTGTAGACAGAACCATAATATAGGAGGACTTGAATGTACATGAGGGGAATATGCTTAGTAATATCAGCAGGACACTAGACTTAGATGTGATGATGGTGCTGAATTTATTAAACATATAACAAGTGAGCTTCTGTTATTCAGATTACAATAGATATGCAGATATGCAGAACACAATGAAACTAGGCAAGTGTTGAGTAGGATAAAACCCGTCTCTCCCTCCGTCCAGCCAGCCATCCATCCACTTTTTAAATACAAAATCCTGAAAAGAATTGGGGTGGGGATGGATGGGAAATCAACTTACTTTCTAAAGTGTATGAGGTGATAAGGGGTCTTTTATCTTTCTTAAACTTTAAAAAAAATCCCAAATACTTGTAACAATACCAATGTCTTGCAGATCACTGAGGCTTTTTTCCCTCTGCAAGCTGCATTGGTGCATTCCTTTTCTGAGGAAGAACAAATGGTAGCCAGATTTAATTCATTCAACCTAGTGTTTACCACACCATGAATCAACTGAGTGCAAAACATCAATATTTACTCTTAGTAAGTTTTATTCTGTACAGTCGGTAAAAACAAGGCCTGGAGCTGACTGTAGTTCAGATCACGAACTTCTTCTTGCACAATTTAGGATCAGACTAAAGAGATTAGGGAAGACCCACAGATCAGCTAGATATGAGCTCACTAATATTCCTAAGGAATATGCAGTGGAGGTGAAGAATAGATTTAAGGGACTGGACTTAGTAGATAGGGTCCCGGAAGAACTCTGGACAGAAGTTGGTAGCATTGTTCAGGAGGCGGCAACAAAATACATCCCAAAGAAAGAGAAAACCAAGAAGGCAAAATGGCTGTCTGCTGAGACACTAGAAGTAGCCCAAGAAAGAAGGAAAGCAAAAGGCAACAGTGATAGGGGGAGATATGCCCAATTAAATGCAAAATTCCAGAGGTTAGCCAGAAGAGATAAGGAATTATTTTTAAACAAGCAATGCGCGGAAGTGGAAGAAGACAATAGAATAGGAAGGACAAGAGACCTCTTCCAGAAAATTAGAAACATTGGAGGTAAATTCCAGGCAAAAATGGGTATGATCAAAAACAAAGATGGCAAGGACCTAACAGAAGAAGAAGAGATCAAGAAAAGGTGGCAAGAATATACAGAAAACCTGTATAGGAAGGATAACAATATCGGGGATAGCTTTGACAGTGTGGTCGGTGAGCTAGAGCCAGACATCCTGAAGAGTGAGGTTGAGTGGGCCTTAAGAAGCATTGCTAATAACAAGGCAACAGGAGATGACGGCATCCCAGCTGAACTGTTCAAAATCTTGCGAGATGATGCTGTCAAGGTAATGCATGCTATATGCCAGCAAATTTGGAAAACACAAGAATGGCCATCAGACTGGAAAAAATCAACTTATATCCCCATACCAAAAAAGGGAAACACTAAAGAATGTTCAAACTATCGAACAGTGGCACTCATTTCACATGCCAGTAAGGTAATGCTCAAGATCCTGCAAGGTAGACTTCAGCAGTTCATGGAGCGAGAATCGCCAGACGTACAAGCTGGGTTTAGAAAAGGCAGAGGAACTAGAGACCAAATTGCCAATATCCGCTGGATAATGGAAAAAGCCAGGGAGTTTCAGAAAAACATCTATTTCTGTTTTATTGACTATTCTAAAGCCTTTGACTGTGTGGACCATAACAAATTGTGGCAAGTTCTTAGTGGTATGGGGATACCAACTCATCTTGTATGCCTCCTGAAGAATCTGTATAACGACCAAGTAGCAACAGTAAGAACAGACCACGGAACAACAGACTGGTTTAAGATTGGGAAAGGAGTACGGCAGGGCTGTATACTCTCACCCTACCTATTCAACTTGTATGCAGAACACATCATGCGACAAGCTGGCCTTGAGGAATCCAAGGCTGGAGTTAAAATCTCTGGAAGAAGCATTAACAATCTCAGATATGCAGATGATACCACTTTGATGGCTGAAAGTGAAGAGGAACTGAGGAGCCTTATGATGAAGGTGAAAGAAGAAAGTGCAAAAGCTGGTTTGCAGCTAAACCTCAAAAAAACCAAGATTATGGCAACCAGCTTGATTGATAACTGGCAAATAGAGGGAGAAAATGTAGAAGCAGTGAAAGACTTTGTATTCCTAGGTGCAAAGATTACTGCAGCTGCTGACTGCAGTCAGGAAATCAGAAGACGCTTAATCCTTGGAAGAAGAGCAATGACAAATCTCGATAAAATAGTTAAGAGCAGAGACATCACACTGACAACAAAGGCCCGCATAGTTAAAGCAATGGTGTTCCCTGTAGTAACATATGGCTGCGAGAGCTGGACCATAAGGAAGGCTGAGCGAAGGAAGATCGATGCTTTTGAACTGTGGTGTTGGAGGAAAATTCTGAGAGTGCCTTGGACTGCAAGAAGATCCAACCAGTCCATCCTCCAGGAAATAAAGCCAGACTGCTCACTTGAGGGAATGATATTAAAGGCAAAACTGAAATACTTTGGCCACATAATGAGAAGACAGGACACCCTGGAGAAGATGCTGATGCTAGGGAGAGTGGAAGGCAAAAGGAAGAGGGGCCGACCAAGGGCAAGATGGATGGATGATATTCTAGAGGTGACGGACTCGTCCCTGGGGGAGCTGGGGGTGTTGACGACCGACAGGAAGCTCTGGCGTGGGCTGGTCCATGAAGTCACGAAGAGTCGGAAGCGACTAAACGAATAAACAACAACAACAAAAAAGTTTTATTCTATGAGGGAATTATTTTTAATCCCTGGTAGAAATATGGTGTACCACTTGATATTTCTTTAGTCTAAGAAGTAGCCTATGTTAGCTAATATGCACAGTCAATCCAGAGAAAAAGAATGACATCATGGGCTTCTGAAAGAACAGAAAAGCCTCAAAATCACTATCCAGCCTGTGTGTAAAAACATTCCCTTTCTTCAGCTAGGTCTGGTGCTCCAGCACTGAATACTCTTCAGACAAAGAAGTACAATTATCAGTGATAGTGTATTCCTTTTGACAAGTTTTATTGGCTCAGGTATTTTAAACTATTTTTCTTAGTTCATTTTATAGTTTTTACATATCTCACTGTTACTACAGTATGTTGTTTTAATGTTGCATTGACTTCATATTCGATACATCCATTGAAATCCATTTCAATGGATTGGTTTTTATAAAATCAGTTAATAAATACAAATTTATTAGCTGCTTAGAGTAATAATAATAATGATAATCCAGAACTGGAAAGCAAAATATATCTATTCAGTCTCTCCATGAAATAATGCCATAATACTAAATTACTTTAATCATGGGCTTGAATGTTTCACTTTTGATTCTCCATATATATATACATATACATACATACATACATACATACATACATACATATAACACAAAACAGCTTTGTATGTATAGTCTAGGAGTATAAGTAGTTAAAGTACAGGGGAAGCTAAATCTTGCCCCTGCTACAAATGGTCTCCCTCATTAGTTGCTATTTGGCTTCCAGGCTGGTAAATACTGGAGATAATCATTGATCCTTCTAATTTTATACAACTAGAAATGTTTAGAAATGTACAGTATAAAGAAGCAATTGATCAGACACCTTGACATTTACAAGATTCACCCTGGAGAATTTATATGAGGCTCTGAATCATGATTATTTTGTGTGATTTCTATGTTGAAGGCTTTTCTTCATGTTGGCTCTAAGAAGATCAAGTCTCAGGGGTTCCTGCAGAAGCTAATGTATTCCTGATAAAACAGTATGAAATTACACAGCTGTCAGTTCCAACATTGACTCTATTGATTTATGCAATATAGTGTAAAATAGAAATGGAAAGGAAAGAATAATGCTTGTATTAAGTCCCAAGTAGATCCTTGGGAACAGTCTGTTATAGTTATCATTGAAACAGCTTTATCATGACAATTAAACCTGCACGTTCTTTGCATTACAGTAGCAACTGGGAAGAGACTGAGAAAAGAAAGCAATTCAATGGTGCTTCAACCTTCCCTCCATCCTCATTTAATATGCTGAAAAATGGTTTCAGTTCCCTGCTCTTACAATCATAGAATATAAGACCTTCAAGATTATTCTAGTTCAACTGTGCCTAGTGCAGGAATCCATTGCTTTAACATCTTCAACACATGGCCATCCATCTATTTAAATGCTTCCAGTGAAGGAGAGTCCACTATCTCCTGAGGCAGCCTGTTCCACTACTGAACAGTTCTTACCATTAGGAAATGCTTCCTTATGTCCGCTTGAAATTCTTCCTTGTAATTTAAATCCATTATTTATTTTCCCACCTTTTGTAACAACTCTGAACAGTTCTTCCCCACCCTCTTTATGACAGCTTTTTGGATACTTAAGGACAGCTATCATGTCTCCACAATCTTCTCTTCTCGAGACTAAATAAACCAAATACCCCCAACAGTTCCTCATAAGTTTTTCCTTCCAGGTGCCTTTTCTTCTTGGTTGCTGTCCTTTGGACATACTCCGGTTTGTCAATGTTCTTCCTAAAATGAAGAACTAGATGCAATATTATAAATATGGTCTGACCAAAACAGCACAGACAGAAACTGAATAATCTTGATCTTGACACTGCACATCCCAGTATGGTTCCTGCCATCCTGTATTCATGCATATAATTTTTCTTACTGAACTGTAGGACTTTGCACTTTTCTATGTAGAAATTCATCTGACTAATTTCTACCCATTGTTCCAGCTTTTCAAGATGCTCATGAATCTTCATATTATGAAAACTTCATTGAAGCTTTGATGAAGTCAGGGTACACTACAGTACATCATCTGAACTGGCTACTTCATCAAAAAGGCGATTGTGTTAGTTTGGTGTGACTTGTTATTGATAAAACCATGCCAGTTCCTGCAAAGCAGGGCATTATTTTCTAAATAAGCACATACTGCTTATATTTTGTTCCACTGTTTTGGTCAGTACTGATCACAAGCTGACTGGCCTGTAGTTACCCAGCTCTTTTTTTCCTTTGAAGATAGAAACGATATTTGGTCTTTTCCACTCTTCCAGCCCTATGCCCTCCTCCATGATTTCTCAGATATTATAGGAAGGGGCACTGAGGTGACAACCACAAACTCCTTCAACATTCTTGGATGTACAGTAACTGGCCTGGTTGTCACCACTTAAACATATTACTTCTCTTGGACTGTCACCCTCTCCATGTGTCAGTGGCTCTGCTTCAATTTATTTGACTGCAGCTCCTCTCTTGGGAGACCAGGTCTGCTGTTGGGAAGTGCTCCTTGACATCCATCTGGCTCTGGATTCCCAGGGGCAGCAATGGCAAGCAATGCATTTGCACAAGTATGTATATCTAGGACAGGAGCTGCAGCCATTCCTGAAGCCTTGAACCTGTTAACTTTTATAGAAGCTTCAGTTACATTCCAGGTAGTGGACTACGGTGTGTTCTCTCTGTGTCCACATTTAAGGCATAGCCAAAAGCTTCAGTTGATTCGAAAGGCACCAGTTCAGTTTCTGATTACCGCACTATCATGGAGTGTATTGTGGCCATCTTAAAAGCCTTGCACTGGTTGTTGTTTACTTCCTAGGCAAAATTTTAGCTTTACAGTCCTAAATTATTTAGGATGTGATGAGCAGAGGGATCACCTCTTTCGATATAAAGCTATCCTGGCATTAAGATGAGCAGGAGAGGCTCTCTTAAAAATACTGTCATTTTCGGAGAACTCTTCCTTTAGGCACAGGGTTGCGTGTGTTCATTCAAAGCTATGTAAAGCCCGTCTTCTGGACCTCTGCTTGGCCCCCACTGGGCCTGCTTAGAGGAAAAGGCTAAATCTTCTCAGTTTAGCCAGGTCTTTCTGGCTTAATTTTAATAATGGCTTTAGCAATTTTAATGACATAATTGTTTTATGTTTTTTAAAAATAGTCTTATCCACCTTAAGTGTCCTTGGTCGGAAAGGTGGGATGTAAATTACATAAAAACAACATGATTGGGATGTAATGGGTTATGTCTTGTCAACCTCTTTTTTCTGGCTCCATGTCTAAGTTTTAGAGGCTTTTTGTATGTATGTATGTATGTATGTGAAATATATATATATTTCAATGCCCTAATTTCTATTATTGCAAGGGAAATCTTTTTCTTTTACTTATTTTCACCCTGGTATTTGAGCAGCTTTTCTGCAGTTGCTGCAAGCAGCAGAACAGTTGGCTGAAACCTGCCACTGCGGCTTTCTTTAGCTAAGCTTGAGCAGCTAATCCAGAGTGAAATAACATTTTGCAAGATTGCTCAGAACACTGAAGGAGCTGATCCCCAAACAGAGTCAAGCCAAGAAAACAAATGTGAGCTTGGCAAAAACACACTGGGTTGCGAGGGGGCTTAGGATAGATGGAATAGATTTTAGCACAGGCTGTAACGTTTTATTTTCATCTCCTCAGTGCAGTTCATATAGTAACAGAGGGAGGCAAGAACAGCAACAAAAGAGAGAGAGGGAGAAAGCTGTAAAAATGGCAGGAGAGATTTGGCTTCAAGCTGAAAATTATAGAGCTCAGTAAAGGAACAGGCAGAGACAGCACTTTAAAGAAAAAATATAATGAAACATTTGATGAAACTATAAAATTCCATGCTGTGGAAAAGGGAACAGCTCACAAGGAAATACTTCGATCTAAAGAGACATTCCTCCCACATCAACCATTTGTTTTTTCAAAAGCTTAAATAGTTTGGTTTAGTGGCTGACCTCGTAGAACTGCTTTTTCTCTGTCAGAGCTGGGGGTGCAGAGCAACTGGCAAAATGGGGTTCAAGGAACAAAATAATGAGTTGGAGAACATTGCTCAGCAGATTAGTGGGCAGAGCCAAGCCTACTACTGCTTCATGTGCCTGAATCAATACTATTCATATAGATGAAGGTAAGTATACGTACGCTACGGTCTCTATACTGCACACACCAAACACACTTTCATTGTTGCATATTCACATGCAACATACATGCAACCTCATGGACAAAAATGATATATACATGACACGTGCATATGACTTGCACACAGACTAAGCTGATATACTCTTGCATATGCAGGACCATACAACAGAAGCCCTCTTCAGGCATTATTCAAACAAATAACAGTTTACTCATGTTCAGGAGGTGCAGGGATGACCTTGCTAATTCTGCATTGTTCTCCATGTTTGTGTGTGTGTGTACGTGTGCGTGCGTGCGTGTGCGCGCACGCACCTAAGTCAGTCCCTGCAGTTTTCTTGTCAAGAGTTCAGAAGTGGTTTGCCATTGCCATTGTCATGTTTAGAGGACAACCATTTGTGGTAGCAAACCCTTTGTTGGTGATCAGTTGTATGTAGGGTAATGCGCCAATAGAGATGGCCCTTGTCTGCATGTGGATAATGACACAAAGGGGGCTGGGCTTGTATACTTGGCTGTACTTCCCTCTCTCTCTCATACACACAGAGTCAGACTTGTCCATTAGTGTATCAGTAGGCTAGGGTGGGGCTTATATTCCATTATTTTCTCTAGAGGTGGTACGGCATCATGATTGACTCCGATGGCATATGTAGTAAGGTGGCAGTGGGGCTAATAGTATTGCAGGCAGGCATGGAGGTTTAGGCAAGGATAAGCAATCTCATTTCTTACAAATTCGACAATTGATGCCCCTTTCTTCCTTTTTGTTCCCCTCTGGGATTATTTTCTTTGCCATTGTTGTTCTTTTGTCTTGTGCTGTTTTTGTGTTTTTTGTCTTGTTTTTGTTTTTAAATGCTGTAACAATTGTAAACTGCCCAGAGTCGCTGGGACCCGGGCAGCATATAAATCTAATAAATCATTATCTCGTCATCGTCATCATTATTTGGAAAGGCTGCCAGCTCAGCATCGTTGTCATGCCATTAACTCTTATATGAAAGTTGCTTTGTAAATCACTGTGATTGGTATTTGAAACATTGAAAAGCCTCTGTTATCATGATTAGAATAAGTGGAGGGAGCTAAAGAGAATAGGAAGGAACAGATACCAAGATCTGTAAGGATTTTTAAAAAATATTTCTTTATCTTGCCTTTATTATTTTTATAAATAACTAGAGGTGGGGAACATGCCTAATACTCCTTCCTCCTCCTATTTTCCCCACAACAACAACCCTGTGAGGTGAGTTGAGCTGAGAGGGAGGGACTGGCCCAAGGTCACCCAGCTGGCTTTCATGCCTAAGGTAGGACTGGAACTCACAGATTCCTGGTTTCTGGCCCAGCTCCTTAACCACTAGACCAAGGAAAAGTTCAATGCCTATGCAGAGAACATTTGCTGCTTCCTATAAAGGAAACTAGGAAGCTGCCTTCTTCCTAGTCCTACTATTGCTTCTTCGGGTTCATTGGTTGCCTATGTTAACTAGCAGTGTCTTCCTATTATTCCAAATGGATGTCTCCTTCAATGCTCTCTGGTGCTTCCATGACTGAATTTGGACCTTTGGCATGCAACAAAAGTGTTCACAGAGGCAAGAATCGAAAAAGGAGGCAGCTTGTAATCCCTACATGCGTTCTTCTATGATAGGGCAGGGCTGAGCAATTGTTTCTCACTCTTTCTCAGCTGTAACATTTTAGTAATCCAAATAACAGTCCTTTAAGGTCAGATATTGTTACCACCTTTGTGGTCCTTGAGCTTAACAGATGGGAACTTCTTTTAAGGCCAGCTAATGAACTAGGATCTTTGGGCACTTCATACTAATGTTTTGTATGACTTTGGGATCTTCTCTGTACCTGATTGCACTCACAATGTTGACTCTTTTAGAGAGATTTTTAAAAATTCTATCTTGTTTACTAAAATAACAGGAAAGTTGTTTTTCTTTGAATCTCTGTGACCATACAAACTGTATGGGCAATCTGTTCTCCAATTGGCAGGAACTTCTGCCTCATCTCACTTTTGGCTCCAAGACTCAAGCTATCCCATAGAGATTAGCATCCTCCTCATGAAACTTGTAACTTCCAATAGACTTGGTTTAAAACTTAGTTATCTCCTACCACCATCATTTAGCTGCCATAGCGACATATAGTCATGGTCACAATTACTGGGAAAAACCTGGTTTTAAATTGCTTATGAACTTTAACTTTATTTTAAATTGCTTATGAACTTTAATTT
Source organism: Candoia aspera (assembly GCF_035149785.1). Classification (NCBI taxonomy): domain Eukaryota; kingdom Metazoa; phylum Chordata; class Lepidosauria; order Squamata; family Candoiidae; genus Candoia; species Candoia aspera. The sequence goes on along the minus strand of NC_086158.1, from coordinate 45,204,496 downwards.
CCACCTTTATTATTTTTGGGGGTGGGGGTTATTGCAAGAGAGGAATGACAGCAAAGGATCTGGAAAGACTCTGAAGGATATCACTGTTTTTTGTTATATTTTTTACCATTGACATTTCTCCATGTAGCTTTCAACATAGCAACTTCTTAACATTTTTTCCAAATCATCTGATAACTGTTGTGTGTGGGATTGTGGAGAATTGCTGTTGGAGTGGAAGTACCTTGAGAATAAATCTGATATAAGAAGGTGCATGCTATGGTATAATAGACTCCAATAATTATATCCTTTTCCCAAGGAGTACTGGTTAGTGTGCTTTTCTCACAAGACCTCTGTAAAATAGTTCTATTATATTTGTTTACAAATTATTAAGACAGGGCAGCATGTTGGATTCAATGGCAAAAAGATGCTTCAGAATGTGGGGTTGTACACATTGCATCATTCTGCAACTCCTTAAGGCAAAGGTGTCTTTTCCTGGGATTGTGCTGTAACAGCACATGCTTTAAAACATTTTTTGCACTTCACAGCCCTAAAAATTATAGTTCTGTGTCTGTGCTTTATTAGACTTTTAGAAATATATAGACTGATTATTTATATTTATATTTCTTTCATTCATGACTTCAACACTATTCTATTTTATAATAGAACTATTATATATATTTGTCATTTTAGTAATTGCTGATGGATCACTAGAGAAGACCAGTGATGATATTGGGAGTGAAGAGGATTTGTATGAAGATTTCCGAAGTTCGAGTCATCGTTATGGCCACCCAGGTGGTGGAGGAGAGCAACTTGCTATTAATGAGGTACTGCTGCAGCTCTTACTAACCAAGGAAAATAAAATACATTTACTGTTAAATGCGTTTTCTAATAGCTCATTTATCTCTTCTAACAACAGGACTTAAAATTACAGCTTAAAAGTATAGGCCAATATCCTTAAGAAATTAAAAGCAGATTTCAACAGCCATATCTTTAATACTTCCAAAAGAAAATACTTAGTAAGGATGCTAAAAACACTTTTTGGGAGAGAGAGATTCCACAATTATAATGTCTAACCTTAACAGTGGACCCATGCCACCAATTATAAGGCAGTCCTTTTAATAATGAAATGCCCATCCATTTAGATCAGAAGTAACTTCTAAGGGGTCAAGAGCCACATTCAGCTTCCTTATCTTCTGGAGAACTGCAGGAACCCATCTCATGATGTGGTTGAAGTGGCATGGCCAATTTTTGTTTTGATCTGTTTTTTATTTTTGGGAGGGTTGGGGTGGAAATGGGAGTGGAAGACCACTAGGAGTCAAATTGCTGCCATGTAAAGAAGGTGACAGGTAACCTTTCAAGAAAGGACATTCTATATTCTACCTGCCTCATCTTGCTGGGGAGGAGTTTGAAATAAAGGCCTCAGATTATGACCTTATTCCTGGATTGGCAAGCAGAGGGGAGACAGTCCTTAAGAAAATACGAGTCAATACAGTAAAACTAGCATTTTTGCTGGCCTAAAAGGATTGCTCCACCATTATTGTCATCTCCAATTAATAGCCTGTTGAGCATGATTCAATCCAGCAGATGCACAGAAAAGGGTTATAAGCATTTTGATATTTACTGTGATTTGATTCAAGATTGACTTTGCAAAAGGTGCTAGAGCTGTCTTAGCTGTTCCATGGATGCATCTAAGTTGTATGTTCAGAAAATGACCTGGGAGTCTTATATACAGCCGATGCGTTTAATCAGTCGTTTTCTGGCCTCATATAAAGTGACAGAAATTCTTGGAATGGCTAGTGATGTTGTGAGCAAAAGCTGTATTTCTCTGATTCTCTGAGCATTTATAGAGAGAAGATTCATGAGTCCCCTAAGTTGTGGTGTTTTTTTGAACAAGGCAGAGTGGCCTGGTTTACAAGTTATGCTAAACCAGAATCCATGGCTTATAAACCGCAGTGGCTGAATACGTATACAATGTTAAGGCCAAAATCCATAGGCCCCTGCTTGGCTTCCAGAAGTGCCTAAAACAGGCCATCTGGTTCTCTTTGATAGAGTCCATTGAGAAATAGTTCTGACATTGTCCTGGCAGTGAGGGATGTATCAGCAAGGAAGTTGATATGCAATTCTGCAACTGCTGATCATGTGACAGTTCTCCAGCAAATACTTGCAAACTTGCTGCTTTTTTGCCCCCCCCCCCCCCCGCCCCAGTCTCTCTGAATGGGTTCAGCACGCTTTCTGGCCTATCATTCTGAAATCAAATTTTTGCATTGTTAGCTCTTGCAAGGAGTTTAGTTGTGTCACACATAATGTAGTTTTTTACTGGACATTTTGAAATATTGGCAGTCTAAGTATTTCAGGGAAGTTATTTAATTACAGCCCATTGTACCTCTACCATTTTGTCTTCCTGACCAGCTTGGAAGTAAATTAAAGAGAGAGAGAGAGGCTGCCCAGTTGACTCAGTAAGATTATTGACAGAATGGAAAATGATCTCTTTCCCCCATCCTCTATTTGTCCGAAAACCTTTGGTATATAAAGAGAGCACTTGCCTTTCCCATAAGCTAACCAAGGCAGCTGTATTGTGAAAATCTGGTCTGTGCTGGGCAGTTGGCATATTGAAAGGTATGCTGTGAAACTATTTATAATCACCCACAGGAATGCAGTTATTTTACGATCAAAAATTGATTTGTAGCAAAGGATTTTCTACAGACAAAGACCTTTAACTTGCTGTCCTACTTCTAAAGAAGGGTGTGTGTTATTTTGCTGAAATAGCAGGAGCCGCTGCCAATAGCAGTAGATTTTGCTTTTTAATATTCAAGTAGATTTTCTTTTTTTAATAATAAAAATGCTACAACAAAAGGTCTCTTCCCATATTTCATCTCTTGTCTATAAACAAATCTTTAAAAGCCTCATCATTTGGTCCTGGTCAGCAAAGATCCATTAAGAGTTACCAGAAACAACAAAATATATATTTTAACCTTAATCAAATAAATGAACTTTATATTGTTTCCCTTTGCTTTTAACAATCTTAATCTTTCGATCTTTCAATCCCTTTAAATATTGTCCCAGAACTTGATTTCTTTTCATTTTCTCCTTGTCTCTTCTCAGAAACGCCTTCAAAACTTTAACATGTCTCTTTGGTAAATCCAAAGTAAGAAAGTTATCCAAGTCTGGTTTGTTATTTGTATATTTTTTAATTATTAAGACATCAGCCAATTACATTTGTAAATCCAGTGTAGCATCTTTTTCTATATCATTCTTGTAACCTGTCATTTTAAAATTCACATTTGAATCAGCCTCCATCTCAGTCCTGTTCATTAGAACCTGTTCCTCTTCTATAACCTCTTTTAAATCCATTTTATGATAGCAGACAATCTTAAGAGTTACTTCCGAGTGCGTGGTTCCCAAATACCTTGAATTCTTCAAAAGTTAGAGTATTTTGCTCCATTCTGTATTACTGGGTCTCTTCTCCTTTAATTATTTATCTTTAATTCTTTCTGGTTCCCTCTAGTGTCCAAACTTCAAAGTCCATCCTATCATGGTTTTTTTTTTCTTAATCAACAGCATTATCCCACAGGAAGGTATATATTCTGTACATATACATATACATACTCATTTAAACAACCCGCAGGAAGGATTCTGTAATTAATTTCAAAATCTTATTTCAAATCCATCTGGCCCCTTAGTCTGTTTATAACTTTCCGAAATCAACATTCTAATCACCCTTTTGCTGTTTGTTCCAGAATTTTTTAAGCCCTTAAATTTGCATAAAGCTTATTTCACCAAGGATTGAAGGAGACTCACCCAGTTTGATGAAACTTGCCATTTTGAAGGTTCTTAATATATGAAAAACCATTAACAAGCAATTTCCAGAAGTGATTAAGAAAGGAAGTATGCGAACCCAGCGTCCTTTTGAAGGTGCTTACTGTGGCTTGGGCAAAGATGGCGATCCATCAGCTCCCAGAGCTCTAAATCCCCTGGAGACTGCTGTCTTACAGTCTCCTTGTGGTGAGCTTCTATATGGAATGCTTGTGGACAATCCCAAGTCCTCTCCTTTTCTGGAAAGGAATTCCGAGAAGCCAATCCATTTGCAGGCTCCTTGTTCTGCTGTGGTCGTTGGCTCCTCTCTCAGCGGAGCTGTCTTCAGTTTGCCATTGCTTCACCAGAAGTCTGTACAGAAGAATCTCATTTGCTCTCTGATTATATATCTCATAATGTTTTTATTAAATTGTATACAGTTTTATAAAAACTTAAAGACTTTATAAGAAAGTAGAAGAAAAATTTCTAAACAGATTACACAAATTAAGATAAACTAAAATAGCATAGAGAGAAAAACCTAACCTATTCAGAATATAAATTGCTAAATTGCTAAGCATGTAAGATACTTACACCAAATTGGCTCTCCATATACATAATACTAAAATATTAAACTAAGCTACTAAAATAGTATTTTTGCATTATTATAGATAATACATATCTTAAAACCACACCATTAACATTTAACAGATTAGAGTAAAAATACTCAGAAACATCACATAATTAACTAAGGAACAATATAGCCAAAATAAATGTCTGATTTATGAAGACTCTTCAGAATAATCATTTTTCTTTTCCCTGCAAAATCCACATCATTGTTACAGGCAAATGTCTCTTAAATCACTCTGAAGTTTTAGCAAACCGAATGAAGTTTTAGCAAACTGAATAAAATCTTTCCAAGCTTGAAAAAAAGGGACACTCTCCCTGCATATTATCTAATGTACCCATGAGTTTTTCCTTTGAAACTGTTTCTAATAATATGGAGTTCCAAATGTCTAAGAGTTGGAGTACTAGTTTCCTTCCCTTTCTGGACTACAACGCTGCAGTAGCATTAATCTGATACTGTGTTTATTTTTAATATTTATTTATTTTTTCCTCAAAAGATAATGAAAGACGTAATTCTGGTATTGCTGGTACAGAGAGGCAAACAGATCTTGTTTATTTCTTTGAAGACTGATTTCCAAACACTGTTGGACCTGATTATTGTGTAATTAAAAAAATTTAGAGACCTTCTTTTGCCCATCATTATGCATCATTAAGGAATTAATACTAATTTTAACAGGGGTTAAAGGCAATTCACAATGTTAAAGTCACAATAAAATAATAATTATCCCTCTTCCTGCTAGTGGCCTCAGCACAATTCTGACAGGTCATCTAGATAGTGAACAGGTGAATATTGCTTCACCTCATGCAGAAGCAGCTTCTATATTCACCACTCAGTTACTAGCTACACATGATAAACTAATCATACAAGTGATTCCTGGCACTTTTTTAAAAAAAGAAAAGCACCTTCAGTGTGAAGAGGAAGGTGGGGGAAGAGAAGAAGTTGGGAGAGAAGATGGTTAAGCCTTTTCTCCATCCACTTCCCCATTTTCAAGGTTAATGTCTCCATGTTGAAGCAGGTGATACAATCCCACCCCACCACATAGCTTGTACCAAAAGTCTATTGCATATATAGAATGGTTATATCAGGCGTGGATGAAACCAGCCTTATCCAAGCTGATGCCTTCTGTTCAGAATGGGACTGACTGAAGAACCAAGTTGCACAATCCTAAATTGTACTTTATAGTGGAGTCTGAAGAACTAGAGTCCATTTACAGTGCAGTGTGGCATATCTTGTTTTCATTCTACACTGGAAATAAAATAATTACGTTTAAATTGGATTCTCTCTCTGTTCTTCTAATCAAAAGTTCACAAAATGAATAATAATTAATAATTTATATCTGTTCTTTCCTGGTGACATGAACTGTGTGGGTGTCTTTTTTTTAATGGTTCAAGTACACTCTCCTAATCTTTGTTATTACTGTATTTAATTTCCTCTTTTGAGGGACTTTGCAGTGTCAAACCGACATTAGCTTTGTACCTCAGGCCTTGCTGTGATGAGTCTGAAAGGTCTATTGTCACTTCACTTCTATTTCACTCTTTCCCCCACCTCCACAGCAAAACCAAATCAGAGACCGTTCACTCTGAGCTGCCTGCCAATAAATGCAATTCATGAAGTGCTATCCGTGCTTAAACCCTCTAGAAATAATTTCAAATGGCATGTACAGTAATTGCAGCTCGCTTTCCCTATCTTTCTTGCAGCAAGTTTCCACTCTTTTTTTTTTAAGCTGTCATGGATCTAGATGTCTAAAATGAAATAGCTCCATTCCTGCTCTGGTACAGGCTGGATGGTATTTAAATATACTCTGAATAGACCTGAGGTCATCACTATTCATCCTGTTACTGTTACTGAAAGGACAAACATGAATTTTGATTTAAATTACTTTAATATAATAAACATGATCTATATTTCCTCTTCTGCTAAAGTAAAAATTACTGTTTGGAGGGATTTTGGAGGCTGCACTGAAGGCCAGAGGGGGGGACACATGTAACACATGCTTCAACAAGGAGACATTTTATTGTAAAGTGCCGAGAGTCGCTCTTTGAGCGAGATGGGCGGTGACAAAATTTGAAATATAAACGAACAAACTCTGGAACCAAAGATCTTATATCCCCTTTCTCTGTTAAAATACAGCATAAACTGCCTTTGGATTTCAATGACAATGCTACAAATTTCAGAAAAGTAATTATTTGGAGTCTGATTCATATCCGGTGACTTTTCTACCACACTGTTAATTTTCAAGCATTTCTTTTCTGACAAGGTAACACTTGCTATCTCATCTGTGGGTTGATTTCACACAAATGACTCCTTATATGAAAATGAGGTAGGAAGTCACTGTCTGTGAATTTTATCCCTTTGATTAAAAAAAGAAACTGAACCCATTCTGGGATGAACCTTGCAGCCTGATCTTATGACTATTTACTAGGAAGAAAGGGCTACTGTATTTCAGTGGGTTTTCCTTCTTACTTATTTGACTTTGGACAATGAAACATCTGTTCCAGCATGTATTTCTTAAATAACTCAGTTTTACTTGATGGTGGACCACCGTCCAATTACAAAGAATAAATGTCCACAGATAGCTTTTTTCATCCCTGCATCACAGATTGTATTTGTCAGTATAAATTGGCAAGTGTTCTAGCATTTTAAAATGTATAGGAGCAGGTACCCTTCTAAAAGAAATTGGAGCGTGCACACTAGATTTCAGGAGAGCCAATTTCATCAAGCTTAGAGAAATACTAGGTGGGATCCCATGGACAGATAACCTCAGATCAGTGGGAGGACCAGAGGGCTGGGCACGTCTCAGAAATGATACTGGAAGAACATGGCACACATTTCCATATGAAAAACAGGAAACTGTAGTGGTTGCAGAAGGAACTTTTAACTTAGCTAACAGTTAAAAAGGACATGTATAAAAAAGGGAATCACAAAGTTGTATACTACCAAATAGCTCATATCAGTAGAAAGGAAGTTTTTTTAAAAAAAACCTAAAGCACAAAAGGAAACATAGGCTCTCAAGGAAAGCTAAAAGGATAAAAAGTGACTTTTTTGTTTTACTATATCAGTAGTAAAGAAAAGGAAAGGCTGGTCCCCTGCTAAGGGTAAATGGTAGGATAATAATAGGTGAGTGGCAGAAGGCAGTGCTCTTCAATTCTTACTTTGCTTCTTCTTCCCAAAGAGGAACTTTGTTCAAAACAACCTGTGTTTAAATGAACTTAAGCAAAACAATTGGCAAAAGGAAGGAGTGGCAACCCAAGGTAAATAAAGAAATGGTTAGGCAGCACCTGGCTACCATGAATGAGTTTAAGTCTCCAGGACTAGAACAATTAAATTTGAGAGACTTGAGGGAGCCTGGAGATGTCATCTTGGAAATCTTTCTGTGATCTTTGAAGAATTGTGATGTCAGAGGGAGAAGAGCAAATGTTGTTTCTATGCAATTAAGTAACTGCAGATAGATTAGCTTGACATCAGGCAAAAATTTGGGAAAGATTGTTAAGCAGTCAGTTTGTGAAAGCCATGCATTGTTTGGCAGAAGCTAGTATGGGTTTCTCAAGAACAATACATCCCAAATGAATCTGAACTCTTTTCTTGACAGAGTGACTGGTTTAACGTGCCATAAGAATGCTGTTGACATAGTGTACCTTGATTTCTTTAAAACATTTGACAAAACTCCCATGAGATTCTAGTAGAGCAAATTGGAAAATATTCTATCATTAATCAGCAGAGCTGGTTAAACAATTGTACCTAATGAGTGTATGCCAATAGCTCCATGAGAAGATGGGAAAGTGTTGAGTAGTTCAGCTCTGGGTGGTGTTCTAATGTTGTTGTTCAATATATTTATAAATGACTTGGATTAGAGGTTAGAAAATATTGTCAAATTTGCTGATGACACAAAGAGAGATAGCAAATTCCTTATGCAACAGTATGAAGATTCATGAGTATCTTGATAAGCTGAAGATGAATTTCCACAGGGACAAATGCAAAATCCAATGTGATGTAGCTTCTAAAAAGGAAATGCAGTCCTAGGCTGCTCAGCAGATGTATAATGCCAGGTAAGATAAGTAATTTTTCCTCTTTATAATGTGCATCCAGTTTGGGCACTGCATTTTAGGAAGGACACTGGCAGACTGAAGTGTATCCAGAGGAGAGCAATCAAGATGCTAAGGAGGCTAGAAGGAAAAGCCTTTGAGAAACAATTGTAGGCTTTGGGTATGTATAGCCTGGAGAAGATTGCAGAGAGACGTGTAATCTGTCTTCAGGTATCTGAAGGATTGTCATGTAGAAGAAGGCAGAATTGTTTGGAATTCTTCCAGAAAAGAGAACAACAGTGAAAAAGGATTTAAATCACAAGGATATAGATTTCAAGTGGACATGGGAAAGCATTTCTTAATCTTAACAGCTGTTCAACAATGGATCAGACTGTGTCAGGAAGTGGCACACTCTCCTTTGTTGTAGGTGGATGGCCAACTGTCAGAGATACTGTGGTAAAGGATTTCTGCACTGGGCAGGGAGTTGAAAGTATGATCTCCAAGGTCCTGATTCTGTGATTCCAGTATTACCATGGCTATGGCTCTGTTGATTTATATCATCAAGATCTTTTGACTGATACTTTTGGAAGTTGATGAGAAGAGTGATGATACTGATTATGTTTTATCAACTGTTTCTGGTAGCCTTTTCCCAATTACCTAGAATAGTATATATGTAGAATTGCACCCATTGTTTTGTGCACTTAATAGAGGCATTTAAAAAATGTCTCTAGGAATACATATGCATATGTATTTTTCATCATCACATTTGTAGGAACTGATGCTAGTTGATAACAGTGATTTACCAGAATTAAATAGACCATGTGCTTCCTGTTACCTCTTCCTAACAGACCATTTTTTTCTTATTCAGACATACATTTAACATTTCAGCGGAATTGTTAAATGCATGTTAAATGAGGTGGTTTATATTGTGTCTTTTTAGCCTATGCTCTCCAGGTTATACATAAGAGATACAAGTAAATTCATGACAGTGCATTGGAAAACAGACCACACTATATTGCAGCTCAAGAAAACTATTTTTTCTGAGTGGGTACATGACATCCTGCCTCATCTTCTGTCAAACTTGCGAGGTAGTCCACACAAGAAGCACACCCAGAAGTACTAGCTCTAACTTTATTGTAAGGTTATATTAACAGAATTTTGCAAGTCTGAAAATACACCTCTCCCCCGTCGCCTTTACAGTCCAAGAAACTAGGGAGTGTCCCTTCTAAGACATTTGCCATGCCCCCATTGCTTCTGCAGGCTCAGCTGCCTCTTTTCTGACTGTTCTCTAGTCTTCGCCTCTTCCTCCTGTCTCCCAACGTCATTCCCACATACCATTACATCTTCATGGCCTGTGCCTTGAAGACAATGATCCACTCTGGAAGAAAGAGACTAAATATTGCAGCCTCACTTAATGTTATGTACACACTTACATCCCCTACAAAGTTCTCCAATCCATAATTGCACTGCTGCTATAATCAGCTTCAGCTCCTGCCACCACATTCTTGGAACATCCCCTCCCAAGCCCTCAGGAACTTGGATACTAACCCTGGATGTGATTGTAGCATTGTCTTATCCCATTTGAACAACTCCTACAGCACAATGGGCATAATAACATTGGAGGATTATTTTGCATGGCTGGTATAACTCATAGTCTTTCAGTTGATGCCCATGTGTTTGTTAACGAGGGGCTATTTGCCTGTATTAGCAGGACAAATTTTAAATGTTTAGAAACTCAGAAAAAAACCATTAAAAAGAATTAAGTGAGAAATGTTATGCTGCTTCTACTTGGGTGGCAACAGTACTGCTTAATCATAGCTACACTGCCATTCTAATGTGTAATTGTTCTAAAAAAAGCAGTAATGTCATGTTAGGGGAGACTTTTAAAAAAAATATTCACTGGTAGGAAAAAATGTATTAGGCAGGACCTTCTCCAAGCTGTCGACATGCCAACCATTACTATGACTTCATTCCTTGGCTAAAGAAAGCAACAGATTGGTTTCTTACAAATTGAATGGACAGACTAGTACATTTTGCCTTATCCTTAGGCCTCCAGAAGAGCTAAAGATTTGTTGGTGTCATTTTTTAAAATTGTTATCTGGAGAAGAGGTAAGATCCTTTCCACACTAGCATTTTACAGTCTACTGTCTTCTAGACTTATTAAATCATCATGGCAAAACCACAATAAGGTGGAAAGGTTTTATAACACTTAACAGTGGCTTGATGATGCTATGAAGAAGTTATACAATAAATTGCTAATAAGGAAATGACCTAAATATCTTTTTGGCACCTCTCTGGATGCTTTCAGCAAAGAGGGAAACCAATCTTCCAACCTAATTGGTAGTAGCAAGGTGTCAACCTTTTTCTTGTAATTTCAGAGCAGGACTTTGATGTGGGAATGGAGTATTCTGAAATTCTGGACTTAAGGTTTTACTTTTTATTCTTTTAAAAAGGTATGGAAACCCACACATGTGCTTACAGCTGTGTTCAAGAGAATAAAGTGGGAGAGGGAACATGTATGTAGAAATTCGAGTTTATCTGGTTAAGAGCTGTCTCATTTGTGGATGGTATATAGTAAATTCCATTACAATAAAACAAATATTACTTGCAATTTGACAAGTAACAAAAACAGAAAAGCAATACTGTAACGCATACAGAAGTTTGTGTTAGCATACAACCAGTAGCTAAAAATTATGGTTCAAATTTGATGCACTCTTGCCTCTGATTTTCTTTTTTCTTGAACCATGCAAACATCATATTGTTGTTATTTTTTATACCCGGATGCAGCTGTACCTTATTGTAATACTGAACATGTTCATCTGAGAGTAGACTGTTTTGTTGACCAATAGATCAGAGCTTTCCAAACTTTTCATGTTGGTGACACACTTTTTAGACATGCATCATTTTGTGACACAGTAATTCAGTTTTACTAGCAAACCAGAGGTTAAACTAACCCCTTATAAGAGATACGGAACACATACATAAATCAGCGGTTAGAAGCCAATCGGGCCTTCTGTTGTTCAGCCCTCCTTCCTGCTTGTCATTCTCTCGCACTGATTGGCAGCGGTGATGGCAGCTCATGCCCCTGACCAATCAGCTACTTTTCTTCTTCCCACACTAGGCTTTTCTCAATTTTTGCGCCTTCCCCATCAATTCCCACCAATTGATCTAACGGTCCTAATGGACCTTCTTTGTCTTCCTCTGACTCAGCCTCCATCCTAACACACTGCAGGTGTGGCTGCATCACCAGAAGTCATGCGGAATCAGCTGTTTTGACCCGATTACATGCGCAGTACCTGTCTGATCCCTTGACCAAGCGATACACCTACCAGTTGCTTATGAGCTAAGACCACTCTCAGTTAGGTGTCTGCTGAATTTATTCAATGTTATTTAGGAATCTCAATCAAATATTCCTGGATCTGTAATTTCTTTTTATAATCATGTTTTTTATGAATTCTGTTTGTAACTTGTTTTATCTCTGTTTTTTTTTTACTAGAGGGCTTTGGTCTTTGTAATACATGAAGTAATTTTAAAAGTAATCCAGAAGTTTAATTTGGTCACCAAAATCCACTGGGCCTCTCAGGATAGCTAAAATAGTTATACATTATTTACATCAATCATCTGTTACCAGGACCAGGTTAAGGCATTGGTGCTTTCCTTTAAAGCCTTAGAAAGTATGCAAGAGGTTAAAGAGATAGGACATGGACTCAGACTACATGTTCACTTCCTCTCCCCTCAATTAACTATTGGCACCCAAGTAAAGGATCCTTGCCAGGATCCTTGTGAATGGATGTTGTTGTTGTTTATTCGTTTAGTCGCTTCTGACCCTTCGTGACTTCATGGACCAGCCCATGCCAGAGCTTCCTGTCGGTCATCAACACCCCCAGCTCCCCCAGGGACGAGTCCGTCACCTCTAGAATATCATCCATCCATCTTGCCCTTGGTCGGCCCCTCTTCCTTTTGCCCTCCACTCTCCCTAGCATCAGCATCTTCTCCAGGGTGTCCTGTCTTCTCATTATGTGGCCAAAGTATTTCAGTTTTGCCTTTAATATCATTCCCTCAAGTGAGCAGTCTGGCTTTATTTCCTGGAGGATGGACTGGTTTGATCTTCTTGCAGTCCAAGGCACTCTCAGAATTTTCCTCCAACACCACAGTTCCAAAGCATCGATCTTCCTTCTCTCAGCCTTCCTTATGGTCCAGCTCTCGCAGCCATATGTTACTACGGGGAACACCATTGCTTTAACTATGCAGACCTTTGTTGTCAGTGTGATGTCTCTGCTCTTAACTATTTTATCGAGATTTGTCATTGCTCTTCTCCCAAGGATTAAGCGTCTTCTGATTTCCTGACTGCAGTCAGCATCTGCAGTAATCTTTGCACCTAGGAATACAAAGTCTTTCACTGCTTCTACATTTTCTCCCTCTATTTGCCAGTTATCAATCAAGCTGGTTGCCATAATCTTGGTTTTTTTGAGGTTTAGCTGCAAGCCAGCTTTTGCACTTTCTTCTTTCACCTTCATCATAAGGCTCCTCAGTTCCTCTTCGCTTTCAGCCATCAAAGTGGTATCATCTGCATATCTGAGATTGTTAATGTTTCTTCCAGAGATTTTAACTCCAGCCTTGGATTCCTCAAGCCCGGCTTGCCGCATGATGTGTTCTGCATACAAGTTGAATAGGTAGGGTGAGAGTATACAGCCCTGCCGTACTCCTTTCCCAATCTTAAACCAGTCCGTTGTTCAGTGGTCTGTGCTTATTGTTGCTACTTGGTCGTTATACAGATTCTTCAGGAGGCAGACAAGATGACTTGGTATCCCCAAACCATTAAGAACTTGCCACAATTTGTTATGGTCCACACAGTCAAAGGCTTTAGAATAGTCAATAAAACAGAAATAGATGTTTTTCTGAAACTCCCTGGCTTTTTCCATTATCCAGCGGATAATGGCAATTTGGTCTCTAGTTCCTCTGCCTTTTCTAAACCCAGCTTGTACATCTGGCAATTCTCGCTCCATGAACTGCTGAAGTCTACCTTGCAGGATCTTGAGCATTACCTTACTGGCATGTGAAATGAGTGCCACTGTTTGATAGTTTGAACATTCTTTAGTGTTCCCCTTTTTTGGTATGGGGATATAAGTTGATTTTTTCCAATCTGATGGCCATTCTTGTGTTTTCCAAATTTGCTGGCATATAGCATGCATTAACTTGACAGCATCATCTTGCAAGATTTTGAACAGTTCAGCTGGGATGCCGTCGTCTCCTGCTGTCTTGTTATTAGCAATGCTTCTTAAGGCCCACTCAACCTCACTCTTCAGGATGTCTGGCTCTAGCTCACTGACCACACCGTCAAAGCTATCTCCGATATTGTTATCCTTCCTATACAGGTCTTCTGTATATTCTTGCCACCTTTTCTTGATCTCTTCTTCTTGTGTTAGGTCCTTGCCATCTTTGTTTTTGATCATACCCATTTTTGCCTGGAATTTACCTCCAATGGTTCTAATTTTCTGGAAGAGGTCTCTTGTCCTTCCTATTCTATTGTCTTCTTCCACTTCCATGCACTGCTTGTTTAAAAATAATTCCTTATCTCTTCTGGCTAACCTCTGGAATTTTGCATTTAATTGGGCATATCTCCCCCTATCACTGTTGCCTTTTGCTTTCCTTCTTTCTTGGGCTACTTCTAGTGTCTCAGCAGACAGCCATTTTGCCTTCTTGGTTTTCTCTTTCTTTGGGATGTATTTTGTTGCCACCTCCTGAACAATGCTGCGAACTTCTATGGAACTTCTGTCCATAGTTCTTCCGGGACCCTATCTACTAAGTCCAGTCCCTTAAATCTATTCTTCACCTCCACTGCATATTCCTTAGGAATATTAGTGAGCTCCTATCTAGCTGATCTGTGGGTCTTCCCTAATCTCTTTAGTCTGATCCTAAATTGTGCAAGAAGAAGTTCGTGATCTGAACTACAGTCAGCTCCAGGTCTTGTTTTTACCAACTGTACAGATGTCCGCCACCTTTGGCTGCAAAGGATGTAGTCAATCTGATTTCGGTGTTGTCCATCTGGTGAAGTCCATGTATAAAGCCGTCTCTTAGGTTGTTGGAAGAGAGTGTTTGTTATGCAGAGTGAATTGTCTTGGCAAAATTCTATCAGCCTATGTCCTGCTTCATTTTGTGTTGAGGTTTTCCTACTAACAGATTAAGCTACTATTATACCTAATCATTTGGCCGGGTGAAAAGGTTGCAAGTGATTGTCTCCTCTCACGTGCTTCATGCAAATAGCCTGGGGGGAGGGGAGGAACTGCCCGGACTTGTCTTCTCACTTCTTCTTTTTCTCTCTGCTGGAAATGTAGCTCAACAAGGCTTGCTCCAAAGGGAGCTATGTACTTTAAATGTTTTGCTTTTGTTTTTGCTTTCTGTAAATAAATTATTTTTATAGAAATGCTTGGTGTGTGACTTTTTTGACCTCTCCTGGGCTAAAGGCTTTCCCAGCATCTGCCAACATTTTGTTCTCCCAGGCCATGCTTACCTGTAATTCCAGGTGTCATTTGACTGCCCACCTTAGCATTCCAGTCTCCTGTGATGAAAATAACATCTCTTTTAGGTGTGTTCTCCAGTAGGTGCTGCAGATCCTCATAGAACTGCTCTACTTCAGCTTCTTCAGCATTTGTGGTTGGGGCGTATATTTGGATCACTGTGATGTTAGATGGCTTGCCCTGAATTCGAATTGAGATCATTCGGTCCTTTTTTGGATTGTATCCAAGCACTGCTTTAGCCACTTTACTATTAATTATGAAGGCTACTCCATTTCTTCTGTGGTCCTCTTGTCCACAGTAGTAGATCTGGTGGTCATTTGATGTGCAGTGGCCCATTCCAGTCCATTTCAATTCACTGACGCCCAAAATGTCTATCTTTACTCTTGACATCTCACCAATAACCACATCCAATTTCCCTGGCTCATAGATCTTACATTCCAGGTTCCAATGGTGTGTTGATCCTTAGAACATCGGATTCGCCATTTACCACCAGCACCGTCGGCTGTTAGCCGTCCTTTCGGCTTTGAGCTAGCTGCATCATCACGTCTGGGGCTAGTTGAACTCATCCTCTGTTCCTCCCCAGTAGCATTTTGACCATCTTCCGACCTGGGGGCCTGATCTTCCGATGGTATACCGACATATCTCTGGTTGTACTGATCCATTTAGTTTTCACGGCAAGAATACTGGGGTGGGTTGCCATTACCTTCCCCAGGGATCGCATTTAGTCTGACCTCTCTGTCATGACCTTCCCGTCTTGGGTGGCCCTTCACGGTTTAGCTCATGGCATCATTGAGGTGCTTAAGCTCCAGCACCACAGCAAGGTAATGATCCTTTGCTGAAGTGTGAATGGATAGGGCAGGTATATTCCTTCTTTCTTCAACATGACTGAAACCAGCATAACTAACACTAATTAAAAAAGAAAGTTCCCAGTGGGTCAAATGGGAACTTTTTTCCCTAGTTACAGAGGGAAAGAGGGGGATTTTACTTTCAGTCATGCCAACATGAGGAGGCAGGAGATAAGCATCCCTTCACCACACACACAGTCCTGGGAGAGATTGCACAAACCCCTACATGCTTGTTAATTAATTTTGGAGAAGTAAAATACTTAGCTACAAGCCTCCTATTAAGTGAATATCTACTTGGCCTTAGTGGGGTGAGAGGAAGACAATTGCATACAGTACTAAGACTGCCCCCATTTTTTGTGCTATTTTATAAGCCACAAGTATTCTCTCCATAAAACTAGGTCCATGCTAGTATTGGTCCCATTCATCACAAATCTCCACCTCTTGCTTTAATTTTCAAATATAGATAACTTTAGAAAGGATTCATGAAGATTAATGAGCAGAAAGTAAATTAAGTTTGTAGGGGAGAGAAGAGATCTGTCAGTCCAGATTAATTGCCCAAGAACAGAAATGGCCTCTCAAGGACAAGCATTTAAAACATCATCTGTGGATAGGTTTGATGAAGCGGTTCGGTGTTTATTTGTTTTTCCTCTGCCATGTTTGTGCTGTTATTGTGATTAATTATTCCTTAGAATACTTTAATTGTGCACACATTCTGATCTTGCACTTCATCAGGCAACTTCCAAATATGACTTGCAAGAAAAAAATTCTAATCATAGTTGTGAAGTCAGAGACTCAGTTTGCTCTTCTCTTCTGGCCACTGATATTTTTCTGAGTACTTGCATGAATTATTTGCTAAAACTCGCAATCTTCTTTTCAGTAATATTAAACTTTTAAAGCATATGATTCACTTAATCAGATGGCTCTGATGAAGTACATTTAATCCATGGATGTTCATGCCATAATAAATGGCAAGGCAAGGTACCAAAGGCTTCTCACTGTTTTAGCTGCAATAGATTTTCTGCAGAAAAGCATCTGGTAATTTATGTCTATCTAATGTGTGTGTGTAGAGATATATTGTGAGAATGATTTGTCACATCCATTTCCGCAGCTCTCTTGGAAAGCCTCATGCTCCCCCCTTCTCCGTTGCTAAGGATTGCCTGTATCCTAGCTACAGTGCTTAGCAAATAGCTGACAAGCTCTTTGGGAAGCCAGTCTCAGCTGCTGAGATTGCTGAGTTCCAGCACACAGAGGCTTCCTGCTACAGGAGCTTCACTCAGCTGATGCTGTGAGGCAGCTACTTTCTGGAAGATAAAATGGAAAGCTGATGATTTGCTGAGATAAAACAAAGATAAGAAGCATTTCTTGGAAAGGGAAGACAGCGTTCCAGCATGTGCATGCATTATGCTTGAAAGTTGTTGATAATAATAATAATGGCTGCAGGGAATTTATTAGGTTTTGCTTTCTGAAAGCTGCAGAATGACTATATTGTTTGTAGCCCCCGTTCCTTGGCTTTCCTTCCAGAGGCAGTGCTGCTGCTAATCTGCTAAGATACTGCTTTTCTAGGCCCAAGGCTGTTCTCAGCATGGCGAAGGGATCTAATCAGAGCAGGCACCAATGGAGTGCTCTCCACACATTCCTCCGGTGCAATATGAACCCGGACACTCAACGTGTGGTGGTCTTTGTCATTCTGCTTTTTCTCATCATCATTAACGTTGTGCTCATGTTTCTCCTGGCATTTTACTGAGAAGCAGGACTGTAGTTGGTGGCAAAGAGTGGATATGAGGGCTTCCATGATTGGGCTACAGATCAGCAGGTCAGCTCCTCCTTGTCTGATTCTGGTTTGGCGTCTCTTCTGTTGTAGCTGTCTATCTGCGCCTGTCTCCTGTTACTCATCAGCACGTTGTCTCCCTGCACACCCTGCTCCTCTTGCCTGTCCCTTTGTAAGGAAAGGATTGGGGGAAAAAAAAACCTGCGGCTAGATGGTTAACTTAGTAGGTGCCAGCTACTTCTGGATGTATCTCTACATTGCTGCACACAGGGGCACTCCCCCTCTTTGGCGAGTGGACTTCAAAGTGCCCCACGGACTGGTTCTGTGCAGACTATGGGTTTGTTAAGGAGCACTTAACTGGTGAACTGTTACACAAGAAAATGGCTCCTTGTTTGCAACTGCTGTGAGAAAACCTCAAACTGCTAGAATCAGGATTGCTATATAATTGAGACTATCGGGCCTCTGAGAATGTACGTGCAGGGATATGAGTAATGCCCAATTAGCTGTAATTGATTAATGATGGATCATTAGAGTACATCAAGAATCTGTGTATACATTTGGGAACTGCACTGTGGAATGTATGTCTTCACTGGCTACTATCCCATTCTCTTAATGATTTTAGAGCATTTGTGTGTAGAAGGGCATGGACAAAATGACTGGTGGGAACTTTGGACACAGAAGAGGTTTTTTTCCTTCTTGCTCTAGCAAAAAAGGCAGAAGAGCTGAAATAAGCCTTCTATAATAGGAAAAATCTATTGCTGTTTTTTTGATTAATGATAATATTTTTACTGCCAGCTTAGTTTCATTCAGAAATTCAGACATTGATGTATAAGTGTATAGGAGAAAGGATGAGGAAGAGGATTTAGACTATATCAGCAAAAGCCATTAATTCTTCAAGAAATATTGAAGTTCAAACTAATTCTGTAGTAATGGTAAATCGAAAATTTGCATGTGCTGCTTGCTATCAAGCCTTTGAATAAATTCTTCAACCCTCCAGAAACTCAACAACCCCCTTCTTGGCACTAAAGATACTAAAAAAGACTTTAGGATATCTTCTTGTTTGTTCCAATATTTGCTAATGAAACTGCAGTTTTCTCCTGGGAGTTCAGTGCTTATGCCAAAAGAACTGAATCCAGTGCTAAATGCCATTTCTTTCCTTCCTTCATGATTTCTCTGTCCTAAACAGTGTGAGAGATATGATACGGTCAGAGTCCTCCCTCTTTTGCATGCAGGAATCATTTGTGTGTTTTGGCATGTGAGAACAAGCCAAGGTAATCTAAGAAATGAAGGCTTGATGAGTAATTAAGCTTCAGAATGCTTTTTTGGATAGCTTCCATTGATAAATAACAGTGATTAAGATAAACAGGCAATAACATAACAGCTAGAAAAATTCTTAAGACCATTATTATCTTTTTTCATAAAACATTTTATTGCAAACAGAACTAGAAAGGATAGCATTTAGGATTATTCGTTTATCTGTTTTTTTAATTTTGTGTGGAACTATAAAGACTGAACACAATAAAAAAATGGTTTTTATTTGGCTCAAAGTCTTGTTTTCATGTACACTATATAAGAGTCCCTCTTTGGGGGGAGATGGGCAGTAGTATAAATTTGAGAAAATAAATAAATAAATAAATTGAAAGTGGCTTGAAAACAGTGAAAGAGAAAACAAGATGTCACCTCCCAAAATTATAGGCATTGGTTCACAGATCCTATTTTTCATTATTTACTGTTCTTGAGCAGCATATTTGGAAGGGCCGTTTAACAGTTTTAAATATCAACAAATGATAAGTGCAACAAGTATAGCATGAAAGAATCAGAATGTTTTGCAATAGCCAGGTATAACAGACCAATGATTAATTTATTTTTAAAGAGTTATTGCTTTAGACCACACATTTATTTTTCTCCCT
Source organism: Candoia aspera (assembly GCF_035149785.1). Taxonomy (NCBI): domain Eukaryota; kingdom Metazoa; phylum Chordata; class Lepidosauria; order Squamata; family Candoiidae; genus Candoia; species Candoia aspera. The sequence continues at coordinate 45,185,037 of NC_086158.1, read as the reverse complement.
CTGTATGGAATTAAATGGATTATAATCTAATTCTACTTTAACAAGTGTTATGGTATTAGTTTTGCTACAGTGTATGTGGGAATACATACGAATCCAATTATCAGCTGTTGTTACTGACTTAGCTAATGATACATACACAAACAAGTCCTCTCTGCATTAGGGGCTGAGTACCTGGGAATTTAATACAACTGAGATTATAGCCAATTTACTATCAAAATTAAGAGCAGCAAGGATGATGGGAGGAAAGAAGAAAAGCCAAATGATTTTTTTTAATATGAATTAGTTCTCATCCATACTAAATGTATACAGTGTACCCTGGAAAAATCATAGCAATTTTAATTCTAAAGCTGTTTTGACAGTAGGATTGCTTTTCATCTAAAATACATTGTGAGCTTCTAAAATTGATGCTAATTAATTAGTTTGTGGTTTCTTATAAAGATCCATTATAATAAATGATTCCTCAAATTAAAACCAAAACTATATTGAAATATACACAAAATAAAGCTTATCTTTGTTAAATGTCAGTGGTCTATAACTGGTTTTCTAAAGGCAGAAAACTTATGTGTAAAATGCAGGCAAGATGATGAATCGAACAGAGATAAGATGAACTATAAAATAGTATTCAAATTCTGCTATTTTAATTGTCAGCTTAGATTACACCCAGTGACATCAATGGAACATGTTAGTCTTGACTAATTGAATCCCACTATTTTCGGTGTTTCTTTTGTAAGGATTATTAATCCTAGATCCATTCAATTGTCAGAAACAAAGTTATTCATATTTATATTCCACTTTGTTCCATGATGGCTTTCAAAGGAGAACTCTCAAGAATCTCCTGCTCGGGCACTGACCAAATGAAGACCTGCTTTGCTGCAACTTGTACATTTAAACCAAAGCCTTTAGACTTGTACAATTTCTTGTGGTTATATACTTTGCCAAATCTTTGCAAGACAATCCTTGATTTCCTTGTAGGTGGACACACAAGCTCTTGACTGGGGATTCAGTGAAATCTGTGCAGGTACAGGGTGATGTTGGTAGCCAGGAGAATTTTTTCCCCCCAATCTAGCTTGTATGGCAGCTTTGACCCTAACTGGGATAAGGCTAGACCTAGCCTATATTACTCAAGAAGTAGTGATTCAGCCAGCTCTAGATGTGAAGGTTGAGCAAGGGGGAACCAGAATTTTATTGGTATTCATTGCTGCTTCATTGCTATTAAAAAACATGAATTATGAAATATTTTTATTTAGAATGATGAATACTGTGCATAAGATCAGGTATTCAGATCCTGAAACCTTTTGTCCTTCCAAATATTTAACATTGTACTACAAGACTTTATTACAAAGAAGCATGACAGTTTCTTTGATGAGGATGAGCAGAACTTGCAAAAGAAAGATGCATCTATCACCTTCACCAAGCTCTGCCACTTTCACAAGGGAGGATTGATTAAGATCCTTGGCTTGTGGACTCTCAGTTTGTGGAAACTATTAAATCTGTTTCTGCTGTTTCCAACCTGACTAGGTTTTAATGGATTGCTACATATCTAGCAAGCCAGATACAATAATTTTATGAATGCATCAAGCTATCTGCAATCATTTTATCTTCTTAACATAACAGAGTGAATTTACTGTAGATTGATAAAAGTAAAGGGTCTTCCTTGAGTCAAGCTCTATCTTATTTATAACATGGACATATTCATGTTTTCTTGGCAACAGTACTGAGGTAGTTTCACATTGCTTCTTCTGAGAATTTTTTTTCAATTTCCTAGTCTAGTGGTCTCCCATCAGAGTAATAATCAGATCTGCCCCACCTTAAAGATCAGACAGGTTCAGTAAGTGGTGCCACACTCTGCAACCTGTTGGTAAAGGTGCCTAGCCACAAAATAGTGGGTTTCTCCCCTGAAAAGATCCAGAGATTTTTTTTTCTTTGTATCAAAAAAGTCTAGGAAGTTTACATTTCTGTTCTAAACTAGACAATTGCAATGTATTCTACATGGGGCAGTTTTTTAAAATAGCAACATTAAATGATTATATTGATAAAAATATAAAAGTATGTTGTCAGATACAGAAATAAAACCTAAAGCGAATGCTGGAAATGGGGGCAGCTTGGATTTTGTCTCCTTTCTAATTCTGGAATAACAGAAAGGTATTGTTTGAGATCTTCAGCAAAGGATTGTTACCTTGTCGTGGTGCTGGAGGTTGAGACCTCAATGATGCCATGAGCTAAACCGTGAAGGACCACCCAAGACGGGAAGGTCATGACAGAGAGGTCAGACTAAATGTGATCCCTGGGGAAGGTAATGGCAACCCACCCCAGTATTCTTGCCATGAAAACTAAATGGATCAGTACAACCAGAGATATGTCGGTATACCATCGGAAAATGAGACCCCCAGGTCGGAAGATAGTCAAAATACTACTGGGGAGGAATGGAGGATGAGTTCAACTAGCCCCAGACGTGATGACACAGCTAGCTCAAAGCCGAAAGGACGGCTAGCAGCCGACGGTGCTGGTGGTGAACGGCGAATCCGATGTTCTAAGGATCAACACACCATTGGAACCTGGAATGTAAGATCTATGAGCCAGGGAAATTGGATGTGGTTATTGGTGAGATGTCAAGAGTAAAGATAGACATTTTGGGCGTCAGTGAACTGCAATGGACTGGAATGGGCCACTTCACATCAAATGACCACCAGATCTACTACTGTGGACAAGAGGACCACAGAAGAAATGGAGTAGCCTTCATAATTAATAGTAAAGTGGCTAAAGCAGTGCTTGGATACAATCCAAAAAAGGACCGAATGATCTCAATTCGAATTCAGGGCAAGCCATCTAACATCACAGTGATCCAAATATATGCCCCAACCACAGATGCTGAAGAAGCTGAAGTAGAGCAGTTCTATGAGGATCTGCAGCACCTACTGGAGAACACACCTAAAAGAGATGTTATTTTCATCACAGGAGACTGGAATGCTAAGGTGGGCAGTCAAATGACACCTGGAATTACAGGTAAGTATGGCCTGGGAGAACAAAATGAAGCAGGACATAGGCTGATAGAATTTTGCCAAGACAATTCACTCTGCATAACAAACACTCTCTTCCAACAACCTAAGAGACGGCTTTATACATGGACTTCACCAGACGGACAACACCGAAATCAGATTGACTACATCCTTTGCAGCCAAAGGTGGCGGACATCTGTACAGTTGGTAAAAACAAGACCTGGAGCTGACTGTAGTTCCGATCATGAACTTCTTCTTGCACAATTTAGGATCAGACTAAAGAGATTAGGGAAGACCCACAGATCAGCTAGTTATGAGCTCACTAATATTCCTAAGGAATATGCAGTGGAGGTGAAGAATAGATTTAAGGGACTGGACTTAGTAGATAGGGTCCCAGAAGAACTATGGACAGAAGTTTGCAACATTGTTCAGGAGGCGGCAACAAAATACATCCCAAAGAAAGAGAAAACCAAGAAGGCAAAATGGCTGTCTGCTGAGACACTAGAAGTAGCCCAAGAAAGAAGGAAAGCAAAAGGCAACAGTGATAGGGGGAGATATGCCCAATTAAATGCAAAATTCCAGAGGTTAGCCAGAAGAGATAAGGAATTATTTTTAAACAAGCAGTGCATGGAAGTGGAAGAAGACAATAGAATAGGAAGGACAAGAGACCTCTTCCAGAAAATTAGAACCATTGGAGGTAAATTCCAGGCAAAAATGGGTATGATCAAAAACAAAGATGGCAAGGACCTAACACAAGAAGAAGAGATCAAGAAAAGGTGGCAAGAATATACAGAAGACCTGTATAGGAAGGATAACAATATCGGGGATAGCTTTGACGGTGTGGTCAGTGAGCTAGAGCCAGACATCCTGAAGAGTGAGGTTGAATGGGCCTTAAGAAGCATTGCTAATAACTAGACAGCAGGAGACGACGGCATCCCAGCTGAACTGTTCAAAATCTTGCAAGATGATGCTGTCAAGGTAATGCATGCTACATGCCAGCAAATTTGGAAAACACAAGAATGGCCATCAGATTGGAAAAAATCAACTTATATCCCCATACCAAAAAAGGGGAACACTAAAGAATGTTCAAACTATCGAACAGTGGCGCTCATCTCACATGCCAGTAAGGTAATGCTCAAGATCCTGCAAGGTAGACTTCAGCAATTCATGGAGTGAGAATTGCCAGATGTACAAGCTGGGTTTAGAAAAGGCAGAGGAACTAGAGACCAAATTGCCATTATCTGCTGGATAATGGAAAAAGCCAGGGAGTTTCAGAAAAACATCTATTTCTGTTTTATTGACTATTCTAAAGCCTTTGACTGTGTGGACCATAACAAATTGTGGCAAGTTCTTAATGGTTTGGGGATACCAAGTCATCTTGTCTGCCTCCTGAAGAATCTGTATAACGACCAAGTAGCAACAGTACGAACAGACCAGGGAACAGACTGGTTTAAGATTGGGAAAGGAGTACGGCAGGGCTGTATACTCTCACCCTACCTATTCAACTTGTACGCAGAACACATCATGCGATATGCTGGGCTTGAGGAATCCAAGGCTGGAGTTAAAATCTCTGGAAGAAACATTAACAATCTCAGATATGCAGATGATACCACTTTGATGGCTGAAAGCGAAGAGGAACTGAGGAGCCTTATGATGAAGGTGAAAGAAGAAAGTGCAAAAGCTGGCTTGCAGCTAAACCTCAAAAAAACCAAGATTATGGCAACCAGCTTGATTGATAACTGGCAAATAGAGGGAGAAAATGTAGAAGCAGTGAAAGACTGTATTTCTAGGTGCGAAGATTACTGCAGATGCTGACTGCAGTCAGGAAATCAGAAGACGCTTAATCCTTGGAAGAAGAGCAATGACAAATCTCGATAAAATAGTTAAGAGCAGAGACATCACACTGACAACAAAGGTCTGCATAGTTAAAGCAATGGTGTTCCCCGTAGTAACATATGGCTGTGAGACCTGGGCCATAAGGAAGGCTGAGAGAAGGAAGATCGATGCTTTTGAACTGTGGTGTTTGAGGAAAATTCTGAGAGTGCCTTGGACTGCAAGAAGATCAAACCAGTCCATCCTCCAGGAAACGAAGCCAGACTGCTCACTTGAGGGAATGATATTAAAGGCAAAACTGAAATACTTTGGCCACATAATGAGAAGACAGGACACCCTGGAGAAGATGCTGATGCTAGGGAGAGTGGAGGGCAAAAGGAAGAGGGGCCGGCCAAGGGCAAGATGGATAGATGATATTCTAGAGGTGACAGACTCGTCCCTGGGGGAGCTGGGGGTGTTGATGACCGACAGGAAGTTCTGGTGTGGGCTGGTCCATGAAGTCACGAAGAGTCGGAAGCGACTAAATGAATAAACAACAACAAAATTGTTTGAGATGCAATTCAGAAGAAAAAATGTTACATTATCTTGGTTCTAAAATTGTGTCTTGCTGGAATGACTCTCTACACAAAAGTCATACATGCTTGTTTACATAAAAATCCCTCTCTGTGTATAAATTTGCTGCCTAAATTAAACATAATAGCTGTAAAAACCAACAGTTCCCACTCCCTGAAAATGGTCCAAATCCTTTTCTTTTAACAAGCAGAATTCTGGCCAGCATTTGAGTATAGTAATATCTTATTCCATATCCATTTATCTATTGCAATAAATCTTGAACAGTGTTCTTTAACCAGCTGATCTCTATTATTGTTGTTTTATATTACAGTTATTGTCATTTTACTTTCAGGATTCAAATCCTACTGAGGAAGTTTAGAAGTAAGATCAGTAGTCATAAAAACATGTACATGGTGGGTTTAAAAAAAAATCTAAGAATTTCTAGAATCCCTGCCCAAAGGACAATCAATGGTATTAGTCCTGTGAGTTAGTGGCATGGAGGAAGGAGTCCAATAGAGAGGCTTCTGGGTTGGTGGTTGCCTGCCTGTCTACCTGCCTTTTCTCTTTAAGGAAACTTCTCACAGGACTTTTGGTGGCAATGGCCTTTTGGAGTAAGGAGAGAGATTCCAATGAATAGGTGATTGCTTCTGGCTCCCATAAACCTCAAACAAAATGGTGATTTATAACAATAAATTAGAGCATTGGTATTTAAATTATACAATCAGCAAACAATTCCAAGAGTAGCAATTAAGTAAACCATACTCAGAAAAGTCTGTTATTCCAAATTTTCCAGAATTTCCAATGAACAATAGACATCTCACCTGGATTAAGTCTCAATTTGTTTCTTCTCATCACCTTAGTCTCTCATCTAGCATTCCCATTGCCTCCCTAGAAACAAGAGATTTAGAGCGTTTGCCATTACTTTTATTAGCTTTCTTTATGGGCTTTCTCCCTTTCCCTGTTATTTCCAGCTCTGCAGCCATGGTTTGTTTAGATATAGACCTAGTAAGCTTAGAATCTTTTTTGTGGCATGCTTAGATCACCTAGTACTTTTGTGGCTGAGATGACATTCATATTGGGGACCTCACAACTTCACATTTTACTGCTCAGTCACCACAGTGCACCAGTTCTGGAAGAAATACTCTTCCAGCTTGGAATGGAATGGAAATAGCTGCAGTTTTATTTCTGTATTCTTCTGTGCTCTGAGCGTATCAGCCTTTTGACTGTGTGCTAATACGTAGACTACTGTATCCAATAGCTGTATTGTTCTAGCATCTTCCTTGTGGTTTGAGGAACTTGACAGGTTTCCTGGTCCTGTGACAAATGATGCCATCACTTTCCTTCTTCAGCTTCTAACACCACCTACATCTGCCGATGTAGGAAGGATTTCTTGCTTTAAAATCTTTATGCCTTTTAAAAACAAATTCATTTGACTCTGCTAAGAAATTGTGAGTCTTTCAAAGTGCTTTCAGGGTTCAGTGTGAAGCCTTTTATTACAGATCAGAAGAAAATAAAGTTTCAGGACCCCCGATGTTGCAAGTTACAGCAGAGGTGGCACTGCAGAAAATCTGGGAGGGCAAAGGAAGGCAGTTTTATCTTTAAGCACACAATACTAGCATTGCTACTAATTACATTTAATTGATACCTTAGCAGTAGAAAAAGCAGTCTGGCTTATCTTTCTGCAAAAAAAAAAAAAGGCTATTTCCTTGGATAACTTCACAAAATGTAATTTAATTATGGCTTTAACAAATTGTTAGCTACATCCCATGGATGCCCTGAAGCTCCTGGAGAACAGGCCGACCCATGGCTTGTGGCTAAATATTCAGAGGCCCTATGCTACTGGAGCTTAGTTTTTGTGGTGGGGTGAACAAGAGCCAGCAGTGAACAGGAGCTCTTGCCTTGCCTTCATGCCCTGCTTGGGGGATTGAAACGCATGGGGGATATGATTAGGGAGAGACAGCTTAACACTTGCAAGGACCTTTAACTTTGCTGATGAAGGGCCTTAATACCTGTGATGTATTCCATTCTATCTGTGAATGTAATTTTTTTTCCAGAAGACCAGAACTACTTCAAAGGGAAGATCTGGTCTACAACCAGCTGCAGTGGGATGCAAAGATTTTCTTAAAAAATAAGGATGACAGGTGGTTGGAAACAAGTGCATCATTTTGCAGTGGCCCCAGCTGGTATGGAGGGGCTTGAAGGTAGCAGTGAGGCAACTGGGAGAACATGGGGGATGGTACTGGGAAGAGCAAAAGTAATCCTGCAAAGAGGGAAGAACTAAGAAGGTGGCAGAAAAGAATGGGTGGGAAAGGCTGTGAAGCAACCTGAGGGAACAAAGGAAGACAGGTGAGGGGGTGTAAAGTGAAAGATAGCTACAGTGGGGGGGTCCTGCATCAAGAAACAATTCTACTTTCAAGGAAGTGTGATTGTATTTGGGATCACCTTTTCCACATACTACATATATTTTAGATATCCTAGTTAGCCTTCTGTGAAATAGATTTGCATTAACATAATTTTAAAAATTGTGGTTCAGAAGAGTGTTTTGAAGGTAAAACTTGCCTTTATTCAGGTTCTTAGACAGAATGGGTGTTGTGACTGGCCATGTTTTGAATAGATGTCCCTGACACTTCCTCAACATAAATATTTCTTAATATATATTTTTTGTTTTTAACTGTTTCTTACTGCCTTGTATCCCACCAGAGTTTGATAGTTAAGGTAGTTTATGAATATTATAAATAAATAATTTTCAAATGTTATCATCTTCTCATAAAGAGAGGAAATCCTTAGTGAAAGAAGTTTTAAAATCAAGTTTAAGGATTTAAAATCATTTCTTGAAATAAACAGCAAAAAGGTGATTAGACCATTGATTTTGAAAAGTTACAAATGGACTAAGGGTCCAGATGGATTTGAAATAAGATTTTGAAATTATAAAAATCCTTCCTGTGGGAAAATGCTGTTGTTTCGAATTCTTAAAAAACAAAAAAAACCCATGATAGGATGGAACTTTGAAGGTTGGACACTAGAAGGAACCAGAAGGAACTAAAGATTACAGTTAAAGGAGAAGAACACTTAAATTTGACTTACAATACAGAATGGAACAAAATACTTTAACAATGGAGGAAATTTGTGAACAATGGACCAGAAGTTAATTTTAAAAGTGTCTGCCATTATAGATAGACTGTGTTTAAAAGATGATAGAGAGGAGAAACAAGTTTTACCAGACAAGACTGAGACTGATTTGAAAGTGGATTTAAAAATGACAGAATGATATGGAAAAAGATGCTATACAGGGTATGCAGATGAAACCGGCTGATGTCTTAATAATTAAAAGGGATATACAAATGAGCATGCTAAGCCTTGAATAAAGTCCCCCCAAATCATTTTGAGCTTCTGGTCTGATTCCTAAGATCTGTAGATGTTCCACCATTCCCAGATATTCAGCATTTTCTGCTTAACACTGTTGTTGTTCAGTCACTTCTGATTTTTTGTGACATGATAGACATCAGTTCACCAGGAGTCTTTAATTGCTTCTTTGAATTCTTGTAAGCTCATGCTTTTGTCATCATTGGTAATATATATCTACCTTGTCCCTTCTGTTGGCCTCTTTTTTGATTGCCTTTGATTTTTCTAAGTCTCAGGGTTTTCTCCATTGACTCTTGGTGTTACACACTGTGTCCCAAATATTTAAGCATTAACTTAATTATTAGCACTTCCAGTGAGGAGTCTGGTTTTACTTCATCTAGTGTTAAATGATTTGTTCTTTCTAGAAGCCAAAATATGGCTTAACAGGTTTCACCAGCAGTCTCCATTCATTCACCCTTTCTGATACTCCAACTTTCAAAGCTTTGTGCTACATTGAGGAAAACCATGGTCTTGACAGTTTATATCTTGTCAGTGTAATGTCTCAGCACTTTAATAGTTTGTCTAGATTTCTCATATTATTTCTCCCAAGCAGCAGATATGTCTGTATTTTATGGCAAGAATTACCATCCCTATGAATTTTTGAGCCTAAGAAGATAAAATAAATTTATACTCCATCTTCCCCATTAATTAAGTAGGCGGTGCTTGTTGATACAATCTTTGTTTTTTTAATATTAAACAACAGTCTGGCTTTTGCACTCTGTATTCAACAAGAGATTCCCTACAAATCTTCCTCACTTCCAACTATCAAAGTGGTATCATCAGCATTTCTGAGGTTGTTGGTGTTTTTTCTAGTAATTTTAATTCCTATTCTTATTTCTTCTATCCAGCATTTCTCATAATATATTCTGCCTATAAATTAAATGAACTGTAATGTTGCAGTCTTGGCATATTCCCTTCCCAATTCTGAACCATTCCCTTGCTCCATATTCCACACTTGCTGTTTATATTGCATTCCTTCAAATAATGAAATAGCTATGGATGGAGTTGCATAATATTTGTTTGAAGATATGCTGAGATTAATAGGAGCCATTGTATTTAAACTGTAAAAGGGTAAGAAAAATGTTTTTACACTTAGAAATTATTATAGAGCTGAAATAGTAACAGTATTTCCCATGGTTAGCATTAGGCTCCTAAGAATTTAGTTAGAACTTTCTTTCTCATCGTGCAATATCATTTCTTTCATTTTGGTTTAATGTGATATATAAATTCACTGTTGTTGATGATTATATACATGACTTGGTGAACCATATAAGGAAGCCCACTATGGCTTATTCATCAAACCATTATTAAAACAAAGCATGCTTACCTTAATGTATGAACTGGCCATTTTCATTGGAAGACCATTTAAAACAGAGGCAGACAAATAACAGGCTAGTGAGAGCTACTAAAAAAACAAAGCAAACAAAAATGAGGTTGAAATCCACCCACAATGGCCAACCTCAAAATGCTGATAGAAGAAGAAGCAACATAGTTTTATCCAAAGAGATATGCTCAGCCAAGAAATTTATTTTTGGTAACAAAACCGACTTCACCATTTTGTCTCAGAAAAATTATCATGGTTTTCTTCCCATGCTTTCTTCCATCTCACCCTAAACCTAGTTTAGATGCCCACTAAATATTTTATTTAATTTTTACTGGGCACCTTGGAGCATATTTAAAAGGGGTGGGCTTTAAATCTCACTGTGATAGAAATGTAAAATTACATGGGGGAAAAACATGTACTCCTCGGTTTTGGGCTTGTCATTGATACAGTGTTAGAAAGATGTGAATATATTTTTGAACTTTATTCCAGTGTTTTGGAATTCATACCATATGAAGAATTATGGATCTCCTGAGCTTGGATGCAGCAAAAATATTATTCTTTGATGTTGGAAAGACAGTGTGATCCAAGGATTACAAACTTTACCCATTTTCTTTCTGTTTTTTTCTTTTTCCTATCTTTTTAGTTCATGTAGGCAATAAAAAAATTAGGGAAAGCGTATACAGCATGGCTTCTAGTATTCTTTACAACCATTTTACTGTCAGTAGCTATAGAAGGCATCTGTATTTTCCCATTTATCAGCTCCCGTTCTGTGTTTCTGATCTCTCCTAGTGTTGTGCCTATGTGTGTGTGCGTGTGTGCATTGGGAAGTACAGGATAGGCTGCATATGCTCCAATCTGGGTCATGTGACTGGGAGGGAGTAGGAAAGGTGTCTTAGGACAGTGCTGTTGACAGCACCCTGAGCAATTACCCAACTGCTTCTTCCATATGCTGGAAAAAACATTTTCTAGAATTTATTTCTCCACAGTGCCCAGACTGATATGGCCCATTTTTGAACTAGATCTTTCTTTTGCCAGCTCCTTCCTTCACACCAATTTGGCCCTGTTCTGTTCAGTTTTTGGAGAGTTGGACAGAGTTTCAAGCCCCATTACAAAATTTATTTCTAACCTGTGGAGTCCTTGGTGCTCTCTGAGCTTGGTTGTTTTCTTTCAGGTGTTTCATTGCCCGACTAGGCAAAGTTAGGCAATGGTTATTTCTAACCATTTGTTGAGTTGGAACCTTAAAGGAGTTCCACTAGAAAGATTCCTTCAATGGTCAAACAGAAGTAGTTTTAAAATCCCTTCCCAAACCTCAATGATCTCAACTTTTTACTATCCAAGACTAGATATGGGTCTCTGACCCTTTTATCAATCTCCTTCTACCTACTAAAAATAAAAGGAGGTGACATAGTATTTTTAGCTCTAATCCTTTTTGCCCATCAAAAAGTTTTTGTTTGCTGATGAATTTTGCACACCAATTGATTATGGCCCCTTACTTCAGTTGTCTTGCTCTCCCCACCCCCAACAAATGGGTTATGGTTAGGGTTATTGTTTGATGGTTGACAGTTACTACTGCAAATTATGTACCCACACCATAATCACAACAAGGATATCACATCAATTATGTCTGCGTCGGGCAAAAACTTTTGGGACATGACATTTTAACACTACTGGCAGGCAATAATAACAAAAGCTGTATTATTGTTGCTTACTTTGTCTGCAATATTTATAGGTTGACATTTAGCAAAGTTTTTTGGGGGGTGGGGAACACACCAAGAAACAAAACAATTTAAAACATAAGTAGCAATAAAAACAGCAGAAGTTTATACTAGCACAAAATCTATTGGATTAAAAGAAAACGGCTTAAATCTAAACCAGATTGAAACATTTAGAAAAATAAAAAGGTCTTCATTTTTTTATGACATATGACACCACTGTTTGCAAGGACAATGATAGATTTCCAGATGAGGGCAGTAAGTTGCAAAGGGAGCAAACATGCCCTTTAGTTTTTCTGGTCCGATACCGTGAAGGCCAAGGAATGGGCTAGAAGCCAGTCAAAATGGAGAAGCACTCTGTGATGTGCTTATAATGCTCAGTTCCATTTAGCCATTGTGCAGCTGTATTTGGAACTAAGAGATGTTTCTATGCTATTTTCAGAAGTAGCACCATGTAATTGCAATAGTCCAAACAGTATGATACCAGGGTATGGATAACTGAAGCAAAGCTAACACTTTACAGATAGAATAGGTCAAAGTCAAAGGTGATAAAAGATATAGAGCTACAGAGGCTATTTTTACTTCCAGTGATGAAAATGGAGTGGTAAACACACCCAGATTAAAAATCTGATTAAACATTCTGATTCACAAATTTAGGGCAAAAATTCTGTCATTAGGTCTCCTGATATTGGTAAACTGCAGCTGCCATCATCCCCAACCATACTCACGATTAGTTGGGATGAAGGAATCTGTAGTTGAGAACATCTGGGAATCCATGAATGGGAACTAATGTTTTAAGTAAAAAGCTGACAAAAGCTGGTAAAGGTCTTACAGTGTAGCAAAGATTAATACTAAGAGTCACTGAGTTTCCCCTCACTTCATGAAAGAAAGAATACTGGGCCAATGAATTGTCCTAAGAATGCAGCGTGTTCTGGCCCCACCCATCAGGTATAAAAGTAAGGATTGCTAGGCTGTCTATGTGTGTTCAGTCACATTAACAAGTTTTTCTGGGAGAGGGGTCATTGTTACTTGCTGCTTAAAGCCACTTTGAGAAACATTAATAGGGTATACCGTAATTTCAAATAAATAAATGAACTGAAACAAACCTGAGCAGCATTTTACGTGCTCCTATATTAATATATATATTATGTATATGTTATGTATACATATACATACAGTATACGTATATGTACATGTATATACACATATACATACACACATGGATACAAGTATTTATCTTTTGTATTTATAAATTTATAAATTTTAGTTACAAAATTGCAGCAATTTCCATTAGGTTGGAAAGAGGTAACATTTTGGACAGAGAAGCAATGATTTACATTGGCCACATGGCTAGTGGATGGGTCTGGGCTCTCTGTTCTTCTAACTGTTATTCCAAAGAAGCAACAAGCAGGGTTTCTGGTAAGCCAGGCAGCTACAGTAACTGTTGAACTGTGTCCTAACTTATCTCCGCTCCTGTTGGGTTACCGACAGCTACCAAAGAAGAAAGAATGGGAATGAAGCGTGGGAAGGAGAACCATATTAAGCCTCTGAGACCACTTTAGGTCTAAAGGTTGCAGGAAGTAGTTTAGGGTAATTTATGAGTGAATGGGCTTAAACTTTTAAACTGAGTGAAAGTTTTCAATCAAATTAAGTATATATTACAGTTGAAGCATTTACCTATTAAAGCCTTCTAAAATATTTTGGAAAGAGGTGTTTTGTCAAAATGCTAATCATTTAAAGCGTTACAATATTTTAAGATGGTGTTGTGGTGGATGGGGAACAACAGGCTTTGGCTCAACCCTGGCAAGACTGAGTGGGTTTTGGTTTTGGTTTTGGTTTTGGAGCCTTCTGGATCCAAGAATTTACCATCTGTGGTGCTGGATGGGGTGGCACTGCCCCAAACAGAATCTGTGTGCAATCTGGGGCTCCTTCTGGATTCATGACTCCTGCTTGCGGAGCACATAGCTGTCAAGGCTAAGAGGGCCTTTGTGCCTGTTCAATGATCAGGAGGCCCTACTCTTAGTCATTCATGCCCTGGTCACCTCCCAAATAGACTACAGTAATGCACTCTACATAGGGCTGAACTTGAAGAGCATCCAGAAGCTTCATCTGGTGCAAAATGTGGCAGTGTGGGCAGTTCTTTGTGCCCCTAGATCAGCACATGTTATACCTCTGCTCTGCAAGCTGTATTGGTTGCCAGTTTGCTTCCGTGTACAGTTCAAGGTGCTGGCTGACCTTTAAAGCCCTATATTATTTGAGGAACCACCTCTTCTGGTTACATCCACCTGTCCCATCAGGTCTGGCAGGAGGGGCATGTTACGAGTACCGTCTCCTGAGGAGTTTCATCTGACAGGATCCAGGAGAAGAAACTTTTCTGCATGGTACCCGCCCTTTGGAACATCATCCCCCCTGAGAAGAGATTAGCCGTGACCGTATTGGCCTTTGGGAAGGCCCTGAAAACTTGGTTTTGCTGTCAGGCCTAGGGATCCCACAGAAATATGGATCCTGCAAAATGGCTGTATTAAGTGTAAGATTCTAACTGCACTCTCCTGTGTTTTCTGTTTATAATTTTTAATTGTTTTAATTGTTTTTAATAGTTTTGTTATAATTGTTTTGATAGTTTTTTGCTTTTGCTATTTTAATTGTGTGAGCTGCCCAGAGTCACATATGTGAGATGGGTGGCTATATAATTCAACAAACAAATAAATAAACCACTTTAAGAATAATAAATTGAAATAATTTTACTCTAGTAAACAATAAAAACATGTTATATGTTTGTGAGATTATTTTTAAAGCATTCATTCTTTTCCAGAAATACTCTATGGCATGTATGGGTGCCCAGGTGCAACCCTGTATTCACTGACACCAAAGCTTTGTGATAACAATGCTTAATTTTCATGAGCTGCTTATACAATATTAATTAATTTGGAAGCAAAATAAAACAATTCTCAATTTGCCTCAGTTTAATCAACAATGAGATTAAAACAAAGATGTAGGGTAAAAACAATTCCTTCATCTTGCCTACCAAAAACTGATGCTTATAATTGTAACCGTCCCTTTTAAACATGAAAATATTGCTGTTGTATGTTTGGAAAAGCATTTTGCAGGTCATTTTCCAACAGATCTGCATAGCTTTTGGACTGGACAAAGAAATTCTAAGGGTTAGGGTCTTTTTTGTTGGATACCGTTTTTCTTACTGACACGGGAGATATGGGCAGATTATTTGGAGTAGGGCACCCAACCATATACACACACACACACCCATATGCACAAACACCCACACCCACACACACTGTATATATATATGCATGCATGCATGCATGCATACATACATATATACATACAGTATATATACTTTACTGTAGTGAATCCCCAAACCTGGATCAGTGAAGTAGAAAATACTACTCTTAGAAGGGCTGTGTAGTAATTATACTCAGGGCTGCAGTGGTATGAGCTTCTTTGGCGGGGGGAACCCTTCTTAGAGCAATTTGATTTAATTATTATCTATGAGTTTCAAATATTTCTTTTCTGGGTAAGCTAAGAGAGTAAATGATGGCAAGCCAGATTTCTGGCTTCAGTCTAGACCCCTTTCTCTCTCTCATATCAGCTGATGGTTGGAGAAAAGCCAGTAGGAATGAAGTCTGTTTAGCACTGAGCCTTTCCCATAAAAAGGAAGATGGAAAAATGATTAGTCTTGAGACTTTTAATTAGCTATTCAGTGCAAATTTCCACTATCTCTTTAGGAGAGGCAGGTTTCCATCCCTTCTTAATTCAGTTATTCGCAAGAGCACGCTAACAGTCACAAAGACTGATTATTCAACAATTCTTTCCCAGCCGGGCCACTCATCCTGAACAAAAATGTAAATGTGATGAAACTTTTGAGCCAAGAGTTTTTGGGTAATTTAGTCCAGCATAAGGCTCCAAAATACATGTGAACAGCCAGCCAGCATTCCTGAGCTTCTATAGGAAGGGGAATATGTGATCCTATATTGATAAAATTCTAAAGTAATTCTAAAATAATACATATAGTATAGGTGCAAAGGTCCCCTCTGCCCCACGCCTCAGATGTATGTTTTTTTGATGACTCATCTTCAAATGTATTTATCAGGAAGCATTCATAGAATTTTCTTGATGATAAAAAAACCTATTTATCATGTAATGGGAACTGGATTGTTTCTTGCCTCTTTGCAATAAACTATGTTCCGTGTTACTATGTTGAGCTATTGCAGATATTTCTTTACAGAACTAAAGACCTACAAGTTTAACTGGATGAATGTTTCCTAAAACAGCCCTAATCTATGATTCATAAACTGCAGAGGAACAATATGCCCACAAAGTATACAGATCTCTTACATGTTTAATGTTGCTTAAAGATTTTATTACAACATGACAACTTACAAGGCAACTATGTAAAGATGAAGCATTTTTGACAAATGTAGCTGAATAACTCTGAGTGATGTTTGCATTAAGATGTGTAGCTTGGCAGTGTGCACAGGAATAAATAGCTTCCCTTCACTATAATTATCTTTTTATTTATTTCAATTTATATGGCTACATATCTCAACATCATGACTCTGGGCAGTGAACAACAATTAAAACACAGCATAACAGAAACATAACAATAAACACATAATTGGCAGCTGTGATAGAACCCACAAGCATCAGCATAACCATCTCCCATGTGTTCCAACCCCATGCCTGGTGACATGGGCAGGTTTTCAAGGTCTGATGAAAGCCAACAGGGTTGGGGGTTCATCTAATCTCCAGGGGGATGGTGTTTCAAAGAGCAGGTGCCATGACAGAAAAGGCTCTCTTCCTGGGTCCCACCAGATGGCACTCTAATAGATGGGATTGATAGCATGCCCCTCCTGCCAGATCTGATGGACAGGTAGACAAAATCAGGGAGAGGCAGTTCTTTAAATAACCCAGCCCCAAGCCATGGCAGGCTTTGTAGCTAACTACCAGCACCTTGAATTGAAGCCGGAACACATACTGGCAACCAATGCTGCTTGTGCAGCAGAGGTGTAATATGTGCCAACTGAGGAGTGCACATGACTACCCATGCTGCTGCATTTTAAACCAGCTGCAGCTTCTAGATGCTCTTCAAGGGCAGCCCCATTAAACGTGCATTGCAGTAATCCATTCTTAATGTGAACTGGTTGTTATATAGATATTTTTACTTATGGAGTGTCTATGCAACTTGGCAACTTGTTTGTGTAAAGACTGCACCCATGCCTAACATTGGAACAACCTATTATTATTCCCCTATACCAAGGGAATGATAGCAAGAGTGAGTGAAACAGCTACAGGGAACTAATGCGTGCTTGGGAAGGTGTTCAGCTATAATGGACAGAAGGAATGACCTTGTGGGACAGGAGGAACAGCCACTACCAAGACAACAGTCAGATAAAAGAAACTTGAGTCAGGGGCAGAACTGTAACCTGAGAAAATGCTTCAGACAAGACCCTCCCTAGTTCTCATGAAGATAGAGGGAGGGGTGGGAAGTGCATTTAGACTTGCAAGATTCTGTTACTATAAAAAGGTAAAGGTTTCCCTTGACGTAAAGTCCAGTCGAATCCGACTCTAGGGGGCGGTGCTCATCTCCGTTTCTAAGCCTTGGAGCCGGCGTTGTCATAGACACTTCCGGGTCATGTGGCCAGCATGACGACTCGGAACGCCGTTACCTTCCCGCCAAAGCGGTACCTATTGATCTACTCACATTTGCATGTTTTCGAACTGCTAGGTGAGCAGGAGCTGGGACGAGCAACGGGAGCTCACCCCGCCGCGCGGTTTCGAACCGCCGACCTTCCGATCGACAGCTCAGCGGTTTAACCCGCAGCGCCACCGCGTCCCGTTCTGTTACTATAACTTTATAATAAAAGTAGTATTGGCCTGCATGGTTTTGGTTTCCTAGTCTGTTCTACCTTGAAGGGCTGACTTCAGAGGACAACCAGCAACATGGTGGATAAACCAGTTATAGTGGTGATGGGGGTGCCATTGGAAGAGCTGAAGGATCAGGTTAGGGACAGATAATCATGGAGAAAATCTATCTATGCTGACAGCATAGAGCTGACAGCAACTTGATGGCACATGATCAATCAATCATTTATTTCTTTGAAACATACGACAGCCTGAAAACTGCTTGAAATATCATTTGTCTCAATCGTAGGAAGATATCTACTATGTAAGCCAGCTTCTTTAGCTATCTATTCCAAACTGAATTTTACTCTGAGCAGAGAGCATACACATCCATTTCTGATTCACAGTTTGGTAATAACTTTATTAGGATTAACTAATAGGTTTCAAGGTCTCCAAAATTCTTCATTATGCAGGATGTTACAAAATATACGGGATGGAGAGGAGGAAATTCCTAAGTATTAAGCCAGATGCTATAGCTATGAGGTTTGTGGCTGAGACTCAGTTTTAAGATGATGTTAGTAGATTGAACTCAGTGGATGCAAGTTTCAGCAACAAAGCAAATGGTCGATCCCCCAGCTCTCACAATACAAAACTAACTAGCTGCTGTTTCTAACTATTAGCAAAACTTTTAGGCCCCTGGCTTGGCAGAAAAGAGAAGGAAAGGAAAAAAGAAAATTAATAGTACTTATATCAGCAAAGCCATAATTTTGTTGTTCATTTGGTCAGTGACAAGGTATAACATCTCTTTTGAAGTCTACTGAATAGGTGGGGCAAAAACATCACCCTCCCCTTTTTTTTTTTTGCACTTTTCCCCCCAGCAAACTGGATCATCTCTCAAACATCACTTTGTGAAAATATTCTCTGTTCCAGCTCATCAGTGATGGTGGTGTGGTCTATGCAGAAGCACTCTGGGATCATGTCACTATGGATGACCAAGAACTAGGTTTCAAGGCTGGTGATGTTGTTGAAGTAATGGATGCTACTAACAAAGAATGGTGGTGGGGCAGGATAACGGAGAATGAAGGCTGGTTCCCAGCCAGCTTCATACGGGTAAGAACCTATGTAACCCTTCATCAATGAATTGGGGAGAGGAGACAGTTTAAATGCACCATTGTGTGGGTTGAATACTGCTGGCTACTAGTTTCTGTACTTTTTTCATACACCAATAATTTGTAGCTCTCTGTCTTTCTTTTTAAACTGTGCAAACCTATTTTTGGATTTATACTGGATGTTTTGTATGTTTCCCATGTTTATTAAAAAAACTTTGGATGCGACTGAAAAAAAATACGTTGGCAATTGTATTGGTCCTGGAAGAACTATCACTTCCCATGATTTCGACATCATGTCTCTGTGGATGCAGTCCAAGATTGTTAAGGATGTCATTCACATTCCCTTCTATGGTGGTCAGTTTGAGTGGAAGAGGAAAAAGTTATGAATGCTTGATATACGAGTAAAATAAAAATGCATTTTTAGGATGGAAATGCAGAGTTAAGGAACATATAACTATACGGCTGTCTTATGTTGCTCATGTAATACGCTATCACTAAGTCTGTATTCACATAAGTAAAAACACTGTTGGATAAGTACTTCCAACTTGTGATATTACACCGGGCTTTCAAGAGGCGCTGAAGTACAAGGATAGAATAAGAGAATCTGAACTATCATTCTTCCCCAGAACATATTCTAAATATATTGGATTTCAATTCCCAGAACTTCCAACAAGCATTGCCATTTTTAAAATTGAATTTATGATGTGGAACACACAGTTCGTTTTGGATGGAAACTAGTGATGGGCAAATTGCCAAGAGGGGCAAGAGTCCCTCTTGGGGGAGATGGGTGGTAACAAAATTTGAATAATAAATAAATAAATAAATTTCTCCCAGGCTTGGGACTGGCAATTATATACAAAAGTGGAAAATATTTATAGAGACATGCCTTTGTTTCCTCTAAGAGTTCTGTGTAGAACAAACATTGCCAGCTCTAGTCCTAGAGCTCTGGAACATAGAACCCCTCCTTGTGAATCCCACCCCCTTTATTAAGGTAGCTTCTGAATCTCTCTTCCCCTTCAGCAGCTCTTTCATCTTACATTCTGTATTAGCAAAAGTTTCTGTCTTTCCCCTTCTTCATGCCTGTGACATGGCTGTGGCTTATTACGGTTAACTCTAATCCTGGGGCATATTCCTTCTAAGGTGCTTAAAAGAGATAGTTGTTCTTGAAAAAATAATAGCACTGCAGCAATGTTAGAGATAATGGAGAAAGGATGGTCAGATTACTTTCTTTGTTCCTCCCTGCTGGAGTTATGGTTGTTCCAGAGAGGAAGCAAAGACATTACTACTGAAGTAGATGGGAACAGTGACAACAACAAGAAAGACAAATGGATGACTAGGTGAGATGAAACAGAACTCAAAATACCGTAATTAGGAGTTTCTAGGACCATATCTTAAGCCAAGGCTTTTTAAATTCTCACTAGACAGAATACTTCATATGATGAATAGGCTTCATCTTCATCTTTCAACATGAATGCCCCAACTTCTCCCTCTCAATAGTTGAATAATGTTTAAGATCATGCATATTTGGTACAGCTCCGAGTAAACCAGGATGAACCAATGGAAGACTATCCTCTGAAGTTAGAAGATGGTCGGGAAGAAGATGCAAGAAATGCTGCCCACCGCTATGGAATCGGGCACACAACCAAGGATCAAATGAGAACCAATGTTATTAATGAAATTCTAAGCACAGAGAGAGATTACATCAAACACCTAAAAGACATCTGTGAGGTAATGAGACGTACAAATAATGTGTGTGTTATTTGCAAGTATATCTTGGCCAAAGATGTTGATTAGCAGACGTTTAAGGAAAAAATAAGAATTCTGAAAAGCTTTGAACTCATTCTTTAATGAGTTGAATATACCACTTAATCTATTTCTTTTCTATAAGTTTATCTAGTCTTAAGCACTGAATCCCTTAGAGAATCTTTATTTGAGGGGTCATGAGAGTGTGATAACTTCTACCACTTAATTTTTTTTATAGCAGTAAAATATTTTGCCCAACCAGCTATTTAATAACAGAGGAGAAAATAAATTCAGATTTTGCTAAAATCTATACATTTCCTTTATGACTCAGGTATCATCCTATATAAAGTTTCATCAGGATTCTGAGAAATCCAAATCTGAATAAAATGCCAGTGAAGCATTTTTTCACATCTAAGTTTCTTACAATGGTAGAGTTTGGTTTTTGAATATGACCTGTACACGCAATTTAGTTCCATTTAATGTGAGGCTTGTATTATGTCTGTCTCTAATTATGGGCATCTTAAAAGTAGAGATACCTTCGTTTTGAGTTTTGAATGCAGAAACTGCAGGTTTGTTTTTATAATAACTGGTCTTTTCATTGCATGTCCATAATAACTGAGTTGCTCTAGCACCATTATATTGTTCTTCCATCCTATATAGCCTTATGACTAAGACGGAGTGGAACTGCAGGTTATTTTGATTTTGCCTTACAAATCTTGCTCCTTTCTAGGGCTATATAAAACAATGCCGTAAAAGAGCAGACATGTTCACAGAAGAGCAGCTGAAGTCTATATTTGGGAATATTGAGGATATCTACAAATGCCAGAAAAAGTTTGTTAAAGCCTTGGAGAAGAAATTCAACAAAGACTGCCCACACCTAAGTGAGATTGGCTCCTGCTTCTTGGAATATGTAAGTTGACACTTGTGCAAGTGAGCAAACTAAAGGCCAGATTGGTTAGGCATTCTGGATATTGCAGTCACATCTAAAAAGGTGAGGTTATCCCACAGTTGAAAAGGACATCATGTTTGGTACAGTCGAGGGCCAGTGGAAAAGAGGAAGACCTTCAATGTGATGGATTGATACAATTACCACAACGATGGATGCGAACATTGGAACAGTCGGGCATATGGCTCAAGACCGAACAGCATTTTGTTCTGTTATACGTAGGGTTGCCATGAGTCGTAAATGACTTGACAGCAACTAACAACAACAACATCCCACAGTGTAATACATCCATGCCCTTCAAGTACATGAACTTCAACTCCCAGAATTCTGAGCAATGTCCATTCTGGACAGGAAATTCTAAGAGAAAAAAACCTAGTTATATTATAGCTGATATAATATTAAGAATATTAAGACTCGCTCCAAAGTTTCATTGAGCTCCATTACTGTAACCCTGTTCCTGGAAATTATACTTACAATTGTAGCCTAAAAGAAGAAAACATTGACAAGGACATTCAGATAACTGTAGTAAATTATTGTTTGTATTTAAAAGCTGTGTTAAAGCTTAAGTCTGACAACAGAAAAAAATGAGGAATAAATAGAGAAAGAGGGTTGATTTCCATTATTTTTACCTAGTAGTGCATTTCTTTAAAGCAGTATTTTTCAAACTTGGCAACTTTAAGATGTGTTGAAGTTTACAGTTCAACTGTAGACAAGTTGCCAAGTTTGAAAAGCACTGCTTTAAACTCAGGGGGAGATTTGGGAATTGTGCTGTGCTTATAAAATGGCTGCCTCAGCCTTAAGCAATAGCTCTAGACTGAAATGTGTGAGCGCTTCCAGTATTCAAGGTTACAGAGCTGGTTGTACCTCTGAGATACCTCATTTTTGCCTCTTTCTCTCTTTTAAAGTGTGCTTGCACAGTTTTCTTTTCAAATCTAGTCTACTACTAATGTCAATATAATTTCACACACCTTTTAGGATATAACAGGGAAAAAATATTAGGACTCATAATTGGCAGATTTTCTAGTATAGGGGCTGAGTTATAATTTATCTCCTGGTAGACAGGTTGCTCACATCAGCTACCAAGTGCCTATTTTCACTTGTCCACAAAAATAAGAAAGAGGCTCGTACTAACTAAACCCTCAGAATGTCCATCCAAGGCAGAATTTCTCAACCTTTCTTCCCTGGAGGAACCCTTGAAATAATTTTCAGGTCTCAGGGAACCCCTGCATAAAAATATTGTTTTGATAGTTCAAGGTTCATTAGGGTAAACTGTAAGCTGAGTTGTGGTGTGTAAAAATTCCCATTACTGTGAGCACTTGCATGGCATGGCATGGCATGTGAAATAAAAAAGCAGTGTTTATTTTTTAAAAAATCATGACCTCTTGTGGAACCCCAGTTGAGAAAGGCTGGCCTAAGGTATTGTTCTGTTGTGCAATTGAATTGCAATTTTATGGTCAAGATTTCATATGGTGTTACATATTTTAAACTACTTTTATTTGTATTTTGTGTTAGGCTGGTGTATTATGGTTACAAAAATAAAATTCATCCTGTTCTCCATAATAAAATCTTTTGGCTTCCAATTCAGCAAAATGAGTTCCAGATCTACTCGGAATACTGCAACAACCACCCAAATGCCTGTATGGAGCTTTCCCGGCTTGCCAAAGTGAACAAATATGTCTATTTCTTTGAAGCCTGCCGTCTCCTTCAGAAGATGATTGATATCTCTCTGGATGGTTTCCTCCTAACGCCAGTGCAGAAAATTTGCAAGTATCCCCTACAGCTTGCAGAACTGCTGAAATATACCAATCCACAGCATAGGTATGGAAAAGTGAGGATTAAAAAAAAAAAGATGGAAGGGGAAATGTCATTACATTTTAGTTATCCTAACTCCTTTTGTTTGATGCCTACTGCAAACATTTCTTTCAAATTAAATTTAAGCATCCTTTTTCTTACAGATTTAACAGGTTATTCATTTTGTTTGGACATTTTTCATTTCCTTCCAATAGCATTTGAAAACTGGTTGCCTTATAACAGAAGGATTCCTGTTCTTACTGACTTCAGTAGAAGAGAATGTCTGTAGCTCAGGGCTGAACTATGGAGTTCTTGGTGCTCTCTGAGCTTGGTTGTTTGCTTGTGAGGCACTGATAATGTTACCTAGCTGGGTAATTAAATGTCTGCAAGCAAACAACCAAGCTCAGAGAGTACCAAGAACTCCACACTTACTGGCTTTTCAGTTCATGAGCAGAAGTCTTTTCTTAGGTACAGATAATCTGGAAAAGTTTGCAGATATGAAAGGCAAAAATCATGCAGCCCAGAAGCATAAGTAAGTGTTATAGGATTGGTGCTGGTTTTAGAAGCTTCTTCTATGAAATCACGAGACTTTGCCCACAATTTCCCATTGCCCTTGTTAGTGTTGGAAGTCCTGGCAAATCCAGCATGCCTCATTTGCATGTGAATTAGCATGTAAATTGAGTTGTCCCACAATGCAACTCTGAGGAAGCTGTTTGTTGCCACTCCCACTCCCTGTCTCTCTCTTCCTCCTCCTTTCACCCAGGGAGAAGCAAGCATGCTGCTCTGCTCTCCATTCATCAGGGCCATGTGCTCGGGCCTTGATGAAGAATTCTGCCCCTTTCTTCCATGCAGCTCTTGGCAGCTGTAGGGCTGAGAGTCTAGGGCAAACTAAGTATTTAGAAAGAAAAGAAGAACAAAGGAACTTCATCTTTTCTACCAAGATGGATGTAACAAAAGCAACAATAAAGTCAGTAAGAATTCTTTTACTTATCTTAACCTAATCTGTCTAAGTGTGTGATTCTTTATGCTTGGGAATGCTGAGTGTGTAAGATCAATAATCTGTGTTTCTCTGACATGCTCATTAAAGCTATTTTAAGATAATATTCTTTTTCTGTGCCAGCTTCTCAGTTGTGTTATAAGTTCTGCTCCATTTCAGTGGTTCTAGCAGGCCACTAAATTGGCTTCAGTTAGAAAGTTGCATAAACTGCAAGAGAGGTAGGAAAATAATAATACATTTCCTAGCAGAATCAACAGAGGGTGGGGGAGGGCCAGAGTAATGCCACTTCAACACTTGGAAAAAGAAGCCTTGAAGAACAATCAGCATAACTGATAGTCATTGCAAAGCTTTGTAGTTTAGGGAAATAATAAACCAGCATCAGGATATTAAGTACAATATTGTAAGTTCTCCAAACAGCAAGTGGGGAAACAATTAAAATTGGGGCAACTACATCTCTTTCTCTCAAATGAGATAGTGGTAGATATCCTCATATATCATTTTGACCGATAATTTCCTTCCTAATTTCTGGCACATTGGAATAGAAGGCTAGTTCTTTCACATTTTTGCTCAATTTTTGCTGATATCTCTAAAGGAATCTATTCTATCTGTAGGGATTTTAAAGACGTTGAAGCTGCTTTGAATGCCATGAAAAATGTAGCACGGCTCATCAATGAAAGGAAGAGGCGTTTGGAAAATATAGATAAAATTGCTCAATGGCAGAGCTCAATAGAGGACTGGGAGGTAAAATGCAAACATCTTCAAAACAAGGAGCTATATGAGCATTATCACTGCTGATATGTGCAAACTCATAACTCTTCTACTGGACAAGAGAATATCACAAACTATCCCATCCAAATTAATGTATTTTTACATATTTTAATTGATACATTTAATCTATTACTTATATCTGCTTGTTATTAAATTAAATAACCCTATTTATAAGTTTGCAAATATTCCTATATGTTGGGGCCAGATGCTTAGCAATAAAAACCACAAATTAAATTAATTCTTAGTCTGAATTACAGTTACCCAGAAATATTTTGAGTGTAATTAATCTCATCAGCTTTGTTTTAAAATGGACTGCATTTGTTGAAAGTAGACTCTGCTTCTGTTTATACTGTTCTATACTTCAGATCCTTAGGTGGTATGAATTGTCATTGTTTTCTTAATGAGTATCAACACAAGCAGATCATATGGTCATCTGTCAAAGGATAGCAAAGTTGGGAAGTATTTTCCTCTATCTGCCTTACTGAGGAAACAGAACGGGGTGGATAAAGGAAAGATCTTCTTTTAAGCTAGTCATATGCTGGCCACAGTCCAACACAAAGTTAAATGTATTGAAGGTAACTAGAATAAATGCTTTTAAAGATTCTGAGTAAATGTGCAAGTCTGTATGTATGTACTGTACATGTGCTTTGGATCACCTCTGTGTTGGATTGTGGCCTTTTATATCAATAAAAGAAGATTAAAATACAGGGTATGTTTACTGTATGTTTGGTAATCATACCATTTCTGGGAAATAAAGTCAATTGGATTTCAATACATAAAATCAAAGATCTCATGGGTAGAGAGGACATACCTGTATTGAAGTTCTAAATCTGCTCTGGGTAATATACAGTACTTAGAAGTAAGTTTCACCAATTTCAGTGAGGCTTATTTTCAATGAAGTGTACTTGGGACTGCAACCTGTATGTTTAAATTTAGCTCTAGAAAGCCATTCTCCACTGCCATTTTCAAAAGTACTATCCTCTAGATAGTATGTTAGATCACAAATCTCTTTATCCCCAAAGCATGCTGCCTAGTAGAAAATACTACTCCAACTAGATTACTTTCAACACATACTTTAGAACAGAAGACCAGGTTATAGCCAAAAATCTCAACAAAAGATTATCTTCACAGGATTGAATGAAAGAGAGAGTCTGACTGACATAAGCCAGATGATACAAGCTCATGAGAACTCTCAGGAAAGTATGGCTTAAGCTAATATTTAAAGTTGTAGATATTTAGGAATTCCACCAACTAGTTTTCCTTTTGCAAGATCTTTTGTCCACTTCTGTGTAATAAAATGTTTAAGGATGACTGGCAATGATGAGTCTCAGTATAGACCGACTGATTTATGTAGGATTAATTGTGCCAATTGGGCACTTCCCAAATGGAGTCAGATCCCTCTTAAAAATAAGAATAGCTTTTTAAAAATAGCACTAAGATCATTACACGTTGTTTCAAACGCTTCCCATATTTCCAATGGGCAAAAGAAAAGAAAAAAGAAAAGAAAGAAGGAAGGAAGGAAGGTAGGTAGGTAGGTTGATTTGGAATGGTAGCAAACTTTTATGTGTATGCCCTGATTTCGAGCCTTAATGAAAATACCTCAGAGGATGCAAAATTGGAAGATGAATAATAAGCCATTTGTGGCCCTAGAGACCTTCAGCACCAGGTTGCTGTATGTTGCTTACCCTTTTCTGTGGAAAAGAAAATGATGTGCCCTTCTGTTTTGATTGACAGGGTGAAGACGTCCTTGTTAAGAGTTCTGAACTCATCTACTCTGGAGAGTTAACCAAAATTTCCCAGCCGCAAGCAAAAAGCCATCAAAGAATGTTCTTCCTCTTTGATCACCAACTTGTATGCTGCAAGAAGGTAAGCTAAAGAGCTACTGCTGCCTCGGCCCACATAAACTGTCTCCTGGTGGCAGCAAAATTATATCTTTTCTCAGTTGCTTTTTAACGTTCAGCATTCAAGCATTTTGTTTAAAGAACATGGCAGTGTGTTGGGGGTGGCTTATTACACTAAGCATCACTATAAATAAATCAAGGACCTGGTGTGGGGGGGTGGAGGGGAGAACTCTGCAAAAGTGCCTATACGGCTGAAGTTTCTTTCAGGCTGGCTTTCTGTGCATTTGTGCTAAGGTCATTAGTGAAAAAACCTGCTGTGATCTATTCTGCAGCGCTGCAGGAAAGTTATGTATTTAGCTTTTATAAAACAAAAGATGCAGATGAAAAAGCTATCAAATTAAACCCAATAGAATTGCCATCCACATTCTTCCTTAGGATTTAAATTCTGATGGTATATGACAAGACAAAGTATTCTACAAATATTTCCAACCATATATGCACCCATTCCAGTTAACCATTAAGGTGCATGCCTAAGTGAGAAGCTTCTAAGGATAAAAGAACAGGTGTTATAAGAGGTATCATAATCTTTACATCAGTGATTGTGGACCTTTCCCTTTTATTTGTTTATCTAGATTTTTAAAAAAAAAACAAGATTACAATTAAAGCTTGATCTAGTTATAGTATTCTAGTTGTGATGTGTACAGTATGTCTCATGTGAACAATTGCCAAGAATTATGAAATACTTTGAAAACCCACTGAGTTGGTGATAGAGAGAAGTTGTGTATAATATTGTAAGTAAATTAGTCAACATCCATAGCTGAATTGCTTCTCGCCTCTCCAGATGTTCATACATACTGTCCTATTTGTTGATATTTAAGATATAGACAGCAACATCAATATTCAGCACTCAATGTAAAAGAACATAATTTTTGGCCTAAGCTCCCGAAATTAATAGTGCCCTTAAAGTTCTCTCTCAAAATTGCACAATTTCTAATCAGATTCATAAATGGACTAATGGAACTTCTAGATTTATGCAAGTTTTAAAGAAGACCTTCTGGGTGCTGTATTTTTCCTTCCCTCCACATACCTCTAATAGTTATCATACAGCTGGAAGAGACAACCCTTTTGATGGCTGGGCATATACGAACTCCTACAGTACTGTATTGTTGGAGTTTGTGCAGAGTGCTGGAAAGCATTTGGCCCAAGAGATCAGAAAGAAGACACCAGGCATTTCAACAAAAATAATTGTATTTAAAGAAAAAAACATAGAACATAAACAGTTCCTCATCCAGAGCCTGGATGGGATCAAAAGCTTCTTAAATACAAAAGAGCATATTTACAAGTACATGCACTCATCCAAGTGTGCTGAGCAGAAAGAGGCTGCAAACAGGAGACGCAAGGGGCTGGCTCTGGCAGAACTGGCTTATTTAAATGCAAATTAAGCAAGGAAGTGGAGGATGGTTTCAAACTACAGTTTTCCAATATAAGGTCATTGACACTTAAACCTTGTTGCATTTTAACCTGAGAATAATCAAGCTGACCTGTTGACTCTGCCAAACACTTAAGAAACTATTTGTTACCATGGTAACCAGGGTGTCTTTGAGTCTCCTTAGTCCAAGCAGAAACAAACAAATACCAACATGTATGTCATGGGTACTCCTATAAAATGACTACTACCAGATGTGGCTGGTTACAAAATGGTTGCCATAAAAGACAAATTAGTGAGAATATCCTTGCTATTTCCTCTAGCCCTTCAGCATGCTGTCTGCATCCCTGCTTGTCTTTGTCCCTTTCTAGAACTTTGCATAGCTTTGGGCTGTAGCTGCCTATTGTTTTTGTTTCCCAAGTGCTGATGGTGCTCTGAGCTATTCTTATCAATAAAGAATGTTAGAGATTGATGCTTTGCAGTATACGGTACATCCTTTTGTAAAGTGCATTATTGAAACCAGTGTCATTTTAAGTAGTAATATGTCAGTATATAAAAAACAAAAATAAAAAAGTGTTTTTGCACATTTTCCCACAAAAGTACAGTATATCTCCAAATATCATGTGTTTACACAATAAAACACATGAATGAAACTAATGGGAAACTAATGGTGGGTAGGGGTCGATGGGAGTGGATGGGTAGTGAATATATGTGATTGGACTGGATTGAATCCTCATCAGTGACCCATATTGATATCCCCCCCTCACCTGCTGTGCATTGGAGGCAGGAACAACTGGGGGTGGTTGTTTGTGGTGCCAGGTATGAGCATGGGGTGACTGGACCTGGGGGAAGGGTAAAGAGGGCAGGTAGTTCATCACAGTTGTGACAGGCAAAGGAAGATAAGACAGGAGGTTGAGGGCAGGCTGCTGAGGGGTATGACAGGACCAGTAGCTGAGACCTGTCCCACCTTCTGGCCCTCAGCACTCATCCCGAAGGCCTGGTTATTGGATCCTTGGTGGCTTTGGACTCTGGCTGTTGCTCTTGAACACCAAGTTGTTATATAGTAAGACCTTCAACACCCATGATTTAATTGTGGATGAGGCAGCCAACCTGGCATGCATAGCCAAGACCTGTGTGGCCTTAGAGGAGAGAGTTCTCCTTTTGGAGATATGCCCATCTGGGTTTCGAGTTTGGCACCAACTGTGACTCCAGAGCAAGGGTGGTGGGATGCCACTCTGAGGCCTTTAAAAGACCCTGCTTTTCAGGTAACTGGATGTGAGATTCTCAGGATGAAGTTGGGCTCTTGGGAGCAGGGGGTTTCTTGCTGTTGTACGAGTCTCCCTGCTGCACATCATCATTCCTGCCTCAGTGCTAGACTCCATTGCCAGATGGGCGGTGGAATCCCCAGGTCTTGTGGTCCTTGGGGATTTCAATCTCCCCCTGGGTGTGTTGAGTCTGGGGCAGCTCAGAGGTTTATGCCCATTATGGTGACCATGGACCTAATCCAAGGAATTGAGAGCCAAATACATACTGCTAGTCAACCCTATATCTTTTGTTAATCTCAGGTCAGTTGTAATGTGATCTCAATGTCGAGAGCATTACCATCAGTCCATTGCAATGGACAGATCAGCATCTTACTGATGCTGCCCACCCCTGCAGGGTGGTAGAACCTATTAGATTGGATCACCCCAGGCAACTAATGCACCCTGCTAGATTCCAGAGGGAACTTGGTGTGTGTGGTGGGGTGCTCCTGAGGATCCAGCAGTCCTTTTTAATATGACCCATACCCTGTTGGGGAGGGATGAGTCAAACAGTAAATCTCCAGGCTGTTGTGAGGAGTATTATAGGTATTTAACAGATAAAGTCATTGAGATTTGCTCAGAGTAGGGCAAATCCTAATGAAGTGATGGAAGCAAGGCCTTGCATGGTGAGCTGGAATGAGTTTGAGCCAGTGGTTCCTGAGGAGGTGGACAGAATCCTCAGTTTTGCTAACCCAGCCACCTGTTTATTAGATCCATGTCCCTCCTGGTTGGTCAAGACCTCCCAGGAGGTGACATATGATTGGTTCTATAAGGTAGTAATGGTTTTACTGAGGAGGTAGTCCGTTTAAATATTAATGCTAATCTTTGTAGCAATGTAGCCTTGTTACAAAACAGTATTTTCCCCTCATTATGACACCCTTTTCAGATCTTTGATTTCCTTGGATAATTGAGAGAGAGAGGTTTCAGGCCCTCAAGCTTGCAATCACATGATTGTAGAGCTGGTTTGCCTTACATAGTTTGCTAATCTCTTCTTTCCTGCTTGGAGAACTTCATATTCAAATAGTATTCTAGTCCTTGAGGGGAAAAAAGATTAATTTAGTAGGTCATGTGCTCATAGAATATAGAATCTATCTACAAGATTACCAGAATAATTTCTTGAAGTGGAACATTTCCATGAAGATTTGGTATATATTTGCTTTATCAGTTTTCCTGATACCAAATATACCAAAGCATATTTAAAGAACAGAAATACATAGCCTTCAGAGAGCATTTTTTGACAAGTTGCTTGCTAACCTAAGTAAATGTTCTTCAGAATTGCATGAGTTTCTTGCAGTATGAAACATTCCACAGACCAACTGGGTATTCATGTGACTATAGCAAAATATCTTTTAGAAGTAGAGTTTATAGGCAATCTTAAAGTGTGCAGATATTTTAGATTACAGTTTCCATAATGTCTTGCCTTTAGCCATGCTGGCTGGGGTTTATGTTCTAGAACTTCTGGATGGTACCTACCATTACACTAAGTGAAATCTCCCCCAACTCTCTTGGAAAACAGTTTTGAATTTTTCATAAAAAGGGAATTTAATGTAAATCTTGAAAGTAAATATTTGTTTCAGATAAGGAGTAAGAAAATCCTGTATTTTGTACATGGCAAATGGTTATTCTTTGGCTCAACAGTCATGTTTCAGAGAAGTGTGAAAAACTGTAGTGGAACATGCCTGCTTTTTTTCCTCTTAGGATCTCTTACGGCGTGACATCCTCTATTATAAGAGTCGGATCAATGTGGATCATATGGAGATTCTGGATGTGGAAGATGGGAAGGATAAAGATTTCAATATCACTGTTAAGAATGCATTCAAACTGCATTGCCAGGACACTGAAGAAGTCCATTTATTCTGTGCAAAGAAACCAGAACAGAAGCAGCGCTGGCTCAAGGCATTTGAGAATGAAAGGAAGCAGGTTCAGCTTGACCAGGAAACTGGTATGCAACAGCCATGAACTACCACTGCGAGCCACTCTGCTGAGAATGTCTTTCACTGAACTTTCTTACACTTTAAACTATGTATTAAACCTTTAGAATGTTCCCACGTCACTATTGACTCTACCTCCTCAAGAGTCACATGCTGTATAAATTTCTATCACATGTAACTTTTGAATTTTTCCTAATCTTACTCAAGTGCTTATCTTACAAATCCAACTTTGCAGAGTACTCATAAGTAAAAGGTAGAGAACATTGGCCCTTAAGGTGCTGCTGAAATACCAGTGAGCAAGGCAGTACGGTCAATGAGGAGGAATGCTGCGAGTTGTAGTTCAGTAACATCTGGACGTAGGATTCCCATCCATGCGCTAAATTAGTATCCTCCAAACTAATGCAATTCCACGCTGTTGGGTCTGTAACTCCTAGAATTGCCTGCCAGCCAGTACTGTGAATCGTTAGGCTGACCAGGAATTTTAGGGATTATAACCTCAATATATCTGGAATAGATTAGTTTGAAGAAGGCTGCTCTAGGACTATGCGGTAGTATATCCCTTTATCTCCTCCCATGGTGACCCATTACCTGCAACAACTTTTCAGCCTTCCTCTTAAAAATTCTTTCTGAAAACTAAACTGGTTTCTGAACAACTCTAGCCTTATTTTCTCACGGTCTCCATTCTTCTCTCTCTTCTTCTCAGACCTTCATCCATATTTGTTAGTTGCTATCTCCTCTCCTCCATTTAGTCAAGGATTGCACAGACTCCATGTTCTTTACAATATTTATTTCTGGGAGGTTGCAGAATTATACAGTAATTATATTGTCCTGATGTACAGTACACACTTTGAAACAACAATAAACTTATTTTTGACATATAAAATTAAACTACTTGGTATAGTTTCTGCTGCATGCATTGGGATTTTCTGCTTGATATGCCCCTTGTCCTCTGCGCATATATTTGCATGATATACTGTAGCTTGAAAAGCCTAGCTGGATTAACAGCTTCTCTTTCATCTTCAAGGTTTTTCCATCACTGAAATGCAGAAGAAACAAGCTATGCTTAATGCCAGCAAACAAAATCAGAGTGGAAAACCAAAAGGCAAGTCAAGATAGATGTCTGCCCTCCTTGGTAACCTCTCCCCTAACATATATATCACAGCTCAGTGGTCTAAAATTATTAGAGTTAATAGGCTACAATCCAATCCTGTGTTTAACTTGAAGCTGCAGGTAAAGGAACACCTGTTCAAAGGCCAAGTAATCACTGTAGAATATTTTGGCTTTATTTGATGGTATGGGAATCAGAAAGGTAACATCAAGTTGAACTTGAATCCTGGTAACCTCAAGGGCACATCCATGTAATTTTCATGGCAGTAATTAAGAAATGCTTTACCACTGCCTTCTTGAAGAATGTGTTTTTAACATCTCAGTCTAGCCCGGTGTTTCTCCAACTTGACAACTTTAAGATGCGTGGACTTCAACTCCCAGAATTCCCCATGGCTAGCCTATAGCCCTAGTATTCCCTGGACATCCCACATACAAGTACTAACTAAATTGACTTTGCTTAACTTTTGAGCCTAGACAAGGTTGGCCAGATGCTGTCCCCTGCTGGGGCAGGAAAGTCATAGCATTGACTCTTTTATTAAAAGAAGCACTGCATGCAGGATTTTACATCAACCTGATTTTACTGACTCTCTAACAAGTTTTGGAATGTGAAGATGGGATGTGGTGGACCTTCCCAAGTCAAACCTCCACCATTGCCCCCACCCCACCCCACCCCACCCGATTGAACTGCATGTAAATACTAGCATGTTGCTCTCCACTTCTTCTTTCTGATCTTCTTTGATTTTCTAAGTTGAAGGGTATGGCAGTGTCTTTAAACTTTAATTTAATGAGGAGACAGCACTTGTCAGAAAACAGGAGAAGAAGCTGAGTAAGTAACTAAGTTTCCCACATGAAAACTAGGTGTTTCCCAGAGCCAAGGACAAGCTTCCAGGACTACGGACTCACTGTTTCTAGCTGCTTAAGCTTCATGATCGGCATAAAACCATTAGTAGCCCCTTGAATTGTAGCAGAGATACATTGCAAAATGAGTTAATTTGGATTCTGTATTAAGGGTATGTTAGTTTCCAAAACTATACTAGGATAGCTTTTACCACTCTGGCACTCTCCAAATGTGCAGAGAATGCAGCTTCCATGGGAATTTTAGGAGTTGCAGTCCCACCACATCTAGAGAGAGTAAGAGTGATGAAGTCTGGAAAATATGGAGACATTTCTGAGAAAAATAACCAAGAAATAACCTGTAGAATATGTTGCAGCTCTCTCCCTTTCTTCCCTTGTATTCATAGTAACATTTTGCTGACTGAGTCAGGTCAAAGCAACACATAGGAACAGTGCTAGGGTGGCATCATTGCAAAGAAAGTAAAAAGCAGACTGAGAGCGGGGCACTCCAGCTCTCACAGGGGGCAGTACAGAAGGTGCAGCTATGAAACATTTTTTCTCTTTCCTCATTTCATTAGCAGTGGTCACCAGGACATACTACGATTTCTTGATGCGCCAGAAACACCCTACTCTGCCGACAAACCTTCCACAGCAGCAAGTCTTCATGCTGGCAGAGCCCAAGCGCAAACCTTCAAACTTCTGGCAGAATATCAGCAGGCTGGCACCATTTCGAAAATAAGGGGAAGCAGC
This sequence comes from Candoia aspera, assembly GCF_035149785.1. Classification (NCBI taxonomy): domain Eukaryota; kingdom Metazoa; phylum Chordata; class Lepidosauria; order Squamata; family Candoiidae; genus Candoia; species Candoia aspera. The sequence goes on along the minus strand of NC_086158.1, from coordinate 45,150,815 downwards.
CTGACCTTGTGCCTGAATCCCTTTCAAGAAAGCACTTTATGCTTCAGCCCTGCAAGCCCAAGCACTGCCTCCACCTCCTGGCTTAGCATCCCCCGTCCGCCTTTACTTTGGATCAACTGGAAGAGCTTCAAAGTGTTCATGACCTTGTGGTGTATGTGTGCATGTGCGTATGTTGGTGAAAATGAGCTGAGACTGAGTACCTAGGAGAAGACTAGAATCATTTTTTAACAAAAACTTCCTCTCTTTGTCAATTTTCTTCTGGACCGCCCTTTCATCTGGGAACATTTATTTTGGGCTTCAAGAAAGGCTGACAGGAAAAGATGACAGTAGATGAGCAGCTACCATCACCTCTTGGCCATTTGCTCTGAGCAGCTATTTAACGTTCCTACTGGTTCCCATTTTCCTGGGATGAGGGACTTCCCTCCTCTTACCCAAATTTTCAAAGATCCAGAATAGACTGAGCATTCCCAGGGATCAAGTTTCATCTTTTCCGATGAGAAGGCCAAACAGCTGATCTGGAACCAGTACTTGATTGACTAACCCGAAGCGTGGCTAACAGCCAGGGCATTTGCAACCTAGTTAAGTTAATGTATGTCATGGGGGAGGGGGAAATGAGCCTGAATTACCTTTTAATTACTTTTACTTTCTACAAACAATTTATCATAGTTCCTGGCCAACTATAACTTTTCTCAATGTTTTTAAAATGTTTATTTATGTAACAGTGCAAATAACTGTATTTTGTAAGTTTGTAATCTGTCTTGTTGGGTTTTAACTTGATGCCTCGTTTGCCTCTTTTTTTCCACTGAAGAAGGCCAACATTTGGAAGCCTGTATCAGCCTTCCACAACTTGATGTCCACCAAACCTGTGGAAGTCCCGTTTCAAGAATTCCAAAATAGGCACAGTGAGCTTCTGGGGATTCTGGGAGTTACAGTCCCAACATATCTAGGGGGCACCAGGTGGAAGAAAGGCTGGCCCATGTTCCTAAAGATATATGACATAGATTTGTCTAAAGATTAATTTCAGACATGCCAGACACTTACAAACTAAGCAGTATTATTTGGAAACTATCACCTATGCAACACTGCAGAGGAAGTGAGGATGCTTAACAGAAAGACAGGGACACAGATTTGCCAATTTCTATGGAGAGTGTATAATCAGACACTAACCACTTGAAAATTGATGGCACCCCCCCTCCCCATATAATCTTTTGATTAGATAAAGATTTGCCTTACAATAGTGAAATAGATAGAAGCCATAACTGACTGAATCCCATTGTTTAGGGATTTCCTGATACTGTGAAATTAAAGCGAAGAACCCAACCTGCCCTGGCATGACACTATTGCAGGGGAGTGAGTATTCAGCAGTGCAATGCAAGATGCAGTGTCCAACTGTAGCTGACCAGCCTTCGGCTATAAAAATCCAGAAGCATGTACAGAATCATTCTTGCACTATCTCTTTCCCCCTTTGGAGGGGTTACATTTAATTTCATAAAGAAAATTGTAAAACTGACTTTTACTCTGTGTGTCTCTTTTTTCTTATGCAGAAATGTCTTCTAGCCCAATAAGCATGTCCTTTGCATTTGATTACTCTTAAGTGAACAACAGGGACGTGGTGGCGCTGCTGGTTAAACCGCTGAGCTGCTGAGCTTGCTGATCAGAAGGTCGGCAGTTCGAATCCGCGTGACGGGGTGAGCTCCCGTTGCTAGTCCCAGCTCCTGCCAACCTAGCAGTTCAAAAACATGCAAATGTGAGTAGATGAATAGGTACCACTTCAGCAGGCAGGTAACGGCGTTCCGTTTAGTCATGCTGGCCACATGACCACGGAAGTGTCTATGGACAAACGCCGGCTCTTCGGCTTTGAAACGGAAATGAGCACCGCCCCCTAGAGTCGGACATGGCTGGACTTAATGTCAAGGGAAACCTTTACCTAAGTGAACAACTAGTCAGTCTGTCTTGGAGCAGTGGGCACACAATTTTCGTTTCATACTAGGTGTATCCTTGTATTTAATGTATCATTATGTATCTGTAGTTCTACATACTGAAATGGTGGATGACTGGGTTTTATTCTCAAGAAAACCAGACAATATGGGAGAGGGTAGGATAACAAATGTATATGACCAAAGTTTCTAGGAAGCCAGAACTCTTAAAAAAAAAAAGTGACATAGTATGGGTGAATTAACATCTGGTCATGCTGAGTCACAAATAGCAATCATGTTAATTATGCAGTTCATTCACTCTCATGTTACTACATGAATCAATCAATTTGAATAGATCCAGAATAATCAGGGAAAATTGCAAAGATAACAGCCAGATAATTTGTCTTTGAATTAACACTCAGTTCTCATAACCATGTGGACATAATCATGCTGGTTTTTTTGGCCACAGTACAATACCGGTTCCACACTGTCTTCTGGGATACCTTTTCAGCTTTCCAGTCCAATCTACAATCCTGGTATTCCATTCCATCCTCTACTCAAATGCTAATTGGGTGAGAGTGTCTAGTATTTTTTTTAAAATCAACCTCCTTCAGACAGGTGCTGCCTCCTGCTCACACAATATGCTCAGCTGTGCCACAACCACACTTCCCATCAGATGTTGCACTTCAACCAACCTTTGTGACTTACCATGTTGCCTGAACCTACTATGATACTGGAAATTAGGAGCTATAGTCTATAACAAACCATTCCAGTTCCCCCAAACCTGAAATGGCTATTTCTGAGTAGGATGACATAATAAAGCACAAAGCCTGATTAAACTGTGATGTGGAATAGAGATGATAGTGTCCATGCAGCTGTTTAACTGAGCTTTTTAGTATGTTGCATCAACACAGCCTATACAGATAATATGCTAAAGTTGCAGTCTAATCACTCAAGCACACAGCAGTTAGTCGAGGGAAGCTGGCAGTGATGCAAATGTGTCCCAAGCTATTTTTACTTTGATATGGTTAAGTTAAAAACCTCAAAATCATTGCTTGCTTATACAGTAATTGAGAGGAATAACACATGAAAGTCTACTCTGTCAGGTGAGATTTCCACAAATTGAATGACATCATGCTTTAACAATGCTAGAATGACAAATTAAAAAAAACGTTAGCAACATACACATCCATAAACATTGTTCTGAGGTTACCTGGAAATAGCCCAGGTAACTTCAGAACTTAGTATTGTTTCTTTCATTTAAATGGAGAGAACCTATTGTGTTTTACTTGAACAATTTTGACAACTACTAGGTAAATGATGAATTTGTAAAATATCTCTTATAAGAAAAGGGGAAAACATATACTTCTCTAATTAGTAAAGAAGATTAAACTATTCTTGAGAAATTCTTAATAATTGGATGAGGTATAGATCAGAAGTTCCCCATACTAAAAGATCTAATTGGGAAAAATCTAATTGGGAAAAATCTAATTGGGAAAATTGGCAAAAGATCTAATTGGGAAAAAAAAAATCTCTGGAATAACTTATTGGAGGTTGCAATGTAGAAAGTAATTTAATTCATGTTTCAGTTGATAGCATTTGTCATATTTCAAAGCATCTCATTAAATCATATAATACTGCATGAAATATGCTACTAGTTTTAGCCCACACCAAAGCAAATGTCCAATATAAATTTGGGATCCAGTGGTACTGTGACTGCAACACAAGCAAGGCTATAAACTGTTCTATGTATTCATAATAATCACACTTGAGAAAATGTGAAATAAAACCAGTAACACATAGACCAATCCCTTTTGCTTGCTGCTTATCTTTCAAAGCCCTGTATCAGCGTTCTGACTTAGTGCTTTCCCACATCAGTTTCACCTCACATTGTTCTAAATAGTTGAGTTTACCATTACAGGTAGTCCTCGACTTATGACCACAACTGGGATTGGAACTTCTGTCACTAAGTGATGCAGTCATTAAGTGAGTCACACCTGATTTTACAATCTTTTTTGCCATGGTCATTAAGCGAATCTGGCTCCCATTGACTTTGCTTGTCGGAAGCCCCCTGGAAAGGTTGCAAATGGCGATTATGGGACCCTGGGATGCTGCAACCATCTTAAATACATGTTGGTCGCCAAATGCCCGAATTTTGATCACGTGACCACTGGGATGCTGCGACGGTGAAGTGTGAGGACTGGCCTTAAGTCACTTTTCCCAGCACCGTTGTAACTTCAAATGGTTGTTAAATAGATGGCTCTAAGTCGAGGACTGTATTCACATCAAATAAGGAGAGTGGTAATAGTTCCACTCTACTTGGTTTTGATCAGGTCTTGCCTTCAATTCTAGACATCATGCATTTAAAGATTCAGAGAAATTAGAATAGGTTCAGAGAAAGGTGATGAAGTTGCAGGGAGCAGAAACAGCCCTACGAAGAGACCGAACGTGGGTGTGTATAGCCTTGAGAAAAGTTGACTGAGGGGGGATACAGTGGCATTCTTCAAATATCTGAGAGTGTCACACTGAAGGGTATGATCTCTCGAGTGCAGAACATGAAACAGATTTAAGTTACAGGAAGGCAGATTGTTTGAAAAAGCTTCCAGTTTGACAAGAACCAATTACCGAGAGGGGTCATGGGTTCCTTCTATTGGGTATATTTCAGTGAAGGTTAGATAGCAATCTGCCTGGAATGCCTTAATTTAAATTCCTGCCCTGAGCAGGGAGTTGGACTCATTGACCTAAATGGTCCCTTCCAATACCAGACTCCCCTCCCAACTTTTATTAAATATGGCAAAATTACAGTTCCCTAAAAGTATATAAAATTTAAAATGAAACATTTGATATTGCTAAAGCAGAAAATTTTCTTATACAAGTAGAGAACTTAACATGTGCTAATCTCACTTTAACATTTTTCTTTCAATGAAACTTGCAAATTGTTTTAAAATTTTATGGTGTAAGAGAGCAAGTGTGATGTGAATCAAACTACTGTTGGTCAATAGATCAGAGGCAGGTAATATGATTTCCTTCAGATGTTTTAGATTACAATTCCCATAATCCACTGCCAATAGCTTTGCTGGCTGAGACTGATGGCAACTGCAATCCACAACATGTAGAATGTGCCAGATTGCCTGTCAGGGATGGATAATTTCTAGTACAGTGCATGTTGGAAAAGTCTGAACGTCATTTAAGTGTCACAACATATTTTTGAGGATTATAGTTGCCAAAGAAAAAGACAACAATAAGCAACACAGTCAATCTTTATTGAAAACTGAAGTATTAATACATAACAATTCCTGTTACATAAACGTGCTTTTAAGAATTTAACTCTGAGCTCATCTACTCATTGGATTGTATAATAAAAATGAATTTTACACAACTGGCTCAGAATGGAATTGCCACTCCTATGTGTTGATGCAAAAGTTCAATGCAGATGTGATGCTTTAAACTTCTTCTGGAAGACAACATTGACCTAAACTTGGGAAAAAGTACCAATACAACTGTTTTAAGACAGTTTTTTAAAAAAAAAGTTATATAAAAAGGAAACCTGTGCCTATTTCATAACAACACTATTACTGGGGCCTCTTGCACTTCTGTTGCATGCACTCCCCTTTTCACCCCACAAGGGCAGCCAATAATAGCACTACAATAAAATCCCACTAACAAATCCATTCTACTAAAAACAAGTCTGTACAGCAGCAAGCTAAGTGAAGCTTCCACGGTTTGCTTGCTAAGTGCTCAAAAGTCGTATCAGTTGGAAAAAGTCACACAGATATTGATGACAGGGAATTGGAAGTCAAATTGTTCAGACTATCTAGGTATGTTAAATTGGCTCCTGATATTGGGATGCTCAAATATTTCCATGTCATTTTAGAAAGAGTGCCCATTCCATTTAAAATAGCTATCTCAGTATCTCATAAACACCAATAAAATGTCTTCAGTAGGCTGAAGAGACAGTTCAAGAATTCTGATAATACACTCCTCCCATTAGCTGTCCCTTGCTGTCTTTCAATCTCTACTGACTGGCATGACTGGCAGCTAGACCAAGAGAGAAATAGATGTTTAATATAAATGCAACTCCCTTGCCTGCACAGCTTTCTCCCTTTTATTATTATTCCACATGGATGGGACTGTTGGATATGTTGAGAAGGAATGACTACGCATAGCTGTTCCTCTATGTAAGTCAATAGGGAAGGCCAAGTGCAAACAAACTCTATGCACAGGTTAAAAAAAAAATCACAAAGTGACTTCTAGGTTTGGGGCTCAGTGTTTGCAGGCAGAGACAGAAAGGGAATTTGCTTAATTAGCAAACTACCTAATAGAGAATGCAATGCTGAGTTTCACTATCAAAAAATTAATTATCAATGCCTATTTTTTTTTTTTGCCCCAGAACAGACACCCACTGTTGGGTGTTTGCTTCATAGTATCAACACAACATTGCAATACAAACTAGTTGAAAATATTTTGCTTCCTGAATTTTAACTGTAACAAAATTAACTTAGCTTTATAACTCCATAACCAAGCAATAGGAATGCTCAGTAGAAACACACAGGAAAAGAAGTTTTTCCGAATAAATCCAAAATTCTCCACTGAAGTTAAAACTACTTTGTGATGGTCATGGAATATTACTATATGGAGCCTATGCCAAGTTTTAGTCATGACAGATTAAAAATTATGTTCTCACTGGGTTTGCATTTCAGGAATCCAAATAAAGGAAAAAACCACCTACTCTCCATTATTCCATCGTGGCATCAAGACACCTTTTGTGGTAACATATGAGCTTCTCAGAGTATTTCAATGTCTGTATATCAACAATAATATTTTGGTTATACATCTATCACCTCAATTAAAATGGGAGATTTAGTTTCTTGTCAGTTGGTTAGCATTAATACCACTGACTACATCTACAAGTTTCTTGGCCAAATATAAAGTATCTGTAGAATGTGACTATTTTGCTATTAAAAAAAAGAGACATAGAATATTGTGTTACCTACTTTGAGAACATCTCCTAAACAATGTTTTCAGTATTATTTAAAAACATAGACTTTGAAATTAAACTCAGATCTTTTGTTTTCTCTGTTATTGCTGTAATATGTTACTGTATTCCCTTCTAGAGGCTGCATTTGTTTGGAAGCAGCTTGATTGGAGCCTTGTCTCTGCTGCATTAACCCCCTTTAAAGCTTTCTGGGGAGTTTCAATGCAACCATATACTAAGAATTAGAGGCTTTACCTCACCCGCCCTCCCACACAGGGATTCTAAACAGGGAACTAACAGACAGAAGGAGAAAAAATTCCACAATATCCCCTGTCTAGTACATCCATTTGAAGTACAAACTTTCAGTTTCATATTCATGCTTTTTTTTTAATTATTTGCAACAATATACCAAGCTATATACATCCTCTCATCACTGTGCTTTTGGTTACTTTCCTACTGACGCTATTGGAGGTATGGAATTATCTCCAATAAAATGCCATTGCCCTATTCCCCCCTCCCCCAAATTAGGATTTCTGGAAGGTGCAGTAATTTTTGCAAGAAGTACTATTCCTCCGTTGCAGATGAATCCAATAACATAACTCAGAAAAAAGTGCTCAAAGTCAGATTACCTAAAGGCTGTTACTATCACTGTTTTTTTTAAAAAAAAAAAACCAACCAAGGAAGCATTTAGAAATCTGAAACTTGAGGAGAATAAATTACAATTTGTCTTCACCATTTACAAAGTGCTGCATTAGCTATAGACTTCAGGACATTTAAGTAAAGAGATTAGAGGCAGCAGTGCTTTTATTTATTTTCAACATGTTCCTGGAATATCTATATTTTCAAAACTCACATCTGATAATCTGGCAAGAAACATTTTACTTTAAAAGCCTGCTATACTGGCTAAGTGTCCATACTGAATAAGGAGCACTCTTCAGAACGATGACCAACCTCACAAATGGAATAGCTAAGCAGACCCAAATGGCAAGAGAGAAGGAATTTGCTTGTTCTATGGATACAGAACTTTCTAGGCTGCAATAAGTGCTCAAGATTAAAATGTAACAATACATATGATTATGTTGTGTCACTGGCATTTGGATAAAGGTATCATATAATGATCCAAAGAAAATACATCTTAAATACAAAAAGGAGTATGTTACTGTTTAAATGTCATAAAGGTCCTGTCCTCAAAGGGATTTGCGGCACAGAAGCCTCTTGCCCCAGGGAAAAAAGAATAGGATGGTAGTACTAAAATCAGTTTCCAAGCTACGTATAAGTAGTTGCAAAATCTGATTTAAAAACTGATCATCCCAAAATAAACCAAAGGGATGCTTAGTCTCACAATTAAAAAAACACCAACTTGCAAATATTTTACCGATACTATAAACTAATCTATAAATGTTAACTTTAAAAGGGAACATTTTAACCTTTGACTACACTATTTATTGCAGACAGGAAATACTGGGGAAAAATAATAATTGGTGCCAATTCAAAGAAAGCCCTTGATTGCTTTTAGCACTGAAATTAAAACCTAAAATAAAATTTTGAAAATCCCATAATAATTTTGGTACAGAAACTGGTTCCAAGACTAGCCCTATATCCCCACAGCGTTGAATGAGGTACTTCTACAAAGACTCAAAGCTGTAGGCAAGGAGTTCAGAAGTGGTTCACTGCAATGAAATACTGCATCTGTTTTCTTAATTCCAATTTTTCCAAATGTAATTTAGGAGGTAAAAAAGTATATGCCCAAGATTATGCCAAAAGAATATTATTACCAATGAGAATCTTTGTACTTGATCTTTCTAATTTAGTCCTACTTTTTATGAAAATGTATATCCTAACAATTACTTCCACACTTTGTTCATATCCATGCTGCAAGGAAAACAAGCCAATAAAACGTTTTAAATAGTTTGCTCCCCTTTAATATATCAAAAATGGACATTTTCTTCAGAATATGTTGAATTCTTTTCTATTGAAATATTGGTATGACTATGCTTTTACAAAAGCAAGCTGCTCAAACTTTTTAAATCTGGCCAAGATCAGTACATTTTTGTTGGGGGGGGGGGACCTGAACTTGAACAAAATTTTATTCTACCAGCAGTGTGGAAATCACTGACATCAATCATTTAAGACTGTTCTAGGAGGTAAACCATTATGTAGATGATTTTCCACCAAACATTCCAATGATGATTGATGCTTTAGACAGCAAGACTGTTAACCATGTTTTTCCTGTAATATGTTTTTGTCCTTGAGAATGTCTGTAATAACACTGAATCCAAAAAGTGGAAATGGAAAACTTATAAAATGATGAACGGTTCCTTTGTAAGATTTCTACAAAGTCATTTTCCAGTCACTGAACCAGAAAGAAAAATACCACCAAACTGTTCCTTCTTTACCTGGTACCTTAAAAGGTTAACACACTTGCTAACGTATATTGATGAAAAAAATCACTGTCACAATTCTATCTCTTTAAGACCCTGCATACATTACAACAGTGCATTAGTGATACAAATTGTAAAATACTTTTCGGCTCCTTTGGATTTTGCATATGACAGTTTTTGCATCAGTCACAGCAGGTAGGTTGAGCAAGCTTTGCGAGTTTTAGACATGCATTCAACTAGATATGAATCAATAAATTTATACTCCCTTTAATCATTATAATTAGCTAAAAATTGCAAGACAGTCCACAAAACAGGATTTGCTTTAAGACTAACTGCTGGAGTTCCAAGATGTAAGATATGCAGCACTGGGAAGTCTTCAGTGGAATTAGTGTTGAGCAAAGGATTGCAAGCATTCAGAAGAAACAAGTCCTGGTTGGAGGCATGAAGGCTTCAGCACCAACTTTTAAACCTCAGTTACTTGATTGCATATCTCCCATCTTCAAATCTGCATTCAAAAGAAGGGCAAAAAAGGAGCTAAGTAATATCTCAATACCAGTTAATGCTACCAGTTCTATCCTCCATTCCAAAGCACATACCACTCATTGACTGAACACAGAATTTACCTCTCTACTCAGGACTGTCATTCATCAAGAACAAGCAGCTTAAACATTTGTATTCTGCCGCAAGATTGTCTTATTATTCTGTCTCGTTGGCATTACCTTTCTGGATCGCTGTATTTTCACAAAAATGTTTATATGGCTGTTCCATCACAATAACCAAATACAAAATGCAAATCCTTCAATACTAAACATACCAGTTCAGCCAATCAGTAGTTATCCAAAGCATGTTTCAATTAGGGGAAGGATGGAGTTTTGTAGGGGATATTTTCAACAGTATATTTTCACAGTATTTCCTACTGTGCTATATTAACAAAAGAAGTAGAAATCACTCATAGCTAGTTCTATTTGTCACTACACAATATTTTAGGTTAAACTGAATTCGAAAATTTCTGTGTCAAATATCCAAGTAACTTAAAGCTCAAAATAAAATTATTTAACAGTGTAAATGAACACTGTCACTTACCCAAGTATGCCAACAACTTAATTTGTATAGAATGAAAAATTATGTGTTAATTCTCATTAAGGATTCAAGACTTTCACCAGAAAGATAAAGTCATGTGCAGAAAACATTATTTCCAACAAACAAGCTCACATTTATCATTCAAAGCTGGTATGTTCAAGAGAATTTCCTTTCAAAACTGTCAAAATCTTAGTCCAGCCTGACTTTTGACAGTCCTATGGTAGAGAAATCATTATGACTATAAATATACCAATACTTACACTGGGCAATGGTAATCACCACTGTGGGGGCACATAACTATAGGTTGGAGTTCCTGGAGCTCGATAAGTGGGCATTGTAACTGGGTGCGGGGCTACAGGAGTTGGGGAATGTGTTGTCAACAAGGTACCTGGGGAGGGAAAAATAGTTCTGCACTTAATTGCTTCATAATTACTGCTCTTCACTGTTTAGAAATAATTTGAAAGTCAGCATAGCCACCAGAATTTCTGTTGCAGAACTTAAAGAAATTACATTTGCAGACTCTGCAGTCCTGTTTTTTTTGCTTCCCTAGCACTTCATATCAGTTTTCCACAGTCTGTGTCTTCCAAATATTTTAGGACTGTAATTTATAGAATTCCCAACCAAAATGATTTTAAGGGCATGGCACAGAATATAATTCACTTCTTGCATTACCATGTGAAAGCTTCTCTCTGCAGTTTGACAGACAGCCAATAAATATTCTGCAAATCAGAATAATTAGTATACAATTGACTTGTGACTTGTGAGGCAGACTGTCACAGGATGACCTGCATTTTAAAATTTGTTTAATAGTCAAAAGGTTAATATTAGTTACAAGAATCAAGAATGTCATCTCTATGTCCTGAAGAGGTTATCTGTTTAACATTGGTTGCCTGAGAATTTATATGTTACCTGACTGGCCACACTAAGGGGTATCAAGTGCTCTACAATACCAATACCACCTCACAGACTGTGGGAATAAAAAAATTCACATACCTGCTGACATTGCCATTGTGGTCCCAGCCACCATTCCCATAGTGACACCATTTCCTCTGGGAGGTGGAATTGGTGCTGGATACATAGTTGCAGGCATTCCATTGGGCTGCACAACTGTAGTGTGATGGATTACGTGGGGTGGTGCTGCATATAAAGGTTGTGTGTAGTATGTGCCTTGCTGTTGAAAAAAATGATTGGTTTACTGAAATTCATTCCACTACTATTGGTATATATTTAAAGGCTACATGGTTTCAAGGAAATGCATTTTATTTATACACATCAGGTAAGAGTAGGGCCCTTCAAAAAAGGGGGGAAAAAAAGAACCGATTACTGTTCATCAGTAATAATGAGTTTTCAGTTCTCTCAAAACTATTCCTGATTAACTGAGCTGCTCAAGCAAGCTGGAATAATCAATCTGAAGTAATTGGGAAACACAAGTATAGTTGTACATTAACCAGAATTTCTGGCTGGTATCTCCAAACAAGCCAGAAACAAGAAGCCAACAACCATGCCGTTTTGGGGGGAGATCATCAACTGTAAGCCAGAATTCACTGCAATTCTGATTTATAATATATAAATATGATTAATGATTATACCCCCCCCAAAACCCACCAAGAATCTAGAAAACAGCATAGTTCCAGTTATATAATTAACACAAAGAACAAATCTACACTTTTTACCTGTGCATATGGATTCTGCTGTGGATAGGCACTTCGAACTGGGTATACTGCAGTTTGGTAAGGATTGGGCGATGAAGAATAAGGAGGCACTGTACCACTGGTGGGTGAGCAAGAGACTTTATATGGGGTGCCTGGTGTATAACCTATATTAAAAGATATCCAAATGTAAACTTAGTTTTGAGCTACTTCGGTTAAATTTTCTTAACTCTCATGCACATGTACTGTGTATACCATAACTCATATATGCTTCAAAAATTTGTAATATTCAGATTAATAAACAGTGAGAATTGGTATGATCCATTTCTTTCTAATTAAAAAAAGCAAAAAATGAAGGAAATTGCTGCCCAGCTCCAATTTATTTAAATTTATATGGCCACCCATCTCAACGTGAAAACTCTGCGCAGCTAACAACAGTTAAAAACACAGTATTACAACAACATCACAATATCAAATTGGCGGCCAAGGTTAAAAAACAAATCCACAACCATCAGTACAATCATCCTGCAGACTCAACCCCTGGTGATAGAACCTATATAAGCAGAAACAGAACGGTAAAATATGTGCAATGATCAAGACTAGTCAAGAAAGTATTCAGCTTCTAGAAATGCAAACTAATAAGCACAATGTAAAAAGTAATGCTTCCTATGTCATTTATTACTTTTATTTATTTAGTAATCAAATTTGTATGCTGCCTGACTCCCAATGACTCTGGGAGGTTCACAAAATGCACATATGTTAAGGCATAAAAAAATAAATACATTCTTGATTACTGCTACTGTAATAAATTCTGGATTATTGCCTCCAAGTTTACAACTATTACTTCTCTGATTCAGAAACTATACCAGTGCTGATGCAGTCTAAAACTGCATTTGTCTTTTTTGCAGTCAAATACCACTGCAGTCATATTCATTTTAAAATGAACTGCTATTCCAAGATTTTTTTACAAGCATTATCATCAAGCCAGGTATATCCCTATCCTATACCTATGCATCTGAGCTACTTTTTCCTAAGTGAAGAACTCTGCATTTGTTTCTATTACATTCTATTATTTCCAGCCCATTTTCTATCAAAATAGTTCTGATTTTTTTCCCTGTCTTCTGTGGTTATATTAGCTACTGAACCTAATTTTGTGTCACCTGCTAAGTTGATAACCATACTTTCTACCTCTTAATCCAACTTATTAATATAAATGTTGACAAGTACAAGAACTAGATTGGACCCTGTAGCATTTGCTCAGTACCTACTCCAATCTGACACAGAATTATTGAGGAACATTCTATGTTTTTCAAGTCAGTCATATATCCACTTGTCATACCTTACAGTTCACAATTAGCTTGTTAAACAGAATATCATAGGGTACTGTCAAATGCTTTGCTGAAACCAAGATATATCACGGCTACATTATTTACACAATCTATTAAAATTATCAGATCAATAACAGGGTTAATCTGACAAAACTTCTTCTTGCAAATCCCTTGTATTGTTTTCAAGATGCTTTAGATAATTTGCTTTATCATCTGTTCTCAATTTTTTCAGGTATCAGTATCAGACTGACTGACAGTAGTTCTGTAGATTCTGCTTTTTCAAGAATGACAACTTTTGCCTTCTTCTAGTCATCTATTTCAGCTGTTCTCCAGAAATTAATTTTATAAATGGGGTACTGTACTTTATAAACAAGTAATTTTAACTGGTAGTTATTAATATAACATTATTTTTGTCCTGAGACTCCACAAACGTATCTGCACTTATAAAAATCTTTCTCTCACACCCACAAACATCTATATACTGTTATGTACACAGGTGGAAATTTCCAGAATTAAGTTCACCTGTAGCTGGGTTGACAAGACTAGGAAGAGTGTATGCAGGTGTACTTTATCTACTCTTCCTCTTTGGGGTGACATGGTCTTCAATTTACAATTGTTTTCCATCAAATAATACAGTGTGACACTGATTTAACACCACAGTGGACGGTTCCATACCTTTATAGCATAACTGCGTGAGGATGCCAGTAAGCGAAACAGAACTCAATTCATGAGGTAGGTAGACCAGATACCTTAGTGTATGCTATTTCACTGAATGAACAGATACTTCCAGGAATACACAAACTTAGAGGAATATAGCTTGTACATCAACATATACAGGAAGAAAAATCTGTACTGCTTTGTTCCTGATAATGGCCAAACTCTGATCTCATGGGACAAACAAGAGGAGTGAAAAATTCCTGTTATTTCAGCCATTCCATTCAACCCCTAGGACCACCAGTAAAACCCATCCTTCCCAAGATGATTCTTCTCTGTTCTTTGTGGCAGTTGTAAACTTGTGCATCCTGCCAATCTGTGGCTGTCGTGTTAAGCCCAAGAAATGATGGTGAATATGCACTGGGGGCAAAATGGCTTCTTGGGAAGGATTAAAGTATCTGTGGTGGTTTGAAGGACTGTTTCTATGGAGATGAAGCCACAAGTGGGCTTTAGTTTGGCTTGCCACAATACGACATCCAGCTGCTTTGAAGGGGAACAGGGATATGATCTGGCTTTAAGTCCAATCCTTTTCCTGACTTCCTTGACTAAAAGGACCATTTTGTCAGAACTTAATACAATGCCCAGCACAAATTTCAACTCTATTGCTGCAGCATGAAAAATCTTACCTTTGAGAGTGTTTGAGGCATTCCATAATTGTAACAGAAAGACAGCTTATATAGCAAGGCACTCCATCCCTGGTCATAGGTTTGAACTGCTCTCCCCACATCATGAAAAAGGATGACTCTGAGCTTCTGAAAATGGACTATATGTTCCCATTATCAAAAATGTAGCCAAAAAGCTATTCTGAAGCCAATACCCATACCTATTATCTTTCCAAAAAATGATCAGGCATCCAAATCCCATTCACAAGCAGAGAGCTATTCCTCTGTGGGTTACTATGCTTTTCTAAAATACAAGATGGACAAATCTAACCAATGAAGGAATACCCAGCATGAACTAATAGTAGGAAATTTTCCTGTTGCCTTTGTGTTTGACATTTTCAGACAGAGAGGTCCTTCAAGAAAGATTTGGCTACTTAGTGTTTACGTGTCACTCGTTCTACCATAGATGGCAACATATATTCTCTTCTGCTTCAGTATGTGAAATAACTTAAAATTTAAATTACTGAATTCTGCAGTACTACCATATACCTGTTTGGAATGTTGGATTTGCTGCAGGATATATGTTAGGAGAATAAGCAGGAGCAGCAGCTGCATAGCCCATTGGGAACCCAGCTGAAAGGAATAGTTGAAAATTATTTTCAGATTTATCAACATTCTACTTGTACTGTCATGCAGCAAAATTAATACTAATAAAATAATTTAAGTAAATATAATCTCAATCTATAACATGAGGCAATATTTTGCCATATAAAGTATATTATTTAAATGCCTGAACTATTTATTTATTTAATTAGCCACATCAACACTTTTCAAAAACAGCCTTGCTCAACTTGGATGCCCTCCATAGCTGTGGTTTGCAACTCAGAATTCCCAACAACAGCTATGCCAAGGAGTTCTGGGAACTGGTCCACACATCTGGTGGGAATCCAGGTTGGGGAAACCTGGTCAAAAATCTCCTTTTAACTTCTGTGCAAAAACCTACAGTTCATGTCCTAATTTTTCTGGCTGCAGAATGGAATATAGCATCAGCACTTTACATTTTCCATACCAAGCAGCATAGGTACACGTAATTAGAACTCCTGTTTTAAATTTCTATACCCTTATGTAAAAAGGAAAAAAATTGATGGCACAGTCCTAAGTCAATACCTTCTTAAAAGCTACTCAGCCTTCTTCAACACAGAACTCTCCAGATATGCTTGGAATTCTGGGAACTTAGTGCCAATACATCTTGAGGCTACCATATTGGAGAAGACTGTAGTAATTATTCATACAAACTGGATTCATAACTGAGATAATCATAGCATCTGGTCTGATAAATAGGAACCATAGCAGCAGTATGTTTTATGAGATTCAGTTACATACCTGGATACCCAATTCCTTTGGCATTTGCATAGGGAACCCCAGAAGATCCAGGACTATAAACAGGATTCATGATTTCAATAACTGAAGGGGAAAAGTCAGTCTGTTAGTAAATTATAATGCTTTAACAGTATGAATTCATTAAATCTGCTATCTTCGTTACCCTTCTCTACTATGAATATGGGAATACGGCAAAGCACATCTTTAAAAAAGATCTCTTTATGACAAACCTATTAGTTGAACTGATTATATATTATAAAAAGCAGCATACCTAAGTTAGTAGTGCATCACATATTCACAACTAAATGAGATTTGGTTCTATTTGGAAAAAAAAAAGTTTTTCTCAGAGTGGCATTTATATATTGTATCAAGTAGATTAATTGACAATATCTCTAACAATGCAATTCTGAGACTGACAGTTATTCAATCTTAGATTTCACCAGGGCTTACTCTCTGATGAGTACCTTAGATATAGGGTGAGTTATAGATATCTGGGCTCCACAGGGCTTTAGATTTGAAAACAAAAAAGGGCCTTACTGGACAAACATGCAGCACCTCTCTGCAACTCCATAAAGCAAACATCTGTTCTTGTGATTGTGCTTCAGCTGTGGAGGGCAGCCATCCAATTGTACAAAAAGATGCAAATGCTTCATAAGTTCCAGAAAGGTGGTGTGTGAACTCCAAGCATGCTCCAAAGCACCTTTCTGCATCTGAGTCCAAAGTGCTGAACTTTATTAAATATCTTAATAAAATAGTACACTTAAAATTGCAAACAAAAGTGATATCTACAAGTACATTTTACATCAATGAGTAAGCAATTTCTGTAATCCATAAGATTACAGTTGCTATAAAATACTTTTTAGGAATATGATTATGGAAATTCAACTATTAGCCATGAACCAGTTGTAAGACACAGGAAAACAGATGTGCTCACATACATATATCCATGTAACGAAATTTGAAATGAAACTATAGCATGTGTTAATGAAATATTTACAGTTATATCAAAAAGGCCAGTTGGATTTAGTTATCATGGAACAAATTTTATTACATAATTCAAAGCATACTATATGTAAAAGACATGAAAATAGCATTCCATAATATTTTATACTCTGCACTTCAGAAGAATAATTGTCTGTAAATAACAATATTACAATCCTAAAACTTCTGTTCCACTTGCAGCTTTCTGCTCTTCAGTTAGAGCAGAATGTTGCATTTCTCAGTTATGCTAATCTCCCACACATAAAGAGGGAGATTTCTATCCACCCTTTGATTTCAACAAGAAGCTGTGCTATTAAATTTAAAAAAACTCTATAACAATAAAGTTCAAACTATTTAATGTGCATTAAACGTTTATTACAGTAATAAACAGATAACCATCTTTTAATTTTTGTGACTACAAATTTGCTCAGAGGAATTCAGCAAAAGCAGTCTGGAGAAGTACATAGAGCCAGACTTGAAAGCTTAGAATATAGTTATAAACAATTAGTCAGGAATTCCACTGTAATGCAACTTAATTTATACACATGATTAATATTGCAGCCTGAAGATTTCCTGAAGATCCATTTACGTTCATATTATCAATGTGACATTCAGATGAATCCATAAACTTTACTAATAAATCAGAATGATCTAAGAACCACTGATGGCCTTAACCTGCATCTAATTCCCCTTTATTTGTTATGAGAAACATTTCTAGTACTTCACCAATATGGCAGCAACATGAATTATGAAATGCAGTTATATTAAATTATCAACAGGTTTTAATTTTTTTAAAAAAAATATTCCAGCTTCCCTTTTGAAGTAGATTCATACTATTTAATGGGGAAAAGCCCTACTGATCATCACACCTACCCCTACTGCCCGCCAAACCAAGTTGACATTTAGAATAGGCCAAAGATAACTTCCAGTGCCAAAGGACAGGTAGCTCTATAGTGGTACAGATAGGTTGCCAAAAAATCCCTTCCTTCATCAACAGGTTTAGGATATATTAGTCAATCACAGCACTGAATTAGCCCTACAAAATTAATCATAACTAGGACAACTAATGCTGAATCAGTGAACTACAGTATGTCTGACTGGCCAGACTGCATTAGCAGAAGTTTCCACATAGTTTTCAAAGACAATCCTGGTTAGACTAATTTTGATGCAACTAATGTGTGCTTGACAGAGACTAAGTATGTTTTCTGTAGCTGAAGTTTTAGCTGGCAAATAACTTCAAATTTCACTGCATTTAGAAACAGAGCTCTAAACATTTGTTCAAGAATTCTGTAGCTTTCCAGACAACTACCATCAGCATACAATTCTACTAAAAGCATTCAGGTAACTTGTCCCTGCCAATTTATTTAACTAGAAACAGGGTTATACAAAACATTCAAAAGAGGTGCTTTGCAAAATAAGTTGACATGAGTGAAGCACACCCCTTCTTGAAACATTAAAGCAGCTACATTCTCAGCTCAACTGCTTCAAAAGCTTTCCAAACTGATTGCCGTAACATGACACAGTTGCTTCAAAGCAATTGCTCCAATCATTCCAGAGAATATGGCTTCTTTAACCTTTTTGAGAAGGGATGCTCAGCTTATGTCCATGGACACTCTGGGGGCACTACTTTCAAATGCTTTACACAGTCCTACTATAAACTATATAGGCCAAGATAGAACCCTGCAGAAACCTGCATGCCAGAGACTACAGAGTGGATAAAAACCCCCCAAATATAGGTAGTCCTCACTTAATGACCAATCGCTTAACAACTGTTCAAAGCAATGACAGCCTTGGAAAGGGTGCTTTATGGCCCATAAAGCACTTCCGGACACTGTGAAACGTTGCACTAACCTCCTGCGATCACATGACTGCATTTCGGGCACTCAGCAACCGGCTTGCATTTACAACCGGTTGCCAAGTGCCCCGCAATCATGTGATTGCCATTTGCAATCTTGTCTGCTGGCTTCCCCAGAACATCAGTGGGGAAGCTGGCAGGGAAGGTTGCAAGTGTGGGGTGGGAGAGGATGGAAGGGAGGGAAACCCTGCATGGAGCCCTAAGAACAAAGCTCAGATCCTGAAGATTTCTGCTTTGTTCCTCCAGCCCCACCAAGGATTTCTCCTCTGTGCACAAAGGGGAGGAGAAACCCTTCGGCAGGCTGAAGGAACGAAAGAGAGATCTTCTGAGCTTTGTTCCTTCAGCCTACCGAAGGGTTTCCCCTCCCCTCCTGTGCAGAGGGGAGGGGAAACCCTTCAGCAGGCAGCTCTTTTGCTCTGTCCGCTTAACGACCTGGGAGATTGCTTAATGACCACAACCGGGATTGCAGTCATTTGAAGCAAATATTTGTAGCTCAGGGTTGAACTGTGGAGTCCTTGGTGCTCTCTGAGCCTTGTTGTTTTCTTGCAGACGTGTTGGCCCCTACCAACACAAGCAGGGCAAGCCACAGTATATAAACTGAGAGCAAGGCCCACTCCCTCTTTGCCCTGAAGATGTTGCCTAGTCTGGCAATGAAACGTCTGCAAGAAAACAACAAGGCTCAGAGAGCACCAAGGACTCCACATTGCAGTCATTGACTGAAGTAGTCACATGGGTGTCCCACTTAACAACAAATTCACCCAACAACTGAGATTCTGGTCCCAATTGTGGTTGTTAATTGAGGACCTGTATTATCTTCTGTTCTGTGCCCCTCAAGTCCCACTCATTCAAGGGTTTAACATGACAAATAGCTTTAAGCTGCCAAGCCATGAGAATACAGTTGCACTGCAGTCACCCACAGTCCAATCTCTGGTAGATGCACTCTCTGGTATAGTTTTTACCACAAGAGCTTTTAAAACTAAGTCACCCTGTTATTCACACTTATTTAAGTATATAAAAAATAATTCAGGTCTGCTGCATTGTAGCTACAACTGAAACCAACTGTAGTCATTTTTCTTCAATGTGTGTAGAACCGAGGTTGAAGAATACAGCAGGAATCTTATTTCATAGGATATTAGTAATATTGTTTCCAGCCCTAATATTTATTTAAGTAGAACAGTGTCCATGCTTTGAAACTAAACTAAACAACTGTGACATTCCTAGTTTACAGAATTCTATGCAAGTATTTTACTTCCACAATTGTAATGACAGCTACCAGAAAATGAGTATTTTATGTGTGGGCTCATGGATCTTTCCAATTTGATGATTTAAGCACAAGATTAGAAAACAAGCTTCAGGATAAAAAATACATATTACCTGTTGTAAAGTTACGCAGGATAAAGTGAACTGAGATATAGATATGAGATGTAGATATACGTGTGCATTTTAAAACATACTCATTTCAGGCTGAAGGTTGACATACAATCCATTGAAGACACTGGTTCATGATTTATGGAGCTTTACCATACATGCTTATTTGCAAGGTTCTATCTCAGCAGGCAAAAAGACATTGCTATCAACTTCTTAAATATTGCAACCATATTTAATCACCTCTTAAATCTTTGCAAAATCTACAGTCAGGACCAGAAATATTGGAGCAAGGATAACTGTTTTGGCATTTGGCCTCTGTACACCACCACACTGAAGTTGAAAGGAAACACACCCAGACGGGAGCGAAATCAGGACTTTCAGCTGTCATTCAAGGGGTTTGACAAAAGTGGAGCGCTAACCATTCAGGAAGTACAGCCAGTGGCATACACACACACCCATCATTGGTGGCTCATAAGTAATGGAGCAAACCAACATCATTACAAACATAAGGATCACCTTTAATACCTGGATGAAAATCCTTTCCAGTCAATGACTGCCTGAAGTCTGGAACCCACGGACATGACCAAATGCTGAGTTTCCTCCCTTGAGATGCTTTGCCAGGCCTTTACTGCAGCTGCCTTCAGCTGCTGCTTGTCTGTGGGTCTTTCTGCCTTCAGTCTTGTCTTAAGTGAAAAGCATGCTCTATTGGGTTGAGATCAGGTGACTGACTTGGCCATTGAAGAACATCCCACTTCTTTGCCTTGAGAAACTCTTGGGTAGCTTTTGCTATATGTTTTGGGTCATTATCCATCTGCAATATGAAGCAGCATCCTAGCAGTTTGGCAGCATGTGGCTGCATCTGAGCAGAAAGTATAGCCCTATACACTTCAGAATTCATCCTGCTAGTTTGATCCACAGTTAGGTCATCAATGAACACCAGTGACCCAGTTCCATTGGCAGCCATACGTGCCCATGCCATAACACTGCCTCTACCATGTTTGACAGATGATGTGGTATGCTTTGGATCATGAGCTGTTCCCTTCCTTCTCCATACTTTTCTCTTCCCATCATTCTGGTGCAAGTTAATCTTGGTTTCATCAATCCAAAGAATCTTATTCCAGAACTGGGCAGGCTTTTTTAGGTGTTTGCTGGTGAAGTCTAATCTGGCCTTTCTGTTCTTGAGCAGTACCAGTGGTTTACACCTTGTTGTGAAGCCTCTGTATTTACATTCATAAAGCCGTCTCTTGACTGCAGATGTTGACAATGACATGCCTACCTCCTCAAGAGCGTTCTTGATCTGGCTAGATGTTGTAAAAGGGTTCCTCTTCACCATGGGCAGAATTCTGTGGTCATCCACATTAGTTGTCTTCCGTGGTCTTCCAGGCCTTTTGCTGTTGCTGAGCTTGCCAGTTAATTCCTTCTTTTTCAGGATGTTCCAAACTGTCGTATTGGCCACTCCCAATGTTTTTGCTATCTCTGATGGGTTTATTTTGTTTTCTCAGCCTAACGATGGCCTCCTTTACTCGCATGGACACCTCTTTGGACTTCATGTTGAGAGTTCCAGTGAACAGCTACCAAATGCAAATGTAACACTCAGAACCAACTCCAGGCCTTTTATCTGCTTGATTGGTCATGGAGTACCCAGGAAACAGGCCACACCTGGCCATGCAGCTGCTTGTCAGCAATTCGTTCCATTACTTATGAGCCACCAACGATGGGTGTGTGTGTATGCCACTGGCTGTACTTCCTGAATGGTTAGCGCTCCACTTTTGTCAAACCCCTTGAATGACAGCTGAAAGTCCTGATTTCGCTCCCATCTGGCTGTGTTTCCTTTCAACTTTAATGTGGTGGTATACAGAGGCCAAATGCCAAAACAGTTATCCTTGCTCCAATATTTCTGGTCCTGACTGTAGATTTTGCAAAGATTTAAGAGGTGATTAAATATGGTTGCAATATTTAAGAAGTTGACAGCAATGTCTTTTTGCCTGCTGAGATAGAACCTTGCAAATAAGCATGTATGGTAAAGCTCCATAAATCATGAACCAGTGTCTTCAATGGATTGTATGTCAACCTTCAGCCTGAAATGAGTATGTTTTAAAACATACTCAAAGTCAATATGGGTATGTTAGTCAATAGTCATAAAATACTCAATTTAAAGAACAAAAGGCATTTGACTAAGTTCTAACAGCAAGTCAAATGTTAACACATAAACATTATTTTAAAACTAAAATATTATGAGAACACTTTGTTAAAACGGCTTGTCTCCCTGTAAGATAAGATATTAGGATGACATCTGTACTCGCATGGACACCTCTTTGGACCTCATGTTGAGAGTTCCAGTGAACAGCTACCAAATGCAAATGTAACACACACTCTTCGAGAGAGAGAGGGAGGAAGAGAGAGAGAGAGAAAGTCTAGATGACTGTTCTATTGGCCATAAAATCAGAGAAGATTTTTCTGCTAAAAATAAGAGATATAAGCTTCTAGATTACATGAATCTAGAAACTTCCCCATACAGAGAAACTTCCCCCTATGGATCCTGCACTTATTTTGGGAAAAAACTGAACAGTGGTTTTTCAAATAAACCTATTTTACTCCCAACATCAAACACACAGATGATAATTTCATTATTGATGAAATATCTTTTATCAAATAGAAGGTCCTTTCACAAGGAAGCTAAGATTTTAAAAAATCTTACTCACAAGAACCATTCTCCTTAGTTGGTCCCTTCCAGATTAAGTATATGAATGCTTTAGTTTGGAAGCAGCAAAATATCCAGCATCCAATATTAGATACATAGATGCCATCTGTTGCAGCCTATGCTACCTAAGTATGTGATTCTTCATTTTTTTAAGGTGAAAAATAAAGCTGAAAACAAAACTCAAATGTTTTGTAGTAATCAATCAAAAGTATATTATTTAGACAGTCCCACAGAATTATGAACTCACAGGTTACTTGAAGTTTAATTTTGTAAAGATCAAATTCTTCTGTAGGTTACATCAATGTGTAATGCTACCAATGATCTTACATAAATACTTTAAATGAGTAAAACTTTACCTTAAAAGCATTTCATATGAATTATATTAATAGACTTCAAAGTGGGGAGTATTTGTTAGGAAAAAAATGAACTCCCTCCCCTTGAATTTTTTCTATCTCTATGCTCTCAAGTCTTTAACTGGAAGTGAATGTACAAACAACTAAAAAAGACATGGTCTTAGCAAGTCATTTTATTTTCCTAACAAAAATAAGAGAATTAATACATAAGGCTATAAAAATGATTTACATTTGTAAGGCATTATGTTTATTCAGGAACTAATTCCCTGGAGGGGAAAATTAACTTGATTTTTAAAAAATAATTGAGATAATTTTCCCCTCCAAGGAGAGGACACTATTCAGCTGATTTGATGCCATAATCTAAAGTCTACAAGAATTTCCACTCCTCCACTTACAGAGCAGGACACAAAACAAATAACACTCATAGCATTGCCCAGGTTCTTACTACTACTGGCTGTATTCATACAACACACTGAACCAGTGTGTCAACTACTTCTTTTGCCTGACACACTGTGTGAACTCAATCAATATTGAATGTTTATACTTCAATTGGTCAAGCAACTGGATGAAAAAACCATGGGTATGTCTGCTATAGAAGTAGAGTCACTGTTGATTTTAAATCCTAACAACTGCCAGTAGCTTAATATTAGTATTAGTATTAAAACAACTCAAACATCAGACACATAACTCAGTTTATCAGCTCATAAAGTATTTTGATAGTGAACTAGAATGATAAATGACAACAATCTACAGCAATCCAATCAAAATTACTTATACATTCTTCACTTTACAAATACCTATGGATGAAGCTGGATAAAGAAATGAAATATATATATATTCGATCACTGTTTCACAACGAAATCAATGACAATAATTGATTTCACATTACAACTTGCTCACTATTTTAATTTTGAATAAAGATCTAATTTAGGACTAAACTAGTAAAACTTCAGTTTTCAAACTTCATTTTCAGAAAGATGCATTTTTCTTCCTGGAAGTCATTCAAATATACAACCAGAATATATCCAAATTCTGGGTAAGAAAACTAGAAATAAAATATGCAGAGACCACATTTAAGAAACGTACCTTATTCAGCTCAGCTCAGACCACGCTTGCACTGATTATAAACTAGTTCAAAAAGGCCATATACAAAAATGCCAGAACTCTAAGACAGATCAGAGCAGAAGCACCTACACCTCTAGCATCCTCTCCAAACATATAAGAGTATAATTGTCTCTCAACAAATATCTTGAATACAAATCTGTTTTAATTCTTATGTAAATTTTTGTCTAGATTGAAATCCAGATTAGATTCCACTGCCCCCAATAATCGAAGCTAACTAATCGAGATTTATTATACATCCAAGTAACTGTTCGGCTGCCTCACTTCCCAGCTTGGTATCAAAATACCCTCCAAAAAACCTTTAGCAACGGCCTCTGGAAAAGGAAAGAACAGCGAGGTCAATCCACAGTTTTTGCAAGCATCGCCCTGCAAACCCAAAATGAAATGCAGAGCGGGGAGGCCAAGAAACACGAAGTGCCTCAGAACGGACAAGAGCGCAGAGGTGCCCACAAACGCGAGGTCTGCCGCCGAGGCCTCAAGCTCGGCCAAGCATCCCACGCCGGGGCCTTGTGAGGAGACTGCAACGCCGAAGAGCGAGAAGGCCGGGAGCAGGGGAGGAACTCCCCAGGCCGACTTTCGCTCGCGGTGGCCCCATCGGCAACGGTAGCCACAGGGAGCCAGCTTGAAAACGACCCACAACCCCCTCCCCTCCGGCAGCGGTTGAGGAAGAGGGGAGAGGAGAGGAGGGGAGGGGCCGAGGTGGCGCTCCCTCACTCACCGAACAGCAGCGCTTGGTCGCGGCGGCCCCTGCCCGGCTGTCGCTCTCTCGCTCTCGGGGCCTGAGGCGGGAGGGGGCCAAGCCTGGGCGAGGGCTACTGCCGCCGAAAGCTGCCGCAAGAACCAATCCCCCCCGACCGTGCCTCGCCGTCTCGTTCTCCTTCTCTCTTCTCCGGAGAACTGCGCAGCAACCCAGCGGCCCAGAACGTCACATCCGCTCGTCGGCTGTGTGCAGAGGACGGACGACGGCCGCACACGTCTGAAGCCCCCAAAGGCGAGGCAAGAACTGTTGTCACGTGCAGAGGGAGAGGGGGGAACGAGAGAGAGAGCGAGATGCGGCTGCCCTAGTCATGTGGCCAGAGTGGCTTTGGCACCTTCATCGTTGGTTAAGAATGGAAGCAGCGTCGTCTTTTTTTTTTTAACAAAACAGAGCAAAAGAACTCCGTATTTAGAGAGTCAGAGTTGCTCCTGTGTAGCAATTTAGACTGTTGTTCACAATAATTTAGGCTACAATTCTATGCACAGTTACACTGTTCTATGCACAGTTACACCTACTGTAATAAGTCTTGTTGAATAGGACTAGAGACTGGAGGTTCTTTCAAGGGTTGTTTAGGTATGCAGAAGTCATACAATCTTAGGATTGATGACAAATGAAAAGGACATACCGGGATAACTTCTCCAGGGAACGTTGTTTTAGTACCTCTTTCTTTTGCTGAGGAAGTTCAGGTAAAATAGTTTGGGATCCGTAGTTAGCTGAATAGATAAATTTATTGCTGCTGGTATTACCTTTTGAAGAGAAGCTACAAAAATAAACATTCAGAACATCTGCTGTAAACTTACTGTACAATGTAAATGTGCTGCCACCTATACAACAAAAATTGTTTGATCAGTTGTTAACCTACTATAGTCACGATTACACAAAACGTAGTTACTTTATCAGAAACAATTGCAATATTGTGTTGCAATGTAGAAAATGTAGAAAAAAAAACAATTAAATTTCTCTATACTCTAAGGCATTTTAAAACAAAATATACATGAGGTGAGAATCTCAATAAGGGCTGCACAAAAGTGTGTCCTGCTGACTTATTTTATCCAGAGAGGGATGTTAACAGTATGTTACTTAAGCAAAACTGAAAATAAGATACTGAAATGTGCCAGCTTGAAAGCTCTTTGCCTGTTAATTAATATGAGCTGAAAATAAAATATGCACATTAAAAATATTTTAACAGGTTCAAGGTGGTGCTTCTGAAGCCCTCTAGCTTAACAAACACGAATAGGCATTTAATTTAGATGGGGGAGCGTTAATGCACTATCAAAACTCAGGAATGGGTTAATATCATAGAGAAGTGGATGCAAACCTATAAAGTTGTAGTTTATCAACCAAGGCTCTATTTCTGGCTGAATAAAAACTCCCTGTAAAATTGTGGGTCCCCAAAACACAAGGAAGATACAATAGTTCGTTGTTTTAGCTTTTTACAGTGACCTTACAAAAATAATATATATTGAAGCAATTAAAAAAATGTTCAGGTGCCTCAAAGTGAGGCTCTGCAAGTTTTTTGCCTGGCTTGTGACATGGAAACCACGCATGTGAGGGGAGAGGAAAAATGACAAGTTCCTGCAGCTTCAGACCTTGAGGAGGTTGTGGGTTGCTATTGAATGGCTATGCTCAAAGAACTTGTTGTTTATTCATTCAGTCGCTTCCGACTCTTCGCGACTTCATGGACCAGCCCACGCCAGAGCTTCCTGTCGGTCGTCAACACCCCCAGCTCCCCCAGGGATGAGTCTGTCACCTCTAGAGTATCATCCATCCACCTTGCCCTTGGTCGGCCCCTCTTCCTTTTGCCTTCCACTGTCCCTAGCATCAGCATCTTCTCCAGGGTGTCCTGTCTTCTCATTATGTGGCCAAAGTATTTCAGTTTTGCCTTTAATATCATTCCCTCAAGTGAGCAGTCTGGCTTTATTTCCTGGAGGATGGACTGGTTTGATCTTCTTGCAGTCCAAGGCACTCTCAGAATTTTCCTCCAACACCACAGTTCAAAAGCATCGATCTTCCTTCTCTCAGCCTTCCTTATGGTCCAGCTCTCGCAGCCATATGATACTATAGGGAACACCATTGCTTTAACTATGCGGACCTTTGTTGTCAGTGTGATGTCTCTGCTGGCCACAAACACACCTGTACTGGTCTGCAGCCCTTTTGGGCTGTGGTGCCACAGGGCATGAAACCATCCTAGTGTTGCCTGCCACACTGCATCTTCCCCTCCCAAGGCTACAAACAAATCCCACATTCCCCAAGGGTGGCTTGTGTGCAAGGAGATAATGCCTCTGTTATCCTGGGTCACAACCGGTAGCATTTTTCTTTGTCACCTCCACTGGGTCTGGATGGTGGGGATGTGCAGAGATGGAGGGCTTCAAAGTATCTAATGCTGGGAAGCCACAGTGTGGTGGGCTGGGCACAGAGCACAGGGCTCCTTGTTCGCCATGCCTTCAAGTGCCACAACTGCTCACCTCTGGTGTTCCCTTTTCAGGAAATATTGATGATGCTTGACATAATAAAAAATAGCCTGAACACTGCCCTTCAGATTTATCCTTGACAACCAATATGATTAGTGTTTGCACCCAGAAGACAGAATGAATTCAGTCATCATATGTGCATGAGCATATGGAGTCTGTTAAAGAGCTGCACAAGCAGTTCTGCCCTTAGCAATGTGGTGCTGACTGCAGGGCAGTACTCCTCCCCTTGATGACCCACTGTTTGTGACCTGTGTACTATATTAGTGGATAGCCCAACATACCCTTGTTTTCACAGATGTACAATACCACACAGGAGGTAAAGGCTTGCACATTTTCATTAGCCACAGGAAACCTTGTACTGAGGCAGTGTTATTGTCCCTTCAGTCTTCCGAACGCACTCTCTACCACGTTCATGTACTGGTTGAACATGTAGTTGTATGCTGCCTCGCATGGGCCCAGATGCCCAAAAAACAGCTTTATAAGCCACCAGTGCAATAGATATGTGTTGTCTCCAAAGATAATTGGCTGTATGGAAAGATACCCATCTGTCCCAGGGTTTTCCAGGGACAAATAGCCCTGCTTCCATGTACAACAGAACATCAAGTTCTGGCAAACAAAAGCATTGCTGTCAATGCATTAGCTCATGTGATTGTCAGTTTCCTGAAGGAGAATCAAGTATACACGCCTCCAGTTTGCTCTCCCTGTGTGACTTGTTGATAGCTATGTGGCATATGGACATATAAGTAGTCATAGCAGTTGTAAGTATGGATGAGTGCAGTTATATGTGTGTTCAATTGCCAGCATTTATATGTGTACACTTTTACTGGTTAGGAAGCATACAGTGTCCCTTAGAAATGATATGGTGGGTATTACTAGCCTTCTTAAACAGCAGCAATTGCGTAGCATAAAAACTCTCCAAGGGACACTTATTGATCCAAGACAGGGATGACTGCATCAGAAGCTGGATGTGTATATGACTTCAGATCTTCAGAAGAACATTTTCTGGGGCTAACATTAGCAAATAGGAGTCTGTTTAGCATGGTAGTTGAAGGCATAGCATTCTGTTCCTCCACCTATTGAAGTTAGTAACTCTTGGAGCAGCTGGGTATCCCACTCTCCTTGGTGGCTGTTTCTGCAGCCAACCCCCCTCTCCCCCTCTTTTTAAACATGTTATGTCTTTAATGCCCCAGGTAACTGTATGCATTGTTCCTTGGATCTATAAAACATGCCCCGGTTGCCCCCCCTAGTTGCGGCCCTGGCTGCTGGAGTAGTGTTTCTCAAACTTGGCAACTTTAAGATGTGTGGACTGCAACTCCCAGAATTCCCCATGCTGGCTTGGGAATTCTGGGAGTTGAAATCCACACATCTTAAAGTTGCCAAGTTTAAGAAACGCTGTGCTAGAGGGATCCACAGATAAATCACCTGATGGTTGGGAAAGGGAGTGGTGTTGACAACTCAGCTATTGCATCTCTTGTATTTCTGTGTTTGGCCAGTAGAGACTGTGAGGTTCTTATCTGCCCCACATGCCAGGGATAAGGGGAAGGAAACCCCCCCAGATAGGTAGATGGCAACAGCAAAAATACTAGGAAGCTGCTGTGACAAAGAAGGGATGTTAGAAAGCGCCTATAACACCCAGAGGATTTCAGGGAGAGGAGTGTCGAGATTCTTCACTTTTCCCCCCACGGACCTAGCCTTTGTTACTGCAACAGGAAAAAATAATACCATATTGCCCAAGGGTGTATTTAAATAATAAACGACGTGTGAATCACCTTCCTTCTCTTTCTCTGGGAAACTACAATTCCCACCTAATGTTACGAGCAGACGTATTAAGTGACGCGAACGGTCACAGGACACATCTGACGACAGAGGCCTGGACGCTCGGAGGCGGTGCCGGGGAGGTTTTTTCATCTCTTGGCAACGAGGAAGAACGAAACCCGGAATTTTAGGAGTTGCGCGTTCGTTCCAAAGTGTAACAGGTCAGTGAAGTCGCTTTTGCTTCTTCTTGAAGTGGATCATTGCTTGTACGGTTTTTGGCAAGGGGAGAAAAAGAACGGCTCCTGGGGTAACTTTTTAGGGCTTGAAGTTTAGCTGCGCGGGAGGTCGTGTTTTTCCAGACAACGGGGCACGGGCGGTGGTGCGCTCTGTGTTGATCCTTAGTAGCGGAGGCGGGGGGTGGGGGTGAGGGACAGGAAGAAAGCCGGACTGCCGCGGTGCGTTGGCTGTGCCACCGGCTACGACTCGTCTAAACGAGACAGAGACAAATCCAGCGAGGTCACGCCATCGCGTTTTGTAATCCTTCGATTTGGTTCGAGCTCATGGAGTCTGAATCGCTTATTTGTATTTTTTCCCCTCTTAATGTCGGAGAAGAAGGCTGTGGGGATTTAAATCAGAGAAGAGAAGATGGCTTAATGGCATTTCAGCGTAGCCTTTTTAGGAGGGGGAGGGAGGGATTGCAGGCTTTTAAATCATTCTCCCACCAGTATGGAATCTCAAGCTCTAATGTGAAGTCATTTTTTAATTGCAGCAGAATGTAATTCAAGACTGCAGTGATGGGCTGGTCCAACTCTTAAGAGTTACATAATATCAACAAAAATGAAGGCACTAAAAACATTCCTGTTTTGGAGAGCCTGTGTTAGAAAAAGTACTTATCTGTTAAGTTTTTGCTTGGTGTTACTGTCGTGTGCAACATGACAGTAATCCTGCTGTAAAACAAAAGAAAAGAGAGTTGGGAACCTCTTCACTAAGTTGCTTGTTTTTAAAGGATGCAGTCACTTTCTTCATGCTTTGCCTTTAAGAAAAAGTACAGCACAGTGGGATGTAAGGTTCTCATTTATAAATCTGACGTAACAAAGATTGGGTTACTGATATCTACATAAATAAATGCAGCCTTATTTTCCAGATACATTGAGTATGATTCCCATCATCACTAGTCAACATATTATAATGGTTTTATAGTTATTGTATTATATGCTGACCTTTTATTGTGCTTGGTCTTGGACAGTAAATAAATTTTGCTGATTATAATGGTTGGTGATGATTGTATTTGTGATCCTGAAACATGGGGATGAAGCAAGGCTGAACTAAAGTAATAGTGAAATAAATGGTTTAGCATTCAAGGACTGGTAAGATTAGAAAGTTAGCAATTGTTTCTAGTAAAGTGATTTATTTTGAATAGTGCAGTTTCCATCTCACGTGGATAAAAATGCAATGTATTATCTCAACTTTCTTGGGTCCATAAAATAATTTAGAAAT
The DNA here is from genome assembly GCF_035149785.1 of Candoia aspera. Taxonomy (NCBI): domain Eukaryota; kingdom Metazoa; phylum Chordata; class Lepidosauria; order Squamata; family Candoiidae; genus Candoia; species Candoia aspera. The sequence continues at coordinate 45,119,930 of NC_086158.1, read as the reverse complement.
GTCCATTGTTAAGATGAATTATCTATTCAGTTTACTTAGACATAATTTTTTACAGTTTCTTCACTAAGAGTTCAAATCAGTAATGTCTATCAAATTATAAGCTAAGGTTTAAGCAGAGTTATCAATACAGTGGTATCTCTAGCTGAAAGAAGTTCCAGGAATATTATAGTTCTAAATAAAATCTTGTTCCAAAGAGCTTGTACCAGTAATGTGGAGCATGGCTCAATAGTAGAGCACACCTTTTACAGAGAATATATTAGAGATGTGTCTTTGAAAGGGGTGCATGTGAGTATCTTTTTCTAGGTTCATGCTGCTGCTTTTTCCCAACATAACAAACATGTGGAGACAATTGGGAACAGCTTCCAAAGCAGCTGTGTGAGTCTGGGGCGGCGGGACTGTTCTATCAGTTTGAGAAGAATTGCCAGTTTGAGAAGAATTGCATTGGGAGTTTCTTCTGTACTTACTAGTAAGAATTCTTCAGACTGCAAGTGTAATCCTGTATTTGCAAATACAGGTGTGGCCTACCTTTCACTTATATATTTCTTGGGCTCTTTGCTGCTTATCAGTTGAATTAGCCCATAAAGCAGGGGCAGGCAGACTTTTGTAGCCAGGACTGCTTTGTTTTTAACAAATCTATCTCTGGGCTGAATGGAAAATCTAGGATAGGTGAAAAGGGGAGTAGTAAAATCTACCATCTCCCACCTCAGTATTAACCATAGCATTAGGCCTAATATAACTGTTTTATTTACTGCCCCAGTAGTGGTGGTGTACAGCCAGTTTGATGTAGTGGTTAAGGCACCAGGCTAGAAACTGGGAGACTGAGTTCTAGTCCTGCCTTAGGCACAAAGTCAGCTGGGTGACTTTGTGCCAGTCACTCTCTCTCAGCCCTAGGAAGGAGGCAATGGCAAATCACTTCTGAAAAACTGTAGGGACTAGCCCAGGCAATTGCCAGGAGTCAAAAACTGACTCAAAGGTGCACATGCGCGTGCACACACACACACATTCATGGTAGTAGCAGCGGTGGGTCTTAGAGTAGTCCATGGCTTATTCATTCCTCTTGAGAATAGCTTGCTTTTCCTCAGCTGAGGTTGCAAAATTAGGCATGTTTATTAGTTTTTAAATTGATTTTAGTAGTGTATTCTCTGGAGTAAACATGGATTAAATCAAGTTGCATATCTAGATAATTGATTCATAATTTTCCTATCACAGTTTTAACTAACATTCTTTAAAAATTCAGTATCTTGGAATTATAACATTATGTGACATCTTGGATAGTTTGGTCTGCCATGTCCAGGTGGTAGTTGGCAAGTCAGTTATAGTGTGGGGTCACTAGCTCTCCTGCTCATTTGAATAATTAACAGGAAATAAATGGAAGGAAAGGCTGTTCTACATGCATTCAGCATTGTTGTAAAATCTTGCTTTATGATTCTCCTGAGTCCAGAATATTATAGGTTTTTTTTTGTTGCTTATTGCTCAGAAGCAGAAAAGCCCTTCATGTTGTGTGATATTTTGGTTTTTTGCATGAAGTGGCCTCCTAATAAAAAGTCTTGAAAATGTTTAAGGCATCATAGGGATTTTTAGAAATTATGGACAATGCAGTGTATATATGGCCACAATAATTTTAAATTATTCTTTTTTAAAAAAACTCATCACCATTGAGAGAGAAAAATGTATTTTACATCAACTTTCATGAATTTGGCATCCTTCAGATATGTTAACAACTTCCAGAATTCCCAAGCACCTTTGAGAACTGTTGTATAGATGCATCTTTTTAATGTCACTACTGCTATGTTTTGCTATATCTACAGAGGCGTATCATCTCCTTTTCCCTCTGGCGATTGGAGATGGCATTGGTGAAAAGTGGATGGCTGCTCCGACAAAGTGAGTAATGGATTCTGTTATCCACTCTCTGCTTTGGGGCCAAATAGCTTGATATTAAGAGATAATGATTGGATCTCTTGTTGTTTATTTTAAAAAAGTCTGCAACTAGAGCAGACAGACAGCATGCTCTGTGCAAGGGCTCTGTTCCTCTTTTTTTCTTCTCCTAGTGTGGAGCTCCCCTCCTATCAGCAAGCTGTATTTTCTTCCCACAGGGCAAATTACAATGGTGGTGGTAGTGGGGGAGAACTTTTGGACAGAAGAGAAAGGGATTAAATAGCTATTCCCAGCAGGTACCCCCTAGATATATAGAGGTGCAACTTCTATGATTTCTACTTGGGAGATGGTTAGGAATTCTGGAGTTGTGGAATATGAGACTGGGAATAGTGGATTAGACACATCCTCCCAAAGTGGTGCTGCTTGGATCCAGGTAGTGATCTCTGTAGCTGCATTGACTCAAACAGAAAATGTCAGTTAAGGTAATAATGAATTTCTTAGTTTAGTTTAGTTTAGTTCTTAATTGATCTATAGTTTGATTCCCTTAAAATCTTTCAGAAAAGCATGTAAAAAAGGCTTCATATTTGGATTATCATATTTTAATAACTGCCATTATTAAAACCATCATATTATGCTAAAATCATTGAGGGCAGCATTTTGGCCACACAAGGAATGTAGGCATGTCTATCTCATTCACTGGTTAGAGAAGAAAACTTTGTCAGAGTGAGTCAGTTCTTAGGAAGAGTTAGGATGTTTCCTGGCATCCAAGCTGTATCTTAAAAACGTAAGAGTAACTCAGCTGACTCAGGCCCAGCAGCATTTGGTTCCTACATGTCCAATTAGATGATTATGGGAAACTCATAAGGAGGACTTGAGCACATCTTGCTTCTGTTTCACAATAGCTGATATTCAGAGGAATCCCCAGCCTGCCTCTGATGCTGGAGAAAATCGGAGGTGCTGGCCTATTGATTAGTAGCCAGTGATAGCCTCATCCTCCATGAGCGTTTTCAATCTTCTTCTAAAGATTAAAAGATTAATGGCCGGTGGCCATTCCTATATTCTGAGGTAATGAATTCTGTACTTTTTTTTAAAACAGAAAATGTTTGACTTTTTTCTTAAAGCATTGTAGAATATTCAAACCTATCAGTAATTTCAGTATTCTTAAAATTTCAACTGAAAAAGAGAACCTCGTGTTTTAATACTGGTAATATCTATTGCGATATGATGTCATTTTTTGAGATAACAGAAAATCTTTTTAAGAGGGTAGAAAAGACAAAAGTGAAATTATAGTGATTGACAACAGAGCTGTCATAACTTGACACTGTTCAGATTGCAATATTATGCTGGTTTTCATTACTTGCATGCTTCTGTGTGAAGAAAACGTAGTGCATGCCATTCTATTGACGTAATAGAAGAATTCACACATTTCAGTTTTGTCTACATAGATTGCCGATCTGTACATAGAGTTACTTCAGTGTAACAGCTGTGAGTGCATGTGTTCATAGAGGGATTACTGGAATCCTTTTTGGTACCCAGTGCACTGCATAAGCTATTCCTTCATCTGAAAAAACATGTGAATACAGTAATCCTTTTGGGGGGAGATGGGCAGTGATAAAATTTGATTAAAAAATAAAATAAAATAAATAAATCCTTACATTGTTGTTACCAGCTTCAAAATTTACCAGCTTCATAATTTATTTTTTCAGACAATACATAGTTAAATTCTGTTCATATTTACCAAGACATAACTCCAATTGAATTAGACAGGAAATACATCTGAGTAGATAGTGCTTGGTTGTTTTAGTTCTCTTTGCTATAGAACTTTTTTATCCCCATGTCAAGCGTGATAAAGAGCAAAACAAACCTCCAGTAATAGAATCAGTGCGGAATTTGTTTTTAAGAAATTCTTAAATTCTACTTCATAAGTTACCCTTTTATTTACTGTTACAGGTAGTCTTTGTATAATGACCACTCATTCAGTGACTGTTCAAACTTATGACAGTGCTGAATGAGTGGTAGTTATGACCAGACCTCATACTTATGGCCGTTACAGTGTCCTGCAGTCATGTGATCATAATTTGCCACCTTCCTTGCTGGCTTTCCACAAGCAAAGTTAATGGGGTCATAGTCATGTGAGGTCCTCGCTTAATGTCTCACGTGGTCCTCATTTAATGATGGCACCCAGGACTGCCGTAACTGCCGTCACTAAGCAGCATAGTCACATGGCTTTTTGAGTTACGACTGCATTGCTTAATGACAGAGTTTCTGGTCCCAGTTAGTATCGTTAAACAAAGACTACCTGTATTACTTTATTCGAAATTCCTGGGCTTCAGACTTAAGACCCAAGTTTACAAGCCAGGTTTGTATATTCTCTTCTCCTTCCATGATAAGGTAGCTTTATTAGAGTTCCTGTCTACTTTCAGAATGAGAAGAACTGATTTACTTAGTAGAATTCTGAATTGCATGTGATGGAAGAATTAGGATGAAGAAGAGGATGGAGGTTCAGTGCTTATTCTTGGTTTGCCAAACCATGATTTGGCAAGCCAATATTATTATATGCAAACTGACCCACTCTTTTTGGGGCAAATTGTGTTCACTCTTCTTGGGGCAAAAGGTGTCATTAGACAGCACAATTATGAAAGGTAATACCCAATAAATTGGAGAAATTATTCATGTGTAAGTACTTTGCATGAATTGCTTTTTAATTTTTTTTATTGGTATGAAAAACAAAATGTCACAGACCAAATTGGAATATTTTTTAAATCTCATTTTAGAAAAAGACTGTCTTTTAATCAGTGTATCCAAAAATAATTATTCTCTATTTGTTTAGGTACTATATTACGACGCTGGAAGAAAAATTGGTTTGATTTGTGGTCTCATGGCCATTTATTGTTTTATGATGACCAACATCGGCATGATCTAGAAGATAGAATTCACATGAAAATTGACTGTATCAATATCAGAGGGGGAAATGAATGCCGAGGTGATTATGTGCTTTTTATGTGACTTTCCATTTCCCTTCATGTGCCTGTGTCTGCCTTTCCCCCCCCATCAATCTAAGTGAATTTAATGTCATCCACAATACTGGTATTAGTGGTGTAGATCTAAAACTATCTATCTATCTATCTATCTATCTATCTATCTAATTAATTTAATTTATATCACCGCCCATCTCCCCAATTAAAATGCTGAATGCAGAGAAATTGTTTTAAATGCTGGTCAGTTATGAGTAATAGGCCTCATTGATTCAGTGGGGCTTACTCCTATGTAAGCTCGGAGAGGGTTTTAGTATTATAATAATTGGTTTACCAGCAGTGGTGAGGATTCCTTTTATTTTTCTAGTGACAGAATCTGTATACATGTCTTTGATTAGTTGGTTTTTATTTCACAAAAGAAGAGAGGATGCTGGAAGTTTGAGCTTATATATTTCATAACTAAATCCATATATTTAATGAACATTAAACAAAACAGTTGTTTTGCCCCACTTGGGAACAATTTCATGTTATATAATGTAGGTGGTGACTGACCGACTCTGTTAATTCCTTTCTTTACTGCCTTCTGTTTAAAAGCCAGAAAAAAGTGAAAGGTTATAGACTTGTCTGTAGTGCATAATCACATAACTGAGGCTAAATCATCCAACAGCATAGTGCAGTTCCTGAGAAAGCCACTACAGACTTATACTGAATTAACCAAAGAATAGTGTTCAGTTTACAAGAATTAATAAGCCTCATTCCTGCATAACAGAACTGACACATTCATCACATGAGCACTTCGGTTAAGTCCCCCCCGCTTCTAGTGATATCAGTTTCCTGCTGGCTGTCTCATGTTCATCTGCTTGCACTTCTTCCTGTATGTGTGTGAATGTGGACATCTGCAGAAGCTATTGGCATAAGAGCAATGTTGATGGGGTAATCTAGAGTGCTACACTCTTGAGTGCTCTGGATAGCATAACCCTTGATTAGGGCTTCTGGGTCTCTTTAATCTGCTTTAAGTAGACTACGTGTAGAGTACTGTATCCAGTTCTGGGTGTTACAGAGGATGTTGACAAAGTAAAAGTGTGCCTGAGCTATAGTTGAAAGGACTGGTGGTATGTTTACTTACAGAAGAATATACGTATGTAAGAGTGCTCCACAGGAGATAAAGCAGACTTGTTTCCTGCTATTCCAGAGGACAGGACTAGAACCTGTGAGTGGAAATTGCAGGGTGACAAATTTCAGATACACCTGAAGAGGAGAAACACTCTAATTCCACCTTTCTCAGTTCCTGGGGAATTGCTGAGGATATTGTAGTTAAAGTGGACACATTTGGAGGGTGCCCCAGCTGGAAGGGCTGGTCTAGATAACTTCCAATGTCCCTCCTGTGCTTTTGGAAATTATTTTGAGTCAAACAGTTGTCCATATTGCATCTCAAGTTCGAAAGTCTTATTTCACTTACAACTTTTGTTTAAAAAGTGTCAGCTAATTCTGTTTTGTATAATGAGCTTGCATTTTGGACTCTGTGAGGGAAGATAATTTCTCTTTCATTAGGGAACCAACATTTTTGGTTCTATAGGTTGCAGTATTTTAGTTCTAGGAAAGGACTCCTAGTATATTAGGAAATAATATATTCCTTGGTATATTAGGAAATTGTTTTTTTAAAAAAAATATGCAAAAGCTAATCAGGGCAGTAAAGGGCTCATATAAGAATTTTTTGTCGAAAAGTTCCTGTGGATCATTGTATTTAATCTAGTCCTTCTCCACAATTGTATGAATAGATCCTTCCCGTTGTCTATTAATACAAGTTAAGAACTTAAAGACACTGACCAGAGAATTCTGGGAGCTGAAGTTTATACATTTAGAGAAGGGCAGTATGCATACTGAAAAATCATCATAGGAGTTTTGTCTTTATTGCTTTTGTTTCAGAATCTCTCTGTCTTTGAGCAACATTGTGCATCATATAAGGCACTATTTCCAGTTTTGCAGGGTCTGAAGGTTGGGAAACTTTATGTGACATCCTGATAAGTTACAGCAGAGCCTTGCACCTTGATTCTTTAGCAGTGAGGGCCTTGTAACTATAAGGCAAACAGAAATTACACATATTTCTTACATTTGGCAGGCATGGCTTCTGGCTTCTGCTTTTGCTGGTGATTAAGCAAAATCTCTCTGCACAAGATAGGTAATATGGGAAAACAAATATTTTTCCGATTTTTAATTAACAATCTTTATAGATAGTTACTTTTTACTTTACAGTGGTATTACAGGTAGTCCTCGCTTAATGACCATTTGTTTAGTGACTTCCAGAGTTACGATGGTGCCGAAAAAATGGACTTATGACAGTCACAGCATTCCCGTGGTTACATGATCATGATTTGGGTCCTTGGCAACCATTGCGTTTTTATGACAATTGCAGCGTCCTATGGTCATGTTACGTGATTGCCATTTTCAACCTTCCCAGCTGGCTTCCGATAAGCAAAATCAATAGGGAACCACGTGATTCGCTTAATAACCACCTGGTTCACTTAACAACTGCCACAAAAATGGTCATAAAATGGGCTCCGGATTTGCTTAATGACCGCATCATTTAGTGACCTAAATTTCGATCCCAATTGTCGTTAAGCGTGCAGTACCTATATGTATTCCTTGGTTTATTTATAAAAGCTTGATTGGTATATGAAAAGTATGTGTTATTGAGACAATAATTGTAATATATTGATTGAATATTTTTTAAAATGGTTTGAATGTTTATTAAAATTGGCAGCTGCTGAACTCTCAGGAATGCAGTATTTCTTCCTTTTCTTCCTGTTTAGAAGAAATGGGTGAACAAAAAGTTAATACTGAAAATGGGGGAAAAATTAACATTAAAAAAAGGAAAGTAAAATAAAGGAAATTATGTATTACAGATTTTGTTTTCCACTGTATCAGATACAGAAACTGCTAATTTTCAGGAAAAAAAAGCTGGGGGACAAAAATCAATTAGAAGTCTCATGTGGCAAATCAATCTTATTTTTCTGAACCTCGAGTACTAATGCTATTAGCAGTTTCTGAACTTCTTTCATAGTTTCATCATTTTTATGGACTTAAATTGGAAGATTTTTCTGTGTTGAGATACTTTTTTTTTAATCCTTTCATATGTTGCTTTAATTTTTGATTTGGTATATTTCTAAACATGCATCATTTCACATCTTTTCACATTTAAAAAGAGAAATATTTTAAAATCTTTTTTATTTTCCCAATTGTTAAGGTGCAAAAAGTGGAACTTTTTTTCTGTTGCATTTTTGTAACATCTATTTGGATTTTTGAGATTTGGTTTTTGTGTTGAGTTATTAACTTTTCATTACAAGGAGTAAAAGTATCTCTCTTTATTTCTGGACAGGTTTCCAGCCTCCAGAGGGTAAGGCTAAAGACTGCTTACTGCAGATAATTTGCCGTGATGGGAAGGTGCTCAATCTCTGTGCAGAAAGTACTGATGATTGCTTGTAAGTTTTGAATAATTTGGCTCTTCTGCTTTGATGCAAATACAGGATCTTAGTAACTCATAATGGGAGTAGCTCATATTTGCATGATACCTTTTGGTGAAATCTGTATACATATATAAATTAGAGCCAGTTTGGTCTAGAAATCAGGAGTCTGTGAGTTCTAGTCCCACCTTAGGCATGAAAACCAGCTGGGTGACCTTGGGCCACTCACTTTCTCTCAGCCCAACTCGGTGCAGCGTAGACTAGCCTCGTGGTGCACGCCGGGCAATGTGATTTGTCACGGCTAAACAGTCTACACATCTGGCTGCTGGACCTCACAAGGATTTCCCAGCAAGAAAAAAAGCAGCATGAACACCGAACTGCTATGCCATACAATTAAAAAAAAATTAGGTAAAACAGTAACAGTTACGCAGATTGCAAAATGGCGGTCTCTTTGGTTTGCTCTTTTTTTATAACTCCAAGGTACTTTGTTTTTATCTCTCCTGTATCTGCCCTTGTATCTTCTTCTTATCAGCAACTAAGAATTCCTGTACATAATTTTCAAAATGTGTTACCATACTTCATGAAGTTGCAGATGCAGATGCTGATCTTATTTTCCATAATCTGACTGTTGACTTTCTCTGATTACTTTTGAAGTTAAGGGAAATTAATGCTAGATTATCCTGAATATTCAGTTGCGTGTATTTGCTTCCTTCTTTCAAGATTAGCACATAACTGCTAAAAGAAGCTTCAATTTCCCTCTGTCCATTAGAATGTCACCAACATAATTTTTGCTCTTGATAAATTAAAAGCAACTACTATTAATTAGATTATGTTCTGGTCCTCTAAATCTTCAAGGTGAATATCAAATCATATATGCTGCAAATGTTTTCTTACAGAAATTGTTGGTCACCAGAGTGATGGAACCATTAGGAAAGGATTAACTCTTTTTGGGGTGAAAAAGTGGGCTCATAAAGAACCCTCCCCCTCTCTAGCTACAAGCTTTATACATTTTCTTTTTTTTTTGGTATAAGAATTTGATTAGATTTAAAGCAAAGATAAAAACTACAAAAAAGTAAAAAAAAATTACAAAAAGAAAAAGGAAAAAACTAAAAATGTGTGAAAAAACACACAAAAAAAGAATTCTAAAGATTACATAGAAAGGTGACTTCCGACTTTTAACAGCAAGAATATACAGCAATTTCCATAATAAATCCCTTACTCTATATCATACCAAAATCACATTATTTCTATAAATCATTCTATTAGCACATTATAAAAATCACTAAATATAATTGCTCCTTCCCCTTATATTAAAAGAAAAATATATAAACCTCCTAATCAACTCTCCACCAAAAACATTTATTTATTTATTTACTTCCTACCACTATTCTATACATTTCTGTCCACTTTAATAAAGATCAAACTAAAAAAACATATAAATTGTCTGCTCTTATAATTAATAATACTGCAATTATAACAATCTTAATTCTTTTAAACCTAAAACCAGCATTTATTGTTTATACCCTTGTTAATCTTAATCCAGATCATTAAAAAAGAGTATGAACTCAAACAACCCTTAAAAGCAATCCAAATGAACATTCTTAAATCTTACCCCACTTCAAAATATACCAAAGCATTTATATATCTCCACATTACACACAACATTTTTCATAAAAAAATCAAACAGCCCAACTGCCCCCCTTAAAACCGCTGACTTCTCAGCAGAAAACCTCCCATAGAAAAGAAACCTCTTCTTTCCCATAACTTTCCATCAGAAAAACAATTCCATTTGTGATTTGCAATTCAAATCTGTCCCTTTAATTCCTTCAGTTCCACAATCTGGTCATCGTCAGCGAAAGCCTTGATCTTGCTATCAGTAGAAACATTTCTATCATGGTTAAGCTCCTCAACTTCTTCCATGACATCCCCAGCCAGATGTCACATTTTAAAGCTGAAGTTTTCTACAATGTTCTGAATATCTTGTATAATAGCTTGACAGGAATTGAAAAAAATCTGTTTAAAAATCTGTTTAAGCTCACAACGGAACTCTGAGGAAGTCTGCTTGAGATCATGTTTCAGGTAGTAGATATGGCGCCCCCTAGATACTTGACTAGTAAAAGTAGTAGTTAATGGAAAATTTCCGAAAGATGTTGACACAAGTGAAAGTATGCTAACAAACAGCTCCTGGGAAAGTGGCAACAGAAAGCTGAAGGTCCAAATAGCAGATTCAACATGTAGGAAAATATTAAATTCTTCAAATTCAGTACAGAAATAATAGCATGGAGACAATTATTTATTCTCAATCCTCCTTAGTATTTGGATAGGAAACAAGCCAAAACTTAAAAAAAAAAAATTAATTAATCCCAAAAATAACAATAAGCACCAAGAGAGATAGCTTCTCCTTGCTGTAAAAAGCCTCTCTTAGGATACATAAACTTAAAAAATAGATAAATTGGGTGATTTAGAAATGGGGTTGCTGACCTTAGTGTCTCTCTAAGGCTACAGCTCAGCTTGGAAATGGTGACGTCTCAGCCTCCCGGTGTCTCTACCAGATTAGTGCGAATGCTGTTTGTGATCCTCTGGCTGCAAGGCGCTGTTCTGGAGGTCAGATGAGATGATTCTGAGTGATTTCTATCCATGAAAAGTCTCCAGGGCTTCAGGGAAAACCTGCCTGAGACCGCAAAAAACTGCCACGTTGTCAGTTCTGCCCATGGAACCCGTGAACACAGCTGTTCAGATCGCCATATTCCCACTGGAAGTCAAGCTTTATACATTCTCAAAAGTGACAACGGCAAGACTGATTCCATCCATAGAAACCCCTGTCTCAACCATACTGTCTTGTGGTGCCTAAAGAGGGGATTTGGAGTGGGGGCGATAGGTGAACTGAAGGAGTCTGGAGGCATCAATATGAGTGGCATCTCTAGCAATCCAAATGGCAACTATCAACTCAATTATGGCTTGGTTCACTGTTTCTTAGGACTGTTCTTACTCCCAGAGGTCCCAATGAATGAATGATATCTTAAGGGGGACTTGAAAGTGGTGAGGGCTCCTGAGATAATGCCTGTTTTCAGTGGACTGCTTCTGGTTCTCTGCCAAGGTTATTACTTCAGACATTACAGTGTACTGAGAACAATGACACAAGCACTGGTATTTATTGTAAGCTGCCCAGAGTCATGTTCTGTGAGATGGGCGGCTATGTAAATGTGATAAATAAATGGTCATAGAAATTTGCTTCCATTCTGTTGGGACAGTAATCTTTGTTTTAATACTTCTCCATAGAGAATTCATAATGTTTTCTTCCTGCAGTCTTTCTGCTTTCACTGTGCTTTCTTTCATTTCTTTTCTTTCAAGATAATTTTTTCCCCTCATTTCATTCCTGAAACTACCAAATAATGGACTGTCCCATGTTCAGCATTCAGTAAGCATACAGGGCAGTATTACTTTTTTCTTCTTAATATTTAATATTAACATAGTTGGGAGATGTTTTTCATGATAGTCTTAACCTCAGGAGAATAGGACTGTGGACATTGTCATTAAGGCTTGTGGGTTTTTCATAAAGATAATGGTGGAATGAGCCCTTGTTTCAATTCTAAGGGGAACGCATGCCTTCATATGTCAAAAGACACCATGCTGTCCAATATCTACCCATACCCATTGTATACCAGAGAGCATGGCTTGCACATGAAAAATTTATCTAAGCACATACTGGAATTTTGGCTGTTCCAAACAGTCCGTTAATCTTTAATGAATGAGGTTCATTAATCTTTAACCAAAAACTGGTTCTTTACTCCACTGCTAGCTATTCGGTTAGGGAACATATCACACTGGCCCATTCCACAAGTAGCAGGCAGATCTCAAGGATATTGACATCCACTCAGGAAAGCAACATTAGCTTGGGCCAGTCTTTCCATAATCATCAAGCAGTAGCGGAAGGTATAATTTTCAGTGCCTCTAAACAGCCTTTTGACCATATAGGCTGTCAGAGTGTGCTGTATGTTGACCATGCCTATCCTAGAGGATAGTACCGTAGTACATTTTCCTGTCAGCACTATTGCTATGATGACCAAGAACTGTTTATCAGATGTGGGACTTGATAGTTCTGCTCAGGAAGAGAAATTAGCCTAAGCTTATGGTTTAGATAGGTTTTGTATCTGTTTTACTTTTTATATATTGTCCTTAGAGTACTGTGTTGAATCTGTGGGTAACAGATAGTAAATAATTTGTCTGCGTGGCTGAAATCAATTCCTATGACTGAGAAGTTTCTTTCCTAAGGTAATAAGTTCTTTTTGGATGTGTGTTCTCACATGAAGAATAAGTTAACCATTGGACTTCCTGGTGAGGCAGTAGTGAGCTAAGATGGAGGACTGGAGACAAGGACTTGGCTAAGACCAACAGACTGGCAACAAGCCTGGTCCAATAGAACCTCTGTGGCTAAGGAAAGGATGAGAGATTGCCCACTTGTGCTCCAGACGGCTGCTCCTCCTGAGGAGACTGCAGGATAGCAGTTGATCCATGGTTTGAGTGCTGGGAGACAAGGGAAGCCATCAAGCTCTCAACCATGGCAAAGCCTTTAAGGACACTGGGTTCATCTGATCTCACTTTCTAAACACTTTTGGATTTATAATTATTTTAAAGTTAAAAGAGGTCTTCCAAGCAACAAGTCTGAAAAACTACCTGGTGAGTAAAACTTTATCCCAAAATAGAGGAAAAACTAATTAACAGCTTAAAGAATTTAAAGAATATAAAATAAATGGCAAAAAGCTAAAAAAGAATTCAAGAAAATTAATTAAATGAATTAAGGGACCAGACAAATTGGGATATTAGGACCTCTGTTAAGACTTTTGAAATAACTAAATAAAATAATATCTTTGTAGGAACATAAAATGTTTAGTCTATTAGGAAAGAGATGATTAGTTGAAATTTGAAAATAAAGAAGGAAATTTGAGACTGTGATTATAGGAATGGGACACTAGAGGAGACTAACGTTCCAGAAAGAAAAAAGAGAGGGAGAGAGATAAACCTGTCTTTTATTCTTGAATCAAAAGAAGAGCAGTGGAACTTACAAAATGACAGATAAAGGTATGACACTTGAGACATTTCAAAGGATTCTTGAGGAACTGGGAGAGAAACCTATAGCTAAATTGACAGCAATAAATACTGTACCTGCTAATGCATTTTTTGAAGATTCTAAAGAAGAAACAAAAGATGGGAAAAAATTTACAGACAGACAGGATGAAGAGGTGAAATAAATTCCAATCAATGTAGAAATATTGGAAAACAAAGAAATTGTGGATTACAAGACAGAGAAGACAGCCAGTTTTTGTTGTTTATTCAAATGATAAACCAAGAGATGAAAAATCACGTGGGCAAGAGGGTTTCTAAAGCCTCGAAGAAATCTCTGAGATGAGAGAAAGAAAGTTTAAATGGAGATTCAATCTATGACAGCAACTTGATGAATTAAAGATCAAGACTGTCAGAAGCAAAAAGGAATATAAAGTTGACTTGTTTGATCAGGGTTAAAATAAGAAATGTTTCTATGAAATTGTGGAAACTGTTTATGGACTTTTTGCCGATACTTGGACAGAAACAATGATTTTTGGATTTACAAATGGATGCGGGGTTATTGGAAGAAGTGAATTATGTATGTAATTTTACAGGGGGTGGAGAAATATTAAATTTGCCTTCACTTGTTGCAAGGAAGATCAGGAGTTACTTCTTTAAATATTCTTTTTTATATATATTTTCTTTCCTCTTAATTTTTCTTTTTTTTTTCCTTTTCTTTTTGTACTTTGTATTTCTTTTCTTTCTATTTTCTCTTTATGATTTCAGTTTGTATTAAATTTTAGTATTGTTAAACTCTTAAATAAAACGGATTTTAAAAAAGAATAGTTAACCATTTTCTCTAAGATCTATCATCTGGTGACCAAAAAGATACTTCACAGTACTGTAAGTCTACCATTCAGTCTTTTGAGCATGAGGTTTTAATGCATTGGAATAGAGTTGCAGTGGTTTAGATTTGGAGAATTAACACATATTTCAGTTCAGTTTTATTTATTACAGCCTTTAGCCAGCAAATAAAACAGAAATTTAAAAAGTGGGGGGAAGGGAGTCAGAATAGATAAACACAAATCAGCATGCACAGCGATCCATCTTATATCTTGCTGTGGATACCCTGCTGAAACCTTGAGGCTAGATAACAAAACTTTGCAAGATTGTAGGTTGTATAAAAAACCTTATCAGTGAGCAGAAAATCAACATAGAAATGGTTTAATTGTCCAGGGATTGCTGTTGGAAGGGGAAGAATAAGATTTTGATGCAATGTTGCATAAAACCTTCATGTGTGTTATTGATTCTATCGCCTGTGTGTCACAAGGGCAGAGATAATGAGCCATGGGGAGTTTGCAATATCTGCTCTGTAACAGTGCTGAAGGAAGGACATCATTACAGTGGTCCCTGGAAAAACCTAATGATAGTTGGAATAGATCAGGGAGTAAATATAGAGAGTCTTTGATTGTTTTTAGTAATCAACGAAAAGCAAACAGTCGGTTCAAATTATACCCAGCTCAATTTTGAGTAATCATTGGGCAACCAATTTATTGGATTTTTCCACATTTGCCTGTGCAACCATAGCATCAAAGTTTGCCGACAGAGAGAGCACCTATCCCTTGCAAATTGAAGCTCTCATATTAACAATGGGGAGAGGGAAAAGAAAAGCAGCATCAACTGTGCTCATTCTGCATGTGAGATCACAAGACAGAACTTTCAAACGATGAGAAACAGAAGAGACTTTTGCTCTTTGGAGAGTAAGTGATGCCATCCAGAAAATAAAGAGCATCACACCGGCCCAAGTGGGAAGAAGGCAGGGTGGGGTGGGGAATTAACGCATATGCTCCCTTGTACTGTGGTCTGATACTGTAAGTGCATAACATATACCAGATTCAGATGGTTAAGCCTCATCCCACCCTGAATTGTGGCCTCAAGTCTTTACTGATACCACAAATCTTTTTTACGGAATCCCAAGCATACCACATATAGTTTCACTTTGAATATTAAGACACAACATGATGATGATGATGATGATGATGATGATGATGATGATGCTATGGTTGTTCAGTTACAGCTGGTAATTGCATACATAAGTTGAAGACCTTTGCTAGTGATTTGTTTCCTTTTCATGCTATACTTGGCTCATGTTTCTTGCAGGGCTTGGAAAATTGCTCTTCAGGATGCCAGGACAAATGAGGTATTTTTTTTTGTTATCTATGGTGAGAGACATAACTGTTTATTTCTTATGAATGATTTTATCCCACTTCAATAATTTGATTTTGGGTGGCTTACAAGCTTTACTGTTACCAATATTTTAATGTTAGTCTTTAATAGTTTATTGATTTCTTTCCCAATATGTATATCCTGCCTCAATTCTAATGGACTTTGGTTGGGTAACTACAAGATAAAGCATACAGTACAAAAACAAGAACAAAAGGAAAGTTAAACACAACAAATGGCCAAGAAGCAATTGAGGGGCAAAAGCATGCTTGGACAAGACAGTTTTCGCTTGTGTGCGAAATGCAAACAGGGTCAGGGCCGTCTGCATTTCTGGGGGAGAGTATTTCAGAGAGAGTGGGGAGCAGTACTGAGAAAACTGGTCACCTGGTTCTCATTCCAATTGAACCTCGTAAGGAGGGGGAACCCCCAACAGGCCTGTCTAAATGTCTGAGCAGACAAGCAGATTTTATTTTGCAAGGCTTTGCTGGAGATATCCTGGTACTGTACTGAGGGTTCTTCTAACAATAATCTAGTTGCTGCATTTTGTATCACTTGTAGCTTTTGGGTCATCTCCAATGACAACCCACCTATAAATTCTTTTGGTAGTCTAGCCAAGTGGTGATCAAGGCATGAGTTACTGACACCAGGGCATTCTGGCCCAGATAGGGTCATAACTGGCATACCGACCCACGCTGGGCAAAGGCTCCCATGGCTGTGGCTTCCACTGTGGCTTTAGCAGGAACTGAGAGTCCAGTAGGATCCCCAAGTCATGGATCCCCTCCTTCAGGAGGAACACAACCCCATCAAGAGTAACTTTTGGGAGCAATGGTATTGGGTTGCTCTGCTGTTTATTGATGAACAGTAACTCTGTCAATTAGCTCTCTTTTCCATTTGGTCCTGTTGAGGTAGAACTTGCAGAGCAGGTTAGCTGTATGAAAGAAATCTTTCAGAAGCAACATTGGGCAATACCGGAGCAGTGCTGGCTGATAATGTGTGTTGTGTCATTGGAGAAACACCAGACTGTTGGCAAATTGCTAGGATTAATACCACATCTGACATAGTCCATTATTGCACTATTGAGTAGCCCAGGCTGAGGAAGAAATCCATAATGATGCCACTTACCACTTTTTGTCACATTTCTTGCAGATTGTGATTAAAAGGGATTATTTAAATGCAAAAAGGAGGGGAATCTTCAACCCAAGTCCCCTGTACCTGTATAGTAGAACATTATTTCAGCTTTCAGAGATTAAAAAAAGTCAGCATTCCATATATGGCCAACTATATACTACCCCAAAGTTAAACTGTAGGTGGGGATTTTTTAAAGGAGTATTTGTCACTTTCTTTTTAAAAAGTCTTTTTTGAATAAATAGTGAGGCTTGGGACATACTTTCCATGCTCATTGTGTTCCCTGCCCATGAATCTAAAGTTAACCATGGGGAATGTTCAAGGCAGTGGTGGCAGACTTAAACTCATGACTAGCTCTGCTTCTACCGGTTCAGGCAGCCTTGTTGGCCTGGTGTGCTCTCAAGGTGTGTTGGATTACAGGTCCTATCACCATGCTGGATGACGTGGGACCTGTAATCCAGCACATTTGAAAGGAGCACCAGGATTATTCAAGGAGACATCAGAGCCAGTTGAGTGAAAGGTTTGTACAAGAACAACTTGTTTTGTAAAAAGCCACAACCAGTTTGCAGAAGTGAAGAAAGGGAAAGATATAGCCACAGGAAGAACTACATAGCAGGAGCGTTTTCTTTACAAACACAGTAGTGGGTTATGTAATACTTAAAAAAAAAAAGATTCAGTCACTACCTGCACAAAGGCAACAAAGTAAAGTTGTTTTTGAATAACAAATCCCTTTTTCAAACTGGTGGGGCTCCTGGTTGGGATTCTTATTCTCATTCTTATGGCACTGATCTGAATGGCACAGAGTGGTCTCTTAAAGATAGTTTCCTTTGCAGTGCCACTCACTGTGGCATTTCTACAACTGCTGAAAGAATGGAGTAGTTAAAGACCCTTAGAATTTTGAGGTTCTTTTTTTTTTGTAAGAAGTCTGTTGCGCGGTCATAGGGGTTAATTTTCCTACCACAACTACTGGCGAGCCTGGTCTGTGTTACGTTACAGTGGCATCTCCTTTCCTATTCCTCTGGGATTCTATAGGGGCTGTTTCCATTTCTCAACTTCCTGATATTAGATAGAAGGCAAAACTGAGAGGCTAAACTTGGACAGTATGTATAATAGGTATTAAATTATCCAGCTATTGATCAGAAAGGCTGTTTTGTAAAAAAAAAAAAAAAATGAAAACCTTATATTTAACATGTGCAAAAGATGCTAGTTTCTTTTGAGTTTCCTAGGTTTGGTCTGCTTAGTTGCATTTGTCATTTAATAACATGACCAACTTTTGCTAAACTTCTGTTTTGATATGTCCAGGCTTATGTTGCTTCTGAAGTGATGTATGATGACAATGCAATTTCTTCAGCACCTCCTCCATACACAGCTTATGCAACACCATCACCCGAGGTACACAGCATAAAATGTGTTATAAAGGAAGAGCAAATGACTTAAAATTGACACGTTTCATGCTATCGTGCATTAAACTTGCTGACAGGGTCTCTGACTTGACATATAACTATTAGGAAGTACTGTTTAATTTTTCATACAGGCGCATTATGCCAACCACTCCTAATTAAATCATAACCTGTAGCTTCCTAGTCCTGGATCTTGTGGGTGCCCTTCCCTGTCCATCTGATTATTTCGACTGAAAGCAAATAAATGGAAAGTTAAGATGTTGCAAAGTACTTACCTTAAGTATACCTTTTGTTTCTGAGGATTACTCTGGTCCCCATTAGATCCTGAAAGCATTCTTATTAAATTAAATGGTGGGCTTTGTGTGTGCTTGCCAGTCCTGGCAAGCACACACACAGGCAAAGATCAGCTAATGACAGAGAATGCATCCTGAGAGGGTAAAAATAGTGCTGGAGAGCAGCCTAATCTGTTTGACCTTCTGGTAAATAAGGGTTTTGTAATTGGCCACATTCACTCCCACCATTTATGAGGATATTCATAACATGATTTCAAAATTGCAGATGTGCCCACTGTTCTATAAAAGGTGCAACGTTTTATTTAGAAAAGGAATCCTTGGGTGTGATTTCTCTCACACTTGCTCCTAATATGTTTATAATTTCCTCAGGTTTATGGTTACCCACAATACAATGGTGCATATCCAGGGTCTCAGATCATCTATACTTCTAATGGACAGACGTATGCTGTACCTTACCAATATCCAAACCAAGGTACTTGCTGTATTTATTTTTCTCAAGGGCTGATTCACAACTTAGAGTAATTTTTAATAAATTATATGCAGGCATTGTTTTTATTTTATGGCAGGGGCAAAAGCTGCAGAACTTTTGCAGTACTACTTTTTAAAAAGATGTTGACCTTCAAGGGCTATGGTAGTGAAGTCACCAGAAGGCCTAGAGCTGAAATTTCCAGCCCACCCGCCTTTTAAATCAGAGAAGGCTAAGCAAAATAGTTGGATTAGGTTTATTGAGAAGTTTAATACACTTACTTTAGGGTTGTTGTTTTTTTAATGGTAATTTGCCATTAAAATTTGAGGGTTGTTGTTTTTTTAATGGTAATTTGCCATTAAAATTTGAGCCATGTGATCTTGGTGGTGCAATATGGGCCAGGGAATCACATGTGGCCTAAATGTTGTCTACCTTTGCCATATATTAAGGAATGGGGAGAAAGTATGTTGTTTACCATATTTTATATCTAGTGTGTTTGGACTGAATCAGCAGGTTATTTTGGAAGCAGTTCTATACATACTTATCTGGAAGTAAATGCTACTGAACTCAGTAGGACTTATTTATGAGTAGATACTTACAGTGCACTATTGAGTATATCCTGTTTGTATATCCACTCACATTAGGAATGTACTCTATTTAATAGCTTAGTCAATAATAATCCTAAAATAAATTTTGTAAGTAATGGGAGAGTTGATGCCATATGACAGACACATTCAATGCTTGCGTATTCTTTAGAGTTGCAAAGAAATCTGAGCACCAGTTATTACCCCATCGGTGCTTTCCCACTTCTTAGCTTATGTCTAGAAGTTGATAATTATGATGAGACAAAGTTATTTGAGAAATGATTATGTATGAGAACTAATTATATCATGCTGTAGTTGTTTTGTTCATTATGTTGTATTTGAATAATGTATGACCAGCTTATCTTCCAGTTCTTCACCCTGGGTTCTTTGTGTCCTCACAATGACTTCATTCAAACAAGACATTCTGCTCTTCCAAAGCATTTTGGAGGATCAGGAATGAGTTAAAACTGTGTAGTATCTGAATACGCATGCAGTCTTAATCAACTGTTCTTACTGGTGTGCCTTCATTTACCTCTTGCTTTGTGCATATGTGAATGAGCTATTTGCTATTAAATTCAAGCTTTTCTAGTTGACATTCACTACAAAACTTCCTTTATTACTTCATGATAAGGTATAGCCCAGAATGTGCTGGGTGCCCAGTTTTATGGAAATGTAACACTCCTTGTGCTAGAACAATACAAAAATAAAAGAAGTGATTTCAAATTTAGTTCATTGATATCCCCTTTTGTTCTCTCTAGGACCATATGGCCAGCTTCCTGCAAACCATGTCATCATTCGAGAACGTTACCGAGATAATGATGGAGACCTGGCATTGGGCATGCTGGCTGGGGCAGCAACAGGAATGGCCCTGGGCTCATTGTTTTGGGTGTTTTAGGTTTCCTTTGGAGCTTCAGGATGAGGGAGATTCTTATTATCTTCTGTGTATTTTTATTTATATATATACTCACACACACACACACACACACACGCAAAGTACTTCAGTTCAGTCTATAGGTGTTTCATAAGCTCTAACAATGCTTTTGCTAGTGATACACGGGAATTAGTTAATCACATTGTTAATCATCCAAAAAGTTCACTTTAGTTAAAAAAGCCAGGTAAGTTTCAGCCTATATAGTGATAAACAAGTAGCAGTAATAACAAGTGAAATATTACTAATGGTGGCTAAACAGCCATAGCTGACTTCATTTTAAAGTGAAATATTAACCATTCTGTTAAAATTACTTTAACTGCTGCTTCAGAAGGAAGCTCAAGTATCTTTTTTAAACACTCCTCGAAGACAAAAGATCATGACTTAGTATACACTCTATTAGCTCCGAGAGGGAGAGAGATGACAGACAGACAGACAGACGGAGTCTATTCAGGTTGTTCTTGCATTTTAGCAGCTGCTAAATACTTATCATAAAGGCAGATAGACTATATAAATCTTCCTAGATCATTAAGCCATAAACACTCTGACATTTTGTTTGTCCTGAAAATATTCATATCTGTACTTGAAAGGTAGAAAGGAGTTTGGTGACCATACAAATAATGCCAGTGTCATAGAAGTCGCTATTTCATTTAGTTGTAAGACTAGTAAGAGACTGGACATCATCCTCTGGATGTTTTGTGTTGAATTATCAGTACTCTGGAGGTTATACTTCCTAGAATTCTGGAAGTTGCCATCCCATCACATCAGGGGGGATGCCAAGGTAGGGAATAGTAAGTATTAATGCCCTGACTTGAGAATTTTAGCTATGCCAGAAGAAATCGAGTAGCAAAATAATTCAACCTGTGTGTGATAAGTCTTTGGGTCTTAATAAATAGTAGGTGATGTTATGGTCATACTGGGCATTTAAAGCTTTTTTAGGTTGTTTTAAATATAGGAGATTATAATTATAGAGAATGGAGGCTAACTAAAGTTTATTCATTTCTTTTCATTGCATATTATTTTTAACAATTATTTACTCTTCTGGTACATTATAAAGGTTAAGGCTGCTGTACTTCCAAGAGCTTCTGATGAGTTTCATTTTCTATTTTTAGCTCACACACAATATTAGCAGTAAGAACCTGATATTTTTATAGATAAGCAATGCATGCATGTCCTGTTGAAATGTTAAGATGTGCATAAAATTCTTCCAATTGTCTTTTATTGTCTGTTGTTTTGTTTTGCAAAGTTGAAACTTTCACAGAAGCAGACTTGGGTCATGCCAGGTACCATAAAGGCAAATGCTAGTGCAGTGTGCGATGTCTCTGCTGAGACAGAATAATTAATTCAAAGGCAGATGATGGTACAGGAAGTCTTAACATTGGCTTCCATAAGCTTTGCATTAAGCACATACTGCTACTTTCTGCCTTAGAGGTATAGGCAGCAACTGCTGAAGTTTAATGAGAGACAGGGGTGTTATCCATCATTGTTGAACTTGGAACCTTTCTTTTAAAGAAATAATCCCTCTGCTGAGGTGTTTCTTCACTGTTCCTGTGAGTAGATCCAGTCTAGGACATTTCAAGTGATCACACTGTGAATTGAAGATAATAAATGTTTCATAAATCTGATATGTATTTAAATAATATATAAGTTACATTGGAATATATGTTACATTGGAAGCCTTTAAGATATAAGAAGCTGATTATATAGTAAAAATTAATACTAGCTTTTGCTCTTTTTCTGTAACTTGTTAAGTGCAACTTTTATGTCCTTCATAGATTTCCCTAAATCCCATTTCTATGTATTTGTACTTCGAAAAAAATAAATTTAGTCTTTGAACTGCTGGCAAGTTGAAATTGTATGTATCTCTGGTATTTCTTGATAATTAGCCAAATTAGGCATCAAAGATGATCACAATATGTCTTGAAAGCACTCTTTTATTGGAACATTAGTACCTTATTATGCAGAATTCTTTGAATATTAACACAAAAATATATAAAACACTTGCTAACTAGATTTTAAAATGCAATGGGTAAATCAGGTTATTACTGGCCTAACAACTGGCCAGTTGAATTTCAGTTTGCTGCAAAAGCAAAGAAAACAATCCTGTGTGTCATTTATAGAACTCCTGGGGCAGGTCAGACACTGTGTGTGCGCGTGCAAGGTAGGGATTTGCAATGAAAGAAGTACAATTTCCTAAATCCTGCAACATTTAGGGCTATCCAGTGCTGAAAGGGTATATGGGTGCAACATTATGGGGATGGGAAGGGGTGGCTCTTTTCCCCCCTCCTTTTCCTTTTTCATCAGTGTTGGGATTATTATGAAATAGTGCTGTTTACGTATGTTTAAAAAGAACACACCTATGAAGGATTCTAAATGCTGGCTGCTGTGAAAAAAACAACTTTGGAAAAAACAAGGAAGTCCATTTAAGTGAAGTGATAGGGAGAAGAACTTGGAGAGATGACAGATAATTTTGCAATATTTTTTGAAATGTCTGAGAACACAGTGGTCAAAAAACAGCCCCAAACTATAACGGAATACCTTTTAAGTTTCAAAACAGCTATTGGTTAGGAGTTTCTATGCATGAAAAACGTGTATGGGCTCATTAGAAGAAAAGGAGGGAGGGATATGCAAAGTTACTCATTTTTTGGACTTTGTCTTACCTGCTTCTTTTGAATAGGGGGGAAAGTCTGATGAGCAAGAAAAGAAAATAGAGGGAAAGGGGAGATTGCTATCTTGAGTAAGAAATGCAAGATCCTTTCAGGATAGAAACTTCAAGAGACCAGGAAGTTGTAGTGCTCTTCATCTCAATTCTCAGGGTTCAACAATTATTTAAAAGCAAAAAAACTTACATTTTCACTTCAAGATGCATTTGGAAACATGAAGCAGTATCAGCCAGACCCAGAAGAAAATATTTTTTTTCTCCATCCTTGTGCGGGTGGGTGGAATCTGGTCTTTTTAGCATACAGCTGGGGTGTCCATTTTGGCTAGAACCTTAGAGGCAGATTTCAGGTTTCATTCAACATAAGAGGAATATAAGCTGTTGGCAATTGTTTCCAACTCCAACTTAAATAAAGGGTCTCCTAAAGCGCAAAATATGATAGTGAGCTATTGGAAAAAATTGTTCTACATTTTTTTTACAAGTCTTATTCAATATGATGGAAAATAAACTTTCAAAACAAAATACAAATTCTACATCCATCGCATAGGTATTAGGACAGGGAAATAACTGTTGACTATGGGACTAGGATACACAGGATATCCCTTCTAATTTTAGCAATGCTGATAAGGGTATTCAGTGGATCATTTTTTTTCTAGCTTGAATTTATTAGCTGCCCAACTCTAATGGACTCTGGGCAGTGTACAAAACTAGAGAAAACATAAAAACAGATTAAAACATCAAATCAGATAAAAATCAAGGGCAAAGATGGTAAGAAATTACAATAACACATTTTTGTAGTATTGATCTAATTTAAATATCTAAGACTCCAAAGGGTCAGACATGCTTGCACAGGGGACCTTTCATCTTTTTTCACACCATATAGAAATATTGCAAGTTGGATAAAAAGTTTCTTACAGTTCAACTGTAACAAAAATAAACATAGTCTTAAAACTATATTTTGCTTCTCTGTATAACATATATTCTGTTCACCAATAAAGAGGTGAAAGAAATGCTGTTCTGTGTTTTGAAATGGTTTGTGTCATCACTGAATCCATCTCAGACCAACATTCAGCCTGGATTGAATCAGCAACCCTTTACCTGCACAGGAGAACCACAAGATGGCAGGCAAAATCAAGCAATGCCACACCATTAGATTCAATAGAGATGCATTTCACATATTCAGCAAAAATGAAGAAAGCTTTCACTAAGCTATAAAAAAAAATATTTGCTCATAATTCTAATTTTTATAGATTGATGCCAAAACCAATGTAACATAATTTAGAGTTGGATAGTAACTATGTAGTTATAAATAATGCTACTTTGAATTTATCATATAAGCACATTTCTGAAAAGAGAGAAGGAAAATTATTTTAGGTGAAATGGATACCCATGTGGTAAACAGGAATAAGAAAATTGTCTGAATTTCATTTAAGAGGCTAGATGAGACCATAAAATTAAAGAATCAGGTCGTGTTCACTGTTAAACAGCAGAAATACAGGATTTCCAGAATGCCAAAAAAAGATTACATAGCATACTGTATAATGAATTACAGGAAGAGAGCTAGTAGGGTAGCCTTACTGGCAAAGCACAAGTTGGAAAGAGGGGAGCAGTATATGGCTTTACCTGGTGTTTCTCTGTAGATGCGTTTGTCCAGCCCTACAGTTTTATCTATCTATCTATCTATCTATCTATCTATCTATCTATCTATCTATCTATCTATCTATCTATCTATCTATCATATTTCTTTACTGCCCATCTCGTATGCAATGACTCTGGGCAGTTTACAAACAATAAAAGATAAAAGTTTAAAATATCATTAAAACAGTAAAATACAAATATAAATACATATAAATAGTAAAATGTAAAATAGAGTCCAAGGTGATGAAAACGGTCTTATCATTGGCACCATCAAGGTGCCAACCACCCCCATGACTGGCTATCTCCCCTCCCACCCCAAGCGAGGTGGCACAACCAGGTCTTAACCCCCTTCTGGAAAGCCGGGAGAGTAGGGGCCTGCCTCACCTCTGGGGGTAACTTATTCCAAAGGGTGGGGGCCATGGCAGAGAAGGCCTGCCAATTGACAGTCTCCCATGGACAGGGTCCATAGCATGCCCTCTCTGCATGACTGGGTGGGATGGGTTGATGTAATGGGGAGTTTATGGATTCTCCTCAAATGGGTATGTGTCATCATCTTATCTATCTTCAA
Source organism: Candoia aspera (assembly GCF_035149785.1). Lineage (NCBI taxonomy): Eukaryota > Metazoa > Chordata > Lepidosauria > Squamata > Candoiidae > Candoia > Candoia aspera. The sequence goes on along the minus strand of NC_086158.1, from coordinate 45,094,692 downwards.
TTCTAATTCTGAAATTTCATTGGGTCTTCACCTTGGCGATGTTGGATGGTCTACTTTGTGCAGTTCTGTGGGGACAGGAAAAAAAATCTTATGTGCTTATGTCCTTGAGGAGATGGCTCTGTGGAATCCCTAAGTCATATGCTCCTTTATTCCTCTGTCTCTAGAGAATCAGGGAAGATACATCTTTATCCCATTTTAAAGAACTACCCTGGTAAGCAATCTCAGATATGCAGATGATACCACTTTGATGGCTGAAAACAAAGAGGAACTGAGGAGCCTTATGATGAAGGTGAAAGAAGAAAGTGCAAAAGCTGGCTTGCAGCTAAACCTCAAAAAAACCAAGATTATGGCAACCAGCTTGATTGATAACTGGCAAATAGAGGGAGGCAGTGAAAGACTTTGTATTTCTAGGTGCAAAGATTACTGCAGATGCTGACTGCAGTCAGGAAATCAGATGTTTAATCCTTGGGAGAAGAGCAATGACAAATCTCGATAAAATAGTTAAGAGCAGAGACCTCACACTGACAACAAAGGTCCACATAGTTAAAGCAATGGTGTTCCCAATAGTAACATATGGCTGCGAGAGCTGGGCCATAAGGAAGGCTGAGAGAAGGAAGATAGATGCTTTCGAACTGTGGTGTTGGAGGAAAATTCTGAGAGTGCCTTGGACTGCAAGAAGATCAAACCAGTCCATACTCCAGGAAATAAAGCCAGACTGCTCACTTGAGGGAATGATATTAAAGGCAAAACTGAAATACTTTGGCCACATAATGAGAAGACAGGACACCCTGGAGAAGATGCTGATGGACAGTGGAAGGCAAAAGGAAGAGGGGCTGACCAAGGGCAAGGTGAATAGATGATATTCTAGAGGTGACGGACTTGTCCCTGGGGGAGCTGGGGGTGGCAACGATCAACAGGAAGCTCTGGCGTGGGCTGGTCCATGAAGTCACGAAGAGTCAGAAGTGACTGAACGAATAAACAACAAAACACCCTGGTGAGAGCACAATGTCTATCTGTCACTGCTTCCATCTGACCAGGACCTTGACATCTTTCCAAGTTGCTTGATTTTGTGCTATCGCTTGTTGTATCCATCCTGCCTACGGTTGAAGTTTAGCACAAATTTTGGTGATGGCTGCTGCTATTGTACTACAGTTTCTATAATAATGTATTTCATATAGATTTATTGCAATTTTTAAAAGTTTTATTAATAATTACAGGTCTGTGAATTTTATTGCAGTGCTTTCTGGACCATAGGAAGATTTGGTTTGATGTGATGTGATGTAGTGTGTGTGCATCAGACACACACAGAGACAATACTTTGGAAAACTAGCTCTTAAGATGGTCTAAATTTACTCAGTAATTTTGACCAATTGCAGAATGCCAAAGAGCTTAGGATCCAGCAGATGTTCACCTTGCCTCCTCCCATCATTCCCCTTTAGGGCCTTTTCAACATCAAGATTTCCCAATCTCAAAAGCCTGTACAGAGGTAGGAGGAAACATTGATACTGAATTTCATCCCCTCCAAGTGTGGTGGATATCAACAAATTCTATGACCCTGTTTATGCCCTTCCTATGTTAACTTAATCATATATAAGAGGATGCAAGAGAAAATACCACAAATATCCATGAGCTCTTTAGAGGAAGCATGGGATGCTAATCTAATAAATGCCTCCAACATAAAAGTTACTTTGATATGCAGTATTAAAATAGCAAAAATACAGGCATTTCTTTGAGGGTACATCCCCTTGAGCACAGCTAGAATTACTATTTGATGGTGTAAGATTTCCATTTTAGGTACACATACCTACAGCATGTACATAGTTAAGATTGTTTTGCAGATAATAGAACAATAACAGTATACATTTAAGACATCTGGCTCTTGCACTGCAAAATCTGTTCATGAAATAGATTATTTCTGAAATGCTCAGATGTCCCTACAGCATCACAGGATTAAAGGCAGGTGAAGGTCATTCTAATTCTGCCATCTGACTCAAGAATTCCTGCTCCCTTTTCCAGCGAAGGGTTTTCCACATATTCCAATCGGGCAGGACAAAGAGGGCACTAAATAGGAAAGCAGCTGGCAGGTGCAGAAAACTCAAACATCCACTTGTGAATGATTTCTGCATTTCCTACCTAGTCTCTTCAGCACTTTTCATGCATTCATTATACTTTGGAGTGGGACAGGTACTGAATAAAAACCTCTTTTTATGGAGTGTTAAGAGCTTTTCCAGGATCTTTTCTACTGGGTAGTTTAAGAAATTAAATGCTCAGGTAGCCAGTACAAAACTCTCTCTTAGCAGTGGGTAAATTCACCTTGGTTCAGTTTGGAATTATGGCCGTTCACTGAAGCTCGCTCAAAATAAGAAAAAGAAAACAAAAATAATTATTCCATTACAGTATTTGAAACTAACTTCTCTGTTTGTGGATTTGTCTGTATGTGTACGTGTTTGTGTTTTTGCACATGTTTCCTTTTTAGGAAGGTGTTTCTTCTGACAGTTCTACCCTTGGGAATTGTGGCCTGAGTGGGGGCCATCTGGCAATGTTCCCTTGAATGTTTGGTAGCTTTGTACAACAAGTAGCTTTTAGACAACTTGTTTGCACCAGTGTTCCAATGTGTGCATTGTCAGGCAAGTGCACCTAAGTGAGGGTAATGCAAATAATAAATACCGACTTCTCAAAAATATTTCTTAATTTCAATGAAAATAATTTAGCAACATATTAATAAATCCACATGAATCTACAGTAAGATGCACCAGAGGCACTTTGGTCTGCTTGTTTGTTATAAAGCTTATTTAGTGGATCTGACTCAGTGGGGTCAAAGGTTGCAGAGAAAAAGGTTGTGGTGTACCTTATATTTCCCCCTTGCAATCCTTAATATTTGCCATTGCACAATAAACTGTCCAGATCTATTAATGAGATGTGAATATTTCAACAAGCATTGTACTGTGAGATTTTGGTGTTGCTGTTTCTAAAGAATCATCTAGCCATTTCGATTGAAATGAAGTTGCTGTTTGCTTGCACTTTAGATTTCTAGCTAGTGACATTTTGGGAAGGTTTTTTTCCCCATTTCTTCTTTAAAATTACTTTTTAAAAATTATTTTTACTGACTTGGATCATCTTTATGGTGTGGCTTCTCTCAAGAAAAAGCTGCTCTTTAATTTTCCCCACTGCCTGATGGAACATATCCTGCTCTTTTCCAGTTTGACAAGCAGTGCCACAAGTCAATTAGCTTGCTGATAATGTCCTCACTTCCAACAACCCACCTCATTCAGGAAGAGCCAGAGGTCACAGAGATTGTTGGAGGAAAGATCCAGCCAATGGGAAGGTAGGCACTGGGGTGGGAGCACTGCAAGACAGCTTGAGTCACAGGAAGAAAGGGGGCGACTGAGCCAGGGGGAAGTTCCTATCGTCCGAAAGTGAGGCTTTCGCATGCTAGGACTTGGTAGATGTGGATCATTCAGTTTCGGGGTGGTGCTTTTGTATTTCCTTAATTGGTTTTCAAACTAAGGTGCCATTAGTTTGCTCTTCGTCTTCTGCTAGTATGGAAGAATATGGGAATCTGGAGGCCTAGCCCATGAGTGCCAGTCCTCTGAGCTGAAGAAGTTGCTTATCCAACACCATAAAATGTAGGATGCAACTCATGCAGTTTCCCCTTCAGTAATAAGGCACACAAGACCCCAAACATATACAGACCTTTGCAAATGGCATTTCTTTTTTCTCTTACCTCTAAAACTCTTTATTTGCAAGAGGAAGAGCTTGCAAATATCTCCATTCGGCAACTGTCAATTTCCCTAGGTGCCAACTTTTGAAATGTGGTGTGATTTGATCTGGGAGAATGGCTCAGTAAGAAAACAACTAAACTAGAAGAATGCAGACTCAGAAAAAATAACACAAATCATGAAAGAAGCATATATCACTGTGTTTTAAATGTGTTGGCTGCAGTTCTAAAAATTAACCCCAACCTGATTCTTAGAACCAAAGCCTGAGCTCTCACTGTGCTACTCAGCTATTTCCACCCCCCATTTCTCTCTTACTGTGTCCACTCTCCCATCTTCTTTGATGGCAAAAAGGTACTTTAAAAAGGAGGTTTTCTTTCAAGATTTGTTAGATTTATTTGCTCACCTTTTCCCTTTCTTGGGGGAAGGGAGTGCTTCCTGGTTGCCTGCTGATATATCCTGCAACTCTGCCAAATATATCACAGCGTGCATCCAGTGGCTCTCTAAGTCTTAAATCAAAATGTAGCTGCTGGAGCTTTGCAGATCTGAACAGCAGTGCATCAGGTTTTTCTTATCTCTTGTTCTGAGCATCTTACATATACAGTTTGAACAGTTCAGATATTCAAACCAACAATCTAAGCATTTCTAGTGCTTTAAGGAGCTGTCAGGTGTTTCTATATCAAACTCCCAGGTGTATTTACATCAGAAGAAAATAGTTTTGTGTTAATATCATATATTCCAGACACAAGATACTTTCAACCGCTGTAGTCTGGCTTTTAGTAGTACTGTTCACTTTTTATGTGTCAGGTTTTGTTGAGATACTTAGGCACAAACTAGTTTACATTTGGCAAATGTTCCTTTGTGCAACATCCCTGCATGTTTTCCTTCAACTTTGATTTGATTTTAGTAGCACAGTTGTTTCAGTAAATTTGAATTCTGTGCGGGTTATTCCTATTATACTGTGGCCACACATCCTATTTTATGGAAAATGTCCTCTGTTTGAAAATGTGTTCTGTTGAGGGCTGGTCTGTATGATTAGCTTCTCCCAGTAAGATTACAGCCCACTGACCATTTCTGAAGGCAGGAAAGCATGATGTCATTCTATATCTATACCTAACCCAAAGGCAAACTCCACCTGTCTTTTTCTGCTATGTGTCAAAAGTTGTGGTTTCTGACTTTTGCCAGCTCAAGTGGTACTGTCTGGTTCACCTGCTAAGGTTCATTTCATTGTAGACAAGCACCATCATTCCAACTGGCTATTGTATACTTTGGAAAGAATACCCCTTCCCTTCTAGCCAGTGGTCACAGCCCCCACAGCCATTTTTTTAAACAGGTTCACCAGTTGAACAGTAAAACAGACTTTTTTACAAGTTTGTTGATGGAACAGTGAAATGACAGACTGTTTTACAAATTTGTTGATGGAGCAATGAAATGATACACTTTTTTTTTACAAGTCCATTGATGGACCAGTGAAATGAGGGACCTACTGACAAGAGTTCTATCACATTCGCTTTTTAGCCCAAGTGTGAGGGAAAATGGTAAAACCAGTAATTTCTATTCTGTTCACAGGAGTCAGGAAAGGTAAAGGTAAAGAAACAGGGGAATCCACCCATCTGGTCAATGTGCCCTGGAGAGGACATCAGGCCATCATCATGGCCAAAGTGGAGGAAGGGATTGAAATCTGGAAAAGAGTTTCTAAACTGGCTTCATTTCTAGCCAGTTTACACATGGCAGACAAACAGCTGAAGGCTGTAGTGCAAAAATAACTCTGACTTAAAGATTGAAAAAAAGAGAGAAGAGAGAGAGCAGGGGTCTCCAAGTTACTCAGCAACACTCAGTGCCTGGACAGCTGACTGAGCAGATACACAGATTACTGAGTCTCAGTCACACACTATGATAAAATACGTTTTTATTTCTAAATTTGCATCTAGGCATAGGGATTAGCATGTACATTTTAATGAAATATTAAGCTATGATGATGGTCCACAAAAATCTAGAGGGCAGCATCTAGAATTAGTTTTCTGTATCCCTTTGTTCCATGTGGTGATCTTTTTTTTGCAGCCAAGAATTATTAGTCTGAAATATCTTATTTATTTATTTCTCAAATTTCTATCACCGCCTATCTCCCCTAAAAAGGGGGACTCTGGATGGTTTACAATAAAATCAGCAATTAAAACCATAAAAATATAGATTACAATATAAACAGCTAATAAATAAGAATAAAATAAATACAAAATCCAAGGAGCGAGGATCTCATTCATGGGGAGGGATCTATGCTGCCAGCCACCCTCAGGAAGAACTATTGCTCCTCCTACCCCAGGTGAGGCCGCAGAACCAGGTCTTCAAATTCTTCTGGAAGGCCAGGAGTGAACGGGCCTGCCTCACCTCCAGGGGCAGAATGTTCCAGAGGGCGGGTGCCACTGCAGAGAAGGCCCACCTCCAGGACCCTGCCAAGTGGAATTCCCCTACTGGCGGGGTCCGTAGCATGCCCTCTCTGCATGACCGGGTGGGACGGGTCGATGTTATGGGGATGAGATGGTCCCTCAGGTAACCTGGCCCCCTGCCATGTTTTTTTTTTTAATGAATGAATGAATTCCCTTTTTTTGTTTAGCAATGCATAAAAGGTCTTCCTAGTTCCTATACATAGGCTCAAAAGAGAAGCCCAACTATTTGGAAATTCTTCAAAGGGTATACAATAAATGTTAAAAAGTTACAAAACAAGATTTGGTCCTGACACTGACCTCCTTGAATTGATAACTTCTAACAGAGCTTGGACTCTCATACTTTGGGCACATTGTCAGGAAAGACTGATCACTTGAAAAGGACATCATGTTTGGTAAAGTCGAAGGCCAGTGGAAAAGAGAAAGACCTTCATTGTGATGGATTGATACAATTACTGCAACAGTGGATGCAAACATTGGAACAGTCAGGCATATGGTGCAAGACCAAACAGCATTTTGTTCTGTTATACGTAGGGTCGCCATGAGTCGTAAACAACTTGACGGCAACTAACAACAACAACAACAGAGCTTAGTCATTGTGGTTACCAAGCATAGTTTATTTTGTGGAAATTTAGGATCCTTCCACATACAGCTTTTGCATCATTCCTAGATCTGTCTGTGTATATGAGATCATTCCACTGTCAACTTGGCTGACAGAGACGATTAACTTCTGACTTCAGAATAAAGAGGCAACCATATTATCTCAGCAGTCACTTACTTCAAGGCTGATTGATGAACTTTATCAATTCCACAGAGAATAAGAAAAACATAACTACATATCCGAATTTTTAAAAATGCTGTATTGTATAGTTAAATGGTTTCCTGTATACCCACCCAAGAAGTGATTGAAACAGTTGCTTAATTTGCTGGTAGGTGAATATAAACTAATATGTTCAGTAACAAGATTGGAGATGAAATGGTCCATCCTGGGTATAAGAAATGCTGTGTTGCATGAATCCAGGGTTCATTTTGTCTCCAGCAATTGCTAGTCATATTAGACAGTTGTCCATTGGGAATTTGGAAGAAATGAACCTGCTATCATTTGGTAATAAGGTGGTCTAAAAATATAAATATGATAAGGGATTTGGGTATCCCATCACTGTCTGTCTTTCCAACAGGGCTTGGAAGCTATATCATAAAACTTTGCAATGGACTTGAATGTTATAATCCTTCCTAATAGTTACATGACAATATTGATGCAATAAAATTTTCTGATATTTAACTTTAAACTGTGGATATTTTTCAGTGATTCTGACTGACCAGTTTGGTATGCATGCTCATCAATAACAAATATTTGCTAATAGAATTAACTGTCTTTTCCTGGACTTGTTTGCAGCAGTCTGTAAGTATATAAATCTATATCCAGCAATGGGAACTAAGTGCAATGGAATATAGCAGGATTTGTCCTTGGGAGCTTAAACCTTCCCTTTAATCTAACTAGACCAGATTTTAAAATTCAGAATTACTGGTTTTAATCTACCTATTTAAGCGTCAGAAGCTATTAGCACTTAATTAAAAATTCATAGTGGGATTTGTCAGTCATATAAAGAACTATATCTAGTAACAGTATAATATTTTAATACCACAAATGAAGTGAATTTAGAAGGTAGTAGCTATCTGAGGAATGAAGTGATTTGTGAATATAAAAGCTAACACAATGAAAAATAAAGATAGTAAAAATTAAAAATAGAGTGTAACCAGTGGATTGATAAAGTTTTTAATTCTGTATCTATAACAATATGCAAATAGTTACAATGGATATATTCTACCAGAATATGTAATATATAATATAATTCCAAGTGTATATCCATAAATTGCCTTAAAGGACAATTTTACAATTGAAATTGAGAAGTTTACACTTGAAAATAAACTGAAGAACTGCTATTTTCCCACCCCTTTCCTTGAAAGATTCAAGTGGCAATGCAATTTGTTCACATATAAGCTTATATCTACCAGGGACAGTGTGCTAACAGAAAGCCATGGATTCTTCTCTCTAGTTCATTGAGCCTTCCCAAATGTTCTCTGAAGAGCTGAAAAATTCTCAAAAATAGATTAAGGCTATATTCAAAGAAGTGAAGGAGAAAGAGAGTGAGGGGAAATCCTGTTGTGCAAGCAAAACTCTACCATCCTGATTTTGGATGTAGCCTCTTGATTGTATAGTTTTAGAGTAAGAGGATCAGTATTTACATATCAAGAAGTGAACTACTTATTTACATATTGAGAAGTGAACAACTTTGATACTTGGGGTTGGTCCTTCTCTGGAGCATCCAAAGCTTCATCTTCTTTTCAACAGAAGAATTTATTTTGAAGATAGATTGACTCTCATTCCTACATTGTTATGGTCAATTTCTGTTAGAATCTTTTGAAATTCTCATTAAAAATATGTATTTTCAAAAGGCAGTGGTACCATGATATTCTGAAGACATTGTTTAATCTAATTATGCAAGTTCATTATATTACGTATTCACATTTTTACCCTGTGTAGTCATGGAGTTCTGGATATTAGTTGTTTGGTTAAAATAAATTATCCCCATGGCTATGCTACAGATAGGCTATATGGTGTTCTCAGGCATGTGTGTGTGTGTGTGTGTCTGGGTCCTATGTAGGACACACAGGGCTTCTTCAGAAATTAAAGATCATAATAGTAAGTATTCTAGATTATCTTCAGAAAAAAATAAGGAAGGAAAGAATTCATTGTTTTTCTAATTCTAAAATTCAGTGACTTGAATTTCTTTGTTGAAGGAATTAACTGATATCAAGTGATATATGGAACAAATGTCTCAAAACAACCAAAAATTAAAAGATTACTAACAAATATTAAATAAATGATATCTGCCTGGTTTAAAAAAATTTATAGGACTGCACAGTGCCTCTTCAATAATCCTGGACATTCTGTCATCCTAGACCTTGGAATTATCATTAAGTAAAAAAGTAACCAATTTGCTTCCCTTTCTTAGTAAATAAAACTTATTTTTCAGATGATGAATCCTCTTAAGTTTCTGGTTTGACATTTAAGTTTTGGAGCCAAATGACTGAGTGGAAGCTAATAGAACCTGCCTTAATGACAGATTGTATGTTAACTTCCTAGCCCCTCTCCCTCTGTCACTGTCAGCCTTTGCTATTTTTTTTTTTTTTTTGCTGTGCTGAAGGTTTGTATATTTGTCAGAAATATCTTATATTAAGGAGTCTTGAGAATAGATGAGAACTTTCAAGTCAGTCTTCTAAAAAATTAAAGCCATTTACATGTTTTTTTATAGGATATTTCATTCTTTCCCATTGGCTCAAGCACTTGGATCAAGGACTCCCATGTTTTCTTTGAAAGCTGACTGTTAAATTGCTACTCATGTTTGATTATTCCATCTCCCCGCCCTCTGATATCTCTTAATTTCTATCATGTCAATTACATAGGTTAATAACCATGGTAAATTGGCTGTCCTCAACTTTCTGAGCCTGGACAGATTTAAAATATTGAGAGCTTATTTGGATCTCTTACAATATGGCTGCCAGAAAAGCTTGCTCATTCACAAAATCAATGGCACTGAAGATGTGGCCAGTCACAAAGACAGGCCAGACAGCAAACTAGTAAGAATGCTTTTTGCCTCTCCATCAGTTCCCCAGAATGCTCCCTTCTACTCTCCAGTTTTTCTTTTTATTATTTTTGTGCCAATAGGCAGATTTCTAAATCATTTTTTCTAAGGAGGCTACCATAGACTATGTTTTGCACAGAGGTAGGTTTGAAAATTACCCTCCTCCTCTATAGTTTTTCTTATTATCAATTATTTTAAAAATCAGGCAGGAAGCCTAATGGGTGCCAAGAAAAGTGTCTACAAGCACAGTCATACTCCTGAGCATCACCCACAAGACTCTGTTTGCAAGCAAATGGATGCCAGTTGGATCTAGTTTCTGTTTATACTATTAGCAATGTTTCCAGGCAAATGGGTGTGTAGGTACAGTGATATGCAAATACACCCTTTCTAGTTGTGAAAGGGAAGGAAACAAGAAAATGATTAGGAAGAGGGATGGTGAGTGTTTTGAATGAGGATTTAGTGTACAATTCACGGAAATTTATTAGGGAAGGAGTCCAGGCATCATCACTCTACATTTGTAATTTTCCCATATTTTTCCACAGCTTCATCTATCTTTTTTCTTACCACAGAAAACCCATCAGGGAGGGGAAAAGGGAATAACTATATTTTGACTAGTAATAGGGAAAGCCATCCACCTGAAGCACTCAAGTATTCTCTCTGGGCCCATTTCCCCCCTTTTTAAAATGAAGTCTTTCCCAATTAACATAAAATTATCTAGTTGATTTATACAAGAAAACCAGGTTAAAACAATAGAAAGTCAACATTAAAGGCGACATTTATATCCAGCAGAAAAGGATATAAACAACAGAAAAATGCAATGTATACTCTTGTGATGTCTCTTATGCAATGTGGATGGTTTGAAGAATTCCTTAGAACTGAAGTATTAAGATACAAAACAAATTAAATTATATTGTTTTATCTTAAATTATATTTTCATATAAACGATTGTTTATATTGTTTCAGCAATATCTATATACTACATTTTGTTGTTTTAGAGTGGCAAGTAGTTCTAGTTCAATAGTTTAAAACACGAACATATGAAACCTAATGCTTTAGATGACTATCCTTAAGAAACCTGCCTCAGATGAAAATACCTATTTAAGAGTCTCATTCAGGCATTCATTTAAACAGAAATGAATGCAGAAAGGAAAGATTGCTCTCAAGCCCACAAGCCATATCTCTGACCTTCATGCTTTCAAGTATCTCATTTGCACAGAGTTCATGTCTCTGTTGCCAAATGGAAATGAATATCTCACACTAAAAGCATTCAGCTGCATATTCATAGGATGCTGAAATATTTACAAACTAAGAGTGGGGCCAGTGGGTGTGGTATCAGGCCATATCTCCACCACCACTGCCACCTAAGAACAAGATGTTATTTGTTGTTCAAACAAAATGATATGCAACCCAATCCCAAAGGCTCTGAGCTGTGTGTGTGTGTGTGTGAATGTGTGTGCACATGCCCGCACATAGCCACAAACACAGAGATTAAAGTCAGCAGCACAGACAACTTAACATTCCAAAAGGTCTGTCCTAAGTGGGAACAAATGAGCTAGCCTCGAGTCCAACAGCAATTTATTCTCTAATATAGGCCTCACCACAGTAAAATAATAATAATAATAATAATTGTCAGTGTCCAATGTATTCAGGAAGGGATCTGCAAAAGGCACCCTATCAAAGATCTAAAAGGGCAAGACAGAGTGAGAGAATTTGGGCTTAAGCCATGTAGGTGATACATCTCTTGATTACTTCCATGGTTGAAACAACAACAATGGGAAGGAGTGTCAGAGCCAGACTGCAGCCAAGGAGAGCGGCGTTTGGGACTGGTTTCGAGATCTTCTAGAAAGAAGGCACCCACCCCAACCTAGGTGGCAATAATGATCACCTTGAGGGGCCTGAATAGGCTGCCAAATTGGAGAGTTTATGACCTGACTGTTCGGATAGGTCAGCCACGGAGGTGCTTGAGAGGTGGCCCATCAAAATAAAACAAGGATGGGGAATTCAGGTTGCTGGCGGAGGAGGGGGGGCTCGGGAACACACTCACTAGTGTGGCCTAGTGTTGCAGGGCTTTGCGTGGTTCAATGTGGATTCCTGGGGACCTCCGGTGGCACCATGGTCCTCGATGTGTCTGCTGGTGTTATTATGCTATTCCCTGTGCGTATTTGTGTGTGTTTTTTTCCCTATATTTTGTTTGGGACAGCCCCTCAGGAAAGAGCTGAGGAAGTAAGGGCAGCCTTACCTGTGGCAAAAATGTGGGCTGGGGGAGGTGGGGAGGTGCCCAAGGCCAGTGGAAGAGGTTCTATTTACATATTCACCTCCACATTAAATGGGAGGCCTAGAATGTGTTGGAGTTGTTGGGAATTGGGATGTGTTGTGTGGGGTATGGGTAATGGTTGGTTTGAAGGATGACTGAATTGTTAGACAGATTACTGATTCCATGTTCAGGTTGAAGGAGGGATGACTGGGTTATACTGTAGGAATTGGGATGATAGTAGTGTTTATATTGGATGAACGTGTGTGTGTGTGTGTGTGTAAAGAAGGCAGTTGCTATATCTGAGTGGTGTTAGGCCAGAAGTGATATGACAGAAAGTATTGGGTTGGCCATTCCAAGGGAAGGGTGGTCTCCAATTTTGTTGAGCCTCCTTTTCCAACCTGCTAAAAGCCTTACCCTGAGGATCTGGTAATTGGATTGTCAGAGCATATGGCCCCAAGTTATTGCTGGTAAATACCAGATCTGACTGTAAGAAAGCTGTGTCCATTCACACTCTGGTGATGGACAAATAGACATGTATTACCAAACCTGACTGGACAAGGACAGAGATATTGCTCCTTTGGAAATCTGTCAAGCTGGTTTTCAGGTCCTATATCAGTCTCAATGCCATGGACAGGGAGGTGGGATGGCATTGATTTATTGTGAGATCTTGTCTGTGACCAGGGTCACTGTTTCCAAGGGGTGGAATATGACTGCTTTCATGTTAGGTTGGGCCATAGGGACAAGCTAGGGTACTTTTGGTGTACCAGCAGACCTGCTACCCACCTGGATCCCTCCCTGGGTTCTTGGATCTGGTCACCAGGCTGATGGTTGAGTCTCCCCACCACCCCTCCCCAAAGACTTCAACCTCCATATGGAGGGGTCTGGGAGAGCCCAGGATTCATGGTCTCCAAGGCAACCAAGTTCTTGTCCCAGGTCATACTGGACCTGACACACATAGGTGGCCATGTATGAAACCTCATTTTCACTTCAGAGCAATTATCTTATGATCTAGATATAGAGGATATTACCATTACCCTTTTGTCCTGGTCAGATCATTTCCTGGTTCATCTGCAATTGTTGGTTGCCTGTAGTTTTAGAATAGTGATAGCAATATGTGATTCCCCAGAGGTTGCTAAACTCCAATCTCCATCAACCCTGGCCAGCATAACCAAAGCTAAGGGATAATAGAAGTTGCAGTTACATATGCTGAAGGGGCACACTTTTTTTTTTTAAGGAACATGTCGATCCTTAATGGACTTGAGAAGTGGGACTATTTTTCAATGCTCATATAGAAAGTCCTTTCTTTTCACTAAGAGGACACTGTTATGTCTTGAGAACAGGGAAGGTTCAAGTGGCAGGCTTGAACTGCAGCATTTCTCATAAATCAATCTCATTTGCACTGTGAATATAATGAAATAATCTGGCATCATTCATTGAGATGAGCCAGCAAACCTAGTTTGAAACAGAATTGAACTGAAAAGAAATCCAATCAATTTACATTTGAAAAACAAATCCATCCCATCCTTACTGAACAAAAGAATACAGCTTCAACAACAATTAGTTCTACTTATAGCTTATCTGAATAACTCCAGTGCTGGCACAAGCTATTGATCAGAACAAAGAGCTATTCCAGTCTAAACAATTGGCCTTAAACAGTCAGAAATAAAGCAATTGGTTTTGGTAGGGATTGTTTTGTTCTTTTCTGTTTTAGTTTGTTTGCTTTAAACTAATCAATCACTGATTTTTCCATATAGAGATAAATTTTTGAGGGTATTCATTTCAAAACTGGTGGTGTTTCTAGCACTTTCACAGGAATTACTATTGTTCTCTGGAGGATACTGCTTAAAGTAATATGCTACACCAACCATCTGTGATCACAGATGCTTTGACCTACAATTTAAAGGGGCATTGTCAACCTTACTGTGCAAAATATAGATTAGATGTCCCCTGAAGACTTTTCTAAGTTAAAAGTCCAGGCTGCTGAAAGCTGGCTTCATGCCATGATAAGGTAGCCTTTTCCATTGGCTTCTAGATTTATTAGTGGTTTTAAAGAACATTGTGGCAGTACATTTCTTCCATCTGGGAAAGACACAGGTAAAGACTTCATTGTACACCTTTCTGGTTTAGACAGACCATCCTTCAGCACTACAATGGCAATTGAAGAGCAATTGCTCTCTGATAAAATAAACAAGAGGATAGGAATAGAGGCAAAACCCAGATTACAACTTGGTATGTTTTATGATTTTCCACCATGAGTATGTATTGATTTGGCTGTATAGAATAATATAATAATATATGTTTCTGCTGCTTGGAGATTCCAGTCAAAAGCAGAATACAAATAAAATCAATGGTTCAATGATCAGTTATTGACGGCAGCTTGTCATCACTTTTTTTAAGGATGCTTAAAACAAAAAGAAGCAGCAAAAATCCCTCAAAGGATCTTTCTAAAGTGGGAAAATGGACATTGAATTGGCAAATGTCATTCACTAAATATAAAAATAACCATAAAAGGATGCCCATCATGACACTATACCAAAAGACATATATGCATGTAGTTAATAAACAAACAAACAAAATTTTTATCCTAACATCACCTATAGAAACTGATACCATCTGACCTAGTAGTGGCAAAGACTGAACAAGAAGGGGGTTGTAAAGTTGTACTGAATAGCTGAATGTGTGCAGCTGCTGAGAAAAAGGCAGAACTGATACTCAGGATTATTAGGGAAAGGACTGAAAATAAACTTACTGGTATCCAATGCCATTTATAAGATAACTGTGGTGTATGATCTCATTGTATACAGTTCCAGGCATTTCAGAAAATATGAATGCAGAGAAGGGAAGCCTTGGGAGGAGAAGCTAACTCAACATCCCACAATGTCCCTGAAATTTTAGCTCAGTTTTATTATTAGAAGCAGCAGAAACACTTAGTGCATCGCAGTTTGACAGAGGATGCCTCCTAGATAGTTGACTATGGTTTTTCCTGGATCCTCCCCTTTTCTGCAGCTGCCTTAATGGAATTTGCATGTTTGGAAATCAAATGGGTATAAAATCATGTCAAAGCTGTTAAAGCAAAGACTACAGCAACAGAAAGAAGAGCATACCTCTGTGATGGAGAAATTAATGTTAGGCTAATAGAGGACCTTAAACAGTGCAATGCCTTTGGCAAAGTGCTTTAAAATTGCAAAATGAGTAGGCTGACCATATATCCCATTTTGAATGGGACAGTCCCGTTTTTTAACATTTCCAGAACATCCCGTCGTTTTAATATAAATGTCCATTTTGTCCCATTTTCTTAAAAACCTTACTTAAAAATTTGAAAGTTCCCATGAACCTGTCAGAATGCAGTCTGACTTTGAGTGGAAGGAGGGGGAGCTCAGCAGAAATGGTGGGAAAAAAGCCGTAGAGCTCAATCCGGTGGGAAGCCTAAAAAGAAAAAAACAGGATCAGCTGATAGGCGGTGATCAGAGGGTGAGCCGATTGAAATGGCGGGAAGAAAAGAATGTAAAAGCACAGCCAGAGGAGGAATGGTTTGTCAGGGACAACCGTTCACTAGACTCTCCAGCCCAGCCTTGCCTCTTGCAAACAAAGAAATCCAAAGATTCCCAGCCCAAGAAAACCGGAGAAGTTTCTGCCTGCCAATCCAGCCTGTCGCCCAGCCCTGCCCCCTTTTGCCTACCCAATGTCCCATTTTTAACCCCATCCTGTTTTGCCATCCCAATGTCCCATATTTGTCTCAAGGAAATATGGTCAGCCTAAAAATGAGTGCTCTCAGACAGAAATATGCAGCTGTTAACGCATCTAACTCTAATCTTGATTTATTATTATAATATAGCAGTATATTTCCTTTTTCAGAAATATTTACATAAGGCAGCATAGCATGTTACCCCTTTATTTCCAAATATGACTTATGTCAAATCATCCCAAAGAAGGCTCAAATGCAGTTGAATGGAGATCTTCAACATCAATATAGAATGAGGAGGCCAAGATCCAAGGTAAATTGGATCATTATAATTCTTTATATAAAATATATGTAACCCTGTAAGAATGGGATGATAGCAGTACTGTACATCTTGAAATCCCAAGCAAGGCTGGAAGCCAGCCAACAGCTGAGATCAGGGCAGCCTAAAATTTTGCACAAGTATTCAGCAGGAAAAAAGCTCATCCAGTTCTAGTTGCAGCAACAGCTTGAGTTTCATCAATAATCTTTGGATGAAACCTTGAAGGATTGGCTCCCGTTCTAAACTTCTGAAGCCTATTCACATCAGTTGGCTCTACTGAGCCTGATAACATGGAGAAGCCTTGCAGGTTGTTAAGTAAAGATATCATTAAAAGACCTGCAAAATACAAAAAAGAGCCACAGAGAAGGAACCGTCAAATTCATCTTTGCAAGACTGAAACAGAACGTTACCCTGGCTTAATGTTTATGGAAAGCAGTAAGGCTCCCAAACTTTTTAAAAGTTGTATCCAAAGACCCAAAAGTATTTCAGTGAGAATAATGGTAAGAGAATGTTTATGCTAGAGTGAATCTGCTTTATTTGCAGCATGTTCTCTTACCCTATCTCAACTACATGGATAGAATGATGTGCATTTAACTAAAGATGAAAATGTATGAATCTTAGAGAATTAAACTGATTTTGTTGCTGGTAGGAAGGCATTATTCTGAATGTGCAGTCAGCCTTTGAGGAGCAACAGCATTTGTTAACTATCTGAAAAAAAATTAAAGAAAAAATTATTGCAATTGCTCCATTTGAATCCAAGAGTATATTGGTGTCTTGCTCATAACTAGAATAATAGGAGTACACCTCTCAGACTGTTTCAATCTGCTGTTGTGGAGATACTTTGACTTTGTGGGTCACCAAATACTGAATCTGAAGACCTTATGTATGTGTTAATTCTACATTATTTTTCTTACGAGGCTCTTGCTGAAAGCTGTTTTGGCCATTGTGTATGTAATTTATCCATGACAGCCTCTTTCTGATTTATTCACACTACAATTATGACAATGATTGCCAAAGTTTGGAATTATAGATTTTTATAATGCCAACAATGAGAGAGTACATTCCAAGGAGATCTTCTTTTTCCTAAAATTCATATTGTGCTTCAAATGTAAAGTGAAATTATTACTACCATATTGATTTTGCATCTACTGTATGTAGTCTGAACTCATCACATTAGATGCTCAAGGACAGCAGCTGATTCTGAAACATAATCAGAAGTCTCTGGGTTTAACTCTTTAACTGCAATTATTTATACGATAGGAATGACATTTATAGACCAATACCTTCACCAACATGCAATTATTGGCCTGTGAATGCCTAAGCTGAAGAAAAAGTATCAGTAGACAATTCCCTTGACACCCACAGGTTCCCACAGGGAAGACTTAGAATATAGCCACACTGCACCCTTAAGATGCTTTTGTCCTGTGCTCATGCCATCTTGATTCTAACCCATTTTAAGAAGCACTAGAATGCTTTGGCAGCACCTTTCATGGTATTTTGTCTGGCCTGCAAGCTGACATATCCTCCCAATGCACAGTTCCCCTACTGCTGTGCCCTCCCAAATTTCTGCTCCAGGAAAGCAATTGCCAGTTATACATATATACCATTATATATGTATATGTATATATGTATTTATTCAAATTTAAATTAAATTTATATATACAAAAGTTAAAGCATCAAAATGCACATATATGCAGGCACACTACCAGCTTTAAACTAAAAAAACGATTCTCGAATTTTCTTAGTTTTTCCCAAATAAAGCCTGCTGCAATGCCTGTAAAAGCAAGTCTTTCTTACTAGCATAGTGTTATAACACTTTTTATAATATGCAGACTATCCCTGGTTTGAAACTCAAGAGAAATGTGCTATTTTTAATTTTTCTTTTTCTTTCCAGGATTGTCTACTTATTGTTGGGCTTTGTTTGTTTGATTTTAATAAGTCCATTTCATTATTTTTCCAGTACTTCAAGTAAATGGAAAAACGAAGAAACAGTGCCCTGCTGAATTTATTTATTTTTAAAAAAAAGCCTAGCAGAGAAGTAGGTGGCTCAGGGAGAGAAAAAATAGTTATTAAAAAGAGGCAGGGAAGTGTAAGGAGCAGGGACGTTGGGAAAAACTTACCATGTAATGCTGGAGTTTTTTTATCTTAATTCAAGTAAAACTGGTAATAGTTAAACGTATAGCTTAACTCAGACCAAATGTAAGTATGATTCCATGGTGGGCAAAACCAGTGAGAAAAGGATGGGAATTCTAAAAAAAAGAGATACAGGTAGCCCTCACTTAACAACCATTCATTTAGTGATGGTTTGGACTTACAACGGTGCTGGAAAAAATGACTTATGACCGTGCCTCACACTTACGATCATCACAGCATCCCCATGGTCACATGATCATGATTCGGGCACTTGGCAGCAGTTCAGATTTATGTGTGTCACAGCGTCCTGTGATCACATGATCACCATTTTTTACTTTCCCGGACAGCTTCTGGAAAGCAAAATCAATGGGGAATTGCATAATTTGCTAAATGACCATGTGGTTCGCTTAATGGCCACTGCAAAAAAGGTCATAACATCAGGTTGTATTCGTTTAATGACTGCTTTGCTTAGCCACTGAGATTCTGGTCCCAATTGTGGTTGTCAAGCGAGGACTACCTGTACTAAAAATATAATTCCAAAAAGGAAAAAAAAAATCAAGGGTAGCAGAAGTCAATGTGGTTGTGCAATAAGCTTAGTGAAGGTTGGAAAGCAGCACCAAAAACCACAAAAAGGAGATGGAAAAAAAGATAGGTCACTAAGAATTCATTCGGGTAACCTAGAACTATAAAGATGGTGTTGGGCATTCTAAAGCTCAGAATGAGCTGAAGTTGGCAAAGAATGATAAGAACACAAACAAGAATTCTTCAGATATGTTCTGAAAGGAAGGAATGAGTAAAGAACCAGTATACCAATTGCTCAGTGGAAGCACAATTTCATCTGGGAATAATAAAATAAAATAATAAAATAAAATAATAAAATAAAATAAAATAAAAAGGCTACTAATTTTGGTTCAGTCTAACCTCCAAGCACAGGGTATGAGTTCTACCAGTAGCTCTAAAGTACAGAATGACTAAGCAAGATTGAAACTTATGGTTGATAGAAATGCGGTAAGGAATATACACAATATTTACTTTGAATGAGTTTATATCTCCACATCCAGATAAATGCATTTTAGGATATTGAAGGAATTTGCTGATGGTTTGCCCAAAAGTTTATACATTTTGTTTATTTTGTGTTGGTTAGAGCCATTCCCAGTTTTTGGCAGCATGCTATAAGAAGGATTCAGACAAACTGGAACAGTTTTGAGAAGGGCAATTCAGACAATCAGGTGAAATTCCAATTATATTAACTATGCTTACATAAATGTAATTTTAGAATGTGGATGAAATGTATTATGTTAGAATATTTATTATAGAGGTGGAATGGATTGGTGCAGATGACAATGTTCAGTAACCTTTAAAGAGAATGCTACAGTATGTTAATAAAAGTAATGACTTGTGTTGCTGTGAAAGATTACTTCAGTTTTCTGCTAACAATAATTAGCATTTTTGAGTAATTAAACATATCTGCTGTGATTATTCCCCACCCCCACCCCTGCCAACTTCGGAAGAAAAATGTCAAAGCTTTTGGGCATATCCAACAGTGTGACTAATGTAGCTTCTTGGACCCTTTGTCTCTTTTCTTTCATGGATCCATTTAGTTGCACAGTATTATGTTTGTTTGTGTAATCACTTTGCAGTGGACTTCATGTGGGTGAACAAATGGAAGCTTAATGTAGGTAGCATGGAGATATTTTGTTAGGAGCATTCTTCTGACTTGAATATGGAAAGTGCACTCTGTGCTAACAGTCAGCCTTTTGTTCTGGTAAAATTCCTAGATATGTTACAGGAACTAGAAAGTCAAAGGACAGCAGTGGTTTTTTGTAGGTATGCTTTGGTTGAGCCACAGCTATCAATGGCCTTCCTCTGTCCTATATGATACATGATTGAAACCACCATCTGATGATGAAATAAGTGGTATGCAATGTGCCCCTATTTTGTATCTGGTGGCATGCAGTCCTGTCTTCTGTGCATTCTTGACACTGGTAGATATAATGGTTTCTCCTCTGCCATCCCCAGATCTCCGGCACTCTACATGCTGTAACCAATAGGACACAGATTTCCTAACGACTGGGAACCAATTGCTCATCTATCACAGCCTTTTCTAGAGAAGAAAGATCTTGCTAGAATCAATCATGTCTTAATACCCATAGAGGTATTATTATGCCCAAAATACTAACCACGTCCCCAATATCCCTATCTGCATCAGCCCTGCTTTCCCTATTAGCACACTAGTTGGATTGAAAGACAGGATCTGAAGCAAGCAGACATGAAGGGAACTTGCTTTCAGGTCTTACTATTCAAACAATAATGTTGGTAACAAGAAGCATAGGACTAGGAATATTGGAAACAGGCTATTGTATCTCTAAGATCTCTGCCTATGTGGATCCTATGGGACTGATTTCTAATATTTGCAAAGACTTAAATTATAACTTTTCATTAGTTAGAACTGTAGGAATACAAGATGGCCATGCTTTGAATTAACAAGTAAGCAAAGCATCCTTGCTTCACTTCATTCCCCCAGAAGTGGGGAGCATGTTGTTTTGAAACATGTATTTTTATTTATGTATGCCACTGCAATTGTATGACTATTAGTGATGCACAAAAACAAAAAATGTCTATGCTAAATACAATAACAAAACCAGTAAAAAAAATTAAACCACAAGAAATAGAGCAATATGTAACTTCCCATTCCATTATCTAACTAGTTATGAAATGTCTCCAGAAAGAAAGGCTTTATTTTGTTTCTGGAAGGTCAACAGGATTTGGGAAAGGCTTACTACCAGTAGAAGGATGTTCTGCAACATGGCAGATAGAAAATACCTCCTCCTGGCATCAGCACTCCTGATTTCACAATAGTGGGAGATTATAAGTAATTTCTTCCACTATGTTTGTACTGGGTGGGCCAATTCTAGGCGAAGGAAATGGCCTGAAGGTACCTCAGCATTAAGCCATATAGAGCTTTTATGTGCTAAAACCAGCACTTGAAATTCACCTGGAAAACTATTGGTGACCAAAGCAAGACTTGGAGCATAGATGAAATATTGTATGTACATGGTATCTCATGACAGCACAAAAGCAACTGCATTTTTATCTATTGCAGTTTCTGAACAGTCTTTAAAGGCAGCCCTATTGTAGTGGTCCAGCTGGGAGGCAATAAGAGCATGAGTTACTGTTGTGAGATCCCCTTCTTCCAGGTAGGGCTGTAATTAGGCAAAGGCCTTGGCCTCTACTTGCTCTTCCAGCAGTAACCACGAGTCCAGAAGGACCTCAAAATCATGGACCTACTCCCTCAAGGGGCAGCACCACCCCTATGTGATGCCAGAGCGAGCAGAAAGACTTCATGAATGAATAGCAACCAGGCCTTGCTTGGGTTCAGCTTCAGCCTATTTCTTTCCATCCAAACCCCAAGAGTCTTCAGACACAAGCGCAAGATTTCAACTGCACCACGAGAGTAGCCTGGAGTGGCAATACAGGTGAGTATCATCAGAATATTGATGATACTACACCTCAGACTGATGGATGATCTCTCCCTTAAGTATTATGTAGGTGTTAAAGAGCAAGGGGGAGACCTGGAACTGGAACCACCCACTGGAGAAGGATTGGAACCCTGAAGCACAGTAGCCCCAATTCTCAGTCCCCATAGATGGTTCAATAGATACCAAGGTCAATGGTATTGAAGGCCACAGAGTTATATAATAGAAGGGGCAAAGCCTCTGCATCTAGGTCCTGACAAAGGTAATAAACCATTGTTTCCATCCCATGCCCATACCTGAGTTCTGACTGAAAAGGTCCAGATTATCTACTTCCTCTAGGATGGTTTGTAATTGCCTCTCCGGTGTTGCCTCCTTTAAAAAGTAATATTGGAGACATGGTGGTAATTGCCCAAGAAGGCCTCTTTAAGAAGGGGAGAATTTCAAGGCTGCAGGGACAGCCTCTTCTCACAACAAGGCATTTGTCATCTCCTAGATCCAGATAGCCATGAGCTCTTCTAACCTCAGTAAGAGCCAGGAGTGACAGAGATTTAGCTGACAAATGAAGGAGACATCCTAGCGAGCAGCTTATCCACTTCATTGGAATCCATAGGCCAAAAGGTGTCCCAGATAACATGACAAGACATCACTCAGGATCCCATTAACATCCATCATAGGAATAACTAAATCCATTTAGCACCCAACAGTGATATATTTTATCTATCTATCTATCTATCTATCTATCTATCTATCTATCTATCTATCTATCTATCTATCTATCTATCTATCTATCTATCTATCTATCTTGTCCCCACCCATCTCCTCACATTGGGGGACTCTGGGCGGTTTACAACAATCAGTTAAAAACAACAACCATAAAATACACAGTATAAAAGTACAATAATAAATAATATAAATAAAGGAAAAATAAAGAATCCAGGTGGCAAAAGAATCTAAAACAGTCCAAGTGTGGGAGGAGTGGTCTATAGCAACCATCCCCATGTAGATCTATTCCCCTCTCCACCCCAAGCGAGGCAGCAGAACCAGGTCTTCAGACTCCTCCAAAAGGCCAGGAGCGATGGGGCCAATCTCACCTCTGGGGGCAGCATGTTGCACAGGGTGGGAGCTACTGCAGAGAAGGCCCACTTCCTGGACCCCGCCAGTGTAATGATTCTCAGTGTAATGGTATTCTCTTACAGACGGGGTCTGCAGCATGCCCTCTCTGCACGATCGGGTGGGACGGGTTGATGTAATGGGGAAGAGGCGGTCCCTCAGGTAACCTGGCCCCATGCCATGTAGGGCTTTAAACGTAATAACCAACACCTTGAATTGGACCCAGAAGCAAACTGGTACCCAATGCAGCTCGTGCAGCAGCGGTGTTACATGTGCCCTTCTGGGGGCACCAAAAACAGCTTGCACAGCTGCATTCTGGACCAGCTGGAGCTTCCGGATACTTTTCAAGGGTAGCCCCATGTAGAGCGCATTGCAATAGTCTATATGAGAGATAACAAGGGTATGAGTGACTGTTCGAAGGGCCTCCCGATCCAGGAAGGGGCATAACTGGTGCACAGCACGTAGCTGCACAAAGGCTCTCGTGGCCACAGCTGCTACCTGCTCTTTGAGCAGGAGCTGTGAGTCCAGGAGGACCTCCATGTTACGCACCGGGTCTGTCTGGGGCAGTGCAACCTCATCCAGAATCAGAGATGTTCATGTCCCGGATATGGAAGAACCATTAACCCACAGCCACCCGGTCTTACCAGGGTTCAGTTGAAGCCTGTTGTTCCCCATCTGGGCCCCCACAGCCCCCAGACACTCGGAGGGGGTGGTCACGGCATCACTTATTTCACCCGGGATGGAGATATACAATTGAGTATCATCAGCATACTGATGATACCTCATCCCATGGTGATGATGATCTCGCCCAGCGGTTTCATGTAGATGTTAAAAAGGAGAGGGGAGAGTACTGATCCCTGTGGCACCCCACAAAGAAGGGGCCATGGGACCAATCTCTCCTCCCCTATCAACACTGACTGGGATCGGCCCTGGAGGAAGGAGGTGAACCAGTGTAAAACTACGCCACCCACCCCCAACTCCCTGAGCCACCTGAAAAGGATACCATAGTCGATGGTATTGAAAGCCGCTGAGAGATCAAGGAGAGCGAGGATGGATGCACTGCCTCCATCCTGCTCCCACCAGAGATCATCCATAAGTGCAACCAATGCTGTTTCCATCCCATAACCGGGCCTGAAACCTGACTGAAAGGGGTCTAGATAATCTGTTTCCTCCAGAACCCTCTGGACCTGCAAAACCACCACTTTCTCAACCACTTTCTCCAAAAAGGGAAGGTGGGAGACTGAACGAAAATTGTCCAGAACAGTAGGGTCCAGAGATGGCTTCTTGAGGAGGGGGTGCACCAACGCCTCTTTAAAGGTAGCCGGAAACACCCCCTCTCCCAAGGATGTATTAACCATTGCATGGACCCAACCACATGTCACCTCCCAGGCTGCTTTTACTAGCCAGGAGGGGCACGGGTCTAGATGGCATGTCGTGGCATTTACTGTCTGTAGGATCCTGTCCACTTCCTCAGGTCCAACAGGATTAAACTGCTCCCAGATAACTGGGTAAGCCCGTTACCCTGGTATCTCTCCAGACCGAGCCTCACGTCCAACTTGGAGTGGATCCGAGTGATTTTGTCCTGCTCAGGACAATTTGCTCAGCAAATTCCTCTGCACATCCCTGTGGGTGGGTCACTGAGCCCACCTTCCCCAAAAGGGATTGAGTGATCTTAAACAGGGCTGTTGGGCGGCATTCTGCAGATGCAATAAGAGCAGAGAAGTATTGACGTTTCGCCGCTTTTATCGCCACAAGGTAGGCCTTAATAGCGGCTCTTACCTGTGTTTGGTCGAATTCAGTCTTTGTCTTCCTCCAGCAGTGCTCTATGCGTCTCTTAACCCTCTTCAGAACCCTCAACTCCTCCATAAACCATGGGGAGTGCCGGGTTCAATGGGACAAGAGAGGCCACACAGGGGTGATCCTGTCCAAGGCCCCGGCCACCTCCCTATTCCAGGCTGCAGCTAGGGCCTCCACTGGACCGTGCAGCAGATCACTGGGTATAACTCCCAGCTCCCTCTGAAACCCTACCGGGTCCATCAGTCGCTGGGGCGGACCAATTGAACAGGTCCTGTCTCCCTGCGGAGGGGGGTGGCATAAGAGAATCTCAGAGCCACCAGGGTGTGGTCTGACCATGACAAAGGGGACAGCTGTAACTCTCCCCTCAGATCACATTGCCACTGCTCCGACAAGAAAACCAAGTTCGGGGTGAGGCCACTGTCTCAAGTCAGGCCCTGAATTATCTGGGACAGGCCCATGGCTGCCATTGTAGCCATGAACTCCTGAGCCGCCTCCGAGGCACACCCCAGGGATGGCAGGTTGAAGTCCCCCAGTACCATGAGCCTGGGGAACTCCACCACCAGCCCCGAGATGGCCTGGAGCAGCTCAGGCAGGGAATTTGCCATGCAGCAGGGAGGCTGGTACAGCAGCAACACTCCCGGCTGTTCTCGGGAGCCCACCTTGAAGAACAGAGTCTCACAGCCAGCCACTTGTGGAGCAGGGTCCCTGAAGGCCACAAGAGACTCTTGGATGACAACAGCCACCCCTCCTCTCCTGCCTTGGGATCTCGGCTGGTGCCATACCATAAACCCAGCTGGGCACATTTCCGAAAGGAGCACCCCCCCTTCAGGGCCCAGCCAGGTCTTGGTAATACTTGCCAGGTCTGCCCACTCCTCAGTGATCAAGACACATATGAGGGGGGCTTTATTAACTGACCTGGCATTAAAAAGCAGCAGCCAGAAACCAGGGCCCCTATGGATCTGCTGACCAGGGCCTGGGTCTGAGCGCCGAGGGCTGGAACATGCCACGGGTAGCAAACACCGGGGGCATCTTCCCCGAAGATGGCCCGCCCTCCGGCTCCCGCCATAATGTCCCCTACCCGTCACCACCTCAATAATGTGCCCCGCCCTACAGCCCCCAGTGACTCCTGATCCATTAGCCCCCACTCCTGGACCTCGGGAGTCTCTGGCTCTAAGTAGGGCTCCCTCCTTCCATTCATACATCCTTACAGTCAATCTCCCATAGGGCGATGGTAGGCCCTCCGGCGCACCAGCTTCTGCTCTCGGCGTTTTACACTGTTATTTGCCAGCTATAGATTTCATCTGTTCCTTTATCATGACTATTATGAAGTTAATCAGAACCAGACTTAGAAATGATTAATGGCATTAAGCAATAGTTTTTAAAAATAAAGTGTTCTCAGCCACATTCATCCATCATACGATGCCATGAAGTCATCCACAATTAGCTTAAAGAAGTTTAGAGTTCTTCATTTGAGGTACCAAACCTGCCTTTATTACTGGGTGATGAATCTTTCTGTGTCTGCAGAACTTAATGGGATTCATAGGCTCCTTTCTTGCCTCCATAGCTGCAGATTAAGTTTCTTTTTAAATCCCTCTCTACCCCTCTCTCATGTTGCAAACATGGACCCTTGATTAGGTGCTGGAGTGCTGCCTGAGATGGCATTTTATGTAAAAGAATTTATGAAACATTAGCTGCCCAGTTTGGAAAGGAAAGGTAATTACTTTTCACAAAAGAGTTTTAATCAGCATCAACTATGAAATCAAATATTTATTATTCTGAACTACAGAAGCTACTCCCTTTTTCACAGGAGGGACAGTTTCTGCCTGTCTCTTACTTTGGTAATCAAATAGTCTAGTTTCAGGCTGTTTTCTTCTGACCTTGTGAGAACTAGCTCCTACAACTGTTCTCCTACTGCAGCAAAAAATGACTCCACCATGATCTTCTCTTTCCTTCCACCTTTCTCAGCATTATAAACTTCTCAAGAGAACTGGGTCTTCGCATAATGTGTCACAAGTATGGTAATTTGAACTTAGTCATTTGTGCCTCGAGTGAGAACTCTGGGTTGATTTGTTCAATGATGCATTTGTTTGTTTTCTTGGCTGTCCATGGTATTCTCAGGAGTCTTCTCTGACATCAAAGTTTAAAAGTTTCAATGCTTGTTTTTGACTGCCAAGTCACTGCTCTCTCATCAGCTGCTGATACTCATCTTTTACACTAAACCATCCTGATCACAGCTTCTGATCCAGCTCAGATAGAGGACCAACCTAACAGCTTAGATCAGGGTACTGTAAGTGCGTGTTTTGTTTCCATCAGGCTACATTTAAATCATTTTACTTCCTCAGCAAAGAAACCAAGTTGGCAAATTCCCTCATTATGGGCTTAATTTTAAGGGATAAGAAATGTTGTGTATGGTATTGATTAGGAAAAATGCTCCAAATACTTTTTTATGCTATTTTCCTACTTCATCAGTTCTTGTAGTTGCAACAGAGAAGTTGTATGATTGCAAGAGGGATATAATTTACACTGTTTTAAATTGCAGGAATTTAATATGGAATTATGCAGCAATCCATAAGCAATTGTCATGATTGCCGTTGCGATGTTTGTGACATCGTAATGGCTCGCATGACAAAGCGCGGATGTGTGTCAGTGGCTGGAGAGGTGCGGGCGATAAACCGGACAAAGAAGGTAATGGGGTTGGGAGATCTACTGAACAAACAAGGTCTCATCGCCCCGGTAATTGGCCATTGACGCCCCTGATAAAGAAAGGATCAGGGCGAGGTCCGGAAAGGTGCGTCCGGGCTTTCGAGGAATATCGAGGTCTAATCACCCGGTAATGGACCATTACCTCGCAGGAAGATAAACAGGGCGATGCCCGGGGTGAATGGGGCTGGACGACCTCTCACCTATCAAGTCTTGATGGCCTGTCACTCCGTGGAACTCGTGGGGCACACCCGGGGAGTGTGGGGATGGAGCGCTGTTTGGTGCGAGACTATTTAATTCAACTTTTGGCGCGCTTCCCTCACTCTCAGCTTTTTACTGGTGTGCATTCTATTCTAAATACAAGCCAGAGCTTAAACTTGATTTAGAGTCTGAGTCTTTTATTTGGTCTTAGGCATTCCTTACAGCCATTGGCCAAAATGTGAAAACTGGGCAGTTATTTTTAAAATTACCTTTTTTACTTGACTTAGTTAAAAGGGTTGGTTGCTATGAAGGATTTGATAGTGGTGATACAGATTTTCAGAAACTCCAAAACACTGGCAATAATTATCTAAAAATATACATTAACCAATTTCCTTTCTGTCTTTTCTTGCATTTAAAAGATAACTAGAGTATGGATGCATAATTTGGAATTGATTGAGGGGAGGTTGTATGGACACCAGGCCATTCCTCAGCTGTCAAATATTTTGATAAGTAACTTAAAATTAGAGATTTTAAAACTCAATAAAGTAGGATAAGGTCAGTAAATGAAAGTACAAATATTGACATATTCTTTCCATCTGATTGTACCCACTTCTCCTTTGCTGGTAGCAGCCTATCACAAATATCTTTTACTAGAGAACACCTGGAAAAAGGGTCTGCATTAAAGTCTTAAATAATCTCCTGTATTGGTTTGTAAAAGTTGGCTATCTGGGCAGCCAAATCATAATTGAGGTTTATGGTAATGGACAATAGGGCAATATGCAAAAGCCAACCCATTAGGCAAAGCTTGTTAGCATCAGCTGCAGCACCCACAAACTGCATCTGATTGTGCAGGATGGCCTTGGATCTGGAGGGGATAAGATCATCCCAGCTGGCACTGAAGTTGCCACCAACATTTTTATGAACAAATAAACTGCAGTGTCAAGGCAAGCAGATCTAGGGTAACGCTAGATCAAGGTACACCTACCCTGAATCCTGATGCCTCAAGATAACCCCATCTGGTGGATCATCACCTCTTGCTGCTGTTTGAACAGTAGTGGCTCTGCATGACATAGCAGAACACTTCACCATGTACCTACATGCCTATCACCCACTGTACATGCCGCATGGCAGTAAGAGTTGCTGGGAGTTGGGCAGCATATAAATTTAATAAATAAATAAATAGATAGATCAATATTTTTAGTAATTAGCAGATCACAGAAGAGGACTGCTCTGCTTGCAAAATCATGTCATGCCTAACTGCCTGAAAGGCAATCTTTTTTTTTCCCCTTAAGATTTTCTGCTAGGGGGAAGTTGAACTTCATGTGTGTACCCTACAAAAGACAGCGGGTAACTAAAATTAGAACGATAGCTGTATCGGAGGGTTATGTCTGTCTGTGTACATGCATGCACATACGTAATATGCTTCACTTCGCACACACACATGTTGATCATGCTGGAATGTTCAAAGGGTACTAATATATTTGGCTTTAGGTCTTGTGTGTGCATGTGTGTGTTGTGTGTGCACTATGTGTGTGCTTTGGTGTCCTACTGATGCTGAGATTCAAAATGCCTTTAAAAATGAAGTGTGCTTTCATCAAAAGCATTCTGGATGAACAGAGGAACATGCGCAGAGTGTACCCTCTTTTAGGCAGCAAGTTAACAATATGGTGTCATTTTTTTTCTTTCTGATTTGATTGGCTGATAACAACAGTGATGCATTTAAATGCCTTTCTTTTGCTCATGTTCTCTTTTCAGCAGGCAGAAGCTACAGCCTCTTTTTGGGGTATCTATTCAGCCACTCCCAGGCTGCTCTTTGCCCCACCCCTCAAAAAACAAATGCTAAATCTCCCAGTTGAATCTACAAAACAAGCAATGGGGCAGCAGTCTTTGTTGCTCGTTGTCTGCAGAGCTGAAGGAGGGGATTTTAAAACATGAGTCCTGTTTTTATAAAATGAGTAAAATTCATATTCTGCCTAGATATCTGACCTTCTGGCAACCTGCCCTGGCTTGCCTTGGTAATAAGTGAAAAGCATGTGAGGAGAGAGCAATGTGCTGATTTAAAAGATTGGTTTTCTGGGATCACCTGATTACTCAGCCCAGGAGGGTTCTTGATTGTTGTATTAGTGTTGCAGCTTGAAAATATGCAGTTCCTTTTTCCAGCCTTTTACTGAAATAATGCTACTTTAGAGTTTAAGGAAGATTACCTTGTTGGAGATCGGTGAGATCGATTACCAAAGTGATAAGGGGAAAAACATATATTAACTCCAAAACAAACAGAAAATACGTGGAAGAGGGTCAGGAGTATAAGATAAGTATACACAGGAGTATAAGATAGGAAGGGGAGGAGGTACAGCATAATCAGGCTTGCAAGATTCTGTTGTTATAGTCATTCTCAATAAAAGTAGTCTTAGTCTTCCTGTGGAGTTGATTCTTGGTCTGGTCCACCTGATGGGTGACAGCTACCACTGCCTGATCCATAGAGTTCCCTAAACTCACAGATGGCATTAAGCACTGATGATAGTTTGGGTTTTAAGAAGAAAATGGCTTTGGTATTTTATTCCAATAGGAAAGCTATTTTTAAAAATCTGGGTGTGGGGGATGAATTAATTATGACGCATTGCAGAACAAGTCTCAAGTTTAGAAACTTGGAAATGAAGGTGGTTCGCTAGTTTTCTTACTGATCATTTTTCTCATAGACAATGCCACAATCTTTCTCTTAAAAGAATGTCTTCCATTCATTTATTCTGAAACTGCTGTGGTCCAAAGTAATTTTAATAAACAGTGTTTAATCAACAGGCTTTTGGCATTCACCTCTTTGTGCCCAGTTCATGGTGTGACCTGTGTTTTAAAATATTTCATTTACCTGTTGGGCATGGCAAATCATGGAATCTAATGCTTACAACATTGTGCCATGGCAGAAAGCAGCACTAAGGACATGCCTCATAACAAGGTATTAAATTAGACTACATTGTACATTTCTACCTGGAAGATAAAGTTAGACTTCTTCTCCCAACTTTGTAGAATTATGCTTGTGACAGTCAATCCTAGAAATATGTAATCTTTTGAATGACCTTTCCTGCCCCTTTTTAACCATCCTGCCTGAGGGTCAAGTAATTCATAATTCTCTGCATGAAAAGGGCTGAATGACTTTTGGTTTTTTATTAAATCTGTTTTCTACTTATGCTCCCAATCCTATCATCTGTAGATATTATCTACAGTAAATTAAGAATTTATGTACTTCAATCGAATTTTGTCTGGAGGCTTTCTTGCAGAAGTTTCAAAGAGGACTGTTTCATTAAACTTTCTTGCTTTGTTTAAAGACTGAAATGTTTGTACGATTCAGCAAGATTCTGGAGGAGGGAATATGTTAGCTTTTTATAAGTTCTGTTTATCTAGATCCCATGAGAAAACTGATGGAGGTGCAGGGCAAATGGAGTGACTTAAAGCCTAAATCTACTTAAAGAACAGGCTTACCTTGCTATAATAAAAAGTCTGTGAACAAAATAACAATTGCCAATATTGCTTCATTGCCAGTGGGTGTACTCTATGGACAAAGAATACAAAAGCTTTTGTAGGCAAATGTTTGATTTGTCTAATATGAGTGGGAAGGTAATAGAAACAAGCTGGAAAGAAGAACAGATACACAAACAGCACACTCACACACATGCAAACAGTCCATAATAGTGTAAGCAAGAAACAATCTATATTATTATTGGTGACTAGATTGACTTTAAATTGAAGTTTAAAAATTCAATTAACAATTACCAACTTCTTCGTCAAAATCAGACTATAAATACCAGAAAGCAAACCCACCATCTGAACTGTTGCACTGAGCAACACTGAGAAATGGGGTGAAATGTCGGCTCTTGTTCCCTTTTTCCCGTCACTACTGTTAAAATCTGGTATCCCAAAAGTTTTTGTCTACCACAGACACTATCAATTGGTGTGATAGCCTTCTTGTTCTTTCAGCATGGGTACATACATTTTCAGAGATAACTGTCAACCATCAATCAATAACCCTAACTGTAACCCATTTGGTGGGGGAAAAAAGCATGAGACAGCCAAAATAAGCAGATGCAATGATTGGTGTGTTGACATAAGCAGATCTAATGATTGGTGTGTCAAAATTTTGATGGGCAAAAAATTATTAATGGGCCAGAAAGGAACCAGAGTTGAAATGTTTGCAGAAACCCTGATTAGTACCTTGGTATTAGTCCCCTGGAGAACTGGACCACATAGCATGAAGTTTCTGTACCTTTGGTTGCTATAGTTTTATTAAGGCATGGCCATAAATTCTTATCCTATGTTGGCTTTGTTAATTCACAGTCAGATTGAGCATGAGATGGGAGATTCCTGATCACAACCTCCTCCCTTGTTCTCTGTCTTTTGCAATCCCACAGGGTTATTGTAAAGAGCAAAACTGGCATTGGGGAGAAAGTTCTCTAATCCCTTCCTGCCATGCCAGTCCCTGATCTATACCATTCCTTCACATTTAGTTTTGCAAAACAAAGTGATCCAAGTAACTGCCTGTTGCATCCTGTGCAGTTAACAGCTACTTGGATGTTCATTTAGATCAGGAAAATGGCCCAAGAGTGAGGAATGAAGCCCTCTTTCAATCAGCACCATTTTGTTGGGAGACTGGTGTTGGTTTGTAACATTAATATAGATAAAGAATACACATCTTGATCACAGATCCCCTATGGCACATCTAATTTAGTTATCAGAAATATGATTCCCACGTTTTGTGTTCTGTTGTCTTTCTTTCTGGGCTACATCATCCATAAAACGTAAGAACAGCAGGAACCAAGAAGGCAATTTTATCTGGAGTTCTGGGTGCTTGTACAACCAAGTTTAGAGAGCAGTAAGAATTCCACAGTTCAACCCAGAGCTACAGATATTCTCTTCTGTTGCAATATTCTCTCTTGTTAGTGGGTCCCTTTTTTCCTGGAGGAATGCTAAAGCCTGAACCAGAGTATCTTTTTAGATGTAAAAAAAAAACTTTCTAGCATATGTATATAATATTTTACTGCTTTATTGGCTTTTGTTGTTTATTCGTTTAGTCGCTTCCGACTCTTCGTGACTTCATGGACCAGCCCACGCCAGAGCTTCCTGTCGGTCGTCAACACCCCCAGCTCCCCCAGGGACGAGTCCGTCACCTCTAGAATATCATCCATCCATCTTGCCCTTGGTCGGCCCCTCTTCCTTTTGCCTTCCACTCTCCCTAGCATCAGCATCTTCTCCAGGGTGTCCTGTCTTCTCATTATGTGGCCAAAGTATTTCAGTTTTGCCTTTAATATCATTCCCTCAAGTGAGCAGTCTGGCTTTATTTCCTGGAGGATGGACTGGTTTGATCTTCTTGCAGTCCAAGGCACTCTCAGAATTTTCCTCCAACACCACAGTTCAAAAGCATCGATCTTCCTTCGCTCAGCCTTCCTTATGGTCCAGCTCTCACAGCCATATGTTACTACAGGGAACACCATTGCTTTAACTATGCGGGCCTTTGTTGTCAGTGTGATGTCTCTGCTCTTAACTATTTTATCGAGATTTGTCATTGCTCTTCTCCCAAGGATTAAGCGTCTTCTGATTTCCTGACTGCAGTCAGCATCTGCAGTAATCTTTGCACCTAGGAATACAAAGTCTTTCACTGCTTCTACATTTTCTCCCTCTATTTGCCAGTTATCAATCAAGCTGGTTGCCATAATCTTGGTTTTTTTGAGGTTTAGCTGCAAGCCAGCTTTTGCACTTTCTTCTTTCACCTTCATCATAAGGCTCCTCAGTTCCTCTTCACTTTCAGCCATCAAAGTGGTATCATCTGCATATCTGAGATTGTTAATGTTTCTTCCAGAGATTTTAACTCCAGCCTTGGATTCCTCAAGACCAGCTTGTCGCATGATGTGTTCTGCATACAAGTTGAATAGGTAGGGTGAGAGTATACAGCCCTGCCGTACTCCTTTCCCAATCTTAAACCAGTCCGTTGTTCCGTGGTCTGTTCTTACTGTTGCTACTTGGTCATTATACAGATTCTTCAGGAGGCAGACAAGATGACTTGGTATCCCCATACCGCTAAGAACTTGCCACAATTTGTTATGGTCCACACAGTCAAAAGCTTTAGAATAGTCAATAAAACAGAAATAGATGTTTTTCTGAAACTCCCTGGCTTTTTCCATTATCCAGCGGATATTGGCAATTTGGTCTCTAGTTCCTCTGCCTTTTCTAAACCCAGCTTGTACATCTGGCAATTCTCGCTCCATGAACTGCTGAAGTCTACCTTGCAGGATCTTGAGCATTACCTTACTGGCATGTGAAATGAGTGCCACTGTTCGATAGTTTGAACATTCTTTAGTGTTTCCCTTTTTTGGTATGGGGATATAAGTTGATTTTTTCCAATCTGATGGCCATTCTTGTGTTTTCCAAATTTGCTGGCATATAGCATGCATTACCTTGACAGCATCATCTTGCAAGATTTTGAACAGTTCAGCTGGGATGCCGTCGTCTCCTGTTGCCTTGTTATTAGCAATGCTTCTTAAGGCCCACTCAACCTCACTCTTCAGGATGTCTGGCTCTAGCTCACTGACCACACCATCAAAGCTATCCCCGATATTGTTATCCTTCCTATACAGGTCTTCTGTATATTCTTGCCACCTTTTCTTGATCTCTTCTTCTTCTGTTAGGTCCTTGCCATCTTTGTTTTTGATCATACCCATTTTCGCCTGGAATTTACCTCCAATGTTTCTAATTTTCTGGAAGAGGTCTCTTGTCCTTCCTATTCTATTGTCTTCTTCCACTACCGCGCATTGCTTGTTTAAAAATAATTCCTTATCTCTTCTGGCTAACCTCTGGAATTTTGCATTTAATTGGGCATATCTCCCCCTATTGCTGTTGCCTTTTGCTTTCCTTCTTTCTTGGGCTACTTCTAGTGTCTCAGCAGACAGCCATTTTGCCTTCTTGGTTTTCTCTTTCTTTGGGATGTATTTTGTTGCCGCCTCCTGAACAATGCTGCCAACTTCTGTCCAGAGTTCTTCCGGGACCCTATCTACTAAGTCCAGTCCCTGAAATCTATTCTTCACCTCCACTGCATATTCCTGAGGAATATTCGTGAGCTCATATCTAGTTGATCTGTGGGTCTTCCCTAATCTCTTTAGTCTGATCCTAAATTGTGCAAGAAGAAGTTCATGGTCTGAACTACAGTCAGCTCCAGGCCTAGTTTTTACCGACTGTACAGATGTCCGCCACCTTTGGCTGCAAAGGATGTAATCAATCTGATTTCGGTGTTGTCCATCTGGTGAAGTCCATGTGTAAAGCCATCTCTTAGGTTGTTGGAAGAGAGTGTTTGTTATGCAGAGTGAATTGTCTTGGCAAAATTCTATCAGCCTATGTCCTGCTTCGTTTTGTTCTCCCAGGCCATACTTACCTGTAATTCGAGGTGTCATTTGACTGCCCACCTTAGCATTCCAGTCTCCTGTGATGAAAATAACATCTCTTTTAGGCGTGTTGTCCAGTAGGTGCTGCAGATCCTCATAGAACTGCTCTACTTCAGCTTCTTCAGTATTTGTGGTTGGGGCGTATATTTGGATCACTGTGATGTTAGATGGCTTGCCCTGAATTCGAATTGAGATCATTCTGTCGTTTTTGGGGTTGTATCCAAGCACTGCTTTAGCCACTTTACTATTAATTATGAAGGCTACTCCATTTCTTCTGTGGTCCTCTTGTCCACAGTAGTAGATCTGGTGGTCATTTGATGTGAAGTGGCCCATTCCAGTCCATTTCAGTTCACTGACGCCCAGAATGTCTATCTTTAATCTTGACATCTCACCAATAACTACATCCAATTTGCCCTGGCTCATAGATCTTACATTCCAGGTTCCAATGGTGTGTTGATCCTTAGAACATCGGATTCGCCGTTCACCACCAGCACCGTCGGCCGCTAACCGTCCTTTCGGCTTTGAGCTAGCTGCGTCATCACGTCTGGGGCTAGTTGAACTCATCCTCTGTTCCTCCCCAGTAGCATTTTGACCATCTTCCGACCTGGGGGTCTCATCTTCCGATGGTATACCGACATATCTCTGGTTGTACTGATCCATTTAGTTTTCACGGCAAGAATACTGGGGTGGGTTGCCATTACCTTCCCCAGGGATCGCATTTAGTCTGACCTCTCTGTCATGACCTTCCCGTCTTGGGTGGCCCTTCACGGTTTAGCTCATGGCATCATTGAGGTGCTCAAGCTCCAGCACCACGACAAGGTAACGATCCTTTGCGGAGGCTTTATTGGCTATTTGTTTTATATTTTAATACTTTTCTAAATTACACAAAGCCTATAGTTTAGGGCAGGCAAAACCCAAACTTTTATGTTTGGACAATGATTATTAAAGGCAGATAGAAATCTGTTTCTTCATTCACTCCCCCATGTTCCCAACAATTGAAATATTAATACTGCTTATGCCACTGTTGAAATATTGGATAAAGAAGTAGGTGAATGATACTAGTTCTCCTGATAATAAAAATGTAAAGTAGTAAAGCCTTAAGCTCATCAGCTGATAATATGAGGGCAAACCAGTTGGCTAGATTGGACAGAAGAATGACTATTCCTGCTTAAGAGGATTACAAGAAATCCATATTGCCTCACTATCATGGATAAGAATGAACAGGCTCCATTTGGGGTCCATGATGGGTTTGTTCCGCTTTATTTTCAGTGAATATTGCACTAGTATATTATTTATTTGTTGTGTTTATATATTGTCTTTTCTCCAGGAGTTCAGAGGCTTAAATAGGTATCTTCCCCACCCCCTTTTTTTTAATCCACAACAACTGGGCTGTGAGAGAATGACTGACCCAAAATCACCCAGTGAATTTCCACTACTGAAGGTAAACATAAACCTTGATCTTCCAGTGTTGCATGACCAAACATCTTTCTCTGTCATTGCTACAAAATGAACATCTTGTATGCTGATTGAAAAACACACCAGTAATATGAGTTTCTGATTAGTTCCAAGAGATCAGCCATTAACAGTGATAAGAATAACACAATTAAAGGTGCAATCACAAAGCACCAGTAAGAAAGAGTTAACAATATAATCAAGATAATAGTTTGTGTATTCACTGGTATGTGTTGTCATAAACTATTGAGAGAAATCTCTGAATAAACCAATGTATGATTAATTCATCAACCGAAAGGGTGAAAAACACATTATAATAGTATAATTAATCTGGAATCATTTGACCTGAGATCAGATATTCTTGTTTCAAATTCACTTTAGATATGAAAACACTTTGACAAGTATTGATACTGAAATTCAGTCCTAAAATGCATAAATATTCTTAATGAAAAAAAGAGGATTTTTTTGCACACTTTGAAAAGTGAGCATATTTTGGGCTACAGTTTTATACTTACTTATCTGGAAATAAGCTTAATGGGATTTATTTCTGTGTAGGCATTTGTAAATGTATATTGTGGCATGAACTGTTATAGTCAAGAGCTTGTTGGATGTGTAGCTTGTTATCAAGTTATCAAGTGGACAGATAGATTTCTGCAAACTGAAGACAGACAAGAAAATGAATGGCATCTGCTTTTGGCTTCTATTCAGTGTATGGTCTACAGTGGCCAATTGGATATGGCGGCAGAGATTTGGCTTGCACATGTGTGAAGGAGACAAGTAATTTAAGATACTCTGGATTTGGCTTTATTCTATTGGTATTAAGTGAAGAACTTTCAGGAGCTATGTAGAAAATTCAGTTTGGATTAGTTTACACAAGCATGAAATCCTAAGATTTGCTTGGGCTACTATTGCTGGCTTATTGTCTCAGAGTCACGATGCTAATATGCACACTTTCAGCATTGAAAAACATCTAATTTTATTTTATTGCATGGCTTATACTAACACATGGATTAGAATTACTTTCATGGCTGACTCTTCAGATGAAACAGGCAAGGAAGGACAACCTGATTATCCAGAAATTAAGATTTCTTCCTGCTCTCAATTTGCTCCAGTCTCAGATATCCACCACCCTCTCATTGCCTGAAGAGGTCAAGATAAAATAAGTTCTGAGGTCTCCGGTGTTTCTGAATAACTGGCCTTACTTTAGAAAGACATGTGAAATTGGATTTATAAAATAACTTTTACAGGCCAGGTAGGTCTCTCAACTTATCTTCCCCACCTCATCTTGGCTTCTTCTAATGAAAGTTTTATATATCTTCCATAGTTGCTGTGGAAAGTGTGGAGAGTTTGAGTTTTGAATTCATTTCAGTTGCATTTATTTGTTTTCTTCCAATCCAGATTTTTCAGCACTAGGTTTTTATAGTGCATTTAAACATAAACAGCTGAATTTTCAGAATGTCTTAGGGATGTACTGTTGGTCTTCCATAGACAATAACCTGTATATGCAATATTGTACACAGCTCCTCAAAGCCAGACCAACAAAAAGTTCTGCAGAGAGAACCTGTCACAGTTCCATTGACATTCTTTGAATTGCAAGGCAGCACAGTACAACTGAGCAAACCAAGAAGAAAAGAGACATAACATAATTTTTAAATTATCCAAGATGATACCTGAAATCCCTTACAGGATTTCAATATTAGGCATAAAGCATGCATACTTATGCTGTCCTTTTTGTTGCTAATCGGTGTTGCTGAGAATTAAGAATCAAATGTTCAGACTCAAGAAAGATTCCAGTTTTGAGGCTGGGTTCACAGATTAAGCTAAATCATGTTTTGTTTAACCATCTTTATGAATAAACTTAAAGCAAAAAAAAAAGGTTTTTACTGTTCAATGCCTAGTTCACAGAACATTCTTCACAGAAGGCAAACAAATGGTGTTATAGTTACCACAAGGTGTTAATGCCGTTCTTTTCTAAAAGCGGTCTTGTAAAGAGCTGGAAACAGGGAGAATATATGAATTGGGGAGTCCCAGGATACTCCACGGGGTATTAAGTAGAATTATTATATATGGGCTGCAAAAAATTCAGATGACTACTGGATAGCAGCAAAGAGAAACAGCATTCTAATGTAACTCATAGAGTAACTGCTACAACCTACTGGTCACTTATTAAGTTAGACAGTTTGGTATAGGAGTTAAGGCATCAGGCTAGAAACTGGGAGACTGAGTTCTAGTCTTGCCTGAGGCACACAGCCAGCTGGATGACCTTGGGCCAGTCACTCTCTCTCAGCTCTAGGAAAGCTGGTTTTGACAAACCACCCCTGAAATCTTGCCAAGAAAACTGCAGGGACTAATCTAGGCAGTATTCAGGAGTCAAAACTGACTAGAAGGCGTGCGTGCGTGCACACGCGCACACACACACAAAAGCTAACAAGGTGAAGGTGCAATTCAAACAAAACATTCAAAAATGAATGGACTGTTTCTATAAAAATGTGTATGCTGAACTCTGGTGATATCCAATCAACATTTGGTTACCCTGGGAAAAAGATACAGTGAAGAAAAGAGATGCATTTATTTGTATTGAGTTAAATGTTAAAATGAAATCATTAGCTAACAGAACAGTTGGAATGTAGTTATTAATGTTCATCCAAATCTCATACGTGTCAGTCCAGAGAGATGGAACTTGATACAAACTTCTGCATCCTAACTTTGTTGACTGTACAAAGATGGGAATCTTTCACATGCATCATGAATGGGACGGAAACCATTCTATGGTAGAGCAATACCCACCCATACAGTTCTTCCAAAGAGGAGTGCAGTTGGGTCATTAAAGTAAACAGAAGTCCCTGCTGTTTCCCCCCCCCCCCCGCAGACGGGGAGCTTCTGTTTTCAAGCAGTGAGTGATGCTGAAGGAACTGCACTGTTGCTCTGTGTTCTGTAGCATGAGGTTGGAGAAGAGACCTGTCCCACCCCATCTCTGAGCTGCTGGAAAGAAGAGTGGTGGCTGGATGACAGGGCTGGCTAAATGGACCCAGACAGGGTTATCTGTGGGGATGGAGGTTTCAAGAAGCCAAGACAGCAGCTGTAACTGTGCAGCTGAAGCCCACCACTTTTTTTTAACTGGCAGGGCTTTGACTGTGCAGCTGCCATATTGATTTTTTTGACACCCCCCCCCCCCCCTGACCCAAATATAGCAGTGTAAGCAGCTTGACATGTCTGGTTTTAATTTTTTTTTTCCAGAAGGAAAACTTTTTTTTTTTCAGCATAAAAGAGCGGAGTGGGGGAGGGATGGAGGGGTACAAGGCACTCCTTGCTGGCTAGAATATGAATTACCTGAGACATCTCTATATAGATATAATGGCCAGGCAAAGCAAACTCCAAACAGGCAGTTGGATTATTGCTTCTTCTCGTAGGTCCTGATAAACTGGAAGAGTCAGAACAGCTCAGTAATGCCTTGCTTTGTCTAGATTGTGCAATCAGATAACTTGGCAGTAGAAAAGCTGGTCATCTAGAAGTAGCCAAAGGACAAGTTAACCATTCTTGCATCTGACTGGGCTGCTTCTCCTAGATCATTTCTTCAGGGAAGAGTTACAGCAGTGGAGTGCTTTACTAATGCCCAATTTGCACACCATATGTCACAATCTATAAATTGTCATTAAGCCA
This sequence comes from Candoia aspera, assembly GCF_035149785.1. Classification (NCBI taxonomy): domain Eukaryota; kingdom Metazoa; phylum Chordata; class Lepidosauria; order Squamata; family Candoiidae; genus Candoia; species Candoia aspera. The sequence continues at coordinate 45,054,683 of NC_086158.1, read as the reverse complement.
TTAAAGGTTTCCTTTGTCCCCCCACCCTCACCCCCTTATATTTAGGAGAAAAACAATTTCCTTCTTTAAAGTGCTTCATTTGCAGGTTCATTAAAATGTCTGGGCATATAATTTTTTCCCCTTTTCCTCCAGGACATATCAGAATCTACCAGCGTTTCCCCCAGTTTGTTTTTATAACCTTGTTCCTTGCCATTTCATTTCAACTTTTTGTGGACTTAATTCACTCAGGGATCTTAGTAGACTCTAGCTACTTTGAAATTCTATTTGGAAATAAATGTGTGTGTTTGTATGTGTATGTGTATGTGTCTGTCTGTCTGTAAGGGGGAAACATCAAACCACCTGCAGCTTTTGGGGGGAGGGTGGATATAATGAAAATAGCAGGGATAATTGCCTCTGTACAGAGCATTAACCTTGCCAAGGTTCAGTGTGATCATTTCAGAGACTGGGGGCACAGAAAAAGAGACTGTCACAGAGACTATGGCATCCATAGCCTGGCTATTCCCCTATTCTTAAAAGCAGTAAACAGTTTAGTGCCAGTACCTCTACAGTAGCCTGGCACCATTTACTCATTTTCAAGTTCTGCAAACCTTCCTCAGCCTTGCAGAATTTAAAATCAAGCTTTGTTGCAAGGGACTGTCTCTGGACTGTCAGTCTTGAAAAGCTCATATTAAGAGGGCTGAGAGCTGAGCTGAACTCCCTGTTGTGCTGGCAAAACCAGCACAGAAGTGTAACATTCCCTTAGCAGTGTTGAGGGTTGGAGGCGGCCGCATTAAAAAAAAAAAGTGGAGAGCTGAGAGAGTAAATGAAGTCCAAAGAATGTTAGGACTGCCAGATCTGATTCTGCTTGACCACTAGATGGGAGCAAAGAGTTTTATTATCTCTTTGTTTCCATCTTAATGGTCATCTGGATATTCGCAGCTTGGATTTAGTAGCCTTGAGCACTTAAGCCTTGCCACTCCAGAGGAACTCCTATATAGGCAGAGAGTAATAAAACTCATTGGCTAGTTGATATCCCTGTAAATATCAGAGAACTCATCACAGCACTCAACCCTTCTCACATTCCTCTTATGTAAAAATAAAATTACAACATTGCATATTGCCTGTAACTGCCCCCAAAGCAGCAGAAAAGCCATCAAATCTCAACAACCACCTGATTTGTTTTTCGGCACTGAAGTGTCTTTCTGCTTCAATTCATGAATATGCTTCAGTGATGGGATGTGATTGAAGTTTCATCAAACTGAAGTGCTTATCTGAAGCTTTGCGTGGCCCTAGATCCTAATTCTCTCTCTCCCCTCTTCCCCAGTTCTTGAGGCTACTTTCATTTCAAAGGCTACAGTCTAACAACAATAAACACACTCACTTGCTCATATGCCTGCCTTCTTTTTCTGTTTTTAACTGCTTTTTATTATTCTTTCCAAGACAATGGAATGTTGGAAGAAATCGGTACTCTGTTTATCTATCAGCAATAATGTTCTCTCAAAATTGAACAGAAGAGGATCAAATTTGATGTGGTAGTAGAGAGAACCCAGCAAAAGAAAGATATTGAAATATTTTGGAAATGGGCTAGATTCAGATGGGAGCTGTGGAGAAAAAGACTTCAGAAAAAAAAATCCTCCACTCATCCCTCTGGAGAGGCAGTTGGGCAGCGCCTTGGAATGTAGCTGACACCTCCATGCTAAACCCTCTGCGTTCCCAGTCGTGAAGGCAGTGTTTCTCAACCTTGGCAGCTTTAAGATGTGTGGACTTCAACTCCCAGAATTCTCCAGTCAGGATTCTGGGAATTGAAGTCCACACATCTTAAAGTTGCCAGGGTTGAGAAACACTTCATTAAGGGCCTGCAAAGAATTCCAGAGGCCATGCTGTGCAGGTTTTGCCTACATTATTTGGAATTAAATAGTTGGAAGGGTGATCGGCTGCCACAGGGCAAGAGTTTTCATTATTTTCTGCAATCAGGGCTGTGTGGTGATTGGAGATATTCGTATGGAAATGTTCCTAATCATATTTATGAACCTGTGCATTGTTGCAGTGCAGGGACATAAGCTGTGCCATGTTTGAAGGGTAAAGCTAGCCAAGCAAGTGAGAGATGAAGTAAGATATGCTAAACAGTTGATTATCAAACAAATTTTCACTTGGATGAGATTCTAACCAGTGGGTATTTTTTCATCTTCATCTCAACCTGAAGGTCAGACATTCTCTCTTCCCTGGACATTTGGAAGATCAAAAGGAACACTTCTCTCCCTTGGAGAGAACAAAGAGTTTTTACATATAAAAGATGAGTGGAACTAAGAGGATTTGAAGATCTGCCTTTGTCACCTGGATGCCTTGGATCTTCCCATCACTCTATATCAGTGCTTCCCAAGCCTGAGTAAATTACCCAAAATTGGGTAAAAGTGGTTTTTCTTTGGGTAACGACACATGAACCCATTAAATTGACTTAAAGTGTGTTATCTACATTGGGTAAAAAGGACTTTCTGATAAACGGTTTTGGGTAATGAAGGAAAAAGTTGGAGAAGCACTGCCCTGTATTTTACCTGGCCAGTGTAATGGTAAGGGTGGTGATTGTGTGTGAGTGAGATGAATTTAAGCTGTTTAAGTTTGATAAATAAAAAGTTGATTTGACATAAAGTCCTGTCTGAAGTTTTTGATTTTGTGGTGGGTGGTTTCAGCCTTGGTGAGTGCATAAGGTCTAAGATCCAAGGTCAGACACAGCACAAGGAAGCAAATTCCATGCTGTTGGGGTGACCACATATCAACTTTGTAAATTTACTCTTGAACAACTTCTCAACTTTGGGTTATAAACTTTGGGTGAGCAGATTTTAGGACTTTCAGATGTGATTCCTATCTTTTTTAACATTTGCCCCATCCTATCCAGAATTACTTTTCATACTTTTCACACTTTGGAAATTCAAACAGCAGACAAATTCTGGCACATTATTAAATCTAAGTATGAGATTTGTGCTTGCTATTTCTTTTCCTTGAACATTTGCCAGTGCACTATGATTCAACATTTCCTGGGAAATTAAAGTAGCAGCATTAGGTGGTCCTGCTGGTCTGATTCTGGAAATCACAATTTATGCAGAGTTCTTGTACTGTAAATGTTGAAAAGGGAAGGAGTAGCATGGGGAAGGAACACAAGGGAACAAAATTCATGTACATATTCTGTTACTGGGTGCTGCCTTGCTGGTGACTTCCTCAGTGCTATTATTAGAAAAGTAAAGACTCCCTTAAGTCAAACTCAACTCCTGGTGATTACAAATATGTTTGTGACAACTCAGCAATCAACCATGCTTTGGTGTTGACTAGTCACAAGTCCCTGCAGCTGTGTAAACTCTGGAGAAATGGGTGTTGGAGGAGGGAAAGTAACCCAAACCACTTTCAGTTCTCACTCTATTCTTTGCTTTGCTGATAAAGACCTGAAAATAGAAGGTACACTAGTTTAATTTGTGATGAGCCAAAATTGGGTGGGCAAAACTAATACCCTAGATGTCAGAACTAAGAGTCAAATGATCTTCATAGGTTAGCGAAATGGGCTGATAGTTACAGGATGAAATTTAACACTGACAAGTACAGACTTCACTTTCGAAGCAAAAATATGAGGGATGAATGAAAAGTAATGCTTCTATAACTTTAGTTTAAATAGGGGTATTTTAATAAACACAATAATCCTTGAACTGAGCTCTTTTGTTACCTGTATTAACTTTTCCAATCATCATTTTTGCTACACATTTCCGCTGAAGTTGGACAAACTTCTTAAAGCTGTCATGAAAGGATTCCACACGTTATCTCTTCAGATAGGTCTGTCTGTCTTTTCTATCAGGAAATGCCCATGAAAGTATTCTGTCAATTTTGGAGGAAGGTGGAAGTCACATGGTGCCAAGTCTGGACTGTATGGTGGATGGGTAAGACAGTGAGATCCAGCCTTGCAATTTCCTCTTGGATAGCTTGTGAGGTGTGAGGTCTAGCTGTCATGTCACAACATAGTTTCCTTCCCTTTATGCTTAACTGTTGTTTCAGAGTTTCATTGTAGCATTCTGAGCTGATAGTGGTGGCAGGTTCAAGGAAATCCATGCAAGTAACACCAGCTGTGTCCCAAAAAAGTGTAACCATGGCAACACAGTCATCACCAATTTCAGTTGGAGGGAACTCCTGTAACAGTGAAAAATTCAATCATGGCACATCGCTTAAAGCATGTGGGCAATTATTTACTGCAGGCTTCCATTTCATGAACAAGAGCAACACAGCGTTTCCTTGCAACAACTTTCTGCCAACTGAAATGAAAGAACAGATGTTAAAGAACATGTCAGAGCTTCTAGTGTGTCAGTACCACTGTCTGTTGGCAACTTATAATATTGGAAGCATTATTTTTCATTCAACTTTTGTAAAATAAATACATATAAGGTGCGGGATGCCTGGCTTGGTGATTGAATCTGTGAAAATGATCTTGGAATATTAATTGACTGCAACTATGACATACCAGTCTGATGTGGTAGCAAAAAAGGAAAACACATCAACAGGGGTATAATATCAAAGTTATGGGAAGTAATCTTTCTACTTTATTCTGCTTCAATGAGACCTCACCTTGATTATTATGTCTAATTCTGGGCACCCCACTTTTAGAAAGATTCAGAGAAAGCTATACAGCTGAGAAATATTGTAACAATGGCAGCCAGTCTAGAATGTAAATTATGGTTTTCCGTGCAACTTCATGGCAAATTTAAAAGAATTATTTAAAAAATTACCCTTCTGACATGATTGTACTAAAGAGATCAACAGTTTTGTTAACATCAAACATTTTTGAAGTCAACTATGGAAACTTTGAAAATATGGCAACCTTGCCTAATTCTTCTATTTCATCACTTTTATGAGTTGTAGACCATCTGGAAATATTTGGAAGATATGAAAGGGCAAAGGACAACTGATTTAGAATGAGATATATGAAGGACATTTTAAAGGTGAAAGATTTATACAATCTGAAGAGAATTTTGACAGCCTCACTTGGCTGGCCTGAGGTTAAAAAGCTACTATTGAGTATCATCAGCACACTGATGATACCAGACCCCAAACTGGCAGATGATCTCACCCAGCGGTTTCATGTAGTGGTGGTGGGGAGAGTGTTGAGGCCTGAAGCACCCTGCAAAGGAGGAGCCTAGGGATTAATCTCTCCACCCCCCAACACTGACTGGAACAGGTCACAAAGGGAGGAATTTCTAACTTGGTCTAGAAGGATACCATGGTTAACTGTATCAAAAATGGTTGAGATATCAAGGAGCACAAGGATGGATGCACCACCTCCATCTTGGCTTGTGAGGGCAGCCTTGTGGCATACCTCTGGACTGAACAATCTAAACCATATTCCTTTTCTTTGATACATTTCCCATTAATCACAGGAACTGGCAAAGAATTCCCTACTTATTATATTCAGATATGGAAAGGAAAATGTACTTATATGAAAAAATTAGAATTGGTAGGCAGTAATCTAAATTGGAAATATCTATATAGTACTTATAAGTAAGACTTGGATTTTATTTTATGAAGTTATAAAATGTGAACATTTTTTGTATTCTATACATTTTATCCCCCTGAGAGAATGTGGCTCCTCTTCACTGGATGTGTTCAAACAGAGTTTGGACAGCCATTTGTCTGGAATGCTTTGCTTTGGGTTCCTGCACAGTGCAGGGTGTTAGCTTTGATGATGCAAATGACTCCTTCCCACTCTATGATTCTGTGACAGCTTCACTTCAGAAGTTTAGTTTCATATTATTCCCTAAACCTACCAGGCGGTTCCAGTGAACACCTTGGCTATAATCCTGTACTCACCAGAGATGCCCCCTTAAAATTAATTATAATAACTCCGAGTGTGTAGGATGATCTTGTTAATATGACACATATCCATAAGCTGCAAAGGGCAGAAATAGAATGCCAGTATATAAGTGTGTGCTTTTATGTCTTTTAATTATAGTGTCGGTTCGTATAATGTACATATCTCTCTCTCCTGGCAAATTATTGGTTCTATTACTTCATTCATTTGGCATAATTGAGAATCTCCATTATCTGCATAGTTTTCAATTATATACCACATTTTAAAGCGAATCTATCCTCTAATTTGAAATTTCCTAGGCAGAAAAGAGTCAGCTATCTTTCTCCTGGGAAATAAATATGATAAAATTAATCCAGAGGCTATGTTTGTGTAACTAGCAGACAACAGCCTTGTTCAGATAGAGAGGCATTTTAAATCACAATGGTATTTAACTCACTTTATTGTATCCAATTTTAATATCTTCTTTTTGCTGATGATTATGGAACCTTAGACACAATTATATTTATTTAGTATTGTAGCATTTTAGAAATAAATGAAACAAATTATTAAAGGAAAATATAATGCTTTGTAAATAAGATGAAAAATTGAGAATAAAATGAGTAAATGGCATTATTTTTTAATTTCTTGCATCAAAGAATATGTAGAAAAAAACATGAAGGCTTGTTGTCTAGAGGACTTGCATTTATCTTTGTCAGTATTAAGATATTTCCATGAATTTCTATCTCTGGAGCAATACTTACAGAATTTACAAAGTGCTTCTTAAGTTCTTCATAGTTTAAAGTTGATTGAGAAGTTGGCATTTACCCAGAGATGTTTTCCTTCCCTAAAGTGAGAATGTTTATGGTCCTTTTTCTCTGACATGGAAAATATGCAACTTGGTCAATAGTCATATACTGCATCAAAGTCACCAGACCTGGGCTGCAAAAATATGAATAACCAATAGGTGGTAGCAAAGGGTTAAGGTTTTAGGTATCTCTTTGCTGCATTGAATGAACTGTAGCATTTTTGAAACAAATGGAATAAATTATTGAAGGAAAAAATAACGTTTTATAATATATGATCATCTAGAGGTTTGCAGTCCAGATCTGGTAGCACCACTGGAGGAACAAGATATTTTTCCTACCCTCACTGAGGACACATGTTTTTCTATCACTATGTAATCTTACCTGATTTCACTTCAATTGATTCTTTCTGCCCAATAGAGCATCTAGCATTATATCCAGCATTTTGCTCAGCTGAATTCTTTTCTGTTTTTCCAACTACAAGAGAATGTGCGTCTATGTCTCTTGCCTAACACTGGAAATTCATTCAACTTTAATAGTTTGAGCTTATATTTCTCAAAATGGACGATAGAAAATTGTCTAGGACCATCCCTACTCCTAATAAAACCCAATGCGCTTATGCAGAAAGACTCTCCAATGTTATAGCTAAGATGTATCCTAGTACAGACATAGCTTTATTACTAGTCACATTTCTGTTCTGATTCATTCTCTCTCTCTCTCTCTCTCTCTCTCTCTCTCATCTATCCATTCTGTTGACTGAAGAGTATAATTGTACTCTCAAAAACTTGCAATTTATGCTGTAAGTCACAAATTCACCTAATAAAGATAGGGTCTCAATATGGATCTTGGATGTTTTTTTCCTTACACCCTCACATCTACTTTAGCTGCCATCTTGTCACCCAGTGTGGAGTCTGATGTTGTTCTAGTATCACGCAAAACTTACTTTACTATTTGGGAACATCACCTTCAATTTCTAGCTTATATTATTCTCAGAGGTGCTAGCCAGACACTAGTCTCCTGAAGATTCTAATACTGGTGATGATTGTTGTGACTAATACTGGGACAAAATCTATATTCCAATTTCCTGAAAGTATTCTTCCCCTGCAGAAGAGGTATTGTTGCATGATGATAGAAGGTCCTAAATTTTTATTTTGCTATTTCCCATATTTCCATTGTTTTGCAAACTTAATTAAAATATGAGAAGCCAAGGAGGCTGCAGGCTGCTGGAGATATGAATGTACCATGAAAAACAGGATACCCACACATATTTCCCATCACCCTCTCCTAACTGAGTGCAAGAAGCATTCACCTTGCAAACAAGAATCTCACCACATTGTTCTTCACTTTAAAAATAAAATGGGGTTTTCCAGAAAACTGAATGAAAATGGCTGAAAATAGAGTAGGTTTTTAGTGTAAAATTTGGCATGCAATCAAACCAAATTATTCAATAATTCTTTTACTTTACTCAAACAATATAAAACTTTTAGTTATTGAATCTATGTATACAGCCAGGTTTTAAAAATTAAAGTGTCTTCAAACAGATTTAAGTAGACTACTTGTGTGTGGGATTGTAGTCTACATGAATAAAGTGATTCATTTTCTGTTTCATTAATCATTTTGTCCTTCATAAATCAATGTACAGTAGTATTGATTTTCCCTTATGACAGAGACACTTGAAATCTAATGTGTCTTTAGGGATCTTTGAGACTTCTACATTGTAGGTATCTCTGAAACCATATTTCTATCATTTTGGAAAGTTTATGATCACCCAAAAATCTTTTTGTAGTTACATTTAGAACTGTTTATTTCCAAATATTAGTGGCATTTTTTAAAAAAATGGAAACACTTAAAAACCCCTTCAAGTCTTCAGCCAAATAAATGTGCACAGGACCACAGGAGAATGTAGACCAGTTTGTCTAAATATTCAGTTACAATGATGCCTTCCAGATAATTCACAGGAGTGTCATAAATCAACACATGATATCAGAGAGAACAGACAACAATTGCATCCCATAATATATGAGGCTATATGTGCACAAACTGAGAGTGAGTGCAGATCTAGAAAAAAGCAAAAATGAGATGCTTACCAGTTTATTTCCCACTGGGTAACTACAGATGGGACAAGTACTTCTGTGGGTTCTTTTTAATCATCGAATGCTTCATAAACATTTGTGATAGACTCTTTGCTGGCTGATTGCACTTCTACCTAATTACTCAGTAAACTTCCTCTCTGAGGATTTAGACTGTGACCCTGAAATAGCTGATGTGAAAGAACAGAATAAATAGGAATACAGACAAAGCACGAGTCCACATGTGTTAACAGAAAGGAAGAAGGAGTATATTCTCTAATTTGGTGACTCCCTCAGCGTTCTTTACAGAGATACTGATTCTTATAAGCAATATTTGTGCATACCTTGTACAAGGCTTTTCATGCCTTGAATTCCCATCATTCCTCAGTTCTCTACTTCCCAAAATAATGATCCTTATCAGCATATAGGACTACATATTGTGGAAAGTTGGATATTAGTTCCTCTATAATTGAGTTCACCTTTCTCAGAATTTCTCAGCCGTCTTTGACAAAGATATATTATCCATGGAAAAGGAGTCAACAAATCAAGGGTGGTCTTAAGTCCCAAACTGCCTAGGGTAGAACACACTTTGCTGTGCTACACAAGAAAGTGACCACTCACTTTCCTCTGATGGTGGCATCAGTTGCACGTTCCAGTTGCCGCAGCATCACTACTGGATTTTCTAGGAATGTAAAATAAATTGATCATGTTTATTTCTGCAGTAGAAAGATAAGATTCACCAAAATAAATTTCCCCTGCAGTAAATATCACACTGGCATGCAGTTTATTTATTTATTTAATTTTTAACCCACCATTATTATTTTTATAAATAACTCAAGGTGGCAAACATACCTAATATTCCTTCCTCCTCCTATTTTGCCCACAACAGCAACCCTGTGAGGTGAGTTGGGCTAAGAGAGAGTGACTGGCCCAAGGTCACCCAGCCGGCTTTCGTGGGGACTAGAACTCACAGACTCCTGGTTTCATACTGGCATGCAGTTCATGGAGCATGGCAGAATCTGACCCCAAATTTGTTTATCTGGTAAAATTGTCTAGGAAATGGTTTTCATTTGGGAAAATTGCAAGGAAATAAATAAGCTTGAGAAAAAAGAGCATATATTTTGGAAGTCCTTATCATTGGGAATCTGCATCCTAATGCACATGAACTTACACATGGTATGTATACTAGATTTCTCTATATAGCTCTTACACCAAATCTCTAGCAGCTCCTTGTCTTTTTTCTTCTATTCTGCTTTCACTATTCAGTCTTTACTGGCTGAGGTCTTAGCTTGCTTTCCAAGCAGAAGATATAAGCAATTACATGGTCAATGAGAAGCCATGTAGTCTGCTGGACCAGATCTTTACTACTGCAGTGGGAATGAGAAGTAAGAGCTATGTACCAGAGATCTTTTCAATATTTCTTGTTTAGGGCTATTAAAGACAGAATATCCTGGGTGATTAATACTTCCTTAATTTTCCTCCTTCTAACTGTTAGCACTGGGTTCTTTATTCTTACATACTAACAGGTAAAGGAAATTATTGGAGATTGGGGAAAATGTTACAAATAATTTGTAGATGGCTTTGTGTTATTGGTCCTAGGTTGTATTTATGTTATTAGATTTTTATTCCATATTCCCTCCAAGAAACTCATATTGATGTTAAAAGGTTTTTCCTCCCAATTTTATCCTCATAAAAATCTAGTATGAAAGATGTGGTTGAGAAAGAATGGCTAGCTTAATGTGAGGGTTTCCCAGCATCTCTAGGAAAACTGATCATATTGTTACATGAACAAAATTGTTGTTGTTGATGAGATAGATACAGTAGATAGATAGATAGATAGATAGATAGATAGATAGATAGATAGATAGATAGATAGATAGATAGAGATTTATTAAACTCATGGAAGCACAATATGAAGACAAAAGATTGAGGAACTGAATTATTAGAATAGGAATCTTCAAATAGATTTATAAAAAGAAAAGCTTTAGTTATTAGCAGTTGCTCCTCATATTTGAAAGAAACATTTTATGAACCAGGGACAATGCTGTACTATGCTTCCATCCAGAAATTATATCTCATATAATTATTAAAGTGGCAGATGTTCTTTCCTGATAGTTGTATATGTCTATGTAAATAACTAAACCTACTGATACCATGGAGTTCCTCATTACATATTGGAATGCTCTGTTTAGTTTTATTAAGCTATGCAGGGAGAAATTATTAGACATTTTAGAAAAATTAAATAAATCTCTCTCCCGAGAGTAAAGGACTTTCTTGATCAAGGATGAAGTTGAAGTAATTAAAGATTTCAAGAATGATAATACCCTAGAGTAGTCTGCAGTAAGTTATTTAGTGTGGAGTTAATAATTCTTTTTTGCAAAACTTTGCAACTTCTTTTAGAAAAGAAGATTAGAGAGACATAGCAAACACTGAGAATGGCAGAAACATCCGTGACTGATAGGGGACCCCTAGTATGTACTTTCTACAATCCTATATCTATTCTTAATCAGGAAACTTGATTAAGAATAGATATAGGATCTTGTACCCTGACCAACAGAATTAACTTTGATCTTAATGTCAAGTCTGTTCAAGCATACACAGTATTTATATTAATTGTGATGAATCAGCCTTCATATCACTGAGATAAATTTCAGATCAGATTAAAAAACTTCTGAATGTTAAACCGGAAATGTAATAACCACAAAGGAAATTGGGAAAAGTAGTAATTTTATATAATCATTTTAGTCAATGATTAGTCTATGAATGCAGGGATTTTAGAAAATCAAAATGCAAAAAGCGCCAAGTGTACTGTAAAATTTGTGAATAAGGCTTACTGTTGTGGATACAATCTCATACAACTTTCCAGATAGAGTGATATTTTAAGGATATGTAGATAATATAAATAAATGATGGTGGGGCTTTTCAACTTCAGATCCATAAATTGCTTTGGATTTCTCTTCCAAGGTTAGAAAGAGGTTTCCAACTTCAGAAATAAGATCTCACCTTGAGCTCCCACTCCCAGCCTTTGCCAAGACATCACAGCTTTTCCTCTGTGATGACATCAGAGCTGTGATGTTGAGAAAGGTAAAGGCAGGAGGGTCAGGAACACAGCACATGCACAGCACAAATTAAAGGATAGTTCATATCTATACAATTCAAAGATCATACACATCCCAAGCTATCTCCCTTGGTCTGTAGGTGTCCACAAACCCAGGCTTTCCCTAGCGTGTGGGAGAATGACAGAAATTTCTCCCCAATGGAGCAAAATTATATTTGTTCCATTCCTAACAAACAGCTATCTGGTATATTGGGAAATGTGTGATTGATTTGGGAACAAAATTGCTGGGTAGGAAGAAAGTTAAAGGTTCAGTCTCTAGAATTCCCAAGCAGACTGCAATGTGTGTGTGTGTGTGTGTACAGAGGGCTATTCATGATGTGTGCACATTGTGGTAGGGCTAGCTGTAGGAGTGAAGGGCAGGACTATACTGAGGATGCCCTAATGGTGATGGTGTTAGTCATGTCACTCCAATTCTGCCTCATCACATGAGTTCCCAGTGTATAGTAAAGGTAAAGGTTTCCCTTGACATTAAGTCCAGTTGTGTCCGACTCTAGGGGGCGGTGCTCATCTCTGTTTCAAAGCCGAAGAGCCGGCATTTGTCGGTAGACACTTCCGTGGTCACATGGCCAGCATGACTACACGGAACGCCGTTACCTGCCCGCCGAAGCGGTACCTATTAATCTACTCACATTTGCATGTTTTCAAACTGCTAGGTTGGCAGGAGGGACGCGGTGGCGCTGCGGGTTAAACCGCTGAGCTGCCGATCGGAAGGTCGGCGGTTTGAAACCGCGCGGCGGGGTGAGCTCCCGTTGCTCGTCCCAGCTCCTGCTCACCTAGCAGTTCGAAAACATGCAAATGTGAGTAGATCAATAGGTACCGCTTCGGCGGGAAGGTAACAGCATTCCGTGTAGTCATGCTGGCCACATGACCCGAAAGTGTCCTATGGACAACGCCGGCTCCAAGGCTTAGAAATGGAGATGAGCACCACCCCCTAGAGTCGGACACGACTGGACTTTACGTCAAGGGAAACCTTTACCTTTACCTAGGTTGGCAGGAGGTGGGACTAGCCACACAGGAGCTCACCCCATCATGCGGATTCGAACCGCCGACCTTCCGATCGGCAAGCTCAGCAGCTCAGAGGTTTAACCCGCAGCGCCACTGCATCCCAGTGTATAAGTAACCCATAATTAAAGCTACCTTAACATTTTAAAAACTCACATTGATATCTTGAGAGAAACCAAGAAACTCATCTCAAGCCCAACAGCATGTTAAAAAGCAAGAATCTGGTTCAACAACCCAATTACAGAACACTGCTTAAGTCATAGATGTCTTTGCAAAGCCCCACCATCATTTATTTATATTATCTACATAGCCTTAAGTAAAACACTCTAGCTGGAATGTTATATGAGACTGTATCCACAATGCTAAGCCATATTCACAAATTTTACAGTACATTTAGTACTTTTGCATTTCAATTTTCTAAAATCCCTGCATTCATAAATGATAATGCTGAATGAGTTTATTGGGTGGGGCAGGGCAGGGGATGTATAATTTGGATATCAGTTTGAAGTTCGGCAAGTACATTTGACTTAAAGGAACCTGAGGTATAAACACACCTGAGCTGCCTGACTTAAATTCTTAAATCTGGAAACTACTTCCAATCTTTTCCTCAGACCTAGAGTACCCCTGACAAACTGGCTGTGTCCCCATTTGCACTTAACCATGGCATGTATAAACATACAGTATGTGGCATTTCCAGTGAACACTGAAAACAGGAGCTTTCTTAGTCTATTTCCAGTTAAGGGATGGAAACTCTGGCCCCGATTTTTTAGATGAACCCTAGGTCACAGAGAGTTTGTCTTGGTTCTGGCTATTGAAGTAATGTTTGCTATTTTTGGTTCAACCATTATTGACTCCTGTAGTCTAAAATCAGTGGAGTATTGGTGCATTTAACAGAACGTTGGACTGAGGCCCAAATCAGCATGAGCAGGTACACCTCAATGTTGCAGTCCACCGTGGGTCATGCAAATGCCAAGGAAGAAGATTAAACAAAGATGGTAAAAAAAGAGAAAACCACCCAATCTTAAACCATACAAAATCCCTGATTATCAGGAAAAAAGATGTTTTGGTCTAATAATTCTATTTGAAGAAAAGGAGATTGCATTAATAAATTTATCCTTCATAATCAAAACTACCAAGCAAGATCCATTTAAAAAAAAACCCAAATACAAATATGCATAGAAAATCTATACAATATACCTAGATTCTAAGCAACCATCCTAATCTGAAAGGTATTGTTTTGTATTTAATATATATATTTAAATTATTCTCTTCTGCTTTTTTAAAAAAAGAATTTGACTAAAATATTAGCAGAGGATTGTCATCTATATCTGAGGATGAAACGTATCGACCTTCCATTTCTAGTCCAGAACACTCTTATTTATTCTATCTGAAACTACATTTGCCCTCTAAACTTTCCTCTTGAGTCTATTGAGTAGAGGATGTCACTGTCATGATCAACTTCTAATCTTTTTTTTATTTTTCTCCCCATCCTCATCTGATGATGAGTTCTGCAGAACTTGAAAACTTACACACACTCTCTTTTTTTCAAATAATTTTTTTGTTGACCTTAGGAAGATCATTGTCCAATTGTGGATTTGAGGTTTTCCTTTTTGACATGGATGAACATACCCATCTTTTGTTTTTGTCCTTATAATTATGTTGGCTTGGATGCAATTTTTACTAAGCATTTGTTTGGAATACAAAGTAGGATTTTCAAGGTCAAGCAAGATATAGTATATGAAAAATGAGAGTGGATTACATAACTTGGTTTAAAGGGTTTGTGTGCCCGACTGAGATATGAAGCAACGTCTGTCCATTTATGCCAATGTTTCTCAACCTCAGCAACTTTAAGATGTATGGACTTCAACTCCCAGAATTCTAGGAATCTTAGTCCATACATCTGAGGTTGATGTATGGACTATTGATTTATGCAATCAATAACTGTTCTGGGGACTGGAGGCTGAAAGCTAACTATCAAGTTATGAGAGGAAGATTCATAACATAAAACATAACATAAACATAACATGTTATGTAGCTTCCTATAGCTATAGTTGCTCTAATTGTGAAGCAGAGTTCTGACATTGTGAGGTCTAGTACTTCTTCCAGCTGCTGTTAACTGTGGAGGGGAAAACATATATCATATCCAGTGGACCCCCAACAAATGTCTATATGTTTTCTGAGATAGCTGAGAGGAACTGCTTGGACTGTGACTGTCACATAAGAAAGAGTCCAGAGAGCGTGCTTGATGCCTAAGTTAAGCAGATGGACCACTCAGTCTGGGCTAGCTGAACTTGTTTCATTTATCTAAAACTTTGGAATCTTCGAATCTTTTCTCAAGTTTATTAAGACAGAAATGGCTTCAGTATCAAAGCAGGCTAGAACATTGCTAAAGATCAAAATCTTGTGTCAGCGGCCATCTCTTTTGTACAGTAGCAGCTTCGGAACGTGACAATACTCTAAACTTGCAGATGCACCTGTAATCTTTTTTCAGACTATGCGGACCATAACTCTCCACAAGAATTTCCAGAGCTCTTGTAATTACTTGATAATCAAAGTGTATATATTTTAATATGCTGGCTGAAAACTCATACTATTTCCACTCTGCCTTGAAACAAATGAAGTGTAGGAGGCCATAGACATCTCATTTCTGAAATGGAAAATGGATTTTTAAAAATGTTCATATTATTACCCAATATAATTTCCATATAACAAGTTTAATAATGACCTTATGCTATCATTTTTGTTGCTTCTGACTCTGTAAGAGGAAGATTAATTCAAAGGTCTATGCATATCAAGCCACAAAACATTATTGTGTTAAAGATAAATGGGAGAACTTCACATGATGCTTAATTAACCTGATGAATTCACTACTACAAAATGTATTGGTCCACTAATTAAACAGCTTTAAAAAAAGGGATTAGGCAGATTCATGAAAGTTGCTATCATGACTATAATAGAAAATTCCTCTGAAAAAATACAAGTTCTGGTGACAGAAGGCTGTTCTTATACTTCTATCCTGCTTATAGGCTTGCCTGCAAACAGAATGCTGGACCCAGCAGGACCTTTGTCTCTGTAATGTTCCTTTCTTCATAAAATCCAACACAGAGAAAAATCTTTACTACAACCATTCCAGGAAGTCTATATAATAAATCTCTCAGCTGTATAAGATAGCTCTATGGAGCACTAATATTCTTATCAGCTTACGTATTCCTTTAGCAAACTAAATTGTTTCATTAATGCTAGCTTATTTGCAATTGTATTCCTTGTCTATTCACACCCACTTAACTGGGATTAATGTCTCAAAGCATCAGAAAACCCAAGAATCATAATCATCTTTTTTTTAAACTGTGTTTTGTCTCATAAGTCAAGATGATGTTGGCAACTCTTCCTTTAATCCCTCAAGATTTAAATAAAATGTGCAATGTTAGCTGGCCAAAGAGAATAACTCCATGAGTGCTGGCCTGGCTAGCAGGCAGGCAACTCAGGACTAGACAGCAGGTGGCATTTAGTTTTAATGACATTTTAATTTTCTTTAGAGCAGGAAGCTTGTTCAGAGAGTTGATTTCATGAAGATGTTAAACAGGAAGGAGGAAAACATCAAGCCCTGAGGCACCCCACAAGTGAGGGGCTGTGGGTACTGTTAGCATTTTTTTCCTGCTCTTGGCTACCATGGAAATTAAGTACTTCCTTAAGCATCGGCTGGGTGAAGAGGTCGAATTTAATTGTCCTCAGTTTAGGTGTTAATAGTTGCATTGCCTGAGGGGAAGGCAGCTTGCAGGACTTTTGTTTAGTTTTTAGCCTTGCAGCCAAGTAAGCAGCTCGCTCCTCTCTGAGAGTGTGTGTGCATGCACAAGCCTGTAAATATGTTTTTGTGCTTTCTGTAAATAAATTTTTATAGAAATGCCTGGTGTGTGATTTTTCTATCTCCTGAGCCAACCGCTTCCTAGCCTACTCTGACAGGTACAAACTTTCCCCTCCTGTGAACACTAACTGGAACCAAGCACTGAGGAAGGAGGTAAACCCTTGTAACATGCTGCCTTCCACTCCCAACCCCTGCAGCCAGAAGATTACTGTGGTCAACAGTAGTGAAAGCTACTGAGAGATCAAAGAGCATAAGGATGGATGCCAAACCCCATCCAGGCTCCACCAAAAGTACACTGTCTCTGTACTATATCCCAGTCTGAAGCCCAACTGAAATGGATCCAGATAATCCATTTTCTCCAAGATTCTCTATAGCTGCTGTCCAACCACCTTCTCCACAACCTTCCCCACAAAGGGAAGATTGGAAACTGGATGGCAATTGTCCAGAATGGAGAGACAGTACTTAATCTATACTTTTTTGATTACCTTGATATACTGTATATCCAAAACTTCATATGCCTGATCAATGAGTTTCTGACAATCTTTACTCACAGTAAGAATTGCAGGAGTGTCTTTTCTTGCATGCCATTTTCTCTGGAGGTTGGGATGATAAATTTAATATTTTCCACTGCCCAGATTGATATGGTATCTATGGCACCAGTTTGCTTCACAGTGGGGTAGGGACCTTGCTATTGAGCCTGCAATTTGCTTTTAGTGTTGGTAGTAGTAATAGCACATGTTCTCTTACTGCCAAATGCATTTCTTCCATGTATTTTTCCCATGCATTTTTATCATGGCACCATTTCTATGAGTCCTGTGCCAGAACTAGGTGTATTTCTCTATCTGGATTAGAGACAGCAATTTCTCTGAGTCAGGATGCGTTGTTATTTGTGTGTGTGTGTGTGTGTGTGTGCATGCACATGTTTTGGTTACATTTGTATTTTTAACTCCTCAGCATGTTATAAAACTTCAGAAAACACCATCACTTTTCAGCATTTCCCTCTAATTATGGTTTGGAGAGAAATTAATCAGGAACATTAATCATCATTAAAGTTACTGATGAACACCATGAGTAAGCAGAAGGGATAGCTTGGATGGTGCTCACAGATCTGTTAATGACCAGATTAAACCTTTAATATGCTGATTCATTCCCCCCAAGTGGAGAGGAATGTAACACATAGGATTGGATTTAATTTAGTGATAGTTAGAATAGACCCAATGAAATAAATAGAATTTAAGCGAAAAGATACGAAGGTAAACGCACTTTCATGTCAGGCTTGACTCCTAGTGACTGCAGCCATGAACATTTGTTGCTAGCCATACAGTAAGAATTTGCCTTTCCTTCTTTTTAGAAGAAGTAATCCAGGAATTTCCAGGTAGTCACTCATCCAAGTGCTAAGCAGGGCCTAGCCTCTGTCAAGGTCAGATAAATGCTACCATCTGCTGTTATGTTTAATTTAACTCTAATTGACTGCAATAAGTATGATTAACTCTGGATCCAGACCCAATGACAGTCCCCTGCGGCACTCTTTCTGCTGAGTTAGTTTGAGAGGATGGACATGCCTAAGCATGCCTAACTTGCAGGGGGACTGGGAAAACTGGTATGAAGAAGTTAATGTGAGGCTGCTGGGATAGAATGGAAATAAATACAGAAAATATCACCACCCACTTGGAAAGCAGCCAACAAAAGTTTAATTTGTGAAATTGCTGATCAGAAGTTAGGTATCTTGTCAGAAGTTATCCTTAGATATCTGGGAGAAGGGGCTTCCAGTGGGGAATGGCGGACTGAGCAGCTGTGTCCATGGGCTTAGTGGGTAGAGCTAACAATGTGACAACTTTTTTTGGGCTCAGACAGTTTTTTCTGAAGCCCAGAATTTTTTTCTGGATCAAGGACAATGCCTGGAATCATCCCATTTGTCCTCCAGATGGCTGCTTGTACCAGAAGACTGCAAACTGTTTTGCGTTCTGCTGGTAAGAGTTTTTAGCTGGGAGGCAGGGCTGTCATCATTTTCCAAGCCATGCTGTAGCCTTAAAGGAACATTAAGACCGGTCACCCCATTTCTAAATCACCAATTTAAATATTTTTAAGTATGTGTACCCTAAGATAGGCTTTCTACAGTGAGGAGAAGCTGGCTCTCTTGGTGCTTATCATTATTTTTGGGATTACTTTTTAAAAATTCTTTTTTAAGTTTTGGACTCCATTTTCCTTCCAAATATAAAGGAGGATTGAGAGTAAACAATTGTCTTCCTGTTATTATTTTTGTATTAAATTTGACGATATTAGCATTTTCCTAAACACTGAATCAGCTAATTTGAACCTTCAGCTTTCTGTTTCTACTTTCCCATGGGAACTGTCTGCTTATCTCATTTTCACTTGTGTAAATAGATTTTGGAACTTTTCCATATCTTCAAATTTTGCTGTTTAAGCTCCTGGGGGGCACCATCATCTACTGCATGTGACATGGATGATTTTAAACAGATTTTTTCTGACTTCCAGCAAGATTTTAAATGGATTTCTTCTGACTTCTACCAAGCTTTTATGCAAGATATTCAGGACATTGTGGAAAATATGAGCTCTAAAATGTGCCAACAGGTTGTGGATGGTGGATGAAATTGAGGAATTCAACAGTGATAGAAATGTTTCTTCTAAGAGTGAGATTGGGATTTCTATGGAGATGCTGGATAAAGGTTGGACAGTGGAGTTGGAAAAATTTAAGGGAGAGAATGATCTGCAAGCGATAAGTAAAATTGACTTCCTGGTGCAATGCCATGAAAAAAAAGGGGTCATTATGTATGGGAGGTTTTTTGAGGAGAAGCTGGAATTTTTGAGGGGGACAATTGGGCTGTTTTCAAGAGAAAAGCTCTGTGCACATTGTGGGGATATATAAATGCTCTGGTTTATTTTGAAATGGGATAAGGGTTAAAGAATATTTATCTGGTTTGCTTTAAGGGTTTGACTGATGTTAACTATTAAGTATAATGGCAGACAATTTATGTGCTCTTTAATTTGATTTTTATTATAGTAGACAGAAATGTATAGAATAGTAGAAGGAAGGGAATAATTAAATATATATTATCCTTTGGGGGGAAAAGTTGTTTAGGAGATCTATATGAATTTTTAAAAATTTTAATATAAGGGGGAGGAGTAACTGTACTAAGTGATTTTTATTATGTGCTAAAGTGGAATGATTTATTGAAATAATGTGGTTTTGGTTTAGTATAGAGTAAGAGATTATGGAAATTTTTGTATATCCTTGCTGTTAAAAGTTGGAAGCCACATCTTTTTGTAATTTCAGAAAAAAAAATTCTCTTGTGTTTTCACACCTTTTTAGTTTTTCTTCTTTTTTTTCTTTTTTCATAGCTTTTATCCTTGTCTTGAAACTTAAATAAAAATGTATATATATAAAAAAAGATATCTGGGAGAAGCTAAAACATGATTCTTACCCTACCGCAATTTTCTCAGGGCATACCAACAGTAGTATTAAGTTATGAAATACTACAGAAATAATTATAAGTTTCTTCACCAAAAATGAGAAGCCTTGCTGAAGATTATAAGTATGTCTTCTATTAAAATTTATGCTATAGGCATTTCATTGTCACTGTTGTCTTCATACTGTAGTGATAATTTTAAAAAGTCTACATTGTACAGAAAAGACAGTGATGATTACTTCAGATACAAAATATCTACTTTGGACATATGAAGACCAATGAGTAGCTCCTGTCCACCCCAAGTTATATTCTGTGACATTATGTTGATTGTCATCAGATCCAGTGAAATTGTCTGCCGCATGAAGCTTATCTCTACATGTGAACGAATTCTTTTATCAGCTCTTCAGTGATGGCCCCAGATCAATTCCCTCATGCTTTTTAGATCAATGAAGATAGTGTTATTACACCAAGCCTTGAACTCTAATTTAGTGTCTTTGGCATCAGTCTTGGGGAGGGAATTGAGTTGCTGGGAGTTGGGCAGCCTTCAATTTAATAAATAAAATAAAATAAAATCTAGTGTTTTTTTAAAAAAAAACAATGTTTATGTCTTGTTCTCTGTCCAGAGTCTTTTGATTGGATGTGCTATAAAAATGGTCAAATAAATAAATAAATAAATAAACGAGGGGAGAAATTGCTCACCACTTCTTGAATGCTGAGATCCATATGCAAATCACATGAAAAGGGCTAAGCAACTGCATCTAGATATATTGCCTGCTCTGCAGATATTTATCTACTGTGCAGGTGTGTAGAGGAAGGTGCCTGGAAATAAGATGCCCAGGATATGATTGGGTCGGGAGACAGCAATATTTTCTGAATTGTCACTAAAAATGATGAATTTGCTACCTACATTCTTAGCCACAACTCTGATCAGATTAAATTATCAGAGCTCAACATTTCAATAATCTTTATTCATTTTTTTTAAACGAAGGTCAAATATTTCATCTAAGATTTACTAATCCAATATGGAGCCCTATGTATCAGCTTGACTAAAAATAAATCATTATGCCTATGATCAGGCAGATTGCAGCTCTGTTACTTAGACTGAGTACTGTACTCTTATCAAAAAGTTAGAAATAAGGCTTTCTTTTCAAAAGCAGTTTAGACTTTAATTATTGGATGGAGAAGTATAACAACTTTTCTAATGTTGATGGCACAGATTATGGAAAGACATTTTAAAATTATAATATGCTGTCTCCATGTGGAAGTATGTAAGAAAGATTATGGTTTCCAGGTTGTATCTATATATTGTTGGGTTATGTTTAGAGTTACTAGTTCAGGGAAAAAAAGTGGAAGTCTGGGCTGCACTGACAATAGAATTAACAGTGTAGACAAAAATACATGCTTGCTGGGAAATTTTAGAAGTTGCAGGCCAGCCACAGGGCATCTGGAGGGTGTCAAATTGGGGAAAGCTGCCATAAAGTACTCCTGTCCAACATACAAATAGGATCCTTCAGAAATGATTAATTTGGGATTTTCTTGCAACAATGAACTCCCATCCAACATTTACAGTATTTTCACCACACTACTGGAAAAAGTTAAAGAACTTACAGGTAGTCTGTGACCAACGACCATTCGTTCACTGACTGTTCAAAGTTATGATGCTGCTGAATAAATGGTTGTTACGGTCCTTGGAGTTGCAGCTGTCCCAGCACCCCCACGGTGACATGATTGCGATCTGGGTGCTTGGCAACCCGTTTGCACCTATGACTGGTTGCCAAGCACCCTGCGACCACGTGATCGCCATTTGCAACCTTCCCTGCCGGCTTCCCCAGAAAGTAAGTGTCCCCCATCCGTGCACCTTCCCCAGTCCCTCTATGCTCGTGCTGCTCTGGCCACTTGTGCACCCCTGCGCAGACTCCCCAACCCATGCAGCGCCTCCTGTGCACTTGTACACCCCTGCACACTCTCTCTGACCCATGTGGTGCCTCCTGTGCACCCACTCACACCCTTGTGCACCATCCCCGACCCTCCCCTGCACGCCGGCACACCCCCTCACTTCCTCCCTTGCCTGGCAGCAGCTACTTACCTGCCTGCCAGCCTGGGACTTGCAACTTCCTGCTAGCTTCCCCATGGACTTTGGGTTTGGGAAGCCATCAGGAAGTTCCTCGCCTAATGACTATGGGATTCAATTAATGACAGCAACCGGGACTGCAGGGATTGCCATTGCTAAGTGATGCGGTCATAAAGCACAATTGCATTGTTTAGCGATGGCAATCCCTGCAGTCCCAATTGAAATTCTGGTCCCAATTGTCATTGTAAATCGAGAATTACCTGTATTTGTTCTCTTCCCCAGAATTTACAAGTTGCTTTCCCTAAGAATCAGAGAAGCTGTCCTTGTTACACAATAACAGAAATGCTAGTGCATAGGCAGCAACAAAGTAAAATATATGATTTAGTCAACTCAAACCACTTTTATTGTACAGTACTTATCCAACACAACAAAGTACTGTTCCTGCTGAATAATGGTGTGGAGGAATAGGATAAAATACTGCATCAAAAAATGCTAAGGACAGGCTCACACAACCTGTGACTGCTTGGTCCGAATATATACAGTAGCTAACTGCCTAAAAGAGAGGCTCAGTACGGAGGCTTGCTTGCAGTCTCAAACGTAGAAAGATTGTCAAACATCTGTCTGGCAAAAAGAGTTTGACTTAGTGACATTAAAATAAGATTTTCCTCCACTGGTTTTAATGATGAAATTGTGTGTTTTCAAAGTGTCATGAGGGCAGGATTTAGAGACAAAAATCCAGAACCTAACTCAACAGTATAAGCAGAAGAGCCACCCAAATACAATAGGCTTGATTATGTTTTGGAATATGTTTGTAACACACATTATCATCTAAAGAGGGAGAAAGCTTGAGACCATTCAATCCAGTGACTAAAATTACTTAATTGCACCCCTAGGAGATACTCAGTTAGACTCCTTGAGTGCCTTAGTCATACTGAAAATGCTACCTGCACCTATTATTTATTATATGTAACTTAGTCCTAAGTCAATAGAGAAAAGCATTAATGGACCTTGTCTGTCTGTGTCTGTCTGTCTATCAAATTTATATGGGTGCCAATATCACAAAAAGTGACTCTGGGCGGTGTACAGCAAAGATATAAAACAATAAACCTGTCAAAAAATGGTCATTATTAAAAAGTTTAAAAAGCATAAGGCACATAAGAGATTAGATTTGCAAGGCCCCTGGGACCTCCAGGCCTGATGACATAGCCAGGTCTTGAGGGACTTCCGGAAAGTAAGTAGGGATGGAGCTGACCTCACTTTGGTGGGGAGAATGTTCCATAAGGCAGGTGCCATGGTAGAGAAGGCCCGCCCCTTCAGACCTGCCAAGTGTAGTTCCCTGATAGATGAGACCCACAGCATGCCTTTTCTGCTGGCTCTGATGGGACAGGCAGATGTAACCAGGGAGAGGTGCTCCCTCAAATAACCTGGCTGCATGCTATGAAGGGCTTTAATTGTCAAAACCAGCACCCTGAATTGGACCTGGAAGCAGACTGGCGACCAATGCAGCTCACAGAGCACAGGTGTAACATGTTCCCCTGTAACTGCTATTTGGAGGCAAAGGTAACACTGAGTTTTCAAGACTAATAGCCTTTGATAGACTTGACTTTCATGAATGTGACCTATTCCTTTTTAAAGCCATCTAAATTAGTTGCCATCATTACATTCTTTGAGAATGAATCCCATAGAATAATTCCAAGAACTTTCTTTTTTCTGTTCTAAATCTCTTCCCAATGAGCTTCATTAGATGGCTTTTTGTCTAGTATTTTGAAAGACAGAGGAAAAAAATCCTGTTCACTTTCTCCATCCTATGCATGATTTTATACATCTCAATCATGTTTTCCTCCACTGCCTTTTTTCTAAGCCAAAGTACCACAGTTATTCTGATCTTTTCCTTGTGGGGAAAGTGTTTGAATCCCTGATCATTTGGTTTCCCTCTTCTGTATTGTTTCCAGCTTTACTATATTCTTTTTCAAGTGTGATAATCAGAACTCTAGAGGCAGATGTACCACAGAGGTACATCTATAATAATGTCATCATCATCATCATCATCATCATCATCATCATCATCATCATCATCACGTTTATTACAGCCCTGAGGCCAGACACAATAAAACTATACAACAGCAACAATCGTACATTAATACATATATATATAAAACAAAAGCAATTAGTATACTACGATCCCAAATTAATTAAGAATGAAAATACTAAAATAAATTGAAATAAAATACTGTGTTAAGAGATTCTAAATCTAAGTGATGATGCGGTATATTGTGCAGATGGTAGCACAAAACTGGGCAACCTGGAAGGATATTTTCAGGTCCTTGTCTGAAAGAAGTAGCATTAGATAGAAGTCACTCTCCCTGCCGGGGTGAGCTCCCATTGTTAATCCCAGGTCCTGCTCACCTAGCAGTTCGAAAACATGCAAATGTGAGTAGATCAATAGGTACCGCTTCGGCGGGAAGGTAACGGTGTTCCGAGTCGTCATGCTGGCCACATGACCCGGAAGTGTCTATGACAACGCCGGCTCCAAGGCTTAGAAACGGAGATGAGCACCGCCCCCTAGAGTCGGATTCGACTGGACTTTACGTCAAGGGAAACCTTTACCTTTATAGAGCCCTTATATAGGCAACAGTATAACAACATATGGCTTAGGGTTTCTATTGAGCCATCACCTCATGGACATAACTGAAGGTTCATAGGAATACCCTTAAAACATCCAAAAAGGACTGCTGAGGGCAGAGCATCCAGTCTGGCTAAAGTGAAAGCTTTACAGAATTTCAAAATTGTGATAGATGATAAATAAGAAGCTGGAACGAACCCTTCCAGAAGAAAATGAGAGATATTGGGGTGTAGCACCTTACTTTACTTAGCATTTTTGTTATTAGTCTCTTTCCTAATGATTCCCAATGACTACATCTTGAGGAACTCGATTTCTTATTTCCTTCCATTAAGAAAACTGCCCATTTATTCTTAATCCTTGCTATCTGCTTTTTTAATCAGTTAGCAATTTATAAAAAGACATATGCTCTTATTCCATGGTCACTAAATTTACTCAGGAACCTTTAATATAGCACTTTGTCAAAGACCTTTCGAAAATTCAGGTTTATAACATCAACAGCTTTATCTCTATCCATATGACTTGCAGACATTCTTAAGAGACTCTTAAAAGGGTGATGAGGCAGGTTATACTTTTGCAGAATCCATACTGATCTTCCTTCAGCAACAGTTGCTCTATATTCATCTGCTGCTGCTGCTGCTGGAGCAAACATTAAGTTAACTGGCCTATAATTTCCAAGTTCACCCCTGGGATCTTTTAAAAATATGCAAATATCTACAAGTCTGCTGGTGCTGATCTGAAATATCTGACAGGTTACATCTTTTTTTGAGGGGGTCAGCAATTTAACATTGCCATTCTTTGGGGGATGCCATCAAGACCTGGTGATTTATTATAGCACCATCTCTCAAGATGTTCTAGAATATCTTCTCTTGCTACCTCAGTTTGTTTCAGTTGTTCTGATTCCCTGAGATACCTTCAAATATCTGCCCTATTTTGTAGTAAAACAAATTAAAGAATTATTTCTGTTTCTCTGCAATTTTCAGATCCAATAGAAGAGAATTTTCAGATCCTCCTTGAGGATCCCTTTCACTCTTTTGTCATCTAAAGGTTCAACACCTTAACTGGTTTCCTGCTTTGAATGTACTTAATGAAGTTCTTATTGTTCCCCTTTTGTTGTCCCAGCTGGCAGTGTCCCATTTATATGGATGCTAAATGTAATAGCAGTATGGTAATTGATTCCCTACTGGTTCTACAGCAGTTACACCTTACACCCAGGGCCGCAACTAGGGTCTGTGTCACCTGGGGCAAACAAGGATTCCGTGCCCATTTTGGCATCCCCCCCAGCGCTCATTTTGGCACCCCCCCAGCGCTCATTTTGGCGCCCCCCCAGCATGGCGCCCGGGGCACATGCCCCGGTTGCCCCCCCTAGTTGCGGCCCTGCTTACACCAGATCATTGTCACTACTTATAACTGAGTCTAAAGTTTATTTATTTACAGTTTTTTGTATGCTACTTACTTGAGTGACTCTAAGTAGCTTAGAATTATATACTGTATTAAAAACAAATGTTAGTGGTATCCAAATGTTAGCAATGTTTTTTAAAAATTTAAATCTGGTCCTGTATTCCAAAACCCTATGGAAGAGAAAGGACATCAACTGCTTCCTAAAGGATAAAAGGACAAGGGCCAGCCTAACTTCATATGGTGATCTGTTTCACAGTGAGGGGGATACCACTGAGAATGCCATTTTTGGGGTTCTTATCCCCTGGGGGTGGGTTATCCATAGCACCCTCTCCCAGTCAGATAATGCTGGGAGATTTGATCTGGAGAAAATGGTCTCAAATGTAGCCCAAGCCAAACCAGCACCCTGAACTGGGCCCAGAACCTATTGGCAACCAGTGCAAGTTTCACAGAATTGGCATTTCTGCTGAACTTGCCAGAACCAGTCAGCAGGTAAACAGATGCATTCTATACCAATTGTAGTTTCTGGGTCTTCTTCAAAGGCAAAGTATGGCAGTAGTCCAACCAGCAACATATGGCAGTAGTCCAACCAGCAGACTTGCTGAAGCTGGACAAAGGCTCTCATGCTCATGACTTCCACATGCTTTCCCAAGAGGAAATGTAAATTCAGGAGGACCCCCAGATTATACACTACTTCTTGGTTGCTTTCATACTGGTTGGTTCAAAGACCAAATGTTCAACCCCTACTTTGTTTTGGTTTTCTCCACAAATGGATTTAAGCAAAACACTTGATAGAAGGATAGTGTGGTGACCCAGAGTAAATAGAGGTGGTTAGGGAACACCTTGCTATTATGAACAAGTTTAACTCTTTAGAACTAGACCAATTGCATCCAAGTGTTTGTCATCTTGGAGTTCCTTTCTGTGCTGTTTGAAAAGTCATGGAGGAGAGCCATAGAAGACTGGAAAAGTGAAAATATTGTTCCTATCTTTAAAAGGAAGAGGGGAATGGACCTGTAACTACAGACCAGTCAGCTTGATGTTGGTCCTTTGGAGCAGATTATTAAGCAATTACTTTGTGAGTGTTTATAAAACAATATATGGCTTGGCAAGAGCAATTGCTTGGTTTTACAAGTCATGTCAAGCTACCTTACCTCCTTTGTTGAGAGGCTGACAAGTTGAATTCACTAGAAGGGCAGTGGACATAGTGTACCTTTACTTCAGCAAAGTGTTTAGAAAGGCATCCCACATGATCTTAGTAGAAAAGATGGCAAAATGTGGGCTGGATGGTGTTACCATTAGATGCATACAGACCTGGTTGAAAAATGGTACCCTACTGAGTGTACATCAATAGCTCTAGTTAGAGCTGGAATGAAATATTGAGTGGTATAACACAGGCTTCTCTTCTGGGCCCTGTTCTGTTCAACATATGACCTGGTTGAGGGGGTTAGAAAATATAAATATTAATTTGTGGCTGTAGCAAAAACCTTAGCAGACCTTATTAAGATTCAGAAGGATCTTAAGAAGCTGGAACAATGGACAGAAATCAGCAAGATGAATTTTAGTGAAGACAAATGCCAAGTCTTTCTTTTGGGTAAGAAAAATCAAAGGCAGGAGTTTAGGATGGAGGAGAAGCTCATGCAAAAAGAATCTGGGTGTCTTGATGGATCACAAGCTAAACATGAACCAACAGTCTGGCACAGGTGCAAAAAAAGTAAAAGTAATAATAGACCGCATCTATAGAAGTATGGTGTCACAATCAAGAGATGTTATTATTTTGCATTAATTAAACTACCCCTAGAATATTGCATGCAGTTCTGGGCACCAGATTTTAGGAAAAATATTGACAAGCTAAAGCATGTCCAGAGAAAGATGATAAGGGATTTGGAAGGCAAAACAAATGAGGACCAGTTGGAGGAGTTGGGTATGTTTAGCTTGGGAAAGAAGACTGCAGTGAGAAATGATAGCTGTCTTCAAGTATCTGAAGGACTGTCTTAGAGAAGATGGGGCAAAACTGTTCCAGAAGACAGGATAAGAAACAATGAATTCAAATGAGAAAGAAATGTATTTTGTTGGACATCATGATTTCTTCTTCTTTTTCATGGTAAGAGCTGCTCAGCCTTAGAACAGACTGCCTCAGGAGGTGGTAGGCTTTCCTTTGCTGAATGTGTTTAAATAGAAGAGAATATTTGTAGCTCAGGGTTGAACTGTGGGGTCCTTGGTGCTCTCTGAGCTTGGTTGTTTGCTTGCAGATGTTTCATTACCCAACTAGGTAACATCATCAGAGCGAGTGAGTGTGGGGTTTGCTCCTTGTTTATATACAATAGCCTGCCAGTTTTGGTGGGGGAGTGGTTTTCTCCTTGGCAGTTCCTTGATTAGGGTATTGTTTTCTGCTAGGGTACTATTCTTTCTGCACAAATGCCTATGACAGCATGCCCTGCCTACCAGTGTTAGATGCAAACCTCCAATAAACTGCACAGCTGAATGAAAAATAGCTCAACAAAGCAGCTGAAAAATGATTTGGCTAATGATCATGGATACTCACTTCAGACTAAACAAATACCAACACACCATAGATAACCTCAAGGAGCGACTGGAACAAACCACGACCCCAGAACACACAAAAACACTGACAAGCACCATCAAGACTACATCTCTAAGACAAGCTGAAAAAAGGAAAACAAAACTCCAAATGAAACTACTCAAGCTAAACCCCAGAAGCAAAGAGGTACATGAACCTGAATGGGTAGTCGACATGTCCAGTTGCCCACTATCCACTGCAGAACACAAGATCCTCCAAAAAAGTCTCAACTGTAACATAGGCGATGCTAATCAGTTAGAATTCTTTGCAGCCTTAGAAGCAGCATTTAAAACCACAGGATCCATAGAGATCCAAGAAAATGTAAGGCAGACAATCATACCACAGACCAGAAGAACACAGAATCAAAACCAGCTCAAAGCAGAGGACAGAGCAGCCCTCAAAAACTAAAGAAGAACCAAACCATCACCATCCTCCCAGCAGACAAAGGCCAAACCATGGTTATCATGGACAGAACACAATACTTACAAGAAGCCAGAGAATTATTGGAGGACGAAGAACCTACATCCCAGTAAACACCAACCCAATACAGACACTGGACAACCTGATCAAGAGAACCCTCAACAACCAAACCAGGAAAGGTCAAATAACAAAAGAACAGTGGCAGATAAAAAGCAGTGGACCCGTCCTCCCACAGTTCTCAAAAATACATAAGCCCAACATACCTCTTCATCCAATTGTATTGCTACCGGGGACCCCAACATACAACATAGCCAAAGAACTTACAAAAAACCCTGGACATCTCACAGAGGAGAGCGAATATTCAATCAACTCCCTACTACAATCCCTCCAGAAAATCAACGACCTAAAAATAGAAGAAAATGAAATTACGGTTTCATTCAATGTCACAGCACTCTTTACGCCCATAGACCAGCAAAAGAATCCATGGCAGCAGTACTACACAACATACCCAACCTAGCCAAATACACTAAAATTTAAATACCCAGAATCATGGACCTCATCAACCTCTGCCTCACAACCTACTTTCAGTTTGATGAAATATACACAACAAATATACCAACAAATCAGAGGAACACCCATGGGATCACCACTCTCAGGACTCATAGCAGAGATCCTAATGCAGCGTCTAGAAACTATAGCACTCCCATGCATACAACCCAAAGTATGGATCTGGTATGTAGATGACTCCTTCATCATAATAAAAAAGGAATAACTAGAGAAGACACATGAAACCATCAATATCATCATGAAAGGAATACAGTTCACAAGGAAAGAAGAAAACAGCACACTACCCTACCTGGATATCCTCATCAGCAGAGGAAATGACAGCAAATTAGAAATGCAAGTCTAACAAAATACCCACACCAACCAAGTGCTCCACTACCAAAGTAACAATCCAACCTCCCACAAGAGGAGCTGTGTAAGAACTTTGTTCAGATGAGCACAAATTCACTTCAGCAACCCAGAACACCAGAAAAGGGAAACAGACCACCTATACAGCATCTTCCAACAAAATGGATACCCACGCAACTTTATCAAAAAGTGCCTGACCATTCAACCCACTACAACCCAACCAACAGAAGCTATGAAAAGGATAACACTGCCATGCATCAGAAACATCTCAGAAACAACGAACAGATTATTTCAACCACACGGCATCACCATAGCACACAACCCAACTAAAGCCCTCCCAAACATCTTGAGTAAACCAAAAGACCCAGTAGCCCAAGAAGAAAAAAACAGGAGTCATCTCCAACATATAGTGTAAGTTCTGTAATAGCCACTATGTAGGACAGACAGTCAGAAGACTAGCAGAGCGCATCCATGAACACCAACTAGCAGTCAGAAGACAATGAAAACTCCTTAATCTCACAACATATGGACAGACTCAACCATAGTTTCAGCTGGGAAACTGTGAGCATCCTAGACCAAGCTAAATCCAAAAACACAAGGAAATTCCCGGAAGCTTGGCATGCAGACAAATAAGCCATCAATAGACACATAGAGATAAACCACATTTACATACTATTCAAAAGAGACAATTAAAAAGCTAGGGAGGAAACAAAAAGACCAAAACACATCCTATCCAGCAACTAACACCAGATAAGCAGGGATTAACAGCAGGCAAACAGTCAAGCAGAAAACAATACCCTAAGCAAGGAACTACCAAGGAGAAAACTGCACCCCCACCAACACTGGCAGGGCAAGCTTCTGTATATAAACCCCATACTCACTAGCACTGATGATGTTACCTAGTTGGGTAATGAAACATCTGCAAGCAAACACACATCTTCAACTAGCAACAAATTTGAAGGAAGAACATGGTGGCCGCAAGTAAATGCCGAGCAAGCGCTCTGGCGTGTGGGCTCTAATTCTGAATTTTAGACTTTACCCTGGCCCACTGGTCTGCCTGTTGAGGTTGGGGTGTTCGTAACCCCTTACCTTGTGGGCTGGTGTGGGTCTGGGGGAGTCCCCTGGATGGAGCGATGGTGGAGGCTGGTGGGTCCTGGCAGGGCATGGAGCGTGGAGCTGGGATGACCCAGGACTGGAGTGGGAGCTGGAGTGGAGCAGAGAGTTGTGGAGGCTGTTCATGGCTGAAGCTGTTCGCGGCTGGAACTGCTGCCAGGGCTGCTGCTGCTGGGGCCCCCCCGAGCAAGGGGGGAGTGCCTTGCTGGGCCGTGCTGGGCCTCGGTGGCGCTGGGTCCTGGTGGATGCAGATGCTGGCAGTGCGGTGGACCTGGCAGCGACTGGACCCAGGGGGGTATCCGCAGCGCAACGGGCCTCATGTGGGCATTGGAGGTGTGGCCGGAGCTATGGCAGGGAAGCATGCTGAAGCCCCCCGAATGAGTTGGGGGGGGGTGGCAATTGTGGAGAACAGTGGATACCACAAATACCAGCAGCGCTGCGGGCCTTGGGTGAGTCGCTGATAGAAGGAACCACCTGGCCGCGAAAAATTGCTCCTGGGGCCTTGGCCAGAGCTCTCCAGACAACATGGAGGGCATTGGCCCAACTCAACTGGTGTGAACATCGACAGTGCAGTGGGCAGGGTGAGCAGCAACATCGGGGCAGCCCCTGGATAAATGGACTGAGTGGGGGTCCAGTGACCCATAGAAGATCTAGACTCCCCAGTAGAAGAACTGGTCTGCAGGTGTTGATTTTTGTTTTAAGAGCTGAGACCTCAGGACTTATTGTGGATCACCCACCATTATTTTAGTTATCAACAGCCTGTCAGTTCTGTTGAGATTCCTCCAAGTTGAATGGGGTACTCCCTCCCACGTGTGAGAGGCGGGAAAGGGAGTACAGGTTATTGATTGGGAAGGACTGTATGGGAATACTTGCCTCTTGAGTGAGAGACAGGGGGCGAGGAGTAGTGGTTGTGTGCCCCCCCAACTAGTGAGAGAAGCCAAGGGGGGCACAGTGAATGAGTGGGTAGGCAATGGTGAGGCCCTGACAACGCTGAGAGCCTGGGCTGGTGCGTTTGATGGGCCCGCCATCGCCTTGTGATTGAGTGAGTGTATGAGGGGGTGAGTGATTGTATGCTTGGATGGAGGAATCTCTATTTTTAACCAGGGGTCTTTGGAGTCCAGGAGTGGGGGAGAATGGATTACAAGCCTCAGGGGATTGTAGGGCGGGACAGAGGATCGAGGTGGTGACGGGCCAGGGAGATTATGATGGGAGCTGGAGGGCAGGCCATCTACGGGGAAGACGCCCCCGTTTACTACCGGTGGCATGTTCCGGCCCTCCATGCTCAAACCCAGACCCTGGTCAGCAGACCCATGGAGGCTCTGATCTACGGCTGCTGCTTTGTAATGCCAGGTCTGTTAACAACAAGGCCCCCCTTATTTGCGACTTGATTGCAGACAGGGGGGCGGATCTGGCATGCATTACTGAAACTTGGCTGGGCCCGGAGGGAGGCATCCCTCTTTCAGAGATGTGACCAGATGGGTTTCAAGTATGGCACCAGCCAAGATCTTGGGGCAGGGGAGGTGGGGTGGCTGTTGTCATCTGGGAATCTCTTGTGGCCTTCAGGGGCCATGCTCCACAAGTGACTGGGTGTGAGACCCTGTTTTTCAAGTTGGGTTCTCGGGAACAGTTGGGGGTGTTGCTAGTGTACCAGCCTCCCTGCTGTGTAGCAACCTCCCTGCCTGAGCTGCTGGAGGCCGTCTCGGGGTTGGCAGTGGAGTTCCCCAAGCTTATGGTTCTGGGGGACTTCAACCTGCCATCCCTGAGATGGACCTCGGAGGCAGCTTGGAAGTTCATGACCACCATGGCGGCCATGGAACTGATTCAGATCATTCAAGACCCAACTCGTGTAATGATTGCCTATCCTAAAACACCATCAGACTCATGAACAGGTTCATAAAGATATCTGATTTATTAAAGAATAGTATGCAGGATCACAAAGAAAGCTGAGAATGGGAAAAGTGCGCCAAATGCAAACTAAAAACCCCTCGGTACAAACGAGATCCCTCCCCACGTAGAATCTTCCCAGGCTCACAATCCCAGGTGCTCCTAACGGCTTCTGATGGTCCACGGGAAAAGACCTTGAGCAGAGCACATAACCCAAACACATTCCATTGAAATGAACATAGATACAGAGCTTGGCACAAGGTTTCACAGCAGCTCCCTCCCAACAGAAATGCACGTCAGCACCATGGCATGTGAAATGTTATGATGTACATTGCACATTGAAACAGTGAACATGAATACCGCCCCCCCAAAAGAAAGAAAAGTCTAAGCAGAAGGCTTCAAAGGGTAAGCTAAGTGGAAACGGTTAACTAAAGCAGGAGCATTAACGTGGCAAGCAGGCACCCATTCAGGATGAGGAAAGTGTTTCCAGCGGATCAGGTACTGGAGGGTGCCTCGAAGCTTGCGAGAATCAACAACCTCCTTGACTTCAAAGTGTTGTTGCCCGTCAATCATGATCGGAGCAGGAGGAGGAGGTTGGGGATGCCAATGGGAAGATTGGTGGACAGGCTTGAGCAGGCTGCAATGGAAAACAGGGTGCAAGTGTTTCAAATTGTGAGGCAGCTCCAACTTAACAGTAACCGGATTGATAAGACCAACAATAGGGAAAGGACCAATGAACTTCGGAGCAAGCTTTTTTGAGGGCTGTGGGGACTTTATGAATTTGGTAGAAAGATAAACCTGATCCCCAATTTTGAAATCATGTTGCACAGAACGGTGTTTATCAGCTTGGAACTTGTAAGCAGCCTGGGCAACAGCCAAAGCTTGCTGAATCACTGGCCAGGAGTCAGCCAGCTGAACAGCCCAGTCTGAGGCAGAACAAGATTGGGGAGGGGTTTGTGGCAGCTGAGGGATGGGAACAAAGTCGTGACCAGAAACCACACGAAAAGTGGTCTGCCCAGTGCTCTGATGGACAGCGTTGTTGTAAGCCACCTCAGCAAAGGGCAACAAGTCAACCCAATTGTCCTGATGGTAATTTATGTAAGCTCTAAGGAATTGTTCAAGGGTAGAGTTCAAAACCTCCGTAGATCTGTCAGTCTCAGGATGCAATGATATGGACAACGCCTGTTTGGTGCCAATCAATTTTAAAAATGATTTCCAAAACTGGGAAGTAAACTGTGTCCCGCGGTCGCTGACCAATGGGAGGGGCTACCGTGGAGACGGTAGATGTGGATTAGAAAGAGGCGGGCCAATTGTGGGGCCGATGGGATGGACGCACATGGAATGAAATGGGCTTTCGGAAAAAAAATCCTTTACAACCCAAATGACAGTTTTCTTCTGACTGGGAGGCAGGTCCACAATAAAATCCATAGAAATCTCTTCCCAGGGACAGGATGGGCTGGCCACTGGCTGCAGAAGCCCCTGTGGTTTACCCCCTTTCCGTTTTGACATGGCACAAACAGGACAGGAAGCAACATAGTCTTTCACGTCATGCCTTAAGGTCGGCCACCAAAATTGACGGCGAACCCACTTCTTTTCCCGGAAAAGCACAGGGGCCCCAACTGGGGAATTTGCAGGTTCAATAAACCCCCTTGACAGATTTTTGTCAATAAAGTCCCGCAATGCCTCAAGTTCTTTCTGTGTCATTGGATAAATTTTCGGCTTGGGCAATTGAGCGTTGGGAACCAACTCTATTGCACAGTCAGTCTTTCGATGGGGGTGGGGGGGTAGCTGATCCACTTCCATTTCCCCAAATATGTCTGCAAAGTCTTGGTATCGATCAGGCAAGCCTTCTAAATGTGCCAAACTAAGGTGTGGCATGGCAATTGCAGCCCTTCCAACCCCCGCCCGTGAAGCTCTCTCCACTGTAGGGGCTTGGTAAAACCCATCCTTAAAAGTCAGAGTTCTGTGTTCCCAGTTTATATATGGGCTTCGATAGGTCAACCAGGGAATCCCCAGAATTACCAAGGGATTGCCAACAGGTGCCACTACAAATTTTAGAGACTCACGGTGGCTGCCCATTTGCATCACGACAGTTCCAGTGAAATGGGTTGCCGCCCCCCCCCCCCCGCCGTTGAACCATCTAACTGTGTGAAGATCAGACGCTGGAGGGGATAGCTAGGCAGGTCCAAAGCAGCAACCAGATCAGGGTGAATCAGACACCTGGAGCACCCAGAATCAACCAAAGCCCAGACTTCTGTAGTCTTTGTGTGGGAACCCAATTTCACTTTTACTCCTAAAGTGGGACCTCACCCCGGATTTAGTTTTCTTGTTGGAGCAGTGGCAACATGATCTGAGGGGAGAGTTACAGCTATCCCCACTGTCATGGTCAGATCACGCCCTGGTGAGCCTGAGATTCTCCTGTGCTGCCCCCCTCTGCAGGGAGGCAGGACCTATTTGACTGGTCCACCCCCGGTGACTAATGGACCCAGCAGGGTTTCAGAGGGAGCTGTGGGTTATACCCGGGGATCTGCTGCATGGTCCAGTGGAGGCCCTGGCTGCCGCCCGGAATAGGGAGGCAGCCGGGGCCTTGGACAGGATCGTGCCTGTGTGGCCTCTCTTATCCCATCGAACCCAACACTCCCCATGGTTCACAGAGGAGCTGAGGGTTCTGAAGAGGACTAAGAGATGCCTAGAGTGCTGCTGGAGGAAGACAAAAACTGAATCTGACCGAACACAAGCTAGAGTGGCTATTAAGGCCTACCTTGTGGCGGTAAGAGTGGCGAAATGGCAGTATTTCTTTGCTCTTATTGCATCCGCAGAATGCTGCCCAGCAGCCCTGATCAAGATTACCCGATCCCTTCTGGGGAAAGGGGACCTAGAGATCCATCTTCAGGGACAAGCTGAGGAGTTTTCCAGGCATCTGCAGGATAAAATCACTCAGATCTGCTCCAAGTTGGACTCTGAGCATGAGGCAGTATCTGGGGAGATACCTGGGGAACATTCTTGCCTTGTTATCTGGGAACAGTTTGATCCTGTTGGGCCTGAGGAAGTGGACAGGATCCTCCGGACTGTAAACACCACCACTTGCCAATTAGATCCATGCCCCTCCTGGCTGGTGAAGGCAGCTCGGGAAGGGACATGTGGTTGGGTCCAGGCGATGATAAATGCATCCTTGAGAGAGGGGGTATTTCTGGTAGCCTTCAAGGAGGCGCTGGTGTGCCCCCTCCTCAAGAAACCATCGCTGGACCCCAGCATACTGGATAATTTTCACCCAGTCTCCCACCTCCCCTTTTTGGGGAAAGTGGTTGAGAAAGTGGTGGCGTTGCAGCTCCAGAGGATCCTGGATGAAATGGATTATCTAGACCCCTTTCAGTCAGGTGTCAGACCCGTTTATGGGACAGAAACAGCATTTATCGCACTTATGGATGATCTCTGGCGGGAGCGGGATGGAGGCAATGCATCCATCCTCGCTCTTCTTGACCTCTCAGCGGCTTTCGATACCATCGACCATGGTATCCTTTTGGGTCGGCTCAGGGAGTTGGGGGTGGGCGGCGTAGTCTTGCGCTGGTTCGCCTCCTTCCTCCAGGGCTGGTCCCAGTCAGTGTTGATAGGGGCGGAGAGATCGGCCCCATGGCCCCTTCTTTGTGGGGTGCCACAGGGATCAGTACTCTCCCCTCTCCTTTTTAACATCTACATGTTAAAACTGCTGGGTGAGATCATTTGTCATCATGGGATGAGGTATCATCAGTATGCTGATGATACTCAATTGTACATCTCCATCCTGGGTGAAGTAAGTGACGCTGTGACCACCCTCTGAGTGTCTGGGGGCTGTAGGGGCCTGGATGGGGAACAACAGGCTTTGGCTGAACCCTAGTAAGATGGAGTGGCTGTGGATTAATGGCACCTCGTGTCCCAGGAACTTGTCATCTTTAGTGCTGGATGAGGTCGCACTGCCCCAGACAGATCCGGTGCATAACTTGGGGGTCCTCTTGGACTTACGACTCCTGCTCAAAGAGCAGGTGGCAGTCGTGGCCAGGAGGGCCTTTGCGCAACTTCGTGTTGTGCGCCAGTTACGCCCTTTCCTGGACCGAGAGGCCCTCCGAACAGTCACTTATGCCCTGGTTATCTCCCATATAGATTACTGTAATGCGCTCTACATGGGGCTACCTTTGAAAAATATCT
This sequence comes from Candoia aspera, assembly GCF_035149785.1. Taxonomy (NCBI): domain Eukaryota; kingdom Metazoa; phylum Chordata; class Lepidosauria; order Squamata; family Candoiidae; genus Candoia; species Candoia aspera. The sequence continues at coordinate 45,017,426 of NC_086158.1, read as the reverse complement.
GGAAGCTACAGCTGGTGCAGAATGCGGCCGTGCGGACAATCTTGGGTGCTCCAAGTTTTGCACACATAACATGTCTGTTGCGTGAGCTGCACTGGGTCCCAGTTTGCTTCCAGGTCCAATTCAAGGTGTTGGTTATCACCTTTAAAGCCTTACATGGCATGGGACCAGGATATCTGAGGGACCATCTCATCCCTATTACATTGACCTGCCCCATCCGGTCATGCAGGGAGGGCATGTTACAGGCCCCATCTATAAAAGAATTCCATCTAGCAGGGTCTCAGAAGCGTGCCTTCTCTGCTGTAGCTCCCGCCCTTTGGAACATCCTTCCCCCAGAGGTGAGACAAGCCCCCTCGCTCCTGGACTTCCGCAAAAGGTTAAAGACCTGGTTTTGTAGACAGGCTTGGAATGGGAGGGCAAATAATTACACCTGGGGATGGCTAGCACCATGAGGTGATCTGGAGGGACCTACCACACTGAAGGTCTGATTAAGATCTCTTCGCCATGCAGATTTTATTATATTTATATTTTTATTGTATTTTAATTGTAATGGTTTTATATTTTAATCTTGTTTTATTGTAAGCTGCCCAGAGTCCCCCTGTTGGGAAGAGATGGGTGGTGAATAAATTTATAAATAAATAAATAAACAAACAACCAAGCTCAGAAAGCACCAAGGACCCTACAGTGTTTATATAGAACTGGATGGCCATCTGTTGAGGATGCTGTAGTCATGGGTTAAGTCAAAAAGGGGATTGGACTAGCTGGATGCCATTCCAATATTATATTTTAAGATTCTGTGAAAAATACATACAGATTTTGTGTGGCTTTTTAAACACATGTGTGAACATGTGTTTAAAATGCAAAAATGGGCGGAAAAACTGAATCTTGGAATAATGAAAACCCAAGCAAAACTGAAATGGATAGCTTTGCCCATTTAAAATGACCAAAAGGCCACATCAATATTCTGAGATGGCTCATTTCATTTGGCGATACCTTTTCATTCCTGCTCTCCATTTCTAGTCAATTGTCTTTTATTCTCATAAAAATAATTGAAGTGAATCTGACCTCATTTATTTTTATGCCAGATATACTATAATTGACTGTAACTCCCATCACTGCTGCCAGAATTGCCATAATGCATTTTGTGAATTATACCATTTAGAATTTTATGAACATCCAATTCAAATGTATAGGGAAAGACCTCACAAGTTTGAACAACTTACAACTGCCAATGGCAGCATCCTGTTTGAATATTGCTCCACATCAAAAATTCACTGCATATAGAAAGCTAGCATACAAGGCAGAAGAACTGTGCAGCTTCTTCCTGATATGTTAGCTTTCTCCTTGTCAGAGGTATTCAAATGTAAAAAGCCACCACTCACAAATTATAGCAATGCTTTTTAACCGATTGAATGCTCTAAATATGATCCTGAATCACTTTATGATTTATGAAGACCAGCCATGGGAAAAGTCACAGGAGAGAATTTCAGTTGTAGGGTGTGTACTTTAGGGTGCAAATGTTCTACTGCTAATTGGAAAGATACCGATTGAGGGTTGGACCATCCGGGTATGTTAGAGCATGTTATTCTCCAGCTTTTCTAGTTCTGAATATTCATGCAGCCACTTTAACTTCCTCCTATAGTTTTTATGCATGTTTCTGACCTTTTGGGTTTAAGCCTCCTCTTCTTGTGCCTTCATCTATGGAGAAACTCAGTCAAATCTCAACTGGCTGCCAACATTTACATTTAAATGGGAAATTTTCAATGAATGTGTCAGGATTCCTGGGACTAATAAGTGTGTTAATTTGTAGGGGTTTTAGATGTACAGACTTGATTAGATCACAAATAAAACATGTACTTGAAATAATGGCCAGCTTCTATGACTGTCCCAAGCTCTCTACAGAGAGCACTTTGGGACACGGCATCTTTCCCAAGGAGATTTCTGCCATGTCTATGAGTGGCACTTTGGGGAGAATTTAGCCAATTATGGATTCTTTTGAATGGCAACTACACAACAGAAGACAAAAGGAGAGAAGTTTTAGAACAACTTTTGTTTTTTGTTTTTTTTGGCACATTTAATGCTATCTTCAGGGAAGGCTCTATTATACACACACCTGCTGTCTAATAGCTGTCATTCTCCAGAGCCACAGTGGCTGCAATTGAATAGCACTGCAAGAGCAGCAGATTGAAATGGCAGTGTCCCTTCATTATCTTTATTGTATGCCTCCCTGTAATAAATTGAAATATGAAAAACACAAGAAGTACCAATTGAAAAAATATTTCATTTATCAATAAATGTCCTTTAAAGAGTACAGGTAGTTGAAGCTACAGTACATTTGCTCTCCTTGATGCATTTTTAAAGGTGCGCTTGCTTCCAACACTTTGTTAGGATTTAAAAAAAAATTCTTTGCTCATCAAGTCTCTTATTTAATGGCTACTTAGAGCAATCCAGTTTTCAACAATTAAGTAAGCAGTCTGATAGATTGCTGCCACTTTCAGTTATTTAGGACTGGACATTCACTTTTGTGGTCTGTCCAGTATGAAATGCAATAGAAGTAAGTACTGTAAGAATAAAAGGAGACATTTCACGGCAGCATAACCCAGTCTCCGCTGAGTCAATTCTTCTGCTTGCCTTGTAAATCAAATCTGAACTGCCACATATGCAACTGCCACAATTGTTTTTAGTTTATTTTGAAATTTTGCATGGAACAGATTAATAGAAAGGAGTGAGGATGATCAGAGAACTAAAAATTCCCATGAAGAGAGACCGAAGGAGTGTTTGCTAGTTTTGAGGGAAAAAAATATCAAGGTGGGACATAATACCACTCTTCCAAGAGCTGAAATTATTTAATATAGGCTTAGTCTCTATTGTCCAAGAATTCAGGATGGTTTTAAGTTACAAGAAGGCAGATACTGATTGAATGGTAGGAAAACCTCCAAGAGTCAGAATAATCAGAGTGGAACCCATACAGGCAAATACTTTTCTGTTGATTTTTGGTGGGAGATAAAGGAAAATACTGTAGGTATCAGGAGCCTTTGTTAGGCTTATTAACTTAACCCTTCCCCGCAATGAAGGAAATAGGAACATGGAGAAACGGGATAAGGATATTAGCCAAATCACTTTTGTCTCCTGAAATTGTCAGTTTCCTCCTGCCTCCCCCTCAATGCGTCCCTTGGTTGCAAAAATAAAATAACCCATCCTTGATATAAGAAAGTAAGAAAAGATAGACCTGCAAGCTCTGCAAGGTAGTCTTGGCCTTTCCCCCCATTACAAACCCAGTCTGATCAGTAGGGAAAACCAGAAGCCACATTGCCATTCTACTGCAGGAAGTTCAGAGAGACAGAGAATTGTGAAAACTTGCAGGTGAAGGGAGAGAACTATATGTATATGTTTGTTTCTCAACCTTGGCAACTTTAAGACGTGAGGACTGCAACTTCCAGAATTCTCCAGCCAGCCAGCCAGCCATGCTGGCTGGGGAATTCTGGGAGTTGGTCCACATAACTTAAAGTTGCTAGGGTTGAGAAACACTGATGTAAGATATGGAGCCTGTTTTCATGCCGTTCAGTGTCAACAGAATGAATTGGCAACTCCATTTTTACCCACTTTCCTTTGATGCTGGTGATTTTTACCCCAGGCTATGACTTACATAAAGTTGTCTCACAATTTTTTGTATTGCAAAACACTTAGTAACTGCAAAGCATACATGTTAATGAGGAGAGCCATGAGAATGCATCATTATGCTGACCATCATTTCTATCTCTGCAGCAAAAATTCCCTTTTGCTAACAATCATTCATGATGAAAGGCTCCTAAACCTAGAAGATAGTACTTCATATCCATTATGCCAGTTGTAAGTAGTATTTTTTCCAATACTACTTAATGTTTCTCAACCCTTGTTTAACAATTATAGAACAGAGAAAATTGCTTCCAACTTCTCAGAAGTCTAAGTTTTTAAAAGTGTCAAACATTTTGCATCCTTAAAATTAGGCAAAGACTCCTTCAAGTCAATTTGGGCAAGTTTTCTCTAGCAACACTGAAATAGTTTGCCGTGACCTTTTTATGGCTTTTTAAAAACTTCCTCATCTGGCCTGTAGTTCTAGGCTTTCCTGATTATTTGCCATCCAGATCTTATTTGATCAAACAGATACACTCTATTTCCTCCCCATAATATGCTAAAACTATCAGCCCAAATTTATACAGTGATGTATTAGAATTGGCCCAGCTAAGTGGCAGCTGTATGTCAAATCTGGCTGACCCTACTAAGCAGGCTCAGCTGTAGTTAGTTCTTGGATGGGGACCATCGAAATCCCAAAGATGTTGGCTAGGAAAGTTAAAAAAGAATGGCAAATCACTTCTGTATTGTTGGCAAGAAAACTACGTGGATATGTTCATAAAGCCACCTGGTGCTGAGTTTAATTGGAAGACTATACCTCTCTAATTAGATGCAACTGGTGATTTCTGAGGGCTTTCCCCCTTTTCACTTTCCTCTAAGGTGAAATGTAATTCCTTCTTGCTCACATGAATGTTTGGTATAATTTTTCTGCAAAGCCATTAGCACCCAAACGTTTCAGGCTGAGAACTGCCCTACAAACTGGCAATGTATGGCTTCCAGTGATTTGGCACTTTTCTGAAGCTTCAGGCTATGTTTTTGTTTGTTTCTTTGTTTTTTGTTTTCCTTCACTGACACTGCCATTTATTACATTCTACAAAGATAATCCTCTTTGCATCCCTCATACTCATTTTGATATAAATGGTACCCATTAATCATTGCTAAATACATCCTGAATTCAGCTCATGGGCTCATAAAGTTCTGTCTTTCTTACCACATATGGCTGTTAACCAGCGGGAAGACAGCATTGAGTTAAGCAAGCGGGGGATGTAATATGTAACTTGATGAAGTAATGGAAAACACCACATTTAATGTCACATTTAACTTTTTAATTAGTCTCACCTCAGGTGGTGTTTATGTTTGTGTGTATGGATATCTGTATCTATATAGATATGCACTCCCTCTTTAAAAGGGTGTAAGAGGAACAATACCAGAAAATGAAAATGTTTTGTTTCACAGGATGAGGAGACAGCTGGTAGAGTTTGAACATTTGCATTCTGTGAGGAAAGTACACTTCTCATACACTGGTGCTTTTGTATCCCTCAAGGGTATCAGGCTTCTATGAGCAAATGACTATTCCTTGAACTATGAACTCCATTTAAATCCAATAACACCTTGCTGCAAGCTGTCATTTGCTTCTGAACTTCTCTAGCATAACTTCTGTTTCCTCAACTGTTTCTCATATCTGAGCATGCTGTGACAAATTGTGATAAGTGCACAACCTTATGTTTATAAAGGACACGTGCACATATTTTATTAATATATAATTGACCACAGAGACACCAGGTTTGAAAGATTTGGAACCCAGATACTTCAAAGGGGATTTTTTTTCCCCATAGCAAAGTGTTCCTGCTCTTATGTATCTCCTAAGGCAGTGTTTCTCAACCTCAGCAACTTTAAGATGTGTGGACTTCAACTCCCAGAATTCCCCAGCCAGCATGGGAGTTGAAGTCCGCACATCTTAAAAGCTGCTGAGGTTGAGAAACAATGTCCTAAGGCATACATCATCCATATCAATAAAGCAATGAACTTTCATGGCGCTGTGCCATAAATTTGGAACTTCTTTCCTCAAGGAAGTTTGCTTGTCAACTATGTTGTTTCCTTTTTTATGTCAGGCAACATCCTTTCTAATAACACAGGCTGAAGCATTTTTTAGAAAATCTGCTGATTCCTTTAAATGTTTTATTTAACTGAACTGCCCAGGATTGTTTTAGATAAAAGGTCTTTTCAAGCATTTTCTTTTCTACCAGTCTTTTTCGGCTAGCATTCAAGGGCACAATCCTGAAGGGGAAATTTTGCATGTAGGAAGAAATCCTCTTTTAAAACAATCTAGATATAAAAGGAACTGAGAAACCATCTATTATAATTCTATATATGGATTTGTACTGTATGCAGTTTGAGTTTCTCTTAATATCATATTTTAGCTCCTGACTTATTATAAAGATAGAACTTTTAATCAGATAGAAACCATGATTAATTCTTTATTTTGACTTATGATTCTTATTACACTGGCTACCTTTGTTAACTATGTCATGATTCTCTCTCAATGTCTGGAGGCTGTGGGGGTCTGGGTAGGGAGGAACGGGCTTCGGATCAACCCTGTCAAGACTGAGTGGCTATGGGTTTTGAATCCTCTGGATCCAGGAACTAGAGATTTTCCATCTTTGGTTCTGGATGGGACTGTACTGCTCCACTTAGACCTAGCATACAATCTGGGGATCTTCCTGGATTCATAGTTCCTGCTCAAAGAGCAAGTTGCAGTTGCAACCGCAAAGGCCTTTGCACAACTTTGTCTTGTGTGCCACTTGGGCCTATTCCTGGATTGTGAGGCCCTGCTAGCTATTGTTCATGCCCTAGTCTTTTCCTGGCTGGATTACTGCAATGTGCTGTACATGGGGCTGTCCTTGAAGACTGCCCAGAAGCTACAACTGGTCCAGAATGCAGTGGTGCAAGTAGTTATGGGCACATGGTTAACCCATGTAACACCATGTGAGCTGCATTAGCTTCCTATAGGCTTCTGAATGCAATTCAAGTTGCTGGTTATAACCTGTACAGCCCCACATGGCACAAAACTGGGTGGTTTGTGGGACTACCTCTCTCCAGTGGTATCTCCCCTTCCCACATGCTTCAACAGAGTGGGCATTCTTTGGCTTCTTCCCTGAAACAATGAATTTTTGTCATGAGTAATGATGGCGAGCAGGAAGGGGCTCCCATCCAGGGTGGAAAACGCATGCGTAGTACTGAGGAATTAAGCAGCCATTCAAAGAGACACAGATCAGACCCGCCTTAACTTTTGGGGTTTATCTGTCTGGGTTTTCCCACGCTGCTTCAGTTTGTTAGGATTCTGTCTTATGTAGCAGTAATAAACACTAGAGAACTACTCCTCGTCTCAGTGTGATACTCACTGTTAGGACAATTTTTATGGCATCCAGGACAGATGCCTTTTCCGTTGTGGTACCTGCCCTCTCGAATGATATCCCCCCTGAGATATGGTTGTTGACCTTTACAAAGGCAGTAAAAAATTGGCTTTTCCTCAGGCCTTGAGGCTGGAATGATTGAAATTCCTGTCTGGAGGGGGGAACAAGTGTGAGTTTCTGGTCAGTTATTAATGTCTTGGATTTTAATGAAAATGTTAATCTTGTTTTGCTTTTTGGGTTTATTATATGCCTGGCAGAATCAGTGTTTCATTTGGGTGGCCATATAAATTCAATAAATAAATAAATAAATAAATAACAATTGACATGATTTTAATAATGATTTTGATCCTTTTTTATATGTAGCACTAATTTAATGCTACTTTGAAGATTTTATTCAGTTCTATATAGCCTGTAAATCTTTTTTGTAGCTTCCTTTTGTTTTTCTTATTTCTGTTCTGTTTTTTTCTGGGTTGTGCTTTTAAATCTATTAAAGAAAAAGAAAAAGAGAAAGAGAAAAAGAGCAAAGGAGTTTATTTGAGGAAAGGAAGAAACAGGGGAAGGTAACTATCACTGTTACAGAATATGATGAATTTGGTTCTTTACCCAAATTAAAGGGTATAAAGGGTATTTATTCTATAATTTATTCTATTAAAGGGTATAAATTCTATAATGTTTTCTATAAAGGAGAAAACATTATAGAATTCCAAATAAAATCAGCCAGGTATGTCCAGTTAAATTAATAATATAGTATCTGCTTAAATAAGGTCTTGGATTTCATAACTTGTGCAAAATTCAGGGAAAAGCTGATGGTGTCAGAAGGATCATTTTGGCCTTTTTCCTGAGAGTTAGGTGGCCCTTGTGGGGTTCTCTTCTTGCTTAATTTCTAGAATATTATTCTCTCTATTTGTAGAATGCAGGTGTAATTCCCAACCTCTTAATTGTTTTGCCCAGTTCAGGAAAGTGTTTTGTCTTGGATGTTACAGGCCTAACCAACAAATCACAAAATTTCCTTATAATGGACCCTAACAATCCTATAGTTGAGTGATAAAGGTGCCAGCTAGTTTTTATTAATAAAGGCACTATGTAAAAAGGGTTATATTCAGGCCTTCCAGCATGAGGCCAACTTACCAGATGCACTATGTAGATGTTTACACTGTAGAGCTGCCTGTATTTTAGAAGGGAGGATCAAATAAACATGCAATTGGCTATCCATCAACCAATCAGTGCCCTCAAAATATTTACCCACCCATTCATGCAAGCAGCAGCACATGAATAATGATGAATAGGTGTTACATGAATAATGGTAAGAGTCAGGAAAATATATTGTTATGGCAAAATGATATACCTCCACAGCCAGGGTTAGGTTGTGCCTCTGCTAAAATTCACCTCTGCCATAAGGCTGTGAGTGTATCATTGTTACAAACCACAGTAACAGTGGTAAGAACTAATGCATGATTAATTTGTTTCCATTAATAGTACATCAATAGACGAGCATCCTTTTGACAACTGTGGAGTAGTCTAATCACTACCTTGGACCACCTGACTTTCCATTTTGCTCAGTCATGGAGAACATAGTATGAAATGCACTTTCTGGACAGTAAAAGGATTCCTTCCCTATCTGTTGTGGCAGATTCAATGACTGAAAATCCTGATGCATGCTTATTTTTTCTCTGTAAACCAAACAGGAAACAAATAAAATCTTAATATGTTCTGAGAGGTGACTGAAGTAGCAGAGATTTATAAATCCAATATACATCAAAGAAGCTATACAGCATGAGCAGGGACAGATATACATATACATATACTGTATATATACAGTACATATGAACATCTCTGTTTAATATCATTTGTCAGTGTTTAACATTTATGTTCCAAGGGCAAGAAAGGCAAATACAAGGCTAAGCAAGGTCTCCTCCGGTATGCAGTTTTCTAATATAGGCCCATGATTCTTTCTGGCACTTGGAGAGAGCAGACAGTACATTTCTAGGCACTTAGAATAAATCATGTGGTGTTTTAAAGAAATTGTGCTTTCAAGATGCATTCTACAGGTTTCCTCTCAAGAAAAAGCTTATAATGTGGGGGAGAGGAGAGCCACTTTAACATTAGAGTCTGTAACCCTCTCATGGGTAAAACCTATAAAGAGAGCTTCTATATAGAGATGAAAATAGGAATGAGTGCTCATATCATAAATTGCTCAGGAGTCAAGTAGTCAATGTCAAAAGTTTACTTGTGTATGATGACAACCCATTCAGAAGCATCATTTATATTCAGCAATCTCTTTCCTTTGTCCAAAACCTGAAATCAAACCATTCATTTGCAAACCAGGTATGATAGAATCTGATGAGCACAAATGCATTAAAATTGATTTGAGGTTACACTTTTAACATTGCTTGTATATCAAGTTACAAATCACATTATCTTTGCTTTACTCTAACATCCATATGCCTTTTTATTTTTCACTCTGTCACAGATATGCAAAGGGCGGGGGTGGGGGGAGGAACCTGCAAATAGTTTTGTAGTTGTATGAGTGCAAGCTTACTATAATGGCTTCCACAAGTGTAGATTATGGGAAAACAACAACAACAAAGTGGATGATGAGTAGATCATCTTGAAGTGAAGTCCAAGCAAAGATTACGTCTTTATTCTCTACTGCTTCCTGCTATGGATAAACAAGTCAGGCCATTTTCAGCTAGTATCTGTTTTACATGCAACTGTCCATTATATCCTATTTTTGCATCAATACGTCATTTTTAAAAAGATAGAAGAGTCACTTGAGCATCAAGCTGCAACACTATATCCACAGACACTTCCATAATCCAGGCACTTTGAACAACTTACGTATAGCAGCCTCCTTGAAGACTGAGACAAATACTATTAGTTGTGAACTTCATGGGCCACATAAAGTCTCTGTACACCTTAGAAACTTCCAAAAGTTTGTTTGTTTGTTTGTTTATTGTTCGAATTTCTATCACCACCCATCTCCAAAAAGGGGGACTCTGGGCAGTTTACAATAAAACTGAGAATTAAAAACCATCAAAAACATAAATTACAACTCAAACAACCAACATAAAAATCAAATAGATATAAAATCCAAGTGGCACAGATTTCATTCGGTAGGGAGGTCTCTAAGACACCAGCCACCCGCAGGAAGAGCTATCGCCCTTCCCATCCCAGGCGAGGGGGCTGTCCTGTTCAGACTATGCAACCAGGCAGAATAATATCAAAAATACTTTTTATTAAATAACTGTTTACAGTAAGTAAGTCTTGAAGTACGAAGAGCTGAATTCAATCAAACCCAACTGGGCCACAACAGGACGGCGGAGCAGGACTCCCCAATGTAACTGGAGGCTGGAAGAGACTGGAATGCCAGGTGCTGCTGAAGCTGAGGACACAGTTCTCGAACTGGAACGGTACTTGAGTTGCTCTGGTGCTGGAACACTGGGCAGGGCTGATGACCCCCGCTGGACTGAAGCTGGTAACTGGAGTCTCAAAGCAAGACCACGAACTGGAAACGAGGCTGGACTTGACTAGAAACTCTAGACTAGGTTGAAGACTTGGAGCAAGACTGGAACTTGGAACAAGGCTAGACTCAACTGGAAGCCCTGGACTAGGCTGGATTCTCTGGACTGGAGACTTGGAGCAAGTGTCCTCATGACAGCAAGGCTGGAAACTCGGAGCAAGGCTAGACTCGGCTGGAAGCCCTGGACTGGGCTGGAGCAAAGGCGCTGGTTCCTCTTCGGCAACAGACATTGTCTCCGATGCAGGTAGGGACTCTTCTGCTGAAGCTGCAAGCTTGGAGGATTGGTTGTCTCTGGCAGCTTGCTCAACATGCATCTGCCTTTTATCCCGCTCCTTCGTGTGCCTGGACCCTTCTGCAGCCAATTGGGCTGCCTTCTCTTTCGTGCACTTTTCTGCCCGTTGTTAGCGTGCACTGACTGGAGGATCCCCCAAATCCTGGCCAATCAGTGCCTTGGACTCTTCCCATGCTGCTGGATCATCCTCAAGTTTTGTGTTCCCGGTTTCAGCCTGGTTAGTTTCTATTTCCTCCTCTGACTCAGAAGGAGTTTTGCTTTCTGAGTCAGAGACAGGCTTGACTCTGACAGTGGCAGAACTAGGTCTTCAAACCCTTCTGGAAGGCCGGGAGTGAAGGGGCCTGCCTCACCTCTAGGGGCAGAATGTTCCAAAGGGCAGGTGCCACTGCAGAGAAAGCTTGCCTCCTGGACTCCGCCAAGTGGAATTCCCTTACCGATGGGGTCCATAGCATGCCTTCTCTGCATGACCGGGTGGGATGGGTTACCATCAGGTTGTAATTTCTAAGGCAATCAAAGGAGAAAATAAAAATAACACATATGGGAAATAATCAAATAATCTAGTTAACCAATTGAATCTAACTGTAAATGAAATCAAATTTAATGTTTGTCTTTTTAGAAACATATCTAAACAAACTGCATATAGGTATGCAATCTTAAACAGATATGAATATTGAACAGCAGTATTTAGTATTTCTGTTAAAAGCATTTGTATAGGCAGAGATAACCTATTAGGAATTACAGTACTTAATAAACATAACAAATATGTGCACAAACACACATACCCAAGGTGCAGGGAGGCATGGAAACAGGACACAGGCATGGCATGGCTGGGAGAAAAGCCTAGCACATTCTCTCTCTCTCTGAACACTTTGTTTCCTTATCTCCATTTGGTCCTCTTAAGCTGCCTCTTAATAACATTTTGCCTCCTTTTTATTTTACTCTGAAGTCATATTTCTGTCTCTTTTACCTTAAAGCTCTGACTCCTCCTCAGCTTTTTAGGTTGTCTCCCCTTCTAAGCTATTTCCTGTTCTTTTCCTTAGCCATTCCTTCTGGCTAACTGCCCTCCCCCCATTTTGTGGAATATGTTTGTGTGAAGTGGAGTATGTACAGGTTGTACCCACAATTCCAATAGCTTTTATACCTTTCCCCAAATATTCTTTGTTTCATTTCTCCTTCTCAACTCCTCAGGGTAACCTCCCTCTCCCTTTGGATGGTCCCCATTTCTGGTTTCCTTGCAGGCTCCACGCTGCCTGCTAAGAAGCCCTTTATCTCTTTCCTGAAATTTATTTCTCATCTACTGTCAGCCCTCCAAGGTAAACCAGACAGGAAACACACCCAGATGAGCTAATTCTACTTTATTTTAAGGCTACATTTACAGAATCTAGCAAGTTGGAAAGTACAAATCTCCCGCCCTCCCTATTTACTGCCTGAGTAGTTAGGGCAGGTCCTTCCAAAGTTTCCTTCTGTGGCTGTTGCTCTGTTGCGGACTCCTTTCTCTTTTATCTGATTGTTCCCTGGGTGGCAACTCTTCCCCCCTTCCCCCCCTCACATTCCATCACATCCATTAACTAGCATCCTGATCCCACTGCTTCTGACTCTTTCTAATTACAGATCCTGAGCATCCAGATGCCTGGCACACAAGTTATTTCTTTGGTTCTCTTACCAAACCCATAAGAATTTGCATCAGTTTTATTCATTTCCCCAACTTTACTGCAACCCTCTGGGTTACATAAATAAAACACAGAGATCATGAATAAGTAAAACAGTTCAGCAAAGTATTCTTCAAGAGACTTGCTGCTCTTCTAATTTTTTCAGCCAGAGTTTTCCCCCACACTTTTAAATGCTAGTGATTCAAGGAAAATGTATTTTAGTTTTCCAAAGTTTTGTTATACTAAATCTGGTAGCTAACAACTACATGTGAATTAATTTCTTATTTTCCACTATCATATGCAGTTTGGGGGAAATGATCTAAAGCCATATTAGAATTAATTACTAATGTTGTGTATTTTTTTTCAATTTCTTCAAAAACATTCATCCAAAATTAGTAAACTCCTTCAATACAATCCAACACTTTAATTGATGTACTTCTTTAAGTACAGTATATTATTATATAATACTACTTTAAATGTATTAATGCTGTAATACATTTGAAAGGACTTTCCCCCCATATATTATTTCATTGTCTTGTCCTTTGGAGTGCAACTCTTTGGTCTGAAAAAAATTATACACCTTTGTTGATATGACTCAGAAACATCCTGTAGAACACAGTGGGAAGCTAGAATAGAGCATGTGGTTTCTCCTTTAGCAAGAAGAGAAATTGATTAAATGGGGTCTCCGTAACACCACCAAGGTAAGCAGGATATTCCCTCTCAAACCATCCACTCTGCAATGAAATCTGCATTTATTCTGAAACCCAAGGTCCTACTCAATCATTAGCAGTACCTAGCTTAGTTGATTTCCTTTACTGATTTTTTTCTGGAATTTTCAGTGTTGCTTACAGTACGTGTGTTTCCCTGTTTTTTTTTCCTTGTATAAGCTTCTTTTTATATCTAGAAAAATCTGGATGCAATTTCTCATTCTCATTTTTAGATTGATTACAGTTTGTTTTCTCAGGGTTTCTCAAAGTTTTGTTAATATTGGGATATCTGAGCTTTGGATAATATAATCCAAATTATCTTTCTGTTTTTTTCCTAAGGTTCCTGAAGGTAGAAGTCCCTGACAGAAGGATCTTGGAATGCCCCATCTAGACAGAATACGATACTTTCTTAGCAGAAGAAGCCCGCTAACAGAAGGATCACTCCCACCTGGAAATCCTTAGCAGAAGAAGCCCGCTAACGGAAGGATCACTCCCACCTCAGATCTGCTACAAACCCACTTTGGGCCTTATCTTAGGCAGTATCAACAGTTGAAAGGATGCTAGGATGTACCTTAACAGTACAATGGAGCCAGGCATTGTATATGGTCATCTCCCATATGGACTGCTGCAATGAGCTCTACATGGAACTACCCTTGAAAAGTATCTGGAAGCTGCAGAATACGGTGGTGTGGGCAGTTATGGGCACCTCTAGGACTGCGCATGTAACACCTCTGCTGTGTAAACTGCATTGGGTTCTGTGAGCTGCATTGGGTTGTGTGAACTGCATGAGCTGCATTATTGTAAGCCACCCAGAGTCATCATTGAACGAGATTGGGTGGTGGATAAATTCAATAAATAAATAAATAAATAAATAAATAAATAAATAAATAGGGTGCCAATGTGCTTCCGGGTCTAATTCAAGGTGGTGGTATGACCTTTAAAGCCCTTCATGGCATAGGTCCAGGTTACTTAAGGAACCATCTTGTCCCAGTTATATCGACCTGTCCCACCCAGTCCAGCAGGAAGGGCATGCTGCGGACCCTGTCGGTTAAAGAATTCCAACTGGTGGGGTTGAGGAAGAGAGCCTTTTCTGCCTTTGCCCCCACCCTGTGGAACATCTTGCCCCCTGCGGTGAGGTTGGCCTCCACTCTTCTGGCCTTCAGGAAGAGTGTCAAGACCTGGCTCTGCCAACTAGCTTGGGGATCCAAGAGTGATAGGCAGCTGAACAGGGCTGCTGAAAATAAATCTAGCTTTAAAATTTGATGACAAAACATATATTTGCTTCTGCAAACAGTGAGCATAACCTTATGCAGGTGAGTTCCTTACAAAAAAAAAATGCATTTATGGTTCCAATCATAGCTTTGATCTTTTCTGTTTCTGCATATTAAAACCAGACAATCAACACCTGATTGAAAGGAAGAGCAGTGAGCCTGATGTAGAAATGTTAGTGCTTAAAAGCATTTAACTTATGCTACATTCAGCAAGCAGAAATCACATACAATGCCAAGAAATACTTTCTGCTCCCTCACTTCTTAAGGGAAATTTCTCATTTATGAAACAAATCTCCAGCCCTGAAATAATTGGCATATTAAAAAAAATCACAAATTAACTAAAAACCCCCAAATACTAAAAGCAAGTAATACACAATTTACCTTTAAACATTTTCATGTAAAATGATGATAGGTTCTTGAGAAGTACATAGAAGGATTGCATTTTATTGGGCAACTTTCAAAGAACTGTGCTTATATTTCCAAGAAGCCTTGAAAATGATGTTCTAGCATCAAGCTAGACATACTAATAGCCAATCTTCAGCCAATCTTCGGTTTTTCAGGTTAGAGGTGGAATCATCTATAGAGCCTAAGAAAAACAACTGGACATCTGTTTAGTTATCAAAATTTTCTGAGTTAGCTTTAACATTGCAATATATCTAAAGACAACTGTTTTAAAACTGTAAAACAGTTTGCAAACTATAAGAAGAAGAAGCAGACACCAGAAGATAATTTATTAAATCTATGTAACAGAGCTATTAGAAATCACTCAAAAATAAGGAGAATAAATTTTTAACAGGCTGTCCAAACATGAATAATAGCTGGTCCAAATCCTTGAGGAAGTACATTTCACAATCGAGGTTCTGCCATAGAGAAAGCTTTGACCCAAAATTAACCTTTTGTGGTGGTTGGACATATAGAAAGGTCTCTGATAACAGATTTTAAACTATGGAGGATGCATATAGGGAGAAGAAGTCTTCCAACTATAGCAGCGTATCTGCAAGCCATTCTGGAGGGCAGGGATTTGGCAGGTTTCCTCTTCTCACATCCACAGGAAGTAGAAATGACAGCAGTGACAGTAAACACTACCTTTTCAGTGCTGAGGGACTGGAGTCAACATGTAATACATCAACCACGGTTTTATCATTAAACAAGGACAGTGAGGAGATTACTGGCATATGGCACACTATTTATCAGCCTCATCTGCTGTTCTGGCATTGAGTATGTCAGCAGAAGTTTTATCTAGGGCGGAACATCTATAAAAGTTAGGACAATTTGCTCCTGGCCCCAGCAGCCACCTGACCCTCTTAGAAACAATACTCAACCTAGAAATACTCCCAGGTTGAAAATCTGATCCTTTAGGAATGCAATCTCAGTTACGACTGGTTGTATCTCCAATGATGGATTAGCTTGTTTACTGATACATGGACCACCTGGAAGCAATACATGACCACGTTTGTCCTTATTAGGAATCATCAGACATACTGTACATAAGTCACAGACTATCTCTGTTTTGCTGGAAGAGGCCTGAATTTGATCTGGGACCTTTTGCTTGCTAAGCAGGTACTTGCCATGAAGCTAAGTTCTCTATTTCAGGCTGGGAATCCTGATTTTTATTTCCACAATCTGTAGAAAGGAGCAAGAATACTCTCCCCCTTTTCACTTACCCCTCATTTACATTTACAGACACTCTAGCTTTCATACCATTAGAATTATTCCCTCATTTTCACTTTCACATACACTCATAGTGCAAACTTCACCACCTGGATACACTTCAGATATGTGAACTTCAGGTCCTTGAACTCTGAATTGGCATTGCCATTGCTGAAAATTCCACCAAAAAACCATTGGTTGCTTTCCAGTGTTTCTAGTTGCATAGTTCAGTGTTTGAAAAATGGTGGCAGCACAATAAAATGAGTGCTGTAAGCAGCAAGCAAGCAGATAAATAAATAATCCAGAGTTAGGAAGTTGTCTGCTGAATAATGCTCAATAGGCAGTAGCTATGTAGGGAAGCAAGATTCTGAACAGATGAATTTCTTGGGTGAATTTGCAAATGAGAACCAATATGAAGCAATATAACAAAAAAAAAGTGTTGAAACAACTTTGGAAGGTGAAACTTCTCACTCATCAATGTTCGTTGTCTTATCTCACAGTGTTTTGTTAGGAAATAACTGGAAGTGGGACACTTGTGCATTGCCTAGGGCTGCCTAAAGAAAGCAGTACATGTATTTAAACAAAGAAATCAGATTTGATACCATATTTGGGCTTTATTAAAGCTATTCTGATAGTCTGGTGAGTACACACATAATTCGTTTTGTACATAAATTTATTCAGTGTCAAACATTATTCATACATAGATCTTCAAAATGTGGATCCCTAGATGGTGCTATTTACTGCAGTAATGGTTTAGTGCTTTGCATTCAATCATATTAGCAATTCCTGGTTCAAATATATTTATAGCATGTAGAGGTAAAAGAACAAGAGGTTTAGATTCAGATCTTGACTGTGTTGGGTAATAGGAGTGGTTGGATTAAACTGAGAAGTTTGGTTATACCCTACCTGGGGAAGTTTGATGCCCACTGTGTATCAAATGCACTAAATAGCAGCAAATTGGTTACATTAAAGCAATGGAGTGCCATGATTTTTTAGATGAAGCTATACTAAGAACTCATGCAGCAATCAATACTGTGGTAGGCATATACTGCTGTTCCAGGAACTGGTTGAATTTCTTGCGTCCCTTACAAGGCAAGCCATTTTGAACCATCTATCAGTATTATGCCTGATAGCCCCAAATGGTTCAAAGATGCAGGTTTCCAGAGAATAATCTAGAGCACATAATGACATTACATTGCTAAGCAGCTCTTATTCTTGTTGCAAGTGGCATTTGTAACCATTTAAGAACCAGGCAGGAATTCTATAAAACACACATCTTTATTTAAATTAGATTGCTTCCACTTCCCTTAGTGTATCACTCTAGCTCTGTCTTTATGCTGTTGCGCTGAGTCACTTCCTAGCAGGTATTTTCCACCAATTTGTGTCACTGAGTTTTGTCACTTAGTTGTTTCTCTTGCACATATTTCTACTGGCTCAGTGCCTGCATATCCAATGGTCTGGGTGTTATTGCCAGGTTGATCTCTATCTCCATTTCAGGCAAAGCAGTAATAGAGTTACACACTGTATGTTTATGTGTATTTGGCCCATGACAAATGCTGGATATTCAAGCTGTGGAGGTAATTTGAACTGTCAGATACCGCAGGCCACATTGCAGCTTCTGAGATTCATTAGGGGCATGACAGAGTGGTGGGGTAAAAGAAATAGAAGGCTATTATGCATTGTACTTTGTGTAAGTGCACGTTTTGCTGGGGGAAGTGGTAATGTGGCCCTTGAGCTTCTAGTATTAAGAAAGTAATGCCAAATTTATATCTGAGCAAACCCTTTTGGCCAGTGTCCCTAGTCAATATCTCCTCCTGCTCCAGTTACAGATTTATCTAGTGGCATTCTTGTGAGAGATTGTGGGGATGCTGGGAAAGGCATGGAAGAGAACACAAACACAAACAGTCAACAGGCAGAGTGATTATCTCATAAATGGCAACCTAGCCCAGATGGAGAAAAATCTGGGAAAAAGCCTGTCAAGTCAGTCAAGGAAATTCCACCTTAATTAGCTCACTATTCATGAGGCTGGGAAATTCCTACTA
The DNA here is from genome assembly GCF_035149785.1 of Candoia aspera. Taxonomy (NCBI): domain Eukaryota; kingdom Metazoa; phylum Chordata; class Lepidosauria; order Squamata; family Candoiidae; genus Candoia; species Candoia aspera. The sequence goes on along the minus strand of NC_086158.1, from coordinate 44,999,273 downwards.
CAGTTTCCAAGGTTTCATATTTACTCTGGTTGGCATTCAGGATACCTTACTGAAATCTCTGTAGTCCTTGCTTCCTCGATCTTGCTCAGCCGCATGTGGCTTGACATCACCCTTTGAAACTGTAAGAGTTATTTTCTAGTTTCTTTTATGGTAAGCTAATTAAGGCAGAGTCTCTTTGACTTGAAGGGCTTCTCCCCAAATTTCTCTCCACCAGGGCTAAGTTGCCATTTAGGAGATAAGCTAACTACTGATTTGCTTGCTATCTTTTAATTGTTTGTGTGGGTGTTCTCTTCCATTCCTTTCCCACAGTCTCTTGCAGTTATCACTGTAAGGGCTGAAACTGGGAAGGCAGGAACCAACAGTTTTCAGGTCATACAGCATTGCTATGTAAATATGCCTCAGCTGGAGTTGCCTCCCATGGCTGTGAGGAAAGGGGTAAAATATCTGTTGGCCTGGAGAAGTAAGAGAAAAAAGCATAGGATTTCAACCCTGGAGCAGAGACATCTATATAGGTTATGAAGTGCCATAGTCAGACCTTCTGTATATGTATAATTTCTTTCTTGTCTGCAATAAAGCATTTTTATTTTTACTTATTTGTGCAATTTATCTACTGCCTCAGTCTTCATGGACTTTAGGCAGTTATCTAATCCTGTCAGGACAAGTTCCTGAAGCTTCTGTTGTCTGCTAGTTACAGAATATAGGGCTGAGTTTCTGGAGATTAGAGAGTTATTCCCATGGCTTGTGTGAAATCTGCCAATCAATAACTGGCCAGCTGTTCCCCATGGGGTCCCCAGGCCATGCCCATTACTACTAGAAAAGTGAGGAAATAAGTGGTGGGGCAGGAAGGTACATGTTAGCCAGAGTGAGAAGTATCAGGACACTTCATCCCTGGCTACTACCTGAATTTGATGGTAAAGAGGCCTTGCTTAAAAGTTCATGATTTCTCTGAAAGTTTAAGCCATGAAAATCCCTCCTGAAGGATGAGAAGGTGATGGTCATGCCATTTGCTTTATCGTAGAAAACAGTTGTCGCAGAACTAAAGGGATCAGCAAATGCAGTTGAGGAAACCTGTGTTACTCCAGCTGCATAACTATATCCACAAAGACTTCCAAAAGGAGCTCCTCAAAAGCACCACAAAGAGCTATAGTTAATATTTGGCTTCTAGTTGGAAGCTAAAATAAGAATTGGCTGCTGGAGAAATAATATTAACTAGATTAACAGTTGTTGTTTGACTGAATGGCAACATTCTGTGTTTTATTAGCAGATGGCATATTTGGAACATGATAAAACCCACAATTTGTTCAACTGTAGGCAACCTTCGGGGCTCTGTAATGAGCAAACAAACAAGGCCTGGTGACAGTCTCAGGCTGCCCTCAAGTATTTGAGGCAGCAGATAATCCAAGGGCAATTCATGATTGCCTAGTGCCTCATTGTTCAGCTATTTCCAGCTTATTTCCCTTTTTGTCCTGAGAAATCATTATAATTGCTTCTTTTCTCTGGGTCCATTAGGGAGATCTCAGATGGCTTAGGGTAATGTTGTATTAATTTATTACTAAATGATAGTGGAACAGCAGAGGATGTGTGTGTATCTGCATCCATATTAATAGAAATAGAGAAATACATTGGTTTGTTATTTTCATTAATAAAACATGAAAGTCAACCTTGTTTTTTTCATAATCAGAAACCTATCACGCTATGGAAATGCCCTACTTTCCCATAGTCCTTTGCCAATTTAGAAGCTCTTCCCTCCAAAGGGGGCACAGAGGAAATCTAAGAAAAATAAAAGCCCTCTCAGTAGCAGAGGCAAAAAGCAGACAGTGTGCTAAACCACAATATAATCTATCTGTGGCCTAGTGTGCTGTGTGACTCTAGCCAAATATGGTTCGTTCAAAAAATCATAGATTAATGTATTGTGTGAATGAGGCCGTATCTTATAGCTAGAGAAGGCTGGGTATTCCCTCCCAAAACATATAGTAGGTACCAGCCTAAGGAAGCTTTTGGGTGAATGGTCAACCCTAAGGCAAACGCAGCTCAGTTGACAAAAGTGTAAGTTGAAACTTATTGGGACCAAAACAAACAAAAAGTTCAATATGCGCTGATGGGGTTTGAGCAGTCTGTAACTAACCCAGGAAAAGATCTGGAGGTTACAGTGGATAGTTCAATAAATATGTTAGTTTGGTGTGCAGGAGAGTTAGTTCAAAGTGCAGGAGAGTTGAGCTGAAATGATCATGGGGCTTGAACACCTACCCTATGAGAAAAGACTAGAATGTTTGGGACTCCATAGCTTAGGAAAAAATGACTGAATGGGGACATACAGGTAGTCCTTGTTTAGTGACTGCCTCATACAGAGACCATTCTCAGTTACAAGTGTGGTGAAAAAGTAACTTTGTGACCAGTCCTCACATTTACAACCTTCACAGGTCTGTAAAGCAAAGGAAAGCTGAAGTAGGATCGTAAGCACAGTTACAGCTTCACTTAGCAACTGCTTCTCTTAATGACTGAGTTGCCAGTCTCAATTGTGGTTGCTAAATGAGAACTACCTGTAATGGAAAAGTATAATTCATGGATAGCATGGAGAAAGTGGAGAGAGGCTTTTTAGATTCCAGTCTCAGACTACTAGGATCAGACATCATCCAAAAAAGCTAAGCAGGAGATTTAGAATTTAAAAGAAAGCACTTCTTCATACAGAACTTAATTAACCTATGGAATTCTTTACCACAAGATGTGATGATGGCCACCAACTTGCCTGGCTTTAAAATGGATGAAGGACAAATCTACCAAGTGCTATTGGTGTTGAAGACTCAATACAATCTCTGAGTTGGGGTAATACTCTTCCCCTAGTATCAGTTGTAGAGCTACACTGATGGGAGTGGGCTATGTTTTCAGCTTCTGTGTGTGAACATCCTAGAGGCATCCAGATGGCTACTGTGAGAAGCCAAATGCTGAACTTGGCTTGAATGATCAGGGCTATTTTAGGTTCTTAAATTTCACGTGGTATCCTTTCTACTCCCTGAATTCTGGGAGTTGAAGTCCACACATCTTAAAGTTGCCACGGTTGAGAAACACTGGTGTAGACTGATCTGAGTTGTTTCCTTGCACACTTGTTCCACCTGTATTATTCTCCCTATATTGTTTATTTGTATTCCTGCCTGGAAAATTAGTTGCAGGATTCCTGACATTTTCTTTTTCTCCTGTTGTCCTCCAATCTCAATTAACCCCTTAATCTTAATGTACCTAATAAATGATTCGTATCTTCTTTTGATGCCCCAAGTCCTGCTGTGCTGCCTCATTGTGGTGGTTGGGTGCTTGTGGGAGGAATGAGTGAAGATTGTCTGGAGTTTATGCCAAGAGAATATAATCCCGGCAGGGTCACCCAAAGCATGAAGATCATCCCAACTTCCCAGGTAAAGTAAGCAGGCAGCTATATTGGACTGTAGCAACATAGAAAGATGGTGGAGGTGAAATATCACTTTAGTGACAATGGCAAAGGCATCATTTCATACTGCGTGGGAGATGCAATGGTAAACCACACCTGTATTTTACCAAGAAAACCACAATGATAAAACATATATAAAATGATTGATGATACAGTGCCAGATACTGGGTCCCTCGGGTTGGATGGCACTCAACATGCTACTGAGGAAGAGCTGAGGATCTTTTGGAAATTAATGGTATTTATGATGTGTCTAGAATAATGCCTTCGGGGTGTCTAGTTGCTGATGTCATACAGGAAAAGAAAATATAAAGCTGCAAAGACAGAATTACAGTGGGAATGTGGAATGGAAAAAAAAAACACGAACATGGGAAAACTCAGCATAGTGAAGGATGAAATGACTTGTTGTCAGCCTCCCAAATAGAACTGACAGGAAACATGACAAGATGAACTAATTCTACTTTATTGTAAGGCTACATTAACAGAATCTTTCAAGTCTGAAAGTACAAATCTCCCATCTCTTTTTACCACCTGCCAGGTTAAGGCGGATCCTTTCTAAGTTTCTTTCTCCGTGCGCTACTCAGTTGCAGGCTCCTCCCCCTTTTATCTGATCGTTCCCTAGGCAGCATCCCTTCCCCCCATCTTCCAAGGTCATTCTCACATTCCATTACAATTGTTTACACATTGGCACTTAGGCATCAGCAAGCCAAACTGGACACTTTCAGTAAGAAGATCATTCCATCTATTACTCAGGACATGAAAAACAAAGGAGGAATGGTGTTGCTTTCATAATCAGGAATGGTATAGCAAGAGCAGTACTTGGCTACAGTGTGATCAGTGACCAAATCATATGAATTAGATTGCATGGACAACCCTTTTATATGACAATTATCAAAGTTTATGCTCCAACCACTGATGCAGAAGAAGAGGATGGTCAAGTTCAATCTGAAATCAACAGAACATGCAAGCAATATGTGCTCCTTGTGGTTGGAAAATGGATTGTCAAAGTTGGAAATACTAAAAAGGAAAATGTAGTTGGACTGTATAGCCTTAAGAAACAAAAATGAAGCAAAACACCTTATTAATTTCTGCCAATAAAATGATTTCTTCATTGCTAACATAGTTTTCAAACAACCAAAATGTCACCTATATACATGGACATCACCAGATGGAGTACACAGAAATGAAATTGACTATATTATTGGTATAAGGAGATGGAAAATTTCCATTATAACAGCAGAGAAGTGTCCAGTGGCTGACTGTAAAACAGATCAAACTCATGTGCAACTTCCAAGTTAAGCCAAAGCAGAAGAAGAAAGCCAACCAGTTTCCATGACCACGTAGCCACCGATTTTTAAATATAATTTTTATTAAGTATTTTGAAAGAAAGATAAAAACTAACAAGAATTAATATAAAGGAAAGAAAGAAAAGAAAAAAAGAAAGAAAAGAAAAGAAAGAAAAAGTCAAGAGGGCAAAAAGAAAGAATGAAACGAAATAGAAAGAAGTAGCTTCCGATTTTCTTTACAGCAATTATAAGTACCATTACAAAATTACATCTTACTCTATGGTTACAAGAAAAAAAAACCTCTCTTTTTTCTATTATATTTTTTTTCTAATCATCAAAACTATAAATCATAGGTTCATTTTTTTTTATGTTTCACACAAAAAATCTATAAGGGGTGTTCAGTCAACAATAAATGTAGATATTGTCTTTCTAATTAACAAAATCAATTTAGCTATCTCTGCAAGTTCCATCATCTTCACCAACCATTTCTCCACTGTGGGTAGGGCTGAATCTTTCCACTTTTGTACATATACCTTCATTGTGCATGAAAATCCAGTCTTGCTGCAGTTATCATATATAAACACAAAGTTCCATGACTTTTTTCCAGCTCTTTGTCCATTAATCCCAAAAGAAAAGTGGTTTCAATTGCATATTAATCTTTAAAATCCTCTGAATTAGTATATATATTTGTATCCAAAACTTTCTAGCTTTTTTACACATCCACCAAGCATAATAAAATGTCCCTTCATGTTGTTTGTATTTCCAACATAGATTTGAGGTACCTTTATACATTCTAGACAATTTTTCTGATGACCTATGCCAGTAACCCATTGTTTTACAAAAAATCTCTTTAAGGTTATAACATAATGTAAATTTCAATTCTTTCAAACACATATTTTCCCATTGTTCCATTTATATATTGTAACCAAAATTTTTAGCCCATTTTATCATACAATCTTTCACTTGTTCTTCTTCTGTTTCAAATTTCAATAAAAGTTTGTACATTTTAGCAATTACATGTACATTATTTGTACACAGTTCTATTTCAAACTCAGTCTTACAGTATTCAAAAGCATATTTTTTTTTGTCTGCTTTAAACCTTTCTAATAATTGTACATAAGAAAACCATTGACAAGTATACCCCTCTGCTACCAAATCTTCTCTTGATTTTATTTTACATTCCTCTTGAAAGACTTCTAATATCTCATGATAAGTTAACCATTTATGTTTACTTATCATTTCTTGTCTATAAAATGCTTCTTGTGCTGAGAGCCATTAAGGTGTTTTCGGGAACAACTTGGATTTGTATGTATTCCAAATTCTCAATATGGCATGTTTGACATAATAATTTTTAAAATCTACATTAACCTTAACTTTGTTGTACCACAAATATCCATGCCACCCAAATCTCAAATCATGTACTTCTAACTCCAAAAGCCTTATATTTTTCAGCAACACTCTTTCATTCAAACTAAACAACAAGCTGCAAAATATAATTTCAAATCAGGTAAACCCAATCCTCCTCTTTCCTTTGCATCTTGTAACACCTTATAGTTAACTCATGGTTTTTCCTCTGCCATACAAATTTATGTCCTTCTGCCATTGTTTAAATAGCGCATCAGTTGTCAAAACAGGTATTGTCTGAAACAAAAATAACATTCTACATAAAACATTCATCTTAATCACAGATATTTTCCCAACAATAATTATATTTTCTCCTGTCTGAAAATGTTTTTTTAAATGTCATTCCATGTCTTAACATAATCATTTTGAAATAAGATACAATTCATATTTGTCATAGTGATACCCTAGTATTTTACCTTCTTCTCAAGCTTAAAACCCATTTTATTCATAAATTCTGTTTGAGCTTGCATTTTCATATTTTTTATTAACATATTTGTCTTCTGTTTATAATGTTAAAGCCTGCTAATGCACCAAGTTCTTTTAATTTATTCAATTAATGTTTCAATTCCCTTTAAATGATCTTCTAGAACCAGTGCCAAATCATCTGCAAAAGCTCTTAATTTATAAGTCTCTTTTAAAATCTTTACTTTCACAATCCTCTCATCCCATCTTATGTCTCTATTCAGTATTTCAAGAACCAAAATAAGCAGGAGAGGGGACAATGGACAGTCTTGTCTCATTCCTTTTTGTATCTCACATAGTTTTGTTAGATCTCCATTAACAATAATTTGTGCTTTCTGTGAAGTATAAATCGAGTATAGTGTTATACTCAATTTATACTTCACAGAAATAAATTGGGTATACAAGTACTACTGAGCAACTTTTTCTATCTTCACTGCTTGTACTAAAATAAAATGACATTAATTAGTATTTTTTTAAAAAAATCATTGCTCTTTATTATTTATCTAAGTTTTGAGAGGCTTCTTTTTTTCCCCAGAAGATCCTAAAGTGATCTTCTGTCCTTGTGCCATTCTGAACTAGAGCTTCAATGCCTTGGTGTCAAGAGTTACAGAGTCATGTGTTTGACTTAAATCTGCGCAGACAATCGCTGCAGCTCTCTCATTTTACGTACAGAAATACTCTGCCTGGATGTGATTGTGTGTGCATATAAGCACCCCAAATATCGGCATGTTATGCATATATACCCTAAATAAATGGTAAAATGAATTGATTGAATTTTCTACTTATGCATGGAACAGAGCTCGCTAATGCACTAGAGTATTTAAACTGTGAATACCTTCATTGTGCATGAAAATCAGTTTTGCAGTCTGCAAAGAATGGATGTGCTGGCTTTTATTTTCTCTTTTCCTCATTCTGCCTTTCTGATAAACAGCCCTTATCTCCTCCCAACACACAAGATAGGCTTTACATTATTAAACAAACTGCAGTCCCTCACTCCAGTCCAAATACTTTTGGAGAGTAGGGAACCAAAACAGCACTGTAATACTTTTGAAGTGCATTTACAAAAATGATGCAGCTTTGGTCCATGGAGCTTCTTCTAGGAGTGATTTAAAATAACTAACAATTTAATAGTAGTTCATAAATGCTTTGGATAAAATCTGTTCCAGGTTTTCAGTAAGCTCAAAGATGAAAATGTGCATCCAAAGAAAAGTGATGAAAGCCAGATACACATTTGGCACCTCATTGTTTGTAGGCCACATGAGCTGCCAACCCCTGTTTGAGGAATCCCCTAAGCTTGCTATGCCAAAATTTGGTAGCAGATTTCCCATTTTCAGTGGATTCAAGGTGAAAAGTGCAATAAGGACAAGTAAAGTTTGAAGGATGAACTGGGCAATAGGACTTCCCCTTCCATTTCTTCCCTGTGACCTTCACAGTCTTTTTTGTATCATCTTCCAACTTTTCAGATCAGATGTTAGGGAAACAATTTATAGTGGAGAATTTGATTGGATGGATTTGAAAACACTGGTATAAATCATAGGATATGTCCATGTCTGTTAAATATGTTGCCCTGACTTAAGTAAGTCCTTTTGCGCATATTAAACATCCAGCATATATCTAGTTCTCTTTTCTGGGACTGAGCTAATTAGCCAACTACTAGGCAGAAAGAAATACTCTGTGGGTATTTGCTGTGGCCACAAATCAAGACTAGATTAACTGCTATGCCTTCTGCATATGGAACCAGAACAGGATTCCAGCACATAGCTAAGAAAATAATAGGATAGCTGCAAGCAACCACCAGCTTCAGAGACAATATATGATTGAATATCAATTTCTGGGGATCAATACTGAGAGGCCTATTGCCTGCATGTCCTGCTGTGGGACTTCCAAAAATCATTTAGGTAATCATAGTGGAAACCAGATAGTGAACAAACGGACCGTTGGTGTGATCTAGTAAGGCTTTCCTTATATTCATAAAAAATCTCAGAATTGATACACGGATACTTGATATATTGTAAATAGCCAATGTGTCTTCTCCCCCTAGATTGTATATTTACAGGGGTTTGTACCAGCATTTTAATAAAAATGTAAATGAACCTCAAAATCCTACATGAGGAGATGCCAATTGGACTTGATTTTTTTGCATGCAGGTATCTTTGGAATAATGCTATAATAATATAAAAATAAGAATGACCTTGTTAAATTGGAACATCAGGCAACTGGCTGGATTTCAAAGAATCTCATTTAATAGTTGATCGCAGTATTAATTTCTTTGAACATTAGAATGATAACATTTGAAAATCTAACCTGATTCTCCTAAAAATCAACTCTGTGTGTGTTGAGAACTATCCTGGGAAGAGAGAAGTGTAAAGGAGGTGTAATGGTTGCCTATTCTAAAACACTCTCAGACTCATGAGCAGGAATTCAAAGATATCTGATTTATTAAAGAATAGTATGCAGGATCACAGAGAAAGCTGAGAATGATGAAAGCGCACCAAATTCAAACCAAAAACCCTTGGTGCAAATGAAATCCCTCCCCTGTAGAATCTACTCAAGTTCACAATCCCAGGTGCTCCTAATGGTTTCTGATGGTCTGTGGGAAAAGGCCTTGAACAGATAACATAACCCAAACACATTCCATTGTCCTGATTTCACATACAGAGCTTGGTACAAGGTCTCACAGCAGCTCCCTCCCAAACAGAAACGCGTGTCAGCACCATGGCATGTGAAACGTTACGATGTATAAACTACATTGAATCAGTGAACATGACATATTGCCCCCCCAAAACGAAGAATACATTAAGCAGCAGGCTTCAAAGGGTAAGCAAGGTGGAAACGGTTAACTAAATCAGGAGCGTTAACATGGTGGGCAGACACCCATTCAGGATGAGGAAAGTGTTTGCATCAGACCAGATACTGCAGGGTGCCTCGAAGCTTGCGAGAATCAACGATGTCCTTGACTTCAAAGTGTTGTTGGCCATCAATCATAACTGGAGGAGGAGGAGGAAACAGGGTGCCAACGCGGTGAGTGGTGCACAGGCTTAAGCAAGCTGCAATGGAAAACAGGGTGCAAGTGTTTTATATTGTGAGGCAGTTCCAATTTAACAGTAAATTGGATTGACAAGATGAACAATAGGAAAAGGACCAGTGAATTTGGGAGCAAGTTTTTTAGATGGTTGTGATGATTTGATAAATTTAGTAGATAATTACACCTGATCCCCAACTTTGAAGTCGTGTTGTAAAGAGCGATGCTTATCAGCTTGAGACTTGTAAGCAGCCTGGGCGTCAGCTAAAGCTTGTTGAATTACTGGCCAGGAATCAGGCAGTTTAACAGCCCAGTCAGACGCAGAACAGGTTTGGGAAGGGGGCTGTGGCAGTTCAGGGATGGGAACAAAGTCGTGACCGGAAACCACGCAAAAAGTGGTTTGTCCGGTACTTTGATGCACAGCATTGTTGTAAGCAACTTCAGCAAAAGGTAATAACTCCACCCAATCGTCCTGATGGTAGTTAATGTGTGCTCTAAGAAACTGTTCAAGAGTGGAGTTTAAAATCTCAGTAGAACCGTCAGTCTGTGGATGGGACAATGTGGACAGTGCTTGTTTGGTGCCGATCAATTTTAGAAATGATTTCCAAAATTGGGAAGTAAACTGTGTGCCGCGGTCAGAGATCAAATGGGAGGGGCTACCGTGGAGGCGGTAGATGTGGTGGAGAAATAGGTGCGCCAATTGTGGGGCTGACGGGATGGATGCACATGGAATGAAATGAGCTTGTTTAGAGAAAAAATCCTTTACAACCCAAATGACAGTTTTCTTCTGACTGGGAGGTAGGTCCACAATGAAATCCATAGAAATCTTGTCCCAGGGGTGGGATGGGCTGGCTACTGGCTGTAGAAGCCCCTGTGGTTCCCCCCCTTTTCGTTTTGACATGGCACAAACAAGACAGGAAGCAACATAGTCTTTTACATCATGTCTTAAGGTTGGCCACCAAAATTGACGGTGAACCAAATGCAAGGTTTTGACAAAACCAAAGTGTCCAGCAAGTTTATCATCATGGGAACGCTGCAAAACATCAGCTCTCAAAGTTTCAGGAACATAAAGGTGGTGTTCCACCCATGCCAGACTATTTTCAAAAGAAACATTGTTTCTATTAGCTAGCAGCCAAGTGTCAGATTTCAGTGCCTGGAGAAAGTCCTTCTGTAGCTGACAAGGAACTTGCACTTTCCACTTCCCAGACTGGGCTGGGGGCGGGGTTGCCTGCGCACGGGTCTGGCTCCAAGTGACAGCAACCAAGCCCAGTTGGGGATCAGTGAGAACAGTCCCAACCACATCTGCCACCTGGTCAAGGTCCTGAGGTAAACGTGACAAGGCATCGGCCAGAGAGTTTTTCTTTCCCAGAATAAATTTTAACTGGAAGTTAAAGCGACTAAAAAACTGAGCCCAGCGAATCTGTTTAGGGCTAAGATGTCATGGGGTGCGGAGGGCTTCCAAATTCCTGTGATCAGTCCAAACCTCAAAAGGCCATTTAGCGCTTTCAAGGAGATGTCGCCAAGTTTCTAAAGCTGCTTTTACAGCAAACGCCTCCTTTTCCCAAACATGCCAATGGTGTTCTGTTTCAGAAAATTTCCTGGATAGATAAGTGCAGGGTTTTAAGCAATTTTCTGAATCCCTTTGTAACAAAATAGCCCCAATAGAGGAGTCAGAAGCATCAGCTAAAGCCCATACTTCTGTAGTCTTTGTGTGGGAACCCAATTTCACTTTTACTGCTAAAGTGGGACAGTCAGCACTCACCATAGCATCTTCACGCCCATCCTCTTCCACCTGCCCACTGGCGCTCTTCACGGCAGGTGGCTGGCGTTTCCCGCCGGCTCCTTAGAGTTGTCTTCAGCCTCTCCCGAGAAGTAGATTACTTCCTCAGCGTCGGCTGTCCCTTTGGCTGCTGTCATTCGCCACGAGGGGGGGGGCGATTTGGCTGACATCTTGCCCGCTCAATCTCCAGCCTTGGCTTTTGGGCAATCAGCTGCTCGATAGCCCTCCTTTCCGCATCGGAGACACTGACCCCTCACATAGCGCAGATCTCTCTCCTCATCCCAGGCTCTATAGCTTGGTCAGGCAGCGCAGCACTTTGGGGTCCCCTCATGGTGGTGGGTGGTTTTTCAGATTTTCTAGTTTGCATGAAGGTATGCTGAGCGTGCTCAGCCTTGCCTGCCAGACAGATCCAGTCGTACAATGACTCGAGGTCATCTCTACACAACGCCCAATGCAGGACGTCCCAGTTGAGTCCCTCTTTAAAATGCTCTATTAGAGTGGACTCAGACCAGTCAGTGATTTTCCCAGCCAGAGCTTTAAACTCTAGGGCGTAATCAGCTACTGACATTTGGCCCTGGGTGAGATCCTTCAGTGCCTTCTTAGCTCTTGCCTTGGCCAGAGGATCTTCGAAATGCAGCTTTAATGCCCACATGAAATCATCGAAATAATCAAGTGCAGGGGAGTCAGCATCACTTAATTGAACATACCAGTCAGCCACTCGACCCTTCAATTTGGTGACAATGGCAGTTATTTTAGCCTCTTTGGAAGGGAAGCATGCCCCAAACTGCCTCATATAACTCTTAGCATTAGTTAGAAAGAAAGAGAACTTTGTTGGATCCCCATCAAACTTGACAGAAAAGTCTCTCACTCCACCTCCGGTTGGAGTGGAACCAGCAGTCACTTGAGTGGTTGGGCCGCAGGTTACAGTAGCTTTCCCTCTTCGGGGTGAGGATACTGATGGCCAGGCTCTGCGGGGTGGAGATTCATCCCAGAGCCATCTCCGGCCCCGCTCCGCCGGCAGCCTGGATGGGAGGATTGGGGATGGTTGCAGGAAGCTGGGATCTCCTCTGTGCCTCCCTTGCCCCTCCAGTGACAAAGACAGGTTTCTCAACATGTACTCCATCGATTTTATTTTGGCTTCCACCACTCTTAGTCTCTCAGGGGTTCGAGAGTCCCCTCTCCTTCGTGTGCCCGGTTTCCTCTCAGTTGACACCTTAGTAGATTCTTTGTCTGGGGTTAGCAGGAACTGATACTTCCAGGATGTCCCCAATGTCCCTGGCTGGGGTTCCCCCACTTCATCCAAGGTGATCAACTCTGCGAGCAATTCGCTGGGTGCCGGTTGCTTTGGCTCTTCCCCATTGTCAGATTCCTCTGCATCAGAATTGGAACTCGATTCCTCCCTTGACAGGTCTCAGGATTCTGAAGGTTCTGGGGTGAGATCCAGTTCTCCGCTCTTGACCATTGACTCGGGCATCAAGCTAGCCATCTCCTCAAGTCCCCCGGTCGTGGATTTTGACTCAGCCATTGTTAACTATTTTCCCTCACAAGAGACTGATCTTGGTAGGAGCTAACGGTACAACTTTGGGATTCTCAGCTTTATATAATGGTTGCCTATTCTAAAACACCATCAGACTCATGAGCAGGAATTCAAATATATCTGATTTATTAAAGAATAGTATGCAGGATCACAGAGAAAGCTGAGAATGATGAAAGTGTGCCAAATTCAAACTAAAAACCCTCGGTGCAAATGAAATCCCTCCCCCTGTAGAATCTTCTCAAGTTCACAATCCCAGGTGCTCCTAACGGTTTCTGATGGTCTGTGGGAAAAGGCCTTGAACAGATAACATAACCCAAACACATTCCATTGTAATGAATTCAGATACAGAGCTTGGTACAAGGTCTCACAGCAGCTCCCTCCCAAACAGAAACGCGCGTCAGCGCCATGGCATGTGAAACGTTACAATGTATAAACTACATTGAATCAGTGAACATGACAGGAGGATCATATAAAGAAGCAGGATGATATTTTAAACTGCAAGTTAAATTATGAGATATACAAATTTGGTAAATAATTGGTAAGAAATTAAAAGCAACTCCTCAAGAATATGTTAAAAGTAGAAGAATTTTGTGGGGGGCTGCAGATAAAACTTAAAAAGCGTATTAATAACTTGGTAATTTTTACAAAGAAAAAACATTTGGATTGAAAATTATTTGAAGGAACTTTGTTTATATGCTAACCTTTAAACAAAATTAGAAGGTGAAATGATCAAGCCTGCTTAAAGCTTTACAATGTAGATGAAATGTTTATAACCAAAATCATGGTTTTACAGTTTCTTCTTCAAATTATCTAAAGTGGAATATATTATATCCTTAAATCCATAAAATTTATTTTGAAAAGGAAGAGTAATAGAACACTATAATGGAATCCTATACACATCTAAAGGCAATCCAGTGCATGCCTATTCAGAAACAGTCCTTACTGATTTCAGGGATTTTTATTTTCAGGTGAGTAGAAACAAGTTTAGAATTAATATCTAAAATTTTGTATATTACACAAATAAAGGCATATTTTCAGATAAACAAAGTTATATCTTTGGAACAGTTTTATTTTCAATAAGCATATTTTCTAAACTGGAGAGAGTGATTTTGATTATTTATTTATTTATTTGGCTGAAGTTTAATGTACCTTTCTCCTCTGTAAGGAGCCATTGGAATGACAAACTTTGGAAAATCTGTAGCAGTTGCTAATGACGGAACATGAATAATAAATAGTAGGCTTTCAACTCAGTGAATGTGAATGAAGCCTTTTCCCTCTGTGTTGTACTTCATTCCTGAAATCCTCAGTGGGTGACAAGACTGGAATAATATTCCTGTAAAGCTTTCCAAGTTTTACAAAATGTAGCCTCAGGAAGGAAGTAATGACACACAACAAGACTGATTATTTCCTGATACAAAAAGACCCTGCAGCATATGTAGTTTTTGTTGTGAGGAAGAAGGAAATCAACTTCTATTTTAGTCATTGCAGCTATCAACATAAATAGGGAGAGAGGGCATCCATGTAACGAATCTATTCCATTCAGTGAAATTAAGATTCAGTATAAGGTAATGTATATTGAAGCTAAACAAATTCTGTCCACACCTATCAACTGATGCTAAGATTCACTGATATGAAGGAGTCCTTGGGCCTGTGATGGATAGTCAATAAAAATGTCAAGTCAATGTGAGGGCAACAAAGACAAATTCTGTGCTTGGGATTGTTAGGGAAAGGATAACGTATCAGCATTTTAAGAGCAGAAGAAGAGCCTTGTTGAATCAGATCAAAGGCCTTCCTAGCCCAGAATCTTATTTTCAACCATTCAAGCAAAACATGAGAGCAACATGTTCCACTGACTGCTATTCAGATGTATGTTCTTTCTGATCTGAAAGAAACTAAGGATCCTTATCCTTCACGTATTTCTCCGAGGGTTGGCAGCATGGTATCCATGGTGTCCAAGGGTTGGCAACATGATGTCCACATCACCCCCAACACCACCAAATAGCACCATTGACCTCCACAATGTGTGTTTTATGTATTATTATTGAATTTAAGGTATTATTATATTTTAAAGGCAAGGAGGAAAAGATGTAAGTGGATTTATTCACTGATTATCTCAAGAGACAAGGCAGCTAGCCTTTGACTTGGGACAGTGGCAGAGTGAATTGCAAATGGGATGAGACTAGAAGGACTTTTTTCATGGCCCAAGATGTTATGTTATGTTATGTTATGTTATGTTATGTTATGTTATGTTATGTTATGTTATGTTGTGTTGTGTTGTGTTGTGCTGTGCTGTGCTGTGCTGTGCTGTGCTGTGCTGTGCTGTGCTGTGCTATGCTATGTTATGTTATGTTATGTTATGTTATGTTATGTTATGTTATTTTGTATAACACCAAACTTCAGCCTCTACCAACCTGGCACACTCCAACATAGGTGGAGGGCACATTGTTCGGAAGGCTAAAATAATGGATTGAAAAGCTTGAGATTACACTCTTATTAAATGTAGGGCATGCGTTCTCACCAACCAACTTCTTATCAAAATTAACTTTTGTTTGCCTATATTCAGCTTTCCAGAAGGCCTAGAGGACTAACTTAATGTTATGTGCAAATGTGTAAGAAAGCTCGAGCACTGCTTTATACAGGAAGAAAATTAGCTTTGGGGTGGGGAATTTAAATTGAAGAAGTATCAAGACCGTTGCTGCTGCTGTAGTTCTTTTCTTGCCCATAGCTTCCTTGTTCTACATCATTCTCCACAGAACTTTTCCCCAATGGGGTTTAAAATGAATGCTTGAAGCGGTGATGATGATGGTGATGATGAAGAAGAAGACAGAAGTTCAAAAAATGTAATTACAGGGCTATTGAGAATTGGTTTCAGTGTGTGCTCATGTGCTTTGTGTGGGCAGTAGTGGATTATATTATAATGCTATTTGGAGAAAGGATATGACCATGCATATGTATGTACATTTTATTAATCTTGCTATGCAAATTATCTATAGGCCCTCTGGCTTTGATCATTTTTAATGTGGCCCTGCCGTGTGCTTTCTTCAGGAAATGGTATATAAGTGGGCTATCCAAGTAACAAGAAATTACTGTTGCTATTGCAACAACTGTTTGCATTTTGAAGTATCAGTAAATGTTTGTCAATAATTTTTAAAATAGTTCACATAAATAAAAGGAAACACTATTATTATGCACTAGTGATGTTTAAATTTTATAGATATATTCTGATTGTAAGTTTCCTACTATTTCCATTTCTGAAAAGGGTATGACCATTTCTATGCAAATATAGCTTGTGGTAGCATCTCTTTTCCTTTTATACAACATTATTTTCCATATCTCACTTTTTGCACTTCTTGCACTCCTATAAATTTTATTTACATACTTCAGAATAGCATTTATCTATATAAATGTGCTTCATATTTACCTCCACAGGCAGTCAGGAAGGATTTCTTAATATTTGGTAAATCAGCTAATAAATATTAAAATACAGTGGAAACATTATTTTTTAAAAAACTTTGAAACATATTTAACTGAGGAAATGTTACTTTTTAAAACTGTGCAGGGATTTTTAGAAAGTACTTCTATTTAGCTTTTTGCTTCTCTTGGGTATAGCTCATTTAAAAGTTTCAGAATCTTGTAACTGTTTTATCATGGAATACTTTGCTTGAGCCAAGATTTCATAAACATTGGATGTGCTAATATACCTGTATTTGCATCGGGGGCAGCACATTATGTGAGAGGAGAAGGAGAAGGAGAAGTCTTGTATATAGAAAACTGGTATGCAGGGACAAAGTTATGTTAGAATAGTCCCTGATTGCTATTCTCCACTTTTTCCTCATGGCAGTAAGGCAAATGGTCACCTTTTTCTTATTGGAATTATCAGGGGTCAACTCAGCATTGTCTCACAAGCACAAGGGGGGTCTTTCTAGTAAACACATCTCTATTGTGCTTGTGGGATGTCACATGGGTCACCTGATTTCCACTTCCTCCTTCTTCTTGGGTTTGGGGATTAACAATCTCCATTACCCTTTTGGCACACCTGCAAGCAGGAGGTGCTGCAGAATGCAGCTCTCGTCCTTTCATCTTGCTTGCACACAGACATTTCTATTTCCATTAAAAAAAATGTCTACAAAGAACCAGTGATGATTAAGTGCTTTCTACTATGAATCTACTTGTATCCAGATCTACTGAATAAAAGTAAGCTATCTCTATTTTTTCTTCATCTAACTACTGTGTGAAGACTGAATTTATTTCTGAATGTAATTAAGCTTAATGTGCAAGGGTTTTTTTGGTTCACGCTTCTACTTTGCAAGATTGTTGTTAGCTTCTTGGAGTTCTTTTATTAACCTTTAAAAATGCCATCATTTCTTTCTTTTTAAAGTTTAAGACAGCCATTCAGGGGCAGTGCTGTCAGTCCTTTACTGGCAGATTCCATACAAGGCATCTGTGTTTTCTTCTGTGTAATGAAGTAATGTGTGTGTGAGACTGCTTTCCCTTCATGCTACATCTGTGTGGGTGTGTGCATACCAGGAACAACAGTGAGGGCTGCACCTGCTCTGCTGTGAGTCCATGTTATGTGGCTGGGAGGGAGAAGGGAGGACAGAAGAGGCACAGCATTTGCAGCAACTGCCCAATTGCCTCTCCCTTAAGGATTCATCCAGGGACTTTTTTCTGGAATATTTTTCTCCACAGCCCTGTGCTGGATCTACCCCATGGCTGGTTTGTTTGTATGTGTGTGTGCGTGCATGTGCACTCATGCATGTGTGTGTGTATATGTGTGTGTGTGTGTATTTAAAATTCTACACATAAAATAAACATAAAAAACATAATACAGAAACATATACAGAAACATAAACCTGCAAATACAAAAATAAACATCTAACTTAAAAAAACATAGTCCACTTCCACCTTTCACTTTCCCCATGGATCCATTCACTATTTCTTATTTTTTATACTGTAGTAATCACTATTTAAATTTTCCATTATATCCCCTTATTTAACCTATAAAAACTTTATCATCAAGCTATTTTTCTCTATTTTTATAATGCACCCTCATGTTTAAACTCAATCTTTCTTTTTCTCTCGCCATGCCAAATTTGGTCCCATTCTGTTTTCAGAGAGTTATCCTGCTGATGACAGATGGACAGAGTGAGTCTCATGCCCCTTTGTATTGATTGGAAAGAATAAAATAAATCTTTACTACTATGATCTCTCTGTCCCATTCTTTCCCTAAATTAAACAGATCCAGTATCATCATTCTCACCCACACATAAAAAGGGCCCTGATGAATTTGACCAGTGGGTTAGTCAGCTTCCTTTTTTCCATAACTGACAGCCAGGTGTCAATGGAAAACTTCCAGGCAGGACCTGAGAGCAAAAGCAATAATCTTCTGTCAAAGTTGTGTACCTTTTTGTTCCCCTCCTTTGACCTGGATATTATTAATCTTTGTGAGCCATCTTAGAAATCTCCTTTTTCTTTTTCAGCTAAAGAATAAGGTTTTTTAAAAAAAAAAAACTAACTTAAACCAGATTTTTTTTCCACTTCATGCATGTGTGTGTATGCACGTATGCACACACACACACACACACACACACACACACTTTCCTCTAATAGCTTTGTTGACTCTAGCTTCAATTTTTTTGTTTTTGCTTTTTTCTGGTGGGTTTAAACCACTGTTTATTCCACCATTATTTTTAAATAAGCCACATTTGGCTAGATTCAGACATCAACTCCAGTTAGGTTGATAAAATTATAATAGACTGCAGCATCTGGGGGTCTTCTTGGATTCAGAGCTCTGCTTCATGATCAGGTGGCAGCTGCGGCCAAGAAGGCCTTTGCACAGCCTCATCTGGTGCACCAGTTGTGCCTTTTCTTGGATGCGGGGGGTGGCCTTCAGACAGTCATTCATGCTCTAGTTACTTCCTGGCTTGACTATTGCAATGCACCTTGAAGACCACTTGGAAGCTTCAACTGGCGTGGGCAGTGATGGGCATGCCTCAATATGCCCATTTGACACCTCTGCTCCATGAGCTGTACTGGTTATTGGTCTGCTTGTGGGTGTGATTCAAGTTATTTGAGGGATGGTCTGTGTCCCATGGTGTCTGCATGGCTGATATGAACCAATGGGGTTGGTGCATTTCAGATAACTTCAAATAAGCAGTGTCTTCTTTCAGGAGCCGAGAGGTGTACCTTCTCCGTCATGGTTCCTGCCCTCTGGAATGAAGTTTTCCCTGCACTTGGGGGTTGGGGCTCCCACCCTAGTAATGTTCCAGAGGGCCTTGAAGACCTGGGTCTTCTCTCAGGCCTTGGTCTAGGGAGTCTCATGAGTTTTGTGTTTTGTCAGATTCACCATCTTGTTCTTCAACTGCTTCTTATTTATTTGTTTTGTTGGCTTTGTTTTGAACTGTTGTATTCTATCTTTTTTGTTATATTGTCAGTCATGTGGAGTTGGGCAGCACCTGAATAAAATAATTTAAATTAAGTTAAATAATTCTACTTTATTTGCCTTGCACAAGAGATTCTTTTAGTTGTTGCAGGGAAAACCTGTCTTTGGAGAAGTTTGGCTAGTTCTGACTTGACTGGTTTTCAGCAAACCAAGTACTTCAAGAGCATTCACAACTGTAAAAGCTTTATCAGTAAATAGTAGCATCACACAAAGAGATAGAGGTTATTAAAATGGTAATGTGTGAGAAGGGACATAGTTGAAAGCCAAGCAATAATAAAATTAAAAAGAAAATCTTGGGAGATGAGTTGAGCTTTGTGTGCTAATAAAGAATCCCAAAATGTGTTTGATATGCAATAGCTGTCACCTTGTAAATGATACTAAAATCTTATTCAGCAGTGAAGAAAATGCAGATCATTTATACACACACACACACACACACACACTTACACACAGATACACAACTTTAATGGGGAAAGTGATTATAAAATATGAATGTTCTTGATCTTTTTAGGTCAATGGTCACAAATGCCTCCCCCCTTTCTAAATTTCATCCTAGATACCTGGAACTGCAGCTGGTGGCAAAATTTTATTTTGTCAGACCTTTCCTTTCAAAATCCTAAAAACTAGCCCTCTTGGGAAAGAAACTAGGGAGGGAAGATGTTGGCAGAGAAAAGATCTGATTCTATTTTCAGCAAGCATTCAGTCTCAACAAAAGGCCAAGAACATGCTCAGTTTTAATAGCTACTTTGGGAATTTCCTATGCGGTAGAGCAGCCCAAGGGGGGAAAATACAGGTGAAAAAATTGCAGCGATATTGTCACATGGTTGTTTCCTACAAGCTAAGCTAGCAAAGGGAACAAGCAAGCAAAGGGAACAACAAGCAAGGTCCATTGGATTCAACAGGGTAGAATTAATGCATTGAGCTCCCCAAGTTTTAGTTCAGGAGTCTTGTTTTGCCAGCTTTGTTACATGAGATAATTTTTTAAAGTAAAGAGTAAGAGTTTCTATGCTCAGGGTATGCTCTGCATATTGTGGTAGGGCTTCTGCCTGATGTGCAGCTAGCTCATCTCAGTTTAAGGCAATGGGGTTTAGAACTGCTTAATTCTGTCTCAACCACATCCATATTAAATTCTTAATTCAGCAGCTACAAACTCCTAATGTAGAATGCCTGTCAGATCACATTTCTGAATAGAAATATAAATTCTTTTACAATTTTATTAGATACACACCGTATTTCAACAAGGAGAATTTTCTTTATGCTTCCATAGAAATCCTGACGCTAAGGAAAAACAAAATGTAATACCCTTCGCTCTAGCCAATTTTTCTTAGTTTAGCAAAATTCAAATCATTCCTCAAAAAGTATTACTTGGAATAAGTGATCTGGGTATTGCAACCTTCCTTTCTTGCTCCTATAATAGGTAGCACCCTGATAATTTGTATCTCCAGAAATGGTCAACTGAGATGAGGAAGGAATTTATTCTACTCATGGAAATTCACTTTTCTTTAAAACTTACAGTAACATGAATAGAGTCCATTCTTTTCTCTTAAAAAATGAGTAAGGCTAGGCTTATAAGTGTAAAGGAACACTGAGTGACATGTCCATGCAAATTTGAGTTGAGTCTCTAATCTAGGATCTTGCTGTTGGCAAAATGGCATTCTCTGGTTTTATGCTACAGGAAAAGGAAGGCCCTCTCACATGAGCATTTCTGTGCATCTATGTGATGGTCTGTGAGAATAACCCTGGGAGATAGGAGGAGGAGGATAAGCAGCCTAGGCAATGGTCAGACAAGAAATATCTTAGCCCACAATAGGAAAGGGGGCATGGGAAGTGCCTCAGAAGGGACCCTCCCTACTTCTCTGGAAAGCAAAGGTGAGGAAGGGGAGACTTGCTTTGGACTTGCAAGATTCTGTTACGGTAACCTTACAAAAAAGTAGTGTTAGTACCCATGGTTTTGGTTTCTTGTCTGGATTACCTCAGAGGGCTACTATTAGATCTTTTCTCTGCCAACATCTTCCCTCCCTAGTTTCTTTCCCAACAGGGCTAGTTTTTAAGATGTTGAAAGGAAAGCCCTGTCAAAATAAAAATTTGCCACCAGATGCAGTTCCAGGTACCTGAGATGAAATGTAGATAGCGGGGGAGGCATTTGTGACCATTGCCCTAAAAAGATCAAGAACTGCTATCTACTACCTGTGGATAAAGCAATTTCAATATAAATGAGTCTAAGCAGATTATAAAAGTGATATATATATAAATATGTTGTTTAATATTAAATAATATATATAATAACTACATAATATTAAACAACATCATGATAAAATCACAATAACAGCATCATTAGCAGCTCCCAGATAAATCTTCCATCTCAGTCCTCCAGTGCTTGTTTAAATAGCCAACTTTTCACTAATCTTTTAAATATTAACAACTTGGATCTTATTTCTGGAGGGAGTTGATTCCATGGATGTGGGGGAAGGGGGGGAGGGCTCCAGCAGAGAGTACTCACTTCCAAGTCTCCTACTACTACCAGTTCATGGGAGACCAGCACTCTTAGCATACTTTTTCTACTGATGTACTTTGGACAGGCAGATTTTACTTGGAATAAGTGGACCTGAGAGCCAAACTCCAAGCCATGAAGGATTTTATAAATTATTGCTATCAGCTAGAGTTGCTGGAAAGAAACTGGAAGGCAATACAGCTCTCCAAATACAGTGTTATATAACAATACTGAGAAGTTCCTGTTAGTATGCAAGCAGCTGCATTCTGCAGCAGTTGAAGCTTCCTGGTGCTTTTCAGCTTTCACTTAATTTAGAGTGCATTAAGTAGTCTATTCAAGGAATGACAAGGGCATGAGTTACTACTCTGAGTGCCTCTCATTCCAGACATGGTCATAACTGACACACTGGCTGAAGCTGGGCAAAGCCTTTCTTGGTCACAGCTTCCACACATGCTGTCCCAGTAGGAGCTATGGATCCAGAAGAACCCTGAGAGTTAACACTGAAATTATATTGGAATTGGTTGATTCTGTATTAACAGCCATTCCATTTTATTTGGTTGAGCCTCATCCTGTTCCTTCCCATCCAGATCTTTACAGTCTCCAGACACTGGGCCAAGACCTCTCTTCTTTCTCCTGTTTGGTCTGGGATAGAGATGTATAACTGGGTATCATGTGTGTATTGGTGGCATCATACTCCAAATTGTTAAATAACCTCTGCCAGCAGTCTCATGCAGATACTAAATAAAATGGGGAAAAGTGCCTCTCATATTGGAGTGCCTGAGGAATGGATGTCTCATCACCAACTGGAGCCACCCACTCAGGAATCAGTAAGTTCACTGCAAAATGGTGCCTTACACCAATCACTTTTGGTTGATGTTTTAGACTCCTATTCTTTTTTATGATAGAAATGGTCTCTGAGACCTGAACACACACACTCCACTATACCTCACCATGCTACCTTTTACTTCCACCTCTTGAAGGTCCTGACTCAAATCCTGAAATCTCTGATACATGTACTCACCCTCTATTACACATAAACTCTCTCAGATAGCATGCACAATTGCAGCCTAAAACTGTCTTCCAGTAAAGTCACTTTACTGCAGTGAATGATAATCTGATGTTCACACGGATTTTATTATTAATTACAATGATTATTAAATATTAACTAATTAATTACAGGTAGTCCTCATTTAGTGATCACAATTGGGACCTGCAACTCAGTTGTTAAGCGAAATGGACACTAAGTGAAACTGCAACTGTGTTTACAAATTTACTTCAGGTTTCCTTTGCTTTACAGACCTGCAAAGGTCATAAATGAGAGGATTGGTTGTAAAGTTACTTTTTCATCACTGTCATAACTGTGAACGGCTGCTAAACAAGGCAGTCACTAAACAAGGACTACCTATATATCTGTTTCTCAAAAGCTTGCAGTAGTACATATGGCATTCTCATTCTTCCATTTAATATAAATACTAGTCAAACTCAAAGCCTGCTTAGCTTTATCATATCTATAGATTACTATCTCATGGTACATTTTAGACCAGTCTTCCTCAGCATGGCACCCCCCAGCTGCATTGGGAAGGTCACTACCAGAATTCTCAGCCAACATAACAAACACATCTGGAGTGTGCAAAGTTGGAGTAGATAGCCTTAGATAATCCTATTTGAATAACTCTTCTTAAAAAGAGCTCTAGTTCAGCCAAGAGGAGGAAAATGCCCCAGAGAAGTGGGGGGGGGGGGAGCTGCTTTTCTGAAAGAAGAAAGTAAAGTGCCAGCATTGATGAGCATTTGCAAAATCTTAAAGAGATATTTGGAAAGAATGTGTTTCAGATTGCACTGGAATGGTAAAAAGTATGCTATAGCAAAATAAAGGCAATTAACTTCAATATTTTAAAAATAGTTCTCAAATAGGAATAGGTGCAGAGAAGGGCAATAGGTGATCAGGAGAAGAGAAACCAAGGGAGGAGAAAGTGGAGAAACTGAGAATGTCTAGAGAAAAGAAAGCTGATGAGGGGTATTTAATTAGTAATTATCACATACTTGAAAAGATGTCGTATACATGAAGGCCAAGTCCTGTTTTCTGTTATTCCAAGATCAGGACAGAATAATAGTTACTATTATTATTAAGTCAATACTGTAGGTTTAAGTTACATTCAAAAACTGGTTGAATGTTAGAAACAATTTCCTAACAAATAAAAGCAGTTCAACAATGAAACCAATTCCCCAGAGAAGTGGTGGGCTCACCTTCAGTGATGTATTCAAACACATCCCAGACATCTCTCAGAAATGTTTTAATCTGGATTCCTGCTCTGAGATGGAGTTAATAGTATAAATGGCTTTTCCAACCCCCATGATTTGAACATTTGCAAGGTCCTTTATTGGCATCTTATGCTTCATTAGCTGGTGATACATTTAGAAGTAACATTCTTTCTGTTTGTCTTGAATATTCTAAGGCATCAAAATCTGATAGTTTATGGGTATGGGATTAAGCAAATGAATTAGAATGTGTTTCTAAAAACATAGTATGTTTTATAGATATACAGTACAATATCATACCATTCCAATCATGCACAAGCCCCAAGGTATTTTTAAAATTATTTTTTACATTGATATTATGCTGTGTACAGTTTTACATTGTAACACTTGGTATGTCTTAAGAAATTTTAATTTTCAAAAGGTTTTATGTATCTGTTGGGAACCAGATCTTGAAAAAGCTGCACTTGAATGCTGCTCCATATATTCTAGTACAGTGGGGAGCATTAATAGCTTTCATAATTTGCTCTTTTGAAGGTTAGTAGGTTATTTTAATAATTTCACTTGGGTTTTGTGTGCTTTGTGGACCATATGCATCTTCCTTGTCAGTGATCTTCAGATTAGGGCATATCTCATTTATCTAGATAATCAAATGAACAAATCCTAATGTTTCTCTTCTTCGGAGGTCTCACAGAAGATCTTAATATTTGACCCAACTTTGTGATTTTACATATTTTCAAGTTTTGATTGCATATATGAAATTGTTTCTGATTTATTTTTTGTAATGAGAGATAGGGATATCCACTTCAGAAAAGATTTTGTTCCATTCCTTGAGAAATTATGTTATTGATCTTCCAAAAGCTTTAACACAAGATGATTTCCAGTCATCTTGAAGTTCTTTTCATTGTTGTTAGAAAATAGTTTTTGTTGTCTCTTTGCCATATTTAGGTTTCTTGCCTTTAAGGACAAAGGGACCAATACTGGAGTGTCCTCTGGGTATGATCAAAAAATCAAGATGGCAGCCACAAATGGTTTTTTTTTATGTGAGTCACATAAAAAAATGGGCAGAATTTCACTTGCATGTCTTGTACTTTTTGACCAAACCCTGAAGACACCCCTGGAGCTACCCCTGGAGCAGATTCATGTTGGTCCTGGTCCCCTCAAATACAATCCTTCACAGGTCTGCCAGAACTCCACTACAGCTCACAGTGTGCAAAAAGTTGGCCATCCTATCCTAGAGTGTAATTTTTCTTTTAAAAAGGACGAGCAATGTCATTCTTTACATACAGCAACACTGAAATATCAACATTTACCCCCATTGTCTTATTCTTTTTTATTTCCATGGTTAACATCATTTTTACAACTGAGAAAAACGATGTTAACCATGGAAATAAAAAAGAAAGGTTCATTTTTCAATGGAAAATATAGAATAAGCCTAAATAAAACAGAGTGAACTCATCTCTAGCTCTATTGGCATCAGTGTATTTCCTCCCTTGTTCTGACATAGTTTAAAAGTATACAAAATCTGTAGACTTTGTCACCAATATCTTGGCAGGAAGACAGGTGATTTGCAGTGCCTGAGAACAGACATGATACAGGTAGGATGAAGAGCAGCAGCAAGGACACCAATCTTCATACTGGTACAGTATTCTACTGACTGAAGGATGGTTGGATAATACTTTAAATCTGTAGTGGGAGAAGTTACTAAATTAGTTCCTTCCATAGCAGAAACAGTAACACTGAAATTTCATAAACTTGCAATGAATGCAAGCTATGATTGTTCTTATAACTGTCATTTCCCACTGACTTCCTACTTACCTTTCTAGATACTGTTATTGTCTGACAAAATAGCTAGTAAACACTCGAGCCTCAGTTGCATCTGAAGATAGCTTTTGGAATTTTAGCTTTTCTGATCTTCAGTGTTTTTATAAGCTCTGGAATAAACAGTTTTTCTTCTTGGCAGCTTCATTAGCAAGGCAAAGGAAGCCCAGAGGCCAAGTTTTTCCATTAGAACACCCTTCCATTTCCAAAACCAAGAAACTACCATCCTCCTCTACTCTCAAGTTTTATTTTATATACTGCTTGGCCAGTAAAAATTTAACTAAATTGATAAATCATTTATGAACTTGAATTGCTCAACCCACCTTGAGAAACTATACTTTAATTCTGGACATGTAAACACCACACATAGAAATTCAATTTAAATATTTGCAATTCTTCAAAAGGTAGGGGAATTGCTTAGTATAACCCAGAAGAGCTGGAGGTTTGTGACAGGTGAACTCAGGTGTCCCCTGGCTGCCTTTATCAATACAAATTATTTTTAAAAGTTGCAAAGAGAAGTTATGATGATAGATGAGAACTTGCCTGGAGGAACTAGATAGGAATGCACCCACTGCGTTACCTAATTACAGCTGCTACTGGGCATGGAGATAGCTGACATATAACAGATATGCCTCTCCCCAGAACATGGGTGCTTTAAAAAAAAAAAAAAATTAATTCCATAAGTAGATTTTCACAAAGCACACAAACAGCATAGCTTGATGTCATATCCTAATTTAAAAATAGACCGCCAGACTAATTTAGTGCCCTCCAGCTATGTTGGCTATAAATCTCATCATTCTCAGCCAGCACAACCATTATGCCAGTTTCAGAAGAGCTATTCACCCATATAACTTGAAGTGATATTTTCTGTATCAGTTACAATTGTTGGGCACACCCAGAGAAGAACTTCTGCTTCCTGATTTTTTTAAAAAAATGTTTTTTAAAAAAAGGTTTTGACCCTTTTCTTCCATTTCCACTGCCAATTACTCAGCTTTTATTTTGACCTCCTTCCCTTGTCCGCCATATCAAATTTCATGAGTAGTCAAGATGTGTTGATTTATGAAGAACAGAATGTCCATCAGTTTTTGAAATAGAGATATAATGTATTTTAACTAGAGAGCTGCTTCTGCTGCTATAGGGTTTAAACTGCAGTATTTGTATTGCATCTATAATAGTTACTTTACATATATATGGAACTGACCAGTGATAAAACATTCTCTGTAGCGTAGAAATTGAAAGAGAATCCAAGAACCCTAAATAATTCTATTTGAGTCCTGTATTTAAAAGAATCCATACACATTTCTTATGAGAAAGGGGTTATTAATTTAACAATAACAGTTCAGTGATTGATATTCTTTTATTGGAAAGTTCATATTGATCTTGGAAATTAATAGAAATGCAAGGTTCACTAATTTGAACTAAGGGTAAAAATCAGGAATAAAACCAATTCCCCATTATATTTATTTCACAAACTAAAAACTGAGATTAGCCAACATATGCAAGGCCAAAACAAGTAGCATTCCTTTATAGTGTCCTCCATCCTGGCATGATGCCTGATTCTAGTAGTCTGAGATTGGGAGCTAAAAAGCCTCTCTCCACTTTCTCCATGCTATCCATGATTTTATCCTTTTCCATTACAGGTAGTCCTCGTTTAGTGACCATAATCGGGACCGGCAACTTGGTTGTTAAGCGAAGTGGTTGCTAAGTGAAACTGTGACTGTGCTCATGATCTTACTTCAGCTTTGCTTTATGGACCTGCAAAGGTTATAAATGTGGGTATTGGTCACAAAGTTACTTTTAAATCACTGTCATAACTGCAAATGGTTGCTAAACAAGGCAGTTGCTAAATGAGGACTTCCTGTAAACCACAACACGCATTTGTTGTTTATTTGTTCAGTCGCTTCCGACTCTTCGTGACTTCATGGACCAGCCCATGCCAGAGCTTCCTGTCGGTCATCTCACAACACCCATAGCAATATTTAAACCCAATATCTTCCTCCTTCTGGAGAGACTTCCAGGAGCTGCTGTAACCAATCAATCTGGAGGGCTCAGGTTGGGAAAATCTGCTTTGCCATGTAGTTTATTTTATTTATTTTATTTATTTTATTTATATTACTGCCCATCTCCCCCAATGGGGGACTCTGGGCAGTTTACAATAAAAACAATAATAAAAACATCTAAGCTTCAATCACAGTTTAAAAACATAAATAAGATAATAAATATAAAATCGTTCCTTCTTTAGGGCAGACATGAGAAGATGGAGCTGCAGAGTCTAGATATTCTGTAGAATCAGTTAATCTCTGTATCACTGGAGAAAACTTTAGCTCCCTGATTGGATTTTGTAGCAGTCAGTTTTAGTGCAATGCAGACGAGCAATCTAGCACAGAGGCAGGAGGGCTGATGCCAAGCATCTATAAAACCACCACCATTCATTTTTATAACAACCTCCTACAGAAAGTTTTCCCAGTAGTTCAAAGCCAGCCTTTCAGACCCTGAGCATTGGGTCACCTGAGGCTTGCTTAGAGGTCCTTTGGCAGAGAGCTCTAGACAGATGTTCCTCAGCTGCAGTACCCCCTCCACTCTCACTTCAGATCAGCCAGCAAGCACTGGGGAGATATGGCTGTATTGTTCCAGATACTGCTCCACAATTTCCACCGAAAAGGATTCAGTAACTCTTTCAAAGGCTGCTGTGATTAAAGTGCTAATTAAAGTCT
Organism: Candoia aspera; assembly: GCF_035149785.1. Classification (NCBI taxonomy): domain Eukaryota; kingdom Metazoa; phylum Chordata; class Lepidosauria; order Squamata; family Candoiidae; genus Candoia; species Candoia aspera. The sequence continues at coordinate 44,970,628 of NC_086158.1, read as the reverse complement.
CTTAATGGCACAGAAGAAGCAATCACTTGTGGCTTTATCATTGTTTCTAGGTGTTTACTGTTTAATGATAAATACTATTTACCAAGTCTGCTTTCAGGATGCTGTCACTTGAAGAATTCTGTTTGTTGAGAGGAATAACAACCAATTTATCTCTGTTTTTTATTTGGCTTTGAAATACCAAGGGGTGGTGGAAAGCCAAATATGATGCCAAAAAGCTTTCCCCCGAGGAAACATTTTCTAAGTACTTTGAAAAGTGAATTTTGATATATGACATTGGCATGGGAAAAGGGTATTTGTGCTCCCTCTTTTATTAATGTTACTTGATGGAATCATACACAGATACAGATTTATTGCAAGAGAAAGAAGATAAATAGGTGGAGCAAATAACAAGCAATGCCCTTTCAGCACACAATTCCAAGCAAAGCTGATGTGGAGAATGTATATGTCTTCTACAGTCACTTCTGCTCCTATTCTGCCATTGTAGGGATACAATATTAAATACCTTTATTAAAAAAAAGAATAAGCTTGATTCAAAATCTATGGGACATTTCTTCTGAATAAACATGCATAAGATTTAGCTGCTTGGCCAGTGACAATATCATATTTGGTTATCTTTGGTGTACTCCAGCTTCACTCATCTCTTTGGCAACTTCTCCACTTTCAACTGTGGGAATCTGCCAGTTGCAATGATGGATGTGACTCTTAAATGAATTGGTACCCTCAGGGCACCAAGCCACTTGGGAAACCCTGAGTTCTAAAACAACAACAAACAGTTGTATATTAGGTCAAAATTAGCTAGAGTGTTTATTTTAAAAAGCAACATATTAGTTCTCAGTTTTTTAAAAAAAATTCCAAATATTTAATAACAATAATTTGAGTTGAAAACCTGGAGTTTACTTGATTGGTCTTGCCTACTGCCAACTGCTTTATCCAGGGCCAGCTTTAGCCTGAGGCCAAGTAGGCACTGGTCAAGAGCACCAAACTTAGGCAGTATCGATGTCACCCCTTCTTCCAAATCATTCTAAAAATACAATTCTTTGCATTGGCAGGGGGTGGTGCCATCAGTCAATGTGCCCTAGATGACATAGGTCTAATTACCAATTAAAGAGAATATCTGTAGCTCAAGTTTGAACTGTGGAGTCCTTGGTTTCTCTGAGCCTGGTTGTTTTCTTGCAGACGTTTCATTGCCCGACTAGTCAAGGACTCCATAGGGCTAATTATTCCCTTTAAGATTTGAATTATGGAATCCTTGATACTCTCTGAGCTTTGTTGTTTCCTTGCACACGTTTCAATATACAACTAGATAACATCATCAGTGCTAGTGAGTGTATGCTACCTACTTGAGTGACTCTAAGTCGCTTAGAATTATATATTGAAAACATCCATATCATCCAAATATTAGAGATTTTTTTAAAATTTAAATCTGGTCCTGTATTCCAAAACCCTATGGAAGAGAAAGGACATCAACTGCTTCCTAAAGGATGAAAGGACAAGGGCCAGCCTAACTTCATATGGTGATCTGTTTCACAGTGAGGGGGATACCACTGAGAATGCCATTTTCTGGGTTCTTATCTTTTGGGGGGTGGGTTGTCCATAGCATCCTCTCCCAGTCAGATACTGCTGGCAGATTTTATCTGGAGAAAATGGTCTCAAAGGTAGCCCAAGCCAAACCAGCACCCTGAACTGGGCCCAGAATCTATTGGTAACCAGTAGAATATTGAATATTCACTCCCCTCTGTGAGATGTTACTTTTTTGTAAGTTCTTTGGCTATGTTGTATGTTGGGATCCCTGGTCTCTTCTATTGGAAGATTTGAATTATTCACATGTTCAGACAATAGTGATAAGGCTATTAATATGTAAACCACTTAGCTTGTTTTGTTTGTTTGTTTGTTTATTTAATTTCTATAGCCGCACATCTCAGCCAGTGACTCTGGGTGGCTTACAACAATCTTTATCAAGAATCAAAGCTAGATGTATATGCTTGTCCTTTTGATGACTGCTGAGCATGCATAATCTTTGTTTTTGCCATTTTTAAGATTGCTAAACTAAATGGAGAATACTTTCATGAAATCCCAAGGATATTTTCTAAAGCTTTTTCCGCTTCTGCCAACCTTGAGATTTTATAAATGGTGATAGTTTGGCTACCTAAATGCTGAAGTTCAGAGAATGGGTTTGCTTTTGGATTAAATCCTTTCTTTCTTCAAGTATCACCATCACCATCACCATCATCATGCCTTTTTTGCCATACCAACATTTATGGTGGCAGAAAGCACTAATGGGTGAAACCATGCAGCTCATCAATTGTTATAATGGCAGTAACAACCCTCCTTTTTGCTCCCAAATGTATGTTGGTGTCATGATTAAAAAGCCATGTTGATTAATGGCTTCCCTTAAACCTAGCTATCTCAATGATGCAGGCTTCCAGTAGGCACAGTCTAAACTAGGATGATACATGCCAGTCTTAAAATAAACCATAACAACTTTTACACAGTAATAAATACAGAATAAATGTCAAGGTATAAAACAATTTCAAATTTATTAAGCAATTTATTCGACTTTTAAATATTGGATTATTGACTGCAAACTTTTTATTGTATATTCATTAATTATTAACCAATCCAATGTATCATATGAAAAAACTGATTTTAGCATTAACAATCTCTACAAAGTACATATTATATACGGCCATTGTCTTATCAGAATACACACTTTTTGAAGGACTAGTTTACTTCTTTTTCCTTCTATTCAATAAACAAGTGAACTGCACAGTAAGAACTGATGTTTGGCCCGTATACTGTATGTAAATTGATCCTAAATCTCAAAATGGTGTACAGTCCATGAGGCAATCTGATATTATAGTTAGAGAGCCGTTCCCCAAACTAGTGCCTCCCAGATGCACTGAACTCCAACTCGCATCATACCCAGCCAGACCCAAATATGAGTCTCTCATTAGCTGACCTACAGTACTATGGATGCATCATTTCCATCATTTCCAAAGCATTTTCATTTTATTATGGTATAGTAAGGGCTTGATAGAAAAGCAAATATTGTATATTTGTAATCCTCTCATGTCCTAGCACTTCCCCATCATTTTTATTACTTCAGAAGATCCAGGACAAGATGTGTTTTTTGGAGAAGTTTGTGATTGAAGTACAGTGGGAGGAATTGTCTCCGAGGAAAATGGATAATATTCTCTTATTGCTAACCTCACTATGTTTCTTTTTTAAATGCATTTTTAAAGACACATGAAATTCTCATTGCACAAAGTAGAAGTATTGAAAATGCATTTTTTAAAAATGTGATTTATGCACTGAGTTTGGGCAAGAAGGATACTAAGACTTCCTTTTAAAGGAAGAGTGTGAGCCCACAAGTCTCCCCAGCACTTGTGAGTTAAAAGTAAAAATGTCACCAAGGAAAAGTGTCTGGGTTTTTTGCTTGTATTTCACAAAGAGGAGGGAAATTTCTTGACCAAAGTAGCTGGAAGGAGGAAGGCATAGACCTCCCAGTTCATGCACAGTGGTCCCAATTCCAGTCAGGCCCCTTCACTCTTCTCTGGAAAAATAATATGTTTTAGCATGTCAGATTCTTTCATCTGAAAACACCATGAGGTAGACAGAATGATGGTGACTGGCCCAAAGTCACAAAATCAGCCTTGTTGAAATTTGCTCTTCATCCTTCAGGGTTTTAGGATAAATTCATCAACTTCTCAGTAGATCTGTTTGGATTTGACAACATAGCTGTAGCGCAGAAGTTGACAGTCTTGTGCTTGTGATCCAGTGACATCCCCTGGAACTTCAAAATAAAGTAATTTAAAAAAGATTCACAATCTCACAAGACTGTGAATCATGCAAGATTTCATGCAAGATTTCACAAAGTCTCAATGACATGCCCATTCTCATAATATTTTGTTTTGCTCACAAGAGATTTTTCAGGACCTCACTGAAATCTTGCAAGATTTCAACATATTTATTTATTGCACTAGGAAGGCAGAAAATACTGACCTTTGATGTAGTAATTGCTTTGAATTATGGCCAATAGTTTGGGCAATGCCCAGTCTGTTATCCAATAATCTTGCCTCTTCTGCACATGGCTACTTTGGAAGCATCGAACACAATTGCTTGACTGGTCTTCCTATATTTTATTATTTATTTTACAGTTTTTATAGCCCACCCCAAACAGAAAGGTGGATTACAAATTACTTAAGCTCATATAGAGAAGTTGAAGTATTCTCTGAATGAAGTATTCTGTTTGAAGAATAATATTTCTAGCAAAGTGCATTACTAGAGATTTTTCAAACTGAATTCATTGTAAATAGCATTTGAATTTTGACAGCTGATAAATTCAGTGTAGTTATACATGATTTGAAATCATATATCAAGTTACCACAAAGCAGTTAAGTTTTTAGCAAAATTCTTCTAGAGGTTTAAGAGCAGAAATGAAATATTTGGTTTTAAGCTGAGTTTAATTAAATGTGTATCTTGGACTTTAAAAACAACAAGAACAACAGTTCTTTAATATACTCAATTCAGTGGTAGTAGCTTTCCATGGCAGGAAAGGCCATTGAGAAAAAGAGCTCAAGAGCCATGGGAACTCTGAAAAAGGCAATAGTAAACCACAATTGCAAACAATTCTATAAAGGAAAGAAAATTGAAGATAGCAGAAGAAGCCAATGCAGCTGCACAAAAACCTCAGTGATGATCTGAAAATAAAACAAGGATACAAATAAGTTATACAAGTCATCAAGAGACATACATGCAGGTGGCCTAGAACTATAGTGATAGTGTCAGGTATGCTAAAGGTGAAAACAAGCTGAGGTTGGTGAAGGAAGTAAATAAGAAAAAATAGATTCTTCAGGTATATTCAAACTAAAAAAAGAAGAAAACAATCAACATGCCAGATGCTTAATGCAAAAAGCAAAATACTATCAGCATGAAGACCAGGATAGACGCTTGAGATTGAGAGAAATGTGATTGTGAGGTTTCAGCCAGCTTCTGACTCGGAAAACAAAACTCATTCTGAGTCAGAAGGGGAAACAAAAACTTACCAGGCAGAAACTGGGAAAGTAAAACCCAGAAGTGACTCAGCAGTGCAGGAGAAGTTACAGCAGCTGATTGCCCAGTCTTCAGAGGAGGATTTGAATCCTCAAATCAGCATGCAGGAAAGACGTGCAGAAAAGCGTGTGAAGGAGAAGGCAGCCCGATTGGCTGCAGATGGGAACAGGTGCATGAAGGATCAGCATAAAAGGCAGATGAAGAGCAAGCTGCTGGAGACAACTGATCCTTTAAGTGCACAGCCCCAGCAGAAGAGTCCCTACCTGCACTGGAAATCTCGTCTGTAGCCAGAGGAGAATCAGAGCCTGCGTTTCCTATTGTGAGGACCTACCTGCTGCGCAAGCTGCATCTTCTTCCTGCCGATTCTTGCAATCTCAGCCTCGTGTCCAGTTCTGGACCTCACCACCACCATTCAGTGCATTCCAAGAGTGTTCCCAGCCTTGTTCCTAGCTCTCAGCCTAATCCAGGATCTCCAGTCCAGCCTAGTTGTGCTCCAAGCTTCCAGCCTTGCCCAGGATCTCCAGTCCAGTTTCATTTTGCCCCTAGCTTCCAGCCTTTCCCAGGATCTCCAGTCCAGTCTAGTTGTGTGCCAAGCATCCAGCCTTGTCCAGGAACTCCAGTCCAGTCTTGTCATACTTCGGGTTCTCAGCCTTGCCCAGGATCTCCAGTCCAGTCCGGTCGTGCTCCAAGCTCTCAGCCTAGTCCAGAATTTGCAGTCCAGTCCACTCCTGCTCCTAGTTTTCTGTCTTGTTTGGAATCTCTAGCCCAGACAATTCAGGTTTCAGGTTCCCAGCCTTGCCTTGAGTCTCTAGTCCAGCCCAGTCTAGCTTCCAGAACTAAGCCTTGTCCAGTGGTTCCAGTTCAGTCTGGTCTAGCCTCCACATGCCAGCCCAGTTTGGTTGGTGTTCCAGATCATGAACTCATGCAATGTCCCAAAGGAACAGGAACTTCAGTTCCAGTCTTGCCATGCTTCCTAGAATCATCCAGTCCCACAGCTTCAGTCAGCAAATCCTGCCCTGTGGTTCTGCCACAGTGTGATCCTGCAACCTTGCCTGTTCTTCTGTTGTTGCCTGGGTGGTCTTGATCGGAAACAGACTTACCTCATTTATCACATGGACCTATTGTTGTAAATAGTTGTTTTAATAAAGAATAGTTTTGATAATAATTCTGTCTGGCCACCTCATAGTCTGAACAGGACAGTGATGAGGAAACCTCTATTTACTTTGAATTCATTGAAATCTCCAGGATGGATTGTCCCCTAAGGTACAGAATGCTGTATGACTTCCAGAGTCTACTGGAGTTGGGCAGACCTCTAAAATTAATAAATAAGCAAACAAATACTGTAAATAGAAGGATTTTGGTGATGGCTTAGCTGAACCTTTATGTTTCAGATATAATGATGTTTCTATCTTTAAAAAGATGAAAAAAGATTCAGAGTATTACAGCTCAGTTAAGGTTAACTGATAACTAGTAAGATTCTAGAGCAGATTTACAAGCACAAAGGAGCAGAGCAGCCATCATGAAGTTTATCAGGACCAAGAGTAGGGACTGCATACAGGCAGCTCCAAAACTCTTCATAGTAAAACTTATGGCTCACATACTTTATGGTGCCCAGCTGGGACTATTTACCCATTATAAATCATTTGAACTATATACTAGTAAAACATCCATCTTGATTAACTTTCCAGTTTGTTTTTTCCCCAATCTTTCACTTTCTGATCTCTGCTTACTCCTTTAAAGCCATGTCTTAAAGCCACCTTACTTTGTTATTGATGGCACCTGCTGACTTGCATACATTCAGTGCAGTGAGTCACACGGGTATGAGCATCTCATTAAAGTCCCTTCCTCTTACAAATGTGTGTTCCCCAATAACACTCACTCTTCAAAGTGAAAACATTGTTATTTTGGGACATTGCATGAAAATGGAAGACAACATGTCTGTTTTTTTATGATAAATTTCCCTGCCTTCCTCCCTGTCTCCCCACCTGCACACAAATAGACACAAATTAGAATATTCATGACCATTATTTTTATCAGAAGGACATGCATGGAATGCATTTACATAACTAATAAACTGAAGGAAATTACAATGTGCTCAGGGGCATGCCACAAGCAGTAAGAGGATTAATTTGTTTAACAAATTGCTGAATTATTTGGTCAGCCCTACTGAACAATAAATTATTCTAATAACACTAATCATGCTTTTTTCTCTTTCCAAATATAATTGGGCCAACCAGAATATAAGGTGGTGTCCATTTGAACTGTCCAACATATAATTTAGCAACATTTTAAAAAATATATATATAATGTTAAGAAAAGTTAATTTAACCTCGGGATAAAACTAAAACGTGAGTTATGGTAACTGAATGGAAATTGCTGCACTTCAGATTTCAGCTGCTTTCACTGAATCTGCAGAAGTTTAATTATCTAATGGAAAGCCGAAGTATACTGTGGTAAATGAACATTATAGTATATGTACATAAATCCTGAACATATGTCTACTTGAGTCTTTCAGTATACTTTCTAGAATGCCACAAACCCATCCTATTCTTTGGAATGATACAGGAGAAATACTGTAATTCAGTCATTGCTACACTGAACATCCCCTCCATCTATTGCAGGGCAGAATTAGAATTTAACACTTAAAGATACACAAATAGTCCAGGCCAGTTTCTGACAAGTCTGTCTAGAATTCTAACCTCTCTTGAGTAAATCAATAGGTTAACCATGTCTATTGAAGAAAAGTGGTATTTTCCCATAGACTTTAAATAAGTCTCATTGCCTATAGTAAGTAAATTAGTTTATTTATACAAGTGTACCTGCTAGATACAAATACTTAGAAATTCATATAATTATACTTGGCTATAATAAGTATATTATCACTTTCACATGGTAGACCAGACTTCCCAATCTACCTAGCTTGGAAAGATAGGGCTGGAATCCAGAAATCTGGAGGGCATCACAGTGAGAGTGGCAGCAGAAAGTTAAATCACACCTAGGGCAAAGCTTCACTTAAAAGTTCATCTGTTACATTCATGATACCAATACACAAAAGTTTTGATTTAGGATATCAGTCTACATACAACACTATGTTATGCTAGACTTAAATATGTTCCATTGGACTTAAATATGTTCAAGAACTGAAAAAATATGTGCAAGATTATGCAGTAAGGTCCAGAAATCTGGATTTAACTCAGAGAGAAGTGCAAGTATATTAGCATGCTTGGAAAGAAATACAAATTTAGGTCACCTATATACTGTAATTCTTGAGCCCTTTATTTAAAATAAAATGAATGTTGATGCCATTTATCTTCTTATTCCCTTCAGCAAGCCTGTTATTGGTAATCACAAAGCCAATGTAGAAGTGCCTACATACACTATTAGCTCCTTAATGCTTTAGGGCACTTTTAAGTGTTATCAAGTTCCTGCATGCAAAATTATTAACACAATTAGCCTGCTGTATTAGCAACCAAGTCTTCCATTCATTACTTCTCAAATTCAATGACCTTGCAGAGGCAATCAATAGCTAAACTGATAAATGGGAAAGCTTTTTACCGATCTATTCCTTGAGCGCTGGGGCTGAATGTTGATTCTTGACAAGTGCAATTTATAATTTAGTGACTCAGAATGTTTGTTCCAGCTGTTCAAACTTCCTTTTCAGGACAGTGCACCTATAAAAATTGGAACATTCAAACTGCTGGTTTATTACATGTTACATTAGCTAATTCAAAAATAACCAGGAAGTAGTAGTCTTCTCATTATTCCTAATCAGGTGCAATCATGTATTCCTAATATATGTGTATGTGTCATGTATGTGTAATCATGTATGTGTAATCATGTGCCCATTGTGTGTGTGTATGCATGTATATTACATACACACACACACACACACACACTATATACTCTTCTTTGGGGGGAGATGGGCGGTGGCAAAATTTGATAAACAAATAAAATACATATACATATGAATGTGTCTAATATCTTTAATTGGATAAGGAATCATTTCCTTTCCTAAATTGGATATTTCAAAACATATTCATGATGATTGTGTAATGCTAGGTTTACTAATTCCAATTTCTGTTGATCTAATGAAAATTCATCTATTTTTAAAAATATTTTCTTCAGATTCCATTTATTCGTTAGTTCCCATCACTAGTAACAATTACTTAGCAATATGAAAGTTTAATATTTCTATCACCAATTTGAACTATTTCATTCTGTTTATCTGAATGGCAATATCCCTTAAGGTAGAGTGAATTGCAAAAGATGAAAAAGAAAAAAGGTTCCACCATTGTAACTCTTAGAATTCTAGTTACTTCTTTTGAGCCTTTCTTAACATAGTGATGTATAGATATGTTGGGTCTACAGCTTCTAGAATTCCCTGCCAACATGGCCATTGGGAGTTACAGTCCCAGCACATCTGAGTGGAACCAAGTTCAAGAATGCTTAGTTAATAATTTGACACTTGGTAGCCATAATCTACTGCAGACATTGATGAATGGAAAAATATTTATTACATTTATATGTATGTATGTCTTTGATTTATATTCCACCTTTTATACAGAAGCTCAAGGCAGCATCTTTAGTGCTCCCTCCTCCTCCTTTTCCCCACAAAAACAACTCTGAGATAGGTTGAGACTGAGAGGTTGTGTTGAGCACAAAATCATCCATAAATATATTAGACCCATTAGCTTCCATGGATGAAGGTGGACTAGAATCTGCCCCTCCCTATTCTTGTCCAACACCTTAATTCCTACACCACAGCTGGCTCTCATATATACTCTAATATATATACGGATAGACAGAATATACTATCATACAATTTTATACAAAATGTGATATCCAGAATCAAGAATACATTTGAATATAATAACGTACATTTATAAAAAATACAGCATTTGGTAATTTTAATTATTATATAATTATATATAGTACAAGTTTAATATAGCAACATCCTGTATCCCCTAATGATAACTATGATCATCATTTGTTTTTACAGCTATTCTGGCATGAGCTTTCAGAACCCAATGATTCCAACATGCACCTAAATTGTAGTGAAGCCAGCACATGCTTTATATCTAAGAGAACATTCTAGAGAAAAGATATCCCAATAGAAAAAACCCCTCTTCCTGATTGATGTCAAATGAAAGGCTTTTGATGATGATCACAGTAGTCAGGCAGATCCATATGAGAAGAAGACATTCCCCCAGGTTGTTACAGTTTCAGCAAATTTACAGTCATTGAAAATGAACACATCTAACTTTTTCAATAGCTTATAAGCATTTTGGGACGAGGCTATTAGATATTAGCAGTAGCATCTGCTACTTCATAAAAAAACCTCACATCTCAAGTTTAAACAATCTACTAATATAACCAAGAAAGAGGTACAGGCCAATAAAACAAATTCCTCTCACAATATTGCAAAGCTCAGAAATAAGGTAATGTAGGACCAGAATAAAGCGGGTCCTTGGTGCTGGCCCTAAGCACTTCATCCTCCTGATCTGGATTTGGCCCTGAATGACTGAAGTGTGCATGCATGAAAAATAAGCCCAAATTGTAACATTGCATGTCATCACTGAGTAGAGGCACATCTTTTTAGATGATACATTTTCCCAGCGTTTTAGAAGTTCATCAACATGAGAGATAGCCTAAACGCTGGTCTTAAACTGGCAAAAACACACACAGAGAGACAGAGAGAGAACAAGAAGGAGGGAGGGAGAAAATCTTGAATATATAAATTAGGCTTATTGTGAATTTTATTAACAAGAGATCAGTTAATCCAAACTGAATCTGTATTTTGCAACCACATGAAGAGACTGAAAGTACTAGCTTTGGGAATTATACTGTGGTGTTCTATACTTGTCCTAACACCTTCAAGCAGGCCCTGCTAATACCAATCTTCATCTCAACCCCAGTCTATCAGTGAAACAGCCTTAAGTTGCCATTAGCTGTGCAACAGTTTTAAGGTAGTATTTTCCCCCTTAAGATGCCAGTATCTCTCCTCAGCTTCAAGGTGTTAAATCTGTAATACTTTGTCACTATTATCTTAAAGATGACATCAGATACCTTGTTGAGGGTATGATTATTGCATATTTGAAAGCTGCATTATTTGAAAATTGTGAGATGTGGATCTGCCCTCTGATCGGTATTAGCCGTCTCTCTCCCAGGATTTAGCCTCTTCTAACACTGTCTTCTGAGTTCATTTCATACCCATCAAACCCACACTTTTAGTTTTTGACTCCAATTTTTCTCCAGTCTTTCAACAAGGTAAAGGAGAGCAGAGCTCCACTACTTTATTTAAGAAAAGAGAAAGTTTGTGGACTTGCATGAAGACATTTCTGTCTGGGGAACAGAAACCGCAAAGAGTCATATAACTTCTTGCACAGGATCAGATTTATTATGGCATAAGGTTTCATGGAATGAATGCACATTTTTATCAGATGTAATTGGCTCTGATCCACAATAGTTTATGGAACAACGTATTTGTCTGAGTTGCTATAACTCTCTATAGGTTCTTCAATATAGAATAACTTGGCATGTTAACCCTCACATGTAATCTCGACAGTACATTACTTCGGCATTTACCAGGCAATACAGATTTAGAGTTGCAGTGTTGGATGTGTCATTTCAGAAAATCTAAAAAGAGCAGATTTCCCATTGTTTTACTTGCTTTGACTTGGTAGAAAGACTCCCTTTAAACAGTTAAATTTCTTTGGCACTTCACTGCAGCCAATAACAATTTTGCACTGACTGCTTAGACAATATCTGTCATCTGGCTGATGGTATGAGGGACAAAATTTAGATATTGATCTCTAAGTCAGTTACTAGTTTCAAAGGTCAAATATTGACTTAGAAAGGCAAGTACTGAAGTCAGCATTCAACTTTCACCAGACACACCAATCTCAGATACTGAAATTTTGCCTCAGCTTTTTTCCAATGAAAGGATAATATTATCATAATGTCCTGCCACCATAACAGAGGTTTGCTTATCAGAGTACACCTGGGAGTTTGGCAACCCACAGTCACTCAACACTAAGAAAACAGTCTACACATGCTTGCCTATATATGTAACTTTATCTGCATTCTGATTTGTTTTTTGGCTTAATTATTATTATTCTTACATTGCCCCTCCCTCCTACCAATTTTGGGGCATCAGCTTTCATTCTCTTGAAGACTTTCTACATATCCCACTTCTCTTCCTTTCTGCTTAACTATCCAAGACTCCTGGTTTCTTAATTCACCCCCTCCCACTTTGTTGCAAGCCTAAATTGATTATTATAACTATACTTTCTTAGCATATCTACAAAGAAAGTGCATATGGCAAATAATTATGTTAGATGCATATATATCATTTGACTCTGGAGATGGGATATCTGCATCTTGAATGTAGTAGTAATATTTTTCATGCACCTCTAACTAAGCACAGTACAAATGATAAAGTGCAACATCAGACATTTGGTACAATAATCCTACATTCCAATTCAAAATCACAAGTTAGTGTGCCAATGATCTAAAAGGCCCATAGCATTTAAAACAACCATTGGAGTACATATCTGAATTGCCATAATAATTCTGCATGAAAAGTTGATATTTAAATCAACTTCACAAAGCCCCATAAAAGAAAAACATTTAATGCCTTTTTATATCTTGATAAATCAGATTCTTCGTATAATTCTGGTTAGCTCCTGAGGGCTGGCACTAGATACTGTAGGAAAACATTTTCAACCATGATGAGGCTATTTGAGTACAAGAAGGTCCAGTTGTCCCTGGCTAGATGAGTGGATTAGGCATACAGGCACCTGAGCCACAAGTCAAAGTTCCAAATAGCTGGGTTTGCCTGTGCACAAAGCCTAAGAAATCAGCACCAGAAACTTATAATTGTGCCTTTTGGAAACCCAGCCAAGGTAGGGATTGATGAGAGAATGGATAGTTCATGGGAGGACAACAATGTTCAACAGTAGAGGAAGGTATTGGGTAAGCTGGCCAGTAGATTCTTGCAATAATTCTGAGGTGAGATGATCAGGGCATAAACCAGCTACTTTTCTACCTGAGTGGTGAGAATCTGTTGGATCCTACAAATGTTCATAATGAAAATTATAAATTTTGGTGGTTTATCGACAGCTTTAATGAAAGTTCCTCATCAATTTGAATTCCTATTCCTCAGCACAGAGGATACCATAACTGGCAGTCCTGAAAAATAGAAAGTGGGGGAATGGAAAGAGTGGGCATGATATGATCAGTATGAACAACAAAAAATTGTCTTGTTCATGTTCAGTTTGAGATGATGGGAACCATCCAGTCCAAGACCCTACCAAAGCATTTGGAATTATAGACTATTATCAGGACTCTAGTGATTTTGTGCAGATGAAGCCAGGCTAGTATGGAAGAGTGCTGAAGTGATTTCTGGATTCAAGGTGGTTCCATTAAGTTGCTGGAAGAGATGGTTGAATCTATTAATACAGAGTTGGGGAGGGGTGCAACTTTTTCAAGCAGAGGATAGCATTTGATCTCAAATGTAATGCCAGAGGTCATAATCCAAAAAATGACTGAACCAAGGGGAAAAGTTTGCTGGGGCAGGAGATAACTAAATTTGATTTAGTTTAAATTTAAGCAGAATTACAGTTAATTGAATATAGTTAATATGAATACTCCCGATATTTTTATTATATAAGGAATATCTCTTCTATCACAACAAAATTACAATTTAATGGTAACTGTTAAAGTGGTCTAGAAGACTGCTGTCAATATTTTGAGAGGCCACCATTGTAAATACTCCAGTATAAAGTGTAGATTTATAAAGTTCAGAAAGAAGATTGTGTTTACAGTTTCATTAGGCCTCTCTAGTATAGTGTAAGCAATTATGCTGATGCTTCTAAAAATGATTCTTTAGCAAGTGAGATGATAAAATTTTACTTGTATCCAGGCTAAGTACCTATACTGTAGAAATGGGTAGTACTAGTACATAGTACAAGTATGGTCTGCTTTCCTAGAAAATCTTCAGGACCACTGATACACAGTGCTATATATACTGTACTATATAAGAATAATGGAGTAAATCTATGCTTCTTTATTTTAAAATAAAGAATCCAACTATACAATGTTCAGTTGAATTCTCAGATGATCAACAGCATTCTTCTCTAAATAACTCCCAGCAAATATTCCCAGTTGAAAGAAGATTAACAATTGCAGTCTATATTGAAAAAAAAAATCAACATTGTGTAGGATTTCTTAAGTCTTCCTTAGCACCAAATGATCAGGTTCTTAATGCTTAGTGCACCAGCATGCTACTGAGTTAATTACAGAGGCAATTATTTTAAGAAAGCTAGAGCAAGTTTAAAAATGTAAGACCAGAGAAGGATTGCAGGAATGATTCCTTCCAAGGACCACCAGATGGTTGGTTGGATGGATGGATGGATGGATGGATGGAATATAGAAACTTTTGGTTGGATTCCAAAAAATGGTCAGATGTAACTTACCATGATTTTTTCACTATAACATGCCTGTGAGAAAAAGAAATGGATAGCAAACATGAATGGCATGTTCACTGAGATTGTGAACATCCTAGTCTTCATGCATGGGATCCATGCCTCTAGGGGGGCAGCAAACAATCTGCTCAGATTAGAGGTGGGGTTGCCTAAATTGAGGTATGGTCTTGCAGGCTGTTGATTAACTACTGGCTGAAGATCCAGCTTTTTTTTTTCCTGACAGGTTTATTGCCTTTAGTTTTTATTGAGAATTATTCTTCAAACTAGAAAGGTACAATAGAACAAAACCTAGCATCATATGGGTTATCAGCAGTATTTTAAATATAATTGGGATATGTACAGACCAAACAAACATTCTGTCAAAGATTAAATGATATGGAATATCACACTGAATTCAACAGGTTGTAACAGAGAAGTAGAACTTGTACAGGTACAAATATTTAGACACTTTTAACTTTCCCACGCTGAAGAAAGTATCTTGCAGGGCCAGGCACAACATCCTTCCTTCTGAGCTTTTGCAGGGGAGCTAAAACCCACTAGCTGTACCTCTGGAGAGATAGAAGCAGCAACATGGCTTACCATACTGTAACTTCTATAGGGGTGTTTGGAATAGTTATATCATTCCCCTGCTCCATCACTTCCCAGGAAGAAGAGATGATAATTATGTGAACCTCCTTATCTTGGATATAAAGCTACCTATCATCTCTATGGTAACTAAATTTGGTGTTACTGCATTGAAAACAAAACAATAGCTGCTGTGAGTCTGGATACTGTTGTTTTTCCCTTTTAATTACATTTTTATGTAATTGATCAAAATATAATTGATTGATAGTCTTCATATACTTTACATTAGAAGATGTCACGTTACTCCTTTGATAACTTGGGGTGATGGCCAGTTGTCAGGATAAAGAATCATTTTCCTCCATCTTTCTGAGATTTTTTTCAAGTAGGGTTCCGTTTATGACTCCAGAAGAGGGAGACAGTTATCTAAAGCAACTTCTTCTCCTAAATGGAAGAAGACATGAAAGGACTGAGACCAACTGCAAGACAGATGGCTGTTTTCTCAAGCTTTGCCTCTCCAAGTGCTTGTTTGAAGCATATTTTCATTACTCAGAGTGATATAGTATATTTACAGATCACAGAACAGCCAGACTGTCAGGGAAAAAAAACATGGACTGACTTCTTTTCATCAAAATTAATCACAACAGATTCTAAGTCTTTTATAACTTAAGAGGTAAGGTGACCTTGGGGACAAATTGATAAAAACCGTTGCACAAAACCCATGTTCATGGTTTATGGCCAACCAGCTTGATAAATAAACAGTTTCAACACATATTGGTGCTGGTGCTGAGTACAAAAGGACTTTTCTTAAGCAATATATGCTGAACAAATCTTTTAGTGATTGGCTTGACCCTTGTTTATATAATCCATACTAAGAAACTGTCATCACTGGGTTTCTTGCCTCAGGATAAGAATAATGAATTTACATGGATAAGAAATCCCAGAGAGCTTCATCTGAAGATACTTTGCTTACTGTCCTGAGTCAGAGTGATTGTTAAATGATAACTCCCATTCTCCCTGTGGTTATTCATAAGATATCCGAACTTTCTGAGTATACCACAGCAATATGACCTTCTCTCCATTCAGATCAATTTCTTCTCTTCTGGGAAGCAGTAAAGTCTCCAGCATGAGACTTTATTATGCAGATTCTTCTGCAATCCCCAAACATGATTGTGCTTTTCTTCTGCAATCCCCAAGTATTCTGATAATACAAATGCCTTATGTTCAGGGGCTTAGCATTCTGTATGGTGGCAATACAGAAAGCTGAAGTCAGTTCTCATTAGACCATGGAGAGGACACTGGAGGAGTTGATATCGATTCCTGTAAGAACATTGTGGTGAGCATGCTAGGTGTTGGATACAGCAGTGTTATAGCATTTTTGCTGTTGCTATATGTTGGAGGATAATGTTCTCCATGCATGAAAATGTGGGGGCATCATTAGAAGTAATACTGTAAGTATTAAATGGCAGGAGAGTTGCCAGCATTGCCATATTGGGGAATGCCAGTCAACATTGCTATATTGCTGCTGTCTTCTACTGCTATTCCTGTGTTTTCACTTTGCTGCAGCCAGATTATGGCTGTTCTGAGTGTGATGCAGTGCAGAAAGTTTTCCAGTGAATAAGGCTAAGTGTAGTAGCAGGTTTCCCTCATTCACATGGATAACGTACAGCGTTACACAGTAAGTGGCAATGCGATCTGACGGTTGTACAGAATTTGTTACAGTATTACATAGAAACTTCTGAGGTAGCAGAACCACAGCAAAAATCCCTGTTAAAATCATCAGCTATAGCTAATGTAAATATCTGGAGTCCTTGGTGCTCTCTGAGCCTTGTTGTTTTCTTGCAGACGTTTCATTGCCAGACTAGGCAACGTCTTCAGTGCGAAAAGGGAGTGGGCCTTGCTCTCTGTTTATATACCGTGGTTTGTCCTGCTTGTGTTGGTGGAGGTATTGTTCTCTTCATGGGAAGAAGAGAACAACCCAAGAAGAGAACAACCCAAGAAGAGAACAACACCTCCACCAACACAAGCAGGACAAACCACGGTATATAAACAGAGAGCAAGGCCCGCTCCCTCTTCACACTGAAGACGTTGCCTAGTCTGGCAATGAAATGTCTGCAAGAAAACAACAAGGCTCAGAGAGCACCAAGGACTCCACAGTTCAACCCTGAGCTACAAATATTTGCTTCGATTGGTAATGTAAATATGCCTGTAGCACTTAGGAATTTTCTGATAAGAATATATACAGTATTAGTAATTTCTAGACTTAATTTCAATTTTTGTAAATATCTAAAAGGCAAGTAACATGGAGGTTTTATCAATTTCTAGAGAATTTATTTGGGGTTCAACAGTGAGACAAATGTGTCTTTATTGTGTTTGACTGGAGTTCAATAATATTGTATTGATACAGCCATCAAAAGGAAGGATGTTTTTAACATTTCATGATGCCAGGCACTCACAGAGATGAAAGACAGCTGCCAGCCTGAAGCCCAGGGAGTATTCTATTTCAAATGATAGACAGAGACCTAAATGCATTGATCAATGCTGGTCTTTTAACTAGTTTGTCAGAAACCTACCAGCTTTTCAGAATAACACTTTAAGAGATGGAGAGGGGGAAACTGCCTCCCTTCCTCTCATGATGGTGATGGTGATGGTGATGGTGATGATGATGATGATGATGATGATGATGATGATGAGAAGAATTCTTAAAGACGTATAACATTTGCCTTCCAGCAGAAAACCATTTAAAAACACAAGTTGTAGAGAAGGGAGGAGCAGAACTAGATCAACTTACACCTGTAGATATCTGGGTGATTTGCAATAGACTGTCAAATGTTTTGGACACTCAACATCTTAATATAAATAACAAAACATTTCCTGCCTTCTAAATTAGTCTATGGAGATGTAGGGGTACTGTGGTAGCCAGGGACTGGCTTTGAGTGAAAGGTTGGTGAGCTCAATTCAGTTTCAGTTCTGATACTGAAAAGAATAGGCTTAGAAGCAGTCTGTCCTTCTTAAGGACACTCACTTAAATGGGTAACTTTTAAAAAGTAGATTTTTAAAATATTAGAGCAAATAAAAACAAAGTGAAATCAACAAGCCTAAATTCTGTCTCTTATTTTAAGTAACAGTAACTAGCATTTATGTCTCTTCCCTTCCTGTGGTTCGCTGTAGGTTGTATGGTGCAACAGGATAGCAGAGGAAAAGTCAACCAATTGTTTAACCTGGGGCATACCTCTGTTTCTTCACTGGGTTGGGTTTCTTTTGTAGCTATAAAGTTTACAAACAGTGTCTTCCTGGAGATTTGTACAGCTCCCACCCAGGTGATGTTCAGAAAGTCATTGAAAACTAGACTATTTTCCCAGGCCTTGGGACAGAGTGGTGGGTGAACCCCTGCAGATTGTTTTATTGTAATTCAGAGTCTGTTTTCTGGCTTCTTATGATCTGTCTCTTCTTTTAATTGTCCTTTTTCATGTAAAGCATCCAGACTCATCTGGAATCAAGTGGCCTCTAAATTGAATGAGTGAATAAAGTAAACAGAATTAAAGTCACAATTATCTTTTTTTTCTGGAGAGGTGCATTGCACACCACCACAACAGCCCATTTTGCATGGAATATTTTAGCTCAGCACTAGAAGAAATGCCAGTGTCTAGCACCCTTGACCTCTGCATTTTATAGCATGTGAGAACATTGCAGTTTCCATTTGAAAAGAAAGCAGTGAGTGATCACTGAATGTTCATGATTCCTAGGCAATAACAAACCTAGAGCCAGTCAGAACTTACTTCAGGCTGAAGCAACAAACATAAATGAGTGGTGGTCCTGTGGCCTCCAACAAAAAGCAGTGACCCTGAACATGCTAAAGGGCTGTGATATACAAGGGGGCTGTGTCAGACCTGTTTAATATTTCCGCTTTCTTAGCTTCTAGCTCTGCTATGTAAAAATCACATTGCCATTTCCAATTTTGCTATGTAATCTCATGCACCAGGAAGGGCTTTGTGTTGTCACCTCCAGGGTACAGAGTGTAATCAGCTTGGGATTTACTGAAGCAGAGAGGTGAGCGATCGTATCATGGAGAATTTGCTATGCGGCTCTCCAGCATGTAGAATTTAGGTACCAGTGGCAAGGCTGACTAAATATATTACTCACACTGAGAGAAATAAACAATGCTGAACGAATAGGCAAAACCAGAGATATTACCACAATCTGAGAAGGAGGGAGGAGGGAGAGTAGAGGATCTAGACATGGTTTTGCCTATTCCCAGCTGGGAAGCAACTCTCAGCTGTGGAATTCTGAGAGCTGAAGTCCACACATCTTAATGTTGCCCAGGTTGAGAAATACTGGATTAGTCATTCCAGTCTAAAGTCCTCCCAGCAACCCTCCATTTAGTCCTTCATTTTCAGGCCCAGTTTTAATTGCTGTCTTAAGCCCAAACAGCTTGGGATAAGATTCACTATTCAAATATGTACTTACCCAAACTTTAATAAATTTTTCAGGAATTCTGCTCCAGATGCCTCAGTCAAATGAACCAAGGAGACCTTCTAGAGAAAGGGCCTCTTTGCAAGAAGCAAGATAAGTGAGATACGTTACCAAAGAGACAAGGGGGAACACATGTCTTAAGTCTAAAACAAGCATAAAGTATGCAGAAGAGGCTCAAGCAGATACCTCCCTAATTCACAGGGATATAAGAGGGGGAGGAGGGACAGCATAATCAGACTAGCATGATTCTGTTGTTTTAGCCAATCTCAATAAAAGTAGTTTTAGCTTTCCAGTGGAACTGATTCTTGGCCTGGTCCAGCTAGTGGACTGACACCTGTTTTGTTTATGTTATTTTATACATCAACATGGATATTGAGGGTATTATTATTCATCCACACTGGAGGGAGAATAAGAGAAAAACAAAACTTTAGTAAAATGCAAGCAGGACCTTGAGTACAATTTTGTTATAATGCTATTCTTCCTAGGTTGGCTGGGATGTCATCTTCACAGGCATTGCTCTGCAGTGCAGACCTGACATCGTAGTTAAGATAAAGTTGTTGAAGATTTTCAATACATTTATTAAGACTTTATTAAACAATCACTCTTACCTTATAAACAAATGTACACACTAAATTTGTAGTAGTAAATGTGTGAGCCACGTGTGTCTTTTCAGACGGTAGAAACTTATTTATGTTGTATAGCAGATAGCTTTATGCAGTGGGAAGAAATGAACACTAAAGTGAGGAGAATAGCTTCTATAAGAAAATATTCCCGAGGCTGGTGTTTGCATGAAAGAACAACAAAGATAAGCTTTATTTAGGAAATTACATGGTGATAGGAAATACTGCATTACTTAAGTCTGTCTGCAGTGAATTATGGAGAAAGAGCAAGCCAGGAAAGTACCTGAATTGCACAGACACATCAGAAGAACCTAACTGAGAAGGAAGAGATGAATGCCTGGAGAATATCAGTCTAAGCCAGCCTTTCTCTCTCAATTGGGGTTTCTTGCAACCTTGAGGTTCCACGAGAGGTTGCTAAGGGTTCTGCGAGATACCATGATTGAAAAAAAAAAGGTTTTTTTTTTAACTTCATGCACTGCACAATGGGAGTGTTGACAGTGATGGGAATTTTTACACACTGTGACTCAGGTGCCAGCCTGCCACTTTGCTGTTGTTGGAAACATTGTAAAATGAGGATTGTGTTGGTTAGAAATGAATTGTATTGAGAAATTTTTGTATTTTTGACAGAGGTTTTCTGAGACCTGAACATTATTTGAATGGTTCCTTGAGGGTAAAAAGGTTGGAGCTATAGGTGCTATGTTACATGGAGACATGCGAAGTAAGTTTTTTTTAAATAGCAAAGGAGATAAAAGTGCAGAGTCCTTCAGCTAATTATCTCTATACCTATTGATCTTGTGGTCAATAGGTTTATAGATGCAGAAAGTCTATGCATGCAAAGTGAATTCCAACAATTTGCTTTTATTTCTGTGAAGTGTTAGTTATCAATTCACAGGCCACTGGAAGCTCTGGGGACAAGAAACTCAACAATTGGCCAGCTAGAGAGGGAATAAGTGAGCACTGATTGGTGGGTGTTCTCTGTGTCCAGCACCTGCGTGGCTTGGGTGGAGAAAGTATGAGGAATTATTGATTGAAAGTATTTTCTGCAAGCTCCAGATCTGCACATACTGTATATAAAAAATTATATTCTAAACATATCTGAGATCTGCTAAAAGTAATGGCAATGAGAAAAAAATCATTATATCTTTGATTATAAAGTACATTGTGAATGATGGATACATGAAAAGGCTGATGGTGTGACATACTGTACCTGAGAGAGAGAGATGGAGAGAAGAGGGAGGGAAAGGGAGAGAATAAGAATGGGAAAGATAAGGAAGGTTCCAAATGATATTCTTCAAGTCACTGAACTGTAACAAACTCCTACTATTAGGTAGACAGACAGACAGATACATTATCTCTCTATAGATATACAGTCCACTGGAAATCATATTTGCTATATTTTTATTTCAGGTATGGCTATTCCTACTACTTCTTGTCAATCAGCTGAACCAGAGTACTGTAACTCATGTCACACATTTACAGTAGAAATAGCTTCTCCCAGAATTCCAGATGCAGTTTGCTGAAATTCATGCATTACTATGCCACCATTTTCTGTAAGGTTCTAGTGAATACGTCCAGTGATCTCTTTTATTCAAGCAGTAACCAAAGCTGTCTGGGCCTCAGTGTTTTAATATTTTGGCACAACAAACTTGTGTTCTTTGGCACAGTTGTCATTTATCACATTTCCCACAAAAGGTATACATCTGCAAATACTTAGTTTCATTTCCACATGTTCTGAAACTATGCTGGACAATTCTGGACTTTACAATAATTATCCTACCTTGACCTCATATTGTCACTCCCATCAAGGCTAACTTCCTCTGAAGGGTGATTTGTCACTGCTGCTTGGGTTTGAACCCACATGGTCAGATCCTTGTTATTCTTTAATCATTATGAAAATTCAAGGCTCTTCCTTCTAGTTTGATTTGGTGGGGAGAAAAGGCTTCATAAAACAGCCCTTTTCTTTTTTAAGAGTTTAGAATAGGGAATATTTAAAAAGGGAAGGAAAGATGAACTAGGTCATTTGTTCCCAAGGACACTAAGTTCAGAACTAATATCTAATCTAGTGTTTCTCAACCTCAGCAGCTTTAAGATGTGTGGATTTCAACTCCCAGAATTCCCCCAGCCAGCATGTCCACACATCTTAAAGCTGCTGAGGTTGAGAAACACTGATCTAATCCAAGGTTACAATCCACATCTTTCTGGAGAAGGCCTATTTGTTTTAGAAGCATACTCCTTGCATAAAGAAATGATGAACCACAGTTTTTCCATGGAAATAAATGATCATAAATGTTGTAGTCACAACAGTTTAGAAGCAATTACTATAGTTTCTACCATGAGTATTAAGCACACTTTCATAACCATTTAGAAACCTGGGAAAGAGATCTGTGAACAGAATGACATGGTGATGCTCAGTTTACTTTTATCTAACAGTTTACTTCCATTATTTCAGAACAGGGATCTGCTGTTGCGACAAGCCTATTCTCATTTCCAAAGACTGCTTCTGAAACTATTATGCATTGCTTAAGGCTTTAGTCTGTTCCATGCTGTGCTCATTTACTCAGCAACAGCTCTCATCCACTGATTTAAAAGCAGTTAGGAAAAAAAAATCTGTTTGATGCTATCACTGTTCAATAATAAACTTTAACAACCGCAAAATGTTTAATGGTAGACTATCTGTAGCAAGGCATTTTGGTCTCTGTAGATAGATGGTCACATGCATATACATTAAAGGCAAGATGCACTTGCTACGAATTCACCTTTTTAAAAAAGTATCCTTCTATTGCAGTTTTCTGCAATTTACCATGCAGCAGATATTGTTGAACTACACTTTCCATGATTCCTTTGGATCCACTTGTTGGGAATGATGTATACAGGGATTGAGGATTGGAGGTACTGTTTGTAGTGGTGGTTCTTCCTCAGTACAAAGGTTTCAATCTACTATGATGGAGTTGGCCCAATGACCCATGACCTATGGGGTGCTGCAAGAATCAGTCCTCCCTCCCATGTCCTTTAATATCTATATGAAACAATTGGGAGAGGTCATATAAGTGTTTGTGGTGCAGTATTATCACTGTGCTGATTATACTTAAATTTCTATTGCCAGCCCAGGCTGTAGAGGAGATGCTGTCAATATCTGGTGCCTGGAGGATGTAAGGGTCTGGATAGGAGAGAACAGGCTGAAACTGAACCCAGGTAAGACAGAATTGCTGTTTCTACATCAGGATTCTCTGTCAACATCAATGTTATCTTTGGATGGGCAAGCAGTCTCTGTGAAGGAACAGGCCTGTGATTTGGGGGTCCTTCTGGATCTCATTCATTTCTAATGTTATATTTAATTTTGAAGAACAAGTTAAATAATAATATTTGTAACATTAATATCTGAAACTGTATTTAATATTGATAGAATATCCACTTATCTATATTCATTAAGCCATCTAAATAACAGAATATTAAGAATCTAAATATATTATATAAATATTATTGTAATGAAATAATATACTGTATTAAAACTGAGAAGATGGATCAATAGATAGTCTATATCACTAGATTTAATAATACATTAAAGGACAGAGCTAGCTCTTCGTTAATACTTAATGGATATACAGTATCTTTAGTTTCTTCAAGTGTCAATTAATTACTATTTTGTATTTTTTATTACATGAGCAATGTTATAGTTTTGGTTGTACTTCATACCTTTTAATTGTTATACTTTACAAATAAAATATTTAAATGTTAAAAAAAGAATGCATATGATTTGTTTTAAAAGTTTTCTTACTTTTGGAGTCAGATTTGTCAGAGGTTGCTGGAAAGCGTTTGGCCCGAGAGATCAGAAAAATCACACGCAAGGCATTTCTATAAAAATAAATGTATTTACAGAAAGCTTCTTATACAAACATATTTTTCAAGCTTGTGCATTCACACGTGCTCAGAGAGGACTGGGAGGAAGGCTGTGTAGAAAAGGAAAAAAGGAAACTAACAAGCCCAGGCAAATACCTCTCCAGGGCAATTAAAAGCTTTGCCTAATATGGTCATGCCTTTTCACACCCAAAATGAAGGATACTTAAGTTTGACCTGTTCACCCTGCCAGAGTGATTTGTTACCATAGTAACCTTAATGGCTTGGTCCTTGCAAAAACAAAGAAATACCAACAAGATTAAGTAAGGTTTTTTTAAAAATAAGAAACTTTGGGAATACTAACCAAGCTGGTTGTAAAACCTTGAGGATTTGTAGTAAAAACTCTAAAGGTTTTTATTTGCAATAAGAACTCAAGAACCTTTTGCAGTAAGAATTTTAAAGGACTCCTGCAGAGTTTTAATTCAAGCAGTACAAAAAATTTACTTAAAGCTCTTGTACAAAAATATCTGCTCAAATAAAATGTAAGGGAAAAAGGGAAAGAGAGAAACAACAATGTAAGGGGAAAAAAGGAAAGAAAGAGAGAGGAAAAGGAAAAGTGCTATAAACAAGTAGACATGGTACTTGTAAGAGGCAATCAAAATTTAATTTTAATGCCTTATTCAAGTTACTGAATGGGAATGAGGAAAAACAGAGTAAGAATGCAGAAATGGGAACAGTAAGGAATTAAAGATAAAATACAAAAGGCATTTTAATATAATTACATCTCTCATTGATGTGTCACTATTTTTGGATAACATTATGGAATTTGAATGCTGCTTCTCCTTACAGTCACATAACACAGTGAGAGAAATTAACAATACTGAAGAGGTCTCACAAAAACAAAGAACAAGAGTTAGGAAATATTTTAAAGATATACCTATTACAGTTATCCTCCCTGAGACCAAAACTGGCAGCTTTATTAATGTTAGTGACTGATAGAGATGGCCAGAAATCGTTGATGTCTGTATTAATGAGCTGCTCGCAAAAAAGAGGGATTAGTTGCTAGTTTTAAAACACTTCCATTTACAGATGATCATATTCTGTACTCTCCTAGCTTTTTAGTATGCTAGAAAATAACTTAACCATAAAGTCATACATAGAGAATCAAGAAAATTACACTCTGAAACAAAGGTTTATGCAGGATGTCTCCAGTGTAAGGCAAATGGCTAAGCCCTGTTTAACAGTATTCATGCATCTTCCTGATCAAGCTTGTTTTTTAAAAAATTATAAGATGATTCCTATAGTTTTAGTGACTATTACCCTTGACTTTCCAGTTCTGTAATGAAGATGGAAGTGGGGGTGTTTGCAAATGCAAAATTAGAAATACCATTAGGGGAAATAGAACAGAATGAGATGAACTAGGAATGTGGCAAGTACAGAGAATATTGCTTCATTTTGGAAAAAGATGATACACTTAAGAGATTCCTTATGATATTACAACCAAAAGCAAACATGCCAGATCTTTTAAAACTATATAAAATATTATTGAAAGTCTGAAGCCTTTAAGGATTAGCAATCATTTTACAAACGCATGCCTTCAACACTCATCAAATTGGTTAGAAAAGCACACTCAGTATATCATTCCTCAGAGTATTAAAATAATTTCTTAATTTTAAAAAAAGGCCATAGGGACCTAACTGAAGGAAAAAAGAAGGCTTTTCAAAAATAGCATTGCAACCATTTTGGAAAGAATGAATAGTGGGTTCTGCTTGGGAAAAATAATGGAAATCTCACAAATATCAAGATCTGAGGAAAGATAATTATAGGAAGTATTTAATGGTATTAAGTATTTAATTTCACTTGTTTGATACATTTCAGTAATATTGGTCTTGAGTCTACAGAAACCTAGCTCCAGCTGCAAGGGAAATTAAAAGCCTAGTTGATCCTCCTGGGATCACAGAAGGAGACTGCTATTGTGAATACAGTTCTTTCAACCAACAGGCATTCCCAGGACACATCCCCTCATTACAGACAGAATCCACATCCATGATGGAGGCATGGCTCTTGGTCAGGCACAGACTCAAATTGCAATAACCTCTCCCTCTGCTATAGATAGAAAAGAGTCAGCCCTTTAAAAACAAGGGACAGAAATCTTTACTTAGGCTGGAAAGAAGTAGAGTTTACCATCTTTCACCAGCCTCTGATTAAAATGTGGAATTCCTGAACAATGGAAAAATCTAGAAAAATGACATTGAGGGAAGATGCTTCAGATTTTGCTATGTGAGTAAATAGTTAAAAATCTAGCTAGAATCTTTTTCTTTCTTAGTTTCTATGTGATCTTAAGTCAGAACTAATTGCCTTTTATTTCTCCATGCAAACTCATAAATTTTAGAATTTTCTTTTTTAAATGAGCTGCTGTTTTCCCAACTTGTCCAGGCACTTTCTGAGAATCGGACACAATTGAACAGATTAAAAAAACAAAACAAAATCAAAATACATCTCTTTCAGATAGGAGGTCTGAACACCTTCCGTAATAAGGACATTTTCTTAAGACAAAATTTTGAAGCCCAACTTAAGTTTCTTTAAAAGCACTTATTCTACCTTCTTAAGAGCAGAGTCATGGAATATGAAAAGATATATTTCCAAGGCTTTGTTTGCTAGAAAGAATAAAGGCAGGACCCCACAGGGAGCAATTCTAAGTACTGGTATTATCAAGCCAGCAATGTGAGTTCTCCCTGAAGTATTTTCCTTCCCTGAATTTTTTTTTTAAAATTTTTTGTTGAATCGTGTCCAATTCTTGGAGACTGCCTGGACAAGTCCCTGCAGTTTTCTTAGCAAGGTTTTTCAGAAGTGGTTTTCCTCCTCCCTAGGGCTGAGAGAGAGTGACTTTCTGAGAATCGGACACAATTGAACAGATTAAAAAAACAAAACAAAATCAAAATACATCTCTTTCAGATAGGAGGTCTGAACCAAGGTTACCCAGCTGGCTCCATGCCTAAGACAGGACTAGAACTCATGGTCTCCTGGTTTCTAGCCTGGTGTCTTAACCACTACACAAAACTAGCTCTCTCCCTGAATCTACCTACAGCTAAACAACTTATATGACCAGAATCTTTAGGATATTTATCCAGCTAGATTTAGATACAATTATAAGGAATAAATTTATGCCTTTGATTAAGTATGAAATTGAATATGATTACTATCTCAAGCTTATTTCACATTTCCTTCTCATGGCATTAATGAAACTAGGAATGGAGCAGATGCAAAATGCAATTTTGGGGAGATTTTTAGGAAATACTGTAGAATTTAGCCGATATAAATGTGGCAGTGACTAGGTGGAACATCTTTTGCATTATGCATTTCATTGTTCTATTTTAAACTCAGCTGCTATAAAGTTTCTATGCCTTCTGTTGGATGGGAGGAATAACTGGCCAGAATCATAAAAAGTAATTGCATTAATGATGGCTAAAAACAGAACAATATGCTCAGAGTAGCTGGTTTGCACTATGGGCTCACAAAATCATACAAAAACTGTGTAAATGAATACTAAAAAAGGCACATAATTACATTTGACTAAATCTAATACCTGGAATTTTAAAATAATTTTCAGGACAATAAATCAAAAGTAAAATCTTCAGTAATTGATTATATACTATGATACTGTTTTGTATAGTTGTATTTTTTTTTCTGGTGGTTATGACAAATGGTCAAACAAAAATTGTTTTACAATCAAGAAAATATGATGGGGTGGGGGATCCATAACATTTCTGCGAAGAATGTACAGAATGTAAGATCTTTTTGTTGGTTGGTTTTGAAAGAAACATATAATAGAGAATAAAATGTACTGGTAAAGATAATAGGGAGAGCCAGTTTGATCCAGTAGCTAAGACACAAGCCTAAGAATGGGGAGACTGTGAGTTCTAGTTTCGCCTTAGACCAGTCTTTCTCAACCTTAGCAACCTTAAGATTTGTGGACTTCAACTCTCAGAATTTCCCAACCAGCATTGCTGGTTGGGGAATTCTGAGAGTTGAATCCCACACTTCTTAAAGTTGCTAAAGCTGAGAAACACTGCCTTAGACACAGAAGCCAACTGGGTGACTTTGGACCAATCACTTTCTCTCAGCCGCTAGGAAAAAGGCAATGGCAAACCAGTTCTCAAAATGTTGCCAAAAAACCCTGTAGGGACTTGTGCATACTTGTCCAAGTGGTCACCAGAAGTCAAAATTGACTCAAAGGCATGTGCACACATGGATAAAGGAGAACATGGACTGTACCTCTGCTCTTGTTAGGGCAAAGGATTGCAGTAGCCAGCCCAGAATAATGGTTGCCTTTATTTTTAAATCCCATTGAAGTCCAATAAAATAAAATAAAATAAAAAAATAAAAATTGCCTCTCTCAGGAAGACCTCATTCTTGACCTTCTAGAAACAGTGCTGGACTGGAGGGGAGCAGATACTCAGCTGCTCCCTAAAAAATGAGCATTATGATATTTTGCTTCTTGGTGTTTTCTTGCTTTTAATGGTACTTAGATGAAATTCATTCAAGGCTATTGCATTCAGACTTTAATTGCTATAGTTATCTATCTGCTAGGTGACAATACTAAGAGGCAAAAAAAAGGAGGCTTTTAACATTTCACTTTCCCTTCTCTGCCTGCAACAGCATGTTTCATGGTTATCAGAATTCAACTGTCAGCATCTTTCATATTATACAAAGCAATATACCAACTGAAGCTGGGAATGAGGAAGTTTTATTAACTTCCTCCTCAAATGACATCATCGCTTTATTGACTCATCGTCCCTGTGCTGCACGGATAGCTAATCACCTCCCATTTTTATTTCCTACCATTTTCCCAACTGCCTCATTCCTTTCCAAGAATGATTTTTTTCCCCAGATTGGTGCTTTTATGTTAATGATTTCTTTTGCTTAAAAAGACATGATCTTTTTAGTAGTCTTCTTACTGATAGCTGAGTTTCAGGAGTTGGTTATTTCTTTTTAATGGATAAACTAATAATTAATAAATAATCATTATGACTTGTTTTGCTTAATTATCATCACCATGACTTTAGCAGTCTTCCTATATGCAGTACCACTATTTGGGTACATCATTAGATCATACATTAGAGTAGGAGAGTGCACTTAACAGTTTTAAGGGCTGATGTGGCCTCATTAGACATGTGAGCGAACTGGGATTTAGAGGGGAGTCCTCATGTAACATTTCCATCCTGCCTGTTAGTGACAGGTTCACAAATAAACCTAAAAGGCACTTGGGAAGAGCAATAACAGCTTTTCCACTGTCCTGAGTTCTTCCCTTGAGGCAGCTGAGCTCCATATGCCTTCCAGAATGCTTTCTTCAGGAACAGATGCCACAATGGTTAAACCAGTATAAGGGAGGCTCATTTATTCTAATCCAAAAGCTTTATATTTCAACATTTTCTCACCAGAATGTGTTCTTGGGGCAGAATGGAGAGCTGATGAACTGAGACATTATTTTGTCCATAGGCTGCAATCCATAAACCACCTGAAGTGAAATACTTGGATTTGAGCTGATGAGGCCCATTGCCTTCAGTGTATTAGTTTAAATCCAATCATTTGGTTATCTCATGTAGAAGCTGGATAGATAACAAATCTGTAGCAGAGACAGAAGTTCAACTCAGTTTTGATCCTTACTCTCTTATGACCTAAAATAATATAAACTGCATATATCTAAGGTGTCATATATCTGTTTATTAGAAGGAAGTAAAATGAAAGAACAAAACCAACACTACAAATTTGCCTAGTGAGAATATTGATATTATTTATACTCTACAACCAGGAAAAATAATAATAGCAGTTTCATTCCATTTTTAATTATGCTTCAGAAGCATGGCCAATGTACTGGCTGGTTCTGTTTGGAAGCTGCTTAATTGGTCAGTGAGTATGTTAATATAGTGGAACCCCCAAAGGAATCAGTTGATTGGAATAACTGATCCGTGGAGTTAAATTTAACTCAAAATAGACCCAACAGAGTTAAACTAATTTTATTTCACTGTCTTGCAGAAACACTTAAACCCAAACAATCCATTTGTTTTGCATATCTAGTCCCCGCCCCCCAGCTAAAAAAAATTCTCTGCTTTAGAACTCTCTGCCAAGGTCCAGCTGAAGTAGATAAGCCTCACTTACCACTATTTGCCTGAAAGATGGAGAAGGGGCTAATGGTGTTATGAAGACTGGCTAATATTCTCTTAGCACAAGGACTTATTGGATACAGGGTATTCTAGGATAAAAATGGACTGGAACTGTGTATTCCCAGATTGTGATTTTTGATATTAATAGTGTGATTCTGTGTTGCTAGAACCACTCGTAATGAGACCTGACTGGGATAGTGATTGACCTTTAAGTGGGAACAGAGCCACTGTGTAGGTTAGCTGATTATTAAATGTAGAGTTATATATTTGGTGTCTATCAAAACCCGCAGATGTTTAAATTTATTTTTATTTATTTAAATAATTTATAAGGTCTCCCAACTTACAATTTATGACTCTGGATGGCGTATATCGATAATCTCTTTGCTTTTTAACCGCATACAGAGTAAGACTGTGTTTAGATGTAATGCCATCCTTTTGTTTAGTGTGGGCTAGTAACCTGCAGCCCCAGGGGCACATCCAGACCCAAGTCTCTTTTTGTAGTCCTCAGAACTCCCTCTGTCCAAGACTAATGACAATTAATAATATAGTTTTACTTTATTTTGAGTGAATAGTCATATAATTGTTTAAAAACTAAGACAAGTCTCCAAATCCTATTTTCACCCAGACATGCACTGTGGCCCCATCCACTTTCAGCACCACTCTCAAATGTTAGTGTGTCATTTGCCCATCATTGCTTGAGCTTATTAACTCTTCCTCCTCTAGAACAGCTGCCAACATTCACATCCCATTTTCACTAAGCATAGCAGCTTCTTTTTCAAAATCAGTGGGCAACCCAGATCTTTTTATGTGCCCCAGAGGCCTTCTGGATTGTGCTGCTAAAATTCAGCTGCACCATTTTGCATTGTGTAATCAATGCAAAAATCAAGTAATCAAAAGCACCTTAATTCCATTGTTGCATTTCTATGTATTTATAACAGTAAGTACACAAAAAGTTTGCTTATCATAGGTGCTCCTTGGGCACCTCCTAGAGTATTGTCAGCATACTGATCATACTTAACTCTGTGCCAACAAAGGTGCTGGTTGTCACCCTTAAAGCTTGCAGTACACCAAGCCAGGGTCCTTGGGAGACTGCCTGTTTCCTGTGATTTCTGGCTGTCTCATCAGATCTGTCAGGATGGACCTGCTCTGAGTCACTTCTGTAAAATAACATCATCTAGTGGGACCCAGGTAGTGTTTTTCTGTCACAGTACCTGCCCTTTGGAACAGCTGTCCCTTTGAAATTCTGATAGTCCCAAGGACCCTGTTGTCCTTCTGGAAGGTCTTGAAGATTTGGCTTTTCCATTAGGCACTGGAACACAGATGTTAGAGGAGCCTGACACATGGATTTTGTGGTGTGAGACAGTTTTGTGAGGAGCCATGTCATTTTTAATTATGTGTTGCCTCATAGCAACATTGGGTTATTTTACATACTGTATTTTACATACATACTGATATTTGTATGGTTAAGAGGGATGTCCATATACATTCTGTAAATATACACATACATACAAAGATGCATACATACATATTCAGATTCAGTCAACAATCTGAATTCCTGTTTCTCACATCTCACCTAAAATTCCTCCAACATTAACTAGTCTTCCTAATTCCTAGTGAAAACGCTTGACCAGAATGTTTTTGGTCTTCAGCCTCTTTTTGCCATGTTAAGAGGTATTGCCTCAGTGCAACCACCCAGATAGTTTTACTTAGAGAATCTTAAGAATAGACATACAGTATACAGCATTGGAAAGGATTGTGTGTGGTCATCTTAACCAACCCAAACTTTGTACAGTATGCAAGAGGAGATCATCAGATCATGCTGGATCTTGTCTCTCCCTGTCCCTCCAACAATCTGAAATAGTACACCTGGGAGGAAAAGAACATGCATAAAAATTCAATACTTTATGGATCTGTCTGACCCTTTTTTATGCCTATTCAAATGGAAATAATGTGTTAATGAGGAACAGAAGCAAACTGAGCAGGATTTTCCTCTACTTGAAAGAAAGGCTCATTAGCACCATAAAATGTTACTGAAGTACACCCATTTACAGTATTAAGATTTCACTTCTGTCCCAGTGGACTTTGGACATTCACCTCTGTGCACTGATCGTGCATTTTGTACAGAATCACTGTTCACAGAAAATCCTCCAAGAGCTGGCTGTGCAAACATCTGCATAGAACTACTGATCTCACCATTACAAAGGGAACCATATAATGGACAAAGATGTTATATTTATGGCTCTCTGCTTCCTATTAAAATGAGTAGTTGGTTCTTGATAGCTAAATATATAGTATTTGGAACTAATACATCCTTTTCTTTAGCCTAGCTATATTGTATGGAAGCTGGTTATATTTATTTAATAGTGGTAGTAGTGAAAGAAGAAGAGGAGGAAGATTGGTACAATGAATATACTCAGATGTGAACACCATGACTTCATATGCTCATTATGTTACTGATAGTAAGTTCCGGGCTGATCTCTGGCAAGTTATTGCTCAAGATGAAATCCTGTTTACAAGACCAGGGCAATGTAGTCTATACAGATAACAAGGTGACATTATTTCATACTATTTGCAAGAGGGGAGTTGGGGGAAGAATCTAACACACAAAATTTAGGGGCAACTTGAATTGCATGGTGGAATTAGCTGAGCCTCTAACTTTATTGGACGTGGACAATGAATGTCAAGTGTGATGCTCCCAATAGGTGAGGGACAATGCCAGCATCTTTGGAGGAAGACTTAAACAGCAAACGTTTTTCTTCATGCTCCACAGTTTGGGTGCCCTCCTAATCACAAGGTCAAAGGAGCTTGTCTGTGCAAGGTGATAGTAAGAAGATTAGGGAGACAGAAAGACTGGAAGATGAGGATGCCTCACAAAGACTTCTGCCCAAAGGCAGTGATGGTCCTCCCAAAAAGTGGAAAAGAGCTATTTTAGGAAGGGAGGGAGGGCTCTTCAAATGTCTAAATGGATGCGTACTTACAGCTGTCCTGGCTGAGCAAAAATCCAGAATATCACTAGATATTAGTAAACAGAGTTTCCTATATCTCTTTGTAATCATCTCGATTTTATTTTTCCAGCCCAGCTATGGTAGTATCTTACACTTCTGTTGTTTTCTTTGGAGGTGACTTATATGCCACAAAACATTATTTCAACCTTTCTAATTTTGAAAGAATCATGCTAAAGCTGGCTTCCCCTTCAAACTTCCATGCATACCACAATAAAGCTGTATTAAGTAATCATCAGTCTCTGTGGATTGAGCATATTAGTCATACAGCAGTTATGCCATAATAGCTAATTTGGCCCGATTAGTTATTCTCAGTGGAAACACTTATCTGAGTCAACTCTGCTTGCTGCAGCCAGTTTATGACTTTATGCTGAACAAGCAAGACCATTCCTAAAGAGGTTTATCTATTTTCCTTCTTTATTCATTTTTTTTAACAACATTTCTGAGCCACCCCACTCCCAGTGGGTTCCAGATGGCAAATAGCAAAACCAAAACAGTGCAATCCAAACAAACAACAAAGGAATAAAATGAAAATCTTATTTGGGCTGCCATTATTGTTTTCCTATTTTTATCTTGTATGTATGTGTATGGATGATGATGATGGTTATTAAATCAAACCACTTCAGGATGAAGGTCTTGTTGGCAGATTGCTGGGAAAGCATTTGGCCCAGGAGAGATCAGAAAAGTCACACACCAGGCATTTCTATACAAATAATTTTATTTACAGAAAGCAAAACATATTTAAAAGTCTTGGCTCTCAGTGAGAGCAGCTTGACTCTCTACATGCCTGCACAAGAGGGAAACAGAAACTAAAACAAGTCCGGGCAAGTTCTTCCCTTCCCCCCAGGTGCAAAAATTAACATTCGAACATTCAACCTCTGCACCCGGCCAAAATGATTAGTTACCATAGTAACCTTAACCTGTAGTAGAAAACAATATATTAACAGGTCTCTTCACTGAAGGTTATGGACCATAATCTACCATGCTGGTCTAGTGTGGGTTAAGGTAGATAGATGCTTTTGACTTCCCAATCTAAGGCTGAAAGAGAATGACCGCCAGCTTCCATGTCAAAGGGAGAACTATAACTTGGGTCTTTCTACTTCTAGTCTAGCACAACCACTATACCACATTGGCTCTCTCTCAATGTGTGTGTGTGTGTGTGTGTATGCGTGTTTGTATCATAAATAATATTTGCAAATATTTGCAGCCTTTGATGCATGCAGTCCCCTGAGTTGGAATGTCCTAGCACCTTCCTCTGATTTTGGTTATTCACCCCCACTCCTTCTCCAGCACACAAAAGTCCAGACCAGAACTTTGTCTTCAGAGAATCCAGACTCCAAGCATGAACTGCACTCTCAGCTCCCAGCAAGGGAACTCCAAAGCATTCTATATCCCTGGGACATCTTCTTAAGAAATGTAAGATTTCAGCTTTAATGTATTGATTACAGAAGCTTATAGGGTGGAATTTAATTTGGATTAAATTAAAAGTTGGATATATGGCAACTTTTAAATCTGTCATAGCAAGAATTGACATATAGATATAGATACAGATAAAGATATCAGTATAGATATATAGATATAGAATCGCCTACCTCTGACTTGTTCCCAACTTGTTTATTTTTAGTATTTTGATATTTAGTTGATTCAAATAAATGAAAGCAGAGAAAACAAACAATATTGTTACAACAGTGGTACAATCCACCAAGGGCAGATCTAAACAATATCCTCCAAATGCTCTGTAAAAGCTCCATGTTTTTACAGCCCTGTGGAAATTCATCAGGGAGGTGTCAGTCCATATACACAAGGGCAAACTGTTCTACAGAAAGGGGGCTACTGAGAAAGTCCAACTACAGGGTCTCAGGAAATGTATTTATTTATTTGCAGAGCTCATAACTCCCCAATACATAATTGGAATTAAAATCATATGTACAATCAATTAAAAAACAGCAATTAGAAAACATTCCTCTAGAACTAGCAGTTAGGTATAAAACTATAATAAAAGAACCCAATCACATGACTGAGAGACATTTATAACAGACCAGCTTCCTAGGCTCAATGGAACAGCCACTTTTTCACTAGCTTCCTAAAACCAGAAGGGAAGAGGCCAGTTGCATGCAAGCATGTGTGTGTGTGTTAGAGGGAGAGAGAGAGAAAAAAAGAATGGGGGTACTATTCCAGAGGAGTGGGATGGCAATTGAAAAATTGTGTTTCTATGGCCCCTGAAAGTGCCAGTTTCTAACTGAATGAACATATAGGGTG
Source organism: Candoia aspera (assembly GCF_035149785.1). Taxonomy (NCBI): domain Eukaryota; kingdom Metazoa; phylum Chordata; class Lepidosauria; order Squamata; family Candoiidae; genus Candoia; species Candoia aspera. The sequence goes on along the minus strand of NC_086158.1, from coordinate 44,935,178 downwards.
CCCACCTTACTAAATCTTATGAAGCTGGGATATATTACAGGGAGAAGGCTATCCTGCAGATAGTCAGGCCCTGAACTATGAAAGCTTTAAGGGTGACAACCAGAAACTTGAATTGCACCTGTAAGTTCACTGGTGACCAGTGCGGCTCTTGGAATAAAGCTGTTACCCAAGAGGTATTGTCATTGTTACCCAGGACTCTGTGTTCTGGACCAGCTGCAGCTTCCAGGATAGCTTCCAGGATAGTCATCAAGGATAGCCCCTTGTACAGCACATTGGAACAGTCCTTTTGAGAGGTGGTTAAGGTGTGAGTGATAGTCAGTAATTGTAAATTATTATATGAAAAAATCCTGTTTTTCAAGATGATACTTAAATATACTATTAAATGAGAAGATTTGGAAAATAAAGGGACTCTTGAGTACATGTGCCAGACAACCTACATCAGAATTAGATAAAATGTTTATATATGCTAAATTAGAATTTAATTCCCTCTATGCACTTGGCATAGAACATTCACTGAATTGCATAAATCAAAGATACTGGGAGGACGGGGAAAGACCTGATAAATTATTAGGATCTCAGTTGAAGCAGCTGATTTAATAAATCAGCATTTTGTTCTGTTTTGTTTTTATACTTGACTTTATAATACTGAGTAGAAAATTACTAAGGAAGAAATTAATCATTTTTAAAATAATATTGTCCTTCCAAAAACTGCACATGATCAAAGTATTTATCTAGCTGCACCTTTATCTCTTCAGGAAATAATAGAAAATATTAAATCAATAAAAACAGAAAAAGCTCCTGATCCTGACAGCTATCCTATTGAGTGGTATAAGATATATAAATTGATTTTTTTTTGCTCCTATATTGTTTAAGATTTATAATATGTTTTATGATAAAGTTTTTTTAAACTTCCTTGACTGAAGCTTATATCACTACAGTTTAGAAGGCTGGCGTTGATTCTGCTGATTGTGCAAGCTATCAACCCATGCATTTTTTTGAATGTTGGTGCAAAAATGCTGATAGAAACCCTGGATGTAGGTGACACATGACACTACCTTGAATTATCCATCCTGGCCCTGCACAGTCTGATTTTATCAAGGCAATAAGCCTTAGATAATACTTCATTGCTATTTTAGATATTTTAGATGTACATTCAGAAAACTTAGAACTGATGTTTTACTGGATACAGAAAAGGCTTCTGTTATGGCATAGTTCAACATTTTGGAGTCAGTTTTGACAAAAGATGGATTTTCTTCTTTTTATTAAATAGATTACAGTATAGCATTATAATCCCGTGGGCAGGGTTATTACAAGTGGAATTATTTCTTCACACACCAATACATCTTATGGAACTCATCAGGGATGCTTTTTATGATATTACAACCATTGCCCTATCCTATCAGGCAATCAAAGAATATTCTGGGTGTAATTCTGCTGTAATTGAAGACAAATTACTATGCATTGATGGTATATCATCTGTTTCTAAATTATGATTCAGATGATGATAATGATAGGTATTTTAACTTTTCTGATTTCTATTCTGACTTCTATTTCTCCATGAAATCCAAGTGTTTAAGTCCAAAAACTATTATGGGCACAATTAGAAAGTTATTATATGATCTTCTTGGCCTTCTCTTCTTGGCCTTCCAGAAGGCCATGAAGATCTGGCTCTTCCCCCAGGCATTGGGCCAGGATGGGAGTTGAACACAGTACATGTATATTTGGGACAGGAATGTTATGATGCTTTGGTTGTGTGCAATGGTTTTAATTTTGTTGAATTTTATTACTTTTGTATGTAGTTGTTGTGAGTTGCCCAGGGTTATATTGTATAAGATGGGTGCCATATAAATCTGATAGATAGATAGATAAATAGAGAGAAAGAGAGATAGAGATAGAGAAATAAGTAAATAAACAAATCCCTTTGATATTGTAGCAGAAGCTTGATTCTTGTTTTAGTTATACATCTACAACATTTTTAGCATAAAGGCTGCAACTCATATTTGGATGATAATGGCATGGAACTCCATTTTGATCCTTATTCACAAGATGAACTTACATTTTGGATAATCACACCTGAAAATATCAGACAAATCTTTTCTTCTAATTCATGGGCTAATAGAGGTATTAATACTTTCGATCAGCTTATTGCCAGTTATGTTACTAAAAGAGAAATTTGGATAATCTAAAACTGAGGAATAGCAGTATATCTGATATAAAATATCTTTTGTTTCACAATGTGGTCCGAATGCAACAACAGTATCTTAAAACTCCTGAATTATTATCTACATAGAAATGTGTTTTGGACTGTTCTAGATCTACAAGATTTGTTGTTGTTGTTGTTTTGTTGACATACTGTAAATATTTGTTGCAAGAACTATGGAATAAAGTGTTGGAATATCCCATACTAACGTATCAATGTCTACAGGTCTTAAAGAATATTAAGTATGTTTTATATAATAAGATGGCACTAATTCAACAAAATATTTGTTCATGCTTATTGGACACTTCAGAGAATGTTTAGAAAAGGTTGATTGTCAGCTTCAATGTATAAAATGATAGATGGGGCATTTATACATCTGATTTGGGCTTGCCCCACTATTTTTCCATTTTGATTCAATGTCTATAAAATGTGGTTTTGAAAAAAGTAATATAATTTAAAGATGTGAATGTAATATATCAAAAATTCTGAAGTACCATTATATGAATAATTATGTATATACCTAGTACTGAGCAGAGCAAAAAGACTATTTTAGAATAGGAAGAGAGTAATACCATGGATTTACAATCTTGGATTTATGATATAAATTTGCTGTCTGTTTATGCACTAGCTCTTTAGTGACATAATAAAAAGATTGATTAGTATTATGTGTGGTCAAGGTTTAACACTTCATTTAAAAACTTAATTATTATTTTTTTATAAACGTATTCTGTCTTTCCTTTTCCCCCTTGTTTTGGTTTTATTTTTCTTTATTTTTATATATATATTTTTCTTTTTGTATGTTTTTATTTTTCTATCTATAGCAATAAAAAGAAAAGAAAGAATCTAGGCCTGGTGCCCATTTTTTTCTCATCTCAATGAAATATGCCTTGTTTGGTACTAAAATGTATTGTTTGTTCCCAAGTTAATAAGGAAGCTGAACTGCAAAAAACAAATGTAATTTAGTTCATTACAAAGATAATGTACTGTACACTAATAAAGTACTAAGAACATTGTGATACAGACGTACAGTGTCATTTAGTTACAATCTCAGATGCGTTCCTTATGAGGAACTTTTCAGATGGCACAGTTTCATTCGTCATTATGATGTTTCACTCAGTTATATTTGTATTGTCTACTGAACTGTGATTCATATACAGTATATGTCATTATAATGTTTGTTAACAGGTTTACAAGCATCTCATTGGCAAAGCTTGAGTTACGATTTCTCTTAGCCCTATGAGAGAAAGACTTAGAGGAGTCTGAAGATTGGATTTCATTTAAATTAAGTTATTATAGTGAGTCTGACTAAGACAAACCATGATTAAGTGAAAATAAAACAATATCTGGAAATCCTTGTCAGCTTTACCAGTCAAGTGTGTTGAGGCCAGTAAACTGAATATGAATCCTGAACCACTTAAGGATCAATGTTTTGCAGGTCCAGGAATTGGATTTCCCTTGGATGGGGCTGCACTCACCTGGAAGGACCATGTATATAGTTGAGAAGTTTTTCTAAATGTATCATTGTTATTGAAAACTCAAGTAACAGTGCCCCTGGAGCATTTGGTAGGCGTTAACTAATCCCCTAGTTATTACCATTTCTGGATAGATATGACCTAGCTGGAGTAGTTTACATAGTGCATGTGGCATGAGGTTGTCCCTGAAGATGACTCATAAACTGTAGAAGGCACCAGTCAGATAACAGCCAGAAGCAATATATACAAACAATGTAAGAATTATTATTATCTGATATATTTTTGGTCCAAAGATCAAAGATGGACCAGATGTTTAAATATCTAGGTGATTTGGGATGCTGGTATTTGAGATAGTTCTTTTCCCTTGTCTGAATAATAAGATGAGGTGTCTCCTTTATATCCCAACTTTGACAATGCTGCATTATTCAGAAAGGGTGCCTTTTTGGCTGTGGAGTAGAATTATGAGTTATTTGATAACTTTAGATGCTCTTCTAGATTCTTCAATTTATCTCTTTAAGGAAATAGCAAAGACGAGAAACATTTTATTAAATAAATTAAGGATAATGATGTTTCAATTTCCATATTTGTTAGGAAGTACAAATCAGATAACTTTGCCTGAAAATATAGACAGACTGAAATCCTCAAGCATTCCTCAAGCAGTATTTTTGTCACTTCCACATTATTTCCATTTCCTGATCACTTCAAAGTGGTTTGAAACCAAGCTGACCTTGGAACACTGAGACCACACTGAGAACATAATGAGTCAATCAATGTTCTCTCTCCAGCTGACCAAGAGAAGCTTTTAAAAAGTCATTCAGTCAATACACTATCCAACTTGGAGCAACAAAACATCCCCTCCCTTTTATGTTTTCAGTACATGTTGTATACCTTAGATTGTTTGCCAAAATTCTGAGTGCTTGTAACAAAATCAGGCTGTTCAGCTACCAAGCTGTCATTCCTCTTGTATTAAAAAACTCATTTGAAGACAGCATGATAATCATGTCATCAATTTTGCAACCAGTTGCCTTTTGGAATGCCTCTAACTGTGCCTGTAGGTTACAGCAGCAGCTGAAGTAGGAGAAAAGGAATGCTATCTTCTAAACAAAATGCATACTTCGTAGGGTACAAAAAGTGGAACTCATTGGAAAGGCACTTCCATCTGCCACTGTTTCTACTGGACTGGAGTAACCACAACCTCTTCATCCCCTGCTCCACATGAAAGTGAGTGATAAGAAATGTAAAAATACAAGCAGTCCAGTGCTGTCCATAGCCAATAATACCTTGCCCCCACCCCACAAAAAGGGGTGTGGGAAGAAATATCTTGCCAATTTCAGCCTTGCTCATTCAAATGAGCATTCCCCTTAAAGTAACTGCTGGGGCAGCTATATCTCAGAAGCTGAGTGAAGAAGGGAGTTCCTGCCAATGGGGGAATGGACCACCCCTGGATCTGCAGAACTTTATCACTGCGAAAAGAAAAAAAAAATTGCAGGATTGTAGAAAGGGTCTGTTTACATCATAGCTGAACTGGAACAAATTGGTTCAACCACCAGATTTACCAGAAGTCATGAGATCACAGAGATCTGGAACTATTTTTGGTTTGGTTTAGAGTGGTTGTGTAGCAATTGAATTCATCTCACAGCAGTAAAAATGTCTTATCCCCAAATGAATGTACACTGCATGCATAAAAATATCAGGTTGGATTTGGGTATGGTCATCAACATTTCTACAGTAAGATTTGGAAATGTCCAAAGGGATTCAGTTATTTAACCCATAGTCTATTATTCCAAAAGATGTAATATCTATGAAGGAAAGAACTGTCAAATATGGTTATGTTACCGCAGCCCTGTTCATGCTTGCTGCTGTAGTTAAAAGCCTGTCAGTATTTTTATTACTAACAACCTTTAGGGGCTTGTAATTCAGCATTAAAAAAGTCTCTCCAGTTTAAAACTTGTCATGCAAGGAAGCACATTTTTCAAACTAAACATCAGAAAATTGTATTTGTTTTTTGAAAATTACTCTAGAAGCACCCGAAAATTGCTTAGGCAATCAGACTACACCTTCTTAGATTTAATTGTCCTTTAGTTTATACTTGCAACAAACAAAGAGGGTTGTACCAGAAAATCATAATTGGTGTAACTTTTTTCAGAGCAACTCTGTAAATTTTGAAAACAGCTCTACATATATTTTCATAATAATTTGCAAACTGGCCTGCATACTGGTTATCATTGGGGCTTGTGACTGCTCTCTTTGCACTAATTCATGTTGCTGAATAGATAGGCTGAACCCCTGGAGAAAGGAAGATACCTCCTTGAAGGTATCTCTCCCACCTCTCTCTCACCTCTACCCCATTTTAACTCCATTTTTACTCTGTATCAGTTTTCTTTTCTAATTAGTTGTAGGTTCAGCCAGTGCAGGAGGGGAGATTTCATTGGGATGGCACTGTGTAGGAAGGGAAAATTAGTCCTTTTTCTTGTGTTGCAATCTTGAAGACAGCCTCCCCTTTTGAAGTGGCTAATAGCCCCAGATATAGGGTTCATGGTAGGATTAGGATAAATGTTCCCTATTCCATCCAATACTTAATTTAAACTAGGAATTAAATTAACTCTGATATGATTGCAAAAAGTTCATTTAGGAACTTACCTGGTTTTGCTCTTACCTGCTTTGACTTTTGTTCAGGAATGACAAGTGGCAAAATTTTGTTATTCATACTTACAAAGCATCCACTGATTATGGGCTATAGGTGCAAGTTTGGAAGAGCTGGCAATCCTAAACATATTTACTAGGGAGTAGGCCCTATTAAGTGTGAATGAGCTTTCTTTTAAGGAAAACATGCATAGACAGCATTGTAAGCAGCTGAAAGTTAAAACTTTGTATAATTTAGATTCCTGTGAGTGATATTCCAATTAGTATCATCATCTGGATGTTATACTGTATTTATCTTCAATGTTATATCTGTATTTATATTTATTTATGGTATTTTAATGTTTTTATCCTTGTTGTAAACCGCCTTTTGGGGGGAGATGGGCAGTGGCAAAATTTAATAAATTAAAAAAAAATTAGGAAGATATAATGTTGCATTGAACCACATCAAGGTCAGTATTATTTACGTCAGCTTTCACCACTCGGGCACTCTACAGATGTTCTGGGACTGCAGTTTCCAGGACTCCCAGCAGGGTTGTTATCTAGTGGGTTCAGCCTGGCTGACAAGAACAAGTGGTTATGTTTTGTCCCAAGAAGTCCACCCAGTTGGAGGTGGAGCACACCAGGGCCATCGCACTGCTAGCACTCAGCTGCACAGGTGCTTCTGGCAATCATCACCTTAACACAGAGGAAATGGCAGGTTTCCTGAATAGTCCCTGTTGCTTTTTTTTCCAGCAGCTTCACTTGGGAGGCTCAGCATAGACTCTTCTGCGGCAGGTGGCAGCAGCTTGTCTTGTCTTTCTTCGGCCCACCTACCCACCCTCCACAGCCTTTTCTCACACCTCCCAAGTCTCCAACTGCTGCCTCTCCCAGCTCCTCCAGGCAGCTCAGCCTTGCATCTGTAGAAAGCACCAAAGCTATTGCTGCCACCTCTGCTGCTGTTACCTCCTCCATGCAGGGAAATGCCATGGCCACCATGCTTCTTCACCATACTTGGCTTGGCTACTTTGGAGGTGATGAGCTGGAAAAAGAACTAGTTGTTGCCTAATTTAGAAAACACCCTTGATTTCCATTCACAGTGGATTAAGGTCAAAGGTTAAGGACATAGTTGCCTGGAATGCTGAGAGTTTCAGACGAAGCACATCTGGAAGGTGAATGTTTGGAGAAGATTGGTCTCTCCTAAATGATAACATTTTTTCAGAGTCAGGCAGGAGTTTTTCCTAGCTATACCATACTTAAAGAAAAGCATGTACTACACCTAAATAAAATTCTGTTTTCATGTTTTTATAAAACCAAACTTTAATCTTCCAATCCCTTGAAAAAATGGGCCATTCATGGCAACTAAGCCAGAGAATGTGACCGATTCCCTTTAGAAGAGAGACAGGGAGAAAGAGGAAGAGGCAAAGGGAAATGAAAGAGCTAGGTCAAAAGAAAAAGTTGGAAAAGATAAAAAACAATTATGCATATGTCTCCTGTATCTTTTATTGCTGTGGTTTAGCAAAGCAGCACATTTATATGTCAGCTATGTCTTTTGGTAGGAAATATGATCAAAATGGCTAGGTGAAGAAATGGAAGAATGATTTACAGGTCCAAATAACATCCAAGTGAAGTTTCTTTCTTTCTTCATAGTGAGTATAGCAGTACAAACCAACTTTGATATCCAAAAAGTAAATCCCTCAGCTCAAGATCTAAAGCAGCTGATAATGCCTGTTTTGCCAGCCCTTCCTGAATTCAAAACTGAGGCCCATAAGATGAAATTGCATTGCCCTCCATGCTATTTCTTACACTTAATATGATTCTAACTGGACTGCTTTCATATGGCAGAAGAACTAGAAGGAAATAATGGAACAACTGCTTTAGTCAAACTTCAGTTCAGCCAAGGTCAGGTCTAGTATCTTGTCTAGTAGTTTGAAATAAAAACAAGCACAGAGACATTCCGAAAGGTCTGTATGGCTGAGACTATTTTTCAGGCATCGAGATATCTAGATGGTGCCCTTGCTGATGGTTTTCAGGAAAGCAGAAAAAACAGAATTGTTCCTTGGAGCTTTTAATTTGTAATCTTAATTTATAATTTATAAAGTGGTTGGGATCTAGTTGCCTGGAGGAGTTTGCTTACTTTTATTTTATTTTATGGTATAGGCATAAGTGATTTTATGCTTATGTGGATATGTTGTAAACCACTGGGAGTCCAGGTAGAGTCAGTGGTATATACACATTGCAAAAAAAAAACACAACAACAACCCTGCATAAATAAAAATACATAAATGTTGCCTGACAAGACCCTTTTAACTGAAATTGATCTCTTTAGTGTTATAATAACATCAGTTTTGAAGATGCAAAGGCTGCCTTCATGGCTTTCTTGGCTTTTTATTTTCTGGACATATCTACTGCAAACAGTGTTGCAAGATGCACTGAAGTCTCTAACATCATGAGAGACTTTCATTTTTAACACTCAAGGCAGCCGCGTAGGAGAGCCAAGTGAAATTATAAGGATTTTCCTGTGGCTATATGCAAAAGCAAGAACTGGGAGACGTGTTCGGCTTCAGAAGTACCTCATGTTCATGCAGATAGACAAAAGATACCGTGAGTCCAGAAAAAGATGCTAAGGAAAAAGAAGTATATGGAGGGATCACTATCTCCCAGATGTTATGATCTACTGGAGAAGCCCTCTTGACAGAGTTTCAGTACTGGGCAAACTGAGAGAATCATGATATTTCTATTGATGATATCATAACCAAGCCATTTCCTCCTTTCAAAGTTAGCCCCAGGCCTTCTCAGGTTTGGGCATCAGTGGCTCCAGCAAGCCTTGTTCTATTTACAACACACTAGAATCATAGGCTTGGTGGTGGGGGTGGGGGTGTTAGGAGGGATCAGAACCTCTGACACACCAAAGTTCTTGCTGAACAATTCCCAGACAGGATGAATGAGATTTTATTTCTCAGGCTCCCCCCCTTTTCTAGGGTGCTCCGGTTTTCCTATTATTGCATGTTGTCAGCCTTCCCAAGTAAACCAGACAGGAAACATGACCTGATGAGCTAATTTTACTTTATTGTAAGGCTACATCAACAGAATCTTTCAAGTCTGATAGTACAAATCTCCCACCATCTCTTTTACAGCCTGAGAAGTTAGGGAAATTCCTTTCTGAGTTTCTTTCTCTTCCTGTTATGCAGCTGTGGGCTATGCCCTCTCTTATCTGATCATTCCCTAGGCAACATCTCTTCAACACTCTCCCCCCATCTCCCAAGGTCTTTCCCACATATAATTACACCAGATGATCTTACAGATCAGAAGTTCCCCTGACCTCTTTTATGTATTATTCCTGACATAAAGTTGGAGCTCTGATGGGGCAGAAAGTACTGCAACTGTTTCAGCAAGACCAGAAAGGGAATGAGATCAGATTCCCCCCACTGCTACCAAGGTTGGACAATAGGCAGCCAAAAGCATCTCATGTTAATTATGATATCCTCCCAGTGACATAACAATTTCTCATTCTATTTGAAGAACCTTTCACCATTCCTTTAGCGTTTATTATATTTATACCATGGAAATTGCATCAGAGATGCCTAAACACAATAAATTATACTCGTCTTTCTAAATTGCTTGCTGAATCACCGAGAAGCAATGTGAATAGCCAGTGGATCTCCACAAGCAGTCATTAAAGGCAGGAAAGTAATGGAAGTATTGTGTCCTCAAGGTATGTCATGAAGTATTGATTTGTGGGGGGGCACAATCTTCTCTGTATCCTACCCATAAGCAAACACTTAACAGCCATGGTATCCTCAAACTGTCAGAACAGAGATTTTTCTCTCACCTGTTAATGAACAGAGAACAACAGCCAGTTGTACTGGATTTTAGGGGAAAGGAGAATGTGAGGCAGAATTGGTTGTTCTTATGGAAGGATGGGACCATGGTGCAGATTTCTTAGAAGAATCCATCCTTGCCCAGTGTCTCCATATCATACTAACCTTAAGAAACTGTAGGGATCAAGAAAAAAATATTATAATATGAACATAATAATCACAGAAAAAAAATAAGCTGATGAAATGCTTAATAGAATTTTTTAGTTCATTTAAAAACAGCACTCTACTTCCACAGCAATTAAGTTTACTAAGAGGGAAATAATAATTTTTAAAGAAATATAAATTCCAAGAATTAATGAAAGGAGCATGGCACCGGTGGACAAAACCAGCATGGAATCAAGATAATTATAGATTAAGTATCTGAGATTCAAATACTAACTCAAAGATTCAAAGGCAAAAAATAAAAATAAAAAATCAGTTGCAGCTCCTTAAATCAAATGTGCTTTTTCCAAGGATCACATGGGAGCTGAGGAGGGCTATTACATCATCCCAGAAAAAGGCAGAGATGCTTTAAGGAGTTGCTTTAAGACAGGACTATATTTGTGCCCCCACATCTCCAAAGTCCCTGTTTCTGTTCAAATCTGAAGCAATGCACAGCCCTAATGTGCATGTGCATGTGTATGTGCCATCTTGTACCAATGGGTGTTAAAGGAAGGTCATATATACATATACACATACATAAATGCTGTTGTCCAAAATGTGTAATTTGGGCACTGAAATTTGGTGGTGGAAGCTGGGAAATATGGACTGGAGAGCTGCAGGGGGTTGGAGGGTCATTGATGATCCTCTCTTCTTACTATTTGAAGAGCCTTTTCCCCACTTTCATTTTGCAAAAGGGGACTTATCTTGCCTGGTTGCATTTATTAAATGCTACTGTGGTAATAATAGTAGTTGCAGTAGTAATAATATTAATCAATTTACTTTTTTACCACTCTTTGTCCTGAAAACTTCCAGAGTGGTGCACAAAAAAGAAGAAAGCAATTACATGAAATGATCGACAGTAAAACCATCTGTCTTAAGACAAGGGAATGAAAACTGAAAGTACAGCAACTGAATCAAAATCCATTTAGAAGGAAGTCTGGCCATATAGCAGTTGGAACCCTGATAACCCAGCCTTCTTCTCTCCACTGACTGACAGAATTGGAGAGACATAATGGTGGAAGCCTGGAGGGCTGGCTGCACAAGAAAGGAAAAACAGGGCTCTGTCCATCTCTCTCCTGATGGCCTTCTGCCCATGGACACTGTGCTCACATGCGGAAAGTTTGTATCTCACCAGGGCAATGCCAAAGCAAGCAAAACACCGAAAACAAAAATCCAGTGATGGGAAAAATGGTATCCAAAATATGACGAAGGCCAAGAGGCACAAAAATGCCTTAAAACTACCAGGATCCATTCCTTTGAAAACAAAACAAAACAAAAAACAAAGCAGCACAGCCAAGCTGTATTTGCAGAGAATAATTTTCAGACATCAGAGCAGGCAAGCAAACAACACAGTACTTCTCAGCATTTTGGAAAGGATTAGGGAACCTTATGCACAAGGGCCTACTGCTCTGAATCTGGATGAGAGAGTCAATTGCTGTGCTTTGCCACCCAAACTCTGAACAAACAGTTTGGCTGGGCTCTTTCTTGGCTTTACTTGCTCCTTTTGTTATCAGTGTTGGTGGGGTGTCTGTGTCCTGAGTTTTGATTCATACAAGACATTACTTACCCAAGCATCCTGATTTTTCCTTGCACTCTTTTTAAATAATTATGAAACATGCATCAAATATTAAAGAGCACAAGCACTAATCAAGCTTTACCAGCCTTCTGAAGCCAGGCAATTCATGTTTGCCTCATAAGAAATCTTTGTTTACAATGCATGCATGGCTTTTGTTATATGCATGCAGAATAAAGTATAATACGGATGCACAATAAAGTATGTTTGGAGTAGGGCAAGTCAAGAAACCAGATGAACGACCTGAGGCATTTTCATATAAATAGCTGCATTTTAACTTCCAACCAAACACCATAACATTTTATTTGTCAACAAACTGCACATTTCAGAATGACATTGAGGTATGATTTGGCACAGCATCTAAAAACAAGACAACAAAAATAAGACAAGCTCAATTGAATGCATACATTATTAACCTGTGAGGATCTATTGTGGATTAAATATGGATGAAGATGTGGCACAAAATCAGAGCAGAACATTTGCACTTTCTATTATTTGAACAGATTTATGCATACAGTACCTCTTTTGGATGATGCCCAGTCACGTTATGCCTTAGATAATGGTCAAAACACATACTTACATCAGTAAACTGAATTTTATTTATTTATTTATTTATCTAATTTATCCCCGCCCATCTCCTCCCATCGGAGGCCTCTGGGCAGTTTACAACAAGTGATTAAAACCATCAGAATAATACAAAAAATAAAATACAATAAAAATACTATAAATAGAAATAAACAATAAACAATAAAAAATCCAAGCGATGAAATATGTGTTTGCCTGGTTTAATATAAATCTTTGTGATTTGTATGTCACCTGAATCCTATATAATCTCAATATGAAAAGTTTGCAGACAGACAGAATGCCACTTTTCTCCCTGGATTCTTCCTCACAGCCACATAAACATGCATTCTTCCAGTCCTTAAGTCAGCTGAGAAGTATGCCAATATAAATTGTGTTGAGTTCTGTTCTGCCTCAGTGAAGAGTTTTGGGATAGGTGCTGTCCTTACCATCTTAATGTGAGACAACTGAAGAGCAGCAATTACTGGATTCCCCTGGCTGTATTTCCCTTCCCACCCAGAGTCACTGCCAATATTTGTCCCTAATGTGAGGTGCAGTGCCCTTGGGAAATGTAGCCCAAGGCTTTAGCTGCCTTCCAAGTTGTCCAAGTCCCCAGCATGGAGATTCTCCTATGCCAGTGAATATTTGGAGTGAAATATTGAACTGAACATGTATTTATTTGTTTGTTTGTTTGTTTGTTTTCTAGAAAACTCATTGAACACAATTTAAGGGACAAAAATCAAGTTCACAAACGAAACTTCTAGACAGAATCCTGCAATATTGGTAACATAAAAGTTTTATGGATAGCTTTGGTTACTGAACAAATTTCTTTGTTATAAAATCAGTGTGTATTGGGATTTCAGAAGATAGAATAACATGCTTTTATCTACATAGGGAAAGCTCTATCCATTTTCTTTTTCTCTCCCATACCAACCCAGTTGTCCTTTTTGTTAGAAATTTAGTGTCCTCATGTTGCACAGTGGGTTGACAGGCATGTCTACATCAACCTAGCAGCTTTTGAAAAGTATAAATACTATAAAAGCTTGGATTCTATGTTTTTGTAGAAGTAGATAGGATATGTAACCATTTATGACACAAATATCCTTTTGAGATAAAAGTACTGCATGGAAATTATTGTAGCCATCTTGAGCCTTTCAGTAGGCATTGATTTGGACAAGCATGTGTTTTGCTGGTGTCCTGTATTGGACAAGATCTGAGCCAGGAAGCTGTCCATTTAGCTATCACATATTGAGCAAGCTACTTCTTTCAAGCTTTAGCTTCCTTTCTGCAGAAGGACACCAGGTTTGCTATTCCAGCAGAAGGGAGATTAACAACTTCAGTCTCTACTTCCAGCCGAGGGACTCCAACCTGGGGAGCAGATCACTAGTGACCTTAGCTTCAGCTTGCTTATGGTAAATGCCAGCTGTGACTGTAATAAGACCTCATTCATTAATAATCTGGTGGTTGGATAAACAGTAGACCTAATATGTATTACCTGAACTTGGTTGAGTGAGGTGGGTGATATTGTCTTCTCCAAGATCTATGTTTCAGATTCCCCAACAGCCTTAGCCTTGATATTGGGGAGGGAGGGTGGTATTGATCTTAAAAGAGACCTGTCTGTGACTAACACTCTGCTTCTGAGATGGCAGAGTGTGAACACTTGTGTGTTAACTAAGCAATAGGGACAAGTTAGAGATTCCTTTGGTGTATTAGCTTCCTTGCTGCCTGGCAGGGTCTCTTCTGGGTCTCTGAAGTTTGCAGTCCCTTTGTCTGTTGGTGTTGGGTGATTAAAACCTCCATGTTCTGGTGGCTGGGACTGGGAAAACTCAACAGTTCATTGCCTCCATGGAAATTGTGGGGTTGTCCCAAGTAATCTCAGGCCCAACATAGTCAGGTAGCCACATATTAGGCCTCATCTTTGCCTTGCAGTAATTGTGTTATAAAGAGCATTATAGTTAACCCTTTGTCATGGTCAGAGCATTTCCTGATCCAGATATGACTGAATGCCACTGAGAACCTGAACAGACCCATCCTGGTGGTCTGCCCCAGACATTTTATGGATCAAGATGGATTCTGATGGGTGGTTCAGAATTTCCAAGTGATTCAGAAGGCAATTCTATTGAGCATCTGGTTAGCCACTGGAAACAAGAGGTACTTGGGATCTTGATATGACAGAGTAATCTCTCTCTATCAGCTGATCCCAGAGGATTCTCTATTCTCTGTCCCTCTTAGTGTAAAATACAAGGACCGTTTCTGTCTCCCCCATCTGTCTGAGCTGTACAGAGTGAGGAAGATGACCTTGACAGAGATATGTAGGATCTATTGCCTAGGCAAAAGAAGCTGAAACACTTTTTGAAGTCTAGAACAAGATAACATTTGGAAGTGACTCAGGTAGATGCCTCCCTAATTCACTGAATTGTAAGAAGAAGGAGATAAAGCACAATCAGACTTGCATGATTCTATTATTATAGCCAATCTCAGTAAAAGTAGTTTTACCCTTTCCTGGTCTGGTCTATCTAGTGGTGTTGTTTACTGAGAAGCTGCAAGCATTGAAATGGCAGAAGTAATATTCAGAGCACCTGTGGACAAAGATAAAATATGAACCTGATCAAGCGTAAGTACAAACTCACATTGGGGCCTATAATGTAGTGATATGGAAGGCAAAGCGCCTTTATTTCTCTTAAAGTTTGCAGAGAAGTTACTCAAATTTGCTAAAATCTTAACTCTGCATGGGTGGGATATACAGTGGTGATTGGGGAAAGGTCTAACCATATCATCTAGAACTCCTTTTGACCTCTGGACTTTGGTGAAGTGGATAAGCTGCCCTCTTGGATGACTTCTGCCTCCTGTGACTGGACCCATGTCCTTCCTGGCATCTTTGTGGGGCTGGGGAAGCCATGGCGAACTGGATCCAGGAGTTCCTCAACAGCTCTCTTCCAGGGGTTTGTCATCACTTGGGATTGGTCCTCCTACCCCTACTTTTTAACATTTACATGAAAATGCTGGGAAGTCATTGGTCAGTTCAAGGTGAGGTATCATCAATATGCTGATTATATCCAGCTTTACAATGCCACTCTGGGCTGGAAGAAAGGCTGCATAGATCTGAATGGGAATGAAACAAACTAAAACTGAACCCAAGCAAGATGGCATTGTTGTTTGGGCATCGAGATGCTCTGCCATGGCTCTACTCAATCAGCATTAGCTGTGAGTATAGGAGAACCCCAAGCTGCAGACCTACTCCCTCATAGGTCATGTTTTCTTGCTTGGGTTAGTTTTTCAGTTACAGGACTCTGAACAGATCTGGGGTCTACAAGTCCAATATATGCATACATATACATGGAGACACTTGTTAGCCTCTTTTTATACAAGATGGCCATGCTGAAAAGCAAACTCTTTTAGATTCTATCTAGTTAATAGGCAAGTTGTTAATTAGCTCTGCATCTCAAATAGACCTTTATTGCATCAATATTCCAATGACAAAATTAGGCCTTTACTTGCACATTTTTCTATGATTCCCCACCGTCACTATTCCAGAAGCTATGAGATTTACTAATAGCTAAAATAGACATTGCTGAGGCAGGATCATTTCTAATTATGCAGGTGGCTGCCCCATGGGTGTACAGCATTGCTGCAGACAAGCAAGTTGTAGGGGAAAGGTTTAGCAGATTGCTCCATCTTTGTAATTTCTTCCCACTCCCTTTCTCCCACTTTACAGCTGCTTGAATAGACTTCTTGCTGAATATATAATTTGGTTTACATGCTTTGTATACTATAAGGCTCTAATCCTATATAAACTTTTCTGGGAGTCAATTCCATTGAGAAGGCATGTATAAGTATGTTATACTAATATATTAATTCCTTTCTTCTCTGTCCCTCTTAGTGTAAAATACAAGCACCGCTTCTGTCTCCCCTCACCCTCTGAGCTAAATCAAAGGTCAGAAATCAAGTGTGTCCTTCATCCTTTGGGTAGCCTGTTAGTAAGAGAAACTTTAGTTCTTCTCCATGAATTATTTATTTTATTCTCATTTTTAACCCTTACATTGCAGTGATGTATTTAGGTCAGATGTAGGCACTTGACAGCAGAAACGAAGAACCTACATTTACTGCTCATGTATACTGTATATTGTATATTGTATATACATACAAAAAGGACACAGACAATATTTTAAAATAAAGTGCATATCTGCATTTATTTAAATGCAAAGAAATCTCTGGTGAATGTGGAAGTGAGGCAGAATAAATCTGAAAGGAAAGGTTGAATGGACTGGAAAGATTGAACCATCCATCTGGAACTCAGCCCTTCACTTACACACTGGTTTCCTTTGCAAGCTTCTATTCTTCAATCTTGTGTCCTCATCCAAGTGGGATGCTGGGAAAGTTCATTTAGTCCAATTTTAGACAGTCTGACCCCATTCAGAATTTCTGCTTTATATTGGGACCATAACTGAGTTATCTTTTAGATTTTAAACTTCTCCAAATCTTGTGATGCAGTTCCCACTTCAAACACAGCCTATAAAACTACACATAGAACATTTTCTATTAATAGAAATGTTAATATCTCTATCTATCTATCTATCTTGGAAAAATGTGCATATAAAATGTGTGATGGAATGTGAGGGTGACCTTGGAAGACAGGGGAAAGAGATGCTGCCTAGGGAATGATCAGATAAAAGAGAAAAGAGTCCGCAACAGAGCAACGGCCACAGAAAGAAATCTTGGAAGGACCTGCCCTAACTACTCAGGCGGTAAATAGGGAGGGCGGGAGATTTGTACTTTCCAACTTGCTAGATTCTGTTAATGTTGCCTTACAATAAAGTAGAATTAGCTCATCTGGTCGTGTTTCCTGTCTAGTTTACCCTGGAGGGCTGACATCAATCTTCAATTCTGGGAGTTGAAGTCCAGACATCTGCCAAGATTGAGAAACACTGCTCTAGAGGATGAAGCATTGCCCTTAACTTATGAATAGTGAGCAGGCAGCTGTTTTAACCCACAGCAAAGTGAGTCATATGAACAATGAACCTTTGGCCTCAGGCACCTTTGGCTTAAGAAGCTGCTGAATAGAAGAAAAAAAAAAGAAGAAGAAGAAGAAGCAGTCAACTATGGTAGGGCTGCCAGAAACATATTAAATGATTACTGTACTTTAAATACATAGTGTATTGTATATGCCCAACACCCTTGCTCATCCTCAGCCATTTTATATTCTTGAAAATTCAGAACTTCTTTTGTCTTATTATTTTGTCAGTGGAAAGATCTAGTGATCAATAAAGGGAAGTTTTAAAAATCCACCTTATCTAGATTGGATCCTTATCTAGATCCTACCCCTGCAGCTCCCTAGAATAAAGATTGCTTTGGAATTTTGGATAGATAATACAGTAGAAATTGAAAATACCGGTTCTGTAGTCTTTCTAAAAAGCTCCATAAAGAAATGAGATGTACTCAGTTTTCTACTACTGCTCAAAATTTACTGGTCACACCAGAGGTGTGATAGAATTTATTGCTAAAATATTTGAGAACACAAGACAAAGTATTTGTATAAACACATTGTATACTGCTAGGGATTATTATATGGAAAGAGTGTTGCAAAATGTTATTAGAGTATGTTTATAGGGGAATACAGAAGTTGCAGATAGTAGCAGCATACACATGTTATTACTAAAATAAACAATAATAATTGTTTTCTTGGTTCACAAGAGAGAAAAAACTCAACCATCATATGCTGGTTACATTTCTTAGGGGCAGCCAAAATGGCAGAAAAGGGTGGGTTTTGAGTTCTTCAGAACAATTAATCAAGCAACATATTACAAAAAGCACTGGATAGGGAAAAAGCCAGAAAGTAATTTGTGTTTCCAGAACTGGTGAGGTCAGTCATTATTCTTTACCCCACAGTGCAAAATGTAACATTGCAGTAGAGATACCTACCATAACTAATGATGCCTTTAACCCGCAATCTCCTTAGGACTGATTTATTTCTGCAGACCTCCTAGCTGAAACACCTGACTCTTTTTTCTCCTTTTTTCTTTGCCACACTCTGCTTTTTGTAACCTTTTGTTTGAAATGCTCTGAACAGCTTCAAAGTCTGCATATTCCTTTGTTACATTTCTAGACAGTTTGGTCTGTTTTTGAGAATCAGTTGTTGAGTTCTTCCTCTGAGGAAGAGACAGAAGCACAGAAGGCTCAGGGTGTGCAGCGTGGCCTTGGTGACCAGCAGTAGGCCTCTCTGCTCTTGCTGCCTATGCCCCTGCTGGCTACCTCCTAATCAGCCACGGTCCCCACTGGCATGTGTGTTGCTGCAGCTGGGGAAAAAGGCTACTCTGGTTTCCTCCTAGGCAACATCCAGATGGGAATCAAGCTGGGATGAAACCAGTCATTGCCTGAGTTAGATAAAACCCCTGGCTGTTTCAGTTATAATAAAGGTATTACCTTGCTATAGATATTGATCATTAATTAATTATAGGTCTTAACTGGGTCTGAACATGTCTTCTATATGTATAGATTGACATATGCTTATCAAATACTAACGACCCTTCTAATCTAGTACTGTCAAAATTTGTGTGGGTTTTTGTATGATTTAAGACCTGAAAGACCAAGTTAGCAACAAATCTATCCAAGTATCTAATGCTAGGAGTCAAAAACAACTTGATGGCACATAATCAATTTTAAAAAAATCAATCAATTTTGTATGATTTAAAAATAGTTTGGGTTTGTTTTATTCCTAATCAAGAAGAAGAATCTCCCCCAGAAATGATTACCAGGTGTACTATGCTGTTCAACTACATAGAAATCTAAACTTGCATTTACTAAGCTTTTCCTGCTTAAATTAATACAATAACTTGTTTTCTGCCTTTCTGGCTAAGACATGATCTTCCCCTTAAGTGTATTTTCCCTGTCCTCCTGCTGGTCCCACAATACCAAGGTGTGTACTCTTGCTTATGTTATAACACCAAGGATATTGCATTAGAATGTCGGTCATATTATGCACCTCATGAGCATTTTACCACTTCTACTGGGTTGCAGTTTGGGTTGTTTTTCTTTTTCTCCTTTCTTGTTTAATCAAAAAAGGAGAAACCAAAATCATGCCTGATGATTATTGAAGCTAAAATATTTATTCATAGAGTGTCTCTGTATTGGTTCCAGGCAAGAGAGAGCTCCCTAAGCCCCTTTCTTCATTTAGATCCAAATGAAAACATTTCACAGGTTAATCACAGGCTGTGACAAGTAGTAAAACATTTCATAGTGGGGCTTCTTTTCTACATTAGATGATTTCTAATCATAAATCATACAGCAAATTAAACTTGCTTATAACAAATCCCACTAGATCTGTTGCATTATAGAAGGCCAGTTCATCCAATGAATGCATGGAACATCTGTCTGAGGGCATTACCAAATGTGTCTTCAGAGGTTTTGTGCATCAGAACAGGAAGAAACTAGGAACTGACCCATGGAAAGTGCCTAGCAATGCCACTGATTGCTGAGCAGGGGGCTCAGTTCATATCCCAAGAGGATTTGAAGCCACATACAGTAATGTCCTGAGGCCTGATTTATACATGATGTAGTCTGTGGTAAAGCCTGTATCTATCTATGAGCTTAGCTGTACTCCATACTTTCTTGGCAAGTTTTTTTTTTAAAGTGGTTTGCCATTGCCTCCTTCCTAGGGCTGAGAGAGAGTGACTGGCCAAGATCACCCAGATGGCTTCGTGCTTAAGGCAGGACTAGAAGTCACAGTCTCCTGCCTGATGCTATAACCTCTACACCAAACTGGTTCTCATGTATGACATATGCTAGTCTTTTCATACACCAATCATCAATGACTCTGGAATGATATGTATAATTCTAGCATGAATTTCCAGGAATTCCAAATCCCCTGTCCTTTTGCTTTGGTCCTGAAATGTACTGAGTGCCATATCTAATACAGTGGTACTGTATGTATGAGCCAGATTACTATGGATTCTTCACTAAATTGTGGTTAAGCAAATAATAGTTAATCAAATAGTGGAACCACTTACTTTATATCCAAATTTTGCTTTTCAGTTCTAGTATCAATAAAAATATAATTGGAGACAGTTCTTAATGCTGCCACACATTCAGAGACCATATTTTTAATGTGCCAGAAGGTTGGAACATAATCCCCAGTCAACCTCGTGCCACTGTCCATCTGGGGACATTGATGGGAATTCAAAAAGAAGTATAGTGTAGTGGTTAAGGCACTGGATTTGGGAGATGGCAGTTCAAATTCCTACTCAACCATTAAGCTCACTGAGTGATTCATTGGGTCTATCTCCCTCAGCCCATTCTACCTGACTGGGTTGTTGTCATGGGAACAAAATTAACAGAGACTCCCACTAGGATGCCCTGAATTCTCAGAGAAAAGGCAGGATATAAATCCAATGAATAAATGATAAATACATTTATAAACAGTTTTCTTGGTTCAGAGAACATGTTATGATGTAATTTCTTCTGACTTACTATGTTTTAAATTCATAATTTATTGATTGGTGTACCAAAGCAGCCATTTATGGTTTACTCACAAACCAAAGTCAATTCACTCAATCCCAGCATTGTGGGTTGCTTCATGGATATATACAGTAGGCACGATTGCACCATTGAGAAATGTGCCATTTAAAAAACAAGTTATACTGCAATAGTTAAGTTTTAGAATTGATTTCATTAATAAACAATTTGATGTTTTCTATTAATATACATTTCCAAACATCCACCATTCTTGATGCATGCACTTTGTAGCTCATACATAATGATTTCAGTTTTTAGAATATGTATTCTAGAAATCAAAAACTACTATACTTATGCTATATCATTCACAAATAAATTGATGGGGTTAGAAACCTAGAAATATTGGGTATACCAGATAAACACATGTTTTCTTTACGTGCATTAAGTAGCAGCAGCTGAAGAAGTCAAAAATAAACAAGAAGTTTGCACAGATGAATGATACCCTTATACCCAATATTTCCTTGACTGAGAAAAGGACACCAATGAGGGTTTTAGCGTTCAGCAACTATATTCAAGACATTTTTAAAAACATATTAACCAGCCATCTCCAGCAAAGCCAAAGCAGTTTGGATATGCCTAAAGCATCTAGTCATTAGCAAAAGATGATCCATACAGATTCTGTGGAATCCACAGAGAAATGGAGGCTTTCTGGACATCCTTTCCTCACAGCAACTATTTCATCAAGCTGCAGCAGCAGAGATGAGTTGGGATGTATGCAGGACCATTCCACTGGCTGTGTAGCAAGAAGAGCTTCATTGTGGGAACAATGAAGGAGAACAAAGGGATAGGGCTGCCATTTCATGAACTAATTTTTCATTAAATTAGTGGCTCACTTGCACGCTTTTTAACTGAACTGCTTTTTCACCCGTCTAAGTAAAGAGTCTATAAATAAGAGGATAAGATAAATAAATAAAAAAAATTGTCTGTTAGTGACTTTAAGTCACTGGCCCTGTTTCGTCAAGGTGGCACTCTTTTGACTCCTGTAATTTCAATTCGGCATGGGTAGGAGTTAGAGAAGTTGAAACCCAACCCATCAGGAGATATGAGGTCTGGGAAGATGGCTCTATGCCATCGTAGGGAAGGCTGGAAAAACTCCAGCTTGAAATTTTGGAGAACTGCTGTCCAACAGCACTGATGATGCTGAACTTGATGGACCAAAGATCTGGCTCAATACAAAGTAGCTTATTTGTTTGTTTGTTTCATACATTTTAAGGCTGCCCAACTCAAACAGTGTGGCCCTGGGTGGCCTATAACAGAAGTAAACCTTAACAAAAATCCCATACATTAAAAAAGAGCCACCCAGTATATGAAATATTAAATGGTGACCAAACAGGACAAAAGAGTACTCCACTCAACTCAGCCCAAACACCTGAGGAAAAAGCCAAGTCTTAATGGTTTTTTTTGAAGGGAAGCAGAGTTGGGGGCTGTCATATATGGGGGCAGATCCAGTGACCTACATCTCTCATTGTTGCTAAAGAAAAGTGGGGGAAATGGGCTGTGCTTTACTTGCAGGCTTCCCAGATGCATCTGTTGGTCACCAGACAGCAGAATACTGGATCTTTTAAAAATAAATATACTGTATATATTTTAATTTTTATTGATTACAGTTTATATGGTTTTGGTGTATTGTTTATTAGGTGTTTTCACTGTAAACTGTTTTGAGATGCTCCAATATGGGAAGCAGTGCACTGTATAAAAAAATATCCATGAGAATTTTTCTTACCTATTTAACTTACTAATGCACATTTTCTTTCATCAAGTGAAATAAAAATAGGTAGGAAAAAAATGCAGGACAATGTCTTTGCTTAGCACTATTTATTACTTGCCCTTCTTCAAGCTTACAACTTTTTCTGTCAATATTTTTTATTTCATTAGACTGACAAGAGTAATAACTAATGGTATCTATAAAGTACAATAGTATAATAATTTAGGTGTTAATGTCTTTCATTATGTGATGGGATTATGGATATGTCATATAATATCTGTTATATGAATGTCTGCTATAGGTAATGCAGTTTGGTAAATCTTGGAGATAGGGAGACAATGAACATGCTCAGAAAGTATTAAAGTGGCACTTATACCAGTTAAGGAACTATCAAACTTGCCAGGGGGTGGGGTGGAGGCAGGCAGGGGGCAAAGTACCAGTCTTGCTTTTGGGCAAATAGTAATGCAATCCCTGTATTTTTGTAAATGCAATAATCTATGTGATTACAACTTGGAAGGATTTAAACACTTTTTTCTGTTATCAGATCTCAACATTTCAGGGGAAAAATGGCTGCAGTTTTTGGAGATGACCAGCATTACTTTAGAGCGAATCAGGGCCACTCCATACTTTGCCACTACAGTATGCAAATGCAGCTGCACATACGAACTTGACCAAATCGGAAGCATCGTGTAAACTGCTTGGCTGATTAGTGATCTGTATTTGATACCTTGTTAAACAGACTCTCTCTAGAAATAATACGGATTGTCACATCAAATAAAATATAAAGAAATCCACATGTGCACAAAAGCATCATTATCTTCACAATACAATTCTAACTTCAACCTAATTGGGCCTTTTTAATGTCCATAGACCAAATGTTTCTTAGGATTGAATTAGAGCAGTGCAGATATCCCTCCAAGATTTGATAGGAAAGCAAAGACAAGAGAGATGACACAGCACTCTGCAAGTTCAGAATCCTGTGTGTGGAATTAGGAGCAAAGTTCCTGATCCTTTGGTGTTATCTAAGCAGTTCTTACTCTTATTACACCATTCTCCTTCCAAGACCATTGCAGCAGCCTCACCACTGACGTCCCCTTCTGTCAAGGAAGGCTTGTGAGACCATGCAGAGACTCTACAGCATCTCTGCTCCCATATGCGATCATAAGAATTCATTGCTAGGAGCTGGAAGGTAGGTTTCTGGCTTTTAACAAGCAATCTTCATAATGTGCTAATTAAACAATAAGTATAATGAAAAACAGTTAATTGCTTTGCTTCATTTTTATGATCTAATGGGAGTTTTTGATTATAAAAGCACTGTTGTGATATGGAGCCTGTAATGACAAGGGAGAAATGAGCCTGATTTACTGGTGCAGAGCTGCAGTCTCTTTATTACCTTCCAGATATAACAGACCATCTTCTTGCTTCACCACATGTTTATATCACTAGGACCACCATCTATGCCATTCCCATCACCAGGTTTTTAACAAGTGCAGCACAAAAATAAGAAAAGGTTATGTCTGTGAGCAGAAATATATGAAACACATAATAAGATGGCAAAGTACTTATGCATCAGGTTTGCACTTTGCTAAGGCTCATGAATCTGAATATCTTTGGACTGTTACTTCTTATAATACTTAGGCACTTCTATACTGTAATTCATTTACTGTAGTGATTAAATTCTAAATTTAATGGAAAGATCTTTCTTACCACTCTATGCATATAGTGTGTCACACATAACTGGTTTTGTGAAGGCCATAATACCAAACAGCAGTGATGACACTTGTGGGTTGGTGCATGTAAGTTATTTTGATGATATCAATAGAAACTTGCATATTCATTAACAAATATAGCTAAACTTATATTAGGGCTGCAGCACAAAGGGTAGATTTATTGGGGCAGAAGGCCATTGTTAATATTAAGCACTCAGAGGAAAGTTATTATTCTTTGCAGTTCCTACAGTCTCTTTTCTCAGAGACTTCAAGAGGGACTGAGGCCACCCTGATCTCCTAAAGGTTCAAGACCTGTGACTTAGGAAGTATAATTTCTCAGCTACAGACATTTGCAACCAGATTTTACTGTATCACACATCCTTCTAGCAACTCCCTACTGGTTTGCAACAAATTTTAACAAGATACGTTTATGGATGCTATTACTTTTCTGGCAATAATAATAGTTAATCAGTTCAGACATTTTAGAGCATAACCAAGAATGAAGTTGGAGATTGAGGAATGTTAAAATTAATCAAAGCTCCTGATGCATAATTGCCTGTGATGATTCCTTGAGATTATGGGCAGAGCAATCCATGATAGATGGACAGTCCATGGCAGAACTGTCCACTATGAAAGGCTTGCTGGGCTCACACAAATGCAACAAGGATGCTTGCACTGGAGTTAAAATTTGCTGCAAACCAGTAGGGAATTGCTAGAAGGATGTGTGATACAGTAAAATCTGGTTGCAAATGTCTGTAGCTGAGAAATAAGAAGCTTCAAATAGAGCAAATAAAGGACAGAGATGATTAGACATTCCAAGGAGCAAAATGGTAGAAAACAACACTCAGGAATTAGGAAAGGTATAAAAAGCTGGGAGCTTTGGAGCTGGGAACAGTATGAGATGTGTCCAGCCAAGGAGAGAAAGTAATGGATCAAAAAGATAAAATAATAAAACAAATTAATGAAAGGAAAAGGTTAGCCAAGAGAGGTGCACCATAAGAGATAAAGTATATCTCTTATTAAAGCAAAGCTCTAAAGAAGAGAAAGACTACTTGTGAGTAAGCAAAAGGTAGAAGATAAAAGACATGAACCTTTTATTTTTGCATCACTTGGCTCAGGTGGGCTTTCACCCCTGTAGCTAATAAGAAAAGAGAAAGCTAGGGGTACAAAGGCATCAGGACTGTTGGTTGACAAAAAGAGGTTTTCACTAGTGAGGAACATGCCCCATGAAGCAAGCCAAGAAGAGAAGTAGATTGGATCAGCCAGACCAGAATGGAGGAGATCCAACCCAGAAGGAAGGGCAAGAGAGTCAAGTAGAGGAGAGAAAAAACTGCTATATGTCTCTCAGCTGTTGCTTTGGGCATTATGCAAGAGAATAAGGAAAACTGGTTTGTTTAAATATGTACTGTGCCTTTGAAATGTACCTTTAAGGAAACTGCCAGTCAGTTGGGAATGAGGAAGAGGAAAAAAGGCCACTTTCTCAGTAAGCCTCTCTCTGTAGAACACAAGAAGATTCATCCCATTAGTTCCATAGCTTAGTGTTCACAGTTATTCTTGTCCTCATGTGATTCTACTTGTATTTCTGTATGCTTGTTGTAAAGCCTTTCTTGTTCATTCATAAGTAGAGGCTTTGGCAAAGCAGAAGAGGAGTAAATTTGCCTCTTAAGAGTCCACCACCACCATTTGAAGACTAGTAAGCAGGATTGCTTTAAGAGAACTTCAAAGGAGCTGGAGAGATCTTGCTTGAGTGAGAACTGAACTGGCAGATTGCATCTCCTTTTTGCACTGGCTTTCCCTTCTTTCAGGCAGACAAAATTCTGCTTTATGAATTTTGGACATGTATAAGGAAAAGTAGGGTATTTAAAGCTTCCCCTATTCAACTGTTGGCATATTTCTCTAACAACCCCCTTTTGCTCATCTCGCCAATGGAGCACCGCCAATATGTAATGGCCATGGCATGGAAAACCATCCAAGTTCCCACTCTTGACCCCTAGAACCATACAATCATGCTGAATTGTATAAAATTAAATCCCCATATTTTAGAAAATGGCCTTTATAATTCATATCAAAGCAAATGTAGAAGGCTTCAGAATTCCTAATGAATTCTTAATTTATTGAACATCTAGAATCTGAGTCCTATAATATGGGATGGATTTTCATATTTCCTATGGATTTCCCATGGATAGATAGCCATGGAGAACACATTCTCAAAAAGTTCAGGCAAAACCCCAACAATCCTTTCTTTCTCTCTCCCATTTACTCAACAACACATACAACATTATATTAAAAATTCACACTCCATGTAGACCTCCTTCCTCATTATTTGACTGCTTCCTTATTTCCTCCCATTGCTCTCTGCATCCCACTCCATGCTGTCCTCACTTTTTAATTTTTCTCCTTCCACTGAGACATCAGTTGGAGACCAGCACCAGTCTGTTCCCTATTTCCTCCCACTGTGCTTGGTCACCCCATGTTTCCTTACTGAGATCTTCAGGTGTCTCCCTCTTAATGAACAGAAATGAGCCCAACCTGTCATTCCCACCCCCATAGCTAGGAGTATTTCAAAGTGAAGCATTGACCTCTGTTGAATGTGTACTTCCTAGGGCATTGGATCCAGTTGGGCTTGATGGGCATTCTGGCAGAATGAAAATGGCAGAAGGCTAGAAGTCAGTGTTTTACATAGTAAGCCTCCCTCTGCTTTCCAGCCAATGCAGTAAACCAGAATATTAGGTATACATGAGATAGCCAAGGAAGAACAATGTCACTCTTAAAACAATGTGTATGTGCATATGTTTGTATATATTTTTAGAGGTATAAGTTTTCTCTTAATTCTGTGAAAGCAAGTTTCAGCATGACTGGCTGCAAACACTACAAGTTTCTATGGAAGCTATCAAATTTGGACCTTAAAGGCAATGTTATGGTTTGTTAAGCTTTGTTTATCACCATAATAAAGACTTTTTGAAATGGCTACTGTTGTATATAACTGTTTTACTGGTGGACTTTTATAGCTGCTTCGTGATCTCCTTGCTTGAAGTTTGCTTATATGGAGTTTTTTAAACTGCTAAGGGTTTGCTACTTAACTCTGAAGTTGATCATACACTTCAGTCTTGGTCTCCCATGGCAAGTCCAGAATAAAATTAAAATATAGATTTGTCTTATATTTTTTGTGCAATAAGGTCTTATGAAGAATTTTTCACAGTATGCCAGATGGGAATTATAATTCGAATAGCCACTAAGTGGGGCTTTAGGATTTGTTTTACTCTTTGAAAGTAAGGATGTCACTTGATTCAATTTCTGAATTGATCGGTCTTCTGTCACTGGAAGTTGATAATGGCTCAGATCAGAATCCTCCTTGAACCAGATTTGAACACTTGTGTTCACTGAATTTTACTGAGTTTTATATTTTATTTTGATTGTTAGTTATCTCGAGCCCTATGGGTAGAAAGTCAGGGTAAAAACTGAAGGCATTAAACTACAAATGAGGAAACCAATATGAGTAAATAAATGTCCTCTATTTTCTCCAAGCTCTTTTATCATTTTTAGTTTTTTGTTATGGAGCCTCAAATCTAGCATGCATCTATATCTATCTATCTATCTATCTATCTATCTATCTATCTATCTATCTATCTATCTATCTATCTATCTATCTATCTATCTTGTCACCGCCCATCTCCTCCAACCGGAGGGACTCTGGGTGGTTTACAATACAAAAGCATTCTCTCTGGAACTTGGCCACGCATTACCCCTACCTAAAAGATGATGTGATAAGGTAAAGTATGGTTGACATCTAAAATCATAGTTTTTATAGCAGAAATGCAGTTTATGGCAGTCCAAATGAACTGGAAGGTAATGAGGCTTGGCATTGACTAAAATTGTTGTAATTCATGAAATGTGGCCATGATTATAAGGTTGCCCTTATTTTTTATTATAATTTGTTTTAAATGAATGCACTGGGGATATTACACCAAACTGGCTTCCACATAATCACTTATCTGGACTGCTGCAGAATCAGGTGTGTGTGTGTGTTTGTGTGTGTGTGTAAGTGTAAGCAGTGGTAAGCAACATTTTGATGACTGTTAGCCACATTTAATTGTTTAGAAGATGCAAGAGCAACAGTGGCTGGGGCAATGATATGAAGTGGATAGGATCATTTCACACATATGAATGGAGCCAGAATTTGCTGATTTTGTTTTAGTTTTTCTGGATCATACCATTGATTTTTGGCAACTGTAGTCAGTTAGTTTTCTAGAGGCCCCACAAAGGGGCTTGGGGGACCCATACCTATGAAAGAATGTACAAACATCTGGAAGCCTGGTATGGAAGATAAACTGGTAGAATAGAAAGGAGTTTGCTGCTGTGTGCCTCTCAGTTTTTATCATAAGCTTGTCCAAAGGCATGTAAGTGGAATAGTAACCAACAATATGAAAATAAAAGTGAAGAAATTATTAAGTGAAGAATCCTGCAAGAACTATTTGGGAGATTTGTATGGAAATGACCATGATATGTTGCAGAGAAAAGTTGAAATGAATGCTATTAGAGTCCAAAAACAAATGATAGAAATTATAAATTATGTGAGAATATTGGAATATGGTGAGGCTGCAGGTATAGATGGCATAACTGGAAACATGCTAAAATATGGATGCAGTTTGCTTATGGAGTGGCTGTGCAATTTCTTTAATGTGTGTGAGAAGACTGCATCATTATCAGAAAATTGGAGTAATCCCATTATTGTTGTTTTATACAAGAGAAAGGTATCAAGAACAAATGAAAAACCACAGGGTGCTTAGTTTAAGTGTGCTTAGAAAAATGTTTGGTAGAATTGTAACTGAAATGGTACAAAAGGTGACAATGAGCAAATTTTAGGAGTGCAGTGCAACTTTATGACAGGTAGGGGGTGTGCAGACCAGATTTTTGTTCTTCATTCGGTCATTAAGAAATATATGAATATGGAAAAAAGATTATTTTATGTCTGTTGATATAGAGCAGTGTTTCTCAGCCTTGACAACTTTAGGTCAAGGTTGACCTAAAGGTTCATTGTTTGGGTACATTGCTTGGGGCTGTGAATATAAACATATTTTTGTATGCAGATGATGCTGTATTGTTAGCAGAGAATCTGAACGATTTGCAATCTTCATCAGATAAATTATATGATGCAATGAGGTGTATGGGTCTGAAAATTAAGGTAAAAAAGACTAAAGTGTTGGTGTTTGCCAGAGAAAATGACTAAGAATAAGAGTGCACTTCTGCTACTTTATTATACAGAAGTGAGTGCTGGGTATGTCAGGGGAAACATACACCTGAATTGAATGCAGTGGGAATTGGTTAATGAAGATGCATACGTTGTAAAACAAGAATGAATGAATGTTGATGACACCCTCAAAAAGAGATAGGTGATAATTTTAAAGAAGTGAACACAGGGTAGTCTATAGGCATTATGGAAGCAAGAATAGATAGAAAGGTATAAAGAGATAAAGTGAATAGTGTCGTGTAAACCATATTTAACTTATTTTCTTTTTTTCTTATATCATGTCTGTCTTTTGCTTACTCTTTCTTACTCCTTTCACAGGCTTTGCTTCATGTTGCTTATCCCAAAAAGGAATAGCACAATGGGTATGTATGCATCCATTTAATGTAAAATTGAAAGAAAGTGACCAGAAAATACCATGGTGATAAGATCCTGGAATATTTCTGGGAGAGGATATCATCCTTGCCTACCTCCCATCCTTAGATCTTGGAAAAAAGGAAACTTACTGTATAGAGTTGTAACACTTCAGTGTGGTTTGAAATAAACTCATGCATTGCAGAATGTGCCTGTTGAGGCAGGAGTCTATCATTTTGCCATCTTCAGATTACTCCATTCCTCTCTCACTCTTCTCCTTCCAATCAAGACTCACCTCACTTTTGGGTGTGGCACCAGCTGAGACTCTGGGGCAGGGTGGAGGTGTGGGCATTATCATCCAGGAATTGCCTATGGCCTTCAGGGACACTGCACCACAGGCCACTGGATATGACACCCTTTTCATTAAGCTGGGTTCTAGGGATCCATTGGGATTATTGCTGTTCTACCAGCCTCCCTGCTGCATAGCAACCTCCCTGCCTGAGCTCCTTGACTCCATCTCTGGGTTGGCAGGGGAGTTCCCCAAACTTATGGTCTTGGGGGACTTCAGTCTGCCTTCTCTGGGGGTGGGGTCTGTGGTGGCTCAGGAGTTCATGGTCACCATGACAGCTTTGGGCCTACCCAGGTCATCCAGAGCCTGACACAGGATAGTGGTAGAACACCGGATCTGGTGTTCCTGTCAGAAGAGTGGTTATGTGATCTGAAATTGGGGTTTTTTGGTGTCCCTGTTGTCATGGTCAGATCACACCCTGATTACCATGGGATTCTTTGGCACCACTATCCACTGCAAGGAGGCTGGACCCATTAGACTGGTCTGCCCCCAGTGACTGATGGACCTGGATGGGTTTCAGAGAAAGCTGGGAGTTGTCCCTGCTGGTCTGCTGCATGGTCCATCTAAAGCCTTGGCCACCACTTAGAATAAGAGGGTGGCTGAGGCTTTAGATCAAATCACACCTATGCAACCTCTCCCCTATCACGGATCCTGTCATTCCTCATGGTTCATGGGGGAGCTAAGGGAGATGAAATGGGAAAAGAGACGTCTAGAGTGTTGTTGGCATTCTGCAGGGAACTAACTCAACTGGACATGGGTTAGAACCACTATTAAGGCCTGTCTTTTGGCAGTAAGGGCAGTGAAGTGCCAGTATCTCACCCTTATTGTGTCTGTGAATAGCTGTCCTGCAGCCCTGTTTTGGGTGATATGTGCCCCCTTAGGTAGAGGGGGCTTTGAGAACAATTTCTTCAGCATCTGTCAGACAAAGTTGATCGAATTCACTTGCAGTTGGATGCTGGTCTTGTTGCAGGTCCATGAGAGATGCCTGGGTATAGTGGCAACATGACAGACCATTGTATTTCAAGTAGTTTAAGTGACATATTTTGATTTCTCCTTCATATTAAGAAAATTATAGAAGTTTAGAGTTCCTTTTAAGCTATGTCTAACCTGTTGTTTTTCACTCTTACTTGAAAAGCGGGGGGGAGAAGAGAAAACCCCAAGACTGTTTACATTAGCACTAGCTTATCTGTATAGCTTCCCAGGCTCTCAGATTTTATCATAAACAGGTGCCCAGACTGTGGAAACTGTCCAGTCAAGGTCAAATCCTGCAGTCTCAGCATCATGAAAATGGGGTCACGAGGTTTTAGTGTCTTTTTAGCATAAAAAGAACCTCAAGATTGCCTCTTGAGTTTGGAGCTTGGCTACAGACCCTGGTACTGGGTGCTGTGTGCAAAGTTGGCTTGGGAAGCTTCTGCACAGACCTGAGCACTGAGTATTTTGGAAATTGAGCTCCCCTGGGGTATATTTGCTAGAAGCTTCTGCATAGACTTAAGGCTGAGTACTCTGGAAACTGAGCCGCTTTGGGGTATATTTGCGGTTGTTATTGAGGGGCTCCTAAGAGTATCATCTTGTTTGGTGTGTTATGCTTTTTTTATGTTATGCTTTTTATATTTCTGTTTATTTGCCTAAATTGTGTTTTTTTAAAAATATGTTTGCTTAAGTTAATAATAAAGCCTAAGAGTTGAGACGAGTTTCCTCGCTCTCAGACTTCTGGAAGAAATTGAAGACCTGGTTCTGCCGCCTTGCTTGGGATGGGGAGGGTAACAGCTCCACCTGGGGGTGGTTGGTGCCATAGCACCCCTATGGATCAGGATTCCATCTCCCCTTGGATTTAATATTTATTATCTTATGTATGTTTTTAAAATGGTGACTGAGACTTAGATGTTTTTATTATCTTTTTTATTGTAAACCGCCCAGAGTCCCCCATTGGGGGAGAGGGGCGGCAATATAAATCTAATAAATAAATAAATAAAAAAAGATCTCTTCACTCGCTGATGTGCTTATTGTCTCTGGATCTATAAGAACCAATTGTCAGGGCACCTGATCACTGCCTGGACACTTGGCGAAACATGGGGGAGGAGTCTTGCCCAGTTATCTGGGAACGGTTTGAACCTTTTGGGCCTTCTTTTAGGGGAACTATGCATGCAATAGATTGAAAATCCAGTCTCTAGAATCATTGACTTAATGGAGAGGTAAATCAGGGTTGAGAGCCAATTCGGTCTAGTGGTTAAGGCATCAGGCTAGAAACTGGGAGTCCGTGAGTTCTAGTCCCACCTTAGGCACAAAGCCAGCTGGGTGACCTTGGACCAGTCACTCTCTCAGTCCTAGGAAGAAGGCAATGGCACACCACTTGACAAAAACCTTGTGAAGAAAACTGCAGGGACTTGTCCAGGCAGTCTCCAAGAATTGGACATGACTGAATGAATAAAAAAAAAAAAAAATCAGGGCTGGGCAACCTGTATGCTAAAGGTGACCCCAACTCCTTTTTTTTGTTTTTGCAGTGCTCAGAGCCCTCCATATTTGGGTCTCTGAAATTCAGCAACCCTAACCAGATTGTAATGCCTTAGTTTCTTACCGTTTTGATACAGAATAACAAAAATGGGTATCTATGAATGCATAATACATGGAAAACAGTTTTTTAAAACCTCAAACCTCTCTGAAAAAATTAGCTCCACCCACTAGCATTGCATTCTGACCCTATCTCCCACTCCCTAAAGGCTCTGGTTACAAAAAGTGCCCACCTTTTGGACAGCCATTGCAATTCTGGAATAGACAATGCTGAAATGAATGAACAAGTGATGTAACTTAACATTAGGCAGCTGCTAAGGTAGGCTACAGAGGAGGAGAAGGCAGAAGAACAACAATCCAGAAGAAGGGAGAAAAACGTGGGCAGCTTGTTGTTATATCTTTCCCACTACAGCAGCTCTGGAGTTTTGTCTAGTTAATGGAAAGCTCCTGTCAGGGCCTTTGATGCCAGGCCTGGAAAGAACGACTGAAAAAACACAAGGAATGGCTGATTAATCTAATACTAACACTTTTCACCACTGAAGTGTTTATCTAATTTTAATTGAAGCTCTGTGTGGAAAGTACAAGTTAATTCTTGGTAGATGATTATAATAGCTGCAAGATTGGCGCTGGGTCAAGGAACTGATGGGAGAGGTGGGAGAACAACTTCAGCCATAAACGTCATAACTATGTACTTAACAAACAAAATGTTCTTACTTTGCTTTTGAACACAGGCTGCCACTGCAGTTGGCTAATTCTGCAACTATGATATACAAGTACAAAAAGAATAAAACAAAAGAAAACCCAGCCAGGCTCACATGAGGGAAAAAGAAAATTCAGATTAAAGTAATGCCTCTGTTAAGACAATTGAAAATAAACAACATTGTTGCAAGTTTTGTTCTAGATCCTAATCAGATCTGGTTAGCTCAGCTTCAGGGAGTTGACTAGACTTGTCCAAACATTATAGCTAAATTAATAACCTGTACATCAACATAAAGAAATGGCATTCAAATATCTTTACATGAACTGACACAGAAAATACCAGGCTGTTCACATACACCAAGCTACCTACCAAATCTTTCTTAGTTTGAATAGGAACAACTTCAGCCAGAACTAATGAAGGGCCCAAGTCAGTAAAAGTAAAAAAAAAAATAAACAGCCCTTTATGACTTCTGAGCCACTGTTTGCTGCTAGTTTAATTTAGCAAGCTGTTATCAGGGCTGAAGAAAAAGAGATAATAGATTATTAAAAAAAACTGCTTTGTTGAAAGCTTGATTGATGTGTATATGTAGTCAGGCTGAGCATAGGAACTCTACCACTTAGGCTGTTGCGGAGATACCAAAATATCAAGCAAGGGATATTATGAATTTTACAACCACTGGAAAGTGTGTATCATAGAATGGCAGCAATTCTACCTACTCTCAAGAAAATTCAGAGCTGTGACCTGAAACTTCAAGAAATGGATAGACTAGCCAGAACCTTGGGAATTAACAGCTGCAGTCCAGGAATCATCTAAGCATAAAGAATTTGTTACATTGAGAAGTGAGATAAGA
This sequence comes from Candoia aspera, assembly GCF_035149785.1. Classification (NCBI taxonomy): domain Eukaryota; kingdom Metazoa; phylum Chordata; class Lepidosauria; order Squamata; family Candoiidae; genus Candoia; species Candoia aspera. Next base: position 44,900,803 of record NC_086158.1, on the reverse strand, counting down.
TTGTTCCCACATCATTTCCTAATCACTATAACATTTAACTGGATGAAGGTAAGCCTTTTCAGGGATTTTTGGATCAGGTGATCTGGTTTTCTGCATCCTCCCCTAAAGGGACTGGGGGAGTGAGAGAGGAAGATAAGGAGCTTAGACACGAACTATGTCCCCTTTTTACATTGCCTTCTCAATTACTCTGATCAGTATAGTGTAGCCCCTGTGGCTGCCACATGTGCTTTGGACACTTGCACTGCAGATGTGTAGGGGGTTAATTAAGCTTTTGATCTGACCAGTGAGCAAAACATGAAGGCTTATTGAAGCACCACTACTTTGTCTCAGCCAAAGAGCATCAGGATTATTTCTATTTTTCATAGGGAACATAAATTTTCAAAGCAGTCCTGTATTTGTTCTGATTTCAAGTCTTGAAAGTCTGTGCTGTGAAAAGAGAGAGATGCCAGGAGATGCACAACTCTCATAACCAGTATTATCAATCTACTTTCAGGTCATCTGAAGACTGCCTCTGCTACCACCACCACCACCACCATTTTCACAGACAATTGTTTATTAGTAAGGACAGTGATCTGCCAAGGCCACATCATTTCCCACTTTAATGAGAAATGCCTAACAACATTCAGCTATTGATTTATGGCTGCAGCTTAAGTTGTGCTTAGAGTCATGCCAAACCATGCTGAAACACACATTTATTTATAGAAGTTAAAGGATAATTGTATGAAACTGTTACATTTTTAAGAGAAACACAGACAGACCTGCAGGAAGCACATTTTCGCAGCATGTTGTGCAAAGGCTAATCAACCCCCTTGTGGAAAGACAATTAACAGAATTAAAAGTTGGAATTTTAATTATCATACAAATTAGGGCAAAATTAATTAGCTCATATTTTATTACCACTGTGCTCTCAGTCTTGCAAGTTGAGATTTTATAGCAAATCTTTGATTAATTGAGATGCAACATGAAAACATAAAATCCAAACTTGAATAGCTTGTTAGTGCTTAAGTCTCAGTTTCATTTTTGTTATCCAGCATTAAGGAAGAAGAAAAAGAAAGCGAAATCTCTTTGCTCCTCTTTGGTGGTTCTCCAACAGTTTGCCTTTGTTGACATAGCAAAATGGTTCTCTTATTACTACATATTTTGGTTTTACTGGATCACCAAGAAAAGGATTGTAAGTTTCAGTTTTGCTTTCTTTCTCATTTTTCTAACTTCACTTTGTTCTACTTCCACATCAGAGCATAATTTAAAGCAAACCAAAAACTGCATTGAATTCATTTTTAAAAAATATTTCTCCCAATATAGGGTTTATTTTGATGATTTTCTCTATCATTTTACAAGCATTTGTAAAATATATTATTTCTGCATCACAAAATTGGGAAGTTAGAATATTGAAGAATAACTCTGTTTCTTATTTGCATATTGTATTGAGAAGTGCTAATTAAGTAAGAATATGAATTAAAAAGTTTGTTCCCCATTCCTATCTATTTCCACAGCTAGAATGGACAAAGCTGACATAGGGAAGCAGTTTCTTGACTTTTGTTATCGATGATTTGGGTCTGCGACTTTTGGCCTAGTCAACAGAGTCCATTGATGTCATTATGTATGCCAAATGAAGACTAGTTTCTTAGGCTGAGGGCTGCAACACTGAAGCCTTTTCATACCCTCATAACAAAAGTTCCTAGTGAGTCAGAAGAAGAAAGTATCACTGTAAGCCGTGTGTGTGGGTAATTTTTATTAAAAGTCTAAGAACAATAATAATTAAAGCAGAGAAAAAGAAAAAGAGAAATAATAGAAAAAGCTAAAAGCGCAATAAGAAAAGAAAATAGAAAAAAAGAAAAAAAGAGAGAAAGATGTAAAGAAAGATATAAAAGTATAAAGAAGTAGTTTCTGATATTCTGCACAGCACTTATAAGTACAATTATATTTTACCCTCTCTAAAGTTACATCATGACTCTGTTCTTTCTATAATCTATCCTGTCTAATCAAAACCATTAATCACAAGTTCATTTTTTTCATTTTTGCGCAAAAAGTCCATAAGGGGTTTCCATTCACCAATAAATGTAGATATTGTCCTTTCTCTAATCAAAGAAATCAGAAATACATACACTGAATCAGAGGATTTTAAAGATTAATATTCAGTTGAAGCCAGAACTTCTCCTTTTAGGATTGATGGATAAACAGTTAGAAAAAAGTCATGGAAGATTATTTCAATATATGATCACTGCGGCAAGATTACTGTATGCATAAAGATGGAAAGATTCAGCACTACTGCCATGGGGGAATGGTTGGTGAAACTGACAGAACTTTCTGAGATTTCAGAATACTTTTAATGGGCAGCAAGCTGAAAATTGAGTTAATAAATTCATTTTGCCACGCAGAAAAGAAGCAATTGCCATTTGGTGCTTTGCAGCTGTAATTAACAGGAAGCATGGAGACCTGTGGTTTTGAATGAAGTTTAAACATTTAAGCCTATGCCTCACCTACCTCATAGGGCCATCATGAGTGGAAAGCAGCCAGCCTGGTACAGAAACTGGAACTAAACCCTCAGGGATGCATGGCAGCACCAGGACGAGGATTGTGATGGAGAGTCTAAGATAGAAGAAGCTGCTCAGGATGCCCCAGACAAATACCAGCCTCAGCAGGAAACCTTAGTCAGGCACCTGAGCCAGACAGGGTTGGGGAACATTTGAGTCAGCTGAGGCAGCAGAAGATGAGAGCCCAGATTCAGGACTTCCTCCCAGTACTACAGAATGTGGGGTTGAGCACAGAGCAAAACAGAGGAAATCTGCAAAGCTTTTTGCATGGCAAGGATGTTCCTGCCCTTGGTGCAGTCTCCATTTAAGAGCTGTTGCTGCCCAGGAGTTCTCCCCAGAACAACCGCTCTGCTTGTAGGAATTCTGTGTGTTGCCTCCTGAACTTGTTGACTGTGAAAACTCTGCTCCTTGGACCAGCTGACAACCCATGCTTGGACTCTTGGACTTTTGGATCATGACCTGACTATGCTTCTGTGCCCCACTTTGGACTCTGGCTGTGTGGAACTCACTGCAGGCAAGTTCTCTCGAGATCTGGGAATTTGCTGATTTGTGTGTGTGTATTTGCACATATGCCCTGCCTGCCACTGCCTCTATTTATTCCATCTTAAGTAAAGCTCCTTGCAACTACACCTCAGTGTGTGTGCACGTCTGGCCTGGGACAGGACAGGGATGCTCCCATACCCTGACTATTTTCTGTGGACCACAACGAGGCCCTGAGCAGCCTCACCGCTCCTGCAGTCTCTCCTCCAACTTTCCCTCCTTGCCTGCTTCAGCCATCGCTAGCATACAATGCATCACTTAATCCCAAACAGTAAAAGAAAAAAAAATTAAACCTCGGCCATTATGTCAGTAGGATATGAGTTGTACAATGTCCACAGTTCTTGGATATGGACGTGGGAATTCAATTGTCCTGGGTTCTGATAAATATGAACAATATTTCTTAAAAATTAAGAAAGTTAACACGTTTAATTATTATGATTAATAATAACAATGATCATTTATAACTATCTCCATTGAAAATATGATTCTGAATGGTACTGTGATATGCACAAAGTCAATGTTCAGCACAATAAAAGCAGCATAAACTTAAAACATCAATGCAATAGGATTAGGAGGCATAGAAGAGAGAGAGCAAAACACAAATGATGCAGTTTGCAGCTTATTGTCAACTAGAGCTGTGCTTACTACAAAAATATCCCAATCATTGTAGAAATTATCCAGGTATACAGTGGGCTTCTCTCTGTGTTTTTGAGCTGCTCCATCTATTCATTTTCATTTTTCTCATCTGCTCTGCCTCTTTTCAAATGACTTTTTGTTTTTTCTTGTATTCCGTGGCCTATCTTTTACTAGCCAATCATTCTGTGACTTCACAGGAGTAGGCAGTATAGGCTTCTACCCCCACTAAATATATAATCTCATGTGTTGTAGTTTAGTGGACAGTGAATTATTGGTGCAGGATGAACAAGTAAAGTGAACTAAGGTTACTTGTGGCAAATCCTTGCCAATTTCTTTCATTGGGAAGATAGGAAATGCTACATAAGTTTCTTGGGTGGTTGCTTAAGTAGTGACCACCATTGTTGTTTTTTTCTATTTTTTTCAACACTTTGTTTAGGAATCATGAGATTTTAGGAACAGCTGTAATCCCATTAGCACAATGCCTCCTGAGTGTAACACTTTCCCTCATTGTAGAGGGAAACTAAGTTACTCAGCATTATTCTAGGGCAGAATTCTGCATGTCCATGGTGGGCAGAGGGGAATAGTAGATGGATGACAGCAAGAGAATATTTTTAGAAAGAATTTCACCCAATATCAACACAAACAAAGAAGTTTCCTATTTATAGCCTCTTAATAGTGATGGCAAATGCTGGATCACTTAAGCATAATTTAAACACAGGACGACATGGATAAGTGCAGGAAGGTTGGGCTGAGAAGATGAAGAACTGCATAGGGACTCCTGAAGGTGGGGTCAATAAATGCGGTTCCAGAACACCTCTGCTCATTTCCCTGCTTCAGGCAGAGCACCTCAAGGGAGATTTCAGAACAGGTGCTGCAGGTTCATTTGCGGCTCTGACTCAAAAAACCTTTCTTTGTTCTCTCTCCAAAAACTGTTGTCAAAATTGCATCTGAGGTTGCCTTCACCTGCAAGCTCTCCATGCAAAACCAGCAATGTGTTATTAACTGTATGAAAGGGGATAATGCCATGCCTTTTATCATTTAAACATTAATCTCAGGGAAGCTTGAATAACCGTGGTGATAAGAGGGAGTCTAACTCATTTTGTCCTGCTACAGCCACATCCAAAAGCACCCGCCTGGAATGGCTATTTGACATCAGGGGAAACCTATGTTATTGCCAATGGAGACAGTCTTTGAAATGTGAATAACAGCTTCAGAGGGATAATTTTCGTGCAGATCATGGTAGATCAGTTAAGTTTCCCCTGTGGCATCTATTCACATAACAAAAAGCATGCACATCCACTATCGCAGCTCGAATGGCCCCATATTCCTCTTGAAATTGTCCACGGTCCCCTTTTCAGCCTTGGAACATCTTTGTCTTATTGTGAAAAAAGCAATTAAGCTGAAATACTAATTGGTTATTTCAGTTATTTCTGGGATTTGGGGGAAGATCAAATCCCTTGAAGAAGCAATATCTCCCTTATTCATCTCCAATGCAGCACATTTCTTACTGGCAGCCTCCCCTCATCCCACAGATCCACATTCTGGTGAAGCTGTTATAGAGGTAGAGTGAGCCTTTGAATGAGAAATTGTCTTATACCCCACACCCACTTATCATTAGGTCCATATTTTGTCTGTAACTCCAGAAGCAAGATATACAGAGAGCTATATCAATTCTCCAAATTCTCTCTGATGTCACAATTCAGGAAGTGAGAAATTTTGAGATTTTGGTGATGCTATACACAATTTATTTATTTATTTATCTATTTATCTATCTATTTATCAAATTTGTCACCGCCCATCTCTTCCCACCAGAGGGACTCTGGGTAGTTTACAACAATAATCAATAAATAATATACAATAAAAGTTTGCTTATTCATTCAGTCGCTTCCAACTCTTAGTGACTTCATGGATCAGCCCATGCCAGAGCTTCCTGTCAGTCAACACCACCCCCAGCTCCCCCAGGGATGAGTCCGTCACCTCTAGAATATCATCTATCTATCTTGCCCTTGGTCGGCCCCTCTTCCTTTTGCCCTCCACTCTCCCTAGCATCAGCATCTTCTCCAGGGTGTCCTGTCTTCTCATTATGTGGCCAAAGTACTTCAGTTTTGCCTTTAATATCATTCCCTCAAGTGAACAGTCTGGCTTTACAATATATAAAAATACAATATCTAAAAAACAGTTACAAGTAAACAATATAGATAAAAATAAAATCCAAATGGCAGATAATAACTCAGTCCTTGTATACGACAAGCACTCTAGGGCACTAGCCATCCCCAAACTTGATTACTCCCCTCCCCACCCCAAGCCAGGTGACAGAGCCAGGTCTTCAAATTCCTCCAGAAGCCAGGAGTGATGGGGCTAACCTTACCTCCAGGGGCAGGGTGCTCCAGAGGGTGGGAGCTACTGCAGAGAAGGCCCACCTCCTGGGCCCTGCCAGATGGAATTCTCTTACCAATGGGGTCTGCAACATGCCCTCTCTGCATGATCGGGTGGGATGGGTTGACATAATGGGGAAGAGGCGGTCCCTCAGGTAGCCCGGCCCCATGCCATGTAGGGCTTTAAAGGTGATAACCAACATCTTGAATTGAACCCAGAAGCAAACTCATGCAGCAAAAGTGTTATATGCGCCCTTCTAGGGGCACCAAAGATAGCCCGTGCAGCTGTATTCTGGACCAGCTGTAGCTTCTGTACCCTTCAAGGGTAGCCCCATGTACAGTGCATTGCAATAGTCTATATGGGAGATAACAAGGGCATGAGTGACCGTTTGAAGGTCTTCCCGATCCAGGAAGGGGCATAACTGGTGCATAACACAAAGTTGCACAAAGGCCTTCCTGGCGACGACCACCACCTGCTCTTTGAGCAGGAGCCATGAGTGCAGGAGGATCCCAGATTACGCACTGGGTCTGTCTGGGGCAGTGCAACCCCATCCAGAACGAAAGATGAAAAAGTCCTGGATATGGAAGAGGCATTAACCCACAGCCACTTCATCTTACCAGGGTTCAGCTGAAGCCTGTTGTTCCCCATCCAGACCCCTACAGCCCACAGGCACCAAGAGAGCGTGGTCACAACATCACTTACCTCACCCAGGATGGAGATATACAATTGAGTATCGTCAGCATACTGATGATATCTTATCCCATGGTGATGGATGATCTCACCCAGTGGTTTCATGTAGGTATTAAAAAGGAGTGGAGAGAGAACCAAACCCGCACAAAACCACACCTCCCACCCCCAATTCCCTGAGCTGCCCCAAAAGGATACCATGGTTGATGGTATCGAAAGCCACTGAGAGATCAAGAAGAGCAAGGATGGATGCACTGCCACCATCCTGCTCTCGCCAGAGGTCATCTATAAGTGCGACCAATGCTGTTTCCGTCCCATATCTGGGCCTGAAACCTGACTGGAAGGGGTCTAGATAATCTGTTTCATCCAGAACCCTCTGGAGCTGCAAATTTTCTCAACCACTTTCCCCAAAAAGGGGAGGTGGGAGACTGGATGAAAGTTGTCCAGTATGGTAGGGTCCAGAGATGAGGAGGGGGTGTACCAGCACCTCCTTAAAGGCAGTTGGAAAACCCCCCTCCTGCAAGGCTGTATTAACCATCACCTGGACCCAACCACATGTCACCTCCTGAGCTGCTTTCACCAGCCAGGAGGGACATGGGTCTAGATGACAAGTGGTGGCATTCACAGTCCAGAGGATCCTGTCCACTTCCTCAGGTCCAACAGGATCAAACTGTTCCCAGAATGCTCCCTCCACGGATCATGCCTCATGCTTGGAGACTAACTTGGAACAAATCCGAGAGATTTTATCCTGCAGATGCTCAGAAAACTCCTCTGCATGGCCCTGTAAATCACTGTCTTTCATAATATACTGATAAGTTGATAAGATGGAAAAAAAAGATATAATAAAGTTAAGAATGAGGCAAATGAGAAATTGATTGCAACTTTAGCTGCCGAAAACAAGACAAGAGACAAAATGCTGGTGGCCTGAGAGGAAGCTCTGGAGCTGATTCAAGGTCAAACAAGCAGTGGGAAAAAAAATCACCTACTTAATTTTACTTATTCAGAAGATAAACTTTGGCAGAAGCCATAGCAAAATGCTTATAGGGCCTGTTTCAGATAGACTGCACTAAATCAATTGAGGCAGCTTATCATGTGCCTTGTAGAAACAGATCTCATAATCTCCAAATCCTGTTGTAATTGGATTTCTTTGGAGGCCTAATGGTGATAAAAATACTGCAAACAGCCCAGAATGTAAAAGCTTTGGAATATGAGAAGTAAAAAACCTTACATTTTTTCCAGATCTATCTTCCACAACAGTAGAAAGTGTAGAAAAACTTTAGTGTATCTGCCATGGACATGTCCACTGGCATTTCTTTGTTGGCTGAATTTCATTACTATGATGAACCAGGTTCTTGGAAGGAAGTCAAACATCAAAATGCCAATGCATTGTTAAACTTTCTTCCAAAAATTTGGAATCTCTTAGTTTATGAAGAATGTTGGATATATCATGTTTGGACTGTGGCAAAGAAGGTGATTATATGTTCCTGGAAGAATACTGGTATAGCAAATAATAAAAGCTGGCAAAATAAAATTTGTCAATTTCACTTTTAGAATTGGCTTTGAATCTAAGGAGAAGCAAGATTGACAATATCATTCTGTATGGTCCAGGTTCAGATTGTAACCATTATATTACTATAAATTTAAGAGCTTGAAATTGTAGAAGAGTAGCTTAATTTTGAAATTTGAATAGTTTGGTATTTTTATTTGTGAGTTTTTCCACTATTGTCTTTTTTCCTCTCGGTGTTCCATCTTCATTTTGCTTATTTGTTTTGTCTTTAGTTTTTTTTAGTCAGTTTAGTTTAGGTTTTTATTTGTAAGCATACAATTTATCATAAAATAGTTTTATAGTCCACACAAATATGTTTTACTATCATTAATACATAATACTTATTTAGAAAATATGTAACATTTATATAGAAAATTGACCTCCAAATTTCATTTGAAAAAGCTTTAATTTTAAAAAAGGCTGGTCTTCTTAGGCTAGTTGCTTCTCTCCAGAACTGCTGGACCAAATCCTCTGAACATGATGCCTCTGTCCAAGGTGTGTTCGTCTTCACTCTTTGATGAGGTTCTGCTAAATGTTCTTCAGATCCTGTATTGCTACTGTTTATGATACAGTGCAATAGGAACCATCCAGCTACAGCTTATAGTCTATAACTAAAGATTCATGTTCTGTTTGACTAGTTTCATTTCTGTTAGAACTGTTCTGCTAGCACATGCTGTGGCCTGAATATTTTGGGAGCCATCTGCTAGGGTATCTTTGTTTTTTGGAACAGTTCTGTTTGCATCCATGATCAGTAGTGTGCATTTAGTTGGAAATAGCTTGCTGTGATGGTTCTGCTTGTCAACATTTGTTTTAGTTACTCTAGTGCTGCAAATCATCCTTACTTCCGGATCAAAGGGTGGTGATTCCCAGGACATACGCAATAATTGCTGCTTCTACAAAATATAGTTTGTAATCTCTGAAATACTTTAGAGGCGAATTAATTTTTCAGGACAATATCTGCATAGTAAAAATATGTAACACATGTGTGCACGTAGACGTGAGATAGGAAATTGATCAGGCAAACAAAAACAAAAACAATACAATAAGCACAGTCTTGGCTCCACGACACCTAAACATACAGTTTCTTGTATCCAGGGAACAAGTGCATTCAGATTGCCCCAAAGGGCCCTCAGGTTGAACTAATTTTCCGCTGGTTAGTCATGTGTAAAAGTGGCCTTTAACAGGAAACATAGTTTTCCATCGGCATAATGCAACTTCAAAGCCTCTGATTTTGCTCGTGCCTACAAATGATCCGGACATTCTGCAGCCAGATGGTGTGGAATTAAGGATTGCTCTGCAGGCTGACTAGTGACATGGAAGTGATTATTTTAATTAGCCCAGGATCAGATTCTGTATGACAAATGAGCTCCAATCGACCAGCTTAGAATAGATGCAATTTATGGTTCAAAGAAAGCCTCCTGACCTCAGCAAGAATTGTTCTAAACATAAGGATGAAATTAGGGCTGGGCTATGGCAAAACCAGCTGAATGGAACTAGAACTGGCCTGCATCATACATAGGTGCCCAAGCATATGATGATGGTAGGGCATGTATCCATGATAAATGTAGTGAGGAATAAATATCAGGCTTGGAACCTGTTTTTATTCCTTCTTCATGTTGGAAGTTGCACGATGGAATGAGAGCTCAGGCGTTTATGTACTATACGCAGAGGATTCTGCAAGGGCAAGTAGGGCCACTATGAAACTTCTTTTAAATAGTTTAATGTGGGGCTACCCAACCTTTCCAACCAGGGGGAACATTGGGCATTTTTGCAGCAAGTTGTGGTCAGTTCCTCGCCTGTTCATGGAAAAGACATTAGAATGGTTTCACTCAAATGTGTTAGGAGATAAATAAATTCTGAATGGAAACTAGTTCAGTGGGTGAAATTTTTGTAACCCTATCTTTGTCCTTCATTTGGACAAATCTTATTAAGAGGACTCCATGTGGTTGTGCCTAGGAAATGAATCACTTTATTTTGAGGCAGTTGCCTGATTTCCTGATAGGCATGATGGCTGCCATGACTATGAAGCCTGCCTGCTTACTGGTTATGTGAGACCTGGTGCCTGCAGCTGCCAAGAGAGAGGTCAGAGGCACATTGAAGCCCATGGGCCTAGGCTATGGGAACTATGTACTTGTGGGAATGTCCAAGATTTGGCTTGTCTGAATTGAACAGATCAATATTTACTTCAAAAACATATGAGAGCTTTATTCTTTATCAAGTTTGAGAAGATACTGATTTTCCTCAAGCTTGTTTTTCTTTTAAAGAAGCTAGGGCTTATAGCTGCTACTTCCTCTTCCTTTCTTTCTCCTTTTCATTTTCTCCTCTTCATGTCTATTTGTTGAAGGTTTTGGTGACATGATAATAGTCATACAAGGTTTCATAGAGAAAATCTATGTGACTGCCAATGTGCTACAATTACGGGGAATTTCCTAATGTATAGTAACTCTGAAATACTCTTTAATGTTTAGCCAGTTTTAAACAATATTTCCTGCAAAGTGGCAAGGAGCAATATTAAAGGTGTTCTCTGGGCTACCTCACCCAGGAGGTGAGGAAAGTAACATTTGTTTAGAAATTTCAAAATTCTTCTTTATTCTGAATTGTATATTCTCTTTTTCAGCTTCTGATTTTATGCTGAATTTTAGGCGTAGAAGCTTCTCCTATTTTCTCTCTCAGACATACAGTACATACAATAAAAATAACAATTATTTATATCCTACCTATTTTCAGAGAATTCAAGGTGGCTTACCTGGGAGTGTCCTCTTATTAGAACCCCCACAATGAACATTATGAGACAAATTGAACTGAGACAGAATATTTCTGTTTTGCAGAGATTCTCCTACTTCCTCCATGGCCAGTTCCAGTCATTGTTGGGATGGAGGAATGGTCTACTTCCAGGAGACCCCACTCACTGGCGTGCCTAGGGGCTTTACCATGTCTCCCTTCTCTTTAACCTCTACATGAAGCCGTTGGAAGAGGTCATCCATGGGTGTGAGATGCAGTATCATCAGTATACTGATGGTACTCAGTTACACATCTCTGCCCCAGAACATCCTGGTGAAGCTGGCAAGGTTCTTTCTCAGTGCCTGGAGGCTGTGGGGGCCTGGATGGAGAAGAAAAGGCTTTGGCTCAACCCTGCCAAGACTAAGTGGCTATGAGTTTTGGATCCTGGAATTGGAGAGTTTCCATCCTTGACTCTGAGTGGGGTGGCATTTCTCTGCTCAGGCTTAGTGTACAGTTTGGGGGTCCTCCTGGACACAGAGCTTCTGCTCAAGCAGCAGGTGGCAGCTGTGGCCAGGGGCCCTTTGTACAACTTCAGGGAGCCTTTGCATAACTGTATGCCAGTTGCACTCCTTCCTGGTTCAGGAGGCCCTTCTTACCTCTCAGCTGGATTATTGCAATGGGCTGCTCTTGGAGACCACCCAGCAGTTACAATTGGTCCAGAATGCAACAGTATGAGTAACTGTATATACTTCTCACTATGTCCATATGATACCACTACTCTGAAAGCTGCACTTGTTTCCACTTGGCTTCCTGATACATTTCAAGTTGCTGGTTATCACCTCTAAAGCACTACATGATTTAGGGCCAGGCTACTTGAGGGACTGCTTTCTTCCTAGGGTATATGCCTGTACCACATGCTGAGATAGGGAGGGTACATTTTGGGTTCCTTCATTCAAACAATGCCATTTTGTGGATGCCAAGAAGTGTGCCTTCATGGAGGTGGCTCCTATTTTATGGAATGACCTCCTCCTGACATACAGTTAGCCCTGACCTTGCTAGTCCTAAAAACCTGGTTCTTTCCCCAGGCCTTTCGGTCATGATGTACTGGACTGGTTGGTTGATGATGTTACTGCTGTTTGGATCACCATTTTATTATTGTACTGTTTTTTGTTTGTTTCATGTTTGTTTGTTGTTCTATGTATTGTGGTTTTACATTCTTTTCTTAGGCTTTGTGGCTTTTTATTTTTGGGTGGCCATATAAATGTAATAAATAAATAAATGACTCAGCATGTTCTTTGGCTGAATGGGGAATTGAACCTGACACCTTATCCAATACACTAATTATATATGATCGGCTGAAGGCACATGATAATCTTATAACCATTAGGATCTTCTTTGTACTTCCTAGAACTTGCTATAACTCCCAGAATTCCCAGTAGCATGACTGAGAGATATATTTCCCTAACAAATCTAGAGGGTGTTAAGTTGACAAAAGCTGATACAAAGGGTAGTTCATTTACTGTTCTTTAATACTTTTACATTCTCTTCTATTATATAAAAGCCAATAAATCAGGGGCTAAAATCTCTGTCTTTTAGTACTAAAAACAAAGCACTTAACTACACTGTTAGACTGATAACCTTGGTATATCAGGGAACAACCTCTTTCTCATTAATTTGTGGGTGAAAAATGTGGGACTTTTTATTAGAATATGCCAATTACTTCAGCAAAATTATATGTTATTGTACAGCTTTATAAATTATGCAGAAGATAAATGGGTATCTTTATTCATCCCATTTTTTACTAGAACTCTCTGTAGTTCAGAAAAACAAAAATGCATTGTAAAAATAATATTGAAAAATTGGAGATGCTACTTGAGGGAAGAGATGTTTTCCATATATAGATCAAAACTATCTATTCATCCACAGGAATTTAGATCACAATGTTGAACAGACTGTCTGGGAACAACCTGTCTCTAACATTTGCAATCATTGCCCTTTGTAATTCAAATGACATAGCATAATTGGTGAAACATCATCCATGAGTTGGGAAAATTAAAAAAGCAAAAACAAGAGCTAACAAACAATCAAGGGTGCTAAAGACTTCCAGATGGCAATGTGTAAGCACATTCTTTCTAGATATAACATATGGGTTTTTGACAATTACCTTAAGATGGGGCTTTCTTGAAATCTTGTCATGAGTGGATTAGTTTTACATTTGCTCATATGGTCTCTTCATCTTGACACAAAACCTAACATGGCCAAGTACCACTATACAGACAGAAATCATGACATCAAAATGAGAGAAGACTAATAATGAATAAAAATATAGTGTAAGCTCATCAGTAGTTCCTGTTTGTCTTCTGTTTTTTAAAATACGTATCTCCCAAATATTGAACATATTCATTCAAGGATGAAAGACTAGTTTACTCCATGTTATATACAATATGTTATTCCAATGCCTTTATATAATTTAGCAACCTTATACATTAAAGATACACTTTACACCTTCATTCTTTTGAGGAATGAATTTTTGTTCTTGATTACAAACATCCTTCAAACATACTCTTTTATTTATTTTTTTATAAGAATTTTATTAGATTTAAGACAAAGATAAAAATAGAAAAAAGAAAAAAAACTATAAAAAGAAAAAAGAAAAAACTACAAAAAGAAAAAACTAAAAAAGAAAAAAACTAAAAAAGAGTGAAAACACAAAAAATTACAAGAAGAGGTGACTTCCAATTTTTAACAGCAAGGATATACAACAAATTTTCCATAATCAATCCCTTACCCTATATTAAACCAAAATCACATTATTTCTATAAATCATTCCATTGGCACATTATAAAATCGCTAAATACAGTTGTTCCACCCCCTTATATTAAAAGAAAAAGAATATATATATATATACATACACACACACACACACACACACCCCTCTTAATCAACTCCCCCCCCAAAAATATAACATCTATTTAATTATTTCCTTTCTACTACTATTCTATACATTTCTGTCTACTATAATAAACAACAGACTAAAAAACATATAAATTGCTTGCCATTGTAATAATACAACAATTATAATAATCTTAATCATATTAAGCCGAAAACCAAGCATTTATTATTATACCTTGTTAATCTTAATCCAGACCATTAAAGATGAATTAAGTCGAACCAGCCCTAGAAGCAATTCAAATAAATATTCTTAAGCCCTTACCCCACTTCAGAATAAACCAGAACATTTATATATCTCCACAGTACACAGAGAGCTTTTTTCATAAAGAAATGAGATAGCACAACTGCCCCCTTTAAGAAGTGGAGTGGCCAGTCTTAATGTCCCTTTAAGGATACAGTGCAGCTTGGAAATGGTGATGCCCCAGCCTGCCTGTTTGTGATTTTCTGGCTGCAAGCTGCCTTCCTGAGGGCAGATGGGGTAATTCTGAGTGTTTTCCTTTCTCTGGAAAAACACTCCTGGGCTTCAGGAAAAAGCAGCCTGAGCTCGAAAATTGCCGCGTTGTCAGTTCTGCTCACGGAGCCCATAAGTACAGCTGTTCAGACCGCCACGTTCCCACTGGAAGCCCAAACATACTCTTTTAAAAGAAAGGTGGACTTTAGGAAAATTGTCAGACTTTGCTCCTACAAAAATCAATGGGCAGATTGTTTTTGGCCTTTGCAAAACAACCCATTTGTGAACCATAGGTATCTTAGGAAAGTGTTGCTTTGTCTGAAGGAAGTTCTCAACCTATTTTATTTGCTGAAACTTCTTTAGCAGCAAGGACACTTACAATTTTTACTGTATCATATTAAACTTGTCTAGAAATGCCAACATCTCAAATTGGAGTGTTATAAGAAATATTTCAATTCTCACATTTGCATTAAGTGTCCTTGTGCACAAGGAATAACAAATCAAAGAAATGTGAAAATCTAGGGCACAGATAGTTTTAGAAAGAACTATTTCAGAGGGAAAAAAAGACAAACCTTAGTAGATACAGGTTGTTTCCTGAAAACGTAAGTGAGGCTATGATTACATGACTAGAAATTTTCCATTTCCCAATCTGAAGATAATAATTATTTGGAGAGAAAACTCCAACCTTCTTTTGTCTGAATGTGTGGCTCATTTATGTTCCATTTATAATTTGATATTCATTCACTTTGACAACAGTACAAAATTATGATGCTCTATAATTCACTGTGATTCATAAAGATACAAAATTTTCATAATAGTTTAAAAGTAAACATTATACATAAATAGTCTAAGACACAATCTGATGGTAGAACAGTCTGTGACAGTAGGATCAGAACAGCAAGACATAAAAATGAAATGAAATTAAGTGCAACAGTATTGATCTGGAGGCATGCCCCATCATAAAGTAAATGACTACTCACTTATTTATAGTGTTCATTGTGAGCTATAGAAGAAATAGGATAGGTTCAGGACCTCTGTAAAAAGCAGGCTACTGGATATATTCCAGATTCCTAGAATCCCTTGGGATAGTTTACAGATTAATTACAGCTGCTCTCAAGGACAACACAATAGAATGACAAAACCTCTTTCTATATCTGCCCAGTTATAGTACATCTATAATTTATAAGTATATAACTTTCCCAACTGGGGATTAGGCAAAGATGACAATTAATGGGTATTCCCTTATTGGTGATCGCACTTGGACAAACAACAGCACTGAACACTTGCAAAAGTTTTTGACATCCAGTTGGAAATTAATAAAAGTTCCTTCCTCTCTCTGTTAGGCTTGGCAAGTTCATCCATTGAAAGGGTTCTTCCTAAAAATAGTAACCAAATATTTAATGCTTCTTCTTTCTGTTTTGAATAGATGCAGTTTAATTAACATTCTTTTATTATTTTTTTTTTAAAATTCTCCTCTCCTCAGAAGAATTGTTGGGCTATCACTTTCTATCGAAGACCTCAATAATCTTAGAAATGGGTAGTACAGGAACAATCCTTTCATCAATGCTTATTATTTCAGTAGTATTTTTTTTGTTTATTGTCCCTCCTCCCCATGTGGCTATACACTATTCACACTATCCTCTTCAATGGCCATCTCACAAATTGTCCACCTCAGTCTAAGTAATTGCTTCAGATGTCCAAGGCAGGATGAATAATTGCCTATTGGATTCTGGTTAACAGAGGTCAAGGTGATGCCTGCCTGGCTTCTCCTAGTCTTGCCATACAACTATTACATGGGGTTAGTCAAGCCTATAATCAGTTGAGTTTCACTGAGATGGAACCTTCTGCTTCACTGAATTATTTTTTGCAACATAGCCACCAGGATTATTCTGTTCTGGACAGCAGGAACAGAAGGGATTGGTAAATTTTACTTGTTCTATTTTTAGTGATTACAGAGGAGATTAGTAACGAACAAGATGAAGTGGTCTATTTTGAAGCACAGTGTCTCTCCAAACCTACAGTAATGTACAGCAATGTCTTTAAACACCATGATTGTGGACTGACAGTATAAATCTCTGCAAGAACAATGGCTTAAAGCCATATGAACAGTACATTTGGCAGGATAATTCACCGTAGATTTATATTTATTATAAAGGAGAACTTCTTTTCATAGCCACACTGATGACCTAAGGAAAATCCCAATGTCCAGAGACTTGACCACATCACTGCCAGGGCCACTCCCCCAAACAGATGAATACTTTTCTGGGGATAGAGGTAGGCAAGATCTGCTTCTTCAGGTATTGCTGAAGACTGCAATTCCCATTATACATCACAACTGGCCATGTGGCTAGGACTGATGGGAATGGGGATTTAATATTTGGAGGTCAACATAGTCCATCCTTATAGAAGAAGAAGCAGAGAATTTTAGGGGTTCAGAAGCCTAAAAAATCCTTGAGAGCACCACCAAGAAAGATGACATGCTTGGGGAGGCTGCAGATTTTTTTTATTTTTATTATTATTATTAT
The DNA here is from genome assembly GCF_035149785.1 of Candoia aspera. Classification (NCBI taxonomy): domain Eukaryota; kingdom Metazoa; phylum Chordata; class Lepidosauria; order Squamata; family Candoiidae; genus Candoia; species Candoia aspera. Next base: position 44,883,835 of record NC_086158.1, on the reverse strand, counting down.
TATTATTATTATTATTATTATTATTATTATTATTATTCCATGTCAGCCCTAGGTTCTCCAAAAACTTTCCAAGGACTCTGGAGAAGAAACAACAGCACATCCAAGCAAAAGCTCTGAACTGAAGATGCAAAGCATAACAAGGAATAAGAAGCTCCTACCTTGAACCCATAACAATAGAATAATGTCAGATCCATTATATAATTATATACTCAGCAGTTGGATCTTTATGGTAATTCAAAAAGGTGAGGCTATGCATGTTATAAATGGACCAGCTATTCAGTTGATACCTGGTACTTGCTGCTGTAGCAACTCATAATATTCTATTCTTATCAGGCAAATTCCACTGAGATCTTTAAAGTATTAATTTCTGACCTACTAGACAGCTCCAGAGCCTTCTGGTCAAAAGGGAAAATGAACTTGTTACAAATTAGGAATGGAGATAAATTAAAACCTCCCTAGCAGATCTTCTAAAGGTTAATTATGAAAGTCTGCTACCAGTCTAGCTGAACGTTCTGACACTCCTAGTTTATGTAGCTTGGGGGTTCTTAGCCCTTCTACTTGGGAATTTTCCTTTCAGCCCAGCTCTACAAAAGCTAGAAAAAAAGATCCTTTGGTTCTTCCTGCCCAAAGGCCAAAAAAATATAGAATATATTTGAGGCAAACCTGAAACACAGGAGGTAGCTATGTAACTTTGCGGAAAAGGCTTTCAGTAAGAAATTCCCTTATAGCCAACTCTAAATATAAAAAGAATTTTATTGAGAAAAGCGATATATAGTGAAAACAAGGGAAGGCAACAATCACCCACCAAGAATTCCAAATAAATTCAACACTAATTACATATTACTTCCTTGACTGCATTCTTGGTTTTCATCACATGTTCATTGCAGAGACAAAATTTGGATAAAGATCTTATAAGCCTCCTGTCTGGATGTTCATTGGAATGCTTTGGCTCCTCCTCTTTATCTACACTTATTTTCAGTATTATAAAATGTGGGAGATAAATGAAATATCAGCCTCTTTCAGGAGACTGACTGTTTCTTTGACCAGTTAAGGATAATATTCTGCTACAATGTACCGAGTCTAGCCAGCAAATCAGAAATTATTTAATGGCTAAACTCATCTTTGCAAGGACTTGATGAATTTATAAAGGAGCAGTGTGATTTTTACCAGTTGTTCCTTTGTATAAATGGAATTAAATTATGCCATGCCCAAACTACAACTTTGATACAGATGAAAAACATGCCACATTCATGCCAGTGTAATGAACTAAATCAGCTGCTCTCTGGTTCCTGAAAAGTTCCATGAGTAGTACAAAGAAAGCTAATCTTGACTACCTTCAATGTATGGTTATTTGAACATGGACTATGGAAGCTGATCATTAGGATGAATGTGAGGATCATAGGTTCAGATATCCCAATAGTAAGAAATCTCTCTGGAACCAGTCAGGTCTCAGTAAAGTATTTCCTTTATTGAAAGATACAGTCCCATCTCTATCTCCATCTCCATCTAAAGACTCAAGTGAATGAGATCCTCCCAGTTCCCTCCTTTTCTAACCCAAGTTTTCCCACCCTCACTTGAAATTGAATATTTACAACTGCTATTGGTTTTACATGATTCCCAGCAGCATTCTTCACTGTCTGTTTGCTGATAAAGATTTAGCCACAATGTTGGTGTCAGCTTGCTGAGTTCTCTGTGATGTCTCTGTTTTATCCAGCAATCAAATCTTCCCCTCCCTCCTTTACAACCCATGACAGAGGAGAAGGACCAGAAGGGGTTTTATGGCTTCTGGGGCCAAGCCTCTGATAATGAATTGCATTTAGGTTTTTCCTTCCTTTTTCTTGGAGTGGTCATGAAAACGTCCCCTAATTTGTTATACCGTGAGATGCATCCAAAACTAAGTTCCTTGATCATATGTCTCGTGAAATCAATAGGATAAATTACTAATTACTTAAGTGTCATTAATTTCAGTGGGCACTAAATATAGCCAATATATAGTATGGATACAACCAAATTATTCATTTATAAATCATATTTCTAAGTCACCTTTAAGAACAGAACTTATCACCATTTTTGACTAGAACCTTGGGCACAACTTGGGGGAAATTGACAAATAAATAAATAAACTAATATGGGTAAATAAATTAGTATATCGTTCTGCCTCACTTCTGCTAACTTCAGGGCAGTTATTGTCACGAGTACTGATGGCGAGCAGGAGGGGGCCTCTATCCAGGGGGGAAAACGCATGCATAGTACTGAGGAATTAAGCGGCCATTCAAAGAGACACAGATCAGACCCGCCTTAACTTTCGGGGTTTATCTGTCTGGGTTTTTCCCACGCTTCTTCAGTTTGTTAGGATTCTGTTTAATGTAGCAGTAATAAACACTAGAGACCTACTCCTCATCTCAGCGTGATTTCTGACTGTTAGGACAGTTATAGATTGTATCAGCTGATGTTTTGGGGCCCGATTAAAAAATAGCTCCACATAGCATGCATTGATTTCAATCCACTTGCACAAATCAGATATGGATACTAATCCAGCTCTGCATATTGATTTCCACCGAGGTGTCTACTTAAAGGGAAGAGCTTTTTCAGATACTTTGTTAATGTGAATACCATCTCTTGGGAAGGGGAAAAACGTAGAGAAGGTATTTCCTCTCCTCTCAGGATCTTCGTTCCAGGTAGTCACAATAATCACAGAAGACAGCAATACATAGTGCAACAATTCCATAGGTTTATTAAATCAAACCTTGAATGCAGTTATCCCTTTAATACATTTCTCAGTTCTATCATAACTAATTAAAGGTACACATGAATGATTAACATGGTTTTCCAAACTAATGTAAGTAGAGAAGTTATCTAAATTAGTAATCAAATAGTTAGCAAAAATGCTATTGTAGTTGCTTGATTATGGAAATATTTCATTTCCATTGGAAAAGAAAGCAAGAGCAGCTGGCAAAAGCAGCAAATAAAATAGCAAGCTATACAATGGAGAAGCTATTACATACTACATGCACACTTTTCCCCAGCTTATACAGAGAGCTCCTCATTGTCTCCTACTTTATAACCTAAAAGTACCCAACTCTGACCCAACTTGTCATGGAATAATTGTTATATTTTAGAAAACAATTTGTGATCTTCTCCTGGTCTTTGGCACATCACTGTTTTAGTTCACCAAGCATACTGTTGCACTTCCATGAACCTGTGCATTCAGATGGACAGTATGTTCTTTATTAGACTAATATTCATCATACAGTTAATTAATCTCATTATCAGTCATGATCCCTAGAACAGGTCATTTGCTGGACAAGCCTGCAGAAGGGTTATCTTCCATTCAAACATGGATTCGCTCTGGTTCTAGCCCTTAGTTTTGGTTTATCCAAAGCACCCTTCCAACACCATCTCTTCATTAAAATTAAATTACAAGGTTGCAGCTCATATACTGGTTTATTACTTTAAATCAATTGTGCATATTTAAATCTTTGCCACTAGCTTTTATGCCCTCATTGCCCCATCTACAACTGCCAGGTTAGTATGCTATCTTGATCTTAGAAACATACAGAAATTCCCTGTCCAAATCTAGATCAATGAAACGACACAAGGTCTGTAAGCTAATAACAGTCTCCTTCCAGTGTCTCTGTGTACATGAATAATGAAAATAACATACAGGACCATAAACAGTGGGAGTGAAAAAAATGCCTGCATCATTATGTTTGCACTGAACCTTTCTCATTATAGCGATGGTGCCAATGGTAAGATTTTGATTTGCCATCTTGTATTTCTATTTTATATTTGTATTTGTATTTTTATATTTATATTATATTTATATATATTTATATGTATATTTATATGTATATTATATTTTTTTAGTGATATGTTATTTTTATTCTTTGTAAACCACCCAGTGTCATTGTATACGAGTTGGGCGGTGGAGAAGTCCGATAAATAAATAAATAAATAAATAGAGGTGTGTGATGTGGGTGCCATCACTGTTGTATGGTTGGGTATTTATTTAGTTATTTATAAATTTATTCACCGCCCATCTCTGCCTCATGGGGGACTCTGGGAGGTTTACAATAAAATGAAGTTAAGATTTAAAACCATTCCAATACAACAATACAATAAAATAAAAATATAATAAAATCTAAGTAGCAAAAGATTTTAATCAGTCTGTGAGTATAACAGGCCCCTCAAAATCACTTAGGGCGCTAGCCATCCCCAGGTATAACTATTCCCCCTCCCATTCCAAGCCTGCAGACAAAACCAGGTCTTTAATCTTTTTTGGAAGTCCAGGAGCAAGGGGGCCTGTCTCACCTCTGGGGGGAGGATGTTCCAAAGGGCGGGAGCTACAGCAGAGAAGGCATGCTTCCGAGACCCTGCTAGATGAAATTCTTTTATAGATGGGGTCCGTAACATGCCCTCCCTGCATGAACGGGTGGGGCGGGTCGATGTAATAGGGATGAGATGGTCCTTCAGATATCCTGGTCCCATGCCATGTAGGGCTTTAAAGGTAATAACCAACACCTTGAATTAGACCTGGAAGCAAACTGGAACCCAGTGCAGCTCACGCAACAAAGGTGTTACATGTGCAAATCTTGGAACGCCCAAGATTGTCTGTGCAGCTGTGTTCTGGACCAGCTGAAGCTTCCAGATATTCTTCAAGGGTAGCCCCATGTAGAGCGCATTACAGTAGTCTATATGGGAGATGGCCAGGGCATGAGTGACGTTCAAAGGGCCTCTCAGTCCAGGAAGGGGCATAACTGGTGCACAACCCAAAGTTGTACAAAAGCCCTCCTGGCCACAACTGCCACCTGCTCTTCGAGCAGGAGTCATGAGTCCAAGAGGACCCCCAAGTTATGCACAGGATCTGTCTGGGGCAGTGCAAACCCATCCAGCACTAAAGATGACAAGTTCCTGGCACCCGAGATGCCGTTAATCCACAGCCACTCTGTCTTACTAGGGTTCAGTTGAAGCCTGTTGTTCCCCATCCAGGCCCCCACAGCCCTCAGATGCTCGGAAAGGGTGGACACGGCATCACTTACTTCACCTGGGATGGAGATATACAATTGAGTATCATCAGCATACTGATGATACCTCATCCCATGGTGATGGATGATCTCACCCAGTGGTTTCATGTAGATGTTAAAAAGGAGAGGGGAGAGTTCTGATCCCTGTGGCACCCCACAAAGAAGGGACCGTGGGGCCGATCTCTCCTCCCCTATCAACACCGACTGGGACTGGCCCTGGAGGAAGGAGGTGAACCAGCACAAAACTACACTGCCCACCCCCAACTCCCTGAGCCGACCCAAAAGGATACCATGGTCGATGGTATCGAAAGCCGCTGAGAGGTCAAGAAGAGCCAGGATGGATGCACTCCCTCCATCCCGCTCCTGCCAGAGATCATCCATAAGTGCGACCAATGCCGTCTCTGTCCCATAACTGGGCCTGAAACCTGACTGAAAGGGGTCTAGATAATCTGTTTCATCCAGGATCCTCTGGAGCTACAGCGCCACCAGTTTCTCAGCCACTTTCCCCAAAAAGGGGAGGTGGAAACTGGGCGAAAGTTGACCACTATGCTAGGGTCCAGTGATGGTTTCTTGAGGAGGGGGCACACCAGCACCTCTTTGAAGGCTGCCAGGAATATCCCTCCCTCAAAGAAGTATTTACCATCCCTTGGACCCAACCACATGTTCCTCCCGAGCTGCCTTCACCAGCCAGGAAGGGCATGGGTCTAGTTGATAAGTGGTGGCGTTTACAGTCTGGGGGATCCTGTCCACTTCCTCGGGCTCAACAGGCTCAAACCGTTCCCAGATAACAGAGTACGAACGTTCCCCAGGAATCTCCCGAGACACTGCCTCACTCCAACTTGGAATGGATCTGAGCGATTTTATCCTGCAGATGCCCAGAAAACTCCTCAGCTCGGCCCTGTAGATGGATCTCTGGATCCCCTCTCCCCAGAAGGGAACAGGTAATCTTAAACAGGGCCGCTGGGCGGCATTCTGCGTATGCAATAAGAGCGTATAAATACTGACGTTTCGCCACTCTTACCGCCACAAGGTAGGCCTTAATAGTGCCTCTAGCTTGTGTTTGGTCAGGTTCAGTCTTTGTCTTCCTCCAGCGGCGCTCTAGGCATCTCTTAATCCTCTTCAGAACCCTCAGCTTCTCCTTAAGCCACAGGGAGTATCGGGTTTGATGGGATAAGAGAGGCTGCACAGGCGCGATCTTGTCCAAGGCCCTAGCTGCTTCCCTATTCCAGGCCACCGCCAGGGCCTCCGCTGGACCATGCAGCAGATCCTCGGGTATAACCCTCAGCTCCCTCTGAAACCCTAATGGGTCCATTAGTCACCAGGGGTGGACCAATCGAATAGGTCCTGCCTCCCTGTGGAGAGGAGCAGCATAAGAGAATCTCAGGCTCACCAGGGCATGATCTGACCATGACAAAGGGGAGAGATGTACTTCTCTCCTCAGATCACATTGCTTTGACAAGAAAACTAAGTCTGGGGTGAGGCCACTCTCCCGAGTTGGGTCTCAGATAATCTGAATCAGGTCCATGGCCGCCATGGTGGTCATGAACTCCCGAGCTGCCTCCGAGGCCAACCCCAGGGATGGCAGGTTGAAGTGCCCCAGAACCATAAGCCTGGGGAACTCCACCGCCAACCCCGAGACGGCCTCCAGCAGCTCAGGCAGGGAGGTTGCTATGCAGCAGGGAGGCTGGTACACTAGCAACTGTTCCCGAGAATCCAACTTGAAAAACAGGGTCTCACACCCAGTCACTTGTGGAGCATGGCCCCTGAAAGCCACAAGGGATTCCTGGATGACAACAGCCACCCCTCCTCCCCTGCCCTGAGATCTTGGCTGGTGCCATACTCGAAACCCGGCCAGGCACATCTTCGAAAGAGGAACACCTCCTTCCATGCCCAGCCAGGTTTCAGTAATGCACGCCAGGTCGGCCCCCTCCTCTGTGATCAAGTTGCAGATGAGGGGGGCCTTGTTGTTAATGGACTTGGTGTTGCAGAGCAGCAGCCGAAGCCCAGGACCTCCATGGGTCTGCTGACCAGGGTCTGGGTTTGAGCACGGAGGGCTGGAACATGCCACCGGTAATAAACACGGTATGTAGGTAGATTGCATGAACCTGGAAATATATGAATGTATGTGTGGTTGCTGTAGCCAAGAAGAAACAGTGGGAAAGAAAGGAGGAGGAGGGGGGGGGGGGAGGAGGAGGAGACAAAAAAAAGCCTCTCAAGTATGTGGAAACAAGGAGAAGAGGGAATTATAATTGGAACAGTAATAAGAACTATGACACAGACACAAGAAGCTACAGAGACAGGGGTGGAAACGGACTGATGTTCTGAGCAAAAGAAGAAAAAGTGAGATGAAGCTGCCTGAAGATATATAAATGGATAGAAAGGGGATCTCCTGGGGATAAGTGTGTGAAAGGACCAGTTGGATAGAGAGAGAAAAAATGAAAAGAACTACACAGGTCACAATTTGACTGTTTCTCTTTAGTCCTGAATGAAAATCCTGCCGTGTGACCCAGCCTGGTTAGGAAATGGCAGAACTCCAGAACTGTGCTCTACCCATGTTTGAAGGTAGCATTTCTGATTAAATATAATAAGGTTAATGTGCAATAAAAATGCTCTTCTGTGGTTAGTATTCTGATTTGTTCCTCTTGAGTTAATGAAAATGCAAATAACACGTTTAGAGTCATTTTAATTATGTATCTCTATTTGAGGCTTTAGGCCTGGCAAACCCACAGTATATCCCCAGAGCTGCTAGTGTCAGACTGCCTGTATTTCAAACTTTTTCCTTCTTACCAATAACACCCCTCTTTCTATTGCTGTGTATTCCTTCTCTCTTTCCAGTTCCACTCGTTTTTTCTGAATACCCTTCATTTCCAACCTATCAGCTAGGTCCCTTCCTCACCATGCAGCAATCTTCTCCAACCTGATGCCCGCCAGATATATCAGAGCATAGCTGCCATCATCTTCATTGTTTCTTTACAGCCTTCTTCCTGATTAGCCTTTTCTTGTCGTCATCTCCTCTCCTGGTTTTTCTTTTCTTTCTTTTCCATATACTTTTATTTGTACTTGGAACCTTCTTTCCATTTCCCCCACTTCCTGTCCCTTAAGTCCCTATGATCAGTCCTTATTGGTGAAATGGGACATGGTTATGACTCAGTAGTAAGGCAAGTCCTTCACATACAAAGGCCTCATGATTAAACCCCTTCAGATAGGGTTGTGAACCTTCAGGGGAAATTAGGAAGACTCCTGCCTGAAACTTTGAAGAACTGGATGAATTAAAAGTCTGATTCAGCATATGGTTTCTTCTTTTTTTCCTCTTTTAATCTGAGGCAAAATAAGATGCTCTGTTCCTTTGACAAAGCTGCAGGGTATTTATCCTGAACATTGACTGAGTAGCTGAACATTTTCTGCCACAAGATTCAACCAATCACTGTCAGAAGCTTCACTGCCACAAGCACAGGGTAGTTATAAGGAACGCATTAAGAAATAAACTGACGCTGGATCAAAAGTGTCTATCAAAACTTGCTGGAAAGTGCAGAAAATAGGATGACTGTGATTATTTACCCTGCATACTATCTCTGTTCTACACTGGGCAGGGAAGGGCTGCAAGACTTTCCAAATCAGTTTCCTTCAAGAAGGTGAACTTCAATGACATTCACAAGAATGTCTCAAATGCTGATGTTGATTACTCTGGTTCTTGAGGCAATGGTTTCAAAGGATTTGAGGCTCATGTCTTTACTGTACATATATTGCTTGCATTGGGAAATCCCATTATCCCATGTTCAACACTGATATCAATTTCAACTCTCATTTCTTTGTGCAGTTTGAGATATATTTCTGAACAGGACTTGGTAGCTCTAGCCCAGTTTTTTCCAGCCTGGTTCCCTCTGTATACTTGGGACTTCAACTTTCATACTTCCTTGTTAGCATGGAGGACATCTGAAGGTTATCAGGTTGGAAAACGCTGCTTTTCTTATCCAGCCCTCAGAAAACATTCAAGACAAACTGAAATTAAACAGAGGCAAGATGGAGGTACTATTGATAGGACTTTGGACTCAGGAAATGAAGTTCAGTCTGTTTTATATAGCTTGTCTGAAAGCTTCACAGTCTGGGTGTGTCCCTTGATCTCCAGTTATTGCTGGAGTTGTAAATGGTGGGTTTGACAAGAAGACCTTTGTACCGATATGTTTAGTATACCAGTTGCGTTCCTTCCTGAACTGATCAGATTTGATTATGGTTATCTATACCATGGTTTCCTTGGAGCTGAATGTTTAGGAGCAATAATACATTCCAAAACTACATATGAGCTCCCATAGTAGCTTTACATAGATGTTGAACCCTATGAATGACAAGATGGACCCATGTGGGAAACCATAGAACAGCAGCTTAGGCATCAAACAATAATCCCCCAATACCACCATCTGAATACAACCTGACAGGAAGAACCTGAACCTGAAACAGTTACATGGTCAGTGTTATTGAAAACTGAAATCTACTGAGAGGTCTAGGAGAATTAGCAGAGTCACACTCCTCCACATCCAATTTGTAGGGGAATGTCATCTGAGACAGCCAAAGTAGTTTCAGTACCATATCCTAGCTGAAAGTTAGTATCATTCAGATGCATCTGGATCTATGCTAGGAGGCCATCACCTTCTCAATCACATTTCCCAAAAATGGAACATGCGAAGCCAGCCTATAATTATGCTGATCTCCTGGACTGAAGGAGAGTTTCTTTGTTACTATGGAGTAGCCCCATAGTAAGCTGGGAGAAATGAAATCTCCTTTTATCTCAGAGAAGTTTTTGTGATGCATATCAGAATTAGCACTTCTGTCCATAATTAAGTTTTAGATTAAGTAAATGTTTTATCAGCAGCCAAGTTGGCACTGGACAGCAGGTCCTGGTATTGAACTGCCTTCACTGCTGTCACCTTGACCTCATTGATTAGTCTGCAACCTGAAAGGAACCGAAGCCAGTTGCTTGCAGATATTCAGCTGCTTGCAAAGTTCCTCTCACATAAAATGGGACTTACTACAAATTTGAATATAAAAATAATAATCAGATTGCAAAAGGACTTTATCCAGGGCCAATTGCAGAAATGTAAAGCAATATACTAAATCAAAAGCAAATTAACTATATTATTGCTTAGTACAATGTGTGAACCTAGCTAATCATGGATTTTAAATAAACGACGGCAAAACACAACATGTCTGAGTGTGATGTATGACTCAAGTTAGCTGACAAGCCATTCTGAAATTATGAAAGATATCAGAAACTGTTCTTAGAACATTGGCAAAGTTTTAGTCTGAAGGTGAGGAAGGAGAGATGCTTCAAAAATCTTATCAATTGTTATCAATTGTTTCTGATTTTTGTTGCTGTATTGTTTCTTAGCCAGTTTGAGTATTGAATGTGAACGAAAGGATAGGATATACGCCAAGCAAACAATCTCTTGTGACTAACTATATAAATATATATAGTGCTCTGTAGCTTTTATCTTTGCTTGAAACTTAATAAAATTCTTATTAAAAAAATCTATATAGTGCTGGGTTGGATTACAGTTCCCATCATTCACAGTTCCATGGACAATCACTTTTGCTGTTCCCATTGTTTATAGTCACAGATTACCAGAGTCCTGTGTGAAGGCAGCATCAGCTATGAAAGCAGAAATAAGCAGAAGTAGGAGTCAACATGGCAGTTTATTACTGATTTGTTAGGTTACTGAAATCAATAAAGAAGTGATGGCAGAGTCAGTCCAACACTGCAGACCATGTTAGCATAGAAAATATAAATTAACTTGTAATAAATCTTGGTTTGAATTATTGAATATGCTCAAAATTGCTGGTTCTAAATCAGAGCTTATTGTACATTTGAGAATGAGCAAACTACAACATTTATTTTACCAACTGATTGATTCTGAGCATCACTATTCTCAATGCACATTAAAAAAGAATGCAGATTTCAATTTAACTTATTTAATGAGTATGAATGTCAAAGCCATGGTAGTTATTTTGTACTAAAGACTTCTCCCTCTCAATGTATCAAAAATCCCTTTCTTTCAGAATGAATTAATTACATTTTTATCATTTTCCTCCAACAAGAAACTGTACATTATATTTCCCAAGATCTGGATTTCTTAAGTTCTCCTTTCCACCTACTCAGAAAATACATTCCAAACCAGGAATGAATTATGCATATGAACTTAGTATAGCAACATCACTGAAATTATCTGTGCAAACCTGAGGGCTAGGAACATTTTAAAGAATAAAAGTTGAAGTGCTCACAATTTTTGCATAAGTCACATGGCTATAGGCTTTTAAAAATAGTCTCTTACAGGTTTTATGATTACAGGCTTTTATCTACGTATAGCCTTTATATATTTCCCCACATTACAAGCCCCAGGGGGTAGTTTTAGATTTCTTGCTCACATACATACAGAAATTGCTTTCATAGTCAAATCTAAAATTCATACATGTAAATAAATTCTGCCATCTTCTCCTTTCACAAGTAGCATACCAAACACGGACTGAAGTCTATTACTCTGTAGATCTCCACCTTCAGGACCACAGCTATCTCCCAATGATTAATTGCCGTCATGCTTTGGATCTTTGGCTAATATTGCTTATTTTTAGAGAAAATATTTTAAGCACATAAATCTTTGCACTTCCACTCAAACAGGTACACAACATTTCTATTATACTGACACCAAAACCTCAGACTTACATTAAAGATTAACTTTGATTAACCAAACACCAATTAGGGCAAAATCAAGGAGAGAGAAAAAACTACACTATCATAATCTGCAACTTTAAATCATAGCCTTACACACAACAACTCCTGCATATATTTAAATAAAATCAATTGCATAGACACCCATGGGTTTTTAAGCCTGGTATATCACCTGCCCCATTTTAAGGACATTTGGGTAGAAGCAACCTGCAAAAATGTTAATGCTGTTCACTTCTAAGCATATTGGATTATAAGCACAATCTATACCTGCCAACATTTCAGAATCAGAAATAAGGACAGGGTTATTTCGAAGTGCCTTCCATAACACAATGCACTAACATATATCTTGTTTGTTGTTGTTGTTCTTTCTTCCTCACACACTCTGTCTCTCAAGCTCAGTTCTAACAGGATAGCTGTCATTTAGATCCAGCCAAACAAGGCATCCAAATAATGGTTTATTTATGCTTACTTCATAGGTTTACATAGTGGGTAGAGAACATTTACAGCTTAGTTCTGAGAATGATTTTGAGGACCACATTCAAATTACGATAAAGTGGAAATATACAATTACAAAAATGACGCTTCCAAAATAAGCAGGATCATCAGTTGCACATGCATGCACCTTTCCTCTACATGCCTGCGTAGAAGTAAATGAGAGCATCAGCTGAAAAAAGCCTTCTCCATGCCTGCTCGGAAGTGAATTTCACTGCCTTCAGTCTGGCTTATTTCCAGGGAAGCATGTAGAAGACTGAAGTCTCTTTTTAGAGAATTAACCTGTAAACTGATAACACAAATTACACTGTGAATGAACCCCCAACTTTCCTTTTATTTTCTTGGACAATATAAAACTATTCTTGGAAGCACTTCTCTTTCTACAGAATATTTGGATAAATTGCTGTTTGCACAGTGCAATTTAAAATGTGCCTGTCCAAATGTGAATACAGTTGTGTTCAATGAAGTTCATTCCCAAGAAAGAGAGTAGGATGACTGCAGCCTCCTTAAACAGAGTTAAGAAACATAAACAGAATCACACACCGTTAACTGAATTTGTAACTTTGTAGCAGTATCTGAAAGAAGACAAAAAACCTTTTATATTTACCTTCCCCTGTCCAGCCATTGACTCTGTGTGTGTGTGTGTGTGTGTGTGTGTGTGTGCACGCACGTGCGCCTGTGTGTGAATACAGTCATCAGGCCAGTCATCAAAACTTTGTAACTAAAGATAGGCATACTCTCCAACCATTCTGCTCCTTGAGAGCTAAGCTAAAGGCCTGTGATTCTCAGGGCAGAGATGTCAGTTATGTCAACAACCAGCATCTGCTTGGCTTCAGAGCCATGAAGCACAGGGTAAAGAATCCATTCAAGTATGGGAAAGGTGGAAGAAGAATCAGTGGGTTTAAACTGTTGTGGATATAAAAGAGAAACTTCTCCCCTTACTCAGACAGAGGGAAACCAACCAATTATTCAACTAATTATTGATTCCAATTTGCAAAAAGCATTCATATTCAGCTGTACCATGCCATGTGTCTGAGAGACTTCTGCTATAGTATGGCAGCCAACTCAACCTCAGGGTACTAAGAGTGTAAGGGTTGGTTCTCAGGCTGATAATGATTTAGGAGCTGGTTTGGTAAACAGAAAGCTGCAGGCTTATCCATTATCTTTTTTTATAGCATTTATTTATTTATTTATTTAATTTTGCCACCACCCATCTCCCCCTAAAGGGGGACTCTGGGTGGTTTACATTATTTTATTTAAAATAACAGTTACAACAATAAAAACTAATACAAACTGAAAAGAAGAAAAGTGTAAGGATTGCCTATTCTAATGTACATCAGACTCATAAGCAGGGTTTCAAAGACATCTGATTTATTGAAGAATAGTATGCAGGATTGCAAAGAAAGCTGAGAATGATGAAAGCGCGGCAAATTCAAACTAAAAACCCTGGGTGCAAATGAAATCCCTCCCCACATAGAATCTTCTCAAGTCCACAATCCCAGGTGCTCCTAACGGTTTCTGATGGTCTGCGGGAAAAGTCCTTGAACAGAGAAAATAACCCAAACACATTCCATTGTCCTGATTTCACATACAGAGCTTGGTACAAGGTCTCACAGCAGCTCCCTCCCAAACAGAAATGCGCGTCAGCGCCATGGCATGTGAAACGTTATGATGTATAACTACATTGAAACCGTGAACATGACAAAAAGAATAAGAAGAAAAAACAGAAGGTGCAGAAAAGAAAAAAATTAGAAAAATAGAAAACATAGGAATATAGTAAAGAAAAAGAAAAGAAATATATAAAGAATTGACTTCCCCCTTCAACACAACAAGTATAAACAATTTCAGTAACTTATTATTTTCTGTTAAAATACAACAAACAATCTCTTCTTCCCATATCCCATCTCTCATCTATGAACAAATACTTAAAGCCTTGTTATTACAGTCCTGATGTCAGCAAAAGTCCATTAAGGTTACCAGAGATAACAACATATCTATTTTAATCTTGATCAAATACACCAACTTTATATTCCTTCCTTTTACTTCTTTCAATCTTGATCTTTAGTCCCATCAAATAATGTCACAGAACTTGATTTCTTTTCATTTTTTCTTTATCCCTTCTCACAAAATTCTTCAAAACTTTAACAAGCCTCTTTTGTAAATGCAATATAGGAAAATTATCCAGGTCACTCTCTTTGGTTTTTATTTGTATATCCCTTTCAATTATTAAGACATCAGCTGGTTTCTTTTGTATGTCCTGTGTGACATCTTCTTCTATGACAAATCAGTCTCAATTTTATCAGGTAAAACTTGCTCCTGTCATGAGTAAGGATGGCGAGCAGGGGGCTCCCACCCAGACTGTCAAGCGCATGCGTAGCACTGAGGAACTGTTCAGCCATTCAAAGAGACACAGATCGGGACCGCCTTAACCCTTGGGGGTTATATGTCTGGGTTTTTCCCACGCTTCTTCAGTTTGTTAGGATTCTTGTTAAGTACTAGTAATAAATATTAGAGACCAGTTCATTGTCTCAGTGTGTTTCCTGGTGGTTAGGACATCAATCCTAACAAACTCCTACTCCCATCGAAAGAGGGAGGAACAAGCAATTAAGCAGATACGTTTAGAAATGTCTTCAGAAAACCAAGAAATGCGGCTCGCCATCCAGCAATTGGCGGCAGCCCTACAACAACACCAGCAACAAGTAGATCTCCAGATCAACACATTACAAGCTGCCATGCTACAGCAGTTACAACAACCAGCTCCGATTAACCCACAACCGGCACCAGCAGCAGCAGCAGCAGCAGCTCCACCAGTAATGTTGAGATCCCAGGGCAGTCTACCAGAGAAATTTGGAGGAGAAGCAGGACAGCTGAGAATCTTTCTCACACAGTGTACTATGTTCTTCGACAGCAGACCCGCAGAGTTTCCCACAGACAGAACCAGAGTCACTTTCATCCTAGGCCTGCTGAAGGGACCAGCTGCCAAATGGGCTATTCCCATGGTGGAGAACAACGATCTGATTCTCAACGACTACCAGAACTTTTTGGCAGGCTTCCAAGCACACTTTGACGACCCCATCAGAGAGGCCACGGCCAGCCGGGAGATTCGGAGGCTCAAGCAAGGTAACAAGAGGGTGGGACTCTACATTGCTGATTTCAAGTTGTTAGCAGGAGATCTGGACTGAATGAGAGTGCATTAAAAGACCAATTCAAACAGGGGCTGGATGAGGAAATTAAGAATGAATTGGTGCACCAGGGAACACCAGCTACGTTAGAAGCCCTATATCAGCTATCGGTGGTCATAGATGCCAGGCTAGAGGAGCTTAGGCAGATGCAGCCGGGGAGAAGCAAGACCCTCAGAGCGTTTTCAGGATTTCCAGCTCCCTCTGTAGCAGCCTCTCACTCAGCACAAGAGGAGCCAATGCAGATTGGGGCAAGCAGGAGACTGATTTCTGAGACTGAGAGGCAGAGAAGGAGAGAGAGAGCCCTGTGTTTCTACTGTGGAGCCCAGGGGCATATGGTGAGAGCTTGCCCAGCGAGAGGCCAAGCAGCTCCAGTAAGACCCCCAGGGCAGGCAGCTGAAACAAGACCCATCCCCGCCTCTGTTTCCAATCAGGGAAACTCCGTTGGTCTCCCTCCACAGAGCTCAGCAGGGAGACCATAAATCAATTAAGGAGGGCTCATTCCGAAGATTCCAGGCAAGCCTTTTACTACTTACCAGTAAAAGTCCATGTCAACCCAGAGCACCAGGTCAAGCTAGAGGCCCTCATGGATTCTGGAGCTTCAACTAATTTTATTGATGCGCAGACCGTACAAGACTGCAACATCCCGACCAGAGAATTAGCATGCCCCATAGAAGTGGAGACCATTGACGGCCAGCCCCTCAAGGCAGGGCCGATTAGAAGGCTCACAGAACCAGTGCAACTGACAGTGGGAGACCACACTGAGTGGATCCAGCTTTATGTTACTGCAGCGCTAAATGTGCTGGTAATCCTAGGGACGCCTTGGCTGAGGATCCACAACCTGTTGATGAACTGGACTACAGGAGCAATCTCCTTTCCAGCTAAGGAATGCCAGCACCACAAGATTCAAGCCGCTCCACACTCTCCAGCAACCAACGCAGTCACAGTAGCAGGGGGAGTCCACTTGCCAGCCAAGTATGCAGATTTTACAGACGTTTTCAGCAAGCAAGAGGCCACAGCACTACCCCCCCATAGGGACTGTGACTGCACCATTGAGTTGATACCAGGAGCCAAGATTCCAGCAAGGAAACAATATCCCATGTCCCCCAAGGAGTTAGCCACCTTAAAGGATTACTTGGACTCCAATCTCCAAAAGGGGTTCATCCGACCATCTACGTCCCCAGCGTCTGCTCCTACCTTCTTCGTACCAAAGAAGCCTGACCCGTTGGCACCTGCAACCCAGGAGACACCCATGAGAGTGGTCCACGACTTCAGTTTTTTAAATAAACAAACAAAGAGAGAATCCTATCCTCTGCCCTTAATCTCGGATCTGCTAGATCGCTTACAGAAGGCATGCATTTTTACCAGGTTGGATCTCAGGAGTGCGTACAATCTGATCCGGGTGAAAGAGGGGCACGAATACCTGACTGCCTTCGACACCAGGTTTGGAAAATTTGAGTACCTTGTTATGCCCTTTGGCTTGTCTAATGCAGGAGCCATATTTTCCAGATTTATGAATCACGTTTTTGCTGATTTACTAGACAAGTACATGGTCGTTTATCTAGATGACATATTAATTTTCTCTGAGGATGCCACAACTCACGTAACCCATGTACGTAATGTTTTGCAAAGACTAAGAGAGAACAGGCTGTTCGCCAAGCTAGAGAAGTGTGCCTTTGATTTAACTGAAATACATTTCCTGGGCTATATAGTATCCACAGAAGGCATATCCATGGATCCTGCTAAGGTCCAGGCAATTCTTTCTTGGCCACCCCCCCGAAATGTTAAAGATATACAAAAATGGTTAGGATTCTCCAATTGTTATCGGCGTTTCATAAGAAATTACAGTGAACGTACCAGACCATTTACACAGCTCTTGAAGAAAGGCTCAACATTCATATGGGGGGAGAGGGAGCAAGCAGCGTTCCAGGAATTGAAGCAGCTTTTTGCTTCCCAACCGCTCTTAAGGCACCCTGACCCCACGAAGCCATTCATAATGTATTCAGATGCTTCAGATGTTGCCATTGGGGCAGTGTTATTGCAATATACAAACAAGACAGAGAATACATTGCTTCCTTGTGCCTTTTTTTCACGCCTACTCTCACCAGCAGAGAGAAACTATGATGTTTTTAACAGAGAGTTGCTGGCAATTAAAGCAGCATTCCAAGAGTGGAGGCACTGGCTAGAAGGGGCGACCTTTCCTGTGAAAGTTTGCACCGATCACAAGAATTTACAGCTTCTACAGAACACCAGATCCCTCACCCCACGCCAGATCAGATGGAGCCAGTTTTTCTCCCGTTTCAATTTTGTTATTTCTTATGTGCCCGGGGCGCAAAACTGCTTGGCAGACGCCCTGTCTCGATCCTTTCAGGCAAAACCCACCACTCACCAGGAAGTACAGGCTGCTATATTACAACCTCACAACTTTGATCAGCCGATGAGGGGGAGCCAAACAGAGAGTTTAGCAGCAGGCAGACAAGCAGAGGACCTATTTTCAAGAGCCAGAGCTCAGCAGCAACAGGACCCGTATGCCAGGGCCAGGATGGATGACCTCCAGAGGGCCCCGCAAGACACTGCCTCCCCATTCAATGTGGAGGCAGGAATCCTCTGGCATAGTGGGCGATTGTATATTCCCCCTTCATTGAGGGAAGAAGTACTGAGACTGTGTCATGACCACCAAACGGCAGGCCACGGAGGTGTTTTCAAAACTCTCCATAGAGCTCTGAGAGACTACTGGTGGCCTAAGATGGTTGCAGACATTAAGGGGTACGTTGCTTCTTGTCACACCTGCAGACGAGCCAAGCCTCTCCCAGGGAAGCCCACAGGTCTCTTGCAACCCCTACCCACCCCCAGTAGGCCTTGGGATACGATCTCCATGGATTTCATCACTGATTTACCCCTGGTCCAGGGCCTGACTTCCATACTGGTGGTGGTGGACCTTTTCACCAAGATGGCACATTTTATTCCTTGCAAGGGCCTCCCATCTGCATCAGCCACAGCGCAGTTGTTCATAGACCACGTTTTTAGGTATAGAGGCATGGTGAATCACTTGGTGAGTGACAGAGGCCCACAGTTCACTTCCAGGTTCTGGAGGGCCCTTTTCCAGTCATTAGGGGTCCAGATCCACCTGTCATCAGCGCATCACCCTGCCAGTAATGGGCAAGCCGAAAAAATTAACCAGTGGTTACAGCAGTATCTCAGGTGTTACACCACTTATCGGCAAGACAATTGGCCAGCCCTGCTGCCCATGGCAGAATTTACTTATAACAACTCTGTGCAGTCATCTACCCAGATGTCTCCGTTCCAAGCGCTCTACGGGGTTAACCCTCAGGTGTTGCCCACCTCCTCCCAGCAGGGAACTGTTCCAGCCGCAGCTGATTTTCTTAAAGAGCAACAAGCCGCACAGGAGTTGTTAAAGGAGCAGCTGAACAGGGCAAAGAGTGCTTACAAGAGGGCGGCAGATGCTCACAGGCAGGAGGGGCCAGCGATTGCAGTAGGAGACAAAGTGTGGCTCTCTACCAAGTTTTTGATCTCTACCAGACCCTCCAAGAAATTGGACTCTAAGTTTGTCGGCCCTTTCACTGTGGTGCAGCAGATAAATCCAGTAGCTTATCGTTTACAGCTCCCACCATCCATGAAGGTCCATCCAGTGTTTCACAGAGCCTTGCTAGCCAAAGACCCTCCCCCAAGTAACTTGCGATTGCAACTACCCCCCCCCCCACCTCCAGTAATTGTGGAGGGAGAGGAAGAGTACGAAGTGGAGGAAATTCTGGACTCTAGGAGGAGGGGAAGGGGCATCCAATATTTCATACACTGGAAAGGGTACCCTGAGGAGGAGCGCACGTGGGAGAATGCCAGAGATGTACATGCTCCAGCACTGGTTCATCGATTCCATCAGCTTTTCCCTCACAAACCCAAGCCTCGCATTTTACCCGAGATTCCTCTTTTGCCTGAGCAGGCCGAAGAAGCCCAAGCTGAGGAGTTTGTGAGTGTGTATTTCCCCCCGCCCCCGCCTGAAGCCTCGACTCCAGTTACAGAGGAGCCGGGTGAACCACAGCCCTCAACCTCGGGCTTGCATTTCCCAGGGGGGAGGGGGGCTGACCCTGCTAACTCTCTAGATGTTTTCCAGCAGCAGCCACCTGGCCCGGAGGCGTTATCGGATTGGGAGGGCAGCACTGCTTCGTCCTTGGAGGAGTTTTCCTTTGAAGATTTGCCTTCTTTGCCCAGTTCCCATGGGACTTTACAAGCAGACAGCACATCTTATCAAGACTCTGGAGGGGAGGGGGCTGAAATGGAATGTCAATCTGGAGGGGAGGGTGATGTCATGAGTAAGGATGGCGAGCAGGGGGCTCCCACCCAGACTGTCAAGCGCATGCATAGCACCGAGGAACTGTTCAGCCATTCAAAGAGACACAGATCGGGACTGCCTTAACCCTTGGGGGTTATATGTCTGGGTTTTTCCCATGCTTCTTCAGTTTGTTAGGATTCTTGTTAAGTACTAGTAATAAATATTAGAGACCAGTTCATTGTCTCAGTGTGTTTCCTGGTGGTTAGGACAGCTCCTCTTCCATAACATCTTTTAACACAGTCTATCTATAGATGTAGACACTCTTAAAATTAATTTCTGGGTCCATTGTTCAAAAATATCCTTCAATATATTCAGTGTTAAAATATTTTGCTTCATTCTGTATTTGTAAGTTGAGTTTGAGTGTTCTTTTCCTTAATTGTAATCTTTAGTTCCTTCTAGCTCCATTTAGTGTCCCATTTTTAAAGTCTTATTATGTTTTTTTAAAAAAAAGAATTCAAAACAAGGGCATTTTCCCATGGGAAGGATTCTTTATAATTAATTCCAAAATCTTATTTCAGATTTATCTGGATCCTTAGTCCATTTGTAAATTTCTAAAATCAAAGTTTTAATCACCCTTTTGCTGTTTATTCTCCCATCTCAATTTTTTTTAAAGTCCTTAAACTTGTATTTTAAACTTCTTTTGCTAAGGATTGAAGGAAACTCACTGGGTGCTATAAAACTTGTCGATCCAAAGGTTCCTAATAGCTGAAAGGCCATTAACAAGCAATTTCTGAAAGTTATTAGAAAAGGAAGTATACCTTTTAAAGGTGCTGACCACGATTTGAGCAAGATGGCTATTCCCTCATCTCCCAAAGCTCTAAACCTGCCAGAGACCACTGTCTTAAGGTCTCCTCATGAGGAGCAAATATCTGGAGCATTTGTGGGCATTCTCAAGTTCTCTTTTGGTCCGGAGAGGGATCATTGAAAAGCCAGTCTACTCACCAGTTCTTCATTCCACTGCAATCATCACAAAAAGCAGAGCTGTCTTCAGTCTGCCATTTCTTCCCTGGAAGTCCCAGGCTTATCCATTATCAAGTGAAAGACCTGCATTCACAAAAAGGTCATTAAAAAGAAATTACAAAAAGCTCCACTCTAATGTCCTAGGAGATAAATTTTTCTAAATGGAAAATAGTTCAGTTGCTGAAATTTTTGTAACACTACCCCTTTCATTTCAATAGATCTTGTTAAAATGACTTGGAGTTGTTTGTGCCTAGGAAAAGTATTACTTCAGTTGCCTAACAGGCTGACCAATATTCATTGCCAAGGTCTGATATGGAAAACTCTGCTCCAAATAATACACTGCTGAGGTTCTTGATGCAAAGGGAGGCCCTAGCATCAAACTAATGTAAAAGAGGCAATTGGATAGGACTGTTATTTTACCATTATCAGGCTGCCTATCCCCTTAAATAGCTGCAAGAGGGCTGTATTAGAAGAAGCAAGAGGAGGACAAATTCTCCATTGATAAAATAGCCACCAAATTAGCATGCCCAATAGAAGCCTTCTAAAGGGGAAAAAAAGACAGAAACAAGTGGATCCTGAGAAGAATAGCAAGAAGTGATTGAAAGAAAGTGTATGGATTTCAGCTATTTGTTGCTCAGGTTTTTTGGGGAAAGGGTTTGCTGCAAGACTACAGACTGAAAAATGGTCTTTCAGCCTGAGGAGAACCAGGGAGTGTTTCTTACTCCATGTACAAAAGCTGGATGGCCAGCTGGTTCTTTTTTTAGCACTACCTGTAGGTCATAATCCTCCACAGCATCTTAGGACAGGGTGCTAATTCAGGGAATTTGGGTAGGCAATAATGGAGTACCTTCCTACCTACCTTCCTCTACACTACATTACTACCTATAGGCACTCATTTCCTGAGGACATTTTTGTTGGCAGATTGCTGGGAAAGCCTTTAGCCCAGGAGAGATCAGAAAAGTCACACACCAGGCATTTCTATAAAAATAATTTATTTACAGAAAGCAAAACAAAAGCAAAAAACATATTTAAAGGACTTAGCTCTCATTGAGAGCTACCTGGCTTGCTACATGCCGGCACAGAAGAGAAAGAGGAACTGAAACAAGTCCGGGCAGGTTCCTCCCCCCAGGTGCAATAATTAACATTCGAAAAGGGGGCAGTTGAATTCAACCTCTGCACCGGGCCAAAATGATTAGATACAATAGCACCTTAATCTGTTAGTAGGAAAACCATTAACAATTTTTTCACACTGCCTAATGGCAGACCCAGTCTGGAGTAAGTTTCTCTATGTTCGGTTAGGCTTATTTCCATCTAGTGCTCTAGGTAGGCAGATTAAATCTATTATTTTAGGCAAGTGTATATGTAGTTCAAAATACTTGTATTGCATGGATCTTTACACTAGAGCTCCGTAATGGAGATATTTTATCTTCATAAAACAGGATGCATGCAGGTTGTACAGATTTGATTTTTTCAGGTCTATGAATTTTATTTTGACCCTTGATCCAAAACCTATGAAATTATTTAGTCACTGGATCCATGTAGAGTTCCATCATGATAGTACAAAATCTCCTGGTAGTTAAAAAGACAGAAAGACAAAACAATACATATGGATCCTATGTAATAAATTGCAGACAAGCAGCAGGCTATTACAGACCATAAGAGCAGACTGTTCTATATAGTATCTATATATTGTTATTGAATTTGTTGAAACATGGAGATAAATTAAATTGCGTCCTAAAGCAGTAGATGTAGCAATCACAGTAGCAAAAAATAAAGCATTTTTTTAAAAGTTTATAAGTCCAGACTTCCCTTCTATTACATAAAATGTCAAACCCATTTTATTGTTGGAAGTTTTGGCAAATCCAGCATGCCTCATTAACATGTAAGTTGCCCCACAATGCAATTCAGAGGAAGCCGTTTGTTGCTACTCCCACTTTCTCTTTCCCTCTCTCTTTTTCCATCTTCTCCACCCAGGGGGAGGCAGCATGGATGTTGCTCTCTTCATCAGGGCCATGTGCTTGGGCCTTGATGAGGGATTCTGCCCCTTTCTTTCACACACCTCTTGGCAGCTGTAGGGCTGAGAGTTTAGGGCAAGCTATGTAATTAGTAAGAAAAGAACAAAGGAACTTCATCTTTTTCCACCAAGATGGATGTAGCAGAAGCAACAATGAATAAAGTCAGTAAGCTTCTTTTTACTTCTTAACCTAATGTGTCTAAGCGGTGGATTCTTTATGCTTGGGAGGGCTGAATGTGTACGAGCAATAACCTGTATTTCTCTGGCATGCTCACTGAAGCTATCTAAGATAATTTTCTTTTTCTGTCCCAGTTTCTAAACTGTGTTAAGCTCTGCTCCATTTCAGTGGTCCTAGCAGGCTGATGAATTGGCTTCATTTAGAACAGAGAGCAATTTAAAATCATGTGCTCAAATATATGCTGGAATTTGGATACCTTGCAATTTGCTCTGTTTTGTTATGAGATTTATATATTCAGTTTCCTCACATAACGAAAAGAAAAATACAGCAAAACATGCAACATGTTGATGAAGATTCTCAGTCATCCAGGTGGAATTGTCTATAGGTTGAGTCATGGCAACTGGATTTCTTTCTCTTTGGTAGAAATGTTTCGTTGCTTGTCCAAGCAGCTTCTGAAGAAGCTGCTTGGACAAGCAGCAAAATGTTTGTACCAAAAAGAAATCCAGTTGCCATGGCTCAACCTACAGCAAAACATGCAACGTTATTCACTGTGAGGCCACGCGTCCTATTTTACAATCTTCTCTTGGAAGATAACATCCATAAGACTACCCGGTCCCAGTCTGGTTTGAAGGTAAAGAACCATCAGTATTTGGACTCTGGACAGTAGACTGAGTAGGCCTGAAGGTATTCAGTCAAAGGCTTTTTCATTTTGTGTATTTTTAAATTATGCTAATTATTGCCAGTTAATGCAAGAAAAAATCCTACAGAACCTTAAAAACTTAGAAATTCATGGCTGCAGAAGGTTTCATGGATCATATTCCAGTTCATCAGATTCACAGAACCTAGTCTTGCAAGAAACATTTTATCTATACTCAGATATGGATTATACAGCTACCCTTTTCTGATTTTTTTTTTTTTGGTAACCTGTTAAGTGGCCACTCTGTGATCCACAGTCAGCAAGATGTAAAAGCATTTTCCATCTCAGTGTTTTTCATTGGGCTTTAGTTGCCAGATCAACTATAGATACATACACACATGTATGTACATTCTTGTATTATGTATGGAAAGGTGCTGGCTGCTTGGTTTTGTGTACTAAAATATCATTGAGGATCAGGGCTGGAATGAACTGAATTTTCTGCAAATCCTGATCTGCACTCATTCACCAGGAAAATGAGTGAGGCATCTCAGTAATTCTGAAGCAGTAGAAGATTTCTTGCAGAATAAGATTATTAGTTTGCAAGGGAAAATAAATCCAGGCTTCCACAGCACAAGGCTTGAATGGTAATGAAAGTTGCATCTCATTAGGATTAGCAAGGCAAAAATGGTTCCAGTTAATGAACAGTGCAAACATTTTGGCAGTTGCAAAATAGACAATTGCTGGGCTCTTCATGCTATTTTAGTCTGAGTTTCTAATGAGGCTGTCCATTACCAAATTGGAATTTTGAGGGGTTTATTACTTTGCTGGGAAATGAATGCCTCACCCTAATCCTTCTCTCAAGTAGTATGTTCTGTGTTGTGTAATTTCTTTGTGCTTCATATAAAACTTACATTTTAAAGGCCTGGAAGTATAGCCGTACAGTTTCTGTAGCCTGTCCAGAAAGTCTTCATGTCCTGGGAATGCAGACACAAGGGAAAGCTTACCACAGCCAAAGATCTAGATCCAGATGTGTGTGTGGACATCTATACAGACACAAAAGCAAATGATTATAGCAATGACCTTTGATTGAAATCATCCATTTCTCACTCCATTCATAGGTCTATTCAAATTTTCACTGACTATTTGAATATGTTTCTCATCAATGGAGGCAGTTTATCCTGGAAAGATTTGCACTTCCCCACACCCATTAGCCTCTGTGAGTGCCTTTATTGATCCTAGCAAAAGACTACAATAATTAGTGACATAAGTTTATTTCATTCGTTCATTCTTTGAAAGGACAATGTAACATGGAAGAATTGATGCAAATCTCCCTACGTCATGTGGAGTTTCACCCTCAGTTACAATGAAAGTTAAGATACGAAGTTAATGTCCTCTAGAATAACAGTCCTTCTGCAATATGCCAGGCTCCAACACTAACATGTTTAAAGCATCTTTGGATAATTTATCTTTTTTGCTTGTTGAGTAATGGCCCCTGACATTTGCCTTTCAAACGATTGTTTTGTGTTTTCAATCTCAAATATTTTTTTAATTATTGAAAACTGCCAGTGTAATTATTTTTTAATAAATGAAAATTAAGATATTGTATGAGTAAACCAAGGTGTACATTAACTACCTGATTTGGGTTGCATAAATCCAGGGGACCACTAGATGGCAGCAAAGAGATGCATAAAGTTCTAGTGGTTGTTCCATTTTTGCAGCCCAGATCTGGCAGGCAAGAACAACATGATCCTCTCCATGCTAGCAATATCTGAGTTGATTTAATTTGTTTGGTGATAATGGCATTTGGTTTAAAGGTTGATACTATCTTACCAAATTTGCAGAATTTTTTAATAATTGAGGCAGACAACCTGAGATTTAAAATCCCTGAATTGGGATAAACCTGTCAGATGTTCAGCAGTGAAAGCATCCGATTATGTCATCTGCTTTCAAACACTGAACTTTTGATCACCATAGCACTTTTGGTTAGCACCAGTGGCATTTGATCATGTTCATGGTGACAACCATACAATCAAAAGCATCCCTGATGTAGGAAGGCTTCCACATGAAAAGGCATTCCTTGTGCAATGGTAGGAGTGCCACATTGCTTCCAGGCAGAAAAACTGTAAGCACCCAGCTGTGATTGCCCCATTGCTATAGTTGTCCAACTGAAATAGCTACATCAGATTTACTTTTTTGTTGCCCAGAGCAAGTATTCCTGGCTAAAGAATGATTGTTGAAACAAGCAATGGCATTTAGTAGATATGCTAATTAATATCTAACAGCTATTTTCTTTAGTGCAATTAAATCAAGACACAACCTTGAAATTTTTAGTGCTTTTAATCAAATGGCACCTTAATTTCTTTGGCAAACCATTTCACACACAATAGTTAAAACAGAGTAAATGCTCTGCAGCAGCGTATACTCAAATTTAATGGAATTGTAACAACTGTCCTACTGAATCTAATTTAGGTGCTTATTTCAGATGCTTCATTTAATGTGTTAACAAAATAAATTGCATGTTATTGGGAAGCATCAATATTGCAATGAAGGTTACTGAATTAGCAGTGGGATTCAGGCAATAACACATTGGTATTAAAGAGGCAAAAACAATGTCAATTATTTTCTATTTAAATAAGAGGTGAAGGAAAAACAATTCAAGGTAAAACATTACTTTTTTAGTTCCCATTGTGCATTCCTTTTCGTGTTACATAGTTGTGTGAATCATCATTTTATAATGAGTCAAAAATTGTTCAAAAGCCGAACCTTCAGTGTTACCCATGAGCAAACTGATACACACACACACACACACACACAGAGACATATACATATAAACAGGGTTAATAAAAACTTTCTTTCTCACTATACACAAGACAAACTTTCAGAATGGAGTAGTATAAATCTTTTGAATCCTCAGTTTCTCCTGAATTGAAGTATTGTTCAAAGCCTTGGTTTCAAGAATGATCAATTATCTACAGTACTTTACATAAATCAGACATGTGAGGAGTGTCAACTGATTTTTTTTGCTTCTAAAGATTTAAACATAAACAGTAGAAATAACACTGTTTTATTTCTTCAACAGTGATAGGTTCCTGTGAAATTCCAAAACTTTTCATTATGAAAGGTGGTAAACAGATCAGGTGGAAGGTGAAGTACTTATATTACCGCTAGTGGCTCTCTTAAAAAAAGATGGATGAAGAGGTTGTTCCATGAAGTACTGATATACTTTCTGGTTGTATTTATAATTATTCATTAGTTTCTGAAGTGAAGAAATAATCATATACTGGTTATATCCCTGTCCCCATTTTTTGAAAATATAAGATCAAGTTCTTAATTCAGATTGGTTTCCATCCTTAGTCAAAACACAGTTTCAGTATTAAATAGGATAAAATTTCAAATAAACATGGACTCGAGACTTATGAACACGTGCATAAAAGGTGCCTATCTGAATTCTCAGGACTAGACCTACTCATGTATAGAAGTGGTACTGTATCAACTGTGTTTTGATTAAACTCACTGCCAGAAACTTCTGATTTTTCAAATCTAGTTGTTCATACAGACTCTGAAGCTACAAGATAGTTTCTCAAATCTGCATCTCATCTCAAGACATATTCACTATTAGCTTTCTTTTGATGCTTCCCATTATAATGTTTGTACTTTAAGAATGTAAGACGACTTTCTAGATTAGACTTTTAAAAGATCATCTAGGCCAGTATTCTACTTCCAAAATGTAATCTAGGATTCAGAGCATATTCAGTATTCCTGCAGCAAAGATAAGCTGAAAATGTTAGCCTCTTTCAGACCATTGTTAATAATCCAAGATACATGTTTCCAAAATGACAAGATACTGATGCAATGCCTCATTTATTTATAGAAATTTCAGACCAGGGAAAATTAGCACCATAATGGGGACCAAATGTGACTTGGACCAATTACCAAAGAAGCATGTTCTCTGATGTATGCATTAATGATAGCTAATCAGAATTTTAGAAATAGTCTGATGTCTCGTTATAAAAACTAAGCAGTCCAGGTAGATATTGTAAAAATGGAAATAAATTTGGAAAAGCAGAGTCCCACATGCTCTGGATGGCATTGTCAGCACCTGATCATTCAAGCATTCACACAATCACAGTCAGGAGGCTGGGATTCCTTTAACTGTTTTAATGAAGCATAATGAACGGTACAGAAGGCAAGGAAATAAAGATTTCCTGCTCAAACCTAACTTAAAACTACATTCCTTTAGTTAGTCCCCTTTCCCATGAAACCATGTCACCCCCACTCTTATCCAGATGGTATTCCTGGCATATCTCAACCCCGTGTCCTTGATGTCCGCCATAGCCATAATAAACCACTTCACACTCCAACTTCACACCCCCTCCCATCTGGCGACATGGAGTCCATTCCTTGGAGAAGGAAATGATGGTAGATGCTCCGATAAGGGTTTTTGTAAAACCTTTGATCGGGGGGATCTGACAGGCATGGCTGGTCTAATCAGAATATAGAAGTTCATCACACATATTTTCAGACTTCAAAAAATTGCCTTTTAAAATGTTCTAATAAAGCAAAATTCATGGACAATTGTTTAATACATGTGTCTAGTTGCTGAACCTTCTGAAGTCTGGAAATGCAATAAGTTTTTATTACTGTTAATGTAGAATACTTGTCTGGATTTCATGAGTTATTGTGACTGCTGCCTGGACTACCATTTCATTACATTTTCGACACTTTGCAATGGGTATTGCTAGTCCAGGCAGTAGTCACAAAAACTGTTTTTCCACTCACTGCATTCCTATCCATCCTGGATCCAGGCCTGGAAGTATTTACCTTAATTGCTGCCAGATCCTTATTGCCACACATCCACAGAAGCATCGAGTGAGACCTGCCTGTTACATTCATCTCACCTTATAGATTTGGCTGGTGAAGCATGCATACTCCAGAGAGAACCCTGTCTCCCTATTCCTCCCTTTTAATCCCCATAGGGCTAAGCTACAGATTACTATAGGAAAGTCCTCATCACCATCTGATTGGTGTCTCTGCTGGGTCAACTAAATAATAATGTAGAAATCATATTATCGTGTACTACTTTTGCTTTTTATTTCCTTAATTATAGGAAACAGCCCAATCCAGGTAAGAACTATTAAACTTGGGATGAGAAAAGATTGATCCTACCCCTTGTCCTTTTTCATTTAAAAATATAATACCTCACCTTTGTGGGTGCTGCAGGGCTTTTTTTTTTTTTTTTTGGTGGCCTTTGAACTAGGGCTTCCAAGTTCTAGCATAAAGGAACCACAGAATTTACAACATTCCACTATTCTAGAGATGCGGTATTGATTTCTTCTAAATTTCATCTTATCCACAGGAGCTGCACATTGCAACTTAAAAGCAATATCCTTTTTAATCACCAATGTAGCCACTACCTTAAGAGTGCCTCTCCTTAAAATGAGAGTGCAAAGTAAATGGGGAAAGGACCCATTTTTGATCAATGGGAGTTGAAGGGTAAAGACATAGGACATGGCTCAAGGCAACAGCTAATCCTATACTGTCATTAAGAGACAGTGGATAAGCACTGAGCTGCCCCAAGATGCTGAGGAGGAAGATTCCTATTCATTTATAACTGCAAAAAGGCCATCTCCCACTGATCCACCTAAACAAGATCAGTGCAGCTACTGTATGTGGCTTCTTCCTCCGTGGCTGTGAGTGAGAAGAAGAGTTTAATAATCAGTGATTATACTGTTAGATGCTATATGCCTGCATGAGCAGTTTGGTTTTTCTTCATCTAGGACTTCGTTCTTCTTGCAGACCTATGTATTTTCAACCATTTTCTCCAGGCCCACAATTCAAAGGCATCACTTTTTTTCATTCAGACTTTCTGATGGTCCAGCTTTGCTAGTCATATGTTACCACTGGGAAAACCACAGCCTTGACAATACAGTCTTGTGTCTGCAGTTTAATGCTTTATCTATATCTGCTAATAGTCTTTCTCCCAAGTTGCAGACTTCTCTCTTTTTTCATGGCTACCAACTACGAAAACCCTGTAAATTGTTTGAGTTTGGGAAACTAAAGTCTGTTAAAGCTACTTCAATTTCTTCTCCTCCTATTTGAATTGGGCTTGTATTGCCTGTTGATGTAATTTTAAGGTTTTTACACCCTGGACAGGAAACTGACTTTTGCACTCCCTTCTTTCATTCACCAGAAGAGATTTCATAAATCTTCCTTGCTTCCAGTCAACTAAGTGGTATCTTCAGCATATCTGAGGTTGTTCATGCTCCCAGCAATTTTAATTCCAATTTTTATTTCTTCTACTTCAGAATTTCTCTTGTTATATTCTTCATGTTGGTTAAATAAATAATACAAGCAAGTAGACAATCTTGGTGTACTTCTTTCTCAGTTTTCAGCTATTTAGTTGTTCTATATTCTGTTCTAACTATTGCTTCCTAGTCATCATACAAATTCTTCAATAGGCAGATGAAGTGGCCTGGTAGACCCACATTTTTAATGGCTGTCTACAGTTATGGCTGTCCTTAATATACTCAATAAAGATATATTGATATATGATTAATATAATCAATAAAGCAGAAATAAATGAATTTTTATAACTCTCTTGCCTTTAGAAGGATAATGTGATCTCAGATGCCCCATCTCTTCTAATTCCAGCTTGTACATTTGGCAGGTCTTGTTCCATGTATTGTTGAAGTCTGGATCACAAAACCTTGAACATTTTTTAAATAACATGTGAGATAAGTGCAATTCTTTGGTGGTTTGAGCATTTTTTTATACTGCTTATTTTTGGCACTGGAATATAAATGGACATGTTCTAGTCCCTTGGCCACTGCTGTGTTTTCCATAGTGCTTACAAACCACACATAGCACATAACTGCATCATTCTGATAGTTTTGCTGATACCTCATTAACTCCTGTGGCTTTGTTTCAGCAATATTTTCTAGGACCCATTTAATTTCATTTTCCAGAAGCTTTGGCTCTAATTCAGTGATCTTCATATGTGTTGTTGATTTGGGCATGTTTTTTTGTACAATTCTCCTATATATTCTTAACTCTTTTTAAAATTCCTTTCTCCTATGTGTATTCTAGCACTTATACTATAATGCTCATCTGTTCCTTTCCTCAGATATTTCCAGTTACCAGCAATCATGACAAAAGGGTGGTGGTGGTGTCCAAGCAGGCAAAAAAGGACACTTGAAGGCTACATGAAGACCTGGAATGCAGATAGCCCACTCCTGCATAAGATGGATACCCATTTCAATTTTTTTCAAAAAGGCAAATGACAAGAACAACCAATTTAATTTCTGAAGCTGTTGTGCCTTTTTGTTTTAGTAACTGATTACTGTTAGTGTTTTTTGTAACTTAGTTAAAAGTTTTAAAGTTTTTATTAAGGCAGTTTTGAATTGTTGCCCTGTGGATTTGCCCTATGGTTAGCTAGCATCTTTCATTAGCTCTTCTACCAATTTATTTGATTGCTTTATAGTTCTGATCTCTTTAATTGTATCTTTAAAATAGCTTCACTTCTTTGGGTATGATGAAATAATTATCAGCAAGTTGTTATTGTGCTTTTAATCATGTTGATTTCATTATGTTTTCATTAAACATTTTATTCAATCTGTAGTATTCTTCAGGGAAATTTCTTCCTAATGTAGAGAAATTGTTGCAATGGTGGGAAATTGCAACCTGTGTCTCTTATCAAATAACCTGCCTGATTCCTTTCTGACTGTTTTATTGCTGGATATGAGTAATTGTTTTCTAAAGCATGTAAATATTTAATCTGGTTATTTGGGATATGATAGCAGTTACACTTTTTTTTTCCA
This sequence comes from Candoia aspera, assembly GCF_035149785.1. Lineage (NCBI taxonomy): Eukaryota > Metazoa > Chordata > Lepidosauria > Squamata > Candoiidae > Candoia > Candoia aspera. Next base: position 44,852,468 of record NC_086158.1, on the reverse strand, counting down.
TAGGAAAAAGGTCTTAGTACTAAAACTGACAAAGGTTGACAGGACAATCAATTCTGTAGTGCTGATCTTGGTAATTTTAAACTAAGATCCATCAAAGCTTACACAATATAGTAAATGTTTTAGTCTTTAACAGTATTGTATAGGATACAATATATATGAATGATATGACTAAGGTGTTTGTGTATGTAGATAGTAGAGATAGATAGATAGATAGATAGATAGATAGATAGATAGATAGATAGATATAGATAATATCTGTGATATCTGTGACATGAGTATTAGTATACCTATACCTATGCCTACTGATTGACTGATTGATTAAGTGCTATCAAATCAGTATTGATTCTTTGTGGACACATAGTTAGATATTCTCCAGGATGATCTTTCCCCACCTGGCCCTTCAAGTCTTCCAATAGTGTACCCATCACCATTGTAATCAAGATTATCCCCTCTTACTACTATTCACCTCTTCTTTTCCTTTCCTTCTGCCTTTCCCAGCATTAACAGCCTTCTCAAGAGAGCCAAGTCTTTACATAATGTGTCCAAATGATAATTTGAACCTTGTCCTTTGGGTCTCAAGTGAGAACTCAAGATTGATTTTTTCTATGATCCATTAGTTTGTTTCCTTGGCTATCCATGATATTCTCAGGAATGTCTTCCAACACTTATACCTATATGTCCTTCCCTTAGCATTTTAGGTATTTAAATGTCTTTTACAATGTACTGCAGCTACTTTCCTCAGGGTTTCTTGAGAATAGCATTAAAGAAAATCTAAGGAAAAAAGCACACATACTGTACAGGAGATGGAAAGAGGGATAGGACACCATGGAAAGGTACACACATGTAGCCAGAACTGTAGAGATCGTGACAACAGAGTGAAAACATACAAAGGATGCCAAGAAGAACAAAAACAACTTCAGGAAGTTGTTCAAAGGAAAGAAAAAAGAAAAGAATATATAGACTAAGGTAATACAGATTGTCAAAGAATCATGGTTTAGAATCCTTCCTCAGCATCATCCAGCAGTTGCAAAGAGGTCTTTGCCTACCAGGAGTACTTGAAGGTAATGCACAGTGCTTTGTTGAAGCAAATTGTATGCCATTTGCCACACGATGAAAACATTAATATCACCTCTACTATGTACTGCTGTTTGTAGTGGCGAATCTAAGTCATTTCACATAGGCTATAGTATGCCAACTGTTCTATGAATATGGCAAAATGGTAAAAAAAAAAATGGAGCTATTCAAATCCTAAATGCCTTGCTATTTAACAGGAAGAAGATATTTTTTGCCACGCAATGGTGAAGACGAGGATAAATAGGCAGGATTGAAACTTATGACTGGTAAGAGAAGAACCATTTGCTTTGAAGGCATTTTAATTTCCATGGTTGGATGAACTGCATCCTAGGATAGAGAAGAAACTTGATGATGGTCTAGTCAAATCTTTATGTATTTAAGAAATCCCAGAGAATGGGTGAAGTGCTAAACAATAGGGCAAATGTTCCTCCTGTCTTTAAAAGGTGGGGTGGGGGAGTCAGATCTGGAGAACTCTAGGTGAGTTACTTTGATATTGATACACTGGAGCAGAGCTGAAGGCAACAACTACAGTTGACTCAAACACAGCCAATTTTCTTTCACTGCGTCTTGATCAGAGATTGTAGGATTTTTTTAAAACTAACAGTTTCCATGGTCTGAAAAATTTGAAACACCCTGCTCCAGAGAATACTATGATCTATAAGGTTCAAGGTTTTGTGATCCAGACTTCAACAATACATGGAACAAGACCTGCCAAATGTACAAGCTGGAATTAGAAGAGATGGGGCATCTGAGATCACATTATCCTTCTAAAGGCAAGAGAGTTATAAAAATTCATTTATTTCTGCTGTTAAAAAGCATACTAAAAAGTGCTTGTATTTCCTCATCAAAATGAAATACCAAGTGTGATGCTGCAAAATTAGTTTTTTTATTAATGACTTGAATAAAGAGGCAGAGAGAATGTTTATCAAACTTGCAAATAACAAAATTTGGTAGGAAAGCTATTATACAGAGAAAAAACTCAGAATTTGTAGGTTAGAGAAATATTGAAATAATAGAATTAAATTTAAAGGCAAATTTATTCATTTAGAAAATATAAATCCATTCACCGGTATAGAATGAGGATATCTGGCCTGATAATAGTTCATATGAAAAAGATCTCAGAATAGCTATTAATTTCAAACTGAATATTAGTCTGCAGTATTACCTGGTTGCAAAAAGGGCAAATGCAATCTTAGACTACATTAAGAGGAAGTATAGAAGTATAGTTGATCATAGGTAGTAAAAGTTCTCTTTTATTCTGTATTGATCAGACCCCATATTGTCAAACTTGGAGTATTGCATCCATTCTCAGCACTACACTTTAGCAAGGATTCTAACTGAAATGGTTTCAGAGGTGGTCGACAAGGATGATCAGAAGATCAGAGCACCAAGAACTGAGTCCTGTGAAGAGAAATTGAAGGAATGGAGAGTATTTAGCTCTGAGATCCTACAAGAATGTCACACAGAGAAGGCCAAGAGCTATTTTGTATTTCTCCAGTATGCAGAATGAACTTATAAGAAGAAGTATTCCAATTGAATGTTTGGGAAAAACTTCCTAAGAATAAGAATGGTTCAGTAATGGAACTAATTACTGGTGAAGGTGGTGGGGTTCCTTAGTGGATGTGCTTAAAGGAAAATTGAAGAGCCCTCTCTCAGGGATGCTTCAGCTTGGGTTCTTGCACTGAGCAAGGGGCTAGAACTGATGGTCTAATGAATTTTTTCCATCTCTATGATTCTGTCATATGAGTTTTCCAAAGCAAATCACTTGCCTAGATTCTGTTGTTAAAAACATACTGAGTTAATGCATTTGACTGTAGTCCAATTATTTCCTGGAGATGTTTAACAAGTTGCTATTCCTGTAAAGTATTACAGAATTCTATTAATATTGCCCTTCTTTAGCTATGTAATTTTGCTAATGATCCAGCCTGTTTAGTGGCATTATTATGTACTGCGAGAATGATGAGCCTGACTAGTAAGCCTCATGAAGCTTGGGTGTACTTTTGTAACCCATTCTGTGCTGAGAAATTTGTTCTGCCCTACTGCACCTAATTGTATTTTAACTTGTACAGTGAAGTGGGACTTTCTGCTCTTGATAAATGAATAATAATTGCATTTAATAGAAGTTTGAAAAGCTGGCTGATTAGATCTGCTAATTGTGCCATATTGCTGAGTACGGTGATACATGTTGCTAACAGCATTCTACAGTGTTGCATTTATATTCAGATAGAGGTGGCTTCTCAGTATTTTTACACTGATTTTATGTTAAATTAAGGTAGTCATTCTAACCAGCAATGAAGCTCAGAAATTGAGATGAAAGAAGCCAAAGTTCTCTGGATGCTAAGAGAGATTTATCTGTGAGGTAACTAAATAATGGAACTATTAATAATTAACATCCCACCTTCTTTGCTGTTTGAAAGAGATGAGATCCTGAAATACTGTGCATTGATGTCTGAATGCTTGTGTTGTATGCATGCACATACATTAAGAATGGGCAACTGTCAGACTCCCCTATCAAAGGTTCACAGAACCCTCTTATCGGGATCGCTTCCATCTTTTACCTCCCGGTGTTAACAGACTTCCTGTCACCAGAAGGGAGGGGTGCCAGATCAGAGTATGAAACGGGATTGTTATGGCTGAAGACATATTGGCAGAGCAGCCCCAAGGCCATCAGGGGTGGAAGAATGCCAGAAGAGCCAACTGGCATGGGAAGCGGGTTGCATGCTTTAGTAGGTAAAAGGGTAGGGGGTTAGATTAGAGGCTTGTAGTTTTAAATCTGGGTTTGAGCGGGAATTCTCCATTTGCAGCTTTCTTCTTGTACTAGTCAATTTGCCTCATTAAAACAGTAGAAAGAGCCCGGACTCTGGACTGTCATTGAATGAGTGCTTGAGTGTGCTAGTCGTTACAGCAACTTTCTTTGGGTTGCAGAATTGGCCTCTAAAGGATTTAGGGTCTCTGATAAGACACTGATAACACTGGAGAGAGAAGGTGGGGATCAAATTTTTCAGCTCATTTTGGGGAAGCTTAAAAGAATGCTGATATATGTATGCAAACTATCAGAAGCATAACTAACCTATTTTAGGTCTTACTTTGTGTTCATTAAACACAGGGGTGAAGGGATAGGGATCATGCCCCCCCAAATGATAACTTACTGCTGAATATTGACAGTGTGTTTTTGGGGAGCTCTGGAGACCACAAAATGGGCTGGGGGAAGATATATGGCCTACTAACCACTGTGAAATGACTATTGTCCCCTTAACCTGCGTGTTTCTATTGCTTTGCCACTGATAATTAAAGCTCCTTCCAGTTCAGGATCCCATTTATTTCCCCAAATCTATTCAGTAATTGATTTTTTCTTAAAATATACTCCATGTAGTTTAATATCAGTGCACCGTAAAAATCCTGGCCCATATAATGGTTCATTATCAATGAAAATATTTTTCAAAAATTATTATTTTAAATATTTTTCTTCCAATAACTGAATCAATTTCAATTTTTCTGTTTCTCTTTCTCCCTTTATTCAGTCTCAGTTTGTTGTGTCATCTTTCACAAGAATTCAGGATGCCAGTCAAAACTGAGTTTCATATATTTTCTGAAAATTGTGATATAAGTTTGCATTAAAATGTGAATCAATGAATTTTCCCCTAATATCCTAGGCTAGATATATAGTAGCACACAGCCTTTATTTTTGCAACAACCTTGGGTAGACTGGGATGAGCCATATGTTCTACTCCATTAAGCATTGAACTTAAGCAAAAGTTTGAAAGAGAACTACTGTAAATCTATTATCTAATAAGATTTTCTTTAGAGTCTTCAAAATAGGTATTTCATTTCAAGGAATTTATAACTGAGGTTATAAGCTTCCCAAAGCTGTCGTTCTTTGGAATAAGCCCCACTAAACTCAGTGGGACTTACTTCCAAGTATCAAGGAGATTTCTAGTTGCCATGGGAGAGGCCTGAACTGATTACTTTAATCTTTCCTGACTGCTTTATTGTTTGGCAACAGTTACTCTTGTTCCACTACATGGAGAATGTATAGATAACAAGTTCTGTTGGGGCTGCCTTTGGAAACAACTCAGAAGTGCAACTGTATAGAATACAGCAGCAATTTTTCTCAAGGTTCATGGTCCAAGGACCAGATAATAGGCCTTTTTAGTGGTGACCCATATGAAACACTATGCCTTCAGAAGAAGAGGTCTCCTAAGATAATTTAATTAATTAGGAAGCAAGTTAAATCAATACTATTCCATCAAGATTTGGCCCTTAATATTGTTTGGGTGACCATCATAATCAGTTGGGTGCCATTAGTATTTTAACTGTTTTGCTTTTTATGACAGAGCGAGACCAAGAGAGAGAAAGAGAGAGAGAGAGAAGAGAAACAATAGGTGCAATTAGAAATTTTTCCATGGCATGTGATGTTTCTCACTCAATTTAGAAAGCAGAGAGAATATAAATCGGGGGGATTTATATTCTCTCTGCTTTCTAAATGTGAATGACAAAAGCTAATTCAGTTACAAAAGAGAAAGAAAAAGAAAAAAGAGAGTCAAGCTTAATGTCTCATCACTTTAAAAGCTCTTTCTCATAATTTATAAATTTCAGTACAACTGAATTTATGCAGGTAAAAATCTTAGTGCATAATTTGATTCACAAGTGTCAGGATTTGAATTAGAGATTTGGTGCATTATATTAGTACAATGCAGACAACCTTGAAAAATTGGTTATTAATTCACATGAAAGAAAAATAACTCAGCTTGACAATTCAGGTGGGAAATGTGCCACAGACGTGGAACAGAAGTGAAAGTAAACAATGATCTTCAAGATAGAGTGACCCTTTTACAATATTTTATGATTTCTAACCATTCCCTAGATCAACCCTGTCATGGCAAGCGGGAGTTGTCACATGAAAAAACTGGTAATGATTTTTTCCAAATCTGCCTCCATAGATGTGGAGTGGAGTGTAAAGCTCATGTAGAAGCTTTTTCCATAAATTTTTCAATTTATCCCAGGGTCCTGGCATGACAAGTTTCCTTCACTTTTTATTTTTCGAGGTGTTGTGAATGGATTCATTCCAATGGAATTAAAGAATTAACAGCTCTCTCATTTTTAAAAAAAAATGTCTTAGGGGCAGTTCTAGTATAATATCAGTATAGCTCCCATCTGGGAATCTTAGTTTAGTTTTTTAGTTCTTTTTAGTTTTTGCTTGTATTATTATTATTTTTATTTATTACCTGGCTTTGTTTTGAGCGCCTTTTTATGAAGAAAAGCTGTTTTGTTTTGTTTTGTGAGCCTTTTCATGGGGAGAGCTGGCTTATGGAATCGCCAAGGGTCGGATACAACTGAATGGATAATTCTATTTGATTCCTTTGTCTTACTTTATTTTCAAAATTATTTTATTTATTATTTTTCATGTTTCTTTTTTCAGTTTGCTTCCCCCTTGATCTACATTGGTTTGGGCATGTGCAATTTTTCTTGTTTTGGAGTGCTGGTTCAATATGACATATGTATTATGTCATATGCTTTAGTTTTATGGAATATAAAATATCTTATCTATCCTTCCAAAAGGAGACAATTTAAAACCTGAAGCTAATTTTTTTTTTACTTGATATTCATATTCTTTCACAACAAAAATATCTATCTAGGGGATAGGTTCGTCAAGTATATATTGGTGGAAATTCAAAATCTGCTAGGAGTGCAATAGTTTTGATAAAGAAGTGCTAAGAATGTATGGCAGGCCAAGAAAATAAAAGATTCAGAAGGGTATGTTTAATATTGATTAAGTGTTTTATTCAACATACTGCATTTATGCTGCTCAGATTGTCCAGATATATTACACAGATGTTTTGACCTGTTTTTTACTTTGGCTGTGATCAGATAATTATGGCTAGAGATTTTAATCAAGTTTTAGATCCTCTGTTAGATCGTAATACACTTACAGTGTAACTCTCATAAATTTAACTCTCATACATGGAAAGTGCTACACGTGTATTTCAACAATTTCTTTATATTCTTATATTTCTGTATCAGATGAAGTTTGTTTCAACTCTTTATCCTGTAGATCTTCCAAAGTATTCTCTTTCACATCTGTCATTTCTTGTTTAACATCTTTTGGACATAGTCTGTCCACAGGAGCAGACATCATTGCTGACACTGTAGCTGCTAGTTTCTGTCCCCATTCTTCAAATATCTTCTGGAGTATTTCAAATGTCTCCATTTTCTGTCATTTTGTCTCAATGCTGACCAAAAACAAAAGGCAAGCTCCACCCCGCTCTCTTTTGCTTTTTCCTTTTATGCCTGGAATCTTTAGCCCCCTCTAGTGTCTAGTTTCTAAAATCATAAAGCCTCAAATTTCTGTTATGATTTAAGGTAGACTAAACAATTTGGTTCCCACAAAGATGCTGTTTATGTCCTGTTCAGACTATGGGATGGCCAGGCAGAATTACTAATAAAATTCTTTATTGAATTAACTATTTACAATAGCAAAAGTCTTTGCAATAGATTAGACCATGTAAATCAATCAAGTCCACTCAGGTTGCAAAGGACACTCAGGCATGGGTCAGACTGTGGCAAGACAGTCAGTCAGAACTCGGCCAATCCTCTAATTGAAGCTGCAAGACTGGAAGGAGCTAGAGTGCATGGCAAAGGAGAGGCTGGACACTCAGATTTGTGCCCTGGCACGCAGGTTGGACCAGGCTGGTACACAGAGGCCAGGCAAGGCTGGGCTGGAGTGTCTAGGCAAGGCTTGGTTCTGAAGGCAAGCCTGGACTTGGCTGGAGTGTCTAGGCAAGACTTGGATCTGGAGACAAGACTGGACTGGGCTGGAACACCTTGGTAAGGCTTGGCTCTGGAGACAAGGCTGGACTGGGCTGGAGCATCTAGGCAAGGCTCAGCTCTGGAGGCAAGGCTGGACTGGGCTGGAGCTTCTAGGCTGTCAGAGTAGCACTGTATCGCAATCCTCGAGTAGCGCTGGAAGAAATCAGCCTGGAGTCCAGTACTTTAACAATTTACATTCTTTACTATATACATACATATACAAGCTAATTCTTACCAGCAAGATCCTTCACACAAAAACACTCAACACCACCTAACTATACCCCCAACAGGCTTGTTCATCCCATACTACTTATATATACAATGATAGGTGCTGAGTCACTTTACAGGTGCTGGCAATTACATCTCGTGATCTTCCGAGCTAATCACTTAGTGCTCTCAGCTGTGCAACAGCCTTGGCATTCTCTCATTCACACAGTAAAATTCTCTATACATTGAGTATACCCTGACATAGGCAAGGCTCGGATCTGGAGACAAGGCTGGACTAGACTGGAGCATCTAGGCAAGGCTGAGATCTGGAGGCACACCTGTATGGTGCTGGAGTGATGTGACGAGGCTTGGAGCTGGACACAAGGCTGTGCTCAGCAGGGACGGCAAGGAGAGGCTCAACTGGAGTGACTTGTGCAAAAAGGAGATCCACGATGGCAGAAGGTGCTGGCTCTGGTTCCATGCTGGCAACAGACAAGTCTTCTGACAGTGATAAGGACTCTTCCGCAAGTGCTGTGAGCTCAAAGGATCGGTTGTCTCCAGCAGCTTGCTCTTGGCACACCTGCCTTTTTATTCGCTCCTTTTTGTGCCATTTTCCTTTAGCAGCCAATCGGGCTTCTTTTTCTTATGCATGCTTCTGTGCTGTCCTCTCTCAAGTGCTGATTGGAGGCTTCAAATTTCCCTCTGGAGTTTGTCAGCGTCTGTGATTTCTCCCATTCTGCTGAGTCACTTCTCGGTTTTAATTCTCCAAGTCCCTCCTGATAAGTTTCGTTTTCCCTTTCTCAGTCCAGATAAGTTTCATTTTTGGAGTCAGAAGCAGGCTCAACCCTCACAGTTTATTTATAAAATTATTTCCAAAATCTTATAGCAAAAGTCCTAATATTCCAAATTTGTTTAGTCCCTTAATTCATTTATATCTTTCTTGGATTAAAGTCTTATTTAGTTTTTTGCCTTTTGTTTCAAATTCTTCAAATTCTTAAGCTTATAGTTAATTTTTTCTTTTATTCTGGAATGAAGGTAAACTCACCAGGTGGCTTTGCAAACTTGTCATTTTGAAGATCTCTAATAACCTTAAGATAGGTGATTTCCAGAAGTGATTAGAAAGTGAAGTTAGTGAACCCGGTGTCTTTTAAAAGGCTCTGTTGCAGTTGATAATGTGAAGGCTTCCCTTCATCTCCCAGTGCTCAAACCTGCAGGAAACTGCTATCCTGCGGTCTCCTCATGAGGAGCAGCCGTGTGGAATACACAGCTGTGATCTCCCATCCTCTCCTTATCCAGAGAGGTTCCGTGGGACTCATCTACTCATCCGTCCTTCGGTTGTGGCTGCAACATTGTCTCTGCTTGCCGTTCCTCACCCAGAAGAAATAAATGTAATTTAGGATGCATTGCTATATCTGATCATGTCCCAGTAAAAGTGATTTAAATACTATTTCAAGATTTTTTATAAAATAAATGCAACAAGGGTTTGAAAGGATTTGGGGGTTTGTTGTTTTTTACAAATAATCATTATTTGAATGTAATAGTTATTAAAGGTGCACATGTGTATCTGTATTATTGCTTATGTTTCATATGGAAATAAAAAAAAATCAAATAAGAAAATTTGGGAGAGGGAAGTCAAATAACTTTTGAGTACATATGTAGAATGGGCTACATCAGAATAATATAAAGCTTTTATTAGCATGAAAGAAAACTTAATTATCTGTGCATTTGGTATAGAATATTCATTGAATCTTATAAGAGAAAGATTTTGAGAGTGAGGGGAAAGACCTGAAAAAAATTGGCCTGTCAGTTGAAACATTTACAGCAAAGTAATACTATTTCTACTATCAAGAATGTTCAGGATAAAGCATAAAATCACTCTGATTATATAAATCAAGATTTTTTAAATTTTTATTATTGATTGTATAATCAAGTCAAATGTAACCAACAAATCTTTATAAAATGTAGTTCTTCCAAAGGTTATATACAATCAAGTCGCATATCTAGATAAACATTTATCTCTTCAGGAATAATAGATACCATTAAATCTATGAAAACAAGAAAGTTTCTATCCTTGATGCTTATCTCATTAAGTGGTTTATTACTATTACTACTATTATATTATCTACCCCCAAGCTGTTGGAGGTTTATAATGACAACTTTTTAAAAATGTTTTTCTGACTTCATTCAGTGAGATTTATAAAATTGTGATATTGAAGGCTAGGAAAGATCCTGATCTCTACACAAGTCTCATTATTTTGTTAAATATTGATGCCAAATTATTGACAGAAACTCTCCCATATAGAATGATATTAACTTTGATTAGCCATCCTGCACAACTTGTTTTATAGAAGCTTGAAAAGTGTCTGATTGTAATGATTGCCTATTCTAAAGCATCATCAGACTCACAGGCAGAAGTTCAAGGATATCTGCTTTAATAAAGAACAGCATGCAGGATCACAGAGAAAGCTGAGAATACTAAAAGCGCGGGCAAATTCAAACTAAGAACCCTCAGTGAAAATGAAATCCCTCCCCCTTAGAATCTTCCCAAGTCCATATCCACAGGTGCTCCTAAGGATTTCTGATGGTCTGCGGGAAAAGTCCTTGAACAGGCAAGATAACCCAAACACATTCCATTGTCCTGATTCCACATACAGAGCTTGGTTCAAGGTTTCAAAGCAGCTCCCTCCCAAACAGAAACATGCATCAGCGCCATGGCATGGGAAACGTTACGATGTTTAAGATACATTGAAACAGTGAACATGACACGGATAATACCAGATTTTCAGCTGGTGCTTTGGATATACACTTAGAAGAATTTAAATCTGCAGTAGTTGTCTTCTTTGATATGGAAAAGATAAGATGCAGTGGAAATTTTTAAAATATGTCCTGGCCAGATATGGATTTCCTCTTTTTTTTATTTATGGTATTAATATGTGATACTTTAATCCCTCTGCTATAGTTATTCCAAATGGAATTATTTCTTAATTTGTCAAATTGTTTCGTACAATTCATCAAAGATGTTCTTTAGTTGCTTTTAAGTTTAATTTAATACTGGAACCACTAGCTTGTCAGGCAAACAGAAGATATTTTGGATATAACAGCTGCTATAGGTGAACACAAACTGTTACTGTAAGACAAGGATATATTATGTTTTATTGATAACTTATATGTGTTCTATACCAAAACGTACTGATATTATTCAACAGCTTGTAAATTATCAGATTACTCAGTTAACTGGAGTAAATCTTGCACCTTTCCTTTAGCCTTTACCATTTCCATAAAAATTTATAAGAAGTGGAACTTTACTTCTTGTGTTGGTTCTTTTAAATATCTGGAAATAATTATTCCAATGAAACATTCTTTATTTGTAAAAGTAATTATATCGCATTGTCTATTTCAGACAAAAATAGATATAAATATATTGTTAAAAATCCCACAGAGTTTATTAGCGAAGCCAGTTTGGTCTAGTGGTTAAGGAGCTGGGCTAGAAACCAGGAGTCTGTGAGTTCTAGGCCTTCCTTAGGCATGAAAGCCAGCTGGGTGACCTTGGGCAGTCCCTCTCTCTCAGCCCAAGAGCCAATCAGGCGTGGTATGAGAGTTCTAGACCCGCCTTAGGCATGAAAGCCTGCTGGGTGACCTTGGGCAGTCCCTCTCTCTCAGCCCAACTCACCTCACAGGGTGGTTGTGGGGAAAATAGGAGGAGGAAGGAGCATTAGGTATGTTATACCTATAAAAATAATAAAGGCAGGATAGAAAATAAATAATAATAATATTTTGAGATTGATATATTTGCTTAGAAGTACACCTGTGTTAATATCTTTAGGGTATTTCAAGCTGACTTTAAAATATTAAGACTTTTTGTGGGAAGGACAATTCATAAATTTTCTTTATCTAAATTGCGGCTATCATATAACGGTTAACTTTTGTGGTTCTGCTTTATAATTTGAAACACGCTGTGAGTTCAGCCTCTTCACGGAATATAAGTGACTACATGAAAAGACATTAGGAGCGCATTTAAAAAGTCGTTACATGACCCATCTGAAAATATGACAGGGGCATGGCTCCATTTTTAGCAGGTTTTATTGCATTTCCTGATTTAAAGATTGCAAGGCCTATTTGGAAGATGTTAGATCAGAAGCAAAATTTTGACCATTACCTACAGGATGAACTTAGTGGAATAACCTCAGTTTTAAAAATATATAAATCTTTGAATCATGGACAAGCAGGGACATTAATAATGTGGATCAGTTTATAGCTGATGAAGTCTTAAATCCTTTGAGATATTGGAAGAGGAATTTGGCTTGCCTAACATTGCTAAATGGCAGTATATTTAATTCAAATATTTTTTGAATTCACAATTTGTTTCAGATGTGTATTTATACAGTAAGTTTTTGATAAGCCAGTGAGGAATATGATTAAAATAGATATTAGCTATTTGCAAATACTCTGGAAAAAAGAGCCGGAATAATCTATATTAATGAACCAGTGGTTAAGTAGTTAAAAGAATATAAAGTATGCTTCTTATTCTCTTAAAATGAGACTAATATAACCAAAGATTACAATCTTGGAACAAAGATTGTTTGTTTACTTTCATCAGTCTTCAGATCCCTGCACAGAAGAGGTTAAGTTTGGTCAAGGTGCCCTGATCAATTTGGAATCTCATCAAAGCCAGTGATGAGAGGGTCCTCCCCAAGCTCATTAAACATATTTGCCAATGGTCAGCCCTTCAAGGTAGGCTAAGTCAGGAAACAGAAACCCCAAGGACTCTATGGCTGTAAGGTGTAATAACAGAATTTTGAAAGCATGCCGTCTCTTATAGCCAGTTTGGTGTAGTAGTTAAGGCAGCAGGCTAGAAACTGGGAGACAGTGAGTTCTAGTCCTGCCTTATGCATGAAGCCACCTGGGTGACCTTGGCCAGTCACTCACTCTCAGCCCTAGGAAGGAGGCAATAGCAAATGACTTCCAAAGTCTTGCCAAGAAAACTGCAGGGAGTCAGTCCAGGCAGTTGCCAGGAGTCAACACTGACTTGAAGGCGCACGTGCGCGCACACACACACGCACACACCTCTCTTATATTATACAGAATCAAGGCTACGTCATTCTGTCTTTTTCATGCTAGTGTTTCCTCTACCTTGGCAACTTGAAGATGTGTGGACTTCATCTCCCAGAATCCCAGCCAGCATGGATGACCTTGCTGCTATATCAACCTTCCTGGCACCCCACTAAACCCAGTGACAGACAGCATAGCTACACCAGCTCACAAGAGCAAGTAAATGGAAATTCTTCATTGTGGTGCCATATCTGGAACTTCAAAAAAGGAAATGGAAAAGTTAGAGTTACTTTTAAACAGCTTTTGAATTTTGTTATTTTAAGTTGGATTATGAAACTTTTAGCCTTGGCTGAGCAACTCATCTCTCTAGATCGATGCTGGGGACAATTCTGAGTCTGCTGTGATTTCCTTTCTTCATCCTTGCTGTCTTTGCCTTGAGAGAGTTACAGAGGGAATATTTCAAAAGTTGTTTGCAGAGGATCGTTTGGCATCTGACTGAAACCTGATAGGGTAAATACGTTTTGATGGAAAATGCTATTTTAATCCCATTTTGGTAAACCTGAAGCAGCTGCGATGCTTGACTTCTTTGTTATGGCCTAAGAACTTTTCTTCTCAAACTGAACCTCAGATCGGTTCAGATTGTATTGGTTTGTCTTTGAATCTCCAGGTCAAACTGAATTGGGATTCAAGACCATTGTATACAGTATACTATTCTCCACTTCTGTTGTAGTCATATGAAGTGATTTGCATTACTGAAGTTGAAGACTGATTTTGTTTCATGTATGAAATTTATATATGCCTTGCTTAACAGAAATTCCATCCAGTCTGTATTGTACATGCTAACGGGGAATTATGGGAGGGGAAATCCAACATACCTAGAGGGAAGTAGGTGGGCTGTGAATATGAAGAATATGAAGTCTGAGGCAAAGATCTTGTGATGTGGTTATTCATATCATTGAATCTTTCAGTGTACTGAGCATGAACAGATATAATCATCATACATCCCTGTATTTCCTAAGGTTACAGCAAGCTGTGGAAAATGTAATTGGATTAAAGAAACTGCTTTTTCTACTAATGATGAGATCAAAGCACTATGATCTTGAAATTTCTTTGATAACTCATATACATTCATTGTATTTAATCTGGTTTATTAATATGTTAATAAGAATGAGAAGAGGGGGACAGTTTTAGTACAGCACATGCCAGTATAATATAGAAAAATGGAATATATTGAATCTTGAGTACAAGTAATTTCATCTGTACTGCCAGCAATACGAACATAGGTATCGATAACTACCAAGAACATAATATAAAGGGGTGCAATTTATTTTTTAACTTTAAAAGAAGAAGTTACCAACTTTGGGAATTCTGCAAAGTTAAATCATATACAAAATTAACATCACCATTGAAAAACGTATATAGTGGAATCCTGAAAGTATTTAAAAGACAACTGTGTTCAAACTTTTGGGAAATCATGATGCATACTAGGTGACTTGTAGATAGAGGTTCTTTCTGTCTGAATTATCACAGTATTAATTAGCTACTCAGAGTTGACCACCACAATAGGGTTCTCATCTCGCTTTGAATAGAATTCACTTTAATGTAATAGGGTTATCATGGGAAGACATTGTGATGGATGAGAGATAGAAGGGAAAAACACTACAGGTGGAAGTTTCATAGACTCTCAGGGTTGGAAGGACCATTGATTCCAAATCTCTGCTCAGAACATGATCCAACTTAATGCCCCCCTGAGATGGCTGGGCAGTTTCTGCTTGAAAGTAATCAGTAAAGGAGAGCTCACCAACTTCCCTATTGGCAAACTTCTCTTACAGTTGGCAGCATCGGCCTTCCTGATGATAAAAACATTTCTATAATGAAGCCACTTTCTCTCCCTGGTCAGAAGATTGAAAGAAGACAGCATCTGTTGGATTTCTAAATCTCCATATAATTAGAAGACAAGTCTAAAAAGCCTATAACTCCCCTTTCCCCAATTTGGTTCTCAGATTCTGGACAAAGCAATTGTAACTTTCTACAGTTTTCTATGGAAAACATTGGAATTCTGACTGAGTTTTGGAGGGAGGGTGTTAAACTAACTCTATGGTTGCTTTCTCTAAAAGACAAAAAAAAAAATCACTATTCCTTATTTCTCTATTGGTTGAAAAGGAAATTTAATCACAGTATGATATACAGTTCTTGCTATTACAGTTTTGCATCCTTAAAAATGGCACATCCAAGATGTAGTCTGCTGCTTCATTTATTATTTGTGACATCTACAGAATAGTCTTCCTCAGTTGTGAAGTTTTATGTGTGGGGACAACATTGAGATGTCATATTCTATTTGCACACTTCCCATGGCCTCCTTCTATCTTTTTTCCTCAAAAACGTTTAGCTAGCATGGAAAAGATTAAATGTCTTTAGAGTATTTCTTAATGGGTAATGCTAGGAGGCATCAGTCTGGAAGCACTCTGGACCTGGTCTTTTTTCCAGCATAATAATGCTGATCATATGGCAATCTTGGAAACTTCTATGGCCTGACTGACATATGTATGCATCCATTTTAAAATATGTTTTATTGAATTTGAATTGATCTTAGTGAGGAGCTTGCCATTATTGTAGAAGCAATTTCCATCAGTGCACAGTTTGCTGTGATGCGACGAGAAGACAAAGGGGAAGTCAGTATATTCTTTTGATGGTTAAAAAGAACCCAACTCAAGTGTAATAAACAGGCTCTCTGGTTGATAGATCTGATCTGCTATGAATCACATTCCTTCATACTAATGGGGAGGGGGTGTTTCAGTCTTTTTACAGACTCATCTTCAGCCTGCTTCTAATTCATGTTTGCAAGACAGTAACTGAGAAGCTCTCAGCCCTGTGAATTATGTCATCAAATATGTTGATGGTTTAGACACCCAGGAGGCATAAAGATTGGCATCTTTTACTTTCAACACATATAAGATCACAGTTCTTCAATGACCTACAACAAGATCCACAATTTAGAGGGAGGAAAAAAAAATAAAGAATGCTTTAAAGTTTCTGTTCTTCTTTGAAGTTGAGCACTTAATGGAACTTCAATTTAATATTTTTCACAGCCTGTCAACAGGGTTCTGTTAAAAAATTCTACTTGAGCTTTCAGACATGGATCTATTACATAACCTCACAAAGAAGTAAGTGGAATGACTCCAGACAATCTAAACATGGATTTATACATCATAGTGATCCCTTAGTTGACAATCATGTTCGCCTATCAGGTATCCAAAGCCATCTTGGCTATAAGTTGCTTAAAATCCATTTCAGTCTTCTTTGTGCAGCAATGAGGTCAGATGCCTCTGGACAATTCTGCAAAAAACTATGCAGATGCAGTGAGTACCATGCTGAAATAGTTATCTCCTTTTTTCCAAATGTTTTCCTCCATTGCGAAAAAGGCTTCAACCTGTACCTCATTCTCAATATGCGTTTGAGCTTACATTCTAAGGTGGCAGGAAATGCTGCTGCTACAGTGGGTGGGTATTTTATTTCTTCTCTCTTTTTGTCACTCTGCAACCTCCCTGGCTGCCCCACTGCCATGTCTGAAAAATTCCTTAAGATGTCTTCTCTGGGCATCTTATTTAGGCATAGGAAGTCAGAGAAGTTGTGCACCTGTGAAGAAATGATTGCACAGAGAAAGATAGGAAGGATACCCATGTATACATCTTAGTACCTCACAATTTAAACAAATGCAGAAACTATGTTCACAACCATAAAAACTTCACAAAAACATTCTTTTGAAAAACATTTGGAAAAGTATTAGGGTTGGACCAAAGAATTCTGCTTTATTTTACCAGTTATTATTTAATTTGATGCAAGAGCATTTGTTTTTAAAAATTATTTGAAAGAAGAGAATTTTAGAGAAATCCTGGGTGGTAGACTGTGATATTCTTGCACTTATTTAATTATGAACAGCCAAGGGGTGTGTGTGTGAATGTCCTATTTTACCCTGTACAATTATCTCTCGTGTGGTCAGCAGCCTCTCTGGTTTCTCACATTAATTAAAAGCTATGGGGAGGCATCACAGGGAACATCATAGGCTGGGCTTTTTCAGTAGTGTTCACACAACCACTGGCATTGAGAAATTGTTGAACACTTTCATGTTGAAAACTTTGGAGAATGCGAGTTTCTTTTTCCACAATATTTGGAGAATCTTGAAATGACATTTCTGCCCAGCAATTAAAAAAAAAGTATTTTCTAACAAAAATTACTGGGGTGGGGGTGGTGTGTTTGTGTGCATGCGTGCATGGATGTATAGGCAAAGCACTAGTTGTATGGCTACCATGAGAGGACTCTTCTGAAAAACAAGTAGAGATTTTCCAATTGCTGCAAAGAAACAAGTATACAGAGCCATTGATCATTTTTGCTGCAGAATTACAAACTACCAGTCTAGAAGCACTGTGACCATCCTGTATTTGTACAGCAAATGCAAGGATTTTAAAGACAATAATACCTAAAATGGATACATTCAGTTATCACATTAATTCATTTCCCTTTTATATTACAATGTAATGTGTTTTAGATGAAAACTAAACTCCCTGGTTTTCATACCCCCTTCCGATTATAGAATAAATGATAGCCAATCCTTCCACTAATTGATAGAGTGGCATCACCTTTTATCTAGGTAGGGATATTTCTCTGAACACCAAAGGGCTGCTTGAGGATAATTAGATTCCTTTGTATCTATACAGTTCAAGAAGAGAAGCATCTCAGAAGAATTTATCAAACCTTTTGAAGTGTGTGTCTCAATTACAGAATCATTTTTAAAATGATTCTGATGGAGAATATATTTAATATATCCATTGACAAATGTAATTTTCAGGTGCAGAATGATAGCGATACTCAACCTGGGGGATTGCTTTAGAATGACTAACTTTCAACAACGATTGCAACAACATTAACTCAAACAATGGTTCTGCTTGCTACTTTTAGGACTGGGAAGAACTAGAGGACTTTGAAGTTCAGATCAGCCCCTGCCATTGGTGGCTTTGGACAAATCAGTATCTCTCAGCCCAACTTCTCTCACAAGACCGTTTGGGGGATAAAATGTGAGGAGACCACATAAAAGCTATATAGTTCCCCAAACCGTCCAACATTCCAAAAGAGGGCACACAGTTCTGCCCCTGCCCTTCCAAGGCTGTCATCACATCACCACTATGCTGAGAATTTTTTAAAAGCTGTTTTTGTCCATTTTTTTTAACTGAAGCTCCTGGCTGCCCAAAGGTTGCCTATCACTGCTCCAGCTCCTCCCTCTGAAAGAAAGAGCCAAGGCAGAGTCCAGCTGCAGCTTTCAGATAATTGTCTGCTCCTGCATGATGAGCCAACATTCTGCATATTGTTCTATGTGAATGAAGCCAGGCTGGGCAGGAAGAAAACAACTTGCCTAATAACTTTCATGCCTGAGTCTGGATTTTTCACTGCAAAACCTTAACCATCAGTTAAAGACAAATTTTAAAATGCAGGTCAAATGTCCCAGTAGTCAAAAAGAAAAAAAAAGTCGTAAGTTATAAGATGAATACTTGTAGACTAGTACTTGAATTTGAAGATGAGATATAGTTTAAAGTTCCTGTTGTAAAGTATCTGGGCCTTCCCTTTGCTAAGCTCCTCTTTGGTCAGATTTATTGCATGGGAAATGAACTAAGCAATAACAATAAAGAACAGAAATAGTTAAAGACATTCTATCTGAGTTTGGAAACTGGCATGGAATGGATAGTTAATAGCCTTTTTCCTAGTAGTTACAATAGCTCAGTGGTTCTGGGTATGAGAGAGAGGGAGGGAGGGAATGAGAGAGAGGTCAATTCATAGTTTTTGGCTCCATAAATTTTCAAATCATGCTATGATACCCATCAAGTATTCTGCAGAGGTATTGGTGGTCCTTCTCCCTGAAATTAGAGACCGACACATGATACTAATTGCCAGAGTTATTGTTGGTTGTTAACATATGAAACACATCACAAGTACAAATTCTTCTCATAAGTTTAAATGTGTTCTATGGAAACGAAAATGGTATCAATAGCAGTTGAACAGAAAAAAAAATGGGAAGGGCACAGAAGGAGCAAAATACATTTTTGAATTATGGAGTCTGTCTCTTATATTCATTTTTTTGAAACAGGAATAATACTACATATTACCTCCAAGAGGTTCATAAATGGAGGCAGGAGGGGCAAACTGCTTGTTAGATCAGGACTACTTGGCCTCTCGCGTCTTCACTGGAGCCTCTGGAAATCAAGCAGCTGAAGAAGATGCCAGCCTTTCCATTCTGTTTGTTAGTTCATAGATAGGCATATTATATATTCCACTGTAGATATCCTGACTGAATTACAATTATAGAGACAAGTTAACAGCCTCTGAGCATTATACCCAACTGGCAATGAAAAATGCCATTAAAAGTTTTTCCATTTGGCATGTATTTCCAGCTATGCATTTCCCAGAAGGTCATATGTTGTCAAGTCCTGTAATCACCAGGTGTAGTCAATGACTGTGACCTGGGAAGAATGGAACAAATGTAAAATATAGTAGTGGCTTTTGGGCCCTGACCTTCCACAACAGATCAGACTTCAAAGGAAACAGTCCTTCTCTTCCCCCCATCTCTCTTTCACACCCATACTCACTCTCTCTCTCTTTCTCTCTCTCACACACACACAGCTTTGTGGGCTTAAATTCTCCTCAGACTTTGCCCCCAGAGTGTGTTCTGACTCTCCTGTGATATTTTTCAGGGATTCAAGATATATCAAGTACACTTTGCAATTCCCCAGTTTTCAAGAGAAGGTAGATAATTATGGTTGGAGAATTTCTCTGCTTTTATTAAATAGAAACAAGATTATGAACAAATAAGCTTTCACAGAAACAGTTCTTTAATCCTTCCTTCACCATTTCACCCAGAACACATCTTCAACATACTGAATTTTAAAATATTTAACTTTTAAGTTTGTAGAGCAAGTTTTTCTCTAAACTTAAAATATCAGGTCAAAAATTAATTGTTGCAATCATCTAGCCTGGCTTGTAAATCACAATTCTTGATGAAGAGTAAATAAATCTTACATAAATTTGGAACTTTTGGCTGTATAAGAACATTTTAAAAATAGTTGCAGTCAAAAGTACAATACAATACTATGTTTATTACTTCAGTGTTTAATGTACTTCACTTTGAAACAGATGCATCTGTCTTGTTCCAAAGAGCCTTCTTGACCCACAAGCTTGCTAATTTACAGAAAAGCTTACATAAAAATCCTATTTTTTCCAGTATTATTTCCAGACTACAAGTCTTTTATTTAGTAAATTTAGTATACACCAAAATATATTAGGTAAATTTCCCCAGAGAAAGCTCATAACATTTCACTGTTTTGCAGTATAATAAATGAACAATCCAGACCTTACATCCACCTTTGTCTACTCCCTGGAAATTTTTCATATGGAATGGCATCTCTAAGGCACATCTGTTTAATAATTTTCTTTTTAAATCCTTAGAGAAAATCCACAAGGCATATGAATTAGGAGAAAATAAAAAGTGCAGTGAAAATAGCTTGCAAATACAGTAATTGCTGAATTATATGGAGTATGAAGCAAGCTGTGGCCACAATCCAACATATTTAAGCCTCTTGAGATCAATAGACATTGCTAAAGCACACTGATGGGTTGTCATTGATATCTCTGCACCACCTGTTGTTGAATTCAGTAACTCTCTATTTCAGATTGAATACTTTTGTGCCTGGCTATAAGCCATTTGCTGCGTATTTCCTTTTTCTTTGTACAAGGGACTAATATAATTTATTTTCATTAGTGTCTTTGACACATATGATTGGAATGCTATCTTATCCAGGATTCAGTTTATTATATATAGAACATTTTTTGGATACTGGTTTGAAAAGTGGGTTTGTGTAAAAATAAACACTAATGAGCTGGATTCAAAGGAAGTAAGACTTTTTCTGGCCATAGAAATACTTTTTTCAAATAATAGCTCAGCATTGCATGGGAGTGCAATCATATAAAACAAAGCAAACAGATAAATGAAGAAGAGACATAGGATAAAGCAAGACATCCAAAATAAGATGACTTTGAGGTATGTAGCTCCAACTCATTGAGCAAAATGGAGATTGTAGATTGAAAGAAGGAACAGTTGGTCATTTGCATAACCATTAGCATGCTCCACTGCTATTTCCAATGGGTGATACTTATGTCTCAGCCGCTAAAACTTGCTCAGCTGCACATCCTCCGTATGGAAAAAAAAAAAAGGTGAAAGGTCCCCTGTGCAAGCACCGAGTCATGTCTGACCCTTTGGGGGGACGCCACTTTCATGACGTTTTCTTGGCAGACTGTAGTGGGGTGGTTTGCCATTGCCTTCCCCAGGTGTCACCTTCCCCAGCAAGCTGGGTACTCATTTTATGGAAATGTAATTGGGTGATGCCTTTGCATCTATAAATCTATAAAAATTCTTCTAGCTCACATTTATCCATGTAAATATTTGATGTAAGGAAAAGAAAAAGAAACAATTCATAGGTCAAACAGTGTACACAATTCTGTTCCAAACATAACAATGAATCCCCTAGATGAAAATTCTCAGATATAATATAAAGAACCATATTTCTTTCTATATACATAAGGACAATTCTGGATTTCCATACATCCTACCAAAACCTTAAAGCTGAAAATATGCATATCATGTTCACTTTGTTCTGCCAATGCATGGAAAATGTTGTCAGTGGTTTACTCTGTGTGAATATATAAATATGCACACACTTTCTTTTTCACAGAAACTCAAAAATCCACTGTAGATTATTTAATGCTTTGTCATGTGTAGTATTCTTTCTATCTTTTAAGTTACCGATATTACAGCAAGTTGTCACTGACTTTCCCCTTTGTTTGTTAAATATTTTATTCTGCATTGTATTGCTACAGCAATGTAATTTACTGTGAACAATATATTACCTGAAAAAAACTTAAAAGACTCTTTCATAGGTACCTTACCCCTCTACTTTACTTTGTTTTGGCATCACTGAATACCAAACTATGATTTCTTTTCTGTTACATGCAGGCCCCTTCTAATTTTAATTGTGTTGACACCTACAGAGCTCACCCTAAATGTAGTAAGAGGAACACATTCATTCCATAAACTTTCTTCCTCTGACTTATTCTAATGCATATGAGGACAATTATCCTTTGACAACTCTGATGAATAGCAGTGCTCTTTTACTTGACTTGTCACATTGATCACCAGCTACTGATACAATTAATAAAGCACTGCTGTCCACACAGCATATTAATAATTAGGCTGAATCGGAGATGACAAGACCAATACATCCAGTGCACTGACTTTTTAATCTTTTACGTCCTGCCAGCTCCCAAGATAAAAGAAATAAAAATCCAACATCCTACCTCTTCCCTCAGCTGACAAGAGATTCTTACCTACTGGGCACCTCAGCATATTTCAAATGAACATAACTTCACTCCTGAAAGAATGAAAAACAGCAGTTGCCAGTGATGAATGCTCTAAATTATGGCAAGGATCCAAGGTGATTAGTTGTTATGTACACTCAAGAGTTTGTACTTATTTAATGGGATAGATACCTTTTTTTCCCCTTAGAACAGGGAAAAAAACCCCTATCACGAACAGTTTTTGAAAGTCCCCTTGTTCCATGAACTATTTGCTTTGAGCCCGAATGCCTCTTTTTCAAGAGACCCCATAGCCTTGCTGACCACATGGAACTGAGTATATTTTATATTTTGCCTATATATATACTCTGTGTGTGTGTGTGTATAGTTTCTCCCTTTCTTTCTTGTCTGCACTTTTATGAGACAAAATCAAGCAGATCTGTGTAGAGGCAATGTGTTTTTTAATGTAATAAAATTTTATTTAGTAAATTCTAACAGCTGTATGATAATCTTGCCTTTGTAGCAGGTCAATAATTGAATTAATATCACTTCCCCCAGTGACTTCCATAAAAACAAATATTCATAGCAAATTGCAAATTCTATTCAATTTGAAACTAGATCCAGCTGCTCCAATAAGCTGGAGCTTCCAGCTCTCTGTCAGCAAATTGTCCTTTGTCCCAACAAATTGAGGAAGCCAATAGATGGTGGATGGGCTAAGAATACCTGGGTAATTTTTTTTTCACTCCAATCCAATTGTTAAATGAGTCAGCTAAATGTGAGCACAAAACACTTCTTTACCAATTGCCAGGGGGTCCAAGGTCACTTTTAGGTAATAAGATTAGTTTGTAAAGACCTACAATCTATGACTCAGGTACTTAATAAAGACTGTCTCTCACAAGACCACCCAGCTGGTGTCCGGGGGCCTGGTTTATGTTGCAGTAGCTTGGAGTTGTGTTTTTTAGTAGTGGTGCCTCCATCATAAAATTCTCTTGCAGGGAAGTGTGTCTGGCCCCCAGGCTCTTGTCTTTTAATTGACAATTGTAGGGATGTTTGCCTACGTTTTAGACTGCCTTCTAAAATGAAATCTGTGTGATTGTACTTTCACTTTTATTGTTTTACTTGATGTGAGTTTGTTTATTGCTAGTTGACATAGCATGCACCTTCATTTACCTGTTCATAGCATAAGCTGCAGAATTCATGATGGTTCTGGCATATCAAGTGCAGATAATAATAAATCAGATGTAGAGAGGAATGATTTTGTCACATTGGTTTTTATTGCACGAGACACTGGAGAGATCTCAGACTTTAGTGTTAGTATAGAAATGCATGAGCCTGCTTGGGATAAAACAGTGCTTTGGTTGTGCTTGTCACATTCTGCCCAAAATATGCAAAACCAGACCATATTGTGTCCTTATTATAAATCAGGGGTGGGGAGTGTTCAAACTGGACGTGTGGGAAAATCTCTGCATGCCACTCTGGAGAAACATGTAGCATGCCATACCAAATTATAAGTAGAATTACAGATATATAATATATAATTATATAATTAATTTTTAAGTGAGCAGCGTGTTTGATAAAATGGCTAAGCCTCATAACTTCTCATTATTGGCTATTAAGATTAATCCTTTGATTTCGTATTATAGCTGCTATTCTCTGATTACTAAAGTGATTGAAAATCCCATCCAAGTAAACTTTTCAGTGGAAAAGTTTTTTCAGCTGCAAATACTTGGATATGTCCTGGAAGCAACACTGGATCTACAACACAGTTATTACGGGTATTTGAATAATACAGATTAAAAGAGATCAATGTCAAAACTGAAAGGAGATGTTCATTATCCTTCCTCAGCCAATCATATCTTCAGGAGAGGGGAAGGGCGGGGGGGTGGTGGTTGAGGAGCTATCTGTTGAAAAGAATATTTGGGAGAAATGCACAAGAATTATTATGAGTACTTATTGAATATTGCTGGTGTATAGGAATACATGGTAATTTTGCATCCCAAAGCGTGCCTAGGCACAAAGCAACTCTTATTCTTAGATGCTAGGTTTAAGGCAGTCATGGAGAAAGCACACACATCTTTACAACAGGGCACATTGCCTGTGACCTGTGAGCAGCATGCTCCCCAAGCACCTTTTTTGCAGCCTCCAAATTGGTGCCACCAAAATTGTGTAGCAAAAAACAAAATTATAGTGATGTGATTTCCTGATTATTTTCCAAAGTAAATCAAAGGGGGAAAGTAGTCTAATGGGTTCAGCATACCTATTAATAACTGAAAATACTTTCCAGCTGCAAAAAGTCCCCCTAAAAAAACTGGTCTGGCTCCCTCTGCTGACATTATCATACCATTGTCATATGAACTGTGGTATTCAGATATCATCATCGTCATCATCATCACCACCACCACCATCACCACAGACATTGCTGCAATTCCCAAGGCTAAGAGTTAAATGGAAGAGGAAATTCCATTCAGCTGTGACTTCTCTGTTGTTGTCTTTTGTCTGCCCTGCATTCTATACAGGTTGTAAAATAATGGTAGCCTTCAAACATTTATGCAATACAGAATTGTCTAGTTTGAAACATAGGCAGGTGCACCTAGGTGCAGTTTTGAAAAAATGATGACTTGCTCCCCCTTGCCTCTCCTGCAGTTACCTGGGGTTGGAAAGATACTTCTAAGCTATCAAGTGCAGTGCAGCAATTCAAATTAAAGCATCCCTGACTAATAACTATCCAGTCTTTGCTTCAAGATTTCCACAGAGACATCTGCCATCTCTTTAGATAACTAGTTACTCTCCTGAACTACTAATACATGAAATAAGGGATGAATAGGTTAAAAAGGTGTGAACAATGATGCTGGTGGCTTGACTCAGCATTGTTGACCTGAAAACACACTTATTACAAAATGAAATATTCAAATGATGGGTCAATTAATTATTCTTTTGGTGTGGTGGAAGTCTACTTTGGCCATAGCAACAACACAGATATGATGATCCTGTCACTATTCTTTCTGAACTGTGATAACTAGAAGCTACAGAGGTTTTCTTTAATTTGTAACTGAATTTTTCATCAGTGTTTTAATATATTACATCAAGATTATCATTGCTAACCACATTAAATTTTCTAAGATGCTTCAGGCCTCCTAATGGAAAACCAGTTTCAGAATTTAATCTGAATACTTTTCTTTACATTGCAAGGACTGATAGTCCTGTCACACTGATGGTTTTACAAGAGTTTTAGTTATGCTTTAGTTTGTCTTTGGTTTTGAGAGCATGTTTACATTAAGCTGAGGTAAAACTGACATAGTGACAGTAACATGAATTCTGGAAACCTTCAGCCAAAAGTCATTCCAGTTTCATAAAAGGACTTTTGACCTTCAGTCTTGAAGTAAAAACTTATTAATATACTCAGCATAGTAGAGCAAGTCCTCATCTAACAGCAGGATAATGTGGCAACAGCTTTCAAGAAAACAGTAGTGCTATACACTGGCAGTGGAATGTGGATAGCCATCAGTCTATTCTACTTGAAGTTCATGAGCATTTCTCTGCTTTCAGTCCATGTTCTGGGAAATAATAACAGGTAGCTATTATTTCCAGTTTGCTTTTTGAACTTGCAGTATGGGCTATATATTCATTTTTTGTTGTTTATTCGTTCAGTCACTTCCACCTCTTCATGACTTCATGGATCACCCCACGATAGAGCTTCCTGTCGTTCCTAGTCACATGGAAACTGTATATCTTACTTACCATTGGTAATTTCTCTCCACATTTTTGTGTGAAATCTGCTGCATCTGTCAGGGGTAAAAAGTTTGTGTGTTTTAATGAAACATATATACCACCACAGATACAGATTCTGTAATAGTCATCTTTATATACAGTCAATTTCCAAAATCCATTACTGGGGGAAATCCAGAGCTACTACTACTAGGCTATATCTCTCATTCAGATCTGCAGCACAGGAAACGAGCAAACTGTGGAATTCTGATGCAATCGGATGTCCATGCAGAATCAGTTAAAATCTGTACACTTGGATGGAGTGATCTTGGATAACCTTCAAATGTTCTGCAACTCCCAGAATTCATTGCCAATTGTGATGCTAACTAAGTATCCTGGGGGTGGCTCCAGTATCTGGAAGGTGCTAGGCTGGGGAATATTGATCTTCTTGTTTGTTTGTTTGCTTGCATCCCTAGCATGCAAGATATTCAGAAACTTTTGAGAGAAAGGATTTGTGGTTCTAAGTTCGTTTTAGGAAAATAAACTCTACTTTGTAACCATTAGTAGCAACTGGTGAAGGTTTCCCTTGGGCTTCCCAAATAGTTACACAAGATGGTTTTGCTTGATTCCAAACCTGAGGGAGTCACAGAGTAATGGAGATGTATGGTAGGGAATAATTTATCTCCACTAGCAGTTTTCAGTAGGAAATGAAAATATATGGAAACACTCAGTGCTCCACTGGTCAAATAGATCATCAGTGCTCAGATACTCCCATGGGCAAACTCCATGAGAGCACCAAAGTTTCTGTGCGATGGGGTCGGGGGAGAGGAGAGCTATGAAGCAGCAGAGTTGAACTAAAGTTTCAGAGTTTATCTGATTATTTTTTCTAACCCTTCTTTTACTACTTACCTAGTGGGACCTGTGGGAATATATTTACAGGAATGGAGACCACCATTTACTCTACAGAAAGAATAAGAAACCTGTGTATGTCTCCTGATTCATTTTTTCACCTTCAGGATCCATCCAAGATTATGTTGTGGGGAAAATAGGAGGAGGAAGGAGTATCAGGTATGTTTGCTACCTTGAGTTATTTATAAAAATAAAGAAAGGTGGGATAGAAAATGAAGAAATAAACAAATAAAAATGCAGAAGATTTCAGCCCTGCTGGTTCCAGTTCCAATGCCATCACTATATCAGAGCCATACTCCTTGGAGCCCTCTAAGGCCAACAAAAGTGGGAAAAAAGAGTGGTCCATGACTGAAAAAAGTCGCTCACCCTGATTTGCAGTAAATGGATGCTACAGTATATGCAGGATTTTTTCTTCTACATCAGTCTTTCAAGATAAAATCAATATATTCTGCAAAAGCAGATGATTTGGAACCAGATTCTTGGATTTCACACCTAAGTCAAATATATCATGTAAAGTCTAATAACGTATTTGGGGGAAATTCCCAGTAATGAAAAGGCATACTGAAGTGGGTGAGACTTCAAACAAAACAAAAAACAAAACAAAACAAAATAAAACCTTTTGGGAAACACTTTTTGGCAAGCATATGAAACTCTCATGAATATGTACTTAGGTGATCTTCACAGAACCACTTCAGCAAAAATAGCAGTGCTTGAGGCATAAATAAGCAAAAGCGGGGACTTCTCTCCTAATTCCACTATCTTCAAAAGAATTTCTAGTAAGAGACATACAGCACAGAAAATATCACAGCTCAGTTACCTGGGGTAAACAAGCTGAATCTGCAATATGAACAAGACCTGGTGATAGAATATCTAAGGCACTGTTTCTCAACCTTGGCAACTTTAAGATGTGTGGACTTCAACTCCCAGAATTCCCCAACCAGCTTTCTGGGAGTTGAAGTCCACACATCTTAAAGTTGCCAAGGTTGAGAAACACTGATCTAAGTCTATGGGCACTACAGTGCAAAACAATAAGTAGTCACTATGCCTTCTTTCATCAACTGATTTATGTTGAAGAATATGAGTGTGAGCAATAGCTCTTTAAGTTAGACAAGCACAGACTGCAGTGCATACTTTAGTTTCATGGAAGATAAATTAGGACTGGGAGTGAGAGAGTGATGAATCTGCATAAGGGCATGCAGTGAGATTCAAATGACAAGAATAATTGGAGCTAAGAATGAATTTTGGGGCATGGAGACCTCTGGTATCAAGTTGGCTGGTTAGCCAGCTCGCTCACAGGCTGTTCCTTCCCTCCCCATTTCCTGGGTGTTTTCCCTCTGGAGTGAAAAATAAAATTAAAAATCTATGATGGCATAGTTGTGGACAGGTTCAAAGGGATTTTTATTTCTTCTCCCCTTTCACCCAAACCCTTTGTGACCTTGAATGAGCCACAGAGATGAAAACATTTTCACAGAGCCTCTCAAGGGCTTAATTTCAATGATGGACATTAGAAAAGACAGTAAATCCTCAGATAACTAGTTAGAATAATATCAGTCGATGTGAGAATCAGTTGACTAGATGGAATTAGTTTAACTCCCCACCACCACCAAAAAAAAAATAAAAAATGGTTAAACCAGAGGGTTAGCTGACCAGGTAAACTGATTTCTTTTGGCTGATCCTACAGTATACCAATCCTCCATCTGATGTAATTAAACATATGAAAATGGGATAATTAACTCTTATCCTAAACTACATCACATTCTATTGCTACCCTCCAGAAGTTGTCTGGACTTTTTCAATCCAGATTCTGCGAGTCATAAAAATGAGGGGTGTTCTCCCTTGCTCTTAAAATAGTCTTTTAGTCCCGTTGTCACTGGCAGCAGAGTTTCAGTTAGCAGCATCTTGGATGCAGCATTATGCTAAGATTCTCAGAGAAGAAACATCTTCTCTGGAGAATTATGTCCCTGGCTGATTAGCACTATCTTGTGAATGTTTCCTCAGAATTCAGCTCTGCTCTCAGTTGCTGGGGCTCCTCCTCCTCTCGTATGCCATCTGCAGTTGGAGCAGTGATGTGGGGCTATTTTTGTTCAGCCCTATGTTATTTCAAGTAAAGACACTGTGAAAGATCCAAATCTTAAAACATTATATAATTTGAAAAGTATATCTGCTTCTTCATTTTGGTCTTGGTCCCTAGGTTGATTCCCATTCCCTGTCAAAACCACTGTTAAAATGTTTATCTCTGCTCCACGTAATGATGGGAGACAAAAAGAATCATGTAACTAAATAAATACAACACAAAACAATGAACTTTACCTCTTTTGATAGATTAGATCTAAAAGTAAACGTTGACTCCTTCTTCTTCCCTGACCTGCCTTCACTGTAACAGTTCAGCTAATGCAGTCATATTGCATGCTGTGAACAGCTGGTCGCTAGCAAGCAGGCATAATACTTCAACATCATTCCTTTGCCAGGATCCTCTGAGACAGAAAAGAGGGAGGAAAAATCAATAAATGAAGACCAATTACAACCTTTAAAATAACTTTGGATGATTTCAACCAGCTTCCCAGAACAATACAGCAGAGAAAAGATTGGTCCATTCTTTAGGCCTTGAGCAATAGAAAATCATTTATTCTGGATCACGAAAAGAAAAAAAAACCCAATTACATTTGTACGGTAGTGCAATACACCCCAAGGAAGCACTAATGAGAGGCCACAGTGAAAAAATAAAACACATGCAGTAAGTACATAGCACAGTAGAGCATGCTTGCAATGCATTATACTAGATTTTCTAGAAATAAATTGGTATTTTGGCATTATTTATTTATTACATTTTTATATCTCAGAATCAAATTTATAACAGTTTACAAGCAGATAAAGCCAAAATACAATAAAATTATGAAGATCAATAAAAAACAATCCAATAAAACACTAACCAATAAAACAATAATAGCACGATAGCCAAGGTGGCAGCACTAATTATATCTTGAAAGTTCCATTCTGATGGCCTTCTAGAATTTTGACAACGTGTGGGCCAACATGTCAAGATTCTTTTTCTATTTGTTGGCACAATTTCAGTTACTTTTATTTTCTCAACAGTTTAGGCCACTTTTCAGTTATTCCTGCATCCCCAGCTGTGACTGGTCCCATTCCTTTTTTGCTTGCTCTCAGTTCTTTCTCAGGATTAGATTTCCTGGCAAGCTTTCCAGCTTCAGGCCATTACAATTTGTTCAAGGGGAGCTGCTTATGAAATACATTGATGCATGCCAGATCAAGAAGCCCCTAACAGTACATGCTAATCTTTAGCTTTGCTTACTTCTTTCTCAGCCTTATTTATGTATTTTATCCAGCTTAGGTGCTGCCTAATTCCAATCAACTCTTCCCCCATTCCATAATTAAAGTTTTGGGAACAGGCAGTAAAAGTTCAGAGAGAAAGAATAAACAGTAGTTTTGACCCTCCCAGCAAATGTAACCTTGTAATTTTTACAAAAGCTTGATTACAGAGCACAGGGTCAGGAGCGGAAAGCTTTGGGCTTTAGGTTTGGCATTGCTATTATTGCTACAAATAAACATACTCTTAAAACTGCAGATACTACTGCAACACTAAAAACACTTCCTAGTCTCCCAAGCTGTAGACCTCTTCCTTCAGGCAGGGTGAATGACACCCTGCACAGAGTTATAATTGCAGCAGACAGAGAACCAGATGGACAAAGAGCAATGCTATCTTGGTTGGATCCAACTTCAGCCTGTTTCATCCCATCTAGGCCCCCACAGTTTATAGACACCAGATCAAGATTTCAAGACATATCTGGCTTCCATTCAGCCCAGAATGGAAAAAGAGAACTGGGTATTATCATGTGACTCTTTATAAGTCAATTTATACATTCAATTTATGCTAAGAACAGTGCTAATTCCTAGAATTTGCTATTCCTAATCTAGCACAGAAGCAGAGCAAAACTATGTTTCTTCAGTCAAAAATCCTAGATACTGATAGGTTCTGTTCAAATAAATGGGCTTAGGTCCACAGACTTAGGTTTGTCATGTTCTCAGTTTTGGTGGGATTTAAAGGCCACTATGTGCTACATTGTGACCCATGTGATTTAAATAATTGTGAGAAAGTTGAATAAATGTTCATGCTTATTCAGCCTGATAGCTAAAACTTATCATTTTCTGGCACATTACCTTTTGTATCTCAGTTTCAATAAAGGGTCTTCACTGAAAGGTTACTGTAGTAATTTTCTCATTTTTGATAGGATTCCAAATATAAAAAGCACATTAAAAATTTGATTAAACATGCCTCATCCTAATATTATAGTCTAGTTAACCATCTCTGTGATTTGTTTGGGGAAAAATGTAATTTGGAGTAGAGAATCGTAAGGTCAGTGGGAAAGCAGAAAAGAACATTGTTAGTTATTGTTATTAAATATTTTTATTCTATAAGTAAGCAAGTCAAATTTCAACTCTTCCTCTATCCTTCAAACATGTATATATGTTTCATCCCTTTCACATATACATTTTTTAAAAAAATAATTAAAAAATAATGAAATAACTAAACAAATAAGAAAAATATTCATGTATCAAAAACTCACCTTGTAATAGCTGAAATTACATTATTCTCTGGGCATGATCCAAGTGGCATATGGCATGTATACAAATCTGGGAATCCACCCGTTTTGTTACTATACAGTAAAGCTCTAAAACCATGATTCCATAGATTCCATTTGGAGCACATATTAAAAATTACATGGTATAATAACAGGGAACACATATCTCATACACCTACACAGTAAAACTTTAACTTCAATTTTTTACTTCTTAGAAAACCAGGATATTTAAGATTGGACTACAAATTACATGCATCATAATACCCTTTCCTTTATAAAAGGACGTGGTGGCACTGCGGGTTAAACCGCTGAGCTGCTGAGCTTGCCAATCAGAAGGTTGACGGTTCGAATCCGTGTGACGGGGTGAGCTCCCGTGGCTAGTCCCAGCTCCTGCCAACCTAGCAGTTCGAAAACATGCAAATGTGAGTGTCCTAACAGCCAGGAAACACGCTGAGACAAGGAACGGGTCTCTAATGTTTATTGCTAGTACTTAACAGGAATCCTAACAAACTGAAGAAGCGTGGGAAAACCCAGACTTATAAACCCCAAAGGTTAAGGCGGTCCCGATCTGTGTCTCTTTGAATGGCTGACCAATTCCTCAGTGCTACGCATGTGCTTGACAGTCTGGATGGGAGCCCCCTGCTCGCCATCCTTACTCATGACAGTGAGGAAAGTAATAGGTACCGCTTTGGCGGGCAGGTAACAGCGTTCCATGTAGTCATGCCGGCCACATGACCACGGAAGTGTCTACGGACAAACACCGGCTCTTCGACTTTGAAACGGAGATGAGCACCACCCCCTAGAGTCGGACACGACTGGACTTAATGTCAAGGGAAACCTTTACCTTTACCTACAAGTTACATGCATCATAATACCCTTTCCTTTATAAAAATAGATACATAAAGTGCAGGCCAAGCAACAATTTGTTCAGTAGTCAGTTCAACAATATTCATCAAGGCTTGTTTCCAGAGACAAGTATGCAGAAACTATTCAACATTTTCAGGCCGGTATATATTATTAGATGGTGGTACGCATGTTCGGTAAACATGTTAGAAAGGTTGTCCTTGATGCAAAATCTTGTATCATGTCCTTTTTAGCACACCACAAATAATTCAATATTGGGCAATATAAAAATTATTGTACTAAATAATACATACATAAATATACTTTATCTTTCCAGGATCAGCTTGAAGTCTCCTTCTTTCTGCTCTTTTCACATTCACATGTCCCTTTTCCATTTCTTCCTGTCATTCTTCTATAAGCTTTGGGAACATTTGGAAATTCAGTGAGCATGTTTGGATGTTCTCATAAAATGGCTGCTATGATGGACACAGCCATAAGATATTTACCAGAAAGCAGTTGCTGATATTATCCCTACCATCTACCCTATTCTCCTTATGCTACATAAACAGCTATAGAGTCTCTCTCTCTCTCAAGTCGCCACTTGTATTTTTATAACAATGCTTCAGAAACTCATCTGAAGCCCACAGGCATTCTAGTAAATAAAAGTTATGTAGTGGCTGGTGCTTTGGTTTAGGGTTGTGTCTCCCAATTTTTGTAAACATTAAAGAAATCTTTTAAAAAGCCTACTGAAGTCAGCTGAAAGCAAAGGTCCTGGCAAGTACCAAGGGAAGTATCCTATCACATCCAGTTTGAGTGAATGAGTTTGCACAGGGAGTGTGAGTGTACTGAGCTAATATAATGGTAGCCTATGTGCATATCTTTTCTTAAGATCAGGAGCTTCTGTGCATAAACACCTCTATTTATGGGCAGGAGGGGGAAAAACAGAGAGAGATTTAGTTGATATAGTTGATATATCAATGCCCTTGCACTAAATATATCCCTAATCCTGTATCCTTGCCAGATGGAGATTTTCCTAGGTTAGGACTGTGAACCTTCCTCAGACATGTCCTTCCACCTGCACCTCCCAGATCTCTTTCCATTACTTCCTTCCTCCATCAGGCATATAAACTGGGAGAAAGGGCCTTACATGACCATGCTCATATAAATCCAAATGTTTTTAACGATAAAGCCTTCAGATATAAGCTGTTGAAGAGTTTGACCCAAAGAGGCCATGCATTGGTAGCATAATCTTTGCAGAGTTATTTAAACTCAATATTTAATTTAGTGTCAAAATGAGTGAATAGTAAAACAGTAGTGCTACAAGTGGGGAAGTGCTGGGGACAGCTTCCCAAGGGGCCTTGAGACTTTGGATGCCTTATTTTGTGAACAATGGAAGTAGAGCTTTTGCGCTTCATCTAAGCACATCATCTAGAAGAATATGCAAATTGTTATTAACAGAGCTATCAGAGTGTGCAAATGAGCATGGAAGAGTGAAGATATTGATGGCTATACACTTTAGAGATTTTCATCTTCAAAACTCATTTACATTTCAAAATATAGAGATTTTTTTATTGATGTTGCAATTTTTAAAATCATATTATAATGCTCAGCTGGAATCATTTTAATGTCCTTCTTACTTAAATCACCAAATTATCTTCTCAAATAAATCTGCAATAAGAGTTCAATCTTCAACTAACTAGATAACAGCAGTCCTTAAGGTATCCTAGCAAACCAACATTGTAGAGCTGGAAATGGAGTCATTATTGTAGAACTTATGTCCTCCTACATTAAGGATCATTAACCTCTTCTAGACCCTCACCAAGCCAAGGTGCTGTAGAAGGTACAGTGGTTAGAGTCTCCCTGTGGTATATATTTCACAAACAGATTTAGGAAGGGTAGATAAGTAGAAGTATTGCAGAGAATTAGGAAGATTTTACATCTTCCATACAAGATATTTTCTGTCTAACAACACCCAGGAAAACTGCCCTTTATGTATGTTAGTCACAAGTTTGAATCCTGGGTCTCTTTTCACCTTTTCACGTAGTGGCATGATGGTTACCCATTTCCCAATCTTTAAGGTTGCTTCTCCTTGCCCTCAAAATGTCTTTCTCAGATGTGAGAATCTGAGCATCCCACCTCAGCAGCTTCAATCCTCACAAACAGACAACTTCAGAAGTAGCTTTGGCAATCCCACACTTTCTCCAATAAGGAA
This sequence comes from Candoia aspera, assembly GCF_035149785.1. NCBI lineage: Eukaryota > Metazoa > Chordata > Lepidosauria > Squamata > Candoiidae > Candoia > Candoia aspera. Next base: position 44,817,671 of record NC_086158.1, on the reverse strand, counting down.
AACCACAAGGCAGTCAAAACAGAAATGCTTTTATTAGGAATTCCAGCATGCAGCTGCTTCATCTGTCCTATGCTTTTTGCTATCAAGGAAGGTACAGGGGGGACAAAAGTGCTTCCTGTACATAGATTGGTTTTGCCCATGCAAAAGGAGATGGACAATCATTGCTGCTCATCTCTTTCTGCACAGGCATATTGATGATTCAAACAGTAGGGCTTTAACAAAATGAAAGGAATGTCCCATCCTTAAAGTCTTATCCCCTGATGTCATTCTGCCTTTTATGGTAATCTTATTCTTGGGCTGAACTCTTCTTCACCCCTTTCATACATAGATCACTTGGTGATCCCCATTCTTAACATTTTATCAAAGAGTTGTCACCACCTGGATATCTTTTGTGTTCATTTACCCTGGAGAGGTTTGTCTTCCATTGACTGAAAATCCAAGAAAGTAGGTAATTCTTGGGGTTAAAAAGATACTATAAAACCAAAATTAGCCTTTTAATGATATCGCAACTCCAATTGTATTGCACCAGTTGCAATACAGAGAATGGCTGATAATCCCTTGCATGTGCAAACCTCATGAAGTGTTTGGTTTAGCCCTGAAGGAATAAAGACCCTATTCAAGAAGAAGCTTGGAGGAAAAGAAGTTGGCGTACTTCTGCTGAGGATTATTAGATAGGGTATACTGAAGTAGTACATGCATGGCTAAGTTACATAAATTATATCTCTGGTTTTATGTGAATTGTTCAAGCTGCAAATTATAAATTTGCTAAATGCTGCCACTTTAAGGACCTGAACCTTAAAGGAAGACAAATCTAGCAACTCATGTTATCCATACTTTGGAACAAAGAATCATCAATGAGAAAGGAAGAAAAAAAGAAAAGAAAAATGCTGATTTCTCAGAAGATCAGATGACAGGAATACAGGATGAGATCCTGTTCCCTTTGCTATCGCCTCCTAAGCTGTGGTCTTTTCAATCACTGAGTTGTTCTTGGTCTGAAATAATAGAATTTTCTCCATAATTTCGAATATGATGTCTTAATCTCTTACTTCCCACCACTATTAATCCTACCAGCTATAAAATGGCCTTAATTCTTTGGATTTTCCCCATCTTCATATATTTCCTCAGAATTTCCTTAAACAATGTTCTCTTGAGTCCTTGACTCTTCAGAGGAATGTGGGAAATTTTCTGAATAGGCTAATCTATACACGTTTGAAAGACAACAACTGTAATTCCCATACAGTTGTGGAACTCAAGTCTCTTAAAGCTATATTTCTGAATATATTACTGACTTGTCGTCCCAACAATAATGCATATTTAAGCTTGCTTTCTCCTCTCCTCAAACTTGTATTAGACATTGTAGACATTTTCTAGTTTCTAAATGCCATCCACTATCATTACATTTTTGGATAAAAGATAGTGGGTGGCATTTAGAAGCTAGAAAATGTTTACAATGTCTAATACATAGTCCTGGATTCTAAAATGTGTTTATGGGGCCCCTGGTTTGGTTTGATTTGTTACTGTTTGTTTTAGTCCAGGCTGCCTGTGGGGTTGTATGCTTGGAATTGTTTTAATTGTTTTGTATTTGTATTTGTAAGCTGCCCAGAGTCTATGGAAGTGGGCAGCTATAATAAATTTAAAATAATAATAATAATAATGGTAATAATTCACCCACTGTTATTATAGGACTGTTGAATACTATCTCTGAGGATATACTAGTGAAATTAGAGACTGTATATTGGGCCGACTGAATTACTGAAGTGATCCAAATAGATGATTTTTATGTTCTCACAATTCCTTCTCAATCCCAACATATTTAGATTTCCCTGATAACATTGCTGTGCTAATCTATATAAGAAAGCAATAGTGGATTTAATCAGGCTTTGCCCTTTTTTTTATACTGACTTTATATTCTCTATGCCATGGATCCCTGTGAAAATGGTCTGCCAAAAAGCAATCAACATTTTTATTAAGCAACACAAATGTATTACTCATAATAGCAAGAAACTTTGGCCAAATTCTTTGAAAGTCCTTTGCCTTGCCACTCTGTCAAAATAAGATCTAGTTCAAACACTGAGAGAAAACCTGTATTCCTTGAAAAGGAAGCAACATTTGATAGTCATGAGAAGCGAAACTCAGTGGGAAATTTGACTAAGCCCTAGTTAGATGCCAAGCCTCTAGTGAAGTAAATGGGGGCAGCTCAAGAAGATGTTTGGCTTCTCCAGATTGTGTTCCATATTTTAATGAGCTTCACTTTTCTTGTAAGCAGCACAGTCAATTTATTCCAGTTGCCCAGTTTCATATAACTTCCTTGCAGAAATCAAATTCTATGTGGTTATAAAAGCTGGACTGAAATGTTTACTGCACTATTTATCCATTTATAAGGATATTTGGGATATTCCTTGCCTTGTGTATGTGTGAATGTGTGTGCATAGGTTTAAGATTCCCATGATCTTTGAAAAGAATACAAATTAGACAGAAGGAAACTAGAGGGAAAAAAAGAAAGAAAGATCAATTCACCCTAATTCAGATAAACTCAGTTGTCTGGTATGTGTTTCTTTTTCAGTGATGTAGCTTTTAAAAACCCACAACATGTGTCTATTCCACCCATCCCTGCCCCAGCCCCCACCCATGACTTTAGAAATTGTAACCTAACCTTTCCTGAAAAGACTAATAATAAATTAAACTATACAATAATTTTCAGCATAGTAATTCAAGTTGTGTGACTCTATCCTCGACCATAGGAATTCAGTGATTTTGATTTATCAATAGTGATATTGCAATATTAATTTCAGGCAGGTTCATTAACAGAAAAGTGGGAAAAGAGGAACCAAGCATTTAACTGGTATCATATTGCAGCATAATATCCTGTGGTAGTAAAAAGTTAATGGAAGAAAACATCACTGTCTTTGGCAGGTCAGAGATAAATGCATGAGCATCAAACAGCATGAGCAATGCCACTTTAACTTCGAAGCAAATCAAATTTTATCAAGGGCAACACAACTATCAGTTCAGTGTCCACTTAGGGCCTTATCTGCGTTACAAACTGCATTTAACTGTCAGAATGTCCCCAGAAGAATCATGGAAGTATTAATTGAATGAGAATGCAGAGAATAATCTGTTAATAATCACTGACCATAACTAAACTACTATTGTTGTATGGGTTTGTTCTGAAGATGCCTGTACAGGGTGATTAAAGGCCTCATCAAATTAAAGATTTCTATGATAAACAGAATAATCAGTGTAGTTTATGTACATAATATTGAAATTATTTTAGGGAATGCTTATTTGTAGCAATAGAACAATCTCGTGAACCTAAGCCAGGACCTTTTCCTCTCCTGATTTTATGTACTGCACCCCCACTTTTTGTGAAAGTTATAGCTTACATTTGCTGATAAGGTCAGAGCTACTATTTATGTTTTCTCTCTGAACGTTTACTGTCTGTGTCCTAAACTTTGATATGTACTAGGAGAGGAAGGAAAGAAATTATGCTAGGAATTTGTGGAACATAAATAAACATAGTAAAACAAAATGTCATGATCTGTTCCTGTTTTGGCAAAATGTCACTGTTAGATGATAAGCAGGACTCTTTTGAATTGACCCTGGTGGCCCGAAGTTGGACAGCCACCCAGGAGATCCAATCCAAAAAGAACAAGCAAAGAAAGATTGAATTAAATAGAGCCTGGGAAGGAGAGATCTTTCAGTCAATTCACACCTCAACAGGTAGGGAGCCTGACTGGATATTTGCTCTTCTTATATTCTTATATTGTCATTTGGGGTTAATTACTTCATAGACTTTAATCATCTTGAGAAAGAGCAACTAGATAGGACATTCAGGATCCTAAGTGTGATCTTTCCTTAGGTGTGTAGCCTCTACTGGACAGTCATTAAGCAAACAGAAGTAACTATTATGAGGAATTGTGTTTTGGTGGAGTGAATGATGCCTGAGTGAAAGTTGGAGAAGGGGGACAGGATTGACAATCTCCATAAAGGTGTATGCCCAGAGATACACATAAATTCAGATGTTAGCACAGTTCAGCACAGTTTGGACACAATAATAATAATAACAGGGACAAGGACAAGGACACACTTTGTGTTAGAGGATATATTGCAATTCTGCTCAGGCATCAGTGGTGTCTTGCTCTACCTGATTCAGCAGTATATGATCCAGGGGCAGGAGAGTCTGAAGGACCATTCCTCTAGTGTCAACTTGCATTCAATCAAGGACCGTGACGGTAGGAACACTATATGGAAGGAAGGCATGAATAGATGAATATTGTTGAACACATTAAATAATTCCATTCCATCTGGCATCCTGAGCTACAGTACCTACTATGCTTCACCTTCCCTTTACTAACCTACCTAACCAGAGCATGCAGCTTCCATAGAACAGGAGGGTAATAAGGCACATTCCTGGTAGCACCAATTAAGATATAAATGCTTCCCTGTTTACCTCACTGCAAAGGCAATGTGTTTGTGGATATATCTGAACAATCTGTGCTGGAATTGTGAAAGGGGCAGACATACTGTAACTTGGAATCACTATCTGTGTAAAGTTGCTGATCTGGTGTCAGCCCTCCCAGGTAAACCAGACAGGAAACATGACAAGATGAGCTAATTCTACTTTATTGTAAGGCTACATTAACATAATCTTGCAAGTCTGAAAGCACAAATCTCCTGCCCTCCCTATTTACCCCCTGAGTAATTAGGGCGGGCCCTTCCTAAGTTCCTTTCTGTGGCCGTTACTCTGTAGGGCTCCTTTCTCTTTTTTCTGATCATTCCCTAGGCAGCATCTCTTCCCCCATCTTCCAAGGTCACCCTCACACTCCTTGTCAATTCTTGGTGCTTTCTCATTTGGAAATAGGTGAGACTTTACAGGAGTTGATGTTTTGTATGGTAGGAGTTCTGGAATATTGTTACTGATCATTGCCAAATATTTGTTCTAAAGTTATGCTTTAGTAGTTACATGTGTACATCCCTTTTCTCTCTAACATCCCTTTCTCCCTTTTCTTCCCACCTTCAGATGTTCGGGAGGGGGGCAGGGAATTTCTCTGGCCAAATGTCATACTGCTTGCTTTCAAAGATGAATAGAATTAGGCTACAGATACATGTTGGCCTAAGATTATAAATTTCCCATCCCTCCCTTAAGACATATTTTGGGGCTATTCATGCTTTGAAATGATTTGGAAGAAGTACTTTGGACCTGAGAAGCCAGCTGTTCATCTCAGCTATTCATTAAAGCAGCCATGTATTTTTTTCAGGGTGAATCTGGGAGAAAAGTGTTTTAAGGAGTCTATTGATGCAATTCTTGAAGCATCATCATCTTTTTTTTTCTTTTCAAACTCATGCTTCAGCCTGAGGAAAGTATTGCTGCTTTAATGAATAGCAGAGAGTACAAAATACTCCTTCAGACTCATTTTTGAAGTGTGTAGAATCCTAAGAATGTGTGCTGTTCTTTAGAAGGTTCAGAACGTAACTGGAAATAAATGTCCAACCCCTTAAAAACTTACCTTAGAGGTAGAAGTATAAAGGCTGGAGGTTATGCTTTGGTAGTTGAATTTCTAACAGCTTAAAAGTCCCACTGGATATATCATGTGATGATCTATTTCAGTGCATCTTTTGCTACCATTGAGATGTTTAACCTACTTCATACATTGTTGAGAGGATAAAATGGCAATGGGAGTAGAGCCTTATGCTCAATCTTGAGCTGCTCAAGAAAAGTAGGGTAAGAATGTAATAAATAAATGATCAAGTCAGAATGGGTTATTATACTGATTCTGGTCTTCAAGTCTAGGTGGGCTTAAGCTAAACTGAACTAAAGCTAACGACTTCTACTGCCTTAAGTGATAAAAAGACTTTCTGGAATTAAGCACTGGTTCATAAAGTTAGCTCACTGGGCATCCTTTAAGTTCTCAATAATTTGCAACCCTTATTTTAACTCTACCATCATTGTCACATTTCTCTATTTCTGGGTCCACAAGGAGCCAAAACTCAGAGAAATCAAACCTAACTTGGTTCCTCCCCAATCTGGTTGCTAACATCAACCTAAATTGGTCCTGTTGTTTGTAAAATATAGCCTAGGAAAGAAATCACAACATGATTGCAGGTTACTTGCTGAGTTACTAAATGGAAAATTTCTTTTGCGACTAATCCCTTAATGTAATTCTATTTATTCTAAAGATAGCTTTAACTTCTTTTTCCTTCATTTGCAGCCATAACTTCTTTTGCAAATAAAGTGGATAAATGTTACTAGCAATGAGTAAGGGCAAAGCTACTATGTTCACATTGAAAGGCATTGTGTATTTTAAAATCTTCATAACTTTATATCCCTTTTCTACTTCTATTTATAATTCAAAACTTGATGAATAATGTAATTCAAATAATCACCATTTTAATCAAATGCTTGCATCCCCATTTATGTCACTGTATTCCCCATATGCCTCAACCCCCTTTTCAATATGGAAATTTGGCAATTATCTGAATTCCTTTAATTCTTCAAGTTCTGAACTATAGATAGAACTGATATATTATAAACAGAATTGCATTATCATAAATAACTTGCCCTTTCCTTTTGAATATTCTGGCCCATTTATTACTAGTTGACAGTGTCAACACAAAACAAAGCTTCCTACTTGATACCACTGTCAGTATGCCTACTTACATAAACCTATACATGTATTAAGATTGTTAAGCAAACATACTATTTTGCCATAGCAGAAACTGAGTACCCTTATGAGAAATGTATAAAGAAAAGCAGACAGATTCTAAGGGGAAAAGATCAAGTGATATGAAGCAGTATACAATCCATCAGAGAAGGAGAAGGAAGGAAAAGGAGAAGAAATTGTTGAAGTTAGAGGAGGCAAGAGAAATAAAACACATGAGGGCCTGAGTTGGAGATTAGTGACCAGAATTTTGAGAGAACCACAAAGGTAAATAAGTATAGAAAAGAATTATAATGAAAATAAAAGATTGAAGTGCAGAAGGGTTGTGGATAGGTAGCATTTTTCTCAGGCATCTGCAGAGATCTGGGAGTTTGTATTTTAGATCAGAGCACCAGAATTAAGTTGTGTGGGTAGAACCTGAGAAGCTCTGGATGAACTAAGAATGACAGTTTTCAACAAAGGCTGTGATGAGGGATTGAGGATAAATTTGAAACATTTCCAGATTCAGCCATGTTACTGGAGGCTCAAATTGCTTTAGTGGACTCAGATGCTTTTAGCTGGTTTTGGTTGATTCACAAGCAATGGGAAGACTCAATCAAACTTTGGGGACTTCATTTTCTTCTTGAGATTAGTTGTTTTAGTTGTTTTTACTTATTGTATCCTATTTTGAAAAATGAAGAAGAAAATCAATACCTTAAATCTTGAAGGAGGCTACTTCTGGAGTTGCAATGAAACCATTATTATCAGAATTAGGAAATTTTTTAAATGTAAGAACTCTGCTGTTTACCCTATATCCAGCTTTTTAAAAAAAGTCAAACATGTAGATATCTTTCCAGAGAAAGAAAAACTAACAGCAATGGCTATTATAGCATTGTCTTACTGAAAATTACCTTGGTTTTGTTTAGAAAGAAATGTATCCATAGTGTTAGTAAGTCAATACATAGGTCAATGTTACTTGGAAGGTTGAAAAACATTTATTTGTTCTCAGGACTGTGGCCCTCCTTTTAAATGATGTGTTTGGCAAAGCGTTCTAATGGGGTAAAGGCAATTCTATCATTACTTACTTCTTGCCTGATTGAAACACATAATCCAAAGATCTTTAACTTGCTTCAAGCAATAATTCTCACCTCATTGGCTCACTCAGCCTTCCTTTACAGACATTGGTTGCTCTGATAACCCCTGAAATCCATCTGTACCATCCATAGGGATTGAATGGCTGATGTGATTGCATGGTATATTAGGGAAATCAACTGAAAGAATATTTTGACCAAGCTTAAAACCCCAGTGATTCCTAGGTGATGCTTTGTAAAGTAGGCTAAGAACTGGAAAAAAAATGGGAGGTAGGGAAGTTAAATTATAGGAGCTAAAAGAAAGATGGGTAAAGAAGACAATGTGGGCAAGTAGTAATGATCTGAGAAAAAGGAAATAGAAATAATCATTAAAGAAAGCAGGCAAAAAGGCACAAGTCATGAGGAAATGAGGCAAAACAGAGTTACTAAGAGGAGGTGGAGTTAAATTTCACATTCAACCAAATCTTGTTCAATTTCCCATTCAGCCATTTCTTTGATGGTAAGGTTCTGGTAGCATCTGTCGCCGAACATCCCTTACTTGGAAAATAAAACTTTTGATCTAATAAACTTGATCTGTAGAATTTAATATGCCTTATGAAAAGGGATCAAAGGAGGAATTGTCTTTAGTTTTATAACTAGTGACCCTGTTTGGAAGCTGACAGGAAAACAACATTAGAAAATCACCATAGTTCACATTTTGTAATAGGCCTACATAGTTCATGAGCACACACATACACACACCCCATTCATATGTAGTGGAATATCAGAGACATAACAAAGTTTTGTTTAAATGTATAGAAATAGAAGTGGTCAAACACCTTATAAGCCACAATACAACTGGTAGGTTGTATTCATAATACATGAAGTGCAACATGGCTCTTTAAACTACATCTCATTTTTTATTTGGATAATTTCTTTAATACAATGTGGGAATGCTAAAGACATAATAAATCTTAATTTCAGCAAAGAGTTTGACAAATACGCCTGTGATAATCTAATTAGCAAGCTAGTTATGCTATGATCTGGATGATGAGACTATTAAGTGGATACATGGCTGACTCAAATCGTACTCAAAGAGTTCCTTTGCATGCACATATTTCAGTCTGTACTCATAGTTCAGTCTGTACTCCTTGTACTCTTCACCTCACTTGCTTAACTACTAATTACTTTTAAATTGTTTATGCTGCCCTTCAAAACCAGATTTTCCCAGCACACATTTATTAATGACCTGATTGATGTGTTAGAAGAGACGCTTATCAAATTTGCAGATGATACAAAATTGGAAAGAATAGGCAATCTTCTAGAAGATGGAAATGAAATTTAAAATTACATAGTCAGGTTAGAGAAAATAATAGGATGAAAATAATAGGATGAAATTTAACAGACAATGCAAAGTTCTTCTATTAGAAAATATAAATGAAATGTACAGTTACAGAATAAGAGTTACCTGGCTTGGCAATAGTACTTGTGAAAAAGATTTTAGAGTAGTAGTTGATTACAAACTGAATATGATATAGTAATATGATAAGAAGGAAGGAAGGAAGGAAGGAAGGAAGGAAGGAAGGAAGGAAGGAAGGAAGGAAGGAAGGAAGGAAGTTTGAATAACTTTCAAATCAATGACAATAATAGTTCCTTTTTATTCTGTGTTGGTTTAACACTCACCACCATCTCAATATTGCATCCAGTTGTACCATGACCCATATTCTGTCATTTCTACCCTATCTCAGAACATCCAACTTGCTATTTTTATTTTATTTGCTTCCACAGCGTGTGTTTCTGGCTTCCTGATTTCTATTTCTATGCAGAAATGGTCTCTGTGTGTGATGTTTATGTATGCCCACATGTGAACTAAGATACATAGATTGCTAAAAATCCTATCTGTTTCACCGACCATAATACTAAAGCTCTATTTCAGTCTGACATTTCTTTCTGCAAATAAAAAAGGATAGAATATTCTATGAATAAAAAAAGATAGATTATTTAGTAACCATTTATACTTCCAACAACTTGTAACATACAAAGGCTTTTGTATGCATCCTCCTATAATCTATGTAACTATTAATGTAAATTGCTCTAAACCCTCTTTTCAAATTCAAATCACTGTGCTTTTGTTCTTTGACATATACATTTTCTTGATGCAGGGTTTTAAATGCAATTTTCCCTAAGGTAAGCTCTTTTTATATGGAACTACTGCTACATACATGAATCTTCAGTAATGTATCTTTTTTCACATATACTTTCTTGTGAATATTTGGTCAGAGCAAATAAATGCTAGCAATGTTGGACTGATGACCTGGCAGAGTCTGGTGGGAGTAGAATGCCCAAAATTCATTTCCACTTGAATTCTTGGCATTATTCTTTTACATTCCCAATATGAACTTGACATTTGCTCATCCCTATTTTAAGCCTAAAAATACTACCAAGTGGACTCATTTCTAATTTACCTGGATCAACATCCTTTGATGGCTTTGTTCTTCCCTTGTCTTTTTTGCACAAGGAACTATAGAATTGTCCATTCTTGAAGAAGCATGTCAAAGAGGGAGGCACAAATCTCTGTCTTTCAAATTACAGCTCCTAGTTTAACTAAACAAGCACATTTTTTTCAATAAATGTTTCCTCTGACTGGTAACAGGAAATTTCTCAACATTCAAACAATAGAGGGAGATATTTTTCCATACATATCATGAAGCCTATCTATAATGCTTTAGATAATGGAGTTGCAGTTTCTGGACTCTGTTAATACATTGCCTTATTGTCTCATCATGTTTATGGCTGAAAAATATGAATAACGTATTATGGAATATAATGGAAGCAGTGCAATATAGCTAATAATCTTTTTGTGTGTGCATCAACTATGGGAGACTGTGTTCTTCAAATCGGAGGACTTAAATAAGATATTTAGTACTATAGGTAAATGTATAAAAACATTTGTTATAATTATTAATTGCATTCAGACATCATTATCCAGGAGGGTTGAAGCAGGGTATCAGCAATTCTTAGGCCACAGATGTAAATACTCAACAAATGCTCATCCTCAAGGTCATCAAGTGCTGTGCCAGGGTTTCTTAATTTGTGGGAAGGGCAGAAGGAAAAACCAAATTTCAGGAACATACAATTCATTTGCACCATCTTACTAGCTGGTTTTCTATAGCTTCATTCTTGTTTGCAGTAAAGATTCTTACCTAGCCAAGGTGTGTTTCTGAGTCTACTGCCAAGTCAAACAGAGGAATAGCCAAGCTAAGGCAATTAATGTCAGATTTGTTGATTACTATCAGGTACTAGTTTTAAAAGTCTGTCAGTCTCTGCAAGTATCTGCAGAGTATACTCTGCAAGTATCTGCAATTATTCTATTGAACTGTGATGTGAATGTGCCATACGATAAATAAATAAATTTGCAAGTATCTATTATATGAATATATGTGGTCCAGTTTATAAAAATAATATATTGTCAAGGATGACAAAGGAAAAAGGAATGCAAATATCAGAGCTATCCTGCATTTGATGTTTGGAAGTTGATGTTATTTCTCTCTCTGTGTTAACATATATAAACACACATGCACATGTGTGTGCACACACAGAAGTAAGAAGCTACATCTTTATTTTAAGGTGATAAGCAAAATTAAAATTCAAGGCAAAAAGCATCCTCTATTAACAGAAGAATTACAGATATACAGTTGAGAAAAATTACATTGTAAGAACATGCAGAATTAAAGCAAAAGAACTGACCCTTAAAAAAAATCCAATAACTTTCCATGGTCTGTTATTTATTCTCTACTTTACTGATGTTGTTTGGATGATGAGAGGATGACAGTTAAGTCCCTTTGTGCCAGCAGAGCCCAAAGGTATTCTAGTGACATGTCAACAGAGCACCATAATTATGATGGCCTATGCATGGTGTTATGAATTATAACACTTTTATTCAGCTCAGTGGAGAGCCAAAATTTACTGTCCTGTTGACTTCTTTCAATTAGAAATTAGAAACATTGGTTTATATTGAGCTAGACTGTTAGCCTATAAAGAAAGGTGGGGGAGGCCCAATTAAGGTAATGCTGTGTACAAGTAAGCAGATCTGCACTGACTAACTGGAAATGTCTGAGTCACTTGGAATTGGGCTGATTTCCTCCCCTAACCATGCATTGAACCGTTTGTCCTAAAAATGGTCACTAAGGGAAAATTCTATGGCATATCACCATGATACATAGATGGTGGAGTTCTTATAGACACTATGAAAGAGACTAACCATATTGTTACATCATCTCTTGATTTGCTGTCACATTTGCAGGTGGTAGTACATATAATCTTGGTTGCATTACAGCAAACCATCAGTATGGTCACCTCACTGTATTGCTCCACCAATAAATTGCTGAAGAACTCTTTCCCCACACTTCTGCCATCTGCAATATTCTCTAGGAATGATTGATGATATATTTATGAAAACCTACTTCAGACCTTGAACTGTTTCTTGAGCATTTAAGAAACTGCTCTTAGATCTGAAGCTGGTTTTGGCTAAACATCAGATGCTACATACCTTGATATGTTTTTTTCACATGAGTTGATGAACAAAAGACATGTATGAACTCACCCTCAGCTTTAGAAGGATTCCTTAACATGGAGTTGAATTCTGATGCTGCTCAACTACTTTGTATGCCACCACTCTGAATCTCTAGTTAGAATCAGTGCTCATCCAAGTAGGACACAGTGTCGACTCAGCAGCAAGAATTCTAAATTGGAAAAACAGAATGAGGCTTAAAGGTCAAGGAAGAAGAATTAAGGGATGAGGGCATGAATAATTTGTGGCTGCAATTTAGTATCCTTTAAGTGTTTCTGTTATTGCTATAGACCTTTTCATATTTACAGCTGTGATCTTTTATATATCTGAATAATTTAAATCTGTTAAATTGCTACCACAGACTGATTTATTGGTGAACCAAATATAGTGTTTTTTTAAATTCTGATTTTTAATACACACACACACACACACATTTACATACATTATTACTGTTTGAATATTGTTAGGTTGAATTTCCACGGGGTGGTAATGTTTACCCATGTCTGTTTGCCTTTAGAGTGTTGTCACCAGAGTCTTTATGACATGTTCTAATATTTGCATTTATTTATAAATATACAGGTTAAGCACTGAAGAGTTTAAGAATCAAAAACAAGGCTTCCCAACTCATGAGAATCCAGAAGACAATGATTGAAGAGCCTCAGGCTGGAATGCCTGACAAAAGAATAGCCATCTACAAGGAAAACTGATGATGGGAGCTGAAGCTTTGTCAAGCTGGAGTCTAGTAAAATCATAGCTACCAACCTTTAGCTGCATCTATGTGGGAAGCACAGAGGACTGAGGTCTTTAAAGCTTCTCAGCCTTGCTGGAACAACTGGTGCAACTGGTGAGTGTCTATTTTTGGTGCTGAGAATGCCGTAACATACTTAAGTATCTGAAAACTAGGACATAGCTATGATCATCTAGTAGATTTAGGGGACTGCTGGTTGGTTGGTAAATATAAGCATTTTACATACATATTCAACATACTATTCTTTTTTGGGATAAGCAGTGTTTTGCACAGTGCAGAAAGAGTAAAAGTAGAATGCAGAAGAATTTAAAAAAAGAAAATAAGAGGAAAGGAAATGTAACCAGAGTAGATCTAGTTAACTTAGACTCCATTTTTTATACCTTTTCATACCTTTTTATACTTGCAAACTACACTTCATACAATGCCCTTTATTCTTTAGAAAGTGCAACCCCTTCAGCTTTCACTGCCTCACCTTTATTCTTTAAACTTCTCACTGTCCCCTTTTGGGGATCCCATCAAATCCATGCAGCCATGACATCCTATGTAGTTTGACCTGACTCTTCCCAAAAATTGTCTGCCTATTTTCAGAATTTAAGGCTGCCCCAAAGGCTGCAGTCCTGCAGGAATTACTTTGGCAATAGTGGTGTTGAGAATCTCTTGTTGGCTTTAGATGACTGGACTGGACTGGACTGGCCTGGAGGTGATTTCTGCTTTTGCATCTCTCCCTGAAACTCTGATGCTGGACTGCTTACTGGAACCCTGGATGCTGCTTCTGCCTGGCCCTTGCAGCACTGATAAAACACTATGGCCTGATTTATAGTTTTACAACCTGGCTTGGTAGTAAGAGAATTGATTTATGGCAGCTCTGTTAAATTCCCTGCTAGAGTCTTGTGAGGCAGTGAAAGCTGAAGGGGTTGCACTTTCTATGCAATTAGTTCTTTAACTTTCAAAACCCCTGGTTTTTATAATAGCCCCATGCTCTTTGCAGAACAGGGCTTCTTGCCTGGCATTTCTTGGATGGCTATGAGAGCACATAAAAACTTTGTTTCCACATTTCCAGGGACAATGGGAGAGATGCCCCCTCCCTCTACAGCTTTTTTTCCTTAGATAATTAAGGATGAACAGTCATCCCCCTCAAAATGCCTTTTAGACATCTCCTTGTGGTTGATATGCACTGGTTAAAATTGAATGTGGACAAAGCTAAAATCCTGGTGTTTTAGCTGGATCTTCCCTCCTTCCCCTTTCCTCCCCACCTCCTTCAAAGCTGTGAGATGGTTCCAGTGACACAGGCTAGGAACTTCAAGGTTCTGTTAGATGATGTGCTCTCCCTTTGGTCATTTATAGTGATAACTGGGAGAGAGTGTCATCTTCACTTATTGAACCTCTGCCAAATTCAGCAATTCCTGTCTACTTACCCTGCAGATTTATTAGTTCAGACCTGGTGGTCTCACTGCCTCAACGGTCTAAGGCAGGTCTTCATTTCTCCCTCACCAAACTTTGATCTTGGTCCAGAACTTTGAAGTATGCATTATTGTGAACCTCCATTTTCCCCATATTTCTGCTTCTGCAGGGCTTTCACCAGCTTCCTATGAAGGCCAGAGCTCAATACCAACTCTTGGTGCTAGTGTTTAAGAACCTGCAGTCAGCTGTTTACCACTCCCTGTTCCAACCCCAGTCTTAGTATGTTCCTGTTTAGACAAAGCAATTAATGAGACAGGGGATTCTTTCTATTGGCTTTTTGTTTGCTGTGCCATCTCATTTGCATGCATTTCAGGAACTGGGTTCTTGATTATGGAATTCTCTTCTCCTTTCCCACCTCACCCTGCCCCCAGTTCTGGCTCCTGGGATGCATTTAAGAACGATTTGAAAACCTATTTAATACTAAACTAATTTTACCCAGTCATGCATTTATATATTTGCCTGCTTACTTCCTAGAATGTCGGTGCTGCTATATGCTGAGGAGCTCAGAGCATCCTCCATTAAAAGCAGCCAGTTTGGTCTAGTGGTTAAGGCAATTGGCTAGAAACCAGGAGTCTGTGAGTTCTAGTGTTGCCTTAGGCATGAAAGCTGGCTGGGTGACCTTGGGCCAGTCACTCTCTCTCAGCCCAACTGACTTCACAGGGTTGCTGTTGTGGGGAAAATAGGAGGAGGAAGGTGAATTAGGTATGTTCCCCACCTTGAGTTATTTATAAAAATAATAAAGGCAGGAAAAAAAATCTAGAATAAAAAAACAATTACTTAATAGTATGCATTATAATTACTATGACCATGTTGTGGGAAAATCCAAACCCAATCAGTTGACTTATTTTGCTTATTTTTTTCCAAGATAACAAGCTGGGGAGAAAATAAGAATGGCACAACTCATTGCTAAGGTCTGGGAGCAAGAACATACTTCTGACCATGGATTCACTGCAGGGGCCAAACCACCTCAATTGCTGCCTGCCCAGCCAATGTGGGTGGAGCTCGTAATATCATGAAGCCTTGTCAGGACTCCTACGGAATGATGGCTCAAGGGATGGCAGAGACTTCCTGGAGAAGGTAGTGGGGGGTCCTGCATTCTCAACATGTTAACTTGACACAATCTGTCAATCAATCTCATCCTTCTGGCAGATGAACACCCTGGAAGAAAATGTTAATTAATTCCAGTCAGTCTATGAAGGGATTATTTTAAAAAATGTTTTAAAATAACCCCCTCTTCTAAATCTATATTGCCTGTGATCTAACCTAACCTTGCAGAGAGTCAGTAATCCAGACTGTCTCCCTCCACATCAATATTTAAAAGTTCACCTGAAGACTTTTATTTTCTGCCTGGCTGCCAAAAACAAACAAGCAAACAAAACAGTTTCTCCTTTCAGAACAGTGTTTCTCAACCTTGGCCGCTTTAAGCTGTGTGAACTGCATGGCTGGCTGGGGGATTCTGGGAGTTGAAGTCCACACAGCTTAAAGTGGCCAAGGTTGAAAACACTGCTTTAGAATGAGCATTAGTGAAAAAGGGCTGCCCCCTAAGACAGATGCCCCACCCTGGGAAACACAAAAGATGCCTGCCTGACTGCCTGCCTTCATTTAAATTCCATATGGAAATTACAACCTCAGTTCTCAATAGCTCACAGAATAAAAGAATAATAATGAGTTAGGCTCACACCTTGATTCATGATTAGCAAAACAACTATTCTTTTTTACTCTTGGTGCTAAAAGGACAGAAGAACTGAAACAAAGATGTGAAAACAACCATGTCAAACTTGCTCTTGCAGCAAAATGTACCATGGACTGTATCAACAGGGCGCACCTATATCTAAGCTTAATAGGCCAATCAGCAGAATTGTCTATATTTTTAAATATACTCTGGAATCTCTACCCACAAAAGAGCGGAATAAATCTTTCATACTTGCAAGACTGATGTCGGCCTCGTGGGATAAACCAGATAGGAACCACAACCAGATGATCTATTTCTACTTTATTGTAAAGCTACATTGACAGAATCTTGCAAGTATGAAAGTACAATTCTCCACTCTCCCATCTCCTTTGTAGCCCGAGAAACTAGGGAGGGTTTCTTCTGAACCTTTTGCCCTTCCCACTATCTAGCTGTGGGCTTTGCTGTCTCTTATCTGACCATTCGCTAGGCAATGTTTCTTTGCCCAGTCTCCCAGTCTCTTTCTCACATACAATTACATGAGCACCAGCACTTTAAATTGTATCCATAAACCAATCAGCAACTAGCACAGGGTTCACAAAATTATTATTATATGGTCCCATTTCTGGAAGCCAGGAATTATGTAGACCACCATATTTTGGACCAGTCTCAGTTTCTGAATAGTCTTTAAAGGCAGCCCCATGTAAAGCACATTGCAGTAGTCCAGCTAGGTCTATTAAGGGCATTTGTTACTATACCTAGGTCTTCCTGTACTAGGTAAGGTAGCAAAGGTGCTGGGCAAAGGTGACATTAGCTATAGCCTCCACCTACTGTACCCATGAATCTAGAATTACCCCCATATTGTGAACCTTCTCCTTCATGGATATGCCTGCCCATCTAGATACAATACTGGCATTGACTGAGAACCCAAATGTACAAACAGAAATCTCACTTGAGTTCAACTTCAGTTTGTTCTCTCCTATCCAGATATCTACAGGTACTGGGATAGGGTATAACAGCATCTCCCTTATGACCCGGGGTCGTAATATAAAGTTGGGTACCACCAGCACACTGAAGATTGAATCGAATCGATCTGACCCTTGGCAATTCCATAAGCCAGCTCTCTCCATGATTTCTGATCTTGTACAGCTTCTTTCAGTTGCTTTATATTTTGGTCTGTGTCTGCTTTGATTACATCCAACCAGTGCATTTACCCCACGAGGCCGACATCAGTCTTGCAAGTATGAACACTGAAGATACTGAACCCCAAATCACCAGATGACCTCATCTTGCAGCTTCCTATAAATGTTAAAGAGCAAGGGAGGGAGTACTGTATAGATAGGAGCTGGGGTAAAATTGACAAGAAATTGTGTTTATTTCCTCTTTTAGTCCAAATGACAGTCAAAGTGCCGTGAAAAGGTGTGGGATGAAGGAGAAGGGAGATTGCCTCATCTTTCAGGAGTGTTCTGTCCCACTTCACAAACATCCCTCCACTCCACCAACTTCTCAGTTGGGCTACTTTGGGTATGGGTTAAGTGTTCTTTGAGAAGAAATGTCTGTTCAGAAATAGCCAAACAACAGATCATTGGCAAAGCAAGCAATCACTTAAGCAACTTCAAACATAACTAAAGCCTCCATCCAGAGTAATTCAATCATCGCTACCCCTAAACTGTCCTGCATTAACAATATATGGACAGCACCAATTGCCAGTCTCACTGTTGCTCAGCCATTGAGGATTGCAAATTATGCTGATGTACTTTTCCTTTGATTCAAGGACTGGTGAGATGTGTATTAATGCAGCCATAAAGAAGATGAAGAAACTCACTGCATATAGAAAATCATTATTAATTTCAATAATAGGAGCCAAGTGTATGCACACACTGTACACACATACACACATGCAGCAGAACAAACCAGACCAACATAACCAACTGGCTCACCCAGTTAGTACAGAACAGAGTTTTGCACTGCTGGCCAAGCCAACAGCCAATATCTCTTTTCTCTCTGGCAATGCACCAAGCATGCTGCCCCAAGTTGAGGCAGGTGCACTTGGACCTATCTAGGAAAATCCAGGCGAGAACTGGGGCTGTGGCTGCTACCCCTCACATGTTGGACCTACTATCCATGACTGTAAAGTCCTGACCGAGATTTGGCTGCCTGTTGTGTCAGCCATATGCACTACCAACCTGCTGAAGGTGATGCATGGGAGGATTTGGTACTCATAGGTAACCAAATGATGGAAGCACCAGAATCCAGCATCGTCCCTTATGCTGAATCACCCTAGTCATCAAGCCATCATCGACATGATAACACACATCACATCTGATGTCTGTTAAGTTCTTGCTGCCTACTTCTAACAGTAGAGTTTAACAAGACAAAACTTCATTTAACTACTTCCAGAGATAGGAATGACATATATCAAACTTTCTTGCTTAAACTCATATGTCAAAAACATTTTTAAAAGCTTGTGAAAAGGGTTTCCATGGAAGCCAGTTCTGAAGGAACTTAAGCCCAGGATTTATAACTTCTTCCTTCATCTATTAGGGCTACAGAAAACACCACAGTGCAAGAGGCAGTGCTATAGTCAGAGAATCTAATTTTAGCTTTGTGTTAAAAGCTACAGCCATCAAATGCTGCCTTTTAAGACATGCTTTAAAGACTCTCCTTTTAGCAGCACTACAGAAGGGTGCAAGATGTGAGGAAACCTATCAGTCTGGTCTTTCCATAGCTTCTGTTCAAAGCAATTAAAAAATCTCAGCAAAGCTTTCAAAGTCTTCTTTAGAACTGACAGCCTTGCAGGGCGCAGCTTGCTTTGGAATTACATTAATTACGTTTTTTAACTTACCACATAATACCCACCACCCCTTCAGGATAGCAGGTTGCTATAATACGGTGATAGTTACCTCTAAACTAGAGGACTTCATGACTGGCATCAAGTCATGACCTGAACACCTTGTTAGAAGATATATTTTCTAAATGAATCCCTAAGGAAGATACAAAATATTAACTGGCAAGCTGAGGTAGCAAATTAGCTGTAGCAGAAAAAGTGGTTAGTGGTTAGTTCCTTCTCTTGGATATCTCTCATCATGAATGTCACCACTCAAATCATCCCTTATACTACTTTTTCCTGTTCAGTGAAACTGATCCTGGGCAACAAGGACTGGTGCCATCTTCTTCATGCTCCCCTGAATGAAACACTAATCCTTCTCACTGCTTTTATATTCTACTTCATCATAGCCAGGGGAATGGATTTTCTCCAGAGTAAGAATCCAGAGGATGAATGTCTCTGTATACAGAGTGATAAGCATTCAGTCATTTCTTCGTTCTACTTCTAATCTGCCAATAACCAGAATTCTCTGGGCACATCACCAAGTTGCTTAAAACATTAAAAGTGTATTTTAAAAAGAAAAAGAACAAAAGATGTAATACATCGAAAATCTACTGGGTAGAGCATTTGGGGTGGAGGTTGTGCTTCACATTAATTAGAGAGCTGAGTGGGTAGAAATGATATTGCAAAGCAGATAGCAACTACATCATACACTTGGGTTGGATTGCAATTTTCCATTTCCCCCTCTTTTTAGTGGGGGACTTTTTAAAAGGCTACTTCAGATTTATATCTGTCTTTATATGGTTCCCCCTTCAAATCTTAGGACCTATTTTTGTATACACTGTAGGAAGAGAGCCATGTCAGTCTATGGTAGCAAAAATCAGACTCTGGCAGCACCTTTTCTAACACATGTTGTGTTTTTTAACATATTACAAATGTTAATTGATAAGGTACTTGTAATCTATCTCATATGTAACCTGCATCTGCATAACTAACTTGTCTTCCCCTCCCTTGCCCTCCCCACTTCATCCCAATTTAAACCCTGCATTAATCTAACCAAGCTCATGAAAGCTTATGCCTTTTAATAACATTTGTTAGTCAGAATAGCTGCTACCAGACTCCTCCTGGCCTATTTTTGGTAATCAAAGTCAGAGTGGTCGTGGACTGCAGTTTGCCCACTTGAGCATCCTTTCCCTTTCCCATTTGAAGAAGGTGGCCCTGGGCAGCAAACATACTAAACATTCAGAGAAGAAGATGACCAGCCTTTCAGTCTCCCATCATTTTAAATATTGTTTAAAACTAGTACTGAGTTGGTTGTACTGCAGTGAAGATGTGATTTGGCTTCTTGAGACATTCTGCCCATTTTAGGACACCCACTGACATTTCCATTAAGAAGTGCCAGAAAATGTGCAAAAGAGTTTGGCACATGTTCTAAAAAAAGAGTTTTTCAGTCTTTTGCACATATTCTGGCACTTTTTCTTTCCCCAAAGTAATGTAGAAGGAATTCAGCAACTTCATTCTTAGCAGTAACTTCAAAGGGAGGCTTTGTTTTAAACACTGTTGACATTTTGACAGTCCTAGTTAAAATATACCCCGAAGTTGAACTGGGACATTTGATCATTTTCATAACTATGCAGATAGCAGCATACAAATATGATAGATAAATAAATGAATAAATGTTATACATAGAGCAACAGTTCCCACCATGAATGCTGAGTTTTTGGTTGAACTCTAGCATCAAGAAATTTGATATCTGCGCCTAGCAGGACATGATATTACATGAAAAATATCAGTGAAGCTGTGGTAAAATATACTTTATTAGAGAAACAGAGATGGGATCTGACTGAGAAAGAGTTGTGCACCTTCATTGTGCCAAATGAGTCACATATGCCATTTAGGCCAACAGTTGGGGTATTAATTGGAGGTACACAGACCATCTGGAAGTCCATCAACCCAGAAAATGCCAACCTTACAACCTCTGCTAGGATAAGATGCTTGTTATTACTTCTTTCAAATGGAATGCTGATTCTCACTTAATGTATAAAATAATAAAAGACAATCTATTCAGGGCTTTAATTTAGAAGATCTATGTAAAGTATAACCAAAATAATGAATAATTTTGTAAGAGGATATCAAATGTTACATGTGGCCATGAAATTTATAAATATCCTCATAACTATTAGGCACAATGGTATTCTGGGAACAAATGAGTAAGATGTTAGATTATACTTAGGGCCAATCTATTTCAGGGCTTTCCATGCAACCATATTTCAACAGAATACAGCAATTTTCTCTTCTCCATGCCTGCACTTACATTTTTTCTTTATTTCTTTTAATCATTGGCTTGTGAGCTGCTATTTTTACAATAAAATCCAGAAAGAAAGTGAGGAAAGGAGAGATTGATTGAAAATAGCCCCAAATACGCATTGCTTCTTTCTCAGTGTTTATACTGTCACTGCAGTACATCAAAATCAACAATTTTGTCCCCCAACATTCTAAAGCAGCTACTTTACACATTATGCAAAACAAACTTTTGCTGCTTTTTAGGAACTAGAATGCTAAAAGCCTCTTTCTGAGTTATTTTTAAATTCATAAACATTTCCCAGAAAAAAAGCTGTCCCTTTTGTTCTAGGAAGGAGATGAATATTGCATGCTTTCTTTGGTATGTTGTTTCTCTGTCATAATGTTAGCATAATTGCAAACAAATTCAGTGATGCATTTTGTGCCACTGAACCTGAAATAACCGGATGTCAGCAGCATCCATATAAACAAGGCAAACAGCTGATATTTCTACAATGAATCGAATGGCTATGAGAGAGCATCCTGAGAACTGGAAGTCTCTGTGGGTGTCTTTGAATGAGAATCACATCAAACTAGAGAAGATCACAGTCCTAAGAGACAAAAAGGCAAGAGAAACTGTTGACAAACACAAAAATAGGGAGAAAGGCAATTCCACACTGCAGCCTAAGCTGCTTGTCTTCCACGCTACTTCCAACTCTTTCCTAAGGCAACTTCAGAAATTCCAGTTCAGATTGCAGCATGTTGGCAATAGGACCAGGCTGGTACTCAGCCCAGACTATGACCACCACAAGACCTGAACAATTCTTCCCCTGCTTCTTGCTCTTTCCATCTACACAGAGAAGGGAAGCCTCACCAGTTGGTTGTGTGTGGACTGGTCCACCAATGTCTGCCTCTCTTTTTAGGGATTGTTTCCTCCATTCTAATCCTTGTGGCTTTCTTTTGCTTTCCCAGATATTAGATGCCTTCACACTCCCTTCCCACATTGCCACTTTTGATACTAACACAACCCCTTTTATGGTACCATTGTTGCTCTGAAGCTTCAATAACCAAAGCAACAGGGAAAAGCAAGGGGAGCAAGCTTCACCCAGCCCAGAGAGAAACCAAAAGGGTGCCAGCTGGGTGATGTATGGGTTGAATGAAGCATTGAGCTTCTAGAGGATGTTGGGACAAGGAAAGTTCCTAATGGGCCATCCCTGGATCAACTGCAAGATTATAAAAGAAATGGCAGCTGCTGGCAGTGAGAATATAGTATTCCAATAGCCCAAGATAAAATGGCCACCCAAATCAGTGACTAGTCTTGGGAGAGGAGAGAGCAGGCCAGGCACTGCAGTAAGGGCTGCCACTACAACAGAGCAAAACACTTGGCACAGTCTCCTCTGAAGGGCTTAAGATGCCTCTGGTTGAGAAACCACAGTTTTTAATTGAAGCTGGAAAACTTGGGGGTTGGGGTACTTTTGTGATGGGCTGGGAGTCAGAGGAGGATAATGTCATCTGTTCCTGCACTCAGGAAACAGTGAGTGGCCCATTCTGGCAATGGGACCAGTGGAAAGTGTGGATCTGCCCAAAGGCAGAGATCTGTAAAATGACTGAAACTAAATTAGCCTGAGCTACAATTCACCTTATGGAGTAGTGGATACAAGGTTCCAAAACTGTCTCATCCAACTAATTAATCCCAATTACACATTGTCTTGGAATGGTTCTCTGCTCAACAGTGATAGTGCTCTGCTACATCATATGGAAGTCATATATCCTGTGGTTCATGCAGGAGCAGGAATATTTATAAGTCCCTTAATATATCTGCCTATTTCTATCAGCCCGATAATATTGATAGTCTTCCCTTCAGCACCACTGGTCAGCAGTACAATCAGTCTTGATATTTCCCTGTAGATTTCTTTATACAATTTGGGCAGCTAATGTAGAAAACTTCTAAATTTTATGGAGTTGGACCATAATTACATAATTTTCAATCACTTCCATGTGCAGTCTGTAATATATGAGGTGCTTTATCAGCCAGAAATCATATAGAATTGCAGCATGCTAGCAATAGACCAGCTCAGTGTCAGCATTGTAGAATTTGGGAATGTTCTGCAACTGTATGGTTTTTTAATTTTTATATTGCTCCTTTAATTTAGAAGCTTTAATTTAGTTTTACTTTTCTTTCCTTTTGTTAGCCATAATTATGCTGAGCTCCTATGTCGGGAGAAGCCATGGTTTGGCACTGATAAAATACTTATTTCTATTTCTATTAAATATTTTTAGAATTATTATAATCACTAATCATGGAGTTATACCAACACTGCAAGCAGAAGATAGTTGCATAAGTGATTAAAGTCAGTATATTAATATGTCAACTCATCAGAACCTAGTCTTGAAGAACCAAGCAGAAATTATCTTAGCAATTAAATGTGGTAATTAATAACCATTACCTAGTATCCAAAAAACAAATACAGAAAAAGGCTCAGTGTTCCAAATCCTGCAGCCTTGTATATTTCTTGCCCCTGATTTATATAATCTATTTTTCAGCACACTTCATCCAAGGAATACAGAGTTTCCAAGGGTCTTCCTTACAGACATGTACACATCAGTCTGTTTCTAAATCCATCTCCATATTTCCACTTCATTCTTCAAATGTAGCTTTTAAAAACTACATTTCATGAACAAACATTATGCATGGGAATGTAATTTTATTTCCTCCAAATATGAACAGTGAATCTGTGTAAACCCTTGCAATCAAATACTTTGATTTGTAACCTATGGCCCAGTTGTTGCTAAATTTACAGCTCATATCAGCCCTAGTTTGAATGCCGGATACCAAGAAGGAAGGCCAAGGATTGGACTTCAGCAATATTTGGAGGGCTATAGCCTCATTAGTTCTGTTGCATTTATAATTATGCTTTAGTAAATTAAGAAGAAAAAGTAACTAAGTTTAAAATTGTAAAGCAGTCATCATATTGTAGTCATCTGCTCTTGGCATGAAAAATATTATTTATTCATCTTTATTCTTTAATTTAGTTAGCACACACAATATTTGATGTTTTTAATTATATTGAGAAAAAGAGCTATGAATTCTAAGATAACTGCTCCAGCCATGTTAAGCAATTGCACCAGTCAAAAAGTTTCTTGAAATAAGCAGTTTTCCTTTTTCACATTATTCAGGCCCTCTAACCCAAGGATTTATAAACAGATTTTTTGGGAATCCATATCAGTTGTAAATTCTCTGAAAATGTGGAAGGGACTGAACTTTGTTCGTGTGTTTCTCAAGCTGAGGATTCTACCATGCACCAAGTATCTGAAAATCACTGAGATAATAGACTAAATTTTAAGAATCATGATAAAATACAAGTAAGTAATAGAAAAATTGGGAAGTAGCTATGATCATGTAGAGTCTGGAGACTGGCTGGTAACTAGATATGTATATACATAAATACCCATAACACTATTCACTTTTGGAATAAGCAATGTTGTTATGCAGACTGCAGAAAAGTATAAGAAGTAGAAAGTAAAAGAAAAGACAGAAAATAAAAGGAAATTTAACTGCAGTAGATCCAGTTAACACAACCTGTATTTACTGTACCTGTGTTCTTTTTTATCCTTGGAAACCACATCCATACACTGTTTCATACACTGCATTTCAGTCTTTAAATCTCGTCTCTTTCTTTCTGAAGACTCATCAAATCCATGTAGTCATGACAGTTTTGGTCTTCTCTCTTCCTACAACTCATTCTCTGCCACTTTTAATCTTAATCTGTTTCACTATATTTTTGCATCTTTTTTTTCTCTATATATTGGTCTAGTCGTTAAGGCAATGGGCTAGAAACCAGGAGACTGTGAGATCTAGTCCTGCCTTAGGCATGAAAGCCGGCTGGGTGACCTTGAGCCAGGCACTCTCTCTCAGCCCAACTCACCTCACAAGGTTGTTGTTGTGGGGGAAAATAGGAGGAGGAAGGAGTACTAGGTATGTTCGCTGCTTGAATTATTTATAAAAAAAATAATAAAGGTAGGATAGAAAATAAATAAATAAATAAATAAATAAATATACACATTATACAATACATTTCTCTCATCCTCATTTTTTGCAGCACTCCTTATATATGTATTTTTTCTCATCCACAGTCTATTTCACTTCATCATTCTGCCAAGCATCCTTTTTCATATTTCCCATTAGCATAACTGCACATAATTCTGTGGCACTTTGTAACATAATTCTTTTCATTCAGTTCCAAGTAGCTTCTATATCAGAGTCATTGTTGAGAAGGGTGGTAGAAAAATGCGATAAATAAATAAATAAATCTTTCCTTCCATCCATTTTCTTAGGAGATTCATATACCTTTTAATATCTTTTTACAGGACTCTTACTCTCTATTCTGCAGTCATTCTATTTTCACTTTAATTTCTTTTACCTTTGTTTCTTCCTTATCTATTTATTTCCAAGATCCTTTTTTGATACTACCAGAAACTACTCTGTCCCACTTCCTGTCTCATGATTCTTGTGTCCTTCACAAATTCTCTTAATCTTTCATCATAAACAATCAAATCAATCATGCTTAACATGTCTATATATAAAGAGACTTCTTTAAACCAAATATTCAGAAGAAACAGCACTTTTTCTAAGCAAATAATCAGAATTCTCATTTATTGCATTTCTGAATGATCAATCACTTTTTCTGTACTAATTCCCAATAATCCATTCTACGAGATCACATTCATTCCAAATGTTAAAGAATTATTTTGACATGGCAGGAAAAGTATAGACAAAAGTGTCAGAAGTGTTTTACTTCTTTCAAGTGCTGCTTTGCTCAGTTATATAGTTTTATGTTTGGTGTTCCTTTTAGGTGTGTCTTTGTGTGCTGATTTACTGCTCACTCTGGTATATAGGTTTTGACTTCCTATATCTTTAAATCTTTCCTTCATTGTTACTCCAGTGTTGAGACTGAATTTGCAGCATATAATCCAGATTTCCCTGGGCAAGTGGGCATGGTCATCTTGGTTACAAGGAGAAACTGGAATCATTTAACTAGTCCTAGAGAAGGAGTACCTCCTGTTTTATCCCATCCAGTATAATAAATAGGTATCTCCCTATTTAAGAGAAAGTATTATCAGCCTAATTTGTTCTCAGTGGTACTTTTTCACCTGGGGAAACATCTGTACCTAGACACCATGGAACTTGGGTAGAAGGGGTGTGGAGTTGGGGACTCTAGGAAGGATCTGACAGGTTTGTTTTATATATGTTATATTGGGTAATATATTGGAGATACACACACACTACCACAAATCACATCTTGCCTGACAAGCAGCACTATCTTGAGGAGAATTACAGTTGCTATACTGAGTCCACATTCCTCATAATTTTCCTTGATATTTTCCATTTTCCTTTTCCTGATGCTCCAGTGACCAAACTCAGTATGATAGAGCCAGGATTGTAAAATGTCAGCAAGGAATGCTACCAAAGATAAATGTTAATAGCCCAGTGTACCTATGGGATGAAGTCTGAGCAATATCTCCAAAATGCCATCTAATAATAATAATAAAAATAATAATAATGACTGTACATGAGTCTACACTGATCACTACCAATGATTAACATTCCACACACAGTCAGACAAGAACATTCCTGCTGCTCAGAGCAGTCACAAAGTGTTTAGGGGAAAATCCCTGTTCAGTTTTTTTAAATTATTATTTATTTATTTATCAAATTTATATGGCTGCTCATCTCACACAAGGTGACTCTGGGCAGCATACAATAAAACCAAGAGTTAGAACAGTATACAAAATCATACAATTAAAACAAATATAAATAAAAAACAAGGTGACAAAAAGGAACTCATCAGGATATTAAACACAATGCAGCCAATGCATGGGATCTCTGTTGGCCGGGGATCCCCAGGCTTGAGGGAAAAGCCACGTTTAAGGGATTTTGGAGGGAATGATATTTCAAGGGCAGGTGCTGCAGCAGAAAAAGTTAGTCTTTTAGGCCCTGTCAGGTAGAATTCCTTAGCAGATGGGACCTGCAACATGCATCTCCTGCCAGACCAGATGGGATGGGTAGACGTAGTCAGGAAAAGGCGGTCCCTCAGATTACCTGGCCCCATGCCAGGTAGAGCTTTAAAGGTCAAAACCAGCACCACCTTGAATTGGACCCAGAAGCAAATTGGTAACTGCTTTTCTGGTTTTGCTTTTCTTTCTGGTTTTGCTTTACTTCAACAACTTTGGATGGGTTTTGCTCAGAGACAACCCTTGCATTTGTGCCAGAAAATTATGAGGAAACCAAATTCACATATAGGAGACAAACAGGATTCTAGCTGTATTTACAGGCCTAGCTATCAGTATGATCCAGTCATGCACAAAAGCATGTCATCAAACATCCAGAAAAATGGAATCTTGATACATACCTTCATAATTATATTAGTACATCTTTTGGAATCCCACTGATAAATCACAACAGAAAACTGGTGCAGTTTAAGATTCATTTTCCTGCTTTTTAAGTCAATGTGTATATATATTTATATACTGTATGATAGTTCCTTGTTACAAATGCCATGAATGTTGAATTTGGCTATAAACTGTACCTGTGTTGTGATCTAAACCAAGTCCATATAATAACAGTGCCTTTCTACAGACAAGACCCAGTAATTTAGAACTCCAATCTCTAATGTAAATTTCATGAATTATCCTAAAATGTTTCATATCCAGATCCCTTTAGAAGTCTCTAAGGTCCTTTAGAATAATCAAATAGTGTTTTTATCAGGAATTGTTGAACAAATTAAAGAGGGGTATTGATGATTAGAAAAAAAAATAGCCACTATTAACCAGAAGTACATTTGCTGCCTTCACTCTACCTGAAAATATGTGAGAAATCTAATTATAATTATAATAACCATTCAAGTGTACAAATATTTGAAGAGAGGTGTGTTGGCTTTTTTGCAACTCATGTCTTAAGTGGATTAACCTTTATATGGAAATGACTGACAAGAATACAAAAGTGATAAAACTGTTCCTGTTCATTTTGAAATAATTTTCTGCGAATGTAAGAGCTTCTCAGTTTATAAGCAAAGAGAAGTCACTCATTTTGTTCTCCTTAGAAATATGGACTCAGATCTTAACATATTTTGCTAGAAGTATATACATGGTAACCATAACAGTAGCACAAATGTCTGCCAAGATGTTGATGATTTACAAGCTGAACCTCTGAGTTCCATGGAATAATTTACCTAGCTGGACACACATTCAGTTCTTTTATCTCTATGAAGTATCCTAAACCATTTCTATGTAGAGAAAATTTGCTTTATAAAAATTAGTATGATAGAGATATAATATAAACTAATATGACATGACAGTGGCTACCTCAAGGGAATCTTCTTTTTGAAACAGTACTGTATGTCTCCATGAGTAAAAGATATACCCTTGTGCTTTTTTTGCGAAGTCTTCAGACTGCTGCAAATTGCCTTATTTTGTGGTAGTGCTTAAAAGCTGCTTCCTTCACAATACATTGCTGCCTGTTATGTTGATTTCCAAGCAGATCTTCCACAAATGCTTTCCCCTGGACTTCTGTAATCTCACATATTTTGTGATGAGATACTGAAATATCAGGCTGCTCTTTTTTGTCTTATTGTCTTATCTCCAATTTTATTCTTGACTTTTATTGTATTGTATTGTGTTGTGTTGTATTCTTATATTTTTATTATATACATTATCTAATGCATTATTCCTCCTCCCTAGCATGCAAGTCCAATGGTTAAGGTTTAGTTCACTTTCACTTTTGATATAACGTTAATGAACAGGATATTAGGATCTAGTTAAAATTCATTTGACAATATCACAACTATCCCATCCCTTAAGTTCCATTATTAGACTGTTTGGCTAGTGTACACAGAAGGGCTGGGCAAATATTTGATTCATAGGTTCAGTGTGAAGGTGATTTAATTGTATCTTCAGACTGAATTGACTTTCTGAATCAACTCAGAAAAGTGAATTCAAACTGTGATATTGAATTAGATACTTCTTAATCTATCTGAATTATTTGGCTGGTTCTGAACTGATTTTGAAATCCATTTTGACAAGCTTGATCTGAACATCTGAATCAAATCAATTTTATGAAATGTTCTGATTACTCAGTTTGGATTTTGTATGAATTGCACCTCACATTGGTATTTTACATTTAGGCTTTTGCAGTGAGAGATTAGAGTATGTACTTTGCGGAACATTTCTCTCCACTGCAAAACTGAGAGCTTTTACTGAAATTTTTGTGGTTTCTGCATCAAACTGAATGCCATTCTCTCCCTCTCTTATCTCTTAATACAGCTAGGTCAGTTGCTTGAATAATGCAAATCAAGTTGCCCTTGTTTAAATGGTTAAACCATTTGTGTTAAAGAAATGCAGATGTACTGACTTTTTCTCTTGGAATCCTGTATTATAGGATTTCTCCCTTTTTTAGTCTTCCTTTTTAACTGTTGTTATCTCTTCCCCACTCCCTTTTCTTGATTTTTTTTAAATTTAAATTTTGATTCTCTTGACTTAAAAAACCTTGCTTCTAGTGTAGTTTCCCATTCATCTCTGGTCTGGAGTTAGTGTTACAATTAAAGGTTCTCTCACTCACTCACTCACTCACTTCTCCTCCATTCCCTGGTATCTTGGTTTACAGATCACTAACCACATTGAAAATAAAGTGACTTTTCCAGAAGAGACAGTGCTTTATTTATTGAACTCCAGCTCTATTTAACCAAGGGGGTGGGGTGGGGGGACTGAAGATGACATGTTTGGTACTTATGTAGACTTAAATATGAAAAACCTTTTAAAACAACATATTCTCATGATGTCAGTTTTGTTTCATCCCCAAGCCTGTGGGATGAATATAAATTATGAAATTGACTAGAGAGAGAGGACAACATTGATTTTTCATGTTGGCAGTCATCATCATCATTTCCTCCTCATCATGGTCCTGGTCATCATCATCCTGTCTTCTCTTCTCCCTGAATGCTGATTTATTTCAGTTCAACACAGAAACCAAGTTCAAATATGTTTGAATCATATACTTCAAAGACTTCTCCTTTACAGCTGACTATTCTTTAAAATCTTCAGCAAAGGATCGTTACCTTGTCGTGGTGCTGGAGCTTGAGCACCTCAATGATGCCATGAGCTAAACCGTGAAGGGCCACCCAAGACGGGAAGGTCATGACAGAGAGGTCAGACTAAATGCGATCCCTGGGGAAGGTAATGGCAACCCACCTCAGTATTCTTGCCATGAAAACTAAATGGATCAGTACAACCAGAGATATGTCGGTATACCATCGGAAGATGAGACCCCCAGGTCGGAAGATGGTCAAAATGCTACTGGGGAGGAACAGAGGATGAGCTCAACTAGCCCCAGACGTGATGATGCAGCTAGCTCAAAGCCGAAAGGACGGCTAGTGGCCGACGGTGCTGGTGGTGAACGGCGAATCCGATGTTCTAAGGATCAACACACCATCGGAACCTGGAATGTAAGATCTATGAGCCAGGGCAAATTGGATGTGGTTATTGGTGAGATGTCAAGATTAAAGATAGACATTCTGGGCGTCAGTGAACTGAAATGGACTGGAATGGGCCACTTCACATCAAATGACCACCAGATCTACTACTGCGGACAAGAGGACCACAGAAGAAATGGAGTAGCCTTCATAATTAATAGTAAAGTGGCTAAAGCAGTGCTTGGATACAACCCAAAAAACGACAGAATGATCTCAATTCGAATTCAGGGCAAGCCATCTAACATCACAGTGATCCAAATATACGCCCCAACCACAAATGCTGAAGAAGCTGAAGTAGAGCAGTTCTATGAGGATCTGCAGCACCTACTGGACAACACGCCTAAAAGAGATGTTATTTTCATCACAGGAGACTGGAATGCTAAGGTGGGCAGTCAAATGACACCTCGAATTACAGGTAAGTATGGCCTAGGAGAACAAAATGAAGCAGGACACAGGCTGATAGAATTTTGCCAAGACAATTCACTCTGCATAACAAACACTCTCTTCCAACAACCTAAGAGACGGCTTTATACATGGACTTCACCAGATGGACAACACCGAAATCAGATTGATTACATCCTTTGCAGCCAAAGGTGGTGGACATCTGTACAGTCGGTAAAAACAAGGCCTGGAGCTGACTGTAGTTCAGATCACGAACTTCTTCTTGCACAATTTAGGATCAGACTAAAGAGATTAGGGAAGACCCACAGATCAGCTAGATATGAGCTCACTAATATTCCTAAGGAATATGCAGTGGAGGTGAAGAATAGATTTAAGGGACTGGACTTAGTAGATAGGGTCCCGGAAGAACTCTGGACAGAAGTTGGCAGCATTGTTCAGGAGGCGGCAATAAAACACATCCCAAAGAAAGAGAAAACCAAGAAGGCAAAATGGCTGTCTGCTGAGACACTAGAAGTAGCCCAAGAAAGAAGGAAAGCAAAAGGCAACAGTGATAGGGGGAGATATGCCCAATTAAATGCAAAATTCCAGAGGTTAGCCAGAAGAGATAAGGAATTATTTTTAAACAAGCAATGCGCAGAAGTGGAAGAAGACAATAGAATAGGAAGGACAAGAGACCTCTTCCAGAAAATTAGAAACATTGGAGGTAAATTCCAGGCAAAAATGGGTATGATCAAAAACAAAGATGGCAAGGACCTAACAGAAGAAGAAGAGATCAAGGAAAGGTGGCAAGAATATACAGAAGACCTGTATAGGAAGGATAACAATATCGGGGATAGCTTTGACGGTGTGGTCAGTGAGCTAGAGCCAGACATCCTGAAGAGTGAGGTTGAGTGGGCCTTAAGAAGCATTGCTAATAACAAGGCAACAGGAGACGACGGCATCCCAGCTGAACTGTTCAAAATCTTGCAAGATGATGCTGTCAAGGTAATGCATGCTATATGCCAGCAAATTTGGAAAACACAAGAATGGCCATCAGACTGGAAAAAATCAACTTATATCCCCATACCAAAAAAGGGAAACACTAAAGAATGTTCAAACTATCGAACAGTGGCACTCATTTCACATGCCAGTAAGGTAATGCTCAAGATCCTGCAAGGTAGACTTCAGCAATTCATGGAGCGAGAATTGCCAGATGTACAAGCTGGGTTTAGAAAAGGCAGAGGAACTAGAGACCAAATTGCCAATATCCGCTGGATAATGGAAAAAGCCAGGGAGTTTCAGAAAAACATCTATTTCTGTTTTATTGACTATTCTAAAGCCTTTGACTGTGTGGACCATAACAAATTGTGGCAAGTTCTTAGTGGTATGGGGATACCAAGTCATCTTGTATGCCTCCTGAAGAATCTGTATAACGACCAAGTAGCAACAGTAAGAACAGACCACGGAACAACAGACTGGTTTAAGATTGGGAAAGGAGTACGGCAGGGCTGTATACTCTCACCCTACCTATTCAACTTGTATGCAGAACACATCATGCGACAAGCTGGGCTTGAGGAATCCAAGGCTGGAGTTAAAATCTCTGGAAGAAACATTAACAATCTCAGATATGCAGATGATACCACTTTGATGGCTGAAAGTGAAGAGGAACTGAGGAGCCTTATGATGAAGGTGAAAGAAGAAAGTGCAAAAGCTGGCTTGCAGCTAAACCTCAAAAAAACCAAGATTATGGCAACCAGCTTGATTGATAACTGGCAAATAGAGGGAGAAAATGTAGAAGCAGTGAAAGACTTTGTATTCCTAGGTGCAAAGATTACTGCAGATGCTGACTGCAGTCAGGAAATCAGAAGACGCTTAATCCTTGGAAGAAGAGCAATGACAAATCTCGATAAAATAGTTAAGAGCAGAGACATCACACTGACAACAAAGGCCCGCATAGTTAAAGCAATGGTGTTCCCTGTAGTAACATATGGCTGCGAGAGCTGGACCATAAGGAAGGCTGAGCGAAGGAAGATCGATGCTTTTGAACTGTGGTGTTGGAGGAAAATTCTGAGAGTGCCCTGGACTGCAAGAAGATCCAACCAGTCCATCCTCCAGGAAATAAAGCCAGACTGCTCACTTGAGGGAATGATATTAAAGGCAAAACTGAAATACTTTGGCCACATAATGAGAAGACAGGACACCCTGGAGAAGATGCTGATGCTAGGGAGAGTGGAAGGCAAAAGGAAGAGGGGCCGACCAAGGGCAAGATGGATGGATGATATTCTAGAGGTGACGGACTCGTCCCTGGGGGAGCTGGGGGTGTTGACGACCGACAGGAAGCTCTGGCGTGGGCTGGTCCATGAAGTCACGAAGAGTCGGAAGCGACTAAACGAATGAACAACAACATTCTTTAAAATCTCTCCTCCTCTCAAGATATTTTAGAATTACAAAAGTTCCCTTTAAACACAGTTTTAAACGTAACTGTTCCCACAGATGGGGAAATGACTGTACCTCATGTGTGTGTGTAAGTCCCCCACACTTACACATGACAGTCCTAACACCATGACTGCAACTAACATTGCAGCTCTATGTTTTATCCAATATAATTTCCTTCTGAATCCTCTCTTTTTATAACTGAAGAGCTTCTCTTCTCTCTTTACTATTGATTGACCACTTTAAAAACAAGGAGAGGATTGCTTGATGCAGTGGGAGACCTCCTTCTCACTCCACCTTACAATTCCCTCTACCATGCCTGTCAGTTGTTTTCAGGCAATGTCTAAACATGGGTTTCATCCTAAACCCAAGTCCAAATGTAGCTTTACTGATATTCAGATGAGAATCAGGCTCTCTTTGCTTGCAGCCACCTCTGCTTGCAACATATGTCCATGGTTTTGAGGAACAGCCAAGGTTGCTTTAGTAAGGCTACCAGATCTAGGATGCAAAACTCCAGAGGATCTCTAGATGGTAAGAGAGAGATACAGAAAACTAACTTTTCTGCCATCTAATGGACATCTGAATTTCTGCAGCCCAGATAAGGTAACTCTATGCTTCAGAGGATGTTTTGCATGAAAGTTGGTCAAGGTGAAGCACTCCTTCAAAGTACTCCTTTCCACACTGACAATAGATAGTAGTTTGTATTCTAGAAAAATAAAGCCATTATCCCAATGGGAAACAGTTTGCTGAGGCTCTAGCACATCACTGAGCTAAATCCTACACAGTAACTTATTTTCTAAAGAGCCTATTCTTAGAATACAAACAAACACTTTGCAGCTGAGCTTAGAGGAGCATGTTGTGATTATAGTAATACTGAACTGAAGGACACTGACCCCAGTTTAGACATGTTTAACTTAAAAGAGTTAAACATGCACAAATTGGGATCAGTGTCCTTGCCTTCAGTAAATATAGATTATAATAGAAGCTGAATCATTAATAAATATCCAATATCAGCCCCAAAGATTAGAAACTTCTGCCATTAATTTGGATCCAAGACCAGAGACAGCCTACATTTTGATAAATAAATAAATGCATAACAGTGGAGCAGAATCCTAGTTCCACAGTCCTCTTCATTCTATCATAAGCATGTGGAGAATTGCTATAGTGGTATGATTCCCTGGTATTTCATGTTCATTGCATATTGCTCCATATTATAAATATGCTGTATTTCAGCTCCAATAATGTTTCATTTCAGCCAAAAGCAACATCTCAGTGTATCTATTTTCTTGGAACCAGTTGTAGCACTATTATAGAAGTTAATCTATCAATGCATGCAAGGTATGTGAAGACCATGTATTGTGGTCATTTATCAGGAATACTTTGTTTCTGAACCTGAAGCCCACAAATTGTTGCTTTCAGGAAAGGAAGAATTTTTCAGCAAATAATAAGCCAACAAACAAATATTTCTGGCCTATTTCATTTTTCAGCAAGTGTGTTCCATGTGACAAGTTCACTTGCCAATAGAACTGGTGGGAGAGGACCACCAGTTGAGTTATGAATGGCAGAGGCATGTGATATGTGCTGTAGATAAAGATAAATAGTATGGGCTAAGTGAGATGTAAACAAACATCTGTTGTTCTCCCACACAGACTTACAGACTCCCTGTTTAGCTTCGTGTTTTCATGCAAACGAGTCATTCCCCCCCATCTTTTTTTATTTGAATCCTTCTTCCAACAATGAAAAGTGTTTCATAAAGTAAAGGAATAACAGTTTGGATGCTTTCTGACACAACATTTTATTGTTTTTCTCTTGGCATTTATATTTATAGGTTAACTGCAAGTGAAACAATAACTACTTGCATTGCATTCTAAGTAGTGTTTAGAGCTTTCTTTTTATACACCAATTATGAAGAACAGGTAAGTACTAGCTTTGGCCATATTCAATGTCTTGAACAACTTGAAACTAGCTGTTGCTGTTGCTGTTGCTGTTGCTGTTGCTGTTGCTGTTGCTGTTGCTGTTGCTGTTGCTGTTATTGTTATTCCACCAGCCTGAATCAATCCAATGCAGAATGAAAGCCTCTTCACTGAAGGTTATGGACCATAACCTACCACATCAGATCAATGCAGGGTGGCTGATAGATTGGGTAAAGAACCAACCAACCAACCAAAAAACACAATCTAGGGCTAAGAAAGAGTGATTGGCCCAAAATCACCCAGATGCCTGAGAGAGGATTAGAATTTGGTCTTCCCATTCCTAGTCCAACACCTTAACTGCTACAACTCTCTCTCTCTCTCATTCAATTCAAGCTTTATCCCAAAGTCACATATTGTTCAAATACCACTGTAATATCTATCTGTCTGTCTGTCTGTCTGTCTGTCTGTCTATCTCAGTAAAACTGTTTTTTAAACTGAATGTTAGGTAAAAATAATTCTAATTATTTCAATGATTTTATCATATTTTGTTATGATAGCTGCTAATGTTCTAATAATTTGGGAAAAACCAAATTTAAGCCAAATAAACAATTTGCTTATTCCATAACCTCTGTTTTTCCATTATTAAACTCAGATTTTTCACAAACTTTTCCAGTTCCTCTGGAGTCACTCTGCTGTCATTTCGTATTGCCACATCTATAAGTAAAACATGTTTTCTTCAGCTACTGTGATGTCCAGCATGTTGTGTTCTAGATGTCAGTCTCTCTGAATCTGGAGGTCCCATATAATTTTTACATGGTCTTCTGGGTCACTTTTTTCAACATTATGGCCATACTAATACTTTGGGGCATCAAATCCATACTTTTTACACACATTCCAATGTATTTGTTTTTTTGTTTATTTATTTTTGGTTGTAGACCAGCATAAAGCTAATAACATATCAGTCATTCTAAAATAGAATGACTACATTTGCTGTTGTTTGCAGATGACATTTGTTGCTAGTGCTTGCTCTTGTGCTATGAATATTAATCCTATTGTTTCGTTCTTGATGGATCCAATGTGAAACCACTGCCAGATTTTGTTAGTATTTACCTTATCTTCAGTCTTTCATGTGTTGACCATGCAGATATTTATCTTTCCAGTTTTTCATTCACTGTTGTTACTATTCAGTTTTGCACGCTGCCTTTGATTCTGTCACTTTCAAAATGTTTTCCTTATAGATATTTATTCATATCCTCTCTTTGCTTGCTTTTATGTAATCATTTAGACCTCTGATTCATCATTCACTGCCTGCTTTACTTGCAGCAAACCATGACCACCATGTTTCCTTGGTAAATAAAAATGAGCTGTGTTATTTTGGGGGGTGTAATGCATGATGTATTGTCATACGTTTTGGGGTCTTGTGATCTAAAGCATCTAGTTCAGCTCGTGTCCAGTCAACAATACCTGCTGATACAAGGACAGCTGTCATTGTTGTTGTTGTTGTTGTTGTTATTATTATTATTATTATTATTATATCCACTGCAGGATGAAGGCCTCTTCATTGAGGGTTACGTACCATAATAACCATTGGTGGTCCTGTGGTCCAGTACAGTTAGTTTTTCAACTTCTATAGCTGAGAGAGGCATCAGAAGTCAAAGAATTTACAAATAAGATTAAAAATAATTCCACCACAACTTCTGTTGGGAACAAATTTAGTTGGAACAAAGTCCAACTTTGGATTCTTCCCCCATCCATGGTGGGTGTGGATGGAATTTCAAGTTGCACTTACTTTCTAAAATTTATAAGAGGGCCAATAAATCCCTTCTATTTAAAAAAAAAGTTCAAAAGCCTGGCATGTCTACCACAGTGCCAAACTCTATGCAATCTAGATGTATACTTCCTAGCAATTCTTGGAATAGGAAAAGTGATTTTGTGGTGTCTCTGGTCATGTGGCCATTCCAGGAAGTGATGGGGGAAAACTGCACTGTTCAAAATCTTTTTAAAAGCTACAAAATGGTAGAAGAGAAGATAGAAGGAAAGGGAGGACATATAATTTTCCATTTCTCATCTCTTTCATTCTTGATTTAGTCCAGGTCAGCATTCCGCTGGTGCTGGGGCTGCACACACTGTGACACAGTGAAGGGCTTCAAATGTAGCTATTGTAGCTCTGCTATTGTGAAGAAACGTAAACCTGGCCTTGGGAATGGGGATGAAATGAGTGAACTGTTAGGAGTGGACTTTCTGAAAAGATTACTCAGTCCTGAGAAAGAGAATAATGTGAGAAAGAAACTCAAAATAAGCCTGCCTTGATTTTGTTTGGTATAAGATGGAGCAGGCTTTCAAGATTCTGTTATTCTCCCCTTCAACAATAAAGAGCATCCTGGAATTCCTGTGATGCTTGTTTCTGGACCTCGCCCATCTTGAAGGTTTGACAGCTATTTATTCAAGTAGCTGAACTTTTCAGATTTCTGCATGAGCCTGAAAAAAAGATACAGGTGCTTTAAGGTCCGTGCTGTGGGATCCTGGTTTTAATCCTCTCTCTCTATGAGTTGGGTACAGGCAAGATTTCTCTCTCTTTCTTATGTTAGTATTTTTATATATGATTCTACTACTACAATTAAATTAATAGGGCTGTGTGAATACTCAATTCAGGGATTTGCTCTCAAGGCAGTTCAGTTTAATCATAAATCAACTCCTCGATCAGTAAAAACTGATTCTAATTAAAATGCTTCAGAATAGAATTGGATAATTTGAACACTTCTGTGAATGCATACAGATGGTTTTTTTAAAAAAAAAAATCACTTCAGATGTAAGCATCAAATCAACATAGTTTGATGTCCCAATTGTCAGATCCCCCCAATCAAAGGATTCACAGAACCCCTTATCGGGGCATCTGCCATCGTTTCCTTCTCAATGGGTGTAGGCTCCGTGTCGCCAGATGGGAGGGGGTGTGAGGTTGAAATGTGAAGTGGATTATTATGGCTATGGAAGACATCAAGGACAATGACTTGAGATACACCAGAAACACCACCTGGATGGGAGGTGGGGTGACATACTTTTGTGGGAAAGGGAACCAGTTAAGGAAATGTAGTTTTAAACCTAGGTTTAAGCGGGAACTCTCCATTCGCAGCTTGACCTCTGTACCATTCATTTCGCTTCATTAAAACAGTTAAAGAAACACAGCCTCCTGACTGTTATTGTGTGAATGCTCGAATGAGCAGGTGCTGATACCAATCATATTGGATCAATTCTCTGAATTAATTCGAATTAGCAAAGTGAATTAGACTAAATGTCAAAATTTCATTGATTTTCCGCTAGCCCCATCCAATCGTTGGATAAGAGGGAACGCTAGCGATGACCGAACATCAGCTTCGCGCAAGTGATGGAAGCGAGGAGGAGCGGGAGGCGGCAAGGATCCAGCCAGCTCTAACCTCGAGAGCGCAAAGAGCAGCACGTCGGGAGTTGTGGGATGTCCAACTAGATGAGCTGCTGATATCCATGCAGGAGAGCCTCAGGAGTGAACATAAAACTGTTATGGAAAGAGCACCGGGGAGGGGGTCTCCACAATTATCCTGGGAGCCTGAAGTCCCCTTGTCACCGAGGGTGGTGGTAACCAACCAACCCCTAGAAGAGCCGGTCACCCCAGCTCGTATGAGGGCATTAGAGGATAAAATGGATCTAATAGTGACAATCCTTAAGGATCTACCCAGAGATGCAGAGCCCACCCAGGAGGATTGGGAGGAAGAGCCATCACAGTACCCCAGGCACAGTACCCTACCAACCAGGGGGAGAAGCAAGACTCGATCAGCCCGTCAGGCGGGGGGGCGAGAGGCAAGACCTCCTAGGGATCGGCCACCCATGGGGGCTCAGCGTACGCTGACATTCGCGGAACCGCCACAGCCAGCTGAGCCGGCAAGAAACTTCCCACCATTTGGAGTAAAGTTTGATGGGGATCCCACTACGCTCTCCTTCTTTATCACTAATGCTAAGCATTATATGGAAGATTGGGGCCGGAACTTTCGGTCAGAACATGGCAAAATCAATTTCATTGCCAACAAACTGAGAGGAAGGGCAGCTGATTGGTATGTGCAACTGTGCCAGGCTGAGGCAACTGAGTTAGAGGACGTCGAGGACTTTTTGTGGGCACTTAAACAGCATTTCGAAGACCCTCTAGCCCAAGAAACAGCTAAAAATGCCCTGAGGAAACTCTACCAAGGGTCCCTCTCAGTTGCCAATTATGCGTTGGAATTTAAAGCTTTGTCGGGGAAAGTGGAAGACTGGTCTGAGCCAACCTTAATTGAAATGTTTAAGCAGGGGCTAGAACCAGAAATCCTTCGCTGGGCACTAGGAAGAGATGATCCCAAAACGCTGTATGGGTGGATTCAGTTGGCGGGCAGCACAGAAAATGCCCTGCAAACCTATGCCCATACCAAAGAGCTTAGACAATCGCGTCTGGCTAGAGGAGCGCGCACATCTGGACTTGCCAGCCGCCCCAAACCGAAATCCTGGGAAGAAGAAAGGGAACGACGATTCTCCAAAGGTCAGTGCCTGAGATGTGGGAAAGAAGGGCATCGAGCCACGTCGTGCCCGAGACGCCATCCAGAGGAACGACAGACGAAACCTACAGTAAAGTCGCCTGCTCCTGCTCCACCGCGGAAACTGAAAGCGGCCGTCGCAGAACTGGACCCCCCAGAACTACCCTTCGGAGAAGAGGAAGAAGAGTTGCAATTCGAGCAGCCGGCGGGAAAAGCCTACCACCTGCCCTGAAGGGCGCCCTAGGGCAGGTGGAAGAAACCGGGCGTAACCACGATTCGGTGAGTGGAAATTTCCCCACACTGACTGTTAAAGTTAAACTGAGCTCAAAAACCAAATTGAAACCAATCATTGAAACCAAAACTGTGGAAGTTTGGGCCATGCTAGACTCGGGACGCTCCCCCTCTAAGCACCAGTCGAAAACTCAGTCCCAAACAGCTGCGCTGGGCGGAGTTTTTCAGCCGCTTCGACTTCACCCTTAAGTTCATACCAGGCAAGAAAAACTTTTTAGCTGATGCACTCTCCCGCAGACCCCAAGATGCTGGCCCAGGGCCAACGGTCCAAGGCACCGTCTGGACCGACAAACAATTAAGTTTGGCAGCGGTGACTCGCAGCCAGACCCGAGCGCAATCAACGCAACCTCCAGCCGCTCTGCCTTCCAGCCGCTCGCCGCGCTTGTCAATTCCATCCGATTTGCAACAACAGTTGCTTTTCCACCTTAAAACAGATACTTGGTTACAAACCAATAGAAACAGTTTAACCTTCACTGATGATCTTGCCTGGCACAACGATCGCCTCTATGTACCAGATGCTATGCGAAAAACCATACTCCAGCGTTGCCACGATGACAAGCTGGCTGGACATTTTGGCTATT
Organism: Candoia aspera; assembly: GCF_035149785.1. Lineage (NCBI taxonomy): Eukaryota > Metazoa > Chordata > Lepidosauria > Squamata > Candoiidae > Candoia > Candoia aspera. The sequence goes on along the minus strand of NC_086158.1, from coordinate 44,776,750 downwards.
TAAAAACTCTCCACCTTGTTCGCCGGCAATTCTGGTGGCCAACTTTACTCAAAGACCTGAAGGCATATGTTACTGCTTGCCCTGTGTGTGCAGCGATAAAGCGCAAAACAGGCAAACCCCAAGGTCTCCTTCAACCTGTTGCCACTCCATCTGTCCCCTGGCAGGACATTTCCATGGACTTTATCGTTGATCTACCCCCTAGTCAACGCAAAACTGTCATTTGGGTGGTCAAAGACTTTTTCTCCAAACAAGCCCACTTCATCCCATGCGCTTCTATCCCCACCGCACAACAGCTGGCACGCCTCTTCCTCATCCACGTGTACCGCCTCCACGGTATCCCCGCCCATTTGGTGAGTGACAGAGGCACACAATTTACGTCACAATTCTGGCGGGCATTTTTAAAACTTTTGGGCACCAAACAGTCACTTTCCACCGCGTGGCATCCGGAAACGGACGGATCTACAGAGGCGGTTAATTCTACACTGGAACAATATCTCAGGGCTTTTGTTAACTACCAACAAGACAATTGGGTCGACCTACTCCCATTTGCAGAGGTCGCCTACAACAATGCCGTTCATCAAACCACTGGTCAAGTTCCTTTTAAAACAGTTTTTGGACGTGAGTTTGTTCCTATTCCTGAACTTCCCCATCCACAACTGCTGCCAGCTTCCCTTACTGACTGGGCGGACTCTCTCAAGCACTCATGGATTAATATTCAACAAGCTCTCCTCCATGCCCAGGCTACTTATAAACGCCATGCCGATGCAAAGCGTTCCCCAGAACCATCTTTTACTGTCGGGGATAAAGTCTACCTGTCAACTAAGTTTATCAAATCCCCACAACCCTCCAAGAAACTTGGCCCTAAATTTGTCGGACCTTTCCCAATTATCGCCCAAGTTAACCCTGTTACGTTTAAACTTGATTTGCCTCACAACCTTAAACGTTTACATCCTGTTTTCCATTGTAGTTTACTCAAGCCCTACCGGCCGTCGGACCGCTGGCATCCCCAACCCATTCCACCACCTCCGCTCATGATCGACAACCAGCAACACTTCGAGGTGACATCCATCCTCGACTCCCGACGCCAGCGCTCCGCTTTACAATACCTCGTCCGCTGGAAACATTTCCCTCATCCTGAATGGGTTGCTGCTCCAGACGTGCTTTCCCCTCGCCTGGTAGCCCAATTTCACTCTGCCTATCCTGACAAACCTGCTCCATAGTTTTTTTTTGGGGGGGGGGGCAATATGTCATGTTCCCATTTCAATGTGCTGTTGACATTGTAACGTTTCACATGTCATCTTCTGTTCCGTGTTCCTTCACCCGGGGTTTTTCCATTCCCTCACCCTCCGTTGTTTTGAGGGCTTGGAATGTATGTTTGGGTTTGCACTCCTGCTCAAGGTTACTTTCCCAGACGCGTCTAATGGCTTCTACCACCTGGGAGGGGGAGCGCTGGGAGGGGGAGCGTCCTGACGAGGGATGGGGCGGAACTTGCTCACAGGCAAGGCTTTTAAGTTTGTATTTGGCGCGCTTTTGCTCATTCTCAGCTTTCTCTGTATTTGCATACTATTCCTTTAATAAATCAGTTATCTTTAAGCCCGAGCTTGTGAGACTGAGTATTTGGGATTAGGCAACCGTTACAGGCATGTATATTAAGTTTACTGCATTTTAAGCAAACTTTCCTTTTAGCTATTTTAGGTTATAAAATTTCTGTACTTGCATTTATAATATGATCTTTGCCAAGCAAGTAGCAATTAAAAAACTATACCTTTTAACTCAGCTAATCTGAATAATAATTCTATGAACTGCATCTTATGGATGTCTTTAATTCAGTGAACCAAAAACCACAACCTGAATCCTTTTGAAATGCATTCTATCCCCTTAGGTTCATCTTCTCTCTCCCTCTTCCCCTCCCTCTCCCTCTCCCGGCCACTTGCCCCCAGCATATCATAACATTTTTACTGCATGAGATATGAGATCTCAGTTACAGGGCTTGGTACAGAATAAGGTTTTGCAGAAATGCTGTAATTTTATTGTTAACTAACCTAAATGAATGAATTGCCAAAAATAATTTTAAAAGGATTAACAATCTGGAAATTGATTTCCATGAGAGTCCAGCAGGAGATATTAGTGTCTGCAAATGATTAATACAGTTTTGAAAAGCATAGGCATCAACTACTCTTTGGATGCCAGTATTTATATTCTAGACTAGTGACTCCCATTAAATGAACTCTGACTGATGAAAATGTCTACAAAGGTTGCTTTCCAGAATGCTGTAACTGGGTATATTGTTTAATTACTAATTAGACCTAGATGAGATCACAGATTAATTAGACCTAGATGAGATCACAGCTGCTTGTGATCAAAGATTCGAAACTGCCATCTTTTCTTATACTTTTCCATGTCACATAGACTAAGCCTGTGTTGAAATGGAAAGCCATTTGAATATGTGCATTATCGTTTATGTGCTCTTAGGCAAGACATTTATAAAATAGATTGCTATTATTTCTTCTTGGTCTCCTGAGATCTGACTATGACATACCATTCCTTTTCAGAATATTACCTACACAAGTTGCCACTCAAGTGGACATAGCAATCTTTGTTAAAAACAATTTTAAAAGGCACCACATTGCTATTGTACTTGTCCAACGTCCAAATTACAGTATAATACATTGGCACCAAAAAACAAGTCTCTTACTCTGGACAACCTATCCATTTTTACTCCCTATGCATCTAAGTATTTAATGTGAACTACTCTGAATCTCCAAAGATTCTTCCAAAAAGAGAAACATTGCTCAAAAGCAGAACACATTCTAAGCTTGCAGATGGTTCCAAATTCCAACCCTAGCATCTGCAGGCAAAGGATCAGGTTGCATGTGATGTAAAAGCCCTCTGGAAAGCTGCTGCCAATCAGAGTAAACTAGATTGAAGCATATTGACCAACAGTCTGACCTGGCATGAGGCAGCTACCAATGTTCTTAAGTACACACAGAGAATATTACAGTTTCTACACTTCAAAAACTTGTTTAAAGATTTTCCAATATTGACAGCCAGCTTAGTTATCTGAGATACTGGATGAATAGAGCCCCAAATTATAAAAAGTATATTTTTCATTATTCTGATTTTTGAACATATTTAACTTGTGCATTCATATGTTCATTGTCTCTGGGGAAACACATTCATAAGTCTTTATGGCTTAGTGTCTGGAAAATTATATCTCAGATTCCATGTGGGAATTCAGACCTTTTTAAAATGAGCTCAGGTTGCAAAATTAAGTTAAAAAATGCATTGAGTCTGCACACAATACCATACACTAAAAAAGAATCTGAGTGATTCATTGGCACTGCAAATGACAACTTGAATTCATTTAATTGCACTTGGAAATGTATAAATCTATTGCAGTGCAAAGGTAATTTTTATGATGTATTGACTTAAGAATGTCTTAAATACTTTTAGAAAGCTTGTTTCTATTAAAATTATTCATCCAAGTTATCACAGGTGTTGGAGAAAATCTTTCCAATAAACTAAGAAATTGTTGCATTGGCTAAACTGCATGATTCTAAAATATACTATTAAGAAATAATGGGCAACTAGAATTGACATTAATGCAGTGTTTTTCAACCTTGGCAACTTCAAGCTGTGTGGACTTGAACTCCCAGAATGCCCCATGCTGGCTGGGGCATTCTGGGAGTTCAAGTCCAGACAGCTTAAAGTTGCCAGGGTTGAGAAATACTGCATTAATGCATCTCTGTGTTAGTATGTAGGTTTTAAAAAATGCAAATAGCATCTTTAAGAGGAGGGGAAATTACTGGTAATTACTGAAATTGCCACAAACACTGCAGTGACCTTAACCTTTTTCTCCTAAACTACGATAAAATGTTTACAGGAACATTAGTACCAAACCCAAATGGGTAGAAAGTTACCACAATGTACTTTAGATTTATATCAAACATACATTCCCTTTGGGCCCAGTTCAGCGATTTGAAAAATATCTGCTTCAACTCAAGCTGAACTACAGGATGTCCAATTTGACCTGGGGCCAGAGTGAGGAGTGAGATTTGGAAATTCAAAGGTTCATTTCTTCCACTTATGGGAAACCAAAGGAGATGGTTAAAAAGGAGATGGTTTATCACTCTATAAGGTTTTTTTTTGTAGTTGTTTTTGGAAAAAGCAGACATCATAGAATTGCTCTTCAATAAGCAAGCTGCCATATTCCAAAAGGATAAGTGTAGCTAGATTGAAGCTGAAGCTAGATAACTGAAGCTAGATTCCTTTAAATACCTATTTTTACTTTTTGACAGAATTAGATTACATTTATTAATAACATGTTATGTAGGATCCCTTTCTCAAAGCATGGTGACTAGAGAGCCTCAAAGGAACCATTTCCTATTATTAGAAATTAAACTTGTAATTCAGCCAACCCTAACCCTAACCTTCCTTTTCCTTCTGCCTATCCTAAGTGGAGGGTGGGATAAAGGGAATTTCAGCTCTGGAAAAGTGGCGCCCCCTGAGCAGGGCCCCTCCCAATACATCCTTTCTTCCCTTCGCTCTGTCTACTACAACAGTCCTGTTTGCTGCTGCCAATCTCTTACAACTGCCCTGCTCCTGCCAACCCAAGAACTGAACCGGCTCCTGCCTTAATGAATGGGGCCAGGAAGAGCAGAGCAGGGCTTTGCACATGATGACAATTGCTGCAGAATCTGAGAAGATCAAGAGAAAAGCACTCTGCTCTGGCACCTGTTGCTGAAGAACACAGGAGAAGCACACTGTCCCCTTTGTCTGCTGGGCTGCGTATCCACAATCCAACCCCTTACTCAGAGTCTCTGGGTCCAATGGCTGCCATCAGCCCAGCCAGTGCTCAGCCGCTTCCCAGGTGTCCTGCTCCCATGCCGCTGCCCAAGCCAGGCCCTTTCCTCCCACCTGTTAGTACTGTGGAGGGCCTGCCAGGAGGGCCTGAGAAGGGTGCTGCACTACCACTCTGGGCCCTCTGCATGCACTACTGCCCAGTATAAGCAGAGGGGATTCTACTAGTGAGCCCAGGAGCAACAGCCCAGACATTCCCTTCCCCCATTTGCTGCCTACTATCTCTGGATAGGGAGAGAGAGGCAGGGCAGTGTGGGTGTTTTTTAGAGGATGAAGGGGCATGTACAGCATGCAGACAGGAGATACAGCACATTGCCCATGCTCTACAGCTATCCATTGGTATTCAAATATATTCTGAATAAAACACTTCAATATATTTTTCAAAGTTTTTTGGAATAAAACCCTCCAAAATATATTCGGTGTTTAACCATCACACCATGGAATTTCCAAATTCCAAGCCACTACACTCAGAATTTTCCTACTGTCCCAGTAACTTTTGCACAAGAGACGTTTCTGAAGCTGAAACTAATAAAAAGCTTCTTGAAGTCTATGGTAAGCCAGGAACAATGGATTGGTCTGGCAAGAATTGCAACTGAACACTGAAAAACTGATAGCAATATTTGCAGGACAGAAAGCAAGGAAAATAGCATTTCAAAAGTAAAAGCAGTTCTCCCTCTCCCTCTCTCTCTGCCAAGGGAAGTACATTTCTCCCTAAAGAAGAAGAATTAGATTCTGTAAAACATAAAAGCAGCATTTATTTAGATGTTTGAGAGCAGAAGATGACAATAGCCCCATAGGCTGAGTCCTGAGCCAGTATTTTCAGCTCAGGTTCTGTGGGCTTTCCGTTCTGAATTTAGTTTTAATATCTCCTTTTGCAGGAGTGGATCTGCATTTTAACCTTCAGCTGTTTTTACAGGGATGGAGCTCCTGACCTGGTGTTGCGACAGACTCCCAAATTTCTTCAACTTGCCCTGCCTAGCGGCTGCTAAAAATGTGGGGAGAGTGTCTGCTAGAACCCCGTACCGACTGCTCATGGAATCACAGAATCCATTCAAGGCAGCCAGATTCACGCTAGGGTTCAGGATTCAGCTGAATCCAAGGCATATCTCTCCTATATATTCCTTATCATGAGAAGTGACATTTCAGGTAGTGTTTTGATAGCAGTAAGGTGTTTTACTTATCTCTTACTTCAGTGAGGACAATAGCTTTAGGTCAAGCTAGAGGTGAAGAACTCTTGTCTTTTTCTCTATGTCTGCATTGTTTGAAAGTAACTTCATCCTATCCTATCCCCAAATGCCCCATCAATTGTAATACAATATAAAAAGGTGAATTTAATTCTATGAGTGTGAACATTCTTACACATTTACAATACAGTTTTGCCTAATATACATATTTTTGCAAACACATTTTTTCATATGTTCACAATTTCTGCTAACATTCAGAGAAAAACAGGATAAAATTCAGAAAAGTGAAAATAATGAGGGTTAACTGCATTTCAGTTTCCATATAAAGTTTGGGAAGTGCAAATTAGCTCGATTTATATGAAAATATGAAACAAATGAATGTTCCCGATATTTAATGAGAAGGGAATAAAGTAAATCAGCTTACAGGAATTTGTCCTACTCTAAGTAGAAATATCGTACTATTGCAATTGCAGCGTGCAGGAAAAATCACCCAAAGCGGCTTACAGAGACTTCAACTACAGATCTCCTCTACCCAATAGAAACATGGGGTGGAATCAAGTTCAGTCCTTTTACTAGATGATTTGAAGTGGCTGTGACAGGCAAGAAATTCTGGGCATTCTGAAAGGATAGCAAACTGTTGTGTTATTTTTACCAGAGAGATTGGGAATAAGTACTAATTTGCACCTTTGGCTCAGGTGCCTAAGAAATTCAACTAGTACAGAATTTTGACTTGATTTGCTTTAGGTGGCAGTATGTCTTAAGCCAGCCCTAGATAAAGCAGAAACCCAACAATGCCATTATTTAATAACAGCAGCAGCGACAGCAGCATCATCATCAACAACAACAAAGACCTCTTAAGATACAGCTCATCAGTTGTAAGCAAACTGGTACAACCAGCAGAATTAATTTATATAGCAGCTACTTTCAAATCTTAACTGAAGCTGGCCAACTTTGTGATACTTGAATCCCAGATGCATGTATAGTTGGAATCAGATCAATTGCTATGAAATGGATTACAGAGTCTTTCCTAGCCCTTATCTGCACTATCTCTAGTGTGCATGAAAGTATCAATGTACTAGAGGCTAATCTTAGAAAATATGTGAAGAGATAACAGTATTCATCCTCTAGAAACACAGCACATTTTGGAGAACAAAAACTGCCATCTAGAACAGCAGTTCCCAACCTTTTTGGCACCACGGACTGGTTTCGTGGAAGACAATTTTTCCATGGACCGGGGGGGGGGGGGATGGTTTCAGGATGATTCAAGAGCTTCTTCTTTTTCCTGACCTTTTATTCTTTTTTCTTTGTGCCATTTGGAGATACCAGCCAATGGGCTTGCTTTCTTTGACAGGAGGTGGAGCTCAGGTGGTAATGTGAGCAATGGGGAGCAGCTGTAAATACTCAGGCTGTAAATTCACTTGCTCGCCCACCGCTCACCTCCTGCTGTGTGGCCCGGTTCCTAACAGGCCACGGACCAGTACTGGTCCGCAGCCTGGGGGTTGGGGATCTAGAACATACAGATTTCTTTCACTTGACTTGTCCTGAATGATTAGGTAACCCTTGCATATGTACCATTTCATGGAGCTAAGGAGAATTTTATAGAAGTATCAATACGTAGTAACAAGGCAATAAGCCTCCTTGTCTCTTGATAATACAAAAAGAAACTACCATTTCACCAGTAAGGAAGATGCACAAGGTTCTCCTTCAGATGTTACTTTAGAACAGGGTTGGGCAATTTACAGTTCAGTTTGAGCAGCCTCCAGTGTGGTCACCCTGTGCATAATAGCCCATGAGTTACATTGCCCATAGTCTGTCTACTAGCTATTCCTGATTTTAGCAAGACCATTATATAGGAAAGCTTTGTGGCTTTGCCTTCCATTTGAGCAAACTTGCTTCAGAGTCGCTGGGGTTATTTTACAAATAACAGTAAGAAACCATGGATCTGTAACACAGTCAATAAAAAAAAAAGAGGTGGCAAAGGATTGCTTTTCCTCACTGCTACTTTCCTAATGAGGGGAAGCAGCAGTTTTAAGCAGCAGAAGCTAATCTTCTTCTTCAAAGCAGATCCTCTGAAAATCACTATCAGAGAGAGATCTGAGTATATGTGTTTCATGACTGGATGCTAGACATAACTTTCAGCCAGAAAAGTTGCCCAACTCTGCACCAGAAGGATTGGACCAGGATCAATTCCTGCAATTATCAGGCCACACTCTGGCAGGGCCATTGCTAAAGTTAGCCTTGGCTGCCATACACACACACACAACAGGTGCACAAAAACATAGCCCAGTGCACAAAAATGCTTAACCTGGCACAAGAAAGAAATACCACTTTTGACACAGAGCCAGAGAACAGGCAGAGGCTGCATTAGCTGCTGGCTGGGGCTGTCTTGAGGATGACGTCATGCCTCCCTTCCCTCCAGAAATGGTGGGTGGCTCATAATCATGCTAGGTAAGGTGGAATTATAGATATGAGAGCCCACCAGAAAGCGCTTTGCTGAAGAACCCCTCAGATCTTGAACTATTTTGATAACCATATTCACAGATTTGTATTCCACATACCCCATATTGTTTCTCTGCCATTCCCAAACTCCTGTCTGAAATCTGTGAACTTCCTGGCAATTTTCTGTACTCTCTTCAAACTGCTAACTACCAGTATGGTCTAGATCCTACAGAAATATTACACGTGGTTAGGCCAAAAGTAATTGATTCAACTCTGGATTTTTCTTAAAAGTTTTTACAGCACACAAATAACTATATAATTGTGCCTCCTGAAGAAGATAATTATAATTGCAGAGATATAGTGAAGGTGTTAGAAGTAAGTCTGGAACAGGTTTTGCCGTATAGGGTAATTACAGTCACTATCAGTCCATGCAATTACTCACCCAACTATATGACCAAATTCTGATTAGCCAACTGCTTTAAGGCCAAGTCGTAATGCAACCTACTTCCCATCCATCTACTCAGAGCACAGTCAACTGTTAGATCAAATGACTCACATAATGTCACCATGACAGAAGCTGCAAAGATCAGTTCAATCTAAATCTCACACACTGCCATGACATTTTCATTTGTGTAGCAACAGGAACCCATTATGATATGACAGTGTCCGTGCTGATAAACTCTGTAAAAGAGCAGTGAGTGGAACTCTTTTGAGGAAGCCAGTGGGGGAAAAGTCATTTTTGAAAATCTGAAACCTCAGTCTCAAATTACTCAAGTACAGAAATGTGGGAATAAAAACAAAGCAAATCTGCAAATGGAAATTGTGGAGAAAAAGGAATCTCTCTGGACTGGGTTAATAATGGTATCAATAACTCAACCTCAACTCAGCTTTCTGGTTCTGTCAGATGGAGCCTTCAGCCAATGTTGGGATGTGATTACTTAGGGAAGAAGTTACCCTGTGCTACAAAGTGTAATGGGAGACCCGTTTAATCCAAGAAGTTCTGTTATTGAGCTAAATTTCGAAAGGAAAAGATTATTCTATGCCCTTCCTCCTTGACTTTTTTCTTCACCCACTTATGCCAGAGCAAAAAAAGGCAAAGATTCCCTTGAGTCAAGCTCAATTACTGGCGCCTACAGGGGCACAGAGTTTTCTTGACTGCAGTATGGCAATGGTTTGCCAATTTAGCCTAAAACCCTGGCTTCTGCAGGTTTTTTCCAAGCAGAATCTAGGATAGACAAGGTCAGTATACACAAGATACTAGGCCTGCTCTCAGGGCTGCAACTGGGGGGCGGGGGCAACTGGGGCATGTGCCCTGGGCACCACACTGGTGGGGCGCCAAAATGAGCGCTGGGGGGGGCACCAAAATGGGCGCGGACATGTTTGCCCTGGGTGACACAGACCTAGTTGCGGCCCTGGCTTTATGCCTGAGAGGGCTATCAGTTTATCTGCCTACTTGCCTCATTTTTGTCAGGAGTAAACTACTGAGGGTCACATGTTGAGTGATGCTGAAGTAATAGTGGATTGTTTGCTGTTGTGAGCCACCTAGAGTTGTGCTCTATGATGAGCAGCTGTACAAATCTTTTAGAGAGAGATAGAGATAGAGGTAGAGGTAGAGGTAGAGGTAGAGGTAGAGGTAGAGGTAGAGGTAGAGGTAGAGGTAGAGGTAGAGGTAGGGATAGGGATAGGGATAGAGATAGAGGTAGAGGTAGAGGTAGAGGTAGAGGTAGAGGTAGAGATAGAGATAGAGATAGAGATAGGGATAGAGGTAGAGGTAGAGGTAGAGGTAGAGGTAGAGGTAGAGGTAGAGGTAGAGATAGATACCAAAATGTAAAATGAGTGGGGACACATTCTCTCTTTGACAACCCCTTTATTCTTGTGTACTCACTCTCCCAAGCAATAGGATGCAGGGAAGGGGCAAATAGCTCTCTTTTGAGTTCTACGTTCTTATTTGTGGAGCACTGAAATTAGGTCTAAGGGCTACAGGTAAATGAAATTAACATTAAAATTGTTGATAGCTTATCTTTGATTTATGTCAGTTCTTTCTGGTGATATTGTGGAGAATTCTGCTCATTATTAGATTCTCTGAAACATTTCTTTCCTACCATTATGTAGCTTTTTCTTTTTTTTGTGGAGAATTCCATCTGGACTTGGCTTAATATTTGGCTGAAATAGGAACCTGGACTTTTAGTAACTGTTCTTGTTACCAACCATGTAATACATTTAAAATTAAAAGTTGGGTAAATTAGATGTTATGGATGGTATTGTATATGTGCACATGTATGTCTTTTCTTTAATAATTGTTGCTTAGTAAAATAACAATGGTGAATCATTCCAGGGGCATTACAAATAAGGAATAAGGAATCACACTAGAACAGTTCTGTACCCAAGTCACAAGAAGTCCTATTTGTTTTTGCCTTTTATTCTCTTCTGTTTTTGAGAAAGCCAACTATGTTCTGATTTATGGATGTGCATCAGAGCCTGCTGAATCTCAAATTCAGAGGCAAATTGGGTTACTCTGGATTGATGAGGTTCCCCAGATCTCACCTCTGCTTCAAAACTGCATCAGATTGAATAGTACTGGCTGACGTGAGTCCAACTATTTTCCAAATTGCTGAATCGAGGCTGAACCCAATTTGTGACTGAGGCTTATGTCTCTTCTTATTCAGAGTTCTCTTTATTCTTTGGATTTTTTCACACTCTATTTTGTTTTTTTTACTCCTGTTTCAATTCTTGATCATTTTCTTTTCACTGTTAATAATCTGATTTCTTTTGCTACATAAACAATATCTAGCTCTGTCTTTTTTTTTCTTTTCTCCCTCTTACCTGCTAATATTTCAACCTGTTTTATAGACATGTCTGACTGAATATCAGACCAACACTCAATTTGTAGAAAACAAAATCTATTGAATTTCCACCTGGATCTACATAATCAACATCTCTTTCCATCTCTGTTGGCATCATTCAGAGTTCTCCTTAAGTCAGAAGGCTGGGAACTCCATTCTTTTTCTTTCATGATTTTCTTCTTTGAACAGCTCTGACTGAGGGTGTTCAAAATTCTCTCAATAACTTCCAAAAGTGACTCTCAAAAGTGATCCTACTAAACTGATAAATTCTTTAGCTTGCTTTGGATATTATAATGTTCTGCTTAACCCAATCCTTGCTTTTCTGGGTTATATCTTAACCCAATCCTTGCTCTTCTCCTTCTTTCCTTCTTTCCTTTGTTTTTTAACCATATTATATTTCTATGAGTTTTTCTTTGATGGTATCCTATACAGATTCCTAGAAGATGGTCATGCTAGCTGGCAATTATGGGAGTAGTAATTATTTAGATTTATGCATTAAATTACATTTAATTATTTAATTAGCATTGTATCATAATGCTGGATGTTCCTACTTGTCTTTTATTTTGAATGCCCCAGGAAATAATTTCTTCATTTACCTCCACTACAAATAAACTGCAAGTAATGGTTTTGGCATGGTAGGATTTTGTCTTTCAAAGGTCCCTTTTTCTCACATGGTTTACTAAAGCCTTTCCACCCTTTCCTTCTTCCCCAAATCCAAGTGCTCCTGCCTGAGTGTTCATTTTGCCTTGCTGATCAATACTCCTCCCCAGAATTCAGAAAAGCACAATAAAGCATGATAATACTCTCTTATTAGATTGTTTATTTTTCTAAATATCCATCTCTGTATTACCATATCATTTTCTTACCTTCTTAAAAACCAATGTTTATTAACCATCCTCATTTTGATCCATCCTTTTCTTTTTCTTTCTCATTGGGGAAGCCTTCAGTAACTGGCCTTTTAAATGACTGTTTTGTTATCTTTTCTCTTGTGTTTAGTTGGACAATTTTTCCTCCATTTCTGATGCCTTTTGCTTTCAGCAAACAGCCATTTCACCTTCTTTTGCATTTTGCATGTCAGGATATTTTTGTTTGCTTCATCTTAAATGATGTCACAAATTTCAATCCAAGCACTTCATTAATCCATTAAATCTATTCTTTACTTTCAGTACATAATCATATAGAATACTGCTGAGGTTGTATTTTGTTTGTCTGATTTTGTTTTCTTTGCTTTAAGTTGTAATTTTGCAAGAAGACATTGGTGATCTAAACTACAACCAGCACCAAGCCTTGTTTTTGCTGACTGACTTCTCCATCTCAACTTGCAGAGCACATAGTCAATTTGGCTTTGGGGCAGTCTATCCAATGAAGTCTATGTGTGGAATCACCTTTTAGGTTGTTGGAAGGTATTTCCTACACACATTAAATTTTATTGGCAGAACTGTAATAGCCAATCAGTAGCCTGTCTCCTGCTTTGTTGTGTACACAAGTTAAATTTTTTCCATTTCCAGATGCTGTTTCACTTCCAACTTTAGCATTCCAGTCTGATATAATCAGAATGAAGTCCTTTTTTGGTGTTGTGTGCACATCTGTGGTTGAAGCATAAACTTGGGCACAATAATGTTGATTGGCTTGCCTTGTGCTTGAATTGAGATCCTTCCTTCCTTCCTTCCTTCCTTCCTTCCTTCCTTCCTTCCTTCCTTCCTTCCTTCCTTCCTTCCTTCCTTCCTTCCTTCCTTCCTTCCTTCCTTCCCAAGTGCTGACTTTGGCACCCTTTTGTTAATAATGATGGATTCTACATTTCTTCTATGATTTACTTGTCCACAGTGGAGGATCTGATGATCTTCTGATGAAGTGATGATTCCCAGAATGTCAATGTTCAATTTTGATATCTCTGCTCTGAGAACAACAAGCTTGTTTGAGCTCATAGTTCTGAAATTCCATGTACCAATGGTTTATTATATATTTGAAGTATCAAGTTTCCCTTTTGCCTCTGGGCATATCAGCATTGGATGTCCTTTTGGCTTTAATTCAGCCCAAAGTGCTAGTGCTACTTGTACTTGAACTCTGCTTTTCCCTGGTGGCTCATTAGATTGGAGATCTGGAGGCTCATTTTCCATTATGTTGACTTTGTCCTGGTTGTAAATGTCCATTTAGTTTTCTTGATCGAATACTGGAATGGGTTGCCTTTTCCTTCTCCAGTGGATTGTGTTTAATCTCATTCTTTTCCATTAGTTGCCTATTATGAATAGCCCTTTTTCTCATGGCCAGCTTTGATTTGGAAGATGCTGCTTGGGATGCACCAAGTGAATGCCAGGAAAAGTGGGTGGGGGATAATCTGGAAGTCTCAGATGAATACCAGCCTCAGGAGAAGATTAGCAATCAGGCACCTGGGGCCGATAAATCCTGTGATCATACAGAGCAGCTGGTGGCCTCAGGTGATGAGGGACTGAATCCAAGACCTCTCCCCAGCCCAAGAATATGTCCCGCTGAGAGTTGAGCAACACAAAAGTTTTCAGCACAGCTTCTTGTCCATCAGGGGTGTTCCAGTCCTTGATTGCCTATACCCACAGCAGGTACTATTTAAGAACTATTACTGCCAGCAATCTGCTGTTGGAAACAACTGCTATGCTTACTGGAACTGTGTGCATTTGTCTCTTGAACCCATTGCCTGTGGAAACTTTGGATTCAGACCAGCTGACAACCCACATTTGGATTCCTGGACCTCTGGATTGTGACCTGACTACACTTCTGCTTCTCCCCTTGGACTGGGGTTGTTTGGAACTCTTTGCAGGCAAGCTACCTAGGGACTGAGACTTTGATGCTCTTGTGTACACTTTTGTACACAAACTTATAATTGCACAAACCTGGAGTAAAGTCTTGTAACTGAACTCCTTGGTGTGTGCATATGTCTGGCTTGGGCAGACACTTATGGGGTTGCACACTTATGAAGGCAAGGCTCTTAACTTCACTGGGATGTTCAAGCCCCTTCATTACTAGAGGACAACAAAAGATGAAGGGGTATCTATACCACAGAACTAAAAAAAGGAGGACACTGATATCTTCCCTTTGCCAGGCATGCTCTTTCTTTGTACTTCACCAATTATTAAAAACTTTTCTCACCACTTACATGTCTGTCTTGGTAGTGGTGGTCCTTCCATATAGCCAATAAGGCAATTGCCCAGGCTGTCACATTAAGTGGTAGTACTGATTGCAGGATTCAGTGAAGGCACCAGTCACTGGCAGCTGGTCCAAGGCCACCACAGCTTCTTGGTTAGGGGATGCTTTTGACTTCTGGATTATTTTCTTAGCATTAGTTATTGAATAGGTTTCATATGTTTCTTCCAGTATATCCAACTCTTTCCTCATCATGCAAGTTCCTTCCCCCAATTTTGTCTCTCCCTCTCCCTTCTCTCTCTTTTTCTTTTTTCAGAGTGTACACCTGTGTGCAAGATCATGCTCAGCACCTGGAAGATTTGAGATATTTCTATAAATGATCAGTCATGATAATGTTGATGTATTTACCACTTATGACTAAATGAGAATCTTAATTTGGATATGGTTCTTCTACTTAAAGCAAGGCCTCCAGCCAAGGTCCCTATACATATTTTTCCCTAATAAATACAGCAAAATGATGTCTGTAAATGTACATCTGAAAATAAATTTGCAGGGGTGCATTCCCAGATTTAAAAAAATAACAAAAGAAAGACAGACAGGCCTGGCTTAAAGATTAGGGAACCCTCGGCTGAACCACATTCTGAGATAACACAGCAGTCTCTTCTTGGCTAGAATTTGCTTCTGTTTATACATATTCATACCTCAAAATTGTCACAGCACAGAAAGCATGAATAGATTATTTCAAGTCATTGTTTATCACTTGGAAACATGGTTCTGTCTCCTTTTTAGTATAATGCAGAAACAGCCTCACATTTTAAACAACAAAAAATCAAGATGAGTATTCCATATCAAAAAGATCTCAGATAATTTGGTTATGTCAGAGCCCAGAGCTGTTCTCTGTTGTGTACTTGGTTATAGAGATAAATCTAGACATACAGACAGATATAAAGTAATTCTATATATGGAACCTACTACCACTGGCAGTAGATAAAGCTCTACCCTGTTATTCAATTATCCAGAGAGCTGCATTTCTTTAACTATTAAAAAAAAAAAAATTGGGGTATAATTCTGTCTCCAGCCTGGTTTCTTCCAAATGTATTAGATTACAACTCCCACGTTTCCCCAGCCAGAAGGAAAAACAAAACAAATAGATTAATTCAACAGCTATGAAAATCTCTTAAAATTTCAGTGTGCTTATCAAATAGGCTAAGTAGTGTTTTTAGGTTTGATATAAATATATCTCAAATTCTGCTTTGACCCTCATCATATTAATCCCCTACCTCCTCCGTTTCATATCCAGCTAGGCAGCTATTTAAATATTTGTACAAGGACATCACCATTCATACAAGTTTTTAGATTTATATGATGATTTAAAATCAGTAGTGAAAAGATATGGTAAACCTAATCTATGGGATGGTTCCATGCAGTGCAGAACCCATGCAGTTACTGTCCTCACTGGATCTCTCTTGCAATCAGAGGCCACAGAGGAGTACATCTGAACAGAGGTAGTCTTTAAAGCTAAAGTGAGAACTTTGGACCACAGCCTTGATTCCACAATGAAGAAATGCTCTTGTACCTCTCTCTTCCCTGTTCTTCTGACTGACATCATCTTCCAATGTACCTTCCTTGGCACTTTTTCATGTGCCAAGGAAGTTGGCTATGTTGAAGTTTGCTGGTTGTTCATATATAGTAGGTTGCCCTGTCAGTCTTAGTTAGGGTGTAGTTTCTTCCTTGATGGTTCCTTGATTAAGGTATTGTTTCTTCCTTAAATGTTTATCTAGTATGTTTCCTGCATACCTGGGTCTTTGTTTCTAGGGAGATCTGCTCTGGCTATTTGTTTTCTTCCTTGACCTTTGTTTATATATTTTTTAAATGATATGAGGAAGGTATGATGTATCTCTTCCTCCTCCTCCTCTTTTTCATCTACAACATACAGTGTAGGGTCTATAACAGCCACCATGTAAGACAGACAGGTGGAAGATTGGCAGAATGCAACCACAAATAACTGGCATTCAGAAAACATGATGAAAATTCCTTAATCTCTAACATATAGGTTGATTCATCACAATGCCAAGCTTCCAGGAATTCCCTAGTATTTGGGGATTTGGCTTGGTCCAAAATGTCAATACTTCCTAGTTGAAACTGTGGCTGAATTTGTCTATGAGTTGACAACCATACTCAGAGAACACCAATAACTCAACAGTTCAATCCTGAGCTACATATATTATCTAGTAATAAAGATGCTTAAATGGGCCAAAGTCATGCATGGACAACAGCTGGCACAGTAGACAAGGGCATTTACACTGTATTTAAACCAATCTATGTACAGGCCATGATGTCATTGATAGCAGAATGTATACTAGTTTGGAGGAAGGATTTTCTCATCCATTAACTAATTTGAAGGGGGAAATTAAATGTCACTCCCTTTAATGATTATTGCCTCATCCATGTTGCCACAATGGGTCAAAGAATACATAACTCATTACAGCAATCACAGCACACTGGGTATATAGGAAAAAAAAAAACCAAGACAAGGCACATAGCACAGTACCATACCACTCCGGTCTCAGAACGAATATATTTTAAACAAATCAGTCTATTTCCAGTCAATGTCAGTTTCACCTATATTTAATAATAAATTGAATTTCTGCTTCAATTTGCCATTTTTTCAAAGTATGAAAACATACATTAATTCCTTTATCCAGCTTTGTGTGACATGTGTATATACTGTAAATATTACTTCTATTTCCTGCATTTCTTAGATACATGGTACCAAAGATCTCACGGTAAACAAAGGATAAGGCTTTTTCTGGTAATATCTACTTAGGCAGCAGAACAAAATGGCAAAAACCTGTGGTTATGTTCTGATTGATGGTACCATATTACCCTGAAGGGGAGAATGCTGTTTTTAAGGCTTCACCTTCACCACACAAATACTGCAACATCTTGTCTTTTAATCCTAACATTTATTTTAGCTCAGTCTACTCCTTCTTCTAATATTATTTATCTTCAGGGAGCCTGTTATAAAAATGACTTTTCAAAAGTGTGAGTAATGCACCTTTGAGGTTCTACTGTCCATTTTGTCTTACATAACTTCTCCACCTAATTTTCTTTCTGCATGCATGCATTGTTCAGGTGACCCAATGGGCAACCACAGTAAGAAGATCCAGGATTGGCTCTTCCATTAACCAGCAACCTCATGCAGATGATGTTGGGTTTGCAGAAAAGTAATAACATGTTAGATAGACCTGTATGCCATGCAATTCATTCTACGTGCCTTAAAGCTTAAATGCAGTAAGAAACACTATCCTGTCAATTGTGTTGATGAAATATTCAACTGCTTGTCTGGTTGGCCTCTGTATGTGGAATTGAGGATGTGGTATCTATGATGAAATATCTTGGGTTAGGTCTAGAATAACTGTTCACATGATTCCAAGATTGCTTTGTTACATGATATCTAGCTTAAATCAATATACATTCACTGCTCTAATATGATATAACACAGATTTTTACTCCTGAGTTTTTACTCATGTGAACACCAGATGTTATACCCACTAGAGCTCAAGTAGGGGGATGCGGTGGCACTGCGGGTTAAACTGCTGAGCTGCTGAGCTTGCCAATCAGAAGGTCGGTGGTTCGAATCCATGTGACAGGGTGAGCTCCCGTTGCTAGTCCCAGCTCCTGCCAACCTAGCAGTTGGGAAACATACAAATGTGAGTAGATTAATAGGTACCGCTTTGGCGGGCAGGTAACGGCGTTCCATTTAGTCATGCCGGCCACATGACCACGGAAGTGTCTACAAACGCCGGCTTTTCGGTTTTGAAACGGAGATGAGCACCGCCCCCAGAGTCGGACACGACTGGACTTAATGTCAAGGGAAACCTTTACCTTTACCTAGAGCTCAAGAACAATACGTATATGACCCCTCTCTCTGATATAATTTTTGGCTCATTTGAGACTTCAGAATTCATGGCAGCTTTACTTTTTGTAAGCTATCATTCATATATGTGTGTGTTTATGTGAGTGTGTGTGTAATTATGGCTGCATACACTTCTGAGGAACTTAGAACTCCTTGTCTTGCCAATTAATCAGTTCCAGTATTTGACTATTCTTCCTTAATATGCTTTATCTGCTAGTTTATTACCTTTATTGTTAGTTTCTCTGCTACTAATCGAAACATGCCCTCATGGCAATTACTTCAGGCTGAATCTCTGTAGATATTTCTTTGTTTTTTTCTCTTTTGTTTAATCGGTCTTGAATTCTTGAGTCAATAGTAAATCCCAACATTGGCCAATGTGTTTTAAGTATCCAGAGTATCCAGACAAGTCTATTGTATATTTCTATGGATTTTGGTGAAAGGATCCAATAGTTGTTTGACTTTTTTCCAAGTGCAACCATTGAAACATATAGAAATGTTTATTCTGTGTATGTCTTTCTCTTTGGAAACATGTCCTACTGAGCTCAATGCCAGTTACTTTCAACCAAAATACATACTGGCTTACAAAATTAATATTGGATTATGATCCAATGATCCACAGCTCTACTGTGCTCCATCTATTTACACAGATACAAGGGCCAAAGACACCACTCTGAGTAGATACCCACATCATCCATAGATTCCTAGCAAGGCACTACTTACCTTGAGTTTTCCTGAACATATTTCAGTATTTGTTCCTCTATGCTACTACTCACAAATTTTTGTTTGTATTTTTATTTCTAGCCCTCACGATGACAAAAAAAACCATGAAAAGTGTACCATACAGTATCATATCTTTTGAAAGGAAAATATATTTTGTAGTTTACCCTTGCATTTTTGTGGTTTTTACTGTTATAATTTTTGTCTAGACCACTGTTTCTCGACCTTGGCAACTTTAAGATATGTGGACTTCAACTCCTAGAATTCCCCAGCCAGCATGGCTGACTGGGACTTCTGGGAGTTGAAATCCACATATCTTAAAATTGCCAAGGTTGAGAAACACTATCTAGACAAAGACAGCATCTCAGGATAATCTCACACTGTAGCATTATGCACTTTTAATCCATTTTGTATAGCTTTCCGATCTCATTGCCTCCTCTTATGCCATAATGATCCTCCTGTCCTTTTATTCTCTGTAGACTCCATCATTCCCAAGTAAGTCACCAGTGTTTTAATAGCTGGGCACTTAATTATAATTTGAATCAGAGCCATCTGACTACAGATTTTGTTCCACGTTTCTGTAGGGAATAAAAAATTAATTTTGAAAAGTATCCAATTACTTGTACTAAGGGCAAAGATCATATATATGCTACTGTTAAAACCAATAACATGTGATCAGAAATGACACAAATATTGGCTACACAGCTGATAGCTTTTTAAACTCATTGGCTAGAATAGGCTGCCTGTCCCTCTCTGAAATATTTAGTCCAATATTTATCAGTTGCTACATTTCTATGCTATGAATATTTAATATTCAAGTTCTTGATTGTGGATTGGTTCACAGCTGATGATTCCAGTCCCAAACACATGAACTGGAGGTCAGGGAACATGCCACAAACTCACTTAGTCCTTGTATATTCAAAAAGCTCCTGCACAACAGCCCTTTAGTGCTATTCTAGGATGGCTTTTTTAAGAGGTCCCACATAGCAGTTATGAACTAACCGTGTCCTATCCATGGTACAGAGGCTTCTCCTGACAAGACAAATTCATCAACAAGGATTTCTGGCAGGTCAAAGTAAAAGTTTATTGCGTCCAGTTCCATTTATTTTAGAATAATTTGCTAGTGAGCTATCCCTGTTAATTCCTTATTAACTTTTAACCTAGGGAATTACAAATAGAATTTGGAGGACTTTTTCATTATTGATTAGGCTATTTTTTCCTTTTCTTTTTTTGGTCAGTAACATAAACACCTTCTTGGAAACAAATAATTTAGGGGAAATTATTCACTGGTCCCTCTACTAGGATCAATATATAATAATATTCTGGAGAAACTGCCAAGATTTAATCTATAGGCCAACCCCCTGGAAAACCAGAATAGTGATTAGTAGGCATTTGTCTACTAATCGGACAATGGTGTTACTGGTTTTATTTTTGTGGTTACCACCACAGCTCTAGGAATGGAATCTGGAGCTGCAGCTGGTAGATACTACATTTCAACAGAAGGAATTCACTGTAAATCAGGGAGTGGAATAGAAAACACTAGAAATCAGCCACTGAATGTATCATCTGATGATATTTTGGGATAACATTAGGTAAATAAAGGATGGTAAATCAAGAGAAAGGGTACGTGCTGAACATTTTATAATTCAAATGTCTACTTCCTTTTTAACACAAATCATATTTTGCCATTATATCTCAGTCAGCAAACTATGGTTTATCCTAGACCTTCAGGGTAGAATTGCAAATCAAGGACAAATTATAATTGGGCACTGCATGCCAAATGGGCTAGTTATGTCATGCACCTTTTTACCAGCCTGGCACAAGATAGCATAATGATTTCTATGATATATTATACGATATAGAGAGCCACTTTGGTGTAATGGTTAAGGCATCAGTCTAGAAACTAGGAGACCATGAGTTCTAGTCCCACCTTAGGCACAAAGCCAGCTGGGTGACCTTGGGCCAGTCACTTTCTTTCAGCCCTAGGAAAGAGGCAATGGCAAACCACTTCTGAAAAACCTTGCCAAGAAAACTGCAGAGACTTGTCCAGGCAGTTTCTGAGGATCAGGCAAGACTGAATGGATGATGATGATGATGATGATAATAATAATAAGATATATAACAACTTAATTTTTCAAAACATGAATCATGGAAATTTTCCACAGGATATATAGACTATGAGGTAACATACACAGTTTCAACCATACATAAAGAGTGAAAATAAATTTATTGAAAAATGTTTTCCATAGAAGTAAAATAGAGTTCATGCCATGTGTCATCTTTCCCTCACTGTCACCTTCCAGTTGTTTTGGAACTGCCACTCCAGAAGTTCTCAGCCAGCTATATATAAGATGTCCCTTAAATTCTTATTCTCTAAAGAACCAATTCCCAGTCTGAGGACTACTGAGAACTATTACCCAAGTAGAAAGTATTTTTATAGTAATTTTATTAAAAATTACAGTTACAAGAATACAAACTAATACAAACTAAAAAAGAAAAAAAGAAAAAAATAGAAAAAATAGAAGTTGCAGAAAAGAAAAAAAATAGAAAAATAGAAAAGAAAGAAAAAATAAGAATATAATAAATATATATAACTTCTCCCTTCAACACAAGTATAAACAAGTAACTTGAGTAACTTACCACCTTCTGTTAAAATACAGCAAATGACCTCTTCTTCCCATATCCCACCTCTTATGTATAAATAAATCTTTAAAGCTTCATCATTTTGCTGATGTCAGCAAAAGTCCCTTAAGGGTTACCAGAGATGACAACATATCTATTTTAACCTTGATCAAATAAACCAATTTTATAGTCTGCCCAGAGTCGCCTTGTGTGACATGGGCGGCCATATAAATGTGAACAATAAATAAATAATAAATATTCCTCCTTTTTACTTCTAACAATCTTGATCTTTAGTCCCTTCATATAATGTCCTAGAAGTTGATTTCTTTTCTTATCTTCTTTGCCCCTTCTCACAAAATTCTTCAAAGTTATAACACTTTGTAAATTCAATATAGGAAAATTATCCAGGTCACTCTCTTGTTTGTTATTTGTATATCCCTTTTAATTATTAAGTCATCAGCCCGTTTCTTTTGTATGTCCAGTATAACATCATTTTCCATGACATTCTTGTAGCCTGTCATTTTTAAATCCGCTTTCAAATCTGTCTCAATCTTGTCAGGTAAAACTTGTTCCATAACATCTTTTAACACAGTCTATCTATAGAGGCAGACACTCTTAAAATTAATTTCTGGGTCCATTGTTCAAAAACATCCTTCAGTATGTCCAATATTAAAATATTTTGCTTCATTCTGTATTTGTAAGTCAAGTTTGAGGGTTCTTCTCCTTTAATTGTAATATTTAATTCCTTCTAATTCCCTTTAGTGTCCAGTTTTTAAAGTCTTACCTTATGGGTTTTTTTAAAACAATTCAAAACAAAAGCATTTTCCCACGGGAAGTATTCTTTTAATTCTTGAATCTTATTTCAAATTTATCTGGACCCTTAGTCCATTTGTGAATTTCTAATCCAAGTTTTAATCACCCTTTTGTTGTTTGTTCCAGAAAAAAAGATTAAGTCCTGAAACTCGTATTTAAAACTTATTTCACTAAGGATTGTAGGAAACTCACCGAGTACTGTAAAACTTGTCAATTCAAAGGTTCCTAATAGCTGAGAATCTGTTAACAAGCAATTTCAAAGAGTGATTAGAAAAGGAAGTATGCAAACTTAGTGTCTTTTCAAGGGTGCCAACCACCGTTTGAGCAAGACGGCTATTCCCTCATCTCCCAGAGCTCTAAACCCACTGGAGACCACTGTCTTGTGAGGAGCAACTGTCTGGAGCACTTGTGGGTGATCTCAAGTCCTCTCCCTGTCCAGAGAGGAATTATGAAGAGCCGATCTACTTGCTGGCTCTTCATTCCACCGTGGTCGTTGGCTCCACTTTTCATGGAGCTGTTTTCAGTCCACCATTTATTCCCCGGAAGTCCCCAAGTGCAAAGTATGTTTGATCAATGGAGCTTCTTGGGATCGTTTGCTTGGCAGCAGAAAGCAAGAATATTTTGAGTGGTGCTACCAGCAGCTGTGATACCAACACTCTTGTTCTTGTCAAGACTGAGCCATTAGAAACACCCTTCTTGTGAAGAATTGCCACCTTCCCCATGTAAGGTTATGGCTAATTCAAGTAAGAGCTCAGGCTGAATCAATTTGTAACCATACTTGTGTCTGCCTTTATAAATGTAGCATTATGCAAATATGTCTTTAAGATTCTAGATTCTCTTCGTACTTCTCATGTAACATCTCTATGACTGGCATTTTGAATTATTATGCCAATCTCTGTATAGCAATAACTGATTAATGGTAGAGTCTTAAAGACTCAGGGATTTATATTACCATGAGTCTTTATCTGTTCCTGCTGTAAGTGCAGGGTCAGTCCATTAGAATAACAGTTACAACTTTGGTTCAACTTACTATCAAAACTACTATGTGTCTTTCCTAAGAACATGTTTGTGATGATTTCATACCATAAAGGATATCACATGACTCCTCTTATAATTACCTTATCAGTTGCAAAGTGACTCCTTTTGTAGCTGAGGTCCTCCACTAGTGAATATGCATGCTCAAATTGTCTTTGATGAACATTCTATATAAGATTTATGTAACCTTGTGGTATCTTGTGGTATCTTGTATCTAGATATCTACACACCTACATACAAGATACCAGTGACTTGCTGTAATGTGCTAGCTTTTGACTAATGATATGATTGCTTGGACCCTCTCCAGTTGCTGGTTTCCTTGGTGAGCTAAATTTGCATGACAGACTACAGGACTATTCACCCAATATCATTTTTTGCTTTTTAGTGATCTTGATTATTCCTATTTGTGCCTACCCATGGATTTATATACCATGTTAATTAGATGTCTATGGATATAGCCAAAAGAAATTCCTATGATGTTGGCAGGAAATCTGCTACCTCAGTTAGAGGTAATTGCTACCAACCTATATCTATAATTATCCAGGTTACCCATGAAATCAGGTGTAGGGAAGTGGTTCATCATGTGCACCAGTGATTTTCTTTCTACACAAATGCCTTCAGCACCATACATTTGTTCATATTTATTTATAATTATTTATTTTATAGATTTATTCACGGCCCATCTCTCCCCAACGGGGGACTTCATATTCCTTTCCCTCCAAGAAATAAAAATAACTATCAATAAAAAATAGAAGTAACATATGCAGATCATTAATAAAAGCAAATGAACAAACTATATATAATAGGATTTTTTTCACAACTGACATGTGTGTATGAAAAATAAAGTCTTTTATTGGTGGCATGGCACTACAGTTCTTGACAGGTATAATGGAAGGATTCTTAAGTTCATTCCTAAGATAAACATTTACATCTTATGAAGAACGTGTAGCCTTTGGGGGGGAAAAAAGAATAAAGAATTAAAGTAGTCAGATAATGGAGCCAAACCTAATTATTTCTATGAAATACATTATCTCTTTACCTCCCTTGTAAATGATCATCCTTCTGCTTCTAGACCAGGGCTGACCTAAGCCATCCATTCCTAAAATAAAGAGCAGTACCCCTGTTCTTCTCACTCATGCAAATGGAACCACATGTAGAGTATTCATTGAGTAGGGCCATTCCGTGAATATACTTTATCATAAAAGAGAAGGACAAAACAAAGTTCAGAGTTAGGCTGGCCTCTAAGCAAGGGTAGAGAGCTCACTGTTACCCAGCTGTAAGATTAAGGATCGGAAACCTGTGCCTTCCTACATACTGCCACATTATAACAATTAGCATCCCCCAGCCCTGCCTTTGCTAGCTGCAACTGCTGGGGTTGCCCACTTGTGTCTCACAGGGTGCCAGTTCCACATTTACTTACGATTGCCACATTCTGATCTGTAACATGCTGCATACTGAATGCAGAGAAAAGGAAGCATCTCTGTAAGATTGCAGGTGGCATCGAACAGCTTCCTGAGCCTTTCCCCAACATCATTTTTGTTGAATTTCTCTGGGACTTTTGGATAAATTTTCTCACATTGATTCCCAATCTCTCTCTTTTTTTTTTTTTGGCATGATTGGGTGACAGGCTGCATACCATTGTCAGCATTTGTTACATTGCCCATTGTGCTATCTGCTGTCTAGTGTCCTTTTAAGTGACTTTTCTGTCAACACCATTTATGTTCCAGTCATCATTGTTTTTTGCACAACGTAAAGTTCAGAAACATATTAAACAGCAATTTATTTCCCTCTATTTTTTAAAGTTATTTTTCTGATTTCCAATTTGTCTCCAGGTAGATTACTCAAATAATGTACATCCATTTCCTTATGAAACACACTTTCCCTTCATGGCACAGCCATCAGTAGCTTATTAAGACTTCGAATAATCTATCACAATAATAAATCAAATCACATTTTAGATCTACCGTTGAGTAAACATGCCTAAGATTGTGCTGGAAGTCACCAAACCTAGGAAAGTTTGTTACGGATTCTTCATCCTGCTATATTCTTTTAGAAAACTCTGACATTTCATACAATAAGGTATGAGCATTCCTTTGTCTCTGCTCTGAATTTGTAGCCCCATACCAAAATGCTTATTCATCTTGATTCATCCTGATTAACTTACCTTCTAGTTTTTCTTCACCCATACGGTCCCACCCCTTGTGTCATCAGTGACTATTTAGAGACACACAACTTGAGGCTCCAGGGCTGAATGTATACTTTCATGACAGCCTTGAGAGTGGCCCACAGAGCACTTCCAAAGCTGCAACCAAATTATCATTTATAATATTACAGAATAATGAAGTTATTATCTCTATGATGAGAATGTAACTGTATTAGATAGATAGATAGATAGATAGATAGATAGATAGATAGATAGATAGATAGATAGATAGATAGAGTGTATATAAATCAAATAAAAAATTATGTTTGTCCTAAGTATATCAGGTTTTGGAATGTAGTCCTCAGCTAGGCACTCAAAGGAAATTAAGTTTCTTGGCTTGGAAAAAGTTGTACAACCTTGGAATAAGTGATTTTTGGTTTCCTTCCCCTCTCTTCCAGTTCTGTTCCAGCTCTCAGGCTAAGCAGTGCTGGATGTATTAGCCCCAGATCAGCTGTTGATGTCCTTTGATCTGCTGATGGAGATGATAATTCAATGGAGCAAAATCTCCTCATTTATATTCACTGTTACCCTCTTGCCTCCCGCTTGGCAAAGCCAAAAACCTAAAACTAATTGTAGAACTGTGGCTTGTCTGGGAATTGCAGGGCAGGTTATTTTCATCATTGGTATGATTGTGATAAATCTACTTTTTACTTTTGAAGATATCAACAGCAATATATAATAAAAATAAAAATAAAAATAAATAAATCAGTAATAAAACCACCAAACCTAAAACAGGACAATAAAAAATAGAATTCATCTTTGGTTTTTTTTGAGGAGTTGCACTGTATGCCCAAAGAGTCAAATGGCAGTGTCTTCAGCTAAAATACAGGACAGCCTTGAGCACTTCAGAACTGATCTAGCAATATATGCTTTATTTTTTTTAAAAAAAACCCAATAATAGCTATATATAAAAGTTAGAATATACAATATTATATATTCAAAACTATAGGGAAGTATGGATAATTGCAAGGAATCAAAAAGTATAATATATGAACATTAATGGAAGACATATTTCTAAATATTTCTTTTTAGAAAGAAATTGAAAAGTTCTGTTAATTGTTGGAGATACATTGTTGAAGATGCAATATGGGTGCATATGATGTGATTATGTTGCACCTTATTGAACAAAATTATGTCACATATTAGTTTTGCTTTGGAAAACTTACTAGATTTTGGAGATCTAATGGAAACTAACAAAACAACATGTTTTTCACTGCAAAAAAGTATGATACTAAAAAGTTGGAAGGATACCCATTTTCTACCACTTATTTAATTTTCTTAACTATTTTTAGTGGTGGAACTTCTGTTGAAGAAATATTGGCAGTCTGGGATATCTATATCTATAGATCAGTTTATATGCTTATTTTCCATTTCCTATTGTTATTTTTTTTCCTTTTCCTTTTTCTTTGTTTGCATAAAATGAACTATTAGAAGTAATTTTAAAAGATGATAAAATTTAGGAAGCAGAGCAAAGTTAATTTTAAAAAATTAAAAATAGTTGGGTCTCAGAGCAATTCGTACTCTGCAAATATAACCCCTAAACCATAGAAGAAAGCATTACACAAGAACATGGGTCACAAGAACTTGAGTAACATACTCTATCAAAATATTTGCATTCTTGTGATACTGGAAACTTTCCTGCAAAAACATCTACAGCGCTTGATCTTCTACCATTTGGATCCCATTAACACACTAACACTAAACTAACTTATAAGCAAACACACATGCTAAGAAGACAGTCTCTGAATTGCGGGAGAAAAATCACACCTGCCAGTTGCTCTTGGTGTATAGGCTAGCATTTATTTTCCTCTGTCTCTTTAACAGTAGAGTCTGTCTCATGGGTTGCTCTTTTAAACTACTGTACACAAAATGATATCTAGACCAAAAGAAGCAATGTGCCTGACTGCACAGTCTCATTCAGACTTCTGGTGACTCCACAAACCTATCTATGCATTTTTCTTGCTAGGAGATAGGGAGTGGTTTGCCACCATCTTCTTCCAAGATGTTTTTCAACTCCCCAGTTTAGCCTTCAGTCCTGGTGTTTTTTTATGGTTGAAATGCTAATCAAGTCTGGCGTTACTTGGCTTTTCAAGGTTAGCCAACGTTGGTTAGATTTAGCCCCCTACTTGAGCTATTCAGATTTACTCAGAAATAAATACTCTGACATATTTACTCTCATATAAATATGCATAAGATGCCTTAAGATCATTTCCCACTGCTGAGCTCAAGTGCTATCCTCCATTGTTAAGTTGGCAAAAAACTATACTGGCATGAAATTTGCTCCCCCCCCCCCCCCTGTTGCAAGAGCAAGTCAAGCCTTCAGTTCTTGCTGGAAGGGTTGAAACAATAGGAGAAAGTCCCATATGTATACAGGTCATAAGCTATTGGTATAGGTTTAATAAACACCTTGAATTACACCTGGAAGCCAGCTGGCAACTAGGATTAAACCTACAAATGCATCTGAGCCATGATTAGGGAGCTGTATTTAACCAAGAATCAAATCCTGTTTCAAGCATGAAGCCCATTGAATGAACTTTGGCAAAAATCATGTGCTCTGTTGAATTTACTAGCCAAAGTTGTTATGAATATAAAGTGAATGTATCTTCAGTTCCCTGAAATAAAGGTGAAGTAAATACAATGGATGAAGTGAATAACAGATTGCCCAGAAAGTGAAGGTTCTAGTTTCACCAGTTCATATTTCCTAATCCATGTCCAACAGTCTCTCCTAAATACTGAACAGGGTCTGAACCAAGGACTTAGATGCATGATAAGGGGAAAAATACTGAATATATTTTATCAAAACCAATGTGGCAAAATATGTCACACCCTGACACATTCCTACTGCAGCAATTAATCAGTATTGTAAAATTTCAAGAAAAAAATAGCTTAAACTTTTAACAGGTCTACACATTCTGTTTGCTATTATCTGATTTATATTGTACTAGGCTTTCAATAGAACTAACTGAGAGTGGAAAGTGAATACCCAATTAATTTTTTGTCCAAATTAGTTACATTTTCACCATATATTCAAAGCTTAGTCATTACATAATATGCAGTTAAGCTGCAAGAATATAACCAAGGTAACGGTTGATTTGTCTTGTGAAATACACTGAGAAAGCAATATTAGTGCGGCAGATTTGACAACCACCTATACAGGAGGAAGAGAAAGATGGCATTTAATAGTGCCAAGTATACCTGGAATTTTTTCCCCAAAGCTGTCATGAGCAAAAAACAGGATCAAAGGTGATATAGGTGATTGCAAGAAAAACAATGTGTTGCATCTGCAACAAGTAGGGAATTTATTTGTAGGGAGTAAAAGATGCAGGGCTTACAACAGGCAGACAAAAATTAACAGACAAAATGCTATCAAGACATTCTTGGAAAATATGACTTCAGTTTTTGATTTGATAGCTTGTTTACATTAATATAACTTTCTTGTTCCACAATTCTATTGATGTATTTCCAACACAATCATATAGTTTTCATCAAGTATGCAAAATATTTCATAAGGAAATTAGAATGAGGGATATATGTAATAAGTGTGAGTGATGAAGAAAATGTTTTCATCGCCATATTGTTTTATGACATCGTCAGGGTAATGGTGCAGTGACTAAGTTGCAAAGTTCATGTCACAAAACTCTGTAGTCCATAATTGGCTCCGGTGTGGTTCCATAGCAGGTCAGTCAGAGGTCAGTTTCAGTCATGTGGAAACACAATAGCCTAACTCAAATTGTTTTATGAGAAAGAGGGTTTGAAGAACATATTATATTACAAAATCCCTTGGCTATTCAAGAATTTCATAAGATTGTAAACAGTACACTTCTCCTGAGTCTGGAATGTTTGTTCCCATTTTGTTTCTTAGCAAGCACATATAGAAATTATTGAAAATACTTAATTGGGGGGCATTATATCAGGCTGCTGTGCATTGAGGGAAGTTTCATGACTGTGTGACCATTTTGGTTGATATATTTTTAAAGGAGAGAACAGTTGTTCTTCAGAAGGCAGCACAAGATTTTGGTGTAACATAAGGTAACACATTCACAGAGTTTAATCAGAAGTTAGTAATTGTAGGTCTCTCTTGATACAAACAGTACACACTGTTCATGTTATCGGGACTGTTGACACTTCACTGCAGTCATTGTTACAGCAGAGCCATGGCTCAGTGGGACAGATAATAATTGTTTACTGGTAGGGCTGATAGCTACTCCTGGCTTTTGATGCATTTGATTTTCAATAGACTTGCTTCTTATTATTAGCTTGCAAATGTTGATGCTTTAACACTTGGAAATAATTCCTGTTCTGTCCTTATTGCTGGTTTGGACTGTCCATGATAAGTGATCATTATTATGAAGAGGTTGCCATCTTGTTGTTTTATTATTGCTTTTCCCACAGCATTCTGAAGCAGTTCTTTCCAGTTATGGTATCTGGGCCGTTCTATGGACAGATACCTGTCACAAAGATATTATGCTGTATCCATGCAGGACCTCTTCCTTCTCATTGACTTACTTTGCCTTATCCTGAGGTTGGCCAGGAATGTTGGATTTGACTCAGTGTTCCCTACAATGGCTACTGACATTCCAGTTCATTACTTTCTCATAGTCTTTCCCCAATCTGAAAATAAGAGTCATTGGATTGCTTGGAAATTTCCTAAAGCTTAGAAAAATCAAAGGCAATTGAAAAAGAGGCTAAGAAAAGACAAGGTGGCTAGATATTATCACTAAACATGAACTTACATAAGCATGACCTTAAAAGAAGTCAAGAAAGTATATACCAATCCTGGTGAGACAAGGCCCATTGCAACATGGAGAGTCAGAAGCAACTGGACAACAACCACATCACTTTTCCCAGCCTCACTTGGCCCTGCTTCACTCTATTTTCAACTTTTCATTCATCCCTCCATTCATATACAAGCTGCTCATAGCCTGGTGAAATAGTATAAATTGCCACAGTATGCATACATTCACAACAAGAGCTACTCATACATCAAAAATATGATTTAGTACAGATCTCTTTCAAATATAGAGCAAAGGGCTGCCTATAGCTTATGAAATGTTGAAGCATTCTGGACTCTTACTATCTTACTATCTTACTATCCCCAAAGAGTTTTGAATCAAAACTGTAAGGAGCCACCTAATGTAAATCATAGCTGAGAAATCTAATCTTGGCTTGGTGTTCTTGGTCCTACTGTTCATTTTACAAGAGAAATGAAGCCAGCATGACCAAATGCTTGCCCAATATAAGTTCACTATCAATGCACTCTGTAACCCAGAGGAGCCTTTATTGAAGAAACTATCAGTATATATAGTTTCAATAACCATCTGGCACACTAAATTCAATCAACACCTTACATAGGTCAAGAAGTGGAAAACTGCAGAAAGTGAGATTCAAAAAACATTCAAGAAAACAGCAGGTCTTGGCAATTTTCCAGCCTGACCCCTGCCAGAGAAAAGGAAATTACTGCCAAGTATTGGGATAATAAACCTAGGTTTACATGTGACTGTCTAAAGTTGAACCCATTGCAAATAACTGTTTAAAAATCTATAATAAGAGAAATAATGTAAGTGGATTTGAATCCTGAACATAACTAAATAAATGTTAAGAATATGTCATGGATGTTATATTCACCCAATGCCACCTTCAGGAACTCTTCTTTTAACCTAAAAATGGTAGAAAACAAGTAGAAACTAGAGTGTCTTTAAGGCAGAAATCTTGCAACCAAAGAAGCAAGATATTTTGTAATAAAACAAAGATTAATGCTAATAAGTCACAGCAAATGGCAGCATGGGTGTCCACAAGAAGGGTTCAAAATCTGCAAGATGGCAGATACAGAATCATGATCAAAGCCCCCCTGCACCACATGTGTATGGCACACATACAACAGGATTGGGACTTCAGTTGTGATGCCATGCTCAACATCCTGCAGATTTTGAAACACAACCCTGGCAGATGCTGCTGAATGGCAGTTGACTTTGAACCTGAAAAAACTAAGCAAAGGCTGGCTTTTTACCTGTGAATATTGCCCGAGCAATATAAATAATTCACATGTCTCCCAAGCAGCTCATAATGCTTTCTTTGTCCATAACACTGCTCAAAGTAAAAAGAAAACAGAAAATGAATTGCATAAGATAATTTCCTACATGGATACTAATCCTGGGAAAAGAGTTTCAAATTACGTATGTGCTAATATCTGAACAATTACTCTGGAAATTCATTTAATAAATATCATCCATCTATTTTATTTTGTTTGGTTTTGTTCTATTTTAGCTCTGTCACAGGGCAGTGAACACAGAAGGACTAGAAGCATTCACTTCACCTGAAAGCAACTTAAAATCAGATTTTCAGTCCTTGAGAGATTAGTGGTATAATAAATTCAATAAAATGAATCTGTAAATATTCAGGAAAATAATACTGTTTTCAGTCTGGGACCCAAAAGATCAGGTCAAAACCTTCCATGCTCCCCCCCACTTTTTTTTTCTTCAATCCTCTAAGCAGAGAGTGAACAGGGATCACATTAGGTACTGTTGTTAGACCACTATTTTGTCTAGAGTGCTGTCAACGTATAGGGAAAAGTGTAGGATGGACAAGTCTATATATGTACATACATACTAGTATATATACCCATAATATACCCATAATACTATTCTATGTTGAGGTAAGGCACATTATGGAAAGCACATTCATTCATTTCTCATTTATCTGCTGAAGAGTACAAATCTTATCTGTGCATTCTGTGCCCAAATTTTGTTTGCAGTCTTCTCTCATACCCATTCAATCAGAAAAAAATTGCAATAATTGTATTCATTCTTGATGTCTTTCCCTTTGTATAGAGGAATAATAAATGGATTCTTCTAATTGTCAAGCAGAGATGCAGTCTTCATACATGTATTAAACAAATTACACAGCCACTCCATGAGCAAAGCATAACCAAACTTCAGCATTTCTCTAGCTACACAGTCTGCACCTGCAGCCTTACCGTTTTTTCGACATTCTCTCAGTGTTTATGACTTCATGACTTCCTCATGCTCTTGATTTCACAAGCAGACATTTCTTTTTTTCACCCCTTCCTTACATTCAAAATTGCAATCTTCCATACACCATGATCACCAGTAGTTGGGTCCATGAATATTGACATCCACTGCCCATCATGGCTTTGGTGAGCTGATTATTATGAGATATAAGATATGTTGTTACTAGGTTATTATTAATGCTTTTCAACTGTTGATTTGTATGTACTTGGTGAGCACATGTGCCTGGCTGCCACTTAAACACCTGAAATAAAATAGTACAATAGATAACACTTTTTAGAAAGATGGAATAGAGCAGGATCCAGGTTTAGTCATATCCATGACACATGCATCATTGTCTACTAACAATAATAGCACAATACCGGTCAGTTTTCACACATGCTGGCCAGTAAGCAACAAGTGCAAACAAAGCCCTATTTTACCCCAATCTTACCACTCTATGCAAGCTAGGATCTTTAACCTTTTCAAGCCAATATATTGGTGCCCACAAACTCACTAAGTAAAAAGTACTGTATATGTCATGTTTTAATGCACTCAGAATAGAAGTATTTAAGTGCAGAGAGTCCATTTAGTCCATTTAAACTGGGATACCATGAGTTCTAGTTCTGCCTTAGGCACAAAGCCAGCCAGTCACTTTCTCTCAGCCCTAGGAAAGAGGCAATGGCAAACCACTTCTGAAAAACTTTGCCAAGAAAACTGCAGGGACTTCTCCAGGCAGTCTCTGAGAATCAGACATGATTGAATGGATTTAAAAAAAAAAAAAGTAGTAGTCATGGTCTTTCATTGCAATCCTGATGTCCCCCACCCCCAGACATGTGTATTTACTTATCCTGCATACCTTGTGTGAAAAAAGCCAAAGCTTACATCACTGTAAGTAAAAAAAATAATCTCTTAGGAAGCATTCCTTGAACATCAAGCTAGAATCCACAGAGGCAATCTGCCACAAGAGAAATAATGAGTTTGGTTTACTGGAGCAGATACGTCTTTGCTATGTGCCTTCTCAATTTCCCAAAACAATGCATTTCACTGAAAAAGATATATAGATATATAACTATACGGCACAAGGAATGGTTTTGCTTAATAAACTGTTTCTCCGCTGCTGTCACTATATGCAAGTTCAGGAAAGATATTTACATGGAAATGAGGGGAGACTCTTTCTAGCAGCCTGTTTCCAAACTGCAATCACAGCCCACTGAACTTAAACATTTATTTCTCCCAAATAAATGCATTTTAAAATTCCAACTGATACATTGAGTTTTACATCCTGAGAAAAAGAATTAAGGGGTTTTGAGCATCCATGTACTTTCTTTTATTTGGGCATCCATCAGACTGGAATGACTTAATACCATAGAAAGCAAGCCATGTTGATCAACATTTTATTTCTTGGGAATTCAGAATGCAGTAATTTGCGATTTTATTAGTAGAACTCATATTCCCAATAACATATAATCACAGACTGATGCTATCACAGGGCTGAAGCTAAGCAAGTCTTGACCTGAGTACCTGGGGAGGGAAGTTTGGATAAGTGTAATGTGTGAGTGAATAAATGGATATGACCTTAATGTTTCTAGAAGTCTGCTTTTAAATAAACGTGTAACTCTGAATGCATTAGAATAGTGTGAATCAGCTTCCTGCACTAGTTGAGATAAATCCAGGAATATATTGAAGAAACCCAAAAGATCCTGAGGACTGTGTAGGGCAAGTCATTCTGAACATGGTTATTATGATCCAAACAGATCATTGCTATCTGTTTCCACTGGAATCTGCTGCTAGCACTATACAGATGTATAATCAACTTATGAAACCAACTGATCCTAATGAACTGGTCATTCCATTTCATTCCATTCCATTCACCTCATCCCACCCACCTCATCCCTTCCCATAATGTTCACTTGCTGGCTCAGTTGTTTATATAACTAGAGCCTTTCAAACTGATGCTGATCAGCTATGCTACAGGATAATCCTCTCCATTTAAAATATGAAACAAGTAATTGCACTTCACTATAAAGTTATCAGGGCACTCAGATAGACAATCAGCCTTTCTATCTTCTATTTTCAGATCTGAAATTGAGCAGGGCTTGAGTGGGGTATAAACATTACCAAGATGTGTAAGTACAAAGGTGCAAGGCGCTAGTCTATGACACTTGCAGAGAACTATGGTTTACCTGACCACTTCAAACCCTCCATCAGTGGACAATGCCCTAGCAACCTTGTTTATGGTGGCTACTTAATTTTAAGAGATGAGAATCAGCAAGATCTGTCCATAGACTGCTGTGAAAGTTTGGGGCAATGTTCACCAATAAAATTGTTCAACTTTGCTCAAGTTCTGACTCCACATAAGCAGAATCTTTGGCCATAACAGAGGTATAGAATCTTGTGACTTTCATCCTGTGGATTCCAAGTGGATATGTTGCTGGACATTATGAGTGCTGCCATTTGGTTCCTTCAGGAGGCAGCGATGGGTTTGTCAGTGAGGGATGAAAGCTGTCAGTGCTGTGTTGGAGAAGAGGCTAAAAGATAAAAGAGGGAGGAGGGAAAGCACATTTGGGCTTTCAAGATTCTGTTAATATAGCCATTCTAATAAGTGTAGTTTAGGTCTACATGGCATCTGTTTCTTGGTCTGGTCTACCTTGTAGAGCTTACAGATACAAACACATTTACAAGGTTCACTTGGATGACAAGCATGCACAAAACTGTGAACATACTTCAGAAATTTATTTAACATAGGAGAATTTTTATCTATCTGCAGCCCAAATGCTAGAATTGTAATGGACCTGCTTATAGTAAGAGTTTTATTACCCTATTACAGAGAAGTAAATGATTAATACTATTAAACATCATAATTTATATAAAGTTTATGGTTAAATTTAGCACAGTGGTCAATAGAGGTATATACAAAATGGAAAATGTATTTAGTTTCTATTTCAAAATAAAACATTCCATCCACTGAAATGTTTTGAGCTGGTCATATTTTGATGGAATAATGCTCTCACTGGTTTAAGTGTCCCATATTTTGTTATAACAAAGTCAAAAACATTTTAAACGTTTTAGCCACAGAAAATAAAGAACCATAAAAAAGGTATCTACCTTTTTTCACCCCAGGATCATCACAATAAATAAGCCAGTAGTTCATGTTGATTGCTACCAGCAAGCCAGCTTGCAGAAAAATTGGCAAGGGGAAAATATTATTGTATGTTTGAGTATTTCCATGGAAGTATTTATTTCAGCCTCATCCTATACTACCTTCCTTGAATTTGGCTACAAGTTAATTCTTGCTCTGGGATGTATTTGCTAATTGAAAAGAATATGAGGAAAGATGGGTAACTCTCTTTAAAAAATACAGAGATCTTAATCTCTTACATATATATTTCAAATCAGTTATCTTCTTCAGGGCAGGCAGACATCCTGGCACAAAATGGAGTCCAGCTGGTCCATTAACACAAATGTGGTTTCTTACAAAAATGTTTTAAAGTAAACCTCTTAATCTACATTGTGTACATTTAAAACTAACATTGAAGATAAATAACTTGGATTGTTTCTTTCTATCCTAGTACTTAAAAGTTCACTCAAAAATTAAGTTACAGTTTCTGCTTGAGGGAGGGAGGGAGGGAGGGAGGGAGGGAGGGAGGGAAAACCTAAAAAATCCCTCTCTGCTTGGGTGGCCAGCAAGTACATCCTCAGTACAAAACACAACAAAAGAATAATAATGAATCATGCACACATTCTTGCTCTCTCACTACACCATATATTCTTAAAATTATGCTGCTTCATTCCAAAACTCCATCTCCAGAGCATCCAACCCAGCCCAAGCTAATAGCAACAGGGAATTACTAGTCTTTCCTGCTGGCCTGGCCCAGAACGGAACCTTCAGATGGTAATACTCCAGCTGCAAGAGGCAAGAGATCTAATTATATCACTAAAATAGGGTAGAACACTTGAAATGCTCCAACTCATCTTATTTCATACTCAAACCCAAAGTTAGAAAACACACATGTTTTGGTTCAGATACAAACCTCTCAGAACAGCTGTTTTAAGCTTAGCATATCTTGCATTCAAATCATTTTGCACCTTCTACTAGTCAATCAATTTTGCAGTCAACATTTGCATCAAGCCTCCTAAATCTGAGATTTGAATTTGTAATTCAGGTGCGCAAGACATACTGGCTTTCGGGATTCTAGGAATAATTCTCATTATGAATGAAAGCAATTGTCACTGACATATAGCCCACTGGTTTAGCATAGAAAACATATGTGCTTTCGGAGTTTCTGCTGTGGTTCACGCTGTTTTGAAAAAGGAACAAATCTTTTTTCCTGCTGTAAAATGAAAGCCCCAGTGGTGCCTTGTCAAAGATTTTCCATTGCTGCTCCAGTGGCAAACATTATAAGGCTTTTTATATATTCATTGCCATAAATTCCAGCATGGGATGATGATGATCAGTGCATAGTTCCCACTAAGCTGTGGCATATCAGGATGATTGGACAAGCCGAACACAATCGCAGCATGTCATTTGATTCAAATAAGTCTGCATGCTCTCACAGGTAGAAACAGATGGCAATGTTTTCATGCCATCAAAGTATTAACTCAGTAAGCAGAGGGCTTAAGGATAACTTTCTGACATGTTTAAAAATAACTTCATAATGTCAACATTCAGGTAGAGTCCTGAATTTTTACAGCAGCTGCTTCTTGCCTTGAAATTAAAACAGAAATATGATTTAAAAATATATGTATGTGTTCAGTAAAAGCACATTGGTGTAGAATTTAGGAGAGTATAATTTTTAGTTATTTTCTTTTTTAAAAAAAATCAATACTTTATTTCATAACTGCTTGTAACATTTATATCAACATAATAAATAACCTCAGTCCAACCATATATTAAAATCACTTATGAAAACACTAAGATCAAAATAAAAGATTATTGCATAACATACAAGGAATCCAAAGGCCATGCTTTTTCTCTTTTTGTTTTCATGTTGGATGGAGGCAAAAGCTGACCCAGTGCAGGTTGCTCCATTTGCTGCTCCAGCAACAAATGCAAGGTTTTCTTTGGCCACACTGCACTAACTCTAGGCTGGACTAATGCCATTTATTTTGATAGTAAAACTAATACCACAAGCTTTTGAATTATCTGTGCTACAAAAACTAGCCTGGTTACTCCTTTGGCATATGATGCTGTGAAGGCCCTAATCATGACAAATGGAGCAACATGCAAGTATGCAATTGAACATACCAGCTGAACCCTGGTAAGACAGAGTGGCTGTGGGTTAATGGCTCTTCCGTATCCGGGACTTCATCATCTTTGGTTCTGGATGGGGTTGCACTGCCCCAGACAGACCCAGTGCATAATCTGGGGGTCCTCCTGGTCTCACGGCTCCTGCTTGAAGAGCAGGTGGCAGCCATGGCCAGGAGGGCCTTTGCACAACTTCGTGTTGTACACCAGTTATGCCCTTCCTGGACCAGGAGGCCCTTTGAATGGTTACTCATACCCTTGTTATCTCCCATATAGACTATTGCAATGCGCTCTACATGGGGCTACCCTTGAATGGAATCCAGAAGCTATAGCTGGTCCAGAATGCAGCCATGCGGACTATCTTGGTGCCCCTGAAGGGTACATGTAACACCTTTACTGTGTGAGCTGCACTGGGCACCAGTTTGCTTCCGGGTCCAATTCAAGATGTTGGTTATCACCTTTAAAGCCCTACATGGCATGGGGCCAAGGTACCTGAGGGACCACCACTTCCCCATTACATCAGCCCGTCCCACCCGTTCATGCAGAGAGGGCATGTTGCGGACCCCGTCTGCAAGAGAATTCCCTTGGCGGGGTCCAAGAGATGGGCCTTCTCTGCAGTAGCTCCCGCCCTCTGGAACATCTTGCCCCCAAAGGTGAGGTTAGCCCCATCGCTCCTGGCCTTCCGGAGGAATTTGAAGACCTGGCTCTGTCACCTGACTTGGGGTAGGGAGGGGAGTCATCATGTTTGGGGATGGCTAGTCCCCTAGAGTGCTCATTGCATACAATGACTGAGTTATTATCTGCCATTTGGACTCTATTTTTATCTATTATCATTGTTTATTGGTAAATGTTTTAAATATTGTATTTTTATATATTGTAAATTTATTGTATAATTATTGTGTTATTGATTATTATTGTAAACTGCCCAGAGTCCCTTTGATGGGAGGAGATGGGCAGTGACAAATTTGATAAATAAATAAAATAAAATAAATAAATATCTTTATTTAATTACATGATGAAGCATGGTGTTCATTGGTCCTACAAAAGGATTGCTGTACTGCACACTACAGATATTCAAATAGCTTTATAAATATTTATACACCACTGCAATGACTGTTTCTATATTTGTGCTTCATTAATACAAAATAGTCTCCTGTAATCCATCAACCTTGTACCAACAAAGCCAACCAAAGTGAAAAAAGATACAGAGCAATAATTGTTCTCATGTATACTAGAAAAGTCATGGCTGCTGCACCAATTAGGATACGATATACTAACCTTTTACTTATTTATATTTTTAATATTTTTAAATTATTTTTATTAAATTTCAATTATTATAAAGTTGATTTACATTCCATTGCATTAAATTATATACAACAGCTTCTATATTCTTATCTAAGCCCATAGAAATGTATTTTTTTCCAAACATGTGGAATTCATTCTATCATTTATAAAACAAATAAAATCCTGCCAATCCAGATGAAGATTGGATATAGCAGCAACACTGGACTGACTTTAAAATGGAGACAATATTAATTTGGCTGAAGGTAAATGGATTAAATTCACAACAAAAATGTAACAAAATCTTGAACAAATTGAAAAAAAACAAAATGACGATATTGTCTGTCTACAAGAAACACATATAAAAATGGGACATGTGTATTTGTTAAAGCAAAGGACAAGAATATATAGCCATTGGAGAAACCAAGAAAAATGGAAGAGCAATTTATATCAAGTCACGAGCTTGTGAGGTATTGGAACAATTTAAAGTCAAAGCAGGAAGGATTTTCAATTTGAAACTATAGAAAGAAGGGAAAATAACCACCCTGGCTGCCATTTGCGCTCCAGATAAAAATAAACAACAATTTAAAATATATATTTTTTCCAAAAATTAATAGAAGTGGAAGAAGGTGAGATATTTCTTCTTGGAGACATGAATGGAGTGTTAGAATTGAATTTAAATAAATTGTCTCAAGGAATGAAAGGTGGAAAGCTTCCACAGAAGATGTTGTAATATATGAATGAATTGGCATTGATAGATGTGTGGAGATTGCAAAATCCAACAGAGATTACACTTTTTTTCTCAGTAAGACATCAGCCATACTCCAGAACAGTCATGTGCTGGGCCTCCTAGGCTCTAATGCCATCCAGTCAAGAAGTACACATTCTCTTTATGACATATGCAGACCACAATCCAATTCTCATAATATGGCATTCCAGAGAAAAACTCCCCTTCATATGGAGAATGAATGGAAGCTTGCTACTTCATGACAATGTTCTACAGAAATGCACAGAGGAATTGAATTTTTTCTTCAAAATGTTGTAAATGAATTTCTTATACCACCATTTGGGAAACAAGCAAAGCAAATATGAGAGGTCTTTTTATTAAACTAGCAACAAAAAAAGAATATAATAAATGGAAAGAACAACTAGATGTCAAAATAAGAGAATTAGAACCAATGCACAGAACTAACCCAAAAAGACAACTGATAAAAGAAAATAGATGAAAATGAAGCAACAATTAAATTTATTGGAAATGGAAGAATTACCAAAAAAAATAAATTTTGCTAAAGAAAAGAATGTTGAACATGCAAATAAGCCAAATACATTTTTAGCATATCAGTTTAGAAAAAAGGAAGAAACAGACATATCAGCTATGAAGAAAGGGATTGAACTGTGACATACAAGTTGTAATGATTGCCTATTCTAAAACACTCTCAGACTCATGAGCAGGAATTCAAAGATATCTGATTTATTAAAAAATAGTATGCAGGATCACAAAGAAAGCTGAGAATGATAAAAGCGTGCCAAATGCAAACTAAAAACCCTCTGTGCAAATGAGATCCCTCCCCCTGTAGAATCTTCCCAAGTTCACAATCCCAGGTGCTCCTAACGGCTTCTGATGGTCTGCGGGAAAAGTCCTTGAACAGAGCACATAACCCAAACACATTCCATTGTAATGAACATAGATACAGAGCTTGGTACAAGGTTTCACAGCAGCCCCCTCCCAAACAGAAACGCACGTCAGCGCCATGGCATGTGAAACGTTACGATGTACAGTGCACATTGAAACAGTGAACATGACATACTGCCCCCCAAAAGAAAGAAAACACTAAGCAGCAGGCTTCAAAGGGTAAGCCAAGTGGAAATGACGAATTAAATCAGGAGCATTAACATGGCGAGCAGACACCCATTCAGGATGAGGAAAGTATTTCCATCGGACCAGATACTGGAGGGTGCCGCAAAGCTTGCGAGAATCAACGACCTCCTTGACCTCAAAGTGCTGTTGGCCGTCAATCATGATCGGAGCAGGAGGAGGAGGTTGGGGATGCCAGCGGGAGGAGTGGTGGACAGGCTTGAGCAAGCTGCAATGGAAAACAGGGTGCAAGCATTTCAAATTGTGAGGCAGGTCCAATTTAACAGTAACTGGATTGATAAGACCAAAAATAGGGAAAGGACCAATGAACTTGGGAGCAAGCTTTTTAGAGGGTTGTGGTGACTTGATAAATTTGGTAGATAGTTACACCTGATCCCCAATCTTGAAGTCGTGTTGCAAGGAACGATGCTTATCAGCTTGAAACTTGTAAACAGCCTGGGCATCAGCCAAAGCCTGTTGAATCACTGGCCAGGAATCAGCCAGCTTGACAGCCCAGTCAGAGGAAGAACATGTTTGGGAATGGGGTTGTGGCAGTTCAGGGATGGGAAGAAAGTCGTGACCAGAAACCACACGAAAAGGGGTTTGCCCGGTACTCTGATGGACAGCATTGTTGTAAGCCTCTTCAGCAAAAGGCAGTAACTCCACCCAATCGTTCTGATGGTAGTTAATGTATGC
Organism: Candoia aspera; assembly: GCF_035149785.1. NCBI lineage: Eukaryota > Metazoa > Chordata > Lepidosauria > Squamata > Candoiidae > Candoia > Candoia aspera. The sequence continues at coordinate 44,734,917 of NC_086158.1, read as the reverse complement.
TCTAAGAAATTGTTCAAGGGTGGAGTTTAAAATCTCAGTAGATCCGTCAGTCTCAGGATGGGACGAGGTGGACAGCGCCTGTTTGGTGCCAATCAATTTTAAAAATGATTTCCAAAACTGGGAAGTAAACTGTGTCCTGTGGTCGCTGACCAAACGGGAGGAGCTACAGTGGAGACGGTAGATGTGGATGAGAAATAGGCGTGCCAATTGCGGGCCGACGGGATGGATGCACATGGAATGAAATGGGCCTGTTTGGAAAAAAAATCTTTTACAACCCAAATGACAGTTTTCTTCTGACTGGGAGGAAGATCCACAAAACAATCCATAGAAAATCTCATCCCAGGGATGGGACGGGCTGGCCACTGGCTGCAGAAGCCCCTCTGGTTCCCCCCCCTTTCATTTTATCATTGCACAAACAGGACAGGAAGCCACATAGTCTTTTACATCGTGTCTCAAGGTAGGCCACCAGAATTGACGACGAACCAAATGCAATGTTTTAACAAAACCAAAATGCCCAGCAAGTTTATCATCATGGGAACGCTGTAAAATGTCAGGTCTTAACGTTTCGGGTTCATAAAGGTGGTGTTGCACCCATGCCAGACTGTTTTCAAAAGAAACAGTGTCTTTATTAGCTAGCAACCAAGTGTCAGATTTCAGTGCCTGGAGAAAGTCTTTCTGTAACTGGCAAGGAACTTGCACTTTCCGTTTCCCAGACTGGGCTGGGGGCAGGGTTGCCTGTGCACGGGCCTGGCTCTGAGTGACAGCAACTAAGCCCAGTTGTGGTTCAGTGAGAACAGTCCCAACCACATGGGATCATGGTCCTGAGGTAAACGTGACAAAGCATCAGCCAGAAAGTTTTTCTTTCCTGGAATAAATTTTAAGTGGGAGTTAAAGTGACTGAAAAATTGAGCCCAGTAAATTTGTTTAGGACTAAGACGCCGGGGGTTGCGGAGGGCTTCCAAATTCCTGTGATTGGTCCAAACCTCGAAAGGGCATTTAGCGCCTTCCAGGAGGTGACGCCAGGCCTCCAAAGTGGCTTTTGCAGCAAAAGCCTCCTTTTCCCAAACATGCCACCGGCGTTCAGTTTCAGAAAAATTTCTGGACAGATAAGCACAGGGTTTTAAGTGATTTTCAGAATCTCTCTGTAACAATATAGCCCCAACTGAGGAGTCAGAAGCATCAACTTGGACCACAAAGGGGCGTTCAGGATCGGGGTGCTGTAGAATAGGCTCAGCAGTGAAAAGGGTTTTCAACTTCTCAAATGCTGCCTGGCATTCAGGCATCCAATTCAGCACTGCCCCAGGGTTTTTTTACTTTGCATGTCTCCCCCAAGCCCTTGGTACGGAGTAAATCAGTGAGGGGTAAAGCAATCTCAGCGAACCCCTGGATAAATTGGCGATAGTAATTACTGAACCCAAGGAAACTTTGCAATTGCCTCCGGGTGCGGGGACATTCCCAACTTAAAATTGCCTGAATTTTTGCAGGGTCCATTTCAATGCCCTTGTCAGACACCCTATAGCTCAGATAGTCAAGTTGGGTTTTGTGAAACTCACGTTTGGAAAGTTTGGCATAGAGTTTGGCATCTCTAAGCTTGCTTAACACCTGTTTGAGGAGGCGTTCGTGTTCCTCCTTGGTTTCAGTGTAAATGAGAACATCATCTAAATAAACCAGGACCCCTTTAAACAAATGATCATGTAATACTTCATTAATCGATTGCATGAAGACTCCGGGCACCCCTGCCAACCCAAAAGGGAGGACTTTGTACTGAAATGAACCCAGTGGACAATTAAAAGCGGTTTTCCACTCATCTCCAGCTCATATGCAGATGCAGAAATAGGCTTCACGAAGATCGAGCTTGGAGAAAATCTTGCCCTTAGACAAGTGAGCTCAATTTACTTGTTGCAAATTGAGATGGAATTTAACCCCCGATAGTCCATACAGAGTTGAAGCGTGCCATCTTTCTTTTCCCGGAATAGCACAGGGGCCCCAACTGGGGAATTTGCAGGTTCAATAAACCCCCTTGACAGATTTTTGTCAATAAAGTCCCGTAATGCCTCAAGCTCCTTCTGAGTCATTGGATAAATTTTTGGCTTGGGCAATTGAGCGTTGGGAACCAACTCTATTGCACAGTCAGTTTTCCGATGGGGTGGTAGCTGATCTGCTTCCATTTCCCCAAAAACGTCTGCAAAGTCTTGGTATCAATCAGGCAAGCCTTCTAAATGTGCCAAGCTAGGGCGCAGCATGGTGATTGCAGCCCTTCCAACCCCCACACGCCAACTTTCTCCACTGTAGGAGCTTGGTAAAGCCCATCTTTAAAAGTCACAGTTCTGTGTTCCCAGTTTATATATGGGCTTCAATAGGTCAACCAGGGGATCCCCAGAATTACCAAGGGATTGCCAACAGGTGCTACTACAAATTTTAAAGTCTCACGGTGGCTGCCCATTTGCATTGCCACAGTTCCAGTGAAATGGGTTGCCGCCCCCCCCCCCCCACCATTGAACCATCCAACTGTGTGAAGATCAAAGGCTGCTGGAGGGGGAAGCTAGGCAGGTCCAAAGCAGCAACCGGTTCCGGGTGAATCAGACACCTGGAACACCCTGAGTCAACTAAAGCCCAGACCTCCGTAGTCTTTGTGCAGGAGCCCAATTTCACTTTTACTGCTAAAGTGGGACAGTCAGCACTCACCATAGCATCCTCGTGCCCATCCTCCTCCACCTGCCCGCAGGCGGTCTTCATGGCAGGTGGCTGGCATTTCCCACCGGCTCCTTAGAGTCATCTTCAGCCTCTTCCGAGAAGTAGAATACTTCCTCAGCATCAGCTGTGCCCTTGGCTGCTATCATCTGCCGTGAGGGGGGGGGGCGATTTGGCCGGCAGCTTGCCCGCTTGATCTCCAGCCTTGGCTTTTGGGCAATCAGCTGCTCGATGGCCCTCCTTTCCGCATTGGAGACACTGACCCCTTGCATAGCGCCGATCTCTCTCCTCTTCCCAGGCTCTATAGCCTGGCCGGGCAGCAGTTGCAGCACTTCGGGGTCCCTTCATGGTGGCTGGTGGTTTTTCAGGTCGACTGGTTTGCATGAAGGTATGCTGGGCATGCTCAGCCTTGCTGGCCAGACAGATCCATTCATACAATGACTCTGGGTCGTCTCTACACAACGCCCACCGTAGGACATCCCAGTTGAGTCCCTCTTTAAACTGTTTTATTAAGGTTGACTGAGACCAGTTGGGGATTTTCCCAGCTAAAGCCTTAAACTCCAGGGCATAATCAGCTACAGACAGCTGTCCCTGGGTAAGATCCTTCAGCGCCTTCTTAGCTCTTGCCTTGGCCAGAGGATCCTCAAAATGCAGCTTTAATGCCCCCATGAAGTCCTCAAAATACTCAAGTTCAGGGGAGTCAGCCTCACTTAACTGAACATACCAGTCAGCCACTCAATCCTTCAACTTGGTGGCAATGGCAGTTATCTTAGCCTCTTCAGAAGGGAAGTATGCTCCAAACTGCCTCATGTAACTTTTAGCATTGGTTAGAAAGAAAGATAACTTGGTTGGATCCCCATCAAACTTGACAGAAAAGTCTCTCACCCCCACTCCTGTTGGAGCAGAATCGGTGGCTGCTTGAGTGGTTGGGCCCGAGGTTACAGTAGTTCTCCCTCTTCGGGGTGGGGACACTGGTGGTCAAGCTCTGCGGGGTGGAGATCCATCCCAGAGTCATCTCCGGCCCCGCTCCGCTGACGGTCCAGGTGGGAGGATGGGGGATGGTTGCGTGGAGCTGGGACCTCCGCCGTGCCTCCCCTACCCCCCCAGTGATAGTGACAGGTTTCTTAACATGTACTCCATCGATTCTATTTTGGCCTCCACCACTCTTAGCCTTTCAGGGGTTTGAGATTCCTCCCTCCCTCACATGTTAGGCTGTCTCTCCGTTGATACCATGGTAGATTCTATATCTGGGGTCAGCGGGAACCGATACTTCCAGGACGCCTGGGACATCCCTGGCTGGGGTTCCATTTCATCCCAGGTGATCAACTCTGCGGGCGATTCGCTGGGTGCCGGTTGCTCTGGTTCTCCCTCATCATCAGATTCCTCCACCTCAGGGCTGGAACTCGAATCCTGACAGAAATCTGAAGGTTCTGGGGTGAGGCTCAGTTCTCCGCTCTTGACTGTTGACTCAGGCATCAAGCTAGCCGGCTCCTCAAGTCCCCCAGTCGTGAGCTTGGACTCGGCCATCGTTAACTATTTTCCCTCACAAGAAACTGATCTTGGTAGGAGCTAACAGTACAACTTTGGTGATTCTCAGCTTTATGTAAAGATTGCCTATTCTAAAACACTCTCAGACTCATGAGCAGGAATTCAAAGATATCTGATTTATTAAAAAATAGTATGCAGGATCACAAAGAAAGCTGAGAATGATAAAAGCGCGCCAAATGCAAACTAAAAACCCTCGGTGCAAATGAGATCCCTCCCCCCGTAGAATCTTCCCAAGTTCACAATCCCAGGTGCTCCTAACGGCTTCTGACGGTCTGCGGGAAAAGTCCTTGAACAGAGCACATAACCCAAACACATTCCATTGTAATGAACATAGATACAAGGTTTCACAGCAGCTCCCTCCCAAACAGAAACGCGCGTCAGCGCCATGGCATGTGAAACGTTACGATGTACAGTGCACATTGAAACAGTGAACATGACACAAGATCAGAAATAGAAGAATTGGCATTTTTCCAAGAAACTATATTCCATGGCTAATGTCAATGAAGCAACCATGAATAAATTACATTGAAAATTCTGTCCTTAAAGAATGTAATGACCAACATAGAAAAATATTAGGTAAATCTATAACTATCCAAGAAACAAAAGAGGTAATAAATCAAATCAAACTTGGGAAGGGACCAGATTCAAGATAGGTTGATCAATATTATAAAGAACTCAAGAAGAAATTGTTGGAACCACTAACAAACATAATGAATGAAATCAAAGACAAAGGTGATACTATAAACATGGGAAGAAGCACACATAACTAATTGTTTTGTTGTAAACCACCCAGAGTCCCTCCTGGTAAAGGGAGATGGGCGGTGATAAAAATTTGATGGATGGATGGATGGATGGATGGATGGATGGATGGATGGATGGATGGATGGATGGATGGATAAATAAATAAATAAATAAATAAATAAATAAATAAATAAAATAATTTACAAAGAAGGGAATGATCTGGATTGTTCAGATATTTCCACTGGTGTGCAGTGATCGACTGTTGCTAAAAGCTGGTAAACAAGAAGTTTCTTCTTAAGTTCCATCAATTATATGTAAGAAGCCCAATTTGGTGAGAATTCAGTCCTTCATTTTATTATTGATCTTATTTCATTAAAGACCTCCCTCTAAACTCTTTGGACTTTATTGCATTCTCACCAAAGGTGGAAGACAGTCCCTTTTTAATGATAATTCCTCCAGCACCTGAAGGAATAATTATGTATTACGAGTCAGATACTTATAGGTGTAAATAGCAGCAGTGTAAGATCTTAAGATATAATTCCTGCACTGAAATACATAAGAAGTCCCAAATTTCCACAGGGGTTTGCAAGATTATGTCATCCAATTGTTTGCCTAAATCTCACTCCTGATGTCATGAGTGAGGACGGTGAGCAGGGGGCTCCCATCCAGGCTGTAAAGCGCATGCGTAGTACTGAGGAATTAGGTGGCCATTCAAAGAGACACAGATCAGGCCCGCCTTAGTCTTTGGGGTTTATATGTCTGGGTTTTTCCCACGCTTCTTCAGTTTGTTAGGATTTTCTGTTATGTAGCAGTAATAAAACACTAGAGACCTATTCCTTGTCTCAGCGTGGTTCCTGGCTGTTAGGACACCTGAACTTGTTTCAAACATACTGTAGGATTACCTATATCTATTTCTAACAAACATGAGTACATGTTTTGCATTAAACCTTTAGCTCGCCCAACACAATTAACCATTAATTATTCATTAATGGTCAATTAACAATTAACGGGTAATGATTAACAATGCTAATCATTATATACCAACGTTAGTGCTGTGTTGGCAATTATTAATCCACATAGTCCACTCTCCAGATGTCATTTCCAGTCTTCATCACACCTCTCTGAAAGATATGCACTTTGCTTTCAGGAAATATCATCCACATATCAAGCATAAGCTGTCCAAGAAATTCTTGATGTCTTGAAGATAGCTTTCTATTTTGAAGAGGTAGGCAGAAAGGGATTTGTTATCCTTGAGTTAATCCTAACCTATAGGGAAGGTTTCATACATAAGTAAAATTACTGGGAACTTTGGGGGGAAATAGGCATTTCATGTTGACATTCTTGATTTTAAGCAAACTAAATATACTCATATGTATACTTTGGAACTTAAGCAAGGAGATTTTAGGTAAATTCAGAGTGTTATTGGGTAGGATTAGTGAGCAGAAGTTAATGTGAAAATTTGCTCAGGACAGGTAATGGTTCTTTAAAAAGGAAATAGTAAAAAGCCCCAATCAAAGCGAATATTTGTAGCTCAGGGTTGAACTGGGGAGTCCTTGGTGCTCTCTGAGCCTTGTTGTTTTCTTGCAGACATTTCATTGCCAGACTAGGCAACATCTTCAGGGCAAAGAGGGAGTGGGCCTTGCTCTCAGTTTATATACCGTGGTTTGCCCTGCTTGTGTTGGTAGGGGGGGTGTTCTCTCCTTGGGAGTTCTTTGATTGGGCTGTTGTTTGCTGCTTGGTTGATAGACTGAATTAATAGTTCCTTGATTAGGGTGTATTGTGCTGTTTTATGGTTCGTCTGGTGTTAATCCTAGTGTTGATTTTTGCATATCTGGGTGTTGATTGATGGCGGGGAGGTGTTCTGGTCTAGTTGCCTAGTCTGGCAATGAAACGTCTGCAAGAAAACAACAAGGCTCAGAGAGCACCAAGGACTCCACAGTAAAAAGCCCACTTGAGAATACCTGTATATCAACAAGGGATGTGGGGAAGAAGTCAGAGGATCAGTGAAAAAGACTGCATGAAAAGGTTAGCGAAGAAATGATATGGTCATATTCTATAGGAAGCAAAAGGGTTAGATCACCATAAAAGAGTACCTAGAGGAGGCAGTCCAGAATTATAGAGATGGTGCCAGGCAAGATAAAATTTAGAATGACCTGAGTTTAGTGAAGGACGCTAAGAGCAATGAGAAGCACTTCTTCAAATACGTTAGGCCAAAGAAACTTGGATAACATAGCAAAAGGCTGGGGAGGGGGGAGGCAAAACTACTCAAATCCAATTTTAGTTTGGTTGCCAAAGAATATATGATCTACTAGGCAACTGTGAACAGCAGGTTGAAGAAGAACGTTTGCAGTTTAAGCTTAATAAAGACATAGCCAAGGAATATCTATTGACCTTGAATGAATCTCCAGGACCAGGATGACTTACATGCAAGAATACAGAAGGAACTTGCTAATCGTCTTCCTTCAGATAGATTATTTAAAATGATCTTGCATTACATGGATTATCTGAAATAATCCATTACTTTAGACTAGTTTTCAGTTGGGTTTGTTTTGAAATGGCATAAAAGGTTTTGTAAATAATTTAAGTAAAACTTTCCTAGTAATAGGAAATGGGTAAAGGATGAAAAACAAAATCCAGTGGACTGCAGATCAGTCTATCTTACCTGAGAACCAGGATATTTCTATTACTTCAAAGCAGAAAACATAAGAATTGTCTTATTAATTATGTTAATGAATGTTCATTGTCTTATGAAATATTAGATAAAACATTCTAAGCCTAAGAGTAGTTTGACAGTGGAATCTATTATTTAGGGAGGTGATGTGTTGCCCTTTGCTGCCTGCACTCAATTTAGAAGCGAAATATTCGGGGGGGGGGGATGCTTTTGATTGGATTCCTGCAGAGCATAGAGTTGGATTTAAGTTCGTTTTGTGGCTTCAGATGTGTAGTGATATATGCTTCTTAAGTCTGGTCCCAGTTACTAGCCGTACTACCATATTTTACAGAAACTATAGCAGTCTTCTGGAGAGCCTTCAAAAGCAATAAGAAATGTACAGTATGTTTTGAAATCTAATCTTTCTATTGGTCAGAATGGATGATTGCTTCTCTTTTCAGCTGTAACCTCTGACTGTTCACAATTCTATATGGAAATATAATGGGTACATGTGGTGCCTACTGCAGCCTTCTCTAAGCTGATGCCACTCAGATGGATCTTCAACAGCATGGCAAGGTATAAAAAAATCATAGTGTTGTCTACTTTAAACATGCTTAGCTAACTAAGGAAACATTTCTTTTTATCAGGAATTAATCTTTCTTCTCTTGGGAATTAGATAACACGTCATTTTAAAGTTAACATAAAAGTTGAACAAGGAAAAATAAAAGGCAAGCAAAGAGCTCTGATCTAAGCGTGTGGGTTTTTTTTATACTAATGTATTTTATCCATTTTGTCCATGCTTTGATAAAGACGGTTTATTTGTAACACTGATTCTAAATGACCTGTTCCATCTGCTTTCTACAGCCAGGTCATAAAGACCTGCTTATTCCAAGAATATAAACATTAACATGTAGTTAATGCTGTTCTAACAGAAGAGGTTGTTATCTTTTCAAATGCAGAAAGCTCATAAGTACACAAATAAAAAGCTTTCAAGCTTCATTATTCCAACAATTGATGTTTCATTATGGTAAATATTCTTAATGCTTTAAGCCTTTAAGAAATATACTTGTGGTGTGTGGGAGATCCCATTGCATATTGGTTGCATGACAGTTTTTCGTAAGTCACTTATATTGTACACAATTATATTTACAAAATCTTGCTTTTTCACCACTTCTGACTTTTGAGAGTTATGCCTACTTTTCTTCAAGTAAAAAGATTTTAAACATCTGTACTGAATTCCCTTTGTATAACAACAGAGTGTATGTAGTTGATGCTGTTCAACAGAAGGGGTTGTTATCTTTTCAAGTGCAGAGAGCTCATAAGTACCCAAATAATCTGGGTGCATTACCTGATGGAATAAGTACCTTTGCTCAAACAGGATTGGCATGACTAGACTTCTAAAATCACTAGGAAAAATTGCTTTTCCCCATTAGTTTACCCAAATAGCAATTTTAGTTAACATAGCATTTTTCATCAGCTGGGTAGGATGTAGATCCAGATTGCAAATGCCATTTTGTGCAAATACACACAGAGTCTTGTGGTATATGAAATACTTTGCCATAGATTTTGAGGACATGCATGCCAGCTTCATCAAATAGATGAAGGGTTATCCTCAGTTGTTGATACATAAATATGCAGGCATATAGGGGATGAGAATCAGAAACAGTGATGTGAAAAAGACATGAAGGAAGCAAGTTCTGTGAGATTTAAATGCACAGTTCTATAATGATTACCATCACTATTATACATTTTTAATAATGGTATGCCTGTTTTAAATAAAAGTATGCAAAAGTGATTAAAGATCTCTTCAATGAAAATGTAACCAAAAATAAAGCTAAAAAGAATTCTGCAGCAGGTTAAATGAGCAACTGAAGACAGCTGCAGAAAGAAATTATCTGCAAAGGTAACTAACAACTATGAACAAAAGAAGCTTAGTGGCCATTCACAATAACAGTTATTGGTGATGGTCTTCCTAGCTCTGCTGTGCTAGTGTTGCTAGGCTAATTTCCCATCTGTAGTGGAAAAAAGTTGGCTTACTTTTGATTATCTAAACAAATGGAATCAAACTTGCCAATAAATTCCACTTAGCAGTTTTACAATGGTGTCTCTCTTTGAAGCCCTTTTGTTGAAAAATGACTACTTTCAGGTCAAAAGTCAAATATCCTGGAAAAATATATCTTGATGGATTCTGAGTGTTGTATTTTTAATGCGGGATGTCTCTCCGTATATTTATCTATGTGCAAACTAACCTATTTTTTGGATATAGAAAGCAGAAAAGCTCAGTTGGCAAGTGATACCATACATCTTTCTAGGGCATCCCGTAAAACACTTTTAACATTAATGAGCAGTGTAAATTGAAACAGAGCCCAGAAACTCTGAATAGGGTTGCTCACTGTATATCACTTTGAAGACAGTGGAAAACTCAACTTCTCTTTCTCTTCTGTGAATCCATTGCCCAGTCCTTCAATGCTGATGTCACTTGTACGTTTCAGTGGGTTTCAAGAAATACCACCTATTCAAGATAGTGAATAAGGCAGAACAGCATTTTAAAATATGGCATATTCCTGACTTAGAGCCAAACCCCCAGCAGTGTAAAGTTTAGCCAGCACAAAACTGTCCTATGTTCCAATAGAAGAGAATATTTGTAGCTCAGGGTTGAACTGTGGAGTCCCTGGTGCCCTCTGAGTTTGGTGTGGGGTTTGCTTCCTGTTTATATACAGTAGCTTGCTGTATTGCTGGTTGTTGGTTGGGGTGTGGTTTTATCCTTGGTAGTTCCTGACTAGGGTATTGGGAAACTGGGAAACTGTGCTAGAACAAGCTAAATTGGAAAATGCTAGGGAATTCCTGGAAGCTTGGCACTCACACAACTCAGCCATCAATAGGCACATAGAGATAAACCACATTTACACACCACTCAAAAAACTATGAAAGAAACAGAAAGATCAGAACCCATCCTCTCCAGCAATCTTCACCCAGATTAGCAGTGATTAACACCAGTCAAATAATCAAGCAGAAAACAATACCCGAATCAGGAACCATCAAGAAGAAAACCACACCCTCACCAACACTGGCAGTACAGGGAGCAAACCCCACACTCACTAGCACTGATGTTACCTTGTCAGGTGTGAAACGTCTGCAAGCAAAGAACCAAGCTCAGAGAGCACCAAGGACTCTACTGTCCTGTTTTTAAAACATACTTCAAAATATGGTAATGAGTTTGGAATGCCATCCTTTAACTTACTCATAATTCCTAACAGCTTTTGTTTAATTATGTGTAAGTGCTTTTATATATTCTTCATGAAATACTGGAGCAGAAATCAATTATGCTTTACAAATTCAGGAACCATCTTCAAGTGGTTTACTCTTTTGACAAATATTTATACCAAAGGAAAGAACTCAGGGCTGTTTAGAGACATAGAACACATTTTAAAGGTTATGTTACCCATCTCCCTGCCACTGGGAGGGAGAATGTCAGAGAATAGGTCTATTTTAATCCAATGGGTACTGTGTTTAAGGTTGCACTATTAATCACATAGTCTACCAAGAAACAATATTAAACACACTGATCAAATCAAATCAATATGTACATACAGCAATTTTTTTTAAAAAAATCTTCACTCTAGTCTTTCTGGCAATAATAACAAGTCAAGGCATTTGAATAGTTACATAAGAATTTTAATCTGTAACTAAACTTCTTAAAGACCTAAGAAACATTTTCATTTCCAGGGAGTGGCACCTCATGCACAAAAACTTAATATCTGATTTAAACCTTTGATTTACTAATTTAATAAAACCAAGTGAAGAAAACTGGGCCATTCTTTCAGAAAAGTTGATGAATTTTGTGTGAGTTAAAGTCATACATATCAGTCTATCTTTTCAAATAAAATAAAATTGCTTCATTCACTTCAGTTGAAATTAATGGTGACCCTACTTAAACAAGAAAGAAGCAAAATTAAAAGAAGAAATAAAAATATAAATCGTAAATTTAAAAAAAGAAAAGAGAAATTTTACATAAAAGTGAAACACTAAAATATATCTTAATTTTCCCCCCTTTTGGCAAACTCCCACTTTCCAGTTTTAACCAGCACCATCTTTATGTAAAAATAATTTGTGATACAATCCTCCTAATTAAAATTTTCTGTGATAGGCTTACAAACTGACCTCTTGTAGCTTTGAGAAAATACATAATAGTTTACAAGATTATCATAACAGAATGGTTCTCTATGCTCCATTGTCTTTTCAGCTATTCAGCAAACTTTTTTTTAAAAAGGTTATAATTAATTTAAAACATTCAACAATAATCTGTCAATTTTTATGAATTAAGCATATCATATTTACGGCATATAAAATAATGGGAACCTTGCATTGGGCAATAGAGAGTATGAGGCTAGAAAAAGGGGAAAGCAACTCGAGCACAGCAAGTTACTTCATTGCCTAGGTTCATAATGCCAGACAAGGGCTTCCCTATTCTTGATTTTAAAAGATGAAAAGAATGGAATGGTTCTGAGCTCAAAGTTTGCTATGAATATTTAGCTCATTTATGAAAGTTTGCTGTGAAAGTTTAACTCATTTACAAAAGCCGTCCACTTTGTGCTTAAAGTGATAATTAAAAAGTTGTGAAATGACAGACCACACTCAATTATGTGTACCTGAGAAGAATTAGGATGGTGTCCCACCCTATTTGGAATATTTGGCACATGGTTAAAAGGAACAATATATTGTTCTTTTGTTTTAAAAAGGTAGCTATGAAAGAATTGGAGTGTGCAAGAACAATAAATACAAGTAAATAGCCAACTCCAGTCTTCCAAGCTAGTTGTGACTAAGTCACCAAGAATAGTCCACATTTTATGAGACTCTGTACACCTCCAGGAGAGGTGGCAGCAATATAAATAGCAGCCCTTTATCTCTATTTCTACTCAAATTGAGCACCATCTGGAAAGAGCTTACATTCTGCCTTTTCCTTTGCTCTATAAGCAGCCGAATGCTCCAGTGATTAAAGAAATCTCGTGGGTAAATTGAGAAGAGAAGGGCTTGATTTAATCTGAAATATCTTGATGAAGTCATTTCCATTCAAAGGAAATTAGAAGAAAAGTACTGTGTCTGCTTTATTATCAGAGGAAAAATTAAGCACAGGAGGGAATTCAGTCATACCCATGAAAATCAATGGTAACTTCCTTTCCTACCAGTTGCTTTCTTTCATTTAATTATTTATTGTCTGAGTGCTGCTGGTTCTGACACGACCAAAGCAGAGAAGTATTAAAAATAAATAATCAGCATTATGATTAACACCAGGGGCTTGGCTTCAACTACCAAACTGAAGAAGAGTCAGAGATGAAGCTGGTGACGCCATTTTTCTTCATGCGATCCTAGTAGGGTCTCTGAATCCTGAAACAGTCAATAATAATCTGGAAGCTGTCCTTTAACATGAGGATGATGAATAGTATACACTAAATAAATCACATCACTGAAGATGGTTTCCCTCAGCGCTTCCCTGGGGTCTTGGAGTCTGATCCAACAGAACTGCTTGTCTGCTGGCAAAGGTCCTGTGACATGCTGAGCCATCCATCTCTTCCTGAAATTAGAATGGAAAACTTGAAGGCACATCAAAAGCCTATCTATCTATTGTTTACAAGTTTTCTGTATTGGCCTGTTTTGCAAATCATTCACAAGAAATTAAGGTGTAGTCTATTTCTGGTGCTCTTTCTCTCTCCTTTGGATGACCAGGGTTAGGAACTTCTTGAACATCTAAAACTGTTTTCTATCAAGTTAGTATTTTCTCCTCCAACTTGCTTGATTACCTCCAGAGTATTACAAGAGCATATCCAGTCCAGAGATTGTTTTCAAATGGAGATCCTGGGAGCCTAACAGCTAAAGCAAAAACATTACTTGTTGTCCCAATCACATTCATAGTCTTGCAAAAGGGAGAGGTTCCAGAGGAAACATCTGTTCAGCATCCAAACTGAAATGTAATAATTCTTCGAAAAGTATGTTTTTCCAAATTTCACAATACTGTACCATTAATCAATTTTTTAAAAATGCAGTACAAAACATACATATTGAGAGCAAATAATAAGGCACATATTTTGTGAAAATAGCGTACCAAAATGCATTATGTTAGGGAGGATTGTTTGCAAATGTATATATTAAGAAAAATTGTATACAGATGCATTCGTTACTCACAAAAAACCTTTATTTGGATGAAAGTAACTTTCAACTGCTGGCCACTTCATGGAAATGCCCATATAATTATCTTGGCAATAATAAATAATCAAGTCTACAGCTCTAGTATTCCCTGGTAGTCTCCCATCCAAGTACTACCTAGTTCTTATCCTGTTAACCTTTCCATGATTAACTAATTTCGGTTAGATGTTGCCATCTGGCTGACCTGTTGATATGCATAAATTCCAATTTCTTGTAGAAATCCAGCAATGGATTTCTACAACAAATAAAGCAAACAAGTGGGTCCAAGTGTGCTCCATCTTTTGTTGCCCAGACTGTTCATTCAAAATTCCAGATTTCAAACATTATCATGCATCAACTGTTGAATATCACCTTTCTTTGTGGATTGAGTAATGTTGAAGCTACATAGATAGATAACTATCTTTCTCACAGATGACATTTTGTTTTGCATCCAATTATTCTCATGGGTACAATTTCAGTTGACGTTTCACTGTATGAGACTGCTTCATAGTCTTAAACGTCACTGAATCCCCAGATGTTTCACACATATACATTTTACTCATCACCTATCTGAGTCAATGTTCCCATATTAAGCAGCATATCTTCTTGCAGATGTATATTATTTAAAACACTCTGAATATTTTGCATTTTCTTATGCTGTCAAGAAGTTAGGTGAAAAGACAAGCTTAAAGTTCTAATAATAATAAAGTTCCCTTATTATTTCTGTTCTGGAACCATACCGTGTTAAGAAAGCATAAACAAAAAAAATGATATAATAGTTTTTCTGGGGCTATTTTTGCTCTAGGATTTCTTTACAAAATTAGGGCTGGGTTTATTTTATGCTTGAATAGTTGTATTGACAGAAGTATCCCATACTATCAAATTAGATTTTCCAAATTGTGAGCATCAGTGGCTGAAGCAGTTGAGTTTCTATGAATTAACCTGTACCATGTACTTTGAACGTATTTAGCCTATGAATATAAGATGACATTCATCATTTCTACAGAGCTAGAATTAACTTTCTACTGTGTTGGAAGCAAGAAGACCAGAGGGACTGAGAAGAATTTTAAAAAATAATAATAATCTCCTTAAAGTTGAGAAAAAGGAAGGAGAATTCTGCATGATTTGTATTTCTTGGCATTATCCTGTCATGTTCTCAGGTAACATAACCAGCTCTTTGCTGTCCTTGTGCAATAAATATTTATTACTTACAATTCTTACAGACAGATCTCCCATCCCATTCTGTTCTTCTCTGTTTATGCTTTATCAACTAGTCCCAGAAGCCTCTAATGGTTCCTCAGTCCCACTAAGTTATCTAGGAGTTTCTTGCAGCTATTATATAGCCAGGACTGTCTCTAAAGCAACCCCCAATTTGTATCTTTCTCCCTAGAAAAAAGCCAACAGCCACAAAAAAAAAAATCTAGATTAATGTCACTGTTAATTTTACTCTATGCCAAATATGATGATCCAGGCAAATTACATCAACAACCCTGAAATAAAACAGAAATTCAACAGCAAAAAAAATTAATCTACAATGTACAAAACAATGCAATAATTAAATTATATTAAGGCAATAATACAGAAAGTCCAAGGGAGGAAATAATAAATCACCAAACTATAATTAGGTTCAGTAGTCAGCCACATCATATATCAACGCATAACAACTTTGTCCTAATCTTATTTGTCAAAATCAACTATTGTAGCCAGAGTTAGTCAATTATAGCCTGTTCTCCTGGGCAAGGTAAAGGAGACAGCAATAAACCAGAATACCAAGGAATTCTATTATTTAGCTATCTAGCATGTTCATTTGTACATCTTCCAAAGTTACACATGCCATCAATCTGACAAAAATAGTCTTTATCAAAAAAGAAAGGCACACCAGCAGTTGCATGTTTCTGCACAAGGGAGGCTTCACTAAAGATATTTATGCCCATAGAGATGGGGGTGCTTTCTGCTAACAACAAAGTAACTCTGTGAAATAGATTGGCTTTTTCTTAATGTGGCTTAGCTTATCTGAGAAAGGTCTATTGCAAACAGAGTTTAGATGAGTCAGAAGTGAAACCTATCAACATGACAATGCAGTGAGCACTGGGTGTGAAGATATCCCCAGAGGGCACAAAGGGTTCAGTGGAGCAATTAAAAAGAGATGTACTCTCACTAATGAGATTTTTCCAAAAAGAGGAGCTTGATCACGTTTCTAGTACAAAGTGGAGAAGTTATTATGACTTGACATTTACTTGGAGAATGTGAGGTCACTACTGAGATTAACAGACAATGAAAGGAGTATAAAGATGAAAAATCAAACTAAAGTTTTTGGAAAAAGGAAGTAAGTTGTAGTTAAGAGATTGCCTGAAAACTTCTGTGAACTAAGTTAGTAAGTTAGTAAGTAAGTTAGCCCTACTCTTACTGACCAATGGACAACCAGTTCATAAAAGCATAAACCACAAGCATATCAAAATTCAGAACATAACAGCTATCTCATGATCAGCTTATTTTATTCAGAATCCTCTATCCCATACAAGAGAACTGGTTGCCTATCAGAAGCCATTAAACAGAAGTTAAGGGCAGTAACTGTCATGAGCACTGATGGTGAGCAGGAGGGGGCCCCTATCCAGGGGGGAAAATGCATGCGTAGTAGCGAGGAATTGAGCAGTCATTCAAAGAGACACAGAACAGACCCACCTTGACTTTTGGGGTTTATCTGTATGGGTTTTCTCACGCTTCTTCAGTTTGTTAGGATTTTCTGTCTAACGTAGCAGTAATAAAACACTAGAGACTTATTCCTCATCTCAGCGTGGTTCCTGCCTGTTAGGACAGTAACTATCTTCTACTCTTTGGCAATAACTGGAATTCAAGAGTAATTATACTTATAAACATGGAGGCAGTATGGAATTGTGTGATGACAGCAAGACTGAGGAAGGTCATAGAAGCAATTATTATGTATAGGTTTCATTTTCTGCAACTGGCCAGAACTTCTATTGGTTATAACTTATATACTTCATACGAGGATTCATTCATCAAATGATTTAACTACTGGCTAGTTAGTTATATGCTGGGAAAAGTTTGCTTGATTTAACAGTTTATGGCATAAACTAAAAACATGAATTCATCCTATGAGCTAGGTGTATGCTACCCTTCAAGCTCTACTGTAGTCTGCTAGCCACACTACAAAATCACTTAATGCAGCCTTTCCCAAACAGTGTGTTTTCCAGATACAAATTTCACTTCCCAGAGGTCTCTAGCAACCGTAGCCTTTCCTAAGAATTCTGGGAATTGAAGTCAGAGGATTTTAAAGATTAATATACAATTGAGACCAGAGGTCTTTCTTTTGGGACTGATGGACAAACAGTTGGAAACACGTCATGGAACTTTGTTTTTGTATATGATAACTGCAGCAAGATTATTGTATGCACAAAGATGGAAAGATTTGGCATTACCCACAATGGAGGAATAGTTACTGAAGATGACAGAACTTGCAGAGATGGCCAAATCGACTTCTTTGATCAGAGAAAATACAATATCTATGTTTATTGTTGACTGAAAATCCCTTATGGACTTTTTGCATAAAACAGAAAAAAATAACTTATGATTTATGGTTTTGATGATTAGACAGGATAGATTATTTATAGAAAGAAGACAGTCTTATTGTAACCTTAGAGCAAGAGGTAAATTTATAATTTACTTATAATTGCTGTAAGGAAGATCAGAAGCCACTTCTTTGTATATTTTCTTTCTTTTCTTTTTTCTTTTTTCTCTTTTCTCTTTCTTTTCCTTTTTTTCTTTTCTTGAAGTTTTAGCTTTCTTTCTGATTTTTTTTTATTTTCTTCTTCTTACTTTATACTACTTTATATTAATTTTATATTCCTTTTTAAAACTTACACACACACACACACACACACACAGAGTATATATGCAACCAGCTCCTAATGGAGGTTGCCAAATTCCGAATATATAAACTGTTGATCACATAAGAAAGCTGGATCATGTTATTCCCTTCCTGTCCCATGTGACAAACTCAAAAGGCATAGTGGACTAGATGGCCCACAGAACTTATGTCCAGAACAATCACAAGCAGAACTTAATGCAATAGATTTTATCTACTGTATATCCGTATTAAAAGATATTCTATTGTGCAGTATGAAAGTTGCATACAGTTATCACGACTTACACCTTTTAATAGACATATCCCCCATCTCATTGCCAGACTCCTTGGTGAGGAAGGAAAGGCATTTTACACATGCAATTTACAATACCACAAAAAGCAACTTTAAAAAGGCTGAAATATACTATAAAATATAACATTATTTGTCTTCCAAAACTTGCGCTCTACATGGGGCTACCCTTGAAGAGTATCCAGAAGCTTCAGCTGGTCCAGAATGCGGCTGCGCAGGCTATTTTTGGCGCCCCTAGAAGGGCGCACATAACACCTTTGCTACATGAGCTGCATTGGATACCAGTTTGCTTCCGGGTCCAATTCAAGGTGTTGGTTATCACCTTTAAAGCCCTACATGGCATGGGACTGGGTTACCTGAGGGACTGCCTCTTCCCCGTATCATCAGCCGGTCCCACCCATTCATGCAGAGAGGGCATGCTGCGGACCCCGTCAATAAGAGAATTCCATCTGGTGGGGTCCAGGAGGCGGGCCTTCTCGGCAGTAGCGCTTGCCCTTTGGAACATCTTGCCCCCGGAGGTAAGATTAGCCCCATCGCTTTTAGCCTTCCGGAGGAAGTTGAAGACCTGGCTCTGCCACCAGGCTTGGGGCAGGGAGGAGAATCGACATGCTTGGGGTTGGCTGGTGCCTTGAAGTGCCCCTCCTACGTGATGGTTGAAGAGATCATAGCCATCTGGATTTTATGAGCTGGGGTAGTTAAGAAATTGTTTTGGATTTTAATGGGATTTTATTGGAATTTTACTGTGTTTTTATTTGAGTTTTTATTGTATATTTATTCTGTGCTGTAAACCGCCCAGAGTCCCTCCGGTCAGAGGAGATGGGCGGTGACAAATTTGATAAATAAAAATAAAATAAAATAAAAACTTGCAGGACAAAATTTACTTCCCAAGAGATGCTTTCTTCTTTTTCAGTGCCTCCCCAACTACTTTGAGGGATAGTGCCATTTTGGGGGGGGAGTGGGGGGTTTGGATGGTGTATTTGCATTTAAATTCCCTAGCTTCCCAAAGTAAAGTTCAAATGAACAAAGCTGAATTTCACATATGTTGCAAAGAAAGAGGAAATTAAGCACACATGTGATAAAAGCTAGATGCAGTACACTCCCATTTTGAATTTAAAAATCCATATTAAAATATAGAACAGCTCCCTGAGTCATTTTTATCAATATTCCTGAGTAATAAAAAAAGGTTTTTAGGAAAAAAAAGCCAAAGCAAACATGTGATTAAATATTAATAAGTAATGTCACCTTTGTAGATAGCAGGAACAAGAGCACCTTATTGTTAAATACATTTTTATTCTAAATATATTGCAATGTATTTTCTTTATTTCTTTCCATATTTCATACTACTTATTCAGACACCCAGGTAGGCATACTGTCACTTGATTTTTAGCAGGTTGGATTATATTTTCTCTATAAACAAGCAATAGTCACAACAATCACTTTCCCATAGGTATAATTTTTGCCAAACATATGCCAAAATAACTTCAGCAAAGGATCGTTACCTTGTCGTGGTGCTGGAGCTTGAGCACCTCAATGATCCCATGAGCTAAACTGTGAAGGGCCACCCAAGACAGGAAGGTCATGACAGAGAGGTCAGACTAAATGCGATCCCTGGGGAAGGTAATGGCAACCCACCCCAGTATTCTTGCCGTGAAAACTAAATGGATCAGTACAACCAGAGATATGTCAGTATACCATCAGAAGATGAGACCCCCAGGTCGGAAGATGGTCAAAATGCTACTGGGGAGGAACAGAGGATGAGTTCAACTAGCCCCAGACGTGATGACGCAGCTAGCTCAAAGCCGAAAGGATGGCTAGCGGCCAACGGTGCTGGTGGTGAACGGCGAATCTGATGTTCTAAGGATCAACACACCATTAGAACCTGGAATGTAAGATCTATGAGCCAGGGCAAATTGGATGTGGTTATTGGTGAGATGTCAAGATTAAAGATAGACATTCTGGGCATCAGTGAACTGAAATGGACTGGAATGGGCCACATCACATCAAATGACCACCAGATCTACTACTGTGGACAAGAGGACCACAGAAGAAATGGAGTAGCCTTCATAATTAATAGTAAAGTGGCTAAAGCAGTGCTTGGATACAATCCACAAAACGATAGAATGATCTCAATTCGAATTCAGGGCAAGCCATCTAAGAGCACAGTGATCCAAATATACGCCCCAACCACAGATGCTGAAGAAGCTGAAGTAGAGCAGTTCTATGAGGATCTGCAGCACCTACTGGACAACACGCCTAAAAGAGATATTATTTTCATCACGGGGGACTGGAATGCTAAGGTGGGCAGTCAAATTACACCTGGGATTACAGGTAAGCATGGCCTGGGAGAACAAAACGAAGCAGGACATAGGCTGATAGAATTTTGCCAAGACAACTCACTCTGCATAACAAACACTCTCTTCCAACAACCTAAAAGACAGCTTTATACATGGACTTCACCAGACGGACAACACCGAAATCAGATTGACTACATCCTTTGCAGCCAAAGGTGGCGGACATCTATATAGTCAGTAAAAACAAGACCTGGAGCTGACTGTAGTTCAGATCACGAACTTCTTCTTGCACAATTTAGGATCAGACTAAAGAGATTAGGGAAGACCCACAGATCAGCTAGATATGAGCTCACTAATATTCCTAAGGAATATGCAGTGGAGGTGAAGAATCGATTTAAGGGACTGGACTTAGTAGTTAGGGTCCCGGAAGAACTATGGACAGAAGTTTGCAACATTGTTCAGGAGGCGGCAACAAAATACATCCCAAAGAAAGAGAAAACCAAGAAGGCAAAATGGCTGTCTGCTGAGACACTAGAAGTAGCCCAAGAAAGAAGGAAAGCAAAAGGCAACAGTGATAGGGGGAGATATGCCCAATTAAATGCAAAATTCCAGAGGCTAGCCAGAAGAGATAAGGAATTATTTTTAAACAAGCAATGCGCGGAAGTGGAAGAAGACAATAGAATAGGAAGGACAAGAGACCTCTTCCAGAAAATTAGAACCATCGGAGGTAAATTCCAGGCCAAAATGGGTATGATCAAAAACAAAGATGGCAAGGACCTAACAGAAGAAGAAGAGATCAAGGAAAGGTGGCAAGAATATACAGAATACCCGTATAGGAAGGATAACAATATCGGGGATAGCTTTGATGGTGTGGTCAGTGAGCTAGAGCCAGACATCCTGAAGAGTGAGGTTGAATGGGCCTTAAGAAGCATTGCTAATAACAAGGCAGCAGGAGACGACGGCATCCCAGCTGAACTGTTCAAAATCTTGCAAGATGATGCTGTCAAGGTAATGCATGCTATATGCCAGCAAATTCGGAAAACACAAGAATGGCCATCAGATTGGAAAAAATCAACTTATATCCCCATACCAAAAAAGGGGAACACTAAAGAATGTTCAAACTATTGAACAGTGGCACTCATTTCACATGCCAGTAAGGTAATGCTCAAAATCCTGCAAGGTAGACTTCAGCAATTCATGGAGCGAGAATTGCCAGATGTACAAGCTGGGTTTAGAAAAGGCAGAGGAACTAGGGACCAAATTGCCAATATCCGCTGGATAATGGAAAAAGCCAGGGAGTTTCAGAAAAACATCTATTTCTGTTTTATTGACTATTCTAAAGCCTTTGACTGTGTGGACCATAACAAATTGTGGCAGGTTCTTAGTGGTATGGGGATACCAAGTCATCTTGTATGCCTCCTGAAGAATCTGTATAATGACCAGGTAGCAACAGTAAGAACAGACCATGGAACAACGGACTGGTTTAAGATTGGGAAAGGAGTACGGCAGGGCTGTATACTCTCACCCTACCTATTCCACTTGTATTCAGAACACATCATGCGACATGCTGGGCTTGAGGAATCCAAGGCTGGAGTTAAAATCACTGGAAGAAACATTAACAATCTCAGATATGCAGATGATACCACTTCGATGGTTGAAAGCGAAGAGGAACTGAG
This sequence comes from Candoia aspera, assembly GCF_035149785.1. NCBI lineage: Eukaryota > Metazoa > Chordata > Lepidosauria > Squamata > Candoiidae > Candoia > Candoia aspera. The sequence goes on along the minus strand of NC_086158.1, from coordinate 44,712,968 downwards.
GAGCCTTATGATGAAGGTGAAAGAAGAAAGTGCAAAAGCTGGCTTGCAGCTAAACCTCAAAAAAGCCAAGATTATGGCAACCAGCTTGATTGATAACTGGCAAATAGAGGGAGAAAATGTAGAAGCAGTGAAAGACTTTGTATTTCTAGGTGCAAAGATTACTGCAGATGCTGACTGCAGTCAGGAAGTCAGAAGACGCTTAATCCATGGGAGACGAGCAATGACAAATCTTGATAAAATAGTTAAGAGCAGAGAAATCACACTGACAACAAAGGTCTGCATAGTTAAAGCAATGGTGTTCCCCGTAGTAACATATGGCTGCGAGAGCTGGACCATAAGGAAGGCTGAGAGAAGGAAGATAGATGCTTTGGAACTGTGGTGTTGGAGGAAAATTCTGAGAGTGCCTTGGACTGCAAGAAGATCAAACCAGTCCAGGAAATAAAGCCAGACTGCTCACTTGAGGGAATGATATTAAAGGCCAAACTGAAATACTTTGGCCACATAATGAGAAGACAGGACACCCTGGAGAAGATGCTGATGCTAGGGAGAGTGGAAAGCAAAAGGAAGAGGGGCTGACCAAGGGCAAGGTGGATGGATGATATTCGAGAGGTGATGGACCTGTCCCTGGGGGAGCTGGGGGTGTTGACGACTGACAGGAAGCTCTGGCGTGGGCTGGTCCATGAAGTCACAAAGAGTCGGAAGCAACTAAACGAATAAACAACAAATGCCAAAATAAGCAAGAAGGAAGCAAGTGATTGGGGCCATAGCCCTATGCAGGTGGCACCACCTAGTCTCCGCCCTCCTCCTCCTCCATCTTCTTCGTTTTCTTTTTCCCAAATAGCCTGGCAGGAAAGGGACTGTTAAGAATTTTTTAAAAACAATTAAAGAAGTCTCTTTATCTTCCTTACTTCCTTACTTCAACCTAAAAAAAAAAGAGGGGTGCATGTAGACCCAGTAAATTCAGCATGTGTTGTTCAAAATTTGTATCTAGGAGGACAAGCATTGAATCTTTCTGCAATGAAGGAAGGACAAACTACTTCTGGAATAGCCTTGAACTTGAATTCCAGTTCCTGTTCAGCTAACTAAAGTCAATCAGGTGAGCTTATGGCAGCCATTTTACCTTTATTTCTAAATATTCTTGTGAAAAAAATTGGGTACCACTGCCCTCATGGCTGTTGCCTGGAGCTCTGTAGAAAAAGGGCAAAATGTTAAACCAGTAAACAGTATAGAAGCTGCAATTGTCCTTCCATGAACTATCAAACTATCAAAGCTGGAGATTCATTTTCACCTGGATTCAGATTTTCATACAAAATGAGGTATCTGACTCCACTGTTTACCTTCAACTAGCAAATGTTTAGGTACATACATTTATTTCTCCAAGCATTTCACACAGAGATAATCTTCAAGCTTAGATTATACATTTCAGTCTGTTTTATATTCACAGGCACAATGCTTACATCTTGATTTATACTTCCAGGCTGCTTTATACTAGGTGGTAGAGTGTTCCAAAGTACCATACCCTAGCCTTTATGATAAGGCTGAATGAATCAGCCCACTAAAATGTAATTTAGTCTGAGTCTAAAGTGACAATAAAACTAAACCTTTTTCTGAGAGTCAGAAAAGTTCAGCTAGATTCTGCTCTTAATTAGTATTTGCAGCTCCCAGCATGACTATAGAGAAAGCAAAAGAATGAAAAGCTCTTAATCCTTCTGATAGGTTATTTTTCCTTAAAGGACAGAATTAATATTTTAAATTACATAAATCAATTTTGAATTTGGCTAAAAACAAATCTGTAGAATTAGTCTAGATATTGATGCCTAGTTTGCACATGAAATTAATTTTTAAAACACTCAAAGCAGTTTGATATTCACCATGCATTTTAATGTTTGAACTAATCATGAAAACTGCTTTTTTTTTGCAGCTAGTTTCAATGTTACAGAATATGTTGCTTGATTTACGCAGTTAATATTGCTTAATAGAAATAAGAGCACCCCAAATCATTTGTAATATAAAAGTGGTCAAAACTTCATAATTCAGAATTGTTATTTTCTGAAGGAACAAATGAAACTGAATGAAATCATGTAATCAAATTGGATGCTCTTTTATTTGAGACAAACCTTTTCTGACTTCAGGAGCATCCTAGCAATGCTTAAAAAATGCTCAATGAAGTTTTAAACCCAATTGTGTAGATAACTTACAGAGAACTAACAAAGTGCCTCATCAAGCAGAAACAAACTACAAATCAGATAGAAGTTGAACTAGGCGCCCAGATGAAGCAGAAACCTATCTAGGAGAACGAGATAACTCAGAACAGCTAAAACCCAGGACTGTTCCATTCATTTAATGGGGCTGCTTTTGATTCTAAGGAAAATAGAACCTGTATTTTTCAGCACATTGAACTAGAACACTTACATATTTATGTTTCTTTCTGTGAATGTCTTTCCTTATGGTGTCTTTTTTAAGTTTAATTTCACCATGCTTTTGCTGAACAAAAATTACATGCTTGGTGTGTCCAAAATAACTCATTCTTCTGTTGAATGTATATAGGCAATTTCTACCAGTGATTTTTAAAATAAAAATACAATAGAATATGAATTGCACAATTTGAAGATGGGAAATCTCTAAGAAACCTTTTGATTGGTAGATGTTTGGATCAAATAAAATCCAGTGTCAGAGACTTGGGGAAAATACAGATCTTCCCATTTATTACTTCTTTTCAATTTCCTCTCTGTAATGACTACTGAAGCTTGGCATTTGAGGAAAGTAATGGGAAGGAAAAAAGAAACCATAGGGAACATTACAATAAATGGAGTCATTTATCACACTAAGCCATAATGTGGTTTGTTTAATTTTGGCTTAACATGATGTGTGACACCTCTTAGTACTATTATATGAGGTTGATGCAGTGATACTTTCCATGACCCCAATTGGTTTAAGAAGAATGGTTTCTCCACCTATTTCTGTGGGAAATAATTGAGTATTAGCTACTAAAAGAAAAAAGCTTATGGTCTTTGTTAAAAGAGCAGCCATGCATAGATGACAGGTTAATAGATTAATGGAAATCCTCTTGAGCAAGCTATGTTTTATAAATATTTTTCAAACTACAAGATTCTGGAAAATTTAAATCAATTAAGTGGCCAAGAATATCCAAAGAAGTGCTACAGCCATGTTTTGTTTTGTTTTGTTTTGTTTTGTTTTGTTTTGTTTTGTTGCAATAAAATGGCTACTAAATTCTTTTCACATTAAGTATGTTCAAAGTAAAAGCAGTATACCAGCTGCTCAGTATGTAGTTTTTCTTCTCTGGAGGTGGGACAGTCTAAATATTTAAGTTCTTAGACCTTTGTTGTATGTCAAACTGGGTTTATGTTATATTACTTAATTTTGGCCTCTAATTAATATCCCAGCTGGTCTGGTTTCTTTAACTTTGATGGACAGTTTTCAGTTTGCTTGGAAGAAGACACTGAAAGTAAAACTTTAGTCAAACAACATGTTCCCTGAATTTTTGAACTGAGATTCTACAGAATCAGAGCCATTCTCAGGCAACATAGTGAATATAGTGGCAACTAGGGTAGAGTGAAATTCCCAAATATCTCAGGGTGGGGGGCATTGGGGGGCATCCAGGAAGATTTTGGCACCTGCCTGTTATCGAACCAAACTCCTGAAGGTCTTTACATAGGCCCATTTAAATACAGGTAGTCCTCGACTTACAATGACAATTGGGATCAGAATTTCCATCACTAAGCAATACAGTCATAAAGCACAACCACATCGCTAAGCAACAGCAATCCCTGCAGTCCCAGTTGCCGTTGTGAACTGAATTTCATGGTCGTTAGGCAAGGCAACTTCCTGCTGGCCTCCCACAACCAAAGTCAGCAGGGAAGCTGGCAGGAAGTTACAAGTCCCAGGCCGGCAGGCAGGAGAGGATGCTGCTGGGTGGGGCAGGGAGGGAGAGGGTATGCAGGGGGTGGGAGGATGAGCAAGGGTATGAAGTTATGTGTGAGAGGTGGGGCATGGGTCAGGAAGAGTGGACAGGGGTGTGCAAGAGGTGCCACACGGGTTGGGGAGGGCATGCAGAGATGTGACACTGATCAGGAAGGATGTGTGGGAGTGCACAGGGATGCATAAGAGGTGTTGCACAGGTTGGGAAGGGTGTGTGGGGATGTGTGGAAGTGTGCAAGAGATGCCATATGGGTCAGAGAGAGTGCGTGGGGGTGCACAAGTGGCTGGTGCAGTGTAAACATGGAGGGACTTGGAAGGGTGCATCAGTGGGGAAGACTTACCCTTTGATCTTCCCTGCCGGCTTCCCCATTGACTTTCTGGGGAAGCTGGCAGGGAAGGTTGCAAATGGCGATCACGTGGTCACAGGGTGCTTGGCAACTGATCATAAATGTAAACTGGTTGCCAAGTGCCCAGAACGTGATCACATGATTGTGGGGGGGGGGGTTGCTGCAACAGCTGTAAATTTGGAGATTGGTCGTAACTTTGAACAGTCACTGAATACATGGTCATAAATAGAGGACTACCTGTATGCTACTGTCAACTATGCTAGAGGGGTGATATCATAAAATGCCATTCACTGACCATAGTTACCCTTGTGAAATAGGTGGTAGTGATGGTGGGACATGTTCTTTCATATAGTCTGTATTAGAGAATCATTTGCTCTAGATGACTTATTCTTATCTTAATGAAAATGCCAGGCAAGTCTAATGAATGCACATATTTCTTTTTCTTTCTTTATTTAATCAGATTTTTGTAATTTCTGAAAAGTATGCAAGTTTGGTTCTACTGGTTCTCCCACAAAGTATACTTATTTGAATTAATTAGCTTATTAAGCATTATTATTGTCTATATTTGTTGGCATATTGATAACTGGTTAGCTATTTTAAAACAGGCATTGTATATCCTACAGTTGTATCATTCCTTTTTTTTCTGTGCTGTCCTAAGGATATATTTATTTTTTGTAAACTAGGTATTATACATACTGTATTATATGAACACAGCCCTTCAGGTTAAGTTAACAAATCATGATTACAGCAAAGAGTGACTCAGCATGGTGTATAAACTTGGCCAATATGTTGTAAAAATGAGTGATCTAAATCAATCCCGTTTTTCAATAAATTATTATTGTTAATATTATTACGTAGAGAAAGTATTTATAATCAGCAATCAGAACATTTATAGGGTCACATATATTTATAGAAGAATGGTCAGTCATCTTTGCATCATCTATTGCCTCATTTTCACTGCACCTACAGAGAATTGGTTACCATGCAAGTAATAGAAGACGCTATTCTATTAGTCAGAAAGAAGAAATTTAATATATAACTTATCCATTTTGCCTAGATATTCATACAGAAGAGACTAAAATATACCTGCAGAGTTCTCTGAGGAATGGAATATACAATAAAGCATTTATTCGTCCAGTGTCAGGCTCCTAAACCTCCAAGTCCTCATTTTGATTTAGGTGTCCCAATCTTGAATCTGAGGGATTGATAAATTTCTAGGGTCAGCTAGACCTCGATAATTTTAGTTATACATTTCTTTTCTTTGTGTAAATTTGAACTTAGATACTTTAACCTCAAGAAAAGGGAGGGAGGGAGGGAGGGAGGAAGTTGTCCTAACAGTCAGGAACCATGCTGAGACGAGGAATAGGTCTCTAGTGTTTTATTACTGCTACATTAGACAGAAAATTCTAACAAACTGAAGAAGCGTGGTAAAACCCGACAGATAAACCCCAAAAGTCAAGGAAGGTCTGTTCTGTGTCTCTTTGAATGGCTGCTCAATTCCTCACTACTATGCATGCGTTTTCCCCCCTGGATAGGGGCCCCCTCCTGCTCACCATCAGTGCTCATGACAGAAGTTAGTGGAAACCTAAAAAAAAGAAAAAGGAAGGTCCTAATGGACTCTGGAGATTTTAATGTGGTCTGGGTAATGTTCTTGATGGGCCTTTTAAATCTCCATAGAATGGAATACTACCCATTAATACTTAAAGGGAGTGGGGCTTTTCTATTTCTCTTGTAGTTTTGGGGGGGTTTTTTAGCAAATACTTTTGTTTGTTTGTTTTGGAAATTGATAACCAGCTTGTTCTGTCACAGTATTCAATTATAACTCTAACTGCTCTTTTGAGCCCAATGGGAGAAATATTATAATAAAACACAATGAATCTCATTATTTTTTATTTCCACAGACCATAAACCTGATGGTTACATTAACAACAGGATTGTTATCCAAAGTAAAAACCAAAACACACAAAGAGTTTGTTCCCCTGGTTCAATGGGGATGGCTGTGTTGTGAGAATTTAAAAAAGGAGTTAACTGATCCAGTCAGCTAACTCCATGAGGATTAGATTTAGATCTAGGTAGACCCAGTCTTACACAGCATTAATTTAACTCCTAGCAGTCAGCTGTGCTGTGAAAACTGCTGACAGTGGAGTTAACTGACACATTTACTTATCTCAAGGTAAGTATTTATTTATTTTATTTATTTTCTATCCTGCCTTTATTATTTTTATAAATAACTCAGGGCGGGGAACATACCTATTATTCCTTCCTCCTCCTATTTTCCCCACAACAACAACCCTGTGAGCTGAGTTGGGCTGAGAGAGAGTCACTGGCCCAAGGTCACCCAGCTGGCTTTCATGTCTCTATGGTGGTTTCAGTTTTCTCATACTTTTCCCCACCCCAAAACCACCTCTCTATGATGGTTCCTTCCTTTTTTCCACTTCTGTTTAGAAAAAAAATGGGTGGGGGAAAATTGGCATAATGTGACCATTGCAGCCTGCATTATGGTGGCTAGAACTGCTGCAAAATTGAAAATAGCTGCCAGAACAGAGACCTAGCTATTTCCAATTATATGCTGGCTGTGCTTGATGATGACTCTGTTATCTGGAAGAGCATATGAGTGGGTCATGAACATGATGGGAACAAAGTAGGGCTACAAGATCTAGGCTGCTAAAAAAAATCAGGTGACAACTTATTGTTGTTTATTCGTTTAGTTGCTTCCAACTCTTCGTGACTTCATGGACCAGCCCACGCCAGAGCTTCCTGTCGGTCGTCAACACCCACAGCTCCCCCAGGGACGAATCCATCACCTCTTGAATATCATCTATCCATCTTGCCCTTGGTCGGCCCCTCTTCCTTTTGCCCTCCACTCTCTCTAGCATCAGCATCTTTTCCAGGGTGTCCTGTCTTCTCATTATGTGACCAAAGTATTTCAGTTTTGCCTTTAATACCATTCCCTCAAGTGAGCAGTCTGGCTTTTATTCCTGGAGTATGGACTGGTTTGATCTTCTTGCAGTCCAAGGCACTCTCAGAATTTTCCTCCAACACCACAGTTTCAAAGCATCTATCTTCCTTCTCTCAGCCTTCCTTATGGTCCAGCTCTCACAGCCATATGTTACTACGGGGAACACCATTGCTTTAACTATGCAGACCTTTGTTGTCAGTGTGATTTCTCTGCTCTTAACTATTTTATCAAGATTTGTCATTGCTCGTCTCCCATGGATTAAGCGTCTTCTGACTTCCTGACTGCAGTCAGCATCTGCAGTAATCTTTGCACCTAGAAATACAAAGTCTTTCACTGCTTCTACATTTTCTCCCTCTATTTGCCAGTTATCAATCAAGCTGGTTGCCATAACCTTGGTGTGGTTTTTTTTTTTGCACTTTCTTCTTTCACCTTCATCATAAGGCTCCTCAGTTCCTGTTCGCTTTCAGCCATCAAAGTGGTATCATCTGCATATCTGAGATTGTTAATGTTTCCTCCAGCGATTTTAACTCCAGCCTTGGATTCCTCAAGCCCAGCATGTCGCATGATGTGTTCTGCATACAAGTGGAATAGGCAGGGTGAGAGTATACAGCCCTGCCATACTCCTTTCCCAATCTTAAACCAGTCCGTTGTTCCGTGGTCTGTTCTTACTGTTGCTACTTGGTCGTTATACAAATTCTTCAAGAGGAGTACAAGATGACTTGGTATCCCCATACCACTAAGAACTTGCCACAATTTGTTATGGTCCACACAGTCAAAGGCTTTAGAATAGTCAATAAAACAGAAATAGATGTTTTTCTGAAACTCCCTGGCTTTTTCCATTATCCAGCGGATATTGGCAATTTGGTCCCTAGTTCCTCTGCCTTTTCTAAACCCAGCTTGTACATCTGGCAATTCTCGCTCCATGAATTGCTGAAGTCTACCTTGCAGGATCTTGAGCATTACCTTACTGGCATGTGAAATGAGTGCCACTGTTCGATAGTTTGAACATTCTTTAGTGTTCCCCTTTTTTGGTATGGGGATATAAGTTGATTTTTTCCAATCTGATGGCCATTCTTGTGTTTTCCAAATTTGCTGGCATATAGCATGCATTACCTTGACAGCATCATCTCACAAGATTTTGAACAATTCAGCTGGGATGCCATCGTCTCCTGCTGCCTTGTTATTAGCAATGCTTCTTAAGGCCCATTCAACCTCACTCTTCAGGATGTCTGGCTCTAGCCCACTGACCACACCGTCAAAGCTATCCCCGATATTGTTATCCTTCCTATACAGGTCTTCTGTATATTCTTGCCACCTTTTCGTGATCTCTTCATCTTCTGTTAGGTCCTTGCCATCTTTGTTTTTGATCATGCCCATTTTGGCCTGGAATTTACCTCCAATGTTTCTAATTTTCTGGAAGAGGTCTCTTGTCCTTCCTATTCTATTGTCTTCTTCCACTTCCATGCATTGCTTGTTTAAAAATACTTCCTTATCTCTTCTGGTGACAACTAGATGGCAAAAAATAATTGATATGCTATGTCTTTGTGCTGCCTTTTGGTGATCATGCATATTTCTGCAGCCCATATCTGATATCTCTTAAATAGGGCAAAAGGGCAATTAAATTGATTTGGTCAAGAATAGACCGTTTGTTTTGCCCAGAATGCAAACCTGTCCAATGCAACCCAATTTTGGGATTTCCAGTAAGATGGCAATGTGCAGGGTTGCAATTTCTTTCTCTCTACCTCCGTGAATTGTTGAAAACAATATATTGGATAGTGTGCCAAAAATGGCAGAAATGTTAACTGAACAATTTTCACTACTTTTGGAATTTGGGGAGATGCCTTTTGATATTGGAGCAAGAGAAAATTTTAAATTTGAGCTTTTAGTCATGATGCAGCCTATAAGCAGATAGCTTTCGTGAAAAGTAGAAATTCTAAAAATAGCATATAAAGCCTTGCAAAAAGAGGTATCTTTTCTGGCAAGCAAAATCAATGGGGAAACACTTAACGACCACATGGTTTGTTTACCACCCACAGTGATTCACTTAACAACTGTCACAAAAGGTCATAAAATTGGGTCAGATTCACTTAATGACCACTTCACTTAGCAACTGAAACTCCAGTCCCAAATTGTGGTTAAGTGAGGACTACCTGTATATGTTTGGTAGTTAATAATGGAGATAGAGGAATTGGATAAAATTTATCTGGTTCAACTAGAGATAAACCAGATATTTTATACAGCTGCTTTACAAATCTTTTTGGTTTACAGATAGACTGCATAATTGTAGCTGGGATTTTAATTTCATATTGAATTCAGTAATTTAATAGATAAATCATCCTCAGAGTTAGAGTATACTCCATGCAGTTATATGGTATTTTAATTTAGGTGATATATGGGAACATTTAAATTTAACTAAATAGGAACATACTTTTTAGCTATTCCATATAGCACATGTTCTCATTTGGACTGTCATTTAATATGCTGAGCCATGGTTAACTTTTTGAAATGTGTTATATTGATATAATCAGAATTTCTGATCATACCTCAATAATATTTTGGGGTTTTGGAGAAAAAAATCCAAGTTAGAGAGAGATGGTACTACAAAATATCATTGTTAGATGACCCTCAGTTTGACAACCCAACACCAGCACCAAAATAAATTGATGTTTTGTTTTTTCATATCAATATGGACAAATACAAGGACTATCTGGGATGCATTTAGATCATTAGTATGAAATAAGAGAAGAACTTATTTGCTGGCTAAAGCCTATAATAAATAAATTGAACAGACAAGAACTTTTACTTCTTGGAGAACAAAAATAAAAACTTCATTGTAGAAATCACACTTTGGAATTGTATCATTGCTTCAGATGTGATCAAGTTTGATCAATTATATGCTTGGAATAGGGAATATTCATTAAAGTGAATGCAGACACACTGGGAATGGGGGAGGGAGGAAAACCTATTAAACTGCTGGCTTCCCATCTGACAAATATATTTGTTTATAATATATAAAAGATTCTATAGAAACAATTCATAGAGACTATAAAATGATTAATTCTCAGTTTACTCAGTCCCATTTCTAGTCTCTAAATGGAGAAATAATTGTTGAGCAGATGGAATAAAAGGAACAAATCTTCTAAAAACTTATATGCCCATTCAGGTAATTTAGCCACACCTCTAACTTTGCAGGAAATATTTGATACTACTGAAGTAATGAAATCTGGAAAGATCTCAAGGCTGGTGGGAATTCTCATTGAGCGGAATGAAACATTTAAGGAGAATTTAGACCCTATATTGTTAGAGATATATAATGAGTCTTTTGAAAAGGGGGCCCTACACTGATCATGCTATGAGGCTTATACAACCATTATTTTGAAAACAGGAAAGGACTCCACACAGCGTGTGAGTTATTGTTCAATATCCTTGTCAAATGGAGATGCCAAGATTTTGACAGCTACTTTTGTACAAAGATTATAGAAGGTATTACATTCTATAATTTACTAGGCACAATCTGGTTTCATGAAAGAATGTCAAGCCAATGGACTATTAGATTTTTAGTGAACATTTTATAATTGTATTCTGATAATAAATATCTTAATTTTATATTATAAAAATATAATAATTACAAATATTACATATGTAATGTAATGATGTTAAATGTGGAGAAAGCCCTTTGATAAGGTACAAATTACATATTTGGAAAAGTTATGAAAAAAGTGGATTTCCATCCAATTTTATCTCTTGGATAAAAATGTAAGTTTTTAATCCTTTTACTCATGTAAATACCAGTGGGATATTTTCCTGTAATTAAGATGCAATGTGGAACTCATCAAGAAAGTTCTTTATCTCCTTGAATATTTAATTTGAAATTGGAACTTTTGACATTCAGCATATTTGGGTAGTAGAAACTACTACAGAAATAGAAATAAGTTGTTGCTATATGCTGACCGTATCTTGGGCATTTTTAGTGGTTTTCAAAAGTGTTTACTCAGATTTGTGGAAATAATAGAGCAATTCTCTAGATATACATTTTTTTTAATACATTCAATCATGTCCAATTCTCAGAGACTGCCTGGACAAATCACTGCAGTTTTCTTGGCAAGATTTTCAGAAGTGGTTTGCCATTGCCTTCTTCCTAGGGCTGAGAGAAAGTCACTTGCCCAAAGTCACTGAGCTGGCTTTCATGCCTAAAGCGGGACTAGAATTCACAGTCTCCCAGTTTCTAGCCCATTGCCTTAACCGCTAGACCAAACTGGCTCTCATATATACAATAAATCAAATTTAATATTTTGCCAATTAGTAATAAGGTATCTATGGAAGTGAGAGTCAGTTTGGTGTAGTGGTTAAGGCATCAGGCTGGAAACCGGGAGGCCATGAGTTCTAGTCTCATCTTAGGCACAAAGCCAGGTGGGTGACCTTGGACCAGTCACTCTCTCTCAGCCCTAGGAAGGAGGCAATGGCAAACCATTTCTGAAAAACCTTGCCAAGAAAACTGTAGGGACTTGTCCAGGCAGTCTCTGGAAATCAGACACGATTGAATAAATTAAGAAAAAAAAATCTATAGAAATACGTAGAAAAATGGCTTTTATGTTGAAGTATGTATAAAAATTGGTGGCAGGGGAGTTGTTCAGGCTTAAATAGTTGGTGGTAATTAGTCATGGTAGACAAATGTGGACATTAAGAGAAAGGTGAAAATACCTTTTGGTCTATGGAGAAAAGTAAATATAATAAAAATGAATATGGCTTCAAGATTGATATATACATTGACAGCAATTGTCATTTGACTCCACTCAGATATTTTAAACTAACTAATAAGATGATGGTTAATTTTCTATGGAATGGTCACTCAGGCATGAAATAGCCAATACATAAAAGACATATAAGATATAGTATACACAGCTGTATGAAGAAAGGTGCTCTCCCAACTTTCAGATCAAGATTGGGTTTAGGAACTACACTCATGGGCATCCACAGGGAGGAACAAAGGGGTCATGTGAAGTACAAATGATACAGATTATGCAGTTTGTTTAATGTGCAAAACGATGTCATTGTGGCAACACATATGAAACCACTATCAATGTCCATGCATTGAAAAAATATCTCATATAGTAATAGTTTTCAAGATATTATAGTCATTCTATCATCTATCTAAAGAGCCTCGTGTGGCGCAGAGTGGTAGGTGGCAGTATTGCAACTGAAACTCTCCCCACGACCCAGGTTTGATCCCAGCGGAAGCTGGATTCTCAGGTAGCCAGCTCAGGTCAACTCAGCCTTCCATCTTTCTGAGGTCGGTAAAAATGAGTACCCAGCTTGCTGGGGAAGGTGACAACTGGGAAGGCAATGGCAAACCACCCCGCTATAGTCGGCCAAGAAAACGTCACGAAAGTGGCATCCCCCCAAAGGGTCAGACTCGTTGCTTGTGCAGGGGACCTTTCACCTTTCACATCATCTATCTATCTATATCTACCTTGGATGGTCTTACTTTAATGCTAGGATTCCTTTCTAAATTTTGAGTATGATACCATGAACTTGCAGAAATGTTGCCAAAAGGATAAAGGACCCTGCAAATATCTGCTTGTTGAACAAAACCGATTTTCTCTTTCCCCAAGCAAAACAAAAACAAAAAAAACCTTGAACAATAGCATGCTATTTTTCTCATGATTGGGTTGTTGTTTTTTTAAAAAAACCCCACCAACTGACACATTTTTTGCCTTTCACTTTAACAGAACTTCCTTTTTTCCATACTGCAAAAATCTCTATGGGCCACCACACAAAAGATGATTTTGTAAAGTAAAAACAATTACAGTACTCTGAATTACAGAAGCAACCTTTGGCTTCAGCATCACTGGGATAATTCCATGCTTTAATTAACAGAAACCATAAAGTAACAGTAAAGAAAAGACAAGATATATCTGGGAGAAATTAAAATACACATTATTTAAATAAGAGCTATATTTATTATTTAAAACATTTCAGAGTTGCTTTTTCCAGTAACCTCTTAAATACAGCTTCTATCTATCAATATATGCTATAAATAACATCTTTTTTAGAAATGAAACAAAAAGTGTTTAAACAGAAAAAAATCCAGTCCAATTTTAAAAATTAATATCCAGTAAATAAATTAATCCTAGTTCATAAATTCAACTGAGTGATAAACTATATTTAGGGAAGTGCAACATGGCCTTTTCAAAACCTTGTATCAGTGAGAACTGATGCACCTTTGACAAAGCATTCATAAAATGTGGGACTGAAAAAGTGTTTGCTTTTGCCCCCCACCAGTTGACTTCGTTGTTCTCACTGGTCCAAAGCCTCAGAAGAACATGTCAAAGTGCAAATATGGTGATTCAGGTGAAAGGAGTCCTTTAAGTGACTAGGAAAAACCTTGATCTTGCTATAAATCAGCTACCTTTGGATCTGAAAATTCAGAGTGACTTTCACTGGACAGATGCAGAAGACTTGAGCCCTTCATCTCCTCTTTCATAAACTCCATAAACTCTGACATTTTCACCAGCTAAGCCTACTGTTCCTAAGCAATTATAGTCCAACCCTGGATTCTTACTGCTTAATCTGGGAAATGTCAAATTCCACGTTTGTACCTAAACCACATGGAGAATTACAGCTGTGAGCACAGAGAACTATCCCAACTATTTATTTACAATGGGTGGACAGTACATCCATTGTTCTCTTGGTTTTCCAAAACAGCTGAGCCATGTATTCTCTTCCCAAGCTTTAGTTTACTCAGCCAGCAATACTACAGGCATATGTGAATCCCCGGATAGATATCAGAACTTCCCTCATAGGGCACTGTCAGAGAAGTCTGTTACCTTCCCCGACTTCCCTAGACCATATGAAGATACATACCCTTAGTACTAGATTTCTTCTCAGCAATGTAGGATTTCAACACTTACCCCACCCCACCCCACCCCACGAGCTGTGCATCTTTACTCCAACCCAGTGTTTCTCAACCTTGGTAACTTTAAAATGTGTGGATATCAAATCCCACAGTTCACCAGCCGGCATGGCTGGCTGGGGAATTCTGGGAGTTGAAGTCCATATGTCTTAAGGTTGCTAAGGTTGAGAAACACTGTTCCAACCCATAGCTTTGCTCAACTCAAGCCAGGAAACCTTTATCAGAGATGATGATGTGACTGCATTAAAAACTGTACCCTTCATTAGCTTTCCCTGAATGAACAAGAGGCAGCCCAGTTTTCAGCAGCCAAACCAGCCAAGGCCCAGCTGAATTCACAATAGGTTGATGGCATTGAATCTGGGCTGAAGCAAATTCCTCCCAGCCAGAAGAAAGGAAATGGGTTTTATGAGCTCTCATCCCAGGGCATTAGAAATAATTTAAGATTAAAAGCCTGGCCTAAGTATGTCTAGAGTTTATATATGAAATAACTCAGTTCTTCTCTTATCCAACCTCTTCTCAGTTCCTTTTCACTCTTTAAAAAAATGCTCTATTTTTGTATTCACTTGGATGACAAATTCCAATGTTCCATTGTTTTATACACTATTTTCAGTAAAAATTGTACCTCCTAAAACTCTGAGAAGGAAAATATATATGGAAGAAACTGTTTTACTGGCACCTAATCAAGGAGCCTAGGGCTCTTTTCTGCACTTTGATGTTTGTAAGCAAATCATTTGCACTTAGCTTTACACATAGATCTCATCAGATAATCTCTTCTACAACAGTGAATAAACACACTGAAAAAATACATTGAAGATGAGATGCCGTTCTGTAAAGTAAATTATATCGGGGCAGAGAGAGTAGATGAGCTAATGTAGGCCTGAAGACCATGAAATTATTTCTTCTCAAGGCAAAACTTTGGTTCTTCGGAATTAATGAACTGTGTAAATGTTAGACAAGCTAGGCTTTTTGCATGCATTCACAATCATGTGCATAGTCTTTGGGTGCAGGGCCATCAGGATCTCATGCTTGCTTGTGTCCTGTATGACTTTGTTGAATGTGATTGGGGGGATGGGGAAAGAGATACATCTGTATATAAAGAGTAGATAAATCCTATTTTTTCCAGTAACTCCAGCCAGGGATATTTCATAACAATTCACTTCCTCCAACTAACTTCAATCTCCAAGCCCCTCTTTACATGCACTCAGATCTCTTTCACATATCCATGGAGCTTGCATAAAGAACAGGAAGCAGAGATATCGAACGATCAGCTCAGTTTCTATGCCAGAGGAAATACTGAAAAGGTATGGTACAGTGTTTCCTTTGGAGCTACTGTAAGGGTGGGGCTGTTTCCCACTGATGGGAACTCCACCTTCTCCACCCTACAACTTCCTGAGATTTTTCCCCCTCCTTCTAGCATTTTGCCATCATCTACCCATTTTTAATGAGCAATTGGAGGAGACAGCTTTCTTGTTACTTCCCTGCAACCATCAATTGCATTTTTTTCTTGTTACAAAAGTAAATGCAGTAAAGAAATAAAAGCAGGTGAGGAGTTGATAGAAGCACTGATTTCCCCCCACACCCATGCACATGAACTTTCCTTTTTCTCCATTCCTCATCCCCTAAGACTGTGGTGAGGTCATTCATATGACAGCACAAAACTGAAGTACAAGATGAGAATGATGAGGCTGGTGGCTGTGTGGAACTTCTCTTAGGATGCCTGAGAAATTCTGATGTGAAATGATCTAACCTGATTAGAATTCAGCTGGCTGGAAATTTCACTTTTCTCCAAATGTTGAAACAATTCTTGGCAGTGGATATGTATCAGACTAGGGATAGAGACATGTACTGTACATACTTTAGGAGATAATGCATTTCTCTAACTATATTAAGGATTTAAAAATATAGATTCATACAGAAACAGAATAGAAAGGAATTCTTAGTTTAAAAACACCTCAGAAAAAATAGCATAGATGGGGCTTCCGGTAGGAATGGCAGACTGAATGGCTATGCCCACTGGTTCAGCGGGTGGAGCTGACAACGCAGTAACTTTTTTTGGGCTCAGGCAGGTTTTTCTGAAGCCCAGAAACGTTCTCCAGATCAAGGAGAACACCTGGAATCATCCCATCTGCCCTCTGGATGGCTGCTTGCAGCCAGAAGTTCACAAACAGTGTTTTGCGATTGACTGGTAAGTGCCAGCTGGGAGGTGGGGACTTCATCACTTTCCAAGCTGCACTGTAGCCTTAGAGGGACACTAAGGCTGGCCACCCCATTTCTAAATCACCAATTTGTATTTTTTTAAAAAATATATGTACCCCAAGAGAGGCTTTCTACAGTGAGGAGAAGCTGGTTCTCTTGGTGCTTAACGTTATTTTGGGGATTACATTTAAAAAAATATATATATTTTTAAGTTTTGGATTTTGTTTTTCTTCCAAAGGAAATTCCAAAGACTGAGAGTAAAGAATTGTCTTCCTGCTATTATTTTTGTATAAAATGTGAAGATATTAGCATTTTCCTGCACGTAGAATCAGCTGATTTGAACCTTCAGTTTTCTGTTTTCACTTTCCCTTGAGCACTGTCTGCTATCGCACTCTCACTTTATGTAAACACACTTTGGAACTCTTCCATATCTTCGACTTTTGCTGGTTAAGCTCCTAGGGGGTGCCATAATCTACTGCCTGAGAGATGGAGGATTTCAAACAGATTTTTTCTGACCTTCACCAGGATTTTAAACAGATTCCTTCTGACTTCTACCAAACTTTTATGCAAGATATCCAAGCCATTGTGGAAAATATGAGATCTAAAATGTGCCATCAGGTTGGGGATGTGGTGGATGAAATTGAGGAATTTAAGAATGATAGAAGGGCTTTTTTTAAGACTGAGATTGGGATTTTTATCGAGATGCTGGATGAAGATTGGATAATGGAGTTGGAGAAATCTAAGGGAAAGAGTGATCTGCAAGCCATAAGTAAAATCGATCTCCTGGTGGAATGCCATGAGAAGAACCTGGAAACTTTGAGGGGGCAGTCAGGTTGTTTGATTCTTTCAAGAGGAAAGCTCTGTGCACATTGTGGGGATATGTAACTGCTCTGGTTTATTCTGAAGTGGGATAAGGGTTGAAGAATGTTCACCTGGTTTGCTTTAAGGATTTGACTGATGCTGTTTGCCTTTAAAGGGTTGGATTCACTGTTTTGAATTGTTTTTGTTTTTTGGGTTTATTAAGATTAAGATTATTAAAACTGTTGTACTATCAAGTATAATAGCAGACAACTTATGTGCTTTTTAATTTGATTCTTATTATAGTAGACAGAAGTGTATAGAATAGTGGTAGAAAGGGAATAATTAAATGTGTTTTATCTTTTGGAGAGGAGAAAGATGTTTAGGTTTATATGATTTTTTCCCCCTTTATTTTAATATAAGGGGGAGGAGTAACTGTACTTAGTGATTTTTATTATGTGTTAAAGAGGAATGGCTCATAGAAATAATGTGTTTTGGTTTAATATAGAGTATGATTATGGAAATTTTGTATATCTTTGCTGTTAAAAGTCAGAAGCCACATCTTTTTGTAAATTTAAAAACAAAAATTTATCTTGTGTTCCTGCATGTTTTTAGTTTCTTTTCCTTCTTTGTAGTTTTTTGTTTTTGTAGTTTTTATTCTTTTCTTGAAACCTAATAAAATTTATTCAAAAAAAAGAAAAGAAAAGAAAAAATATCATAGATTAGAAACTGACTCTGTCCCCAGCTGCCTAGCAAGAAATGTTTTAGAACTTCCACCTATATATTTTTATAGTTTTACTACTCTGGGAAATTAGGGCATTAAGTTGAAGTTCTTAGAAGTACAGAGAAATTAGGTTAGAGACAAGATGATGCTTGCTCCACATCCCACAACTTGACTGACTCAGTAGAATCTGGCATGATTTAAATCATGTTCCAATGTCACGCCACTGAATCTTTTCCATCCTTGCAGCACTTGGTAGTAGCCTCCACTGATGGGAATTTGAATTCAATCATGTTCTCCAAGAGTGTATTACAGCTTCTTAATGAAAGCTATAGACAGATAAAAAGCTACAGATAATGAAAGCTATAAATCAGAGGTGAAACTCAGGGGGAAGAGAGATTTCCTACAGCCAGACTATCTTGGCAGACTCAATTCTGCTTTTACCATACTTACCATGGCTACTTTAACATCTAATTGTCTGTAATTTAAACAGAACAAGAAAATTTTGAGAAATGCAGGAGAATTCCATGTGGCCAAATATATAATGCAGTCAACATTATTTCAGTAAGTATTAATGAGATCACAGCAATGCAAACAGTACAAACCACACCACTGCTGTTTGTATAGAACAGTGCTTCTCAACCTTGGCAGCTTTAAGACACGTGGACTTCAACTCCTAGAATTCCCCAGCCAGCCATGGTGGCTGGGGAATTCTGGGAGTTGAAGTCCATATGTCTTAAAGCTGCCAAGGTTGAGAAACACTGGTATAGAAGGCTCACTTCTAATTACATTGCTTTAACTGGCTCTTGCCAAGTCATGTTTGTATTGTTGGCAGATCCAAAAAATTAACTGTATTTTGAGTAGGGCTATTAGTTCCGGACTACACAAACTCAAATTACCACTAGATGGCAGCAAAGAGATAGAGTAAACATTAACTCTTTGCTGCCATCTTGGGGATACCTCTGGATTTCTGCAGCCCAAATCTGGTAGGCCAAATTTTGAGTGGTAAATGAAACAATACTTGGTAATTGAAAGGAAAAGCTCAGTACTTTGGGGTGAAAATGCCTAGCTACAAAGCTATTTGGTAGTTACACAAAATTTCTGGACACAACGGTAAAATTACCATGCCAATATTTTCAGCTCCAGGGAAAGCTATATATTTTTCTAACCAATTAGCATGTTTATAGATGCAATATAATTATAGCTCTGTAACTTAAGTGAAAATCAATGTTCACGCATCACAAGTGAAGTTATTGAGCACCATATGTGACAATCGGCCTAAAAATAAAAGGTTCATCTAAGATGCAGTGTTTCAGAACCTTCAGAAAGGTTCATCTAAGATGCAGTGTTTGGATGCTTCAAGACAGCCTCTTATGAATAGTGGTACCAACAGCAAAAGTCTGGACAACCATTAGTAGCAGTAGAGAGATACAGTAAACTCTAACCCTCTGCTGCTATCCAGTGGTTGTCCATATCTGCAGTCAGATGTTGTATGCCTGATCAAGAGGAAGAACAAAAGTGAATAGCTGATGATGGCAGAGAAAGAAAAAATAATATCTACAAAAAAATTCCTGGGTGCTTTAAAAAATGGAAGTTATTCGGTCACGAGTTTCTGACATGCAAAACAACCTATGTTTCTTCAAGTAAGCTTAAGAAAAATCAAAGCCAACAAACCAAAGTACACTATATATACTATATACATTGTGGGGGGAAAGGGAGGAAATGAAGGAATGAAAAAGAATAAGACTGGAAAGTGTAATAAGCAAACTGGAGGAGGATAAAAGAAGAACAGGTCAAGCAAGAAAAAGTATAGCAATGATGTAAAATGAAGTATTTGGCTGCAATGTCATGACTCAAGATCATGTCTGGGTAACAATGAGGTATACAGTAACTGTACATAAAAGCAAATACATGTTTTTTTTCCTCTTTACTCCCTTGATCTCATCACCTATCCAAAAGGCTGCAATTAGGGTGATAAGTAGTGGTTCGATTGCAAAGATAATGAGAGCAAACACATTGGTCACTGAATCAAATATTCCCCACTCCACTTTTCTATGGAAAGAAGTACCAAAGAGTTTATACTTCCCAAACTACATACCAGAAGCAGAGCTTCATGCATGATTTGAATTGGAGACAGCATAAGTTAGAGAAGTCTGATCAGCCTTGAACCAATTAAAGATGACTCAAATTGCCCATTCCTTGTTGAACTTGAGTTTTGTTCTGAGTTGATGCCCAACCCTGATAAAAAAGAGGTAGCTCAAGAAGGCTTGGGGGGAGGACAGGGAAAGCTATCCTATAAAAACAGCAGGTACCAACCCAGCCAACCCCCAACTGAGAGTTAGTTAAAAGAAAGCACCTCTCCCACACTTAGAGTATTTTATTTATCATCTGTTAGCTAGCTAGCTATCTCTGTGACCACTGCTCTGTGTCATTGGCAGACTGTAAAATGAAACAGAACTTTGAGATGGAAGATAACTGATTATGTTCCCTTCCATACCGCTGGCAAAGAGATGGCTGTATAATAAGGCATGCTGAGATACACTATGAGGCATAGGATAAAAATAAAAAGGCTCAGTCATTTAAAGAGCAAGCAGTACCTCAGGCAGCTGATCTGGGGTGTTTTGAAAGGGCAGCAAATCATTAGTTATTTATTGTTTTCATTTTTACTGCCAGTAAAAGGGAACTCATGGGAATATTTGCTTGCTAGATTATCTCAGAGGCAAGAATAATTTGACCAGTTCTGATGGACATATATTATTGGAGAAGAGGGCACTGTTTTCTCACCTGTCACAAGCAGCTAAATGTCTCAGCCTGGCTCAGCATCAGCTCTCTTTCAGGCCTGAACGAGGCTTGCTCCCAGCAAAGCATGCATAGAATGCCACTTCAGTCACTTTCAGTGGAAGCTTATGAATGTTTACACACAAGTAAATCCAATCCTATCAGAAATAAAACATATCCAACTGTACTACACTACAGTAGTATTTTAATATTGAGCTCCATCCTCTACTTTTTTAGAATCTTAGCTTCCCTGAGATTTCTTTGACATTGAAGAGTAGCTTATAAGCCTGTTTATTAGGTAAATAAATGGCTTTTTTAAAAAAATAGAACGGAGGTGGGATCCTCAAACAAATGCCACAAGCCTCTTAATAAACACAAGTGTATCAGTTTAGTTTTCAGCCTAGTACACCTGTACCGATCTCCCTAGAAGACAGGAGCCATGTACAGCTGTACTGGGAGGAAGTTTCATAACCAAAGTGCCTCCACAAAAAAAGCATGGAATATTTGAAGCCACAATTTAGAATAATTCTAGAAATGTTAGCAATGTTATACAACTATTTGCAGCTCTTTGATCATTTAATAAGAAGAAATAGATTAAAAAATTCATTGTATCTATGGAATTACTTAATTTAAATGTCCATACCACCCTACATTTCCTGTTCTACCTCACCCCAAACTATCCATTGCATATGTTTTTCCTCCTATATAACTTACAGGATCACAATTGCATTTCTAACTCCATGGGTGTCCTCAGGATGTGATGTCACAATGGTGACCACATCACTGTGATCAAAGCTCCTTTTTTATGTGTGTCACATATGTGATGGATATAAAAAAACAGTGGAACTTCAATCACACTGTCATGGCCACCATCTGGGCTTTTTTTACCATACCCTGTAGACACCCTACCCAGCTGTTAAGAGTTATAGACTGGTCCTTAATAGGGTAGCCTCTCTGAGGCTAGCAAAGCAGTTTCTCCTCTTTGGACTCCTTTTGTTGTCAGTGCAAGAGCTCTCCTTGAAAACAGGGCTAAAATGTTGCCATATCAGCCTCTTGTGGACAGCAGTAGTCTCCTAACATACTAATGTTATAGATAATTTAGTACAGTTACATCACCTGATGGAAAACCAAATAGATCTCAGCTCATCAGGATGCCATAGATTTATACATGATTCTGCCCTCCTTGTTAATAACTGCAGTTGTTGCAAAGTATCCTTGTTTTAACCATTTAGTCCATGTGTATTGTGCTGCATATATCTATCCATGTTGATCAATAAAATATTTTCTCTCTAAAATGATTTGACAAACTACCACAAACAAAATTGATCTTTTTCTTCAAAGACTAAAAAACTGATTATACTGGCTTCTTTTTATCAGGTTTCTAGAAAATCATATTTTTCAACCATTATTTTAAGGCAAGGAACTCTCATAATAAGTTAAGATATCCTGCAGAACCACTGCCCTTTCTCTCTTCCCCTCTGGTAATGTTTAACGTAATCATTACAAAATTCAAAGGCCAAAACTGCAACTGGGATCTATGTCAAAAAGCTGCAATGGAGGGGTTGTTCCTGTTTAGAAATGAAGCCATTTAGTGGCCTGCTAGAACTACTGAAATGGAGCAGAGATTAACAGAGCTGAGAAGCTGGCACAGAAAAGGAATATTATCTTTAAAATAGCTTTAATGAGCATGTCAGAGAAACAGAGGTTATTGATCTTACACATTCAGCCCTCCCAAGCATAAAGAATCACATACTTAGACAAAGTAGGTTTAAGAAGTAAAAAGAATCTTACTGACTTTATTCTTTGGTCAAGTTACATCTGTGTTCGGTGGGAAAGATGAAATCTTTGTTCTCCTTTTGTCCTTAAACATACTTCGCCCTTAGCCCTACAGCTGCTAAGGGCTGCATGGAAGAAGGGGCAGAATTCTTCATCAAGGCCCAAGCACATGGCCCTGATGAATGGAGAGCAGAGCAGCATGCTTGCTTCTTCCTCTCTGGAAGAAGGAGGAAGAGACAGAGAGGAAATGGGAGTGGCAACAAACAGCTTCCTCAGAGTTGTATTGTGGGACAAACTCAATTTACATGCTAATGCACATGCTAATGAGGCATGCTGGATTTGCCAGGACCTGCAACAAGCATTATAGTCAGGATATTCTATTCCATTCTTCCCTTCCACCCAAGTTTTTATTCTCTATCCATAAGCATGCATAGATGTCATACATATACAAACATGCAACAGCCAAGCCATATTCACTGGCTACTAAGTAGGTTCAATACTGTATTCACTGAGTTACTTTGGAAGGTTTTCTATTTTGTATCAAATGTATGCTGGAAATGTTCCCAAGGTGAAGGCACTTTTTATCATCTTTGGTTGACTTGTAAAAAAAGCCAAGAAATGTTGGGAGCAGATATATACTATAATCCAAAAGTTTCTCAAGATGAATGTACAAATGAAACTGGAAGCTTTTCTTTTGGGTTTGATTGATAAACAGCTTAAAACAAAATTTGGGACTCTGTTTCTGTATATGACAATGGCGGCAAGACTTTTGCATGCACAAAGGTGGAAGGACTTACAGATTCCAACTGTGGAAGAATGGTTGGTGAAATTAATGGAATTGGCAGAGATGACAAAACTGACAGCATTTTTTTAGAGAAAATAATTTGACGTGGAAACCGCTTTTGGACTTTTTGCTTGTATCTGAAAAAAAAATGAAGTTTTCATTTGGGTTTTGATGATCAGATTTGATATTATAGTTTATAGAAATAATGTTGGTTACGGTTAGAATTAGAGTAAGATGTTAATGTATTATGTATTTGTATCTGTGCTGGAGAAGGTCAGAAGTCATTCTTTCTGTATTTCTCAATTATTTCTGCACTTTTTAGTTTGTTTGTTTTTCTTTTAGTCTTTCTTCTATCTTTTCTATCTTTTGTATTTTTCTATATTTTGAAACTTTAATAAAGTTTTTTTTTTAAGGAAGCTTTTCTATTTTGCAAATGCCAGGACTTTCCAGAACTATATATTATTACTATATTTATTATTAAATAAATAAATAGCCAGTTTGGTCTAGTGGTTAAGGTGCTGGGCTAGAAACCAGGAATCTGTGAGTTCTAGTCCCACCTGAGGCCTGAAAACCGGCTGGGTGACCTTGGGCCGGTCACTCTCTCTCAGCCCAACCCACCTCACGGGGTGGTTTTTGTGGGGAAAATAGGAGGAGGAAGGAGTACTAGGTATGTTCCCCGCCTTGAGTTATTTATAAAAATAATAAAGGCAGGATAAAAATCAAATAAATAAATTGTATTTGGATTTTGCCTTTTCCAAGCCCTTCAAAACTGATGAACATTTTGCATGCATCTGTACAAAATACTTCTGTCTATATACTAGCTTTCTGTTCAGGCTGAACAAAGACACTTTAGCTATATTGATGAATCAGAAACTGAAGTTATTTACCACTTCATACATTGGGGCGATTGCTAAATATTCATTGTTTTAACTGTACTTGTTTGTATATAGTAGCTGCAGCTGTATGCATATATATGCACAATCCCTAAATATCCCCACTGATTGCAGAGTTACAGAAGAGGTGGTGACAAATCAAACTATCAAAAAAGAAATTGTGGTAGTTTAGTGAATTGCATAAAATTAAAAAAGAAAAAGCTCAGAATGTGGTCATTATCTCAAGTATATTGATTTTAAACTAACCCTTGCAATGCAATATTACAGCCATGCTGCTTCTGATCAAATATCTAGCTAGCATACAAATGATAACTTCCACTAGTGAAGAAGTGGCTACAGATTCCAGATCCATATTTGGATCACTGTGAATAAAACATTTTTTTTCAGCAGAGCCAGTTCCAACATTCAGTTGTACAGTGTGAAATAATGGACAATCAAGCAAGCTGCACATGTGCAGGAACTGTATTCAGGTTTTAGTTAAATGGGCAGCAATTTCTATTTCTATTTAATTATTTTTGTTTGTTTAATTCCTTACACTAGGCTGTGAAATGTTTTCTTTTTCTTTGTATTTTTCAGCACTATTAATGGCTGTAGTGTAAATTGTTTCACTTTGGCCTGCAGTAATTTTTAATACAAATAATTTTTACTGTCTTGTTGGGTTTCTATACTTATGGTATGTCTGAAGCTTTCTAATTAAAGAAAATGTTTTTGTTATAGAGATGATTCAATAGAAATTAATGACTGTTTTTGTACTTAGGATGGAGTCATTTTCCTTGGAGCAACCTATCAGCAATACACAAGAGCAATTATTTTTAAACTGCATGTGCCACAGGGAGATCTATGCCAACTTCATGCATCATTTAAGGACAAGGACCCAGACCTGTAGCCTATAGGGGGAATGTAAGTCCTCTTGAAGTGTAGTAAATATGATAAGTTCACAGCCTGCTGCTTGCACTATGCAGGAACCAGACTATGAGAGTATTGTCCTTTACCTTTTATTTAATACAGAAGTTGGTTGAGATTCTGGTCACTGTAGTTCAATATATGTGCAGATTCCTGGCTGAGGAAGATTGTGATAGAAAGCTTGCTCTAACAGGAGAAAACCAAGGTTGTAATCCTGTTTAGCTACGTGACACAAACTGCTTTGAGAAGAACCCGGCAAATGTGAGTCGTTGGGAGGTAGAAACTCATATCTTTTATCTTTGCTGGCAGTCCAGCATAGCAAAAATCACGGAACAGGTAATATTAGTTTGCTTTAGTAGGTTTTTACATACCTAGGCAGCTAAGGTTGTAATGAGACTAAAGTGTAGCTAGATTCCTATGGACGGATCCAAATGTAAACTAATCATAATCATAAGGGGCCACCTTTTCCCAAGAACATCTGCCCGCCCCACATGCTCCCAAGGGGAGGCCATGCTCCAGGCTCCCTCTTTTAGAGTTTGTCATCTTATGGGACCTAGGAAGTGTGCCTTTTCAATGGCTGCATCTGTTCTTTGGAACAATCTCCCCCTCAGTATAATGTAAGCCCCAACCCTGCTCACCTTTAGGGGAGCCATTCAGACCTGGCTCTTCCCCCAGGCATAAGGGGCCAGTGGAGGGGAGTCCCATTGTGTTTGTTCTGTTCTGTTGCCATTTTATATTTTGTATTTTATATTTATATTTTGTTGACAGTTAATGTTATATGGTTTGAGGGGATTTTTTGGTTTATTGTTTTTTTATTCCATAAAATGTATATATACACGCAGGCACATTTAG
The DNA here is from genome assembly GCF_035149785.1 of Candoia aspera. NCBI lineage: Eukaryota > Metazoa > Chordata > Lepidosauria > Squamata > Candoiidae > Candoia > Candoia aspera. The sequence continues at coordinate 44,687,109 of NC_086158.1, read as the reverse complement.
ATATATATTCTCAGTCAAGAACTGTATCACATCTCTTGGAGAACAGCAAAACCTGATCACTGCATTCTGATTCATATTAGTTCAGGAACTTCAGAGAATTCAGTTAAAAATGCAAACCAAAAAAAATCCTCATTAGAAGGAAAGATGGTTGAGAGCCACAGTTTTTCAGAGAAAAAGAAACAGGACTGAATTTTGCAATAGGGTGTGATTTTACTGTATACTATCTTGCTTCATTCTTAAGAGGAAAAAGAGCAAATCTACATCATTATCTTCTTACAGACACATACCAAAGAGGCCCAGTTTTACTGCAGTTTCATTATCCTTATATCAAAGGTCATTATATTCATTCCTAAAGGCTTTTCCTTCTTGAACGTTATTCCAGCAATTCTGCAACAGCCAGTCCTGCATCAGAATCAAAAGCAAGGCATATTAGTTAATTGATTGTGGCCATTTTTACTAGCAAAATTTTAGAATGTATATCTGAATAAGTGACTGCAGTCATATGTAATATACATTTCCTCTGAAGTGAAAATATGTAGGAATGCAGTTTTGGTTAAACCCAATGCAGCTGTACGTGTGTGTGTGTGTGTGTGTTTGTGTCTGTGTGTATAGCATTTTTTAAATCATGCTTTTCCAGTTTGACGATGGGATGCTCTCACATTTGTTTTTAGAGAGAATGTGTATATAAAATGCTCATTGCAGAGTGTGGAATTCTAGCCCTTACTTCAGCTGTAAGGTGGCCAAGCACTGTGTGCCAGTCAGTGTCCTGTTATTCATCGTACAATCTTTTCTCCAGCAGTCTGCTGCTTCCTTAGTTTAATTAAATCCCAGGGGAACATATCACAAGGGAACTCTTCCTGTGAGGCTTTACCAGCTCAGACAGTGACGGAGAGTGGCGCTACAGGAAAAACATGCAGCGACACGACCACCTTTCAGTGCTAATGTTAAAAGCTTAACCCAACTGAAAACCAATTGCCAAACGCCTTGAGAATGTGCCATTAAAACATCAGCATTTTTCACAGGAGAAGAAAACTAGTGGGAAATTGAAAGGCAGATTTCAGCATAGCATTGGTTAAAAGGAGGAGGTGTTCTCTCATGACCTCTTTTACATCACCAAGATAATCTTTTGTGACAATACACTTTTGCTCACCTATTTAAGAAGAAATCCTATTGGATCAATTTTGCAAGCTTATTTCCCAAAAGGTAAGACAGGAAATATTTTATGAGAAATAGAAAACAGGGCCAGTAGGAATATTTGGTTATTGTACTTAAACCAAGAGTGGCAGGATGAGATGCCCTGACTGGGACAGAGTTGTAAATTGTTGGTCTCAAGGTTAAAAGGGGTTTATTTTTATTTCTTATTTATTTTTGTCTATTTGCCCAAACTATACAAAATATTATGTAGGCACAGAGAAGCTTCTTGACTAATTAATACATCTGGCAGCAGGAACATCTGCCTTTTGGTGAAAATAGATAAAGGGCAAATCTGTTAGGCAATTGAGAAGGTTATTAGATACTGCCAGGGTCAAGTTTATGCTATGTGGATTAGAGATGCTGTGTGAATCCAGGCACAGTTGGAGGAGGAATTTGCAGCTGAGGACCCAGCAGGAGCAAACAGGATCATAAAGGAAAGATCCACAGAGCGGACTGGCTGTTGGAAAAGACGGCTGCATTTGGAAAAGACAGAATGGAAAGCAGAGAGGAAAGTTTGATAAAGGGGCTGGAATTCTAAAAAGCTCAGGGAAGAGCTTTCTTTCTTCTTTCTTCTTTCTCCTCTCTAGGCTTAAAGAAGCCCAAGAAGTGAAAAAATGTCTAAGAGAGTGAACATATCAAAGTTGTGATAAGGAACACCTGCGTAAATCAGGGAGGGAGGAAGCAAGACAACTAAGAAACTAAGGAGTTCTATACAGAAATGTCTGTATTGTTTCTAATGCTAAGACCACTGTGTGTGTGTGTGCGTGTTTCATTCATTATTTGTGCTTATTTCGTACATATATAAATATTTCTGTAATTTAGAGAGTAACAGTCACAGGTCATTAAGTTTTTCCACTCTCCAATGCAAAGATTTGTGAAGAACAGGATAGGCATTTGTTGGTTTTTTTTTCTGGTAAAAATGGTTAAATGAGCAGAATAGGCATTTGTAGGTTTTTTTCCAGTAAAAATGGTTAAATGCTTGTAACTCTTACACTGCACAATAGTTCAATTTGTCATCTCCTTAAAGCTTACAATATTTCAAAGTTACAAGAAGGCCAGTTCAATAAAATGACTGCTCTGGCTTTGCTTCTTGTTCCTCTCCAAGTTCAGTTCTACAACTTTTAAAGGAGCCAATGAGCAAAGAACCCACATGTCTACCATGCAGTACATTAGCTTTCCTGAGTTCTTATGACTTGGATAAAAAAGATGAGATTTCCCATTTTGTGGACTACTACTGTAACAGCCTCGTGTGGCGCAGAGTGGTAGGCGGCAATATTGCAGCTGAAACTCCCCATGACCTGAGTCCGATCCCAGAGGAAGCTGGTTTCTCAGGTAGCCAGCTCAGGTCGACATTGCCTTCCATCCTTCTCAGGTCAGTAAAATGAGTACCCAGCTTGCTGGGGAAGGTGACAACTGGGGAAGGCAATGGCAAACCACCCCGCTATAGTCTGCCAAGAAAATGTTGCGAAAGCAGCATCCTCCCAAAGGATCAGACAAGACTCGGTGCTTGCACAGGGGACCTTTCACCTTTCCCCTTCCTGGATCACTGCCTTGTCATGGCAAAGGGGCTTGCATAACTCAATGAAGCCATGAGATATGCCATGCAGGGCCACCCAAGATGGACAGGTCATGGTGGAGAGTTCTGACAAAACGTGGTCCTCTGGAGAAGAAAATGGCAACCCACTCCAGTATACTTGTCAAGAAAACCCCATGGACAGTAACAAAAGGCTAATAGCTATGACACTGGAAGCTGAGCCCCTCAGGTCAGAAGGTGTCCAATATGCTACTGGGGAAGAGCGGAGAGTAGTTACGAGTAGTTCCAGAAAGAGTGAAGCGGCTGGGCCAAAGCCAAAAGGACACTCAGTTGTGGATATGTCTGGAAGTGGAAGTGAAAGGAAAGTCCAATGCTGCAAAGAACAATATTGCATAGGAACCTGGAATGTAAGCTCTATGAATCAAGGTAAGCTGGAAGTGGTCAAACATGAGATGGCAAGACTGAACATTGACATCTTGGGAATCAGCGAACTACAGTGGACGGGAATTGGTGAATTTAATTCTGGTGACCATTATATCTACTACTGTGGGCAATATTCCCTTAGAAGAAATGGAGTAGCCCTCATAGTCAATAAAAGAGTGAGAAAAGCAGTACTGGGGTACAACCTCAGAAACAACAGAATGTTCTCAGTTCGAATCCAAGGCAAACCACTCAACATCACAGTAATCCAAGTCTATGCCCCAACCACTAATGCTGAAGAAGCTGAAGTTGACCAGTTCTGTGAAGACCTACAACACCTTCTAGAACTAACACCAAAAACAGATGTCCTTTTCATCTTAGGGGATTGGAATGCTAAAGTAGGAAGTCAAGAAATAACCAGAATAACAGGCAAGTTTGGCCTTGGAGTACAAAATGAAGCAGGGCAAAGGCTAATAGAGTTTCGTCAAGAGAACACTCTGGTCATAGCAAACACGCTTTTCCAACAACACATGAGACAACTCTACACATGGACACACCAGATGGGGATGGTCAGACAGAGTGCCTGAAGAACTATGGACAGAGGTTCAAAACATTGTACAGGAGGCAGCAACTAAAACCATCCAAAAGAAAAAGAAATGCAAGAAAGCAAAATGGCTGTCTGATGAGGCTTTACAAATAGCTGAGGAAAGAAGGAAAGTGAAAAGCAAGGGAGAAAGGGAAAGATATAACCAACTGAATGCAGATTTCCAGAGAATAGCAAGGAGAGATAAGAAGGCCTTCTTAGATGAACAATGCAAACAAATTGAGGAAAACTATAGAATGGGGAAGACTACAGATCTCTTCAAGAAAATTGGAGGTATCAAGGGAATGTTTTGTGCAAAGATGGGCATGATAAAGGACAAAAAAGGCAGGGACCTAACAAAAGCAGAAGAGATTAAGAAGAGGTGGCAAGAATATACAGAAGAACTATACAAGAAAGATCTTAATGTCCCTGATAACCACAATAGTGTCATCACTGACCTTGTGCCAGACATCCTAGAGAGTGAAGTCAAGTGGGCCTTAGCATTACTAACAACAAAGCTAGTGGAGATGACAGTATTCCAGCTGAGCTATTTAAAATCCTAAAAGATGATGCTGTTAAAGTGCTGCACTCAATATGCCAACAAATTTGGAAAACTTAACAGTGGCCACGGGATTGGAAAAGGTCAGTTTATGTTCCAATTCCAAAGAAGGGCAATGCCAAAGAATGTTCAAGCTACCACACAATTGCGCTCATTTCACAAGCTAGCAAGGTTATGCTCAAAATCCTACAAGCTAGGCTTCAGCAATATATGAACTGAGAACTATCAGAAGTACAAGCTGGGTTTCAAAGAGGCAGAGGAACTAGAGATCAAATTGCCAACATTCGCTGGATCATGGAGAAAGCAAGAGAGTTCCAGAAAAACATCTACTTCTGCTTCATTGACTACGCTAAAGCCTTTGATTGTGTGGATCACAACAAACTGTGGCAAATTCTTAAAGAGATGGGAGTACTGGACCACCTTACCTGTCTCCTGAGAAACCTGTATGGGGGTCAGGAAGCAACAATTAGAATCAGACATGGAACAACTGATTGGTTCAAAATTGGGAAAGGGGTACGACAAGGCTGCATTTTGTCACCCTGCTTATTTAACTTATATGCAGAATACATCATGAGAAATGCTGGGCTGGATGAATTACAAGCCAGAATTAAGATTGCCTGGAGAAATATCAACAACCTCAGATATGTGGACGATACCACACTAATGGCAGAAAGTGAAGAGCTTTTTGATGAGGGTGAAAGAGGAGAGTGCAAAAGCTGACTTGAAACTCAACATTAAAAAAAATAAGATCATGACATCTGGTCCCATCACTTCTTGGCAAATAGAAGGGGAAGAAATGGAAGCAGTGACAGATTTTATTTTCTTGGGCTCCAAGATTACTGCAGATGGTGACTGCAGCCATGAAATTAAAAGACGCTTGCTCCTTGGGAGGAAAACTATGGCAAACCTAGACAGCTTATTAAAAAGCAGAGACATCACCTTGCTGACAAAGTTCCGTATAATCAAAGCTATGGTTTTCCCAATAGTGATGTATGGCTGTGAAAGTTGGACCAGAAGGAAGGCTGAGCACCAAAGAATTGATGCTTTTGAACTGTGGTGCTGGAGAAGAATCTTAAGAGTCCCTTGGACTGCAAGGAGGTCAAATCAGTCAATTCTACAGGAAATCAACCCTGACTGCTCATCGGAAGGACAGATACTGAAGCTGAAGCTCAAATACTTTGGCTACCTAATGTGAAGAGAGGACTCACTAGAAAAGACCCTGATGCTAGGAAGATTGAAGGCAAAAGGAGAAGGGGATGGCAGAGGATGAGATGGTTAGATAGCATCACTGATGCAATGAACATGAATTTGAGTAAACTCCAGGAAACAGTGGAGGACAGGAAGGCCTGACGTGCTATGGTCCATGGGGTCACAAAAGGTTGGACATGACTTAACGACTGAACAACAACTGTAACCCTATAGACCAATTCGGAAATCATCTAATTTCAATTAGATTTATTCTTAGGGAATATAATAGCATTCTGAATTCAGGATTTTCTTGATGCATAAGACCAGTTTCACTACAACCCAGTACAGTACTGCCAGACCCCACCCTGACACCTTGACTACTGTGTCCAGTTATGAGCACCATATTTTAAAAAGAATCCAGACAAACTGGACCCAATTCAGAGGAACCAGTTTATATAATCCTATAAAAAGCATTTGAAGGAACTAGGAACGTTTAGCCTTGAGAAGAGAAGATTTGTGTATGAAGTGGGGGTGGAGGTGGAGAGATATGATAGCACAGTTCCTAGTACCTAAAGGGGTATCACATAGAAGATCAAGAGCTGTTCTCTATCATACCAAAAAGCAAGATATGGAATAATGGTTTCAAATTACAAGAAGAGAAATTCCAAATGAATAATATAAATTATTTTGCTAGTTTCATAGTGGGAGTAATTATCCAGAGAAGAGATAATTCCTCCTTGCTGGTTGTGTCCAAATGATGCTTTAATTTTGATTCTTCTACTGAGCAAGGTATTTGATTCAATGGCCTAAATTCTCCTTTCTAACAAACTACAATAGACTGCATCTGACTTTGGATTCTTACAAGTTTCTCAAGCAGTTTGGTTGATTTAACAAGCAGAAGCATACGCTAATGCCTAAACAGCTTACATTTTCTGTTGGGAAAAGGGCTTTTGGGGTGCATATTTGGCATAGAATTTAGACTTATTATGTATTGTCTATTAATTGCTCTGAAAAGTCACCTCAAGCAACTGTCCAACTTTTTCTTCTTTTTTAAGATGATACCTGAAGCAGTAAGCAGGGATTTGTTTGTTTTAATTGGATTGATGAATTGGCACAATGAGTTGGTAAGGTTATATGAATGCAGAGTGGTAGTTGGGGATGAAGTAGAGGTAGGTGGAGTGGAAGAGATTATTTGTTGGATGGATGTCAGGGGACTGCAAGCATAGAAATAAGCAGAGGAATAGAAGGCTGGAAGATATCAAAGTGGCCAAGGAAAGGGACTAGAGCTGAGATCATCTGAGAGAGATCCTCTGATGTAAAGAACTGGATTGGTAGAACTGGCAGATATGGAGAGAGAGGGCTAGAAGTGGACAATGTGGGCTTCTGTGTTGCTGTGAAGAATTAGCTGACAGTATCATGGATGCTGAGCAAAGAGAAGACCAGAGGAAGATGGAAGACTTGGTGGAGGGGAAGTTGGATTACCTGGAAGGCCATTAAGACAATAAATGGAATAGTAGTGGCCAATAGAATTTTCAGCAGAATTTCTACAAATTGTTTGGAATAGCTGTGGTGAGAGGCAACCTCAGCGGAAGTTGTGATTTGTGTTTTGCTTGGAAGATTGCTGGGCAACTGCAGTGGTAGAAAAATAGTAGCACTGATCTTAGCAACCTTTCAGGGTGAGAGACAGGGAACAGCCCTTGAAAGGTTTCCTCTATAACCTGTGACTGTAATGGAACTGGGGGAGTGGGGAAGCCAGCTGGCAGGTTGTTCATTTGGAACAGTTATGTGTAAGTGGTATGTAAAGTGAGTGAGAGAGGGAGGGAGGGAGAGAGGGTGAGAGGGTGATATACTGTATATGTGATTGGGGAAGAGTTAATGTGCCAGCTGGAGAGGCTGGGGACAGATTGCTGACTCACCAGGATTTGTGTGGATGGAGGATTGTGGTCTGAGAAGATTACCAGATCTGAGGTATTGTGATTGGTGGGCTTGAGATTTTGCAGTTTTATGTCAGGAAGTGCCATTTTTACCCTCTTGGATAGGAATATGGACAGTAGACCCCAGTGATGATATAGAGGGAGGTATTTTAGTGTCTTTGTCTGCTGTTGGTCCGTCTTATGGCCCAAATGCCTATTCCTGGATTCAGGAGATCAGACTGTTTGTGACCTGGGCCTCAAGATGCTGATGGTAAATTCCAGGTCTGTTTGTAATAAGATTATATGTATCCATGATTTGGTAGCAAATGAAGACTGATTAAGATTGAAGTGTTTCAGAGAGCTTTGAGGGAATGATAAGAGTGGGCAATTTTTTATATTAGTTGTTTAGGTTGTTACTATTATTGTATGAAAGTTGTAGGGATGTGTTTTGTTTTGTTTTTTTGTTTACTGTTAATTGTAAAGTGTTATTTTTATATCTCAGGATGCTGACCTGCAGGAATTTACTATGTGATTATAGTGATATACACAATTTAAAATAAATAAATAAACTTCCTGAACTTGGTTTTTCAAAGTGGAAAAGTAAATAGTTGATGAAATTGTCTTGCTTTTCTTAAAATATTCTTAAGATATGGTACTGTATATGGATATCATCGCCTGAGGATCCAATACATACCATCACAATTTTAATATATTTTGTATTCATTTATTGATTGTTTATTCTTAAACAAGAGAAAGTGTCCTTGTTCCTGTTCAGTTTCTCTCAGGTCAGTTTAAACTTTCAGTGTTTGGTTCTATTTATGAACAGTCCCGTTTTAAGGATTAACTAAATAGTACAACCCTAGATGTTACATTTTAATCTTGCCTGATAAAAGGATCTCCAAAAGTCTCACTTTTTAATGTCAACTTTGAGTTTGCATTAGAAATAATATAGAATTTGTATTATTCTTACTTCGTAGCCAAATCCTTTTGAATGATAGGTAATGCAGGTGTGGCCAGTCTATGGAGTACATTCCATATTTGGCTTTTCAGACCTTTTGTGGCTCTAAAGCTCTCCCAAATCATGGTACAGTAATAAAACTTTTATCCATTTTTTTTTTTAAATAAGGGCTACAATAAGTGCATTAAAGCTCCATTAGGTTTGATGGAGCTATTGTAGTTCAATACTTAAAAACAGGGGGAAAAGATCCACAGTTCTAATCCAATGGAGTACCTGCTCTTGGATTAAAGCTTAGAAATGAAGGGAAGAGGGGCACCATCTTTCCATGCCTACCATTTATGCATTCCAGACTCATTGTTGTCTTCTGAACCCTCTAAGAGACATTTGGGTAGCCCATGGAGGACACATGACCTGTGGATATTCCTCTTAGGAGCCTCAGAGCCACCATTTGGGCTCCTCACCCATTTCTTCCCACTGCCCAGCTAATTAGCTTCCCATTGATGGCATTCAGAGTGAGATATAACCAAGGTGCAAGTCCACTATGTATTTTTGAACCAGTTAGTATTTCTCTGCACAATCTACCTCACAAGATTTTGTTGTAGGGAAAATCTAGAGGACAGAGTACTATGCATATTGCAGGGTAAAACTGAAGAAATAAATAAATATAGAAGGTCAGGTAAATGTATTGAGTAAGAGTTAATAAAACCTGTTTGATTAATCTGTTCATACCATTTTATGTTTATGTTAAAATACTTGATTTAGAATATATGCTTTGGAAGTTGGTGAGAACAATAATCATTATTATTTTAGTTTGATGTTGCAGATCTTTCTTTCATTTTATACACAGTACACATTTTAATTTTGAAGGTAGGATTGTAAAGTAAATAAATAAATTCTAATTTCTTTGAAGTGTTGGATGAACTTCAGCCAAACTCAGAACAGATGAAATAGCAACAAAAATACCCAATTTTCAGAATTTATTGGCTTTCCTTTCTTCTTTTTTAAGCTTTGCCTGTTTAGTCCTCACTTGCTTAGAAGCTATTTTCTTTCTTCTTTGCCAGTTCTAAGCCTTGATGTCAATAATGTGTAGGTCTTCATTTTTGCTTAAACCAATTGAAGTTCTTTTTTTTATAGTCTTATTATTTAATTGGTCTCTAGAGCTATGAATAGCTTAGTATCAATAAAGCAATCTTGAACCCTGAATATCTGTTTGAAACCTCCTTCTGTAGACATCTGTGTGGTTTTTCCTCCTTGATGAAGAGCAAACAAGGTTCTCAGTCATTTTATAAACCTCCTGCCATATGTTGTTTGAGCCATGCCAATGTTACTATTAAGTATTTTTTTGCTGCTGTTATTCATTTAATTCCAAGAAGCCAATAATAATTCTATCCTTTAAAAAGAGTAAGTAAAGTAATCAAGTCAACCAACCTATTCTGGGGATCTTGTGTTTAACATAGGTGATATGTTAAAAATATGAATTAGACTGAAATACTGTTATAGTAATTTCCTGTTTTATTGATTATGTGCCATCAAGTTTGTGTCATAGTGATCATATAGAATCACTAATATGATCTGTCCCCAAAATAATCTGTCCCCAACCTGGCCCTTCAGGTCTTCTAACAATGTCCCTCTCTCCACTATAATTGAGTCCATCTATCTTGCTACTGGTTGTCCTCTTTTTTTCCTTCCTTCCAATTTTCCCTTTAAGGACTTCTCAAGGAACTAGGTCTTCTCATAATGTGTCCAAACTGATATGTGAGCCTGATCATTTATTCCTCAAGTGAGAACTTTGGATTTATTTGTTCTGTGATCTATTTGTTTCTTTTCTTGGCTATCCATGGTATTCTCAGGAGTATTTCCCAATATCAAAATTCAAAAACATCAGTATTTTTCTTATCCTGCTTCTTCAGAGCCCAACTTTCACTTCCATAGAGTATCACAGGGAATACCATTACAGTTCTGATATTTGTAGGTATAGATATGTCATGGCATCTGAATATCTTTTTCGAGGCCTTCATTGCTACCCTACCAAGTGTTAGTCTATGGAATATTTCTTGACTGCTGGTTTCTTTACAGTTAATAGTCAGTCCTAAAAACCAGAAACTATCTACCACTTCAATATCTTAATTGTCAGTTCTAAGGCTGATCACTGTATCTGTTTTCATTAGTTTGCTTTAAATGTTTGCTTTACATTTAATCTTAGTCCCGTTTTTGTGGTGGATTTTGGCAGTGCCGCTGGTTCTCAAGAAGGAGGGAGCAAATTCCAAGGAGGTGGAAGAGATAAGAGGAAGCACAGTCTGGGAAGCAATGGTAGGAAAATGAAGAGGTTCAGAATAGCCCCACCCTAGAGTTCTCCCAGGTTATTTCCCCTTAGGTCAGTTAGAGTAGCTTTAGTCTGGCAAGATTCTGTCTGTACGGTGTGGACAAATAAAGAACTTGAGTTTGAATGGACTGACTCTTCATTGTTCTTGGGCTGGGCCTGACAGTTTTTTTCACTATAGAATGTGCCTTGATTTTCATTCCTAAAGCCTGCAGATCATTTGCATTTTCAACTACCAGAGTAATGTCATCAGCATAAAGCAGGTTATTGAAATTTCTTCCTCCAGTTTTAAAATCATGTTCGTCTTCATCCAGTCCAGTTTCCCTCAATATATACAGTATTCAGCATATAGATTGAATACATAACGAGAGAGTATTGAGCTTTGTCTTGCTCCTTTGTCAACCTGGAGGCAGTTGCTTCATTCCTGTCCTGTGTATAGGTTTCATATGAGGACTATAACATGTTCTGGGATTCCAATTTTCCTAAGCACATTTTACAGTTGGACATAATCAAAAACCTTTCTATAATCAATAATGTACATATTCTTTGGCTTTCTCAATTAACTAACATGCATCAGCAATAATGTATCTTGTTCCTCAGCCTTTTCTAAAATCAGCTTGAGCATCTCTCATCTGTCCTTCCATGTGGGGCTCTAATCTATGCTGAATGATCCCAAGCAATATTTTTCTAGCATGAGAAATTAAGAATATTGTGTGGTAGTTTGTACACTCTATTAGACTGGCCTAATACAAGGATGTCTGGATTAGGATTATTTTTCTAGATTTATTCAATTAAGATTCAGGCCTGGTTTAAGCTTTCTAATGTCTGATCACTCTGTGGCATCATTTTTGCATGGAAAGGGGGCAGATTTGTCACTGTTTATTCTCTTGCACTTTTCAACAACTTTCAATATGTTAATTATGTCATTGTTCTGGAGATCCTAGTTGGTTTGGGTGTTCAAGGCACTACAGTATGGTGTTATTTAATAGTAAAAGCAGAGTCATGATGGCTTATATCCTAAATGCCCATTTTGGAAATGGAAGACTCCTTTCATTTGCAAAAGGGGCTTTCAAAATTTCCACTGACAGAAAGAGAAGAAGCCATTTTCATCGGCTCCCTACTTCCCTTGATCTCCATCATCCCACTGCTCTAGAGACATACCTAACCCACAAGAGCAAGGGGCCAAGGGGGGCTTGGGAGGGGAAGGATGATTTAAAAAACAGATAATTCTACTCACAGAAATTAATAATCCAAGTATATAAAAAGGCCAGTGTTCCTTCCCAAATGCAGGGGAAAAAACTGACAATAAAAGAAGCTATTCTGTAGGCTATTCATCATTAATCCCTCCAGTTTTATTTAACAGGGAGCAATAAAATGGCAGGACCTATAGGATACTTTCAATTAGTAGCACATGAACTCTAAAAAGCCTTACTAATTCTTTATCATTCAAGCTGACAAAAACTCAAGAGGAGAATACAAAAATAATTGAAATGCACTGATGTATCAGCAACATTGTCAAGTTCTCCATAGAAAGGAAAGTGAACAGAAGATGGCAATTTCTGTTAAAGGGGTGAATATGGAAGCAGTCAGAGTTTAATTTAGAGTGTGAGCAAGAGACTGGAATTGAAATAGCCCTTATCACACTAAAATACATAAAACCAGAGTACCAGAGAAAATACCCTGCTCAAGGGCTATGTAATTTTGCATTACATTTTAATCCTGTTTTTAGAAGACCCCACAAATTAACTGGAAGTCTAACTTTCTCATTACTGGAACAGATATTTCCACCCAAGATAGAATATAAATAAAATATAGCTGAGCCAACCTACTCTATCATAAACCTTAAATATCTTCAGGCTATGAAGCAAACCGTAGAATTTGGTTTCTGCCATACTTTTTGGAAGATTCCATCTCAGACATAGTTGTTTCAACGTGCATGTCTTTGAAATTCATTACAAAGCCTCTGAAAGTTGGTATTTTGGTGTATTCAGCCCCACATAGTCAAAAGCATGGAAATATCCTAACTGGGAGGAGGAGCTGCAACATTCCCTGCTGTTACTTCCATACGACTAGCTAGTAAAACAACCCTTAAGCAATTAAAGCTCCTCTATTCACAGAGTTGAGCAGCACCTTGCTATTGACCCCTAACCTCAAGAAGAGGGGAAAGAACAGGGTCAAATACCGACCTATTTATTGCTTAGCAAAGGCAGACATGTCTACAAATGTAAAGATGCCCTGTCTGGCCTCCCAAAAGAAAGTATAAAATAACTCTCATTCACATTCTTTCCCACAATGAGAATTTCTCATTCTTCCTTTGTTCTTGAAATGTATACAGGCACCAGAATACAAGAAGCATCTTGGAACTGCATTCCAAGCTTTTGAATGCTTAACTGTGAGAATATTGGGATCACCTATTTAAAGATAATAGTGTATAATTTCATCTGAATTATTTAACTAGTACAGTGTTTAAAGAGTATTCAAACTTCTGTGGTGGCACAATTTGAACGGAAAATACTTACCAGTCTTGTTGCTGCTGGATGCTGTTAGGCGTGTCCCTTGTCATAATCCAAGAATATAATTTTGCTACAATGTAAGACAACAATGAAAAAAATACGTGTTTGGTCAGGAGCTAGTAGAATATCATTCCAAACTCTTCATATATAAGTTTGCATAAATATAGAAGACTTTGTGCAAATACAATACATATATGTGTGGGTTTTCGTATCTTATTTAAAAATACCAAATGTTTGAGAGAAAATATGTAAGTGCCACATTTTGAGTTTTTGGAGAAAACTGAATTTTCGATAATACTTGTTATGCATGTTTTAAAACTAAAATATTGATCATGATGATGGATTAAACTGGCAACTAATGCTTAGACATCCATATTGCTTATCTTGTTGTTTGTCTATAAGAATTAAGAAAGACTCCATCAAATTTGATGGGCAACAAGAGAAATTAAATTACATTTTAAGGCAAAATCCTGTACAGGAATTTTGCTGGCTGAAGGGCTCTAGATTTGGAAGAAGCCCTGCTAAATGCTGCTGAATCAAAATATAAATAAAAATATATGATTGCTATGACAAACATACAGCACAATTCCCCTGATAAAGCACCAAAGCACTTCATTAGAACAGCTATTCTGCAACCAAAGAAATATTGGAATATAGAAAATAGGAACAAGAGGAGAAATACATTTATATAGTAACCTGAACCACTTCAACCCATATTAAACTTCTACCAACTTCACTATATGCCAAACCCAGGCCTGGAATAAATAATTTCTCTCCTATTGACCTCAGTGGGACCATGAAATTTAGCTACTTGCTTAAATCAAGCAACTACAGAGAGATTCTCCACTAATAACACAAAAGTTGCATTTGACTGCCATTCTAGATTAATTCAACACATTGTTGTTGTTGTTTATTCGTTTAGTCGCTTCTGACTCTTCGTGACTTCATGGACCAGCCCACGCCAGAGCTTCCTGTCGGTCGTCAACACCCCCAGCTCCCCCAGGGACGAGTCCGTCACCTCTAGAATATCATCCATCCATCTTGCCCTTGGTCGGCCCCTCTTCCTTTTGCCCTCCACTCTCCCTAGCATCAGCATCTTCTCCAGGGTGTCCTGTCTTCTCATTATGTGGCCAAAGTATTTCAGTTTTGCCTTTAATATCATTCCCTCAAGTGAGCAGTCTGGCTTTATTTCCTGGAGGATGGACTGGTTTGATCTTCTTGCAGTCCAAGGCACTCTCAGAATTTTCCTCCAACACCACAGTTCAAAAACATCTATCTTCCTTATCTCAGCCTTCCTTATGGTCCAGCTCTCACAGCCATATGTTACTACAGGGAACACCATTGCTTTAACTATGTGGACCTTTGTTGTCAGTGTGATGTCTCTACTCTTAACTATTTTATCGAGATTTGTCATTGCTCTTCTCCCAAGGATTAAGCGTCTTCTGATTTCCTGACTGCAGTCAGCATCCGCAGTAATCTTTGCACCTACAAATACGAAGTCTTTCACTGCTTCTACATTTTCTCCCTCTATTTGCCAGTTATCAATCAAGCTGGTTGCCATAATCTTGGTTTTTTTGAGATTTAGCTGCAAGCCAGCTTTTGCACTTTCTTCTTTCACCTTCATCATAAGGCTCCTCAGTTCCTCTTCGCTTTCAACTATCAAAGTGGTATCATCTGCATATCTGAGATTGTTAATGTTTCTTCCAGTGATTTTAACTCCAGCCTTGGATTCCTCAAGCCCAGCATGTCGCATGATGTGTTCTGCATACAAGTGGAATAGGCAGGGTGAGAGTTTACAGCCCTGCCGTACTGCTTTCCCAATCTTAAACCAGTCCGTTGTTCCGTGGTCTGTTCTTACTGTTGCTACTTGGTCATTATACAGATTCTTCAGGAGGCAGACAAGATTACTTGGTATCCCCATACCACTAAGAACTTGCCACCATTTGTTATGGTCCACACAGTCAAAGGCTTTAGAATAGTCAATAAAACAGAAATAGATGTTTTTCTGAAACTCCCTGGCTTTTTCCATTAACCAGTGGATATTGGCAATTTGGTCCCTAGTTCCTCTGCCTTTTCTAAACCCAGCTTGTACATCTGGCAATTCTCGCTCCATGAATTGCTGAAGTCTACCTTGCAGGATCTTGAGCATTACCTTACTGGCATGTGAAATGAGTGCCACTGTTCGATAGTTTGAACATTCTTTAGTGTTTCCCTTTTTTGGTATGGGGATATAAGTTGATTTTTTCCAGTCTGATGGCCATTCTTGTGTTTTCTGAATTTGCTGGCATATAGCATGCATTACCTTGACAGCATCATCTTGCAAGATTTTGAACGGTTCAGCTGGGATGCCGTCGTCTCCTGCTGCCTTGTTATTAGCAATGCTTCTTAAAGCCCATTCAACCTCACTCTTCAGGATGTCTGGCTCTAGCTCACTGACCACACCGTCAAAGCTATCCCCGATATTGTTATCCTTCCTATACGGGTCTTCTGTATATTCTTACCACCTTTTCTTGATCTCTTCTTCTTCTGTTAGGTCCTTGCCATCTTTGTTTTTGATCATGCCCATTTTTGCCTGGAATTTACCTCTGATGTTTCTAATTTTCTGGAAGAGGTCTCTTGTCCTTCCTATTCTATTGTCTTCTTCCACTTCCACGCATTGCTTGTTTAAAAATAATTCCTTATCTCTTCTGGCTAACCTCTGGAATTTTGCATTTAATTGGGCATATCTCCCCCTATCACTGTTGCCTTTTGCTTTCCTTCTTTCTTGGGCTACTTCTAGTGTCTCAGCAGACAGCCATTTTGCCTTCTTGGTTTTCTCTTTCTTTGGGATGGATTTTGTTGCCGCCTCCTGAACAATGTTGCGAACTTCTGTCCATAGTTCTTCCGGGACCCTATCTACTAGTCCAGTCCCTTAAATCTATTCTTCACCTCCACTGCATATTCCTTAGGAATATTGGTGAGCTCATATCTAGCTGATCTGTGGGTCTTCCCTAATCTCTTTAGTCTGATCCTAAATTGTGCAATAAGAAGTTCATGATCTGAACTACAGTCAGCTCCAGGTCTTGTTTTTACCGACTTTATAGATGTCCGCCACCTTTGGCTGCAAAGGATGTAGTCAATCTGATTTCAGTGTTGTCCATCTGGTGCTGCAGATCCTCATAGAACTGCTCTACTTCAGCTTCTTCAGCATCTGTGGTTGGGGCGTATATCTGGATCACTGTGCTGTTAGATGGCTTGCCCTGAATTCGAATTGAGATCATTCTATCATTTTTTGGATTGTATCCAAGCACTGCTTTAGCCACTTTACTATTAATTAGGAATACTACTCCATTTCTTCTGTGGTCCTCTTGTCCACAGTAGTAGATCTGGTGGTCATTTGATGTGAAGTGGCCCATTCCAGTCCATTTCAGTTCACTGACGCCCAAAATGTCTATCTTTAATCTTGACATCTCACCAATAACCACATCCAATTTGCCCTGGCTCATAGATCTTACATTCCAGGTTCTAATGTTGTGTTGATCCTTAGAACATCGGATTCGCCGTTCACCACCAGCACCGTAGGCTGCTAACCGTCCTTTTGGCTTTGAGCTAGCTGCGTCATCACGTCTGGGGCTAGTTGAACTCATCCTCTGTTCCTCCCCAGTAGCATTTTGACCATCTTCCGACCTGGGGGGTCTCATCTTCCGATGATATACCGACATATCTCTGGTTGTACTGATCCATTTAGTTTTCACGGCAAGAATACTGGGGTGGGTTGCCATTACCTTCCCCAGGGATCGCATTTAGTCTGACCTCTCTGTCATGACCTTCCCGTCTTGGGTGGCCCTTCACGGTTTAGCTCATGGCATCATTGAGGTGCTCAAGCTCCAGCACCACGACAGGGTAACGATCCTTTGCTGAAAAATTCAACACATCCATTTCATTATTCAGTGTCCTTTTTTTCTAATAATTTTGTTAGAGATTACAAGTGAAAAGATAAAAACTAATACAAACTAGTGTGTGTGTGTGTGTGTAAAAAAAAAGGAAAAGTAGAAAGTGCAAAAAAATTTGAAAAGAATAGAAAAATAGAAAAGAATGAAAAGGAAAAAAGAAGTGTATAAAGAAATAATTTCCCCCTTCATCACGAGTATAAACAATTTTAGTAATTCTCTTAAAATACAACAAATGTAGTCTTCTTCCCATATCTCATCTCTTAACTAGAAACAAAACCTTAAAGCCTCATTGTTCAGTCCTAGTTAGCAAAAGTCCATTAAGAGTTTCCAGAGATAACAACTTACAGTATCTATTTTAACCTTGATCAAGTAAACCAACTTTATATTCCTTCATTGTATTTTTAACAATCTTTGTTTTCAATATCTTCAAATAGTATCCTAGAACTTGATTTCTTTTCATTTGTTCTTTATCCTTTCTCAAAACATCCTTCAAAACTTGAACAGGTCTCTTTTGTACACCCAGTATAGAGAAGTTGTCTACATCACTCTTCTGGTTTGTTATTTGTATGTCCCTTTTAGTTATTAACACATCAACCAATTTCATTTGTATATCCAGTATATCATCTTTTTCTATATCATTCTTGTAGCTTGTCATTTTTAAATCCACATTCAAATCAATTTCAGTCTTATCCAGTAGAGCTTGTTCCTCTTCTGTAACATCATTTACTCACCATCTATCTGTGATAATAGACATTCTTAAAATTAACTTTGTTAATTATGAACAAGTCCATTGTTCATAAATATCCTTGAAAAAATCCAATGTTAAGTATTTTGCTCCATTATGTATTACCAAGTCGACTTTAAGTATTCTTCTCCTTTAATTGTAATCTTTAATTTCTTCTAGCTCCCTCTAGTGCCCAACCTTCAAAGTCCCATCCTATCATGTTTTTTCTCCCCCACCAAGGAATCCAAACAACAGCAATTTCCCATGGGAATAATTCTTCTAATTAATTTCAAAGTTTTATTTCAAATCCATCTGGATCCTTAGTCTGTTTTTAGCTTTCCAGAATCAGCATTCTAAATATCCTTTTGCTGTTTATTCCAAAATATATATATTTTTAAATCCTTAAACTTGTAATTGAAACTTCTTTTGCTAAGGAGAAGGAGACTCATCCGGTGAATACAGTAAAGACTTGCTGTTCCAAAGATTCTTAACATTTGAAAAGCAGTAAAAACATAAATCCACAAATGATTAAGAAATGAGGCTCAGTCAAGTTTTATGTCCGTATATGCTGCATTACTACTGTGAGCTGAGATGGAATACCTCACTCCCAGCTGCTCACATAAGCCAACTACTAAAACCTCAGTTCCTGTGGCTTACTCATGAGGAGCAGCTATCCAGAGTACATATGGGCAATCTTATGCTGTCTCCTTTCTCCAGAGAGATTTCACCCACCACAATCCAGCATGCAGCCACCAATCTTCACTGTAAATGCCATCCCCGCTCCTTCAGGGACATTTAGCTCACCATGTCCTTACCTGAAGCCAGACTTTCATTCAGTGTCTTGATGAATTAATATTTGAAGCAAATGTTAGATCAGAGGAGGAGATTTCATGGTTTCCAGAAATTCCATCAAAGATAGCTCCCAACAGGCTTTATGGCTTAACAGTGATACTGATATAAATCTAAATTTCATAGTTCTAACCCTGTATATAGCCAAAGCATCTTAAAATTATCATTCAGTCTTTGATTACAGTAACCTCATATTACTGTTAATATTTGAAGAATGCATCCTATTCTGCTGGAATTGAGATTTTAAAAAGCCAAAGCTCATGAAGTTTGCTTGAAGCAGAAATCAGAATCTTGGAAAACTCTGAGTGGTTCTGCTGGCTGAACTATGAACTATGTGGGCTCAAAAGGTTCAGGATGTCTATTTCTTGAATGAGCCAGCTGTTTCCTTTTGTGTAATTTTGAATGCTTTGCTTCTGATGAAGTTGAAGGGATAGAGAAACTGCCATGTCTCTAAGTGTATGTGTAGCACTTAGAATGAACCCTTTAAATCTGAGCATGGTAGAAAGGATATGTCCTTTAGCTGCCAAGAGTGTTTAATGAAGATATTATAGGATCTCCCAAAACATAAATAGAATGAACCTCGCTTTTGGTTGAGTCTTCTCAGAGCATTGTGGGACTCCATGGTTAGGACTTGGCAAAATAGAACCTCCTTAGTGATTATGCAATATTCATTATTCTCACATTTGGGTTTCATCCAAATATTATGTAACCATGCAACATGGATATTTTTTTCTATTCTGTATTAAATATTATTTTTGTGGGGATTGGACTTTCTTCAGAACCAGACTAGAATTCAGTATGGATAACCACAATGAGAAAATAATTGTCAGAATAGACAGATGCAGCTTGCTTAAGCCATTTTCATATGTGTTTGTAGAGTATTATTTTTCTACCCCTGGGCCCTACATCGTTTCTTAGACCTATCTTGAGGATGCTTCACCTAGAAGAAATTGTTCAAGGGGGAACAGAAACATTATGTTGTAGAACTCACAGAATGTTTGGATTTAATCCAATAGTTTTAAATTCATAAGCAAAAAAAGTAAAATGGAATAGGGTCAATTATATGTACTATGTCAAAAAGAACAACAGTTCCTCAAAAATGCTACACCTCCTTGTCCATCCTGAAGGAGGACCAAAAGAGAAGAAAAACTTTCCCCTCATGAAACTACTTAGTGGTTTGTTTGGACTATAAATGGCTATATCAGTATATGTCTCCTGTCTTCATCCTAATGAAAACTAAGGCAAAGGAGACTTATTCAGTCTGAGAATTCCCATTAGGCCTCTTCTGTGCTAAATTTGGAGAGAGACTTGGTTGTGGCTGAGTGATTATACGTCAGTATAAATATTTTGCTACAGAACGAAAGAGTGTGCTTTTTATTAGCTTTATAAATCCAACCAACTAAATGAGTAAATAAAAAATATATTTTTTTGTTCTGTTTTCATAATCCAACAAGGACCTCTGTCAAGGAGTGAAGATGGATTTTCTTTGGAAAAGCTTGTTTGTTCATCAAAAAACCTTCAGCAGAGATCTTATGATGGAAAGGAAATGATCTCCTTTTTGCAAATTGTCTTGTATGAATTACTTTTGTTTATGTTTGGTTTCCCTATCGCTGCCTGTTTGTATAGCATGAAATGCAGAATAATAAGAAACTGAGTATTTACATTCTCTCATGAGTAATTTAATCCTGACCACAATTCTCCTGATGTACAGCAGTACAATTAGATTGTACAAATATGGATCGTTGCAATGCAGTGATGCATAGATGTTTTGGTAATCATTTCTGCTCTGGCATGCAATTAATTCATTGGTGCCTCAGAAGCATCAGTACTGGACTGCTTTATGCAATTATTGTGATTATTTCCAGCAGCATCCATGACATGACTCACTTTGCCAATACATAGCACTATTCCCAGCACCAGAGAAAGTGATAAAAAATTAGTCTGATTGGGTTAAAAAAAAAACAAATAAACAGCATCACATCTTATTAAACTTTGCATGCCTTCCATTTTCTCATGACTGAGCTTACAGTAATTTTTCACCTAGAGACATAATCAAATTGTGGAGGCATGAATATATTTACAAAAACATAATTCCAAACCTGACACCACATGCTGTGGCGTGTGCCTTAATGAAATACATATCTTCATCAATCTAACTTCCATAAACAGAGACTAAGAGATAGCTTCTGGGAACTCATAATCTGCAAGGAAGATGTCTGTTGAACCAGATACGCTCCTGAACAACATTACAGCTGGCACGGCAAATCCAGTACATATTATGGAAAGTGCAGCTCTGACAAGTCAGATTCATTTAACTGTTCTCTCCATATAATCACAGCTAAAATACAAATGATTAATCTGACAGCTACCTGAAAAACTTGTTAAAATGCCATTCTTGGGAGTCAGAAAAAGAGAGAAGAGAGTAGATTTACTGAAGAAAGAATGAAAAGTAAACGTTACATCACATCAACCAGTGGAAGTACAGCAAGTTTTAGGTCAGTGCATTTAAGATAAGATTATGGTTCCAATAACTCTACTCAGCTCCAGAGAATCTGGGTAGTAAGCCCAACTGAAATGGAACTGGTCTGTTTGCTTAAAAGATGTGAGTGATGAAAAACTTCAGCTCAGAAGATTTGTTTAAAAATGTAAGTGCAATGAGCCAAGAACTTGGGCATATCAGTGGGATTTTGGGTGCCCCTTTTAATGTCTAATACAAATGATCTGAAATTACCATCTCCCAAAGATAATGCAATGAACAATGAAAAAGCTAACAAGCTTGTTATGGTAGAAAGAGTCCTTTAGTGTCCGCATGTATTATGTAGCTAAACAGATCCACAAGGAGCTCTTTCAACAAAAAGAAAAAGAAACATATTTTAGCATGTCCCATAAATCACACACTTTCAGAAATGGCCTCACTGTTCACTGCTGCTGCTAGAGTAAACACTGCTCTATTCTCATCCACCTAGGGAAAAAAATGGGATGAATTGACTTTGATGAATGTAAACCATTCAGCATTTGTTGCAGGATTTGTTTTACATCAGTCAATGACAATCCACTAGGACTGTTAAAAATCTTTGTGGATCCACACTCATATAGGAATTTGTATAAAACATCACATGGAGAACCATAGGTTGAAAAAATCTAGACAATGAGTTTAGATGAAACTTGCTGGAATAACTTTTCAAAGCTTTGGCAATTAAAGCTGAATAGAGTCACTCCTGACAGCTCATGGACTTATTTTCTATTATTATATTCTTTGGAGAAAATGGGAATTTATTGTCCCAGAACATCTGTAGAGACAAGAGTGGATGAAGGCTAGACTAGATGATCAAGGTAAGGTAAAGGTAAAGGTTTCCCTTGACGTAAAGTCCAGTCGTGTCCGACTCTAGGGGGCGGTGCTCATCTCCGTTTCTAAGCCGTTAGAGCCGGCGTTGTCTGTAGACACTTCCGGGTCATGTGGCCAGCATGACAACTCGGAACGCCATTACCTTCCCGCTGAAGCGGTACCTATTGATCTACTCACATTTGCATGTTTTCGAACTGCTAGGTGAGCAGGAGCTCGGACGAGCAATGGGAGCTCACCCCGCCACGCGGTTTTGAACCACCAACCTTCCGATCGGCAGCTCAGCGGTTTAACCCGCAGCGCCACCGCGTCCCTCTTGATGATCAAGGTACATACACCCTAATCACAACTTAGTAACAAGATATGTTACATCTTTTTAGTGGTATAGCCTCTGGAAATGGACAACAACTGTTGTTCTTTTAACTGAGTTAAAGGATACATTCAAAATTATATTTCCTATTTACATATACCTTGTACATTCTACAGGATAAGCCATCCATTAATATGATTAAAACCAGTGCTAAAAGCTGCAATACTACATAGAGCTTCCATTAGATGTGGCCAGCATTGTCAACCCTCAGGGAAGAAGGAAGTTGTAACCCAGCAATATATAAAGAAGCATACAGTATATACTGCCAATAAACTGTATATGCTTATCTCTAGAAGTCTGTCCCATTAAATTCACTGAATAAGCAAGAATGGGATTGTGCTGTGGTGAATTACTGAAGGTTATATTTCATTTATTTGGTTGATGTTTTAAATGACATCCCATTTGCCTCATATTTTCTGCAGCTCCAAGATACACTAAAGTACAAATCTGGCTCTATCAAGGAAGAGAAGGTGGTGGACCATGATTGTAATCAACTATACTCATACTGCTTCTATTATCAAGTACTTAATTTTTAATAAAGAAAGCATTTGTTAAAAGATAATATTAAGCATAGGTTAAAGTATTCTGTAATACTAAAAGATTAAAGTAGGAAGCCATTATATTTTGCTTTCTTGGCAGAAGACATAAGGCTTACAGATGGAGTGTACATTGTTAGGCTCTGAGCTCTACATGATAATTGTTGGTGAAACTTTCCTAATTGGTATTCCATGGCCAATCCAAATTTCTAACCACTTCCTATTAGTTTCCAAACCTTTTTTATAATTAAGACACCAAACTCTGTATCAATTTAACATTGGGACAGGCATCTGCTTGAATCTGGCATGCTCAGTTTTCCTGGCTTGTGATACTAGAAAAATGAGGAGCACAGTTTGGCTAATGGCTGCCTTTCAGGTCTATTCCCCAATGCCTTTGCAAACACAGGACCTTCACTTTTCTCAGCAATACCCAAGATTTAAGCTCAACACTTAAGATTCTATTTAAGTAGATTAGTCCCATTCTCTCTACTTTTAAAAGAGCAACCAAGATGCATCTCTGTCATCATGCTTTTGTTTATTAATTTAAGTATTAACTCAATACTTAATACATAACATTATTAAGCTTTTCATTTCATTTTTATTTTAATTATAGTTAGCCAACCTGAGGATTCACTTGAGTAGAAAAGTGGGCTAAAAATTTAAATGAATAAATGAATAGCTTGGGTTTCAATAGCCAGATTAGTTGGAGGATATTTAATTGGATCCTAGAGGAAGGTATAAACAAAATCTGCCATGGACTTCAATGGGAACCAATTGGCACCAGTTGATACAAGAAGTGCCAAAATGGGTTTTTCTGCAACCTGGGATGGCAGCAATAGTGTTCACTGGTATCTGTCATTCTTCACTCAAACATTCCAGCAAAGTGTATATTGGCAAAAGATATATGCAGAACTGCCTATATTAGGGAATGCTGCTAACTTAGGGACTGAGGGGATCCAGGATCAAAACCAACCTTAACAGGGTGAAATGTGTCTAGGTGATTTTGGATCAATCACTCTTTCTCAGCCTAATCTGCCACACTGTTATTATTTGTGAGAAAAAACTGGACAGGGATTAATCGAAGCGAATATTTGTAGCTCAGAGCTGAACTGTGGAGTCCTTGGTGCTCTCTGAGCCTTGTTGTTTTCTTGCAGACGTTTCATTGCCAGACTAGGCAACATCTTCAGTGCCATGGATTGTACAGGGATTGTACTATGTTAAGTTCGTTCACTTGCTTATTTATTTATTATTAATGAGATTTGTTCTCCATCTGAAACCAATGAGATTCTAACAGGCCCAACAAATAAAACATAGTACAAAAGTAATATTATAATTAATTAATTACTGTAAAATTGTAAAATCCAAAATCAAATCCCCCAATTTAGATACTCAAATTAGGAGTTCACCTGATCCGGAAGGCCATGGGAATGAGTTATCCTTGCTTCAGGGGATAAGCTATTCCAAAGGAGAGGCGCCATTACAGAGAATGCCCATTGCCAGGTCCCCTCCTGTTGTACCTCCTGGTAGATGGGGACTCTTAGTAGGCACTCCCTTGTTGTTCATGTACAGTGAGCAGAAACTATTGGGGAAAGACAGTCTCCAAGATACATACTGTAGGCCCAGAGCCATAGAGGGTTTTATAGGATTGGTAGAAGACATCACCTCTGCCATCTTAGTAGATTCTAGCCATCTGGTTTTCAACTCTGTGAATGTGCAAGATTTCATACATGATCACAACTAGCACTGACTGGATCACCCTTTCCCAAAAGGGTCAAGGAGACTCTGAACAGGGCAGCTGGTTGACATTCCACACTTCACTCCCTTTACTGCTATGGAGTAGGTGGTGTTTAGTCATCAGTTTCTGGAGGAAAGGCAAGACATAAATCAGTCTAATAAACAGAATGCTATATTAGGGGAAATTATAAAAAACAAAAAAAGATGAAGGATTTCCAGTTGTTTATTTAAACACAAACATTCAAAGATTGTTGGAACAGAATAGTATGTAAAATCCTGTCACCAGATTTAAACAGATGTACAGATCCCTGTCTCTGAGGTTTCTTTCAATACCTGAGTTAAGCAACAGTTGGTGGACAAATGGTGGAATAATTTGCATTAATGGACCATGTCCATCATCTATCATCACCTTTATAAGACTTTTGTAAGAATTATCTTTAGAATTTCCCATTTATTGTATAGGAAGTGCTAAGATGAACATCTTTCTGCTGACACTACCTTTGAAACCATGAAATAGATCATGCACAATAAGCACTGTTCAAATCAGGATAAAAATAGCTCCAGAGTGTAAAGGTTGATCTTTTATTTTTGTATCAGAGGGCAAAGCAACATGCTGGTCTTGCATGTAGGCAAATTAGTTTTTCTTCTAGAAGATGTTTCATCAATTCTCCCTCAACTGATATCATTGTGGCTGCCAATATCAATAACTTACAAAAAGAAAACAGGAAAAATACTGAAGGGAGGTCAATAACATTTTTAGGTTGTTATTACTTAATTTGGCACTAGTCTCTCAAGGTCTTTCCGTTCACTGCAGATATAACACTGGACAAAAATCTGATTCAGCTTTTTTACAAGTAGACCTTATTCCTCTCATTTCCATTGCTCTGGCAGATTAGAAACATAATAGTATTGACAAATATCCTCAACTGCTGGATGATCCCATTGTGAAACAGGACCAAGAGGGAATAGCAGGTTCCAGTTTCTTCTAATAGATTCTGTTATGAGATCTTTTTGGTTACATTAGAACTGATCAACTTTGTTATCCTTTTGAAGTTTCATTGGTCACTTGCATTCTCAGTGGTGTGACAACTCTGAGCAAAAAAGCTTTCTGTAAATCCAGAAGGCCATTTATAGAGTAAACATCTGTAAATGTCAGATCAACTTTCTATATCCTGTCTCCACAACTCAGTTCTTTCTGCACACACTTGTAAATGGTATAATTCTGTCTGATAAATAAGACAGGGGCAGATAGCAAGAATAAATATATTGCTATATAAGTGATACCCATACTTGCTGGATTTTTTTCACTTTATCTTAAGTGCTGAATTATAACAGACTGCAGAAGAAGCAATCTTCTGCATTTCATATTAACACTGCCAAAAAAAATCTCAAAAGTTGTCTACTCATATAAAAGAGGCTTCTGTTTTTTTCTCAAGATTTAGAATTGCTTCCAAATTGCTTCCAAATTTCTTTCAGTGCTGTTTATTATCTTCCTTTAATGCTGTGGCAGAGAATGTCTGTTATTGTTTTCTGCCATACATATTTCCTTCACTGTGTGGCCTCTCTTCTGTCTATATTTCCTGGTTTGAAACGGTCCCATGGGAAAACTTTCCTCGGAGCAGTTGCAGAGATTATCATACAATGAAAGAGAAGACACTCACACACACACAGACCTTCAGACATCTTGTAACTAACGTATATGAAGAATCCCATGTTGCACTCACAAGAATTTTGCAGAAATCTTTACCTGTGAAAGCAGGAGCTGCAACTTCTGCTCCTCGCTCCTCCACCACTTGGACTGCGGCCTTCTTGGTCAGGAAACAGAGGCATTGTTGCTTGCCAGCTGCAACACAGCTGAGGGCCCTTCAGCAGGACTATTTAGGATCCAGACAATGACTGTCTCTTGGGGAAAGCTGCCTTTAAGTCTTGCTGGCCTGGGCAATGATGACTCCAACTGCAGTAATCATAATCCAAAGAATTTGCTGCTTAGGGGAGCCACTTCAAGGGTAACATGGGGACCATAACTTTTAGAGTTGCATATGTGTGGAGTGATTGGGGCCACTCCTGGGTGGGAACCAAGAGTAGGCAGAATGTGTGGTGGTGTGAAGCCACTTCTAGCCTTTTAATGAGAGGTAATGCTTGTTATGTCAGGGGATATACTCAGTCTGCTTAGTGATAGTAAGACATGAAGAATTGCTGATGGTGTTCTCTGATGCCGGGCTGAGGAATGCTTGTGGGGGTGGGAGAGAGATAGAGAAGGTTAAATGTTTAAATGACCATATGCTTTATAATGTATCATTATACATGTGGATGTTGCATCTATAGAACTTAAAGCAGCAATTACTGCACTGGCAAGGAATACATTTGACATTGGAAGGTCATTATAGTGGAAGGGAGATTAACAATTTCAGAACTATTCCTGCTGGTTTTAGTCCCTCAAAGAACCTACCTTTGCTCCTCTGTAATGCCAGGTCAGCTCAAAATAAAACACAGATCATCCATGATTTGGTTTGAGATAAGAAAGCCCATTTAGTGTGTGTAACAGAGACCTCATGGAAGGAAGCTGCCAGGCCAGTATAGATGCATCACCTTCCAAATGGGCATTCTGTAGTAAAGAGAGCCAGGGAGAGGGGTAGGCAGAGAGTACGGCTGTGAACCATAAGAACAGGATCTCCTCTACAAGGATGCCTGTGAGAGAACTCTTTCATATTGAATGCATGTTGCTCAGCCTTGGGAACAAGGTTAGCCTGGGATTCTGTTAGTTTGCTTCCCATCCTCTGCTGCCTAGCAGAATCTCTGACTGAACTGAAAGAGCTCATCTCAGAGTCCAAGGCTTATACTAATGAGGGAATTCAAAATCCACTTTGGGGCAGGTTTGCTTGGAGCAGCTTAAGAGATCAAAGTAGCCATGGCAACTGTGGGCCAATTTCAATTGGTCACAGCCAGGACATCAACAGAACCCCTGGTAGAACCAGTCCCCAAACCTCCCAAATCCTCCTGAAATCCAGCTGGACCCAATAACATCTATAGGCAGGATATCCTAATAAATCTACTCCTACAGAAATGAGCTTAGCTACTAATCCAATCTTAATCAAATAGTGATCCTTCCATGACAATGGAAAACCTGAAAAGTCCCCACACATGGAACAACATCTCCCTTACCAGGATAATGTAAGAAAAACAGAAACAAAACAAACAAAATGACCATGTGACTAGGGGCCTATGCCAATTGGTCACAATACCAACACATGATCAAAGTCACATGCTCATTTTGGGTTTTTTGGTTTTTTGTTTCCTTACAGTGGAGGAATTCATTGTTACATCAACCTTGAAAAATGGCCGTCCAGCCTCTGCTTAAACAGCTCAAGTGAAAGAGGGTCGACCACTGCCTGAGGCAACCTATTCCACTGTTGAGCAGTTCTAACAATTGGGAAATTTTTCCTGATGTCCAACCAAAATCTACTTCCTTGTAAGTTAAACCAATTTTTTCTTACATAATGCCTCTAAACAATTCTGATCCATCTTCTTTCTAACAGCCATCAAGATACTCGAAGACAGCTATCATTCAATCTTTTCTCCTGGTTAAATATACCCAACTTGCTTCAAAGATGGCCTCCTGGCACATGGATTAACTGGAGTAGCTGAAGTGGGAAGATAGGCAGCTAGAGTACATGTGAAAAAAGAATCAACTAAAGGCATAGCAAAGAACCTATTTGAAAGCTTGTGCTGTGGTGATAGGTATGGCAAAGAAATAGTTTTTCCTGCATGTATGGCAACTACAAATTCATAGCCTGCTGAATGGCTTTGGGTTGTGAAAAGGCTGACTGGTACACCCACTTATTCCCCTAGAATTCTATTATAGAACCTTTAGAGCAGCCTTTCTCAACCTTTTGACCCTGGAGGAGCCCTAGAAAATTTTTCAGGCCTCGGGAAACCCCTGCACTTTAGGCTCAAATATAGGCACCAGAAGTTACAAAATTATTATATTTGTTTAATGTGTAGGTCTGTTTAAGAACACATTAACAGTGTTCTTAAACTAAAAATAAAGAATGAAACTTACCTCTTTAATGAGAAGTTGCCCAAATTTGAAATAATTTTTTAAATAAATCGTGATCTCCCGGGGAACCCTAGTGACCTCTTGCAGAACCCTAGGGTGCCACAGAACCCTGGTTGAGAAACCCTGTTTTAGAGGCTTGTTGTGCTACTTTTGATTTTTTTTTAATAAAACCATATTCAGGCAGGCCTTTGATGTAGTGTCAACTATATTGAGTTAATTTACCTCACATGAGGGTAAGATAATGCTCAAGGTTCTGTGATCCAGACTTCTACAATGCATGGCATGAGAAATGCAAGATGTACTAGGTGTATTCAGAAGAAGCAGGAGCAGCCACAATCACACTGTGAACAGTGAATAATGGGAAAGGCAAATGTCTAAAAGGACATTTGTTTTTGCTTTATTGATTATGCTAATAATTTTGACTGTGTAGATCACAAGCTGCATACATCCATTAAAAGCACAGGTGTACCAGGCCACCTCATCTGCCTGTTTTATGATGACCACAATTAGAATGAAATATAGAGCAATTAAATGGTTCAAGTTCAGAGAGAAGTGCAGCAAGGTTGTATATCACCTTATTTATTTAACTTATATGTAGAAAGCTGCCCAAGAACAAATGGAAATTGGAATTAAAATTGTTGGGAGAAACATCAGCAACCTCAGATATACTGATGATACCACTTTGATGACTGGGAATAAGAAGACTTGATAAACCTCTTGTTCAAGGTGGAAAAAGTAAGTAAGATCAGCTGCTTAGTATTAAAAAAGCTAAGTTTATGTCAACAGGCACTACCAGGTCAGAGCGAATAGGAAAGGTTGTAGTACTTAATATAAAATATAAATATTTTATATTTATAGACTCAAAAATTCACAGGAATGGTGACTGTAGCCATGAAATAGATACCTGCTACTTGAAAGAAAGACTGAAAAGTCCAGAAATATTGAAGTCAGAGACATAATGCAACAGCAAGAGTCATTGGAAAAAGACACCAACGCTTGGACAAATGAAAGGCAATTTAAAAAAGAGTCTGAGAGGACAAGGTGGCAAGGTGCTTCCATTGATGACACAAGAGGAGCTTTCAAGAACTCAGAGAAGTAGTTTGTCAGTCTTTCGGCAGATGCCTGAACCAAAAATGATTATTTTCCTATCACAGTTCTGACAGACTTTTCTTCAGTACGATGTATTAAGATTAAAGGATTAGCAGTACAAGAATTCCAGCAAGTGAACTATTTTCAATTTAAAGCCAATATATTTCAGTGTACATTAAAGGGTGAGGTTTTCAGTGCATTGGAGAGGAGAAAGCTCACATAAGTGATAATGAAGAAAGCTGCAGCTGGTTGTTTACATACAGATTTAATTTTTACACAGTTACTAACAGACAATCTGACAAACTGATAACCACTGGGTCATGAAGAATCAGAGTGACTGAACAACTAAACAACAGCAAACCCTACAACAACTGTAGCTAGTAATTATTCCTGTAATTAGACTAGATTATTTTATGTATAATTAGACTAGATTAATTTCAATTTGACGTGCAAGGATATGGGCAAGTTGCTTGGGCCAGTACATTCTACTACTTGTCCTTTGTATCCTTGCTCAACTTGGCTTGTAATTTGTAGTCAGAAAATTATTAGAGATACATTAAGATTTTAAAAATGCCTCTCTGAAATAGGATAGGATATTTCCTTATCCAAAGGAGATAACAGACTTATTTTTAAAAAGATTGCCCTGGATCCCTCAGAGATGAACAGTTATTGGTCAACCTCCGACTTTACAGGCTTGGATAAGGTGATTAAGAAAGTGGTGGCTTCTCAAGTACAAGCATTCCTGGAGAAAGTAAATTATTTTGATCCATGGCTTCAGTGGGGCTACAGTGTTGATACTGCCTTGATCAGATGGATGGATGATCTTTATCTAGAGGTTGACAGAGGGGGTGTGATTCTTGTGATTCATCTTGACCTTTAAACAGCTTTTGATACTATCAGCTATGGTATTCTAGATCACTCAAGAGGTTTGGGAATAGGGGGACAACATATCTCTCAGGTAGATTTCAGACTGTGTCATCTTACAATTCTCTGCAGTGGGAGCTACCACAGCAATCCTTTTTGGCCTCATTCTGCCTCCAGTACTTCTTAATATCTACATAAAACTGTTGGGGGGATTCATCAAGAGATGTGTAGTGGGATGCAATCAGTATGCTAATTATTCCCAGATTTCCCGCGTAACATCTCCAGAATGTGGTATGGCTTCCTTGAACATTTACTTGTTGACAGTAACAGGCTGGATACGGGAAAATAAATTGAAACTGAATTCCAAGAAAGCATGTTGTTCATGACGAGAGGACATTTTCCAGACACGTGAATCATCTGCCTCTTCTGAATGGGATTGCAGTAGGGATATGTAGCTCTTTGGATGCAAAGCAGAAAAGGTGCTTTGGAGAGGCTGAGGGCAAGTTCATTGTACCTGTCTGCACCTCCTTAATGAAGCTATGCTCTTTCCTGGGCTTGCATGGAACCTTGCAGGAAAATAGGTGTCTGAGTTAAGAAGGCATTCAGAAAAACCCTTGTTGCACCCTGTCAACATCTCCTTGACAAAAGCACATGTATTCCTGGGACTATGCAGCTTCCATGCAAAGTTACAATCTTCCAAAAAGAGCAGGCATGCTGCTTGGAAACATTTCTGGACCCAGATCTATCTCCAGTTTCCCTCATTTAGGCAACATCCAAGAACACTTTTTATCATCTTACAGGGATTTTAGAATGGATGACTGTTAATAGTTAACAGTAGTGGAGAAGTGGTATGGATTTTACTGATTTGTATAATCCCAACTCAAGTCCAGATTGAGGGATCTACCAGTATGGGGCAGACTGGTTTAAGGAACTGTTCCCAAATCAGAGAGGAATGGAATGGAATGGGTTTATTCTCTTTCTAGTTTCCTCTTATCATATTTCAGTTTAATTTTAGAAATATACTATCTCCATTCAAAATATACTACATACTCTTTTATACTTCTAAAATAGTAATGGTACAGTAGTTGTAGCTTCCTTAGAAATAATGCTGAATGTCTTTCTATATTTTGCATACAGTGTTTGGAAGTGTTTGCAGGCTTTGTTTAGAATAACCATAACAATTCTGGTCTGAATATCTTTGGAAAGCTACTTTCTAGGATGCTGGCTGTACATGTAGAATCAATTTCTTCCTCACATTTCCCCATGACTTAATTTAAGTTAAACCAGAGACCAGCATTCAACTCTGTTTAAGCACAGATGGTTTATTCTGATACCAGAGGCAAATCTGAAAAAGGGGCAGGGATGTAACCTCTCTATACAGAGTTATGCAAATTGGATATACAAATGATTGGAGTATTGGATATGATGGTAGTATGGTTAGATATAGCAGCATCTTATGTGTCAGATATGGGGTGGATTCCATGAGGTAATGGTGGAACTACAGTAACAGTGATACACTGAGAGAACAGAGAGGACGTTCTATGGGAATAGGTACAATTAGGAGGTTTATCTTAAACTGGTCTTCGTTCCAGAGCCTATGTTTGCCTTCTAGTATCTTCTCCTGGTTTTATCAATATTCCTTGGCCCTCTAATGTTTTATAGCTGAGCTGACAGGATTGATTGTTTATCAAGTCCCTGGGAAGGCAATTAGGGAGGGGGATGATTTTTTTCTTGTCCAAACCAGCACCGTATTTTCTCCTACATGCACGTGCAGATGCATACATACACACACCCATACGCACAAATAGCAGATGTTGACATATCAATCTTTCCAATGCTATGGCTTTGACTGCTTCTAAATATCTGATGGCTAAAGGTCCATTGTGAGAAGATGCTATGATAGTGGTATTCAATTGTTACAAATCTCATAATACTTTCAATGAATACAAAATAGCCACATAATGATAGGCTGGGGCAAAATTATAGAAAATGGTAGAGTTATTGTTTGCTTTAATAGTCTGCCCATTATGAAGAAAATTGGAAAACCCCAGACAAGCTGTTCAATATTATATGGAAGGAACAGTGTTCTTGTCTGACCCTTGTTCCATAATATTTATGATTACAAAAACTGTGTCTTGATCAGTGATGACTTGTGCCCACTTAGCTGTCTACAAATTCCTGCTCACCAATTCACTGCTTGTCTCCTTTTAATTCAGCCCAACATTAACCCCTCTGATCTATAGGGTAACTCACACTGTTCCAGTTCAGACTGTAGTTGGATGTTGGGTTCAGAAACAATTGACTGCTTCTTAATATGGAAAAAAAATCTCCTCCACACAAAATGTAGGAAACTGGTTGTCATTATTGTAAAAACGTTTTAAAGCACTAGTGAGTGACGAACACTAAAAACACTGAGACTGGGGGAAAAATGCTGAAGAACAATTGCATGAGCAAAATATGCTAACTTTTCTTTAAATAATCAGCTATGATTTTATAAGAAACGTGACTGGGATATATTGTTATTAACCCCTGTGTCAAAGCAATGTACCGACCAAATAAAAGGCAAAAATAGCCCCAAGTTTATCATTTCTTATATCTTATCTGTACAATAAGCAAATGAATAAAAATAGGTGTTAGGAGTTATAGCTGGAAGGGAAAAAAGATTTAAGTTCTAGAGGATGGATCACATGCAAACAAATATAGAACTGTTTCTTTTCAAATGCAATATACATATTTATATGATTACACAGCCCAGTAAAGAAATCAGCACAGATAGAACTATCTGGTTTCATCCAATCAAGGGTTGCTAGATCTATGTTGGAGGTCAGCAACATTGGTAGAGACCGTGCTTAACTATTTGAGGGGGGTAAGGATCGTAGTGACAGAGGCAAGGACCCTGTGAAGGACCATGTACTGCAACCAGACAGAAAAGTATTTTCTATTTTTCCTTGATTTTGGTATCTTTGGTTTTCAAATGGCACTAAACCATATAATGCATGTATGTACTGTATGTGTGTGTATGTGTTTGCATGTGTTTGTGTATATGTGTGTGTGTGTGTGTGTGTGTGTTTCATGTTGCAAAATGGTAGAAAATCAAAATTTGGCCATGCAGTTGGTGAGATTTGTGGGGGTTGCAAAAATGGGTTCAGTGGTTATAGGCTGCATACCTTTGATCTGTGTAATAATAGCCCACAGAACAGGATTTTAATTTCCCAACAAAAATGGTAAAATATATAGAAATGCTATTATTAGCAGAGATTTTATAATAGGTTACTGATAAGGTTGGAAATGATTACAATGAATTTAAAACAAAGTATTTCTAAAATTATACAAAGAAGCATTTAAAAGTACACATTAGAGCATGGGAGATTGAAGGTGTTGACTACAGGGATCTTATTATCCTGTGAGAAAATGAAGTCATACTGGCACTTTATATCAAGCTAATAACTCAATATCAGCTATTCGGTGTTACCAAATTGTTTCAAAAGCTGCAAAAAAAGGAATGATACTGAAATTGTTATGGAACCTCTGGGACCTTAAAATGTGCAGCAATGTATTTCCATAGTGTCAGACAGTGGGAAGTAAGTTGGAAAACATTGGGTTGGACATTGCAGGAGAAGGGGATCCTACCAGTTGGCGTCATTCTCTACTTCTGCACATCCTGCCTCAGTTCTGGGTGTGGGTGGCCAGATCGATGGGTCACTGAACCCCCAGCTTTTGCTATTTAATATCTGCTCCAAATGCAGTAAGACTATATCCATTCATGACTTGGTGGTGGATGAACATGCAAACCTGGCCAACATCAGGAAACATGACAGGAGTGAGGCTGGAGATATTGCCCTCCAAAGTTGGGGAGGGAGTATTATGATTTTTAAGACATTTTCACTGTTACCAAATGTGCTGTTCTACAGGTGATTGGGTGTGCATGCTTGTATATTCACTTGGGCCATAGGGATAAACTAAGCCTGCAAATGGTGTATTGTGTCTCCTGCTGCCCAGCCAACAGCCCTGCCTAAACCCTAGGACCTCCTATCTGGGCTAGTATTGGAGTCTTCCAGGGTCTTAATGCTTGGTGAATTCAGTCTCTATGACTTGGATGTGGGTTTTAAATGGGCCTAGATATGTATTGTAGGTTGCAGCTCCCATGTGATAGAATACTTTCCCCACTGAGGTCTGGGAGCCACCTGTCTGTTTGCTTTAAAAACAACATTGCTCTGATGAGCTTTCGGTGCACAGGATGAATTTGGGCTGCTTTGGTAGGTTGATTGCAGTTTATTTTTATTTATGTTTAGTTTTATTGTTGCATTCTTAGAAGTATGCAATATAATTTTTATCCCGCCTTTATTATTTTTATAAATAACTCAAGGCAACAAACATACCTAATACTCCTTCTTCCTCCTCTTTTCCCCACAACAACAACCCTGTGAGGTGGGTTGGGCTGAGAGAGAGGGACTGGCCCAAAGTCACCCAGCTGGCTTTCACGCCTAAAGCGGAACTAGAACCCACAGTCTCCTGGTTTCTAGCCCAGCACCTTAACCACTAGGCCAAACTGGATCATGCTAAGTGACATGGCAGGCAGAACCTCAAGGCAGTTTCTCTCAAGTGAAGGAAACACACACACACACAACAAACACAACGAGCTAAATCAAGGGACTTCCCATTCAGTAAAGTGGACACAAATTATTAGCTATCGTGGAAGAAGTCCTATCAACCAAAATTCTCCCCTGTTAGAACAGTGTAAGAAGATTTGAAAGAACAGGGCAGTTTGGCATTACCAAACTTCAAACTATATTATCAAGCCAGTTGTCTAACTTGGATAACAGACTAGATCTTACCACTTTATGACTGGGCTACCTCTGTTGTGGGAACAGGATTTCCACTATTTTCTAAAGGAATTACAAAAAGAAAGGATTTGACTGAATTTGAAAACTGTATAACACAAAACATGGAATACCTGCTGGTGAAATATGACTCAGAAACTTAACAAGTTAAATATTGTATGGTTAAATGGACTGTGTGATTAAATTCCCTTTCCAACCTGCCATCTTTCCATAGAATGTAACTAAACCATAAATTTCTACAAAGTATACTGAACTAGTTTAATACATGCTAACGTCTACTCTACACTTCTCATTAGAAAGTACATGCAATTCCTCCAGTAGAATAATGACAAATTAAGTTGTGTGAATATGCCTTGATGTCTAAAATAATCTCACATTTGAAAAACAAATCTGTCACAGAGTTTAACATGGAAACTATTTTGGAATTATAATTCTACCCATGGGTTGGTACTACATTGGAAAATGGTTTTCTCTCAAGATAAAGTTTTAACATTTAAATCATGGATTATTTGTTATAGAAGGATAGATGTCTTATTGACCATGTAACTTTTCATTTTAAGTTATATTTTATACTGTGCTTATTACTATTGTTGATACTTATACATTAATCTCATTTTAATAATCTGTAGTTTTAAAATGACACTAATGTTATTCTGAGAATTTGTACTTAATTTACTTAATCTTATGATGCTTGTAAATCTCTTGTTTATTTACTTTGTGCTTTTATTTTTTCCTCTCTTGTTTCATTTTCAGTTTGCTTCTTTTTTTCTTTTAAATTGTTCTTTTTAAGAAGAACAGTATAAGTATCTTGTTTCAGCTATGTAGGTAGCTATGACAAAAATAGTCAATTCATTTCTGAATAAGATGCCTAAACTGTTAAAGGTCCCTCTTTGAGGCTGAGGAGATGAAGCTTCATCTTTCAAGTCAGAAGACAGTGGCAAGGCCATTCACAGAGAACCTTTGAAAGCTCACATTGAAAATTCAAGGATTGAAGGGCATGACACTTACATGTATTGCTATTCTGGCCCTCTGATAACTAATAATTCAAGAGTTGTAAATCTAGCAGGCAAAGCCATAGTTATAAATACACTCTGAGTCCAAAAGGAAATTGTTTCTACAATAGCCAATTCACAGGGCAAGGTTCTGCTCAGGGTTAGAATCAAGCAAGGTTCAAGATTTCCAGGAATGCTTCCAGCAAGAGCTAGATTTGTGTGCATGTGTATTTTCAAGTCAGTTTGTTTGTTTGCTTTGTTTTGTTTTGGACTCCTGGCAACTGCCTGGAAGTGTCCCTCCAGTTTTCTTGCCAAGGTTTTTCAGAAGTGGTTTGCCATTGCCTCCTTCGTAAGACTGAGAAGGAGTGACTAGCCCAAGGTCACCCAGCTGGCTTTGTGCCTAAGGCGAGACTAGAACTCATGGTCTCCTGGTTTCTAACCTGGTGCCTTAACCACTACACTAAACTGGCTCTCAAAGCTAGATACATACAGTATTATGCAAAGTTTAAAGAGAACTAGAAGGCATACAAGGTAGGCCTTCCATGGAGAGCTGTTCCAGCATCAGTCTGCATTCAGAGAGTCCTAAATACAGGATAATTTCAGCTTCCAGCACCAAGCTGCCTAGGTTCTTCTCTGTGCAGCCAAGCATTCCCCTGCCTCCCTTCTTATAGCATTCCTCACATTTCCATGGGTTGGACGGATGGTTTGAATCAGAAGAGCCAGGTTCAGGAGTGCTGGTCCTCCTCCCTGTCTCAGAATGACTTTTCAACTAGGGATATGCTAATTGCACAGGATAATCAGAAGGCTAAGAATTGTTATTATTCCGTTTTTAATCATGTACTTTTATTGTCACTGTAAATCACTTCAGGATTTTTTTAAAAAAAGAAGCAATATATAGAAATGCAAATAATAAATAAATAGCTGTTGGGAACAATACATAAATTTGTCACCTTCTGGAATTTCAAGGTAACTTTTTTTCTTGTTTTGCACTGATTTAGAACAAAAATTATTATTATTCCACATATGGAACATTGTAGATAAAAGTGAATATAATGCCTATGTAGATGAGCGTGATGAAACTGTGTGAAGGTGAAAGTTCCCCTGTGCAAGCACCGAGTCATGTCTGACCCTTTGGAGGGATGCTGCTTTTGTGACATTTTCTTGGCAGACTCTAGTGGGGTGGTTTGCCATGGCCTTCCCCAGTTGTCACTGGGGATGAAACTATATGAATGACTAAATTATTCATCTCAATGTTAAGGGAAGAAAGGAGTTCTGAAGAAGAGATTATAGAGCAGCTGAATGAATCATTTGCATAATTTTTAGAAAATGTAGGACAAATACTTACTTGAATTGATGTTTTCAAGAAGAAGTCTGAGTAACTCAGGAAGTTGTGGAAAAGATAAGATTCTAGACTTTTCTAACAAAATGGAAAATAAGACTATTAGTCAAATGGTCCCAGTCCAAGAAAACTTAAATAACTCAAATATGGAAGTGCTAAGTTTTGAACAAAAGTATGTAATATATCTGTCACATTGGCCTCCATTCCAAGAGAAAGAAAAGTAGTTGATGAAACATTTGTTCCTTAAAAAGAACACAGGAAAGTATAGCTAGTTAGCTTAACATCTGTTTCAGGTTAAATGGTTAGCAGTGTTGTAAAAATAAATACTATCAAAGATAAAAAGATCTCAGTGAAGAAAAGTCAGTATGGCTGATGGTAAGTCCTATCCTTTAGGAGTGTGAGAACAACATTTGGATAGATTTGAACCAGTAGATATTAATTATTTGGATTTCAAATCTTCAATTCATTTTTTAAGTCAAAAAACTTCTTGGACTTTGGGAAAAGGATATTATAGATTTTTTTTCCTACTTTAGTATTAAGATATACATAATGCCTATTGCAAAAAAAGACTGCTCTGGTGAACTTCACCTTCAATCATTTAAATTTTAATATCAATATTAATGTTTAGAGTTTATAGAGATTTTTAGTTATTTCTTAAGATGCTATAATGAACCTAGTTCTATAAATGCAATTAATTAATAAAAAATGAAAAAAATATATTTTCACATTTTATGATAATTGTAAATCCTTTATTTACTGATACTTTATTCTTATTTCATTATTTTCATCTTTTTTTAACCTTTTATTTAGCTATTTATTCTGTTCTTTAAATGTTTTAAACAAAATATATTTTTTTAAAAGTATCATTTGAAACTTGGTCCCATAATTCTCTGTTGTTTTATTTATTACAAGTTGTTCATGGGCCATAGGATTCTGCATTGGAATTCCTTGTCATACAAAGTGTCAGAGGTGATTTTGGAACAGGAAAAAAATAAACCACCTCCTCAGACATGGAACAGGTCCTGGCCAGGCAACTGTGACATCAGAGTAGGCAATAATAGAGAAGAGTAAGACAGAGGTATAGGTGGAAAGGCAGAGGAATAACACTGACAGAATCTTACAAGTCTGAAAGTACATCTCTCCCCCTGTCTCCTTTACAGCCCAAGAAACTAGAGAGGGTCCCTTCTGAGCCTCTTGCCCCACCCACTATCCAGTTGTGGGCTATGCAGTCTCTTATCTGACTGTTCCCTTGGCTGCATCTCTTGGCCCAGTCTTCCGAGGTCTTTCCCAAATACCAGCACACCGATTGAGCAGAAGATTGGGAGTGTAGAGGGGATTAGTTCCTTGGAAGAAAAGCAATTTGGAGAAAGGTGATCTTGAGAAGGCAAACAGGTGGTAAACCTATGGTTAAACAGCATCTTCCCTTCCTGCCAGATGTCCTCTACAGCTGCTTCTCACTACTGAAAAAAGCCAGTGGCAATTTTAGTTCCATATGGAGAAGGAGGAAGAAGTCTAAACAAGCTCTTGGCATATCATGGATGTGGTGACAGTTGCTAAGGCTTGTAAAGTGAGAAGGATCGCTAACAACACACAATAAATGGACTTGTTCCAGTGCCAACAGGAGGGGAGGGGAGGGAGAGGAGGGGAGGGGAGGAAGGCTTGAAATGATCTCTCCAGTTTCTCAAATTCCTGCCTTGGCTCACAATCAGCTACAAGTCTATTTGTACTTTTCAAGAGTGATCTTAAAGCACCATCCATTCTCCATCCAATATACCTAAATTATCCACATGCCAGCCAGCATGCATTTCATGCTGCTATTATTCTCTCTGATAAAAGATTCCTTATTCTAAGCTTCTCTTTTCATCTTTTGGGGAGATAATAATGAGACACTCACACAAGCAGAATAAATATATTTTACAGCATCAGGATAATTAACTATCAATATTCTGTAGTAATAAAGAACCTATGGAAATTGTATGAGAAATAAAAATGGTGGGGTTTTTTTGCTTTTCCCTTTTAACAAAACTATTGTATCCACATTTTCAACCATATAATAGGAAAAATCTGTTTCTGTTTTTTGAGGAAGAGAACTTTTATTTAATTTGGACCTTGTAAATATTTCCTTTAATAAAGTAATAAATTTAATAAAAATATTTAATAAAAATAGGTGGGGTAGCCAACAATATCAAAAGACAATTGTCTACTGTTCTGCTTGCCTCCTGAAATATCATTTGCAGCTAATCCCATTCATGTCATGAGTCAATCTTGTCTTTAATAAAATACTGTAGCTAATAAGGCAACTTCCAGAGTAGTTCAAGATTTATCTCTAAGACATTTCTGGACTCACAGATGTGCATGTGTGTTAGAATGCTGATGCATTAATTATTCACAGAAATATAGGATCCTATCTAATTCTTATTAAAACATTTGAACTACTGCCTTCAGACTACATATTCAGCAATAGTTCTATTACAAAGTTCAGGCTGCAATATTATGGACATTTTTTTTCCTCTCACACACATGCACATGCACAGATATATGCCTATACATGCACCCTTACCTGTTCTTTTCTTCAGAGTTTGTTGTTACTCAGTCATTCAGTCATTCCAACGCTTCATGCCTTAATGAGCATCATTACACCAGAACTGTCTGTCAGTAACTGCTTTTTTGTGTAAGCTCTTGGTCATCAGTGATTGTTTCTGTTAATCAGG
The DNA here is from genome assembly GCF_035149785.1 of Candoia aspera. NCBI lineage: Eukaryota > Metazoa > Chordata > Lepidosauria > Squamata > Candoiidae > Candoia > Candoia aspera. Next base: position 44,646,546 of record NC_086158.1, on the reverse strand, counting down.
TTTTTTTTTTATTGCCTTCAGTTTTTCCAAACATCACAGTCTTCCCCAATGACTGTTGCTTTCACATTATGTATCCAAAATATTTAAGCTTTAGCCTTGTTATTAGGGCTACCAGTGAGCAGTCTGGTTTTACTTCATCTTGAACTGAATTATTTTTCTGAAGTCCAAAATATTTCTCAACTATTTTCTCCAGCACAATTCAAAGTAATAATTTTTTCTCCATTCAGCCTTTCTGATGATCCAGTTTTAACAGCCTTATGTTACAACTAGAAAAGTCATAACCTTGACAATGATACCTTTGTCATCAGTGTGATATATCTGCAGTTTAATATTTTGTCTAGATGTATCATAAACTTTGTCCAAAGTAGTAATTATTTATTAAGCAGCAGACCAGATATTGTACATTCTTCTTTCATCTTCAACAGTTGATTCTTTAGGTCTTCCTCACTGCCAGCCATCAAAGTGGTATCATGAGCATATCTAAGGTTGCTGATGGTTCTCTCAGGAGTTTTAATTCCAACTTCTATTTCTTCCAGTCTAGCATTTCTCATGATATATTTGGCATATAAGTTAAATAAACAAGGGGACTCCACAATATAAACTCGGCACACTCTTTTCCCAATTTTGAGCCATTTAGTTGCTCCATATTCTATTCTAACTATTGCCTCCTGATTATCATTCAAATTCCTCAGTAGTTAGACAAAGTGGTACAGTGCCCTTATGTTTTTAAGACCTATCTACAATTTGTTGTGATCATACAGTCAAAGCCTTTGTATAATCAGTAAAAGCAAACATTAAGTGTCTTTTTGAAACTCTCGCCCATTACTTCTGTGGCGTTTCGGGTCCTCGTCGGGATGTGGTGCCAGCTGGTGATGAGACGGCCGACCCGGGCGGCCGGACGGGCTCCTCACGGGCGAGAATGAAACACGACACAACGGCTTGTCAGACGGGAGGAAGCCCCGATAGTCAGTGCTAGCCTCCTTTTATTGGATACACACCAGGAAACGACATAGTGCCCCAAGGGGCAGAATATAACACTTGCATAGCTAAACATATCACGAAGCCTAAGCATGTATAACTGCGTGACACCTGCATGTACAGTCTCATGCCTGCGGTCATGCTGCAACCCACAAAAACAGGATGTTGCCAGCGTGCCGTTAGGCAGGTTTCTACTTATATCCATATACTAATAAAGCCATCTGCCATAGCCCTGCCCTACCCCAGGCTCATAATGCAACATCTCCCCTGTTTTTGTTTGTTAAGGGCCGACTGACCCTCAGCGTCTCGGTACTTAGCCTCATGGGTCCAAGTCCCTACGACACAAAAGGATCATGGGGTCGGCGGAAGTTTGGGGGAATTCTTCGTCTGAGGAGTCTTCTTCTGAGCTCAAGGCTAAGAGAGACTGCTTCTCAGAGGGAAGGCCTGGGTCGGGAGAGCGTGCAAGCAACAAGTTAATATTGGCAACATTAGAATCTAAAGCATGTAAACGGTGTTGTAAAAAGGCTATAAATTTTCCAAATATACACGGGCCAATGGTACAAATAAGAACCAAACAAACCAACGGTCCTATGACGGCTGAAATGAGGGTGGTAAACCACGGAGAAACATTAAACCAACCCTCAAACCAGCCCTGCTGTGTAGCGCGCTCCTTTTTGCGTTCATCGAGTCGCTTTTTTAGTTCGTTCATGGAGTCTAAAACTATACCAGAGTGGTCGGCATAGAAACAGCATTCCTCTTGTAGCGCCACACACAGTCCACCGCTTTTAAGAAATAACAGGTCAAGTCCTCTGCGGTTTTGTAGGACAACTTCAGAAAGCGATGTCAAGGAGGTCTGGAGATGAAGAATTGATGTCTCTATCCTTTCTAGATCTTCATCGATGCTGAGGCGGAGGGCGTGATAGTTTTGTTGGCCGGTTACCAGGCCGGCAACCCCTGTGGCCGCCCCCGCCACCCCCAACCCCAATAATACAGACAAAGTAAGAGCGGTCACGATCTCTCGTTTGACCAAAGGGGGGGTAGGGGCAAAATGGGACAAGAGGCTGGAATCAGAGTGATATATAATTTTTGGAAACAAATGAACCTGAACGCAATAATGAGAGTCTGCCAACAGCTTTGGGCCAAATACACATGCAGAGAGCCCAAATGAGCAGGCCCACATGGAGCCAGGGCCAGGAATAAAAAACTGACCGGCAAAAGGGCGAGAAAAGTCGGCCCGGGAGCTAAGAGAATTCCAAGGCAAGGCATATCCACAAGCAAGTCTGCCGCTGACCGGGGTACAACGATACATGTCACAACTCGTGGCATTGGAACAATAGTGAGTAAAATTATCGGGAACAAGGCCCAAACAACAACCCTGGCCCGATAGGCCGGCTATAGTCTGGGACCGATTTCCCCAGCGGCAGGAGGCGTCAGTGGCGTTGTTGGTGATCTTTTCTGAAGAGCCAACGGCGTCATAAAAAGGCGGGGTAGCAATCAAGCACAGCCAACAAGAGCTGGTAAGGTTGGGGTTGGTAGAATTCAAAAGTGAAAAGGATGCATCCAACATGTTATAAAAGGCGTTTGTTTTTGGGTTGGCAGGGGCAATGAGCGGGTTGTCGGGGCGCACTCGGTTTGGACCAACGGTTGGTTTGGCCGGGGCAATGAGTGGGTTGTCGGGGTACACTCGGTTTGGACCAACGGTTGGTTTGGCAGGGGCAATGAGTGGGTTGTCGGGGTACACTCGGTTTGGACCAACGGGCGGTGAGATGTCGGGCAAAACAGAAAGCTGAATAGAAAAAATTTGGCCCTCATCATGATAGCCGTCCCACAGGCGACCTCCCCAGCGCATGCCAACCAACCAACGGGCCTGAGGCAAGGCCCGTCCATAGGGGGAAAAAGTGACGTTGAGGGGGCTACGTTTAAGTGCGCAACATGCATATAGGGGACAATTCAGACTGGATTGAAGAGGTTTGCCATGGGCCCGGACAATTTTAATATAGTCTTTTTTGGTGGGGGGGTCCCAATAAATATCTCCCGTGGAGACGCAGGACCATTTCCGACAAAAATAATGGCCTGCTCCGCCACACTGGCTAATGTGGGCCGGCGTGGCGGGCTGTTCTGGGCAAAAATAGAGATAAGACTGAGACACCTCTCGAGGCGATGGAAAACACGAGGGTATGCCATGAACGGCCGGGCCTGCGAAGGCCGTGGCCCCGGTCACCATTTCTGCAAAATCAAAATATAACATGGGAAACCAAGGCCAATGGGTGCGCTTAGAAACAATATAAAGGGGGGCCCCTAAAAAATCACGGATAGTCCAGGTGAATTTTTGCGGGCGATGTGTCTCAAGTGATGCCTGGGCAACGAAGGGGATAAAACATGACCACAAAAGGCCCAACCAACGCGGGGACGAAGCCATCACCTAGGGAAAAACAAAAAGGGTGGACAAATCAGGGTCCGTGTCCGCTGGTGGGGGCGGGGCAGGGGCGACCAAATAGGGGCGCACGTGACGCCCGGGGACCCATAGAACACGATCTTGAAGTTGAACAGCAGCATAACCCCTGCCCCAAGTGATGAGTTGCGCCGGACCTCTCCACGTCAGGTCAGGAAGCTGTCGATAATAGACAGGTGGGCGAGGGTGGTCAACAGCGGGTTGTGATGCAAAGTGCCGAGAAGCAGCCGAGGCTGCTGGCTGTCCGGTCAAGTTGAGAAAATTGATGGTATAGAGACAGATATTGAGAATGTCTTGCACCGCTGGGAGGCTGGGGGGTCCTTTTCCCTTGTTGTCAATATATCTATCGAGAGCATGTTTCAAGGTCTGATTTGCTCTTTCCACTATGGCCTGGCCTTGACTATTATATGGAATGCCAAGTTTATGGGTGATTCCCCATTTTTGACAAAAGGCAGCAAAAGCACCGCCCGAGTAGGCGGGCCCATTGTCTGTTTTTATTTGCTTTGGGCATCCCAGCGTCGCAAAAGTCCGAATAGAGTGATTGATTACATGTTTAGCGGCTTCACCCCTCTGGGGGGTGGCCATGATGAACCCCGAAAATGTGTCAATAGACACATGCAAATACTTCCAAGGGGAAAAGGAAGCATATTGGGTTACATCCATCTGCCAGATTTGGCAACATTCCGTCCCACGCGGGTTGACCCCCATGGGAATTGAATGTGCTTGTTTGCTACAGGTTGGACATTGTTGGATAATGGCTGTCGCTTCTCCTGGAGAGAGCTGAAATTGTTTAATAAGGGCCTTTTTGTTTTGATGGAAATACGAGTGACTTTCCCAGGGGGTGACCGTAGTCAGAGGAAGGCAAAAAAGGGAAGACGCGGCCGCAGCCGCAGCGTCAGCAACATCATTGCCCTCCTGGATAAACCCAGGAAAGGGCTGGTGGCTTCTAATGTGGGAAACATGAAAAGGGTAAACACGTGTGGAAATAAAATGTTGCAGTGACAAAAATAAGGACAAAAGTGTGGGTTCAATGGAGGGGGACAAATAAGCCTCATAAAGGTGAGAAAGCATTTGAGAGACATATAGGCTGTCCAATATGAGGTTAAAAGGCTGGTCAAAAAAGGTTTGAAAAACAAGTAGGGAGGCATACAGCTCCGCACGTTGGGCAGAAGATTGAGGGGGTGTAATTTGGGTATGCCAATGGCCATCTCGCCGCCAGGCACACGCACCATAGGTCTTACTGCCATCGGCAAAAACCGTGACAGCATTTAAAAGGGGTAAGGGAGAAAAAGGCGAGCGCCACACAAAGGGCGTGGTCTTTAGAAGTTGGAACCGAGGGTCAGGGGGGGGGTGACAAGAAACGGCGCCAGGCCAGTCGACAAGAGCAAATTGAAGGTGCTCGCTAGAAGCAAACAAAAGTTCCCACGTTACAAGTGAACAAGGCACATAAAGTGTAGAGGGTTCCACGCCCACCAAGGCTTTGGACCTTAACCGGCCCTTATTAATAAGACCTGCAAATTGAGAAGCCTTGGGTGTCAGGGTCGCCCGTGGCGTGTGTGGAAGGTGGATCCATTCAAGGATCGACACGGGTGAAGTCACTTGAACCAAGGCCGCAGTAGGCAATGTTAAGGTGTTGAACAACACTAGAGAAAGCGGAACATCTTCCTTAACGCGGTCTACCCATCTGGTAAGCAAAGCCTGATTGATTAAGTCGACAACCTTTAAATGGGTAGGCTGCAATAAAATGACATCGGCCGGGCTACTAGCGCCAGCCAAGGCCGCAAAAAGTGGAGAAAGCTGGCCGGTAGAAAGGCCTAAATAGGGTCGAATCCAATTAATGGACCCCAAATATTGCTGTAATTGTAACAGGGTCGGGGCAATAGGCAGTCGAACGTCAGGCAGCCACGGAGCAGCATGTGACGTAAGGACTTTATGCCCCAAATAATTGAAAGGAGGGGCAATTTGAACCTTGTCAGGTGCAATAAATAAGCCCCCTTTGCGCAAGATGTGTTGCAAGTGCGGCAGGGTCCTAAAGACCGTGCCCTTCGGCCCCGGCGCCGCAACCAAGATGTCATCCATATAATGATACACTAAAAAGGTGGAATAAGCCTGTCTATAAGGCTGTAAAACTTGAGATACAAAATGTTGACACATGGTGGGGCTATTTAACATCCCTTGCGGCAACACCTTCCACTGGTAACGGGCGTTGGGCTGCGAGTTGTTAAAGGCTAACACAGTAAAGGCAAACAGGGGGACATCTTCCGGGTGGAGTGGAATACAAAAAAAGCAATCCTTAAGGTCAATGATCATCAAATCATATGATGCCGGAATTAAATTGGGATTCGGGAGACCACATTGAAGTGCCCCCATCGGGCGAATGATAGCATTAATGGCTCGTAAATCGTGAAGGAATCTCCATTTGCCCGTCTTCTTTCTTAACAGGAAAACCGGGGTGTTATAAGGACTGGTAGAAGGCTCGAGGTGGCCCTTAGCCAGCTGGTCCGCAACCAAGAGGTGCAGCGCCTTTGTTTTTTCAGCTGTCAGGGGCCACTGATCAATCCAAACAGGTTTGTCAGAAAGAAGAGTTAATCGGAGTAGCGCCGGGCCAGACATGGCCACCAGATCAGTCTAGGACAAGCCTAGCCTGAAGCTGGGACAAAAGGTCGCGGCCCCAAAGGTTGATATGAAGGGGCAAGACGACCGGTTTGATGTGAGCCGTAGCCAGAACAGAAGAGGAAGTGACCGTGATCCAAGACGAACTGACGAGGGCCGTCTGGGCACCTCCCACCCCTCGGACCGCCGGGGCGGGGTCAGTAGGCCATTCAGTGGGCCATTCAGCAGAGCGAATGACGGACACGTCTGCTCCCGTATCTAAAAGACCAGAAAAGGGGCGACCATTGAGCATAAAGGTCGCCGTCGGCCTAGCAGGCCTAAGCGGCTGTTCTAAAGCCATGCAGTCTGTGGCGCGATCAAGAATAATCATTGTCGCCACCACCTCGCCCTGAGATATGGTTATGGGCGAATTGATCATGATAGCAAGAGCCAAATCGGAAAAGGAGTCAGAGCTCCTTAAAAAGGGGGCCGCCAACACCCCTTGTGAAGTTAAGTCTAAATTTGGAAAAACAATAACAGGCAAATTGGGGGGTAAGATCACAGGCGGTTTGGGTGAAACAAAAAGGTGGTATACATGTGCCGGCAGCACATATTTAACGGTGTCATTGGCGGCCAAATCGATTGAAGAGGGAAACGGCCTTTCGGTCGCAAAATCAACCTTTGGCGTGGGGCTGGCTGAACGCCCCTGGATCAGTTTCCCTGGGCCAACGCCGGGGGGGCCACAGCACGACATTGGCTGGCCCAATGGAAACCTTTCCTACAACGAGGGCAAACGGTTTTTGGCTTTGCCCCGTTTGGCGGGGGGGGTGGTGCAGCGCCCCCCCCGGCAGCCCGACACTGCGCCTTAAAGTGACCGGGCTTGCCGCAATTGAAACAGTTTCCGGTAGGGCGAGTGACCGGGAAAGTCTGGGGCGCGCCCATGCCGGGCAACGCGGGCGGGTGCAAGGTGGTGGTGATGGCGGAAGCGAGAGCCGCCATCTTATGATTAGTCGTGCCGACAATGCGGCAGGCTTGGAGGAACTCCGCCAGGGTCACACCCGATTTGGTCGCAATGGGTTGAAGGACCTTCTGGCAGTCTGAATTTGCATTTTCAAAAGCCAATTTTAAAAGGAGTTCCTGACGAGCCTCAACATTGTCAATTTGTCGTTCAAGAGCCGTTTGAAGGCGAGAAACAAAGGAAGCATAGTCTTCGGCTGGCCCTTGAATGATCTTAGAAAAAGTCTGCACGGGGCGGGACTGGGCATCGTCCACCTTGCGAAGGGCCGCCATGACACACTCCTTAATGAGTGGAAAAACCGGGCGGGCTGATCGGATTTGTTGTGCAATGGTGGAGCGGTCACCTGTTCCCTTTAAGTCGTCAATGGAGACCTGGGCGGGCAATCCCGCATTGACACGGATGGTGACTTGTTTTCCATATTCAGATTCCCAAAGGACGTACTGAGCCGGGGTCAGGATCATATTAAATAACATCTGCCAATCTCCAAGACAGAGTTCCCGGTTGTGGGAAGACATAGACATTAAAAGGCCAAAGGAGTACCGGGACTGGAGGCCATAGTTACGGACTGCCTCTTTAAGGTCTTTAAGTTGTTTCCAATTTAAGGGGGTGTGAACGGGCTGACCCGCCGGCCCCCACGTAACCGGGAAAGCGGCCCAGTCCTCACAATCTTCGGAATCGAGTTCTCCCGCCATTTGGGCTGTATGAAGCGCCTGGAGAACGTGGCCTGATGAAGGATAATCTGTCGGGGACGATTTTAAATCTCCAGGGGGGGTCCCGGCGACAGTTGGTAAGGCTGGAGGTGGCAACGGGGGATAGAGGGACGGGGGGTCATAGGGAGGGGGATTGGGAGAGGAGGGAGAGGGGGTGCGCGAGGTAGAAGGGAGGGAAGAGGACAATTCTTCCGATGGCGACGAGGAGGCCTTTTCGTCGAAGGCGGGCAAGGCGGACGAATCGGGGTAAAGAGTGGTGAGGGCCGCCATAAGGGCGCGCCACACACACAAAATGTCCGGCGGGGCCCGAGGGGGTCGATGTAACCAGACCCCCATTCGCTCCCAAGTGGAACGCTTTAGGGTCCCCTCTGAAGGATATGCCGGGCAATGTTTCTCAAGATATTGTAATAAGAGTGTCAAGGTTTTTTTCGACACAGGATATACGGTTGTGCCATTCACCTTCTGTAAACAATTCGCCTTCTTCACTAATGAAAGGAGTTCATCCCTGTGTCTGAGTTGAACTTGAGAAAGTGCGGAGCCCATACTTACGATGCGCGAGCCTATGCCAGGTGCGTAGTATGAGAGTGAAGGCAGCGCACCCCTAGACAAGGGTCACGCCGTGCGTCTGGAATTGATCACGTCGGGGTCACCAGTTGTGGCGTTTCGGGTCCTCGTCGGGATGTGGTGCCAGCTGGTGATGAGACGGCCGACCCGGGCGGCCGGACGGGCTCCTCACGGGCGAGAATGAAACACGACACAACGGCTTGTCAGACGGGAGGAAGCCCCGATAGTCAGTGCTAGCCTCCTTTTATTGGATACACACCAGGAAACGACATAGTGCCCCAAGGGGCAGAATATAACACTTGCATAGCTAAACATATCACGAAGCCTAAGCATGTATAACTGCGTGACACCTGCATGTACAGTCTCATGCCTGCGGTCATGCTGCAACCCACAAAAACAGGATGTTGCCAGCGTGCCGTTAGGCAGGTTTCTACTTATATCCATATACTAATAAAGCCATCTGCCATAGCCCTGCCCTACCCCAGGCTCATAATGCAACATACTTCCAACTCTAACTTGTACATCTCAGATCTAGCAGATCTAGAATAGAGTATGGAGCAACTAAATGGCTCAAAATTGGGAAAAGATCTAGCAGGTTTTGCTTCATGTGTCACTGAATGTTTCTGGATTCAAAACCTTGAACATTACTTTATTAGCATGTGAGATATGTACAACTGTTCTATAATTTGAGCATGCTTTAGCACTGCCCTTTTTTTAGTAGTGGAATATAAATTGATCTTTTCTAGCCCCTTGGCCACTACTGTGTTTTCCATATATTGCAATGATATATTTTAATGGCAAGGTTTTAAACAATGTGGCTGGTATTTTATCAATTCATGGACTTTTGTGTCAGTATTATTTTCTAGGGCCTATTTAACTTAACTAGAATGTCTGGCTCTAGTTCAGAGACCAAACCTTCATAGATATCAGCAGTTTGGGGAATTTTTTTTTTTTTGGTACAGTTCAACATATTTGTACCATCTCTTCTTTAAAACTTCTTTCTCAAATATATTCTCTGCCTTCTTCCAGCATTAACCCAGAGGAGAGTTCTCACAGGGTGAAAGCTAAGAAAGAGAAGAATGACATTGTATTGATAGAAAAAGAGCAACTGTTACCTCAGACCCAGATGCTTGAAGGAACAAGCTGGAAGAAGCAAAAACATGTGACTCTGGGGAAGGAGGTGGGAAAGAGAGTGCAGTGATAGTAAAAGCACTAAAGTTTAAGAGCTAAGTTGTAAAACAATAACAGAGCCAGGAAAGTGTTAACAGAGATAAACAATCAGGGAGGAGTGAGGTGAAGAATGTCATGTTCAGGCAGAGAAAGCTATTATTAAATACAGAGGAAGTTTCAAGGTTAAGACTGAGTCTAACTGAAAGAAATTAAGGGAACTTAAATTAGAAAAAGAACAAGAAATGCAAAGGAATATGTTTTCAAAAATGACACAAATAGGAAACCACTGTCTTTAGTATGGGGCAATCCAGGAAATTTGTATACATTTGAACATTCAAGGCTTTTTGTAATAAAAGCTTAGTTGCTGTCCTTTATAAAGAAAAAACTATGATATCATCTTTGTATTAAAATTTCCCTTGATTATAAATTTTGTGTCCTTCCGATTTGACTGTTTTCTCCAGTTTTTTTGCATTGCTCATTTAGAGATATCCCCTGGTGTCTTCTTGCTCTTCTCTGGAATCCACATTTTTTGGACAGACTTTTCTGTCTGTATTGCATTTTGCTTTGCCCCTTGCTTTGGCAATTTGCAATGTGTCAGTGGACAGACATTTTTTCTTCTTTTGCTTTTAACATTTTGGAATATTTTTGCTCGCTTCATCTTTAATGATATCACCAATTTCAATCCTGAGATCATTTTGTCATTCTTCTACCTGATCAGTTATTGACACCCTTTTGTTAACAATGATGTCAACTTTATTTCTCCTATCATTTTGTCTGCAGCAGATCTGATATTCCTCTGCTATGAAATATCCCATTCCAGCACATTTCAGCTCAGTGACTCCCATGATGTTAATGTTCAGTCTTGAATTTCTGTTCTAACATCATCTAGTTTGCTTTGGTTCATGGTTCTGACATTCCATGTACCAGTCATATATATTTGTCTGTGTGTATACACACAGAGTATATGTACGTATATATTTCATAGACCTGCATGTCCTTTTTACTTTAATCCATTGACAACATAAACACTAGTGCTATTTGTACTTGGTCTTCTGACCTAAGGAGCTCAGATTCCACTGTCATGCTGAGGTTGTCCTGAGCAGTGTTGTTGTTGTTGCCAAGTCGTTTACAACTCATGGTAACCCTATGTAAAACAAAACAAAATGCTGTTCAGTCTTGCGCCAGATGCCTGACTGTGTTGTGTTAATATCCACTTATTTTCTTGGCAGAATACTGGAGTGGATTGTGATTTCCTTTTCTGCAAATCATATCTAACTGGATCCCTTGTCTTGACCTTTTGGGAGTATACATTCTCAATTGTACAGACTGTAGCACCATTGGGATGTGCAAGCCCCTTCACCACTACCTATCCTGCAAAGATGTTGTGATGATAAAAGAGAGCTACTGCAGAAAAAGCAGGATACTAATGCAATAAATAAATAAACAAATGTCATGAAAAGGAACTGGTCTGAAGGGCAGCTATTAGTGAAGAGCAGATCTTCCAGACCCCAAAAGCTCCAAAACTTTTTAATGTACCTGGCTTAACTGCCAGTTGGTTCCTTTGCCTTTCCTATGGGGAATGACACATAGCCAAAATAAAAATTAACCTAAGTATGCTTTTGGGAAGGTGTATTCAACACTGTGTTCATTTTTTCATAAAAAGCAACTGCATGAGATCCTAGCTTCTGGGTTTAAGAATCTTAATCCTTTGCTCTCCAGATCATTTTTCTGCTGGAAATCATTCTTTCCTCGCTGTAATTTGCTCTTCTATGTTCTGTTTGCAAAAATTGTATTGTTAAGGGCAGTGAGGTGGAGAGTTTCCACTTGGAAAACAGCATGGAAAGGAAATGAGTCAGACCTTCCTTTTTTGTGCTGGATTGGACCCCTGTACAAAACTGCTTTTCCTGATCAAAATGAACAGGCCTTTTTAATTTATATATTACATTTATATCTCCTGATTTTTTTTTCTGGGAACTCAAGGAGAAACATGAGGGTCTATCTTCATTTTATTTCATCTGCCAATAACAGCCTTATGAGATAGGTGGGGCAGAGAGAGGGACCGCCCCAAAGTGAGGTCTGTGGACCCAAGTCTCCCCATTTCCAGTTCAGTACCTTAATCACTATGATATACCCATTGGTGAATAACTGAGTTTGGACAAAAATGTCCTAGGAGAATAATTTTGAAACATCTTTCCTTGTTAGTTTAAATGTATTTGTTACAGTCTAAAATACTGCTGTAACATTTTTAATAGCACATTTTTAAATGCTTTTTCTTTTTTCCAAATGGAAAAAATTCTGGCAGAGTTCATGCTAATATGTTGCATCTATATTAAAATTGCTTTCCCTCTTTGCTCCCTCCCCCTTTTTTTTTTAATTTAAGAGTAGAAGAAAGCAACCTGGGGGTTCAAGCAGATGTTTCTGAGAAGTGACGCCTTCTGGGGAGAACAGAAAAACTGTTGAGGTCACCAAAAGGTCAGCTGGAAAGAGTTTAAAATACCAGAAATGGCATATTGATTTCTCACTTTTCTTATTAAAAAGAAACCTAATAAGTAAATGTATTCTTAATGTCCTCTAGTCAGCCACTAGCAATGTTGATTCTACATGCTAAGCTAAATGGTGGGGCAACATTATCTGACAAAGCTGTGAAGTGGAACTCATTTTCTTTTGCCTTTGGAGCAAAGCAAAATGTTGTAGCTCTGAAGGCAAATGTTATTTCTAATATTAGGGTTCTGACTATAGGAAAAATCAGTCCAATGTTTAATGAGCATTGTTTTTAAGTTAAGACAGCCTCTCCAAATGCCACAGGAAACACACTTAAAATATCCTCATTCTTACCAAAGGCCAAGTCCATTTACCTGCCTATTATATATTGCCAATGGGTCTACTTTGGGCCTTTCCTCCCCACTAAATTAAAGGGCTATCCACCCATCCTTGAGCTGATTGAAAACAATACCACCATGAAATTTCCCATCCATATTGTTGATCCCTATTCTGTCTCTGACTGCAATCACTGCCAGGTATGAGGTGATAAAGCCAGTTTTGCATACCTTGGGACTACCATTTGATAGTGTCAGAATAAGGGAGAAATACTACCTTAATAGCAGCACAGCTAAGGGTGATGTAAGCTGTCCCAAGTTCCATGGGCTGGATATAAGATGAAGGCAATGTTGTGGGCAATTAAAGAAAATGGCTAAAGATAGTTAGTTTCAAGTTAAAGTGATCTTCAACTAATTTGAAAAGGGGAATCAGACAGTGGACTGGGTGAGAAGGAAGGTATCCACAGGGACCCTGTTGTCCATTGGGCCATGTTGGGGGTCCTAGACATCCTTGACATTGATACTGTAGTATTTTCTTAAGACAATCCCATCAACCCTGAGCATTGTCCATGCTGGCTGAAGTTAATGGGAACTGTAGATCCCAGGAAGGACCAAGATTGGGGAATCTGGCTCAAAACATCAAAATAATCAGTTGCAATCTTTCCATTATTCAGCACTAAGATTTAAAAAGACAGAGTGCACAAATTAGGAACCATTTCAAATTCCCCATGATTTCCAAGCCTTCCTCAAATGTTGGCCTCAATTCCAAGTTCTTCCCCATCTGCCTGCAGTAATCTTGAACTGAACATAAAAGTCTCAAGCTATCAAAGTTGCAAATGCTCTTCCCAATGTATTATTCATAAATTGAATGGAGAACGTTGGGCTGAAGTATGGATCCAGTTTTAATGTTATTTTTATTACTACCTTGTCACAGTGAGAAGGTTCAGTACTTCCAATAACCCTGAGAATTATGCCAACAGGAATTTGAACTCCTCAAGCTATTCTTACCTGTAAGATTGAAAGTTAACAGTAATCCATAGTGGGAATAAGGGTAGCTGGGGCTCTGCAGGCATGAGAAAAACCAACCCACTGAGAAGAAGGAACTCCAAAATGATAACTGGAAGAAAGCAATAGCAAACCACCATTGTGGTCAATGAATTGGACACAGTTGTAACATTTAGACTAGTTTGGGTGATAAAACACTATCTCCTGGTCAGAACGCATGCCTCCAGTTGAGGGGAACTGTGACATGTTCACTGATTCAATGTAGTTTATACATCGTAACATTTCACATGCCATGGTGCTGACGTGCGTTTCTGTTTGGGAGGGAGCTGCTGTGAGACCTTGTACCAAACTCTGTATGTGAAATCAGTACAATGGAATGTGTTTGGGTTATTTTCTCTGCTCAAGGATTTTTCCGGCAGACCATCAGAAACCGTTAGGAGCACCTGGGATTGTGAACTTGAGAAGATTCTACGGGGGGAGGGATTTCATTTGCACCGAGGGTTTTTAGTTTGAATTTGGCGTGCTTTCATCATTCTCAGCTTTCTCTGTGATCCTGTATACTATTCTTTAATAAATCAGATATCTTTGAATTCACACTCATGAGTCTGATGGTGTTTTAGAATAGGCAACCATTACATAAAGCTGAGAATCCCCAAAGTTGTACCATTAGTTCCTACCAAGATCAGTCTCTTGTGAGGGAAAATAGTTAACGATGGCTGAGTCAAAATCCACGACTGGGGGACTTGAGGAGACAGCTAGCATGATGCCCGAGTCGACGGTCTGAATCTGACAAAAACTGAATCTCACCCCAGAACGTTCAGAATCCCGAGACCTGTCAAGGGATGAATCGAATTCCAATTCTGATGCAGAGGAATCTGACAACAGGGAAGAGCCAAAGCAACCAGCACCCAGTGAATAGCTTGCAGAGTTGATCACCTTGGATGAGGTGGGGGAACCCCAACCAGGGATGTCGGGGACGTCCTGGAAGTATCAGTTCCCGCTAACCCCAGACAAAGAACCTACTACGGTGTCAACTGAGAGGAAACTGGGCGCATGAAGGAGAGGGGACTCTCGTACCCCTGAGAGACTAAGAGTGGTGGAAGCCAAAATAGAATCGATGGAGTACATGTTGAAAAACCTGTCTTTGTCACTGGAGGGGCAGGGGAGACGGAGAGGAGATCCCAGCTTCCCACAACCATCCCCCATCCTCCCATCCAGACCGCCGGCGGAGCGGGGCCGGAGACGGCTCTGAGATGAATCTCCACCCCGCAGAGCCCAGCCATCAGTATCCCCACCCCATAAGGGGAAAGCTACTGTAACCTGGGGCCAAACAACTCAAGTGTCTGCTGGTCCCACTCCAACTGGAGGCGGAGTGAGAGACTTTTCTGTCAAATTTGATGGGGATCCAACAAAGTTATCTTTTTTTTTAACTAATGCTAAAAGTTATATGAGGCAGTTTGAGGCATGCTTCCCTTCCGAAGAGGCTAAAATAACTGCCATTGCCACCAAGTTGAAGGGTCGAGTGGCTGACTGGTATGTTCAATTAAGTGATGCTGACTCCCCTGCACTTGATTATTTCGATGATTTCATGTGGGCGTTAAAGCTGCATTTTGAAGATCCTCTGGCCAAGGCAAGAGCTAAGAAGGCGCTGAAGGATCTTACCCAAGGATCTTACCCTTGAAATGTCAGTAGCTGATTATGCCCTAGAGTTTAAAGCTCTGGCTGGAAAAATCACTGACTGGTCTGAGTCCACTCTAATAGAGCGTTTTAAAGAGGGACTCAACTGGGACGTCCTACGTTGGGCGTTGTGTAGAGACGACCCCAAGTCATTGTATGACTGGATCTGTCTGGTAGGAAAGGCTGAGCATGCTCAGCATACCTTCATGCAAACTAGAAAATCTGAAAAACCACCCGCCACCATGAGGGGACCCCGAAGTGCTGCTACTGCTGCCTGGCCAAGCTATAGAGCCTGGGATGAGGAGAGAGATCGGCACTACGCAAGGGGTCATTGTCTCCGATGCGGAAAGGAGGGCCATTGAGCAGCTGATTGACCAAAAGCCAAGGCTGGAGATCGAGCGGGGAAGCCGCCAGCCAAATCGCCCCCCCCTCGCGGCGAATGACAGCAGCCAAAGGGACAGCCGATGCTGAAGAAGTAATCTACTTCTCGGGAGAGGCTGAAGACGACTCTAAGGAGCCGGTGGGAAACGCCAGCCACCTGCCATGAAGGGCACCAGCAGGCAGGTGGAAGAGGATGGACATGAAGATGCTATGGTGAGTGCTGACTGTCCCACTTTAGCAGTAAAAGTGAAATTGGGTTCCCGCACAAAAACTACAGAGGTATGGGCTTTAGTTGACTCTGGATGTTCCAGGTGTTTAATTCACCCTGATCTGGTTGCTGCTTTGGAACTGCCTAGTTTCCCCCTCCAGCATCCTTTGATCTTCACACAGTTGGATGGTTCAACAGTGGGGGGGAGGGCGGCAACCCATTCCACTGGAACTGTGGCAATGCAAATGGGCAGTCACCGTGAGACTTTGAAATTAGTTGTAGCACCTGCTGGCAATCCCTTGGTAATCCTGGGGATCCCATGGTTGACCTATCGAAGCCCCTGTATAAACTGGGAACACAGAACTGTGACTTTTGCAGATGGATTTTACCAAGCTCCTACAGCAGAGATAGTTGCATGAGTGGGGGTTGGAAGGGCAGCGATCGCCACACCGCGCCCTGACTTGCCACATTTAGGTTTGCCTGCTCAATACCAAGAATTTGCAGACGTATTTGGGGAGATGGAAGCAGATCAGTTACCCCCCCCCCACCGGAAAACTGACTGTGTAATAGAGTTGGTCCCCAATGCTCAATTGCCCAAGCCAAAAATTTATCCGATGACTCAGAAGGAGCTCGAGGCATTATGGGACTTCATTGACAAAAATCTGTCAAGGGGGTTTATTGAACCTGCTAATTCCCCAGTTGGGGCTCCTGTGTTATTCTGGGAAAAGAAAGATGGCACGCTTCAACTCTGTACAGACTATCGAGGGTTAAATTCCGTCTCTATTTGTCAACAAGTACCCTCTATCCCTCATGAAGGACATGTTAGCTCATTTGTCAAAGGGCAAGATTTTCTCCAAGCTCAATCTTCGCGAAGCCTACTTCCGCATTCGCATAAAAGCTGGGGATGAGTGGAAAACTGCTTTTAATTGCCCACTAGGGTCATTTCAATACAAAGTCCTTCCTTTTGGGTTGGCGGGGGTGCCCGGAGTCTTCATGCAATTGATTAATGAAGTATTACATGATTATTTGTTTAAAGGGGTTCTGGTTTATTTAGATGATGTCCTCATTTACACTGAAACTGAAGAGGAACACGAACGCCTCCTCAGACAGGTGTTACGCAAGCTTAGGGATGCCAGACTCTATGCCAAACTTTCCAAATGTGAGTTTCACAAAACCCAACTTGACTATCTGGGCTATCGAGTGTCTGACCGGGGTATAGAAATGGACCCTGCAAAAATTCAGGCAATTCTAAGTTGGGAACGCCCCCGCACCCAGAGGTAATTACAAAGTTTCCTAGGGTTCAGTAATTTCTATCAGCAATTTATCCAGGGGTTCTCTGAGATTGCTCTGCCCCTCACTGATTTGCTCTGTACCAAGGGTTTGGGGGAGACATGCAAAGTAAAAAACCCTGGGGCAGTGCTGAATTGGATGCCTGAATGCCAGGCAGCATTTGAGAAATTAAAAACCCTTTTCACTGCTGAACCTATTCTACAGCACCCTGATCCTGAGCGCCCCTTTGTGGTCCAAGTTGATGCTTCTGACTTCTCTATTGGGGCTATTTTGTTACAAAGGGATTCAGAAAATCGCTTAAAACCCTGCACTTATCTATCCAGGAAATTTTCTGGAACAGAACACCATTGGCATGTTTGGGAAAAGGAGGCGTTTGCTGTAAAAGCAGCTTTAGAAACCTGGCGCCATCTCCTTGAAAGCGCTAAATGCCCTTTTGAGGTTTGGACCGATCACAGGAATTTAGAAGCCCTCCGCACCCCACAATGTCTCAGCCCTAAACAGATTCGCTGGGCTCAGTTTTTCAGTCACTTTAACTTCCAGTTAAAATTTATTCCAGGAAAGAAAAACTTTCTGGCTGTTGCTTTGTCATGTTTACCTCAGGACCTTGACCAGGTGGCAGATGTGGTTGGGACTGTTCTCACTGAACCACAACTTGGCTTGGTTGCTGTCACTCGGAGCCAGACCCATGCACAGGCAACCCTGCCCCCAGCCCAGCCTGGGAAGTGGAAAGTGCACGTTCCTTGTCAGTTACAG
The DNA here is from genome assembly GCF_035149785.1 of Candoia aspera. Taxonomy (NCBI): domain Eukaryota; kingdom Metazoa; phylum Chordata; class Lepidosauria; order Squamata; family Candoiidae; genus Candoia; species Candoia aspera. The sequence continues at coordinate 44,628,932 of NC_086158.1, read as the reverse complement.
AAGGACTTTCTCCAGGCACTGAAATCTGACACTTGGTTGCTAGCTAATAGAGACAATGTTTCTTTTGAAAACGGTCTGGCATGGGTGGAACACCGCTTTTATGTGCCTGAAACTTTAAGGGCTGCTGTTTTGCAGTGTTCCCATGATGATAAACTTGCTGGACACTTTGGTTTTGTCAAAATCTTGCATTTGGTTCGCCGTCAACTTTGGTGGCCAACCTTAAGATGTGATGTAAAAGACTATGTTGCTTCCTGTCCTGTTTGTGCCATGTCAAAACAAAAAGGGAAGAAACCACAGGGGCTTTTACAGCCAGTGGCCATCCCATCCCACCCCTGGGATGAGATTTCTATGGATTTCATTGTGGACCTCCCTCCCAGTCAGAAGAAAACTGTCATTTGGGTTGTAAAGGATTTTTTCTCTAAACAAGCTCATTTCATTCCATGTGCATCCATCCCGTCAGCCCCACAATTAGCGCGACTTTTTCTCCACCACATCTACTGCCTCCACAGTAGCCCCTCCCATTTAATTTCTGACCATGGCACACAGTTTACTTTCCAATTTTGGAAATCATTTTTAAAATTGATTGGCACTAAACAAGCACTGTCCACATCGTCCCATCCTCAGACTGATGGTTCTACTGAAATTTTAAACTCCACTCTTGAACAGTTTCTCAGAGCATACATTAACTACCATCAAGACAATTGGGTGGAGTTACTTTTTGCTGAAGTTGCTTACAACAATGCTGTGCATCAAAGTACCGGACAAACCCCTTTTCATGTGATTTCTGGTCACGACTTTGTTCCCATCCCTGAACTGCCGCAGCCCCCTTCCCAAACATGTTCTGCATCTGACTGGGCTGTTAAACTGTCTGATTCCTGGCCAGTAATTCAACAAGCTTTGGCTGATGCCCAGGCTGCTTACAAGTCTCAAGCTGATAAGCATCGTTCTTTACAACACAACTTCAAAGCTGGGGATCAGGTGTATCTATCTAATAAATTTATCAAATCATCTCAACCCTCTAAAAAACTTGCTCCCAAATTTATTGGTCCTTTTCCTGTTGTTCATATTGTCAATCCAGTTACTGTTAAATTGGACCTGCCTTACAATTTGAAGCACTTGCACCCTGTTTTCCATTGCAGCTTGCTTAAGCCTGTGCACCACTCACCGCATTGGCACCCTCAGTTTCCTCCTCCTCCTCTAGTTATGATTGATGGCCAACAACACTTTGAAGTCAAGGACATCGTTGATTCTCGCAAGCTTCATGGCACCCTGCAGTACCTGGTCCGATGGAAACACTTTCCTCATCCTGAATGGGTGTCTGCCCACCATGTTAATGCTCCTGATTTAGTTAACCGTTTCCACCTTACTTACCCTTTGAAGCCTGCTGCTTAATGTATTCTTCGTTTTGGGGGGGCAGTATGTCATGTTCACTGATTCAATGTAGTTTATACATCATAACGTTTCACATGCCATGACGCTGATGCGCGTTTCTCTTTGGGAGGGAGCTGCTGTGAGACCTTGTACCAAACTCTGTATGTGAAATCAGTACAATGGAATGTGTTTGGGTTATCTTCTCTGCTCAAGGACTTTTCCCGCAGACCATCAGAAACCGTTAGGAGCACCTGGGATTGTGAACTTGAGAAGATTCTATGGGGAGAGGGATTTCATTTGCACCGAGGGTTTTTAGTTTGAATTTGGCGTGCTTTCATCATTCTCAGCTTTCTCTGTGGTCCTGTATACTATTCTTTAATAAATCAGATATCTTTGAATTCACACTCATGAGTCTGATGGTGTTTTAGAATAGGCAACCATTACAAACTGTAGAACTTCCACAGGGTGGCTTACTTTTCCTTCATTGACTAGGACAAGGCCTTTGACTAAGTAGATAATACCAGAGTATGGACCATATTAAAACTAATAATGTGCCAGAACACCTGATTATCATTCTGAGGAAACTTTACAAAGAACAAGCTATGACATAAGGAAATCAAAATTTGGGATTGAAACACTAACAATTTGATATATGCATATGACAGATTTTGTTAGCTGAATGTAAATAAGATGTAGAAGAGCAAATTATGAAAGTAAAACTGCAAAGTAAAAAATATGAGTTAGTACCAACAGCATGCTTTTTCAACTTACATATGATAGTGAAGAAATGAAGGTGGTTGATTGCTTTATTTTTTGGGGCTCAAGAATAGAGAAAGATGACTATTTGTTAGAGATGTAAAGAGGTGACTATCCTTGGGAGGAAAGCAATGAGCAATTTAAATAAGATAATTAAAAATAAGGACATTCATGCAAACAAAAATCAGAATTGCTGAAGCAAATATTGTTCCAGTGATAATGTGTAATGGAAAAGCAACAAACAGAAATTCATGTACGCAGAAACTTACAAACTGGAGAGCCAGTATGGTGTAGTGATTAAGATGCAGGACTAGAAAGCAGGAGACTGTGAATTCAACTCCTCCCTTACCCATGAAAGCTGGCTGGGTGACTTTGGGCCAGTCACTTTCTGCAGCCAACATACCTCCCGCCCATCTATTATTATGGGGAAAATAGGACATGGGAATAGTGTATTTTGTATACCAATTTCAGTTATACAAAAGAAAGGTGGGATATAAGTCTAAAAATTTATATATACATTTTAAATTATAAATAAATAATTGTGGCCATATGATGTGAGAAGATAATGGATTAGAAAGAGCAATTATGCTTGGAATGACTGAGGAAAGTAAAAGAACAGTAAGACAATGGATACAATGGATAGATGAGATCAGCAAGATTACTAAAATGTCCTTGGAAGTGTAAGAAGTTATTACTGAAGACAGGTCAAGATAGCAAGCATTGGTCCATTCAGTCACTAAAACTCAAATAAGAATTGATGGCATGTAACTATTAAAATAGTACTGAAGGAATCAGTGGGTTTGTTTCCTACTTCTTCCATTTCTCCTCACTAAGCTCACTGATTCCCTTTACTCCCATCATGTTTTTCTAGTCTGAATCTCTCCTGTAGTTCACAAGAAAATTCAAAACATAAAAAGTCATAAATCAAGCAGGCCATCATCTCCCACTTCATAGAGATTGGCTTTAAACTGATTCAGATCACATCTACCTCATGCTGTCCTAACTCCCCCATGCTGTGGCAACCAGCATTTGTATAATTAGGCAATGGAGAAACAGAGACACCAGTTTAACAACACATCAAAAGGCATTGGCATACTGCTGAAATAAGAATTCTAGGAGATGTACAGGTTAGTAAATTCCCATTGTAATCAAGTATAGCAAGCCTAATTATATTATTTGGGGAATAATTCTGTTTTAATGCACGTGACCCTGTCATTCCAGTACTATAAGTGCCATTGTCGCAAATCAGTCTTGCCAGGAAACATGAGGTAAATTATTACATCTATCAATATAAATTAATATTATTTCATTCTAAATTACTTTAACTGAGGTTTTTTAGAAAAATATAAAAAGGATGAAAAAGGAGTCATAAATGTGAGAATGTCAAAAAATGGTAAAGCTGCAGGTATAGATGGTATAACTGGAAAAGTGTTAAAATATGGATTTGTTTTGCCTATGGAGTGTAATGATTGCCTACCCTAACAAAACCAGACTCACAAGTAGAGGCTTAATGATATCTGATTTATTAAAGAATAGTATGCAAATACAGAGAAAGCTGAGAATGAGCAAAAGTGCGCCAAATACAAACTAAAAACCCTCGGCACAAACGTAATCCCTCCCCTCGCCCAACCATTTCAAATTCCCCACCCCAGGTGCTGGTAACAATTTCTGCTGATGTCCTGGGAAGAAAACCTTGAACACACAAAATAACCCAAACACATTCCAATCCTGCTGAATACAGATAACATCCCAGGAGACAGAGTCCTCCTCCCCTCCCAACCGAAACACACATCAGCCAAATGACATGCGAAACGTTACGATGCACCTTTAACATTGAAATGATGAACATGACATACCACCCCCCCCCCCAAAATAAGCAAACTATCAGGGAGCAGGTTTCAGAGGATAAGCCAAATGGAAGTGTCTAACTAAAACAGGAGAATTAACATCACGGGCAGACACCCACTCAGGGTGGGGGAAGTGCTTCCAATGAATCAGGTATTGCAAAGTGCCATGAATCCTGTGAGAATCAAGGACCTCCTTCACCTCAAAATGCTGCTGCCCATCAATCATGATCGGAGCAGGAGGTGGAGGCTGCAGATGCCAATAGAACAAGTGGCTGACAGGCTTGAGTAAGCTGCAATGAAAAACAGGATGCAAACGTTTCAGATTGTGAGGTAAATCCAATTTAAATGTGACAGGGTTCACAATTCCGACAATGGGAAAAGGACCCACAAACCTAGGAGCCAATTTTCAAGATGGTTGTGGAGACTTTATGAACTTGGTGGAAAGGTAGACCTGATCCCCAATTTTAAAATCAGATTGAAGGGCTCTCTGTCTGCATGCAGCTTATAAACAGACTGGGCATCAGCCAACGCCTGCTGAATCACTGGCCATGAATCAGCCAGTTGAGCAGCCCAATCAGAAGCCGAACAGGGCTGGGTAGAAGGTTGTGGCAACTCAGGGATGGGCACAAAATCCCTCCCAAAAACAACACGGAAAGGGGTGTGCCCCATGCTCTGATGGACAGCATTGTTGTAAGCCACCTCAGCAAAAGGCAGGAGATCAACCCAATTGTCCTGCTGATAGTTAACAAATGCCCTTAAAAATTGCTCAAGGGTTGAATTTAAAACCTCTGTAGATCCGTCAGTCTCCAGATGTGAAGCAGTGGACAGTGCCTGCTTGGTGCCAACCAGTTTTAAAAATGCTTCCCAAAATTGGGAAGTAAACTGTGTCCCGTGGTCCGTGACCAAGCAGGAGGGGCTACCGTGAATCCAGTAGATGTGGATTAGGAAAAGACGTGCCAATTGTGGGGCGGAAGGAATGGAAGCACACGGAATGAAATGGGCTTGCTTTGAAAAATAATCCTTGACCACCCAAATCACAGTCTTTTTCTGACTAGGAGGTAGGTCCACAATAAAATCCATAGAAACCTCCTCCCATGGACCAGAGGGGCTTGCAACAGGCTGCAAAAGCCCCTGTGGTTTACCCCCCTTCCTCTTTGACATTGCACAAACAGGGCAAGAAGCAACATAATCTTTTACATCACGCCTCAGAGTAGGCCACCAAAACTGGCGTCTTACCAAATGTAACGTTTTCACAAACCCAAAATGGCCAGCCAGTTTATCATCGTGAGACCTGGTTAGAATTTCCTTTCGCAATTTCTCAGGCACATAGAGGTGGTTTTGCCTCTAAGCCAACCCCTTGTCAAAAGTAACATTGTGTCTATTCGCCTGCAACCAAGTATCGGATTTCAGTTCCTGGAGAAACTGTTGTTGCAATTGAGAGGGAACTGACATCCTCCTCCCAACCGGCGAGAGCGAAGCCAGCGGCTGCTGCACATGGGTTTGGCTACGAGTGACAGCTTGGAGCCCCAGCTGGGGCTCCGTCCACACAGTACCCACTATCTCAGCCGCTTGGACCAAATCTTGGGGTAAGCGAGAAAGAGCATCAGCTAGGAAGTTTTTCTTGCCTGGAATAAACTTCAGCTGAAAATCAAAACGACTAAAAAATTGAGCCCATCGAATCTGTTTAGGACTGAGTTTTCGAGGGGTGCGGAGCGCTTCTAAATTTTTATGGTCAGTCCAAACCTCAAAAGGGCATTTAGCCCCCTCTAAGAGGTGGCGCCAGGCTTCCAAAGCTGCTTTGACTGCAAAAGCCTCCTTTTCCCAAACATGCCACCTCCGCTCAGTTTCAGAAAACTTCCTGGATAGATAAGCACAAGGCTTCAAACGATTGTCAGAATCACTCTGCAGCAAGAGCACCCCAATTGAAAAGTCAGAAGCATCCACCTGCACCACAAAGTGTCACGTGGGATCGGGGTGCTGCAAAATGGGTTCAGCCGTGAAAAGGCTTCTTAGTTTGTCAAATGCTGCCTGGCATTCAGGAGTCCAATTGAGTACCGCCCCCGGGTTTTTTACCTTGTGTGTGTCTCCCAACCCCTTGGTACGTAGTAAATCAGTGAGGGGCAATGCAATTTCAGCGAACCCCTGGATGAACTGGCAGTAGTAATTAGCAAATCCAAGGAAACTTTGGAGGTGCCTCCAGGTACGTGGGCGCTCCCACCCCAAAATGGCTTGAATCTTCCCAGGGTCCATCTCAATGCCCTTGTCAGAAATCCTATACCCCAGGTAGTCGAGTCTTATGAAATTCACACTTAGAAAGTTTAGCAAACAGTTCAGCATTTCTCAATTTGCTAAGCACCTGTTTTACCAGGCGCTCGTGCTCCTCTTCAGTTTCTGGATAAATGAACACATCATCTAAATACACCAACACACCTTTAAACCAATGTTCATGTAAAACTTCATTGATCAATTGCATAAACACCCCGGGTGCCCCCGCCAACCCAAAAGGTAAGACCTTATACTGGAAAGAACCCAGTGGACAATTGAAAGCAGTTTTCCACTCATCCTCCTCCCGTATGCGGATGCGGAAATAGGCTTTCCGCAGATCCAATTTGGAGAAGATTTTCCCCTTTGCCATATGTGCTAACATGTCTTTTATTAACAGCAGACGGTACTTGTTTGATATGGAGACCGCATTTAATCCGCGGTAATCTGTACAGAGTCTCAGAGTCCCATCCTTTTTTCCCTGGAACAACACGGGGGTGCCAACCGGCGAATTTGCTGGTTTGATGAAATCCCTGGCCAAGTGCTTATCCACAAAATCCCTCAATGCCGCAAGCTCCTTCTGAGTCATGGCGTAAATCTTCGGCTTGGGCAGTTGAGCATTGGGGACAAACTCAATCGCACAGTCAGTTTTCCGATGGGGCGGGAGTTGGTCCGCTTCCATCTCACCAAACACATCCGCAAAGTCCTGGTATTTCTCCAGCAAGCCCTCCAGTGGTGTCACGTTGAAATGTGGGGTTGCTGCCGCAGCCCTCCCCACCACAGCAGACAGAACTTGTTCCGCTGTAGGAGCTTGGTAAAAGCCATCGGAAAAAGTCAAAGTCCTGTGTTCCCAATTTATGTAGGGGTTTTGCTGGACTAGCCAGGGAATCCCCAAGATGACGAGGGGATGACCCACAGGTGCTACCACAAATTGTAACCCCTCACGGTGGCTGCCCAATTGCAACGCCACCGTTCCCGTGAAATGAGTCACCGGTTTCTCTCCCACTGTTGAACCATCCAGCTGGGTGAAAATCATGGGCCACTGCAATGGGAAGCTGGGTAAGTCCAAAGCAGCCACCACGTCGGGGTGCATTAAACATCTCGAACACCCCGAGTCGATTAACGCCCAAACCTTAACGGTCTTAGTGCGGGAGCCTAACTTCACTTTCACATTCAGCATGGGACAATTTGCACTCACCAAAACATCTTCGCGCCCGTCATCCACCACCTGCCCATAGGCGCTTTTCAGAGCAGGTGGCTGGTGTTTCCCGCCAGCTCTTTTAGATCGTTTTCCTCCTCTCCCCCGAAGTAAGGAACCTCCTCCACTTCGGTTTCCGCCTTGGCTGCCTTCATTTTCCTGGGCAGTGAGGGCGATTTGCCCGCCACTTTTCCGGACCGATCGTCTGGCCTGGGTTTTGGGCAAGCAGCCACCCTGTGGCCCTCCTTCCACACCGAAGGCACTGCCCTTTGGCATAACGGCGCTCCCTCTCCTCCTCCCAGGCACGTTGCCCGGGTTTCCCAGTCATGGCAGTGGGTCGGGATCCCTTGCTTAGCACCGCGTGTCTCGATGCCTTCCTACTGTGTGCGAAAGTCTCGTGGGCATGTTCAGCCTTCCCTGCCAACTGTATCCATTCATACAAAGTATCTGGGTCATCTCTGCCCAACGACCACCGCAGGACCTCCATGTTCAGCCCGTCCTTAAACAGCTCTATTAAGGTGGCCTGGGACCAGTCCTCAATCTTTCCAGCCAAAGCCTTAAATTCCAAAGCATAGTCGGCTATGGATCTTTGCCCCTGGCTGAGTTCTTTAAGAGCCCTCTTTGCCCTTTCTTTGGCTAATTGGTCTACAAAGTGCAGCTTTAATGCCCACAGGAATTCTTCGAAATCCTCCAGCTCAGGAGCGTCCGCCTCATTTAACTGGACAAACCAGTCAGCAGCCGACCCCTTTAGCTTGGTGGCAATGGCATTTATCTTGGCCCTTTTGGAACGGAAATACGGTCCGAATTCATCCATATAACTACTTGCATTGGTAAGAAAGAATGACAGCTTAGTTGGATCCCCATCAAATTTGACTGTGAAGTCTTTAACCCCCGCTCCAGGTGGGCCCCTCGCCCCATCTGGTCGGTCGGTCTTTCTTTTGGATACTGGAGATCTCCGCTCTCACAGAGGGGACCTTGAAATTCTCACTCTGTGAGATTTTGGCTCAGCCCTGTGCCTTCTCCTGTGCCTTTCCACCGAGCGAGGAGGAGGAGAAGGGGACAAATACCTGGTGCTTGATTCTCCTCTCCCTCTCTCCTGGGGCCCCCAATCCATTGACAGTTTCTTTAACATATATTCCATCGACTCAAATTTGGCCTCAATAGTCTTATCTTTTCAGGGGTTTGAGAATCCTCTTTCCCTCCCCCGTCCTACCTCACAACGATTGGGGACATTGGGTACCGCTGCTTCCAAGATGTCTTGGACAACCCTGGTAGGGGTCCCCGTGCTTCATCCCAAGTGATCAGCTCACTGGGCAACTCTTCGGTAGGCTCAGGAGCTCCTTTTCCTCCAACTTCCTCTTCCTCCGGACTGGAACACGAAATCTCCTGTATCTCAGATAGTTCCCGAGTAGGGACCCTCTCCATTCTCCTCACTGTGGAGTCGGGTTCCCCATCGCTCGTGTCCTCGCTTTCCCCGGTTTGGGGTTTTGGTTCGGTCATCGCTAGCGCTGCTCCCTCACAAGATAAATCTGGAAAGGGGCTAATGGTAAATTTTTTAGGTTCTCAGCTTTATGTAATGATTGCCTACCCTAACAAAACCAGACTCACAAGTAGAGGCTTAATGATATCTGATTTATTAAAGAATAGTATGCAAATACAGAGAAAGCTGAGAATGAGCAAAAGCGCGCCAAATACAAACTAAAAACCCTCGGCACAAATGTAATCCCTCCCCTCACCCAACCATTTCAAATTCCCCACCCCAAGTGCTGGTAACAATTTCTGCTGATGTCCTGGGAAGAAAACCTTGAACACACAAAATAACCCAAACACATTCCAATCCTGCTGAATACAGATAACATCCCAGGAGACAGAGTCCTCCTCCCCTCCCAACTGAAACACACATCAGCCAAATGACATGCGAAACGTTACGATGCACCTTTAACATTGAAACGATGAACATGACATGGAGTGCCCATGCAATTTGCTTAGCATGTGCTTGAGGTCTACATCTGTGCCTGCCAATAGAAAGAACACCATTATTGTTCCCTGATACAAAGGGATAGGGAGGAAAGGGGCAAAAACTACAGGGCACTGGTTTTTAAGTATGCCTGGGAAGGTATTTAGCAGAATTCTGAATGAAACGGTGATTGATGAGCAAAGGTGGGAAAGTGCATTGTGGCTTTATGCCAGGCCAGGTGTGTGCAGAAAAGATTTTTGCTCATCAACAGGTCATTGAGAAATACATAAATGTAAGAAATGTTACTGTATTTTGTTCATTTAGAGAAAGAATATGATAAAGTGACTTAGCATTAAATTATGGAAAATGTTGTACCAATATGCATTTGAGGTTGGTTGATAAATATACCAAAAAAGAGCAGCATATGATGAAAATAACATAAGTGTGGGAATAAACAGAATGCTTGGTGAATGGTTTCATGCTGGGCAGGGTTTCTATGCAGGTATGTATTAATGTAAACAGTACCTCCCGAGAACCATTAAAGAACTGTATTTTTTGCCAGATAATATCTGGTGATTCAGCTGCCCATTTTGGCATCCACACATAATTGGGAGGGTGGGCATTTTGCTCAGCCCTTTTGCCCACCTTTTGGAGCTCTCAAATATTTATTCTCTTATTTTATTGTGTTTATAATCACACCATATCAGACCCGCTCCTTTAACCTGGATTCTTTCTAATCAAATAATGACCTATGCTGAAGTTGATATTCTTAACAGAACAAAGAAAACCTAAAATGTTCCATCAGATCACATTATTACTGAAAAAGAGAAGTTGTCACTAAATTGTAAATGCAGTATATGAAAGTCTCACATTTTGGGGAAAAGATAGGATACAGACTTGAAAGCAGATCAGTATTGAAATTTTTATCTCAAAAAAGTATTATATAATATGATGATGATTCTGATACAATTGTGTAGTATGAGATTTTATAGAAATATCTCAGTTTTTCTGGAAAGTCTAAACTAGATGAAATTTTCTTTATGGATTAAATGTTGTGGCAGGCAACTGAGACCCAGTAGCTTTCATTCCTAGGTAGTGAGCATCCAACTTTGTTTTGCCTTCTTCCATACTTCAACAGTGACCAGCTTCACAATTTAAGTGGGTGTAATATAACTGCCCATGGGCTTAACCAAAAAGTAGTACAGTAGGGATTACCATTTCAAAATGGATTAGTTTATTGTGCTATACAAGACATAACAGTGTAGGATATAGGAAGTACCCCAACTTTCAACATTAAGGAACTACATTTCCCAATAATTCCAGTCCATATAGCTAACATTGAGGGATCTTAGAAGTTGTAATTCAGCAGTGTTGAGAGGCCACTGATTCCCTAACCCTGCTACAGTTGGAAGTAAATCCAATTCATTATCTCTACGTGACTAAAACATAATATTGGACTGTTACATTGGACAAATACACACCACTGTCTGCCAAGTGATGCATGTAGCCATTTGACAAACTAATTTTATCTTCCTGCCAAGTGGTCAGAAAAATGTATATTACACATCATATACTGATGTGTAGCAGTTGTTAGACTATCTAAAGTTCATGCAGTCTTTTCATTAGAAAAAGGAAATGACTTGTAATGCAATTGCATATTATTATTATTATCCATATTTATATACAGCATTCATGTGCCAAAGCAACTCAATGCCATTTATGGTGAAAGTACAAAACAGCAGTAACTCAAATTATGCCAAGATGGGCAGCCTAAGGCTCTAGGAACATAGACAGCTCCTGGCCACCTCAGGCCTCTCAGTCTCCCTTTGTAATTCTCAGAGCCCACTCTCACCGTGATTGCTGAATGTTGATGGTTGTCCTGCCATTTTCAAGTGGGAGACACACAATAGCTGCAGAGTAAGCTCTGATATAGGCATCTCACAGTTAAAACCAAAGAAAGCCCCCCAAACCTTCCCCAAATAGCCTGGGCCACATACGTGATAGCGTCCCACCTACTCAACCTCTCAAAAATGAAAAAAAATACGGCTCTTATTAAGCAAAAGGTTACTCACTTCTTAAAAAGACATAAAATGAGTTTTAAAGGTTTGTTAAATGATACTTTGTTATGTCTGTTTGCTTGTCTTTCCGCTTCTGAGCTGAGAGTGACAGGGAGATTAATTCCACTGCTCTTTTATCCTTTTACAGGACATGAAGCATTTTTAAAACATTATCAGTGTTTTATGTTATTTTGCATTATGCTATGCATTTCTGCAGTTGCCTTTGGCTCCAGTTCTTCCATTTTCTTCTTTAAACAGTTCACAACTTTCCTTGCAATGGTCAGCCAAATGTTGTGCAAACAAGGGGGATAAATCTTGACAGCTGCTTCTTCTGGGTGAAGCAATTTCTGGAGGGTTTTTTTTTTAAGCAGTGGAGCACTTTTTTTAAGCACTGGTTAGGAGGATTAACCCTTCCTGGCCCACTGGCCCACTACTTACCTCTGAAATTTCCCTCCCGCCTTATTGTCATCTACAAGTTTCTAACACCTATATCTTTTCATAAATGCACATTTGGGATATTACAACACAAATGAAGTGGGGAAGCGGAGATACAAGTTTATCTCTGCATTACAATTCTGTGCTTTCCAAAATGTCCTCATTTTAAAAAAACAAGTACCTTGGATGTAGGATAAGGGCTGTGCAATCCTTCAAAGAGATGCTTTGCAACTTGCTGGAGTATGTGTGAAGCAAGTCTTTTTTGAATCAATAAAGCTGCCATATCTTTTTCCAAGTTCCAAGATGCTTCATCAGCTGCTCCTTACTGTCTTCACATGGATGTCCACATACAACCATTTCACACCAGAGAGAGATAGCTGGGATCTTGGGAGTCTTGGCAACCAGTATGGTGTAGTGGATAAGGTACTGGGCTAGAAACTGGGAGACCATGAGTTCTAGCCCTCCCTTAGGCATGAAATCCAGTTAAGGCACTTTGGACCCACCTTACAGGCTTGTTGGTGTGGGAAAAACGAGTCAGGAGCACTAGGTACGCACACTGCCTTATGTTGACCAAAATTAAGGCAAGATAAAAATTAAATAGACAAAACTGTATAGCCAATTTGATGAGACCTCCCAAGCATTATGAAGCACTTCTTTCAAAGGATTTATACTGTTCTATTTATTATGAAACATGTGTGTAATATGTAGTTCTGATCTCTATGAATTAATTCCTGGAATGAATTTAAAGTTATTATATTCATAATTGTTAGCTGCATCCATTTGTCTGGCACACTATCATTTGAATAAAACCCAACTGGCTCTCATTATGATTTCATACTTTCTAACTTCAAAAAATATTGACATTTGGAGAATAAGAAGTTGCATGGAATAAAAATAATGATAAAAGCACTGCACATTTTAACAAAAACTGTTGCTTGAGAAACTACTGGAATGATCAACACTTATTATTTTTCAAAAAATTAAAAAAAAATTAAGCAAACTTCAGTGGCAATTCAGTGGGGTTATTCTTAACTGCTTCATTGTACATATTTTGTGTTATGATATAAAACAGATATTTTATTTATTTATAAAATGAATGTATATAGCCACCCATCTACCAGAAGAAACTGAGCAGTGAACAAAAATCAAAACCACAGTATAATTAAACCAACAACAAAATGATTTAAAACAACAAAATATTTATTTATCCATTTATTTATTTAACTTTTATCCCACCTTTATTACCAAATAGTAGATGATTCAAGCTCTCGAGTGAAAGTGCCAGTATAAATTGTGCTAACCTGTAATGGATTCCTTGTTTTAGTTTAGCATGTTGTATGAACCCTTCACTGTAGTTTCTAACTACAATGGTTTAGGGCATAGCAGCACTATACATTAAACTAGCTGATGTAATTTATTTACCAAACCATAGTAGTGTGTGAATCTAGCCAGTTTTCAAATATGGATTAACACAAAGAACAAGCTTAGCCTCAACATTACTGATGCTGTAACAATAACAAGGACCATCTTCCTGCAGCTTCTAAGCTAGCAACTGCATTTCTCTCTGGATAAAGCAATATTACTTTCACATTGCTTTCTAAAATATTTTTACAACAGGGCCAAAAACTGCAAAACAGAATGACTTGATAGCCTCCCTTTAGCAAACCCAGCATGCAGTTATATGGTCAGGCTCCAAGAGTCTGAAATAAGGATTTAATTTTAATGTAATGAGATGGGTTCAGGAGCCTAATTAAATATAAAATTGATGATTACAATATATTTAGCTTTAACAACTGTGCCATAAGAGATGCATTTATTACAAAGCTGTTGAACCTCAGTGGCTGTCTTCTCAATCAATTAGCAGCTATTTCATGTTCAATAACTGAAGCCAACCCAGTTTAATTAAACATAAAGTTCAGGCTATGTACCACTGTGTCTAATGTACTCCCTTCCTCCCCATCCCAATGTCTTTTTTTTCTTTTCTTTTTCTTTTCTCTTTTCTTTTCATCATTAAAAAAAAACCTTCACACTACTGATTTTCTTTTGGACAAAATGTGATTTAACTTGCTAGATTTGCTTTGAAAGAAGAAGGACCCCTAAATAATTGCTCTTGGTAGTGAACTCGATCAAACAGCAAGATGTCTGCTCTGCACCACCATGTCTATTGCTGATAAAATTGTGGGTGGGATGATATGCTTAATTAACCCTGTAATTCTTAACATGAGGGATAATTAGCATATAAATTAGGATTTCCTTTGGATTATGTGCCTAATGCAGTAGTCTCTTCTATGCAATTTTGTCCTTTGGCAGCAAGAGAGTGCAGCTTGCTCACATGGATGGATTGCATTAATATTCAAATAATGATAGCATTTATTTCTGCTTTGCAACCAATCATTTCTGCCATAGTAGCCTACCATCTGGAAAATATATGACTTTGAGCTTGTATTGACTAGCAAACTTTGTAATATTCTTAAAATCCAGCAAGCTTTAAGTATATATCCTCTTCTTGCATTAGTGCCTAAAAATCAGAAGACATGTAGCATTTAAAACTTTTATTTATTTTCAAAAAGAAAAACTCCTTTCATGCTGATAAGAAGAGATACATCTTCTTGGGTAAGCAAATATTCCAGAAAAAAGTATATGGAATTTTTTTATGAATGAAAAGGTACTGAGCTAAAAAGATAATATGCTAATGCATATTATATCAAATTAGCAGTTTCTCAAAGCTAATCTTGTATACAGTTTTTAAGTACCCAGACCCTCTTTGTTTTGGTACTTCTTCCTTTCTAGGGAAGGGACTCACTACAACAAATTGACTGATGGGCTGATCCTATGAACTGGGAGTATAGAAAATGCCAGATCCATGGCAACAGTGCACAGAGTCATTACAGAGCACAGAAGTGGGTAAAAACAGAGTAGAAGGAAAATAGGCCTGCAACCATTACAAAGTTAGATGCATCTTAATGTTCACATTTGATATATTCTAATGAACAGCTCTTACATTAACACAGGAGTCTACTATAGAAGTGTCCTTTCAGGTCAGTGCTTGAAAAGCTGCCACAATGACATGCATCAGTGAGGCTGGGGAATTTTTCTCACAGTGCTGCATATACAATGTCATGCTACATCAGACTCCAGGTCTGAAACTACTCTAATCCACATGCCATACTTTCATTATCAATTGCTTTTATATACTATACCTAGTAGCCTTCTGTTTTCTGCTAGTTAGCTCTCCAGTCACAAGCAAGCAGCACACTGATTAAAAAAAAACTTTTCTCTAACAGGCCTTTCCCCATACTAGGTTCCCTGTATAGCATGCTTCATTGAAAATATTTCCTGAGCTTGCAGAGTTTCATCATCTGATTGATGTTAACTAGCCCTAAGCCCATGTATAATTCTTCATAGCAGTGCCATAGAGATGTTGAATAACATGGAATCTACTCAGGACAATTCCCAAGAAGCTGAACAACAGCCTCACCAAACTGTCTTCCAGTAGTATCTTCCAGCCAGGAGCAGAATCATCACAAAGTTATACCTTTAACACCCATTTCTCTCAAATGCTCCAACAGGTGGTCAATGATAACAAAATCCACAAAGAAATTCAGCCATATCAACAGGCCATGTTTCCCCATCGCTCTTCTGTACAGATCATTCTTCTGTACTGTAAATGAATCCTCTGGATGAAGCTTTGAGGGATAGCTACAGATCAAGTTATTTGCATATCTAGTATGCCCCCTAGGCACAAAATGCTTTGCCAACTTACAGATCCTAATAGGTCTGTAAACAAGGTCACTGTCAGTTCCATTTACAAATGGGTAATTGAGACATTGCAGCAATAGCAGTAGCCACAACATTAATTTATGCATAGAACCCCAACAAGAGCCAGGTGCAAAATAATGACTCTGGAGTACAAACATGGAGTTGTAGAACTAAATGCAGCAGAGCATAGATTTGTCCCAAGAATTTGCTTTCAGTTTCAGGAACCTGCAAACAAATCTTTGCATAGACAGAAATGATTGGGGATTGTGGGGGACAAGGCCCAGTACAAAATTTTGCCCTTGTGGATTTTAGAACTAAGAGATTTGTCTAAGTAAGTGAGGTCAAGACAGTTCCCCTGAAAGATTCTGGCTACGGAAAGTGGATTAGGAACCAAAATGAAGCAAACATTGCTAGGAAATTATTATGAGAAATAGTTTCAGAGATCACATGAATCCCTGATTATTTTTACAGCTGAGCTAAAACCCATGAACACATGGAATTCTCAGGCACTAAAAAGACCATTAATTAGAACATTAAAACAAACCATAAAATTACTTGATGACCCTGAGGCTATGTTCTCAACAAAGGTATCAACGGTCTTCTCCAGAGGAATGAAAAGAAAAACTTGGAAGTGTTTTCTGGTACTTGACTGAGTAAAGGCCAATTTACTGGATAATACAAAAACTAAAATGTGTAGATTTCAATATGCAAAACACAAGATGCCACAAAACTGCCCAAATCGTATTCTCACCAGTTGTCCCAATTTGATAAGAATGCTTTTGGACTGAACCATTTTTCTTACCAAGTGTCTGGATTATGGCTTAGTTGGTTATTTGGTAGTCATATAGTAGTACCACAAATACTTTAGGAAGGAAATTTTAACCAAATGGAGGAAATGCAAATAATCTGGACCCTACTCATGGGTAATCTTCCATTTATTAGTCTCACCCCTTGAATACTGCTGCTTTTCCTGGAACAAAATGGATTATTGAGCCATTGCTCTCATGTTAACAAAAATGGAAGTTCTGTATGAATAGAGGGTCAGCATGTTGGAGGTTTTCTGTGATAAAATCTTTGCAAAGCAGACATATACAGTACCATCACCAGCTAAACCTTATTTCCCAATGCTCCCAAACCTTAATTCCTAGTTGGAAACCTATTTGTGTCCCAAGATTGAATGACTCCTATTGCACAGAAGTTTCTAACCACATAATACTCCTCCTCTTAATTCAGGTCATCTAGAGAACTTCTCTGAACCCTCAGAAACAATTTCAAGGCCACCTGTAAAACATTGGGAAGAAGAAAGAGTGGACATCATTGCCCTATCTGAGCTGCTGCACATCTGCAGCAATGAAAATCCCCCTCCTCCATCCCTACTTCACAAGGGAAAGGAAGAAAAGAAGAGGAAGAAAGGAGAAGCCTGCTGCTTAGCATCCTGGCTGCTCCTCTGCTGAAGAATAGGAGGAAATAGACAAAATGCTTGCTAGTTTCATCTCTGCTTTTGTTCTCTAAGCAGCTGAAGGGGAGCTGCAGAGCTTGTAAGCTAGAATTTACCTTACAGGATCCAAAGCTCAGGAGCTAAGAATAAGAAGAGTAGTAAGAGTTTCCTCCAATGGCAGAATGGAGTTCCCGTGTGACTTCTCTCTCCAAAATTGCTTTGCAGCAGTTTCAGGTCTATTGCAGCTGACTGGAAATAAGTCAGTTCAGTTTCCCAATATAGTATGTCATGAGAAAGAGGTTCTGACCTGCTTTCAAGCTCATGCAGCATGCTGATCTGGACATGCCCTGAGCTGAGCAAGTTCTTCTGAAATACAGGGCAGATTCCCACTTCCCAGGTGCAGAAATGGATGATGTCATCCTCCTTCCACTCCCAACCCATTGCAAATGCGTTCTGCACCCATTCAGAATGGCTGTTTTCTGATCCAGCACTTAATTAATTCAACCCTTACATCTCCCTTTTGGTTTCTGTCCAGACTGGGTAGTGCAAAGCTTCCCTTCCCTTCCTTTTTTTTCTTTTTCTTTTTTTAAATCTTTAAGTTGCAATATAGGCACATTGGAACTTTGTCTCGATGAAGCACCATCAGTACATCCTTGGTACACAGTTTCTACAAACCTACAGAGGAACATAGGAACAAAAGAGACCTGTTCCCCTCTTACTTTGATTTCTGTATCATCAGAATAAAGATGGTACCATAAGGGGGAAAAGAAAAAAGGAAGAGTCAGTGTTAATGTCGGAGGAGGGCATATGGGAAGGGATTATGTAAACACCTGGGAAAGCAAAGGAAAAGCACAGGGACTAGTAAGGAGGGTGATGATGATGCTATCTGTTCAATCGGGTCCAATCCTCAGCAATTCTATGGACCAGCTCTCTCCACCTTTTCCAGTCTCGTTTGGCTTCTTTTTGTTGTTTTATGCTCTGGCTGGTGTTGGCTTTGATGGTGTCTAGCCACTGTGTTTTTTGGCAGCCTTGTTTCCTTTTACCGCTGACCATTCTGAGCATAACTGCCTTTTCCAGTGAGTTTGATCACATGACATGGCCACAATCCCTAAAAGAAAAAGCAGCCACTAGTAGACCAGTAGACACAGGAGTCAGCCAATGTCAGCTTGCCTTCCCTGCATGGGTGGGGTGGGCAAGAAGCAGGAGAATAACCAATCACATCTTCTGGTGGTCATAGTCCAGCCTGGCCCTGTTGCCAACCCAATGCAATCCAGACTGGGATTTCTGATGTTGGCTTAAGAAACAAGCGGGAGATGGCAATTTAGGCTGCAATGCAGAAGTTTCATAGATTGTCCCTGCAAAGGTTTCACCGGAGTACACATTCTGCCTGTTTCTGCAATGGGAGAATGGAAAAGCTGCAGAAATTCCTCTGGCATATCTATGCCTCCCACTTACCTGCTATGAAAACCCAAAATTCTTCATTTTGCTTATAATTGCCTCTAGGCAAGATCTAAAAATTGGAAAAGTACTGTTCTCTTTGTTAATAATGTTTCCTACCCAGTATACCTCTTACTTATTTCAGGATTCATTCATATATTAGAGTATGTTAAATAATTTCTCAGGGAAAATTACCATGGAAATTGTGAAACTCTACCACACTCGAGGAAATAAATTCTTGAATAATTATACAGTAGGAGTACTTCTGGCAACTTCCCTTTATTTGCAAAATTTCGTCCACGCACAAAAAAGAAAAAAAATCTTAATCTTCTTCCAGAGTATAATAAGTACACAGGTACATTTTACATTTTTAAATGATTAGCTAGCTGGCTTGTTTGATATATGTCTGAGAAAGTCCCTGCAGTTTTCTTGGAAAGATTTTGGAAGTGGTTTGCCATTGCTGTTGCCTCAGGTGGGATAGTCTCCTGGTTTCTAGCCCAGTGCCTTAACCACTACACCAAACTGACTCACTTGCTCGCTCGCTCTCATTCTCTCTCTCTCTCTCTCTCTATATATATATATATATATATATATCACACCAGATTTACAAAGTACTATATGTTCTTTGTGTGAGATGCTATGTAACCCATAGTATTGATAATATTGTAAGAGAAAGCAGCTTCTCTCAGCTCATCCATTAAATATATGGCTAAACAAGCAACTAATGTTTGATTTCCCAGTTCTGGACCCCCATGACTTGGACTTACTGCCCACAATCTTTCTGAACCTGCACATCTAAAGCTTGAATTGATTGGATGGATGGAGCTATAACTAAACTCTGCATTTCTGTTCTGGTCTCATTATCAGGTGTCATCCAATTAAAGCAAAATAAATTGTTCCTTCATAAAATGCAGAATTGAGTGAATTCCATGAATACTGTTTGTGAAAGGTAGGATACACATTTAGCAAATCAAATTATACACAAAAAAAATAGGGGATTCTTTTTCACTTCTAGATGTGGTAATTATAAGGGAATAGATAAATTCAAGAAGTTTTCTCCTTCTGTTTCTAGCACCTATTGAACCAAGTCCTATGTCTTTCTTTCACAGAAATGCTTCTAATTTCTGTATTCCAAAGGGATGCCAGTGCATAAAAAGCTTGGTCAAGCTTCACAGTTTGTCATCTGGCCAGTGTATCTCTATAATACAATTGGATTTAAGATTTGGTGCAGCTACCAGCTGTGAGAAGGAAGCTGAAGCAGATAAAACTGCTTACAAGATGGTCAGAAAACAGAAAGGAAACTGTCAGTCATCAATGGAGCTTGCACTCTGCTAAAGAATAAAGCAGGAACTCTACTCTCCAAGGGCAATTATGTAAATGTCACTGAGTTACTGAACATTTATTTGGAAGCCACAGTGCAAAAATGACAGGACTGAAAAATCTGCATGAAGAGGGAATGAAGTGCCTCAAACCCCAAGAGTAGGAAATGTGATCATCATGTCAGTTTTTGAAACATTAATTCTAGGACAGCTTGTATTACTCAGTTCTTAGGGCAGCAAAGGTTTTGGATATATTATAAGATAATGCATCAGTGGCCATAGATGGTAGCTGGGGTGGCTTAATTAACCATTCTTGATTGTAGAGACCAATAATGGCAGTCCAAGAACCCCTTCAAGTGCAGTATGGGCAAAGGACTTGCACAAACACACACCAAGTTCTCCCTGGAAATTTCATTTTGCAACAGCACTTCCTGAACATGGGTTCTAACCATGCTTATTACTAGTTTTTGTCACTGACTGTTGCTCAAGCCAACATCTCCACTGCTTCATTGTCCACAACTCCCAGAAGTACAAAGAACACATATGAGGGGAAATATCAAATCTATTGTATTCCAGACATTAGTCCTGCATTTCAAGCATTAAATAGTCTGTGACAGAAATTAGTTGGAATCTTCCTACAGCTATTTGAAAACAAATTAGATCATCAACCAGTCAGCAACAGTAGACTATCACCAATGAGCAAAGATTGTACAACATGGTTAACTTCCCTATTTACCAAGAAGCAACAAGATCACCCACATTGGGCACAATCATTCATTTTTATATAAAAGCAACTGATACACTGAGTATCTTGACAATGAAATGGCTCATGCTTTCTATGATGTCCAAGAAACCCTGACTTGACCAAATAAGGATGCTCTCTCAAACACCTTGACAGAGCATGCTAGATAGTTTCATCACAATCATAAATAAATGGATCTCCACAACATTACATATACCCACCCTCATCCCTGGCTTAGCCCAAGCTGGGACATCTATTTAACCCATTTATGAAAGAGAGTGAAATAGGCTAGGAGAGCAATACAGCCACCACCCCATTCTTAGCAGGGAGGCAAGACTCCAACAGCCAGATTCCCTTTCCACATATGCACAGTATAAGAAGCTGCACACTGCCACTAAGCCTAAAGGAAGATATGGAGCTTGCACAGCTCCTTTCTCTTTCCCCCAAATGTGGAAGGCAGCAGAGGTTGCCATGGAAACCAAAAAAGGAGGCACAGCCACATCCTCTGAAAATGCACACTTTAGGCCTGGAGGAGTTGGCCCTGGCAGTCTGGAGTTCTCCAGCTGGTCTCCCACCCTAATCTTTCTTAATTCCACCCAGCTGGCCCAGGCCTAAAAATATGGCCAGTAAGTGGGGTGAGTTGGAAAAGCATATAGGAGTTTGGAGAAGGAGGTGAACCAGTTGAGCTGGAGAAACAGCCTCCTGGTGGCCATCAGCTATAGCACTTCACACAGAGTAATGCAGCTACAGCCATCCAGTGACAAAGGCAAGCCTGTGTCCCATCTGAACCCCAAGGGAGAGAGTAATAGCAAGTCAACAACAGCAAGTAGCCGATAGGCTTAAGCTCCTAAAGCAGAGCCCTAAAACCCTGATAATTGGGCAAGCAGTAAGGAAGATCAGAGAAAAAATTAGAGAAAGGACTTATGGGAGAACCAGCCCTGAGGGCTCCAAGTATGTGCATTCTCAGAAAAGGCCTAACCCAGACCTCTAAAAAACTTAACTGAGGAAGATGGGAGGGAGGAGAAGACTGCAAGGAAGAAGCTCTGAAATTTCCTACTAAATGCCTCCTACCACAGGACTAGTTCATTTGATTTGTGTGTGTGCACATCACTTTAAGGAGCCATCCTGAAAGAATTTGTGACAAAGAACCATGTTAAGACAAGCACCTGGAAGTGTAAAGCAAAAATATCTCAGTGTTTCCCTCACTGGTGAAAGAAACTGAACTCCAAAAAAGAATCACGAGGGGAGCTACCTGTAGAAGTTACTGTACTAGAGGACAAAGAGCACAAATCTTGCATTCTGCTTCATGGAAAATAAATATTAAAATTATTTCTTTTCTTTTTTTTAAGTCCAGATTAAGTTACCAGTTGAGATTAAACCAAGAAAATTAATCATTAAAACTCATTTGATCTGAACTTTTTCTCATTGTTTCTAGTTGAAAGAAATAATACTAACAGTAATAATACCAATGTAAACACAGAGAGTTCCCAAGGAATTTTTAAATGGCTTTAAACAGCAAGCTGTATGCAGTATGCATTTAAAATACCTATGTATTTAAAGGTTGCAATTGCATTATTGATTTTTTTTGACAACAGAATTCTTTTAACCTTTTAATCTGTTGCTGTGTATATTGCTATTAGAAAATGGCAAGCAAGCCTTTGCTGCAAATGTAGTGTCCAGAGGAGCAGGCCTTTAGACTAAGCCCTCAACAAGATAATTGCCAGCAAATCTTTGAAATACAGTACTTCCCAGATTTTATAAGTCCCTTTCAGGCCAATTCTGATTAAATGGAGTCCTCTTGTTTGGACACCTCTTCATATAATTTAGTGGTGTCTTCTTGTTGTGTTTTGCTTGCAGGCTACCTTCAATTCTGGAATCTCCTAAACTATTCATTCTTTGGACTCATCCACTTTTGATGGTTGCTGGCCATGCGGAGAATTCTGGGGGTCATAGTCTGAATATATTTGGAACATTCTTCCCAAACCAGTATTTTTCAGATTTATTTTATTTATTCATGTCAGAAGATTCACAAAATGAGGAATACTGTAAAACATTGAATTTAAAATTGTTGTTGTTTATTCGTTTAGTCGCTTCCGACTCTTTGTGACTCCATGGACCAGCCCACCCCAGAGCTTCCTGTCGGTCGTCAACACCCCCAGCTCCCCCAGGGATGAGTCCATCAGCTCTAGAATATCATCTATCCATCTTGCCCTTGGTCAGCCCCTCTTCCTTTTGCCTTCCACTCTCCCTAGCATCAGCATCTTCTCCAGGGTGTCCTGTCTTCTCATTATGTGGCCAAAGAATTTCAGTTTGGCCTTTAATATCATTCCCTCAACTGAGCAGTCTGGCTTTATTTCCTGGAGGATGGACTGGTTTGATCTTCTTGCAGTCCAAGGCACTCTCAGAATTTTCCTCCAACACCACAGTTCAAAAACATCTATCTTCCTTCTCTCAGCCTTCCTTATGGTCCAGCTCTCACAGCCATATGTTACTACAGGGAACACCATTGCTTTAACTATGCGGACCTTTGTTGTCAGTGTGATGCCTCTGCTCTTAACTATTTTATCGAGATTGGTCATTGCTCTCCTCCCAAGGATTAAGCGTCTTCTGATTTCCTGACTGCAGTCAGCATCTGCAGTAATCTTCGCACCTAGAAATACAAAGTCTTTCACTGCTTCTACATTTTCTCCCTCTATTTGCCAGTTATCAATCAAGCTGGTTGCCATAATCTTGGCTTTTTTGAGGTTTAGCTGCAAGCCAGCTTTTGCACTTTCTTCTTTCACCTTCATCATAAGGCTCCTCAGTTCCTCTTCGCTTTCAGCCATCAAAGTGGTATCATCTGCATATCTGAGATCGTTAATGTTTCTTCCAGCGATTTTAACTCCAGCCCTCGATTCCTCAAGCCCAGCATGTTGCATGATGTGTTCTGTGTACAAGTTGAATAGGTAGGGTGAGAGTATACAGCCCTGCCGTACTGCTTTCCCAATCTTAAACCAGTCCGTTGTTCCGTGGTCTGTTCTTACTGTTGCTACTTGGTTGTTATACAGATTTTTCAGGAGGCATGCAAGATGACTTGGTATCCCCATACCACTAAGAACTTGCCACAATTTGTTATGGTCCACACAGTCAAAGGCTTTAGAATAGTCAATAAAACAGAAATAGATGTTTTTCTGAAACTCCCTGGCTTTTTCCATTATCCAGCGGATATTGGCAATCTGGTCCCTAGTTCCTCTGCCTTTTCTAAACCCAGCTTGTACATCTGGCAATTCTCGCTCCATGAATTGCTGAAGTCTACCTTGCAGGATCTTGAGCATTACCTTACTGGCATGTGAGATGAGTGCCACTGTTCGATAGTTTGAACATTCTTTAGTGTTTCCCTTTTTTGGTATGGGGATATAAGTTGATTTTTTCCAGTCTGATGGCTATTCTTGTGTTTTCCAAATTTGCTGGCATATAGCATGCATTACCTTGACAGCCTTCAGCAAAGGATCGTTACCTTGTCGTGGTGCTGGAGCTTGAGCACCTCAATGATGCCATGAGGTAAACCATGAAGGGCCACCCAAGACGGGAAGGTCATGACAGAGAGGTCAGACTAAATGCGATCCCTGGGGAAGGTAATGGCAACCCACCTCAGTATTCTTGCCGTGAAAACTAAATGGATCAGTACAACCAGAGATATGTCGGTATACCATCGGAAGATGAGACCCCCAGGTCGGAAGATGGTCAAAATGCTACTGGGGAGGAACAGAGGATGAGCTCAACTAGCCCCAGACGTGATGATGCAGCTAGCTCAAAGCCGAAAGGACGGCTAGCGGCCGACGGTGCTGGTGGTGAACGGCGAATCCGATGTTCTAAGGATCAACACACCATCGGAACCTGGAATGTAAGATCTATGAGCCAGGGCAAATTGGATGTGGTTATTGGTGAGATGTCAAGATTAAAGATAGACATTCTGGGCGTCAGTGAACTGAAATGGACTGGAATGGGCTACTTCACATCAAATGACCACCAGATCTACTACTGCGGACAAGAGGACCACAGAAGAAATGGAGTAGCCTTCATAATTAATAGTAAAGTGGCTAAAGCAGTGCTTGGATACAACCCAAAAAATGACAGAATGATCTCAATTCGAATTCAGGGCAAGCCATCTAACATCACAGTGATCCAAATATACGCCCCAACCACAAATGCTGAAGAAGCTGAAGTAGAGCAGTTCTATGAGGATCTGCAGCACCTACTGGACAACACGCCTAAAAGAGATGTTATTTTCATCACAGGAGACTGGAATGCTAAGGTGGGCAGTCAAATGACACCTCGAATTACAGGTAAGTATGGCCTGGGAGAACAAAACGAAGCAGGACACAGGCTGATAGAATTTTGCCAAGACAATTCACTCTGCATAACAAACACTCTCTTCCAACAACCTAAGAGATGGCTTTATACATGGACTTCACCAGATGGACAACACCGAAATCAGATTGATTACATCCTTTGCAGCCAAAGGTGGCGGACATCTGTACAGTCGGTAAAAACAAGGCCTGGAGCTGACTGTAGTTCCGATCACGAACTTCTTCTTGCACAATTTAGGATCAGACTAAAGAGATTAGGGAAGACCCACAGATCAGCTAGATATGAGCTCACTAATATTCCTAAGGAATATGCAGTGGAGGTGAAGAATAGATTTAAGGGACTGGACTTAGTAGATAGGGTCCCGGAAGAACTCTGGACAGAAGTTGGCAGCATTGTTCAGGAGGCGGCAACAAAATACATCCCAAAGAAAGAGAAAACCAAGAAGGCAAAATGGCTGTCTGCTGAGACACTAGAAGTAGCCCAAGAAAGAAGGAAAGCAAAAGGCAACAGTGATAGGGGGAGATATGCCCAATTAAATGCAAAATTCCAGAGGTTAGCCAGAAGAGATAAGGAATTATTTTTAAACAAGCAATGCGCGGAAGTGGAAGAAGACAATAGAATAGGAAGGACAAGAGACCTCTTCCAGAAAATTAGAAACATTGGAGGTAAATTCCAGGCTAAAATGGGTATGATCAAAAACAAAGATGGCAAGGACCTAACAGAAGAAGAAGAGATCAAGAAAAGGTGGCAAGAATATACAGAAAACCTGTATAGGAAGGATAACAATATCGGGGATAGCTTTGACGGTGTGGTCGGTGAGCTAGAGCCAGACATCCTGAAGAGTGAGGTTGAGTGGGCCTTAAGAAGCATTGCTAATAACAAGGCAACAGGAGACGACGGCATCCCAGCTGAACTGTTCAAAATCTTGCAAGATGATGCTGTCAAGGTAATGCATGCTATATGTCAGCAAATTTGGAAAACACAAGAATGGCCATCAGACTGGAAAAAATCAACTTATATCCCCATACCAAAAAAGGGAAACACTAAAGAATGTTCAAACTATCGAACAGTGGCACTCATTTCACATGCCAGCAAGGTAATGCTCAAGATCCTGCAAGGTAGACTTCAGCAGTTCATGGAGCGAGAATTGCCAGATGTACAAGCTGGGTTTAGAAAAGGCAGAGGAACTAGAGACCAAATTGCCAATATCCGCTGGATAATGGAAAAAGCCAGGGAGTTTCAGAAAAACATCTATTTCTGTTTTATTGACTATTCTAAAGCCTTTGACTGTGTGGACCATAACAAATTGTGGCAAGTTCTTAGTGGTATGGGGATACCAAGTCATCTTGTATGCCTCCTGAAGAATCTGTATAACGACCAAGTAGCAACAGTAAGAACAGACCACGGAACAACAGACTGGTTTAAGATTGGGAAAGGAGTACGGCAGGGCTGTATACTCTCACCCTACCTATTCAACTTGTATGCAGAACACATCATGCGACAAGCTGGCCTTGAGGAATCCAAGGCTGGAGTTAAAATCTCTGGAAGAAACATTAACAATCTCAGATATGCAGATGATACCACTTTGATGGTTGAAAGCGAAGAGGAACTGAGGAGCCTTATGATGAAGGTGAAAGAAGAAAGTGCAAAAGCTGGTTTGCAGCTAAACCTCAAAAAAACCAAGATTATGGCAACCAGCTTGATTGATAACTGGCAAATAGAGGGAGAAAATGTAGAAGCAGTGAAAGACTTTGTATTCCTAGGTGCAAAGATTACTGCAGATGCTGACTGCAGTCAGGAAATCAGAAGACGCTTAATCCTTGGAAGAAGAGCAATGACAAATCTCGATAAAATAGTTAAGAGCAGAGACATCACACTGACAACAAAGGCCCGCATAGTTAAAGCAATGGTGTTCCCTGTAGTAACATATGGCTGCGAGAGCTGGACCATAAGGAAGGCTGAGCGAAGGAAGATCGATGCTTTTGAACTGTGGTGTTGGAGGAAAATTCTGAGAGTGCCTTGGACTGCAAGAAGATCCAACCAGTCCATCCTCCAGGAAATCAAGCCAGACTGCTCACTTGAGGGAATGATATTAAAGGCAAAACTGAAATACTTTGGCCACATAATGAGAAGACAGGACACCCTGGAGAAGATGCTGATGCTAGGGAGAGTGGAAGGCAAAAGGAAGAGGGGCCGACCAAGGGCAAGATGGATGGATGATATTCTAGAGGTGACGGACTCGTCCCTGGGGGAGCTGGGGGTGTTGACGACCGACAGGAAGCTCTGGCGTGGGCTGGTCCATGAAGTCACGAAAAGTCGGAAGCGACTAAACGAATAAACAACAACAACCTTGACAGCATCATCTTGCAAGATTTTGAACAGTTCAGCTGGGATGCCATCATCTCCTGCTGCCTTGTTATTAGCAATGCTTCTTAAGGCCCATTCAACCTCACTCTTCAGGATGTCTGGCTCTAGCTCACTGACCACACTGTCAAAGCTATCCCCGATATTATTATCCTTCCTATACAGGTCTTCTGTATATTCTTGCCACCTTTTCTTGATCTCTTCTTCTTCTGTTAGGTCCTTGACATCTTGGTTTTTGATCATACCCATTTTTGCCTGGAATTTACCTCCGATGTTTCTAATTTTCTGGAAGAGGTCTCTTGTCCTTCCTATTCTATTGTCTTCTTCCACTTCCACACATTGCTTGTTTAAAAATAATTCCTTATCTCTTCTGGCTAACCTCTGGAATTTTGCCTTTAATTGGGCATATCTCCCCCTATCACTGTTGCCTTTTGCTTTCCTTCTTTCTTGGGCTACTTCTAGTGTCTCAGCAGACAGCCATTTTGCCTTCTTGGTTTTCTCTTTCTTTGGGATGTATTTTGTTGCCGCCTCCTGAACAATGTTGCGAACTTCTGTCCAGAGTTCTTCCGAGACCCTATCTACTAAGTCCAGTCCCTTAAATCGATTCTTCACCTCCACTGCATATTCCTTAGGAATATTAGTGAGCTCATATCTAGCTGATCTGTGGGTCTTCCCTAATGTCTTTAGTCTGATCCTAAATTGTGCAAGAAGAAGTTCGTGATCTGAACTACAGTCAGCTCCAGGTCTTGTTTTTACCGACTGTATAGATGTCCGCCACCTTTGGCTACAAAGGATGTAGTCAATCTGATTTCGGTGTTGTCCATTTGGTGAAGTCCATGTATAAAGCCGTCTCTTAGTTGTTGGAAGAGAGTGTTTGTTATGCAGAGTGAGTTGTCTTGGCAAAATTCTATCAGCCTATGTCCTGCTTCGTTTTGTTCTCCCAGGCCATGCTTACCTGTAATTCCAGGTGTCATTTGACTGCCCACCTTAGCATTCCAGTCTCCCGTGATGAAAATAACATCTCTTTTAGGTGTGTTGTCCAGTAGGTGCTGCAGATCCACATAGAACTGCTCTACTTCAGCTTCTTCAGCATCTGTGGTTGGGGCGTATATTTGGATCACTGTGATGTTAGATGGCTTGCCCTGAATTCGAATTGAGATCATTCTATCGTTTTGTGGATTGCATCCTAGCACTGCTTTAGCCACTTTACTATTAATTATGAAGGCTACTCCATTTCTTCTGTGGTTCTCTTGTCCACAGTAGATCTGGTGGTCATTTGATGTGAAGTGGCCCATTCCAGTCCATTTCAGTTCACTGATGCCCAAAATATCTATCTTTAATCTTGACATCTCACCAATAACCACATCCAATTTGCCCTGGCTCATAGATCTTACATTCCAGGTTCCAATGGTTTGTTGATCCTTAGAACATCGGATTCGCCGTTCACCACCAGCACCGTTGGCCGCTAGCCATCCTTTCGGCTTTGAGCTAGCTGCGTCATCACGTCTGGGGCTAGTTGAACTCATCCTCTGTTCCTCCCCAGTAGCGTTTTGACCATCTTCCGACCTGGGGGTCTCATCTTCTGATGGTATACCAACATATCTCTGGTTGTACTGATCCATTTAGTTTTCATGACAAGAATACTGGGGTGGGTTGCCATTACCTTCCCCAGGGATCGCATTTAGTCTGACCTCTCTGTCATGACCTTCCCGTCTTGGGTGGCCCTTCACGGTTTAGCTCATGGCATCATTGAGGTGCTCAAGCTCCAGCACCATGACAAGGTAACGAATACAAAATATAAAAGTTATACAGATCTTGCCCAGAAACTGGCAACATTGTGTTCTTTCGTGCTGTCATGAGGTCCTCAAACGTGCATTGATCAGGGCACAAAGAACAAGTGTACGTATGTATTGTTGTCTGCATGTCTCCAGAGTCACAAAGGGCAGAGGCCACCGGATAGCCCCGGTGAAAAAAAGAAGGGTAACTTCTGAATCATTTCACTAATGGAATATGTAGTTTCTCAACCCAGTTTAGCATCATGAACTTATTCCAGATTCCCTTCAAGAAGGAAACACAGCCATTATTTGCATTAGTGTTCCATTCCGGGGAATGAAGGCAGCTTCAAGCACAGAATTCCGTGACTAAAAGAGGACTTTCCATTTCATTCTTGGTAAATTACCATGACATATGCCTAGTTATAGAAACTTACCTTACCTCTCAACTTGCAGATTAAATTAAATTCAGTGTCTTGGCATCTTACAAGATATTTTTTCATAGTATTTCTATGCTACAAAAACAAGTAAAAAAAGAAACATAAGAGGGTATTTTACAAGGCTAAACCAAGGCTGCTGCTGATAGCAACTGAAGATTGGTTTGTTATTGTACCTTTGGAAAGTCTGAATTCTTAATGCATTATTTATAAGAAACACATTGAAGTTTAGATGACATCATTGCAATTCAAAAGCAATCTCTGGAAAGTATTGTCTTAAGCATTCAGGAGTCATTTGCTTTTGCAACTAAAATTAGATGACTTGTCAGACCAATATGCAGCATTATGGCTTAATTTACTTTTCAAATATTGAGCAAAAATTAAACTCCAAGAAATGTACTATTATGATTGTTAGGGAAGAAAACAATATATCTTGTTGATCACCTGAAGTTTTTATATTTTTCTACAAGAAAAGAAGAAGGCATAATATTGTGATATTTTCCACTGATGTGGCAAAAAAATTAATTCAGCATGTGGTCTATGATCCTTTAATGCAAAGCAGATAAAAGAAGCTGGGCTCTTAGCCTTTTCTTACAGCATGAAACACAATAACAAGCAATAGATACATTTACCAGAGCTAGAAAATATCCCCCATTTACACCTGAAAAATTGGGATCACTGTGATATCATAGCATGATCAGGACATTAACAGTTTTATAGTTTATTAAAGCAACTATAGATAAGCCAACAGTCCTAACTGTATTTCATTAAGAGGTACAAGAGAAGGAAGAATAGGAAATTATATATATTATATTATATTATATTAATTTATTTATCAAATTTTATCACCACCCATCTCCCCCCAAAGGAGGGATTCTGGGAGGTTTACAATACAAGCAAAGTTTAAAATTCAATGCAATTTCAAATACAACAAATATGAATATAAACAAACAATAAAATACAAAACACGATAAAATCCAGATGACAAAGTTCTCTATCAGTCCGTGAGTAAAAGGGCCATTCTGGGGCACTAGCCTATATATCTTTTGAGGGAGATGGGCAGTGACAAAATTTGATAAATAAATAAATTATAGTCATATGTATGAAACAGAAATGTAGGCTTTCTTTCAAGCTTAGAACAAAGCAGATTAGGCTGGAACATTTAATCAGAATGTTCCAAGTTAACTGCATACCAATGGAATAACACTTAAAGTTCCATATTATGTCAGAACAAAACCCTATGTATTTTAAGGCTTCACTGACTCGTTCAGTTTCTTGCTGCTTTCTCACTGCAGAGGTGCACACTGGCAATCCATGCTGGCTGCTACCAACCCACCATCTTGCAGAAAGATTAGTGAAAAAATATTATTGCAAAGATTTTTTTTTAAAAAATCCCACAGCACAAAATGATAGAACAGAGAACTCTGTCTTCATGGACTCAGTATGAAAGACAAAAAGCTAATTCTCTTATCAGTATTCTCCAATTAGCAGTTTTTTAGCACATCACATCTTGAACATTCCATTCCAGCCAGAGAAGGACAAACACAACTGCATTTCTTTTACTATATTATTCCTTACATGCTTCCAAATATTGCATGGGTTGGCTGTCCTAGCAATAGAAAAAAAAAGGAATAGACTGGTGCTGAATACTGTAACTATATGAACAGTATTCATTAACATCAAAGCAAAACAAATCACCATCACCCCTACCACCATTTGCCAGGGTCAGCCAGCAATACCAGTGTTTAAATAAATGTACTAACAGCTCAATAACACAACTATAAGAACTAATGTTCTACATACTAATAGCAATCAAACCAAGGTAGTCAGATTTTTCAGCTTCTGAGCTCAACATCAAGAAAACATAAGAGAATGCACCAGATTGCATAGACATGAATGAATAATGAATATGTTTATTATGGTCTTTGACCAGCCTCATTGCATACACATAAAAACCTCAGCAAGCCAACTAACCCAGCATAGAATTCTGGCCAAGATAGCATTCATTCATTCATTCACTACCCTGATGGCAAAACAAAGGTCAACATTCCAATCATGTTGCCCTGAATATACTAGAAAAATACCACACAAAACAGTGGTATGAAACAAAATTATTAGAAAAGACATGTTTTATTTTGAATATGAAACCCTCAGAACAACTATGTCAGACTTGAAAGGGTTTGCCCATTAACTATTTCATACACTTACGAAGTGGTAAAAATGGAATATTTGTTGTTCTTTCTTCCCCCTATGTTCCATTTTCCTCAGGAATAAGACAACAGTACCGTTAAAGAGCAGTGACTGAAATGTCAAATTTTGAAAGAGACATTTCAATGCATTTCATGATATAAGTAAATTATTTCCAAACTTATTACTAGGGGCTGGGTACAGCTGCAAGAACATGTGGCAATAGATTCCTATTATTTTGCAAACATATTCATTTAGGCAATCATTTTATTTCTTTTCCTTTTTATGTTTAATTTAATCTGATTTAATTTGATTTGATTTATTAATATCAGTATTCCAAATCCTGCGATTTTGCAGAAATAATATAGGAGATATAAATATTTGCCTCCAAGAAAAGCAGCTCTTCTGGACATTAATTCTGTGTTCAGTATCTGATTTTATCAAATATCAGTGAGCTGTACTGGCTTATCTTTTATATGTGGGTGTATGTCTTGTATGTGTGAGAGACTCATATAAAGATATGTCCACCTGTCAGATGTAGATCTTTGGCAGGCCCACCCATGGCAAGCTATTCTAAAAGTTGCTCTTCCTTCTAGCAAACATGACAAAAAACAAACTACAGAAGCCAATATAATCAATATAATATTTCCCCTGCTAGCTATCATGTTCCCAAGGCTCAACTCTTATGCAAGCACAGAGGATCCACACATGAGGAGAAGATATCCTTTGATGAAATATCATATAGCCCTCCACTCCCACTCTCCCATCCGAGGATGTAGCTTTACCGAATGACCCAGCTTTGAAAGATTTGAAAGAGAGCATTTTAAAAAAGAAATCAGTAAAATAGATGTATAAAGCATCAACTTCCTTTTTTGTTTTTAAAATACTGCCTTTTCCTATAGACCAATTGTATTGATAGATAGTACCTTTCTGTGAGTACTGATCTTGAGATAATCATAATATCTATCAGAATGGAAATAAAGGACTTCTATCCCTTACCTTGGAAAGAAAAGACAGGAAATGTAGGTGGCAAAGTGGTTTACTGGGAAAGAAGCCAAAAAGAACATCAGGCCAACATGAATCATTTAAATCCAGAGGGGTATTTCCCCTTAAATCATTTTCATGATTTTGAGCAATAGCTTGTGGCAACAGTATTTGAAAGAAATTAGGGCATATCCAGATACACTTTGAATTTCTGAAGGACTGAACACAACAAATGTCTCTCTCTTAGGATTCTGTTTCCCTCAATTAACAGATCCTAACAAAACACAACTTCAGGAAAATATGGCACAAAAGTTAACCCAAAATATCAAATTAAAGACTCACCTTACTCAAGGCTGGATCAATACAGTAGTTCAATGACAGCCATTAGATTTTGTTTTCTAGAATGGAATTATTTCTGAAGTAGAAACAGAAGTATAAGTTATCCTCAGCTGCCTGTGATTTAACAAACTACTATTTGAAGCAGCCATAACGCCAAGGGAGTTCATCCTGCCATCTCTGCCCATTTTAAAGTCTAAGCAAAGGCTTCTCTGTATTCAGTGTCTTTCATGTAATTACTCTCTGCTGTGTTTTCTCACAACCTTTCACTAATTGAGATAGAAAAAGTTTCCAAGTTCTCCATACTATAAAAGGTGAAAGATAAGCTTTGTTCACAAGAACATTATGAAGAAACCAACAGGGTACAATAAAAAACTGTTTTAGAATAAAAACTATAAAACACAACCATGGGAGCTGTTGTTGGCAGCAATGCTACTTTTCTGAATGAGAGATTTTATTGTTAAAAGAACTAATAGTCACAAGTTCTTTGCATGCTGTATTTTTAGTTTAACCATAGTCATTAATATCCATCACATCTTCCATTACCAAAGATAAAAATGATATTTCAGAATATTTCAACTTGTCTCCATGTAAGTATTATTCAGAAAGAAAAAACGAGAAACACTTATCTGTCCTGGTCATACCTATCTTTCATTTAAAAAATGTTAATTGGCTTAGTTTCAGTCTGTAGAAAATTATAGAGATTTCAGCTGGACTGAAGAAGGAGTAACAGATTTGGAGGATTTTAGAAGAAAAAGTGGCACTAAATAAAATGTTGAAACCAAGGGAAGGGAAGAAGGATGTTGAAAATTAGATCAAAGAAGCAAAAGCTTGAGAAGATATTGTGTTTCCCTGAAAGGAAGAAGACCTTGAATTTTAAGATGACTCCTCACAAAGGCACAGTAAATAGAAAATAAAATAAAATCCTATCCAATGCTGAGCATCTCCAGCTTGTCAATCTATGGTTGCTAACTCCAGCTGAAACCAATACTGAATGTTTCCCCATCACCACCAATAAATGCATGTATATGACACACTTGTATGTGTGTATGCACATTTGTAGCAGTGTATATATATTTGTCATAAATCACATTCAAGAAGCACAAAGTAAAAACACTGTTCATTGAGCGAACAGGAAGCTGAAGACACAAAAAGAATTCCAAGAGTCTACAACTTCTTTCCCTCTCTGTTCTGGAGATCCATTATCTCTATAGCCAATAAATCTCCTTAGTCATTCAAGACTTGTTCTGAACAATTCATCCATGATTTTTAGTAACTGTTACATTGTTTGTAAGATGCATACCAAATGACCTCCAATGATGTCCACTAAAGCCTTCTGCAGTATTGATCTGAGGTAAACTGTTCTGTGGTTTCTTAGATTCTCTCTCTCTCTCTCTCTCTCTTTTTTCCTTTTTGAAGATGAAAACATTTAGTGTCCTCCGGTCATCTGACACATCACACATTCTCCAGTAGTTCTCAGAGAAACATCCAGATTCACTTAGACCATCAATAAGGCAACTTCAGTAACTTAGGATGCATTTCATCTGGCCCTAGATCTTTAACTTCATTCAAAGTAAAGAGGTATGCCCTGACTACATTTCTATCAATCTCAGGATTCAATTTTGCCCCTCCAACCTGTCTTCAAAACTGCCTCCCAAAGCACATACTGTACCATGTTGGTGAAGACTACACCAAAATATGAGTTGGATTGCTATGCTTTTACTTCATTACTATTTACTTTTGCACTATTTATATACTTTTTCTTTTATTTTCAACATACCAAAGGCTCCTTTTTTGTTGTTCTTTGTGTCCTTTTCCACTTAGTTCATTCTGAGCATTAGCTTCTTTGATGTGTTGTTTATTCATTCAGTCGCTTCCGACTCTTCGTGACTTCCTGGACCAGCCCACGCCAGAGCTTCCTGTCAGTCGTCAACACCCCCAGCTCCCCCAGGGACGAGTCCGTCACCTCTAGAATATCATCTATCCATCTTGCCCTTGGTCGGCCCCTCTTCCTTTTGCCCTCCACTCTCCCTAGCATCAGCATCTTCTCCAGGGTGTCCTGTCTTCTCATTATGTGGCCAAAGTATTTCAGTTTTGCCTTTAATCTCATTCCCTCAAGTGAGCAGTCTGGCTTTATTTCCTGGAGGATGGACTGGTTTGATCTTCTTGCAGTCCAAGGCCCTCTCAGAATTTTCCTCCAACACCACAGTTCAAAAGCATCTATCTTCCTTCTCTCAGCCTTCCTTATGGTCCAGCTCTCGCAGCCGTATGTTACTACGGGGAACACCATTGCTTTAACTATGCGGACCTTTGTTGTCAGTGTGATGTCTCTGCTCTTAACTATTTTATTGAGATTTGTCATTGCTCTTCTCCCAAGGAGCTTCTTTGATATTTTCTGTAATTCTAGGCCGTCTATAAATACTCTTTCTTGATGACCTATCCCTCATTCTCCCTCCTGTATGTCCTTTTGTTTCTAGATCTTTTTTGTGCAGCCATACTGGTTTCTTCTGCTGTCCTTTTTTCCCCCTCACTGAACATGTGTGCAGTTGTGTTTTTAGTATCTTCTTTTTTAGAAACTCTATCCACCTACAGCTCCTTTCCCATTGGCATTTAGGGGGCGTACTAGTTATCTTGCCTTGATTTCCTGAAGGAAGGGTGGGATATAAACCTAGCAATTAAATAAAGCAGCCCCAATTACCCTCAACCAATTCTCCCTGATGCCCTTTTCTGGCATTAAAAGCTGTGCAAATGCCCAGTCTTTAAATATGTGGTCTCCTCCTTTGCTGCCATCAGTGTTCTTCATAACAGCAAGTTTGGAGACAAAAAGAGCTACAAGAAGTGCTATCAGCACCTTATTCATGAACCTTATTAGTGAAAATGAGTTATTGGGGTGGGAAACCACCTTGAAATTTCTACATGAAATCTTAGAAAGAGCAAGCTAGCAATAGAAGAAAATTAGGCAGCAAAAGAATTTACTCATTAGCCCTTTTCCTTGACCTGCCTGGGACCTGGGATTTGTCTGAATAAAGGACTTCAGGACATGAAACAATGCTGAAATAAGTTTATAAATGGAATTCCTGACCAGTGATGGCAAAATACAGTAGATGCAGAAATGACAAACAACACTGAAAAAAAAGTTCCTTTCCACCCTTGCACCTAGAATTCTAAGTTCATGTTCTGTGGCTAGCACATTTCCCCCAGGAGATTCCAAGTCCTGATCCCCATCTCCAAGAACTTTAGGACCTCAAAATGTGGAATACAGTTGTGAATACTGATAGGATGGAACAGGCTACTGAATGGGAAGAAGGTCTTTCTTTTCACTGGCACTTGGAAATCTGTTGTAGCTATTTGTAAGCATCAAGGGGATTGGGAAGAAAAATAAGAAAAGCATTACACATCACCAAGGAGTTATGAATCTCAGCAATATAATTCATTTAGGCAGGTACTGAATAAGAGAAAACTTTGAGGAAAGTCTCAGGGAATCAGGAAAAATAAGCAGGGACAGAATAAAAATAGCACGTGTAAGCTGCCTACAGTCTAAGATTTACTAATAAAGAGAGGAATTAATATGACAGGAATAGGCAAACTTTTTGTCTCCAAGGGCTGTATGGGATGCCAACTCAGGAACCACATCCACATTGACACATGGGCATCTATTTCTGGAGGCAGATAAGTGGCAGGAACAGCTAGGAATTGTTAAGAAGAAATCTTCCCTTGCTCCCACAGCAGCAGCAGATTACTGTTTCCTTGCTGCCAAATTAAAATGGGCTGTGGGGAGAGCAGCTGAGAGGAAAACAGTTAAGAGCTGCATAGTGGTCTGCAAATTGCCCGTATGTATTATAGTGGGGAGGAGACAATGTTCTCACAAAGAGAGGAAGCAAAAGACTTGTGGTTTGAATTTCTTTACATTTGAAAATCATGGCAACCAGAGAAATAAGATGTTTCTTAACGCATTGCATTAAAACACAAGGGATTTCAGAGAAGATGACTTCAGTAGATCTATGTAACCCAGTATGTTCTGCTTTGTTCCACCTTGCCAATACCATCTCTTATTATATATTGTTATTAAAGATAATGAAGTCCTAATAATGTTCATTCTTTCAACACCCAAAAAGAAAGTCTTTTGGCAGCTTAAAGGCTAACAGATTTATTATGGTTTAAGCTTTGATAAACTAGACCCACTCTGCTGGCAGATTGATTGAACAATACTCACAGGAGTAGATAGATTTTGAGCAGCTGTTGCCTCTGCAAATTGTGAGACAAAAATTGCAAGTGTAACATATTTTTTAAAAATATCTTCTGAAATCAGTCTAAGAATTAAAGTTTTTAAAGATTCCCCAGTGTCTCCAGAACATTCAGTGCTAGGGCCAAGTAAAAGTCATGAGCTACTCCTTCTCATCAGGAAAATAAGAGAGGATTATGAATTGTTCAAAATTAAATTTTCCATAAAATAATTCTTTGGGTTCATTGTGCCTTGCCTGACCTTTTATTCCTGCAGTAGCTATTTTAAGAAGAATTGCTGGTGCTGTGGGCATTGCACTAGATCAGGTTGGAAGGTCAGAATGACCTGTGGTGACCCTCACTGCAGGAGATCAATTATACCAGATGGCACTACAAATTGCTGGTTACTACAACAAATAAAAAGACAATTTGCAATCACAGTCCAACCGTGGCAGTCATGACCAGTGAGGAATGCTGAGGGATAGGGGTACAATGCAGAGAAAATGCAGTAAGATACCTTGAACAGATTAAACTCTTCCAGGCCTAATACAGATGTACTTCTGATTTAGAGCTAGTATGATCACTTGTCTTCTACAGTCCCATCTTTTATTTGCTATGGATGACAATTGCTCATTCTGAACTAAATTTGTAACTTGTGGTTCCCTGTATTCCACAACAATTTTGTTTTGTTCATCGCCAATACATGTCATTAAATTCTTCTGGGCGTCAGAATATATATTCTTCCTGAACTGTTACTTTCTGGTGTTCTAATGCAATTCATGTTGAAGATGCAGTTCTAGAAGCATTGGTTCTTTGCACCTTTTCTTACTGTCTGATAAACAGAGTAAGAGAAACCAAGCAAATCATATCATCATTTTCCCTTTCTTTTTCTCAGTTTTGATTTCCTCTGATTAGAAGACTCTTAGGCCTCCTTCCTATAGGAAGAGTGATTTTTTTCCCTCTTTCTCATCAGGGAAATAGGCACTTTAGAGACAGAGACTCTCACAGAGCATGTAACTGTCTGAGTAAAGGTTACCTGTCCTTTTGGACCTTAAGTATTTAATTAGCTCTGAATGAAGCAAGAATGATTTGCTTTTTGACAAAATGATTCAGGCCATGGAAGTGACCCGATTTGCTCCAAGAAACTGAAGAGGCCACCTGTTTTGCCTTTAGAAAGCAACTTTCCCACTTCAGAGAAGGCTCATGTTACCCTTCTCCCCCCCCCCCCCCCCGTACTTCCAGGTTGGGTTGGCAGTGCTTACTGAAGCCATTGACCCTGGAAAGCCTTCAGAACCTGCCAAGGATTGCCAGACTGGGTGCCATGAGTCAGAGTCCCTCTTTTTTGGGGGGAGGGGGAAGGGGCAGTAGCAAAAACTTGAGAAATAAATAAATGTGGCAGAAAATCATGCAGCTTTGCCAAAGCTGCCCAGTCTGGGAGATATTAGCTGGCACTGTGGCAGAAAGCTCCTCTGTGGTACTACTTGAAGCCCAAGGAAGTAGCTTTCTTTGCATCTCATGCACCACTGGGTCTAGCTCTTTAGGAAAACAACAGATGAGTCTGACGAGCAATCAGAGAGAAGGGGTGATGGCCAAATGGAGAGTCACACACTTTGTAGTTCTCACTGGATGCTATCCTCTTGAGGGGGAAACAATTATTTCATCATCAAGGATGACTTAAGCCTCCTGGGCTGGGGACAAAATGAAAACAGTGGAAGGGGCACATTGCAGAAAAAAGATGTCACCAGGGCATATTTGTACCTTGTTTAAATGCAAGCGAGGAAAAGGTCCACATTGTCACTATTGTTTTCTGCACTGGGAGTTAACAGCTTCTGGGGAAGACAAGAGAGCAAAGAGTTAAGCACTTACTTTCAAAGAACTGTTCTACTTTTCAAAACTCCTATGTAGGTTAATCAAAAATAATCTATATAAGAATCTAATCACAGATCTGCTGTATCTGATCCTGTTTAGCCCTTTCGACAGACCAAACTAAATGAGAAGGGTGAAAAACTATAATGAGATATCTCAAGATGTCTGTAAAAGCTAAATGCAGACATGGAACTTGTAACTTGGCACCAGGGAAAGAAAGTTCATACTGCTTTTTCTTATCATAAGCCCTCCACAGAATAAAACTATGCATGTTCCTATTTTTTTTTTTTTCCTAGAGGAAAAGCAGCAGATCTAGAATGTTTTTCTCCCTTTGTTGTGGGGAGAAAGAATTAAATATATCAGTTTAATACAAGATCAAATTACAGATCTTTTATGAATAGATAGGTAAATCTATTTCTGATCCTTCTTAATTTTGCATGTATTCAAACATATGTCCAGCCATATGTCCATTTTGTTCAGTATGTAAAAGTCATGAACAATTGATTTTGTAAATATGTATTTGAACATTTTCTCAGAGAGGAAGCAATTTACATGCATTTCATTTAAGTGGCCACATTTATTTTCAAAATGAATTTTGCTACATTTTTGAATACATAACTACTTCATGCAATTTAGAGAATGGCCATTTCAAAGAACAAGTTCCAGTATATGCATATATTATACTAGATGTATCAAGTCATTTTGCATATTCACAAATATCAAATTCTTCAGACATCCCTATTTCCACAAGATGCAGCCTAAACCCCTTGTACAAAAGAAAATCAAAATGAAGAGATACTTTTGGTTTACCACGAATTTTTTCATTCAGGTACAGTATTGCATTTTTGTTTGATAGCTACTTGCACAGATTCCCCCTGCAATTTCAGGCATATAGTTTAGATTATTAAGAATTCTAATTTTAAATGTACCCTTGTGCAACTTTGCTCTTTTATGTTGGACCCTGTATATTGCCACACTTTAAAAAATGCCAGGGAGAACTCTGAAGGTAATAATAGAAAAAAGGATTATTCCACTCTCCTCTTACTATTTTTTGATAAACACAGAAGATATTGGAAGGCAGTACTGAGTTCAGTTGAAATCCCCCAGAGATTTCAGGGTTTAATTTTCTTAGCAAACTCTACTCTCTTTTATTACCAGTTGGTGAATAATACACAGTTTTTACTATTGCTTCTGTGTGAATGTGAGTGGCTTTTTTTCACAATGCAAACAGGTCAGACATGGAATGAAATATCAGCCTCTCAAGAAAAGGTTATTAAAATATCATTTTCCTAGTCATTTGCTCCACTGCTGTGATTGCAACTATGCTGGTGATATCCCTCCAAGCAGATGAGAGAGACAATCACCCGGTGCAAGGTTTTTTGGTGCTCTTTACAAAGCCTTCCTACAGACAAGTCAAGTTCACCAGATACTGTACATAAAGATATGTGATTTGCTCATCCCATATTTTTGGGAAAATTATCACATTTGATTGCTGATTTCCTAGCCACTCCACAGCAAGATTGCTGTTGGGTTCAACACTGTGGCAAAAGGAGCTGAATGTAGTGTGTACCAAAACTAAGTCTTTCCAGCTTACTCTCTCATACATGATTGCAAAGCCAAAGCTCGCTTATTTATTTATTTATTCATTCATTCATTCAATTTGTATGGATGCCTATCTCAACAAGTGACTCTGAGCGGCAGACAAAATTAAAAATAAAGACAATTAGAATAATACAAAGATTAAAATACATAGCACCCAAGAATGTATCATACTAATATAATTAGTAATCATTAATTATATAACCCAGAAACAGGTTCCTGCACACAACTAGGGCCCCAATTAGTATTTACATGACCAGGTTCAAGTGTCTATCAGGAACCAGACTAAATCTTTCAAAATGAGCAGCTGCAACCTTATTTTCAATTCACAATTATGCATGTATGACATGTCATCAGAAAGGATGACCACCATATGCCTTGCCAGTTGCTTTATTGTGAACTGGAGTCTGGGAAGAGACCTCGAGGTCAACCACGCAAGCGATACAAAGACGCTGTGAAGGAAACCCTACAGCAATGTGACATCCAGCCAAGGGAACTAGAAGCTGCGGCTGCTGACAGAACCCGCTGGCGAGCCCTGTGCTATGAGGCCTCCACTGGCTTTGAAGACAGGCGCCACGAAAAACTGATGGAAAATCATGAGAGCCGTCACAGAATAATACCCACAGTTATTGTAACAATGGACTTCCAGTGCCCTCATTGTGCTAAAATCTGTGGTTCCAGACTGGGACTGCAGAGCCACCTCCGTGTCCACAGATGAACTGCACATCAGGGTGTCTTCTTTGAACCTGAAGGACTACCATACCAATTTCGTTGTAAATTCATTGGTAACAGCAGCATTTTATTTATTTATTTATTACTGTAGCTGATATTCTCCAGAACATATTCCATGAAGGCTATGTGATGCTCTGGGGAGGAGAAAAATCCAAAAAGAATTGCACTAAGGCTAAAATACTAAAACTATTGAACTTTTTAAAAAATGTGGCTGCAAAAAGAGACTACACCACCACCACCACCCCTGTAAAGTCTCGGTTTTGCCACTGAGCCCCATCAGTTTTGCAATCACATCTGTATTCCTCTGTGCCAGACTCGTTCTGAGACCCAAAGCTTACAAAGATTTGTATAGGTTCAGCAGTGGTTATGTATGCCTTTGAAGTAAAAAGAGGAAAACCAGACAAAGTTTAAGCTATAAAAATTAAATGAAACATAATACTTTATGAACTACTGAAACGATTGTAGAAAGTGTAAAGTATATGAATATTAAAATGAAGGGGAAGAGCTAAGTCAGTTGTGGATTTCTGTTGGCAGATGCTGGGAAAGCCTTTAGCCCAGGAGAGGTCAAAAAAGTCACACACCAAGCATTTCTATAAAAATAATTTATTTACAAAAAGCAAAAACAAAAACAAAACATTTAAAGGACTTAGCTCCCTTTGGAGCAAGCCTTGCTGAGCTACATTTCCAGCAGAGAGAAAAAGAGGAAGTGAGAACAAGTCCGGGCAGGATTCCTCCCACCCCCCAGGTGATTTGCATGAAGCACGTGAGAGGAGACAATCACTTGCAACCTTTTCACCCGGCCAAAATGACTAGGCACATATAGCAGTCTTAATCTGTTAGTAGGAAAACCTCAACACTCCCCTTTTTACACTACAGATTAAGATGCAAACCAATCTTCTCTGACTTTATATGTCTTTCCATTCACATTACCATTATCTCCCCTTTGGTTTAACAGAAAGCTACCATTCTTCTTCCTGTGTTTTTCCAAACCTAGGTAATTGGTCACAACTCCAAGGCTTTTTAATATGAAATGGCTTTTCATGCAGGCTTCAAAATCAAGCCTTTGTTTTTCTGTTGATGTGAATAGCAGCAAATCATCAACATAAATGCACAGATACATACAGCCTTGTTTGTCCTTCTTCATATATACACAGGGATCTGCTTTTCCTTTTTCAAAACCAAAATTCTGCAGTTTTTCATCTACTTTTTGGTTCCAGGATCTAGCAGCTTGTTTTAACCCATAGATTGACTTCTGCAGTTCACAGACTAGATTCTCCCCTTTTTCATAGCCAGGGGGTTGCTGCATGTATAATCTGTGGTCTAAATCACCATAGAGAAATGCAGTTTGAATGTCATAGTGGTTAACTGACATTCCCTTGAGTGCAGCAACTTTTAACAGTAATCTAATTGATTCACCTTTAGTTACTGGTGCAAAAGTCTTGTCAAAGTCTAAATCTTTCCTTTGAGTGAACCCTTTTGCAACCAACCTTGCTTTATATTTTTGGATTTTGCCATCAGCATCCCTTTTCAGTTTGAAAACCCACCTACAACCCAGACAGCGTTCATTGGGAGGTAGATTTACCAGTTTCCATGTTTTATTTTCTTTCAAGGATGCTAATTCCTGTTGCATGGCAGAATGCCAATTTTGTGCAATCTCTGGTGGTAAAGCATTCACTTGTTCTAAAGACTCAGGTTCTGTGAATATGTGAAAAGCCTTTACTGTTTCAGCCTGAAAACGTGATGGAGGAACGCCTTTATTACTCCTCTGAGATCTGCGAGGTAATACAGGGCTTAAATTTTGACTCCTATCACTTTCCTGAGAAGCATCTGTCTCATCAGACAGATCTTCAGTTTGCTTTTCTGGTTTAATGTCCTCATCAGGCAAAATATCACCATCAGCAAGTCCTTGCTGTTCTCTTGTGGTGGTCAGTTCAACTGGAGAGCTAGAATTTAATCTCCCCCCGTTTTGTTCAGCAAAAGAAGCGCTTTTGCTAATTATTAAT
Source organism: Candoia aspera (assembly GCF_035149785.1). Taxonomy (NCBI): domain Eukaryota; kingdom Metazoa; phylum Chordata; class Lepidosauria; order Squamata; family Candoiidae; genus Candoia; species Candoia aspera. Next base: position 44,585,503 of record NC_086158.1, on the reverse strand, counting down.
TTCTCTCCCATTATGAACCTGTAGCTCCTCTGGCTTTGTTCATAGCCAACAAAGATGGCTTTCTTTGTTGTGGGGCCTCCTTTCCTTCTCTGCTGTTTTGGAATGTGAACCCATGCAGTGCTACCAAACACTCTAAGATGGCTTACCTTTGGTTTCATACCATAAAACAAATGGAATGGAGTGTCCTGAATCATAGAGTTATACAACCTGTTCTGTACATAACAAGCAGTCGATAAAGCTTCTCCCCAGTACTTAAAACATAATCGTGAATCTTTTAACATGCATTCCATCGCATTTTGCAAGGTTCTGCCCTTTCTTTCAGCAACACCATTTTGCTGAGGGGTGTACGGGTTAGAAAGAATTTGTTCTATCCCTTTTTCCACTAGGAACCTTCTGAATTTGTGAGAAAGGTATTCTCCTCCTCTATCACATTGGAGTGCAGATACAGGCCTAGGGAATTTTCCATTTACCCATGTCACAAAACTTTTAAATTTCTCAAATGCCTCATCTTTATGTTTTAAGATGTAGATAAATGTGTATCTTGAGAAATCATCAATGATGGTCATTGCATACCTTACTTGTCCAAGACTTGGAGCAAAAGGACCAATAATGTCAGAGTGTACAATTTCCAAAGGTCTACTTGTAACTCTGTCACTGTGCTTACTCACAGGAGCTTTTAGTGTTTTGCATTCTTTGCAAACTACACAGTCTAAGTATTTATCACAGGGTTTTATCTTTAGATCAGCACATAGCTGTGGCATTTGTGCTATATACTTGAAATTAGCATGACCAAATCTCCTGTGCATCAGGTGTACACATTGGTCATGATATGGAGTGTTGCCAACTGCAGCCTTGCAGCTTGGCTTCCTTGCATTTTGCACAAGGTACAAGGAGTCTTTTAACATACCAGTAGCACACAATTTCCCATGTTTACGTATCTCACAACCATTTTTCTTAAATGTTATGATATACCCTGTTGCAGCCAATTGTGCCACAGATAAAAGGTTTGATTGTAAATTTGGCACATACAACACACCTTTTACAGTTTCTCCTAAGCAGGATAAATACAAGTCACCTTGTCCCATAATTTTGGTCACAGACCCATCAGCCAAAGATACACTTTGTCTTTCAGTTTTAGACAGTGACACAAAAGAGCTTTTACAATTACATAAATGACAACTGGCCCCAGAATCTAACACCCATACATCAGAATTACCCTTCTCAGCAACCTGTGCAATCTGGGTTGTCTGAAGAGCCTTCTTCTGTGTTGCCCTTGTGTTCTTCTTCTCTGTCTTTCTACTCTTGGGTCTCATGGCACAGTCTCTTTGCAAATGTCCAGCTGAACCACAAGTGAAGCATCGCTGGCTTGCTAGCGCTGTGGCCTCAGGTTCCTTTCCCTTTTCCCTCATTTTCTGGTCTTGCAGCTTTCCAAAAGAGATGGGGGGGGATCTTTCCTCTCTCTTCTCCCATTCAGCGAGTAAGCGCTGTGTAACATACGATGGGGTGAGGTCTGCTTCAGGCATAGCCTCCAGGGTACAAATCAGCGTGTCCCATGTTTCATTTAGTGAGGACAGGAGGATATAAGATTTTGTGAGAGGTGTAAATTCCATTCCTCTCTCCTGCAACTCAACAAACAGCTGCTGAATATAATGCAGGTGCTCAGGAAGGCTATCTCCTTCTGCAAGGTAGGCTCTGTACAGCTTTTTCGTCAGAGTAACTTTACTCCCTGCTGTTGCCTTTACATATAAGTCTCTCAAAGCGTCCCAAAGTTGCTTTGCAGACTGCATGCCTCGCACGTGGACTAGCTGATTGTCCTCAACTCCCAAGATAATGGTGGCTCTAGCCCGCTCATCCTGTCTCAGCCATTCAGCACTGGGATTTTGGGGGGTTTGCTCACCAATTTGCAGCCAAAGATCCTCTCTGCGAAGATACATTTCCATCTTCAGGGCCCAATTCAAATAGTTGGTCTCTGATAGGCGCTCCAGAGGCATCGCTGAGGGCTGGGAGGCAGCCATGGCTTCTTCCTTCTTTTGCAAGTCACCTCAGCTAGCTTCTAAGTCCTGCAGACCGGCAGTTGCTGGAAAATCTCCAGGTGGCTCCAAAGAAAATCTTCACAGGTCTTTGCTACTTGCCTTTAAATTGTGCACGAGGTGTGGAGCTGACCTCTCTTTTCTCTCTGGGTTTTACTGCATTGTTTACTGGGCACATAACCTGTTGGCAGATGCTGGGAAAGTCTTAGCCCAGGAGAGGTCAAAAAAGTCACACACCAAGCATTTCTATAAAAATAATTTATTTACAGAAAGCAAAAACAAAAACAAAACATTTAAAGGACTTAGCTCCCTTTGGAGCAAGCCTTGCTGAGCTACATTTCCAGCAGAGAGAAAAAGAGGAAGTGAGAACAAGTCCGGGCAGGATTCCTCCCACCCCCCAGGTGATTTGCATGAAGCACGTGAGAGGAGACAATCACTTGCAACCTTTTCACCCGGCCAAAATGACTAGGCACATATAGCAGTCTTAATCTGTTAGTAGGAAAACCTCAACCTCAACAATTTCTTCCTCAATAGTGTAAAATACCACATTTGGAAGGCAATGGAAACAAATCAAAATGATTTTTATATCACTTCAGTAATTTTGTCTAATGAGTATAACATGTGTAGATATAATTCAAAGAAAATAATTATTGACTTAATTACTAGGCAACATCTGCTATCAGGGAAACATTTTCAGCAGGAAACCAAACTACAGATAAATATAAAGTGACTAAAACTAGATCAGATTATTTGTCCATTTACATTTTTCTGGCTATCAGATGTTCAAAGGACTTTCATAACACTTTAAAATGGAAATGGTTAGATTCAGACAATATATATAAATAAGTGAATTAGAGACCAATGCACAAAATGCTAAGCTTTAACCTTGGTGGGTTTGGAGTTCTTGAGGTGATGGGTTTTTGTTTGGTTTGGGGGCATGTTAAGAGAATTCAGCCATTTACTTACTTCATGGTTCAATGTATTATCTGACCCCAGAATTCGGGTCAATTGAAGTAATCAGATTCAGGATGTTTGGTGAACCCAGACTGTGGTTTGCTTGTACACCAAAACATACTTTCCAAAGTAACTGAAAATATTCAAAAAATATTTACAAGTGTTACTAAGGTATCAGATCCAATTCCATTACAGTAAAACTTGACTAGAACACTCAAGTTGACTTCAGTCTACTAGCTCATGTATTTCTTTGGAGGTAAGCAACTTTATGCAAAAAGTAAGCCTAAAAAATTAAAGGCATGAGATAAGAAAATCTAGATCTAGTTTATACCAGTATGATTTACTATATATCTACATATATTTCCATCTTTGGAAACCATCCTTGTTTTCATCACATCCATATACTATATTTTGTTCTTTAAACATCTTGCCTTCCTCTTCTGAAGATTTCATCAACTCCATCTAACATTTTTTTGGTCTTACTCTTCCTTCATATACAGTATTTTTATCTGTACTGTTTGTCCAAACAGCCTCAATGTATTTCTTTTACGCTGGCCACTCTTATATTTAATCCACATACATTTACCATCCATTCATTGTTGACCATATCACTTTTTGTTTTATCACGCGCATTTCTGAAGTACCCTCATCTGTCCATTTTCCTGTCAAGCACAACTACTCTGATTTTTGATACATAAATTTTCAGATCCACTCTCCTGATTGCATCATAGAGTCTAACTTCACTGCAAATTACTCAGGCTCTCAGCAAACTACAGAGCCCCATCTGCATACAAACGTATTTATATTTAATGTCTCCAACTAATACATCTCTAACATCACTGCTAGCATTGCTTAGATATTTATCCATAAATACAACAAGCAATCAAGGAGATATCACACATCTTTGGTTTATTTATCATTCAGTGTTGGACCATTTGCTAAGCATTCCATTTATTACCTTGCATGCTTTTCTTCCATCATACAGTGCTTACCCCAAAAGGGAATAGCATGATGGATATGTATATATGTATGCAGATATTCCTCATACAGGAAACCATTCCTAGCATATTAGACAATGGAATAACTGAGAACTCTAGAAGAATTAACTGCAAACATTCAAAAGCACAGGTCAATCTCTCAAAAATGAAATTTAAAAAGGTCCAGAAATAAAAATTTGGAAATACAGCTTGATTTTGTTCCTTAATTCAGCAGGCTAGATTTCTAGACTCAGAACCATTGCTCTCATATATCAAAGTTCTTGTTCATAACCATGAATCTCAGAAGGAGGGGTGACTTAACAAAAATGAAAGTTTATTTACACTTCATCAAAGTTCCATGAAATTATCAGCTGTGTTCGAGAAGTTGAGTATAACTAAATGAACTGGTCTCTTCCAGTTCTGAGTCATGACCTTCCACAGTAGAGAATTATAATTCAGAAACATTCTGGAAAAAACTGGCAGCCTGGATTGTACAGAAATATTATAGCTACCACATACTATTATAAACTGAAGTTGTTTAATTGCTGGACTGAATTAGCATCCCAAACATGGCAGCTGGATCAAGAACCAAGCAAATCAACCTGGTTGCCTATTGATAGCTTGGACTACAGTTCTCATTGGCACATCCAGCCAGCAGAATCAATGGCTAGGCTGGCTTGGTAACTGCAATCCAAAATATTTTAAGGTCATTAAGCTGGGGTAGGCTAATAAAAACTCTGCCCCAAATGTTGCTCCCAAAACAATCTAGATGTGACCTACAGTTTTTAAATCATTATTTAATGCTACTCTGCTTTATTGCAGTTTCCATCATTCTCATCTTGGTTAATCTTTTGTTATCACAAAAAACACAGTAGCTTTGATAACTGATTCTAACAGACTTACACAAGTGCCAATATCTTAAGCATAGAAACTATCATTCTAGAAGCAAAGCTAAGCTAATTCATGAAAAACAGCATTCTAGTGAGTAATACAGATTTAAGGAATATTGCACTGAATAATAGCATCTATGCATGTATCAGTGGGTATCAGCATCTGGAATTTTTAAGAAGTGAAAAAAATTTAAATAAATCTAGTTTTTTTCATTGGAGACTTAAAATCTTCCACAAATTCATATGATAAATAATGATGAAATACATTTTAATAGTTGTGATGAGATCAAAAGGAATGAAATCAAAAGCAACGAATTCAGTAATGTTAACAATATTTTAAAATATTGGGATATATTAAAAAAGAAAAGAAATAAAAGCATGCAAGATTTTTCAGGCACAGTCAGTTTATAGCCATTTACACCTTCTATTCTAGAAATAATAGCCCAAGAAGAGTAAGGGTTGAGCATATGGCTGTGCTATGTACTTGATATCCAATGAAAGAGGTTATCAGGACACCATGGACCAATCTCCCTGAATTGTATCATTTCATTAAATAGGATGGGCAGATTATTAAATAATTTATGTACTTATTTAAATCATTATTAAATTAATAATTATTAAATTAATTGTTTAATTTAATAAATAAAATAAGACTCCAATAAGGTATCCTTGCCAAGGAACAACTAAATTTCAACTACCAATGATCTGACCATGACAAGACAGGTATTTTAAATCTCCATCCATACCACAAGTGTTCCAATATACATATTCAAAAAATGACATGGTGAGCCTATTTGTCACGGATGTTGATATTTCCCCAGAAAAATCTTCCTAGTGCTTCACAGCAACAAACCCGAGACTACCATTACCAGTTTAAGGTGGGAAACTGAACCACTGTTTTTATTATATATTTCACAACTGTAATGATATTCTAGGCAGTTTCTCCTTGTATCCTTCCTTATGGATCTAGCTATAACATCAACGTATTGCTATTTTTGTTTGAGGACCTGAAAACTCAGGGAACGTTAGAGGAGAGACAAAGATTACAATTACCTTAGGCCCAGGTGCACCATCTGTCTCTTCAAGACACTGTGACCAAGCCACCCAACAAGCCTGGGCAATGACTATCTAGAGGCTTATTACTCATATTCAAGTAATTAAAATTGTTCAGCTTTGGGCTTTGGATTCCATGGCTCAAAACACCACCTGAGGCTCTGCAGGCTAATTGTCTTGAAATATACCCTCTCATATCAGTTGCTGAAACTCATAAGATATTCCATTTTGCTTCCATAAGGAGTTAGCAGAATCCCAAAAGCTTCAGAACAAACTAGATCCAACTGCCCAGGTGTACAGTTTGCATCCATATATGCCCCCAACGATATAATTCGTAACTAGTGGGTGTAAAAATCCATTTTTCAATACTTATCCCTTGGATTTTGCCACCAGAGGGCCTTGCTTAATCAGAAAGAGCATGCCAGTTCTGATAAAAGGATGCCAGGCAGAGGTCCAGCATAGCTAAGAAGCTGTGCTCTGAGCTGTCTAGTATGGTGCACAACACAAACAAAAGAATAATTTTAGTATATTTCACGGATGTTATTAGAAGCCCAAAGTGAGCATTGGTTGCTAACCACTTGGATCCTGGGATGCAGATGAATAGAGAAAATTGATAGAGATGCATTTAGTAGGCAATTAGTCATAGCTTCCTTCATTTGTTGTGTCTCAGCAGACATCAGAGTGGGAGGCATACATTATGTTACTTATGTAGATGGTGCACTTAATTATGGGGTCATGGTAAGGAAAGTGGGATTGAAATAATGGTTATTATTAGCAAAGATACTTCACAACTGTGAGTTAAAGGGCAAGTTGTACGTTAGTGAGAACTTTTTTTCAGCTCTTCCTAACCTACTGGTTGAGGAGTGTACAACTTGAACTCCCAAAGTAGATGCATTTCCTCACAAAACCTGAGGTGTGCCCCCACCCAGTCCATTCAAAAGTGGCTACCAAATTCTAAATTTTCATAGGGCTGAAGATGAGGCAATTATTAAATACGCATGAAATTATTATAAACTGTAATTACATTTACTTAAATTTAAGTTAAATTAAATTTAGTTCCATCTTAGCTCCATCCATTTCTTTCACCTAGCCCCATCTACTTTTTGAACTACAGCTGCCAAAGTACCACTCAAAAACAGAATACAGTACTTGGTCCCCCAAAGTTGCACATTAATGCATTAGTTTCTTTATTCCCCAAATGGATCTCTGGATTGATGCTTCAGTAAAGAGTCTGTATCTCATAATCATTCTGGAATGATTGTTAATTTTCTATACCTCATGGTAGAACTCATGCATCAGTCCTTTCAATAACAGGTATACTTGAAGTATGAGACAAGACCTTTTCAAGTCTTTAGTGCTGGTGAAGAATTTGTGATCATTGATAGAGGAAAAATGATGAGGCATTTGCCCTGTCTCCCAGTCTTGCTTCTATTATATGTTCCTCCCAGGTGTGTGGTGTGCTGTTTTGTCAATGTGACCAGTGGCTCATATGATTAACTTGGATTTGCTTTTTGGTTTGAAAATAGTTCCCTATCTTCTTCCTCTGTCCAACTCACAACTCTTTCCAAGTACTTACTTATGATCTTTAGTATTTATAGCCTGATTTTCTCTCCATAGGCCACTCAAGAAGAGTGGTAACATCAACAATAATAACAATATAGACATAAGCATTTACTGTTTCATAAAACAGTTAAAATCATTATTAAATTAACTCAGTCTGAAAATGCCTGTCCTAAAATGAAGGTCTAGGCTTTCAAAGATCTTGATGCCTTTCCTCCAAATGGAAAAATTAGAGGCTAGACACAACTTTCAAAGGAGTACATTCCAATTGCTTTGGAGCAATATGAAATAGGCTCTCTCCCATGAGCCCAGCCAGCAGATCTCAGAAAGTGAGGGTGTATTTATGAGGGTCTCCCTACCTGAAAGGGTCTCTCCTGCTGAGATGGTCTCTCCTGCTCTCCTGCAAGGTTGTATACTTTCCCCCTACTTATTCAACATGTACACTGAACAAATAATTCGAGAAGCAGGAATGTACAAAGAAGAACGGGGTATTAGAATTGGTGGAAGACTCATTAACAACCTGCGATATGCAGATGATACAACTTTGCTTGCTGGAAGCGAAGAAGACTTGAAGTACTTGCTGATGAAGATCAAAGATTGTAGTCAGCAATACAGACTACACCTGAATGTGAAGAAGACAAAGATACTCACAAATGGACCAAGAAACAATGTCACAATAAATGGAGAAGAAATTGAAGTCATCAAAGATTTCATTCTACTCGAATCAACGATCAATGCCAAGGGAAGTAGTAACCAAGAAATCAAATGACGTATTGCGCTGGGAAAATCTGCCATCAAAGACCTATCTAAAGTTTTCAGAAGTCAAGATGTCAGTTTAAAAACAAAGGTGTGTCTGACTCATGCCATGGTCTTCTCAATTGCTACATATGCCTGTGAAAGTTGGACATTAAAAAAGGAAGATAGAAGAATTAATGCATTCGAATTGTGGTGTTGGTGAAGATTATTGAAAATACATGGACTGCCAGAAGAACAAACAAATCAGTTTTAGAAGAAATACAACCAGAATGTTCCCTAGAGGCAAAGATAACTAGGCTTAGACTCTCATACTTTGGGCACATTGTCAAGAAAGACTGATCGCTTGAAAAGGACATCATGTTTGGTAAAGTCGAGGGCCAGCTGAAAAGAGGAAGACCTTCAATGCGATGGATTGATACAATTACCGCAACAGTGGGTGCAAACATTGGAACAGTCGGGCATATGGCACAAGACCAAACAGCATTTTGTTCTGTTATATATAGGGTCGCCATGAGTCGTAAACTACTTGACAGCAACTGTCAACAACTCTTGCCTGATCTTAATATCCAGACAATTTCACATTCATATAAGGCCCCCCCTTAGTCTCTTTTAAAGTTCAAATCCCTAATGTTTAAAAGTAAGACTTTATTCTCTTCTTAGAAAACAAATGAAAGATAGTACAGGGTTTGTTTGTTTGTTTTCATATGGGCATAATATACTTCCAGATTTTGCACTAATTGAAGCACTTGGGAATTCAGAGATAATTGGGGTTATTTGCAATTTATTCAGGAATGCCTTTCTTTCTTTTATCAAATAACAAAGGAAATTGTATTTAGCTGTGGTCAAAACATGTATCTCTTAAAGCAGAATAAACTCTGGAAACACTGATTATCCAAATGGATAGGTGGAAAAGAAACTGCTAGAATCAATGAACTACTAAGTTACTATTCCTTTCATTTCCTATCTTACAGTTTAACCGGCAACTGGAAAATGTGCAACAAATTAGGGGGAAAAATCATAATTTAGACATAATTCTCTTTTTTGTACATATTGCTTTATCCTGAGCCTGAAATATTTTTATTGGATCTTTTTAGACAGAGAGAGACATACCAAAGGAAAGAGCTGCAGGGTTATTGATATACACATACGTGCATATACTGTAACATCTAAAATACTACTGTGCCAAAAATTTCTTCAGTGTTTTCAACTATTTTCCTTGGGGCGAAATGCTTCAAAATATTTTTTTTCAAGAGTGAAAATCTTTTGAATGGGATTCTAATGGGCTGGGTGCATGAAAACTATTGCTAGTTCCAACTGGCTCAGGAATGGTTGCAGCTTAAGGGTTGCACCACAATTGTACAAAGACAATATTGCCAGTTAGCCCCTTGAAGATTGAAAAACAGACGAGCATTAAAAAGCACGCCCAGGCTGTGGACTTGCGTTTTCAGGCAGAGTACAATCCTATCTAGATGATGCGGAAGCCCAGTCCCAGAGCCTGGTTTCCTACTGACCAATATTTTCTTGTCAGTATTTAATTTCAGCTTGTTCATCTTCATCCAGCCCATTACTGATCTGAAGCACTTATCAAAAGATTCAACATCCTGCACTGCAATAGTATTTTAAGTGGGGAAATAAGAAAGCCCTACACATCAGATCTGAAAGACATGGTAAAAGCACTGGCTTGAGTAAGCAGTGGCCTTGTACAGAATGTGCATTTTAAAAAATTGATGAAGGAATGATTGCAACTTAATAAAACAACCTCTCACGATAATTCTGAACAATCACTTATGGATCATTATGAACACCAGCTGTAATTTTAAACAACCATCCAAATTACTGACCCGGTGTTCTAGACACTAGCTAAAACACTTTTAGTGCTTTTGTTGGTCATTCCTTTAACCTCTTACAGTACTGCTTTTTAGTTATTTCAATATCTAGTGACAACAGATGAAATTTTTGCCCACACACGCTTTATCTATTTCATGATATTTTTTAACAGATAAAGATCACCTCGTATTAAAGGCAATTTAACAGACTGCCTTTATTACTTACTTAACAATGCTGCTTGTTCTAGCAGTATCCTTTCCTTTAATCTAACTGCTTCTTTAGGATGTACTGAAGTGTGACTTGCATACTAGCCAGACTCTCAATATACTTGTGTATTGTGTTGTTAATGTTATTGGTGGAATAAGCATGCCTGCGATCTTGTATTGTGGCTGGATTACCTTGGCCTGCCTGGGTTGTAAATCTTGCACACTCACTGGAACTGTTTCTTTGGGAAGTTTGTGTAAAACAAGCAGCAGGGAAACTAACTTCTGACTCTAAGATCTTCTGTTTATTCAGTAGAGAAGACACCATATTAGTCCCTGAACCATTGTATTTAATGGCTAGTGGAAGGGATCGCAGACAATCGAGACAGGGCAACAGCATTACTGCTGAGAATTCTTGATGCAGAAAACTAGATGATCCCAGAGGGTCCATTTGGGGCTACTGAATTAGCTCCCAAATTTACAGCATTACCTCGAGTTAGAGAATGTGTTCTAGTAGAGGCTTTTGGGGTAGTACACGTGCACTTTTGAAATGTTTTATTGCTTACTTGCCACCTTCAGGTTCTTGGTTCTCATAAGCTCTCTGTATAAGACTTGGCCTAGGTATAATTGAGCCCCATATTAGTAGTTGACCCATGGTCATCTCTGGCAACAGGAATAAAGAAAAAAATTACTGAACCCAAACTGAAAATATAATACAGGTTTATTCCATGGCTTTATTTTAGGAAGTGCGTCATGCTGACTGCTTATTATTGTATTATTATTATTAAAATGTATATGCCACCCAACCCCCAGGGACTCTTTAGTTAGATTAATTCCATTTTAATATTTCCATTAACTCCTTAATTCATTTAAAACTTGGCACTAGATTGTAATAAGTTTCAAGTGTTGACAGATAGGAAAACAAATGCCACTCAGTCTTGTAAATCTGTTTTTCAGCCAACTTCCTAAATTTAGAGAGAGCCCTACTATAATATATTTATCTATTAATAGAAGTCTTGCTTTTATTACTATTTTCTCACATGCAACCACTTAGAAAATGATACAATTTCCTCTAAATCAATGGCTTTATTTGTTTCCATTTGACAATGTTATGGTTCTATGAGTTGCAAAGAAATAAGGTCTCCTATAAATGACATGCTTCAGAGTCTAAAGGGCAAAGGAAGTGAAAGGGGATATTTTTGGTTTCAATAGACAAAAATGGTGTGAAAAAGGGTTTCACATGGATAGGGACATCTGCCTGATTGCTAGATATACTTCTTCAGAGATAATCTGTATTTAAGGACTTGCCGGCAACTTGGAATTTAAGAGAAGCCCATCAGGCCTGGCAGAGGAGGCATGTTACAGGTCCTGTCTATAAAAGGGTATCATCTGGCAGGACCCAGGAAGAGAGCCTTTCTGCTGTGGAGCCCACCCTTTGGATATCATCCCCCTGGAACTTAGATTGGCCCCAACCCTGCCAGCCTTTAGGAAGGCCCTGAAGACATGGCCCTGCCACTATGCCTGGAGCATAAAGCCATTAGTGGCCTGCTAGGACCACAGAATGGAACAGAGCTTAACACAGAAGAGAAGCTGTGCACAGAAAAGAATATTATCTTAAATAGCTTTAATAAGCATGTTAGAGAAACACAGGTTATTGACCTTACACACTTAGCCCTCCCAAGCATAAAGAATTGCACGCTTAGACAGAGTAAGTTCAAAGTAAAAAGAGTCTTACTGACTTTATTCTTTTGTCTAGTTACATTCATCTTCAGTGGAAAAATGAAGTTCATTGTTTCTTCTGTTCTTTACCTATACTTGGTGATCTCTTAGCCCTATAGCTACTAAGAGCTGCATGTAGAAAGGGGAATTCCAGGCCCACCGCATGGCACCCAGAGATGCAGCAGCACACAGCTGGGTGCTTAGCTCCTGATGGAGAAGGAGGAAGAGAGAGAGCAAAGTGGGAGTGGCAACAAACAGCTTGCTCAATAGCATGGAGAGTTGTATCCTAGAGAAAACATCCATATGCTAATGAGTCATGCTGGATTTGCCAGGACTTCCAACGCGGCAATGGTGGGGAGCTTTTACACTGGGTTCATTGAGCCTGACATAACAATGGATTTTGGCCACTGACCATGGTTATTTTTGTTTTCTAAGTGGTTTCTGATATTTTATATGTTTCTATATTGGTTTTTAACTTCTTTATTGGATTATTGTTTTTAATTGTTGCAAGCTGCCCAGAGTCACTTAGGTGAGATGGGTGACCAAACAAATTGAATGAATGAATGAATGAATGAATGAATGAATGAATAAATAAATAAATAAATAAATAAATAGAAAACAAGCCACAAAGGTAAAATTATTTTACCTTTCATTCACAGCAATCCCAGTCAGGTTAAAAGAAGCATTTACATGCAAGGGATTATAGGGAAACAAAATGTAAATACTTTTATCTACAGCAGCAATTTGCAACTCTGCTTTAATGTATGTGTATATACTGAATATATGAGCCTGTGATGCCATTCAGTCAGCTGTGACATTAGGCCATGCTAGCTGAGATTATGAAAGTTTATGGATGTTGGGGAAATTATATCATTGTTTTTGTGCTTTTACTGCCTGAGAGAAAAGGCACTTATCCCCTTTGGGTCCTATATATTTTGACTTGCATAAGGCACCATTTGCTGCCTTATCTAGGTAGAAAAGCCACTAGGTGATGGTTTCCTTTCATTCATCAAGAATGGGATTACGTCCTAATGTAATGGAAGATGGGAATGGAAGAGAAGACCTTCGCAATTCTACATTCCCAACTTGATACTTAGAGAGGTCTATTGCTTATTAGTCATCTATTAGCTAGGTTTGACCTGGAAATCATTTTCCATATACTAAAAGAACACAGTAAGAAATGTAGAGAGTGTCTGGAATTACTGAAAGCTGCTTCATTACAGAAAAGTGCTTCTAATAATTAACTTCCAGACTTTCTAGCAAAAGTGCACTTAGGAAACATATTTGAGGGCCCGCATGTCAGATGTGGGTGGGAACAAGGAGATAAGCAGCACAGATTTTATAATTAAATAACATATGTATTAGTAATATATCTATATTTATTATATTTCTCCTTTATTACTTACTAGCTCATAGAAAATCATTATTAAAAGCCACCACTAAGAAAAACTCCTGTACAAGCCCCACTGGAATGAATGGAGTTAGGTTGGCCATATTCTTCTGAGACTTCCATTCATCTCATTTAGATATAATCGGGAGAAGCTCCCAATGGAACCAACCATGGAAAAATTATGCTTGAATTCATATAGAGATATTTACTAGAAAGAGATAATTTGTGCCTGTACTCACTGTTTCTGGCAAGTAACTACCTTTGGAATTTGGTATTTACTACTGAGAACTATAGTAAATAATTAATGTCGAAATGAATATAAGCTGAAGAAACCCATCGGGTACAACCATCTGGGACGCCCTTCTGGGCAAAATGGTATTAAAAGTCAACTGCTACTGTTAGGAAAACACTGAACTGAGTACAATGATATAACTTATTTTGTTTTGTAAAATGTATGTTTTAATTTGTACTCCGTAACAAACAAACAAAAAGCCCTCTGCAGTGCAGTTCATCAAAGCAACTTGCTAATTAAAAGAGATGCCTCCTAAATGCAAATGTTCAGTCAATAAAGAAGTACATTGAAGAAATACTTTTTTTTTTTTGGTATAAGTAGGAATGGACATTGCAACAGCACATTGCTAGCACCACAAGTCAATATTTTTTGTTGCTTGCAATGGCAAGCTGGTCACCACTGACCTCATTCAAACAAAAAAACCCCACACACAAATAATGAGTTGAAGCTGGAAGAAGCAGTATAGCAAATATGTTTGTGAAGGGAAAGTGAAATAAAAAGGGCAGCAGGCAAAGGCCATTTCCTTACCCTGTTGTAATGCACAATCACAGTGTTCAGTTAAGGGACTGCACTTCTGTATGATGAAAAGTTCTATTGCACCCATATAAAAACCAATACCCTGGTTATTAATGCATCTGCAGCGGTTGCTACCAAGAGTCAAAAAAGTGAAATGGGCAACTCCGATTATATTTCGATCAGCTGATGCTCCACTATAACATGTATTAAAGTGACACCCATAGTAATTTGTTCCTTTAAATCCTATGAAGGGGCTGAAGGTAAAAATGTTGGAGTTTAGCTCTGTGTCTGGTGAAACTTCTATTATACTACATAGAGAAATATGTGAGGGCCTTGGCAAAATTCAAGTTACAAAAAACATGATTGGCTTTTGTGTGACAACACAAATCTAACTTTGGTGATAAACCAAGAAGCACTCTCTGAGAAAAAACAGTTTTCTGAAATGTGGAGTGCAGACCACATTGTCTAAAATGCTGTGTGAACTGCTACTGACAGGCTGGCCCTGTCCTTTGCTATCAAAGTTTACAGTATTTCCATATTTATACCTTATTGTTTGAAAGAATTTGTTTTCTTTTGTTTAAATTTGGAATGTCAGCAACTTGTCAACACAAGCATAACTTGCTAGCTTTTTCTGAACCTTGCAGTGGACAGGATGCTGTAGAGGGATGTGCAGAATTTAAATCCAGAAATGGAATGTTCTGGGAACAGTGGAATGTTCCGTTTTCCTCCCAATGATTTTGAACTTCCTCTAAATCAGGGGTTTCCAAACCTTTTCAGCTTGTGGAACATTATTTTTTTTTTAAATCCTGGAACCCCTGACCAGCAGCAAAGCTCTGGTAATTAGGCACGTTGATGTAACTGGTTTTTTCCTCCCTTAGTTTGTCACAGAATCCCATCCGGTTCTCACTGAACCCTGGAATTCCATGGAACACAGTCTGAAAAACTCTGCTCTAAATCATACTTTTTCAGAGAGAGTGGTTTGACAGTTTCCAGAAATAATTCATTCAAACTGAAAGCGATTTGAAGTGTTCCAGGAATGGTCCAACCCTTTTGTCAAGAATGTTATGTCCCAAACCCCTCAAACTGTTTTGGGCTTGTTGGATTTACTTCTGGAAAATGCTAAACCATGCCCCTGGAGTGGTGTGGTCCAAAGGAGGCATTATCTGAGAAAAATTATCCAAGGAAAATGGAACATTCCAGAGTTTTCCAGAATGGCATGTCCTCATATTGATAATTTTTGCAATTTATCTATAATTTTTATAGATAAAATTTTATCTATAAATTTTTCTTAACTCTTTTCTTCTTTTCTTAACTCTTACTTCTTCCACAAACTTTGGTCCCCATAGCAATTCTTGTTTTCTTTGATGACGTACTGGATGAAATCTGGCTGTTGTTACTGCATAATCAATTCTCTCTATTCAGCAACATAATAAAAGCAATAGGAAGAGGAATGACCAGTGGGATAGACATTGCCATGAAACAGAGACCTGAAACACATGTTGCTCAAGAAAAGGGATATGCATTTCAAGGAGCTGCAGGTCCTTAAAGAGCAAAAAACACCATAAACAACTCAGTTCCCAAAATATGTCCACACATCATATGACCATTGTATTGCTTTACCTAGAGGAATGGAGGGATATTTAATGAACTGCATACATTCTCATACTGCTAAACAAGATTCCTGTAGCATTCTCTACAGTTTGTAACTGCAAAATTGAAAAATCCATGAAACAGAGTTATTTGATGAACTGACAAATGTAACGAAAAAATGAACAGGCAAAACTGGAGAACAGGGGAAAAAAGAAAGAAAACAGATGAATGATGGGTAGAAACATTTACTAATTGTTTTGAAAACATTGACCTGTAGCATGGATTTTCCCCATTACAACCCAAACAAAATGAGCAACTCTTAAAGCATTGCTTATCTTGATAGTCATGGTAATCACAGTTGTGCTGAATTCTACAATATACTCTTTAAAACAAATGTATTCTTCAAAAATGTTGTGTTCATTTTCTTGGCTATCTATGGTATTCTCAGGAATCTTCTCCAACACTAAAGTTAAAAAGTGCCAAATTTCTTTCTATCCTGCTTCTTCAAAACCAACTTTCACTTCTATAGAATATCACAGGAGAAACTATTGCCTGCAAAATTCTGATCTTTGTAGGTATATTTGAGGAATTACTAAATACTGTACAAAATTACAGTTTAAAATCTTATCATGTCAGTTGTTGTTTTTGTGACATAGAGGAGTATGGGGGGTTGTGAAATTATTGATGTTATGGATTAAGATTAATAAATATGGAAGTGTACACAAATTAATGTGTCCCAATTTTTACTCTTGAAAATCTGGTCATTATAACATTACACCCAAATGTTCCCCTAAGGTACTTTAAAACCTAGTACATGGTGCACACTGTTTAACTCATGGACTCCTGCCAACAGCATCCCTTAAGTTCCTACAGTGACTATTTCACTGCAGTGTTTACATGTAGTAGAGAGCGCTTACTTTTCATGAGAAAGTTTACCCAGAGAGAATTTCACACAGCATGACACATTAAATATTATATAAGTCTAGTTCAATAAAGATGCCAATAGAACGTGAACCCTAAGATGCAGAACCAGACACCACAACTTATTACAAAAAAAAAAAAAAAACTTATCCCAAATAGGTTTTTTGCCATGCCAAGCATATTTAATTTAAATTATGGTCAATAACCAGAAAGCTAAAATATAGAAGCAATGACTAAATAAAACAGAATCTGTAATCAGTCACAGGAGACCTAAAAAGTTGTGATTTTAAAAAAATGAAAAATGAAAATAAAATGGTACATGAAAAATAGAACAATGTTAGATGAATTTAAAGAGAAAAAGAAAAAAGTCATAATATCCCCACATTAAGATTAGGACATCTTATGTCTTTTTATCAAAGTTGCTGTGGATAAAAATTTAGCAACTCTATTAGTGTTGGTAGTGTTCCAATCTGACAATAGGAAATGAGAAACCTTTCCCTCATGATAGATTTGATTTGTAAAGATACAACTGCACATAAAAGAAGCAATGAAAAAATTACCATGAAAGGGCCAGTGAAACAATACATGAATTAGGGTCTCCATTTCATTCTGACCATAGTTGTTTCTGGTTGGAACTTGACATGGGTAATTGGCTGAAGCCCTCAAGTCAATCTGCTGCTCAGTGTTAAAAACTCTTTCACTGCTTTTGGTTTAAGCTCTCTCTAAACCTAAGGGCAGCAGTGAAAAGTGAGAGAGGCTCACAAAAATACAGGTTGGCTAGGAATTTTGCTTTCCACTTGGATGAAAAGTCACCAAAGAGAAGTAATGGGCTAGTGAATCATTGTAGAACTGAAGTTTAAGCCACTGGCAAATGTGGATTCCCACCTCCAAAGGGAGAAAAGTGCTTCTAAAAACTTAAGATTGAATAATATCTATGGGCTTTAAATCATTATGGGCACCTACCTGTGCAGTGTACCACATTTGAGATATACTGTAGTTTTTAGCTTTAAAAAGCTTGAGGGTGGCAGGTATGAATTTGCCTTCTTAGAGTGGGAAAAAAACCAACAGAATTGCCTTGCCGCTATTGCTAGTTTTGGCAGTAATGGACCTTATTTGTTCCCTCCAACTTCCAGATGCACACAAGCATTATATGTTTGATTTGAACTTGTTATTTACTCATGTTTGATTGTGAAATAAACTTTAAAATGGGACAAAACCAAGAAGGAAGAACATTGATTAGTATATAACAACAATAAGACAAAAATGAATGAATACTTTACTAATAACATAGCTAAATGTGGTCTTCAAAAATACACACACAGACACAACTTTTTGTCTAGAATGTGATCAGATGTTTGCTTTTACAGACAAGGAATGTTGGCTGGTGGGGACTAGGAGATGTGCCTGTTCTGCTGTAGCCCCTGCCCCCTGGAACATCCTCCCTGCTGAAATTAGGATGGTCTTGATCCTGATGGCTTTTCAGAAGGCCTTGAAGACCTGGCTATGTGCCTGCACCTGGGGTCCTGAGTGTGTGAAGGGCCCCATTTCCTGGCTATATTGACACTTGACAGATATATCTCTTGGCTGCTATTTGTATTTAATTTTTTTTTTTTTGGTATAGTGTTTTAACTGTTTTAATTGTCTTTATGATGTATGCTACCCAGAGTCACCTTATGTGAGATGGGTGGCCATATAAATGAGAGCAATAAATACATAAAATGATTGTTCACCACCCAGAGTCCCTGATTTGAGATGGATGGCTACACTTACTTACCTACTTACTTACTTACTTACTTACTTACTTACTTACTTACTTACTGAATGAATGAATGAATGAATGAATGAATGAATGAATGAATGAATGAAATCTGCGAACAGCTTTTTCAAAAACTGGAGGTCTTTGGTTGTTGCACTTGCTGAGTTAGTTTCTGCATAATTACAATCTTCTAAATTTTATCAGTTCATTGCATTTAGAAGGTTACCTGGGAAATGCCTAGTTACACACACTACAATTTTGCTACTAAATGTATTTGTTTAGGACAGCTGTTATTAACATTTTGATTCACTTGAACCCCTACCCTTTTTCTTCATACTGCATTCTCTCTCAATCAGTGCCATTTTTTTAAACTGGATTTTTATCCACTGATATCAATGCTCCAGTAAATTGGAACATGCAGGAAACCCACACTACTAATATGAAAAATTTACTATCAGGTATCTATGGGGTGGGGGGGGGGGGAAGAGTTGATAAAAAAAATTAAGAGGGCAGTCACCACTGCATTTGCAACCACCATCCTGGCTTTTTTGAGCCCCCTCTCTCCCAAGTGCACATATGCCCCTGCTTGCTATTATATTTTAACTAATAGGTTTTATTGCCTTGAATGAAAAAACTGATCCAGCCCTCCCAAGTGCTGAACCATACTCTGGATGTGCATCCCTAATGTGTATGCAACCCTAAGCAATTGTTCCAATCACCCAGGCATACACCAGGAGAACTGAGAGATAGCAAAGGAACCACCACCACCACCACCCTAAAGTTTAGATTAATCTGTGGGGACATAGACAGCGTTAAAAATCTTCTGCGTATGGAAGGCTTTAACACTAAAATCAAAGTAGCTGAAGCTTTTTCCTCTTGGCTGCCTTTGGCTGCCAGAGGCCATCCCATATAATTTGCAGTGTAGGACTGACTGCCATGATAGAATCATGCGTTCTGTCCCACATTGCTGGGCTGCCACATGCAGTAGCAACAAAACTTTCCTTCCTTCCTTCCTTGAAATTTTCAGCCATCTTAACTTAAAAGAAAAAGATATATATCATTCTGCACTCCAAGATCGGTGAGTATATAGTGGGGGATGAGTAGATGAATGAGTAGAGAGAGAGAGAGATTTTGGCCAGACTTAGTTCTCATGCATCAAGATAATTATTTCCATTGTTTGCATATCCTGGGAAAAAAATATCAAATTAAATATTCACGAATAGTAGCGGCCTTAGACCTTGCTATTTTGAGACATGTTGCAAATACTATGGGAGCAGTTGTGTCAAGAACATCATAGCTGTATATAGTAAAATTCAGGATCTTTATGAAACTTAGTTTCTATTTTCCAATATAGTCCTCCACAAAGCATCATCCATCTTTAGTAAGTGGTGGGACACAATCAAAGATCCATCTGTGGCTTAGAAGCTACATAATTCACTGAAGTCTTGCATCAGATCATCCTCATTTATTTGCATATGTTCAAGATAACTGTAAAAAAGCTATATATAGTCCCAGATATATTTGTTTGTTTTTATTTTATTTTTATCCCATCTTTATTGTTTTTATAAATAACTCAAGGCGGTGAACATACCTAATACTCCTTCCTCCTCCTATTTTCCCCACAACAGCAACCCTGTGAGGTGAGTTGGGCTGAGAGACAGTTACCCAGCCGGCTTTCATGCCTCAGGTGGGACTAGAACTCTCGGTTTTCTGGTTTCTAGCCCAGCACCTTAACCACTATCCAGAATATAAATTTACACATGTCTTTCAAGCCACGTATAGAAATAACTTTACTATCCTTACAATCCTTGATACTTAATACAAAAGATGCAAGCTATGAAAGTTTCCATGAGCAACCCAAAGACTGAAGCAATATATCATTACATGAAGCATTTTTAGAATCTATATTATATAATAATTAATTCTACTAAATTATATTACCTGTGATTTATTTTTAAAAGATCAGTCATCCTGCTCTTGGCCCTTCAGATTGACTGTATTCTGAAAAAAAAGTATTCTGTAAACTACAATAACTTCATGTAGCAATGAACTTTCTTCTACCAAGTCTGGAAGGGTTGTCTTCTGACTTAAGTGTGCCCCTTAGTTGCCCAGCTTGCCATCAGACTTTCTATTAGCAGATGCAGATGTAACACTATCAACTTTCTAATTTCTCAATCTTCTAATTTAATGCCTTTAAATCTACCTAGTGAGAATACAATCAAGTTATGAACAGGATGAAAGAAATGCTTTAGAGCACAATCTTGTTGCTGCAGCTGGAATTTTGTAGATTTGTTATCTACATATTGGGTCTCTAAATTATCTCCACAGTTTTTACCAACACCCTCTGGAAAATTAATCAGGCTCTGTTTAACCTGCAAATCTTGAAGCTGGCAGAAAAAAAGAAGAGGGGAAAGGAGGGGGGAATGCTATTTTCACAGCCAAACTAGACATTCATATTTTTTTTCTTAAACTGCTTCATGTTAATAATTTACATATCAGGCACACTGGCTCATGTTGTTATAGGAAAGTGAATTAGGATGTGGAATAGATCAATAAAACCAGGGGACTGTAGTGTTTGATAATTTCATAATTGTCTAGATTTTTCTTTTTATGATTGGGCATGCATTATTTTGCTATAATAGCTCTCTTTGGGGGTGTTAAGATGAATTGTGCCCAGAAAAGGCAGTCATGGTATGATAAATGAAAAACCATCCCCTACGGCTCAGGCTGGATGGTCTTTCTATTTTATTCCCCATCTCATTTCAATACCCTTGTTAAATTAATAAAACCTTTTTTCCTATTAAAAGCTAAATGGTAAGATATTTATTTTTCCATTAGGAGTATTGTTTCGAGAAAAGAGGAATAAGACTAAAAACTAGAAAGAATAAGAGGAGAAAATAAAGTAAATAGAAAGAGGTATCTCATTTTCTTTTAAATAGTGTTGTGTACAAATATTTATCGTAATAACTGTAATAGGAGAAATATTTATAAGGATCGTAAAATGTACCATTTATGCTAAATAAATCCCTACCACTAATAGAAACGATTCAGCCAAAGTTGAGCTCCAGTGATTGCAGTTCTTCCATTTGCCTTGCCTCAAGATTGGCTATTTTTATTGTCAGATGCTACACTTCAGAGTTATTTCTATGTATCTTCAGAAGCTTGGCCAAAATATGCAGCACAATGGATGCAATCACTTTATATTGCCTCATGGTGGGAGTGTGGAATGATATAGAAGGAATGCTTCCTCCTATATCACAAGTGGGCAAGTTAAGTAGACTTGGGGAACTCTTACCACCTGAGAAGGGCAGGATCACATTGGCTGTGGTGCTGATGCAAAATATGCAGGGTTGCACACATCAGCAGAAGCAAGCTATTCTGATTTTTACCACTAAGTTTGGAGGTTTGGGGAGGTTCATTATTCTAGGGCTTACAGGACAGTTATTGTAGGTTTCTTGCCTCAGAATAGTGGGAAACTACTAGCAGAGATTTGGCATTTGTGAAATGGCTTTCGGAACCATGTAAGGAGGGTAGGATGCCCAGCATAAATGTATATCAAAAGTACTCTGCCAATAGAAAATCAGCACAAGTATTTCTCCCTGGTACTTCAGTTTTCTAGATCACATTTTTATAAGGCCTTCTTCATTTGCCACTCAATATAGTTACAGGCCATTCTATCACTTCATCCTTCTGCTATGTCACTCCCATCACATTGTACTGCATGTGAAGATGACACCATCATTTCTAATAGAAGAGAATATATGTAGGTCAGGGTTGAACTATTACAACCACATGGCTTCACCAGCATCACCATAGCACACAACCCAACTAAAGCCCTCCCAAACATCTTGAGTAAACCAAAAGACCCAGTAACCCAAGAAGAAAAAAACAGGAGTCATCTCCAACATACAGTGTAAGTTCTGTAACAGCCACTATGTAGGACAGACAGTCAGAAGACTAGCAGAGTGCATCCATGAACACCAACTAGCAGTCAGAAGACAATGAAAACTCCTTAATCTCACAACATATGGACAGACTCAACCATAGTTTCAGCTGGGAAACTGTGAGCATCCTAGACCAAGCTAAATCCAAAAACACTAGGAAATTCCCGGAAGCTTGGCATTTAGACAAATAAGCCATCAATAGACACATAGAGATAAACCACATTTATACACCATTCAAAAGAAACAATAAAAAAGCTAGGGAGGAAACAAAAAGACCAAAACACATCCTCTCCAGCAGCTAACACCAGATAAGCAGGGATTAACACCAGACAAACAATCAAGCATAAAACAATGCCCTAATGAAGGAACTACCAAGGAGAAAACGAAACCCCCACCAACACTGGCAGGACAAGCTACTGTATATAAACAGGAAGCAACCCCCACATTCACTAGCACTGATGATGTTACCTAATTGGGTAATGAAATGTCTGCGAGCAAACAACCAAGCTCAGAGAGCATCAAGGACTCCATCATCATTTCTGCCTGTGTATATTGATGTCACCATCTTACCATCTTCTGGAAGTCCCCACTTCTTGGGGCATATTTGAAAATCCACTGCAGCATGCATAGATTCTATGGGCAACAGATAAGCTAGACCTTCTTGCCAGATCAATCTTACTTCTCTAATGGAATAATTCTGATACAGATCTAAAGGGAGTAGCACTCATTCTTAACAACTAGCATTTGAAATAAAAGAACTAGTTGCACATAACTGCTGAGCAAGCTTCCAAATCATTGTCTCTGGATCATACACCCAAGTCCAGGAAAAGTATAAATCTAAAGCTTTCCACAATGGCCTGTCATTAAGGTACTAGACTGTCAAGTGGACAATTATCCAGAAAGTCCCTATCTGGATGTATAATCTGGTACCATTTATGAAGATGGCATTTAACAAAAAGAAGAAAAATAAACCTGTTAAATGTCTGTGGAAAGGCAAGTCTTTTTTCCACTACACCACCTAAATATCTTTCTTTCTGAAGAATAATTGAGCTTTCTATTGCAATGATTTATGAGAAATGCTTGAGGATGTTCTGCTGAGATTTATCCTTACTGTGGAAAAAAAAGACGCTAAATCACTAGATTTACTAAGATGCATGATTAAAGCTTCTGAACTCATTTTATTTATTTATTTATCTATCAAACTTTATCACCACCATCTCCCTCCCAGGGAGAGACTCTGGGCGGTTTACAATAAAAACAAAATTAAGATCAAAACAGTTATAAATATAATAAATACAATAAAGATAAAAATGTGATGGGATCTAAATAGCTGAGAGTTTTTTAATCAGTCTGTGAGTGCAGTAAGTCCATCAAAAGTCACTCTGGGGTACTAGCTATTCCCCCACCTGTTCCAAGCCTGCTGGCAAAACCAGCAATTTAATCTTTTTCGAAAATCCAGGAGTGAGGAGGCCTGTCTCACCTCTGGGGGAAGGATGTTCCAAAGGGCGGGAGCTACTGCAGAGAAGGCAGGCTTCCGAGACCCCACTAGATGGAATTCTTTTACTGATGGGGTCTGTAACATTCCCTCCCTGTATGACCGGGTGGGGCGGGTCGATGCAATAGGGATGAGACGGTCCCTCAGATATCCTGGTCCCATGCCACGTAGGGCTTTAAAGGTGATAACCAACACCTTGAATTGGACCCGGAAGCAGACTGGAACCCAGTGTAGCTCATGCAACAAAGGTGTTACATGTGCAAACCTTGGGGCACCCAAGATTGCCTGTGTGGCTGCATTCTGGACCAGTTGTAGCTTCCAGATATTCTTCAAGGATAGCCCCATGTAGAGAGCATTACAGTAGTCTATAGTGTTATAGTAGTCTTTACCTAGAAAAGCCTTTATTCTCTATAAAATGTTTGTGTCCACACTTACACACACACATAGAGACTCATGACCACCCAACCATTTATCCACCTTCTGAGAAGTTTACACAGATCTGTTTTTTTGCAGCTATTATGAAGGAGTTTTATGGAATCCAGCAACCTAAGTAATAATCCTTCATATTACTCCTACCTTTCTTTCCATTTCAGAGTTGCTCTCATTGACATTTGGATTTTGAATTGTCCCTGACAGGTTGTTTCTTCAAATAATTCCATAGGTAGTTTCAAGTACTATGGGATGTCAGTGGTGCTTCACCTTTACAGAGATTAAATATTTCAACAATGTCTAATTCAAAATTGACATGGCCATTATTGAAAATGCAGCTTACCAAGGGATTTCCAGATGATTCCTATTTTGTGGACCAAGTATGCTGTTTTAATATTTAATCCCACCCCCCCAAAAGTACAGATTTGCAGAGTCAAAACAGTGGGGTCTCCTTTCAGTGCAATTGGCAGAGAAACATTTGGTTGTCTTGTGAAATCTTCATATATCTTATATTCTTTTTTTCAGGGAATTTTCTGTACTCACATTTGAATACTAAAGTTCCTAATCAGTAATGCTAGAATCAACTGTTTTAAAGAAATTATCTGTTTATTCCCTTTTTAAGAACAATTCTATTCCCTTATACATTCTTCTTATGAACATCCTGTCTATGGAAGTCTATTCCCATTGGTCCCAGATGAGATAGCCCATCTTTAAGCATCTCAATTACATGTTTGAAATCTCAGAGTGGTAGGGAGAATGACTGAATGTTCGAAGAGGCCCAGCTCTCTCTACAAACCACTTCTCAATCCAATTAATTTTGGAGTAAGGATTGGACAGAGGGTAATAAGGCAGCTACTTCTCCCAGCTGTTTCCAAAGTGAATTCACAACCAACAATGAGCCTCTGCTGAATTTTTTTTCTATCTGCTATTCCATTCTTAGAAGTGAAGTCTTTGTCCCTTATAGGATGAAGACATGGCAACAGGTAGCAATGGGTAGAGGTCTAAGGAAGCAAAATCAAGACATAATCTAACTAATGCTAAGTAGATTCACTTACATTTGTGAGTGACTCTTTGGGGCATACATACTTCCTCCAAGACAAACTCTAGGACCTCTATGGGCAGTCTTGCTACTGAAGGTAGGTAGGTTTCTCTTTGATTTGGATGAAATACTGTAAATCCTTATCTGCCCATCTTGACTTATCCCAAGGAAGAAAGGTGACATAAATAACTACTGTATAATAATTCTGGATCCAAGATTTAAATGCTATAGGTCCTTACTTCCTGAGCTCCCATGATGAAATTCTTTACATACCTACAATAATCCTTTTTCCCTCTTCAAAGCAAAATGGATATGAGATGTTTGCTCCTCAATTTTCCTTAATTGACAGAATATAGACCACTTCATTTTTCAACCCATTTCTTCATCATAAAATTGTAATACTTACGGCCTCATCACTAGTTTTTATATGGTAAGGAATGGTGATGACATTTGGACAGTGCCAAGCAGATTCCATACTTCAGTATCTTAAGCATGGTCTCTCAAACAATAGCCAAACCATATTGCTATACTACATGACCCAGGACCAATGAGTCAAACTGAATTTATGCATGTTTCAGTGTAATCACACAACTACAAATGCTGACAGCATGTAATAATGAAATATATCCTGAAGAGGAGATATATTTATGTCCTTATTGTCTACTGAATGAATATAGCTATACAAGCCTTTGAACTTTATCAGAGAAATATATTCTCAGCTGGAAATAACTAGTCTAGATCTTGAAAATTGTTTGCCCCATTGCATGCTTGGTACATAAATGATAGTTAGGTGGAAGGAAAGTTGATTAAATTATTGATCAGCAACCACAGATTTTTTTTAAAAAAAGGACCCAAAGGGAAAAATAAACCAAGCTGATCTTGTCCATGCCAGATGGACCTAAGAAACAATTTCCCACATTCAATAGTCTGTACAGGCCTATAATCAGGACAAGTCTGAAACTGCTATTAAGCTAAAATAAGCAATAAGTCTTTGTCTTCACTGGAAGAAGATCAAAGATGCTGTCTGATGCATTTCCCTTACAAAGTCCAATGATCATCTCTAAATCTACTTATCTAAATCCAATTAATAGCCACAAAGAAAAGAATCCTATTTACAGTCCTGCAGTGCTAGCAAACAGATTCAACCCACTGCATTAGTTCTACACAGAAATAAATGTTTTCTTTCATATGGTGATTTGTCCTATTTAAGAATTTTTCTGTACCATCTTTTATTATGTAATGGACATTTCTCAGTTGTTACAGAAAGTCCACGACACAATTTATTACAAAGATTTTTTTGTGAAGACATTGCATTTTTCTCAGACCTCAAATTATAGAATGGGGGTGGGAGATGTTCTATTTATTGCTTGTTATTCTGATTATCAATTCATTTATTCTCAGAAGCCTGTGTTTGTGACATCATTTGACTTGAGCAAAACAATCCCTTTCCATGCCCCTGTTTTCCCATTTAGCAATATCCAACTAAAGCTATCCTTTCCCACAGTAACAAAAGAGCCTTTGTTTTGTTTAGAGATTTGAAGTCTTTATCAGCTGTTTATATTCCTTCTGCAGATGATATCTGTAAAAATGATAATGACAGTATATCACAATGTAAGTGATGGGTGAGCACATCTCAAGCCAGGAACTCTAATAACTTGTTGTTCAGTCCCATGCTTCTTGCAATGCCAGTATATTGAGTCCATCAGAGAGAATAGTTTCTATATATCAATGTACTGTATCTAGGCTACTGAGTGGACTGAGTACTGTTGGGCAGTGTTGAGCTTGACACAGTGATGTCAATGACATCAAAATATCAATCGAAGCGAATATTTGTAGCTCAGGGATGAACTGTGGACCGCTCATCTCACTACAACCCAACCAACAGAAGCTATGGAAAGGATAACACTGCCATACATCAGAAACATCTCAGAAACTACCAACTGACTGTTACAATCACACAGCATCACCATAGCACATAAACCCACTAAAACTCTTCACAACTTCCTAAGTAACCCAAAAATAGGAGTTATATACAACATACAGTGTAAGGACTGTAGCAGCCACGATGTAGGTCAGACAGGCAGAAGACTAGCAGAGCACATCCACAAACACCAACTAGCAGTCAGAAGACATGATGAAAACTCCTTAATCTCACAACACATGGACAGACTTAACCATACTTTCAACTGGGAAACTGAGCATCCTAAACCAAGCCAGATCCAAAAATGCTAGAGAATTCCTGGAAGCTTGGCACTCAGACAAAGCAGCCATCAACAGACAGAGGTAAACAACATTTACATACCATTTAAAAGAGACAATAGAAAAGCCAAAAGACCAGAACACCTCCTCACCAGCAATCAACACCCAGATATGCAAAGATTAACACTAGGATTAACACCAGATGAACAATCAAACAGCACAATATACCCTAATCAAGGAACTATTGACTCAATCAACCAAGCAGCAAACAAGAGCCCAATCAAGGAACTCCCAAGAAGAGAACAACACCTCCACCAACACAAGCTGGACAAACCACGGTATATAAACAGAGAGCAGGGCCCAGTCCCTCTTTGCACTGATGATGTTGCCTAGTCTGGCAATGACACATCTGCAAGAAAACAACAAGGTTCAGAGAGCACCAAGGACTCTACATCAAAACATTACATACGCCTGCATAGAGAGGCAATTGAGATTCGCAAACATCCCAACAGCTTCAGCAAGAAAGAAGAAAGTCTGAAGGTTAACAAAACCTGATTACCTGTCATGAGCACTGATGGTGAGCAGGAGGGGGCCCCTATCCAGGGGGGAAAACGCATGCGTAGTAGTGAGAAGTTGAGCAGTCATTCAAAGAGACACAGAACAGACCCGCCTTGACTTTTGGGGTTTTATCTGTACGGCTTTTCTCACGCTTCTTCAGTTTGTTAGGATTTTCTGTCTAATGTAGCAGTAATAAAACACTAGAGACTTATTCCTCGTCTCAGCGTGGTTCCTGACTGTTAGGACATTATCTGCCTGTGCCACACCAAGGTCCTGCCCAAAAGCAGGACCAGCCAGAATCAGATCCCAGAAACAGGCAAATCAGAAACATGCTTGGACAAGGACCCAATCAGGACTCAACTGCTCAGACTAACCAACCAGAACCCAGCAACAAACCAAGAACCAATCAGGAATCAGCACTCCAAAAATGACCAATCAGAAGCCAGCATGAACAAAGGACCAATCAGGAACCAATGCCAGCAGAACAACCAGTTAGGATTGGGCAAAAACAAAGAACCGATCGCAGACCAGTCCTAACCAAGCTGCACCAATCGGAAACAAGCTTGGCTAAAGGCCAATCAGAAGTCAGGACACCTGGCTATGAAGACAGGATCCCAGTCAGTGCCTACTCAGTTGTCTATGGTCTGTGTAGCAGCTTGCCTTGCCTCTGAAGATGCCAGCCACAGTTGCTGGTGAAATGTCAGGAAATCTGTTGTCTAGGCCATGGTCATTAAACCCTGAAGCCCAACATTGCCCAACAGATACTGGCTGTGAAAGCGTACACCAGTGTATTGGACTGAGTACTATTAGCATACCCAGTGTTTTAGAAATGGCCAGTTTATTTTAACAGAAATTGAGATTTACCAGGATTTGTATAACCCCACCATCTAAAGCTACTTTCTCAATGAAAACAATGCAGCTCAACTTCTCATGCCCTACAACTTCTCTTGTGCTTGGCTAGATATCTAGCCTCCCACCCATCATTGAACATCTAGGGCAAAATAACTCTTTCCATGGCCAAAGGTAAGCTTCCCCATTCCAGTTCACTTGCATACACAGCAGATTGCACTGTTGTCAACAATGAAGATTGTGCAGAAACAACAACAAAAAAGTATTCATAATTTGAGCCAATCAATTTACTATACAGTTATTCTTAGTATAAATGTAGTTCCAAAATCATGTCATTGTAAATCATTACAGTAGTGTCATAGGGATTCAAGAAAAAATAACAAGACAACTTTTTAATTTTTTAGTGATTAAGTTAAAAAAAAACCCAACTGCTCATTTAAGGCCACAATTAGGATTAATGTGTTGGTAATCTAGTTTCCTAATTACAATCTGTTAAAAATAGAGTAATAAACAAAATTTGCCCAATTAAGGAAAGGATTAGCTTTCAGGATATCCAGAGCGCAGTTTTGTGCTACATGCAATATTCAGCAAAGGATTTTTTAAAAACAGACATAAAACAGATTGGTAAGTATTTTTAAAAATTGGTCTCTGCATAATGGTGATTTCTTTGGCTGAGCCCTTCCAAGAAAAAGCAAAGACGGATGGGAAGCAGGTCCATGCCACTTTGCTACAAGACCAGCAACATTTGACTTCTCACCACCCTGAAAGATCTCCATTTAAAGAACTTTGCACTTCAGAATTTAGTCTCACCTTTTCTTTTCCCTTTTGTATTGTGGTCTTTTGATTCCCTTTGGGTAAGAAATATCTTGTTAGCTTACAGGCAGTCACTGTTTTTATTGGGAACCTTTTCACCTGAAAAGTGAGATTGAGAGGTTTTTGTTGTTTATTCGTTTAGTCACTTCTGACTCTTTGTGACTTCATGGACCAGCCCACGCCAGAGCTTCCTGTCGGTCGTCAACACCCCCAGCTCCCCCAGGGATGAGTCCGTCACCTCTAGAATATCATCCATCCACCTTGCCCTTGGTTGGCCCCTCTTCCTTTTGCCCTCCACTCTCCCTAGCATCAGCATCTTCTCCAGGGTGTCCTGTCTTCTCATTATGTGGCCAAAGTATTTCAGTTTTGCCTTTAATATCATTCCCTCAAGTGAAAACTCTGGCTTTATTTCCTGGAGTATGGACTGGTTTGATCTTCTTGCAGTCCAAGGCACTCTCAGAATTTTCCTCCAACACCACAGTTCCAAAGCATCGATCTTCCTTCTCTCAGCCTTCCTTATGGTCCAGCTCTCGCAGCCATATGTTACTACAGGGAACACCATTGCTTTAACTATGCGGACCTTTGTTGTCAGTGTGATGTCTCTGCTCTTAACTATTTTATCGAGGTTTGTCATTGCTCTTCTCCCAAGGATTAAGCGTCTTCTGATTTCCTGACTGCAGTCAGCATCTGCAGTAATCTTTGCACCTAGGAATACAAAGTCTTTCACTGCTTCTACATTTTCTCCCTCTATTTGCCAGTTATCAATCAAGCTGGTTGCCATAATCTTGGCTTTTTTGAGGTTTAGCTGCAAGCCAGCTTTTGCACTTTCTTCTTTCACCTTCATCATAAGGCTCCTCAGTTCCTCTTCGCTTTCAGCCATCAAAGTAGTATCATCTGCATATCTGAGATTGTTAATGTTTCTTCCAGAGATTTTAACTCCTTGGATTCCTCAAGCCCAGCATGTCACATGATGTGTTCTGCGTACAAGTTGAATAGGTAGGGTGAGATTATACAGCCCTGCCGTACTCCTCTCCCAATCTTAAACCAGTCCGTTGTTCCCTGGTCTGTTCTTACTGTTGCTACTTGGTCGTTATACAGATTCTTCAGGAGGCAGACAAGATGACTTGGTATCCCCATACCACTAAGAACTTGCCACAATTAAGAGGTTTAAAATCAAATAAATAGAGAGTCATAGAGTTGGAAGGGGCTAAGGCCATCAAGCCCAACCCCCTGTTCAATGCAGAAATCCAAATTAAAATATCCCCTACAGATGGCTGCCTACACTTCTCTGGGTAATTGGCTCCACTGTCATGCTGATCTTACTGAAGAGACTTTTCTAACGTTCAACCAGAATCTGCCTTCCTATAACTTGTATCCATTATTTCATGTCCTACACTCTGGAACAAGAGAGAACAGCCCTCAAGGGACACTGGTAGGATTCATCCCCTCCAGGGGAAGAACAAAGTGCTGGCAATACAGAAAATGGTGCCATTTCTTTCTCACAGTCTGTTGCAGGCACCTCTTCTCCTCATGGCCAGCACAGCCTAACTGAGCTTCTGCAGTTAGTCTGCAGCATTGTTTTTGAACCAAGTGATCAAAAGGAGAGAGAAATCTCAACCCAGGTAGAAAAAGCAGCTATTGCTTTCTGAATCCATTAGGGTAAAGCAAGGGGGAAATGTAGATCTGTGTCACTCCTCAGTATTTATAGAATAGGCAGCTATTCTGAGCCAAATGGCTATTTTTTGCTGATGAGATCCTCGCTGCCAGATGCAACGCTTGCAACCTACTATATTAAAATGATTGGTGTGAAACTGTATTTCACAAGAGATGGAGCTATTTGCCTGTCACATATCTGGTCCTTCACAAGAGACTCTCTTATCTCTGGAGGATTTCCAGTGTGTATTTAACTGTCACTAGGAATTCAAGTAGCAAATAATTTTGGCACAGAATGGCTACAGCAATCTCCTCCATATATCATTGTCAGAGTACCTTCCAGTCACTGAAATACCAGAAGCCTCATCTATCTTTGTAATAATGTAGATTATCTCCTTGACACACAAGCCAGTATCTGCCCCCATGCTTTGGTTTTCTGTTTTAAAGGTTGAGCTATGTCAGCACAGTCTCACCTGATGAAGGAATAAAAAATGATAATACAATAATATGATTAAGCATTGGATTCAAGAAAAGTAGGATTATTTTCTAGCACATCCATACAAATGTCCTGAATGACCTTAACCCAGATCATTTCATTTCTTGATATGTGAATTAAGATGTTGTACATGAATCACCCAGCTTCAGACTATTTACTTCCTCTGGGGGACAGGGGGAAACAGTAATGGGAATTTTTCTCTGGTTCCGGGGACTGTACTTTTTTTAGATCTTTGGGGACATGGCAGTCACATGATTGTGTTATTGCCAAGGGTGCTGAAATTTTTGTTTTGGGGACTTAGATAGCCTCTTTGAAGACAAAATATGTGCTAATATATATTTTGCTAGATAATAAAGCTTGTTCTTCTAGTCTTTCAAATCCATATTCAAAAACTTGTATATAGCAGAAGCCTCACAGACATGACATGGCTAGATAAGTTTATTTATTTATTTATTTATTAGATTTATATTACTGCCCCTCTCCCCCAATGGGGGACTCTGGGCAGTTGCTGTAGTGCAGACAAGAAAGAATATATATTCAGAAGATTTGCCTACCATACTACAGAACACAAAAATCAAGACAGACAGACAGATATAGATAATCTGCTCCAGAATTTAAATTCTAGGCTCTTCTTTTCCCACCTTGAGTTGGAGACATCTGCCCAAAGTTCTGTCTGGTCTGAGAACTGCTGATTCCTGCCTCTTCAGCTTCATCTCCTTTGTTCAAAAGGGCAGTGTGCCACCAAAGTTTGGTGATTTGATGTTGAAGTTCAGTAGCATGATCTTGTGGGACTAAAAACATGGGGCTGGGAGATTGTGAGTTGCCTGTTTCTGGATAAGGAGAAACACTGTTGCATAACCTGAATTAAGAGCAACATAAAACTTCTCTCAATGAACTTTTACCTGGAACCTCAATGAGTCATCAAGAAAACACAGATCACATCTAAAAAGTAGTCTTAGGAAAGCATGGTCTCTTCTGTCCCAGCAAACTACACGCTAGACTGCAAACTTCCTTTAAAGTTTCCTTTAAAGCAATTTGCCGTAACACACACCAATAAGGAGTAGGTGTTCAAGAAACCCCCATGCTATGCTCCTGTGGCCATGAAGCTGTACATTCCTTTAACTCAAGGGCTGGCCCTGCAAAGCAAGACCATTGCCTCAGGGGGCAGATGCTGAGGTATAAGAAGTGGTGGCAAGGTGTTCTCTGTAGAGATTCCCCTCAATGGAATTGCTTCCCTTTAAGAAAACTTTCAAGACCTGGCTTTCCTGGAGGGCCTTTCAGGATTGTTTCTGGAGCCATCCATGCAAATTTTAGTTTTAATATATTTATATATGTTAATATTTACAGGCTGGTCTAAGACTGTAATAAATCTTTTATTATGCTACTGTTAATGTTTAATATATTATGGTTGGTTGCACAGTCAGCCAGAAGTTTAGACTGGATTTGGCATTTTTATCCACCTACTGAGTCCTTCCCAAGGACCTAGGATAGGCAGATGATGATGATGATGATGATTTTTGTTTTTATGAAATATATTGCAAACCACTTACAGTCCAGCAGGAATGAGGCAGTGTATGCATTACATAAGTAAATACATTGGTGGAAAACCAGAGCTTTGCATGTGGGGAGCCTGTCCTATCCCTCCTAAGCTAGCCTGTTGCCCTCATTATAAAGTGCTACACCTTCACTAGTATGGAAGATTCAACTAAATATCTATTCAGTTTCTGTATATGGAATTGGAAAGGCATTCTCTTGTCCTTCAGCTTAGGCTGAAAAATGTCTTGGATGCTGGACTTTGGACTTTAGAGATGGTAAATGCTGGCTTTGACTTAAGTTTATATCATTGCTAACTTCAGCTGAGACCTGGATATTCATATGAAGAATCTGTAATCCCTAGTGGACCAAAGCTGTGTCTGAAGCATGAGTTTTCTTCAACATTGGCTGAGTTTCAAAATGTCTTTAAAAACACTTAAAGATCTGCTCCCCAGTTGAGCAAAATTTTGAAAGACAGGTATCTGAAGTGTGTACCTACACGTATTACTGTTTTGTTATCTAATTTGCTGTGATCTGGGTTCTTGGCTTTAACCCAACCTTCTTAAGTTAGCCAGCAATGATATTAGCTGTCTGCAAAGAAACACCTGCAATATGATGCCCAAGCATGATTACCACTAATTCCTGGCAAAAGACAAATAGATAAGTTTCCATTAAAATGCCGTCTGCATTAATTTCTCCTGATCTCTTCCTAGTTTAATCTAGATTTCATGTGAAGAAATCAAGAAAAGAATAATCTCACAAATGGAAAATAAGATATTCAATTTTACATTCTATTTTTACTATTTCCAGGACTCCATCATGATTAAATATTCTCTGATAAAATAATTGGTTATTAAATCTTTGGCTTTCTCTGAACTTTCCCTACATTTAAAGCTCAGTCTTTAAAACTGATGTCAAACAGCAAAAACGGTAACACAGCATTTAAGCCTTGAATTGTCACACTGTAATGCCTTTTTCTTTTCTTTAAAAAGGCATAAACAATACATCCTGATAAGAATCTTAATGGAAACAAACCTGGCAGAATGAAATTCAGAAAGGTGGATATGTGTTGGATTATGTACATATTGTATGTAACTACAGACACACACAACACATCCAGATAACATAGATAACATTTTAAATTTCCCAAGTACCAAATTACAGTATTGTCAGAAAGAAATGGTGCTGGGCTGAAAATATGCATACTTATTTTTAATTAGCTTTATAGAAAACTGCCGATATGCTAAAAAGATGCTAAGTCTGTTAAAGCAAAGCTGGCAGTTGTGAAGCTGAGACAGCTCTTATTGAGAGAGCAGCAAGGAAGCAGGTGTGAGCCCGATCTGTGCCTGAAAGGACAATGAATGAAGATTCATAACCCATTAGACAAAGTGAAACAATTAAAGGTGATGACGTTTGCTCAGGCCTCCAAATCCCTCACTCTTCAGGCTCCCCATTTTAAGTGATGCCTAGCTGAACACAGAATCTTTTAAAGCTCCTTAAAATGGCAGCTGCACTTCATTTTCCAGCACAAATTAACACGAGAGATTACTGAAGCACCACAATAGCCCTGCCTGAGCATTCATTCTGCCCTGATAGACATGTAACTTCAGAGAGTGTTTTCAATGATACTGAGGTCCCCTAATACATGTATGGATTACAGTGCTGTCTCAGATTCTAGAGAAATAAAAATGTATTTTCTTGTACTGCATGCAAATAAAAATAATTGGAAGAAGAAGGAGGAGGAGGGGGGGAAGAGGGAGGGGGAGGGGGGCAACAACATCTGCCTATCCAAGTCCTTGGGAAGGACTCGATAGGTGGACAAAAACGCCAAATCCAGTCTAAACATCTGGCTGACTGTGTGACCAACTATAATAATTTAAATTGCCTACCCATATTGCTATAATGGGAAGCTAGTCAAGGAAATATTGACAAAGGAAGGGAAGAGAGAAGGGAGGGAGGAGAGAGAGAGGGGAAGGAAGGAAGGAAGGATCCTCACCACATTGCCACCATCACTATACTACTTATAAAAGAATCTGAAAATGTATTGGCACAGTATCAGCAATATTCTAACGAGGAACTTTCTCCAATGCCTGGTTGCTAGTGATAGTGGCCAAAGAAGGGGAGATAAGCCCTAAACAATTCAGGCAGGCTCCAGAAATTCTATTTAAAATTCAGCCAGTTTTGACAATTTGTGTATTCTTACAAATACAGTAACTTAGGGAAAGAGAAGAAATTGATAAGTGTTCTGTCTGTTTCTCCCTTCTCTTTAATTAAGGATCAACTACCATGGATATGCAATGTGTTAGGTTGCCTGTTTTTTGTTTGTTTATTTGTTTAAATTTTCCAAGCAACAGCCTTGAGATAAAATAGCTTGCTTGAGTCCAGGAGCTGGGAGGGAGATAGAAGCAAAAGTTCTTGCCAGTGAGAAAATGGAATGTTTGCAAGTTCCAGTGTTGTGGAAGAAAAAACCAGCATTGTCCCAGTTTAAAATAGAGCCAAAAAACAGCTGAACCATCATCTGCTCAGAAGAATCCAGAGCCAATTTTGGATTTACACAAAATCTTCATATTAAATGACCTTAGAGACAAAATCCAGAGGAACGGGAGGATTAATAAAGGGGCGTAGTAAAGATACCCGGGAGCATGCAGACATTTTTTCCTTTGGCATTTGATATGGCACATGCTCATGCTTAGGGAATTACATCTAATTGCCTTTACTTATTTGCATATTTATTAATTAATGAAGTGATAGGAAAGCCATCATACTTTTCCAGTGTTCATGCCACCAAAATGCACTCTTCCTGAAGTTTTCTAACAAGAAAGAAAGGGAGGAAAGAAGCATTAACAGTATTCAAAAATTATGCACCTATGTGGTCAGGAAGTTGATTCCAAGGCAGTATTTTGCAAGAAAGGGCCAGTTCCATCACCAGAGATGCTCCCAGAACTCTATAGTTTTGCTCTGTAGAGCAAAAACGAAGCTGGAGCAGGAGATGGAGAATTTAAATGATTGGGAGGCAGTGCCATTCTCTTCTGGTACCTATTTCACCAGTGAAATGTATTAAACCAGTTTTATCTCCAAGCAGAAAGAGATTAACGTTTTCTTCCAATGCCCCAAAATAATTTTATATTTCATCACATGCAACAAACCTTAGGGATGCTTTTATAAAATCCCATTAAATATGCTTATACTTTTTGTAGAGTTCATCTTCAGAATTACCTTGGTGGAATGAAGCTCAGGCTGCAATGCTATGTGCCCATTCTTTACAACTCTCCTATATATGACCGTCTGATAGATTTGTACCATCGCCGCTACCCTCATTTTACCGAAAGGAAATGGTGCCTGGAAGTTAATAATTTACCCAGACCTCCTTCCCCTGCCACAGTGAACCCATTTCTGAGATAGGTTTGGAATCTAGGACCCTGTCTCCAACACTTTGTTCAAGAATGGTTTTAGGAAAAAAACCAAAAAAACAAAATGGATAACGTATTGTTTAACCTGATTTCAGGCAACAAACTGTAAACCATAGACTCCCTTTTAATTAAAAGTGTATGAATTAATTGATTTGACCTCAGAATCTGATGTTCATTAAGAGAAGTCATCCCAGTGCTCAATCTGAAGCCAGATTTAAACTCTAATATGACATACTGCCTGGATTTGAACCTGGGGATTTATACTACTAACTCTACAATGTCAATTTTCTTTTATAAAGGACTGTATATAATCCTCTTATTACTATTATGTTATTGATTGTTAAAACAGCAATAAGGTAGTTCAATGCTTAGGTCAGAAACATGAAAAACCTCACAAAAAATTCTTCAGAAAAGTTTCTGTTTGATCATCCTATTTATAACTAGCCAAACAGATTGCTAATTATTATATTGTTAAATTGGGTAGTTTCCATGTGTTTTGCTATTTCAACTTCCATAAGAGGTCACCCGGGCATAAGCCACAGTAATTAATAGGTAAACCCTAAGGGTTTATTCTATCGTAGGTCTTGTGATACTTCCTATCCTTAGACCTAGCAATTCAGACCTTACAAGCAATAGTATAACTGGGGTTGGACTTCAGGCCCAAATCCTGACTTGAAGCCAAGTGGACATACAAGTGACCAGAAAATAGCAGGTTCTATGAAACATCATGTCAGGATCTAGAGTAGCATAGGTATATTGGGGCTTACTGGGGCTCTCTTTTTACTTTAATAAACATTTTGCAATCATGTCCATGGTTGGAGATGTTCATTATTATCTATGGTTTGTTTATTTTTTTTAAACACATACTGTTTAATTTTTATGGCTGAAGTATGTGTAACATTAAATGTGTTGCTTGGAGCAACACCAGTGTTTTTTTAATTTAAAAACTGTAATGTACATCCCTTCCCTCAAATACACCTACCCACAATCAAACCATTTGCTCATATATTCCTAAGACTTACGTAAGCATGTTACAGAGAATTTAGTATATTCACTGTAGCAAAACAGACTATTTTTTTTTTAAGGTTTATAAGTTGACTTTCCAAACTGCATCCACTCAAGTGCAATAGTGTAATATAATAACTCTGAATGTAAACTTTCAAAAGGTCAGATTAATGATATCAGTAAAAAAAATTCAGAGACAAAGCAGAAAAACAGAGGCATGACTTATAAAGATTCATCACAAGCCAGGAAATTTTCAACATGGTTCTAAATACTGTATCTGAAAGGGCCATCCACATGTCCCATTCAAGGTAGTTTTATAAGGTAAAATCCGACCTTAAAATGGATCTAACATGGGCAGGTCCATCTAGGCATAGGCAATCCTTCTAATAGCTTAAACACAAATGTTTTAGGAATTAAAAGCCCAAAGAGCACTTTGAGTAAGGGCAGAAATTCAACAGTACAAATTTTAATATGTCCTAACAATATGTAGGGCAGAACCATAAGACACTGCGTAAGCTGCTGTGTGGTAATTTATTATTTATTTATTTTAACATTTTGTAGACTGCCACATGGCAGGTAGTTAAAGACCCACAATCCTGGCAGATTCCAGAAAAGACAATGGAAATAAAACAACTGATGAAACAGTTATTAACCCACAAATAACATGCTTCCCCACCAGCGATCACACTAATAACAAATCTTAAATTAAGTATTTCATTTAATCTGCATCTTCCAGTCCTAACTCTGTTGTGCATGATCCTTTCCTTCACTAAAGGCCTGAAAGAGGCAGAATTAACTTCTATGCATGAAATCCTCTGTTCTTTTGGTGGAAAGCAAGACAGTGTGTTCCACATAATGACAGTAACTGGCACTGGCAGACCTTGGTTGTGATAAAAGGTCATTGTTGGGAAGTGACTGCAGTATAGGACTCTGAAAAAAATGAAGCTGTATGCGCAACACTTATGGCATGGAAGAGTAAATAAAGCAGAGTTTGCCTTATCTCACCAACACCAGAGTTAAAATGTTCATGCAGCAGGGGATTTATTTGTGTGCAATCACAAATGGAATAACCTACAGTATCAAAAACTGGAAAAGCTTGGAGCAGATCAATAAAGATTCAAATGGTGGCAAGCTGAGAACCTGATAGTTTTATACAGCTATGCCTCATAAAGTTAATCTTATCTGAACGTGCTAAACCTAAAACTTTCCAAGTTGTAATTATGCCTTTCATACTCTTAGTTTTCAAACTAGTAGGAGTCCTCTGTGTATATTAAAATAATAACTTCCTCCTTCTCCTCTGCCTTTTAAGGGCACAATGTTTTGGAGACCCGGGCACAGGTACTATTGGGCCTCTTTTTAGTGGCACTGAACTATTAGAAATGTTGGATGATCTACTCCTGCATGCACTGCCTTAGTGCACCTTCTTAACAGACATCATCAGAGTTTATGTAGGAATTCTCCTCTTTGAGCTCCTTTGCAACTGACATTGCCCTAGCATGTATGGGTACCACAATCAGGTGTGCAAGTTGTGCACTTCACAAAGGAGCCATGACACGGGGCCACCAAATTAAGTTTTAAAAATCTATGCTTCATTCCAAACGTGAACTGCATGTGCCCGCTTATGTCAAATTTCACTTCTTCCAAAACGAGTGCTGTATATCAGTTCAGAGAAACCGTACATATTGCACAATCTGAAACTATCTGTGCCACTAACATCTTCTGATGCCCAAATTGTTGCAGTTCCAGGAAGCTCAGCCTAGCAAATACGAGCTGTGCTGAGTCTTCTTCTTTCGCCTGAGGCAACAAAAAACATTTTGCGCAAAGGCGCCTTACAGGTCAACGGTGGCCCTGCTAGCCTGCTTCTAGCTGTTTGGACAAGGTATTCCCACAGCTATCATCATTTCCACAGCTCCTCTCTTTTTCCCCTGATAAGGGTAGCTACTGCGTCATGTTGCATGTGATTCTTTCATACTTTTATTTAGAATCCAACTAGACAACTCATGACCCATTGGGTCATCCTTTCAGAGATATTTCCTTACCTGAACAGAGAAACAGAATGACCATGGGTGGGCAAAATAGCAGTGGAAGTGGGAGCAGCTTCCAACTTCCTGCCGGCTTCCCCATAGACTTTGCTTGTGGGAAGTTGGAAGGGAGTGTTGGAAATCACTCCTCCTCCTCCTTGGCTGACCCGCAGAACTGCGTGCCACTAATATGGGATAACTAACCATGAGCCATAGGATTTATCAGCATATATGAGCTCCTTCTTAGGAACAGTAAGAGCTATAGAGCAACAAGATGTAAAACTACCTAGGGTAGCTAAGGTTGGCCTTTTGCTCCATAGACTGCCTGAGGAATGTGAAAGAATTGTAACCTTCTTCCAGGTTAAAGAAAATCTGAGTTTGAGTTTTGTCCAAAATGTACTGTATGCTGGAGTTTGATTTCAGAAAGGAAAAGGGAAAAGGGAAAGATTTCCAACTCAGGTTCATAGCTTCACAGACATTTTTTTTTAAAGGAAGGCTTTGTTTCTCTAGCAGGAGCAATTTGCCCTCAAAAATGAATGCCCAGAGAGAGAAAGAGAAAAGCAACTTTGGGCAGAGAAATACCCTTAAAAGCAAATTCCACTGGGATGAGTCATCAAGCTGGCACGCGGGCACAAAACAAAAGAAAGTCACAAGCCGGGAATTTGTAACAAATGAACCTTGCAGACTAAAATTATGTATTGCCACAGACATGGTTGCAGAATCAATTCAAAATTGACTTATAACAGGATCTGTAAAGATAGTAGGGCCTCTTTACATTTTTTAAAAACAATCTGGATCATTTTTCAGGCAAAGATATGAGTTATAAAGCCCTTAATTGGCCACAGAAATATTGAATATATTTCAAAGTTGATGAAGGACAATTTAACACATCTGAATGTTAAGTCTTGCAATTTGAATTCAAATGCCCTGATATTAAAAGAAATGCAACCAGAGCCACCTAAAACTATCAACCATGGAAAAATTGTCAAAAATACCGTTAGATGATTTTTCAAAATATGTTTTCATTTGCCTTCTTAAAGCGAAATACACACTGTTCCAAAAGATCAAAGAGTATGTGGCCAGAGAGCACAATAAATTTGGGAGAAAGCCTGAGACTATGCATTCGGATAATGGTGGTGAATACACTAAAAAGGGATAGTGAACTAGATCAAAGGGCACAAGGCATTAAGCAAGAGAAAACAATTCTGTGTACTCCAAAACAAAATGATGTGGCAGAAAAAAAGAATACAGCATTGTTGGAAAGGACCTGAAGCATGCTTCTTGGTAGAAGAATACTAAATATATTCAGTAGAGAAGCAGTTGTGACATCAACTTACAGTAATTGCAAAACAAGTTGTCCATTAATGGCAAAGAAGTAACACAATTTGAATTGTGGAGTGGAATTAAACCAAACAATGAAAATGCTAGAGTGTCGGGATTCAATATGGCTGTTAGTGTTCCCAAAAGAAAAGAGGGGGAAATTAGACTGTAGAAGTGATGAAGGCATTTTGACTGATGATGAACTGGGCTTCACATGATATAGAATCCTTGATCCTTACACAGAGACTTAAATTACATAGTCTGGTGTACTTTGATGGGAGACTAAAACCAAATGCTAACAAGATGTCAGAAATCAATTTCACTATCTTAGCAGAAAAGAAAAGAAACAGTCCAGTTGCCACAATAAAAAGAGATGGTGATCTTTGATGGAAATGGGGCTCCTGAGCGAGAAGGAGTGCCAAAATATAGTCCATCTAAACTGATATGGGATCTTTATCAAGTTGACAACTTCTATTTATCAGGAATCCCTCTGAGGTCAATATGTAGCTTATATCATTATAGGGATCACTCCAGATGGATTTCTCACTTCTCAAAGCTGATTTTGTTCCTGACAGATATCTTGAATTTGGCAGAATCTTGAAAAGTTTATTGTTTTCACATTGGGGATCAGAATAACTTTGTAACTTTATAACTGTACTTTATTAAGGACCTTGTTAATAACATTTTATTGGCTATTTTGGTAGATGCAAAGTCTTAGCCATTAACAATGTTATATGATTTACCAGGAAAGTGCCCCATATTCTAGAAGAGCCTCTTATTATAATTTCCACCATGCCCATTTGGTATGAACACTGACCATGTAGCTGTATACCAATATATCTGGAGGACACCAGCTTGCTGAAGACTATTTTGATTAAAAATAGTCATTTGATGTTGACATATTTATGAGCAGCTTTGCGGAATCTATTAGTAGAGACTTAAGAGAGTCAGTCTGGTGTAGTGGTTAAGGCACCAGACTAGAAACCAGGAGGCTGTGAATTCTAGTTCCACCTTAGGAATGAAAGCAGGCTGGGTGACTTGGGCCAGTCACTGTATCTCAGCCCTAGGAAGCAGGCAATGGCACAAAAATTGGGCAGAGACTTAGGCAAGAGAAGGAAAATTGAGTATGGTTGATCACGGTCTTGAATTCTAGAGGAACTGGAACTATTCACTTTAATATCTATTGTTATCAGCTACTTTTTACATCTGCTAATAAAATGTAACTTTTGCATGACTTACATTGTTGAATTGCAAAATATTCTTTTAAAACCACATATTCTGTTTTAAAACAGCATACTGTATATCTGGTTGTATGTTTTTAAAAGCCCTGTTAAAAACATAGTGTGGGCAGTTTTGTCCTGCACCAGCTTCAGTTGGAGGGAAGTGAACCCACTGGCCAGTTCCTATTTAAAACTCCATACTTATAGGGGAGCTAGGCATCGTGCTTAGACCCTGCATTCTGTGACAGAGATTGCAGGCGAACAATAACAAGAAGTATCTGATCATCTCTGGCTTCCTTACTGAAGCTGTCTGAATGAACCGTACAGTGAACTATTTCCCATGCAAAAAATAAATAGACTAGAAACACACTATGAGAATGTAATGGAGACCAAAGGCTAAATTTTTGGAACTTACTCTAATTGGAACACAAGTCTGCTAATGATATAAATAGACAAGATTTTTGGAGTGATTGTTGTCTAGTAGCCAGGGGTGTTAGAACACAGAATGTTCTGCATAGTCTGTACATTTGCTTTGGTGTCTCAAGCTACAACGTACTTTAGAGAAAGCTTCCATTCATCTTTTCAGGTGGAGTGATGACACTGTATAGGGCCACACAGTGTTGATCACATTATAGTCTATCATGGGTGATATGTAATTGGCAGCACACAGCCTTCGCCATACTTCTCCATAGTCTCATTCACCAGGTGTTGGGAACAATGGCAGTTCTTGCTTTACTCTCTATGGCTCTTTCCAGCTGTCCACCATGCTTCTTCTACCCTTCCCCAATGGAAAGGTAGTCGTGACTGTCTTTAAAGTGTACAAGACCATTTGCCATTTATGTCTTAAAAGTTTGTGGTGATAGTTCAATGGCAATTTGAGTCTTGTTGTGGAATAAAGTTACCACACCTGATGAAAAGAGGAAGCTAACTGATCAAGATAAAAATGAATTAGCTATAATATCATAGAACCTGCCCACAGGAAAGATGATGGGGTTAAAAAGGTAACAATATTTATAGGTTCAAAGACAAGCATAACACAATGCATCTGTTTCATTGGCTTCATGCATATTGCTACCTTAAATGGCAAAGTGTTAACGCTATTACACATATACGTTCCCTAAATAGTCCCTAAGAAGCTGACTTGTCCTTTTAAAAACCCTGAATTGTCATTTCCAGACTTTGAAGCCCCCATGTCATGCACACTGAATTTATGGTCGTAGTTTCTTTGTATGTGACTCACTGACCATCGTGACTGAGAAACTTCATTTGTTATAATTTATTTCTACAACCCACATAGGAACAGTGTATCTTGAACAAAAGCTAAGAAAATAATCATTCAAGCATGAAAGGGTAAAAATCCTCAGCAGGTGTCAGCCCTTCAAGACAGGCCAGGTCAAGAAGCAAACACCACACAGATTCCAGGAATGCTACAGTAGCTACTTTATTGTAGTGAGGTAGAGTAACAGAATCTTGAAAGCCTGTGCAAGTTTCCCTCTTTCCCCTCTTGTACTAACAAAGACAAGGTGGGATTATTTTGAGTTCCTTTCTCATGCTTGTTTTAACCTCTGGACTATGTAATAGCTTCTCCAAGTCCCTCCTCAACGATTCTTTCACCCCAAGGTCATCTCTAAATTCCTTTACCACAGGTAAGCTACTTCCAAAGCCATGGGGTAGGTGGCTTGCTTGATTTTGTCTGTGTTGCACTTTCAGTTTCAAGCTGAACTGGATGTTAATACCAAAGTGGAAAGATTATTTAATCCACCAAGAGATCTGAAAATTACTGCTTCTTGAGGGTCATGGCCAATCTTCCCTTTGCCTGAAACTTATAGTAGTTACTGTCTCTAAGCAGTGGCAATCCATGTGTCACACAAAAGAAGCAGGCGGAGTTTTGATCACTTCATCATAGCCATCTTGACTTCTTTGACTATGACAGCACCGTTTGTTCTGACAAAAACAAGACGGTGAATTCACATGGCTGTTTCTATTTTCCCACCTGGTACAAAACTAGAGATCAACCTAGAGCAGTGTTTCTCAACCGTGGCAACTTGAAGACATGTGGACTTCAACTCCCAGAATTCCCCAGCCATCCATGCTGCCTGGAGAATTCTGGGAGTTGAAGTCCATACGTCGTCAAGTTGCCACGGTTGAGAAACACTGACCTAGAGGATAGAGCAGAGCAGCTTCCTCAGCACATCTTCCCTGCAACAGGCTGTCCCACAGCCCATGAGCCTGAGATGTACCATCTTGTAACAAAGGCACAGCAGTTATTCTAATCTGTTTTTCTTTCTTTCCCCAGGCAACCCCGAGGCCTTGTGCCATGTCAGGGATTGCAATCAACTTTCATAGTTTTATTGAGATACACGCAGGTCCCTGGGGTTTATTTAACACAGACTTTGCAATAGAAAGTTATCATGTGACAAAA
Source organism: Candoia aspera (assembly GCF_035149785.1). NCBI lineage: Eukaryota > Metazoa > Chordata > Lepidosauria > Squamata > Candoiidae > Candoia > Candoia aspera. Next base: position 44,540,663 of record NC_086158.1, on the reverse strand, counting down.
TAAAGATATGAATATGATTTTTTAAAAATAGCTGACAAATAATCTTCATTTAATCAGTTAATGGAGCAAAGCAGTACGATTTATTAGGATATCATAGTTGTTGTTCTTTTTGGGCTTCGGGCAATTCTGACAGATGATTCACTTGGGGTGTTACTGTGGGTTTCTTTTATATTCCAGAGTTCACCCAAAGGGCTTTAATGCAAGCAAAGAGAATTTCTCAGATGGCACTATCCTATCCACCACAGGACAGTGATGCGTTTAGGCTTTCCACTCAACTGAGAGTAAGTAGTGGCAGTAATGGACTTTCAAATTTAGATGGATTTTTTGTTGATTTATAGGTTAAACAGTAAGGGAAGAGAAGGGAATATTGGCAAAAGTCCCAGGAAATAGAGTGCAAGATACAAAACGGATGCAATCAAGAGACAAGTTTTCCATTTTTGTCTGCTTAGATAATCTCTCCAAATGTGCTCCATCATTCTGTGGTGCAGGGGAATAATTAAAGTAAAATTTCACCAGAATGTCTTCCCTCGTTCCTTGCTTCATATGGAATCTATTTAATTCCAGGCAGTTTTGCTACTTTAATTAAAGGGGCCATTCAAATGCTAGCTTTTCCATGTAGCTTTTCCATTTTCTCAAAAATGTCATGTGAGGCTTTGGCATGAAGGGCCCTCAGCACCTCTCCCTGCCTGCTTCAATACTTTGCAACTATGGAATAGGGGCCTTCTTTCTACTTACAAGGCTGCATTCCAGTCTTTGTCTCTGGGTTAATCAACAGAGTCCATTCAGATCTTCTAACTGCTAACCCTTTTCACAGCTAATAATTGCTGCAGTCAATTATCTTTTGCTCCCCTGCCTCCAGAAACACTTTGGGGCTCCCTTTTCAAGCTTTGTGCAAAGACAAGAAAATTATTCTGTTTGGTGTGTGTTGCTCTACTGAGAAAAAGAAAGACCTTTGCCAGATGGAAGGCTTAGGGCAAGCAGCTTTTGTTCCAAGGCGTCTTAGAGAGAACTATCAAATTGCAGATATCTCTCTCACCTTTGATGCAGCCAGCCTTTGGACTACAAGAACCCTAATAACTCCCTAAAGATATTCTAGCCTTCTTTTTTATGGAACATAAGAACTCTGCTGGGCCAGATCCTTGCTATCTAATCCAACATCCTGCTTCTTGCACTGCCCAGCCAAGTGCCCATGGGGAGACCATGAACAGACCTACACCATCCTGCACTGGACTCAAGACCCAGATGCCATGTATTTATTTAAAATTATTTGTATACCTCCTTTCAAAACAGGCTAAGTAAATTTATTACAGAACAGCAGTATAAAATGTATAAATAATAATAGTATAAAAACTCCAGTTTATGGAACCCAAGTGGGCATCCATGCATTTAAAATCAGATTAGAGCATTACACTTTTATACACATTATCCTCCAAGTTGTGTATTTGGTCTCTCAAAGACAGAGCAAATCCATCTCACTCTGGTTTCATAATTTCACCAGATCGGCACATTTTGTCACCCACTGTAGTTGCATTTGCTTGCTTGTGGTTAAGTGAGCCATGGTTTAATCAGCAAATGTATTAGGCTAAAATGTGCTTGGCTAGTTTCTTACGTTGTACAAAAAGTATCCTGCATTTTCTATATGGATTAGGCATCATTTCTTCACCTTCATCCATCCCAAAACTGCCTCAAAGATTTGTGTTCTACATAATTGACATTTTAGCTCAAGTCTATGGGCTTTTTCTTGGTAGCTTCATGTAGGTATTTGGAAGTATGAGGGACAAGAGAGCCAAAGAAGGGGAATTAAGTCTCATTATTTGCTTTCTGGATTTGTTCCTTCAAAAATGGGTTGGAAAGACTATTACAATGAAAACCAGTCCAACCAGGCCATCCAAAAATATACCACAAGAAATGTTACTGAAGGCTGCTGAAAAATCCAGAATTTACTGGTTACACTGCTCACATCCATTCCTCAACAGAGGCTTTTATGTAATTATTTCTGAGCCCATGGTCTCAAAGGCAAGCCAGCTTGTAAGCTGCAATATGTATAAATCCATTGAAGCTGTTTCCTTTTAATCAATCCACTATCATAGAAAGCTAAGAGAAATTAAGGCCAATCACTGCTCTTATCCTTCATTTCTAGATCAACAGGAAATACTAATTTTATTTATCTTGTATTAATGCATTTTAATTTATTGTTATTCTAGCAAATAGTAGGCTGATGCATAAGTATGATTATAATAATACAAAATAATCCAAACACAATAAAATCTTAAACTATATAATCATCATTGAACCTATAGTAAAGGTAAAGGTTTCCCTTGACGTAAAGTCCAGTCGAATCCGACTCTAGGGGGCGGTGCTCATCTCCGTTTCTAAGCCTTGGAGCCGGCGTTGTCATAGACACTTCCGGGTCATGTGGCCAGCATGACGACTCGGAACGCCGTTACCTTCCCGCCGAAGCGGTACCTATTGATCTACTCACATTTGCATGTTTTCGAACTGCTAGGTGAGCAGGAGCTGGGACGAGCAACGGGAGCTCACCCCGCCGCGCGGTTTCGAACCGCCAACCTTCCGATCGACAGCTCAGCGGTTTAACCCGCAGCGCCACCGCGTCCCCTCTCATTGAACCTATAAGGCAGCAAATAAAACAGAAGAGTTAAAACCAACCATTTCAAATGCTGGACACAGAAAAAGATTTTGTTCTGCCTCTCAAACAGTTGCACTAGTCATACCCCCATGGGGAGGTTGCTACAATGGAGAAGTCTCTTTCTGTCAACCCTTGAAGGTAGGCAAGGTCAGGAACCAGACAATGATCAGAGGAACGCTACCTTATTGTTGTAGGTTATAGCAGAATCTTGCCAGAATATTCCTCTGCTGCCCTACAAAACAGACTCAAGACAAGTTTGAGTTGAGTTTCTTCCTCATGCTTTCCCTTTCCCAGGATTAAGTTGTCATTTCCCCTCCCTTAACTGCTCCTGCATTCCTTCATCCAGGTTAACTCCACATTTCTTGATGCTTTCCTTTGTTTACATGTATTTATTAAACAAGCTCATTAAATACTGTATCTCATGCTCCCAACAAACTAGGAAGACTGGGTGCTCACAACATACTAAAATAGTATGTCCATGTGGGTTTTTGACAACCAAAGAAAAGTGATTTGCTATTGCCTTCTCTTGTGATGCTTTCCTTCCTTCCTTCCTTCCTTCCTTCCTTCCTTCCTTCCTTCCTTCCTTCCTTCCTTCCTTCCTTCCTTCCCAATCTAACCTACAAATCTGGTGTTTCCTGGTTATCTTCCATCCAAGCACTAACCAAATTCTACCCTACTTCATTTTTGGAAATCAGCCATGGTCTTATTGTTGTTGTTGTTTCCTAGTCTAGCTGAGATTCTTTTACCGGGTTTGCCAAGAATTGAACTGAACTTGTGAATTTTACTTGCAAAATATATGTTATGTCTGAGCTATGTTCCCTTTCCATTAGGGCTGCAGAAATCTGGACAACCACTAGATAGCCCCAGGCATACAGAAAACCCAAACTCTTCTATTGGAACCCAAACTCATTGCTGCCATCTAGTGGTTGTCTAGATATTTACTGCTTAGATATAGTAGCCCTACTGTCCTTAATCTTTGATTATGGAATATCTTCTATCTTGTTTATCTTGTCTTGCTAATGTGTCTTGCACTGGTTGCTTTGCACAGGGAGAGATTTAATGTTGGGTAAACTTAACCACTAAACTTTGCTGGTGAGTTATTCCAGTCCGTACTCCAACCCCATTCCAAACGTCATGTCAAGCCCTGCAAGACTGGTTGTTCAGGAAATAAGAACCACTTGGATTTCTGGAACGAAGGTATTGCTAGGAAGGTAATATAACAGAATTTTGAAAGTCCATTAAAGCAATTCTTTCACTCAACTCATACCTAGCATAATTAAGGGGGAGTTGCTCTGTTTCTTATGCTTCCCTCCTCCCCTTGTCTGAGGTGTCTTTTTCCTCTTCTTCTTCTCCAGGTTCTGTTAGACATTGCATCACACATCTCTAGTTTATTCCTCATCATAATCCATAATTCAAAATAAAGATGCTTACTTCTTTGTGGGAAACAATACAACACACTGTATTAGAGTTTCTTACTTTCCCTGCTGAGTAGACTGGTGAGAGAATAGTATAGGCTGAAACCTTCTGCATGCCCTTAGCATGAGTATACAATATGCTGAAAATGTTTAACTAACACACAAGTTCCCATAAGGGTTACTTGGATGTGGCGTCACATTCCACCCACTACCTTGTCTTCTCCTTCTTAAGGATCCCCTGAAATATTGCACCTCTCCCAACCTCTATTGATCCCTATAAGCTTGTTTTATACATGCTCCATCCATCTGCATTGTCTGGCAGAGAGATAATAGCTTTGCTACCATGTCACATTGAGTTAATGAGAAACTTTCCAAAACACATTGAGAAAAAACATTTATTCCCTTGTAAATTGATAACCCTCTCAAGGTTCACCTCCCACCAGAAGGAAGTAGTGACACTGCTTAATCAATTCAGATGTTCCATGAGAGAAGCTAGAGAGCACATATACCTTAAGACCTGTGTGTGTACCACTTAGGTGCTTCAGTTATGAGTAAGGCGAGGAATTTTCTGGAACAATCACTGCAAAAAAAGAAAAGACACCTTTTGGGATGCTTCCAGAAAACCCTTTTACTGTGCAATGAGCATGGTTTATTATAGCAATTTCATGGAGCAGCCAGATAACATCATCACTCTTTAATCCTCAACCTATGTTTCATGTTTATCTTTTCACATTTTCTCTCAGAATGATGAAAATCCATGTATTCAGGAAAAACAAAAACAAACCAGAAATGCAATCTCCAAAGGTTCTCCAAAATAGAAAGGATATACTGTACATCAAATCAATAACAGTAATGGTAAGTTTGATCCATAGCATTTTGCTCCTGTAGGAGTTTTTGGGTGAATCCATATCCTCCCCAGTTCCTTTTCCAAAGTACCCAAGTTGTTCTTAGCTTGCATTTTAAAAAATACTAAATTTTCAGCAATTAAAAATACCACATATCAGTTAGCTTTGCTCCTGGCCTTCAATTCAGATTTCAGATCCAGAGTTTGAGAAACATTTTTCTTTGCCAATTCAGAGGTAGGAGATCTGCTTATAGGCACATTATATATTATTACATTATTTTTGTTTCACATAATCAGAAATGAATTGATATTTTGTACTTCTGGAATTCTAGGATTCCTGTATGGGGAAAAAATGGTTATGGGTGGAATCTAATCATCCACTTGTGGTAATGAAAGTTGTTTCAGCTTGTATTAAGGGAAGACAGTGATTTTCTGTTTTCCTGCAGTGCTCAGAATTTGCTCTAAAGAGTTTCTCGATCCTCCAGAGCAGATTTAGATTTCCTGCAAAGGAAAACGAAGGAGCTAAAAGTTCTGAATTCAGCATCTGCAACATTAGATGTTGCCTGAGCTGCTTATCATTTGTAATCAACCATAGACTTCCAAAGTCCTTTATTATGTAATTCTGTGCCAAAATCAATGTCCATGATTTTCCCAAAGTTTTCTGCTCATGAGAAAGAAGCTTCTGTTTTTCTACCACATTTTTAATTTTAGATTTATTGGGGGGGCTCGGGGTGTTTCTGAGTGTTTTTCCTTGTTGCGAGATAGCAGAAGACTTTTTCCAGAGATCTCCCCAATACTCCAAGGCTTCCTTGGCTGCTCACATTTCCTGTTCTGGAAAACTTCAAGGGGAAAAATTCCCTCATGCTGTCTTCTTCCTTCAGGATTTAATTGAAGTTTGAGGAACCTGGCTGCAAAATTTCTGCACAGATGACTATACAACAAAAAATAGGACATGTATGTACATATGCCTCAGCTATTCTGTAACTAAATAAATGCAAAAATTTCACAGTCCACCCATGAAAATTTCACTGAAATTTTTTTCTTTAAAAAAAAACAACCAAAAGCCATTTCTTTTCATCAGATTCAATGAAAATTATTTTAAAATGCAGACAAGATACACCATGTGTAACCACATACTTAATGACAGTTTTGCAGTTTCTGTGCAAAAATGTGAATTCTCTCTATCCACCATATTTTTAAGAATATTTTTTCATTCACAACAGTATGTGTGCATATGTGTGTGTTTGTATATACACACACACACTCATATATATACAGTATACATATACGTACATACATATAGGCTACTTACAATTACCTGTTACTATCTGATTTGGGGACCTGGGCAAAAAAAACTAAGAGAATTCTATAAGATGTCATGTGTAAATGCAACAATCAATATTTTCCAGAAGGGCAAATAGTTGATGGAACTGTTTAGAAGAGAATAAAGCAATAATTGAATTGATTATATTGGTCTTATGAGTCTAATCTCACTGCTCTGACTTTGGCAGAGGAGTTCTAATAGAAATATTCAGGAAATGTCTTGCTCTGTAAGCGAATAAGCTTTTCTCAGCTTCAGCTTGGGGCCTCCAGCTGTGCTATATTCTTACACTCTAACTCTCATAAATATTATGGGACATGAAATTAAAAACATCTGGAGGGCATGATGTTGGAGAAGGCTGTTTTCTAATCAGTTATGTTGGAAATACTAGATAGTACATGCATATAGTAATGTGGAGAAAGGAGTGTTATATTCTTCTAGCTGTTTGGGTATAATTATATGGGTTTTCTTTTTCTTCATGTTGCTTGTGGCACAGGCAAAGATCCTGTTTAATGTTGCAGATATGTTAAACCTTAGTTTCATTTGGCAAAACTCCTGTTGCAGCATTCTATAAATTTAATGCAGTTTTGCAGAATGCTATGGAAGTAGTCAGTTGAGTTAAGCATTAAAAGAAGCTAATACTGGCCTTTAAAGAAGTAAACAAACCACCAAGTCTTGCAAATTTCCATGTTGTCAGATGAGGTTGATGATCTTACAAAATGTTTAATTTTACATTTTCATTAATTAATTTTTAATACTCGGATCCATGCTATGACATAACGTGATGATGCCCATCAATAAAAAAGCTTGCCTGCTCCTGATCATTTCATTGTTTCTCTTAGTTTTACAAGCCAATTGTGATGCTTTTAGATGAAGCAAAAAATGAAGGATAAACATTTGCTCAGCATTCAGGGAAAATGATTTATTCTTAGTTAGAACTTGTACTTTATATTAGTGGATTCTGAAGTGGTATTTATAAATACATCTTTCTGTAGAATATTTTTTGGTCAGTTTCTTTAAATATCTCCTCTGATACATTACACTTGTCAAATGCATGATCTTGACTCCCAAGTGTTGATGGAGAATTTGCTATATCTGTTGCACTGATAGAGGAAGGGACCTTCCATATCTCTGGAAATATATTAGCTCTTGATATACGTAATTCCCAGGGCTCAGCTACAGAAAAGGATCTGATGATAGCAATCCTGTTTTAATGTAAGGTTTCTCCTTTTACTTTCTCACTGTGCTGAATAACAGGACCTGATTCTGCAGGTGTGGACCAAGTGGACCAAGCTTTTCCAGGTAACACTATAAGAGAGGTTACCTATAAGCAGGAATAAGTGCCTGATTGGTGCAGGTAGACATGTTTGAAATGTTGAGTGTGTGCACAGTGCCATTTAAGCTTCACTTTAGGCAGTTAAATGTCTTGGGCTGACACTAGATAATTGCTTCACAAAGGGATTACAGAGATAATCATGATTACGTCCAAGGAAATGTCATGGTTTCTCTACAGAGTTGACATCCTGATGGCCTGGTCTACGTGATAGTTCTCTAGCCTTAGAATTTGTGGTGATGACTTGGATATAACTATAGTAACTCTGTTATCTCTGCAACAAGGAGGGTGCCCTTATGAGCAATTTTTTTTTCCAACAGCAACTGAAACTTGTCTAGCCTGAACAAATTGCTGTGAGCTCATAGATGTTGTTTGATCTCTGAGCAGTTTATTGAGACTGGAAAACAGCCAGGAATGAACAAAGAAAAGGTTCAGTTCATCCCAGGATAGACGCTAGGTGGAGCAAATATTACTTAAGGAAATGTTAAAGCCAGGATGACAGGTGTGCCATTTTACAGAAGACAGTCCTTGATGTAAAGAATTTTCAAAGGACAGTCTTCTGTTCGAAGGCAACCTCTTTGTGGTGTCATTTCCAACACTGGCTGATTGAAAAAGAACCTTAAATAATCATCTACAGGCAAAGCAAAAGCCCTGAAATGGCCCTTCTGCTACTACATTTTAATAGCAGACTGAGGAAGCATGCAGGCTACATGCATTTGGCATCTGACACCTTTTTTTTTAACCCGTTCAATCGTGTCTGATTCTCTGAGACTGTCTGGACAAGTCCCTGCAGTTTTTGTGGCAGGTTTTTCAGAAGTGGTTTGCCATTGCCTCCTTCCTAGGGCTGAGAGAAAGTGACTGGCCTGAGGTCACCCAGCTGGCTTTGTGTCTAAGATGGGACTAGGACTCATGGTCCCCTGGTTTCTAGCCTGATGCCTTAACCACTACACCAAACTGAGTCTCTTATCTGATACTTACTTTTAGTTTTAAAATTTAAAAGTATACCTTAATAAATAAAGTTTGACAATGTATCTTTAGGTTTTTGGTACTCTGCATTGCTAGACCATGCCATTTTAGTATATCCTGTTCCCCCTATATCCATTGATCTGTTCAGGTTTGCAAATCAAATAGTCTCCTCTTTGGTTTGCTCTGACCTGTCTAGGACAATTGAAGCATCCTTTTGCCCTGCAAAATATAATAATATATGTCTACATAAGCCATTGTTGTGCAGTTTGTTACCTTCCAGATGCCTTTTGGTTGGGGATTATGGAAATTAAAGTTGAATTCATCTGGAGAGGACCAAGTTGGAAAAGACACGTTTAAGTGGAATGTCACTCAAGAATTGTTTTAAATTTTTTCTTAAACAGAGTTATGGATTGTAGAGTGGTTTCACCACTTCTCACTCCACCATGCCTGCCCTACCCCACCAGTCCCACTGGGGGTGAATGCAGCAGGAATTTCTTTTAGTGGTATTGCTGTCCACAGGTGTTTTTTTTTTCCTTTTTTATTCTCTCAATCCGTGCTTAAAGAAAGAAAATGATTTCCCTTCCTGGTGAATGAAACTAAAATACAGTGGGGGTTTATGCCCAGCAACTTGGAGTCAATCTGCAAAGAACTAGACTGTCTGAGGCATGTGATAAGAATACAACCACTGACATACACCAACTATATCTCTTTAAAATAGTCTTTAATGTTTCAAAGGTGGTCCTGCAAATAGCCTGTCTATATGGCACTACATAGGGCATGGGACTATTGTAGGGATCATGAGATGATTGACCTTTGTGCAGTATCTAACTTCCTTTTGTCCTTCATTTTTGATAGGTGGCCTTTGGATAAATAATGAATTCTGAACCAAGGTGATTTTGATTACTAATTTTTATTTTCAAAATTTGTGTTCCGCCTTTTAAAACCAAGTGTTGGGGTGTTAGCTGGTTTTAAAATAAAAAAACAAAACAAAGACAAAAATGTTAACAAAGAATATGAAAATGGAAAAACAAATGGAACTGAGAGCAGCTGGCAAATTATTTTCAAATAATTTGTGCAACACGGAGAGAGAGAAGCAGCAGCATATTAGCTGATTTAAAAGAGAATGAAAACATCTTTTTATGGCATCTGAAAGATCAGAAAGTAGGCATTAGGTGTGCTTCACCAGGGAAAGCATTCCAGAGGTTTTTTGGGGGAGGGGGCGGGGAGAGATACCACTGAGAAAAAACAGCTCCAAGAGACCCACTTGCTACACCTCAACTTAAGAGAGCACCCAGAACAGGCCCTCCAAAGATTACCTTCAGATGGCACCAAACTTTTGAATTGGGCCTGGGAACTGAGAGCTAGTGAAAATACAGGTAGTCCACACTTAACCATTTGTTTAGTGATGGTTTAGACTTACAACAATGCTGAAAAAACCCGACTTATGACTAGTCCTCACACTTACAACCATCGCAGTATCCCTGTGGTCATGTGATCATGATTTGGGCACTTGGCAACTGAGTCACATTTATGATCATCGCAGCGTCCTGTGGTCATTTCGACCTTCCCAGCTGGCTTCTGGCAAGAAAATCAATGGGGAACCACGTGATTCTCTTAATGACCACTTGGTTCACTTAATACCTGCAGTGATTCACTTAATGACTGCTGCAAAAAGGTTGTAAAATCAGACCAATTCACTTAATTACTGCTTTGCTTAGCAACCGAAATTCCAGTCACAGTTGTGGATGTTAAGTGAGGACTACCTGTAGTGTAAAAATGGCATACAGTAATAGGTTCCTAACAACCTGTTCTAGTTACTCCTATTGCTACAGTATTTGATATTAACTAAAGTTTCTGGGCCATCTTCAAGGGCAGACTCATATCTTAAAACTTTTTTTAATTTACAGAATTCTTGTCAAACTGATGGATCACATGAGTTATTAATCTACTTGTTAAAACCACAAGCTGTCTTAAGCAGAATTTTGCTATTTAATCATGTAAACTGCTTTTGATATTTTTGTAGAGGCCTATCTGATAGCAAGATAAGCAGGCTTATAAATAATGTATCATTACCGTATGTCATCTTAACGTTTTTACTGAGTTTTTCTTTTCAGAACCTTGTTTACTTTGCCAAAAGTCCCCATTTAATGCTGCCACCTAATTAGTATGCCTAAGGGGAAAGAACCGTGCTCCTTGTGCATACTCTGGACAGTACAATGAGAACAGAGAGGGAAAACAAACCAGCATGTATTCCAATATCAATATTTGAATAAGCATAAACATCTGAAAGTGCTCAACTGTAGACAACTTCATCATGCTTACCTGCCAGATCTATGTATTATTTTGAAGCAAGAAGAAGTCAGATATGTTTTAATACATCAGAACACCTAATACCCACTTGTAACACATTCTGGGAAGACAGTGATTGAGTCTGTTTAGTTTTGGTTTAGCATGTTATGCAAATTCAGCCAATTATGGTTTATTCAATAAACTATAGTCAAACAAACGATAGCTTGGCATGATGTGCAAATCCAACCAGCATCAAAAAGACAAGTTGGATAGCATTGTGATGAAAGGCAAATGTCTTGTCTTTCTTTACCAAAAGTATTTGAACATGACTACAAAATGCCAAGTGTACCTTTTTGAGCCAAACTGTTAGGCACAGTGAAATTCTTGTCATATTTCAACATAAGACACTTGAAGATCAAATGAAAAAAGGCAGAATGCAGAAATGAGAATTACCAACCAATTATAAATTGAATATAGGAAAGCAAAGTTACAAGCAGGAGCTACAAGAGAAGTTAATTTCTTCCACAGTTTCAACAAGGTTTATGTTGGCCCTTTCTAGAAATGGATGGTGGGCATTTTCCATTCCATTGTCTCCATTTCAAAAAAAACAAGAAATGGCTCCTTTGCCCCTGTAGTTTCAATTTTATTCCTCTTCTTCAATAGGCATGTTCTCCTGTCAGAAGTGCACAAAGGACAACATGTCTGCTTTCAATCTAAATGCCTTTCACTTTCTACAAAGGAAAGCAAAAAACAAGTAAACACCACACCTAGAAGCACATTGTGCTTTGCATCCCACTGAACGGACAGTTGTAAATTTCTCCCGCTGAAGCTTTGCGTTGCTGCAGAACCTGAAGTGGAGGCCTGCCAAACATTGTTCACTTTTTCTGTCTGAGTTGCTACCATTTACATCTGCTGGGAGCATCTGCTGCCACAAGACGACTACAACAGTTTCTCTGCAACATTTTGTTTCCCAGATTTCTCTAAATTTACCCTTCAGCTTTGGGTGAGGCCACTTTATTTGCTCTTTAGCATACTCCATCTCTCTGAGAGACTCCTTTGCTTATTCTAGTTGAAGCATGCACCTTTCATCCACACTACCCAAGAGTTCTCATGGAGCTCTAAGACTACAATAATACCATGCTGTGGCACTGAGGGAAGCGATCTTAAAAAAATAACAATAATCTGGTAACCTTCAATTGTATGTCATGGCACAAAATAAATAAATCCAATAAAATTAACTTAAATAAAATTCCAAGGGGATAAAAATGGCCCATTTAAATACCTAGCCCAGGGCCTTTCAAATCTTCTTGAGGAAAGAATCTTAAAGCCAGGCTGACAGTGCAAGAAAGGCCTTTCTTCTTATCCCAGTTGGGTCTAAAAAATGGGCTTTGAGGAAGACGTCTACGTATACTATCTCTCCCTTCCCCAATCTTTGTACAACAGTATAAGGAAAAAAGCCTATCAGTACATCAACCCCTAGTACTAATTTCTGCCTGCTGAATTGACTGCTCCCACATAAATGATCAAGACAGCAAGCATGAATAAGTGGAACCCTGGCTGCTCAAGTCCCATTTGATCTACCCCATGGTGGTAGGAGAAATTCTAAATTCTACTCCCTCACATTCACTGGGACTGTGAAGACGTAACTGCAATTCCTGTTATCACATGCACAGACTGCAAGAAACCAGACCCATGTCAACCCTCCAAGGTGAAACTCTCATCCTATTGCCCAAGTGGTTGGTTCTTGCAGACCTTTTGGGGGAGGCCAAACTCTTGCCACTGCACCACTAATCTACAGTAATTCCAGGTGCTAAACATACATTTTCCAGTATTTTGACTAAGTTAGTCTCAAAGACTTCAGCAAAGGATCGTTACCTTGTTGTGGTGCTGGAGCTTGAGCACCTCAATGATGCCATGAGCTAAACCGTGAAGGGCCACCCAAGACGGGAAGGTCATGACAGAGAGGTCAGACTAAATGCGATCCCTGGGGAAGGTAATGGCAACCCACCCCAGTATTCTTGCCATGAAAACTGAATGGATCAGTACAACCAGAGATATGTCGGTATACCATCGGAAGATGAGACCCCCAGGTCGGAAGATGGTCAAAATGCTACTGGGGAGGAACAGAGGATGAGTTCAACTAGCCCCAGACGTGATGACGCAGCTAGCTCAAAGCCGAAAGGACGGCTAGTGGCCAACGGTGCTGGTGGTGAACGGCGAATCCGATATTCTAAGGATCAACACACCATTGGAACCTGGAATGTAAGATCTATGAGCCAGGGCAAATTGGATGTGGTTATTGGTGAGATGTCAAGATTAAAGATAGACATTTTGGGCGTCAGTGAACTGAAATGGACTGGAATGGGCCACTTCACATCAAGTGACCACCAGATCTACTACTGTGGACAAGAGGACCACAGAAGAAATGGAGTAGCCTTCATAATTAATAGTAAAGTGGCTAAAGCAGTGCTTGCATACAATCCAAAAAATGACAGAATGATCTCAATTCGAATTCAGGGCAAGCCATCTAACATCACAGTGATCCAAATATACGCCCCAACCACAGATGCTGAAGAAGCTGAAGTAGAGCAGTTCTATGAGGATCTGCAGCACCTACTGGACAACACGCCTAAAAGAGATGTTATTTTCATCACGGGAGACTGGAATGCTAAGGTGGGCAGTCAAATGACACCTGGAATTACAGGTAAGTATGGCCTGGGAGAACAAAACGAAGCAGGACATAGGCTGATAGAATTTTGCCAAGACAACTCACTCTGCATAACAAACACTCTCTTCCAACAACCTAAGAGACGGCTTTATACATGGACTTCACCAGATGGACAACACCGAAATCAGATTGACTACATCCTTTGCAGCCAAAGGTGGTGGACATCTATACAGTCGGTAAAAACAAGACCTGGAGCTGACTGTAGTTCCGATCACGAACTTCTTCTTGCACAATTTAGGATCAGACTAAAGACATTAGGGAAGACCCACAGATCAGCTAGATATGAGCTCACTAATATTCCTAAGGAATATGCAGTGGAGGTGAAGAATCGATTTAAGGGACTGGACTTAGTAGATAGGGTCCCGGAAGAACTCTGGACAGAAGTTCGCAACATTGTTTAGGAGGCGGCAACAAAATACATCCCAAAGAAAGAGAAAACCAAGAAGGCAAAATGGCTGTCTGCTGAGACACTAGAAGTAGCCCAAGAAAGAAGGAAAGCAAAAGGCAACAGTGATAGGGGCAGATATGCCCAATTAAAGGCAAAATTCCAGAGGTTAGCCAGAAGAGATAAGGAATTATTTTTAAACAAGCAATATGCAGAAGTGGAGGAAGACAATAGAATAGGAAGGACAAGAGACATCTTCCAGAAAATTAGAAACATTGGAGGTAAATTCCAGGCAAAAACGGGCATGATCAAAAACAAAGATGGCAAGGACCTAACAGAAGAAGAAGAGATCAAGAAAAGGTGGCAAGAATATACAGAAGACCTGTATAGGAAGGATAACAATATCGGGGATAGCTTTGATGGTGTGGTCAGTGAGCTAGAGCCAGACATCCTGAAGAGTGAGGTTGAATGGGCCTTAAGAAGCATTGCTAATAACAAGGCAGCAGGAGACGACGGCATCCCAGCTGAACTGTTCAAAATCTTGCAAGATGATGCTGTCAAGGTAATGCATGCTATATGCCAGCAAATTTGGAAAACACAAGAACGGCCATCAGATTGGAAAAAATCAACTTATATCTCCATACCAAAAAGGGAAACACTAAAGAATGTTCAAACTATTGAACAGTGGCACTCATTTCACATGCCAGTAAGGTAATGCTCAAGATCCTGCAAGGTAGACTTCAGCAATTCATGGAGCGAGAATTGCCAGATGCACAAGCTGGGTTTAGAAAAGGCAGAGGAACTAGGGACCAAATTGCCGATATCCGCTGGATAATGGAAAAAGCCAGGGAGTTTCAGAAAAACATCTATTTCTGTTTTATTGACTATTCTAAAGCCTTTGACTGAGTGGAACATAATAAATTTTGGCAAGTTCTTAGTGGTATGGGGATACCAAGTCATCTTGTCTGCCTCCTGAAGAATCTGTATAACGACCAAATAGCAACAGTAAGAACAGACCACGGAACAACGGACTGGTTTAAGATTGGGAAAGGAGTACGGCAGGGCTGTATACTCTCACCCTACCTATTCAAGTTGTATGCAGAACACATCATGCGACATGCTGGGCTTGAGGAATCCACGGCTGGAGTTAAAATCGCTGGAGGAAACTTTAACAATCTCAGATATGCAGATGATACCACTTTGATGGCTGAAAGCGAAGAGGAACTGAGGAGCCTTATGATGAAGGTGAAAGAAGAAAGTGCAAAAGCTGGCTTGCAGCTAAACCTCAAAAAAACCAAGATTATGGCAACCAGCTTGATTGATAACTGGCAAATAGAGGGAGAAAATGTAGAAGCAGTGAAAGACTTTGTATTCCTAGGTGCAAAGATTACTGCAGATGCTGACTGCAGTCAGGAAATCAGAAGGCATTTAATCCTTGGGAGAAGAGCAATGACAAACCTCGATAAAATAGTTAAGAGCAGAGACATCACACTGACAACAAAGGTCCGCATAGTTAAAGCAATGGTGTTCCCCGTAGTAACATATGGCTGCGAGAGCTGGACCATAAGGAAGGCTGAGAGAAGGAAGATCGATGCTTTTGAACTGTGGTGCTGGAGGAAAATTCTGAGAGTGCCTTGGACTGCAAGAAGATCAAACCAGTCCATCCTCCAAGAAATAAAGCCAGACTGCTCACTCGAGGGAACGATATTAAAGGCAAAACTGAAATACTTTGGCCACATAATGAGAAGACAGGACAGCCTGGAGAAGATGTTGATGCTAGGGAGAGTGGAGGGCAAAAGGAAGAGGGGCCGACCAAGGGCAAGATGGATGGATGATATTCTAGAGGTGACGGACTCATCCCTGGGGGAGCTGGGGGTGTTGACGACCGACAGGAAGCTCTGGCGTGGGCTGGTCCATGAAGTCACAAAGAGTCGGAAGCGACTAAATGAATAAACAACAACAAGTCTCAAAGAACCTGTTGATAACATCTTACAGAAAAAGTTCACCTGCCTTTTTTCCTCCCTGCTGATGCACCCACATTTTTTGTTTTTGTAATATGCGATTTCAGACTGTTGAACTCAATAACTGAGAAAGCTGGAGCTTGCAAGAAGAGGACCCCGGGACCAGACACAACCATTTTGTAAACATAGGCCACGTGCAACCAGGCTAGCATGAAATATGGGCTGCAAGCAGTCTGTTACAAAAATCTGTGTGAAAGAAGTCTTTAAACTTTGGAGAATATGTTTTCTCTAATTTGGTTCATTTTATCCCCTACTGTGGCCTTCCCTCCATTCTTGAGATGACCCATCTATTTATTCACCATGTCTTCCAGCACCAGGGCCTGGCAAGACATTGCCTCACAATTCACAATCCATTTTGTTCTTTCAACTGTTGAACTTTAAACACCACTTTTCCGCTAAATATCAACCATAACTGGATGGCAAAATAGAGAGGATGAATGATACGTGGAACAGTGTCTCCATTCTATGTCAGTTACCAACAAGATGACCAAACTGAGCACAAATTATGGCTGAGTTCACCTATAATAACTCAGTTCATTCTGCTACTCAAATGTTGCCCTTACAGGTTTTGTTCAACCACCACTCAAATGTGTTGCATCTTGAACTTTCCCCATTTCTCAGGCCTCTTGGTTTCTCCAAGAACAAGAAGCAACTGGACTGTGCCAAGGACCTCTACAAGAATTTTAGGATCAACTTTGCTAGGAAAGTCCCTCCCACTACATTTGTCTGGCTTTGAACCACGTTCTTCCCTTCCTTACAACTATGAGGCCGAATACCATTTTCTGTACTTGCACAAATTAATCCTGACAATTTTCATTTGCTAAAGTAAATATATATCCAGTTTTATCTCATTGCCTTTTTGTGCCAGACTCCTTTCTCCCAACTGCCCCTTGTGCCCCTTGCCCCAGCATCCACCATATTTCCAGGGTGGGTGGAGGAGAGACTTTGAACTGGAACACATTCCGGACTCCTGCCACAGATGAAATTCTGATTCATTGGAAGGACTACCCTGACAGGGAGAGACTGTGGGAAGCTTCAGTGGACATTGATGCCTCCTGCTTCTGCCAACAGCAACATTTGCAATGCCCTCATAATCTCAAGCCTCTGAAAGCACTGGTCAGCAAGCTACCAGTGCTGATTCTGAAGAGGAGGGGGGGACTGGTGGTGGTGGTGGTGGAGGAGGAGGAGGAGGAAGGAGAAAGCATGCACCTGCCAAATGAGAGAACACGATATCCCTACCCAAACCCAAAAGAGAAGCTACTGGGCTGGGGAAGCTGCTGAGGACATGGAGTTCTCCCCACCCCTCGTTTTCTGCATAGGATCAGGATGAGGGGAAAATAGAAACTCCAGAAAGAAATGAAACTCCTCTGACTACAGCAGAATAAGAGATGGACATTCCTCCTTTATCTGATAAACACAGGCCACGTGCAACAAATCCAATATGAGGAATGGATGTCAGACTTCCTTCCTTGCAACAGTTAATCCAAGGTACAAGAGTCTTCAATCTACGATTAAAAGTATTTAATCAAGTTGGTTCTAATTCAAGTTGGTCTCAGGAGAGCTCTTAAGCCCCTCGCCCATCATTGCAAGGAAAAGCAATTGGTTATAAATCACAAAAAAACCAAAAGTGACAGTCTTCACCAACAGCACTGAACTTCACAGGTGGTAATAGACAACTGGGTCATAAAACAAGTTAAGTGCTTTAAATATCCAGGAATCATTTTCCTGCCCTCCAAAAGAAAATAGCTCTAGTTAACTTTGCCTCTGACTTAGAGTAAAAGAGTACAGCAGCAATTTTAAGATTTCATCATACACTGAGGGGAAATTTTACTTCAGCTGCTATTTCCTGAAAAAAACAGTTATACCGCTTCTATATGGTGTGTGGGCCATTTTTCCAACTTTAGCCCCTTATATAAAAAATGCAGTCAGGATTTTTTATTACTCTTGACATCGAGGAGTCTTGAGGCTGCATTATTAAGAACAGTAGTTAAACTCTGGCAAGCAATTCTGTTCACTTGGCTAAACCCTAACCTGATTCCAACTCCAACTGGGCTGCTTCCCCAAATAACATCTGATAAGTATAGATCTATTTAGTAGGAAAACATCACAAGAAAATTGCTGTTCTATGGCCTTTCCCATGAACTTCTGTTACATTCTTATATTGAAAAAGCTAAAAAGGTCATTAAGCAGTGGACTTAATGATACAGAAATTCAGAATGACCTCAGTCATGTTACAAGGATTTATTGGTCCTTAAGAGTTCTCCAGAGACATTCTCCCATAGACTATCTATGACATTTATTTATTCTAGATATTGCTGGACATTTACCAGAGGCCATTTCAATGCTCTCCCCTCAGCAATTTTAGAGGGTAGATATATAACACTGTAGCTACCTAAAGGAAGCAGGGGAGGTTGACTTGATAGGACATGTTCTCTTGTGATGTGATTTTGACTCTGATGTTCAGAGGAGATTAATTCAGCTCAGATCACCAATTAATTTTATGTAAACTATTTATTGGCAGACACAGTCCCTAATGTTACATATATAGTTGAAAATTCCACTATTTGGCAATAAGGACTCATCAGAACCGTGTATCCTCATAGTTTTCATGTCCTGGCTTCAGTGAAGAGGGCAAATGTTCATGTGATTGGCAGACAAGAGGCAGGCACAATGCAGGCACTTGGGTACAAGGCTTGCAGAGATGCTGGGGGGAGAAAACTGTGGAAGGGGCTTGGTAAAAAATGCAGCAAGGAGGGGAAACAAGGGGAGGCATGAGGAGAGGATGGGTGGTTGGAGCGATGCATTTGCAGCAGGGTTTGTGAAGGCATCAGGAAAGCTTTGCTGGAGAAATGGTAGCAGATGGGTGGGAGAGGTGACAGAAGTGGAGTTGGGAAGAAAGAAAGAGCATGCATGTGCATGACAGCTTACTGGAGGCTGAGGAGAAGACCTAAGCTAAGCAGGGTCAGTCGGTCCATAGTCAGAAAACACACCATGTCTTAAAAAGTGCCCAGGGAAGAGCCAGAGACTTGATCATGAACGTGCCAACATCAAAAACATAGTAGGAGTCAGGAGCAAGAATACACAAAGTACAAAGCCAGATGCCAAAGTTGCTTCCAGTTTGTTTCCTCTCCCTGCCAAGCATGCACAGCTGAAGCTTTCCTTGCTCAGCAGGTGTGAATAATGAGACACCAGGCTTGCTCACATGGTCAGGGTCTTGTTGCTTACTCGCACAGCACTTACTTTGACAGGCGCAGGATTCTCAGGCCAGCGATGTGTGTCTTCTCTGCCTCTTGGCACCTGTGCTAGCTAAAGAGGGATCAGTGACAGCTCAGGAGGGACCTGAGAGGAAGTCAGCATTTGATTCAGTGGCTGCTGAATCTGCAGGCACAGTGCCCAGTGGGACTTGATCTGCCTGCATCTTGGAGCCTGGCTCTGAGGCCATGACATTAGCACTGGTGTGAACTATGTACTGCATAAATGCCCAGGGTGCACAGGACAATTCTGCACTACCCTATTGCTTTCAGATCTCAACTCTGCTACAACATACAATGTTGCCAGGTTCTGTGCAGCAGTGATCAAAATTCCTCAGATGACGACCCGTGCTATAAACTAGATTTAATGAGCACCTAGTTTGCCATATTAGAATGCTTTGTAACTTGATAGAGTCTTCCACATACTAACCCTTTATGCTCCCCTACACCCATCTAATGTTCTTCCCTTTCTTTTAGATTCTTTTAAATTCTCATTTTCATATACACATTTAGCTTTTAATTCATGTATCTTTTATGTCTTCTAGCTTTTCATAATTAGTTTAGATTTTTAATTTTACTCTTGATGTATCCTTTGTGTTTTTTTGATGACTGCACTCAGCCTTCCTTATGCTGGTCTATGAACATAATAAAGATATGATTTGAACTATGTGATATGGCTTGTTTTACGTATTATTGCTTTCATTCATTTTTACTGTCTGTGTCTCAGGTTGTATTCCAGTCTAAGACCGTAATAAAGTATACTTGATTTGATTAGAAAGAAGATTAAGATTGTAACCCAAGAATTCCAGAGAAGGTCCTACCTTCAAATGAGGCACCTCTATACAGGCAATTTAGGGTGGCAAAAGCTTCATTTCCTCCTGCTTTATGAGGCTAGAAGCTTCCTCTTTGGTGAAGGAGGAGCAGTCCACATCTTTTTACTGTACTGATAACTATCATTCCTCTCAGTGTGAGAAGTAATGTTCACAGAGCAGTCTCTCCCATGTTCTTCTGCCACTCCTGCTAGGGCCTGTCAGTGACCCCAAAAGCACCTGATAATTTATGCTGGCAATGGGTAGCAACTGAGTTTTTGAGAGAGCTTCTTCCCACTTCAGCTTACAACTTCAATCTCCTCTATGGTTGCCAGATGTTTTACAGCACTGTTTAAACATGGATATAGCATTCTTCAGAAAGGGTGCTAAACTGTGTTTAAAAGTAGCCTTACAGGTGCTGGAAGGCCAAGGAATGAAGTGGGATCTCTCCTACTTCACCACATTACCCTCCCAGCACCTGGTCAGCTGGCTAACAGGCCATGGTGAGGGAAGCCAACTTACCAGATCTTCAGATATCTGGATTTCCAAAACATCAGCCCAAGAATTCCACCCAAACACCAGCTCAATTCTTTCAAGCAATACAAAATTAGAGAGCAAACATGCAGTGTGTATTTGTGTCGCAATAGTCTTGGAAAAGCTATCAGGAACTTTTAAAAAAATTGTCACATCAACACTCTCTCTTTCTCTCTTACATATACACAGCAGCTGGACACAGTCAGAAACCAGTTTAGACAGGCGGCTAAACCTACTAAACAGCAGCAGCAGCAGCAGCCACCACCACCACATAGATGGCTAAACTGGCTCCTGACTTTGCCTGTGAAGCCCATCAATCAGCTCCTAGGAAGCTGGCAGATGAACTTCCTGACTCTCTTGAATCTAAATGAACGCCAGTGGAGAAAAGTGCCAGGGACTAGCGGGAGGAGACATGTTCACATCACCTAAAGTGGCCAATGGGAGTTGGCTGAATCCCAGCCCCTGTCTGACAACCATCACATTGCTGAGCATTATAGATCATGCCCAAGGCAAAAATTGGTCTGGAAGAAGAGGGAAAACACCACCTAAGCTGCCTCCATTGTAAAGAGGTGATAGATGAAGGCAATGCCATTAAAAACATTACATGGAACATCTTGGTGCCTTGATTATAGAGACATCAGGATGACCCCTTAATCATCTTACCAAGAAAGAAGTGTGTACCTTTGTATATGATCAACACACTTTCCAGCCCATCCTCCATATCCTGACCTCTTCTGCTTTTTCATTGTGTAGACAGATGACTCTGATATGGCCTTGGGAGAAATTCTGCTGCAATCCACAGTTTCCTCCTTCCCTGAGTTTTCCATCTGCACAAGCTGCCTTTAGCTAAATGGAACAATGATCTGTTTAATACCACCCAGAATTAAGGTTGCCTTTCAAGTCCAGCAGCAGCTGTTAGAGGGACAACTGAATTCAGAGAGATCACAAGAATTTGGACTGTCACAAACTCACACAATACCATGTCAGATGGGCACATTTTTTTTCCTATTTGGCTTTGGAATTTGTTACAGTACCTTCCTAGTGCTCTAAACAAGAACATAAAAGCCCCTCCCAACTTCTATTTTATGCCCAGAGAATTTAACCCCCCCCCCCTTACACACACACAGACAACCCCAAGAGACCCTGTCTGCAGCACAGGAGTCCTTGTCACTGGTCAACCAGATCTTGCATCTAGTCAGAGCGGCTGCTGAGCTATCTTGTTTTCTATGTCTGTTGCCCAAATCTCTGCTGATCATCCCACTCTACCCCTCAGGATCCATGGACATGACTTCCTTAGACTTTATCACAGACCTTCCCTTTGGGGGGTGGGTGTGAGAGTTAGATACAATTATGGTGGTTATGGACCTTTTCTCAAAGAGTTGCTTGTTTTGTGAGATGGGTGGCTATATAAATTAGATAGATAGATAGATAGATAGATAGATAGATAGATAGATAGATAGATAGATAGATAGATGGATGATAGATAAAATTGGCTCATTTCATCCCCTGTCCTGGCCTCCCCTCTGCCTAGGTTATAGCTTATTTTTATATTCATCAAATCTTCAAAGCCCATAGCCTGCCCAACTCCTGGATTTTTGACGAAGGACAACAATTTAAAGCATACCTCTAGTGGGCCTTATTGCAATGGTTAGATATTAAGTCCCACCTATCTTCAACCCATCACAATAATTCAGGCAGGGAGACAGAGAGGATTAATGATACCTTGAAGCAATAGCTGAATTGTTATCTTAACTTTCTGCAAGAGAACTGGGCTAAATTTTTTCCCATGACCAAATTTTCCTACTGCACCTCTATTCTTTCATCCACTAAACTATCACCTTTTGAGGTCTTATGGGTATCATCCTCACATTTTTCTGACCTTTTTCTGGCCACCATCCATCCTAGAGACTGCTGTGCCCCATTCACAAGCATTCACTTAGCACCTCTTAAAAAAAAACAATTGGATCACACCAGGACCTCTTACAAGCACTCTGCTGACTATAAGAAATTTAGCTTGGCTCTCCACCAAATATCTTCCTTCTATAAGGTCGTCCAAGGATCTTAATGCCAAATTTATTGGTGTTATTCCTATTGTGGCCCAGAGCAATTCTGTGGCCTATGATTTGTAACTTCCTGCTTCCCTAAAAATCCACCCCAGATTCCATCTTTCCCTACTGCTCTTGGAGCAGTCAGCTAGGCAGCCTCTTACTCCTTTCTGTCTCACCATTCCCTCTAGTCCCTGTTTCGGAGGAGTTGCCCAGTTTGGACACACAGGCAAACAGGGATGGAACCCACTGATACCTTTCTGCCCTTGCTCCAGAGACATCAGTCTCTGTGGCAAAGGAATTGGGCTTGGGAAGGATTACAGAGTTACAAGAGGCCAGAGGGAAAGACCTGGCTAGTTGGGGAGGTGGGGGGAGAGCCTGTAGAGAGTGATGGTGTCAGGTCCGTGGGAAAGGAGAAGCCTGAAGCCGAAGACAATGCATTTTCTACTATTGTGAGAAAGAATGCAGAGACGTTGCAGCTTCCTGGGGGTGGGGGTGAGAAAGGGAAAACGATATTTGAATTGGCTAGAGAGCTGTGGAAGAAAAGGGGTAGAGTAGTTTGAATCAATGTATATATTAAGAGTGCTTCTCTGTCAATCAGTGCTGTTCAGTTGTCTTACTTAGCCATTAATCTGCTTGCAGTAAAGATTAGCCATGTTTTGATTCCTTGAGAAAGCAGCCACAACTGAATTCCTGAACCAGGAGGTTCATCAGTAAAGGACCTGGCTCCTTCCAGATTAAAAACAAAAGAGTGACTATAGTAGCTGAAAGAGCTACATCAGCCTATGGAGGGCGGTGATGATCAAGCAATGCAGGGGTGCAGAATGAAAACTCGGTTCAACAGTATTAGGGCATGTACATAAACCCCTCCCCACCACAAAAATGCACAACTCTGGACACAGAATAGTCACAATAGGTAGCAACAGCTAGCCATCTTGACTGATCCTGAAAAAGCTAATCAGGGTCAGACCTGATTGATTCTTGGATAGGAATCTGCCAGAAAACCCCAGGGCCGTATACTAGGCTCAGAAGTTGAAAAATATTCCAGAAGAAAGCAATGGCAAACCATTTCTGATTTGTTGCCAGGAAAATAGCATGGTTGTGTTCAAATACCGTAGTCACCAACAGCTGAACTTCACTTAAGGACGACCTTCCTGTTTATATACAGAATACTTTTCCCAGCACTACAGCAAGCATTTCATTGCAGCCATCTAATTGGAAATCAGAAGGTTTCCAGTGGCTAGTTGTATTAATCACCTGATTTTGTATAACAATACCCCACTTTCTAACTGCAATTGAGTCTCATAGCTTGCACCAACCTGGTGCCATCTAGAGGTGTTGGATTATATCACAGGTCATACCCTCAAAAGCAAATAAAACAGATATGGTGTAGATCTTTCCCTACTGGCAAATTCTTTCTCCATGCCCCTTGTTCTCACCGAAATGGATTAGAACATCCCAAAGAATTCTTTTAATTTAATTAAACATTGGTTAGGAGCTATTTGGATCTGGTAAATAAGATGGTTTTGTTGTTGTTCCTGTTTCATGTTCCTTAATATTGAAGATCTGATTTCATGCTTTATAAAAGGGTATCCATAAATGCTTGACAGAATCACATCTACAGAATGAGTGTGGAAAATCCCATAATTTTATAACATCAGCTGGTTTGTAAACATATCAGAATTACTGCTGACAGCGCTGCCCTCATGCTCTGCAAGCCAGCACTGCACAGACTTTGGAATTCCAAGAGTAAAACTCACAGGTTGATCTCTTGTTTCTCAGACACCAAGCTCTGGCTAATGAAAGGGAGGGAGGAGTTTCTTCAGGTCAACCTACCAAGCAAAACAGCTAAGCAGATTTCCCTTCTGCAACTTCTTTTATGCAGACTCGTATTTAACTCAAAAATTAAAGCAATACATGGCCAACTAAATGCTAAAATATTTTACATTGCTTAGATGTCATATAGTTGTTGAAACAAAAACAGTACATATAAAAAGCCTTCTAACAGGCTACTATAATGGCAAAATAGTAAAACTGCAACTCAACACACACACACACTGCAAATTTAAAATCTCTGAGGGTCTTGATAACTAAATGCCAGCCTTTGCAACACAGTGGATCTTAATTAATGCCACAAAATTAATCTGATTTGAAGCTGTTTATTATTAGTAACATAATTAATTCTGTATGTGGTTGTTTAGAAACATATATAATTGATTCTTTTCACACATAAGAAACTCATATATTAATCTGATACATCAGTTATGTAGTTGCTCTATAATTGTTTTCTATTGTTCCTTTTAATTTCTTTTTTTATAAATCAATCTATATTAAAATAACCACAGTTGAGAACTTCTACATATTTAATGAAGTTTGCCATAGTCTTTGTGAAAGAGAGACTATGCCAGGGTGAACAACTCTTTTCCCCTAAGAGCTATTATGGTTGCTGCTCAAGAGCTGGACATTGTGTATGTGTACGCATTACAGTATACATATCCCTTTACAGTACTCCTTGTGTTCCTTTTGTCCTCACTCATTCATTTCCTTCACTTTCAGCACTATTAGCAGGAAAGAGAAGGATTGCTGGGAAACATTCAGCAACTGCACAGTTTCAAGGCCACCAAGTGCTGTGCAAAGTGGTTATTAATTTATGGGAAGAATGGAAGAAAAGGCTATAGATTGGACCACCATGGGTATGAAGTATTGCACTTTTACACTGGCAGCAGGCAATCAACTACTTTATGTTTTTTCAACTTGTCTGCAGTAAAAATTCTGACCCTGCTGAACAGCATCTGTGAGACTTCAGCTGAGTCCTAGCCTAGAAACTGGAGTAGCTGTGTAAACTCAGATCTGTGATTATTGCCAAATCCTGGTCAGGATCACTGGTTCCTGCTACCATTACCTGCAAGAAACCAATGACCTTGGGGCAGTGCTGGGGTTTTCCCTTTCCTCCCACTCAGAAACATAAGATACAATAAACATTTTAAGGTTTGGTCTCCCTTTCTTTTTAAATTGTAATGTTTGATTTAGAGACCATTATGCTCCAGAAAAGAACTTCCTTTGAAGGTTTTTTGCTTTCACTTTGTACGATTCAGTTCATAACATCCATGTACTTCTTCTTTGGCCTTTGAGTAGCATGCTGGAGACCAAACTTTGTTAGGAGCAGCCAAAAAAAGAATTATACCTGTTTTTATTTTATTTATATTTAATTACAATTATATTTGGAAATAATTTTTGGAGGTTTCCAAAACAGTCTTGCTTAAACTTTGTTCCCTGGAACATCAGTGTTCCCCAACTTGAAAATGTTCCACTAACTGGTTCCAAGATCCAAGAAAATATTTCAGGATGCAAAAAAGTATCTTATCCATGAAGAAAAAGGAAGTATTGGCAGATCTCTCCTCAGACTTCATATTGAAGCAACGGAAGGAAAAAGACCCATCATTAAAAGACTTTTGCAATAAAGTTCAGAGAATATGACTTTTAAGTGAAAAAGCATCAAAACTCCTACTACCTTTTCCTTCAGCATATCTTTAAGAAAGTAGATTGTTAGCACTCACTAGAACCAACACCAAATATAAAAATAGGCTAAATTTAACCAATTTTGTACTTCAGAGATGGATTAAATATGCCAATGTATGCAAACTCATACATCTTATTAAGATTTATAAGTGTATGAAATGTAAGGGCAAACAAAGAATACTACATGTGTTTTCAATGTACCTTTTTAAAAAACAAACAGTCATTGTCAGGGCAGCCACGCTCTGAATAAGACACAGACTCACTTAGAAGGTCTAAGGATTTCTGGTTTTATTAGAACGGAGTACGTGCAAAGAGAAAGACAGGAATCCTTATGTGGTGACAGGGTGCCCTGTTTATACTTTGCTGGCGGACGTTGTGATTCTCTACCCTCGGGCCAGGACCGGATGGGTGCTTGAGACCGCGATACGTCAGCTGATGGGCGATCCCGGCGATCTCCTTTGTCTCCCTGTCTTCGTCCGGACCGGGTGCGTCCCCTGGGGAAAATGGGAAGGTGTTTCCCCAATCTTCCGATAGGCGCTAAGTCCTGTCTGATGGGCGCTCCCATTATGTTGGATATTCCTCTGTGGACATGCGTGCCTGAGGGAGGTGTGAATGCATCCCCAGGGGGAATGGGAAGGTGTTCCCCCTATCTCTTTATGGGTGCCAAGTCTGGTCTGAAGGGCTTATCTATTGTGTTGGGGGTTCCCTTCTGGATATGGGTGCTTGAGTGATTTAGGGATTATGCTTATCCCTTCCTCTTACCTAATGTGCATGTTCCCCGTTGTGATGCACATATGCCTTGCAACGGAGAACATGACAGTCATAGGCGTACCTCATTTATATATAGTTTGGTGCCACAGTTCTGAAAAATGTAAGTCATCCTGCTTTAGGAACGATATTTGCAACTTTCTGGACTCTCCTGTTGTACGGCTTTGTTCTAGGAGGGTAAGTATCCTCTGAGGCTTCACTGGGACCCTTTCATCGTATCCAGATAGTCTACCCTTACAACTGTTCCAAGCCTGAATAAAATAACATATCCAGAAGATTTATTGTCTTTTCAAGAGACCGGCCACAACTTTTCCTCACTGATTATCGTCTACAGAATACAATGTATTTTGTCAACAACATTCCAAATCAAACCAAAGCTGTAAGCATTTAACATACCAATACCTTCCATAACCTCAGAAGAACCAAATCTATGTTTAGAATGAATCAGAAGGTAAATGTAGTAAACAGTGTCTGTCAACAAATATAGTAATAACAGTCATGCGTGGTTAGCAATCTGAGAGACAAAGAAGGAGATTCAAATATAATTCATTTTTTCCAGCTGCCTGCTTAAATCCTCCAGCTATAGGTTTCAGTGAGATTACGTTTAAGTTCACATGTGGCTCAGCTTCTTGCTAATAGCTACAAAGCTTTCATCTTGAATGATTTGCAGCACTTATTACGTTTCCTAGTAATTTATCCTTGCTTTATTGGGTGGCTTAGATGAATGGCTCCCAAAGTGAACTGTGTGAAGCCTCATGCCCTAGAGTCCAAGTTCAACTCAATTACCATCCTCAACCGTTCATCTCCCATGCTCCAGGAGCACAACATCCTTCCACTTTACCCTTATAATACCAATACTACTGCTACCTAAGTCCAAATGTGTTGTCTGCTGTAATGGAAGAAACCGTAGTCTAACATCTTCTTGATATACTTTATTATATTGAGAACCTGTTGAGGGGAGGTAGCTGGCTGATACATAAATAACAACAGATACATCTCAGACCAGCTTATGAGAACCAAACCACAAGACAAAGCAGCACAAGTAGCAGCATATGTAGTATAGAATGTCTTATGAAGATGGAAATGGACCAAGCCTTAGAAGAGTTGGCCAGAAGAACTCAGGAAAATAGCCAGAGGGCAGCTGCTGTCAGCCCTTAGGATCTTGAAGCAGCTATCTCATTCAGCTTCATGGATGGGGGTGACTTTTGGTTTGATGAGAGCTCATTCAGGCTGTTATGAACAGTTGCTATGCTTTTTGTCCAAAAGACAAGATCCTCTGAAATACTAAATGGACTGGCACCCCTGTGCATGAATGGTTGTTCTCTTTTTAAAGGTTTCCCATGCACCTTGAAGTGACACAGGCATCAATGAGTGCTGAACAAACCATCATTATCATTTAATTTTTTCCACCATCTCTAATTATAATTGACAATGGATATTTACACATGTGGGTCAGGAATGCTGAGGGCCCAAAGAGAAATTCTTTTCCTATCTATTTCTCCCCAATCTTGTTTTCCCCACCACAACCAATTTTCTCTCGAAAAAGCTTTTTTCACTTTTGGAGTCTCACCAGGAGAAAAATCCAACTCTTCTAATCCTTACCTATTCCTGAGGTTTATAGGAATTTGATAACAATGCTCAGGTCTTCCAGCATTATTTTCTATTTGAACTTTAGAACTTTAGTTTTTACAGTGGAACATAGTCAAGTACTATATTCTTGCAACAAATTCAAAGAAGGTTATGATTTTCTGATATTTATTATAAGGCAAATGTTAATACCAGCATTAGCAGATGGAATGCCTTAGGAATAACATGTAATGCAGATTGAAAGCCTAAATCAAGAAGCTGGCCCAGGGAATGTGAAGAAGCAAAGAAATGAACAGAAGCCGCTGAAGTCAAATGATCCCTGACTATTGTCGGAGACTTTAGGGTGCCATTTAACTCGTGAAGAGAGCAAGCTAAAACTTCTGTTTTAAGAAGACAGACCGGCCCTCTTAGATGGAGCATTTGTAGAACGGTCTTAGTATGTAACCCTTACACTGGATACTAAAGACCTTGGCAGTAGGTAACTATTATGAGATCCAGAAAGTTGATGTCCCAAACATGACAAGTGGAGCAATTCTCTCTGAGGTGCGCCCAGCATTCCGTATCATCAGGGCGGGCCCTTTCTTGCTTTTTTCTTTTTAAAATGCAACATTATCCTGCATTTGATGGGATTGGATTACTCAGGCAATTTTGTGTCTTCCCTTCCAGAAAGTGATATGTTTACTGTATCACTGATCTAACATTAGATGTCACAGACCCTTCTACAGTGGACTGCAGTAGAATTCAACTGTTGTGCGAGTTGTGAGGAAACCAACAACATTACCCAGAATCGTGTATTTGAGATGGCCAGCCATATAAATCTAATACATAAATAAATAATCTATCTATTTATCAATCAATAAACATTTAGTTAGTTGTTGTAATGCATCCTTCCCTAACACTGCAAAAAATCATTAGCTATACAAATAAATTCCTTTCCTCTGGAGTAATGGAATGCTTAGAATAAATTGTATTGATACATTTTTATTTTTATTTTTATTTTTCTGCATAACCAACCAGATAACTGTTAAAGGCATGTATTAGAATAGCTCCATCCTTTTGACTAATCATCAATATATTGCAAGTAAACTAAAGTTTCATGTTGGTTTCATACTTCTCATTTGCTGCTAACTTATTCTGTGGTAAATACCCTTTCTTACAATCAACACTCAGTGGGTTATTCTACTAGTTATATACTTTTACAACCAAAGGCAAACATCAATATCACAAGTTCCTTTGTGGCTCTTTATAGTCTCACATATATTTCAACCACTTACATAAAATAGTGCATAAGAGCCAGCACTTCCCAAATCAAGATATACATTTCCAATCTTAAATAGACCTTATTTCTCCACTGTTTCTTCTTCCATAATGAAGAAATAATTGCTCTCAAATATGGTACACAAAATGGGGATAAAATCCACTGCATTTGTTAAAGAAAAGGAAGAATAAATAGGACATTCCCTGTGTGAATGTTATTTGGGTGCTATAAAAGATTTGTTTTGTGATCTGAAAAGAGATGAGTTGTATAATTTACCCTACCTCTATGCAAGCACCTTTCCTGGGCCAAGGGTCTCACTTGGCCTTTGAAGAAATAGGTGGAATTACAACAAATCAATGTCAGTTTCACTGAATTAATTAGAGTTAACATGATTACAGGTAGCTCTTGTTTAGCGTCCACAATTGGGACTGGCAACTCGGTCATTATTAAAGCAGTCACTTAGTGAAACTGCAACTGTGCTCATGATCTTACTTCAGCTTTCCTTTGCTTTACAGACCTGCAAAGGTCATAAATGCGAGGATTAGTTGTAAAGTTACTTTTTCATCACTGTCGTAACTGCGAACAGTCGCTTAAATGAGGCAGTCACTAAATGAGGACTACCTGTATATCTGATTTTATTAGCATTCTGCCCTCCCATCATATTAAACACTAGAATCTGGCAACAGTTTTCAGAGGACTCTTGGGGTTGTACCCAAGGCTTGGGGTGGGGTGGAGGGGTCACATGTAGCCCTGGAGCCTTATAGTAGGTCATACAACACTACTTTATATTTGGTGATTAGGAAAGCTGATTTATCCTAGCCTATGTACTGATAGGAAGGATTTATTTTTGATATTGTTATTGTATTTTCCTTCAAGGCATCATATAAACAGAAACCAATTCTTAGTGGAGAAAGAGAGAGAGACTAAGCTTTAATAGGTAGGTAGGTAGGTAGGTAAACCTTTATTACAGTCTTTGACCAACTTGTAAGCTTTCGTACATTTTCTACCTCTCTGTCTGGATTGTTATATTGTATTTTCATTCCTATTTTTGCCAAGGAGACTCCCTATATATTCAGTGTGGTGAGTTCATGCATCAGGGGGGGAAATTTCCTCCACATTTCAACAGCGTGAGGCATGGCATTTTTCCCCTCCGTATCTGATGTGCACTTGCCAGAAGGTGTTCAAATCAGTCTTCTTATATTATAGAATGTTACAGATGGTGCCATCTGATGATAGAAAAATAACATTAAAGGCAATTGGGTCTTCCAAGTGTTGGCAATATGCATAAAAAATTGAGTTGCCTACTTGGATCTTCCCTCTTAGGAAGTTTCTAAACCTGCTGCCTGAGAATTCCCAGCATTCCTAGCCAAGGTGGCCTCCAGCTGTATTGACTGGGAAGGATGACAACCGCCATTCATTCTGCAACACAGTTTGGAGGGCATCCAGTGGCCCTAGAGCAGCCTTTCTCAACCTTTTGACCCTGGAGAAACTCTTGAAATATTTTTCAGGCCTTGGGAAACCCCTGCAAATTTGGGCTCCAATACAGGCCAGAAGTTACAAAATTCATGTGTAGGCCTGCATATATGCATTAACAGTGTTCTTAAACTAAAAATAAAGAATGAAACTTCCTTCTTTAATGTGAAGTTGCCTGAATTTGAAATAATTTTTAAAATAAATCGTGATCTCCCAGGGAACCCCTTGTAACCTCTTGCAGAACCCTGGGGTTCCAGGGAAACCTGGTTGAGAGACCCTACCCCCCTTGAGGATGCAAAACTATTGGGGTATCTCATCCATTTTCCTAGAACTGCACACTAATTCCAAACTTAGCAGCAGCCCTCTTCAAGAGGGATGCTTGTAAAAATAGGGAAATCGTTGAAGTCCCCAAACAGGCTTTTCTTCTCCAGCCTGTTAACAGCAATCACCAGGAGCTCAGAATAACACCAAATACTACTTTTAGGCTGGACCACAAACCCACCCACCTCCAGTCAAATGCTGCAACTGACCCAAGGATGTGCAAAAGACGGTATTATATATTCCACTCAAGAGCTGCTGGTGAAAAATATGACAGTTTCACTGATCACATTCTGAGATTTCCTTGACCGCAGTTACATTTTAGAAGAGGGGCATAATGCTTCTGGGTCAGATTAACCATATTTCAAGTTGTGCTTTCTTGCATTTTCCACGATAGCTAGCAATTGTGAAAGTTGATAATATATCTTGAGTTCATCCCTATCTTTCTCTCTCTAATGCACTCATAATTTTCACTACCAGGTTCATCACATTAAACTTTCAGAAAATCTTGCACCAATATCATTTCCTGTTAATGATGTTGGATGATGGGATTTGCCTGGCTAATTGTCTTCCTCATATTTTATTTTACCTCAAGATTCTATTTGTTCCACATTTTTATTATGCATTCCCTACTCATTTTCCACCCTCATAATCCTGCCATTGTGACATCAGAAGAGCAACTCTTTGTGACATCACAATGAAGAGATTACTGTGATTGATGGGATGGGGCAGAGACTTGAAAGGGAGAGGAAAATTGTTTTTCATAACATTCTTTTGCTGCTTTCACTTTCCTAGTGGTAAAGACATTCCTAAACAATGAAAAGATTCCTTCTTTAACTAGCTAAGCTTAAAACAGTATTACAAGATTTCTTCATAGTGATAAATGCCAGAACTGGCCCTACTATTAGTTGGAATGAGACAGTTGTCTTAGATGATACAGGCTGAAAAGGGCAGCAAGGCATTGGAGGAGAAGGCTGGATGGCCCAGTAGCCTTATTTATGCCCTCTAAGGAAAAGTCTGCTGCTTGAAAAGAAAGTCCTGAACGCTTCTCAGGGCAACTAAGAGCTTTTGCACACAGTTTGAAAAGGGTTGCCCTTTTCATCTCAGGCACAAAATAATTTTAGACCAGCCGTACTAATGTTTGAATCTTCAAGCAATTTGATGTGGGTCTGATAATGCAGTCAGCTGCACCTCTATTGCAAAGTAAACCTCAGTGGATGTGATGGGATTCTCTCCAAAGTGTGATTGAGCTCTGAATTTTCCTAATTTGATCACTTACAGTGATGAGATCTGTGAAAGGCAAAATGAGTGTTTTAAGATCATTTGTAAGTAAGTGAATTATCTCTGGATTTAATCATACCACTCATAGACACAGAAACAAAATTGCTGATTATAATTATTAGCGAAAAATGTCTTTGGACCATTCCCAGATTCTTCAAGAGAAAGCTTTTAGAATAAACCTTTGCAATATTAAAACATCCTTAGTTAGTTGCCTTGTTCAAGATAACATGCTTATTTCTAAAGAATGCATATCCAAATGTTGCATAGTTTTTGTTTTTATGAACTAAAAGTTTTGTACCGCATTATTGTGCATTGGACTGTAAACCAATTCAAGGTTTGTAAATTTTCAGATAAAGATGACTGCTGTAATTGACTTTCAGGTCAGTTTTGTTTCATCGCTGAGTTTTAATGTCAGGGAAAAGTAGCACCTGTTGAAGAATCGTGCAGTTGTTCAAAAGCTCTAGAGAAGGACAACCCGTGAAGATAACATAATCGGGGTCCCGGGGTCTTCCTTTAATCAGAAAAGCGAGCAAGATAGACCTCGCGATTGAAGAACAGCCCGCCCTTCCTTTCTTCTGGATCAAGAGTGGAGTGGGGAAGGGAGATCCGACCACCAGTTCTGAAATCAACGGATACAATTGCTCCTGAGCGTGAAGATCGGTATCTGAGCTTCCCCATTGGTAGGAAGGCTTTGGTTGTGTAAAAGAGGAAGTGGAGAAGTCCCCAAAACACCGCAGCCACAGCAGCAGCGCGCGCACACCCAAAATTTCTACGGGCGGGCGCTTGCAACTTCGGAGCCTCCAGAACTGCTGTCTTTGCGGCGTGCCCGTGTTGCTGCTGCTGCTGCTGCTGCTGCCGCCGCCGCCGCCGCCGCCGCGACTGCTCTCCCTTCTCCACTGCGCGCTTGGAGCTGCGAGAGAAGTGAGAGGAGGCGGCGCTGTGCATGCTGGGCTCAGATCATGGTGGGGCTTGGCAATAGGAAGCCAGGCAGGAAGGACTCGAACTAGCGTGCGGCGGCGGCGGGCAACCCAGCGCGAGACTGAGGGCTGCGGGTCGTGTGAGCCCGATCGCCCGGCCAGATTGGAGCTGGAGTAAAGGTGGAGACAAAGTCCCGTAGGCAGAGGCGGGACGGGGCTGTGAGGGAGGCGGAACCGGGGGAGGGGGTCATTTGGAGCCGCGCGCTACGCCCCCCTCCCCCGTCCTCGCCTCCCCCTTCTGCTGATCTGACTGAAGGAGAAGAAAAAAAGGAGAGGAGCAGGGAATCCCCGCTTCTTGCAAAGGGAGGCGCCGGTTTGGTTGTTGGTGCTGGTGTTGGAGGCAAAGCAAGGGAACAGGAACATATTTCGGCAGCGCCGACACCTCCAGGAGCAGCCGCCGCCTCCCCATTGCCGGGAGATGGTGGTATATGAAGCGCGCTGGAAGGACCATGGTTGAAAGGAACAGCAAGTTCCTGCTGATCGTGGCGGGCTCGGTGTGCTTCATGCTCATCCTGTACCAGTATGTGGGGCCGGGGCTGAGTCTGGGCTCGCCGAGCGGCCGCTCGTATCAGGATGAGCTGGACCTCTTCCCCACTCCGGACCCGCACTACGTCAAGAAGTACTACTTCCCCGTGCGGGAGTTGGAGCGCCAGCTGGCCTTCGACATGAAGGGAGACGACGTGATCGTCTTCCTGCACATCCAGAAGACGGGCGGCACCACCTTCGGCCGCCACCTGGTGCAGAACGTGCGCCTCGAGGTGCCCTGCGACTGCCGGCCCGGGCAGAAGAAGTGCACCTGCTACCGGCCCAACCGCCGGGAGACCTGGCTCTTCTCGCGCTTCTCCACGGGCTGGAGCTGCGGGCTGCACGCCGACTGGACCGAGCTCACCAACTGCGTGCCCGGCGTCTTGGACAAGCGAGAGAGCGCCGCGGCCAAACCTCCCAGGTGAGGCGAGGTGGGGGGGGGGGGGGCTCCTTCGCGCAGTTCGCGTCGCTCTCTCTTCTCCCCCTCCGATGTATTATTTATTTATAAGGTCTCCCCAACGCCGGACCTCCGTTTTTCCTCACTACAACCTTGTTAGGTAGGCTGGAGGGAGCAGCAGAGCCCAAGGTCAGCCAGTGAGCGTCAGGCTTCTCTAAGTGTGTGTGTGTGGAGTTACCCATTGCTAGTCTGAACTGGGATTGCTACCTGTACTTCACAAGCCACCCAATGCCAGGAGCTTCTTGCTGAATCTCTGGGAGCTTGGTGGTTTCGGCAGCTGACTTAGGCCAAGTACTTTGCTCAGCAGGCTGGTGGCTGAGTGACAGGTACCGTTGGTACATGGCCCATCCGGCCCCTGACTCTTCTGGCCTTAGTCTTGCAATTGGATTCACATTTACTGCATTGCTGTGACTCATTCCCACTGCTAGCTGCTTTTGTGATCAAGCTCGGAAGCAATTTTTGAACTGTTTTGCTACCTACCCAGCTCTCCTTTCTGTATGTGTGTGTATGCTTGTTTTGTCCTGGGTTCTTAGCATGCCAACTTAGTCCTGAGACTTGATTCTCAACACAGTTGGTGCCTGTTTTCCCTCTTCCTGCCATGTGCTTGTGACACAGATTGGGCAGGCCATCCATTCCTCTTCACGTGCTTGTGGAAGGAAACAGAGAGAGCGGCTGCACCTACGGAATTTCTGTGTCCCACGCAGCTGCTAAGCCTTTGAAAGGAATGAAGACAGAAAGAATTGTATCCATCCCATATACGTGGCCTGTGTGTCTCCGTATTGTGCTCATTGACCCCATAGCCCTCTTTCTTATCCACCGGCTTCTGCTGCAACTCTCCTTTCCTGCTTTATACACTCTGGAACTGGCTTTCCTCATAGACTTTGTAGGCTCTCCCTGAGATATTAACTCATTTTATATCAGAGCTTTAATATGGACCTTGTCGATCTTAACTGTAGAGGAGAGGGCTCCTGAGAATGTGTGGAATGTATGCCCATTACAGTCAGTCTCCATTCACCCAGAAAAAGGGGCAGAAGTTCAGAGTCCCATTTAAGAGCTTTCAGGGAAATGGGAAGCTGAAGATTTTTCACTTTAGATGCTACCTCTTGTCCGCCTCATTTTTCACATTTTAACAACTTCCCTTCATTTGATTCTGGGTTTCACACATATGTATATGCATCTTACTCCCTGGACCTGGGTCTTTGTCAACAACAGATCTTTCTCTTGCAGTGTTGATCCTTGTCGTTCTCAGAGCTACCCTTATTTTTCTGCATTATAAGCAAATACAGAAGAAACACTGATCTCTATTGCAGGCTTGGCACTGTATTCTTGGTTAGTCTGGTCTCTTGCCAGATTCCTTTGTATCATTAATAGACTTTTGTTTTACTTTTTTTGTGATATTTGTGTACATGTGTGCAGATTGTAATATCCCTTTTCTGTTATCCACTCTATCAGTTAATGAATGGCATGCCTTATTTATAGAAATGCATGGAATTCTTGCTTGTACACAGTTATATTATACCTGTGCTTTTCAGCCAAGTAACTTTTCTCTTAGGCTGTCCTATTGATTATTCATGCACTTACCCTACAGCCATGCCTGCTTGATTCTCCCCATGTCTCCACCCCCACCCCACCCCACCCCACCCCCAATTTCCTTTCAGATGGCATTAATCTTCTTAAGCATCTTTCCTTCCTGTCCTAGATATGTACCTTTTTCTTGCAATCCATGGTGCCCACATTAATTCCTAAAACACTTTTCATCTCCTCTGTAGGGTTTCCTTTTACCTGGATTGCTAAGGTACTGGGATCTGGATGAAAAGTCCAGCTAAATGTCAATCTTTTGAAAGCATTCTACCCATCAACCGATATATTCCACTCACCCACAATTCATGCACATATTACTTCTATTTACGGTCACCTAAGTTAAAGGTGTTATTTAGTTAGTTAGTATATTTTGGCCTGCCTTGTGAGGTATCCAATTGTTCTCTTCCAAGCTAGTTTTTATTCTTTAAGTCATCAGAAGTGCTTCTATTTTCTTACTTTCCAATTTTACTATCTTGGAGTCCCACTTAAAGATGTATTGTTTACTTGGCATTCTATCCTAAGTCATTGATTCCTGCTAGTTTTTAGAGCCTTGGTCTCACACACAACTCCTCTAGTGCCATAGGATTTTGTGTTCATGTGTGCTGTCCATATATATTGGTCATATCCGCTGTAATCCTTCCAGCAAGTAGACAGTCTTGGGAGGCAGAACAAAGCATATTCGTCTTATCTCTGCTGCACAGCTCATTTATTTCTCCCTCTTTTCCTCATTTCAGTTAGATGTTGTTCAGCATGAGATGCTGCGTGCAGTTATTAATTATATTTATTGATTCTGCTGTTGCAGCTATCTTATCAATGCACCTTGGTCAAATTTTGATTAATTGTTCTAATTGCCCTATAATCTGCTCTTATGTAAGCTGACTCAGGAATATCAAATCAAGAAAGGGTTCCCTTTCTGCAAAGACATATGTGAATGCTTACAGACAAGGCTCGCCCCCCCCCCCCGTATACTTGATGAAGCATTGTAAATGGTATGATGGTTTCATGTTCTTGGAACTTTTATGTAAAAAAAAAACCAAACCCAATCAAATAACTTCCGTTAGCAAATCATTAGTAGATAAAATAGATTTATGGGCAGATATTGTTGTATGCTTCCCTCACCTAAATTTATACTTAAATGCTGTTCTTACATGGTTTTCCTTTACTGGAACAATGAAAAGCTTGGACAACAGAAAACTCAAGTTATAGGTTTTGCTGTGTGTTTGCTGGGATAGTAGTGCCCACAAATTGCTTGCTTTGGCTGAGCAATCCTAAGGATTTTGGAGCTGTCTTGTGTCTGTGATGGAGTTTATAATCTAACAGATTAAATATCTTGGCTTTGTAAGGACTCTCAGTTTTTCTTTTCTCTGGCATCTAATGCTATTTACTAAGAATCATTTTCTTAGGGGGTTAATAATAATACACATGCATCAGATTGCAGTCCTAAATTAAGGTACTGACAGATTCATGATTTAGAGTGCCCATTCAGATAATGGGCTCCCATGTGCCCATTCAGATATTGAGTTTGGCTTATCCTTTTAGCTTTTCTCGTGATGTCCTACTTTGGCTGGAAAAAGTACTGTATTGATGTTCACCCATGAAGCATCGATGGCATTATGACGGTTTAGTAATCTATTGCTCCAAGCCATCCTCACTGAATAAGCATCATCCTTGCCACTCATTAACTCTGAACTGGACAATGTTTTGGATAATAATAATAAACAAGAATTGCTCTCTGACTTTGTAATATCGCTGTGTCACATAGGCCTATTGTATTGCAGTCCATTTTAGCTTGTCCACAAAAAGATAACATTTCTCCTGCCTGTAATGAAATCTGGCTTCATAAACAAGAGCTGTTTATGTAAAGCCACTGATGAAGTGGATTTCCTTTGTAAGGCTAGAAAGGGATTCATTCTTGCATTATTTCCACTACAGTGGTGGCTGTATCACTTCATTTTGCCGCTTTGAATAATGTATCTAGGGTAATGGAACAACCTATGTTTTCATGTCTGGCACACATTACAGAGCCTGCTGGGAGGCAGGAAAATTCATTGGGTGATAATCTTTTATTGAAACAGCTTCTGCCATTGAAGTATGTGCAGTATTTTGGGATTCCTGGAGCTTTCATCTGGTCAACAGAATTCTGCTGCTGTTGACAATTTTATTTCAAAGAGCAGCAGAAATATTACCCCGGATGCATTTCACTTGAAGAACTCTTTGCTTGCAGTCCTTAAGCAAACACATTGGAAAGCAAATTCCATTAAATGGCACTCGCCTCTGAGTAAATATGTATAGGGGTAGGATGTGGGTAGCTCAATAGGACAGGAACCTGTACATGACCGTTGAAAGGGGTATCGATACTTGAGTCGCCTCAGATAGAGCTACTGGTCTTACCCTTTGGAATTGATGTAGTAGTCCCTTCTGTTTCATAATTTTCTATTTGATAATGTGCTCTTTGTTGCATCAGAGATAGAAGTGTGGAAAAGCTGTATGTTCAGGAAAGAAAAGGACTCGTGTTTCTTTAATGCACCCTGTCGGTGTCTTACAGGCATTCTTGAAGGTCATTCAGTAGTGCTCATAAATACATACAAATCATCAGCTGAAAGATTGTTAACC
This sequence comes from Candoia aspera, assembly GCF_035149785.1. Lineage (NCBI taxonomy): Eukaryota > Metazoa > Chordata > Lepidosauria > Squamata > Candoiidae > Candoia > Candoia aspera. The sequence goes on along the minus strand of NC_086158.1, from coordinate 44,501,718 downwards.
CTGGAAGCAGTGCCATTTTCGCACTGCTAAGTGCATCCTTATGCTACATTCCATGAGCTTCTGTGTAGTTTCTGCATTCAGAATGCAACTGCTGTTACTGTTTTCCTGCTCCAGGTTGGTCTTGCTAATAGCAATACCTTTTTCACAGGGACCCTTGAATTGGTTCTCCTCTTTGTTAATGTCTGTGTAGTGGCATCACACTAACTAACCTAATTGTTTATTTTTAAACATTTGTTTTGTTTTGGAAAGGTTGGATAAAAGCAGGAATATTGCTGTTGTACAATTGCAATTGTTACAGTATCCTAAGAATTACAGTTTAAAGGCAACACTTTTTCTTTGCCCTGCAATTAAAAAAAAAAAAGCAATAAGGCTGTGGCTTGCTGAATGAGATTTAAAGTGTGTTTGGTGTTGTGGGTACTCTTACAAAGTGGCTGCAGTAATGAGTGTGACTAGTCACAAAATGCTCATTTACTAGAAAGGCAAACTACCCTCCCATGTTCCCTATCATCAAGGTTGGTATGTGTGTGCGAGGGGTCATTGGCCTTTTTTTCTGGGCACAGAGCATAGAGCATGCTGGGCTGGAGCTATCCATCATGTTGATTTTCAAAGAATATTTGTGGACCCAATATGGGGTCCAGAGACATTCTTGTAAATAAAGAAGATGCTGAAATCTGGTGCTCTGCTTTACAGAATGCTAGTATCCCACCTTTGTTTTGTATTAAAATAATAATAAAATTAGCATAAAGGCACATTCCCATGGGCACATTGATCCCTATTAGATATGGAGCATAGGTATGGGAGTTACTTTGGGAACTAGACTTTCCCAGAAATGTCATGTCAACAAGCAACATTTGTTTAGCATTAGGCTTGAGAAGCCCAAAGTAATATGTCCTTGAAGCTGTGGAAAAGGTTGGAAAAAAGTCCTGGATTTACATGGTATTGGGTATGAGAAAGGACTGCATTCTTAAATTGAGAGAAGGGAATCACCTCCTTCAAGTGGCTTCATTCTTGTATGCAGTAAAAATTCTTACCTTGCCATACCATGTTTGAGTAGTTTCTGCTAATTTAGAGCCAGAGAGTATCTCATGTCTTCCAGGGCTCCTTCAGTGCCATTTCCTGTCTGCTGTGGTCTGTCATAAGCAGACAATAAGTTCAGATTCTATTCTGCTATGGAGAACCAGATTTCTGTTTTACCATACTGTACTTCAGGCACAGTTGGAATTTGTGCTTAGGCACATTTGCCAGCCTTGCCTCCTCCTCCTGGGTTACATTTTTCCTTCACACAGGAGAAAGCAGGGAGGTATGAACCTGCCAATAGGCCCAAGGGATCCTTAACTCAAATCAGCCTCCTAGTCCTAGAATACAGCTCACTTTTTCTCAGAGATTTGGGTAGCTGATGCCTCAGTAACCACAGCTAGAAGATATCTTGGGTAAAGACAGATTGGGGGAGGAGGAAATAAGGGCTGTCCAGCTCTTTGGGTACCATTTGCAAAACCCAATGGGTTATGATGTGGCAGGACTCACTGAAGCCCATAGGCACTAAATTACCTAGTTCTGGATTTCAATTGCTCCTATTTTCCAAATAAAAGAGTAACTAATCGCCCATCTATATTGAGGTCCAAACCAGACACTGTGCAGAAGATCCACAATTAGGTTTTCTCTTTGTATTGCTGATTTTCAGCACTGTGTGGTTGTTGTGGTGATTAGGGCAGTAGTACTCTTGGGGAACATGGTATTCAAATCCTTCCTCCCTAGGCAGCTATTACTTCTGCACTGCACGGAGGGAGGCTTGAAGAGCATCCATTTTTGCTTGGAAAGGATTGACTGAGCAGGCAACTTCCTAAACTCCTTGGAGCAGTCAGTTGGTGTGGATTACCATATTTTGCTGCTGAAAACAGAACTGCCTCACTTCTCTTCCTCCCACTTTCTTGGTTTCTTAGCCTCCTTCTTCTTCCCTAAATTTACTTTTTTAATTCATGAGTTTCCTCCACAGCTTTGCTTAATCTTGGTTTTGTGTTCACATTAATGAGAATCTGCCACAGAAATCTACCTGCTGAGCCTTTCACTGGAATTTCTCGCTGCTGGCAAAACCGCTAGGAACATCCCTTCTATGTTCACAATCATAAAAATTAAATAATAACAGTAATAACAGTAGTAAAAATAAATCTGCTGTCAAATGACTAGGCTGATTCTTAGACTGAGAGAATTGCCCACAAGGATCTAGGCAGAAATAAATTCCTTTAGCTCAAAGCTTAAATATTGGTAAACGAATCTTACCAAGTTTTTTCTGGCAAACTGTGTGTATTGTTCATTAAGTCTGAAGGAACAAAGGAGCTCTAGATTGTGGCAAATTTTGTCTGCATGCTGTGTGTGTATATTTTCATAACTTGGTATCATTTTTCCCCTCTCTTGCTATGAATTTCTTTTCTGCCTATTTAGAAGCTCCAGTTGGACCATGTCAAGAGCCAGGCTATTTTGTGAAGTCTTACATATGCAGCTCATGTATTCATGCCTAAGCTCATCCTCTGCTTGGGTGGAAAGCCATCTGAGCAACTAATACTTATACTGGGTGAGGGAATGGCAAGTTGCAGCCCCAAACTCCTTTTCTTGCAGCCTTCAAAGTCATATTTTGCTGCAAATCAATGTTATTTGTTTTTTGTCGCTTAAAAACCTAACGCCTGTAACTACTTTCTAAAAAAGCAAACAGACAAAAGCTCCAGACCCCCTTTCCCCTCCCCAACAAATCTTGGGGGTAGAATGAAAATCCCAACCTTATTCTAAAGTGCTGTGCTTCCCTTCTTGAGCCACTGGGTATACATAGTTTGACTGATAGACTTCAGGAGTCCAACAAAAAGCCAGGTTACCTAACTCCTCATTAGCATACTGAAGTGAATTGCCCATTTACTGTGGGCAACACAACCATTTATTATTCCTGTTGTAGCCAGAACTGGCCACAAACTTTCAATATAAAGTAGGGATAGGTGACCTTCAGACAACATGTAGCCCCAGCACTCTATTTGTGCCTCTGTAACTCCCTGAGATTACATCTCTGAAAGTCCATGGCAGAATGGCCAAATTTCAGTAATAGTTTAGGCCCATTTGGGGGTGTAAGGGTGGGAATGAACTGACATTTTTAATCACACTTCTTCTAGTAATGTCACAGTGTTTTCAGGTGGCTACTGTGGACTTTAAGAAGCTGAGGTTTTTGCCTGAGTCTTTGCCTTTGATTATTCAAACATAGTCTTCCCTGATTTGCAGCATCTGTGATTCACTTACTTGCCTCAGAACATTTTAAGCATTGTTCTTATTTTTAAATAAGAAGCCTCAGAGCTAGAATATGCTTTCAGAAAAAAAAATTCTCATTTTGTCAATAAATAAAATCCAATCTTTCATTTTACTTTTTTTGATAACTTATCTCAGTTGGATTTAATTTCAAGCACTATGTTGAAAAAGCACTCTGTAAATGAAATGTTTATGACCCCAAGTTCCTAGGATTGTACAGGACAGAAACAGAAACAAACTTTGCATATTATACTACCATCTGTACACATCAGTAACACTGAGTAACCCCCAGTGAAATTTATAGGGCTTCTGAGTTTGAATGCATTGGATTCCTCGATTAAAACTTTTCTCTCTTTCTTCCTCAATTCTGTTTTTTTTTTTAAGCATCTGTTTTCTCTGTAGGCTTGCTTAATCTTGGTCTTTGTATGCATACTTACGCAATTCTGTCACAGAATTCAACTGCTGAGCTTTCATTGGAATTTCTCACTTCCTGCAAAAGTGCAAGAAACTTGTTGATTGTCTTAAAAATGCAAAAGACTACTATTACTGCTATTACTACTAAAATAACTGCTGTCAAGTGTGTTCTCATACTGTATTTAGAGTCTTCAGTAAGGATCTTTCTCATAAAGTAAGAATAAGTAATCTGCAGGCAGCATGCAATTCTCAGCCCCTATTTGGAGCCTCCAGAGCATTCCCCAATCAAGCACCATAAGTCATCAGGAGTCTTTCCTGTCTTATGGATAAAAGAAGGCCCTAGATTTTTTGGAATTGGGAAGGAGCAACCTCCCCAAAGTATATCTTGCATTCTTTCATAAACTGAAATCTGTAGTTTTGTTGACATAACAAAAGCAGGCAGAAGACAGATTGGGATTTGATTTGCAACAGACCAGCAGATTCCTAACTTCAAATAGTTGATAATCTTATTTATTTGCTAGGAACATTTGATCTGATATGAGAAGAATATTGTTTTAATTAATTATATCTATGCTCTGGTAAAGAGTTCAGGGCAGTCCATGAGCGAAGCCTTCCACGCATGACATTGTGAGTTGACTCTGCACCTGCGTGATGCAAAGGATAGAACTGGCAAAGTGAGAAACAAACAGAACTGTTCAGTAAACATAGAGCAAGGGCAACATTGGAGCAGCAGGAAATAGTAGTTCAAGATTTGAACGTTGGGACACACACAAAGACATATATGTATGTATATGTACTGTATATCACCAGATTCTTAGCCTGTTAGAGAAGCTGCTCTTTGTGCTATTAAGGTTGTTTGTACTTGCTGTAAAAAATCCCATCTACTCAATTCATGTCCTTGAATTCTGTAAGTGTTAAGTTCCAGAGAAAGGATGATCAAAGTAGTCTAGAGGCAACTTTTTGATATGTGATCACACAACATTGTTTCCTTTGGTAGGAAAAGGAAACTTATTAACTTTCAGCTCTGCTGTGGCACAACTAGAATTCAAACAGTTTGCAGTGAGAATGTTATAGCTATGGCATAGGCAATTTCCCATTGGTGGGAACTGTTTTGGCTTCTAAGCTCTCTTTCCTAATGGTGTTAAATCTGCTGAGATGCTACACCATCCTTTCAGCAGACAAATTGGCAGAAGATGTAGTAGTAACACTGACTGAAGACACTGCTGCAGTTGGGTGCCAGTTTTTTCAGTTTTGCATTGGTCGGTTGGAAGAAGCGTTGTCAAGGTTGATAGCTTTGAGGACTACTGTGGGGCAGAATTAAAACAGTTGCTGGAGGTTTATGGAAATGTAAGCAGTGGCAGTATGATAAGCTAAGAGTCAAACAGAGAGCAAGTAATTATCCAAGATCACAGAAAACTTTTTAGCTGAGTGGGGATTCAATTTAGAGTATCTCTAAGCAGACACTAATTCCACTGAATAGATATTTTTTATTTGCCAGTTAATATTTGATCTCAAAATTATCATGACTACTGGTTATGGGAACTGTAGTCAACCAAAACCTGCTCTTCTGTTGTACTACACTAACTCTCAGTCTCCCCTTTCCTTTCTTTTTTAAAATCTAACTACAGTATACTTACTACTTGGTCTTTTTGAAGCTCCCTTGATTTCTTACTACTGGTTTATTTACTGATTGCATTGGGAAGTGTTTGATTATGGGTCATATGATCCAATGTAAATTCATTTAAGATAGACTCATTTTTCTCTATCTGGTATTCTTCTGATGCACTGAATTTCAACTCCCATAAATTTACAGAAGTTGAAATCCAATACATCTGAAGAGTATCAGAATTGAGAAGCTGTAAAATATCTTGATATTTCTTAGGTCAAATGAGGCACAATTATGGTGCACCTCTTTGTTTAATGGGAGACAATAAAGTCTTTATAGCAAAAATTGCATTTGGAAAGCCCCTTTTTTTTTACATAATATTTATGTTATTCTCATAATTGTTGAGCAGTTAGATCTATATCTGCTTTTCTCAGATATGCAGATTTGAAGCTGGAACAGTTGCTGTATTGTATCAGATGTGATAGCAATCTTTCTAAGTCATGAATAAGAAAAGAGCTTGGATTGGAACATGGATTGTCCTGGAAGGGCTGTTTTCCGGTGGCTACTGAGGGTGGGAGTCATTGTTTTGGTGGAAGCAAACCAGCTGTCTTTGTTTTCAGTCCTCATAATGTTTTTGACTGTCTTGATACTCAAGCTGGCAAGGAGAGAACATTTCCACTGGACACCTCCAAAATCCTGTAAAAAAAAGAGCAGCACTGGCCGTATAGAAGATTGGAAAAGAGGTTGCTTATTACTACAAATTAATCTTGTTCTTAAACTAAAGACATTTATTCATGAACTTGGCATAGTTGTTCTAAAACATAAGCCTTCTTCCACACCATTCAGTGGGAATAATTTTAAGAATATGCTTCTCTTATTGGAATCAGTGGGATATTTAAAGTACTTAACCTGCTGAGTAATGCTATTTTTTCTCATTGTCCCTGTGGGAACTATAATAATTGATTTGTCAATGCAATATCTGGTTATTTTAATTCTCAGGGAACAACTTTTTTTTTCTTGTTTAATTTTCAGTGAAGAAATTGGAGCATGAGTAAGGAACAGATTATTTTTTAGACAATCCTTTCATGGAATGCTGGCATGTTGGCCACATTACAAATGATGCAAGAATATATATTTTGGAATATGTCAGATGTGAATGTTTTCAATGCTATATAGCTGGGCAAAGAATGTATCTGTAAGAACATTGCTTAATCTCTAATTTCATGTGGCTCTCAGCATCATCTAGGCAAACTGGATATTGTGAGCCCCACTGGCTCTTTTTCTTTGTTCCTTTCCTGATGTGTATGGGAAGGAGAGCTATGCACAATCCTATAAACTCAGTCAGCTTTCAGCCCTGATTCTGCCTCCATCAGATGTGCACAGCCAGTGGACTTTTTCCATAAATGGGGGGGGGGGATGATCCAGACTTGTTGTACAGAAAAAGTAAGAATGTCATTTGTACCTCCCATTTTTGTTTTAATTAATTTAACTTTTGAAAAATAAGATTTCTTATTTAAACATCACTTGTGAAACCAATCTTTATCAACCTATGGAACAACTCTTCACATTTGTGGGCAAAATAGATGCAGAGCCTTTTATACCATAAACCATTCTCTGGCAATCTACGCCTAGCGTGTACCATACTCTCCCACCCCACCACAGTTTTTATTTGCTGATCCTGGTTTTCAAACTCTGACAATGTGACCTCTCTTTGTCTGCACTGCATTGGATAATTCAGTGGAAGAAATCTTGGGAAGGGAAGGAGTCCAATAGACTGTATTGCTGCTACTTGCTACAAGTGGGAAGGTAAATTGGTATGAATGTGCTTCCCAGCAGCATTTGACCTACGACAACACTGAAAATCTTGTTCTCTGAGGTTCTGAATGAGCCAAATCCTTGGAGGCAAATGGCATGCAGTAGCCATGTCTTGCATATGGCATCATGCAACCCTCAGGAGCATGTCCTGTTTTTTTCCTTTGCTTGGTAGATTTGACTGTTAGTATATCTTGTGTATGTATTACTTAGGAGATGCATTAAGCAACATCTGATTTCTGAGTAAAATTAGATTAGAAAGGTTAATTGCTGCTGAAAGTTAACAGCATTTTGAAAGGAATGCTAAAAGGGTAATACAGTTTTGCTTATAGAATAAAACCTGCCTGTTGTTGGAGTCAGGATTTCTTATAGGTAGCTTGTCTGGCATATCTGCAGTATGAGGGAAATTACAACTTGCTGCTATAGTTGCTTGTCAGTTGGCAATTATAACGTGTGTGTAAAATGTTAGGAATATTTGAAAATGTTATACAAGTATGAATAATAATTCCATGGTCACAGAGCTATAGTTAGGGGTATGTCTGCTACCTCCTCAACTGCCTCTTCATTATGCCTTAAAAGTAATCATAGCTAAGATGGTCTGTGAAAAAACTCCATAGCTGAGTTAAGACCAACTCAAGTGTTCCTGAGAATTCTTCATCAAGCAAGAGGGACCTGGAAAGGGGGAAAAATTAAACCAGATGTTTCAGGCATGCAGCCTGCAGTTCAAAGATAGTTGCAAGAATGGATTAATCAGCAATGGGTGCCATTTCCCAGATAAATGGTTTTGGAGGATTCAAAAAGCTCACATACTCTTTTGAGTGGTCCTAATAAAGCCCAATTATAAATTTGGGGTATTTTGGTAATGGTATGTTGGTTTACTTTTAAAAAAATATCCCATTGCTTGTAAAACCCTGCTTCCTTATATCACAGTCTTTAACAGTGTTCAAACCTCTTTTCCCTAGACGCCTTCTGATTAAGCTAAGCTATGTGAATGTTTCTTTTCCCTAGGAAGGATTGTGGGGCTCTTGTCTTGATCTTAATTGAAAAGTGATTTGCTTCCTAGCGATGCATCTTAAAGCATTCCATACTGCTGATGCTTGGTAAGTATTACCTTTGGGACTCTTGATCCGTACCAAGTGCTAACCAATAAACTTAAAGAATTTTGATCAGAGTAATAATACAAGAAGACCTCAAAAATTGAACAGAGGGGAAAAGCAGTTTTTCAGCATGCTCCCTGGAGGTGAGTGGATGAGACAGTTATCTTTAACCATATATTCTAAACAGTTACTTCTCCATATGTTCTCTTTAATCATGGCTATATAATTTCTGTCTGAATAGTTGTAGATTTTACACAGATGATATCTGAAATGTCTCTAAATTTACTCTGTCCTGTTTTGTGTTCATGCTAAGCTCAACTTAACATCTGAAAACCCCCTTTGGAGAAGCAATTCTTGGCAAATGCCTTTCATCTTTAAGAAGAAAATGGTGATTTACAATCAGTAATTTCATGCTAACATCACTTCTTATTGCATAACTCCAGCTTATGAACTAGTGATTCTTTGATTTCACCTTACTACAACTTCCAATAGTACATTGTATTCACTCCATTTTGATATTTGTAAAAACATTTTTCCTGTTTGCAAAGTCTTTGTTTTCATAGTCATATAAACATAATAAAGAGGTCTAAATATATACATTTTAAATAATATAATGTAGACTTTTTTGCAATGATTGAAGTTCTCAGGATTTTTATACTAATACACTAATTTTAGAATACTCACTAAAACATTAATATTCTATTTTTTATAAAGTTAAGGAATATCCTGATATAGAAGCAAGTCCAACAGTTCAAACTATTTTAGTATTGTATTTGGCACCAGAAAGACTTGGATATCCTCCCTACACAAAGCATTCAGACAAACCAAACAATAGACTTTAGATCACATGTTAAAAAAATGAAACATTCTGTTATCATTTCAAACTGCATCTTGAAAATCTATAGGCAACTTATAAATGCTTTAAGCCTGGCCACTCTTGCCTTGAAATATTACATAGGATGGATTATTGTGGGTCCTTTTCAGAATCTGTTTCTGATGCTTTCATTTATGAAATAGCCTCATAAAAGGAAGGGGCCATGAAAGCAGAGCCCAAAATGTCATTTGCTCACATTTTGTTTCCCTTCCAACTCCTTTTGTTGCCCACCATCTATCACTGGCAATTTCCTTTCTGCTGTCAAATCTTGTCAATATAGAATCTATCTGTGTACATGTTTGTGTGTGTGCAATATAAGTGTGTGGCCCTTTTCCCCCTTTAGTAACGATTGCTGCTAGGAGATTAGTGACAGCATTGCAAGCCTTGGGGTGGGGAGAAAGAGATCAATGTTGCATTGCTGAGACAAGCTATGGGAAATTGCTGGCTCATCAGTTCCTGGCCACTTTTGCTTTTCCTAATGGAAGCAATGGATGGTCTACAGCAAAAACATTAAAGTGTAATCATAATCGGTCAGCTATTCCTTCTGTTCACATACTTTAAATCAGAAAAGACAGGATTAATCTTACCCTTCCTCTTTCCTCTCCCCTGGCTTTTAAAGCTTCTTTTAAGTGGGTTTCTCCAGAGCAAAGTGGCAGATACAAATTGGGTTGCTGCATAGGAAGCAAGAATGAATAGTTTTATCCTGTCTAATGCTGTGCTTGTCTGCTGAAACAAATCACTGTCTCAAAGCAAACATGTCTAGAGCCCTTTGCCAGGGCAACTGCAAGCTAACTTCTAGAACGTTCTGGGGGTGGCCTGTGAAGGCTCTCGCATTCCAATTCAAGTAACTAATCAGTTAGCTACTCTGTCATTGTGTCTCAGATTGACAGAAAATGTAAGGGTGGATTTTATCTCCCAGCTTGGGGTATGAATGAGCACTATCGCTCTGCACTGGCTAGCCTGACTTCTGTTTTTCTCTTATGGCATTATGTGGATGATGCATAATAGTTGGCAGGCCTACAGTCCGCAGATCTGGCACACAGGATTTCCTCATCAGTTAGACCAAAGATGCAGAACTGAGGCCCCAAAGCTGCATTGGCTCCCGAAATCCTCAAGTACAGCCTTGAGGCCCCTCAGACGTTGCCACTCAACTCTACATTTTGATATGACAAAAGAGAAAAATTATTAAAGATGTGGCAAGTTCTCAGATGAGCTATATTTTATTTATTGAACTGTATTTTCATTATATTTTCATCAACCCAAATTTAATTTTTTCCTGGCTCTACCCGCCTAGCTTTTCAATTGTGCCCTGGTATGCCATTCAAAAACCCTATGTGGCCTCAGCTGAGAGTTGCATGTGAGAAAATGGTAGAACTTTGTACATGTCAAGACAGAAAGTTGAACAAAATGTTTACTGTCAACAAAAGATTTTTCTAGGGTAGCCTCACAGTCATATCTTTTCCTGGTGGATCAATATCAAGCCCACAAAACTAAACTAGGGATGGGAAGCATTTAGTCAGTATCTAGCCTGGCCAAACATACACTATATCTCACTTTGCCCATTTGATTGTTTCATTCAGTGTTTTGTGCTCTACTTTTTCTTCCCAATTAAAGCTCAAACTTGCTTACAATAAAATCCTGGCATCTTCCCCACCCTCTCCAAAGAACATGAAAAATAATCTGATAGTAAAAATGCTACAGAAGCCTAGTGATCAAAATTTTCTTCAGGGCACAAGGGGAAGAAGCCAACTTTTCTCTTAATAGACATAACATATTATTCCAAATACTAAAGCTTAATTTTAAATTGCTGTTCAATTCTCATAAGTGGTGGGGAATGTTTTCTGATAACTCTCCCTCCATTTGCAGCCCTCTGCAAATTCCACATCATTCTCAAATCATCCCTAATCCCCTACGAGCATATTTTTGGGGATCTGCCAAATCTGCAAAGGAAAGGGTAGAGGCAGGAAAACTGTGAGCCCTGAACTCTGTTCCATTCCTGGAAAGAAAATAAGGATCCAAGCCATAGCCACATGTTTTCTATAAGTAAGAACCAAATGTTTAAGAAAAATACTCAGAGCGTTATTGACTAGTAGGTCAAACACATTTTAAAGTGATTATTTATCTCTTTATTGATCTTGGTTTGTTCCTAAAAGAAGCATCATTCAATAAAATGGAAGACTACTAAATATGGTGCATTGTGCAAAATGTACCTAAAGTCCACTTGTTTGGTTGTCTTTAAATGTTTTGAAGACTTTGATAAAGTGAAATGTAGATTTCTTTATTTTTTATTGTAAATTCAATTTGGTTATACATTCATTTCTTTAATTAATCGGCTGTTTTCACCAGTGAGTCAGTTTGGAGTAGTGGTTAAGGCACCAGGCTAGAAACTGGGAGACACTGAGTTCTAGTTTTGGCATGGAGCCAGCTGGGTGACCTTGGGCCAGTCACTTTCTCTCTCAGTTGCAGGAGGAAGAAGGCAGTGGCAAGCCACTTCCAAAAATGTTGCTAGGAAAACTGCAAGGACTTGTCCAGGCAGTTGCCAGGAATTAAAACTGGTATGAAGGTACAAATTTTCTTTATATTAATCAGCATAAGCAGTAACTTGCTTCAGTAGATCTGATACATTTTTTTTCCAAATAAATACGGGTACCAAGCAAGGATGCCCACTTTTTCCCATTTATTGTATTGTATTGTATTAAGAAGAACAGGAATATTTCTGGTCTGAACATCAAAGCAGAAATCCTGCTATAAATTTGTTTGCAGATTGCACGCTCATTTTTCATAATGTCCAAATCGACATGTACCATTGTAATTTAAATTAAATAACTTATGCAGTAAGTAGGTTTTGAAGTTATTTTGATAAGTGTTCTGTTATATTAAAACGCATAAATAGGGACAGTTTCAAAAAGCTGCTGGACTTCCTATCAGTTGGGTAGAATTGTCTTTGCTGCTCTCTTAAAATACCTTATAAATACACAATAAAATAGATTCTATTCAACAAATCTTGTAATGCAGGAGAAAGTGTGTGAGTTTAGTCTCCCATCATGACTAATCACTACAGCTCTATAGAAAGGCAGCTACTTGCCTCATCTGAGGACATCTTTATTGCGGTCACAGATCAGAACCATATACAGCTTTGTGAGCGTTTACAGAGCTCAAATGGAAATACATAAACAATTGTGATTAAATTAGGGGAAAAAATAAACTGTTTAATTGGACAATCTGTCTCAATCAGAAGCTGCCGTAAAAATGTAGGTAGTGACTGGAAACTTCTAACATCTGTATTAATCCATTGAAGCTGAGTTGAAGTTTGCTCTCTGCTCTGTCTCCACCCCGCAAAGCCACTCAGTTCCACCACTTCAGATACAATTCATTTGTTTAGATTTCCCTCCCTCTATTTTCTTATTATCCAGCTCCATGCTGAGGAAAATTAGGAATGAACTTGCCCAATACTTTCCTATGAAGGCTCAGAGGTATGAGTTAAACCTTAGCATAGAAGAGAATGGACTTTTATGGAGTCCACAAGGGAACTTAACAACCAGGCTATTGTCCCAATTTGCATTCTGGACTGAGGTATAAAATGTTCTATTTCCTGACTTCATAGTTTTGGTGTTTGCCATTGGTCACATTTAAATGGATTATAAATAGAGAGAGGAAAAAAACAGGCTAATAATAAGTACATTTATTGCAGTTGCGAGTTTCTGCTGATAGCTGAAAGTTTGCCTAATTTTCTGCACAACTAATAGGAATCAAAATCAACTGTGCTTTTATGAAAGTTGAAAAAGTGGCCTAAATGGCACATGTTTTCTTGCTTACATTGCTCACTTTTGAAAGCAGCTGTACCCAGCCTTGCTCCTTCCAGATGCTTTGGATCTTCAGCTCCTAGAATTCCCTTACAGGTTGTGAAGCCTGTCCTAAGGAGGCAAGGATTCAAACCAAGGCATTTGGTATAGGTTTGTGTAGAAAATCTTGATGAAAGTTTATCACCAATCTATGCTATAGCAACCTTCTTTCTCTTTAGAAGCTGCATATAAGGAACTTGAAGCACTTTAACATATCATACAAAGCTTTGGAGTCAGGTGGTGTCTAAATTTAATAAAATAAATAACTACACTCTGTTTTATGTGTTGTATGAACAGAACTATTTTGTTTATAAATCATGACCAATGACAGCAATCTGCAACCTTCTTCAGTTCAAAGACCATTATTTCTGGACTGAACTACAAATAGTAGGTGGGACCAGGACAAAAATCACATTTATTTAATTTTAATTTAGAGTACAATTAAATTGGCTACTGTAAATATGTTTTGTATGATTATTCTCCATGTATCTGCCTTCTTCTGCTGTCATGCTAAAATCACAATTCAGCAGCAACTTTTGAAGCTCTCAGACCATATCCAAGGCTCTTGGGCACTGCAGGGCTATCTGGGCCCTTCTGCTTTATGAATCAACTGTGTGAGCTGTGTGAACCCTGATACCTTACTTGCTCAAAGAGAAAAGCTGATATTGTTCTGTCTCTTATTTTTGCCAGAGTCAGACTGAGGCACTTGAATTCCATGTCATTCATCTTTTGGAAACTGGGAGAGGGGATCAAGACAACAGATAGGGTGTTTTGCTATTTTAGAATTTTCAGCCTAGTGAGCATGTGTCAGAACAGGCAAAAAGATTCTTTTCAATCAATTAAATCTCCCTATCCACAGCTTCCCTTCTGAATGTCATGAGGAGGAGGAGAAAGAATGAGAATGTATATTCTTAATTGAAATTAGGTGTTTTCTTTAGAAAAGCAGAAAATACATTCATCCTGTATGAATAGACTTTTAAAAATGAAGTCTAATAGGGTATGAACTGTGGCTATTATAGAACTGGTTGTTTTTGTTTAACGTGATTGCTCTGCATGGTATGTAGGTGAAAGAAAGTGAGGAAGTGCTTCTCAAATTCCCACAACGGTTGGGTCTTCATTTATCTGACATGAGTAGACAAAACAACAGATAAAGATCTCCCATACCTCCAGTGGAGAGGTGAGAAGTATTTTTTCCTTCTTCTTTTCTATTCCTTTGAGAGACGTGCGTCATACTTTTAGAGAGAGTGTGTTGTGTGTGGTGCAAAATCATTGCAAGCTAAGCAGATTATTTGGTTCATGAACAGCAGTTGCCTCTTGATAAGCCCAGGGCATATGTGCAATTTATTTTTGCCAGTTCTGTGACTTGGGAAAGCATCCATGGGATAAGTATTCGTATATCTCAAACAGAAATGGGCCACTTCCTCAAAGAGCACAGATTGTCTTAAAAGTTAGAGTTGGAGGGATCTGTAAAGTTGATTGAAACTTATTCTTCAATTATATTTCAGTCTTTCTTTGAAGGAAGATACTTTTCTCAATGCGGAGTTTCCTTTATGCTTTTAAATTAAAAAATGCTCACTTACACAGGATAATAATGATGCAATTGGCTCCTAAGAAATGTAAGTTCTAATCTTATATTACTGGGAGAAAGAGAACTAGACTGCTTGACATTATTTTCCTTGTTAAGAATTGGGATGAAACCAGATGGAGTGTCAATTTTTTATTTGGCATTCAAAACACCACCAGTCCCTTAGCAGGAATGTTGCCTTTCTCTTTGTACTTACTCTCGTTGTTCATGCTTATGAAACTGAGAATTGCAGGCATAGATGCAGGTCTTATAAATTCAGTCTGACAGGTAGAGTGGATGGAATTGTTTGCTTGGCCTCCAGCTACAAAAGCCACTGATTCCTACTATAGGCTTTGTAGCACTAAAAAGATAAAATAAAATAAAATAATAAAATAGATAAGCAGTTGAGTTTGTTTAGCATCTTTGCATTTCTCATGCATGAAGATCTGTTAATCTTGGTCATGGTAATTGAACTGTTGATGGAGAACCCCAAACAGTAAACTTTGCTCAGTCTGGATTTTTATGTTCCAGTAGGTGAACAGATATTTTAGCCTGAATTACAGCTTAACTGAAAAAATATTTTAGTAAAAATGTATTATATTTTTGCTTTAAAACAGTTGTATTTTTCCCTAACATGTCATTGTAATACAAATCCCTTTCCAAAATAATAATGTAACACTTGTCTTGATTCCAGACCACATTCCTGCCCATAATATATAGTGCTCCTGATTGGTAAAAGCATTTATCTATGTTAAATGTATACTCTGCTTTTTTTTTCCAAATAAAGTCAGGTCAATTTACAAAATAAAACAAAGTACAAGTCTTGGATGCCTCTCAAGAGAATTGTACATGTTGCAGTTTCCAAGCTCTTTTCATAAGCAGCAAACTGCAGCTGGAGGTAGCTAGACTGACTGACTGTCATGACAGTCTAAATGGGAAAAAGCTCATAGCTTTTTCTATAACTACTTGTGGGTCCACAGGCAGGTAAGGGGCAGCCCTCAAGCTACATAGCTGTTCATTCAGGAGGCATGTTACGTAACCCCACCCAAATAGGTGGAACCCAAAGCCCAGTCACACTGCATACCTGACTATTTCTGTTCTGTTTGGCTTATGTTGTAGCTCGTTGTGTCCTCTATAGTCCCTCATACCTAACCTTAGGATCAGATTAGAAAATAGAGGGATCTGGATATTAACTGGATATTGATGCCCACATTTTTGCAGGACTTCATGTATCAGTTTCATATAGAGATCGATGAGCTAAGAAGAAGATGGAATGGTGCAGCAACCCACAGGCTACCAGCCAAAGGCAAGAACAATAAACCCCAGTATTCTTCTCCCTAGCTGTGTCTTGTTATATCCCCAATATTCTTTGCAAACTAAAACCAGAACCTCTGTGCTTCTGGCTCCTTTGCTCTTGGCGTTGCAGTTGTATCAAAGCCTTCAACTGCAGCCATAGCTTTGTACAAGCTGAATACTATCTTGAACTTTGTGTGTGTGGATGTATATTTGTTCTGTCTTTTCTGAATCTAAGGAAACTTAGGCTGGATGAGATGGTTTCCAAACACAACATCCTTAAATAGTATAAACCTTAGTACTGCCCCATATTGGCTGAAAAGCTTGTTACTGCCTCATTGCAATTTATTCTGATTATGGAAATCTGAGGTGGCCACTTGGGCGTAGATGCTTAGTATCTCCAGAGTGGATCACATTTAATTATAAGCCTGCTCTCTGTTAATGTCTGCTTGTGCAAATTGGATAGAACTGTCCTAAACCACAGATGATAAAAGTCCATAAAACCTCAACACGTGTCAGAAAGTGCAGTCAAATGATAACAATTAATATGAGATATAAAGACCAATGTAAATATTCATTGTGCTGTATAGCAATTTTAAAAGTTAACCTATTGGGCTTGCCTCCTTCCCCTAGCTCTGTCTGTGCATCTGCGACATCCATTCCAGTGAAGGTACATAGAGAACTGAGCCATTCTTCTTCCAATGTGCCCTTCCCTCCCTCTGCTCTTGTTTTCATTTTTCAGTCCTTTAAATTTCATGGCATCCAGCCTCCGATAATAATCCCTTTCTGAGAGGCAATAAGGGGCTTGACTGTCTTGTGCCAAACAGAGCCGCACAGCTGCCATCCACTTGTTTTATTGTCTGTGGAAGCTGCACCTAGCTAGTGTTTTATGCTATTCAGTTATTAGCCCAAACATGCTGCAAATGTACAGGAAATGTCTTTTTATTTCTTTGTCATAAAAAAGAAAAATAACTTCATTGTGTCCTCGTTTAGAGCAGTTCGACAAAGTGTGTGTTCTAAATGGATTTTACTGATTCTCCATTTTACCGCTCCTCTTTTGTGTCAAGCCCATATCCCCTCCCCCTCGTGATAAACCTGACCAGCTTTCAAAGAAAAAGAGTGCTTGATGGGAAGCTGCCTTCCTCAGCCTTGGCCTCCTTCAGAAGTATTGGGTCTACAATTACATCAGGGGTGAAAATGTAGGGAAGAGGGATAGTAGGAGTGCCCCAATAGAAGTTGTAGCAGAAGAGCAGCATGAAGGAAGGAGGGGAAGAACGAGGCAAGAAGGTCCACTGCGGCTTCCTTTTCTCCCTCTGTTGCTGCTCCCAGATCTGCTGTTGCTTCAGCTGGAGAATCCTATGCCAGAAGCAGAGCCCTTGCAGGCTCTGGCAACTTCCTCAGTGATTGCCCCCTGCCGCTTTCTTCTCCTTCTCAGGTTTCTCTTTCTCCTTCCTTATGAAGGTGCTGGGGCAAAAGAACGGGCATACCTATCTGAGCTGCAGAATCCAGACAACCACGAGATGACAGCAAAAGGGTATAAAGCCACTCTTTCTGGCTGCCATCTCCTGATGGTTGACAAGTTTGTAGCCAATATATGGTGGGCCTTGTCTCCTCTTTCTCTGACTCATTTCCCCTCAGCTGCTGCAGCCTGGGTGAGACTGCCTGCCTTCAACTGCAGCAGCCTGAGGGGCTCGGCACCTGAACTGTCACCGTTGGAGAGCCCCATCTGAGATACTTGCTCTAGGCCCAGAGAGTTCTCCTGATTTGATTTGATTTGATTTGATTTGATTTCTATAGCTGGCCATCCCAACAAATGACTGGGCAGCATTCAATCATAAAAAACATAAAACCATTAAAACAATACCAAATAAAAAATTTGGGTCACCAAGTAAACAATTGCCATAGCCAAGAAACGGGTCCCTTAGCGCATTCAGGGCCCCAGGCCCGGGCACATAGCCAGGTCTTCACAGCCTTATGGAAGGCCAACAGGGTCGGGGTCATCCCGAATGTTATGCCCCTGACCCCCATAATTCCCAGTCGGCAAAGCTGTGCCAAGTTAAGATGATAGGAGCTGTAGTCCAGAACACGTTCTTAGGGAAGGTTGATTAACAGGGTGGCAAAGTTCTGGCTTGAAAAAGCAAGTATCATTTGGAGTTTATAGGTGTGTTTTACTCTAAATTAGATCTACTTGCTCATTGTCCCTTGAGCAAAATTACCATAATCATCTGCAGCTAATATCAGAAAGGTTTGCTTTCACTGTCCAGAAGATTTGATCACTAAAGTAAACAGTGGGTTGAAAAACACATGTATTTAATTATCTTGGTGATAAACACCTGATAGGTAATAAGTATGGTGGCTTCTTCAGTGGACTTCATTAGACCTTTCTAAACACTTATTTGGAACAGAACATGTTCTAAGGATCCCTTAGCAGATCATTCTTTAAATTGCTAAGTAATGTCAAGAGACTGAATGTTGTTTGCATAGGCCCAGCAGTACAGTTTCAGATGGTTTTGTTTAAATTTATATTATTCTTATCTTCAAAATTCAAGGAAAATTGAAATGCTATTTAGCAGTGTATACACGGTATCTTACATATTGTTATTGCAATATATGTTTAATTAACTTTTCTTTTTAGAACTGTTGTCTTACTTTTTATCACTGAAAGGCAGTTAGACAGATCCATAAAATGTCACAGTATGCTACATTTATGGTGACATGAAAAAATTAGTCTGTATTGGCTTACCATACAGCAGAAAAATCCTATCCAGAAATGTTTTAAAGCACTTATGGAATAAATTTGGCAAGAGGAGCTTGTCCAGACTCATGAAGCACCTACTAAGATGTTGGCCCATATTGCTTCCTTGATTGGTCATGTTACAGAGCAGTGTTTTTCCCAGCTTGGTATGTTACAGATTATTAGGTTATAGCCCTCCCAATTTTTCAGCTAACAGAGTTAACAACTGGCTGGCAGTCCTGGGAAGACCAGTACTGTACAGTACATCCAACAAATGCCAGGTAGTGGAAGAAACCAAGATAGGGGGCTTGATTATTCTTTGGAAACTTCAATAAGCTATAATAAGAAGGGGGACTCTGTTAGCTGTAGTGGGCCTAGGCCATCTGGAACTTTTCATAGCTCAAACAGAATGTTCTACTTGAAAGATGAAAAGGTGGCATAGCAGACCCTGCTGCTCTGCTCCGCTGTTGTTCCAAAGCCTGTTAGGAACTGATGTGCTCTGCTACATAATAGCTATGATTTCTGACCATTTTGTCAAAAGCAGCCATAAACTAGTGAATTCTGATTGGGTTTAAAGCCATGAATGACAGACAACGTGGATCTGAAATAAGCAATTGCAGCTTTCTCTCTACTAGAATGAATCAGTGAAAAATACTTTTGACAGTCAAAACCTAGAGTTTCAGATTCAGTAATCAACTGGGCTGTGGATCAGGGCTTTAGGGCCCACAGAGAGGAATCCAAGTAGATGGTGAGCAGTTTTTTTAGGAGCAAATTAGTGACTGGGTTCTTACATCATGTTCACTATTAAGCAATTTGGATAGTTTTGAATTAATGTCTTATGTGGAACCCAACTAATTGTTATTAATTCAGTCAACCGTGGTTAAACAAACCATGTCTTAAGACATTAAGTCAGTCAATATTTCAATACAGCTAAGAATGGTTTTGTGGTGTTTTCTCAAGACAGTGCTCAAAGTAATTTACATCTATTATTGTATGCCCATGCTTGTTTCCATATTATAAATGTTTGTAAAGGTGAGGCTAAGGTCACCCTGTTTAGTTTGTTGGTGAGCAGAGATGTTCACCATATCAAAGATGCAGTCTTTGATTATTGTGCAGTTCAACAATATCCAATCTTCATTTAAATTATCAAAGTATAAACAGTCACTCAAAGCCACAGTGACAGCTGATGTTTTATCTACCACTGATAGGATACAACTATTGTCCTAACAGGCAGGAACCATGCTGAGACAAGGAATAAGTCTCTAGTGTTTTATTACTGCTACATTAGATAGAAAATCCTAACAAACTAAAGAAGCATGAGAAAACCCATACAGATAAATGTTAATATATGTTTTCTACTACAGATTAAGGTTACTATGGTAACTAATCATTTTGGCCGGGTGAAGAGGTTGAATTTAATTGTCCCCTTTTTACGTGTTAATGGTTGCATTGCCTAAGGGAGGAACTTGCCTGAACTTGTTTTAGTTTCAGTTTCCCTTCTGTGTAGGCTTGCAGAGAAAATGCAGCTGAGAGAAATCTCACCTCTCAGCAAACAGCCTTTAAATATGTTTGTTTTCTGTAAATAAAATTATTTTTATAGAAATGCCTGGTGTGTGACTTTTCTGATCTCTCCTGGGCCAAATGCTTTCTAGCACTCTGCCAACAGTAAACCCCAAAAGTCAAGGCAGGTCTGTTCTGTGTCTCTTTGAATGACTGCTCAATTCCTCACTACTACGCATGCGTTTTCCCCCCTGGATAGGGGCCCCCTCCTGCTCACCATCAGTGCTCATGACAACTATATTGCTCAAAGAAGTTATTAGCAAAAAACTTTATCAGTTTAGCAGTCTTGCTGTCTCACCCACTCAGCAGATTTGGTCCATCAAAGATGGAGATTAACTGGCTGGAATATCAACATCAAGAACCACTATTGTCAACAAAAGATCTTTAATTTGATTTTTTTTAATAAGAAAATAGCACTTCTTTGTATTGAGGGGCTGTTAAATTTATTGTAATGACATGGAGAAACAGTGTCCTGATTTGACTCAGGACTTCTGAGCATAGCTATTTCCAATCAGATCACAGTCAATCAATAGAAGCCCACAAAACAGATTTCTTTGATTTTTTTTTTAAAAAACTGGTTGCAATATTACATCAATTGCCTAGATTTTAGGTTTCTATATTAATAACAGCTTATAATATTACATTGCCCACAAGAAGCTCTGTGAGGAACAGTCATAAAACTGCTTAAAAAATCAGAAGCGGGGCTGGGAATTGTTTTATTCCTATTTTGTTCTGTTTCTGGAGAACATTTAAAATTGGACAGCAAGACAGAAAGGATTTTTGAAATAACTGTTTCACCAAGTCTTCCATAGCAATTTTATTTCTTTGCTAATTCACAATCATGAAAAATATGATATCAAAACTTTCCATATACTATATAGGAGGAAAGTTTTAATAACTGTAACCTTGTCCTGCTTGACCACAGTATCCTCCTATGTTGGCGGTATTCTGATAAAGCTATTCCTGGTCTTCAGCAGCCTAGCATACAAAATGGTAAAGGATGATGGGCATTATAATTCATCAACATTATTGAAGGCCATAAGTTTCCCATCCCTGCATTAGAAAGTGAACATTAAAAGCTGCAGTATACCAGGTCGGACTATCTGATTACCGGTCTTAATATTGTCTACTTTCAGGGACTAAAGATTGAAGTCTAGAGATTATGGATATTGAATCTTGGACCTTGCAAAGTATTGAGAGGCATGGTCCTTACCTGTGCATGTAAAAGATAGTATTATCTTGATGTTCCAGGCAGCGGTTACCTTTGATTTTATGTGAAAAGATAATACCTGCTTTATTTTTCTTCTCTGTTTTCTAATATACTGTTTCTGGTGCCTTGGGTTCCTGTCCAGTCAGCCTCTTAGCAGTAGAATAAGTGGTTGCTCATTTACAAGATTGTGCTTAGCTGCAGTGAAATTGATCAGATTCCTGTAATTTCACTTAGTTGGTTGTTTTAGGAAAACTGGTTGAGCTGCAGTTTGGTCAGGGTGGTGAATGTAATGGATGTTTGAGTAGGAATCAGTTAAAGGGCGTTTAGGCTGTGGAAGCAGTTGTAACATCAGAGTGCAGCAATGATGTAGCACAGCTATAGCTGTCACTCAAATCGAGTTGATTTGGCAGAAGTTACTTAGAACAATTTTAAACTGGTACTGATTTTTCTTGCCTAAATACCAGTATGTGTACTGTTTGTGCTTGTCTCTCTTTTTCTCCACTGTCTACAGTATGCCAGTGTTTTTCAACCTTGACAACTTTAAGGTGTCTGGGCTTCAACTCCCAGAATTTCCCAGCCAGCATGCTGGCTGGGGAATTTTGGGAGTTGAAGTCCAGACATCTTAAAGGTGCCAAAGTTGAGAGACACTGGTCTATGGGCTCAAGGCAGCATGCAATGCAATGCAATGCAATGCAATGCAATGCAATGCAATGCAATGCAATGCAGTACAAATACAATACAATTTAGATCTTAAAGAGCAGTTGTCTAAAAAGATAGCATCATTTTAAAACATTCATTAGCATAAAAAAGTATAGTAAGGTTGAAGCTATTCTGTAATTAAATTGCTTAATAGAAGAGTCCAACAGTTGTGTCATTGAATTTCATTCTGTACATTTGCATGCAGTGTCTGATAACATTTTATTGTACTATGTCTTGATCTCTATGTAACTTTACTTTCCCTCCCTCCTTTTTAAAACTCATTCCAAATTACTAAGGAAAGATCATAGTTCCAGTTATTGGTACAGTGCAGTAAGTTGGAATGTATATATGAGCGATTGCATCATGGTGGTGATATCTGTGTCTAACTTCTTGATGGCTCTGTACAGACCTAAGAACTTGGCTTTAAATGCCAGAACTGAAAGGAGCTCCTAATCCTTCTGTGTAAAGCCCACTCCCCGTGATTCCAGTTACTCCAAGCGGTCTTTACTTCGTTAAGTGTCATTTAGGTTGGGAAGAAAGACTCATTTTATTACAACTATTGTTCAGTGATTCGGAGTTAGAAATCCTTGTTGATTTACATAAATCTTTTAATAGAGCCAGATCTACCTGCTGCCCAAGCCTGCACCAGAAACTATTCCTGCATTATTCCCACTGAAAGGATTAATGGAAGGAAAACAGGGGAAAAGTTGGTAGCAACAAGAGTCCAGCAATCCAAACTAAGACATTTATTGTGACGTAAAAGCCTCCATGAGCCCAACCCTAGTCCATTACAATATGTGTACCACAACGTATGTATTAGTCCTTTGTTTCAGGACTCTTTAAAAAAAAATTGTTAAGTTTCAGAAAAAGATAAAATATACAGAAAAACAAAAAACTACAAAAAAAGAAAAAACTAAAAAGTGTGGAAACACAAGAGAATTTTTTTAAAAAATAGATTACAAAAAGAAGTGACTTCTGACTTTAAACATCAAGGATATACAACAATTTTCCACAACCAATCCCTTACTCTATATTAAACCAAAATCACATTATTTCTATAAATCAACCCCTTAGCACATGATAAAAATCACTAAATATCATTGCTCCCTCCCCTTATATTAAAAGAAAAGTATAAATCACCTAATCAACTCCCCCCAAAAAATAACAATTACTTAATTATTCCCTTCCTACTACTATTCTATACATTCCTGTCTACTGTAAAGGTAAAGGTAAAGGTTTCCCTTGACGTAAAGTCCAGTCGTGTCCGACTCTAGGGGGCGGTGCTCATCTCCGTTTCTAAGCCGTTAGAACTGGCGTCCGTAGACCCGTCTGTGGTCATGTGGCCGGCATGATGACATGGAACGCCGTTACCTTCCCGCCGAAGCGGTACCTATTGATCTACTCACATTGGCATGTTTTCGAACTGCTAGGTGAGCAGGAGCTGGGACTAGCAACGGGAGCTCACCCCGTCGCACGGATTCGAACCGCCAACCTTCCGATCGGCAAGCTCAGCAGCGCAGCGGTTTAACCCGCAGCGCCACCGCGTCTACTGTAATAAAGATCAAAAATAAAAAAGCATATAAATTGTCTGCCATTATAATTAATAATACAACGAACATGAATTAATATTAATTTTTAAAAAAACCTTATTAATCTTAGTCCCAATCATTAACGATGAATAAAATCCTCCAAAGCCAAAAGACCATCCAGATAAATATTTTAGCCCCTTAACCCACTTCAAAATAGACCAAAACATTTACATATTCCAGTAATAAACACAGAGCTATTTTCTTAAAGAAATCAAACAGCACAACTGCTCCCCTCACAAACACAGACTTCTCTTCAAAAAACCTTCCATGCATAATAACCCCTTCTTTTCCATAACATTCTATCAGAAGATCAGATTCACTCATGTCTTGCAGCTCAATTTCTCCTTTAAATTTCTTCAAGTCAGCATTGTCAATTTCATCTGGCATTTCAACAGAAGCCCCAATCTAACTCTTAGAAGAGACATTTCCATAGCTGTTAAATTCTTCAGTTCCATCCACAACATCCCCAACCAGATGGCACATTTTAGACCACATATTTTCCACAATGCTCTGAATGTCTTGCACAATAACTTGGCAGGAATTTAAAAAAAAAGGCTGCTTAATATCTCGATGAAAGTCAGAGAAAGCCAGGTTAAGATCTTCCATGTCTCACTCAGTAAATTATGGCACCCCCTAGGTACTTAACTGGCAAAAGTAAAAGGTAATGGAAAATTTCCGAACTGAGTTTACAAATTGAAGGCAAGATAGCAGACAGTTCCCCAGAGGAAGTAGCGGCAGGAAAGTAAAAGTTCAGAATGGCAGATTCAACGTGTAGGAAAATGCTAAAATCTTCAAAATTAGCACAAAAATAATGACAGGCGATAATATACTCTCAACCTTCCTTAGTATTGGATGGAAAGCAAAATCCAAAACTTAAAAAGAATTTAAAAAAAATTAATCACAAAAATAACTATAAGCACCAAGAGAGAGAGTTTCTCGTTAATGTACTGTAGAAAGCCTCTCTTAGGGTACAAATACTTTAAAAAAAAATAATGTGCTTTAGAAATGGGGTGGCTGGACTTAATGTCCCTTTAAGGTTACAGCGCGGCTTGGAAATGATGACATCCCAGCCTCTTGATGAATTTTTACCTGTCGATCATGAACACTGTTTACGATCTCCTGGCTGCTATTCACTGTCCAGAGAACAAATGGGTCAATTCCAAGCATTTTCCTTAATCTGGAAAAATGCTCCTGGGCTTCAGGAGAAACCAGCCTGAACCCCAAAAAACTGCCACAATGCCAGTTCTGCCCGCAGAGCTCGTGGGCACAGCTGTTCAGTCTGCCATGTCCCCACAGGAAGCCTCAAAATGTTTCAGGAGTCTTAAAAAAGAGATAGAAATGGATAAAAGCTAGAAAGAGAATAGAGAATGTTTGTTGCTGGATTTTACTATCAGAGTGAATGCAGAATGCAGTGGCTGGGCTTTTCAGCTGTGGTTAAGATTACAATTGTGCATTTCTGCATTCTTCAGCATTTCCACTTCCAGCTTTGAGTGGGTGTATTTTCTAGCTCTGCTTAAATGATTTATTAATAACAGTTGCTAAATATCTCAACTAGTTATTTTAGGAATGATGCGTAGGAAACTTTTAGAATGTCTCAAGTTGTTCTTCCTTA
This sequence comes from Candoia aspera, assembly GCF_035149785.1. Lineage (NCBI taxonomy): Eukaryota > Metazoa > Chordata > Lepidosauria > Squamata > Candoiidae > Candoia > Candoia aspera. The sequence continues at coordinate 44,476,530 of NC_086158.1, read as the reverse complement.
AAATAAAAAGGAGTACATATACAGTTGCAAATCTGTGTCTTTTGTTTTGTTTTGTTTTGTTTTGTTTTGTTTTGCTGATGGGGAAGGAAATGTATTCAAGTCTAAAGAAAGTAGGAGAATGGGAAGAAGCCCCTTGATAATGTGGGCATCTTGTTACATCCATTGTGCCAGAGGTTCCCTGACCTTGAACACTGTGGAGGCAATTAACACATTTTGAGTTATTTGTCTTAGCAACTGTTACCAGGGTTGTCTGAACAATTATTGAGAAATTCCAAGAATTTTAAATTGCAACATTTTGGGCAAATTATACAAGCACAGTCAAAATATCATTGGTTATTAGAACTGAGAAGAGAAAAAAAACATACAGACTCTAGTTGTTTGCATCTGTGCTATTTAATTGCTTCAGATAAATTCCAAGAGCAGGCTCTGAGATAATTCTCCTTAGGGTGACTCATCTTTGCTGTGATTATAATCATACCAAGTACATATCTGTTTTGACAAATATTGCTGCAAACTTTGCACTCCCAAATTTTGAAAACAGTTGTCTTACTGCAAAAAAACACTGTTCCTTCATCCAGTTTTTATTTTTAAAAATATTTTAAAAAATAAGTTGTTTTAGTAAAATTGAGGTTTCTGAAGGCCTTTTTCACATTATTTTGAAAGCCATTTCTTTTAAAAATAAATGTCTGATTGAAGTTGTTTCATAAATCACAGAATTGGAAAAGGCTATTTAGGCCACTGAGTCCAACCTCCTGCTCTGTGGAGGAATTCCAGATTAAAGCGTCCATGACAGATGGCTGTCTAGCCTCTGCTTAAACACATCCAGCCCACCACCATTCTGTGTAATTGGTTCCACTGCCGAACTGGAATCTGCCTTCTTATAACTTTAAAACATTAATCCATGTCCTGCCCTCTGGGATGAGGTCTTGGCCTCATGTGTGATTTACTTTTAGGTGCTTGATTTATAGATTTCTGTCCCTGATCAGAACTGGTTTATGGCAATTCCTCTCCCCCTTCATTAGCACTTCCCCTGCCAGCCCACCCCCTACTATTTAGGAAGGTCTGATGAGGGTTGAAGAAATCTGAAGTGTGAATATATGATAAATATGTGTATCACATAGGACAGAAGCAAGAAACCTGTGGCCCTTGAAATTTATAGAATTGCAGGAACCAGCATCCCTTTCTATCAACCATGCTGGTTGCAGGAGCTCAGAAAAGCAGTGTAACATTTGCTGTTTGTCTACAAAGACTGTTAAGTAAACATCTAACATCGAAACTGAAGTCAGCCTTTATGTCATTTGTGAAACACCTCTCATTGTTGCCTAGTATTATGTCTAGTAGTCCTATGAAGTGGGATTATTGCGTTTCTTCAGTTGTGGTGCCCCTGGTCTTTGTTTGGAGAGAAGTCTGTTCCTAGAGAAAATCTACAGCCTATGCTATTTACTTGGGAGATATGAACCTCAGTGTATTTTGTATGCATCAAAACAATGACCTGCTTTTTTGGTTGTTAGCTGGGATTTCTTTTTTAAAAAATCATTTAGCTATTCAGGTTCAAAGGCAAAAGGTGCTTTGGGGGTACAGGGGGTATGAACATAGCTTGCTGCAGCAAATTAAAGTTAACCAGTCCCAGGACAAAATGTGCCTGATGTAATAATTTGCCTTTCGCACTGCTCTTTTGCTTTCAAATCCAAAGAGCTGCACAATCCTGTTATAAATAATACCTGCCCTGAACAGTAGTTGGCCAAAAAGTAAGCTTTACTATTAACTAATGTATACCGATCTTGTAGTTTTCCTCTGGGCTTAATAGTAGAACCATGCAGGTCAAGAGAGGTTAAAGGGGCTTCACATTATGCTTTTGGCATCTCAGAAGGGATGGCTTATATATCAAAGGTAATGTATGAGGTTGATTTGGGGGCGAAGAAAGATCTATGGCTCATTTCCTCCATTGTGAAGGCATTGGGTTAAAAGTGTTTCTTAAGTCCGGCTTTAGCTTCTAGGGCACCTGTAACCAACTGCTGAATACAGCATAGAGTGTTTAACGAGTTCAATAGCTCATTTCCTCTGTTGAACAGAAAGGAGAAAAATAATCAGTTGCAAGGAGAAAGAAAAACAAGCTGGTACTGCTTTAATCCCAGCAACACAGGGTCATAAATCCAAGAGGCAGGTAAACAGTTGTAGGAAATATGTAGGAAATATGCGGGTGAGAAAAGTAAGTTTTTATGCTCAGCAACCATTGGGAAGCTAAACTGAGTAGATTACATGCTAAAAAGATTGTGCAAGAAACAGATAATACAGTACAAAGCTATGTGATTGTGCACTTGAGATCATACACATAAATAATCTATCTTTCTGCTTCTCACATGTTTTCCATCCTGGTTAAGAGTTTAGTATAACTTAAAGTAGAATGCCTGAAGCTAATCTAAGGAAGTTTTTTTTTTCTTTAAATGATATCAAAGAATCTTTTATGTTTGGAAGTAGATAAGGCAGAAACTTGATTAGGAAGAAGGTGTTTTACTTTTAAAGGTAAAATCTTATTGTTACATTTCAAAGATTTTTATTTTATGTTATTTTTGGAATCAGATGAAAATGGAAATACAGTCTCTGTGTTCAAAAGATAATGTGGTCATTAACGACCACATTGGACTGAGCAACAAAAATATTTAAAGTTTAAAGGGCTTCTCTGAAAGAAGGGCTATTTCCCCACTCTTGTTTGAAAAGTAGTAAATGTGGCTAGAGATTTAGGGTATTTGGCTCATATTGAGTCCATCTGGGCTGAAAGAGCTTTGTTCTCTTTCTCTCTGATCGGAACATCTGACGGTTTTTCAGGAGGTATCCTCACTTTTGCATTGTGCCCTAACACACACACACACACACACACACACACACACACACAGACTACTATTTACTTTTAGAACTGTGGAGGCTGCTTTGGCTCCCCTCATATTGCCATGAAAAGTTCTGTAAATGTCCACCAGTTGTAAAGGAGAGGACTCCTTGGTGTTTCCAGTCTGTCCCAACAGGTCGAATTTGGACTGGCTGTGATTGGCTGTAAATAGAAAGAAACAATATCATTGAAAACATAACATCATGGGAAAGTGGCCCAGTGCAGATAAACAGACAAATATATGTACTATTTTTATGCATAATTTGGCCATGTCTTGTTGAAATGCTTGGCACAAAATTACTGTATTATTTGGCACAGGCCTGAGAAGTTACATACCTCAACATCCGCTGAATTTGTTAAATATATTGCTGTGTTCTGTGTCTACTACCATTATTTTCAAATATATTTCTGTGGGTTTGGTAGAAACTGAGATGTCCTGAATGAGTCCTGTGAAATCAATATGGACGTGGATGTGTCTAAGGAAGATTATTTCTGTGTATCATATAAAATCATAGAGATAATTCCAGTGTAGGGAGAAAAATAATGCATGTAAACATGCAGAAGTCATGCTGGGGTCTTTTTTCCATTGCTAGGCCTCCTTCAAAGTTCTTTTATATTCTACAAAACTGTAACTGTAAAAATATGTACTGTTTTTATACATAATAATGTGTCCATGTTTTGGCTTTCTGGCCCCACAAATGCATGTTTGTGGAGCTATTTTCAGGCATCTGAATGCTTTATTTGAAAAATAAATTATCTTAAATTGATTTAGAAAATCACATATTTGATTTGGTCATCAGACAAGTCCTTTTTTTAATTTAATCAAATAAAGCCCTTTAAAATAGATGTAAAAAGAAGGACATTTGCTGGTTTTGTGGACTTCCAACCTTGGTCACTGGCAAAAAGTTTAGTCTTGGGATTATGTCTTTGTGTCTTAATCAAGAAGCTCATGAATCTTATTTCTTGGTCATCTAAAAGCAGCTTGTTCTTTCTGACTTTGGCATTGAAATATACCTGTAAAGGTAAATGAAATTACTAAATAACTTAGTATCTTTCCTTTAGGAAACTGAACAAGACAAATTTGAAATGAAATACTGTTATTATTCTAACCTTTGTCAGAGAAGCTCTCCCTCTGTAAATTGGCCCAGATTAACAAAATATTTTAGAACAACCCTGGGCCTCAGCTGCTTTGGTAATCCTACTGTTTTGCTTAATGTTCTTCAGAATATAAGCCTGGTTCAGTTTTAGTGCTTTTGGATCTTTTTAGGCCACTGAGTCCTGCTGAGTTCAGGAATCCATTCCTAAGATATGGGTTCCCAACCTCCTTTTAATTCAACCCAGAAAGGGTAGGCAACACTTATTTGGGCATTCATTTTCACAGTCAGATTTGCTCTTAATGTTAAAATAGTTTTTCCGACATTCAGTCCAAAACTGCCTTTCACAATTTGAATTTCTTATTTCGTGTCCTTCATTTTGGAACAATGAAGCCAGGTTTTGACCTCTTTCTGTGTGACCTCCTTTCAGGTGTTTGAAGAGTACTATGCTATTCCCCCTCAATCTTCTCAAGGGAAACACTCCCAGCTTCTTAAATCTCTGTGCGATATAATTTCTTGTTCTCTGGTCACTTTCCTGTGAATATTTTCCACTTGTGTGAATCCTTCTTGGAAATTGGTGCCCAGAACTGGACACAATACTCCAAGCAGAGTCTAACGCTAAATAAAACGAGTTACATCCCATGACTTTGAAATTAGTTTGGATGTTATATATGCTATATAAGCACATACAAATACGTTGTTTGAGGCTTATTATTGTTGCAATAAATGTGCTTTGGGTCTGAAAGATCTGTTTGGGCACACAACTTTTTAATTTTTTAAATATCATTTCTCAAGAAGCCAGTGTCAGCCTCAATTTCTCAAGGAACAATGCTGGCCTCTGAAAAAGAGGCCCATCTATCACACAGTCTAGAATGTTGGCTTCACTTTCCAGAGGAAGAGGACAAATAAAATCAAAACTGCTTGGAAAATTCAAGTCAATAAATGATTGCATCATCCATGTACCTTCTTTTGGCAAGTATTTGGCCTTGCTGATTCCATATGTCCCTGAATACTTGAAAACAGCATAAATTCTGTTCTTGGGAACATGACTCAATATGATGGCTAAAAGAAGTAGACTCAAATTCTGAGCTCATATTTCTAAGTAGCTCATAGCAAGTAATTACCAGCATCTATTCACCATCATGTGATTGGGTGTATTAATTGATTATTAATCTAATTACTGTTTAATTACAGTAAATCTCTTTGAACACTAAAGCATGTATCGTAGCTATCAAATATGTATGATTAAAAATTGCCATAGGGTAACCATTGTGTCTGTCCCACCTAAGCAAATAAAATTACATACCTCCTTATTTTCTATTCTGTACCCACAAACATTCAAAAACTAAAGTTTAAGCTCTTTAAGGTTGTCATTGTTTTATTTTGATGGAATTCCTTGAGTTACTTAGAGCATAATACCTTCTTCCTTGATGGAAGAAGGTATTCTGATCTCAAATGAGGAAGGCTCCTTGGTGGCTGGAAGTAACGGGGCCATGCTGCAAATGGTGAATGAAGTAATTATTTAATGCCAGAGTTATGATTAGCAGCAAAGCTTACTAATACATTGCTTTGACCTGGCATTGTGTGTGGCTTTAACTATTGATGGTCACTCTTATTCTTAAAACTAATTTGTGTCATCTCCATTTGTAAATGGCAAGGTGGCTTCAGCCAACCTGGCCACCTTCAAAGATGTTGGGATTGCAGGTCCCAAAATGCCTAGACAGCATAGGATTTGCAGTCCAACATATCTGGAGGGCTCCAGTTTCTGGAAAATTCTTCTATATAGATCACATATTCACAAAGCTTATAAAAGTTCTTAGTAGGTAAAAATCTGACCATGAAAAGGTGAATGTTGAGCCTTATTCAGGAGAGAATTTTCCAGTGTTCACAGCCTAACTTTGGGATGTGGGCACCTTGTAATGCCAATAATAGCTTTGATTAGTACCTTGCTGCCTATACATGATTATTTCCAGTGGTGCTGATGTGCAGTTTGGTTTTGCTTTTTATTTAAAACTGTTTGATTTGCAATCTTAATTTTAAGGTGTCTGCCTTGTTGCTGGCAAGTGACTTGATAATATTCTAGACTGTCTCTTTTAAACGGCTGAGTCTCTCAGCTAGAAAAAGGAAATTCTTTCACATTATTCCATTTGAACAGCAAGGCAATTTTCCACATGGTAGCTTTATGGAAATGTGCTGCAGCTCCCTCCAACCATGACCAGGACATTATAGGAAATGTATTTTCATGGAAGATTTGCTTCAATTGCCAAGTGCAGGGTGTGGTGGTGATGGCAATGTGGAGAATGGTGTTTGTTCTGTTAATGGACAACAGTGTGCCATGATGTGAATCCCTTATGTTAAATTAAATTGGCTGCATTTCCCACCATGACCAGCTTGTCATTATTGATGCATTGTTCTTTGGTATAAAGAGCTGCTGTGTAACATGGCAAGACAAGTTCTGGAGAAAAGGGAGGGAGAGAGAGAATGAACCATGAAAGGAGATATGTGCACACATATACATATACATACACACATATACAAATTCTGGTTAGGAATCTGTCTCATACAACCAGAAAATCCCTTTGACTTACATGACAGCCGGTGGCTGAGTTTGAGATAACTCAGAGTACCTCTTCCTTCTCTGATAAGGCTGCAAGGAGATAAGATGCTTCTACTTTTGTTTTATCACAGTCACAATTTAGCTTTATCTGTGTTACCAATGGAAATATGTTTCCATTCTCCATCTTAGAATTCATAGCAAGCAGTGTGTGATGAATGCCTACCCAAGTTTCCAACCAAACTCACACAAGAAGCTTATGGATATCTGATTTATTACTGGATAGTATGCAAGTTCAAGAGCAAAGCTGAGAATGGCAAAAGCACGGGTCTTTCAAACAATTAAAGCTTAGGCAGTTCCAATCTCTCCTCCCAGAGTCAGTAGGAGTCCACTCCCCGCAGCCTGCAGGTGTTCCTGACAGTTCCTGCCGGTCTTTGGGAAAGTGTCCTTGAACAGGCGAGATAACCCAAATAGGCATTCCAAAGTGTCTACATCAGTGCCTGGTACAAAAGAACAAGGGCAGTGCCCTCCCAAACAGTAACACGTGTCAGCACCAGCATGGCATGGGAACTGGTTACGATGTTCACAGGAACATTGGAACAGGAACCATGACACAGTGTTTAACCCCACTATTTCCCAGTATATCAAATGGGAAAAAAAGATTTTTCCATTTTGAAGTGTAAACGTATGTTAGAAAGCTTGTCAGATATCTCCTAGCTGATGGTTTCTTTTCTGTGTGCCAGAATCAACAGTCTTGGGTTCTGATAGGCCATCTCTATATAGCAATTGGTTGCTATTCCTTTGGAGAGTATAAGCTATGCAACTGTCTGTCTATGTCAAACTACTTGTCAAGCAGAAGTGTAAGTAAAGAGGAATTACCTGCTTAGCTTTGCTGCTATTGGAAACAGGATCATATTTGAAGTATGTTACTTAAATTGTAAATAGTTGGGCCTGATCTGCAAAAACAGCTGGTGGTTAGTTCTTTGGAAGATGAGACTAATGGTGAAAATGCAGCAAGTATTAGAGGTGCCATTATTAGGAATAATCATATCCAGCTGTAGTTCTGTTTAAATTCAAAAAATCCCAGTAGCTATCTATTTTAGAAAATTATTTGAGGCAGTAGCATAGACCACACATGCCCCCAGCACCTCAACATTTGCTGCTGTGTATATTCCAATTATTGTATTTATATGTATTTGTCCAAATGTTTGGTCCTGATTAAAGATAAGTATGTGCACAAGATATTTTCACACAATCATAGATATGGAAGGTACCTCAGAGGTCATCTAATCCAACTCTGTTTGGTACACAAGCTGTAAAGGCATTACATTTAGTCCCCTTTCCATGAGTCTATCTTGCCTGCTTGCCTGCCTCCCCCCTCCCCCCACTATCTTTCTTTTTCTTTCTATTTTTAATGATACATTTGGCTGCTTTGAAGCAGTGTTCACAGAATTTGGCAAGGTTGTCCTTGGAAGGGTATGCAGATTTATTTAACAGCAAAACAAGATCCATCCAAAAATATGTGCTTAAGATTGCAGATGGGCAGAGCAATAGATACTGTGGTGAAATTCCATGGTGGAGCAATCTCTGCTATTCAAAGTCATTGCCAGCATTCTGTAAAGAGGACAATAGCTAGTGTGTGCATGGGTTTTCCCCATTTATCATATTGATTAACTCCAAGAATACTTCAAGTGTAGAGGACTTTAGAGAGCCAGTTTGGTGCAATGGTTAAGGCACCAGGCTAGAAACCAGGAGACCGTGAGTTCTAGTCCCGCTTTAGGCACAAAACCAGCTGGGTGACCTTGGGCCAGTCACTTTCTTTCAGCCCTCTTTCAGCCCTCTGAAAAATCTTGCCAAGAAAATTGCAGGGACTAGTCCAGGCAGTTGCCAGGAGTCAAAAACTGAGTCAAAAGTGCACGCACATGCGCGCGCACACACACACACACACACACACAAAGGGGGGCTAGATTCTGCAAATCCATAGCCTCTCCTGAAACGCTTGGTCTATGTATGACTATCAAAAAGACCAAACTTAATGTATAGTTCTTTCGGTGTGTGCACATGCAAACCCACTCACACAGAGATATATAGTGTACACAGCAAGACTGGTTCAGCAATTAACACTTGGATGCCAACTACAGGAATCCCTGTGTTCTGAAAAGACACACTATTGGCCCTGGTTGTACCTTTATCAGTGGGCAAGATCTCTGAACCTGTATCAAGAAGCTGCAAGCCACTTGCCATTTCAGTGACCTACAATGCTATAGAGCTGTATCAGGGGCATTTTAGTTCATAACAATGGCAGATGGCTTGCAGTTTCCTGGCACTCGTTACCATGCCGATTTTACCCATCACCATTTAAGATAAATTCATTGGTTGAAGGAGAAAGGACTTTACTAGGTTCAGGAAGCAAAAAGAAAGAAGTGCAGTTGTTGGTAGAAAGAATAACAGTAATAAGTTCACTATGCATGAGAGGAAAAGGTGAAGTGGAGAGAGTCCATACCAATCTGGAGCTGACCTTGGTGCTAGGAGAGTGAAAGATGTGAATTTTTCACCTAGTGAAGTTTATTTGTAATTGAACTCTACACTGACCATTTGTCCCTATCTCTTTCATCTTCCCAACAATTGAACATGCTAGAATATTTGCAAATATAAGAAGTGAGCTGAATTGTCAAGCTGTTGCTTTTTCTCCTTCTCTGCCAAAAAATTGAATGAAATAATATTTAAGTTTCTCAAAAATGTTTTGAATGTTTTGTAGCATTCAAAAGTCAGTTGCAGTATTGGAGGATTATTTAGCCAGATCCTTTCCTTCTCCCCATCCCCTATGGCTTGTCCTAGCATTAAATATCTCCTTGGATTGCATCCAGGGGGCATAATCAAAACAGTGTTAAGTCTCATTGAATCAATGGGATTTAAGTGTTTAATTGTGCATTCAAGACCATTGATTTTGATGGGGTTTAAATAATCTTAACTTTCTCTGCATTGTACCCAAGAGAATTTGCAAATCTTACCCAGATTGTATATTTTTATTGCATTTTTTTAAAAAATCCCTATTGAAACAAGGATCCACTTGGTCTTAATATCACTACGGTGATTTTGATAATTAGTTGACAGGGGCAGTGGGTTTCAGTGGCTAATTATTTCTAACTGGCTTTTAGCATGCCTATAACAGCTTCTATTAAGCAAGAAGAGAGCAAACAGTTTCAGGAAACAATCTCATTATTATCCAATTCATTCCTCCTCCAGAGCATGCCATAATCAGGCTAGATGAGAGAAGAGACATAGGTCTGTTTGCATATTATGGAGAAATGCTGAGATGTGCAATTAAAACTATGCACATATGGACAGATGGCTGCATTACTTTTAATTAAGTATATGAATGGGACTTAACAGACATGATGTGTCAGATGTCATATAAGTCTTATTCCTGAAATGTTAATATATGCTAAAAAGCATTCCAGCAATGGCAGCCATCCTTGCTCCTTAACCAATATTTTTAATGTATAGAATTCTGTTGTGTGACAGTGCAAAAGAGGAAGGCCAAAGAGAACCAAGCCTTGAATGTTGACAGAGTCGTTTAGTCACTAGTGAAGTGCTGAAGGACAGGATCCCATCCTGATCTTGATCCTATATCTAGTAAACTGTACTAGGTAGACTTTAAATTAGAATCTTGTAAAGCACTTTACATAGGATTGCCTTTGAAGTCAGCTGTATATTTCATAGTTTTTCATTCTGTCAGGGATACCTGATGAAACTAGTGCCTTTCTTTGCGCAATGACATATAAGATATTTAGAGTTAGGTAGCTGTAATCGTGTGGTCAGTAACAGACCCTGACTTAATCCTTTAAAAGTAAGTATGAAACATGCACTTTGTATTATAAAAAGAGACAGAAGGTGTAACACAGTAATTTTCTTGACATGATGGATTGATTCTGTCTGAAGATAAATTGGTGTCCTCGTGAGGAAGAACAAAGAAATATGGTGGGAAGTAGAAAGGCCTAAAAGTCTCTCTAAGCCCGCTCTCTGAAGAAAATGGAATCAAACTTCCTAAGCTTTGCTACATGAAATGTAATACATTCAGACCCAAGGCAGAGGGAAGGCGCTTTTTCCCCCCACACTGCTATTTTTGTCAAGACTAGTTTGGTGTAGCAATTAAAATCGTTGGGCTAAAAACTGGGAGACCAGGAATTCTAGTCCTGCCTTAGGCGCAAAGCCAGTCATTCTCTCAGTCCTGGGAGGAAGGTCCTGGCAAGCCACTGAAAAATGTTACCAAGAAAGCTGCATGGACTTGTTCGTGTGGTTGTCAGGAGTCAAGACTGACTTCAAGGCGCTTATGCTTATGCACATGCATACGCATGCACACACTATTTTTGTCTAGGAAAATATTCTCATAGTTGATTTTTTAATTAAAGTCATAAAACAAAGATTTTATACAAGGGTGAGAAGCTTTAATCCATTTTTACCCACAATTACATATTTAAAATACAAATTTAGAATTCCCATCCTCCTAAATGGTATACTGTGTTTAAAAGATTTTCAAACCCCTTGGGGGAAGCCTGTGTCACAGCCAGCTGTTCAGTGTTCCCATCACACTCCCCTCCGTGAGAAGAATGCAAGTTGGGATGACAGGGACATGGCAAGCAAATCTAGCAGAACATTGTTTCAGCCACACCTGAAATACAGAGAGAGCAAAAACTGGTTCTCCATGAACCAGCCTTTTTTGATGTTTGAAGTGTGCCTGCACTGACATGCTGTCACCACCGTGCAAGCACCAAGTGTGCTTCCTGCAGCAGATACAGGGTATGATCCCCATGTGGTACAACCCAGCACTTCATAAAGGTTTTCTGGCTACTGGGTCATGTAGGATTTCAAAACTAAAGGATTTATCAGGAAACTTGAAGTCTTCGAAGTGCTAGTGCTCATTTGTTATTAGAGTTGTTTTTGCTATCATTGTTTGTTTTGATGCTTCTTCTTTGACATAAAAAGGTTACATTGTCCCAGTTATTTAAATCATTAATATATTGATTTATATGAAACTGACTAATATGATTTAAAAAGGAAGCCACCTTGCACATTATGGAAGCATAAAATTAGAGCATATTAAAACGAAAGAACAGCAATACAAATGTAAAGTATCACAATGGAATAGGTTTTCACCAACCAAATAAAAATAAGAAGAGAAACAGCCAGCTCTGTCCCTGGGTATCGGCCTCTCAGTAATAGTCACAGGGTTTCAAAAGTTGATTTTGAAGTTCGGAAGTGCTGCAGAATAGGCTTATATCCCAGAATGATTTTTTTTTTCCAAAAAGAGCATCTGTTATTAAAATGAAAGCATTTAGCTCATCTTTATGAATGTTGGTGTAGTAGAATTTGCTCTCTTATTGTTGAGGAGAAGCACTCATTCTTTTATTGCAAAACTCTCTTAAAATAATCCATTGCATTTTGCACAGTTTCGGTGGCTACCTCTCTTGCAAATGAATTTGGTTGTACAAAGAAGAAAGTGAGGCTGTAATAATTTATTATTTGAACTGAAACTGACATTGCACAATGGACACATGGTACAACTGAAGTGTTGCATCTAGCCTTTCTCAGTATTTACCTGCTCATATTACATATACACACATACATACATACCTGTATACACACCATTTTTCAATGGAGGGAGTTTGCCCTTGCATCTGAGGACACAACCACTGTTAAGAGATGTACAATATACTGTATGTCTGCATTGGTTCTAAAGCCTTGTAGTCACATGATTACCATTTTAATCGCTTGTTGTAAACCGCCCAGAGGCCTCCGACGGGAGGAGATGGGCAGGGATAAATTAGATAGATAGATAGATAGATAGATAGATAGATAGATAGATAGATAGATAGATAGATAAATAGATAAATAGATAAACAGATAAACAGATAAATAGATAAATAGATAAATAGATAAATAGATTTGGTTAGGGCTAGGATTTTCAGGCAAAGATGAAAACAAAATTGTCAGCTTCTAAATTAATCAAAGTAATTAAACTGGGAGGGTCAAATGGAAAAGTATGGTAAAAGCAATCCTAAGGAAATAATGTTCTGATTAGCTTGGGATGATGGAAAAGATATGGAGTGAGAGTGCAGCATGGGAGTGGGGAGACAACACACATTTAAATTACATTAATTGGTACAAATAGGCAATTGGAAAAAAACTTAACCATTTCAAGCACATAGCTCTTTGTAAAAATAAAAAATAGAACACTAATGTCATGTAATTAATATTTTCCTATGTGGATTTTAATAGCATTTAATTGTTATTGTTTGTATGCTTTATAAACCACTTTCTTGCTTTTTGTACATGATGGTTTGTAAAAGTTGGAAAGAATGGATAAATGAATGATAAGACCAATATTCTACCACCAGGAAAAAACTCAGATCTGAGGCTTTCGTAACTGTAGCTTGGACATTATTGGATAGGCCTCTGAAGAAAGAGAAGAAAGGCAGAACGAAGGCCCAGTGAATGAAGCTGCCTTCCTTGAAGGTCATGGAGTTGCTTTGAAAACAATGAGGTCCCCTGACATTTCAGGTATATCATACAGGTAGGCCGGTCACCAAAGTTCTGGCTAGTTTCTTCCCAAGGAAAGACATATAGTTTAGTATCAAACATACAGAAGCTGCTTCAGCATGATGTGTCCCAGATGGCTGTGTTTTAGAATGAATGACACTACTCTGGATGGGGCCAGTTAAACAGTTCTTTCCCACACAATAAATTTAATTTCATGTATAAAAAGCCTGAAATACAACATTGACATAGTGCATAAGATATGGCAACATTGTAGATGTGAGCTGATTCCTTTCCAAGAATTCTTTTCCAACTCAGATTGTATGTCAGTACAGTAATCTCCTTTGTTTGAGGCTTCAAGGGCTCTGAAAACACATAGCTTTCTCAAGTGCCATGGCAGCATTCTGGGGAGAGGTGCCTTACAGGGGTTTCAGCCAGGTCTCCCACCACCACTCCTAGTTAAATGGATAAAAGAATTCATGATGAGAGACATCTGGACTCTGTTGCATATTTAGTGACATCATCATCGGAAATTCAGTGGCGTTCAAATTTTAGAATTACGTTCAGTAAAAACCAAGGTATTTTCTGATTTAGCAGGAGAGACACAGATTTCACAAAAAGTATTTAAGTGCAGCTTCTCATGATGCTTTTGCTGAATCTTGACTTCATAAGTCCAACTTTTATTAGTATAGAAAGGCCACTTTCAAAGAGGTCATGAGTTCTGGGGGCTTGGAGGCTGGGGGGGGGGAGGATGATTTACTTGGCATTGTTCTAGATCTACCAGCCTGATGGACTACAGAGTATGTGGGCAGATATTAGAGTTGATCACTCTGTCATGAAACGCCTGTTCTTGTTGGGCTGTGCTGGCTTCTGCTGCCTTTGGGCCTAAGGTGGTGCTGATGATATGATTCTGAGATGGGTTCACTAATTCACTCAAGATCCTAAGCCAAAACCAAATAAGCCACATTGTGGCTTAGCAAGATACGTAAAGTAAGCCACAGAGCTGAAAGAGTCATCCAGGGATCATTCCTTAATGCCTGAGGCATGAGCAAGAAAATCTCCTCAAGGGCTTAAGACAAGGATAGATATCGTAGTGTTTGAGGACTACATTTAATCATGGTGTGGATTTAAAAACTGCATTGAGTGGGGGAAATAATACAAGTGAATGGGGTGAGCAATTTGCTTGGGTCAAGCCAAGGTTTCCTATTTTTGAAGCATTATAAGCTTGTTTTACAGTGTACACTTACGTTATCATGAATTTTCTGCCTTAAAACTATGGATGATCAGAGAGGGCTATATGCTCCCCCAAAACCTGATGTTCTAGAAGCTCAGGATGCTCATTCCTGACTTACAGGGAAATGAAGTTCACACATACCATGTTGTCTACTCTCATTAGAGAGTAAGTGCTCAGCAGAGGTTGTATGGATTCTCTATCTATCATATGTCTGTCTGTCTGTCTGTCTAACCATCCATCCATCCATCCTCCTGAGATTCTTACCCTCCATACTAATGTCTGGCATAAGTGTTCAGTCCCAGTTTTTCAGTTCCAGCTGCATTTCTGAGACAGAATTCCCTTGCAAATGCCTTTGCATTATTCTCAGGAGCAGTCTTCCCAAAATATGAGAGAGAGAGAGAGGCCTGTCTCCAATATTGTTCTCTCCCAGGAATGTGGTCAGAGCAACCAAACTGTCACTTTAAGCAACATTGAGACATTTAACATGGTTGTAAGAGAAAAAAGAGATGAAAAGAAAACCCTTAGTCATCTTGTACTGTTGCTACAATATACATTTTCCTCAACTTTAGTTTAGGTCAGGTCAGGATTTTTGGCTCCCTCTTTCTCCAGCTTCTCTCGACATTGGATGGAGGAACAAGGTTCCTAAGGATGCATTTGTTCCTTCTTGAGTCTGAGTGGTGATTCAGTGATGCTTTTCCATCAGAAAGATAAATGGAAGGAAAATAAAAATCTGATCCTGTTAGATGGAGTATATTACAGAATATATAGTTTTATGCCAGATACCTGGCATAAAGTCATTATACTTATTTTTGTAATAAATACGATAATAAGGCAGCAATAAATGTGTATAACACCAACTGCTGCCTGGGGAAGGATTCTAAAATAATGACTTAATTTTCAATACCCAGAGTTTTAAGGCAGCGATAGATAATGTTTCTTCTTTTTACTTTTCTGTATATTCCATCAAAATGGATCTCCCAAACAACAAAAATAGTTCAATGAAAGATACATGGATTGTGTAGCACTGAAAATGAAGCTACTCAGATGTAGGCTACATAGTACCAATGGGGGCCATGGAAGCCCTTGGTGCCCTCCCAGTTTTCTAACCCCCTGATTTTATTTTTAAATTATTATTTTAATTTTAAAAATGGAAAGCTGACATGTCACAAAGCAAGGGATTAAGTCTTCACATCACTTTTATTTACCAAAAAGCTTCTGAACCCCACATAGTACCCAGAGGTGTTCTTAGAAAATAAAAATAGTGGGTAATTGTGTAATGGGCTGTGAGAATAACCTTGAGGAATAGGAGGAAGAACCACAATTAGGGCAACGGTCAGGTAAAAGAAATCTGAGTCCGAAGCAGAACATAATTTGAGAAAGCATCTCAGGCTTGACCCTCCCTAGTTCTCAAGATAAAGGGAGGGAGGGGGGAGATGCATTCAAACTTGCAAGATTCTGTTACTGTAACCTTATAATAAAAGTAATATTGATATTCATAACTTTGGTTTCCTAGTCTGGTCTACCTCAAGGGGCTGACAGATTGCCACATGGTGCTTTGTTTGGAACAACACTCTACCTCACTAGAAAAGAAATATGCTACAATAAAGGGATAGCAGAGCATACTTGAGGGATTAGAGTGGGTCAGGAAGTAACCTTGGAAGTTTGCCAAGATTGGCAACCAGCATATATTTAGGGCAGTGGCAGTGCCTCGGGGTCACATGATCACCATTGTGACCTTCCCAGGTGGTTTCTGAGGTGGCTTGCCACAAGCAAAGTCAACGGGGCAGACAGATTCACTTAACAACCACAGCAAAAACGGTTGTAAAATCTGGTGCGACTCATTTAACAACCACATTGCTTAGTGATGGAAGTTCTAATTGTGGTCATAAGTCATGGACTACCTGTATTAGAAATTTAACCACAAACGACCAGAGATAAGGAAGATAGTAAAGCCATGGTACCCAGGAAAGATAAATATGGCTTAGTTTCAGACTTCATCACAGTAGATTAAGGGTACTAGTTAAACAAGCCAGTATTCTGGTGGAAGCCAGCTGCCTTATTGTTGGTTCCCCCCTCCCCTCCAGGGAATTGGGAACCCCCTCTCAGTAGGATAATAGTTCTGTAATTGGTAGCCCTGCTGACGTAGTCACTAGTCAGAAATGTCTTCCTAACTGCCCAGGAGCTGTCTTAAAGAAATATCTCCCATGTGGGTGCTGCTTAAAGGGTTCTTAGAATTCCCATGCATTTATACGTTCCTCTTTAACAGGCTAATAAAAACAGTTTATTAACTCATTTGTATATATGTGGTACTCTAGCAAGACTTTGTTTTGGCTGATGGGTTTTTTTTTGTTGTTGTTGTTGTTTAGTTCTGTAAACTCTGTCCAAAGTTCTCAGGAAATAGTCTGGAATGTCTGCCACAGGGGAGGATGAGGATGAATGATTTCTTTCCATTTTTAATGTTTTGTTCTTAATTTTGACACCTTTCTAAAAGGAATACCTTTTCATCTCAAGCATTCTGATCTGGCAGGAGTGCTTTTTGCCAAATGCCCTGAGCTCAGAAGATCAGTGACATTCCAAAAGAATAATTAGTCATTTTTCCCCCTTACTTTAAATTGAATTTCCATTCTGTGCTGTATTGACTTGTAACAGTTTATTGAGAGAAAGATTTGAGAAAGTCTGACTTGCATCCGACAGGCTAATCAGTCAATTGCTAATAGACTTTGGATGCTCTAGAACTACAAGCTAATGGATTTTCTGTTGTTGCTTTGTCCCTGTTCTTTCTGGTGAGTGAGCTAAAGTTCAGGACAAATATCTGCCTGTCACACATCAGGGCTCTGTCTTTATATAGAAGGAGAGAGATAGACTTTTCATTTAATTTGCATTTTACTATGTTTTTCCCACCCACATTTTTGAATAGTCATATAATTACCATGATAGATGCTTAGTTAATAGCCTCCAATGTAAAGTTTTCTCCTCTTAGCCTGTGGACTATGGTGCAAGTATAGAAAAAATAATCTAATTTCAGCTAGAGAGATGCAGATGTTTAGTGAGAGATTCTTGGACCCATTCAGGTTTTCACTGGTGAGGGTGGACCTGAACACAGTAGCATTTAGTATGTTGAGAATGCCAGATTCAAATGTCTTAGAGCCAGTGCGGTGTAATGGTTTATGGTGTTGGGCTTAAAGACTGGGAAGACCTGTGTTCAGGTCCACCCTCACCAGTGGAAACTCAGCAGGTAACTTTTGGCCAGTTATGCTCTCAGACCAGGGTATTTGCAGTGGGGATGAAATGAAGGGAGATTTCCCCATGGACTTCTAAGGAAAAGTTGAGGTTTAACAAATAATAAATTATACGGCTGTGCATAAATGAACATGGAAAGAGGTGGTCGTTACAATGTCCTATAGAGAAATGGGAACATGACTCTTCTGAAGGCTAGCATCAGTAGAATAAATTAAGCTAAATAATTGAGCTGAGCACAATTTGCATAATTTATTTATAAAGCTTTCCTTAGCAGAACTGTGATTTTTTTTTCTTCTGCACTGATCTATGCTAGGACAAGTCTTTTAACCTTCAGTCTCCATCACTAAACTGGAAATAATAATGCCTTACTTCAAAAGCACTTGGCCCCTTTTAAAAGTACTATAGAAGTCATTAGCAATAAGAATCTTACTATAGACCCACCTCAGTGGGAGCTGATCATTTAGTCTGTTGGTGTCACATGGCAACAAGGTTAGCTGAGTGCAGAAGGCTGATCCAGTCAAGTCAACTGCCATTAATTGCCTACAACAGAGTAAGATGTGTGTTTAACATGTGCTTAAGTGCTTTATTGGATTGCAGGAGAAAAGGAGCTTCTGTTTGTACAATTGGGGATTAATATAGTCAGATTATGGTCAAGAGAAAAAGGCCTGATAAGGGCAGGCTTCAAAAAAATGAGATAAGTACCTCAATTCCATGCAAAGGTTAGAACTATGGTTCTCTGTTTTTAGTACAAAATCAAAGTGTATAATGTATTCTGAAATGAAAGTATATAGCATTTTATTGCTCCAGAGATGTTTCAGAAGACAGCTTGCTTTCCTCTGCATTCCAAATTGCAGCCTTCTTTCAACCCTCAGTTTTCTCTTTGATGAGTGGAACCTTTTAAAGGGAGTTATCGAGTGCAGCATAGTCTTTGATCTTTTAGTGCTGTTTGCATGTGCCTCTGAATTGAGGTTTTGCATGTAATTAATGCTAACCTGTACAGTTCATCTAATACAGTGTTTTTCAAACTTGACAACTTTAAGATGTATGGACTTCAACTCCCAGAATTCCTCAGCCAGCATGCTTGTTGGAGAATTCTGGAAGTTGAAGTCCACACATCTTATAATGGCCAAGTTTGAAAAACACTGATCTAACATCATAGACTGGATCTCTGTCTTTTTTACCTATATGCTATGATATTTTCACAAGAATATCCAGTTCAAATATTTTCAGCTTAGAGTTTACAAGGGTACAGATAGCAGCTATGAACTGCACTAATTCCACAGTAGGGAATCTTCCCTGAACCCTAATATAGCCTTCCCCAGCCTAGATGTTGTCCATGTATCTAGACTACCAACCATTGCAAAGAATTCTGGGAGCTCTCTTCCACACATCTGGAAGACACCCAGGTTTGAGAGGATCTGTTGACTAACAAATCATTGATTGTAGTCCTTATTGTAACTCTTAAATGATACAATTTCCTGATATTATTACAAATTTAGACTTTAGTTCTAGTCATTAAGCCATCTGATTGAACCAGTCTTGTAAATCTCTATCACTGCAACTATATTGACTGATAAGCCTTTAAGATTGTCAGAGTAATATTTTTTCTTTTAAAAAGCAAATAACGTATTTCTTAGAACTTCCCCCTTCCTTTGGAGACATTTATCCAAATAACAGGGGAAGAAAAGTGATGCTACCTTTGCTATTTGCTTTTGTGGGATGGAGGGAAAACGTTATTCTAGAATTTAAGCGCGCGTTTGTGAAGTCAGTGCAATGAGTCAGTTTGGGAATCATACCGTCTTGAATTCTGTTAAAAATTGATTCCTACAATGATATTCAACTCCTACCCTCTAATATTAATTTTTCTTTGTTCTCTTTACTCTAAAGACAACATCTAAAAGTTATCCATTCTCCATATCAATTGAGGAAGTGTTCACTTGTGCATTTGTCTCATTCTTCTCTTTAAAAATGTGAAGTTTAATCCCACTCACGGCTAAGAAAGAAGGATTTTACTGCTGCCAGTAACAAATGTGCCAGAAACACCATTAACTCTAACAAAGTTCCGTTGGAGAGGATTTATGAGAGGTGAAGCTGTGACTCATAAAATTAGACATGTCTAATCCCAATAATGTCTATTCATTAGAAGCCCTATTTATACTGATGGGGACTCCCATCTAATTAAGTATGTACAGGATTCCTCCTTCAGAGACCAGAATACACTTTAGCCATCTTCTGTCCTTATTCCTGCTTCATTAAACTTTTTCTTTCAAAAGAACCAAATTACATACTGTGTTATAGACATGGCTAGAAGCTCTTCTTTCTTTCCTCTTTTTTCTTTTATAAAGTAAGCCCAGGAGACACCTTTGGCACTTGGGGCTTTGTCTGGCAATAGTGGGATTTAATTTTTTGTCCTCTGCTATGCCCTCAGTCTGATTTGGGTGCCTCGTATTTACTAGTTGTCTTGCAAAAGGTGATCCATTTGTTCTATTCTCCCCTCCTCACTCCAACTGATCTTTTTTCACTGGACGAGACAATATGAAGCCTGCAGTTCTGAGCTAGGGTTTCTGCCTTGGGAAACGTTAATGCAGCTTCCTAGTACTCATTTTTTCTCCTTTTGGGATTAGTGTGCAAGTGAGAGAGAAGGAGGCATGTGAGAGACAAAGGTATACAAATATTGCACACTGAACTCTATTTCAAACATTGTTCTTACCATTGCTACCATCACTAAAAAGGAGTTTGCAAAATCTTTTGGAACTTTCTCATTTAGTTCTTATGAAGGATTAGGTCATTCCCAACTGTCATTTTTGGAGGTTCCAGTCTTAGGGAACTGGGTGATATATCAACATTAAAATATGTCCAAGACGGTCTGAAGAGTTTAGACAGCTATCTTACTTTATTATTTTTTCCTTCACTTCCTCTGTTTCTATAAATAAGCGATATTTCATAGGAAATCCTATGGACAGCATCCAACTTGTTTTTCATCCCACAGCCCTTTTAGTAAAATTCCAGTTTTTACAATACCTGGAAATACAGTAGTTGCTTTGACTGTCTTCCTACAAACATCTTATCTGGGAACCTGTACAGATGTAATTTGGTGATGGTGAAAGATTAGACTGGAGCTTTTCTAACCTAAAGAGCTGGTTGTCAGGAACTTAAGTGTTTTTGGAAAGAAAGGAAAGGAAAGGAAAGGAATCCACACAGTGGTTGCAGTTTTCATGTTGAACAGCATTTCCCCATTAAATAATTAACCAGCTTCAGCCTCAAAACTACTGACCTGAAACTTGACATGCCACCAGGGGCACAAGTGTCTGTCAAGTCAGGGGCAAATCTGAGAAGCTCTCTAAGAGTCAGCAGAGTGTTTCTCAATACAGTTTAGTTCTTCATGGGGCTGATGTATTGAAGCTTTGCCTTGAAAACTCTTCTAAATGTGGCTTGTAACAGAGGAGTTTTGGCTCAGTGGCTCTCTGTTGAGGTGTAATTGTGTTTTTATATGTGCATCAGCATTACCCTGAATCTTCTGCTGAAGAATCCCTTTTGTTCTAGGGGAGTTGAGGACGGGAGCTTTGCATAAAGAAAAACAATGCTCCAGGTGGCAGCCCGGGGTGTGTGTGTGTGTGTGTTGTGTTTCATTCTAGTTTTATAGGGACATCATTGATTAAAATAAAGGTAACTGAACTAACGGTGTGTGCAAATGCCCATTTGGCTGCTGCATCACTGCCTTGTTAGTTTACCTACAAAAGTATCTATACATATAGGAAGAAATAGTCTATTCCTGAAATATTTCCGTCTTATACCCCAAAAGAGATTTTCTGTCTTGTATGCTAGCAGTTATTTACCTTTCAAATTGTGCTATTTGGTCAAGTAGCCCTACAGAGCTGGGAACCTCCCTAGGGCTTCCTTTGGTCCATAGGGTCACATTGAGGATTCTTTTTCCCATCCCATTAAAGTCTATCTGCAGAGCCATTAAGGCTTTTTATTCCTTGTCCTAACACTTACAGTTATCCTTTATTTGGATATTAGTTTCTTTTTGTCTGGGCATCCAGTGTACTTGTGGATTCTAACTCAGCTCTGGGATTAACCTGAGAGTCTGTTGATCTCTAGGACCAGCCTTCATGGTCCTTTTCTAAGGCTTCCTCTCCCCACATTGGCTTAGCCTATTTCACAGTCCAGGCTCCTCCATTTGTTTTCTTAAACTACCTTGTTGCCTCACTTGCTTACCTAGCATTGCTCACTGGTAAAGCTCCTGGTTCCATATGTAGCGTTGCATAATCTGGGAGCCACCTGTTTCCATCTATGCACATATGTATATATGTGTATGTGTATATAGACATATGGTGGTGGCCAAGCCAAGATTCTAGAGCAGTGTTGCTCAACCCCAACAACTTTAAGATGTGTGGACTACAACTCTCAGAATTTCCCAGCCAGCATGCTGGGGGAAATTCTGGGAGTTGAAGTCCACACTTCTTAAAGTTGCTGAGGTTGAGAAACTCTGTTCTAGAGTGTTTGGGGTAACCTGTTGTCATGTTCATCGTTCCAATGCTTTGCCTACATCGTAACGTTTCGCATGTCATGTTTCTAACCCGTGTCTATCACCTGCGGGGTGGGGAATTCCAGCCCTGCCAGGCTGTTATCTTTGTGTTACCCTGAAGGAATGTGTGTTTGGGTTATGACATGTATTCAAGATTATTTTCCCAGGCAGATGTGTGACGCTGGGAGGGGGTGGTTGCGATGTTGGGGTGGGGGGTGGGATCGGCTTGGAGGCGAAGGTTTTTAGTTTGTATTTGGCGCGCTTTTGCTTATTCTCAGCTTTCTTCGTATTTGCATACTATCCTTTCAATAAATCAGTTTTATTCACTAAACTCTGGTGAGACTGACTTCGTTGGGATAAGGCAATCATTACATAAAGCTGAGAATCATCAAAGAACTTTACCCCGCTAGCCCCTAGCCAGGTTACCTGTGACGGGGAGCACTAGCGATGTCTGTACTACGAGAAGCCGAGTGGATTGAGGAGGAGCCGGACACCACGATGGTGCGGGTGGCCCAGAGCGCCCACGCGGAGAGGGCGGCTCACTGAGAACAGCTGGGGCTACAACCCGGCGAGCAGTTGGTAACGTCGGAAACGACGGGCACGTCAGGGGCCGAATATAGAACGGGGGACGAGGACGAGGACTCCGCTGTAGGGGACGCCCAAGAGGTCCGGAAACCAGGACCTCCTTTGTCACCTACAGTGGTAGTGGTAACCAGTGCGGCCGAAGAATCGGTCACCCCCGCGCGAATGAAGGCTTTAGAGGAGAAGTTGGAGTCTTTGGCGGTGATGCTAAAGTAAAGCTGTGGGAAGTCGGGGTCGGCTGAGGGAAGACGAAAGGGCACTAGGGAGCAGAGCGCTAACCTGGAGTCACCACCCCCATCCCCGCGGAGAAGAGGTCGGACTCGGTTCCGACAGTCAGCGACAGGGAGGAGGACCCTAGACGTGACTGGGAAAGCCAAACGGCTGGAGGCGGCGAGACCCCCCCCCCTTTCCTGTGAAGTTTGACAGCGATCCTACGAAGCTGTCTTTCTTCAATTACTAATGCTAATAGCTACATGGAGGATTGGGAGCAGAGCTTCCGCTCCGAGAGGGGGAAAATCAATGCCATTGCAAATAGGCTGAAGGGGAGGGCGGCGGATTGGTATGTCCAGCTGTGTCAGGCAGAGGCCCCAGAGCTAGAAGACTTCGAGGAGTTCCTGTGGGCACTAAAACAACACTTTGAGGACCCTCTGGCACAAGAGAGGGCGAAACGGGCTCTGAAGAATCTGGCCCAAGGGTCGTTTTCAGTGTCAGACTACGCGTTAGAATTCAAAGCACTGGCCGGAAAAGTTGAGGATTGGTCCCAGTCCACCCTAGTAGAGCTGTTTAAAGATGGGCTGGAAACTGAGGTCCTTCGGTGGGCTGTGGGGCGTGATGACCCAAAGACTTTGTATGGGTGGATTCAACTAGCTGGCAGCACTGAAAACGCCCTGGAAACCTTCACCCATTGTAAGGCGGTGAAGCAAGGCAAAATCATCAAAAGCGCCCGTGCTCCGATCTCTTCAGGTCGACCCAGCCAGCGGGCGTGGGAAGAGGAGAGGGAGCGTCGCTTTGCTAAGGGACAATGTCTGCTCTGCGGGAAGGAAGGGCACCGGGCGGCGGCATGCCCAAAAAGACGAGCCGAAGATCGCCCAGCTTAACCGGCTGAGAAATCGCCATCCCTACCAAGGAAGATGAAAGCCGCCCTGGCCAAGGCAGAACCCGAAGGCATCCCCTTATTTGGAGAAGAGAGGGGACAGGAGACCGAGGAGCCGGCGGGAAACGCCAGCCACCTGCTTTGAAGGGCGCGGTGGAAGAAGAAGAAGATGGGCGCGACCATGTCTTGGTGAGTGGGGATTTCCCTACCCTGACCATTAGAGTTAAGTTGGGGTCTAGCACCCGAACCATAGAACTGTGGGCCATGGTTGATTCGGGGTGTTCACGGTCCTTGATGCACCCCGACGTGGTTACTGCGTTGGGGTTACCCATGTTCCCTTTAAAGAGGCCGATGATCTTTACCCAGTTGGACGGGACCATGGCAGGGGGGAAACCAGTTACCCACTCTACCGGGATGGTTGCCTTACAAATGGGCAGCCATTGGGAAAAATTACCGTTTATTGTGGCACCGGTAGGGGAACCTTTGGTCATCTTGGGGATGCCCTGGTTTGTATGGCAAAATCCCTTCATAAACTGGGTGCATCGAACGGTAACGTTCGCAGATGGATTTTATAAAGCCCCTGCGAAAGACCAACTAGACGACAACGAGGTGGGACGGGCAGCAACCACTTCTCTGCAAGTCCTTGAGCCGCTGGAAGGGCTGCCGGAGCAATACCAGGACTTTACAGATGTGTTTGGTGAAAAGGAGGCGGATTGGCTGCCGCCTCATCGCAAAACTGACTGTGCCATAGAATTTGTTCTTAATGTGAAACTGCCTAGTCCAAAAATTTATTCTATGACCCAGAAGGAGCTGGCAACACTACGAGAGTTCATTGACAAAAATCTAGCTAGGGGTTTCATTGAACCGGCCAGCTCTCCAGTAGGCGCACCTGTACTGTTTCGACCAAAGAAGGATGGCACTTTGAGACTGTGTACAGATTTCCGTGGGCTCAATGCAGTATCGATATTAAATAAATATCCTTTGCCCCTGATAAAGGACATGCTAACACATCTGGCAAAGGGGAAAATATTCTCTAAGCTGGACTTGAGGGAGGCATATTTCCGTATTCGCATACGGGAGGGGGATGAATGGAAAACTGCGTTTAATTGTCCTTTGGGTGCTTTTCAATATAAAGTGCTACCATTTGGATTGGCGGGGGCACCAGGGGTTTTTATGCAGCTTATCAATGAGGTCTTGCATGACCACCTATTTAAAGGGGTATTGGTGTATTTAGATGATGTTTTAATATATACTGAAACAATGGAGGAACATATATATCTAGTCAGACAAGTTCTGAGCAAACTGAGAAAGGCAGAATTGTATGCTAAACTGTCAAAATGTGCATTTCATAAGTCGCAAATTGATTATCTGGGCTATAGGATTTCTGATAAGGGAATTGAAATGGATCCCGCTAAAATTGAAGCCATTTTGGCATGGGAGCCGCCACGCACGCGTAAGCAGCTCCAAAGTCTCCTTGGATTCGCGAATTTTTATCGGCTCTTCATCCAGGGGTTCGCGGAAATTGCGCTACCCCTCACTGAGTTGCTCAAAACTAAAGGTTTGGGGGACACACGGAGGGTGAAAAATCCAGGAGCGCTGCTAAAATGGACACCCGCATGCCAGAAGGCTTTTCAGACCCTTAAACAGCTGTTTACGTCCGAACCCATTCTGCAGCATCCTGATCCTGACAAACCATTTGTAGTACAGGTGGATGCTTCTGATTTCTCAATTGGAGCTCTGTTAATGCAAAAGGACAACCTGGGACAGTTAAAGCCGTGTGCCTACCTCTCCCGTAAATTTTCAGAGACAGAAAGGAGATGGCACATTTGGGAGAAAGAGGCTTTTGCGGTTAAAGCTGCTTTGGAAAGCTGGCGTCACTTATTGGAGGGGGCTACCCACCCTTTCGAGGTTTGGACTGATCATAAAAACCTGGAAGCACTGACTGCGTCTCGCAAACTGAGCCCAAAACAAATTAGGTGGGCTCAATTCTTTAGTTGTTTTGACTTTAAACTGAAATTTATCCCTGGGAAAACCAACTTCCTGGCTGACGCACTTTCGCGCCAGCCTCAGAATACCAGTACGGTACCAGATGTAGTGGGAACTCTCTGGACAGAGCCCCAAATGAGTCTGGCAGCTGTAACTCGCAGCCAAACCCGAGCGTAGCGTACAGATGCTTCAGTTTCATCTCGCTTGCCTGTACCCTCAGACTTGCAACAAAGGTTTCTTTCCGAGCTGAAAACTGACACTTGGTTACAAGCAAACCTCAACGAGGTTACTTTTAAACAAGATTTTGCATGGAAGCATGATCGTCTCTATGTACCTGAGACGTTGCGCAAAACCATTCTGTCACGATCCCATGATGACAGAATGGCTGGGCATTTTGGGTTTGGTAAGACCCTTCATCTGGTTAGACGCCAATTCTGGTGGCCAACACTCCGGCGTGACATCAAAGAATACGTCAATTCCTGCCCAGTATGTGCTGCTTCTAAACGAAAAGTGGGAAAGCCCCAGGGCTTGTTACAACCAGTGGCAAATCCTTCCCGCCCTTGGGAGGAGATCTCTATGGACTTCATTGTTGATTTACCTCCTAGCCAGAGGAAAACTGTCATTTGGGTGGTGAAAGATTTTTTCTCTAAACAAGCCCATTTCATCCCATGTACCACCATCCCATCTGCACAACTGGCCCGCCTCTTCATTGTACACATGTACAAAATTCATGGATGCCCCACCCGTTTGGTGATGGACAGAGGCACACAATTCACATCCAAGTTTTGGCGGGAATTTATGAAATTACTGGGTACTAACCAAGCATTGTCAACTGCGTCGCATCCGCAGACTGACGGAAATACGGAGGCGGTCAATTCTACCCTTGAACAATATCTGCGTGCTTTTGTCAATTATCAGCAAGATGATTGGGTCGACCTCCTACCATTTGCTGAAGTTGCCTACAACAATGCTGTTCATCAAAGCACTGGCCAGGTGCCATTCCATACCGTTTTTGGCTGTGACTTTGTCCGGATCCCAGAACTGCCTCAGCCCGCCTCCCCCCCGTCTTCACCTGCTGATTGGGCTACACGTCTGGCAGCTGCCTGGCCAACAATACAACAAGCACTTGCTAATGCTCAAGCCACTTACAAACGACATGCAGATTCCAAACGTTTCACCTCGCCACCTTTCCGAGTGGGTGATAAGGTGTATCTTTCCACCAAGTTCATCAAGTCTACACAACCTTCAAAAAAGTTGGCACCTAAGTTTATTGGTCCTTTTCCTATTATTGCTCAAATTAATCCTGTTACTTTTAAATTAGATTTGCCTGCAAATCTTAAACGCTTACACCCTGTCATTGCAGCCTGCTTAAGTCTTTCCACGAATCAGCCCGCTGGCATCCACAGCCTCCACCCCCTGCACCTATCATGATTGATGGTCAACAACACTTTGAAGTCCGAGAAATCCTGGATTCCCGACGATGTCGTTCTGTCTTACAATACTTGGTTCGCTGGAAACATTTCCCTCATCCTGAGTGGGTGGCCGCCCACGATGTTCACTCCCCTATTCTAGTTACCCATTTCCATGCGGCTTATCCCACTAAGCCTGCTCCGTGAGGTCATTTCCTTTCTTTAAGGGGGGCGATATGTCATGTTCATCGTTCCAATGCTTTGTCTACATCATAACGTTTCACATGTCATGTTTCTGACCCGTGTCTATCACCTGCGGGGTGGGGAATTCCAGCCCTGCCAGGCTGTTATCTTTGTGTTACCCTGAAGGAATGTGTGTTTGGGTTATGACATGTATTCAAGGTTATTTTCCCAGGCAGATGTGTGACGCTTGCCAATGCTGGGAGGGGGTGGTTGCGATGTTGGGGTGGGGGCGGGATCGGCTTGGAGGCGAGGGTTTTTAGTTTGTATTTGGCGCGCTTTTGCTTATTCTCAGCTTTCTTCGTATTTGCATACTATCCTTTCAATAAATCAGTTTTATTCACTAAACTCTGGTGAGACTGACTTCGTTGGGATAAGGCAATCATTACACCTGTCAACAAATGTCTCCAGTGAGAACAGCCATTTTGCCACATTTAAAACCATTTAGGCAACTTTCAGTTTGCTTCCCCACCCCCCAGCTTTCTGTACCCAAGTCACCTTTGCCCCTCTCAGGATTATTTTGTCCATAATAATGAGCATGGAGAATTCCGTTTAAGTCTCCTTTTGAATTCTGTTTTTGCAAAGGTTTGAGAGAGAATGGTAGATTGTATCTACTGCAGTCTTCCAACTTTTTCAAAAAGGAAGTGAGGTCTTTTGTGTTGCCCTCTTTCTGGAAACCAAGTCTCCAAATCTCTGTATCTCTGCCTTAAAGCTAGGCCTCCCTAGGGTCAAGCTTTTTTCCTGCTGGATGCATCCTGACAAGCAAAGACAATGGGGAAGCCAGTAGGGGTACACAAATGGCGATCACGTGACCATAGGACACTGCAACCACGTGGGATTTGCCTAACAGTGGCAACTGAGATGGCTGAAATTGCTTTCATAAGTTGGTGTGGTGACATGATGTCACACCTTACGACTGCATCACTTAGTGATGGAGTTCCCAGTCCCAATTACCATCAGTAAGTGAGGACTACCTATATACTTCCCAAGGCCATATTTCTCTACTGTGCTGATGTAATTTGCAACTGTGTATTTTAATGGTTTCTATTATTTTCTTCTATTATAGAAATCGCTTTACTGCATAACCATAGTCCATAACCTCTGTGGGTGTAGGTGTGTATGTGCCACACTTCTAGAAAAGTTGTCTTAATTCCTGTGTCTATCCTGACATGCACACTGCAAGTGTTTGAATGGACAACATGCAGAAATGTTTTTCCTGGCATCCCCAAATGGGATTGAAGACTAAATTTGTCTGAGATTCTGTAAAGTACCACCTGTGAGTCATGCAGATAGTAGTGAGCTATACGGATTGTCTGCCTGCAGGGAAAGGGCCATATCTTTGGCAAAGCCAAACATAGTTTGATTGGATTTGGCTTACGGCAGTGGGTGAACCCAGCCTTTAAAAATGCTTTAAAGGACATTTATATATAATAAGCAACATGTATGTGTACTAATTTATTAGATTTATATTCTACCTTTCATTCAGTGCTCCCTCTTCCCATTTCTTCCCCAACAACCCTGTGATTTAGTTAGATTGAGAGAAAGTGACTTGCCCAAAATTACCCGATGAGCTTCCATGATGGTAAAGTAGAACCCAAGTCTCTCTACTCCTGTCCAATACCTGACCACTCTATACCACTCTGGATTTCTCACTTATACAGAAAGCGCTTTTATTTCCTTGCCGGAAGAGAAGAAGGTAGCATGTTTACACCTAAACAGACACAATCGATACAGAGGAGATGATGGGCATGTTTAATCGTGAGAAAGACAATTGAGGAGGAATAGGATAGCAGTCTGAAATGATACTACACGGAAGAAGGTCAAGAGCTGTTCTTTGTCATTCCAGAGAATGGGACACAGAAAAACTCCAACCAGGCTGCCCACCAGACAACCAGATGGGAGACCCTATTTGTGAGGTTGGGCTCTCAAGAACAGATGGGACTGATGCTTTTGGACCAGCCTTCCTGCTGTGTAGTGGCATCCCTGCCTGAGCAACTGGATTCAGTTGCTAGGCTGGCAGTTTCCCAGGCTTGTGTTCCTAGGAGACTTCAGGCTGCCATCCTTGGTCCCTGAGTCTGGAGTGCCAACCATGGTCCTAACCCACATTACCAAGAGCCTGACACACAGTGGGGGGCACCTGTTAGATCTGTTTTTTGTCTCAGGACAGTGGTGACTGGATTGCACCTGCACAGCCTTTCTCAGTTTGCAGATTCCAGAAGCCTCCCATCTCTCCCCCTCCCCCCCGCCACCCCCAGGAGATGAAATAGCAGAAGAACAATGCTGGAGAAAAACTAAAAGCAAATCCAATTTGATGTTGGTAAGAGCCTTTGTTTGGGACTACACTGTGGCAATAAAAGTGGCAAATGGAATTATTTTGCTTCTCTTACTGCTTCTGCAGACTGCTGCCGGGGCCCTTTTTAAGGTGACTTGGTCCTTGCTGAGGAGGACTGGGTCAGAAAATCACCTGCAGGGCCATTCTGAGGTTTTTTCACAGATCTGTCAGATACTGTTACTGGGTTCTGCTCAGAGTTGGACTCTAGTTGTTCTGGTCCTGTGAAGCTGGGTGAAGCACAGTTTGACATGGTTAGTCCTAAGGAACTGGATAGGATCCTTGGAGCTGTGAGTATGTACACCTTCCTTTTTAGATTCATGCCCCTCCTTGTATGATAAGGCCTCCTGGGACGTACCATGTGGCTGACTCCAAGCAGTGAACTCTTCTCTGAGAGAGGGGATGGTCCTGCCTGCACTTAAGGAGGTGGTCCAACCCCTCCTCAAGAAGCCATTGCTGGCTCCAACCATGCTGGATAATTTCCAGCCTGTCTCCAATCTCCCTTTCCTAGAGAATATATTTGATTTGATTAATTTCATTTGTTGAGAATGTGGTCACACACTGCAGCTTCAAAGGGTCCTGGATGAAGCTAATTATCCTGAATCCTTTCAGTCAGATTTCAGACCTGAGCACAGTATGGAGACAGCACTGGTCATGCTTGATGACCTGTGGTGAGGCTGGGATGGAGGTACTGCCTCCCTCCTTGATCTCTTGGCATCCTTCAGTACCATCAACCATGGTATCCTGCTGGATCAGCTCAGGATTTGGACATGGAAGGCACGGTATTACAGTGGTTCCTCTCGCCTCCTGGTGGAGAGGGAGTTCTAGTTGGTGTTCATAGGGAGAGATCTAGCTCAAGGCCCTTGTTTTGCTGGGTGCCTCAGGATCAAAAATTAGTTTCACATTTTTTAAAGCAACCTCCCGCTGGTTGACAAGAGCCAGACATTCAGGCTCATCATTCCAAATATAATATGAATTGATACCAATTTAATATTCATTCTTCAACTCTTTATCAAGATAGGTTACAGTTTTGGAACCACAATTAATTCTTCCAGAGGCTACAACAGCATCCCCCCAAACCCAATCAGTAAATGCTTAAGTTGTGTAAACTGCCAAGAAATGCTCTGAAATTAATCAAAGCCAGTGTTAAGCTTGCGAAACATTTTAAAAATTGCTTTATCCGAATTAAGCTGCTCCAAGATAATCATACTATGATAAACCTTCCCCCAAAAAGCATTCTCTGTGATTTATTGGCTGGGTTCCCACAACGTGTTAAGCTACAGACAGACAAGCCATGTCAGGGCAGGGCTTCATTTGATACAAAGATCAGGTCACTTCTGATTTTTGTTTGTTTGAATGCTGGGAATTGAAGTTGGATAGGGTTCTTGCTCTTGGAGCACATGTACTTGTGTTATTTTATTTGTAAAAGCTGTCATTCAGTTTAGATATGATGAAATTACAGAAGCTGCAAGTGGGCAGTAAGAGCTCACATGAATGCTCTGGAAGGAATGTGCTTTTGTTCTCCCACAGAGCTGTGCCACTTTCATATATGTGTGGAATACTGTTTGTCTGAAAGAACACAACACCCCGCCCCCTGGATCTCCCTTGCCATAAATTGAAAAGGTATATACGTCAGGACAAAGCATTCTACCACGTTACAGTTGCCGGGATGTTCAAAGAGGCATGGACCCAAAGGTCTCCAGAGACAGAGGCATCTGTGGGTTGGTTCTTCCACACAGTCACCTGGATATCATTAGGTCAGTCATTGCTAATGGGAATGATTTCTGCTGATGAAATACAACCTGCTGAGGAGAAGGCTTTTTTCTTTTCTTTTATCTTTAAACAAGGATGCTCAGCCAAGACTTTAGAACTTCCCAGCTGCTGCCAGAATTTGCTTTAAAATGCTGTTGATCTTCCTTATCTGTCTGTGGAATTAATTCAGCCAGGATTTTACATGTGTCTTTTATCCTGCCAGACTGCTGTATCATCTCTTTCTAATTACAGATATAAACTCTGTTTACAGCTAAGGGATTTAGGAACAACTCTATTTTTAAATGACTAGTGATGGTTGATATTCAGAATTGGGTGTGCTTCTTTGGTGTATGGTAGAATGCCATCTTCCTTCCATTATGCTTGTTATACTGATGGACAGACCCATTGGGACAGGAAAGTCAACTTTGCCTGTGCATTAATATACAAGTAATGTTGTACATTATGCCATTTGTCTTGCATTAGTTAGGTTCACACGTTGCACTAAGCTGTATTGTGATTTCTTTATGGTTTTATATAACAGGTTATAATATTAGTATTAGGGTTTATAAACCATGGTTTAAAGTTTAGTATGAATAATAAATGTTCTTATAAAAAGACATTGTTTCTATCTATTAATTTTGTATCACTGCAAAGGAGGGACTCTGGGCAGTTTACAATAAAAATGAAATTAAAATTCAGCCAATTATAAATACAATAAATACAATAAGAGTAAATTTTACTGTTAATCTGCACATTTCATCTATATGAGAATTTAAAACTATAGTATGTTTGCCTAATCCTGTACTACAGATTTGCCTTATTTGGATTTGTATGTAGCCAACACTGATGTTTGCCTAATAGAAAAAGAAACAGGGTTTTTTATAATTTTCTGTGAAATGGCTAAGGCATGTTGGTGTTTTACACTGACAATAAGGTGATACCCCCTTATTCCATGTATAAATGCCGGGTAGATTGGTTTCAGCACTGGTGGTCAGCCTCCTCCTTTCACTTCTCTGAAGGCAGTGGGCTCACCTCAGGTGCACAGAACAGCCCACATGGGCCATCGCTCCACTCCCAACAATTGCTTCTAATTCCAGAATCTATCTCCCAAAGAAATCATCTCACTGTATCTGGTGATAGGCAACCCTGATCTACTGCAATATATATAGGTTCCATATATACTATTTTAGCCTTCTTGCATAAAATCTATCTTACCCAACATAATGATGCCAACAATTTGAAAGGTAATAAATAAAAATATGTAGATAAAGGAGAGGAATCTAACAGGTCTTTGAAAAAAAGTGACGTGCCACATTCTCTGATACCTTGCCATGTGGATTGTCCATCTCCAGTTGAATTTTTTAACTGAAAATAAGTTCTACAATTATTTTTTTAAAAATACTATTTGAATAGGCTTGAATTGTGAAGAGGTTTGAATTATGAAATGTTTTTCAGTATGTAGTTGAAGGTTGGTTGCTGAATGTGCTAAGAGCTACAGATGATGGAAGAAAAGGATCTGTGAGAATAAATGGAATGCTTAGCAAATAGTTCAACAGGACAAGGATATATGATTTTTCCTTGCTTGATTAATGTATCTATAGATAAATGGATAAAGAATGCTTCTGGCAGTAACAGAGGTGTGTTGGTTGGGGGTGTGAATGTATGAGTACTGTTGTGTCCAGATGATGCCATGTTGCTGGCTGAGAAGCAGAATGATTTTGCCAGAAAATAAATAATAATATATTATATGAAGCAATGAGAAGTATGGATCTGAAAATTTATGATTCAAAAACGTTAGCGGTAGTGGTGTTTGACAGCAAAAGTGGAGTGAACAGTAGCCCTTTATAAATAAATGGTGAAAAACTACAGCAAAAGGATGAATTTGTGGAACCTGATGGAATATTTATTAAAGTTGGAAAATTGATGGAGAAATTATAGGATATGCAAATGTGACTAGAAAGGTACTGGGTGGTAAGTGGTCTGCTTCAAGAGATGAATGTTTGTCTGAAGTAACCAGTTGTTACATGCTCTTGTAAATAAGAGCTTGCTTCTACCCATTTTGTTGTATAGAAATGGGAGTTGGGCATGTCAGGAGAAAGGGACAAATATATTGCATTCAGTAAGAATGGTTTATTGAAGAAGTACATGTGGAAAAACAGTAACATACTAAATGAATGTGGATTGAATACAAAAATGAGTGACTAGTATGAAAAAAGTATGTTGAGATGATTTAGTCATATAAAGAGAATGAATTAGGATCAAACTGCAAAACAAATATAGGAAGGAATAGTGAATATGTGGAGAGGAAGGGGAAGAGAAAGTTGCAGTTGAGTGGAGCTGATGAGCTACTCAGAAAGAGAGAAATTGGGAACTTAAAGAACAAAAGCAATGTATGAATTGATGTATGGAAAAAATGGAATGCAAAAGAAAGGTATGGAACAGTGTAGTGAAGGATGTTTGTGTCAATTAGATTTAGCTTTCTTTTCTTTTTCTTATTGCATTTCTTTAATTCCTTTGACTTAGTATTTCTTAGTATAACGTTGCTTACTCTGAAAGGGAATATGTGGCAAACCATGGCTTAGCTGATCTAGGCCCTTCTCACGTGCAGACATCTGAATGACCATTAGATGGAATCAGAGAGGAAAAGGGAATTCTTAACAGTCCATGTAGGGTAGTAGTAGATTAAATCAGAGCTTTCTATAAGGAATCTCAGGTACTTAAAGTCAGCTAAATTAGAATAGGTTATACTGTTCCTGGAATTACTGTGTAGAAAAATGTAAAATATGCATGAGATTACCAGCCCAGGGGACAGGAAAGATGGAAATGGTATGCATTTGTTTCCTTTGGCTAGGAGAACATTTGCTCTTTCCCTCACTCTTAATCCTCATTAAAAAAGTTCACCGAACTATCCTTTGAAAGGATGTTGAGGAGCAGAGTCTTATCTTGTTTCCCAGAGTGAGCTGACATGATGGCCATAGTGTCTTCACTGTCTGTCACTTCCTCCTTTGATGACTGGAAACTAAATAAATAAATGCCCCCTGCAGGGATAGTTTTTCTCATTAGCTTTTGTACTTCCATGACCTCCAGTAAAGTGATGATGAACTCAGCACCTGTTTGTAAGCCAATCATTTTTAAGAGGTATGGGGATGGGCATAATCCTCACCACATAGAAATCTGAGTAGACAGGACTAAATCAATCAAAATGTGTTAATCTCAAATTATACATCCTTGGGCTGCATAAAACCATTTTAAAATAAAAGTCATTGTGGGTCTTTTAATTAATTTACTTCCCCCCCCCTTTTTCTGTTGTTTTTTTCAAATCCTGTGTGAGGAAACAATGAAACAGTCTTATGTAAAGGAACAGAAAGAAAATGAGAGAATGGTGGGGCTTTGACCACTTGTGCATCATTTGCTCTTTGTTATGGAGACACTTCTCAATGGAAGGATGCGTCTGCATTTTTATGATACCATTGCATTGCTGGTTTCCCCCCCTCTACAGGAAGCAACCAATAAAACAGAGCGTGGCACAGAAATCCATGGCATTGTGACATACTGCCATATGTTTTATATTACTAGATGTTGCTTCTCATCTGCCTGTGGCCATCTATCTGCAAAATGCAAGATTATAATATGCTGAAACTGGAGTTATCTTTTGAAGACAATCTAGCAGTTTGAAATGGCTCATAATGCATCTGAATCTTGAATGCCTTCAGGATTGCCACAAAGGCTTCAGTGAGTCTAATAGGAAAGAACAATTTTTGCTGATTTTCTCTATCCTTTGGGAGATCCAAAATTTCCAGAAGGTTAGGAGTTCCTTAAAAGGATGGTTTAGAGAACTGTAGAAGAAAGGGATAATTTTTAGAAATCAGTGCTACTCATAAAAGCACTGACTGGACTGAAGAGCCTTCTGTTAGCAGAGGACACAATTTGATACATCACATGTATTAAATTAACAAGGCCATTTTCCCCTATGTTGTTTCACTGAAGCTGCCATCAAGCAAAATATATTTCTATTTGCACTAAATTATCTCTCAAAAGCTGCCGACATGGTACAAAATATTTCATTATGACATAAGCGTAGCCTATTTGTGTTTGTCTTGAATTTCCTGGTTAAGATTGATCCTTCTGTCCTGCCCTTTACCTCTTTTCTGCAGACAGGAATCCTTGCCCAGCCTACTCCTCTTTACAGAGGAATCCACAGACTATATATATATGCCAGTATCATTTTTGCGTTAGAAATAGTGTTAGACCTTACCGTAACTCTGAAACAGTCAACAGGGCAGTACTTCTGTAGCCAGTAAAACATTTTAGTTTTGTCAAATTTACTTTTGAAAATAGAGACCTTGAATTGGCTGTTTTTCCAGTTTAGGAATTGATCCTGACTATTATTTTCTAAACCCAGTATAACTATAGTTAATCACAACTAATCTGATGTATTGCTTTCCATTTGTATTTAAATTTAGTTTGATCAAAAGTTTTCTGTATTAATTACATTATATTCTGATGTATATTCTGGGTTATATTTATACTCTGATATCTGCATCAGGCATCGGGTAAAACCAGACGAATGTGACATCGTGGTTAGAAACTTTAGATTAGAATTGACAAAATCCAGATTCAAATTCTTGCTCAGTCATGACATTTATCTGGTAATTTTACAGTAGTCCTTATCTTTCAGCCTGAAAGCAGGGTTGTTGTGAAAATATAATAGGCAGGAAGAACCCATTGTTTTAAATTATGTTGTTTATTTTATTGATTATCAGCTGCCCTGAGTTATATGACAATTGGGCAGCCATATAAATCTATACAATAAATAAATAAATAAATAAATAAATAAATAACATGTACACAGCATGGAACTTCTGAAGGAAAGATGAGATAAATGTTTCTTAAAAATTAATAGTATAACAGCACTGTCATTCTCTGTGCTTATTTTATATTTACTTTTTTCTAGAAGAGTGTATTCTATCATAAATAGAAATCGCTCATCTCACCAGCATCTTTAAATTTAAAAATGTTAAGCGAAAAAAAAAAAGGTTCATTGAATTAAACCTTGAGACTTCCATTGATGCCTTCTGCCTCTAACTTAAAGTAGTCTCAGAAAATAGTTCCCTCCTTTGTTCTTTTCCTGCTCCTTTTTTGTGTACCTCCCATTTCTGAGGGAAATTTATGCTGACTCTTAAATTCATCTCCACGATCCGCATGCTACCTAGACATTAAAAACATTCCTATATAAACTTTAGCTGGTGATGTTAATGATTCTCCCATTGTTTCTTTAACTAGCTCAGTTAGTGAGTCTATTAGGCCATTTTCTTGTCGAGTTCATATTAAATTATTGGGATTTTGTCTAAATAAACTGAATAGTTCAGACTAAATTTCATCTTAATCTAGTGTTAAATTATTCCACTCATTAAATATAATGCAATATGAGCTAAGGACTCTTTGATTGAAAAGGATGTTGCATGTTCAAAGGTATTTACCTACATTACTTAAAACAGAGTGCCATTCCAGTCTAGTAGATTCTGCACAAAAGTAATGAAGCAGTGGGGAGACATTAACACCTCCTGACTAATAGGAACATAATAATATTTGCTTGATTTTATAACTGGGCAATAGAAAACTCTTATTTCACTAGGGCTTGCCCTCTATCTTTCATAGGAAACTATGGACACATTAATACCTCAGCCCAGGACTGTAGTTGAATTTTCTTGTTTTAGCCTCACAGTATTTCCCTGTATTTATTCCAGCTTTTTCTCCCCAGGATCTTGGGGCTCTTCCATTTCTCTAAATATTCTGTAAAAGGAGGAGCCTTCATGCTGATCCTTTACACATTGACAGAAAACATTTTCAAGTCTGTCTGCCACATATTGTAACAAAGGAGCTGTGTTGATCTGAAATAGATGACAGCTGCAATCGTGGGGGACAGCCCTCCTGATTTGCGATGTTTTGGTTGGTTTTTGTGTTGGACTGCTATTGTAACCTGTCCAAGTTGAACAGGGTAGGACGTGTGTGTTCAGTGAGTGACCTTGTGATTTTTTTGACAGGAGGACCATTGAGATGGTTGGGGAAGAAAGTTTCTTGGTGATTTGTATTGTATTGTATTTGTATTCCAAAGCATAGGGCTGGCAGTTTCATTTGGCCCTTATATTGCCTAGACACATTTTTCAGTTTATTATGTTCAAGCAGCTCAGTTGTTTTATTACAGTCTTTGCTGTTCATGTCTGTTCCTATTGCCAGAGCAGCACCTGCTGGTTAAAGGAGATATAATTGCCTTCTGGGTTGAGAACTGAGTTTTCCGAAAGCTCATATTATCACCATATCATGTTTGCCTGACCACGTACTCCCTTATTTACTTTTTCCTACTTACTTGTTGAATCTGTTGCATGTTGTATAATCCAAACTTCCTCTTTCAAATGGAACTAAGGAGCCTGGAAATCTGCTAGACCCTTCTCTTCCCTCCTCTTTAAATACACAATTACTTACAAAATATGTTTAGTGAAGGGGTGGGGAGGAGTAAAACCACAAAGCTGAATATTGAGCGATTAGGGATTTTAGTAATACCATTGTATCTTCTCATTTTGTGCCTCGTTTTTTTTTTGAGAGCCAGTTTTTAGATGTTACTATGTTCTGCATTGAAAAGTTGCTTCTGTGAGTCTTGGTCATAAATTGTTATCACAATTGTTTTTCTCTATTTTGATCCAAGTTGTATCCTTAGAATGTGCTTTCACTGTATGTGGAAATGGGAGGAAGCAACAAGAAAACACTCAAACATAGACAAAGCGTTTCCTCATCTTTGTACAGCAGCATTCAGACCTCTTACCCACAGCATTAGTGGGAAATTTCCATTTCCAGGCAGAGTTGAGCTCCCATATCTCTTCTCTGAGGTTAGTCTTCCCAGCCTAGACACTCTGGGAATTACAAATCCAAAAACATCTGGAAGACACCATGTTAGGAAAAGCTGTTTTAGATAATCAACAGTAGATGCTTTAATAGCTGTCAAAAGGAGAAGTTAATTGAAGCTGGAGGAATAACCCTAACTATCTCATAAAAACTGGCCAGCTAACATAATTTGAACAAGAGAGCCAGTGTGTTCCTTTGAGAGTCCATCCAATAGGTTACTATGTGAGCCTTGTTTCATTCATCTATCACTTTTGACCTTTTACCCAACTAATCTTTGCAACTAACATAAATGTGTGCCTTGGTATTTCTAGCTGCCTTGAGTCTGTCAGCACATAATAATCAAACTGAACAAATATTTCAAATTCCAAATTCCTAGGCATCAACATAATTTTTTAGTGTGTATGTCCCTGCAACTAAGTACTTGCATCTTCCTACTTATTTTAAGCCAGTAGTTGTTCAAAAACCTACAATATTGAACAGCAGATATCCCAAGAAATCTGTGTTTGGAGAAATTAATTAAAAAAAAAATGGGAAAAATGAAGTAGCTGAATAAGAATGGCTAGTTCAAGACTCAGTCTTCAGCCTCATTACATTCTTTTCCTTAAGACATGCAGATTATGCAGCAAATATAGTTTGCTTTTTTCAGTATTTTGTAAGGTTTTCAAATTTTGTAAGGTTTGCCAGCTTCTTTTTTTTTTTTAAGTGGGTCCAGTAGAGTCATAACAGCAAGTATATCTCATCATTATTCCCAGTGGCAAGCTAGGTCAAGGCTGGTTTATTTTTTAAAGTAAAATATTTTAGATAGCAGCCTCCACCCAATGTACTTGTATCATGGAGTACCTAGTTGTATGAAAGGTGTTCACTGTCCAGACCTTTTCAACCCCTTTCAAATACACATTTTGAAAACATTGTGTCTGTTTTCTTATCCTAAGAGAAAAAAAATGTGGAAAAATACCAGGTTTAGGAAAAGAAAAAGTTACTGTCTGCCTGACTAAACAGCTAAGTGGGACATGATTAGAGAAACTGAAAATCAAGATCCGTGCCCACATAGATGTATTTCCCTTTGAATCTTCTCCAGCCTGGTGGAGAGATAATAGGAATGGCCCCAGCATATCAGGAGAGCTCCTAGTTGGTAAAGCCTAATAGAAAGAGCAAAGGAATTTAGTTGTATTTTATGTCATAGCAGGACCAATTTACCTATGGATCCCAAAAGTCTGTATAATACCCAGACTTTGTGAAACATGACCTTTCCCCAAAGCTAAGCCTGAGAACCCACATACTGATGCCCTCTAGACAATTACATTTGCTGGCATTCAGCACATCTGGATGGCAGCAGGTTTGGGAAGGTTGACATCAGGTCCCTTAGATTGGAGAGAATGTGGTTTGCAGCCTGAGAGAGATTGCAGACTTACCACAGACTTTCTCTGCTGCCCTAATTTGAAAAGGAGCCCAAATATTGGCAGAGGAGGGGCACGTTTGGGAAACTGAACTGCTGAAAATAAAGTTTCAAAAACTAAAATTCTTTCTCTTGCAGCGTTGCCTTTGCGGAGCCCATATGGCCGATGGTGCAGAATAAAGGACAGACTGATTTCAGGCAACTAATTAACTTCAAATAATGTTCAAACATCTTTGATTTTGTTAGCTGTTGCTGAATTCCAAGACAGTAGGTCAGGCAGCTGAAAAATGCTCTGATGAAACACCTCCCAGCATTTGTCTAAGCTGTGCCAGCCAATTGTGCTGGAATGGTCTGTGGTTTTGAAGCTATGAGGGAGCTGGATGAGGCTTGCCAAATTCCTTTATGCCTGTGACTGAAGCCAGAACTAATACTTCTAAAACATAGCAGCCTTGTCCTTGTTATGGGAAAGTGTTGCCTTTGTAGACCAGTCTTCCTTTTTGCTTTGCTTGTCCTTAGCATCAATCTTTGGCTGCCCAGATACCCACAGGGCTTTTGTGTTCTGTATTTTACAGCAAAATAAATAAAGAACAGAAATGCAAAACTTTCCCTCTCTCTCTTTTTAATGGGTGGGAAAGCTTCCATATTCTGCAAGCTTTTAAAGGTCTTTGCCACCTCTCTTGGGATGTTGGTATGAAAAAAATCTGCATTTAAGACTGCATAATTATTTTGTCATTTTCAAGCTGTTCTTTTTAAACAGAAGGCAGAAAATTGGTTCCTGTTCTGAATCAGTGTCTTCCTTCTCTTTGCTTCTTCTTCTTCTTCATTAGACAGATCTGCCCCCTTCCTTCCCTCCCTATCCTAAATTCCTCATTAGAATCCTACAGAGTGACTCCTAGCATTTCCTTCTATGTCAGTGGCCAGGACCTTGCACCCCAAGTGTGTATAACATTAATTCCACTGAGCTACGGGAAAGTATTGTGTTTCTACTGCAGAGTAAAACAAAGCCCAGGCATCCTTTGGGAGTGTTGGGATGGAGGGTAGGGTTCCACCCCATTCAGAAACAGGTTACTTGAGCAGGCCGCTCCTTTGTCAGGGCTCCGTGTGTTGATTAGGTCACACATTGGTGCTTGTTCTGAATAATATGGAAACTCTTGAGAAATTCCTTTGCCAAAGGAGGGGAATGAAAGGGAGAGAAGAATTGTTTTGTGGTGCGTGAAAGGAAGGACCAAAGTCTTGTTGAGACTGGCAGTGGAAGGTCAAATGTCTGCTCTGACCTTGAACTGCCTAATTGATCTTTTAAGACAGTTGTCTGCATTGCCAAGGCTGACTGAGGCTAATTGACTCCTGGCCTCTGAGAAGGGCTGCTAAGCGCCAGTGTACTTTCTACTTCTAAATCACTGTGCTCTATACACTGACACCTGTCTTATGGCTAATGCATAACATGCCTTTCTATTCTTGTTAGTTTTTCTTTGTCTTTTAGGTATATAGAGAGCACATAGACTCCTGCTTCTGTACAAATGAATTTTCATGCTGAGATTTCATGCATAGCTTTAATAGCAAAATAATCTCCTGATTAGCCTCCTTCATAGTACACACACTGGTGGAAATGCCATATCTCCTCACCCAGGAAGCCAGCCCTAGCTATATTGTTGTTGTTCATTCATTTAGTCGCTTCCAACTCTTTGTGACTTCATGGACCAGCCCACGCCAGAGCTTCCTGTCGGTTGTCAACACCCCCAGCAATCCCAGGGACGAATCCATCACCTCTCGAATATCATCCATCCACCTTGCCCTTGGTCGGCCCCTCTTCCTTTTGCCTTCCACTCTCCCTAGCATCAGCATCTTCTCCAGGGTGTCCTGTCTTCTCATTATGTGGCCAAAGTATTTCAGTTTTGCCTTTAATATCATTCCCTCAAGTGAGCAGTCTGGCTTTATTTCCTGGAGGATGGACTGGTTGGATCTTCTTGCAGTCCAAGGCACTCTCAGAATTTTCCTCCAACACCACAGTTCAAAAGCATCGATCTTCCTTCGCTCAGCCTTCCTTATGGTCCAGCTCTCGCAGCCATATGTTACTACAGGGAACACCATTGCTTTAACTATGCGGGCCTTTGTTGTCAGTGTGATGTCTCTGCTCTTAACTATTTTATCGAGATTTGTCATTGCTCTTCTCCCAAGGATTAAGCATCTTCTGATTTCCTGACTGCAGTCAGCATCTACAGTAATCTTCGCACCTAGAAATACAAAGTCTTTCACTGCTTCTACATTTTCTCCCTCTATTTGCCAGTTATCAATCAAGCTGGTTTTTTTGAGGTTTAGCTGCAAGCCAGCTTTTGCACTTCCTTCTTTCACCTTCATCATAAGACTCCTCAGTTCCTCTTCGCTTTCAGCCATCAAAGTGGTATCACCTGCATATCTGAGATTGTTAATGTTTCCTCCAGCGATTTTAACTCCAGCCTTGGATTCCTCAAGCCCAGCATGTCGCATGATGTGTTCTGCATACAAGTGGAATAGGTAGGGTGAGAGTATACAGCCCTGCCGTACTCCTTTCCCAATCTTAAACCAGTCCGTTGTTCCGTGGTCTGTTCTTACTGTTGCTACTTGGTCGTTATACAGATTCTTCAGGAGGCAGACAAGATGACTTGGTATCCCCATACCACTAAGAACTTGCCACAGTTTGTTATGGTCCACACAGTCAAAGGCTTTAGAATAGTCAATAAAACAGAAATAGATGTTTTTCTGAAACTCCCTGGCTTTTTCCATTATCCAGCGGATATTGGCAATTTGGTCCCTAGTTCCTCTGCCTTTTCTAAACCCAGCTTGTACATCTGGCAATTCTTGCTCCATGAATTGCTGAAGTCTACCTTGCAGGATCTTGAGCATTACCTTACTGGCATGTGGGATGAGTGCCACTGTTCGATAGTTTGAACATTCTTTAGTGTTTCCCTTTTTTGGTATGGAGATATAAATTGATTTTTTCCAATCTGATGGCCATTCTTGTGTTTTCCAAATTTGCCGGCATATAGCATGCATTACCTTGACAGCATCATCTTGCAAGATTTTGAACAGTTCAGTTGGGATGCCATCGTCTCCTGCTGCCTTGTTATTAGCAATGCTTTTTAAGGCCCATTCAACCTCACTCTTCAGGATGTCTGGCTCTAGCTCACTGACCACACCGTCAAAGCTATCCCCGATATTGTTATCCTTCCTATACAGGTCTTCTGTATATTCTTGCCACCTTTTCTTGATCTCTTCTTCTTCTGTTAGGTCCTTGCCATCTTTGTTTTTGATCATGCCCATTTTTGCCTGGAATTTACCTCCGAAGTTTCTAATTTTCTGGAAGAGGTCTCTTGTCCTTCCTATTCTATTGTCTTCTTCCACTTCCACACATTGCTTGTTTAAAAATAATTCCTTATCTCTTCTGGCTAACCTCTGGAATTTTGCATTTAATTGGGCATATCTGCCCCTATCACTGTTGCCTTTTGCTTTCCTTCTTTCTTGGGCTATTTCTAGTGTCTCAGCAGACAGCCATTTTGCCTTCTTGGTTTTCTCTTTCTTTGGGATGTATTTTGTTGCCGCCTCCTGAACAATGTTGCGAACTTCTGTCCAGAGTTCTTCCGGGACCCTATCTACTAAGTCCAGTCCCTTAAATCGATTCTTCACCTCC
This sequence comes from Candoia aspera, assembly GCF_035149785.1. NCBI lineage: Eukaryota > Metazoa > Chordata > Lepidosauria > Squamata > Candoiidae > Candoia > Candoia aspera. The sequence continues at coordinate 44,433,108 of NC_086158.1, read as the reverse complement.
ACTGCATATTCCTTAGGAATATTAGTGAGCTCATATCTAGCTGATCTGTGGGTCTTCCCTAATCTCTTTAGTCTGATCCTAAATTGTGCAATAAGAAGTTCGTGATCTGAACTACAGTCAGCTCCAGGTCTTGTTTTTACCGACTGTATAGATGTCCACCACCTTTGGCTGCAAAGGATGTAGTCAATCTGATTTTGGTGTTGTCCATCTGGTGAAGTCCATGTATAAAGCCGTCTCTTAGGTTGTTGGAAGAGAGTGTTTGTTATGCAGAGTGAGTTGTCTTGGCAAAATTCTATCAGCCTATGTCCTGCTTCATTTTGTTCTCCCAGGCCATACTTACCTGTAATTCCAGGTGTCATTTGACTGCCCACCTTAGCATTCCAGTCTCCTGTGATGAAAATAACATCCCTTTTAGGCGTGTTGTCCAGTAGGTGCTGCAGATCCTCATAGAACTGCTCTACTTCAGCTTCTTCAGCATCTGTAGTTGGGGCGTATATTTGGATCACTGTGGTGCTAGATGGCTTGCCCTGAATTCGAATTGAGATCATTCTATCGTTTTTTGGATTGTATCCAAGCACTGCTTTAGCCACTTTACTATTAATTATGAAGGCTACTCCATTTCTTCTGTGGTCCTCTTGTCCACAGTAGTAGATCTGGTGGTCATTTGATGTGAAGTGGCCCATTCCAGTCCATTTCAGTTCACTGATGCCCAAAATGTCTATCTTTAATCTTGACATCTCACCAATAACCACATCCAATTTGCCCTGGCTCATAGATCTTACATTCCAGGTTCCAATGGTGTGTTGATCCTTAGAACATCGGATTCGCCGTTCACCACCAGCACCGTCGGCTGCTAGCTGTCCTTTCGGCTTTGAGCTAGCTGCGTCATCACATCTGGGGCTAGTTGAACTCATCCTCTGTTCCTCCCCAGTAGCATTTTGACCATCTTCCGACCTGGGGGTCTCATTTTCCGATGGTATACTGACATATCTCTGGTTGTACTGATCCATTTAGTTTTCATGGCAAGAATACTGGGGTGGGTTGCCATTACCTTCCCCAGGGATCGCATTTAGTCTGACCTCTCTGTCATGACCTTCCCGTCTTGGGTGGTCCTTCACGGTTTAGCTCATGGCATCATTGAGGTGCTCAAGCTCCAGCACCACGACAAGGTAACAATCCTTTGCTGAAGCCTAGCTATACACTTTTCCATAAAAATATGTACTCCTCCAAATCTATATGGAGTAGGTTTCTGTAGTTTAGTATTTCCTTCACTCATGTTATCTTTTTCACCCTCATTGATGTTTAGTTTTCTTTTCTTCTTCTCCTGAACAGAGGAAGGCCCTTCCTTATGTTGATGTTACCAAACAAATGGATGTTTCTTTAGATCATGGGTTTTCTGTTCACAGATTGTTGACCTGCAACTCCCAGTATCCTTCACTGCTGGTCATTCTGGCTGGAGTTTTGCAACATCTGCAGGGCTACAGGTTCCCACCTCTACCTTTTAAATCATCAAGGTCAAGCTGTATTCCTGATTTATTTTGATAGGAATCATACCTCTAAGTAAATCATATTGTGGTTTGGTTTTGCCTGGGCATGATATGCAAGCTCAAACACTTTAGTCTGTAAGTACTTACTGAATCAGACAAGTGGATTATTTAAGAAACCATAGTTAAAACAAATATGGGTTAGGGCAATGAGTAACCCATTAATCCTGTGTGGTATTAATTAAATTCTGTGCTGGTTATCACATGGCTCCATAGGGGAATATTCTGCTTGATAGCACACTGTGAGAAGCATATTCATCTAGCTTTGCTAGCTGAGCAAAAGCAAGCAAGCAAGCAAACAAAAATTATATTTAGTGAATGCATGCCTACTAACTAATGAAGATACTTTTAAAAAATCACAACTGTTCCCTTTCCTCAGGACTGGGGTGGTAGTGGAAAATGGTTGCATATGCAAATCTTTGGCTTATAAAGAGCTCACTATATCTTAATGTTTTGCTTTAGTTGTTCAGATGTTAGTTTTCCTAGATATTCCATGTCATTGTTGTTATTGTTGCTGCTGTTGCTGTTGTTACCTTAGATAAAGATTAAGCGATTTGCTAGATGAAACCTCCCTTAAATTTTGACACAAAGACACCTATTATATTCTCTAAAGCAAATTCATTCCTTAAGAGATTGCAAAGCGAAGGTCTAGCATTACCATGCTTGATAGGTTAAAACTATAAATTGTAGACTATTCCTTTAAGCATGGCCATGTTATTCTTCACTAAAGCAACTAAGAATTACTTGAAATCTTTTCCATGTTACGAACTTGAAATGTCCCCAAGGACAATTATATGGAAAATATATACAGTTGGACTAATACAAGTCATGGTTTCCTGGTAGCATATCAACATACTACTTATTTTTCAGTTCTTGCAGTTACAGGAATTGAAGATCTCTCTTTCATAATCCAGATTACATATTTCCCCATATAGATGTGTTCCTGGGGAAAACTGGGAAGCATTGCATAAAATAAAAATCAGAACTAACCTAATTAAAATGTTTCTCAGAAAATGTGATGTGAATTTTAGTTGGGCTCGCACATGATCATCTTTCACCATACCACACAGCAACACTGACATCTCCCCCCTGAAAGCATTGGTTCATTCTTCCCATTTACAAGGAAGTGAAACGATTGTTATTAGTGACCTGAGAGCATGGAATTCACAAAGTGGGTGCAAGGGGGAAGGGTGGCAAATGACCATGTGTGCATATAATGGTTGGGTGATAGAATTGCTGACCAAAGGATGGCCATGGAAGACACTTCTTGCAGCTGGAATATATCCTGGAAGTTGCCTTTCTGTGATTGGCAGTTTTAGCACTTAGTCATACCCATGTATGATTATCAGCTCTTCGTAGTAGGCCAGATCATGAAACAGACAGAGCAAGGATTACAGGAATGCTTCTTTACTGCTCTAAGGTATAATTACAGACTCTTGAAAGCCTACCAAAGTTTTCCTCTGCCCCCTCTTACAACTCAAGGCAGGGTTATTTTGAGTTTCTTTTCTCACGCGTTCCCCTTCTCCAGGACTGAATTGCCTATCATTTTGCCCTAACATCTGTAGCAGCTCATTACTCATGCCCACTAAAATGAGGTTCCCTCTGAGATCTGAATGGCCCCCACTCTGCTGTTGTTTAGAAGAACTATGAAGACCTGGCTCTTCACCCAGGCTTTGGCAAGGGAGAGTGAGACTCCTTGCTTAATTCCGTCTGGTCTGTCATGCTTGCATCTTTTGTCTTTTATTGATTTATTGTAATTTTTTTTATTGATTGTTGTGAGCTACTCAGAGTCATTAGGCATCAGACACCATGCAAGTTTAATCATCATCATCATCATCATCATCATCATCAAACTGTGTAGTCCTCAGTGGGTGTGCGAAACTCTTCTCTCCCCTCTAGTATTGTTGCTTTTCCCCTCTGTACCTGCTAGTAGAAAACAGGCACACAAATGAGGATGCTGTAACAAGGAAGAGTTGAGGCTGGTATGTCTATTCTGATGCCATTCCTGTTTTGAACCAGTTCACTTTTGTATTGTTCAAGTACTTTCTCAACTTGCCAAAATTTTGTGCAGAGATTCATGGTTGTGGTGGATTCTGGCGCTGCCACTGGTTCCCAGGGAGAGAACACATTCCAGACTGATAAAGAGACTTCTCAGCCCAGATTCTGTTGATGGGAAGATTAAGAGGTTCAAGGTAGCTTCACCCTAGAGCCCTTCTGGGTTATTTTCCCTTAGGTTAGTGATTAACCTTAGTCTGGCAAGATTCTGTCTATAAGGTGAGAGCAATAAAGAACTAGAGTTGGAATACTGGCTCAGCGTGGTTCTTGGCCTTGTTTCCTGACAATGGTTCTCTGTTTCCTTTCTACTGCCTCCTTTTATTTTTAAGAATTTGTGTACTTTATGTGGGACCAAAAGGTTTGAACAATTAAATTGACAAGTAGTCTTTGGAAGCACTTACCACAAGTTCTGTTTTAAAAAGTTGGAGAACAAGATAAGCATCTTGGGGCCTGGTCCTAAATGGCAGAGTAAATTGGAAGGGAACGGGGGAATGGAGAGAGGACAGGCAGGGACATCAAGACTGTGATGGGCAGGGGTAGATGTGGTGGGAATCTGGGGATGGAATAAATAGATCATTTTCTAACCCACTAAACAGTCACCATTCTCATTCATTCTTGGTTCTCAAAAGGCCTAGTTGCTTTTTCTGTACATTTTTTTCTATACTTCTCTCTTGTCCATTCATGTCATTCAGAATGTTGCACAATTTTCCCAAAACTCATTTCTGGTTCCCCCATTATCATTTACTGGAGGACAACTCATGGATCTCCAACAAGTAAGTTCTACTTTTGTACACATCCGCAGCAACCTAGATGGCACTAGTTCATACTTTCTGACATATATTTAAATTATTTAATTTATAGTTAAGCCTACATGTTCATTTCTATTAATCCCAGGCCACTTTCATTAAAATCTGTTACATCTTTCCCCTTTCTGTTAGTCTCACAGACACACATTTATTTTTCTTTTGCTTTGTTCATTATTTCATACTTTTTATCATTTACTCCTCTTTTATTCCATGTTGCAGTCTTCTATATGCTATGGTCATCATGAGATGGGCCCATAGATAAGAACCTCTACACCCATGATGGCTTTGGTTAATTGAAGCTCTCACATAAGATACAGACTAGGTTACCAGCCTTAGTTCCATCTGTGTGCTACACAGCATTCCCTGCTGACTGTAAGGACAGTTGTCAATATTGCTGTTACTATTTTTAGTTTGTCATCAGGATGACTGGGGTTAGTAATTTTTATTTTCTCTTTTTCTCTCTCCCTTTTTATATATGTCCTTCTGATGCCATCTTTTCCCAACTTGTCTATTGATGGATGAATTTAGGTAAGTCTGTGCATGCCATTGTAATCATTTTTATTTTTCCCCTTTATTATGATGCAGTGGTATGGATACATTGGTTTTACAGTCAAGTAATGTATACAGTTATATCAAAGAACAGTTAACACCTTTAGAATGCTTTTATTAGGTGTGTGCAGAAAATCTGTATCAGAGTTAATCTGTATATGAAATTTGTTTAGAAATCTGCAGATGTATTCTTACACACATACACTAGTTGGCATATTTTATGCAAGGGCCAAACCTCTAGCAATGCAAAAGCCAGTTTTGTAAATACACACTCCTGACCAAAGAAGAATGTTGATTGTCTAATTAACGAACAGCGATGCACAACTACAACTAAAAGATACAGATACAAATTTGATATTAGCTCCCTTTCATTGATAAGTGTATGTATTTAAGTGCCTATATAACTTAGATGCTAGAAGTGCTCCCTGGAAAGTGACCCCACAAGCACAGCCATGGAAAGGAAATAATGGTATAAGGATATCCGTATCAATGCCCAAACCATAGGAAGCCCTGTTAATCTGATATTGCTCCTCTTTCCATGAGCAAAAATCATATGATATAGTAATGTTCCAGTTCAGATTTCTAAATGCTGTGTATGTCTTTTTAAAACTAACTTTTATTATGCCTCAGTGATTTAGCATATATAATGGAAGGGAGGGGTGTAGAACTCCTCTTTTTCTAAGAGGATTCTGGCCTTTATACTTCTGTTCAATGGATTGTTTGATGCACATGTTGCTTGCTAGTCTGCATATCAAAAGAAGTTGTGTAGTAGTACAAAACTAATACTTCAGATTTCTTAGTCATTTTTGTGATGTTAGTGTGCAGTGAGCAAATGTGAATGTTGGAAGGCTTCATACTTGAGTAGAAAGTTCCAGGAATTCATTCTGGGTTATTAATTTTGTTTCCTTAATTCATACACTGAAATGGTCTTCCATGGTCCATTTTCTCTAGATGTATTGATATTGCAATTCTCAAAGAAGCAAAGATCTGATGAACTATTTACTCTAATTGCCTGCCCTCTGTTCTCATCCTTGGTCTCCTAGCTTCAGCCTTCTGCCTTTTTTGCAACATTTTGGGTATTAGCTTCAGCTAGTATTATCAAGAATTGCTACACATTTTTCAGCACTGATAACTGCTACAAATATTCAACTCTAGGAAAGACAGGATTTATCTGCCAGAATATACTGCTTTATTTTGAAACCATAATAGAGACTATATGATGGTTGGTGATGCTGTTGAGAGTGTTAGCTGTCAGGAATGCCAGAATTTTTAGCAGCCATCGAAGTTTAGAAAAACTAGTGAATACATTCCTATATGAGATGTCCCTTAGGCAAGGAATTCTTTCATTGTATACCAGACTAGAGAAATTAGCTTGTAATTCACTATTCAAAAATTCTTTTGTTGCTGGTGCACAAAACAAAAAAAATGGCCTAGGAATTCCAAATAGTTCTTGGTAGTTCTTATAACATTGATGAAGGTTTTTTGGTACTGTTTTCTTGTATTAGTGTTGTAAATTTGTGTGTGTGTTCATGTGCAGGCAGAGATGGCAGTCAAAAGAAGAAAAGGCTAGAGATAAAAGCTTTCATTTAGCACCTTGGCCAGTGCCAGAAGTTTAAACTTTAATGAAAAGGTAGAGGTGCTGCCATTCTACTGGTGGAGTTGAAAGTTTGAGTATTCCCTTTGCAGTGAAGAAATCGCTCGCCAACCTCTTGCCAAAATTTCTAATGTATTCTCTGTTCTCAACAGTACCACATCTCTGCTTCAAAAGATACATAGAAAGGAACATAACAAGATTTCTCCTAAAATACTTCTTTAGCTGATTTTTATGATGGGCACAGTGATCAGCAGAAGTCTATAGAAATATAATACATACCATTCATCCATATATTTACAGACTTTTTTCACTGTATCTGAAAACAAATATTTTCATTGATGCTAGTTATTATTCCTGTATTCAAGGTATTCCAGGGGTATTTAGAATAGTTTCTAGAATTTCTTTGAATCTGTTGCTATCAATCATATCAGCCACTTTAGAATTGATTCCAACAGTGTTTCTGTGCTTTGTTATGGGGATTTCAATAGCACCAGAGATGTAGAAAGCTTCTGGTGAATGAGCTTATTTTTTTTGGAAATGTAAGGAAGAAAGGAAATGGAAGACAAGAAAAAAGATCTTGGTAAAATCCGTCCTTAAAATAACTCTTGCAAAATTGAAGACTTGGAAACAGTAGCATGCTAGAGGATATGGATGCATTCAAGGCAGGCTTTTTGCCTCCATTAAATCACACAAAGATGTGAAACTTTCATGCTGCTGGGTTCACATCAGTGATCATCATCCTGCCTTCTTGAGAGCTGTACATCTCTTCAACCAATTTAAAGCAACAAGTTCCTTTCCTGCAGATCTGTCAGTTTTTCAACTATTCCATCATTACTGCTTCTGGCTGATTTCTGTATTTGATTAGGGTTGAACCTATTGCACTGCAAATCTGGGCTCTCTAGAGCAGCTGAAGTTAGTAGATCCTGCTTTCATTCTTCTAAACTTTCAGTTAATGTTTTCCAGTATTTTAAAGAGTTTGTTGTTGCTCAGCATCTGATCTGTTAGCTTAATAAAGCAGCTAAGCAACATTTATTTTCTTTATTTATTTTCTCTTCCATTTTGTGAAGTTTCTGATACATTAAGGCTTTATTTCCCCATAAAATATTTCTCTTGGATTCGTAATATTGTTGAATATTATAGATGAAATATATAAAAGAATATATAGAAGAAAATTAATATAAAACCCTGCACCAACCGACTTAAAAAGAAGTATATATGAGGGTTGAACGAAAAGTGATGCCTACACATTCATAACTTTAATTTAAATAGGGATGTTTTATTAAGTGAAACAGGAAAATAATCCTTGAAATTACCTTTTTTGTTGTTTGTACTGACTTCTGCACATAATCATCACCATTTGCTACATAATTCTGTTAGTGATAGACAAGCTTGTTAAAGCCATCGCAAAAGAAATCCACCCTTTGTCTTTTCAACCAGGTCCTGACAGTGTGTTCTGCCTTTTCATTTGAGACAAATAGTTGCCCATGAAGGTATTTAATTTTGGAAAAGGTGGAAGTCACATGGCACCAAGTCTGGATTGTATGATGGATGGAGTAAGAGGGTGAAATCCAACTTCGTAATTGCCTCTTGGGTGGCTCATGAGGTATGAGGCCTAGCGTTGTCACGTTGCAGCAAAATTTCCTTCACGGGCTTCCAAACTCTGTTTAATTGTTATTTCAAAGTTTTGAGCATTGCAGTATTGTACTCTAAGTTGATAATGATGACAAGTTCAAGGATATCCATATGAATAACATTATCTGCATCCCAAAATACTGTAACTATGGGTTTTCCTGCCAGGTTTTCCTGGGTTTTGAAATTATTTGTGTAACTGAAGGTTTAAGATAATATCATATGGGCTGGCACTTCATTTCTGGGTAATAATGATGAGTCATAATAATCAACAGTGAAGAAATTCCTCACCTTCATTCTCATGGCTTGACAACAATTGCTGGCATAATTCAACTCTTGAAGCTTTCAACTCTGCTGTCAATATGTATGAGGAACCCATCTTGCATGAACCTTCTGACACTGAAGACATGTGACATCCAGTGACATCCAGAGCTTCGTGTGAAATGTCAAGCTAGACAGCAGTTTCACAGAATGATCTGTGATCTTCACTGTGAACTTACTGTCCTTAATCAGTTCATCAGCCTTTCTCACATGAAACACATCACTTGCCATCACAGATTATCCACAACATTCTTGAACACACAAATAATCTATTCCCAGTCCACCATCTTTACATTTTTTGGCCCAGTGATGCACAACATGTCAACCAAATAATCACCATAAACAACCTACATTTGGTGGTGAATTTAAATTGGAGGGGGCCCTTTGGCAGTCAAAAAGAACCATCATATTTGCACAACATGGATTGCAATGGTAGGCCCTTATCATACTTTTCTGTGCTTTTGGAGGTTTCAGAGAGGCCCATGTCTCATTGACAGTCAAGGCTCATAGATTCTAGACGGACCAGATTATGGAAGACTTGTCAGAGGATTGCTGTAAGGAAGCAGTGTGATCATACTGTAGTTCCTAACTGCTACAAGGCCAGTTACTGCATCCAAAAAACTAGGTTGCTGCTTGTGACATGCACAGCCACAATAAGTTTCCTTTAGTCCATACTGGGTATTCTCAGCTACAGTACCTGGCTTTCACAGGGAATTGCCTTTGCCAATTTGTTTCATCAAAATTCAGACTTAGATTGTTTGAAGATACAAATGTGTATTTTGTCTAAAATACAGCTGAGACCATCAGTTTAGTTTTTTTTTAAATTTAAATCTATTGGCCACCAACTCCAGTGGACTCTGGACAGCGTACAAAACTAGGGAAAATGTGAAAACAGTTAAAAACATTGAATCAAACAGACAGCCCAGACTAAAATAATCTAATAGACAGCAAAAACAACAAAACAAAACAGCGGCCATTGAACAAATAATAAACATCAACCCCAGGCCTGGGACCAAAGCCAGGTTTTCATAGCTTTCCGGAACCCCAAGAGAGAGAATGCTACCCTTACCTCTGGGGGGATGCTGCTCCAGAGAGTGGGGGCCACAAGCACACTTCCCAGGTCCCACAAGATGGCAATGTTTAATGGAGGGTACCTGCAGCACACCCACCTGCTGGAATGTACTGGGTGGACAGAGATGATGGGAGACAAGCCATCTCTCAGGTATCCAGGTCCTATGCCATACAGGGCTTTATAGGAATAACCAGCACCTTGAACTGTACTCAGAAGCCAACTGGCAGCCAATGCAGCTTTTGTAGCAGCATGGGCACACATGGGCACACTGAGAGGTGCCCTGTACTGCTCTCACTGCTGCATTTTGAACCAGCTGTAACTTCCAGGTGGTCTTCAGGGGCAGCCCCATGTAGACTGCATTGCAATAATCCAGTTGTGACTGTCTGAAGGGCATCCTGAATGGTATTTATTATGCAGGAATCAGTTCCAAATAGAAATATATGATTGCTAAGATCAGATCTCTTGGTTCTACTCATTTTCTGTTTACTCTAAACAGTATTGTCTATTGTTTGAGAATTGAAGTCAAATCAAACCAGCTGCTCATCCTGCAAGTGTCCTTACAGCCATAGTGTCATTTGTTGCTAGGCCAGTCTGTGAGAATATAAACCTAAGTCTAGGTAATAGGGAAAGAATGTTGATGACTTGCAGAAGGGGAATAAAAAGGATTGGAGGGGGCGTGTTTTGTAAGACCATCTGCCTCTGTGATTTGGACTCCCTATATTTAAACCATGGCTCCAGCTCTTACTACAGGTTAACAAAAGCTTTTAAGTAGGGTAGCTAATGGGTCACATGCATCGTTCTTGTAAGGTTAAGACCCACAAGTCATCATTTGTAAGACAGTGGGGGATGAATTGTCACTGGAGTGGAAAGACATTAAATCAAAATGCAATGCCACAGGGGACTGTATTGTTTCTCAGTATTATGTGTCTTAATTAAATACATGGCTTTTGCTTTTTCCCTTCAGAATTGGAACTCCTTTTTAAGGCCATCAAGGCCCTACTAGTTTTAAAGTCACCTGGTATCTGCTGTTTCATTGTCACAGAAGAGCCCAATATTTCAACACGAACTAGAACATTCAGGGCAGTTCATTTTTGTACTACTATTTTTCTGCTATTGAAGATATGGCAAGAGGAAGGCAGTAATGTCAGTTGAGTATTATAATGAATGGAGATACAGGCTTTGGTTGTTCATGCCTGGGCAGAGCTTATTCTATAAGGAGCTGGCAGTCTCCCACACTTGGGGTTCACTGCCTGGTCAAAACCCACTTTTCATGAGAGAAGGAGTCTGGGACAAGAAGGACAAGAGAAGGGAGCAGTCATTGATGTGACTGGTTACAAGACAATATTTAGGGGCCTGGGAGGTTTCATTACTTTTTTAAAAAAAAATTATCCCACCTTTATTATTTTTATAAATAACTCAAGGCAGGGAACATATCTAATACTCCTTCCTCCTCCTATTTTCCCCACAACAAGAACCCTGTGAGGTGAGTTGGGCTGAGAGAGAGTGACTGGCCCAAGGTCACCCAGCCGGCTTTCATGCCTAAGGTGGGACTAGAACTCCCAGTCTCCTGATTTCTATCCTGGTGCCTTAACCACTAGACCAAACTGGCTCTCAGTTTCTCATCTATTTAATTACATCTATGTAATGATTGCCCTAGCCCAAATACTCAGACTCACAAGAGGCTGCTATATGAAATCTGATTTATTAAGGAACTTAAAGGCAAATACAGAGAAAGCTGAGAATGAGCAAAAGCGCGCCAAATACAAACTTAAACCCTTGGTACAAACGTATCCCGCCTCCCTCGTAACAGCCCCGCCCGGCACAGGTGCAAGCAATCGTCAGAGTTGCTAGCCTGGGAAAGTAACCTTGAGCGCAGTAGATAATGCAAATACATTCCAGAGCAAAGCCAAAACATAAGTACTCCCATCCTCCCGAGAAAGATGAAACACGCATCCTGCTAATGACATGCTAAACGTTACGATGTATCAAAGACATTGAAACGGCGAACATGACATACCGCCCCCCTAAAAATACTCCTAGGGACCCGGCTTAGTAGGATAAGCAGAGTGGAAACGGGCCACTAGGACAGGGGAAGCCACATCTGGTGCAGCGACCCACTCTGGATGAGGGAAATGTTTCCAACGAACTAGGTATTGCAAAGTATTGCGAAGGCGTCTAGAGTCCAAAATTTCTTTAACTTCAAAGTGTTGCTGACCGTCAATCATGATGGGGGTTGGAGGTGGAGGTTGGCGATGCCAGCGATCAGAAGGAATAGTCGGTTTGAGCAAACTGCAATGAAAAACAGGGTGTAAGCGTTTGAGGTTATGAGGCAAGTCAAGTTTAAAAGTCACCGGGTTAATTTGAGCGGTAATTGGGAAAGGACCCACAAATTTGGGAGCCAGCTTCTTGGAAGGTTGTGAGGACTTTATGAACTTGGTGGAAAGGTAAACCGAGTCCCCTACTTGAAACGGCGGCTGAGGAGCACGCTTCCGATCAGCATACTGTTTGTAATCCAATTGTGCCTCAGCTAGCGCCTTTTGAATCATTGGCCAGGAGTCTGCCAGTTGCGACGCCCAATCACCCGGAGTGGCCGATCCGCCCGAAGGCTGCGGTAGATCAGGGATAGGTACAAAGTCTTTGCCTTGGGCCACCCGAAATGGGGTTTGGCCGGTGTTTTGATGCACTGCATTGTTGTAAGCCACTTCGGCAAAAGGGAGGAGGTCTACCCAATTGTCCTGCTGGTAATTCACAAAAGCTCGAAGGTATTGCTCCAGAGTAGAATTTAGAGCCTCTGTGGCCCCATCCGTCTGGGGGTGCCAAGCCGTGGACAGGGCTTGTTTCGTTCCCAACAATTTGAGGAACGCCCACCAAAATTGTGAGGTAAATTGTGTGCTCCTGTTCGAAATTAAGCGGGAAGGACATCCGTGTAGCCTGTACACGTGTACTAGAAACAGGCGGGCCAATTGACGTGCCGACGGAATGGACACGCAAGGGATGAAGTGGGCTTGTTTTGAGAAATAGTCTTTGACCACCCAAATGACAGTTTTGCGTTGACTGGGTGGTAATTCAACAATAAAGTCCATGGAGATTTCATCCCAGGGGCAAGAAGGGGCAGCCACCGGCTGCAGCAGTCCTTGGGGCTTCCCCACCTTGCGCTTAGACATCGCACAAACAGTGCAGGAGGCAATATAGTCTTTGACATCCTTATGCAATGTGGGCCACCAGAACTGCCTCCTAACAAGGTGCAAGGTTTTTACAAAACCGAAGTGACCTGCCAGTTTGTCATCGTGTGAACGTAGTAACACCTCTTTTCTGAGGCTTTCAGGGACGCAGAGGCGGTCGGATTTCCAAGCGAAGCCTCGGTCAAAAGTAACATTGGTTTTATTTGCCAGCAACCAAGTATCTGTTTTCAGTTCTTTTAGAAACTTTTGTTGCAACTGGGAAGGAATTGACAAAGCGCTCGGCTGGGCGGCGTCCGCAGCGGGTGGCTGCTGCGCGCGTGTTTGGCTACGCGTCACAGCCTGCATACCCAATTGGGGCGCTGTCCACAGGGTGCTAACCACATCTGGCGCTGCCCCCGAGTCCTGAGGTTGCCTTGACAACGCATCAGCCAGGAAATTCTTTTTCCCCGGAATAAACTTCAAATGAAAATTGAACCGATTAAAAAATTGAGCCCAACGGACTTGTTTCGGGCTCAGTTTTCGAGGGGTGCTAAGAGCCTCCAAATTTTTATGATCAGTCCACACCTCAAAGGGGTGATTCGCCCCTTCTAACAGATGCCGCCAAGCTTCCAACGCGGCTTTTACTGCGAATGCCTCCTTTTCCCATACATGCCAACGTCGCTCAGTCTCAGAGAACTTGCGGGACAAGTAGGCACATGGCTTGAGGCACCCTTTCCCGTCTTGTTGCATCAACAACGCCCCAATGGAAAAATCGGAGGCATCCGCCTGCACCACAAACGGTTTGGAGGGATCAGGATGTTGCAAAATGGGCTCTTTGATAAAAGCTGCTTTCAGCCGCTCAAACGCCGTTTGACAAGCAGGCGTCCAGCGCAACAACGCCCCTGGATTCTTTACTCTCCGAGTATCTCCCACACCCTTGGTTCGGAGCAGTTCTGTTAATGGCAAGGCAATTTCAGCAAATCCCCTTATGAACAATCTGTAGTAGTTGCTGAACCCCAGGAAACTTTGAAGTTGCCTGCGGGTGCGGGGGCTTTCCCAGTCCATGATAGCCTGCACCTTGGCAGGGTCCATTTCTATGCCTTTATCTGAAATTCTATACCCCAAATAGTCAATTTGCGTCTGGTGAAATGCACATTTAGACAGTTTGGCATACAATTCTGCTGATCTGAGTTTACTCAGCACTTTTTTGACCAGAGACACATGCTCTTCCATGGTTTCAGTATAAATCAATACATCATCCAAATACACCAATACCCCTTTAAACAGATGTTCATGCAGTACTTCATTGATCAATTGCATAAATACCCCAGGGGCCCCAGCCAAACCAAAAGGTAACACCTTATACTGGAAAGCTCCCAACGGGCAATTGAAGGCGGTTTTCCACTCATCGCCCTCCTTGATGCGTACACGATAGTAGGCTTCTCTTAAATCAAGTTTAGAGAAGATCTTTCCCTTGGCCAGATGTGACAACATGTCCTTGATCAATGGCAAGGGATATTTATTGGAAATTGAGACGGCGTTTAATCCGCGGAAATCGGTACAAAGTCTCAATGTCCCATCCTTTTTTGGGCGAAAGAGAACCGGCGCCCCCACCGGTGAATTCGCCGGCTCGATGAATCCGCGCGCCAAATTTTTGTCCACAAAGTCTCGTAACAGAGTCAGTTCCTTTTGGGTCATGGAATAAATCTTTGGCTTGGGCAATTGGGTGTTGGGCACCAGTTCAATGGCACAGTCCGTTTTTCGATGGGGGGGTAATTGGTCGGCTTCCTTTTCGCCAAACACATCAGCAAACGTCCTGTACTCTGCCGGCAAGCCTTCCAGAGGAGGGGCCGGGACATGCGGAGTCGCAGCTGCCGCAATCCCCACCATCTCCTCTGGGACACCCTTCCCCTCAGTCGCTTGGTAGAACCCATCCCTAAACGTGATAGTCCGGTAAACCCAGTTTATTTGGGGATTTTGCTGAACCAACCAAGGCACCCCCAACACCACCAAGGGACCCCCTACTGGAGCCACGACAAAAGACAAACCTTCCTGATGGCTGCCCAGCTGCAAGGATACCCGCCCGGTGAAATGGGTGACCGGTTTGCCCCCTGCCATGGACCCATCCAGCTGTGTAAAGGCGATGGGTCGCTGTAAAGGGAAAGTGGGTAGCTCCAGAGCCGCTACCACATCAGGGTGCATTAGACACCGGGAACACCCCGAATCAATCATGGCCCATACTTCTACAGTCTTGGATTGGGAGCCCAACTTCAACTTCACCGTGAGAATGCGGTAACTGCCACTCACCGATGAAGGCTCGCGCCCTTCTTCCACCACCTGCCCTGCGGCGCCCGTTAAAGCAGGTGGCTGGCGTTTCCTGCCGGCTGCAGGATTTCGGGCTCACCCTCCTCCTCGTAGAACATCGCATCGTCTCCCACGGTTTCAGCCACCGCAGCTTTCTGCTTCCTCGGCAGGGCAGGGGACTTCGTCGGCGGCTTGCCGAGCCGTTCCTCTCCCTTTGCCTTTGGGCACGCCGCCACTCGATGCCCTTCTTTACCACATCTCAGACACAGGCCTTTTGCATACCGCTTCTCTCGCTCCTCATCCCAGGGTCGTTGTCCTGGTTTCCCCCCGGTGCTCGCTGGGTGGCTGGGCTTCACCTCCCGCCCCGATTTGGCGGTCTTTCGATGGGCGAAGATCTCATGGGCATGTTCAGCCCTCCCCGCCAGCAGGATCCATTCGTACAGCGTATATGGGTCGTCCCTCCCCAAGGACCAGCGCAGCACCTCTGTATTCAGGCCATCCTTGAATAGCTCGATAATGGTGGCTTGGGACCAGTCATCCACCTTCCCAGCCAGCGCTTTAAACCCTAAAGCATAATCCGCCACGGATCTGAACCCCTGCTTAAGTTCCTTCAGGGCTCGCTTTGCCCTCTCTTTCGCCAAAGGATCCTCGAAGTGTTGTTTCAATGCCCAGAGGAACTCATCGAATTTTTCCAGTTCAGGCGCTTCCGACTGGCACATCTGGACATACCAGTCTGCCGCCTTCCCCTTCAGTTTGGTGGCAATGGTGATGATCTTTGCCTTTTCCGACTGGAAGAGCGACCCCCATTCCTCCATGTAGGCTTTAGCATTCGTCAGGAAAAATGAGAGTTTGGTCGGGTCCCCATCAAACTTGACCGGGAAGTCTCTCATCCCGCCTCCCGCCGGGCTGCGCCCCACCGCCGGTGCTGCAGGGGTTTGTACTTCCCTGCCTCGCGGCGGCGCGGAGCCCCGGGGCGGTCGCCCTGGCGATGCCGCGATCTCCATCTGGACCGACTGGTCCCCTTCGCGCCTCCGCACCGCCCGTCGCTGCTCTGGGGACTGCACATGGGATGAAGGGGTTGAATACCGCTGGCTTGATTCTTCCCGGACTTCCCGCAATGAGGTCACATCTAAGCTCAGCTGTTTCAGTATAGCCTCTAACGAGTCCATTTTTGACTCCAGCACTCGGATCCGATCCGGGGTGGGAGAGCCCTCCGTGGGCTGCACCTGCACCACGTTGGGGGATAATGGGTATCTCTGCCTCCAGGAGGGGCCCCCCGCCACCGTGGCATCCCCTTGGGTCTCATCCCAGGTGACCAGCTCGCCCGGAGAATTTACGGTAGTCTCCGGGGCGGTTTTCAGACCCTTGGCTTCACCCTCCGACTCGGAGCTCGCCTCTTCTAGGATGGCTGACAGCTCCCCCCCCTGGGACGGTCGGTCGGGCCGCCTCACGGTCGAGTCCGGTTCCCCTTCTTCCATCATCACGATGTTGGGTTCGGTCATCGCTGGCACTCTCCCTCACAGGGTTAGACAACTTGTCTTTTCCTGGACAGGGGCCAGCGGAGTTAGGATCTTAGATTCTCAGCTTTATGTAATGATTGCCCTAGCCCAAATACTCAGACTCACAAGAGGCTGCTATATGAAATCTGATTTATTAAGGAACTTAAAGGCAAATACAGAGAAAGCTGAGAATGAGCAAAAGCGCGCCAAATACAAACTTAAACCCTTGGTACAAACGTATCCCGCCTCCCTCGTAACAGCCCCGCCCGGCACAGGTGCAAGCAATCGTCAGAGTTGCTAGCCTGGGAAAGTAACCTTGAGCGCAGTAGATAATGCAAATACATTCCAGAGCAAAGCCAAAACATAAGTACTCCCATCCTCCCGAGAAAGATGAAACACGCATCCTGCTAATGACATGCTAAACGTTACGATGTATCAAAGACATTGAAATGGCGAACATGACAATCTATCTTTTATGTTGGATTCCAAGTCACAGTCCTTACAACAGTTACTGTTTATCTTTTTCCCCCCCTTTTAAAAATCTCAACTTCTAACATTCTATAGAAATAGAAAGAAACCAGAAGACAAGATAACATCCAAAAACAATATATCTCAAAATTCAATCATGGTTTCTACATATCATTAAAATAATCAAAATTAGAGCTATTATTACTACGACAGATTTTCATTTTTATCAGATCAGGAACTATTATATTAATTATGGCATGTATAATATGTCCAAAATGGATAAAAATGAAATTGATCTTTCTATGAATTGAATATTCAAATTTTATCAGTGACTTTTTCAAGACCAGCAGTTGACTATACCTTAGTGTGCCAACTCTCCAATGATAAATCATCTAAGAATTTCCAGGTTTGAATAATTATTGATTTCTGAATAAAACTATAGTAAGTTCCTTTTGTTTAGTTTATAATTATTTTTATGGCACCCACAGTATGGTAAGATATTGGGCAATGTGTTCCGTATGGTCTAGACCAGATGAATGTCCTTTTGTACATGCTGTGATTGTTTTGGACAGAGCCACTAGATAAGCTTCACACCGTTACAGTGCATTTAGTGGGTGGCATTGTTGTATTGCTTCATTTTGTCTCTGCTTAGTTTTCAGCAAAAAATACGGGTGCCTCTTCTTTCTACCATCTATCTTTTCCCCATTGCAAAAGGAGGTTTTTATCTGATGTTTGATTACTTGCTTTCTCTTGACTGCATTAATCAAATCTAAAAACATTATAGGTTAGTATGCACCAGTAACAAATCTTCCTTTCCTACCATTATAACTTAATCTCATTTTCTTGCTTATTCAAAATTACCTATTATACCATTAATTTTGAATGCTATTATTTTTCCAAATTTTCCGGTATGTTTTATGTGTCTTCTATAAAAGGCCAATTGATATATGTAATTTGGCTTTTGAAACTCCAGTCTTATTAATACAGAATTACTAGAAATCAAATGTTTCTTTTTTCCACAATTCTAATTTATTCAGAACATTGTTAAAAGACATCTGGATATTAGAAGCATCTGTATTGCCTTCTAAACAGCACGTGCTGTAGATACTAGATTAAGAAGATCAGGTAAATCATACAAGATACTGTATATGCTCAAACCATAATTTTTCATACTCTTTGTCTGATTTATTTAAATATTTATAGATTGCTTATTATTAAGAAATTCCTCAGTTTAAAAAACAGATGATAAAACGGTTAAAATTGCAAAACTTCCTGTTAAAGGGTGAATAAAAATATATTTCCAAGGGATTCTTATGGGCTGCCATGCCTTCTTTGGTAATTCCTCATCTGAAAAGAAGAAAGAATGGCAGAACAAGGTCAGGAGGAACCACCATCCATCATTCTTTCTGGCCAGTGTTTAGATTGTACCAGAGCAACATAATCTTGTTGAGTCTCCCTAGATCCTAGCGGCTGATGGTTCTGGCAGAACATGCTACAAGGCAGAAAGTTGGCAGAAATAGTGATTGTTCTATACCACAAATAAATTTACCTGTGTCACAGAATGAGTTGCTGCTCCTTTCAGTGTATTGCCTTGGGACTTTTCCTGCTGTAGACAGCTTGAAGATTTGGTTCTCTTCCTTAGACCCTGACTTGTTGTATACCAGTCTTTTTGAACTTGCCTGAGTCTTGACCTTGTGTACTATCTCTGGATTATACCTATGCTCGACTCCTATTGACTAGGTAAATCAGATTGCATTGTTTACTTGGTTACATGAGGTTTGGACTGATTCCTGACCTCCCTCTTGCTTTGCCCTTCATTTTATTGCCTGCTTTATGCCATAAAACATGGGCCAACAGTGTTAAAAATTCTCTTATTTTCAGAAGGACTGCATTTCAGAGCCCAGGAGCAATTACTGAGAAAAGCAACCCCTAATATTTACTAGATAAACCAGCAACAGTTGAAGACAAACCTGTCAGTGTTTTCTGGGTGAACTATAATGAAATATTTTTTAATACTGGTATATTATGTGATGTGAAAGGTCCCCTGTGCAAGCACCGAGTCATGTCTGACCCTTTGGGGGGATGCCACTTTCGCGATGTTTTTTTGGCAGACTATAGCGGGGTGGTTTGCCATTGCCTTCCCCAGTCGTCACCTTCTCCAGCAAGCTGGGTACTCATTTTACCGACCTTGGAAGGATGGAAGGCTGAGTCAACCTGGGCCAGCTACCCGAGAATCCAGCTTCCGCTGGGATCGAACTCAGGTCATGGGGAGAGTTTTGGTTGCGATACTGCTGCCTACCATTCTGCGCCTATAGTCCCTTCATATTACATTATAGGTCAACCTATTTTTTGCATTTTGTACATGCTAAACTTCAGCTCTTCGTAGAGTATTTCAGCAGTCCATTATAGACTTATCAACATTTTGGGGAATCTCAGAAAAAGCTGATTAAAAGGTGTGCCTAGCAGTTGTCACAGTCTGTGGTACTAGACAGATATTAATATCCAGAAGGAATATAATATCTCTGCTTCTTCTGAGGAAGCCTAATCCCATTCATACTACACAAATCTAGGACCACTTGCAGTGAGCTGGTATGGATTCAGCTTAGCTGTTTAGCTTTCTGCTAAATTGATAAAATGATAAAAGACAGAGTTATACTGTAAGATCTTTGGGTCATTAAGGTCTTTTCCCAAACCAATTTTATGTTATAAACAGAGTCGCCCTTTTGGGATGCAAAATCATTTAGCATAATGATGTACTTCCACAGCTGGGTAAAATTATTGAGTGATTCACTAAGTTGAGAAACAAAGTTCTTGGAACAGCAACAGAAAACAAATGTTTACATTTTACCAGCTCTTTTACTAGTTACAGGTTACTTAGTTAGGCACCATTGAGTCAAGCTAAATTCTAGGTGATTGTGTGAACAAATGCTCACCACTTCATCTTACTTTAGTAATAACTTGTAGCTCTTCCAAAAGCAATCTTATTGTCCTAACAGTCAGGAATCACGCTGAGACAAGGAATAGGTCTCTAGTGTTTATTACTACTACATAAGACAGAAAATCCTAACAAACTGAAGAAGCGTGGGAAAAACCAGACAGATAAACCCCAAAAGTCAAGGCGGGTCTGACCTGTGTCTCTTTGAATGGCTGCTTAATTCCTCGGTACTACGCATGCATTTTCCCCCCTGGATAGAGGCCCCCTCCTGCTCGCCATCAGTGCTCATGGCACTTATAATCTCTTTCATTCCATCAATCCACCTTCTTCTAGTTCCCTCAATCTTACCAAGGATAGTCATTTTTGTCCATCATTCACTCATATCACATGCCCAAAATGTGTAAGTTTCTGCTTGCTCCCTGTTGACCCGAGGATGCTGTACAGGTTGACTGGTTGGTTCTTCTTGCAATTCATGGTACTTGAACTGAATTTTTAGTAATCTTCTTTTGATTGGTGTTTGTACTTCAGAGGCATCTGTCTCCTTCCTCTCACTGTTTCTTATTGTCCAAGTTTCACAACTGTATATTTTCACTGGAAAGAACACTTTTTTTAACAATTCTGTAGAAATATTTTGATCTTTCATTACTTTCTCCCTAGGATTAATCTGTTTACTTCTTGAGCACACTGTCCGACTTTATTATTGATCCCAAGAAAACAAAACAAGTTTTCCCTTCTTCACTATGAACTGTTCACTTACCAAGCAGAATGACATTACTTTTGTCTTCCTAACATTTAACATTAATCTGCATTTTTCACTTTCCATTTTTATTTTAGTAATGAGCTCTTTTAACTCATTGTTACTTTCAGCTAAGAAAGTGGTGTCAGCTGCATATCTCAAACTGTTAGTGTTCCAGCCTCTTATTTTGATTATAGCTGTCATCTTTTCTAATCTTGCTATTATTATAATACATTCACTGTATAAATTAAGCAAATATGAGGACAATATGCATCCTTGTCTCACTCCCTTTCTATTCTGAATAGCTGTCTTCAAACTTCATGTGGAGTTTTATTCCTTCTGTGGCCATTTATAAAAAGTTAATTTCCTTGTGAAATGGCGGGAGTTCTCTTTAGTTCCATATTTTAACCTGAAATTGGAAAAATGTTATAAATAGTGATACAGGTGATAAAATACAGGTGATTCAAGGCTTCGACTGACAATAACTTTAGTGAGGTTTTCTGGTTACCTTTCCAGTTCAGTCACAACATAGAACAAATGAATAGAACAATCATACATTAAAACCCTTTTATAATATATAATTTAGAAAAAAAAATAACAATAAATTAAGGAGAGTCTAAACTGAATGCTCTGTTAAATATGATAGCCTTTCTCAATACTGTATGTTGAAACTGGAAGGGTTTTTAATAATTGCCTTGAAGGACTTTTGATCAAGGTTAAAATAAGACATGTTTTTATAAAGTTCTGGCAACTCTTTACAGACTTTTGGATGACACCAGGATTGAAAAATTGATGCCTTATGGATTTGCTTATAGATAAGGGATGGGTTATGGGAAGAAGAGATATTTGCTTGCAACCTTTTAGTGGGTGGAGAGCTACCAAACGTGCTTATACTTTTTTTTTCCTTTTCCTTTTTTCTTTTTTGTACTTTTTACTCCCTCTTTTTACTTTCCTTTCTTTCTCTGAGTAGTTTGTCTTAATTTTTATTACTGTAATTAAAATATTCCATAAAAACTATATATATTAAAATTCTGTATTTGAATATAGTAAATGTTTAAGGTTTTCTGCTCTGTATATGAGAGTTTCTGCAATGTAGTTAATGTAGCAGATGCTTTGGTACTGAAAACTATCTTCCAGGTCTGAATGGCAGGCACAGTTCTTAAGCAGTTAACTTTTCTTAGCGAATTAAAATATTTGCCAGAAAAAAGGCAGGTTGAAATTGATCATTTCCCTCACTATCAAGTCAAGTCTTACATTTTGAAAAGTGGAGGTATTGTTAACTTTTTCTTGGATAGAAAAATTATTGTTTTTTCTTGTTTTTCACCAAAATTTAATTACTGAGGCTTTTGGTTTCATATCTTGGGTTCCAGTATTTTGAGATGTATCAGTATATTGTGAATACTTTTGAAGTGGTGGAATGTGGGCAGTACCATGGTGGCTTTCAAGGTCATCTCTAGAATACAGTTCCTAACTGCATAAAATGCATGAATACACATGAGGTAAAATCTGACCTTTGGTAGTGGTGATGGCCTACTGTCAGAATGGGCATAACTGACCACTACTGTCTTTCCTGTTAACAAGGAATGCTTAAAATGGCACATTTTAAGTCTAAATCTTCTCTTGGTAAAAAGTATGAAGTGAAAGCCTTGATGAACCAAAGCCACAAAGTGTGGCATAGGCCAGCAGTAACTATAGGCAACCATGACATATGAAAGTGTAACTTGAAATGTAAGAAAAGTAAATGTAAAATATGAATTAACAAATAAAAAGAACAAAGGTGTGTTGCATGCCTGTGAAATTTACAGAAAAGGGAAGGATGTCATAGATTGGAATGAAGGGGGTATGGTATTGTGGAGTTGATGGCTTAATAATGAAGAAAGAGCTAAAATGTATATCAGAAAGTATGCATTTGTGTCATCTAGGTACTTATGGGTGTGTATGAAAGTAGAAATCCATAGATTGATGATAGTTGCATGTTATGCTCCAATGAATGGTAATAATGAAAGAACCAAATATATGAGTTTGAGGGGAAATTATGCAGCATTCTGAGGGAATGCAATCATGCCATAATGAATGGGTAGGAATAGAAAAGAGAAAAAGGGATTTGACCATTTGAAGATCCAAGAATAAATGAGAATGGTGAATGATAATGGTCTACTTAGAAAAGGCTGTTTGTCTGGAACATGTAATTTAAGCATATGTCTATATATGTAAAATGGCAAAGGGATGAATATACATGTGGAAGCATAAATGAATGTGGTTTGAATGCAGCAGTGAGCAAACAGTATGAAAAAAGTATGTTGAGATATTTCAGTCATATAGAAAGAATGAATACAGATCAGGTTGCTAAATATGTGGAGGAGGGAAAGATCAAGAAAGTCATGGCTGAATACTGTTGATACAAAAGAGAAACCTTAAAAGAACAAGCAGCAATATACTAAATGATCTGTGGATGTGATAGAAGCATAAAGGGTTTGTATGGAGAGAAAAGTATGGACATATGTAGTAAATGGTATTGGTATAAACTAGTCTTACTAAATGTCCTTTTCTTAATCCTGTTTTCATTTCTTTTACTTACAGTTTCTAACTCCTTTTCTGCTCTTGGCAAAATGTTAGTTACCCTGAAAGGGAATAGCACCGTGGTTAATGTATATACGTTATACAGTATGTGCTTACTTATTTATATTTTTACAAGTTTTATAAACTACCTCGCACCAAAGATTTAGGCAGTACGTAATAAAGTCACAGTGCAATGCAAACTACTATTATAGCATACAAATAAAGCCATAAAGAATATCTCAATATTTGATGCAGATCTTAAGCCAGCTGCTTTATCTCCAAAGCCAGATATAATTATTTTCCAGAGACCATAAGAGTGGGAGCTAATTTTGCCTTTCAGGGAGAAGTTGCTACAAAGGAAAAGAGTAACCGGGGAGAATATCTGACTCCGTGCCAGCTCCTGTCATATCACCTGGTAGGAGGTGCCTCCAATTCACCTGGGTTAAGATGGAATAATTTACTTGGGATAGGAGGTCTCTAATATACTGAGGTCCTGACCTATATATAGCTTTATAATAATAACCTGCACATTGAGATGCACTCCAAAAGAACTGGTAACAAATGTAGCTCTGTAGCAATGGTGTTATATGACAATATCATTATTCTCCAGTAAGCACACAGGCAGCTATATTTTGTATTCTGAAATTTGGTCTTTGGCTATATTGACCACAACAAATTATGAATAGCCCTTAAAAACATGAGCCACCTCCGTGGCCTATTGAGGAATTTGTATAATGATCAGGAAACAACAATTAGGAGTGAATATGGAGCAATTAAATTGTTAAAAAAATTGAAAGAGGCATACCAAGGTTGTGTAAAGCCATTTATTTAACTTATATGCAGAATATATTATGAAAAAGTACTGCAGTAGAAGAAATAGAAATTGGAATTTAAATTGCTGGGAGAAATATCAACAACCTCAGATAAGCTGCTGCTGATACTACTTTGATGGCTGGAAATGAGGAAGACCTGGAAATCATTTGTTGAAGGTGAAAGAAGAGAGAATAAAAACAAGTCTAATGCTCAACATTAATACATACATAGTGTAATATATGATTACTATATCTCAATAGGCAACACCAGCACAAGGTTAAGAAGATGTTGAAATACTAACAGCCACAGTAATTTACACATGCTGGTAAATTGCTGAGAAAAATTATTCACTACTAGATGAAGTAAAAGTAAACTGGTCACTGAACGCACTCATAACAAAGCTAAAGAATAAATATTTTGGACATATAAGAGTCATTAAAAGATTCTAGTGCTTGGAACAATTGAAAAAGAGGCTGACAGAAGACAAGGTGGCTAGATACTGCCAGTGATGACATAAGGATGAGCTTACAGGGACTCAGGAAAGCAGTTACTGATTGACAATGCTAGTGAAATGATGTCTACTGGGCCACAATGAATCGGAAGCAACTGAACAATGAATGAAATGCTCAGATTTTGATGGCAAAAAATAAATTGCTGCAGAAATTTGGGGAGACAGCTGTTTTACTCTTCCCTGGCAATGTCTTAAGGCAAACATGATTTTTAAGTCACATTTTGCTGCAAAAATTGTGTTTATTAAGAGATTAAATAGGGAAATGCAATATTTCTCCCACAGAAATATTGTACACTAAAGATACACTATCATTCATTGTTAGAAGTCACAAATACTGTTTGGAAAAATTGTAAGATGCAGCTCCTGATTTTTAACTCTGAACTTTGGTCAGAAATAATGTGTTAACAAAAATTAATTTGTACTTTGTGTTCGTTTTCAGTGCCATTTGTCACCCTTTTATAAAAAGCCTGGTTTCAGCATTCACATAATCTCATTACAACTGCAATTTTTAAAAAAAAACTGTCAAAAATGAAGATAATTACATGGGTGATACTTATATATTAATTCCCAGTTGTTTTCTAATTCCTTTGATGGCTTAAATCTAATTGATTGCCAATATGCATGAAACACATTAACCCTTACAGGTTTAATTGGCAGCAATGAAAATCTTACTAGTTGTTGTTAGAGTGGAACAGGACTTTTTGAAGTAAGTAACAGAAACAGACAAATTTTGTCCACAGTGTATGCAAAATTCAGTTTGTTGCAAGAATGCAGGTACTTCTGTGTAGATTACCAGATATATTGAGGATACCATTTTGGGTGGCATTCAAAACTATGATGATTTTGAGCCGCTGGAAAAAAATGGGTATATAAAATCTGGCTGGAAGATTTAGTTGATATTTCCCAGGATTGGGACAGTACTGTGACATACAACTCCTCAATACCATTCAGTGGATTTCTCAGAAATCTAGAGGAATCACGCTTGACATTGTATGAATGCCTAATGGAAGGAGTCCGCTAGCTTTTTGCTGCTATTCTCAAGTGACAGACATAAACACGGCTGCCCCCATGTTTCTTTTCCTGCTCTGCCCCTGTATGTATCCATGCCCAAACACACTTTTTCTTGAATTCATGTTTTAATACCTTTGTTCAAAGACCTCCTTCTTATTGCTTCCATTGTCTGCACATTACCCTCCACATTACCCTGCAGGAGTACTTGTCCTTTTTCTTTCCCCTCAAACTTGTATCATAGGTATGGTAGTGTGGCACTGCTTTCAGAAGGGACTTGTAAAGAGGGGAGGGGACTGCTTTGCATAAGCTGATAGAAAAGGCCCCTCAGCACTCACTGATTTCTTGTGCACAGTCTTTCCATGGCCAGTTGCATCAGACAGTAGACTCTAAACTGCAGGCAGGATTGCTTTAATTTTTGTACAGTACATAATGATTTTAATAGTAATAGATACCCAAGACATATTATAGATGTTGTAAACCAAGAAAGATTGAGTTATTTTCCCCACTACCTGTGACTTTTTAATAGATTATATTCTCTCTTCTAAATTGGTTCCTGAACATGATAAATAGTACAATTTCCAAATAACCAATTCATTTATTCATAACTGATGTTGCCCTCATTAGTCTGTATCAGTTCAGCAGATAGGTTTCTCATAAGTATCCCACATCTTTCACTTTCACTGAAGTGACTCACAATTCTTCATATGATCATTCAGCCTTCTTGTTATAAAGGTGCCTCCTTTTTGTCCTTGTGATCATTCTCCATTGAACAAAGGCACTATCCATTGCATTTTCCCTTCATAATTTCTTGTTACACATTTGTCATCCTCAGAGATTATATCTTCTCCTTCCCTGGTACCAGTTGCCACATTTGATAGCCCAAGCAAGTTTGCCAAGATTCAATTTAGGATTTGATCAGTATCTAACGATATATTAAGAATAAGTATTTTCAAGGATGCTTATAGCATTATGAGCAAGCAATATAGACATTAAAGATATCGATGAGATGGGGAACCTACTTGATTATAGATTACTGCATAATTACATATTTTAAAAAAGGAGAATGACTGATTTTCCTTTCTTTGCCGCCAAAATGCTGCTATTAAAATCTTAATGGAATTTTTAGTCCAGTTTTTCAATATGCCAACCATCAGAGTTTTTCTCTTAGCTAATTCTTTTTTAAGTGGCACACTAGTGGCAACATATGAGTTGTTAGAAATTAAGCAACCACTGTTGCCCTAGATTCTGCACTGCTGGAGAATCCTGATATGTTCAGCATCATAAATGTTTAGCAATCATAACACAGCCCAAATTTTATGCCATATTTTGTGGATATGGTAAGCATTTATTAATGGGACGCAGTGGCGCTGCGGGTTAAACCGCTGAGCTGCCGATCGGAAGGTCGGCGGTTCGAAACCGCGCGGCGGGGTGAGCTCCCGTTGCTCGTCCCAGCTCCTGCTCACCTAGCAGTTCAAAAACATGCAAATGTGAGTAGATCAATAGGTACCGCTTCGGCGGGAAGGTAACGGCGTTCCGTGTCGTCATGCTGGCCACATGACCCGGAAGTGTCTATGACAACGCCGGCTCCAAGGCTTAGAAACGGAGATGAGCACCGCCCCCTAGAGTCGGACACGACTGGACTTTACGTCAAGGGAAACCTTTACCTTTACCCTAAGCATTTATTACCTCTTTGGGCATCTTCTACTGAACGGCACTAAATTGCTAATCAGCTATAACCTTCCTAAAGAGTTTAAGCAAAGCCTCGCAGTGTGGTCAAAACAATCACAAAAGCCAAATTAGTAAGTTTTATGCAAAATGGTGGCTGAAATTGTAAAAGCAGTTCTGCAGAGACACTAGAAAGATTCTGACTAGAAGAAAATACTTTAAAGATACAGGTTTGTAAAAGGCTTTAGGAACCTACTGGGTACTTTCAGCCTATAATACTGTTTGTATTATACATTAGCAATTTTTCTAGGAAAATGGACAAAAACATGTTTTTATCCCTATGAAAAAAGTAAATAATCTGTTCTGGCCTAAGCATCAGTAGACATGACAAGAAAGGAATAATTTAAATGCATGTTTTGTTTAAAACTTATCTTGGTCATTTAAATAGGACTAGAATTGATCAACAAAGTGGTAAAACTAAGATACTGGTGTTTTTTTATTGAATGAAGGAGGACCTATTTCAACAGGGTTGAGGGCTATCTGGAACATGGAACTGTGGAAGACTGACAGAAACATTTTTTTTCCCTACTTCTGGTTTGCCTTTGACAGAATTTAAAATTAATCTGGCAAGCCAGCTGCTCAGAAGGAATTTTCACCACTTTCTGCAAGTGAAAAGATGATTAACTTTTGTTAATCTTGTTGACCTCTTTGAGATTTCTGTATCATTCTCCTATTGCATTGCTGAGTTTCAGGTCTGTAGGTCATTCCTGCCATGGTGGACTGAAGGAGTATTTTTGGTTCCAAATCCCACAAACTGGGGTGGGGTAGAAATAAAATCTGGCCCTGGAACTGATCAATAACAGAATATATGTACTGTGTATGTATATGTATATATGTATATAGTAAAGGTAAAGGTTTCCCTTGACATTAAGTCCAGTCGTGTCCGATTCTAGGGGGCGGTGCTCATCTCTGTTTCAAAGCCGAAGAGCCGGCGTTTGTCCGTAGACAGTTCCTTGGTCATGTGGCCGGCATGACTACACAGAACTCCATTACCTGCCTGCCGAAGCAGTACCTATTAATCTACTCACATTGGCATGTTTTCGAACTGCTGTTTTTTGGGCCATTCAAGTTTCTGTTCATTTCTTCCTTTTTGAGAAGTGACTGCAGCCCTGGATTTATGCAAGGATTTGTCTGGCAGCTATCCAAATGTGTTTTGGAAAAAGTCAATGTCACGTCTTGCTTTAGCTAGGATTGTGGGAGTTGAAGGATTTTTAGCAGTCAGGAGTATTTAAATTCCTGTTCTGATAAATTCTTGTGTCTGTATGGGGAGAGGCAGAGGATTTTTATTTTTAATAATACCTGTTATACTACCTGTTGGCTTACTCAGACCTAGATAATCGGTGCAGGTTCCCGGTGCAGGATTATCAGACCTAGATAATCGGTGCAGGTTCCCATAGTGTGATCTCAGTGCTTGGCATGAAGCTTCATGTTGCTGTCATTCATAGTGTAACCCTGCATACTGTATAACTACCCAAAAGTTTGCCTCACTGTTTTCAGTTATAGGGCAAAATTCAAATAGGACATCATGTTAGGAACTTTAAAAAAAAACCACCTCAATTTGTGCCAGATTTTCAGTGTTTTCTTAAAATCCTCCATATGTGTACATTTTTAAAGGACTATAGGAGAGGACTAGGTGCATGATAATCCCAATCCAAATCAGGCTGTCATTTTCTTACAGTTTGAAATAAACACAAAAAAATGCAGAATGATGCAGTTTTTATAAATCGTCTAATTTCTGCCACCACTGAAGACAGCCGAACCGTCAGCGCCCTTCAGATGAATATTTCATGAGAGCAATGTGGGGAGAGGGGGTATCAGGAAATTCAAGATGGCACTTGCACATGGCTTTTCATGTGTGTAAAAAGTGGTGGGCCTTCAGTCATGTGGCTGCGGCTGCTGTCTTGAATTTTATATATGCCCCTGCATGATAACAGCCTTTGAATAAGTTCTTGTGTTATGTGCAGAATAGTTGATTTGAGCTCTGTGCAAGTACCCCCACCCTCTTTTTCCCAAAGAATCCCAATTTGCTGTGAAATACTACTGTATATTTGGTTTTTGCTTAACAAAAAATAGTACCATGGGACTTGGCTCCAGTTTCCATTACTGGTGACAGAAATCTAACTTTGAATTACTGAAAACTATTGTACACCTCTGCCTAGACTATGACTCTGTTTTGTTCATAGAATGAAAATGTTCTTTTGTATCTTTGCACAAAAGATATGTGGTTGCTGTCGCAGACTTGGATGGCAAAGGAAATCATGTACTAGAAATAAAATGTATTTTCTGTTCTGCATCTAAATACATACACTATCAAATTTACTGTTGTGCGTGGCATTCCACACACACAACTGAGAGCACTGATACCGTATCTGCTCCACACAGAGCCATATTCTTCCTCCAGATAACAGATAACAAATGATGCAGCGATTCCAAGACTAGTATTTTTCTACAATATCAGTCCTTATCATCTGTAGCCTTATTGCTTAAAATTTTATTCAGTTGTTGGCTTCCTTCACAATAGATGTATTTTTCATTGCTTGCAGGTAGCTCCTATGAATGGCATAGGCAAGCCAATGCATAATGAGTTTATTTTTGTTTTGACAACATAAATAATCAATCTTGGTATCCATAAGTGTGTTAAGAAAGGCTCAAAAACTAATTATTTCAGGTGTTTCTCATTAAAGCAGAAGGAGTACATCTAGACCATGTTGGTCAAACTTAAATGCCTTTGATACTAATACAAAAAAATTAATGAATAATTTATTTCATTGGATACTATGATAGACAAATTTAGCCTAGATCCAATCCAGGATAATTCCCGATGAACGAGTGCTATGATACTGCTTTCCAAAATTATATTTTCCCAATGTGGATTGCTTTTTAAGCCCTTGCCTGCTCAAAGTATCCTGCTAATTTGCTAGGGATAATGGAGAGATCTTCAGAAATATTGAGAGTGTATGAGTTTGGCAAGAGATCAGTTCAAAAGCGATGATCCCAATGAAGCATGATGTCATTAATTTCTCCCAGTTTGCTACCTATTAATGTATTTGTAAATAGAACATTGGATCAGAAATCTAAGAAAGTTGTAAGGCTTATCCACACTGCCCAGTTGCCCCATCACCCAAATAGGCCTACAATCATTTTTGAAGGACAGGAGTGGCCAATGGGCTCTCTACTCACCTCCCTTTCATTGCATATCTAATCTTTGGGCTCATTTTCTTGCTGTGATTTTAAGCTATTCTTTATCCCTTTATGTCACATCAAGTGTTCCTTCCCATTTTTTCTGGTGCACTATTTCAATATAGGCTAACCTCAACAGTTGATTGGCTACTTTGCAAAGCAAGGAACACTCCCTTAACTTGTTACCATTTATCCATGTTTTCTAGAACAGTGTTTACCAGTAATGTAAATATATAAGTATAATAGTATAATGGTTAAACCACTTGCTTTGATAAATAGATGGTTCACTTGAGGCTCAGTAGAAACATCTTTGAGTGAGATGGGCAGTGACCAAATTTGATAAATAAATAAACAGACAAACAAACAAATAAATAAGTTTTAAATTATTATTTTACTTTCCCTGAGCCTTTTATTTTCCCTGGGCTTTAAAAAAAAAAGTAAGTCCAGCAGTGTACTATTTTATCATTTTTCTAGTCACTTGAGGTAGAAGAATTTTAAAAGATATTAGAGATCAACAGAACAGTAAGAAAGGAATTTTTATTTTAAAGCTGGTTGTTATACCTGCACATGTGTGCATTTTGATGTTTTAACTTTGTATATACTGTACATTCAATTTAACTTTGTGTATATGTGTAGGGGCGTGTATATGTACATAAGTAGCAAATACCTATAGAAAAAGATAAATAGAGGTGAATTGGATTTATAAAGCCGCAAACACTGACTCTGGGCTGCATACAGATTTGAAGCAGATGCAATATCTAAAAACAAAACAAAAAGTAGCAGTAAACATAACAGCAGGGAACAGAGACATACCCTATCCAAAACAGACACTGTGCATTCCTACCTATCCAGAGTTTGAAGGGGAAAACAAACAAACAAACAGGTTTTCAGAGATCATTTAAAGCCTTACAGGGTTGGGACAGAGCCTGAACTGAGGATACTATTCCAAAGGGCAAGTCTGCAAAGGTATGCTTCCCAGGTCTGATCAGATGGCATTGCCTAATGGATGGGACACAAAATGCACCCACTCTGTCACATGTTACGGTGAGATGTACAGCGTAAAGAAGATGGCCTTGATGGAGATAAACCAGATCTGTTTACCAGAGTGACGGGGCAAGAAGTGTGACTCAGGCCCAGGACAACCTGAGGGGAAGTCAGACTTGCAAGGTTCTGTTAATAAAGCCAGTATAATAACCTTCTTCTGAAGTTACGTTCTTCGTTTAGTATACATAGTGGGGCTGACAAGCAGGCAGAAATGATGAGAGGGAGGTGATTCCTCAGATAGCTGGACCCCACACCATGAAGTGCTTTAGAGGTAATAATTCAAGCACCTTGAATTGCGCTGGAAAGCTCATAGGTAACCAGTGTAGTTCACATAGCAGAGGTGTTTTATGTGGGCATACTGAGGTGCACCTATAACAGTGAGGTTCACTGTACAAGCAGAGTCACAGCTGGCACAGCCCTCTCCAGAGGAGAGGACAGCAGAAGCAGGCTGTGCTGTTCCCAGGAGCTGTTTGGGAGCTTTCCTGTGTAACAGGTTCTTGGAAATGCACCCCATGGCCCAGCCCTTCTCCTGATTCAATAAAAGTGCTGTGCTGCTTCCAGAGAGATCTTGCTGCTAGCCATTTTTCATGGATTGAACATAGTAATGGGTTAGTTTTTTTAATTGATTGTGTTTGAGGCTTTAGCCAGCTCTTCCCAAACCACCAGCTTGTGCCACAATGTTTTTTCATGTTAACTGCTATTACATATTCTTTTTTATTATTTCCGCCCCCCTCCCAAAAAAAAGTCCTGCTTAAAATTCCAGCAGTTTGCTTTAGTGAAAGCCAATTTAATCTACATCATGAATTGTTGGGATAAGCAAGACATGAGATAAAAATGCATTAATTTGTATTGTGACCCTAATTACAGGCAAGGTCACTTTTCTGCTATCATTTGATGGCTATATCACAATATTTAAAAAAAACAGGCAAACAAATAGCAGCATTATTACTTACATGAAAACTGGCTGTCAAAAGGACATTTTAAAAAAACAACAAATTTGTGCCCAGAATTACTGCTTCCCTGATACGTTTTTTCATGCTGTATAGTGGCATGCAATTGGCTTTCCTGTTCCTTAGAGTTATTGTTTTGGCAGATGTAAAAATGCTAAAGAATGCTATGTTTCTCCCTCTGGCTTCAGAAATGAGATAAATTAGTGTTGGTGGTGATCTCCAGTGTCAGAGTAATTCATGTCATAAGACCGTACCAAAAACAGACCTTAGAAAACAGTAACAAATCAAACATTAAATCAATGCTGGCATGCATTATGGTTTCAACACCTATTTGCATTATGCTTTCAGGTGGGTTTCTAATGAGTATTTCTGAGCCAAACTGAATTAAGTTGTTGTATTGAATGGTTCCTGGACAGGATATTTTTTTATAACCTTAAATTTTCTTTAATAATTTCTTCAAAGGGTTTTAAACTCTTGCTCTTTAAACATGCTGTGTGTGTGTGTGTGTGTGTTTTCAATATTTAAATTTTTAACCTAGAAACCTTAACAATATTTTTAGAAGGTATTATTAGACACTACTATTACACACTAGGAAGTGTAACAAGTATGGTCAAATTGTTACGAAGTACTTCAGCTGGTATTTCAAAAGTGTATTTTTATTAACCAAGAATGGCAGACTGCATGGAAACTATATTTTATAGAAGGGATAAGTCAGATTCTAATTATGAAAGAGTCTTTGTTCATGTGTCACTCTAGCTTTTCGTAGTCATTGTTTCAGTTGGATGTGGTTCAGAAAATAGCACCAGCATTCCTCCCCTTACAATATTCTGAACGTTAGGGCAAATAGCTTGGATGACTCTCAACCAAACCATCAATTCCCAATCATTTCTTTGGGAAATATGAAAATACTAAACAAGTGTCATTGCAGTATCAGCTTCCCTCATCCTTCATCTGGAGCACATTAGATTGTGGAAGACCGCACTGTAGGATATGATCCCTGAATTCATAATTTGAGAAAGGAAGTTGTAAAAAACAGGCTAATACAGATCACCACTGCTGTGTCTATACCTCTAAAACATAAATGGAACTTTTGGATGATTGATGGAAATGAAATTATTATTCTCACTCTGGATAGTTACTGACAATCCAGAAGGCCTCAAGCTACTGAATTGTTCTATTAAGAGTAAAAGAAATTACAGAGGGGTCTGCCAGCCTTTTCCTAGCAAGCATCTACCAGTTCCAATTCCTGTTAACAGTGTAGTTTGTTGATATTTGAAAGATATAGAGAGAACCTGAGATTAATTAAATGTTAGATTTCTCACCCATTTTGCAATTTTAGTAGTAATTCATTTGTGGGGGTTAACAAATCATGATGGAAATTGTTCTCTACCATTTCATCATGCCTCATCATTCTCAACAACTAGCATCTGTTTTGAACTGAAAAGATTTTCATTTGCATTTCAACTGTACATGAATCTACCACTCCTTTTAGTTTGTCTTTGCTGTAAAAGTATAAGCTTATTCTGTAATGGGAAAAATCACTAGAATTTAATGAGTTAAGCTGCCTGTTAAATGGAATTCAGATGTATATTTATCATGAAAACAGGAACAATCCACGGAGAATGACCATGAAGATGAAGATATTTTTAAAAATTAAATTAAATTAAATTAAATTGTAGTTAAGGAGAATAGAAAATATTTTAAGGATGAGATAGAAAGAAAAAAATGTAAGCAGAGGTAGTAGGTAGGTCTGTAGATATTTATCTATTTTGAGGAATTGCTTTGTTAGATGCAGATGAGAATGTATCTGCATCAAATCATAGTGTATCTCTGCTGTGTATTTTATTTTGTTTCCATTTTTCTCATCTGTTTTAAGTTCAAAGCAGTTTACAGTTCAATTTAAAATTGGCCTGATTTTTAAGGAAGATGTTTAAAAAAAAAGACATATTTCAAAGTATACCCTAGGTAGATTTTATTAAGTTCTAGGAATGGGTATGGGATCTCACTTGACAATATAATATAGGATCATATTGTCTTTTTAAGTACCAGGATCTTACATTCATTTACTCCATTTTAGGAAGTCAGTGTCTCTTCAATTACACTTTTGATTTCCCCACAATCATGGATGGAGGCACTCAGAAGTAGGATGGATGAATCAGTTGATTTCAGTTTCAAATGTGTTCATTCATAAAACTTTTCTGAACTATTTCTTCATTCATCTACATTAAAAAAAACTCTTGAAAATTGTAATTGTTTTAACATTAATTTTTTACAAAACGCATATGTTTTGCAAACTTTTTCTTTTACAGTAAATATTTATGTACACATTTTCCCCAGTGTATAAATTTTGCCATTTTTGGAGCTTGCAAATTTTGAAGAAGTGCAAAAACCAAGGGATAACTCCGCTTTAATCTCTGGATGCATCTAAAACTGTGAGTCAGATCAGCTCACTTAAAAATAGGAATAAGCAAAATCCTTGACCTAGCCAAATACACCAAAATAGAAATACCCAGGATATTGGACCTCATCAACCTCTGCCTTACAACCTACTTTCAGTTTGATGGAGAAATATACCAATAGATCAAAGAAACACTCATGGGATCACCGATTTCAGGACTTATAGCAGAGATCGTAATGCATCATCTGGAAAGGCTAGCACTCCTACACATACAACCCGAAGTATGGGTCTGGTATGTAGATGACACTTTTGTCATAATACAAAAGAAACAACTGGAAGAAACCCACAAAACCATCAATAACATCTTTAATGGAATAAAATTCACAAGGGAGGAAGAAAACAACACACTACCATTCCTGGACATCCTCATCAGTAGAGGAAATGATGGTAAGTTAGAAACACAAGTCTACAGGAAAGCTACCCACACCAACCAAGTGTTCCATTACCAAAGTAACAATCCAACCTCCCACAAGAGAAGCTGTGTAAGAACATTATTCAGAGGAGCACTTACACACTGCAGCAACCCAGAACACCAGAAAGAGGAAAAAGATAATCTGTACAGCATCTTCCAACAAAATGGATACCCACTCAACTTTATCAAAAAGTGCCTCACCACCCAACCCACTACAACCCAACCAATAGAAACGATGAAAAGGATAACACTGCCATCCATCAGAAACATCTCAGAAACCACCAACAGACTGTTACAACCACATGGCATC
Organism: Candoia aspera; assembly: GCF_035149785.1. Classification (NCBI taxonomy): domain Eukaryota; kingdom Metazoa; phylum Chordata; class Lepidosauria; order Squamata; family Candoiidae; genus Candoia; species Candoia aspera. Next base: position 44,397,462 of record NC_086158.1, on the reverse strand, counting down.
ACCGTAGCACATAAACCAACCAAAACTCTTCAAAGCATATTAAGTAACCCAAAAGACCCAGTAGCCCAAGAAGAAAAAACAGGAGTTATTTACAACATACAATGCAAAGACTGTAACAGCCACTCTGTAGGACAGACAGGCAGAAGACTAGCAGAGCGCATCCACAAACACCAACTAGCAGTCAGAGGACACGATGAGAACTCCTTAATCTCACAACACATGGACAGACTCAACCGTAGTTTCAACTGGGAAACTGTGAGCATCCTAAACCAAGCCAAATCCAAAAACGCGAGAGAATTCCTGGAAGCCTGGCACTCAGACCAAGCAGCCATCAACAGACACATAGAGGTAAACAACATTTACATACCATCCAAAAGAGACAATAGAAAAACCAAAAGGCCAGTACACTCCCTTGCCAGCATTCAACACCCAGATATGCAAATATCAACACTAGGATTAACACCAGATGAACCATCAAAGAGCACAATACACCCTAATCAAGGAACTGTTAACTCAGTCAAGTCAACCAAGCAATAAAAAACAGCCCAATCAAAGAACTCCCAAGGAGAGAACAACACCCCTACCAGCCCAAGCAGGGCAAGCCATGGTATATAAACAGAGAGCAAGGCCCACTCCCTCTTCACACTGAAGATGTTGCCTAGTCTGGCAATGAAACATCTGCAAGAAAACAAAAAGGCTCAGACAGCACCAAGGACTCCACATATTTTATTATTTGTATATCTGCTTGATAGCCACCTAGGGTTATTTTATATTTATATAACATAAATATATAAAATATAAAAATAAATAAAATGTATTTCTATAAATTATATTTAATTAAAATTATCAAAATATAAATTATACTTAGATTTATTCTATTATTTAATTATATTAATTAAACTATATTAATTCCTTGCTGGCTGGGGAATTCTGGGAACTGAAGTCCACACATCTGAAAGTTTGAAAAACATTGTTTTATAAAATATGGGCAGCCATATACATTTCTCTAATAATGTTTTTTCTAATAAATAACATTTCTGAGACCATTGGTGAGTCATCGCTGAAATATTCTAGAAATTAATATTTTCTTGGGGCATCCATAGAGACGCTTGTAAAAATCAAGGTGACAGCTACAACTCCCCACCCCTCCACACACAGATGCTCCTGGGTTTTCTTTTATTTAGAGAATTTCATAATCACATATATTAAAAAGTTATGAATTATAAGTTACTCCAGGTAGAAAGCTAACTTGATTTATACATTACAGCTCTAACATGGTTACTGTCACATTCTGAAACCAATTTTAAAATATAATAGAGATGGTAAATGTAGCATGTATGTTAGAAGTAACTCTCCTATCTTAAGCCATAACTAAGTAGAAAAGACAGACTACAGCTACATTATAATCTCACAGTATAACTGTTAACAGCTACTGTAGGACAGAACTACAATATAATTCTAGTGTTCTGCTCCTAATGGATTAGGTTTTCTGCTTTTGCAACTTAAACAGGAACATTGATAATGGCTATACTTGCATGAGAGGGGATGTTGCAGACCCCGTCTGTAGGAGAATTTCATCTGGCGGGGTCCAGGAAACGGGCCTTCTCTGCAGTGGCCCCCGCCCTCTGGAATATCTTGCCCCCGGAGGTGAGGCAGGCCCCCTCACTCCTGACCTTCCGGAAGGCCCTGAAGACTTGGTTCTGCCGTATCGGAAAGTGAACAACCATTCTTGGGGGTGGCTCACACCCTAGAGTCCCTCCCACCAGCTTGGATTTTATACCCTCTTGGATTTTATATTTATTTATTGCATTTTATAATAATTGTGATCTGTCTGGTTTTATGAGATTTTAATGTTTATGTTTGGAGTTTGATTTTATTGTAAACCGCCCAGAGTCCCTCTCTTGGGGGAGATGGGTGGTAATTAAATTTGAATAATAAATAAATAAATAAATAAATGATCCATTAAAACATCAGCTAGCTACCCATACTTTAGCTTAGCATGCTGGATGAACTCAACCAGTGTCTTTAATTATGATTATCTGTTGTGTGAACTCAGAAAATTTGAGTAATTGAGTAAAACAGGGTTAAATTATTCATGGTATATTGCTCATTACTAGTTCTAGTTCTGTTTGATTCTGCAAAATAAGAATGTAAATCACCAGTTAGTTCTTCTTATCCAGAACTGAAGATGGATCTAACTTCCATGCTTTCCCATCATTTCGCAATCAAAGCATCTAAAGATTGATGAGAGGCCACAGTATATTATGTACCTCACTTGAATTCTTAATAGTGCACAGCATATATATTTTAATCATCACTTTTCTTGGTAAAGTAAATGGAAAAAGGCAGTTGGCAAAGGATGGAATAGATGGAAAATAGGATTCCATTCTATTTTCACCTTTACAATTCCTCAGAAAGGTAGCATCAGACTGGACTGTTTTAAGTTATAGACATATTTAATAACCTTCCCCTTGGATTCTCCATACATATTTCTAAAGAAGTGTAATCTGATCACATTCAAGATTTGATCAGATCCAGCTGTTGAAGGGAAAGCCAGCTAATTTTTCTTAGAATACATGTTCTCTTAGAAATCTAGAAATAATAATGTAGGAATTCCTTAAGTGATAGTGTCCAAGATAGATAAAATCTTGCTAGACATGTTGGCCCCATAGAACAAGAAACATGTGTTCACGTGACAACTAGCACAGATACATCTGTGATCATTGCCCTTACTCATGAAGCTGCACATGTGTTTTTTATATTTCTTCCTACCTGGAAACAATTTTCATTCACAGCATTTGAAATGCCTGAATTATAAAGCTATGTATTGCATTTTAAACACTAGTTGGTCCAAATAAAAAGGCACAGTTTGCCTTGCTTTGTGTTTCAAGGCCTAAGTGGCAGTGCTAATGAGAGGGAAGATTCCTGTTCTGCTTACACTTGGCAGTAGAATCATGTAAAATCTAGGAGGCTGCGGAGCTGACAAGCCAGGAGATGAAAGAACAGGCAACAGCTGCTTTGAATTATTCAGTCCTGGGACATCAGGTACTTTTGACCCTTCAATTGTAGTACATTCTGAATGATTGGGGCTGGGGGAATGCTTCAGGGATATCAAGAAATACTGTTATCAAACTTTTACAAAAAGAAACAGATTTTGGCTGAATGTTTGAAGAAACATGCTAATAATAAGAACTCTTTGGATGGACAGTCTTGAGAAATTGTGAGCTGTTTGCTGGAAATATTGAAGCAAAATTTGGACAGCCAAGCTGGAGTAATATCCTGCAATATACATCCTGCATTAAGCAAAGGATTAGACCTCCAATATTTTTCCAACTCTAGAATGACAACTGTCTATAGAACTGCTGAGCTGTGTCCTAGAGATTCAGTCTGTCTTTTACTTCTTTTATGCAAGGGAAGCAACAACTAAAGCTCTCCTTGCCTGTATATCATGAATCTCTAGATTGCAATCTGACAGCCTGTCAACACCCACCTTCATCTTTTCATTCCCAGTGAAAAGGAGATATGCTCCTTTAATATCTCACACATTTGTATTATTATGAGCACTATCTTTCAAGCCTTTCTCTTACATCTAGATCAGTGTTTCTCAACCTTGACAACTTTAAGATGTGTGGACTTCAACTCCCAGAATTCCCCAGCCAGCAAGTTGCCGAGATTGAGAAACACTGATCTAGATTAACATACACATCTATTATTTTTCCCTCTGTCCTCTCTTATCAGCAATTGCCCTTTTCTGTAGGCAGCATCTTTCCTTGGCATGCTCCACGGTGAACCATCAGGGTTAAATCTTGCTTGGGTTGCTTGAAGTTGCTGAAGAGTTGGCGCTAAACATCATGGGTGCACTTTGTAATGGCTGGTGCTCAGATTGCTACTAGGAACATAAAACCATGAAAGAACTGTAAATGACACTGTATTTTTTTTTCATTAAATATACATGGGCTATGTAGGTAACCCAAGGTTATGATTTCCACCTTGCAAGTACTGGTAGTGCCTTGCTGTTGGATTTCAGAAGTTTTGACCTTAGAACTGGGCCTAGAAACTATCCCTTGCTTAGCTAATGTTATGAGGAAGTCTTTATGCACTCTTGGCAAACAGAGAACAGAAGCCTGAACACAAAGTCTGTGGGATACATATCACTTTAACAAAACCACACCAAGGGGAAATGCTGTTTTGTGAGAAGTACAGTAGCTGATAACGAAAAAGAACAGTGCAACAAAAATAAGCCTTATCACAGGGTGGAGTATGATGAGGTACTCTGTTGTCTGAAGGCTTTGGGAAGAAGAAAGGCAGTGCTGGAAGCCACATGACTAGACATACAAATCTCCCAGCAGAACAGACTTGTAAGATAAAACAAGGATTCTAAGGCCCCAGTTTAATAGGCTGTCAGATTTAATGGCCCAATTGGCATGATCTATATCTCTTGCCAACTCATTGAGAAGAGTGGAATGTTAGCTTTCACTCACTTTTAGAGACTGAGAAAGCCAGAAGAGTCCATCTTAAATGGTTACAAGTTCCTTCATTTCACTTATTTGCAAATAATGTTTTCATCTAATTTGCAGAAACACTGAACAAAAACATAGTGCAAAAACCAGTAAAATCCAAATTCCTTGGAATTTCATCTCTGAGCCTCTTAAGTGAACATTTGGAAACCAAAGGCATATCCTTTCTCCTCTTTCTTTAAAGAAAACAAATTACTTGTTTTTTTCTGTTTTGTGTATCTTTTGTGCACACATTCTCTTGCTATTCATCAAGATATATCTAATCTAAAGTTATTCTGGCTTGTGCTCGTTTTTTTTTACTTTTTTACTTACAGTTTGACTTTATTACCTAGGCTATACCACAATAAAGGCAGCAGTTTCTCAGGGTTCTTTTGCATTGAAATGCAAACATTGGGGCTTTGTTTTTGGTATTCATGCAGTCCTTGAAAAGCACTCACTCTGCAAAATTATTGCCAAAACCTTTGTAAAGATAGCAGAGGGTATTTGCAAGGAGCAGGAAGAGGAAAATAGGAAAACTGGCACCCACAGCTTATTAGGCCCATTCACTAAAAAGAAACCACTGCTGCTGCCAGATTGAACAACTGCTCCTAATTAAGCACAGGAAAGCAATGGGCCAGTTTAATTGACAACAGTGTCTCAGCTAGTGGTGGTGGACATGATGATAATGATGATACATACACACTCCCATTCAGATTTGAAGTAAAGTTCATAGAGGTTAGTGGGAGAGGTTAGTTCTGTGGGCTGCAAGGTAAAAATCTGCTTTCCAAACATGTTCAGAAATATAGATGGATGGATGGATGGATGGTTTTGTTTTCTTGAGCTCAAGACTAGATTAAGAAGGAGAGTGTTCTGAAGAAGTAAAGATGAGAGCAATCCTGGAGAGGAAGGTGATGCCAACTTAGTCAAGTTTTGAAAGGCTATGTCTACAATAGCAGAAATCAAAATAGTTAAAGCGATAGAGCAATGTAGTGATAATACAAAAAAAGTTGTGAAAGTCAGACATTGAGAAAGAGCAGGAGGAAACAGAAAGATGCCTTCACGTATGGATTTGGAAACAGTTGCTAAGAGTACCACAGACTGTTAAGAATTTATCACTCAGTTCTAGATAACATAAAGACTAGTTTAGTCCCTTGAGGTGATGAACAGCAAGCAGAAACTCGGGTACATTGGGCACATGATGAGAGCAAATGATGGACTAGAACAAATTGCTATGCAAGACTGAGGAGAATAAAAGAAAGACACTAAAAAAAGAAAAAGAAAAAGAAGAAAAAAAATAAAGGAAAGATAAGGTAGATGTATGGGATGAAGGAGATTATTGGTATGTCCTTTGAAAAATCATGAATTATTGCTAAGGACAGGTGAGGAAGGTGAACATTTGTCCATACTGTCACCCAGAGCTGGGATTGATTGGATGGTACCTAACAAATTATGACAAACTTTACCATAAAATGCTAGATATCTCCTAGATTAAGAGCCAAGCAGCTCTATTTTGGGAAGGGAGCATTTTGTGGTAATTTTGAAGTAGGAAATAATGCTCCAATTAATATGACTTTGAAAACCCTCCTCATCAGATCATACAAGTCCAGTTCTGGCATATGCATTTCATTTGAATCTTCTATTAATTATCTCTACTTAGCCATTATGTTGGCTTTGAAGCATATTCTATGCTGTAACCTCCCTTCATCATTACTGTGCCCCTTCTCAAAGCAAATTCTATCCATTTTTGAAAACAAGCACTTAATCAAGATGTATGTTAATCAGGTTTGTCACCTGCTTTGCCTTCTGTTTTCAAAGCTGCTAATGAGCTATGGCATACTGATTTCAACGTGCCACCTTTTCACATCACAGAGACACTGGAAATATGCAAGGCCTTTAATATGCTCTGATACAAAGAGTTTAAGAATATCTGAGGCTTGTCTGTTGTCCTACAACATCCAGTATATATATATCATTTGAAGAAATGAATTAAAAATCCAGATTGTCTTCAGATTGTATCATCTGGCTTTTGCATAAATCCGCAGCTTAGAAAAAAGTTGCCATTTCATTTCCAGAAAGAAAGAATCATTTATAGAATGCAGAAAATTCCTAACAGACATCCTTGTTTGTACACAATGCATCTTTTGACTAGGACATGCAATATTACAGGTAATGTGAATATTTAGAATATATTATTAAGTCTAATATTTAGTTAATGTGTGTTATATATTCACATGGAAATAATAATAATAATAATGATAATAATAATATACAGCCAGGAAACTTGTAACCCTGTATTCCTAAATCTAGGCTAAGCAAGCATGTAATCTGCTAGGAAATGATATGTAAAAATTAAGACTTTGCTATACAAAGAATACTGTTAAAAGGTGGTTTGAGCACTTATCCATGTGATCATAATGGTGGTCTGTTGACCTACTTACTGTTTCTGCTTCCTTTGCTTTGGCTGGGTTTCTAAATCAGATTGATTGGCTTGTTTGATTGGTTTTGGTTTAGTTGAGGTATGAACCTTTCCCTATAGTTTAGTCAGCAAACTGTACTTTAGTAGATTCATCAAATGAAGTCTGAGTTTTGAGGCCTATTCCGTCACTCTAACTAACCTTTGCTGCTTTTCCAAGTCAGGAGTTGCTGCCATATTTCAGGTGCATAAGGCAAAGGTAGGCAGCTATGGCCCTTCAAGGACTACAATTCCTGATTCCTCCATTGGCCATGCTGACTGGGGTTGTTGGGAGTTGAAATCCAATATCATTTGAATGGCCATAGGTTCCCTATTACTCACCCCACCGGCATAAAATAAGTGTTTTTCATAAGATAAAGCCATAAACCTTCATAGGTTTTAAGTCTTTGGCAAGCAGCAACCAGACTGTGTTTTTATCAGTTTCATTTTTGTCTGTTCCTCAAATAACTCTTCTTAAATTCATTCTTCTGCCTTTACAGCTAATCTGTCTGAGCCATCTTTCAGAGACCAGATGTGTGAGGTGTCACTACTATTACCAGGTTGATCAGTTTCTGTCTTTAATGGTATTTTCAAAAAGCCAATTTATTTTGCTCATAACTTACTAGAAAGGAGTATTTTGGATTCCCCTCAAGGGGACAAGCCTGTCAATCAGTTTCACAGACAATAATTACTGTCCCCCTCCTCTGATGCTGTCAGAATCTGTCTCTCTGTTTGTCTCTCTTCAAAACAATCAGTTAGTGCTACCAATATAGACAGTCTATTATCACCATGTTGGTTTGCAGCCTAATTAAATAGATCCAGCAACACCTCTTTCCATACACCTTAGGCCTCCTGTTGCAGAATACAGTCAGCTAAAACTCAGCTTCCTTAGTCTGCAAAGGAAACTACTGAAATACTCAGAAGTAAAAGGAGCAATGTGTGGGATACTATTACAGTTAACATTAAAATTACACAATATAAAACTTCAGACTTACAGGGATAAGTCCCATTAATTTTACTTATTGTTTATTCTAAGAAAGTGTCATTAGGTTGAGTAATTTTTTGCTCACATTTTATAGCTTAATGTTGAAATTATGCACACACACACTTAAATAATAATTCAAAAACATTTTGCTTAGACATTTTCTACTGGTTGCTGACATTATGTGGTAATGAAATATATTTTTCAGAGAGAAATTGAGACAAAAGATTGGATCTGGTGAATTTATGTATTTCAGTGCCAAAGTATTTCACTCTATCTGAAACTGGAAAACTGATATGAATTCCTGAGAGGTTTTTTCAGTAGATTAGAGAAAACATAGTCTTATAGGATATAGTTATGAGGACCACATTTTTTTTTGCAAATTTTTTGCAAATTGGAGCAATTAATAAAACGTCACGAAAGCAGCGTCCCCCCCAAAGGGTCAGACATGACTCGGTGCTTGCACAGGGGACCTTTCACACGCACAGGCTTGGAGGGACATCACTCCAAGCCAGACCTACCAGTATCTTTTATGTAGCCCCTAGAGAGAATGAATCCAAAAACATGGACCTTTTTTGTATTTTGGAGAGGTGGGCTGAGTGTTATAAGCAAAATGGGTACCTTAAACCTTACAGACACTTAAGGCACATAATTCTTCTCTTAAAACTTCCAAATTCTCCCCAAAATGGGGCTGGGGCATCTTAGAGGTTCTTGTGCTGAAGTAGCTTCATATGTTAAATATGTAAATTTTATTTTTTCTTAAATAGGACAAAAAGTGGTCATGCTTTCCATATAATTTCATCTCACAATGGAAAACCATGTGTCTATTTCCTGTTGCTATTTAACCTCTTCGTAGAATGCACTGAATTATGTGTAAAAATGTTTTTAAGAGATACATAAAAATAAAGAATATGTACTATAGGTAGTTCAAATTGCAATATGAAGTGTGTTTCAAGTCATGACAAATGTTCTCTTCCAGTTTTAGTGATTTGTGAAACAGTTTTGAATACAATTTATTTTATTTATTTTATTTTCTATCCTGCCTTTATTATTTTTTTTATAAATAACTCAAGGCAGCGAACATACCTATTACTCCTTCCTCCTCCTATTTTCCCCACAACAGCAACCCTGTGAGGCGAGTTGGGCTGAGAGAGAGAGACTGGCCCAAAGTCACCCAGTGTCCTGTACAGACTATGAGACAGCCAGGCAGGATTACTTAAAACTCTATTACTATAATTAACTGTTTACAATAATAAAGTCCTCAATAAGTAAGCAACACAATCGATCATGTCCACCCAGGCAGTGGAGGAAAACTAAGCAAGGCTGCAGGATCAGGATCCGATGGAGACTGATGCAACACAGCTAGGCAGAACTCAGCTAGACCCCTCAATGAGGCAGCAAGACCCGGGAAGGCAATTGCACGTGGCAAGGAGGAGACTGGAGATGCTGGGCTCGATCTTGGCACAGAGGCTGGGCAAGGCTTGACTGATTCTGTAAGGCAGGACTTGGTTCTGGAGGCAATACAGGACTCGACCGAAGCAGCAAGGCAAGAGGTGGAACTTGGAGTGGTACTAGACTGGACTGGAGCGGCAAGGCAAGGCTTGGATCCAAAAAAACAAGGAAGGACTTGACTGGAACGGCAGAACGAGGCGAGGAACTGGACGTGGAGCTAGGCTGAACTGGAACGACAAGACTGGGCTTGGGAGCAGAGGCAAGACTGGATGTGACTGAGGTGGTGAGGTTACACTGGGAACTGGAAGCAAGGCTGGGCTGGACTGGAGTGGCAAGACAAGACTTGGAACTGGAACTCTGGCTGGACTTGATTGGATCTGCACAGTGAGGCTTGAAGCTGAAAGCAGGATCGCATGTGGCTGAAGCATCAAGGCAAGGCTGGGAGCTGGAAGCGAAGCTGCGATCTGCTGGACCAGCAAGGCTGGATTCGATCGGAGCGACTTGTGAGAAAGGCAGTCCCACAATGTTAGAAGAAGCTGGCTCTGATTCTGCAATGGCTACAGACAAGGCTTCTGACTCAGGTAAGGACTCTTCCGCTGAAACAAGCTCGAAGGATCAGTTGTCTCCGGCAGCTTGCTCAATGCGCGCTTGCCTTTTAACACATTCCTTTCCACGCCTTTTCTTTTCTGCAGCCAATCGGGCTACCTTCTGATTCGTGCACTTCTCAGCTCTCCTGTCTCATGCACTGATTGGAGGTTTCAAATCCTCCTCTGGATTTTGCCCAATCAGCTCTTGCTTTTTCTCCCACTCCGCTGAGTCATTTTGGTTATCTGTTTCCCCAATTCCTGAAAGGTAAGTTTCATTTCCTTCTGACTGTTCAGGATAAGTTTTGTTTTCGGAGTCTGATTCAGACTCAAACCTCACACCCAGCCAGCTTTCATGCTTATGGTGGGACTAGAACTCACAGTCTCCTGGGTTCTAGCCCGTTACCTTAACCACTAGACCAAACTGGCTGTCAATAAATATGTTTAAAACAATAAACATGTTTGTGGGTAGAGTTTAGAATACTCAAAACATTACTCAAATAAGTGCAAATATTGTGTGGCTTTATCCTGATTCAGTGGCTTCCATGCATCGAAATCATGTTATATTGACAAGGAGAAATGCTGTAGGTCAGTGGAGCAGCACATAGTTTGCATACATACAAGAATTCAGTCTTTGACATCTTCAGGAAGGGCTGAAAAAAAAAAAGAATTAGAGAGATGCTTCCAATAAGTGCCTGAAATACTAGACTAGATGGACTAATTATCAGAATAAGACAAAATAAAGCAAATTAGCAAGGCTCTACATCGATAAAACTAGACTACATAATACATAGTGGCAAAATCCAAATAACCATGGCTTTTTTAAATCATAAGATTGCAGAGAAGAAAAAAAAAGAAAGAAAAATTGATTGATTCTATCTCTTCCTGACAGAATAAAAGCTACTGAAAATCTGGTTGCTGATTTATGACTCTTCCTGGGCCACACATCTGTGGTCCAGAAAACACTTACTACAATCAAGAAACTCCTACAGCATAATGGCAAGAAAAGGAAACCCACATCTGGCTTCCCTTAAATTATTCCTTATGTCTCTGGAATCTTTTTCTATAAATCTGCCTGTATGAATGACACCAAAGCCTTTCTTTTCTATTCAGGTTCAAAACTCTTCCTGTTAATCCTCTTCAAAAACTAATGAATGATAAAGTTAGAGTGATTTTGCCCCAAGCAAAATGACCTTGATTCCGCAATATAGGGACAGCTTTGAAATCTGTCTGCCTAGATTTCCAAGTGGCTAGCCTCACTGGCAACGAACATTCCTTCCTCTCTGCCCAACACTTTTCACAGATAAAAATAAAAGAAAGAAAAAATTCAATTCAGTAAATTTGGAAGAAAGAAATATAATTATTCAAAAGAATTGAAAAGCAATATGATGGTAGAATTGAAAATATTGGGTCTATCTACAGCAGTGCATAGGTGCCAGAACTGCCGATCTACCTAATTAAAAAATTGCAGTTAAAAAAAAACAAACAAACCTGAAAAGGTTTTAAGTATTTTGAAGTTACGTTGAGTGAAATGGATAAAGCACAGGTTGAGCTCTGTCTCTGAAGTCAGTGAGTTTTTAACATAGTTAAGTCTAGTTATGACCAATCTCTGTAATGTGGGATACATGCACAACTCAATCACAAGAGCTTCTCCAAATGGAATGCTTTTGATTTAGCCAACTTGCTTCAGTTCTTTTGGTTTCTCTCAATAAGCCCTGAAAGTGATAATTGTAGAAACAGAACTTGATAACTTACAGGAAGCCATGAGTATTCAGCTTGTTTAGCATTGGATGTCCTTTTAATTATCCTAATACCACAGAATTAGCAATTGAGAAAGTAATAGTCCTTTAAAGCAACCATGGTCTTCTAAATGCAGCTGAATATCAACTCCCAATGTCACTTGACCATGGTTTGGGCTGCCAAAAATTGTAATTCAGCAACAACTGAAGAGCTACAGTTCATTAGAGCAACCTTCTTCTTTCCTTTTCTATAACAAAGATCCTGTAGGATCAGTAATTTCCCCACCAGGATATAACAAAATAGGCAGTGTTTAATGTGATTCATTTTAGTGAAATTGCCAGAACAATTAACAAGATCATGCTCAACCCACCCCGCTTTGTTTTGGAGATGCTTCTCTTGCCTGGTTCTGCTTCCTCAGTAGAGACTCTTAGATTTAATTATTAGTTTGCAGCTGCTTCTACAACAGTAATCCCCACAATGTGTCCCTGCAATCTACTTTTCTTAAGAGTTTTCCTTGTCTTCCCTGCACCCCTCTTTCCATTTCTTACAACAAGTAGTATCTAATTCAATTTGTTCTTGACTACAGACATGCTGCTGGGCAAAATTGGTGAATGAGGCTGGAAATGGACAAACAGGCCACAAAGACTAGCATTATCTTGACAGCAGGTTTTGTTTGGGTAGAGAATCCCACAGACTGGAGAAAGTATGTGGAAGCAGTTAGTAAAACATGATTTAAGCCCAGCACAGGAAGAGAACATTAGAAAAAAAACTTAAACTGGTTCCACCTTAACTCTATTTGGGAAGGGAGGGAAAATGCTGTCAGGCTTTCAAGATTCTGTTACTATAGTCTATATCAATAGAGTAGAGTTCTAGTAAACCTTGTGGAGTGAGCCTGTTCTCTGACCTGGCCTAGCTCAAAGTGTTGACTTTGGGAGAGCAGCTTTTGTCATTATAATCCCCCTCCCCCATTTCAGGCCTAGGAAAATAAAGCCAGTTACTAATTTCCCTATTTGCACTGATTTGGTATTGCCTATTGCCATAATCTTAGGGTATTTTTAAAAAAATATTGACCATTAGACCATTTTTGTACTCTCTTTCACCTTTAACAAGAAATTCCTTAAACCTTCCTTGTTTCCAACAATCAAAATGGTATCAGTAGCATACCTATGGTCATTTGATGTTTCACACAGCAAATTAAATTCCAGTTCCTATATTTATTTCTATTTCTTCTAATCACAATATATTCTGCATATAAGTTAAATAGGTGCACTGTTTTTTCCAGTTTTGAACCATTTAATTGCTTTATATTTCATTCTAAATTCTTTATTAGGCAGATGAGCTAACCACAATTTGTTGTGGTTGACATAGACTGAAGCCTTGAATAATCAATGATGTAAAAAAATTATTTGGGGGGGGGGGTTCCTTTACCTTTTCCATTAGCCATCATTTGAGAATCTTGGTTGCTCCTGCCTTTTCTGATTCCAGCTTGTTCGTGAGGCAACTCTTGTTCAAATAATGGTTGAAGATCACAACACCTTGAATACTATCTTGCTAGAATATGATGTAAGGCTAATTGTTCAGTAGCTTGACCATTCTTTAGTACTCCCTTTTTTAGGACTGGAATAAAAATTGATATTTTCCAGTCCCTTGGCCACTGTTGTGTTTTCCATACCAGCTTACAAACCATAAAGAACATTCTAACCGCATTGCCTTGTGATGTATTAAACAATTCTGCTGTAGTTCATCAACTCCTGCATCTTTGTTTTTAGCAACATTTTCTTTCCACTTAACTTTCTCTTACGAAAGTATGTTCGCAACATACTCTCAAAATTCCTCATGTGCCCAGTTGGCAGTTAAAAGAGTAATCAGTAGAGATCACTAATAAACAGGACGAACAGGGACTGCTGGGCCTTCCGGTTACAAGACTGATTCAAAGTTGTAGCATTACTCTCTTTATTATAACTTGACAGCTACATTCAGTGCCAATGGCACTTCTGCAACAGTTCTGTATCCTAGTTTTTCCAATTCTTGCAGCTTCCAGATGTGTTGGAACTGCAACTTCCAGAATTCCTAGCCAACATGTATTATTGTTCCAACACATCCTGAGGATGCCAAGTTGGAGAATTAAAGTGCTTCCCAAAATGCATGTCTATCATTAAACTAAATAGCAGAAAGAGCTGTTGGTAGGCATTGTTACATTAAGAATCAGAAATAAATGGCATCTTCAATGAAATACCTGGCTAGCAAAACAGTGAATGCTTTATTATTCCAACCAGGTATGTCTTACATAGATTTGGACCATAAGCACAAAAACATCCCAAATTTAAATAAAAGTGGCAGCCCGTTATTCACTTGATTGAATCTTACTGCACATGTTGCATTCCCTTGAAGCTGGCAAGCCTTCCAGAGCTATATAGCTAGGAATATGAATCTCGCTTGGAAGTTGCTAAAATCTCTCCTCTGCCAAAGGAAATTTATGAAGTAGTGGAAAATTACTTCGGTGGCTCTTTAATATATTTCATATACCATTGCAAATGTTAAAACAAATAGTTAGCTTCAAAATAAAAAGACATGTCTGTTCCAGTAAAAATGAAAACCTTAAAAAAATGGAATTTTGCAGTATTGCCAGCAGTCTTTTTTTGAAGATTAACTTTTTACTGATGCAGTTTAGAAAGCACACACTTGAACATGTATGGACCAGCATTCTGTGCCTGGGGCAACCCAGTCAAAATCTTAGACTTTTTTTTTTGCATAGTTAAATAATTATTCATTATTTATGAAATAAACTGTAATGAAGCTTATTAAAGAGCTTCTGATTCTTTTGTTATTTGTAGTTACTTACAAATTATTTAATATGATGTTTTAGCCTCTGTTCAATTAAGGGTTCACATGTTGCAGTAAGCCATAATTTGGTTTATTTGCTGCCTTATCATGTGCAAAGCCAACAGTGGTTTATATATCATGATTAATGGCTTAATATGTGATGTGAATCCAGCCAAAGGTAGTTTAGTCCACTTCAGAGTGTGTAGTAAGATTGAAATGAGATGCACATGATGGCTCTACCCCTTTCACTCCCTGTTGTCCGTAAATTCATTTGCAAAGTCTGAATTTCCCAGTTGCTGAATTCTCTCCTTTTCAGAGCCAGTTGGTTCCCAAATTTTTAAGTTTTTAGTGCCATCTTAAGACATTTCTTAATTCATTTTGTTAGTGCTGTTGTGCCTTCTGAACAGTATTGGCACTAATAATGTCCTTATTTTAAGCTGTTTATTACCTTAATGGGGGGAGCATCTAGAATTACTAATGTTTTATTGTATTATATTTAATTTATTATAAACAGCTGTTTGTTGTTTATTGTTCTCACATTATGATATATTTTAAAAAGTAGGTTAAATTATTATGAGTATGCATTTATTTGAACATAAGTACTGCTCTCCATGCAGTCTAGGAGCTAGTTATAATAGGGTCCTGAATGACACAGAGAACTGTATTCAGCTGAGCCAACAGAAGATCACCCCTTTTTCATTTCTCCTCTCTGAACCTGTGGAGGTTGGGTCCTGTCAGAGATAGGGCTGCATGTGAAGCCTTATCCATATGTTCAGGTAAACACCTGAAGAAGTCTCATGATTGACAAAAAAGATAGCTTAGCATATGAGGGAATCCAGCCAGTTTTTCATTTCTGAGCAGGTCTGGACATTAAAAATACAATTCATCCAGTAAAACTGAGAAAGAAAAACCTCTTTGAGGTACGGGAATAGGAAAAAGGAGACTTTTGGTAGCTCACAATCTGTGTGAGTATTGGCAGACAAACAGCCTTGACCCAAAGTTGATCCTAAGCCTAATACTTGTTAAACAAGGACTTAGCCTATTAATACCAAGTAGGAAGGAACTTTAAAGAAATCTACAAGACCAATAAATAATCATTTTAATAACATGGGTAATATAAGAAAGGCAGTAAGATGAATTAGACATACAAATGGTTTGAGTCCACACATCACTCTAAGTTATAATGTGGTTGGTTTGGGCATAGCATGTTATCTGAACAGACATTCATCATTTGTAGTTTAGAGATATGTATGAATCCAGCCATTCATGGTTCAAGAAAGGAACCAGTGATACCAATATCCACATAGTGGAAGGAAAAATATGTAATCCTGTCTTTAGAGGGTTTTCCTGTGTGCACTTCCCAAAGAGTTCTGCAGTTCCTGACATACTTGGATGTATCATGCGTACCAGTGCATGCAGACACTGTTCTGTGTCTCACTTAAGATTATTTTCTAGTAGCATGCTAGAAAAGTTTTAGAGCTTTTTGTAACTCTGATGTCATCTAGTCATTGTCCTGACTTTTGCAACCCACTTCTGGTAGCACATGTATACAGTAGTGCTTCTCTCAAGGGTTGAGTTAACAGAAACAAATATCAAAATCTCCCAGTTGAATTAACTTGTTAGAGGATCTGAAGCTAGGACTTTTTTTTTCCATTCCCCATCTCCCTCTTTGTGGCAGGGGGAGGAGGGAATACAGTCTATAAGTCTAGTGCTTTTATTTTTTGATTGTCAGCTGGTAAATTCACTGTGAAGATGGTCTGAGTGTTGCACAATGCATTCCTCTTCCTATACTTAGTGACTGTTGATTATAGAAGGGGAGGGAGCTGGAACCAGTTGGCTTTTCTTTTCTCTGTCTCTTAATTCCAGGCAACTGTCACTCACTCCTTTACTTCCATTGTACGTGCCTAGTAGCAGAACGGATGGTAATTATGCGCATTTAAACTGTAGCACTTTTCTCATGCTGAAGTTAGTGTTGCTTCTGCCACACTTTAACTTTCAGTTCCTTTCAAAACACCTGACAAAATGCTCAGTGCTTTTTCTCTCTCACCGTTAATTAAAATGTCTAAAGAAACAGTACTCTGTTCTCTTTCAGGTTTATGTCTGGCTCAAACTATGTGCATAATTATTAGATAAACATATTTTATCTGCGTAACTTCTTTCATCCTTCCGAAATAGATATGTTCTTAATGTCTTCTAGCTTCATGAGATGTGTGGGTTTAAATCAGCTTCCCAATCTGGCACCTTCCGAATGCCTGGGAATTGCAGTGCCTGGAATTCCCAGCCAGTGTGGGCCTATCTGATAATTATGCAGTATTCAGGCATGGAGGATAACAATGAAAATATTTTATGTCGACATTTTAAACACACATAGAATCAAGTAATATCACTTCATGTAGAAAATACTGTTTTCTATAACATGCCAGTTCCTAGGCCAGTGTTTCTCAACCTTGGCAACTGTAAGATAGGTGGCCTTCAACTCCCAGAATTCCCCAGACAGTTTTGTTGACTGGGGAATTCTGGGAGTAAGTCCACCCATCTTGCAGTTGCCAAGGTTAAGAAACACTAGCCTAGGCTATGATAATTAATATAATTATGACACTTTTTCTTACTGAGACCTAAGCCCAAAGGAGCCCCATTTCCTTTCCTTTCCTTTTCCTTTTCCTTTGGTCAGTATCTAAAGAATTTCTGTATGATCATTTCATAAATACTACTATTACTGTATTTTTAGTAAGTTCCATTGATCTTAACAAAGACCACATATAGAACTCGTAGGGAATGCATGGTCATGTTATCATGTCTAGCAGCTGGTTTAAATGGCTAGGATATATTGAAAAGAAATTAAACACACTGATTTTGGTTAGGGCCAAGGGTTTAGTTTGTATTGTTTTTGTCATTGCTATTCAAAGATTCATTAAAAATGTAACTATTTTTTTACAGTTCTGTCCCAGTTTATTTTTTATAGACATTTTAATATGATTAGGAATAAATTTAGGGGTGGGCCTTTTAAAGTATATTGAATATGCTGCTAACTGTACCAGGGGGGCTGGATTTTATTACTGTATTATATTTTTATAAGCTTCCCAGAACCATTTGAAGATGGGCTTCATACAGTGTTCAGTTTGACTTTCGTATCCCAGTGAATTAAACACTTATCCGTTCAGACATGTATCTAGAGAGGACAGTGCTTTATACAGAGTGCTAGGTGAGGTTTTTTAAACCATGGTTTGTCAAAATCATAGCTTAGTTTTCATATCATGCTAAGCCATATTGAGGTATGTCTGCTTTGGGCTTAGCACAGTGTATAAACCAGGCCACTATCACTTGCTCAACAAACCATGCTGGTTTAGCTCGGCCATTCAGACCACTATTGCTTGTTCTACAAACTATGATTTAAAAATATTGACTAAATGTTATTTATAAAGCAAGACAATATGAATAAAATCTGGGGAAAAGTTATATAACTTATATAACTATATAAAAGTTATATAACCCAGAGTCCTCGTGGTGATAGAAATTTGAAAAATAAATAAATAAAAACTCCCAATGCTTATTTTCATTTTTATTATTATTCTTCTCTTTGCCCCTTATTCTTAGAAGATACTGACTTTTACAGAGGACCAAACTTTGTTCCCAGTCTTTGACAAAAGGAAGCTGAATGCAGACCATTGGCTTCCCCAGTGTTTAGCCTAAACCTTCAAGTGTATATTTCAAGCAGTCTCAGCAGGGAGCCATTTTTACTGCCAAGGGTTGTATCCAGCTCTTACAGAAAGAGAGGGAGATGATTTCTCCTGCACTCTTAGTGCACCATAATAAAATATTGCAGAATAAAGCCCAGTTATATGCCCAAAATGATGTGGGGCTCATATTCACAGTTGAAACCTGTATATAGGTGATGTCAGCCCTTTGATGAATGTTAGAATATTGAGATAAGAAAAAGAAGCCATTATAACAAAAGCTAAAGATTTGTCAGTTGTTTGCTATGCTGTGGCTCAGAATGAAACAATGAGACGAAAATGCAAGAAAAGAAGTAATATAATGATATTGCTTCAAAATGCTGTAATCACCTAGTTTCTAAAGGAGAAACATACAGTTGAGTTTCTGCAGCTGAGAGCAAGTCTGTTCAGCATTCAAATATGGGCTTTGGCTTTCCCTCCTATCTTCTTGAGATCACCAAGGAAGAGTTTAAGGTTATTCACTTTCCTCACCAGCCACGTTTGCATTGATTGAACTTTACTGTTCTTTTCTGTTTTCACAAGGAGAGGAGGCAAGGTAAAAGACAGGAACAGCCCTCTTCCTATTTCTGGTAGCTCTGGGCATCAGACAGGCAGCCCTAGATTCTTCTCCTTGGCTTCTGCTAAGCAGGGTGTAAATGTGGCGTGAAAGCAGTTTAAAGCCCTGGGCCGCGCTCAAAGCCAGCAGGGTGTCTGAAGCAGCCCACATCCCCAGTGGGTGGCTGTCACTGGCAGTGTGCTTCCTTAGGCAGAAATTGATCAGCATTCCCCGTTTTTTTAGATCAGCAAGGAGAGTCTAAGTGTCAGCTGTATTAAAAAAAAAAAAACTGTGCCTCCAAATGGGATCAGAAGCCATCTGCACCAAGGTTCATGATGAAGAGTCTTTTCAAAGTGCTTCATTGCTGCTTAAGAAGAAAGAAAAAAAGAAAGAAAATGAAGGGGTGCCAGATTTTCAGCCTCCTCCTTTTTTAGAAATACCTGCTTTGCACAACTGTTGTCCTTTTTCTACCTCTCCACCACAGCAGGATACCCTTCAGTTTGGATATCCAGTTCTCCCTTCTTCCTCCTATGGTTTGCTGTCTGCCCAGTGTCTCTTTCCCTGAATGTTTCATGGTGTCAGCTGGGGTCAGGGAGGGGTGAAGGAGACATAGATTCCAGACTCCCACACTGTGCCGCTGGCCTTTGCTGCCACTGCTGCTATCAGGCTGGTCAGAAATATTTTAAGAAGCCAAAATGCCTTTGTTCTTTTTAATCTCTCCCCTACCCCCCTTGCTGTCCTTCAAGCTTTCCAGGATATTCAGCTGCATGGCTTGGTTGAACAAAAAAATAATGCTAGAGCTTTTATCATTAACCTGTTCAGCTGCAAATCTTCCCACCCTCTTTCAGCAAATTCACACATATATTTGCATATGCAATAAGCTGTATTCTTCTGTCTGGAGAGTTGCTCCTGAAGACATTGTATGAGAAAGAACACCTATTCAAATTAAGTTGTGCAATTATTTTTTTTTCATATTAGATAAGATAGAAGTGGAAGTGTCATGTTGCTTTTTTGTGCCCCTTATAACTGACAGTTTTTATTTTATTTGATTTGGGGGTATTTAAAAATACCAGATCACAGTTTCTTCCATACTTTTAGAAGTATACTGTTAGACTTAAATCTTTTCTTTATATTAATTTTCATTACATTAAATGTATATTTCCCAGATTTCTAGTATCTTGTAACTTCTGCATGACTTTACTTTTTAATTGCTGGGGGTATGTTTCAAACAGTTATTTTTAATTTTATTGCTTGTTTATTGTTTGTTTTAGGTGGGACTGGTGATATAAAATTGTTGGCTGTAGCTGTGTTTTGGCACAAGACACAGAAATAACACAAGCTGCAGTAGATTTTAAACAACGTTTCTGTGACCCAAGGATTATTCTTTATTAATACTACAACAAAAAAGAGAATCAGGAGGCTTCAATTATTTTCTCTTATAAAAAAATTCTGAATGTATATTTCTTTACCTGTATATTTTAAAAAATAGATATTTTCCCAACCAGAAGAGCAAGTAAGTTATTATGTCTTTCTCATTTCTAGGGTTTTCTAAAGCTACCTATGACATATTATAATATGTCAGATTCAGTATAATGGATCCTGGCTTAGAAGATTTCAAATACAATGGAGTAGGTTTTCATCTGGGACATCACCCCAAAATTACAAAGTATCTGAATTAGTTTGCACAATTTACATAAATTTTTGCTTCAAGCGACATTATTTGCTTAATTATGTTGTTATCCAAATAACATAAATGGATGTATATGACATAATTTACATCATTTATGGATTTTACAGATATTCAGGTTTCATAGATACCCCCTCTCTCTTAATGGTCTGTTAAACTCTGGGTTTCATTAGTGCTGAAAGCAATATCAAAACATTATGGTCTGGTGTTGCCAAGTGTATCACTCTGCTGGAATTCCAGATTAGTATAAACCATTGTTTACCATTCTGATTTGCTGTTAGCATCTAATCTAAGATTGGAAGAATAGTCAAACTATGGTCTACAATCCTGGTGTAGAGGACAAGCATAAACCACTCAGTGCCTCTTTGGAAGTAATGACAATAGTTTGCCCTAAACTGGAAGAAGGACAGTATGCTATGTTTAGGCATTCTTGGGCAACTCAAACAGCAGCCTTATGTCATAGGGGTCCTGAGATACTAGAAAAAGCCCTGATCTTGTAGATGGGAAAAACCTAAAGGAAAGATGAACAGCTCAGATTGTTCTCTTCCCTGCAGATGTCTAATGGGGAAGTTGGAAAGCTGGATTTCTTTCCCCTTTGTTTTTGCTCTATATGTATCATGAGAAGGAAAAGCCTGGTGGGAGATGTAATACTCATTCATGTTCAGACCAAAGCAAAAAGGGGATGAAAAGACTGCAATTCCTATGGGGCCATAGAGCAGTGGTTGCTAGATTTCTAACAATTTGTCATCTTTAGTTAATCTAGTTCATGCATATGTCCTCAGGGATGGATGGCCTGAATAGAAATAAAGTACTAGGCTCAGAAAACCAGTTGGCAGCTGTCTTTATTTACTTCCATTCTGTATGTCATCAAACCACTTCTGCATTTAAGACCTCAGTCTACAGTTTCTTATGGTACTGTTTGAATTCAAAGCAATTTCTGAGTGAATGTTTACTTCTCTTTTACTTCTCTCCTGGAATGTCTTGCTTCCTAGGTAGATCTACTCAAGGAGTTTATTGTAAAAAGGCAAGGGAAGGAGGGGATGCACAAAACTCGTGTAGCTAATTGCTGTGACTGAGTCAGGAGGGATAGGTAATAGTGCTAAGTCGCTCCAGTGTCTTTTGTAGAAACCAGAATTATGAAGGAGAGTTTGCCTGAGTGGCTTTATTGCTACTGTTTAGTCTTCTCCTTTTGGAACTCAACTTCATTTTGCAGGGTTGGAGGTATTGGCTTATCTTCCTTTGGAAGAAAGCAGCCTTCCCCAGCCTGATGCCCTCTAGATATATTAGGACTGCAACTCCTAGCATTCCTTGCCTTAGAAACCAGGAGTTTGGGGAGTTGCAGTCCTAACATCTGACGATTGCCAGATGGGGAAGGGTGCAATAAAGTCTTCTCAACTAAACCTTCAAATATTCAACTTTCAAGGAAACAAAGACAAGCGGCTGCTATCATAGTTGCAAATAAAATATTGTTCTCTTTTGAGCCTAATTTTGTTCCAACAAAGAAATGGTTCTTGGTTAAGATTTTACATCTGTACATTTTATTATGTGCAAGTGTGTCCCAGAAAGATCTATGGCCATCTTGGTCTTTTCTTTTTGCTTTGGCAGAGATAGAGATCTCCTCTTTGCTCAAAGCTTTGTGTTCATTAATAAACACATGACCAATTCATAATTAATTGTTGGTTCTTCACTGTAACTCAATGTTAATGGAAAGCTTTTTTTTCCAATGCAGAGCTTTTTCTCAGTAATGACCAGTTTTGTGGAAAGCCCATAAAGTCATTCAGTTACTTCATCTTTAGTAATATGGAAATATGGTATTAATAGCCATCTACATTTTAATGTAGAAAAGATGAAGCTGGCTTGCTTCTATTTCCATTGTTTGTGGTGTTCCCGTATAATTATGCCAAATAACCAAGTTTTTCTGTATATTCAGTAGAAATTGCAACAAGGAAGGAGGTTTGGCAATCTCCCCTGAATTCCTAAGACCCTCTATCTCAAATTAGTTGGTAGAACAGCAGGAAGTTCTCTTGTTCTATAATCTGTGGCCATTTCCTTACTAGAAACTTAAAGCACCACTCACTGCTCACTGCCAGAAAAAATAATAAACTCTGTCCTGGTTCTGAAGCAACATTATGCTCACTTGTGTTGCATCCCTTTTCATGCTCCCTTCCTGTCAGTGGTATTCTCATCCTTCTTGGTCAACATCACTGGCTGGTGGGAATCATACACAAATCAGGATGCTGTAAACAAAGAAGAGGGAATCTTCTGTGTCTACCCTGACATTGTTAGTGATCTTTGCACTATTTAATATTTGTGCAAATCCTCAATATTAATTCCAGCCAGAGAGTTCTGGCCACCTCTTCCTCATTTTATTTTGAGTGACCTATGCTTCCTCAAAAGATTTGAACATTTGCTGGAAAGCCAAACTGACAAGATCCTGCAAAGCAAAGCTACAGAAATTGACAAAAAGTATTTACACATTTGGAAGTATTTAGCTCAAGTTTGATTTTGAAATGTGAGGGAACAGAGAAATGATCATGGGGTCTGTTCATAATGGCAAAGCTGAAAGAGCAATGATTGATTAGAGAGGAAGTACTATAACCGTATATCTTGATGTGCCCAAGCTTGTAGTTACATCCCGAAGCACCTCACCTGGCCTAGTTGCCATGAAGAGATGCTGCAAAACAGCATAGATTACATATACTTTGTTGTTATAACAGGACCCTGTCAGTTTAAGTGAGGAAACTGCCTATAATCTGAAATGTGAAATTAGGACAGAAGACTGGTTGTGGGGGAGAACTAGACAAGACCAGCATGGGGATGAAGGGCATCCAGGAGCCAATTTAAATTGGAAAAGGACTGAAGTTTCTCTTTCCTTATTCCTTGCATTTAGAATATTACTGTAGCAGCACCCCAGCAAAGAAATCCTTCAAAATGTTGTTGCTATTGAAGCATTTTGATGCCAGAAAGGGGGTAAAGATAGAAAGCAAGACACCTGGCTCTCTCCAGTACTGTTTCTTTTCCAAATAAGTTTGAGATATTGACAAACAAGAGGTGGGAAAAGAAGGAAGAACTATTGGTGGCTGGCAGCAATAGTATGAGTGCTACCCATACTCAGGCACACCCACACACACACCAGGAAAAACAAGTTCAGTGCTACAGATGCAGGGGTTGTCTCATATTGGGATGCAGTGTTTTACCCCAGAGGAGTTTATAATCTAAATTCCCCATTTCAGATTTTGCTTTCATCATTAGTCAATATGTTACACTTCTTCCAGGAGCTTAATAGCTCCTTTTAGGGAAAGTGACACCTGATTTATACAGAGAAACTGTCTCTTGATCAGAATCTCATAAAGCAGAAGAGTGACTCAGGATATACATCAGATCCTTCTGAGGACAAAGAGGAATATAGATAGAATAAAGGAAGGGAATAAATAGCACTCACTTTCATCACTGGTAGGATGGTAGGAAAATGTTGGAACAGAATTAAGATAACAGAAATAGCTAGTACAAAACCCATAACAAACAACTGAATAATAAAGACAGGATTTCCATACCTGAAGACCAGATAAGACTATTCTGTTATTTTTTTAAAAATCAGAATGGGAAACAACAACTTGCTCAGAATAGAATTGGAAAATATTATGTGAAATTTAGTGCCCAAAGGTGTTCTTACAGCAAGAACAACAAAGAGTCTTGTACCTTAAAGTTTCATTGAGAAGAAAGTGTACAGTAGACAGATTAACAGGTTGCTTCATATAAACCATTTTCAGGCTTTTCTCAGAGTTTCCTAAAACGTTAGTGCTTGCTCTCTGTCCGAACTTGTTAAACTCCTTTCAGAACTGAATTTGTTAGAAAGGAACTGGAATAGATGAATGAATGTTTGCCTGCCTTCACATGAGTAGAATTACAAGTCTAGAGGTCAGTCTTCAAGAGTCCAAAGGCTTATTCCAAATAGCATACAGTATTAGCCTGATTCCTTCAATTTTCAGTCTTGAAACATCCATTGTAAATAGATCAATCAACCTATGTCCTTAGCAAAAAAAAATTCTAAAAATGCTGCCTGATCCAAAATACCAAAACATGCAATTGCTTATGATTATAGCAAATATGTCAAAAGAAATGGTGCTGCTGTTTGTGTGCCAAACAGCTTAATGTCGGTGCAGCCTATAATCACAGTATATTGAAAATACGATCACATTGTAAAATTACCATGGAAAGCAACTATCCAAATATACGTTGACCTTGTCATTTTATATCAAGGAGCTATAAATCTGACAAATGCATTGAAAGTTTCTGCACATAGAGAAAGACTGACTTGGACTTCAGAAAGCATATGCAAAGGCCTTTGGAGAAGTCAGTTATGGCACTAAAATGAAGCTATTGCTCTCCCCATCTCAAATATGACAAAATAGTATCTGGAAGGCAGGTTGGGTCTGGGTGAACAGTGAGTGGCTGTTTCCAGGGTGACTCAAATATATCTTCTGATCTTGGAGTTACTCTGGGGGTAGCCCCACCAGTTTTACTCAAGCTCCACCTACTTTTCACAATATTGCCTTCAGCTGATTCAAGGGTCAAGTATGGTTCTCAACCCCACAAAAAGTCTCCCACTCCTCAGTTACTATGGTACATAACAAGCTTGATTTTTCCTGTTGTTAATGTACATAATTACTGTTCAGGATACTAAGAAAAGAGAAAAGTACATTCTTAATCTACAGGACCTATTAATATTTGTGTTTCTATTTTATAGAGGGTGACATAGAAGCCAGAGCTGTTTGATTAGTGCAGGCCCTTTATCTGAGCTTTGGTTTAAGTGTGGTTCCAGCCTTGGGGTACATTTCATTTGTCTAGATGAGCCTATTTAGCTTTAATATGACAGTTAGAGAACAGGCCATGAAATCATGAGTTCCATCTTTCCAGCCTTTTCCTTCTGTTCTTACCATTCTTATCCTACCAAATCTGAGTTCAGTCATGACATTAGCATCAACATAAATTGCACTTAATAATAAGCAGCTTGCATCTTAAGTAAGATGTACTAACCAACTACAAATCTTTGTTAATAGGAGCTCTGCATGCATTTAGTGAGATGAATATTAAAGCAAATGTATTGTTTAATTATAATGATAGGCAAAGGAAAGTCAGAGAAGCTTCATGCCAAAAAGAATACTTTTTTCCATTTATTAATTACTGTTAAGAAAAGCAAGCTTGCATATCTTCCTTGGAGAAGTAGAAACCAAAGGGCAGCTAAATTGATCCAAGGTCCAGTTTTTAGTATTATTTTATTCTCATTGTTTTGAACCAATTTGTTTATATGTAAGCTTTGGATTAATCAAGTTTAGCTTTACTAGATTTGTTTCATTGGAAAATGCTACTAGGTTACTCATTTAAGTCATTAACAATTATGTAACTAAACTTGTTTTTTTCACCATGTCACACTCCTTTCACTTTTCTGTGCCTGTGGCATTCTGAAAAATATATTTTGCAGATTATTCACTGGACACAAGGGAATGCAAGACAATCCCCCCATAAACTGCAAGTGCCAATTACTACAATTATATTCCTTTTACCTCCTTTATGGGAGATAGAAAATATACCATCTGTTTTGTCCTGAGCACATCCGTTCTTGTTAATTAATATATATCTTACTTAGGCTACTTCATTAGTGTCTTACTATTCTCCTAACGTAGAGTTGCCATCTACTTTTCACACATCTTCCTTTCTGCTGAGTTTGTCCAGATCATATAGCAAATAAAAACTGGTAACAGTGTCTCTGAGATTATCTATATAAACTTCCAGGGGTGAATAAACTACATTGTTCAACTTCCATAATTATATTTGGTTTTAGTTTTCATATGGGCCATCATTTAACTCAAGCTGAGGGAAACAAGCAAAATACACCAACTCCTGTGCTGTTGACCTTAACAGGGCAAATAATAAGATTCCAGAATGTGCTGATGAGCTTCCTGCATGAAGTAGAATGTTTGATTCTCCATATTCCACTTGCAATACGTTCACCTCCTCTGGCAGTCAAGCTGTTTTCTTGAAAAAGTGAATCAGTATGATGTGGTAGGCTCAGAAAGACAAGTTTGAATCCTTAATCTTGTACTAATTTTTTATTGGATTCATATTCAGTTATGGTCATGAAATTGAGGCATGTTCATGAATACCCTATGCACCTGGAGTCAGAGAAGGCAGCTTAGATTCTTCCAAATGCATTGCCTTGACTCCCCTCAAGGACTGTTGGTACCGAATTGCTCCTGTCTGGTCTTTAGTTTAAGGCCTCTCTCCAGATGCTTCCATGGCATGCGTTCTCTTTCATGAGTCGTATGAGTAAGATATGTCTATCTCCAGCTTTATTGCCTCCAGCTTTGTCACCATGTATCAGCCCCTTCATCCTAGCAACAACTCTTATCTCAGCCTAGCATTCTACAGATCCCAGCCTCAGCCAGGCTTCTGCTAACACACAGAGGAGCACCAACACAACTAATTATTTTATGCCAGATATATTATCCACACACTAAGCTTCAGGTTACAATAAACAATTAGTGACTCTAGCCCCAAACTCACTTGTGAAAGCTTTGTTTCATTGTGATAGTGCAATCTCCAATCTTTCATTCATATATGTATATGTATATGAATGGCTCTGGCAAGAAGAGGTGAAAGCTATAAATGGCAATTACTTTTTATTTATTTGGAGTTTTGTTTAAGGCATTCAGCTTGAGAAGGAGCCTGTGTCATAGATAAGTTAGTTCTTGTGAGATGGATAATTGTTCAGCTAGCTAATGGAAGAAAAAAAGTTCAGACCAGTAATGGGCGTGAGGGGGAGACAACTTATAAAGGCCTTCTGAACAATATTAGGAAAGTATTGAAGCAAGTTTTTCTTAACTATTTATAAGGTAAATAATTAATGGGAGAAAATTATTAAGATATGGTCTTTTTTTTGGCCTGTGTTATATACATTTCAGGGGACTTACGTAATATATTATTCTGAAAGCATGATTATAACCCCCTCCCTTTCAGATGGATGGGAGAGGAATGAAGCCAGTTAGAGAAAATGTCATGCTTATTGCTTATGGCTTATTGTATCAATTTTTCAGTAAGAAATATCTTGGCTAAGCTTGCCAATTCCCTAAATGTGTTCCAGCCTGATTTAGCTGTAAAGCAATTCAAACTGATCCACAACAGGATCTGTTTGTTTATGTTTTCAGATACGCAGGCTTTTCACTCCAAGGACTTTGCAATATTGCAGCACATGGGGTCCCACTTCAGCTAAGGAACATGAAGCAGTGAGTGACACTGGCTGAATGCAACTGGGTTCTAATGATTTCTCCTTCAGGATGGAGTCAGAAGGGTTGTATTCCAACTGAGAAATTAGTAATATTCTCCCTTCTTATTCCATTCCCTGTGTACCCCATGAGCCAAGAATATCATATCGTTATATAGGCATCACATTGTTGCAGAGTCTTAATCCTCTGAGTTCAACAAATCTGTCTTTCCCTTTAGGCTAGCCCATTGCCTTCGCTCAGTCAGTCACTGCTGAGACTCCTTTCTTTGTAATAGTGGAGAATATCTGTAGCTCAGGGTTGAATTGTGGTTTCTTGGTGTTCTATGAGCTTGCTTTTCTTCCTGCAGACATTTCATTACCAGGCTAGATAACTTCATTCCCCCACACACTGGTGATGCTACCTAACCTGGTAATGAAACATCAGCAAGAAAAAAAGCAAGCTCAGAGATCACCAAGAACCTATTAAATAAATTTATTTATTTAATCCTCACCCATGGTAATTTCACCAAAATATTCTTCAATTTTGAGGTGGGTGGGGGGAGTAAAGCAATTATTTTTGCTATCCGACTGAAAAGCAGCGATAAAGCAATGCAAGGGAAACTTGCAGTACTATGCTTAGAGTAGACATTTCAGCACTATTCAGGGCCAGGTTCTACACAAATAGTAGCCCAATAACCTCCTGTAAACAGGAAAAGTTGCTGTAGGAGACTGAAGCTCCACACCCTATTTCCCACCCACCCAGCAGCACCTTCCTCCAAAACCAGGAAATGCCATTTGCTTAAAGCTTCTGCAGGATTAAAAGTAAGGTTCCCTCACCCTCCTTTCCACTCCTATATATTTTGTTTTGACCCTAACCCTACACCACTTTCCATTCTTCCACTGCCCCTTTTTATAAGTCAACATTGAGAGAATGCTTAGCATAACTCCTGCTACTAGTTTCAATGAAGTGCTCCAATTTGAGCAAGCCAACTCCCTGAATATTTTAATTTTGCAAATGTCATTGGAGAACCCATACAACAGAGAACATGTTCTTTCCTCATTTTTAAGAACTCAGAGGCTTAGTGGATTAATCTGTGTTGTGGGACCATGAATGAAGCTAAAAGTACCAGACAGGATTATTATTGAGACTGAGGCTGCTTATCAATTTTGTAATGGAAATTAGTCCTTTGTGATCAGAGCAGAAGCGGGAAGTGTCTATAGCAAATCTAGTCTTCAGAGCAAGGAAGTGGGAAAGTAGATATGGCTCTAGTGGCACAGAAGATTATTTTTTTAATCTGAGCTTTTCCTTGAGGTAAATGTTGCTGTGTCAGATCTAGTGAAGAAGATTTCAGTGTCACTTTTGTAGGGTTATTTCATGGAATATTTGTGTTTCTGTTGTGTATGTGCATGTTTCCTCAGAAAAATATATTCTTGATAACATAAGAATAAAGAAACCTGCTTCATGCCAATTCAGACCACTGGTCCATCTTCATTGTTACTTTAATTTCCAACTGGTCTTAGCTGTTCTTGATGGAGGACCAGATTTTTCCAGTTTTAGCTGGACTTACTGAGGAAGCTCCCTCAGATATGGACATGCCAGCCACCCTGTGATTTGGCACTCTTACTGAAGTAGAGATTTGATCCTAGGTCCCCCAGTTGCAATTCAACACCTTAAGCGCTGCACTATGCTGGATGACCAAAGCAGAACATTAGGCTGGGTTCTGTTTTTGCTGCCTTTATTTCTGTGTCTTAGCAACAGACATGAAGACTTTAAGTAACTGAAGATTTTCCCATCATGTTTATCTCCATGCCAAGAAAAGGCTCCTCTGCTTAATATCTTTATTAAATGCCTAGTATCTCTGGTATGAAAAAAATTATTAAAGTTGGCTTAAAATGGTTCAGGCACAAAGATAGCCCTTTCAGCTTTTAACTTTCCATTTTGGAACATAGCCACAAGTTATAATTTTTTTATGTTTCATTCTGTAATTTGTTTCTATTTTATTTTGGGGTAATGTGTATATTAGTATGCAGAGCTTTTATTTTTCTATGTGTACAAACAGCAAGTGGTTACAGTACAAAAAAGCCTGTTTGGTAAGAGAACTGGCCCCAAATTCTATCTTCTTATGTTTTTCTCCTTAATAATTAAAAAGTTTAGGCTGCAAAACTCTGAACAGCCACTAGATGGCAACAAAGGTACACAAAAAACTCTAAATAGCAGTTTTCTGGATTTCTGCAGCCCAGAGCTCATAGACCTAAAAAATGCAAACAGCATCACCTCATGAATAAGCTAGATAAATAGCCACTCTCTTGCTATAGAAACACAGAAGGGCTGAAAGCATTAAATACATACATGGCGTGGGCCCAGGTTATCTGAGGGACTGCCTCTTCCCAATGACACCTACCCGTCCCATCAGATCTGGCAGGAGAGGCATGCTGTGGGTCCCATCTGAGAAAAAGCTCCATCTGACGGGACCTAGGAAGTGAGCCTTTTCTGCTGTGGCACCTGCCCTCTGGACCATCATCTCTCCCAAAGTGAGGTTAGCCCCAAGGAAAGACCTTAAGACCTGCTGTTTTTTTTCCCAGCAAGCCTGGGAATCCCCTGGTGAAAGGGAGTCTGCACGTTGGCTTCATTATGTGTAATATTTTCCTGCTATGGTCTCGTCTCTATTTATGTTTATTATTTTAATTGGTTTTAATAGTTTTGTAGTATGCTTTAACAGTAGATTTTATTGTATGCTGCCCAGAGTCACTTCATGTGAGATGGGTGGCCATATAAATTTGACAAATAAATAAATACAATGATTAATCAGCTACCTCAACCAATAATATTTACACACACACACACACACACACACACACACTGCTTTATTTAAATGCAGACTCCAGAGACCAAAACTGAGGACATGAGAATCAGTGATTTTCAGGTCACAGAGGACTGTTATGTAAATATAGCTGCTTCCCAAGGCTATCAGCAGACTGACAAGTGTCCTCAACTTGGAATTATAGGAGGAAAAGGCCCAACATTTAATCTATGGAGCACTGAGATACAGATACTTCGCATTTCTTGGATAATCAGTTGTGTTTAAGGCATCATTCTTGTCTGTAGTAATCTGACTGGTGTCTAAGAATCTTCAGCAAAGTCAAGCCAAGTGAAGAATAAAGGGTTAAATGTCTGGGGATTTCGTGCTGATTGGAAGCCTGACATGATGTATTTAATATTGCACCTAGTTTGGCATAAGAGAAGTTCTAAATTTCAGGAATATTGCTCTTTGAAAAGCAGAGCAGTAATTTTGGTACCACAAAGAGCATATCCATTCATCATAGCTGTCACCAACCACAGTTTGGCTGTGAATACACAGTTTGCAACTCTTAAGCACCCGTTTGTGGTTTCTTTTCAAGCAAACGTATCATACAAGCCCAACATGGTAATTACTTGCATTTGGAGTAAACCTGAATGGAAACCATAAACAAGTTTAAAATAAACTGTGAGTTCCCTCTTTTGTGATAAAAACACATGGTGGAAGCCTCCTTAAAACTCCAGGTGTTTTTCCTAGAATCAGAGAGCTAGAAGAGGTTATTTAGACCATTGAGTCCAACCAATTGCACAATGCAGGAAACCAACAGATGCTCTCCAACCTTTGCTTGAACATATCCCATGAAGGGGACCCCACCTCTTTCTAGGTAATCAGTCCCACTCTCCACCTGTTTTAACTGTGAGGAAGTTTTTCTTAAGATTTTTCTGGAATCTTCATTCCTATAACCGAAGTCCATTATTCCAAGTCCAATCTGGCATAACAGGGAAAAGGTCCTGGCCTTTTCCTATATGTCACCCCTTCAGTATTTGAGGAGTGCTATCATATTACTCACTGAGTCTTCTGTTTGCCCATCCCCAAGCCTACATTGATATTGTTATCAATATCCACTTAAAGTTATCCATGGAAATATTGACTCAGATACCTTGTCAGTCAGATCTTGCTGGCAAATTTATAGATTTTTCCAAGGTACAATTCCAGATGCAAAAAGTTTTATTACTTATTGTTTTGTTAATAGAAGCCCAGTTTGAATGTCTGTTGGGTTTTTGGCTTATCTCAAAATTTGCTTCCCATCGGTTAGGAGAGTTTTGTGGACATTTTGTGGACCATATCAAAAGATACATATTTTATTATAGGAAATAGTCCAATAACAGAAGAGAATAATAGTCGTGTCGTGGAGAAGACTTGGTATAATTTACATTACAATAATCCAAGCTGGATCTTCCTATCATGTTTTCCTGTCTGTAGTAAACAAAGACAGAATTTGTCCTTACTATTTCTGGCATAGGGATTGGCATGGAAAGCAGTATATAGAATAACAAATGCTGAATACAATTGCAAATTCTGATAGTCTCTTTAGCTTGGCTTCTTTTAGTAAGCACCCATTTTTTTCAGTCCTCATTAAAAAACTTAGAGCCATTCTTAGAGGTATGGTTCAATAAACTCCATTTCCTGTTATTTTGAACCAAATTTTGGTTTTTCTTCTTTTCTGCTCAACACCCCTCACCTCTACCCTTTCCCTTCTCCATGCAATCATTATGAAAGTCTAAAAGTTGCTAAGCATCTGCTTCTAAGATATTTAAATGGGATGCCATGCAGAGAATCCCTTTAGGTAGCTGCTTTGGTTCAAGGCCAAGCCTGCATTTGTTATAGAGGGAATTAATTATAACGCATTAATATGTAACATGTAGCCATTATATCTCTATCTGTATTGCTGTTCTTTAGTGATACAGTGATTTATTATGTTTTGCATTTGCATCATGTTCACCATCATTTCACAAAGAACCATAAATGATTAATTAATCTGCAGAATATTCTTATAAAAAATAATGGCCCTTTTTAAATAAAATTACCACTTTAAGATTGCATATTCCAGAACAATGAAAATTATCTTTTGCAGTATACTCTCAATATTAGAAACAATCTCATTCCCTTTTTTCCTTATTATCTGGTTATAATTCACTTATAAATCTTCACTTTTTCATTGTGTTGTCATACCCATGGGATTTCAGGAGATGAAGTCCATTTAGGATACTGGCTAATATTAAAAACAAAATCTCAATTTATCCAGCACATCTTCCTTACGGTCAGTTTTTCAAAAACTAAGCATTGTTGGAAATGTCTGCTAGACTGATGGGTATGGAGAGTCACAATCATTAAAAATGCTGTCAAAAGTCAAAAGTTTGTTCAGGAATACCTCTCCAAAGCAATAAGATCCTCTCCCATTTGCAAAGCAGCTTCTCCCAATGTGGTAGCAAGAAAATGATGAAACGTTCATGGTGACGCCAGGATTTAACTTCCACTTTTGTACTTGGGTCTGGACATCTTGAAGTCTTAACACATTTCTTCACTTAACACAGATTTCCACAGGTGCCTAGACCTCTAGATTATTTAAGTCCTAATTCAACACATTTAAAGAGTTCCAGATTAAGGAGATGTTTTCTAAATTTTCTTGTACCTTTCCCTTCTCATTGGTTGGTGGATTTGACACAGAACACTCAGAATCAACCAGTAAACATGAGGTATTGGCCTCCCTTTGCTTAAAGTGAATAGAGAACTTTTAAGGGTGGATTCATATAAGGCTACACAGTCACCTGTAATCTTGAACCTGTGACTCAGACAAAAGAAATGTGAAATCATTTTAGCCTCCTGAACTCTGTGGCTTTGTAGCAGCTAGCCGAAAAAGATTAGGTGGCTAAGAAGGAAGGAAGGGGGCTTGCAAATTATCTTCATTAGAAAATCATATACATATTTAACATTTTATTAAGAGAAATGATGTAAAGAATGGGGAGAGGGAAGATGAAATGCATTATGTCTTTTCGTTGCTTGGTTTTGGAATATCTTGCATTTTATTGGGAGGGAGCCACATTTGGACAGCAGAGTATATACATCATTTCGCACTTCTAAAAAAGTTTACGAGAGCTGAGCTTCCACTAATTACATCCACCTGGTGAAAACAGTACATAAAATATTCTGGTTTCTGGGCTCGTACAGCATTTAGTAGTTGTCTTTGAAAAAGCTGCAGAACACCCAGATTATTAGAACTGATACACTACAGATAATGAATTTTCACTCAGAATTCATTCATGTTCAAATAACTCTGACTGCCAATTCATTTGTCCAGTTCTTGGTATAATTGGCAGGCTTCCACATTGCTGATATCTATTCATAAATTTAAGATGGTATATGATGAAGATTTTTCTTTTCAAACTATCTGAATCATGCCAGAAGCCAGTACTTTGCTTAGTGTTATACAGTGCCAGCAAAATACAGTTCAAACTTTTCTTAAAACAATGGGACGAATTTGAGATGGATACAGAACCTATATTTGTGCAGGGTCTGCATTGTACAAGCTTAAAGAGAAC
The DNA here is from genome assembly GCF_035149785.1 of Candoia aspera. Taxonomy (NCBI): domain Eukaryota; kingdom Metazoa; phylum Chordata; class Lepidosauria; order Squamata; family Candoiidae; genus Candoia; species Candoia aspera. Next base: position 44,363,319 of record NC_086158.1, on the reverse strand, counting down.
ACACTGATGCAGATGTTTTCACAGCTGTCAATGGAACAGCAGCTGGGCATGTCATTCCACCCCCTGCCATCTGCTAGAGCAGTGTTTCTCAACCTTGGCAACTTTAAGATATCTGGACTTCAAAATGCTGGCAGGGGAATTCTGGGAGTTGAAGTGCAGACATCTTCAAGGTGCTAAGGTTGAAACACTGCACTAGAGAAATGCTTTCTCTCCTGAACTATTGAGTTAACCACCAGTTTTTCAGGAAACCAACCATATTATCTATTGATGGGCGCCACCTAATTGCAGCCTGAGGCAAGAAGCAGACTACTGGCATAAAGACATGCAGCCGGTCAATCACATCTCAGTATTTTCCTGTTTGCTGTCTATCTCTGATTGTTCTTCCAGTTGCTATTCCTGATCCCCTCTCTCTGGTTGGTGGAAGAAACCACAGTGATTGAACCTTCCGGCTTGCCTTCAGGTGAAATTACCATTCTCTTGTAAATGCCAGCCTGCAGGCAGGATTGAACCATTAGAAAAGCCAGGGCACAAGCAGGCCTGTGCAGTACGCTTGAAATAAACTGTCCCTCAAACCTTTACCCCTTTTCAACATTTCCAGGAAGAATGGCAAATGGCCTTTATTACTTTTTTCATATTAGTTCTTTATGTTATCACAGAATCAAGCAGTACCTCATCATAAACTATTTCCCCTGTTATCTTGTCACTCACAGAAATAACTGCAGATTCACAGAGCTATACTTTATTGAAAGCAATTGGGTTTGATTGTTTCTTGATTGTCCTAGCCCAAGAAATCTGCAGTGTTTCTGAAAACCTTAACTTACAATCTTTTCTTTAAAGGTTGCGATCATTTTGCAATCCATACTTTTCCCTCAGGAGGTTTCCTTTATGTATTTGGGTACGGACCAATTGTTTTTTCAGACAGATCTCCCCAGGTGGCCAAATGCCTGAAGAGAAAATCTGCCTAGTCTATCAAATGCAAATATCCCAGGTAGATAAATTTGGTTGAAGAATGCCTGATACTGGCCACCTAAAAGGTTAGCATACTAGAGGGTGCAAGAAATCCCATTGTTCTTATGTAGATATATATGTTGAGGATCATTTCTAAATTTGGTGCATTAACCATAGCTGTGATAAGAAGGATATAAAACCTTAAAGAGAGGTACAGGAACTAGCATCCATATTTCTAAGAGAAAGGCTTACAGCAAGACAACACAGAGGTGATACAAACTGTTGTACTTGCATTCCATCTAAAAGCCAGCTCAGGTGGTGAATCTTGCCAGTGGGAATGGATGGAAAACTATGAACCACTGTAGAAAAAAGAAGTGATCCAGCATGCTTAGAAAGCAGCCACTGTGGAGTTATATGCAGAGTCATGGAGGAAATTTGTAAAATTTTCCCTTTATAGGAACAGGCTTCCCTCTCTGCCCTTTCCTCCAAGCATGGCTGGATTACAGCCTTAGTTGTCTGCCCCCTTGCTCTCTGCCATTTTGGTTTTTCGTTTTTTTCCAGCTTTGCATTAATCCATTCTTTAGGTGAGGGAACTAGAACTATGCACAAATATTCCAAATATTGGAACATAGCTTTGAAGAAGAAGTTAACAGACTTATACAAATGTGCTGCTTTTCACATTCCATCACTTCAAGAGGAGCCACCGACACCAAGAGCAAACAGTGACCCAATGACCTCTAACCAAGAAGGCCTTCAAGAAATAAAGCTGATCTTTTAATGGAACAATTTCCAGTTTTGCCTAATTTGTGCAAATCCCCTTACATCTCTACGCACTTTGAAAATTCACATGGTGAGTCTATCCATTTTTGAAATGTCTCTTCCTTTCTTTCCGCTCAAGTGATTTACTGTTTCTATGTGCTAGAACACTAGCTTCGTTCCAAAGCAAGTTATATTTGTTTGCATATAAATCGATGGCAGCTTGTGCCTCAGGAGCACGAGTTGCTGTCTCCTAGCTTTTCCAAGACAGAGCTAGAATCTTGTTTTTTCTTCTTCATTTTTTAAAAGTTACATCCCATCGTTCAATTAGAAACTCTAGTAGTAGGCTGACATAACTTTACTGGGTGCAGCATGTAGTGCCAAATATCTACTGTCAAGGTTTCCTGAACAGTTTTATATATTTTGTGGTTTCTCAGTTCCCAGAAAATAAATAGGATTGTAGGTTATTCTGATGCAGAGTTCTTACATCATAAAATACAACTTTCCAGGGCTTGACTGGATATTTGAAAAAAAAAGTAGTGGCAGTGATAAACCAGTTATGTATTGCAGCCAAGAAAAATGCACAGATGTGTCTATGAAATAATGAGGAAACAAGCTTGATTTGAAGGAGACTTATTATTGTTATTACAGTTGTTATTCCAAATGTAGACTGCTAGATCTCTTATAGATTGATACGTATGTGGAAAAATGTTGTTCATTAAAAAATGACACTTCTCTATTCACCATCCCCAAAAGAGAACATTTAGCATGTTAAGCCTGTTCAGTATTTAACTTCAAATCTGCTGTCTTTGTTTATTTTATCATTAACAGTTTCCTGATTGCCCGTGGTCTCAGCTTGGTTATAAATGTTAGGGCCGGTTAAAATATGGAAAAGTGATACTTTGCAAAGTGTTTTGCTCAAGCAAAGTTCCTTGAATTAAGCAACTGTATCCTCCCGAATGGTCAACATCGCTGATTCAAAATGTGAATGCTCCCACATACACTTTTGCTGGGACTGCCAGTGATTGTGCATGCTCATGTATATAGGGACAGCCAGGGGAAGACATCACAATTGCAATGCTGAGCTTTCTGGAAAAAGTGGCTACTTTAAATTATCACAGAGGGTTGCTCTGTTCATGTCAACACCCTTGGGAAGCTCCCCTTTTAATGCTTTGTAGAGTCCTATAAAACATGCAGATAATATAGTCTGCTGGATATATAAAGAAGTAACGGGGTGGCTCACTTTGGAAGATAAGCTGATCTTTTATTTTTGGTTATGGCTAAAGAATGCGGGTGCAAATGTCTAAAAATTAAGTTTTGCCACTGAAATCATGAGGATGTGGTTCATGCAAGACAGCAAATTTTATTCCAATTAATTTTAATGTCTCATACTCTCTTGATTTCAAAGACACTAGTTAACTGGGAACTAGATTAAGTTTCCTCTTCTCTGTGATAGTAAACAAGTTTCAGTTAGTATTATATTTCAGTTAGCCTGCATAGTTCCAAGGCCATGTCTTTTGGATGAAAGTATTTTTTGTGCTATTGCCTATCTCTGAGCCATGGTGTGGGTGTGGGTGTAATCCTCAAACTCCCATATCTTCCATAGAAAAGATTCCAGGCAACCTTTGAAGTTACTTCACAAGTATTTAATGTCTGATTAGTTGTTATAGCAGAGGTATTAAATGTACTCATAAATCAGGAGTCCATGTCACCCAACTGTATCCTATATTTAATAACTACATCATTCTCTGAATGCCAAAATTGGACTATTCGCATACTTGCAAAAGGTTGCTTAAACAGGCTTGGAGAAAAATCCAAGGTTTACTGAAGTACAAAATACTTTTTTGTGGGCAGGTGGCTCTGCACTGTGCTAAATACAGATTATGCTCAAGGTTGTACATACTAGCTTCCCATTGTTTCCCATAAAAAAGATTCCCATAAAAGAATCTTTAAAAAGGTAGAGCAAGGAGCTGGCATGTGCCAAGGGAGATTCTACTGGTGAATTAAGGGGACCAGGGTATTCACTTGATCATTTGGTTGCACTTTCCTGCACCTTTTCCACATCCATTATATCCTTTCAGGTACAGATTCTTATAAATTTACATAGAATTAGAAATGCAACAAGTACACCTTATAGTTATAGAAAAAGTGTGTGTGTGTGTGTCTTCTGTAAAAATTCACAGCAAATAATTTTCTTCATTTTTTGGTCCTGGCACTAAAGGCATTGATATCTTCATTACAGCATCCACTGCAATCTCAACTTCTCTGTTCTAGATATTACTAACCAATGGGAGTTATAGTCCAGCACAACCAGGGAGTGTTCTATCATGGGACATTCCATAGGCTTACAGGGCCTTCTGACCTTGAAATGGGCTGTTCTAAGGTCACATCAATTGTGGACCTTCCATAATAGTTGGAATGGCCTGCTTCAAGGTTGGACCACTTATGGAACATCAGAATGGCCCATAGAATACTCTGTGATAAAATCTTTTTCATACTCTCCAAGGGAGAATGAAGTGGAATAAGACCGTCATAACCAGATAAGAAACAGAAAGGATTATATAATGTAAATAAGCTTTTTTAAACATCAGGAGCCAAATGTGCCTAACCTTTATTTTCTGTAGGTAAATTTAAAACTTTCCTTTCGTCAGTCAAGGGAGGGAACAATGGTTGCAGCTGATGGTAGGCTATGAATTGCTTTTAAAAGATTTCCCAAGCTTAGTTGTCTAAAATAATTTTGTCTTATTTTGAAGATCTCACAAAACTTTGGCTGCTTTCAACCAGCTGGTTTCCATTGGGTGGAGAGAGAAAGAGAAAAGTGTCAGATATTCAAGTCATATAGTTTGTTGTTTGGTCATTTCCAGACAGCCTTTCTGTCTTCCAATCCTTTGGATTCTAATATAAAAAGCATCTGAAATGGAGCCTAGCAGTTTAACTCTGCAAATGTATTCCCTAGTTCCTCCTCCTTGCAACTCTTCTGGCCTGTATATTGTCCCAGGCATAGGGAGCTTGAGTTGAATGTCAACTTTTAACTAAGGAGGACAGAACTTCTTTCACTGATAGGCCAGTCAACTATATTGGATTAAATTGCCACAAATATATAGTATATTTTTTAAAAAGCAGGGTTTTCTACTTTTAGTTCTGGGATCAGTGGAGCATGGTCAAATATGAGAATAGGTGCTACTGCTGCTTATTGGATTGTAGAGATTTAGAATTGAAACTGACCAGAGTTAATTATCAGTAGACCAACTAATACCAAATCACTAGGTTGGATGGAATTGTGGGATGCTTGTCACTTTCAAGAGAGCAAAGTCTTGCAGTGGAAGTTCTTTCACATCCACAGGAACAAGAGAGACATATAGAGATATTTCAAGCCCAAGTCATGACCTTGATTGACCAGCAGTTGGTTCATCACAATCTACAATCAGAAATGGATCTTTGTCTAGTAATTCCATTAGTTACTGTAATTTAATTAGAGTATTAAATGGGATGTAGAAGTAAACAACAGATTTTCAAATCTAGGATGGCCAAGTGCTGAACATGCTTCAGGTATCATCTCAAGTGTTTCTGGGATAAAGAAAAAAACTTGATTTCCCAATTTTGAAAATATCAGAAAGAAACCTTGTTTCTCTAATAATTGTGGTTGCCACCCTTCCATTTACCAAGCTAATCCCCCAAAAGGTGGTGGCACATTTTAAGCTGTGGTTTACAGGCCCTAACAAAGTTTTAATTGTAAACTTATTTCCTCTCTCTTTACTTTTGCGCATATTAAACAACTAAAACAAGATCCTTTGTATTAAACCAGTTCTCTTTATAAATTAAGGAAAAGAAGGAGAGATTTAAAATTACATCAGGCTTACCTCTGAAGCTCCAGAGATTGAGAACAGTTTTTTGGGTTTTTTTACAAAAAAATTCCATGCTCTCTATTTCATTTCCCCAACTCAGCAAAGTTCATTATTTTCTCCTTGCAGATTGTAGAACAGCTGAATCCAATTTCTTGGGAGATTACCATGAAGCAATTAAACAAATAATCTTCCGAAGACAACTGGTGCTCACTTTGGGCAGGGTCTTTTATATGCAAGAATTTGTTGGCTCTTTGCAGTTTGAAGGATAGTTGGAGCAGTCCCAAAAGGACAAGAGGGCATCCTTTAACTAGTGGAGTGAATGGGGTAAATGGGCTGATTGCTGCTTCCCTTCCCCACCGTTCCTCACTGATGTGGATGTTTCATTTGTGCATGAGACATACAGGCATATTTGGTAAAAGGGAGTTGCTGCCACTTAAACATAACATGTGGAGCACTTATGACAGGAAAGAAAAGAGCAGGAAAGGGTTTTTGGAATGCTTTAATGGATTTTTGTTTGTGTGTGGTGTTTGTGTGATTTTTGGTTTTGGTGCATAGGCAAAAGGAAACATGGAAACCAGTCCTGTTGCTTGTAATGCAAGTTTCCAGATGCACTAGAACTGCTGATATTTTGAAAACCTTCCTATTTATTTTCTCTTGAAAAATCTGTTTTTGGTTAGAGAGGTGCCTAAAGATAGGTGGACATCAGCCAGTAAAAGGATGAAAGAAGTGCCTTCTGCTTGTTCTCCCAGGCTCTTTTCTGTATTGCACTGCCTCTCTCAGTCATCCTTGGCAACTCACCATAGCATGTGTAAAGGAAGAGGGCTGTGAAACACCAAAAATGTGTTGTGAATCTCTTGAGATTCCTTTCGGTCTCAAAAGCAATAGAACCTTGAGCCGTATAAATCAGAACTTTTTCTTGGATTCCGCAGAGCTGTGTTTCTGCTGCTAGTCTGTTGAACAGTCTTCCCCAGTGTGTTATCCTCCAGATGTCTTGGACTTCCATCTCCATTATTCCCTGGCCAGTACAGCCAAGCTTACTAGGAGTGCTGTGAATTGTAGCTCAGCTTATCAAGAGGATACCAGTCAGAGAGAAGCTGCAAAAGAGGCTCACAGAAATACTAGGCCAATAAAATGAAAATAAGTTTTTTTCTTGTAGCTTCTCAGCACAAAAAGGGGAGAAATTCTGCACTTCCTGCTAGACATACATTTTCATTTCCTCAAGTGCTGTTGAATAGCAGGAATGGGGGGGGGGAAGAATACAAGCATATGGTGTTGAAAGAAGATAAATTCTCCTCAAAAGGCCAGGGTGTATCCAACGTGGTTGGTATTTGAAAGTATCAGATGTATCAAGATACTGCATTTAAGAAAATAAAACTAATCAATATACAGGCCCAAGAATTCCGTATTAACCAAATTAACTCTTGGGATATATTCTCATTAACTGGATCATTTGATTCAATGGACAATTTTAAAAAATGAGAAAAAGATTATACTGATTTATGATACAAGGAGAAAAAAGGGAGAGTGAATGCTCCAATAAACATTTCTGCCCCCAGTGAGTATGTCCCATGTAATGCTTCTTCCTGATTCTTAAAAATAAATGGATATGTTTCTTTTGGATGACAACTAACATTCCTTCAGCGTACTGATACTACATAGGCTGTTTGAGTGGCATTAGTAGATGATGGTAAAAAAAGCAGAGCTCCATATTGTTACTGGAGGCTGAAGAAAGCCTGGCACTGCCTCATGTGCAGTTTTACTTACAGTAAGAATAGTGAATTGGCTCAGCAAGAGATGCCAAATATTTTTCTCCCACTTGCTGGGGTTAAGTTGCCATGATAACTTCAGCATAGCCAACATTTATTATGCCTTCATTCCCCAAACTACATATGAGAATATAGAAAAACCAAGCTGTTTTCACACATGACTCTGTAGTATTAGTTGGTAGTAAAATCATGGATTATAAGAATGTCACCCAAGAAAAAATAAAAATATTTTTATCATGTAAAATAAGCCCCAAAAGGTAATTAACAATACCAGCAGTTATAACAGTCATGTCAAAAACAAGAATTTGTCTTCATGTTAATATGTTTAATTTTGACATTGTTATAATGTCTTTGTTGTGAGAACTTCAATAGAATTAATGTTACAATGCAAAGTTTTAATTTTTAATTAAGGATTTATTATAAAGATTTATGCAGTTTTGCAGTTTAAAGACATAAATAGCCATACAGATTTCACTAGAAGAACATAACTGAAACACTTTGTAGCAGTAAAGCATGATGTGCAATTCCACTTCTTTTCAAGAAGAAATTTTCAGTAATGACTTATTTTATCTGGTGGTGATGGTTGGGTACATTATTGAGGAATATACCCCTAAATTTTTATATTAGTGTATGTAAAAAGAGCCAGAAGATAATATGGAAAAATAGCTGAAGACCGGGTTGTTTTCAGTCCTTCTTAAACTCAAACTGCACTTTCTTCACATAAGCCATATATTTTTGATTCCATACAAAGCATGGAATTTGGTTTTCAGAAAATCAATGCCACATATTTTGCCTAAGGAAATCAATACTATATATTTGCCTCTTGTTCATCTGTGTTATAACTAGGCATATTTCCCACAGGCACATTTTTCTTCCACTCTGCCCCTATGACTGACAGCTTCATATGCTATCTCTGCGAGTACAAAATATATACTTTTTCCATGATGCCATGCTATACAGGGTCAGAGTGCCCTTTGAGGGTTGGCAGAGCAAATTTGGGCAGCAGGAATTGCTCTGTGCTGTATACTAAGTGCTGTCTGTGAAATGAGAAACATGAAGAAGTGTGATGATTAATAAAATTTAGGAACTTTGAAGGTGGACAGCTTGTAGATTTATCACTGCATAGATACCATCGGCAGTGTTCTAACTCTTGACTGCAACTGTCTTGAATTATTCATTATTCGACTGTTGAAAAAAGAGGCTTCCTACAGCAAACCTGTAGTGTCCATCTGAAAGCTGAAACAGAAAATCATATGAATAGAAGAGAATATATGTAGCTCAGGGTTGAACTGTGGAGCCCTTTGTGTTTTCTCAGCTTGGTAACATCTTCCATGCTAGAAGGGAGTGGGAGAGAGCGAACCCCGCTCCCTTCTAGCACTGAAGATGTTGTCTAGTCAGCCAATGAAACGTCTGCAGGCAAACAACCAAGCTCAGAGACCACCAAGGATTCCACAGAAAATAGTATATTTAAAAATTATTATTAAACTTCATTATTCAGACTAGTTTGAGACCTTTCTTCGCATGTCATTCTTTTAACAATTGGCTTTATTGTTTTCTTTCCCATACCCTTCCATAATGAGAGAAGAAAAACATTGGTTAAATTTGACAAGCTATCTTATTTCCCTTTGACAGTTTAGAGAGCATTTCCATCTTGATATCCTGCAACGCAGTTGGGTATTATGAATAATGACGTGGCTCATGGAAGCAAATAGCATATGCTCAAAAAGAAACTGATCTTTTTGTGTAAGTTTGCCTCTTATATGAACCTTTAAATGTTGCTCAACATTGGGTTCTATAAAGATAGAATTTTGGCTGTGTCAGCATAGGGCTTGGTCATTGCCAAGAACTAAAGCAGACATTCAGTTTAGCTGTTTACATGCAAAAACCTTTTGACACTTTCTAGTACTAACATTCATTTTTGATCAGGCTATATTATACAAGAACTCTTATTTCCTGTGCAGCCATAGTCTTGAAGTAAAGAGGAATATGACATAGATTACTGTTTGCAACATATGTGCACCTATTTATATTACATGTTACAAGGATCATGGTAGGGTGAATTATAGTCGGAGCAAAGGATAAGGAATATTCTTTGTAATGTAGATGGGGAGAGAACAGCCCAATCTGCTACCAGGGATTACTGGGGTGGGAGGAAGGGGATGAGGTTATGATCAGGCTTGGGAATATTCAAGGACATTTATTTCCCTCTATTTCTGCTCATGTTGTTCAGATTTTACATTATTTGTTGAGGCAGAAGAAGTAAGAAACAGTTGCTGGCTCTAAGACACATAATCATAGTGTTAACTGGACTATTTAGGCCATCAAGGCAAGCCTTCTATACAGTGCAGGAATCCAAATTAATGGCCAGTTTCTAGACAATGGCAGGCCAACTTCTTCAAGAGCATTTCCAATTGAAAGAAACCAACCACTTTTCTAGACAATTGACTCCACCATAAAATTGCTCTTTTAGGATGTTTTCTTATCATTCAGCTCATCCACCATAGTTTATAACATGTGATTGCTTTCTTGGAATAGGTTTGCCAATCAAGCTAAGCCAAGTAGAAACAAATCAGATTTTGGTTTAACTTAATTTGCAAATCAACTTTCTTATGCAGTTAAACTTGTACTTGCAATTTGGTTCTTTAAAAATGTGTTTTTTCTGTGTAAAATTATTTATCAAGAACTGTATTATTTTATAAGCAGGTAGATCTGGTGAGAGGAGCAAAGTTACCATAATAGCAATATTTCAAAAGAATACTGTAACTGTGTTAATCCATTGCAGAAAAAGCATCAGAGATTTAAAGATTAATACATAGTTACTATGATAGAAGCTTTCAGGGACTATAAACCACTTCATTTGAGGCATCAGATGTAATCCTCAGTTGGCAGATATACTGTGAGATTGATGAATTTTTACTCCACCAATCTCTAGTTCATACATACAAGTGGCACCCTGTATTATATATTATACATATTGTATTAATATTAATAATATAATGCATATTCTACTAATATTACAAGCATATTATACATATTGTATTAATATTAATAATATAATGCATATTCTACTAATATGGTATGTTAATATTTTAAATTTGAGCACTGCAACAATGCTGTCTCAGCAGGTGACAGCAACTGACTGATGTTTTCCCCCGTAAGGCAGCTAAGAAGCATCAGGCATGTTCCGTATTTGGATGGGATTCCTCCAAGTTATAGCAGGGCTGTAGGCTAGACCAGGAAGTGAAAAACATACTGGAAGTGGCAGTAGCAAATATTTCTCTATATATGAACTACTACTTGGACATGTCCATGAAGTTACTAAAAGCTCAGTTTGAAGGAGAATTTAGTGCTGTTTATGCTTTTATTGTTTCTACATTTTATTTTTATCACTGTTTTCCTTTTAATTGAAATTGAAATTGTGATTTTAATCTGTCATAAGCTGCCCTGAGGAAACTCTGTTTTGAAGGGTAGTTCAACATTTTTATTACATCAATATTCTATTACATACTTCGAGAAGTTGGTTCCATATTTGCGATCTGATTATTTGTATCCTTCATATTCAAGAAAACATCTAGACCCAGCGATTTACTTTCTGAACCTAATATTTAGAAGGTGCTTCAAAAGCCTTCTAGAACAGCTCCTACCCATGCTGGATTACAAAATGTTCACCATAGTACTAAATAGGTTTACTAAACACTAATTTCTATCACGTACTGTAAGACTTACCGGAGGTGCATATATTGGTAGGAATAGTATTAAAAAGGCCTAAGAAGATGGAGATGTTTACATCAGACTAGGTATCAGAGGAACCTTCTATAAGTCAGGACACTTCCTCTGGGAGCTAAGTGCACTGTTGTATCACAAATGACAGGAGAACCAGAGAAATGCCTTTTATACATACTTGTCATGAGTACTGATGGTGAGCAGGAGAGGGCCCCTATCCAGGGGGAAAAATGCATGCGTAGTTTAGAGGCTTTGAAGTTTCCTTCGAAGAAACCCAGAGCAGACCCGCCTTGATTCTTGGGTTTATCTGTGAAGGTTTCCCATGGCCTTTCAGTTTGGCAGGATTTTCTGTCTAGTAGAGTAGGACAATAAATCACCAGAAACTCAAGCTACCATCTCAGTGTGGTTCTTCACTCTAGATAAGACAATACTTTAATATATGGCCAGACACATGCAAAGGAAAGAGATATTTCTATTACCTAAGCTACAAAGGACACTTTAAAATACATTAACAGCACTGTGAACTGAGCTCAGAATTGGATAGTAAAACACTGTGAAAAAATCTTACTGTTTTTTTCTGGGTAAAGTAACAACTATATTCTGAATTTCTATACTATCTTCAAAGGCAGCCCCACGGATAACACGTTACAGTACTCTACCATGGAGGTTAATATGGGTAACTGATTTCCAACCAAAATAACTTCCTATTAAATATGTGAGAGCCCATTAGTGGTCAAGGCACCAGGCTAGAAACCTGGAGACCGTGAGTTCTAGTCCCGCCTTGGGCGCAAAGCCAGTCACTCCCTCTCAGCCCTAGGAAGAAGGCAATGGCAAACCACTTCTGAAAAACCTTGTGAAGAAAACTGCAGGGACATGTCCAGGCAGTCTCCAAGAATTGGACAGGTTTAAGCAGATTTTTTTTTTTAATTAAATGTGTATATGGACTTTTTAAGGTTTGAAAGGCATCTAGGTGATAAGGTTTACAGTATTTCTAGGGAAACTTATTAGTTCAGCTATCAATAAATACACATTTAGATATGCTTATAGATTTACTTTAAAATTTACACGGTAACAGTGTTCTGTGCCTGTCATGCCGGCCACATGACCGCGGAAGCGTCTTCAGACAGCGCTGGCTCCTTGGCTAAGAAACAGAGATGAGCACCGCCCCCTAGAGTCGGACACAACTGTGCAGGGGAAACCTTTACCTTTTTATAGATTTACTTAAAATAAGAAAGTATACATAAAAGGCTTCATAGATGGTATCCCAGAGATCCTCTTATATTTCTCAAAAATGTTCCCTTCTATTTAAAAGAACAACTGAAGTAAAGTAGTTTCTCTGATTTTATTTTCATACAGAATTGAGAGCTTCCTAATTAAACCAGTCCAGTCCTCTTGAATACTTTACTGGGTTTTCATTTATTAGAACAATTAAGGGTTTTCCTCCTTATTTGATCACTCTGTGGTTATTACCTGAATTACCTCTACTAACAAACTGGATCTGTGATAGAATAATAGCATGCTAACAGCATCCTGTTAGGCAGCTGACATGTTTTCTGGTATGAGTCATAAGGATAACGTAGGTGCCTGCTTATTTCAGTGACCCCATGAACCCAGTATAATGTGTATCAGGTTACAGTCCTTTTATTCATATCTCATTCATAGTTTTTAAAAATAAATACATAAGAAAAGAATGAGATCACGGCTAGTGTTTATTTAATAAATGTTCTGCCTCCACCCTTCTGGCTGTTTCTATACACTCACCTTCAAGAATTTGCCTTTTTACATCCTTCTCTAGTATGATGTCTTCTATCGTCCCCAGCCAAAAATGAAATGGTGGGAATTCTAGTCCATACATTGGAAAGGCATTGCATTGGGTAAAGTTGCCTTATATAGTTTTAGAAAGGTCTGCAGGAAAAGAAACCTGGGGATATTATCAGACTTGGCTTCAAATCTACTTCGGAAGAGAATTAAACCCTCTGCTGAGCAGTTGGTGGTGTCTCTGGTGCTTTTCATCACATGAGGTTCCAATTTCTATTATGCCAGGTCCTCATTTCCTCTGTGAGGATGAGGTTTTATGTAACTTTTTGCATGGGACCTCTCCATTGCAGCAGTAAGAAGCTTCCCACATGGATTTGAAACCATGTCTCGTAAGGTCCTTGGACTCCACCTTTAAATCACAGCCAAACACCATCTTAAGCCATGGTGTTTGGCTTAACAGAGAGGTGCACAACCTGACACCCATACGGTTTCTGAAAATCCTGGGTACAATTCCAGAGATCTCAAAAGTTGTTATCAAATTGTAAATTTTAATGTAACCAAAAAGAGGAATTACTAAATGCATTAAAAATAAAGGAAATTAAGTATTTATTTCTCAGACCTACCTGCTATTGCTTGGGGTGCAGCCTTCAGCATACCGATCAAAGGCCTAGAACATCCCCAATTTGAAAAAGAAGTTGAATACACTTAGCTGGACATGTTATGAAAATTCAGCTGCTGTGGTTTGTAAACCATGGTTTATGTAATAGCATGTGGTATAAACCCAACCAACTTTGATTTATTCAGTAACCAGGATTATACTATGTGAACACAGCCTTAACATTTCAGTTCTTTGGTAAAAGAATGCTGCAAGTCAGAGATAGGAAATAGGTGGCCAAATGATTTGTAGTTAACACCCTTTGCCCCTTTGTCTTGTTACTGTCTAAGTCTCAGGTAGTTCTGCATGTGGATAGCTCCGGCTTTGTATCTCCGGGTGATCATATGATTGTTTAATTAGTTGAGCTTTATAGGCAAGAGAAGGCTATAGGAAGGCAAGGCTTGCCATGTGATCCCCTTGCCTCATTTATGGTGTTTATAGAGGAATATGTCATCTTCAGTGTGTAACTGTCCTCCACTGTTTTCGTCTTTTGTCTAATGAATTAAAATAAGGAAAGAAAAGAAACAGCTTGTTTGCTCTGAGAGCCTTCCTCTGGAAGTTCCCTGAGTCTAAATGTTTGAGGTCAAGTCAGGAAAAAAATAACTCATACAACTGAAGTTCTCTGTCTCTGAAAACATTGTCATTTTGGATTTAGAGACATACCTGTACACTACCAATATTTAGCTGTGATTCTAATCTAAAAATTTTATTAAATATTGTCAAAATAGACTGGGTAATGTGATACAGTGTTGTTTACAAAAAAACCCAATTGTTCAGTGTTTTGTGAAAATGTCACTATACTAATTAATTAGCAGTAGGCATATGATTAACTTTATAAAGGATTATCACCAAGAAATTACAGTTCTGTCGTAGAGAGAGAGAATATTCGTTTTTTCTAGATCAGTAGGAAACTGAGGATACTCTTTGGAGGTGAAGGTGGTGAAAACTTACCTCTTCCTTAAAAAATACCCAGTTGTACATAAATAGACCAATATTCTAAAGGTGCAGCAGCATACACACATCTGCCCTAGTTCTAATTTTCAAAAAACTTCCAGTTAGTCACTGCAACAGTCTCCCAAACCAGCTTCCTCTGTCAATTGTAATAAATTATGATTGTTAGTTAGTTGATTCCACCATTTGCCAGAGAAATGCTAGATTCCCCACAGTGAGTTCCAGAGCACAAAGACCATCACAGAATTAATTTCTGCTCAATATATGCAGAAATATCTGGTTCTTCATTTCAGCTCAAAAATATCTTTCCTATGTATTTACTGTTACTCATGCATTTCAACGATTGTTGAAAAGACTTTTTTTTTTTTTTAAAAATGGCTTTGCTCATTCTTTTTCACTTTGCATAACAGGGTTCGACTTTAACTTATGATTACAGAAAAAAATGGAAGTGGGGCAATTAAATTAACATCATCCAGCTGAAATACACACTTTCAGACTAACTAAATGATTCATTCACTTATTCTGTGGGAGCTTATGGGATTATTTTCAGCACATTTTCTGTAAGTATAGATGTGTACCATTTCCAGGAATAATTCATAATGTGCTCTTGCCTATTTTTAATTCATGTGCTTAAAAGTCATCTTTCAGTCTTTGGGTGGGGGGGTGTTGGTGAGATTTTTCCAAAGAGGAAAATTAACCAAATTTGGGGTGGGTGGGCTAGAGGTTTTTCAGATGTAAAATTGTCACCTTAAGCTTCTACCAAGCTTAGTGCATTCATTTGCCCTAATCCTTTCCCAGCTCCCCAAAATCCCTCTGAAAATGTTGGCTCTTCCATTCCAATAATATGTCCTAGGGGAATGCATGTGGTTGCACAGCCTTTCTTTACATTAAAATGTGAGATTATAAACTAAACTGGTATCTTCCTGTGACACACAAAGATGTGCAGTGTCATGCCTCATGAGGGTTGGTAGGACTGCTTCCCCTATACAGCAGTTAATTTCTAAATGTGGGGGGTTGTTTCTTAGATTGCTTTTTAGGGTATCTTAAGGGTGAGTTTTATTTCCTTTTTTCATTCTGCAGCTGGGGCTGCAGAATGAAAACAGAGAGTGAGAGAGATGTAGAAATGGCAGTCCTATTGAAGCGCAGGCTGCCTGTTTACTTTCATCTCTGTCCAGCGAGGGGGCACTTTAAGCAGAGATTCAGCAGCCTAGAGCACTTTAAGGTATTAGTGCCTTAGTGTCTTGCTGTAACTTTCAAGTCTTCTTGCTTCACTTACCATATATGTTCTTGGTTTGAAAATAAGCCCTATATGCTTAACTTGACAAGTGGCGCATCTTCATTACATATTGGATGGTCATGTTAGAGGCACAGTTTTGCTAGTTTTAAGACTTGGCTGTTTTTCTACCTCTATAAAAGCCATCTACTTGGAAAGTGCCCACTTCCCCCATCTTTCTACAGTTGGGGAGGGGGAAATTGTGATTGGGGAGGGTTTTTTTACCTGGCATTATTCCAAATACTGGGCCAGCTTCTTTCTAACAATTCAAGTAGAATGCCCAAGATTTCTGTGACTCAAATAAAGGGGGTTCGGGAGAGAGGGAAAGAATGCACATATGCTATATACAGCAAGCCATCTGTTTTATCATTTCCACACTCTTATCTTCAGTCATCCCTTCCAGGATCTGAGTGTGATGTTACTTTTTCTTACACTTTCCTATTTCCACTCTTTAGGAGCCATCAATACTTCTTCTGGAGTATTTGCCAGCACGCCAGCTGTGCAAGTCGGGCTGTGAGTGTTGAGATCTGGCTACAGAATAGATAGTAGCTCCTAGCTTTACAGCTCTCCAGTAAAAATAAGGCTAATGAAATGGGAGATGCAGCCTTGCGGATTAATATAACTAGACATGACTAAAAACAAGGGATACATGTTGAGCATGTAAACTAAGCTTTAAAACAAAATAGTGAACAATAAATAAAAGAAATTTAAATCTTCTATCGGTTTAGCCACTCTATTGTATCTGAATAAAACTGTAAGAACTTGTACGACTGACATTTAGAAGTTGTTTTTATTGTGCAAATGAAACCCTGGGAACTTGCAGAATGTTTTGCTTTGTTTGTTCTGTTTTCATAAAAATTGATGGCACTTAGTGGAAAATCTGTAAATAAGGAAATGAATTTCTTAAGAAACTAATACCCCCCCCCCACACACACACACACACCCTTTTGTAAGATATTTAGAGTTAGGTTATAATTAACATCTCTGAGGGTCAGTTTAGAGAATCTTCCAAAACTTACTTGGTTTAAAGGATCAGGAATGTGTCCTCTCTTTCCTCAAACATACACTTTTTTTTTCTGGAGTGCCCTAACTATAGTTAGAAATATCCAAATCAGGCAGACTATGATGAGTTCCAACCTCCAATTTTGAGGTAGATCTGTAACTTGTGATTTGGAAATTAGCACTAATTATATCTGTGTGATTCAGACATCCTAGCAGACTATGCTTAGGACAATTTAGAAATGAGAAACAAACCATTATGTTAGAGCATGAGCTTGTAGCACATTCCAATCCCTAATCCAAAATATATGGCAAATATTGCTCAATCTTCCTCAGGTACTGATGTATGCCAGCACATCTGTAATCCCTTCACCATCTGCAATAGCATTGGTCAACCCACTTCTTGCAAATGTCAGGAGGAGCCTGGTAGCACTTTTCATACTAACAAAACATATTAAAAGGCATAAGCTTTTTAAGTTACAGCTCACTTTATCAGATACAGTAGTGTGGCTAAACCGATATAAGATTTAACTTGAGATGAGGTTGGGGTGGGGAAAGGAGAACAAGAGAGGATAGTTATACAGTTGCAAGTTATATGTGAGATGGGTTAGAAGTACTAACCCATATATCAATTAACAACTGAAATATGTTAACAATCTACTGTGTTTGTTGAGACCTTCAGCGATAGCCTGAACCCTTTTGATGTACTGTATGTAGGTTCAGCAATCTCTCAATCAATTGTGCTGGCAAAGTATCTTTTCTCCAAGATGGATACTTTGAGATCTCTAATGGAATGTCCTAGAAGATTGAAGTGCTCTGATATTACTTATTTTGAATTCTGAGTCAAGCTTGTGTCCATTGATTCTTTTGCACAAAGTTTGGCCCGTTTGTCCTACATAGAATCCATAGGGGCATTGCTGGCAGATGATGATATATATCACATTAGAAGATAGAAGAAGAGCGTGTGAAGGTGCCTCTAATCTTGTGTGTGAAGTTGTTGTGGCTTGTGATGGTTCTGTTTGTGTAAATGAGGGGTAAAGTAAACATCTGGGATTGTTGCAGGGTTTGGTTCTCACGTTAGCATCACTGTTCTGTTGTTTTTTGTTCCTTCTAATAACATTTGTTGTCTGAAAAGGTGCTACTAAATTTCTTCCAACTTCTGTAGATTAACATGGGAGGCCTCCTACAATTATTGCAAATACTAATTTTCAACTCTCTAAGAAATAAGCACAGTTGTGGATTGTGGGACCACTTGGTTCTGTTTCATCTTCACTTATAGGAAAATAAGATGTATGGGAATCAAAATTTCACAGCAAATGTTTCCAGCTTGAAAGAGATTTAGTCCTCTTATTGTTAATGACACTTCTGGATCATCCATAAAAGGTTTTCAAGTTTCTTCCAAATTGTTTCTGAGCATCATTGTCAGTGAGAGCTTTGAAATTACAACTGTCATCATATAAAAGTTGATACTATTTTCCCCTTTACATTTCAGTGGTCAGTATAGCATTTAATGGAAATCAGAATAAACTTAATACAACAGAGAAGGGACTTTTAAGAAGGGCCAGTAGAGACTTCAGATTTAATTGAGAGATGTACTACTCCGCATGCTTGATGCATATCTCTCTGCTCTTGTACATGGATAAATACTGTTACCAAATCCCTATTCGTGTGACCTATCAGCATTCAATAGGTTATCAAGGACAGGCAGCCCTAAAGGTACTGAGGAGGGAATGCCAGAAGGGTTAGTGAGCTGAAACAGACCATTGAAAGAAGGAGCCATGACCTCGTAGTGACAAGAATAATAAAATGGGACCCATTGTCTTAACCAAAAATGAGTACATTCCCATTTCATATTCAGTTTTTCAGTCCATTCAACTGATTCCAAACTTGGAGGCTATTTATGCAACTGATGTCTCTAAAGAATTCAAGCTGCTCTATGCTCTTTGCTTTCATGTTTAGGTTTCCAAAGGGCATGAGGCGCCTGAGGGGTCATAAATAGCTGGGATTG
Source organism: Candoia aspera (assembly GCF_035149785.1). Classification (NCBI taxonomy): domain Eukaryota; kingdom Metazoa; phylum Chordata; class Lepidosauria; order Squamata; family Candoiidae; genus Candoia; species Candoia aspera. Next base: position 44,344,637 of record NC_086158.1, on the reverse strand, counting down.
ATCTTAGGGTCAAGCTAGACTTGACGATTGGGGGATGGAATGGGGTGGGGTGGTTGTTGATAATTAACAGGGTCAGAGAAGGCATGGAGAGGGATTTTAACACAAGCCATTATGTCCTTACAGTTGTCTTTAAAAGAACCTCCTCCGAAGCTTGTATTTGCATTGAAATACAGATTCTATTCTTACACACACATAACTTAATCCAGTGCTACCTTGGAAAGAGGGGGCTTTCCTGAGAAATCCCCACATGTGGAGGAAGGATTGAATTCCCCTTTTATGCTTGCCTTTGCTTTAAGAGATTATTAATCTCTTCCTGCTACTCAGCTGATTCCAAACACTTTCATGTTAGATGTTGAGGGACTTTTTAACAACATAACCATATTTGGCCATCTTGTGCTGATTCCAGAAAACTAGAAGATACTACAAACCATATGCATTTGCGGTTGTTGAGGCATGCTAAGCAATTTATACCCAGTGCTTAATTTCACTTTTGTCTAAGCCCTGAAATGTATTTTCAGCCTCAAAGATGACACCGAATTTTTAGCTGCAGTAGTATTATATAGAACCTTTCTGATGCATGAAAAGTTATAGAGTTTATGCATGTAACTACAATTATTGAAGGTCTAGAAATATGAATCTTGATTTTCAGGAAGAGTTGAATTCCAATGATACCTCTCATTTTAAGTATTTTCTGTTCCCAGAAGTAACTTGAGTTTATATGCCCAGAGTCCCCGCCCAGAGTCCCTCTTTTGGGGGAGATGGGCGGTAATTAAATTTGAATAATAAATAAATAAATAAATAATATGTCTTTTCTACTATGCGGTGAATTGGTTTTTAATATTAGGGAAAAGACAGGAAGCTACATCATCTGACTTCCAAAACATCTGTATTTCCAACCACCCCACAAAATTCACTGAGTACTTTATCATAATCTACAGCCTAGATGCTGGATCAAAACATTACTTGGAGGTAAAAAACAACTCCAGTTAGTAAAACTCAAAATTCAGGGTGTTTTTTTAGCTAAGCTAAGCATGTCTTGAAATAAGCAAAAATAAACATCCAAATAAATAATTTGCATCATGACTGCACATTTGAGTCTATGAATCAGACTGATAAAGGATATATTGCTAGAACCAGTGTCTATATCTTTGATGTTTCTCATTGGAGATTGGATTTTTTATTTTATTTTGTATGCCACCTGTATTTGAAGATGCCAAACAACATAAAACACTTTTAATAAATAATAATAATAATGAATAAATCTTCTCTGGCAGCTTCATTGGTATCCACATCTTCTCTGTGTATATTTTTTATACATATCAAGACACAATTAATTCAAATCAGTAAAAATACAGTGGAAAAACAGTTGGAGCTTCCTGCAGCTTAATGCACTCTCATTATTTGTTTTGAGTTCTCTGTTGGAGCTCCTCGTTACCTTCCTTCCTTCACAGTTGTAGTTTGCTGGGGAAATATAAGTCCTGAAGAACTGTGAGTGAGATCTTTGAGTCACTTTGCTCAAGGCTGTAAATAAAACTGTCTGTCCATGCACCGTATCACCTCCCTTCCCATCCACACACTCACTCAGCTCTATGTGGCATAAGTCAGGAATGAGATAGATGCACACCCTCTTCTTTCTCTGTACAGTTGCTGCTTCCCTGTGCTCTATTCTTGCTTTATGTTTGAGACCCTGAGGCAACTCTATGTCATCGGTATTTAGCAGATCAAAGTTCAAGATCCTTTTAGTCCCAGATCACCATGTCAAGTGCTATGGCTTGCAACAATATTTTGAAGGATTTAACTTCTTAAAAGTTATCTAGAGAATAAGCATAGCAGTTCAGAGAGGCTGAAAACCACTTAGAGCAGCTTGTCCTTATAATGTATATTTCCTACAGAGATAACTCTAGAGATTTGAATGACCCAAGTCATCGTCATTATTATTATTACTATTACTATTACTATTATTTCTAGCCAAGCCTCAGGGAATTTGGCCAGAGCTGTATGGATTCATGTTCAACTCTGTGAATATCTGTCAACTAGATTCTTCCATGCTTTATTACTAGGCATTCTGATTCCATATTTACTCACACTTAGGAAGTTATCTTATAACAGATTAGACCAGTCATCCCCTTATAACTGGGGCTATGTATCAACACTTTTACAGTGTGAAGATTAGGTTAGACAAGTTGTTAATTTATTCCAGTATTCCAGCCTTTCCCAATCTGGTGCCCTGTAGAATGTTTTCAGCTAAAACTCCCATCATTGTCATCATCATGGCAATAATGAAGTAGTTTTAATATGGGTGGAGGTGCTAGGCTAGAAAGGTTTTGGCACTGGACCATCAGAATTTTAGGCAAAAGCATTTTCCATCTTTTGTTCCTTGAGCTTTTTAGCTAGAAATGCCTGCAACATTTGGTGATGATAATCAGTGGTACTAAGATGTGTTTTACACAGGGCTACCTTTGAAGACTGCTTAGAAACTGCAGTCAGTAAAAAATACAACTACCTGGGGGCTGGTAGGTGAGAGCTGGTACAGTCACATAACATTTATGTTGCAGATGCTGCATTGGCTGCCAATAGATTTCTAGGGACAATTCAAAGTGCTGATTTTGACCTGTCTTGGCTTCCAGGTTTCTTCAGGATCACTTTCTCCAAGTGGAACTGTCATGTCCTGTACACTTGTCAAGTTTCCCTACATTTCTGAAATAAGGCTGGGGTCAATATGTAGCACAGAAGAGTCATGGAAGGGATTACATTCATACCAATCAACTACATGCTTGCTGAGTCAGTAAACTTTCTGATAAACTGCTTTTGAGCGAAGACACAAACTGGCTGATTAGGTGAAATTAATATATGAAAAATAATTTTGTCCCATTCCATTACTTTTGACTCTCACTCCCCAGTTGTAAGGTTTGAATGAAAAGTAATGCTTCCAATGTTATAAATTGTAAAGAGATGGTGGTACTGAGACATTAGAAACTCTGATGTGTTCTTTAACATATGTTCTTTTAATTCAGTTGATGGGAAGTTGCTGTGAGAAAAAGTTGTGTTGTTATCCTTCATGAAGTAGAAGCCTGCAGTGGGTGCTCATCAGTGAGCTTTAAGCAATGCACAGTGATTGAATTTTTTACTGCTGAAATAGTTCCTTTAACTGAAATTCATCACCAGATGCAGGTTATTTATGGTGATGGCTGTGTTGACAGGAGTACTGTGTGTCACTGGGCCAAAAAAAAAAGTAAAGATAGGTAACCAGGAAGAACTGACTTGTGCAATCAAGAACAAAGTGGATCACCAGTGACAGCAACGGATGAGTTTCACATAAGAAAGTTTGATGAACTGAATAAAGATAATCAGCGGATCACTCAAAAGAAAATTGCTATCAAGCTTAACATTTCACAGGAATGTGTGGGTCACATTTTTTATGTTCTTCAATATTGGAAGGTTTGTGCAAGATGGGTTCCTTGCATGCTGGAAGCTGAGTTGAAACCTTCAAGAATTTGCCAGCAACTGTTGTCACACTACAACAATGAAGGTATAGAATTCCCTCATAGCATCATGACAGCTGATGAAATATGGGCTCATCATTATGACCCAAAAACAAAGTGTCAGTCCATGGAATGTCATTGCAAAGCATCATCCGTTAAAAAAAAAATTCTTAACCCAGGCTTCAGCAGGAAAACTCATGGTTATAGTTTTTTGGATGCATATGGTATTATTCACATGGAGTATCTTGAACATTGCACCAGTATCAGCTCAGAGCACTACATTACAACACTCAAAATTTGTAACAATGATTAAATAGAGTTCAGAAGCACACGAAGAAAAATTTGCTGCAACTTGACAGTGCTAGGCCTCACACACATGAGCCACCCAAGAGGCAATTACAGAGTTGGATCTCACTGTCTTACTCCATTTGCCATATAATCTAGACTTGACATCATACATCTTCCATCATTTCCCAAAACTGAAGGAATATCTTTGTGGGCATCTTGACTAAAAGCAGTGGAAAGGACTCTCAAGACCTGTTTGAAGGCACAACATGTGAAGTTATTTTGTGGTGGCTTTAAAAAGCTTGTCCTTCATTAGCAGAAGTGGGTAGTGAATGGTGCTGGTTATGTGGAGAGGTAAATGCAGGTAACAAAAGAGCTAATTTCAAGGATTATTTTCCTATTTCATTATTTAAATATCTCTATTTCAACTACAGAGAGCCAGTCTGGTGTAGTGGTTAAGGCACCAGACTAGAAACCAGGAGGTTGTGAGTTCTAATGCTGCCTTAAGCACAAAGCTAGCTGGTTCACCTTGAGCCAGTCACATCATCTCAGACCTAGTCAGCAGGCAATGGCAAACCACTTCTGAAATCTACAGGGACTAGTCCAGGCAGTCACCAGGAGTTGAAAAAAAATCAGTTGTGGAGGTGGAAGCAGTACTTTTAACTCAACCTTCATAACTAGAACATGAAATGTTCTTATCTATGGTACTTTTAAAGACCATCTGAAAGCTTAGTCCTATAAACATATCCCTGCTTGGCTCCTTAGTAAGTGATTTGCAAAGCTTTTCATCAAGTCTCTTTTCCAATTATTCTTCTGTCAGGTTCCAGAATTGACCCTGGTCTTTTGAAACTGCGTCTTCTGAGACTTCTGATCAGTTTAGCCTACTCAGCTGTTCCTTCTTCTGTGAGGGCGGTATGAGGTTTCTATTCTAGATAAATAGTCAGGTTTCCCTCCCTGCACATAATTTGGACTGTGAGCATTTTGTTGCTAACAGCTTCGTTTAGTAAGTTGTTAGAACATTCACAGACATAAAGGCTGGCTCAGCTAATCAACCTCAGAGGTTTCACTACAGTATGGTATATTAGCAACTGGCTTGACCATCCGTTCATCAGGCCATCATAGGAAGCAGCAAAAAGGGACATGGGATCTTTTATCTGAGCCAGTTGATTTCCCTGTCCTTATCTATACCCCTGCCAATTAATTAAAGTAAAGCATATCTGTGATTATGTAGTGAGATTTCTGTGGTCTCTCCATTTCATGAAGCTATTTCATTTTCAGCTAGGATTTCAGAAGTCCTGTGGTTGCATAATACATTTCCTGACTGGAAATGTGTAGCACAAAAATAAAATTGGGTGCATTTCATTTCTTTTGCTAATCTAAGTCTCGCTGTACAAACCTGACTTGTAGTTGTAAACTTACTCCTACAAGCTTTGCAGAGACGCTGGTTTGATTGTCAGTCTCTGAATAAACATAGGATTGACAATTGTCTCCAAGTTTCTCTAGTGTGCTTCACCCGTTAGTTTCTGTTCTGTCCTGTTAATATAGAGTTTTTTGCTTTGGGTTTTGGGCTTTTTTTTTCTCTTCTTGCTGCTGAACAGTGCAATTAACAGCTAGTACTTACTTTCAGTCAGTGCTGATCCGATTCTAATATAAACAAGCGTTCCAGAAGTGAGACATTATCCTGCTTTCAGGACAGTCTTCTGAGACATACTTTAAGTTATAGATGCAACTTGGTATTTTCAAGGTTGTGAATGAAGGAGACCTTTTTTCTCAATTATTTTACAGCAAGAACATTTATTTATTTATTTATTTATTTATTGATCATATTTTTTATCACCACCCATCTCCCCCACACAGGGGACCCTGGGCAGTTCACAATTAAAAAAATTTAAAATGCAATAGAATCATAAATAATACCAGTAATCAATAAATATATAAAGTCAATATATAATAAATAAATTATTCAATATATAATAAATTATTCAAAATAAATAAATATATAAATTCAATAAAATCATAAATAATACCAGTAATCAATAAATATATAAAATAGTCAAATCCAAGTAACAGCAGATCTAATTCAGCCCATAAGGGACTTTGAATAGTGTCCCATTGTTGAAAAGCACAAGCCAATATCTACCTACATTTAATGTGCTAAAAGCTGTAGGAAGAATATAATTTTCACTTCACCTACTCAACATCTAGAGGTGAACCCTACGTACCTTATTACTGACACTGTGCAATCTTCTGCTCCATTACCGATTATAATTTATCATAGTCATAAAGTCACCTCTTCATCCCACGATGCCCTTGTTAGTTTTATGCTCCTAAGGGATTCCAGCTGAATAAGAAGAGATGTACAGACAAGTCTTGGGAAACTCAGATATACAAAGAAAGCAATATGTGCCTCACCAAGAAGTGATGAATTATTCAGTGATACAAAAACAGCAGTCCTCATTTTAGAGAATTTCAGTTCCACTCCCAGGATTCAGGCAAGATTCCAGGAAATTCTGTGATGACGGATGAGAATTCAAACAAAGAATACTGACCAATATTCAGCTTCTCTCGCTAAATAAGGACAGGGGCAACTGTGTGCCTTTTTCATGTTTTGAATTTGAAAAGCCCATTTCCTTTCTTGTACCATTGCTAATGCTATTTCCAGAGTAGAATGTCAATCAGTATTGTACCATGCTCAGAATGGTGTTCCCTGAAGGAGGTTGTGGGGTGGGTAGAGGAGAAGAGCAACAAAATGAAGCAAGTGACATCATATGATTCAGAACCACTTATTGTAGGGACACCTGCAAGTACCTGCTCAGCTGGAGAGCCCTGCAGCCTCAGTTTTAAATACCTCTTTCCCAGCAGGCTAGATTTTATACTCCACAAGGACAAACAACCCCAAGTCTGCCCATCTCACCTCTTTATGATGTGGCTTCATTTGAGTTGTAGCCTGCACCTGAATTTCTGCCAATCCAGTTACTGGAAAAATGTAGATAGTTAGATTTCAGTACTTCAGTCAAGAGCTTAATGTCCTAGATTAGCCAGACAGTGAAAATAGTTATTACAACTGAGAGGTAATAGAGTTGAATTAGAAGTTATTGATTTAGGACAGCTTAATCTAGGACATTAAGCTCTTCTTGACTGAAGTACTGAAATCTAACTATCTACATTTTTCCAGTAACTGGATTGGCAGGAAGTGCAGGTGCAGGCTACAACTCAAATGAAGCCACAAAATAAACAGGTGAGATGGGTAGACTTGAGGTTGTTTGTCCTTGTGGTGTATAAAATCTAGCCTGCTGGGAAAGAGGTATTTAAAACTGTGCTACATTCACCATCAGGGAGACTTGCCAATTGTGCTGCCAATATCAGGAGAATGCAGCCATCACTAAAATACAAGATGTCAGAGGATAAGGAATTACTTAGAATATGAGTGTGAGTTTATATATCAGATCTATATGTTTTGCATAAAAGTCTCCCACATCCCAGTACAGAAAATAATGTATTATGGAAGGCATAGTGATGGAAGAAAAAAAATCTTTTTGAATTAGTATAGGTACATTGCTGGAGAAAAAGTGAAAAAGTTAATGAAATGGAAATGCATGGCTTTGGTGGAATACGTAAGAATTATTTTCACTAGTATTTGCCATCTAAATGTTGCTCAAAAGAGGTTGAGCAAAGCTTTTGGATGGGCAGTTTGTGAAGCACCCCTCCTCCAAGCATTAAAGCAGCTCCTTGGAAGATTCATATTGCATGAGTGCACATGCATAGCCTCTTCACTATCAGCAGAAGAGTAGTCTGTTGATGCACACAGCTAGGGAAAGCCTTGGAAGCAGCTGGGCTAATCCTTCTGGAGGATACAATTGCTGAAATGCATTGAGGCATGGTAGTCCAACTTGGGACAATGTGCTCATGAAGTGCCTTTTAAAAGAAAAATGGAGTGATAAATGAAGAAATCATGCCAAGCATGATGAGAAGGGAGCTATTTGTCATCATTCCTTCTGTAATTCAACATCACAACAGCAATGAATGGACAACCTCAGGAAAGTTTTGCATTTAAAACATCAAGCCAGGCTGTTTTGAAAGAAAAAGGGAAAAAACAATCGGTTTCCTCCGTGAATGGAATTTTCTACAACTGGTGTTTATACTACCAAAACAAGAAAAGAGCTCATATATATCAGGTGCAAGGTACTGCAGAGATAAATCTTAACACACACCCTCATACACCCATTGCACCACTGTTCCCATGTGCAGCTTTATGGGTGAATACTAGCTGTAATGAGATTATGTGAGATTAAAATGAGAAAATGACACAGTTTTGCCAAAGATAGCATGCATGGAGAATACATCAGTCCCTGATCTGCAGAACTCTCCATTTATGTGTGCTTTTAAAAAAAGTTGGAAAACCTTCCTTTAAAGTATATTGTAAGAGAAAGGAGCTGAAGAAAAGTCTGCTTCCTGAATATTTTATTAATATCCTGAGGGCTGTCTTGCCGTCACAGTTCCACAGATATGCCTCTTGACCTTAAGTCCAAAAATACTTCTATAGTGGCAAACATTACATGGGAAATAATTATTTTCAAGTCAGAGCTGGTCAACTAAACTTTCACCCTTAAGTTAAAGCTAAACCGTGAAAAAAAACCCTCTTTCTGGGTGTAAGACTCTTATTTTATTATTTATTTATTTAGCACGTTTTTCCATCGCCCATCTCAAACATGACTCTGGGTGGCTTATAAATAATTTGTTCTGACATTCTAGTTTGACTAGAACATAAGAATTTTTTTGATTTGTATGTTGTGAAAGTCACTGTAATGTACTAGACATAATACTAGACTGAGATTCATGGAGATCTTGGCTCAACTCTCCATTTATCCAATGAGCTGCTTTTTATACCATCTTGTCCCTTACCTAACTTTGCAGAGGTTTAACATTTTGGAGGTTAATTTAGATTCAAATTAAATTGTAGTGATAGGAATTTGAGAATTTCCTTGCAGACTGCAAATGGGGTGCTGGAGGAGGCTGAAGGTTGCCCACCTCTTTCTTAGTTAAAGGGTGAGGTAGCTGAATTTACCTAGTTGTCTGTGCAAACATGGACTTTCCAGGTTGCGCATTTCTCAGAAAGAGTTTGCAAAGTTCTACTTGGAAAGTCACACGTGTTCACCCTTGTCAACTATAGGGCTAAAGTAGAACCACACAATTTAAAAAAATGTTTTTAATGGCTTTGAGTTCTTGGCTATCTTTTTCTCAAACAAAATAAATAACACCATTCCAGTGATTCACTTCAAGAAAATACGATCTTCAGCAACCATCTATGCTGCAGTTGAGAATAAGTCTCTGATGACTTCATTTGGACCAAAACAGAAGTTTTGATCATGTTCTTACGATAAACATTGAAAATTCTCCTTATGACAGCATGTTAGTCCTTTAATAAAAACAGACATTATATGCTTGTCTTGGAGTAAATAGCCACCATCTGAGTAAATGTGTGCAGATTATGGGGCAACTTTCTTTTGACCATAGGAGCTCAATTTGTCATCTTTACCTATCTAAAAAAAGCTAATAGTTCCATAATGAAGCACTGTCTGTTTGTTCCAGGATATGGATGAGAGGGAAATTACCTGTTCTTTCTAAATGACAGTTCTCTGAGTTATCCAGAGGAGACAGAAGTTGTAATTATAATAGACACCAAACTATTATCTGAATAATTTCATCTGGATGAATATGGCAGAGACATTTTGAGCAAGGAAGCATAGATGACTATTTCTATGCTAAAGCTAAGGAGGACAATCAGCAGATGGTATGAGCAGCAGGAATGTCAAGAATGGTGTCTTTTTGACAATCAAGTCACAGGCCAACATCAAGTCTAGACAGGATTAAGAGAAGAAGAGATTAAATTAACAAAAACACAACATTTTCTGAATCAGATAAAATTTCTAGGATATACATACCTTGACTGAAGAGTTAAAATACAATACAATTAAAGTAACTATCTTTTCAATAAATAATATTGATCCATAAATATATCTAGAAACAGATAATGATTTATTCCAAACGCTGCAGCAGTAACTACTGAAAAATCTGGTGGCCTAAGATTCAGAGTTTTACTGTGTACCAATCCATGGAACAACACAGAATTAACTGAAGTTTCAAAGGCCAAAATAGACCCGGCTGGGGGGTGGGGGGTGGGATGTTATTCTGTGATTGATTTCTAAATGTTGTTTTTGTCTAGAAGCTGCCTTGGGGGGCTCCCAAGTTTGATTGGAACAGTGAAGAAGCAATTTTTAATCTCTCCTCTCAAAACCTTTCTCTATTTAAATTGCCTCCAAGTTACTGTTTCTCATATTGTGGAAAACATTGGTATCAGTACATGTCTGCTTTCTGTTGCTGGACTGTTAGCAGCAATTTAGATCCAAGCAAAATCCACACAAGGGAAATTAAAATCTAAAACCTTCATCTCTCAGCCTAAGCTACCTTACAAGGTTCTGGGTTGGGGGCAGGTTGGAGGCAGGGGGACAGATTCTGTGTAGGCTATTCTGGTTCCTCAGAGGAAGAGCAAGATAAAAGTTCAATCGATAAAATGTTGTGTTCATATTACACTACAGCAGAATGATAAATGATAGCAGAACCTGTTAAACACAAACACTTCCCTTTTTTGCAGAGTATATTGGTGGCTCTATTTGTCAGCTTTCTCTGTCATTCAGAGAAAATGTACTGTCAAAATGTACAAATGCCATTCTTATAAATCAGGTAACCATACAAAACAAGTTAGGACATTACTATGCAATGCAAGCACATAATTTATTAACCAATTGTACACATAGGTGCTCCACATTCCTTCCCTTTTAATATCTTTTTGAATGAGACTCTCCCTGGGCTTCGGTGTTCTTATTTTTCTTACTTGAAAATACCATAACCTGATCAGGTTTTCCATTCTTCCCACCTGCACAGTGCCTGATTCTACTTCTGAAAAGTTCCTGACCAGTAGAGATAATTTGAATGAAACTCACTTGTGATTCAAGGGGCTCATATATGCAGCACTATATTCTGTGAGCATTTATGTGTTGTTTATTCACTCAGTCGCTTCCGACTCTTCGTGACTTCATGGACCAGCCCACGCCAGAGCTTCCTGTCGGTCATCAACACCCCCAGCTCTCCCAGGGACAAGTCCGTCACCTCTAGAATATCATCCATCCACCTTGCCCTTGGTCGGCCCCTCTTCCTTTTGCCTTCCATTCTCCCTAGCATCAGCATCTTCTCCAGGGTGTCCTGCCTTCTCATTATGTGGCCAAAGTATTTCAGTTTTGCCTTTAATATCATGTCCGACTCTAGGGGGCGGTGCTCATCTCCGTTTCAAAGCCAAAGAGCCAGCGTTTGTCCATAGACACTTCCGTGGTCATGTGGCCAGCATGACTAAACAGAATGCCGTTACCTGCTCATCAAAGCGGTACCTATTAATCTACTCACATTTGCATGTTTTCGAACTGCTAGGTTGGCAGGAGCTGGGATTAGCAACGGGCGCTCAACCCGTCACGCAGATTCGAACCGCCAACCTTCTGATCGGCAAGCTCAGCAGCTCAGCGGTTTAACCCGCAGCGCCACCATGTCCCTGAGATTTGTCATTGCTCTTCTCCCGAGGATTAAATGTCTTCTGATTTCCTGACTGCAGTCAGCATCTACAGTAATCTTTGCACCTAGAAATAGAAAGTCTTTCACTGCCTCCCTCTATTTGCCAGTTATCAATCAAGCTGGTTGCCATAATCTTGGTTTTTTTGAGGTTTAGCTGCAAGCCAGCTTTTGCACTTTCTTCTTTCACCTTCATCATAAGGCTCCTCAGTTCCTCTTCATTTTCAGCCATCAAAGTGGTATGATCTGCATATCTGAGATTGTTAATGTTTCTTCCAGTGATTTTAACTCCAGCCTTGGATTCCTCAAGCCCAGCATGTCGCATGATGTGTTCTGTGTACAAGTTGAATAGGTAGGGTGAGAGTATACAGCCCTGCTGTACTCCTTTCCCAATCTTAAACCAGTCCGTTGTTCCATGGTCTGTTCTTACCATTGCTACTTGGTCATTATACAGATTCCTCAGGAGGCATACAAGATGACTTGGTATCCCCATATCGCTAAGGACTTGCCACAATTTGTTATGGTCCGCACAGTCAAAGGCTTTAGAATAGTCAATAAAACAGAAATAGATGTTTTTCTGAAACTCCCTGGCTTTTTGGTCCCTAGTTCCTCTGCCTTTTCTAAACCCAGCTTGTACATCTGGCAATTCTCGCTCCATGGATTGCTGAAGTCTACCTTGCAGGATCTTGAGCATTACCTTACTGGCATGTAAAATGAGTGCTGTTCGATAGTTTGAACATTCTTTAGTGTTCCCCTTTTTTGGTATGGGGATATAAGTTGATTTTTTCCAATCTGATGGCCATTCTTGTGTTTTCCAAATTTGCTGGCATATAGCATGCATTACCTTGACAGCATCATCTTGCAAGATTTTGAACAGTTCAGCTGGGATACTGTCGTCTCCTGCTGCCTTGTTGTTAGTAATGCTTCTTAAGGCCCACTCAACCTCACTCTTCAGGATGTCTGGCTCTAGCTCACTGACCACACCGTCAAAGCTATCCCCGATATTGTTATCCTTCCTATACAGGTATATTCTTGCCACCTTATCTTGATCTCTTCATCTTTTGTTAGGTCCTTGCCATCTTTGTTTTTGATCATACCCAATTTTGCCTGGAATTTACCTCCAATGTTTCTAATTTTCTGGATGAGGTCTCTTGTCCTTCCTATTCTATTGTCTTCTTCCACTTCCACGCATTGCTTGTTTAAAAATAATTCCTTATCTCTTCTGGCTAACCTCTGGAATTTTGCATTTAATTGGGCATATCTGCCCCTATCACTGTTGCCTTTTGCTTTCCTTCTTTCTTGGGCTACTTCTAGTGTCTCAGCAGACAGCCATTTTGCCTTCTTGGTTTTCTCTTTCTTTGGGATGTATTTTGTTGCTGCCTCCTGTACAATGTTGCGAACTTCTGTCCAGAGTTCTTCCGGGACCCTATCTATTAAGTCCAGTCCTTTAAATCTATTTTTCACCTCCACTGCAGGAATATTAGTGAGCTCATATCTAGCTGATCTGTGGGTCTTCCCTAATGTCTTTAGTCTGATCCTAAATTGTGCAATAAGAAGTTCATGATCTGAACTACAGTCAGCTCCAGGTCTTGTTTTTACCAACTGTATAGATGTCCGCCACCTCTGGCTGCAAAGGATGTAGTCAATCTGATTTCGGTGTTGCCCGAGCATTTATGATTTACGTTAATTGCCTAATACGTGGAACATAATGAGAGGAAAAAAATAGAATTCGAAAGTTCATGTTTACAAAAAAAAATCACAGAACACTTCAGAACGATCAGTATGAAAAAGGCAAAAAGGAAATTTAAAGATCCTCACATCTTTCTTCAGATCCTTCAGATCCTTCTTCAGAGTCACCAATGGCAAATGCATGGGACAAAAAACTATATGAGACCTTCTTAAATTCACTTCTGCTTGCATCTGACTAATACTAGACCATGTCCCACTCACACTGCCACCATTGTCATCATCAATAACCAGCGTGATATAAATGAATTTATGAAATCTCCAACAAAACTATTTTACTAACATACTGGGGTACCAAGTATCTAATTAGAAGCACTTCTTTGCAGTGCAAAGAAGAGGTGATTTCAAAGAATCATGGAATATTAGACCCAGCAATAAAGAGATATTTGCTGAAAATCAGTCAGGTAGAGGGAGAAGAAGTCTCTAGATTTTGTCTAAAGGAAATTAATAGAGGAGAATAATGTGGAAGGGGTGCCTGTTTAAGAGCCCCAGTGCACATATTAGAGGAATATTTAGTTAATAAATGTTCATTATTCCACGGAGAATATTGTCACTCATTGGGCATTTCACCATGATCTAATCAGATTTATCATGGATATTATGTTGAATCAGAATAAGTTTTGTCCAAACCATAACAAACAAACATTTATTTAGAAAATGTATAGACCAGTCTAGCAAGTGAAGTACAGGAGCAGCAGTATACAAACTAATGCTGTATAAAAATAAAATAATACAATATTACAATATGCCAATAGTAAAATAATAATTTTTATTATAGCAACAGGGATTCATTCACTCTCTGCGTCAGTGATTGTAAGTACTCAATCTGTGGAGACCTTCCAAAACTGTCAAGTTTTAACAAGTTTTCAGAAGGTCCTAAGAGCGGGAGCCACCATTGCTTTATGACCAGCACCTTGAATTGCACTGAGGAATACCCCAGTAGCCAAGGCAGCTCCTATAACAGGTACATGAGTGGCCTGCTCTGTTTTGCACTGGTTGAAGTTTATCGGTAATATGTAAGGCAGCCCCTTGTAAAGTGAATGGTAACAATCCAAATGACAAGAACCTAAATGACCTCCCGTGCCACCTGCTCTAAGCAAGGCCACAGCTGATATACCAGCCAAAGCTGGGCAAAGTCCCTTCTGGCTACAGCCTCCACCTATTATGGAGAAGCTATGAATCTAGGAGGCCCTCCAGATAATGAGCCTGCTCTCCACAGGGAAATATAACCCATCCAGAGCCAGTTGGTGGTATTTGTTTGTTTCACTATATTTATAGACTGCCCAATCACAAAGAATTCTAGGCAATTCACAAGAAAGCAAAAATAGAGAGAATGGAAGAGTATTTTTAAAAAAATTCAAAACCAGTACGGAAACACTCAAAGGCTCACTGGAAAAGCACATTTGCAGTCTTGTGAAAATAAGAAAAGAGAGAGCCAGTACATTCCTTAGCATAGGGCAACAACTGAGATGTTATTTAAAATATTAAAAACAAGAATAAAATAATTGAAACAATGAAATATATCAAGAGCAGAGAAGACAGAAGTGGGTCTTGACTCAGTGTCAGTGTGGGAACCTGAATGGGATCAAGATACGCCCAAACCGAAGCCTTTCAAGATGGCAGGTGTTGTCCATCCCAAAACCTTTTGGCTCTTGGTCAGCTCTAGGTTTGACTCTAGACAAGATTGTGCTCCTCAAGAAGTAGATTTGTATTTTGAGAGTTCTCCTGGACTCAGAGCTGTGGCTAGATTTGCGTATGGCAACATGATCGGAGGAGATTCTATTCAGCTTTGGCTGCTGTGCCAGTTGCGGCTCTGCCTGGAGTAGAAAGCCTTGGAGATGGTTAAAGCTAGACTACTCCTACAGTGAACTTTACATGGGATTCCCTTTGAAGACTACTCAGAAACTGCAATTGGTGCAAAACGTGATGATCCACCCACCAGCAGGTGAGAGTTGTTATAGCCATATATCACCAGTTTTGTGATTGTTGCATTAGCTTCCAGTAGATTTCTAGGAGTAATTCAAAATGCTGATTTTTACCTCTAAAGTCCTTCATATCTTGGCTCAGGATTGTCTTCTTCAAATATCAGAGAGGTTGGGGGGGGGGTGATACTTTGCAGCCCCTTCTGTCATGTTCACTGTTTCAGTGTGCACTGTACATCGTAACGTTTCACATGCCATGGTGCTGACACGCGTTTCTGTTGGGAGGGAGCTGCTGTGAAACCTTGTGCCAAACTCTGTATCTATGTTCATTACAATGGAATGTGTTTGGGTTATGTGCTCTGCTCAAGGTCTTTTCCCATGGACCATCAGAAGCCGTTAGGAGCACCTGGGATTGTGAGCCTGAGAAGATTCTACAGGGGGAGGGATCTCATTTGTACTGAGGGTTTTTTAGTTCGCATTTGGCGTGCTTTTTCCATTCTCAGCTTTCTTTGTGATCCTGCATACTATTCTTTAATAAATCAGATATCTTTATGATCCTGTTTATGAGTCTGATGGTGTTTTAGAATAGGCAATCCTTACACCTTCCTTTCCTCTCCCCAGGGGTTCAGTTACTTCCAACCTGTTGTCTTTTAGGAAGGCTGTGAAAGCTGCATTTTCCATGGAGTATTTAATATTTAATTTGTTGCCATTGGGATTGGATGCCAGTGGGTACTGTTACTCTTTTATGAATCCTTATGTTTTTATTGATATTTGGTTTGTTTTTATGGTGCTTGTTACACTTTTTATGTGTAAACTACTAGGAGATATATCTATAATATGATAAAAAAAATTGTAATTAGATAGATAAAGATAGAGGGATATATGACACTAGCCTAGTGGAATGCAAGCATTTAAATCAAAACTAATTGTACAAATGTCTTGGAAAAAGGAATGTCTAACCTGGCAATGGACAGCATCATTGGAGGCTCCAGGCACTTCCTGTTGGTCAGGACTGTGGTAAATGAGTAGATGTCATGAATAGCCGCTGGCCAGGTGCTGTACTGACAAGGCGCCAGTGGTGAATGATTGTTAAATAACCCATAAACAGCAACAACCAGCGGCCATGCAGATGGAGAGGAACCTATGGAGATTCAGCACCTTGGACCAACAGTGCACTAGAGAGTGAAGTCAGACAGGGGAGGTGCGAAACAAGAGGCGCCACCAGATGAAAGGAACTTTTGGGAGGAGGGGGAAATGAATGTATTTATGCTGACAATTAGAAACTGTGATCATTCAAATCTTTAGTTTGCTTTGGATCACTGCTCAATAAAATCCTTCTATCTATTCCTAACCAGTCTGGGTCAGAAGTGCTGATTATTGGCAAGGGATCAGGGCCATGACAGTAAAGGCTAAAATCTCACATTCCTGCATGCTGTAATCCTGATAAAAACTGGGAGTGGGGGAAGGAATTCATATAGAAATAATTAAAAATGAAACCTTAAAGCAGTCAGCAGTGCATTTGACATAACATGTGTCTAAGCCCTTAAAATTCAATTAAAGCTTTCCTTTACCCTCTGAAATTAATGAATGTATCTTTGAATTATTTCAGCTCTGGCATTTTGTTTGTCAGAGCCTAAAGCGAATTGTAGATTACTGAGCAGAATCATAACTAGTCATTTAGTCTGGAACTGATCAAGCAAGTAATGTAGGTTTTGTGTAGCTTAAATGGTTTACATCAGCCTTCTTTAACTTGATGTCCTTGAGTCAGTTGGCCAGGAACAATGGAAATTGAAATCCATGGTATCTGGAGGACTTTTCTTAAGTAAAGCTGCTTTTGTCTACTAACACAGTTATGCAAAAATGGGCTTGTGTTTGGAATCACTTCTGTTGCACCATTGGTATACTTTCCCAAGATAATAGGTATAGCAAACTCTTCCCAAAGCAAAACACACCCATTAAATTTAAGTTATTTTTTTTCTTTCCCAAGCAATGTTTGGTGCCCCTGGAGGCTAATTATCACCTAAGAGAAGTTAACAACCAAGTCACTGAAACTTCTAAGAGTTTCAGATCAAACATAGGTAAGAGATTTGTATATTGCTGTTCCGTATTTGGGAACAGTTGGCCTCCCAAGATCCCACATATGGACTCAGTTAATGAATTCATGAATGTTTCTGGTAAATCTTTTAATTATACATATAATTGCAGTTGCTAGTTGTTTTAGTTTTAAATCTATACTTTTGATTATTATTTTTTTAAAAGTGCTATTACAACATTTTCCTCATGAGGTTCATATTATCATATGAGATGTCTATTCAGTGTATCTAGCCTGTTCATTTCAGTTCTGCTTCATATTTATTTATCTGGGGCCCTTGTTGCCTTGACTGGCTTATGCTTATCCTGGCACTGATGGGGAGATTCTTAGTGCTTTTCAATTCTGACTCTTGTATATTTTTATGTTGGCCTATGCCCTTGTCTACAACTGAATAATATGAGGAATGTTGCTTCTCCCTGGAGCTTGGTTTCTCAGGGGCAAAACAAACAAAAATACTAGCAAAGAGAGCTTCAACCCCAATTCCTGTCACTGTATTTCTGACATGGCACCTTTGCTGCTAAAATAAATGAACACTGATAAATATGATTTTATCCAAAGGATCCATTAACTCAAGACTTACTTTGAATGTAAAAATATTGTTATGACAGTTGTGTTATGGCTGTTTCTTTCAAAGTATTCAAAAGAGATAACAGTGGTGAGAACCCCATTTGCTCTAAAGGAAGAAAATATGGAGCACTAACTTCTTCATGGGTCAAGACAGTTTGAAAAATACTATAAGCATAGATTAGAGAAATAAGACAAAGACAGGCACTGTCAAAAAAAAAAAGCCAATAATATTTAGAGAAGGGAAGTACAACCTGAGGCCTGAGGGCCACATTTGGCATGAAAAAAAATGTGGATGCAATCCTCAGGGATTGCCAATAAATTTTAATTCTTAATGTAACAATAAGACTAATCTAACTAATAAGAAATAATCAAATAATAATAAATCATATACATCATATAAATGTTTCATTTATATGAAATTAAAGTTATTCAGTCTATGTTTCTTTATGGAGTATGACCTTCCATGTAATACTCAAGACCCCTGAGTCAGAAAAATGTGAGCCACGTGCACAGTGGAGCAGACCTAGTGCTAGGAAAGGATTATGTGATTTATTTATTGTATTTATTACTTCAGTTATTGTTATTGTACTTGCTGCTTGTTACCATTATTGCTGATGATTATTTTTATTGTGTTATGATGCTTCTGTGCTTCTTTTTATATGGCTTTGTCTTTAAATATTTTAATTGATTTAAACAATGCTCAAAAATCTGCGGTTTGGGGGCAATTTAGAAGATGGATGGATGGCATTAAAACCATTCAAAGTAAACCAAGATAAATATTGTTTTCCAGAGGAATGAAAGGAATTCAGAGGGAGATTCTGAACTAATTGATCAAATTATGGTTAACTGATTGAATAATACAAAACCAGGTTAGGAAAGGTTGTATGCAAAGCACAAAGGACCACAAGTAATGTCTGGCTTGTAGCTTGGAACACTTAGACAGGAGCATTTTTTTCCACTCCCAGTTCTGAATTGGCAGATGTGCAGGTACACTCATGGGTTAGCTGGCTAGGCAATATTCTGGCAGTCAGGGAGGCATTGTGTGTATCTGCCGTTCCATGTGAGCAACTAATTTAATCAGTGGAGAAAGCACATATCCTTCTTTAATTTAATCAAATCGAGGAAACACATTAGGCTCTGACCCCTATACAATTTTCCAGGCCATTATTCTCTTGCCTAGCAATCTCCCAAGCCTCTGGTTTGGCTGCTTTTTGTGGAACAAATTGATTATTTTGCTGAGATGCCATGGAAATGTCAATGAAAAATACATAGCAAAATTAGATAAGCATAGAGAACCAACAAATCTAAGCTCTCAGTGACAAAGGGAAGGAAGAGAATGACTCAGTCATTCTAACATTTCCTGCCCATCTGAGGCCCAGGGTTAGCTGCAGTGCAGTTCTTCCTCCTTCCGCCAAAACAGGAGGATTTTGTTAGGGAGGGACCGACCCTCTCTTCAGTCTCAACTCTTTCAGCTGAAAAAAAAAATTGTAACCAATCAACTATATTTCAATAAATTCTGTTGCACATGCTATTAATATTTAGAATGAGGTGGAATAAAGGATTGTAGGAATAAACAAAGAGAATCTCTGAACACCTCCACTCTTTACTTTCCAGGCATTTTAACTTAAAAGCAAATAAATTCTGTTACAAAATAGTAACACATATGTAGTAACTTAGTAACTTGGCAAAATAGAGGACCTCTTTTCTAAAGATCAACATTTCATGGCTGTAGTATATCATCAGGACCAGAAAACACTTCTATAATTTGAACCCGTAACCATGGTTTACTTTTACTCTGAAACATTTGTGTCCACATGAGTGGCTTTTAACTTTTCTCACAGAGAAATACATGTGTTGTATGTTAAATCAGAATTGGTCATTCACATGAATTTTTTCTCAGAAAGGGCTGAGAAGAGGCACTAACAGCAAATTTTGTGTTCTTTTCATGGCTGTTTCTTGGGATAGAAAATGGTGTACGTGATCAATTACAATCTTATGTCAACATTTTTGATTGATTAATTGATTGATTTAATTCAACTTTAGTGACATCAGACTCAAGACCTTCTCCTCCATTCCATTGGCTAGCATGGATGAAGGGAGTCCTAACACTTCCTAATACTGTGGAGGGCACAAGGCTGGGAAAGACAGCCATATAGAGACAGCTGCCATGTGTGTGAGTTGAATGAAGCCCCAACCAACATGGCAACTGCCCAATGGTAGGCTCTGGCCCCAGGTGGTGGCCAGTCTCTCTCATCGTTATATATGTTTTGCAGGTCATAACGCTGGTGTTTATATCAAGTTGAAAGTGTAACACTTCATGTGTTCATGACATTTTTCAGTGAAAGGCCTGCACATTTACTAGCCTGCTGCATACTGAGAAGATTGAGTTGCCCAAAATATATTTAAAAAGGCAGGATTAATAAATAATAATAATGCCAAATCCAGTCTAAACATTTGGCTGACTGTGCGATCAACCATAATAAACCTAATTTTACAAAAAACAAAAACCACCCTGCTAAGAACTGCCTATATTCTCAGACGTTTCCTTAATAATTCTTAGGTCCTTGGTTAGGACTTGAAATATTAGGTTTCTTCCAGTCTTAGACTGTGAATTTAATTGTAGACTACCAATAACAACAACAACAACAACAACAACAATAGATAGTACCAATAGTAATAGGTGCCTTGGGTGCAATTTCAAAACATCTGGAGCATCACTTGAACACCATCAGCATTGACAAAACCACCATCAGTCCATTGCAAAAGGCAGCTTTACTTGGAACAGCTTACATTCTGCAATGATACCTTTAATATTATTAAAGAACAACATCTGCCTATCCCAGGTCCTTGGGAAGAACTTGATAGGTGGACAAAAATGCCAAATCCAGTCTAAACATCCGGCTGACTGTGTAACCAACAATAATAATGTCACATGCTATACTTGCCATGCATCCAACAATTCAGCTGGAAACAGAAGTCACTGAGGTCTTTGCAAATCTGCCCTTTCTCTATCATTCCTGACTGTTAAAGACCCACTGGGACCCTGGGAAGAAACAGAGGATATGTTTTCTCTCATAGCTAGGAACAACATATTCTGTTTACCCCAAAATATAAGTTGTTCTGAACCAATTGCACAACTGCATTGCCATTCTAGACAAAGCTACCATCAGGTATGGGGCACTACCTAAATGTGGCAGCTGCAGAGTAGCTGGGGCTTACATAAATTGGGAAGGTATTTTTATGGCTAACACTCATACCACCTCAAGTTATAAAAGCCTCAAAAGACCTGACTTGGTTGTTGATGCTGCTGCTGCTTCTCTCCGTTTCAGATATTTCAACTGAAACTCTGCCGCTTATAATCCTGCTATCCTATGCTTTTTTTCAGCATATTTAAATGCTAATGCTGCACACCCATTCCAAAGTAGCTCTGTGTAGCCTGGGTTAGCAAACAATAGCAATATATCACAAAACTGTAAATGTTAACATAACATGTTAACTTGTGGCATGCCTTATGATAGTGTAACATGCCAAGAAATCCCCCTGGGGAGAATGTACTTGTTTGGCTTGGTGGGCTCAGTGTTGCTGGCATAGCACACAGTTGATATCCAGACATGCCTTGACACCAGTTGGTTCTGCTCATCAGCACTTGTCACACGCTCACTGGCATTTACTCTCCTACAGCTGAAATGTATTCAGGAAATAGGAACAGTTTATCCCTTCTCCCCTGTCCCCCACCAAAGCCAATTATATTCACTTTTGCTTGTGACCTTACCATGTAAGACACATACCAAGCCCCATGAGAATTGAAGGAAATGCATTGTACTACTATGAAATGCTGCAATCTTTTGACTCTTGAAAAAGCTCTGGAGCATTTTCCTTAGTGCAACTTCACGTCTGAGTAACAAAAGTGCCATCTAGTGGACGTTTGCTTGAAGATACTGAACCAGTATCTTCAGTTACCTTTTGAGATAACCTATCGCTAACACTGACTTAAAAACATTCTAGAAGCTTCAGTATGATGAGTTTCTGGTTTAATAGTACTTGATTCTATGTCAGAATAACACAAGTCCATAATATCTTTTTTCTATATGGATTTAAACAAAATACTACTGGTCAGCCCATTGAATACTACATATTTTGGCCAATTAACTCTTTACCTAATACAGTATTATTGTTTGCTTCTATCTAAATTTCTGTTTTTTTACCAGGCCAGGAACCAAGGCTAGAAACACATTGGGGATTGATGACCTTTTGCTTTCAGAGCTGGGGAGCCTCTATTTTCCTTGGCTTTCCCCTGGATTCAGATCTTATTACTGCAACATCTGGCTTAATTTTTGAACTTTGTAATTTCTTGTCCATCCCGTTTATAACATCTTGCTTGGTACTCTGGAGAACTTGAAAGCTTGTATACTCTTTTGTGTTATTTGGTTTGGTCCTGATAGATAGACAGATAGACAGACAGACAGACAGACAGACAGATAGATAGATAATAGATTAAAAAGGCAGGATAAAATATCATCATCATCATCATCATCCAGGTCTGAATTTTGACTTTTTTTTCTGAAGAATCAACATGGACATGTTTAATGCTACGATGGTGTAGATTTCCCACAGATGACTTGGAGGGTTCTTTCATACACAAATAATTGTAATATTAAAACTCAGTGACCACCTCAGTTCTGTTCCTGTTAAGTTGCTGCAAAATCATTTACGTTTTCAGTTTCACATAGTTCTTATTCTCTTGATTGTTATATAGTCAATTCATAATACAGTCTCATTCCACAAATCTGTAGATCTCTAATGGAGCTGAATGGAAAATTCCAACAGACATTACATGAGAGCATATTACAAGGTAATCAATTCTTAACAAGATGAAACCATTGATTCTATGATAACTGTTGCAGAGTGCTGGAAAGCATTTGGCCCAGAGAGATCAGAAAAATCACACACCAGCCATTCCTATAAAAATAAATTTATTTACAGAAAGCACAAAAACATATTTACAGGCTTGTGCATTCACACACACTCAGAGCTGAGAAGAGAGCTCTCTCAGAGAGCTGCTTACTGGCTGCAAGGCTAAAAGAAAACTAAACAAAAGTCCTGCAAGCTGCCTTCCCCTCAGGCAATGCAACTATTAACACCTAAACTGAGGACAATTAAATTCAACCTCTTCACCTGGCCAGAATGATTTCTTACCATAGTAACCTTAATTTCTGTAGCAGAAAACAATATACCAACATTCCCCCTTTTATGCTATGGAATGAGATGCAGACCAATTTTCTTTGTCAACTCTGTATGTTTTGGTAGAGCAAGAGGTTTGGTTAAAATACCAGCAATCATGTCTTTTGATTCACAATATTTTAACATTATTTCCCCTTTGGCTATCATGTCTTTGATATATTGATATCTAATATTGATATGTTTTGTCCTATTCTTGCAGGCTTCAGATTTTGCCATAGCAAGCTTGATTATCCTCATAAACAATTATAGACTGGTTCATTTCCATGCCTATGTCTTTTAACAACTGTTTGAACCATATAACCTCGTTACAGGTTTGTGCTAGAGAATAAAACTCTGCTTCTGCAGTGGAAAGAGCAACAAGTGTTTGCTTTCTAGAATGCCAGCCTAAGCTTGACCCAACAAATTGAATTAAAATCCCAGAAGTGGATTTCCTGTCACTGACATCTGCTCCCCAGTCAGAATCAGCAAAAGCCTGGAATTTCTCTGTTCCACAGGCATTTAGCTTCAGGCAATAATTCTTTGTTCCTTGCAAATACCTTATTAACCTCTTCAATGCTGCTTTTCCAGTAGATGTAGGCTTCTCTACCTGTCTACTTAAAATGGCCACAGAATTTGAGATATCTGGGTGAGAGTGATTTGCAATGTACAGTAAACTTCCAATTGCAGATCTATATTTCTCTGCCTCAGTTAATTGAGTTTCTCCTATATCTTTCTGAAAATCTGCTATCATAGGAGTAGAAACTGGTTTACAGTCTTGCATGTTAAAATCCTCAAGGAGCTTTTGAATTTTACTACGTTGGCTTAACAGAAAGCTACCATCCTTCTCCCTGTGTATTTCCAAGCCTAGGAAATTTGTTACTGTTCCAAGGCTTTTTGATGTGAAATGGCTTTTCATGCAGGCTTCAAAATCAAGCCTTTGTTTTTCTGTTGATGTGAACAGCAGCAAATCATCAACATAAATGCACAGATACATACAGTCCTGTTTGTCTTTCTTCACATGTACACATGGATCTGCTTTTCCTTTTACAAAACCAAAATTCTGCAGTTTTTCATCTACTTTTTGGTTCCAGGATCTAGCAGCCTGTTTTAACCCATAGATTGACTTCTGCAGTTCACAGACTACGTTCTCCCCTTTTTCATAGCCAGGGGGTTGCTGCATGTATAATTTGTGGTCTAAATCACCATAGAGAAATGCAGTTTGAATGTCATAGTGGTTAACTGACATTCTTTTGAGTGCAGCAATTTTTAACAGTAATCTAATTGATTCACCTTTAGTAACTGGTGCAAAAGTCTTATCAAAGTCTAAATCTTTCCTTTGAGTGAACCCTTTTGCAACCAACCTTGCTTTATATTTTTGGATTTTGCCATCAGCATCCCTTTTCAGTTTGAAAACCCACCTACAACGTAAACATCGTTCATTGGGAGGTAGATTTACCAGTTTCCATGTTTTATTTTCTTTCAAGGATGCTAACTCCTGTTGCATGGCAGAATGCCAATTTTGTGCAATCTCAGGTGGTAAAGCATTCACTCGTTCTAAGGATTCAGGTTCTGTGAATATGTGAAAAGCCTTTACTGTTTCAGCCTGAAAATGTGATGGAGGAACGCCTTTATTACTCCTTTGAGGTCTTTGAGGTAATACAGGGCTTAAATTTTGACTCCTATCACTTTCCTGAGAAGCGCATCTGTCTCATCAGACAGATCTTCAGTTTGCTTTTCTGGTTTTATGTCCTCACTAGGCAAAAGATCACTATCAGCAAGTCCCTGCTGTTCTGTTGTTAAATCAACTGGAGAGCTAGAATTTAATCTTCCCCAGTTTTGTTCAGCAAAAGAAGCACTTTTGCTAATTATTAATTTCCCTCCTACTATGAACCTGTAGCTCCTTTGGCTTTGTTCATAGCCAACAAAGATGGGTTTCTTTGTTGTGGGGCCTCCTTTCCTTCTCTGCTGTTTTGGAATATGAACCCAAGCAGTGCTACCAAACACTCTAAGATGGTTCACCTTTGGTTTCACACCATAAAACAAATGGAATGGAGTGTCCTAAATCATGGAGTTATACAATCTGTTTTTTACATAACAGGCAGTTGTAATGATTGCCTATCCTAAAACACCATCAGACTCCTGAACAGGTTCATAAAGATATCTGATTTATTAAAGAATAGTATGCAGGATCACAAAGAAAGCTGAGAATGGAAAAAGCGCGCCAAATGCAAACTAAAAAACTCTTGGTACAAACAAGATCCCTCCCCCCGTAGAATCTTCCCAGGCTCACAATCCCAGGTGCTCCTAATGGCTCCTGATGGTCCGCGGGAAAAGTCCTTGAGCCGAGCACATAACTCAAACACATTCCATTGAAACAACCACAGATACAGAGCTTGGCACAATCTTTCGCAGCAGCTCCCTCCCACCATAAACACGCGTCACATGGCATGTGAAAGGTTACGATGTACAGTGCACATTGAAACAGTGAACATGACACAGTGGACATTGCCTCTCCCCAATACTTAAAACATAAATGTGAATTTGTAAGCATGTATTCCATCGCATTTTGCAAGGTTTTGCCCTTTCTTTCAGCAACACCATTTTGCTGAGGGGTGTAAGGGTTAGAAAGAATTTGTTCTATCCCCTTTTCAGCTGGGAACCTTTTGAATTTGTGAGAAAGGTATACTCTTCCTCTATCACATTGGAGTACAGATACAGGCCTAGGGAATTTTCCATTTGCCCATGTCACAAAACTTTTGAATTTCGCAAATGCCTCAGCTTTATGTTTTAAGATGTAGATAAATGTGTATCTTGAGAAATCATCAGTGATGGTCATTGCGTACCTTGCTTGTCCAAGACTTGGAGCAAAAGGACCAATAATGTCAGAGTGTACAATTTCCAAAGGTCTACTTGTAACTCTGTCACTGTGCTTACTCACAGGAGCTTTTAGTGTTTTGCATTCTTTGCAAACTACACAATCTAAGTATTTGTCACAGGGTTTTATCTTTAGGTCAGCAGACAGCTCTGGCATTTGTGCTATATACTTGAAATTAGCATGACCAAATCTCCTGTGCATCAGGTGTACACATTGGTCATGATATGGAGTGTTGCCAACTGCAGCCTTGCAGCTTGGCTTCCTTGCATTTTGCACAATGTACAAGGAGTCTTTTAAAATACCAGTAGCACACAATTTACCATTTTTACGTATCTCACAACCATTTTTCTTAAATGTTATGATATACCCTGTTGCAGCCAACTGTGCCACAGATAAAAGGTTTGACTATAAATTTGGCACATACAACACATCTTTCACAGTTTCTCCCAAGCAGGATAAATACAAGTCACCTTGTCCCATAATTTTGATCACAGACCCATCAGCCAAAGACACACTCTGTCTGTTTGTTTTAGACAGTGACACAAAAGAGCTCTTACAATTTCATAAATGACAATTGGCCCCAGAATCTAACACTCATACATCAGAATTACCCTTCTCAGCAACCTGTGCAATTTGGGTTGTCTGAAGAGCCTTCTTCTGTGTTGCCCTTGTGTTCTTCTTCTCTGTCTTTCTACTCTTGGGTCTCAAGGCACAGTCTTTCTGCAAATGTCCAGTTGAACTACAGGTGAAGCATCGCTGGCTGGCTAGTACTGTGGCCTCAGCTTCCTTTCCCTTCTTTTCCCTTGTTTTCTGGTATTGCAGCTTTCCAAAAGAAATGGGGGGGATCTTTCCTCTCTCTTCTCCCATTCAGCAAGTAAGCACTGTGTAACATACGATGGGGAGAGTCCTGCTTCAGGCATAGCCTCCAGGGTACAAATCAGCGTGTCCCACGTTTCATTCAGTGAGGACAGGAGGATATAGGATTTTGTGAGAGGTGTAAATTCCATTCCTCTCTCCTGCAACTCAACAAACAGCTGCTGAATATAATGCAGGTGCTCAGGAAGGCTATCTCCTTCTGCAAGGTAGGCTCTGTACAGCTTTTTCATCAGAGTAACTTTACTCCCTGCTGTTGCCTTTACATACAAGTCTCTCAAAGCATCCCAAAGTTGCTTTGCAGACTGCATACCTTGCGCATGGACTAGCTGATTGTCCTCAACTCCCAGGATAATGGTGGCTCTAGCCCACTCATCCTGTCTCAGCCATTCAGCACTGGGATTTTGGGGGAGGTTGCTCACCAATTGGCAGCCAAAGATTCTCTCTGCGAAGATACATTTTCATCTTCAGGGCCCAATTCAAATAGTTGGTCTCTGATAGGCACTCAAGAGGCATTGCTGAGGGCTGGGAGGTAGCCATGACTTCTTCCTTCTTTTACAAGTCACCTCAGCTGGCTTCTTTGTCCTGTAGACTGGCAGTTGCTGGAAAATCTCCAGGCGGCTCCAAAGAAAAATCTTCACAGGTCTTTGCTACCTGCCTTTAAATTGTGCATGAGGTGTGGAGCTGATCTCTCTGCTCTCTCTGGGGTTTTACTGGGCTGTTTTACTGGGTTTACTGGGCCCATAACCTGTTGCAGAGTGCTGGAAAGCATTTGGCCCAGAGAGATCAGAAAAATCACACACCAGGCATTTCTATAAAAATAAATTTATTTACAGAAAGCACAAAAACATATTTATAGGCTTGTGCATTCACACACACTCAGAGCTGAGAAGAGAGCTCTCTCAGAGAGCTGCTTACTGGCTGCAAGGCTAAAAGAAAACTAAACAAAAGTCTTGCAAGCTGCCTTCCCCTCAGGCAATGCAACTATTAACACCTAAACTGAGGACAATTAAATTCGATCTCTTCACCCTGCCAGAATGATTTCTTACCATAGTAACCTTAATTTCTGTAGCAGAAAACAATATACCAACAATAACTTCTACAATTTCATTTTTTATTTGTGGCAATCAGGTTTTAAATAATGAAAAAGAAAAGTAAGGTTTTCTGTTCCATTTGAAGGAATCTGTTTGCTCTCTTCCCTTAAAAGAATAGGAAGACTCAGGTATGTTAGCTGGGAAACCTGGGAGTTTCAGTTTCCACATCTTTATCACTGGTTCTGTTTTCAAATACAGTGACTTTGTGACATTGCATAACTTGAAAATAAAAACTTCAGAAACACTTAGGCAATAATATTATAAAACCTATTCTAGAATCAGCCCTGTTGAATTCAATGAGACATTTCTGAATAGAGTTAATAATGAAGTTGTAGTCAGACCAATCCAATTTCTGCCCAGACAATGTATTAAACTTTTGTACACAAAATTGTAACTTTGTTTCAGACTGTGATTAATAAAATCTTGTCTGAAGCAGTGATGAGTTTTCGGGCTGAACGGCCATGGTCTAGTTTTTTTGTGTTGTATTAAAACTCAAGCCAGGCAACCAAAGGCAAAAAATAATGTGAATATGTATGTTCATATTGTTCTAGGTAAAGGTAAAGGTTTCCCTTGACGTAAAGTCCAGTCGTGTCCAACTCTAGGGGGCGGTGCTCATCTCCGTTTCAAAGCCTTGGAGCCGGCGTTGTCCCTAGGGACACTTCCGGGTCATGGGGCCAGCATGACTCACAGAACGCCGTTACCTTCCCGCCGAAGCGGTACCAATTAATCTACTCACATTTGCATGTTTTCGAACTGCTTGGTGTGCAGAAGCTGGGACGAGCAACGGGAGCTCACCCCGCCGCACGGTTTCGAACCGCCGACCTTCCGATCGACAGCTCAGCGGTTTAACCCGCAGCGCCACCGCGTCCCTTTGTTCTACTTGCTTAAAAATTCAGTGCAGAATGATGAACAGTCAGGATATGAAAATAGAAGACAAAGACAATTATCTTTGGAAATTTTTGATGTTCTAATACTTGTGAGACCAAGGAGGTAACCTAGATATTCATAGGAACATCAATATCTGGATTCAGATAAGATATTTACAGTTCCTTGCGCATTGTCAACCTTCCCTTTTCAAGCAAGTTTGCACCAACATCAGCCACCTGGTCTGCACCTGTTCAGTCATTATATAAGCATATGAATTGCAAGTAAGGCAAGGAAACAAACCTTATGAAATATGTTAATGCAACTAAACAAAAAGCATCATCTTCCTTTCTATTTTGAACAATAACTGTTAAGGAATTGCACGTGATGGTTCAAAATGTCTGTAGAAGAAAAAGTTGGCTTCCTAATAAATTATATTGCTCTGGTTCTTATTAAATATCATGCAGATATTTTATCCCATACAAGTGATTCTAAAGCTATGTGAAAGTAAAAGAGCAAATATCTGGATGATGTCTGCATTTGAACCTTCACTGTGCTTAAAATTGTTTAGCTAGCCATTTTTGCCACCATGTTTGACAGGAGTCTTTGGTATGATGATTCCTACATTGAAGAATGTATATTATCTAATTTATATGCCTGACCATTAATTGATTTAGATACCTTGATTCCAAAGTACTAGATGACATAAAGAAATTGGGTTTATAATTCCATTTTTTTTTTCAAAACTGGAGATAAGCTTTAATTTCCAGACAAAATATACATGGGTATTTTCAAGCAAATGAAGCTGAAACTAAACATTGCCCTTCTGTTTTGAGGTCAGTAGTTTGTGGTGGTGGTGGAGGAGGAGGAGGAGGAGGAAAAAATAATGATCTCATAATGATGCTCTTTCAGAAAGCAGTGGTCTTTGTTATTCTATTAGAGTAATGAGTACCTTTGCTAGGATCAGTCTGCAGTGTGTTTATATGCACTTGCCTTCTGAACAGGAGCCCCATATTTTTTCATGACACTTTTAAGGCTGAGTTCCAGCCACTGTTTTGAACATCCTGTAGAAGTGTCCCTTTATTTTGGCTGGCTGCCATCATTGCTTTTTGCTTGGAAAAACTACATGAGTGTTGGGTGTTCCTATTGTTATCATTCACAGTGAGAGCTTTCGTTGACTTCTAGAGTGTAAAGTGTATAGTTATGTACTGTATTCTGTCTGCATCTTACTTCTACCAAGATAAGTACCACTTCACAAGAGATATGATTTTCACCAAGCCTCAGTGTGTTCATTTGTTTTATATCAACCCATTAAAGAAAGCCAATGTAGGTCTTAGTCCACTAAACTCTACAGTTTAGCTTTTATCCATTTCAGTTAGTCTGCATGCAGATTCCTAGGCAGTGTAATTTAGAAAAATTGTCCACTTGTGGTGATCAGTCGCCCCTTTTTAAACCACTGCAACAGCTGTGTTAACTGGTGTGTATTACTATATATTTCAAATGATTGTTGCTTTATAATAAATCACTCAGGAACATTTCCCAGCCTTGAGAGGGAAGATCTGATTTACAGCACCATCTGGCAAATTTATCCACCACCACCCCATCTTTGTTTTATTACAGAAAGGAATATTTCAGTTTGACAGAAACTGATACTGTGACAACTAGGGTTTTCTGCAGCTGAATCTAATAAGTAAATAATAATTGCTCTGTAATATCTACATGTTTATACTTGCCCTAGAAGAGGAGTCATTCACTAATACTCCCAGTTTTAAAAATGGGAAAGTGAAACTGAAAGACCTAAGACCACTGAAGAAGTCATGCAAAGCAGGGAGATGGCCCAAATCTGGGAAGTCTCTCTACAGTCCACATAAACTGTCCTCCTTGTTATTGATTTGTCTAATTTTTTTCTTTGGTACTCTGAACTTTGGGCAGCAAGCATGGTACCTTTCCTTTTTCTCCATATTATCCCTCAGTACCCTGAGAGGTAAGACTAAATGGTAAGGGCTTGATTCTCATATCAAATCATGCTAAGCCATGGCTTTTTTTTTCCATAGCTAATTGAATATATCACAGCTGTTGCAGATATTACAATATGCCAAGCCTCAAAAGATGAGTTATAAACAGTACAGTATCTGGGTAAACACAATAAAGCAAAAGCAAACAAACCACATTATGGCTGAATAGGATGTGTGAATCCAGTCAGTGATTGATGCAAGGTCACATATCATGGTCTTGGCTGAGCAGAGTCTCAGCCTTTCTGAAAATTCTGCTGCCAGATACTATATTTTAGGTAGTAGTTTCTGTTAAGATTCAGCCAGTGGCCAGGGTGGCAAGAGCTATGGTTCAGTACATTTGGAAGGCTACTATAGCCTCTATACTTACTACCTCTTGTCTCTTTCATAAGCAACCCTTTTCTCATTTCTGGATAGTTCAGGGCGGTGCCCCGTATACATTGCCTTACTTGGTGTTTGTTTGCATTGGAACCAAGTTATTAAATGTGGAAGCAGTATAGTCTGATAGCAGTTTAGAATTCCATAGGAGTAGAGATAGTCATTTGTAGCAAAAGCTGCAAAGATTTCCTTGGCACCTTATATACTAATTATTGTGGCACAAGCTTTCTTGGGTTTCTGCTCCTGCTTTACCTATTTTTTTTTTTTAAATGGATGTAACAGAAAACTGGAATGTTTAAAACTGGAAGAAGATGCTTCCAAATTTTGCTTCCACCAAAACAGTTGTGAGGAGCTGGGAAGCCACAGGTTTGCCATATTTCTATAGTTGGAATTTTGTGGACCAAGTTTGTCTCCTTATAACCAAATACACAAACAGTTCAACATCTTGACCAGTCTTCAGTAATAACCTGTAGGACATTCCATTGATTACTTTGATCCCATCCATCCATTTTCTGCCCCTTCTACTTCCCTTAGCCAGGCAAGCATAATCATTTTGTCTAGTCCATCATCTACTTGCATCAGAAAAGCAAAGTATTGCTGATCATTTTGGCATAGCTCTTACCCACATTTCTACATTTTGGCATGATCTACATCATCCTTTCTCAACTTTTCGATTCTGGAGGAACCCTTGAAATATTTTTCAGGCCTTGGGGAGTCCCCACACATTCAGGCTCCGATATAAGAGCTACAAAAGTATTATATTCGTTTCATGTGTAGGCCTGTATATATGCATTAACAGTGTTCTTAAACTAAAAGAATGCAACTAACCTCTTTAATGTGAAGTTGCCTGAATTTTAAATAATTTTTTTAATAAATCGTGATCTCCCAGGGAACCCCTAGTGACCTCTTGGGAACCCATGGGTTCCACGGAACCCTGGTTGAGAAACCCCGATCTACACTGTCAAAGGTTTCCCTATAGTCAGTGAAGCACAAGTAAACTTCCTGTACGTGCTCTTGTTCTCTCCACCATCTTAGCCATCTGATCTCACATCTTTCTGCCCTTTCTGTTCATCTGGCATTTCTTTCTCCATATACGACTCTTTCCTTCTTCATAAGATCTTAAGCAAAACTTTGCTTCCATGAAAAATTAGAGCAGCATTAGTACACTAATATGCAGTTAGCGGTGCATGTTCTCTTGCAGCTCTCTTCTTTAGGATAGATAGATGGACCAATCTCTAAGCCACAGTTTTGCTCGGCATTTGTGAACACCTAGTACTTAGCACTAGCTGCCTTTTTTCTTGCAACTTTAAGTGGATGAGTATTTGACAGCTGGTCTATTGCCTGTCGTATCTCACTTTCTAATGGAGTCAGTTCCCAAATTCTTCCAACAAATGTTCCCGTCATTCTATTATCCCATTTTTACAGAGTTTCAGTATAGTCTTTCCAGTTTCCTTTAACCTCATTTGTTTCTGTCAGATCTCTTCCATGATTATGTTTGAGTTTCCTGCAATTTCTCTAATCTTCTTTAAAAAATGTCTCTCATTTTCTTTTTCTTATTATTTTCCTCTATTTCTTGACATTCTTGATCGAGCTATCTTTCCTTGTCCTTTCATGCTTGACACTGAAAGTCAGTATTCAGTCATATTCATCTATATTTTTGCTCAAGGCTTTTATCCTTCATCTTTCCTTGGCTATCATGATGGCTTGTTCTGAAAGCCACTTGGATCTTTCTTCTTTGAAATTTTGGGAATATTTTTTCTGCTTTGTTTTTCATGAACTCTCATATCTTTCAATGGCTCCTTTGTACTCTATTGCATAATTTATGCATATTGAGTCTGATCTTTATGTTGATCTTATACTGTATTCTGTGTTCTCCAGGTCATATTTTAGTGACACAACTATTATCTATAATTATTTAAATTTATCTCATATATTTGTCACAAGTCCAGTTATGCATGATCGGTTCTGCTATCTGTACTGGAACTTCTCATATTTCTATTTCCTGTTATGGTCTCTATTTGATTCCAGTGTTGTCCATCTAGTGATTTCAGTGTGGGAAGTCTACAGTGATCTTGCTTAAAACAAGTACTGGCAATAAACAAAGAATTCTGTTTGCAAAACTCTATTACTCTAGCACCTTCCATATTGCCTTTATCAAGGCAAATCTTCCTGTGATTCCAAGTTGTTCTGTTTTCCAAACTTTTGCATTCTAATCAACCATTAATAATATTATCTCCTTTTTGAATTTGCAACAAATACCTCTTGCAGTTTGCTACTGAATTTCTCCGTGTATGTATGCTTTTGAACTTTGGTGTTGAAGAAGGTTCTTAAGAATACCATGAATAGCCAAAGAAACAAACAAATCAGTCATAGAACAAATCAATCCAGAGTTCTCAATAGAGGCACAAATAACCAGGCTCAAATTACCATATTTTGGGTACATGAAGACCCAGCTCACTTGAGAAGTCCATAAACCTGGGAAAGGGGGAAGCAAAGAAGCAGAGAATGACCAGCAGCAAGATGGATGGACTTGGTTTTAGCAATGATGAATGCACAGTTGGAAGATCTGAAAGGCCAGGTTAGAGACAAATCATCCTGGAGAAAATCTAGATATGTGGTCATATAAGGTCCACATATGCCATCAAATCACTATACACTGATCGATGAGATATAGTGAAACAGTACATTTATTGGAAGACAATTTATTACATATTTTCCTTTTAATATTTTAGTGTTATATGTTTTCTTTTTCATGTTTTATACAGAATTCTGGTCTATGACTGTGAATAAAATTTGACATTTTAATTATGGTCGGAAATCTTAAATGTATTTAGAACAAGTAGATCTTGACTTTATTGGATTATAGTCAAACTTACAGTTACGTTATTTTTGAGTATCATTGCCAGTCCATTAGTTCATGTGTTCTCATGCCCTGAATCATGTGCTAATTTGATTTAAGTGACCTATTCTAGTCCACTTAAGTTCACTTATCCCTCAAACATTCCTTTACTATTCTTCAAGTCCTGGATTCACACTTCTCACATGAAAAAAATGAATCATTTTCCTTGGTTCATTTTTCTCACATGTTCCAATTGTATCTTTCCTCATAAAATGAGGAACTCTTCTTTAAATACTGACATCATCAGTGATCTGATATGCAGCTTCGGTGTGGCTACATTATCCCCTCCAAATCTTCTTGTGAAAATTCGGCATTTTTCCCCAGTAACTATAGGAATGCCTTCTAACTATGCGGGGCGGGGTGTGTGTGTGTGTTTCATAACTGTCACCCAAACTCATTTAAATGTTACAGTCCCAAAATAAGTAAAATTTTGGTTTTAATTAGACCCACCTATTATTGTAAATGTTGCAGGTTCTTTGAACCAAGCACAGAATTAATGGTTCTCATATATTAACCACAATAGCAACAAAACTAAAATCACAAGTTGACTTGTTGTAGCAGTTTTGGAATTACAGCAGATGGACCTGAAGTGCATAATATATATTCTTTCCTAGCTTTATGGTAGTTTGACCTGTTTACACTTGATCTTAGCCATAAGGCTGAGAAGCAAGCTATTTGCACTAGTGTGATCTATTTATTTTGGGGTACACAGCTAACATTTTCAATGTTTCACCCTCAGAAATACTAAATAATATAAATATATTTATAACCACTGTCAAGAAATTTGGAAGCCGCTTCTTTATAATCTTCCTTTTCCTTTTCTTTTCCTTCTTTTTCTTTTTTTTCTTTTCCTTCTTTTTCTTTTCTATTTCTATTTTCTTTTTTCACTGTCTACTATTTTTCTTTATTACCTTTGTTTTCTTTTATGGTTTTTATTCTGTTAAAAATTTCTTCAATAAAAATTATATTAAAAAAGAAATACTAAATTTTTGTTCTGCTTATTGTCCTCTTCAGCCTTTTGACCTTCTGCTATACAAACAGCTACTAGATCAGTGTTATCTGTTGAATCAGGATATGGCATATGACAATTTCAGAAAGCATTCAGCAGGATATGATCTGTGACAGAGAAGTCCCTTCATGAAACAGCTTAGCACTTCGTATCATAAACAATTCATTTTTTAATGTTGCCCAGTTACCACCTGTCAGAAAAATGCAGCTCCTAAAGCACTATTCACTCAATATGCAGAAGGCAATGACTTCTGGGAACGTTAAAAAATGTTTTAAAAAAATAGGAAGGGGGGTTGAATGTATTTTCATCATGACCTAAAGAAACAGGATCAGGTTTTCCTAATTTTTGTTCATTTCTTTGGCAACCTCTACTTTGTATAAGCAGGCATATAAATATAAGGAAAATGAGTGTGTTGTTTTTACTGGCAATAGTTAAAAGGCTTTGATTGTTACTTTGTGCATAGCAAAATGAAGAAACCAGGAAAGATTTTAATGAGCAGTTTCTCAGAGAAAGCAGGTTTATTTACTACCAACTGTTTACTTATATGTGTGTATATTTTTAATATTGAAACAGAAAAGGCAGTTGATGAGCGGGTAGGGAAGAAAAAAATGGAAATTGAATGTTGTAATGTCAAAAGATAAAGGAGACTTCTAGAGAACTTCCTATTATCAAGAATATTTTTTGCTTATATAGAGTATTTATTAGGAGACTTCTAGAGAACTTACTTTTATCAAGAATATATTTTGTTTATACAGAGTATTTATTATCTACTTTGTTTATTTAGATTATTCATATCATAAAGTGAGACCATAATGAACTGCTGATTCTTCTCATTTACTAAACAGTGACATTTGTGTCAAAAGTTACAGCAGTGGTAAATACTTCCAACCCTTATAACTCTCAAGATATTCCAGATACATTCTTAGCAGGCGATTCTATCATAATAACCTTCACTGATCATCATCGTACTATGGAATGTACCTAAAATGTCTCCTTCGTGTGGTATACCTATTAATATCTAATGTGTATCAGGTCGGACTTCTTTTTGGCACACAGTTATAATTCAATTAAGGGTATCAGCTGGCATTTTTAGTTGCGTTCTTCATGGCAATTTATCTTCCTAGCATCATCCATCTCCTGGGAGTTGGTTATTCCTTGTTTCTTCCTAGCCAGCATGTATTCCCTTGTCCTATTAGCAAGCAGACAGTCAGAGGCCTCATTGTTTCATTAAGCTGAGGGTGTGCAACTTTCTTCTGGGCTGAGGTCTGCATTTGACCTTTGGGTCATGTGATGGGGTAACAAAAAAACCTATTTAAATTAAATAATTAATATAACTAATTTCCAGTCATGATGATGAGGTAACAACTTTTGGAGAACTTCTTGGAATTTCATAGATGGCATATGGCTCTGTTGTTTTTGAATACACAAGCATACAAGAAAGATTAATTAGGTCAAAGAGAGTTTTCTAAAGATGGATCATATTTCAGCAGATTGCTATATTTATATGCCAAATGTGAGACTCCATTTAAATTGGTAGGCTGTCTGATTTATGTTTTTTTCCTCTTTTCTTAATAATTAGTAACTTCCTGGTACCATTCTTTATTACATGATACTATGCCTAAAGTAGGGGTAAACCTGAAGAGAGGATCAGTCAATGCACAATAATTTCCTTGATTGCTTATCTAAAATCAAAGAACATAATAAGTAAAGCAGCAAGAATTTCCCTTCCATGATTCTTATTGTGGGACGAAAATCAACCCAAGAAAGCTTGCTCTAAGTATACTATGATTTTTGTAAAAGTCTACACCAGGATAAGCGCTGCCGCTGATATCTCTAATCAGACACCATGAACTCCAAAAATAAGTACTGTAGCCTAAATAATTGCTTTGTAGATTGTGATAGAAGCAGAGTTGAACTTGACATACAGGAGTGACTTCTGCCAAGGCATATATTATCATATACAACTAATACGGGTAGTCCTTGACTTACGATCATTCTTTCAGCAACCATTCAAAGTTATGACGCACCCTACCCCAACCCCTCTGCACTCACGCCGCGCCAACCACTCGCACCCCCCCACATGCCCTCCCTGAGCCTCACCTGCTTCTCCTGCATTCCCTCACACCCTCCCTGACCCTTGCCACACCTCCCTCACGCACCCTCCCAGATCCTCATTGCTCCTCCCTCACATACCCCTGTGTAGCCTTATGCACCTTCCTCAATCCTTGCCGTGCCTCAGTGGCACCCTGTCATGAGTGCCGTTGAGCTGAAGCCATCAGCGCAACGGCACACATGACAATAGCAAGGAAACAGGAGAAGGGGCTCAAGATAAGTAGCCATCAACTCACAACGACTAACGGCCAACAAACAATAGCTAAACGGATCACGGAGCACACCCAAGCCATCAGCGCTAATACAACGGAGATCGCCCAGCTGACAGCAATCACCGGATGAATAGAAAACCCGATGATGGGCGATCCCGGAACGCCAGCGGGGCCTCGCAACCCCTCACCCACCGGCAGGGCAACGTATTGGACAAAGGGGGGTGACGTGACCGCGAGTGAGGGGGCGCTGACCGGCGCGGGGTATTTAAACCCCGCACCGGCGCGCTCCTGTCACTCTCAGCTTTTTTTCCCGACGCTGTACCTGCGCTGTGAATAAACCAGAGCCTGATCCACCGAACCAGTGTCTGAGCATTATTCAACGGTAGGCAGCGCATGACATAAAGCTGAGAGTCATAAACTCAGCCTCGCCGAGCCCCACCGGACGACAACGAGCCGCGGGAGGAATAGACGGCGAGAAGACCAGCAAGATGAAGCCGGAGCGACGCGGGCAAGGAGGGCGAGCCACACGGCAAGAAACAGAGGAGGACCGACCGAGGCCAGAGGCACCGCGGACTCCCGGAGCCATGGACGCCCACCCCACCCGACCCGAGCCGCAGCTCCAACCCCAAGGGGAGATGGCGCCGGAGGCAACCCGACCACGGGAGGGAGCAACATACCTTCCGAAACCAGTGGAGGACCCCGCGCCCCACATCGCACCCCAGCAACAGACGTGGAGCGACAGCCCAACAGCGGTCAGCACGGAGGAGGACGATGGAGACACCCAGCAGACGGCGGAGCAAGCGGACCAACGGCAGAGGGAGGATGAACCCCGCCGGCAACCCACCCCCGCCGACACACCGACGGAACCGGCCCCAGCGGCGGCGCGGACTGTGGACGAGGAGGCACGAGC
This sequence comes from Candoia aspera, assembly GCF_035149785.1. Lineage (NCBI taxonomy): Eukaryota > Metazoa > Chordata > Lepidosauria > Squamata > Candoiidae > Candoia > Candoia aspera. Next base: position 44,306,468 of record NC_086158.1, on the reverse strand, counting down.
TGAACTCGCGGCCATGCGGGCCCAACTGACGGAACTCCGGACCATGCTCCAGTCGCTTATGCCCCCCGCGCCACCCAACGACGTCCCCGCACAGGCCCACACCCCGAGCGAAGCACCGAACCCCCACGGGCCAGCGGAAGGTCAGCAGACGGCCCAGGCGGACGACACCACAGGCCGGGAAGCGAGAGGAAGGGCCGCGCAAAACGCCCGGGCCCCAAAGGACTTCCCCATCTTCTTCGATGGGAACCCCACGAAACTGTCGTTCTTCATAACGAACGCCAGGGAGTTCATGGGGAGGCACGGACACTCCTACGACTCCGAAGCCGACAAGATCGCCGCCGTGGCGATCAAACTACAAGACAGGGCGGCGGACTGGTACGTCCAACTGTACGAGTCCAGCTCCCCCGCCCTCGCCAACTTCCCTGCCTTCATCAATGAGATGAAAACCTACTTCGAAGACCCCCTAGCCAAAGTGAGGGCGAAAAGCGCACTCCAAAGACTTAAACAGGGCACACGCACTGTTCCAGACTACGCCCTGGAGTTCAAAGCCCTCGCGGGGAAGGTCAGCGACTGGTCCGAGACCACCCTGCTGGAAATGTTCAAAAGGGGGCTCAATCGCGACGTTCTCCAATGGGCCCTCTACCGCGACGACCCAGAAACGCTACACGGGTGGATCCACCTCGCGGGGAAGGCCGAACATGCGCACCGCACCTTCCTCATGACAACCACGGAAGACACAAACTATGCCTGCAAAAAGGTACCCGCATCACACGTGGGGATGGCCGGCCCCATATACCCAAAAAAGAAATTCAATCGGGAGCCCCCGTCTTATTCCGGGAGAAGAAAGACGGCACCCTACGGCTCTGCACCAACTACCGGGGCCTAAACGCGGCTTCCCTGTCCAACAAATACCCCTTACCCCTGGTGAAGGACATGCTCGCCCACCTGTCCACGGGCAAAGTCTTTTCCAAATTGGACCTTCGCGAGGCGTACTATCGCATCCGAATCAGGGAGGGGGACGAATGGAAGACTGCGTTCAACTGCCCCCTAGGCGCCTTCCAGTACAAAGTGCTGCCCTTCGGACTCGCGGGGGCCCCTGGGGTGTTCATGCAGCTCATCAATGAGGTACTGCATGAACATCTGTTCAAAGGGGTCCTGGTCTACATCGACGACGTCCTTATTTACACAAAAACGCACGAGGAACATGTGAACCTAGTTAGGCAAGTCCTCGACAAGCTCAGAAGGGCGCAGCTCTATGCCAAGCCTACAAAGTGCGAGTTTCACAAAGCGCGCCTAGACTACCTGGGGTACCGAATCTCCGGGGACGGCATAGAAATGGACCCCGCAAAAGTCGAGGCGGTGCTAAACTGGGAGCGCCCCCGCAACAGACGCCAACTCCAGAGCTTCCTCGGATTCGCGAATTTTTACAGGTCATTCGCCCGGGGGTTCGCAGAGATAGCCCTCCCCCTAACGGACCTCCTCAAAACCAAAGGGGTGGGGGACACCCGACGCGCCAAGAACCTGGGCACAGTGTTGAATTGGACTCCCGCGTGCCAGACCGCATTCAACAAGCTGAAAGCGCTGTTCACCACGGAGCCAATCCTCGCGCACCCGGACCCAGAACGGCCGTTCGTGGTCCAAGCCGACGCCTCAGACTTCTTCCTGGGGGCCATCCTACTCCAAAAGGACCCCACGGGACTCCTGAAACCATGCGCCTACCTGTCAAGGAAGTTCTCCGAGACAGAAAGGCGATGGCACGTCTGGGAGAAAGAAGCCTTCGCGGTAAAATCGGCGCTAGAAACATGGCGACACCTACTCGAGGGAGCCACCCAACCATTCGAGGTCTGGACCGACCACCGGAACCTCGAGGCCCTACGAACGCCCAGACGCCTTAGCCCAAAACAGGTCCGATGGGCCCAATTCTTCAGCCGCTTTAATTTCCAGCTGAAGTTCATGCCGGGCAAAAAGAACTTCCTGGCCGACGCCCTCTCCCGACTGCCCCAAGACGAAGAGCCCGCCCCAGACACCATTGGGACGGTCCTATCCGCCTCGCAACTGGGGATGGCCGTGACCACCCGAAGCGGCGCTCGGAGGCAGCTCGACTCTACGGCGCAGCCGACGGCAGGACAACCTGCGACCAGACGAAGCCAACCGCAACTACCAGGGGGAATGCGCACGGACCTCGCCGCCGCCCTCAAAACCGACCCCTGGTTCCTGGCAAACCCCGACAAGGTAACGATGGCACAGGACCTGGCATGGGGGGAAGGCAGAATCTATGTCCCGGACTCGCAACGCCAAGCGATCTTGCATAGGTCACACGACGCCAAACAAGCGGGACACTTTGGGTTCCTCAAGACCCTACACCTAACTCGGCGTCAATTCTGGTGGCCCGCGCTCAGGCGAGACATAAAAGCATACGTAGCGTCCTGCCCAACGTGCGCTAGGGCCAAACGGGCACCAGGCAAACCCGCGGGGCTATTACAACGGGTGGCAGAACCCTCCCGCCCATGGGAGGAAATCTCTATGGATTTTATAGTGGACCTCCCACCCAGCCAGAAGAAAACGGCCATTTGGGTGGTGAAGGATTACTTCTCAAAGCAGGCCCACTTCATCCCCTGCACGTCGGTCCCATCCGCACAACAACTAGCCAAACTCTTCCTCATCCACGTGTACAGGCTACACGGATGTCCCGCACGTGTGGTGACCGACAGGGGCACACAGTTCACCTCCAAATTCTGGCGGGCCTTCCTAAAGCTGACGGGGACCCAACAGGCCCTATCCACTTCCTGGCACCCCCAGACGGACGGAGCCACAGAGGTCCTCAATGCCACCTTAGAGCAATTCATACGCTCATATACTAACTATCACCAAGACGACTGGGCGGAACTGCTCCCGTTCGCCGAAGTCGCATACAACAACGCCGTCCACACGAGCACGGGGAAAACTCCGTTCGAGGTAGTCTCGGGGCGCGACTTCGTCCCCATACCGGAGCTACCTCAACCCCCGGAACCCCAGGTGGACGCTAGCGACTGGGGACGGAAGATCGCGGAATCATGGCCAATAATCACGGCGGCGCTGAAGGATGCACAGGCGGCCTACAAAGAGCAGGCCGACAAGCACCGGCGCCAACAACCGACGTTCCAAGCGGGGGATATGGTCTACCTATCCACCAAATTCCTAAAGTCACCCCAACCCTCGAAAAAACTGGGGCCTAAGTACATCGGGCCATTCCGAGTCACGCAAATAGTGAACCCGGTAGCAATACGCTTGGACCTGCCACACAACCTACGGAGACTCCACCCGGTGTTCCACACCAGCCTCCTGAAACCGGCAACCACCTCTCGATGGCACCCAAGCACGCCACAGCCCTCACCGGTAATGATCGACGGGCAACATCACTTTGAGATAAGGGACATACTCGACTCCCGCAAGCAACAAGGAACTCTACACTATTTGGTCAGGTGGAAATACTTCCCCCACCCGGAATGGGTGGCGGCGCACAACGTTAACGCGCCTGACCTGACCCGGGCATTTCACCGGGCATACCCCGACAAGCCACAACCAAGGTTAGCAAGCCGTCCCCTGCAAACCCCCCCCCCACGGGCCCCCCCCGCCTACCGTGCCCCAAGGGAAAGGGCCCCCCCAAGCCCGCGACTTGGGTGGACCTCCCCCCCCGGGACTCACTCCCCCCGCCCCGGGCCCACGAGGGAGTGACAAGCGTTCGCCAGCACCCTCCCCCCGGCCACGGGGGAGCGGCAAGCAAGTCAACAGGGCAACCTGGGGGCAACGCCCAGGAGCACAAATAACAAAGGCGACGCACTTTAAATAAAAAAGAAGGGCCCTACCTGGAGCTGATAAGCACCCGACCAGCCACGCCTCTCTCCTCGCCGAACTGAGCCAAACAAACAGGGTGTGGCTGGAGCATGCGCACGCCAGGGCGTGACCCGGGCATGCGCACTAAGGACACACCCTGGGAAGGCACGTGGTAGAGGGAGGAGCAAAGGGAGGGGCGACAACTACTCCGGCGGGAATTTCAAACAAAAAAAAAAAGTGCCGTTTGACAGCTCCACCGAGAAAAAGGAAAAAACCAGAAAACCGGGGGGGAGCACTATTCGGACAGGGGGCAGTATGTCATGAGTGCCGTTGAGCTGAAGCCATCAGCGCAACGGCACACATGACAATAGCAAGGAAACAGGAGAAGGGGCTCAAGATAAGTAGCCATCAACTCACAACGACTAACGGCCAACAAACAATAGCTAAACGGATCACGGAGCACACCCAAGCCATCAGTGCTAATACAACGGAGATCGCCCAGCTGACAGCAATCACCGGATGAATAGAAAACCCGATGATGGGCGATCCCGGAACGCCAGCGGGGCCTCGCAACCCCTCACCCACCGGCAGGGCAACGTATTGGACAAAGGGGGGTGACGTGACCGCGAGTGAGGGGGCGCTGACCGGCGCGGGGTATTTAAACCCCGCACCGGCGCGCTCCTGTCACTCTCAGCTTTTTTTCCCGACGCTGTACCTGCGCTGTGAATAAACCAGAGCCTGATCCACCGAACCAGTGTCTGAGCATTATTCAATGGTAGGCAGTGCATGACACACCCTGTGCACCACACCCTTGTGCACCCTCCCTTACCCTTGCCACCCTCCCTCGCACCCCTGCCCTCCCTTGTGCACCCCTCAACACTCACTACGCCTCCCTCGCACACCCTTACCGCACCTCCCTTGAATTTTATAAAGGTAGGAGCATTTAGTTTCTTCTAGATAGGAATCTGGGCTGAAGGTGGCAGCGGTTCAGACCAGTGGAAGCATTATCCCATTGAGGCAGCTCTGGCCAAATTTGAGGTGACTTGTTTGCAAATCCAACATTTTCTCTCCTCTTCTGATAGTAGATAGTACAGTGGATTTAAATGGAATCACTTAAAAAGATCGAAACGCAACAGGCGTTTAGTGATTGCAGCCCATCAAGAGTGTTTGTCTGTGAGTGAGAGAGAGAGAGAGAGAGAGATTCTGCTGTCTCAAAAAGATAGTCCCAAAGGTCCAGTCAGCTGGGCTGCTACAGTGTAAAAGATCTGTTGGCTAGTTAACAAATAGTTGCAGCTGAAAATCAACACAACTCCCTTTAACATGCAACAACCAAGGCCAGAGCCATTTAATTTATGGTGGGTCTCAACCATCTCTCCCTGCTCAAAAACAATAATCAGCTGTATTTTGCTGGGGATTGTCCTCTGCTATTGCCATGGCACAGCTTTCCTCTGTTGGTTGAGAGACCCTTAAGGCAGTAGGCACGATCTAGCCTATGCCTCACCATAGTCTAGTAATTATACTGTTTATTGAAGAATATGTGTAATTTGGAGCAGAAAGGAAATGGGAACATTGGACCAGGTGTTTCTTCCAGTTTCATATATTGTCCTGGAGCATAGTGCGATTTGTTTGCTTTTGGCTTTGTATATTTGTTAACTCAGACATTATTGTTTGCAAATCATAGCTTATGGCTACATATGATTTATGAACCTAGCCAATTTCAACAAATAACGATTAAACCAAGCAATGTTTTAATACAACAATAACCTTAGCTTGCAGGTGCTTCATCACAATGCCAAAAAAGATCAAAGAACAAAGGATCTAACATCAGAAAGAATCAAGGTTCAGTGCATCATATAGCAACCCAGAGTTGAGAAAGACTGCTAATCAATATACATCAGGTTCTCATGTGATTTGTTTGGTTTTGCTTACTGTGATATGTGAGCCTAGCTACTCTAATTTCTAAACTATGATTTATAGCTTAGCATTATATGTAAAGCTAGCCAATTAGAGCTTATTCAGGAAGCTTCTGTTAGACAAACCATAGCTTATTGAAATGTGGGAACCAAGCCAGCGTAATAGTTCTTATGAGGTAGAAAGCAGGTTCCTGGGTTCTCAAATTTTAGCGTAGAAACTCAGATGCATCTGCACTGATGTCAGTTGGTGGTGGTGACACCAGTTAGTGGTCATAAAATAAATGCAGTTCACTAGCTCACAGCGTTAAACACAGAGAAGCAAACTGCCGTTTCTCTGAAACTCTGAACACCAGAGGCCACCTGGTCTACGTAAATTCTAGTGACTTTGCTGCTGCCACCTCCTCCAAGCCTACTGGGGTTAAAAAGCTCAGGTTAGTGCACCTTTGACTTTATTGAGAGGGGTTGGATAATTTGGGTATGTGATTGCCAAGCAACCTCTTCATGCTGTCCCTTGTGATTTCCAAATCTCCTGGAAATGCCTTGTCTGGTGCTGATCTTCTCTTAAATGTTGTTCATTTCCTGGCTTGTTGTCAATATCATATTTTCCTGCCATTGCTAACAAACTTGCATTGATTGATGCCTTCTTTATCAGAGAAAGGAAGTGAACAACTGAATATCTGGTTTCTACAAGTCCCTAAATTTGGAAAGATTTCCAGAGCTGGACAAAATCCAGTGGCTTGCCATGACTCCTGACTGATTGAACATGCCATTCTTCTGCTAAGTTGTGGTAAAATGCACTTCCAGTCAAGCGCTCTGAACCCAACTCTCAGTAAAAGCCTCTCCCTCTTGCGCACTCTTTTCTCATTCACATCTTTGGTGCTTGTTGGAAAACCAACAGAACCTACACTATTAAGATATTTTCAAGCTTTCTGTTTTAATTCTTTTTTAAAATCTGAATGTATACTTAAATAAAACGCGCTTTACAACTCTTGTAATGATAGCTTATTTCAGTTAATCCAGATGGACCAGTACTGTATCTGAAAAGAAGACTAGGATTCCCCCCCCCCCATAATTCATTTCTAAAATGGGAGGGTTATTTTAGATTCACTAAGAAAATAGCAACAGACATAGGTCATTTTTTCCTTCTGGTGGATTATCTTGAATTCACTGTCATTATTTTAGATAAACAAAGTTATTTGAAGAATAACAAGGTTATTTGGAGAATATCATGCCCTACCATATCGAATGTTATAACACATCCACAGAGGATGCCAGAGTACAGCTCCCATCATCCCCACATAGCGTACCCAATTGTGAAGATGGGGGATGTAATCCAAAAGAATCCAAAGGCCTCTGGTGAGAGTCCTCTGCTTAATGACTGTGGTGAGATATATTATAGTGGATGAAATCTTATCCCAAGAGGAACAGATATGAAAGAACTAAAACAAAACATCCATTTAATCCATTTGTCAGTCAAACCCAACCTGTCAATCTAGGTAGGGGGAAGAGATCACCAAAATCAGGGTGAAAGGTTTTCTCTCTCTCTCAGGTAGCCTTTAAAAAGAGGATGGGGCAACTCCATTTTTCCCTTGCTGCACTTTCTCTCTCATAGTGGGGAGCAGAGAAACTCTTCCCTGGTTGGCATAAAACCAGGCAGGTAAACCCCAATTCCAAATTTCCTGGAATTCGAATGCAAGGACAAATACAGCAATCTAGAGAACAATGGAGCTAGATGCTGATTAGGATTTTAGATTTAATGTCTGTTTTATTCTGTTATTCTGCATCTTATTCTCATTCTGCTCTTCTGTGTACATTCCTAGCTGGAGGGAGCCAGCTGGAAGAAAACGTTTTGAATTACTTCATTAGTACTTCTCTTTGTTTTCCTTCCTCCCTTCGTCTTCCACTCCCATAGTTTCCTACCTTTGATATACATCTCAAAATACTAATTTCTTTATTGAATCAGCCCACTCCTTCTGAAAGGACTTTAACTTCAACACACGCTGCCCTTTGATTAAGCTACTGAGAAAGGTGGGTTTGTCACATTACTCTTTAGGAGTAACCCAGGAGAGAGGACATTTTTCTGGAATGAAGGGGATGGTGATATGGAAGTTAACAGTGGGAGGGGACTGGTTGGAGACCTTGGAGCTCTGCCAGTAGAAGCCAGGGGCCTTGTCTATTTCATCTCTGTGTGTACCTGTGCAAGTATACCCATGCAAGTATGTACCAGTTAGGAGACTTGCCTGACATTGACTTGGCATTCTAGCTGCACATGCTTTCTTTTGAAAGAACACAGGCATTACTGTGATTGCACTGTCTGCCTCTGCTCACTAGTTAATAAAAGTAGACTTGACATTAAGTACCTTAAGGCAATTGTATTTACAGGTAGCCTTTGGGTTACTACAGCCGTTGGCACCAGGAATTCCATCGTTAAGCGATGCAGTCATAAAGCATGATGTCACATGACCATGTCAATTAGCAACAGCAATTCCAGCAGTCCCAGTTGCCATTGTTAAATGAAGACTGAGCAGGTCATTAAGTGAGGACTTCACATGATTGCGACTACTGACTTCCTGCTAGCTTCCCCATTGACTTTGTTTGTCAGAAGCCGGCAGGGAAATTGCGATCAGGTGACCACCACTTGCTGCAAGATAATTGCAAGCCAGGCGCCAAGCACCCTAATCATGATCACATGACCATAGGGATGTTGTGATGGCCAGAACTCCGAGGACCCGTTGTAAGTCCCCCTTGTTCAGCACCGTTGTAACTGAACGGTCACTGAACAAGTGGTCATAATCCGAGGACTACCTGTATTTGGATGTTTGCTGTTATGTGGAGAGTAGTCATAGTAAGCCTGAGCACCTTCAGGATCATGGAAGATGGGGAGGGGAGTTCAAGTTTTTTCTCCTATCAGTCCACATAAAAAGTAGCTCTCTGAAACTGCTGCTTGCACTTCAAGGAACTTCCCCACTGATGCCTTCAAAAGAGGTATCTCCATAAATGAAAATAGCTGTCATAATTTTTTGCTGAAAATGGCTCCAGCAACCTTCACCCACTGGCCCATCCGCAGCCCTGGCTGGCTCATCTGTTGCCCACCTGCAGCACCCATGCACACCCCACACTCCTTGCCTGGGATTACTGCCTCTTCCTACTTAATGACCCACGTGGTCCTGGGGTTATGACAGTAACCAGAACTCCCCAGATGGCCATCACTAAGAATAAAAATTTCACGACATCACTTAGCAACAGCAATCCCTATCCCAATTGTTGTCATAACCCAAGAACTGCCTGTACAGAGCTACTCAGATTATAGTAAAAGAACAGCTTGCAAATTAAGAAAGAAAAAAAATCTAAAAGAGAATTCAGGATTCAGGATTTACCACAGGTTGATGCTGGTCAGTTACAAATCAAGAGTCCTCTGTTCCATATTTTTTAATAAGCAATAGTTCTACATTCCTAAGAAGTCCAGAACTTTTTAAAGGTTGAACAATGCCACAAAATATGATAGTTTGTACCAATCTTTCCACAGTTTTTCCTCCAGCATGAATTACTACTGCTTTTACAGATGTATTCATTCTCACAATGGTCAAATACCACCTATGAATTACTATGAGTTAAATTTCCTAGTTCTGGCAGAAATAAATTTCAGGGGTTAAATGGACCATATCCTATTCCATACACCATCATCAATACATTTCCCAAAATCATTCTCCCCTATCTTCCATAAACTCAATAAAGTCCAGGTTTGTGAGGAACTTACACATTTATTAATCTTTGAGGCCAAGCTGTTCACATTCTCTTCATATTGTAATATTAATTTCTCTGTGACAGATAATGGTCTGTTTACTTCTGATTGGACCCTGGGGTTAGAAATGAAATGTATTGCTGATGGATTTAAAAAATGAGACTTAACACAACATAGAAAACAGAAATCAGCAGAAATTTCTAATGAGAAAAACCTGGTTACTTGTTTTATATATTTTTACAGAAATGGCAGGCTTCCTGAAGCAAATAGTCCTCTGCTTCCTTTTCCTGTACTTCTCCAGATTCTTGGAGATTCCAGACATTGATCAGAGGCTTCTGGATATGATGGAAGCCAGGCTTTTCTTCTGGCCTCTTTCCTATATCAAGCAGAAGGTGGGGTTGTGATAATTTTGTTTTCAGTCCATGAACATGACGAAGAGCCATTGTTCATGCATGGGGATGTGAATTGTGCGCCTGAGTCTGCAGGTTGGCATTCAGGCCACTTTCATAACAAAGGCATACAATCCTACTTACTTCTCATGATTCTGTGCAGAATTTGATATCTGCCACATTATATAAGAGGTACCTGTGCCATTGCATCCATTGTCAACAACTCCTGCATTATACTGATTCCTGAGGACATTGGTTTTTAAAACTGGATCCCATGCTTGTTGTGGAAAAGGTTGTGGAAAAAATATTTTAGCACCCTAAGGATGGAACAGGAGAGCTTATTTATTTATTTTTCAAATTTCTATCACTGCCCATCTCCCCCAAAAGGGGCCACTTTCATAACAAAGGTATACAAAATCCTACTTACTTCTCAGTAAGACATAACTATTTAAGGAGAGCATCTCTAAGGAGTTCCTCTCCTTAAATAGCTATGTCTTTTTCTTAGAAACAAAGAAGTTAACTTTTTGGTGATCAGGGGAGCACTGAACCTTGCGGGAATCTGAGACCACAGTTGGGAGAAATGTAGCAGGTAGGGCTGTGTCATACAGTCAGAGAAAAATCTTTGTTTTTTCCTATTTTCTGCAGGGGACAGATTTTGTTTTTAAAAATAAGTTAACACAGTTTTCATATGGTGCTTTGCTTCAAAAAAGCAGGAAACAGTCTTGCCACTTTTCAGTAATTGTGGTTAGAGAGTTCTCAGCACAATGAAGAGGGTTGAGCCACCAGTTGACCACTCTTGCCTTAAAACCTTTTGCAGAAAATTCAGATGCAGCATACTGATCAGTAGCAGGACTTTAAAAAAAAACTGGTTCACTGTAGTTACTGCAAAAGAAACTAATTTGCATATTTCACTACTATATAGAATTTCAGTATTTGTAGCATAAATGTCAGTTTTAATGGCAGTGTATTTGGATTCATGGACAATTATTATTGTGTATTCCCTGCTTGGCACACTTGAAGATTAAAACTCTAGCTCTAGTCTAGCACACAGCAGTAATGTTTTTTAATGTTGCCTTCTCAGAGAGAGAAGAGATTGAAAAAAAAGTCTTAAATGAGATTAAGAATTTCTCTAGTTTGAAAAAGAACACCACTTGCCAGAAATTTTAATGTTGTAGTGATCAAAATCTATGTCTGTCTCTCTCTTGATGAAACATCTTGTATCAATCATTGCTATTAGTGTCTTCTACTGCTGTTTTCATCCCTGCCTGTTTGGTGTTTCATAGCACTGATAATTTCAATTATAGCAGCATCCTACTTGGGAAAGATGAATCATTGTTATTTTTTATTTTATTTTATTTATTTGTCAAATTTATATGGCTGCCCATCTCACCCAAAGTGACTCTGGGTGGTGTACAATAAAACAAAATAATAAGGGGCTGTTAAAATGGATGAAAAGAAAGAGAAAGACACCGAAGCTTGATCTGCCTCCACCTTTTTCTGTAAATGTGTCCTTTTAGATAGAGTGACATCTTTGGATTGATGAGAGTCTGATAGGATACATTCCTCTTTGTGTAGCTTACAAAGCCAGAAGGTAGCAGGCATGCACAGGAGTGTCCACAAGGGAAGGTCAAAATTCAAAGTAGCGGCTGAGATGGTGTGTTACAGCTCTGTTTTTATGTCATCACATCTGACATACATAAAAACAGGCAGAGCTTTGACTGTACCATAACGCCTGCCATTTTGACTTTCTTTAGTGTACCATGTGGACATCACTGAGTGTGTGCATTGGACCTCATCCCAGGCCCATGAATGAAATGAAAATTCTCTCAGGGACTTCAGTGGGAACTGCATTCCAGCTGTTGGGTGAAATAATGCAAAGTGAGAATGTGAGAACCATTTCCAATTCAATCTACTGGCCAGTGGAAGTTGATGCCCTTTGAAACAAAATGGATGTTTTGTTTAATAATCAGGATTGAATAATTGGTTTAATTAATTAAATCTTATGAGTTTTGTTTTTAAACCTGGTTATCCAGGGATGTAAACATAATTTGATCTCATATGACAAAGTGGACTATGAAATCTCTGTAGTGAAAAGTTCGTGATATCATGACACAACCTGACAGTTTTGTTTATTATTAATCTTTGCTGAAGTCTTTTTTAATAATGTCATTATCATACACTAACAAAAGGAAAGTACACAATGTATGTATTAATAAAATGGTATGAAATTCAAGTTTAAGCATCACAGCAATAAAAAACCGGGGGAAGAAAAATACGATCAGCAGATGTGTAGCATCCTGTTAACATAAATTCCTGCTCATTGCAAGGAATGGGAAAGAAATTGAAGGGAAAAAAAACCAACCTAGAAAAGGAGGGAGAAACAACAAAATGTCACTCTTTCTTCTCTTCTGACCTTTAGATTTGGCAGATTCTCTCTTCAGTTTTCCCCTGTCAATGCCATTTATCTGTAAAAATGCAAGGAAAGGATACAAGTTAAAACTTTTCAGGAATCCAAAAGTTTGACATACAGGTCACAGAACAAAATGTTTACTTTCCAAACCTGTATGGACCTAGCACTGGCATGTTATAATTCACATAAAAACATTGGTATTTGTCAATATCTGTGTACACAAATAATATTAGTACCTATAGTTTCTGTCCACTTATAACCATCTCTTTACAGAATGGTTTTCCAACCAGTAAAGGTTTCTGTGAGCAGAAAAGCCATGGAGTGGAGGGAGGTGAGGGAGAAGTGATTCCCCCATTTCATTTCGTTTCCTTCGAAGTAATTATGCATAGAATAGTCATTGCGCCTTATATAGGCATTAATGGTTTGTTTGGTTTTCTTGGATGGAGTTTTATGAAGTTTGTTTTTTTGAAAAAACAAAGTCCTGGTTGTTATTCTGTTTAAGTATAAATAATAGGAAAGCAAGTACATGTGTGTATTTATAGTAGATCCACTGGAGCATGAATATGGAATACCCTTGGGTAAGCAGCTGTAAGAGCTCTCATTATGAGCTCCTGAACATAATCATTTAAAATTACATCATCATTATTGCATGCCACACAAAAGGAAACCTATTAGAGCAGGGCCAGAGCAAAGAAAGTTGGAAACATTTTAGTCTATGCTACAAGTACCAGAAAAAAGCATTGGATTCAGAATGTTAGAAAGTGATTCTGCAGGTGGAATGCAGACAAATTACAAGCAATTGTCAGGGATTTATAGCCAGACCAGGACAGCCTGTTAGAAGCTCCATCCACCTCAAGTTTTTTGCTGGTTCTAAAGAACCAATGACTTTTTCTGTAGGTGCTGGTCTTTTCCTGGGCTATGTGGGTTGGACCACTAGGTGGGAAGATCCTTAGAAGAGTATGATGCCCATACCTTCAAATGATAATGGTACCCTCAGGACAGAGTCCCCACCTCAAAAGAAGCAGGACTGACTCTGAAATCATCTGTTGGTTCAAGGTCATCAGTGTGTCATTTATATTAAATCCAGCCAAGACCAGATTTGTTTTTGTCAGATTTTGTTTTTGTCAGTCCTGGCAATTACTCTAGACAGGATTGTGGTCCCCCTAGAGAGGTTGGTTTGTGACTTGGAAGTCCTCCTGAACTCACAGCTCTTGCTTAAACAGTAAGAGGAGGCTATGGCTAGGATGGGAGATGAGCTGGTGTTACCAGGGGGGCTGGCATACCTTACTAGACCAGATAGAAGTATTCATACTTTTGTTTACCACATAGCTGGATTACTGCACTCTGTGTGAGGCAGCCTTTGGGACTGACTTGGAAGCTGCAGATGGCTCAAAATGCAGCAGCCAGATGACTGGCACAGCAATCCTGGCGCTGCAGGATAACACAGATTTTGAGGTCACTACTGTAGTTACCAATAGGCTTCTGAGCCCAATTCAAAGAGGGTGTGATTAACAAGCCATAAGTGGCATAGCACCTGATTATCAGGCCCCACCCTGCCAAAATTGATTCTGCCGATCCAGTCCAAATATCTTCAGGAAACCTGCTCAGAGTTCCCCTGCCACTGGAATTCCATGGGACTTCAGTTAGATGCCAGGCCTCCTATGCAGTGATCCACATTCTCTAGAGTGTACTTCCTCCAGAAATATGCATAGTACCCACCTTCTTTGCATTTTGCAAATCAGTTAAAATATTTTTTTTTATTCCAGCATGCTTTGGGCCCTAACTGACAAATTATGGGCCCAAAGCATGCTCATCTTGGTATGTTTGGCAGTGGGGGCAGAGTCAACTGTGAATCCTGATAAATTCATGGAGAGCCAGTTTGGTGTAGTGGTTAAGGCACCAGGCTATAAACCAGGAAACTGTTAGTTCTAGTCCTGCTTTAGGCACAAAGCCAGCTGGGTGACCTTGGGCCAGTCACTTTTTCTCAGCTCTAGGAAGCAGACAGTGGCAAACCACTTCCAAAACCTTGCCAAGAAAACTGCAGGGACTTGTCTAGGCAATCGCTAGGAGTCAACACTGTCTCGAAGGCAATCTATGGATAGATTTATTTTTATTTTATTTATTTTATTTTATTTATCATATTTATATTATTTATGTAGCTTTCTTGCCAATGCTGCAGAATTCCTTCCTTGGCAATACTGCAGAATTGCCATTTCCTTTCCCCGGGATGTTTTTTCAGCTTCCCAGTCTAGGGCTGAGAGAATGTGACTGGCCTGTTCATTTGACTTCTGTGCCTAAGGGAGAACCAGAATCCAGGTCTCCCTACTCCTAGTCCAGCACCTTAACGACCGCACCACAGTGGATCTCATTCCTGGTATGTATATACTGTTTTGTTTTAATCTGTTGTGATTTTTATTTCCTAACTTCTTGTACTCCATTCTGTATCTCATTATTGGAATAGTCTGCAAATATAGTTAATTAATTAATTAATAATCCAGAACATTCTGTGCATTTTAGAAAATGTATTATTTCTTTATCTAAGTCAGCTAAGTGGATAATTCATTTTGCTTATCTGCAATATCATGCATTTCTGATATTGTGCATGCTATAAACTAATCTATTAAGATTACAATGAGAACAGGAAGTTCCAAGAATTTTCATTGATTAAAAGATAGTTTAGAGTTCAGCCATCTACAGTGTTGCAACCTACTTGGGCCCTGTGTGTGTGAAGCACAAGTTATCTAAGCTATATTTATTGGGCAGTACTGCATAATTTAATGTGTTCAGTTCATTTTAAGTGTCTTCTCCTTCCAGGAGGCTGTCAACCCTGAGTCTCTACTGTGTCTACCTCTGTGCCACTCATGCACATTCTTCATAATATAGAGTTCGGTTATGTGTATCGCTACTCCAAGTGTCTCTTTGTTGTCCTCTGCTTGTTTTCCTTCCATTGTTTCTTCTTGCAGGGTCCTTTGTATAGAAATGTATCTAAATATATGATCCAAATATCACATTTTCCTTTGTTCAATGGTCTTTATGAGGTTTCTTTTCTCTGTGCCATCTCTAGGACTTCAAGATTTGATCTTTATCACTCCAGGGAATTCTCAATATTCTCCATAAAAGCCACATTTCAAAGGCTTTCAGTCTGTTCTCACCCATCTGGGATACTATCCATGTTTCACGTCATAAAAGAGAATTGACCAAAAACAGCATTTGGTCATTCTTATTTTAAATCCATTCTCCTTGAGGTCAGACTATTCAGTTCTTAAAAAGTTTTCCTGGCAATTTCTGTTCACCTCTTGATATTTCACCAGTTTTCCCATTTGCCATGATTAAGTGTCCAAGATAGACAAAGTTTTGGTCTTGCTGAAGCGGGACAACACTGACAATTTTTATTTGGGGAGATTCTTCCTTCTCAAGATTATGATTAGCTTGGGTTTTGTTGTATTTGCATTGAAGTGTCCCATAACAATTAGGATATCCATAAATGTTACTGAAGAAATGGCTTCTTGTAT
Source organism: Candoia aspera (assembly GCF_035149785.1). NCBI lineage: Eukaryota > Metazoa > Chordata > Lepidosauria > Squamata > Candoiidae > Candoia > Candoia aspera. The sequence goes on along the minus strand of NC_086158.1, from coordinate 44,290,689 downwards.
TGTCTCATAAAATTCTTCTAGTTCTCAGTCTGAGTGATCTCCTATGGTGCATAAATCTATAGTTTTATTATATTGAAGAGTTTGGCTGCAATTTTGATCATAATTATTCTGTCATGTATTGGCCAAAAGCCCATTATGTCCTGTGTTTCTTTTCATGACAAGTGATTTTTGAATGAGACGTACCACCAGAATAGAGTATTGTATGTTTCTCCCTCTGTATCTTTCAGCTGCTTCCTGTCCCTCTTACTTATTACTATATATATTTAATGTGTATGATAATATGAGATGTCAGTTGATTCTTAAAGCCAAAAGAACTGTTGAAGGATCACAGATCATTTGCATTCTACTGAATTATACTAACACTGCTGGAAAGCAATAGTGTGGAGCCTGGTGGAAAAGGAATATATATGATTTAGATAATGCAATCCTTAAAAATTAATAAGAAACAAATAATATTAAATGTCACTAGATTATTATGAACAGAATCTGTAATTCTTATATACATTTCTTCTGTCTTACAGAAAATTTTATTACATCACTCTGCTGAGGGATCCTGTGTCCCGTTACCTCAGTGAATGGAGGCATGTCCAACGAGGAGCTACCTGGAAAACGTCCTTGCATATGTGTGATGGCCGGACACCAACCCCTGAAGAGCTGCCAGCATGCTATGAAGGCACTGACTGGTCAGGCTGTACTCTTCAGGAGTTCATGGATTGCCCATATAACTTAGCTAACAATCGCCAAGTGAGGATGTTGGCTGATCTGAGCTTGGTAGGCTGCTATAATATGTCCTTCATACCAGAAAACAAGCGAGCACAGATACTGCTGGAAAGTGCCAAGAAAAATCTCAGAGACATGGCCTTTTTTGGTTTGACGGAATTCCAGAGAAAAACACAGTATTTGTTTGAGAGAACTTTCAATCTGAAATTCATCAGGCCATTCATGCAGTATAATAGCACAAGAGCAGGTGGAGTGGAGGTGGACAGCAAGACCATACGGAGGATTGAAGAACTTAATGACTTGGACATGCAGCTGTACGACTATGCAAAAGACCTCTTCCAACAGCGATATCAGTACAAGAGGCAGCTGGAGAGGATGGAGCAGAGAATAAAGAATCGGGAAGAAAGGCTTCTTCACCGATCAAATGAAGCATTTCCCAGGGAAGAGACCGAAGAACAAGGACGGTTGCCTACAGAGGACTACATGAGCCATATTATAGAGAAGTGGTAGCATTGAAAGAATTTTATACGGAGAACAAGATATTAGTGTTTCCATTATAAAAGAACATGGAATTTAAAAAAAACTTATTTAAAACCGTCTGTAAAACAGAAAGTAGAATGCTTCTTTAAACAAAGGGTCTTTTTACTGTTTCTTATAAGACCAATGGGGTTCTTAATAAAACGAAATAAAATAATAAAAAAGTCCTAGTGAGCTCAGAGTTTAAAATGCACAAGTGTAGTCCCCTAGATCTGAGGCCAAATATCACATCATGTTTCATCTCCTAGATGCGGATCTAGACGTCATAGATAGCAGCTTTGTCACCACCCTCCTCCTTCAGCAATGGCAAATGAGCTTCAAAAGAACCAATGTTTTCCTCCCCTGTCTATGTGAGATGGTCAGTGGTGAATGTCATAATAATGGCAGTGAACCTGCCAGACAATGACTTGATCTCAGATTCAGCTGCTTGACTTCAGATTGAAATCATGGCTAAAACAAAGGCAGAATAAAACCACAGTAGTCAAACTAAAAGGAAATTAAAAAGCAGAGAATAAGAAACATTCAAGCAAACAGATTACAGCCTGGACTGCAAATTGGGGACTGAAGTTTGCATTACATGGCACTGGTGTTTTGCATGTATACACTCACACTCATACATTCTACATTATCAAAACAAATGGTGAATCTGTCCATACATTTTCTTAGCCTTTGTTAAAGAAACAGTTAAATCCCATGTAAAATCAATTGTAAGTGATTTCATCACAAAGTGATAAGAAATCTTTTCCCAAACAAAGACTGGCCGTGTACCACTCCAACAAATTTAAAAGAATATGATCAACTGAGGCCAACATATCCCATACAAACTCTAAATTATCATTTGGTTATTCTTCTGCTCATGCTGGAAAACATTCTTTCCTTCTGGTTGGATGTTGATTTAATAAGACACAGTTATTATTCAAAGTGATTATTCATTATTTGGCATTACATATTGTCCATTACTATATCGTGAGTGCTATACAATAAAAATTAGATCATTTTAAGTCCTGGGTCAGATGAGGCTAACTTAAACATTTAATGAAGTACTTCAGCTCCACTGATCGATGTCAGGGAGATTTATATGCAACTAATTTTCACTGGATCACATCTACTAATTATGGGAGTGCTGATGTTGAAGTTAAGAGGCAGCATTGCATTGGCACATGACAGAGCTTAGAACCTAAGCAGGGTCAGGACTTATGGGTGGGATAATAATAGGGAATACTAGGGCTTTAGACTAGATGAGAAAGTTGAAAAAAAAAATCCCGGAAGGCACTTCCATACCATTGCCAAAAATCCTGCATGAATGTTTCCATGAAGTCATTAGCAGACTGAAGGAGACTTTACCTGTCTGACTTGCTTTCTTATTTCTGAGCAAACAGGAGCATTTGTAAGGCTGGAAATGCTTGACTGTTCTCACTTCAAGCCCTGATTTTATCAGCCTTATACTTATTAAAGATATAAACATTATTTTTCTCAATACCATACCATTTTTTTCCCTTTGGAGAGCATCCAATTATCATTTACTTTCTCCAAAAACCTGTGTTTTCTTTATTTTTTAAACACTTTTGAGTTGGTCTAAATGAGAGGAATGAAGCAAAACCAAATTGTGTTTGTCATCCTCACTTACTGTTCCTGTTCTCCAGGCTATGAACAGCTGAATTGTAGACAATATTTGAATATGCAGGCAGTCAGCTGATTCTCAAAGATTGGCCTCACTCTGCATCATAGATGCTAGTATATCTGTTTCACATGGTTTTCAGCACAAGAAAGTATGGAAGTTCCTTGTGGTTCTGTATCGGAATACTCTGTCCCACAGCTCTCGGTCTATACCTCATGTCCTAAGATTTGGTATTCATGCTGAGGAGTAGCCTAATTAAGTGACCCATTAAATATGCCTACCTTGCTATTTCTAAGTATCCTTCACAGGACAGTGAGAATTATTTAGAATGATAACAGAAGGAAAACCTGATTGAAACATAGCCTTACCCATCTATTTCAGTGTTACCACAAATACCAAGAGACTTTTAATGATCTACATCCTGACAGATATGCTAGTTCTTAAATACAAACATGTGGCAGCACAGTCAGTGCAAAGATTTTCTGCTGTATTTGAAAAAGCCTTTCTTATCCACAGCTCATCAAAACTATAAGCATATGAAATTTAAAGTTGGAAAACTCTTATAGGAGTGTTAATATAATTGTGGATATTTATATCCCTAATATAAATTTAGGGATTAACAACAATCTGCTAATTCTCTGGAAAACACTGAATTTTTGTAACAAAAGAAAAAAACTTTTAAAATTATCTTTGCATGCAAAATATCTGCAGCTTTTGACATGCAGAATATGGAGCTTTACCCAAAGTGTTTCTACTGTGTTCATCACTATGGTTCTATAATATAAAAATGGGCTGCAGCAAGTAATCAATATGCATCGTGTGAACCAGTGTTTCTCAACCTTGGCAACTTGAAGATGTGTAGACCCCATGCTGGCTGGAGAATTCTGGGAGTTGAAGTCCACACATCTTCAAGCTGCCAAGGTTGAGAAACACTGGTGTGAACAGTAGAGAGCCTGTTCTATTATGCTTTGTACAACAATTAGCAAGTTTCCAGGGCCAAAATATGCTTCCTCATAGTGGGTGGGTAAAGATAAAAGCAAACTAGTTTTGTTGTGTCTAAATTTAATTTCCACAACAACCTGGATAAGAAACCTTACTGGATCTGCCTGGGTTAGTAGGCTTTCTCCAACATTTTCTTTGATGCTTTTATAAGTACGAGCTAAGGAAGTAAAAACTACTGAATATTATTGTCAGCTTCAGCACCAAAGTGAGTGGGTGTGTGGCCATTTTGTGCTTAGATCACAATACAAATAGTTTCTTGCGGGAAGGGGAAATGTCAGTTTCAGGGCCTGCCACAATGCCACAACAATTCAGGTCTCTTCCCTGAATGCTAAGATGTTAAACTGTTACAAAGACGTTTACAGATAAATGGTTCAAAATCGTTTGGACTGAAGCATTTAAGTTGGACAGAAAGAACTGAAACTACAAAAGGCAGAAAAGCTATGACTAAGTATAAAAACTAAAGGAAAACAGTCTAGGATTTTAAAATTATTATAAGGACTGAAAAGAAACAGGTAGATGGAACTTAGCTCTGACACACAATGTGACTATTTAGAAGAATTCATTAATATCATGGGAATAAATTTTATTGTAATTTATATTGCATATTACTTGGTGTGTCACCAGATGTTTCAAGAGCAGGTGGATGGTACTGTAAAAGAAAAACATATGCCTAGTTTAAAATCCTGTATCTATAGCGGGACACATTTTTGGTAGCTCCTGTTCTGTCTTTTCAACCTCCATGTCATGTCCTAAACTTTCCTTAACTCTGACAGGAGCAGTTTATAATGTCAGCAGTGCTGGTGCTGGGGGAGTCTCGAAAACGTCTCCTGTAGCCATTTTAAAATCAGCATGCTTACTTAGATGAACGGCTACAGCAGAAATGTCATAAACATTTCCAGCAGCACACATCCTTCCCCCAGCACTCCCTAGTGTGCTAGGACAGTGGCTTTGGACTTTTAGTACAGGAGAATTTTGCAGTACCAGCCAACATGTTAATTGCAATCTATGCTGAAGTTAGTTAAGAAATTGTTTTCTATAGAAGCCTTCTGAAATGAGGGCTTAATGGGGATTTGTGGAATAGTTCTGAGGCCATAAGCCACCTAAGTATTTTTCATGTAACATAACTTATTAGATTTCTTGTCAGTTTGTTATGACTAGAAGATCCTTTCCAGAAACAAGTATAATTAACAAAGCTTCCAAGCTTGGAGTACTGTACACTGGGATTAGACTGATGGCAGCTTTCCCTAGTGATTTTTCTCAACAGAGAGTTAAGAGTAATTACAAAAGATGAATTAATGAGTTTGAACGATTAGTGTTCCCTCTGTTGTTTGGGACTGTATTGTGGTATCTGCACTTAGTCTTGTGTTCTTATAGGAAATTAGCTCCTAGTCGTGACAATGAAAAGAACCAATTTCAGAAGCATGTACCTTTATGAATACCATTTGCTGGGGAACAACAGGGGTTGAAAACTACTGACTTCAAGCCGTATGTGTTTTCTAGAACTATCTAGCTCAGTGTTGAATTCTGGGACTTGAAGTCCATACATCTTAAAGTTGCTGAGGTTGAGAAACACTGAGCTAGCTGACTATTAGGAGAAACAGGGTGCTTGACCAGATGGATCACTGGCCTGATCAAGTAGGAAGGTTTTTATTCTGCTGCAGTATGTATGTGGATTGACATGGTCCAATGGGATTTTGCAGAACAGCTATTAGGAAATTTTATCAAAAGGAAAACCTAGTGGTTCTCCTCCACTAGTGGTAAGGAAAACTAGCTCATTGTTCTTGTACAACATTTCTCTCACCATCTCATTAAATATATTGAAATGCTACATTCTAAGAGTTTGGATATGTCTGATCTTGTAACCAATTTTTTGAATCTACATAGAACTGGCTTACATTTTCTTAGAAACTGTAGCAACAGTGGGGAAAAGAATGGCTTAAGCCAGCCTTCCCCTACCACACCCCCACCTGGTATACCTTGAATGTGTTTTGGCTGGAAATTCTGGTAGTTGTTAATGGTTTCATTACATCTAGAGAATGGGGTGGAGCAATGGCTGCCAAGAACAGAGTACGTACATAATGGCTTTAAAAGATTATGCATAAAGCTGCTGCATTTTTAAATAGATTTTCTTTTGTTACATTATTTGAACTGGAATGTGGAATTGGAAAGGCTTGGCAGAGCAAATGTATGTTGCATACCTGTGCCCTAACTAGCAGAGTATATGGGGGGAAAGACCAACATTAACTAGGATCAATATGGCTAGGCAAGGAAGAAACCATGGTTCAATGGTAGGGCATATGACACTGCCAAGTTTAATCCCTAGTGTTTCTACTTTAAAAAGAAAAAAGAAAAAGACAGTGCTTTTAAAAGCTTTTGCTCAAGACCTGAAAAAAACTGCCAGCCTGACTAAATTCCTACTTTTTCCTTCCCTTCTTCTAACATTCTTACCAGCACACATCTGTAAGCAAGGTCTATAGAAGCTATAGTGCATAGCAGCAGACCACCCCATTAAGGTACACACAACACACACACACACACCACATTCTCTGCTTTGAGCTAAATGCATTTTCTGAATGCAGCATTAAAGTTTTCTTTAATGAGGTAGCAATTTCTTACGATGAAACCTTATTAGGCTGCCAATTCTGTAAGTGCAAGGAAAGTTGTTTGGCCTCAGAAATATTACACTAAATGCAAAGGATTGCAAAACATCCACGCTATTACACAAGGCTGACTTTACATGGCTTTTTTAAAAAAATTGGAAATACAAGCTCATCTAGTTTTTTAAGATGAGAGAGAAGGGGGGCAGGGGCATCAGAAGGCCACTGCAAAGGACTGATGAGATTAGTCTCACTTCCAGTCCTTGTTTGACACATGCAGCTCACATTCACACAGATTTCTCCAGTCCACTCTGATCCTTCAACTGGAGAACAATAGATATGACTAGCAGTATACTGTACTGTGTACTATGTCTCATGTCATAGTCTAGCTTTGTGTGGAAAGGTAAGTTTGAACTTCCATTTTAGTTCTAAAGCAACTAAGTTGGAAGTGAATAATCTTACATTTATAGATGGTTCACAAATTAAGGATAGTTTTGACAGGCTTAGGCTGCTATCTTGAAGACTGCGATCCTCTACTGTCTTCAAATCCATTTGAGCCATGCAGTTCTCTATAGCTTACCTGGAAGGTAACAGAAGCTGCAATACTTCCCAGGGTTTGGCATAGGATACCATTAAAACTATTGTTTCTTGTTGTTGTTGCTCACATTCCACTAATAACAGGAACAGGTTTAAGGCTTATACATTTTGAAATTAAAGCAAAGAGGAGTTGGCCAACCAAATGATTGTCTCTAAGAGTGGACTGCATGCATTCATACGCTGATCAACTGAGAGGTCAGGTTTTCCTCCCATCAAGGTTTTGTGTTAATATTTTGATTTCCAATAAATCCTGAAGGGCATTATGGGGAAATGCTCCACCATGTGATTCCCCACCCCATTCTGTCCTGCAGTTCCTGCTTTTTCTCCTCTGCCTTTTTCTCAGGTGCTCCCTTCTACATGCTGAACTTGAGTGCTGAGCTATGAAAAATAATTGTTGAACTTATTTTCAAATGATGATATGTTTTGTACATGTTGCAATATGTTTTAATTTATTTGTGTTGCTTGTTTGAATTGATTTTCAAATGCTTTTTTACAAAATCTCTCACTGTTAGGTTTCAATATCCGTGTCTATGCCCCATCAAATTTTGGGGAGTTGCTAGTGCTTACTGTCAGTACCATTGCAATTGGGTGAGACATCATGTTAGTGTTACTTGCTTTATGCAAACTGTTTTTAATTCCACAAAGATGTCTAAGTTGCATTATGAAGCCGATGGACAAACTATTCACAGGGATCTATTTCCTCTCCTTTCTTTGGGTGACTTTATCCAATAAACTTGTACTTCTGATCTTTCTAAAGAAGCTCAGTTTTTCTCCTTCATTTGAGATCTCCAGACAGGCTCTTCTTATCAACACTGAGAGCATCTTCCTTCAAACCATTGTTTTCCAATGGACTGACCATGTAAGATCTGCATGTTTGCTGCAGAAACTAAAAGCAATGTTTAAAATGAATCAAATAACTTTTAAAGCTTTATATATTTATTTATAGCTTCTTTTTTTAAAAAAATGTTAATGAAGGAAAAGGATTGTGTTCCTTTTCTTCATCTCAGTAACTACTATGAAAACAGACAAAGCAAAGTAAAAGAATAGTCACCTAATTGTTTTTGTCTAGACCAAGACTGAACCTTAGCAGATTAAATAAAGCCTACAGAAAGATTTTTGGTCTGCTGTTATATTTTGGGATATGTGCATTCTCCATTGCTATGTCCAGTTCTAATTCCCTTTGCTCTGTTTCATGGGAAGAAAATTGCCCTGGGTTTGATGGGGGGAAGGGATATAAACTTACTAAAAACGCAGAATCTTCCCTGCAAGGGATAAAAAACCAGAAGTAAGCAATGTCTAATTTGCAGATTATGAATTATTATTAATAATTTTAAACTCTACTTCCCATAAAGGAACTCAAGTTTGAACTTGAATATTTACAAGCCTTTATTCTATTGTTTTATTTGTATGTTAAATTATCACAGCAATTTAAAAGCAGTTTTTAGAAAATCTTAGCCTAACCAAGTCTTGGAGACTGCTTGGCATAACCTGACTTGAATTTTCCAGCTTCCCTGTGAAATGCTCCAACCGTTCACTTTTTAAAAAAAATTACTGCGCATGGCAACTTCTGAAAGGCTGTTCAATATTCAAGGAAGCTTTAGCAGAAGGATGATCTAATGTAACACAACTATGCTTTCTACTTGTCAATTTAAAAAGAAAAAAGAACATCCCAGCAAGATATTCTATATCATGGCAGACTTGCATCTCAGAAACAAGAAATTAATCTCTCTCCTGCTGTTCTGGCTGACAGAGCTTCTAAAGAAGAAATACCCGTGGAAACAGAGGCGGCTTCTACTTCTCCACAACCCAAAGTCTCATTAGTATGAAACCACCATCTGGCTTGCACTAATGGCTACCAAAAGCTCTTTGCACAGGAACAAGAGTCAATTAATGGCTGCTACAAGATACCTGCAGGGAGGAGGGTGCCCACTCCCTCCCTTACTAAAAGCTCTCGGCTGGGACCAAGCACAGATTTCTGGCCAAAGAGAGAGAGATACCTGCTCTGCAGCATCTAGTCCACATTCCATTACACCATGGCCTATAACAGACTGAAAGTCAAAACAATTTGCAGGTAGTATTTCTAATAATGCTAGGCTTTGCAATTTCTCAAATCTTCCTGCATGAAAGAGATTTAGCTTTTTCTATTGAATTCCCAGGGTGCTTCAGAATTTCTTCCTTGACTTTTCCTGGTGGTGCATGATAGCATAGAGGTGACAGAAAGTCCTACTGCTGACATTTTTTTGTTATGTATTATTTCCTTCACCCTATGGCTACCCACACTTCCCAATCTGAAAAGGCACCATGAGAAAAGTCCCCTCAGGGCATCCTCCTTTGAAATTTAATGGAAGCATGGAAAGACGAGGCAGATCACTGGAGAGAAAAATATACAAGAAAAAGCAGAACAATTCTACCCAACCTTTGGCCAACTCATGACTAACACCATGCTCTCCATGAGAAGGTAATGGAAGTCCTCCTTTGGAAGAAAACATAAAGGCAAGTTCTCTTTCGTCAAACTGGTAAAAGCAAATGCAGGAGAATGCATTTTTCTATGTAGCACTAATTTCTAATAAAGATCTGGGGGAACAAAAACAGGAGTGGCTGTTTTTAAATAAAAGATAGACCTGCCAGGCAGAGAAATGTGAAAGGACCATTTAATTTACACATAAGACACACAGCAATAGAAGAAGCTCTATACAGTATAATTCATCCAAACACAGCCTGTGTCCCCAGCACAAGGGAAAACGAGTTGCGTCTGTTCTGTGCAGCAAACATTAGTTGTTCAATACTCAGGACTGACTTCATGTGTCTGCACTAAATTCTTAAGCCTTATAATGAAACCATAATCTCATTATTGCATGTGTGTATACATTTCACTCAAAATGGGAATACAATCATACCCTTTGATTAAATAAACGTGTGGGATCATGACTGCTCTATCTGCATTTGCCAGCACATTTAAAACCTTCAGCCTCCCATAATCCAAGGCAGCATAGCAGAACATGCACTGGCATTTGAGACAACAACTTTGATCACACCACACCGCTTTCATAGTGGTTGTAAGCAAACATAAGGCATGGTGCTTGAAACAGCAGGATAGATTGACCATGAAGGGAAGATTGCTGGGGAAACATGGTGATTTCAAAGCCTATCTCTTTGAAGATGTACAAGACTTGCCTTGCCTGATGAAGGCAGGACTGAAACAAATAGCTAGAATTATGGAAGTCGTTTTTGGCTAAATATTAAGAGAAAGTTCCAAATGGTTAGAGCTGTTAAGAGGTTCTATGATGCTACGATTCTGTAGTGAGTTATTATCTGAGAAATATTGCTCCAAAGTAAAACATCAGAAGATAAGTACAATGGAGACAGTTGCATATCCAAAACTATTGATTTGGCTGGAAAGAAGTTTCCACATTTGGATTCATAGTAACAGTGAACCCTTTTTCAAGTGTAGTCTGTCAGCTTGACTGTCAATTTGGTAGGCTCAGAGCATCCTGTCCCTACTGCCTTCCCATTGTACCAATTCTGTCTAGAGTCCTACAAAGTCATAATTTCATCACAATGTTTTCTTGATAGGAAAGTACAGTGAGATTTGCAAAACTTTGACCATTAGATTATAACTGAATACCTCTTCTATCTTTATTTATAAGATTCATATGGAATCAAATCTGAATTGAAGACAAATAAGTAGAGAAGTCAGACAGACCTTCAGTATGGGTCTTCTTGGGCTGGGTTTACATCAACTAATTAAATGCAAACAGCCAAAAAAGCAGGGTGAAAAGAAAACAAACCAGATGATAAAAACAACAGTTAAAGGATCATCTAGAAGATGAGATGGTGCCAGAGAAGCAGAACAAAGGCATTCTTACTAACCGTATTCTTGTTTTCCCATCACACAATAAGTATACACAATAGAAAAATGATGTTCTCCCTTCTTCCATCCTGTCCCACCTGTCAATGCCCCACCTCCTAAACTCTACAGTGAAATATCACAATTCCAACTGTCATCTGTTTTATTCACCCTCTAATAATTCTTATATCAATTTATGTTTTTTTCTGTCCTTTGGAATTTCTTTAAATAAACATTTTGCATTCCCCTTAATTCCCCATTTGCATGTTGAGCCCTTTTTATTTTAAATAGTTGCAAAGAACAGTTCATTGTGTCAGAGCCTTACAATTACCCCCTTCTTTTAATCCAAATGCCTTCTCCAAAATCATTCATTTGGAATTCTGAGTAGGAATGGATGCTTTTAACATACAATGCCAATCCTCCCTTTCTGTTGCTTCTATTCCTTATGAACAAATTGTATCTTTCAATTGCTATATTAACATGGGATTCACAAGGTCTCCATTCTACCTATTAAATCATATTTGCCTCCCTATACTGACAGCGGATAACAGCTCCTAGTCAGGTTTGGCTGATTTTGGAAGCTAAGCACTGGGAAGTTGGTAGGTAACGGTAAAGGTTTCCCTTGACATTAAGTCCAGTCGTGTCCGATTCTAGGGGGCGGTGCTCATCTCCGTTTCAAAGCTGAAGAGCCGGCGTTTGTCCATAGACACTTCCGTGGTCATGTGGCCGGCATGACTACATGGAACGCCGTTACCTGCCCGCAGAAGCGGTACCTATTAATCTACTCACATTTGCATATTTTCGAACTGCTAGGTTGGCAGGAGCTGGGGCTAGCAACGGGAGCTCACCCCATCACGCGGATTTGAACCGCCAACCTTCTGATCGGCAAGCTCAGCAGCTCAGCGGTTTAACCCGCAGCTCCACCGCCACCTAGGAATTCCAGGGTTGTTGGCTAAACTGGGAAGTCAATATGCCATCCTAGAAGAAAACAATGGCAAAAGATTTCCATAATGTTATGAAAAAAAACTGTCTGGATGAAGTCCTAATCTTTACCCTATTTTTTTAGTGGGTGGCTGCATCTTTACATTTTCTTTACTAAGAATTCAAGCTCATTCAGTTTATTGCCCATACTTTGAGCATTAGTGTATACAGAAGGCTATGAACTTTATGAGCCAATGTTCTGCCTGATTTTTCATTCAGTAGTTTAATAGGCCCTGTTACAGCAACACCTCTACTTCTTTCTACGGTGCACAAGGGTCTTACGTCAGGTTTTTAAAACCTCCAATCCATAAATACTTCCAATTAAAGCCCACCTGTTCAAATTCACTATATTATGGCCAACAATATTTTTAATAGTCTTTGTGAGATGCAACCCCTTTTGTGCATCTAAATAATTCAAACCATTGTCCCAGAAATCAAATTTCTCCCATAAACACTATTTGTTAGCCAGTCATTCTTTTGCAGTATTTTTCTTCCCTTTTCCAATCCTCTTCCACAGATTGAAAGAGTAGATGAGAACACCACTTGGGCACCCACGTTCTTGAGCTTCCTTCCAAGTGTCGAAAGTTGTTCTGTCACATCCTTGATTTGTGCTCCTGACACGTATTTGTTTTGACTTTATTTCTTCTTGTTTCCTATCAGATTAACCAATTATACTGTTCAACTGAAAAGAAAAGAAAGTATGCCATTTTTACAGTCACCCAACTAGAAAATTATTTGAGGCCGCTGATTGACTATATACAATAATATGCTCTTGTTTCAGGTTATTGGATAAATTAAAAAAAAATGTTGACCTAGAATTTGGTAGAGTACAAAAAGCAATACCTGCATTTAACGACAGGGTTTAACATTACTGTAAAAAAAAGTTAAATATTTAGGAACCTCCTTGACAAAAAATAAGATTTATTTTAAAGTAATTATTTATTGAACTGCGAAACCATAATAGCAGATATTAGAAAAACCTGTCAGAGCTAGAACAAATGCAACAGTTAAAATGAATATTTTACTAAGACTTAATTTTCTAATGTTTCTAATATCTACTAAAAATAAAGTATTAAGTCCACAGTTCCCAGATTGTGCACTGCAACACCCAGGATCCCACAGCAAACTCAAAGTGGTCCTGTGGGATAATACAAGAATATTCAACATCTGTCAGACACTGTGTGACCGAGGAGCCTAGGATGCCATGAAAAAAAATACTGGGACACTAAGGGCATCACAAACTGACAACGTTTAGGGACCCCTGCATTAAGTGACTTGCATAAACCACCCATGGTCTAATAATAGGCCAAGGATTAAATCAAATTAAAGATACTACAGATTAAATTAAAGATTTTACAGAATTCAAAAAAGCAAGGTAGATTAGTGTCTCCAAACTTTATATTACTATGCTAGTATGATCTTACTAGTTGCTTAACTTGATTAACTCTTGGAATGGATTGGACCCAGCTTCTTCTACGGATGGTCTGCAAAAACATCTTTGTGTTGATACAAAGAGAAATAAGCAATATATAAAAGATCATGCAATAACAAGTGATCTACTGAATGTCTGGATAAATACAAGAAAAGAATAAGTTCAGATTCCCTCTACCCATCTTACTTCATTATTACATATCTCCTAAGAGGAAAGTATCAAGTTCATTCAGCAGAAAGTTAATAAGTCATTCAGATTGCAAGATTTAATTACTGAATTAATAACACAAAAAATCTTTTGAAACGTCCAATTTACAGTGGTCTTGTTTATCTGACTGGTTTTAGTATCTCTAAATAAGTAGGGCAGTGCTAAAAGAATTATAGAAACAAGGGAGAATACTGAGAGACTTAACCAAACTCAAAAACACAGCAGGGTCACAGCAGAAAAGACTATTTGTATTAACTTGTATTATTTAGAAGTCATCCGTTGCTACTTCCTGAGATACAAAGCAACTCTCAAATTTGTAAATGCCTTTCCACCTGTCATTATCCTATTCGAGCTAACCAAGACAAATTCTGAGCTGATTGGAAAAAGTATGCATTGACAAAGCTTGCAGCTACCACAGAAATCCAACCTATAGTTATAGCCTAAGAAAGAAATAAAGATTTTCCTTCTTATTTACTTGTAAATGTCCATTTTCCTCATCTGAGTATACAGAAATGGGTTGACAGATTGTCTTCAGGGGACAGGTGGGCTGTAGGATGGAAATGACCACAATTCCCTTCTCTTGTTCTTCTTGATGTGATATAAATGATTATTCCTTTGTATCATGGAAGCTTATCCTGCCACAGCCCGGACCCTTTTAAGGGGAAACGAGGCATCAGCTACAAAAGTGTTTGTTCTGTATAATTCATTCACCTGAGAATACTGGTTGCAGCTGTTCTAGCTGTTCTGTGCAATGAAAGGTGCGGGAGGCCTTTGCATGCAATCTACGTTATCTGTTTTATTAGGTGACCAAGACTATAGTCAGTGGGAGGGTTTGTCACAGCCTTGGCATGTTCTCTTTCCCTGAAGTTGTTTGCATGGCCAGCAGTGCTCTAACAGCCAAGGCAAATGAGTCTCAGTTCCTTCTTCATTTAAGAAATGTAAATTGCAAAATGCCAATAATGGCTCTGCTATGTTCTCTAGATGGGATATTAAATTATTTTGGCACAGCATGAGATACAGGAAAGGCAGATTCTGGCTGAATGCGGCAGAGAAAAACAAACTGACAGTACCACCAATTACTGAGGGGGGTGTCGGGCTCTCCACTGCTGGATGTGTCCAAGCGCAGGCTGGACGGCCATCTCTTGGGGCTGTTTCTACTTGGATTCTTGCACTGAACAAGGGATCAGACTCAAGGGTCCAGCTCTTCCAATTCTATGATTCTATGGCTAAAAGAAGTCCGTTTTCCAACTAACTAAAAAGGAGGAGTGCCGGGAACAGAGGCGAATGCTTTCAAAATATTTGACAAATAGCAGAACTTTTCCTTTCTCTCCATTGTAGTTATGGAAACCAGATGCTTATAGTTAGCAACACATAATTCACATCAAAACAAAGATATATAGCAATTCCAAGTGCCTCTCTTTTATGCCATGTATTTACGAAAATGGTGCCTGCTGTATCCAAAGACTTGGTTCCAGTTCTTAAGAACAGCAGGTGTGAAATCATACCTGCTTTATAGACAGAAATTCCCAGGGGAATCCCCAGCACTTACAGGTACAGTTGGAGATGTTCTAGACTGAAAATTTGCTGCCGGTAAGTAACAACAATATATGGATGGCTAATGGATCAGTAGTCAGACTCAGTACGAAGCAGCTTTTCTGTTCCTATGCATTGTTTCAAAATGGAGAGGGCTCACACATTGAGTGATCTTCTCACTTTTTTTAAAATCTGCACTTGGAAAACTGCTGCCAGAGAGGATTACCTTGTTGTTTGCCTTTGTCTGATAACTTCTGCATATACAACTTAGGTGAATCAGAGACAAACACAGAAAAGGACACGAGCAAGAATTCAGAAGCTCTATCATCAGGCAGTCCCTAACGTGATCCAAGGCTGCACTGTATAGAGCTTTATAGTGGAAAACCAGCACTTTGACCAGGGCCCAAAGCTTACTGGCAGCCGGTGCAGTAACCACAAAATAGACATTATTTAAACTATCAGATTTCCCTGTATAACCTTCCCAAACATGAATCAAGTGCTTTGACTCCAAAAAGACTTTATAGGTTACAGTTCTCTTTGACAGATGCCTTAAATAATCTCCTAATTTGGTAAGAGCATATTCACAGATTTACAGAAAGTAGGAGGGTGGAGTTTCATAAAGTAGTGTCAAAATGCCAGGGAAACTCAAGAGACACAATTAGCATATTACAATATTACTCAGAACTTGAATGTAAAATTAAATGTACACCTCATAATTTAAAAGGGCATTTCTTACATATCATAAAGTAGATGCTGGTCCATAAAAACTGATGCCTGGCATTCACATGCTTTGGCCTATCACAATTATTTGTAACTGGAGCAAAGGCTTCTGCCAGTCATTTGTTTTGTGCTGCCAAGAATCGCATCTCATAGAAGTTAAAGAGCACATAAGATTTTTTTGTCTCCTCCTACTTCCACTCCATTTCTCTTCAGAAATTCTTTTTAAGTGATTGTTTGCAGCAAAGTATCTTATATCTATATATATCTATATCAGCTGGAAGGGCAATTTTCAGTAGAAAGTCATACGATAGAAAGGTTTTTTAAAAAACTTTCCCCAACAATAGTCAAGATGCAGAAGAGGAAGAGTAATACTGTAGTACTTCTTCTTGTTGTTTTTAAACACATCTAGGGAAAGACAAGCCCAGAATTTAAGCCTTGCTTTAACCCTTAACCAAAGGGCTCCTTTACCACCTCCTGTACAGCAGACTCTGTACCCTTCCTCTTAGTTTCTTAATTCTGGACATGATACAAGTAAAGGAAATCAGCAGTAAGAGTAAGGAGCTGCAGAGCTCTTTCCCTACATGTCAGATCAGGTGTGAATCAATGAGAACGGTACATTCTGATGCAATCCTTCTCTATGAGCCCATTCAGTAGAATGAATAGGAGAACTCCTCAACCTAACATCATTTACCACAATTTTAGTTGAACAAATAGAAATTACCAACTAAATAAAGCCTCTCCCCATAGGATTATTAAACCCAGTTTAAAATTACCTGACTTGCACCACTGCCAGATGATCTTACTGTTCCTTCATCCATTTTTTGTTAAGGGCAGAGTCCTTGCTAATAAACAAACAAGAAGCTAAACAGAGCACAACTTGGAGCAGGGGAATGCACTTCCACCCTGACTTCCCACAAGATACATTGATTGCCCATGGAGTCCATCTATAATGCTTGTTATTCTGTGTTTGCCTTGCCCAGACTGAAACACACCTTCTCAGTGGGCTGCAATTCCTAGAATTCCTATTCAGCACAGTCAAATCAGGAAGGCAGAGTGGGGAAGGAAGCGCATTCAACTAAAGTATTCTGAGGAATACTTAGAGGAGGACAAGTTAATGACCCCTCCACCCAGGGTAGAGCCATCAGGATCTGTACCATTGCTTTATTTATGGGAAGATATGACTACCTTCGCCCTTAACAACATTACCAGAAGGCAAACCTAGTATAATGTCTTGGTTTTCCTGAACTTGCACATACTATACTAAAAGATACAAACTCAGTCAATTCCCCTTTATATCCTGCTATTCCAGGAAGATGGGACAAACCATTGTAGAGGTCATGTCAGTTACTAGGGTCTTCATCTATCAACTGAAGCAGCTTCTCATCATTGCTACAATAATATATGAGATGAGCACCACTGCATCGTACCATAAGTTGTCTATGAGTCTAACCATTGTTTAGAACTTATCTGACAAGACCTGATGCTAGGTCACTGGCTGGTCTAGCTTACATAAAAGAAGCCTGACTATTTATGCTACCCCTTCTGCTGAGCCTTAAGTCCAAGAAAAGTAGGATATGCTTTCACTGGAGGATTTTTCTGTGTCTATTTTCTTTACTATGTAAAACAGAAGTATGTCTATTCCATGTGCATCTCTATAAATATAGAGAGAAAGAAATATACAGAGAATTATCACTTATATCATTTTTGGGATGAGAAATAGTAGTGCTGGAATGAGGCTTATAGAAATATCATGCTGAGGTATTTTTACCCCTTCTTTTTTTACATTTCTTCTCTAGGTTTATTCTCAACATGGGTTTTTTGATTTGTCACAGAAAGGACAGCTATGTTAAGTATGTAGGTGTCAGGAGGACACCCCCCCCTGATGCCATCCCAACACCAATTCCACCAACTTGTTCGCACATGGCACTAGGAAAGGAAACACATGTTAGCCCATCAATGCAAATCAATGGGCTGACAGGAGGGAAGCAGCAGATGGGGAAGTGTGAATTACAGGCAATCAGCACCCTGGACAGATCAAATTCAAAAACACGGAGAGCCGCTGGCACGTGTGAGAGAAGGAAGTGTTTGCAGTGCGATGGGTATTGATGCACTGGAGACACTTATTAGAAGGGGCAACCCAACCATTTGAGGTCTGGACTGACCATAAAAACTTGGAAGCACTACGCCTCCCGAGAAAACTAAATCCCAAACAGGTCAGATGGGCTCAATTCTTCAGCCAATTCAACTTCACCCTTAAGTACCTCCTGGGGGGTGGACTTCCTGGTGGATGCATTATCCAGAAGCCCCAGCACAACAGCAAGAGGGAAGAAATAGTGAGCGCAATCATCCCGGCATGGCAGGGAGGGGGGGCAGCAGTAACCCGAGGCCAAAAAGTAAAAACCACCCCGGAGATGGAGGAGGGAGGAAGGAATTAATTGAGGTGCTGAAAGCTGACACATGGCTGCAAAGTGACCAAGCTCAACTAAGGGAAGAGCAGGGACTGTGGTGGAAAGGGGGGAGACTGTACATCCCCGACCCCATAAGAAAGAAAATCCTAGAGAAGTGCCATGATGCAAAATCAGCTCGGCATTTTGGGTTTTTAAAGACCATGCACCTTGTGAGGAGACAGTTCTGGTGGCCAATGCTCTGAAGGGATGTAGAAGAGTATGTAAGTAGCTGCCCAATTTGCACAATGGCTATGAGAAGAGGGGACAAACCCAGGGGATTACCTCAGAACATAGCCAACCCTACTGAACCATGGAAGGAAATATCCATGGATTTCATAGTAGACCTACCAGAGAGCCATAAAAAAATAGTAACCTGGGTGGTAACAGACCTATTTTCAAAGCAGACTCACGTCATCCCCTGCACCAGCATCCCAACTGCCACACAACTAGCAAAGCTTATTCGTACAGCATGTCTACTGTTTACATGGAACCCCTGTAAGAATAATTTCAGACTGCAGGGTCCAATTCATCTCCAAATTCTGGAGAGCTTTCTAAAGATGATTGGGGTAGAACAGGGACTAAGTTCTAGTAATCATCCTTGCACAAATGGCACGACTGAACGGGCTAACCAAACATTAGAACAATACCTTAGATGCTTTATTAATTATCAACAGGATGACTGGGTAGAACTCCTCCCATTCGCAGAGGTTGCTTACAATAATTTGGATTCACACCATTCAGAGTAGTAAATGGACAGGAATTCACAGCGTTCCCAGAGCTGCCAATAGGGGAACCCCAAACACACACATTAGATGAATGAGTAAAACACATAACAGAAGGGTGGTCGGTAATACAACAGGCACTAAAACACATGAAGGACACATACAGAGAGTATGCTGACTAGAAGAGAACACCAGAAGGGCAGCTAAGAGTGGGGGAGGAGGTGTATCTATCAACTAAATTTCTGAAATCCACCCAACTGTCTAGAAAACTAGGGCCAAAATACATAGGACCTTTCCCTATCACAAAAGTGATTAACTGCAGTACAACTGCAGTTGCCAAAAAATTTAAGAAGAATCCACCCTGTCTTCCACTGCAATCTGCTAAAACCAGTGAAGAGCTCAGAACACTGGCACCCAGAGAGAAAAGCGCCTGCACCCATAATGATCAATGAGGAGGAACATTTTGAAGTACAAAACATATTAGACTTGAGAATACACAGGGGGAAACTACAATGCCTAATACACTGGAAACACTTCCTCAAATCACAATATGAGTGGGTCGAGAGCAGAGATGTACATGCACCAAGACTGACAAAGGAGTTTTGTAAAAAATTCCCAACAAAACCAGAGGAGGGGGAAAACAGACATTAACTGACAACAAAGGAAGACAACCTATAAACAGGGGAGGGGAATGTTGGGGGGCGGCATGTCAGGAGGGCACCCCCTGGCACCATTCTGACACCAATTCCACCACCTTGTTCGCACACGGTGCCAGGAGAGGAAATGCATGTCAGCCCATCAATGCAAATTGATGGGCTGACTGGAGGGAAGCGGCAGACAGGGAAGTGTGAATTACCGGCAATCAGCACCCTGGACAGATCAAAGCGGGCAGCTGCCCAATCAAGGGATTCACACCAAAAGCAAGAGACAGAGACATATTTTTTCAGTGGAAAAGGGGGGGGGGAAGTGTACTTATACAGCTGCTTGTAACTCATGAATTACTCGGAACTTTGATCCATCTTGTGTCACCTGCCAATAAAGCCTCTTGTAACCAACTCTGATCATACAGGAGTGCTGCTTACTTGGGACAGGACTGTGACAGTAGGCAGAATGCAAAATGTTGACAGCACTTGTGGTAAGAATAAAATTAGAAGCTAAATTTGCATTGCCTACTTTCTTGAAATGTATCTTGGTTCTATTTGGGTACCTCATTAGGTGTGGGTGTCTTTTTAACAGAGATTTTGAAAGATTAATTGGTAGTGTTACATTCCACTTTTGCTTTGAATGGTGAATCAGTAAATCATGTCTTTCTAAAAGCCTCTGAAATTGGTCAAATTAAGAAGTGCAAAATATGTTCCAGAATGGTTTTAAGGGTTTAATTATCAGTGGGGACATATATTTGTGCTTCTCTCACCCTTATAATACTTATTTCTCTGTATAAATACCACATACCTTCCTAGACATATAACCAGAAGAAAATAAAAGAAGTGATCGTGACAGGGTTGAAGGAAAACAAATGCTTCTGTTTTCAAAATCTAGTTCAATATGAATTTAGATTCTATGGAGATGATTCTTCTGAATTAAATTGTATTTACTTCAGCAGAGTTTTTCTTAAATATGCTTAAAGCTAGATACATGTTGAAATGTAAAGATCATTACTAGAGATATCTGTAGCCCATCTAAATACTTAATTAATCTATCAAGCTCCTCTCTGAGATTAGAGGAAGTGATAATTTATAAGGGACAATGATTTTATGACGCTGATGGGGAAGTCTGAACTCTCCAACTCTATTAGGGGAAATGAATCACAAGGTTTCCTCATGAGTTAATTAGAAAATCATTTTCCTAATATAATGAAGTTGTACTTGATTCTAGGATTGCTGTGGCTGTCAGATTTATTGCATCTCCAGATGGTCTAGTGAGCTCCTGTTCCACCCATTCTCCACAAAGTTTTTTCATCATATTATGAGGTGAGACTATAAACTTATAATACCAGTCAGGTTTCTGTTGGATTAATACTTCTTTGAGAATTGCTTCTAACTTGGAAAAAAAAAAACTCAAGAAGATACAATTTACCTTTTGGGACTACAATCAGTTCCACATGACAGATGATTAATAGTCTGACAAATGACAATTAATTAACATAGCTAGAGGCTGTTAGAGCCAATCTTAACTAAACATTACGATTATTAAAGGCAGTATGTCCCTTAGATAAATGAAAACTGTTCAGACAGTTTTTAAACTGGCTATCCACCAACAGGACCATAAATTGCTTAGGAAAGATAAGAACTGAGAAGTATAAAAAAATATGTTTTAACAAAAAATTATCAGTGTTCCTGAAAAAAATAATGGGATGCTTTTGTTATGATCTTGGCACATGATTGTTAGGTTAGTTACTTAAATTTTTTCCCAGGGACAAATTATAAAACAATTCTCCCAAATTTGGTGTACTCTAAAGATTTTAACCACAGTGTTCTCTATCTCCCATCAGAATCTCATTATACATCTCATTATTATAAAGTGTTTATCTCCCTAGAGTTATAGTAGTGGTATAGAATTATTGTTCAGTATTTGTGGTGATCCAATACATTCTTGGGATTCTGTGTTAAGCAATAGTGTCTTTTTCTGTATTTATTCAAAGCACAATATTTTCTATTAAAAATATCCCCAACTAGGAAACTGCTCTTGTTATAGTGTTTCAGCCACCTATTTGACTTGGCCTGTGCCACAGCAGTCAAAGGCACATACCCATGCTAATTGGTTTTTATTAACTGCCCTAGAAGCCAAACTCTATCTCACCTTTATCACTGCTGAATCACCTCTAGCACAGAAATGGTCAGCTAAATTGTACAAAAGATGCCATTGCTAATTGGGCTCCCACATCTCAATTTCCCAACCTGCCAATTTCCAGGACTGCAAGTACATCATCCCCAATTGGAATGCTCAGGAATTCTCAGAATTGTAATTCATTCCTGAAGGATGCCAGCCTGCCAAAGTCTGTTCCACAACAATGCTCTGTTATTTCATTTGCCTTTCTTTTCACTGCTTTATTAAAATAATTGGCACATACTTATCCTTATTTTTAAAAGAGTAGGAAAAATAGAAATACAGCTACTCTACCGAGTGTTCACTAGATATTTCAGTATTAAATATAAATTACAGTATTTTAATGCATCTCAGCTGACTGTCACTGATCATCTGGAAAGTATCTTAAAAGTATCTTCTATACAGAGTCCTCATTAGATTTCTCTTTCTCCAGCAAAATGTCTATCCATACCTGTAATGAATAAGCTATTATAAATATCACCATTTTACATTAGAGCCCTTAATATGGGTTGACAAATAATATACATCTCAGCATTCTAACAGAATTGTCTCTTACTCCAAGATGAGTAATACCAAGGTATGCTAACCAACCTGCACGGGGTACAAGAGAAAGAGTACTATTAATTCAGGATATATTTTGGAATCAATATGCAGAAAACACACATTTTAAATTTAAAAAACAAGACTGTTTTCTTGGTTACTCCTGATGCACGTCCATCTTTTAAAACCATTCAAAGCTACTGCTTAATTTCATAATCAAAATTCAGTTCAACTAAACTTCTTTGCAGTACATGGTTCAGCATAATATATGTATCCTGTCTATCACTGATCCATATTTATTTATTCGGTGATCAGTAGGGAATCATCTAAACTCTGTTCCAAACCTGATGTTATAGACTTTCAGGTGATCAGGGTATATCTTTTGTTTGAAATAGTGATTGTTTTAAATGTGGAGTTCTTTTTCAGAATTTAGCTAATCACCTGTTTATTCACTCATGTTATGCTGTCTTTTCTGCATCTGTAACAATGTACATCCAACTCTCCAATTGACCCGTAACTGGGAGCAAGGCCATGATAGCTGACAGAATTCTCGGTTTTGTATTTGAATTTGTAATTGCAAAAAATGAGCAGCAAGATCAACACTAAGTGGGGACCAGAACTTGCCCATCCCTTTATCATAATTCCTTCATGAATTCATGGTTTGCTGATAGTGACAACACCATGCTTAATTGCTATCATTTGCTTTGCTCTTCATTAAATTAATATTATAAATATTCAAAGAGTTTATGGATCGCGGATTTCTAACCCTTACCACCAAATGCAACTATATCGCAGTATTGCTTCAGAGTAGTACGTGCATTCATGCCCTATGGGTGGATTTCCCATAGGCCTCAAGATATTCATTGAGAATAAAATGCTGGGCTCTTGCTCTGATTTGGATGGTTTTGAGGGCCTTTGTTTCCAGTTTAAGCACTATCATTAGAACACCCACTGTTAATTTCTATTTGGTACATTTGGAGACTTCTAGGCTTTCAATAGCAGCTGTTTCTTAAAGTCATTAGCACACATCATTCAAACTCACCATTTGCAAAATCTCTACCATAAATGAGTAGGTGCCTCCCCATACAGTATAGACAGCTGTAAAATTCTGTTGAGGCATCTGCAGATATATTATTCATTCCTATGAGTTATTAATGACCACATGATTCTCCAGTGACATCAAAAATCCTGTCCACAAGCAAATGATGACAGGTAATAAATAATACAATTAAATAATGTATCACCAGTAGGCAGTGTACGTTTGGCTTAAGCAACAATAGCCTTACTTTTGTTGTATTTGTTTTTTCCAGAAACTTAGCCTCCACTTCACAAACTGCTTTTATTTGGTCATTCTATGCGTTGCTTGGCCAGGTGTATCTGATCTCTGTCAGCAAAGCATTGAACCACGAAGGTCAGCATTATTGAAAAGCATCATGTTATTAGGAGTAAAATAAAAAAAAGCCCAAAACACAAAAGTCAAGACTATCTTTTCTTGAAGCAACTCTAAAATGAGCATTCAGGAGGAGATAGTTCTATCCCAATATACTGTAGAAGATACTAAGCTTGAATAGGGCACCATGCCAAATCTTTTAGCAATTTATAAATTGCATACACATGGAAAGTCTAGGTCTCTTTGTACATATTAAGTAAAGATGTACAATTCAGTATAGATCCAGTCGGTTATACCTCTGTGTGTTAGCAAGACAGGGAAAAAATGGACTTTTTAAACAGATTTTTTTAAAGGTGCATTTGATTAAAACAAATCTGCTTTCATTAAAAATTTTCTCTGACAGAGCTGTTGAACCCAAATATCCCGATATATGTAGTCCTTAGCACAATTTTTAATGCAAATGTTCATGACACATGCTTTTTAAAAGTATTTAGTCTTTTATTAATAATAGCCATTTAAAAATGTAACTACCCTTTTAAAATTTCATTTCAGCCATTATTGGTCAAATACAAGTTTCACAAACAAATATTTGAATGTGCTGGGGATTTGTCTGATGTACAAAACACAGATTGTCAATGGATTTGGTTCAAGGATCTTACTCTGACAGGTATCTGCCATGTTTACATTCCTAATGCAGAGACACACCTGCTTCCAAACTGTAACCATCAGATGCTTCCTAAGGTGGGGTGCAGCCCCATATGCTGCTCATTATCCAGTATATTCTCTATCTTTCAGCAGAATTCTTACCCAGAGGAAAAATATACAGCACCATAAAAAAGAACTTATTCCTCAAGGTTGTAGTTCAACATCAGCCAGAGAAATAGCATAAAGTGGCTGATTTTCTGTCTAGATATGGAACTAACCCAGAGATTGGTATCTGCAAAACATTTATCAATGAGTCCAAGGTAAGGGCTGGGGAAGCTACCCGAACCCTTCATTTTAAGGGAAAAGTTATGTGACAGATATAGAAGTTAAGCCCTGTCTTCCATCCTTTCTGTGCTCCCCCAGACAGACAAATTGTACTTGGAGTGATCAGTTTGCGCTAAGAAAATAGCAGGGAGAAAAATGGAAAAGCTGTTTCGCACATACAAACACAGATACCTTCTCACAGCAAGTGAAAATGGGCTGATGAGCTGGCAGGAAGGGAGAGAGTTGCAGTTTTGGAGGGGAAGAAGATGGCTAGTGAACCAAAATGGACCTAGACAGTTTGGCTGTTGAAGATTTCCTGGTCCCAGGGTAGATAAAGGCCACAGAAGGGTTCCAGGGGGAAGGGAAGATAAATGAAGATGGGGGAGGACCAGATTTCAAGAGATAATGAAAGATCATGATCAGGCCAGGGGAAGAAAGATATCCAAAGAAAGAAAATCAACATGTCTGACTGGTCACCCACTAATCTGACTGGTCACCCACTAAGCATAATTAATGCCCTTGATAAGGAGGGAGATTAGAAATTCAGGTAGTCCTTAGGTTACAACGGCAATTGGGACTGGAATTTCCATCGCTAAGTGATGCGGTTGTAAAGTATGACATCATATGACCGCATCACTTAGTGATGGCAATCCTGGTACCCCCCATTGCTGCCATTAAGCAAAGACCCCCTCACAATTTCCTGCTGGTTTCCTACAAGCAAAGTCAATAGGGAAGCTGGCAAGAAGTCGCAAGTCCCAGGCAGCTCACAAGCAGGCCAGTGGGCAGGTAAGTGGCTGCTGCTGGGTGGGGGAGGGTGTGCAGGTGGCTGCCATGGGTAGGGGGGTGATGCCAGCACTGTAGCTGGGCTCCTTGAGGGAAAAGGCCACTGGAGTGCAAGCAACTTACCAGAGTGACTTGCAACGTTCCCTGCTGGTTTCCCCATTGATTTTGCTTGTGGGAAGCCAGCAGGGAAAGTCACAAATGGCGATCACGTGATGCAGGATGCTGCAAGCATCATACGTGCGAGCCGGTCGCCAAGTGTCCAGATCGTGATCACATGACCGTGGGGGTGCTGGGATGGTTGGAACTTTGAGGACTGATTGTAAGTACCACTCGTTCAGTGTCACCATAACTTCAAACAGTCACTGAATGAATGGTTGTTAAACGAGAACTACCTGTAGTTAATGAAGATAACAATAGAGTATGTCAGGCACATGGTCAGTGGCAGAAGCTGTAGTTTCTCAGGCATGGAAACAGTTATCCAGGAAACACTAGAGCAAGTAGCAATATATCATTGTTTTTAATACATGTGAGAGTCTTTATGGCAGAAGCTGGAAAGGGGAGGATTGTTTGTGAATGTTTGAGCTAAAATACCACTTATATTATTTGCTTTGCACAGTTAAAATATAAACCAGTACTTTCTATCTTTCAAATGCTATGAATAAAGCAGGAGAAGAAAAAAGTCCACATGAAAGTTTTGCATGCTGAAGTTCGTCTGGTTGGCTCCTGAGACCCTCTCCCTCCCCAAGGCCTCCTGACACTTTTTTGAATGATTTTATTTTATTTTTCCTTCCTCCACAAGGGAAGGTAATGAACACCTACCAGGAATATACTGGAACATTTTGGTGTGAATCCTCACAATTCTGGAACTTGAAGTCCACCTATCTTAAGGTTGCTGAGGTTGAGAAAGACTGGTTTAAACAGAAGATCAGGCCATCACTGTGGACAAAGTGAAAGAAAGAGTTAAATCTGGAAAGGAAAGTCTTAAGTCAGCTTCCTTTCCAGCCAGATTACACATGGGAGTCCAGCATCTTAAGGAAGCAGTATGGAAAAGCCCTTTGTTTACATGTGGAAAACTGAGTACATCCTAAGCACATTCTCCCCTTCTTAGCAATATGGAAAACTGCTGCCACCACAGGCCCACAGGCCAAGCTTCTTGTCACCCATCTAGAAAAACCCGCACGGCCAGCATTGCTGTTTTCAAAGACTGTAGTAGCTGAGAATTGCTACTGCACACTGAGGGGGTGGGAGGAATAAACATTTAAGACTGGTTTCCTTCTTTGTGCTTCAGTCCCTGCCCTCATCATATTTATGACTCACCAGCATTGTTAGGTCCTCTGGAGCTGTTTGCTTTTCAAATGCTTCAGCAGCACCTAAAATCTGAACTCTCCTATCTCCCATCTCAATGGAGGGTCAGGACAGCATCCGTTTTACACATTGCCCAGCCAGCCTACAGGAGGGCACTGTCTGAAACCAGTCCCCTCTAGTTCTGGGGACAAAAGATACAGTATTTCACTTGAAGGGCACAATAAGGAAGCAACCATTAAAAGGAATGCATCAGACTGTTCTTTGGCAGCTAGAATGTCAGGCCATTCCTCAGTGAGCCTTTGAAGAAATGAAGTGATAGTTCCTTCTGCGGCTTTTCCCCTGTTCAAAAGAACTCTTCAAAAGAACTACAGAAAGAACTCTGGATGAAAATGCACCTTTGCAAAATATTACTGCTATTTGCGGTACCTTTTTTCAAACAGATTTCTGTTTATGAAACACAGCTCTTCTTTGATTAATTCCATAAATGAGAAATATACATGTTTTATTCCATAGGTGAATGAAGAAAGCTCTTGCATCAGCCCTTGTGTGGCAGATCAGACAATGGTTGCAATCTAAGGCGGCCACTTCGGCATCACCAGGAAAAGGAAATACATCGCCAGGCAACAGCAGTGGAAAGGACAAAAGAGGGATTGCAAAAACATCAGTAGGTTAATTTACAAAGGGTAAATGCAAATTTAGAAATAATTTCACTTGTTTATATAAAATGAAAGTACATCTCAGGTGGTCTGAACGTCTACCAGCTTGTTTTCTGGGTGCTATCAATTCCATCTTGAGGGCCCTGCCCTGCTCTTTCCATTTACGGTTTATTATCTTTAAACTGGACATGGCGGCCTTACAGAGAACTGTAAGGACAGTAAAATAGGACTGTAATTTAATCCTATGTCCCATGCCACCTTTTTGTGCCCATCGCACAGATTAGCTAACTAAGCTTTATGGTTTATTAAATTATCCATTTTGAATGTCTAGAAACCAGGTTTTGTAACCCGTAACAAAAGCCTTAGTTTCCAGAAATTCCAAATGGCATGAGCAACCTGGCAACTCCCTCCTTCAATCAGTTAGCATCTCTTTATGCTGCAGGATGTCCACAGGGTGTGGTCAAAAAGGTCATGATGGTGGCAATTGAAGTTCTGCCCACTCTATACATGCGTTGCACACACAGCACATATAAAAAACAAGCAGAGCTTCAATTGCACCATTGTGGCCATCATCTTGACTTTTGACCACACCTTGCAGACTCCATTTGTGCATCAGCAGTGCACAACACTCAATAACTGGGTCTTTTATGAGCTAACCATTTTTATAGTACTTCCAGTTGGTGGTAAGAAATCTGGGAAATCGCCATTTATTATTTTAATCAGAGGAAAGTTAAAGAAAAATGTGGTGTAATCAGAGTCAGCGGCACCCTGGACAATTTTGGGGGGGAATTATCCATCATGCCCCATTTCTGCCCTTTTTTCCTGATACACGGACATATCCTGTTAAAATGCAATTTGCGCTATGTACAGGGAGGGGGTGTGGCATGGTGATGCACACTAGTTATCTGAGCTTTTAAATGTAGTATGTTTTTATCACACATTTATTTTGTGCTACTCAAGGAGACATACATGATGCTCCCTCTTCCTATTTTCCCAATGACAACTCTGTGTGAGAGAGTGACTGGCCCAAAGTCATTCAGATGATTTTCATGCCTGAGGGAAGACTAGAACTCACAGTCTCCAGTTTCTAGTCCAGCACCTTTACATCAAACTGGTTATGTTAAGTTGTATGAACCCAGCTTTGTTTTCTTTGTTTTCGCTGAGTTTGAAAACAGGCCTTGTGGTGATAATATGAAAATGGAAGGAAAATTCAGGCTTCTTACTTCAAAGATATTTCATTCACTGAGAAAGTGAAGTGACATGCAAGAAAATAACATGTGTGAGTAGCAACTTGATATTTATCTTGTTTTCAGAAGAAGGAAAAGTTAAAGCTTCATCCATGCTTGCTAACTGAAAAAAACAAAAAAGAATTAATATGTGAATTGTACCATTTAAATGTTCCCCAGATTGGTATGACTCATCAGAACACATTTATTGGCAAGAAATTACTTCTGGATGTATAGTACCATATGTTAAAATACAGTCTTAGGCTTTAAGGATATAAAATTAAAAATTCAGTGACTGGAAAATGTGGAGGGTGTTTTTTTTACTGTGAATTTCTGTCCTTTTTGATGCCTTGAGGATATCCCTTTGGCTTGGCTGACTCCTCTTTCTACTTCAAGGTGGTAGAGTTTGATTTCTGAATTGCTTCTGCAAAGGAAAGGCCATTTCTCTTCTCCAAGCCAACCAGATTAGAAAATCAGAGCCATCCTCCTGGAACACAATTCTAATTTCCATTAGCTTTCCCCCATTACAGAGTTAAAGTGTTCTCTGTCCATCTCCACCCTGCTTCAACTGCATCTGCTCCAAGTCACTCCAAAACGGTACTGTCCTGATCATGCTTGAGCAGGATGGGATAAACCAAGTTACTGACTGAGTTCTTAAACTTTGCTTCCCTCCCTATTCAACACATTGGGAAAACATCCTCCAAGCAGTACGGTTGGACAGAACAGTCTTGCGTTATTGCACAATACTAGTTGCAAGAACTGAATGGAGGACAGAAGAGGATGGAGCTATATAATTTTAATAGTGTGCATAAAGCAAAGAAGCACATTGTAAGAAGAAATGTTTTAAGACCAGTCTTAAGATTTGTCTTCTGAAGAATGAAAAAAAAAAAAAGCAAAATCCATATGGAGTAATTTAAGGGTCCTGAGTGTTGAGACAGGATTGTGAAGCAAGTGAAAATATGGTGATGCAGACACGTACTGTATGTAAGTAATTAATTTGTATAACCGCCCATCTCAGCAAGTAACTCTGGACAGCAAACAGTATTAAAGCTGAGAATTATTTCATCTGATAATTCCACATTATGAAAAAGTACCCAAATTCTTATATATATGGGAACATAAGTTAGAAGTTTTAAAAGGAAGATATTTCCTCCCTCATTGTGAAAAACATAAAACTAGATAAAAACAAGGGTTGGGGCTATTCCATCTGGTTCCCCTAAGAAAAACATTACTTCTTTCCATGTTTGGAGGAAGGTGACAAAGCCAAACAGATGGAGGAACCAGTTTTGAGGAACCACCTCATTCTAGCCTATATCTCTTTAGTTCTTACCTGTCATGCGCTGCCTACCTCCGAGTAACACACAGACACTGATTCCGTTGAAGCAGGCTCTGGTTTATTCGTAGTGTAGATACAGTGGTAGAAAAAAGCTGAGAGTGACAGGAGCACGCCAGTGCGGGGTTTAAATACCCCGCGCCGGTCAGCGCCCCCTCACTCGCGGTTACGTCACCCCCCTTTGTCCAACATGCTGTCTTGCCGGTAGGTGAGGGGTTGCGAGGCCCCGCTGGCGTTCCGGGATCGCCCATCATCGGTTTCCCTATTCCTCCGGTGATTGCTGTCAGCTGGGCGATCTCCGTTGCGCTAGCGCTAACAGCTTGGGTGTGCCTCGCGATCCGCTTAGCCATTGTATCTTGTTCTTTAGTCTTTGTAAGTTGATGGCTACTTATCTTGAGCCCCTTCCCCTGTTTCCTTGTTATTGTCATGTGTGCCATTGCGCTGATGTCTTCAGCTCAACGGCACTCATGACATTACCTCCACCATTAATTATTTCTGTCATGCCTTATATTCTTCCTGCATGTGTGTGGATGGATGAAAGAGAAGTATGAAAGAGATGAATGACTCCAGGATGGCAGAAAAGCACGGGGCCTTGGGAAAGTGCTTTTGCTCCTGGACCCGTTTGAGGGAATTCATAGGTAACATCCATTCTACAAAGCCTCCTCCCTCCAAATATCTGAGGATCATCAGTTAAGCCTCACTGGATGAGTATTTGTATGTATTTGCACTGAAGAGTCAGATACCATCTTGATCATTTCTACTGTATTGTGTTTTTACTCTATTTCTATTTGATACTATGAGCAGCCCAGAGTTGTTTTGAAGTTGGGCAGTGCCTAAATCTAATTAAATAAATAAATAGCTTCTCACAGACGTGTTAATGTCCATTCCTCACGTCCTTGAATTGGCAGAACAGAATGTCAACACAGTTTGCATTTTCTCCACAGCCAGGAGTAGGAGTGGTGCGCTCCATAAAGGTTTAACATGGGACGGTTTCTGGGCAGCAATTAATGGAGTCACCAACTTCCTTTCCCCTCACGTCCTATGGGAAAAACAACTGCCAATCACCTTCTGTTATGGGTTGTGGGGTGGAGCTGGGGACTCCAGGCACTTCCTCCTGCTTCATCTACTCTATGCAATCCATGTTTAGTCTCTCTTGAAGCACATGCCAAAATGGATGTGGAGGGCAGTACCCAGCAAGGGGAGAGGAGATCAATATTCCTATGGGAAAAGGTGCAAAATGTTGATCTTCTGAGAAATTGATAGAGCCATCTAAAAACAAAAACAAACAAACCAAAATCCCAAACTTATCACTCAGGAAGGAGGTTACCCCACCCTCCACTAATTTTTTTTAAAAACGTTTGTCTTTCAGGACATCAGTAGAGATTCATGTAAAAAAACTGCAAACTGTTAATCAAGTAAATCACAAGCAGATCAATAAATCTCATTTTCACATTCCTTAGCACCTCTCCTGAGAGTCAGTTTGGTGTAGTAGTCAAGGCATCAGGCTAGAAATCAGGAGACTGTGAGTTCTAGTCCCACTTTAGGCATGAAGTCAGCTGGGTGACCTTTCTCTCAGCCCTAGGAAGGAGGCAATGGCAAACCACTTTCAAAAAACCTTGCCAAGAAAACTGCAGGGACTTGTCCAGGCAGTCTCCAAGAACTGGACATGATTGAACAGATTTTTTTTTTTTTTAAAAAGAGCACCTCTCCTAACCCCCAGCAATCTCTCAGCTGGTATTTTTGTTTGGTTTTGACACAGGTGTATAAATTCCCAGGAAGACTGGCATTTGTTTGGAAAGTACTAGTCTGCCAGATCAATATTCCCATGTGAAAAAAAAAGACTGCACAAATCAAAATGTCCATAGAGGGCATGCCCAGTGACCAACCAGGGAGTAAGGAGGCCCATGGCAGACTTAACAAACAATAGGAGCTGGACTGATCCCTGCCTGCATCATTGCCAGCTTCGTACCAAGGCATCATAGATTGTTCAAATGATAAGACGTGTTAGAGATGGACACTGTGGTTTAACAGCTGAACAAAGATGATATTAGACTTCCTCCCTAACCAGCTGAGGATGAGACAGGCAATGTCATGAAGACAGTGAAACAACTACCAATCAAAGTGAATATTTGTAGCTCAGGGTTGAACTGTGGAGTCCTTGGTGCTCTCTGAGCTTTGTTGTTTTCTTGCAGACGTTTCATTGCCAGACTAGGCAACATCTTCAGTGAACCAACTTTCTGCCATGATGAGCAAGATGTGAGGACGAGCCCTCTGTCGCCATCAGCAAATGGCACTGCAAACTGTGAACGTGGGTTGAGTTGGGAACAGATAGGGGCAGAATTGGAAATCTGTTTCCTCTTTGTTTCTAACTGACTTCTTCCATGTGATTTGGGGGGGGGAGGGGGTTGATCAGAAGTAGAGGCACTTGGAACCAGGGGCTGAAGTCTCTGTCAATTTCAATCTTAAAATTTCATTTTTTTCCAACTTTATCATTTGTTTCATGTGGTTTTCACATTACTGTGCAACTTTAAAAAGTCTGCACATTGAAAAATTCAGGCAGTTTAGTGTGCCTTTCTCCTAATGCATGCATTTTTGTTACTGATAAAACTTATTTTACAAGCAATTTCCCTAATGCACGTTTTTGCTACTTACATAATTAAGAAAATGCATCATTGAATTTTATGTTCTATATGAGTATGTATCAAAGTATACTTGTGTTCTGTTTATATATTGGTTCAAAAAATAAAAATTAGGTAATTTCACTTGCAAATGCAAACCAGACACACAGGCCCACAACTGGGGTCTGTGTCACCCAGGTCAAGCATGGATTCTGCACCCATTTTGGCACCCCCCCCAGCACTCATTTTGGTGCCCCCCAGTGTGGTGCCCGGGGCATATGCCCCGCTTGCTCCCCCTCCATTGCAGCCCTGCAGACACATCTCTCCCCTCTCCCCAGTGTCACTTCCTACCATTGAATAGTGTTTGCTACTAAGCTGTGTATGCCCAGCATACAGTAGGTGCTATTCTGACATTTTCCTATTCTAAAGGAGGGCAATTGGTAGTCCCTGCCCTTAAAATATTCCACAGCAAGGTGATAGCCCAGATCCTGTATGGGGCTGAGATTTGGGAGTGAGATGGGAAGGTCATTGCCCAATTGAAAGCAGTCCAAAACAACTTTATAAGGAAGATCTTGGGCCTCCCCCAGGGCACCCCTGCTGCCTATTTAAGGATGGAGGTAGGGCTACCTTCCATCACTGTTAGAATACACCTTGCATTGTTGGGCCACTATAAGAAACTAGAAAGCCTTCAAGAATCCCACTTTGCCAAACTCTGTTTCCTCCATTACACAGCTGGGAATCAATGGACTAAACTTTTGTCACCCATTCTACAAATGTTTTCCCTACCACCTTTGGGAGAACTTAATCTTGGAATAGAAGAAATATTGGAGATTGGCTTTTTGAAAGGGATGCTAATAAAGATGCCACCATAGTACAATTATCCAAATTGTCATCTTGGTATCATCCTTATAAAAAACATAGAAGCCACTCCTAGTACCTGGTTAACATAACCAGTGCTTCACTGGGAAGGGCTTTAACATCCCTTTTCCTGCAGACTGTGCCCTCCACATATCTCGAAGGGAGATTTTGTAAGCTCCCTATCGAACAATGCCTCTGTTCTTGTGGTGTTGGTCAAGTGGAGGAAGTTATCCGTTATGTCCTCCCCTGCCCCATATACAACGAGATCAGAGCCAAATTATTAATGGCAGATGAACTCAAGGGCTCTGACCCCAAAAAACGGAATTATCTTCTTGCAGATGTGTTTCCAGCTGTTTGCAACCAAATTGCTACTTTTGCTCTGTCGCTTTGGCTTTATTTTGTTGTAACCTTTTTATATCTAATGCTTCTTTTATTACTTTATTTTATAATTTCACTATTTCATTGTTTTATTGTTATTCTATTTTTATTTAATGTATTGTATTTTATTGCATTCCTATGTTATGACTTGTGGTTACAATAAACTTTTTAACTTTAACTTTAACTTTAACTTTAACTTTAACTTTAACTTTAACTTTAACTTTAACTTTAACTTTAACTTTAACTTTAACTTTAACTTTAACTTTAACTTTAACTTTAACTTTACTTTGCTGTTTATTCAACTTAATCGCAATTACAAACAAGCCTGAATTCATCTCCAATGTCTTGGATTCTGGATTTCTACCCTGAATTCTGCTTCCACAGATGAAAATATTTCATATTATATCATTATGTGCGGCACTTTGGCGGTGCAAGTGTTCCACCTATAGGTTTTTCACTGTTCCTTACTTGTTCTAAAGACAATGGATGCATACTATTCCTGGTTTATTAGCTGAGCCTGAAACCAGGAAAAGCTTGGTGCAATTCACTTGGATAGTATTATTCCTTATAATCTCTTTCCATGACATGGAATTCCATTTCCCCCCCACCCGCCTTAATAATTGGCAAATTTCTGAGTAGCATCTGCTGTTCCTTTTGCTATGTTTTTTCCCCTAGAAATGTTGTAATAATGCCTGTTTTAGGTTAAGTTTTAATAAAATTGGCTGGGATAAAATTCCAATTCACTCTCTGCCCACACACATATCAGGCTGCTGGCAAGTGGCAGCTAAAGCCTGTTCTCAGTGCCATCATCATATTGAAGATGGCAGAACCAATCACAGAATTCAAACACAGAATTAAAACTACTATGTGGTGCAACTTTCACTGGGATGTATAATTGATTACGGATTGGGAAATATTTATTTGATCTAGATGGGGTGGATCAGGCCTGAAGAATGTAGTTTCTCTATTCCTACCCTAAATATGTCTTTCTTCTAAGCTTGGATTCTCAACATGGTGGTCATGGGCACCAAATGCACCACCAAATAATAAAAATAATGGATAATAATGTACTGGAAGTCTAATACTTGAAGTATTAGACTATGAAGTACTAGACAACCCTGCAACCCGTTGGGTCATCCTTCGAGAAAGAGGTAGTGCAGTCTGATGGGACCAGAATGAACATTACATTTTAGGCTGACCATATTTTTTTTACCACAGTGCTGGACATTTCCATGATCATCTAAGAAGAGTATATATCATAAATAAAAAAATAACTGTAGTGGCAAATGAACTTCAATAATAAGTCAATATTTACTTACCTAAACAGATAAAACAGAATGACCACAGGCAGGCAAAAAAGCAGTGGGAGTGGGAGTGACTTCTGACTGCCTGCTGGCTTCCCCATTGAGTTTCCTTGTGGGAAGCTGGAGTGTCAGAAATCACAGTCACGTGACCACAGGGATTCTGCAACAGCCACAACTTTGTGAATAAAACTGGTCTGAACATCATGGAAATTTCAGTTACACAGGAAGAATGGGCCCTGGAATTTTTAACTTAAATTTCTTTAAGTTAGCGAATTTTAGGTACTTGATTCAAAAATTGTTGCAGTATAATGCACCGTTTGGGCTAACTTGAGGGTACAAACAGATAAACACAATGAGAGTTTTAGTACTATATAGATGCATTTCTGCACAGAAAAAGAGGTAAATGGAGGAAATGACTTATAAGAGAGATTGACAAGAAGTAGCCCAATCATTATAGGTTTTTGAGTAAATGCTATTTAGTAACTGACCACATCCATCAGAACAGTGACATCACAACATGAGGGGAGCTCCTTTGCAGCATGCTCTCAAAATTCCAAATGTGCCTCCAGGCCCACAATGCTTAGTGAACGCTGAACTAAGCCCTATCTCTTTATTTGGGGAGCTATCTTTTGAGTCACGTTTTCATGCTGCATTTGACTGTACAGACTAAAAGCAGAACATTTCTCTTGAAAGATTTGCCTACTTGGATATGAGACACCACGAATTTGACTACTCAAAATCTCCCAATTTTTATTCTTCATTTTATTCTGTTGTATTTTTAACCTGATTAAGGTGAGATGCCATCTTTGACTTTTCCTGGGGTTGCACACCCTTGTTGGGGTCCTCCTGGACTCACAGCTCCTGTTGAAAGAGCAGGTGGCAGCCATAGCTGGGGGAAGCTTTGCACAGATTCATCTTGTGCGTCAATTGCCCCATTCCTGGACTGGGAGGCCTGGCTCATAGTCACTCACATCCTGGTCACTTCCCTGTTGAATTACTGCAGTGCTGTTTACATGGGGCTGCCCTTGAAGACCATTTGGAAATCACAACTGGTACAGAATGCAGTGGCACATGCAGTTTTGGGTGTACCATGGATTGCCATGTTACACCGCTGCTGTAGGAGCTGCACTGGCTTTGTTTTTTTCTGGGTGTGATCAATCATGGTCATGGTACCTCCCCTGCCAGGTAAGTATAACAGATTTGCAGCCTTTGAATCACTTGAATGGGACTTTCAAACTGAACTGGAAAAACAACAGTTGTTAGAGCTCTCACTATCTGTCAGGGAAGAGCTAAATGAAAATTTGGACTCCCACTTGGTCTCTCACTGTATGTCCCCAGTACAACTTGCTAGCTCACCTAATAACTTCAAGGGAAATAAAAGTAAGTTTAAAAATAAGATACACAGTCGGAATTTGGAGAGGCTCCCATGGGAAAATACAACAGAGTTTATGGCAAAGCATAAAGTCTTCTTACAGCTCAAACTGTTATTTGACTGAGCAGCTGTCAGCTATAAAATATGACTTAGATCTGCTGAAAAAAGACTTTCAGGCCTTTGTTCAAAAATACACAGCCAGACCTGCCACCTCCATTAAAACTAATGCAGACAATTGTGCATAATTAAACCAGTGACAAGTATAACCTTCCAATTCTAGTTGTTCCCTTGTTTTAAGTTTAGGTATCCCTTCTTCAAAGTTCAGCAAATTGCTGGAAAAGGTCAGAAGCCACTGGTCTGATATGCTTTTTTGCTTATTCCTGCACCGTTTTAGCCTTTCCTGTTTCTTTTTTAGACTTGTATTCTGTTATATTCTGCATTGTGTATCTTAATTATATCTTGAAAAATTAATAATAAATTAAAAGAAAAAAAAACTAATGCAGAAGCTCCAGCAAAGCAAGACATTCCTGGCATGTGCTCTGATAAAGGGCAAGTCATTAAAGTAAAACAAACTGACAAAAGTGTGCAATGACCAAATGACTGTGCTAATAAATCCCTACTTTCTGATAAGGTAAAGAGTGGTGGTCTTATACAGACTAACACCTCTCTGGATACAAAAGAGGAAATTCCCTGCAAGCAAAACCATTCGCTTTAGACTCATCAGGCTGCTCTCTGTATCTCCCTGAATAGTCTCAATACTGGACATTAGGATTCTAGGAGAGCAATCAAAACCTCTTTAGGGCAACTTCTGCACTGTCACTACAGACAGATAGATCTATGTACTATTGAATGGCTTGTTGGCAGATGCTGGGAAAGCCTTTAGCCCAGGAAAGGTCAAAAAAGTCACACACCAAGCATTTCTATAAAAATAATTTATTTACAGAAAGCAAAAACAAAAGCAAAACATTTAAAGGACTTAGCTCCCTTTGGAGCAAGCCTTGCTTGCCTACATTGCCGGCAGAGGGAAAAGAGGAAGTAAGAACAAGTCCAGGCAGGTTTCCTTCCCCCAGGCTATTTTGCATGAAGCACGTGAGAGGAGACAATCTAATACAACCTTTTTAACCCGGCCAAAATGATTAGGCACAATAGCAGTCTTAATCTATTAGTAGGAAAACCTCAACATGGCTTCCTACTGTACAAAACCGAAAACGGATTTTGCTATCTTTTAATTAGTCTACTATTCCACTAATGCTATTTAAGATGAGACCATACTTAGCATCATTTCAAATTTTTCCCGATGTAAAAGTCAATTCTTTATCCAGCTTTAATTCATCAAGACTTCATACCCACTCCAAAACTGTAACAGAGGTTAGCAAGTCCTCCTTCCCACATATGACCTTGAAAAAGCAAAGCAGTGGGAGTCAGCCATTCTTACAAAATGAAGATGTGTCAGATCCAGCTGAAGCCAGGTTCTCTGCCCAGGAACGAACAAGATAATATAATATATAAACTGGAAAATTTTAAGAAAACCTTACTGGTCACTTAATGATCTTGTGTCTCCAAATACTGACACAAATTGCCATTATTCAGAGGACAATGAAATGCAAATTGCCACCCAAACAACAATTGTTCCAGCCCTTATGGGGTGAATGGGGAGCCTGCTGGAGGGTGCCAACCTTGTTAACTATTGAGGAGGAAGTATTTCCCATACAACACACAGATGCCAAACAATGCTCTTTGGATCTTAGACCTTTTCCACATGATGGCCTTTTATTACACCCCTTAGAACCTACTAGTCTTCTTCCCCAAAATTTAGATCTAGATATTGCTACTGGAAGTTCTAAAACCATCTAACTGGAAGCTACACCCCAAACTCAGGTGGTGTTACAACAGGCAACACTAGATGAAACTCCAACTCTGTCCCCATTCCAGAAGAAAGACTCCGTATCTACAGGCAATTCACTGACAGTACCCTCAGACTCTGAATCCTAGAGAGGGGGGCATCTCTATCCTTTCCTGGAATGTTGCAGGCTGGAAAACAAAGATGTCAGATGTTTCATTTCTGGAATTTCTTCTTTTGATATTCTTTTGTTTCAAGAAACATGGGCTATGGAGGATCTATCAATACCTGGATATATTCCCTTTACTTTGAATGCGATTCCCAGTACACAAAAAGGGTAGACCATCAGGTGGCCTGAGTTCTATGGTTTCTGTTAAACTTAGTGTCCCAGTATTTATGCTGGAGTCTTGCTCAAATATGGCTCTAGCCCTCCTACTTAGATTTAAATTTTACTCTGTATTACTTGTTAATGTATATTTCCCCCCAGTTCATGGGCATAGGGAAATAAGTAATTTGTGGGATCAGCTTGATACCTACATAAATTTGTTATCATGTCAGTACCCAGCCTCTATCATAATAATGGCTGGTGATTTTAACACACATTTTGGCCAATCTGATGCTTCTCTGCAACTTATTTTAAGTAGCCAATGCCCTCTAAAAGTGATGTGGGCTATTTATCAGCCAGACAATCTAAAGACCAAAAATGTAATATTGCAGGATTTCATTTGGCTCAATTTGTGGACAGTTTAGATCTAGTTATACTTAATGGCACTGTCAGGGGTGACATAAAAGGGGAATTTACATTCTGGTGCCCAAACGGGGCCAGTGTGGTTGATTATATTATGATTTCCAGGAACTTTGTATGTCATATAGCTTACTTTTATATTGGAACTCACCCTGATAATGACCACTTTCCACTAATTTGTCTTTTTGATTCTAAATCAAATCTTGAATCATTAGAAGTCACCCACTGTCCATTGACATTACAATGAAGGGGCAGGTACAAAATAAATGGTCTCAAGATCTGGCTAAAATTATGTCTGGAATTTTGACCTCAGAGCCCCTGCTTCAAATACATACCCAATTTGCTCATATGATTCATATCAACAAGTAATATCACTGTATCAATCAATTATTGTTAATCTTCAAGCCCCCCTGACAAGATCAACAGCAGCTAATTTTGTTTATGCACATAAAAAATCTAAATCTTGGTATGATAATGACTGCATTAAAGCTACAAAGGCTCTCTTAAATGGAATAACTTCCTTTTGCCAGGAAAATTCTTCAAATGCTTCAAAATTACTTAAGATTTTTAAAAAAATTATAAAGTTCTCTTGAAGATAAAGAAACGGCATGCTATAAGAGAGAATTGGAGTAATTTAATTTTAGCAGCAACGCTCAAGAATTCCACTTGGTTCTGGTGTTTAATAAATCAGTCTCTTACAGATAGATGTTTTGGGCCTATTACACAAATATCTGCAGATAAATGGGAGGATCACTTTAATAACATCTTTAAAAGGGAATCTGCTGTAATCTCAGCTGTGATTCCCTCTTGTAATAACCTCCTGGATTGGCCACCAGTATCCATAGTTGAGGTTAAAGATCTTATTGCCCAATTAAAACCAGATAAAGCATCTGGAGGTGATTTTATCCCCCCAAAATTAATAAGGGAAAATAAAGACTGGTGGGCCCCAGTTTTGGCCACCTTATTTACACGCATTAGTAACACAGGACAATTTCCATCTGACTGGAATCAGGCCATTGTTGTACTGATATACAAAAATAAAGGACATAGACTCGACCCTACAAATTATAGGCCTATCAGTTTATTAAACACAATAAATAAACTTTATGCCAGATTTTTATATGCAAAGTTAGTGGTAGTAAAGGTAAAGGTTTCCCTTGACGTAAAGTCCAGTCGTGTCCGACTCTAGGGGGCGGTGCTCATCTCCGTTTCAAAGCCTTGGAGCCGGCGTTGTCCATAGGACACTTCCAGGTCATGTGGCCAGCATGACTCACGGAACGCTGTTACCTTCCCGCCGAAGCGGTACCAATTAATCTACTCACATTTTGCATGTTTTCGAACTGCTTGGTGTGCAGGAGCTGGGACGAGCAACGGGAGCTCACCCCGCCGCGCGGTTTCGAACCGCCGACCTTCCGATCGGCAGCTCAGCGGTTTAACCCGCAGCGCCACCGCGTCCCTGAAAGTTAGTGGATTGGGTACAAAATGAAAATATTATTTCTGAAGAACAGGCTGGATTTAGGGAAGAACGGTTAACACTAGAACATTGTTTGGTTCTTTACCATTTGGCAGAAAAATATTCTAACCCCGGTGTGGTTCCCTTTTTGCGACCTTTGTTGATTTTAAGTGAGTTTTTGGTCTAATAATAAGGGAGAGATTGTGGGATAGTCTGAGACATTCCATGATTGACAAAAGGCTGCTAGCTCTTATTCAGTCACTTTATTCTAACACCTCTCTGAAAATGAGATGCACCTCCTGGGGACATTTATCTAAAGCTGTCCCAACTTATAGAAGTGTAAGACAAGGTTGCATATTAGCTCCATTACTTTTCAATTTTTTATCTAAATCCAGTAATTAAAGCACTTGCTGTTTCAGCCCATCATCCACCTACAGTATTTTGGCTGATCGTGCAGTTCCAGCACTATTGTATGCCGATGATGTAGTCATTCTGTCTGCTTCACAAGTGGGAATGAGAAAAGCACTTAGGGCACTAGCTTTATTCTGCACAGATCAAAAACTTTCCATAAATTATCAGAAAACTAAAGTCTTAGAAATAGGTATAGTTTCATCAGATGCCAGAGCATGGTTCCTTCTTCTTACCTTCTAAGTTAATTCTGTTTCCTACAGGTTTAGTAGGAAACCCATTACTATTTAGAGATCATTTTAAATCATTGTGGCTAAAAAAAATACCCTAGATAAAATTCAAGTGCTGGGCTTCTCTATGGAAACTCTGTGCTCATTAGGATTTGATAATGCTAGAATCGCCCTTAAACAATGAATCTGGGATATAGATCTCCAAACAAATTTAAGTAAGGTGATACACCCCAATTTTTGTCATTTTCTTCCAAAAGGGTTCGTTCCAGCTTATTTATCATCCATTACAATTCTGAAATTTCGTAAAGATTTCACCTTAGCCAAGCTGGACACTCTGCCCTCAGCAGTCCTTTTTGGATGTTCTAAGGGTAGTCCTATGCACCTCCGACTATGTTCATGTGGCAATGGCTCAATAGAAACCCTAAGCCATATGTTGCTATATTGTTCCCTATACAAGGACTCTAGACAGATCCTTATATATCCGATATTGAAGAAATTTCCAGGCAGGGAGTGTGATTTTTATTTAATGCTACTTCTTTTGGACAAGGACCCAAACATATCCTCCCAGGTTGCTTAGTTTTGTGCTACCATCTGCATAATGCACCATTACTTAGGTTTAGAATTTCTTAACATAGTATTTTATTTCAATTTTTTTTAGTATTTTTATTCTTAATTTTAGATCATATCATACTGTTTTTCTGTTATAAATAAATAAATAAATAAATAAATAAATGTAAGATGGTTTTCTCAATTGTTACATATGCCTGTGAAAGTTGGACATTAAAAAAGGAAGATAGAAGAAGAATTGATGCATTTGAATTGTGGTGTTGGTGAAAATTATTGAAAATACCATGGACTGCCAGAAGAGCAA
The DNA here is from genome assembly GCF_035149785.1 of Candoia aspera. NCBI lineage: Eukaryota > Metazoa > Chordata > Lepidosauria > Squamata > Candoiidae > Candoia > Candoia aspera. Next base: position 44,248,624 of record NC_086158.1, on the reverse strand, counting down.
ACAAATCAGTTTTAGAAGAAATACAACCAAAACGTTCCGTAGAGGCAAAGATAACTAGGCTTAGACTCTCATACTTTGGGCACATTGTCAGGAAAGACCAATCGCTTGAAAAGGACATCATGTTTGGTAAAGTCGAGGGCCAGCAGAAAAGAGGAAGACCTTCAATATGATGGATTGATACAATTACTGCAACAGTGGATGCAAACATTGGAACAGTCAGGCATATGGCGCAAGACCAAACAGCATTTTGTTCTGTTATACATAGGGTCGCCATGTATAACAGAACGACTCGACGGCAACTAACAACAACAAATGTAAGATTGTTACTATTATATATTTTGATTGTATCTGGCCTTAGGGCTATAATAAATGTGTTGTTGTTGTTGGGTACAATTGAAGGTGTTGGTTATCACTTTAAAGATTTGAATGGTACAGGAGCAGGCTGTTTGCAGGACTGCCTCTCCCTGAGGGCATCTGCCCATTCCACTAGGTCTGACAGGTTGGGCACACTCTAGCTCCCTTCTCTTAAATGTTGCCACCTAGTGGGACCTAGGTAGTGTGCCTCCTTGGTGGCTGCCCCTGCCCTTTAGAACACCCTCCTCCATGAGGTCCAGAGGCCCCTACTCTCCTGGCCATTCATTCATTCATTCATTCATTCATTCATTCATTCATTCATTATCCTGCCTTTATTATTTTTAATAAATAACTCAAGACGGGGAACATACCTAATACTCCTTCCTACTCCTATTTTCCCCACGACAGCAACCTTGTGAGGTGAGTTGGGCTGAGAGGGAGTATCTGGCCCAGGGTCACCCAGCTGGCTTTCATGCCTAAGGCAGGACTAGAACTCTCAGTCTCCTAGTTTCTAGCCCATTGCCTTAACCACTAGACAAAAAAGCTGTAAAGACCTGGCTTTTCCCACAAGCCTTGGGGTAGTGTGAGGCTGGAGCCTCGGGACACTCTAAAGTTTCTTTTGGATGTGTGGGGATGTGTCGTGATTGGGTGCTGGGAAGTTTTTTGTTGGCTTTTATGTTTTTTATTGTTTATTTTTTTACTGTTTTATTGTTGCTTGTGAGCTGGGCAGGGTTATGTTACATAAGCTAGGCAGCTATACAAATCCGTTAAATAAACATAAATAAAACCCCATGACTATATTTGTGTGGCTTCCCTTAACTGATTTAATGACTAGGTGACCAAAGGTGTTGGTTAGTTTTTGCTCCGTTATTTGTGGCTGTATTTTTACAACATGATGCTATTTGATCTTGTGGGTTTATTTGTACATCTAAATTTTATTGCATTATGTTGTCCTGAAACATTCTGTAAAGGGAGACTAATACATTCAATAAAATTGATTATTTTAAATTGTCAACAGAAAACCATGTCAGATAGATAGTGAATATTTTTTAAGTAAACAGACACAGGATCTTTACAAAACACTGTATTATTTAACTGATTTCACAGATTTTAATTCCAAGAGATAAACACCTGCTAAAATATGTGCATAAAGAGGAAACATGAAACGTCCCTTTGCATTAATGTGGTAGGGGAAAATAAATAGAAATTAGAAGACAAAGAATGAAATTTGGAAAAGGATGAGGCATTGTTTACATTTTAAAATATTCAAAGCATGGAGTGGATAGGGATCTGCCTCTATACAATCTCCCAAAAGTTCTTCAAAGTGAGGGAGCATGCATATATAGCAGCTGTCTGCAACACTTTAAAAAAGCCATATACACTCCTCAGGAAAGGTGCAGTTGTTTAAGGTGCTGCAGACAGATACTCTAAAGCAGTGTTTCTCAACCTCAGCAGTTTTAAGATAGGTGGACCAACTCCCAGCATGCTGGCTGGGGAATTCTGGGAGTTGAAGTCCACACATCTTAAAGCTGCTGAGGCTGAGAAACACTGCTCTAAAGCACCTTTTCAAGACTGAATCCAAAGCACGGCACAATCCAAATATTAAGGACCACACAATAATGGTCTTGGAAGTCAACATCTATTTTTATCCAGCTGGGTTTCATAACTAAACATGTCCTCCTAGTATCAGTTCCCAGAACTGAAAGTACACAAACTTGGAAATAAGCAAACATATTTAATATAAGTAGAAAAACCAGGGTCAACTGTAGCCCATCCTTCATAAAAGCCACAACTGACCTAGCTAGGTTTCTTATATTTCCATCCACGCTTCAGGTCCTTGTTTATCCTTGACCACTCTTGCTAAACATGTGACTCACAAAACATTATTGGCCCACTAATGTTTAACGTACCAAATTTCACTAGAACTTTTACTACCTAAGGCTCTAGGTTCCCCCTTTGAAGCTAAGGGCCAGTGAAGGGTAGGAAGTGTTCAACCATTGCAAAATTGGCATTCTTATCTTCCACATGTCTGGGAGTTGCTCATTATAACCTGTATATCACTTGAACTGAGTATAGCAATTGTAATATAGGGGTAAGGGGAAAACTGACTTCAATTGAATAATTTTATTTTTATTTATGCTAAAGCTGACCTTCACACACAACCAGAATATATGCTGTGTTAAAATAAACCTTGTTTATAGGTAGATAAAACTCTCAGAGTAGCTAAAACAAATTTATTAAACAGTTTTCCAAGTATAACTGTTATACTTTATGATTCATTGGCAGTATGTACATTAAAAAACCATAATCCAATTTTGGAAAGTTTAAGTTATGATGCTCCTAGCTCATTCAAGAACTATAAAATTAAATCTTTAATTCATGATTATTCACTTAAGACTTTCATCATATTGTCCTGATTAGGATATCCACAAATCTTCACATTGAGTCACATACATTTCAGATGGCAAATTCATTTTTGTCAATTGTCCTCAGCACTTCTCATCCATATACTGTACATTACAGATAACTATACAAAGCTGACAGACCTAATCTAGAGCTAGATACAGGTTTACCCATGTGCACAACCAGCAACAATCAGCAAGGGAATTGGTAGCAAAGCCTTTTCTTTAGAGAGAATGTATGGTGTAATTAATTCCATCTTTACAAAATGAAGATAAAACTGCTCTGCCCTGAATATAAGATACTACAGTGTGCCACATTCCATTCTACATTACTTACACTGTGTTTATTTTCAGTATGGAGAAAGATACCCATTTCCTATTTTGCAGGCCATGACAGATGGCATGTATAACATATTTCTCAAGCTCATAAGCAGCATAAAAAACACATAAAATTTGGATCACTAGTACAAGAGGGGATGCTCTTTAAATATCTTATATACATATACTGGCCAGCATACCAACACAAATTTTGGTATCTAAAATATTACATGATATTAAGTACAATCAGATTTTAAAGCAAAATATTAAAGCCAGAGAATGTTGTCTCTGTAAGTTTACTAATGATTGAGAAAAGCTGGGAAGTGGCTAATAACTAGTTACTCATTTGAAACTAAGGATCTTAAAGTGGTCGCTTGTGAATTCATACATTCTGCATCTACTCAATGTCCTCATTTAAAACATTCCAGTTAAAACTCTCTGGCATAACTATATTTCCATCTAGTTATACACTACAAATATTGATGGTTTTGCCCATGTGGCTACTTTGCATAGTTCATTCAATGGAACGTGTCAAAACCCAGCTGTAGATGTCACCATGGCATGAATAGATTGACTTCTGATGGTGGTGGGGAAAGTTTGGACTGTTATATGACAGAAAAGTCTACTTTCATCACAATGAGGATTGGGTAAAGATGGGTAACTACAACCATCACCTGACTGTTCAGATTACACAGTGCTTCCTCCTAAGACGTAAAAGGCAAGTTTGGATCTGGCCTCAGTACAAAATTTTATGATGGAAGTTCATATGGGGAGAATTAACCAAAGTACACATAACTCACTAGCACCCTGGATCAAAGCTGCCATCAAAGCATATTTCATGTAACAAGACGGACAACACAGTGGTTCAGATAACTTTCTCATTAATATTAAAAGAATAGAGTGACTGCAAGCTGGGGATAGATGCCTAACAGGTATATATTTGTGTAACAAACTTTAGAAATTGTTTAAGTGTAGGATGAGGGGAAATAATGCCACAACTGACTTTTCCAATTCTAGTATTAAGATCAGTACGATAACTGTTTCATAGATTAGAGATGCATCATTCTGGCCATTGTCTTGAGTGCTTGCATCCTATCCAAGATGTTATTGGCTTTTCAGTACACAAACCCTTATCCCCAAAGAGAAGGTCCATGATCCTAGACTGGGTTTTTTGATTCAGGGCTGAGGACTGAGGTCAGGTATCACAGCAGTTTTTACTCCACCTTCCTCATTGTGCCTTCACATTCATTCACTACTTAGAGATCCTAGTAATGTCTCCTAAAAATTTATCTACAGTCTCCCTCATCATTAGGCAAATGTCTTATGAGTGAGGCCAGTTTCCCCCTTAAGAACTGCTGGCACTCAAACAGGCATGCTTGACAGTTGAAAATCCTGAGTGTCAGCTGAACCAGAGGCAGAAAACTTTCATGCCATGGTATTAAGTTCTCCCAGTGTGGGATGAGTTTTTCCTCAAAATCTAGACTGGACATCTCAACAATTACAGAATTAGGAGTACTGTCAGAAACAGATAGTCATCAGAATCAGAAATGGCAAAGCTACACAATCCTGAATACATTAACTTGTAACAGTTGTTCCAGACGATGGATCAAACAGGCCATTCATTAAATCTGCTGTGAGTAGTAGATGAAATTGAGAGGCTGCTCACTCATAGGATGTTATTAAAGTACAAGTGTGAAAACTGCTGTAATACCATGTGGTGCTTAAATAAAAGCAAAGGCCATTAACTGGAACAACTAATAGATAAAAAAAGAAAATGCTAATGGAGAAAGTAAGAGAATAAGATAGAAAACATTGCTCTGAAAGCTCTAAATATATTTTCACTAGGGCAGTCAAAAAGGATCTGAGGAAAACAGTGGAAGCCATATTAAGTATTCCCACTTGGATTTTATATTTATATTTATTATTTTAGTATTGTGGATGTTGACTTTGTAATTTCATATGCTGAGGTTTTTAAAAGATAATTTTATTGTAAACTGCCCAGAGTCCCCCTTTTTGGGGGGAGACAGGCGGTAATAGAAATTTGAAAAATAAATAAATAAATAAACAAACAAACAAACAAACAAATAAGCAAGCAAGCAAGCAAGCAATGGGACAGAGCACCCACCAAGTCTTCACTCAAGAATGTTCCAAAGAGCACTGTACTGGCACAGAACTCTTGAATAATTTATAAAAAAATAATAATTAGTGGCATTAAAACAGAAAAGCTGTTGCTGCTAAACTATATCTCAACATTAGGTTACTAAAAGGAACAGCACAAGAAGCCATGTTTTTACAGAATACTGTGATTTTCTAACTTTCCAAACAACTGCTATGTCCCTAAAATATTACCTGGATTCTAGAAAATACTATGTAATTTTCAACTGATAGTGTTCATCTAGGACCAGGGAGAGCAGTCTGTGACAAGTGGCTTTTCACCCAACATCAAAATGTAAAAACTTGGCACCAAATTTCTGAAGAACAGTTATGTAAAGTACATGAATTAAAGCTAGGACATGTTGACTATACCAATCTTAGTAAAATTAAAAACATAAAAAATACAAGAAAGCTGAATATTCGTTCTTCACCCTTTTCCTGTGATGTTACTGTTCTACTGATACATCATTCGTAGCCTAAAAATAATATAAAACCAAGTGCAGCCTTTGGCTGTAAAAACAATTGCTTGCCCTTGTTCTAGAAAGCCTTTCTCAACTGGGATTCCACAAAACCCTGGGGCTCTGCAAGACATGATTGAAAAAAAGCCAAAACATTTTTGGACTTTATGTACTGCACAATACGCACTGATTGGTATTTTTACATGCCATGACTTAGCTGCTAGCCTGCAGCCTTTTTGTTACTGTAAATGTTGCAAAACATGGATTTTGTAGGTTAGAAGTGAATTGTACTGCAGGGGGATATTTTTATGCAGGGGTTCTCTGAGACCTAAAAATTATTTCAAGGGTTCTTCCAGGGTAAAAAGATTGAGAAAGGCTATTCTAGAACAACTGATCCTTTCAGGAATAGAATTGTATCAGTGGCTTATCCTTATGTGACCTATTGGAGATATGAGCTCTCCAAGAGCTGCTGCAACAAACTATCCTGCCTACAGGCAGTCCTCACTTACTGTAATTGAGACTGGAAACTCTGTCGCTAAGCAACGTGGTCATAAAGTAAAACATGTGACCATGCTGACTTACGATGTCAGTTCTGGCTGTGGTCATTAAGCTGCAACATTAGGCAAATCGTAAGTGCAACATCACGTGATTGCAACTTGCGACCTCCTGCTGGCTTCCCCATTGAGTTTGCTTGTCAGAAGCCAGCTGTGAGGGTTGCAAATAGCGATCATGTGACCATGGGACACGGCAACTGCTTAAATGTGCACCTATTGCCAAGCACCTAAATCACAATCATGTGACCATGGGGACGTTGCGACAGCTGCAACATTGGGGACGATCGTAAGTCTCCTTTTTCAGCAGTGGTGTAACTTCAAATGGTTGCTGAACAAGCGATTGGTAAGCGAGGACTACCTGTATTAGCTTATAGACACTTCAACACAAACCAAAATATGACTTTTCAAATACAGATTATAGTGTGCTCCCACATTATGACAGTTGCACAATGATTTGAATCTTACAAGATTGCACTTTAAAATGCTATACTCAATTGCTGGAATCACAGATCTCATAGAATCCATAATATGAATGCAAAATTGGCAATTATTGTTTGCACAGAAGAGCTAGGAGTTTGTTCTCAAATGTCCAGTATTAGGTGTGAATTGTAAAGGCTATTTTTTTCTCCCTCAGATTAGATTTTATCAACATGGTTTTCTAGTATTAATCCTTCTAGCAAAGTACATCTTTACATTAAAAAAAAACCTAGTTATAGCAATTTGACACAGTTTCAGAGTTGCAGGCAGTTGTTCAGTATATCCACAACATGATGTTTTTCTGCAAAAGTTGCTTATTTCATATGAAAAGCAGAAACAAAAAGTATTACAAGTGGGAAGTTGGGGAAATTACACGATTAGTCATCCTTTAGCTTCCATTATACATCTAAATAAATGTGTTTTGTACAGTTGAAAATCTGACCAGAAACTTGTGTGTAAATAAAGAGCAAAAACAAGGTAACTTCTACTAACATGGGATACAAAAGAGAAGAATTAAAGAAAAAAGTATAGGAACTCTAAGGCTTTATTCACCTGACATCACTTTTTTTTTTGAGGAAAAAAAATAAACTTATCAAATTTACATAATCAAAAAGCTTCCATAGATTTGCATGAACAAAAAATACATTCAGTGAAAGATGACAAATTACAACAGTCTTAATGCCCTAATAATTTTGCAGTTTTCAAGAAACTGGAGAGAAGTGTCCTTTTAGGTCGTCAGTGGAAAAAGATGTTAAGTGCCACAGAAAGTTTGCTTCATTAAAATACACATTTGCAAATATATATTTCAAAAGTTGTGGATTGCTTTGACATTTTTGCCCAGCTATGGGTTATCTGATGTGATATTCACAATGAAATTGATTTAAATACAGGAATCATGACTTTCCCATGAGGACGAAGGCTATGATAAAAAAAACAAAATCCATTTGACTTCTGACTGCATTAGTCAGTCCAAAATGTCATAAAAAGCCCTGTTCAAATCTGAAAGAGAAATCACTATTTCAACACCTTGAAATGATGGAAATGCCTGTGTATTCTCCATATTTCATCCTCTAAGTAGCTACCCTTTCTCTGGACTCTTGAGAAAGGTGTAGAGATGACTTGACATAAAGTGGTATGCTTGGCCAAAAGCTGGTAAAATAGACCTGTTGCTTTTCAGCACACTTCGTTTTTACCCAATTTCTATATCGCTCTGTAGATTCTTCAGTCTCTCACAGGTGTAAAGAAAACCAGTTCAGCTAATTCAAATAATCCAGTTCCTTTTCGCTCTGTCAGAATCAATTGAATTGCAATTAATATGCATCACCCCCACCTTCCATTTTATTTAGCAGTTTTGCAAGTGTACTAGAAAAAAACTAGCATTTGATAGAAAAATTGTCTATGAAATAGTCTCACTCAGTATGTCACCATGATCATAATTCCCCATGCAATAGTGTGTCTGTAGAAAAACAAAAGAGAGACATAAATATACAAGTAAATATAAAGAAGTACAAATATAACAACTGCATGTCATTTAAATGCTATTATCAGCATAGGTCTGGCAATTAATGTATTGTTATGGAAAAAGAATAAAATAAGTGAGCAGTGACATACCATTCCTTCTACTATATTCCTCTATTTTTGACTGAGAAGTCTCAAGTAGAAAACAAACACAGTTAAATTACACAACAACTCTATAGCTAATAAGACTTTTCACAGCAAATGCAGAATGGTTGGTTTTCAGAAAAAATAACTTCAAATTCATAGACAATTATACAATACATTCACGAAGATTACTACCGGTAGTCCTCACTTACTGACGATAATTGGGACTGGGATCTCTGTTGCTAAGTGACACAGTCATAAGATACATCATGTGACCACGCTGACTTACAACAGCAGATGTCACAGTCCCAGTTGCTGCTGTTAGGCAAATCCTGCATGGTCGCAGCATCCTGTGGTCACGTGATCACCGTTTCCAACCTCCTGCCGGCTTTCCCATTGACTTTGCTTGTCGGAAGCTGGCAGTGAAGGTCGCAAATGGCAATCACATCACCCACAGGACACTGTGACATCATAATTTCGAGCTGGTTGCCAGCACCCAAATCACAATCACGTAACTGCAGGGACACTGTGATGGCTGCAACTACAAGGACTGGTCGTAAGTACCCCTTGTTCAGCGCCGTCATAACTTCAAACGGTTGCTGAACGAGTGGGCTTTAAACAAGGACTATCTGTAAACAATCTTAAGAAAGAAAAAAATCCCATTTCTATAATATCCTTTTTGCCGAGCTCAAATTATGCAGCTCACATGTAAGTTCTTCTTCTCTGGAAATGGGCACACAATGACTTTAGTCCCTTTCTGCCTTGTTACAACCATGTGCCTCCCAACTTCTATGGCAAACAAATACATCTTAAAATAATGAATGCCATGAAAAATAATTACCTTCTTGACTTTGAGGTTCAGTTTCATTTGTTGTAATTAGTACTCCTGACTCCTTCTCTTGATGGAATTGACTATATAACTGCTTAATTTCTTGATCGTAATCCTGCCATTCAGGGACAATCCTCATTGCTGCCTGCAGCTTTGGTTCTTTCGTCATTGGATTATTACACTGCAATGTAACACATATGTCAGTGACAATGGGGAGCTTTCATACATACAAGAGAAAAATTTACTGAACACTCTATGGGAACTCAAGTTCCAGGTATGAATCATACAGCATAAGGGCTGGATAGGACCTTGATATCATCTGGTCCAATGCCTCACCCAGTAGAAGGATTCACTACTGCAGCATCTCTGACCAAACTATCCAGGCTCTGTTTAAGATCTTTCAGTGAGGGAAAGTCTACCACCTCCTGAGGCAATATGTTCCATTGTTGAACAGCTATTGTCTTTACCACTTTTTGGATGTCCAACCAAAATCTTCTTCCTTGTAATTTAATTTGTAATTTAATTTAATGCCACTGTTTCTTGATATGTCTCCTGAAATAACTCTGAACAATTTTACCCTGTCTTCAACATGTCAGATACCTGAAGACAGCTATCATGTTTCCATAAGCCTTCTCTTCTTCTCTTTTACAGCATGATTAATAAAATCTATAAATATAGCCATAAAATAGCTATATTTTATTATATTTTATTAAAATAGCAATAAAAAAGCAAGATTGCACTTCTATTTCAGTTTCATTATTGTCACCAAGGGCTGCATTTTTTCCAGATTTGTAAAATCCCGTATTTTTAACAAATGGATTCCTAAATAACATCACCCTCAAAAAGGATAACTATACCTTTAATTTCTTACAGTATCATCAAACTTAAAGCCTAGATATGATAAATAGCTAGCCCAAAAATTCATTGGTAAAGAGGAGTGAGGAGAATTGGTTTTGTAGCAGTTCACATGAGACGGACCTAGAAACGCTAAGCATGAGCAAGCAGCATGTTCCAGCAGCTAATAGAGCCACGATGGTCTTGAGCTGAATTAAGTGAAGCACTGTGTCCCGTTCACAGGAGATGGGGGTCCCACTGTACTTTGCGCTGGCCAGACTATAGTTGATGTGCTGTTCTGGGCACTGCACTTAGACATGGAAAAGCGTAGGTTCACAGAAGAGCTACCCTGAGGAAATGTTAGGGAAACTGGGGGTTGTTTATCTTGCAAAAGAGAAAACTAAAGGGGATAAAAATATCTGAACAACTGCCACACGCAACAGAAGGCAGGGCCATTGAAACTGAGGGCAGGACAAAGACAAAAGGCGTGAAATTAAAAGAAAGACAATTCAGGGTGAATATCAGGAGGAACGTCCTGACATTGACAATGAAACAGTGGAACAGTCTGCCTAAAAACTTGCTGGACTCTCTCTTACTGGAGATTTCCTGAATTTACTTGGCAGGCATGGTGAACTCCTGTGTGGAGCAGGAGATAAGATTAGTTGACCTACAAGTTCCCCCCACCCCCCAATATATAGAAGCAACCTTACCAGATCAATAGTCTTTGCTCTCTTCTTTGAAGCATCATCACACCATGTTTCACACCAAAGCCATTCTTGTGGGAGTGATTTAATGGGCACCTGATGGATCATGTTATTGGGCAAATCCTGTAAAACAGAAATTTACAGTTCTCTTTTTTCCTTAATACACTTTCTGAAAACTTTTCAATGGCATTACAGTTACATATAAATTATGATTAATCCATGTCTACAAAATTTAAAAACAAAATATAAAACCTAATGGCAAGAAATTACATAGAAGCTGTATTTCTCAGAATGCAGTATATGCAGAATAAAAGTTTAGGATAGAGCAACCAACAATGGAACACATTTAGTTTTTAATTACATTTGAGCCCACCTCATATGTAGCCATACACTGTTATAACTGAAAAGTTCAAGATGTTGTAGTACCTTACATTTAACAGATGGCAACGAAATCTCATTTGAGTGTCTGAGGAGATTAATGGGCCTGCAGGCCACCTGGGGAGTTCATATATTCTACAGCTCTGTAAAGCCTCTCTCCTCTTGCAATGAGAGGCATAGGGTGGGATTCTAACAAGAAGATGTAACTGGAAGTTTATTTTTCTTCTGTAGTCTTGGCTGCAAGTCCTCAAGAGTATCAAGAAATGAAGGAGCAGATTTCTTAACTGGGCTTGGGATTTAAGTTTTCTGGCAAAAGTCTTGAGAGAACTGGAACCAGTAGGATAAACTTGGCAGAGAAAGAATAGCAAAAGAATTTTGGTGTTGGGGGTGTGTATGTGGTGTGTCAATGCTGTTTTACTCACCTGTACAGTTTTACATTCACTTGTATTTTCTTTTCTCTGTTTATGGATTAATAATAGCTAGCTGTTGTACATAGATCTAAAATGCCTACCACTTGATTCCATTATGTTATTTCCCAAGTATATATTTCTAGTAATTTTTAAAAATCAAAATTCATTATTTGTTGCTACTCCAGTATTGTGTTTGTACTGGCACCATCATCCCAAAATTTCGTGGGCCTGTTCATCCTGTTACAAGGAACAACATATTTGTTTAAAACCTAGCCCTAGGGAACGGGGATTTGTTTGTTCGTTTCTCAAATTTTTGCTACCACCCACCTCCCCCACAAGAGGGATTCTGAGCAGTTTTGAACAGATTTCCTGTTCTGTCCCATCCAAATTCCAGAAAAATAGGGGGCATCTGTCCAGTTAAGAACACAGATGGCAGCCTGACTAATCCAGGCGGACTGCTTTTGCTTTGGGAACAGCTATTTCCATGTACTCCGGAAGGCAGGTAGAGGGAGTGGGTAGGTAGTTTGCGAATGACACCTTTCTACTGTGTCCATCTTTCCTGCAGGCCTATAACCAGCACTCTGGATGCCACTGACACATACTTACTGATATTCCTATCTGTCCATTTACTAGCAACTGTAATGCATATTCATGAATCTCTTCACAAAATATTATCCTCCTTAACTTCAATATTATTCCTCAATATTTGCTATTCTTGGCCTATCTTACCTTTGTATCCCACAAAGCTTTACAGCTGAATGCCTATTCTCCAAGTTTCTAAAAGCTTGAGTTTTGCACATAACAGCTATGTGTCTGCAAAACTCAAGCTTTTGGAATCTGATACCTGCCTATAATGAGGAAAACTGGTCTAAAATTCAGTACTACTGTAGGATTTGCATCTCTTCTGAACAAAAGACTAGAAGTGTACTGTATAAATATATATGAGAAGACAGAATTACCTGATCAAGGTTGGAGAGGCTATTTGGATCCTGGCTAAGTCCTTGATATTGGCCTCTGAGCCGATCTCCGGCAGCTATCTTCCTGAACTTTTTTAGGTCTACGACGTAAAGAGCACTAAGAACAGAGAAAGAACAGCTGTTGGATTCACCTGTACATGAATTATACATTAAAGAGGTAAAATGCAAAATAAATTCAGATTGGACTCTCAGAGTAAATAGATCAGAAGTAGGTATATTAAAAATAGGATGCAAACTTGTCACCTAATGTGATATTTTCTTCCAGCCAAGTGGCTTGCCCAATATCCTGACTTCCAGAATCGGTAGCCATCCATCTCTCTGCGGCTTTCACAGAATGGTGTATAACCATACGGTGCCCCATCCAAGTTGAAATCTCTTAACTCCTTGAGATCTGTACGCACAATCTAAAGAAAAATAGTTCACTTTTTAGAATGTCAACTTTAGATGCTCTGTGGGTAACTTGGAACTGGGATCTCAGCCTATCCAAACAGATGTGTAGCCCACTTTCCTCTTAATTAAACATGACCTATACTTTCCCATCCATTCCCAAAAGATACACTCCAAATATATGGACTTCTATGGGAAAGGGTATGTCCAAAATACTGTTATATCCCTACAAGCCTGGAGCTGCCTTCAGAAGAGGTATAAGGAGCCATGTGGATATCTCCACTTGTCTTTGATGGTCTGTATCAATGACTATGTCCCATGGCTGGCTGGGGAATTCTGGGAGTTGAAGTCCACACATCTTAAAGTTGCTGAGGCTCAGAAACACTGGTCTATATACTACAAGTAGTGTAACAAAAGCCAGGCTGAATCCATAGCTTGGTACATATTTTTTTTAATCAGTTGGCTTAATTTAATACATTTTAAAACAAAAATATCTAAGTGTATTAAGAGGGCCTGCAGATTTAGGCTGAAGCCAACCATGACAATAATTTCCCAGTTTTGCTGTCTCAAAATAAGAACACTGTCTCCTAAAAGGTGGTGCTGAAGGGAGTATCCCACTGATCTATTAGGATTCTTAGGGAATCTCTCTCATTCCCTGGGAGAGGTCATCCTGAATTCTGGAGTCAAGTCTCATCATTTTCCTGGCATCAAGAAGGCTATGGAAGTCTTTAATGTAGGAAGCCACAATAATGAATCAGATGTGGCTTAAGGCAGGTGTCTGTTGGTGAGGAGACAGTCTAATGCAGGATCGAGTTTTCTGCAGCTTTGGTGATTTGGTACCAATCATGAAGGATAAGGTGGCACTACAGTGGACCATCTTTTATTGTTGCATCATTGTTGCATCTTACTGGAGATAGCCACAGCAATCAATGCCTTAATCGCCACCCAGATTAGGAGGTGTGTTACATGTAGAGCTATGCTAAAGAGTTTTTCAAACACTCTAGAGCTTTTCAAAACTGCAGTTATTGTCAAAAGATTGATTTGCACTTTGTCTACAATATGATCCTAGAACCAGTTGCACTAGCTGCCATTTTGTTCCAGGCATGCATCCAAGGGGCTGATCTAATAAAGCCTTAAACAATCTGGATCCCGGATCCAGATGTTCAGATGAGCCTGTTTCAGATACAGTTCTGAATGTCCCACCATCAACAAGAGGATAGTTTATGAGGACAGTGGACCAGGCCTTCTCTATGGTAGCATCTAAACTGTGAAACATTCTCTTTAGAGAGATTAGACATGTAATTTCTTTGTTTAGATATATCTGGGCTATTAAACCATTTTTATCTGACTTAATTTTCAAGGTGTTTCATATTTATTAGCTATTTTTTTCTGCCTATAATACTTCAATGTTTGTAAATTGTTTTTAAAATTTAAAATGCAAGGTTTTGGGGACTCTAGCTGGAAAAAACACCTCAGACATTCTTTTTAAAATAAATAACGTTTGAGTCTTCAATGCCACTTACCTGGTCAGCATCTACAAAAAGAAATTTATCAACAGCAAGGGGGAAAAGCACGTCCAGAAAAAGGATTTTGTAACCCCAGATAATACGTTGCTTCTCTGTTTGCTGGTGAAGCCAGCGTGGCCACTTGTACTGGACGAGTTCATACTGGAAATTGTACTTTTTAGCCATATATGGGATGAATTCCTGGAACAAAATATTAGTTACTGTCCTAACAGTTTCTAATACAAATTGAAAGACACACACAGATACACACACATTAAGAGCATGTTACATTATTCTTAACAAATCCAGATACATGGCTATGAAAAATATTCAGGATAATGGGTAAATGTACAAGAGGGAAAAGCAGGAATCTTCATATTTTGCCCAGATTTGATAACCAGCCAGGTTTAATTTTCTTGCAATCCTACATTTCTTACAAGCAAAGACTTTTGTGGGGAAAAATAATTATAAGAAGTAAATGAAATTAAGAAATATTGGGGTATTCTCCTTTCCAGAAAGGATGGAAACACTTCAGGTTCCTTCTCTTGGATGTTGTCATCCACTGTAGCGGGACCTAGGAAATGCACCTTCTCAGGAGCGGCCCCTGCCCTAGGAAAAACCCTCCCCTCTGAGACCCCAGGGCTTAAAGGGTGGCCTTCCCCTGAGCAACAGGGCGAGGCTGGAGCCCAATGATTGTACTTGTTTCTGTACTGAGGAGGGTTGGTTTAGGATGCCTGGAGCTGTTCATTTTTTTCGGATTGTGATTTTATTGCTTTTCTGCTGCTGCTGTGAGCTGCCCAGAGTTATGGTTTGTAAGATGGGCAGCCAAATATTATTATTAAATAAATGTAACCAGAATTCTTTAAATATAAGAAAGAAAACCTTTTTTTCTTACAACAAACCTTAAATGTAGGTGATAAGTAATTCTTCAGAAACCAGAACTTCACTGAAGTCTGTGTGTGTTTCAGCACGGACAGCATCATTATGCTGTCAAAAGAAGTAAAACAAAAAAGAAATGTAAGTATCTGGAACTCACTCAAACCTTTATCTTTGTGACTTACTTTTTCACCCAATTTGTAACTGTACTACAAACTTACAAAAAGTCTTAACAAGTTAACCATCTCAGAGAGTACTGGAAAATGATAAAACTACTTTTGCACTTTAAAAGATATGATTAATTCCTTGAAGGTGTTCTTGCAAAAAGAGCTATAAAGAAAGAAAACATACCAGATTCTAGGACTTCCCACTAGCACTGTTGTATTAGCAGCTGAATGAGAATACATAAATTGCAGCACTGCACATCTGTAGGTAGTTAAATTTTATTTTAGAACTGCAATTTTTTTCCATTGGCTAGAATCATTCTGCTTAATTTAAGAACAGGTATAAGCTGAAAATAGATAAGGATCTCTGGCTCTCTCTGGGTACTCTCTAGCGGATTAGTTACAGTTTCTAATTTCCCACTAAACTAGATTGCTGAAACAGAAATTAAAAATTTGATGCATATATGACGGCAATAAAACTTTTGAGCCTGGTTCCGATAATGTGTTAAACAAGGGTTCATATTTCTGGCTTGTTGAGCATATAGTCAATACCAAGCCTGAAATATTGAGTCTTAAATGAGACCTCTTGGTTTCTGCTACAAGGTATTCTGAGATTTCTGCAAATGCACAGTTGGGAGGTGGGGGAAGGAAGAGAGAAATAAAAAAGTAATAATTGCTAATTTAAAATATATCATTAAAAGATTGTGCTAACAGTTTAAAAAACAAATCTATACTAACTTATTTGCCTTATTTGAGAATTTCAAAAAGATTCATATTCTTTGACGCAGATGCCAGCTGATACAAAGCTTGATGAAATTCCACTGAAGTACCATCAGAGATGAACATCTGGGGATAATACTTGTGTGTGTTAAAAATGAAAAGTGGGGATCTTGAAGTCTCTCATCACCACCTACAGAAACTCATGAGTGCAGAAGTAATGTGTTAATACCATAAAATAAATCCTCACTCAAGTGTAAGCAAATAATTGTTAAGTCAGCAAAGAGCATAGCTTTAGTACTGAGAAACAGGAGAAGCCATTGAAGATATGGATCACACTGGAGAAAAAGACAACTGTGGGGATATACAATGTTGGTGTTTCGCTACTTAAGAGGGTACCATAGGGAAAATGGTCAAAAGTAATTTTCCACTGCCACTGCCACTGAAACTAGAAATTAGGAGTTGAAATAA
This sequence comes from Candoia aspera, assembly GCF_035149785.1. Taxonomy (NCBI): domain Eukaryota; kingdom Metazoa; phylum Chordata; class Lepidosauria; order Squamata; family Candoiidae; genus Candoia; species Candoia aspera. The sequence continues at coordinate 44,232,053 of NC_086158.1, read as the reverse complement.
TGGGTATAACTTGCAGATATATAGGTTTCACTTAAATATAAGGAAAAACTTCCTCATGGTAAGATCTGTACATCAATCTATCGATGCTGTGGATTCTTTTTCTTTGGACATTTTTAAGAAGAGGCTGGACAACTGCTTCTTGAGAATGGCTTAATTGGCTTTTTTACAAATTGCAGAGGGTTGAACAAGATGGTCTTTGTGGTCCCTTCCAACTCTACAATGGTATGCATCTATTATTGTAAAATTATTCTGATATTCACTGCAATGAATCTTGTGTAAAAAAAAACCCTAAATAATGAAGAAGACAGAAAATCCTACAAATGTCCATGTATAAGCAGCATTTTTCAATTTGAATAAAGCATTAATAATTCTAGACCTACCGAAGAAATCTTTCATATAAATGCCCTGATGCCACTGAAAAGATGTTGATCACATCTTCCTTATCCTGTTTCATCTCTTCTTTCTTTTGGCCACCTGTAAACCCCCTAAAACAGAAAAGAAAAGCATCGTTCATTTTAAAAAAATGGTTTCTTTCATTTTATGTCATTCTCTTAACTAATAGTAGTCATTGCTGTAGATAGTGGCATGATGGCTTCAATAGAAACATATTGGTAAATAATATAAACTGATTCCAGATATTTATCCAAATATTCCAAATATTATGTTGTAAGGGATTAGGTTCAGGAGACTCAAGAGGCAGTGAAGGACTTGCAAGTGTCTTTACCATTTCAGAGATTCCCAAAATCCAGACTCATTTTCATTAGTACCATCACTAAGTAAATCTTCATTTAGCATATCTGGCTTCTTCTGAACCTACAAAGAGAAAATACAATAGTGGAGAATCTATGTGCTCAGGGTTGAACTTTTGGGTTCTTGGTGATCTCTGAGCTTGGCTTTCTTCTTGCAGAAACATCTGTTAATGAAATATCAGTAAAAAGAAAACTAAGCTCAGAGAACACAAAGAACCCAACAAAGAGAAAATAGTAAATTAGCTTAAGTGTATCTATACAAAACTACAAACAGGTGCTTTTTTAACAGTGTTAATATTTTGGGTTTTTTTCAATTAAATTACAAATTATACCAGAACAGAAAAGATATCTTTTTAAAATCTATAAAGAAAATCTTGTTGAAAATAGTACTTTACCATGTCCTTTTCAAACTCACCTTCACTTTAATAATTTTGCTTTTAAAATTGTTGATAACGACGACAACATCACTGGCATCTGGAGGAGAATCTGTCTCATCATGACTAAAAGTTAATTACATTTTAAAAATTAGCTTAGAAATCACTGTTTTGCTGCCACTTCTTTTCTCCCCTTTGTCAAAAATCTATCTCAAAAGTAGTTTTTCTTCAAATAATTTATGCTCCCCAAATTCTGTTTCTGTCATGTTCACTGTTTCAATGTGCACTGTACATCGTAAAGTTTCACGTGCCATGGTGCTGACGCGCATTTCTGTTGGGAGGGAGCTGCTGTGAAACCTTGTGCCAAGCTCTGTATTTATGTTCATTTCAATAGAATGTGTTTGGGTTATATGCTCTGTTCAAGGACTTTTCCTGCGGACCATCAGAAGCCGTTAGGAGCACCTGGGATTGTGAGCCTGGGAAGTTTCTACGGGGGGAGGGATCTCGTTTGTACCAAGGGTTTTTTAGTTTGCATTTGGCACGCTTTTTCCATTCTCAGCTTTCTTTGTGATCCTGCATACTATTCTTTAATAAATCAGATATCTTTATGATCCTGTTTATGAGTCTGATGGTGTTTTAGAATAGGCATCCTTACAGTTTCAGAATCATATTAACCCAACTATGGATATACTGTATACAGTACACACTTTTATGTACTGTACGAAACATAAAACCTGACTATTGAGGTATGTAAAAGTTAAAAAGTTGAAATGATCTTCCTCAAAATATTCCAAAATCTGAGAGAGAAACATCCTTATTTGAATTCAGGAGAGTTGTTTAAAGCTTGAAATCGGGCTGTTTCAAGCTCAGGACCCTTCTGGAATAGTTGGGACATCACCACACTTCCAGCAAGTTTAGAGCAGCTGATCTAAACTCAAAGGAGGGCATTTCAAGTTCAGAACATTTCAAAGTTGCCCAATGATTTAATTAGGGAAGTGAAATGAAGCCACCCTGACTCTTGGATTGTCTGAAGTGCTGGTTCATAAGACCAGCCATGTTCTTCTAATGCAGTGCCAACTCTTTGAAACAGCCTCCCTGTGGAGATCAAGCTAGTTCCCTCTTTGCTGGACTTTCAAAAGCTCTTGAAGACCAAGCTATTTCCAAGACCCTTCCCCTGATTTGATTTGATGCTGCCATCTCTTTTATTCTATCTTCTCTATATTGTTGTTGTGCCATTGTGGGGTTGTTGCTTTTTTAAAACTGGGTATGTTTTATGATGTTTTCCCCCCCTATATAAGCCAAGAGGAGTTATTTTGATCACAACAGCATAGAAATATGTTAAATAAATAAATAACCCAATACCATCTTGATGGGCTGCCTATATCCTATAGAGTTTAGAAACAAACAAAAAAAAAGCAGAATCATTATTTTTACCAACCTACCTGTAAATTTTGTAAATATCATCAGACCTTCCCTTTCTGAGTCTCAGAAACCAGGCACCAGGATTGGCTTTTAACTGAAAATATCCCTATAAAGGAGAAAGGGAAAGGAAAAAGAAACACTCTCGTTGACCTCAGGCAACTTACTTAGTACCAAACATCCCAGTACGATGACTAACTCAGCTGGATTTCTCTGGGCAAGTTGTGTGTGTGTGCACCTTCAAGTCAGTTTTTGGCTCCTGGCGAATGCCTGTACTAGTCCCCGCAGTTTTCTTGGCAAGGGTTTTCCAAGTGGTTTGCCACTGCCTCCTTCCTAGGGCTGAGAGAGACTGACTGCCCCAAGGTCACCCAGCTGGCTTTGTGCCCAAGGTTTCTAGCCTGGTACCTTAACCACTACACCAAACCTGGCAAGTTACATATCACATAGCAAATATTGTGTCCTTAATACAAGTAGATACCAGCCTCTGATGTCCAAAAATTTCCTATCTATACACTTTAATTAGACCTTAGAAATTAAAGAACACCTTGTTTGATACTTGATAAAATATAATCTGAAACTAACACAAGAAAAAATATTTGAAAAGAATTACAGGATTTTCATAAAATATCAAGGATCACACAAAAGAATTACATGACTCTAAATTACCCTATTAAGGTGACCAGTTTATTCAGTATTCTTAATAAAGAATACATGTTAAAGTTGCATTTGAAAAACATTCTTATACAATTGGTGCAAAATATTGCACCACTAGAAGTCTAATTTTTAGACCCTACAGCTGCACCAGCTTCGCATTCTTTTCTCTTTCTGAAATTTTTCAAGTTTTTACAAAGATATTTACAAAACGTATTTTGACCAGATTTGGGAACATAAATATATTTATAATTCATTTTTTCTACTATTGATAAATCTATCAGAATGAACTCTCTTTATGCTGGGTCATTCCAACTGCATTAACATTGAAATGGTAATTTCTAATGTAAGTTGGTATTCTTGTTTGATGTGATGCAGTACATTCAAGCAAACAAAATTGTTGTATTTTTTATTATTTATATTATTATTCATATCTTGATGCTCCAGTCATTTTAGAAATAAAGGAAGATGGTGGGATGTAAATACTTTCTAAGAAATAATACCAACTGCATATGCCAACTAAATATCTATCAGCTGTTAGATTCAATCATAAATCCTAACAAGCTTATTTTATGGATAGATACTTATTCAAATATGAATTCTGTTACTCCCAAGATCTCAGGAAGGTACCAGTATGATCACGCAGGAAAAAGAATAATTTATGGCTCTTTTTTAAAACAAAGGACACTAAAATGCTGCAAGGGGTCCTAGCTCTGTTAATTTAGTATTTTGTACTGTATTTTGTCATAAGATTATTTTTCTTTATGTTATGACTGCAAGCTGCTTTTTCAAAAAACTGATTTCAAAAAATCTTAAATTATCAATAAAGCTTAATGCTTAACTCAACTTACCCTCTAATTTGTTTATATGTTTCTGGAGCAGCAAAAGCCACAGTCAGATCTAATATGAAAGTCAAGAGGCATGGGATTCGTTCCTCTTTACATGATTACTTGCCTAGGATAAGGAAAAGGAGTGGCATATCTTGCCTACATACAAGATATGATACAATGCAGAATATTAGGATTCCAGCAAATGCCTTGCTTGCTTATATTAAAACTGTCTGTCATATGCAGGGCCAATTAAATATTTACAAATCTATTTTATATGATATTCTATTTTACTTCAATAAGATGATCAGTCACTTACTAAATTGGCCATGACAATTGTGTCAACAACAACAGGGTTTGTTGATGTTCCAAGAGTGAACTGAAGGCCTCGGGGAGGCTGCCCTGTAGTGATATCATAGCAGTGTCCTTCCAAAAGGAGGTGTTCTAATTCGTACTCGGCTGCCACTACACTCTCCACCTGTGTAGAAAGAAGTAACCACTATTTCAGCATTCAAAAGCTTCAGTTATTAAAAACAGTGATCAGCACCAAGAAACTACAGCTGAAGTAAGAAAAATAAGATAAATAATTCTGTCTTATAATTTTAGACACTGCTGTGTTCCAGGCTTCATACCTACAGCTAGGAAGACAGTTCCTTCTATTAGATTTGTACACAGACATGTGTATCCCAAATACTTCACAACTCAGAATTCCAACATAATGTCTACAACTAGGAGTTGTACAGATACGTTATAATATCAATAAAGCTTTCTCAATTTTTGATTCTGCAACCATCTTACTAAGACAGCCTTACACAACTATGTGTTGTTCAGAGATACTGGTACCCACAGTTCCCCAAATTCCCAGCAAATGAGGTTAATAGTTATGCCAGGTAAAGCATTTTGGAACTCGCAATCCCAGCTCATCTGGGGAGTACCAGGTTGGGAAAATTGTTCTGGAAAGTGCTCCAAGAGACCCTACCTATACAGGTAGTCCTCACTGAATGACCACTTGTTCAGAGACCATTTAAAGTTATGATGGTGCTGAACGAGCGGGATTTACGATGGGTCCTTGTAATTGTGGCCATTGTAGTATCCCCGCGGTCATGTGATCGCAATTCGGCCCTTGGCACCCAGCTCACAATTACAATTATGTGATCGCCATTTGCAACCTTCACTGTGGGCTTCCAACAAGCAAAGTCAATGGGGAAGCTGGCAGGAGGTTGCAAATGGCAATCATGTGAATGTGGGACACTGTGACCATGCAGGATTCATCTAACGATAGCACCTGGGACTGCTGCAACTGCCGTCATAAGTTAGCATGGTCACATGACATCACTCTTTACGACCGCACTGCTTAGCAATGGAATTGCTGGTCCCAATTACCATTGTTAAGCGAAGACTACCTGTATTTATGCTAGATTAATTGCAAAATAATGATGGAATGAAATTCTTTTTAGGCTTTTAATATAATCTCAATCAAGTATACCTGAAACAGCTACTAGTTCTCATGTGAAGCTATAATAACAGAAGCCTTTGCCTCTGTAATAGATTTCTGTAATTGAAAGTCGATCATCTATTCTTCAAAATTAATTCCATAGAATTGGAAAGATAGGAATAAATTCCTCCCCTTCAACTTCTATTTAACAATTAGCACTCATACAGTTTGCCAGCTTCACTTTTCTTCTTGCCATTTAACATCACAGTATTTTAAAAAAAAACCCACAATTTTATTGAAATACCTATTCTATAATAGAGAAACCAAACTCCTTGAAACAAAAATCAATATATATTATTAGGAAATAAAAGCAAATAAAATATATGCATCTTTTCCTCCAAACCATCATATCAGTTAAGGCAGTGCAGATTTTAATCTTCAATTAGTTAACTAAAAGGTTTTAGCTGCAAGCTTTATTTTCCAAATGGAATACTTCTATCCTTCTTTCAAATTTGGATACATATTGATAAATTTACCTCCTCCAAATAAATGTTGTCAAGATCATATGATGTTCTTACTGACTCCACCATCCAGCTCTCTGGAGTATTTAGATTCAGAGTAAATAAGGGAGATTGAGGCATATCCAGGAATTTGGCAACTGGTCCAGGAATAAGGAATTTATCTGCTGTAAAAGTAATTTCTGGCTCCAGAACGTAACGATAAAAGCTAAGATTTAAAGATGACAAATACTTGTTTTAGTATCCAATTCCAGTTTCTACCATCAATTTTCTTCAAATTTTCAGCCTATACTATTGACAGCCTTCCCAACTTTCACTCTGTAGACCTAGAATGGGTAATCTTTGGCTCTAGAGCCTTACTCTATCTAAAAACTGCAGATGATAATGCAGAAATAAAAAAACTGGTGTGGGATGTTTGACAGATTTTAAGAGATAACATGACTGTCTTAAGACTCAGAGACTCAAGACCCTTATTTGGCCTTTAACACTCCCTATGGAGAAAAAAGACTGATTGGGGGGACTTCACAAGGTTTTTAAGGATTGAAATGAGTTCATAAAACCTCACAGAGCTCTTAAAAACTTTTCACACACACACACCCCATGGAAACAATGAACAAGGGACTACAAATAAAGTCCTGCCCCAAGATTGGCCATCCTGGTCTAAAGTATGTTGTTGTGAAAACATCACCCCCTTCATATAGAACCATATTTTAATTCTAACATTTCAAAATATGCTGGAGCTCTTTCCTATCCCACTGAATCTAAAACCATTAGAAAAGTTGAAGCCTTTTGAATAATACATTGTTCTCACCAGTCCTGCATCTGTCAGAAAAACACAGAATAGGCCATAAACTAAAATATGACATAATGGGGGGAGGGGGAGGGGCAAGTGACAAAACTTGCACTGCAACATCATGATGCAAACTTCACCTCTTACTTGCCTATGTGTGACACCTCATTGTGACTAGCTGCAGATGCCTCTCATATATTTTTTATTAGTGACACCAAACAAACACAAGATCAACAGCCCCAACAAAGAGGATGGAATACAAAATCTTGTTTTTAATCAATATTCCAATAAGCCCATACTGTTGAAACTGTTCAAGATGCATCCCTCAAACAAGACCGGATTACTTATTATACTTCAGGTATAATTGGCAGGATAATTCTTTGCGCAGATTAAAAGTTACTATAAACATTAAAAGTTACTAAAACATTTAAGGACATTTTTAAAAAGTTGAAGAGTGAAAACAAAAATGTAATTAATAACTAGCTGCAGCCTACAACTTTCCAACATTAGTACTAAAAAGCATGCTGATCATAACATTTAATCAGGAATGCTATATATTACATTTGATACAGCTCATTATTCCTCACCTTTTCAGAGGCATGTCTGAGAGTTTGGACTGGCAGTTCATAAAAACTCTGAGGTTCATATTTATGAGTTTGTTCAATACCTATATCAAAGGCAAAGCACATATAAATCTAAATACAGCTAAAGTACAGATTTCTTGAGATTTCTTCTCTTCACATATCCCAAATGTTCTGTCTACTAGTTTACTAATGTTGAAATGCACTTATCACTTGCTGTAGGGGAATCACCATAAAGTTACTGAAACACTGTATAAAAGAAAGTACAACAAGAGTTTCTGAGGATGATATTACACATATAGTTAACGTAAGAAAACCTGAAAGCTAGTTACTTGATAAACCAAAGCCCTCTCTAAATATGTTCAATTTAATTCAAATCTTTTAGCTACTTGGGCTGCGCAAATCCCTTGACAGAGGGGCTTTGCAACATGAAGGAGCACATCTGAAACATCTGAATCATTAAAATAGCCACAGATCTTTTTAAGATGCAGCTGCTTCATCAACTACTCCTGTCTCCGTAGAGTGTGTGCATGCTCAGGCACTCCCCTTTGCTTTTTTTCCCCCTCAGTTAAGTGAAGTAGCTGTGCATGAGAGGATAGACAGGAATGGCTGACAAAACAGTCACCCAAATCTGGAGAAAGGTACATTTGCTTTAATTTTTTGAGCTGAAGTATGTCATATGCATCCCTTAATGAAGCACTTCTTCCAAAGGATTTGCATAGGCCATGAATTATGTCTTTCAGTGTTTTCCATATTAACACATAATTAGTTTTTTTTGTTTAAAGCTTTACAAGTGTGTTCTTAAGAGTTATTATTACTCACAATAAACCAAGACAAGGCATGATAATAGTATATTTTGAAAGGGTTTCAACAAGTGCCAACATATTTTGCATGTTAAGGGTGAATTCTTTTATAACAATAGGTTTCACACATTGCTTGTAAAATGAAAAGCTTGTCTCCTGTACTGATCAGAGAAGGAACATCCATAACTCCCCAATATACTCCAAAAATTTTCAGCTACCAATATAATACTATTACTAATAATGATAATGATAATTTCACACCATAAGTAGCGGAGCAAGTCTTTGTGCCTCTCTGGTGGCAGGATCAACAATAGCCACAACATCAAAATATGTTTCTTCCTCTTTTGGTCTCAACTTAATTGCACTAGAAAAAGAAAAAGAAAAAAAGAAATTACATATGTGCAACCTCAATTTTTGTATTCATTCCATGACAGAAACATCAGCAAAAATCTAAAACATTTATGAATGCCATTTTTAGAATAGTTAAGAGCCAACTTATGTGGAGATATAATCCATTACTATTTTATCTTATATTTAAAATACTTCCTTAACACTTTTTAAAGAAAGCATGTACAGAAGTTCTAATGAATAATGAGATCTTTTCAGGATTATTTATATTTTACAGAACCTGAACATATATTATTCATAGCAGACAGGCAAGACCAATTAAGAACCATTGGTACAGATTTTTTTTTTTACCTATATCTGTCCTCAAAAAAATGGTATTCAATCCTTGCCTCTCCCTTTGGTTGTGCAGACAGAAGAGCATCCACCTTCATGACAAGGTCACTTGCACTGAAGAAAGAGAAAAGACCATCTTGCCAATATTTCCTTCCAAAATTATTATCCTTAAAAAGGTCACTTAACGAGATGTAGTAACAAAAAACAAACAAACAAACAAACCATAAGTGCTACTTTGGCAAATGATAAAATAGTCTGTATCTGGGATCCAGTGGCAGTATATGCAAGCAAACTGGCTCTTTCTCTCTGCTTGCTTACAAGAGAGATCTATTTCATTTCCCTGACTCTGAGGACTGGCTTGGGAGGGACACAGAGGGATCCAGGAGGATGGAAGAACCAGAAGAAGGATGAAGCCATAGTTTACTGTTCTGTTAGAATGCAAATGAAGAAGTAACTTAATGCAAACAGAAGGCTAAGAGGGAAAGGGGAAATAAGAGAAGAGAGTCATTCTGTAATTAAAGAACAGTGAAGTTGCTTTTTTATGCACTTTTTAAAAGAAGCAATGTACCATGTTTTATACTATCTGTTCATACACTGTTATTGTAAAATAAGGTTTAAATGTTCATGGTCAAATGTTCTAAATAAATGAGATACCCCCTGCCACATCTAATATATTGTGCTACCAGGAAAAAATAAGTAAAAGTAATAACAAAATCAATATAAGTTAAATGCATACTGTACAATCTCTCTACACTTAAAATCACCTGGATTCTAAAGGAAGGTATCTATCCCCAAAATAAACTTGGAACATAATATGCTACTTCTGCCCAAATAAGCCCTGGTTTTGCCAAAGACCTTATTCTTCTGCTTTTAGTACACAAGAATCAGTACCATTATGTGGAGGGCATGACAGAGGAAGAACCTCTCTTATATACTCCATAACCAGTGAGACCACCAACAAAGATCAATGAAGAACTCTACTTCCTTTCTGTAATCTGCTCATTTTTTACTTACAGATCTTCCTCCACTCCTAACTGCTGTATATGAGACTTTATTTTCTGCCCAGATGTCTTTATAATAATATTCTCTAGCAAGTGGAAGTCATCCTGGTTAAAAAGCTCCCCAGCTTCCAATGGACCAATAATCTGAAATGAAGATGAAATGGTATGATCATGATCATGATCACTACAAAGTGATCTGAACTGGACATATCCTACAACATGAACAGTATCTCAATATGTATTGTCATTGGAAGTACAACAAAAACAATACCTTTCTAAGTTTCCTGGAATGTTTAAAAGTGGCAATACTTCATTTAGGACAGTATCAGTGCTACCCTGCTATATAAGGTGAGATTTCACATGAAACAGGGCCAATTTGATTACATTACCTAGGCATAAGAATATTCTCTTTCAAGATGTTTGTTCAGTTTCTCTTCCTCAGTATTTGGGCTCACTGATATTTGAGGTTGTACCAGCTTATACTGCCTGCAGGATCAATATCCTGCTTCATTGATTATTTGATGCAATGGCTTTATTTAGGTTTCGTTGCTATTGTAGCTAACTACCTTGATGTCATGTTCGCCGTTTCAATGTCTTCGATGCATCGTAACGTTTCGCATGTCATTAATTGGATGCGTGTTTCATCTTTCTCGGGAGGATGGGAACGGTTATCTTTTGGCTTTGCTTTGGAATGTATTTGTATTATCTACTGCGCTCAAGGTTACTTTCCCAGGCTAGCAACTCTGACGATTGCTAGCACCTGTGTCGGGCGGGACTGTTACGAGGGAGGCGGGATACGTTTGCACCAAGGGTTTAAGTTTGTATTTGGCGCGCTTTTGCTCATTCTCAGCTTTCTCTGTATCTGCCTTTAGTACTCTAAATAAATCAGATTTCATTTAGCAGCCTCTTGTGAGTCTGAGTATTTGGGGCTAGGGCAACCACTACATAAAGCTGAGAATCTAAGTTCCTAACTCCGCTGGCCCCTGTCCAGGAAAGACAAGCGTCTAACCCTGTGAGGGAGAGAGCCCGCGATGACTGAACCCGACATCATGATGATGGAGGAAGGGGAACCGGACTCGACCGTGAGGCAGTCCGGCCGACCGTCCCAAGGTGGGGAGCTGTCAGCCATCCGAGAGGAGGCGAGCTCCGAGTCGGAGAGTGAAGCCGGGGGGCTGAAAACGGCCCCAGAGACCACCGTAAATTCTCCGGGTGAGCTGCTCACCTGGGATACGACCCAAGGAGATGCCACGGCAGCGGGGGGTCCCTCCTGGAGGCAGAGATACCCATTGTCCCCCAACGTGGTGCAGGTGCAGCCAACGGAGGGCTCACCCACTCCGGATCGGATCCGAGTGTTGGAGTCCAAAATGGATTCGTTGGAGGCTATATTGAAACAGCTGAGCTTGGATGTGACCTCGTTGCGAGAGGTCCGGGAAGAATCAAGCCAAAGGCATTCAACCCCCTCTTCCCAGGGGCTGTCCCCGGAACGGCGACGGGTGGTGCGGAGGCGCGAAGGGGACCAGTCGGTCCGGATGGAAATCGCAGCATCGCCAGGGCGATCGCCCCGGGGCCCCGTGCCGCCCCAAGCTAGGGGAACACAAGCCGCGGCAGCACCGGTGGTGGGGCGCAGCGCGGCGGGAGGCGGCATGCGAGACTTCCCTGTCAAGTTTGATGGGGACCCGACCAAACTCTCGTTCTTCCTGACGAACGCGAAAGCCTATATGGAAGAATGGGGGGCGTTTTTCCAATCGGAAAAGGCAAGGATCATCACCATTGCCACCAAACTGAAGGGGAGGGCGGCAGACTGGTATGTCCAGATGTGCCAGTCGGAGGCGCCCGAACTGGACAGTCTCGAGGAGTTCCTCTGGGCGTTGAAGCAACACTTCGAGGACCCCTTAGCAAAGGAGAGAGCAAAGCGAGCCCTGAAGGAACTCAAGCAGGGGTTCAGATCAGTGGCCGATTATGCTTTGGAGTTTAAAGCGCTCGCTGGGAAGGTGGATGACTGGTCCCAAGCCACCATTATCGAGCTCTTCAAGGATGGCTTGAATACAGAGGTGCTGCGCTGGTCCCTGGGGAGGGACGACCCATACACGCTGTATGAGTGGATCCTGCTGGCGGGGAGGGCTGAACATGCACAGGAGATCTTTGCCCAGCGGAGGACCGCCAAGTCGGGGCGGGAGGTGAAGCCCAGCCGCCCATCGACCACCGGGGGGAAACCGGGACAACGACCCTGGGACGAGGAGCGGGAGAAGCGGTACGCAAAAGGCTTGTGCCTGAGATGTGGTAAGGAGGGGCATAGAGTGGCAGCATGCCCGAAGGCAAAGGTGGAGGAACGGCCCGGAAAACCGCCAGCAAAGTCCCCTGCATTGCCGAGGAAGCAAAAAGCTGCGGTGGCTGAAACCGAGGGAGACGATGTGATGTTCTTCGAAATTGAGGGGGAGACCGAAATCCCGCAGCCGGCGGGAAACGCCAGCCACCTGCTCTAAAGGGCGCCGCTGGGCAGGTGGTAGAGGATGGGCGCGAGCCTCCATCGGTGAGTGGCACTTACCGCATACTCATGGTGAAATTGAAATTGGGCTCCCAATCCAAGACTGTGGAAGTATGGGCCATGATTGATTCGGGGTGTTCCCGCTGTCTTATGCACCCCGACGTGGTGGCGGCTTTGGAGCTCCCCACGTTCCCTTTACAGCGACCCATCGCTTTTACTCAGCTGGATGGGTCCGTGGCAGGGGGCCAACCGGTCACCCATTTTACAGGGCGTGTAGCCTTGCAACTGGGCAGTCACCAGGAAAAGCTGTCTTTTGTGGTGGCTCCGGTTGGGGGGCCATTGGTGGTGTTGGGGGTACCCTGGTTGGTGCAGCAAAACCCCCACATAAACTGGGTCTACCGAACTATCACGTTTAGGGATGGGTTTTATCAAGCGGCCGAGGGGAAGGGTGCCCCAGAGGAGATGGTGGGGGTTGCGGCAGCTGCGACTCCGCCTTACCCGGCCTCTCCTCTGGAAGGCTTGCCGGCCGAGTACTGGATGTTTGCTGATGTATTCGGTGAAAAGGAAGCCGATCAGTTGCCCCCCCATCGAAAGACGGACTGTGCCATAGAACTGTTGCCCAACACCCAATTGCCTAAACCAAAAATTTATTCCATGACTCAGAAGGAACTAACTCTGTTGAGGGAATTTGTGGACAAAAACCTGGCGCGCGGATTTATTGAGCCGGCAAATTCACCCGTGGGGGCGCCGGTTCTTTTTCGCCCAAAAAAGGACGGGACATTGAGACTTTGTACGGATTTCCGCGGATTAAATGCCGTCTCAATTTCCAACAAATATCCCTTGCCATTGATAAAGGACATGTTGTCACATCTGGCCAAGGGCAAGATCTTCTCTAAACTGGATTTAAGAGAAGCCTACTATCGTGTACGGATCAAGGAGGGGGATGAGTGGAAAACCGCATTCAATTGCCCGTTGGGAGCTTTCCAGTATAAGGTGTTGCCGTTTGGGTTGGCTGGGGCCCCTGGGGTATTTATGCAATTAATCAATGAGGTTTTGCATGAACATCTGTTCAAAGGTGTACTTGTGTATTTGGATGATGTATTGATTTATACTGAAACCATGAAAGAGCATGTAGCTCTGGTAAAGCAGGTATTGTGTAAACTCAGATCGGCTGAATTGTATGCTAAGCTGTCGAAATGTGCCTTTCATCAGACCCAAATTGACTACTTAGGGTATAGAATTTCTGATAAAGGCATAGAAATGGATCCTGCCAAGGTGCAGGCTATCATGGACTGGGAGAGTCCCCGCACCCGCAGGCAACTTCAAAGTTTCTTGGGGTTCAGCAACTATTACAGATTGTTCATAAGGGGATTCGCTGAGATTGCCTTGCCCCTAACTGAACTGCTGCGAACCAAAGGGGTGGGAGATACTAGGAGAGTCAAGAATCCCGGAGCGCTGTTGAGGTGGACGCCTGCTTGTCAAACGGCGTTTGAGCGCCTGAAAGCAGCTTTTGTCAAAGAGCCAATTTTACAGCATCCTGATCCCTCCAAGCCGTTTGTTGTACAGGCAGATGCTTCCGATTATTCTATTGGGGCATTGTTGATGCAGAAGGATGAGGCAGGATGCCTCAAGCCCTGTGCCTACTTATCCCGCAAATTCTCGGAGACTGAAAGGCGTTGGCATGTTTGGGAGAAGGAGGCATTTGCAGTAAAAGCTGCATTAGAAGCTTGGAGGCATCTGTTAGAAGGGGCAAATCATCCCTTTGAAGTATGGACTGACCATAAAAACTTGGAGGCTCTTAGTACCCCTCGAAAACTGAGCCCTAAACAAGTTCGTTGGGCTCAATTTTTCAACCGATTCAATTTTCAGTTTAAATTTATTCCAGGGAAAAAGAACTTCTTGGCTGATGCCTTGTCAAGGCAACCTCAGGACTCTGGGGCAGCGCCAGATGTGGTAAGCACCCTATGGACGGCGCCCCAATTGGGCATGCAGGCTGTGACGCGAAGCCAGACGCGCGCGCAGCAGCCGCCCACTACAAGCGCTGTTCAGCCAAGTCCTCTGTCAATTCCCTCCCAGTTGCAACAAAAGTTTCTAAAAGAGCTGAAAACGGATACTTGGTTGCTTGCAAATAAAGACAATGTTACTTTTGACAGAGGCTTTGCTTGGAAATCCGACCGCCTCTACGTCCCTGAAAGCCTCAGAAAAGATGTCTTACTCCGTTCACACGATGACAAACTTGCAGGTCACTTCGGGTTTGTAAAAACCTTGCACCTCGTTCGGAGGCAATTCTGGTGGCCCACATTACGTAAAGATGTCAAAGACTACATTGCCTCCTGCACTGTTTGTGCAATGTCCAAGCGCAAGGTGGGCAAGCCCCAAGGACTGCTGCAACCGGTGGCAGCCCCTTCTTCCCCTTGGGAGGAAATCTCCATGGACTTTATTGTCGAGCTCCCGCCCAGCCAACGCAAAACGGTCATTTGGGTGGTCAAAGACTATTTCTCCAAACAGGCTCACTTCATCCCTTGCGTGTCCATTCCGTCGGCCCGTCAATTGGCTCGCCTATTCCTTGTACACGTGTACAGGTTACACGGATGTCCCTCCCGCTTAATTTCGGACAGAGGTACACAATTTACCTCGCAATTTTGGCGGGCGTTTCTCAAGCTGTTGGGCACGAAACAAGCCCTATCCACGGCTTGGCATCCTCAGACGGATGGGGCCACTGAGGCGCTTAACTCGACTCTAGAACAATACCTTCGAGCTTTTGTGAATTACCAGCAGGACAATTGGGTCGACCTTCTACCATTTGCTGAAGTGGCTTACAACAATGCAGTGCATCAAAGCACTGGCCAAACCCCCTTTCGGGTAGCCCTGGGTAAAGACTTTGTACCTATCTCTGATCTACCACAACCTCCGGCTGGTGCAGTCACTCCAGATGATTGGACAACACAACTGGCTGACTCCTGGCCAATGATTCAAAAGGCATTGGCAGATGCACAAGCAGATTATAAACTATATGCTGATCGGAAGCGGGCCCCCCAACCGGCATTCCAAGTGGGGGACTCTGTGTACCTTTCCACAAAGTTTATCAAGTCATCCCAACCTTCAAAGAAACTTGCGCCTAAGTTTGTGGGTCCTTTCCCGATTGTCGCTCAGATTAACCCTGTGACTTTTAAACTTGACTTGCCTCATAACCTTAAACGCTTACACCCTGTTTTTCATTGCAGCTTACTCAAACCGACTATTCCTTCTGACCGATGGCATCGTCAACCTCCACCTCCCACCCCCATCATGATTGATGGTCAGCAACACTTCGAAGTTAAAGAAATTCTAGACTCTAGACGCCTTCGCAATTCTTTGCAATACTTAGTTCGTTGGAAACATTTCCCTCATCCTGAGTGGGTCGCTGCACCAGATGTGGCTTCTCCTGTTTTGGTAGCCCGCTTCCACTCTGCTTATCCCACAAAACCGGGTCCCTAAGTGTATTTTTAGGGGGGCGGTATGTCATGTTCGCCGTTTCAATGTCTTTGATGCATCGTAACGTTTCGCATGTCATTAATTGGATGCGTGTTTCATCTTTCTCGGGAGGATGGGAACGGTTATCTTTTGGCTTTGCTTTGGAATGTATTTGTATTATCTACTGCGCTCAAGGTTACTTTCCCAGGCTAGCAACTCTGACGATTGCTAGCACCTGTGTCGGGCGGGACTGTTACGAGGGAGGCGGGATACGTTTGCACCAAGGGTTTAAGTTTGTATTTGGCGCGCTTTTGCTCATTCTCAGCTTTCTCTGTATCTGCCTTTAGTACTCTAAATAAATCAGATTTCATTTAGCAGCCTCTTGTGAGTCTGAGTATTTGGGGCTAGGGCAACCACTACACTTGATAGTCTTTCACAAAAGTTATCTATTTATGTAAAGCAAACATTTCTACCTTGATTGCTTACTGCACATCATTATTGGTACAAAACACAGAAACATTTCACTGCTATATATTAAGATATATTTTGGATACACAAAATTAAACAGCATTTAAAAATTGAAGTTGAGAATAGCAGAATAAATGAATCCTACAATAGCTTAAAATAATAAGCTATTGAAACAGTAAATTTAAATAGCTGTTAATACATAAAATAGAATAGTGACATAGGTACTCTGCAGCACAAAAAGAGAAAGTAGAATGCCTGGGAGAATAAGATGTCTTTGTCTGGAATAGAAAACAACTGAGGGAGGGCCAGGTTTGCCTCTCTGGAAAAGTATTTCAGAACTGAAGGTATAGAGAGGGAGAGAGATGCCTTCAGCTTTATAGCAGCCTATTAAGTTTTTCTTGTGCAGATTTTAATATCACAAAGGAGCTGTTTGGAGCAACTAACTATGGAGGACAGGAAGACTGCAGGGACATTTTTCACTTACAGAACATAAAAGCTATTGTAAAGCCATCCTGAATAATCACCAACAAAGCTGGAGTTGGAACATATTATCACAGATTACAGGACTGCATCTGCTATAAAAGTTGGCCCGACTATTACACTCATGCTGGGAGAAGCAGCTGATCGTTCCCCAATTCTGGGAGGTCGGAGGTGTTTTTTGGTGGTGGTGCTGGACCTTTGGAAGAGCATGGGGTTAGAGCTATTCCAGCCTTGGCCACCTTCTGAAAGATGTTGAAGACTGAACTCTTGGGTTGTGACACCTCTTTGTAAAGTTTTGTATGTTTCATGGTTTTTAGTTCTTTTCTTATATTTCTGTATGTTTGGTTTATTGTATTTGTAAGTTACCAAGGGACTGTTAGATTATAGTGGGGTAAAAATCAAACAAACAAACCAATAACAGGCCAGCAGAATTCCAAGCTCCGAGATAAACGATTCAAGTAGTTGAAAAGCTATGAATGTACACTGCATCAAACGATATATCTAATAATATAATTCAGAAGCCCATTTAATCTTTTTAGGGTTCCCACAGAAGGACTTCAAATAAAAAATATGGTCAGGGGTTCAATTACATTAAAATGAATCCAACCATTAGTACTTTCTTGCAAAAAAAAAAAAAAGGACCACATTTAAGACCAAAGACACCTGCAAATAAAACATTTCTTCTCTTATAAATATAATTTGCTCACCCTTCCATTGCTAACCACTGCTCTCTGTCCTTTCTTCAGTTTAAGAACATCCCTGCAGTACACAGCATGTGAAAGAATAAAATCCACTTCAGGAGCTTCAAGGGCCGCTTTAAATGTATTGATATCCATACCCTAAAATGAGGGGAAATATCTCATTAAAAGACAATGTGATGTATCTTATGCTGCCTGGTTACTTCAGAAGGAAGCTGGAGTTTAGAAAGAATGTAGCTATGTTTCGCTGTTATTCCTACTTTGCTTGTCTACCTCACAATAAAAAAAAACCACCTTCAACACTTACTCCAACAGCAAATTCTGTGATATCTGTTCCAGCCTCCAACGTCTTTGCATTCTCCTCTTTAACTAATTTTGTGATAAAGTTTTTGGCATTGTTTGATGTCTGTGTCTGCAAGGCTGCCCATATGGCCCTGGCAATGATTGTGTTTTCAGTTCCTGGGTCTTCACTGGGATTGTTAATCACACCAATCCGGATATAGTTACTGGACTTCTACAGAACGGAATGAAATGCAGATTAAAAGGGTTATTTTACACAGTACTGAAGTGCCACAAAAAAAGTGCTGTTACAACCAGCAATTCAGCATTTTCTTTTACAGAGATATAATCAGCATGCCTTATACTGTATATACACATACCCAGAAACAGTGCTGCTGTGGACATTTGCTAAAAGCTTCAGCCATGACAGTAAAGGCTACCTATTATTCTTAAATATGTAAACATATATTGTGTCATTCCTGAATTTAGGGCAAAAATTAGGTGCCTATTAAATTGATCAACAAACCAGCACTTCCAGAGGAAGAAATGGCAGACTGAATACAGCTTCAAAAAGCAAAGCCGACAACCAGAGTGAAATGAGGGACTGGTGAGTAGACCAGCTCTTTGATAACTGCTTTCTAGACAAGGAGAGGACTTGAGATTGCTCACAAGTGCTCCAGACAGCTGCTCCTCCTGAGAAGACTGAAAGACAGCGATCTCCAGCAGGTTTAAGCTCTGGGAGATGAGGAAATAGCCATCTTGCTCAAACTGCAGCCAGCGCCTTTGAAAGGACACTGGGTTTGCATACTTGCTTCTCTAATCACTTTTGGATATTGCTTGTTAACTGCTTTTCAGCTATTAGGAACCTTTGGATCAACAGGATTGACAGCACCAGGTGAGTTTCCTTCAACCCTTAGCAAAAGAAAGTTTTAACTACAAGTTTAAGAACTTTAAAAAAATCGGAATAAACAGCGAAAGGCTGATTAAAACTTTGATTTTAGAAAGTTACAAACAGACCAAGGCACCAGATAAACTTGAAATAAGATTTTGGAATTAATTATAAAGAATCTTTCCTGTGAGAAAATGGTTTTGTTTTGAATTATTTTTAAAAAAACATAATAAGATTTTAAAAATTGGACACTAGTGGGAACTAGATGGAATTAAAGATTACAACTAAAGGAGAAGAACACCCAAATTCAATTTATAATTACAGAATGAAGCAAAATATTCTAACATTGGACAAATTGAAGAATATTTTTGAACAATGGACTCAGAAGTTAATTTTAACAGTGTCAACAGAGACATCTGCCCCTATGGAGAGACTGTGTCTAAAAGGTGTTATGGAGGAAGTATGAGTTTTACCTGACAAGCTCGAGACTGAGCTGAAAGTGAATTTACAAATGACAGGCTACAAGAATGACATGGAAAAAGATGTTATATTGGACATACAAAAGAAACTGGCTGATGCCTTAATAATTAAAAGGGATATACAAACAATAAGCAAGCAAGTGACCTGGATAATTTTCCTATATTGGATTTACAAAACAGGCTTGTTAAAAGTTTGAAGAATCTTGTGAGAAGGGACAAAGAAAAAATGGAAAGAAATGTTCTATGACAATATTTGAAAGGACTAAAGATTAAGATTGTTAGAAGTAAAAGGAAGGAATGTAAAGTTGGTTTATTTGATCAAGGTTAAAATAGATACGTTGTTATTTCCGGTAACCCTTAATGGATTTTTGCCGACACCAGGACTGAAATGACGATCATTTATGGATTTGTTTATAGATAAGAGATGGGATATGAGAAGAAGAGATCATTTGTTGTATTTTAAGAGGAGGTGATAAGTTACTAAAATTGTTTATACTTGTTGTAATGAAGGTGGGAAGTCGCTTCTTTATATATTTCTTTTCTTTTTCTTTACTATATTCTTTCCTTCCTTCCTTTCTCTTTCTTCCTTTTTTGTTTTTTTATGCACCTTCTATACTTTTTTCTTTTCTATTTTTTAGTTTGTATTAGTTTTTTTACTGTTATAATTTTTAATAAAATTATTACCTCACAATTTTTTGCTTTGCAAGTAGCAGAGGTGATAAATATCTGCCTATCACCATTAAAATATTTAGATCCAAAATGATTAGCTTTTTGCTGTATGATTCCTAGATTTGCTTATGTATTATAATCTAAGACCTAGTGAAGTTGTCCAATTGCTTTTTTAAAGATTTATTCTCAAAGTGCCTTGAAATGTTTCCTATTCCTTGTTATGATTGGAATGAGGACTCGCTTTTATATGAGGCATCCTTGGCCTCTTTGCTCCTCTTGGGTGACTCATCCAGTCTGGAAAAATGGCATGAAGCTAGATCTTAGACAATGTGGTCTCTCAGTTCATTATCTAATTCCATTAGGACCTAAGGGAGCCAATACAGAAATGGTAGCACATTTTTTATAACTACTTCACAGCAACTAGAGCACTATGCCCAATTATCAGGGTGACTTAAGTTAAAGGCCATTTATCTCAGCTTACTATTTAATGAATATCCTGAGGGTGTCACATCTAAGAGCTTTCTTCCTGGCAAGATTTACCTCTCTATCTTCTATGCTAACAGAGAGGAAACAGAACAATAACTTAATATAACATCAATTATGCTGCTACCAAATGGGAGTTATTGAGTCCATTCCTCAGGTGGCATTGTACTGCCCTTTTTACATCACTTGGCATGAAGATTTAATAACACCCTTATTGTTCAACTGTTCTCACCAGTCTGAGAGAAACCTGCCTTCTTCTGGATATTGTGTCTGCTAAAGTATTTAGGAAGGTAGCCCAGTTCTCTGCATTTATTACTGCTATCAGGAGGTTAACAATTTAGAGCTCTTAGCTACTACATATTAAATGTCCTATATATTTTCCCCGCACCGTGGTTAAGCTCAATCTGTTTTTAACTCTTTAGACATTTCCCTTTATTGTTTTTATGTCTCTTTGTATCTTATTTTATTTCTCTGTATTGCCTTATTTTTTGAAATCTGTTACCTTGTCTTTGACTGTAAATAGGTTATAAATTTCAATCTTGCCAGAAATGTCCTGAATTGAAACAGACTGCTCCAACCTCCGTCTGGAAGTCAGTCTGGTCCATTTCAGTGTAGATATATTCCTGTGAGGTCATATCAGTACCAGAACACTTCTAGGAAGGTCAGAATAACATTGAAAAACTTCTAGTTAGGTTAAAATGGGATGTTTGGGAGTGATGATCTAACCACAATACATTTATCAGGATCAACTAAAACACATGAAAATGTATTCACTACTTTATTATTAAGTGTATCAAAATTATTTTTTCAGAATAAATTTTAAGCAAATGGAGGAGAGGGAAACATGTTTAAAAAAAACCTTAGCCTGATTTTGTAATAGCATTAAAAAGATGGTCTTAAAATATAGTGTCTCCACCTGTTTCAGAGATCCCAGGTTGCAAAGATTTCTGATATGAAAGCACAACTGGATAGTCCCCTTTTGAAAACATAAAAGCCCAACAGTTTTTCTTGTCTACAAAAATCAAACAAATAGTAAAACTCAGACCTCCCCCACCCCCAATTCTTCAATGAAGATTGCTAGCTGCATACTTGGTGTTTGATAGCATCGTATAACAGTTGTCTTCCAGATGGTTTGTCAAAATCTCCAACAATCCAAAACGTCACTGGCCTAACAAAAGTATCATCTGTGTAAGAAGATGATAAAAGGAGGAAAATTGAACAACATGATTCAGTCATAATGTACACGTTGTGCATATGCAGTGTGTAGAAAGCAATGTAAAGACAATATCAAAATCACTGGGATACTGATATTTATGAAGAATATTACTTATTTTAAATCAAGCCTATTTTGCAAAGAACGCAAAATAAGCATGTGCATAACTGCTCTTTTAATGAAGTTACTATTACACTACTAATTTAAGAATTATATTTTTCAAAAAGAAATATAGAGAACCTGCAAGAAAATCAAGAGATACATTAATGTTTATATGAATACCATAGATTCAGATTTGTATTCAAAGATTTAAAAAAACATGCAGTGATTTCTCATTCCCTACAAATTCTAAGGCCATTAAGACATCCACATTCCTTAAAAGATTAAAGTTAGTAATATAAAGAGAAAAAAAGAAACATTCAAGTTTATTACCATAAATTTCCTTGGAGGACATTCCTGACAGAAGTAAAACAGAAAAGAGTGGAAAAACATAAAATTAGTTTACAGAATAGACCTCATTAAGTATCCAAGAGCCATTGTAGGTCAAGTAGTACCCTTATAACCAACTGCTCAAATGGGAATCAGCTAAGACTGACTTTGTTTCCAGCAATGGGGGGGGGGGCAGTCTTCTATATCTCAAGCTTGTATCACATCTGATTTAAATGAGTTGGACTTTCCGTGTTTACTTGTTTTATTTATTTATTTATTCAATTTCTATAGCCGCCCATCTCAGCAAGTGACTCTTCAATGTTTCCTTCTCTGCAGTTATCTGCCAGGGACTTGTTACCTGGATTTCCACATACACCTGCCTACCAGCACCACCTGACTTCTAAGGCTTGTTCTTTGCAGCTGTACTTTGGAACTCCTTTTATTATACTTTTTTTTCTTCTCCCTCAGTAGGAAGAAAGAGGATACCCATGAATTGCCTTTTTCTCCCAAAGACAGCAAGCAAAATTGTTGCATTTCCCTTGCCAGAGATAAGTGTTATACAAGAATGTTTATCCCTAATGCTAAGAGAAGCCTCTTGCTTCACTTGTGCTTCAAGTATACAATGATTCTCTGCAATCTGCTAATCAGCTATCTAGCATGGGATCTGCAACCCACCATACTGGTGGTTTTCAGAGGCCTCATAGCTAGCCTGCCATTGCCATATTTGATATTTAAGTTCTTTGAGGGGAACAAAAGAATACACGGGGATGCATTACTCCAATCTCTTAGCAAGAATCATCCACCAATGTGACCAAAACAGCTTCTGCAGTGAAACCTAATCTGAAGCCAGCCAGTCAATTTCATGTACTATTGGATGAGACTAGCTACTACCTCTCCAAACATACAATCCCAGCATGTCTAAAGAGGTGGCTTAACTCTGCATCCCTTAATTAAACTAGAAACTACCCCTTCCATAAATAAAATGGACAATTAGGTTATTGGCCTCAAGCCAGTTTCTACCACAGAAGTAAGGCAAAATTTTGGAGTAACAGCTCCAGGGTTCTCATCTGTATTCTCAAGTTTCCATTACTAAAACTCATCCACAGAATAACAAAACAGAAAGTTGAGGATACTGATACATTTAAAATGTTGACTCCTAGACATTGGATGAAATGTTTCTAATACAGTTGCTAGTTAAAAATCTGGATGTGCATGTTGATTTAATTGGAATATAGAATTTCACCACCTCTCCTCAAATGTTTAAGGTGACATAAGAAACAGAATTAGATCGGAAGTATCTCAGATACAAATATCAATGCAAAATATCAAATATTCCATTATTAAATCCAAAAAGGAAATGAAAGATAATATATTAGCAATCAGAGAGTTTCCATTATGCACAGAGGTGGCCTATCAGCCTCTCTAGGGAGTATGTACCATAATTATAATACACTGTTAAAATACTGGTAGAATTTATATATACAGTATCATGCTAAGCTATGACTGGTTGAATTACCCACACTGGTTTTTTAACATAATATTTACAATATAACCATTGTTTACAATTAAATGACTGAATTCATACAACATAACAAATCCAAAGTACATTTTGGCCTAGCACAATCTGTGAACTCAGCCACTGTAGCTTAATCAGCAAGCCATGCTTAAAACATACAATGGCTTACTGCAGAATGTGAACAGAGTCAATTTAAGAAGTTTGGGTTTCTTTCTAAAGAACTGCTCAAAACCAAGGCAACTATCCAGCACAGAACTACTGTATGTGCATTCCCCAGCATTCCTCATTTCTCAGCTGCAGATTACTATGACTACAGCCAACACAGGTTATACAGGTAAAATTCAACACTTCTTCATAAACAAGTTTGGCAGTTGACCACAGCTGGATTTATAGAAACAAATGCATTATAGCAGGGCAGGAAAGAGGTGGCAGAGAATTATGCATTGCAAATAAAAAATAGTATAGTATAGCAGACAAAAGGACTGAGGAAAAGCATTTCTCCCTGCAAGATCTTTTTCTAAATTATTTGGAGTGTTTTTGGGGTTATTCAAATGGAAATCATTCAGAAATTATATTATTTATAAACAGACTAACACAGGCTGTCTTTTTATAATTTGCCCCACAAACTACAAAATGTAAATGAAGTTGGTTATGTACTAAGAATGGAAGGGAAAATGTGTTTTAAATTAGCATAAAAAGAGATACTAGAGAACCTTTCTTAAAGCTTCACTATTCTTTTCAACCCAAGGGAACCATGCATAATATAGTATAACAAGCATTTGCCTTCATCAGATGCAGTACACAAAGAAAGAACTCACAACTGTACCTTTTTTGGTCAAGTAAGTCATGCTGTTGGCTACAGCAGCTGTCTTGTCCTTAGAATCCATGGTAGTAAATCTAGCATAATCATCCACATAGAAATTATCTACAAGAAAAGAAGCAGTACAACTATGATAACTCTCAGGAAGAGAAATATCTAACTTAACATGAGCAAGTAGAATAGATGAGACACAAACACGCTCATACCAACATTTTAATGTTTAAGATTTTATTTTTTTATAGATCTGACAAAATTAAAATTATATTTGTACAGTATGCATTCTGTGCAAATACACCCCCTCGGATATGTTTGGGATGCAAAGAGTTCCTTCATATATGCCTAAAAATGCTTTGATGCACATATGGGGGCTTAATTTATTTTCTTTCCTACATAAAAGTCCCTTCATATCAGCACTGAAATATCCCACAACCTTCAAAAGCAGGTTTGGTAATTTGAGAAGAAATTAAAAGAAAATAGAGGGCAGAAATATCTTGATGAATAATTGATAATAATGGATAACGCCACTTGGATCCCAACATTTGCAAATTGCATTTATATCCTGCCTCTACATTTTTTCAAATACTAGTAACAGTTTACATGCTTTTTCCATTTTCAAAATGAACTAAAAGTCTTTAAAATTTCAAAGTAAAAGGCAGAAAGGCAGATAATTAAAAAAACAAATGCAATGGTCAGAATTATTTCAACTACAGAAAATAGTTTCCTCACAGCTCTCAGAAAAGGATGAAGAATTGCATACACTAATATTGTGCAACTTGGTGCCCTGCAGATTGTAGAATTCTGGGATTGAAGTGCCACCAGACTTGAAAGGCATCAGGTTGCAGAAGGCCAAGAAATGGGTTCTGGGATTTTGACACAAGCACAGGAAAAAAATCAACCTCATGTCACCTACACAACCCAGTGGAAGTAGGTCCAAATCCCATTTTTATGGCCTATAGAATCCACTAAAATTACTACACACAGAAAAACTGACACAAAATTTATGACAGCTGTCATAAATGCTCAACCTACTCTGGAAGACAAACAAAAAACCTATAAACACCTGAGAAATCTCACCTCCTAGCAATAATATCTAAAGAACGTCAAGACTTGACCTCACCAAAAAAATTACCACCCTATATCATTACTGAATAATGACTATAAGTTATTTATGATTATTTTAGCTGAGAGGATGAAAATGATTTTACAGGACTTTATTCATGAAGAATAATGTCGGTTTTTACCCAAAAGACATTTGAGAGATAATATCAGAAACATATTGGACCTTCTGGAATACTTAGAACAAAGTAATGAAATACAAGCTGCATTGATCTTTCTAGATGCAGAAAAGGCCTTTGGCAATTTGAAGTGGACTTTCTTGTTTAAAATTTTAGAAGATATGGACTTTGGTGAGAATTTTATTAAATGAGTAAAATCGATTATACATCATAAAAGGCATAATATAAACTAAATGGAGAATGAACAAAATCTTGTGAGATAGAGAAAGGGACAAGACAAGGATGCCCCCTGTCACCATTGTTATTCATTTTAGCTTTCGAAGTATTGAATAGAGGCATAAGGTGAGAGAATTGCTGGAGTGAGGATTAAAAGGAAAACATATAAATTGCAGGCATTTGCTGATGATTTGATGATAATCCTGGAAGATCCTTTGGAAGGTATAGAAATATTAATGAAAAAATTAAAGGACTTGCAGGCATTAGCTGGCTTTAAAATTAATAACTCAAAGATGAAGATGTTAACAAAGAATATGAAAATGGAAAATCAAATGAAACTGATAGAAAAGAACTGGTTTTAAGATTGAAAAAAGGGAAATACTTCAGTATTACTATGACTAATATGAATTATATGTTATTTCAGAACAATTATGTTAAGATATTGAATGAAATTAAGAAGGATATGCTAAGCTGGGAGAAACTATAATTGTCACTGTGGGTGAGAATCTCTATGATAAAAATGAATGTATTGCCTAGAATGTTTTTGTTTCAAACAATACCTATTTTGACAACCGATGCACCATTTAAGCAGTGGCAAAGAGATATATCTAGGTTTATATGGCAAGGGAAAAAGTCAAGGTTTAAATCCAAAGTCCTCCAAGATGCAAAGGAATGAGGAAGATTGGGATGGCCTGATTTGAAATTGTATTTTGTAGCCTGCTGTTTGGTTTGGATAGAAGAGTGAGTGTTGCTGAAAAATTAAAGAATTTTAGAACTAGAAGAGTATGATCTGAGGTTTGGATGGCATGGTTTTCTATGGTACTATAAAGTTAAGGCTAATGTAGATTTTAAAAATCACTATATTAGAAGTGCCATATTGAGAATATAAAATAGTTATAAACTCAGACTATGCCTGAAAATGCCTTTATGGCTCTCAGCACAAGAAGTGTTTTATAGAAAAGAAACAGCAGGTATAGAGAAATGATTAACCAATTGAGAGATGTCAGAACAAGAGCATGGAAAATATAACATGAAATCAAGAAAGCATCTGGCTGCAGAGAGATTTAGTTTTCAGTGGTTTTCGTAGATGCTTTTAAGAGAAAGATTTAGAGCAGACAATAGGACATTTGGAACTGTGCAGCAAAAGACAGAATCTGAAGTTAAATTATGTACAAATGATGAACACGTAATTGCTAAAATGCATAAACTTCTGCTGAAATTTGAAACAGAAGAAGAGCAAGTGACATAGTGTACAATAAAATGGGCTAGGAACTTTGGTCATAACGTATTGTTGGAACAGTGGGAAAAAATGCAGTTGAAAGGATTGAAATTCACACTAAAGTAAAACTTAAAAGAGAATTTTTATAATATGATGTACCATTGGTATATGACTCCAGAAAAATTATCTAGAATATATAAAGTTACTTCAAATTTATGTTGGAAATGGGGACAACATAAAGGGTCATTTTTATCATGCCTGGTAGACTTATAAAAAAAGCCAGAAAATTTTGGGTTCAAATACATACAGCGATATAAAAAAAATTAAAAAACTAATATTCAACTGAAACCGGAATTTTTTTACTGGGACTAATGGACAGACAATTAGAAAAGAGCCATTAAAGATTATTTTTATATGGGATCACCACTGCAAGACTATTATATGTGCAAAAATGGAAAGACTCTGAAATACCCTCAAAGGAGGAATGATTGGTGAAGATGACAGAACTAGCAGGGTTGGCAAAATTAACTTGTTTACTTCAAAGAAAGATCAGCGACTACATTCATTAGTGACTGGAAACCCCTTATGGACTATTTGCTGTAAAAAGAAAAAAATGAACCGCTGATTTATGAATTTGATTATTAGAAAGAATAGATTATAGAAAGAAGGAAATTACGATGTAACTTTAGTGAGAGAGGGTTAAAATATAAATGTACTTATAACTGCTGTCAAGAAAATCAGAAGCCATTTCTTTATTACTTTTTCTTTTTCTTTCTTTTTCTTTCTTTCTTTTTTACTTTCTTACTACTTTTCTCTATTCTTTTTCTCTTGAGTTCAAAATTTGTATTGTTTTTATTCTGTTGAAAACTTCTTTAATAAAAAATTAGTTAAAAAAAGAAGAAATCTCCTGACTCTTGAAAATAATTATTTTAATAATACATTCCTTGATTGGCAAAAGACTGTGTATGCGTGCATAACACTGCATCATGGCAGACAAACAAACGCACACCACATACTTCCACTATATTTTCTTTTCCTGTTCCAGGTACTCTCTACATGCTTTCAATCTATCCATTCATCCATTTATAATACGGCAAGGAGGTGCAAGAGATGGAGTCACAGTAACATCTTGGTCAGGATCATGAAACTTGGACAAAGTAATTGGAAAAAAATTGGAAACAAGGAAAAAAAAAGACAAAGTTCTTGACAGGATTAACTAAGCCATATTTAAGAGGAAAACGAAGGATGAATATACATAACCGGGAAAAGGCTACAGTTAACATGGGTTCAGAGGCCATGTTAAACTATTGCTAAATATTAGGTTCCTTTGAACTTATGCAGATCTTCTTCCCTTCAACTAGTATGACTAAAAGAAATATTTGGAAATATTGCTTTCATTTTAAAATAGCTTCTGTTTGTTATTTCATTTGATCCATGACAAGCTATAATTAGTTTAAACAGCAAACCATGGTTTCTATTTAAAAATGTTTAGAAAACCTGGGTTTTCTAAACATTCTATAGTGTAAGCTAACCAGTTTCTTGTTTTTCAGAATAAAGGAGCAATTGCAATTGGTTTACAATGGAAGGTTATGCTTTCAATTACCTCGCCATGATAAAACTAGAACGGAGGAGGAGGGAAAGCAGGATTGTGCTGTACCAAACAATGACTTTTTGTTCTGTTCCAAACCAGGTCTAAATTGTCTATTAGAAATGCTTTGTATTGGCCTTACTATTTGCAGTTAAATCTAGATATTCTCTGTCAGACATCAATATCCGAGAGTTGATTCTTGGAACAACATTGGGTTGGCTCATGATATATTCAACCACATCCTGATCATTGGACAATTCTCCCTGAAACACAGATCAAAATCAAAATGATGGAAGTAGCTGGAAAATCAAGAATAATCCAAAGAAATCAAGTTTTTTTTAAAATAAAAAAATCAGTACATGTTCTATTCCACTATTGTAAAGATGCTACTATGTTACTTCTGTACATCTACTAAAATTTTGATTCATTTCTGTAACAGTATATCGCAATGCCATATTAACTGCTTTTAACATACTATATAACATACATGCTCCATTTAAAAATATTTGGCAGTACAGCAAAGATCGTTTAACAAATCTAGATCTAAAGCTCTTTAAGAAACACAAAACAAGTTGTAACACAAAAATGTTAGATGAATTTCTTGAAACTCCTGATAATCAGAAACCTAACTTACCAAGTACACAGCTCTTTGGAAATAGCTAGTGGTTTCCAAGATCTTATGCATGATTACTGTTTCTAGTTCATCTGGATCTAGTTGTTCTTTCTGAAGCGGCATTCCATTAAAAAGCACAATGGGTAGAGGACCAACACCTGTCTGCTCATAGTAATTATAACCTTCCTGAAATACACAGAAGACAGAGAAAATACAATGTCTTCCCTATTTTTTTCCGACTCTATTACCATATACTCTATTGATGTACCAACATAGCACAGTATACTTACAGTAATTTACACATTCTTTATGCATTCTTTATTCATTCAATCTAGTTTAAATGTAAACATCTGGAGACAATATTCCTTTATGTAGACAGCAGGTAGCCAACAGAATTAGTAGCTCTTTATATATTTAAGACATATTTAATAAAAGAATTTTGTGCTGAGATATGATCTATAGTAGTGTTTTTCAATGCTGGTTGGAGAATTCTGGGAGTTGAAGTCCACACATCTTAAAGTTGGCAAGTTTGAAAAGCACTCCTCTATAGCTATATAAATAATATATAATTTCCCTAAAGTTCAAAGTCCAGCCTTGCCCAACCTAATGCCCTCCAGGTGTGATAGGACTACTATTTTTACTATTCCCAACCATCATGGATAATCCCAGCATATCTGGAGGGCATACATTTGGGGAACACTGATCTTAAGCACCATGCATAGTATTTACTCATCACAATGATATTCTAGATTCAGTATTGAAAGAAAATTGTTGCATTGCTTATTTCTTATTCCCTCTGCATTTTGATATATAATCATTAAATGAAAACATAATCTTCTCTAAGTATATGTAATTTATTTCCAGCACAAAAAGCTTTTGTACTAACTTTCATTTTTGATGCTACCCCACGCATACAAAAGTAATTCCTTTTCATAGATATCTAAAGTATGCAAGTAAGTATTTTATGTATTTATGTTAAAAAGTATACAATAACAATAATATGAATCCCTTACCTTCCTATTTTGATCATAGGCAGAATCAATTCCTAAGATGCTGTTTACTTCTACATAGGGATACTGCTTTTCAAGAACACTAACCACATGTTCCACCTTCAATTTTTCTCCTGCATTTACTTTGTTATATATCTATAAAGGAAAAGGGAGAACCTTCAGGAGATTACTGTAATCTCTCTCCTGGAACACCTGCTTGATGTCTAGGGCTTAATTTTTTATTTACCCCCCCAACAATATAAATCTAACCAAGAGATTTAAAGAAGTACTCTTTTTACTTTATACACATGTTCAGCATTTTGTATAGGAACACAAAACCTTTATCATCCGATTCCCAGCAAGCTTGTGTAACCATCAAATTAGTAATATTAATAACACACATAAATATATTAAATACATTAAACACTGTTCTTGTTACAATTCTTCCAAGTTCTTACTGATGAAGCATTTTTTCCAACTTCCGTATTTCCCCTGAAGTGTCTAGGATGACCTCATGAAGGAATAATAAACAGCTTATGATAACTTTTAATGAGCTTCTAGAAGACAATCATTTGTGAAAATCTACACCATTAAAGATAGGAGAGATGGAAATACTCCCTTCTCTTTAATGCATATCATTCTTCTCTAAGGGATAGCTAGCTTCTCATAGGATAGATATAATGGCAATGAAGGAGAGAGGAAACAGGGTGGAAACTGAAAGAGACAGAGAAATTTTAACAAATTCCTTGAAGGTTATATATTGCCCTTTACTGGTATCAGTGTAATTACAGAATGAGGAGGAGAACTGAAGATGCATTGGTCAGTATTTGATCGCTTTTTCTCTCTAGTTCATCTGTTTTAAACAATCACAGCACTCTAGTTTACCTTGAAAAACAAAGAAATAGGAGAAAGGTGATGTGGCAAGAAAAATAATCTTATTGTGCCTTTTCAGAAGGAAGTCCTTTCAGGAGCAAATAGGAGTAAATTGACAGTAGGCCCATTAACTTTTCCATAATATTTAACCCAATAATACCAAAGAGGTAACTTGGGTATCTCTTCTCACTACCACAACCAAAGTTGTGGCTTTTTCAAGATACTTCAAATATATTTGCATTCATATGGGAAGGATTACTCACAGATATAACTGTCTGGAATGCATAATTAGTATCTACTTCCTGTGCCACGTAATTATATGCCCGAAGGAGAGCAACTCCAGCATCCTGTAACCCATCAACATCTTCAGAATTATCAACCACAAAGACCAGACCAATCCTATTTAAAAAAGAAGATTAAATCATAATCAAGTATTGAAAGCATCAGCACTATTAGTGGAAAATTCTGGGATCAGGTACATGACTCGATGGTAATGTCCTTATTTGAGGATCATGCAGATTCTGCCCATTCCTCAACTGTGACAAAGAGAATGGCAGTGAACTATGAGATTGTATTTTCCCCCTTGTAATTTTCCCGATATGAAAAACTGCAAGCATAAATTCTTCTACCAACCCAAACAGACAAACCACTTTGCCTCTGCTGTTATTAAATATGTTTAGTGCTATGAAAGTTAAACCTAGCAAGAATTTGGAATTTACATCACATTAACATTTAAATCCTGAGTCTGGAATAAAATCTAGTTGACATTAAATATGATAGATAACTCTGTAGACAGACCAAATCATGTCCCAGTGCAGTAAGAAAAGTAACACACAGCAAGGATGAAGCATGGGGAAGTGGTTTAAGGTTAATTTTAACTCTTATTGAAGGAATCAGCAACCAAGTCTGCCTTATAGTACTGAATATACAGTCAGGAACATGTACATCAGTTCTAAAATTAGTATCAGAATGTATATATAATTCACATTTGTCATCAGACTCAACAGGGCTTTATTTATTTCTCTTTTCTCAGATGGCTGGGAAAAGGAGGTGGGAGGACTGCATGAATACTAATGAGAGTTTCAGCATGATGAAATGTTTTCTTTTCTCAGGATCAAAAAGGTGAATAGATGAGAATATTACTCAGCTTCAAAAATAAACGTAAAAGTTCTGAATAGAAAAAGCCACAATTTTACCTCAGTGGTATATGGTTAGACAGGAACATTTCAGCCACACCTAGCAATTCTGCTGAACTCTCATGCGATGGATTTAGGAGAAGCACCTGAAAGCGTAACAAAATTAGGAATCTGAATTTCATTTAATATTTCCAAAAAACTAAAATGTACAGTTAGGTCTAGCAAAAGCAAGCAAACCAAAATATATCAACATTTAAAACAGGTTTGCCCAATACTGAATTGTGTCCAAGTCCAGCCAAATTCCAAAAGCACTGCAAGCTTTCTAAATGAGGGCTTCAATTGTCTAAGTTAGGCCTTTAGCATGCAGGTCCAAGGATCAAATTAAGCAACATGTAAATCCATGGCATGAACAACCACAATCTCTTTCCAAGTTCACAAACTCTTCTCTCTCCACCTAAGAAGGACTTACAAAGTCATATTGCTCCTTGTAGGCAAGGATTTGCCTGACCCATAGAACAAACAACTCTGGATAGTATTTTTTAAGACAAGCTAACATAACATTGCAGTTTCTGAAGCTAGTTTATTAGCTTTAATTCCTAGTTTGGGCGAAAAAGCTATAATTAACTAAATGCAGAAGCAAAAGCTTCCAACTCTTCTCCTTTCAGCTGCATATTTAAAATATGCAAATAAACAAATACATAGGTTTGTTTTATCTGACTTCACATTTCAATATTGGCTGAATTGTTCTCTCAAATTTGCCACAGTGATTCATGAAAGAATGTCATATTTTAAAATTATAATCAGCCTCAAGAAACCAATAAACACCCAGAATAAAAATGTAATAGTCCAAATGCACAATTAGAAGGCAAAAGACAAGCAAATGTAAACCCACCCTATCTTGGGTATTTAGAGTAGATTAAACTAATATTACTCACAAAATTATGGAAGTTTTTTCTTATTTGTCGGATCACACCAGGGAAAGTAGGACGAAGTAGTTCCTGGACACTGGAAGGCCAGGAATTGTATCTGCTGTCAACTTCAAGATTATTGATCCACTAAAAAAACAACAAATTCCCAACAAGAGAAATAAGCCTTTTGCTCGGATGACTAAGATTACACTTTCCTAAGCAGATCCATTGAGCACAACTCCATATTCCCCATCAGCATGGTCATTATAGGTCAATACAACTGGAAGACATTAAGTTAGGTGAGCTAAATCTTGCCACTTACCCAAACATTACATTTAGAGATTCTACTTAAGTGAAACAATGAGATACAGTAGATATTAAATGAAAATGATGGGTGTGAATATATACCATTGTATATGTTAAATTGTAAGTTGCAGTACAGAATTATTTTTCCACTATTTCTGTCTTAATATTCCACAGAGCAAACTCTTTGCTGAAAAGGTTGCCCACCCTTGGGGCTCCTTTGCTAAAGTACAAACTCCGTGCAAAGATCTGTTCTAGTTCCCCTAGCAATATCAATGGAGCAATGCTTTTACACACATTCTATAATGAGAGGCCACTTACAGAATCAATTCAGACAGAATTGTGTGCTGGTGATGGAAATCATATCACCATAACTTAGACAGTTAGAGCACATACTTACTGAAATTGCACTACTTCTGATATCTACAGCATAGTCAGAGTCTGACGGCTGGATGTTCAACTTCAACACATTGTGCATGGAAAGCCCTACAATCCCTAAACTATGCAGGCCTTCCATAACACGAGCTTCATTCCTCAGGACATCGAACAAGCTAGAAAAAACACAAATCAGATCACATCTAATTTTAAAACATGGGTACTGATGTACTCTAGTCTTTTAGAATTACTATACTGAATTCTAAGCAAGAAGGGACATTCTGAAGAGTTCATACCTAAATATATCCTGTGTATCTAGATCTATATGCAGTCCATTGATGAATAGGGCAGAATCTCCCAACTGCAATCCTAAAGTCCCTTTGAAATACTGGAAAAAGAATGTAAGAAAGCCTTTAATACATTCTGAGGAACTGAAATCAGTCATTTTTGTGAAAAGCTTTCTCAAATTGTTCATACATAAAGATGTCAGATTGTTTATACATGTGCATTTAAACATAATTCTCATTCATACTCAGGGATTTGGGTTAGGTTGGCCTAGCCTTCCCATTTAAAGTTGTTAATTCATTTTGCCTGCTTTCCTACTACTTAATAAAAATGACAATATACTACATCAACTATGATCATGAGTATAACACAGTGAAATAAGTGGTTTGGTTTTCCACAGAAACAGAACAATGGGAGAATACATTTTAAAATAAAGATGGGCTTACTGTCTGTAATGAGCCATAATCATCGTAAGTTGAATTTCACTTTAAGTGAGCAGCTGATCCATTTCACTTTCATGTCAGCATGGAGAGGTTAACATTTTGTAAAGAACATGGTAACTACTCCCTCTTTGCTATGTATTTTACTGCTACTATTAAGATTTCAGTTTCTACTATGAAGGTAAGATGAAGGAAGACGCAATTCAGTATTTTCAAGCCTGGTGTTCTCCCAAACTATTAGTACTGTACTGTAGCATCCTCAGCATAACTACAAGATGCCAGACTGGGGGAGGCTACATATCATCCACCTCTCACTAGTGTATAAATAAAACATTTATTTAAACTTTTAAGTATAGAGTTACAAAAATATATATGTACATTTATTTGAAATAAATACAACCAGAGTAGCGATTCAGAATAGTTTTAAAAAAGAAATAACAAATAGCTTTAAGATCTATGATTGCTAATAATAGTTGAACTGAGTGGCCTTAACGACTGCAAAATGATTGATGGAAAAGAAAAGCTTAATCCATGATGACAAGGTGTCCTATACAAAATGTAAAAGTTTTCATGGATGAAAACATCTGCAACAATGGCTGAATGAAATAAAAATTAGTCAATTAAATCATCACAGCGCAATAACATATGAATACTAAATCCGATAAAATGAATTTGACCATAGAATTTCATCTTCCATTGCAGCCACACAACCTTCAAGAAAAAGAAGCAAATTCTAAGCAGTATTTTTGCCACCTGGCTGGAAATTCTTCTGTCTATCTGGATGGTACCAGGTTGATTGAATGCTGATTTAAAGGAACTCAAAGAGGATATACTGAATCATAAATGACTTTTCATATTTTGGTCAGATATCTGGATATATTAAGTTTATCCCATCATTCCTTTCCTTAGTGTTGTGACAACCCAGTTCCTCTGAGGTAATTCTTTTTCTAGAATAGGACTCTTGAGGGCTCATTAAATAGCTTACTATATCTTTCTCCCTGAATATTTTTCACAGTCTATGTTCCCACTATGACCCAACAGAAATGCCCAACAGAAATGAAACAAATATTAGGCAGTGGTTATCAGTCAAATGATGGTTTTAGTCCGAAGAGACAGATTATAGAAATGTAGATGAAAAGTTGTTCACAATATTTATTCTGCCAATTAGATCTGTATTGAATTAATCCTGGAACATTTCACATTGAGCCATAAATTTTGACACACAAGTGGGAAATTATTCAAAGGCAAACATGTAAGAACAATGTCAATTTCTGTATTATGGCAAATGTTTTATTATACTAATGACCTAATTTTAAAAAATCCATTTGTAATATAGATTTTTTTAATGCCTAAGCCTTCTAGCTTTCCTTTTGGTATGATACAAGGATAGATTTCTCATGGGTAACTCCTAACTGTTATCTCCAAGGAAATATTCAGATCAAACCAGTTATGAGCATATTGGCTCAATGTTTCTGAACATCTATATACTATTAAAACTCTTATGTCTGTTTGTTTGTAACCTTTAATTGGGCAAAATAGTGCATCACAGGCCAACAATTTTTGAACCAAGAAACCTCAAATGAGGTTAGACAGAATGTGTCTAAAATCCGGGACCCAGGACTCCAGTGGAATTGAAATTTGGCAAGTATTATAAAACATTTTATGACATAAAAATTACCATAAAACATTATATAACATAATACAAAAATGTCATAAAACATTTCCTGTGGTCAACTCCAGATGTTTGACTGTGCTGCTGTACAGTTCAATATGAATGACATGGGCTATTTGCAAGGCAGATATATATTTGAATATCTCCCTGAATTTTTAAGAATTTTTCCAGTGAAAGCAGTACATTAGAAACCCTGCCATTGTTGAAGGCACTGAGGAATCTGGCAAGGAAATATCTCTGAAACAATGACCCAGTGGGCCACAGATTGTCTCGTTTAGAACTAACAACAATGCAGAAATCAATTCTGTTTACATCCAAAAGCACAAACAATACTATTCATCTGAATACTGTAGATTTTAGCTACAGCAGTACAAGTAAATGTTCATATCCAAGACAAAATTTCCCCATGGCTTTCATTTTATTAGCTTTTTCTACATTTTTCCTCCTCAGGTAACCATAGCCCCATATTGTGGCCCACATAAACTCAGTCAGCATGTATTTCAACATACCCTGAAGAAAACTGGTCACCAAGTTAAGATACCATTTGTCTAAAGTCTCACAAGAGCTTATCAGGGAAAACTACCATTTCCAAAAAAAAAGGGTTCATAGCTATATACAAGTTTGAAATATTTTTAATTGATGTTCCTCGGGAAATCAGTCAAACTGATTCTGTGATTATAAGCTTCATTTTCAACAGCTATTTTTATTTTATTTTTATTTAACATTTAGATTTATATACCATAATGTTGGGAAGAAAAGATTTTACATGACAAATTCACATCCATAAATGTTAGAAGAAGTTAAATAGCTATTTGACATCATTGAGGAATACTCTTGTGTGAAAAGAGATACTCTGCAATTATTCTGCTTTTCTTAAGTCTGCACAAGCTTTGCAGAATTTCAAAAAATATAAAATGTAGTAAGCATTTTATTAGTACAGTCTGTTCTTAAAAGAACTATTTGTTTGAAAGTACCTAGCTGTATAAAAAGTTGCCTAGTTAGAAAGGGAGTGCAGGATTCTGGCAATAAATACTGTAGTATATATACACACATTACTACTTATGTAGAGCTTAATCTCTGATTAGGAGACCAAATTTCATATCCCCACTTAGCGATGAAGCTCAATATATTCCTACATGCATACTCTTACCTTCTGGTTTTCTTCAATTTCTGATCTGAGTTCTGAAGGAACAACTGTCTTTGTTATTGCCCTACAAAAAGCCAAGGATTCCATTAAATCATTATCCCATTTCAATTTTTATTTTACTCAATTATGCAGTTACACAGAGTGGTAAATAGATGCTTCAGAATATCCTATTATTTATAGAGATTAAAATGCAAATAGTACCAACTATAACAAGGAAATCTCGGTCATTTAAACTGTTTAGCACAGGTTGTGCTCTTTAAATTCTAAAACCATTGAAAAACACACGTGTTAAACACTGAATGCTTTATGTTTCCAAAATTATTGCCAGAAATTATCAAAAGTGAGCAAATGTTCTCACTTCTCAATAAACAAGATAGCCTGGAAGGGCTTATTCTCCTTTAAAGCAGACATGGGCATATTTTTTTAACCATAAGGTGAACCATCCTCCACACATCTGCAAGATCATCTTATACCATAATCCTACGGACTCAGAATCCCTGCACTCAGATTCTTCCTTCATGGGAAGAAAGTGCTGAATGTATTTATTACAGCAATAAGATGATGAACTTTCTAGGAATGACTGAGAGATAGCAACTGTTCAGGAACTTTCTTTCTTCCTCCAAAGAAATGAACTATGAAGATCCCCTGTTGCAGACTGAGCTTCCCCCCTCTTCTTCACACCACCAAACAATGACAAATAATGACCTTACTCCCAGTTATGGGCATTTTCTCTCTCTAGACACCATTACAGGTAGTCCTCACTTAATGACCATTCATTTAGTGACGGTTCAGAATTACAATGGTGTTGAAAAAAATGACTTACAACCAGTGCTCACACTTACAACTGTTACAGCATCCCTGCAGTCGCGTGATCACAATTTGGGCGCTTGGCAACCGGTTCGCATTTATGACCATCGC
This sequence comes from Candoia aspera, assembly GCF_035149785.1. Lineage (NCBI taxonomy): Eukaryota > Metazoa > Chordata > Lepidosauria > Squamata > Candoiidae > Candoia > Candoia aspera. Next base: position 44,193,946 of record NC_086158.1, on the reverse strand, counting down.
AGCATCCTGTGGTCACGTCATCGCCATTTTCAACCTTCCCAGCTGGCTTCTGGCAAGCAAAATCAACGGGGAATTGCGTGATTTGCTTAACGGCCACATGGTTCGTTTAATGGCCCTGGTGATTCACTTAATGACCACCGCAAAAAGGGTTGTAAAATTGGGTAAGATTCACTTAATGACCGCTTTGCTTAGCAACCAAAATCCCAGTTTCAATTGTGGTAGTTAAGCGAGGACTACCTGTACTTAGCCCAGAGTAGAGATGTATAGGTGGGTATCATCAATATACTGAAGATGACTTACCCCATATTGACAGATGACCTCACATAGTCACTTCATGTAGACTTTAATAAGAAGGGAAGAGAGGAGAGCCTTGGGGCACCCCACGAATCAGGGGCCTTGGGCTCAATCTTTTGCACCCTACCAAGACTGACTAACTGGAGAAAGAAGAACCACTGCAATACCATTCCTCCCACTCCCAATTCCCTGAGCTGGCTAAGAAAGATACCATGATCGAGAGATCAAGGAAGCACAGGATGGATGCACTATTCCCATCCCAGGCCCACCAAAGGTCATTGACAAGTACATCTCAGTATTATGGCCAGGCCTGAATCCAGATGGAAAGAGATCCATATAATCTATTCCCTCAGAGTCCTCTGGAGCTATAGGCTAACCTCAACAATCTTTTTTAAAAAAGGAAAGTTGGGGACTGGATAAAAATTGTCCAGATCCATTGGGTCCAGCAATGGCTTCTTGAAGAGAAGGCAGACAACCACGTATTTCAAGGCAAGCAGAACCACTCTCTCCCACAAAGAAGTATTAATCATCACATGGACTCAACCAAATGTCACCTCCCACAAGACCTTAATCAACCAGGATGAACATAAATCTAAAGCCCAAACTCAAACTTCCAAGGTTCAAACTCTTCCCAGATAACTGGGCAAGACCAGAGTCCCAGGAACAACCCCAAGCTCCCTCTGAAGCCCAGTAGGATCCATCAGGCACATGGAGTGGACTGATCAAATAGAAATGGATCCATTATGAAAGGGAAATTCCAGTATCGTTTACATCCCCCCAAAATAAACTTTTCACATATTATAATGAAGATTCTTCTATATTCTCTTAACTTGTATTATTTATACATCTCCTTAACAGCAACAGCAGCAATTACCTAGCCTTTGTAGGAAAATTTTGACTCAGATCTTTCATGACTGTCAAAGCATCCATTGTGGGAGCAGCCAGAATACGAGCAGCAGTTTGGAAACTTAAATCTACAAATGAAAACAATTGGTTCAGTCAAAAGCCAGCTCTTTTAAACCAAAAATATAAATTTGAAGAGACTGCTCATATGGTTGATGATGGACTCATACTTGGGGGATGTTACTCGATCAACCTAATTGTTTCACTTTTTTTTAAAGCATCGTATCATATCATATCATTGTGTTTTTATTCAAAAAAGGTCACCCAAGGAGAAAATATTCCACATTTTACAAACAACCCCATACCTGTTTAGACTACATTCTTAAACACATTTGGCTAAACACAATGAAAAATATTATAAATTGTAAAACATTAATGTAGCTACAAGAGATACATTCTGTAATACTTCCCATACTTCTTTGAAGGAATTTTTGCTTAACCCCAATTAACTACAAATCAACAGCTGAAAAGTGCTTTGAAGTTGCTTTATTGAACTATGATCACAGGGTGTTCTCTGACAGAACAACGAACTTTGCAAGCAAGCAAGCAATTTATCGAATTAATTACAGACATCTTCCTGAATACCTTATTAGGAAGAAATGACAGTTGTCAAATAGTAATCAGTTGACAGGGTGAAAGAACAACCTTGGCCTTGACACCCCCCCACACACATACTGTATCACAAACTTGTTTTTTTCCTCTGGGAATCATGCAAAGACTGCTTGTTTGTACTCCCATATAGTCTATGCCTCTTATCCGCATTTTAGAATAGCTTCTAACAAGCTGTTTCCCAAAGGCTTTAAGTAGCTTTTAGCACTTTAAGGTGGCTTCAGTTATGTCTGCCAATATCTGCTGATTTGGGGTTTCTGTATGAAAAACAGTTCCTGTACTTCTCAAGTTTCAGTATAAAGAAGAAATATATCTTGCATCACTTCCAAGCACATTTGTACATCTGAATTATTTTGTTGACACCAGAATATTTGGTGCTGAAGTCACAGAACTACTACCAAAGCAATGATGTGGTAAATTTGTGATGAGACACGTATGCAAGTCAACTGCCTCTATAAAGTATACACTGAGGATGTTTTTCAGATTTGCCCAAAAGACAAATCTAATAAGGACAGATTACCTTGTAACTGCCACACTTTTAAGGGTGCCATTTCATTGGTGCTTTCCACAAGATGCTTTCTTAATTCTTTCAGTTCTTCTTCAAAATGGGGATGCAACTGCCTGAAAGGGCGAAAAACATCAGAAAATGTATCTGTTATCAAACAAACAAACAAAACTATTGCCCTAGTCTATATGAATTTAGGTTATCTTTCCTACTATCTTACAGGTTTTAGTTTGGGAAAAACTAAACCTGCAATGCACAATTTGGAATGTTTGATCCAGAAATGTTAAAAAAAGATCAGAAGAATTATCAGCATAATGACATACCTTAATTTCCCAAACAAAAATCCTTGCACTTCATCAATTGGGTCATTGTCACCTATTACTGTTGTATTTACATCTGTACCTACAAAAACATGAAAAACATCTTAATTATGAAGTCATGATAGTAAATATACTCTGTCAGTAACAGAAGACAGGTTAGGACATTTCTATTATGAGGATAATCACTCTACTTTCTAAAGTGTAATGAATCATTACCCCATTTTTTAAGAATTTCATATTACTGTTCTTGCTACCCACTAAAGATTTGATCTTGCATTTTGTTTCCTGTTATCAAGGCCACATTCTAACTGGGTGGGAATTTCCAATCCCCCCAACTCTCTTGATTATTCTGCTTTTATGCTATCTGCTCATCAACCCCATCATATCTATTGGTACACAGGAGACTGGTGTTGAAAACTTTTCCGTTAACTAAAAGAACTAAAAGAAATCACTTGTTGACCAAAATGAATAGAACAGTGTTATCATTCCTCATGCTGCCTCAGACACAATTAGAATACAGTTTTTATTAGCAGTCAAATAAAACATTTGGAAAAGCCAACAAATTCTCATATATTTTCAAGATTTTTAAAGCTATTAATAACAATAATTAGGCTGGATTTTATTGATGAAATATGCTATTTTTTTTTCTTTTGGTGCCTTCGAGTTAGTGTTGACTCCTGGCGACTGCCTGGGCATGTCCCTCCAGTTTTCTTGGCAAGGTTTTTCAGAAGTGGTTTCCTATTTCCCTTTTCCTATGGCTTCCTGAGAGAGAGTGACTGACCCAAAGTCACCCAGCTGGCTTTGTGCCTAAGGCAGGACTAGAACTTACAGTCTCCTGATTTCTAGCAAGGTGCCTTAACCACTACATCAGACTGGTGCTTTTCATACATATTTCAATTTTTCTGTTATCATACATATATCAATTTTATGATTAAAAAAGGGGGATCACAATGGGCAACTAACTGTACATTAGATGTTAGACTTTTGGCAGTTTTGACTCTGCATGCATCAAATCTCCAAGGAAGAACTCCTAAGAGAAATCCTGCATCAGAAGCCAGTAGCAAGCCACACAGGAAATCAATCTTGAGTCAAGGAGTTGGATACCATCTTCAGAACCTTTTCCTTGACTGGCAGAATTCAAATGGGCCTCTATCTGATGTACATCATAAATGTAATCCTAGGTGGCTCACCACACAAGCCAGCAGACAAATTTAAAAATAAGGTCTCTGATCTAGCCTAATGTTGCTTCCGACAACTAGGAGACAAATCCAGAGTGACAAGAATATTAAGCAAGAAGGATATTGCTACTTGATGATTTTCCACTGAGTGCTGGTATTTAGTTTGTGGTTAACTATTATAGAAAATGAACAGGAGTAAATATATCAACAAAGGGTTGTGGCGGGAAGAGAGAAGGCAACATCTCTAACCATTGCACCCCTAAGGAGCCAGATTCATCAAACTTTTTCTTTCCCTGCAGTCATTCCACTGAGTTGGGGCAGAAGGCCTAAGATCCTTATAACATTAAGAATGAGTACCAAGGTATCCTTGTCTTCCTTTACCTATACTACCTCTTCCTTTTGAGTCATATCTCTTTTAGATTGTAAACCTGAGGAGAGGGACTGCCTTCTTTTATTGATATGAAAGTTACACTGAGAACACTCCTGGCTATAGAAAGGGATATAAATACTATAAACAAACAAACACATATTATAAATAAATAGCCTTAAAACGCCATGAAAGAATGTTAGGCTATGAAGAGAATCACAATGAGTTTTTCAGCATATCTTATTTCATCATGGAACTATTACTACTTTTAAAGGTAGGAATTCACCTTTCACCTGGGTATCATCCTTAGCCTTATATTCTGTGCTTTTAATGGCCAACTCCACTCCATAGCCTGACAGGTAGACTTTCTCTTTACTTGGATTCTACAAGGAAAAAAAAGGTAAAATCACAGTAATATTGCTCAACAAAATATTTGCTAGATTCATGTTTTACAACTTTGCAAGACTATAAGTTATCATCAACTACATTCTCCAACCAGTATTCAAAGAATGTTGTGGCTTATCCATACTTCACAAATTAATTCAGAACTTTCATTGATCAAAGGATGAGAATTATGGCTTCTGCATAACAACCTGCAATAGGGAATCTCTTGTTTCCTTGGAATTACCTTTGGATAGGAAGAAACAATGGTCTACTTATCTAAAAATCTTATCCTGATACTCTCTGGAAAGCCCAGATATGTAAAACATAAATTCTAGACAAAAGTAGTGTGATGTTTTTTATTACAAAGGTATTCATTCTCCGGTGGCAAGCTAACACTCTGGAGCAGTGTTTCTCAATCTAGGCAACTTTCAGATGCATGGACCTCAATTCCCAGCCAAGGCTGGCTGGGGAATTCTGGGAGTTGAAGTCCACACATCTAAAAGTTGCCAAAGCTGAGAAACACTGCTCTGATGAGTAAGACTATAGCTTCCCTTTATCCTCTTATTGATAGAAGGGAAACATTCCACTGCTGACTAATAAAATTCAGTGCAGAAATCAAGACAGTAACATTGGAGTGATAAGAGACAGAAAGACAACTCAAGCACATGAAAAAGGACTTTAACCAGAAACAGTCTGAACCTGTTGTTCCTTTAATAGAGACCAAACAGGTTCCAAATTTTTAAGAGTATTTTCTGACTACAGTCAAGTTCCCAGTTAATTGGTAGTAACAGAGGGAAAGTTGACAGAATCATAGCATTGGAAGGACCATTTAGGCATCAAATTTAGCCCTGTGCTCAGTATAGGAATCCAAATTAGAGCATCTCTGAGAGATTACTTGTGGTTATTGCCCAAGCATGAGTGAATGTGAGCCCAACTACCTCTCTGAGTTACTGATTCCACTGCAAAGCACCCTTACAATTATTAAGCTTTTCCTAACATTCAGTTGGATTCTGCTTTTCTGTAACATTAATCCATTATTTTGTATTCTGTGTGCTGGAGTGAGAGAAAACAGAGCTTAAGCTGTTCTCTATGATACCCTTTCAGGAATATAAAGAGTATTATCATACCCATCGTCAGTCTCCTCAAAGCTAAACATTCTCTCTTTGTAGGAGAGAAATACTGTATCCTCTAGTCATCTCCACTGCCTTTCTCTGAACACACCTTGACCTATCAAGACCATTTTAAATATTATTTCTATTTTGTATGGTATGAGTTACTGTATCCAATTTTGGATCATCTCAAAATCTCTACCTCTTCATCTAAATCATTAATAAAAAGTTAAAGTGTAGAAGACTAAGGATCAAACCTTCTAGACATCTAGGCAATAACTCAATCCAAATTGATGAGAATCCAATACAATGGTCTTTTCAGTTTAATTTTCAATCAGCTATCTAGTTACCTGTCATGCCATCCATAACTAATCAAAATGTCATGAAGTACTTTGCAAAATGCTTTGGAAAGATATAGCAAAAGAAAAACACACCTCCAAAATACACAGCTACGCAATACTATGAGCAATTATTCTGATTTCATAAAGGCCTTTAGGCAAAATAAAAAAACAGTACTTTCAATTTTAGATTGGACTATAATGAAGATAAAACATTTTTAAATAATGAATATTGCTCTGTACAATGATAGCAGAACTTACAGCAATGTAATGCCTAAGGATGTAGGTGATTTCTCCTGTAATGACTTTTGATACGAGAAGTCTGTGAAATTTAGAGAACTGCTTTGAGCCTATCTCAGCATACATGATTACAACAGGGCTTTCAGGGTTTGATCCCGGGTACTTGTGATCCCCTTTAAACATAAAAGGCTTTGGCCTGGAGCAAGAGAATACATACAAATAAATGCAATGCTTTATTAAATCAGGCACTAGAGACATAAGAACAGTATGTAAAGGTTACTGTGTGGTCATCCAATATTTGCATCAAAGATGACAAGATAGACACACAAATGTTCAATTCATGCACACATGAATTGTTCTGTTTTCTGAAATAAGGAAGCAGGATTAATACCCCAAGTGACATAGGACTTGCCCCAAATGTCCTCCTATTACAATGTATATTTTCAGAAGAAAATAGGAGCAATACCATGTAGGAGAACCTTAGATCCAATCCAATGAAAAACAGATGAAACTGAATGGACAGGGCCTACATTTTCATTAAATTATACTTTGATCCAAATTAGCCCAAAATGTTATTTTATTAATAATTCTTTCTGCGAAAATACTATAAATCACTAAATGTCAGAGCTATCACTATAACAGGACATACAGAAAAGAAAACTAACAGCTTTGCTTGCTAAGTAAAACAGACTGAAGTTTATGAATGAGGACCTTGAAGGAAAGCTTTTATTTGCTTGCTCCCTCCACATATTATTTCAATATCCCTTTATTCTTCATTTCTAATGAATCTTCAGAAATCCTCATATTATAACTTATTTCAAGACTATCTTAAAGACTATCCAAATCTTAGATCACTATTAGGAAAAAGATCAAAATACTCTCATTGGTGTAGTAATCCTGAAATCACAGATGAATATCCATTCCCTTCAAGATCACATCCAAGTAATATTGAATCATTCAAGATAAACAAGATCGTTTTATCAGGACTTACATATTCTCAAGAAATAAAATCTAGATAAAGACAACATTTATTAAAATCCCTTCATTTAACAAATGAGATCAGTAGGATGTCTTGGCAAAAAACAAAACAACCTTTTGGATGCTGTCTGTAGAAGTATTCCAAGTCTGTCAGATTCACAAGTCTTCTCTCCATGAACAACAAAGAATGCATTGCATTGTTCTGGTGCAGGCTCATCAGCGGCTATCTGTATTAAAATGTATCTGTTTTAATAAGATGATGACAACCTCCACCACATCATAGTCAGAGCAATGGGACCTTAGTATACACTCTCTTAATGGATTCATCTATGCAGGATAATTTGATCAATATAAATAAATGGCAAAAAGAAATCATTTTGACCAGCTGAAACTTGGAGAAAAAGAACTTTTTCATAATTTTTCTGCTTTCAGTCCAGATAGATACAAGCAAGTAATGTAGAATCAACTTCTCCAATCTTTCCAAAAATAGACACCACACAAAGAAATTGTCACTTCATTTATAATCAAGGAAGATAATTCATCGTGGAGCTATGTGAAAAACAAGAAATAATATTATTATCTGCTTTCTTTTCCTCTCCTAACTTTTTTAGCACTTTTTTCCCTTTGCAGATTTGTTTTGTTTTCATGCATACTGTTAATGGTAAGAATGGCAGTCAGGTAGGAAGGATAAAAAAGAAGTTATTTACTTTTGCAATTTTAACTGTTTTAATCTAAAAGGGATGGTTTCCATGCTATAATTTTTACAGCATTGATTATGGTTACTTTCTCCTGGGATTGGCAGCAAAATGGAAAAGTATGGACATCTTGGAGGCCCTTCTGATTTCAGTGTTTGGACAGGCTAGCATTCAGGGAATAGCTATTAGGATAACACCAAATTTGATCCCAGTAAATTTATTCAATTTTAATAGTAAGGGGCAGCTTCAAGGGATAGTTCTGCTAGGTTAAAAGGAAAAGAGATTTGTTATTTCCTATTGCATCATTATTGCTTAAAAGAAAATACATATCAAAAAAATTCCCAAGGCTTTGCCCTAACCTGTTGAAAGGCTTGAACTGTAGCTGAATAGGAGCGTAAAGATAAAGCAAACTTCAACAAGTTCTGTTGCAAAGGTAACAGATTCTGGGAAGCAGCCTGCAGCACTGTATGGTAAGAGGAATAATCAGTACCTGCCAACAAACAAGATAAATTATTTAGTTTTTAGTGGAAGAGAAGAAGGATTTCAAACAATGATTGCCTCAGTTCACTCTACAATTATCCAACTTCTGCCAATAATGAACACAATTACATAGAGTAAAAGGCAAAATCATCATCCAGTACGGTCATATCAAGCTAGAAATCTATATTGATAAAACTATCAACATAAAATCACTGAAACATAATATAAAAGAAATAAAGAACCCACTAATAACTAAGGCAGGCCTAATACCACTGCTGCCCAAATAGTCTGCAGAATAGCCAGGTCTTCCAACTATAAATATGAAAACTTAATTTTTTGCAATTATAATAAAGATATTTCATTTTAAAAAATCAACTTTCAGGACTAAATAATATATTGAATCAACAAAGCAAACAAGGATAAAGATAATTACCATCATGATTAGATGACTTAAAGTTTTGGCAAGTCTCAACAAAATTCCAGAATTTCTCATTATCTTCTTCTGCTAAAAATTCACTGGAAAAAATATTTAGTCTCGTTAAAAAAAGTAGCAGCATACCGATTAAATCTTAAAAACCGAGAAAACACTGCAATTTAGAAGACCGCAATTCAAATTTAATTTTGTTATGAATTCACTGGGCATTTTTAGGTAAGCCAATGCTCTTAGCTTAGCTGCGTACATTTACAATACTGGAATTATAGACTGATAAAGGCCACCCAACTCACAACAACATATAATTATATTGCTTTGTCTTACAAGATTATAACATGAGTAAATGAGATTTTATACATACACGTAAAATGTTTGGGGAAAAAAGACACTAAACCAACATTTTTACCTTGCTTCGAGTAACAGAGGTGTGGAAAACCACTTAGTAGTCAAGGATGTTGTAACAGCTTTTGAATGTGCTTCAACTAGGGAGAAGGTCATCCAAATTCCAATAAGTGCAGTTAGAGTTCCCATCTTATAAAAACACTAAAAAAAGTGAAATTATTTATCTTTAAAATGCAGTTCTTGAGAAATATACACCAGCTAACAATAAGGAAGACTTGCAATGATTATCAGACTTTTATAGGAATATTAAAAGCACTTCTAGGACTGGTTTAGGGATAATAAAATCTATGGTACAGAGATTGCGACATACATTATTCCTGTCTACCAACTATGCTGGCTACAGTTCATGGAAGTTGGGAGTCCAATAACTCTTAGACAGTTGAGAGTCCTGATCTTGATTTAAATTACTGATCAGGAGCAACCAATCTGGTGCCATCCTTATTATTATTATCCTTAACTGTTAGCCACATAAGGCTAGGATTGAAGTTGGACCCAGAGGAGTTCCAGAGGGAACTGGAGATAGTCCCTGAAACTCTGATGCACAGTTTGACCAAAGTCTTAAGTCGTTGTTTGCAATAAGGAAGCAACAGTAGTCTCAGACTGGATTGTGCCAATGTAGATTCTATGAATGAATGGTCCCCTGGTTTTCAAAGGCACTGCAGGAGTTGAAGCAGCATAAGAGACAACTAGAGCCCAGCTGGAAGAAGCTGCAATAAGAGCAGAGAGCATTCAGAAGCTTCAGCTGGTTCAGAATGCAGAGGCCTGGGCAGTTGTGGGCACATCGCAGTATCCCCATGTTACACCATTGCTGTGTGAGCTGCACTGGCTCCCAGGCTTTGAATACCATTAAAGATGCTCACTGTTACCTTTAATGGCATGGGGCCAGGTTGCTTGTAGGACCTCCTGTCTCTGACAGTTTCTGCCTGTCTCACTAGATGGGTGGGTTCCAGGTCCTCTTGGTGAAAGAGTGTCACAGAAAAATGCCTTCTCTGTCATGGCCCCTGCCTTATGGAACAGCCCCCACCCCAACCCAAGAGATACAGGTAGTCCCAACCCTGATGGCCTTCAGGGAAGCAGTGAAAATCTTGCTTGTCCCCCAGGCACTGTGGTCAGGATGTTGATGGAGCTGTCATGGTGCGGTTTATTTATGGACGTGAGTTTTATCAGAGTTTCAGTGCTGTTTTTCATTTAAATGGTTTTTATAACTGAATTGTGTTTTTGTGTATTTGTTAGCCATCCAGAGTTCCTTCTAGTAGATGGGCAGCGTGTACTAGATTATACATTTATTTAATAAATAAATATATAAAAACAGAGATGTACATGCAAAACCCCTGAAAAGAACCAGATAGCAAATCACAGATGTTTTTGTTCCTCATTCTTCTACCTTCCCACACAAAGTAAGGAAAAGAGATGCTTCTGCTTTTCAGATTCCCATTACTTCCACAGAAAGATATTCACAGACCATTCTGATGCTCAATAAGTTAAAAGAGCGGAGGATGCATTAACACTCCATTACCAACTGCTACACTAGCAAGAGTTAGAAGAAGTCCTAATTACTTAAGTACATTACAAACTGTGGCACAACGAACAGGAGACACTTTCACTTACTCCTTGCAAATACAGGAAGAGGAAACCGGGTGGGAAGAATATCAGCCTAAAACTAATGTTAGGTTATTGAGCTTAACCGAACCTAACAGGTCCACCAGCGCGTGACAGACTAGATATGTTGTACTGCAGTTTCCATTATGCCCACTCAACGTAACCGTGAGGAGTAGGGATGAAAACAAGCCATGGCACCTGGTTGGGAAAATGCTGACGTAAAGTTTAGAAGGGTTTCCCTCAGGCAGAGCACCGTCCTCAAGGCCAGCCCTTCCCTCGACCCACCGACTTACCTGCTGCGGAAAGCGCGACGGGATCCCTCCGGGAAAGTCCCCAACACCAGAGGCGCTTCGTGCACTGACACCGAGGGGGCTCAGTCGGGAGTGTTGCTTCCGCTGCTGCAGCAAGCCACCCCTCCCCCTTCAGACCGATTGGGTCTCGACCTGTCCCGCCCACCGTGGTGATACTTTCGCCTCGTTGTGCGCGGCCATTGGCTGAGCCGCGGGTGGCGGAAAGAGCCTTGGGAGTTGCAGTTCGAGATCCGAACGGCGGCTGAGGCTGGTGTCGCGAGATGTCGAGGCAAAAGGGAGAAATGCGATTGGTCGCCCAGAAGGAGGCGGCACACCTAGGCTTCTCTCCGCCCACCAGCCTCAGGATTGGCTGGCTTTCTCTTGGGCAGACGGCTTCGGGAGGGAAAGCGGGGCTCTCCAGTTCAGGAGAAGACGGCGGGAAGCCGTCTTTCCCCTGATCGGTGTTACATACCCGTGTTTTTTATATTTGTCTTTTGCGAACTCCGATGGAGGAAAGCAGAAGCAGCTAGAATGCTGCTAATGCTGGGGGTGCTCTTCCGGGATCCTGGATTCTTACTGTTTTGTCTTTCTGGCTCTGAATATATTCGCATTTACGCACGCAAGTAAAGAAATTGCATAATCTCTTTCATTATCAGTGGGAGTTGCTTGCTTTCTGTAGTCTATGTAGAGAGTGCACAATAGAATCTAGTAGTGTCCCATCCTGTCTGGTCGGTGAAATTCAAGGTTTTCAAGATATCTACACAGTTCGGAGAACTCTCGAACAGAAATGTGAGCATTGCGTTGCATTACACTAGTACTACGATGCTGGCCAGAACAAATTTCAGTTCCAGTTTTTTAGCCAAACCTCCTTATTACTTAAGTCTCCTTTCTCATAAACAAAAGCCGTTCTTCCTTTCCACGCTCCTTTTAGCAATGCACATTGAAGCAGAGGTCAGACCGTATGAGGCCCACATTTTTAGACTGCAGTTACAAGAAAGATGCCAATATTAACTGCTCTGTTCACAATCTATTTACTGTTCTGCAGTCAGCTCATTTATTTCATTATATGACTTCTCTAATGAGCATGAACGTCTGAGTGTCATTCTCTCCCATTATACCTTCACTTTCATGAGGTAGGAAGAATTAAGAGTCAGAAGCAGAGGGTTAGCTGCCATCATATCTCAGCAGACCTTTCAGTCTGAGTCCCCCAAATTATGTCTCATACAAGTACTGCAAAACAGATCATGCTTAGAGGGGAGCCACTATCTTATAATTGAGAAAATATGATAGTTTTACTGCCAATAAACTATGCGAGATTATGCAAGACTTCCATTCATGGAAGAACGTTGTAAGTATTTTTAGATGCTAATCCTATTGTCAGAACCCATTCCAACCATAATTAGTATGGTATGGTGAAAGAATTCTGTGTGTGGCTCTAGAGAGAGGTGGGTTCTTCCATCTATTTAATTTTCATATGTTTGATGCAAGAAATAGTTACAGCTGTAAAACTGGAATATTTAGTTTTTGTTACATACTGCTTTTGAGTAAGATTCTTTCTAATAATAGATTTGAGGAGCTTAGATACGAGTCTTATTATAAACTTTGGAACTTCCTGGCAGCGGGAAGGGATACCACTAGAAAAATCTTTGGAATGTCTTGCATATATCTAATTTCTCCAAACCTCTCTAAATAAAAAAGGTGCAAAGCCAATTTTTGGTCATATTCTGAAATATGCTGAAACTGTAGAAAAGCCCTTCCAATCCTAAAGCATCATCTATGACAATAGAGAAATTCTGTTCTTGAGAAGTTAAATTTCTTGGCTAATCAGTCCAACAAGGCTCACAATTGCTCCTATGTTAACACAGAAGGCTCCATTTATTTCAGACTCCAGAGTCTCTCTTCGTCATATGCGAGGGCTCCTTAATACTTGTGTCTAAATGTTAAGGAAATAAAAAGGTAACAGGCAAAGAGTTGAGTGGCTGTAGTTCCTGAGCATCACAGCTCAAACTGGGATTCCAAGCGGTTTCTGATGCCAGCACGCCAACAGCACGCTCGTGCCATTCCTTAGTAGTGTCATAGGCTGCACTACAGATTTTTAAGGTTACTACCTAACATTTGGCAGATAGATCGCGACGATAGCCCATTACATATTGCAGTAATAGTACACGCGCGTTACAGCAGGTCCGGCTTATCATCATACGGAGAAAAACTTCACGGAAGATTACAAGATAACCCTGCTTTTGCTTTTCTCGATGGGAAAAAAGCAGTAAACTAGGCAAAAATAATAAGGCCGTGCAACGTTTGTTCCCGCTGACCGATACCAAGCCGATTTCCCGCCGCCTTCTCGTGAATGAAGAGCCCCGCTTTCCCTCCCGAAGCCGTCTGCCCAAGAGAAAGCCAGCCAATCCTGAGGCTGGTGGGCGGAGAGAAGCCTAGGTGTGCCGCCTCCTTCTGGGCGACCAATCGCATTTCTCCCTTTTGCCTCGACATCTCGCGACACCAGCCTCAGCCGCCGTTCGGATCTCGAACTGCAACTCCCAAGGCTCTTTCCGCCACCCGCGGCTCAGCCAATGGCCGCGCACAACGAGGCGAAAGTATCACCACGGTGGGCGGGACAGGTCGAGACCCAATCGGTCTGAAGGGGGAGGGGTGGCTTGCTGCAGCAGCGGAAGCAACACTCCCGACTGAGCCCCCTCGGTGTCAGTGCACGAAGCGCCTCTGGTGTTGGGGACTTTCCCGGAGGGATCCCGTCGCGCTTTCCGCAGCAGGTAAGTCGGTGGGTCGAGGGAAGGGCTGGCCTTGAGGACAGGGCTCTGCCTGAAGGAACTCATCGTTCCTTCTAGTCACGGGTCAGTAAATACTAACCCGAGTGATCCCTTTCTCTTTTCTTATGGAGGCTATGTGCGGTGTTTGTGGCGGTAGCTGCAGCTTTTTTATTCTGTCTGAACATCCGGGTCCCTTATCCTGCGCGTCTGTTTCACATAGTGACCAGGGAGGGATGGGAGGCGGGCTTTAGCTGGCCCTGATTATCCATTACTTATTTTCTTATTGGTAGCCAGGCGTATCCTGTGTGGGTTTCCCCATTGGTTGGCAGGCAGTGCTTTTCTTTGATCCGGATTGGTAGACAGTCGGAAGATGAGACTTTTCAATTGGCTGGTGAGAGAAGAGGCTGGACTTAACGGCGAAACCAGTGGGCGGAACTTATTTCAAGAGAATAATTCCGCCCGGATTAGAGAGAAAGGGAGGAGCTTCGGGTGAAGCTCTGGTCGGTGTTTGATCGTGGTCTTCGCAGCTAGTTCTGTTTTGCGTTCCTCATGAATCGCTTTTCGTCTGAGAGCTTTTAAAGCTCTCCTGATCGCGACACTCTTCGAAACGAAGTTGGAAAGCAGCCCTTACCCTGGACTGCATTATTTGGAAGGCGAAGTTCCCGTTGCTGTCGGACAAGAGGCTGGGTCGCCTTGGAGCCGCTGCGAGCCTTTCCGTTTAAATATAACTTTATGACATGTAGTATACAAGTCCCAGGACTGTACCCTCCCTATGTGTCCTGCGTTAGGGCATGCATGCAGAGGTAGTTTGCGAGTCCAGGTGTCTGAAAGCTTAAAGAGAAATTCAGGGAAGCTTATGAAACTCTCACATTATAAAGTAAACGGGGATAGGACCTCTGCCTGAGACCTCGGAAAATTGCAGGCAAAGAGTACCAAGCTAATGTGGATCAATGGTGTGATAAAATGGCACCATTCTTACAATTTATGTTAAGGCTGATTTGTTGATTATTGTCAGAAATCTCTGCCTGCTGTTCCACAGAAACAGCCAGATCTTCCTTGTCCCTTTGAGCACCTGTGAGACAATGGTGTTCCTTGCTGTTGCTTTCTTTCTTCAGAATTTGAAATAGAAATGTTTTTATACCCACTGAGAAGCAGATTAACAATTCAGCAGACCCACTGTTTCTCTCACTTTGAGAGCTACCATAAATATATCTGTCCAAAAATAAGTCTCATGAAGTTTAATGGGGATTATTTCCAGAGAAACGTGCATAAAATTATATTACCACTTTACAAAAATATGAAATCACTGACACTATTTTTTATCCCGATTACTTCGTGTATCTTGTGGCAAGCAATAAGCTAGATCTTTAGCACATAACTAATTCTTAAAGACACAAAAGTTCAGTGTCAGGCATACACAAGTTCATGGTTATGAAGTATTTATTGAGCTTCCTAATACTGATTTCAATAGAAAAAATTGACTCCAAGCACATTTAAAATTCCATTCTGTGCAAACTTAACCGATTGTCCCTGAACACAATGCAGTTCATTCTGAATAAACAGAAACTGTTTAAGTTGATTCTTTAGCATGTGATCTCTCTTGAACTTCTATAAACTGATTTGGTTTCTAGTTTCTGTTGCATTCATACAGTTATTTTATTAAAATTGTTATTAAACACAATTGGCTGTTTAAACTAGTTACAACTAGAATTTTGGTTTAAGAGTGGTTTACATGTCAGTTGTCAATAACTTATGGTAAAAGCAAAAAGGCAGGCAATAGATTTCACTGGGACTTCTCAGAAAGGTATTTAATGTGGCCATCTGAATTTCTTACAATTGCATGTGTTCTTCACAGGTGGAAATGAGTTCTCAGCAGTTTCCCCGTACTGGAGCCCCTCCCCCAAGTCTAGGACCAGCTCCTCCTCCAATCTCCACCAGTGGATCTGCTGGACTGATAAATCCAGCAACCACAGGTAAGGCATTTTTACCAAGACTGTGGTTCTGTGGAAGTAAGTCCCATTGAAACCAAATATATTTACATAGTTTAATGAATTGTCACCTTTGATGGTAGTCGTTCAAAATTTCAATATTTTTTTTCTTCTCCAGTAGTGAGTGATGAACCTAATCGAGAATTGGAAGTGACTCCCAGAGATCATGTGGTTCCTGCTGGCTCTCTTCAGTCTCGTGAAGAGAAGCAGGAAACAGTGGTAGTTCGACCATATCCACAAATGCAAATGTTGACACAGCACCATACAGTGCCGTCTGGTGTACCAGTTACAGTGGCAGCTCCTCCAACACATTTGGCTCCAGCAGTGCCACTTTCTTTTTCTGAAGGGCTTATGAAGGTAATGGAGGCTAATTTTTTGCACTGGACTGAATTGTAAATATTTTTCTTCTCACATTGGCATGTTGATGCCTTAGGTATTTTTATTTACTCTGACTTCTTATGACAAAATTAATTTAGATTTTTTAAAAATTGAGTGAAGTTTTTTTTAAACTATAGAAAATAACTGAATAACAAGAGAGGCCACTACAAATATGCAGGAAAAGTATGCAGTAGTCCAATTATCATGTATACTACTAAATGCCCCTCTGGATTTTTTCCCCTTTAACTATATTATAACTATGCAGCCTTCTAGGGTGACCTGTTCTCATTTGTAAAACAGTTGCCTTGAGCTAATTTCCCAGGGGCACAGCATTATGTAGCATCAGAAGATGCTATACAAATAAAATTGCTCGTCTGTGTTCCAACTTGGATGCTTAAATTGTTTAATTTTTTGATTTGGTTCCTGATTGCCATGATGATTAGTCCACTGGAATTGGGCAGCCAGCAAATTTAAATAAAATAAATGTTTCTGTCCTTTAATTTATTTATTTCATATCACCTATGTGCTGCTGAAAGTGTAGACTGTGTATTTCACAGTAATTAAATACAACGCTAAATCATAAGAACATAAAACTCAACATAAAACTACAAGGCAAAAACATAATCACCAGGTGATATGTATAACCAACAACCTGTGCTCCAAAACCCCAGGAGAAGTGGCTATTGTTTACTTCTTTCCTAACAATAATACTGACATAAAGTTGCTGAAAGAGTCTTTTCCTATGTTTGTGGATGTATATTACAGATAGCCAGTACTTTGAGTCTTGTGGAGCAACTAAACTCATCTTAGCAATGGACTGAATAAAGTTTTATAGATTCTTGCAAGGCTTTCACCCCATTGCCAAGTTGGATTTACTTGCTCCAGTGGAGTCAGTGTAAGAATGGAATGATACCCTTTCTTGTATCTGTGACATTTTCATGGGCAGCATAAGTACTGGCAGTGGATATTGATAAAGTTTACCTGTGAGCAAGCCTATTGAACCCAAGGGGCATTGTTTCTTAAAGCACAGAATTGGTTGAATAGCTAGCTGGAAGGGGAATATGTCTGTCACTGCATCCTCCCCTATATTCACTGGCCAACAATGAAATCCCAGTGATTGAATATCTGCTTCCAAGCAGCTTGGCTTGAAGCAGGTCCATCTCCTAGGCATAACAATTTGATCATCTCTGTTCTAGATCAATTCGTTTGGAATGAGATGATTGCTTTTCCAAATGTTAAAACCATTTTTAATTAAGGGATTTGAGATAACCAGATTGTGGGATTTATCTGTTCACAGAAATGGTTCCACAGCAATTCCCATGAACTCTCTCCACATTAAAGCTGATATAGCTAGTTAATTTATATAAGAAGACAACTGTAATTCACAAATTTTCTTTTCAGAAATTTTTCAAAGGCATTTTCTTTTCAAAATTACTTATCAAATGGGAGTCGGGCGGCATGGAAGTTTAATACATTATTATTATTATTATTATTATTATTATTATTATTATTATTATTATTATTCAGATAGCAGTTACAAATCTTCGCAGGATATTTTTCCTTCTAAGGCAGTGGTCCACAATGGTGACTTCCAGATATTGCCAAACTCCAACTACATCATCCCTAGCAACATGGCCACAGGGAGCGATGATGGGAGTTTATAATGCAGCAATATCTGAAAAGCCACTTGTTGCCTGCTCCTGCCATAAGGTAAAATAATTGTTACATATTCATATACAGAGCAAGCAATTGTATCTTTATGTTATTTGCAGCCTCCTCTGAAGCCCACAATACCCAGTCGTCCTATTGCACCAGCACCACCATCTACTCTGTCTGGTCCCACCAAAGTCCCTGGGCAGGTTACTGTAACAATGGAGAGTAGCATTCCACAGGCATCTGCTATTCCCGTAGCAACGATCAGTGGACAACAGGTGGTTATTTTTTCCTGCTAAAGTACAATGCTTATTTTTTAAGGCTGTGGAAGAAAATGAAAAGCCTTGCATACCTTTCTACTGTAAAGATGTATACCTAAATTTTACCTTTCTTTTCAAACTTCAAATTAATTATAGTTATTATAATTAAGTTAATTAATTATCATTTGTGTTTTAAACTTTTCCAATGGATTACTTCTAGAAAAGGCTTTTCATGTAATTTTTTAAAAAGAATTATTTCACTTTATTTCTGCATACAGGGACATCCCAACAGCGTGCACCATATAATGACAACCAATGTTCAGATGTCAATCATCCGAAGTAGTGCTCCTGGGCCACCCTTACATATTGGAGCTTCTCACTTGCCTCGAGGTAGTAAACATAATTGTACTTTCTTGGAGAGAATGAATATATAGTAATCTTGTTTGGATAAGTTTTAAATATGATTAATATAGATGCTGCTCCTAAAGTGAAACATCTAGAGAAGGCTAGATTGGAATCTGAAGTAAATCCTTTTAACTACATTCTTGTGGGGAGATATCACAATACATCTTGGTCTATGGTATGATATAGTTCATTGATCCTAAAAAAAATCTCAGTTGCTTAGGACATATCACAACATGGTTGTGTATAGATGTTGACTGCAGTTAAAGTCAATGAGATTCCCACTTCCAAGTCCCATTAAAGAGATTAGTCTTAAGCTGCATTCACATTATGCTAAGCTTTAAGATGGGTTATTTAAGTTTGTCTTAGCATCCTAAGTGAACTTGGCCATTGTGAAATTATAGTTCATGGTTTACTACAGCGTGTGAGCCTAGCTGCTGTGACTTACGCAACCAATTAAAATAAGTCAGCTCTGTCTTCTCTGAGGAGAGGATATACATTCCATTGGGCAATTGTAAAAGGTGACTGAAGAGCTGAATTTCATTGATAGCTTCATAGAAGCATAGTCAGGAGGAATGTTCTGACATTAAATGAGTTCAGATCTCCTGAACCAGATGGATGGCTTTCCTGGTTACTAAAGAAATTTGCTATTGATCTGGTTAAACCTTTATGTATTCTCCTTGAAAAATCATGGAGAATGGGTGAAAGACTGTATAACTTCAGGAGAACAAATAAAGGGTGTGGGAAACTACCAACCAGTCAGTCTGATGCCAATACTTGTAGAGGAAATCTACAGCAGATCATAAGTAATCAGTCTACCGTAGATATTTGCAGATAAGCAAAGAATTTTAGATGCCAAAATACACCCCAAAATATAGGTTCGGCTTATCCGTGAGTATATAATGTAATATTTTTTAAAAGTACCCATATATCCCATACATATTAGTGGCCCATCCACGGATAAGCTGACCCTCAAATTTTTAATCAAAATACCATGAAAAATGCACCACCCATGGATAAGTCAATCCTCAAAATTTGTGAAAATCAAATTGTAAGCCAACTGTAAAAATTAAAACATACAAAAATTTTGAGGGTCAGCTTATCCCTGGCTGGCGCATTTTTCATGGTATTTTGGTTAAAAATTTGAGGGTCAGCTTATCCATGGATGGGCATATACATGAGTATATATGGTAAGCAATTTGAAAACAATGTAATTGCCACAACCCTATCTCATTTTTTTTAATCAGGTAATGTCTTTAGTAGTTTGTTAGAATGCTGTACTGTAGACATAATATATGTTGATTTCAGCAGAGTGTTCCACAGGGTACCATTTGACATTAGCAGATTAGTTAAGTATGGCTGGATGCATATCTATTAGGTAGATCCACAGCAGGGTTGAATACCATATTCAAGAGTATTAATCAAATGTTTATATTCGTGTTTTTAGTATTTTAATATTTGTACCATGTTTAACTGTTACACTGTAGATGTTTCATGATTACAGGTAGTCCTCACTGAACTACCACAATTGGGACTGGCAAATCCATTGTTAAGCAACACGGTTGTTAAGTGAAACATGTAACTGCATGGGTCTGCAGTTGTTAAGCGAATCACCCGCAGTTGCTAAATGAGATATCACATGACCGCAATTTGTGATTTTATTGCTGGCTTCTCCATTGATCTGCTTGTTGGAAGCTGGTTGTAAAGTGCGCAAATGGCGATTGCATGACTGTGGGATGCTGCACCTGAATAATGACCTGACTGTGTGGACATTCTAACAGTTGTAAATGTGAGGACTGGTTGTAAAGTTACTTTTTGAGTGCTGTCATGAGTTCAAACAGTCGCTAAACAGGGCAGTTGTTAAGTGAGGTCTACCTGTATGTTTCTAATTATTGTACACTGCCAAGAATCATGTGCTTGTAACCACTTGAAAATATAATGAGTTTAAGGTAACAAGTAAGATGCCACAGTGTTTGGTACTAGGCTTGATAGTGTGTAATATTTTCATTAATTACTTGGATGAAGAAGTTGATTGAATACTTTATCAAATCTGGAGATGACATAAACTGATTAGCATTACTAATACTCTAAAAGACAGAAGTTAGAAAAGTGGCTTGAAAATAAGAGAATGAAATACAATAAAATAACATACGCATTTATAAAACATAACAAAGTTATGTTTTATCATTTGTATAGTTATGGCAAGCCAGTTTGTAGTATAGACAAAATATGGAATAAATATTTCATAATAAATAAATGACAAATGCAATTGTGGTTGCATCAATAAAAATGCCATTTTCAAGTCATGGAAAGTAGTAGTTGAATTATATTTGGCATTTGACATAGCTTACTTTTTGTGCTGGGTCCAAGATTCCAGGAAAATGGAAGACATACACAAGAAAGTATCCAGTGTCATCAGGAAACTTTTATAGGACCAGACTAAGGGGACTGAGTATATCTAGCCTTAAAAAGAGAATAGGTATGGGTAAATATAACAACACTGCTTAAGTTCCTGACCAGATGTTGCATAGAAAAAAGTTCTTTATGTTGTCTGTCATCCCTGTGTGCAGGAGACAGAATGATGGCCTTGAAGGGAAGGCAAATTACAAAGAAATGTTAGGATTTTTCTTCTTTATGATAAAAGCATTTTAATAATGGAACCAATTTCCGAGGGAGATGATGAGCTCTCCTTCGCTGGGTAGATTAACTCGCTGATTTGTTAGGGATGTTCTAAGCTGGAGTGCTGCACTGAACACGGTGTTGGATTGGATGGCCTAAATGGCTTCTTCCAATCTCTAGTTTAAGTGTGGCTGATCTCACTGCTGTATATACAGTTGGATTCATGTCTACTAGTAGTATTCCTTCTTAGTTTCTTAGCATGCCTCCTGCATAAAATAAAAGTTGCAGCTACTCTGTCACTTTAAAAATGGAACATTAAATGTTGCTTAGCCATATGTGTATGGCTTCCCTTCAGGGGCAGCTGCTGCTGCTGTGATGTCAAGTTCTAAAGTAACAACTGTTTTGAGGCCAGCTTCACAGTTGCCAAATGCAGCAACAGCTCAACCGGCAGTTCAGCATATCATTCATCAACCTATCCAGGCAAGTGGCAGTCATGAGGTATTGTAATTTAACTGTTTTAATGCTCCTCTTTTGTCTCTTTCAATAAGAAACCACTTTGCAGATTCAGTGGCTCACTGCATAGTTACAGTAAATAATCTGGGAAATCTGGCAGCTTCTTTTCTCAACATTATAGATGTAGATTTGGAGATGCTACTGTAAATAAAATATACCTAATAATGAACTTCAAGATGTCCTTCTGCTTAAGAGCTTCAATGTCTGTGATAGTTGATTAATTTTTTAAAATTACTTATATTGTAAAGTATTTCTTACTCTTGTGAGGTTGTCATGCATTTTTCCCTTTATTGCTCTAAAAAGAATGCCTTCTGACAATTTTTGTCATATTTTATACACTTGAATATCATCTAGAATATAACTTAAACATCAGCTCTCATTTTTAAAAAGTAGATCCTGAAATGGTTGAAAGTTCTTACAATAACCAAATTGTAATGTTGATAGATAAGATGCTATTTTTTTCTTGCCTCCATAGTCTCGGCCTGCTGTGACAACTTCAAGTACAATTCCGCCTGCTGTAGTTGCAACGGTCTCAGCCACAAGGGCTCAGTCACCTGTTATTACTACAACAACCACACATGCTACAGAATCTGCTCTCAGGTAACCACCACAGAGCACAGCATTGAGTAGTCCAAATATATAATTGGAAGGTTATAGGTATTTGCATATTGGTCTGTTTGTATCTGAGGATCACTTTGCATGATCTGGCTACTACATAGGGGCTACTTCAGATTGCCTCCCTAGATAATTGCTCCATGAGCCAAGCCATTTTTGCAAAATATTTTGCTATGCTAATCAGCTTCCATGTACTTGAAGTTGTCCATGTAACGTGAAATGACCCTGACTCGTGTTCCAGGAGGATTGTACTTGCTATTGATGAATTAATTCTGGTAATGCATATCTTAAGTCATGATATCTCTTGTATCATTAACCCTCAGAAAAATAACCTCTGTGTGTGTGTGTGTGTGTGTGTGTTTACAGTCGGCCAACACTGTCAATTCAACAGCACCCACCTTCTGCACCTATCAGTATTCAGCGTCCTGCCCAGCCAAGGGATACAGCAACCAGAATTACTTTACCTTCCCATCCAGCCATAGGAACACAAAAACAACAGCTTCACCCCATGGCTCAGGTAAATTATTATGAATACAATCGAACCAGTTACTACTTCTACATTGGTGCATTCATGCATCATACTTTGGAGGGAAGTGATGTTTTACTTAGTAGGTTGCATGATCTCAGTTACTGCATGTTACAATCTATGAATAATAGCTTAATGCAGTAAGTGAGACCATTCAGTTGTTGCTTATTCAATGAACCATGGCTCTGTGTATGAATGCAGCTTTTGTCTTCTGATTTTTGCTCCCACATGGGAGCCATTTAAACTATGTATAAATACTGTGTTCATGAGGACTAATAGCTTGGCAACTAGTTCAAATTGACACAATAAGATTTTAAAGCAAATTTTCAACAGTTTTTGATGTACAACTTTTTCCTCTACAGAAAACAATTTTTAGTACTGGTACTCCAGTAGCAGCAGCAACTGTGGCACCAATTTTAGCAACAAATACTATTCCTTCTGTGACTACAGCTGGTAAGTATCTATAGTTCAGCATTTCTTGAGAACTTTTTATAAAACTACGAAAACTAGTTATTAGTGTTGAGAAACCCTGTTCAAACAAAATCCTTTGTCTTTCATAATAAGTGAAAAGAGTGAGAGTGGCTAACTTTTTGGTGGTCATGGGACACATGTAACATTTTGGGAGAAAGTGAGATTGTAGGGGCACAAATATGGGTGGGCTAGGATTTTGGGTGCTCCTCTTTTAGACGTTAGCCCTGCACTGTTATACCATGTGAGAAATACTGTTTGATATTTCTTTGGCTTGCTTCTGTCAATAGAGGTACATTTTCTTGCATAGATTGTTCCATGCTTTTCATCTAGATTCACTGACATTTTCAGGACAAAGCTTCAACTGTATTACATCTTTCTTCTAGGTTCCATACCTCACACTCAGGCTGCCACAAGTACAATTGTCACTGTGACTATGCCCTCACACTCATCCCATGCAACAGCTGTGACCACTTCAAACATCCCAGTTGGTGAGTGAGTACTGGTTTTGTATTATGCTGTTATTTGATTTGTAACATTTAAGTATCATTTTATTTTTGCTTTTCCTGGAGGTAGGCAATACTGAATGGATTGTGTATGTCACATGACCACTCAGCTGAAAATACTGAAGTGTTCAGATCCAAATTACTGTGGACTGTTTTTCTGTTAAAGGGAACTTACAGAGAGGCTCAGCTGCCTTAACTACTTCTGAATATTCTGTTTGCTTAGTCTAATTTTACTGAATATTGTGAATAACTGGATTATCTCTTATTACTATGCAGCTAAAGTTGTCCCTCAGCAAATCACACACACCTCTCCCCGTATCCAGTCTGATTACACAGCAGAGAGAAGTAATCTCATTCCTATATCTAGTCACCGTGCATCTCCAAATCCAGTGGCAATGGAAGCTAGAAATGATAATAGGTAACTGAAATAATTTTAATAATTTACACAGGTTAAGAACTTCTTAATCTTGGTTACCTGGTATTTATATTATTACAGTTTCTAAAACAACTAAGCTTTTGTATAATTCTGTTGGAAAACTGTTGTGATTTTGGAAGAGTTGAAATTCCCTGGCCATAAAGCCATTTATATAATGAAGCCAGATATGACAGAGAATGCCTTGAATTTTGTTGCTCGGTAGTGTGGATGCAAGGAAATGAAGGATAATTAAGATTAAATAATGCTCCTTCTCAAGTCCTGCATTTCAAACCCTGCTATATTTAGAAACAGGAAGGAAATGGATTGTAAGAAGTATTAGGCATGTACTTAAAAATGCATTTCAAAAGTTTGTCAGATGAACATAGCGCTGTTCTAGACTAATTATCGAATTGAGACTTTTTATTTAAAAAAATGAGGCATTAATCAAGCAATTCTTAGAAATACTTTCCTTCACCTCCATATTTATTATTTTAATTGGATTATAGCATGGCAAGGTATAGAAGGAAATGAGCTTGGTTTCAGAATCTTTTCAAATGGCCTTCCATGATTTTTCTAAACCTTGTTGTCTCCAAATAAGCTAACAAATCAGAACTGTAATGTGCACAATAAAAGGTAATAATCATAGCTATAGTTTATTAAATGGATCTAATTGCAAGATTATATTTAACACTTCTCATTTTCACCCCTGTAGACAGTCAGTGCCTGTTCAATTTCAGTATTTCTTACCAACATATCCTCCTTCATATCCTTTGGCTGCCCACACTTACACACCTATTACCAGCTCTGTATCCACTATCCGCCAATATCCTGGTAAGAACTCACTAATTTCACTAATTTACAAAGGAGCTTTACTTAGAGCAGCAGTATAAACAAACTTTATATGTAAAAACAATTTTTAAGATGAAGGTGTGATTGCAAATTAATGTGGTCTAAAAAGGAAGGTCTAACAACTAAATACAAAGGTAGAAAAGCAAGCTGAACATCTTTCTTCGCTTAATTAGAAATAATAAAACAAGTTATCAGTTGTTCAAAATGTTAGTAATTTATTCAACCAGTTTCTCCATGTGTAATTAGGTAGTACAGATTGTGTCAAAGGCAGTTGACTCATAAAAAACTGAAATAATCTATATGAAAAATGCTTTTTCAGTGCTTTTCTAAGTGTCCAGGTCAGTCCACATGAATTATTTCAGTAATCCTTACAATAGTCATATAAGAGATTAGTATTCTTATTTATGCACTGCAAAGAAACAACTGAGGCAATGAGCTTGGGTTGTAAGCTCTGCAAACAAGCCCTTCCCATTCTATGGCTGGCTAATAATAAATTGCACTGTTGAAAAATACAGGCTAAAACAACCTATTGAGTTTAAGTTTAATGAATATTGAAATGGGTACTTTCTAATTCATGCTCACAATCACTGTATTACTACATGAGTTCTGCAATTATATGGTTTGGCTTTATCCCAGTTTATTGCTGTATCATCTACTGTAATAACTTTATAAATTACTTTGGCTAATTGAAAATGCTGTGATGAATGGACTTAGGATATGAATTAGCTGTATATTTTCTTGAGTTGGTGTGAAAGCAAATAATTTATTTTAAGTTTTACAGCACTAATTATGTTCTTGTAAGTTATTATAATGTAACTTTAGCAATATGAAGCAGTATAGCTATAGGGTAAATGTAAAGCTAAATCTGATTTACATAAATCTTAAACTTTTGCCATTATCAAACTACAGATATATGAATACATCATTAGATATGAAGTACATTTGAGAACACTGTATGTAATTACTACCACATAAACCAAAATATTTATTAAGCATGTTGTTCCAGTTTCAGCCCAGGCTCCCAATTCTGCCATAGCAGCTCAAACTGGAGTAGGAGTAGCTTCAACAGTGCATCTTAATCCCATGCAGCTGATGACAGTAGATGCATCACACGCCCGTCATATACAGGGCATACAGTCTACACCAATTGGTGCACAAGGGATACAGCCAGCACCCATCAGTGCCCAAGGAATACAGTCTACGCCAATTGGAACCCAAGGGCTACATCCAGCTGCACCAATTGGCACTCAAAGTCTTCAAACTGCACCACTGGGGCCTCAACAACCACAAACTGAAACCAAGACATCAGGTTTTTATTTATTCTGTTTTATTTATAATATTTATATTATACCCAGCAATTAAAATTTTCTTTGTAGATTATAATATAATAATTAAAACCATAGAAGTAAGATGCAGATATGAAATCTAAAACAAAATAAAATCAACAGTATAAAACCAAAATAAAAACAACAAAATTGCAAAGAACTTTAAAAGCATACCATTTTGAAAAGACCATAATGTAGGCCCCAGTTAAACATCTCTTTTTTCTAGTAGCCATCTGCTATTTCGACAGTATTTGCATCATAAGGAAAATACATTCTGAATACTCTACAAGCCTTCTGAGAGGTTCTTTTGATTTTTAAGGAAACATACATAGGACTGGGATATTATTTAGACTGCTGTTTCATTGTTCAAACTGGTGATACAGTAATGGTGGGTACATAACTTTATTGCAGATATTAATTCTTGTGTCATCAGGCAGGATAAAATTTCTTCTTTCTTTCAACTTCCAGGAATAGAAACATTTATCAAATTTTTCTCTGGGGAGGGAGTTAACTCCAATCTGGGGAGACTTATTGGAGAGAATGCCCAATTGAACATCATTAGATTTAGTTTTGAAAAGGTATAGATAAGAATAGCCTATACATTAAAAGATAAATTCAAATTTGGGGTGCAAACATGGGTTATTTTAAGGAAAGCAAGTTCTAATTTCCCTGTAATCACTTCAACTAAATTTCTATTCTTCTGACCACTTTCACTAGTGGTCTTAGCAGATGGAGCCACCATTATGGCCAATCCAATTAGCAATACATTCAACTCTGCTTCAGCTTCAACCACAGTGGTGCAAACCCACAGCCAGAGTGCCAATTCTAGCACATCAGCTCAGGGTTCATCGCCACGTCCAAGCATTCTCCGAAAGAAACCTACTACTGATGGGTGAGTAAAATTACAGTTGCAGTAATATTTATGATCTGCTCATCACCATATCAGAAGTTTATTTTGTAACGTTTGTTTCATCAACCATATTTTGTATGGTTGATAATACTTACTGATACTGCTAAAAAAGCACAGAAGAAACCATGAAGAACAATTAATCTTTTGTGTATCTGATTGTATCTTTTATCGTATGCAGATCTAAGCTAGAAACAGTATTTTTCAGAATTCTTGTTGGAGCTGTCAGAATTGCTGAACGTAGTTTTGAATAAATGCTTTAGACTTGCAGTAGAACAGAATAGTACATTACCTTTCTTGTTTTAATGATAGTGAAGAGCTACTATAATATTTTTAAGTAGTTACAGTTTTGATCTATTCTGTTTACACAGCATTTATATATTCATGCTTTTAAACAAAGGAAATTTCATAATAGTTGGTATGTTATTTTGCAGGCTGGCAGTGAGGAAAAGCCTCATTCCTCCTCAACCATCTGAGGTAGCTGGCACTCGTGTAGAGAGTTCTGTGAGAAGTGCAAGTGGATCACCAAGACCAGCTGGGTAAGATTTTACAACAACAACACACAAAACAGTCAAAGCTATTTTAGTGCTGCAAACAAAAAGGTATCTCATATAAATTGCAGAATGGTAAACTTTGTAAACAGCTAACATAAGCAAGCTTATGTATAAATGTTCACTGGGTAAGTTTTTTTAGCTTGCGGAACTTAAGGAAATGGGTAGGGTTTTGTGTAATTTGAGCGCTGCCTCCAATGAGCTCGATCCATGCCCATCCTGGCTCCTGTAGGTGGCTAAGCAGGGCATGAGTTGCTGGTTTCATAATATTACTTCTTTGAGGAAGAGGGTAATGTCATCTGCTTTAAGGGAGGTGGTAGGGCATCTCTCTTTAAAAAGGTACTCTTGGATGCCCTGTTTCCAAGCACCCTTTTTCAGGGAAGGTTGCTGAGAAAATGAGGAATCAGCTAGAGAGGACCAAAGAGGAAATGGGTTGTTTGGATCCTTTCCAGTCAGGATTCAGGACCAGTCATGGAAAACAAATTATCTTCATCAGGACCCAGATGCCGGGAATATATCCAGTCTTGGTCCTATTAGGCCTCTAGGTAGTGTTCAGTCTCTCAGTTGTGGCTTTCTACTGGACCAGTTGCAATAACTGGGAGTTAGGGGCACTGTTTTACACTGATTCTACCTGAGGAGATTGTTTCAGTTGGTGGTCATGCGGGCAGAGGTTTGAAGCCCATGGGAGCTCCAGCATAGAGTTCCACAAGACTCAGGGCTTTCCCCCACATTGTTTAATATTTATATGAAACCTCTGGGAGAGGTCATCCATCAGTTTAGGTGGGGTGTCACCAGATCACACTCATGATTATATATTACCACCCTAGACAATACCAGACATTTTGCACAGGTATCTGGAGGCTGTGAGGATCTGGATGGGTGAAACAGGTTCAGAATAAACCATTCCAAAATAGAGCTGCTGATCATCGGCAAACATTCAATAACACTGGTCCCCAAAGTTATTCTGCACGGGGTTGCACTCCCCCAAAAGAGGTGATTCGTGATTTGGGAGTCCTCCTGTTTCAGCAGAAACTGGAAGCTGGGGCCAGGGGGCTCTTGTGAGAGAAAAGCACAGAACTTGAGTTGGGGATCAGGCTTCAAAATTTGCAGTGGGCTCATGGTCATTTAATTTCTGAACTTATATGGCTCTACTTGTTTTACTCTGACCATTATAAGTTTCTCTCCAACAAAAGAAACAACTTGTTATTGGTAGTTCTCATTCTTTATTGTGGTGGGATCTTGAAGAAAGAGGCTTTCTAACTTCTTTATTTGTGTGTTCTGTGTAGTGTTAAACCTAAGCCAGAAATTCATGTGTCAATGGCCGCTCCCGTAACAGTGTCTGTGGAGGCAGTATCCATACAGAGCAATGAGCAGCCTCCTGTCTCGGTCCCTACTTCTCAGCAACCACAGTCTGCCATTCCAACAATCATCACGGCAGCTAGTCCACCTTCACAGCCCACAGCTGCTCTGTCAAGCATTCCAGGAACACTTCCAGCTCCTCCACCTACTTCAGCCACAGTTGTAACTGTTCCTCCACCTCCATCAACCATAAGTGGTATCCTCTCTACAGTACTGGGTCCTGTTGTGCCAGAGATTAAAATAAAAGAGGAGGTAGAACCTTTGGATATAATGCGACCAGTCTCAGGTAGGTTTTGTTTGTTTGTTTGTTTAAGTTGTTACAAAAGAGAAATCAGAATTGCTTAAGAAAGCCAACTTAAGCATCTGTTTCAAAGCAGGGTATACTAGTGAAAAGACTTGTTTTATTTTAATTGCCTTGATTTTCTGTATGGCTTTGTTCATAGACTACTGTATAACTGAAGACTAGCATGTCACTGAAAACTTGGGAAAAAAAGATTCCCTATGCAGGCACTATAATTGCCTGTAATTGGAGTATCTATTAAAAGCATTGTTAATGTTTGTGCAACTACATGACATGAATAATTCATTCTGTTTTGTGCTCACAGGTAAGAGGAAACTGTGTCATTATGAGGAATCTTAATTGTAAAGTTTGTAAAGCCCCCTGAGGGTTTTTTTGTTTATTTGCTTCTTTCACAGAAAGAAATTTTGCCTTAAGTTACTCCCACATAGCAGTTTAAATGTCAAACATGATCAATATTTTATTGTATTTATGAGGCTTGAAATTGTCTTTGGTACTGCATGGTTCCCAAAGATAATTAAAAAGGCAAATCGTTTAGTTCCTTAATAAAAGGCCAAACTGTTGAAAAGAACACTAAATAGGGAGACAGACTAATGTGAAACCTTTAAGACTCTTTGGAGAAAAAAATTATGGAATATTCTAAAGGTCTATGTCGTATAAACGCATTTCACAAATAGGACAAGCAATATAACGCACTGTCTCTAGCACTGCTTTCTCTGAAAGAAAAAGCCAGAAAATCTGGAGTGTTTCCTAAACCCTAACTGTGAAATTTCTTAAACATGTTTCTTCTTTTCCTTTCCAGCAGTCCCTCCACTGAGCACAAATAGTGTGTCTCCATCTGTTACATTGCTGGCCAACAACCTTACAGTGCCCCAAAGTGACTTGCCGCCAGGTGCTTCCCCAAGGAAAAAACCACGTAAGCAGCAACACATCATCTCTACAGAGGAAGGGGATATGATGGAGACCAATAGCACGGATGATGAGAAATCCACTACCAAAAGCTTGCTGATAAAGGCAGAAAAGCGCAAATCACCTCCAAAAGAATATATAGGTGATTATTTGACTTCAGAGACAAAACTTTTATTTCCTAGTTAGTCATCTCTCAAAAGCATATCTATTCATCCACCCAAATACCATATTTCAATTGAATGGGGAAAAGGATGAACTTCTGTATTTCCAAAACCATTACAAATTAAGTATTTTTCCCACATTAATGCTGGAACTAGCATTACAAAAAACAGAACTAACCTCTGGTTTAAGGTCCAGTCATGGGATCACATTCAATTTTTGTAGTTCATAATACAAACTTCTTAGAGAAGCCTGAATAATTATTCTTAAATTTTTCTTAGATGAAGAAGGAGTGAGGTATGTGCCTGTACGTCCAAGACCACCCATAACTCTGCTTCGTCACTATCGCAATCCATGGAAAGCAGCCTATCACCATTTCCAGCGGTACAGTGATGTCAGAGTAAAAGGTATGTCTTCCACTAAATACATTTTGTATAGGTGTAGGAAATGATGTATTAGCCATCAACAATGCACCCAAAAACCTATTTAAAGATATATAACTTTTCAAGTGTATATGTAAGATAATCTACATCATTTTTCCAGTTGCTATTTGGTACAGTAATTTCTAATACCCCGGCTGTTTTCTTGTGCCTTAGCAACTCCTGACATTATCATTCTGAAATTCATAATGGCAGAAGTTTTTGTAAAAAAATTGGTGTGTCAGATCCACAATAAACGTAATGCATCTATTTCACCAAACTGCACAACTCCCCTAAATGGTAACAGGGATGTCACTGCATCATGGCAATGAACGTAATGGTCCTTGGCCAATGCAACCCGCCTCTGCACCCCCTGCCTTTAAAGGAAGTGTCTCTATAAAAAAAAATTACTGAATCTGACATTGTATAATTGATGGAACATCTCTGAGCTGAAAGTGAATCTTCAGAGCTTTGCAACCGTTACATGGCTTTTCTGATGGCTAACAGAAATAGAATAAATTGTATGAAAGAAAGACTTGTTTATACTGCATTACATATTTGGATCACAGAGTCTGACCTTTACATGCATAGCATGCCTACAGCCCTAAAGCAATTATATTACTCTAATAAATATCCACATAAAATACAATCCAGCATCAATAACGATAACCAATGCCAACATACATCCCAGATACATTTTTCATCAATTCTTTAATTGCCAAATGCCTGTCTAAATAATCAGGTCTCAACAAGTTTTGTGATTGTTAACACCGGCCTTATTTCTGGGAGTATCCACATGAAGGAACTCCGGTAGAGAATGCTCACCTCCTAGTCTGCTCCTCCTGCACTTCACAGGGAGTGGTGACCCTCAGTATGCATCCTCTGTCAGCACACAAGCAGATTCTACATGGAACAACTGGTCTCACGAATATCCAGGTCCCAAACCATATGGTGTTTTATAGGTTATTACAAGCATCTTGAATTATATCCAAAATCAATCTGACAGCCAATGCAGCTCCCATAGTACTGGTGCCGTATGACAATATTCCTATTACTACATAGGCAGCTACAATTTGTACCTGCCAGTTTCTTGCAAGCCCGTGTACAATAAATTACAGTAGTTCAGTCTAGAAGTAACAAGGGCACAAATGACTGCCTATCAAGAGCTCTCGTCACCTCTGTATTCCAGAGGTTGGTAAGTCTCCTAACATAACTGCTCTCCAGTTTGCTGGAAAACTTCCAAATACCCTCCGGAACCCAACTGGGTCCTCCAGGCACTTGGTCAGACAATTTGAATAGGTTCTGTATCCCTGCTCTGAAATATTAAATAGATATAACATGTGAAACCCACCTTCTTGTGCATGGCAGCCACTAAATCAGGCCTCCACAACTTGTAGAGGTGAAAGGGCCACATTTATACATTAAAAATACCTGGTGTTTGGCAACCAGTGGAGTGGTGGCAGCACTGGAGATGGAGGTATTGGAGGCACTCAGCAGTGTGTCTTTGGGGGCAGCAGCGGTGGTGAACTTCCTGACCTTTTAAAAAAATGCCAGTGAGCCCCACAAGAGGGTTTGGCAGGCTGCATGCAGCCCACAGACCATATGTTGTACAGGCTAAATACTGAGTTACCTTCAAATTCACTCCTAGGGACAGCAGATAGAAATTGTCCAGCATCATCATCCTGGGAGTAGAAACTATCAATCACACACTGATTTCAAGCAGCTCAGGCAGGGATGACCATGTGCATGCCAGTACAAAAAAACATTCCTACCATGTCCCTCTGTCCTGCTTCTGGTTTCGCTACTGATTCGCACACAGTTGTTATGGTAATTCGGAGTTTACTTAAGGTCAAGAGTCAAAGCATGCAATCCAAACAGTCTCAGACGCTTGCCTGAATGATTGGCTTTTAAATAGGAGCCTGCAGAAGAATAGTCCAAAATCATTCCAAGGTTCTAAGAGTCAGGTTGGGGTTGTTAGCCAGTCCAGAGGTCAGAGGTTCAAGGATTCTTACACGAACAGGATTCACAGGTCACACAAGAGCCAGAGATCAGACATTGTTTCCAGCAAAGGGAACATGGGTCAGGGCTGCCTCTTAAGTCAGGCTGCAGCCAGCTGTCACTAATCAAGAGATTTACTCCCTTGCTTGGCAAGGAGCCTCATAGAATGTCTCTGCTCTCTACTCACACCCAGACTGGGAGGCCTTATGTCATCCTCATCTGACTGCTCTAGCTGTCCAGGTGGTGCCTGTTTTTGATCAGTCTCTTGTGATTATGGGCTTGGTGTCTCCTGAGGCTGACATTCCTCAGGTTCAGCTGGAGCAGCTTCTTCAGATTCAGAATCTGAGTCCTGAGCCCGAGTCATGACACAACCATACATATAAAGGCCCACATCCAGCAAACTTCCAGTGACAATTAAGGTGTCCCAATGAAAAAGTGCCACTCTTCCCCACCTGAGGCTGATATAGTATCTGAAACCCCAGTAGGCATATCTTGGCATCAACATCATCACTTCAGTATGTACCTTCAGTAAACTTTCCACCTTCCATTCACCCACTCATAGATCCACTACCCATTCTTTACTAGTCTTCTTGTCTCTTCCTCTCCCTGCTTCCCCTGCTCTCATCCAGGCAAAGAGTTTCAGAGCCCTCTGTTGCTATCCTGTTCTTTCTTGGGGGGAGAGAACATTCCTCTGATGCTCCACACATCCCAACTCAGTCCTCCAATCTAATCCTCTTAATTCTCTTTTTTGCCCTTCATCTAATTCAATCCATTTCCACTGTCACAGTTGTTTTTCCATGTATCTTCCTTTCTCTAGCCATTACTAGAGTGCTCTCTGCAATGTTCTCTCCTAGTTTGTTGTAACCAAATTATTTCCACTCCTTCTCAGGTCTTAGTTCATTCTCTGAATAGCAGAATTCTAATGGGAGTCTGTCTAGGCATCCAGCTCTTTTTGCTGATTACCAAACAGCAGCTGGAACCTTTCCAACAACATCCACAGATTCAGCAGCTCCAGCCACAGTGGCTCCACAAGAAGAAACCCACATTTCAGATCTCCAGCTGCTTCTCCCACTGTACATGAACTTCCAGTGTGACATGACTCTGCCAACCTTGCCACTGCCTTAAGCCAGTGTATGTTCTGTCCAACTCCATCATCAAGCTCTTCTTCTTCGAGTTCTTCAATTCATCTTTCAGCTATAGATCCACTAGCTCTTACCACTGCATACTTCCATTCTTCTTTATCCTCAGATATCAACATTCCCTAACCAAAAGATTTCCTATTTTCAAACTCTAAAACTCTTACTACCTGGATTGAAATACTTTCCCACTCACTTCCATCTGAATAGATGTTTTGTTTTCGTTTAAAAAAATCTTCACATATTGAAATCATAGTTTGATTTCTAAGGTTTTTATAAATCTGATCTGGAAATCTGCTGTTCCATTCCAGCAACTGAGGTTGAGTATCAGATAATCCATGTATAAATTATGCGTACTTCTGCTAGACAATTTGTGTGTCCTCTTTATTTTGGTGAAAATACAACTAAATCTACTTTCTTTTTTGCATCTTTATTTGCTTCCTTCTCATCTCTCATTCCTTCTAGAAGAGAAGAAAGCTATGCTACAAGAGATAGCTAATCAGAAAGGGGTATCTTGCCGTGCCCAGGGCTGGAAAGTCCATCTCTGTGCAGCACAGTTATTACAGCTGGTAAGTGGGAGTCATGTTGATTCTATATAAAATAACTGCAGAACAGTTTAGGAAGCCACTTGAAAACTTACATATAGAGACTACCATAAGATTGGCAGTAATATCTCTTCAAGAATGAGGCAAGTAAATTTGTATCACATGAACCTAAAACTTTAGTAAGGAAGGAGTTTTTGAGGTTGGCATAAATGCTGATGCATTTTGCTCAAAACTCACCCTCTGGTGCACTGGTCTAAAGAAGGTATCAAATCAAGTTTATTACAGCCCTAAGGCCAGATACAATCAAGTTATCTATTAATAACAGTATTACATATCTATCTATCTATCTGTCAGAAAAACAGTAAGTATGATAGGATCTAAAATTAATTAAGAATAAAACGATTAAAATAAATCAAAATAAAATACTATCTTAAGTTCTAAACCTAAGTAATGGTGCGGTGTATCATGCAGATGGTAGCACAAAACTGGGCAACTTGGGAGGATCTAAAGAAGTGTCTGGGATGGTGCCACTGATCTGAGGCAGCACCTCTCTATATTCCTGGATGTTTGTATTTCAAGGGAGGTAGGTGCTTTACATTAGTGACAAGCTTAAGCCTTTATATTCCCAGAGGAGTAAAAAAGAAAACCAAAGTTTGGTTGTTATATGTGGACTACTGTTGGTTTTTAAAAACCATCTGAAGCTTTAGACTGAATCAGGATTTTAATCTAAGCACTAAGTGGTGGTTATATGAGAATTAAGGACTAAGAGCATCTCTTTTGCAGGCATCAGAGGGGGTTGGGCCTATGTGGAAGGTGGTATTGTGTTTCTTCACTGTATGTAGTTAGAATCCGTGTTTTCCCATTCAGCTAATTAGGGTGTTCCTTCTTCCTTTTGAAGAATATTGATGTCATTGTCAATATTGTGACTTCACTTCTGTTCTGGCAGCAGTGAAACTGTACTGAATCTGCTGAAAGCAGATAAACACTGGAGAGAAATTGGAATTTCTAATTTTATGTCCTGTAATATGAAACAGTGTGAAAGAGTGTTGCCAAATTTTAATATTTTGTAGACTAATCTGGAACATGATGTGTATGAACGACTCACTTCCTTACAAGAAGGCATTATCCCCAAGAAAAAGGCAGCAACTGATGATGACCTGCATCAAATAAATGAATTGATACAGGTGAGTTGTGCTGCTTATTTTGCTAATTTTCCTTGGCCTCTGCTGCAGCTGCAGAATAAAGCCTTGATATTTTAGACAAAACAACTGTTAGGGAAGAAAGCTGATCTACACAGTATGTAAACTAGAGATTTTCATTTGGCCACTTTTTTTTTTTAGCAAAGAGATTTAATTCGTATTTCCTGGACTGTAAATCAAAACTGAATTATCTTTTGGATAAATAGATATTTAATATCTGAAAAATAAAGGTATATGTACTCAACTGAAAGTTCTCATAAAGAAATGATTAAGTACAGTTAAGTTCGTTTTTAGGCCCTGATATTAGGCCAGTGTATCAACACATTTTAAATTATTCTTTTATCCGACATACTGCATTCAAAGCATGGCATTACATAATACAGTCCAGAGATCTGTGTAGTATTCTACACTATTACATAGTCTTTGTGCTATGCATTTACACAGTTTTCTTCTCAGGAAAAAACTACACATTGATATGTTCTGTTAGTCACGCTCCCCCTTCTCCTTTCTGGTGTCCATTTCATGTTGAACACAGTTGAATCTTTCACTTACACTTTAAACTAAGACAGAGAATCTATTTCAACTGAAGTTCCCTAGGCTCTGCATAAATACATCTGAGACTTCATTTTAGTGAAGGGCAGAGTGGGGAAGAGGACATGGGGGTGGGAACAGGACAACTTATGGGGATGACATGTGGCTCCCTATAAAATACCTGCCATGATTTATCTACCTTGTATCTCCTTAAAGCTCACTTTTATTGTGTGCAATAATTCTCACATTTTCTATAGGAATGAATTGTATTAGAAAACTGTCAGCAAGAAGAGTTGCAGGGAGGGAAGCCTTGTGAGAACATTGTTATGAGTCGTACTTTCTGGCATGCTATTTCTAATATTGAAATTCTTCAGTTTCTATATTTTTGGTGTTTCAAGATGATTGTCTGAAGATAAAATGCACTACTTTGATGTATTAAACTTTTTAATTCAGTGTTGTTATATTTGTTATATTTCAGGGAAATATGCAGAGATGTAAACTTGTAATGGATCAAATAAATGAGGCTCGAGAATCCATGCTAAAGGTCTTGGATCACAAAGAGCGTGTGTTGAAGCTCCTTAACAAGAATGGAACTGTCAAGAAAGTATCCAAATTGAAGAGAAAAGAAAAGGTTTAGAAATGAAACTAAAAGGACTCTGAAAACAAAACATGTACAGAACAGTGTTAAGGTTCTTTTATTGGGGGTTTCTTGTAAGAAGCAACATTTGAGTAAGAAAGACGTGTTTCAGAGATGGATGATGGATTAAAACATGGAACCCAGTGACCTTAAGAGATTATTAATAATCTGTCAAAGGAACAAAGATTTTTCTCAGGCTGATCCCGGTTTAAACTCTTCAGTCTCACTTTGTTTAGCTCTCTTGATAAGTCCCAGTGCCTACTAATTGGAACCATTGATGCAAGTGTGATAGACAGTCCCCTTCCTTCCACCTTACAGTTTTAGACATTACTTCACTAATTTGTACAATGGATTCCTGCAACAGACCTCAAGAGCCATCTGTCTTGAAGCAAATTGTCATAAATGTGCAAAAATTTGGAAGGATGACACTACTTCCACTGAGTCTGCCCATTCTGGCTCCTTACGAACTTGCAGTGGCTGAAACAGCCTTCATAAACCAGTGCTCTTTCACTGGCAACTCTGCTACGTTTAGAATCATAAGTGGTTCTGCAGTCTCTAGCTGTCAATTTTTAAAATACATTTCAAAGTTATTTGTAGTGTTGTGAATTTTGTGCTGTGCCCATGTTGGTGCTCCAGGACATTGTTTTCAAATGCAGCACAGTTCTTTCTGTAGCTGGTGTGAAGCTGTTCATTATATTGCAAGAAATTGTGCTATATAACATCTGAAAACGTAAATAAAGGATTTGGAGGATTTTGTATAAGAACATTGGGTATAATTGTGTGGAAAAAGTTAGAAATAGCAAAGAGAAGAGCCTGTATAAAAGCATATACCTTCCTTCAAGGTTGTTAAAAACAGATTGATAATACTCTTAATCCATCAAGATTGCATTAGTCTTTATTTCTGAATTAGAAGTCAATGCTTCTTTTAATCCAATCTTGTAATTACTATGCTAAAATAAGATACACAAACAAAAGTATCCAGATAATATAAATTTGTCATTTTGATAGAAAGAATAAGAACCCAAACTTTACTGAAATTCTGCTCCTATTGATTTCAGTTAGGACTGCACAGAATATCTTTAAGTATATTATGCCACTATTATTTAAACAGAGCTCTTTCACATAAATTAAGTGAAGATATATAATGTTTGTCTAAGTATACTTTTTGAGAAGGAAGTTTTATAAGAATTTCCCATCATGCTCATGATCCAGTCTCATGCAGGTACTCCAAGATCACTATTCTCTAGGTTTTGCATTTCACTTTTAGTTCTTCCTGCTGCATTGAGGCTTCAGGTTGCTCCAATTTTCAGTAGTGAGTGGGGAAGAGAGACGAATCCACAAAAACCCCAAGCACACACACACACTTACTATTTCCAATTTATTTACTAATAATATTGAACATTAGACAAGAATAGTAACATCAAAACAGAAATAACAAAGATGTTCATATTTGGATAATAAGAGCATGTCAACCCCTTCTACTTAAGAGATGGGCAAGCCCTGGGGGTCAGTGAGACCCTAATACCTTTTTGTGGCTCTGGAGACTTCTCCAATTACAAATGCCAAAAATTGACAGTATTGTATAGTTTCCCACCATAAAACTATTGCAGCACTTAACATCATTTAAAAACTTCCCCATCTAAAACCCATAAAATAATAGAAAATTCTGTAAAATAACCCTACCTGCTGCGGAACATGCTTTTCCATAGAATGTTAAATATGACTCCCCATCACCAATAATATGGCTGCCCTCGTTCTACTGTCACAGATTCAACACTAAAAAGTCAAAGAAGACTTCTGAAAATGGAGCAATATAAGCACTACGTTATTCTCTGCTACACAGTTCTAGTGTTCTACCTATACAATTGGACTGTTGCCAACTTATCTTAGGAAAGCAACTTAGAGAATAGATTTCCAAGGGCCCCAAATGTCTGATAAATAGATTTATTGTAGCAAAGTTAACAAAGTTATTATAAAAGAAATTGCAATGACTGTTATGTATCAAATGCAAGCTCTATAGTGGGATCAAAATTCAAATTCTTGCACCTCTTTTCTCCTGCCTGCATAATGCAAAGGCTAGGCACCTGTCTTTTGGGCAAGATGGACATTTTCTATGAAATGGACTGCCCTGGTGTAAGGCTGTTTGCTTGTTACTGTGTGAGTTTGCATGGCAGCTGTGAGTCAGTGAAAAGTTGAGATACAGCTTATCTATGCACTTGTTTCCATGCAAACATTTACAGTACTATTTTAAAATATAGGCCATTTGAATTAGTGTAGAAAAGATCACACTATCATACAATAAAATTCCAAAGCCACGTTTTCAGACAAACCCATTAGCTCTGAGATGACTATTATAGAACAAGGACCTTGAAACTGAGGATTCCTTGTAGTGTACAAGCTTCCTCAATTGACAGCAATGTATACCTGACTTTTAATATGCTCTCAGCTCATGAGTCAATAGCGTACAATAAAGCTGATTATGCATGCTGGATTCTATAGCATGCTATTCACCCCTGCTTCTCAGGAATACTTATATTCTAGCACAGTATTAAGGGTTCCTTGACATTCAATTATATGAAATCAAAAAATACATTTGATTTGATAATTTTTTATGTAAAAGAAAATTGAAAACCTGCTAAAAGTTTTGTGGTCCCCATATCTCCCTGATTTCTGATAAGGAATTAAATTTATTGTATCAAAAATGACTTAAATTTAAGTAATTCTGAAAAAGTACTGAGATTCTGGTCTGCAAGCAAACGCCACTGGGTTCAAAATAATTTCTTCCAAGTGAAAGTGAAACTCCATGAAGCAACATTCTATTAGACGCAGTAGAATTTTGTACATAAAAACAGTAGACCTTTTAGGCTTGATGTATAAATATATACTTGCTCACAAGTTATACAATGAGCGGGTTCATTTCTAAAACAACATGTAAAGGATTGCATTGTTAGTCTCTTACAGTCTTTCCAATTTGGATAGCCTTATAAATCTAATAACAACAATAATGATTATATTATTAAACAGGATCAGATCTGCTAAGTGCTAGGATGAGAGATCATCAGGAAATCCCAGGACCATGGAAGTTGAAAAAACTTACTGGAAGAAGGCAATCACAGATCATATCCATACTGTGGTCAAGAAAACAAAAAGGACATAGCCATGTAGTCACTGGCAGTCAAACTCAACCTGAGAATTCTTTGCCCTGGTTTTCTAGCACAGTGGTTCTCATGACCCCCTGGGGTGCCACTAGCAAATCTGAGGGGAAGTCACAAATTTGGGAGGGCTTTCCAACAGAACATTGAATCTTTGAGAACTTTATCCCAGAGCAGGATCAACTTTATCCCAGAGCAGGATCAACAAGCCTAATGCACACAGACATACCCCTCCTTGCAAAATTGCACTACTCTTGCCAGAGAGGGGCAAACTGGCTGCATGTAGATCCAGTTGGGCTGGGGGGAGAGGAAGGATTTCTTTGCCATCCATAAAAGAAGTCAACTCCTGGCCATGCTGTCCCAGCTTGCAGAGGGATGGAAGATAGTACATGCCCCTTTCAAAAATGGGAGTGGACCTTTGAAAGTAAAGGAACCCCACTGGGACCACAGGTCCTGCACCACCAGCTACCAGTCGGGCCAGTAGATGAACCTGCTGGACCATTTCCCAATCCAGCCTGAAGGTAGGTGTGCAGGTCTCCCTCTCCTGGCTAGTATTCCCCAACTTTTTTTGCTAGGTCCACTACAGGCTTTGATCCTGTAGGCCAACTTGCTGGCTGAGCCACAGCCCTGCCTTGAACTTTGGGGCCAAGATTACTAAGGATACAGCAGCTTATCTGTATCAGGTCACTGGAGGGAAGACTGCTTTACTCTGCCCATACTCAAAGGAAGCACACTTGTTTCCCTCCCACTGCCATAAGTTTAGTGAAGAAGACAGGGTGCAAAGGAGGATGAAAGGCCTCTGAGCCAGAAAGCAGTCTCTAGAGAAGGAGCAATTTATATGGAGGAGGAGGAGGAGGAAGGGAGATGATGGCTGGTTGACCTGTGGAGTGTCCCCAGAAACCTCAGCTTGTCCCAAGATCCACAATCCCAGGAACAGAGTTGCAAGAATGGAAAGCTGTTTTGTACAGAAGTAAAATGCACTGAAATCCTATATAGGAGGTATAAAAGGCATGGAAAACAATATATACTGGCTTTTTGCAGCCTATGGCTGCTTTTCTCCCTTTTATTTTATTGATTTATTTATTAAACAAATTTATCACTGCCCATCTCCCAAAAGGGACTCTGGGTGGTTTACAATAAAACATGAATAAAAATATAAAACTGTAAAACACCATAATACACAATAAAATGAATATGATAAAAACCCCAATGGCTGGAAGTTCTCTGTGATTTGCAAGCAGAGCAGGGTCCTTCTAAGAAACTAACCATCCCCAGGAATGGCTACTCTCTCTCCCGCCCCAGGCATAATTAAAGAACCAGGTCTTTAGCTGTTTCCTAAAGTCCAGGAGGGAGGGAGCCAATCTCACTTCCGGGGGAAGGATATTCCAAAGGGCAGGGACTGTTGCAGAGAAGGCCCACCTCCTGGACCCTGCCAGATGGAATTCTCTTGCAGACGGGGTCCGTAGCATGCCCTCTCTGCATGACCGGGTGGGACGGGTTGATGTGATGAGGAGGAGATGGTCCCTTAGGTAACCTGGACCCGTGCCATGTAGGACTTTAAAGGTGATAACCAACACCTTGAATTGGACCCGGAAGCATACTGGCAACCAATGCAGCTCATGGAGCAACGGGGTGACATGTGCTGATCTTGGGAAACCCAAGATCGTCCACACGGCTGCATTTTGCATCAGCTGTAGCTTCCTGATACTCTTCATGTAGAGTGCATTGCAGTAGTCTATATGGGAGATAATCAGGACATCAGTGACCGTTCGCAGGGCCTCTCGCTCCAGCAAGGGATGTAACTGGCACACAACATGAAGTTGCACAAAGGCCCTCCTAGCCACAGCTGCCACCTGCCCTTCAAGCAGGAGCCATGAGTCCAGAAGGACCCCCAAGTTATGCACCGGGTCTGTCTGGGGCAGTGCAACCCCATCCAGAACTTGTCAAGATGACAATTTCCCAGAAATCGAGGAGCCATTAATCCACAGCCACTCCGTCTTCCCCGGGTTCAGCCACAACCTGTTGTCCCCCATCCAGGCCCCACAGCCCCCAGGCACTCAGAAAGGATGGCCACAGCATCACTTACTTCACCTGGGATGGAGATGTATAATTGGGTATCATCTGCATATCGATGATACTTCACCCCGTAGTGACAGATGATCTCACCCAGTGGTTTCATGCAGATGTTAAAAAGGAGCGGAGAGAGTACCGAACCCTGCGGCACCCCACAAAGAGGGGCCGCGGGCCGGATCTCTCGCTCCCTATCAACACCAACCGGGACCGACCCTGGAGGAAGGAGGTGAACCAGTGCAGAATCATGCCGCCCACCCCCAACTACCTAAGTTGGTCCAGAAGGATACCATGGTCGATGGTATCAAAAGCCACTGAGAGGTCAAGAAGAGCCAGGATGGATGCACTGCCTCCATCCCGCTCCCGCCAGAGGTCATCCACAAGCGCAACCAATGCCATTTCCGTCCCATAACCGGGCTTGAAACCTGACTGAAAGGGGTCTAGATAATCCGTTTCATCCAGAATCCCCTGGAGCTGCAAAGCCACCACTTTCTCAACCACCTTCCCCCAAAAGGGGAGGTGGGAGACTGGGCGAAAATTGTCCAGTATAGTAGGGTCCAGCGATGGTTTCTTGAGGAGGGGGTGCACCAGCACTTCCTTAAAGGCTGCTGGGAACACCCCCTCTCTCAAGGATGTGTTTACCATCGCCTGGACCCAGCCACATGTCACCTCCTGCACTGCTTTCACCAGCCAGGAGGGGCATGGGTCTAATTGGCAAGTGGTAGCATTTATAGTCCAGAGGATCTGGTCCACTTCCTCAGGTTCAACAGGATCGAACTGGTCCCAGATAACCTGGTAAGTACGTTCCCTGGGTATCTCCTCTGACTCTGTCTCATTCTTGGAGTCCAACTCGGTCTGGATCTGAGTGATTCTATTCTGTAGGTGCCCCAAAAATTCCTCCGCATGGCCCTGTAGAGGGATTTCTGACTCCCCTTTCCCTAAAAAGGATCAGGTAATCTTAAACAGGGCCACCGGGCTGCATTCTGCAGACGCAATAAGAGCAGAGAAGTACTGGCGCTTCGCTGCTCTTACCGCCACAAGGTAGGCCTTAATCGCAGCTCTAGCTTGTGTTCAGTCAGGTTCAGCTTTTGTCTTCCTCCAGCGGCACTCTAGGCGTCTTTTAACCCTCTTCAAAACCCTCAGCTCCTCCGTAAACCACAGGGAGTGCCGGATGGGCAAGAGAGGCCGCACAGGCGCGATCCTATCCAAGGCTCCGGCCGCCTCGCTATTCCAGGCAGCAGCGAGGGCCTCCGCTGGACCGTGCAGGAGAGACTCAGGTATAACCCCCAGCTCCCTCTGAAACCCAGCCAGGTCCATCAGTCGCCAGGGGCGGACCAATCAAATGAGTCCTGCCTCCCTGTGGGGGGGGGCAGCACGAGAGGATCTCAAGGCCACCAGGGCATGATCTGACCATGACAAAGGGGAAAGATGTAATTCTCCCCTCAGATCATCTTGCCACTGCTCTGACAAGAAAACTAGGTCCAGGGTGAGGCCACTGTCTCGAGTCAGGTCCTGAATAATCTGGAACAGGCCCATGGCTGCCATGGTGGCCATGAACTCCTGGGCTGCTTTCGAGGCCTGCCCCAGGGAAGGCAGATTGAAGTCCACCAACACCATAAGCCTGGGGAACTCCACCAAACCTGAGATGGCCTCCAGCAGGAGCAGGGAGGCTGGTATACTAGCAACACTACCAACTGTTCTCGGGAACCCAGCTTGAAAAACAGGGTCTCACACCCGGCCACTTGTGGAGCAGGACCCCTGACGACCACTAGGGATTCTCGGATGACAACAGCCACCCCACCTCCCCTGCCCTGAGGTCGCGGCTGATGCCAGACTCGAAACCCAGCCGGGCACATCTCCGAAAGAGCAACACATCCTTCCACGCCCAGCCAGGTTTCACTAATACACACCAGGTCTGCCCCCTCTTCTGTGATCAAGTCACATATGAGGGGGGCCTTGTTGTTTATTGACCTGGCGTTACAGACCAGCAGCCAAAAGTCAGGACAACCATGAGTCTGCTGTCCAGGACCCGGGTTCGAGCACAGAGGGCCAGAACATGCCACAGGTAACAAGCACCAGGGGCGTCTTCCTCTATGATGACCCACCCTCTGGCTCCAGTCATATCGTCCCCTTCCAGTCACCACCTCAATCACCTGCCCCGCCCTACAACCCTCGGGATCTCGAGATCCATTAGCCCCCACTCCTGGACTCCTGAGATCCAAAATTGCCTCTTGAATCAGGTTGTCTAATCTAGATTTTATCTTGTGTTTTGGAATGCTGTGGTTTCACCCAAAACCTTCAGCTTTGTACAGTGTCATTTTCTCAAACAGAAGCATTGGACACAGGAATTGTGGCCCTTGTTGAGGTCTTACCTACAGCAATCATACCTTGCCATTTACCATTTTAGGTGGTGACAGCACTGCAAAATCTGAGGACCCCTCCTTAAAATGCTGTATCACAAACAATTGGAGTAGATTTTCCCAGCTCTACGATTCAGTCTGCCAGTACAATTACATTTACATTTGTCATTTAAATCTGCAGCCTTAAGCATACTTACTAAAGAAAAAGTTTCCATGAGTTCAGCTGAACATTCATCTGAGT
This sequence comes from Candoia aspera, assembly GCF_035149785.1. NCBI lineage: Eukaryota > Metazoa > Chordata > Lepidosauria > Squamata > Candoiidae > Candoia > Candoia aspera. The sequence goes on along the minus strand of NC_086158.1, from coordinate 44,149,069 downwards.
AAAAATGTGTAGTATTTCTCAGCACCTTCATGAAAATAGTCAGTTTAATTATCTGCAAAAAAAGACACTTTCATTAGTCCTTATCTTTAATTGAATTTATCTTGAATATTTATTTACCTAGATTTAAAAAAATAAAGCACAGAGACATCACACGGAAAACAAAAGTACATTCTCTCAAGGAAATGGCTTTTCCAACTGTAGCAGTCTGTGAAAGCTGGACCATTTGAAAATCTGAATGAAGAAAAAATGATGTCTTTGAATAGTAACCCTAGAGAAAATTGCTGAGATCACAGAAAGAACAAATCACTTAATACTGAAATAAAATCAGACTACTCACTGGAAGAATAATGAAGCTAAAGTTTAACTATTTTAGACACATAATGCAGAAATAAGAGTCATTGGAAAAGTACCCTGATGTTCATAAAAATGGAAGACAATTGAAAAAGAAGTTGACAGAAAACAAAGTGGTTAAATACTGTCACCAATGACCCAAGCATGAGCTTACAAGTACTCAAAGAAACAGTTACTGACAAACATTCCTGGCAAAATGATATCCATTAAATCACAAAGTCAGAAGCAACTGGATGGAAATAGTCTTGAATGGGAGAATATCATGTACACAGATGCATTATATGAAACACTCTATGTACTTTGATGCAGCATATTGTAAACCTTAGGTCTATATACAGTCTATTGGCTGAGCTCTGTTTTGAAATGTTGCAAATAAGAAGTTGAGATTAGTAGTTAATAGCAGCTTTGTGAAAAGTGACGTATTTCAAAGCTACAAGTTCTTTTCCATTCGGTTCACCTTACTTTCTACAAACAATCCGGTAAATTGTAGCTACACATTGCATGACATCTATGTTGTAAAGTTTTGAAGCAGTGTAAAAGATTGCTTTGCACGATAAAAAAAAATCCCACTTTGAGATGTACATAACGCTATTAAGCACAATCGATCTTCGTCCCGTGGGAACTGGCCTTATGCAAGAAATGGCATGGAGTAGCCGGAGCTTCTAAACTGGCAGTTTGATTTCTTTCTCTAGAGTGCACTGGAAGTAGTGGGACTTTGTGCTGAAAAGTAACGCATTCCTAGTTTATGTGATCAGATGTACAGTAATAAAAAAAAACTGAATGATAGAACTGAGCGCTTTTGAGTTGCAATGCCAGAATAAAAAACTTCCCATCGTTAGCTAGACGAGTACAAAAGAGGACGGGGCTTCTAAATATTAAACAATTGTGCTGAAGTAGTTTTCAAGACCAATTTCCTTTGCCTACATGCTGTTAAAGGCGTAGCAGCCCTGTCCTAATCATCCCGAGGCTGTCAGTTCTTACCGGTGGACCGACAAAGTTGCCCTTTGAGGAAATTCCAAAGGAAATCCTAACATACGGAATCAATATCTGTTGTCTGTCTCCATTTCCCTTCGTTCTCTATAGTCGCCAGGGCTCTCACGTGACCTTTTTTAACGGCTCACGTTGCGGTGGGCGGAAGTTCCTCTAATCTATGGTTCTTTTGGAGAAACTGTCCTCACTCTATCTATGATTTTCATGGGGCCGATGGGAGGTCGATGTGCACATTCCTCTCCCATTACCTCACACTCAAAGAAGGGGCCGCCGGGAAGGTGGAGGACCTGGGCTCTACTGCCTTGCTTCAGCTCTGTTTAGCCGGCGGCGACTCCGCGATTCTTCGCCCGATTCCGCTGTGCGGTTCCTTCCCACCGCCTATCTTGTCCTCCCCTCCCCTCCCCTCCCCTCCCCTGCCCCGCTGGGTCCACTTCTCCAGCTCTCGCCCGCCCTGGCCCATGGCTCCATGAAGCGCGGGGTAGTAGAGGTGGTGGCGGCGGCGGCGGCGGCGGCGGGGAGGCAAGAGCAGGAGGAGCGGCGGCGGTGGCGGCGGTGGTGGTGGTGGCGACGGCGGTGGTTAGGTTGAAAAGTAACTGGAGTAGGGAGCCGTCTCCGCGTCGAGGAAAGAGAAGGTGCGCGGTGTCAGGCTGTCTTTGGGCAGCCCAGTCCCAGGGTGGGGTGGGGGGAGGCAGGCGGAGTGTAGCCAGCCTTTCGGCTCACCTCACCGCAGATCGCTTGTCTCGCCTGTGTCCCGCGGGCGAAGCTTCAGACCTTCACGTAAGCGCGCTCTCCTTGCCCGTCGGCAATCTTGGAAGCTTCCCTTCCTGCCTCCCTTTCCTGCCAGGCCAGCAAGTCCTCCCAGGCAGCCTCCCTTCACGTTTGTTTTCCTCTGCTGCTTCTCTTAGGCTTCTAGGATGGGCTCCTTAGCCTATTTAATCACCAGTTCCTTAGCATTCTGTAGTGGCACTAGGATCAAGACCTGGGTTGAAGGGGATCGAGCTTACTGGGTGGCTTTGGCAAGCTTAATTTTCCTTGCTGCTTTCTTGTCAGGTTAAACAATATAGCACTGTATTGGAAAGACGTATGAATGAAGAGATTCCAAGTCATCTTTTTGCGTTTGCTAAAATCATGCAGGTTGTTCCTCGCTCTTTGCCATATACTGTATGTAGTGCCGTCTTAATCCTATTTATTCAGGAGCAAGCCCCACTTCAGTACAATGTACTTGGTCCCTAGTATGTGCTTAGAATTGCAGCTACAGTCAGCTGAACTCATTTACAGTATTCTACACATTTTTACTTGGGGAAAAAAGTCCAGGGAGACTTAAGTGTGCATATAATTGTACCTTAATTGGAAGTAAAATTCAACACATTTATTGAGACTTGAATGTTGGAAGAAATATACTTAGGATTTTCTGAAAACTCTTGATTTTCTCTATAGCCATTTTCCTAGTAGTGGTTATTTGTTATTCCAGGTTTCAACTATTTGATTCATTTTGTTTCCCAAATGCTAATCTCTTGATGCCACCAGCCTTGCATATTTCATTGATAAGCTCATGTACTTGTCCCTACGCATTCTTGGATATTTCTAATAATTTGTATTCTTCCATTTTACTTTTTTCATTTTTTCTACATGCCCCCCCCCCATCCATACCATATCTTAAGAAAATTTGTTCCAGACACTGAGATAGAGTTACCTTAAATGATTAAGTGTGTACATGTTCATTCTATTTTTATGCATTTAAATAAATTAGATTTCAGGGGTGAAATACAGGAAAGATGAATGGGGATAGGGGACAGAAGGAAAAAATACATTTTTTTCTCACATAGATGTTATACAGTGTTTTTTTAGTCACATTTGCAGGTCTGTTGAAATTGGATTATTTTGTCTAACAGTCTCATGGTGTTCAGCCACATTTAACTATTTCTGGATTTTGTTGTTTTTCTTTTCAGATTTGGAAACAGGAATGGGCCGTGAGAAAAGGAAATTCATTCCGGAAATAAAATAGCTTCCCCTTCCACCTGCCCGCTTCTCCCTTAGCAGTACAAGGTTTCTGCTTTCAGTAAGCATTTATCTGAAGCATAATATATAGAAGCTTGTTTGTGAAAAAAGCAAATCGTGTCCAAGCATGTAAATGGTGGTGCTGACAGTTGTGACAGCTGTTGATGTTCTACAACCTGGCGAAGTGGGAGGTCATCTTCTAGCTGTGCAATTTCTTTCCTCTTATTTTCTTCCTCTCTCAGCCTGGTTTTGATAAGTGTCACATAGTCCGAAAGCTATGCTTGGGTTTATTTGACATCCCTTTTACTTCCAAAAAACGAACTTTGGATTAGCTGTTAGATCTCCTTGTTGAAATAAAATGGTAAAATTGTAACATTAAGTAATACTGCTTGATATAAGTCTTCAAACAATTATTGCATGTAAAACTTCTTTTTTCTGTCTGCTGTGAGATTGGTTGAGTGACAAAACAATATTTGCTAATTTTGTAATAAAAAGGAACTGAATAGATACTTAATTCTTAACATTATGGAGGTTGATGTTTACAAATATTTAACATGAAGTACACATCAACCTGCATTGCGGATATACGTTTTCAGAACTTCTGCACATATTAGTATACAGTCCTCTCACATGCTTATAAACAATATCAATTTAGCGTGAACATATTTTTATATATTGCATGCTAAAGTTTTACTCAACATATTAACTTAGCTACCAGTGTAGGGACAGATGTAATTGAACATTATTTTTTAATATTTTAAAAATATTACACTTATCCTTATTATACTTTGGTGCTAACAGTTGTTTTCGGTCTTGTTCAATAAAAGAGAGTATGAGACCTACAGCTAAGAATGTTTTTTTGTTCACCTTATAATTTGAAATGAAGCTAGTAATATTCCAGAAACAGTTAGCTCTTCAGCCAGAGATTTGAAGTATCCATGTTGTCATTTGGGATTTCCTGATCAGGGTCATTGGGAATAGCTTGTACTACATTGCACAGATTACCCAATTATGATTGAGGAAATAACACTTCCAAGAATGGATACAATCACTAGATATGGAGATAACTAGATAGAGCCATTTGGCTTCTAGAAGACTGCTGCAAGGAAGGGAAATTTGTCTTTGCCCTAATAAATAGGTGTGAATAACAAGCTGTCTTGATGCAAAAGGTTTTTTTAATAGAAGTAGAAGTCTTTCCTGGTCTATACTCAATTATATTCCTATTTCCTATCTTTTTGTGGGTCTAGAAATGGCTATTTTCACTTGTCTAGATATTATGGACTTCAGCACCATCAGACTATTGCTTGTGTCATGTTGCTGAGTACCTACAGAGTAGAAACTCATAATCAGATTGCATTAACCTACACAATATTTTTATTTGTGGTGATTCTTCAGGGAATTAAAAAAAACAAGAATATCATTCTTGGGTTTCTTTGGCTATTATTTCCATTTTTAATTTTTTCAAGTTCAAATTTCACAAAATGTCCCATTTCAAGTGTGAAACATGCTCTTTTAAGCATTTTAGAACTCATTCAGGTTTGAGCCTGGAATACTTCCAAAATGCTCAAGCAGCCCAAGTGGCACTCAAAACACCAGTTTTCACTCCAGATAAGACATTAGATGAAGCTCCAAGCTTGAAAGCTCTCAGGCCCTCCCTCAGCCTCCCATGACTTGCATGGCCTGCACTGGCCCTCCTAGACCCTACCTGGCACCCCTACCCCCCACGGCACCCCCACACTCCTTACCTGGGACTCCCCCTCTTCCCGCTTAACAACCCGCACATCTTGGGGTTACAACAGCAACTGGGACTGCTGAATTGCCATCATAACCCAAGGACTACCTGTATGTAGTTACTTCTGTGTGATAAGTTAGTCCAGTAGTTTGTGATTAGCCTTGAATCGCATGAAGTTCATGATACAGTTTTTAATTAACTAGCTTTTGATGTCATGTAATCTCAGGTTTTTTTCAGTTTAGTTTTCGGCTAGTCTTATCCAGTCGTAATCCAGTTTTCTTATATAATACACATGTTATAAAATGAAATATGCTGTTTTATTACTAGAAAAAGTACTTTGTTATATATTTTTTCATTAATGTAATGACATATGTTGCGTATTTTATGTTTTACCAGGGTTCTACAGTGCTTCAGACAGTAGGTGCTGAATCAGGATGGGAAAAAGACGCTGTGTTCCTCCACTTGAGCCCAAGTTGGCAGCAGGCTGTTGCGGGGTTAAGAAACCCAAATTGTCTGGAAGTGGAACACATAGTCACGGGAATCAAGCCACAACTGTGCCAGTCTCTAGTTCAGGTCCTCTTCAGAACCACCAGCATGCAGATGGGGGCAATGGAAGGGAGAATGTATCAGATTTGACTTTATGCCCTGGAAATTCTCCAATTACTCGAATGAATCCCACTTCAGGAGCATTGAGCCCACTTGCCCGGCCTAATGGAACTGCCAACAGCACCAAAAATCTAGTTGTGACAGCGGAGATGTGCTGCTACTGCTTTGATGTACTCTACTGTCATCTTTATGGGTTCCCTCAGCCACGACTTCCTCGATTTACCAATGATCCCTAGTGAGTAAATTTATGGGCATGGGAGGGAAACTGAATATCCATCCAGAGGGATAAGACAAGAGTTATTCAAAATGCAGGTTATCTGCTAAGGAGAAATCTAAACTACTATGTCGTTATTTGTAGAATGGCTTAACATATAAAATGAAACTGACTGCTGTAAACAGAAAGTGTGCGTATGTTGGTGTTTGTGGGACGCAAGTTCCTAACGACTCTGTGCTTTGGCAGTTGGAGAGCATTGGGACTTGTAGGGCTGAGGATAGAAAGGCCAGCAGCAGGCAGAATCAGCTGATTCTGGTTTGTCTCCATCTTTTTCATTCTAATGGACACTGAGCACATTGAATATTACAGTATGAGTAAGACTTAATAATTAAGGCCTCAAAAAAGAGCTGCAGTTATAAATGACTTCAAGGAATGCAGAATTTTCTTTAATTAGTAATCTAATTCATTTTTTAACCTAAGGAATTAGTTGACTGGTCACTTTTTCTAGTTAGTTTTTCTCAAAGACAGAATAGCTCAATTTGGTCATCCTGTCTTGGCTTAACAAGCTAGGATATGTATAGCTCTTCTGCTATTTGCCCAAGCCATTATGTTCTTTCTTTGCATGCATAAATGCAAAACAGAACTCTTCAATTAACCACAGTTTCCAGGATCAGAATAAACCAGAATCTTAAACCAACTTGAATCCAACTTTAATTCTGTAATCAGCTAACCCATAGATTTCCAGCTTGAATGCAATCTCAAGCCATAATTGTACATCTCCACATTGTTTTTCGATCATTGAAAAGTGAATTCACCCAACACATGTTCTGTTCCAGCTGATTAAACCAAGTTACAATCATTTGAACATGTAAGAAAGAAAGTTAAATGCCCAAGGCAACTTTGATTACCTTCAGGAATTTGAAATCAAATATTTTTATCATAGCATGACACAATATCAGTAGAAGTAGGCAGAAGGGTTCTGCTTTCTATAGAATAATTTGAATTTATTGGCATAAACTTTAAGTCCTATAACTTTGTTATTGGTACTGGAAAGTATAAACTTGTAGGAACAGAAATATTTATATAGCCCTAGTTTAATATTGTGTGGTAAGGGTGGAGAAGTATGCAAATGATAGAGACTGAAGCTCTGCTAGAGGGTTTTTTTTTAAATTATTTAAATATTTCATACCTCTACAATATAGTCTTTGCTTTTTGAATAGGGAGATACAAAACAGTTCAGAAGTGTTCTGTTCTATCCTCCAGACCATGCTGAAGCTCCTCTGGACTATGCTGTTCTGGAGGCAATTGTAAATGTAAATCACTTGAACTGAAAGTAGTCTGAGGGATGGTGTTCCAAAATCCAGTTTGGAGGATTTATTTTTGGAAACTGCTGAACTCTCCCCAGAACAGCACAATCTAGAGGGGCAACAGAAGGTTCTTCAGTTATTTAGAATGTTCTGTTACTGAACAAATGAGTATTACACTTCCTTATTTTTGAGTATCCATTGACTTCTAGATTATCGATACAAGGTTCTTACATCATCCATATAGAAAACAGAATGCAACAACAGTGCCTTGTTGCACTTCTTCTTTTCCTAAAGTTTCTGATGCGTGTAATACATTTTCCTGTCTTTTTCCTGTATCAGGAATCTGGATACAACAGCAATTCCTCATCATTGCCATTGGACTCATGATGGAGGCCATGGAAGGTTGATGAGCTTGTCCTGATTCAGGATGTGTGTATTGCTTTTGGTTTTAAAGGGCAAAGCGTTTGTTAAAGGGTTCAAATCACATGTGCAGCATAACTGAAATGGTCAGCACTGATCCCCTGTATTGCTCATATCATTAGCTAAGAACCACTCTGAATTCAATTTATGTTAAACAGAATCAGCTACACATGAAGTCCAGCTTGTCTCTCCAGTAGAGTAATAAGCAGTATGTTGAATTATGACAATGTTATGTAGTATGTTGCACATGTTTGAGAAGCATTGCTAGTTACCAAAGAGGTAGTATATCAGGGCTGGGATAAAGTAATATAATTTAATAGAATGTAGTATACATGCTGCAATTTTTTTAAAAAAGCTTATACCAAGAAAAAATGGGGAATTCAATGTCAGATTCAAGCATTAAAAGTCGTGGTTTAAATAAACTCATAGGGTCAATTTATATTGCTTCCCAGTTTTGTAATTCATGCATTTCCTGAACCAGTAGTTTGTCATTAGAGATATATAGACTGAGTTTGAACAATATTCTAGGCTAAAATAAGATTGGCTAGTTCATGGCTTAATACGTTATATTAACTAACCCACTGTGGTTAGTTTATGGTTTAATGTGTTGTGTGAGCCAAGCATTTTGGTTAATTCAGTAACGGTTAATCATGGATTAGTGTACTGTGCAATTATAGCCATAATAAAAATCAATATGCGCCCATGAACATTTTGCTCATTTCAGTTATAACTTTTAAAAGAATAGAGAATTATGGATATATTCATAATTAATGACTGGTGGGACTTTAATAAAGCAGTATGGGGTAGTGGTCAACATGCTGAATGAAAACTGGCGAGAGACCTAGGTTCAAGTCTACCCTTAGCTATGGACTCACTGGATGACTTTGGGCCAGGCACTTTTTCAGCCTAAACTACCCCACAGTGTTGTGGGAAGAATTAGAGGAGGGAGTATTATATATGGCACCTTGAATACCTGAAGGAATAGTCAGATATAAATGTAATAAATATCTAGAAGTCTACTTGATAGATTTTTATCTCATGGCAAAATATTTTTCTATTGTGTTTGTCTCATAAATAGAAATTCAAGATTATTTGGGTAGGCTGTCTAGATGATCAATATTTAATATAGGTACTAATTTTGGTGATACTTCGATAGTTCCTTGGCCAACATGAAGCATGCTATATTGCATGCATTATCAGCTATATTTACAACATTTCACTTCAGTAGTTGGATTTCTTTTCCTGTAGTTTGTATTCTCTTTGAAATGCTGCTTGTGTAATGTAAGGGCTCGAAGTTAACTTGGAGATTCATCCCTCTGACTGGCGCAGGAATCTGCTACTACAACATTGCCTATAGATGCTGATCTAGCCTCTGTTTAAAGTCCTTCACTGTTAAAACAATCCACCCCTTTCTGAGACAGCTCTTACCATTAGGAATTCTTTCTGATGTCCTACCAAAATCTACCCCTCCTTCCCCACCCCCCAGCCGCCTGGTAAATTAAACCCATTTTGTGTTGTCCTGTTTTCTGGAACAGCTCTGAATAGTTCTGTCCTATCTTCAGTAGGACTGCCTTTCAGAGATTTGATGACATCTCTCTTGTCTCTCTGCAGTCTTCTCTTCTGTAGGCTAAATATACCAAAACCTCCACCTGCTCCTCATAAGTTTTTTTCTTTCCAGGCCTCTTATCATATTGGTTGCTCTCCTATGGGCATGTTCTAGTTTGACCATGTCCTTTCTAAAATATGTGCCTAGAACTGGATGTAGTATTCTAGAAGTAGTCTGATCAATGCAGAATAGAGAGGAACAATGATTTATATTGATTCAGATACTATACTTCTGTTGATACAGCCTAGGATTGCAGTTACTTTTTTTGCAGCTGCACAACATCGTTGGGTCATGTTCAGCTTGTAATCTGCCAAAACACCTTTTCATGTGTGTTGCTGCCCAGTATGATCCCCCCATCCTATACTCATGCTTTTGATTTTTTCCTATCCCAGTGTAAGATTTTATATTTGTTGCTGCTGTATTTCATCTTGCTGTTCCTTCTGCTTATTCCAGTTTATCAGGATCTTCCTGAATCTTCATACAATGTTCTAAGCAGTTTGCTGTCCCACCATCTTCGTGTCATGTGCAAATTTGGTAATCATAGTTACTAACCCCTTAACCAAATTGCTTATAAATATGTTGAACAGCACAGGGCCAAAAATGAATCCCTGCAGTACACCATTCAAAACTTCCTTCCAGCTTGGCATGGAGCCATTTATGTATACTCATTGGGCACAATTTTTCAACAAGCTGTGTATCTAATGGTGATAATATCACAGACCTCTTTTTTCATCTTCGCTCATACATATATATATATATATACACACATATACACACAATTTAAAAGGGGAAAAAAGCAGATTAAATGAGTGAGAAGAGAAAAAGAACAGCACAAGTAAATAGATTTATAAGCATAATATTAAGTAAATTAACTACAAATTCTCAGAATAACTTTAATTTAGTTCTACATATTTAAATACCTTATATTAAAATCTAGTTCAGATATCAACATTAGCAATTAGCACAGTATGAAATATAAGTTAGTGAAAAATTACAGTCTTATCCAGTCAGAAAGCAAGCTAAACCTTATTTTACAAATCATCCATGACTTAAATGTTAACTTTACATTAAAAGAAACTGACATTTCAGATGTGGTATAAGCCCATGGGTACAATTATAGTCTAAAAATGGTTTCCATGTCAGATTTATTTTTCAAATACGAGATTATTTAGACATTGAGGCATACTCCCACAGTTTAATTTGCCATTCTTCTACCAAAGGAATTATACCTACTTTTCAGTGGGAAGCTTAGAGTATACTTTTTTCTTATTCTCTATTAGAATCTCATAGGAGACTTAATACTTAATTAAAGTCAAGGTACACTATGTCTTCTGTGTTCCCATGGTCAGCTAAACTGGTCACTATATCAAAAAGGAAAATCATGTTGGTTTGGCATGATTTAATCTTGACAAACTCATGTTGGGTTCTGCCAAGCAATGCATTGTTTTCTAAATGTTCCAAAACCAATTGTTCACTAATTTGTTCCAGAGTTTTGCCCAGTAAGCTGATCTCTGTAGTTACTAGAGTCAGATGGTTTCCCTTTTTTTGAATATAGGTATAACATTTGGACTTCTGACACTCCGGCACTGTAAGATGACATCCACAAGCTCTTTTAGGACTCTCAGATGTAATTGGTCTTGGAGAGTCTTGGAGAGTGGGAAAAAGGGAAAGGAACTTTTCAGACTTGCATCCACAGTTCTTCTTTATTTAGAATATTTAATATGCACATTGGCCTTAGCTTAACAAAATACAGTTCTCTACAAACAATTTCAAATGGAGCTTTTTACTGTGTCTTATCTATTTCATTACCTCCCTTCCTTACCCACAAAGCTTTTTCCTCTGTTTCTGGACTTGTTTCTAGGAGAAGAATGGGAAGAGGGAAAAATAACTCTTTTCCAGGCTTATCAATGGATAGCTGAACATATTTGTAAGAATTAAACTTAGATCCCATTGAAATAATTAAAATAATCTTAACATTATTTTATTAGCACCAACTGAAATGTCAGAGGTAGTGAGCAAGCTTACGAGTTCACACAAGCTCTTCAGGCTAACTATTAGACAAAAACAAAAATATGTTATTAGTTATGATAAGAATGTTCTCCACAAGAGTTACTGGGGAGTAAATCCCAGTAAGTAATTTATTGGTGAACATGCTTATAAAGTCTTGGCACATGGATTAGACGTGCTAATGCAAGAGTATCTGTTTTTATCAGGGCAACATAAAGAAAAGAGCAATACTACTTCTCTTTGGAAATAACAGAAATACTGTATAAGCACCATTCCATGCTTAAATGGAGATAATTCTGTATTAGATGGAGTCTAATCCAACTAAGATGCCAACCTGTATGCTAGATATGCTGGTGGGAAACGTAAGATTTAATGAAAACTCCTTTTGCCAACTGATTTTGAGATTTAACTCTTCCCAGTAAAACTGGTAATACAGTACATCAACATATACCTATTACTATGATATTCCACCAGTAGGATACTGTAAGAGGAACTGTGCTTCATCCTAATACTACTGTATCAGTGTAAATTACACTGACATAGGGGTTGGTGTGATCAGAAATGTCCCTATATATTTAATGGAGAGCCAAAACAAAATCATGGCAGGCCTCCTATATTGCTACAGTGTAGATTAATTCTGCCTTTAATCACAGCATACCTTCACCAATCCAGACAGGATTTCTATAGCTGAAATATTATTGTATGCTCTTGTATGTGTATGTGGAGGAGAGAGGACGGGGGAGGGTAAGAGATTGAGAATGGGAATGAGAAAGCATGCACAATTGACTGACTGACCAAGGGGCTGTTTTGATGATGGGAAATATGGAAGAAGAATGCTTTGCACAATAGTACAAATCCACCCTAGAGGACACTGCTGATGTTTGTTATAGAACTCCCAACAGCTACCTAACCTTAAGACATGAATGTCTATCAGCAACACCACTCCTACAACTGGGGATAAAAGGGCAGCGCATCTTGAACAGGTAAGCTATGTATGATGGAATGCCAAACAGACTTTGGGAACACAGAATGGTAGCAGACAGTTAAGGGAGGAGGAAATAGGGGCATTATGAAAGAGATTGTTGAGTCTGGGGGAGAGGAGAAACATGAAAAAGAAGACTCAGAGTAACTTCAGCTTAATTACACTAAGCTGTGTGGGAGAATTACTATGTAAACTTTTAATTTTGTTACATTACTCTATTAGCAATAAAGATCTTTTGAGAAATCTTTTGAGATATTTGTTTCATAAACTAGCCAGCCTTACAGGGCTTGACACCATACCTCAGAATTCATTTTCTATAAATAGAGCCCACCCCCCATAAAAAATAAAAGCTGCATTTTGATTAACCTTATCAGCAAAATTATATTTTCTCCTACAATACTTTGAAGCATTTTAAAGGTTTAGCATGCACAGCACAGTAGCTATGAAAACAGTAAATGCAAATAAACTTATCTGTTAGTGAAAGCTAGATATTCTAAACCATGCTGCTTTTAATCACATACTTAACGATCCCTTTTGTCCCACAGCATCAAAACCTGAACACAAGAGAATAAACATACACAGGGTTTCTTGAGGTGAAAGGTAGGTATTTAGGATAAGAAGATTTGGTACACCATTTGAGCACCTACAGCAGCATTGAGTGGTCTCCTCACAAATAAGTACTATGTATTTAAATTCAGAGACTGTGCCTTACACCTGCTAATTGTTACTCTCCCTTTATATCTTTAGATTTCTACAGACAGTATTCTTACTAGATGTGGAGGGCTGGATATTTTCCATTCTCAGTGCCATGCAGACTACAAGCAAAGCTTACAGCAAGGCCAGACCAATGTGATTCCAACCATTCCATTGTGTTGTTGCCAAACTTATCCCAATAGGTTCCATATTTTGGCAACCAGTTATATAACAAGTGAAGCAATGCTCGCTATGGAAGGTTGAGCAAGAGTACCCCCACCCATTTCTCTTGTACAGTTTTCAGGTTATAAAATGCAACAGGGTGGCTTGCAATCCCTTCTGTGTGCTTTTGTTTTATTTCAGAACTGTAGCACTGTAAGTGCTATATGTAGAAGGGTGGGACATATATTTAAAATAAAAAAGAATCAAAGATTTCACTTTATTGCAGCTATTGTCTTTTTGTTAGTACAGATGGTAATGTTCACTTAACCTACCCTGGTTCCCATTGTTCTCAGAATGATACTAGTGGAGAGAGAGAGAGATTTCTTGCTATTAAGGCTTGGTGCATGCATGGTTCTGTCATCCAGCCACTTGGGTTTTAATTATGGCAGGCCCTCACTCTCCTGGCCTTCCGGAAAGGGGTAAAACCCTAGCTCTGCCATCTCGCTTGGGGCGGGAAATGGGGGAGTCAATCCTGGGGGTGACTAGCACCCTAAAGAGGCTCCATGATTTTATGAATTTACAAATTTAAATTAAGATAGGTTAATACCACCATCTTGGATTTTATATTTTATACTTGTATCTAAGAAATACGGTTTTCTGGTGTATTTTAATTTGTATTTATTTTTAGTTTTATTGTAAACTGCCCAGAGTCACTTTGTGCAAGATGGACGGTGACGAAATTTGAAATGTAAATAAATTATACTAAGGAAGTAGGCCCTTCAGCTCATAACAGGAGACCTGATTTCTGCTTCTTTAAACAAGACAGTCATTTAACATTGGTTGAGGGGAGAAAATACAAAGATCTGACACACAAATAGCAAGTCTATCTTATTATGCATGCCTATTTGACATTCCCTTGATTACGTAAGAGAACACATCTACATCTGTTTGTGTGGACTTCTTCCAGCTTCTTTTGTTGTGAGGCTGCATCCAGAGCTTGAACTTGAAGCCACTGTATATGTGTCTGCTATAGTGCGATAAAGGGCTAATGTTCCTTTACAGCCTGTGAACTACTGGTATAAATGTCTGAGCATGTATATAGATGCCTAGGGAATTTATTTGATGGCTGAGTAAATTAGGAGTTTCTCTAGAATGTAGTATGAGTTCTTGTTCTGCTTACTATACCATCCCTGTCTCTAACATAATTTTAGAAGATGAATTAGACATTGCTCGTACCATTTCTCACAACGGGGCTTGAATTTATGTCTTTAGGTTTTTAAAGCCTCCCTGATAGATAAAGTTGTTTAAATGAAAATTGTATATGAATTGTGAGAGACTCATAGTTGCTAGGTTCCTGCTGTCTGAACCACGATGTGTCATGGTGTGTGATATCTGTGTTGGTAATCGTGCTTTATATGGTAGAGTAAGGTGATTGGGGATGGTTTCCGATCACAGTGGAGAAGCTGATGGATTGCCCATCACGCTGTTAAAATTGCTTAACTGTGGCTCTTGCAATAAACTACTTGGTGAGTTCTCATACCAAACACCATTATGGGTGAAGTTCTTTTGCACTTGGCTACTGCTGATGGAGGAGTAGAGCACTGTCTGCATGTTAAGATTGTCATAAGTTTGGCAGTGTGGCATGCAACAGTTTTTACTTCTATATATGTTATGCTTTTTGCTTTTTCAACTTCAGAATGTCCTCCGTTTTTATTATGGGGATTTATAGGGATCAAGTCTTATATAAAAAATATGCAGCAAAATCTAGAGCTACGTAAAAGGCTTTTGTTCCATAAATGTGGTTCTTTATATAGTAAACAACATTGTCCAATAATGAGGAGGAAGAATTGGGAATCTTCTGTGAGCTCTAAGGTTTGCAAAAGTAGTGGAAAACCTTCAGAGAAAACTCCTTGAGAGGAGCAGTGAATGATGCACATTGTCCATGCACAATGGATATGAATGGTGTTCATCTTAAAAGGGGACAGACATGGAGAGTAAGGGGAAATTACACTGAAAGAGAAGATGACTGCTAGTTGTTATCCTGTACAAGAGCACTCTACATTGCAATGTTTTGTTGCAGATTCCACTTGAAATTTAAATTAAATTTATATTTTTACAAGAGTGAGAATGTCTCAGAAGGCATGAGGTTTTTTAAATCATACCTACCTATTTGCCTAAAAGTCAGTTTGAAGAGTAGCTCTGACTTCAAAGCTTGCTTGCTACTTTGTAATGTGTCAGTTGGCCTTAATGAAGATACTATACTCTTTGTTACTTTGTAACTGGGTAACAGCTATGTTCTATGCCTATATTTTAAAGTTAGATTATTATGAAAAGAAGACACAGATTTTTATTTCTTTTCACCCCTATTGTTTTTTAACTATACAAGAGTCATCTCAGTGGATCTCTTTGGATCCTTTGCACTGAGAATTTATTAAATGATCTATTGGTGCCTAACAGTACAGAATTCTTGGCTTCCAGCTTAGAACATCTCAACATAAAGTCACAGTGATGTAGTATAATCCTTTAATCAATACCATTTTGGGAAAAAAAAACCTCCCCCCTGTTTCTGACTATGCTTTGCTCATTTTGTAGGATTAAGTCTAATTCTAATGAAACACTAAGCAGAGAGGCTGAGCATATTTTGTTTTATAAGATTGTTAACCAGTATTGTCTTTAAGTAAGAAAACAGTGTCAACCAAACAAGAAGTGAATGGAATTGTTTAAATACTATATAAGGGAATTATCTGTAATTAGAATTAAGAAATTTACTCTATTTTTAAAAATCTGAATATTTTAGTATACAAATGAAATAAATTATTACTATATTTTTGGTTAAATTGTAAATTTTCATCTTATTTCCATGTGTTTATGGAACAAAGCTGTTTCCCAAATTTGAAAGTTTATCATTTGCTCCTTATACATTTGCTGAAGAACATTTAAAAGCAGGACACAGGCATAATTTAAATCAGAATCAAATGTGATTCTGTAGCTTTTTCGTTTTGTTTTATTGTGACTTTTAATGGGATTACTGTTGTTATCTAGGGTTTCAGGCTTACATGTTTAAAAGCAATTTAAGTAATGATACCATTACAAATCATAAGAGTTGATTTAAAATATAACAGCAGGTAAACGTTAATAGATAATTTGCTGTTCAGATAAAAAGAATGTAGCAGCAGTTTTATTTTTCAGGTAGACATGGCAGCTTTGATTTTCTTCTAGATTTTTGTATGTTTGAATTAACTTTCTAGCAAACTAGCTTTTTCAGTATTTCTTTGCCATGCTGTTAAAAATAGAAACAAGATTGATAACCATATATCTAGGTAGCTGACAACTAATTTTCACATTTAGATCTGGAATACTTATTAAAACTAGTTTAGTTCCATTGGTGATATTCTTAATCATAGGTTATCAACAGAACCCTAGTATACTGAAGAACTCAGAAACTAGGTTAGGAGTTAAATCAGATGAGATGGTAAATTATAGAACAGTTAGGCTTTTACTTGAAGGCATATTAGAATAAATAAAAGTACAAACAGATTTGATAGATGCACAATTATGCATAGCTAACAAATTAAAAGCAAACAGCATCACGATTACTTTCTCTGATTACCGTTAAGATTAAGCTATTCCATTAGAAAATCTAAGTTTAACCTAAGTTAGACATGACATTACCCTGGCTTTAGAATTTCTTCATTAAAAAAAAAAGATAATCTTGAAGGAGAATTTATTTAGATTTGGTTCAGAGGACAGCTTTAACCCTTCCCCCACTGCAGTTCCAATTTAGGACAAATAGCCATAGTGGAAGAGCACTCTCAATTAGAGCCATAATGGAGAAAAAAGTAGGAGAATCCCTCTACAGTGGATGACATTCTTTCAAAAACCAACTGCTTTATATTTTCTTCACTTGTGCAAGATCTGTCTTACAGAGAGCCAGTTTGGTCTTGTGGTTAAGGCAGCGGGCTAGAAACCAGGAGACTGAGAGTTCTGGTCCCGCCTTAGGCATGAAAGCCGGCTGGGTGACCTTGGGCCAGTCACTCTCTCTCAGTCCAACTCACTTCACAGGGTTGTTATTGTGGGGAAAATTGGGGAAGGAGGGAATATTAAGTATGTTCCCCACCTTGAGTTATTTATAAAAATAAAAAAGGCGGGATAGAAAATAAATAAATCTAGTTTGGTCCTTAAGTAAGGCTTCTGGCAGTACTATATGATATCATGGAGTAGAGAAATAGAGATAAAATTGTATATGTATTAACTCATATTTTAAATAACTCGTTTATTTTATGGTGGACTACTATTATTTGTTTATTTCTTGAGTTCTATCACATATTATTACTGTTTAGTGTCTTATGTATGAGAGTACTTGAAATATATGACAGATTCATATATGACATATAGATAGCAATTGCCATTAGATTGTTACTAAATTAAGGGAAGATAAATATAAAAAATCAGAATAAATAGATAACATGGTGGAAGAAGTACTTATATACTATATTCAGTTAATAGGTGCCTGATTAAGCAACAAACTAGCAGTACAGATAAATATATTTGGAGAAAATGTGTTAAAGGGCTTCACTTTCAAAAAGTATGGATAACAAAGATAAGACTGTTGAACACCTTATAGTGTGAAATCAGTGCAAAATGCTGTGGGCACAAGATAATTTAGCACCCATATAAAATGACTCTTTAAACAGGATCTTATTGGTCATAAATGTGCTTAATCAGATTCAAACTAATCATGGCAGGTGCCGATATTAGAAACATCAGTGGGGGCTGGTTGATAATCCTAACTGTGACTGGGAACATCCCACAAACTTTACATCACAATCGTGATGGAATGTCCCTGCAGGTTTCCTGGCTCCCTGCAAGAACTACATCATCTTGAGGGTACTGCTGTCCAATGGCTAAACAATCCGGCCATAGGCTTAGATACTTTAGTAACTGCTCATACATAACTTAATTTATTCATAAGTTTATTCATCATTTGTATTGCGTATTTTTAAAATAATTTATTGTCCCAATGGCCTATATTTTATACACTTTTATATATTGTTTCTGTGATTTTTATGCAACAATGCTGCATTCTGCTATGCCATATGAAATAAATAAATTATAATAGGCATGGCCAGAGACCTTTCCCAAAGTATCAGGAGTCAAACCATTTAGGATTTTATAAATCAAAAATAGCCCTTTGCATTGGGCTTGAAAGTCAAAAACATAACCAGTATAATTTCACAATAGATTGTGAATGCACTTCAATAGAAATGATATGCACTTAAGCATATCAAACCTACATTCATTAATAATCAGATACATTCAGAGTTTTCAAATTACCTTTAAGAAAAGTTCCACCCAGACTCAGGAAGCCCTTATAAGTTTCAGGCTTGTGTGCTCCTTTCTTTTTCTTTTCATGTGAGCTTTCAGATTTTTTCCTCGCAAATGATAGCTTACTATTTTGCACAATGTTCAAGCTCAAACTAAAATACAAGTGTATTATTTGCTGCTGACTATAGCTCATTGCACATGACTGAAATGGTGCACTACTTACGTTTTAGCCCTAACTCCAAGCTGAAGCTTCTAATGTCTGTGAGCACTAAGTGTGGAAAAGGAAATGGAGCACAAAGGTTTGTTCCCAGTCTTTTCTGGACCAAAGCTTTGGATTCTTTAAACTTTGCAAATGTTTTAGAAGTGCTTCAGACCTCATATGAATGCATATGCTCTCTGCTCTTAATTTTAAAAGCCCAATATTTTCAGGCTTCCCAATAAATGTGAAAAAAATGTTGTTTCTTTAAGGAATCCATGCATTAAATTTAGTATGAAAGCAGCAGCACCTTTTTTCAGACTCACACAAATGTCTAAAAGTATCCCCTCCCCAAGTTCAAATCTGATATTTTAGAGGAAAGAGTTTATTGTCCAGGAACAGATATTTCTCCTGGCAGCAGTTAAGTGGGTTATCTACCAACTCTTCTATGTAAACTGAACTTAAGTTTATTCATCTGCATGGAGTCTAAAGTGCTGTTAGATAAGCAATCAGGTATTTCATTGCCTGATCAGACTTTTTTTTAATATGGTATTTTATACCCAGAGTAACAAAAATTGTTGTAATATTGATCCATATGTATTTAAGGATTAGATTGTCTCTTTTAAAATTGTACCTCTTCTGACTGATAGATGCATCTGAGAGAAGGGGCAATTGTGTTAAGTAACAAAACAAATGCTTTATATATAACATGAACCATAGAGACAATTAAATGGACACTGGGGTAGGAAGGCTTCCATGAGGAAGAACATCACACCCCCAACAATACATTCTATAACCTGTTGTCTCAAGGAAAGAGCCATCATAAAATGCTGCTCCCAAACTGGAACATCAGTCAAATACTAAAGCATTACCAGAGGTATTGAAAGTCACTAGCAGAGCAGCAGGGAGCCTGTGGCCTTTCAGATATTGCTAAATAAAAACAGTCAACAGTATGACTGGCAAAGACAAAGGGATGTTGGTAGCTGACATTTAACAAAATTTGTTTGGGCCTCTGATTCCCAACATTTGAATGCTCTAGAAGAATCAATAGGATTATGCTGCCTACCTATCCTGGCTTAGGTATCCAAAAATCTTGCCAAGACCTCTCCCCAAAAGAAGTATTTTTCTCTATTCTTCCACAGAAAGGAAGCAGGTACTCAGTCTTCTACATACTTAAGCCAAATAAAATTATTACGATAATTCAATCATAGCCTTTGTGTTAGTTACAATATTTTTAAAGCCTGTTCTTCAAATACTCATACTAAATTACTGTGCATTCTTAAAAACATATAAATGCAATTATAACCTGGTTATAAGATTGTCAAAAGTTAGAGAGTTTTCCTGACATTTTAAGTACTTATGAGGTTTTAGAGAGTATAAAAGATGGAAAGCACAATGTAATTTTCAGCCTTACCTCAATGAAAAGGAGGCATTGAAAGCTGCAAAAGACATAACTTGTTTTTTCATTGCAAGTTCAGTCATATTTTTTTGTTTCAATTTATTTTTCTCAGCGAGAATTATTTGAAGCTTTTGTGTTATGCATTTTCAGTCCACTCTTTGTGACCTGGAAGACAGGCCGAGACAAACGACTTCGGGGCTGCATTGGAACTTTCTCTGCCATGAATCTTCACTCAGGACTCAGGGAATACACATTAACCAGGTAAAATCAACAGTGATCTCTCAGAAAACCAAACCTGGTTTATTTTGTATACATATATTTTTGTGACTATGTGCATCCTGCTGCTAGGGTAGGTTTTTTTCTACTGTTGCCTATGTACTTAACACTGAAGAAATACTATCTTAGGAATCATTTTTAATATTATGCTTCAGCCAGCAGATAATCAGTACATTGCATTCTTCTATTTTGGACTTTAAAAAGCATGTAAAATAGTAATCTTGATAGGAAGTATATTACTTTAACGTTTGGATGATTGTACAATGTGATATGTACATGATAATTGTCCATTGTGAGGTTCCAAGTCAGTTTTCCACCTTGAAAAAGCTTCCAAATAGAATTCACAACAAGCAAAGTAGTTTGTAAAGTAGTTCTGCCACAAAGATAACCACCAGCTCTTTCTGTTGAAAAAGAGAAAATTCTTCTTATGGATAATAATTTCTTCAGGATTAAAAATAATCATGAATAAGGCAGGAGCCATTGGAATTGGGTACCTACATTGGAGATAGAAGCATTATGATAGTAATGGTTCAAATTGCATAGCTCTAGCTTTTATTTTCCTAGTGTTTTCTTTGGTTTTTATTTAGTACTGCTTGTAGTATGTATAAACCTGTTCTGTAATTTTTCCTAAATTTGACTAAATAATGCTTTGAATGAAGCAAAGCGTCCAAATTACAGTTTAATGGGCTATTTTATATATGTTTGTGGGAATGTTTTCTTTCCACTTTAGTGCACTTAAGGACAGCAGATTTCCACCCCTGACTCGTGAGGAGCTGCCTAAACTTTTCTGCTCTGTTTCCCTCCTCACTAATTTTGAGGATGCCACTGACTACTTGGACTGGGAGGTAAAACTGTGAATCTGAAACTTTCTATCACTGTCTCATGCCATTTGGATTCAGATCAGTATGTTGTATTGTGCCTACTTTACTGTAAAGGAAAACTATAGTGATAGAATTTAAAGAACGAGATTTGAATGAGGGAAGATTTAAAGTTGAATTACTGAATAAATTACTTCAGTCCCTCCCAGATTGATATGATGGCAGGACTCAATAGCTTCAGTGAATTTGAGAGTGATGCCAACAAAAACATGGATTCCTGGTAAGGACATCTAAGCCAGTAAAATCAAAATGGGAGAGATGAAGCTAAGAATAATCTACATGTGAGCTGATAGGGCTCTATAGGAATAAAGGATGCCAAACTAGGAGAAGATGCTGGAAGAACTGAGATTGGAGAAGCAGAATAGGAAAGAGAATAAGATAGAGATGAATATTGTTCCCATATCTGTTTAGCAAAGACAGCTAATGGAAGGATTGGATAAGCTGAAATAAATATTAGAAGTCAAAACACTAACCAATTGTGATATGCAAAATACATCATCTTGTTAGCTGAAAATAGAGAAGAACTTATTATGAAAATGAAAAAGCAAAGTTCATGTTAAAGAGTGATACACAGCTTTGTTTTCTTAACCTAAGGAATAAAGATGGACATTGCACTGGAGAAATAAAAAGGAGAGCAATTCTAATGAGGAAGACAAATTTAGAAATATCTATATCCTTTATGGTCTTGTCTGTGACAACCAAAATTACAATTAAAGCATTGGGCTCTGTAGAAAGAGAAAAGAAATAGATACATTTAAATTAGAGATTTGGAAACAGTTATTAAGAATACCACAGAGAACAAGAACCAGTCAGTCACTTTTTACCCTTAGGTAATAAATGACAAGCAAAGATCACCTTGAGAAGCTGTCTTTATGGCCAGAAGGGACGAATGCAAGAATTGGAGGCGAGGCAAGACTTTGTCCAGGCTGATGCTTGGATAAGTTCCATGGCAAGGGTAAACACTTGTATTTTGTCCCAGGAAATACATCTCAGCTGACTTAAAGTTCCTATTTTTAGGTTGGAATCCATGGAATCAGAATTGAGTTCATCAATGAGAAAGGTGTCAAGCGCACAGCTACATACTTACCTGAAGTTGCTAAGGAACAAGGTGAGTTTGAAATAAAATGAAATTCTATATTGAGTAAAACTGTGTAAATGTAAAGATGTAAATAGTGGAGATGGCTTACACAGCTGCTGTGAAAGTCACCTAAGCCATTCATTGTCTTTGGCTGAATTATTCAGAGCTTTGACCTTTAAATGGCTCAAAATATCCAATGTTAGTAACATGTTCAGTGTGTGGGTTGTTTTTTTTTAAGACAGTTCATTTATTTTTATTTATTTGCTACATTTATATCCTAACTTTTGTTTAGAAGCTCAAGGTAGCAATCATGTTTTAAATGCTGTCTTATTCATAACTGTTTGGGTTTTCAAAGATGACCAGTCACGCAATGAAAACAGATCATGGTTTAAATCACTGATTGATTTTGATGTTTTGCCCTGAAATATAAACAAATAAGAACATAACTGTAATTCTCAAAACAGTAATATAATTCCTCAAATTATTTATTGCAACATGCAAAGAATCACACTTTCTCTTCCTGGAAATGCATGAAAAGACCAGAGTGTAATTATACCTTACAGGGAAATTTAGCAAATTTAAAATTATAATTATATTTCATTTTGAAAGTATGACTAGATTTGTTCTTATATACAACTAAAATAGTATAATCCTTGTAATATTAGAAGTGATGATTTTAGTTGTTTACAATTGAAATAAGTATGTATGAATTTTTAATCATACAGTATTCAATATTTAGAGTTAATAATCTGTTTATCAGTAGCTGTCCAATAATCTGGATAATTTGAACTTTCTTTCAAGAGGCTATCTCCTTTTCTTAAATAAGCCTGTATTTATAATTCTGCTGCTGTCATTTTCAAACAGATTGGGATCAGATTCAAACAATAGACTCCTTGCTCAGGAAAGGTGGTTTTAAGGCTCCAATTACCAATGACTTTAGGAAAACTATTAAACTCACCAGGTAAACTTTCTTGTTATTTTTGTATCAATATTATTACTGCTTCTGTTTCTAACTAAAAGAGCATATTTGTGGAAATTGTTTTTTTTCCCATGCAAGGTTTTGAATTTTAAATTAGGTGTTCCTGATCCTATAGTTCCCCCACCCACCCTTCCCCAAATTGCAAAGCCAGCAATCTGGAATTACTAGAATTTATTTTACATATTTTATGCTTTTTTAATATCTACAGAGGAAATAAAAAAATGAATTCTTGAAAAAGTAAAATCTATGCAATCATTTAAGGTTTATTTTACTGCTTTAACAGTATTAAATATTAACTGAATTATTAGGATCTTGTTTAATGTTTTCCACCCATTCCAAAACAAGACTTTTTTCCTCAATAATTACCAGTCGAAAAATTGAAAAAACTGTAAAATGGAAACATTAGGGAAATATTAGGCCTTAGTATCTCTAGAAGTAAAGTATGATAATATTGGGCATACTAGACACTTCATTTTAATAAGATTAAAATGAAATACTTAGTTTCATAGATGGTAAAAATCCTTTTCTACTTTTGCTCCTTTGTAATAGCTGTCTTTGCTTGTTGAGGTAGAATACAGCATTAATATTAGTAATCATTGATAGTCCATAAGTTTATCTAATTCCTTTTTCAGATTCTCTAAATTGGAGTCCATCATCACATCTATTACATCTCTTGGCAGTTAATTTTACAGTTTAACTATGCATTGTATACAGTATATCTGTTTTAGTGCCCACACCTAGGTTCACTTGATTAGCCAATGTTCTGTTTCTCTATTCATAATTTCTGTACATGTATGCTGGTACTACTTTGCCTTTTTATCCACATCAGCAATTCCTTCCCCATATGTTTACAGTTTGGATCCAGTAGTGAGTGGAATGACAGACAGCAATAGCAAGCAACACCTGCCATCCTAATGAAAAGAATGAGTTGATTCCAACTATTGTTCAGTACTGTTGCTCACTACTGCCGTTAGTGGATTTAGCTGAACTAAAAAGGAAGCAAGCACAAAGAGAATGGTGGAAAGACAGATACAGTACTACAAGTATAGTTGAAAAGTTCCTTCTGCGTTGTTGCCTTTATCAAGTAGGGACACTTGATAACATAAAATTGGAAATTATATGGGCTGGAAAAATTTTTGATGTTGGGAGAAGTGGGAGGAGATAACTCCTTCCCAGTTCAGGCCCTGTTTCAGTCCAGAGAGCACATGGATCCTTCAGCTCTATCAAGAACTCCCTAAATTGCAGCAATCTTTACCTTTTTTCCCCCCTCCTTTTCCATTGGTCCTTTTTCTTTTTACTTAGCTCCAGTAAACTTAACAGACTTCCCACTATGCCTACCACAGACACAAACAGCAATTTCCTGTTTGTGGATACATCAGAGGACTTCTCCAACAGATAGGGCCAAGCCTGAGGTCCAGCCTCCAGTGGCACACCAGTGTGCTCTCTATTTTCCCCATTGCACTGTCCCCAGAGATGCTGGCCAACAGTCAGTGGCTAGTGATTGCCCCCCTGGGAGCCATTTGGCCTAGGCACTAGAGGAAATGTTAGCTGGCTACACTGGTTACCCAGTCCCACAACCCCTTTGCCTTCACTGGAAAATGAGCCAGACAGCCAAGCAAGTGAGGGATACCAGTTCCTACCGCCTGTACCAAAAGGCTCAGATACCTATCCTCAGGACCATCAGATAAGATGGATGAGAAATAAGACCAGTAACCAATCCCCAAATCCACCAGGCTGTACCAAACATCAAACTTTCCTTAGCTTCTCAGGAAAGTCTGCAAGTCCCTGGCCTCAAGGAACAAAAACCTCCAACTCCCACAGATTCCTTACTGGACTCAGGCTCTGCCCAACGATAATCATCTCAGATTCTGAATGGGTGGGAGGCTAACGGAGTTCACCTATTTGTGGAATTAGATAATGTGACATATGGGTCTTACAAATGATTCCTCATAAATTTCACCATCCTGAGAGTACTTCACACCATCCCCCAGATCACATAAAGTGCCAGAACATCCACTTCTCATATACAGGTAAATCAGTAGGTCCCATTGGATGAGAGATTATTCAGCTTATATTCCATTTTCTTCATTGTGCCCAAAAAGTACAAGAATTGCCCTGCCATCCTAGACCTGAAGTGAATGAATCACAGCACCATATATCACACATTCTACTTGGAAACCCTGAGATCCATCATAGAATTTCTCCAGAAAAAAAGATGCCCTGGCCTCACTGGACTTACAGGAAGCCCAACTATGTATTTCAGTGCACTCATCCATATATAATTCTTGAGGTTCAAATGCCAGGGATATTACTAATTCAAGACCCTTCCATTTGGCCTGTCAGCTCCCAGAATGTTCACAAAAGTGATGGTGACTGTCATTGCCTACTTCAGTTCCGTGAGAATATTATGTGTACTCCTAATCAGACAGCCTGCTGACCCAATTGCCATCAATCAAGCAGAGAAAGAAGAACATCCAGATCATAATGCAGACCCTTGAGTACTTGGTCTTCCTGATCAACAAAGCATCCTTCAACCAGCACATAGCTTATAACACCTTGGTGCCATCCTGGATATTAAAAGGTCTGATTTCCTTGCCAGAGAAGAAGAAAAGAGATCATCCAAAATTAGTTGTATCCTTTCTTAGCACCAGGCATAATAACTTAACAACACTCTGCAGCCCCATGGCCAGATGACCATCCAGATAGATTCCTATTCTTTTCAGCAGATACTCTTCCCCTTCTAGAACTTGGCAGTCCAAATGTTCTGAAGATACCTGGTGATCCAAGCTTTAGGAGACATCTGTGAGAGTCTCTTAAATGACCAGGTGATTCTTCTGATAACTTAAATAAATAACATGATTTAGCACCTGGTTACCTACGGGACCTCTTGTTGTTTCTACCAGTAAGATCTGCCTAAGTTGGCACACTCCAGGTCTCAGTTGTAAAGTATCTTGTAGGACCTAAGAAATACGCTTTCTCAATAGCTGCCCTGTGGAACAACATTCCCCTGATGGCTGCATAGCCATGACCCCGTTGGACGGTGATAAAAACCATAAAAACCTGGCTATTTTGACAGGCTCCGAGGTAGGGTAGAGTGTAGCAATCACCACACTGACAGTGGTTTGTTTGTTTAATTATTTTTGTATTCTACTACTAATTTTGTTCTTTTGTTATTTTTATCTGTTATTTTTTACTCTGTTTTAATCCTAACGTGTAAGTCTACTTCATGATCAAGGCAATAGGCAGGCAGGCAGCAAACAGACAGACAGAAAAAAGCAACCAGAGATGAAAATCTCCTTCAGCTGGTGGTTCTTGGAAGACCTATGTTAGGGTAGGGACATGTGGCCTCTCATAAGATCCAGCTTATCACAGACATCAGCCTCAAGGGTTAGGAGGCACATTGCCTAGGCTGAATAGCCCCAACAGTCTGGATGGAAGTAGCCCTAATTAGCATAAACCTCCTGGAACTATGTGCATCATGTTTAGCTTTGAAAATCTTTCAGAGTCTCCTAAGAGACTAGCCTATTCTTCTAACAGTTTATGTAACTACTAAGGCTTGACATGAGGAAGGGTGGAGTCTGCAGATCAAGACCATTGATAAAGAAGGCAGCCAAACTCCTAACCTGGGCTAAGGAAAATGTACCATCTCTGATGGCAAAACTTATATAGGGAATCAGCAACATGCTGGCAGGTTGGCTCAGCTACAGAAAACTGGCCCAGGCAAACAGCTTCAGTCCCAGGGTATTTGAGCAAATAGTTCCATTTCCTGGAAGGTCAGCGGTGGATCTCCCAGCAATCCCCATGGCACAGCAATTCATTTCACGCTTCCCATGGCTGAAGTAGAGGCAACAAACCTCCAGGGCCTGCTACACCCCTTCCCCTCTTTCCTACTGATCTTCAACCTCCTGATACTATGTGAGACCAGAGAGCAGAGCTAATAATAATAGCACCCCATGGACCCAGGAGACTCTAGCACTCAGGCCTGGTCAGTCTTTTGACATCTCAAGCATGGAGTCTCCCTGAATCACATGGATGCTTCAAACATCTGGACCTCAGTTATTGCAATTACATTCCTGGAGATTGAGCAGGACCTTCACCAGTCTAGAATATAATAATAAACCCATCTACATCATCCTGAACAGCTTCTACCACTTGCATGTACAAGTTCACATGGCAAGTGTTCTGCAGAGAGGCCAAAAGGAATGGAATCTCACAACATCAGTCAGTGGATTTCTGCAAGGGATTACAACAAACATCTTCCAAAGACAAACAGTAGTCCCTTCCTGTGTCCTATCACCGATGGGCAATGGACCTCTCTCAGCCCATCCTCGCATCAGGAGATTCCTAAGGGGGATTCTTTCCTAAGACCAGACACTATCACACGTGTTCATTATGAGGCCTTCACCAATACTTCAAGCCCTGTCCTGGGCCCCATTTGAACACTTGCATGAGTCAATCTTGGAGCACCTGAAAGTGGCATTCCTAATTGCCATAACTTTGGCTAGACAGATGTCAGATATGAGCGTTCTTCATCAAGAAGAAGTTCTGCATCATCCAGCTAGACACATTACTTTATGTGTAGACCCTGCCTTCACCACTAAGATGAATTCAGTCTTAAAGTGGAGCCAGGAAATTACTCACTCTTCCTTCAGCACCACTAAAACCCAGTTAATATTGGCACAATCTAGAAGGGGGTGCCCTTGAGGAACATCCAGAAGCTGTAATTGGTCCAGAATGTAGCGGCAGTGTGAGCAATTATGGGTATAACTGGATACACTGCTGTTACACCTTTGCTTTGTGAGCTGCATGGCTCCCAGTAGGCTTCAGATGCAATTCAAGGTGCTAGCTGTCATCTATAAAGCCCTTCATGGAATGAGGCCAGGTTATTTGAGGGACACCTTTCTCCAATTGTTATTACCCATCCCATCAGATCTGGCAGGAGGGGCATGCTGCAAGTCCCATTGATTAAAGAATGTCATCTTGTGGGACCTTTTTCTGTCACAGCACCTGCCCTTTGAAACACTATACCACCCAACATTAGGTTAGCCCCAACTCTCTTGGTTTTTTGGAATGCCATTAAGACCTGTCTATTTTCCCAAGCATGGGAGTTGGGAAGTTAACTGAGCCAAGATGGGTTGGTTGCTGATTTCGTCGGTAGTCATAGTATGTTTGTCCTTGACTTGATTACTGTTTTTATTCTGTTGGTTATATGGTCAGCCATCCATATCACTAATGCCCCTGTCCTGGAAGACATCTGGAGGGTTTTCACATAGATCTCTATCTCCTCCTTTATAAAACATTATAAGGTTAAGGTGTATCTCAGCTAAAACCTCCATTAGTTCTTAACAGGGACTAGGGTCCCATGCACAGGGACAGCTCTGGAACATCCCACTGTAGAATTGCCTGCTTCTGCTGTCAGAAAATGATACACTGGATTTATACTATGAATATTTTTCAGTATTTGAGACAGAGTATTCAGTCCAGCGAGGCAAAAAGGAGGGAAATACATACTGTGGGTCCATAAATATTTGTATTGAAATATGCATGGTCTAATATATTCTCCCGTGTGTGTGTGTATCACATTTTCATATCCCTTGCGCTTTCTGGCTTGTCATTCCAAAACTTGGAAGGAAGTATCTCCTTTCACCAGATGCAACTTCAAAACCTTTTCCAGTCTGTTTCCAGAGTGAGTGGAAGATACCTCACTGCTATAGAAAAAGGATAATGATAATGTACCATTTTTATTGGAATATTGATCTTTCCATGGTATTAAAGTATTTAACAGTTTAAAAAGCCTTTCCCCCCAAATTGATATTGTCTCAGTATACAGACTTCAGCTTCTATAATTCACATGCTTATATCTACAGTTGTAATCGAAATTATTCAACCCCCATTGCAAATCAGGTTGATTGTCAAAATGTATAGACTTTCAGCTGTTTGCAATGAACGAATCAAACAGAAGCAATTGAAATAGCTCAACACAACAAATGCTTCAAGTAGTGTCCCCAAATTCAACTGAAAATGCAACTTATAATGACTTCTCCAGTCTCAAAATTACTGAACACTCTGAATAGAATCCGTCACAACAGCACACATACAGTATGCAAAACAGGTGTTGTCTCAAGCACACTTGATGCAACTAATTAAGGGCTTCATTAGTTTCACTAGGTGTGCTTGAGCTGGAACACATGAAATACCTGAACCGGCTAGGGGTTTGTTGAGTGTCATGTTTGACTGCATGTTAGAAATACAGTATGGCTAAGTCAAAAGAATGGTCCAAAAAGGTAAGAGAAGAGATCATTGCCCTTCACAAAAAAGGAACAGGATAGAAAAAGATAGTGAAGGCACTGAATGTTCCTAGAGACACCATTGGAAGCATAGTTTGCAAGTTCAGAGTTAAAGGAACAGTAGTTACACTACCTGGACGGGGCAGAAAAAGGAAGCTGTCAATGGCTGAAACCAGATTTCTGAGAAGGGAGGTGGAGAGAAACCCTCGAGTGACTGCAAAAGATCTGCAGCAAGACTTGGTGGCAACAGGCACCGTTTCAGTGAGCACAGTAAGGCGCGTACTAAACACAGAACGTTCCCATGCCAGAACTCCAAGACATATACCACTACTGACCCAAAAGCAGAAGAAAAGTTGGCTCCAGTGTGCTCAAAATCATATAAATAACCCACAGAAGTTTTGGGATTCTGTTCTGTGGAGCGATGAAACAAAACTGGAACTTTTCGGCCCAATGGATCAGCGGTATGTCTGGAGAAGAAGAATGAAGCATGCACTGAAAAGAACACTCTGCCTACAGTTAAGCATGGTGGTGGCTCGGTGATGCTCTGGGGCTGCTTTGCATCCTCTGGCACTGGAAACCTGCAGCGTGTGGATGACAAGATGGATTCATTGAAGTATCAGGAAATCCTAGGAGAAAACGTCATGCCATCTGTAAGGAAGCTGAAGCTTGGGCATCATTGGAGCTTCCAACAGGACAATGATCCCAAGCATACCTCAAATTCCACTAAGGCTTGGATGCAGAAGAAGTCCTGGAAGGTTCTACAGTGGCCATCACAGTCACCTGACTTGAACCCCATGGAAAATCTGGTGGGATTTGAAGAAGGCGGTTGCAGCACACAAACCCAAGAATATTACTGAACTGGAGGCCATTGCTCATGAGGAATGGGCTAAGATTCTGCAGGAACGCTGCCAGAAGCTGGTGTCTGGCTATGCATCTCATTTGCAGCAGGTCATAACAGCAAAAGGGTGCTCTACTAAGTACTGAAGATGCTTGCCATGAAGGGGTTGAATAATTTTGAGACTGGAGAAGTCATAAGTTGCATTTTCAGTTGAATTTGGGGACACCACTTGAAGCATTCGTTGTGTTGAGCTATTTCAATTGCTTTTGTTTGATTTGTTCATTGCAAATAGCTGAAAGTCTGTACATTTTGACAATCAACCTGATTTGCAATGGGGGTTGAATAATTTCAATTAGAACTGTAGCTGGTACCAGGTTGAGGAAGCCTAATTGAAAGGAACTGCAATGATACAAATTTTAATGGGTGATTGCATCAACAAATATTTGTATCAATAGGATTTCAGTTTCAACTATGGCTGATTCATTCTTTGTTTTATTTATCAATGCATTTTAAAAAACCCAACATTTTTTTCTTTCAGATACCGTAGTGAGAAGGTGACAATCAGTTATGCAGAATACATGGCTTCTCGTCAGCATTGTTTTCAAAATGGCACTCTTCATGCCCCACCCCTCTACAATCATTACTCCTGACACAAAGCTGCATGACCAGTCCCGCCCCCCAGCTGCCAGCTATGACATCATTGGAGCAGATGCCTCCTCTTCCTGGTCCAGTTACTTCTATTACTGCACCATTTTATGATGCTAGCTTCCGTTGCCAAGTCTGCCTTCCAATTGATTATGGGTGGTGGGGGCTACCAAGTGAGTGCAACTGAATTTCAGAGGCCCAAGCTTACTTCGTTCTTCAGAATGAGGGTTCACTTGGACTGAGTACCTGGGACCATTGCCATTGGATAGAGAGAACCTTGAGGAATGGCAGTACCACTTCAGATTGCTGTCTCTGTGTTAAATTGCACTGTGTTCATTTGAATTGTTAATTACAATGCCCCCCGCCCATCCAAGTAGATTTCTTCTGGCAGTCTGGCAACGGAGTCCAACAAAAGATTTTTAGGTTATTTGTATTTTCTTTTTTTTATCTTTAATATTTATCTGCCATAAGCTAAGTAGTCCTAACATGTCCCAGTCAAACATGTTATGACTTGTTATAAGGATGGTATGCCTGGAAGTTCTCCTCCTTGCAAAAGATGGCAATTAATCAAAGATTTAAAAGGTAAAATAAAATTTACTGCAGATAAAAAGCATTGCCTATTCATATCCAGAAGGTTTCAGTTTATACATCTAACTACTTTTATTTTTGACACAGAAAGTAGCTTACTAGATAAGATACTGCATGCAAGAAGGTGAAGCACTGTGGATTGTGTATGGAAGTAGCATAGGTTTCCTTTTATCCCAAAAGTATAATCTTTAGGTTTCTTTTGGGTGTCTCACTTAAAGTACAGGCAGTAGGATTTGCAAATGAATTGGGGCAGATCTTTTCCCACAAAGCTATCCTTATTGTAATAAAAAAAAGAGTGTGAATTTTTATTATTGAAAATATTCCATGAGGCCTGTGTTTTTAACAGGCAGTTTTTGTTTTGTTTTTTGGCTAGCGTGGCACTAATAGTTAGGTAATAAATGTTAGCTTAAGTGGGTTATCAGATCTGAGCATGTTCTTGCTGCACTGATACTTCAGCCCTAAATAATATAATTGGAAGTAAAACAAATTGATTTAAATTAATTGCTTCCGGATAAGTGTACTTAGAATTGGAACTTAAACTTTACCCACCAAGAAAAGTTAACTGGGATCCAGGTTTTAATATCCTATAGATTTTCAAGTTTCCTATTAAACTGAATATGCAGGACACTGAATAGTAAACACAAACCTTTTCCAACTTTTCACTATCTCAGTTCTCCTGTGTCAGTCATTAAGTGATATCATGAGAGCAACAATGTCCCCCAAATTAATCCACAAAATGTAGCATTAATCTGCATTAAATGAAATGTAGCATTTTTGAAAAAAGTGATAATCAGCTTGAAAAACAGGAACAATTAGATGATGGATTCAGCATAATGGCAGTATGATAGATACCATATGTGCACTATATGAAACAACAGTTGCTTTTGTAGAAACCAAAAAATGCATAGGAATTACCTTTTACTACAGGATACAAATCTCCATATCTTTTGAACAAATTAACCTTGTCATGGTGGAAGAAAGGAGTAAATGCTTTCTATCTCAAAGCAAAGCCTCTAAGGCCAAAGAGATGCCCCATCCCTGGAAAGAAGTATAAACATTAATTGTTTATCTATTGAGGTGAACATTATTTGTCATAATTTAAATTGCTGATTAGAAGATGGCAAATGTATAGTACCTTCTTTGCAACAGGCCTACTTAAGAGAATCTAGGATTCTTCCAGACTGCATATTTTTCTAGCACTCTTCACATATTTCAGAAGAAACCACATAGTTTTATTTGATACTGAACATACTTGTAGAAGGGAGGGGTAAAAGAGGAATATGCACTAGCCATGCACAATATTGTCCTAGCTTTTAGTTTTACACTGGGATCATTCATTTGGATTACCACTTTTTCCCTTCTGATTATGCTGAAAGTAGATATGAAGGGACTTTCCCACAATTTCCTATTACTGAGAGTAAATTAGCCTTCTTATAAATTAAAGTGAATTGAATTGTAATTACTCTTACTGGTGCCCTCAACAGAAAAGAGACTATAGAATGGGAGGGGAAAGTTAAGCTCTGGTCAGGCCATCCATCTCTGCTCTCAGACAGTATTGAACTATAGGGCTACACAAATTACTATTAGTGTTCTATGTTAGAATTTAAATTGTAAAGATTTTTTTAAAAGCAAAAAGGAAAAAATGGTGCTAAACTTTCACCCCTGAGCACATTCGGTAAGACTGGTCATGCAGGCATATAGTGCCGTACTATTCAATATTGCTTTTTTTTTTTTAGAAAATGTTTGCCCTGTTACATGTAATCAGCAGTGTACAGCATTAATTATTTGATCTCATTTTAATGGGTGGAGGGGAGTTTAGGAGCCAGATGGGGGCCTTAATATTTTAAAGAACAGACTTTTAAGTGTGACAACTTACTTGGTCTAATTTTATTATTATACTGAAATAAATAAAAATAGTTTTGGAGTGAGAGCTGGTCTCATTACATGCCCCTGTTTCCATCTAACCACCTAATCCATAGTCATGGAATGCCTCTGTTAAAGTTGGATTGTGATTTTCTTGTAGTAAGTAAAACAGCAACGGGCAATGGAGCACACAGAACAGTAAGAGGAACTGATACCATTAGAATGATCTAACAAACGAGTTCAGTTACAGTATGGTACATCAATGCTACAAAATGAATTGATCATGGGACCTATATATTATATACATAGCAGTGATGCACTGTGATGAGCCCAGACTAATAAACATACAAAAGATATGGAAACCAACAAAAGAGAGCTATCTTTTCAAGAGTCCTAAATGTTGTATTTTCTATCTGATTAAAGAGTGATGTAACTGTATAAAGAACTTAGCAATAGTATTCTGGTTTGATTGGAAAATGGCTCATCCTTAGCTACAAGCAAGTGCCTTTTGGTCTAGAAGGATTTATTTCAAGTGGTTGAGAATCTCCTTTGTTGCAGCCTTGTATCTCTAAGGGATTTTTTTTGGGGGGGGGGAGGTTCCCATCCCTTCCAAGTAATAGCAGAGGATGTCATTGATCATCAGAGGTTCACTGTTTTTAATATTTTTCAAGGAATTTTCTTTTCATAATAACAAATAGCAATCTCAATAGAGGCATTTCAGTTAGAAAGGTTTTACAGTCAAAATATTACATCTGCAAATAGCTGCTCTGAATATTATTTTTTTAAATGCATATTTTAACCTTCCACATTTCATGTTTTGCACATAATTCTTTTCCCTATTCATTTTAACATTGCAATCTTCTCTGACTGAGTGCTGTTTTCTACTTTTTTCCCAATTCTGAAATGAATAATGATTTGGTTAATTTAAGTTGTTCCTTTTAAAGAACCTCTTTAAACCTTCAGTCAAGAGATGTCAGACCAATTCTTTGTTATTACACTTGGTTGCCTCCTAGCTATATAACTTCTGAGTGTAAATCATTGAACTTTACCCTCTAATGAAGTATTGTAGAAAATAAATTGTAACGGATACATTTTTATCTTGTCTCTTTTTTATTGGAGTCTGTCCATTTTGACTTTTCACACTGAAATCAAATAATTCAAATTCTTTTTCTAAAAAAGTAAACTGAAATCTAAAACACAGTGGCAAAATCAGCATGAAATGGGTGGGAATCTTTAACAGTATTGTGTTTTAAAAGATAAAGTCTCAGAAAGAATGAGAGTGGATATTTTGTTAAAAAAATAAAAGCCTTCATGTTTGTTTGGCTGTGGTATTTTGTTTTGTGATCCATACAGAATATTGAGTTATAGGCCCTGCCTGTATGTTTTTTCCCCTTTTATAAACAAGAACTGAGCTAATTATTCCAGCAAATAATGCTGGAATCTATGCAAATTCTTTTTAAAATGAGTGTCACTTTAGACAATAAAGTTTAGTTCTGTCCTTTTTAGTTTATCTATTACAGGAATGTATTTGTTAAAAATTAAGGATGAGCATGTATATCAAACTCAATAGGTAGATAGCACTCCAGTACATTCTGTTGGTGATAAATACCAGTATTGGACCCATATCTTACTTAACAATAGATTTTAAAAAGTTAAAACTTTAATCTTATATTTACCTGGGAATAATTACTACTAACTCAAGATTTTCTTTTGAGAAATCTTTCATGTTTGTGCTGTAATAATGCAATGTTTCACCTTTTTAGAAAGGCAGCTCTTTTTAATATTACCTCAGATGAAACTTGGCAGAGGTTTATTTTTCCTTCTGTGGCATAGAGCCAAAATACAGTATTTTAATGGGCCCCCAATGCCCTTCCATTCCTAGAAAACTTATTTTAAATTAGAAGAGTTAATTGTTGAAATCATTTTGTGATTTCGGTACACTTAGCACTCTTGAATAATTAACATGGGAAGAAAAGTAATTTAAGAATGGGATACCAGTGTTTCTACTGAACTCTTAATATAAATTACTGTAATATTCATGCTGTCCATTCTTTGAATTTATAAATTTTCTACCATAAACCACAATGTGCATTTGGAATTTGGGTTCATGCATCACACTGACTAAGTTGAATAAATTGTAATGGTCTGGTTTATAAGGCTAGGCAGTAACCATGTTTTGCAAACCACACTGGCTTAATACATAAGGTAAAGGTTCCCATTCAGATGACTGGGAGTTGCGCCAATTGTGGCAAAACTGCAGGAAGGAAGTCTCAGATGGTATGGACACGTCATATGCGGCAAAAAAGACTCAGTGGTGAGAACAGCCACGCACCGGGACCCTGGCGGCCGGCAGTCCCGTGGTAGACCCAAGAAACGGTGGATGGACTGCATTAAGGAGGACATGGAATGCGTGAACACCACCCCTGAAGATGCCTTGGACCGAGCCAAATGGAGACGGATATGCTGACAAGTGGACCTTGCCATAGTGCAGGAAAAACGCTAAGAAGAAGAAAGGTTCCTGTTAGGTTAGCCGTGTCCAACACTAGGGGGTGATGCTCATCTCCGTTTAATGGCCGAAGAGCCAGCGTTGTCCAAAGACACTTCCGCGGTCATGTGGCCAGCATGACAGCCATAGAACGCTGTTACCTTCCCGCTGAAGCAGTACCTATTTATCTGCTCACATTTGCATGCTTTCAAATTGCTAGGTTGGC
Source organism: Candoia aspera (assembly GCF_035149785.1). Classification (NCBI taxonomy): domain Eukaryota; kingdom Metazoa; phylum Chordata; class Lepidosauria; order Squamata; family Candoiidae; genus Candoia; species Candoia aspera. The sequence continues at coordinate 44,112,938 of NC_086158.1, read as the reverse complement.
AAGAGCTGGGGCAAGTGCAGGAGCTCACTCCGTCACGCGGCACTTGGGTCTCAAACCACCGCACTTGCAACCTTCCCGTCAACAAGCCTGGCATCTTAACCATTGAGCCACCACACCCTGGCTTAATACATAGTATACCAAAAAACAAAAGAAACTTTAGTATGGTATAGCATACTATGTGAACCCAGCCTTTGCTGTAAGCTTACATCTAGATAAGCCGTTCAGCTATAAAATGATTAGCCACTGAACTCTTTTACTGGCAATTGCAATGACTAGCTGCTTCAACACAATATAATAACCTAAAGCATGCAAACTCCATTATTGTATGCTTAAGGAGATTTGGTTTGGCTCATTGACTTTGGATCAGGATAACTTTGAAGTGAGGCTAGAATCCTCTGTATTCAAAATCAGTGCTTTTATTCTACAAAATTGCCTAAAGCTGCTGACTTACTTGAAAGTAAGCCTCATGAATTTAGGCTAAAAACTTACACGTTTATTATAGAAGAACTTGTCTAAGTTGGGACTTCTTGTTACTCTGTCAGAAGAGTGGCACAATAGTATATTTATGAAGCAGTAATTGTATTAATACATTCACCAAGTTACACTGGTGTATCTGCATGGATTCTTGAAAACTGTTATACAGACTACATCTAGTGAAGCATTATGTTTTCCTGTACACAAGATAATTAGGCTTATATGTGATTTTGGTGTGTGTGTCTTGGAGTCATTCTTGACTTCTGGTGACTGCAGTTTGTTGGCAAGACTTTCAGAAATGGTTTCCCACTGACACTAAGGCAAAATGATGGCAAAATGAGAGCCCATTTGCACCCTTTCTGACTAATAAATGTTATTAAAACGCGTAAGCTTTCAGGAGCTGCGGTTCACTTCATCGATGCATCTACTTAGCAAATCTATGCATTGGATGAAGGGAAAACTCATGCCTTTTAGTACAGTTTATTAGTCAGAAAAAGTGACTGGCCCAGATGGCTTTGTGGTAAGGCAGGACTGGAACTCAGAATCTCCCAGTTTCTAGTCTGGTGCCTTAAATCATTACACCAGACTGGCTCTTCTGTAAGCATAGGGTCTAGTGGTTAAGGCTCTGGGCTAGAAACCAGGAGACTGAGAGTTCTTGTCCCATCTTAGGCATGAAAGCCGGCTGGGTGACCTTGGGCCAGTCACTCTCTCTCAGCCTAACTCACCTCACAGGGTTGCTGTTGTAGGGAAAAGAGGAAGAGGAAGGAGTATTAGGCATGTTTGCCACCTTGAGTTATTTATAAAAATAATAAAGGCGGAATAGAAAATAAATAAAATAAATAAATAAATAGCCTTCTCCCATTTGGTGTTCTTTAAAAGTAAGAGACTACAGAACCCAGTGAATTACTGGGCATTCTGAACGTTGTAGCTTTGCAAACTAATTCAGGCTATCTTGTTGTCCTCTCTGGCACTTGTTAAGGTGAAGGCTACCCCTTTACTGGCTACCCAGTCCTTTCAACTGGAGATGTCAGGCAGGAATTATAATTTATTTTATTTATTTATCCAATTTGTCCCCGCCCATCTCCTCCCTTCAGTGGACTCTGGGCAGATAATTGAGGCTCGCACCTGCAAGAAACTCAGAAACAGCTCCAAAGGATCCTGGAGGAAGCGGATTATCTAGACCCCTTTCAGTCAGGTTTCAGGCCCGGATATGGGACAGAAACAGCATTGGTCGCGCTTATGGATGATCTCTGCTGGGAGCGGGATGGAGGCAGTGCATCCATCCTGGGTCTCCTTGACCTCTCAGCAGCTTTCGATACCATTGACCATGGTATCCTTTTGGGTCAGCTCAGGGAGTTGGAGATGGGCGACGTAGTTTTACACTGGTTCACCTCCTTCCTCCAGGGCCAGTCCCAGTCGGTGTTAATAGGAGAGGAGAGATTGGGCCCACGGCCCCTCCTTTGTGGGGTGCCGCAGGGTTTGGTACTCCTCTCCTTTTTAACATCTACATGAAACCACTGGGTGAGATCATCCATCACCACGGGATGAGGTATCATCAATATGTTGATGATACTCAGCTATACATCTCCATCCCAGGGGAAGTAATGATGCTGTGACTGCCCTTTCCAGGTGCCTGGGGGCTGTTGGGGTCTGGATGGGGAACAACAGGCTTCAGCTGAACCCTGGTAAGATGGAGTGGCTGTGGGTTAATGGCTCCTAGGAATTTGCCATCTTTAGTTCTGGATGGGGTTGCACTGCCCCAGACAAACCCAGTGCGTAACTTGGGGGTCCTTCTGGACTCACAACTCCTGCTTGAAGAACAGGTGGCAGTCGTGGCCAGGAGGGCCTTTGCGCAACTTTGTGTTGTGCGCCACTTATGTCCCTTCCTGGAGCGAGAGGCCCTTCGAATGGTCACTCATGCCCTGGTCATCTCCCATGTAGACTACTGCAATGCGCTCTACATGGGGCTACCCTTAAAGAGTATCCGGAAGCTACAGCTGGTCCAAAATGCAGCTGCACGGGTGATCTTAGGTGCTTCAAGATCAGCATATTTTACTCCTTTGCTTTGCGAGCTGCATTGGTTGCCAGTTTGCTTCCCGATCCAATTCAAGGTGTTGGTTATCACCTTTAAAGCCCTACATGGCATGGGTCCAGGTTACCTGAGGGATCGTCTCATACCCGTTACATCAATCCGTCCCACCTGGTCACGCAGAGAGGGCATGTTGTGGGCCCCGTCTGTAAGAATTCCATCTGAGGGGGTCCAGGAGGCGGGCCTTCTCTGCAGCTGCTCCGGCCTTTTGGAATACCTTTCCCCTGGAAGTGAGGCTAGCCCCCTCCCTTCTGGACTTCAGAAAACAGTTGAAGACCTGGTTTTGTTATCACACGTGGAGAAGGAAGAGCCACTCTTGGGGTTGGTTGGTTCCCTAGTCCTGCTGGGGCTCCACTGTGTGGGGGGAGATGGGCAGTGATAAAAATATGCTAAATAAATAAATAAATTTATTACATTTAGCCTACAGACCTATATCCACTCATTTAGTTGGGAGTAAATCGTACTGAAAGCAACGAGATCTATTTCTGAGTAAACATTTACAAGGACTTGGAGGATAGTCAATGAATAAACCTAAGGGGCTAAATTCCCCTAGCCTGGTACTCTTTTCTTCTGTGCTCACTTCTTTTTTCTTGCCATCCTCTCCGAGTTTTAGAGTCTCCCTTTCTAATGAAAAAAAAGATGCTGGACAGAGCTCATATTTCTTTTATTAATTCAGAACGAAATCCCACTGAATTCAGCCCTTCAAATCCTGAACTCCCTTGTGAGGAGGCGAGCTCCACTGAATACAGTCAGCTGACTTATTTCGGAGAAAGCGCGCGCGCGCACTATAAGCGCAAAGTTTCACGTTCCGGATTGATTTCGGGACCACGCCCGGTTTTCTCTCCGTGTCCCCCCGACCCTCTGGGGGCAGCGTTGGAGAAGCGTTTTGTTCTGTCTCCTCCACGGGGCGTCGGTGCTAGTCGCCCATATTTCTGCTCGTTTTTCGTATTTCCGCCCCGCCTGTTGTTTTCCGGGGCCGGATGAAACAATGGCGGTAGGGGGTACCGACATCCGTGCCGTAGACGTGGAGGAGGATGCGTCTCAGCTGGTTTTTCCCAAGGGTGAGCGGCAAAATCCTGGGGAGATTAAAAGAAGCTAAGAAAGGTTGCATAAGGGAGAACCCCGCGTGCGGGCATAGAAGAACTAAGCGATGTTGAGGGTCGCTTAATAGTCTTTCCTCATCTGGTGTTCCTCAGAATTGTCAGGATGTGTCGGCTGCGAATTTAGGAGTTAACCTGGGGGGCCCCAGATGGGAAAGCCTGCAACCTAGTGTTATTCCTCTCAGTTGTACAAACAGACCCTGCCGTTCCTCTCAAAGACTGCTCTTGTTCTCATTCCAGGCCAGGTATATGGGCTTCAAAAGCACAAGGGGTAGCAAACTTAAAGCTAAGCGTCTCTGGCTTTGTCTGCGTGAGAGGCTGCTTGAGATCCTTTTCTGTTTTATTTTTATCATCGTCATAATTTCATACATGATGATAAAGTAGTAGTGTCCCCTTCCTCTTACTATCCTATTACTTCTACATACATGCACAGACTGGCAAATAATTTGTGAAGGGCTTCATAACTATGTTTGGGGAATCGCTGGCTTTTTACATTTTTTTGCTGTAAAACTAAGATACTCTTTTGGTAGCTGTTTTACTTATGATTCTAAGCATATGTTATCAGTACTCTATGTACATTTCAGGTAACTAACAGTGTTGTGGAGTTATATGCTTATTTAAATGAATTGTAACTTGTGAACTTCAAGGTAATTTTTGCAAATTCCATTGTTTAAGTGACTGGGGATAATAACCTTTTTGTTCAAATCTGCAGTAAAGTAAAATTAGTTAATATGTGAATGGGCAACTGCTTATATAGGATGTAACTTTGAAACTGACAGCTGAGTATCTGAAATGCTCTGAAGGATGATGAAGTATCGTAAATTTGACAGTGTGGCTTGTACGTTTATATCTAGAAGCTTAACTTTAGTGTAAGATTTATTATAAGGGGTGATGTATGCTTTGTTGCAGAATGGTGATAAAAGCTATCTTGCAAATCATTTCAAGAATAAATCACATTTTGAGTTCTTCCATACATGTCAAAATTCCTATGGGTGAAACAAGCATAGAAAAGGAACAATAGCTAGAATCTTTCAAGCTTACATTTTTTACTTAGAGACTGATTGTTTGCTTTGTTTCTGTTTTGATACAGAGATGCATTTAGGTAGTTTTCACTCATAGCCTGAAACACTACTATCATGCCTTTATCTTGCATATAGTCAAGGCTTAATACCCATATAAATGTATCTTTTTATTTTGTTTCCCTGGCACCTATATTTGCATGCAGAATTTGAGACTGCTGAAACTCTTTTAAATTCAGAAGTGCACATGCTTCTGGAACATCGGAAACAGCAGAATGAGAGTGTAGAAGATGAGCAAGAGCTTTCTGAACTGTTTATGAAAACCTTGAATTATACAGGTCGCTTCAGCCGCTTCAAAAATAGGGAGACTATCGCTAGTGTCCGCAGGTAAGTTGGTTTTCAAATAAAATATTTTTAATTAGGTAATAAGAGAACTAATGTCCTTTTAAACTGAACAAAGATAAAATTGACCACAAAACTATTTATTTTACTATTTGATGAAATACTGCAAGTGAGAATGGAAGAAATAACATGAGAATAATTCGTTATTTTAGAGGCATAAATATGTAATAAAAAAGAAATCAAGCCCCTGCTTTGTGGATTGCTCAGAGCTCTGCACTCTCCCTACTCCTATTTAACATCTATACGAAGCCACTGGATGAGTTATTCCATCAGCATGGGGTACTAATGATACCCAACTGTACATGTACCCTGGGCCCAAAGTGATGCCAACCAAATGAGGTTCTTTCTCAGTGTCTGGAAACTGTGGAGGTTTGGATAGGGGAGAAGAGACTAGCTCAACCTTGGCAAAAACTGTGTGGCTATCGGTTTTGAGGTATGCTTCATGTCCCTTCTATTAATCAGTATCATCTTCCTGGACCCAGGAGTTGTGCCTTCTCTGATACAGAATCCCCCCATTAGAGTTCCATAAGGAACTTAAAACTTGGATGTTCCTGCTGGCATTTAGCCCAAGTCACTAACGAGCTCTGTTAGTTTTATTGCTGCTTTTTTTGGTAAATTAGGAATGATTTTTTCTTGACGCTGGGCCTTGGTTGTGTGGATAACTGGTTGTTCACTTTATTGTTTGGCTTTAACCTTTCATATGCCACCCAGAGACATCACTATGAGATGGGTGGCTGTATAAATTGTTTAAATAAATAAAATGCTGAACTTTATGGATTTTATATTTTGAGATTAATAAGAGACTTATGTTCATATAGTTTAACAAGGTCCAGAAAATATTCCAAAAATCTTTTCAGTTCATCTTACACCTTCTGCATTATTATTCTTTAAAATTGTAAATAATTTTTCAGTCACTATAACAATAGGATTAATTATTCCTGACCGTAGAATTTATATACTCTAGTTACATTTTAAATAATCTCCAGTTGTAGATCCTTCAATTTATATAGGCTCATTCAGATCATACTTATAATCTTTAAAATGTGGAATTCTTATGTACCAAATTACTAATCCCAAGCATTAATCCAGCAGTTGAAAGCATTATTCTTCTGTTGGAGTGAATAATAGCTGTTACTCTATTCTTATTCAGCCCAAAGTAAAAAAGTGATAAATGGCAACCTAGATTTGGACAGCAACATAATAAATAAAAATAATATATATTGGCAGTAAATTGAAATGGAAAAAATAATAGAACAAGTTTGGAACTTTATTGTCTTCCTCTCTGTTGTATAATTTGTGAGAATATAGGAACTGCGGACAAAACAGTTCTGGATAGTTAATCAGAACAGTGGCAAAGTAACATTTTTTTCAATTAAAATGATATAAATATATCAAAGCAATGTTAGTATAGAAGTGCTATTTTTTGATGCAAAGGTTTATTCTTTATATAAAGTACACATGTATATTTTGTGTGTGCTTGTGGATGTGTGTCTGATTATTGAATTGCATTGTAGTTTATACAACACACACACACATGAATGATAGTAAAATTGTACTGAAGGAATGAGGTATTGTAAAAAAAAAATTCCTATTGCAATTCAAATCTACTACCTTTCAATTTTAATCATCCTATTTTTGTGTTTTAGAGTACTTTCTTTCCTCCAGTGTTTACATTTTTATGCAGATATTTTTCTTTCTTGCAGTTTATTGCTCCAGAAGAAGCTCCATAAATTTGAGCTGGCATGTTTAGCTAATCTGGGTCCTGAAACAGCTGAAGAGGCCAAAGCGTTAATTCCCAGGTGAGTTGCCCTAAGTAAAAGGGTAAGGTGGTCATGATACAATTGATTTTGAATCCTCACACAACAGAATAACCAAACAGTCACAATCTTATCACCTGGTTAAAAAAATCGGATTTAGGCTTAGTATAATACCACCTTTCAGTCAAATATTGACATTTTTTTGGTCAAATATTATGAAACCATGAAATGAAAAATATTGACTCAATTGAGACAATAGCATTTAAAATTCTAAAGTGTGATTTCTTAAGTTTTATTTCTGTTCTGTTCTAATTAAAATTACTTACAGGCTGGATTCTACTAAACAAAGAAAGGAAGAGGAAGTCTGAATACAGCCTTGTTTAAATATATTCTTTATTACTGTCTAAAATTGTTTCAACTAATTTGTTTTTTATAATTTTATCAAATTTTGTTAATGATTAAGGTATATCTCATGAAACTAATACCAAGGTGGAGGGGAGAAATTGGTATTTTTTCACTAGTTGCATGTCCAGTCTGAATTGTATTAATCTAGCTTTAAACACTATTGAGAGGGAAAAAAGAACCACTTCTAAGTGGTATTTTTTTCTGAATCCTTAAGAGACTGCTGAGTTGCAGGTCTTTTCCAGAGAAAATCCATACTTTTTTTTATTTAAAAAAAAAACCCTACTCATTCTTATCTTTCAGCTTAGAGGGTCGGTTTGAAGATGAAGAGTTGCAGCAAATCCTTGATGACATTCAGACCAAACGAAGCTTTCAATATTAAAATGAATTGCTAGATTCTTCTACAATCTGAACAGTGGGGATGGGGAACTTGTACTTGTTTCTGTGTACCCCTGGAGAAATTCTGTCTTTTGATAATGGAGAGGCCAGTACAGATTAATGCAGTATTTTGTATTCCTGCCAAGTTATGTTTCCTAGCTTTATGAACCTCTTAGTGATAAGAGTTTAAACAGTTGTATGACATGAATCACAGAACTTTGGAAAGTTTTATCTGATTTGAAGTGAATATTAAACATAACTTCTTCATCCTAGGAATGCAAAGAATATTTTGAGGTCAAGTAATACTAACTTGAATATGTCATGTGTAAAATAGGAGAAATATTACTATATTTAGTTCATATTACTATTTGAGAATTGTAACAGTAGAATCAAGATAAACCTGTGGGGTTTTGTTGTGCTTGTTCATGAGACTGAGCTCTCCTTCAAAAATAATTGCAAATTAAAGTAGGATATTTTTAACTAAGGTCTTGTAAATGTTCTTTTTCATTGTTTTTATAAATGGGAAGGAAACACCAGTAAGCAAAAAGAAGGGGGCTGCTGATTTGCTGTATGTTGAACTATTGCTATATTAAATTATGATATATGCATTGCTATAAATACTTGTCTGAATTCATGTGCATTTTGGAAAGAGAAGAAAGCATTTTTTTTGGAACAGAGTGGAAACTGATGGCACATATTATAAAACGATCAAGCAGTGCATGATCTAATCATATCTCCTTAGTTCAATAGAAATTACTTTGCTCAAAGCAGAAATGCAGTTATTATAGATGTTATCCTGCACATTATAAACATAAATCGACTACTGAAAGGTTAACTTCATCCAGCTATTAAAAATTGCTTTGAGGGCAGAATCCATTCCTCCATCTTGCCCATTCCCAGAATACTACCAAAGCAGGCTGTGAAATAACTTAAAATGACTGATTCTTCAAGCATCACAAATAACAATATAGCAAGAAGGGATACTACAAAAAAACAGAAGCTTGCAGCAATTAATAAACTTTCATAATGGTGTCCCCTACTCAATATTAAATCAAAGTTTGTGTAACATTAAATACAATTGATGGGTGGTGATATTTATTTCGAAGTAGTAAAATAATACATCTGTTTAATGATTTTTTCCACAAATATTTCTTTACCATGGAAGCGTCTCGTTTTCTGCTTGATAAAAGTCTATTTTTCTTGGCCAGTGATTAAGTATAATCCAACCATAAATAAATTCTTCCCCTGTTGGAATTGTGACTATTTTGAGACTATACAGTATTATTATTGTTTGGGTTTTCCCTTTCCGTTCTTTAGTTTACATTAACGCTTCCCTTTCCGGAAAGCTAACCGGAAGCCACCATGTCGCTACTCTCTGGTAGTCGCAAAAAGATGCCGTATCGTGCTTCTTTCAGAGGGCGCATGCGCATCCTGAAATCTTAACTCTCCCCGCCTCCTTTTGGTTGGTGTACTTGATGACGTTCATCATGTGCACCGTCTCCAGTCGCTGCTGGGGAAGATGGCGGATTGTGGCAGAGACGGCTCGTGAGGCGGCAGCTTCCGGAATAAGATTGTTCGGGACGTCGGGGCCCCACGGTACAAAGCTCCGTGAGCGGCTGTTTTGTGAGTGTCTCACATCAAGAAAATTGGTGAGAGTAGGCTGGAAGAGCCCAATAAATCGGAAGATCACAGCCGTTTCCGCCATTTTTAGGCCGCGAGGTTCTGCTGTTAACTGGCGGCGAACGGGCCTGAGATTGAAAGCCGGAGTAGGAGGACGTCGTGAATGGAAGAGGAGAGGCTAGACTAAAGCTACGAAGTGTAGCCCAATAAAAGCCTCAAGGTCTTAACTCTAAACGAGAGGTGAAAGGACACTGGCGAAAGCAAGCAAGTAGCCAACATCCTATCCCATTCCTTAGGACGTGATTAAGTAGTCACATCCTAAGTTTAGGAGGTGGAGAATACTTATAGCGGAGTTCCTACGGTCAAGAGCAGTGGCTATAAGTGTGTAACGTGAGCCAAGTTTTCCTGTTCAGATCTCATCTCCATTGTGCGTTCTCTAGTCATGGTTTTAAAATGTGCAAACCTATTTATAGTTGGGGAATTATTACACTGCCAAGCTACAAAGATTAGAGATTGGTAACATTGGAAGTTACTTTTAGACTTGAAAAATTCTTACACAGAGGGCAGGTATTAGCATCCTTCTCTCCAAATACAATACCATGATAAAAAATAAGTTTTCTAGTAGTACAAGATTAAGTAGAAGGGGCAAGAGGCTATAACTGTAAGAAAGAGTGCAGCCCTACATTCACTTAATAGATTAATAAGCCCTGTTGAGCACACTGATACTTAAATTTCTGAGTAAATATGTGTAAGATTTTTTATCACAAATAAAATTTTAGTTTTGAAAATATAAGTTCATTCTGAATTTTGAATATCAGTTTATAGTTTATGATAGAAGTTAATGCATTCATTGTAAAACCTATAACTTCCCAGTATTTAAGCCTACATATTCTTAGAAGCTAGGTATTATAGTAGAGTTACTAGAATTTTAATGTCTTTTTTTTTCAATGTATGATTATGTATTCCTGGAGTTCTTAATGTATTTTAAAAAGTTATTGTGCCTAATCTAGGTAGAAAATGTTTTAAAATTAAGTGGGGGTCATTGCATTTTACTAAAATCTTGTGGTTCTACAGCTAATCTTCAAATAAACATAACCACCAATGAAGTACTCACAGTAGTTCATAGATAATAGCTTAGTTCTCAAACATCCTGGTCTTATTTTATTTCAAATAAAATGGTTCAAAATATTTTCTATTGAAGTAGAAGATTTAACATCATACATTTTTTAGATTTGGCTAATCTTTAATAGTCACATGTGAACTTAATGAGTTAACCAGGTGGAATTTGTATGAAGTTTTCTCTGAAGAGCTATTTTTGTCCATTAAACTTGGATATCAAACTAACTTGTGTGGATTTCCTAAGCAGTTCCCAGTGGAAACAAAGCTGTTGGGGGGAAAGCACATACAAAGTCAATAGATACTTGGTTAAATCATAAATATTGAAATAATGAATTGTCAAATCAATTATAGTAATGCTATTATACTGCATCTTTTATGTATTTAGAGAAAGTAGTAAACTAAATATAAAAGGCTGGGCTCAAACTCTGTATTTTTCATTGTAAAAAATACTGTTGGTATTGATAAAGAGCTTAGTAGGTTCTGTTCACAGAAAAATGTGAAAGACAGGGCTATTTATCCAGCAGATGATCTTGCTAACAGAAGACAGGCCGTTTATGCAGCTTTCTCTTTTTATTGAAATGCTCCACACTATCTCCTATGTGGTTCCAGCTAATTCTCAATCATCTATAATAGATTGCAGTGGGAAGAGAAAAATGGCTAAAAATATTTCCTTTCCCTGCTGTGGTTAGTGGGCTACATCTAAAAATTCTATATGTACAGATAATCCCTTTGTAGTTTATTCTATCTCATTTGTTGTAATCAACTAATACTCTACTTTGATAGTAGATTTTTCAGTATACCAGCTATTTGAAAGCTACTTTTTTCCTAATGTGACCCTGTAATAATACTTCTAGAAACAATTGAAATATAATTCAGAGGAATTACTGTTTAGTCTAGAAAGTATCTTCTGGCATTTTTTCTCTATTCTTTGTTGATCACTTTTACATATCATGGGCATCTGAATTTAAATTTTAGTTCTGCTTTTAAGTACTATAGCTAAAATATCCTGGAGGTATTACCTGGAATCATGGCTTTTGTAAGAAACTACAGTAACTTAATAGCAATCTCAGTGGAGTTGGAAGCCATACAAGTTGTACTCCATAGAGACCTAGAATTAACTTTACTTCTAATTGTAAATTGGCAGTCACCAGGGAAACTAAAGTTTCTAAAGTTAAATTAGTTTAAGTTTCTAGTTCTGCAGATAATTTGGAGAGATTTGGGATTCTTAATTACTATATTACTTTTTGCACTATGTTGAAAGTTTAGGGAAAGGCATGCATATTAAAGTATATAGAGGATTGATGTAAAGTGTTTCCAAGATTTGTAACTGTCAGGCTAGAGAATTGGAAAAGCACAATTCTTAAAATTGCTTGTAAAACACTTCTGAAATAGAAGTGGCTCTGTAACATATCTGAATCAAATTCAACCCCAGCTCTACTACCTCTACTCTACCCCCAGCTCTACTACCTCTGGGGTTGAATTTGATATGAATCAAATTCAACCCCACCTCTACTACCTCTGCCAGTAAAGTGACAAGTGAATATGAAGAATAATACACTGTTTTTGAACTTGAAATCTAATAGCATGATATTTATATTTGTATCTTAAGAATTGTCACCTAAAGAAGTGAATTAAGAAATAGTGTAATCTTTCTGGTATTGTATATGTTCCTTGTATTACTGATTAATGTATGTGTGTGTGGATGGGGGAAATTTGGCATTTTTACATTACAGAAAATTTGCTTTAGAGATGATAATAATAATAAAGAAAGCAATCCACAGACATTATGTGAGTGAATAGGATGGGATAGCTACCCCTGCTTAATTATTTGTAAGGTTAATTAAAAGATCAATGCATCACTGGAAGTCCAGCAAACACTTTGAATTGCATATAGAAATTTGTTGAAAACTATTGCCAGTACTAGTACAACATGGATGCCACCTTCATTGAGATGTTAGTCATTGTACTAATTGCCAGTTACACTTCTCAAGTAATCAGAATCTCCCCAAAAGTCTGAGTTTGGAAAATAGAGGCCTACATGGCTTCACAAGCAATTTGTGTATATTGCTGAACTAGTTTTAAGTGAGTAATGATATTTTTTCTGTAAAAACTAAAACCCAAATTAGATTTTTGTGTGTTTATATGTTTTGAAATGTTTGCATGCTTCTAAGACAGAACATTTTATACTGCTGTATTTTTCCTCAAATATGTGCCTTACTTTGCAGAACCATTTAGTATACAAGGAATGAATGCAGTATGCAATTTCAAAAGTTCAATTAACTATCTCCAAGGTAGTCCTGGACATACATACATATATAGTAGCTGCATTCAGACAAATAACAAAATATGCCTTCCAATTCTGGCTTTTGAGAAGAATCCAACTTTTTCAGTTTAAACATAATAAATAAATCATGAAAAGAGTCCAGTTTATTTAGATTGTCCTATTAGGGGAAGTGAAATGAGAGTGTTTGAGTATATTTATAAATTCTGCCTGAATGTGATATAAACAGTCATTGACTGCATAAGATTAAGTGTCTGACTGAATATGCCAACTGTCATATTGTGAATAAGGCTTATTGATCTAATTTTGTAAGTTCAGTTTATATTTGATTAACTTTTTTCATTTTCTAAAAACAAATTGCTCTATTTTGTTAAAATCCAGAAAATGCATACAGTATCATTAATTGTCCATATCACTAATTTTCTGATTAATATCTATCTATCTTGGGGAAAAATCTGACAAAAAGCTACGTATTTCTGTATTAGCAATATAGTGCCATTCGTTCCATATGACTGATTACTCTGGGCCAGATGAAAATCCTTGCACAGTTCTAAACTGTTACATTAAAGGGCCATTGAAAAGTAAGCAGGCACAGAATTGTACTATATTGTCAAATATTTGAGATGGAGGGCCCTTCAGTCACTCATGCCCTAGTCACCTCACAGCTTGACAACTGCAATATGCTATACATGGGGCTGCCCTTGAAAACCATCCAGCAGCTCCAACTGATCCAGAATGCAGCAGTGTGGGCAGTGATAGGCATGCCTTGGTATGCCCATGTAACACCTCTTCGTGACTTGCATTGGTTGCCACTTTGCTTCCAGATGTAATTCAAGGTGCTGCTTGCTGCCTATAAAGCCCTACATGTCATAGGGTCTAGTTACTTCAGAGACCGCCTGTCTGCCATAATATCTGCCCAGCTGACCTGGTCTGGCAGGTTTGGCATGCTCTGAGTTACTTCAGTTAAGCAATGCCATCTATTGGATCCTGGAAGCACACCTTCTCTGTAGTAGTGCCTACCCTCTAGAATGAGGTTCCCCTGAGGTTCAAACAGCCCCCACCCTGCTGGTGTTTCAAAAGGCCCTGAAGACCTGGCACTTCACCAGGCCTTTGGTAAGCATGATTGAAGCCCCTTTTGCTTCTTTTTCTTTGTTCCCATCTGGGTTTGCTATCTCTGCCATCTTTGTTCTTTTTTTGTTTTGTATTTTCTTGTTTTAATATATTTCACAATTTGTAATCCGCCCAGAGTTGCTGGGAGTTAGGCCGCACATACATTTAATATATTATTATTTCATTCTGTCAAGATTGCTGCATCAGCTAATGTATATTGGAAATATAAATCCACCTGAAAAAAGTCTAGTGTGGATTTAGTTATATGTAGAGGACTTCAGCAGCTGCCCTCATGACTGCATTTCCTGAAAAAGTGTAGCTATAATTACAAAATGTTCTGTTGGTTGTCTTTGCACATACTGTAACCTTATCCATGCAAGCTGTTCTCTGTATGTGAAGATACACAATCACATGGAGAAGTTAGTGCTTAGGTTTATATATGGTACTAAGTCATGAACTGTTTAATCATAGTTACTGTTTAAACAATTGTCTTGGGTTGCACTACACACTAATCCATAAACCATTTGCTGTGGCTGAACTCATAAAACCACTAGTTTTATGTAATGTGTGAATCTGGCTTTGCAATAGCGTGCTCGCTCTCTCGATAGATAGATAGATAGATAGATAGATAGATAGATAGATAGATAGATAGATAGATAGATAGATAGATATAGCGTATGATGAGTACATGACAAGAGAAAAGGCAAATATATACACACAGTCCACAGAATTATATAAGAAACTTCTGCAGAGATACAGCAGTAGCCTCATAACTGGATGTCCAATTCAGCTATCCAGCAATTGCTTCTGGTGTTGCTTCGTGCAGATCTTTAATCATCTGCCAACTTTGCAGTAGCTGAACTCTTCTCTCAGTTCCCTTTCCTTTTTGCTTCTGTATCCTCTCCAATTTCCACTGCCTGTAGTCTTTCTTACTATCTTACGTTTTTTTTATGCTAGGGACCAGTAACAGAAATGGCAAGCCATACAGCAAGATAGATCAGTGAAGGATAAAGGATAAGCATTGTAATTGCTTACCATCCACAATCCATTTTGAAGGAAGAGCAAACTGCACCACTTCAGCTAATATACAACTTCATTGTGAGATGATATATGGAATGCTGCTTAAGCAGCAAACAACTTTACAGTATTCTGAATTTCGTGGTTTTAACAAGTTTAACCTTGAAGTAAAATGTATTTTCCACACTAATTTTCCTATCAGTGTAGTTAGCTGCTGCTGCAGCATAAGTTTTTTAAGTATCCTATCTGCCAACTTCAACTTCATAAAACAGTTTTATGTGTCTTGAGTATCTGAAAATAATTGTTACCAATTAGATTTTTTTTATGGCTATTGCTGGCAGATAAGGAGGCAGATAAGTACAAAAAAAATTAAAAAGTGCAATACTATTGATTTGTTCAAATGTTCAGTTATTTAAAGAGTGGCCATTGTTCAGTGAGCCATAAGTGGTTAAATTGATGTATCATGCTGTGCCATAAACCATGTTTTACAAACAACAGTGGTTGGCTTAGTATATCATACATTCCGTAAATTGGATCAGCTAAGTCTGTGCCATTTACTGTTTTTCATTAAATGTGAAGTTGAAGCTGAAATTTTCCTTTCTGTCAGTATTTTATCATTAGAAAGTTGATGTATACTCATAAACATCAGGATAGGATAAATGTTTCATACTGTTTCTTGCATGTTGTCAATTCTGTAATTAATAAGCTGTTTTGAACAAAAGGAGAAAATGATGTGTACTTATTTAATAACATGAAATATAAAAATAGAGTTTTCATGACAAACTAAAAAACTGACTTTTAAAGTACAGAATAGATTACAAAGCAAAAAACATAGTGTCAGAGTGGTAAATGTTGGAGCCCTCTGATATATGGAATACATTTCATTGATTTGGTGACAGCCCTGCCTGAGCTCCTGGACTCTGTGGCTGAGTTGGCAGTGGTGTTCCCCAGCCTGATAATCTTGGGGGACTTCATCATGCCTTCTTTGGGACCAGAGTCAGAGAGCTCAGGAATTTATGGCCAACTTGGCAACCGTGGAGCTAATACAATTTATTAAGAGCCCAACTCACAGCAGGCATTGCACATTAGATTCTGGGTTTGTCTCAAGCAGTGGCAATATGATCTGGGTTGGGGGATGCTAGTATCACTTCCTTGTGATGGACAGATCATTCCTTCTTGGCCCTAGAGTTTTTTGTAGCTGCTCCCCATTGCAGGGGCGGGGGGCTGTTTGATTGGCCTGCCCCAAGCAAGTGATGGACCCAGTAGGGTTTCTGAGGGAGCTTGGGGTTATTCCTCAGGGTCTGGTGCACGGTCCAGCTGAGGTCTTGGTCATGGCTTGAAAATAGCATATAATGAGAGCCTTGGACTGGATCATGCCTATGCAGGCTCCCTCTGATTGTGGATTCCATAGTGCTCCCTGGTTTACAGAGCAGCTCCAGGAGATGAAACAACACAATAGATACCTAGAGGAAGACAAAGAATGAAGCTGACAAAGCACAGGTGAGAGCCTTTATTAGGACTTACCTTGTGGCAGTAACAGCAGCAAAGGAGGCTTATTTTTCTGCTCTTACTGTGTTTGCAGATAGCCAGTCAGCAATCCTGTTTCAGATGACCAGGTCAGTTCTGGGTAAGGAGGGACCTCTGGATGCAGGACCATTGTGAGGACTTTCTAGGCATCTGTTGGGCAAAGTCTCTTGGTTTTCCTCTGAATTGGACTCCAGCTAGGCAGATCTTATGTGCCCAAGGCATGTCTTAGCTTGGTTATCTGGGAGGAGTTTGAACCACTCGATCCTGAGGAAGTGGACAGGGTCCTTTTCACTGTGAGTTCTGCTACCTGTAGTCTGGACTCATGCCGATCCTGGTTGGTTAAGGCCTTCCAGGAGGTTGCATGTGGTTTGATCCAAGCAGTGGTTAATGCCTCTTTGTAGGAGAGGGTGGTCCCACCTGGTTTAAAGGAGGCAGTGCTGTGCCCACTTCTCAAGAGGCCTTCCTTGGACTTGACTGTGTTGGACAACTGTCTATTTAGGAAAGGTTGTAGAGAAGGTAGTAGGCTGTCAGCTTGAGAGGGCCCTGGATGAAGCAGATTATCTGGACCCTTTTCAGTCAGGGTTCTGGCTGGGTTATAGTACTGAAATGGCATTATTCCACTTGTGGATGAGCTCTGGAGGGCTTAGGATGGGGGTGATGTGTCCACCTGGCCCTCCTGGATCTCTTGGAGGCTTTGGTTACATCAACTGGTATTCTGGACCGGCTCTCGGGGTTGGGACTGGGAGTTACTGTTTTGCATTGATTCTCCTCCTTCCGCTATGGCTGGTACCAGTTGGGAAGATATCTGCCCTTGAGCCCCTCTTATGTGGGCTGCTTCGGGGTTTGGGTCTCTCATGTCTCCTTTTTAACATCTACATGAGGCTGCTGGGTAAAGTCATTTGGTACATGGGGTGCAGTATCATCAGTATGTAAATGATACTCAGCTATACCCAGGCCAGGTAGGTGATGCCATTCAGGTGCTTACCCTGTGCCTGGAGGCTGTAGAGGCCGGAATGGGAAGGAACCAGCTATGACTCAGCCCTGGCAAGATGGAATGGCTTTGAGGTTTTGGCCCCCTGGAGTCCAATGAGTTCTCATCTTTGACTCTTGGTGGAATAGCAGTCCTCCTGACAGAGTTGATGTATAACTTGGAGGTTCTTCTGGACTCACAGTTCCTGCTCAAAGAGCAGGTGGCAACCATGGCTAAGGGGGTCTTTGAACAAGTTCAACTTGTGCAACTATTGTGCCTGTGCCTGGACCAGGAGGCCTTGCTCATAGTCACTCATGTCATAGTCATCTCTTGATTGGATTACTGCAATACACTCTTCATGGCGCAGGGAAGTGCGTATTTCTGGGGGGAATCATCTGTTCTTTTTTTTTCTGGGTGCAGTTCAAGGTGCTGGTTATCACCTTTAAAGCCCTGAATGGCACGGGGCCAGATGATCTGTGGGACCACCTCTCCCTCTCACCTTCTGTCCATCCCACCAGGTCAGAGAGGATGGGCACGCTTCAGGTTCCTTCCCTCAAATGTTGCCATCTGGAAGGACTTCAGACATGCATCTTCTCTATGGCTGCCACAGCCCTTTGGAACAGAGGGCCATGAAGACCGGGCTCTTCACCCAAGCACTGGACTAAGTTGGAAGTGAGCCCAGCATATTTAGAGTTGGTGGGAAGTGGTGGCTCTGTGGTGGGAAGTATTGTGTCTTTTGTGGGTGGTCTTGGGGTTTATATTTATAGAATTTTATGTATTTATTATTTTTATGAAATGTGAGCCACCTAGGATTATCAGTCATATACGTTTTCCAAATAAATATGTTTAGACCAGGCAATGGTAAATTGTCCAGGAGTTCACATCTTGTCTGCTTGTGTTTGTGTTCATTCTCACAGAACAGTCAAGCTTGCGGTTTCATTATAGATGAGGTAATTTTATTAGAAACTAATAGGTGATTATATCTTTGTGATTTTATCCCATAGGGCAGTTGTTCTGTTAAGCAGATAGCCTCAATTTAAACAGTTCTTCGAATGAATCAGAAATGCCTAGACTGGGTTATAAAATAGATAGACTGGCCCAGTTTGAACACAACAGCAATCCAGATTCTGGTGTTTAGGGTCAGGCAAGCATACTGATGAACATATAACTTTTCTGCATTACAGCCTTAGACTGCTTGGCTTTCATCTCCTTTCCTCTGTTTCAACTGTTTTGAACATGGTGATAATCTAGTGTTCTGTCTAGACTTCACTTATCACAGCTCCAGATGGGTGGATTCCCCTGTTTCTTCACCCACCCACCTAAGCTGGAAAAGCAAACATCAGTTACTTTCCTTCCTGTGTTCAGGTTTTAAGAACATGTTCTTTTGATGGATCTTTTATTTGAGCCACCTTCTGTTCAGTCCCCTCATATATAATACTTCCCTATCTGGTGTGTTCACCAGTGGATCAATGAGAAAAGAAAAGAAAACACTGTTTTATTCTTCTGTCACTTGGATTGGAATGGGAAACTGGCAGAACTCTTGTCAATGTTTTCATTAATTATTGTTGTCAAGTTGGTGTCTATTTGTCCAGTCTCCAAGGTAGATAGATTTTCTCCAGGAGGATCTTTTCCCAACCTGATCTTACAGGTTTTCCATCAGTGCACCCATCACCATTGTAATTGAGTCCATCCACTTTGCTGCTGATCATCTTCTTTCCTTCCATCTTTCCAAGCATTATAGACTTGTCCAGAGAGCTAGGTCTTTGCATAATGTATCCAAAGTAGGATATTTTGAGTCTGGTTATTTGTACTTAAGGAAAATGATGGGTTGATTTGTTTGATGATCCGTTTGTTTGTTTTCTTGACTATCCATGGTATTCTCAGGAGTTTTCTCCAACTCCAAAGTTCAAATTGTCAGTACTCTTTCTATCCCGATTCTTCAAGTTCCATAGAGTATTACAGGAAGAACCATTGTCTTTACAATTCTGATTTTTGTAGGTACAGACACAATCCAGCATCTGAATATCTTTTCCAAGGCCTTCATTGCTTCTTTATCAAGTGCTAGTCTGTGTGTATTTCTTGACTGCTGGTTCCTTTTCTGTTGATAGATGATCCTAAAAGGCAGAAGCTATCCACCACTTAAATATCTTCATTGTCAGTTCTAAGGCTAGAATAATAAACAGGTTTGCTATACTTGTTGTCATTAGTTTGGTCTTTATATTTAATCTTACTTCCCATTTTTTCCACTGTGCTCCTTGGCTTTCATTACTAGATATTGCCAGTCATTTAGATTTTCAGCTGTTAGCAGTGTCATCAGCGTTGCGCAGGTTATTGATGCTTCTTCCCTCAGTTTTAAAACCATGCTCATCTTTTTCCACTCCAGCTTCCCTCAATATATATTCAGTATAAAGGTTGAATAAATAAGGGGTTAGTTTACATGCTTGTCTCATTTCTTTACCATGTTCCATCCAGACTGTGGCTTCCTGACCAGTGTATAGGACATTGAGGTGTTCTGGGATTCCCATTTTTCTAAGCACATTCCACAATTTGGTATGGTTGACACAATCAAAAGCCTTTCTATAATCAGTGAAGCACATATTAACTTCTTTTTGGTATTATTTGGCTTTGAATTATCCAGAATGTATCAGCAATAATGTCTCATTATTATTTGGATGTTTATGTTAATGTTCTTTGGCCTTTTGGAAAGCCAGCTTGAACATTTGACATCTCTCTTTCCATGTAGGGCTCTAATCTGCATTGGAGGATCCTCAGCAATATATTGCTAGCATGTGAAATTAAGGTTATTGTATGATAGTTTCCATACTCTGTTAAAGTCTTTTTTCTTTGGTATTGGTATGTAGACTGTCCTTATCCAATCTGTTGGCCACTGTGTCATTCTCCAGAGTGGCTGGCATAGTTTGGTTAGAGCCTTTACAGATACTTATTCTGTTGCTTGCCATATTTCTGTAGATATTCCATCAGCTGCTATAGCCTTCTGACTTGGTAATGATTGGAGTACTGATCTAACTTCATCTTCTGTACTTAGAAGTTCTGGAAGTAGGAAATACCTTCTAAGGTATTTTGGATGTTGACATCTCTACCGTACAGAATTTCAGTTATACTCCTTCCATCTTTGATCTTCTGGAATCAGTTACTGTCCATTGGTGTCCTTTACCATACTCCTTCAAGGTTGGAACCTCTTTCTGAGTTTACTTTTCAAAGACTTTCGTTGTCTGTTTCCATCTTCAATGGCTTTACAGATGTTGTTATACTGCTTCTTGTCACTTCTGACAGCTTTTTGAAATTCTTGGTTAATTACTTCCTGAGATCCTTATCTTTCTTGTTTTTGGCTTCTCTTGTGTTGTTCCCTATCAATGAGGTTCTGGGCTTCAGAGCAGACTTCCTGATGTTCTTGAAAATGGTAGGTATACAGTCAAATTCATATCAAGGAAACTGGTTGGCTTCCTTCTTTAGCTTAACTTGGAACTTGCAAATGAGCAATTCATGATCTTTTACACTGTCAGCTCCTAACCATGCCTTTGCTGTTACAACTGTACTTTTCTACCTCCTTGTACCAATAATATAGTCAATTTGATTTCTCTGTATGCCATCTGGTAATGTCCATGCATATAGACGTCATTCTGGTTGTTGAAAGACTGTTAGCAATGAAGAAATCACTGGATTGGCCAAAATTGATAACTTGTTCTGCATCTTTTTGGTTTATAGGCCATACAGTTCAACTACATTTTCCTCAACATTTCCAACTTTGGCAGTCCACTTTCCAACCACAAGCAGCATATCTTGTTTGCATATTCGGTCAATTTTGGATTGAACTTGAACATAAAACATCAACTTAGTGGTCTTTTGCACTAGTGGTTGGAGCATAAACATGGATAATTGTCATATTGAAAGGTTTTCTGTGAAGTCTAATTGGTATTATTCATTTATTGCATTGTAGCCAAGTATGGTTTTTGCTATGTTCTCCCTGACTATGAAAGCAGTATCACTCCTTTGTTTTTCATGTCCCAAGTAGCAAAAAGTGTGATGTCCTGACTGAATGTGCCCAATTCCAGTTTTAATTTCAATTTGCTGATGCCTAAGATGTCAGTGTGCAGTCAATTCATTTCCTCTTTCACTGCTGTGTTAAGCTTTCCTATGTTCATATTTCTTACGTTCCCTGTTTGAAATGATGCCTTTGCCATTGTTATTAAAGTGATCTTCTGCCTTTGGCATCTTTCTATATCACTGCTGCCCAGTATAGGCACCTGCTTGCTTTAGTTGAGCAGCTTGGTATGACCTTCGCACCTTGGGTGACCCTGCTTTGATTATACTTCTTCCCAGTGTTCTTCACTCAACAATCCCAGGAGAATGCTCCTCCCCCCACCATAATGAAGCAGCACAGCAGGACCTGATAGGGGAGGGGATGTTGTCCATGTTAATGTAGTTTTTTTTAAAAAGAGGCAACCTGGTAAAAATATTCCAGCCTTTCATTAATGAAAGGAAGGGGGAAAAAGATTCACAAGTACAGATCTGATTGGAAGGTGATAGGCAGCTGGCAATCCAGGACAAAATGGCCACAGAAGGCAGGGACCAAAGACTTGGGGTGGGGGCACACTTGCTACAATTGAAGGCAGGTGTGTGTTTGCTGGTTGAGCTTCATTTCACTGCAAACTGGATAACACTGCCAGTACATGTTGGAAAACACTGTAGATAGTTCTCAGTTAGAGACTACTCATTCAGCGACTGTTTGAAGTTGTGACGGTGCTGAATGAATGGTACTTAAAATTGGTCCTCGAAGTTCCAGCCGTTACCCCACCCCCACAGTCACATGATCACAATCCAGGCGCTTGGCAACAGGCTCACACAGTTGTAGCATTCCACAGTCATGTGATCGCCATTTGCAACCTTCTCTGCCGGCTTCCCACAAGCAAAGTCAACAGGGAAGCCATCAGGGAAGTTTGCAAGTCGCTCCCGCCGCCTTTTCTCCCGAGGAGCCCTGCTTCAGAGTATGAGATCCCAGGGATTTCATACTCCGTAGCACTCTTGCACTGCAGCAACCCCTCCCTAGCCTGCATGCACTCATTGCCCCACACCTCACTCTGTAGTACTCACCCACCCTCTGGCTTGCTTGCCAGCCTCCCAGGACTTGCAACGTACAGCTGGTTTCCCCATTGACTTTGCTTGTGGGAAGCTGGCAGGAAGTTGCAAGTCACCGTCACATGAGGTCTTCACTTAATGACAGGAAATTTTCACTTAATGACAGCAATGAGGACTGCCGGGATTGCTGTCACTAAGTGATGCAGTCTTGTTTACAACTGCATTGCTAAGTGACAGAAATTCTGGTCCCAATTACCACCATTAAGCAAGGACTACCTGTAGTTTTGATGCATAGCAGGAAGAGACAGGCAGAGTTGCTTTCCCAGTGGGCTGGGGACCAGTAGAGGACAATAAAATTTATTTCTAATCTTGAAGGCCCCCTGCACTTGAAGCCACGGCTGATGGTCTGTACTCACACTAGGGTAACCTGGTGGTGCAATTAGCCCAAAGCCTGATTGCTCTAGTTTAGCTTACAGTAAGCTGCCAGAAAAGATAATCAAACAAATCAGGGACATTCTGTTTGAAACAAGATCAGTGGCTCATTCTTTTAATAAGTCAGAGACTTTGTTTCGTATTTTGGCTTGTCAGAAGACCAGGACTCTCAGTTTATTTAGGCCTATTGTTAATAAGAGCAGTTAAGTAGTTACCAGGTAGCACGTAGCGGCAATCCTGATAAATCCCGGTAGACCAGGCACTACGTCTAAATTGTCCCATTCACTTTAAAAAATGCTTTAATATGTTAACCCATGTTAAAAATACTTTAATATGTTAACTCATGTTCATATGTTTCAGCTAAATGCATTCTAATATTATCAACTTTTGCCTTTCCTCATTCAAGAGAACAAATTTAGTACATGTACAATTGAATATGAAGTTTCTTCTCTAATTTGAGAGAAATCAATTCAAAACAGTATCAATTCTTTTACAAAGGAATACAAGCCTATAATGGAAAACTGTCCTTTTAATTTCAGGATGAGGTACTAAGTAACATCATGAAACAAGGCAGTGAAGTTTTATCAAGGGCAGACATGCAGCATTTTTACGTCACTAAGTTTTCTTGGGGAACTACATCTTCATTTTATAGATTTAGTAATTCATTTTCTACACAGATACAGCCTTTGTAACTTCTTATTCTGACCATTGTTATAACTTAAAACTTTTTTCCAGTATGAGCTAAGATCCAAAACATTATATTAAATGTTTGTTAACTATGCACAAAGCCTTTTCAACTCCTCCCCTATAGTAATAGCCCCTATACCTCTTCAGAATTTCCTTAGGATTAAGGCCTGCAAGAAGCCCTCCTACTACAAAGAAACATTGCCTGTTAGCTGCCATTTCCCCTGTCTCTGCATTGAGATAGGGTCTGCTTCCATATATGGACTAGGTAAGGTTGTCTTCGGACAATTGGATGTTAGTAACTTAAATCAGTATATGAAGTGGAATTATAATTAATGGTTTCCAAATTAAATAAACTTTAGTGGTTTCAGGTTTTCAATTTGAACATAATGGAAACCTATAATTAACTATAGCTTCCTATTCATACCTCATTTTTGTACAGCCTCATTTTTATATAGCCTTTTGTGGTGCAGAGTGATAGGCAGCAGTATTGCAACCGAAACTCTCCCCACTACCCGAGTTTGATCCCAGCAGAAGCTGGATTCTCGGGTAATTGGCTCAGGTCAACTCAGCCTTCCATCCTTCCGAGGTCGGTAAAATGAGTACCCAGCTTGCTGGGGAAGGTGACGACTGGGGAAGGCAATGGCAAACCACCCCGCTACAGTCTGCCAAGAAAACGTTGCAAAAGCGGCAGCATCCCCCCAAAGGGTCAGACATGACTCAGTGCTTGCGCAGGGGACCTTTCACATCCTATTCATACCTCATTTTTGTACATTAGGATTTATTAGTCTAAACATAGGCATTGTCTAAGATACCCAGAAAAATCATTCTTAATTGTTTCAGCTGCAGAATGCTCTCATAATTTTTTCCTTCTATAAAGGTTAGACATGAGGATATTTTTTTCAAAATGTTGAGATGTTCATGGATTCTGCTGTATGTATTTAATTGCAATCCTGAAATAATTTATCTTGGAACAAGCCTTATTTATCTCTTAGTAACTATTAGTATATCATACTAAAACTATTTTGGTTTGGTTTATTAGGATATGGCTAATTGTAATTGGGTTCAGGTTAAGGCCTCTAACTATAATATATGGCCATAGCTTGTTGTTTTTCTACCTGTTTTAACTGTAGCTTCTGATCATGGTTATGATTAAGCAGGCAGTAATTAGCCAAATCAAGGCAGAGTACATCTACCACCATCACCCCCCAGAAAATGCAACAGTGACTTTGCTATTCTGATTTGGTTTTTACTCTACCACCATCACCCATCCTACCTGAAAACAGGTTACTTTTTACAACAAAAGAAGTAGGGAGGAATTCACCTTCCCCCACCCTGATAAACTTTATCCAGTTGGGTCACCATAGTCTTGTATTTTTTAAAAAAAATGAACAAAAGGGGTTTGGAGGGGAGAAATGTAATTCTCTCTGGTTATGGCGGGTCACCATGGATCTGCAGGTTGTTTTTGTTATTTTAAAGGGATGTCAGATGTAACAGTGGATGGATATCTGTTAAGGAGAAGGAAGAGCTGCAAATGACTATGAATAAGTTTTGCTCTGATGTCTGAGTGTGCATCATAGCTAAGAGGCTTACACATAAATAATACTAAACATATAGCACTGTATGCACATACAAATAGTGGTTATTTTGAGTTGGTATAAAATTGCACTTTTGATTATTAAAGACATTTTTACTTGGTACACCTCTATATTATTTCTGGCTTTGTTAACATAAAAACTACATACTGTCTTTGTTTATACTAAGTCATGGTATATTAACATGTGTTTTTAAAGTAAACTACGGTTTGCTGAGTTCACAAACCAAGACCATAGTTTATAAATCATAGAACCAAATTAAAGGTATTTTTCTTGGCAGAAGACATAAACCTAATCCCGTAACTTTACTATGGATGGCTTTGGGTAAACTGATGATCTAACCTACTGTTACAGTTCTTGAGAACTGAAAAATTTTGATTGATATTGTCAGGTCTAATTTTATGTGAACAATCTGTTAAAAACATGTTTATTTGGAAGAAATGCTGTTGATTTCAGGAAGCTACACTTCCAAGTGTGCATGCTTAGGATTGCATCCTAAAATATGCTTGTCACCTCTTCTATTCAAAAGGCTTCTCCCTCTGTTTTGCCATTTGCTATGCAGTCTCAACTACTTGGTCTAGAAGGAGGCAGTGCAATCATCAGACATGTATCAGACACAGATATTTGTATATGCATTTATTTGCTAGAAAATATATGCTTATTTAACAAAAAATATTTCATTGTGTTATGCATAGAAATTTAAAAGTCAGTCCAGTAAAAACAGGACAACAGGCTTAAAACTAAGCTAATCTTTTAAAAGAGGTTAGATGGATTGTTGCAAGACTGTAGTAGAAACCTAGATGGTCTATCACAGACTTCTGAAGGTTTTGTTCCTTGTAATAGGGCTCAAAATGATCTACAGGGAAAAGAGGAGCTGTTTTTCCTGATGGGAACTTTGGAGCCAAGCAGGTGATTCTGCATATTAAAATGTGCTGCTAGACTTTTATATATTTTACAGTAAGAATTATAAGGACACGGGGAATTTTAATTGTAATTCTTTACATGTTTATGTAGAGTTGAGATTATTCTTACATAGTAGTCTTCCATCTGTGGAATACTTCCATCAGTGGGCATTTTAAGATTTGTGCTGGATGTTGCAAAAATGAAGAAAGTATCATCCAGTTGTGATTTTTTTTAATACACAGAATTTTTTGCTAGTGCCATTTTATTCATATTTGATGTACCACACTTAACATCATCTGTGATCACTAGTTGGTAAATAGGTTAGCAACCCAACAATAAAATTAGTAACTTCAGAACTCATTTTCCATGTCCATAATGCAACGGCCATTAATCACTGATGTAATAATCCCTATTAAGAGGTCAGTCTAACTTAATTCTTGTGCATCTATTATCATGGTATAATTATTATAAGAAGAGTTTATGCAGTTATCCTTAATTTTGAAACAATGCCTCCATTGTTCATCAAACTTCTTAGCATGTGGATTCATTGAGTTCTCCACTAATAAGAATGTTCCAATATATTTACTGTGTCAACTAACATTTTAAAAACAGGCAATGAAACTATCATGTCTTCATGGTCATCTTCATGTAAAACACCCAGATGAAAGGATAAAGACTTACAATATTTCAGAAATGAAATATTCTGAATCTTCATAAAGATTCAACAATTCCTACAATATTTTTAAAAGATTTAAAAGACTGCTGTTCTAAAATAAGAATGGAGGATATCTGATATGCCTTATTTTGTTTCTGGAGCCTCAAGGAAGGCCTTGCTACTTCAAAGCCCTTGACACTTTCATTTTGGAGGAATCCTTTACCCAGGATATCCCACACTTTTTTTTTTTTTTTTTTGCTCGTAAGGAAGGCTATAAAATGTATTAAGCTGACTCTGAAAACAAGTACTTGAAGGTGTTTTGTGTTGGGCTTTTGTATGTTTGTTTGTTTTTGGAGCACATTTAAGAACCAGTGACTTTGGGCTTCACCAGTTTACACATTTCACAAATAGGAAAATTGTAGGTAGGTCAAAGCCAGTACTTGCTAGTATTTTGCCTGTACTATGCCTTTCTTATTTACGAGCAATGGGAGCTGGGCAAAACTATCTCTCTTAGGTTAGTGTCCAGGGGTGTTTCAGATACTTAGTTCCTTGCAGGGATTGCTCCAAAACACTTATGTTGCATGCATGCATGCATATATATATATATATATATAACAGAAAAACAATTAGTATGATACAATCTAAAATTGATTAAGAATAAAAATACTAAAGTTGAAATAAAATACGTTAAGAAATTCTAAACCTAAGTAATGGTGTGGCATTTTCTGCAGATGATAGCACAAAACTGGGCAACCTGGGAGGATATTTTCGGGTCCTTGTCTGAAAGAAGTAGCATTAAATAGGAATCATACTCCCTGCCTGGAAATTTCTTCAATATTGGATTTATTTATTTGTCATATTTCTCTACCGCCCATCTCAGATACGACGACTCTGGGCAGCTTACAGATAAATAAGGATCTGTCTAGAGTCCTTGTATAGGGAACAGTATAATAACATATGGCTTAGGGTTTCTGTTGAGCCATTGCCACATGGACATAGTCGGAGGTGCATAGGAGTACCCTTAAAACGTATCAGCCTTTTGTCAATCGTGGAATGTCTCAGACTATCCCACAATCTCTCCCTTGTTATTAGACCAAAAGCTCACTTAAAATCAACAAAGGTTGCAAAAAGGGAACCACGGGGGGGGGGGGGGGTTGTTAGAATATTTTTCTGCCAAATGGTAAAGAACCAAACAATGATCTAGTGTTGACCGTTCCTCCCTAAATCCGGCCTGTTCTTCAGAAATAATATTTTCATTTTGTACCCAATCCACTAACTTTGTGTACAAAAATCTGGCATAAAGTTTATTTATTGTATTTAATAAACCGATAGGCCTATAATTTGTAGGGTTGAGTCTATGTCCTTTATTTTTGTATATTGGTACAACAATGGCCTGATTCCAGTCAGATGGAAATTGTCCGGTGTTATTAATGTGTTTAAATAAGGTGGCCAAAACTGGGGCCCACCAGTCTTTATTTTCCCTTATTCTGGGGGGATAAAATCTTAAATTAAAATCTGGTTTTAATTGGACAATAAGATCTTTAAACTCAGCTATGGATACTGATGGCCAATCCAGGAAGTCATTACAAGAGTAATGATAAAAGTAAACAGGTCTTCATAAAGCACACAACCTGTGAAATTCATTACTATGAGATATGATGGCCACTAACCTGATCAGCCTTAAAGTTGACTTGGATAAATTTATAGGGAGACAGGTATTTCAACAGCTATTAGTCTTAAAGATTCAGTGTTAGCTTTGGGTTTGGAGTAGCATTCCTCCAAATAACAGTTGTGAGGGAGTAATGGTTTGACATGGGTCTATCTCCACCTCCTGCTTGTGAGCACCACAGAGTTATCTGATTGTCCATTGTGAAAAACAAGGCTGGATGAAGTTAGGCCTGGATCTGATCCAGCAGTTCTGTTCTTACAATCTTATGAATAAAATCTGTTTCTGATAACATAATGTAACAAGCGATCAAATATTTGTCATTGTGTGTGCGCATGCAGTGCTTTAGATTTTTTTTCCCCCCTGTGTGTTCTCTATAACCTCACAATCTATGTTTATTAAATACTGTTTGTATGCAACTGTTACAACTGGAGTTTATTTTAACACTAGATGTTTATTTTGGAGGGGATTGAATGGAAATTGAAACAACACACACTAAGAATAGAAAAAGAAAAACTGAAAGAAAGAAAAGCTAAAGACAGTTTTCCAACAAATTATGAGATAATAGTGGAGGAAAGAAGAGAAGCTTGGGATGGAAGAATATTGGGGAGTTGTAACAAACTGAACGGATTTTTTTCCCCACCAACTGTACATGGTATCACATTCATGGGCATCTCCAGGGGCAATCAGTGGCAGATGTGACTGGACAATCAACCCCCACTCCTCCTTACATGCATGTGATACAAATTAAAAGCAGGCGAGGCCTCAGTCACTGAACATGTTTTGTTGTTATTTTGTATATTAACAGATATATGAAAGCACAACTAAGAAAAAAGGGAGAGGAAAGGAAAAAGGGAACAAAAAAGAAAAGAGATTTGGAAGCCATATAAAACTGCATAAGAATTTTCTAAATTAACATTAGTACTGCATATGAAAATAACTTAGCACTTTGAAATCATTATTAAAATCAAATTAATATTCAATAATTAGCAAAGGCAGCCAATATCAGTTGTCAATCAGAATAAACAACAGGTTTCAAATCAAACTCCTTATCAGATCATGCAAGATCTAAGATTTAAAGCCTTACATAAAGAAAAACCTAAACTTCAGAAATAGTACAAGTCTATGTGTAAAATTAGAGTCCATAAATGATTTCTAAGTTAAATTCAGTATCAGACTTTTTATTTTAAATACAAAATTATTTTTGACATTGATGCATACTCACATAGCTTAGGTTGCCATTCTTCTAAAGAATGAAATAAAATGCTATCTTGATTACTTGAGAAATGCTTCAGGTGTCTTACATTTGGCATTTATTTTTAATTGCTTAATTTTGTTCTTTGTTATAATTGCTTGATTTTGTTGTTTTGTTTTAGATTTTCTAAGAAAAAGTCATCATGGCCACAGAGATTGGCTCACCGCCACGTTTTTTCCATATGCCAAAGTTTCAGCACCAGGCCCCTCGGCAATTATTCTATAAGAGACCTGATTTTGCTCAGCAGCAAGCGATGCAACAGCTCACTTTTGATGGAAAGCGTATGAGAAAAGCAGTGAACCGAAAAACTATAGACTATAATCCTTCTGTTATAAAATATTTAGAGGTATGTTCATCTTTATCTGTAATTGGATATATAGTGCTTGGAATGCCAGACTTAATGTAGAAAAGGAAAATAACTCTGTTACCAGATTTGAGTTATTTCTTGTACATTATACATTAAAAAAAAATCACATCAAAAATACCCTGCAAAAAGAATAAAAAGTACTTATTTTCAGTCCCTTCAAAATCAACAAGTATCTTTGAGCTAGAATAAGTAATCGGAAACCCCAGAATTGCTTGCAGTCCCTGAATTGCCTTTTTATAGCCCCTGATGTTCCCTCTGGCCACATTTCCTGAAAGTCATCAGTAGCAGTAGCATCAGTGGAAGCCCTAAATCTTAAAATAATTTTTGAAAAGAGAAAAGAAAGAAACACCAGTGCTTCCTTTACTTTTCCCATACACTCAACTGTAGATGGGAGGGTATGAACTGCAAACTAGTTTCTCAATTATTCCAAATTGGCTTTTCAGAATAGAGTATGGCAAAGAGACCAACAGGATATGCGGGCAATTCAGCCTGATGGAGGATATTATAATGATGTGAGTATACTTTTTTCGTCCTTGGTACATTTATTTGATGCCATCCTGAAAGACTTTAAGACTTCCTGTAATGGTGGGAGAGGCAAATAAGGATGGACATTTATGTTAAAGAAGCCTAATTTGAAAAGTCTGTCTGAAACAAGGTCATCATATTCAAAAGGTGCTTTGCTTGTATGTGACCAAGTACTTCACTTGTTCTATGTATCTATTGCAACCTATTTTGGAGAGTTCCCTATATCATTTGAAGGTAGTTTTCAGCGATAGGGAAATAGAAAAAATGCTCAGAAAGTGGTGCAGGAATTGGCAACAACATCCAGATATCCATTATGCAAGCTCTAGTGCCTTTGACTTGTGCAGCAGAATCTGTGGATCAAACTGTGAAAAAAAGGCTTTTAGAATCAGTAGAATGCTTGACTGTGCTCAAGACACAGTCATAAAAGTTGACCCTGCTTGGCTTCAATCAGGAATATGCATCCTTTTTCAAGCTGAGAGCTACATCTCACCATTAAGTGACATATTATTGTCTGTAGTCCCAAATTTTGGTGGGTTAGGAGAAAAACTACATTTAATTTTACCATAAGTTTAAATGTAATTAAGATTAAATTTGTGTTTTAAATTTAAGATTAAATCATTACTTGCCATGTATTTAATACATGCTTTTGGAAGTGCTCTGGGTTTGCACTCAGAGCTTTTGATTGGAGGTGGATTTTTATATTTTCAGTAATATAAGCTCATAAACCAAACTCCTCCGTTGGGGGAGATGGGCAGTGATATAAATTTAAATAATTAATAAATAAATAAAAACTATTGTCTGAGGATTTCATTGCTTTGATTAAGTCAATATAACCGTCTTTTTTTCTTCTTCTAGTTGGTCCCACCTATAGGAATGTTGAATAACCCTATGAATGCTGTAACAACAAAATTTGTTAGGACATCTACCAATAAAGTAAAATGTCCAGTTTTTGTTGTTAGAGTAAGTATTATGTTAATAATGTATGGTATTATGTCAAATCACTTAAAACTACATGTAAATACTGACTTTTTATCTATTTTACATAACTGCATGTTTTGTTGAAACTGTTATTTTATTAAATTCAAAATATTGATAATAGGGCATAGGACAAAAAGTAGTGTTTGACTCTGGGTTTATAAATAGAAAAAAGCATAGCAACATAGGTAGCTCTGCAAAATATACTTTTGAGTATAGTCTATCTCACAATAATTTCTGCAGCGATATGCTAACAATTTGTATACTAACACACCCTTAATTCATGTTCACTATTACAGTGGACACCTGAAGGAAGACGCTTGGTCACTGGGGCTTCTAGTGGAGAATTCACTTTATGGAATGGGCTTACTTTTAACTTCGAAACAATATTACAGGTAAATCAATATATAAATTTTGTGAACTGTTAATTTTTCAGTGGTATTGGTTGTAACAATTTTAGGTATATGGGAAATATTAAGAGTGAAATATTTCTAGCTTTATATTTTTTGACCATCAAGATTTTTATAACTTCCTTTAAATCATGTGCATTGTCCTTCTAATATGAGAGAGAGTTCTTTTCTGTTGTAGAGTAATTGCTGACCATAAATGTATATCTTCTGACAAAACGCTAACCATGCTAAGTAGCATAACTTATAATGCTTTTCAACCTGTGATAATAGATTTAGTGTGATATCATGGCTAGAGAATTGACCTAGAATTGGGGAGACCCATGCTCAAGTCTCCACAGAGTTGATGTACAGCTCTGGGCAATAAACAAATTAAAACAAACAAAAAAATCTACAAAAAACCCAAAACCCATTATGTACATTCATACCCACACCCCAAAACATGCTCACTTCTTAGCTCAATGCCCACAAGAAAAGCCAAGTTTTTAATACCTTACTGAAGGCCATTAAAGTCAGAGCCATCCAAATCTCAGTTATATTAATTTTGTAAGCTACCCAGAGTCACTGTGTGTGAGTTGGGTGGCCATATAAATTTATTAAATAAATAAATAAATATTATATGCTGTTCCATAGGTCCCATGCTTCCTGGGACCCATCAGAAGTTTAATTAAGGGGATCCAAAACGTGCTATCCCTGTTTGATCTGATGGGATGGGCAGAAATAATTCAAGACAGGTAGTCCTGCAAATAACCCAGCTCTGTGCCATGAAGGACTTTATAGATAATGACCTGCACCTTGAATTGCACCCAAAAATCTACTTGGAGCCAGTGCAGCTTGCACAGTAATTACGTTACATGGGTGTACTGAGGTGCATCTATAACTGTCTGCACCATTGCAGTTTGGATTAGCTGCAGTTTCTGAATTGTCTCCAAAGACAGCTCTGTGTAGAGCACATTGCAGTAATCTGAATGGGAGTTGATCAAGCCATGAGTGACCGTTAGGGCCTTCTAATCCAGGAATGGGTGCAATTGGCAGACAAGATGTATTTGTGCAAACGGTGACTTAGTCACAGCTGCTACCTGCTGTTCAAGTAGGAGCCAAGAGCCTAGGTGAACTCCCAGTTGTGCATGAGTTCCGTCTGGGGCTATATGATACCATCCAGAGCCACTTATGGAAAATCCCAGGTCTGGGTAGGGGTTTAAAATCCGCAACCACTTAAATCTTTTTAAGGTTGAGCCTAAGCCTGTTTCTCCCTATCTAGGCCCCCACAGCCTCCAGACACTGAGAAAGAACCTTGAAAACTCACTTGGTTAGCCAGGGATTGAGATTCACAACTGAATCACCAGCATATTGATAATAATTTGACTCCATGCATTCATATGACCTCACTTTATATAGATGTTAAATCAAAATGAGGAGAGAGTATAGCTTGTGGAACCCTGCAAAGCAGTGACTTATGGCTAGACCTTTTCCACCCGTTAATACCTACTGGAACTGACTCTGGAGGAAGGAAGAGAACCACTGCAACAGCCTGAGTTGGTCCAGAAGTATATCATGATCAATGGTATTGAAAATCACAGAGATCAAGGATGCCAGGATGAACGTACCACCTCCATCCTGGTCCCACCGAGATCATCACAAGCATGATAAATACAATATTCAGTAAATCTCTTTTGTCTTCCTCATAGAATTATTATGAAGCTAAAATTGAGTATGAGAGTTATGTTATCCTAAGTTTCAGGATGCAAAGCATTCAAATATTATACATACAGTAGTTTCAGGAATTTTTTTAAAATGAGAAATTATAGGAGGAGGAAGAAGTATTTGGTACGTTCGCCACCTTGAGTTATTTATAGAAACAATAAAGGCAGGATAGTAAATAAATAAATAAATAAATATGCATATATAAATAAAATAAATGATACAACTACCATTAAAATTATGTGTGAATGTATATATACTTCATTTTCTTTTCTATATGTGCCTGCAATACTTCTAACAAAAGTGTTTATGGTTTCACCAAAGTAATTGTTTTTGAATTCACTAGAATTGTTCTTTCTGACTTTGCAGGCTCATGACAGTCCAGTAAGGGCTATGACATGGTCACACAATGATATGTGGATGTTGACAGCAGACCATGGGGGATATGTGAAGTATTGGCAGTCCAACATGAACAACGTCAAGATGTTCCAGGCACATAAGGAGGCGATTAGAGAGGCCAGGTTTATACACAATATACAATTTTCTGTAGTTACTATTTCCATGGTTAAACCATTCTCTAAGTGTATTCTGGGTGCCAACATGCATGGGTATTGTCAGATTCTGAGAGATGTCTCACACCACATGAACATATTTTCTTTTGTTTCCATGATTTCACAGATTTGCTGGCATTTCTCTGAAATAGTGTTGTCCCAGTATCTGCCTCTGCAATATGTTAGAGATGTATTTTTCTGCTGCATTTTGCATTGGTATTGGTTTCATTTATATATGGTCACAATGTATATTAGATATTCTTTTTTTATGCTATTGTGTAAGATGACTATTTCATTCCAAATAAAGAATTCAGTCTTTAAAAATACAATTGAATAAAATATAATCCGGAAATAAAAACAGCTCCATAGTTCTCAAAATATTAGAAAGCTAAATAAAGTGAAGAACTGCTTGGCTTGGTGAGGCCAACATGTCCAATAGCATGAAGGATCAACAGAGATTTCCACCTTCAGAAGTCATGTTTAATACTGATTGTGTTCTTCAAGTTTGGAATCTAAAGCTAATGAGACATTTTTAGGACACCTTCCTGGTTCAGTGTCAATGCTCTGGTTGTGCAAACATAAGTAGATGCATGTGAAGAATGTTAATATTCTAAGCAAGGAATAAAAAAAAGATTTTTTTAAAAAATTAAACTCTGCCTGAACTGGAGAAACAAATTAAACCTTGGATTTTGGTACTGTGCTGTCCACTGGAG
Organism: Candoia aspera; assembly: GCF_035149785.1. Lineage (NCBI taxonomy): Eukaryota > Metazoa > Chordata > Lepidosauria > Squamata > Candoiidae > Candoia > Candoia aspera. Next base: position 44,078,147 of record NC_086158.1, on the reverse strand, counting down.
AAGATAATTATCCCTGAAGTACTTTCCACTGAACTTGTCACTTTCCATCTTGATTCAATATTTCCTTGTAAAGTTTAACAAGAAGTGATTTCATGTAGGGCTAAACTAAAGTAGCTATGAAATGGATTTCTTCACATACACTTAAGTTCCACATATGTCAAGGGGACCATGTTCAGGCAATCCAAATAGATGCTTCTTAAGTGATTAGAAAGTCAGTACTATCCATCCATAACTAATATAACTCCATAAGCATCTGCAAACCATATCTTCATATTTTATACCAAGCTTCACCATTTCTGAAGCTTCTTCCATGGTGGTTGTATTTCATTAGAGTGCTCAGTCTTATCAAAATGCTTTTTAAAAAAATATATATATATGTTGGTCCTACATGATTTTTAAATAATCAAAGAGTACTAGCCCTTCCATTTCTCTTATTACAGGAAGTCCATGGACAAAGAATTATATCTATTATTAACTTTTCCAGGATTCCTTTTTCTATGTTTATTTCAAAAGTAGAAATGCTTGCTTTTGTCAGTTTTGCATTTTTAAACAAATACAACAGAAAGCAATGATCCATTCAGCCAAGGGTACACATGGCAAAGTATAAGTTCTGCAGAAGTTATCTCCATTTAGCTGAGGAACAAAATTCAAAAATAACTACTTTGCTCCACAGTTGTCTGTATGAGAACTTATCTTTTATAAATGGACTCAGTTATGCCAACAGGATGAAGTTTTAATTTGCCATGCACAATATATTCAGATGCCTCCATCAATATATTTTAACACTTGAGCTAAATTTTGCCCTAAGAAGTTTAGATGATCTGTTAAATGCTGACTTCTTTCCCCTGCTGTGTGTCTTCATGTAACAGTTTCTCACCTACGGATAATAAATTTGCTACGTGCTCTGATGACGGCACTGTTAGAATCTGGGACTTTCTCCGTTGCCATGAGGAGAGAATTCTTCGAGGTATGTTTATAAAAAAGTACTGATTGGGATATGTCAGAAGGGGAAAATTCTTTAATTGCCCAATAAGACCTGTACAAACTTCTTTCCACTCTGACACCACTTTCTTAATCCTTCAAAAAGTTATATCACAAAAATTTCGAAATTCAGTACTATTTATATCCTAACTTTGTTGTTCTCATTGGAGCTATTTGTACTGTGGTTATTTCTATCCCCAGCATTGTTGAAACATCTATTTAGGAATTCAGACTGAATTATTAATCTAATGTTTCAGTATCCAGCTTTTACAATAAGTTATTCCAAAAGCAGTCACTCAAGGAGACTATTATTTGCCCCTAACTTTTTGACTCTTGCCATTTTTATATTTTTACTTTTGAATATGTCAGGTTTATACCACCTTTTGGGAAATAGAGCTTTTCAGCAAGTAAAAAACACACAAACAGCATACCTGGAATCCCTTGACTTTGCAACTTATGTGGTCACTACACAGTTTTAGAGTATATGTTACCTTACCTTTTAATAAACGGAAGTTAGATAATGCATTTTTAAAAGAAAGAAAATGTTTAAAAATATTCTTAGAATTATTAAGGGTGTGAAAGCAATTTTGGACCAAGAAGATAAAAAGTTGTCATTCTACTGCTTTTATTTTCATTATATTTGGTACATTAGCACTGATTTCATATTACTGAGAAATGAACCTTAGGTAGAATTGCTAGCATAGTTTTAGACCTGGATTGACATTGTAAGGTAGAAGATAAACAGCAACTATCCGAAGACTACTGTTTTTCAGAAACGCCCTTATTTTGCATTGGGTTTCTTTTGATACATCATCAGCAAATACTTTGGCTCACAAACTATTGTAAAGACATTTTTAAATCTAATCTAAGGAAAGTACCCCTATGGTGCTTTAAAAAAATACAAACAATTTCCAAGAAATATTTATTGAAAATTGTAAGAAACACATCCCCAGTCTTCAGGTCTTCTGAATTGTCATATCTTTTTTTTTCCCCAAACATTTGCACACTTCAGATCCTGAACGTGTCTTATTTCTACTTTAATGGACTATACGCTACGTTTATTTGATGTATAAAACCGAAACAAGGGAATATCTTTATTTATTGCAATTCAATCAAACACCTCATGACAAAAAAATGGGAGCATTGAAAAGCAGTCCAACTTATATCTTTTCACAGTTTGAGGCTATATTCATACTATGAATTAAATAGAAGCAATTACATTTAGCAGCCTTGTCACAGTATATTTATATGTAAGTAAGCTCCACTGAGCTTAGTTGAACTTAGGTAAAACTTTATAAAAACTGAACTCAAAAGATCTTGGTTTGGATATTCAGTTGCTCTTACATGGGGTGGGGTGGAGTGCAGTCTTACTAACTACATTTACAGTGTTCTGTACTACATTGCACATCATTCCCAAAGCGCTTCCAATTTTTCAACCACAGATTGAGAGATGTGGGCCAATGGTGGCTGCAGAAGAAAACCATTGGCAGATGGCACATAGCTTCATTTTTTCCCTTATCCATTGGATATAAACTCTTAAAGTATGTTTGATAATGAAAAAAATAACCTGAATATATTAAAGCCTGTGTTCTTTGGTATTTTTATGTAAATATGTGTAGGATATGCAGCCATAGAATCCTGTTGTTCATGTGTAGTTCACCAGTCATTTGTTGCTGATTTGGGCAATAATATGAATGCTTACAATACTGCTCATCAGAAAGCAAAAAATACATACTTTTCATCCTGGTCCTTTGCAGTAGCTAGAAAAGAACATTTTCCTTCAAATTCTAAATATACAAAGCCTTTAATAACTCTTGCATAGGAAACTTTTTAAAAGCTTCTATATGTCTTCTACCATTCCAATCTACTGAAAGATGCCACAATTCTATTTATACAGTTTTAAAAATCTGTTCTCCCAATTTAGCTGTTTCCTAGGGCTACCATAACTGGTTTGCAAAAATCCAGTTGGCCACTAGATGGCAGTAAAGAAATACAGAAAATACTAACCCTTTACTGCAGTTTATTCATTTTTGCAGCCCAAATATGGTAGCCTTAGTACTTAATCACTCTGTTTAGGAAACAAATAGAAGAATATCAGGTAAGCAAAAGTTACTTATAACTGACTGTAGATTATGATTGTGCTGTGAAAATCAGGTGTTTACTTAAAAATTCTAACACAGGAGTTATTAATAATTTAATCAGGGCACTTAATATACTTGGTACACATCTGTTCTAAGGTCTGTCTGTTTGTATTCCAGTGGAGTGAGTGGCCAGCAATGAAGGTATATCTTGCAGACTTGTACTCCAAATACAGAAGATACTTATTAAGATATAAACGTTTGTATCAGTTAAGCCGTTAGCAAAGCAAAGAAATACGAAAAGTTAGAATAAACTTGAAAGCCATTCTGTGACATTTAGGACATTTAGGATTGCCCACCATAGTATTTTTAAGGAAAATCTGATGTTACGATATTAACAATTCAGATTATGGTATACCTTGTACTGCCTGTCTTTCCTCTTGATAATTTTTAATATAGAAATAATTTGTCAAAAATAAAATAACTTTCTATTAAAACATTTAAAGTTACCTAATACAGATATATCAGCTCTAAAGAAATAGAGCCGATACATCCATATTACATGAGTGGGCATGCTGCTTATCAAAAAAATTAATATATCTTGATAGGAGCTTTTCCTAACGATATGTATGTGGCAGCCCCCAAGTGAATGTTTACAACATTTTAGTACTTTATTAGCTAGCAAAAACTCACTTTTACTTTTTACTGTTTCCCCGTTCTTCAGAAGTTATGGGGAGTGAAGTTATGCCATAAATATATTGCTGGTATTGTAAGACAATAGGATTTTTCATTTTGTGAGCAATGCCTCAGAAGTTTTATCAGATTTTTTTTCTAATTGGGTGATCCATAATAGTGGATAAGTTCCTTTGAAATGCATAAGACCACTAATTGCTATTTGTCATCCCTTGCATGGACATCTTCTAGCTCTTACTGCCAATTCAATGCAATGGAATAATGACATTTGAAGGAGCTACTGTAAAAAAACTTCTGGATTCCCATGCAACAATTCAGGTCCCTTACAGACAAATGTAGAAGGAAATATTTAAAGCCAGAAAGTCTGAAAGTAATAGATCATATACTATTCATATCTTTATGCTACTGGGGTTAAAGAAAAGGTTTCCAATAAAATCTGTATTGGAGAGGGAAGAATCATAAATTACGTAAGTCTATATTCCAATATGAAATTATATTCTTGTCAGTACTGTACTCTCTATGAGTTCATTCACAATGTTTGTAAACTTGATAGGGGTAAATAATGAAGTGCTCCATGTAGGCTAATTCTGGAGGATTTGCTTCCATTATCAGATACGTTATTTAGGAATTTCTTATAGGAATAAGCCTGTATTCATCTTGGATGTATATTATATAGAATACACTGGTCTGCAGAGAAAATTATGTGAATTTGACTTAAATAGAGGCCATTACGTTCAGATATCGGGGGGGGGGAACTCAGTGTTGTCCTTTATGTATCGATTAGATTAAGTGTTGCCTTCTAGAGCACTACATGGTTCAATTCAGATGTCATTCATGACTTCATAAATACAATATGACTAAGTTTAGGGATCAAGTGTCTTCTCAACATTTCCCTTCCTCATTTTGTCATGTACAAATGTAGAGTCCTTGGCTTAAAGCAAACCAGACTTCATTATTACATCTAAATCAGAGATGACTGGCTCCATAATTAACACACTTGGAAACATAAGCATAAGCGTTGGAGTCCAAAACAATCATACAAATTAATCCAGTGCATTTACTAACATAGGTGATTGTTAGCAAGCAAATAGGTGGTTCTTGGTTGGAAAACCCTAAGAAGTTTTCTGGCTTTAAACAAGAATTCACCTGTCTCTGATTTCTTGATTTCTCTGATTCTAGTCCAACCTTCTTTTGTCTGAAGTCATGAAATTTGCTCTTATACTTTCATGCATACTTATATGCTATTCTTGTATATATTTCAGTTTGGCTTCTAAATCAGTCATGATGAAGAGCTTGAAGCCATTGATACGTTACTATACTGGAAGGACAAATTATATTTATTGCTTTTTTTCTCTTTTTTTATTTTTAATAACACTGATGTGCTGAAATAATGTTGTAGAAACTAGATATTCTAGAACATGTTAAGGGACCTTTTTGTGGTCAGCGGCCACCCTTTTTTCCTAATCCACTTTTGGTGTGGCTCAGGGTCATAAGGAACATCATAACGTAACTCGAAGAAGTAGCATGAAATTTTCTGGGCTTTTAAAAAAATGTTTTTGAGATTTCATAGTTCTTTTTAAAAATCTAATATAGATTTAGAGGTTTTGTGCCCAAACCCATAGAAAATCATATTATCCCTTACATTGTTCAGTTATTCAGTCTCTTCTGACTATTCATGACTCAATAGACATCACTAGGATTGCCTTTCAGTCAGTGCTGCTTTGAGTTCTTTTAAGTTCATGTTTGAATTATCAGTGGTAGTATCTATCTTGTCTTTTATTGGCATCTTTTTTGTCTTCAATTTTTCCAAGTACCAGCATCTTTTCCAATGACTTGCTTTTTTGTTATATGTCTAAAATGTTTGTTTTAGTTTCATTATTTGTGCTTCAGTGAGCAGCCTGCATTTACTCCCCTCTATTATAAATATTGTATTATTTGTTATTCTTGCAATCCAAGGTGTTTTCAACAATTTTCTCCAGCACCATAATTCATAGCCATCAATTTTTCTTCATTCAGCTTTTCTGATGGTCCAGCTTTGCAGCAGAAAAAATCTATAGCCTAATAATGCATACCTTGGTTTTCATTGACTTGCTGTTTGTTCTGAAGCTGCAAAGGGAATGTGCAAAAAGCACAGTTTGATAGCACACTTGGGCTCTCTCTCTTCTAGAGAGGTGTGTTTAATAGAGAGTTCCCAAAGGATATTGCTGTTACAATTTCTTCAGAAATTTGCAAGGGCGTGTGACACCACTACTGTGATAATGCAGGCTTGTAGGTTTGGGTACTTCAGGTAAGAATGAAGCAGCTGAGAACTTAAAATTGCAGCAATGGCTAGGAGTACCATTCAGTCAAAAAGGACTATGGCTGCACAGTTCCCCAGGAATTCATAATATGAACCTACAGTACATTAATATATTATCCACATTGAATTGCAGTCATGCAGAATTTGGTGGCCTCCCATTAGGCAGGTCTGGATTCCATCAGCATGTATATGTGAACACGCTAGGATCTGGGTAGTTTGCTACTAAATCATCAGTTTTCATATCTTAGAGTATGATTGTGTGGTACTGTATGTGATGTAACTGTATGGCTGTGTTCACAAATCACACTTGAGCCCAGTCTGCTGTTCTACACTCTGGATAATTACATACTTGGTGATCTGGCAACAGAGAATGGGAAAAACTCGTCCTGTCCTGGTGAAATATCAAACTGCTCCATTTGGGTGTGATGTATAAAATACAGTTAAAAAGAAAAAAAAAACCAAGATGTCCCAGTTGGATTCTGAGTCACTGTCAGCAGGATGGGGTAAGGCTTACAGGTCACTTGTGCCCAGAGAAATGTAAAAAGGATAGAGGTTTAATTTCATGATAACTGCCTTCCAGGTCTGCATAACAGAACTGACCAAGGAGAGAAAAAGTTTGACTAACAATTGCTCTGATTACTATTTAGATTTTGGGTTTCCCTCTCTCATGCCCCAACCATGATGGAGTTAATGGATTTGCATGACATGCTATTGCATGTATTGACCCACTTAAGCTTATCATACAAAACCATTTCTATCTGTACAGTCTGCATAGGTAAGCTGTACTGTGCTCTGAGTAGTAGTTATACATGGGATGATTTCATGTGTTGTGGCATGGGCTAAAATGATAGTTCAAGTGAGAGAGAATACGTACTTCAGATTAAAATACAGATCATGTATCTGTCATCAAGAGAGAATAAATGCTTTTCCTGTGTTGTCTTGAAAGCAGTACAATCAGGTATTCAAGCCAATTGCAGTAAATTACAGAGTTACAAAGCATCCCACTTTCATGTATTCTCCAAAAGTAGAACCACACAAACAAGTATTATTTACAGCCTTAGATTTCCTAACATCCTGAGCTATCTGGTGATGCTATTCTACTAGCAAAATGGCATCCACCTACGAAACATATTCTTCCTTCACCCCTTCATAATCCCTCAGTGTTGGGGGAGCCCTAGTAGATTTGGGACTCATTCAAGGAGTTGAGCAAGGGAAGTCCTGTTATACAAACAATCTGTTTTCATAACCTTAGATTTAATCCAGAGAAAAACTTTTGTTTAAGCAGATGGAAGTTGACAAGCATTCAGGATTAGCAGAGTATCATTTCCTGCTTCATCATTTGAAACTTGACAAATTTGTTCATTATTATTAATTGCCTGAAATATAGGAGGCAGGTTGAAACTGTAATTAAGTTGAATGATTACACTTCTAATTGTCATGAGTAAGGATGGCGAGCAGGGGGCTCCCATCCAGGCTGTAAAGCGCATGCGTAGCACTGAGGAATTAGGTAGCCATTCCAAGAGACACCGATCGGGCCCGCCTTAACCTTTGGGGTTTATATGTCTGGGTTTTTCCCACACTTCTTCAGTTTGTTAGGATTTCCCTGTTATGTAGCAACAATAAAACACTAGAGACCTGTTCCTTGTCTCAGCGTGGTTCCTGGCTGTTAGGACACTAATGGCATCAAAGGCTGTGTCTGATTTAGAGGATTCTAATGGTCAGGAATGGTGGCTGTTGTATCCAATGCCATCTGGAAAGTTCCGATTCCCTCCCATAGAACATGACCCAGGATTTTCTGTAATGATTGGAAGTTCTGCAACAGGTATTAGAAACTTCTTGACAATGTGGACATTTTTCTTTGGTAGGGGAGGTTTGAAGATCACCAATACTAGGTCTGTACGCTAGTAATTTATGCTTATGCTGCACATTTTTAAATGGATTTGTTGATTATCTGATCTAAGGATACTGAAGTTAACAGGATACACTGCCAATTATCCAATTATGTATGTTGTGCCACCACCTGTGTAATAGCAAGTATTTTCATGCTTCCCTCAGATATGAGCTGTATGTAAGAGGTTTACTCGTATTGTTTTTTCCTCCTTGCACTTCAGTCAGTACTGTGCCATTTTAGTGTTTTCCATTTTACTGCTTCCCAGAACAAAAGACTGACCTTTATTTTTGGTTCCTTAGTCAGTAATCAATTTTGTTTTGTCTCCCAGATAAGAGATTGGAGTGGAACCATAAAGATAGCTAGAGATAGCTGCAAAAGCGAGAGTTTAGTTGATCAGGGTGAGCTCTTGTTTGGGAGTCAATGAATGAAAACTGTATGGGTAAAATACAATAATGTTTGAGAGTGTTGATGTTTGGATTTGGGTGGGCTAGATATAGATATAATTTTTATTAAATATTTTTTAAAAGGAAGATAAAAACTAAAACTAAATAAAGTAAGAAAAAAAAAGATATCAAAGAGAAAGCTAAAAGCACAAGAAAAGGAAAAATAGAAAATAGAAAAGGAAAAGGAAAAGGAAAAGAAAGATACAAAGAAGTAGCTTCCAATCTTCTTTATAGCAGTTATAAATACAATCATAAATTTACCTCTTACTCTGGTTACAACATAATGCTCTTCTTTCTATAGTCTAGCCTGTCTAATCATCAAAATCATAAATCATAAGTTCATTTTTTTCTGTTTTCTGCAAAAATTCTATAAGGGGTTTCCGGTCAGCAGTAAATGTAGATATTGTCTTTTCTGTGATCAAAGAAGTTAATTTAGCCATCTCATCAAGTTCCATCATCTTCACCAACCATTCCTCCATTGTGGGTAGTGCCAAATCTTTCCATCTTTGTGCATGCAATAATCTCGCTGCAGTTAATCATGTACAAAAACAAAGTTCCACGACTTTTTTCCAACCATTTGTCCATCAATACCCAAAGAAAGACCTCTGGTCTCAATTGTATATTAATTTTTAAAATCCTCTGAATCGGTTTATGTATTTGAATCCAGGATTTTCTAGCTTTTTTTTACACATCCACCAAACGTGATAAAATGTCCTTTCTTGTTCACATTTCTAACATAAATTTGAAGTGCCTTTATACATTCTAGACAATTCTCTGGCGACATATACCAATGGTACATCACTTATAAAAATTCTATTTAGGATTATGACATAGTGTAAATTTCAATCCTTTCAACCACATAATTTCCCATTGTTCATCTGTATATTATAACCAAATTTTTAGCCCACTTTATTATACATTCTTTCACTTGTTCTTCTGTTTCAAGTTTCAATAACAGTTTATACATTTTAGCAATTACATGTTCAATATTTGTACACAATTCTCTTTCAAACTCAGTCTTACAGTGTTCAAAACCATACATTATTTTGTCTACTTTAAATCTTCCTAGTAATTGTAAATTAGAGAACAATTGACAGGTATATCTCTCTGTCACTAGTTCTTCTCTTGATATTATTTTACATTCCCCTTGACAAAATTCTAGTATCTCACAGTAAGTTAGCCATTTGTGTTTGCCTGTTATTTCTTATCTATAAAATGCTTCTTGTGCTGAGACCCACAAAGGTGTCTTCAGGTGCAACCTGGGTGGATTTGGGTGGGCTTTCCACTGCTTGAAATGGGGTGGCTGCTTAGGTCAGGTTCTTTTTTGTATTGAGGCATTTGGCACAGATGTAGCATTGCTGGAAAACACTGAAGGATCACCATAGGGAAAGTTGCCAGAAAAGGGGAAAATGACGTACAGAATCAGAAGAGGAAATGTAGATGGCTGCAAATCATCTTGTTTCAGAACTACCCTTAACATCCAGAGTCTTGATAGCTTAGCTACTGTATCATTCAACATAGTGATGGTGTTATTTAATGTCAAATTGGTCTGTAACAAAATTAAGATTGTTAATTATTTAATTTAGCATGAATTTCAGAGAGCTGTGGGAGTGAGTTGGGTGAGATTATTCGGCATGCTAAAGATAAAAGATAAAAAGCCACTGACAGTGGCTTTGACGGACCCGACAGAAATTATCTTTTTACTGGAGAATTCTATATCAGTTGTCCAGGGTGAATTTAGTATGAAGTCACTATAAGTGAGTCTGCTTACCACTGTGGCCTCCATGTGAATCATGTAGTCATTGGCATAAACCACAGAGTAGAAGATATCCTTAATTTGGTCTTTTTCTCACAGAACAGGATAGGTTTTACTAACCAATTTGTCATTATCAGGTCATTGTAAATCCAAATGTGGATTTATATCCCTTAACTTTCCTCTCCTGCAAAAGGGAGATGGGACCTCTTAAGATGGTATCTAATAGATATGTAAATATACTGGGGGATTTTTCCTTAATTAAGTATATGCCACTATTAGCAAAATATGTAGCAGGCAACAGGCATGAATGTTACCGAGTATCCCTCTGATACTGTGAAGCCTGAATAATTCTGCTCTTCTAAATAGCTCCAAGCTCTGAAGCAAGTTAAAAGACAACTAAGTGCAGGTGGCATCTGACTGATGTTAATTGAGCTACTGTTATACTTCTCTTACGGAAATACAAGAAAGAAAGCTTCCTTTTCTGCCTCCATTATATTTTACATTTTCAGCAGAACTTTTTCAGACTCTGTGGAGTATATTACCTGGAAAATAACCCTTGGAAATGTTAGCATCTCTTTGCTGTGAGGAAATTTTTCCTTAAGGTGCCGTTTGATCTCCAATGCTATTTAATATTTATGAAAACACTGGACATAGTCATTCAGTGATTTGGGACACAGTATCATTAATATACCAATGACATCCAGTTTGATTTCTTGAATTCAGAAGAGGTTGCATATGATGAAACAACTGCTTAAGCATAGTCAATGAGGGCTGTGACTGGTTCCTGCTTCCAGAAATTAGAGAAATACCTATTATGGACGGACACTTGTCCAGAAGGAACAGGTTTGCATTTTTGTGTTGCTTTTGAATCTGTTATTGCACTGAAAATCCAGCTGATCTCTATATCTCAAAACACTTACTACTAGCTTAGACTGGTTCACTACTATACATGTTCTTGGACAAAATTGCTTGCCCTCTACAAGTTACACATTGGAAGCCTCAAAACAGGATTATTTTAACACTATGTTGGATTGCTCTTGGGAGTGATCTAGAATCTACTGCAGAATGCAGTGGCTAGTACTTAATGTCTTTCTCATCATTACACTTTAGCTAAAAGATCTGCATCCAGCTGCCATTTCACTATGAGTCAGATGTAAGGAGTAGCTGTTACTGTATATAATCTTAAACAACTGAAGAAACAAGTTATGTTTTAAAATCCATTTTCAGTAACATCAGCCACATAGGCACCCATAATCTTTGGGAGAGGTCATAGTTAGTGGAGTACTGCTTGCTATCAACACAGAGGCAGACCACTGGTGGCACCTGTCCTGTGAAATTGCCTACAGTACCTCAGGAATAACATATACAGTATGTTTATACTGGCAGGGACCTTTGGAAAAATACCTTTTCTGGCCTTCTAAGTCATTAACTCCTAGAATTTGTCTTCTAGTGGATTGCTTTAACTTCGTGATAATCTGTGGTTAGTAATAATTTTGTTTACTGAAATGTTTACTTGAAAAGTTATTTTATTCTAAACTGACTCAGGTTTATGTATATTAAATAATTATTTTATTTTATTGTAATAAATAAAACAAATACCACGCATCTTCCTGCCCCTCCACTTCAAAAACCAAAGCCGCCTTATACACCAAAGATCTCCCTAAATAAAAATATCAAGTTTATCAGTAGAAGGATGACAGTGAGCTATCCTGACTTTTCTCATTATTGAATCCCAGAGCCAAATAATCAGCTACCATGAAGGATTTTTACATTTCCATTGGGAGTGGGGGAAAAAAAACTTTTTCTGAAGAACTCGGTTACCAGGTAGAATCATTAGGAAAGAAAATAATTCAAGTAGCCTGATTTCAAATCAGATAGGCGATTTATATTATAACCAACACTTTAAATTATACTGGTAACCATGGAGCAGATTTTTAAAAAATGAGACCTGGTCATTTGGCTAGCTGCAACATTCTGGACCATCTGAATTTTCCAAAGATTTTCAAAAGTATAGGTTATATTGCAAAACTATAAATGGCCAGCAACTAAAACATGGATTCATTGTGATATCTGTCATTTTTCGCAACATGGCTCTTAATTTTAAGGACTCTTAATTGCAAATTAATTTGCAAATGCAAATCTAATTATTAAAACATGCATTTTGGTTTAGGGCTCAGCCCCAAAGCACCCCAAATTTTGAACCTGAATCATATTCTTAAGATTCGATTCAGCACAAGTTAAATTTTTATTCTGCCTTCTTTCTGAGCAAGAACACTTCTGGCCTATCTTGGATTATATTTCAACATGTTTGCTGTCACCCACAGCAGTATGATCAGCATAAAGGTGTGTGATTCCCCAAGCTCATCTTCTAATGGTTTCATGTATTTGTTAATTAAATACTGTGGTGGACCAGATGAAGCCTTGAAGGAAACTACAGATAATAACCTGTTTTCAAAGAATAGTTCCCCCTGTTGTTAAAGTCATAACTCCAGGAACTGGATCCATTATAGAACAGTGACTCCAAGTCATATCCTACGAGAATATCCTTCAGAGTATACCATGATCAGTCTCAAAAAAATCAAACCTCCATCCAGTTTCCAGTGCAGATCATCTGGAAAATTGAAGTGAGATTGAAAACTGATCTAAATTATTAGCATCATCCAACAATCTTAAGAATTAAGATGTCATCAAATATTCCAGCACCCAGACCATGAATGGAATTTTGAAGACTGACTGGAAATTATCCAGTATGAATGAGTTCAGGGATGTTTTTTAAAGAAAGATTTCAACCAGCACCTCTTGAGTATAAAGACTTTACAAAAGGCATTCATTGCTATTTTTAGAGTTACTGACTAAACCAGTCTACTCCAGCTGCTTCTGTTAGCTAGGATGAACAAAACTCAGGTATACACATGGTAGATATGACTTCCCAAGATTTCTGTCATTTTAATTGAAAGGTGTCATTGAAAGCTATATTTGCTGAACTGGTATCAATCATAGCATCCACATAGATAAAATATTTGACACTTTATGTACAGACTACTGTGCAAATTGGTCTCAGTGGATTATTGTGGTCCTGTGAGCCAGTGTTGTAGCCCCTTGACCCCTTCTTCAAAAATAGACATATTGGATAACTATATGCAGATGCAAGGGTTTCAGAGAAGAACAATTGCTACTATCACTACTGCAACACAGACGTTCAAATGGGTTCTGGATAATGGTCATTGGATTATTTCTGAATTTATTTCCACTGTCATGTTTGTTTCATTACTGTCAACTCTAAAAAACTGAAAGCTCATTTGGCTCTACCCACAAGAAAAGAACACTCAGGAACACTTACCAGGTGAATGCTGAGGGCATTTCCCATTTCCAGAGAACAAGGGCTTCAATTAAATTAAAAGAGCAGTTAGAAAATAATTTGGATTAATCAGCTTCTGTAGTTCCATGCTCTTATAAAGGCTCCCAGTTGGTTAGTCTAAATTCCATCATATAGTGATTTGTAAATGACATTAGATCTATAGAAAGTTCCTTAATTTGTGATAGTGAATGCATAAAATTTAAAGCAGAAAATTACATTTGATGTGTATCCTACTGAATGACAGCAACCATATACCAGTTAGGACAAGTATATTATACTCAAAGAGTCATTTTAGAATGCCATCACCATAGTGATCTATCTTGCATATTTTGTATACCCCCAAAATATTTTGATAACCATTGTAAATGCTGCACTACATATGAGTTTCAGTTTGACTATATCCCTTAGGGTTGCTCAGAATTAAAAATGTGTCATTTATGTAAATGTACAATACTGATTTTATGTTCACATGGCATAATATTCTGGCCATAAATAAATTTCTTGCTATTTTCCTTACATTACAATGTCCTGGTTAATTCATTATATCTTAACCTGGCCTATTTCTGGCTTGTTTTATCATGTCAGAAGCCTAGTGAAAGAGAAGCTAAAAAATAAACCATTTTTTAAATTCGTTGTTTCTTGCCTTTTCTCCCAACCCTAATTCAGGAATAGTTTTCTTTGTTTTCTTCTTCTTCCCCTCTTTAAATTCCATAAGCATTTTACTGAATCCCACTGGTAATTTTAGTATGGAATGATTTTTTCCTTTTTTAATTAGTTTCTTACGCATCATATCAACATTGTGCAGATGTTTTTTGAAACAGTTGCAATTCAGGACAGGAAAAGAAAAGTTCATTTAATCATATCTTTCAGGGCAAATTATATATACGCACATTTCACTTTAGGAATATTTTATAAGTCCATGAAAATGCAAAATACAGTAAGTTGACAGAGTTAACCACAAGGTGAGTAATTTTGCTTTTGATGTAGAAAACAGGAAGGAATAAAGTCTTGATTTTGATGATTACATATATATTTAAAAAGCTAAGAGAAAGTAACAGCAACTTACCCATTCATTTTTTTTCACTCTGGAATTCTTTTGTTAAGCATCAACCCTTATGGCTGATTTTTTTTTCATCCTTTTTTCTAAGAATGAAAGTTGAATTATGTTGTCTTTTATGTATGGCTATATAAAGATTACGCTTCAGTCAGAGTTCATTATAAGAGTACTGATACGATATATACAGGCTACAACTCAATATGTACTCCTTTTCAAGACATTTGTACTAATGCTATAGGACTGTATCATTAACAGTTTCATCACAAAATGTGTATGGATCTTTGCAGTTGTTAACTGCACATATGTGTTTTAATAGAAATGTAATGATGCTAATTAGAAATGCATTAGCTCATACGGCTGTATTATGTTCTTTTTGTAATATTTTACAGATTGTAATTAATGCTCATCAAGTTGTAAGAAAAAAAATAGCAGTGTTACAGGATGAGAGATTATATTCACAAAATTAAAGGAGTGACTTGAAGGAATGGAAAAAATGGTGTTATAAGCACTTCCCCATTTATATCAGAATATGAACTTCCCCTTTTTAAAGTTCAGAATCAAGCTATATTTCATGCAACAAGAACTATTTGAAAATACTTACAATACTAGAAGAGAGCCAGTTTGGTGTAATGGTTAAGGCACCAGGCTAGAAACCGAGAGACTGTGAGTTCTAGTCCCGCCTTAGGCACGAAGCCAGCTGGGTGACCTTGGGCCAGTCAGTCTCTCTCAGCCCTAGGAAGGAGGCAAAGGGAAACAACTTCTGAAATCTTGCCAAGAAAACTGCAGGGACTTGTCCAGGCAGTCACCAGGAGTCAACACTGTCTTGAAGGCACACACACACAATACTAGAAGGGCTTCTGTCCAGTTTGCTTTGATAATTCAAGCAATAATAAGAGTTAAATGTCCCAGTTTTATTTTTTTATTTTATTTACCTGATTTTAGATTAGTAGAGATCATTTTTATCTGAGAAGTATTTCGTGCCATACTGGTATAAAATCCTAAACAACAATAATAACAAAAATAGAATCGGAAAATATGCATTATGACGTGTTTCCTCCCTTGAGAAAATTTAATGTAAAATATTATAGTTCTATTGCAAACATTACTGTCCAGGAGAAACAAAGCTGCATTCAACTGATTGTGGCAATTGTAATACACAAGCCCATGGTATTTATTATGAAATAACTCCACTAAATTTTTAGTATTTAATCATCACTCTAAGTTATATTTTTAAAAATCTTGTAATGTTTCCAAAAATATCTTAGGCTTAGGAAATCTGTGCGAGAAGGGAGTTCTTGAATTAAAATGCAGGACAGAGAAAACTTCACTGAGTACCCTTGAACAAGCCTGATTCATTGATGTACAGTTAGAAGACTGTTGATAAGCTGGTCAGAATATGATCCACTATGTTCTACATTAGCCAGAATTCAAAGAATCAAAGGAATCTCACATATTTGCAGTGAATTTGCAACTAAGATAATCTAATTGTCTGTCTTCAATTTGGTATAGTGGTTAAGGTGCTGGACCAGAAACCAGCCATGAATTCTAGTCCTCCCTTGAAAGCTGATTGAGTGACTTTGAGCCAATCACTCTCAGCTCACAGGGTGGTGGTGGTGGGGAAGATAGGAGCATTATGTATGCTGCCTTGAGTTGTACAAATAAAGGTGGGGTGTAAATCTAATAATAAATAAATTTCTATAGTCATCTAAGTTTTGATGTTATATAGCTACATATCATCAGAGAAATAGAAGTTGCATGAATTCTCCACTAAATGACATATTGTTTGCTAGCCCTCATGCTAGTAAGGATTGCCAAAGCATATGCTGACATTTTCTAATGGAAAAACAAAACTCTTTGTCTGAAAATGGAGGCTTGAATCCAAGGATCTAACTGTTTGAGCAGAAGATCATGCATATATGCGCAGTAGAGATCAACAATTCTGTCACTTCATCTTCAAACATAACTAACTGGGAAAGCCAATCTAATGGGTTGTCCACTTTCAGAATCTCATTTGAGGGCAGGGGAACAGAAGCTTCAGGCTAGGAATAGGGGAATCTACAACACACATACATACAAACACATATTTTTAGTGGACATTGCTTCTGTTAGCAGACTAGAATCTTAGGAGGCACGTAACAATTGGGTTCTTCCAGTTATCTTAATATTTTACCCATTGGAAACCATAAAGGTATATACTTTCACAAGTAGAGGTTTTAAGTTGCTTTCACAAGCATACCTGAAAACAAAATTTTACGTTTTATAGCATTATAAAAATATAATGCTATTTTAATTAACTATGAGAAAAGGATTAACAGTTCTCCAAAATATGATTTAATTTAAACTATGATTTCCTAAAATCTTGATTGTCTTAAATTGATCTATGCTATTGGGTGATTTTTTTTCTTGTTGTTGTAAACATGAGGAATTAGGAATAATTGGCAGTTGCTGTTTTTATTATATAGAACGATAGGTTTATTTTCTGTCCAATAGTTTGGTCTTTCCTATATGAAAAAAGTTAGTGTGACATTTATAAGGAAATAAAAATATTAATTGTTCAATATTCATAATTTAATTTTGTCTGAATATTTTTCATTAACTATAGTTTTCTCCTCTTTCCCCCCACTTGTTACCATCTAGTTGGACCAAACTTCAGTGATGCTCCCTGCTGGTTTAGTAATTCAAAGATTTTGTTTCCTGGGTACACAGTTCCTTTTATGTTTCCTTTCTCTACCTCTGTCCTATTTTTTACTCAAGGTAGCTGTGTGGAGTTTTAAAACCGTACTGGGGGAAATACTATTATTAAATTCTTCTCCAAAAATAATTAGTGCCAGGAACTATATTGAAATAAGTTTTGAGCAATATGCTGTTCTTTAAGCACAAATGCTTATACACAAAAAACTTTAATGACAGAAGACGCTTTGAAAGTGCTTCTTGGAAGTTATTTTTATAATTTAAGAGGAAAACTTAACTGGTTCCATGTATTATTTTCTAGAATGATAACCTGCTACTTATTTCCTACAAGACAACAAAAAGTTTTATGATTTATATAATCACATAACCTTTCATGATCACCACCTAGTTCATCAGGCACATGCAATACATTCTTAAGAAAGGATTATTGTATAATCCTATTCATTGTTTTAATGATTATAATTTTATTTCTGTCCTACTTTTAGCCAGCCTTGGCTGACAACATTTAGTCACAACACAAAGATGCAGTGTCTCCTCTAGCTATTAATATTTGATTATGTGTTCCGAGCTTTAGGCTATAGAGGGAAGGTGGCAAAAATAGCAAATTAATTCAAAGATTGGTTGATTAAGAACCAACTGTTCCATTGATTATCAGTTTCCTTTATGAGTAATGTATGCTTCTAATTTTTCCTTCCCTCTGGTTCACATGTCATGATAAACCATAATGTTAAATTGTTTGCTTTTGGATTAGCTCAGTGTGTCAATTGAAGTATTACTATTTGTTAAAAAGGGTTTATGGCATAGTGTCATAAACCAGTCAGACTAGTTCAACAAATCATGGTTCAGTGTGAGGTTTAATTCTGTTCTATCTTTTATAACATCATTATTTTAGACATGAACTAAATGGTGGATTCAGTGAGCATATTTGTACAGCCTCTTATAAAAGCCACTTTCTTGGTTATTGAGGCAGAAATGTAAAAGGAAATATATATAGTCTGTGAGTTATATAAATATAGTCTGTGAGTTCTAGTCCTGCCTTAGGCATGAAAGCTGGCTGGGTGGCCTTGGGCCAGTCACTTTCTCTCAGCCCAACTCGGTGCAATGTAGACTAGCCTCCTCGTGGTGCACGCCGGGCAACGTGACTTGTCACAGCTAAATAGTCTACACATCTGGCTGCTGGACCCCATAAGGATTTCCCAGCAAGAAAAGCAGCATGAACACTGAACTGCTATGCCATATGATTTAAAAAAAACAAAACATGCATGGTAAAATGTGCCTTCATGTTTTTCACATTTCCAACATTGATTTGAGGCACCTTTATACATCTTTGGTAGTTTCTCTGGTGTCATATACCAATGGTTTGTAACTTTATAAAAATTCTCTCTGAAATTATAACACAATGTGAATTTCATCCCATTTACCCACATTCTCTTCCATTTATCCATTTATATATTATAACCAAAATTCATAGCCCATTTTATCATGCAGTCCTTAGCTTGTTCTTCAGTTTCAAACCTTAATAAAAGTGTATACATTTTTGTAGTTATATGTTCATCATTTGTACATAATTCATTTTCAAATTCTGTCTTATGCTGCTCAATTCGAATCACCCTTTTATCTACATTAAATCTTTCTCTTAATTGTGTGTATGAAAACCATTGGAAAGTATACCCCTCTGCAGTCAATTGTTCTCTTGACTTCATCTGAAGATAATATAGGCTCTGCTGTCTGTCACTCATGCTCTGGTCACTTTCTGATTGAACTTCTGTAATGCTTTCTACCTTGGAAAGTATCCAGAAACTTTAGCTGGTGCAAAATGCAGTGGTGCACGCAGGCAGTTAGGTGTGCCCCTAGAATGGCACATGTTACACTTCTGCTCCGCGAGCTGCATTGGTTGCAGTTTGCTTCCAGGTCCAATTCAAGGTGCTGATTTTGACCTTTAAAGCCCTTCATGGCATGCGGCTGAGTTACCTGAGGGACTGCCCCTCCCCAATTTTATCTGCCCATCCCACCAGATCTGGCAGAGAAGGCATGCTGCGGGTCCCGTCTGTCAGGGAACTACACTTGGCAGGTCCCAGGAGGTGGGCCTTCTCTGCTGTGGCGCCTGCCTTGGGGAATCTTCTCCCCCAGAAGTAAGATTAGCTCCACCCCTCTTAACATTTCATAGGTCCCTCAAAACCTGACTTTGCCTTCAGTACTGAGGGTGCCAGGGGACCGGAGAGATCTTGTGATGGCTCCTTCACTGCGGCTAACCTCCTCCTCTCCTGTTTTTGTGATTTTATAGTTTTTAATAATGAATTTTAAGTATATTTATTGGTTTTTTAATTAAGTGTTATACACCGCCCAGAGTCACTTTTCTGTGAGATGGGGGGCTATACATATTTGATAAATAAAATATGTGTATCTTTTATCCATGTGACTAAGATTGGATACATACCTTATGTACCATTACCAAAACCTGAGAAGTTTGGTCTTGGCTCCAGTGCAACATATCAGCTATATAGGCAGAATATAAAGAAAGCAACGTAGGATACATTCAGGAAACTTGCATGTATATAGGAAACATCACTGGTCTCACCAAGTGAAAAAATGAAATTCTTGTTCTCAATAACATAGCCAGGATGATATTGTTAATATTATGTAAGAATAAAAGGAAATATATTTTGATTGATTGTCTTTAGAAAAATATGTATACATTATATTATTATTTGTTACTTGCTAGAAATCATTAATATATTTGGCATCTTGGAGAAGTGAATTGCCATTTTGTTGCATTAGCAGCTAAAGGACTGCTCAGTTCATTTTTTGCCTTTATTAAAAAATGTGATTAGTACTTAAAATTATTTTTTTGGGAACATACTAAAACATTACTCATTTTTATTAATTAATAAAATAATTAATTTTTCAAATTTCTATTACCACCCATCTCCCCCAAGAGGGGGGGACTCTGGGCAGTTTTAATATTCACATATGTTCAAACTGTCTTTCCCAAACTACCTGAACTACAGATCAGCCATGAGTTCTCTAATTCAAAAGATGGAAGGCCTAACACAGGAAATCAGTCCCAACATATATTTCTGCTTAGTGCTACTATTTATTTATTTTCTATCCCACCTTTATTATTTTTATAAATAACTCAAGGCGAGCATCCCTAATGCTCCTTCCTCCTCCTATTTTCCCCATAACAACAACCTGGTGAGGTGGGTTGGGCTGAGAGGGAGGGACCGGCCCAAGGTCACCCAGCCAGCTTTCATGCCTAAAGTGGAACTAGAACTCACAGCCTCCTGGTTTCTAGCCCAGCACCTTCACCACTAGACCAAACTGGCTAAATTTGTATTTGCTTTGTATTCTTTAATTTCTGCAAATTAAACATCTTTAGGACAATTATCTTTCTTTGTTGTACTTACATATTTAATGTATGTAATCTGTATATTTAAGAATCCAAGTAATCTGTATACTTGAGAATTTTATAATAGGTTATCTTGAAATCCCATTCATTGTCACTGGTTTATAGACTTTTCTTTAATGAATGCAGTAACTTAACTAATTCTTGGCCTTTGTGAGTATGGAGAATAAATATTGCTTGTCTGTAGATCAAGCTTTGGCTTAACTTCTTGTTTTTCATAAGATAATAGTTTTGTGTCAATTATACTCATAATATTTTATTGTAAAAATACAACATTTCTTACATTTTAATTGGCATAAAATAATTTCATTCTTTATATAATTATAAAGCTAGTTCATACTTGTGTCTGTGGGATTGTCCAAAGATGAGTCTTCTCAATTTGATTTTTTGCATTTATGATATAGGGCATTATTGTGAAATGTATTAAATTCTGGAATACATTTTCAAATGAAATTAGAATTTCTTTTAAAAGCAATTATATTAGATTTGGCTTTATTATAGTACAGTTCTTGATTGTACTAAATTTCATTTTATGCAGATTGAGACAAATTAAATTCCAGAGTTTTAAAAATTCAGTTAAAGGGTTTAGCAAGCTGGATGGAGACATTCCATTCTAAAAACAAAAGGGTCCCTCCAGTTACAGAAAGATTTGAAATTCAGCTGACTCTCTCCCCTGGGAAAAGGGGATGTAATTTTTTTTCTAGTTCCCCATTGTAGCTTTCTGTGCCCTCCCCCAACTTGCTCTGAACAGCAAAGGCAACCTTATGATCAAAGTGGGCAATAGTGCTGAAAACCATAAGGGGATGGAAAAAAACATTAAAAATATTTTTCTCCTCTGCCCCTCATCCAAAACAAAGCATCATGTTTCAGCATTTAGTACATGGAAAATCTGGATTCAACAGCATAGGGCTGCTTTTAGGGCAGATCACTCGTTCTTTTAGAACCTTGAAACCAATGTGGACTAAGTAATAACTAAAAATACAATGAGGCAGACCATTATCCATATTGTCATTCTGTTCTATATTCTTTTTTACTGCCTAATTATGCCTTGTTCCAGACCAGCATGGCCTCTTGCCAAAAATCACCATCTTCCCCCCTGTCAATAAGGCCCACATTCAATGAGGCCAGTTGATCTCAGTTATGAAATTGCTGTCAAGCCATTTGCTGTCCTGTTCATCCTTTTGCTTCCCTAGAAAAGCTTGTGCTTGTATTCATTTCTTCAGCAAACAGATTTCTAAGATGGCATACAGTTTTGGCCTTGAAACTCAACAGCCACTTCAGATGATAGAAGACCTGGTATTCTGGTTAGTCCAAGATGCTATCACTTCTTCAATGCTACTTCTAATTCTTCAAGTTTTGCTGAAGCCGTCTTCTGTGCCATTGACCTCTCAATGCATTTGGAATCTTTACAAAGCAAAGAGAAAGGGATACTATTTCTTATTCCAATATCTATCATCTAACTTTTATACTGGAAACATCACAGTCAGACTCCACTCTATCCATGGACCAAGGAGGCAGAAAATTGGACAGTCTTGGATACAAAAAACAGTCTTCAAGGCCTTTTGTACTATGTATAGCAAAATACCATCATTATTTTGTAGGGGAAGTTATCCCCATTCCTATCTCATTTGCTAGAGGACAAGAAAATAGTTCAGATTTTTGAAACAGCTTGTTTTGTCAACAGGGATTAAATATGGATTGTCATTAAATTATGGCATCTTCCGTTCTGCATCCCCATGCTGGTTCACACCACTAGACTAACATGAAGTCTAAGACTATGATTAAGGACCCTTTTGTGAGGATTAATTGTTAGCAAACTTTTCTTCAGTGAGGACAGATTATTCAGTAATAACAGTTGGGCAGGGTTCCAGAACTTAGTACAACAGTGTACAGATGGGGACTGCAGCAAGCCTGCTTCATCCCCTCTTGCTACTGTCCATGGTCCTACTCAACTAAATCAAAAGGCCACCAGTCATTCAGATGGAAGGAACATGGGCTCTTGCCTATGTTCAGCAGTATCTATGTACATAGTACAACATAGCCATAGAAACCAGCCTCAAGGTTCTGAGTGTCATTTTATCTTTGATGTTTCTTCACAGTGGCTTTTAGGGGACCACCTGAACTAAAAACTAAATTTGCCTTGGTTCATATTTCTGACATTCCATATATATTTTGCAGCATTAACTTTTCACTCTGGACTCAGTAACAGTTAGATGTTCTTTTAATCCAGCTACATCATAAATGCTAGTGCTACTCAAAATAGATGGATCCATTTAAATGAGAATAACAGCCTATATTGTTCTTCAATTACTGGGACATTTGATGGCTATGACTTCGGTTGTTATAGTCGTTCAATTGTTCACATTGCCGGTCTTTGGATGTGCCCCCTACAGTGTGGTATTTCTATTCCACTTTCCTGGGCACAGACATAAGATGCCTTTTTTCAATTCTACCCTGTGTCGAGGAATTTCTCCACTGGTGTCTGGCATTCCCTTCACCATCACCATCACCCCTCTGATACATGTCACTACTGGCACATCAATGTCTAGTTGGAGAGTATTTATTTATTTACAGGATTTATATGCCCACCTATCTCATATGATGACTCTAGGTGACTCACGACAATCCATAAAAAAAAAAAGTTAAAAACAACAGTACCCTTCCCCACAGGCACCAGACCAGTCATCCTGGCAGTTCAGTCCCCATCCTAGCCCAGTGCTTGGGGGAAGAACCAGGTCTTCACAGCCCTCTGGTTCATCCCTGAGTTCTCTGCTTCCAGCATGCTTAGTCCAAGGAAGAAGCATCATGACATATCAATCAACTTTAATTCCATGGCCAAATTTTCCAAGTTATTTTGGGCAGATTCAAATTAATCTAGAACTTAAGGTGGTACAAAGCTAATTCCTCCTTTGCATATTATATTACAGATTTCTAATTGGTGCCTCTCTCATTCTATCTTCATTGTGGCAACTTTTCTATCTTCATAGGGCCTAATTGCTTGAGGGACTGCCTGTATTCCATACTTGTTGCTTGTCTTATACAGTCCAGTAGAGTTAGCATGTTCCAGGTCCATTAATTAAGCAATGCCACTTGATGGGATCCAGGAGGCAGGCCTTCTCTGTTGTAGTGCTTGCCTTCTGGGATAACATCCAAGCAGAGATTTGTATGGCCCCCACCCTGACCTTATTTAGACAAGCCCTTAAGACCTGGCTCTTTTCTCAGACCTTAAGCTAGAGTGGTTGGAGGGCCTCTTGTGGTTTGTTTGATTTGTAAATGGTGTTTGTTGTTTTTTCCAGACTACTTTTTTGTATTTTGTGTTGTTCTTTTATTTTAAATTTCATATATTCTATGCTGCCCAGAATCCTAATGGAGTTGAGTGGCTTATAAATTTAAAGAAATAGAAAAATAAACTGAAATTTTCCAGCAGGAGCTGTGCAATATGGCTGGGGATCAGTGTTCCCACCAAACAATTATGTAAACTCTAGAAAGTTTGAACAGGGGTCTGCATACGCACATAACCCATGTATTGAATTCTCAGATGTCCACTCAAAGAAGTTACGTAAGTAACCAGTTCTTACGTTTTCTGAAAAAAGCTGTTATAGGAGCTGTGTTCTATGTGTGTTCTACTTAACCGATAAATCTGAAAGTTATTTGACAACTCCTTAGTTATACAAAATAAGCAGGCTCTTGTTTCCGAAAGTAATGCTTATGAAAGTGTGGAAAGAGGGCGTGTGGAAAGAGGCTTTGGGTGTGTGGAATAATTTCAGTAGTGAACCTGATAGTAGGGAAAAATTGAGATTGAAATGCTTATTTTCTATTGTGTTATAAAAATAGCCTAGGGACTTTCTAGGATCTCTAATAAATTATTCTGATTGTCTTCTAATACCCATGTTATCTTCCAACAATTTTAAATATAGCAGTCACTGTGTAATATATCATAGTCATCATCTCATGATTATACATACAAATGTGTGCACATGTGGGGGAGCATATTTCACTTTACTGTAAGTATAACAATAGCAAGGCGTAATTTGCCTGGAGTAGAAGTTACAGAGTTGTCTCTGTAGACAACTGCTTGTGATCCATGAAAAGCCTCCAAGATTTGCATTTGTTCAGGTACCATGGACCACCATGTTTTAATCATGTAACTGGAAACCTCACTGAACCTGGCTGCTTCAGGTTTTGCCCTGCAGTGGTTTGAGATCCTATTAGTGCTTGTCTTTGGACATATTGTTAACAATGCAGGATTAATAGGACTGCCACCCAGTTAAAGAAATATTTGTCAGTTATATTAATTTTAGTTCTAATGGTTAATCTGCTTTGCATATATTTGCCTAAATTTAACAGTTCAGAAGCAAACAGTTGTTTTGTTTTTAGACAATCATAGTTTTTGGAGAGACATTCTACACTACAAGTTTGATAAGCACCTCTTTATAGATAGAGTTACCACATACAAGTTTATATTCTGCTCAAAGCATATATATTTTTATATAACATAATTTTTATATTTCACTCCTACTTTTTGAAATATAATGAAGAATTCTCAAAAGCTCAAAATGTACCCTTAAACTACAATTCTATACCACTTTATGGGGATTAATCCCCACTGAAATCAAAGGGATTCTCTTCTAAGTAGACATGTTCTAATGATTCTTGAGCTGCTTAATTTTTTTTCTCTCTCTCTATGCTTAGTGAATGGACAGGTTTGAAACAGACATTGGAATCTCCATCAGACATAAACATATTTAAGAAGATACGTTTATGTGTGATTTGTTTGACAACTGCCTGTCCTGAAAACATAATTCGTTCTGCTAGGCTAGTGTTTTATTGCTTTCTGTTGCCAATATGAAGATTAACAAACTAATGGATAAAGTTGCTTCTCTTCTGTTTTCTACATGAAAAGATTCTTGATATAATTAGAGTTTTCAGCTTCCACATAACAAGGGGTGGGAGTCCTTCTTGCTTTACTTACACTCCTGCAGTCACTGAAATTTCCGAGGTATTTCATTCTATGCATGTGCTTCCTCGTTCTATCCCCTCTTGGGGTATGCAGTATTATGCGGAGCTCAGAAAGATAGAAGGAAGTAGTAAACAGAAATAAGAATGTAGGTAAGAATGAATGAATTCATCCCAGCACTATTCACTTATATCTCTCCATTATCGAGGAGCGGTCTAAGTCCTTGTCGACTATCCTTGCTTCCATAGCACCTATACATGCATTTTCTTCCTTTAACTTCTCTCTCTCAGATAAAAAAAAATGAAGCTGAAAAAAGGTTGGATTTAAGCAAAACAATCAAAAACATACCTCCAAATCAGTCATTAACTACTGGCAGAAAAAAAAAAGTTAAGATTTTGGAATCATCTTCACAGTCTCCACATTGAATATTACTGAAACTATGAAGAGAATTTCAAGTATTCAGTGCATGCAAAGAGATCTAAGAATATTTCTGAGCTAGGAAAAAAAATCAGCAAAACAATTCCCCCAGTAAAGTGGGATGAAGATCCAAAAGCAAGAATAGAAAAACTTCGTTGGCCACAGGAAACATTTGGAAGCTGTTATTTTTGCCCAAGGTAGTATTATAAAGTACAAGTACTGACTGGATGGGGTGTCGAAATTCCTACACCTACCGTATTCACTGTTTTTGTTATTTATGGTATACAACTGCATAAATAATATTATTCTAGTTTTCAGGAAGATACATTTATCTTTCTATCAGGTGGAAGCTGTTAGCCTCTGTTCAATTTTGCATGCAGCTGTATTTCCTCATTCAGCAGCAATGGGAGAACAATTCCTCACATACAGTGGGTTTTTACACATTGAGCTGTTCCAGTCATTTTACTGATTTTGGATGTGCTTTACACTTAGGACTTTTGGAAGTGTAAGGTGAAAGGTCCCCTGTGCAAGCACCAAGTCATGTCTGACCCTTTGGAGGGACACCGCATTCACGACGTTTTCAGACTATAAGCGGGGTGGTTTGCACTTAGGACTTACGTACAAAGAAAAGTATGGCTTTTCATATATTACTAAATACTTAGGACTTTTAGTATTTAGTAATATATGAAAAGCCATACTTTGTATGTAGAATTTAGAAGCTTTAGCATGGTGTTGGTATTTTGAAGACCAACTTTGTTTCCTTTCTTAGACAAATAAAAGGAATAGAATAAGTTCCTTCAGAACATTTTAAAATTCTAAAGTCTCCTTTAAGTCAAGTTCTTGTGATTTTATGTACATATTCATGTAGTTTCATGCTGTTCCCTGGTGGTCTTCTATCTAAACACTAACCAGATCCAGTTCTGCTTAGGTTCTGAGCTCAGACAATGTTGGCCAGGTGCTGCCCCAGGCTGAAACTTTTAAAGTTTTATCAATCTGTATTGTTTGTAGATCTTTCTGTTTTTATGTTTTTAGACATTTTATCATTTATTTCCAATTTCCTGATAAATTGTTTAGTTCAACTAGTACAGATAGACAAATTATTTATCTTATGGAAGGTAAAATGTTGAACAGGTAGCAATGTAAATAGATTAAATTAGCTGTAACTTTATGCATATGAGTATTTCTCCATATTGAAATAAATATAATTAGAATTGCACTACACAAACTCTAAATAATTATTTCTTACTCAGTAAAATTATTTTTTTCATGTTATGTTTTCTTTTAACAAGCTTCTAAATTAGATATAGCTTTTTAGGACTGTAAAACTGTCATATCTTGAAGCTATCTTATATGCTGAAGCCTGCTAGTATGGTTGCTAAGCATTTTTTATTAAACAAAGAAATAAGATTACTCTGAATAAACCTAAAGCCTCCCAATATCTGTGTATATACTCTGCATGAAAGTCATCAAACAGCTGCTTGACGGAAAATACATCAATTTGATATAGCAAGTTTCAATAACATATTTCAAAATTGAAATTGCTATTTTAATTCTTCTACTCAGATGCTGTTCATTAACTATTGGAATTACTTGAAAATTTCTGGGAGAAAAATTAAGAATATTCCAGATGGCCACCTTTCAGGAATAGAAACTTCCTGCACTGAGAATGGAGTTGGATTGGATTACATATAAAATCACTTCCAAATTGCATATTCTATGATTCTGTGAAATAAAATTTATAGGTTTTTTAATGAATCCTAAATGAGAAGCTTTTTCAAATAAAATTGGATTGGAGTTAATTAAAGTTGATTATTTTGAATGTGTGATGATACATACCTAAAAAGAGATACATACAGAGTCCCCCATTGGGGGAGATGGGCAGTGATATAAATTTAATAAATAAATAATAAGACAAAAATGGTATTAAAATAACAGCTACATTCATTCAACCATACATCAACCTTATATTCATTCATCCCTGCATTATTGGAGACCTATATAATGTTTTAAAATGTTTGGATTTAAAAGAAGTTTAAAAATAATCTTTGTAAGCTCAAGTCATGCCACATTACATCATTTATTTGATTGTGCCATTAGAAAAACAATAATGTGAATGTTACATTTTATTTCTGTATTTATTTATTTATATTTGAATTTAGTGACTGCCCATCTCACTCAAAGAGTGACTCTACATGTTAGCTACGTATTATAGTTTCCTACATTTTGAGCATGTATTTTACATTTGTGATACGTATTTATCATATTGTAATAACTAAAACTTTTATTTGGGAATAAATAAGTTTTATATAATCTTGAAAGAGATTTACAAACTTGTTTAAAGCTTATTAAAAGACCGGTGGAGCTTTCTCAGAGAAATTTGCTGCTTCTCAATTTGGTTCTATTTTCATTCGTATAGTTGCTGTGTGAAATATTTAACTAACTAACTTTTTTGCACTGTTAAAAGGCCATGGTGCCGATGTCAAATGTGTTGACTGGCACCCAACAAAGGGGTTGGTGGTTTCTGGAAGTAAAGATAGCCAGCAGCCAATCAAATTCTGGGATCCAAAGACTGGCCAAAGCCTTGCTACACTGTAAGTGCAGTTGCAGTTGTTGCCTAATATTTTTGTACTTTCAATCATGTACACTGCTTCAAATTCTTTGGAAGAAAGGTGCAATATACATACAGTAGTAAATGTTTAATGTCCCCATTGATCATGCCTTCAGTAAATTACTAGTCTAATATTGCTCGACTATTAATACAGTCTTTGCCTCTTATAGCCTGATTTTTAATGTAGACTGGGTTTATAGCAGGAAGGGGGAAATAAGATACTGGAAGTCTATGATCTGATCTTCCATCTCCATAAAAGAGGATGATGGGATTACATTGGGACAAAGGTACTGGAAGGGAGTTAATCTTTCTCCCCATGCCATTTTCTCAATATCATTCTATTTCCCATGCACTTACTAGCTGATGTTTGATGTACTATGGAAAATAAACTTGTAAATTTTGCTAAGGATGGCCTTACAATGGAAAATATGAGGGAGAGGGCTTAATCCCTATTCCTTAAGCACCATGGTCCCAATGCAATCCCTTTGTCCCTTCCAGGCCTATTTTAAATCAATAATCTGCTATTGAAAGAAATGATCAGATGACAGCTATTACTTCAGTAAATAATAATGTTTGCTTATGGAAGCATTTATATTTTCACTTGCTTACTGCTTACACTTTTTAGGAATTTTATCTTGAAAAGGAAAGAGTTAATTTGAGTTTCTGCTCACCCCTCCTCTACTATGAGATTAGCAGTTCTAAATTCTAGTAAAATAACAAACCTGAACAGTTTGAATTAAATAATTTCTTTTAAGATCACTTATTTTAAATGCTGGAATTTAGTTGCTAAATGCTAAATTCTAAGTGAAACAGTAATTACATTTTGAGCTTCTCTCAGTTTCATGTAATTGTTACAATCTGTACTGTTATTCATTAATGCAGTTTCTTTCAGGCACGCTCATAAAAACACTGTGATGGAGGTGAAGCTGAATCTCAATGGCAATTGGCTGCTTACAGCATCTCGTGATCACCTTTGCAAACTTTTTGATATCAGAAATCTGAAAGAAGAACTACAGGTCTTCAGGGGTCATAAAAAGGAGGCCACAGGTTAAAGTTCCTTTTCTATTGGTTGGTTTTGCTTAAGCCCATCCTGAATCATCAAACTGATGTAATTGTAATTCCATTTTGTATGTCTGTGCAGTTAGTTAGTTAGTTAGTTAGTTAGTTATTTTCTATCCCGCCTTTATTATTTTTATAAATAACTCAAGGCGGCAAACATACCTAATACTCTTTCCTCCTATTTTCCCCACAACAAAACAATCCTGTGAGGTGACTTGGGCTGCGAGGTCATTTAAGGCTGCAGTGTTTAAGGGGCATATGTTTAAGGGACATATGTGTGTATGTGTGTGAAATATAACTGATGCTGTTTTGAATCATTCATTTACCTCCAGGTAAAAAGGACATAGAAAATTTAAGCTCCAAGTTATACTGTGATGTTTTTCTATATCTCCTTTGATGCTCATTGCTAATCACTAAACTTCCCTGCCCTTCCCACATGCTAATCCCTGTTCTGCCATGTTGAGCATCAAACCTCAAGATAGATACTGTCATCTCTGACCTAGCACTCTCTTAGAAAACAGAAAGTATGTGTAGTAATCATGATTTTTGAATTTGTAATATAGCTGTGGCTTGGCATCCTGTTCATGAAGGCCTTTTTGCCAGTGGAGGGTCTGATGGTTCTTTGCTGTTCTGGCACGTGGGGTGAGTATCTCATTCACCCATCAGATGTGAAATTGCAGTAGACATTCAGCATATATTAATGTAACCTTTTGAAACTGTAGAATTATCTTTGAGATAATTTTTAAATCTTTCTCATTAGTTCTAAAAAAATCTAAGGTAGCTTAATTGGTTTTTGGCACAATCAGGTGTTAGATTAGTTTTCATTATAAATATTTCTGTTTAACTGGTATACATGGAAAGAATTTGACTTCGTATGTCAATTATATGCCAAGATTCTGTAAAAACTGAAAAAATAAAATAAAAATCACAACTGAATAAACAAGCTTATTTTAAAGCCGAAACAAGTGATTGTGTACAACAGAGAAAAGAACGTGCATTGAACAAGATTTTAGACCTTAAGCAGTTGAATAGCAAATTGATTTGGAGGCTTGTTCTGAAACTATCTATCTATCTATCTATCTATCTATCTATCTATTTATTTAACTACTGCTTTTTATATGTTTCAGGGTTGAAAAGGAAGTGGGTGGTATGGAAATAGCCCATGAAGGAATGATTTGGAGTTTGGCTTGGCATCCTCTAGGACACATTCTGTGCTCAGGATCAAATGATCATACCAGGTATTTTGAGTGTAGTATGATGCTTGGCATTCTTTTGATCCCAAGAACATTTGTCTCAGTTATCATCATCATCATCATCAATTATCCCCCCTTTTTTCAAGAGAGAAAATAAAGCACATTTAATTTTATAAGGTCAGTAAAAAATAAAAATGGCAATTAGAGAAAATTATAATTAGTTTTGAACTGTGGAGTTCATACATGCATATACAAGTTTTGAACTATTATTTTTATTAATTTTAGTAGAAGACACTCCAGTCATACACATCCTGTAGTCAGCTGCAAACATCTAATTATGACAGTTTATGTTTCAACTATAATTAGAAATAAAATATTTTTAGGTTTGAAGAAAACATTGTCATCTACATTATTGTAATCTCCTGGCCTCCTCTTACCAGATTAATAAAACAAGAAAATAATTTCTCACAACACTCTCAAAAGTAGTAATGCAAATCCACATTTTTAGTATCATGTTTATTGTAGAATCTTACTCGCTCATGTTTAAATTTGGTCAGTTTGTTCTAGATTATTTAGATCTGTTTTTTATTATCCTGGTATTATTTATACCTAAAGATTGGATATAAATATTTTAATAAATATATGTTAGGGTATCTAAACAAATGCATTTTATATAACATGAGATGGCATAAATATCATCTAAGAAGATAGGAAACACATCTATGGATGGTGAACAAATTTCCACTATTTTAAGATATATAAATACCTACTCCTTCTTCTAAGGAATAGGTATTTTCCATCTGCTCTCTGTTCAAGCAGCTGGCCATCCAATTCTGTAACTATTGTAGTTTGAAGTTACATAGTAGAAAACTGTAGAAACCAGTTTCCATTCCATCGGTGTGCTTCTTGTCCTTTTCCATGAAGGATAGTGATGAGTCATCCGATGGCTACAAAAGGTGCACAGTTGTGTCACCAATGAGTCAACAGACACAACACTGATCATATGCTCCTAGAGATTGTGGTAAATATGTGAAGTTGTGCAAACCAAGCCCTTTGCCTGCCACATGCCTCCAGAAAGACTTTTGGAGATATTCCCCATTAGTGCATTGTTGTCCATTAACTTGCTGACTATTTCAGCAACAAAGGTGAAGATTACAGCAAAAATGAAGAAGAGCAAATGAAGAAAAATAAATAGAGGTGAAGATCTGTGATTGAATTGGTCCTGGCAGATGGAGTTTGTGGGCATGCATGCTGTCTGGAACAATGCAAGGCCAGAATTGAAGAAGAGAACCAACTGGAACCAACGTCAGAATCTTCTCTAGCCCTGCCTCTGGAGCAGGAAAATACTCTGGCGCCACAGGAGGAAGAGGAGGAGGAGGAGGATGATCATGATGATGATTTATTTATATATTTGATTTTCAGAAGGGACAAAAGATATTATCATGTAGTTTTATTTTGACAGCAAATTCTGGACCCGGAATCGACCTGGAGATAAAATGCGAGACCGGTATAACTTGAACCTCCTTCCAGGAATGTCAGAAGATGGAGTAGAATATGGTATAGTTATTTATTGCCTATACAGCATATTATAATGGTTTAAGTTGTTGTATTTGGACCAGGAAAACTCACCCAGGTTCAAGTCTCTACTTGATATGGAATCACTGAGTGATTTGGCACCATTTACTTTCAGTCCAGTCTACATTACTGGGTTGTTGTTGTGGAGGGAAGGTGAAGGGAGACCTCCGTGATACCTTTAGCTCCCAGAGAAAAGGTGGCATACATGCATATAGAAGGGCTGTCAGCAGTTCAGATTCAGATCGGAGTATGCATGATCACAGACATTACATCTGTTGGCAGATTTTTAAATCAAATGTATCTTTTTCTTGGATCATGTCACTGCCCCTCATAAGCCCAGGAAAGATCATGTTTTGCCAAAAAGTGCTGTATGTGCATCCACACACATTCCAAATCACACTTTCCGTTTCAGATCTGGAACACTGAACATCCTTATCCTATATTAAGATGATGTTTTCCTCACAGCATCCCTGTGTTATGTTACAATCCCAAGTCAACAGTCCTAGTCTAACATAATACTGGCTTTCATGGTCATTAGTATAGGAGTGACAAAAGTCTGATATTTCAGGAGGAGAGCCATGTTAGTCTGTAGTGGTAAAAAATCCCTGAGTCTGGTAGCACTTTTTCTGACTAAGAAATATTATTAAAAGACATAAGTTTTCAAGAGCTGCAAAAGACTGATATGCAACAGACAGTGTCAGAAATTGTGCATCTTAATAGCATTGTCTCCTTTGCTGTTTTTCTTTGCTGTTGCATTTCTTTTTATTAGGTTTTATAGTCTAGTTCAGCACAGTGCAGAAACTGTGGTGATTGCTATTTAATCAAATAATCAGTTTCAAATGTAAAGTCTATAGCATTTTAAATTCTCGATATTTGTTCCATTCTTGTCAACTTAGTCCACCCAATATAGAATCTTGAGAAGGAAACTTGCATTTTCTTCAGTTTTTCTCTCTCATCATCTCAATTAATACTAATGTTATAGAAAATAAATATTTTCAATATGTTCCAAGGCAAACATGTTTCACCTGATAACTGTATTTTTTCTTTCTAGATGACCTAGAGCCCAATAGTCTTGCAGTGATTCCAGGGATGGGAATTCCTGAACAATTGAAACTAGCCATGGAACAAGAACAGATGGGTAAGAAAGAAATCATGCAGCAATAATATAAATAACTTTCTGGAAGTACATTACTTAAACAGAGTGAAATATTACTGCTGAATAAACATGAATGACATTGTATTGCCATTTCTGAAAATGATTTTTTCTGAATAATAGGAACTGGGAAAATTCTTCCTTTTTCTTTGCCATCTTATTTGGGTGGAAAAACGTGAAATGTAAAACTACAGAACTGACTATTTCAACCTGTTTTTGAAGGGAAAGATGAGACAAGTGAAATTGAAATGACTATCCCAGGATTGGACTGGGGTATGGAGGAGGTAATGCAAAAGGACCAAAAGAAAGTACCACAAAAAAAAGTTCCCTATGCAAAACCAATCCCCGCCCAGTTTCAGCAGGTTAGTAACAATATGATATCTTAAATAATTTGATTGAAATGAGTTTACTACTTCGTCACATTGGTGCTTAAGAATTATTTCACAAGCCAGTACCTATTAGAATGTAAAAAATAGATGCATGCTAATGAATGAACTCTTGATAAAAGACAGAGCTAAATTGAACATCTGTACTTAAAATGCAGTATTGATTTAGGCCAATGTCATTAGACCTTAAGCTGCACTGTTCTTATATGGATAAAATAATGCAGTGGATTTAAGTTCTGGACGTCTTTCAGCATTTATCTGCCTACCTCTAAATTGTTGTGTGTTTCAAAAAATTCTAGCTTGCATTCTAAAGTACCTGATCTATACAAAACTTTTCAGAATACACAGAATATATGCCATATAGATATATGACAAATCCCAAACTATTTTTGGTTAATCATTGCATTTGTATCCTGCCCTTTCCCTTGATAGTTGAGGTGGTATACATAGGTATGGGCTTCATTTTAATTTCACAACAACAACCCAGTGAGGTAGGTTGGGCAGAGAGAAATCACCCAATCAACTTTGAGAGAACTCGGGGCTTGAAATTGGGTCTCCCTGATGCAAGTCCAATACTATAATCCCTACCCCAGTTGTCTCAAGTCTGAAGGCTCTTTGTATCCTATAATTTTTAATTACAGTGTTAAAAGAAATTGACCAGAGTTTCCATTTTGAGAAAAATGATGGCTTTAAACTGTAAGAATCCTTCTGTAATTTGTGGCTGTGATAATTTGGATTTTGCCAAAGTTTTGTTCCGTCATCCATCATCATCCTTAGCAGGGTGCCAACTTTTAGAGACCCAGACATAGTTTCTGTGGCAAGTACAGTCCTAGCCCCTAGAGAATAAAATTGTAATGGAATGGGAGAATGACCTTGGAAGATGGAAGGAAGAGATGCTGCCCAGGGAACGATCAGATAAAAGGGGGAGTTGCTCACAGCTGAGTAATGGGAAGAGGAAGAAACTTAGAAAGGGTCTGCCGTAAGTGATCAGGCGGTAAAAAGGGACAGCGGCAGATTTGTACTTTCAGACTTGCAAGTGTCTCTAAATGTAGCCTAACAGTACAGTAGAATTACCTCATCTGGTCATGTTTCCTGTCTGATCTACTTGGGAGGCTGACAAAATGAGGAAAGTATTACAAGATAAAGATTTTTAAAGAGTTATTTATCTCTCATAAACTGTTTTTTTTTAATTAAGGAGCCCCCAAATCACCAGGAGGCTTTAATATTTCATTGTATTTCAAAATTTTCCTTAGCAGTTAGTAATACATAATTAATTTAGTAATCTCAGTAGAATATGTAATATCAGTATTAGTATAACCAAAGCGTTTATTATCCTATTTAGGCTTGGATGCAGAATAAAGTTCCTATCCCTTCACCAGCTGAGCCCTTGAATGATCGAAAGGAAGATCTTAAATTAGAGGAGAAAAAAAAGACACAAGCAGAGATAGAGCAAGAAATGGCAGCACTTCAGTACACTAATCCACAGCTTCTGGAGGTATGTAAAAAAAGTAAGATTAGTCATTAGCATTCTTGAAAGCATCTATATCACACTAAAAAAATGGAGAAAAGCAGTAAGGATACTGATAGGACATACTGGGTTATCACTGGAGGTATAATACATGTAATATTTGGTTTAAAGAAAACAAATAATTGCTATTATTTTGAGTTGATTAGATGAGAGACTGCACAGAAATATAGACCAAAGCCTTTGGAAGAAGAATAGAGTCTAAAAATAACAATAATTAATAAATGGATGCTGTTCATTTATTGTGTGAATAAATGAGTACTGCTCCTGACAACTACCTTTTCTTCTGTTTTACCATTGTAATGTTGGGCCAGATATTATAATCCTTTCCCACTCAGTTTCTTTATTTTGTTCCAGTTGAAGCAATGATTAAAAATAAAAACTACAGATAGAAATAGCTGTTCCTAATAATTTTAGGCATACGTGTGACTATATTGCTTTTTTTCCACAGCAACTGAAGATTGAGAGGCTTGCACAGAAGCAAGCAGAACAGAGTCAACAGCAGCCTCCTCCTGGAGGACCTGTTCATGGACCCCAGCATTTTCCAGGACAAGGTCCAATGTCTCAGGTGCCTCAAGGATTTCAGCAAGCCCATCCACCTCAGCAGATGCCAATGAATATGCCTCAGATTGGACCACCAGGGCCACAGGGACAGTTCAGGCCTCCAGGACCTCAAGGACAAATGGGACCCCAAGGTCTTTCTTTACACCAAGGAGGCGGTGGACCACAAGGGTTTGTTGGTCCTCAAGGACCTCCGCAAGGACTTCCAAGACCCCAAGAACTTCATGGACATCAAGGAATGCAGAGACATCCTGGTCCTCATGGGCCCATGGGCCCTCCAGGTCCACCAGGTAGTACTGGACCTCAGGGTCACTTAGGCCCACAAGGACCACCTGGGCCTCAGGCTCATTTAGGTCAACAAGGTCCACCTGCACCACAAGGCCATTTAGGTCCTCAGGGGCCACCTGCTGGTCAGGGACCACCTGGCCCAAGGGGGATGCAAGGGCCCCATGGAGTACAAGGAGCTCAAGGGATGCAGGGTCCTGTGTCACAAGGACCCTTGATGGGACTTAATCCAAGAGGCATGCAGGGACCTCCAGGACAACGGGAGAGCCAGGGTCCTGGTCCACAGGGGATGATGATGGGTCATCCACCACAAGAAATTAGAGGACCTCATGGTTTGTTGGGGCATGGCCCCCAGGAGCTGAGGGGTCCTCCACCTCAGGGTTCAATGATGGGACCTCCACAGGAGTTGCGTGGGCCACCAGGCACACAAGGACAACAAGGACCTCCACAAGGTAATATGGTAGCACCTCAAGGAAATATGCAAGGGCCACCCGGGCCTCAAGGACAACAGAATCCTTCAAGGGGGCCCCATCCTTCCCAGGGTCCTCCACCTTTCCAGCAACAGAAAACTCCTTTACTTGGTGATGGTCCTCGGGCCCCATTTGGTCAGGTATGTATGGGAGAGGTAGTTTTTCTTGCACGATATCCTATCAGGAAGAAAATTGTATCAATTCAAAATATATAATAAATCTATGTTATGAAGTAACTTAATTATCTGAGAGAGCAATAATTGGACCACCAGGTCCAGTTGAAAACAGTGTATGAATATTGTTGTAACTTCAGTACTAGCAAAGTTAACTGGAATTTAAGGTGCACAATTTAGGTTTCAAAGTCTTAAAATGTGGATTTTCATCGTGGAGTTGTTGTAAAAATGGAGCTCACAGCTATGTAAAGCACATTGCTAAGTGAATTCCAAATAATAACTATTTTGTCTCACTGACCTTGACAACACTATTTGCTGTACCAAGCATTAAGAGAGTTAAGCCTCCAAAGGTTAGGAAAATCCAGGTCCCTGTTCTTCAAGGGTTTTTTAAAAATTTTGGTTTGTAACTGTTTAATTTATCTATGTCCAAGTGAATCATTAGTATATTATTAAGCTTGTTCTGTACAGGTAGTCCTTGCTTAATGATGGTAATTGGGACCAGCAACTCTGTTGCTAAATGATGCAGTCATAAAGTGCATGTGATGGCAGTTGCAGCAGTTCCATTTGCTGTCATTAGGTGAATCCTGCACGGTTGCAGCATCCCGCAGTCATGTGATCGCCATTTTCGACCTCCTGTCGGCTTCGCCTTTGTGCTTGTTGGAAACTGGCAAATGGCAATTACATGACCGTGGGATACTGTGACCGTCATAATTGTGAGCTGGTTGCCAAGCACCCAAATTGCGGTTATGTGACCGTAGGAACAGTTGTAAGTCCCCTTGTTCAGCACTGTTGTAACTAAACGGTCGTGAACGAGTGGTCACTGAATGAGGACTACCTGTATTTGCATATCATTTGTATAGATAAAGACACAGTATATTAAAAGCTTCTGTAGTTTTAAAATCATATAGGAGCTGGCATTTTCACATGAATAGCTTGCTGTGCAGAGAACAAGAAGGCAATACAAGCCTAAATTCCCTCTTGTAATCTTTTTCTAAGGGGGCAAAATTCACCACTCCTCTGAATGTGGCCACTGTATTTGTGCAGATATGTATGATACCCCAAGCCTCTATTTGATCACTGAATCAAGAAAAGAAAAACCTTACCACATTCAATTTAGGGGACAGTTAAGAAGGTTTTTATTACCTCTTTGGATTGTTTTTTGTTGGGTTTCAGTTTAACCCAAGGAGTTAGCAACATGGCATCCCTATCCTCCAAATTAATTTTTTTTTTAAAAAGTTAAAAGACAAATAGCAAAAACTTCACAAGAGAGGCCAATCTAGAAAGATCTTTCTATACTCATGAGATCTCATGAGTTTGGGGGCATGGTTTAATTGTTTTAAAAATTGTATGTGTGTGTGTGTATGTAACTAAAGCGTCTTGTGGTATCTACAACTTTACATGAAATTGTATGATAGTGCTTATTTCTTGTAGAACACTTATTTAATCAAAAGTTTTTTCTACCATCAGTATCATTGTGCGTGTGTGTGTGTGTCTGTGTGTAAATATACAGTATATGGAGCCTAGCCACTGAAAAGGCATTGATAATATTGAACACTGTATGTGAAGGCGGGATTGGTTGGCAGTATCTCATAATGTAAATACGCATACTGGGTTATACATAATTGTACGGTTATTACTTTGTAACCCTTGCATACCTTATTATTTAGGAGAACATGCATATGGAGAACACGGCATCAGAGTTTAAGTTATTTATGTTTCTTCTTTACCTGCACAAATGGTTATATAGTGCAGTGCTTCAGGTTTGACAGAGAAAAAGTGCCTCAGAAAGTGCAAGAGCAGGAATTTAGCAATTCATTAAAGCAGCTGTGTCTTTCTCCAGGGATCCCATGTTTGTGATGAAATTTCTGCTAACGCTGGGTATTCCTGGAAGCAGACATAGCTGTATTAATGAGTTGCAATAGGTGTTGCATTCCAAAGCATCTCCTCCCAACTGAATCTGAAATACCACACAGTCCTACTACATAAATGAATCCTACGGGGTATATTATTTTACTGGTTATTCGGTTTTATAAATGTCATAGAAGTAGTAATATAGTCACATAGTCATGATGAGAGAATATTGAAAATCAGAAATACTTACCTCATGACAGGAGAATAGACAGTATAGAATTAATTCATCTTCTGAATCAGGAGTCCTGTGTGGCATACAGCACATTTTAAGCTATGACACCTTTACCAGTCCTCTTGATATTTTACTATAGCCACCATACTCTACTTCATTGCATCAGCATTAGCAAATTTTGGCACCAATGTAATACAGTATCCTGACAGTTTTTACTGAGTTGCTTATTATTTATTGAGCTGCTTATTCTCTTATTGAAAATTTTGAAAAATTAATAAATTACAGCCAACTAAAATAGTATGAATTTAAATCTTATGGATGGCTGTGATATTAAGTTAAATTTAAAAAATAAATTTTAGAATCCTTTCATCTTTTTTTTCAAAGTCCCCACTTGATTACTCTAGAACAGGCCTGTAAAACTTGTAGAGGGGAAAGGGACACATTGATAATTTAAAAATCATTGCAGGCTGCCAAGGAATACCTAGTGCACCAATCAGCTGTTTTGTGGGTGGTGGAGCTGGTGATAACCATAATACCTAGAAGCGTTGGAGGCGCTTGGCAGTGCATCTTTTGGGGGAAGTGAATTTAATTGACTTTTTAAAAAATGCTGGTGGGCTGCACAAGGCTGCTTGGTTTGTTATACAGGTCTGCTCTAGGATGATATATTGCTTGGGAAGCATATTACTTTGTTGCGTTATTCAAGGACAAGAAAAATAATTTCATTTTACTGTGACAGTGTTTTCCTATCTTACATACGCAGATTCGTTCAGAATTAGGCTGGTTGTGCTTATGGTACCCACAGAATAATATATATTCTAAATATATGGCCTCCAAAAACTTTTTTTAAAATTCTTATTTTTTCCAGCTTACCTTTCCCTTACTGGGTACCTGAATTTCACAGTACTGCAATATTGTGTTCTTGTTCTGTGTATTATATTTATAGCTGTAGTTATTCCAAAACTTAAGGGAATTCCTTTCCAAAAGAGGATGTTGGTTTGGGTTTGCCTTTAAAATCAGAGGAAGAGTTAACTATATCTTATCTTTCAAACATTAGAGACTTCCATAGTAAATTAAACTTCTTTTTTCATCTCACTTAAATTTGCAGGAAGGACAGAATCCAGGTCCTCCACCATTGATACCAGGACTGGGGCAGCATGGAGGACCAGGCCGTCATGGCCCTCACAACCAAGGACCTGGTGCCAGTAAAGGTAATTAAACATATGGTTTGGTCAGAATGGATGACACAAAGCATTCTTAAAATCTTATAGTGGCAGGGAATAAATGAGCTAGACTGTTCATATAACCTTCAAAACTATGAAGAATAATACATTGGTGCGTCTCATGTGCTACTCAGGGATATTCTAACATATAATATCTTGAATTGTGACCAAAACTGTAACAAATCTAGCACTGTAAATACTTAACTGTGTGTTTCAACTAACTAGCTCTGACCAATAGTTAAACAGCAGTATCATGAATGAAATTGTCTCCTGGGAAAGTCTCTCATAACAAAGTCTTTATTATAACATCTCAGTTAGAAGACGTAACTGATGACAGGATGATAAGGTAGCCAGTAGAATGAAATAAAAGAATTGCCAGTATAGGTTGCTTTCAATGGTATATGTTTATAGAAAAGAATTCCCATTATTTCAACAAGGGATGACATTTGTGGTTCTAACTCAGGTAGCTTAATTGGTCATATAGCATGCATTATAGCAGAGGCTTAGAAATTGTGGGTTGCAACTCCCTGAGGAGTTGGGAGCAAATTTGAGCATGGCTCCATTCTGCCTAGTTGCTTGCCCTAGGTGCCAGGGCTCTTCATGACCTTTGTGCTCACAGCACTGACTCCTGCATCAGCCCAAACCTACTCCTGTGCACTGTCAAAGGTGACCTGATCAGGACTGAGTCAGACTCTCCACCCATTCCAAGGTCAGTTCTTTCTGGGTGTCACAGTAGATCCTGGCACTGAACCTGCATGCATGCACCAGGTAGCCCAAGTGTTGCATCTCTATAGCTTCTTTCAGGACAGTGTCTTGTGATGGGAGGCCAGTCTTCTTGGGCTACTTGGAGTAGGCACACAGGTTCAGGACCAAGACCACCCTCAGGAAAAAAACTAGGAAGATTTCCCCTTAGAAGAGGGCAAAGGCAAGACTTGGCAAGAGTGCCTCAATCCTGCCCAGATCACATTGGACCGGGCTCAGGACTAGATTGAGGCCAATGCAGGAGTCAGTGCTGTGACTGCAAAGGCTGTTGAACCACAGCTTCAAGAGCAAGTTCTGATATCAGTCCAGCTCTGGGTATGCAAGCCTGACTTGCACAGAAGCAGCTGGATCACTCCAGATTGCTTTCCCATTCTTCCTGGAGAAGTCAACAGCCAGCTAGTGCCAGCAGAAGCAAACTGTCTAAATGTAGTCTGAAAATTTTATTCAGGGGGGCAAGGTTACTGTCAGCCCTTCAAGCTAGACCAGACTAGGACATCAGAGTTATGAATGCTAATACTACTTTATTATAAGGTTACAGTAACAGACTCTTGCAAGTCTGAATGCACTTCTCCCTTTCTTCCCTTTATCTTCATGAGAACTAGGGAGGGTCATGTCTGAGATACTTAATCAAATTACATTTCTGCCCTGGACTTAGATTTCTTTTATCTGACAGTTGCCTTGATTGTGGCTCTTCCTCCTGTTCCTCAAAGTTATTCCTACTGCCCATTACAGTTACACAAGTTAATTATTTTAATTAATTGTGGTCATAACACCATAAAGTTTGAGAATGTCTGCATTATAGGAAATTTTCTAGTTTTAATATTTGACTGATTTTACTGCAATGCTTGCCATCTGGAAGGCAGGATAAAATAATAATAATAATTATTATTATTATTATTATTATTAGATTATAAACAAGTCAGGAATATGGATTTGTACGTTCTTTCAGCTTTTATAAATCCTATATATGTATGCTTTATGAGATTTTGGGGAACAAAGAAAGCCTTAAGTAGCTTGCTGTCAACCCTTCAAAGTAGTCCAAACCAGGAAACCAAAATCACGAATACTAACAGTACTTTTATTGTAAGGTTACCTTAACAGAATCTTGCAAGTCTGAAAGCACTTCCCCCATCCCCTGCCTTTTCATTCCAAAGAACTAGGGAGGGTCAATTCTGAGATACAAATTACATTTCTGATTTGGGCTCAGATTTTATTTATCAGACCATTGTCTAGGCTGCAGGTCTTCCTCCTGTCTCAAGGTTATTCTCATAGCCCGTTACGCTTCCCTTTAACAGCTGGGAGTTTTTTTTCCCATAAAACAGTACAAAAATACATCTTCAGTGGACTGAAAAATTATTTTAAATATTTCAGATATTTTTCATTTATTTTTAAGGTGATTCTCGTGGTCCACCAAACCATCAAGTTGGCCCACTCTCAGAAAGGAGACATGACCAGAATAGTGGTGGCCCAGATCATGGCCCTGAAAGAGGCCCCTTCCGAGGTGGTCAAGAATGGAGTGATGGTAGAGACAGTAGGGGGATGCCAGACAGGAGACCACCTCATTCAGATTTCCATGATGACTTTGATCGACCAGATGAATTTCGTGAAGACTTTCATCCAGACAAGCGATTTGGGCATCGTTTACGTGAATTTGAGGGAAGGGGAGGTCCGCCTCAAGAAGAGAAATGGAGAAGAAGTGGTCCAGGCCCTCCTTTCCTTCCTGATCACAGGGAATTCAATGAGGGAGATGGTAGGGGTCCAAACCGTGGACCTCCTGGGCCATGGGATGGACGGAGACCTTCAGATGAGCGATTCCCTCATGATCCAGAGGATACACGATATCGAGGAAGAAGAGATGAAAAGTAAGAATTCTAATTATTTTATTAATTGAAAATTAAGTAAAACTATTCTCTCCTGTTTCATATTTAAAGAAAGGTATTTAATCCTAATAAATGAATTAATTTAAATATATGTACATATTAAAATTCCTATGCGTTAGTGTTTATCAGATCATTATTAAAAGGAAGTTTTAATATTTATCTACCGAGATAAGTGCTTTTTGTAGCAGAAAACAATTTTCATTTTGTTTTCTATTAGAAACAGCACTTATCTCTGTAGATACCAAATAAAGGAATTGTGAAACAGAATTAATACGTATCAGTCCCTTTGGTTAGAACGCAAGGAACTATTTTAGCTGTAAGTTAGAGGCTTAATAATTAGACCTTTAATTATTATATTCTTCTTTAATCTGTAACCCTCCTTCCTTTCTCA
This sequence comes from Candoia aspera, assembly GCF_035149785.1. Taxonomy (NCBI): domain Eukaryota; kingdom Metazoa; phylum Chordata; class Lepidosauria; order Squamata; family Candoiidae; genus Candoia; species Candoia aspera. The sequence goes on along the minus strand of NC_086158.1, from coordinate 44,034,796 downwards.
GCTGATGAAGTTGAGCCAGCTACACTTTCTAGAATTAATAGTGAAAAAATATGCAATTAAACTGGCATCAGGGTGAAGATGTTCTCCTTCAAACTACATTGAAAATAGAATACGTAAATTTAAACTATGAATAGATATTAGGATGAATTCTATTGAAAGAATGCTTCACTGAAGTCTCTCCTTGATTTTGAGATAGCTATAGATATATAAATAAAAATAACATTGCCAATAATTCAGCACTATTATAAACAATCCTATGTCTTCAGAATATTGGAAAAAATGAGCTCACTGAGACATTTACATTTACTTAAGCATAAATTCTACTCTTGAAGATATTGGGCTATATTTTATTAACATCTGCATACTAAAATAGAAACATTTGTTTATAGCTTGGTAATGAAAATGGTAGAATGACTGAAGCTGTCTGAAGTTTTTTTTTTTGTCCCCATTTTCTTCCATAGTCACTCTCTGAAACAGCTGGCAAGATTTAATTTACTAAGTATATTGATTCTAATACAGCTGCAAGCTTTAATTGATTGGTATTAGAGGTGGGATACCAGTTAAGTTAGACAAATATTGTTAATTGAGTTTAGTTGAAATGAAAAGTTCTTGTATATAAAATAGCAACTTTTACCTTGTTGCTCTGTTGCACTGTTAACACTGTTACACTGTTGCAGAAATAGTAGAATAGTTTTAAAAAAAACAGTAGAAATAATTGGATTATCTTGTTCCCAGCTCTATATAAGTCAAGGTAAAATTTTATGCTCTCCCAGAAAATTTCTTCAGCATTCACTCTTGTTTAGTTTCTTTTAGGCATATAGGAACAAATTAAGGAAGCCAGTTTCAGAAGGTAGCCTGAAGCAAATAGAAACAAGATATTTCTGTTAGGTAGCTACTGCCCAGGTGTTAAGCCTAGTACCCTCTTGCATATTCTGTTTGAAACTGTGGCCTCCCCGTAAGATCTTGCACGATGCTTTGAGTAGATTCATTTTTGAACTGCTAGTTCATTTTGCCAAGCACTTTGGAAACTACCCAAACACTTTAGTTCAGTTCACATGTGTTTAGAATACAAATCATGTTCTGAGGTTCCAAACTGTGCAACAGGGAACCTATGGCTTACAGCTACTTTTTCACTTTAGTTTTCCATTCATTCAATTCTCATGAAGCTGAGTATTCACAGATTCACTTCTCTGTCTATAGTAAAGGTAAAGGTTTCCCTTGACGTAAAGTCCAGTCGTGTCCGACTCTAGGGGGCGGTGCTCATCTCCGTTTCAAAGCCTTGGAGCCGGCGTTGTCCATAGGACACTTCCGGGTCATGTGGCCAGCATGACTCACGGAACGCCGTTACCTTCCCGCCGAAGCGGTACCAATTAATCTACTCACATTTGCATGTTTTCGAACTGCTTGGTGTGCAGAAGCTGGGACGAGCAACGGGAGCTCACCCTGCCGCGCGGTTTCGAACCGCCGACCTTCCGATCGACAGCTCAGCGGTTTAACCCGCAGCGCCACCGCGTCCCCTCTCTGTCTATACAACAGCATAATTTTTTTTGTTGACTTGGATATCATAACAAACTATACTTAGCATAAATCATACTTTGTGTGATGACTGCCTACTCAGCTTACCATTAAATCCAATTCATACATGATTAAGTAGAAATCTCTTTAATGGAGTGTAGTGTCCAGTACAGTGAAAAAGTTGCGAATAGAAGTTCCCACGCTTTCCCCAAGTTAAACAGCCTAATGAACTCAACCCCCTCCCCCTTCTTTGGTATGCAGCCCCCCTTTTTGTGCCAGTCCATTTAATTCTGTGCAGATGTCTGCAACAGCTCTTCTGGTTGACCTTGGATGCCAGAGATAGTCCAAACAAGATGCTTTCACACTCCTGGCTTGTCCCCCTCCCACTTTTACTGACTCGCCAGTCTCAACACGTGTTGACTCCATTCATGCATGCGAGTTGGATCAGTTGTTCTGGGAACGCTTGATCTGGGAGCATGACACTTTGCTCTTTTTGAATCTGGTTTGCTGTTCAGTTACCAGTTCATTTGCCATTATTTGTCAACAGATAATCCACTATAGTTCTTATCTGTAATTTGTTTGTTTTTTTTAATCAGTCATAATACTGAACCTTTTTTTTCTGGCAGGCAAGGTGGTACTACAGTGGCCCTCCTTGTGATAATAAATGTCAGAGGCTAATAAAACTGCACGGTTGAGAGAGAGAAAAGGGGAGCATAATACAGATGGACTTTGAATGTTCACATGTTTGAACCCGTTTTGACTAGGTTCTTTGCTGCAATTAGGAATATGCCATTTCCCCAAATGTGATTAAAAAGAATGTTAAAGATTAACCTTATCCCCTTTCCACCATGGATAGATGATTTACACGTCATCCAGAATTTTCAAAAGGTACCTTCATGAGTGTTATGTAGTATATTAATGTATTGAATTTGATTAGTTAATTCATTGGAACTCAGATGATCAAACACATGTTTATTTGTTGCAAAGTCACTTTGTGACTTTAACAGAAAGTTCTGATTTCGGTCAAAGTCACAAAGTAAATAGTTGTTAATAATATCTAAATTTGATTTTAGCCAAAAGGCTGAGAAGCCTTTCCAGCTTAATAATGTCATCCTATGTAACTACAGCAGTGTTTCAAAGTTGAATTTTTTAAACAAAGATTAATTTTTAAACTGAACATAACCATCATCAGCATGGACTTCTACATAATGCAATATTCTTTGTTTGCTGAAGCTTTAGGAGAGGCACACCCTCAAGACACGAAGGCCGAGGACCAAGAGGAAGAGACAGTTTTCCTGGACCTGATGATTTTGTGCCAGAAGAAAATTTTGACTCGTCAGAGGAAAATGCAAGGGGAAGAGATCACAGTGGTCGGGGAAGAGGTCGGGGTACTCCAAGAGGTATAGTTCATGTTCAGTTGGGGATATGATTCAGTTCACATTTTTCTAAGCACATCTTGTAGTTTGTAATACTCCAATCTGTTTTTTTATGTAGGGGGACGAAAAGGTCTCCTCCCCACTCCAGATGAGTTTCCTCATTTTGAAGGCCGAATGGATGGAAATCGAGAACCAGGTGAAAATCAAGTTATGCTAGACTGAGCACCACTGAATATTAGTATTCATGCTCTGTTTTCTACTTGCATCCTAATACTGCTTTCACATTACTTAAAAACTAGCATTCTTAGAATACTTGATTTGAAAGGCAAAAGCCATGCTATATCTATTGTTTCCTTTCTTTTGCTAATATAATTACTGATTAAAACTGGCTTGTTTCTTTTGATACTTATCAGTGTGTTTTAGATTCCTCTAGAAAGCTTCTTCCATACACCTCCCAAATTCTGCTGCAGTTTTCTATAAGGGGCTACTAGACATTTCAGCTTATCTTTCAAAAAAATTGAACAATATCTTTTATTTCATTCTATCCCTTTTGACATCCAAATAGCTTGCATTCCCAGTATATAGTGTTTGATTGCAGTAATTACAGCTAAAGACAGTACACACCTGCAACAGTTAATTGAATTTAAGGGCAATTACTTTTTTCACAATGGTACATTGTATGTTGAATGACTTTGTTCATGAAATATATGAAACAAGGATCAAACTTTGGTGCTATTATTCACTTAGGCTCCCCTTACATATCAGAATGACCCACAGAACTTCTGATAATATTGGCAAAGTTATACAAACATTCATAAATTGTGAAAGGGAGCAAATACTTTTTCAGATAATTGTGTATGTGCGTGCGTAATTAATTAACAGTTGGTAATAAATGATGATAACTAACTGAAAGTAATTTAAGGCATGCATCTCTCTTTCTTTCTTTCTCTCTCTCTCTCTCTCTCTCTCTCTCTGGGGTTTGTTTTGTTTTTAACAAAAAGGAGTTGACAGAAAATTTCTAGTATGAAATGATTTTCATGGACTAAATTTCTCACCTTGTTGTCTTTTGTCATGATAGGCCCCCGCCAAGATCATCCTCACGATGGACATTCTCCTGCAAATCGAGAACGTTCCTCCTCACTGCAAGGAATGGATATGGCCTCGCTACCACCCCGCAAACGTCCTTGGCATGATGGACCAGGAACCTCTGACCACAGAGAAATGGAAATGCAACCTGGACATCCAGAGGAAAGAGGAAAAGGTAAGTTACAATTCTTTGAGAAATTGAGTAGTATTGTATATACTCACATATAAGCCCATCTGTGGATAAGCTGACCCTCAAATTCTTAACCAAAATATCATGAAAAATGCGCCACCCACAGATAAGCCAACCCTCGAAATTTCCACGTTTTAATTTTCACAATTGGCTTATCCTTGGGTGGCACATTTTTCATGGTATTTTGGTTAAAAATTCGAGTGTCGGCTTATCTGCGTGTATATATGGGATATATGGGTACTTCTAAAAAGTATTACCATATATACTCATGGATAAGCCCATCCATGTATAATCCAAACCCAATTTTGGGGGTGTATTTTGGCACCTAAAATCTCAGCTTATACAATAAATGACAAACTGAGAAATGCTGGGAATGAATCTTAATAAAAAATGTCATTTAAAAACTATTACTTCATTATTTTTTTTCTTTTTTGTAAAATTAAATCCATATATAAAAGTTTGGGTCTGCAAAACTATTTGTTCCTACCAGTTCATCCCAATTTATATTTATCTAGATAAATGGAAGTAAATTATTTCTAGTTATTTGAGAAACTATCCCTCTGGCCTCCCTTAGGATTGGTGTTCAAACCAAATAAAAATCTCAGTACTGTAGTCTGCTTGTGTGTCACTTTTTGTCCCTATCCCCTCATTGCCTAACCTCTGCTTTCCCTCTGAAGGTATTTACCTTTGAGAACATAAGAATAAGAGTTCTTCCCACAAAATAAGATTTCATACTGATTTTACATCATTAATATATCAGAAGTGTTTCCTAAAACCAACACAAATTTGAATTTAAGTATTTAACTAGGACAAAATTCAGTAAACCAGTGGCAATTTTTGAGAATAAGCTTATTGAACTCAGTAGGACTTATTTCTGAGTAAAATTGTATAGATAATGTGGTGCAAGTCTTAGTCAACAAATGCAAATATTTAGTTAGAAATTAAGTTTACTAGAATATATTTAGACTCTCAATAGATGCACTTTTCCTTAGATTTTTCAGTAGCAAATATAAAGTAACATATACTTATTTAAATGTGGAAACAATGAAGATTGTTAAAAATTTGGAGAGCCAAAGATATTTCTACTTATCTCATACAGATAACATTACCTGAAAAAGTTAATTAAACCTGAAACTGCCCAGTCTGACTGCCATAGGTATTATTACAAATTAAATGCAGCATTAAAATGTGGAAAAAATCTGTCCAGCATCACTGTTACAGCATACTGAAGAAACAGGTGTTTATAGCAGTTTTCCTTGGTTCTTCATACTGTGCTAGAAATAAGAATAACTGGGATGGCTTAGAGAAATAAAATGTTGAGGGACGTTCAAATGAAAGGCTAAGACAGTAGATGATGCCGTCCCACATGCTGGCCTTTAGTTTGAAAGATGATAGCATTGAATATTGTATGCCATCTTTAGCTTTCCAAGACTGAGATCTGACAAAGCATGGAGTACATCTTTCTTCTATAGCTATAGATTCTAAATATCTTTACTAGCCAATACAGCAGCAGGACTCTATCAACAACTGTTAAAAAAAATATTCGTGCACTCTCTCCTTCACACACACACACATGCACACCTATTGATTCTGCAGTTGGGGGGAGTGTAAAAAAATTGAGATGACATTCTTTGAATTTTCCATCAGGAAGATAGCAATAGCACGATCTAATTTCAGTTTGCACTTTTTTTTATTGTAGGACGTGGAAAATCAGGACCTTCACAGAGAATGTCAAAGTCTGGAAGATCCAATTCTTTGGATGGAGAGCACCATGATGGTTATCATAGAGAAGAATTTGGAGGACCTCCAGGAAACAATCCTTCTAGAGGAGGAAGAAGTGGGAGTAACTGGGGAAGAGGAAGTAACATGAACTCAAGCCAGTCAAGGCGAGGAGGTTCTAGAGGTGGAGGAAGGGGTCGATAGAAGAGGTTATGACTGGGCAAAACCCAGTCTTTCTACTTTTTGCAGAATCATTGCAAAAGTAATTCTGCAATCCTACAAATATGGACTCTAGATGGAGATAAATGATTGTTCATTAGTTCCTAAGAAGGTCTTTTCAAACATTAAATACCAGCTAGTAACACCATCACAATTACCTTTGTTTCATTTCTACACCATCCCAATCCCTTGTCATATCCATATTTCCTAAATTGATATCTGAAGGTAAAGCTGGTTTCTTTTTTTAGTGATGTGAGACATGGAGCACCTCCAGATTTCAGTTTATGTCAAGAACTTGTTTCTATATGTACAGTTGTCAGGAAAAGTTAAGTTGTTTTTGTATGAATACAGAATGCAATTTGTCCAAAAATTAACAAGTGTGTGTGATTTTGTATACACGTTTTCACATATCATAGAGGAACCATCCCCTAAAATTCCTGTGGGGAAATTTCTATGTTGGATACATGCTTTGCCACAGAACTAGCTATTGCATCTACTTACGGAAGTTTTTAAGCTTCACAAGTTCAGTTAGCATGTTATAAAAATAAATAAATGAAAATCACTTTTGTTGATTGATGGGAATGCCTTTCCCTTCAGTAACCAAATGAGCAGAAGAGTTCCGTGTATAGATTCCCTAAGTACTTTTTGGTCTATAGAGTGAATATAACTTTATATGGTACAATAAGAACATCCAGCTGAAACATACGAACATATATCGGCTACTATTCTCTGATCTAATAGTGATTGATTCCGATTTATCCAGAAAAACATTCCAATATAGTCTGCCATCTGACCATCTTGAAGTGCAGTGGAAGACCTCAACTAAATAAGAAAAAAGATAGCTAACTTCTAATGAAACCTACTGAAGAGTCTGAATGGCCTCTTAAATTCAAATGTCTTGAATCTGTTGTTTCTGAAGCCATAATTTAACCAAACCATTTAACATTTTTTTAAATTTTTCTTTGAACAAAGCTTTAGCAATATCAAGAATAGCTAATCACTGTCTGAATAGACATTACCCCCCGTGCAAAAAAACCCTTTAAATATTCTCCATATTTCCCTTAAAGGTGTAAGAACACAGTTTCTGTCCATAGTTCTGTATCTGTTTTACCTTTATTTTGCAATGAAATGTCCTCAGTTGAGATGTTTATTATCCAACATTCTGATTCTGAGACAATTCAAGCTTTATTTATCAAAGTTTGGTTTCATGCATCACCATAATGTGGTTTGGCTTAGCATGATGTGTGAATCCATACATTATGATTTAGCATAAAGGACAAGGCAGGTCAGTATAGTTTGTAAATCATGGTTTAAAACCTAGCTTAACATATATGGTAGGATTTGTTATAAAATGTATAAACAATTGCAGCCTAAGAATTTCTATAGACTGTATACATAGCTATTGAGCCTTTAAAAAATAATTGAGATCTTGGTCAGACTAGCCTTGATAAGAATTTAAAATATTTTAGGGCCAGTTGTACAGTAAGCCAACCAACTTAATTCAAAACACAATGAATTAGGCAACAATACTCATTAGGGGTATGCAAAACAGGTATATTTGTTCATTTGTTTTTTGAAAGTTGTAAAAGTAACAAAATCAAGTGTTTTGTGCCTATTCTGCACTTATTGTTAAGTTATTGGTTATACAGTTAAAGAAAAGTGAACTAAGCTACCTTGTAAGGAACTGTTTTTGTATGAGCAAAAATGACAAATTACGCAGTTTTGTATAGAATCATTACATCTAATGTACAGATATTTCTCCATTCTTTTTTTTTTTTTAGATACTTAAACTGTAAAGCCTATTCTATTTTGAATATCTGCCTTTTCCTTATCCGAGTAGTGGTCATGAATTAGCTCTGGGAATATCTTCTACTTTTGCTCAAAAGTAAATTTGTCTCACCACTGTAATTACAAATTAAATAGAAAATACTGCATTAATCTTAAACAGAATTAGTTCTAACCAGGATCTACATCAATAAAGTTTTCAGCTGTTGCTTATAGGGAAACTGACTAGTGTTAGCCATGTTTATGACTGTGATGATGCTGCCCTTCACTTGAAGTAAAAGGAGACAAGAACAGTCCAGTAGAAAAAGCAGGACCATACTTTTTTTCAATGACGTCTTTAATTGTAGCTAAGGGGAAGTCTAAATTGTGTTTCATTAATACAATAATCTGATCTCATTTATCTTGCCCCAAACCAGCAGATACCATTTCACTGAAATGCAAATAAATTTTGTAACAGATCACATTTTTAAGAAGGTATAAAAAATAATTAAAATACAAAATTTTAAATAAATTCTTGGTAAATTCCAAGTGTTGAGCACCACAGAAAAGTAGTTATCCTCTTCTGCATAGGAATTCAAATAGTAAATGAAAAAAAGTACAGCTAATAAATTGGTACATTTGGCACAATCTACTGCAAGGTCATTTGAACTCAACAGAGAAATAAAGAGACATCGCATTTCAGACATTTTATTAAAGATTTTTTGAAAATATTGTTCCCCCAAATGCCACATTATATCATGGAATAGAACAGTCTTTCTGAACTGGAGTTCCATGGAACCCTAAGGTTCCATGAGAAGTTGCTAGGGGTTCTGTGAGAGACTGCGACTGAAAAAAAAACCAAACTTTTTTTTTTAACCTTGCATACCACACAATGCTAGAGCTCACAGTAATGGGAATTTTTACACATGACTCAGCTGCTGACCTGCCAGTTTGCTGTTCTTGTAAAGGTTGTAAAATGTGGATTGTGCAGGTTAGAAGTGAATTATATTATGTTTTTGTATATTTTACAATTTTTATGCAGAGGTTCCTTGAGACCTGAAAATCATTTCAAGGGTTCTTTCAGGATAAAAAGGTTGAGAAAAGCTGGAATAGAATAACATACTCCAAGTTTGTAGGCTAGTCTATGTAGTAAAAATACACTTGGTTTGCAGTCCGATAATTCACCTTCTTGGGAATAAGTCCCATTGAAGTTGTAAATAGAGAAAGGATTGCAGTGTTTATTTTATTGTACTCCTCTGAGACTATTTTAAATAATCTTTTAAATGATTGCATGAAAATCCATTTAATTATTTAGCAACTTTTTGATTCACAACTATTTTCTATTGCATTACATGACATATGCTTCACAAATCACTATGACTCAAAAATGCCAATTTAAATTAAAAATTACCATTTCATTATTCTGCAGCTCACTACCAAGATCCATTCTTAATGCACTAATTTGGAAGTGCCACTAGAATCAGCAAGACTTGGTTTTGAGTGAATTGTCTAAGATGGGGCTCTACTGTAGATTTTCTGTGCAAGTAGTCAAAGTATCCACTTAAATATAAGCATTTGCTTACAAGTTGTTCCCTTCATTAGTAAAACTACTATAAGACCTTCCTTATGCAATAATATACACTTGGACATAGTTATGTGCATATGTTTAACCTGTTATAAATTACCTTCTAGAATTTGCTAATTTGTTAAGCATATGAGTTTAATATTTAAACCCATTTCCCTAGATTTAATGCTTTTGACTTTAGAGAATACAACACTTAAAAGTTATAAGACTGCTTTACAGGCTACAATTTTAAGAGAAATAAACTATACTTGCAGAGCAAAATTATGACACCAACTCTGAATTTATGTAGTTTATAGATGTAGTTGTACTATGAAATGAATGTAGTTTTGCAGAAAATATCACAGATCAACCTGTTTTGCTTTGTGGTAGAAGCAGCTTCTTGATACACTAAACCGTCTAGATAATACTGCATAATAATTAATGTATGGCATACTTAATGTATGGCATAATAATTCATTATGCCATACATTAAGTATTAGGAGCCAAAGCTGTTCAAAGCAACACACAGACATAATGGAAGGTTTCATGTACACTTAAATCATGACAGTTTTAATCGTCAGGGCAATTCCAATCCTCAAAGGAATTAAGTTATGGGAATAACTTATCCAGATTTTTCAAATCATTTCCTCAAATCCCAATAACTTCATAACCCATTCCGGCAGAATTAACCTATATATTAACGACTGTGAATTCAGATTGAAGTATATTTTAGCACTCATGTAGTCATACAATTTTGAACACTGTCAGACATGTTCTGTACAGTAAAACTTCTGCTTAATGAACTAATTAAGAGAAACTAACTAACTAAGAGAAAAAGGAGTGGGATTTTTGTGAATCCAAAAACATACTTGTGGCTTTTCCCTTGGTTCCATCTTGAGGGCCAAGAACATGTCCCTCCCGCAAAGAATGTTAGCTGCAACCAAGGAGCAAAAAGCAATGAAAGCCATAGGCATTCTAACAATAGCCTGAGACTCTGGCAAACACAAGCCCAGCTAATTGGCACATCAAAGAGAAGCTGCAGCTGAGGGGCCATGTGGAGGCTGAGGATTGGAGCCCGGGAGCACCAGAGCCAGAACAATTGCCCAGCCTTATGACTGGGCCAATCCAAGAGCCAGAGAAGAAGCCTTCAGAGGCAAGCAAAGTACCACAGGATACCAACTACAGCAACTCTCAGGATCTAGATTTTGCCCTTTAAATTAAAAGTCCACTAAACTGAAGTCTGTTAAGAGTTTACTGGACCCTTTACAAATTCTGCTTAGGCAAGAATTTGATAAAACTAATCTTGATAAATATACATTTACAGAGTAATAATTCCAGAATGCAAGGGTTTTATGCAATGTTGGAGACCCAAGTTCCTCTTAAAAGGCTGAAGAGACACACAAACTGACCATTGGTCTATGCATTTTTAAAGAATTTTTTTCAAAGGACCAAACTTGAGGTCAGCTTACTATTACCCAGCAAATACAGTGCAAAATCCACTGCCACATACACCAGTTAGTGTAATGAGCTAGATGATTAAAAACAAAAGTTACTGCCAGATACTGAGAAAACAGCTAAGCAGCATATAGTAAGGCAGACACACATTTTTAGTCCTTTCAAACATCACTCCATCATTAATGACAGTTTGCCCAGCATTTCTTCTTTCCTTCAACCTTTGGAGTCAGACATTAGTTTCATTCTTGTGGCTGCACTAAAAGTCCTTTCTTCCAGTCCATGAGCTGGCACAAAAGTAATGCTGCTGTAGTTATGCTTCCATTAATGTTGAGCCCTATTCTTTAGTAACAAGGCAAACCTTGTGTTCTTACACTTTTAATGCAGGACAATTTAAGGACAATAATTAGTGGATTCCTCGGGCTTCATTTCTCCTCCTCACTTCCCAACAGAAAAAGACACCAATCTCTTGCCCTAATTTGGGCTGGGGGCAAATTTTTCAGATAGCTAGATCCAGACCTAGCTGTAAGGTAGGAGGGGGCTGCTCAGGAAAGCAAGAGAGGAGAGCCCTGTACAGGGCAGGCCTCTCCCACTGATGTTGGGCTGGCAGCTGATTTAAAGGGCTCAGAGGCTGCTCAGTCGGAAAACTCTCCTCTCTTGCTTAACTGGGCAACCCTCTCCCACCATGCAGATAAGATGGGTGCCTGGGACAAAGGTTTGGGGTATCTTTCAAGTTGCCCAAGGGACAGGTCACAGGCACCAGCCAAGATGCTTTGTACCTCTGACCAGTCCGTCGGCTTACTTCTGACCGTGGGTCTACCACTCTGAAAGATGTGAAGAGGGAGGGAGACCTAAGAGAGAGAAACAAGAAACACAGCAAGGTAAGAAAGTGACAGACAGCAAGACCATGAGACAGTTAAGAGTTGCCCTCTTCTCTTCTACGCACTGCCAGCCAGGCTATTATGTGGATACAAGTTTAGTAGTAGTTGTTTTTTTTTTCAAAAGGGCTGTTCAGGAAGGTGCAGAAGCATTGTCAGGAACACTCCCTGGTGAATGGAGCTAAAAAGTGCAGAGGAGCAGCAGGAGGGAATGATCAACAAAGAGCAAAACTGAGAGATTCAGCCGAGGGATTCCAGAACATGTACAGAAAATCTGTTCATGTGTATGGCTTTACATGCTAATACATTCAGATATTATTCTAAAGGAACAGAACTATAGGGCAATGTACACTTTTATGTTCAGCTCCGATCTCAACTAATGCAGGTCTGTTCTGCAGCCCAGGCCAAAATGGCCACTTAGGGCAGTGCCACTGACCAGAGGGGAGAAGTTGTAATCACAGCAGCCCAAAGGCCAATAGCAGCTGGACAAATCCCAATGCAACAACACCATCAATTAAGATGGTTGACAAAGCATCCTAATCACATCCACCCAAAATTGTGTCAGAAGACACTGTATAACTGGAATAGGTAAATGAAACATTACGCTGCCTCTCCTATGGTCTGAGGATGAGAGAAATCATGAGGCTGTAAATTTTAAAAATGGTTAGTGGGGCATGTTTGTACAATGGCTAGAGGAACAGGTGGAGCCTGCAAAAACAGGCATTCTCCTTTGGCTACTTCTACCTTCCAGTGTAGGTAGTTCAGTTTTAAGTCACAACCTTTGTTTTACTACTACTGCTCAGCAGTAAGACAGCCACAGTGAGGCAACTGAATTATCCCCTTGTCTTTTGTCTCCTGGAATTCACCAAGTAGTAGCAGAAGAAATGTTCTATTCCACGATTTCTGGGATTCAGCCTACATATCCTGCTCTGCACATTGCTTTGAAAAGCAGCCCTGGTGTCTTCTTCCGGAGCGGTCTTCCCAAGTCCAGGAGGTGGACTTTCGACGACAGATCAACTCACACTGGAAGTGCTTTAGAGACGCTTCGTCGCACGAAGCTGCCCAGGAAGCTGCTGACATAGCGCAACCCAGCAGCCCCGCCAGGCAACGAGGAAAACAAGTAGGCTCCTCCGGCTCCCAGCTGGACCACGGCTCCCAGCACGGTGAGCAGCGTACTTCGGAGTCCGAGAGCAGCGTAGAGAGTTCCGCCCACGGAGCCCAAATAAAGGATGGCCAGGCCGCGCCGGTCGGGGTCGCCCAGGAAGCGACTCGGGCCCCGCAAGAAGCCGGCGGCTCCCAACGCAAAGGCCGAGCCCAAGGACCAGAGCAGCGCAAACTTCCGCAGCAGCAGGAGCGACCCATAAAGCGCGGCGAGGCCGAAACAGAGAGCAGCCAGCAGCAGGCACAGCGCACTCCCCACCAGTCGCTGCCAACGGGACACCCCTGTCGGGAGCCACGGATCCGGCTCCGGGTCCGCCGCCCACGACCACGCTCCTGTCGCGGGGAAAGGGTTCATGCGGCGCAGCCAGACCCCCAAGCCCGACCCAGTTTCTTCTGCCTCGTCCTGCGGAGGGGTCTGAGGCACTGACAAAGCCGTCGAGCTACCGCCGCCCTTAGACTGGGCTAAGTATTCTTGCAGCTGCCGGTTCAGATCTGCCATCTTGGCGAGGAGTCTTTCGGGAAGAGGCGGGAGGCGAGGGCAGAAGTAGATGAGCAACAACGCTACTCTCCGGCTCGGTGTTTCTGTTGCGGCGGGACGCGCAACCCTCCGCTGGTCTCTTTAAAAAAGCTGGCACCAGCCTCTTTGGGAGGCACGTGACCCCGTTCAGGCAGCACGCGCGCGCGTCCAGGCTTCAGATGGGCGGAGAACGAGGTTGCGCAGGCAGCCCGGCCCCGCCTCCCTCCAACCTTCTCGCAGGCGCCTGAACGAGAAGAGTCCTTCCTGGACGCACCTCGGAACGCTCCGTGACCCCGGGCGACTTCCCCTCACCAGGCGGCGCACGACCCCCCGCTTCAAAGATGAATGCTTCTGCGCATTCGCAGAAGGCAGGAGAAACGGGGGCGGTGCTTCCGTACTCTACGGTCGGGAGAAAGACTTGTCGCTCCTGATTGGCTATTTCTAGAGAGGGCGGGACTTGGGACTAGTTCTCAGGTCTGGGCGGTTTGTAAAATACTGTATTCTTGATTGTTGTGCTGTTTGTTAAGGATGCGAGGTTACTTAGGTAGCCGTTCACTATTACTCCACATCGGGGACATTATGGCCTCAGAGTAGGGGTTATTTAATTTTATTTTGATTAATACTTCATTAATTCAGAATAAGGGGACAAAAAGACCAAATTAGGGACAGATCGTCATCGAAAAAATCTATGTTGTCACTAAGTTGACAACGACTTGTTGGCACGTAATCAGTAATCAAGGGGACAAATTAACGGTGATAATTTCCCATTAGTACATTTGTGTGAGCATACTTTCTTTGCTACATCAACGTGCAAAATAAATTTAGTAACTCAAGCAGGTCTTCTATCTGTAATTTCAAGTTCAACTTCAACTGCAGGCTTATTAATAAGGTTGGGTTATTATTGTGATAACCCTTAGGTATTGTAATTGCAGCAATAAGCACACCTGATCTGTTCATGGTCTACCCCTAGGCTCTTTTACAATGTACGCACTCCAGTTCCAGATAGTTAGCTTCGTAACATCATACTGATTATAGATACATACCAATGCATGTACTACAGGATCCAGTCTCTAGGGAATGTCCTGCTGTACTGCCTCATGTTCCCAAGTCCCCCATCCCCATCCCTGAAAAGGGAATCAAAACTTGCAGGATTCCTCAACCTCATAGACTGATATGCTGTACACGCATCACAATTATTACAACTTCATTGGTAATGAAATTATTTTTGTGGTTTCAATCAGGGCCGCGACTAGGGGGGGCAACCAGGGCATGTGCCACAGGTGCCCCCCTGGTGGGGTGCCAAAATGAGCGCGGGGGGCGCCAAAATGAGTGCTGGGGGGCACCAAAGTGGGCACGGAATCCCTGTTTGCCCCAGGTGACACAGACCCCAGTTCAGGCCCTGGTTTCAATATAATAATTGTGAACAATATTATTGTAATATCTTTATCTTCTTAAAATGTATTCTGACAAAATAGAATGCATGCAAAAAGGGGCTTTTTTTTTTTTTACCTTGATGGGACCAGGATTCTGACCGTGGTGGCTGGGACATAAGAAACTAAAGGGTGAGAACCACTGAACAACCAGAACAGATCTTCTTTCCCTTGTCCACAAAATGCCATTTACAGCAGCATGCACAGTCCCTGAAAAGTATGACATCCATCGGAAATGTTCAAAACATAATGGACAAAAACTAATTTTATTTGGAGGAATAGCTGCATCTGAATAACCATTCCTAATGCGGTGGGAAGTCGGTAAGTGATTGCAGCTTTCACATTCAAAGGTTGATGTTTCAGTATCAGTACTTCAGCGTGAATTGGTGTATCGGGGTATTAAGAATATTCCCCAAAAGATGGCGACATAAAATGGCCATTCGCACATAATGCGGTATACCGTGGATTTAACAGTACCTACTCAAAAGAGTGGACTCCCTAGTTCTAAAAGCTGTTTAGAGTATCTCCGGAGTTCTACCCGGCCCTACAGAGCAAGTGGTAGCCATACTCTCGCCGCGGTTGGCTTTCCACCGCCCGACTCTACGAGGTCCCACCGCACCAGGCCGGCCGCCCTCGCTAGTTCATTATTTATTATTTCATTCCCTTTCTAGGAAAAATATGTGCCTGGCCGAGGGGCGGGAGGATAAGGCCGCCCGTCTTGAGCCACGGGGGCGGCCCGCCACGCCAGCCAGCGCAGGGCGGAGGAGAAGACCAGACGGGCTGCGGGGCTGCTGTAGTCGGGACCGGGGTGCCCTAGCGCGCCGCTCGTCGCTCTCCCCACGGCCGGCTACGAGACAGCTGTCCCCGCACGGAAGGTCGCTGGCCAAGAGAGCTTGGACCCACGGCCGCCATGACTGGCAGGTAGGAGAAGAAAGACAGCGAGGTCGCCCGGAAGCTCGGTTGGGCTTTACTTGCCAGGTCGGGGGCTGACTAAACGTCTAAACAGCCTAGCCGCCTTCCTCCTTGGGACCGCTTGCGCCCGCGACAGCTACCTCCGGGGGCTCAGTAGCTGGGAGGATTCCCGCTTCCGTTGGAGTTAAAAAGGAGTAGTCGGGCTTTGCGATCGCGGTGTCTCGTGAGCTCGGGAGGGCTTTTATGGAACACGGCTACTAGTTGAAGAGAAGGCTTCTTTGCCCGTTAACCTTTGTGCCGCAATATATTTACTAAAGAAGGCGAAGTCTCGTTCTTCTGGCTACAAGCGCTCATTTCCCTTACGTGTGATGCGATCATTTTTGCTTTAAGTGGCCTTGCAGATATTGAAAACCAAATACTAGATTGTTAACAGCAGGTGGCAGCACCTAGCTGTCCTTGGCTGATGCAAAACACCGAAGCAGGCACCAGTCCTGATAGTACTTAGATGGGAGACCACAAGGAAATCAGGTTTTCCACCTAGACTGGGAAGTCAGAAAACATCCTGAAAGAAGGCAGCCTACTGCTGCCATAATCCCTGTAATCAAAGAAGTCACTTGTAAAGTACACTTGTCACTTGGGGCTGGCTTTATCTGAAACAATCTTTATGGGGATCTTGTTGGCTAATAAACATTTACAAAATGGTGAGGTGTAGCAAACAAGCACTTTACATTAGGAGAGTGAAAACTTTTACCCCATTGCTTTGAGTCTTCAGGAACATCATTGTTTAAATATTAGACACTATTATTTGCCTCTCTGAACCACTATAATTGCAGGCATCCATCTCTAGGCTTTGAATTGACTGTATATTATTGAAGATTTGTGCTACTTTACCATCTATAAAATAAATTTAAACTATAAAATACATGACTATCCATTGGGGAGGGTGAATGCTGTGTAGAGGTCTGTTGGAAAGAACAAAGCATTTAATGGCAAAGGAAATAAAAATACAGAGTTGTTCAAATAGATTGTTAAAAGGATCAGAGAAAACCTGCACATGTCACACAAATCTGCAGTTTGTGTGACATGCAGCTGCCAGGCTAGAGTTTTGTGAAGGCAGGTTCACAACTATATTATATTTGCTCTTACTATTACATTATTATTTGCTTTTACTATTCTATTATTTGATTTTTTTTGTCAATGGGGATAGTAATAATTCTGCATTTTCATTTTACTTTGCATAAATAAATACATTAATCCTATCAAAAACAAACAAACAATGAGGAATTGTCCTAACAGTCAGGAATCACGCTGTGATGAGGAGTAGGTCTCTAGTGTTTATTACTGCTACATAAAACAGAATCCTAACAAACTGAAGAAGTGTGGGAAAACCCAGACAGATAAACCCCAAAAGTCAAGGCGGGTCTGTTCTGTGTCTCTTTGAATGACAGCTCAAACTCTCTACTACGCATGCATTTTCCCCCCTGGATAGGGGCCCCCTCCTGCTCACCATCAGTACTCATGACAGGAATAGCAAGAAGAAATCATGAGAGACTGAAATGACGGGGCTCTATTAGTCCAGTGGTGGACTCTATTTTTTGTGTTTTGTGAGTGCAAATGATGGCATTCAGGGTTATTCAAAAAATAATGTTCCAAACATTTCTTTCTTACATGATTTAAAAAAAAATCTATGTAGTACTATATGTTCATGTGTTCATGAACTATTTAACATAAAATTAAGCTGTACGATTTATGAGGATGCACAAACAGAGATTGAGAGTTCTAGTCCTGCCTTAGGCATGAAAGCCAGCTGGGTGACCTTGGGCCAGTCGCGCTCTCTCAGCCCAACCCACCTCACAGGGTTGTTGTTGGGGGAAAATAGGAGGAGGAAGGAGTATTAGGTATGTTCGCCGCCTTGAGTTATTTATAAAAATAATAAAGTCAGGATAGAAAATTAATAAAATAAATACTTCCAAACAAAAAATTAAATGCCTACTATTTAAAAAATGTCATTGTTAATGACGTAGTATTTCTGTCTCTGTTCTGTTATAAATTACCACATCTTTTGAAACTGTGGTTGCCAAATCAGTCTTGTTACCCATGATTAATGGATTATGACAGTAGGACAGACTGGTAAAGTAGTATGGGTGAGTCAATGTGATAAATATAACAGAATGCCTGTAAACATATAATGGTTCTTATTGGGGAAAACTTGACATTTTTCCATACTATGGTGAACCTTGGTCATTTAATAGATGACTCGTGGGATTTAAGAGATAAAAGATAGGACCCTTTGATTTAAGGCATGTTATCATGGCTATGTATGATAATAGCAAATTAGATAATGGGCACACCCAAGATATTTTCACTTCCAGATCTGTGAGAATAATGAGTGCAGAAACCAGAGAATCTGTCAGGCTACTATGCTGAACCCTTGGCAATGATTGCTCTAAAAGATAGTATTACTGCTTCCAACAATCTTTATAAAACCAAAAGATAGCTAGCTAGCTAGCTAATCAGGAAGAAGGAGTATGAGAAGCTGGAGAAGTACCAGGGCCTGAAGGAGGAATTAGAGAGGATGTGGAAAGTGAAGGCCAAAGTGGTCCCAGTGGTGGTAGGGGCACTCGGGGCTGTGATTCCCAAGCAGGGAGAGAGGCTCCAAAAGATCCAGGAACAGCATCAGAGCTCTCTGTCCAGAAGAGTGCAGTGCTAGGAACAGCTAAGATACTGTGCAGAACCCTCAAACTCCCAGGCCTCTGGTAGAGGACCCGAGGTTGAGGAAAACACATACCACCCATAGGGGTGAGAAGGGAGTTTTTTTAATTGTTAAAAATAACTTTTTAGGTGCTTGCATATTGTTAGAGTTTGATACTCTACTCCAGTTTGTTTCTGTTAAAGTGTTTTTTTAAAAAAATTTATACAGACAGAATAAGGAATAATAATAAGCAACCTCACTTAAAATATGATAACAAAAGATAACAGAGCAATAGATAAATGAGAGAACGACAAGGAGGACCGGATCACCAAAACAATTTAAACTTCAGAATTAAGACTGATTTGTGCAATATGATCCTTCTTTCAAAGTGGGTGTGGAGTAAACAACAGCTTGAGTCAGTAACTTTTCTGTGTCCAGAGTTTATGTATAGGGGGTGGGGGAGTAGGAATGTAAAATGTTTCTTTATTGAGCTTCTTGATATTTTACTGGTATGTGATTTTTGGAGTGAGTTTCAAAGTCACTCTGCTTTTTTCCAGCACTTTTTATTCAAGTGACATAAAGAACTGTAGATAGGGCATGAATAATAGAAAACTAGTTAAGGAAGGCTGATACTAAAGGATATATTTCTATTATTATTATTATTATTATTATTATTATTATTATTATTATTTACTGATGAAATATCTACTATTAAAAATCTTGTAGCTTTTTTTCCTGAGATGGCTCAGTTTTATGATTTCTGTGATTTTTAGTGAGGGAATTAAGGTGAATAAGATTTTGAAATTCAGTGTTTGTTAAATGGCTCTGAACAAGTACAATAATTCTGAATTCACAACATTGTTATTAATGGGATGGATTGAAGAAAGAAGTAAGGCAAGAAATCTATACAGTTCCTGAGCAGAAAATGGTGTATAAGAAGAATGGACTTTACTTCTTTTAATTAGCAAATATAAGAAGACAGTTTTTCTGGAAGAAACCCATTTCCTGAACCTTGTGAGTTTCTACTTCAGAGTTGCTGCTCTGTTATCCTCGTGCAGTTTTCTTCCCAGCGGTAAGAACCATGGCTGGTGTGAGGCTTCGGGGTCTAGCATCTTCCAAACTCTACCAACGCCGACAAGAGCGCCTGAGTGGCACAGTGTCATTACTGAATGATGAGAAAGAGAG
This sequence comes from Candoia aspera, assembly GCF_035149785.1. Classification (NCBI taxonomy): domain Eukaryota; kingdom Metazoa; phylum Chordata; class Lepidosauria; order Squamata; family Candoiidae; genus Candoia; species Candoia aspera. The sequence goes on along the minus strand of NC_086158.1, from coordinate 44,015,136 downwards.
GGCAGCTGGGACATTAGGGTAGGTTATTGGGATACCTCCTCAGACTGATAGTCACTGATATATTTAGAGTGTTTGCTCTGACTTACTTTGAAGCAGGAAGTAAAGAAAACCAGGTTTGAAATTTTGCTTGAGGGAAGTGTGTCTTTGGCTCTGATAGTATCAGTTTTGTACAAAAACAGGAAACCAGCTATGGAAAACTTCATCCCTTGAAATTAAAATAGATAATAGGATGGTATGGTAACAGGCCCTGTATAAATAAACTTAAAGAGTATCTCTGCATCTTGTAATAATTGATTGAACCTTACTTGACATCAAGAATCAAATGATACTTTTTTCCATCTAAAATAAGTTTACAGTATTATCAATACTTTTTATTTAAAGTTATTGTTTACTTTTTCTTTGTGTTCAGCATGTATGATCATACGGCAAAAGAAACAGGGTTTTAATCCTTTGAAGCAGGGCAACATGTTCCAGGGCATATTTTCTGTCTTTGAAATACAAGAAAAGCTGCCTTGTAAAAGTTTGGTGATCTTTAGAAATTGTTCAGGGGATATGTATGTATGTATGTATATGCATAGTTCAGACAAACAAATGTTTCCTTTCTCCTTAATGGAAAATTTCATGTATAGTGAGGCATTTACAATCATTGGCCAAACAGCAGGTTACTGCGTAAAAGTGTAATATGCTGTTTAAAACTTTAGTCAGTTTTAATGCTTTTTTAACACATATGTGAAACCACTAGGTGAGGTCATCAGGAGTTTGGATGATGGTTATTATCAATATGCTATGATAAATAAATGATAGCCAAATCTATTTATTCATATAATTTTTTCCTCAGGAAATGGGGTTGTCTTCCAGACAAACTATAAAGTATTGGCTATCAGTTTAAAACCCAAAATACCTAAAGTTTGAGTTGTTCGAGATAATTCCTTTCTCTGTATAATCCCCAATGTTAAGATAATCAGAGACATCTGTATTGGGTGCCTCCAGCTTATCTAGTAATGGCTTAGGAATGGTCTTCTTAATCATTACTCCTAAATTGTAGAAAGCAGCCCATGTAGGTATCAAGGGTCTACTCCCTTAAGAGGCTTTCAAGGAAGCTATAAATCCCTGTTTTCAGTCTCTTTTAATATTTAATAATTTTACATTTTTATTTGATTTTTATCTTTTTTATCTGTTTACAGTATTTACCTTTAAAATACTTTGGTTTAAATTTTAATGTAAACCATTCTGAGGTGTTTAGGAAAAACACTATAGAAATAAAATTACGTGCTGTACATAACAATTTATATGGCCCCTTCTACTTTGGTACAGAGGGATTTGATGGGTTGGAACTATAGTGTCCTTACTCATGACATATAGTCTGTAATAGGTATTACACTAGAATAACTCTAATGGGAGCTCAGATAACAAGATTTTGTGTCTCAGTATAACTTTATGGAAATAAATTGTTGGCTGATCCATCTCATTATACAAGAATGAAAAAAACATGCTTACTAGGCATCTGTCTTCTACCTAAAATATACAGGAGCGTTGGCCTTCTTGGTTTCTGGTCATTAATCTCTCAGTATGTGTAACAACCCCACCATATATATTGCATAAACAAATCTACTTCTTCCCATCAGCAGTCAGGTCACAGAATTCTGGACCAGTTACAGCTTGTGTGTCATCTTCAAGGCAGCCTCATGTAAAGCACAAAGTCATGCTGTGAGTTAATGAGTCACTATTGCGAGATTATCCCAATCCCAAAAGGGCCACAACTAGATCCTCCTGAGCTAGTTACATTCAAGGTAAATGTACTGCTATATAGTCATCTTCATTCACTCAAACATTCCCCAGACCCCTAGAATCATCTTTGAAGTGGTCTGTAATTGTCCTCCCTACAGCTGCTGAAAAGTGTCAATGAGCCAATCAGCACTTCCTCCAGCTTAAAAGATCGGGAAGAAAGCAAACTTGGGATCTGCCTAGTACCCAATTCCCTTTCCTTCTGTGCTGAGTTTGTCTCCATAGCATCCCTCTAAACAGTTGGTCTGGTTGCTCTGCTTACTTCTACCGCTGGTGTAGACATCAGTCAACTTGTGTTGTACAGTCCTTCGGCTTGGAAATACTAATAGGGGTGAAGTTCTGTGAAGTGACATAAAACAACCCATATGGCAATTTTCAGAGCTCTCCATTTTCCTGCCTTTGACCTTGTCTGTATACCTTAAAGTATATATTCCAGATCAGGCTGGCTGGAGAAAACTAGTTTCTGGCATATATTACTTCTAGCCTGGAATATACTATTAGGCAGTCAAGTTTATAGGGCAGAAATGATGGGTTTATGCTTTTTAAACTCAAGGAGTAGAAATTGGACAGCCTCAGTAGTTGTAGCAAAGGCTGAGACAAGAATGAAAGGACTCAGGCCTTAATATATCTACAAAGTATGTATTTTCTGATATTTTTCCCCAATGGTTATAGATCATAGCATTTGCAAGGACTGCTTATAATTTTTTAATGGGTGTTTGGAATATTCTATTTTAATATTTTATATAGTAGTATTACTTCAGACCTTAATGTCATTGTGGTAATCTATTTGTCTCGTTAGATTTTATTCATTTTTTATTATGTACCTATCTATATTCCAAGATACTTTGGAAATAGAACACTCAGCAATCTCTGTTAATTAACTGACTCTTTCATTCTTATAAAGTTAGGGAAGTTATCTTTAACTTTGAATTGTGGAGTTCTTGGTGCTCTCTGAGCTTGGTTGTTTGCTTGCAGATGTTTCATTACCACATTAGGTAACATCATCAGTGTAGGGCTTGCTGCCTGTTTATATCCCATAGCTTGCCCTGACAGTTTTGGTGGTTCCTTGATTAGAATATTATTTTCTGCCTGATTGTTTGGTGCTGATCCCTGCTTATCTGAATGTTGGCTGCTGGAGGGATTCTAGTCTTTTTGTTTTGTTCCTAGGTTTTTTTATTGTCTCTTTTGAATGGTGTGTAAATGTGGTTTACCTGTGTGCCTGTTGACGGCTGATTTGTCTGAATGCCAAGCTTCCAGGAATTCCCTAGCATTTTTGGATTTGGCTTAGTCTAAGATGCTAATCGATGCTTTTGAACTGTGGTGTTGGAGGAAAATTCTGAGGGTGCCTTGGACTGCAAGAAGATCCAACCAGTCCATCCTCCAGGAAATAAAGCCAGACTGCTCACTTGAGGGAATGATATTAAAGGCAAAACTGAAATACTTTGGCCACATAATGAGAAGACAGGACACCCTGGAGAAGATGCTGATGCTAGGGAGACTGGAAGGCAAAAGGAAGAGGGGCCGACCAAGGGCAAGATGGATGGATGATATTCTAGAGGTGACGGACTCGTCCCTGGGGGAGTTGGGGGTGTTGACGACTGACAGGAAGCTCTGGCGTGGGCTGGTCCATGAAGTCACGAAGAGTCGGAAGCGACTAAACGAATAAACAACAACAACAAAGATGCTAATAGTTTCCCAATTGAAACTGGTTGATTCCGTGTGTGGTGAGATTAAGCAGTTTTTGTCATGTCTTCTGAGAGCTAGTTGGTGTTCGTGGATGCGCTCTGCTGGTCTTCTACCAGTGTGTCCTTGCACTGTATGTTGTAGATGACTCCTGTTTTTTTTCCTTGGGCTACTGGGTCTTTTGGTCTGCTTAAGATGTTTCGGAGGGCTTTAGTTGGTTTGTGTGCTATGGTGATGCCGTGCAGTTGTAATAGTCTGTTGGTTGTTTCTGAGATGTTTTTGATGTGTGGTAGTGTTATCCTTTTCATGGGTTGTGTTGGTTGTGCTGTAGCGGGTTGTGTGATTAGACGCTTTTTGATAAAGTTGTGTGGGTGTCCATTTTGTTGGAAGACGTTTAACTCCTATCTTTAACTCCTAATGTAAGTTATGAAAGCTTGCTGCTGTTCTAATACAAGAAATACTTTACTATTTGACATTTTTAGCCTTTTGCAAGTAGGTGGCTGTGTGGGTTGGATGAGTGCTGCAGTGTGAAAATCCAGAAATGCTTGTAAGGTCAGAAGTAACAAAAGGCATAACTATGGCTCTGCCAAGATGCAGATCATGTTTTCCTTCATGGAAGTTTTCACTGCTGTTTCTTGTGGCACTTAGTTTTTCACATAGCACTCATCTGGAATGATATTTGTGTCATGAAAATCTCTCTCTCTCATCTTTACTTTATTAATGCTTTTCAGTTATTTTGGCAGTCCTTGCTTTGAACAGTTAGCATAAAAGTTGAAAGCATCAGTAGGATATACTGATAATACTTCCAATATACTTTAGTCCAAGGGATCTCTGGCCCATTAAGCTCATGGCCTCACAATTCACAAATCTTGGAGAAAAGTTAATAAGTAGTCACCTTCACAAACAACAAGAAAGCTGAAACAAGCATAAAATCTCAAAGAATTAAAAAGATTATTTTACATATAGTACATACACAAAAAAGACCAGTAATGGGAGAGGTAGCTGTGTTAATCTATTGCAGCAAAATTAATACTTTGTTGCTTTTTACAAACAAAAGAAAAAGTAATTATATAGCGAAAATGGCATGTAGAGCTGAATACATAAACCAGCATATTAGTTGTAAAGAGCCTAACCAATACTGTATAGGAAAGAGAATGGTTACATTTAGTGTTTACTGAATAGGGAGAGGAAGATATTCTAGTGATATTTATTTATTAGTTTATATCCTACCTTTCACTCAGGAGCAAAGTGGCATATATATTGCTCCTTCCTCTTATTTATTCCTGCAACATCATCCCTGTGAGGTAATTTTAACAGAACATGAAATGTAGGATATGTTTTCAGCCAGGCATCACAAATGTGTGAAAATGTCTTACCGGCCAAGTCATACCACACTATAGAATCAGGTTGTGCTTAGCAGCTGCTTAATCAACAGTTAAAATATTTTAAAGGAAAGCAGATCAAATACCTTTAATTAATGAGGTATTATTTGTCAGCGGACAATCAGACTTCAAAAGTGGGGTTCATTTGTTTTGCAAAGGACTGACATCCCCCAAAAGACCAAGTCCATGCGTTGGCAGTGCTCCTTGATCAGGCACTGTTCCTGGATGTTCAGGTGGGAGAAGTGGCAAGAAGTGTGTTGTCACGGTTACGTTTTGTGTACCAACAGCATCCTTTCTTGAATCCTTTGGTCCTTGCAGTGGTTATCTGTGCTTCGGTAACAACATGATTCCGTAATTACAATGTGTTATCTGTAAGAAGAATCTTTAAGAGCATCTAGACCAGTGTTTCTCAACCTTGGCAACCTTAAGATGTGTGGACTTCAATTCCTAGAATCCCCCAGCTGTCATGGGGCTACAAAGCTGTGCACAGTATCATAATCACAGCAGCTTATATCAAAAGATCTGCACTGGTTGCTAAAGGTTTTCTGGGCTTATTTCAGATTTTTAAGCTGATCTAGAAGCTTCTTTTGGTGCAAACTGTGACCAGTAGGCTACAAAGCTGTGCACAGTATCATAATCACAGCATGCTTAGATCAAAAGATCTGCACTGGTTGCTAAAGGTTTTCTGGGCTTATTTCAGATTTTTAAGCTGATCTAGAAGCTTCTTTTGGTGCAAACTGTGACCAGTAGGCTACAAAGCTGTGCACAGTATCATAATCACAGCATGCTTAGATCAAAAGATCTGCACTGGTTGCTAAAGGTTTTCTGGGCTTATTTCAGGATTTTTAAGCTTTGAAGGCATAGACTGTTTGAGCCAGATTATCAATGAGAATGCCACTTGTCCTGTTACAACCCTGCAGGAGAACCCCTTTAAGGGACCCATTTGCAGAGGCTTCTTTGTTTAGCTTGCAGCAAAAAGCTGATTGGGCCTCCCCAGTTTTTGAACACACTTCTTCTGGAATCACAACTGGTCTCTTTGTTTTCAGAAAGTGGGTAAGAAACACCTTTTTCACCTTAGTTTTGGAGATTGGTTAGTAAGGGTGTTTGTTATTGTTTAAAGATTAGGTTTGCGGTTACTATGTTTTGTTTTGAATGTTATATTCAATAGTTTTATCTGATATTTTTTTCTTTTTATTTAGTTTCTTAAGCATAATTTTTATTGGGTGGATAGGAAGTATTCAAATCTAATTATTAATAATAATACTTCTAGGACTATGGAGCCAGTATAGTTTCTATAAGTCAGTCAGTTGTCAAGTCAAGTATCTTTATACCAGTCAAAGACCAGTACATATTAACACTCAATACTATAAAAGGTTACAGATTGAGAAGTCCAATTATGAATTTACTCCCTGTTAAATATGCGTAGGATTGCACCTTTAGAGTCAGATAAACTCACAATTGAAGTCCATAACCACTAACCTTAAATATTTATCTTCTGATAATTTTTATAGTTGGCTTCTCCACTGTGTCTGAATCTAAATAAATGTATAAAAATGGACTTTTGTTTATTTTTTCATTTTTCTCTTTTGTTTCTCAGTAATATGTCAGATGCCCTTGCAAATGCTGTGTGTGAACGCTGTCGAGCCCGTTTTGATCCTACTGAACGAATTGTAAACAGCAATGGAGAACTGTATCACGAAAACTGCTTTGTCTGTGCTCAATGCTTTCGTCAGTTTCCAGATGGCCTCTTCTATGATGTGAGTTTATTATACTTCTAATAGTCTGGAAAGTTGCTTAGTTTTTTTCCTTCACTGACTGAGAAGTTTGATTGAACTGTTTTCTATGGTGTATATGATTGCCTCAGGTCTAATCTTAGTGTTCCAATTCCCTTTTCTTCCATATGTAATTTTTAATATCCAACTTTCAACAAGGTCTCACTTTCTAAGACAAGTGACTAGAAAAGTTCAACAACGACTAGTTCAGGTACAGTGCTAAACTAGTTTTCTTCAGCTTAGAATCTTGGAGAAATTTTGGGGTTAGAATTAAAAAATTTCTAGTCAGCGTGATTTAAGATTATGCTAAATTACAGTTTAGAGAGAAATTACAGTTTTAGAGTGTACGATCCTGTGTTCCACTCACATCCTCTAGCACAACTACAAAGGGGATATTGGAAGCTTTTGTTTCTGTGAACATTAATTGAACATTACAAAACCAAATATTAAATAATTATTAATTTTTTTCTGGGATGACTGTAAGCCAATGTCATAAATCAGGCATGAAAGCCTACATGTTAACCATAGTTAAGAGTAACCATAGTTTATCCAGCTTTAAGCATAATGCTACACTGTAGTCAGTTAAAATTAGGAGCCATGATAGTTAAACAGAAGGAAGAGAAAACAAGACAGGCTTTTTCTTAATCTAGTACTAAATTATTGATAAGTGTGGTCTCCAAACAAAACCAGAGTTCAAAGAAAAATATTATTGATCCAGTTATATCTCCCTTCCTTTGATTTTTTAAAAATGTTATTGATTTGATAAAAATGCAGAGCAAGACATCAGAAGATCAGGTTGTATTATCTCTTATACATTAAAGAATATCTTTACTGCCAGTGAAAAAGGCATTATATTTAAAGTCAGAGACTGTAACTAGCAAAGTGAGATGATCAAAGGTGAGAGCACTATTACTAAAAATCTAATTGAAGTTACAGTTATAATAGCATGTGTTAAAATGCTCTTGAAGATTTGAAGGTGGAAGAATGTTTTGAAATGAGCTTCCAGAAAGTAAGGAGCAGTGGTGCAAGATCCCCCAGATAGTAACAACAATTCAATTTCTTTGCACCAGCACTGTCTACAGTTGTTTCTGTGGTGAATATTTGATAAAGATACCTTCTCCTGCATCTCTCTTACAGTTTGAAGGGAGAAAATATTGTGAGCATGACTTCCAGATGCTATTTGCACCATGCTGTGGGGAATGTGGTGAGATTTCCAAATTATTTAAATCTATTTTTGTTTGTTTATTAACAACATTTGTAAACTATCCAGTTGTGAAATTCTGAGTGTTCTATAACTGACTTATTGAGGGGAGGCAGTAGAGAGCAAATTAAGATGAAAGTATTATTTATTATTTATTTATGACTCCAGGGGTCATAGGTAAGAACAAAAATATTACATGGAAACATTTAGCTTTTTTTAAAAAAATCCTGAAATTCAAAACCTTATAGGGGAATCTTTGTGGTTCAGTGGAATAGATATTAGTTGTGCACCTAACAAACTTGGCTTTGCCTCAGTTAGTGGGCTTGAGCAAGTTAGTCTTACTCCTCTTCAGTTTCTCATTACTGTAATAAAGCAGACGTAAAAATACTTACAAATGATTTTGTCACACAACTATTACTATGGAATTCTCAAGAGCAGGGAGTCTTCTGAACTGAATTATGAAGTGTGCTATTTCTGTTTCAAGGTGAGTTCATCATTGGCCGAGTCATCAAAGCAATGAACAATAATTGGCACCCCGAATGCTTTCGTTGTGAACTCTGTGATGTAGTTCTTGCTGATTTGGGCTTTGTGAAGAATGCTGGCAGGTAAGAATAGATAGAGGGCACAAATAGGAAATAATTCTTGAGATGATAAAGGGCACCTTGAATTTGTATTAGGACTTCAGGAGTGCAGGCCACTTCCCACTCTGTAGAGGAAGTTATAGGTAAGGCGGAATTAATAAAAGTGTATGGTTTTCAGATGCAGTTTGCATGTATGTACAGAACACATTTTTCAAAATACACTCAGCTCCTTTTCACACAAAAATATTAGCATGTGAACTGTGACTGTATTTTTTAATGTTAAAATGTTCAATAGCTGATGAGATAGGCATGGAAAGTAAATGTGAAGTTGAATGCATTATATAGACTAGAGATATGTTACGGAAAGGGAGGTATGTCTCTAAAAAGTCTGGAGAATGAATGTATTGGCAGCCATTCTCAAAATGGTAATTGTTTTAGACAAAATGCCAGGAAGTAGCAAGAGGCTATATAAATATATCTATATTGAATTGGATAATACTTACCAACAATCAGTTGGGGGATAGTCAGAATTTTGCTTAACAATAAAACAAAATTTCTTTATTCTCCTTTTGAATATATTTCCAGTTATGTAAGAAATATAAGTTTTTAAGTATAAGTTTTTACGTATAAATTTGAATATAAAGAAAATAAAAGTAAAAGGACAAATGCAAAAATCATTTTTTAAAAAACAGAACAGAATAGAATAGAAATACCATGCAGCAATTTTCAGATTTCTAGCATATTCCTATTCTTAGCAAATCCTATTCTTAGCATTTATATTATTTTCCATAATGAAAATAATTATTGGAAAGTTGCTTGTTTTATTTGTTTGTGAATCCTCTGAACCTATCTTTATGTTTTTATATTTCTGTGCTGTATTGGCTAATAAAGTTTAGATTACTAAAAAAAAAATTTTTTTAAAAAGGCAGTCCTTGTGCCCTTCTTTTAGTAGATATTAAGTATTTGTGGTCACAGCAAACTTCAGTTTAGAAAACAGTTAGAATTGAACTGCTAAAAGACAAATGGGATGAATCTACACTGTTACAGCTAAACATTTTTGTGCATAAGTTCTAAACATACCAGAAAACATTACTGATTAGTTGCACATTAGAAATTGACTAGGATCTGATATGTAGGAAGATCATAAACATGAAAGTACAGACTTGTTGTGATAGAATTGCAGCAATGTTATATTGGCAAAGTAAAGGAGACAGAGGTACCAGCACAGTTGCTCCAGCCTCAGATGATAAGTGTTCTGCTAAGACAGGGTTTCTCAACCAGGGTTCCATGGAACCCTAGGGCTCCACGAGAGGTCACTAGGGGTTCCCTGGGTGATCATGATTTATTTAAAAAATTATTTCAAATTTGGGCAACTTCACATTAAAGAGGTACGTTTCATTCTTTATTTTTAGTTTAAGAACACTGTTAATGCATATATACAGGCCTACACATGAAACGAATATAATAATTTTGTAACTTCTGGCCTATATGTGAGCCTGAATGTGCAGGGATTCCCTGAGGCTTGAAAAATATTTCAAGGGTTCCTTCAGGGTCAGAAAGTTGAGAAAGGCTGTGCTAAGACATTATGGCAGACACAGTCTACATTACATAGGGCTAAGTGCACCAGCATGACTTACATTTTAAATTGTTAAACTGAATTAAGTTAATAATTTGTAGCAAGCTTTCTAAGAATTCATTAACCATATTCAGTCATATAAAAATCTGCACATAAAATAAAATGTGGTTTGTGCAGTCACTGCTATTGAAAATGGTATCTACAGCCAAAGCTGTAATAAACAGCACTTTGTTCTAACACGATATTTATAATTTATTCCGTCTGATGTGTAGTCAAAAGAATCAGCAGTTTTTGTAATCTTCTGCAGCTATGGTGGGACTATTGTAACGTTGTTTTAAACTAAACCCCACATTCATAAACTGTTCAAAAGTTTGTACTGTAGACTTAAACGCTGAACAGCTTTTGGGCTGAATTCCTCCTTCCCTTGTTATATTGTAGACTGCACAAAATAGGATTGGACAGCTCCTGAATATTACTGAAACTTCACTATCCACTGTTTGAATGTTTTAGATGGTCAATTATTTTATCACCTATGAAAATCTATTTTTTTGGAGAAGTTACTAAACTTTTGTTCATTGGAATTTCAATCTATATCCTAATAGAATTATAACTTGCTACTACTTGCTATGCAAAAATTATCACAAGATTCATAATTTCAAACACCCTGATCTGATTCCTGAAATGGTTATGATAAGGGATAGGTGCCTCTTAATAGTCTGTAGGCCCAAATTATGTTTATGAGAAGATCTTTTGGTGGCAATATTTCCACTGACAGTTACACTCAAAAGAGTATTCCAGGGAATCAGAACAACTATGTTTCCCAATAGTCTCTGTAGCTATTATAGTTAATCCCCTCCCCCCTGCCCCGCCCTGAAGAAAACCTTAAAAAATGCTAGTAGAAGGGGAAAAATGGGAGATACCATCCATCCTGGCCAGCAGGGAACTGCAGGGCTTTGGAAGTGGCAGCCATCTACCACCTCACTACCCCTCCCCAGTTAGATTGTTGTATATGCCTTGTTTCCTTAAAAATTAAGTATTAGATCTTGTGCTTTTGGAGAAAAGCTGTTCTGCTTTCTAGGGAATTAAAGCAAAGTTTTGTTGAGGAAATATTTGTTTTCATGTATTTACAGTTCAGATTTAGCACTTAAAGAGCTGTCATTTGTTTTCCCATCATAACTTGAAGGTAACCTCACAGCTCTTTTGCTGCAAAACAAACCACACAAAGCCTCTTGAAACTTTTCAGCAACAAAGAAATACATGATGGGATCTAGGGCGCCATTTAAGCTGGTGAGGCAGGAAGTAATGCGATTGCCAAGTGCCAGGATCCGCTGCATTTCACAAGAAGTCTTCACACCATCATAATTGAGGATATAAATGTAGCGATTGATATGATAGGGCACAAAGCAGACCAAGAAGATCATAAGAACCATGATGATCATTTTGATGGCTTTTTCCTTTAAATGATTTTCAATGCGGTGCCCCTTCTTCAGGCTTTGTATGATCAGTAAATAGCAAGTTACTGTAGTAAAAAATGGAAAAGTAAATGCTACAGCCAGTGATACAAGAGCATGGCGTGATGCCTTTTCTCTGTAGAGTTGGAGGCAGATGGTAGTGTTGTTCATCTCAACTGTCTGCACACTGATCAAAAGTGGTGCCATGGCCACAGCCACTATAACCCACAGGAAAGCACAGGTCAAATGAGCATAGATGGACCTGCGGAGTTTGAGGGACTTCACAGGATGCACGATAGCTAAGAAGCGATCGATGCTGATGCACATGAGGAAGTAGATGCTGGCATACATGTTGAGGTAGAAAAGAAACCCTGTGAGTCGGCAGGGAAGCTCTCCAAATGGCCAGTGATTGCCTGAAAAGTGGTAGACCAACCGAGTTGGTAAAATGAGCACAAAAGACAGATCGGCTACAGCCAGATGCATCAGGAAAACGTTGGCAGGGGTATCTGATTTTTGGTCCCGGATGAAAAGCCAGAGTGCTAGAACGTTGCCCAGAAAGGCTAGGATGAAATTGAGAAGGTAGAAAATAGCAAAAAGGATGTTTTCCATGTGACTCTCTTTGCCACATTGCTCTGAACTTGCCAGGGAGATGTTGAGTAACAGGCCTGAAGAGTCTGCTTGGCTGTTCATTCCTCACAACAGGTCCTGAATGTGAACCTGAAATACCAAATAAATAAAGCTGGATAAAAATATTACAGTGCCAAGAAATCTGTGTTTTATTATTTATTATATGAACTAGCAAAGCTTGCTGTTTGTTTTCCTTGCTATTGGGTGTTGATTAGGCTTCATCCGACAACCTCATTCCCAGGCTTTTGAAAAAGCTACCTCCAGATAATTGGAAGATCCTCTAGAATTAGATGCATAAACAAAAACATTACATATGGGCACACAGATCCTGGCTACACTTTTTATAAACTATCGTGTAAATTAGGTACTATTCTGATAGAGGATGTCCTATTTTTAAAATTTTGGTTAGCCATATTTCAGCAAATTGTCCTAGCTGTAACAAGTATAAAACCCGAATTAGCCCTATACATAATATGCAATATTATGTTATGTTTTTATAATATATTATGTATATATTTTTCACTTGCAATTCCAAAGAAGTGGTATATACTGTGCATTGCCTGAACCATTTGTTATATATTAGTTTGATTATCAAAGTGCTTTGTAGACAAGTCTTTGAAAATAAATGCTATATAAAGACTTGTGTATATAAAAGCTTGTGTTCCTGTGGTTAAACTTATTCAAATCTTTAGATGTAATGAGAAGTATAGAAATCATATAAATGTAAAAGTATTATTTGGATCTAACTGTAGTAATATTTGGAACACAGAACACTTTGTACTAATATCAAGTGTTAATTCCTCAAGTTGACCACTGAGGGTTCCAGACATTTCAAAAAAGATAAAGGACTTCCTCTGCAGCAAAAAAAGTTAATATTACTTTATATTTTAATGAAGCTTGAACAGACATTCCCAAGTTCTAGGCATGCAGCAGATTGCCTTTTGTTTGTATTCAGTTCTCTATTAAGGAATGTCTTAAGAAATGCATTAGAAATCACAGCTACTTCTGGTTTAGAACAGCAACAGGTTTTTTCATCCTTCATTCACCCACAGTTAAATTTTTATGAGTATTATAATAGTTAAGAGTATATCTATATCAAGGTAATTTGTTTTAATTAGTGGTTAATTCATTCATAAATGTCAGATTTAATTAAGAATCTTCCATCTATTATGGATACATCTAGTAATATTAAGTAGGATGCCCAACTCTTTATCTTAGCATTATAGGCAACACCTTTTGAACAGTAATGGTAGAAACTGTTCATTTGGAAGCACCATACAAGTTAGGAAATGCTGTATTTTCTAATGCTAATAGATGTTAATTCTCAACCCTGATACCAAAGTTCTTACCTCTTGCAGTCTGCTTGCAGTCTGATTGAGTTGTGATGAAAAATCTTTGAGCTGCTTATAATGCCAGCAAATTTAGGAAAGAAAACACGGCTGTGAAAAGTTCCACAGATGTTGACTGTAGGAAGTTCAGTGAAAGGGGAGCCTGACTATGTAGAGTTCTGTTAGGTGTGATAGTCCTTTATCATCTTGCTCACAGAAGAGGAGGGGAGATAACATGCCTGTTGTGAAAGACAGTATTCATTCCAACTAGGCTGTTGGAAGAGGGAGTTGCTAATTGTTGTTGTATTTATGAATATTCCAATGTTTTCCCTGCTCATTAAAGCCTCTCTCTTAACCCTCTGCCTTTTACACTGTGTCTTTGGAGTCCTCTGGCTGCCTTAGAGGTCTTGGAGAGTATTGCAAAAGGGGAGGGGAAATCTAGTGCTACAGACACAACAGGACATTTCAGAAAGGGATAATTCCATAATGGTGGGAATGTGAGTGAGAAGGACGGCTACCATAGTAACGGCTTTGTGATTCTGAGACCTCCCTTTGCTTTGCGCTGGACAAGGATCTATAGGATAGTAGACAGGGGCTTCCAAATGAGCTGGGGCGCTAATGGTTTGTCAGTAGAAAGGGCTGAAGGCCCCTTATTCAGTAAAATGGGAGGGCATTCTTTTTAGGACACTTGCAGTAGGGTCTCTATGTCTTGCCCTGTATAATTAGGCTTCATTCCACAGTGAGGAATAAAATTGATGCCTTTATCCTGAGAGCAACACAGCTGCATACTCCCATTTATAAAGGGAGGCTGTCTGCTTTCTTTCTGTGGACTGTAGCTCTTGTCTCAGTATCTTCAGCTTTAGGGAGGAAGAGCAGAGAAGGCTTGTGAAGCAAGTGTGCTAATAACATTCCTTTCCACTTATGCTGACTGGGGCTTTCTATTTGGGACTTGTAAGAAACACAAGATCCACAGTGGCCTTGTGGAACTGAGATTTATTATTAGCTTCTTTCTATTGATAAGGACCTAGAGGCCAAATGACCTTGCTCAATCTTTCAGGAAGCCTGTGAGACTGCGTAGCATTAATTTGAGCTTCTTGGCTCTTTTCTAGTAGGTATTTGCACAGTTGTATCTATCAGCTCTTCATGGTATCCATGCATTCAGCTTTATAGATAAACAAAATGGAGCATGTTCTATATAGGGAAGCAGAAATTGCAAAAGTAAATGTAAATGCATTAGTGTGTACTGTACATATAAAGGTTATTTGAAATTTATTTTTTAAAATTGTAAGTTGTTGTTTATTCGTTTAGTCGCTTCTGACTTCGTGACTTCATGGACCAGCCCACACCAGAGCTTCCTGTCGGTCATCAACACTCCCAGCTCCCTCAGGGACGAGTCCGTCACCTCTAGAATATCATCCATCCACCTTGCCCTTGGTCGGCCCCTCTTCCTTTTGCCCTGCATTCTCCCTAGCATCAGCATCTTCTCCAGGGTGTCCTGCCTTCTCATTATGTGGCCAAAGTATTTCAGTTTTGCCTTTAATATTCCCTCAAGTGAGCAGTCTGGCTTTATTTCCTGGAGGATGGACTGGTTTGATCTTCTTGCAGTCCAAGGCACTCTCAGAATTTTCCTCCAACACCACAGATCAAAAGCATCGATCTTCCTTCTCTCAGCCTTCCTTATGGTCCAGCTCTCGCAGCCATATGTTACTACAGGGAACACCATTGCTTTAACTATGCGGACCTTTGTTGTCAGTGTGATGTCTCTGCTCTTAACTATTTTATCGAGATTTGTCATTGCTCTTCTCCCAAGGATTAAGCGTCTTCTGATTTCCTGACTGCAGTCAGCATCTGCAGTAATCTTTTCACCTAGAAATACAAAGTCTTTCACTGCTTCTACATTTTCTCCCTCTATTTGCCAGTTATCAATCAAGCTGGTTGCCATAACCTTGGTTTTTTTGAGGTTTAGCTGCAAGCCAGCTTTTGCACTTTCTTCTTTCACCTTCATCATAAGGCTCCTCAGTTCCTCTTTGCTTTCAGCCATCGGTGGTATCATCTGCATATCTGAGATTGTTAATGTTCCTTCCAGCGATTTTAACTCCTTGGATTCCTCAAGCCCAGCATGTCGCATGATATGTTCTGCATACAAGTTGAATAGGTAGGGTGAGAGTATACAGCCCTGCCGTACTCCTTTCCCAATCTTAAACCAGTCCATTGTTCCGTGGTCTGTTCTTACTGTTGCTACTTGGTCGTTATACAGAGTCTTCAGGAGGCATACAAGATGACTTGGTATCCCCGTACCACTAAGAACTTGCCACAATTTGTTATGGTCGACACAGTCAAAGGCTTTAGAATAGTCAATAAAACAGAAATAGATCTTTTTCTGAAACTCCCTGGCTTTTTCCATTATTCAGTGGATATTGGCAATTTGGTCCCTAGCTCCTCTGCCTTTTCTAAACCCAGCTTGTACATCTGGCAATTCCCGCTCCATGAATTGCTGAAGTCTACCTTGCAGGATCTTGAGCATTACCTTACTGGCATGTGAAATGAGTGCCACTGTTCAATAGTTTGAACATTCTTTAGTGTTTCCCTTTTTCGGTATGGGGATATAAGTTGATTTTTTCCAGTCTGATGGCCATTCTTGTGTTTTCCAAATTTGCTGGCATATAGCATGCATTACCTTGACAGCATCATCTTGCAAGATTTTGAACAGTTCAGCTGGGATGCCGTCATCTCCTGCTGCCTTGTTATTAGCAATGCTTCTTAAGGCCCTTTCAGCCTCACTCTTCAGGATGTCTGGCTCTAGCTCACTGACCACACGGTCAAAGCTATCCCCGATATTGTTATCCTTCCTATACAGGTCTTCTGTATATTCTTGCCACCTTTTCTTGATCTCTTCTTCTTCTGTTAGGTCCTTGCCATCTTGGTTTTTGATCATACCCGTTTTGGCCTGGAATTTACCTCCGATGTTTCTAATTTTCTGGAAGAGGTCTCTTGTCCTTCCTATTCTATTGTCTTCTTCCATTTCCATGCATTGTTTGTTTAAAAATAATTCCTTATCTCTTCTGGCTAACCTCTGGAATTTTGCATTTAATTGGGCATATCTCCCCCTATCACTGTTGCCTTTTGCTTTCCTTCTTTCTTGGGCTACTTCTAGTGTCTCAGCAGACAGCCATTTTGCCTTCTTGGTCTTCTCTTTCTTTGGAATGTATTTTGTTGCCACCTCCTGAACAATGTTGCAAACTTCTGTCCAGAGTTCTTCCGGGACCCTATCTACTAAGTCCAGTCCCTTAAATCTATTCTTCACCTCCGCTGCATATTCCTTAGGAAAATTAGTGAGCTCATATCTAGCTGATCTGTGGGTCTTCCCTAATCTCTTTAGTCTGATCCTAAATTGTGCAAGAAGAAGTTCGTGATCTGAACTACAGTCAGCCAGGCCTTGTTTTTACCGACTGTACAGATGTCCGCCACCTTTGGCTGCAAAGGATGTAATCAATCTGATTTCGGTGTTGTCCATCTGGTGAAGTCCATGTATAAAGCCGTCTCTTAGGTTGTGGGAAGAGAGTGTTTGTTATGCAGAGTGAATTGTCTTGGCAAAATTCTATCAGCCTATGTCCTGCTTCATTTTGTTCTCCCAGGCCATACTTACCTGTAATTCGAGGTGTCATTTGACTGCCCACCTTAGCATTCCAGTCTCCTGTGATGAAAATAACATCCCTTTTAGGCGTGTTGTCCAGTAGGTGCTGCAGATCCTCATAGAACTGCTCTACTTCAGCTTCTTCAGCATCTGTGGTTGGGGTGTATATTTGGATCACTGTGATGTTAGATGGCTTGCCCTGAATTCGAATTGAGATCATTCTGTCGTTTTTTGGATTGTATCCAAGCACTGCTTTAGCCACTTTACTATTAATTATGAAGGCTACTCCATTTCTTCTGTGGTCCTCTTGTCCACAGTAGTAGATCTGGTGGTCATTTGATGTGAAGTGGCCCATTCCAGTCCATTTCAGTTCACTGACGCCCAAAATGTCTATCTTTAATCTTGACATCTCACCAATAACCACATCCAATTTGCCCTGGCTCATAGATCTTACATTCCAGGTTCCAATGGTGTGTTGATCCTTAGAACATCGGATTCGCCGTTCACCACCAGCACCGTCGGCCGCTAGCCATCCTTTCGGCTTTGAGCTAGCTGCGTCATCACATCTGGGGCTAGTTGAACTCATCCTCTGTTCCTCCCCAGTAGCATTTTGACCATCTTCTGACCTGGGGGTCTCATCTTCCAATGGTATACCGACATATCTCTGGTTGTACTGATCCATTGAGTTTTCACGGCAAGAATACTGGGGTGGGTTGCCATTACCTTCCCCAGGGATCGCATTTAGTCTGACCTCTCTGTCATGACCTTCCCATCTTGGGTGGCCCTTCACGGTTTAGCTCATGGCATCATTGAGGTGCTCAAGCTCCAGCACCACGACAAGGTAACGATCCTTTGCTGAAGAAAATTGTAAGTAGATGCACAAAAATTTCATTGGCTGAAGAAAATAAAATTGACATTTACCAGGATCAGTTCACTGTTAACATCATTTATGCAATCATACACAAGCTTTAAACATGGTTTATGAATTAAAGTTCTCATGAAGACTGAGAAGCTCTGAAGTCTAGCAAGCAACTTGTTTGTAAATTACTGTTATTTGAATTATGTCTCTCAACATTCTTCCTTCTTTCCAACTGCACTTTAGACACCTCTGTCGGCCTTGCCATAATCGTGAGAAAGCCAAAGGCCTGGGGAAATATATTTGCCAGAAATGTCACTTGATAATTGATGAACAGCCTCTTATGTTTAGGAATGACTCCTATCATCCGGATCATTTCAGCTGCACCCACTGTGGGTATGTTGGCCATGTGCTGAGGAGTTATAAACCTCCTCTTATATAGTAAATAATTGAATTGGATATGTTTGGAGCATGAATCACTCACTAAGAAGCTAGTTATAAAGTTTCCAAGTTACAAAATGAATTAGATAAACTATGGAAAACCTTTGTAGAGGTTTAATGGACAATGGTTTAGAATTTCCATTATTTCTGATGGAACCTGTTTATTTAAAGTTTTAAAATATGAGTCATAAAACTAAGATCAACCATTATAAAATAGTTCTTCCAAAGTATGTGTCATAAAAAATAATGAGGCAAAGGGAGTCTAAGGAGGTATATTTGTATTTAAGAACTTTTCCTCTTTTCTTGTTTGGCAAAAAGTCGGGTCAGTGCCTGTTTTAGACTATATAGTGACTATTAGCACCTACTGTCAGTGACAAATGTTGGTCCCAAAGTCTTAATTACTAATGTTGTGTATAGGAAGGAATTGACCGCTGATGCCAGGGAGCTGAAAGGAGAGCTCTACTGCCTGCCATGCCATGACAAGATGGGCATTCCAATCTGTGGGGCTTGTCGCCGGCCTATTGAGGGTCGAGTGGTCAATGCTCTAGGGAAACAATGGCACGTTGAGGTGAGCACTTCCCAAATCTGCTGCTTGCTGGAAATCAATGTTGCCCAGTGACTTCTGACACAGAGTGTTTTCCTGATTTAATGAACAGATGCTGCCACTGTTTCTTTATGCGTCATACTCAAAATCAAAATCAAACTTCATTTTGCATTTAGCTAGATTTCTAGCCTGCCTTGTCCCAGATATTTTAATAGCAAACAATACATGAAACAATAATGGCTGACACAGTTTTCTGCCTGGAAAGATAAATTTACTAAGCAATATATCAGGATAGGAAAATCGTGTCCCTCCAAATGGTGCTGTACTACAGTTCCCAGCTTCTGAAGGATCATCCATGTTGAAGGATACTAGGAGTAGGAATTGAGAAACATCTGAAGGACCACAATTATTTTTTTTTTTAAATCCCATTACTAAAATCTTACAATAATAACAATGAATAGTCTTCCTGTGCTTCAAAAGAGGTTGGCTATAATGAATCTCTCTTTGTCTTTTGCAAGATAAGTACAGCAAGTACAAATAAGTACAAATGTTAATCTCAACAAGACAGGGAAAAATATACTCTCTTTGGTAAATCGTATCAAGATATTTCATAGCTTTATAGAATATCAGATTAAAATGTGATTAAGGCAACCAGACATCTATGCAAATGTTGGAACATACATACATACAATATGATTCAGTGACTAACACTACATTAGAAGACCAACTGATAAGTTACTGGTCATATTGACTTTCATATACTGTTTTAAATGCTGTAATTCAGATGTTATGGTATAGTTCATATTTGATAGATATATCCAAGTTGTTTTTAATGTTTTAAGATAATTTTATTGCTGAGTGTTCTGTTCTTGTTATTGTTATGTTTTGATGTCTTGGTATTTCACCTTGTTGGTGTTTGTGAGAAGCCAGTGTAGAACTATCACTAAATAAAAAAAGGAAATGTTTAAAGAAAATATAATATTTCCTGCTTATGACCAACAGATATTCACCTAGGACTGCTGTGATAGCAGTGATTCAAGAGTCACTGCTGTGACTCTTGAGTCACCAACTGTGAACATGTTTAGAAGCACTGGAATTCAAGTCCAGCACAAATATGAATGTTACTCAGAATATTTAGTTTCACATGAAATTTGACATTCCATCACTAATCCTGTGAAACGAAGGTAACATTCTGGATTCTGGAGTAGGACAGAACAGACTTTATTGCAGAGTATGATTCTGGAATATGTAATTCCCATTTCTTCTCAGCTATCTGGTATCATTTGAAAGTCAGTATACACTAGCATAAAAATGAAAGATGTTCAGAGGTGGTACCTCCTTAGACTATTGTTTCTAGTTCAGCATTACTTGAAAACCTCAACCCTTCCACAACAATGTTGCCTTGAAGGAGTTCACTATGTACAAAACAATGAAATACCATGAGGTTGATATTTCTGGTTTTGCTTTTTTCCCCATATGAAACTCCTTACACAGACTCCTTGACCTAATATGTCCTTTTAACCTTATAGCACTTCGTTTGTGCCAAATGTGAGAAGCCATTCCTGGGACACCGGCATTATGAGAAAAAGGGTCTGGCTTACTGTGAGACACATTACAATCAGGTAAAGTCTACTGTCCTATATATGGTACTTCCTTTTTTTGACAGGGGGAACAAGGCATAATGTTCTACCTGCAAGATACAAATTTTGAATGGGCGAGTATTAAAAATATAAAGTAAAGTTAAAGTTATGACAGACATAGCAGTCTTAAAAGGTCCTGAACAGCTAGAAATACTATATACATGGGATGGAAATGCAAATCACATTGCCTCTATGTCTGTGAACCATAAATAGCCATTTGTATGTATGGAGCTGATGAAGAACAGGAGAAAGGGAAGAAGTGAATGCCAAGAGTTTCCTAGTTGGAATTTGCTGGAAGAAAGCATAATGTCTTGCAGTGGGAAATGGGGCATAAGTTATTGTTTGATGCAAGCTAGACTAACTGCTGAAAGAAGTAGATTACAGTATGTTTCATTGTGCCATGCTGCTTTATAAAGAAAAAAGGTGTTTTAAAAACGACATAGGTTTCCACAGCTTTCTCAGAGGAGACTAATCTGTAGCACTGCTCAGCTACAAGAGAATCTGCAGTTTGGGGCAGCTCTCTAGGTGTCTCCTCACTGCTCTGTGGGGCATCCCTGCACTGGGAGACCAGGATCTCAGATCTCTTTTCCCATTTTTTAAAAGGGCACATGGAATTCCCTTTCCCCTCATCTCACATTGTGCAATTTCTGCAAGGCTGCATTTCAGATTATGGGGTTAGAATTGAGGAGGGAAATCTTGCGTTGTTACCTCTTTATCCATTTTTCATTGTCTAGAGCAGTGTTTCTCAACCGTGGCAACCTTAAGATGCCTGGACTTCAACTCCCAGATTTCTCCATCCAGCCAGAAGTCCAGACATCTTAAAGATGCCAAGGTTGAGAAACACTGGTCTAGAGCATGTAGCAGGCTTTTACTGCGCACCAAATCCGGTCTCCTTTCTTTCCTCTGCAATACATTGATTTTAGTGGGCCTAAAAAATACTACAAGTATTTAAAGTTTGGGAGGGTTAACCTAGAGATATTTTAAATATTCAAATAAATTAAAAATACAGCCTGTCATACTGATAGAACACTTTCCAATTATTATTAAGGACTTATCACCAATTAAAGGAGCCTTCCCACATGGCCAAGGGGCCCCTCGACTGTAGAACATCTTAGGTGAAATTACGTAAGATAATCTATAGTCCTCTCAAGCCTAAAAGAGATAAACCATATAACTGAAGGTAGATGAGTTCTTCCAAAGCAACAGGTACATACCTTATTCATTCCTAGGTGTAAACTGAAAAAAAAAATCTGAACTTTATGAAGGAGGAGAACTCTTCAAGCATGTATATAAACTCTCCTTCCCTCATTAGGTCCTCAACAGCTTTCAACTTCAAAAAATACAGTTAAATGAAGCAAACATTTTGCCCTGATAATAATGTGCTTTAAAACTGTGTGAGATATGCAGCTCTCAGGAATTAAGGATACAAATTTGTTTCTTGTCAGTTGTGAAAATAAAACTAGGAAGGGACTGAAATTCAGAGCAATAACTGAGATCACTCTTCCAGGGGCACCAAATGAATAAACTACAAGGACTGAAACATTCATTCCTTTAGTATATTTTCAATGAAAATTACTGCTTTTGTTCTTTTTTATGCAGCTCTTTGGAGACGTCTGCTACAACTGCAGCCATGTGATTGAGGGGGATGGTAAGCTGGAGACTTTCAATACTTCTGTTGCAGCTCTGCATGCACAATGTTCAATGATTCTTTTCACATCTGTCTACTGAATTTCGAACAACGCCACAGTATGATAACATCCTATTCTTTACTATTCTCACTAGTGGTATCTGCTCTCAACAAAGCTTGGTGTGTAAACTGCTTCTCCTGTTCTACCTGCAACATCAAGCTCACACTGAAGTAAGTGGCAAGGAAAGACTATCTCAGAAGGGATTTTCATTAGGAAAGAGATTGAAAAGAAAACAGCCTGCATTGTAATACCCTGAGACATGGTCCCTCTACACCTGGAATGCTGTGTCGAGGCTTCATATAACAGAATTGAGCATCTCAAATGCTTGGAGGGCTTGAATAGTTTCTCTGCAAGGAAAGGTTAAAATGTATGGGATGCTTTAGCTTGGAACAGAGACAGCTGGAAGGGAATATGATTAAAGTCTATAAAATCATGTATGCCCTGGAGAGAGTGAAGAGGAAGAAGTTTTTCTCCTTCCCTCTCTCAAAATATTAGGACCAGGGGTCATCCAGTGAAGTTGATTGAAAGCAGATTTAGAACAGGCAAAGGAAAGCTATTCTTTATATGGTGTGCAGCTAACCTATGGAATTTATTAGTAGACATGGCAATGGCTACTAACTTAAATGACTTTAAAAAGGAATGGATAAAAATGACTTAAAAGAGCAATGGATAATCCATAGAGGACATGTCTATCAAGGGCTATTAGCATTCAGCTGTATCTCTGGTTTGAAAGCAGCCTCCCTCTAAATATCAGTTGCAGGGAACAATAGCAGAACAGGGGTCTGTCTCCATCTCCTACTTGCGGTCATCCAGAGACATCTGGTTGACCACTGAGTAAAACCCAAAACTCTGACCCAGCAGGGTTATTCTTCTTATGGATCCGGAGAGTCCATAAGTACCCAAAGTACTACAGAGATTGCCACAATATAATATTGTAGCTGGAATAACTGGCTGACACCTTTGGGTGTGTCTGTCAAGGGCACATTCTAACAGCAAAGGGAAAAAAAACATGATTAACAGGAAAAACTGTGTAAGGGGATATACCTGGGTAAGGCCAAAATAGCAGTCAAAGAAATTTTTCTTTTAAAAATACAAGATCAGTATTAGGTTCTTCCTTCATTGCCAAGGGTAATTCTTTCATGGACAAGATGAGCATAAGAATAATTGTTAAGTACACAACAGAATTAGACATATCTAACAGTATTGAAAACACCAATAGTGTCTTATTCTCGGATAGTCACTTAAGCATTCTATTTTAAACAGGATGAAGGAGGCACTTATTTGTATGTATATGTGCTACCAGGACTTTGGAGATACAGTATTTAAACAGATTTGCCCATTAATAGTAAATATAGGGAAAATGAACCTCACCTCATCCCTACTTAGTTTTCAAGCCTGATATGGCTTTTTGAGTAGAATTAATGCCTGTGTATTTCTTTGAAAGGAATAAGTTTGTGGAATTTGACATGAAGCCAGTGTGCAAGAAATGCTATGAGAAGTTCCCTTTGGAGCTGAAAAAAAGGCTGAAGAAGTTGTCTGAGCTGTCCTCCAAGAAAACACATCCCAAAGCTCTGGATCTGAATTCTGCTTAAACAGATCTCTGCTTCCTCATGGCTGCCCTCTTCTTCCCCAGTGGTAATCTGCTCAGTTACAGATCACTCAAGAATGGTTAAAGGACCCAAGACACACAGAACCTCACCAGTTACACCTTGCAATCTGAATGTTTTGTGCTCAGGTATAGTGCACAGAATCTGGCCTTTGGAAGAAAGCTGTGTGTATACATGAACATGCACTATTTTCCTTCTGTTGTAATTGTATTTTGTGATTTTTCATCTTTCTGTATTGAGAGCCAGATTTATACTGTATGTCATGGTATTTCGTGAATTGTTAAAGTAAGGGGGAGGTAGGAGGTTTACCCTTTCTGAACATTATCTTGAAATTGCATGGGACTAATGAGAATTAAGTAGTGATCTAGCAATTTCAATTAAGTCATTATAACAACATGATAAATCTACACTGGTTTTATTAGATGGCTGCCCATATCACTGTAATAGTGAAGCTGGATGTGTTTATTTTCTTATGCCAACAACTATTTCAGCTGCTGAAACAGCTACTTGTGCTTAAGCTAAACTTCCTTTCTACATTTTCTCAAGCTGTAAACTAGAAACAGCAGAACATAAGGTCTGAATGGACCAAAGCAGCTGAGCTAGAAGCTTCTACTTTTTGAGATACAATGTTCCAGGCAAATATAGCTAGAATGGGTATTTGGTGGGGGCCGGGAGGTTTTTCTCAGAACGTTCAGCTGTTTCTTCCTGCTTAATAATGGCATCAGTGACAATTCTAACAGCAACAAGGTTTTATGAACATCATTTGGTGTAATCCATATGCTACATCTTTACAAATTCTCTTTATTTCATTGTGATTCTGCTAATGGCATTCCAAAGACCTATACTGTATGTTGTTCTAGCAAATACTTTGTCCCCAAATAGTTTGGGTTTTCCATTTTGAACCTAAATAGTCTGTTCTCGTAACATTGCACCATAGTATTTGTGTTCCTGTGTGGTCAGAACATTTAATGGAGCAGAAGTAAGATGAAGAGCAAGATGCTTATTTGGTAAACCTTGCGGTTCATAGTATAAATCAGGAAAACACTAATTTCTCTTAATATACACCTTTACTATAATGATTTATCTCCGCCTGATTATATTATTGGCACTTCATGTTTGTCAAAATAATAGCACAAGAGGGTTCGTTTTTTTAAATCTGAAATCATACTTTAAGTATAAAAGAAAAGAGGAAGAAAGTATTTCCCAGGGACTGGCATAATGTTTATACATAGGGTAAGAGCAGCAAGCACATTCTCACAGAATGGATCGCTTTCGTCGAGAGCTCCCTGCGTGATCCAGTAAGGTGCTTGAGCTTATGTGTCTGTGCAGTGCCATATCCGTTTAAGCGAAGTAAACAAAGCCTTATGTTTATGCGGCCTGCTCAGTCCATTAAAATGCTGGAACAACACTTGCATTAGAAAAGTATATGAGCACTGGGGCTCCAGTTTTGCTAGAGCAGCAGAACTGACTGATTACATTGCTGAAGAACAATGCACAAATGCTAGTCAGAAGTACCTTGACGCTTATATAGCTATTTAGCCGTACGTGAGATAGGCAGTTAATTGAATAAATGAATAAATAAATTTATTGCAGTGATGTTAACTTCTGAGGTCAGGTTAGGTGGTCTCCCACTTCTTACTAAAATAGCTTTTAATCACTTTTTTTACATAACATAGGCCAGAAGACTGAAGGCTTTTCCCCCCTCAATGGTGTTATCGCAACCAGAAGCAAGTCAAAACACAAACCCCGCTGCACCACCCTACCCTGAAAAACATGAAGTCTAACTATACAGCCTGATTCTTACAAATTCTTACTCCTTTACATACCCACAGATATAAATGGGTGGGTGCCATAATGGGACAGATTTCCAGTTCATTGTGTCATATTGGGAAATCAGGACCAGCATTTCAAAATATGCTTTCTACAATTCATTTAAAATGTAGGAATATTCAGTGAGATGGCAGCTTTGAAGTGCAATGTTACATGAATTATATATGGAATTATTGTCAAATAATCATTGTACTAATTTCTGGGTTATCTAAACAAGTGCCTTCTTCTGCAATGTCCTTTTAGGGTGCATATTCTAAATATGGAATCTGTTCCTTGAAACTTTTTATCTCATGTCCCACTCTAGTGGAAATGACATGACATGGCTTTTCTATGACTGCCTGATGTGGTAAACAGCAATCCTGAGCTATAACACAGAACTGAGTTTTGTTAGCACTTTTCTGCCCTTAAAATCTTTCCATTTTTTGTCCATAAGAGCATTAGTGAAGGAAGTAAGCATGCTTTTCTACAATGACATAACAAAGTATTGGCAAGATATGCATTAGAACACACATTTGAAATGAATGTGGGAATATATATAGGAATTAAATGTATATTGCAGTATGACTAGAGCTCATTAGCATCTATAGAGTGTCCTTCATTTGCCATCATTTATCATCAAACAAATCATAGTGACATAAAGTTCACTACATAATTACTAACTGCAATCAGTTGATGAAGGAGAAAGAAGAAACGCTTTCACAGTTTGTAAGCTATTTAAAAACTCTGAAATAGATCAGAGCATTTGATATACTGTATATGAGAAGCGTGAGAAATACCATGGAACAGCTGAAAATAGTAGCTTCTTCACTGATCATAAGCATATTTTTCACTCCAAAAACATTCAATAGTTGATGCCACTGTTACCCAGCACATGACAAATAAAACTTGCTTTAAATCCAATCCAAATATGTCAAAAATTATAGACAAAAAGCAAACTAGGTTCATATTGAGTATGCTATTCTTTCTACAACAATACCTTGAATGTACAGTAGATGCACCATGCTTGCTTGCACTATATTGTTACAGTAAATATTTTTTACATATTTTATGCACACTTCCTTTATCTAAACTTAGGATTCCTGAAGTTAGCAAATAATCCTGAAATTAACTTTTATTAACCACTGCAATGTACCCATTCGTTATCATGCAGTACTGTTGGCATTGCTAAATATTTTGCAAGAGATAATCTTCAATTGAAAGGAACTGCAGGCATTAAAATATTAGAGCACATTGTGACTAACAGCACCATCTGATACATACATTTTCAAGGTAACTCCCTCAACTATTTAGACCACCCTTGACTATTAGCATGTAAACCACTTCAGTGTGTAAGGTTAGATGGAAAGTTTTCATGTTGTGCAAGATTCTGATTACCTTTCAGTGTGTGGATGTAAAACTTTTTACAAAGTGGGCACACATTTTAAAATATTTTTGCTCCGTAGTAATTTCTCTAGCAAAAAGGTAATTTCTGCTGGGTTAAAATATTGTATTTACTATCTATATTTGGAATGATAAACACGGTTATGTATCTTTTAAATATAACATTAAAAGTTGTTTTACAAGTTGCATGTACAGCACTGTGTTGCTTTTGTCTGTATTTGGTTTCTTTCTGTCCAGTAGATACCAGTGTCACAGAATTTCAAATGGAGTTCATTCTAATGCATCTTGCTCCCTAATATAATATTCAGGTACTGTGCAAAATCTTTTTCATTGCAGTAAAATATGGTTTCATTCAATGCAGGACTTATTTTATTATGGTTGCACAGTCAGCCAGATGTTTAGACTAGATCTGGCATTTTTATCCACCTATCAAATCCTTCTCAAGGACCTGGGATAAGCAGATATTGTTTGATAGTGTTAAAGGTATCGTCGCAGGATGCAAGCTGTTCCAAGTAAAGCTGCCTTTTGCAATTGACCAATGATTTTGTCAATGCCAATGGTGTTCAAGTGGTGCTCCAGATGCCTTGGAATTGCACCCAAGGTGCAACTGGTACTACTACTCCTTTCTTTTGCCACAGTCATTCTACTTCTATTTGCAGGTCTTTTTGTTGTTGTTGTCATTGCTGTTGTGGTTGATCTCTGCCTAACACAATGGTAAGATTAACTACATTGTAGTTACTAATAAGTATCCTGTAGCTTTAAGCTATACTGCCCAATAATGTTCCACAGGCCACTTATAACCTGCCAATTTGTCTCCTCTTGATGGGTCCACCATTTATTCCTAAGGAAAAGAAATGTGTTATATTATGAGAAATAGATATATTCCTAACTATGGCATTGCCTCTTTCCTTCGGATTCGAATGCAGTGCAGCTCTCCATAACTGTGAGATCCTTCCAGATAAATTCTACAGCTTTATTGCAGCATCTGCTTCTTCATGATGAATCTGTATGTAACAAATTACCATCTTCTCTGCAATCTTTGATTAGGGCGTAAAAAGTACATTCACCTTTAAGTATCAGCTTGTCCTGGATTTTACTACCTAATATGTGGTATATTGATTGAATTGCTGCAGCTATTTATGTTTAACTTCTGCTTTGCCATAGACATTGTTTGACGTAGTCAGAATCATTAAGGGGTTTGATAACACCAGACCATGACCAGACCATTCAGGGATTTATTGGTTTATATTTGATTTAGTACTATTTATTTCTGGAAGAAAGGAAATTGCATATATTTTGCATGTGTGTTTAAAATGGAGAAATATTTTGGGTATACAATTAACATAAAACAAGTAGACAAAATATATTTAGCTGCAACATAATGCTGAATTTACATTTAGAATTCAGGAATTGCAGTATAGTCCCTGTCATCTTGATCCTGGTAATTTCACAGCATCCAGTATCAGCAACAGACATAGCACATAAAATGTCTACATGCTATATTTTGAAAACTATGGCATTTTTACTTACACAGAAATATCAGTAATCTGTCACACATATGCACATGAACGTTACTTCCTGAATAATATGCCTTCATCAAGGTTGACAGGAAATTATGTGATTACTTGGGCAAAAAAAGGCAGCAGCCAACATGCTGGTTTTCATCAATTGCTAAAAAGTACTTCAAGAACTGGATAAAAATACATTATGATATTCATAATATGAAATGTCTGATTTAGAAAAGACAAGTTCAGTGTCTCCTCTCATACACAAAGCATAGTATCCACCACAGCTTTTCAGCTCCTTGTTCTTACAGTAAAGCTATTCCAAGAAAACTATCAGTTCAGCCAAAATAATTGGTGGCAAAGGGCAAGAAGAACAAAGGCTGTGTTTGGTGGGATCTACAGCTTTGTCAGAAATTATCTGACAAAGCACAATCCTATATACTTTACATAGGCTGAAGTTCCACTGTGCTCAGTGGGAACTGTGCTTATTCAGTGGTATACAGATCACAGCCTTAGAAAGCAAGCAAAAAGATCAAATAATATTGAAAAGCAATACAACTGCAAATCTCTCTCAAGCAATAAATACTATGTAAATTTACAGAACTATTTTAGCAGATGCCAGTCTTCATTCATGGTAACATCATGCAAGCAAGTTCCAGAAAATAAGAAAGGGAGGGAGCAACATTGAATCCAATGGCTTTTTTTAATTTGGAGACTAGTAGACATATATGACACAGAGCCATATTTTATCTTATCAAGTTCAGGTAATCCTCAGAAAATGGAATCTTTCACGAACATGCTGTTTTCTATTTTCTTTAAATGTAATGGTATTTATGAGTAAAAGATAACATAGCAAAGACATAATTTTGCACTTTGCTGCTGATGGCTAGAATACAGTAAGAGAATGTGATCAATACTTCCAAGGAAGGAGGCTATAATTATTAAAAAGAGATTAGTTCGGCACCACTTGTACACCAAGCCAGAAATGATTAAACTGTAGTCAGCATAAGTCCACACTTATTTCTGCTATAGCAGCAATTTTATGGTTCACTCCTTTTGGGTTGAGAAAAATTGCAGAGGTAACCAAGTCTCATTTCTTTCAATATTGTAAATCTGGCACAACCTGTGCATGATGACAGCTGGCATCTTCAGGCAGGGATATTGGGATTTTTCTGTTTGTTTACAATATTCATTAGCAAATGAACATATGATGTCAACAAATCATCCATTTTGTAACCCTTGGAAAAAAGCAAAACAATATTTAATCATCCCTTAGAAAAAGTTGCAAATACTTTTTAATAGTTGAAAGGACATCTATCTCTATCAATCCATGCAAAAAATATTGTGCTGGTACTCCTACTTAAAGTATTATTTTAGTACAAACCAGAGTTACTCTTATGGCTATTAATCTGTTCCTCACACAGTCATACCCTTATACTATATCCTAAAACAAGAGGGATTTCTCCTGTTGACACTCTGGCCCAAGAACATTTTTCCAGCAAGAATAAAAATTGGGGATGCCCTCTGTTTCAGAATTTTTGTTTATCATGTAGAACAGGGAACTACTTTCCAAGTTTGAAAATAGATGAACTGATACTTACTGATGGATACTCTCCAAAGATATGATATTGACCCTTGTAGAAAGCAGCACCCCCCCCTTCATTGATTACTTCACAAAAAGGACCCAAACTAATTCCAAAGACACAACCACAGGAAGGAGACAAAATCTGGTTCAATGCCTTCCTGAATATAGTTTCTACATCTCTATGATGATTCACAAATATACTAGCACATTTGTCAGCTTCAGCACTTAGACTAAATGCTACCCCAAAACAACAAAAACAAAACAAAACAAATGTATATAGGAATATAATGAATCAAACATTGTTTCTAGGAAATAAAGTAGTAGACTCCCTGAAGTCTATTTTGTGATGAGCTATTTGTAGATTTGGCCCTTGATGAAATGTGTTTAGGAAATGTAGAAGTCACACGGGCTGACGTTTTGCTGGCTGGAGACCATGCATCTTTCTTTCCTCCCCTCTTAGCAACCAAGGGGCTATAGCTGTGATGCAGTAAAATGTTGGTTGGCCAGGCCAAACTTCATACATTTCTGGAGGGCTGGGGAGGAGTGTCCTGCTTACTTAAAGGCTTTCATGTTTTTTTCTTTCCTTTTATATAAAAAATTAGCAGGAATGTTCTGCATAATTTGGTGATTTGCCACCAAATTGTTAGTGCTGAACAATAAAAAAAAAGGACTAGGTGCCGCACTATATTATTTTCATTAGAGGAAGAAAAGACAGTTTCAACAAGTCATTATCCAATTCTTTTTTCCCCTCTTTAATGCAAGGTCTTTAGCAAATCTGAAATCTTCAGTTTTTCTTACCAGAAATGTCTCACAAAGAATTCGATTTCCTCGTACCAGGTTCCCTATTGTCATGTGAAAATATGTGCTACCACTGCTCCAGTTAGAAATTTTATTGAAGGGATAAACAGCTAAGATCTCCTGTAGGACAACATAAATGATACATGCAAGACTGATAAATGAAAAGTTCACTATTTCTCTAAAAAGAGACTTGAGTCTCATGGGGGACATCAGATCAGGTACTTCTAAGAAGCAGTGCACTCTTGATGTTTTTTCACATTACCCTGCCAACCTCTTTTGATTTAAAATATATTATTTTTAGAGAGGGCTGTCCCTAGGTTAAATTCTTCTAATCATGGATCGTCTTTCCTCTATTTTCACTCTTGCAATTCAGCATGGAAGTTCCCTTCCAGGAAGCCACCTCATAACAAACTTCATTTAGCAATAAGTTTCTCCTTTCTAGCTTCACCAGACTTAAGTACATAAATTTCTTATGGTTCATTTTATTTTTATGTGAAAGCATTCTGGAGAGCCAATGTGAGCAGTAAAGAAAGTGATTCAGGCTTGAACAAATTGTTTTAGCCAATATATATTCTCAACAGAAACAGGAGTAGAACTACTTAGGTCCTGCTATGTCCACAGCTATGGCCAATCTAGTTATTTATTTATTTATTTATAAAATTTATAGGCTGCCTCAATCTCTCACAACTCTTTACACATTTACCCTAAGAAGTGTATGTAATTAATTCTAACATAAATCAATTGTGTGCACCTTTTGAGACCATAATTAAGCCAAGTTTTAAAAGAGATCTCTTACCTTAGTCTTTGAATGTATTATGGAAACCCCTTGCTTGTTGATAGCAATCAATACTATGTCAGGGAAATTTGGCTCTGAAGTTTGCTAGTAAAATAGAAGAAGGCAGAATTGGGTCACAGAGCTGGTTTTTCATATTGTAGCATTAATTGTTCACCAGTTGTCATTCTGTTATTAAGCACTGGAATCACAAGAGCTATGGACAAACTACTGCAGGAACAGGGATAAGTGAAAAGGTGCTCTGGGAGAGGCAACTGAAATTGGTTAGGGCCATGAGAATGAGTCCTCACAGGACTCACAAAAGCAGGCCATCAGTAAGACACTTCTTTTCTGCAGAAAACAACTTCAGATGGTGGCACCCTCCCCACTAAAACCCTGGAACTATTGAACTGACCTTCACTTCGAAGAAGGCTGAGCCAAAAGTTGGCCAACGATATATGAACTTCAAGAAGGCAATCTTGGCCTCATCCACACTTTTTTGTCCATGTTTGTTGAAAGCAGAAATAATATTCTGTAATACAATATGAATCAAAACTAATCAAGTTCTTTTTCCCCATTAGAACTGATTTCCTGAGTAGGGAGCAAGTATCCTTTCCTTGTATCCATAATTACACGAATTGATTTACTTTAGAACTTCTCACTCCAGGATTAAAAATAATACATTTTGCTATAGGCAGAAATGATGTCCCTGCACACTGTAAATTACTCCTTAAATCTCCAAATAAGAATTCAAAGAAATAAGTATAGTGTGGCACCTGCAACAATGAAACCGAAGTATAAAAACTATAACAATTGCAGACTTTTTGAAAGAATTGTCAGTGAGAAGTTTTGCAAGGAACAGTACTAGTTTTATTTGCAGATGAACTCTACAAAAAATATTGAGGTGTGATCAGTATTGTAAGCCACCCAGAATCTATGACTGGGGTGGCATATAAATGGTGGGAAATAAATTATGGGAAATAAATCAGTAGCCTTACAATGCTGATCAAAAGAGGAAGACCAATGCAATTTTAAAGAATATATAATTTAGTATTATATAGTCTTCATTAAAATAAAGACTATATTTTATTTATTTTTTATTTTATTATTCACATTTCTATCACCACCCATCTCCCCCTAAAAGGGGGACTCTGGGCAGTTTATAATAAAATTCACCTTAAAACCTCACATCATAAAATCACCAGGTCAACAGCTACAATACTAAAATAATAAAAATATAAATATAGAATCCAAGTGGGAGATTTCCATTCCGTAGGGAGAACTCTACATCACCAGCCACCCCCAGGAAGAGCTATTGCCCTTCCCATCCCAGGCGAGGCGGCAGAACCAGGTCTTCAAACCCCTCCGGAAGGTTGGGAGAGAAGGGGCCTGCCTCATCTCGGGGGGCAGAATGTTCCACAGGGCGGGCACCGCTGCAGAGAAGGCCCGCCTCCTGGACCCCGCCAGATGAAATTCTCTTACAGACGGGGTCCGCAACATGCCCTCTCTGCATGATCGGGTGGGGCGGGTCGATGTTATAGGGATGAGACGGTCCCTCAGGTAGCCTGGCCCCATGCCATGTAGGGCTTTAAAGGTGATAACCAACACCTTGAATTGGACCCGGAAGCAAACTGGAACCCAATGCAGCTCACGCAGTACAGGTGTTACATGTGCTGATCTTGGAGCACCCATCACTGTTTGCGCAGCTGCATTTTGGACCAACTGAAGCTTCCGGATACTCTTCAAGGGTAGCCCCATGTAGAGCGCATTGCAGTAGTCTATATGGGAGATGACCAGGGCATGAGTGACTGTCCGGAGGGCATCTCGATCCAGGAAAGGGCGTAACTGGCGCACAACCTGAAGTTGTGCAAAGGCCCTCCTAGCCACGACTGCCACCTGCTCTTCAAGCAGGAGTCGTGAGTCCAGGAGGACCCCCAAGTTACACACGGGTTCTGAATGGGGCAGTGCAATCCCATCCAGAACTAAAGATGACAAATTCCCGGATACCGAGGAGCCATCAATCCACAGCCACTTCATCTTACCAGGGTTCAGCTGAAGCCTGTTGTTCCCCATCCAGGCCCCCACAGCCCCCAGGCACTGAGAAAGGGCACTGACCGCATCACTTATTTCACCCGGGATGGAGATATATATCTGAGTATCATCAGCATACTGATGGTACCTCATCCCGTGGTGATGGATGATCTCACCCAGCGGTTTCATGTAGATGTTAAACAGGAGAGGGGAGAGAACTGAACCCTGCGGCACCCCGCAGAGCAGGGGTCGAGGGTCGGATCTCTCATCTCCTATCACCACCGACTGGGACCGGCCTCAGAGGAAGGAGGTGAACCAGTGCAAAACTACACCACCCACCCTCAACTCCCTGAGCCGTCCCAGAAGAATACCATGGTCGATGGTATCAAAAGCCGCTGAGAGATCAAGGAGAGCGAGGATGGATGCACTGCCTCCATCCCGCTCCCACCAGAGATCATCCATAAGCACGACCAATGCAGTCTCTGTCCCATATCCCGGCCTGAAGCCTGACTGAAAGGGGTCTAGATAATCCGTTTCATCCAGAATCCTCTGAAGTTGTAACACCACCACTTTCTCAACCACCTTCCCCAAAAAGGGGAGGTGGGAGACTGAACGAAAATTGTCCAGGACAGCAGGGTCCAGCGATGGCTTTTTGAGGAGGGGGTGTACCAGTGCCTCTTTAAAGGCAACTGGAACCACTCCCTCCCTCAAAGATGCATTAATCATTTCCTGGACCCAACCACGTGTCACCTCCTGGGCTGCTTTCACAAGCCAGGAAGGGCATGGGTCTAGATGACACGTGGTGGCGTTTACAATCCGGAGGAACCTGTCCACTTCCTCAGGCCCAACAGGATCAAACTGGTCCCAGATAACCGGGTAAGTACGTTCCCTCAGCATCTCCCCAGACTCTGCCCCACACTTAGAGTCCAACTTGGACTGAATCTGAGCGATTTTACCCTGCAGATGCTCAGCAAATTCCTCCGCACGGCCCTGTAGGTGGGAGACAGAGCCCCCCCACCTAATAACGATCACGTAATTTTAAACAGGGCCGTTGGGCAGCATTCTGTGGATGCAGTAAGAGTGGAGAAATATTGACGTTTCACCACTGTCATGTTCATCGTTTCGATGTGCATGGTACATCGTAACGGTTCGCATGCCAGGGCACTGACGCACATTCCTAGCTGGGAGGGAGCTGCTGAGAAGCCTTGTACCAAGCACTCTATCTCTGCTCGTTAGGCAGGAATGTGTTTGGGTTATCTTTTTGGTTCAAGGTCTTTTTGCCCGTTGATCAGCAGAATTCATTAGGAGCACCTGGGAATGTGAATTTGAGACATTTGAAGGGGGTGGGTGGGACTCCGTTTGTATCGGGGCTATTTAGTTTGATTTTAGGTGCGCTTTTCTTATTCTCAGCTTTCATTATGTTTGCATTCGATTTCTAATAAAATCAGAACTTAAACTTTGTTTTATGAGTCTGAGAACTTTATTGGAATAGGCATTCATCACAGCCACAAGGTAGGCCTTAATAGCAGCTCTAGCTTGTGTTCGGTCAGATTCAGTCTTTGTCTTCTTCCAGCAGCGTTCTAGGCATCTCTTCACCCTCTTCAAAACCCACAGTTCCTCCGTAAACCATGGGGAGTGCCGGGTTTGAGTGGGCAAGAGAGGCCGCACAGGCGCGATCCTGTCCAAGGCCTCAGCCGCTTCTCTATTCCAGGTTGCGGCCAGGACCTCTGCTGGACCGTGCAGCAGATCACCGGGTATAACCCCCAGCTCCTTCTGAAACCTCACTGGGTCCATCAGTCGCCGGGGGTGGACCAATTGAATGGGTCCTGCCTCCCTGCGGAGGGGGGGCAGCACAAGAGAATCTCAGGGCCACCAGGGCGTGGTCTGACCATGACAATGGGGACAGATCTACCTCTCCCCTCAGATCACATTGCCACTGCTCCGACAAGAAAACCAAGTCCGGAGTGAGGCCACTGTCTCAAGTCAGGTCCCGGATGATCTGGGACAGGCCCATGGCTGCCATGGTAGCCATGAACTCCTGAGCCGCATCCGAGGTATGCCACAGGGAAGGTAGGTTGAAGTCCCCCAAGACCATAAGCCTGGGGAACTCCAACACGAGCCCTGAGACGGCCTCAAGCAGCTCAGGCAGGGAGGTTGCCACGCAGCAGGGAGGATGATACAGCAGCAACACTCCCAACTGTTCTCGGGTGTCCAACTTGAGAAACAGGGTCTCACAACCGGCCACCTGTGGAGCAGCGCTCCTGAAGGCTACTAGAGATTCTCGGATGACAACTGCCACCCCACCATCCCTGCCCCGGTGTCGCGGCTGGTGCCACACCTGAAACCCGGCTGGGCACATTTCTGAAAGGGCTACCCCCCTTCCTGACCCAGCCAGGTCTCGGTGATACATGCCAGGTCTGCCTCCTCCTCTGTGATCAAGTCACTCATAAGGGGGGCTTTGTTGTTGACTGACCCAGCGTTCAGAAGCAGCAGCCGGAGACCATTTATTTTATATATTTTAATATTTAGGTTTTTATTTACCTATTTTATAATATTTATATATTTCTAGAGTTTTGTTATATTGTATATTATATTTTATAATGTTTTTAATTGATATGAATTGTTGTTTTAATGTATTGTAAGCCGCTCAGACTCATGTTTGAGATGGGCGGTGGAAAAATGTGCTAAATAAATAACTAAAATAATGTAAGATTCTTTATACCCGTTTCCACTCCTCTGGAGATATTGCTTGAATCACGTTCTCAGGCACTAGTTCCTTCAGTATTTTAGGTATTGCAGTGTATTGTGTTCGATCATTGTTAAAGCGAACTTTGAAAATCAGCCCAGCCAGTTGGATGGCATCCTCTTTTGAGCACTTGTGATAGCCTCGCAGATACTTTGGCAGCTCCTGAAACAAAGCCCATCAGTACATTGACCCATTTTGCAGTTTGGCTGAAATGTACATGCAGAAGAGAAACTGTAGGTGAGTGCTGGCTGAAATTATTTGGATATATGAAATGATGTGTGCATGAATGAAAACATGAAAATATTTGCTGTCCTGTGCCATCTAAACCTTATTTCTAGAAAGTTTCTTGCAAGCTTCTTGTTTTGCAGTAAAACACCAACCTGGAAGTGGGAAAGCCTCTGGTTTAGACACATTCTGAGGGCCTGTTTATCTGGTTAGCTGTGACTGTTTCAAAATGTTATTTAAGTTACTTGCAGAGTCAGCTGTAAAAATGTATTTTTGGTCACTTTTGTTCAGCTATCATAGGGAAGACTGTGATGTTTTAATCTGAATAATTTCAGATTTACCAATCCTATATATACCCAAGAGATTGGTTTCATTTCCATCAATTACATTGTGTAAGCAGTATTTCATACATGTGGTGAAATGAATATATTACGGCAGTCAAGCTTGATGCAAACATTCATTAAGACAATAGTCCATCCTGCTAGCGATCATTTCATCACTAACATCCATCCTGTTTACCTGATGATAATGAAAGATGCAGTCAGCCTTCAAATCCTTCCCAGGTATCACATTCAGCCACAACTTTCTCATGAAATATACCTGATAATTCATGGTGATGGGAAACACTAGAAAAGCAATGTCAGACATTTAAGTAAAACATTACAAAAAGCATGTACAGACATTTAAAATTCTTGCCTCTGTTCCTGCTAGCTTCTAGACACATAAGCTAATTATGCCTTGGCATTTCATGTTTTGATAACTGCATGCAAACGGTTTTTACTTACCCTCTGCAAGCCCACTTTTTAATGATTTCTTTTAGGGTCCTATAAAAAGCTGCTTGGAAGAAAGGACTTGGAAAGTACATTGAACCAGAGCTGGAGGAAAAATAAGCTCTCTGGCAGCTGGAAAAAGGTTATTTTACTTTTCAAGTTAATTATCGTTCGGGTGGTAAACATTCAAGAAATCCACATTTCTGCATAAATGTCTACCTACTTCAATACATTTTTTTTTCAGGAGGAGATGATTAACATGGAACAGCCCTTCTCACTAGGCACCTCCACATGGGTTGAGATTGTCCATGATCCTACCCAAAATGTTCAGCCAATATGATCATTAGCATGCTCAGCCTTGTGAGAGTAGCAGTTGGGGGAAAGCTGATGGAGCATCCATGTGATGCCTCCTGATACAGTGTTAAGTTACTTTAGAGTGATTTTTCCTTATCACAAAAAGCATCCTGTATCAATTTAGCAGTTAAATAACAAAGAAATGCATGGAAAATGGTTGCCTCACTGCCTGCTTTGCTTGCAATAGTGTTACCTCAGAGTCTTCAGAAGTCTGTGGAGGGAAACTTGAAGTTAGGAAGGTTTCATTTTTATCCTGTTTTGTTTGTGGTTATGTATGTATGCAAAAAATATCTCAGATACTGCAAATCATTTTTAATAAAGCAAGTTCCCAAAAAAAAGTGGTTCCTACTCACTTCCCAGTTTTATGTATCTCTTTACTGCCAGGTAGCTGTCATCCAAATCTTTGCAGTTCAGCTATTGTGACCCTAGTCAAAGCAATGGCTTGATGAATCAAGTCAAGTCTATCTATTCCGTTATGCTTGGTTTGGGATGATGTGGAAACCCCACAAGTAAGATGTAATAGCACCCTCCAACCAGGTTACTGCCTCTCATACTAAGACTAAAATATAGCTGTTATGACTGGAAGCCATGGCTGTCTTACATATCCTCCAGCAAATCCTATATACATTTACCTGAAAGAAAGCCATATTAAATACAATGGAGCTTATTTCCAAATAGACGTGCAAAATAGACATACACTGTAACTAAAAAGTTCTATAGAAAGTTGTTGGTATATAAGACAGTAGGATTATATTAGCAGGTACAGAAGTGGAAATAAGCTGAAATGGGAGAGTACATACATTTCTGCAACAGAAATTATTTCCCCTCCCTGCAACATATATTAAAAAATACCCTCCAATTACTGGAGTTTTTCAAAAAAGGGGAGAAATTGAGATTGGGGCATTTTTGCTGCTTTTCAATTGGTACCTGGTAATTTAAAAAGAGGCGGCTGTTTTAAGGAAGACTCACAATTCTCAACTATTTTTCAAAAGAGATACATTTTTGGCGGATATAGCTTGCAAGCAGTAAGTCTTCATTTAATATAAGATTTAAACTGACAGTTTTAGTTGTCCGCAGGGATCAGAATTGTCTTGACAACTTTTAAGGTGCATCATAGGTAGCAATTTGAATTAATTTAATTAACAGTTCAAGAGCTAATAAATAATATGCAGTCACTTATTACTTTTGTAACTGCAATTGCAAGCCATTGCTCTATAGATACTATAGAACAAGGATAATTAAGAGAATATTGACCAATCCTATGAAAAAATGGCTACGTCCTGAACTCTCAAATAGATTCTTCCTTCCTGATAAAGGCACAGACGGCTTCCAGGTTAATGTCAGCGCCCCATATTTCATCTTCCCACTTCCATACCCTCTTTTCCTGGCCTATTCTTCTGAGTCCAGTCTGTCACCTGCCTCAAGGAGTCAAAGAAGTAATCTGCTTCATTCTGGCTGATCACCTAAAATAGACAATAGAAGGGAGCTGAGTTAGTACAAAAACATTAGGATTATTAGTGCTTTGATACAACATTTCAGAAGAACCAGCGTAAGAAACTTCCAGTTGCCTTTCTGGCACAATTCAAGGTGCTCTCTATGGGATATAAAACCTTACTGGTTTTGGTCTAAAATTACCTTGAGGATCACCTCCTTCCCCCAGACATTCTGCTCCTGCTCTTACATCATTAACTGGGTAATTTTTGTAGGTCCCCGTAAATACATTTAAGAGCAGCAAGCTACTCCACTTTTTCTGTGCTGAAGCCAATCTTACAGAATTATTGCCGTTGCTATTGAAGCTGTAGGTGGCCTCTTCTCAGTTTCAGTATAGAAGGAAGCTTAAAATATAACTTTTAACACAGAATTTAACTTAAGATCTTCATGGACTGATGCACTGAATTTTATTGTTTCTTATTATATTTTTTTCTAAATTGCCTAGAGCTGAGAGTTGTTGGATTAAGTGGCAAATAAAAATCACTGAGCCAAAATAATAACATCAGCATCAACAAGAACCTCTTAGAATGTGACTAAAAGAAAAAAAAATAAAGAAATTAAACAAAAGCTGCAGAGCAGTGACAGAAATGATGCACAGTGGAGCTCATAAAAAATAAGATGAAAAAACAGCCATTTTGAGCTATGAGGAATAAAAAGCCAAAGTACTTCTTAGACCGACCAAAATGAGATTAAAGAATGTGCAAACTTCCAAGTTCTCCAGATCTCTTCATTAGATGGTACTGATATGTTCATGCCAAATTACCTTGTCTGACATCTTGATAAAGAGGCTAAATCCTTCCAAGGAGCTCAGTTCCATCTTTTTGCCAATCATCTGACACAGATCCCATACTTTTGTGTTTGTTCCTACCTGAAAAACCTGGAACGTAAGAACAGGAGACCAAAATAAATAGGTTGGAAAGAAAGAAAATGGGTGCAAGTTGCACAGGTGTACAGTCTGCTAAAAGCAGGCTACCTGCCTGCTTGGCTGTTTGTTACTGGGAAATGACGCTAAATATCTTTAAGAACACAATGTGATTATCAGATGCTGAGGATAAGCAACAG
This sequence comes from Candoia aspera, assembly GCF_035149785.1. Lineage (NCBI taxonomy): Eukaryota > Metazoa > Chordata > Lepidosauria > Squamata > Candoiidae > Candoia > Candoia aspera. The sequence continues at coordinate 43,974,791 of NC_086158.1, read as the reverse complement.
GAGATGACTTTCACCATTATCCCTGTTGGCAGATGCTGGGAAAGCCTTTAGCCCAGGAGAGGTCAAAAAAGTCACACACCAAGCATTTCTATAAAAATAATTTATTTACAGAAAGCAAAAACAAAAGCAAAAACATATTTAAAGGACTTAGCTCTCATTGAGAGCAACCTGGCTTGCTACATGCCGGCAGAGAGAAAAAGAAGAAGAAGTGAGAAGACAAGTCCGGGCAGGATTCCTCCCCTCCCCCCAGGCTATTTGCATGAAGCACGTGAGAGGAGACAATCACTTGCAACCTTTTCACCCGGCCAAATGATTAGGTATAATAGTAGCTTAATCTGTTAGTAGGAAAACCTCAACACTCCCCTTTTTACACTATAGATTAAGTTGCAAACCAATCTTCTCTGACAACTCTTTGTGTCTTGGTACAGGAAGAGGTTTGGTTAAAATATCAGCAATCATGTCTTTTGATTCACAATATTTTAACATTATTTCTCCTTTGCTTATCATATCTTTGATATATTGATATCTAATATCGATATGTTTTGTTCTACTTCTGCAGGCTTCAGATTTTGCCATAGCAATGCAAGCTTGATTATCTTCATAAACAGTTATAGGCTGGTTCACTTCCATGCCTATGTCTTTTAACAAATGTTTAAACCATGTAACCTCATTACAGGTTTGTGTTAGAGAATAAAACTCTGCTTCTGCAGTGGAAAGAGCAACAAGTGTTTGTTTTCTAGAATGCCAGCCTAAGCTAGATCCAGCAAATTGAATTAAAATCCCAGAAGTGGATTTTCTGTCACTGACATCTGCTCCCCAATCAGAATCGGCAAAAGCCTGCAATTTCTCAGTTCCAGAGGCATTTAGCATCAGGCAATAATTCTTTGTTCCTTGCAAATACCTCATTAACCTCTTCAATGCTGCTTTTCCAGTAGATGTAGGCTTCTCTACCTGTCTACTTAAAATGGCCACAGAATTTGAGATATCTGGGCGAGAATGATTTGCAATGTACAGTAAACTTCCAATTGCAGATCTATAGTTCTCTGCCTCAGTTAATTGAGTTTCTCCTGTATCTTTCTGAAAATCTATTATCATCGGAGTAGAGACTGGTTTACAGTCTTGCATATTAAAATCATCTAGGAGCTTTTGAATTTTACTACGTTGGTTTAACAGAAAGCTACCATCCTTGTCTCTGTGTACTTCCAAACCTAGGTAATTGGTCACAACTCCAAGGCTTTTTAATATGAAATGGCTTTTCATGCAGGCTTCAAAATCAAGCCTTTGTTTTTCTGTTGATGTGAATAGCAGCAAATCATCAACATAAATGCACAGATACATACAGCCTTATTTGTCCTTCTTCATATATACACAGGGATCTGCTTTTCCTTTTTCAAAACCAAAATTCTGCAGTTTTTCATCTACTTTTTGGTTCCAGGATCTAGCAGCTTGCTTTAACCCATAGATTGACTTCTGCAGTTCACAGACTAGATTCTCCCCTTTTTCATAGCCAGGGGGTTGCTGCATGTATAATCTGTGGTCTAAATCACCATAGAGAAATGCAGTTTGAATGTCATAGTGGTTAACTGACATTCCCTTGAGTGCAGCAACTTTTAACAGTAATCTAATTGATTCACCTTTAGTAACTGGTGCAAAAGTCTTGTCAAAGTCTAAATCTTTCCTTTGAGTGAACCCTTTTGCAACCAACCTTGCTTTATATTTTTGGATTTTGCCATCAGCATCCCTTTTCAGTTTGAAAACCCACCTACAACCCAGACAGCGTTCATTGGGAGGTAGATTTACCAGTTTCCATGTTTTATTTTCTTTCAAGGATGCTAATTCCTGTTGCATGGCAGAATGCCAATTTTGTGCAATCTCAGGTGGTAAAGCATTCACTTGTTCTAAAGACTCAGGTTCTGTGAATATGTGAAAAGCCTTTACTGTTTCAGCCTGAAAACGTGATGGAGGAACGCCTTTATTACTCCTCTGAGATCTGCGAGGTAATACAGGGCTTAAATTTTGACTCCTATCACTTTCCTGAGAAGCATCTGTCTCATCAGACAGATCTTCAGTTTGCTTTTCTGGTTTAATGTCCTCATCAGGCAAAAGATCACCATCAGCAAGTCCTTGCTGTTCTTTTGTGGTGGTCAGTTCAACTGGAGAGCTAGAATTTAATCTCCCCCAGTTTTGTTCAGCAAAAGAAGCACTTTTGCTAATTATTAATTTCTCTCCCATTATGAACCTGTAGCTCCTCTGGCTTTGTTCATAGCCAACAAAGATGGCTTTCTTTGTTGTGGGGCCTCCTTTCCTTCTCTGCTGTTTTGGAATGTGAACCCATGCAGTGCTACCAAACACTCTAAGATGGCTTACCTTTGGTTTCACACCATAAAACAAATGGAATGGAGTGTCCTGAATCATAGAGTTATACAACCTGTTCTGAACATAACAAGCAGTCGATAAAGCTTCTCCCCAGAACGTAAAACATAATCGTGAATCTTTTAACATGCATTCCATCGCATTTTGCAAGGTTCTGCCCTTTCTTTCAGCAACACCATTTTGCTGAGGGGTGTACGGGTTAGAAAGAATTTGTTCTATCCCCTTTTCCACTAAGAACCTTCTGAATTTGTGAGAAAGGTATTCTCCTCCTCTATCACATTGGAGTGCAGATACAGGCCTAGGGAATTTTCCATTTGCCCATGTCACAAAACCTTTAAATTTCTCAAATGCCTCATCTTTATGTTTTAAGATGTAGATAAATGTGTATCTTGAGAAATCATCAATGATGGTCATTGCATACCTTGCTTGTCCAAGACTTGGAGCAAAAGGACCAATAATATCAGAGTGTACAATTTCCAAAGGTCTAGTTGTAACTCTGTCACTGTGCTTACTCACAGGAGCTTTTAGTGTTTTGCATTCTTTGCAAACTACACAATCTAAGTATTTATCACAGGGTTTTATCTTTAGGTCAGCACACAGCTGTGGCATTTGTGCTATATACTTGATATTAGCATGACCAAATCTCCTGTGCATCAGGTGTACACATTGGTCATGTTATGGAGTGTTGCCAACTGCAGCCTTGCAGCTTGGCTTCCTTGCATTTTGCACAATGTACAAGGAGTCTTTTAACATACCAGTAGCACACAATTTCCCATTTTTACGTATCTCACAACCATTTTTCTTAAATGTTATGATATACCCTGTTGCAGCCAATTGTGCCACAGATAAAAGGTTTGATTGTAAATTTGGCACATACAACACACCTTTTACAGTTTCTCCTAAGCAGGATAAATACAAGTCACCTTGTCCCATAATTTTGGTCACAGACCCATCAGCCAAAGATACACTTTGTCTTTCAGTTTTAGACAGTGACACAAAAGAGCTTTTACAATTACATAAATGACAACTGGCCCCAGAATCTAACACCCATACATCAGAATTACCCATCTCAGCAACCTGTGCAATTTGGGTTGTCTGAAGAGCCTTCTTCTGTGTTGCCATTGTGTTCTTCTTCTTTGTCTTTCTACTCTTGGGTCTCATGGCACAGTCTCTTTGCAAATGTCCAGCTGAACCACAAGTGAAGCATCGCTGGCTGGCTAGTGCTGTGGCCTCAGGTTCCTTTCCCTTCTTTTCCCTCATTTTCTGGTCTTGCAGCTTTCCAGAAGAGATGGGGGGGGATCTTTCCTCTCTCTTCTCCCATTCAGCGAGTAAGCGCTGTGTAACATACGATGGGGTGAGGTCTGCTTCAGGCATAGCCTCCAGGGTACAAATCAGCGTGTCCCATGTTGCATTTAGTGAGGACAGGAGGATATAGGATTTTGTGAGAGGTGTAAATTCCATTCCTCTCTCCTGCAACTCAACAAACAGCTGCTGAATATAATGCAGGTGCTCAGGAAGGCTTTCTCCTTCTGCAAGGTAGGCTCTGTACAGCTTTTTCGTCAGAGTAACTTTACTCCCTGCTGTTGCCTTTACATATAAGTCTCTCAAAGCGTCCCAAAGTTGCTTTGCAGACTGCATGCCTCGCACGTGGACTAGCTGATTGTCCTCAACTCCCAAGATAATGGTGGCTCTAGCCCGCTTATCCTGTCTCAGCCATTCAGCACTGGGATTTTGGGGGGTTTGCTCACCAATTTGCAGCCAAAGATCCTCTCTGCGAAGATACATTTCCATCTTCAGGGCCCAATTCAAATAGTTGGTCTCTGATAGGCGCTCCAGAGGCATCGCTGAGGGCTGGGAGGCAGCCATGGCTTCTTCCTTCTTTTGCAAGTCACCTCAGCTAGCTTCTAAGTCCTGCAGACCAGCAGTTGCTGGAAAATCTCCAGGTGGCTCCAAAGAAAATCTTCACAGGTCTTTGCTACCTGCCTTTAAATTGTGCACGAGGTGTGGAGTTGATCTCTCTTTTCTCTCTGGGTTTTACTGGGCACATAACCTGTTGGCAGATGCTGGGAAAGCCTTTAGCCCAGGAGAGGTCAAAAAAGTCACACACCAAGCATTTCTATAAAAATAATTTATTTACAGAAAGCAAAAACAAAAGCAAAAACATATTTAAAGGACTTAGCTCTCATTGAGAGCAACCTGGCTTGCTACATGCCGGCAGAGAGAAAAAGAAGAAGAAGTGAGAAGACAAGTCCGGGCAGGATTCCTCCCCTCCCCCCAGGCTATTTGCATGAAGCACGTGAGAGGAGACAATCACTTGCAACCTTTTCACCGGGCCAAATGATTAGGTATAATAGTAGCTTAATCTGTTAGTAGGAAAACCTCAACAATCCCTCCTTGTGATTTGCTCAGGGACATATGGCTACCCAGTGCTAGCCTAGAGGGAACCCTATTCTGATCCAACATAGCAATTTCTCTCAAGGGCCATCTCATCCAAGCTGATTTTGCATTTTTTTCTCTTCCCTACCAACAGTCTATCAGGTGATGATGAAGATGAGATTTTTATATATAACTCAAGACAGCAAACATACTTAATACCTGCCTATTTTCCCCGAACAACAACTCTATGAGGTGGGTTGGGCTGAAAGAGAGTGACTGGCCCTGAAGAAGAGTCCTCTTAAACTTGGTATATTTATGAGTATGAAAATAAGAGAATGAGCTTCACCTGCTCTGTCTCATTTGGAAAATGAATCTTGTGCGAGATCTTGGTGATATTCTTCTGAATTGCCTCCACTTCTACACTGTGTGGGGCCCACTTCCGATAGCCACTCCTGGAAAACAGAAATACAAATGGACCTTAGAAGTGGGCACTTCCTTTGATGGAGGAGGGCTCCTTAACACTTGCACAAGAGGGTCAGTTTTCACTGGCCCCACAGGAAACGTGGCTGGGGTGGGGGGTAAAAGTAGAGACAACTTCAGCTAGTATGAAGTTTTTTTAAACACAGACACAATTCCTAGCCATATATGCAAGTAACATCATATATATTTTGGACCAGAGAGTGAAGGGAGAGAAAGCAAATTGCACTCACAGAAATACCTTAATGAAAAGCAAAACAGCTGTGGGAGGAGGAGACCAAATTAATTGCTCCTCAGGAAAAGAAGACTGTCCCGTTCATAATGATTGTAGATTATGAACGGGACAATCTTTTTTTCCTGAAGAGAGGATTAGGTTATACATTATATAGACCCTACAGACCTGATTAGTGTTCTGTAGTTATTTAAAGAATAAAAGGCATGAGCCAATCACAGAGAATTAAACACAACCCTGTACCTTATCACTCTTTGGATCCTATGTCTGCATTCCAAAGCCAGGTTCTCTTTTGGACGAGTCTCAATGAACTTCTGAACGTGTTTCAGCAGTGATTTAGTAGGTGGAAAAAGGCCTGTGCAGAGCCAGAGTAACTGCCAACCACTATTCAGGCTATACCTGCCAATTTGATGAATAATTTCAAAACTTTGCATACAAGTATCCATAATCTAATACAAAAGTTCTTCAGACTTAGAAATCTGTTAGGCAACGTGGACTGGTTTTCTGATTTGCGCTCAAGGAGTTCCTGGAAGCCAAGTGCCCCCTAGAGCTCATAGATCAATAGACTTCTTCACTGTATGCATCCACTGGTATAAAAACTATCTATAGGCAGATCCCCTAGCCTAATATTCCCAACCTGACACTTCCAATGCCAGCCAAAATGGCCATGTCAGCTTAACACGTTTGGTTGGGAATACTTTTTTTGTTACCTGTTGTGGTTTTCAGTTAGCTGTTTCAAGATCTGACAGTAGACCTCATCATGCAGAATATCCTCCTGGATTGCCACTAAAAATATCTGGTCAGTAAGTTCCACAGGAGATCTCTCTTGCTTTGAGGGATAATCTCCCATGTATTTCATGATGGGTGAGCAAAAAATATAAGGAAAGAATTACAAAAATTAAGTAGAACTACAAACCAACTCAAAGCTCCTTTGGAAAGCAGCATGTATTCCTTTGTAATTGCTCTTTAGTAGCAGCTAGATTTGACTATTAAGATAGTGCTCTCTTATATGACTATCTCATATAACTCATTTTGTTGCCTTTTTAACTTTTTCTTTTCCCCAAATTCTCTTAGCATAATCCTTTTGTTTGCTCTGGCAGTTACCATTAATGTAAATTTTATCCTGGATTATCCAAATTGGTCACCTAAAATCTGGGTCTACTCTTCATCCTTTTCTTGATCTTCTGCACTCAGATAAACCAAACCATGTCAAAAAATTAATAAAAATAATTTATCATCTACCTGTCTGTTTCTTCCCTTTTTATTAAGAATATTTCCAAGTCAGGGAAAGAAGCATAGAAACCAGTTCAGAGAAAATAATTATTTTTTGTCCATTACCAAATAAATTGACCTTTGCATGAAGGATATCAATGAAAGTCTGGCAAGCAAAGTCCCAGAGGTCTGGATTACAACACACCTTCTTTAGCAAAGGCTTTTTCAGAGGCTGTCTAGAATGAGCCCACAGATGACTCTGTCCTTGGGACTTGGGTAAAACAGCCTTGCTGATTGACTCCTTCTCAGGAACTCTGGAGAAACATAGAAGACCAACACTGTCTCAAACTGTAGCCTGATCAATACAGACAATTGACTCACATTTGTTGCTAACAGGCTAAAATAATTGGAACCTGGATCTTTCCTAAGATTCTCTAGCACAACCACCACTTATCAAATCCTTAGGATTGGTTAATTCATACAATAACAAAAGGGTGAAACCATTTCCATGTAGCAAAGTCCTGTACCTCTCTAGTTACATCAATCAGGAAGAATCATGCAAGTTGAAGAATTGATATGGCTATATACCCCATGTTACCAAATGGTGCATCTGCATGATTTATTTGTTTACTGAATTTCTATTACTTTGTAATGAGAGGTCAAGGCAGTTTACTGCAGGGTCTACCCTAATTTTATTCCTAGAAAAACAATACTGTGAAATAAGTAGGGCTGAGAGAGCACAACTGACTCTGCATCACCCAGAGAGCATGAATGAGAGGACAATAGAACCTGGGTCACCCTGGTCCTAATCCAAAACCATAATACTACACTATACTGGTACTTGAGAATTCTTGTTTTGCCCTCTCCACTCACTGTTGAGGATGCAAACACATGTTTTCAACCTACTCCCAACTCATCATAAGGGCAGCTTCTGCTCCTCTTTTCTTCTCTGTGTCAAAAGTAATGTTTTCCAACAAGCAGTGCTATATGGTCTGTCTGCACACTTCATTTCACTGTTGGCAACGGGTCTACTCCTACCAGCTAGTGTTCCCCCCCTACTCCCAATTCCTGGTAAGTACTCTCCATTGTCATTGCTTCTTGGGCTGACGGACTGCCTGCCCCTCTTAGAAAGAACCATGCTAAGCTTTGAGAGTCGTGTCTCTGGCCTTACATGGGCTCCATATAAACCTGAAAATACTGGTGTTTTGGATTCACCAGGTCTTATGTGAGTGAGACACCAATTTACTGCTGAATAGTTAAAAGAATTTCAGTCAGTGTGGGCAGGTCATTTGGTATTTATTTATTTAGGAAATGTATATGGCTACAACTCTCTCTCTCACATGTACATGTACATGTACATATACACATACACATATATACATATACACATATTTTATATATAGTAACTGCTTCTCCCTGCCTGTTGTCCTACAGAGGAATATCCCATGTAAATGGAGTGAAGCAGTGCCATTTTGCCTCTTCTAATGTCATTTTATGTTCTCCATGGAATACTTCTGGGTGCTGTGGTTACTTATTGCCAATATGCCCTTGCAGCACTTATCAGTCTGAGATATTTGGGAGTGCAATCAGTATTTCTTTAAGCCAGCACTTTAGTATTGCCATACAGAAGAGCTCTTTGTGTACTTCACTCTATTTTTTGCATATTAGGAATAATAATTTCTTTTAGTGACATCCATCACACAGAACAACCACACATAGCTGTCAGATGAGACACGAGAAGACCAATATGGAAGACAACATAGAATCTAGTAACTAATACAGATTTCAATGCAATACCCATTGCCTCAGTTAAGGCTCAAAAGGCAGTACGTTTTTCAAGGAATTGTATACATTGTACATAACAAAATAAGGTATACCTGAAGTGATCGTAAGAGAATTCTTCAAGAGTGTATGGCTTCACTTTTGCATTCTCTTCCTCAGGTTCTTCTGCTTGAGAGTTTAGTGATACTAATCTCCTTTGTTCAGGTGACATCATTAACAAGCTCTGGAAAGATATGGCCATTTGAAGACTCTTCACTTATTGCCATGGCAGCAACATGATAACAGAATTTAATCCCATGTGTGGATTTTTGGGGTAAGATTTGTGAGCAGGACTTCTCTTTCTACTAGGTTTGCTCAAAGATGTTTGTCAGAAAAAGACAAGGAAGGAAGCAAATCAAAATTTTCCTAATGTAGAGGATTAATTCCAAAAGGATTCTCAAAGGGCAAGTGCTGTATTTGAAGAGGACCAACAGAACACAATTTAAAATTTAGCAATTAATTGTTTTATATTTATCTATTTAGAAATGTGGGCAGAATTTTTATCTCAGATTCTGATAACAACCTTAATGATTAAAACAATACAAAAATAATCACATTTATAACTTATTATATCAGTTATCTATGGATTACAATAATTTCAGTGCAGGCTTGATTTTGCCATTAAACCAAGTCATGCAGGAAAATAAGTACCAGAGCAAAGTTAATCTTTAAAGTCAAAAAACTACACAAATGGTAGTCTGTCTGTGTATGCAAATTCTGAGCATCCACAGCTGAACACAACTTGAAGTCCCAAGTTAAAGGGGAAACTCCAGTGGAGAGTCAAACATCCTCAAATCAACTGTTAGAGAAAACTCTGCAGATGGTTCAATACCCAAGCATGTACAGCTGAAGCTGTACAAACTTTTGGGGGCCAAAGCCTATAGAGGCCTAAAAAGATTGACATTCCTCATGTTGAAAAGAAAGGGACAATATATCTTATCACCTGGATTCACTACTAATCCCTTCAATTATTAGAAGCCTGTTTTCAAATCATCAGACCTGAAAAGATGCAGAGAAGTTTAAGAATGTTTACTGTGCTTGTTGGAAAGCCTCAACCAGGCTACCAAAAGGGATTAGACAGACTCTGACATTATCAGGAACAGCACAGCATCTAAAGAGTAATGCTGGGATCCTTAAACTGGTGACTGCAGGCATCAGGATGCCCCAAGACACCTCCCATGGTGCCATTAAAAAGACTGCCCTATGTCACTTAAAAAAAAAAGATTATTGTAATTAAAAAATGAAACAGGAATTTGGCTTAGGTATTCTTACAAAATAAACCTAGCAGGTAGCTGAAGTCCTATGTCTTGTTTGCCACCTGGCTAGAAAAAAAACAAGAACAAAGATAAGATGGGGTAGTGAAGAACATAAGAGTGCCCCCTTTTTCCATTTTTAGTTTACTATCTTTATTATTCGGAGGATAGAATGACAGCCATTTGTCAGAGTTAAGCACTGTGTCTGCATGATTTGATTCTTACCAATATTTGACTGGAAGGCTTTGTAACCGTAGGAATGACATAGATGGTCTCTTGTGACACAAGCCCAGAACTATTGGTTCGCTCATTTTGAGCAGGGATCCAGCCTTGATTTTCTCCTAATCTTTTTTTGTCCTGGGTTAAAATCAACAAGTCCCCCTTCTTGAAGGCCAAAATTGTAGAGTCGTCTAGGAAACAAAAACTGAAGCATATTATTTCAGCTATTATACATCAGAAATAAAGTTTATGGGATGATGTTTCAGATTGAAACATGAGTCCTCTTTCTGAGAATGACAAAATACCATTTTGTGTAAGTGCAGATATTTCAGGCTATGTCATGCAGTGCTTATAATGCCCCCTGCCCCAAAAACTGCATGAGGAAAATATGTATCAAACCTTGCTATGTGCTCATGACTTAATTCATGTGACTTAATATAATTTCTTTCTAGTTTCTTTTGTACATATTTTTTCTACCTATCATCTTGGGGGAATCTCCTTTATATTCTCAAATTAATGAATCTAAGCACACTTTCACACAGTATCACTGTGCTAGTTCAGAATCAGACCTGGACTGTTTGATCTCACAACATCAGTTGTGTCCATGAACTAAATTCCTTTATTATTAAATTTAGCCACCACCCATCTCTACCCCACAAAAAAAAATTATGTTTGCAAATTGCTTAATTGCTGGCTTAGCTGCAATGTACGAAATCAAAACAAAGCTAGTATTTTCATCTAACTTCATGAAACTCCACACAGCTTTGAGTGGTCCATTTTCCCTTTGGCAGGAACTCATTCTCCCCAGTTTCTACCACTTTTTCCATCTTTTTCATTTCCACAAAAAGTCTGCTATGAAGGAGAAGACTGAATGAGGCTTTTTTACAAGTATTACTGGGAAAAACCAGCCTGATGACATTTTTCTCTGCAACTTATAGCGTACACCACCAGGAAAAGCCAAATTACATAAAGATAACAAGTAAGTACTCACGAATTCACAAGAAAGACACTGAAAAGAGCCTAAAGTAGAACTTGGGTAGGGGAACAATATCAATTGACAGGAACTGGGGGAAAGAGCCCAAACCCAACCTTTTCTAGCCAACCTTGTTTCTCCAGAAAAAGGAATGTAAAAACTATATATAAACAAATTCTTTCAAAAGATAGATTAGGATAAGGACCTGATACATCTGTAGCTCTTTTTGCATCACATCACTATGCCTACCCTATATTACTTGGGCCAGTGGAGAATGGCATGAGAATGGATTCATTTATGGCACATATTACTTCACCATACCAATCTTCAAGAGATCTTAAATATTGTTAATTGTGGGTGGACTTCCTGTGAGAAGGGTGAGCTGGCATGCCTCCAAACAGGTGGAAACAACATCACAGCCACAACTGAAGGACCAGCGAGTAGACTGGCCCCACGGAACCTCACCAGATAAAGAGAGGATGGGAGATTGCCCACTTTTGCTTTGAATACCTGCTTCTCACGAGGAGACCACAGGATAGTGGTTTCCCACAGTTTTGAGTGCTGGGAGATGAAGAGAAGTCATCACACTCCTGAACTGCGGTGGAACCTTTTAAAGGATGCTGGGTTTGCTAACCTCATTTTCTAATCACTTCCAGAAATTATCTATTTAATTATCTTAAGGCTATTAGAGAACTTCAAAACGACAAGTTTGCAAAGCCACCTGGTGAGTGCCAGAATAAAAGAAAAATGACTAAATACAGACTTAAGAATTTAAAGAATTTGAAGAGGAGCCAAGATGGCGATGAGGCATCAACTGCTGTAAAGAATTCCTCCAAAGTTTACTTTTTATTATCTTTTACATTTACCCCTCCAATGTGACAGCCTGGTGCTGCTTTATTGGAACCCGCAACATACAGAAAGAGTAGAGGAAAACTCTTGGACATCATTAATCATCATGGGGGGAAAAAAAGAAGAGACACTGCATACATTCTGCAACACAAGCTACTCCCAAGCCCATGAAACAGCTGAAAGTCAACAGCTACCTAACAAGCAGGCAGCCATCTCCTGTAAGTAATCTAATCCCCTCCAATCTCCCCGATGGACATGATGCACTACAGTGGGATTTACAAGCAGAGATCTAAAACCAACAACTCATAGATCTCTCATCTTCTATGGAAGAGGACGCACCCTCCCCACTTGAACAGACTGCTGCTATCTGTTCAGCAGCTGCACAGCTTTTGCAGGATGGGAGTGAGAACACAAACTTGATAAACTTAAAGAACGAAAATATAACTGACTTTCTAACCAGACAAAGCCTGCTGACAGCACAAACTGTGCTTTCCATCTTCGAGCTGCTAACTACCATCAAAAACAAAGTAGACTCTTTAAAAGAGGCCTTCGTGAAGTTTAATGAAAGAATTTGAAATAAATGGCATAGCGCTAAATAAGACTTTAATCCAAGAAAGTTATAAATGAATTAAGGGACCAGATGAATTTGGATTATTAGGACTTTTGCTATAAGAGTTTGGAAGTAATTATATAAATAAACAGTGCCTTCTTGGGATCTAAATTGTTTAGTCTACCTTAAGTCATAACAGATATTCGAGACTTTATGATTTCAGAAATGAGACACTAGAGGGGATTAAAGATTCTAGGCATAAAAGGAAAAAGAAAAAAAAAATGAGACAGGCTTGCCTTTTATCTCTGGTCAGCATTGAAACAAAATGACAGTAAATGGTGTGACATTAGAAATACTCCAGGAGATATCTGAAGAATGGGGACAGAAACTAGCAGCTAGAGTATCAGCAATGATGGATAGACTATGTCCAAAAGATGTTAAAGAAGAAATGATAGATGTCATGACAGATGTAAAAGAGAATATCTTGGAACATCTACAGGATTAAAGAGCTGAAGCAAACCTCATCTGATGCAGAAATATTAGAATATAAAGAAATTGTTGAAATACCATAAAATGAAAAAAATACGGATTATAAGACAGAGATGACAGTTAAAGTGGAAATACAAATGACAAGCCAAGAGAATGACCTGGATAATGACTACATACTGGATTTACAAAAGAGGTTTGCTAAAGCCTCGAAGATGATTTTGAAATGGGAAAAAGAAAAATTGAAGAGAGATCAAATCCTACAACAACATCTCAATGAATTAAAGATCAAGATAGCTAGAATCAAAAGAAAGGAGTACAAAATAGTTTTTTTGTTTTTTTTACCAAGGTTAAACTATAAATTTGTTTCTATAAATTTCTGGGAACCCTTATGGGACTTTTTGCTGACACCAGGACTGAAATTTAATGATTTATGGATTTGTGTATAGATAAGGGATGGGTTATGGGAAGAAGATATATTTACATGTAACCTTATATGGGGCGAAGAATCACTAAGTTGCTTGTACTTGTGATGAAGATCGAAAGTCACTTCTTTAAATATTTCTTTTATTTTTTTCTTATTTTTTCTCTTCTTTTCTTTTCTCTTGCTCTTTCTTTCTTTCTTTCTCTTTTTCCTTTCTAAGCTTAGTTTGTATTGTTTTTTATTATTGTTTTTTAAAAATTGTCAATAAATATATTTTTTGAAAATTAAATATTGTTAATTGCTACAGTATATCTTACAGCACAGCATGAAGTTGAACTTTTTCCTCTGCATGATAAAGATTTTTTTCTGCTAAACAGCAACAAAGCATATAAAATAAAACTAAGTTACCTTGCTGCTTATTGTCTTGTATTGCCACTGCATACACTGATCTCTTTTTCAATCCTTCCAGGAACATGACTATTAATTCTGCAATTGCAACACTGTTGACAGATGTCAAGACAAACTCTTCTGCACGCAGTGTGGTAAGGGTGCAGCTTTGCCCAAATGTCTTGACTGCCCTGTGTTCACAAAGTATTTCGAAAGAAAATAGTTTGTAGAATGGCTAGAAAACAAAACTCTGGCCTCCTTCAATATCTAACATAAGCAAGGATTAAAACTGATCTAAGAACACTTGCAAATATAGGAGTGTTCCAAATGGACAACTGCTAGTGCCACCATAGAAATAGCACTGCATAGGTTTTCCTTCTTTATCAATATTTTGTACAGAAAAAAAATGGTAAGGAAACACAGCAGGGTTATAAATGGAAACTCAGGAAGGTTTTAAATGGAGGTCCAGATCCTGTGTAAAATGTTGTGTACAAATCATATGGTTGTATAATTGAAATATTTGCAAGGCTCCTAGAAGCTGAAATAGAATTACTTGAGTTAATTCAACTCTTTCATGTCTCATTACAGAGATGAATTATATTACATTAGATTCCCAACCTGGAAGACACAATATTTTAAGAGATAGGAGTACTATAGAAAAAGATAAGAGTTAATACTTTCAGAGTAAACAGAACTCCCTAGGACTATTCCTTAGGCAGAGAAAGCTGCAAGTCTAGGAACACAAAAATTCCTCTTTATTCAGTTGTTATGACACAATAACAGACAAATCAAATACAGGCAATGGTATGATAGCAGCTGAGCATCACTTGTCCTCCTGTAAATGTTGACAAAGACCTCTTTTCAGTCCAGCATGTCCAATGACAGTACCTGTTGGTATGGATGCCAGTAATTTCTGGAAAAGACAAGTCTAGAAGTCTTCTTTCAGAGTCATCTAGGAAACATACACCTTTCCAATTAATTGCCACAATGAAATGTTTCTTTGGCAGACTGGGCCCTGCAAATGCAATATAAAGATAGAGTAGCAGCCTTATTCTACCTCCCACTATACCGTCTCCCACACAAAGTATGTTGACATTACCTGAAAATTTAGTAACTTCAAAGAATCTAGAAAAGAGCAGAGGCCACTGATCATGGGCAAAGTCTACCAGCTGCTCCTTTACACATTGTGGGGAAATCTGGTCCTGTGTGTAAGGCGCCTACAACATATAAACAATATATTGCACTTCAGTGTGTATGTTTCCTGAATGCAGTCCTTGAATGAAGGCCCTGAAGTACCCTCAAAGGGTTCAGACAATCTTCACATCATCTATTATTTACATCAGCAAGTTAAAGATAAAAAAGATACTTTATCACAGATTATATTGGAAGTGAATTTAAGCATTCCACTCATACTTGACTTCACAGCAGCACAGATTTTAGCGAATGAAGTCTTTCCCTAATTAAAGATACATGAAAAAATAAATACAAATGCCACTGAACGATTGATACAAACAGCAGTAGTTACGCTTAAAAAAAAAGTTTGCATTTAAAAAGTGTGCAATGAGATCTTTGTGTCAAATAATGAAAGCAGGGTAATTTACATTTTAAAAAGTTCTCTAGAAATGTTCATTAAAGTTCCTTAATTAGTGGGAAAAAAAGATTACCATGAGGTATGAACATAAGATATTTGACAGATTCTTGTAAACTATTCCCTTAAAAAGTCAATTGGACCAAATACTGCCCTCCTAACACAAACAGTAAACTGAATTTACCTGCACACACATCTGTAATGCAACTCTACATTTAGAAAATGAAGAGGAATCAACCCATCAGTTATGAAAAAGGTAAGTATATAAATATTGGGATTCAGCAAAACTGACAGCAGAACAATAACAAATATGGGAGTGAGGGTCACACGCTCCCATGTATAGAGCCACACAAAAGTGGGCTATCTATCATGTTGCACATGCAGCAGCAGGAGGAAATTCTCAGGGCAGTGGACAAGATCTCATCGGTGGAGCTCATGCTTGGTACACTACTGGTTATTTAAGAAGAGAAAAGTTACAAATAGGAAGGAGAACAGAGGGAAAGAAAACCTGTTGCCGAATGGAATGAAAGAAATATGTGTGTGTTGTGGGGTGGGGGAGGAATGCTAAGTAAAATGGGAGGAAAAGTAGGTTTTGCATTTTGTCACACTGCTGAAGTCCTGACACCATTTGAGATTGCAGAAATCCATCAATTGTTATAAAAGGTTCTGAGTATTTTATTCTCAAACAAATCCCTATCCCAATCAGTTCTGTTTAATCAGCCACAGAACAAAAACATTGAAAACCTTTTTTTTCTCTGCCATATCCTTGATTTGCTGTGCTGGAAGAAACTACTGGAGAAAGGTATATTATAACAAGAGTTAACTGAAATAGAAGCTAATATTAATGTCAAATCCTATATAATTTGGATGTTCATACCTTAGCATGAGCATACGTGATGAGGCTCACCCACTTCTCTTGGGATTTGGATCTTAGTAGCTTTGCTGGGATATATTCCTGGAGAATATTTTGAACCAACTCACTTTGGATGGACTCTCCAAACTTCATATAACAATATTTGGCTCCTACTTCCACCAAGTCCTCCTCCTATAACAATTAACCAGATTAGTCAATTTTCTGGAAGAATTCCTAATCCAACTTCTATCATTCCCTAGTGCCTCATTAGCTAGACCAAACAAATGAGATTTTAATCTATTTCCAGAAGAAATAAGCTAAAATGAATGTAGAGCAATGGATTTAGAATGCTAAATAATTCCTGGTAGAGAAGTGCCCTTAAAAAGTCACTTCTTCTTCAGGTGGCTTTGGCCTCATAACCAGAGTACAAAAATCTACCTTTTCACAGCAATATTCTCCAAACCGGATGCCACGTATTATTTGATGATAGATGAGTTCAGTGCTGATGGGATCTTCTTTACAGTTATGCCAGGGAGTGAAGATCTCTTTTCTGAAGTAGAGACGCCAAGGAGTATACTGTACATGGCCACCCTTCTCTCCTTCCTGTTGTTCGCACTGGGAAATGGCATCCATGATATGATCCCGTCCACTCCCTAGTGACCAGACCTAAGCTCCATGTTAAGGACAAATAGTCTGCTCAGTTAAAAAAGTACAAATAGCCACGAAAAATCTAATACAGTAAGGCAACGGGCTAGAACCCAGGAGACTGAGAGTTCTAGTCCCACCTTAGGCATGAAAGCCGGCTGGGTGACTTTGGACCAGTTACTCTCTCTCAGCCCAACTCACTTCACAGGGTGGTTGTTGTGGGGAAAATAGGAGGAGGAAGGAGTATTAGGTATGTTTGTCACCTTGAGTTATTTATAAAAATTATAAAGGCAGGATAGAAAATAAATAAGTAAATAAAATAAAAATTACCCAAAAATTATGAAGGAGAATTAACAACATAGTGTATAGCCATGTGTAAATAGGATGCAAGAGGAAGAGATGGTCTCATTATATGTTCTTCCACATTATTTGTAGGGCAGGGTGAAACAAACAAAACAGTCTCTGAGTTGACATGGACTGGAAAGTTAGATTATATTAATATTCCTATGTGTGTCTGGGTAAAGAAGGAAAAGAAATGCCACCAAGAGGCTGTCGGATTGCAGCAGGTTAAAAAAACAATCTAATAAATAATTATATATATTCAGAAGTGACAAAAATTATTGTAAGAATATAAATAAATTTGCTGGCACATGTCTCTTTGTAAACTACACCAACGTTTATTACATAACTCCATTTCTTTAATTCCAAGATTCTCAACTGAAACTTGATTGCATTTGCTTGAGACTTTGCTGACTTAAATTCTGGTAAAAAGGAACATTCTAGGGTGAGTCCTTGGAATAGATTATACTTTTGGATAGTTACACCTTTCCCTTGAAAAAGCAAATAGATCTGCATTTGTCTTATTGTGGCCTATCCCCCCTAGATGTATGCTCTGGGGGCTAGATAAAGGCTTGGAAGAGGTCAAGCAGAGAATCTTGGACCAAGATATCCAAAAAGATAGAAAAAAAGAAATTGTTCCTTTTCTCATACCTAGATAATTTTATCACATCCTTCACACCCCACATAAGGACATTTACAATGGCATGATTTGATGCCCATCCTCAATGGCTACTACAAGTAGATATCACAGCATTCCTTATCAGAATCACTTTTGCAAGGTTCTAGTAATGTGGCACCTTACTAGAATGCCCCCTATATTGGAATTGGTGCCTTGATCTCATAGAACTACATATTAGTAAGCTTTCCCACCTATCACAATAAGTGATTATAGATTAGTTCCTGTAAGATCAATGTACTGAAATATCTAAGAAGGTCACAGAATTCTTAGCCATAGCTGTGGTCTTTAGGCACCAGTGGGTTTACTCTACAACCAGCTAAATCCAGTTTTTTGCTTTTCTGTCCACTTACATTTATATTTGTTGACTGTCTTGTGCCAGAGCCTTCCTGCCAATCTGTGTACAGACACACCTCTACAACCTCTTTTTTATTTTCTGCCAAGTTTTATAACCCATATCATATTGGCTTTTGCTCTACACCAAACACTGCTAACATCCATCTATCTATCTATCTATCTATCTATCTATCTATCTATCTATCTATCTATCTATCTATCTATCTATCTACCTATCTACCTATCTACCTATCTACCTATCATCTATCTATCTTCTCTCCTATTACTATATAATTTCATTGATTTCTTACTCTTTTGGTCTATGGCCATATATTAAACAAATAATTCCAAGAAACATTCACAACATGAACATCCAAAGGGGACTTTATATAAAAATATTGGGCTAACTGGAAAATTGTTGTCCATTCAGATTAAGTGTGCAAAGAATGAACTACTTATGTAGACTGACTAAAATGAACATAAAATAAATGGTCAGCATGACAGATATGAGAAAAATATATAGCCCATTAGATCATGTGGGCTAATTTGTTCTCACATAATGATGTTCAGATGAACAGGTTAAATACAAGCATATATGGGAAAAATCCTCTGGCTGCACCAATTTAAAAAGCAAAATACCAATTCTGATTGTTGCCTTCAGCTATACAACACCTGTTTGTTGCTAATTACATGAGAAGATGGTAAGCAGCTAACGAAATCTGGGAAGAGATGGGAATTGCATTTTTACATGTAGAGCTTTGGACTGGCAGCAAAATAAAAGCCAAAAACACCTAGCAGAGCCCTTTATGAAGTAACTTTCTCACCCTGGGATAGAAAAGCAACAGATTAGAAACAGAAATTATAAAAACATGTGTCTTTTCAGGGCATTTAGAGGGGTATGATGCATAACATTCATTTCACCTTGTCATACAAAGCAATGTAGAGGGAGAAGCCAAATGTGTCCTTCAGCTTAATTTTATCAGCTACCAGCTGGCAGATCTCCTTTGCAGTGGAGGCTGAATCTGCAAGCACTTTGGTACTGTTGCCGTTCATCATGATTACACTGAGTGTGATTGGCTTCTTACTCTTGGTTGCCTGAAAAACAAAAGTTAAAGAAGTACTAAGAAACAGAGGACTTTTCTCCACATGTTCCAAATTACAGTTATAGGAAACAGAAGATTGAATCTCAACTTTTACAATACAGTGTATATAGAAATTTAGTAGATACTAGTATGATCTACATCTGGTTAGGTAAGACTTCAAGAAACTGTTAGACTAGAAGAGATTAACATCCAACTTTTTTCATGCCTTTTAGTGCTTTTATGCTAAAAAGTATTCTGTTCTAAAATTAAGTGGAAATTGTATTATCCAGAGATGTTCTTTCTCATCAAGTTCCTCCTATGATGTTTACTCACAAAGTTAAAGTTACATCCACTAAAGTCCTTTCCACCATTAATCTTTTTCTGTTTGATAGTCCTACCTCTTTAATCTTTCCTGTTCTCTTAAGAGATCAGTAAGATATTTTCTCTCTTGAATAGCTGATCTTCCTCCCCTGCCATTTTATATTTCTTTTGAAGGAGATAATTACTAGCTTTTCATCTATTTGCCCCTTCTATAGCAAAATATTATTTCAAATTTTGAAAGAAAAACCAGAAAGAGTAATTCTGTAATTAACATTTGTTATTTTCTTTCACAGGAAATAAACTTGCATTAGTGCAATTTAAAGAAGGTTCTGAAAAAAAAAATACAGATTTTTGCTTGCCTACTTTGAATGGCTAGTGCAGCAAAGAAAGGGAGAACATGGAATTCCCAAGAACACTGGCTAAAAGGTATCAGATGGATTCCTCTTAAGAAGTGAGTGAAGAGAGCTGATGTAGAACCTTCTCTATAGGTGACTTCAGGCATGAAAGCAAACTCAAGACATCAGAAAAAGGATTCAGAAGAATTGCCTGTTCTGGTGGGAATGATGACAACTATAAAACAACACGGCTGGAGGACACCAGACTGGAAAAGATTACATTAGATCATTAGGGGGCTACCTACCCTCTGTCCTATCATGACATAGTTTTTTATTATAAGCAAAAATAAGGGGGAAAAAAGGGAAAGAGGGGATAAAATGTAATATGGGAAATAGTTACCTGCAGCTCCAGCCAGCTAGGTGGTTCAGACCGTGTTCCATTCATATACGTTCGCCTCAACCTTTCAGAACAATATGGTGCATACAATAACGGTCCATCCCGGATGAAATTTAGCAGATACTAGTATGAAATAGAATAAGTTATTTGAAAGTATATGTCCTGATAAGAATGTTAGGAACTTCTATACCAGGTAGGTAGAATATATGGATATGTTTACAGTCAGTTCCACATTCCTTTTTGTACTTTGAACATCATGTCTCCGAGATCATGATATTCTTTGAATATTTTTTAACATGGGATTGACAAAGTGGAAAGTGAAATAATTTTTTAGGTTGCAAATATGAAAATATTTGGCTTGCCTCTGAAAACTGCAAATGTCAACCTTCAGTTGTAAAACAGAAAAAAGCTCCGCAATGGTATCGAAGTCCAAATGTTGCCAGTAAGGCTTTTTTAGGATAGCACTAGGTCTAGATGGAAGCAGTCAGGAATTGGGAGTGAAGAGGAAGAAGGTCAAGATATAAGAATGGGGACACCAGAAATAATAGGGAATAGCTGCCACTGAAGTTTGCATTAGGCAACTATGGGCTAAAGCAGGGCTTGGCAACCTATGACCCATGGGCCAGATGTGGCCCATCACCTGAAATCATCCAGCCCATGGTCCTAAAAAGAAATATATTTACCCAGCCTGCACAAGGGGGGGAGAGGTACTTGCTGCCTCCTCAGGCAGCCATTTTCACCAGCTGCCTTGGTGCAAGTGGTGCAACAAGTACCCCAGAAATGTTGGCAACAGTATGGCCTCTGGTTCCTACACTGAAGAAGTTTTCCAACCCCTAAGCTAAAGCTTTCTTCCAAGCATGCTCCTCAGTTACTAACTGATTGAGGCAGCTTTCACTAGAAGCAACAACTGCAGAATCAGTACCTTCACAAACTTGTCTGAAGGGCAGAAAGAACCAAGGCAGAGTGACAGCAGGATCCAACCTCTGTGATAACTAGTTTTATTGTTATTTTCAGTGAGTTGCTTGCAGATCTGGCAGTAAATCTCATCCCTGTTATAGAAAATAAGTAAGCGGGCATTTTGTAATGTTTCAAGTTCATTATCTCAGAGGCTGGCAATTTTTTCTGGACAGATATTGTTCGAATTATCAGGGGTCAACTCAGCATTGTCTCATAAACATAAGGGGGTCTCTCTAGCAAACGCATCTCTGTTGTGCTTGTGGGATGTCACATGGGTCACCTGATTTCCACTTCCTCCTCCTTCTTGGGCTTGGGGATTAACAATCTCCATTACCCTTTTGGCACATCTGCAAGCAGGAGGTGCTGCAGAATGCAGCTCTCATCCTTTCATCTCGCTTGCATGCAGACATTTCTATTTCCATTAAAAAATGTCTACAAAGAACCAGTAATGATTAAGTGCTTTCTACTATGAACCTACCTGTATCCAGATCTACTGAATAAAAGTAAGCTATCTCTATTTTTATTTCATCTAATTACAGTGTGAAGACTGAATTTATCTCTGAATGTAATTAAGCTTAATGTGCAAGTTCTCTTTTTGGTTCATGCTTCTACTCTGCAAGATTGCTGTTAGCTGCTTGGAGTTCTTTTATTAACCTTTAAAAACTCCATCAGATATCACATTTAATTACATTTTTTAAAAAGGTCTTTGCTCTCTGATGGCCTCAGCAGGGATGAAGAGCCAAAAGGTTTGCCTTCCCTCATTTGGGAATGTGGGGTTTAGATGACATTCCTATTTTGCATAATTTTAAAGGAAAAAAAGATTTAAAAAACCCAAATACTTTCTCAACAAATATGAATAGAAAAATGCACAGTTGAAGAGCCATAGGTGGAAATGTCTGGGGAAAGGTAGATGAAGTGTTGGAGATGCTCCTCCTTCTCTGTTGCTTGCCATGCATTTTGGTTTTCAGAGTTATTTCATGTCTTGCACATCAGTTTTACCTGTAACAATGTTTATTTCAACTATCGTGCAGGGAAAATAAATCAAGCCACTGAATCCTCTAGGTGACTCGTAAAACTTCACACTTGTTATGAGATTGACTGAACAAAAAAATGGGGGATCTCAGGTGAAATTTAAGAAACTTAAAACCTCACACATATCCTTGTTCACTTGAATGTAAGCTTAGCTAAAATATTTTAAGACTTTTGTTTAAAAAATGCAACTGATGCAAAAATAAACAGTATAATATACTTTATATGCAAAAATCTTAAAATTCAGCTCAAAAAGAGTGAAATTTTTTTTGCTTCAAGCTCCTTGCAAAGAAAATAAAAAATGGCATAGGCCATCAGTAGAAGAATGCTTCAGAGTATTATTGCCAGACTTATAAGGGACAAGTGCCATAGCCACCAACCAAATCAGCCATCCAATACAACTAAATAGTTTTTTATATAGCATTGTTCCACAAATTATACACATACACAATGCCAACAACTGAAGGAAAACTGAGTTTTATTCATACCCATTTCACACGCACATCTGGAATCTGGATCTGTACATTCACTATTCAAAATAAAGGTGTTATTTGATAAATTTAATACCTGATGGCAGGACGCAGGATAGCATTTCCAATAATAAAGTGCACTTTTTCAAGGTTAGACATAGGTCTCTCAGACTCAGAGCATTCCTTCTGAAACATGTCTTCTCCATTCATCAGCTGGCTTTTTATCTAAATTAAGCAGAAAACCATTTTCACCCTCTTTCGCTAAGTATTATTTTCCATTCTAGAATGGAAAACTAACCCAGCCCTCCAGCCTGGTGTGCGCTAGATGTTTGGACCACACTATCTTCCTAATCTCAAAACAGAGTGGGAAGGGACCTGTTATAGGCAAGACATATGCTCTATTCATCCCATGTTCCTTTGGACATGAGATGTCTGCCTGTTTACCTGCAGTCTACTTTGTTGAGATTGTTCATTTTATATATGAGATACACAGAGGAGGGGAAAACATCTGCATGTCTCTTCTGCCCTCCAAGAAGATTTTTGCATTGCTATAAGCCACACAAAGGATATTTTCACCAGGAGGCTGTAATGGCTACTGGACTGTGAGAAGGAAAATACACAACCTACCTCATCAGTCAGTTTGGAGTTGCGCTTCAGTTTCACAGAAGAAATTACCCTGGAGAATTTGATATCTTTCTTGCTGTTTACCTAAGTTATACAATTTATATACAAAAAAAGCATTAGCTTGGTTCGCAAAAGACAGTAGAAACTGCTAAAACAAAGAGGAGTCATCACTCATAAGCACTGAGTGATACAAAGAAAGCCTTTTTTAAAGGCTCAAACACTGTTTTTTTATCATTATTTGTAGCAAATAATTTCTGAAAGTGATCTTGTGCTCCTGTTTGTGGTGTTACTTAATCAATAATCAATTACCCATCAAGATGTTATTGCTTATGTTACTAATTTTTTTATATTTTAATTTTATGTTGCTATTTTAAGCCACTTGGGAGTCTTCAGAAATGGAATGGCATAAAAGCTGCAACAAGTAATTGATTGAATAATGGCTATTACTTAATTAATGACTATCTTGATCCCATAGTATGACAAATACAAAGGTTACATTCTTCATTAGACTCAATACATTTGTCATATAGACAGTTATTTTAGAAAAATGTTCATATTCTAACTCATTACTGCTATACTAGCAGGGTACAGTGAGGCTTTAGAAAATTAACTAGCATAGCTAAGGAAATTTTAAAAGTCAGAAACATTCCAAACTGGATGAGAAGGGTTTTTAGAAGGCTGAATTTAAGAAGAAATTGTGGCAGCAAAGCATTCTAATCTTATTTTATTATATGGAGCAAAACTAAGCAGTTTCCTAGTCTATTACAGGATATATAGAAAACACTGATCTGGGTCTGCTTCCACTTTAGGAAGAAGTTGTTCTCTTAAGGAGAGCAAGATGAGGATCATGCTGACTCTTTTCTAGTGTCTTATAGACACTCTAGACTAACTTCCTGGCAGTGTTATGAATCATACACTCCATCATGCAAATGGAATGTAGTGCTTTCTTTTCACTAAACAGAGCCCCAATAAAGTATGACCCAATTTTCTTGCTAAACCAGAACAGCTTACAATTAACAATAGCACAATTACAGATGGCTACCCTGTCCCCAGTAGCTCTACTGATTCAAATCTGCAAGCTCTAGCTGAAATAAATTAACATTTAAGTCTGAAAGACAGAGCAAACATTTTTAAAATCAGTCATGTCTCTGGTCTGTACATGGCACCCAAGATGACACTCCAGATATTTGGTAATGCTCTGAAAAGACAGGGGTTATCAAACACTTCACAGGCTACGAATATGTGTTGGCTGCAGGGCTCAAATTGCACACAGGTGCCTATGTTATGAACCAGTGAACTACATGTTGCAGAACTTGCCCACATCCTAGGTGTCAACATAGTCAGTGACATTTGACACCTCTCCTGATGCTCATTAGGCTACTTGTCCCACCTGATTCTGGATGGAGTGTATAATTCTGTTAGATCTTTTTAATTAAAAATAATGCGAAGCTAACATGCTGCAAAGCAAAGTAGCCGTATGAAGCATAATTTGAATTTCCAATAATGTCTCTGGGCTCTACATGTTCCTTTTGAACTGGATCAGGCAGCGCTAATCTGGATCACTTCAGGAAGGGAGAGGGAGACTTCCTGCACCAAGATAAATTTATTCTTCTGAGAATCAATCCCCAGAAACTGTCATTGCAAATAACACTTTGGTGGGCAAATAACGATTAGTGGTAAATCGGCATGGAGCAAGGCATAATTGGGGGTTGTAATCTTTCTATTTTAATAAGATCATACCAATGAAAAATATATTCTCCTTACTATATCTGGATGGTATCTGCTTACAGGCTGTGGCTGGCTCTTCTTGCCAAAGCTCTCATAAATTTGAGTCACCTTGGAACTTCTGTTGCTGCTGATATTCTGCGCTCTTTCTGGTAAATCACCCATGAACTGCAAAATGATGGTCCATACAGCTAAAGATGCCTAGTGAGAACGGAATAGTAGAGATACTGTTCTTGCCATTGTGATGCATTTAATTAACATACACATATTAGCTGACTAGACATAAATTAACCTCCCTGGTTTTTGCACATCAGCACATGAATGTACTTAATTCCTATTGAAAGTTATGATAATCAGTGCACCTCTATGTTTACTGTACAGAGCTATAATAATAAAAATGATTGTGGCAAAAGTAACAGTGGCAACTTATTCAGTAGCTGATATTGCCATTTTGTCCAATCGAATCAATTTTTATTATAATTTAAATGTTTATCTTATTTTGAGGCCTAAAATTTAGGAAAGAGAAAAATGTGTGTGGTTCACATTAAATACAATTACTATACCTAATGTGTATTTCCCAAAATAAAACGTGAATACAGTTAAATATTGATAATTGCATCTGTATGAATTTTGCCATGAAAAAATGGGCACAACTTTTATCTGAAAATATTATAATAAGACATCTGGAGTGTGCAAATTGGAGAAGGCTAATCTAAATTGCACTTATTGTCTTACTACATATTTGCCTTTTATCTTGATTTCAGGTCTTTATCATGTTTTATGATGTAAGTTGCCAGGAGTCATTTTTTAATTAGGTGGTATAAAACTACAATAAACAAACAAATCATATATCCTAGCATGTGCCATTTTTAATGGATATTCCCATTTGCAAGAGAGATGGTGAAATGATGCCACAATATTTCTACATGCTATGTAAATGACTCGACAGCAGCTAACAACAACAACATGTTCAACATAGTTAATGTTTTCAAAATTGACTGACTGAACAAAAAGATTTTAAACCACTTAACTGATGCAACAAATAGACTGCTGTTCTAACTAGATTGTTTAGTAAAGAATTAACAATACTTTAAAGCCTTCAAGGACCAAATAGGGTGCTGTTAGTATTTAGTTCTCTGGACAGTTGACAGAGTAATAAGATATACTATGCAGAAGATTTACACTATAGCAGAGTTTTCTATCAGGGACTAAGCTTTCACTTTTCTACATAGACTTGTCCTTAAAAAGTGCTTGAAAACAACAGATAACGAAAAATTCCGCAGAATACTCATCTTGCAATAGCCACAAAGGCTGCTTATTTGTTTCTGTGCCAAGTTCGTTATGCTGGCTCTTGCCTATGACATCCCTAAAAACATTGAGGACAAATTGTGTTCCTCGTCTGAGGTCATTCTATGTCTTTCAGCAATTAGACAAAATGAGAATATGGAGATTCAAGGCAGACAATTTTGTACATGGTCATTGTGTCAGTTGCATGGAACTCCTTGCCATGGTAGGTTAGGTTGGTTTCCTTGTTTCTGACCTTTATATTGCTGGTAACTTTTTCACTGAGCTTGGAGTGATAAATGTTCCCTGTTTTATACATAACAGATTAATTAAAATTGAAATAAGGCTGCACTTAGTTAAATTTTTAAATTTGCTGCTATTGATGTTCACCAACTTACTGTAGATGACTATGAAAGACCAATTTATAGGAGATAAGGCCATGGTCATCAATTGCTATGGTAACTTCTACTAATAAACATCTAGATTAATATTATCTCTAGTATTAGGAGCAGAAGATTCTCAAAAGTGATTAGGAGAGCAGGAACAGAGAAAGAGACAATAGGAAATGTACTACTGAGTTCATCTCATGCTTCAGAGGATAGGCATCTTGGCTGGCTACTATGGGAACAGAATCTTCGACCACACAGGCTTTTGATCTGTTCTCCAGGTTTTTACATTTTCCTGTCTTATTTTTCATTTTACTATTTATTACCACTTCAATTATCTAACTCTAAGCAGCTTACAATACCACAGTATAGCAATATAAATAGACTTTTTTTTTTTTGCCTTTGAGTCAGTGTTAACTCCTGGTGACTGCCTGGACTAGTCCATGCCAGTTTTTTGGCAAGATTTTTAGAAGTGGTTTGCCATTTCTTTCTTCCTAGGGCTTCTGAGAGAGAGTGACTGACCCAGCTGGCTGATGCCTAAAGAGAGACTAGAACTCACAGTCTCCTGGGTTGTAACCTGGTGCCTTAAAATATGTATAGAATATGCAATATGCAAATACAATAAAAAGTAACGTAACAAAATACAATTCTCATCCAGATCATCGCATCAACATTCATAGCATAACATTCATTATGCAGCACCTTTCTCTCAGTTAGCAGGAAAAACATAGTCCAATTCAAAACAACTTACTCTTCAGTCTCTGAAGGCTCTGGAAAACATGTGTTTTAATCATGGGCTGCCTGATTATCAGGGAAAGAAAACAAGCTGTTCCAAACTTATTCCAAAGGCAATTTATTAACAATTGCTTCAAGGAACTGGGAGTTTTGATTTTAAAAAATATATTAAACAAAAGTAAATAAATTACCAAAATGTCATCCTTTTCATCATGATAAAGCAAGGGGTGGCGCAGTGGACGTCTAATATGTGTATATGTGGAAGATCCCTGGAAGTAAGTTGCTGCAAATTTGGGGAAGGTGTATTGTGCCAAATCATCTGCCTCCTCATCCAGCTCCACAGTCATAGGGATCATATCCAGGTCCACCTCATTCAGCCTGTGTATCTGTGTTTTCTTCTCCAGGTCCTGCAGGGTACAGAAGTAGAAAAACAGCTTGGTTTTATTTCCCCAGCATTGTTAACCTCTGTTCTCTGTCTTGATACAAGAACGTGTTGAAGCTGCAGGCAGAAAAGCTTCAAATAGTGTCCTCTTCAACACTCAGAGATTGCTTTCTGGGGAAGAAATGGAGGACTGAACATGGCTCCATGAAAAGTGGAGCCGACGACCACGGCAGAATGAAGAACTGGTGAGTAGACCAGCTCTTCGATAATTCCTCTCTGGACAAGGAGAGGACTTGAGACTGCCCGCAAGTGCTCCAGACAGCTGTTTCTCGCAAGATGACTGCAAGACAATAGTCTCCAGTGGGTTTAGAGCTCAGGGAAACAAAGGAATAGCCATCTTGCTCAAACCGTGGTGGACACCTTTGAAAGTACACTAAGTTTGCATACTTCCTTTTCTAATCACTTCTGAAAATTGCTTGTTAACTGCTTTTCAGCTAATAGTAACCTTCGCATAGACAGGTTTTACAGCACCGGGCGAGTTTCTTTCAATCCTTAGTGAAAGAAGTTTTAACTACAAGTTTAAGGACTTAAAAAAAATTTGTTTGGAATAAACAACAAAGGGGTGATTAAAACTTTGATTTTAAAAAGTTACAAATGGACTAAGGGTCCAGATAAATTTGAAATAATATTTTGGAATTAAGTGTAAAGAATCCTTCCTATGGGAAAATGCTTTTGTTTTGAATTCTTTTCTAAAAAAAATCATAATCAGATAAGATTATGATAAATAAGATAAATTAGACACTAGAGGGAGCCAGGGGAAACTAAAGATGATAATTAAAGGAGAAGAACACTCAAACTCAACTTACAATTACAGAATGAAGCAAAATATTTAACATTGGACATATTAAAGGATATTTTTGAACAATGGACCCAGAAGTTAATTTTACAAGTGTCTGCCTCTATGGATAGACTGTGTTTAAAAGATGTTATGGAAGAGGAACAAATTTTACCTGACAAGATTGAGACTGATCTGAAAGTGGATTTAAAAATGACAAGCTACAAGAATGACATGGAATAAGATGTTATACAGGACATACAGAAGAAACTGGCTGATGTCTTAATAATCAAAAGGGATATACAAATAATAAACCAAGAGAGTGACCTGGATAATTTTCCTATACTGCATTTACAAAAGAGGCTTGTTAAAGTTTTGAAGAATTTTGTGAGAAGGAACAAAGAAAAAATGAAAAGAAATCAAGTCCTACGACATTATTTGATAGGATTAAAAATCAAGATTGTTAAAAGGAAGGAATATAAAGTTGGCTTATTCAATCAAGATTAAAATAGATGTGTTGTTATCTCTGGTAACACTTAATGGACTTTTGCTGACACCAGGACTGGAAGGACGAGGCTTTATGGATTTGCTTATAGATAAGAGATGGGATATAGAAAGAAGAGATCATTTGTTGTATTTTAAGAGGGGGTGATAAATTACTAAAATTGTTTACACTTGTTGTGATGAAGGAGCAAGTCATTTCTTTATATATTTATTTTCTTTTTCTTTACTATATTCTTATTTTTTCTTTCTTTTCTATTTCTCTATTTTTTCTTTTTTTCTTTTCTGTATCTTCTCTGTATCTTTTCTTTTTATTCTCTTCTTTCTTTGTTTTGTTTGTATAATACTAGTTTTTACTGTTGTAATTGTAATCTTTAATATAATTACTAAAAAAAACCCACTCAGGGATAGTGTCAATCTGAGATGAGCATGGAATTGAGTTCTGTGAAGGCAATTTTGCACATCAGTGGGAACTCCCGACTTATCCCATCTCCTGACTTATCCCCTATCCATCCTGTAGCAAAAGCACTTGGCATCTTGCCATTCTTCTCAGCCTCTTCTTCCAGTCAAATGCAGTGAGGGCAAAGCAAAGGGCAAAAGCAGCATACTGATTGCTGCTGGTTTCTGCACCTTCCCTCTAGCCAGCTAGAAGACATTCTAGCTCTGTGGGAGGACAAAATGAAGCAGTGTGGACACTAGTGCAGTGGTGGAAACTGCTGACAAGAATTTGAGGGCTGAGGCCAGTGGTTGGGTGGAAATGCCTACTATTCATATTGGTTTCAAACATCATGAAAAAAATATATAATGGTCTTAGGTCTAAATCCTGAGTCACCGGTATAGCACTAGTGCCCAGACAAACCTCTATTGGATCCCTCCACTGTCATGCTGTCCTACCTGATTTTATTTTATTTTTGCTAGCTTCTTTTAATAATACATATATTTTAAAAGGGAAGCCACCATGCTGCAGAGTACCAGCCTCAAGAACACCTCCATCTATCACAATAATTCCACATATTTCTGTCTTCTAAGGAATTAGCTATCCCAGCCAATTTTGTGTCATCTGCAAATCTGATGACCATTCCTCCACCTCTTGATCCAAATCATTAATTTAAAAAATGGACAGCTAGAGGACCAGCACAGAACCTTGTTGTTCTGATTGTTATGAATGGATTGTACTCTGCTGCTGATTATGTTTCAAGTTTTAAATATGTTTTTTTAATAATGGTTTTTAACATGTTTTTGTATGTACAGTATGTTGTTTTCATTCGTAGTTTATTGTTTTGATGCTTTTTTTGTGAGCCGCCAGAGTCACATATGTGAGATGGGCTGTTATATAAATTGAATAAGTAAATACAATTCTTAGAAAAGAAAATGCTGTTGTTTAGAAATGTTCCAAGAAAAAAGGAGAAAGGTAAATTCAGGTAGCAGAGAAGATCCTAGGAAGCTAGAGCAACCTCAGAGATTTGGCTTCCGATAAATGGGGGTTCTCTGATTGGCAAAGTCCATCATGACTCCCATTTCATTTATATATTCATAGAAAATAAAAATTGTGAATGGCTGAAGTCCACTATTCTGCTTGGAAGGTGCTCACTGCCCAGAAGAAGGACAACTGTAAGCTGAGGTGGTAGATAAAGGAAGTAGCATGGAGTAACTTCATCAGTTTGCTTTCTGGTAACTCATTATTTTTATTTTGATCACAATCAGCATGGCAACCACTTGCGTTACATGATATATTTTGAAAAATTCAAATGGGCTCATTAGCTCCCCAAACTCACTTCATCTGTTATTTTTCCTTTGTGGATGTTAGCCTTGTGAGGTAGTCCAGACAAGAAGCACAACCAGAAATACTAGCTCTATCTTTATTGCAAGGTTACATTAACAGAATCTTGCAAGTCTGAAAGTCCCCTCCTGTCCCTCACTTTTATTCTCCTGAAAACTAGGGAGGGTCCCTTCTGAGACGTGTTTGCCACCCCACCTCCTTTGGACTCAAATTTTGTTTATCAGACCATTGTCTAGGCTGTCACTCTTCCTCCTGTCTCCCGACGTCATTGCCACATACCATTACAGTGGATGACCAGCTGAATTATTTCTCCACATCTTCTTACCTCAAAGCCCAACGGAGCTTGACCTTCTTGCCCCCCAATGAAGGAAGGCAAGAAACCAAATACTCTGTCCACCATTTCCTGGTCACTGATGACATCATACAGTGTTTCATGTTTGTTTTCTTCAGAGTTCTTTACTTTCTTGGCATAATCTTCTGATTCTGGAATTGCCATATGTTCCTGTAAATAAATGATAGGAATCCATTAAGCTGGACCTAGGGATTGAGTTAGGACTTTATACGTACAGATTGCTCATTATAGCTACTCCTGCATCATCAGAACAAACAAGGTAACAAAATTAGTTACTATCCAATGATCATACACTGGAAACTTTAATAATAGTTTTATTCCTGCCAATTTTCTGACTGAAATGATAACAGCAAAGCTACAGTACCTTTTATTCTGGCCCAGTGAAATGCCTCATCTAATTAAACAAAGGAAATCCCTTCCAAGAGATTCAGACAGTGAAAGTGTTAAAGGAAAACCTGATCTGTTGATACAGATAAATGGGTAGAGGCATCTGAAGCCTGCAAAAATCAAACAGAAATGAGCTAAGATTTTGTCCTTGTCTTTCATGGAGGAATGAGCACATCTCTTCCAGGCTGGCTCAAAGCCAAGGTAAGCAATGTCCTGACCCAGAAGCTGGGCTGGAGATCTAATCTGCATAGGAGTTGCACTATAGAATAGAGACTGAAAAGCAGTCTTAGACCTGGTGTATTTATTTAATCATAAGGTTAAATGGTGTGGGAATGGACTCCAGAGATTTTCAAATATTTCTGAAGTTTCTGTTCTTTTTAAAACTGTTTGCTTCTTAGAACTCACTTTTTTTTTTTTTTTTGGTAACCTAGCTTTGGATTTTCAAGAGAAGAGGAGATGGTTGTTCTTGGCTCTCAAAGTTTTGGCAATAAAAGCAGCATGCTAAAATAAGCTTTCTCAGATCAGGCAGTGCCTTGCTTATTAGCTATATCATTTTTCCAGCCATTTCTGACCAAAGAATTCTCAGGACCTACAGGACTATAATCTACAAATGAAATGAGCCCACTCAGTAGAAAGTAAAGGGAACAGATCCAGATGGATAGGATTAGACTGAATTCCTAATGTTTCTGTTTACATAGAAAAAATCTCACCACCACTAAATTCACATTCAGCCACATTTCTGCCTGATCCTCCTTAATGGAACTTTTCTCGAAAGAAATATGATGGAAAAGGGGGTAGGAAAGGATGGCACAATTAGAAATGGTGCATGAGACATCTGAACAACATGAGATTTTAGTAGAAGACATGGCAAAATGTGGGCTGGTCTGTGCTATCATTAGATGAATATAGAGCTGATTCAACAATCATATGTCCCCATGTCAATAGTATATCAAGACCAGAATCAAGTGTTCAGTGGCACACTGCTCCATTCTAGCTGTTCAATATCCTTATAAAAGACCTGCACATGGGGTTAGAAGACCTGACTATCAAATTCGAAGACTGCACAAAGATGGGGGTGGGATGTGGGTAGAATAGCTAACATATTAGAAGACAATTCTGTCAGGAGGACAAGATTCAGGAGGATCTTGACAAGCTGGAATAATGGGCAGAAACCAGCAAGATGAATTTCAACAAGGACAAATATAACATCCTACATGTTGATAGGAAAAATCAATGGTATGATAAGAGGGTTAGGCCATCTAAGAAAAAGGATCTGATGTTTAGGTGGTTCACAAAGTGGGCATGAGCCACAGAGAGTGATGCAGCTTAAAAAAGTGCAATTCTAGGCTGTATCAAGATAAGTTTAGTGCGAAGACAAGTTCCTCTATATTCTGCATTGGGCACACCACATTTAGAATTTTGCATCCCATTCTGGACATCACAAATTGGAGCATGTCCAGAGGAGAGCAAACAAGATAATGAAGAGCCTTAAAGAAAAAAACTCATGAGGAACAATTGGTGGTATTAAATATGTTTATCCTGGGAACAAAAGATTGTAGGGAAATAAAATAGTTATCTTCAAGTATCTGAAGGATTGTCACAAATAAGTTGGGGCAAAATTTTTCAGAGTTGTTCTAGGAGACAGGACAAGAAGCAGTCAGGTTTTAACCGGAGGGGAATAGATTTTGGTTGGACATCAGGACAAAATACTAATGGTAATAGCTGTTCACCAACGAAACAGACTGCCTCAGGAAAGGGTGAACTTTCTTTCTCTGGAGATATTTAAATAGAGGCCAAGTTGCCATCTGTCAGGGTTCTGTACTAGTGGATTACCACATTGAAAATCATCTTGGGTAATTTTGACATTGTTATTTTTAAGCATTTAATACAGAAAACGGGCTGGCTCTAATACTAATTTTTAGCCATTCTGTTCTCATGCCCTACTCATGATTTCCCAGACTATGCACCTTAATTATAACTATAATTAAGCTATAAGCAGTCACTCTGGTTGGAGGCATTAGGTGGAATATAGCTATTTTATTCTATTGTCTTATCAAAATCACTCCTCTGTGGAATTCCTATGGACAAGACTTGGCTGCTGTGACACCTATTTCCATCCTCCAATCATACCTACCTTCTTCATTCGGTGCAAACTCTTGCGAACAAACATTCCTCTAGCATAAGCCTGTATCACACACACAGCTTTCAGCTGTTCAGCAATTTTCTGGCGCATCAGGTAACCTCGACACAATGCTTGAAACTTAATCACATTGCCACGGGCTTCTTCGTACTTTTTCACAAGCTGTTTGCTCCGGAAAAGGGCTTGCAGGCGTTCAAACCCCAACATGATCTATATGGGAGAAAGAGGAATCTGTCGTAACTGTGGATGCAGAACATCTTCTGTTGCTGGACCTCAGGGCGAAAGGCAAGTTCTTACCATCCTGAAATTTTTCCGGGCACAGTGACCTCTCCAGGCTGTCTGTATAACTACAGCACTGTGTCTCTGCTTCAGAAACTGTTTCCTTTACACAGAAAGAACAACAAACACAACTAAGTTATTCGACAAAGGAAAAGGATGTTAAAGGAGTGTTCAGTAGCACATTCAATGGAATAGGTATTGGAGGAGGAACTGACCTACCCCAAGAAACAAATCAGGAAAGCACCCTAATTGTAGCAAGGCCAAGTTATTTCTTTTTCTTTATGAAAATAATGACAAGTGAACTCTCTTTTCTATGATGTGTACAGAGATGATCTTAAATAGACATGACCTACTCCAAATGGTTTTTCCTTTAACTCTATTGCTTTAATGCTCAATGTACTGTGAAATTAGAGAGAAATAAGTACATGTGCCTAAATGAGTTAAAGTGACTAAGCATGCTCCTAGATGGAATTAGGTATCTGCTGTTGCTCCGTTATGGTGGGCAATAATGTGGACACTACTGGTTATGGGTTCTCTTTCTTTCCCTTCATCCTTCCCATTCTGGAACAGAAGGACAATGTTTTGCCAGGTTGCACAGCAATCTCCTAGGCCATCATCCTTTCTCTCCCTCCTGCCCAGTTTTGCTTTTTGAGGACCTTTTTGTATTCTAGACAGGGGTTTTCAAGCTTTTTCAGGCTGGAGAACTTGGGTTTAAAAAAAAAGTTCCAGAACCCCTGATCAAAAGGCAAAGCTCTAGTGATAGAAAACTGGCTTCATTCAAGTGGACTAGAAGACCTCCAAGGTCCCTTCCAACCCTATGATTCTATGATTCTATGATTCTATGAAATGAATTTTTATTTTTTTGCTTTTAGTCTGTCACAGAACCCCATCAAGTTCTCAAGGACCCTAAGCATTCCACAGAAAAAACAGTTTGAAAAACCCTGATCTAAGCTATAAACAATAATCCACATTCCTCACTACCATTAAACACGTTTACCTGTCTTTGAATCCCCTCAGCACCTTCTGAATTAGAATGGCTTTTTCTCTGAGTACCTTGTCTCGCTGTACTTCCAGGACTGTATCATGATAATCCTATCAAAGATATGGGAACAAATAAATGCCCACCTATTTGAGCACAGGCTGTAACAAAACAGATTAAAAGATTCTGCATACAGAACAGTAGCTGGATTTAACTGTTCTTCTTAACAATTCAATCTTTTACTAAACCCACTGGGATTTGATCAGTGGTATGCTGAGAGCCAGTTTGGTCTAGTGGTTAAGTTTCTGGGCTAGAAACCAGGAGTCTGTGAGTTCTAGTCCTGCCTTAGGCATGAAAGCCAGATGGGTGACCTTGGGCCAGTCACTTTCTCTCAGCCCAACTTGGTGCAATGTAGACTAGCCTCCTCATGGTGCACAACGGGCAACGTGACTTGTCATAGCTAAATAGTCTACACATCTGGCTGCTGGACCTCACAAGGATTTCCCAGCAAGAAAAGCAGCATGAACACCGAACTGCTATGCCATACTAAAAAAAAAAAAAGTGGTATGCTGGTAAATGTTTAAGAACCAGCTCTGTTGGCTCCACTGCTGCTGCCATGCCACTAGCTGCAGAACAGCCAGTTGGCATGCCAGGCATAGTGGCTCAGCTCTGCTATTGACTAGCCCACAAAACTATCGGCTTTCATGAGCCCATATGAGCCAGTTCCAGCACACTACTGGGTCTGATCATATAGAAAGAATGAATCAGGATCAAACTGCAAAGCAAATACTTGAAGGAGGAATAAATGGGGAGAAAAGAAAGACTGAGAGCCAGTTTGGTCTAGTGGTTAAGGCAACGGGCTAGAAACCAGGAGACTGAGAGTTCTAGTCCTGCCTTAGGTATGAAAGCCGCCTGGGTGACCTTGGGCCAGTCACTTTCTCTCAGCCCAACTCACCTCACAGGGTTGTTGTTGTGGGGAAAATAGGAGGAAGAAGTATTAGGTATTCACTGCCTTGAGTTATTTATAAAAATAATAAAGGCAGGATAAAAATAAAATTAAAAAAATGTTTGGAAAGGGTTGAGGAGACCCTCAAAAAGGGAGGATTTATGTCTTACTCCTCTTCTGTGCTCCACATACCACTGCTTACCCAGAAGGGAATAAAGTAATGAGCATATATGTACATCGGAATATTTTACCATTCAAGTATTCAGATGTTCAAAAATACATATTATTGGTAATGAGCAGTTGTTTTTTTGTTGTTTATTTATTCAGCCACTTCCGACTCTTTGTGACTTCATGGACCAGCCCACACCAGAGCTTCCTGTCGGTCGTCAATACCCCCAGCTCCCCCAGGGACGAGTCTGTGACCTCTAGAATATCATCCATCCATCTTGCCCTTGGTCGGCCCCTCTTCCTTTTGCCTTCCACTCTCCCTAGCATCATCATCTTCTCCAGGGTGTCCTGTCTTCTCATTTTGTGGCCAAAGTATTTCAGTTTTGCCTTTAATATCATTCCCTCAAGTGAGCAGGCTGGCTTATATTTAAGAAACAAATTAAGAGATATGGGGTAAAAGTATATCTAAATCATATCTCCTATGATTTCCACATCCTTTCTTGGACATCTAAGGAGCATTTAGTTGACCAGAGACAGAATATTTATTTTATGTATTCAATGTTAATTTTTTACCCTGCATTTTTTGTTCTGACTCCACCTATCCCCATTTTCTCCTTGGATACTCTAACTTTTGATTGTGGCCCTTGGTTTATCACACAGAACTGAATGGGGCTCCTGGATCTAATATTTACCCTGAATTATATTCTCTGAATTCATTGAGTAAAAATGTTTAAGATTATACTGCCAGTCTGCATGTAATTGGACATACCTAGATATAAACCCCACTGAATCCAATTGGATTTGCTTCTTAGGATACAGACGTAGGTCTGCGTAGTTAGTCATGAAAGGCATCTGCCCGTGTAACTTACTTTCAGAAAGACTTTGGTTTTGCCAACTTTCCACTCATCATCTTTTCCCATTACTCTCCTACAGATGCAAATGCAACACTGGCGAACATCATTTTTCAGCTGGAATGGAAGGCAATGATCACAATTTAGGCTAAAAATACGAAGGTTGCATGAGAAATATAATTATACAATTGCCATTTCAAACCCTGGCATGCTTAGGAAGTGCCTTTTTATAGATTTTTTCTTCTCTGTTTGCAAGAAATATCCCATAACGTGAGAAATGCTATTACAACACATAATAAATTACTAGTTACAGTAACACCTTTCCTAATTTGGTAGAATTGTGGTTCCTGCCTCTGATGTTTCATTATTTTAACTTTATCTGCAATCTTTTCTAACATGCTGACTGAAGAAGCCTTGTTAATTCACATCTTAGTTGTTAGATTATCTAAGGTTTTCCAATGTTAGCAATTACTATTTTTTCCTATGTATTACAGACTTAGGTTATTCAGTTACTTCGTAATGTTTGATAACTAGTGTTCAACAAAAATAAAAGAAATAAATTGCTAGGTACTAAAGGATAACTAAGAATATTTATAGAATTTAATACAGATACTGATGCTGCACTTGTAATAAATGTTGTAAGAACAGATTTTAGAACAGATCAACATGCTTTATTATCAGAATAAAAATTTAAAACAATAACCAATCTTTGTAGTATACAAGAGGATACCTGTTCTCCAGCTGACACTGGCTGTAGGACTTTGTATCTGTGAAGGAAATCTGCAAACCTATAGCGAATTGGATAGCCAGCTTTTCTAATCCGGATGGTTTCCATCATGCCAGAGTAGCGCAGCTGTCGGATACAGAGTTCTCTGTCAAATTGCTGAAAGTAAAAGCAACACAAAATGTACCACAGAAGCATCCTGGGCATGAACATTAC
Source organism: Candoia aspera (assembly GCF_035149785.1). Classification (NCBI taxonomy): domain Eukaryota; kingdom Metazoa; phylum Chordata; class Lepidosauria; order Squamata; family Candoiidae; genus Candoia; species Candoia aspera. The sequence continues at coordinate 43,936,837 of NC_086158.1, read as the reverse complement.
AACATTACAAAAGCATATTTCTCTTTAACTGATGAAACGCAGAGCTGATTTAATGAAAAATATTGTTGGGGGGCGGTATTTAATCATATTTTCAGGTATGTCTATATACAGGTGAACCTGAGCGAATTGAGGATGAAGCATAACTCCGAAACAAAGACCTTTGCATCAAATTTGACTTCTGATGATTTCATCAACTCATCCATGTTGTTTTCTTGGCAACAATATGGTAATGGTTTGTTCCTGCCATTTTTCCACACCCAAGTCTGGCCTATAGCCCTGCTATTGGTAGTCTCCCCTCTGACTACTAACCAAGTCTTACCCTGCTTAGCTTTTTGAGATCAACCAAGCTCAGCTAGATACTGCCACTTATGAGGAATACTTAGTGTAGCTCTACATGTGCTCATCTAAAGTAAAGTACAATAAAATAAAGTCAATTTTTCCCTCTGCCTGGAAATTTCTAAAAAGATTGTCTGCTCCCTTGAAAATAATTTACAATTTGCAAGGTATGAATAGTCCTGTGAAAACAAGAGAAGGAGGTTTTCAGCATTACTTTTCTTATAGACATGGTACATCTTGAAGATGCTATGATATCTGACTTAAACTAATCAAGAAAGCTCCAAGTTCAGAATAAACTTACTAAAATTTTACTTATTTCAATTTGAAATTTTTATTATACATGTTTTCATGTGGTAATATCCTTTATATGAGGAAAATTAAAAAATGGAATATATTCTACTAACAGTTAGGCTAAAACAGTGTTTTTCAAACTTGGCAATTTTAAGATGTGTGGACTTCAGCTCCTGGAATTACCTCACCAGCGGGCTGGCTGGGGCATTCATCTTAAAGTTGCCAAGTTTGAAAAACACTAAGCTAAAAGAAGTTGTCACGAGACACCTTCTGGTTGTTTTTGGTGCACAGACTAACATGGCTACCTCTTCTGGAAATAGTTAAAAATCTAAGAAGTACATTATTAATCAATTACAAAAGTCCTACAAAATTAATTAGTTTTCCCCCCAGAAACCACAGGACATGACATATGAAGAGTATAATGAAAGTTTACCATAGGTTTCTTTTGGTCATTGGGTTTGAGGCAGCGGATAAAATAAGGCTGACAGCTACTCAAGATTTTCATCAACTGCTCCAGAGACTGTTTGAATTGCCCCCCTAGTGTAGGCAAGCGTTTGGCAGAATCTGATCCCTGAGGAGAATAGGTACAGAAATGGCATAAATGCCAAATTAACATCAGCAAACAGTTAAGGGCAAGCTTTGTACTCTTGAGAGGAAAAGAAACATGAGACCTAGGTGGTTGAATGCAGATATACAGAGCTATTGTCCACATATTAACTTTGCAAGTTTCAAATACCAACAGCTCACATTTTGCTCAGTATTGAAAGGAGCTCAGAATGAACCTGATATATATGCATGTAGCAAAGCTTTTTTCTGTCTTTCACTGAACAACATTCCCATGTAATGTATTCGAGATGCTTTGCTAGTCAATACACCTTTAGGGCTGCCCCATTTCTTTCTGTTTTTATTTCTTACAAGCTTGCTGTTTGTCCTCTGTGTCCCACAGTGAATGCCATGTAATTATTCAAAGGAGAAAGGAGCAGCACAAATTTCAGCTTTGCAGTACAGAGCTTTGCAGATTACTGGATCTTACCAATAATTTTGCAATCTTACAACTCTCCTTGAACAAATGCCCTCCCAAAACCATAAAGCAAATTAGGTGACCTGTACATTGAACCTGAATACGCACACTGCAGTAACTAGTTTAATGGACTTTTACAAAAATAATTCTTTTATTTATTGTCTGTATCTGTTTCAAGTAACATAAATGAAGACTCTATATATGCACATCACTGATATGTTATATACACACACATATATAATACACACACACAGAGTTGGAAAATTAAGAAGGGTAGAGGTGCTAACAAGATATGGCCTGGGGAACATAGTCAGAATATAAAATCAATGTTAGGAAGAGATTCAGTACCCTAATTTATGTGAAAGAGAAGAAAACCCTTATTATGGAAAGCAAATTGGGAAAAAAATCCTAAAATTTCAAAGATGAAAAAAATCCAAGTGGTTTGTAGAATAAGCTGTCATGATAGGGAAAGAGAGAACAAAATCCTTGAGCAACATTATAACTGAATGCAAGCCAAAAAGGACAAATGAAGGTATCTTAATCCAGAATGTCATCAAATCAAAGAATATAATAAGCAAAAGAAATTAGAGACCTTTTAAAGAAGAAAAAATAAAACTCATGTAAATTTACACTACAGTAACCATACATCCTTTATTATAAAGGACAGTCTTTTATTTCAGAAAGCTGCCCTTTAGATTTACTTAATTTTTTATTTTCTTGGTTTTGCCCTTGAATTTTATTTATTTATTTATTTTATTCGATTTATATAGCCACCCATCTCACATTTGTGACTCTGGGTGACTTACAATGAAAACATAAACAATACCAAAAACACAGAATAAAACAACCATACAAACAATACAAAACATTAAAGCAAAAACAATTAAAATCATGCAATACATTCATCAGGAGAGCACAATAATTCACAAACAGTACAACCATTTTATGGGATCTACACCACTCTCTGATCCCCAGGCCAGATGGCATTTTCCTTTGCAAAGCAAAGCTTTAAATACAAGCTTTTTTTTTTTTTATCCACATGAATCTCTTTCAAATTTGCCCGCTTTTCAGGTTCGTCTTTTATTTTTTCCAAGAAAATATGGTCACTGTAATTTACACCTAAGATTGGAATATTCAAACAGGCATTCATGGAAGAAATCTGAAAGAGGCAAATGAGATTAAGGGTATGTGGCAAGGCTATACTGAAACTCATTATGGATGTGATTATAGAAGAGCAGAAATATTTATAGAGACAGGATACATTCAGGAAATGACTTCACCAGACAGCGAAGTATGACTAGCAACAGATGACCTGCCAAACAGGAAAGCACAAGGTACCAACACAATAGCACTACATTGTTTAAAGCTGCAGGAGAAGAGACAACTAAAGTACTAACATAACCCACAAATAACTGGAATGTGAAGGTTATTGGAAACTTTTTTTCCTGAGGAATCTTTATTTAAAAAAAGCTACTGTAAGGACTGAATTTGGAGAATCAGAGTGATTTACAAAGGGGAATGGAATGTGACAAGGATGTATATTGCCCCCATACTGATTTAATTATATTGTGGCAGGGTTGAAAGAGATCACAGCTGGAATTAAAATTGCAGTCGAAACATTGAGATATGCAGATGACATCACTTCGTTAGCTGAAAGTAAGAAAGTAAGTAAAAGTGGAAAGTGAAAAATCTGAAACATTTAGATGATAATCTTGACTAACAACTGACAGTGGAGAAGTGAAGGTGGTAGATAATGTTTTCTTGGGCCCAGAAAATGATAGAGTGCTGGAAAGTAAATACAAGATTTATACCAGGGACAAAGGCAATGGCAAAATTAGTCAGTATCATGAACTATAAAGATATTTCAAAGATCAGAATATTTAAATCATGGTAATGTACAGCTGTGATAGTTGGACAGTGAGAAAAAACAGAAGGAATACACCTTTAAATTATGGATTTGGAGTACCATGGCCTGCAAGTAGAGTACCAAAACTGCAAGAAAAACAATGATGCCTGGATTTTAATTTACTCTGAGGTGACTTTTAACAAGCAGAAACTCATATATTTTGGGTATGTGATGTGAACAGTTGTTGGATTAGAAAAATGACTAAGTTAGGCAAGAAAGAAATAAAAAAGGGAAAGTGTATTCATTTATTCCATTTGTCAGCAAGAATCATATGACAATCCAAATCTAAAGAAGATAAATACATGAGAAGGTGCTGTGAAATCATTTTGCATGTGGAGAAAGAAGGATACATATTAGTTCTCCCTGAATCTTGTGAGATGTAAAATACTATGTTATTACATCATCTTACAGGAGGCATGTGTCAGCCCCACTATGCAGACCAAACAAAGAAATCAACTTCATACAAAGACTAAAGCGATTTTTATTAATTTTGGCTATAACTAACAAAGCCTTGCAAGTCTGATGGTCTGATGGTGCTTTACTCCCCACCCCCCACTCATGTGCATTAGGAATATGTCTTCTGTGCATGCTTCCTTCTTGTTTTGCACTTAAGTCATGTTTTCCCCTTGGGCTTTGGTAATAGATCTGGCCTATCTCTGTCAAGATCATCTTCCTTACTCTGTACGGAATGACAGAAAAGGATTTCATAATAGCCAAGATAAACGAACTGTGCAAATCTGCATCTCTACGATGGGAATGGCCACAGTCCCATGCATCCTGTATCCCAAAGTGTCACCAACCCTAATATTCCTTTCTCATATGTTTTTGTTACCCAGGATGTCTTCCAACTGTGGAGAGATATAGGGTTTGCTGCTTGATGTCCAATAAAAGGTGAACTATATTGAAGTTTGGTGAAATGGTTAAGGCATCTGGCTAAAAACTGGGAGACCATGAGTTCTAATCCTGCCTGAGGCACAAAGCCAGCTGGGTGACCTTAGGCCAGTCACTTTCTCTCAGCCCTAGGAAGGAGGCAATGGCAAACCACTTCTGAAAAACCTTGGCAAGAAAACTGCAGAGACTTGTCCAGGCAGTCTCCAAGAATCAGACAAGATTGAATGTGTGTATGTGTGTGTATGTGTGTGTGTATAGACAGACAGACGGACAAGGGGGTTGACTGGAGAGTTAGGGGATATTTGCCTACAGAACTTTCCAGGTAATGAAATGAATCCTTGTCTCTACCAGCAGGTTCCTGTTTACCTGCTTGGCTTTGTGAGAAGAAAATTACCCATAAGGAAGGGATGACTAGTAACACACCTTAATGTACATTTCAATCACACCAGAAATATGAGAGATACAAAAATCTAGACAGAGGCAGTGGGACACAATATGTTTGGGTCTATTTTTGTTTCTGAATTATTCTAGATTGCTCCTGTTTGTTCCATAATCATTCTTTTAATGATTCCTAGGTATATACATGAATAAGACAAGAAGTAAGGAAAGTCATGTATGCCAGTATTCTGAATGGAAGGGGAGAGGATACTTTGGATGACACTTTGGGTGAAGAGCTGAGGGGAAACCTACCTGGTGTTCAGGTCTGCTGCTAGAGCAAGGAAAACTGATTGTATAGTCCTTCTCTTCCTTTTTTCCCACTTGCCCTCAATTGCTGGTGCCTAGTCGTAGTGTTGGAGACTCAGCACCTGGGCTTTGTCATCCTGCCATCTGAAAGATTTGGCTTGGGAACCAGAGACCTCAACTTATGCCCTGAGCAGCAGTTGGCTTAAATCTGATACATAACTCCATCGAAATTTACTAAGAAAGTGGGAGTAGAAAGTGTCTTCCATTCATAAGTCTAACCTTCAAGGAATCCTTTCCAAGATGCTTAATGGTCCCACGGCCAAAAGGCAGCACATGCGTGCCTGTGTCCACCTGAAAAATCTCTTTGAGGAATTTGTTTTCGGATGAATGAACAAGTTGCATTATGTCTGAGCTAAGCATGTCACGATTTTTCTCAAGGAAACCTGTGGGGAAGAAACACAATAAGGTATATTCTTTCCATTTGATGTTAACTGCATTTTCATGTTCAGTTTATTGGGCTAAGCCTTTTCCTTGCATAAATAGCTAGTTTTTACCACTCCATTTAAACTGATTCTCTGCAATTAAAAGAGTTTTAGGGCTGTTTCTCATGGGCAAGTTGGAAGTGCTAGCTATTAGTCACTGAGCTAGCAGAAAAGCATACTGACATAAGTTCTGTTGCGCATCCCCTCACCAACACAGTAACAAGCCTTGCAAATGGTCTGTCCTCACTTATTGTGGACTAAGTTGAGGGAAAGGGTTGATGGATTCCCTTGCCTTTGTTTCCACTCTTGCCAAGTATCTGTCAATGAAAAAACAACCACCAATCACTCTTCCTAACGTGGGATGGGGCAGGTGAGTTTGGCCACCCGTCACATAACAATCTACTGGTAGCAAGTGTGTGTGTGTGTGTGTGTGTGTACATGGTGAAGTGGCAGGGAGTGCTCTTAATGTTCCTGTTCTGAGCAACCTCTACTCCACATCTATTACTTGACAAATTCCCAGATGAGACTGAATCATAATGTAAACATTGATCAAGTACCTTTGAATGCCAAGGCCAAAAAGAGAGCAGTCAAATTTCCGTTGAGTCAAAAGGATAAGAGAAAAAGGACTCAAAATTTAAATCTTGGAGCAGACACATACATACATACATACATACATACATATATATGTACATACACATACATACATACATACATACGTGTCACACTTTGATTTCTGTGTACTGCAGAAAGCAGATTTTCTATCTCTATATGGCTTCTTTCTGAACTGCAATAAAGAAGCTTATCTAGCCATGTGATGTCTGTCAGCTTCTGCCATAAGCAAGTTCCTAAATATGGAGTTAAGTGTCTGGAGAGTCAAGATTCATTACTGTGTCTGGCATGAAATCTCACAGCATGTCATGTTGCCAGAACCTGAGCAGAGCAGCTAGAATGGCCCCTGCCTTCTTCCCCACACCAAGGAAGATATAAGTAACTAGGGTGCATTGCACAAAAAGAAGGTTTAGAAACTGCAGTTTTATGAGACACTTGCCTAGTTAATACAAATAATAAAACAAGGAAGAAGTACAGCTACACAAAAGCCCTTTGAGTAGAAGCAACAGAAGTAGCAACACACAGCTGGCATAACTCAGCTCTCCTTTCTGGTTTAAATCAATTTTCTGTGCAACACAGGGACTGGCACTCTTTTTAAAGAGCACTAAACTCATGTTTTTAGGGAGCCTGCAAATGAGCTGACAAGCACTACAAAAAGTGCCAGGCATGCACTACATGGGCAGATGCCAGTGTGGAATCCAGGTGTCTGGTCTGTTCTGCATCCCAAGCTGAACCAGCCCTGGAAGATAACCAACCAGCTATCAGAAGGAACAGAAATGCCCACAGCAGCCTCAAGAGGCCAACAGAAGCTAAGCAGATTCTGAAACCTGCCCTCATCGACAACCAAATACTCAGGGAAGTATGCCAGATCCTATTTGCAGAAATAGTTCATCAGGGCAAGGGAGGGAAACCTATTTTAAAACCAGCACAGTTAAGGGCAACTTTACATTCTTTCTGATATGGGCTGGTGATAAGACAAAGGAAATGTCATGAGGACATGGCAGAAAAAAGAGGTTGCTGGGGCATGGGAGAAATGTGAGGAACAGCCCTGAGTTTCTTGCAGAGTACCCTTTTCGGGAGAGATCGGTGGTGATAGAAATTTGAAAAATAAATAAATAAACAAACAAACAAACATCTAGCCATCATTGTGCCAAAATAACAATACTCAGTTCAGGCTTAAGAAGGATCTCTTAACCTATGGAAGAATAGCTGAAACTCACCTTCTGATTGGTAATAAACAGCACCAGCAAAATGGTTAATACCAAAAACTGTGTCATGGACATTCCTTGGAGAAATATAGATTTTGTTTCTGCCGTGATGCAAGTTGATTTTGTTTAGCATAGTGGTGTCTGTCCCCTGGGAACATTCAAATTCAACATGAATTGAAGCAAAATGAATTCACTCTTTTTATGTTAATATGCTAAAAATGAGCAACAACAACAACAACAAACTTGTAATAAAAGTAACAAGGGCCAACTCTGATCTATAATGAGGTATGGTGGGTTCAAAAGAAAAATATCCTCACTTTTATTCATTATGGCAACAGCAAATTCACTTCTTACTTCTGAGCAAATATATACAGCCATAGACATGGTCCGACTCACAGCTGAACACTCTGCTAATTATGGATGGACTGGAAGATTCTAGCCAGGGCTACTTGAAAAAATCCCTACAACATGATAAATTGCTCCACTTGTTTAAAGCAAGTAATCAAGCTGCATAGTATAGAGTTCAAAACTGCTAGGTTTACAGGACAGTCATACATGAAAAGTCATTTTTTCCAAACGCCAAAAAGAAAAGAAAAAGGATTGGACTGATTCTGATTTTGGTGAGAAGAAAATCTGTTTTTTTCCCAAGAGAAAATCTGACTATAGTGCAAATGTACAGTATGTCATTCTTTTATGACACAGAGGTGGGAAGAAAGAACAGAATCTAGAAACAAAGTTAAAAGCAGTCAAATTAAAAAGATTGCTTTGTTTAGAACAAGCCAGTAGCTGGAAGACAAAAGGAAGGTGGGATGACAGTTTTACTTCTCCTTTCACAGTTTTGAAAGGCAGATGACTTCTGTTCTATTGATAGCCTATAAAAATGAAAAATATATAACTATACATCAAACAATCAGTATTTTCAATAAAATATAGGCTATTTGCTATAACACCCAACAATCAGAAGCCTACAGAAAAATGACACTTACTTTAGGAAATCTGCTTTCCTCATCTATGAGTGAAACAATGTTCATGGGTTTGAGAACAATTACTTCCAAAGCAGTACAGTTATCCTTGAAGTCAATGTGGTTCCAGGTGATTTGCTCAGCTAAGTATTCCTCCTGCTCCAGTTTGAAGATGTGGAGTACAAAGAATTGCTGGAGATGCTCATTGGCAAAGTTGATGCAAAACTGCTCAAAACTGTAGGGACAGTTTTTATTGAAAACATGTTTCAAATGCCACCCTCAGGAGATAAAAAACCAACTAACTAAATAAATACAAATATTAAATGTCAGGAGTCCACTGAAAAAAGCTATGAGATCGATGATGCACAGTGACAACTGATATTGCATGGATTGCATAGTGCATGGATTAAACTATAATAAACAATGGTGTAATATATACTGTGTATTTCACAACTGCTCCATTTGTAAGTTTGACTCTTGGACAACACTAGATATCAATGAGTAGTAATATTGCTATGGTGGCCAGTAATTCACACTTCCACAATCTGATATCATCCAGATGTTTTGGCTATCAATTCCTTTTACTTCTGGCAAGCTGCTATTGGTTAAAATTGGGCTACCAGATCTAGACTGCAAGGCTCTGGATGATAGCTGAAGGTTCTAGATCAGTGTTTCTCAAACTCGGCAACTTTAAGATGTGTGAACTCCAACTCCCAGAATTCCCCAGCCAGCCATGCTTCCAAGTTTGAGAAACATTGCTCTAGATAGCAGCAGTAAGGATGTTTTCTGTACCTCTTTGTTCCCATCTAGTGGTTGTTACAGAGGTTTGCAGCCCAGGTCTGGAAACCTTTGCTTGACTTCAGGATATCCCTCTTGTAAGGCTAATTAGCCAGTTCTGGAGCTAACCAGGATGACGACGACGATGGTGATGATGATGATGATGATATCATGTGCTTGTCCAATGGGAATATACAGGGTGTACCAAAAGTCAGGCCCCATAGGCCAATCACAATGTGTTTTATTAATTAATATTTTTTTCAGAGAACATGTTACGGTACTTAGTAATGTTCAAAGGTCATGCATCAAACAAGTACGGAAGTGTTTAGAAAAAAATGGCAACCAATTCAAACACTGAATGTAATTTATATAATAAATTATCTATGGGGCCTGACTTTTGGTATGTCCTGTATATTTCAGTGTGATGCATGTACAACAACCTGCCATCGCTGAGATTAATTCTTTATTGAAAGATAAGTTTTATCAATAATAATATCAGAATCCAATTATGACTTAAAGTACATTCAGATTAGTCTTTTATTCAGATTGAATGTTCAGTTTGAACAGAAAGATGAGTTATAAATCAGGTAAGTAAGTAAATACACAAAAGCTCTACCTCATTTATGGAATTTTATGGAAAATACAGAAATGTATTCTATTAGACACCTCTTATTTATACATTTATGTGCTCCCCATGGCTTTATCCATTTTTTCCTACTACAATTTATTTTTATTTTTTACTTATTTGTCAAATTTATCACTGCTCATCTCCCCCCTCAAGGAGGGACTCTGGGCAGTTTACAATAAAAAAACAATTAACCATAATATAATATAATACTGTACTATATTATAATTATATATAATATAAACAAACAATAAAATATAAGTATACTAAAATGTAATATATTTTAGTGCCACCAACTATAATGTTTTTTGGCTGATAGCACTAAAAATCAATCCTGAAATGCTATTTCCCTAAAATTTCTCAAAGAAATAAAACTGTAATGTACCTGTTAGTGCTAAAATTTTCAAAGCCAAATATGTCCAGTAGCCCAATGGACTTGCACTTATTTTTCTCATCTGGAGAGGGAGGACTGCAAATTGCAGCATTGATCTTATTCACTATCCAGATGAAGAGGAGCCCATAGATCCCCTAGGGTTTGAAAAGTAATAAAGGAAGGTTAGTTTTTTTTCACAAAGTTTATTAAAATATACATTCATATGCCCAACCCACAGAGATTAAAAATATATTACACAGCTATCCAATAAAAGCCTATTCATGCCTGCACTAGAAACACCTGGAGAAGCAATCAGGTCCAGAAATTTTTAATTGTCATAGTGATGGTACAATATTTGGCTACAGTTCTAGAGACTGGCCAGGAGGTAGCATGTGGTTGCCATATGAGAGAGGTCTAAAAAGTTTGTAATTAGAGGCAACATAAACTCTACCCTCTGAAAGTGGCAAAGAGGACATTTCAGAGGCACATGTGCTACCCCCTCAGTTTTTAAAGTCTGAGCAAATACACAAATGCTCTTGATAGGTAATACCTTTGTGTCTGCCCAATAGCGCCTTTGAGGTACTGCTCAATTTGGTCGTTATTGATCTTCCAAATACAGGGGTGGTGAATACACCACCCTGCTTGGTGAATACAAGCATCTTGATTTTCATGTGGTTGGTTTCTAGCATTTTACATTGTCAGTAGGATGCTGACGCATGAAGGGTATGTCACAGCTCTACTTACAATATTACAGCATCATCAGCATATAGCAAAATGGAGATTGGTTTACTTGTCAGAGAAGGATGAAATTCAGCTCTGGTAAGGGCCTGAACAATATTACGATACAAAAATTGAATAATAGAGAGGGCAGGATAATCCCTGTTTAATTCCCTTAGAAATTGGAATAGAGTCAATCAATTTTCCACTATTTGACCTCCCTTGCAGTCCCTTCATGCAACATCATATAGGTAGTCTTCGCTTAACTACGGTAATTGGGATCAACAACTCCATCACCAAGCAACACGGTCGTAAAGCTCAATATCGTGTGAATGTCAACTTACAATGGCAGTTGTGGCAGTTCCAGTTGCCATTGTTAAGTGAATCCCACACAGTTGTTAACCACATCACGTGATCATCATTTGCGACCTCCAGCCGGCTTCCCCATTGACTTTGCTTGTCAGAAGCTGGCAGTGAAGGTTGCAAATGGTGAACATGTGACCGTGGGGACATTGAGATGGCTGCAACTATGAGGACCAGTCATAAGTCTCCTCATTCAGCACCATCGTAACTTTGGATGGTCACTGAACGAGTGATTGTTAAGTGAGGACTACCTGTAAGTAGTTAAAAAAGCCAGCAATTGATGGAGGAAGCTGCTAGTTTTTGCCACCATCTCTCATGAAGGATTAGATCAAATGCTGCTTTCAGATCTATGAAAATAGCATAAAGAGCACTTCCAGAAGGGATTGTATACATCACAAAGAGGTGGAGGGGTGTGATACATTGATCAGAGTTAGATTTTATGCAGTAAATAGTTCCACTAACATAAAGAAAATGGATAAATTATATCACCAAGGGCAGAAGTAATGGCTAAGCAGAGACAACTGGATCTTTCTAGATAGCTCAGAAACATGAGGCTATTTGAGACACACTTTTTTAAAAAGATCAAACGGAAATACAGGAATCACATACACAATGACACTAAAGAGCCTTGGAGATACTTGAATATTAATTAATTGGTAATATAATAAGTTTTCATGGACCAAAATCTATTTCATCACATGGAAATCAATATGAGAACAGCACAGTTCCCTAGTATTCACACAAAATTTTGGGGACCAGTGGTTGGGTGGAAGAGCCCTCAACTAACATGGGTGCCTTCTGCAAACAGAATATCTTGGGTTTCTATTCTTCAGCTTTGAATACAAACATATCCCTAGAGAAACATAACTGAAAAAACAGTGCTGTCTCCTTTACCTTGGCAAAGGCATCTCTCACATCAGCTGCATGAGCCACACTTAAGGGCATAGAGACACTTTCCCCTCGGATGATGATGGAATGGTTTGTAAGGCTCTTCTGGAGTTCTCTAGAATCCACCTGTAGGAATTGATATTGCACTGGATGATTTTATATATCCATAGCATATTTATCAAGGAAGAATAGAGCTATATCTAATGAAGGAATAGAGAAACTTATTAATAGGAAACAGAAACAATACCATCTCTCCATCAAACTTACTGCACAAGATTGTTTGCAAGAATAAACTGGGGAGGGACTGTTCTAAATTCCCTGGAGTAAATGTAATAAATATAATAAAGAAAGCCAATACCTCCAGTAGTTTGGTTGCAGTGGAAAAATGTACAGAATCGAGAATATGACAGCAGTCCAAATTGTCATACACAACACCTAATTATAGAAAAACAGTAAGTCTTAATAAGTATTACAAAATAAAAAATGCAGCATTTGTTTGTTTTATTCCATTCAGGAGGCAGTTGTTTGGCTAAAGTAAAGAACAAAGAAGAACAAAAATTCTAGTTTCTGTAAACATTATAGTGTTCTCCTATTCAATAATATTATGCATTATCCTGAACTGAAACTGGAAGTTCTTATGTTGTTCTTTTAATGTAAAATTAAAATATGTAAATGTGGGCATTACTTAAACAATGATACATTATGACACAGGAAATCCTTTGAAAAATATTTGTTATCTTCTCTCAATCACTGTTTACCTTTAAAGTGAAGGGGAGAAATCCTATCTGAAGAGGTTCAGATTTGAAAGAGTTAAAGGAAAAAGCTAAATCTGATCTGTCAGTCAAATTGAATCTGTCAATCTATGTCATGGGTAGAGACAATTCAAGCCCAGGAAATCCAAAAGCTGAAAAGCCAGCGAGGATGCTTAAAGATTTCCCTCCACAGATGAGCTTTTAAAAGGCAAAAACATCTCCATGTTTTTATATTTCATACGAAGAAGGGCATCTTTTCTCAGATGGGCTCCAGACAAGTAAGCAAAGAAACCCAATCTGGTAGAGGATAGGAGAACGAGGAAAAATGTAGCAGTCGAGGGAACAGTGAAAATAGATGCAGACCAGGATTTTTTATTTGTTTTATGGAATGATCTGAGCTGTTGGGAGTTATATTCTCTTGTTTCTGTGTGTGATCCTGGCTGGGGAAGCAACAAGCTGAGAGAAACCATATCAAATTGGCTATATAGGGTTTTTCTTTTCCTTTATCCCTTCGTCCAGTAGTAACTCCCTACTCATGATATACATAACAAAAGCTTGATTTTCTTTACCTAATGAGCATTCTCATTCTGAAAGGGCTTTAGTTTCTTCCTGTTCAGCTAAGCTACTGAGAAGTCAGAAGAGATATAACACTTTCTTCCCCACAAGTATACCCCTGCCTGGATTTTTCTCTGGAATAAAATGGTGGCAGTGTACCAAAAGTGCTCTCCCTAAGAGTATGGGAGGGTTATAGGGGAAGGGTTTAGAGATCTCATCCCAGTTTCTCAGAACTTGCCCTGTCTTGTGAATTCAAAGCCCCATTGCACCTTGAAACCATCCTGTCCTTCCTAATTGATCTGAGGGGCAGCATTGCTACTCCCACATACAATGGCTGGTTTATCAGCATTTTTTTCCTCACTAGGAAAACAAGACCACTGAGAAAAAGAAAAAGATGGGGAAAATGGCTGGCTGATACTTCTTTCTGCTTCTCTACTGGCCAGCTGAATAGAGCAGTGGTCTACTCAATTCACTCAGGAGGAAGGTGAGGTCATTGTGCAGAAAAGCTGTGAAGATTTGGGAAGGAAAACATAACGGTGTGAAAGTGTCCCATATGTCTGTAAATGTGCACACGCACTGGGCTTACCTTCAAATTCTACATTTCCTAGATGCAAAATGGCTGCCAGCAATTTGCTTATGGTCCATTGCTCAGAATCAGAGAACATGAGAATTTTCATAGCTGAGCATATATGAGCATATTCCTTGGCATCATTACGGCCTTCACAGAAAGTGCATTTGCCCTGCAAGTCAGCATAGCAATAATGCAAGAGATCTCTTTCAAATACAACAATATGCATAATATAAAGAAACTCAAAATGCCTATATCTAGTACTTTAAAATAAATGAAAACTCTTATTTTTAAATGCTGTGAGAGGAAAAAGTAATTAAACACACAGACACACAAACTTCTATAGAAAAATTACACATGAAGAATTACAGGGGGTCCTCACTTACTGACTACAATTAGGTCATAAAGTGAAACATTACATGACTTTGCCAACTTACAACATTTATGGCTGTGGTCATTGAGCATGACATCACGTGACTATGACTTGTGACTTCCTGCCAGCTTCCCCATTGACTTTTCCTGTTGGAAGTCAGCTGTGAAGGCTGGAAATGGCAATCATGTGACCATGGGACACTGCAACCATCATAAATGCCCACTGATTGCCAAACACCCAAATTGCAATCATATGACTGCAGGGATGCTGTGACGGCCACAACTTCATATATCTCTTTTTCAGCACTGTTGAAACTTCAGATGGTGGCTGAATGAGCAGTGAGGACTATCTGTAGTTAACTGTCTTCTTCCCCATCACAAAACAATTTTTACAGAAAATACATTGGAGCACAGCTACACAATTCTGGATGGAATGTTCAGGACCTGAGAAAGTGCCCATTGTCACATATCCAACTTTTGATTCCTTACCATAGTTAGGTAGGTATACTCTGAAGTAGTGCCAAGATTCAACATTTTTTTCTGTTCCAGATTCATCCCCACTAACATGCAATAAAATATGTGATAATTTCTTTCATCAGGAGCCTAAAACAGTAGAAAGTCCACAAAAATGTAAATAGTAGCAGAAACAGAAAAGCTGCCCAATGAAATAGTATTTCTTAGTATATATCTTTACCTGGCGACACACTCGAGACTTCTCCAGAAGGAACTGTTCTATCCGAGCTCCTTCTATTACACCATTTTGGTTGAAGTGAATGTCAATGTATTTCCCAAAGCGGCTTGAGTTATCATTTCGAATTGTTTTAGCATTGCCAAATGCTGTAGGAGATGAGGCAATATTTATTTATTTATCGATCACATTTATATGGCCACCCATCTCATAATAAGCGACTCTGGGCAGCGTACAACAATCAATAAAACAAAAAAATAAAAAATAAAAGCAATCATTATAAAAATATAAGAACTCATTATTAAAATGAAAAAAAGCTATAAAAATTTTAAAATATACAAATCACATGGAGACAATAATGGAGCCACAATATTTCACAATATTGTGAAACAAAACCAAAAAGGTATACTCTATTGTAGCAATGCTGGGGTTCAGAGGATAGAAAGCTGGAGGTCCCCAACCTCCTCTCCCAGAAGCGCTCACGCCCTGGTCCCACCTCCTGTTTTGGGACAGCAGCTTGATAGTTGCTGCTGCCACCACATGTCTTACAGGAGACATCGCACTGACGTCTATGCCCTAAACCCAGCAGGCAAGAGATACGGGATTTCACACTTTGTGCTGACTTTCTGGTATTTAAGAGGTCAAAATGCAAAAGTCGAAATAGTTCCAATAGTATCCCCTCCTGGCTATGTAGCATAGAGGCATGGTGATTAGAGGATTCAGCACTTCCTTCTCATCAATTATTTATTTGGAGATAAAACCAATTTATCAAGGGATACATAGACTCAGGCTTTTTTAAAAAAAGGAAAATATAACCACCTTTAAAAATTAAAATGCAGTTATCTTCTCTGGTACGGAAGAAGATAACCACAGAGCTCCCAGATCACAATAATATGGCAGCTTGCAAATTAAAGAAAGGAATCTCCGAAAAGAAACTGGCGAGGGATTCAAATCACAGAACGATTCTAAGGGGAAAATTGTATCTTATGAATATAGCTTGAAATATGAATGAAGGCTGAAATTAAAATCCACTTCCATAATTCATACAGAGAGATAAAGAAAACCAGACTTACTGCAACACAGAAAAAAAGAAATCAAATCCTAGTACAAATTCCTGGCTGCCCATGTGTATTTCTACATGCCTGAAACAAATGGTCTTCTGCTTCAATTTTCCAGACTTCATTAGAAACTATAGAGGACAATGGAAGTCCTATTCCTTTACCAAGCCTCTTTCCATGGACATCTTCATTTGTTTTTAAAAGACAAAACTATCTCTCATAGAAGGAGGGACTGGGGTAATCCAACTCTGTATGTAGCCAACAGCCATCTCTTACTCATAAGGATGTGGATTGTGAGCCACAGTCTGGCATGCAAGTGACATTCACTACACCTGCAGTATCTGAAATCATTTAAAACACTGGGAGTTCTTCCAGATAAAACTACTGCTAGCACCAATACAGATTTTCTGCTGTAAGCAGAACTGAGCTGGCTTTCCACTTTGGTACTAAAAAATGCCCTCATCAACATGCAATGTTAAAACAAGTTCTAAAATATTTCTACATTTGAAGACCTAAATCAGAGGGGCAAAATTTCTAGTGGGCTGAGGGCCACATGGGAACATGTACAAAAAACGGGAGGATCATCAAGTAAAGAAATTAAACATATACACACATACAGGCATACTCATACAGAACTCATAAATATTATAGAGAGTAAGGAAGATGGCCTTGATGGAAATATGCAAGAACCACTACCTAGGCAAAAGGGCCTGAAACATTTTTAAAGACCAGGACAGTGAGGTAACATTTTGAAGCAACTCAGGCAGATACCTCTCTAATTCACTGGAGTATAAGAAGGGGCAGGGTGGGGGGGAATAAAGCACAATCAGACTTGCAATTCTGTTTTATTGCCAATCTCAACAAAAGCAGTTTTAGCCTTCGTGTGGATTTGATTTCCTGGTCTGGTCTACCTAGTGGGGCTGACAAATATATACATATATAATATTTCCCGTGCTTCCCAAGCTATGTTAGTATTACTATTAGCAGTAGCAATTGTATTAATACTACTACTATTACAGAAGGGAGGAAAGCTGGATCTGAGAGAGCGATCATAGGCAGAGAGGGACAGATAGAGTAGCACAGGAACTTGGCTGAGGAGCACTGAATCCTTGGCTGACATGGCTCCAATGCTAGGAAGGGCAGAGGAGGACTGATCCCTCGCTGAAAGGGGGATACAATAAATATAGAAAGGCTGGATCCACAGCAGGAGGTAAGGCAGGAATGTACAAAGGGCAAAATTTGGGAATAAGAGATGATTTCTGGGGTGGGGTGGCTCAGAAGTATTTTCAAAGCAATCCATGATGATCATAACTTCTGACTTGAAATGCTGTAAAGTATGGAAAATCACCACCCTGTTCCAAAATGTTCTAAGTTTGGCAGCAACAAAAATAATCTCATCCTTGTTCCACACAAAAGGTGAAAACAACAACAACAACAGCTGTAGTCTGGCAATGAAACTGTCTGACAGTTTCATCCCTTCTTTTGTCTGGGCTGCTTTTTTTCTCAACCTGGCTCAAAAACTAGAAGACTGAGGAAATGGAGCCACGGTGTCTCAAAACCAAACCAAACCACACCACAGTTCTGCAACCCGTTCAACTTAGAACTACATCAGCTCAGTCCTCCAGCACTGCTGATGTCTGGAGTTGTTTCAAACTGGCAAAAAATCCTTGCATGGAAGTGCCCTTACCCAACTGGATTTCAAACTAGGGACTGAAAGCCAAGGTCATCTTTCTAATACTGTTATTAGAAAAATGAAATATGCTGTAAGAGCAAGATGATTTTAAAAAAGGATGTAAAGCAAAGGAAAGTTCTCAATATTTCGCCTTCCTAGTGAGTCCTACCTTCCAAAATGGGATTGGCCTCTAGAATCTGTTGCTCGATCCAGGAATGTTGACCACTAATAACAGCTAAGAACTGCAACATTAATTTGGTGTTTTCAGTTTTCCCAGCTCCAGACTCTCCACTGAAATACATTTTGTAAATCTAGTTAAATCAATTATCAGAAGTATTAACCAAACAGAGTTATTTATTCTTCCCCCACCCCACTTTTTAAAAAAAATAATATTGATTAAATCTTTGAGAAAGAAAAGTGAACTTTATTTTCTACCACAGCTGCATGCTTCCAAAATAATTAATAAAAAGTGTTTTGGAATATGAACACAATTACATAACTTTGCTAGAATACCCACATCTTTTCCAGGCTTCCATACAAATCTGTAAATAGATGTGTCTACTTAATGAGTTTTGTGAGGTGACTGCTTTAAAGATATGCTGTGCTTGCACTCCCAAGTATTCCCTGGTAACTTTTCAGAATTATTTTCAAAGCCTGCACAGGCCTACTTTCTACCATCACACTTGCAGAACTGTTTACTTTCCATATAATTATTATTTCTATTTCTCTATTAATCCTCTACTTATGTTTTGATTTTTTGCCACTTCCTGTTTTAACTTTACATTTATATAGGCTATATGTATCACCCGCTGAACCAAACAATTTAATGAGAGCCAGAGGTGTCTGCAAAGACAATCAGTGCCTTCAAAATAGTAGGTGCAACTAGCTGATCAAAGTTGCTCTCCTTCTTAACATGTGTTGCACGCACTGCACACATGTAAGAAAGGAACATCCAGTCACACTAACCCTTTTGAAGCCAGTGATCATTGCTGCGAATGCCCCTGATCAGAGCCAATCTGATGAAAAGAATAATGCTGACACTTGTTTTCCCCAACAAGATTTTTTCTAAATAAAATTGGGTGAGGTTTGGGTGAGGCTAGAAGTTCTAGAGAGCCTCGTGTGGTGCAGAGTGCTAGGCAGCAGTATTGCAACCGAAACTTTCCCCATGACCCAAGTTTGATCCCAGTGGAAGTTGGATTCTCAGGTAGCCAGCTCAGGTCGACTCAGCCTTCCATCCTTCCGAGGTTGGTAAAATGAGTACCCAGCTTGCTGGGGAAGATGATAACTGGGGAAGGCAATGGCAAACCACCCCAATATAGTCTGCCAAGAAAACATCGCGAAAGCGGCATCCCTCCAAAGGGTCAGACATGACTTGGTGCTTGCACAGGGGACCTTTCACCTTTCACTCAGAAGTTCTAGACCAGTGTTTCTTAACCTCAGCAATTTTAAGATGTGTGGACTTCAACTCCCAGAATTTCCCAGCCAGCATCCCACATTCAACTCTGGGAGTTAAGGTCCACACATCTTAAAGTTGCCAAGGTTGAGAAACACTGTTCTAGACCAATACATATATTTGGAGAACATCAGGCTATTTATGCCACGGAAGCAAGATGCTATCTTACTTGTTCTCAAATTGGTTTAATTCTTCTTCTATTTCTTTCCTCCAAGCTTTTTAAATATTTCACAGTACTGGCACATTGTTTCCATCACATTATTTGCCCCTTACCTAATGACGGAGCATTGATCTTTCTTATTCCTCATCATGTTGAAATAACAATTATCAGCAATGGCAAAGACATGAGGAGGTAGTTCCCCAATTCTCTTGTTGTAGTAGAGCTGGATTTGTTCCATGGTATATAGTGGCAGCACTTGATATGGATTGATGGCTACAAGGATAGAGCCTGTGTAGGTCTAAAAAGTTAGGCTAGTGGATACATGAACCTCAGAATACGTTATGAGTTTTCAAATGAAATACCAACATCAATCTCAAAATAGATTACTGATATGAATCTTCACAACATTCTTATCTTATGTTCTTTATGAAATACATGAAATTATAGGTGACTATATTAGGAAAAGTAGAAACTGTATGAAGTAGAATGATTAAATATAAAGTATATAACACTTCTTTAGAATATTCAGTATTTTTATAGTGATGAAAAATGTGATCATATTTTTAAAATGTGATTATATTTTAAGTAATTAACGTACTGAAGTTAAAATCACTGGAAGAAATATTAACAATCTCAGATATGCAGATGATATCACTTTGATGGCTGAAAATGAAGAGGAACTGAGGAGCCTTATGATGAAGGTGAAAGAAGAAAGTGCAAAAGCTGGCTTGCAGCTAAACCTTAAAAAAAACCAAGATTATGGCAACCAGCTTGATTGATAACTGGCAAATAGAGGGAGAAAACGTAGAAGCAGTGAAAGACTTTGTATTTCTAGGTGCAAAGATTACTGCAGATGCTGACTGCAGTCAGGAAATCAGAAGACGCTTAATCCTTGGGAGAAGAGCAATGACAAATCTCAATAAAATAGTTAAGAGCAGAGACATCACACTGACAACAAAGGTCCGCATAGTTAAAGCAATGGTGTTCCCCATAGTAACATATGGCTGCGAGAGCTGGACCATAAGGAAGGCTGAGAGAAGGAAGATCAATGCTTTTGAACTGTGGTGTTGGAGGAAAATTCTGAGAGTGCCTTGGACTGCAAGAAGATCAAACCAGTCCATCCTCCAGGAAATAAAGCCAGACTGCTCACTTGAGGGAATGATATTAAAGGCAAAACTGAAATACTTTGGCCACATAATGAGAAGACAGGACACCCTGGAGAAGATGCTGATGCTAGGGAAAGTGGAGGGCAAAAGGAAGAGGGGCTGACCAAGGGCAAGATGGATAGATGATATTCTAGAGGTGACGGACTCGTCCCTGGGGGAGCTGGGGGTGTTGACGACCGACAGGAAGCTCTGGCGTGGGCTGGTCCATGAAGTCACGAAGAGTCGGAAGCGACTGAATGAATAAATAAAATTAATGTACATGCTTTGTACATTAGCAATGCGATTATAAGTGTTACATTATTATTGTTTATGTAAAATGGATCTACATTTTTGTATACTTTTTAGAGGATTTGAATAAAGTGTTTGAAGGGTCTCAGAATACATCACATTTGCAAAGTGCATATATTTGTAAACAAATTAGTCTGTAGAAGTTTAGCTTGTTTTTGAAAGCCTTTTTTCTGTATGTGATTTTGTTTCCTAGCAAAAGAAAATATATAATTCTCTCATTAGAAAGAATTTTTTAAAAAAGGGCTTCAGAATCTGGATTGACTACATATTGTTATTAAAGAATAAGTCTTACATAGATTTTGTTCTCTTTATACCGGATGAGTAGGTTGTGTACCATGCCAGCTTCATTCATCTCTCCAAGATGTATCATATCTTCCACTCCTTGGATGGAGGCAGCATCCATTGGTCGCACTGTGCTAATGTTTTGAGCTGTGATCCAGTGTTCCTTAAACACAAGTACATTTAACTGTCTGGATTTCATATACTAGCTTAATCTGCTCATGAAAATAGCTTTAGACTCAGGCTATAGATAGCATTGGGACATTATCTGAAAATATTGCAGTTAAAAGCATGATATGGGGTTCTGGTTTGTCCCACTACACTGCGTAACAGCTGTTTAATTTTGGTTATGAATCCTAGAGCTTTGTCAAATCCAAAGATGTGGCTATACAGCTGAATTCAAACTTCTAGCTCTGGGATGCATAAGTATCAAATGTGAACGATGCTCCAAAACACCTCCCAAAGCTGCTGTCAAACTGTAATTTTTAAAATAACAGAAGAGGAAAATTATTAAAGACGTGGGAAGAACTCCTATTAATCGCATGTAATTAATTTGCATTACATTAATTGAAATACAAGTTTAAATGAAATCACATTTACCTTTTGATTGGATCCCCACTTTTTGGAACCGAGCACCAAAACACTCCACTAAAAGTCCAAGTGTGATCTTGAGCCTTAAAAAAATTACACATTCCTCCAGCTCTTAAGTCCTGTATACCACAACTGAATACAGACTAAAGTGTTAATTAGCCTACCTTGCCTTCATTGTCCTCCAGCAAGAGCCGTCCCAAGTTAGATATCTTGACAACTGCCGCAATGGGCACATTAAACTCCTTGCCTGAAAGTGATTCCAGCCATACATGATCACCCTAGAAGAAATAATCATCTATAAAAGATCTGATGATTTTCCTTGTTCTTATTTATTTGCTTTATATGCAGCCAAATCCAACAGATTTACAATAGCTTTCAATCAAAATGAAACATCAGTAGCAGCCACATATGTAAATCCTGCCCCCAGAGGTGAGGCTAGCCCCATTGCTCATGGGCTTCCGGAGGAATCTGAAGACCTGGCTCTGCCACCTGGCTTGGGGTGGGCAGGGGAGTCGTCATGTTTGGGGATGGCTAGTGCCCTAGAATGCTTGCCACGCACAAGGACTGAGTTAGATCATCTGCCATTTGGATCTTATTTTTTGTATATTTATTGTCTACTGTGTATTTTTATATATTGTAGTTTTATATAATACTTATATTGTATTATCTATGGTTTTATTGATTAATTTGTTGTAAACTGCCCAGAGTCCCTCTGGTGGGAGGAGATGGGTGGTGACAAATTTGATAAATAAACCATACCCAGTCAACGAAAACATTGAACAGGATAGTTCTACTCATGCACAGTTAAACTCTAAGAGCTTTTATCAGGAGAATTTTGCAGCACCTTCAAAAG
The DNA here is from genome assembly GCF_035149785.1 of Candoia aspera. Lineage (NCBI taxonomy): Eukaryota > Metazoa > Chordata > Lepidosauria > Squamata > Candoiidae > Candoia > Candoia aspera. The sequence continues at coordinate 43,914,249 of NC_086158.1, read as the reverse complement.
TTATTTATTAATAAAAGCTTATGTTAGTAGTCCAAAGAGTGAGCGTGCTGTCCAAGCGGTTCTTGTAGACAGAGAGCTGGGGAACTGTCTAGAGAGTAACAGAAGGCAAACACTGGAGTCTCCAATGGTATAGAGAACCTGCTGAAGTTTATTCTCCCCAGTCCCTTGAGTATTCAGGGGCTGGTCTTGAAAACAGACTCTTTGGGACCTAAGCAGTTCAAACTAAGAACTCAAAAGTAATATTCAAAATAAAGTGCCTAACCAAAGAGATAAACTGTTCTGGCAAAAGCTGTTTGAGGTTTCTTCTCCTACTCTTGCACAAATAGTCTCAGTAAGCCTTCCAGCTTCAGCTGTGGGCATATAAGCAACTCCTTACTTGTGTAGTCTCTGACTTCTTCCCTTCCCCAGCTCTCTTCTCTCCCTGGGCAAGGAGTTGAGTCAAAGCCAGGCAGCATAGAAGGGTGGGAATTTGTTTGTACTTAGGCCTGATAAGGGTAATTCAGCAGGTACTTTCTCTGTAGATTTCCCAGTGTTGTCCCCTGGCATCTGTTGACTTCCTCATCCTTCTTTTCCAACACCCACACCTGCTCCTTCATCAGAGCAGCCTTTATGCTAAGCAGGCACTGAGTCATTTTAAGGCTCATCTTAAATCCTAGTCCATGGCATTGGATGTAATGAGAGAACTTACTTTTCTACATCTCTTGCATCTGCACAGAACAGGCCAGTAATGCTTTTTATTATTAATTATTTAATTTATTTATTTTCTATCCTGCCTTTATTATTATTATTTTTATAAATAACTCAAGGTGGTGAACATACCTAATGCTCCTTCCTCCTCCTATTTTCCCAACAACAACTCTGTGAGGTGAGTTGGGCTGAGAGGGAGTGACTGGCCCAAAGGCTTTTTTTGATACTGTGTGACATCTCTTCCACCAAGATGTTAGAGAAGAGCAGCCAGAGCCTCACCTTGAGCAATTCTCATCAATTTTGCAGTGATACAATTATTACAATGTAACTCTGGCAATCATTTGTCCTGTCAATATGGATTTTTTTGCAGCTTGTACAACAGAGACGATATATATGTGAAAAGACAAGAGTCACTATCTGCTTGCTTGACTCTTGCCCCTCCTGACTGATTAAATCTGCCAGACTATAAGGGAGGTTAAGGGAGTTGATCCTGCTTGAGGGTGGCATGTGATCCCTGCCAGCTTACAGATATAAGACCTTTACTAAAAAAAAGCCCTCCCTTGACTAGGAAGATTTTTGTAATTATAGTCCAGTGTCAAATATTCCATGCTTGGGTAAAACGATCAAGCAACTGGTGGTCTTGCAGCTCCAGATACATTTGGATGAAACAGATTATCTGGACTTATTTCATTTGGAGTTTCATCCAGGTTATGATACCAAGACTGCTTTTGATATTTGTTCTTTGTGGAACATGGCCAGATTCGCCATCTTGTTCTGTATCTTGTCTTTATCCTATTTGTTTTTGTTAGCTCTGTTTTTTTAAACTCTATTGTATTGTATGCAATGGAAATGTGATTCCTGCTAGTTCTCCTGGACCCCTTGGTGTTTTTTTATTACTAGCAAGTATAATATCCTTCTGGGTCATCTGGTGGGGTTGGACCTTGGGGGCACTGTTTTGTAGTGGTTGCAGTCTTTCCTCTTGGATCATGTTGAGAAGGTTCACCACTGACCAATGGAATCCCACAAGATTCTATCTTGTTCCCCATGCTGTTTACCATTTACATGAAATCACTATGGAAGGTATAGTGAATGGGGAGAGATCTCATCCCAAGGGATGTTTGTTAACTGAACAGGCTTTCCCAAGGAACTGTGGGAGAGTGCAGTAGGGACTGTGGGAGACGAATATAGGAACTAGGTTATAGAAGTCAGAAAGACAAGTCACCATATGCCATGCATGTGTATGAATGCAGATCATTCATAGTTGCCATCAATATTCTGATGACTTCCAGTTCTACTGCCTCTTATCATCTAACTCGAAGGAAGCAATCATACCCTTGAATATCACCTAATCTTGCTAATAGATGGGATGAGAGATAAGGATTAAAATTAAATTCAGACAAGGATGAGGATGCAGTTGTGAGAAGTTCTTGATCCTCAGCTGTCACTGAATTTGTAAGAAACAACTGTGATGAGAAAGGAGTTTGCACAGCTAAAACTACTGCACCAACATCAGCCCTTCTTGAGCCAGGCATTCGTTGTTGTTTATTCATTTAGTCGCTTCCGACTCTTCGTGACTTCATGGACCAGCCCACGCCAGAGCTTCCTGTCGGTCGTCAACACCCCCAGCTCCCCCAGGGACGAGTCCGTCACCTCTAGAATATCATCCATCCATCTTGCCCTTGGTCGGCCCCTCTTCCTTTTGCCCTCCACTCTCCGTAGCATCAGCATCTTCTCCAGGGTGTCCCGTCTTCTCATTATGTGGCCAAAGTATTTCAGTTTTGCCTTTAATATCATTCCCTCAAGTGAGCAGTCTGGCTTTATTTCCTGGAGGATGGACTGGTTTGATCTTCTTGTAGTCCAAGGCACTCTCAGAATTTTCCTCCAACACCACAGTTCAAAAGCATCTATCTTCCTTCTCTCAGCCTTCCTTATGGTCCAGCTCTCGCAGTCATATGTTACTACGGGGAACACCATTGCTTTAACTATGCGGACCTTTGTTGTCAGATGAGCCAGGCAGACTTGCTGACAATTATTCATGCCTAGGTTACAATCCATCTTCACTGCTGCAACACACTCTACGTGGGGCTACTTTTGAAAAGTATACAGAACTTGCAATTGGTATAAAATGCAGTGGACAGGCTGCTTACTAGAGCAAGGTACAAGGATGACATCATGTCTATACAGAAAGATCTACACTGCGTGGTCACTGTCTACTGAGCACAACTTTGGTACTGACCTTTAAAGTCTCAAATGGCTTAGCATCTGACTAGTCCTCCCTCTAAGAACTACCCAGTTACTTAATCAGCAGGAGACACTATTTTGAAAATGCCCCCCTACAGAAGCTTTCTGCTATGCAGGGTATGAAACATACTTCTCAAGGAGGTGTGCTTGGAACTTCTCTTTCAGTATTAAGAAAAATGGCCAAAACACATTTTCGTCATCAAAACGAAATTAATTTCGTTTGTTAATTGAGTTTAAATGTGTTTATTATCATTTTGATTTTACTGTAATTTTGTTTGTTTGTTTTATTGTTGTAAACCATCTCAAGCACTTATATAAGCAAATGGTGGAGTATTATGTGTGTGTTTAAAATTATATATTTTGTAAAAGGGAGGATCAATCCAAGTACAATTAATTTTACATACAAACACTTTATGTTGAAAGAAAAGAATAGTCTAACCTAGGATAGCAAGATATCACCATGGACTAATACTGGGAAGAAGCATTCTGTTTGCAAGTGGGTGAAAATTCTAAAAATTCAAAGGCACATAAAGGTTCAAATAAGAAAATACTGTTCTTTTTCTTTGCTGGGTCAATTGTTCTGAAATTCTTTGTCCTCTCAGCCAGCTGCACCACAGTGTGTTCATTTTTAAATTTCTTCCTAGCCTTCTGTATACTACTTCTGGAGAGCTACTGTGTGGAGGAGGGAAGGAAAAGGCCTACCTTCATTAAATACATATGACTTGAATTTCAACCTGTAGATTCCCCAAGCAGCATTTGGTTAAGTAAAATAACAATAAAGAAATATATAGCTTTTTGTCAGGCCTAGCTTAGATTTCAAACAGCATGTTATTTAATATATGTCATGAATACAAACATGTATAGACTTACAGGTTGAAGAACAACCATCTTGCTTTAACAGGGTGATATATGCAGCCTGTTTTGGGGGAAAAAAGCAGGGGATGGGGGTGAGGAATAGAATAAAAAGATTAAATATTTCAGCAAAAAACATGAACAAAAATCCAGAATTCTTGAGTAGGTTATAAGTTTAGATTTAGGACTAGTATGCATTTTTCCTATGAAAGACAAGAGAGTGTTAGATGATACTGAAATAATGCCTAGTAAATTTATATAAATCAAAATTATTTACCCCGATTCTAAATTATCTTATATAACTAGATCAGGCTGAAATAAGTTGATTTATCCTCTGTTTTAAAAGCAACTTGATTCAAAACTCAGATATTGCAAGTCCTTCTGAAACAGCTGACAAAAGGACACCAACACTTCATTGACACTAAGCCTTGGAGGTTTACTGAGTAGCATATTGAATTGGAACAAAACTTTTCAATTTTTTTTGCTAAACTGTAACATCTTTGGGCAATTTGCAGCAGGACTTTATCTTTCACTTCCATTTGAGAAATGATGACAATAATAAACATGGAGAAAGATGACATGCTTTATTAAAACATTTAAGGCAATTCAGCACTACAACCTAAGCCGCTTGCCTCCCGTGCAGCTCCCACCTGCTTCTTAAGTCACCTTCAGAAGTTCCAGTCCAGACTACAATGGTTGGCAATGGGACCAGGCTGGTGCTCAGTCCAAACTACAGCCATTGCAAGGCCAGTTGGTTGTTCCCCTGCTTCTTGCTGTTCCCATCTGTGCAGGGAGAGCAAGCTCTGCAGGCAGGTCTTGTGTGGTCTGGTCTAGGTCTACCAGTGCCTGTCTTTCGTACTAGAGCTTGTTCCCTCCTTACTAGTCCCTGTGCTTTTCCTTTGGTTTCCCAGATGTTTGCACACACAAATGCCTTCACTCCTCCCTTCCCGCATTATCTCTTTTTACTTTAATGCAGCTTCTTTCTTTTTTTTTTCCCTTTTGGTACCATCATAGCTCTGCAACAGCGATCAAAGCAGCAGGGAATGGTCGTTCTTTTGAGCTTACAGTACATTCCTCTGTAGCACCTTGATAGCTTTGTAGTAAAGGTAAAGGTTTCCCTTGACGTAAAGTCCAGTCGTGTCCGACTCTAGGGGGCGGTGCTCATCTCCGTTTCTAAGCCTTAGAGCCAGCGTTGTCCGGAGACACTTCCGGGTCATGTGGCCAGCATGACGACACGGAACGCCGTTACCTTCCCGCCGAAGCGGTACCTATTGATCTACTCACATTTGCATGTTTTCGAACTGCTAGGTGAGCAGGAGCTGGGACTAGCAACGGGAGCTCACCCCGCCGCGCGGTTTTGAACCGCCAACCTTCCGATTGGCAGCTCAGCGGTTTAACCCGCAGCGCCACCGCGTCCCGTTACACCCCGATAGCTTTGTAGCAAGGAAGAAATGATAGTTCAGCTTCATAGAAACAAAGTACTAAACCTCCAAGGCTTAGTGTCAATGACCTGTCGGTTTCCTTTTGTCAGCTGTTTCAGAAGGACATGCAAAGTACAAAACAAAGTATATTGCAACCTAAAGATGTTTTTAAAAAACATAGAAAAGGGAAGGGAAGCTTTGCAGTACTGTAGGCAAAGGGTGGGAAACACAGGAAGCATTCTTTACTCAGCCTAGGCAAAAACATTAAGGGAGAAGTAAGCACTGAGTGGAGCATGAGCTTCCAGGGTTGAGAACAGAGCAGGTCCGCAACTGTCACCCGGGGTCACCCGGGCAAACATGGATTCCATGCCCATTTTGGCACCCCCAGCTCTCATTCTGGTGCCCCCCCCCCCCAGTGCTCATTTTGGCATCCCCCCAGCAAAGTGCCCGGGGCACATGCCCCGCTTGCCCCCACTCCCAGCTGTGGCCCTGGAACAGAGCATTGACTTAATGGGCTATTGACCACAGAGAACATAGCAGCCAGGCACCCTAGGACAAAATGGCTGCCCAGGGCAGGGACCAGCCACTAGAAGTGAGGAGACGTGCCAGGGTCTGCAGCCAGTTGGAGCTGGGTTGCTCCTGAAGGAAATGAAGTGCTGGAGACTGTCTCCTCTGAAGGGCTTAAGATGGCTCAGATCAGAAAACAGCAGTTTGAAGCAAAGCTGGAAAGCATGGGTGTGGAGTGCATTTGTAGTGGGCTGAGAGTGGGAGGCGGATGTCATCCATTCCCGCATTCAGGAAGTGGTGAGTGGCCCGTACTGGCAATGGGCCAAGCAGAAAGTACAGATCTGCCCTTCATGAAATATTAAGAGAAACCTTACAGCAGCAGGAAGAAGAAATCTAAATTTTAGTGCTATTTCCCAGATGTTATCTATTCAGTGCCATCTATCCTCTTTCAAGAAGCAGTATATTCTTTCAAAAGTAATTATATACTACTTCCTTGTATTTGCTCTGTGTAACAAGAAGGCAAAATTATTTGGCTTCCACAACCCCCACAATCATATTTACACTCCAAAATACTTAATTATGCAATATACTTTTACCAAATGTTGTTTCTGTGTGATAAAAATTATTAAAGGCAATAGTCAAAAAATATTTCCACCATCATTTTGATTACTACTGCTGTAAGTTGTCAGGGTCGAGATAGTGGAGGCCACGAGTCTTAGGCCCTTCCAGAAGATGCAGTGCTTTGGCTCATCACTCTCAGCTTTCAGCATTTGTGTCAAGAATACCTGCTCTTGCAAAGCATGTGGTCCCCAGCTGCTTTTTGAGAATATTCTAAAGTGCTGTGCTTCTCTTCACTTCTGATACAAGGCTGTGCTGTAACCACAGTGGTTGAGATTACAACTTCAACTGAATTTAGAATTTGAAGGTCAGAAATGCAAACATTTTTTTAAAGCTGCTATGTGTACTCCATGGTTAAATAAGTATGTAGTACCTTATATCCTCAGTATTTATTCTAAATATTCATACTCAAGAGTGATGAGCCAAAGAGTGACTTTTGCAGAGACAGAGAAATGTGGGTATGTCAGGGGTGGGGCAGGCTTCTACTTAAAGCCTTTGGACAAAATATAATTATGATAAAAATGCATTTCAGAAGCCACAAGACAAAATATGGACATTTGTCCAAAATTTATCTCATTATTTCACACTTAAAATCTCCTAACGTATTTGGTAGAATAACTATTAACAAATAAATCAACACTGAGTAGAAAACCAAGAACCATTTTTTTAAAATTCCTTTCTTGACCCAGAGTCTTGGGATATTTTTCCTCCAGGCCCACATATGTGACGTTATCAAAAAAAAAAAAAAAGTGGTAAAGTTCAATTTAATTCCCATATGTTTAGTGTTAAGGAAGCTCATGACCTGACCATATAGCCTTAGGCGTAATGTAACTGACAGTCAAATAATGCTTGTATTAAAAATTAATAAACCCCAAAATTTAGAGGACTCAGCCTTAACTCTTCACATTAGAGAACCTTCAACAATTTTATCCCAGCACTTGTATTTGTCCTCAAAGCAAGTGGCTGCATCTGTACAGTATAAATTGATAAAATACCATAGAAGCCATTTACAATGATGGTTTCCAAGTAACAATCTCTCCATTTCTGGATCATACCTTCAACAAGACACAGTGAAGAAAAGACCAAAATCACATTACCTACCCTAGAAGTTATAGCTTAGTTCCAGTTCTCCATTTCAGGGAAAGCATGTGTTAAGAAAGAAGAACTATGTAGAAAACCCTGGCAGAGAATCCATGGAAGAACTCTGTTCTGAAAAAGAGAGCTGTCTGTTCCATGAGGAAGTCAGGAAGTGGCTGAAGTCCTTTCATGGTTGTTTATTCTAGGACTTTGCCCCTAGTTCAGAGTATCTTCCATTTTTGCAGCTGGCATTTTAATTGGGTGAGATCAATCAACAACTGATTTTATAGTGCTCAGCAGACTATCTTGGCAATATTTAGCTCCTCATGGAAAACCAAGATTCATAACATATAAAAATTATTTCAGAAGAAAAACTGAAGCCCTGGTTCTTATACATCATGATTCAAATGGGAGGGTGGAAGGAGGTTTTCATTAAAGAGCTTGGAAGATGCTCTTTCTTCCCATGTACATCTATACTGCAGTATGGCTGCAAAATGGTAAAAAGAGGAAGTCCCCCTTCCACACCCACACCTTCTATGTTCTTGGTTAGAAGCCAAGGTAGATCTTCTGGAAGATACAGGTTTTTCTTTGTGTACTAGCTGTAAGGAACAAGGACAGAGATGACTTTAGTGAAGGTATGTGGAGACTGGTAGCAAAACATGAATCAAGCCCAGGAAGGGAAGATGATGTTAGAAAGAAACTTAAAGTGATCCTGCCTTGAGTCTCTTTGGTATAAGAGGGACGGAAGAGAAAATACCACCAGGCTTTCACCATTCTCTTACTATAGCCTGCATATCAAATAGAGTTCCAGTATTGCTTGTGGAGTCCATTTCCTTATTTGGCTATCCTGAAGGGCTAAGCAATTTAAAAAATGAAGTAGAAAAAAACCCCCTGCAAAGTGAATGTATTCCTACTCAATACCCTGTTTGCTTTGTACCATCCAAAATGAATCTATGATGATAAGCAGTGTAATGGGCACAGCCTAGGAAATGGATGGCAGTTTTCAAAATGCCACAAGCACAAAACTTCTGCATTTTCTTCCTTTATCTGGAAAACATGGAACTACCTTTCCGGGGAATCAACAAGTTGTTAGTAAAAAAATCAAGAAAGTTCCACCCTTATGAACTTAGAAATAAATTGGGTATTAAAGTAAATATATCCAATTGTCCAGCTTGTTGTAATATAATTTTCTTTTCCCTTTCAGTAAATCTAGTTAAAGACAATTCTGAGATTCTTGCTTCTTGGTTTTAAGAGCTGCTAAGAGCTTGACAGTTAAAAGGCTGTGTTGGTCACTATACCTGTTATGTTTATGAGAAGACGTTATGAAAACCTAGTTGAATATAATAGTCATAATAATTTCAGTACTGTATTAAGCAATTTGTTGATTATAAGCTTTATCAATTAAGTTATTTTTTATTTACCAGTTAACTTTTTCAAGCACAGAGAAGGTAATAAAAAATCCATGGTTAGCAGGTGCCTTCCCAAAAGAGTAATTCATTCTTATTTTTCACAAAGGAAGGAAAACTACTTTTGATATGGTGCCTCCAAGAAATCACATGAAACACAAGAAAACAGTCCTGGAATTAGCCTTGTGCATTCATGAACAGCAGTCAGGTTATGGTTTAAGTTTTTTTTCTTCAGAAACCTTATGAATAAGAGCACATAAACAGGTTTAGCTATTGAGTAAGACTGAAATAATTAACCTATTACAATTTTTAGTCAAGTGATAGTTCTATTTAAAACCCATTCCAAATGCCACATTATAACTCTTTATTTGTAATATTTGCCTTTGTATTGTTTGCTTATGTTTTCCATGTTTTTCATTCATTGTGCTAGTGTTAAATGGAGGTTCTAATTATATTTCAATAGATGAATTTAAAAGCAAACTTGCATATTAAAAAAAGTCTGTAATGTCATGTTGCAATGAAATTAGCCAACAGTTTCATTAGACAACTCTGTAGTAGATATATTTGAAAGTGTAATTACTAGTGATCAGATGAATGAAAACTCATTTATACCACCATCCGTCAACTATATAATGCTGAGCAACTTAATTTTGCTGTTCTAGAGAACAAGTTTCTTTGTGTGAACATACATGGATAGAACTTCTCAGAAGCGTCTTAATTAATAGCCTGCCCACTGGATTAAAGAGTTTAAATAGCACACGGGTCTTACACAGCTCTTCTTTCATGAAAATTAATAACCTTGTAGATATTCTTCTGTCACACAGGCTATGAAACGGTATAAAGCTGTCCCAATCACAGCTCTGTGAGCCCTGGAGTTCTGCAATCCTGGATATAACATCACTGCAGCTTAATGCTAACTTTAGATGACTGGATGTACCTTTTGCCTTCTGCAACTTCCCATTAACCATCATTCTATATCCAGTCAGAGTTCTTTTTTTTTCATGTCACTGTCTGCTACAATTAAATTTAAAAACCATTGGTAGGGGATATTGGAGAGGGAAAGAGAGGAAGAGAGAGACTAAAATAAAGATCTCTAGTATTTTCTCAATAATCTCAAACATTATATCATTACCATATTCATGCCTCTGTGAAAATAAAGTCAAAATAGGTTATCACCCAAGTACCTGAACATAAATACTGCCAAGAGGGGCTTCTTACCCTGGATGTTACAAGGTAGGTCATCCTTTCCTGCTGTGCAATCTTATTACAACCTACGTGATCCGTTCATCCCTCTTTTTGGGACCCAGCCAACAAAGCATTAAATGCATACACTGAATCTATTTTGTACCAAGTCCTGGCTCATCTAATCCAAGCAAATATTCATGCACACACACAACAAAGAAACAATGTATCTATAAATATTCATATGCATATTAGATTGTATTCCTGAGCATATAGGGTAGTCTCTCTTTGCTTAAACATTTTTTAAAAAATTCTAGGGTACCACATCATATTATGTACCGTATGTTAGGAGAATGGGTTGTAATGGATAGGGAGATGAGTAACCCAATCCTTCCTAATAAGCATTTGGGGCAATAATTGGAATTCTAATAAAATCAGAGATGGATCACTGGGAGTGCTTTGTTGCTTGCATGAATTTCACTGCCAAATCCCCTGTACTGGTACATGCACAAACCTATCCTTGTTTCTGCAGAGAAGCTGGACAGAATACCACATATGCCAGAAAGATGTAGCATATCAAGAAAACACTTATTCCCTTATTATAGAGGAGTGTATTTGACTGTTTCCTAAACTAGATAGGGAAGAATATGCATTGAACGTTTCTGGTGCTTTGCCAGGTAATACAGCTCGTTTTAGATTTGGATCTCAAAACTAACCATTGATATCAAAAATGTAAACAAAATACTGAAGCTGTAGCCTGAATGATTTAGGATATGATACAATAGAATTTCCATACTATCAAGCATGTCCCTCTGCAGTACATTGTGAGAATAGCATTTGGAGGTACACTTCTCCAAACTTAGCAGCTGCACATTGCAGCAAACCAGTTTACTATTACCATGATTAATGGCTTGTTACACGCATACACACAAAGGATGGGTTTATTCAATGTTCAGCAGGATGATGCCAAACATCTTTCTCCTTTCCATTAATTAATGCCAGAGCTTCAGCAGACATCCTGAACCATCAATTTGGATTAATAAATGTGGGTAATCTTGATCCAGAAAATAGGGGGGCTTATGTGGCCAAATCTATCTTCATTGCCAAGCTGATGGTAAATGCATTCTTCTCATAAATGACCAGGTTCACATATATGGAGTATTCTCCATATACTCCTGGAGCTATCTGTGTTCCTGGATGAACAGAAGCATCTATCACAATAAATGTTTTACAACTTCAACTGGTACCCTATTCACAGTCTTTTCATGTATATAAATTATTGTGATAGATACTTTAGTATTTAGAGCAGTGTTTCTCAACCTTGGCAATCTTAAGATGCATGGACTTCAACTCATGGCTGACTGGGGAATTCTGGGAATTGAAGTCCACACATCTCAAAGTTGCGAAGGTTGAGAAACACTACTTTAGAGGATGTCCTGCTACATTTTCTGTCCCTATTTTAGAGCAGTCAGGTACAGAATCAAGCATTATTTTCCCTTCAAGGGCACTCTTATGAAACATTGTACAAGGAATTTATCTGTAAACCAAACATTTTAGATGCTTATATGCTTTCATGCATCAACTGAAAATATTTTGGCTTAGCTGCACTTTACATGAATACTTCAGTAATTGTTTATCATAATTTTATGCAAAGCAAACCTTTGTCCTCTGAACAAACCACTTAGGCTTCAATTGGATTTTTTTTCTCAGGCATGTACCAGACTGCAACCTAAGGCTTTAGTCCTATACAAATTACTCAGGAATCAGTCCCATTGAGTATGGTGGGATTTGCTTCATTTATATGATCTGTTCTACTATTTGTTCTTAATGTTACTTGCTTGTAACTTGCTTATTGTACGTTTTTATTTTTTACCTTTGAATTGTTTACATGGCCATCAGAAAGCAGGAAAAGACTATTTTAATAAACACGTTTAATTTCATCACACTTATTACTTCAAATATTCCTCTGTTGACATTCTATTCAGCTCAACAATGGCAAGCTTGTATAAAAGATGCACATAATGAATGTGTCTTGAATTTTTTGTTTTGTTTTTCAAGTTACATATTTTTTTACTTTTTATTTATTTGATAGATTTATATCCCAATTTTTGTATGGGAGCTCAAGGTAGGATACTAAGTATTCTCTCTTATTATTTCCCACAACAATGATCTACACAATACTGCAGTTATGGAGGATATGTGGGCGGAGGGATTCATTTCTGGTGATGTAAACGCAATCTGAAATCCTTTAATACATGCTCCATTTGAATGATGATCTGTGGATGGTGGCACTGAAACACATTAAAAAAGGGGGGGGGATTTTCATCATGCATCATGCCCACCATTTTGATTTGATTTTTTGGAGCCCCATCCATGGGTACCCCTGCTACATCACTTGGAAGCACCACCATCAGAGATGTGTGGTGAAGTACCACCGTCAGTACAGTGGCCACAACCAGACAGAAATAACTTTGTAACTGTGTGTTCTGTGTAACCTGGAATCTCTTTGCAGCACAGTTGCCTCTAAATCATGAGTAGACCAATATCAACTTGTGATTTGTTTGGACACTTATATGGGAAATTTATGGGAATTATACGACCAGCTCTATATTTTTATATTTTCTTGATTAAATTTTGCCACCGCCCATCTCCCCCCAAATGGGGGACTCTAGGCATTTTACAACACAAATAAAAACATTGAAATACCATAAATAAATATAAATACAAATATAATATTAGAGATACAGTATAAAATCCAGATGACAATACCCGTTGGACTATCACTCATGTGTATCTAAGAGGCCATTTTAGGGCACTAACCATCTCCAGGGATGATTACTCCCCCTCCTTCCCCAAGTGAAGTGGCAGAGCCAGGTTTTTAACTGTTTTCGGAAGACCACAAGAGATGGAATCTGTCTTATCTCTGGGGGAAGGATGTTCCAGAGGGCGGGAGCCACTGCAGAGAAGGTGTGCCTCCTGGACCCCACCAGATGAAATTTTCTTACAGACGGGGTCCACAACATGCCCTCTCTGCATGATCAGGTGGGACAGGTAGATGTAATAGGGATGAGATGGTCCCTCAGGTACCCTGGACACATGCCATGAAGGGCTTTAAAGGTGATAACCAACACCTTGAATTGCACCCGGAAGCAGACTGGTACCCAATGCAGCTCACGAAGCAATGGCGTAATGTGTGCTGATCTAGGCACACCAACAATTGCTTGTGTGGCTGCATTTTGGACCAGCTGTAGCTTCCAGATACTCTTCAAGGGTAGCCCCATGTAGAGTGCACTGCAGTAGTCTATATGGGAGATGACCAGGGCATGAGTGACTCTTCGGAGGGCCTTCCAGTCCAGGAAAGGGCATAACTGGCACACAACATGAAGTTGTGCAAAGGCCCTCCTGGTCACGACTGCCACCTGCTATTCGAGGTCACGAAGGTGATGATCTTTGTCACACACCAGGCCATGCTTGGTGGCAGTGAAAACTACCAAACCACTAATCCAGGGGGAAGGAGGCAGGGACAGGGTATGAAGTCTCAGAGAGATTCTGGAAGACATTTGAGATCTCCACCCTTCTGCTCTATGGGTTCAGGTATGCCACTACAGTCTACATATACATATTAGGAAAGAGTAAAATAGGTGTATTTTAACTTCTTCTGTTATTTTATGCACTAATTACTACAAGCAAAAATATTAGATCAGAGATGTATTCCCTATTATCCTAATGCCTATTCCAAACAAGAATCCATGAAACTAAAAGGAGGCATATTTATCATGCTTCCTTGTTCATGAACTTTATAGGGAATCCAATGACACTGCTTTCCATTTATATCTCTTATTTTCAACTACTTCTGTTTCTACTACTTCTGTTTCCTTCATTACCCAGCTCCAAATTAAAGACAGAACAATGGCTTCTCAATGTTTGCTAGTACTACAAGACCTCAGTCAAGAAGCATTCTCTTATTTTTTTGCTGCACAGCATTCCAAACTGACCCACCTTGTAGAAATTAGATTCATGGATGCTTCCAAGTACAGCATGCATAGGTTTGGGTTATATAATGTAAAAATTCCACTTCTGCTATAACAGTCTCTGCTTTGGGGTTTAACAATGTAGAGTCTCTCTCACAACTCTCTAAGCAAGAGCCAAGACTAGAAGCTAAGACATAGGACTAGGGCACAAATTCTTTTGAAGAAAAAACCTAAAGTTAGATCTCTGCAACAACCATAACCAAACACACCTACAAAAACAAAACAGAATTTTGGGACCAATGTTAACATCACTATTCCCATCTTTAATTTAATATTAATTATTCTATATTACTTATTTTATATTTTTATATATACTTATATTGATATTATATTGTTTTAATGGCATTTTATTCTTCTATTTTTGTTTGTAAACCGCCCAGAGTTGTCATAGTACAAGTTGGGTGGGGAGAAATATGACAATAAATAAATATGACAATAAAAACCATCACCTCATTCACCCCTCCACCTGAAACCACAGAAGCTTAATGCCACTACTCCACAAGGTTCACAAGATGGCCACTTCAAATGAGGAAACCAAAGCCATTTTCACTGTTGTCAATTTGTGTGATATTTGGACCTACCCTCTCCCTATCAGAGGAAGAGATTGTGAGAGGAAGAGTTACATCACGTGGTCAGATTGAAAACAAATATATGGAGAGCCTTCTGTACTACAGGTTTTGTTGTTGTGGTTTTCTTGGATTTGGAAAAGGTGCATGATATGGTGTGGTATGAGGGTTGTGTAAATTGTATCATTGGGGAATTTTTATGGTTGGTAATGTCTTTCTTGAGTGGAAGATAGATCCGGGTTATGGTGTAGGATTCTTTTTCTAGTTTCCAGGATGTGACTGATGGTACTCCTCAGGGTACTGTTTTAAGCTCTACTTTGTTTAATGTAATGGTGAATGATTTACCTTAGGTAAATTCACCTCAAGAGGTGAATTGTACTATGTTTGCAGGTGACTGTGAAATTTGACTTAGGAGTAGAAATTTGGGAGCAGCAGCAAGACAATTGAATACGTTCTTTGTAACTTGGAACAGTGTGGGAATGCTTGAGGTTTTATGTTTTATCAAACTAAAACTGGGGATGTTTTTTATGTGGAAGAGAGTTCTAGCAACTCCCAAACTGCTTTTTATAGTTTGTTAGTTTCTCAATTCAAATTTTTGGGTGTAATTTTTGATTGTAAATTGACTTGGATTCCCCATGTTTAATATATTGAGAATAGATGTAAATCATACCTTCAATTATTCTAAATAATAATAGTAATAACAACTGTTCCAAGTTACAAAGAACTTTATTCTATTGTCTTACCACGCCTCCCAAATTTATATTCCAAATTGCTAGGAATCGGGGGCAGGGGAGAGATCTTTGGCTTTTGATCAGCTTTGGAGTTTGATTTTTGTAAAACATACACTGATAAATCGAAGGCAGCACATGGTGGTTGAGTTTTGGCTGTTCGTTGTTCCTAGGCTGAAAGTGGGTAAGAGCTTTTGCCTGATGGTTGGGATTAATGTTATGACAACTGAACTTACTGCAGTTTATCTGAGTTTAGCATGGTTATTGGATTCGTGTCCTGGCAATTTTGTGATATTGTCAGATTCCTTCTCTGGCTTATAGGCTGTACAAACATAGTGTTTGATGATCACGCATCAGAGGTAGCTGAGATTTGGAGTCTGAATAATAGTTTCTTCCAGGAACTTTCATGTTAGGTTTCGGTGGATTCTATTTCATGTTGGTATTTTGGGAATTAATTAGTAGATGCAGCATTGGATCATTGAGATGAGGACTGTCAGGTTCCTTTTGGGGCCAAGGAAGTCAGGAATTAAGTAAGACAAGAGATAAGCAGAAGGAATGGGATGTTGATATTACCAGCTGGAGGGTACATTCAGCTTTTTGATGTTTCTGGCAGAGCCCACCAGCTCTCTCTTTTGAGGGTCCTATCTGGACACTGCTCTACAAGGGATACATTGTTGATTATTGGGAAGGTGGATGATAATTTATGTCCAGTTTGTGGAGCTGTCAAAACTACTGATCACTTGCTGTGGGACTGTATTCGATTTCTTGCTGAACAAGACTTCCTTTTTTGTCTATTGGTTCCACTGTTGCATCACTGTAGAATTTGTTTGGGGATCACTGGTATTGGTCATTAGTTAGGAATAGCTTATGGAAATTTATTTAATCCTCCCACTTCCATGAAACATTGTAATGTTACCTAATGGTTTTTTAGTCAGTGGATTTAGTGTGACCTTCTGGTCCTAGAATGCCACTTTTTATTAGGAGATGTTCTTATGCAGGCTGCTTATAGCTTTCAGAAACTCCCCGCCCCCCGGAATAGAAGCCAGAGGTCTTTATGGAAGACGAAGGGGGGAACCCCAACTTTGCTGCACTCTGAAGGGTACTTTAGAGGGGGACGTCTGACT
Organism: Candoia aspera; assembly: GCF_035149785.1. Classification (NCBI taxonomy): domain Eukaryota; kingdom Metazoa; phylum Chordata; class Lepidosauria; order Squamata; family Candoiidae; genus Candoia; species Candoia aspera. The sequence goes on along the minus strand of NC_086158.1, from coordinate 43,897,809 downwards.
GCAAATGAGAATCTTCTTCTAACCTGATCAATTAATAACAATGGGCTACACTGTTAAGCCTTTCATCCAATCTAATCCGAAATCCGCTAAATGGCACCAATAAGGTACAGGAAAACTAATCCTGCTGTTATCTAGGGAGCGGCCGGATTTTTGTAGTAAAGAATTTGTAGTCCTCCTTATTCAAGGCTGAAGTGGAAACGGATTGATGTTACCGCGCCATTAAACTAGTTAAAAGGCAGGAGGCACATGCGGAGTCTAAAACTAGGACTAAGAAACCAGGATTGAAATCCTCGTTCAGAGAGCACGGCCGCTCGGCTTAATCACCTGTATTTTTAAGCTGCGTGCGGTGAAGTTCGAGGCGAAAGGAGCTAAGAAAAAATTTGTAAAGACCACTGTGTTTCCCCCCCCCCACGTGATCACACTGAAAATAAGAGGACTAACTCCTTGTTTCATGCTTCCTACTTCTTCTTCACCTTTTATGGGTAGCTTTCGCGGCCATCCCAGGATGAAAAAATATCAACTTTCTCTCATCGAGTTCCCCAAGACATGTTGGATTTCAATTCTCATAACCAGACGAAAATCTCCATGCTGCGCCGGCAGCGCTACTCTCCCCCTCAGTATCTCCCCAGTCGGAGAACCTCACACCAACAAGCTCATCGGAGCTAACGCCTTTCCTCCTGGAACGCTCCTGCGACAGCACTGTCCTGCCAATCAGCGCAGGCGGAAGTGCTTGGGGGGGAGGAGGCGCCATTTCAGAGCTGCGGAACTGCCTAACTACGGCGCGAGGGTTGATGGGAAGGTCGTGGATACTGTTGCTTCCGGCTTAGAAACTGGAAGGTGATTCCCCCCTTCCCTCCCTTCCCCCCTGCTTCGATCCGGTCTTTGAGCTCCCCTTTGGCTCCCGCTGTCCCCATCGGAGCGCCCCTCTCCGCTGTTCACCCGGTGGTAGTGGGAGGCGGGGCTATGGAGACGGAGTATTACGGTGGGGAGCAGTCAGGTACAGTCGGAGGAGGCGGGAGGGTGCGCTCGGCGCGGCTGATGGGAACGGCAGACGGAGTGGCTGCTATAGGGTTACGTATGCGAGCAAGGCGATTTACGAGCTTTCTTGCTGTATTGTTTTGTTCCGGGAACTGGGTGCGTAGCGTTCCGGTTAGGCCCCGTGATATTATGAATCTGTTGGTACGTGGTATGCCTGAGCCCCTGTAATCTCCCTTTCCTCAACCTAGGAGTTTCTAGATCTGTTGGACTACCGTTTCCGTAATCAGTCAGGACGGAGCTGATACATTTAATGAGAGTGATGCCGCCTGGCAGGGAAAGACTGAAATCAGCTCTGCTACTGATAAATTTGCCACAAGTAGTTAATTGGGTGTCATATCTCTATGTTCTTATAATTGATATCTTTCAAAATACAGTTTCAAAAGAAGGAAGGACTACAGATTTGGCCTCTTTTGATCTATGATTTTTCAGGCCAACCATTTTTTTGTGGCAGGGCAAAAGAATGAAACATTCAGTCCACCAACTCATTTGTTGAAGCTTCTGTTTAATTTTCCAATCAGTGAGCAAAAAAAGGAACATAGATAAGATGTAGTTGGATTTGTATGCCTATAGCTGTGCTTGGGCTGTGTTCATGCATGGATCTAAAATGGATCTTTATGGGGGCACTGCAGTGATTTAATTGACCTTCCACTTAGTGATCTTTATTAGCTGGTCTGGTGTATGGGATGTGATAAATTACGATCCTTGTGGTCCCTTCCATATCTATAGTTATATTATTGTATAGGCCATAAATTGCATTATTCAGAAACTGAAGACTACTCAGCATTCTTCCTTTCATCCATTTGTATTCTAGCTTTACAGTATACTGAATAAACTATACAGCAATCCAGATTCAAAGGCAAGATGGGATTTGGTGTGTGGATATAGTACTTGTTGGAAACACCTTAAACCAGGCACATGTTTTCCTGGGATCATGCATCAGTTGGAGAGGGCAGTTGCGAGCCCAAGAAAAGACACAAGTGCTTTGAGGTGTTCTGGACAAGTGTTGTGCTTGCACACTGTCCAAATGACATTTTGCCCTTTGATCTGCTTCTCTGCACAGCCCAAATACTGTAATTTTTGCTTATTCTTTCTACTAGGACCCTATGCAGAATATTGAAGTTTTAATTATGAAAAGCAAATATTCTTTCAAAGAAGAGAGCTGTTGGCTATGTGTTTGAAAGGGATGCATGCATTTCACTTAATGTACAGATTTATCTATTTTGTGTTAGTTTGTTTTTATTCTACTACACAGTGCAAAGTTAGAATCAGTTTTGAGTTAGTAACATTTCCCCCAAAAAGGAAATGTTGGGTTTTTTTGAGCAAAATCTTCAAGTAAAGTTTCGTCTTCTTTGCCTAATCTTCAAGCTGCTTCTGTACAGTCCAGTAGTTATAACAATATTGCATTTTCTGATGACAGCTTTTATTAACGTCTGGGTAATTTAAACTACAGCTTATGTCAGCCTTAAACAGTGTGGCTAATGGTGAGTGATATTGTAGTCAAAAATCCATGGAAGACAGTATGTTAAGGAAGCTACACTATTTTCAATTTTGTGTCCAGTGTAGAATGGAAATGTACTGAAATGCAGTTGAAGGAGAAAGATATATTCTTTACTGCAGTCAGTGACCATTTCATAAATCACATTACTTACATAACACTAATGTTAATTAGGTAAGCATATCAATCAAATTGCTGCGCATCTTACATATTATGTGACATAATTTGGCCACACTTAAAGAAATAGAGTCATTTGAATAAGAGTTTTAAATAAAACTGATCAGAATGACCAGGAAATTTAGTTAAATGTGAGGTTAACAGCTGCTGACTACAAGTGTTAGCATAGAACAAACAATATAGTAAGACATGTTTGGTGTTTAATTGGCTCCTTCACATGGGCATAGTCTGGATTTGAATGGGATGCCCTTGTATCTCCCCTCTAAAACTGCTGTTAGAAGTGTGTTGAACTGTGTCAACATTAAGGCCATCCTTAGTTTGGGGACAGTAATTTGGTTTAGGTAACTGGCAGGTCTGAAAGGTGTGCAAGAACTATTTAAAAATGTGTTGTTAGGGAGGGACACCAGGTCAGATTGAATACCAATGCAACTTGATTGCCTCTGTTGTATGGTCATGCCCTAGCATGCATACTTGAATTAAGGAAATACCCAAGAGTTCTAGTTTTTTGTGTATTGTTTTCAAGAGGAAACAAAAGTATCAGAAAGGACCTGGGGAGTTAGACCTTCTGGGGAAAATAACAGTTTAGTCCAATACGTGACAATGCGTATCCAGGCACTGGATTCAGTCTTATTAACTCCAGCCTCATAAAGTAGAATTGCATTTGAAACACAACATGGGACTTGGAATAAGGTCTAAGGAACTTAGTCTGAACCCTTTCCAAGGGGTAAAAGAGGTATATGGACCTATCTGGGCACCAAATAATAACTGTGTTTGAACTTGGACTGAGTGCACTCAAAATTCAGTGGGAACATACAATGTCCATTTACTGTAAAAGTATGTTTTCAGGGCTGTAGCTGACTTTTGGGCTTTTTGAGCTACATATTTTGTATGTATCTTGTGTATGGTTATGCCATGAAATACAACACTGAGATACTTAAATAACTTAACCATTCAATTGGATGATTGTTTAATTTCCAGACATATGTTTTAGAATGTTTGGCAAACACCAGTTCCTTGGTCTTATTATAGTTAATTTCTAGGGCTTCTGCATTCAGTATTCAGTCAGAGCTTGCAATGCTCTTTTTAGTCCAATACAGGTTTGGGAGAGCAGAACAATGTCATCTGCTTATAAGCAGATTGCTGTATATTTATCTGCCTGTTCTGGGGGATAATGGGAGAAATGGTTCATCCTGGCAACTACAGATTGATGTAATAAATAATAATGGTGCCGGAATAGACCTATGCCAAACTCTTCTGTTAGCAGAAATTTCCTTGATACAATGACTCTGGGGGATGCATCTGACCTTTATAGTTGAATTGTCCTATAATTTATAGATAAGCAGAAGGAACCTTCTATCTGTAGAAGACTTTTGAAGCTTATATGGAAGTTTAGGCTGGGAAATTAAATCAAGGGCTGCTATAACATCTATGAAGGCTGTATATAGCCTTGAATATGGTTTTGAAATGTAATTTTTTGCCAGATGTTGCAGAATAAAAACATGGTCAAAAATAGAGTGGGCATTTCTAAATTCAACTTGTTTCTTGGCTAATATGTTCTCTAGGTCTAGCCAGTCCTGGAACTTAATGGATAGATGTCTGGCGTATAATTTGCTGATAATGCTGAGGAGACTGGTAGGCCAGTAGTTAGCTGGCAGGTTCCAGTACCTTTTTGTAAATGGGAACTATTAGGACAAGGCCCCAGAAGTGCAATTGTATCATTAACATTTTAACTCATGTTAGTTTCATTGCAGTAGCTGATTAGTTCTGTCTCGTCTTTTTTTAACTTGGTTTACAGCAGCCTTTCTCAACCTTCTGACCCTGGAGATACCCTTGAACTATTTTCAGGCCTCAGGGAACCCCTGCACATTCTGGCTCAAATATAGGCCAGAAGTTACAAAATTATTTTATTCGTTTCATGTGTAGGCCTGTATATATGCATTAACAGTGTTCTTAAACTAAAAATAAAGAATGAAACTTACCTCTTTCATGTGAAGTTGCCCAAATTTGAAATAATTTTTAAATAAATCATGATGACCTTTTGTGGAACCATAGGGTTCCATGAAACCCTGGTCTAGAACATAAGCTTTCTTCAAGCATATTATATATGTAGTTGCTGCCCCACTCTTACACCTTTCTACCTGGAATGAGATGTTACATTCTTGCACCTACTGTGTTACATTCTTATACCTACTATGGACTGAGATGTTCCAAATAACAGCTGTTTCCATGGTTCACTGTTTGTTTGTTTGTTTATTATATAAAATTATATATTTCACAGGATTGGGAATCGTGACTGTGTTCAGTTTCTGGCTCCATGGTATTCCATCCCCTGCCTGAAATTAAAGTTGAATGCCTAAAGAAGCCTTAATTATGGAATGTTCTAGTTCAAAGTTTTGTTTCTGTTATTTATTTATATTTTAGCCATTTTAGCCATTTTTAAGTCTGCCCAATTTACAATGACCCAGGGCAGCATGCAGTAAAAACAGTCACAAAATACAGTGAAAACAAACAAAAACCCACACCCAAATGCTGTAATAAAAGCAATGATTAAAAAGCATGCAGGATTCAACACTCCTCTAACCCAAGCCCTGGTGAAACAGCCAGGTTTTCAGAACTCTTTTGAACACAGCCAGGGTGTAGGGCAGACATATATGAGGAGGAGATGGTGTTCCAGAGGGCACATGCTGCAACAGAGAAAGCATATTTCCTAGGTCCCATCAGGTGACACTGCTTACAGGGTGGTACCCGGGGCATTCCAACTCTGCCTGATTATACAGGCTGGACATAAGCCCAGGAAGACAGGTGGTCCTTTAGATATCCAGGCCATGAAAGGTTTTATAGGTAATAACCAGCACCTTGAATTGCATGCAGAAATCTCTTGGTAACCAGTGCAACTTACAGAGTAAAGGTGTTACACGGGCCTGACAAGATATACCTGTAATTGCCCATGTCACTGCATTCCACGCCCAGCTGCAGTTTTCAAGTGGTTTTCAAGGACAACCTCATGTAGTGCACATTGCAGTAGTGCAATGTGTTGAGGTGACCAGAGGCCTCCTGAAGGCCTCCTGGTCTAGGTAAGGGGTAATTGGCACACAAGCGATAGAGGATGCAGAGCAGGAGTGGTGAATCTATAAAGATCTCCAAATTGTGCACCAGTCCCAAAGCAGAAAGTGCAATCCTACTCAGAACTAAAGATAAAACATCCCTGGTCTGTGGGGGTTCCAAAAACTCACAGCCATTCAGTCTTGTCAGGGTTGAGTTTAAGACTGCTCTTCCCCATCCTGTCCCCCACAGCCTCCAGAGAAGACTGACAGTATCACTTGGCTGGTCAGGGGTTTAGATATATAATTGGCTATCATCCACATATTGATGATATCTGACTCCAAAGTGGTGGATTACCGTGCTCAGCAGCCTCATATAGCTATTAAATAAAGGGGCAAGAATATAGAGATAACTAACTTAAACTGGTGTTCATTTGCATCAGTCTAGTTGTTTCTATGTATTGAAAGTCATTGTCAACTTTCAGTTTGATTTAAACAAATAATGTGTTGCAGATGATGGTGGAGCTACACCAGTACAGGATGAGCGTGATTCAGGATCAGACATGGAAGATAACGGAAATGAACAACACTCTGGGTCAGAGAATGGAAGCATAGGACAACATTCAGAGGTAGTCATGAAATAAATTTTAAAAATTAAATGGAAATTATTCTGCCTATGGTTCTTAAGTATTTAAGTGAAGCATTTCTTAGAATTTAATATTTAATTAAGATGATTTTTAAAAAGGTAACTGTAAATTACAATATTTTGCTATAAAGGAAGGATAGTAATGTTTTGATATTATAGTTACCTTTTTCAAAATGTACAAAGAAATAAAAGTGATTAACATTTTTTATTATTTTGCATAGATTCCATATGTATATTTCAGTAAAGTTTGTAATAGTACTAATTACTATGTAGCTATTAATACTCATATTGTAAGGAAGCATTTTAAAAAAGGGTCCAGGTTGAAAAAAATAGTAATTTGGGATGGAGCAGAATTTTGCCTTTGAAACTATTTCACTTAATATTTTCCTACATTATTTTAATGGAAATAAGTGTTTGTTGTTAAGTGATGATTGTATATCGGATGAATGAAAGATTTTAAAATAATTGGTTGTGAAATGAGTACCCAGCTTGCTGGGGAAGGTGACAACTGTGAAAGCAATGGCAAACCACCCCACTATAGTCTGCCAAGAAAACATCGCGAAAGCGGCATCCTCCCAAAGGGTCAGACATGACTCGGTGCTTGCACAGGGGACCTTTCGCCTTCAATATGAGTGATTATGTGCCATCAAGTCATTGTCGGCTCTTAGTGACCACATAGATAGATTCTCTCTATGATGATCTGTCCCTAATCTGGTCTTTTAGGTCTTCCAACGGTGTACCACTGTAACTGAGTCCACACACCTTGCTGCTGGTTACCCTCTTCTTCTTTTTTCTCCCACCTTTCCCAGCATTAGAGGCTTCTCTGGAGAGCTGGGTCTTTGTATAATGTGTCTGAAGTAGGATAATTTGAGCCTGGTCATTTGTGCTTCTGGGTTGATTTGTTTGATGATCTATAATGTGAGCGAGATCTAGAAATTAAATCCTTTAGTATTCATTTTTGTTTGAGTGCAGTTTAGCTTACTTGCTAGTAAAGTTAATAAAATTGCCTCAAATCCCCAGACAACTATGGAATGCTAATTTGAACTAGAATGGAAGCAAATGCTATAATTATAGTTGCTTGTGTGCAATACATTTAATAAACTAAATATGTTCTTGAGAGTAATGCCAGGTTGCCCTAATTAATATCAAGATGCCATAACTAATACTTTTCAGATTTCTTCCAAATAAAAGTACAATTAAAACCAGGACCCATGAGCTAGGACCTTTTGCAAGCAGCCTTAATCTTAATTTTTTTATTGCAAATTACATAGATTGCTTTTGAAATATTTTTAAGAATTAAGTTGACTGCTCAAGGAACATAACTCAAGAGCTTCTTTTCTTGCAGGTGTAAAACTACCTGGGTAGAAGAGAAAAGGTCCATATTATTTGAAATTTAGAATCTAAGATGCTTGAACTACAAGTTGAAATTCAGAGATCAATTACTGTTGAAGTCTGGTTGACATTCTGTGTGTGTCCATGGGGAAACTGTAAATAAAGTTGAAATAATTACATCTGCCCATAATAAGTAATGCCAAAGTTATTTGGGGGATACAGTTCTTGACAGAATAGTACTGAGAAAAGAATAGTTTTAAAGAAGTACAGTTAAAGAGACTCTTTTGGCTGCTAAAGCTGAGACGTTGGTACAGAGAGGTCTTGTACAAGTAGGGTCTTTTCAGTGCAATCAGGTGTTTAATTTACAGTTAAATTTTATTTTAATGCTAAAAATTTCAGTGTAAGACTTGAGATAGACTTTGATGCAATCATAATCTTACTTAGGTTTGCCTTTCATTTACTTTCTGTGGCTTACTTGATACTATTATTTTTATTTTTCCAGAATGAACTTAGCGATGTGGAAGATGACAGACAAACTATAGAACATCCCATGACAGACTCGGAAAATGAAGATACTCCCAGGCAGAAACATAGTGATTCAGAAAACGAGGATGCCACTAATCATAATGCCAGTGACTCAGAGAATGAAGGGGTTGATAGAGAGAAAGATAGTGATTCTGATATTGAGGATAATGCTGTTCACCCTGCCAGTGACTCTGAGAATGAGGATGCTGTAAATAATCAGGCGAGTGATTCTGAGACAGAGGAGCCTCCCAAGGGCCACGGTAGTGAATCTGAAAATGAGGAACCTCCGAAGCACACGGGCAGTGATTCTGAACATGAGGGTTTGCACAAAGGGCATGGAAGTGATTTAGAAAACGAGGAGCCCCAGAAACATCCAGCCAGTGACTCAGAAATTGAGGAGCACCCAAAAAATCATGATACTGAATCAGAAAATGAGATGGTGCAAAAACCTCTTGCCAGTGACTCTGAAAATGAGGAGCAAAAGGTTCAGTCCAGTGACTCTGAATCTGAAGATGCTCTCAGAAATAAAAAGAAAATAGAGGTAGGTGACAGTGATGGAGAAAATAAGAAAGAAGGGGAACTAGTGAATAGTGCTCAGCTTTCAGATGGTGATCAGTTTGGAAAGAGACTTCATGGCTTTGACAGTGAAGAAGAAGGAAGTCCCAAAAAACAGAAGATAGACAGTGATGAAGAAGATGGAAAAGAGGAGGAAAAATTGGCCAAGAGGAAGGCTGTTGTGCTGTCTGATAGCGAAGATGAAGAAAGAACACGTAAGGAAAAATAAATTTGGAACTAATTTTCAGTCCATACATACTACTGAATTATTCAGTAGTGGATGATTCCAAACTAAATGTGATTCTGAGACAGATATAAAAGTTTTGGCTCTGAAGTTTTATCTGTGATGAATCTAACATCAGCATATTATCATTTGCATCATCCAGGTGACTAACATGCATAAGCAATCCAGCCATTAGGTCTTGCATACTCAGTAGAATAAACATAATGCAGAACAGAGGATAAATGTGCAAATACAGCCATGGAGGGCTGTTTCATTTTGATATATATAACAGTATCACCTAGTAATTTGGAATAGAATAAATGTAGCACTTCTTTAAAAGTTGCCTTCAATCTACATCCAGTTTGGAAAACTTCATCAAATGCAATTTAGCGTCTTCACTTAATTGTAGAGAAAAGCACTGGAACTACTGCATGTGCTGCAACTTCTCTGTCTGCCCTAAATATGTTTGATTGTAGGTTTTTACTTTTTCTGCTCCCCCTTTAGCACTTTTCTGTTCTACCCTTCTTTCCACACCATTAATGAAAGATTGGAGGAGTATAATTTTTTCCAGGTAGGGTAGGGAGAGCAATACATAGGAGATATCAAAGCAGAAAGTACAAATTTCTTTTCATGTTTGTATATGGCAGGCAGTGTTTAAAAATGACATTATGTTCAATCTTCAGTGTATAAAATGCTGTATTTTTGACTGTATATTAGTATTGCAGCAATCCAAAAAAAAACTTCCTAAGGTATATGTGATAGATGAATCTAAATTAAAATGAAGAGAAAACAGATCTTTGCTTGATTCATCTTCCATACTAAATCAAGTGGGCCATACACTGTACCCCCCAAAGTTGCTGCTGCTTGACATTAGGACCCAGTAGGTTGAAAATCTCTAAATAATTTTGTCTCAGTACAATTGATTAACATGAAGTATGATTAAAAATGAACAGGCAGAAATCTACAACGACTTTTCTGAAAACAAAAAGTTTCATATGCTGTTTTTAAGCAAACTATATACAAAAGGTGTTAAAATGGGACTTTATTTCTTAGGCTGGTTGATATTGGAATTATTAATGGACTTAGGACTTGCTGTTACTTGACACACATTTAGTTTTCTCTGGAAAGTTATCTTTGCTAATAATTCCTTTTGCATGTAATGTTAAGGAGATTTCTTCTCAGCTAGTTGATAATTATTTTGTTCCAAGTTGGCTCAGTTTTTGATTCATTCATTTATTCATCTGTTGGCAGCTGCAAAAAAGGGGCGCGTTATCTCAGATGGTGATGAATCAGATAGTGATGCTGCCACAGGAAAATATGAAAAGCAAAAGAAGCATATCACTTCTGATAGTGAGGAAGATGATGACAAGGGTGACGATGGAAAGAAGAAAGAAGAGAAGGATCTCTTTGGAAGTGATAGTGAGTCAGGAAATGAGCAAGAGTAAGTAATTTTAAGTTACAAGATTAAGTTCTGGAACATCAGTGAATAGATGAGACTTTTTTAGTTATCGGATATTTATATAGAAATATACACACACAGTATATATAATTTATTTATTTTATTAGTTTATTGGACACCACCCAGAGTTGCAGTGTTTTAAGTTGGGTGGCTATATAAATTCTTTAATTAAATAAAAGTTACGGCTTTAGATAGTATGCATAGAAAATGATTATGAACAACAAAGAGATTATTTTTTTCAGAAACCTCATTGCAGATATATTCGGAGAATCTGGAGATGAGGAAGAAGAGGAATTTACAGTAAGTATGTTATGAATTTATATTTTATTGTTTCTTCTTCCCAACCATTGCCCCTTCCTGTATGTTTGAAGCATCTGCCAATGTACGTACATACAATAAATTCCATATTAGGCCAGTAGCTTTTTTAGACTGCATCCAGTCAACAAAATAGTATGCCATTTTCAGGTTCACTATTACATGTCACTGGGAAGATATTTATTGTTTTTTTCCTACTGCTGGACTTGAAAGACAACCCCCACTTTACACCATAACATATAAAAGCATAAAAACAAATAGAAATAAAAACAAAACAAGAAAAGAATAACCTAACCAAACATAAGTGGCTGGTGTTGAAGCCATGTGGTCTGCTTTAGTCAGAGACTAGCTATATTCATACCTTCTGAAGACCATTGTTTGATTTGTTTCCATAAAGTAAGACAAAGTGATTTGTGAATGATGATTTGTGGCTTAATTAATTCAGATTCAATGATTCAGCGGTAGCCTCCTACCCCACCCCCTGCAAAAAAAATCTAGTCTGGTTTGGAAGCTAAACAAGGCCAGATCTTGTTAATACCTGGATGGAAGACATGCTAGCAAATACAACTGGAAAGTTGAAAAACTTCCTAGAAGGCGATAGCAAGACACTTCCATATTGCCAAGAAAACTGTGTGGGCGTGTCAGCTCTGCTTGAAGTTGGGTTACCTCTCTTTACCTTTTTACCATCTTCCCTGATGAAAATATTCTGGAGATTTCAAAAATCCTGCATGCGATTTCATTACCTTTGAATTGTATTAGTTTGTCAGCTTTGTTGGTTGCTGGATGCGTCATCGATAGCCTTGGCCATTGGCTTGGATGAAATTATTAGTATGAACCTTGAAAGTTTTATACAGATGTTATGATTGATCTGTGTTAAATCTTCTTAAAACTTCTATTACATTTAGCCAACTTCTAATGTGTTTAACCCAAGGGATTTAACCAAGAGGATTTGGAAGAGGAGAAAGCAGAAAGAAAAGAAGTAGCAGATGATTCAGACTCTGATGACAACATCAAAAGAGGAAAACAGTGAGTCTATTGTGATTGTTACAAGAAACCAAATCAATCTGATTTATATCAAATAATATATTATATTTAAAAATTCTGCCTTTTGTTTAGGAATATCAACATAGCATACATATTTCTCTCCCCCTCCCCAGTTTAAATGGAAGAGCCACAAACTAAACTTCAGCAAAAAGTTTTAATTAGGCTGTTTTTTGTTTTTATTAGAATTCTGTGTTGCTTTCTTCTACAAAGGAGATAGGGTTCGTCAGGTGAGGATGTCAAGCTGTAATACTTTCTCTAATTCAAACTTCTATTTCTGATATTAATCAAAGCCTCTACAAAGCTGTCTGTCCATGCTCCCACCCCATATGCTGGACAAGATACACTTTGAAAGCTGGGCACTTTTCTATTATTTGTATTTTGGTTTCATAGCCGACTAGCTTCTGTGTTTCACAGAACATTTGTTTAGATTCATTAAACGAGTGAGTTGGAGAGAGGATATTTCTGAAAGTGGATTTAGTGAAAGCTTAATTCAGAGCATCTTACAGTCTTACTGAATATGTGTGTGTGTGTGTAATATAAGGGCTGTGAAGATCCTTTAACATATCCCATTGGATTCAGGGTAAAGGATACAACTGTAGTCTTAAGGTTAACAACAGTTTGCTGTTTCACAGATTCTGTAGTGTGACTGATGACTTAAATCCTAATTTACTGCTTTAAGCTGTTGCTTTTCCTTAGTAACAAAACAGAACCTTCCCATACCATTGCTTTTTATAATTCTTTAGGGTGCTAGCTGATTCTTTATAAATACCAGTACATTTATAATCTCAGGACTGTGGCATATGTTCTAAACTGTACACCATAATTTTTAGGAGTAGATAAAGTGCTCTTTAAGGTGGTGATTGACCTGACCCAAATACATCAGGCTACAGGGTAATTGTTTATTATATTGTAAAATTTACATAATATATTATATTGTTTTGATATAGTGGCATTTATACAGTGTTGATTAAAAATTATTAAAGCTCTAATGTTTAAATAACTTAAAACATCGAAAAAGAAGTATTATGTCAATCTTAATTATGCTTAAAATGTCAATAATAATGAATGTAAGATTATTTGGCTTTTTCATCCAGAATTGAATATAACATTTAAAAAATGCTGCAGGTTGCATCAAAGTGTTTGTTGTACAATAAAGATCTTGAACTGATTATTTAGTATTAAGATATCTACTGTATTGTTACTTAATGTTGTTTGTGTATATTGAAAAAAGAAAAGAGAAGAAAAACAGTGCCAATTCATTTAAAATACCAAAAAATGAAAAGGAGAAAACAAAAAAAAAGACTATGCAATTTCTGATTTTCCCCTTTTTGTGCTACTGCTAATTTACAATTTTTATAAACACTTAGGCCCCTTTAGAAGCCAGACTGTAAATGTTTGCATTTGCCATGCTGTGTGATGTATTATATATATGGGAACCATTCTTGGTTACGTTTGGTTAAGCTTCTGTTGTGAATATATACTGTTAATTTTTGAATTTTGTGAAACCCTCTGTCTTTCAGCATGGACTTCATGTCCGATTTTGATATGATGTTACAACGGAAAAAGAGCATGAGTGGCAAACGCCGGCGCAATCGTGATGGCGGGACATTCATTAGTGATGCTGATGATGTAGTCAGCGCAATGATCGTTAAGATGAATGAAGCAGCAGAGGTGTGTTTGTTGCTTTCCAAGGCTCGTAAGGATGTAGTTCACGCAAATGAAATTATTTTCAGCTGCAGATTGCAGGAAGGCATTATGTTTGTGGTAATCACACTGAATTGAGTAGAGCCAGAGGTTACAGTGATCTAAATGCTGATGTCTAATCTGCAAATCTTTTAAAAGAGGTTCTCCATGTTCTTTCTACTTCCAAAATACAGTATTGCTTGCTGCTATTCTTACTGCTTATTGAGTTCACATTCTATAGGAGAATAGTATCAAGACGTTGACAAAGCTGCTATTCCTGCCTCTGCTTTATATCTCAAGAGTATATGTGCTCCTGTGTGGGTAATTTGTATACTGAAAGAAATTCTGCCAACTTGTTTCCTTGCACCTTGGTATAGAAATCATTTCCTTGCAACTTGGTATAGAAATCTCATTGATTCACTGCATAAAAAGAAGTCATGTACAAATGGAGAAAATATCAGTGAAATTTACACAACCATAATTACTTCTTTTTCCTTAGTTATTTAGTTTAAGCTGAGTTATTTAGTTTAGTTTAGGCTTAGGCTTCTTTGTTTTAGTTATTTCATTACAAAAAGTTTTAATTGGTTTGATTTGTGTTTTGAGCATTTTGGTTTTTTCTGCTTATTTTTAATGCCATGTGTAATTTCTTGCAGGAGGACAGACAGTTGAATACACAGAAGAAACCAGCACTAAAGAAATTAACTTTGCTCCCAACTGTAGTCATGCATCTTAAAAAGTAAGTAAAACTCTAATTCTTTTTATTGTACAATATTGGAAAAAAGAAGGTATGATGTATTGTGGATGGTCATATGCTAATCATCATTTGCTTTTATCTAGGGAAGTAGATGCTGTAATTCTCCTTGCTCTTAAATGCATTTGTTTCATCATTTTAAAATGAGATAAATTTAAATTTTTGAAGACTAACATTATGTTGAAAACAACTGTTACAGCTTTTAAACTTTTTGCTATACCTTCAAAGGTTTTATTAAAATTAGTGAATTGCTAGTGGAATTCTTCCTAAGCATACATTCTTAAAGATTTAAATACTGTACATGCAGAGGATTTTAAATAAGGTGAATAAAACTTATCTAGATAAGAGTTTTTCAAATAACTTGTTTGGAGCATAACCAACCTAACTACAAATCTGTTGATAATATCAGTGAATCATTTTCTTGCAATAACTAGGGTCTAAAGATCTATGTACACTCAGACTATTTTGGCATTTGCACCATGTTAGCTAATATTGTCTAAAAGGTGTTCTTCAAGTGTTACATAGAATCACAGAATTCAGTGGAAACTTAGAATTCATCTAGTCCAAGTACCTGTTTAGAGCATGATCCATTAGACCATCTTTGACAGATGACAGTCCAGTCTCAATCCATGTCTTTTGAAGACATCTAGCAAAGAAGAACTCAACATATCATGTGGCAGATTGTTCCACTGGTTGACAGCTCATACAGTCAGGAAGTTCTGACCAATTGGTTCTGGTCCTGCCATTTGAGGCAACAGAGAATAAATTTATTCCCTGTTTTGTGTGACAACATTTCAAATAATTGAAGACTGCGGTCATATCTCCAATTGCTCATCTTTTCTGAAGCCCAAACATACCTAGATAATTTAACCATTCTTTATAGGGCTTGGGTTCAGACCTTTCATGATTTTGGTAACCCTTCTCTGAACTTGTTCCACTGTCTATTTTGAACTATAGTACAGAATTAATCACAGTTTTCCAAATGGATTTTGACCAGGGCAGAGTAGAGTAGAACAATTATTTTTCATGATCTGTATTCTCTGTTCTGTAATTGAACCTCAAATTAGTTTTTTTTTTCAGATTTTATTATTCCATCTTTATTATTTTTTATAAATAACTCAAGGCGGGGAGTACTCCTAGTACTCCTTCCTCTTCCCATTTTCCCCTAGTACTCCTTCCTCTTCCCATTTTCCCCACAACAACAACCCTGTGAGGTGAGTTGGGCTGAGAGAGAGTGACTGGCCCAAAGTCACCCAGCCAGCTTTCATGCCTAAGGCAGGACTAGAACTCACAGTCTTCTGGTTTCTAGCCTGGTGCCTTAACCACTAGCCCAAACTGGCTCTCTTTTAGTAGCTGCGTCACACTGCTGGCTCATGTTTAACTTGTAGTTAACAAAGACACACAAATCCCTTTCACGTATACTGCTACCCAGCCAGGTCTCCCGCATCCCATTCTTGTGCTTTATATTTTTCCTACCTTGATGTAGAATTTTACATTTTCCCCATTAATTCCATCCTATTTATTTCAGCCCACTGCTAAAGTTGAGATCCTTTGGAATACTTTGCCTTTCGACTAAAGTATTAGCTATTCCTCCCAGTTTTGTGGTCATATGCAAATTTGCTAAGTGTCCCCTCAGCTCCCTCATCCAAATAATCAGTTAAAATATTGAACAGCACAGAGCCCAGGACAGAACCTTGTGGCCTTCCACTCAATAAGTTCCCTCCAAGCTGAAGTGGAGACATTAATAAGTACTGTTGGATGAGTTCATCCAGCTAACAGTGAGTCCATCTGACAGTAGTATCTAGTCTGTATTTTACTATGGAGCAGTTTGTCAAAGGCTTTGCTGAGGTCCAGAAACACTGTGTCTACAACGTTCTCCTGATCCACTAATAATTCTGTCTTAAGAAGATGATAAGGTTAGTCTGGCATGGTTTTTTTGCAAAAACCTTTGCCAGCTCCTGTTAATTGTTAGTATGTCTATCCAAGTGCTCATAGAGATGCTGCTTGATAATCTGTTCAAAGATCTTTCTCAGTATAGAAATCAAGCTGACAGATCACCAGTGCAAAGAGTTGTAGCTAGAAGGTGCATACATAGATGATTTAAGCATGTTAAAAATGCCATCCCATCCTGTCTTCATATTTTTGTCACTTTAAACATGGATTGTTCAGTAGGAATAAGGAATGAACTTGATGGATTTCAAACAAATACACCTATTTCCTTACTTTTGAACTGCTAGCTCAAAATTTTGTTTTCAATTTTTAGGCAGGACTTGAAGGAAACTTTCATTGACAGTGGTGTAATGTCAGCCATCAAAGAGTGGCTTTCTCCATTACCAGACCGGAGTCTTCCTGCCCTGAAAATTCGAGAGGAGCTTCTGAAGATTCTGCAAGAGGTCAGCCTCCTATACATGCAGAGCCAGCATAAGTTATATGGAAGACTTGCTTTGATTACTGCTCAGATTAATCTTTGAGAAATTAATAGGCACATAACAGTAAGATGAATTGTGATGCCTGCAGTACCTACAGAAGCTCTTTCATTTTAAAACTAATACAATAATGAAGAGTAGCTGCTCTGTGAAACCAAATTCTATGAGAGTTAAGAAAGAAACCTTTGAAAATGTGGGAATCTCTGGATTTAAATTATTTCCAACAGATGCTTAATTGCTCTCAGCTTACATATCTGGGACCCCACAGCCCGTCTGTGCAACTATTTCTTTCCACTTTAAAAAAGCTTCCTGATATTTACATCTAATATGCTGAGACTTTTGCTGCTATCTATCAAAACACAACTACAGTTCTGAAGTTTGAGCAGACTATGGTTTTCCATCACTCTTTTTTGTAGTTACCTAGTGTGAGCCAAGAGACCTTAAAACACAGTGGGATTGGAAGAGCAGTGATGTATCTCTATAAGCACCCTAAGGAGTCACGGCCCAACAAGGACATGGCAGGAAAACTAATTAGTAAGTAAACTGTGATGTACTGCAGGCTACAGCTGAAAAATAAAAGAGAAATTAAGACCAATCTTTTCTCCTGTTATAATATGAATATGTGATGCAGTGCTTTGCAATCTTACTTATTGTATTTTCAATATTTCATTTTTTTAAAACATTTGTCATTTTATTTATCATTTTGTTTTGTTTGTGTTGAGAAGCTCAGGGCAGTGACTTATGCAAGATTACCGCTGATACATGCAGTCCTAAACATACATAAAGCTTGTATGTTTCAGTTCTTTAAACTTACTATTAAGTTTAAGTTGATAGGCCTAAACTACAGCGGTCTTAAATATAAGTCAATCTGGTATAGTACTTTTATACATGCGTTGGATTTAATAGTAACTGGAATGTATTGGTTTTTTTAGTATTTATAATAATTCTAAGTTACACTTTCAGATTTTGTTAAAATTGATCAAAGGAAACCCATCCTGTGCTATTTTAAATGGACTAAAATCTCTGTTTAAGGTTAGGCAGTTCAAGTGGCTGCCTGAGGTCAAGTTTCTTATTGGATGGTAGATACTGGGCATGTGCCGTTTTGCTACTTCTAATTCATCAACTCCTCCTCCTCCTCCTCCTCCTCCCCCTCCCAGATGAATGGTCCCGGCCTATTTTTGGTTTAACATCAAACTATAAGGGAATGACCAGAGAAGAAAGAGAACAGAGAGATCTGGAGCAGATGCCTCAGCGAAGGCGATTGAGCAGGTGGGTATCTATACTAATATTTAGTGCCTTTAGTATTTTGACCCCAAAAGCTACATAGTGATTTCAATTATGTTTAATTTAAAGGGTAATCATAAAAGTTTTTGTGCGCACCCTAGATTCCCTTCCCTAGAATGTTTTGAAACTTGTCATTCAGCTGCTAAAAGTTTTGATCATATGAAAGTCCTATTTATTTTCAAAAACCTTTCATTTGCTTCCTCCTGAAGTTGGAAACATTCTTGTTCCTGTGGGTTGCAAATTGCTAAGCAGGCTTTATCTATTATTGCTATTACTATTTTTGTTGTTTTTTATTTTGATATATAGGAAAGAGACTATTTTGATTATGATGGTTCACTCATCTTCTGCAATGTTAACTATCCCTCTTCTGTTTTTACAGCTCTGGTGGTCAGACACCCCGCAGGGACTTGGAGAAAGTGTTAACAGGAGAGGAAAAGTATGTGTTGCTGGTTCTTCTAATATCATTTTGATATCTCCATGCTTTCATTCTGTGGTTTGTGACGAAGAAGAGTTTTGAGTTTTTGTGGGACAAAAAAGCCAACTTACTAGTTAGAGAGATCTTGAAGTGTGAAACTCTCATATTATTTAGCAGTACCTTTGTTATATATTTCAGAGCTCTCAGACCTGGTGATCCAGGATTCTGTGCTCGTGCCAGAGTTCCAATGCCCTCCAACAAGGATTATGTAGTGAGGCCAAAGTGGAATGTGGAAATGGAGTCCTCTCGGGTAAGTGACTAATGGAGAAGAAAAGGAAGACGTTCTATAGCACTGAATTTAGAGCAGTTCTAAGTTAGATGTTGCAGGAATTGCTTACATACCTCTTCACTGCTGCTCTCCTTCAGTATCATCTCCTTGGTACCATCCATGTACTTCATATGCTTTAAGAAGCTATTATTCTGTCCAGTGTGAAAATGCAGCCCAAATACTTTTTAGCCATTTTATATTGCTGCTGTGGTTATCTGTGACCTTGAGATATTTGCAAGAAGAGTTTTTTTTCTCAATTCAACCCATAATTATTCCACAGTGGGTTTTGTGTAAGTGTCTTTCTTTGCTCCATTCTTTCTGTTCATCATGGTATGAAATGAGAGCCATTCATCTACTCTGAGTTTTATTTTTTGTATGTGAAACAAGGCAAAGGAGATGAGCCATAATTGATTGTGTTACCTGTTATCAATAGTCCATCCTTTAACTGAAATGTTATTTCTAGCCTGGGGCTCTTAAAAAGGGTATTAATCGGCTGGAAAAACACAAGAGGCGGTTTGCTGAACAGAAACGACTCAGCAAGGTGCATCGAGCTGTCAAGTTCAGCATTGAAGGCAACCGGATGCCCTTGTAGCCTTATGTTTCCACTTGTCCCTGGTCTAAGAGGTATCCCTGAAAGAAGGTGTGAGCCATGCATGTGCTGTAGCGCTTGCCAGCGTTGTCCATTTAGACAAAAGAGCTTGTTTTCACCTACTGAGAGGTTTCATTAAAGCTTCCTGGTCAGGAAAAATAACTAATACACTATCTTAAGTATTGGAGCTTCATGACTGAAAAACTAAAAAGGGTTGAAGTTCAAAACTAGACTGCTTTTCAGCAAGGATACTAACAGCAGTTTTATATATCATTATCTTGTGGTGGTGAGCTTTCTTCATGCCTGAACTTCCCCCAACTTTGCGCTTTTACTGTATCTTAACAACTCGTACCATCCCAGCTCATACTAGTTGCAGATGAGTATCAGGTCAAGTATCAAGTATAACTTTATTGATCAGTCAGTTGACCATATCATTACAGAGGATGGTAATTGTAATCCAAGACCTCTGGAAAATATTATGCCAGAGAAAACTGCTATGGAAGGTTATTTGCCATGTATGTTTTTAAATAGTTGAACCGAATTTCTTAATGATGAAAATAGTTTTAAATATAGTACAGCTAAATGAAAAAACAAGTTTTTTTCTCAACATTAGATAAAATACCTTGCATGAAGTAGTTTATAATAAATGTAATTCCTGAGAAGATAGGTTTGAACTGCTTTTGCATAGTTCATAGAGCAAAAGAAGCAGCATGCTGCCTACAATAGCTATTTGGTAGTCCACCATCCTAACATTCCTTGGGCCCAATTATACTGTAATTTGAGAAATATGTCTCCAACACAGAGAAACATGAATTAGGTTGCATAGAAACATGTCTTAGCTTGGATCTGATTGTTCTTCTTAATAGGAAATGGTAATCTTTGTTTTTTTTTTCCCAGCCCATTTCATTACAACAAGACTAGCAGATTGAGCAATAAGCCCTAGCTGCCACCATGGTATAGGCATTAATATATCTACCTAAAGCCTAACCTATATTCCCATGCAACCTCCTGCATCCATTTTGAAGGGTTCCCCTTTCCTTTATAAGCCAGTTTGGGAAGTGGGGGGTGGGGCTGAAGTGGAGATCTCTTCAAACAAGGGAGAATTATTTGTGCTGTTCTTAAACATCTAGGGGGGTCTTCCATTTAGAGAAGGTAATTCTTGAAACCCAGCATTTGATATTCTCAGATCAAAATTCAAATCTCAGTTCACTTGTCATATTCCCTGAATGGACAAGAGCAAGCCTCTGCCTCTCACTCTAATCCTATTAACAAAAGCATTGTGAAGGTAAAGTGAGAAGAGTATCTTATTTGGCTAATAAAGTTGTGTCTCTCTCTTAAACAACCAGACTGGCAATTTAATTTTGTTTCATTGGAAAAGCCATTAACAAATATGTCCTGGAAAGGCAGTATCCTGGTAGGAGGAAACATATTTAAGTTCCAAGGAGTAAGCAGAAGGAATCCTGTACATGTTGAAGTTGGTTTAAAGAACCCAAGATCTTTTACATTATTTTGTGAACTTTGAGCTGGTCTAATAAAGGTTGTGTCCTAATATAGATTTCAGGCTATTTTCTATGGATGATTTTGCTTCTTGTTTTAGTTTGTTGTGTATGTTGCCACGAATACCACCCTGTAAGCTGAATTTGTAAAACATTCCTTTTGACACTGTTTAATAATACCCTTCTTTGATTTGTCATGTATGTACGTTTTGTCTTTGCTATTTTGTCTTGTACAGTATGTTGCTCCTGTAAAGTATCCATATCATGTATTACTAGTGACCTTAATGGTTTTGAATCCCATTCACATGCAGATTCAGATGTTTCCTATTGTTATGACCAATTTCATTAGAAATTTCCAAAGGGAAGCAGGAGAGAGAAATACAGCGGTTTGGGAGAAGGGCTGCTCAACAGATCGTGCCATCTCCCTTGAAAGAGCTTCCAATCACATACTCTGGGACAGAGAATTGCCAGTTGAAAGAAATCCTGTGGAGTTCAGTGGATTAATGCTCTAGACAGAAGTAGTGATGCATCATAAACATTCAGTTTTCTCATTTCCTCACTGTTATATTTTCCATATTGTACAGTAGTTACAGAGCCAATCTGCAAAAGGCTGAGGGTTTAAGAATCTTTTAAAATAGATTTTTATTTAATGTACAACAAAAATCCAAAAAAGGAAAAAGACAAAAACAATTATCCAACACAGGGAAAAGAACTTTGTTTTTAAACATAGCGTTAAGCCTTGACAACACAGATAGTCCTTGCTTAACGACTGCAGTTGAGACCAGAATTTTGGTCACTAAGTGATGCAGTCGTTAAGGTGTCATGTGACCGGAACTGATTTTATGACCATTTTTACCACAGTCATTAAGCGAAGCAGTGGCTCTGTATTGATTTGGCTTGTTGGAAGCCAGCTGGGAAGGTCGCAACTTGTGACCATGTGATCGCAGTTACGGTAACTGTGTAAATGTAACTGGCCGTAAATGCGAGCCGGTTGCCGAGTGCCCAAATCGCGATCACGTAACCTCAGGGGTGGTGCGATGGTCATAACTTCAAGGATGGGTTGTAGCTTTTATAGCTCCATCATCTCTCTAAACCATCATTAAACGAATGGTTGTTAAGTGAGGACTACCTGTAATATTGGTCAGTCTTTTTGTTATGTCGGTAGCCAGTTCTTAAGCAGAGAGTGAACATGTGCATTTATCATGAGAATAAGAGTCAGAATTATACTTCCATCACAGCATCTCCTAAGTACTTCTTGCTACCTTTAATGCTTAGAAACCTGACTGAACATTGAATTTAAAAGGGAACCCAGCTTTGGCTAAGATATCAGAGGGGTCATTTAATAGATTTCTTATTATGTCCTTAATGTTCCTGTGAACTCTTCTTTTTGCATACTCGGGTAATGTATGGAATGCCTGTGTTCTATCCTCCTCTTATGAATCAGGTCTGAGTAGTTTAGCTAATGCCTGAGTGTTAAGTCCATGAGCTAGATTCTGAGCTTCAGCTGCATGTGAAGAACAGCGTCTTAGTCTGCATCTGAAAATAAGTTGTTGGGAGTCCCTCATGGCCTTACCAGCTTCTGTAATGGAGGATAGCAGCTGCCACAAGGGATGGTGTGTGTGTGTGTGTGTTGTCTATAAACACCAAGAGGTCATTGATGACTGTCCTAGTACTAAATGAAGGTTTTCTTTCAAGTTCCAGGCAAGTTCAAAGAAAGGGGTCAGTCGCCTGGACAAACAGATGCGGAAGTTCACAGACATCAGGAAAAAAAGCAGAACGTCCCATGCTGTGAAAATCAGCATTGAAGGCAATAAAATGCCATTGTGACCCTCCCCAGAACCACCTTTGATGTCTCCTGTATAGACTTTCAGAAGATGTCTGCATTTTTAAAACAGACTTTGGGTTTTTTAAGCGCGTCTTCAAATTGTTGGTTCAGCTCATTGTAATACATGTTGATTGAGGGTTATGAACCCTGGGACGTGGTTCATTATGGTTTTATTTAACCCTGACCTCTTGTCCCCTTTGTACAGATAAAGCCTTGTATTGCTGCAAATACCATACATTAAAATCTGTTTCTGAGGTGGGGGTTGTGTGAGGTTTTGTGTGTCGAATGTGTATTTAGAAGCTTTACCATTCTGAAGCCTCAAAGTACACAGGAGCTGTGATTACATTATATTTTTTAAATTAGGGTGTGTTTGTCCTCTGTTTACATATATAGATTTCTGTTAACTGACAAGTAACAGTGTGAAAAGTAATCTTTTTCTTCAAAAAAGCTACCATTTACTCTGACTTACTAAGAGCAAATATAACACACTTTAGGGGAGAGAGAAAGAACACAAACATTTAATAAGCTTATATCTCATGGGGCTTAAGAATTTTCTGAAGCCGTATAATCTGTGTCATCTCTTCTATAAACGCATAGTCATTCATTTACAGTACTTTAATGCTCATCACAGAATGGGTGCCTTTGAGTAACAATACTTGGAAGTCATATGAAATAATCCTCCTCCTCTGGCAGTCGTTAATATGCTTAGGATCACAACAGAAATATGTGGATTCATTGAAATTCCTGCAATCTGTTCTGTTGTCTGGTAGCATTCTGCTGGGCTGATGCTCAAAGTTGTTGTTTATTCGTTTAGTTGCTTCCGACTCTTCGTGACTTCATGGACCAGCTCACGCCAGAGCTTCCTGTCGGTCGTCAACACCCCCAGCTCCCCCAGGGACGAGTCCGTCACCTCTCGAATATCGTCTATCCATCTTGCCCTTGGTCGGCCCCTCTTCCTTTTGCTCTCCACTCTCCCTAGCATCAGCATCTTCTCCAGGGTGTCCTGTCTTCTCATTATGTGACCAAAGTATTTCAGTTTGGCCTTTAATATCATTCCCTCAAGTGAGCAGTCTGGCTTAATTTCCTGGAGGATGGACTGGTTTGATCTTCTTGCAGTCCAAGGCGCACTCAGAATTTTCCTCCAACACCACAGTTCAAAAACATCTATCTTCCTTCTCTCAGCCTTCCTTATGGTCCAGCTCTCGCAGCCATATGTTACTACAGGGAACACCATTGCTTTAACTATGCGGACCTTTGTTGTCAGTGTGATGTCTCTGCTCTTAACTATTTTATCGAGGTTTGTCATTGCTCTTCTCCCAAGGATTAAGCGTCTTCTGATTTCCTGACTGCAGTCAGCATCTGCAGTAATCTTTGCACCTAGGAATACAAAGTCTTTCACTGCTTCTACATTTTCTCCCTCTATTTGCCAGTTATCAATCAAGCTGGTTGCCATAATCTTGGTTTTTTTGAGGTTTAGCTGCAAGCCAGCTTTTGCACTTCCTTCTTTCACCATCATAAGGCTCCTCAGTTCCTCTTCGCTTTCAGCCATCAAAGTGGTATCATCTGCATATCTGAGATTGTTAATGTTTCTTCCAGCGATTTTAACGCCAGCCTTGGATTCCTCAAGCCCAGCTTGTCGCATGATGTGTTCTGCGTACAAGTTGAATAGGTAGGGTGAGAGTATACAGCCCTGCCGTACTCCTTTCCCAATCTTAAACCAGTCCGTTGTTCCGTGGTCTGTTCTTACTGTTGCTACTTGGTCGTTATACAGATTCTTCTGGAGGCAGACAAGATGACTTGGTATCCCCATACCACTAAGAACTTGCCACAATTTGTTATGGTCCACACAGTCAAAGGCTTTAGAATAGTCAATAAAGCTCAAAGTTAGGCATCCATTTATAAGAACAATGAAGAGAACAGAGGGCAAAGGAATATGCTGTTTATTAAAAATGAATATGAACTTAAACACAACCTGTTTTAAGACGTAACAGCTAAGAATTACCACAGATATTAGTGATAAGGTAAAAGAAATACAATATATGCCATTTTTCTTTCTTTGAGTACACTAGGAGGGTGCTACACACAGAAAAATGGGAGGGAAAAGGTGGGAAGATAAAGATAATCCAAACATGGTGTCAGTTCTATACTGTAAAAAAGAATTTAGAGTTACAGGAGTACCAGAAAAAGGCATAGCCTACAGTAAAATTTAAGAGAAAATCTTAACTATTGAGAATGCAATCTTGATGGCAGAAAACGTCGGATATAAGTGCATACCAAATAAAAATACTAAATAGTCACACTTTTTTCTTTTTGGTGTCTTCAAGTCTGTTGTCTCTTGGCAACTGCCTAGATTAGTCCCTGCAGTTTCCTTGGCAAGGTTTTTCAAAAGCAGTTTGCCATTGCTTCCTTCCTGGGCCCACAGTCACCCAGCTGGCTTCATGCCTAAGACAGGACTAGAACTCACAGTGTCCCAGTTTCTAGTCTGGTGCCTTAATCACTACACAAAATTGGCTCTCTTCAGGCACACTAGCTACCTGCAATCGTTAAAGAATATGTGAGGAGGATTAGATGGCTTATGTTCTCCAAACTTTTCCACTTACAACCTCCACGTGGTAATTGGCAATTCATGAGCAATATATAGTTGTATTATAGCTGGATGGAACATGCTATTCAATGATTTGAGGGACCAGGGGCCCTGATTGAAAGTTCCTGGTTCCCCAGTCTATATCTAGATATATTCGCAATTGTCTTTAGTTTTGTAGATGCTGTTCTTTGGTTCAGTTGTAAAATGCCTAAAGGGTCTTTCCCCACTGCTAAAATGTCCTTGAAGATTGCAAGACCTTTATAGTTATTTTCAGTAGAGTACTTTCCTAACTTAGGCATCTAGGGAGCAGCTAGATTCTAACATGTGAGAGATAAATAGGGTTTTTCGAAATCAAAGGATGATGCAGACAGAAGATTTAAAAAAAAGGTGTCTTCTAGGAATTAAAAAAGAAACTGCTTTCTGCAGTCATTTTTAAATTCACAGTTCTAATAGTTAAAATGAACTCTGTTTTCATTCACAGGGTTTCATCTGTTCAGTTGTAATAATGCTCAAAAGCTTCAAAACGTAATCGGGGCTCACATGCCATGACTACGACTGATCCAATCCAGACTATATTTGGGAATATGACTTGAGGAATGTGAAACATTCCTTTCTTGAGATCTCTCCCCTCACCATTTGCTTAAATTAAGCAGAAGATTATGTTCTGTAGACCTATTTTCCATGTTGGAAGAGGAGCTTGTTCTTGTAGCTCAGGCACATGCAACAGATTGGCTTGAGGCTGCGCTGGGCTTTGTGGGGCATATTGGTGGCTGAATTCCAAAAGTGGAGGGGGGGAGAGGCATGGGCATCTGAGGGGAGCAAGTGGCAAAACCTGCCTGACAATGGTGTCATGCAAATGCCATGACTGGTGTGCATCAGATGCCAGAATGCAAGTCCATAATGGTGGCATTTGAATGATGTTGTCATGCACATGTCATTCTGGCATCATTTTGGTTTGCTGCTGGCACTACTGTTCTGACCTGTAGTTGCAAGATACAGTGCTGAAGTTTGGAATTCCTACGGCTCTGAGGCAGAAATGCATACCTTTAGCATACTGCTTCAAGAGTAATAATGTGAAGTAATATTTTATTCAAGTTTAATTAAGGTAATGGGGTAAAATCAAATTATTTGTCTAACCCTTTCTTTCACCTGGCCTTGCCCACTTTATAGAATGCAGTCTGCAGCACACCATTCAACGACTGAGTGCAGTTCTGTGCCAAAGGCTCAAATTCAGTATGTCTCTAAATGCTCACCAGAGAACAAGGGAGTGGGCTATAGCCATGGGCATCCCAGGGGGAAGAACAATACCCCCCCTTATGTATTTACATGTGACCTCTATGGGACAGGTTTCAAGAGCTTTGGCATTCCTGGAGGAGTTTGAAAGTGGTGGTTTTTTTTAAGGGAAACAAGTGTGATAAAAGCTGCAGAATATTTATAGACCTCTTTTCCATGTTTTGGGAACAAACCTGTCCACCAATCTGCGCTGCTGAATGATCATGTTCTGCCACCAAAATTTGCCAGCACAATCTGGGGGTGGAGATAAAGACCCCAAATAGGGCAGCGTGCTTACCTGAACACTGCCTGCAATTCTTACTTTCAAAAGCAATCATACCATTTTAATACATTTTTAAAAATTTGTTTGTTTAACTCAGTTTCACTGGCTGCTTTAGATCCCTTTTTGCTCCTTGGATTGTTCCAGTCACTGAGGTCATTATTTAGATGCATGGAAATGGATTGACGGAAACAGCTCCTGCATTCACCATTCTGAAAATATTACTGAGACAACTAACCAGGTCAATTAAAAATCTGCAGCTGCACAACTTGTGGCTTTTTTTTTTTTGGCCAGCACAAAAAAGCTATCTAAGATTAACAGTAACCAAGCATGGCAAGTTGTGCAGCTGCAGGTTTTTCATCTGGTTATTTTATATTTCAAACGTATTTTGTTAATCCAAGAGAATGGTTTAATTCAATAACCAAATTATGTATGTTTATATGAACTCAAGTTGAATGTTTAGCTCTTCCTTTTCCTAATAGACTACTGCACTCTGCAGGATCACACAACCACATAGCATTTGTGGAAGGGGGAGGTTTCAAGGGAGGATCAGGATGATGAAAGCAGAATTGTAGGATCACTCTGCAAGCCCCACCCCTTTCTTTACACAGATCCTGATCTCACTCACAGATATGAAAGAGGTGGAGCTTGTGGTGTGACACTGTGATGCTGTTTTTGTCAATGCCTGTGAAGTATTTTGTGAGGGTTGAAGAACCACCTCACAAAAGGAGATGCTGAGGCAGTGTTTCTACCTATCCAGTTGCTTATGCTTACATCTGGATCAGATGCTGAGGTACAGACTTCTAGAACAGTTCTGCTTCCACACAAAGAAAATGGCAACTTAACTGGTTACTGGAGCTAAGAGTAGCAAGGGGATACCAGCCTGCAATGTGATCTGGCTATTCAAGTTGGTAAATATTACCAAATGCACAAAAATTATATTTTATACAGATTGACTTTCACTGCAGGGTCTGCAAAAAGCCTCCAGAATGAGTTACACTTTCAATTACTTCCTTTATCCATGAAATATAATTGGATACTAGAGTATAAGCTCCGTATTTTCCCACTTCAGCACAACCTTCCCCCCAGCTGACAATGCCCAAGAGATACCAAGTATTGCGATAAGATACAGCAAAAGGTCCGCCACTGTCTCCTTTGCAGGCATCCTGCCCTTCTGCATCATAGCCTGCACAAAACATGTTGTCTGTAATGAGCTTCTTGGTCGACTGCTGACAGGTCTCCATGCTCACAATGGGCAACCTAACTTTCATGAGAAAGCGAGTTAACCTACCCTTAGCATGAGTTGCACCCCATCCGCTAACTGTTCCCTGGGCTACCTCTTCAATCAGCAAAGTAGCCAGGTTAGGGCGAGGAAGGCAGATAGGAAGCACATTCTGGCTAAAAACCACATCACTAGTCAGTTGGATCAAAGCAATGTCGTTGTTGTAGTTCACCGAGTTATACTGAGGATGTCTCCAGTAGTGCCGCACTCCCACTTTTTGCTCATCTCGTTCTCGCTGATGTTTGTCAAAGTCTCCTGAAAAGCAAATGAAGGTGTAAAAACAAACAAAAACCAAGCAGGCGCTGACGGTGGAAAACAAGGAAAATTGAATTAAGAAGAGCCTTAGATCCAACTAGAAATAGTCTCATTGAGTTATTGAAATATTGATTCAATAAATTAAAAATGTTTCTAAGGTATGCAGATTTTTTCTTAGGCATTTCAAAAACAAGGGAGCTTCTAGACGAAGTTGTTATTGTGCAACTGACCTGCCTCATTTACAGAACTCGGTGAGAAATTGAAAAGACATCCTCTTTCTCATTGTTCTCCCACTGGTGCTTCCAAGTTTTTTACTACTTAAAAAGAAAGGAAGAATAGCTATATACTACCATTTGACTAATAGCTCTAGGAGTTGTCCTAGAACAAGCCAGGTGGTTTCTCTGTAATAATAATAATAGTAATAATAATGTGTTAAATTTATACGGCACCCGACTCCCAGTGACTCTGGGCAGTTTACAATTGTTAAAACATTTAAAAACAAAGAACAAGACAAAAAAGACAAACACAGCAGAAGATAAAAGAACAACGATGGCAAAGAAAATAAACCCAGAGGGGAAGAGAAGAAAGAAAGAGGCATCAGTGGTCGTCTCCAAAGGCCTGGGCAAATCAAGTAATCTGCAATCAGGTACACTCCAAACTACACTTAGTCTGGTAAATAATCAGGGCAGAGAATCATTTTATAAAATTGGTTAAGCTATATCAGTATTTCTCCACCTCAGGAACTTTAATATGTGTGGACTTGCTGGCTGGGGAATTCTGGGAGTTGAAGTCTACACATCTTAAAGTTGTTGAGGCTGAGAAACACTGAGGTATGTTTGCTTATCTCTATGATTTCAAAGGCAAGAAATAGATTTATTTTTTAAAATAGAAATCTGATACCAGGACAGGAGAGTCCACTGCTTCTTCTAAATGCATTGTTGGCAAAAAACAAGCATTACAAGACTGTAATTGTGTTGTGTCTCTCTACAACTTACCCACTGTAACTTGATGTGGGATAACGGTATCGAGGCAGTGTGCTGCAGTAAGTACCCACTGACTACTGATCAAGCTGCCCCCACAAAAACCGTAACCTCTATTATTCTGAATCAGTACCTAGGAAGAAGAAGAATCATCAGTGATTCCCTAACCCAACTGCATATCTGTATGGATTTTCTACACTCTCATTTCAATTATTTAGTACTGAATCAGAAGCAGATGACTGTCATACACAAAAATGCAGTGATGTGAAGCAACACATTTCTTCATATGCCCACAACAGTACTGTAAGCCTCCTTATTCCACAATTTATACAATAGGACAGCATCCACAGTGAGTTGTCCTACCTTGGGAGGCAAAGGCATCGTTTAAGGGCAGGTCTTGACAATTACAGGTAGTCCTCGACTTATGACCAATCATTTAGCAACCATTTGAAGTTATGATGACACTGAAAAAGGTGACTTGCAACCAGTCCTCGCACTTACGACCATTGCAGCATCCCTGCGGTCACATGATCAAAATTCAGCAAGCAGAGTCAATGGGGGAAGCTGGATTTACTTAACGACCGGGGCAAAAAAGGTCATAAAATCAGGTGTGACTCACTTAGCAATGGAAGTTCCAGTCCCAATTGTGATCGTAAGTCGAAGACTACCTGTGTTTAGAGGTCCTGTTTACAATGTGCTTGTTGAAAGGAGAGGTTCATGACCTGAGGCTCCAGGGCTGCACACAACTCTCCACAGCCTGAAATAGGCCCAGGTTTCTGCAAAAGATGCTGCTAAATGTTTTGAATGTGATAAGGAGATAATTATGAACTACACTGGGAGTAATATAATTTGCATTTCCTTTCATTTGATTTCAGGTTAATTAAATTTAATTTTTCTGACTTCTGTGTTCTATCTCTGCTTTTTGGAATTCATCTTCTAACGTGCCACTCAGAAGTACACTTCAGCCTTCGACTGAAAAAGATTGCACACTCCTGGTTCATAAAGGAGCTTGGCCCTGCAATTCTAACAATGTTAAATGAGGCCATTTTATCAAAGCCTTCAAGTTCAATAGTATTACCTGCCAAGGACATGCTCCCGGGTGGCAGAAAGACCCTCCAATTATTCTGGAATCTTCTTCATCTGTGTAGTTGATATTTTGCCATCTGTGTAAATCCTCTTCTGTGAAATTTTCCTTTAGGTTTTCCATGTCATATTCTTCAGTTTCTCCTGTGAAGTTCAACAGTCCTGAGGAAGCCCAACTTAATGTCCGATTCCAATTGGTCACGTTCTCCTGAGCATTCATTTCACTTTGTTTGGTTCTTCCTTCCTCATAGGAACGTGTGGATCGCTTAACCAGCCCACAGGGAAAGCGATCTAAAACCAGGGAAATTAAACCTCTGAGTGTAAGGAAGGTTATTTATATTTTCAGTAGCTTAAACATTAGTAGATAGAAAGCTAATGAAGACAGCACTAAGCCTCATGCTTAGGACTCTGCAGCACTTCAGATTTGAAGGGAAAAGATGAAAATGCAGCCCCTCATCTGCAAATCCTTAAACCAGAAATGTATTTCCCACTAGTTGCATGATCCTGGAAAAAGATTCAGCTGCTTTAGGGAGCTGCAGACAGTTCATATGAAAAAGTAATGATCTATTTATTCTTAAATTTTTTAATAGTTACTTTCAATATCTTAGATGTTATCTTCTTTACTGAATCATTGAAAAAAATGTGTAAAAAGAGTAATGAACTTTTATTTCTTTGTTTATATCCTAAATTTTTATCCTTTTTTTTAACACACTCAAGGTGGGGAAAAATTCAATTAAAATTTAAAGGTAAATTAATGTAGTTACAATAAAAAATGAATAATTCAATAAAATTTCTAAAAGCATATATTTAAAAACTATGAACTCCTTAGAGTTTGTGAACACCCAACAGTGATGTCACCTGGATAGCAATTGGCAACAATACTAGTTAGCCAAAGGCCTGGATGACTAGATAGTCTTAAGCTGGTGCTAGAAGCTTACAAGCCCTGGTTCAACTGTAATTAAATAAGGAGTTCAAGAACTAGATGATATGTATCAAGAATGGTTGCTTTCAAGTCACCACAAAACAAATCACTGGCATAAGTGGCACCTCAAGGAAGTATCCCCTGTCAGAGTCAAGCCTGCCTCTGACTCAGAAAGCGAAACCTTGTGAGTCCGAGGAGGAATTGGAAATTTACCAGGCTGAAAACGGGAAAATGAAACTCCAAGAGGACCCAGCAGCGCGGGAAGAGTGCAAGGTGCTGATTGGCCAGGATTCAGGGGAGGATTCGAATCCTCCAATCAGTGTGCGCCAATGACAGGCAGAAAAGCGCGTGAAGAAGAAGGCAGCCTGATTGGCTGCAGAAGGCGCGTGAAGTATTGGGATAAAAGGCAGATGCACAAAGAGCAAGCTGCTGGAGACAACTGATCCTCCAAGCTTCCAGCATCCACGGAAGAGTCCTTACCTGCATCAGAGACAGTCTCTGTTGCCGAAGAGGAACCAACGCCTTTGCTCTGCCCTGAAGAGGACTTGAATCCCGCTTCTGCTGCCATTGAGGATCCATTGCTCACTGAGACCAGCAGTCTCAGCCTTGCTTCCAGCCTTGAAACTCTGTGATCTTCCAAGCAGCTTCTTCGTGCCTTGAAACTCTAGCACCTCCGTGTGTCCTCGGTTCCGTCCAACCGTGCTTTGTGTGCTCAGCTGTGTTTAGGTACTTCACACCTACCTTTTTCGGGATCTGTGGTCCAGCCTAGTCCGGGGCTTCCAGCTGAGTCCAGTCTTGTTCCGAGTTCCCAGCCTTGTTCCAAGTCTCCAGTCCAGAGAATACAGCCTAGCTGGGGCTTCCAGCCAGCTCCAACCTTGTTCCGAGTTTCCAGTCTTGTTCCAAGTCTCCAGTCCAGAGAACCCAGCCCAGTCCAGGGCTTCCAGCTGAGTCTAGCCTTGCTCCAAGTTTCCAGCCTTGCTCCAAGTGTCTAGTTCAGAAAATTCCGCCCAGTCCAGAGCTCCCAGCCAAGTCCAGTCTTGCTCAGAGTTCCCAGCCTTTCTCCAAGTCTTCAGTCCAGAGAACCCAGCCTAGTCCAGGGTATCCAGCCGAGCCTAACCTTGTTCCGAGTTCCAGTCTTGATCTTAACCTCTGACCTAGTCCAGAGTTTCCAGTCAAGTCCAGCCTTGTTTCCAGTTTGTAGCCTTGCTTCAAGACTCCAGTCACCAGCCCCAGTTTGAGACCTGCATTTTCAGCTGTAGCAGCATTTCGCAATCCGGTCTCCTCCAGCATCTCAGTTCCAGTTAGAAGTCCTGTTCTGCTGCCTTGTTGTGGCCCAGTTGGGCTTGTTGAACTCAAGTCTTCATATATGAAGGACTTATTTATTGTAAATAGTTATTTAATAAAGACTATTTTTGATATTATTCTGCCTGGTTGCATAGTCTGAACAGGACATCCCCATTAGAACTTTGATGACGGCATCATACTTATTAGGGTGGTCACTGATTAGTATCCAGATCCTAAGTCATACAGGGCAATGTATGTCATAACAATTATCTTGAAATTTGACTTGATAGGAAATTTGTAACTAGTGCCTCTCCTTCAGAATAGATGTAGCATGTCTTTGCCTTTCTATGGCAATCTAGATGTGGAATTTTGTACTAGCTGCAGCTTCCAGACCAACCTCAAGACTTCCCCCACATGTAGTGCATTGCATAACGCATGGTTCAGCCTATCTAGGAACAACCAGAACTAATGAATAAATATTCTGAAAAGTTTGAAAAGGCATTCTTTGCCATTGAGTTGGAAGGGTATTTTGGATAAACAGGAGCCAAGGGCTAGCTGAACCACATAGAATTCATGTCTGAATGGAATGTAACCTCTTTGTATAGGCCCAGGCTGTGTCCAAGGATACTTTTATTTATTCAGCACAAGAAGCCTTTTATAGAAGAAAAACAGCAGATAGAAATGGCTAACATATTAATACAAAACGATGGAGAATTTAAGATGAAGTCAAGAGAACAGCTGACTGCAGAAGGACATAGTTTTCAATGGTTTTCATAGGCTCAGTTAAAAGAAGGGTTTAATATGGACAAAAAGATAATTGGAATTGAAAAACTCAAAATGGAATTTGAAATTGAACTATGTACAAACAATGAACATGTAATAGCAAAAATGTATAAACTTTTCCTAGGATTTGAAACAGAAGAACAGGTTAAAGACTGCATGACAAAATGAGCTATTAATTTTGGATATAATATATAGATGGACACTTGGGAGATAATGTGGGTAACTGGTATTAAATTTACACTGTGCCATAACTTAAGAGAAAACTTTTATAAAACAACGTGTCATTGATATACAGTATGACACCAGAGAAATTATCAGAAATATACAAAGGTATTTCAAACCAGTGTTGGAGATGTGAAAAACATGAGGGGACATTTTATCATGCATGGTGGACTTGTGAGAAAGCTAAGAAATTTTGATACAAATTCATTGATGATGCAAAGGATTTTAAAAATAAATATTGTGAAGAAACTGGAAGTTTTTAATTGGAACTTATGGATAATGAATTAGAAAAGACTCATGGCAGATTGATTTTGTATATGGTAACTGCAGCAAGATTATTGTACACTCAACAATAGAAGAATAATGAAATTCCTACAGTGGAGGAATGGATTGTGAAAATGTCAGAATTTGCTGAGATGGCAAAGCTGATTGGTCAGAGAAAAAACAACAAAAACTTTTCTAAAAGACTGGAAAACTTATATGGACATTTTGCTGAAAGAAGAAAAAGGTGATATGATGATTTGTGGGTCTGGTCTGAGAAGTAAAAAAGATGTGGACTAAGTGAGGAGGTGAAGGGATTTGTATAACATCTAAAAGGGAGGGAAGATTGTAAGACTGTTATCTGTTGAAGAGAAGGTTGGAAGTCATTATATTTCATAACTTTAGTTTCTTTTCTTTCTTTTTTCTTTCTTTAGATTTGTCTTTTACTTCGTGTAAAATTCTCAATATAAATAAATAAATAAATAAATAAGGAAGTAAACTCTTTGCAGTCTTCCCTAGGAAATAACCTTTTCTAGTGGTCATGATGAATACCAAGCTTAATTAACTATATGATGAATACTTAGTCTAAATATATACAGTCCATCTGAACACATGGGTGAATGGAAATACAACGGCTTGCTATGGTGGACTAAAACAATGATCTGCCAAACACTAGGAGAAGATCAAAGTATGACTGATGGATAAAAGTACCAAAAGCCAGCTAGGACATGAACTTCCACTAATTGCTAGACATCTCCATTAATTGTCTTCTTAACTGTAACAATGTTCCATGACAAGATGGATGAAAAACAGCTGATCAGAGCCCAACATTTTTAGGTTATAAAACAGGAAATGAAAAAGAGTTTTTCCCAACCAATGTAAGCAGGGAGGTTACTTAAATCCATAATTAGATAGTTACCAGAAGTTGACTTGTGGCTCCTTGATTCCATAAAGATTTCCTAATGTAGAAAAGATAGCAAGAGAAGTAGCAGGCAAAAGGCAACTGTTAAGATTACAAGTTATAGAACAGAACAGCTTTTATATATATATATATATACACACATACACACATACACACATGTATATATGTGTGTGTGTATATATATAAAAAAGCTGGAATCAAGGAGCCACAAGTCAGCTTCTGGTAACTATCTAATTATGGATTTAAGTAACCTCCCTGCTTACATTGGTTGCGAAAAATGTGTGATCAGCCTTGGGTACCTCTAATTATTTGTGCTGAATTGAGAAATGTGCTAATGGACAACTAGCTTTGAATAGCTTTGAATCAATAAGCCTATGCAGTTGTTGTACTGTGTGTGGTGATTGTGCCTACTTGAAACAAAGATCCTGCGATGGAAGATAAAACAATGGGAGATTAAAAAAAAGGGATATAAAAGGTTCTTTATGTTTTACCATCTCAGGGTGGAGGACACATTCACCTCCATTGATAGAAACAGGGTTAGGATTATCCTAGGTTATGCATCTGCTTCTTCAGCAAGAGTGCAGTCCCATCCAATGCAGGCAACATCCATACATTCCAAACAAGGGAAATTCCAATCCATAATGCTTCATCACTGTCAGGATATAGCCTCAGACAACAGCTGGTTTGAATATACCTCCCAACATCTTCCTAGCATCTTCCTGCTGCTGCCTCTAATCTTTCTGCCAGCCAACTGCTCTGATCTCCCAGTGTTTTTTTCTTGCTGAATTTCCATCTTCAACTGTATATTTTACAACAATCATGAAAATTGTATATTTCATTCAATTTAGCGTAGTATGACAAAAGATGAGCGTAACTTAGAATAAAAATGAACAACCAGTTCATGTGAACTGGCCCAAACTGGCTAAAAAACACCCATATATAAACTTAAGTGGGTAGTCCTGAGCCGCCACTGCTTACTTACTTTCAGCAGTGCATGGGCAAAATGAATTATCTAAAGCACTCACAGAGTGCTATTCTACACATAAGGAGAAAATTTGATCAAATTTCATCCAACCCCATAGTCTGCACATCCAAAGAAGCCAATCTGTTGTTCTTCATGCTAGCTGGCTGGAAATTCTGGAACCATAACACTAACCCATTTAGAGACTGAAAAGGTCTGCTGGAAAATTTAGATTCTAAACCCACCCTTTTAAGCTAGTAAGATGAGTCATTACCTGAGGGCGTGCAACTCTTCCCATCCTCATTTAGCTTATATCCTATTGCACAGGAGCAGATCACACGAAATGAATGTTCAGTATCTTGGCAATATTGCCAACACCCGCCATTTTTGTACCAGCATTCGAACTTCTCTGCATTGGAGAGAGGGGTGGGGGGTTCCTTGAGTCATTACTACATACTCTGTCCAACAGACAATATCTGTATAATAATAACCATTGCAAGCTATCAGTGGTGGCAACACAAATCACAATTCATTTTAAAAATTATTAGAGGGACCTTCTTCAAGTTATACTTGTGCCTTTGTGTGTGCCTTTGAATCAGTCCATGCAGTTTTCTTGGCAACATTTTTTGGCAGTGGTTTGCCATTGCTGTCTTCCTAGGAATGAGAGGGAGTGACTGGCCCAACATCATCCAGCTGGCTTCATACCTAAGGCAGGGCTAGAACTCACATCTCCTGGTTTTTACCCAAGTGCCTTTAACCACTAGACCAAACGGGCTCTCCAGGTTCTACTGGATCACCTATGGCCTATTTAGTGTTATGACTTATTCCCTAAGGAGAAAAATTGGAATCTCACACCTTCTCCCCCAGAACCCCTTTGATCCCAGCTTCCCCACCTGCCTTGTCATAGCACCTTGGTTGCTACCTCCTCCTTTCCATGCCTCTACCTGATGTCTTCTCCAATCCCAGCATGTGAGAGAGAGGACGCCCACAGGCTAGCCATCTTACTAGCAAGCAATAGGGGAAAATGTAAATATAAAAAAGAAATACATTCTATAGCACCAACTTCTGACCTGTAATATGTAGCTAGGGAATTCAGCCTGTCCTCCTTTGTGGGGAGATAGATTAATCACATAATAAATAAATAGAACAAGTCTTATTTTTTAAAAAAAGAATGTTATCATTCCTTTTTAACTTAAAAAGTTATGTGCAATACAGTTAATGATGTAGTAAATAAATATATTGGGCTGCTTAAATCAAGAGAGCACCTTAAAAGAACCTTCAGCAGAAAAATAATGAAGTAAAGATAAGACTTTATCAGCCAGCAAAAGTTGGCTTGAAACTCAACATTAAAAAAACTAAGATCATGGCATCTGGCCCCATCACTTCCTGGCAAATAGAAGGGGAAGAAATGGAAGCAATGACAGATTTTATTTTCTTGGGCTCCAAGATCACCTCAGATGGTGACTGCAGCCATGAAATTAAAAGATGTTTGCTCCTTGGGAGGAAAGCTATGGCAAACCTAGACAGCATCTTAAAAAGCAGAGACATCGCCTTGCCAACAAAGGTCCGTATAATCAAAGCTATGGTTTTCCCCGTAGTGATGTATGGCTGTGAGAGTTGGACCATAAGGATGGCTGAGCACTGAAGAATTGATGCTTTTGAACTGTGGTGCTGGAGAAGAATCTTAAGAGCCCCTTGGACTGCAAGGATGTCAAATCAGGCAATTCTACAGGAAATCAACCCTGACTGTTCATTGAAAGGACAGATACTGAAGCTGAAACTCAAATACTTTGGCCACCTAATGCAGAGAGAACACTCACTGGAAAAGACCCTGATGCTGGGAAAGACTGAAGGCAAAAGGAGAAGGGGATGGCAGAGGATGAGATGGTTAGATGGCATCACCGATGCAATGAACATGAATTTGAGTAAACTCTGGGAGACAGTGGAGGACAGGAAGGCCTGGCATGCTATTGTCCATGGGGTCAGAAGAATCAGACACGACTTAACGACTGAACAATAACAAAAAAGATAAGACTTTGAAAACACACAAGGACTGAGCTTGTACAGAGACAATGAATATCAGAGGCAATACTTTGGACTTAAACCCACAGCACAAGAAATTAAACTCAGTGCAGCTCTTAACAAATTTTTCCTATTCCTTTCAAGCAGCATTTCTCAACCTTGGCAAGTTTAAGAATTCTGGGAGCTGAAGTCCACCTATCTTAAAGCTGCCAAGGTTGAGAAACGCTGCTTTAGAGAATAGACAATTCTTGGAACAGTTCTTCCTCTGCCAATCTGTTACTTAGAAACTCCTCCTTCCTGCAAATTTCCACTGTAACCCACGGTTGGAGGAGATTCTTATCTCTCTCTTTTGCCCCATCTTGGCACACCCCCTCTTGCTTGTCTCCCTTCCGCCAGAGAACCACATGTGCAAAATAACAAAAAACATTTCCACCTGGAGAGGGAGAGGACTGTGGGGATCTCTGTTTTGCTGTGTGCTAAAGTAAGCATCTCTGCCCAGGAAGACCCTGCTTGAGACAAGGGGATGTCCTATACTGTATATTCTTTCTCTGGGAAGCAACTGTGAATCCTGTGAATGCTAAGTGGCATTATAAGAGCATATCTTTGAAGAAGAGTCCAATATTATCCAGGTTCAAATAAACACAAAGTGATCCATTTGGGGCTGCCCTTCTGGTGGATGTAGTTGTGTACAGAAAAAACTCTGCAGTAAATCACATCCAACATATGGGGTGCAGGAAAAAAAACACACACCTTGCCTTTACTTTTCCATGGATTATTTCCTAATCTCCTTGTCCTCAGAAGTTTATGCATAGGTGTTCCTGATTCCTTGACATTTTCTTGGATGAGTGTTTGTGACTTTGTATCATCCTTATACAGTACTTGTCAGATTATATATCCTTTAGTGGTATATCCAATACCACCAAAGGAGAAAACAAGTCCTGAAGAGCGAGCTTAATGGGAAGAACAAGATCTACACCATCAACATGTATGCCCTGCCAGTCATCAGATACCTTGCCAGTATAGTGAACTGGCCAAGGGAGGACATGGAGGCTGCTGATGTGAAGACCTGGAAGCTCCTCACAGGAGGAGGCTTCCACCCCAAGTCTAATACCCAGAGACTGTACACCAGGCAGAAAGAGGGAGGGAGGGGTCTGGTGAGTGTCCAAGCCACTGTCCTGGATGAGACCCAGAGCATCCAGGAGTACATCAGTAAGATGGCACCTAAAGATGAGCTGTTGAGAGAATGCCTGAGGCAGCAACAGACATGGAAGGAAGATCAAGCAGAGGAAGTGCCATGGCAAGACAAGACCCTGCATGGGATGTACCATTGACAGATAGCTGACGTGGCTGACCTTGGGAAATCCTACCAGTGGCTGGGAAGGGCTAGACTAAAAGACAGCACTGACGCACTGACCATAGCAGCACAAGAACAGGCACTAAGCACCAGATCCATAGAAGAAGGGGTCTACCACACTAGACAGAACCCAAGGTACAGACTGTGCAGAGAGTCCAACACATAGTGGCAGGGTGTAAGATGCAGGCAGGAAAAGCATACACTGAATGACACAACCAAGTATCTGGCATTGTATACAGGAACATCTGCACAGTGTATGGGCTAGACCCTCCCAAGTCCAGATGGGAGATTCTACAGAAGATTGTGGAGAATGACAGGGCTAAGATCCTGTGGGACTTCTAGATTCAGACAGACAGACAGGTACTGGCCAATCAGCCAGACATCATGGTAGTAGACAAAGACCAGAAGACAGCAGTGGTGATAGATGTAGAGGTGCCAAGTGACAGTAACATCAGGAAGAAGGAGTATGAGAAACTGGAGAAATACCAGGACCTGAAGTAGGAACTAGAGAGGATGTGGAAAGTGAAGGACAAAGTGGTCCCAGTGGTGGTTGGAGCACTTGGGCTGTGACTCCCAAGCTGGGAGAGTGGATCCAACAGATCTCAGGAACAACATCAGAGCTCTCTGTCCA
Source organism: Candoia aspera (assembly GCF_035149785.1). Lineage (NCBI taxonomy): Eukaryota > Metazoa > Chordata > Lepidosauria > Squamata > Candoiidae > Candoia > Candoia aspera. The sequence continues at coordinate 43,858,064 of NC_086158.1, read as the reverse complement.
GAAGAGTGCAGTGTTAGAAACAGCTAAGGTACTGCGCAGAACCTTCAGACTCCCAGGCCTCTGGTAGAGGACCCGAGGCTGAGGAAGACACATACCACCCATAGGGGTGAGAAGGGATTTTAGATAGATAGATAGATAGATAGATAGATAGATAGATAGATAGATAGATAGATCCATCCATCCATCCATCCATCCATCCATCCATCCATCCATCCATCCATCCATCCATCCATCCATCCACCCATCCATCCATCCATTTAATCATGTCCAATTCTCTGAGACTGCCTGGACAAGTCCCTGCAGTTTTCTTGGCAAGGTTTTTCAGAAGTGGTTTGCCATTGCCTCTTCATAGGGCTGAGAGAGAGTGACTGGCCCAAGGTCACCCACCTGGGTTTGTGCCTAAGGCAGGACTAGAACTCACAGTCTCCCCATTTCTAACCCAGTGCCTTAACCAGTACACTAAACTGGCTCTCTAAATAATTATACTGTAGTTCACATAATGAAGAAAAACTTTGGTAATATTACCCATCTTCTTCACCATGACAAGTAGTCTGCCAAGCTATGATGACCAGCATGTGAGATAGGCTTGAGGTTTCCTCCCAATTTTGAAAGGGAAGAAATGTTCACTGCCTTCTTCCCCTGACTCAGCATCTGCTTTGCTCTCTCTTGCTGGATGCCACAGAAAGTCCAAAGAGGTTACTATGATGGCTCTGAGGGTTTATTTCTACCCTGGATGGCAGTTGGAGCTTCAAACAGTCAGCACAGATGGAGACAATCCTCCTGCCTCCCCCAATCCTATTCTGAATAATGAAACCCTCTCTCCAACCACAAAAAAATGAAATCCAGTGAAATCTATGATTCTCTGGATGCAAGGACTGCAAACTTGGTCTCTTTGAGTGTTTCAGCTTTTTTCTCTCTCTCTTTCAGCCACTTCAAACAATTCTCAAGAGAGGGTGGGTTATACATTCTAGTTAATTACAAAAAAGACTTTGGCAATCTCTGTTTGCATGGAGAATGAAAACAGATATCATGATATCATTCACAATTTGGAAATGGAAAGGGGAAAGAGCACTAGTTGTTATGATGGTTGAGTTAAACTTTAGCACAAGTTTGGAAGAAAAATGAATATGGATAGATTAGTCATAGCTGTGATGCTTCTCTACAGGACAAACCCTAGAACCTCACTCTAAATAAAATCCTCCATCATTAACCTGAGAACTCAGTTAAGCTTGGCATTACATAAAGTTCACCCTAATGCCAATAGAATTTTGAATGCCAAGAGTTACATGTAAACAAAATTGCACCATGGGATCATTCTACAATTAGCACTATGCTTAAATCACATCCTAGAGCAAACCATAAAGTAACATTCACCAGAGATCTAACTCTAAATACTGTACACCCAAAGGCCAATAGGAATATATATACCTAAATGTTACTGGTTCTAAAATGGAGGAAGCTACTGGGGGGGAACAGAAGTTTGTCACCAACATTGACCAGAACTTTTGCTCTGCCAGGATGATATTGATTGATTATGGGGTGGCTCCTTTCTTTGTAGAGCTTTCAAAAGTCAGGGTGGGACCTCTGAAATTGGTCCTTTTTCCTGATAACACATGCTGCATCTTAAGTTTGAAGCAAAAGTCTGTTTAGGATCAATTTGACAAATCTGGAACCAGGCTATCATTTTGGTTCTCTGATCCCAACTAGATGGCTGCTTTTCCTGACACATGACCTCCAAGCTACCACTTTATTCCCTTCACCAGTATGGCTTTTGGCCAGCAAGGTCTTGCCAGGTTAGGAAAACTGCCATGAAAGGTAGTATATTGCTACAACAACCAAGATAACAAAAACTATCTGAATATGAGCTGGTAGGCTAATGTTATTCCCCACTCACCCGTTTCACACTGATTTCCTCCATACCTCGGGGGACAAGTACAGGAATATGTATAGTGTTTGACCTTGCATATTCCACCATTTTTACATCCATTTTCTTTACAGGGGTTGGAATCTGTTTGGAAAAAGAGAGGTTGATGATACAAATCAAAGCCAGATAAGTATTTACAGTGATTTCTTATTTATTAAAACATTTTCTAACCCACTTCAATTTCCAATAACACACTATACAATCTAAAATATTAAAATTGTAAATAACAACAAAAAATAATGTCAATAAAATAAGGTATGAAAATAAATATATAGGCAATGGGGGAAGTGTGTAACAGTTTGTTATATAACATGTATAACAGTTCATTAACACAATTCCATCAGGTACACAAAATTTTTATCAGAACAAAAACATCTTCAGTAGGAAAGTCAAGATTTATGGGGCCAAAGTTAGCACAGGTGTTTGTAGGCCTTAAATTTTAATGAACAATATTTGTGCAGAGTACACAGAAAATGAGCAAAATTTCTACCTTTGTAATTGAACCAAAACTCCATCTGCAAAATAATTAAAAAATAAAAATAGATGTGACTAGGCCAAAACACTCTTACAGATTAACTTGAACAATTCAATGTAAGTATTTAATTAAGACATGTATGATTGAAAATTAAGCTGGTTCTGTAGAAGAGTTCTGGACAGAAGGTGAATCTGGCTTGCTGGGTGATTTGGGTAGATTATAAGGATTCCCAGCATAAATATACATATTTTATTATACATATACAAATATATATGGTACCCACTTTTGTATTATTCTACTCTCCACACACATACACAAACAAGAATATAAAGACCTTAAAAGCTATAAAAGACCTGGTTTTTTTTTAAGGTTGAAAGATCTCTTGTCAACTATATTAAGGAAAGGGCCCATGGTAATTCCACCAGCAGTTTGCTCCAAAGTAAGGCTCTGCACAATTTATTAATGCTGTTAAATGTGTTTGTATCAGCAGGAGGTGTCTGGTTGAAACGATTCACCTTCTGCCTCAATTATGTCACTGAAACTAAAAAGCGAGTGTAATCAAGCATGACAAGATTAGTCTGAGCACTATTCAGATTTGGCATTCAAGGCAAATTGCTAAGTGCAGAATTTTTTCTTAGATAAAGCCTTCTATTAAAAAAAACACTTATATATAGCTTCCACAACCTTGAAGCTAACCCAGATTGGTGTGGGTTATTATACTCCATTGTGTTAATGCTTTGTTTTATCATTTCCTCCTTACATAGCACAGCTGACCTGTTCAGAGCGGATTTGGGCTATAGGAAAAAAAGGTCAAAATTCCCACACCTCTTTAGTGCGACATCCTGTAAGACCTATAGGAGGTGGAGGACAAATGATAGGAAACCATGATTTCAGCTGGAGAGGTACTGTATGTATATAGCTCCATTTTAGGTATGTGAGGATTTTTTTGCTGACTCTTTGAAGAAATAGAAATATTTATTCTAGCCACTGAAATCCAGAAGATTGCTGGCTCTTGTATGCTTAATTAATTATTATATTTATTGATTTTAATGCAGTACCAAATTATTGTTAATTTTAAATGTTTTAACAATAAGTACACTGAAATCTGAGAGCCTGTTTGGTGTAGTGGTTAAGGCACCAGGCCGGAAACTGGGAGACAGTGCATTTTAGTCCCACTTTAGGCATGAAGCCAGCTGAGTGGCCTTGGGCCAGTCACTCTCTCTCAACCCTAGGAAGCAGGCAATGGCAAACCATTTCTGAAAAAATCTTGCCAAGAAAACTGCAGGGATTTGTCCAGGCAGTCACCAGGAGTCAACATTGACTCAAAGGCATAAACAACAACAAGAACAAAACAAATAAAAACAAAACAATGATCTCTATGAATGTGACTATTTTGAGGAACCAGCAATATCTATGGGATACTTGGATAGGTGCATTCCTTTCACAGTTGCAAGAACTAGTTGGATGTGCCTCCAATTCCATTGCTCACCGTTTTCTCCTGCGACTTGAAAATCTCTTTTGCCTCCTCAAATGAACACTGTTCCTCTCTGCATTCTCTCTCCAAATTTCCTGGGCGAATCTCCTCCAAGAAGGTGTTAGCACGTTTCTGAACCCTCAGAACCTGGTTTGCCTCCTCTTTTTTCATAAATACTGCAGATGAAGAGTAAGATATCACTATGAATCCAGTTTCTTCAATTCAGAGTGAATATTTATATTCCCATTGAACACACCTGGATCTACAGAATTCTATAGGGCTAAATTGGGTGAAGGAGACATTTGGTCATTTCCCCTGTGCTTAATATGAAAAAAAAATGATCCATAAAAGAAATATATTTAAGAACATGTGACTGAGTTTCATCTCCAAAATTCATCTCAGAGCAACACTTACAAAGTTAAAATGGATAGCATTGTTCCTGAACTAACAATCAGAAACATATGGGATTAAACATTAACTATGGTTGTTAATAGGGACGCGGTGGCGCTGTGGGTTAAACCGCTGAGCTGCTGAGCTTGCCGATTGGAAGGTTGGCGGTTCGAATCTGCGTGACAGGGTGAGCTCTCGTTGCTAGTCCCAGCTCCTGCCAACCTAGCAGTTCGAAAACATGCAAATGTGAGTAGATTAATAGGTACCGCTTCGGCGGGCAGGTAACGGCGTTCCATGTAGTCATGCTGGCCACATGACCACGGAAGTGCCTACGGACAAACGCCGGCTCTTCGGCTTTGAAACGGAGATGAGCACCGCCCCCTAGAGTCGGACACGACTGGACTTAATGTCAAGGGAAACCTTTACCTTTACTATGGTTGTTAATATGTGGTTCATATTGTGATTACTGGAAATGAATAATAAGTACCTGATAACGAATGTGAAAAGTTGATGAAGCAGCAGATTAATAAAATCAAGGCTGGCCCCAAGGAAGTACTAGCCATTGTATATCCAAAGTGAATAGCAGAATATACTGATTTGTAGACAGTCACCTACACATAGGAAACAAGACTAAACAAGGTATTCCTAGAGCACCTGAGATGAGAAAGAGAGAACTAGAGAATAAGGATTATTTGTATGTGAAAAACAAAGATGGGGAATAGGAGAGAAGGATACAAACCTAGGAATAAAGGGAATAGGAAGCCAAATTTATTTTGTGACCATTAATATATTTGGATATCTTCAAAAACCAGAAATTAAATATACTGGAATAATAACTCAAGTATTCTGCTCTTAGAGCAAAATTAGCATGTTGAGGAAGATAGAAATGTCTCTTCCTATCAGTGATCTGATGTACTAGCAATGGCTATATACAATGTGTACGAGTGAGGAAACATCCGAAGAAAAGTAGTGCAAGCAGGCAGGGGCCACTTCCTTTTAATCTCCTGTTAAACTGAAGTCTGTAGGAGGCAATCTATGGGAACAGCTTGTATTTCGTTTTTTCTGACAGCAGTTGATTACGCTCATTTCATCAAATAACTATTGACATCCAACAACAGAAACTTTGTCTCACAGGAAACAAGAAAGAAATAAACAGGAAAAAAACAGACAGTCCTAAAGGAAACAGTCCCCCATTTGGTTGTAGCAAATTAGAAATGTTGTGCTCTCTTACCTGATTAGGAAGGACAAAGTGCTATTTAGATCAGCTACCAAAGAAAGCTATTGAGAATTATGTGCTGATGATTAAACTACTGCAAATATTGACATGGAAGTTTGGGCCTCAGGATGCTATGCCAGGAAACCACTGCAGCTCCAAAATTTTAAAGTTAAACAGATTCTAAAAATGTTATTCCTTACCCATGGCCTCTTCTTTTATAACCTTCACATTTTTATGGAATTTTGGGGGGGAATGCTTTGCCTATCTTTTATTTATCACTACACAACTGACTTTTTGGAAGACATTGGAACTTTCCCACAAAACCTTCTGTACCTCTGCTTTCAGACAGAAAGAATGTTTTTGGGAAGTCTGTGCTTTTATCTCACTGAGCTATAGTTATTTATTTTGATAATATTCTGCTTTTAGCACATGCCAATACCTTGAATTAAAAGTCCGCTTCAAGAAGTTTAATAGCTGGAAGATAATTCATATCCATATCTATATCAATATGTGTATTTGCATGTATCAGAGCTTTGGGGGAGGGGAACTACCCAAGTCACAAACATGGAAAGGACTCCATCTAAAATATTTGAAATAAGATAGATTAATAATTTTTACTCCTAAAACATGTACGTAAAATATAATCTTCCCAAATATTCAAATATTATAAGTTCACTTGGTCACTGACATCAAAAGAACAAAACAAGATGGAAAATTACTTTGAAATAGGAACTGATTAAAAGTGAAGCATGGGCTTATATGGGAACATGGATCTGAATCCTAAAATGGCCCTGAGCAAGACAATCCGCCACATGAGGAGCTACTTGTGATAGCAGTAGTGCCCCACATGCCTTTAAGGTGATTAGATTACAAATACAAAGCTTTAACATGTGGTCATCTGCCTGAGGGGCGTCCTTCTAGGAAACGGATTTTTATGTATAGCCTTATATCCATGGAGGGCAACTTACAGCTCAGGAACAGGGAAAGAGAATAGATGGCAGAATATGGAGGGTAGATATGTATGATCTTGTGAATACATGAATACATGAAACTAATAGGGTAACAGTTCTAAATTAATACTGTAGGAGTTATTCCACACAGCCATGGGCTTCACCCCCACTAATTCTCTGCAGTACTTATGTGAACTGCATGAGCATCTCCTCACTTCTTATTTTTTGCAAAGCAGATCCAAACTCAACAACTACACAAGGGAGTGGCAAAGTCTTCTCAGAACACCCAAAATGGGGAAACTGTGGCAAAACATTATGATGACTTGATGTCAGAAGGGAAGGGGAAATACAAAGGAACTGGGGGGACTGGATGAGATGGAAGCTTCTGCTCTCCCCCAGCACCCACTCTGCAGCTCCAGAGACAGGGGTGACTACAGGGGCTTATGCAGTGGATGGAAATATCAGCAGATGTTGATTTAGCCATTAACATTAACTATATCTGTTTCATACAGTGAAGAGTGAATAGAAACTGATGATCAGTCATTATACAAGCGCAACAACCATTCAATCATTACTTCTAAACACATATGGATTCTTTGATACTGATACAGACCCAGTGCACAGTCTGAGGGTCCTCCTGGACTCATAACACCTGCTGCAGGAGTAGGTGGCTGTCATGGCTAGGAGGGCCTTTGCATAGCTTCATGTTGTGTGCCAGTTGTGCCCATTCCTAGATTGGGGGGCCCTGTTCACAGTCACTCATGCTCTAGTCACCTCCAGACTGGACTACTGTAATGCATTCTACATGGGGCTGCCCTTGAAGAGTATCTAGAAGCTTCAACTGGTGCAGAATGCAGCGGTACGGGCAGTTAAATGTGCTTCCAAAACAGCACATGTCATACTTCTGCTTGGTGAGTTGCCACTTTGCTTCCAGGTCCAATTCAAGGTGCTGGTTTTAAACTTTAAAGCCCTGTATGACCTGGGGCTGGGTTATCTGAGGGACTGCCTCTTTCCAGTTACATCTGCCCATCCTATTAGTTCTGGCAGAGAACGTGTGCCTCAGATCCCATCTGTGAGGGACTTACACTTGGCAGGTCCCAGGAGGTGGGCCTTCTCTGCCATGGCACCCACGTTATGGAACATTTTGTCCCCAAAGTCAGGTTAGCTCCATCATTTTTAATGTTCCAGAAGTCCCTCAAGACCTGGCAACATCATCAGGCCTGGGGGTCCCAGGGGAATGGTGACATTTTAAGATGTCTCCATCATTGTGCTTAATATCTACTGTCTCCTGTGCCTGGTGATTTATATTTTTTATAATGACTGTTTTATACAGTATGTTTAATATAATGATTTTTTATATACTTATTGTTTTACTTGATTGTTGTATGCTACCCAGAGTCACTTTTTGTGAGATGGACGGCCATATAAATTTGATAAATAAATAAATATTATGTACTTCATGTCATAAGTGCTGTCACAAGGGCTGTTATGGGGACAGAATTAATATTATTAGCTATTTCATTTAACCTACATTTAAGACCACTAGTTAACATATAAACTAATTAAAAGCATAAACATAATACTTTTTTTTTAATTCAGGAGTGCCACAGACTATTCTAGTACATTATTCTGCAACCTGGTGCCCTCCAGATGTGCTGGGGCATAACTAATCTGTTCAGGCTGATTCAACATATATCCTCCTGCTTATTTGTTTATTTATTCCATTTTTATCTCAACACAATCTTGCAACTCTTGGTGGTTACAATGTCACAATAAAAACAAAGAAATTTTAAGAAGATGTAATCCAAATTGCAGAAACAAAATCAAAGCAGGAGACAAAAATGATGCACAAGAGTCACATGTGGTTACTGAACAGTTCTGAGAAAAGAGCAACAATGTGGGATGACAAGGAGCCCCTCCCTATACGCTCTAGTAGGATAGGCCGAATCCACTTGGAGGAGGTGGTCCTGTTGTTACCAAAGCCATAAAGGGCTTTCAAGGTTAACAGCACCACTTTAAACTGTACTTGGAACTGAAGCAGTGCAGGGGCTGCAAATAGGTGTAATATGCTCCCAACTTCAGAAGCCAGTTAAGACATCATCCACTGCATTCTGTACAAATAATCATTTCTGAATAGTCTTCAAAGGCAGCCCCAAGTAAAATACATTGCAGTAGTCTATGTAGATGGTGCTGACAGCATGAGTTCCTGTTGCTCAGTCCTACTGGCACCACAAAAGATGTTATTGGCATGCTGTCGGAAGCTGGGAAAGGGTCCCTTGCCATGGCCTCCATCTGCTATTCAAGCAGGAGCTGCAAATGCAGAAGAACTGCTAAATCATGAATCTGCTCCTGGATGGGTACTGCCTACCCAGGGATTACACTGGGACAAAAGGAGAACCCCAATGCACAAAGAGCAACTTTCTCTTGCTTGCTTGTGTTCAATTTGAGCCCTTTCTCCCCCATCCAGACTCTCACAGGCTCCAGGTACTAGGATATAGTAACAGCAGCATATCCCCCAAAACCCAGGGTAACAATTTATACTTTAATATCATCAGCATACTAATGATATCATATCCTAAATTGTTGGATGACCTTCCCCAGCAGTTTTTTCATATAAATGGTAACCATCAAGAGGGTAAGGACTGATTCCCGTGGTACTTCATATGTGAGGGGTCACTGGACCAACCTCTCCAACAGATTGAAACCATCCATAGGGAATGGAGCAGAACCACTGCAAAACAGTGCCCCCAATCCCCAACCTCCACAGGTGGTCTAGTAAGATACCATGATTGATAGTATTAAAGACTGCTGAGAGGTCTAAAAGGACAATAAGAAGTGCAATACCCCTGTCCAGATCTGATACAGATCATCCAGAAGAGCAAATGCTGCCATCTCAATCCCATGCATAGGCCCGAACTCAGACTGAAAAGGTTCTAGATAATCCACTGCTTCTAGGGTGCTGCCTAGCTGATTTACTACCACCATCTCAACAACCTTCCTCAAAAAGGGAAGGTTGGAGACTGGATGATAATTATTGAAGACCATAGGATTGAAAGATGGCTTCTTCAGCAAAGGATGCTCCATGGCCTCCTTCAATGTAGCCAGGAACTGTCCCCCATATAAGGAGGCATTGACAAACTCATGGATCCACCTGGTCACTCCTCCACCCATTCCCCCAACATCCATGTTGCAGAAGAGAGCACTCCATTCACTTCTTTGGAGCTCAGAGGCCAAGATAATGCTCTGGTCCCCAGTACATACTGTGCCCCTGTGGAGGTAAAACTGTAGCAAATCCAAGCAATGTTGTTGATGAAGTGCTGTGCAAATTGGTCACAGTGCAAGGCAAGACATTTCTCTAATGACTCCTCCCTAATAGGGATTTAATAATCTTAAACAGGGCCATTGGATGACAGTTAATTGATGCAATAAGGGAGGAGAAGTATGTCTGTTTCACCTCCCTTATCACCACACTGTAGGTGCAAATATGGGCATATGCCAATCCTTGGTTCAGTTTGCTTCTCATCTCTCTCCACTGGCATTCCAGACATCATCTTCCAGAGGGTCTCATTAAACCAAGGTACCAACTGGAAATGGCACCCAGAAAGAAGCCACTCATGGGCAATAGAGTGCAGTGCCCAGTTTGTATCCTGATGCCCATGGTTGATCAAGTTTTGAACTGAACTGTCTGCCTAACAGCTGGGAAAGTCCCCAACTGTCCTCTTAAAACCAAGGTTGTTGTAAGATCAGGATTGTCATAGGAAACTTTTCCTGGATGTGACCAAAGTGAGTTTGACCAACATTCTTTGCAAAGAATCTGTGGTATATCTTCTAAGTACCTGTAATATGTAAGATAGTGAGACTATTGAAGAAATGTATCACAAAGCACAGGATCACTTGTATGTTCTGTTTTTATTAATTATGAGCATAGTAATTTTATGATTTCATTTTCTGACCAATCCAGTCAAGAAATGAACTGATGTTAGTGTAGATTCCAAAATTATTAGGATCCCCACAGCCTTCTCCCCAGCTCACTATTCCAACTAGGAACCAGGTGTTCTTGAATTTTACGGTCATAGGACCACCACTGTCTCCATGACAAGCATCTCGTATTTCTCCCTGTATCCCTGCACAGAACATGTTATCTGTAATAGAATTCCACATAGCATGGACACAGTCATTCCGTGATGCTACAGGAATTTCAATAAACTTGAGAACAGAGGAGAAATTCTTCTTGCTATCCTCACTCTGGCTTCCCCAGCCTGTCACTATTGTTTGGGTCCCTTCTGCCATCAGGTGCTGGTTTGCCAGGTTTTTGGTAGGCAGGCAAATGGGCACAATATACTTATTGACAACAACGGGATGGGCTAGATGCAGTATTGCAATATCATTATCAGAGGTGACCGAAGAGTAATTTTCATGAGGCAATAGCTTGTCAGCAATGATGGTTGTCTCACTTTGGTCTATTCGCCGTCGGTGATATTTCCCTGTAAAAGCAACATAAAAATTGGAGAAGATACTATTTCCTTGAAACTAAGCCAAGCCTATCTTTCTCAAAACAGTTTAAAAAGACATTTAATAAAGGTTGTACTTTTCCCCTGAATTTTAGAATAAGCAAACTCCAAACTATAGTAGGAATAAATAGCTACTGTATACAGTTATAATACAGATCCAATATCCCTACAGAATTTGCATGCAGTAGGAAAATTGCATACTATATTGTTCTTGCAAAGCCAAAGATCAGAGGAGGCAAAGGAGAAAGGAAAAGAAGGAGGAAGTATGCACATAACATAATTGGATAGAGAAAATCAGACTAGACGTGGGAAGACACAAGACCATTCGTTTTCTCTATAACTCTATAACTGGTTGAATAGGATAGGAGAATCAAGACAACAATACACACATTTCACTTTTTCAAACCAAAATATCAGCCACAGGTAGTATGTGAATATTGGATATTTTAAAAAATGAAGAAAAGCCTGCGTGAATCAGTTAATAGATTCCTCCCATCTAACCCAGCATTTTCTTCCTACTGTGACCAAACAGTGCCTCTGGGAAGCCCCCAAACAGCCTCCTCCTTGTGTTCCTCAACAACTAGCACTGAGCTAGTTGCTAGACTGTCTCCATAGTAGCGGATTACATCAATGATTTCTCAAACTCCCCTCCCCACTTTCAAGCCATCCAAGCTGATGCGGACAGCATTATACCTTGTGGGAGGAATTTCATAGTTTAAATAGAGGCTGTGTCAACAAGTCCTCCTTCATCAGTCTTTTATCTTGCACCACTGAGCTTCCTTAAATAACCTCAAGTTCTAGTAGTGTATTGTGAGAAAGGGAGAAAAACTCCCAAACCATTTTATTACATTATGTGTAATTTTACACAGCAGTATCATGTCCTCAGCTTATTTGCTGTCTAAGCCCCAAGGCTCCCAATGTTCCTTTCCTCAGAGTGAAATTATTCCAACCTTTTAATCATTTCATTTGCCTTTTCTGTGGCTTCTCAAGATTTGCTGACTGGCAAACAGAAAAACAAAAATAGTATTTGTGACCAGTCCCCCACTGTGGTGCAATCTGGTCACAGTCAAAATTAACAAGTAAAAGCTAACAATAATTACAATTATATGGAAGTAATAAATTCAATATGCAGCATAATATAGTTACTGTCACAGCAAAAACCCTAACTTTATAAACTGGATAAAAGTGCAGTTTCCCCTTAATGAGAATTAAAGAGTGAACTTGCCAAACAACTACAGGTAGTCCTCACTTAACAACCATTCCTTTAGTGATGGTTCGGACTTACGACAGCAATGAAAAAACTGACTTACAATTGATTCTCACACTTATGACCATTGCAGCGTCCCCACGGTCACGTGATCACAATTTGGGCTCTTGGCAACTGGTTCACATTTATGACTGTCACAGTGTCCTGTGGTCATGTGATGGCCATTTTTACTTTCCTGGCTGGCTTCTGGCAAGCAAAATCAATGGGGAACCACATGATTCCTTAATGACCATGTGGTTCATTTAACGACCACCACAAAAAAGGTTGTAAAATTGGGTCAGATTTGTTTAATGACTGTTTTGCTTAGCAACCAAATTCTGGTCCTAATTGTGGTCATTAAGCAAGGACTACATGTAGCACATTCTTCCAGTGCCACCCCTCCGCCACTTTTCCTGGTGTATCTAAAACCATATATGCCAACATTTTTGTTTCTGCAGGATGTTTCAACAAATTGCAGATGGAATAGTGAAGTAGGCATAGTAGTTATGCTTTGGGTTTAATTACTTTCCTTTATATTATTTGTATAACTATTTTGCAGGCTGTGTGCTTAGGAGCCTGAACAGAATGGTCTACTCAGAAACATGGTGTTTCTCCCAACAGATCAGATCTGATTGGTGGCTGGGTGCTTCCAGCATTTAAGCCTCTACCTGAAAACAACATGATGATCAATAGAACAAACTTTGTCTTCCTGGAAACCTTGACCTCATACTTCTTACCTTTGAACGCTGGCTAATAGTAAGATACTTTTGTTTCTCTTAAATTTGGATGAGACTGGAATTGTAGCTCTGATGTCAGCTGTGAATGCTTCTGCCAGTTCTTGGCCTTGGACTGTTAGTGTCAGTGATCTTGCATCACAGGCAGGATGCAACAAAGTTTAAATTTTAAAATCTTTATACTAAGAATTCTATTTCTGGAAAGATCAGTTCAGACACAGAATCCTTTTACACAAATGTTATTTCTTTCGGTCTGGCCCTCAGTGTAACTCATGCCAACCTGCTTCTTATGATGGCTTGTCCATTTCATCAGGAGAAGAGTTACACATGTTGGCTGTATCTAGCCAGAGTTAGGAATTCAGCAATCTCTGCAAAAATGTGCATAATACAGTGCTTCTCAACCTCAACAACTTTAAGATGCATGAACTTAAACCCCCAGAATTCCCCAGCCAGCATGGAATTCTGGGAGTTGAAGTCCACGCATCTTAAGAGTTGCTGAGGTTGAGAAAGACTGCATTATACAGTGGAGAAGATACTTACTGACACACCTCACATTAAAAAAGAATACAGGAGTTACGATTTTCCTTACCGAGGGTCAGTTTGATTCTCTGTTCGTCCACCACACAGTGAGCAGCTGTCAGTACCCAGGCGGGATGAATGAGAACACCACCGCACTTAAATTCACCTGCACTATTGCTCAGCATAACCTGCAAAGGAAAGGAGGAAGAAGCTGCTGAATCTGTTCACTTGCCTGTGCCATATATTACTCTGCTGGTGATCAAAGTATCTGATTTTGGCAAATTGTTAGGTCAAATGGCAACAGCCCTGGGATGTTTTGCTGGTCAGGATATTCTGAATGGAAAATATTAGAAGGAATGCTACAGGAACTGCGTAAATTTAAATTTCTTGTGATGCTGTACTTATCTTCCCAATCGGTATTGAAATTGCCATTTTTGTGCTCAGCAAACTGTTGGGATATTTTATATTACAATAACTTCCAAATGGAATTATTAATTTGGGGGCAGCTCAGGCTGAAATTTTGTCATCTGCTCTGAAAATTCCTTACAATCTTGAAGCCGCTCCAGAACGAGGTTGCAGGTGAGGATTCACAGTGCTGTCAGCCATAACTTTTAATGACAAGTGCTTCTGCATTGCCCCGTTTATGTCCTTTCTTTAGGCTAGGACTACGTCTCCCAGAATACTTGGCTGAGAGTTCTGAGAGTTCCATTCCCAGACATCTACGGGGCACTAGCGTGAGTGAAGATGGTATGACGGGCTGGCCACTTACTGTGTGCTCTTCAACATTAGGTTAGGGATTTAACATTGCAACTTGGAAAAATCAGGTCTCCTTCAATGGTTGTAGTAACTAGTGTCCATGATAAAATGCATTAGCTCCTAATCCTCTTTTTGTAGACGTTGGCCTTCAGCAACCCCTCTGACTATGGTTGCTGCAAAGTTACAGCATAGTTTCCTACCATTCTGAAGTGGGAAACTAAATTGTAAGTCCTAAAATAGGCATATCACAGGCAAAAAATGAAAACTCAGCCCTACTCATATATGTGATATAGGTCATCCCCTTCCTCTTTGTAGCCCTTAAACCAACTTCCCATTCTTAAGTATGTTTCCTAGATACTAGAAGATCTGCAGCCTGGTATATTCAACAGCCTTCTCTGCTTTGGCATGATGGCAGTTATCTAGAAAATATAGCGAACAGTATTTGATGTTGTAAAGTTTGAAATAAAAAGGATTTACAAGCCAACACATGGGATAAAACAGATGTCCATGTGATAGAAAGACCAAAGCTAATACAAGCTGAAGATTTTATCACTACATACTTGCCAAGGGCTGTCTCCTTTTTTTCCAGGTTTACCCCCAATTATTTTTGCAATCTTTGATTTGGATTCTACAACTCTCCCACAGGAATACTCCACTGTGAAAAAAGGAAGGAAAAGAGGTTTGAAATACCAGTATGATCCCTTAGTAATCATCCCAGTATTCAGTCAAAATTTTACAACTAGTTTGTATTTTGTTTCTTTCTAACTTATTTTCTATAAACCCTGCAAGCTGTCTTCCCAATTTCTCATCTCAAACAGTAGGAAATTTTTCCCCAATTATTTTGACTTTTATAAAGAAAGTTAAGCATTTTTTCATGACTACTTGCACTTTTGTGAAATACATGTAAAAACACACATACACAAACTTAATCTACTTCTTTGTAGTACCAATGACATTCAGTGGCCAATACATGTATTAAAATCAAAGACACAGTTTAAAGAAAGTGGACATCTTGTTCAAAATGAAGTGGCAGAATTTTGACTGTATCAATATAAAGTGCAGAACAGACTAAATATCTGAGTCTGATCCCTTGAATAATTTGCTTATTATCAAGCTCTTAGCAACAGAAAACACAAAGTCTTTTTAAATCAGATTTATTGAAAGGTGTTAGGTAGAGAAATCTGGACGCTTTTACTTCAGAACTCTCTTTATCCCTAAGTTTGCTAGGGTACAGGCTTCCTAAGTCTCTTGTTTAGCCACAGGGAAGTGTCTAATAGTTTTTCCAGTGATGGAGTTATGTGTATGATGTTCTGAGCTAGTAATGTTTGGGAAACCATTATCCAGTTTCTCAGGTTCTGAGACGCTCATAACAAAATCTTTTTTTCCCAACAATATGCCAGGTGGAAAGCTTTATTTTATTTTCAATGTGGGGTTCAAAAATGTTTTCCTGCCCCAAGTATGAAGTGATATGTTACAGAATTTTGCCACTTTATTTTGTGTAATTCATTGAGTAAATGTCACATTGAACCTTCTTTGAATGTCTTCTTTCAGGTTTCCCTAACTGGGCTGTCCACTATGTTGGCTCTGAGAATTCTAGTAATCCCAGCATATTTGGGAGGCACTAGGTTGGAAAAGATTGCCTGATTCAGATTGAAGAGTGCTATTTTATCCATGTTTACTTGGAATTAAATCCTCCTCTTCTTAAAGGAACGTACTCCATAGTAAGTGTATTTAGGATTGCATCTTAACCATTACTGAAATCAGTGGAATTTCAAAGGTATTTGATTCATTGCAATATACCCCCATCCCAATAAAAATTTATGTCTTACTCATGGAACTTCCAAAGCCCTGGTGTTTGCATATGCAGCACCTAGAACTGACCTTCTTTACTCCACACACTTCCCACCCCTCCACTTCAGTGACCAGCAGTCACAGTCATACCCATTTGGAAGACCCCTGAAATTTATTTATTTATTTATTTAAATTATTTATATGGCTGCCCAACTCACTCACAGTGACTCTGGGTGGCTTACAAAAATAAAACCCCAAATACAAAACTCACTACACCCACACACCCCTGGAATGCACACCCTGCATTGTCACCCTGCCAGGAGCACAACTCAGGCCTTGAGGCTTCTTTATGCAAGTATCCTGTCTGGCTGAGCATCCATTTTGTATTTCTTACTAGTCCACATAACAGGTTCTCTTTTTTAATGTTTTATAGTAGAAAATCAAGATAAAAACAACTTTAAATAAAATATACAATGGATCATGGAAGAAAACACCAGAAGGTTATTTTCTTTTTACAGATAAGGGTGTAGGGAATTTTGTTAACTCACAATTTATGGCAGCTCAGTTGGCAGGACATTAAGTCACTAGACTTCGGACATAGGAAAATTGAGCATGGACGTTGCTCTTTGCAAGTTTTCATCACACACTGTGATATGGACTCAGAGTTAGGGCTTTCTGCACTTTTTTTCAGCAGAATTCCAACTTTTTAACATGCATTGCAAAGTCTTGGGGAAACAGCCAGCTGGTATTCTGGAAAGAACTTCATTATGTGATTTTCAGTGAGCCTAAATACTGTTTTCTTTGAACGAGGGTGACTCACAGAAACAGTATATAATGCTTTTCCCTCAATAAAATGAACAGCAGTATTTCTATAGTCTTCAGCAAAGGATCATTACCTTGTCGTGGTGCTGGAGCTTGAGCACCTCAATGATGCCATGAGCTAAACCGTGAAGGGCCACCCAAGACGGGAAGGTCATGACAGAGAGGTCAGACTAAATGCAATCCCTGGGGAAGGTAATGGCAACCCACCCCAGTATTCTTGCCGTGAAAACTGAATGGATCAGTACAACCAGAGATATGTCGGTATACCATCGGAAGATGAGACCCCCATGTCAGAAGATGGTCAAAATGCTACTGGGGAGGAACAGAGGATGAGTTCAACTAGCCCCAGACGTGATGACGCAGCTAGCTCAAAGCCGAAAGGACGGCTAGTGGCCGACAGTGCTGGTGGTGAACGGTGAATCCGATGTTCTAAGGATCAACACACCATTGGAACCTGGAATGTAAGATCTATGAGCCAGGGCAAATTGGATGTGGTTATTTGTGAGATGTCAAGATTAAAGATAGACATTCTGGGCGTCAGTGAACTGCAATGGACTGGAATGGGCCACTTCACATCAAATGACCACCAGATCTACTACTGTGGACAAGAGGACCACAGAAGAAATGGAGTAGCCTTCATAATTAATAGTAAAGTGGCTAAAGCAGTGCTTGGATACAATCCAAAAAACAATAGAATAATCTCAATTCGAATTCCGGGCAAGCCATCTAACATCACAGTGATCCAAATATACACCCCAACCACAAATGCTGAAGAAGCTGAAGTAGAGCAGTTCTATGAGGATCTGCAGCACCTACTAGACAACACACCTAAAAGAGATGTTATTTTCATCACGGGAGACTGGAATGCTAAGGTGGGCAGGAATTACCTGTAATTCCAGGTGTCATTTACCTGGAATTACAGGTAAGCATGGCCTGGGTGAACAAAACGAAGCAGGACATAGGCTGATAGAATTTTGCCAAGACAACTCAATGTGCATAACAAACACTCTCTTCCAGCAACCTAAGAGACGGCTTTATACATGGACTTCCCCAGATGGACAACACCGAAACCAGATTGACTACATCCTTTGCAGCCAAAGGTGGCGGACATCTATACAGTCGGTAAAAACAAGACCCGGAGCTGACTGTAGTTCAGATCATGAACTTCTTCTTGCACAATTTAGGTTCAGACTAAAGAGATTAGGGAAGACCCACAGATCAGCTAGATATGAGCTCACTGATATTCCTAAGGAATATGCAGTGGAGGTGAAGAACACATTTAAGGGACTGGACTTAGTAGATAGGGTCCCAGAAGAACTATGGACAGAAGTCCGCAACATTGTTCAAGAGGTGGCAACAAAATACATCCCAAAGAAAGAGAAAACCAAGAAGGCAAAATGGCTGTCTGCTGAGACACTAGAAGTAGCCCAAAAAAGAAGGAAAGCAAAAGGCAACAGTGATAGGGGGAGATATGCCCAATTAAATGCAAAATTCCAGAGGTTAGCCAGAAAAGATAAGGAATTATTTTTAAATAAGCAATGCGTGGAAGTGGAAGAAGACAATAGTATAGGAAGGACAAGAGACCTCTTCCAGAAAATTAGAACCATCTGAGGTAAATTCCAGGCCAAAATGGGTATGATCAAAAACAAAGATGGCAAGGACCTAACAGAAGAAGAAGAGATCAAGAAAAGGTGGCAAGAATATACGGAAGACCTGTATAGGAAGGATAACAATATCGAGGATAGCTTTGACAGTGTGGTCAGTGAGCTAGAGCCAGACATCCTGAAGAGTGAGGTTGAATGGGCCTTAAGAAGCATTGCTAATAACAAGGCAGCAGGAGACGATGGCATCCCAGCTGAACTGTTCAAAATCTTGCAAGATGATGCTGTCAAGGTAATGCATGCTATATGCCAGCAAATTTGGAAAACACAAGAATGGCCATCAGATTGGAAAAAATCAACTTATATCCCCATACCAAAAAAGGGAAACACTAAAGAATGTTCAAACTATCGAACAGTGGCACTCATTTCACATGCCAGTAAGGTAATGCTCAAGATCCTGCAAGGTAGACTTCAGCAACTCATGGAGCGAGAATTGCCAGATGTACAAGCTGGGTTTAGAAAAGGCAGAGGAACTAGGGACCAAATTGCCAATATCCGCTGGATAATGGAAAAAGCCAGGGAGTTTCAGAAAAACATCTATTTCTGTTTTATTGACTATTCTAAAGCCTTTGACTGTGTGGACCATAACAAATTGTGGCAAGTTCTTAGTGGTATGGGGATACCAAGTAATCCTGTCTGCCTCCTGAAGAATCTGTATAACGACCAAATAGCAACAGTAAGAACAGACCACGGAACAACGGACTGGTTTAAGATTGGGAAAGGAGTACGGCAGGGCTGTATGCTCTCACCCTACCTATTCAACTTGTATGCAGAACACATCATGCGACATGCTGGGCTTGAGGAATCCAAGGCTGGAGTTAAAATCGCTGGAAAAAACATTAACAATCTCAGATATGCAGATGATATCACTTTGATGGCTGAAAGCGAAGAGGAACTGAGGAGCCTTATGATGAAGGTGAAAGAAGGAAGTGCAAAAGCTGGCTTGCAGCTAAACCTCAGAAAAACCAAGATTATGGCAACCAGCTTGATTGATAACTGGCAAATAGAGGGAGAAAATGTAGAAGCAGTGAAAGACTTTGTATTTCTAGGTGCGAAGATTACTGCAGATGCTGACTGCAGTCAGGAAATCAGAAGACGCTTAATCCTTGGGAGAAGAGCAATGACAAATCTCAATAAAATAGTTAAGAGCAGAGACATCCCACTGACAACAAAGGTCCGCATAGTTAAAGCAATGGTGTTCCCCGTAGTAACATATGGCTGCGAGAGCTGGACCATAAGGAAGGCTGAGAGAAGGAAGATTGATGCTTTGGAACTGTGGTGTTGGAGGAAAATTCTGAGGGTGCCTTGGACTGCAAGAAGATCAAACCAGTCCATCCTCCAGGAAATAAAGCCAGACTGCTCACTTGAGGGAACGATATTAAAGGCAAAACTGAAATACTTTGGCCACATAATGAGAAGACAGGACACCCTGGAGAAGATGTTGATGCTAGGGAGAGTGGAGGGCAAAAGGAAGAGGGGCCGACCAAGGGCAAGGTGGATGGATGATATTCTAGAGGTGATGGACTCGTCCCTGGGGGAGCTGGGGGTGTTGACGACCAACAGGAAGCTCTGGCGTGGGCTGGTCCATGAAGTCACGAAGAGTCAGAAGCGACTAAACGAATAAACAACAACAATTTCTATAGTGTACTGAATAATATTTTCACGGCTATTCTTTTCCAAGCAACAAAAGAATGATAATTTTCAAAAATCACACTGCAAAATGTAAGACACTTTAAAGAATATTGACATAAATGTATGTTTGCCTGATCATCTCTTTACCTGCAGGTGCACAAGAGGTATGGTTATCCATCAGGCGGTAGTCCAAGGCACAGCTGCAGTAACGGTACTGCTCATTGTTCCGTTCACCCTCGTGGCAGAAATGTTCACAGCCACCATTGGCAATGGAGCAGTTAGTGTAGATGACCTCTGGGCAGCAAAAAATACCGTGGAATGAGATGATCTTATTAAGGAAGGGTCAGTTAATTATTATGGATCAATTAATGTTGTGTGTCTTTTTCCTATAAAGCTACAAAGTGCAAAGTGAACCTTTTTAGGAATGATCATTGGACATTATGCTTCTTTGCTTTCTGTTGCTCAAATATCTGCCTGCAATGAACTGCTTAAATTGGTAGTTCTTTTCATTCCAAGCTAAAAAAGCTTAGCAGGACAGCTAGGACAGCTGAGTGCAACACATCTGACTATGGTTTATATCATATTTGTCATGTAGTTCCAAGCAATTCTGATGCTGTGCTTGGTCCTGGCTTTTCTGGAGACCTCGGTTTGCATTGTCCAAAGGAAATGAGGTAACTGAGCAAGATAGTATCCAGAGCAGGAAGCTTTAGTCAAGTCTTCTGGTCAAGGGGAAACTTTGCTCAGCTCCTAGGAATGGGCCTTCTGGTAAAGGGAGCAAGTTCTCTCTTTCTAATTTGTCTCCTCAGGATTTATTTGGCTGCACACATGACGCTGGCTATTTCCCATCTATGCTGCCTCAGTTACACAATGACTTGTTTATACTGTACAAAGCTTATCAATGTGGACAACAGTAATCAGGGCTGTGAAGTCACTTGGACAATTGGCAATTAGAGCAGGAGGTACCTTGTTCATAACAAATTCTTTCATTTATAAGATTCAGTAATGACTGGAAAATTAATAGTGAAAAACAACCAAACATCACATATCCTTTATAAATTTTGTAGTCTGGAAAGCACTGAGGCATGGAACCAGATCACTTCAAAGGGGAGAGAGATGTTGGGGTCTTGCTATCCAAAATAGGAGATCCCTATAAGGAAAGTAGGGATATAAAGTAATGAAGGCTCTTGCACACACTAGGTAATAGGAGATCTAAGAAGGCCCTACAAATACTAGGCAGCCTTCCTGAATGACTGGATCCCTCTCCTTCGTTACTCCAAAGCTACTGTTAGTTGAAGCCAATAAAAGGTTGTGCCATGATTAACTCAAGAATCTCTGGCCATGTGTGGTCAGTGTCTTTGCTTGGTGGCACAGGCACAAATGTTTTACTGAAGTATATATGATTGACAGTCTAAATCCATACATGTATATAGAGAATATCTTTGTAAAAGATATATAAAAATGTATAAAATCCAGCATTTAAAATCAAAACTGTTTCCATTTGTACAGTAATGGAAAGTCCTATAGGTCTTATAGAATGAATAGGCTACATTTGTCACATATATCTGAAATGTACATACACACACACATGAAAATGACTAGCAATCCCCTATATATCAGCATGAATCTTTTACTTTCCTCTGCATTCGTTAAGTGAAGCTCAACTGCCTTGATCTCTGTGCTCAATTCAAGCCAATGTGACTTTAAAGGTCATAGAATAGAATCATAGAATTAGGGTTGGAAGGGACCTTGGAGGTCTTCTAGTCCAACCCCCTGCCCAAGGCAGGAATCCTCATACCATCTTGGAGAAATGGTTGTCCAATCTTTTCTTGAAAACCTCCAGTGATGGAGCACCCACAACTCCGGGAGGCAAGCTGTTCCACTGCTTAATATATCTCATTGTCAGGAAATTCCTCCTTATTTCCAGGTTGGATCTCCCTCTGATGAGCTTCCACCCATTGCTTCTTGTCCTACCCTCAGGTGCTATGGAGAATAAATTGATGCCCTCTTCACTGTGGCAGCCCTTCAAGTATTGCAAGACTGCTATCGTGTCTCCCCTCAGTCTTATTTTCATTAAGCTAAACATACCATGATTGAGGGCTTGTACTATATTACCACCCCATATATTTACTGATAGCAACTAAATCTTGCTGCTTGGGGATTTGGTAGCAAGGCTTGCATTTGGAAATGCCAACAATATGCACATTCAGTAGCTGTAAATAATCAATTGGAGTTGTTTGAGACAAGATAAGGGGACCCATGGTATAATATCAGCGATAGTAAACCTGACTATCAAGAACAGCATTACCATTTTGGCACAGTCGTCCCTCCCAGCCTTTGTTACATATGCAGTCAAATCGCCCAATGCCATCCTGACAGAGTCCATTGAAACATGGGCTGGAATCACACATATCTCCATCTTTAAAAAAAAAATTACATTAGAAAACCCAGATTGTACAGATCTTTGCAGGATTACCTAACATTTATTTATTTGTCTGTTTATTTGCTAGATCTCTATTCTATTTTTATTCCAAGAGCTCAAGACACCTTAAATGGATATCACCTTTCATTTTACCCCCACAACAATAACCCTGTAAGTAACTTGGCTGAGAGGTAATGACTGGCCCCAAGTCACCTGGTGAGTTTCTGTGGCTAAGGATGGACTTGAACCTGGACCTCTCCCCTTCTACTCCAACTCATAAGTGGATGTTCGAAATGCAGTTCCTCTTTCTCTCAACTACAGAAGTTCTTTCCTTTGTTATGATTCATTTCTTTTGAGTAGATGGGGTTCAGAAAATATTAGCAAAAAGAGAAGCAGAAACTTGTTTGAAATTTAATCCCATTTCAAGATTACAGTAAAATACACGTATTTGTTTAGGCAGATAGGGGTATATACATTTCTATGTTCTTCATTTCATGTCCACTGTCTGTATTAGAGATGAGTAGGTGTCAAGCTTGTGGATCAGAAATCAATGAAGCTCACAGTCCTTCCAATAAAATCTATTTCTGGCTATTCCAATATTTCTACATTTCAACCAGGGGGCATGGGAGGAGGAATAAAATAGTTGTTGCTCTTGTTAAACTAGTGGGAATTTCTTTTTTTTTTCTTTTTTCTGATTACTCAGGATGCTACCAGTAACCTTTAGTTCACCCCCCAACTTTCTAGCACAAACCACAGAAAGTGGTTAAGTGGTGTTAACTATCCCTCTCCAAGTAGAATCACTATTCAAGGAGAAGCTTGGAGGGAAAAAGAGTTTGGTTTTTTCTTCCAGGGAAGCTAAATGATAGAGACCTGTGAAATACTTATCTGCTCATTTTTTCTTGAGTAAGATAAATTCAGCTGGTATATGTATGTGGCTGAACTGTAATGGGATGAAAAATCAATTTCTGTATTTTTGATCATACTACTTTTATTTGTATGCTTTGCAAGACTATAACTTCACTCTGCAAATTCAGATTTATTAATTAGTGTTACTGCTTGGCACTCAATTGATTTTGGTATATTCAGCAAGTTGAGGAATTAAAAACAGGCCTACCATATGTGGCAGGCAAAATATCTAGACAACCACTAAATGGCAGCAAACAGAGAAATCTTTAGTTCTTTTCTATCTTCTGGTGGTAGTCTTGATTTCTGCAGCCCAGATATACTAGCCCTAATCAAAGGAGCATTTGGACTAGTTGACTGTCACATTAACAGCATGAATGGCATATCCTGTCTTTTTGTTTGCATTATCTGAGTTAATTTAGACTAGTTATGAGTTTAACACTATATTTGCTATGGGCTACAGGGCTATAGCAATAAAAAACCAATTAAGTTTCATTCCAATGTAGCCAAATAGTGAGTTTGATTTATTTATTTATTTATTTAAGAAAGTTAACAAATTTATATGGCTATTTAACTCAACCAGTGTGACTCAGGGTGGCTTACAATAACAAAAACTAGCACACCAAGAATTCAATTAAAATAAAAAGAACCCTTACTAGGAGATCAGGAGCTCACAGTTATTACCCTCTCCAGAGAGACTCCCCTTATCTGTATGGCTGAGGAAACTGCCAGGTTTTAAAGCCTTTCTAAAGGTCAGGAAGGTTGGGGCCAAACATATTTATTTATTTATTTTATTACATTTTTATCACTGCCCATCTCCCCCAGTGGGGAGATGGATATGTCAGGGGGAAGGTCATTCCGGAGGACAGACACTGCAACAGAAAAGTCATGCCTCCTGGGTTACATCAGAGAAGGGACCTGAAGTATGTCTACTCTATTAGAATGAGTGGAATGGGCACATACCATTGGGAAGAGGTATAACCTGGTTTTGTAGGGCTTTATAGGTGATAACCAGTACTACACCTGGAAGCCTACTGGGAGGCAATGCAGCTCGCAGAGTATGGTGTTACAGGGCATACCAAGGTACACCCATAACTACCTGTGCTGCTGCATTCTGGACCAATTGCAATTTCTGGATGGTCTTTAGGGCAGCCCCATGTACAGTGAATTGCAGTAATCCAGCCAGGAGGTGACTAAGTCATGAATGACAGTAAGCAAGGCTTCCCAGTCCAGGAATGGGTATGATTGGCACTGAGTTGGGGAGCACAACCCCTGCCACCAGGCAAGGACGGAAAATTTCTTGTCGTGATATGAGGGGGACCTAAAACCCACAGCTACTCAGTTTTGCTGGAATTGAGTTGAAGCCTGTTCTTCCCCTGGAAAGGGAGAGTTACTTCTCTCAATAGCATAAAATAGAGCACATAGTATCAACTAATGGTACACAACTAATGAGAACACATTATGAAGAGGGGAGAAGATACAAAAATGGTCACTAGCACTACTCAATACATCTTTACTTACCATGATATTTTGCCCAGAAATTTAGCTGAAAAGAAATAAAATTTAAGTTAAAACCCTAAGATTCTTTTCTATAACTAGCCATATTATGTTGCAACACCTTTTTTGCAGATAAAAAAATCATGTTCCTCAGTCTGATAATAATAGAATGAACAATTATTCACAATCATTTATCCATTCTGTCCAGCACAATGAAAATGTGGACCAAATGTTTCCAATATTTGGTGAAGCAGTGATGCTATTGTTTTAACATAAATTCAATTGCCAACACAGTGGGCATTACAAATAATAAAAGTTGACCAAGTTGGATATGCTATAAATCCTCCAATTTGGGTCAAGTTCTACTGATAACCACTGAAGCCCAGGAGAAGCTACCAACCAAATAATCCGTCTAAGTGTTTGATGGCAAATATTAGGAATGATAACTTGGTAGTGTGCAGTCCGGAACCACTAAAGAGTAGTCCCACCAACTGCTTGGAATAGACAACATCTTGGGCCAGCTCCTGGGTCAGATTTACCAAGCTAGGATGTTTCTTTCTGCTCTTTAGATTTCAACTGGATAATGAAGTTTGACTCTGTTTCCCAATCTTTCAAAACAACTTACAGTTTTTTCCATGGTTTCAAATATTTCACTGGCTTCCTCAAAATCACACTGTTCTTCTATACATTCTCTTTCCAAGGAACCTGCCTTTAATTCTTCCAAGAAAGTATTTGCCCGCTTTTGGATCTTCAGGACATGATTTGCTTCTTGGCTGCTGTAAAACACTTGGGAATGGGGAGAATCTGTATGGAGCATTTATAGTATTTTTATCTTACAAGTTTCAGAAACATATTGGTGTTTGTCACATAATTTTTCATGATATGAGAAATAATTTTTAAAATGAGAAAAAACACATGCTTTGGGGTAGAATAATTAAGCCAATATAGATTATAATTATTGCTCCTAGTGTTACTCTGCAAAATCCAAATTATGTTGATGAATGTGAGGTCTTATGCTGCAGCACATATTTCTTCAAAATGCAATAAATTGTGTAATTCTGCACATGCCTGCTTTCACGTCAAGGTGATGGTAACATATGAGCTATATCTCTAGGGTGTAACCAGGAATTACTGGAAAAATAATTTTTCCAAGCTACAGAATGCAAGTGATGTTGTATTCTGTCAATTATGCTTAGAGACAGTGCGATGGCTGGCAGGATATAATGTTTATCTGACAATACTTGATATTGGAAAGGATGACATACCTGAGGTTTCATATCCACTAAGCAATATGAAGGCAGCTAAAAACACCAGAAGAGGAATGATTCTCCCCATTGCACAACAGGTTGCACAACTATGAGAATAACCAAAAAGGATTGTTTTAGAGAAATGCATGCTTTTGCATATTTTCAAGATTATATATTTAAGAAAGCACAGGCGGATACTTGATCCTTAGAGTAGGGCATACAAAGTTTGCTGCATAGTTTAATATGACTCTTAAGTTTTATACCGTATGTTGGCCTTGGAAGTAACGTCTTCCCAACCACCACTTCTATCTCTTTATCTAATTAACTAACTGGCAACTTTCTGTTTATTTGACAGTACCACATTCAGTTTAAGGGTTTTTTCTTTTTCATTCCTGTTCAAAATTTAGTCATTGCATTCATGTGGTTGAGCGATTCCCAAATAAAAAAACAAACAAAAATACCCCACAAGATAACTGGGAACTAAACTAAATGTATTGTCAATTCTTTTACAAGCTTTCCCTAATTATCTTTTAAATTTCTTATCCCTTTTATTTGCATTTGATTTAGGTAAAAATATTATTTAGAATTTTAAACCAAATATCTGAACAACAAAAAAAGGACTTACTGATCTCACTGGCTGAATCAGAGTAGTCTACTCTTCCGCCATTGAATGCAAAGGACATTAGTTAATCCATAACCTCAAATATTTACTCAGGAGATACCCTCTAGCAACCTTCCTTTCAGTTAAACAAAAACTGCTCCTCTGGGATTCTACATTTAGAAAAGAAAATCAGGAATGATTTGCTTTTTAACATGTGTTTTTCTTTCTGATTTTCTTCTCTAATCATTGCTAGGTAAGCAATGGCTAATTAGATAAATGCTAGTTTTCTATAAATTCAACTCTGTTTCAGCTTTATTTCTTTACAAAAAATATATCTAGCCTAAAAACTGGATATTTGAGAAATGAATCAAGGTCCTTCACGAAACTATACAACTTTACACTTGTGATAGTATGAGTTGTCACTATCTTTCATTTGTTGCCCTCACTTGAGTTCCATTGCTTCTTTAAGGTCCCCCCCCCTTAATAGTTATGCTAAGGAAAGAAACAGGATAGTGTACAGAGTCTTTTGAGTAACACCTTCTAATTTTATAGCTGGGACCCTCCAAAATCCTTAAGATTTCCCACCAAGCAATTTCAAGTTGAGGTGACCACAAGAGAGCACCAGAGAGCTATAGTTGTTTGCTCCTTACACTGATTTCCTGAGTTTTCCAGTGACATCCTGGCCCCACAAAGCAGTCATCTTAACCTAACAGCAGATTTGTCGGCACTACAGTTCCCAGAATTTCATCAACTTTCTCTGCAAGAGGCTATCTCTTGCCTCCACATACTTTTGGTTAGATTTTAATTAGCATTAGCACTTTTTTTTTTTTTTACTTTTGTGACTTTAAACAAGTAGGCTACTTGATTCAAGCCAATTTGACATTTCTTGTCCTATACAGTTCATCCAGCCTCCCTGTGGCACTAGAATGGAACATCTCTTCCATGTGTTCAAGTTCCCTTTGGACAAGTCCGCCCATGTGGGGCATGTTAAATTCAAATCCATGGTATGTGATGAAGGCTGACTCCTCCCTATCTCTTTCAGTGACAATTGCAAGTACCCTTTGGTCACGTCCAGTATGAAAATAAACCTGGCTACCCCATCTATTCCAGCAAGTTATCAATGCAAGTCAGTGGAACTAGTCAGGCTCCTCCTTACTCCACCCACCTCCCAAGGCTTGGGACCAAGGTAACAGGGGAAACTATGAGCGGGTCATATCATGCCTGCATCCCTCCAGCCTTTTCAGGGGAAACTATGAGCGGGTCATATCATGCCTGCATCCCTCCAGCCTTTTTTGTGGCTTTATGTTGCCATGCTGCTGCTGAGTAATGAGTAGTGTCCAAGAAAGAAAAAAAAAGGATGAAAAAGAAGTAGTTAACACTGTTCAAAAGTTAACAAATGCTAAGGCTGCAGGTGTACATAGTGTCATTAGAGAAATGGTAAAATATGGGCATGGTTTGCTTATAGGAGTACGATTTGTTTAATATGAAGACTGTTTCATGGGGCTGCCTGTGGAATTCTGGGAACTGAAATCCACACATTTTAAAGTTGCTGAGGTTGAGAAATGCTGATCAAGAAGGCACTCGTTTGGGAAAGGCTACTTAACAGATTGCTTTGTCTTCATTCTTCTTAGCACTCTTATTGCTCTCAAAATACTTTGCCACATCTGTCTGACCCATATCTCCCAGTTGTCATGATCGCTTACTCAACATTTCCAGCAGGACAGATTTGCCATGGCATTTGCTTGCTGTTAAAGGCTTTCTTAGTGGTTCCAGGGTATTCTTTTTTCTATTCATGGTTTTCAATTAGTGGTGTGGTTGCTGGTGTCAGTGATATACCTATCATTGTCTCTTCTCTGTCTCTTCTGCCTTTTTTTCCATCCAGTATTTGACTGGTATTTCTGTTATCACCACTACTATTGCTATCACTGCCTCATTAGCAATATATCCAAGGTGTCCATCCTTCCTTTCAAACATTCCTTTTTTCAAGAACTCTGTCCCTCCCTGAGCAGGAATATTTACACGAATAATTCAGAAAGCCCTGGCCTTAGTTTGAATGACAGCCCACCCAGACAATCAGATTTGGCATTTAGCGTTGCCATCTATTACTGTGATGCAATTATTTTAATTCATAATCCCAGCCTGAGATCATGTAAAGATAAGAAAACAACGGTTCTGTGGTTATGAAAAACAAATGTCAGCCAGCAGGATGAGAAAACTGTAAGGAGACTTGGGAAACGAATTACAGTAATTACAAATTATTGTTGCAGGTCTCTTTTTGGTCTGTAATGCTTAATACAGTGGTAATGGGTGCAGCACTGCAAGACGTCAAGGACCAGGTTAGATACAAGCCATCATGGAGAAAATCTATCAATGTGCTTGATTGATTCCATGCCATCAAGTCAGTTAGTCAATGTCTTTAATAGCAAAGTATTTCTGTAAATACAACCCTTACTGTAAATGTTGAGGCAAAAAGGCAGTTGATAGCTGTGATTCTATTTTAATAGCTCATTTGGCTAGATCTTGCCCCACATGTCCTTAAAATTATCTGAATAGATGATGATTCATGATTTTATGACAAGAGGCCAAGGAGAGTAAGCTAGCTTAGCTGTGCTGTCTGCATAAAACTACTCTTTTCTAGCAGTCTGTTGGGACAGGAATCCAGTAGACAATGCTGTAAACCCACTGAATACATATATAACTAAACAGCCAGTATAGCCTTCCAAGGAAATTGAACACTGAGTAATCCCTGCAACTTCTGAAAGCTTTCAGTGCTTGAGATGCACATTCACCACCAGGATTTTTCCAGAAATATCCTTTTTGTTTTAAATACAGAAATAAGGGGAATACTTGATGCAATCCACTGTAATTAAATCAGCAGGCTTTCTTTCCACAATCAAGAATCTGTAACCCAATGCCTTAGACAGAGTCTTTTCTGGCCGGAATGAAAGCCTTAGTTATGTGAGGGACCAGGATCCCTTGCTAGATTATATCACTGATCCTTAACCAGTGAACAATTTGTGTCAGCCATTATATGATAAAGGACAAACTCAAATAAGCATTGAAGTATAGCACATTGGCTTATCCAGGTGAAAATATTGGAATCCTGAAAGCAGATGTTATTAGATACGCTAGGCCTCAGGAGCTATGTCCCATTAAGTGTCTCAGGAAGTTCAAGAATATGAACTGGAATCAATGAAACAACTCCAAGCTAATAAGCTCAGCTCTTTGGCCTATTTCCTCCTCTTCTTCCAGGTAGATTATGAAACCAAGAATGTGATTGTGCTAGTCAAAATGATGCAGTGATGGGTGTCTTGCAACATTCAGAAATCCAAGTTTGATTATATGACTATTTTCCAACCATGAGCTAGGAAGTGGCATCACTGCCTGTAAGAATAGGAGCTTGTTTATTAGCTTATTTCTCACAATAGACCACGTGGTTTGGTTTTGGCTCAAGTTGCATGAATCCAAACATGCTAAGACAGTTTGTTAAATTACGGCTTAGCATGTCAATAGTAACTCCTAAACTGATTTTTTAGATTATATATCATACTACATCCAAAATGAACAAATCACATTATGTATGATTAGCAGAACTTTAAAAAAAAAAAGCTGAATAGCTAGAATAGGTGAATGTGAATCTCAATGCAGGTAAGTATTTGGTGAGGTATACCTCACAAGTCTTGATGTTATCAACGATGTATCTTAATTTTTTTTTAGCTACAAGAGAGAAGCCAGGTTTTATTTATCAGGCATTTGGCGTTGGAGACTTAGAAAAATCACTTGTGATAATCTCATATACTGTATTATAATGATTAAGGATGGGAATTTGGTATTGTAGTACAGCTTTTTTTCCCCTCAGCTTTTAGAGTGGAGAACATTCAGTAAGGCATCTCTAAACAAAGTATGGTTGCTAGGATGGCTGGGACTGTGTAAACCAAAATCCAAAATGTGATTCTCTAAAGTATCCAATTCAGGATTTCTTGAAATATTTTTTCCTCTTCTAATTTGAGCTGTTGCATCTGAAAAAGAAGAGTAAAAGACCGCTTTCTCCATAGGAAAAAAAGTACTGAGAACTGCTGCCTAGGAAAATGTGTGAAAAGCTGCAACTGCAATTGTCAGACCCAGAAAATCATGCCACTGGTCTGACTTCAAATCCCCGTTTTAACAGTAAAATTCACCGTAACTTGGCTATAAACAATGAACAAGACTGGTTATATTAACTTTTTTCTCTCTCTAATAAACTACCCCTTGCCTGTGGATACAAACACTGAATATGGATCTTTACTATTCTCCTTAAGACCAAACATACACTTTTCTGTTTGTTTGTTTTTTGTTCTATTTTTAAAATACTTTGTGTAGTCTTTATTCTCAGTAATAAATCAAATTACAAAATTACATTTACCAACCTTAAGCTAATCTACTTTATGTGGCATTTTAAGGATAAACATGCCCTCAGCTTCTTAGATGGAAAACAGATACACATCTAATAAAATGCTTCCAAGTTCTTTGCTTATAGTTATGCATATGTTATTAAGTACAATGTATTAAGCACTAGAACTATGGTTTCAGGCATTTTTCTTTCTTTCCGTCCAGGTTCTATCTCTGCCCATAAACCTCTGGGCATTATACAATATTATACATTATATTCAATTATAGTTGTACTGCCAGGATCCTTGTATCATCTTAATACATTTGCATTTCTTTCACTACTGGCAAGGCACATTAAATACTGTTTCTCTGATGACTGTTAACAACAAACCAATTCTTTACAGCAAGAACAGAAACAGATTGTCTTTATATACAAGAACATTATATTACAACAATCAACTGCAAAATATGTACATACAAGAGATGCTTTCACGGTAGTGACAGTATAAATTAAATAATAAATAGCATGTTGTATTCTTAAGGCACAATACCTTCTTCCCAAGACTGTACAGGACTTAAATGTTTCCCTATGCTTTTGTCTGATCACTGGAATAATTATAATTCCCCTGAAGAACAGTTATCACTGTTAACAACACACACATCAATGACTTATAAAAACAACTTTCTTCTTTTTACATCACAAATATCTGTTAAGATACAAGTTTTGTGTAAACAGTCTTTAATTTACCAGTCATACTATATTCACTTTTAAATACTACTCAGAAATAATTTTAAAATAATATAGGTGTTAGAGGTTTTCAAGGGACAACCAGCAACAAGTGCCTTTTTAGTTCCTATCAGAGATGTAAAATCTAGTGGGATTTGTACTTCTTGAGCAACCATTGGCCAAAAGTGTGAATAATTTCACTAGACTTAAACATAATAAACAGTACAGGCTGCAATCCTATGCACATATAGGGAAAAGGATTTATTTCTGAAGTAACCAGGCATGGGAGCGTGCTGCACACTGCTGTAGTTGCCAGACATCTGCAATGAACTCAAACGTGGTATTTCAGGAGCAAAAAAGTAACCAGATTAAAGCAAAAACAAATAGATTGTATCCAGTTAACTCTCCCTGTCAGTGGAATACCTCTGATAAGTAGAACTACGGGCAGGGAAAATTCTTCCATCTGCAGCCTTTGCTATGTCCTTAAAATCTTGCTGTTAAACACTGTCGACTTTCTGGAACAACTTTTGGTGAGTACAGGGGTTTGATTGCAAACTATATTCTGCAGAAAGGACTGTTTATTTAGATCCTTATTTAAAAACTAAAAAATACTGGGATACCCAGGAGAAACTCTTACTTCTTGCAGGGAACGAGCCTGCATATCACTACCAAGACTACAATTTTTATATCAAAGGCTATTTCAAAGAGGACAGACTACCTAGAACAGATTGGGGCTGACTGCAGGGGTGATGATTTATTATAAATATGTCCTACTGTTTTTTTCTTTATTGAATTTATAGTTTTTTTTTAATATGGTCAGATGACTAATCAATTAAATTTGTTGTTGGTGGTGGTGAGTACAGGAGATTTTACTCACAATTGAAATATTAATTTTTTTCAGATTGCATATTATTAAAATACAATCTCTTATTCTCAAAAGATTGGCACTTTCTGGGATAAATCCTTTTACTTACATTCCACAGATGTCCTCTGAAATTTAATGGACCAATACAAATGTTAGTGGGTAACACTTCAGTGAGGTGCCAAAAAACATTAGCTTGAGGAATCCAACAGTGTATATTTGCCCTCAAAACAGAACACCTTATGCTTTTTTATAAAATAAAAAATGGAATAAAAGTAGAAGCTTTAAATTGCCAGGATGAAAGCTGTAGTATATCATGGCATTTTAAACAAGATTTCTTTCCTTCCTTAGAAGAAAAAAAAGTTTAAAATAAACAATACTTTATTAGACACCCCAAATACCATGTAACTTGGTTGACAGCACATTTTGCCAGCCTGATGGAGCTGTATTGTTCATGACATTTGGGATTTAGGACTTTCACTTTGCAGAAAGGCATTTGATTTAAGTATCTAAGTCAACAAAAAAGAGGCCAAGATAGCAAACTATCCTTACCAATTAATACCCTGGGATGTGTTGAAAGTGTAACGCAAGTTTAAAAAGCGAATTTCTTATAAGAACTCAGATTATGACAGAACTTTTTGCAAATGCATATCTTTAAAGAGTGATGACTCCCAACTTCAGCATAGATTAAAAATAAAAAAAATGCCAGGCTGATTCAAAAGAGTAGAAGAAAGTTACTCTCTTCAGGATAAGATCAATTTAGTCAAGCATCCCTGATTTCACATGATTTCTAAGAGAAACGCATAGCAAGCGCTACAATTCTTCCACGGTTAAAGTTTAGAATTCATCCCTTTTTACTGCATTTTTTCCCGAAAATATGTTGTTTTACTCCCTGAGGTGTTCACCAGGAAATGGAAGAGATTTCCATACATCTATCACCAATGATAAAGTGCTATTTTCTACTTGATTGTGACATGTTTTCATTAGAATCATAGCAAGTATTTAAAAAAAAACCTGGAGAATTAACTGGTGAATATGCACTGAACAACAATACTATTAAGAATCAGCATATTCTGCTGTCTTGGAACACTGTTCCATGTTTCTCCAGGAACTTATGTTTTAAGCAAAAATATTAGCATCCATGAGTATTACACAGCAGAACCAGAAAAGAATAAGGCAGATT
Organism: Candoia aspera; assembly: GCF_035149785.1. Taxonomy (NCBI): domain Eukaryota; kingdom Metazoa; phylum Chordata; class Lepidosauria; order Squamata; family Candoiidae; genus Candoia; species Candoia aspera. The sequence goes on along the minus strand of NC_086158.1, from coordinate 43,824,156 downwards.
TAGACAGGTAGTTATATGCATTTCTGGCACCAAGAAAGACTGCCAGGAAAACACACGATAAAAGAATCTCTTCCTAATTTAAGTCCTATGGTAGTTAATTACAAAGGCTAGGTATTAACTGTATAATAGAATCTGTGAATTAATTTTTTTAAAGTTTTCCTAAATAGTAGACTTACAAATGCCTTTTTTTCCTTCTCAATATCTAATTTTATCATTGTGCATGCTTGAAAAACAAGTGTTTTCATGACTCTTAATATCTGTCACAATTCTCAGATCATAAAGTCCTTAACATTGACTTCAGTGACTTAACTCTCCCTCAAAAGTTGTGGATCCACAGGCTGGTTTACCGATCTTGGCTGAAGGGAATCAGAGGGGGATGCTTCGCATCAAGAGTATCCAAGTTTGAGTAAAAGTACGAACATTAGGATTGAGGAAGCCAAGTAAAACCAACTCTGAATGCAAGGTCTGACTTGAGTAGATTGCACTCTATGCCACATCAGAACAGTAGCACCATGAAAAGCTGGATATGAGCTCTGAACACTGATACTATTTGGCTGTTCCACAGGGACAATACTCTGAGCTTAGTGCGCTGTCAGCATTCAACTGTGCATTGATCAGGGGGAATGGTAGAAACAGGCTCCAAAAACAGCAGTTAAGCCTCGGTGACAGGAATATTCTTGCTCAGTTCCTTGATCCCATGTAATATCCTCTTTATGTGACCCACTTTGGTCACTCCTAGATCCTGAAAAAAAATGACAAGAATAAGCTTAGGCCATGAAAAACACTAGCTAACTGTAGAATTCATATTAGCTGAATCTGCCCAAAAATTAAATGAGAAAAAAGCAGAAGCATCTCAGAGACCAAATGATAAAGCCACAGATCTGGAGAAAACAACACATATTATGGAATATACTTGAACTAGACAGTAATTCAGAGGCACAAATTTATCAGCCAGGAAAACTGCACAGAAACAAAACTGGAAATACAAAAAGCTTAATTCAAAAAGGGATCACGTGACACACACGAAAAGCATTACGTATAAATGAGCCAAGAAAACATGCAATTTCAACACAGATAAAAATCACACTTTTTATAATTACCCATATCCTCCCCAGACACTTTTATGTTCATATTTTATTTTCAAAGGAATCATATCTTCCCAATGCTAGATAAATCTTAGCATATTATGTTTAGTTAATGTCAAGCCCTACATAGTTAGTCAAGATCAAGGAAGAACTACACAGACTTCAGTAAAGTATCTTTAATGCTAATCCTGGGATAAATACAGAATCTTGCAAACTGCAAAAGAAATTTCCAATCCTCATTTATAATGAGTTCATTAAAGCAGAGTTTCTTTGAATGATTTGAACCACTCCTTCCTAGCTTTCTTGCCACCTGGGCTGAATTGCTGTTCATAAGATAACATGCCAATGGATTTACTTTCTATCTCTTTATGGTTTATGTGTACTCTCCCTTCTATTATTTTCCCAGCCTCCCCACAATCTCTCATTTGGATCTAGTTTTGACTTCCATTGTAGCTTGGCTGCTGCTGCTTGACGGCAATAAGAAGCAGAAGTCTACAAGAGTTTTTGTTTTATGATGGTATTTATTGCCCATAAAACTGTGAATCCATCCAGAACCTGGAATGACAGTCATATTGGCAATTGTGATGGACTATTGCCTGAATCCTATTATGAGTGGGGTTGAGTTCTCCATGGAACCAATATTCAATTGTCTTGCACTAGTGCAGATATAACCTAAAACTATATTCTGGCTGAAATAGCATACATTGCAATAATGAAAATATGGCAACTGAGTTCCATTTAATAAAAATATATACTTTATGAAGGGATTATAAAGGAACGGTATCTTTCAAGCAATGGGAGTTGATTCTAGGACATACAATAGTGCTGAATTTCTGGTATGCTCTATAACCTCAGAAGGTTTGGTGTGGGTTCTAAACCAAGAGTCTCTTTGCTTCTAACCTAAAAATATAAATTACTCTGTCAAAAGCCACCTAGAACGGAGAGTATGCAGACCAGCTCCAAGCATAGTCAGCAGAGGCTGCCATGCAAATGCAAATGGCTATTTTGATGAGTTCTTTATGAAAGTACCTTGAGATCTCTCCGTTCCAGATGCAGGAGCTCAGAGCCCCGGACGTCATGCCGGATGAAGATATCTTTATACTCACAGAGACTGAGATGCTCAAGCCAGGCTGCAACCTCCTCCGTCCCCCAGAGGTGAACTGTCAGAGATGGAAAAGCAGGGATGTTGAGTACCCAAAAGCCCAGAGGAAAGGTAGTGAAAGGGATGATCACCAGCAAAGACCAAAATAGCACAAAAGTGAAAGGCAAAACAGTACTAAAACATCTTAGGAAGAATAGTTCACGGATTCCAAAATAAGGGAAAGCTAAAAAGTTAGAGACACTGTCTTAAATGGAGGCTAGATAATTAGACCATTTGTTTTCTGAGATCACTGAAATAAGTTGCCAATAGCTTGCATTGCCAAATCAGGGCCACATACTTTTACTCAAAAGCAAACTGGATGTTTGCAATACTGAGAAGTGGCTAGCTATATTAATAAAATTTGTTCAGGAAAAAATCAGTGCAAAATGTAGGGGATTTTCTATCCAAGATTATTTTTGTCACCAAAACAGGCTAACATTGATACAGTGCAAAATTCCATCTTTTAAAATGTGTGTTCTAAATTTTTAGCCCAAACATATGCATTCTCTAGAACGTTTATGCATAGAGTTACCAGGAGGAGAGGATCCTTCCTGATCAGCTTTAACAAGCATTAAAGTTCACTCTCAGTTGGGAAAAAGTAGATATCACAAGGTAAAGTATCAAGGGTTGGGAGAAACATTTTTTTCACTAGTCATGCCCAATGCTTTACCTTCTGTACCACTACAGTTGCATTTCTGCTACAACTTTTACAGACTAAACTATAACTTATAAAGGCACTATCTTGGGTGTCCACCACTTGACTGAACATTCATGCAGTTGACTTTGAGAACAAGACTGCTCCAACAAGACCCTAATCCTGACACAATGTTCAATCTCAACTTCCTTTGCTATGTGAAAATTCTGCTAGACTATGTTCCAGATCTTGTTACCCACATGCTGCTTTTCAGTAGGACATTTTGGTAATCAGTTCTTATTGAGTTTAATCTCCCAGACTCATCCCTAGACAGACTCTAATAGGGAGAATCCAGGTTCAAATAGATGCATTATAGTAACCACAGTGTCTAAATTTGGAATAAAAAAGAAATTATTAGACTTCTACATTTTATTTAGATTTGTTGCTAACAAAGAAATAAAAGGCTGTACATCTTGGTAAAAGGCTTGGTCATAATTCATCTTATTAAAATGTCTTATAAAATCTAAATCCAACCAGCAAGTATTTCTTATTGTCATGGCCCATGAACAAAGGAAACATAAGAATTGATGCTCTTTCTAGTCCCTTATATCAAGACAACAGACATTGTCAGCAAAGTCTTACTGCATTAAACTGTATCAAGAAATTTATTGCCTCTCCTAAGCAAATGAGTATCTTATATGTACAATGTTTTTATGTTTTATGGAGAAAAAGGTCTGGATAAAAACATACTCAGGTATCCAGCCTTTCTACTAGCCTCTAAATAAGAGAGAGGATAAGAGAACCTAAAAAGCTAAAGGCAAAAGAGAACACTGAAATGCCAGAGAACCAGTGAGAGGGTAGATGATATAATTAGCTCCACAGAACAATGAGAGATATAGGCCAAAAAATCAGCTAACACAATTGGAAAAAGATTGCCCTGATTCCATTTCAACTTTGATTTCAAAGGGATTTTTTTTTTATGTTATACTAACCGATGAAGATTAAAGCTTAGGATGCACCAATGATGATGCGGAATCCCAAGACAATAAGATATGAGACTTGATTAAAGCTTGGGAGTGAATCAATGAGAGAAAATCAATAACCAAATCTGGAAATATTAGCAGGGGGAGATTTGGAGTTATGCAGGCTTGGGTCAACAGTCGCTTCAGTTTTTCAAACTTCAAAATTTCCAGAAAATTTCTCTGGCCCATCCAAAAATGTATTTCAAAGTCCTAAGTTCTATTTACAGTGTGTTTTCAGTTTCTGTATTTCAGAACATTCATCCTGGTAGTATGATACAGTTACAAAAGGGAAATCAGCAAATACATTAATCTGCTATAGGAAAAATATTGCTACGGGAAAATAAAATGTCTGTTAACATAAAGGAAAAGGAGAAACACAGCAGAAAAATAATGAAGGAATATTTAGGGACTCAGAAGAGAGGCACTGTTTCTTGTAGAAGTGACACCTAAATCCATGAGCACATTTGGCTACATATATGGATGTGAAGAAAGACAAAGAGGAAATATGAAGGCAGGTATTGGTACCCGGCAATCCCAAGCTACTGCTTGTCTCCTTATTCTTGTGGTTTTTTTCCTTTTTAAATTTCACCAGACGAAATTTGCCACTTCGGCTGCGTTTAGAATAATCCAGCATTTGGTTCTATAGAAAAGAGAAACCACAATATTTTTTGTAGACCTTCAACTCATATAGGACTCCCCCCAACACCTGAAATGTTTATGAATAGACTCTTCTGATAAAATGCACCACTATCATTACTTAATTAATCTTAATTTAATTTAGTTACGTTGCAGAGGAAAGTACCTGAAGCATTCCTCCCCTATCCCTAAAATACTCCAAGAACACCATCTGCCAATAGCCGATAACCCTGGTATTCCCTCTAACATGTTACCTCTTCATCACTGGGCTCCATGAGCTGCCACAGCCACGGAATATCTGCTAGTTTCCTTATATGAAAGTCCATGTCTATCAGTGCAGCTTGGAGCTGTTCCTTCTGTGGAGGATCCAACTGCTGCATCAGAAATGAAAAGGTGGAGGCAGAGTGAAGAGTGCAGCCTGGACAGAGACTTGTCTCGCCTCTAACAGAATGGCCATAAAGTACATTCATATCATGCTTTTTTCTGCTTTGTTGCTTGAACATTCTACTCCACTGTTCAAACAACACTGGTAGAGAAACAGTATGCCAAAGAAGCAAAGGTATAAGAAAAGAAAAGCTGGTCTTTGCCCGTAATAACGTTTTTTGTAAGAAAAGGAAAATTTCCTAAACCTGGTTTATACCAACACTATTCAATGTAACACTTCATACCTTCCCATCCTTACAAACCATTGTTGCTTCCACCACAGCCATACCAAGCTTCATACATTATTTTTTGCTCTTTAAATTTTCAACCTATGGCCAAATTACTACTCTGCACAATTCCTACTTCAGGCAATTGTACCCTGAAGTGAAAAATAAATCTTAATAGAGTTATTGTGCAAGAATACAGCAATCCTTTCGCTCTTTGCTTTGCATCAGCTTTGCATCTACTAATTGACTAATGTCATTAAGTCTGAGAGGCCACGATTATGAGCTTTGTAACAAGTCAGACCTGAAATTATTTAATTATTTAAATTTGATTTTAGAAGACGATTCTGCAAATGCAAAATTTAAAATTAATCTTTTGAAGATTAATATTAATTGATCGTTCTCTATAGCTGAGTTTCCTTTTCTGAATTCACTTAACATGTCCAAACAGGTATTCAGAGATCATTTTAGGAGACAGTTTGTTTGGAAGTTTTAGAACTGGACATCTAAAAGCTAGGACATCATAAAAATGTCAAGAAGAGTAAAGAACAGCTCCCTGTGCAAGCACCAATTGAAGAACTGTATACTATGCTGCTGCCCTGCTCAGTCACCTATTCTTAAAGCCTCTGCCCAATTATAAACAGATCCAATGTTTACAAAGTGGTAGATGACCTTACGCCAGAAATACTTTTTCTAGTTACTGTCACATTGCTTCCTTTCTGATCCCAGCCTATTGGCAGGGTCTGTGCTTGACTTTCAGTTGTGAAAAATCCCTAGAATTATGTCCCAAGTGCAAACACTTCAATGAAAGAGGACAAAAATGGACTTTATAATGTCCAGTGATTTTTTATGGAATACAGAACTCATAATGGCAGCAAAGAGAAGAGCAAGGGAAAGGGTTCAAGGACAGATCAGACAGGTACTCATTCACACATCTTTTAACCATTAACTTTAGAAAGAATAAACAGCCAACATCAGAATAATGCACCTTAAATCATATACACACTTAAACAAATTCTTCAGATACTGTTGCAGTATAACTAATGCAGGCTACTTACATGTTTCATTTCATTACAAACTCAGACAAGTTACTAATCCTATCTTCTAAATATATTTTTATTTACTGACTACTCAGGTAAACCACTATTTTTAGTCCATGCCGTTATTTCATCTCAGGGAAGAATGGATTGTTCTAGAATATATTGTAAATCTTTCTTTAAAGAGCACTTACTTATGCTGCAAAATCTTGAAAAATACAATTATGCATATTGTAGCTACAATTTTATTATAGCTGGTAATTTGCAGAAATAAGAAAGTACGGTATTTATAAAAAAAGAAATAAGTGTTGTCCAGTGTTAAAGGCCAGTAGTGTACTTCAGTAATGAAGCAAAATATATTCTCACTAAAAATAAGACTAACAACACAATCAAAGAGAAATCGTTCATGCTATTTATTTCTTACCAGGGCCATTTTTCCAGCCAGGAGAAGTTCTGTTTCATCATGCAAGGCTTTAACATTATTTACCATCTCTACTACAAGGTTACAATTCAGGCCCTGTAGAAAGATTGTATGTATAAGGACAGGAAGCCACAAACTTAGTAACGCAACATAGGACAGATTGCATTATTACAAATTAGTGGAAATTACAAATTAGTACCTCTGTAGACTTGGATTTCGCATACACGTTGTCCATAGATTTGGAGCTAGCATTGACAGCATGAGCAAGTTCTTGTTCCATATCCTGGTATGCCTGGGCTATTTCTCGAATGCTGTAGAAAAATGGAGGAGGATAGGTGGAAATATAGAAGCATAAGCTTTCTAGGGTGTTGTCTCATTCTGGTGCTACCTTCTCTACTGGTTGCCGGAAAGGCCCGCCTCACCTGTGAATCAAAGCTCCGGCTGCTCTGCAGAATTGATTGATATGAGTCGATTCTTCTTCAGATATGATCTCTGGATGCAGTGTGAGAGAAGGAGGTCGGGGCAGCTCACACTTTTGTTTGTCCTCCCAAGACTTCAGGGTATTCTCAAATGCCTGGGAGGAGAAGGAAGGGCCATCATGCCATTTGCCTTTTAAAAGAAAATATATTCCTTCTTGCACATTTATATATCTTGCTATTATGTAAAGCAGTGTTTTTTGACTGTAACAACTTTAAGCTGTGTGAACTTCAACTTCCAGAAGTCCCCCAGCAATGCTGGCTGGGGAATTCTGGGAGTTGAAGTTCACACAGCTTAAAGTTGCCAGGGTTGAGAAACACTGATGTAAATGTTTTTTTTTTAATCCTTGTGAAATTTATATAATAAAAATTAAATCCCAATCTTGTGGGCAAGTTTGGAGGATGGGATGGAGTCAGATTTTCATTTTGCTGGAAAAACAACCTGAATGAGTAACCAATGATTAGTATATAAGCTTTTGTGGGGAAAAAGCCCACTTCATCAAATGCACGAAATATAATCCCTGGGTTACAGAAATATATAAGAGTGTTGTTAGGCAATGCAAACAGTGAGATCAGATGGAAAAAAATATATAGAAAACTCAGAAATGGTGGCAATTGCATTAACAGTGGCCATCCAGAAAGCAGTTACTACTGATGGCATAGGTATCTTGGCACTAGATAAGGAAATTCACATAGAAAGCGGGATAGTTAACATTTATTCTAGTTGGGTGGATCCTCTTACCCTATCTCTGGTTAGTGTTTGCGCCCTGTTTTTATGCACAATCCAAATATATCCTGGGGGCTGAATCCAAGCCTCTCCATCAACTTGCACAGGGACTCCCTCATCTCCCAGGATTGCTATCTTCACAGTTCGGCACTAAGGAAAAAAAAAAACCATGTGCTAAATGCATCCTAAAATTGTAAAAGCAACTTACAAAACAATGTCAGCTTTATGCTATCCCAAATATATTTCATATCTCCAGTGTAAATAACAATATTCCCAAAAATGGTATTGCTGCTCATAGTAACTGCATGAATTTCCAAGATCTAGCTAAACTGGAACATTATCTAGAAACCAACCTATGCTGAACGTTATTGACTCCTACCTTTACTAGCCCTTGACCCTTTGATTAGCTGCTGCACATAGAACTATCAGGTCTAACATTTATATAATATCCAATCCTCTTCAGTCCTCTCAAAGGAAATCATCCTATGGATAAAGATAAGCCTGGTAAATACCTGGGCTATCCGATGATGTTGAAGATTAATTACACGAGAGACAGCCATCTGCATACTTCCAAATACTGCAACCACTTCCAGGATCTTATCATCAAAAGAAGGAGCTGTAAATGTCTACAAAGAGACATGAAACAAATCCCGTTTTGCTTCAGCTGCAATGGATTCCTTTTGCTTCCCAATCATGACAAACTAACAATATACACAGATGTTGTACTTTAAAGAACATACATGCATTGTAATTCTACAGAAAACAGAAGAAACAAAATACTGATCTATTCTTCATTCTTAAAATGAAAATGGCAAATGCAAAAGAAACAGATTTTGTTCTTCATGTCACCACTGGTGATTTCATCTTACTGCTAGCAAAAGAGATTATAGCCACAGGAGGGACAAGAGTATTCTTATGTGCTCATAAAATTATGAGAAGATGGAGACTTGAGTAGAAAAGCATCTTTTCTCAAGTGCTTTGCTTCAGTATTTTTTCAAAAAAGGTGAAAAAAGATGAAAAGGTGAAAAATACTTACATCATCTTCTTTAGTCCCACCCCAGAAGTTTGTGCCTCCTGCATAGCTGGGGATATTGAGAACAGCAATTCCTTGAAGACTGGGCAAAGGGATTGGACGCCCATCACACTACATGATACGAAGACAATTTTATGTAATGTTTCACCACAGACTCAGTGGGTAAACTGGCTTTAAAATGCTAAAAAGTGTAGGCAATTACTCAGAGTTAACCCAGGAGGTTAATTTCCCCAAAGTTCAGTTCTACGCATTTCACATACTATCACTACAAAGCCCTCTTCTAGAGACAAAAGAAAAATATCTATCATTAGAATTGTTAAAGAAAAATCTTAATGTTTCCCCACAAATGAGACTGGATCCTGTGTAGACATCAGTGTTTGCTTAAACAAGAACCTGAAATTTACGTCTTTCCCCATCTTCCTCCCAATCTGTAAAATAATGAGGGGGAATTCGTTGCAATCTTTCTTGAAAATCCAATACAATTCTGACTAAAGTCATTTCTAGACAACAACAATTCTATTAAAAAAGGAGCAGCAAATTAATAAGGTGGCAATGAGGGGAGGCAATTTTCTATAGACATTTACTTTTAAAAGGTGCATGAACCCTCCCATCCTTAATGTATAATAAGAGTTAACAAATTATCAAGTGTAGGTTTTCTAAGTTTTTCATTTTTATGTCTGTGGTACCCAGCTTTTGCACTCATGTAATTCTTTTTTTAAAATCTCCATAAAACTGCATTTTCATGTACATTTTCCTTATATATTTTGTGCTCACTTTTTCCTCTAGGTATGTATTTTAATGCATATTTTTGCTAGAGAAAGAGGGGGGAACATATAGGACACACACAAACACACACACTTCCAAGTTAAAAAATGTTCCAACAGAAATAGTTTCAAGTGCTACTGTAGTCAGTAATTAAACTTCAGATATGGATAGATGAAAATGAATTAAAGATCCAATATATTTTTAGTAATATGAATGAGTTCATCAATTTTAGCAGGGTGATTTCATTTGTAAACCTAATAGAATTGTTGCAAACAAATCTATTTTGTATTAAAACATACAAATAATTTGTAAGGCTCAACAAATTCAGCAATTCCATATTTGTGTCAGTAAGCGTCAGTGAAATAGAGCAAAAAGTCAGGTGGGGCAGAACATTCAAAGAGCACTTCACAAAGTGTGTTTGTGTGAGTAAAATGCCTTTCCTCAAAGCACTGAGGCAGCTGTGCCCTCTGGAAGGTTCAGGCGCGCTGTTGTGAGGGCTTTTCCAGGTTTCTTTCACGTGTGTGTGCATGCACAGCTATTCTGTTTAACCAGCAGTTGCAGTGGAAGTGTTGTCTATGCAGTCTGGAAGGGCCTTTGAAACAGCCATGTTGAACTTCATAGAGAACGTGGCTGTTTCAAGAAAGGCACCCCACTCGTGCATGTTTGCTTTGCAGCGTCCTAATAGTTAATAGAAAACTATTTGCATTTTTGGGGCACTCAAGTAGGTTCAAAAGATGTCTTATAATGTGAAAATTACATAAATGAGAACAACAGTGCACGATTGAAACAAGTAAGTCCATGTTTGCAGTTCAACTAATTGTCAACCAAGCAGGCTAGGGTTATTTTAAATACATTACCTCTAACAAAACCTTCTGTTCTAAGTTTTTGTAAGTTCTGTGTAGCAGCTCCTTTGTCCCAAGAACTCCATACCACATCATATTCTTTGTACGACTTCTGATAATGAGAAATACAGTTAAGTAAGATCAAATCTCTCATAATTACCACTTAAAAATGTCGCCAATACTTATAAAACAATAAGTATTAAAGGAAGTGTAGATTTATATTTGCAATTAATACCCCAAGGTAAAAGATAAAACAATCTAAAATAGATTGCAGTACCTGCACTTCTCTGGATGCTCATCACGCTTGTTGTTGAAATCCAAAGAAATCTTTGCATCCAAGCCAATTCCAAAGTAATTATTCATGACACATTTCTCTATGTAACAATCACTGCAAGATGAATTACGTGATAAACAAATTGTTTCCATGCGGGGGAATAATTTAGCATCCTCTCCATTTTCTATTTGCAACACATTCCTGATACATCCACTATGTATGCATGAGCTGTGGAGAAATTAAGTCTGAATTCTAGAATATGACTCCCATTAAACAAAGAAGCGAAAGAGCCAAGAACAAAGTAGGAGCTGAAAGAACAACAATAAATAGAAAACAAGTAAGTAACAGCAGAGACATGAATGACGAACTGCACCAAAAGATAAAGGCAGCATATAAAAAGGGGATGTTGTGCCAAAATCTGTACCTACAATCATGAAAGAGGAAATTGCTCTTGTTGGTGTCTCTGCACTTGCTTTGCTGGGAGTAGCAGAGGCAGTACTGCCATTGGTATTGCTTTCTGCTACCCACCATTTTATGATTCCGAAACCTTCCGTGTGGGGGGATTCCCAACTCCCTTTGGATTTATTTGAAATACAGGGAGTCAGGCAGGCTCCAGATGGCTGGAGAAATCATGGTACAGAAGACATTCCACTCACACACATTGTGTTTGCCATCTTGGGACTTACAGCAAAGGCAAGACCAGGAATATTCTCTACCAAATCATTTAATTCTCACTCTTGGTTATACAGAAAATGGTAAAAGAGAAAACAGTTTGAACAGATCTGAATAGGGATCCCTGTATTAGTCTGCTCATCTTAGTTCAAATAAAAATATCTATTTTTAAGATTTAAAAGTAAGCTTAATGCAGTAGGAAAGGATACTTAAGAAGTACGTGTGGTATAGCAGGAATGGATGGATAAATGGACAAGGACTGAATACAAAAGTGAGTGACCAGTACAAAGTAAGTTTCACTGTATTTGTTTCATTATACAAAGAGAAAAGCAATATATGAATTTGTTCTTGGAGATATCAGAAGCAAGGATGGCAAAGAATTGAAAGATGAAGAGATATACAGTATAGCGAACAGTGCTGGTGTAAGCTACATCCTTTATCTTACTCCTGCTTCTAGTTTCTTTTGCTTGTTCTTTCTTATTCTTTTTCTGGGCTTAACGTTGCTCGCCCTGAAAGAGAATGTTTTGATGGCTGTGTATGTATCTATGCATGTATTTTAAAGATATTTTCAGCTTTCTCTGCACTGTTAGTAACAAATGTTAAAGATATAATAACCTAATTTTAACCTTCTTTTACAGTGAGTGAGAGCCAGTTTGGTGTAGTGGTTAAGGCATCAGGCTAGAAACTGGGAGACCATGAGTTCTAGTCCTGACTTAGGCGCAAAGCCAGCTGGCTGATCTTGGGCCAGTCACTTTCTCTCAGCCCTAGGAAGCAGGCAATGGCAAACCACTTCTGAAAAACCTTGCCAAGAAAACCGCAAGGACTTGTCTAGGCAGTCTCTGAGAATCAGACACGACTGAACAGATTAAAAAAATACAGTGAGTAATGAAAATATCTATTCCCTTTATTGCTATCTAAACACTCACAGATTTTCTGGCTCAGGGTTAAATGGATCTGCGTTGATCAACAACCGGCTGATGACAGAACCTCCTGGTAGAGAACCAGATGCCCCAGCACGGATATCTGCCAACAGAATGCAGAAGTTACAGGAAATACTATACAATTTAGGAAGTATGGCAGGACAGAGTATATTTACAGATCAACTTTACCTCCAAAACCAACAGGATATCACTTCTGAGCATGAAAGATTATCTCACATTTCCACTATTGTTGAAAAGTGAAGGTGAAACAGAACTTCATTAAAAAAGAAATCTAAGTCTAGTACTAGTCCTACACAGAAAGAGATTCAAGCACATTTTTCCTATGTTTTCCCTGCACCACCCAGTGGAAAGCTGTGGATAATTTTCACGTATCTTTGAAAGCAAAATTTGTTTCACTGTTTTAATTTAGAACTTAGCACGATATGGTGTTAATTGTGCCTATAGTTAACGAGGATGGTTTTTAAAACATGCAAAACAACTGTAATGATAGAAGACTGATATTTATTTTCTGGACCTAGAACGGTAAAGGTTATTTGATTTGGTATGACCACTACTGCCTATATGAAAAAATATTCACGTGGAATATAGTGGAAAAACATTCATTTATATAATCAGATCAATCATGCCATGCACTCAGTACAGAGGATGCAACCCTATTTCAGCTAGATGGGAAGAGTGCTATTGAACTCACTGGGGTAGATGATCTTTGCATTCAACATTGGCAAGCTGTCCCGGTTTCCTGCCTGGGAAGGAAGAGAGGCAGAGCTTCCTACTGAAATACTTCCTTTATTTATTAGTCTTTCACAAGGAGACTTGATTACTGAAAAATATAGAACAGACCACAGAAACTACAGTATGTTACTGATACTATAATTATAATATTTAATAATATAATAAATTATTTTCATATATTTGGGTTGCCATTTGATCATCATTCATCTTCTTGGTATGATCAAATGACCTTACCATACTCTATCACACTGGTCACTCACTTCTGTATCCACCACCCATTCATTCTTGACTCCATCTCTTATGGTTTTACCACAGTTGCTTCTTAACTGTCCCATCCCTACTGCATTCATCTTAGTTTTATGTTTCTCAGGTCATACCCCACTTTCATGTAGATATAAAAAAACAAAAGCATGCTTATACACAACTATTTTCAGTATTTTTGACAAACATACATTTCTCACAGCAGACCATGTTGTAACCACTACATTTCTATTAGCATATTCATGCCTTAAAATTTCTCCATCCATTACCCCATCTTTAATAAGTGTTTTACCAGGGTACACAAATGTATATATTTGCTCTAATTTTTTGCCATGTATGTATAACTTGCAATTGTTCACTCCATTTTCCTGTCAAACCCAGCTATTTGGTCTTTCATACATTAATTTACAGTTGAATACTCCTTGTTGCATCATATAACCTGTGTTGTTTCCAGCTAACATATACGGGTAGTCCTCGCTTAGCAACCACAATTGGGACTGGCAATTGGTTGCTAAGTGAAGCGGTTGCTAAGTGGGAAATCATGTGACCATGATTGTGCTTTCTGGCTTGAAACTGACAAGAGTAATCAGTTTCACACCTTCTGCTTTTGTTTGCTTCCTAACCACTCCCCTGCCCTTTGGAATGCTCACCCTAGCACTGGATAATTATCAAGAAGGGAATTAATGTTTGTATTTACATTCATTGGAGAGAAGGAGATTAGAAGAGGGTAAGCAGACATACAATGAAGAATACATATCAAAAGCAATGCCTGGTACTGGCAGCTGCTTGGCAAACAGCTGGTGTATTCCCCATTGTGTGCCGGCTTACTGTATTCTCTTCTAATCCCTTCATCTCCAATATCTCTGCTGTGAGGGGGGGCAGAGGAGAGACTGCCTACAGAAATCGCTTGGCGGGGCCCTTCTTTTCTGGGGAGGCAAGGAGAGGTGCATCGGTGTTTCCACTCTTGCTTTGCAGACTCAAGCGGGGAGGATGTGGTTGGATGGGAGGGGATTGGCAAGGGGAGAAGGAGGGGCTTCCAGTCCTGCATATTGCAGAGGAGGGATGCCTAGCCCAATGTGGGCGCTGGAAGGCTGGGAGGGGGAAGCAGTGAAGGACAGGGCTTTTTACTCCTGCTTGGCCATGGGGGAGACCAGGCATCTGCCTCAGAAAGACGCCCGTCAGCTCCTGCACATCTCCTGGCTGGCCCCGGATCCAAAGGGACCCAAAGGATGCCTTCCCAAAGGGTTTGATATTCCAAGTTACACACAGCTGGAGTCTCTGCCCAGTGCGCTTGCAAAGAAAAGTGTAGAGACAAGTCTTCACACTTCCTATTACCACACTGCCACATGCCTGTATGGTATTTTCTTATATAATTCTTTTCACTCTATTCTAAGCAACTTCCACATCCTCTCTCCTTACATTGACTGTATTTTAACAAAAAGCATCCTGTGAAAGATTTTCCTATTACAGTCAAAACACCAGTTTCTTTGACTGGGATGTAGAAATGCACAAATGTCCTGAACTGGAACCTTGTCCCCTCACTCATGATTTGTTGCTTTAGGGAAAGAGGAGAGAGGAGTCCCAAGTGTCAGTAAATTAATCTTATTAGAGTCCAACATGTTTTATAAGTATTTCTAGTATGTTCCAATTAATAGTGAAAATATCCCCCAAAAGCAGACTAATTCTATCAAAACGTATTATAAACAACATAACTTATGTTAACATAAATAATCAACATAATTAAATATATAAGGAGATCCACTGCAAAAAAATATATATAAGGAGATCCACTGCAAAAAAATTTTTTTTACATAAAACAAAACAAAACGTAAAAAAAGGAATTAATATTAACTGTAACATTAAGATTTAACATTTCACAGTCATTTAATTTACTTAAATTTAATCTTTGATTTAAAGAGCCATTTTCCACTCTTGAAAAAAGAGTTTGTGTTTGATTTCACAATTAAATGGCTTCATTTGCTTTATTTATTAATGTTTCTTTTTTGAGTGTGTTCTAAGCATTCTTCTATTTATTTGTTTGTTTTGATGTGCCTGATTCTAACCAACACTGGGCAGCTCACAAACTTGAAAAACAAACAAAAAAACAAAAAAACAAAAAAACACCCACAAAACCAACAAGTGAATAAGAATACAATAAAAAATTAATCCCCTTCCACCTACCCCCAAATTACAAAATAATTACAGGATAGTTACAAGATGGCAATCCAGACAACTCACAAATCTGAAATGGAGGGATTTCTGGTGGGGACATGGTGGATTGAGCAGGCGGAACTGGCAATGCAGCAATTTTTTCAGGCTCAGGCAGGTTTTCCTGAAGGAGTGTTCTCCGGATAAAGGAAAACAGCAGGAATCACCCCATCTGTCCTCTGGATGGCTGCTTGCCGCCAGAAGATCACAAACAGCATTTCACATTCAACTGGTAAGAGCTAGCTGGGAGGCTGGGACAGCACCATTTTCTAAGTCGCACTGTAGCCTTAAAGGGACACTAAGACTGGCCACCCCATTTCTAAATCACCCAATTTATGTTTTTTTTAAAGTATGTGTACCCTAGGAGAGGCTTTCTACAGCAAGGAGAAGTGGGCTGTCTTGGTGCTTATCATTATTTTTGGGATTACTTCTTTAAAAAATTCTTTTTTAAGTTTTGGATTTCATTTCCCAAATATGAAGGAGGATTGAGAATAAATAATTGTCTTCCTGTTATTATTTTGGTATTAAATTTGAAGATATTAGCATTTTCCTACATGTTGAATTGGCTGATTTAAACCTTCAGCTTTCTATTTCTACTTTCCCTTGGGAACTGTCTGTTTATCTCACTTTCACTTTCTATAAACATACTTCGGAATTTTTTCATATCTTTGACTTTTGCTGGTGAAGCTCCTGGGGGCGCCATAATCTACTGCGTGAGATATGAAGGATTTTAAACAGATTTTTTCTGACTTCCATCAAGATTTTAAACAGAGCTTTTCTGACTCCTATCAAGTGTTTATACTAGACATTCAGGACATTGTGGAACATATGATTTTCAAAATGTATCATCTGGTTGGGGATGTAGTGGATGAAATTGAGGAATTCAACAGTGATAGAAATGTTTCTTACGAATGAGATTGGGATTTCTGTTGAGATGCTGGATGAAGATTGGACAGTGAAGATGGAGAAAGTCAACAGAGAGAGGGATCTGCAAGCAGTAAGTAAAATTGACTTTTTGGTGAAATGTTATGAAAAAGAACAGGTCATTATGTCTGGGAGGTTTTCTGAAGAGAAGTTGGAATTTTTGAGGGGGGCAGTTGGGCTGTTTGATTTTTTTTTCAAGAGAAAAGCTCTGTACACATTGTGGGGATATGTAAATGCTTTGGTTTATTTTGAAGTGGGATAAGGGTTAAAGAATGTTTATCTGGATCGCTTTTAGGGTTTGACTGATGTTATTTGTTTTTAAGGATATGGATTAAGATTATTATGGTATAAAAATGTTTATTTGGATGGTTTTAAGAATTTGATTTAAGGTCATTGTTTCAAATTGCTTTTCTTTTTTGGATTTATTAATATTAAGATTATTAAAACTGTTGCATTATTTAGTATAATGACAGACCATTTATGTGCTTTTTAGTTTGACTTTAATCATAGTAGACAGAAATATATAGAATAGTAGTAGGAAGGAAATAATTAAATAAGTGTTATTTGGGGGGGGATTGTTTAGGAGATTTATATGAATTTTTTTCTTTATTTTAATATAAGGGGAGGGAGTAACTATACTTAGTGATTTTTATAATGTGCTAAGGGGGAATAATTTATAGAAATAATGTGATTTTAGTTTAATATAGAGTAAGAGTAGGTAATAACCAGAACCTATGCTATTTTTCTAAAACTTTCTAAATGATAATTGTTCAAAAGAAAGTGTGTCAGTCATTTTGAGCAGGAAAATAAAGTTAAGTGTGTGATAACTAGTATAAAACAATATGCTGTTCCTAATCTCACCTTTAGGATTATAACCATAATTACAAACTAAACCAAGAATTCTATTAGAGTTAAAGCTGTGTTATATATTCAGCTGACTATCCAACTGAGAATGTGTAGCACTTGAAAAAGATAAACTTTTACAAAATATGTCAAGTAGGTTTTGGAAAGATGGTTATAATTAAACTGGAGACAAATAACCTCATCTACATAAGAGTTTTACCTTTCCGATGGCTCCTCCCTTTTGGAAATCCATAGCTGCCAATGTGTGAAGTCTGTAAAGGGATTTTGTTCTCATTCCTTAGATCCTTTCCTTCTTCAGGGGTGGAGAGGCCCAGAAGAAAGCTTGCTTGGTCTTGGGTTTGAGCATTCTGTTCATCAACAGCTACACAGTAAAACAGAAACAGAATCAGGTATCTTTGCTCGTGCTACACTGAGGGAACTAGATAGTTGAAAATCATCAGCAAAACGATATTTTCATCAAGGTAGTAACTCAAGTAGCTTTTTGGGATGGGAGAGTGCTCAGATCACTGGTCATCTTGCTTTAATAATTTATTTTTAAAAATACCCCCTAACAGAAAGATCAGGCTCCTTACTGTTTTTTGGTTATTACACATGGGTTATGTGCCTACAAAGAAGCCGTATCAAAATTTTCTACAGGTGAGCCAGATTTTTAGGCAGAAAATGCAACTTGCAATGTGCGTGCTCCTTGTGCAGTTCCAACCTTCGTCATCAGTTTCCTAAAAAATGCAAAATTATCCTAGACTGCTATGAGTACTTACTACAGTAGGCACCTGAAGAAGAAAAGGAGGGTGAATGGATGAATGCACAAATGACTAGTTGTACCATTATTACAGGTAAGTAAACTGTTCTTTTCCATAATCCTTGTACATCTTGAGTATGGCTGAATAGCAAGCTTACTTCTCAGTAATACAGATACTACACTTTAATGGAGAGCAGTTGTGAAAGCCACTTGTCCATGGAACACATCAGCCTGAGTTCTAATATTGAGAAAGTATTGCTTTATAAAGGTGGAAGGCTAGGTTGGTTCAAATGAAACTGAGAAATACTGTTGGTAAATATGTGGCACAGTGTAAAGTTGTCTTTGTGAAAGTTATGGTATGGTGAATTCGCATGTACCATCAGCTGCAACAGGAAAGATGTCATCTCCATTCTATATGAGAACATCTAATCAGTTGGGAAGGTAGACAGTGTTCCCTCAGGAAAGGAAGGAGGTGATAAGCATAGAGCAACGGCACCTGACAAAGCTCTACAGTTTTTTTTTTAATCGTATGGCATAGCAGTTCATTGTTCATGCTGCTTTTTTCTTGCTGGGAAATCCTTGTGAGGTCCAGCAGCCAGATGTGTAGACTATTTAGCCGTGACAAGTCACGTTGCCCAGGGTGCACCACAAGGAGGCTAGTCTACATTGCACCGAGTTGGGCTGAGAGAAAGTGACTGATCCAAGGTCTCCCAGCCAGCTTTCATGCCTAAGACAGGACTAGAACTCAGACTCCTGGTCTCTAGCTCAGCACCTTTTGGCTAAGATCAAGTGTAGCTCTTCAGTGATGAAAGGGAAAAAGTATAGAGGTGTGTTTGTTTCCAAGAATGAATAAATGTATCCTCCAGAGACTGAACATATTATTTCAGTCTGGAATATAACTTCCTGTATTGTACACTGAAGTAGATAGTATGAGGCCCCATTGCTGAAAGCTGCTCTAAACAATCATGTGACAGAGCATCCATTCACAAGAGGACACTTAAGAACAGTTTAAAAAATCATCTTGAAAATGCAAACAAATGAGGGAAACTTCTGGCATACTAAATGGAAGGAAGGAAGGAAGGAAGGAAGGAAGGAAGGAAGGAAGGAAGGAAGGAAGGAAGGAAGGAAGGAAGGAAGGAAGGAAGGAAGGAAGGAAGGAAGGAAGGAAGGGGGGGAGGGGGGAGGGGAGGGAAGGGGAGAGGAGAGGAGAGGAGAGGAGAGGAGGGGAGGGGAGGTAATAGAAAAAGGGAACAAATTGCTATACACAAGATTGAAAATAATAGAAGAACTTGCAAAATTGTTTGAGAAACTATACTCCAGGCATAAGTTTGAGAAAAGAAACTTGAAAATATATATTGAAGATTCAGAACCTAATGAATTTACTAAAGAACACAGACAAATATTAAGCAAATCTATTAACAACTCAAGAGATTAAAGAAGCATTAAAGAAAATTAAAACTGGTAAGGCTCCAGGCCTTGATGGGCCGACAGCCCTATATTACAAAAAGCTAGAAGAGGAACTGGTGGAACCACTATTGAAGATGATGAATGAAATTCAAACAACAAAAACAATACTAAAGATATGTGAAGAGACATACAGAACATTAATATACAAAGAAGAAAATGACCTGAAGAAATCTCAGTCATATAGGCCAATTTCTTTACTGAATGCTGGTAGTAAGATATTTACTACTATATTGGCTGAAAAAGCCATTCATCATAATGCATTTCCAAAATTATACACACAGATCAGACAGATTACATTCCAGAAGGCAAGATGAAAGATAAAGGAAGATTAATCACAAATGCACTAGAACTCATCAACATTAAAAAAAAGGCAGCATAATATTGTTAGATGTGGAAAAAAACTTGTGACAATGTGGAGTGAACTTTTTTTACTAGATGTGTTAAATAAAATGAATCCAGGAAAAGAATTTAAAACTTGGATGGAGAGCATATATCAATGGCAAACAGCAAAGATTCCAGTGAACAAAATACTCTTTACAAGTTTTTCAATTAGCAAATACACAAGGCAAGGGTGTCCATTCTCCCCTTTATTATTTGTAATTGCCCTGGAAGTTTTGACCAACAAGGTCCGAAAAGATAAACAGATAATTGGGATCAAAATTCAAGGAGAGGAATAAAGATGAAATGTTAGGCAATGTTTTTTTTCCCCTGTTGCTTTTTACTTAATAAAAATAAAAATTATCCATATCCATATCTACAATACTTAAAGCAAAATAGCTCTTTGAAATAGTTTAGCTAATATGAAATTTTCTCTACTGTCACAACTAGCATTCATGTTGGAAACTGAAGATAAGGTACATCATCAGTACAAGGAAGACAATTGATTTGAAAATTGTTCCCAACCAAAGTGTTTCACATGACAATTCAGCCCTTTATAAAAAATTAGTTTTTATTTGCAAAGTAAATTACTTCTAATTAAACAAGGTAGAAAATACTTTGAAGTGTCTTTGCTCCAATTCAGCGTCTTGCTTTGTACTATTGGAGAGTTGAAGTAGGTTGATCTGATCGTTCACTTTGCTCCACAGGAAATGGGCCTCTGCACATACACAGCACAAGTACTCTTTAAGCATCTGGATTGAAGTACTGTAACTGTAGTGCTTGGCTTTGAAGGGGCCTTTTGACTAAAGCTTCATTAATTGAAGCACTCCTTTGAAGCTCTGCACAGCACTTTTGGAAACCAAATAAAGGATATTATAAGGAAAAAAGGTTCTCTTTCTTAAACCTTTTTTGATAGAAAAAAATGCCATGTGAAACTGGCTTATGACTAGTAATATAATGCATGGTTAAAAATAAATATATCTACAATTTTTTTATTTGGAATTAAAAATTAATAAATCACCAGGTCCAAATGCCACATTACCAAGAACTCTAATGTTAGTAATTAATTATTGATGGCATTTGGTTCTAGGGGAAAGCATTACTGCAGAGCTTAAAATGGATCCTAAAAGTGAATCTATTTACTATTGCTTCTACTTACATAGTTTCAATGTTATTGTTATCACTCATTAGTTACTGAACTTATTACTATAGTGGTTTTTTAAAAAAATATTGTTTATATATTGTGCCATTATATATTGGAAACTGCTTTGGATAATCTTTAAAAAGCAGTAAGTAATTTTAAATAAATAAAAGATGAACATACTGAATCTTCTAACAACAGAAAAAGCCTTTAAAACCAGTGCCCATACCAGGGGGCAGGAAAGGAACTTATTCAGCATTTTTAAAGTTAAGAATCGAGGTGAAAGCCTGGAAATTATTGCTTAGTATCTATTTAGGTTGAATCATGAAAAACATAATTCAATTAAAATTATTAAGCATACAGATCTATCTTTTGCAAACTGATACCCTCTACATATATTGGAACTATATCTCCCATCATTCTCAGCAAACTTACAGCCGTTTTTGCTGAGAATTATGTAAATTATTTTCTGAAGATACGGAGGGCACCTTGTTCACAAAGGCGAAACAAAACTTGGTAAAAGCAAGTTAGCATGGCTTTTATAGAGGGAATTCTTGCCTTGTCAGAACTTCTGGAGGTCCTTGAGAGTCAGTAAATATGAAGACAGGGTGATTTGGTCTACACTGGACATTGTCACATCAGATGGAGTCCATATTTTCTATGAAAGTCATTCCTTGCTTTGGAATAATGTAATCAGACTATTTTAAGAACACAGCACTTAAATCCCAATTCTATGTAAAGACAATACAGAAAGATATTTCCTCTCAGGCAGTGCCTGAATGTTTACCTTTTTCTGCATGCTCAATAATTTGACGAATGGCTTTTTTTAGACTGTTGGCTCTCAACATTAGCTGTTCACGTGGTCTAAATATCTGAGGACGAGCAATGCATGATGACCCTGCTGAGAGCTCACTAGAAGTATCACAAGCAATACCACAACCATCACCATCTTCTGTTTCTTCTGCAATGGTGGGGGGTGGGTTCGGCAAAGATGATGAAGCTTGAGATTCTTCATTCAATGTCTTCAGAAGTGAGTCCAGCTTCTCTTTCAAAACAGAGCACTACAAGTAGAAAGGAAAAATGTTGATAGTGATTGTGTAGCATGGGAGAGAGGGAGAGGGAGAGGGAGAGGGAGAGGGAGAGGGAGAGAGGGAGAGAGGGAGAGGGAGGGAGGGAGAGGGAGGGAGGGAGGGAGGGAGAGAGGGAGAGAGAGAGAGAGAGAGAAACTGAAATGTCTTTTTCCAAATACCTTTCTGGCCATGACTTCTGACTCCTCTGAACTTTCTGGTGCTCTTTCATATGCTTTCCCTACTCGAGCTACAAAATCTTTCACAGTCTCACAGAGCACCCTAAAGAAGGCAGAAGAAATAAGCAATAATTACCTGTTCTCTCTCACAACATCTAGCTTCTATATGTGAGTTTCCTTCTTAGTACTTACTTGGCTGATGAGATGACCACTGAATGTTGGTCAGATGTCAAGATTTTGGATAAATGAGCAGCCACAGAGTCTTCATAGAAGAGAATCTGCTGTACCTTGTGAAATCAGACATAGAAAATTATATTATTTCTGCCAGTATTGCAAAGCACAAAGTCAGAACTAATTCATACATGCTGTATTTTGGCTCCCCATAAAGATGGAGAAACGTTTTCAATTTATTCTACAGGAAATATTATATAAGATCGCACAACTTGATTGAAAAGTGTCTTTTCTAATGGGGGGCAGAGTTCAAATATTTTAAAATAAATAAATGTTACAGCATATTTGGCAAGGGAAATTATTGCAGTAAAACAAGAATGGGGAACATGTGGGCCTCTAGATGTTGGCTATACTGGGATTTGACAATTTTGGAATTCAACAACTGAAAGGTCTAACTTTACCTTCTCCTACTTTAAACTTCAGGTCTCCAGTCAATGATTTTGTTTGAACCTCTCTGAATATTTTTCACCTACATAAAGCGCCATAACCCTCTTTAGTGCTCCAAAGATTATATGTTTTAGTGCTCTTTCATATTATCTGAATTTTACTTTATTTAGCTATCACCTCAGTTTTCTAGCTTAACATTCTTCCTTTATACTTCCTTCTGTTTAATAACTACCTACCTCAGAACTTTCACTAAATTCTTCAATAACTGTAGAAGCTGATGTTTGACGAGGGAGTTTTGTTTCATATACCATAATGCTCCATCTAGTAAAACAGATTTATTATACCAATTACTACAAATCAGATTCTGTATACTATTAAAAATGAATAGCAGACACAGCTCATTTTGATCTTTTATTGATTCAGATGCAAAATGTGTGAGTTCAGGGCCAGTAAGCATGGATATTCACAGGCACACATATGTATACATACATACATACATACATAGCATACACATACACACATGTATTATATACATACAGAATGGGCATTAAAGTTCATCTCTTCTACATCCAGTAAAAATGGTCTTAAATTAGTAGAAAAAGATGACAGTAATGTTTAACCAAAGCAATTCCTGCTATGCTTAAGAAATTCTGAATATACAAGAAGAGATGTTAATCATAATTACAAGAGTACTGACTGCTACAGAAATCAGAAAGTTTTACAGAATACCAGACTAAAAACTTCCCAAGTTAATGCTTTCCAGTTTAACATTTAATGCATAATTATTAAGTAGCATATGACTAATATTTCTACAGAGCAAGACACATATCCTGATAAAACAATTTTCAGACTTTACTATTCTGAACATTACCATTTATAATACAGAAGTAAACCAGATATGTTTAGTTTCATAATGTATATTAAAATTATAAATCAAACAAGTCAGAATAATGTTATCTTCCTTAAAAATATCCCTTTCAGTATTAAAGTTGTACACATTTTGCCAATATGTAAAAGGCAGGGATATACTTTCTTAGCTTGGAATACAAAGCTTTTACTGAAGTCAAAATTACTTAAACATCTCAACCATTTTCAGGAATGCAGAATGGCACATTATAGCAATGCAACTGATCCTCCTAGATAACCAAGTTTTGTTAAAAGACTTGTAAAATTTAAGGCATTTAAACATAATGCATATATACTGACAATGAGGAAAGTAGACACCATCAGAGTAATAGAGGGCATTCAAGCTCACATATATAAAATTGTACCTCTAGGCAGTTTATATCAATTTATGTAAAAGGATGTTCTTACATAACTGAAGTCTTCCAGAGGCTGATCTTTCTTGGTGTTAAGTTCAGATTCAGAGTAAAAGCTAGGGGCACTGGATAGCATTATATAATGACACTTACCTATCAAGCATTTTGGTACTGGCCCTTTCCAGCTTTTCCAATATTTGAGGGAGTTGGGTATCGTCGTCACAAGCAGATCCCCAGCCTAGCACACGTGCAAGGTCATTGCCTGTACCTAAAGGCAAGACCCCCAACTGGCACTACACAGAGGAAAGGAAAAATAAAAACAAAGCATAACCAAAAGAGCTTCACTGCCACCAATCACAAAAGAGAGACACTGAAGAGACTCATTCTAATTTCTTTAATGGAGAAAGATACAAGAAATAAAATTACATGATAAAGAGATTAGTTGTGTCATTCATATTATATACACACTTTTTCATCTTTTCCCTTTTAATTTCTTTCTGCCAACTGGAGCTTCCTCAGTGAATACCTGATCTGTGCCCTCTCTTTACTCACATGGTATTTATTAAAACATTTTTCTGCATCATTCTCTTAAAAGAATTGCTCAAGGGGGCTTATTTGAAGTCTTTTTCATCATCCCTTCTAATCCTTACTGTAATTTTTGGAATGTGTATGAGTGCATTATTGCATAACTTTTATTTTAAAAGTTTTCAGAGTATCTAAAGTTTTTGCTTTCCTTTTCCATGGGCCTGGCAACAACCAAAACAAACCTGCTATTTCTTAATAGGGACTGAGGGGAGGAAACTAATTTTAATCACAGATGTTATTAACAGTGCCTTTAATCACTGGTGAAAGTCCAACATTTTAGTTTCACTGTTATGATGCTGTTGCCATTTTAATACAATAAAGAATTAATTAGCAGTATTTTCCAAGAAAATAGCCATTTCAAGACTTAAGACTTCACTAAGTGAAATACCAGCCCAGGAATCACTTCAAATGCTCCAGGAAGTAATTCCATGTGGCAGGCTGTTTATATACAGCTATTTAACACCATGGGACTTTCCAATTTTATCATGAAAGTGCAATTAAAGGGTTGGGAATTGCAATGATCTAAAAAATTCCTTATGGTGACCAACTCTATATAAATTGCTAGTTATGTAGAACAGTACCTCTGAACTTTCAAGGATTTATGATTTTATCGATGTCCACACAAATTAACAAACAAATTGCTGCAACCCAAATTAAACCTGGAAATCCCATATTTGCCTTATAATCTCTCAAGTTCAGACACTTCATTATTTTTCACAAAATTGTGGCATGAACGATGTTTGCCCTTTGGGGGGATTTATCTTTTCCATATATGGGTAAATACTCTGGGGTTAAAAAGGCACCTGTTTATGGAGACTGAGGCTATCAATTTCAGAGAGAACCCATCCAACGCTTCCATCCCCACCACACACCAGAATTCGGAAAGTGTCGAATTTCTGAAATAAACGTAAACTGCACAGGGAAAAAAATTACTATTAAACATATTATTCAAATTTGAGAGTGCTAGGAATGAAAATCCATTGTATGCATTTTCTGCACAGGAATAATACAAGACATTTATTGGATTTTTAATTAATCTGAATAAGTTCTGAGTTATAGAATCATCTAATGAATACAGATTAGAGTTTTATTACTAGAACATTTGTTTATTAAGCAGATACATCTTCTCAGAAAAAAAACATAGCTTTGTGCATTTCAACATACAAATGACTTTATGGAGTCTTGCAAAGGAGAGCATATTATTTTTATATTAGATGTGAATAGAACAAATACATACTGGACAATTGCTCAGTGAACGACCACTTGCTTTGCATGCAGAAAATGTTAGGTTAAAGACCCTTGGTGGCAAATTATACAGTACTGGGCTAGATAAACCAATAATCTGATATGATATAAAACAGCTTCCTAAATTTGAAATCATTCTTATTTATTCAAAAACATTATTAAATACCAATTAGAACAATCTGATATAAGGAAATGACAACAGTTCTGAGAAAACTGCCTTTAGATCTAATCCATACCTATTTATAAAATATACTCACCAAAATAACTTAAGAGAGAATGGCAAAGGAATGTTTCTTAAGAACAAATTTTGATATATGAAGGTATAGCTCAATAGGAATGTGCACAAAACAGGAAATGTATTTTGTTCTGAGCCTGAAATAATCACATTGCATTTAGAAGTTCAGTCAAACCATTTTAGGTGGACTGTGATTTGGCACAAGTACCTTGGAAAATTTTGGCTGCGCCAGGTTTCAGCCAATAAAAAATCTGGAAGGTTCCTATGACAGAATAGGGCAATGCTGTTGCACCTTACCCTCTCTCTTCTCCTGCACCGTCCCTTCCCAATCTTCACTGCTTATTCTTAGCTGGCACCAATGCCCTTGACTTCTGGCCTATCTACTCGTCCCCCTCAATTTCCCAGCAAGCTCTTTTTCTCATCTCTTCTGAACTGTGTGCCATCACCCAACAGTCCAATCTTTTTTCTGCTCCTCCCCTCCTGAAACGCTTTTGTCTGTAACATGGGTCCATACCCAGATCAAACATGTGAGCTTCAGCTGTATGCCCAGACCAAAAGCACATGTTTCTAACTGTTCCAAATTGGTTATTCTGAGCACAGGATGGTTCATGCACCAACATTTTGCACATCTCTTCAATCAATAGAGCTATGATAAGCACTTCGTCTGTGTCTCCTGTGTCTGCAACAGATCAAATATGCATACCCTTTTCCACACAGTTTTTGTCAGAGCAGACACTAGGTTCCTTTCAATTCCTATCTCCCCATGCAAATAAATCACACACATCTTCTATGATACTTACACTATGTTACAAAAACACATGTTTTCTCTGTCTGGGCTAATATATCAAGTGAACCAGTGCAAAAGATAAACTGCTATTTTAAATTACAGTAATATAACAATTCTGTACGTTTTCCTACAAGATAAGAATGGATCATTTTCAGAAGCAGAGTAAGTTTAAGCATTTCTTTACAATTTGCCTACCCAAGATGAGGTCCTCCATTCATGAGATCAAAGACTTGTGCAGGATTTAACAGCTGTTTGAATCTTCGTAGGAACTTTACACCCTGATTGTCTCCACTTTTTGAGTTGACAAAGACCAATAAAGGGCTTGTACAAGAAGGGGGACAAGTGGCTTTCCAGAAACCTAAGTGGGGATAAAGCATAATTGAGGAGGATTAATGGTTAAACATTTACAGAGGATTAATTATAATTACAATTCTAATGATTGTTTTAATACATTAACCATTATGGCCTCACCTAAAAGATAAAGCAAATTGACTTCAAAAATTATTTTAGAACTAATCAGTTTGAAATACAAGAGTATAAAATACAGATCAGATCTGCAATAAAATGTTGCGGTGCAAATTTTTTAAGGTTCCAGATAGCCAGATATACTCTTCTTCAGAATATTCTATTCATTTCCCTTCCCATCACCAGGTGCTCCAGTTATTCCATCCAAACGTTGTGCAGCATGCCATGGCCAATAAATATCTTCAGTCATCATTGGATAGTTTTTGATCCCCACTCTCACTTTTCCCCTAACTTTGACAACAACACTGACAAACAGTAGCTAATGACTTACCATCTGAATCAATGCTGTTGAGAGCTGTGGGAGGGATGACAGATACTTTACAAAGGCCAAGGGGGCATTTTGTTGGTAACAGGTCTCTGCATGAGGTATGTACCTGTAACAATGAAATCACACCCACTAAATTTTCTAGACCCTGGTTTGATTAGGTTCTTTGCTTTAATTTGGGTCTTTGAAAGACACAAATAAACTGATATAACAGGAAATAAATAATGTGAGTAATTTCAAGAATTTGTAGAGAAGCATCTACCTGCTTAATTAAAATACAGAATACTTAGAAGGATATAGCAAACTCTTTTCAGCTTTATTTTTATCTTTTTCTATGAAATAAAGCTGTAAATAACTGTAGAGCATTAAAACTAGACAGTCAACAGTTTTATTAAAGTACTATATTCCTTTCTGACTTTTCACATGCTTTTCTAATATTTTCCCCACAGAGTAACACAGACATAAAATATCAAGAAATTCATTATGTTTAGGATCTGCACTGAGGATACAGTGATGTATCCAACATTGTTCTGTATTAGTGTATTTGACCATTAAGATAGGCCTTGCCAAAACACAAGACAGCCTACTAAGAGAAGGCCGTAGTTAAGTTTCAAACTCCAAATTTGAAATTATTCCATATATATTTATACTGTTTTTAAATGGGTTTTTTCTTGTCACAAGGCATTTGTAAGCAAGCCAACCATTTATCAAATCTCCTGTTCAATGTAAATTCTTGGTGCTAACATTATAGCAGCTTGCCACTTAGTAAAATATTTCTACATATGACAGAATTAATGTATTTCTCCTGGCTATCAGATTGCTCCACATTTTATTATGAATGGCCATTTTCTCAAGACTTAGAAGAATTATATTTGGTAAAAATAAACTTGAAATGCTTCCTCCACTTATGAGAATACACCTGTTATGCATAGCAAAGGAGAGCAGAATTGCTCAACAATTTTATTTATTTATATTTCAAATTTTGTCACCGCCCATCTCCCTCAAAAGAGGGACACTGCACCACGATTACTCACCATGGCTTTGCACCAAAGACAACGCCAGTCTTGCAAGCGTAGGACACTGCCACATGTTTTATCACACACTGTGCATTTGGCACTCACAGGTAGGTTTCCTTCCAGCCACTGGTGTGGCATTGAAATCTGTTCAACCAGAATTTTTTTTAACAAGACTGATTTAAGAGCCATTATAATATAAACAGATACTTCTTCTTCGCATGCTGAACACACACATTCCTTGTTTTATACCACTTTCAACAGTAGCACATGTTCATGTAATTTAGCATCAAGATCTGCCTTCTTAAATGCCTAAAGCAGCCCTGATGGATTAGATCAAGAATCTAGGATAGCAGTGGATGTCTCCAGGCAGATTTTCACAAGTTCAACTGTCAGCTTACCAGTTCATGTCATAGGGTCCCAAGAAAAATGAATAGTCAACTGCACTTTCCTTCTTTCCTGAGATTTCTCTTATGCTGCCGCTTAGAGAAAATGAGAAACAAGGTAGTCCTCCACTGCTTAACATATTCAAACTCTAGTGCAACTTACAGAAATATCTGCCTCTCTCTCAAACTCCCTAAACCAGGGGTCTCACAAATAAGGCAGGTTTGTACTTGTGCTGAGGTCTGAAGAAGGTAGGAAGCAGCAGAGATTTGACTCTCTTCTTTACAGCAGGGTCAATCAGAGAAATGCCTGCTTCTGCACCACACCTTACGTATCTACCGTAGGCTGAAAGAACACATGGGATCTTTTTTCAATCGCACTACTGCTAGGAGTAACTATGGTTTATTTTTTAGTCACAGCTGAATGAAAAAAGATCTCGCCTCTTCTTCAAGGCTTATTGAATACCACAGGGCTTGGAAAGAGCCAGGCATAGTATTTTTCAAATGTCTGATTGGCATAAGAACGCCCTTTTATTACTTAGAAATTAGGGAAACCTTCACGACCCATTGGGGGTCTCACCATGCTGAATAATATTTTTCCAATATAATTGTTCAAGCATGTCAGTTTATCCTTATTAACCACATAAATGACTGATGTAAATAATTAATTCAATTTGTTCACATTTTTCCCATCCACACTTCAGTAATTGTTTTGCATCCTATCCTCTAGAGGTCTAATGTGATTATTTATTTATTTATTATTTATTTATTAAATTTATATCACCGCCCATCTCCCCCAATGGGGGACTCTGGGTGGTTTACAATAAGTAGCATTAAAACATAGCCAGATAAAAATTACATTAAAATAAACATTAGTTACCTGTTTGTCATTTAATAGTGTTTTTGTTCAGGCTTTTCAAACTTGCTTGGTCAATAATTTTTGTATGAGTTATTTTTCAGTTATATGTGTTTTACTGAAAGTTCTGTTCTGTTTCATTTACCTCATTTTACATTTGTTTTTATAGCTATCTTGATTCTGCTTGTTAATTTGCACTTTTTCTAATCTGTGGTACACGTATTTTAGCTTTTATTTAAATTACTTCAACATACTAACAGGCTATTTTGAAACTATTATAGAAAGTAAATTCTTTACTTACTGTTTAATTAATTTGTTTAGTTTCCTTTTAATCAGTATCCCAATAAGAGGGGAGAATGAGATCCTCTAAAAACAGTATACTTGACTTAAAACCAATTTTCCATTATTTATCCTTTCACTTTACAGAACTATAAAGAAAGTTCTTGAGCTCCCTCATTCGATCAGGAGCACTATTTAGAACTAAGCAAGGGATCGTTTTCTCTCTCTCTCTCTGGTTCTATAATTAGTTATTTTATATGGAAATCAGAATATACAAGATAATTAAAGGCACCCATTATTACAAGTTTTCCTTTGATTGTTTGTTTGATATATTTCCTCCATCTTAAGATCACCAAATTTTTCTAATCTCAGGAGCAACTGTTATTTTTAAACAAACAGCATAGTTTCCCGAACCAGCTGAAGTGGGAGCAGCATAGAAATATTAGAAATAAATAAATAAATGTCCCTGTGCTCCAGAAAAAGTTATAGATGTCCCTCACTGAAACCTCCATAGTGTCTTAACAGAAGAAGCCACTTAATTCAGTGTTCTTTCGATATTCTTGGTAAAATTCAACCTTTGAAAAATATTTTACATACCCCATCTTCATCTTCAATGATATCCTTCCCAATGGATGCCAGCGTTGTCCATTTGCAGTTATTAGTTGCCCGGACAGCACACCTCTTATGGGCTTTAAATTTGCATACTAACAAAAAAAAAGGGGGGGGCAAGTACATAATGAATTGAGTTGTGAGAAATTGTATTTTCCATCTTTTCTACTCCTCATTTTTGGTGTCTATAGTTTTTGTTTGCTTTTGTTTTGGGGGGGTTTCTTACTGATTGGCTGCATCGGGAATTCATAAACTGGAAGCACATACAGAATCAAAGCCTAACAGGCTTCGTTCTGTACTGGGCTAACTTGGCTGTAGTATTACTTTTATTTTTTGTGAGTTTTGTGAGTTCCATTTGTCAAATACCAAGATATGAAATGAAACACTTCACTTTATTCTATTAAAACTCTTTTGATTATTATTTAACTAATGCAGACTGGTTTTGATATGTCATTGCAAGCCCATGATTTCATGTGCCAAGCAAGATATTGTAAGGAAATGTTTACCTTCACAGGAGAGTCCATGAGATGTGACCCCAGATAATGCCTCTCGACACACATTGCAGTATGTTGGGCGTGCATGTGAACAAGCATACCAGTTATGCATTCCTGAAAAATGGTCCATGCTGTACTGGGTAGACTGCAAATGAATTAAAGAAAAAAACCTAAGATGGCTTAAAAATAAATGTAACATAAAATAAAATGAATATTATATTTTTATGAATCAAGATTTGTGCCAATATAGAGTATATTAACTACAGAAAAATTGAGGAATAAGAATGCTATTCCGTAGGTCAAATAAGGAAAAAATGGTAAATAAACTAAAAAGTACAGTGGGGATAAAATGGATCCTTCCAACCTATACATTATAAAGATTAATGAGAGAGCAAGAAATGGCCACCAGCAATAATTTTTAATTAGAATACTAGAGCATAATCTTTGAATTTGGCTTGACTGATAAACTGCAACACTAGCCACTAGAAACAAGAGGCTGTTGAAACTTAAAGAACTTCTCTATGGGAACTAATAGTCAATGTTTTCATTTAATCACAGTTGGAAGGGAGCAACCCATT
The DNA here is from genome assembly GCF_035149785.1 of Candoia aspera. Taxonomy (NCBI): domain Eukaryota; kingdom Metazoa; phylum Chordata; class Lepidosauria; order Squamata; family Candoiidae; genus Candoia; species Candoia aspera. Next base: position 43,792,112 of record NC_086158.1, on the reverse strand, counting down.
TAGCAGAGCACTGTGTTGTAGGATAAGATTACATATCCACTAGTTTGAACATTTCCTGTAGCTTGTTGATAATTTATTGTACTGTAATCCTTAAAGCTACTGGGAAATAGTAATTGCTTAACAGGATCATGTAATTTTTTTTCAAATTAATTATTAAAAACAAAAATATGCTGCAAAGGTAGATGAAATATATTTCACATTCATAGTTTTCTAAATGTACCTCAGTTTTACAGAAGGAAATGTCAAAAGACAACAAATACAAAATATCTTCTCTCAGATTTTAAAGCACAATTACTATTTTAAAAGAACCAAACTGTAGTACTTGGGAGGACACACCTGGGACCATCTGATATCATGGAGAAGTCTACCTGAGGAGGTCCTTTCTGGACCACACCACAACTTTCTACTGATATAGTTACCCTACCAGAAGCATTCCATTACCAGCAAGGGAAAACAAAATATATTTTAAAGGCATGTTGAGTTTGATCAGAAAAGACTAGAGATCTGGATCCAAAGCACCCCCATGCCCCAGAGATATTCTCAAAATGAATAGAAAACTGAAACAATCTTGGAACTGGTGTTGCTATTTATTCTCTCACTTAAAGCAGTGTGCATTACAATTTAAAAAAAGGAAAAACCTGCAACATGGCTTGAAAACCATTTCCTGAGAGAAGGCAAAGGAAAATGTGTACAGGGCTTAGAAAGGGACAATTGTTCCACCATGGTTTCTCCTTACCCTGCCACTATAGGTGTGAGGGTTGTTGTTGGCAAGGCAGGAAACAATCCTGGTACCAGACAGGACCACTGTGTAATCACAGGTCAGGTGCAAACAGCCAGGCAGCATGAGAAACACATTCCAACACATTCATTAAAAAGGCTGGTATAAAGAAGCCTAGGATTTAAACATTGAGGCATTTAGGGGATCTGCACTGCTCCATGCTTTTAAGTTTTTACAAATTGTTAAAGATCTGGCTGTTCTCCCAGGCTTTTGGTTAGGATGGTGATTGAGCCCCTTTGGTTTGTGGTTCTGTCTTCCAGTCAGCTGTATTGTCTTTCTTTGATATATGTTATTTTCTCTTAATTTTTTTAATTGTAAGCCGCCCAGAGCCCTTGAGGAGACAGGCAGCCTTGAAACTGCATGAATGAATGAATGAATGAATGAATGAATGAATGAATGAATGAATATACACTGCATATATAGAACCAGATTCACAATCTTCTGGAAGCTGTTCTTCATCTTATTTAGGCTGCTTATATCTGCAACAAAGATTCTTTTCTAGTCAAGTCCTTCAATTCCTGTGGCTTCATCAAGTTCAAGAGAGGATTATTGCTGGCAAACCCAGTGACAACAGAATTGTTAAACGTGACTCTTAGTTACATATTTATGTATTGGTTGGTTTCTGTATATTTATTTTAACTTTATATTTTTGTGTTGTATGATTTCTTTTGATAAAAATATATATTAATAGCTCATTTCTGGATTCACCTCAGAGAGCTATTAATATAGTAACGTCTTCTACTTATACAATCTACTAATCTTAATATAGAAGCTTATTTTATGTATGCATGTATGTATATATATGTTGTTGTTTATTCGTTTAGTCGCTTCTGACTCTTCGTGACTTCATGGACCAGCCCACGCCAGAGCTTCCTGTCGGTCAACACCCCCAGCTCCCCCAGGGATGAGTCCGTCACCTCTCGAATATCATCCATCCATCTTGCCCTTGGTCGGCCCCTCTTCCTTTTGCCCTCCACTCTCCCTAGCATCAGCATCTTCTCCAGGGTGTCCTGTCTTCTCATTATGTGACCAAAGTATTTCAGTTTGGCCTTTAATATCATTCCCTCAAGTGAGCAGTCTGGCTTAATTTCCTGGAGGATGGACTGGTTTGATCTTCTTGCAGTCCAAGGCACCCTCAGAATTTTCCTCCAACACCACAGTTCAAAAGCATCGATCTTCCTTCTCTCAGCCTTCCTTATGGTCCAGCTCTCGCAGCCATATGTTACTACGGGGAACACCATTGCTTTAACTATGCGGACCTTTGTTGTCAGTGGGATGTCTCTGCTCTTAACTATTTTATTGAGATTTGTCATTGCTCTTCTCCCAAGGATTAAGCGTCTTCTAATTTCCTGACTGCAGTCAGCATCTGCAGTAATCTTTGCACCTAGGAATACAAAGTCTTTCACTGCTTCTACATTTTCTCCCTCTATTTGCCAGTTATCAATCAAGCTGGTTGCCATAATCTTGGTTTTTTTGAGGTTTAGCTGCAAGCCAGCTTTTGTATATATATGTATATATATAGTATTAATATATTAACAAGTCTTCTACTTATACAATCATACAAAGAGATGGTTTCCAAAATAAAGGTAAACACTTTTGGTTACTAATTTCTTAACAAAACTATGCTTAATTATAGCCTAGTTTTTTGTTGATATTCTTGCTAAATCAAAGATGGTTATGTAGCCCAGAGGGACTTAACCCGCTTTCTGCATGTGGCCCCTACCACCTGATTTGCAGCTATGTCCACTCTGGGGACATAATGCCCCACTATCCCTTTTGCAGCTGCCAGAAAGGGACAAAAAGCTAGTGAGCCTCCATGCTGAAAAAGATAATTTACAATCTTAACACCAGATGAACAATCAAACAGTACATTATACCTTAATCAAGGAGCTATTAACTCAATCAACCAAGCAGCAAACAAGAGCCCAATCAAGGAACTCCCAAAGAGAAAACAACACCTCCACCAACACGAGTAGGACAAACCACGGTATATAAACAGAGAGCAAGGCCCACTCCCTCTTTGCACTGAAGATGTTGCCTAGTCTGGCAATGAAACGTCTGCAAGAAAACAACAAGGCTCAGAGAGCACCAAGGACTCCACAGTTCAACCCTGAGCTACAAATATTTGCTTCGATTGATAAATGACGACTGACCTTAAAGAATACTGAATCATAACTGAAGAAACATACAGCATACAAGAATAAGAAGCAGTAAATATCCTGGTGGTCCGTAATGTAAGAAATGGATCTATATTTTTACCTCAAAATGTTCACGATTCTGTACAGTTTTTAGTGCGGCAATCCAGTCTTCCATTTCTTTTCTGTTGTCAGCACATAAGATGAGTTTCCGACATGGAGTAATAACCTGTAAGGTAAGAAAATTGTGTCCAAAAGCCAGAGATACTAGAAGAGAAGGGAAACAATGAAGACCTGCCTTATTAGGGTTTCAGTTTCCAAAAGAGCAGACTACTTCATCAGAGGTAGAAGAGAGAGGAAGTATGTTATAGAGCAATTACACTTCTTATATTGTTTATGGGAAGCTATCCAGAGTGACTCTGGGCAAATGTGTCAGTGCAACATATAACCATAGTATGTGGCTAGAGATCCAAGTGAGCAGAGATATCCCACTGTGCACATTCATTAACCCCCTCCCCCACAAATTCTGTATGCACACACATAATACTTTCACTCAAACTACCCACTATCTCTGACACATGTAGACACATTTACATACTAGAGTTAGAGTTTACTGTAAAATAATCTCATGTGGAAACCAAGTAGGCTATTTTAAAGGTTTACATGAAAAGAATTAAAGATTCTCCTGAAGATTAAAAAAAAAAGACCTCCCCCTAAGCTTTCTGTGCTCCAAAAATTCTGCATTCATTCTAACATACCAGCATGATATTCTCCTAACTACTATTACCACCATAGTTATGCAGTTTGCCTTGCTTCAGTTGATAAATCTCTCCTTTTTTAAACAGTAAAATACATGCATTCCTGTGTCGGAGAAAGGGAACCTACATCTTCATCTTTTGAAATATGTGCTGTGCAGTTTTCAGTTTATGCACAGATAAATGGTCAATGCACATATTGAGCTAGAGTAGAATATAATTCCTGATTTTAGTGAATATATATCTAATATGGCCTAAGAGAGAGTGGCTAGTTCCAGAATAAGAAAAGATTGTATCCAACATACCCATATGCACACTTTACAGAAACATACTAATACCCATTGTCTGCCTTCTGTTTTACTCACCAGTAATCCTAGACATAACAGAACAGGTTTGTTTTCAATTAATTTAAATAAAGTGTCTATTACACAGTCATAGTTTATTACACAGCAACACAAATATTACTGCACACAATCAGCTAGATACTCAGGACCAGTAATAAAGCAGTCCTTTAGTTAGCAACAATTTATACTTATAACACTATATAATACTACAAACTATTTTGATATGAGAATACTTTTAAAAAGAAAAAAGGAGATATTTTTGAAAACATGATACTAAGTTTTTGCTTGTATTAAAAATAATTTCATTCTTGAAGTGCTAGTGGAGGCAATTTTTTCAGAAACAAGTCACTGAACTGTAGTCTCTCCCTCGTATGACAGTGATCTCTTACCGAATAGAACTGGCACTTTAGGTTTGTGGAATCTACTTTGCTTTTTTCTAGAGTACCAAGATCTGTCAGCCAGAATAGGATGCAGAGGATACTTACAGTTAAAGAATTCTGAGTCCAAAAATGTAGGTTTTGAGTACTAGTCCAAAAACAAGCAAAGATCACAGTCCTTTCACACAAGAATGAACTCCTAAGTACTCTACTGTTGCTCCTGCAAACAGGGAATCAGAAACCTTTGCTGATCTCGTGAAACAGGCAAGGGATCTGATCTATCAGTAGATCCTGAGCCACTTTTTGCCTATCTCTAAAGTAAAGAGCACAAGAGCAATGCATTATGTGCCACTTTGATTTCCTGAAACTAATGTTTAAAGTATATTAGCTATAAAGTCAATAGAAGCCAAACAATCTAGTGTACTAAGCAATATATTAAATCAGCTATACAATGAACCCTATTGTCATGGCTGAGGACTCTCTCTGACTCTGAAGAAGTTGCTCCAGCTGAACCAGTGGAATGTCAGCCTGAGGCTGATAAACCTGATTTGGCTCTCTGAACTTCGGACTGGATTTTGACTACTCTTCTGTGTGTTTCTGTTGAAAGTGAAACTACCTAGGCAAGCTTTCTTTCCAAGAGACTTTGTGATTTACATTCCTTCCCTTGTCTGCGTTATCTGCTCAGCCTGGAGTAAATTGCTATTTTCATCTAGAAACTGAATGTGTGTGAGTATGAAACCTGAAACAGGGCACCTATGAACGCTGCAGGTTTTCCTTATCCAAAACTCCTGAACTCCCAAACAGAAGATAGTTAAGTATGAAAGTATGGGGCAGAATGTAGCATTCTGTGAGGCATACATTGAGGTAATCTGCCACAGAAAGACAAATGTATACTGGAGTTAGCACACGAAGAATTTCTAATATAACCCCTGACAGAAAACAGTCACAGTTCCCTGAATGCATAACATTTTCCCGGTATTTATAACTAATAATCTCTAATTTCTAATATTTTGTAATCTGTAGTATGATGAATATATGACAATGTTTAGCCATTTTTAAAGGTAATATTTATCACAGAATCAACATAATCTGGGACTGAGCAGTATGAGTTACCATAACCAACTTAATTTGGAAGTGAAATTATGGTTACAAAAGGCAGATTGCTCCTTTGCTCAATCTGAATTAAATTAATAACTGTTTCCTGTTAGGTGTTAATGAGGATGCATTAAAACAATTAAAGGAACAGGGCAATTAATGAAAAGAAATGTGATGGAAGATCATGCAGCATACATATAATAGATTATTCCCATTGTAAGATTATTAAAGCATATTGTGTGCTGGTGAATAATTGTGACAGCTAGAATTGAAGATAATGAAAGTTGGCCAGGAAAAAAAAATGGTGGGAGGATGAAAACATATTCAGTCAAGAACACTGAAGGGCAGAACCAAGGGGTTTCTAAAAGGTCTGGCCATGAAACAAGGTATCATATTTTCAGGCCTACTAAATCACAACACAACATGCCACAGTCAGAAGTTAGGAACTGTACATATTCTGAACAGGTAAATCAAGACAGCAAGCCATCCAGCAGGCTATAGGCGAAATCAAACCCAAGCATGCTGTCAAAAAAAGAGCATATAGGACACCTTCTTGATGGTCCTAGAAGATTACTATATAGACAGGGAATGTTACAACTGAGATTAATCTCAAATGCATTCTGTGAAACCATGACAGGACATAAAAATAAACACGTACCCTTTATCGCTATTAGTCCCCCTTTACAGCAGACATCATACAGATACAGGAAACATACAGACAAAAATATCCTGCAAAATAAATACACAAAAAGGTTGATCTAATTAAGCAATCCCAAAATTATAATGCATACATAGTAACAACAGTCCATATATAGACAACTGAATTCCATTATGATCTGTAATAAGAGCCTACTATTTTGTTGGCTAGGGATGATAAAGATTGTAGTCCAAGTCATCTGAATGGCACCAAATTAGTGAAGGCTGCACTAAGACAGGCCAAGTGTCTTATGTACTGTACAGGAATACAGGCTACATGTTTTTTCAGAAAATATTCTTATGATAAAAGGGAAAAATACTTGGATGATTCTCATGAACTCAAGGTGATATACTACAGCATGTATACTTTTTTACAATTGTGCTGAACTCTTTCTATTGGTTTAGGCAAATTTTTAAATTTGAGTGAATTTGAAATTGCTTCAAGGATTTAGAATTTTCCTACTGACAGATTTTGTATAAGTTATTTTTAAATACCATTATTAAAAAAGCCAATCTGAATATGTTTAAGTAACTAGATCAACCTTTATGTGTTTATAACATATAAAAAAGTTCTACCATCTACCCATCTAAATATCATGGCAAAAAGACATCAGATTCAAACTCATTGTCTACCTATCTGTCTTTTACTATCACACACACAACTTTTACTAAAGCACATGGAAAAACAAGGACAGTATAAAACAGAGAGAATAAAATATAATAATATAAAGCATGTAAAAATAAGGAGCATATTGCTTCCATTCTGAACTTGCTTGTTAAGGATGATATGAAGATTAAGACAACACACAAAGGCTGTTTTATATTGTAGCCACCACAATATGACACAAATTTTCTGTATACTGCCATTCTACCTCAGAACAATCTCAATAAATATATTCAATAATCTAATTTTCATATCCATTGCTAATCTCATTAAAATAAACATAGGCCTTCAAAGAAAAACTGAGGGAAAAAAGAAATAATTAAGAGCAAAATGAATATGCTAATCCATTAAAAAAATTATTTCAAAATGCAAAATTAATCTGTATGCTCCCCATTTTGTTTTTATTATTATTGAAAGCAATCTCTTTTTTCTTATTTCATTTCCACAAAGAAAGAAATTTAACATTAATTGCCTCATTTTGATTCTGTCAAAAGAAATTTTTATCCAGTGCTGTCTCCAGAGTTATCCCAACATTGGTCAACAGCTCTGAACATTTTCAAAAAAGAAGCAAGGGCTTTGGTAAAACATGTAGTAAATTGTCCTTTTATCGAAACAAATGTCACAGTGACCATCAAGAGACAGAAAAACAATTTAAGGACAGATTGGTTGGGTCTGAGATATGCTTAAAATATGCAGAAACATACTACAACTTTGAGGTAGTCAAAATGAATCTGCTAAATATAGCTATCCTGATGCAGCAGGCTTCTGAAAGCAGCCAGCACTGGTGTGTGACAGAGACTGATAGCTTTTTCCTCTTTACTCACATCCTGCTTGAACATAGCTCTGTGTATTATTTGTCAGTCTTGAGTTCCCAAGAATTTCAGAACTTTAAAAACAAGCTACAGGGAGGATGTAAAATAAAATCCACTTCTGCAAATGAAATCGACTAATACCAGTTGGGTTTAACAGACACATTATTCATGTCAAAATCAGACCTACACACTTCTGTTACTTCAGTTAATATACAGGCCTCATTCAAACTTTTTTTGGTCAGAGGGGGACATAAGAAAAATCAAGAAACTCTCACCAGCACAATTACAAAATAATAGTTTTGATGGGATAAACACATCCGCACAGTAGAAAGCAGAGGTTGGATGTAAGCCCCAAATATAAAGCTACATATTTAACTCAACATGGCATTAAAAATATGTCCATTTCACAGAATGAAAACAGAGACTGGTAACTGTTGAGGCTCAAATATGTGTCACTATCCAAGAGAATGCCCATAAGGAAGACAACCCAAATTATAAATCACAGATTTGAGTCCATAAAGCAGATAAATAATGGAATTAAAAATAAATCTACAGAGTAAAAACTGATGATTCAGAGAAAAATCCCAAAAGGTACATACAAACAAGCATAACTATTCAAATAAACCCAAAGGCAAAACTAATCTTGCCCCCTGCAAAAATGAATACATTTTGAAGAATTTCCCCAAAGCAAATATAAACACTGAAAAAATTGTCCCAAAACAAACATTTCAGAATTAAAAACTACTGAACACCTCTATAATTGTTCACATATACAGGCAAAAGTATTATTTTTTCTCTTCCCACTACATTTTTTTAAAAAGAAATTTTAACCGGCTAGCTGGGCATGTAAAAAAATGAATTTCCGATCTGCTTCTTTCTTTTTCAGAGAATATGCTTGATTCATTTGAGGCTCAGAGGAATGCTGTGGAACAGAAGGGGTGAAGACACAGCATCACAGTTGAGCTTACAGGGCACATCAAACATTAAATAGTAGGGGTGCAGGATTCAGCAAGTAAGTACAGAGATGATAGGACACTATGGTGTCCACAGATACAGTACCACTGATCTCAAACTTACTACATTTAAATCATGCAAAACCTATGCTTTCATTACAGTTGTCAAAATATGCTCTCCAGAAGCTGGAACAGTTGCTGACTTGTAACCACTTTTGGGGCCAGAATGTGATGAAATTTAGAGTAATTGTAGTGACTATAGTGGGGGACATTTGAACCACATTTCAGAAAAATACTTGTGGACATGCACCCTCCCCTTTCTGTTCCAATGCCTGCAATTAAGAATCCAATATGATTATATAAACAAGTATTTATTGCCTTTTCACATTTCTTCCTACTACTTCTGCCATATCAGCTTAAAGTTCTGCAATTTTTTTATACTAGAGAAAAACATTCTTGTCAATTTTATCCCTACAGTGCATTTGTTCTCCCTCTACCAGAACTGTTGAAGTGAAATCCCAATTTCAAAAAAGTAAAAATGATGATACAATTTTCTAACTTTTAAAAATATGACGCCAATGAACAGTGATTTAGGAGACATTTCCATGCAGACAGAAAGATTAAAATATAAGAAAGCAGTTCCCAAATCTGTACAATTTTATATCAGGTCAACAATAAATAGAACACTATAGTTCAGATATAAAAAAGGAAAGGAAAAAGGCAATTGTAAATCATTTTCCTACATGGCCTGCATCAAGATGAAAGAGCTGATATAAAGACATCTAAAATAACATCCCTATCTTCACATACATATTAACAGGGTTGGAAGGTTCACAAATACTTTGAGAGGTATATGTGTAATAAGCTTTAAGTACAGAATTTAATATTTTTAGAAGCTGTATCTTTCATCAATTATTTTATGTCTTTTGCAAGAAACTTCAACCTACTATGGTACTTAATTATTTTTCCCTAGACTCTTGTTTAAAATTCTCCAAATATTTCACAGCCTACCATCTCAATTATACTACAGGATGTTTATACCTATTTCTGTAGAGTAAGAATTGGTGACTTTCTTTATATTGAGAACTAAGTTCAAATGAAGATAATCTATCAGGCAATATGAGCCAAAAATATGCAGAACCATCTGTTCCTCCTTCTCTTTTCGACACTAACTACTCTCTGTCCATCAGATACATAAACACATACTTGCTTCCTTTTATCCTTGTCCATCAATTGCTTTTGCCAGAGATCTGAATTGAAAACTTATACTAAGTTTTTGAGGTAAACCTCAGGGTGGCAGCTGGCCAATTTCCACTACAGAACAATGGAAGTTATTTCCTTTTTGAAATACCAGCCTGTATTTAGCATTGATTGCTTGATATCTGTACAAACCTAATAGGAACAAAAAAAGAGGAATAGTCTGCAATAGAAGAAAGTCCAATTAGCTTTGTCACCTAATTAAGGTTCTGTACAAATCAATATTCTGTGGAGAGAGAAAGACTATACAAATTGACAAATAGATTCTGGATTAGCATTAATTTTACTAGAAAACAAACTGTTATTTTATGTAGCTATTTTGCCTCTATTACCACAAATACAGACACTTTCTTTCCCCACAGAGGATAAGGATGAGATCTGATTAACAAAGGTCATCATAATGTCACAACCGCTATAGGTAGGTATACCTACAATAACTTTAAATGTATCTAGTGCAGCAATGCGGATTTCACTGTATATACTATTTCATTTTTCTTCCAAACATTACTTAAAGCATTTCATAAACTTGCAGAACTGGTCTGACATGAAACATAGCAAGACAATGACAAAGAACTGTTTGAACAGGAAGTAATGAGGGTTCTACAACATTACCTTCTGATCTCTGAAACACTGTCTGTACCTCACCGTAACTCATTCAAATGAGTTAAGGACCTGTATATTTACAATAAATGTGAGACAACGTAGCAGCAAGTGAAATAACTTTCTGGTTGCTTTCTTGTTAATATTTATCAGTCAGCCTCGCCCATAGATAAAGTCTATATTCCATATTGCTCTCTCTACCTCGTTATCTTTTCTCATTTTGCAGTAAAATTGCTGACATGGGACTGCTTTCTCTGGGAAAAGAGTACTCTCCCAGCTCAGGGTCAAATTCCTTTCTCTAGCTCTAAGTTCATTTCAAACAAGCCCGAGTTGTAACAAATGTAACAGAAGATTCATAGAGTTATTATAAAAGTACAAAAAAAACCCCTATCTTTCTAACCCAACTCCCAGAAAACTAAAATTTGATTTAGAATTCCCCAAGCATATTCGCCATTTTGGAACCTAAATTTCAATAATGCAGCCAAATCAGTTTTTTTTCATATGGATTTATATCTGGCATGTTCTTTTCAGTCTAGTTACATCAGATGACCAGCACTGCTTCCTGAAGGGATCCTGTGTCTTAATGGTTCAGAGTAATACTCCTAAAAATTACAAATACACACCAAAGCCACTTGTTACATAAGTCAACACAGTCTTAAGGATGGAGGCCTAATGCCCTGCAGATAGTTTGATCTTTGACCTCAGCCATTTTTTGCCATTGTCCATTCTGGCTGAAGGACTTCAAATCTAAAAATTAGTTGACCCATGTTCACGGGGTCATGTTCTGTTTGCTATCACAGCTCTGCTACCCTAAATATAGCAATACCAGCTGGTGAGAGCATAGTCAGCCTCGCCTCCCTATATGCACTGACAGTCACATGTATAACCTGAATTACCTATTTACTCAATAGGAACATGAGGTTTTCCCCCAAGTAATTATCTGAGAATAGTAGTGGTGAGTTGTTTTACATTTCCAGATAAGTAGAGGGGGGAAAAAACCATTGAAGAGTGAAGAATGGGCAAGAGATGCTGCCTTTGAAGATTAGAAATTACTTGGGAGAGGCTGTCTGCCTAGTGAATTTCACTTATTTTATAAAGCAACTCCCTCCCTTATTTATCTTGTCTCATCTCCATCTAGCTCTGTTCCCACTTCCTCTTCTCTTCCCTTCTCTGTGGAGTGAGTAAATGGATGGACAGACAGACACAATAAAAATTTCCCAAATGGTTTTCAGCTGGACCTGGCAACTCTAGGATGTTAAGATGAGGAACCTGGACATTGCACAGGATTTTTGTCTATTTCTATATATTTTTTCTATGTATTCTTCCTTTTATTTGATGGATTGTTTTAAATGCAGGGCATCTTCCTTCCATATAAATACAGGTAGTCCTCGACCACAATTGGGACCAGGATGTCTGTTGCTAAGAGAGGTGGTCGTTAAATGAGTTATGCCCAATTTTATGACATTTTTTGCTGTGCCATTAAGTGAATCCAGTGGTCCTTAAGCAAATCTGGCGTACCCCATTGACTTTGCTTGTTGGAAACCAACTGGGAAGGTTGCAAATGGTAATCACGTGATGTAGGATGCTGCAACTGTTGTAAATACATGCTGGTTGCCAAGCGTCTGAATTTTGATCACGTGACCGCAGGGATGCTGTGACAGTTGTAAGTGCAAGGACTGGTTGCAAGTCACTTTTTCAGCACCGTAGTAACTTCGAACGGTTGCTAAATGAATGGTCGTAAGTCGAGGACTACCTGTACAGTAATGCATGCTGCATAGTCTTTCAAAAAGATTTTTAAAAATAAATATTTAACGTTTCACCATTACATCTATCTAATTTTGAACAGAAACAAGCATGGGCACCATGCTCTACCTTGTCACAAAACTGGGAAATTGTTAGCATTAGATGTCATTGAATTTATTATGTAACCTGACTGTTTTGATGCAGATGGGAGGCAGTTATACTACAGTGGCCATGGATCAATATTTAAATAACAGATCCTGTACTCTACCTAAAGTATGATGGATTTGGCCATTCTGCAGCATTTCCTAAAATTAATTTCAAAATTACATCTCATCTAAAGAGTCTCTGGGGACAAAGCAATTGAATACTGCTTTCACATGTATACCTACGGGTGTTTTAATGGGGAACTGATATTACAAAATTGGTTCAGCTCCATACTCTCAGGTATGCTTACTAGCCAACTGCAACTCTGTGTCCCTTCTATGTTTCTGAGGTTTGCAGAGTGACTAAAACTTTCTTGTGTACTCAGATAAAACAATGAATGCTTGTAAACAATAAATAGCTTCCTGGAAATTAATTATACTAATAAATTAGATTAACTGATAAAAGGATGCAGGTAGCAATCAGGCTTTTACATATGAGAACTGTAATTTGAGTCACATTGCATTTCTATATATGAGTATAGATTGCCTAACAAAATTATTTTAGGACATTTTTTCATGAAATTAGAGCACAACCGGCAGTGGCCACTACAAACAACACCCAACACATGGGGCAACATCTATTTATCCATTCTCTTACATAACAGTTTGTGTACTGTAAATCAGCGCTTTCCAACCTTTTTGTTGATGCAGACCTCTTGTAGATAACCTGTGAAAGCTTTTGAAAACAACCACATAAGAAACATTCCCTCAGATGGTGTTCATGGATTTAAAGTTAAATAATAAATTCGTTTCAAAATGAAAATAGTCAACATCGAGGAGAATCACTGAATTTCATGAAATAATATTCCCACTAAAATCCTGAAAGGTTTCAAGATAAAAAAGGCAAACTCTCATGAGATTTGGGTAGAAGTATAACAAACTTGTAAGACTGGATTATATTCTATTATTTCAGCTTTAAAAAAAAATTATGGCAACCACAGTAAGGACTACCAACAATACCTTCACAGACCATATCTGCAGTATCCAGTTTGGTCTAGTGGTTAAGGCACCAGGCTAGAAACCAGGAAACTGAGAGTTCTAGTCCCACCTTAGGCATGAAAGCAGCTGGGTCACTCTCTTTCAGCCCAACTCACCTTACAGGGTTGTTGTTGTGGGGAAAATAGGAGGAGGAAGGAGTATTAGGTATGTTCACTGCCTTGAGTTATTTATAAAATAATAAAGGCGGGATAGAAAATAAATTAAATTAAAAATCTTTATAGATCACAGGTTAGGAAGCATTGCTATAAGTACTATTCTACACTTACTTGCTTTGCACAATCTACTCATTTATTCAAACTGTTTCTGAACGGCTTATGTAAATTGCCATCACAAAGGTTAACCTGTGAACCTTATCTATATTGCTAGTTTCAGATGTTAAAATGCCACCCTGAGGTCCTTGAAAAAAGGACAGTATAATGTAAGATAAAAGGAATACAGGGAGATAAGCCAAGTAATCCAAATAGGGAATGTAATATTATATAAAAACTGACTCTTGTTCTACTTAAAGCTTTGCAAACAAATTACACAGATACGCAAAGAACAAAAACACAGAGCAGAGCTCAGTGCTACTGTTTAACATATGGAAACAAACCTTTTGGAATCTGGCTTCTCTTCAAATAAAGCAAAATATACTTACTTCCTCAAGGAATGTTAATGGCCAAGTTCTAATTTAAGTGTCAATATATTTCCTACTTCATCATTACTCATCTCCAGTACATTACAGATAACAAGTCAAAAGCAACACTGTAACAATGCATAAGTCCAAAATCAATACATGTACTGTACACAAATGTTTATCAAACAGGATTGTAACAATCTTTATAAAGAAGTACCTCCATGATTAAAAATAAATGTGCATTAACCAGACTCTCCAAACAAAGATTAATTACACCCAAGAAACTGAAATTAAAGATCTCCATGTACATGTTTGTTTAGGAACAGGCTATAATCAATAAATCCATAAACAGGGAATCTAGATGTCAATTCATTCATTTTAAAAAATAGCATGTTTTTTAATGTAAAATTATATAATTAAAATACTAAATGCAACAAATACAAAAAGCAAACAGTACAGACAGTAACAATTTAACCAGATGTAAACAATAACATATAACTTTGTATATTTAACCTTTAGAAATTAAAGATCTGTTGAAGACAAAGAGATCTAATTTCTAATGAAAACCAAAGGTGGCATCGCTAGGATCTGTTTACAAAGACAGGTACCCTATAAGAAGCCACTACTGAAAAGGTATAATCATTTATTGACTCCCATTAACTTATACTTACATATCAGTTTGGTTTGAAGTGAATTAGGATATGGTCCCGAACAACAAAATCACTGTTCATTCTATTGACGGGCAGACCTGGTCATATCCAACTGTAAAACAGTCTGCCTTGTTCACAGATCCCATGTCTCTTCTTTATGTGAATAGCCCCCTTTCCTCGTGCTTCAAAATCTGATTGCGTCTTGAAGCACTTTCCTGAACCCAAATACCTAATGAATTGATTCACGAACTCACTATATGCTTAGAATTTGGAAAATGGGGTTATTTTGGGGATTTAGATATGGTCTACACCTCTTCCAAATAACTTAAGCTATTATAATATAGAATGCAAATTCACCTTTACTCTAAGAAATAGGATGAACAGATAAATGATTAAATAGTCCTAAACCTGTTTGAAGAGAAAGAGAGCAAGGTGCGGTTTGACACATTTTGGAAGCCAAGTGAGAATGACAAGCTTAAAGTTCAATCTGTCTCTTTGCAAATACGTACAGGAAATGTGTCTTTATCCTGTTAGCTTTAAGTGCAACTTTCTGTGGGCTTACAATTTTAGAGCAAATAAGCAAGCTCTGTTCTTTATTTATTTATTTTCTTACAACAAACACTTGGGAACACTTTACTACCACATACCACTTTTGAATCAGAAAGCAATCTTACTGGCATTTACCTTGGAATAAATCCTACTGTTTAACATGATATTGTGGGGGAAATAGAAGGCAGGAGTATTAAGTATGTTCACTGCCTTGAGTTACATATACATAAAAAGGCAGGATAAACTAATAATAATAATAACAACAACAATAACAGGGTGGATTCTCAGTAATTGGAGCATTCTGCAGTACTGTACCTCTCTGGAAGAGGAACAGGGAAGCACATAACACAGGGGTGCTCAAATTTTGTGGTATCGGGACCCCTAAAATGCTATATAAATATGCATGATTCCCATCAGGAATAAAATTAATTATTTAATTGGGGTTAGGGTTGGTCAAGAAATAAATACCTTTAATAAATATGATAAAATCTATGTATCATATAAAATGGAACACTGATGTTTACCAATTCAAAACTTTCTCATTAGAAAGGAACAATAAAGCAATCAAATTCAAAATTATATTAATAATAAGGATAAGTTTTGTATAATTTCTGGAATCTGGGTTTCTTGGTTTATATTTATTTTTGAAGATATTTACTCTTTACAGGATTAATTATAGAAAATTCTGACTTTGCTGTCAGCTTTGCTGTCCAAGCAGAGTGGAATAAGTTCTGACAGTGGTCTCACTTTGGACATTCAAGATAAATAAAATGAAATAAAATAAAAGGGGAAGAGGCATGACCCACAGTTTGAGAAGCCCGACATACAACTTTTTTTTTCTATTTCAAAGAATAAATTCAATATTAAGTACCAAAAACAGTTATTTTACTCTCAAGGAAATATACCCATCTCCTACCACCGGTGTAAGAATGTGGCAGACACTTGTTTAGTAGATTAAACATACTGAGAAAGCCGCAAGAAAAAACGGAGAATACTACAGCAGAAATAATTTTAAAATTTTAGTTAGTAACAGCAAGAAATAAAGGCCAAAAGTTTCTACTTACTCTTCTTTCTGCAGATGAAACTCTAATTCCAGAGTGCTCACTATTTTATAAACAGTTTCATAAGTCTACAAATCTACAGAAATAAATATTCTACTTTATCTCATTTATATGGGGAAAAAAAAAAGATAACCGGGTTTATATTATGATAAGAGTGCAAACTTCAGATCTGATCTTCATCTCTTCCTGTGCTGGAAAATATGACAACATTTCTAATTCTGTCTCTGGAAGCAATATCCTCTCCTATGTACTTTAAGTCCTAAAATGCATTTATTTATGCAACAGTACAGACTAGCATAGCATAGTGAAATCCGTCACTGTTTTCACTATAGAGTAACAGAAAGAACCTGATCAATTTATTCTAAAATATCTGATTCCTGATGGACTCTAATAATAAAGAGCATGTGGTCTTCAGCAGTTTCAGCCCCACTTCCCTTTTCTTACATAAAGTTACAATATCACAATCACTATTTTTCTAATCTATGTCCCTGAGCTTGTGTCTTCTTTCCTTTAGAGTAAGCAAGTTATTAAGAATTTGGAGCAAATACTAATAGGATTATTCCTTCCCTCAGTCACATTCTGGGAATTCTGCTCAACTGTGCACAAACTGATTAGCTGTGCACTGAAGGAGAAGCAGGGACAGAATTCTGCTGGCAGAAAATTCAGGACACAGGCAGACTGCTGTGAAAACACGATGTTTCCGGTCTGCGGTAGAGTTAAGAGGTGCTTCCTAGAAGAGGGTGTATGAAGACTTCCAGAGATGAACTCCACCCCTTCAGCAACACAGACTTCAATTTTAGAGGGCAGCCCTAAGGTAAGAAACATAATGGGCAACTCTACTGCCTGCCCATTGGCACAAGAGATTCTGCCTGGTCATCTACTGCAGGCCTCCATCTGTGGCTGGGAACATTTCCCCTGAATTTTCCCTAACCTCAGAGATAGCAAATATAGTCTTGGTCTGGATATTTCAATGAAAGTAATTCAAAACAGATGAAATGACATTCTCAGTGGGCAAAAGGCTATCAATATCTTTCTTCAGTGTTATTTAAAAAAATGATTTAATAGGAACAGAAAAAGTTAATACTATCCAGTTTATGAAAAGTGGATATATATTAGGGCTGTTTATGCTTTAGGAGTCGCATTAACTTTAATAAGTGGCTTCTTTAATGAAAAGCAGATTCATAAAGTTAATGCAACTCTTAAAGCAGTTCCATCTTTTATTTTTTTTTCCAACTCAGGTGGAACCCTGAAAAAAGTCAGGGTGCTTAATTACACAGATATTTGATATTTTGAATAATGCATTATTCTAATACATATTTTCAAATCTTATAGAGATACTGGGCAACACAGAGAAGACTTTCTTTTAAAAGTCCCACAAAGCAGCTAGTCAAAGAAAGCATATTTTTTGCATCTTCCTTATATCCTTCCTTATTTTCTCTCAACAAAAGGTCAGTTTTCAGGCAGAGAAAGATTTCTACTATCAAAGAAATATATGCTTGCTTGCAAGTCGAAGTTTTATTTATTTATCAAATTTGTCCAACTCTATAGCGACTCTGGGCAGTGTACAACAATCGAAAGAGTATGGTATTAAAACAATATAATGAAAAGGAAATAACTATGATGTTGAGATACAGCAACAGAATATAAAACCTGGTGTCCATATTCCCACAGGAGGCCTGCCACTCACCTTAGCCCAAGGCCTGGAGGAAAAGCCATGTTTTTAAGGACCTTCTGAATGAGGGTTGGGTAAGGGTTGTACGAATCTCTGGGGGGAGGCTGTTCTAGTGGGCAAGCAATGTGACAGAGAAAGCCAACACTATTTGATCAATGGGACCAAAGCAGTTTGAAATTAGATACATTTTATTTAAAACATTTGTATAGCTGCCCTTCTTAAACCTAACTCTGGGTGGTTTACGACCAAGAATAATCTACAATCTACAACATTCTCCTCCCAATCTGACCTCCCCCTCTCCCAAAGCCTGTGTGGTGGAATGTGAGGGTGATCTTGGAAGAAGTGGGGAAGAGATGCCGCCCAGGGAACGATCAGTTAAAAGAGAAAGGAGTCCGCAACAGAGTAAGGGCCAGAGAATAAACTTAGGAAGGACTTTCATACTGGCAAGATGGATGTAGCCCTCCCAGGTAATCCAGACAGGAAGCATGATGAGATGAGCTAATTCTATTTTATTGTAAGGCTACATTAACAGAACCTTACAAGTATGAAAGTACAAATTTCCCGCCCTCCCTATTTATTGCCTGAGTAGTTAGGGTGGGTCCTTCCTAAGTTTCTTTCTCTGGCCGTTACTCTGTTACAGACTCCTTTCTCTTTTATCTGATTGTTCCCTGGGCGGCAAGATGGCACTGTTTAGGGGAAGGGACCTGGAGCATGCCCACCGTATCCACTC
The DNA here is from genome assembly GCF_035149785.1 of Candoia aspera. NCBI lineage: Eukaryota > Metazoa > Chordata > Lepidosauria > Squamata > Candoiidae > Candoia > Candoia aspera. Next base: position 43,773,423 of record NC_086158.1, on the reverse strand, counting down.
TGGTGGGACAGGCAGATATCCCCGGGGATGTGGTCCTGCAGATAACCTAATTCTAAATTAAATTAAAAAGAAAATTTGAGCAAAAATTGTCCTTGCCAACTAAATTTTTATGAGATTATTTATGAGGCTGAATTATTGCCCCCACTGTGCATTAGAAGTTTACATTCCAACAATAACAAGATAGGGCTCAGTGTCAGTAAGTATTGATTCTGGTCAGTTTAAGGAGAATTTTGTAATTATTTTATATGCTCAAGAGGCTTGTGCAATTTCACAGGCACTTTTGTCTGTGCCGTCTTCTTCCTTAGCCTGTTTCCTGGCCTTTAGACAGTGGAATCACTTCCTTAATATTCTTCAGCCAAGAACCAATTTTAGTATCTTTAGGAAAAGAGAGAGCTGACCACAGCTGGGAAAATTTGTTATTTAGCCAGACAGGTAGTATATAGATTTTTCTTTTTTTAAATTAATTTATCTTTAAGTATTGACAATTGATTGCACTTATGTGGGATTACACACATAATAATTGATGACTTGTAACTGGTATCTCATTTGGTTTTACAGTTTTAGCTGATTTTATTAGGTTGTTTTGTTTTTGCAATTGATTATACCGTATATACTCGTGGATAATTGGGTTCAGATATCTGTGAGTATATACGGTAACACTTTTTAAAAGTTCTCGTAAATCCTCATGTATAAGCCCATTCACAGATAAGCTGACCCTTCATTTTTTAGGCAAAATACCATAAAAAATGTGGGTCTGCTTATCCATGGGTTATTCATTTTTCATGGTATTTTGGTTAAAAATTCAAGGGCCAGCTTATCTGCAGATGGGCTTATACACAAGTATACATGGTACAAAGATTTTAAATTATTGCTTGTCTTTCACATTCTGATGTACTCACTGTATCTTGAATGGCTTGTCCTCTTTGGCATGTTATGATACAGGTAATCCTCAACTTACAACCACAATAGGGACCAAAAAATTCACTGTTAAGCAGTGCAGTTGTTAAGCAAGGCATCACATGACCACACCCAATTTTACATTTTTTGCAGTGAATCATGTGGTTCCCCAGTGATTTTGCTTGTTGGAAGCCACCTGGGAAGGTCGCAAATGGCACCCCTGGATTCATGTAACCCTGGGACACTGCAACCATTGTAAATACTTCTCCTCTGTCATGGGTTGTAAAGGAGGGAGGGGGAGGATTGATTGCTGTGTGAGAAATGAAGACATCATGGACTGACCCAGCAAGCTGACGCCAGAGAGTGTTATGGCTATCATCTTATCAGCAAACGGACAGTGAAGAATGCTGCTGGGAATCATGTTGTAAAACCAATAGCAGTTGTAAATATTCAATTTCAAACGAAGGCGGGAAACTGGGACAAGTAAAAGGAGGGAACTGGGGAATCTTATTCACTTGAGTCTTTAGATGGAGATGGAACTGTATCTTACAATAAAGAAATACTTTACTGAGATCTGAATGGTTCCAGAGAGATTTCTTACTATTGGGATATCTGAACCCCACAATCCTCACAGAAGCACCTGAATTTTGATTACATGACCATGGGGGCGTTGCAACAGTCATAAGGTCATCAGTTTTTTCAGCACCATTGTAACTTCGAACAGTTGCTAAATGAATGGTCGTAAGTCGAGGACCACCTGCATATCAAGAAATTTTGTTATCTCATGGATATTAGAGATATTCTGAGCTGTTTTCCAGCTCTATAATTTTCACAAGTTTACTCCTATTCTTTTTCTAATACCTGGTAAGTATGTTATATGCTTATGTTGTGATGATTCCTTTATAGATAATTAAATTACAGATTAATAATTATTTATTAACTGTTTAAAATCTAAACAAGGAACCTTCATATTTGTTAGGGACTATAACCAAATTGAACTCAAAATTATAAAAGAAAAGATAGAATATAATAAATTAAACTGATGGACCCTACCTCTTTTCCTGACCACAATTTTAAACTCTCCCAGGAATGATGATTATCTGTCAGCAGCAGAACTGCATTAATTCAACAGGAAGCTCAACTGAATTCAAAATTAACTCCAGAAAGATTTTAAAGATCACAAGCTCTGCACATATATAATATTTGTAGATTAACCCATATCATTAAAATTCATAGTTCAGCATAAGCAAAAAGGCTAGGAAAACTATAGTAGCAAAGAAACCTTGGGACAAGGAAACTGTTTCTGGAAACCAACAATAGTGAGAAGACATGAAAAATTTCGCCAACATAATATAAAGTTTAATGTCAAATACAAAATTATGAATGTAATGTTTCCAAAATAAACCAACATGTCTCATTTCTAAAGGCATTCCTAAAATGGTATGCATTATCTGTTCAGTGTATTTTCAAGGTATGCAGATAACAGAGCTAAAGAAAAACAAATTGAGAAGAAAATGGTATTCTCAAAAAGAAAACTATAGTTTATATAAAAACTAGCAAAAAAAACCTCCAGTGGTATTGCCAATGAAAGAGTAACAAAAAATAGCCCTGTCTTTTTATTCGTTAGGTGGTTTCATAAGCGATACTAACAAGATGTTATTTTCCAGGCTGAAAACTATGAAATTCTTTTTTCTTTTTATCTAAGATATATTATGGAATCACAGTATGCAGTGGTTGTAAGGGATCATGGAGCTCATCTAGTTCACTCCCTTCCCAGTGAAGTAACCCACTATTATAGCATTCCTGACGGATGGTCATCCAGTCTCTGTTTGAACATTTCCAGCATAGGAGAATTTACTGCTTCTGAGGTAATCTGTTTCATTGTTAAACAGCTCTTATTGTTAGAAACAATTTCTTGATGTTCAACTGAATGCTAGTTCCTTGTAATTTAAGCCTATTGTTTCTTGTCTTATGTTCTGGAACAACTGTGGCAAGTTCTGTCCCATTTTACACATGAAAGCCCTTCAGAAACTTAAAGATAACCACAGTAACCCCCAAGGTCTTCTCTTCTCTAGGCTAAACACATCCAATTTCTCCATTTTTCCTTTAGTCTTTCCTTCCAGGAACTTATCATCATGGTTGCTCTTCTCTGGACATGTTCCTTTTGTCAATGTCCTTCCTAAAATGCGCTGCACAGAACCAGACACAATATTCTAAGTATCCAATATTCTAGGTGCAATGCAGAATACAGAGGATCTATGAATGTTATTTTAACTAAGAATTGTTATATTATTCCCAAAGCTTGAAATAATATCCTGTAATGTACTTTGGCTTACTGGAGAACTTAGAAATTCATATAAATATAAAATCAGAAACAGTCACTTTTGAAAGTCACTTCCCACCTTTTATAATAAAACAGTAATTATATAAACATGTAGTGCCATGGTTCTACAAGAATGTATAGAAACAGACCTCAGAATTGAATTGTAGATCCTTAAACATTCTTACAACATATTTTGGTAAGTCTCCATAGCTCTGGTGAATCACTAGTTCCATTCTTCAAATCACATTCTTTAAAACATATGTATTCCCAAGGCTCAGGATAAGTAGCATATTTAAGAAGAAGAAATAAAACATCCAGTAGATAAAGAAACAGTATCAATTAAAGTAATATCCTATTAGCTTTCTGAATGGAAAACTTACTTAATTTGAACATAATGGACTGGCCTGAAAAAAAAATTAGTTCTTACCAACTTATACTGATTACATTTTGCTATACCCAGGCATCAACAATTTCCCAATATTAAAACCAAATAGAGTTATTATGCCTATTTATTTCTGTCTTTTAACACAACCCAAGCAACAGCATTACACACCACTATTTCACAGAGAAGGATGTAATCGTTCTACGAAGTTGAACATTAGTAATTTCAGTACCTTCTGACCAGGCTTTTAACTCCCCCTTTTGACCCTTCTTTGCTTTTCACTTTATGCTGTCCTGAGTAAGGATAATACAAAGAAGATATGCTTAATCATGAGATACGATGCAAGCAATCTTACCGTGAAACTATTGTTGACATTTTTAGTGCTAGATTCTGCCACACTGGCATCTGTCAGATCCACCTCATCAAAAATAATTGACTGGAAAATAAAAAAGAGTAAGAATTAATTCAAGAACAAAAAGAAAGTCTAGTACATAAAATTTGGAGGTTAGAGAACTATTATGGGTAATTTCTTCACAGGAGATTTCCTTGTCTATTTAACTGAAGAAGGGTAGCTAAATCTTCTAGAGGCTGGTAGAATGGATGAACGACAATACTACCTCTCAAGATGGTGCAGTTAGGACCTATGCTCTATGATGGTACTGCCAGTCTACACCCATCTTCCCCAGACAGGTTCTCTTGAGTCAAAAGGCCATATGAAATCAGAACACTGCCTGTACCCAGGGAAACAGCTCTATACTTCTACTACTCCACTCCCCCTTTTCTTCACCAGCAGATATTTCATCTGCCCTGTTGGTGTCACTGAGGAAGTTGGCTCTTGAAAGTTCTTTACACAGAAAACAGATGTCAGACTCATTGAAAGAGAATTGCTTTAGTAGACTGGCTTTCCAGTTGGGATAGGATGTCAATAGAGGGAACTGGAGATGAGGAGAGAAATGAGGCAGCAGCTGATTCACATCCCATGAAATAGGTAGGTGGAACTAAAGGCATGGAGATATGTATAAGAATCCCATCTGCCCAACTGCTCCTGACTGCTCTCTTGAGCCATGTGGAAGTTGGGCACTCCTGAAAGCTACTGCTGACTCTCAACTTGTCCTGGCCACCATACACGAAGAGTGGGGCTTCCAATGGAGTGGGTACAGAAAATGATTCCTTGTGCTAAGACTGTACAGTTTAAAAATTATTCAGAAATGCTTCAGGCCTCTTTACTTACTTTAACTCTTAGTTCAAATAGTATGACATTTTTCAGGCTTCCATATGAGCCTGTAAAAAGGTGTCATTGTTTTAAGGAATCTGCTTTTTAAAATTAGTGTGACTCTTCAGATCTGGAACAGTTATCATCCTGGAGTAGCTAGAAGGGATCTGATTCCTAGCAGATCTCCTCACTTATAAAAATACAAGCCTATCACATCTAGGAGCATTTTAATAGCAAATCACTTCAAAACAAAAAACCCTAGAGTAACATTCTGAATCTCTACATGACAGGAGGTTGAAACTTGAACAGAAGCTTTTATGGAAGCTCCCTAGAATTCTCCACTGCATACTTAATCTGCTGCTATATGAAGTCCTGACACAGCCAAGCAATTTGTTTCAACTGGAGAGTTTCCCACATATCTAGAAGATACTGACAGCAAAACCTTGCCCAGTTAATAAGCAAGTAACCATTCAAGATAAATTCAGTGTGTCTTTTCATTACAATTAATTGCCTTTTGGCTGAAAGCTAGTTTTTGCCAAGAGGACATGGTGGAAGAAAGCCAGGTGAATAAAGTTACTGCTCTTAATAATTACAGGTAAACAAGCTATCAAGTGTTTCCAATATCCAGCATGAGAAGAATATGCTCTTTTTAACACTGTATTAGATTTACCCTTGTTATGTAAAATAAAACTTGAAGGAGCATAGGCCCTATTGCATAGAGGTAGAATTCCTAATAAAATACAATGTTATACAATATATATACCATTTTTTTCTGATTTATTTTTGTCATGATTTTGCAGTATCTCCAAAGTCTGAATTAATGAAATGCACACTACGTTAGGAGCATTTCAACATTAGTGTTCTAAAACTTATTGTATTCCCTATGGATAATGAAAATGGAATACACGATCCTATTTTAATATTTATAGTTGATGGGCTAATTCAACAACCTACCTTAGCAGTTTTGGCATAGTACAAAGTTCGTCCTCTCAATTTGAAATATCGCCTTTTCCACCGTTGGAAGGAATTGGTCTGCTTCATCAACATGCCCTCTTTGATAATAGTCTGGAAGCCAAAAAATTTCAATAATGTTTTACATACAGCCCATTTATTTGCTCTTGCTCCTATCCCATAACAAGACAGAAGGATTGCTGAGGTTGATAAAAATATTTATTGTTTGACTGCCCTCTGGTGGAAATAACTAACACATATCTGAACTGGAAATCTTTTCTATATCCAAGTGCAAGAAACATTTTTTTTCTGAATACAGAAGACATTATCATGCTGTGAGAATACCAACTTTTATCATGATACCAGATAGTGTAAAAAACTCAGACTGAGGCCAGCCCTGTCAAATTCAACCTAAGCTCTGATGTCACTTGTTGGAATAAAGTTAGCACACAGCAGGATACGCCATGTAAAGCTATCAGCATCTTACTGCCACAGGAAACAATCCACATATTTAAAAAGTGAGGAGGACAACAATAAAGAAGCAGAGAGACAATCTATCCAGCTTTTATATTTGGTATGTTTTTTTCAGATACTCTTGGCTCTGTCCCCTTGCTTGTTGGCTGGCTGGCTGCCATTTCTCAGGCTGAAGTGCCAAGCCTGTCTTTACACAAAGAGTTTTGCTTTTTTTTTTAGTTCCTCCACAGCTAGCCGTACACACATACATCCTCCACACGCTCATTCACATAATATGCATATCCAGCTACAATGCTATTTTTAGCTGTATTCATTTAGTCACTTTTTATCAGATAAGAAACTTAGTCCAATGGAGAAACAATAATAAATACTGGAAGATAGATGAATCTTTAAAATAGATGAAAGTTTTTCAAACTGAATGCAATAGTTCTGGCATTAATTAACCAATGCGAGCTTCTGCCAGCAGTAAGTGACACAATACCTGGTTTAAATGCTTCAGTTAACACTCTCCTCTCCCAAGGGAAATGGAGTCTCTAGCAATTCAAGCAGTTCAGTACAGGACTTTCATAATATACTTTGTTAGTTCATTCTTTAATTAGAAATAAAAAAGCAACATGCATGAAAAATAGCAGTGCGCTCAATTTAAAAAGAGGCATCACTGTTACTTAACAATGAGCATAATCATTGAGATTAATAGTATAAACCTTATTACATCGTCCTACTGACTTAATGTCCCACTATATTGATATGAAACAATCTGTAATTCAAGATCTTCATATAGTTTGAAGATTCTTTAAAAGCCATTTAATTGGTGAAATTGACAAAAATGACTAGGCCCAAACTATTTCCTCTAGCTAGGTGTTCCACACATATCCACCTGTTTTAATCTGTTGTTACACGTCAATTTTTCCAACACTTAAAAGCACTCTTTATAGCTACAGACCACTGTAATCAGGAAGGTGAATGTTTATAGTAGTGGATAAATAATCTAAAGTGCCTGTTCTTCTTAATTGCTGCAAATTTTCATGGTTTCCTTTGCCAAACTCCTGTTTCCTCAGCAACCATGGGAAAAATCAGTATAGAATCATCACTGTAGCCTAGCATGCAATCTACATCTGCCTTCTAAGTCAGTATAACCTAAACTAGAAACAGTGAAATATTACTATAACTAATTTCCTGTTAATGGCATTAGATGAGACAGAAAAACCTGGATTTCTTATCTTTATCCATGATGAGATGGGAAAAATGCATTCACACATTTCAGGGAAAAAAGACAGAAGAATTAGCAAACAAGGTACTACTTAGTTGATCTCAAAGAAGCTAAGCATGGCCAGACCTGGCTAGCACTTGGATAAGAGGCCACCAGCAAAAGCAAGGGCTCTGAACTAGACTGGAAAGTTTTTAAAAAATTCAAAAAAAGGCCATGGTGAATGGCTTTTATAAGAAAACAAGATCACTATACCCATAGGCACCAGGAGTGAGTTGAGGGATGTTAGGGAGTTGAGGGAGACATTAGCCTTTTATTTTCTAGCATAACCACTAGCAGATGGAATCCATTATTATAATCCTCAAAATTATATCATAATTGTTTGGAAAAGAAGACAGTACTTTAAAGAGTAAAAAAAGGTATGTCATTGAGCTTGACTCCCAGTAATTTCACGCACACATCCATGTAGTTTTCATGGCAAGAGCACAGAAATGACTTGCTCCTGCATTTTTATGTGATGTTTTCTTGATATCTCAGTTTAGCCTACAATCTGGTATCTCCTGGTGATCTCCCACCATGTACCAACCAGTACGGCTGTGCAGAGCTTTGGATTAGATTTCAAGGATGAGTTTAGAAGCATAATACCTATGTACAACTCTTTAAAACAACATCAGCTAGAAGATTCCAGAAGACATTGCTCCTTTAAAGAGCTGCATACAGGTGCTATATTCTCACTCTGAAGCATCTTTTTAATCTGATGCACTTCACAATTAATAATAAGGTCTAAATCTGCTTAGTTTGTCAAGATTAGCTATGCTCAGTTAGATGCTGCCCCCTAGCTGGGCTCAACTGAAGCAAGGAACTACAGTACTGCCATACAAAGATCTCTTAATTTAAGTAATCTTTCAACTCCCCACAGGATGTGAATCCTCAAAATCAGCCAGGTTTTTTTTAACTAAGAGACATAGCCATATGTATTTTTCTATCCTACAGCTAAAACAGACAAAAAGGGCAGCTATGTTACCCCCACCACCATGAGGTCACCCATTAGGATCTTTTGTAAGTTACATATGCAATCCATACTACAGTTTGCCACAATCGAGCAGTAGGGACTTTGCAGAACTTTAACCAGCAAACTACATAAATGAGCCCTTATATGAAGTTGAAAGTTAACAAAGTTATATTTTCCTAAGCAAAATTTGCCTATTTATAACAAGAATCAAGTACTTTTCAGGTAAATTTTAATAATCTCTTTGTCCCCCAAATAAAATAAGAAAAAGTTATAAATGTTTGAACTTATTTTCAATGATAAAAAGATGGCAGATTTGAAAGGGATGACTTAAGGATATTTTCTAGAGTGAATGAAAATGATCTAATGGGTAAATCTACTACAATCAGTTATTTCAGTAGTTTTTATCATGTGTCAGATACTAGTGCTAGGCTAGTCTGCTCTACTCTTTCCATGGATATTCCTATTTCCTACCTTGATAAAGATGTGATGAACAATCTTCTACCAAAGTATTTTAGATAGTAAGCTTCAGAATTATTTACTGAATCTTGAAAAGAATTTACAAAAAGCTTATCCTAACCTTAAAATTCCAATAAATTGGAAAGATCAGTTATGTTTTGGAAGAGAATAGAAAAATATTAATTATTCCTAATATTTAAAAACAGGTGAATCATAATCAAGGCTTGAATGCTAAACAAGATTAATAGATAGAGGAACAACTGGGAGTACAAGTTGAATTGTATTATCTCTTAGGAATGATCATAGAACTGAATTCAAATTGCTTTCTGGAACTTTCTAATCTATGCACCATACTCAAATAAAGTAATAAGGCTCAAGTAGCAGGTTTGTAATTTGATTTTACATTTTATTAGCCTGAGCTTTATGCATAACTTGGTAACACAAATATTTTATATCCTACTACTGCTTTGTTCTGTTTACTCTAAACTGATGTCAGCCCATGTTTCCCATCCAGCCAGGGTGCTCATTCGCATCTACAGAACAAACTCACCTGTGCAAACGATGAGCACTCTTCCATCTCTTTTAAATATTGGCTTTTCAAAAAAATCACCACTATTCCCAAAAACTGTCAGCATGTACCTCCCCTTAATTAAAAAATAAACCAGGGGATTTTCCAGCATTAGATATTTACAGGACCTTCATAGTGGATGACTTAGACATGAAAAGCTAGCAAAAATAATGCCACTGTGATTGGGCTGCCTCTTTCACAGCACAGATGCTGCTGGGGAAGAGAATAAGCTTGTAGTTTACAGCTGCCCATCTCTGCAAGAGAGCTGCTGTTCTATTTATAGTCAGGCAGCTTAGAAAAGACTTTGGTGGGTTTGGGCGGAAAAGGCTGGAGATAAGATCAAGATGACTTTATAGACTTTTTCTTTTTTTAGATATTGCTCCTTTTCTACATCTTGTTGTTCATTTCCCAGTTAGCACATTTTTCAGTCCTTTCAATTCTAGGGAATGCTTTTTGAGCAATAAGTTCCAAAGAAATGGAAAGAGGTGAAAGCAAAGTAGCAGTTTTCTTCTTCCTAAACAATCCTTAAAAGAAATAGGACTCCATGTTTGCAGCATATTTTTAGGCATCACATGTGGGCAGTGATCCACAGTAAATGGCTAAAGAGGAGAAGCCTATTATTCTGCCTTCTCACTCAAAAATGAGCAAGCTTATTATAGGAATTTCTACAGGCTCTCAGTAGCTATCAGCTAGTCATAGGAAATAATGCATTTTAGTTATCTTTGGCATTATTGGGAGCCAATGCAAGCATCAACTAATTAGAAATTAAAATCATTATCACGAATTAATTTGCATTTCAGTAATGCTACTTGGATCCCAAAGAATGGGATGAGTTCCCAAACAAGAATGAATAATTGTTAGGAATCATGCAGTGTCTTCTTTCCTGTTTCAAAACCAAGAGTATTGTACTGAGTATTGTACTTAAGTGAAGGTCTAAATCTAGACTGCCCAAATAATAATACACTTTCCGTTTCAGAAGTACAAGTTGAGATCATGACCTTTTGAAACTGAAGGAAATAATTTTTTAAAAAAAAAATCCTCCTGGTTAATTGATCTGCTTTAGGAGATAACCAGTGAGAAATAATTTACATTTACAGCCTGGCTATTGTGTATCCTGTGGCTAGATCCAAGCAATAGTGATTTGCCTTGTTCAGCAAATAACATTAATGAAGCATAAAACTGTATTATGCAATGTGCACACAGTGCTGTTACTTAAGGATAATAATTTGGGATAATCTCATAAAATGATCCTCCTAATAGTTTGCAATATCCTCTGAGAAACAAGAAAAAAGATCCTTTTGAAAAACAATATTTTTTTTTTGCAATGTCTTCTGAGAAAGAAAAATAATCCTTCTGAAAAAGAGATTAAGAAAATAAAATGTTCTTGTTTCCTAAATATATGTATGATCTTTACTGTGTCTCCTCTGCAGTTGCAAGACTTTTCTTTGGACATTTTACCTATCTCTTTTCAATACCGGATACAACATACAGTAGTAACTTCTTCTATTACTATCTCAACAAAAGCTACTTCTTCACATATATCAACACAAAGTCATCCCCTGAATCTTTTGTTCTATCCCTGTTACAAAGCATATCCAAAACATTTCCATTATAAATTTATTCCAGTGTTATTACATCACTAAAATCATAATCTGAACTATTTCATTTATTTATTTATTCGAAGAAAGTCAACAAATGAAATAGAAATAAAAATGTATAATCTATGAAGAGAGGATAAAAGTTAAAGACATAAAAACAGCAGTAGAAACCTAAGAGCCAATGTTCACATAATTACTAACAATCCAAGATCTTCCTAAAATGGAAGATTTTACACCAGAAAGGGGTGCAAGATGGATATTGAGAATTCCCAAGTACGCGCAGATCCTCATCTTTCTCAATTAGGAGATCGCTCTTTAAATTCTATGAGATGAGTGCCTAAAGAAATACAAAGTCATTTTGTTTATAGTTAAGATAACACACAACTTGTTAGTTACTGAATTGCCAGAGGAAAGACAGGCTAAGAATGCAATAAATATACAAACAAGAACAGGAGTATAAAAACAGTTGTACAAACTATTCAACAAAAATACTTGAATTGTAAATAGCTGTATTTGAAAGACAAACATGCAAAACTAAGGCTGCACTCTCATATAAACTCCCATAGTTGTATAGGCCACCAAATTTAGTCACACTTCCATCAGCTATACTAAAATTAATAAATCAAAATAATTATCACTAAAAATTCTGTCAATTTTAGTAAACAGTATCTTTAACTATGACTAAATGTGGTCTAATCCAACAAGAATCTCTTTTAAGTAGACATGTATAGGATTCTGCCATAAAGTTTGCATAATCAGGAGTAGCATCTCTGTATGAAATTCAGTGCACAGACAACTAACTCAGGCTAATGGCAGTAAACTAAATATTATGGATGACATTCTGTAAGACTGGGCTTAAGCAGAACCATAAGGCAGTGTGAGTAGAAAGACCTTCCATAAAGCTATGACAGAAGTCCTGAGTTAAAGAAACTTGAGCAGATAAAGGTGGCAGAAAGTGAACATCTAGATACAGGAGGAATAAAAAGAGGAAAAGGCGATTTTCTGGTACGACTAAGCAGCTTGTAAGTTGGATTGGAGAAGACAAATGGAAGAGCATGATTATACCTAATAGTTTCTAATTAATAAGAAACTGTTCATTTAAAAAATCTGAATCTGAACCTGCCCACAATATGTTTCTTGTTTGAGACTAATAAACAATGAACTGATTGGAAACTTACAGTCAGTTACGAAAAAGTATAGTTTATGGAAATTGTGGTGTGAGATGAGTTTGAATTCACAGAGCACTGATAAGCAACTATTTGGGTCATCCTGAAAAGGCTGTTGCATCATGGAGATGGGGGTGAATTTATGAAACTGAATGCAGTGCAGATGAAAACAAAACAAAACAACAAACCCATAAAGCAACTGGGAACTATGTTTTACTTTCTGGGTGTTGGGAGGTTAATTCAAACTATAATTTGAGTCTTTGCATATAGGGAGCACAAACCACATTGTATCTGAACCCTGTCATTTTTTCCACTTTCTGCAAATATGGGTGGGAAGAAGTAGAACAATCTGAGAAAATCTGGAACAAATATATGGCTGTGTGTCATTTCTGCAGCCCTGCTCAAAAGCTCATATACATCAGTCAAAATAATAACAACTGCCTAAACTTCTTTATGTCTTAATTCATATTTTCAGCTAAGAAAAGCTACTATTTTTTATATTCTGGATGTACTCTGGGTTGCTATTGTTCCTCACCACATCCTGTTGCAATATGATCCCCAGGTAAACTGTGCTACTTGAAGTATAGCAAAGAAATTAAATAAAGAGAACCTGGTTTGTAATAAATTTATTAGTGCAACAATTCAGCACCAGAAACTGTGGTGAAAAGTAAAACAGCAAAATAGCACAGATTATAAAGCATTACTCAAAATGATTAAGAATTTATTTAGTCTAGGTTCCCAAAAAGTTCCCTGTGCCCTATTTATAACCTTTATTATGACTAGAACTTTTAAAATCCTGCAGGATAATTTATCATTCACCTCCTTTCTAGAGGCCAGTAAGATTTTCTTCTTAAATCAGAACAGAAGTCAATCTAGAAATATCAATGTAATTTCAATCTAATTACAACTAATATTCAGTGATGCAACACATGACCTGCATAAAAAATACCCCAGAATTGACAGTAGTTTGACTCTCTAGTAAATGGAGAGGTCAAAGGGCCCTATCCAAGGCTCTTCAGAACATAGAGGCGGATAGGCCAATGTTCTGATTTTAATATATTCTATACCATGGATGCTCAACATAGTTTCCCCTAGATCAGCATTTCTCAACCTTGGCAACTTTTAAGATGTGTAGACTTCAACTCCCAGAATTCCCCAGTCCACACATCTTAAAGTCATCAAGGTTGAGAAACACTGCCCTAGATACTAATGCATATGGCAATATATTGGTACCTTCCAGGGTCCATGTCCAATGTGATTTTATTTTTTAAAATGTAGTTACAACAAACAATACATTGGAACTAGTAATATCATCTTTATTTCCATGAATTCTTCTAGGTCTCACATAGACCCAGAAGCATTTTAAAAAACTAAAAACTGCATCAGTAATGATGGCTGCATTGCTGTCTTGTTTGGAAGTCTATCGATCTCCTCAGAAATTAAACAAACGTAAGCAACCAGGAACAGGCAGGCAGTGTAGGACTAAGCAGTTTGCTTTGGTAATTCCTCCCCCCGCCCCAATGGCATGATTTTCTCAGAATCCTAAATAGTTCAAGTGAACCTAAAAGATTGGGAACTTCTGCTCTGTACAGCAGTAGTTTTGAAGTTAAATGTTATCCAATCTTATGGATAGTCAAAAGCACATGCTTGATACAATGTATCTGTATAATCATTTGTGAGAAAGATGATGAAAGATCATAAGTAGTATTTATTATTGAACAGATATTTTAATTTCTGTTTAGTATATCCAAACAGACTTGTATTTATCACATCCAAATCTAGCATATTACATTCTATCTAAAACTGTTTTTCCATTTAACAACGGGAGTTACATTTATTTGGTATTAAGCAAGCTGTGAGAACTTTCAAAGGTGTTCTCCAGTTCACAAGTTACAGATAACATGCACGGTCTTTTGTTTATGTGCCTTGCTCTAGCACCCTAGCTTTTGGGTTCAGTGGTCTTTTGGGGGGGATTGGCTACAGCAGTGTCATGGAGAGCCAACTTGTTTGTTTGTGGTGAGCAATATTGTTCCCAGTGTTTTAATTTTACGGCTAAAATGCTGAAGTCTGGAGTTGCTTCCAATCCGGCAGTGTTGCCTCTCTAGTTGTAACAAAAGCTTTGGAAAGGCAATCATACTTTAGGCATGTCCCTTGAACTTGATTCAAGCTAGCAAACCTAAGGCTTGGATGCTGCTAGTAAGTCAGGGCTGGAAAGGCAACTGTCCACAGAGGCATTCAGATCAGATCAATTAGCTAGACAAAGACGTTTGGGTATGTGAAGAGGGAAGGGAGCCAGGAGAGATTTTAAGCTGAGTCTTTAAATTCCACGTAACTCTTTTTACTGATGTTTTCAAGAAACGACAACATATATTTTACGGACATTTAATAGGGAGCTTAACTCATACCATTCTAGTCTCCTTTCCAACCTAAAAGTCTGTTAAACAATACGTTTATGTTTTTTGTTTATTGTTTAACAGCAAGGACAACCAAAGGGACTGACTCACCTACAGTAAAAATACAAATTAAAATCCTGTTCCTTTTAGTTCAAAACAGAAGCTGGTTGTGGAATGTATTAAGATGGTCAGAAAAGGTAAGAGATGGTGAGGAATGCTATTGATGCTTAGTGATAGTATCTTCTAATGGAGAATTTTCCAGTTATCTGGTTTCTGCTGGGAACTCTGGGATCTCTGTGGATCAGGTTACATCCAGGCTTGGCTAAGGGCCAGAGGATTCCAGCATTTGAGTGGCTGTGAATTGAATGAGTGCAGCCATTAATATAAACAGGGGAACTAATGTTAGGGATGGGATGACAAATTAGAAAGGCCAGAGGACTATGCAGAATAACACAAAGCATTTGGGGCAGAACAGGAGGCCTGACTGAGAAAGTATATAGCACATGTTGTGCTTATAAAATCCTTTTTAAAATTACTTTCTACAACCTAGTATTTTTTTTTTCATTCCTGGAACCAAAACCCCCCAGAAATGGTTAAAATATTGCCAGTTAAACTTTTGCTCGCTTTATGACTCAAGTCAATTGTTCTTGCTTAAAAATATGTAGTATGGTATGTATTATTATTTTATAATGGCACTGCCTCTCTCACACATAAAAATCTTTTAGTACTATATAGTACTTCAGATTTTCCTGTTTTTTTAGGACAACCAGTTATTCTTCTCAGTGAGCGCTGATAAATTCCTAGAAGCAGAATCTTTGCTTTATGAATAAGAAACAGAAATGAAATAGAAAACTTGAGACTGAACACATTTCAGGCTTTAAGAAGCTTAATGTTTTCTTGCCAATATATGAGATATAAGGAAAACACTGTCGTAGTACTTGAGATTTATTGCAATGAACACTTA
This sequence comes from Candoia aspera, assembly GCF_035149785.1. NCBI lineage: Eukaryota > Metazoa > Chordata > Lepidosauria > Squamata > Candoiidae > Candoia > Candoia aspera. The sequence continues at coordinate 43,757,819 of NC_086158.1, read as the reverse complement.
AAATCTAACTCACTGATAAATTCAAGAGACCAAATTCTTGGCTACAGAACTAACACTTACTGTAATACCAGAAAACTCTCCAAAGCCTGTAACTGTTCAGAAGAATAATCCTACAGTGACTGGGAGGAAATGGGATTACAAAAACAAATCCTATATTCATGGTTCATTGGAATACGGAGTATTTCTCATTGATCTAGAGAAGTATCTCAAACTCAAATAATCACAAATGCCACATGGGAACCAGCCCATTCGCCTGAGGGCTATAACACTGAAGCCTTTTCATGTAATGGTAGAAAAATTACTCTTAGTCCTCACATTTCAGTCTATCATCTGTAGCTTACTGAGGTTGCTGAACTGCAACTCCCAGTCAGCCTGGCAAGGGAAGTTGGGTGTTGCAACTCAGCGCCATTAGAAGGGCCATATGCTATCTGTTGCAGACAGACCATATTTCACAGCGAAGCTTCAATTTCCAAAGAAGATACATTTATTTCAAGTCTCCTGGGGGTCTGTCAAACTTCCAAGCCTTTTGTTACCAGAAGCAAAAGTGGGACAAGTACAGGATTTCTCTCCCCACCCCACATCTTCACACTTTTGACAGGTATTCCCAGCTAAGGCTGTTCCAGAGCAGTCCATTTGCTTCTTAACTCCACAGGTAGCTCCAAAAAGACTCTTTCCAGTTCTCAACTTACAAAAACAACCTGCATATCTGTCATGTCCCCCCTCCCCCCATTATAAAGTTCCATCAGAATCTCTTTTATCAAGACAGGCCTTCTGGTTCTTGCTCACCCCATTTTCTTCCTGTGTTTGTTTTCTTACTTTGCAGAAGAGGGATCATCTTTCCATAAGATGACTTTGTTCCCCTGAAACCCAATATGAAATATGAGAAGGGGAAACCAAAGGCATCACACTTTGTTCCTTCTCCCAGCTCATATTCTTCAAGGAGGAGGTGAAGAGAGGCATGCAGTGTTGCCAACTCAATGCTGACTGATGCTGCAGCCCTGGTGGCCTCTCCATGATTTCATTTCTTTTCTCCCCTTATGATAGGTAGGAAAGGTACTGCCTTTATTAGCAGCTAACCTGCAGGCAGAAGCTTTCTCAAAAAAAACAAACACAAAAAAAAACACAAAAAAACCCAGAATGCCAGTCACCAATATTCAGGCAGCTGAGTTTGCCCTCCAGAAGCCTCCCCTGTCCTGCCCTGGTGATTCCTGATAGCCAGGACTGGGATCCAGGGAGAAGAGGGATGGTTCCTACTTGACTTCAAGTGACCCCTTCTTCGCAGAAAGCCTCCAAACTTTCTTTGAGGAAAAGGTTACAAAAGACCTTCCACCCCTCTTCCATCAAGAAGGAGGTAGAAGCAGAGAAATAGCCAAAGATGCATAGCCAAGGTGACTCATGTCTGGCATATGTGGAAATGCACCGCTGCCAACTCATCATGGAGAGAAATCAGCATATGCCAGCTGTGGGAGGTGGGGTGGCACAAGCGGATCAAGTACAGCAGGTAGATCATGTGTAGCTTGAGTCCTATCAGACCACTGAAAAAAAGTGCATCCCCTTCAAATTTGCTTGAGAATGCCTGCTGCATAGAATAGTGCAACTACACTTCTATTACTTTATTCTTTTTCAGTGCTACTGCTGACTAATTAAGTATTGTTGCAGTCCACAGAAAATGACTTGGAGGGCTGCATGTTTGAAATCCCTGTTCTAGAGGACCTAATGCAACTTTCTGTATCTTAAACAGTTGACTTTATATGACCAATAGCATTTGGTTACATATTACATGTATGTTTTCAAAGCCTTTTCACACTAAGATTCAAGTGTCTTAGTAAAGGTAAAGGTTTCCCTTGACGTAAAGTCCAGTCGAGTCCGACTCTAGGGGGCGGTGCTCATCTCCGTTTCTAAGCCTTGGAGCCGGCGTTGTCCATAGGACACTTCCGGGTCATGTGGCCAGCATGACTCACGGAACGCCGTTACCTTCCCGCCGAAGCGGTACCAATTAATCTACTCACATTTGCATGTTTTCGAACTGCTTGGTGTGCAGGAGCTGGGATTAACAACGGGAGCTCACCCCGCCGCGCGGTTTCGAACCGCCGACCTTCTGATCGACAGCTCAGCGGTTTAACCCGCAGCGCCACCGCGTCCCCTAGTGTCTTACCCTCCAATAAATAACAGAATACAGTCTGCATTGCTAAAACACTTAACACAGCTGCTTCCACACTATCTATTTTCTCTGGAATGGCCACACTTTATCCACTTTATCCACTCACCTTTAATGGGAAATTCTTAAAACACTGTTACCAAATTTTAGTTATTCTACTCTTTTCTATACTCCTGTCCCGTGTTTCTTCAGACATGACTTATAGTTATTTTCTTAATTTTAAAATGCAATAGCAGCAACAGTCTACAGCGTAGAGGCGCATTGTCAGATCCCCCCGATCAAAGGTTTTACAAAAACCCTTATCGGAGCATCTACCATCATTTCCTTCTCCAAGGAATGGAATCCGTGTCGCCAGATGGGAGGGGATGTGAAGTTGGAGTGTGAAGTGGTTTATTATGGTTATGGAGGACATCAAGGACATGGGGTTGAGATATGCCAGGAATACCATCTGGATGGGAGGGGGAGTGACATGGTTTCATGGGAAAGGGGACTAACTAAAGGAATGTAGTTTTTAAGTTAGGTTTGAGCAGGAAATCTTTATTCGCAGCTTGCCTTCTGTACCGTTCATTACGTTTCATTAAAACAATTAAAAGAATCCCAGCCTCCTAACTGTGATTGTGCGAATGCTTGAATGATCAGGTGCTGACATTAAGCTGCGAATCCACCTTTTTGAAAATTCTTCCTGAGCAAGTAATCAGCTGAGAGTTCATGCCTAAACACGGAAAATCCTGGGCTAAGCAGCCATCACCTTTACCGTCATCGGAGAGGACAGTGCTGTATGCCAAAGTGGAAGAAGAAAAAGTTGAGACGGAGGAGAGCTCGGGGAACGGGGACAGTGAGTGTGAGATGGAACCCCAGCTCAACACTACAGAGTTGGAAAGTGCCCCCCGTTCCCTCAATTTTGTGAGAGACGCCAAGCATTATCATAGAAGAACCACAGGTGGGTCCTTCCCAGCCCGGTGCCAGAGAGGAAGAGGGAAGAGCCCCTCCACCCGTGGAGGCACAAGTAAGGGTGCAGAGTCCGGGGTCGCATGGGACCAAACCAGACCCCAATGGAACTTCGCAAGAAATGCGGAGCCTGGAGGTGAGGATGTCTGCTATGGAAGTGGTGTTGCAGCAGGTATCAAGAACTCTGGAGACCGTGGCATACCCCTTGGCAGAAATCTCAACTCAGCTATCCAGAGCGGCATCGCCAGACTCACGAGGAAGACGGCGTACCCTAACCCCAACCTGGGATTTCGAATCCCCAGTGAGGCGCCAGCGGAGTGGAGGCCACCCAGAGAGCCAAGGCAACTGGGGGAGAGCTCTGCCCAGTGGGGCGACACCAGCTGCGACCCCAAAGGACATACAAGTTAGGTTCGATGGAAACCCACGACAGTTGGTGTTCTTCTTGACCAACGTGTCCATATACATGAAGGAATGTGGGTCTTGCTTTCCCACTGAGTACAAGAAAGTGAGCCAGGTAGGTGCCAGACTCCGGGGACCTGCGGCGGAGTGGTTTGTGCAACTGCACGATGCCATGGCCCTGGAGCTGAACAGGCTGCGTGACTTCATGAGGGCACTGAGAGACCGGTTTGAGGACCCACTCGACAAGATGAGGGCGAAGACAGGTATCCAACAACTTAGGCAAGGGGGAAGGACCGTGGCGGAGTATGCCATGGAGTTCAGAGCTCTTGCCGGAAAAGTTATGGACTGGTTGGAAACCACTAAGATTGATTACTTCAAAGGGGGCTTGCAGCCAGAAATCCTGAGATGGGTACTCTGCCGCGGAGACCCCCCCACTTTGAAAGAATGGATCTGCCTAGCAGGGGAGGTGGAGAATACCCAGTACCAATTCTGTCAGCAACTCCGAGCGCAAACGATGGGAAAAAATACCGTAGCCCCAGGTCAATTTCCCTTCAACCAGTGAAAACTCTTCCGTGACAAGGAGGACCAGAAAGACCAGCCAGGGAAAAGAGGCAGCTGTTTCAAATGCAGGAAGGACACCCACAGAGCAGCAGAATGCCCACGCAGGGAGTGAGATGCACCAAAAGGAGCAACCAAACCGGCTAAAACCCTACTGACTAGACGCAAGGCAGCCGCTGCAACGGCGCTGGCCTGAAAGGATCTAGAGGTGAAGTCCCTGATTGACTCTGGCAAAGACTCCGAACAGGAGGAACTGGAGCCGGCAGGAAACAAATTTCACCTGTTCTAAATCGCGCCCGTGAGCAGGTGGAAACTCCAGGGCGCAACATGCCTACTTTGGAGATAGATGACAAAGAAGACCCTTTGGTGAGTGATGATTGCCCCACCTTGCTGGTGAAAGTAGAACTAAAAAACTTAAGAACCTGGCACAAAGCCAATCTGACAGCTATGTTAGACTCGGGGTGCACAAAATGCTTGATACACCCCGCCCTAATTGACACACTGAGCCTTAAAACCAAAAGACTTTAAAATCCAATTATTTTCACTCAGATGGACGGTTCAGTTGCCCACGGGGGTCCCGTGGAATTCCGGACTGAGACTTTGGCCATGAGGTTGGGAGGGCATAAAGAAACCTTGCAATTTATTGTAGCCCCTATTGCCAACTATTCTATTGTCATGCGCTGCCTACCTCTGAATAACGTTCAGACACTGGGTTGCAAAGCAGGCTCTGGTTTATTTCAGGATAGGTACAACGTTGTTAGAAAAAGCTGAGAGTGACAGGAGCGCGCCGGTGCGGGGTTTAAATACCCCGCGCCGGTCAGCGCCCCCTCGCTCTCGGTCACGTCACCCCCCTTTGTCCCATGCGTTGCCCTGCCATTGGTTGAGGGTTTCTAGGATCGCCCATCCGCAGGTTTTCATTCTTCTGCTGATTGCTTTCAGCTGGGCGATCCCCGTGGTATTGCTGCTGATGGCTTGGGTGGCTCCGTGATCCGTTTATCTATTGTTTGTTAGCCGTTAGTCGTTGTGGGTTGATGGCTACTTAACTTGTACCCCTTCACCTATTTCCTTGTCATTGTCATGAGTGCCATTGCGCTGATTACTTTAGCTCAACGGCACTCATGACATACTGCCCCCTTTCCGAATAGTGTTCTCCCCCGGGTTTCTGGGTTTCCCCCATGGAGCTGTCAAAACGCCATTTTTTTTTTTTTTTTTTTTTTTTTTTTTTCAAAGTTCCCGCCGGAGTAGTTGTCGCCCCTCCCTTTGCTCCTCCCTCTACCACGTGCCTTCCCAGGGTGTGTCCATGGTGCGCATGCTCGGGTTCTGACCTGGCGTGCGCATGCTCCAACCACACCCTGTTTGTTTGGCTCAGTTCGGCGAGGCGAGAGGCGTGGCTGGTCGGGTGCTGCTCAGCTCCAGGTAGGGCCCTTTTTTGCTTATTTGGAGTGCGTCGCCTTTGTTGTGTCTCCTGGGCGTTGCCCCCAGGTTGCCCTGTTGACTTGCTTGCCACTCCCCCGCGGCCAAGGGGCGGGGGGAGGGTGCTGGCGATCGTTTGTCACCACCCCGTGGGCCCGGGGCGGGGGGAGTGAGTCCCGGGGGGGGGAAGGTCCACCCAAGTCGCGGGCTTGGGGGGGGCCCCTTCCCTTGGGGCACGGGAGGCGGGGGGAGGCCTGCGGGGGGGGGGGTTGGTTTTGCTGACCTTGATTGCGGTTTGTCGGGGTATGCCCGGTGGAATGCTCTGGTCAGGTCAGGCGCTTTAACGTTGTGCGCCGCCACCCATTCCGGGTGGGGGAAGTGTTTCCACCTGACCAGATAGTGTAGGGTTCCTCGTTGCTTGCGTGAGTCGAGGATGTCCCTTATCTCGAAGTGGTGTTGCCCGTCGATCATAAGCGGTGCGGGCTGAGGCGTGCTTGGGTGCCATCGGGAGGTGGTTGCCGGTTTTAGGAGGCTGGTGTGGAACACCGGGTGGAGCCTCCGGAGGTTGTGTGGCAGGTCCAGGCGTATTGCTACCGGGTTCACTATTTGCGTGACTCGGAACGGCCCGATGTACTTAGGCCCCAGTTTTTTCGAGGGTTGGGTTGACTTTAGGAACTTGGTGGAGAGATAGGCCATGTCCCCCGCCTGGAACGTCGGTTGTTGGCGCCGGTGCTTGTCGGCCTGCTCTTTGTAAGCAGCCTGTGCCTCCTTCAGCGCCGCCGTGATTACTGGCCATGCTTCCGCGATCTTCCGTCCCCAGTCGCTGGCGTCCACCTGGGGTTCCGGGGGTTGAGGTAGCTCCGGTATGGGGACGAAGTCGCGCCCCGAGACTACTTCGAACGGGGTTTTTCCCGTGCTCGTGTGGACGGCGTTGTTGTATGCGACTTCGGCGAACGGGAGCAGTTCAGCCCAGTCGTCCTGGTGGTAGTTCGTATAGGATCGTATAAATTGCTCTAAGGTGGCATTAAGAACCTCAGTGGCTCCGTCCGTCTGCGGATGCCAAGCCGTAGACAGGGCCTGTTGGGTCCCCGTCAGCTTCAAGAAGGCCCGCCAGAATTTGGAGGTGAACTGTGTGCCCCTGTCGGTCACCACACGTGCGGGACATCCGTGTAGCCTGTACACGTGGATGAGGAAGAGTTTGGCTAGTTGTTGAGAGGATGGGACTGACGTGCAGGGGATGAAGTGGGCCTGCTTTGAGAAGTAGTCCTTCACCACCCAAATGGCCGTTTTCTTCTGGCTGGGTGGGAGGTCCACTATAAAATCCATAGAGATTTCCTCCCATGGGCGGGAGGGTTCTGCCACCCGTTGCAATAGCCCCGCGGGTTTGCCTGGTGCCCGTTTGGCCCGAGCGCACGTTGGGCAGGACGCCACGTAGGTTTTTACGTCTCGCCTGAGCGCGGGCCACCAGAATTGCCGCCGTGTTAGGTGTAGGGTCTTGAGGAACCCAAAGTGTCCCGCTTGCTTGGCGTCGTGTGACCTATGCAAGATCGCCTGGCGTTGCGAGTCCGGGACGTAGATTCTGCCTTCCCCCCATGCTAGGTCTTGCGCCATCGTTACCTTGTCGGGGTTTGCCAGGAACCAGGGGTCGGTTTTGAGGGCGGCGGCGAGGTCCGTGCGCATTCCCCCTGGTAGTTGCGGTTGCCTTCTTTCCGTCGCCGGTTGTCCCGCCGTCGGCTGCGCCGTAGCGTCGAGCTGCCTCCGTGCGCCGCTTCGGGTGGTCACGGCCATCCCCAGTTGCGAGGCGGATAGGACCGTCCCAATGGTGTCTGGGGCGGGCTCTTCGTCTTGGGGCAGCCGGGAGAGGGCGTCGGCCAGGAAGTTCTTCTTGCCCGGCATGAACTTCAACTGGAAATCAAAGCGGCTGAAGAATTGTGCCCATCGGACCTGTTTTGGGCTAAGGCGTCTAGGCGTTCGTAGGGCCTCGAGGTTCCGGTGGTCCGTCCAGACCTCGAATGGTTGGGTGGCTCCCTCGAGTAGGTGACGCCATGTCTCTAGTGCCGATTTCACCGCGAAGGCTTCTTTCTCCCAGACGTGCCATCGCCTCTCTGTCTCGGAGAACTTCCTTGACAGGTAGGCGCATGGTTTCAGGAGCCCCGTGGAGTCTTTTTGTAGGAGGATGGCTCCCAGGGAGAAGTCTGAGGCGTCGGCTTGGACCACGAACGGCCGTTCTGGGTCCGGGTGCGCGAGGATTGGCTCCGTCGTGAACAGCGCTTTCAGCTTGTCGAATGCGGTCTGGCACGCGGGAGTCCAATTCAGCACTGTGCCTGGGTTCTTGGCGCGTCTGGTGTCCCCCACCCCTTTGGTTTTGAGGAGGTCCGTTAAGGGTAGGGCTATCTCAGCGAACCCCCGGGCGAAGGACCTGTAGAAATTCGCGAATCCCAGGAAGCTCTGTAGTTGCCGTCTGTTGCGGGGCCGCTCCCAGTTTAGTACCGCTTCGACTTTTGCGGGGTCCATCTCGATGCCGTCCCCGGAGATTCGATACCCCAAATAGTCTAGGCGGTCTTTGTGAAACTCGCACTTTGTGGGCTTTGCATAGAGCTGCGCCCTTCTGAGCTTGTCGAGGACTTGCCTGACTAAGGTTACGTGTTCCTCGTATGTTTTTGTGTAAATAAGGACGTCGTCGATGTAGACCAGGACCCCTTTAAACAGATGTTCATGCAGTACCTCATTGATGAGCTGCATGAACACCCCAGGGGCCCCCGCGAGTCCGAAGGGCAGTACCTTGTACTGGAAAGCGCCTAGGGGGCAGTTGAACGCCGTCTTCCATTCGTCCCCCTCCCTGATTCGGATGCGATAGTACGCCTCGCGCAGGTCCAATTTGGAAAAGACTTTGCCCGTGGACAGGTGGGCGAGCATGTCCTTCACCAGGGGTAAGGGGTATTTGTTGGACAGGGAAGCCGCGTTTAGGCCCCGGTAGTCGGTACAGAGCCGTAGGGTCCCGTCTTTCTTCTCCCGGAATAGGACGGGGGCTCCGACCGGTGAGCATGCTGGCTCTATAAATCCCCTGTCTAGGTTTTTATCGATGAACTCCCGGAGGGTTGCCATCTCCTTCGGGGTCATCGAATAGATCTTTGGTCTAGGTAGGGGGACGTCGGGCAGTAGGTCGATTCGGCAATCCGTCTTGCGGTGGGGGGGTAGTTGGTCTGCCTCTGCTTCTCCGAAGACCTCGGAGAAGTCGGCGTATTGTTCCGGTAGGTCTGCAGTGGTAGCGGCGTTGTCTTGTGTGGTCGCCTCCGCTCGTCCTACCGTGGGGTTGCTTTTGCCAGCTGGTACTGGTGCTCGATACTCGCCGTCGCCGAATGTGAAGGTGCGGGTCGCCCAGTTGATCCGCGGGTTGTTTTTCGCGAGCCATGGCATCCCCAGGACTGCAATGGGCCGTCCGATGGGCGTGACTACGAACGATGTGCGCTCGGTGTGAGTGCCCATTTGCAGGGTGACCGGCTCGGTTTGTAGCGTGGCTGGTTTCCCCCCCGCTGTGGAGCCGTCCAGCTGGTGGAATGCCAGCGGCGTGGGGAGGGGGAAGCAGCGGAGTTCGAGTTTGGCGACTAGGTCGGGGTGGATAAGGTTTTTTGAGCACCCCGAGTCCACTAGTGCCGCGGCCGTGGTGGCTCCGTTGCCGGCAGAGAGTTGAATTGCTGCCAATATTACGGAGCTTTTGTCGTTTCGTTGAGGTGGTTCGCGTTGCTGTCCCGCCGCCTGCCTCGCCACGCGTTTCAGGGCAAGCGGGGAGCATTTCCCGCCGGCTGGTCGGGGTCGGTATTGTCCTCTTCTCCCCAGTAAGCGTCCCAGCCCTCTTCCGGTGTCGCTGTGGCCACGGTCATTCGGCGGTGAGGGGGCGGCCCCGGGTTGGGTGGTTTGGGGCTAATTTTCGGGGCGGGCTTGGGCGCGCTGGTCGGCGGTCGGTTGGCGAAGCAGTCCGCCGTCTTGTGCCCTAATTTGCCACACCTCCCGCAGGGCTCCCGGTTGAACTTCTTTTTAGGGTATATGGGGCCGGCCATCCCCCCGTGTGGTGCGGGTACCTTTTTCCCGACGTAGTTTGTGTCTTCCGTGGTTGTCATAAGGAAGGTGCGGTGCGCGTGTTCGGCTTTCCCCGCGAGGTGGATCCACCCGTGTAACGTTTCTGGGTCGTCGCGGTAGAGGGCCCATTGGAGAACGTCGCGGTTGAGCCCCTTTTTGAAGATTTCCAGCAGGGTGGTCTCAGACCAGTCGCAGACCTTTCCCGCGAGGGCTTTGAACTCCAGGGCGTAGTCAGGGACCGTGCGTGCGCCCTGTTTAAGTCTCTGGAGTGCGCTTTTCGCCCGTACTTTGGCTAGGGGGTCTTCGAAATAGTTTTTCATCTCGTTGATGAAAGCAGGGAAGGTGGCGAGGGCGGGGGAGCTGGACTCGTACAGTTGGACGTACCAGTCCGCCGCCCTGTCTTGGAGTTTGATTGCCACGGCGCCGATCTTGTCGGCCTCGGAGTCATAGGAGTGTCCGTGCCTCCCCATGAACTCCCTAGCGTTGGTGACGAAAAACGAGAGTTTTGAGGGGGTCCCATCGAAGAAGATGGGGAAGTCCTTTGGGGCCCGGGCGTTTTGCGCGGCCCCGCCTCTCGCTTCCCGGGATGTGGTGTCGGCCGCCTGTGCCGTCTGCTGGCTTTCCGCTGGCTCGTGTGGGTTCGGTGCTTCGCTCGGGGTGTGGGCTTGTGCGGGGACGTCATTGGGTGGCGCGGGGGGCATAAGCGCCTGGAGCATGGTCCGGAGTTCCGTCAGCTGAGCCCGCATGGCCGCGAGTTCAGCTCGTGCCTCCTCGTCCACAGCCCGCACCGCCGCTGGGGCCGGTTCCGTTGGCGCGTCCTCGGGGGGGGGGGGGGGTTCATCGTCCCTCCGCCGCGGGTCCGCTTCCTCCTCCGTCTGATGGGTGTCTCCGTCGTCCTCCTCCGTGTCGAGCACCGTGGGGCTGTCGCTCCACGCCCGTTGCTGGGGTGCGATGTGGGGCGCGGGGTCCTCCGCTGGTTTCGGAAGTCGTGCTGCTCCCTCCCGCGGTCGGGTTGCCTCCGTCGCCATCTCCCCTTGGGGTTGGAGCTGAGGCTCGGGTCGGGTGGGGCGGGCGTCCATGGCTCCGGGAGTCCGCGGTGCCTCTGGCCTCGGTCGGTCCTCCTCTGTCTCTTGCCGCGCGGCTCGCCCTCCTTGCCCGCGCCGTTCCGGCCTCATCTTGCTGGTCTTCTCGCCGTCTACTCCTCCCGCGGCTCGTTGTCGTCCGGTGGGGCTCGGCGAGGCTGAGTTTATGACTCTCAGCTTTATGTCATGCGCTGCCTACCTCTGAATAACGTTCAGACACTGGGTTGCAAAGCAGGCTCTGGTTTATTTCAGGATAGGTACAACGTTGTTAGAAAAAGCTGAGAGTGACAGGAGCGCGCCGGTGCGGGGTTTAAATACCCCGCGCCGGTCAGCGCCCCCTCGCTCTCGGTCACGTCACCCCCCTTTGTCCCATGCGTTGCCCTGCCATTGGTTGAGGGTTTCTAGGATCGCCCATCCGCAGGTTTTCATTCTTCTGCTGATTGCTTTCAGCTGGGCGATCCCCGTGGTATTGCTGCTGATGGCTTGGGTGGCTCCGTGATCCGTTTATCTATTGTTTGTTAGCCGTTAGTCGTTGTGGGTTGATGGCTACTTAACTTGTACCCCTTCACCTATTTCCTTGTCATTGTCATGAGTGCCATTGCGCTGATTACTTTAGCTCAACGGCACTCATGACATCTATCATCCTGGGACTCCCGTGGCTAAAGAGTAGAAAGCCACAAATCGACTGGGACTCAGGTGCTTTATTGTTTAAAAATGGAGCTGGCAACCTCTTTACTGTACCACAACCTGGGCAGAATGTAGCCGGCACCCTCCTCAACCACACCCCTGCGGCAGAACCTGTGGCACAGCCCAACATTCCATCCGAGTATTCAGACTTTCTTGATGTGTTCAATGAGAAGGAGTGTGACCAATTGCCTCCTCACAGAAAAACTGACTGTGCCATTGAAATTGACCCAAAGGCTAAACTACCTAAGCCAAAAATGTATGCTATGTCAGAAACTGAGAAACAAGTTCTCAGGGATTCATTGACAAAAACTTAGAGAGGGGGTTCATTGAGCCTGCCAATTCACCTTTGGCAGCCCCGGTGCTCTTCCAGGTGAAAAAAGATGGCTCTCTGAGACTCTGCACAGATTACCGTGGAATAAATGCCATCTGAATAAACAATCAATACCCTCTCCCCTTAATGAAAGACATGTTATCACACCTATCAAAGGGAAAAGTATTCACCAAACTTGACCTCAGAGAAGCCTACTTTAGAATTCGAATTCAGGAGGGGGATGAATGGAAAATAGCATTTAACTGCCCTCTAGGTTCCTATCAATACAAGTCCTCCCATTTGGGTTAGCGGGGGCCCCTGGAGTGTTTATGCAATATATCAATGAGGTCCTCCAAGAGCATTTGTACAAAGGAGTCCTGGTTTACTTAGATGACATTTTAATCTATTCTGACAACTTCAAAGACCACGTTCAGCTTGTCAAGAAAGTCTTGCGCAAACTGAGAGATGCTAAGTTGTATGCCAAGCTCTCTAAATGTGAGTTCCACAAGTCCCAGCTGAACTATTTGGACTATCGTATTTCTTCCAAGGGGGTCGAAATGGATCCTGCCAAAGTACAAGACATCATGGGGTGGGAACCCCCTTGCACCAGGCGTCAACTTCAAAGTTTTCTAGGCTTCGCGAATTTCTATAGAAATTTTATCCCCCAATTTGCTCAAATTACTTTGCCTCTGACTGACTTGTTGAAAACTAGAGGGAGGGGGGAAACCTGGAAAGTTACCTCTAGGGGCAAGACTTGCCTTGACTTCTGATTGTCAAGCTGCTTTTGACCATTTAAAGCTTCTTTTTACTAGAGAACCCATTCTGGCTCACGCAGACCCAACTCTCCCCTTTATTGTGCAAGCAGATGCTTCTGACTCAGCTATCGGGACGGTTTTGGTTCAAAAAGATGAAACAGGTTTCCCCTGCCCGTGTGCGTACCTCTCACGCAAATTTTCTGACTCTGAGCACAACTGGACCATTTGGGAAAAAGAAGCTTTTGCTGTAAAGACTGCTCTCACACATTGGAGGCATTTGCTAGAGGGTGTTCGTTATCCCTTTGAGGTTTGGACTGATCACAAAAACCTCCAAGCTTTACAAACCCCCAGGAAATTGAATGGCAAACAAATTCGTTGGGCTCAATTTTTTAGCTGTTTTAATTTTACCCTCAATTTCCTTCCTGGCAAGAGGAATTTTCTTGCTGATGCACTTTCTCGCCTCCCGCAATATCACACGGCCCAAACTCAAATTGTAGACACAGTTTTCTCTCAGAAGCAGCTTGGAATGCTTGCGTAATCAGCAAACAAGCAGTAGCTGGGAAAGTGAAAGTGCAGGCTGACCTAAAAGAGGAACTGCTTCAGGTGCTTCCTAATGATCCCTGGCTACAATGTAACAAAGCCCAATTAACTGAAATTGACAACATCTGGTATTGTAATGGCAAAATCCATGTGCCTGAGTCTCTTCGCCAGACAATTTTGCACCGTTCCCATGATATTAAATCTGCAGGTCATTTTGCCTTCACAAAAACTCTCCACTTGGTGAGGCGTCAATTTTGGTGGCTCTCCCTTTGTGCTGATGTACAGTCCTATGTCACCTCATGCCACGTCTATGCCCAAGCGGGGGGGGGGGGAACCGCAAGGACTTTTACAACCTGTAGCCTCCCCCCAGGCTCCATGGAAAGAAATCACCATGGATTTTATTGTGGATTTACCTGAGAGTAAAAACAAGACTGTTATTTGGACTGTAATTGATTTGTTTTCCAAGCAGGCTCATTTTATACCTTGCGCTAAAATCCCAACTGCTCAGCAATTAGCCAAGCTATTTCTCACGCACATCTATAAAATTCACAGGTGTCCCACACGTGTAATTTCCGACAGAGGCGTCCAATTTACTTCCAAATTTTGGCAGGCATTTTTGAAATTAATTGGTGTCCAGCAATCCCTCAGCTTGTCAAGCCATCCGCAGATGGACGGAGCGACTGAACGGGCTCAGTCTACTCTAGAGCAATTCTTACGCTGCTACCTTAGCTTCCAACAGGACGATTGGGTGGATCTCCTTCCTTTCGCTGAGGTTGCTTATAATAATGCAGTTCACCAAAGCACGGGGTTTTTCCCTTTTGATATTGTTTATGGCCAGGACTTTGTTCCAATACCTGAACTTCAATTGCAATCCTTGCCTGACTCCTCAGTAGCCGACTGGGCTGCACAGATTGCCATTAATTGGCCTGTCATCCGCCAGGCATTAGATCACACCCATGAAACTCAGAAAAAGTTTGCTGACTGTCACAGGCACCCAGAGTGGAAATTTAAAGTGGGCAATCTTGTTTATCTCTCTACCAAATTTTTACGCTCCCAACAACACTCAAAGAAGTTTGCCCCCAAGTTTGTTGGACCTTTCCCCATCACAAAAATTATTAATCCTGTGACTGTTCAATTACAATTACCCCCCACCCTCAAAAGGCTTCACCCTGTTTTTCATTGCAGCTTGCTTAAACCTACACTGGAACGTTCTAAGTGGCACCAGCCTGCAGCAGTCCCTCCACCCATCATGATCGATGGCCATCAGCATTTTGAAGTTAAAGACATTCTGGACTCTCATTTTTTTCGCAAATCTTTACAGTACTTGATTCAATGGAAGCATTTTCCAGATCCTGAGTGGGTTAATGCATGTCATGTTAATGCTCCTATTTTAACCAAAAAGTTTCATGCAAAGTATCCTTCTAAGCCCTCTCCTTACTAATCTCATTGCTTAATGTTATGTGATATCTGATTGTTTTTTTAGTCTTTCTTGGGGGGGGGGTTGTCAGATCCCCCCAATCAAAGGTTTTACAAAAACCCTTATCGGAGCATCTACCATCATTTCCTTCTCCAAGGAATGGAATCCGTGTCGCCAGATGGGAGGGGGTGTGAAGTTGGAGTGTGAAGTGGTTTATTATGGCTATGGAGGACATCAAGGACACGGGGTTGAGATATGCCAGGAATACCATCTGGATGGGAGGGGGAGTGACATGGTTTCATGGGAAAGGGGACTAACTAAGGGAATGTAGTTTTAAGTTAGGTTTGAGCGGGAAATCTTTATTTCCTTGCCTTCTGTACCGTTCATTATGCTTCATTAAAACAGTTAAAGGAATCCCAGCCTCCTGACTGTGATTGTGTGAATGCTTGAATGATCAGGTGCTGACATGCATCACATAATTACACATGAACTCTTCCTTTGAAAAAGAAACTTCCTGTTCACAGGTTCATTGACAGAGTTTACCTACAGGTGTTAAGTTATAACATGCTTTGTTTTGGGTAGCCAGTGAAAAGTCCCTTTCTCCACCACTTGGGTTTTCCCCACCAAACCAGGACAGCTGAGCAGATGCAGCAGTTATTGCCTTCAGCTGGTATTTCCATCTACCACCTTCTTTTCTTCTCTTTAACTAGGATTGTAGAATCAAGACTAAAAGGAAAAAACCCTAACTGTAACCCTAACCCTTTTCTGCTAACTGAGAATCACAAAACCCAGCATCTGGAAGTCAATGTGGAAATGCCTAGTTCTTCTGAGGTATATTACCAGATTACACCCCACCCCCCTGGGCACAAACTGGTACCAAAAATCTGTATTTAAAACAGTTTTAGAGTTTATTAAGAACACGCAATAGCAAGAAAAACAGGGGTGGGTGTTAAGCTTAAAGAAAGGGATTAAGCTTTAAAAGAGGAAGAGGAAGTATGAATACCCGCACAACAGAATGTCTCCTGATTGCTTTATAAGACTGCAAGAGACTGAGCCAAGCATACTTGCAGTAGATTTTACAACTCGAAAGCACCTATTAAATTGTTCTGGGTACAGAACTGGAAAATATCCTCTGTACTGAACTAGGAAAGGGTAAAGTTACAGCAAATTGAACTGTGTTAAATTTAATGCCAATGTAGTACTTTGGTTTTGAAGGGAAAAAAAGGTGTTTTGCAGTGAAGGGGGCGGCTCACATATACCTATTAGCAACTCCTTGAAGAATACATGAGAGCCAGTTTGGTGTAGTGGTTAAGGCATCAGGCTAGAAACTGGGAGACTGAGTTCTGGTCCTGTCTTAGGCACAAAACCTTGGGCCAGTCACTCTCTCTCAGCCCTACGAAGAAGGCAAAGGCAAACTACTTCTGAAAAACCTTGCCAAGAAAACCGAAGAGACTTGTCCAGGCAGTCTCTGAGATCTGGACACAACTGAATGGACAAAATACATATATATCTACATTATTCCCTTTTGTGGTAAGAAACCTTAAGCAAAGAATGAGAAGGAAACAAATGAAACAAAGCAAACAAAGCTAAAAGTAGTTTGTACCAGCACTATTCATTATATCCCTCCAAACCTTTCTATCCTTGAAAACCATCTTTGCTTCCACTATCTCCATACACCGCTTCATATACTGCCTTTTTTTTCTTTGTGCTTATCACTTGTTTCTTTTCCAAGATCTCATCACTTCTGTCCAACATTATTTTCTTGGTCTTCTCTCTCCACCCATTCACTCTTCCTATTTATTTATTTATGAACATTTGTATGCCACTTACACACTAGATTCTGTCTTTGTTTTGCAACTTAAACCTCATTCATTCTCTTTATATAACCAAATGCCATCTCAATGTGCTTTTTCATACTGCTAATTTATTTCTGTATTTAGTCCACACTGATTCAGTACCATAGAATCTTGATCCAATCTTTTCTTGATTTACCACATAAATTTCTTAACTACCCCATCCAAGCTGCATTCAATTTTCTATTTTCCTGATATACCTAACTTGCATTTCCATATAATTCAACAGGCAGAGGTATACATCTAAATACAGGCGGTCCTTGCTTAACGACCATTTATTTAGCAACCGCTTGAAGTTATGATTGCGCTGAATGAACAGTAATTACAGCTGATCCTCGAAGTTACAGCCATTGCAGTGCTCCTGAAATCACGTGATCAAAATTTGGGCACTTGGCAGCCTGCCTGCATTTATGACTGCAGCCTGTAGCATGCGCTTCAACTCCCCCCACCCTTCTTTGCCCGTTTGGCCACCCTGCACTCTGCCATCCCCAGCTGACCTTCGTCATCTTCTTCCTCCCGCTGCTGATGAGGTGTGCCTGGATGAGGCAGCTGCTGGCCCTTCTTGCTGGCAGCCAAAAGGGCAG
Source organism: Candoia aspera (assembly GCF_035149785.1). Lineage (NCBI taxonomy): Eukaryota > Metazoa > Chordata > Lepidosauria > Squamata > Candoiidae > Candoia > Candoia aspera. Next base: position 43,741,038 of record NC_086158.1, on the reverse strand, counting down.
AGATGAGGAGGGAGATAGGGGGCAGATGAAGCGGAGGTGAGTGCTTCAATTCTCTCAGTCTTTCATCATAAACAATCAAATCAACCATGCTTTTAAATGTATATTTGTTCCTTTGCTGCATACACACCCACACAAAGAGATTTATGCTCACACCATGTATGTGAAATAAACAAGACCTTTTTCTAAGAAATACTTACTAGTCATAATTCTCTTTCATTCTTAGGTCTTCAAGTGGCCAAATCATTATTTTGTATTCTTACATCTCACTCCTACCCATCCATTCATATTACTCAACAGAATATCTTTTCTCCTGGATTGCATTCATTGAGAAAGTCTGTCTTTTTCCCCATTATCACTGGTGCTTAGCATGCAACTATGGATTTCTAGTTTTATACATACCCATAAAAACCTAGATGATATTAATTCATATTAGTGATATCTATTTCAGTTCTTGCATTCATAATCAAACATATACTTCACTTCCATACCTGTACTTACCACCTCTACTCCATAAAATCAGTAAACAGCATCCAAGTCAACACAGAGTAGATGCATGCACTTTAATCTGAAGACTCATGCAAATTTACTGAAAACTGGCTATCAGTGATACATATTTTCTTCTCATGTTCTAAAATAATTACCTGAAAAAGTTCCACTGAATGACACTATGCAGCTGTATTGGTGGTGAACAGTAAATTATTTGTTGCCTTCATAACTATGGAATAGGTCTTTAAATGTGTTCCAGTCTGTATCTCATTCAATTTTTCCAAGCTTTCTACCAACATTAGTCTAATCATTATCCCATTTGTTTTATTCCCCTAACTCTCAATACTAGGGAATTTGGCTATACTCAGCAGAAGGAGTCACAAACAATTAAATGAATTGATTATACTAGTTCCCAATTTCAGAGGTCATACTCAATCACTTGCCAAGATGACCTGAAATCTTTCATAGGACCTGGTTACTTGAGTGACCACCTGTCTCCCATTATATCTGCCTGGCCAGTTCAATCTGGCTGAGTCGGCGCACTCTGGGGTCCATCGATTAAACAGTATCATCTGCCTGAACCCCAGAAGCATGCCTTCTGTGTAGCAGCACCTGCCCTCTGGAATGAGGCTCCCCTGAAATCTGAACGGCTCTCACCCTACTGGTATTTCTAAGAGCCCTAAAGACCTGGCTCTACACCCAGGCTTATGGCACGGATGACTGATGCCCATTTCTTCCTTTTTGTTCCTCTCTGGTTTGTTTTCTTTGCCACTGTTGTTCTTTTGTCTTGTGCTGTTTTTGTGTTTTTTGCTCCTGCTCTTAAATGTTTTTAACAATTGTAAACCACCCAAAGTTGCTGGGAGTCGGGTGGCATATAAATTAAATTTATTATTGTTATTGTTATTATTCGAATTACTGGACATCAGGCATTCTATAATATCTGAGCAGCTTAACCTATTTTACAAGAAACTATTCCTGTAGTCTCTTATAAAATAGTCTTCAGAGAAATTTATAGTACACAACAATTTATTAATTTTTGAAATGATGTAAGGGCAGAATGCCCTTGTGTTACCTTTTGAAAATTCAAATGTTTACTTGGATTTGACTTCAAATCTATTTTTCTTTGTAATTTTTTGGAATATTTACTTAGTTTTAACACACAAATATACAGAAATTTACTAAATAATGGACTATTCCACATTAATCTTCTTGAGTCAAGAAGCAATAAAATATCTAAGCTTGCAAACATGTTTTTAATTAGCATGAGAAAGGACCTTTATTGAATATCCTTCACTTGAGCATAGATACTATGCAAAAACTGTTATTATGGAAAATGGAACTAATGAGTAAGACAGAACAGTAAATGCTATTAAAATGTTTGCTTTATTCTACTTCCATTTAAATAAGAAGGCCTTAACAGTATTAAAAACTTTGTTATTACAGCTGAAGTCCTGACACTATTATGCTGAGTTATGTAACATACAAATGCTCTGCAAAACCTTCAAAAGAGATGCATCGGAATGCAAAGAAGCCACACTGCAGATAGCAAAGGAAAATGGCTGTGACCTGCACATGCATACCAAGACAGCTGGGAGCAGCTTCCAAAGCAGCCAGGTGAGTCTGGAAGAAGATGTGGTTGCTTTAACAATGTGAAAATTTATTTTTTATTTATCAGATTTCTCTGCTGCCCATCTCATACCCAATGACTCCAGGCAGCTAAAAGATGCTTTATATATACCACTGTGTGTTCTGAAGCACTTCTTTCAAAGGATTTACACAATCCTATAACATATGTGCTAATCATGCTATTTCTTTCCCTTTTTATTGGATAGATGTAAGGAAGGCAGGAGCAATAAGGGTTGGATTAAAAGCCACAAAACTCTGTGATTGATAGTTCTGAAATCTTGAGTTGCCTTGAGAATGACACTGCTTAGCTAAAGATTTTCAAGCAGATTAAAGCAATGGAAGCTTAATGGCTATACATAATTTCTGTTTATACTCCTTGTACTTAAAATGTTTATATTCACATAGCACAAGCAAAGTGTTTGGGGCTTTTTTACAGTATATTGACGTAGGAAATGATGCAAAACATAGTAAGTGATTCATAGTCAAATTCTGCCTTATTTGAACTCTCTCAAAAATATGGTACTCATCAACATTAAAATTAAACTTACTGCAGTTAAAATATTCTCATGTTAGGAAATTCCCATACCACAATATTCTTCTCACTCAGCAATGCTTACATCCTAAAATTGCACTCATGAGACTGATACACCCTTTTTTCCCCTTATCCCTAAGGGAATTGCTTTAGCACAGTTTAAATGTATTATTTAAACAATACCAAAGCATTTAAGGCAGGAGAATTTCAAATATTTGTGGTTCAGTTTTATCCAACTGAAGGCTTGATCATTACCTTTTTCAAAAACATAAATAACTATTGAACAGGCACAAAATATATGATCTCCTAGGAAACAAGCAATGAACAAACTTTTAATATATAATGCACTGCCAGGAACTCTAAACTGGCACCCAAGTGGGGAAAAAAAGAACTATACGCCAATATTATAGGGTAAATAATGAACTTGGAACATGTTTTATAAGGCTTCCAACTCATCTGCTATGTTTTATACTTTTTATGAGGTATCTACCAGACAAATTAATCAAGATTAGTATAGGTTTGACTACGGCATTACAAATTAATGATGGTTTTTCCTATGTGAAATGTAAGACTGCTTCCAGAGTTCATTTGACACATACCACTGCCTGAAAATAAGTTTCTTATGGTTAATACTCCTGGTTTTCCTTATTTTCTCTATATAGAAATTGAGAAACCTAGAATAAACCTTCTCAGTCCTTAACCCAAGTATACAAGGTATAATCTTTAGTTAATTGCTTTGTTGGAAACAAATGTATACTCAACATACATCAGACCGTAAAAGGACTACACTGTTCTTGCGTTCAGTCTGTGTAGCTCCCCTGCCCATTTGTGTGGCAGATTGAAGCAATGATAAGACCAGGAAACACATATTCTGAAACGCCTGAAAAAGCTGTCATATGAAAGACTCCTTTCAAAAGAAAAAAAGAAAATAGAGAGGAGAAAACTCACAGCACCTTCCAGGCAGCCTTCCCTCAGCCTGGGTCCATGGAAGCAGCTGTTCTGGTGAACAGAACCTGATAAGATAGTCCAGTCAGGTGGACAGGTTGTGCCTTCAAGGCAAGACCTGGAAAGGTCTCTTTGAGACCACTGTTGGAGCTTAGGAAGCAGAAGAACTGAACTGTAAAACCCTGCTTGGGGTACCTGCCAAAGGAGTGAAGGGCTGCAGAAATTCTGTGTTTGTTCCACAGTTGCCTCTAATAGCAAAACACCAAAGATAGGGGAAGGGGACCTGGGCATAAATGTGTCTTCTTTGGAAACTGAAGTTTCCCTGTGAAAGGCTACAACAAACAGCCCATGGCCCCTCTAATGGTGCTCAGTTGCAGCACCCAACATCCCTCCCCTTTGACAAGACTGGCTGGAGCTGCTGGGAGCAGTGATTCACCAATATCTGGAAAGCCACAGATGCTTTAAATGTTTTTAAATTATTCAAAATTAATTTCTTTTGCATCAATGTATGAAAATACTTCAATGTTGTGTCCCCCCCAGGCTAGTAGACTCATCCACATGTGGCATCAGAAATTCAGAAAAATCAGAAATTCATTGCTGTAATTCTTCCTAGTAGAGAGAGGCAGCTCAATTTATCTTTGCCACTTAAGATAATCATAGACCTTTTGCCAAAATAGTGGTAATTTTATTTACACTTATAAGAACTTCAAGTGTTGAATTCAAACCAGAGGATATAACACTTCTCCCTCTTTCCAAGGAACATACCTTTTTACAGTTCTATTATAAAAATGCGGGCAGAAGATCCAGGAGGATTGTGTGGCACTATTTTCTCAACTCTGGACATCTTGAACCAGAACAGTTATATACATTTGTGTGTTTGTATTATATACTGTATGACTAATAGAACTCAGTTCTGTCAGGCAGTTACCAAGCTGGCCACTGAGGAGTGGCAGTCACTAGCATTCCTAAGAGGACCCCTTAGGAGACTTGGACTTATCTGCTGCAACTCCATTCCCTTCCAAAGAGGGAGACTGTATATACGTTACTCAACTCTTAAAGCAGTGGGAAGATCAGGGAGGAACCATTTGGGTTCACTATCTCCTTCCTTTGGGCAGGACTGAAAAAAATGAGGCTACTTTTTGCCTTTCTTCCACCCGGAAAGGGAGGAAACAGAAATTACTTTCTCCTAGCCATCACTCCCATCACTATTGCTTCTGAATTCTACAATATATATATTCTCATTCCCTTGAACTGGTTACCAGGGGGTGACAGTTCCTTTTTCTGGCCAGGATGGGCATGTCACCTAGCTGACTAATCAACATTTTGGGCAGAGCATTCTGAAAAAGCTTTGACTGAATGAGCAAACTGATATCAAGCAGCCAGTCAGTAATGACAAGTTGGTCTACTGAGCAAAGTTCAATTGAACCTCATCAAACCCACAATAAGGTTTAGGCACAGAACAAGAGCACTGAAGCACTGGTCAGATCAAACTATCACATCTCTCAGAGGAAAGGTTGGTACGAACCTCTGCTTAGCTGTGCTCTCTCTGGGAGCAACAACCGTAACCACTTGAATTCACCAGAGCACTATGCTGCCTAAAGGGGGAGTCTGCATGCAAGATCATAGATGAGCAAGCTGAAGTGAGGATTCTTGGTATCAAATACTGGTGCCCACTGGAGAATGTAAGAATAGCTTGGTTGCTACACAGAACTACCTCACAGTCTGTTTTAGCTAGTGCTTCTTGTACAAGCTACAACAGCCCACACAGTAAGCTATGCTGTAAACAATGGCTTACAAACCACAATGGCTGGATTTCCCTATTTGCTAAGCCAGACCCCAACAAATCACATTATGGCTCAGGACCATGTATGAACCCTGCCAGTGGGGATGGGGTCCTCTTGATCCAGTCCCAATTCCTACACTTCCCAAACCACAAGAGAGGTGAGGCTGCAGCGCCTGCGGTTCTCCCTTTGTGCACGATGCAGAGCCAAGCCACTGCACTGCTGGGGGACAGCGTCCTTCGGGAGAGCAAGCTCATCTGCTTCTGGCAGCTACTCCACCGGTCATCTGCTGGGCAAAGCCGCAGCCCCACCGCAGAAGCGACTGTCACCTTCACCAGCTCACCTGGGCCCCCTCTCTGTCTGCCTGAGCCTGTTGCCAGGATCGGACCGGTTACGGGGAACGGGTGGAAGGATGAGGCTCGGAAGGATGAGGCTCCCGCAAGGGTACTGTGCCCAGAGCCCCCTCCCGGTCGTGGGACTGGTGGGGAAGGGGAGGGCGGAGGGAGGGGCGCGGAAGGGAGGTCTTCCCCTTGCATACCACCCGCGCTTTAGGGTTGGGGGGCGGTTCGTCGGTGGGGTCGCAAGAGAGAAGCGAGCAGGGAGGTTCCAGGCCCCGCGTTTTCCCCCTGGAAAGGGTAGAGTGGGGATGAAATGGAGGATGGGAAGCCTCGGGAAGGGGGAAGGCAACCCTTGTCTCTGCTCCCCTCAAGGCCCGACCCTCCTAGCCCTCACCTTCTGGCGGATCTGGCCGGAGGTGGAGACCTTGCGGATGAGCTTCTGCGGCGAGCCGGATTCTTGCTCCGGCTCGCTGTCCGACGACTCTTCCGCCGCCGCCGCCGCCGCCGCCGCCGGAGGGGCAGCGGCGGTAGCCCCGGCCTGGGGCTGCGAGGCGCCCGCCGCCGCCGCCGCTGCCGCCATGCTGCACCGTGAGGAGCAGGGCGGGCAGCACCACCTAGCGCCTCAAGCGGCGCCGTGCAAGCGCCTGCCCTGCGTGGGCTCGGCGCGGGGGAAGAGAACCCGGCAGGCTCCTTGGCGGGCCGTGCCCATGGCCGCCCTCTGGCGGGCTGGCATCGCGTTGGCCTGAGGCAGCCTTCCTGGCGTGAGTGGATGCTCGAGATTTCTCTTTCACACGTGCGTACACGCACGTGGTTTTCAGTACGATGACTAAAGCGCTCAGAGCTGGGTATCATGCACGATTATTGTAACCCACGTCTCTGGGTGAGGCAGAGTAAGTAATCCATACATTTAACTCAATGTTTATCTCTCTGCTATGATGAATCATCCTCACACTTCAATTGCAAAAGGAAACATGAGAGAAAAGGGGGATAGATTAAACTGGAACCAATGTATTATTTTTTCTGATTATACTATTGTTGCATATTTCCAAACATCCCAAAATGCAGTCTCTGCATCTGTAATCGGAAGTGATACAGATTGTTCTGACAGGGCAGAACTCCACCGTTCACTGTTAGCCAGTTTAGATCAGGTTGCCTGCCAACACAGTTACTGCCACTGTGAAGTAGATTCATTCAGGGCACCTCCACACTATTGTTTTTTCAGTCCCTTAAAGTTGTTTGAAGATGATTAGTAATAGTCGTATCTTCTGCTATGAGACTGCATGAAGAACAGAGGGCAAAGAATCACTGCCCTGCCTAAGCTACTAAAGGTGCTAGAGAAACAGAAATTCTTCCCCTGCCGCCAAAGGAAATAAAATAAATTTCTTGCACACAGACCCATACATGTCCTTACCACATGTTCTGTGCATTTGTCTGTTCATATGCAAAAAACCCCAACGCCATTCATAAGAGGGGGAGTTGCAAAGCTGTCAAGTTATCCTTCTGTTGAAGGATCTGCTAGAGTAGATGAAGCTTAGGAGCTGGGAGACAGGATGAAGCAAGAATTTCCAAAAACAGAAAATGGATGCCAACTCCACAGAGCAGAAGCATTTTAAATATGCAAACAAGCACACACACCAGTTCTACTATAGTTTCAAATAAACCACTGCTGAACTAGGGATAAATCCACTCAGTTCTCTTTTCAGTGTTGTGGAATCATAGAAGTCAAGACTTAGTTTCATACTGGGAAAGAAGTGTCATGCAGAACGACCTTCTAATGGGATCATATATGCCCTCTATCGGTGCTCACGTCCATGCTCTTAAGCTGTAACTTTTGAGGCGAGCTTCAAGTCAACTTTGATCCTTAAACTAAAAAGTATACAAGCTACTCAAAAAGCAATATATATAACAGCTTTATTATTTTAAAAGCACACATTTCATATGTGAGTCTGTGCAGCTAACAACAAACGCACCAGCAATAACACAAACAAATAAATTAACTATAACAGTAATCAGTACGATACTATGGTGTTGAGGTCTGAGTCAAAGAAATCCCTCAAACAAATGCAAATATTACTGTCCAGGCTCATCTAACATCTTGGCCCAAATCTTGGAGGAAGAGCTAGGTCCTTAAGGCCTTATGGAAGGCCAGGCACATTAGAGCCATTGAGCTCTCAGGGGGAATAGTGTTCCATAGGGCAGGTCCCACAACAGAGAGAATCCTGAGTCCCATTAGATGACAGTGCCTCATAGAGGGGAACTGAACGATGCCTCCTCTGTTGGATCTGTTGGGATGGGCAGAAACAATTGTAGATAGACGGTTCCAGAAATAAACTGGAATCATGCCATGAAGGGCTTTACAGGTGATAGCCAGTACCTTGAATTGCTGGAAGGCTATTGGAAGCAAGTGCAGTTTGAGAAGCAGTGATGATACATGGGCATACCAGCTTGTGCCCAAAACTGTCCATTCTGCTGTAGTCTGGACCAATTGAAGTGTCCCAGTACTCTCTAAAGGCAGCCCCTATAGAGTGCATTGTAATAGTCTAAATGGGAGGGGACTAATGTATGAGTGCCTCTGAATAGGGCCTCCCCATTTTAAAAAAAGGAAACAATTGGCATGCAACATAGATTTGTGCAAAGGCCCTCTTAGCCAAAGTAGCAACCTTCTCTTTGAGCAGGAACCGTGAGTCCAAGCGGATGTCTAAGTTGCGCACCAACTGTGCCTGAGGGAGTTCAAGTCCATTCAGATTTAAGAATGGACAATCTCCAGATTCCAAAGGCCTCAAAACCCACAGCTACTCCTTCTGAAAGACAAATCAGCAGCCCTTTGAAAGAACAAGCCTGCCAAATTCACTCATCTTCTTCCTATACTATAGCAGCTCAGACATTTTGGTGTAAACTCTTGAACAGGCTATAACACATTCTTTTTAAATCATGCTTTGGTGCTGTAATATAGAGAATGCTGGACACTAGTTCAGAACTGTTGCTTATGTAACCTGAAAATGTATTGTTGCCATTATTTGTGCAACACAGACGTCTGATCCATCTTGACTTTCTACACACATATACTTGCAAGACATTCATGATTATTGAAGAACATTTTCTAGTTGCCTATTCACACTACAATTTTATATGAATACATATAAAACAGGATGCATAAAGCTGCAATACAAAAGTTCCTTTTCAAGTGAAAGGCATGATTAGGATGAAAGAAATCTGTAACTCAGCAAGAAGATACTCTGATCCATCTTCAGGTTCCCCCAAGTCAGTTCCTGCCAGAATGCCGTATTTCAGCTGCTATAATCCCCCATTGTGCTGAATGAGTGATTATAGTAGTTGACACCCAACACAGCTGGAAGTCACACAGTTGAAGAAAGCTGCTTATAAATCTCCTGGTTATGTAACTGTCATGTAAAGACAGTTTATAATTTCATAATAGAATCTACTTTTCCTACTGCAGCTAAATACAACAGTTTTATTTTGAATAAGTTTAAATCTCCAGGACTCAATGAACTGCTTTCGAAGATGATAAGGGAACTAAGTAATGGTATGGAAAACCCTTATGCATTATCTTTGAGAAATTCTGGAGAGCTGGTGAAGTGCCTGGTGGCTGGATGAGGGCAAATATTGATCCTTTCTTCAAAAAGGGGAAAATCCAGCAAACTGCAAACCAAGCAGTCTGTCATAAATACCTGGGGAGATTTTAGAGTAGGTCATAAAGCAATTGATCAGTAAGAACCTTGAAAGTAAAGTGGTAATTACCAGAAGTTGGCAGAGATTTGTTAAGAACAAATCTTGCTAAAGTAACGTTATCTCATTTTTTGATTGTATAACTTCCTTAATAATTGGAAGATATGGGCAGGGGGATACATTAATTGGTAGTGGCACTTGTAAAGATTATTTTGGAATAATAATAGATTGCAAACTGTATATAATCCAGTATATTGCGTGACTGATATATTACCAGGATGGTCACCTCGCTTGGGGTGGGAGGGGAAGTAATCACCCCTGGAGATGGTTAGCATCCTAAAATGGCCCCTTTCGATACACATGAGTGATATTCCAACTAGTATCATCATCTGGATTTTATACTGTATTTATCTTCAATATTATATTTGCATTTATATTTATGGTATTTTAATGCTTTTATCTCTGTTGTAAACCACCCAGAGTCCCCCCTTTGGGGGGAGATGGGCGGTGGCAAAATTTAGTAAGTAAGTAAGTAAGTAAGTAAGTAAGTAAGTAATTTCATTGCGAAAAAGTAAATGCAATTTTTGGCTCCTCCACAGAAATGTAATTTCCAAATCAAGAAAAGTAATTGTTCTACTTTATTAAGCTTTGTTCAGACCCATCTCTAGTATAATGTGTTCAGAGATATTGGAACATGCTCAGAGAAGAGCAACAAGGATGATCAGACAACTAGAAATTAAGTCCTACAAAGACAAATGGAAGAAACTGGGTATGTTTAAGCTTGAGAAAAAAATGACTGAGAGGGGAAAATGATTTCGCTTTTCAAAGTGAATATTTAAAAAATCTTAATAGTAAGAAGAGTTTGACAGTGGAACGACTGTTTGGACAAGTGGCAGGCTCGCCTTCACTGGATGTGTTCAAGGCTAAATAGCCAGTCTGGAGTTCTACATTTCTAGAGAGGTAACAAGTTTAAACAAAAAACAAGAGCTGCACATCAACTCAATTTAACTATTCTATTTCTTAATAAATACGAAAGTTATGGCCTCTGCTAACTTGGTCCCTTTCTCCTCTTTCATTCAGTATGTGGACACTCCATTTTGCTGTCTTCTGCAGAGGCTTCATCTTTCAGTTGCTGACGAGCAAACTCCTCAAACACCAGGTCATCTTGGCCACTAAGGAAAAGATAAGGACTCTCTTTGAATATCACATCTTCTTAATATTTGATATTACGAAGCTCACTGTTTTCTTTTGCCATATTTAGATATATAATTTGTCTACTCCAGGGAGTGGTGAATGGGTGGCTTTCTAGATATTGCTGAACTATGGGCACTTCCACATCACCATCAGTTTCCACTTCCCAACTGTTCAAAAAGCTGTGATGAGCCAAACTCAAAGCATAGAGAAAAGAAGAGAAAGGAGCCAGGAGATGAGGCAACTAAGAGTTCACCCCCATGAAAGAATGGACTGACAAGAAGCTCTGCAAAAGTGCTGTGCTTCAAGAGAAAAAAAAGATTTTCTGCAGTTTCATATTTACCACAGTTTGGCTTCCAGATTTTGCCAGCATCATGAAAATAGGCAGGACTGGAGCTGTTTCCAGACTGCTACAAAGACATAATATGGAAGTACCCTATACATCCTAGTAGTCAGCAAGTGATGAGGGATGTAGTTCAGAAACATCTGGAGGACTGTAGGCTCTCAGCCTTACTCTATACATTTTCATACAACAATAAGGCCTACATTTTAGTATCTTACAGTACTTACACATTTATAGTTTGCACAAAGTCACTGCATGATTTATTTGTTTTTCCTAAACACATGTAAACCCAGCCATTGTAGTATGTTACCTAAAGTTTATGTCATGGATTTATAATTTTGTATGATATTGTGATGCAGCCAATTGCAATGTATTCAGCTTTGTGAGTCATCTGTGTGATAATATTTTGGCTAGGGTGATTAGCTGTAGACTTACAAAGGAGTAAACATGTTCATTCCAGCAGTGCTCTGGGAACCTTAAATAATCAAGAAGGCTCTTTAAGTTCTACTTTGTCTGGGCCATCAGAATCTTTGGGCTAGTGAAATGCTGGTCATCTGAAAGTACCCAGAGTGAACTACTGCTACTGATGTTAGACAGAAATCTGAGACTGAAGTCAAATCTATGTTTGACTTTGTTCAACACCACTCTGAATCCAGGGTTGAAATCTATAAAAACTCAAACACTCAGTGTTCTTTGATCATGGATCCCACATGGACAGGCCCTTTGATGCATATTCCAATAAGAGCCATGGTTTGATTGAGGCTTAATCCACTCTTTGTGATCCTCCATAGGACTCTTGCTATCCATCACTCAATGAGCCAGAGTTCATTCCCTCTGTTTTTGCTTGGACTTACTTGCATGCTCAGAAAGAGTATAGCCTTGTTTGTAAGATATATGACGATGAAGGGTAGTTTGACAATTTAACTGGCTTTTCCAAATAAATTTAGCCTTAGATGACTGGCAATGGTTATCAAGCTATCTGTTCCATTTCACACATAAGCACCATGCACTAGGTTCTGTGAGGTGCACTTTATGAACTGTGTGAGTATGCATTTTCTGAAATCCTATTCAATGAAGCAATAGACATACCTAAACCTACTGTTTTATGGACTTTTCTCATGCCTGGCTGCTTACTATCAGGCTATTAGACTACGATGTTATAGATGTTACTTGGGAGAAAGTTCCACTAAACTCAGAGAAATTTCACTTTGCTATATCTGAAAGATTTAAATTCGCACTCTTCATCACAGATAATGCAGAAAGCTCTGTCCTACATCTAAATGATACATAATCAGTCTAACTGGCTTCATTCCCAACTTCATGTAACACTTAAGAGCAGAATAGAAAGAGAAAATTAATGAAATAATTCTTACCTTTCCTTTTCTGTAATCATCAGTATACATTGAAAAAAAGAGACAGAAAGGTTTATTTAAATATGTTTCCACAACTAATACTTTAACCCTGAAGTCAAGAACATCATCTGTGAAATTAGAAGAAAGGAATCCAAGTGCCAATGTGAGTGAGAAGGAGGTTACAATACAACAAAGCACAACCCTTTAGAGTGACAGCTAGCAATTTATTCTAAACATTGGAGACACCTGGGTGGTTTCATATTGCGTGACTGATATATTACCAGGATGGTCACATAGTAGCAGCCAGAAGTCAACATTACTGGAACATGGAGTTCTTTTTAGTTAGTCTGTCACTGTTGATTTAAGCAGACTGATCACAGCAGGAGTCTCTTTGGAGTGCTTAAAGCCAGCAAATCAAGTGCCAGGTAAAGCTAGGCCAGGAAGTGAAAAGCATAGCACATCAGTTTGTGTGTTTTTGACTCAGTAAATTGTCTTTAAACCATCCAGAAGCTGACATTTTGCATGGACTTAAGTACATTCAACCATCTGTCACAGCCAAAATATATTTCTATCTTGGAGATGGGGACCATTAACAAGTCTCAGATCACCGGGCCCTTGCTGCCACTCTTTGGCTTAATTTAGAGGTGTCCTAATAATATAGTTAAAGCAAAAGGAACTGTGGTTGAAAATGCAAATAGTGTTTCCCTTTTCAGTAATTTCTGTGTGACTGGAAAGAGCATGCTTGCTTTAAAAAAAATAAACATCTTGCAGGCAGTTAACTTTATAATAAGACTGTTAATTATTTTTAACTTCTATATCTTTAATAAGAGTATAACATACATTAAGTAAGCATGTGTCAGATTTTCCATTGTTTATCTTCATGCTATCAAAAGCTTGTCTGTAACAACGTAAAGTAAAAGCTTTGTAACACATTGTCACAAATCACAGTAGATAATCAACCCTGCCTTTTAATATATCTAGGTCTTTTTTGTTCATGTTTGTTGTTGTTATTATTATTATTATTATTTAAGTTATACCCCATCTTTCTGCTTGTACAAGGACTCAAAGCAGCTTATAACAGTAAAAGAGAAAAACATTTGGGGGAGAAAGATTGATGTGGAGCCCAAATGCTCTGTTTATTTGGAATTAATGCTGCCCAGTAGTGACTTACTCCAGTGAAATGAACATAGGATTCTTACCAAAGTTGCATTACGTTTTGTCATTCAGGGAACAAGCTGGGTCTTTAATCAACCTCCAAAGCACACACATTAATAACAGGTTGGGGAAAATTATTTTTTAAATTGTCATTTACATTCCCTTTCACACTGAAGGATATTCACAGTATTATTCTTTAGTATTTTCCATTACTCAGTCAATATGATAAGTGTTGGAGACAAAAATATTTTCCATTAAGTTTATTTAATAAAGTTTCTCTACTAAATTTACATATGCAAGAGAGCTTGCTCAGAATATGAGTTGGACAAAGCAGATTTGTTGCTTATTGTCCAGAAAATGGACAAAACTAGCTGATGATTAAGAAGCCACTATCAAGCAGTAGAATTATTACTATTATAGTAGAATTGTAGAATTATTATTATTATTATTATTATTATTATTATATTTTTATTGTAAACTGCCCAGAGTCCCTCCTTTGGGGGGGAATGGGCAGTGATAAAATTTGATAAATAAAATAAATATATACATACATTCCAACAACCTAAGAGACAGCTTTATACATGGACTTCACCAGATGGACAACACCGAAATCAGATTGACTACATCCTTTGCAGCCAAAGGTGGCGGACATCTGTACAGTCGGTAAAAACAAGACCTGGCTGACTGTAGTTCAGATCACGAACTTCTTCTTGCACAATTTAGGATCAGACTAAAGAGATTAGGGAAGACCCACAGATCAGCTAGATATGAGCTCACTAATATTCCTAAGGAATATGCAATGGAGGTGAAGAATAGATTTAAGGGACTGGACTTAGTAGATAGGGTCCCAGAAGAACTCCGGACAGAAGTTCGCAACATTGTTCAGGAGGTGGCAACAAAATACATCCCAAAGAAAGAGAAAACCAAGAAGGCAAAATGGCTGTCTGCTGAGACACTAGAAGTAGCCCAAGAAAGAAGGAAAGCAAAAGACAACAGCGATAGGGGGAGATATGCCCAATTAAATGCAAAATTCCAGAGGTTAGCCAGAAGAGATAAGGAATTATTTTTAAACAAGCAATGTGTGGAAGTGGAAGAAGACAATAGAATAGGAAGGACAAGAGACCTCTTCCATAAAATTAGAAACATTGGAGGTAAATTCCAGGCAAAAATGGGTATGATCAAAAACAAAGATGGCAAGGACCTAACAGAAGAAGAAGAGATCAAGAAAAGGTGGCAAGAATATACGGAAGACCTGTATAGGAAGGATAACAATATCGGGGATAGCTTTGACGGTGTGGTCAGTGAGCTAGAGCCAGACATCCTGAAGAGTGAGGTTGAATGGGCCTTAAGAAGCATTGCTAATAACAAGGCAGCAGGAGACGACGGCATCCCAGCTGAACTGTTCAAAATCTTGCAGGATGATGCTGTCAAGGTAATGCATGCTATATGCCAGCAAATTTGGAAAACACAAGAATGGCCATCAGATTGGAAAAAATCAACTTATATCCCCATACCAAAAAAGGGAAACACTAAAGAATGTTCAAACTATCGAACAGTGGCACTCATTTCACATGCCAGTAAGGTAATGCTCAAGATCCTGCAAGGTAGACTTCAGCAGTTCATGGAGCGAGAATTGCCAGATGTACAAGCTGGGTTTAGAAAAGGCAGAGGAACTAGAGACCAAATTGCCAATATCTGCTGGATAATGGAAAAAGCCAGGAGTTTCAGAAAAACATCTATTTCTGTTTTATTGACTATTCTAAACCTTTGACTGTGTGGACCATAACAAATTGTGGCAAGTTCTTAGCAGTATGGGGATACCAAGTCATCTTGTATGCCTCCTGAGAAATCTGTATAACAACCAAGTAGGAACAGTAAGAACAGACCACGGAACAACGGACTGGTTTAAGATTGGGAAAGGAGTATGGCAGGGCTGTATACTCTCACCCTACCTATTCAACTTGTACGCAGAACACATCATGCGACATGCTGGGCTTGAGGAATCCAAGGCTGGAGTTAAAATCGCTGGAAAAAACATTAACAATCTCAGATATGCAGATGATACCACTTTGATGGCTGAAAGCGAAGAGGAACTGAGGAGCCTTATGATGAAGGTGAAAGAAGGAAGTGCAAAAGCTGGCTTGCAGCTAAACCTCAAAAAAGCCAAGATTATGGCAACCAGCTTGATTGATAACTGGCAAATAGAGGGAGAAAACGTAGAAGTAGTGAAAGACTTTGTATTTCTAGGTGCGAAGATTACTGCAGATGCTGACTGCAGTCAGGAAATCCGAAGACGTTTAATCCTTGGGAGAAGAGCAATGCTAAATCTCGGTAAAATAGTTAAGAGCAGAGACATCACACTGACAACAAAGGTCCGCATAGTTAAAGCAATGGTGTTCCCAGTAGTAACATATGGCTGTGAGGGCTGGACCATAAGGAAGGCTGAAAGAAGGAAGATAGATGCTTTTGAACTGTGGTGTTGGAGGAAAAGTCTGAGAGTGCCTTGGACTGCAAGAAGATCAAACCAGTCCATCCTCCAGGAAATAAAGCCAGACTGCTCACTTGAGGGAATGATACTAAAGGCCAAACTGAAATACTTTGGCCACATAATGAGAAGACAGGACACCCTATTATTATTATTATTATTATTATTATTATTATTATTATTGAGACCAGCCATTCCTTGCAAAATGCACTTCATATGTGTTGACCTTATCTACAAAGCCTACATTAAAGTGTTGAAGACCAGCATCTCTGGGAAGTATCAGACATGGGAAAGTTGGTTTCACAGAATGATAAGCAAGAGTAATCTTCTATACTTGTTCAGGTTCTATTTTTATTTGTAGGAGAATGAGGTGGAAGAGAGCTGAGACAGCATACTACAAATGTATTTCAGACTAATTTTTTACATTTAAAATATTTTACAGCATTTAAAAACAAATGTAAATAGGAAGTTAGCAGAACAGAGAGGAGGGTGAGATAAAACTGTTCTTATTAATGTGCTAGGGAAGATTTTTAATAAGAGAATATTGAAAACCAATTTTTTTCGTCTGTGTTCCACTAAGATCATGCCCCCCCTCTTGTCCAATTAGTTTGAGGAGAAAACCTTAGATGGTTAAAAATACAAGAGGTTCTAGAACTCACACTTGCCTGTAAATTCTTTACTCACTAAGATGTTGTGAGCAGATTCTCCAAGGGGTTGGAAGAATGATTGACATGCTCCCATCAAAAGGAAATTGTCTATACTTGCATTAATTAAGTCATTTACACTTTAGAAGGGGTGGGGGGGAGAAGCTAGAGCTTAGAATGTCCCAGGTGTTACAGATAGTAGTTTTGCATCCACGTATACAGTATTTCAGAATTGGCATTTGGTTATGAAAGAAAGGTAATACAGTATACCCACACAGACTGATGTGCACTACACATTTGGAAAAGAATATTTAGAGTCAAGCTAACTGATATAGGTTGTCTTGGAATCCATGAACCCATCCTGAATCCAGTTGTGTTAAACCTGGACACTATGCAGCACTCTATACATGACCCAAGACACATTATTTGTTCTATTCAGTTGTATTATACTTAAGTTCTGATACTAAACCCTGTTATAATTTTTCCCCTCTAAATTAAAACTTAACTGAGCTAGTTCATTCCATGTCATAGGAAAGGCTTTTTAATTACTTCATATAGTTATGGCCAGTAGCTTCTATCTTAACACTAGAAGAAAGATTTCCTCAAATACATTTATGATTTGAAAAGTTATTTTAAAACTTTGTCAGTGACCTACAGTGCACAGAATTTCCAACATTGCATATAAATCACCATTGATCTTCAGGCTATGTATAAGTCTTAAAACAGATAGCAAACTGTCCTTCTTTGTGCTATAAATCACATCGTGGATTATTAGTGAATTTCACACTAACTAGCAAATGCACATTGGCTGCAAAACTTGTGAGAAACATTCACTGCAGCATTGTATAAGTATTACAGTGAAAGAAATGGACAAGACTGAATGTATTCACCAGATTTTGCATGACTGATAATTATAATGTCTGAGCTTGCTGTCTAAGAATTAAAAGAGAAATCCCACTGAATTCAGTAAGGCTAACTTCCAGAGAAGTATGTTTGAAGTTGTTTCTAAATACTTCATTATCTTTTTATAGGTATGAAACATTTTACCTACTCTACAGATGGCAACCAAAGACCTTAGTTGACCAAGGTCTTAACTATGTATGGAAAGAAATTCTAACAGGGAACATATGGAGGAGTAGGATTATTTTACATAACTGAATTTCAAAGATCTGTGTAAAATAAAAGTTTGAATTTTATCAGTACAATAGGTAGAGAACCATGAGCGATCCCATATTTGGGGCGGGGATGGTGGCAATGTCATGTATGTCACGAATATACCCATATTCTCATTCAGGTGATTTACACCATACAAATTATACATGTTCCAAAAAAACTGGAAGGGTAAATATACGGAACTATACCCTCTATAAACCTGTTTGGACAATACAGAATTATCAAGTCTTTACTGAGTCCTGTAAAACTTCTTCACTGTGACAGAGCTCTCTTTAAAGGTTTTTTTTTTAAAGTAGTTGTATTACATCTGAGATTTTCCAATATTATAATGTTCCATCAAGTTAAATGAGGTTAAGGTTATACCAATAACGAATTATATCTTAAAGAAGGTAGAGGCTTGGAGAACGTTAAATAGTAACAGGAAAGAGTTTTTGTTGTTATTTCAATTTGTGTTCTGCCTTTCTACCCAGAGGTCCCTCAAGACAGCTAAAGTGAAAAGAACTGAGCACAACTCTCCATGGGAATGCCTTTCTTGTTGTTGTTGTTTATTCGTTTAGTCGCTTCCGACTCTTCGTGACTTCATGGACCAGCCCACGCCAGAGCTTCCTGTCGGTCGTCAACACCCCTAGCTCCCCCAGGGACGAGTCCGTCACCTCTAGAATATCATCCATCCATCTTGCCCTTGGTCGGCCCCTCTTCCTTTTGCCTTCCACTCTCCCCAGCATCAGCATCTTCTCCAGGGTGTCCTGTCTTCTCATTATGTGGCCAAAGTATTTCAGTTTTGCCTTTAATATCATTCCCTCAAGTGAGCAGTCTGGCTTTATTAGCTTGGGAGTAATATAGAAAATTGGGAAAATACTGATTTAGTAGCATGCATAGCATTGTGACAATAAAAGCACTGAGCTATTAAATGTTACCAGAAAGAAAACTTTCTAATAGCATTTACTCATCCTTTTCTGTTTAATCTGAATATGCCATTCCCTCTAGTTGCCAAAGAAATGGTTCACTTTCAGGCCCAATCTGATTACTGTTCATTGTTTCTCTTGTCAAAGAGAAAATCTTCTAGATTTCCACAGAACAAGAATGCTTATCATATAACCAGGTCACAAGCAATGAGAGGAAAGTAAAACAAGGGCAGGAGGAAACCAACCATCTGCTACCAACCTGCTGCGTCAGTCTCCTCTTGCATGGGGTGCATGAGACGGAAGGGCAACTCCATGCTCACCTCACTTTGGAAACAGGAAGGAAGAGAGGTAATCCAGAAGTCCAATGTACCGAAGCAAAAGTCTGATCATTTCTTAGACCCCAGTCCTAAACCTTTTCCCCTAATTTTTCACCAGTATTTGGAAATGTAAACTGCATTACAGTACTCTAGATTGGAAGTAATCAGAGCGTTAATAAATGAAGCACATACCTGCATTTTTACATAGCATCACAGCTGTCTAAGTTGTTAAGTTAGAGTTATTATAATTGTAGCCTAGAAAATGAGGAATAGGCCACTTTTGGACTATCTATCTATCTATCTATCTATCTATCTATCTATCTATCTTAAAATCACAAATGGAATCAGAAGCTGAAAAAATGCAAAAACATGGAAGTTGTTATGCAAAAACTTCAGGCGTGTGATCCATAAAAAGTAGCAAAGAATGGCTCCTTTTAAACATCCTGATATAGATATATCAGGATGTACCAAAATCAGAGTTGTAGTGAGCTATAGGCAAAATGTTCATCTGTTAACTGTGCCTCACATTTCATAGAACATTTATCTCTCTCAAATGGTATGCTTTGTCAGTCACCTAGGTAACTAGGCAGCTTACATATTAGGGTTAAAAAATAGCAAATAAAAAATAGGAACAGCAAACTGAAAAAAAGAATACATACTGCACACCGGGGAGGGGGAGCAAACTCAGACATGTTCCCAACAATTAAAAAAACAACATCAGAGAGCAGCTTAGTAATGGGAGGGGGATGGGCGGGAAGGAATTTTCATTTTCAGAAAAGTCTGAAAATCAGAATGGATATTGGAGGAGAGAAGAATGTTTACAAAGAGATAATCTCATAGATTTACCTGGAAGTGAAATCTCCTAGCAGGCTAAAACATAAACAACATGTCCTGTACAATGAAACTTATAACATTCCATAGTACATATTCCTAAAATGGTCAGGCACTAAAGGCTGTACATGCAACCCCAAATGGTGAATTGTTCATCGGAACAATCCAACATTTCCACCATCCAGGTGTTCTTCAGTTATATTTTACTTATGCATTAGATGTACTGTATATTCCATCCTTTGTTTAGGAATGCAAGACAACATACATTAATGGATTGATTTATAGAAATAATGTAATCTTGTGTTTCACACTTGTTTAGTTTTTTTTCTTTTTGTAGGTTTTTTTTTCTTTTTTGTAGTTTTTATCTTTGTTTCAAACTTAATAAAATTCTTATTTAAAAAAAGGAATGCAAGACAACATACAAAATACATTTTCCACTTAATCTCTACAACAGCATTTTTTATGAGTAAGCTAAAGAGATACTGAATGACTCAAATCATCTAGCTGCTTAATATTGATGAACCTGTGTGTCTTTGGTCCTCCTTCAGTACCTGATCCATTATTCCATGTATTGGCCACCATGTTTGAAATGCCTGAAAGCATAATTCCAACTCATCTGGAGACCACCAAACTGAGGAATGCAGATTTGTGCATTATCTCTTTCTAATAAACCATCATGCAAGAATACAGAAACTATTTGACCTGCTGATACTGCTTTAAATAATTCAGACAAATTTTGAGCAACCAGTGACATTTTATCATTTATTGAACTTGAAAAGGCTGTTTAAAATTGCTCATGCAATCTGCTACACATTAACTCCCCCCTTTCATCTTCATTTCATAAAAGAAAAGCACATCAAAAACACTTCTAATTATAGCATACAAACTCTGATTGCTCTTACCCTGAGACAGTAAGCTTCACCTTGATCCTGTAAGCAACCAGGATCCCTAGAACTGTCCTGTCTATTCCATCTTTTATACTGTTGGAATTAAAAAAAACATTCTGTCATTGCAACATTTGCTAACAAATATTTTCCTAGTATAGCTGTTTTGATTAATGTTACATATTCTCATATACCTTCAGCAAAGGATCGTTACCTTGTTGTGGTGCTGGAGCTTGAGCACCTCAATGATGCCATGAGCTAAACCGTGAAGGGCCACCCAAGACGGGAAGGTCATGACAGAGAGGTCAGACTAAATGCGATCCCTGGGGAAGGTAATGGCAACCCACCCCAGTATTCTTGCCGTGAAAACTGAATGGATCAGTACAACCAGAGATATGTCGGTATACCATCGGAAGATGAGACCCCCAGGTCGGAAGATGGTCAAAATGCTACTGGGGAGGAACAGAGGATGAGCTCAACTAGCCCCAGACGTGATGTCGCAGCTAGCTCAAAGCTGAAAGGACGGCTAGCGGCCGACGGTGCTGGTGGTGAACGGTGAATCCGATGTTCTAAGGATCAACACACCATTGGAACCTGGAATGTAAGATCTATGAGCCAGGGCAAATTGGATGTGGTTATTGGTGAGATGTCAAGATTAAAGATAGACATTTTGGGCGTCAGTGAACTGCAATGGACTGGAATGGGCCACTTCACATCAAATGACCACCAGATCTACTACTGTGGACAAGAGGACCACAGAAGAAATGGAGTAGCCTTCATAATTAATAGTAAAGTGGCTAAAGCAGTGCTTGGATAGAACCCAAAAAACGACAGAATGATCTCAATTCGAATTCAGGGCAAGCCATCTAACATCACAGTGATCCAAATATACGCCCCAACCACAAATGCTGAAGAAGCTGAAGTAGAGCAGTTCTATGAGGATCTGCAGCACCTACTGGACAACACGCCTAAAAGAGATGTTATTTTCATCACAGGAGACTGGAATGCTAAGGTGGGCAGTCAAATGACACCTCGAATTACAGGTAAGTATGGCCTGGGAGAACAAAATGAAGCAGGACATAGGCTGATAGAATTTTGCCAAGACAATTCACTCTGCATAACAAACACTCTCTTCCAACAACCTAAGAGACGACTTTATACATGGACTTCACCAGATGGACAACACCGAAATCAGATTGATTACATCCTTTGCAGCCAAAGGTGGCGGACATCTGTACAGTCGGTAAAAACAAGGCCTGGCTGACTGTAGTTCAGATCACGAACTTCTTCTTGCACAATTTAGGATCAGACTAAAGAGATTAGGGAAGACCCACAGATCAGCTAGATATGAGCTCACTAATATTCCTAAGGAATATGCAGTGGAGGTGAAGAATAGATTTAAGGGACTGGACTTAGTAGATAGGGTCCCGGAAGAACTCTGGACAGAAGTTGGCAGCATTGTTCAGGAGGTGGCAACAAAATACATCCCAAAGAAAGAGAAAACCAAGAAGGCAAAATGGCTGTCTGCTGAGAAACTAGAAGTAGCCCAAGAAAGAAGGAAAGCAAAAGGCAACAGTCATAGGGGGAAATATGCCCAATTAAATGCAAAATTCCAGAGGTTAGCCAGAAGAGATAAGGAATTATTTTTAAACAAGCAATGCGCGGAAGTGGAAGAAGACAATAGAATAGGAAGGACAAGAGACCTCTTCCATAAAATTAGAACCATTGGAGGTAAATTCCAGGCAAAAATGGGTATGATCAAAAACAAAGATGGCAAGGACCTAACAGAAGAAGAAGAGATCAAGAAAAGGTGGCAAGAATATACAGAAGACCTGTATAGGAAGGATAACAATATCGGGGATAGCTTTGACGGTGTGGTCAGTGAGCTAGAGCCAGACATCCTGAAGAGTGAGGTTGAATGGGCCTTAAGAAGCATTGCTAATAATAAGGCAGCAGGAGATGACGGCATCCCAGCTGAACTGTTCAAAATCTTGCAAGATGATGCTGTCAAGGTAATGCATGCTATATGCCAGCAAATTTGGAAAACACAAGAATGGCCATCAGATTGGAAAAAATCAACTTATATCCCCATACCAAAAAAGGGAAACACTAAAGAATGTTCAAACTATCGAACAGTGGCACTCATTTCACATGCCAGTAAGGTAATGCTCAAGATCCTGCAAGGTAGACTTCAGCAGTTCATGGAGCGAGAATTGCCAGATGTACAAGCTGGGTTTAGAAAAGGCAGAGGAACTAGAGACCAAATTGCCAATATCCTCTGGATAATGGAAAAAGCCAGGGAGTTTCAGAAAAACATCTATTTCTGTTTTATTGACTATTCTAAAGCCTTTGACTGTGTGGACCATAACAAATTGTGGCAAGTTCTTAGTGGTATGGGGATACCAAGTCATCTTGTATGCCTCCTGAAGAATCTGTATAATGACCAAGTAGCAACAGTAAGAACAGACCACGGAACAACGGACTGGTTTAAGATTGGGAAAGGAGTATGGCAGGGCTGTATACTCTCACCCTACCTATTCAACTTGTATGCAGAACACATCATGCGACAAGCTGGCCTTGAGGAATCCAAGGCTGGAGTTAAAATCTCTGGAAGAAACATTAACAATCTCAGATATGCAGATGATACCACTTTGATGGCTGAAAGTGAAGAGGAACTGAGGAGCCTTATGATGAAGGTGAAAGAAGAAAGTGCAAAAGCTGGTTTGCAGCTAAACCTCAAAAAAACCAAGATTATGGCAATCAGTTTGATTGATAACTGGCAAATAGAGGGAGAAAATGTAGAAGCAGTGAAAGACTTTGTATTCCTAGGTGCAAAGATTACTGCAGATGCTGACTGCAGTCAGGAAATCAGAAGACGCTTAATCCTTGGGAGAAGAGCAATGCTAAATCTCGATAAAATAGTTAAGAGCAGAGACATCACACTGACAACAAAGGCCCGCATAGTTAAAGCAATGGTGTTCCCTGTAATAACATATGGCTGTGAGAGCTGGACCATAAGGAAGGCTGAGAGAAGGAAGATCGATGCTTTTGAACTGTGGTGTTGGAGGAAAATTCTGAGAGTGCCTTGGACTGCAAGAAGATCAAACCAGTCCATCCTCCAGGAAATAAAGCCGGACTGCTCACTTGAGGGAATGATATTAAAGGCAAAACTGAAATACTTTGGCCACATAATGAGAAGACAGGACACCCTGGAGAAGATGCTGATGCTAGGGAGAGTGGAGGGCAAAAGGAAGAGGGGCCGACCAAGGGCAAGGTGGATGGATGATATTCTAGAGGTGACGGACTCGTCCCTGGGGGAACTGGGGGTGTTGACGACCGACAGGAAGCTCTGGAGTGGGCTGGTCCATGAAGTCACGAAGAGTCGGAAGTGACTAAACGAATAAACAACAACAAAATTCTCATATACCATAGTAATATTCCTCATTTTTAGGAACTCATTCTGGAAAGATTTGCTTAACTATATCACACCCTCCTACAGTTGCATTTACTGTTTGGCACAGCATTCATCACCATACTGCTTTGGATTTGTTTGAAATAAAATTTCTAGCATTCTAAATATTAGCAGGAAATTTTGACAGTTAAAATCCTAAAATATTTGGGATTTTAATCTGGGGTGAAGGGAGGATGGCTGAATACAAAGCGAAACAAAATTGTCTTTCTATGCTTCCTCTTCAGTCATAGTTGGTGTTCTATTTTGGACTTACATAGTACTAGAAGCCAGGTTAGTGTCCTCATCCTTCAGTTTCCCATCTAGCGCTATGCCCTTCTTCACTCGATTGTTTGCCAACAAAGGAAGGAGAGTCATTGTCTTTGTAAGGTTGCTGTTTGGTTGCACCTTTTCCCTGAAGGAGAAAAAATGCAATTTTAGATCCATTCTGAAAGTTTTGGCTATCCTTTCCCAGCCAATCTTGGCCAAGTAAGAGCTTCAGAGGCCATTGCTGAGGGAGGACAAGGCCAGCTTTTTAATACTGAGGAACAGAATCTTAATACAGCCAGAAAGAAATCAAGAAACTATACAATGCTGTGTTCACACATCACACAAAAATGTAATTTGTTCTGCTCTGGCTTACTATAATGAATGAATTCAGCCACTGCTTTGTAAATCATAATTTATAACTTAGCATCGCATTATATATAAATCAGGGCATTCTAGTTTATTCAATATGTTATGGTGAAAATAAACCATGGGAAGGGATAATATGGGTTGGGCTATAATTTCTGGGCTGCAAAAATTCAGATAAACATGAAATGGCAGCAAAGAGTTAGAACTTTCTGTATCTCTTTGCTGGCATGCCATGGTCATCTGGGGTTTTACAGCCCAGTTATGGTAGCCTGAGATACATGAGCCCAGTTAATATAAAGTTCTTAATCTCTACATTCCAGAACCAAATAGTTAACAGAGTGCAACAGAAAACAACAACAAAGGAGCCTAAAACAGAGTGCACTTACTCTGACTCTTCCAGAGCCACTGTCTTGGTATAGAAGTCACTGGAGTATAATACCACATTGGCAACTTGTTCCACTGAAGAGGGAACGAGATAGCAAATTATCAAGTAATCAAATAACAGAAAGAAGAATGGGGTCTAGGATATTTTTCAGCATTGTCCTGAATAAGTTCAAGGATATTATGCAGCTATTGCTTCTTTTTGTGGCTCACACCTTTCTTACAGAATGATAATCATTTTGCTTTGGCAGAATGGGGATAGCATGTAGCATTGTGATGACATTGGCTGATCTTAAAAAAAAAGGGGGGGGTAGAGAGAGATGGGAAATCACTAGGAGATTGCAGTTCATCATCACCAAGAAGGAAGGCAGAGGCAAACCACTTCCATATTATTGCCAAATATTCTACATGGATCTGCTAGTACAGCTGAGTTCAACTCAAGGATTTTTTTTCTCTTTTTAAATGCAATATAAATAGCAGTTCTTATAAATCTGAAACTGTCAGTCCTTCAAGGTAGACGAGACTAGGAAACCAAACTTACGAATGTTAATACTACTTTTATTATAAGGTTACAGTGACAGAATCTTGCAAGTCTGAATGCATCTCCCCCCTCCCTCCCTTTATCTTCAAGAGAATTAGGGAGGGTAAAGTCTGAGATGCTTTCTCAAATTACAGTTCTGCCTCGGACTGTCTGTAGTCTTGGTTGCAGTTCTTCCTCCTGTTCCTCAAGGTTACTCTTACATCCCATTACAGAATCCATTTACATTGAGAACAGGTGGTTATCACAACCCTGTCAATCACTGTTCTCTATTAAGCCAGTACTGTGGGGTGGGGACAGAATAGGAATTGCAATCCAACATAATAGGAGAAACAAGAGGCTGACTTCTTACATGTTTGTTAAAATTAGAATTGTACCTGACACACTGATCTTCTTAACCATTTTTTCTGTATTATTGATCACTGTCACTGTAACAGGGATTGGTTCACCATGGTAATACACCTGGAAGAATTGGATTACCTTAGCAAAAAGGTTCATCACACAGTAACTTTAATTTTCCACATCTAGTTTTGTGCAGTTGCATGGTCAGACAGAAATGAAACCATTGTGTCTTGTCTATATCTCCTGAATATCAGTGGAAGACTATTGTATTAGCAAGCCAAGAACATCTCACCTCTTTGCTGAGGCATGCTTTCAAGTGCAATGGCTTCTTGGACAGGAAAAACTGCCAGGTGGTCTCTGCATGAGGCTGGGGCCCTGGTTCTTCTGGAGCATATTGGACTTTGCGTATCAGCAGGCGTACAGAATGTCTAAGGGGCAGAAATCAGGCTTAATCCAAAGTGTGCGTAAGTAAATTCTACACCATTGTTAGTAATGATGGAAGCCACAAAACCCAAAAGGATGAAGACAGCATCTGAGTAGCAGCCAGTGATTGACAGCAGCTTTTGCTGTTGTAGGAACTGTGGTTACAAGACAGAGTACCCTGAGTTATAGGGTACTCAGTACCCACAGTAACAGCAATGTTGCTGATCTTCCTGTCCAGCAGGAAAGGGGGCATATTGACTTCCTTTTTGCTCATACATATTCAAGGCTGTATATCACATACAGTTCTGGCTGCATACCTTAAAACAGGCTGAGATGGAAAAGGTGTAGAAAAAGGTAACCAAAATAATAAGGGGGCTAGAACAAGGCCTATTATTTTATCCAGTATGTTTCCTTTTTGCAAATGACATGTTTCATGTTTTTTCATGTTCATCTCCTGAATGCAGATTCTTATAGTTGAATAAAGAATACTGTAAGGTTTATTGATCTGTTTCTCAGCTTTTCCAGTTTCAGTCAAATTCTTTTCAAACAAACAAGATGTTACCTCTTGAGAATCCTTTCTTCCGGATCTTCTGTAGAGAAAGCTTTGACCTCAAAATCCACTCCGCAGGACTATAGGAAAAGGATGGAATGAGAAACAGATGAAACAATAAGTTCTTGCTGCTGAATGTATTAAACATCTGTGTATGAAAGAACTCACCACGTTTTGAAACTCAAAAGCTGCCTATCCCAAATTTCAACATAAAACTCATTCTTAATGTTTTCTTCTAAATGTGTCTGTGTGTGTGTGTGTTATTTTTCTGGTTTTACTTTCTGAATATCTCTCCTACTCTCCCCATTTTTTTCCCTCTTAAAAAAAAACTCATAGAGAAATTTGTGATGGTAGATCACTATTTTCCACATATATCTTACTGGTCTATGACACAGTTGGGAATCGCTGTTTGAGGATTACTGTCCTGCTTTATTCCACCATCATTGTTTTGGAGAACAAGGACATGTATAGTTCTCTCTCATACACAAACACATTTGCTCACTCACAACAATATTATTTATTTCTCTGGTTTTGAACTACTTTAATAAATACTGCTGTTCTTTTGAGCCCAATCCAAACATACAGTATGCCTCCCCCTTTGGAAAAAAGATTGAGAGTATTTCCAATCAGAGGATGAAATAATTGAAGTCTTGCATGGTAGCTTAAATCCTAGATATTTTCCTTTAGGTCTGCAAATACAGTAGTATTTTTAAAGAATGCTGTTCCTTCAGATATTTTTTGTAGCAGTTTGTATTGTGCAATAACTCATGGAGGTTTACAGAAGGCCCAGACAAGATCTAGACATTGTCATTCACACTTTTTCCTAGTAATTCTCTGGATTTTTTTCTTAGCATCAAAAACCTGTTAAGGAGGAAAGGATGGAACTGAAGCTATGTATTTTGAATAGATTGAATAAATAGAGTACATTTAGAAGCACTCTTGCCCTTCGTTTTTCATTCTATATGACCATATCTACTATAGTTCCCTTGCAAGCAAAGGTCCACCAAAGGGCATCATGTCACATTTCCAGAGATTTCTTCTCTGCTTTGGCCAGTGGTTGCACCTTGGGGCCTTCAATATTACTTTATTTATTTATTTTTATTTAATTTATTTTATATCCCGCCTTTATTATTTTTATAAATAACTCAAGGTGGTGAACATACCTAATACTCCTTCCTCCTCCTATTTTCCCCACAACAACAACCCTGTGAGGTGAGCTGGGCTGAGGGGGAGTGACTGGCCCAAGGTCACCCAGCCGGCTTTCGTGCCTAAGGCAGGACTAGAACTCTCAATCTCCTGGTTTCTAGCCCATTGCCTTAACCATTGTTAGTTTGTTTCTTAATATAAAACAATGCAATGCATTCCCTCAATTCGCACCTTCTCAACTTCATGGGGAGCTGGCTGCAGACAGACCGAGCAAGGCAGATACTCTGGAAACTATAGGGGAACAAAAAATAATGCACATAAAGCATTCTAATTGCAATGTCCTCCACTGCCACATTGGCATCAATGCTAGCAAACAGACAGTCCTAGGGAATGAAAAAGAAGTCCAAGCCCCTTCACACCACTTTCCAGGAATGCCTCATGGCATTTCTTTACCAGTGATTTATTACAGAATCATTTATCATCTTCCAGCCATCAACAGGGTGATAAATCACTAAGGAAGACAGGTTTTACTTTGCTTGAGTGAGGCCTGGGTGATGCTACAAGACACTATAAATCAGAAAACAAACTTCAAGGTTCTTTTTTTCCAAATGCTGTTTAAAAACCCAGGTGTTCCTAAACTCAGGTATTATTCTTAAATTACACTTTTATAATACTAAAGTCCAACTCACTGGAAGGCATCAGGCCAAGGAAGGCTGCTATAGGAGGAAATGGCTTTTTTGCACTAGGGGTGAATATGTATCTATGAACCTAGGTTGCATAAGAAACCAAAGGAATACATATACTTAAACTGGCCAAGACAATTCATCATGTACCTGCAACCTGCGGAAATGTATTCTAAAAAGCCAACCTCCTGTATTCTTTATTCTAGATATGAAGGAGATTGAGTTATTGCTATTTTAAAAAAGTAGATTTTAAAGGAAAATAAAAGTGAATACGTACTATAACTCTACCCTCTAAGCACCCCATGTCATAATTGTCAAATTGGGAAAAGAACCAAAAGGAATGATGATGCAGAATACTCACAGTTAACACAAAAGGGTATGCATTTTTCCCCAGTTTATTGATCAGGCTTTCCTGTAAGCTAGTGAGAGGTCCTTGTTTGTCTAGTGATGGATAAATCTGTACTCTGTGAAAGTATAGATCCCTTCGAAAAGTCAGGCCCATAATGTCAATATCTTCTTGCCCATATCGAAAAGCACATGTGAGTGTCACATATACTGGGGAAAACATACAGAAAACATTATGGACACCAAATGTTAAAATCAGCCATAAACATCACCAGTCATGTAGAGAAGTCTCAACAGTTTAAAAGTAACCTCTTAAAAGCTAAGGTCATGTTCAGCATTCAGCAACCAAAGCTGGACTGCGTTTGCCCATATCAACAAAAGCTGGTTGGAAAAAGCCAGTTTCATTTTCTGTCTGTGTTTACTGATTACGTTCTCTTAAGCAAAATGTCAGGATGAGGAGAAGGTGAGGGAGAAGAGAGGATATAATGTGCAATTAGCAGCTTAGCAATAAAGCATATACTTTGCCAGATTCTATCTCCAGGAAAGCTGTTTTGAAACCACAGAAGGTGGCTGCTATTCCATGTCAATAACAAAGAATGAGCTGGACCAATGGGCCTTTTCAACAAGGAAGCAACATAATTGAATGTGGATGTGTCCACTGTGAAAATTATTTGGAAGCTTCAGCTGGAGTAAATTGCAGGCATCTGCCTCAGTATGACTCTTACTGGCAGAATGGAGCGGTATTTGATTATGAGTTAGCATCTGTATTGGCTCGCTATTGTCATTTAAATTACTTCATTATGCGTTGATATGTTTTATAAATTAAGTTAAATCATGATAAGTGAATGAAAATTTGTTGAATCTTGGCTGGTTCACTGATAATCCTGAGACATAAATCATGTTTTTACAAACTACAGTGGATGGATAAATACATCAAACCTATCCAAATCAAATATGCCATGTTATGACTTAGCCTGTATAACTCCAGCTATTGAGATCAAACTGAACAATTGTAGTTGTTTTGCTTTGAGCCCCAGTTTCATTAAGGAATTTTCAACTTTCATGTGGGAGCAGAATGACAATCTGAAACATTTAGCCCTAATATAAGGCTCCCAGATCTGGGGGTAAACTCCAGATGACCATTAGATGACAGCAGAGTTTAGAAGTACCTGTCAACTCTTTGCTGCCATCTAGTGGCTATCTGGAGATTGGTAGTGAGGAGATCTAACTTATTACTGATTACTGTCTAACGAATTACTGATTGAGGTAACATTTGAGGCTAGAATGATTATAGATCCTCTTCCATAGCAGAGTTCTTATGCACCTTCAGAAATATAACTCATGACCAGCTTTTGCTGACAGAGGTCAACTGACACAAATCTGGAGTCATTCTAATTTTAAATCATCATATTAATAATACTTTAAGTACTTTAAGTAGTGATTAAGCCTTCTGACCTTTTTTCTCCTTCACAATATCAGGATCCACCAATACAACACCATCTAAAATGAAGAAGAGATAATTATAAACCATTCAAACTTTATAAAAAGATCACAGAAGAAACTTGCAACTTGGACTCACCCACAGGTTCCACATGTTCTACATGATCAATGAAATCTCGCTTTCCTAAGTAGATTGTAACCTATAGGACAGAATGATTGAACAAAACTACAGTTCAATAAATCAATTTAAGGATGTGATACCATCAAAGAAAAAGTTTTAAAAGGCAGTCTAGATATGTCTTTCTTTGACACATTTATACCTGGACTTTGCTCTACAAACTCAGTATTGCTAATAATGTAAATTAAAATAGTAACTTAACCAGTTGAAAAAGACCTCTTAATGATTTTTGAGTTGAAATGCACTAAAATTTCAGTTGTCCAGATGTGAAACTGGAAGGGAAGGACCTCTTACATTTAAATCAGTTATATAGAAAGACATTTTGAGAGTTGAGTTTGTCTAGCTCAGAATGGTTATCTCCTAAATTATTTTTTTACTTTTGCATCAGACAGTATTTTCCTTTAAAGTACAAACAGTGCACAATAGGATTTGATTATGCATTTGACAAGATAACAGAAGCTACTTGAGTGGACTGACTGCAACAAACTTTGCTTTCCACCTGGGGTCAAGCTACATGGGAGGCTAAATGTATATTTAGTATATTAGTTTTTACAATACATTTCAGAATTGTTATTGAGTGTCACTGCAACCACAACATGTGGAGAAGTTTAATGTTTGTCTCCCTGGACTGGGATGAAGATAGATGGCCTACACTATGAAAATAGCTCCCTTCTACATCTACGTGTTTTTCAAATTGACAACTTTAAGATGTATGGATTTCAACTTCCAGAATTTGCCAGCCAGGATGCTGGCTGGGGAATTCTGGTAGCTGAAGTCCACACATCTTAAAGTTGCCAAGTTTGAAAAACATTGTTCTAACACTGTACTATTTTTAGGTGTGTCTCAGTGATGTTGATTCTGTCAAAGTTCTTATTGGCACTGTCTAGCTTCCCCATCAGCCTGATAGAGCAACAACCGTATTTTGAGGGCAGGAATGGACAATGTCCTCATTCATTTACCTTTTTTCTATTAGAAATGCAGCCTCTGAGCATGTTTTTCTACTGCAGTGTAAAGCAGTGTTTGTCAACCTCAGCAACTTAAAATGTGTGGACTTCAGAATTTCCCCAGGCTGGCTGGGGGCGTTCAGGGAGTTGAAGTCTACACAATTTAAAGTTGCTGAAGTTGA
Source organism: Candoia aspera (assembly GCF_035149785.1). Taxonomy (NCBI): domain Eukaryota; kingdom Metazoa; phylum Chordata; class Lepidosauria; order Squamata; family Candoiidae; genus Candoia; species Candoia aspera. The sequence continues at coordinate 43,709,127 of NC_086158.1, read as the reverse complement.
GAGACACTGCTTTAAAGTTCTGTTTGCTGTTATATGATGTCACATGTTCCTGTCAGTTTGGGCTGCTGCACTTTATTTCATTACTGGCTGACCGAAGCAGTTCACTAGTTACTTTGCAGAGGAAATAATGTCTCCTCACCTCATTTTGAAAGCATTTCTTCAAGAAAGTCTTTGGCTGTCCCTGTTACAATGTTACCTCAATGGTGTGGTGGTTAGAATGCTTATTTCAGATGCAGAATATTCCCTGTTTAAATCTTAGCAGAAAGTGGTTTTTTTATTATATATTTTTTTCTTCCTCTGACTTCCTTATTTTTCCTTGGGCTTTTTAGAAATTAAGGCCACAGTACACCATTTCATTGGTTCTGTGATCACTTGTGGTACAAAGGCTACTTATTTTTTTTTCTAAAAAAAACAATCCAGGAAAAATAGGGAGGTAAGGGCATAGATGGGAGGATGAGCAGCAGTGGAATTATCTAATGGGAGGACAGGGTAGCTACAGTCCAAACTGAATCCTTTTCAAGATGCTGCCAAACAATCTCAGTCTGGACAGGCTTTTTTTAAAAGCTGGCTTAGACTTAAACTGCCATGAGCAGAGGAGAAGAGCAGCTTAAAAATGCAATGCAAGTATGTCCTTAGTACCACTATAGTTTAGTCTTTAAAGATGCAAGATTATATATCAAGGCCCTCTCTGGTTTCAGTCTTACATACTTACAGCTAGATAGTAGTTTAATGCTAAATACTCACAGCTTTGTCATGTGACGTCTTTCTGTAGATAACATGCCTTTTAGTGGGCCGGACATGCTTCACAGAGATGTCGGAAACTGAGTGATGTCTTGAAGCATCAGTGCAGCTCATCTCTCTCTGCTCAGGTGACCTGGTAAGGACAAAATGTTTCTACATCAAGACACATTTAGACCAGCACCAGGCAATGAATAGACAGATGGTGAGATCTACAAACACTGAATCTGAATTTAAACATTTTAAATAATACTGTCTGAAGCATCACATAACCTATTGATCTGAAATTTAGGAATTTGCCCATTGGACTAGCCCTCTAAATGTCCTGGACCTCAGCTTCTCTAATTCCTTTCTGAATTCTCCATCATATTTGAAAGGCAACAGAATGAGGAAGAAGTGGCTTAAAGTGAAGCCCATAGACACTATCCAGTAGGTAGCTGCCATGTAATTTTTGTACATAATACACTTCCTTTCTGCTCCTTTCATTTTTATGTTCAGAAATGTTGTGTTCCTGATATCCATGTAATATAGTAGTGAGATTTCATAGTTATTTATTGATTTGCACTCCTTCATTTGTTTTTCTTTTGACAATGAGAAGTTTCTGCGAGGATTACTATCCATGTTTTAGCTTCCTCTATAAGGAGAGGCCATTGGAGGTTTGCAACATGTTATGACTGTCATTTGTTTTACTAACATATAAGCAGAACATAGCTGGAGGCTAACAAACAATATCCCAGTTCAGATCCTCACAGAAAGATTCCCAGCACTCTACTTGGTGTCATTGCCACAATTTTTCAAAAGTTTATTAGGGATGAAAAATCAAAGTACTATTAAATTTCTTCTCAATGACTTGCTTTCTGTTCAAAAGTTGGTGTGCGCTTGGTTTGCCTATTTAGATCACTGCAGTCATTGGAGCCAAACTTCAGTTAATTCAGATTCAGTCAGATTGAACTATCCTGTATGAGACAATAGATATTTTCAGTTCTAAAATACCTCGCTTCTAACAAAATCTCAGTGAATTGAATTATGTATTTGTGAACTCATTGTAGTTTAGATAGTTGTTGTAGCATCCCATATTTCTGCTGATTTGCCTTCCATTTCAAAAAGTTCTGTATAAGAAATACAAAACTCAGGGCAACCATTTTGATCACATTATCTTTCAATTATAGCTCTATTCATTAAATTGAAATGGATAAAATAACAACATACTGTTGCCACACATTACTGTTTTAGGTTCAAGAATTTGGACTTAAAAAAGCAGCAACTTGTGTTGCTCATCCCACTTTTTTTCCTATAGAAGTAATTGGGAAATTTTTTTTTCAATTATTAATATTCTTTCTCTCTTTTTCAATAACTACAGTACAATTCATTGTTAGGCCAATAAGAATGGATTCCAGCTGTTTACCTCATTCCTTGGGAATGCAGACCAAGGATGACCCATCATTGCATTTTAAAAATACTTCCTAGTCACAGTGACATGTTAGTTCTCATTTTCCCAAAGTGGAAGTAATTTTGTTGAATAACTCACAAGATTTATTGTGCAATTCTGTGCATTCTGAAATAAGTTCCATACTATATGTTTAGTAGTAGGACTGAAGCACCGGAGAAACCAGGAACAAGAAATGTACAGAGTAACCATATGTACATTCTCTTAGGAATTATGTTTTACTTAATCCTACAGGTCATAATGATATTTAGGATGCCTAGGAATGCAGTATTTAAGTGGCCAAATCTGCAATAAAAAAGAAATGTACCTGTAAATGTTCCAAATGCCCCAGCAATACCAGAAATCAGAAAGTTCCAGGAGCTGTAAAATAAATCTATCCCAAAGTACAACTTTGCACGATCCAGGCAGAAAAAAAACCCCTTGGTTTTCCTTGCTGCAGATGAAGCATTACCTCCTTTAGAGGCCAGGATGGCAATTTGTAGGAACTCTGAAAATCAGATTTGGTGCTTAGGCGGAGCCAAGTTTCCATCATTGAACCCAAGGCCAGAATATTATATGTGGATTATCAGCTTGTGTTAGGTATTACCTAAGGGTCCTAAATTCTAGTGTCAACCTTTCCAATTTCATAAAGCACAGAGACAACACGCAGGATTTAATGAGGTTATTGAAAGCAGCTTTATTTTAAACCTCTTCCTCATCTTGTCCTTATTAGGGCTGAGATTCATCCTAGTCTACTAAGGAGCTAAAGATAAAGCATTGTCTGTCTATTACTGCTTGTGTAACTCAATATATCTATGTGCACATTTTTTGGACTTGTATATGTATCACTGATAGGAACCACTTCTCTAGTTGAAAATCCTGTAATTTTTCTAAGAATAGGATTTTAAACATCCAGATGTCCAATTACAAGACATCTATCATGACAGACAGGTGTATCTTTCCAGATCCAGTCCTGTGCGTGTTACCTTTTCACAGGACATTGTGAACACATACTAGTGTTCAAGTACTGTAAAACTGAAGCCGAATCCAGAAATGACATGGGTATTATGCAGTTAGGAAGAAGGGCAAGATAGCAGTCCCTTTGAAGGAACAGGCCTGGACTTGGTAGTGCTCCTTGATTCCAGTCTGCAATTAGAGGAACAGGTGGCCACAGAGACAAAGAGTACACAAACCTACCTGGACAGGATAGTTTCAGTGATCCCTGCTTTCGTAATCTCACACTTGGATTACCGCAATGCATTCTACAAGGATTATCTTGAATGCGACCTGGAAGCTGCAACTGGTGGTACAGAATGGACCCAGATTGTTAAGTGGAACAGCTAAATAGGACTGGGTGATACTTGTTCTGAAAAAGCTGCACTGCTTGCCTGTGATCTCCCAGGCCTTATTTAAGCTGCTGATATAATGTGCCCATCTCTATAAAGACTTAAATGACTCGGGACCCAGCCTTCTGGCAAACACTTTTTTAAAGGATTTCAGGTATCAATAACCTGGTGGCTTCTGCACACAGAGTGTCTGGGCCCTTAGTTCCTTCTAAACAGCCAGTTGTTTACAATATAGCTATTTCACTATATTTTGCTGTTGCTCCCTTTTACTTCCTCAGCATTCAGATGTTACCTTTTCTGTGCTGTTTCAGCCCCATACCATTCTCCCTTTGAAGGTTAGCAATTGGCTAAATGACTGACAGGACAACTTACTCAAAATTCCACCATATTCATGACTCTTATACAGAGAAAGATGCTTAAGATTGCAGAGTTAGTTAGGAAACTGGTATTTGTGTAAAATGGATTTGATGAGCATTTCCTTATAAATATACATTTAAAATGCAGTCATATAACATTTGCTAAAATGTATGCATAGGCTTGTACAATGAAATTGATTTTCCTCTTTTTCTTGGACAACATAGTACAGGTGTGTATATGCATGAGTGCTTGTGTATAGTATCTTAATATGGTTACTTATTATATTCCAGGTGTGGGAAATAAAACAAGTATGTAATGAAAGTACAAATAATGTGCGATGAAGCAACCCCCTCCCTAACAATTGAACAAAAGAGAAAGACACGAGTAGCAGTTAAATATAATTGACGTACATATTTACATGCAAGTAGCCAAAGTATCTTCAATGTACAGACATTACAATGGATAGGAAGAGCTCAGGGGAAAATCTTGTGCACCAAAATTTTATTCCAGGATTGTTTATAGGACTTTAAACAAGCGATCATTCAACCATAATGTGGCTGAACAATAGCAAAAACGTCAGTTATACTCAATAGCTGCAATTTTAATTTCTTCTAAAATTAAGTCATTCCTTCTTAGCAACTAGCAATTTATTTATTTAAAATATTTATATGGTTGTCCAACTCAACCAATAAAACCTAACAAAAAGAATACAAAGCCACAATACATATACCTACAGAAAATAATGAAACAATAAAATAATAAAATGGTGATCCAAACAGCAGTTATACCATCAACCAAACTTGGCCTCCAGTACAGTACTTCATGACCCAAAGGCCCAGAGAAACAGCCAGATCTGGGCAGGGTCAGCCAGCAACCCGGAGAAACCAGCAGTGTCTGGGCCAATCATATGTCAGGAGGAAGGTCATTCTGTAAGATATGGGCCTTCACTAAGGAGCATCTTCTGGGTCCCACAAGATGGCAGTTTCAGTTAAGGGGCCTGGAGTGCACCCTCCCTATCAGAATGTGTGGGGCAGGCACATACCCTGGAGAGAAGGCAGTCCCTCAAGTAACCCATCCTATTCCATGCAAAGCTTTAAAGGTGACAACCAGCACCTTGATTTGTACCTGGAAGCCAATTTGGAGCCAGTGCAGCTGGTATATTCAGTTACCATTTGGGGAGCAAATATATTTGTTTTTCTTTACTTTTGCTCTCAGCATTTACCTAAGGGACAACAGACGGAGTTATAGAATCATTATGTTTCTGTAACGATGGTTATCGGTGTTTTTCCTTACAATTCAAGGTATAATTGAATGCTAAATTTCCAGTGAACTTAAACTGCAATAATGAAGAAACTATAAGAATGAAAAAAATATGCTTTCTTCATCAGTTTTGCATCACCTAACCTGATGTCAAGTCTTGGGGAATTAAGAAATTTGCACCTCTTTAATAGCATTTTCATTGCTTCTAGAAAATATTGCCACTGTGGATTTTTTATTTCATGAAAAGCACTTGTGTTGCTTTGTATCATTCAGGGAATCTGACTAAACATACCTCGTGTGTTACACAACACCTGCAGCTTTCTTCTATGGAAACTAAGCATAATCTTGGATAAGCCTTCATCTCACTGATTCAGCACTAGATACTGTCACGGACATATATCCTTGAGGTCAGTGGAGCATATGGAAGACACCTCTTTTCTTTGCCAGGTATACATGCCAAAACATTTTTGCCATACAAGGCATTAAATTATTTCACACAAGCAAGTTTGACTAGTACTACAATTGTATCAGTTACCCTATATATGAAGACTCAAGACAGAATTCCCAGGATTTCTTTCTAGGGATATGAAAATGCTGCAGTTTTTTTGACTAATATAATGTTCATGAAATGCTACTCCTGCTTATTAAATGTCATTGTCCCCCTCCTAAGGTCATTATGATTCACATTATAGATGTTATTAATTTTCATAGCATCAATATGGGATAACTTGGAAAAAGCAGCTACTATCACTAAAGATACCAAAGAGTGTCCTTTTACTCTAGGACAAGAACAGGAACATTTTGGGAGTTAGGTCAGGATAAAGCAAATTTTGATTGAATAAAAAACTGTAATTACTTTCCAAGGATTTCATAATTTTCTCCAGCTGTCATCTTAACAATTATAATCCAGTGGCAACTTTTGAAGGGGCTCTGGGATGCCCCATAGGTTTAGGCAGACTACAGAACAGATTTCTCCTCTGGGAGGAAAACTACACCTCTCTCTCACTAACCTTCATTGCTCAGTAGTAGCACAGTTCAGCCAAACAAATGTAAAACATTTAAAAAGTCCTTTGGCTAAATGAGAAAAACTGACATCTTTCTGTATTCTTATGCTGAAACTGCATGTTAAAGAAAGACAATGTTCTAAATTGAAAACACACCTAAGTGATATTGTGGGAGCCTACAGAAACCCTTGCCCAAACTGGGTTTACACTGATCAGATTTAATGTTTAACCCTCTATTACTGATAGCACCCTTTTAAAATCATCAGATATATTTACTATTGGTTCCACTGTGCTCCAATTAATTTATATCAGCCTTTCTCAACCTTTTGACCCTCGAAGAACTTTGAAATATTTTGCAGGCCTTGGGGAACCCCTGCACATTCAGGCTCAAATATAGGCCAGAAGTAAACAAAATTATTATATCCGTTTCATGTATAGGCCTGTATATATTCATTAACAGTGTTCTTGAACTAAAAATAATGAAACTTACCTCTTTAATGTAAAGTTGCCCAAATTTGAAATAATTTTTTAAAATAAATCATGATCTCCCAGGGAACTCCTAGTGACCTCTCGTGGAACCCTAGGGTTCCATGAAACCCTGGCTGAGAAATTCTGATTTATATGAAGGCCGATGGCCTTCAGAGGCTGCCATTGAGGATAATAGCCATTGACCCCCAGGACTGCTATGAATTAGTCCAACTCTTTTTCGAAGCCAGCCAAGCTGGTAGCCAGCACTTCTTGTGGTAGCAATTTCCGAAGTTTAATTATGTACTGTGTAAAAAATAATAATAATTTTTGTCCTAATTCTTCCAGGATTCAATTTCATTGGATGACCTCTGGTTCTAGTATTTTGGGAAGAGGAAAATAGTTTTTCCTTGTCCACTTTACCCACCCTATGCATAATTATGTGCCCCTCAATCATGTCCCTTCTTTTACCTCTTTTCTAAACTAAAAAGCCCCAAATGATCATCGTAGCCTTTCCTTATAAGGAAGCTGCTCCAGCCCCTCAATCATCTTAGTTGCCCTCCTCTGAACCACCTCCAGCTCTATATCTTTTTGAGGTGCGGCAACCAGAATGCACACATTCCAGATGCGACCAGACCACTGATTTATATAAGGCAAAAATGGCATCTCCATTTTCAATACTGTTTATTACCCCTACTGTGCTGTTGGCCCCCCCCCTTTTTTTTTTTTACCGCAGATGCTTTCTTCCCTCTGCCCCAGCATACCATTGTAGGTTTTGCAAGTATATTTGCAGTTGCAACTTTATAGAGAGCCTTTAATCTTCTCTTCAAACTGCTTCCCATCCCTATGTCCATACCCAAAGCAGATAAAAAAATAAGGGAAAAGCAATGCAGATTTGGAAGCAGGATACTGGTTTATTTATAATCAGTCAAGTACTAGTGGACAGATTAGTACAATAAATAAAGTTTGTCCCATGTACTTTCCATTTTCCTCTACCTAAGTTGTCAAAATGAAGGGGTCTTCTAATGAGAACCCCAGACACAAAAGAATCCTGCTCACCTGTCCTCCAATACAAGCAATACAAAACAAGTTGTGGAAGGAAGAAAAATTAAAGTGCAAATTAAAAGGCAATTAAATGCTGGTGGCTTGTATCACAGCCTACTCAATGTGGAAAAATATTTGGCTGGATGAATGTTCAACGCCACAAATTATTTCTCCTTGAACCATATTGTGCATTTAACCACCAAAGGATACAGGCCCCTAAGCCTGCTCCATGGCAGAGAGAGAGAACTCCAACACAAAGAATATTGCACATTTAAGTCAGAGGCAAATGATATGGATTTGCCAGCACCAGGACATTCAGCTTCAGGTGTTAATTTCCTTTCATGTCCTTTGCCCTCAATACAAAACTGCCGGATAGCAGAAGTTGCTGTGCATTTGGTTGCTGTGTGGAAGTCATGCCAATCATACAGTCTTCATTACAACTGAACCTCTTGCTCTATCCCACAGTTAAAACCCCAAATGCACTGGGTCAAATTAAAATGCTTCTGTATCACTGCTACCTGGATAACCTTTGGAGAATACAACATCTGTTTTTCAGACAATTCTGCCTGCCACAAATCAAGTTGATACAAGAAGCTGTGATCTGCTAAGTACTAGGGTCCCATAGACGCAACTGCCAAATTCATGGGCTTCCTAAGATTACACTTCAGACCCCGCCATTCTATGTCTTAGGATCCTTCACTTTGCATCTTAGCTAGCTCAGAGAAGAAGACACATGTGTGAATACATGCATAAAGTCAGGACATACAGGAACTTTTGCTACAGCACTCAAAAGCAAAATGCCATAGAATATTGTTTCAGGAACATTGCTATCCGGTGCAAGAACCTTTTCAGTGTGCAGATGGTACATTTTAAAAACGACCAGTTCTACACCCAAACCTTTATGGAAGTTAAGACAGCAGCAACATACTGTAATCAGGATCTGCTTTTCTTCCTGATGGATGCATCAATAATTCTTTGCTAAAGGCAAGCTTATGCACTCAGCAAATAAACTTTGGGTGGGAGCCAGATACAGACTTCTGCCCTCTCTAGACAGACACAGATCATTGCCTTCCCATGCATTTTTTTTTTTTTTGGCAAGCTAGTGTTTGCACTTTTAGATCAAAATTCAGACCACAGCACAGCCTTGTTTCCTTTGTCCACACTGACCACGTGGGCTCCAGATGGTGACCATGCCACAGCATTGATGGGGTTGCTGAAACGAAAAGATAACATAAATGTATTAGATCCCTGAAAGATCCAAAGTTTGAGTTAAGAAGGAAATGCTGCTCAGTCTCCACAGAGCTATTTTTGAAGACTACTGCTATTCACTAACTAGAACAAGAAAAGTCTGCTCAAGGATGTGTTGCCACTGACCTCTTCATGTACTCCAGCAACGTTCTGAGCAATCATTTAATTAGCTCTAGTTTTACTTAACATTAGCCTTGTAGACTGGGAATAATAGCTCCAATACATGTAGTGAGCATCAGTTTCAGGAAGGCTGCCTTATAGGCTAGTGCCCCACAAAATGTAGCAGGTTCAGATTTTAACAGCATTATCTTGACTCACCTGTGATGCTTGGAAAGTGTCCTTTCCACTTTTCCAGTGAGCACATTCCATATATAGAGTGATCCATCTGCTGAGCCAGCCACAACGTAATTTCCATCAGGGCTGAAAAATCACAGATTTGGTGCAGAGAAAAAAACAGAAAAAAATGTGTTATTGCTGTTTGTAGCACAACATGTCATTAGATGATGGAAATCTCCCAATGCTGGGGACTTCTCTTCTGACCAAATGGGATGAACATATTTAGCTATAATACACTGCAGAGGTGACACTAAATTAGTTTCCCTCCTGCCTCAAACCCTAATAAAGAAGTACAAAATGAACATCCCAAAGCCCTACAAATAATTAGATGCTCTGAACTTCCTTTTCTTCTGATCAGCAGGGATAGAATGTACCTCTGTTCTCAAAGTTTTGTACAAATACAGAATAACTTTATCTAATTAACTAATCTAATATACTCATCAAGTGTCTCAATGTATAAAACTTGCCAGCCAGAAGAAAATATCACATCCAACTCAAGTTTTGGTAGCTCAGCTTCTTACCTGAATACAACTCTGGTCCAATCAGACCCACATTTAAATCCTGGGGCACTGGAAGAAACCCCCCCCCCACAAAATGATTTATTAAATATGTCTTTCCAATTAATTTTACAGGCAGTTACAGAACAGACATCTTAGTAACACAAATTTGAAAATTAATGATCAAACCAACTTGGCCTTTTTCTTTACTTTTAAGCACAAATATCTACATTAGGATGACATGGGCAGTCAACAAAGATGTTTTCAAGAACAGGCTGCTTATTACCATGAAATGTCAACAGGAAAAGCTCTGTATTCTTGGCCTTTGACACAGATGGGAAGTCTACAACTCACTTGCAGAGCCATACTCACCTGAATGTCTGTTTGACAGTGTTGATTCTGAGATCAATAATTTTCAACAGATCATCACGAGAACAAGTAAGAAGCTCTGTTCTCTCAGGGTTGAGATCTAGAGCTGTAATCCTACCCAGCAATTCCACTTCCCGTACCACACATTCAGTTCTAAAAACAAAATGTAACACAAGTTAACATTTCCTTAATCATACCTAATTCAGTGGCATACAAGAAGCCTCATGAGAAACTTTACAGTGGCTAAAGGATGTAATAAGTAGCACAATTTATGTGCTAACTGGGTTCTTTTCTATACTGCTTGCAGCTTAGAACAAAAAGAGTTTTTAAATCTAGATTTTAAACACCAGTATGTTCAAATATGTAAGGTTTTAAGGTTTTAAAACAGCAATGGGTAAATTCACTTTAGTGTTTACTAGCATTCTTGTAGCAGTCACTGAAGAAAGGCATTTGTTTTCCATTGGCCCTAAATGCATTATATTCTTCGCCGGAGTACCAAATACTACTCAGCATCCTAAAAGCTGAATGTGAAGGTATCAGATAGTCCTTAAACTACCTGCATAGCTGGGAACCAGTCAGGGACTTTCCTAGGTTTGGAAGCAGGTCCATTTTTCTGACCAAGTTCTCTGACTCAGGTGAACCAAAAGTCAAGCAGTGTGGCTTTAGGCATTGTTTATGCATCTCTCCTCTGGCTTAGGGCTGACTAATACGTGGCTTTCTACATGGGTTCACTTTGCAAGCAATATCACTCTTTACTAGAAACATGTAAAATGTTTTGCAGTCAAAAGGTCCTGAATCTGAATCTGGTTCTGATCTCACTGGAATCATTCTGACATCAAAATGGTTTCTCCCAATTTTAAAAGGAGGTTGGAACAGAATGTTTTGAGGATGGAATACTTCCAGCGAGGCCAGGAAAGGACATTTCAGCCATGAAACATTTTGCCTACCTCTACTTCTCAGGTGAACTACATAATGCTTAATGCCTGCAATTAGAGCCTATATATTGGGCGTGAATTTTCAACAATCCAAAACACTTCAAATTAGATGTGTTTTGGTATTTTTCACTGCAGTCATTTTAATATACTGAATCAAATTGGATTAAATGTAGATACATAGTCAAAATAAATTGATTGATTTTGTGGATCAGTTTGAATATTTAACTTGAAATGGATCAAATTTCTGAGTTAGATGAACCTTTCAAATCAAACTTAATCCATTTACCCTTAATATATATTTCTAATCCAATACAGAGATAATAAAACATTGATTTTTACAACTTATCATCACAGCACTCACCTAATATCCCAAAAGCGAATTTTCTTATCAAAGTGTCCACTCATTACACATTGTTCTGTGCAGACAAGATCATTGCAGCTGGAGCCAGCAAACACCGTCTTTATACCTTTAAAAAGATGAAGTTACTAATCATGTAATTGAATCCACAATCTTTCTTCTATAAAAGCCTACTAAAATTCCTATTTACATTTGTGTTGGCAGAAGAGATTTCATTGTATTTTCCTTACTAGCTCTTATTGAATTTTATAACAGAATTTGTTTTGGGAATTATTGCAATTAGAACAAAATTCTGGAGAAATTCTCATGGGGGAGTACACTTACATAGTTTTGAGCTAGCCAAGGGATGGATGAGAATGTCCTACCTTTCATTGCATTATTATATTTCCAAGGGTTGAAAGATTCCTTGGCTTCTCATGCTTAAATTCAATTCTACATCCTGAGGAAAGGGTCTGTTAAGATATTGTTGGAGAATTTCTCCTTCAATTGCAGAAATTCAGAGAAATCATCCATACAATTTCTCTATCTATAAAATTTAGGAAAGAATTTTGAAGGCTATTTTACTAGATCTAATTTATAGATCAAAAACTATCATAGGATGCTGTGTCTTTATTAGGTTTATTTCAAAAGAACTGAAACTAGTGGGAACAAGAGTGGGAACTAGTGGGAACAATAAGCTAGCTAGCTAGCTATCCATCCCCATCAATTTTCTAAAGCACAAGCAAAAAGAAAAAGTAGAGGACAGACATAAAGAATAATTTTCTCATGTTTTAAGAATGAATGGCAACATATTTTCCTTTTATGCTTGGCAGAACAATGCTCACTTGAGGGAATGGTATTAAAGGCAAAACTGAAATACTTTTGCCACATAATGAGAAGACAGGACACCCTGGAGAAGATGCTGATGCTAGGGAGAGTGGAGGGCAAAAGGAAGAGGGGCCGACCAAGGGCAAGGTGGATAGATGACATTCTAGAGGTGACAGACTCGTCCCTGGGGGAGCTGGGGGTGTTGACGACCGACAGGAAGCTCTGGCGTGGGCTGGTCCATGAAGGCACGAAGAGTCGGAAGCGACTGAACAAATAAACAACAAGAACAATGCCAAGTGTGTTGGCAGCAGTGGCCAGCCAGTAGCCAATAGGTTCTCTAGGGTTTGGAGACAATGGGCTCAATTCAGGGCAAAATATCAAAAAGGATTTTATTGAATAAATATTTAAAAAGTTAAAAAGTCCTTAATCCACATCCTTCCAGCTTGTCAGGAACCTCAAAGAAATGGCAGCAGATGGACCCCCTTGAGCAGTCTGGCAGTTGCACAACAACTTTTCTTCCTGGGTCTTCTGAGGTTCAAAGTCCCTGGGGGACTTTGCTATCTGTTTGTCTTTTCTTACAAGACAAAGTATAAACATTTATACCTAGATATAGCTTGGTGACACAACTTATCAATGACTTAATCATAATTCAGACAGTTGACCCACTGCTAGGGATACTTTTAAGTAACACACAGTCCCTAGCACAGAACATCTGGGATAGTATGACGACATATTTTGTAAATAACTTGGGAATCCGAATAAACGTCCCTCTGCCAAAGATATCTGTAAATGAGATATTCCTTCTATCATACTGCTACTCTCTCTCCTTTGTGCACATGTCAGATACAGGACAACTCAAGTTGTCCTCTTTATTTTAATTATTACAAGTAGCAATATAGATAAAAGGCTCATAGGACAGAGCGATTTTTAATGAAGCAATCTGCAAAGCTTGCTAAGTAAGCTTTTTCCTCCATGCATGTGGAGGAATTTATAATACAAATCTTGCCTAGTTATAAGTATAACTTATAAGTATCTGTCTTACATGTGCAGAAGGAAAAAGTGGATCACACCACTAGTTCCTCACCAATCTTTTGTGGTGCCACTATATCTAGTCATTAAAAGCATGAACACCATCATAAACACAATTTAGAAACTTCTATAAGACTTGAAATCATGAAATCTAAAAAAAAAGGAAAGCCCACTTCCTCAACTGCTTAAAGGTTTAGCAGTTACAAATCTCTGCAGTATGATATATAAGCCTAGTCTGTGCTAACAGCAGTACTGCTTAATATAAATCTTTATCAGGATCACCTACTTCAAAAGGCAGAAGTCAAGTTCAGCCCAATAGCAGAAAATACATCTTTCCTAAACCAGCACACTTTTCTGGTTGCAAAAACAATGCGTATCAAACTGTGGGTCACAATAATATTTGCACAAACATACAGGCATACTTTATACATGGATAGCATTGGATCAATTTTATATTAGCTGAATGGTGAAAACAAATTAACTGAGATATATGGTAGCTATCACTTCTGCCTATGCACATTATCTGGAGGCAAAACTACTAACCAAATGGAGAATGCCAATTGCTTTAACAGCAAAATCAGCCTAGATATACAATGACTCAGAGACCCTGTCATGTACATGGCTAAAGAAGAGGAAATAAACTTACCGCTTAACACTTGGAAATATATCATATAAATACTAATAAAATAAATTGATTGACAATCACTCTGGGTTAAGAGTAACAGGCAATCAAACAATATAAGACCCTTTAAATGCTGGTATCTGCTCATGACTTCTTATAGCAGCACACTAGCCATTTTTCTCCAAGGACTGATATGGCTTCAAAGTCAAGAAAGTTTAGAAATCTAAACCTATTTCACTTATTATTGGAAAATCCTTTCTTAACACCAGTCAGTGGTGACTACCAAGATGACACTTGGGGCAACAGTAAAATGTTTAGTTCCACTGATCAATGGAATGAATCTTTAGTAACATTCCTCATTTTCAGTGTCCTACCCCAAGGGAAGAAGCCAGCTTTGAATCCATATACATATCAGAAGATTAACAGAACAGCAATTTTGAATGCTTTGAGAGGTAATCAGTCAATGAGTGTTCTTCTTGTCCCTTTGATGCATGTGGGAAACTGTGAAACGGCTTCCTTACAGACTTTGCTGCGCAGGTCCCATAGCTTGAGGGTTCTGTCATGACTCCCAGATACAATGCGAGCTTTGTCCAGAAGAAATTTGGCTGATAAAACTTTTCCACTATGCCCCGTGAGCGTGTGCTAGAGAGATTGACATTATGTAAGAAAACAAATTTTTACAATACTTGGTCCCCCTAGGCTCACTATTCAACAGTTTAGCAGAAACAGAATTTTAAAGCATTACCCAGCCTTCATTCTACACCGAGGACTAACACCCCACCCCATCCCGTTATGTATAATACAAGTTTGAGCACTAGGTTTGGTATCTGAAATAGGTACCCAAAAGTTTGCAGATATTCTTTCCTTCATTGATGGTATAGATAACAGTGGAGGACAGATATGGTCAGTAAATGGAACCTCCACTTATCTATGCTGGGAATATGCAAGAAGATATGGTTCACACTGTTATATCCTGTTTCTGAGTTCCCTAGGGATATTTGGTTGATCATCTTCAGAAAACCATTATCTGGCCCTCTGACCCACCAGTGAAGCTCTACAATTTTAAACAGAAAAGTCCTTTCCAAGTTCATACAATCTAATATTTACTATTAAATAAAGTTCATTATACAGACAAGTAGCAAATCTAGTCGCAGTTCATAGTCAAAGGAAGAACAGCTCTAGTGGTCTGCTAATTTTTAATGCAGGGTTCCCAGGGACTGGAGCTAGAGCTGTCTGGGTGTAAAACGTACTCCTGCCCTCTGGGCCATGGCAAAAAGGGAGTGGATTAGAGAATGAAAGTAGAAGATAGGATACATTTTCACATTTTCCAAACCAGCTTCATAAGTTTGCCGACCTAGTGCTGCTACTAGTCCACTTTTAACAATGTTCAGAGGTATTTTAATAGTAAAATATATGTAAAGTTATAAAATTGTATAATTCTTTCAAAATCATGTTAATTTGGAAAAAAATACTTAATATTTGTTTCCAAACAGTATGTTCAAATCACTCTGTATTGGTAATATCAAACAAGCTATATAAATAAAGATAGATAAAAGACAATTAATGGGCAACTCAGTTTTATAATATACTGTATTGAGAATTAGGGTTACCATTCGTTAACACATCCCAGATCAATTTCTAACATCTCTTTTATATTTATAAAACTTGTGAGAATCTGGCACATGCACAATGCCTTGGAAAAAAACACTCACCCGTAACCGATGATCATCCACTGTCCAGATCCTACTAGCATAGTCATTTGAAGCCGCTAATACGTAAGAACCCTATGGAAATAATTTTAAAAATGTTTTCTATTATAATCATTTCTACAATCTGCAATGTCTAAGTAATTCTGTTTCACATTATTTTATGTTTGCTTATCTCAAGCTAGGCCACTGCCAAATCTTATCACTTAGTTTGGGGCTTATTTACACATTTTTGAAGCTTCATTACCTTTAAATATTCTCTCCCTGCTCGTCTATCTTGATTTCCTTTCTTTTCATCCATTATCTTCCCATTTATTTGCCTCATCCATTCTTTCTCCTATTCCTAATTCTTCCTTCTGCTGCTAGTGCCCTGGGCAGAGATGTTTTGCTTCAGAAGAGGTCTCAGTTAAAAAAATTGAGATCATACACCCATTTACTTGCCTCCAATACTTAAAACTCCTTTACTGTTTTATGTTGGATAACAATTTCAGCAGTGTCTACTCAACACTCTACAAGGACACAAGCCGAATCCATCACAATGTATCAGCAAATGCCCTCCCACACACAGCATTTCTATAGCTTGATGGAAGAGTAACTGCTGGGAGTTAGATGGTAAGGGAAGCAATATTTCTGGGCAAATCAGACCTTTTACTATTCATCACTGACCTCAGCAAAACTCTGTAGAAGCAGCACAGACCAACATTAAATGCTTCAGCGTTATTAAAAAGTGACCTGACTGTGGTTAAAAGTACATGTGCTGCCCATTTTTACAGGCAACAGGACTAACCTTTTCAGGGATCTTCCAGGAAAAAAAGGAATAAAAAGATTCATAATTTTATGCCTACTTCTGAACAATTACTTTATTTTCAAGATGATCTGTCTTTTAATGTGCAATGGTATTGCTCATTCAAGGAAGAGAGTAGGCATATCAGAAACTGTGGTCTATTATATACAATACTCCCATATTTTCCAGTTCTTCCATTTTTCCCTTACCAGGAAAAAAAAAATGCAAAGGAATGGTATTTAATTGCTGCACAATGCAGTTTGCTTCATAGCAATATTAACTGTTCATCTGGGAATGCCCTAAATGATGTGGCTAGAGAGCAGGACAGAAGATATTTGCAAAAAAGAAATATACCCATACTCACAGCGCTATCAAACTCTACACTAGTAATCCCTGCATTACTGCCAGATAGGGCGGCTTTAAATTCACAACTGTCTGTAATATAAAAGAAAAAAGAGTTAGGAGGCACGAAAAAGCATGAATGCACTTCAGTTTCATTCAGCCCAGCTAAGAAACATATTTCAAAAATATAAACCACAGAACTGATCGCCTAGAATTAACGACATGTCATTTCTATTTCTTGATATATAAAGCTAACTTATAACTAAGGCAGGCCATAAGACCCAATTTTGACTACTCCATCTGGTAGTGGCACTCTTCAGAATCTGAGCAGGGAATATCTGCTTTCCCAAACCTAGGTAATTCACTACATCCTTCTAATGGAAATACTAGGGATTAATCAAGACTGTTGCATCACTAGACCCATACATCCTCTCCTGTTGATTAAATAATTCTGGAAAAGACATTTCATCACTCCAATGCACTAAGGAATTTATTTTGGGGTTCATACATTAATTTCTTAGTTCAGAATTGTAGCTACATTTTCAGCATATCAACTATGGAATCAAACTTGGAAGAAAAAAATCCTGTCTCCAGAAATTAAAACCTCTCATCTCTTTTCACTATATTGCTTTAAAGAGCTTACCACCAAAAACTTCCCAAATTTTGACCCTCCGGTCCAAGCCTCCTGTTGCTAATAAACGAGAACCAGGGCTGAATTGGACTGCATTAACCTCTCCATCATGAGCATCCTAAGGAGACGCAAAACAAACAATACACACACAACAATTATTGATGATTTCAGAACCCAGATCTGTCAGCCTCTGACAGCATACGTAAAAAAATTGAACCAGACTCACAAAGTAACACCAAAAAAATGTCTATCGACTCCTGAGTTCTCCACTATACATTTCCTGTTTGAAGTTATTTATAAGGAACTTAATACATGTAACAACCAAAAAATTCTTTAAAATAACAAAGGCTTAGGGGGGTTTTTTTTGCATCTCAAGGAGTTCCACCTCCTAAAATAGCTATGATAAATCAATGAATACTGTTTGCAACTCTGAAACTGAGAAAAGAGGGAAGATGAAAAATCAGTGTATGTGTTGGCACTCTGACTAGATTACCAAACAAAAGAAAATATGCTGATATAACACCCACATCTATTAATATTAATTTTGTGAAGTCAGATAAGATAATAGATTTCTTCACTGTTGTCAAAAAATCACTGCAAAATACTGAAGAAATGATAAAAACTACACACTGAAAAGCAGTCAATAAAAGAATGGGCTATTAGTAAAACAATAAATATATTTTGTATATCAGAATGAAAAGAAAAATTGAGCTAATTTTGCATTTTTATAGGAAATTTTATTAGGTTTCAAGAAAAGAATAAAAACTACAAAAAAAAAAGAAAAGAAAAAAAAACCCTAAAAAGGTGAAGAAACACAAGAGAGATTTTTTTTTAAATTTCAAAAAGTTGTAGCTTCTTACTTTAACAAGGATATACAAAAAATTCCATAATCAATCTCTGACTCTATATTAAACCAAAACACCACATTATTTCTATAAGTCATTCCACTTAAACACATAATAAAAGTCACTAAGTACAGTTACTCCTCCCCCTTATATTGAATTAAGGGGAAAAAAGTTCATATAAACCTCATAAACATCTTTCTCTCCCCCAAAAGATAAAACATAACTATTCTACACATTTCTGTCTATCATAATAAAAATCAAATTCAAAAGCACATAAGTTTTCTGCTATTATACTTAATAGTACAACAATTTTAATAATCCCAATCTTAATAAACCCCAGAAACAAATACAATTCAAAACAGTAATTCCGTATCTTTAAAAGGGAATATCAATCAAAGCCTTAAAGCAAACCAGATAAACATTTTTTTAACCCTAATACAACAGTTTTAATAATTTTAATCTTAATAAACCCAAAAATCAAAGCCAATTCAAGACAGTAAATCCAAATCTTTAAAGGCAAACAGCATCAGTCAAATCCTTAAAGCAAACCAGGTGAACATTCTTCAACCCTTATCCCACTTCAAAATAAACCAGAGCAGTTACATATCCCCACAATGTGCACAGAGTTTTCCTCTTGAAAGAATCAAACAGCCCGACTGCCCCCTCAAAGTTTCCAGGTTCTTCTCATGGCATTCCACCAGGAGATCGATTTTACTTATGGCTTGCAGATCACTCTCTCCCTTAGATTTCTCCAACTCCATTATCTAATCTTCATCTAGCATCTCGATAAAAATCCCAATCTCAGTCTTAAAAAAAACCCTACTGCTCTTAAATTCCTGTTTCATCTACCATATCCCCAACCTGATGGCACATTTTAGATCTCATATTTTCCACAATGTCCTGGATATCTTACATAAAAGTTTGATAGAATTCAGAAGAAATTGTTTAAAATCCTAGTGAAAGTCAGAAAGAATCTGTTTGAAATCCTCCATGTCTCAAGCAGTAGATTATGGCACCCCCTAGGAGCTTAACCAGTGAAAGTTGAAGATATGGAACAGTTCCAAAGTGTGTTTACATAAAGTGAGAGTGAGATAGCAGACAGTTTTCAAGGGAACGTGAAAACAGAAAGCCGAAGGTTCAAATCAGCTGATTCAATGTGTATGAAAATGCTAGTATCTTCAAATTTAGTAGAAAAATAGACAATTGTTTACTCTCAATCTTTGGAATTTCCTTTGGAAGGAAAACAAAATCCAAAACTCAGAAGAATTTTTTTTCTTTTTCTTTTTAAGTAATCCCAAAAATAACATTAAGCACCAAGAGAACCAGCTTCTCCTCGCTGTAGAAAGCCTCTCTTGGGGTATGTATACTTAAAAAAGATACAAATTGGTGATTTAGGAATGGGGTGGCTGGTCTTAATGTCCCTTTAAGGCTACAGCATGGCTTGGAAAGTGATGAAGTCTCCGCCTCCCAGCTGGCTCTTACCAGTCAAATGCAAAATGTTGTTTGCGATCTTCTGGCTGCAAGCAGCCGTCCAGAGGGTGGGGATGATTCCAGGTATTCTCCTTGATCCAGAAAATGTTTCTGGGCTTCGGGAAAACCTGCCTGAGCCCGAAAAAAATTACCGCGTTATCAGCTCTGCCCGCTGAACTAGTGGGCACAGCTGTCCAGTCCGCCATTCCCACTGGAAGCTGAGCTAATTTTGCATTTATAAAGTAAAACAACTACCAGATTTGTATTTATGTCTGTATGTGTGTGTGTGTGTGTGTTTCCCCTGGACTACGTTTAGTATTTGTACATTATGAAGAGATTTTACACTGTTTAGGATTAAATGCCTACATTGTAGAATTGTATTTGTTATGCGTCTATTCCATGTCTTTTTTAAAACAATTCCATATATTTGGTCACATTATTTAAGTGACTTTATATATTTCATTAAAAAAAAACTATTATAGAAATATAATAGTTAAAAGTAGAAAAGTGATACTGAGTCAGAAAAAAGTATTTGCAGGAAAAAAAGAGGTCTCAGCTTGAAAACTAAAGATCATGCACGTTAGAACACATTCCAGAAGTGACAGCTCCTTGACTGGCTTTGTTGGTGGAGAGTCAGCTCTGAGTGCTTTGGACTGCAAGCAACATGAACTGACTACACCCACATAATGTCAGCAGCTTCATAACATCTTACAGCATTTCTGGAGCATGGATGGGAGAGAGAAAAACTGCTGGGAGCTCTGGAAGTCATGGATGCGCAATTTCACTAGTGCAATCAGACCTTTCTGTAGTCATCATTGACCTCAGTATTTATTATGATTCCTCCGGTTTTGGCTGGCTTAGCAGTACCCCATTTCTTGTCGCAAAATCCACACTACAACTCTTTGCAAGACCACAAAAGCCCATTGTGCTAGCCATATCATGAGCATATAGCATCTCATCATGAGAACAAAGAAATGGATGCCTGAACGTGAAGTAAAACCTGAAGCAATTGACATGTTTACACTGCAAAGTTAGTACCACACCAAAGTAAACTGGAAAACTACTCAGTAAAACATATTTACTCTTTAAGATAATGCATCCTAGATATACTTACAAAGACACACACTGCTGTGTTGGGGACTCGGACCTCTTTGCTTGCATTAGGATGTACATCGGTATTATCTTGAGGGATAGGACATGAGGACAAAGAACGCCTCCTGAGAAAGGTCACATCAATAAGCAAATAAGTACATGGAGGAAATTAGCTGGAACTACAGGCAGGGGGATGACCCCAACTATACAATAGGTAAGAATGGGAGGAAAGGCAAGGAGTCTTAAAACAAATTCAAGTATTTCAAAAACTGGGCAGCAATACCCAGTTTGCTGGGTGTGCATGTTAGGGACTCCTCTATAATCTTTGCAACTGGCTTCTTGCATGAACCTAATCGATTGCATAAAAACTCCTTATGCCGGAGTGGGAAAAAACTTATCAACATTATAGCAGTCATTACTGAATCCCAAAATAAAATTGTTTGATTCAAGGAACACCAATATGCTAAATATCTGCTACTATTTTTTTTAACAATGCTTTTTCCTATACAAAGTACTGTAAGTCCTATTCAGTTGCAAAGGTACATAACCTACAAATGATGCCTAATTTAAAATTCACATTGCATTATTAACAGAGAATGTCTATGTAACACAAAAAATAACTAAAATGACTGGTCACAGCAGTCATGCAGACTACATTCAGCAATTCTTCTCTCAGTTGTTATACCTTTGGCATCTATGATACATCTATGCATCATTTAACCAGAAAGTCTTTTCACTGCTACAGAAACAACATGACACAATTATTCAGCATCCCTCATCACATTAACTGGATTAAGTGTGAATAATTTCAAGCAAATTTTCACCTGGCAGTATCAGAAGAGTGATGTCCCAAAAGGGGAGACTCAGACAGACTGGAGGGAAAGATCAGAGGTCAGCACACAGCAGAAGTAAGGAGTTGAACACAAAAGAAAAGGAGAGAGAGAAGCTAGAAAAAAAGCTTGACATAAGAATTGTTTGCATTCCTAGCATCACTGAAGTGCTGGTATATATTGAACTACTATGTCACAAAAAGGTAAATGTATTCCAACCTACCCAAAGATATTAGTGATAGAATCCAGAAGGCCTCCAGTGGGCTGGGAGAGTCGCTTACTAAAGAGAAGGGGAGGACAGTTTTCAAGGATAGACCAAAACACACAAGCCCATAACTCTCAATCTTCAAGCCCCACATTCATCAAGGAAAGCAAACGGTAACAGAAAAGTCCAAAAAGCCTCCTTCTTGAATCTGATAAAAGCTTGCATTAGCAATTATGAACTGAACACAATTTTTGTTGTCATATGAGCAGGAAGAAAAAGGCTCCCTAATAAATTTAATTCACTGGAACTTTGAGAATAAAATTAAAGATATATTTATATAAAGGCAGAGCACATACTCTTCCTTGTACCCAAGTATACTCATGACTAATGTGATAGTTGGCCCATAATGGCCTTTAACAAGAAGTGTAAACATTTTTGCTTTTAAGCCAGTTTAAATGGAGAGGCTTTAGGTTCTGCATGTCTTGTTTGCAGATTCAATTCCAACGTAGGGTTGGAAAGAAATCTGTCTAAGAACCTATTATTTGCAGCTGTCACCAATATTAGATGGGCCAACTGTCCCAAAAGGCAACTTTTTACAAAGCTTTCAATGTTAATTAACATGGCCCTCAACATTTTCAACCTTCATATCTTGTTAATATTTACACGGAGAGGATTTGAGTCTCCCTTTACTATCCCCATGACATGGCTCTGCCATAAACAAACTGAGAATGTTGGGATTCTCTAATTCCCAATTCTCTAAAGCTGTGAGGGGCAATTTCCTACCTGATAGAGCATGATTTTAATGCAAAGCCACAAGAGCTTTACAGTGCTCTTTCCAGTGCCAGGAATAAGCACCACTATGGTAAAAAACAGATGTGTGGATAGAAAAGGAGAGACTCCTTCTCTGTACTTACTTGTGAGCCCTACAAAGTTAAAATTTGGAAATATTCCTAGCTAAAGAATAATGGTACTGTAAAATAGGGATTTCTACAAAAAAAGGATCAGTAGAAATAGTATCATAGAACTCTAAAACTATTGGATTGTTTGCTATAGGTATAATTCACTAGCTAATTTTCCCATTTGTATCCCATTAAAATAAATGGGAGCAAAAAACAGCAGCTGTGAAATTCTCATTTTATTACAATAAGGCATATAGCTGATAAATTATCTTCATGCTGGCATCTGTTATCAATTAATTTATAATTTATCCAAGAAAGAGTAACTTTCTCAATACATTTTCTTCTCAAAATGAACTTCTTAAATCAAATCAAGAATAGCTATGAGTTTTTCTTCCCACCCGGAAATATTTCACGAATCTCTGGAAAAAATGCTTCCCAACATCTCTGCCCACATATTACCTTGCTGTCCGGGTGACAGCACGAACTGGAGATGTCTCCTCAGCTGGATCGGAGGTTTCATCTGTGAGCACTTCAATATCATCATCCCTGAGAAAGACAGATCATGCCTTGAATGTGCAAGATCAGGCATTTCATATTGAGCAGCCCCCTTTCTCTACTAGTTCAAATACACAGCTCTTAGGGATGGTGTGAACAATAACTGAACAACAGAATTAGCTATGCCATTGCTGTATTTTATTTGCCTTTTACAGTACAATTTTTAATCACATTGCTTAATATAACTGAATGTAAACTTCTTTGCACAATCAGTTAAAATATAATTATTTCTAAGCAATTAGACACAGTAGAATAGGAAAATTTTATCCATGGAATTCCAGCTACGCTTGCATACATTTCACTGCATTGTACTTGTGCTTTCAGCTTTTTTTCCCCTTACTGTTCCTATGATGGGATGAAAGTTAACTCTCAGCGCAAAGGCTGATGTAGTTCCTGGCCATTTTTAAGAGTGTCAGAGGAACAAGGTGGTTTTGAATCCAAGATCACACACAATAACCCCCTCCAAGCACTGTCTAGCTGCAACCACATAGAATACTCATTCAGCAGCAAATATTTTAAAATTATTACAAAGTATTTGTATAGTTATATACAAATAGTTTGTGGCTGGTTAATCTGATCTATTGCTAATCAGTTTTTGTTTCTCATATGCATTCTCCTTCCACTTGATGTAGCCACTGAGTTGTTAGGAAATGTGTTAAGCTCCGGAAGGCCAAGATAAGGAAGCAAAATAAAGAAAAATAGAGTCAATACATAGAGCGAATAAAGCTGTTGCAAACTGTAAATCTACAGTCAGTAAATATCAAAGTTATAATGATCAAGTGATATAAAAATAAGGATTAAAGTATTGCTGAAAAGATACGATAAAAATTTTAAAAATCAGAATTTTAGCTTGGCAGGGGAAATCTGTCCCCACTGTGGTTGAGTCAAGGAAGAAGATGAAAATATTAATGAAGGTGAAGGTATATAAATCCACCGGGTTTGTTTACATCAAGCTGCCACCAATAAACAAACTTGCTCTTCTATTTCTGATTCTTAACAACTGTCTAAGAATACACAATTATCTCAGTTGGGAAAGGGGAAGATAATCCCCCCAACCCAAGAAAACTCTGTCACCATCTTTATCCCAACTCTCCACAATTTTGATGCTGGTAAAATCAGGAAGCTTTTATCATTTGATCACACATTTTACATTGGAATGCTGATGTAAAGTTAGAAGCCAAACAAGTATGCAGCCTGGACAACTAATTTTCATATTTTCAGCCTGGAAATGGGAGTAATGTAGTCATTAGGAAGTAATTAGACTAGTGAATGCTTACTGTTCAATTGGCAGTGGTTCTTTGGCAGCTTCTGCTAGTTCTTTCTGAAGCCTAACTTGCCTTCTCCTACCAGGGAAGAAAAAAGTTAGGAAATATGTGTCAGCTCTGCAACGTTTATCAATATTCATTTGAACAGTTATATTCTAAGTGTCAAGGATCTGGTAATTAGGAGAAAAAACCCCCAAATGTCTTATTGGCTTAAGCTCCCTGGTATAGAAATCTCAGTGGGCAGACTTGTTGCTTCAAAAAATTTATCTGCATCTTGACACTAGTATAATACAAGGTTCATCAGACCTCATGTCTCTAGAGCCCAAGTGAAAACTTAACCGTCCAGATTTTTCACATTATGAAAAAACAAATCTGGAAAAAATGAGGCTATTTCAATGGGCATAATCTGAGTATCATGAGCTAACATTTAACTGTTTTATATTCAAACCAAGCTTAAACCTCAAACCAACATTTTATGAACATAAGAATTTAAAGACCAGACCTCAGCAGGTGGCTTAGCTCAGAAGCCAAGCAAGTAAAGGCCTGGTTAATACCCGGATAGATTACCAAGAAATACCAGAACAGTAGGGTAGACTGGGATATTGAAAAATATTCCAGAAAAAGGCAACAGCAAACAGTTTTCATACTGTTGCCAAGAAAACTGCATGGATGAGTCACCAGGAGTTGAGCTCATACATCATACCTTAAATCCTTCTCATTTTCTGCATTGAGCCGATTAGCTTCTTGAGCCTTTTCTGCCATCCAACGGGTTACCAGTTCTTGGTTATCTTCAGTGGTTCTTCTTAATTTTTCTTCAAGAGCAGTGAAGGTGATTTGGAGAGCATCATATTCATCCTTAAGAGTTTGATTAGCTCTTTCAAGATCTTGAAGCTTGTTGCACAAATCATGGCACTCTGTCTCCAGTTCAGATATCTTCTGTAAATATTCTGCAATTCTTCAATGGAAGCAACTAATATAATGAAAATCTGAAGGACACTGAGGACTAAGATAAAGGTCTACTGGTAATAAATGGATTTTACTCACTTGACATTATTTATTTGTATCTCTCTGTCCTTCTGTTGTATCTGATTGTTTAGATCAATCACAGATTGGGCCAACTACAAAAAAAGAAAAAATAATGAAATTAATATTAACATTAATTATTAATATTAACATTAACATTAATTAATAATGTTAATAAAGAACCAAAATTCTTATCATAGTCAGTAGTTTTTGCATCTCTTTTAGGACATGCATTTTGTTAAGAATGTATTTATGTCTCTTAATCAAAGGCAAGGTATTACTATATTTGTGCTGTATTCAATTAGCAGTTTCACAGACCCCATATGGAACAAACTTAAACAACCAAAGAATACAAAAATCGAAAGACAATCATGGCTATAAAATGTATCTGAAAGATACAATAAGTTGTATCTTAATTTCCAAACAGAGAATTTTAAAAGAAGTAGGTATCATAAATCATTTCCCAGGTTTCTAGTAACAGATGAAGAAAGGCATCACAAAAACAAAGTACCTTAATTAAAAAAATAGAATACATGCTGCTTCATCTACTATATATATATATATATATATATATATATATATATATATATAATTAGAATGAAAGCAAGAGAAAAGCTCAAAAGTTGACTGCTTACTACAAAAAGTTCTTTTCGAGATACGTTTTTATTGTTCTGAAACTCATGGGATAGAGAAACAAACAGTGCAATGCAACAGTGCATTGTACTGCTGCAAGTAAGCACAAATTTTTCCTAACCTCGCCCCGTTTCTTGTGCAGCTCTGTCAACTCCTCTTGATGTTTAATCCTTAATTGAGCTACTTCTTGAAGATGAGCATCATTTCTTGCACCATCATGTCCTGGGCTGAATTTTCCAAAGGAACAGAAGGTAAGATGCTGAGTTTATCTAATTCATACAGATGTTCAACGTACAGATAGTCCTGGGTTACGATGGCAAATGGGGCTGGAATTTCCGTCGCTAAGTGATGTGGTCATAAAGTGCAACATCACGTGACCTCGTTGCTTAATGACAGCAATTCTGGCAGTCCCGGTTGCTGCTGTTAAACAATGACCACATGTGATCGTGACTTCTGACTTCCTGCTGGCTTTGCTTGTGGGAAGATGGCAGGGAAAGTCAGAAATTGGGATAACGTGACTGTGGGGATGCTGCAATGGCTAGAACTCTAAGAACTGGTCATAAGTACCATTTGTTCAGCACTGTCGTAACTTTGAACAGTAGCTTAATGGTCATTAAGCTAGGATAATCTATACTTCACAAGAACTAATACGTTCTCCACACACTGACTTTCCACTGACAATTCAGTGGAATTACATTAAGCAATTCCCTGATCTCTATTTAAAAGAATGAAGCCTCGTTTTAACAGATCATTTGAGGGGAGGACTTTCCTATAATTCCCAAATGTCCAATAAATATGAAAGTATACAGTACCAGTATATTACTAACATTGAATAATATAATTTGCATCAATTTATATCACTCACATGACATTACACAATTTGATGTAATTTGCATCTTTGCATAATTATATCACTATGAATATATAATTTGCCACATGTTATATTTATGTTAATTTAATCTTAATTTTATAACTGACTTGTCCAGACTACTATATCTGCAAACAAACTTATTTGGAAATAACTCACTAGAATGGACTCAACAAGTACCTGATCTCATGCCGGCTTGGCAAATCATACTTTTCCACTTGTAGCTTGTCAGCCAGCACTGAATGGAAATCTGACTTCTCCAGGAGCTTGTTATCTAACAGGCCAAAATATTTAATTAAAAAAATGGAAAAGATCCTTATCAGTTGTGCAATCCATTAATAAGCTTGCCATACCATGGTATTATAGTCTTTAAACTGTGAATGTAAACAGTTTCACAGCAACTATATCTACTTCAGACACCCTCTTATATCACAGTGAAAACGTGTCTAACCAAGAAGACATTCTCTCACAGTGCACAATATTTATAAGTTCAGACTTGTTCAACTAGGCTTCCATAAATGAATGAGTCATTTAAGAAGACATTGTTCTACTTTATAACCCAGTGTTTTGAATAATAGAATCTGAAAGGGGATTCTATGATGTATTACCAGAAAACTGTTCCAAATTGCAAAACCTTTCTCTCACCAAATGGGTGCTGGTCTGAGAGCAAATATCACAAGCAATTAGGTAATTCTCCTTATGCTACTGAAGTCAGTATGAACTGGTGAGAAGGTTCCTTGTCACTGAGCAGAATGTAAACAAGAAGCATTCAAAGTTCAGGGCTTTGGAGATCCTTTTTTTTTAATTAAAACCCCGAAGTCCATAAAAAAGAGCCAGTTTGGTGTAGTGCTTAAGGCATCAGGCTAGAAACCAGGAGACAAGTTCTAATCCTGTTTTAGGCATGAAGCCTGCTGGGTGACTTTGGGCCACTCTCTCTCAGCTCTAGGAAGGAGGCAATGGCAAAACACTTCCAAAACCCTTGCCAAGAAAACTGCAGGGACTAATCTAGGCAGTCACCAGGAGCCAAAAACTGACTCAAAGGAACACACACACAAAATCCACAAAATATATCAAAGATAATATGCAAATAGTATAATGCCTCATGGGAGTGAATACACTCTAAATCTTTGTTTATATAATACATTAACCCACAGTTAACTGAATTCACCAATTGTCTGGGTGTGTACAGCGCCACAAAATAACCCAAATGACTGGGTTTGCATAACGCACAAAATCACAAAACAGTAAACAAATTTTAGCCTAATGTACTATGTGAACCAGGCCTAAGAAAGAAACAATAGAGTGTTTATGAATTTATGTTCAGTCCATGAAGATGAGATTAGTAATACACCAAACTTTTTTCATACAACGTATCATTCATGCTTTTCTCCTTGGGGTTTATTTTCTGGAATCCACTAAAGAAAAATTGTTTTCAACTGCATTATAGGTCAGAAAATTAATTACTTTTGCTAGTTTACTAAAACTGGCCCAAAGACTCATCAACAGAACCTCAATTAATTAAACTACAGTAGCAACAACAAAACATCCCTTATCTAGTCTAGAAATCACAATATTTATAAATGAATTCATTTGCAACAGATCGCCAATTCCGGTCTGCTAGTTAAAGTGAAGATTCTCAGTTGATTCTCCGGAAAGCTCTTACATTGCAAGATTATCTCTTCAAAGGCCTGTCTTTGTAACCGGTCTCGTCGCTTCAGTTCATCCAGGATATGTCGCTTCCATGCAGGGAAGCTCGATGTCCTAAGCCCAACAGACATATTGCCGGAGATCTGGAGACGTTACACCCTGCCAAAAACCCAAGTCATCTGGGTCCGGGTTTCCCCTGCGACAGAGTAGGTGTACGATAGCTGAATCCAGGACTCTAAATAATAATAATGACAATAATGCAGTAGGAGACAATAATCCGGCAAATCTGGAAGCCTGATTAGGGCTGGGGAAGAAACGAGTCATCTCCGAGTAGTTCAGGAGACAGGATGGAAGGGCACCAGAAGAATAGGAGGCGTCCAGCCATCATGCCTGCCGGGCCCACCAAGGGACAGAGACAAGACCGACGGGCAAAACTCACCGCTGACCACCGAGGATGACAGATGGGCGCTGCCTTCACCTGGAAGGTCCCTCCGCGCACCCCTCAACCGGGCCGCAGCCCCCATCCATTTCCGCGACACCCTACCACAGTCCCCCCTGGTCCGAGAGAGATGGCGTCACCAGCGGGCCTTCTCTTCCTGAGTCGCAGGCTAATCACAGTAGGCTCCAACCTCAATGCCTGACTCACAAGGCCGCTCTTCCTGCTGAACGCGGGCCACGGTCACGCATCGCTAAATGCAATTACTACCTCGCTGGTCCATCCTTGCGAGCGCCCTTCTTATTAAGTGCAGGTCGAACGGCAAGCGCGAAGGCAAAAGCGGGGTAGAAAATGGCTGCGGATGAGGCTAGTCAGGGCTTCCTGGATATACGCCATTTTAGGAAAGGATGCTGGGAAGAGGCGCCTTTGATATGCACCACTTTGGGCGGGGACTGTGGTGTAGTTGCTCTCAGCCGTATAGAGTTCGACCGGGGAGGTGCTTTTTGAAAGACCGTAGTCTGAGCTCAGTTTCAGCTCCGTTGAGTCAGGGACGGCGTTCCCTTCCCCGCGAGGCTCAGTCCTAGTTCTTCTCTCCCCGCGGATGCCGTAGATCAGTGTTTCTCAACCTTGGCGACTTTAACACGTGTGGACTTCAACTCCCAGAATTCTCCAGCCAGCAGGTCCCAAGGTTGAGAAACACTGAAATAAATTAATAGTGCTACAAATCTTAGTCGTGTATTTTAATTGGTGCGTTGTTTTTGTGGGGTTGAGTTTGTAACCTCCAGATGGTTTTCCCTTCAACTCCGGTCGGCATTTACCCAGCGCGACCGATGATAACAGATCGCGCAACCCTGTCCGCAGCGTTGGGAAACTGACACTGCTCATCATTTCGGTTTATTTTGTTAGCTTAGATAAGGATGGCAGTGCAAGATGAGTTTGTTTCCATTCAAAAACGTGGGCGATTTTAACCAAGCCTGCGTCAGGACTCAAGCAAAAGTATTTGTTGTAGTTTTATATCTGCTTTACGGAACGATATAGAAACAAAGTAGAACCAGATCTTCAGCAAAGGATCGTTACCTTGTCGTGGTGCTGGAGCTTGAGCACCTCAATGATGCCATGAGCTAAACCGTGAAGGGCCACCCAAGACGGGAAGGTCATGACAGAGAGGTCAGACTAAATGCGATCCCTGGGGAAGGTAATGGCAACCCACTCCAGTATTCTTGCCGTGAAAACTAAATGGATCAGTACAATATATTCTAGAGGTGACGGACTCGTCCCTGGGGGAGCTGGGGGTGTTGACGACCGACAGGAAGGTCTGGCGTGGGCTGGTCCATGAAGTCACGAAGAGTCGGAAGCGACTAAACGAATAAACAACAAAGAACCAGATAATATCCTCCAAATATCCTGTCCCTATTTAGCCGTGATCTTTATTTTCCAGTAGCTATCGTAGCAAAAATTAATTAAATATTTTGTCTTTTGAAGAGATCTGGGGGATTGTATTAATTTGGGCTGCCTTTCTTACCGTTACAGCATTCCGGATGTGTGTATGTAGGTGTATCCTGTCTGGGGTAACAACCTTCCTGTGGTTGCAGATTTCCTCCTTAATTCCCTCATGTTCCCTGCCCCATCTGATATAATGTTTAAAAAATGCTGCTGTTTTTCTCTAAAGAAGAAATATTGCGAAGGAGAAGAAAATGCCTGTCTCTAACATCATGTTTTATTCCAAGAATACCTCTGTAATACTTAAGAATAAAATGATGGAAGACTGCATCCAGGTGCAGTTTGAAGCATGCTCACCTCCATAATGGGAATAGAGGCAAAGATATTTGGGATTGGTAAACAGCATCCCTGAGGAGTAATTGCCTTCTGATAAATAGGTATTTTATGATTTCCCATTCTTACTGGGAAACTTGGCTTTGTTACCTAGGTTTATCATAGGTTACAAGGTCATTTTCTAATTCTCCAAAATGACATTGTTTTGGTCCCAGATAACAGATAAATCTTCAAATCTTTGTTCCCAGATAACAGATAAATCTTCAGAATGCTGTTGATTTGAGGTCCAGAAGACCTGGCAAATGTAAAGATGAGCTTAAAAGTTACAATGTACAATGCATGTTTGCCTAATATGAACATTACAGTTCATTATGTCACATGAACACAGCTTATGAAAATTTCCTGCCTTTCCTGTTTGTTTGCTTGTTCATTTATACCATTTATATGCCACTCCATTTCCTGAGGCTCTGAGTAATTATTAAAACAAGATTAAAAATAAATCAATGCAATTATAATTAATCAATTTGATGTGCCACCATTTGGGGGTAGCATGATCTTGCTCATCTCCAAATGCCTTTCTGAAGAGCCATGACTTTACAGTTCTCCAAAAAAGGAGGGGGTGACTTAGATATCCAGGAATAAGCTGTTATGAAGTAGGGCCATCACTAAGAAGGCTTAAGTCTGGAGTCCCTGAAGATGGCATTCCAGTGGTGGTGGGATCCTCAGCAAACCCTTTCTCCCAGGTCTTATAGGACAGGCAGATTCCACTTGGAAAAGGCAATCACAAAGATATCCTACAGCCATATAGGGCTTCACAAGTGACAACTTGCATCTTGAATTGTACCTGGAAACTAACTGGCAGCCAACGCAATAGTCATGATGTTATATGAGCAAACCCTTGTGTGCCCATAACTACCTGGGCCACTAAGTGACACTAACCACATGTGACACTACGTGAAACTTCCAGATGCTCTTCAAAGGCAACCCCGAGTACAGCACATTGCAGTAAATCCATTGTGAGGCGACAAGGGCATGAGTAGGAGTAAAGCCTCCTGAGCCAGGAAAGGGTGCAACTAGTGCACAAGATGTAGTGTTCAATGGCCCACCTGCCATAGCCTCTACCTGCTTTTCAAGCAGGTACAGGAGTCAACCCTGTGAGGTAGGCCAGGTCAGGAAACAGACCCAAAAGAAATACTAGAACTCAACTTTATTGATATAGGCTATAATCTTGAATGTCTGACAGTGTTTCCCCTTCCCTTCCTCTTATACCAAAGAGAATCAAGGTGGGGAAATTTTAAGTTTTTTTCTTACGCTTTCTTGTTTTCCCAGACTGAACTGATGCTTGGCTAACAGTCTTAGCTCAAATTGTGCCAATGGTCTCCACATATCTTCTCTAAGGTTATCTCTGTGTTCCATGTGAGCCATGGTCCATGATGACTCTCAAGTTACAGACCAGCTCTATTTACATGAGCACTATCTACATGAGCACATGTGTTGTCCAAGATGGACTATCTTTAAGTTGGCTTCCAAATCTACAGCCACTCTGCCTTAGCAGGATTCAATCTAAGCTTATTTCTTCCCATCTAATAGCCTAATAGTCTCTGGGCACCAATTCAGGATCTTCATCACATCTAGCCAACCTGGATTGAAGATGTATAAATAGTACCTCATCCTGTGCTGGTTGTTGACCTTTCGCAGCTTTGGGTAGGTGTTAAACAACAGAAGAAGTCCATGCCCTACAGCACCCCATGATGGAATGGCCAAAAGCTCAACCTCTCACCAGAACTGGAAAAAAAAAACTTAAAGAGCCATTTACAAAGGAGAACAATATAGTGGTGTATGCTTGCTTGTTCATCATACATTATGGCTTAGCTTGTCATGTGAAACAGACTAACAATGTGTATATTTAATTTATAAAACAGGAAGCTTCATTGTGAAGGGAAAGGATTACTGTATTTTTTAAAGCTTCACCTAACTACTCTGGATGTTGCAAGTAGAGCCCTTCAAACTGGAAGCCCTCAGTCAGTCATATATGGTGCAGCCTTTCTCATCTCTGCTGAAAAGTCAGCTGCACTGAGGTGAGTGAGCATTAGCCTGTACAGTATCATAAAAGGATCTATTGATTTCAGTATCTTTGGGATTTCACTAGGGCTCTGAGGAGTGAAAACTGAAACAAAAGATCTTCAAGAAGCAGAACAGTGGATGCAATGGCTTTTGTAGGAATTAGTGGTGCTTCTAATAGGGAAAGAGCCAAAAAGCATGACTCAGAGTTAAAAATAGCTCCCTGAGAGCACAACAAAAGTTTTGTCACTGTCTTGCACAGTAGAGACAGAGTACATGACAGTATAATGGGTATTTAGTGCAATAAATAGCGAATATATGTATACCATGGAGCATACACTGCTTTACAGGAGTTTTGACTACTGCGAGCGCTGCGTGAGGGAGTGAGCTCCCACACTCGCCCCAGCTCTTGCCAACCTAGCAATTCGAAAGCATGCAAATGTGAGTAGATAAATAGGTACCGCTTCGCCAGGAAGGTAACAGTGTTCCATGGCTGTCATGCTGGCCACATGACGGCGGAAGTGTCTTCGGACAACTTTGGCTCTTCAGCCATGAAACGGAGATGAGCACTGCCCCCTAGTGTCATTCATGACTAAACGGGAACCTTACCTTACCTAACTTTTGGCTACTTTTAGTCTGAAATGTAAAAAAACAAACAAACCAATCCAACCTTCCTTCCTGTAATTCTGCAAGTAAGATTATACAAATTATCTCAGACTGGTAGTGGACTATGAGGAGAGGAGCCCAACCCATAAGTGTAACAGATACAGTATGATGAGGGTGAGGAAAACCTAAATCTCTATTAAATTAGACCAGAGCCATCTAGTTCCAATATAAAGCACATTGCTGAAACAAATGACTCATTTCTCATTCATTTCTGAGAGGCTTGCAAACTTTTTCTGGCCAAAGCCTAGACTGAATGGCACTTGAAGAGCTGTACTTTGAAAAGTGGTTAGGGAAAAAAAGGTAAATATGATTATATTTAAAATTAATTATAATTCACTGTGGCAGCATCTAGCTAACACTGGCTGATCTTGAAAGATCAGCATATTGTACCTGGTAAGTACATGGATGGGAGACCACCAGGAAATACCAGTAGTATACCAGTGGTAGGCTAGACTGGGAAATCAAAAAGACATCCTGGAAGAAAACAGTGGCCAAACACTTGCATATGGTTGCCAAGAAAATGACATGGATTTGTCCATGAAGACACTAGGAATCAAGCTCCACTCAAGAGAGATTTCACTTTTATATAATTATGTCCCATCTAAACTTTCTCTTCTGCCACATTAATAATTAAACTTGGGAAGCAACTTTTGAAGGATTCTGGAGGCTATAGCTATGTTGTGTGGGAAGTTATACACTCTTGGCCTATACTTTTCTGGACTGCTGAAATGCAATCACAGCTGTCAACTGCTTTTCTTTTCATTTCTCTTCATCCTCCTCCTCCTCCTCCTCGCATTTTCCTGCTATCGCGGGGTCTGCTTTTCAGATCCTGAAACACCACTTTGCCACTTTCATTTCATTTCATTTAAAATTTAATTTAATTTGTAAGGCTACCCAATTCAAAATGACTGTTAGGTCTTTCTTAAACCAATACTTTAAACCAGTGTTTCTCAACTTCAGCAACTTTTCAATATGTGGACTTCAACACTCAGAATTCCCCTTTTTAAAAGCATCTCCCTGTGGACTGACAGAGACCAGGTTCAGCTTCCCTATTTGCATAATCCCATCATACCTAAGGAAACAATTCCTTTCCCAGAACAAAGCCTCACTGACTTCCTTTCGTTGTAAAAAGGAAGAAGTACAGTATTGATCACTTTAACAAGGGCAGAATGAAATTGACTAAAGGGAGTGTTGATCCAGCCTCTTGCAATTCTCTAAGGCAGCCTTTCTCAACTCCAGCTGCTGCCTGGGGAATTCTGAGAGTTGAAGTCCACACATTTTAAAGTTGCCAAGGTTGAGACTCAGTGGTCAAGGCAAACCTAATAAGGAAGAGGCAACAATATAACTAGGCAAAACTGCAGACGTTCCATTGTTATTTAAACACATGCACCTAATCCCATCAAGTTCCTCTGCTCATTTACAAGAGACAAGGGCTATTTCCAGCACTGTTGCCACATCTAAAATGCAAGGTTTTCCTTGACAAACAGCTCTTCTTACACAATCAAACTTACCTGGCTTTCTCTATATGGTCCCAAGGTCCTGACTGCAAATCATAGCCTTAGAATTTCCCGCACTACAATTCAAATTCTTATAAAAGATCTTATCTTTTTATTGTTTGCTGTTCCACTCCATACTTGCTTATATACAAGCTAAAATGTTCATTTTCTTAAAAAAAAAAGGACATGAATACTGTATTCATTTCTGTTATCCAATCAGACTACAATAAACAATACTTTAATTAAAGATACCAAACATGTGCCCTTAATTAAATGATTGAGGATGATACTGATTTGGGTTCTTGTTAGCCACAACAAAAAATAAGAAAGAAAAAGGAGAATTAAAATTAAGCACAATTGTATGCAGATTTTATCATAAACCTGCAGATAACTTTGGATGGGTGAATGTATCACAGCTGTTGCAATATGAATTGTAAATAAAATGTGCAAGAAAGGGAAAATTAGCAAAAAAAGAAAAAGTATTTTTTTCACAATTTAGCAAAGTACATCTGTTCACAGCAATTTATAGCACAGATTCATCTGTTGTCTTCTGTCCTATGTTGTATACTGTCAAATTAAATAGGCCAATATATGGCTGAAACCCTAACTATTTACAGGATAATTTACTGTTGTAAAGTCCATCTAGCACTCTTAGATCTTAAACATGCCTTTTTTTAATAGGTCTTCCTGCCATGGAAAAGTTTAACATCAACCATCAGTTTGGCTTTCTCTAAGGCAGGACCCATTGTATGGAATAAATTACTGCTAGAATTAGAGATCCAGTTTGGTGTAGTGGTTAAGGCACCCAGCTAGAAACCGGGAGATAGTGAGTTCTAGTCCTGCCTTAGGCACAAAGCCAGCTGGGTGACCTTGGGCCAGTCACTTTCTCTCAGCCCTAGGAAGGAGGCAAAGGCAAACCACTTCTGAAAAACCTTGCCAAGAAAACTGCAGGGACTTGTCCAGGCAGTCTCCAAGAATTGGACACGATTGAATGGATTAAAAAAAAGAATTAAAGTAAGTTTCTTCTGTACTAAACTTCAGGAGGACTTTAAAGTTTATTTTCACAGACCTCTTTATGTTACTGTTTTAGCATTCATGTTTGATATTAGTTATATTCAATTTGTTTTTACACATGTTTTTAATGTTTCTTATATGCTGCCCAGCATCATTAAGGGAGTAGATGGCACACAGTGGTCTATAGATTTTATAAAAAGGTAAAATCTGACTCTTCTTTCAAGTTCATAATGGAATTTCTAGTTCCCTTCATCACTGGAAGCAAATATCCAAAAGGAAAGTTGTAACAGTGCCCCCTCAGATATTGCCAAATGTGACTCCTAGTATCCCTCACTATTTGCTAGGGCTGTACCAAGCATTCAGAAGTGCTTCACAAAGTGTGTTTGCATAAAACAGGTGCCTCTCTTCAGGGCAACTACATCCATTGCAACACTTGCAGGGGTGTCCACAGGGTGTGGTCAAAAAAGTCATGATGGTGCTTAAGGCAGTGCGATAGAAGCTCTGCCTGTTTTTTTATCTTGTTTGATTGCACCATTGTGGCTGCCATCTTGACTTTCTGACTACAACCTGTGGACACCCCATGAAGTAGCTGCTTTGAAAGCTGTCCCCAATTATTTTTGCATGTGTGTGCATTCCCAAGCACTTGCTGGCAAGTGCAGCACATAGGTTGCTTAAGTGTACCCGTGTAAACCACTTGACACAGCTTTCAAAGCATTGATACAAGACCTATAAAGGACACAGTTGCCTTAAGACTCCAAAGAGAAATGCTTCATTTGCATTAATGCACCTTGAGGTATTTCTTCAGAATGCTTTGCACAGCCCAACTATTAGCCAGGCTGTTAATCATTGAATTTCAGTAACGTGTGGAGAGCCACTGGTAGAAGATTTTACATATATAGAACTTACATACAAATATATGTTATATTTAGTATTAATATATTAGAACATTTGCACTTTTATTATGGCTCTGAAACCGTGTTTTATTTCCTTGAAGAGTTGTGTTGGCTTTCTTACTCTTCCTTTCTCACAGGCCTTGATAGATAACTATGCCCATAGAAAGATAAGGTGTACATTCCAAGGATAGCTTCTCCAGAGGAAAGGCATTGTTTAATAACAGTCAAGGGGCCCCAGCAAGGATGGAAGGAAGTTCCTTACATGTAATGATGTCAAGATAGAGTGAAGGAAGGAAGTTCCTAATATGGAATGATGCGAAGGTAGAGTATGGTAACTGAGTAAGAGGTGGTATTCTAAAGGCGGAGTTGAATGGAATGTATATAAGGTGCTGTAAGGAGGGGGTCGCCCACCTAACAGCTTGCTGTCATTGCTTTTGCTCTTGGGTGAAGAATAAAGAACTTAGTTTCATGCAACTGCCTGTTTCTTTGGTCCTGGCCCAGAAGCGAACCTGGTAAGGAAGTAAAAAAATTCTAACACCACAGTAATGCATTCCTGCAAGA
The DNA here is from genome assembly GCF_035149785.1 of Candoia aspera. Taxonomy (NCBI): domain Eukaryota; kingdom Metazoa; phylum Chordata; class Lepidosauria; order Squamata; family Candoiidae; genus Candoia; species Candoia aspera. Next base: position 43,671,591 of record NC_086158.1, on the reverse strand, counting down.
AAAGCTACTTTTGCATCAAACGTTTCTGAACAAGTTGAAGTGGGGCTTTGTAGGCACATAATCAGAATTCTTACTGCATTATCAAGGTTTTTCTACTTTTCCACAATTAAGTATGGTGGGTTTTTGTTCCTGAATACGGTACTGTGCTAAGGGGTGAAAAAAGGTGAAAGGTGAAAGGTCTCCTGTGCAAGCACTGAGTCATGTCTGACCCTTTGGGGGGACGCTGCTTTCGTGACGTTTTCTTGGCCGACTATAGTGGGGTGGTTTGCCATTGCCTTCCCCAGTCATCACCTTCCCCATGTCATGGTTACTGTTCCAATGTTCCTGAAAAACATCGTAACGGGTTCCCATGCCATGGGGCTGACACGAGTTGCTGTACGGGAGGGGGCTGCTCCTGTTCCTTGTACCAGGCTGCGATGCGAGGAGTGAAGAATGAGGAATGCATGTTTGGGTTATCTCGCCTTGTGGAGGACGTTTCCCACAGACTGGCAGGAACCGTTAGGGGCACCTGTGGGGCATGGAATTGTACTGGCTTTGGGGGGAGGGATTGGGAGTTGCTTGGGGATTTATTGGGAGACATCCCGCGCTTTTACTATTCTCAGCTTTGCTTGTGATCCTGCATACTATTCATTATTAAATCAGATATCCATGAAAGCCCTGTGTGAGTCTGATGGTGATTTTGAATAGGCAATCATTACACCCCAACAATCTGGGTACTCATTTTACTGACCTCGGAAGGATGCAAGGCTGAGTCAACCTGAGCCAGCTACCCAAGAGTTCAGCTTCCGGTGGGATCAAACTCGGGTCATGGGAAGAGTTTTGGTTGCAGTACTGATGCCTACCACTCTACACCACACAAGGCTTCTTGTGCTGAGGGGAAGCTACCATATTTTCACCAATATTCAAAATACCTCCTATGTTTCTAACTCTACACTACATAGCTGTCTACAAGAAACTTGAGTGGGTAAACCTGGATGGGACCCTTTTTTAGTGAAGAGGTATATTCAGTTCTGCAGCTCATCCTTGTTTTCTCTCTGTTCAGAATGCATAGTAAAACCATGAGATTGGTCTTCAACGAAGATGGTAATAAGCTATTGTGTGATTAAAAATCTATCTATGGTCCAGTTAAATCTGAGGATCTCATTCTGTAGGACTAACAGGAATGGCAAGGAAAGCTCTATAAGAGATTATAGCCGGGATAGTGGTAGAGGGAAGCAACCATGCTTTTAAAACATTATTGTATTCTGTATGTTATGAACTGTAGCTAAAATCCATTAAGCGTTCGTGACAGCTGGATCTCCATGGAAATTTAACACGCTAAAAGAACATAGCTATTTTAAGAACTGAGAAGTTGGGAAATCTATCTGTGGGAAACAAGCTGCTTTTCAGTCCTCACAGTAACTCAATGGGAAGTGGCTAGGATAAATTAATTAGGTGACAAAAGTAACATATCTGATTCTCAGAAAGGAATTTGCTCTCAGTTGGAAATGATCTTTCTAAGTCAAGAATTGCAATGGTCTTTATATTCTGTGTCCTAGAATCCAATTTCAGCAGGATCTGATCCTTGATTCAGATAAATGAAATTATGTAAAACAAAACATGATGTTATTCTCAATATCTAAATCAAATGGAAGACTGTAACACTCAGCTGGCAATTATAGATCAATCCATTTCTAAAAAAAATCTGTAGTATCTTAGTAGGTCTTCCCTTTCATGGATATGGTTTTACAGATACAGAACCTCAGACTGAACATAAGAGCAGCCCTTATTGAATCAGACCAAGGTTCTGTCTAAAATCAACATTCTGTTCCCATAAATGTCACTCTAATGTCTATGGGAGATGACAAGCTGAACATGAGCACAATAGCACTCTTGCACATGCCTTCCTCAGCAAATGGCATTCAGGGGAATACTGGGGTTAACAATCAAATAAACAAACAAATATACGGCTATTGTGTAACAACCACCAATAGTCTTACCCATGCATTTATTCAGTTCCTTTTAAAACTATACATACTGATGTGCATAACTTCAACTTGGAGTAATGGAACATTTGTTTTGGAGCTAATTTTTGTTTTAAATATCCTACAAGATTTGGCTCAACTCTGCTACCTTACTGATCATCTGTAACATTTATGAACAAATTAAAATACAACAATCTGGAGGTGATTTCACAACTCACTGTATACATCCTTCTATCATGAGAGTTGTCAGGGTGTTATTACTCTCTGCTTTCAGTTCTTTAATCTCTTTCCTCATCCAATAATTGCTAAATTGGCTCAGGAGTCCTCAGGAAAGAACCTCTTTCCTCTGAAATACCAAATCTGTTGTAACTATGATATCTGATCATTATAGCCGCATATTTGTTGCTTCTCTTAAAGAAAAGAAAAAGTTGTAAAAGGTTAGTGAGAGCAGACTTACTTTTATAAAAGCTATGCTTATTCTTCAGTAGTATTTGTCCTTCTGTATATTTGGAAACTGCTTTCCATCAATTTAACCAGACAAGTGGTAAAGTTAACCAGCCTGTCGTATCCAGGATGCTGCTGTATCCATCTAAGTCAGTGTTTTTCAACCTTGACAACTTTAAGATGTGTGGACTTCCACTCCCAGAATTCCCCAGCCAGCCATGCTGGCTGGGGAATTCTGGGAGTGGAAGTCCACACATCTTAAAGTTGTCAAGGTTGAGAAACACTGTCTTAGATGGATACCACCTGGACTCAGTGTTTTTTCTCAATTTGTCAGTAAGATTTAGGGCTGCACTTTTTGATTCAGACTCTTTGTCTAAATTCTAAGTTCTTTGATCTCTCATAAAAAAATATGTTTTATTTATTTTTGTGTCCCTTCCCCTAACATTCCTTTTGTGCAAGGTTGAATTCCTTTCTGCTCTAGACCTTGACTAAGGCTTCCAAGGAAATGGGTTTTTTTCTCTGTATGGTGAGAACCCAGATGTAGACCATGCCTGGGGACTCCAGGTCTGCTGTTTGACTGTGATTCAGCTATCCATCCCTTGGTTTCTACTCTCAACGCCTGGTTATTGGATCCTCAGTGGTCCTGGGCTCTGGTTTCTGATTTTGAACACCAGGATAGTGTGTAATAAGGCTGCCCTTATTCAAAATCTTATCATGGGTGAGGGTGCCTATCTGGTGTATTTAACGAGACCTGGTTGGTCTTGGAGAGGGCTGTATGTCACTCAAAAATGTGCCCACCTAGCTTTCAGGTCCTGCATCAGATGAGACCCCAGGGGAAGGGTCCTTGAAGACTCTCAGAGGCTGTACTCTGCAGGTAACCCGATGTGAGGTGCTCTGGTTGAAGGTGGGCTGTAGGATTGCTGCTGGTGTACTGCCCTCCCCGCTGCTCAGCATCATCCCTGCCTGAGCTGCTGAATTCCCTTGCTGGGCTGGTGATAGAATCCCTGAGGCTATTGGTGCTGAGAGATTTAAATTTGCTAACTGGTGGCAATGAGTCCAGGGCAGCTCTGTAGTTTGTAGCCTCCACAGCAACCATGGACATTGATGGCCTGACACATATCGCTGGTCATACATTAGATCCGATTTTTGTCTCAGGACAGTTGCAATGTGCAATAGTGGAGGACATTAACACCAGTCCATTGCCATGGACAGATCGTTCTCTGATTGCCTTCCAGCTTACTGGTGTCACTCTCCTCTGTGGGCGGACAGGGCCATTTGATTGGGCTCCCCCAGGCGACTAGCAAACCCAATAAATTTCCAGAGGGAGTTTGGGGTTTTCCCTGAGGATCTGGTGGGTGGTTCAGCTGAAGCTTTAGTGACTACCAGGAATGGGCGGGTTGATGGAGTCTTGGACTGCATCACCCCCTATGCAGACTATCCCTGTGTGCCAGTCCTGGGGCACATTTTAGTTTACTGAGGAGCTTCAGGAAATGAAGCACAAAAATAGATGCCTAGAGCACTACAGGAGGAAGACTTGGAGCAAGTCTGATCAAACACAGGTAAGAGCATTGATATCCCATTATACTGTCATCTACACTTAGTCTTTCTTTTTACTCCCTCCCCTTCAAGCCATGGTTCATTAAGCACAATATTTATAAAATATTCACAGATGTTACACATATAGACTCCCAAACCAAAACCCTCATGAAAAAGGATGATATAGCTCCTAAAAGCAACAAATACATTACCTAGGTGCAGTTAAACATTGATAAACATAGAACATAGTAAAACACTGTTTGGATTGCTTCACCAGACAACATCCCATTGTTTGGGGTGAAGTCCATTATTGCCTGAAATCCAGATTTTGTTTGTTATATCCAATACTGACTGGCTCAAAGTGCATAAAATTGAGAGTTTGTAAAATGAGGCATTGCCTAGATCCAAGCTGGCTTTGTTTCAGCAAAATGGTTGCATGAAGAGATCTTAAATAATCCCCTGAATGCCAGCACTGCTACTTACTCTGTGAATGGGACCCTCTAAAAAAAAATCTGCACAGCCTCGCCCACCCCCACATTTACTCTTCTTTAGTTCTCCTCTGGGGCACTGTGAGAAAATTAAATTGGCCCTGTTAAGAGGGACAACAGACTACTGCTCATGCTGCCTTCCACCACAGTTAAGTTTCACTGGCGCACTTTGTTCATGGCTCCGTTTAGCTTCAGCAGCATAAAATGTCTCTTTCAAATTCATTAGAGTCAGAGAAATACGACAGGCAGCAGAAGGTAAATGGAACTTAGTTCATGTAAATTAAGAACTTTTAATGTCTCCATCTTGGATTTTATATTTTACATTTGTATTTACATTTAAGAAGTACTGTTTTTATTATATTTATTTTTAGTTTTATTGTAAACTGCCCAGAGTCGCTGTTTGAGTGAGATGGGCGGTGACGACATTTGAAATATAAATAAAATTTTTAAAAATCTGTGGAACAGTGGCTTTTACTTTTTTGGATAAGAATGACTGCTTTTTTAAATTGGCAATGAGAACAGAAAAGCAGCAAAGATTACACTATACACTGCTCAATTTTATTGCCAAGGTTTTTACATAAAGTTGCAGATGGATACAAAAAAAAAAGCAATAATCATTGTGGCAGTATGATAGTATAATTTTTAAAATAATTTTAATGATTTGTTACATTTAAAAAAATATATATATAAAAACAAATTAAGAGGAAGACATTATACACATCCAACCAATTAATTAGTGATTAAGTTATAATACTAAAAAGAGACAAAAGAAAAAAACAAACTAAGAATTAACATACTAATTTGATATAAATCACCTAAATAATGACATATATATTTAATAACAATACATCAAATTACACATAGAAACATATCTATTTTTGTAAAATATACTAAAATCTACGTCACAGGGAAACATACTGTGTCATATTTTGATTAGTAGAAAAAAAAATCTTTTAAAAACTGATGTGATACATTTCTTGAATCCAGTCTTTGATATCTGGGTAATAGTACTTTTCCAGTCTCGCAGTATAATTCTCTTGGCTATTCCTCACACCTGATATAACCAATGTTCCTCACAAATGGTCAGATTCCCTTATTTTTAATACAATTCAAAATAACATTGACATTTTTAACTTGAAACTATTTTAAACTTGGAAATATGTACCCATACATCTACTAATACATATTATTATTCCACAAAGAAACCAGAACTGGCCATGACCAAATCATTTGAGTTATATATTCTCATATTTCTCAAATTTGTTACATGGCCAAGAGAGAAAATCTACAGTCCATCCTTTTGATACATTCTTGAGGAGGCTAATATACTTGGAATAAACTCTTTCATGAATTAATTTTAACCTGAAGTTTAAGAGCATACATTGATATTACCTTATCTGACATTCTAACTCTTTATTTCACAAGTCAGAAATACCAGTAATTTCAGCTTCAAATATATTTTTAAACTTCTGATATATTTCCAATTTAATTAAAAAAGACTCCATAAAAATGATAACATGCTTAAATTGATTATATTGCCATCGTTGTGTACTAGGCAAAGATAATTCTATGTGTGGTTATTCAAATTCCTTAAAATAATCCGTTTCATGTAATTGACTTAGAGTAACTATTCCAGATGCTGCCATACTTTCCAATATAATGTTTTACCATCTATTTTAAAAAAGAATAAATTATTCATGAGACTCAGCATCAAAATCTAAATTGTAATTAGGCCCAGATATGTCTAGCTGCTTATAAACAAGGACATGAGAGATCTTTTTTTACTAAATTGTGATCCAAGTAATTGCCAATGTGATATTACAATGAAGTCAACATAAATCCAATATGTATACTATTAAAAGCAAACTATAAGGCCCTTTTTTGTGTGTAGAAGGGCTGACTTTAAAAAAGGACTAGACTGCCCATTCAGTTATAGTGATCATTTAATCGAATCAAATTGAATTATCCATTCAGTCGTATCTGACCCTTGGTGATTCCATAAGCCAGCTCTCTCCATGATTTCTGATCTTGTACAGCTTCTTTCAGCTGCTTTATATTCTGGCCTGTGTCTGTTTTGATTACATCCAACCAGTGTGTTCTTTGGTGTCCTTGTCTTTTGCCGCTGACCGTTCCAAGCATAACATCTTTCTCCAATGATGTTGATCTCATGACATGACCGAAGTAACTAAGTCTAAGTTTTGTTATTTTTTCTTCTAGTGACATGACCGGTTTTATGCACTTCAACACTTCTTTATTTGTTATCTTTGCAGTCCAAGGGATGCGCAAGAGCCTCCTCCAACCCCAAAGTTCAAATGAATCAATTTTCCTTCTATCCAACTTTTTCACTGTCCAACTTTCACAGCCATATGTAGTTATGGGGAACACGATAGTGTGGACTAGTCTACACTTAGTCGTCAAGCTGATGTCCTTGTTTTTCCAAATTTGATTCATACTCATCATTGCTGTGCAACCCAGCGTGATTCGGCGTTTAATTTCATGGCTGTATTCGCCATTTTGATTGACCAGTGATCCTAAAAAGGTGAATTCTTCCATGCATTCCACCTCCTCTCCATCAATTACTATTTTGATGTTTCCATTCCTTGCAGTTGCCATGAGTTTGGTCTTTTGAATATTCAGAAAGAGGCCAAACTTCTTGCTTTCTTCTCTGAGTCCCATGATTAGGTGATTTAGGCCTTCCTGGGTTTCTGAGAGGAGGGTTGTATCATCTGCATATCAAAGGTTATTGATGATTCTTCTGCCAATTTTTATCCCAATTTTTGATTCGTCTAGCTCCAGTTTCCTGATGATCACTTTGGCATACAAGTTGAATAAGAAAGGTGACAGAATGCAACCTTGTCACACACCTTTCTTGATCTTGAACCAATCAGTGTCTCATTTAATATGGTCATTTAATATGATCATTTAATATTTAATATTTAATTAATATGACCATTTAATATGACTCAAAATTGTACCCAGAAATTTAACCTTTACTACTAACCTAATATATGTAGAACACACCTAATAATTAAGATCTTTCTGGCTCTGAAAAGTTTCAGTTCCTGAGGTGGACTGTTCTTTATTCACATTATAAATTTTAAAAAAAAGGAATTATCTGGAAAACAAGGCAATTATTATCAATAGATTCATGGTCCAAAGGAAATTTTATAGTTGCAGAAAATTCATACTCATTCCATTCTTTAAAAGAACCAAGTTAGCACTTTGTGCATGCTCAGAAATTATACACTTTTGCTTTTTATTCCCCTCAATAAACCACCAAGTAAAAACATTTAGGAAACTGGGCCATCTTCTAGAAAACCCATTCTTGTCTGATCTGTAATATAGTAATCTGAATGATACCTTCTGTCTACAGTGTACTTTTTAAATGTATCCAGCCATAATATTTCCCATAATTATTCACAACTTCCTTGCCCTTGAAGGTATTGACAAAGTTTTAACCATTATAGCATTCATTCATCTCAGTCTTTTAAAATCAATTTTGGTCCTAATTAATTTTGCCTTAAGTTTCATAATATATTGAGTAAGAGAAAGAGACAGTTTCATTCTTGTTTATCATTAAACTAGATGGCTTTGTTTACCAAGTCAAAGGATATTAAGATGAAATCTGAGAAATGTTCATGCTGTTTCTTTTCAGGATTCATCTGGGTTTTTCATCAGTGACACTCCCTTTCACTAGAAAGACAAAAATAATATCCATCCTTATTACAGAATAATCAGTGAGAAGTTACACTGCTCAGGAACAGGCAACACATATATTACTTCTGGTCTCAAACAGGTCAAGCCAGTCCCTCCAAATATAGTGTGTTGAAACAAATCTCTCATCTTGTATGTGACACCAGGAGCTAAATGTATCTCACACTGAGCAAAACCAAAGCATCAGATATATGCCCTTTGATGTACGCAATATGCTTCTCCTTAATATTTTAGGTAAGATACTTTTGAACAGTTTAATTCTCTACTGTTACCCTTTCTCCTTTGGAACAGCATCCCCCTGGATAGTCAAATGGCCTGGCATTTTGAAAGTCTATAAAGACTATTCAAACAAGCCCTGGGAGGCTGAATGATATTTTTGTTCCTTTACTAATGGATATGGTTTGAATGTGGGAGTGGATGGATGAGGTGGATTGCAGCTATGCCCAAGATCTTATATTGTGAATTTACGGTTTTGCTTTGTTGATTGCATTTTGTTTTGCTTTACTCTTCATGAAGAAGGGGGAATCATAGGCCACTTGTGATGTACAGGCTACAAATCTTGCAAAATAAGTAAATAAAAGTCACAAAGACTTTCAAATTTTATGCAGTTAACAAAGACTACATAGTTGTCTGTACATCTGTTTAAGTGTGCAGTTAAAGTACAGTCCTTGTCTACAGTGCAAAAGGCAGTAGTATCTCCATTAGCCCCATAGATATTTACAGATTATGTAGTGTTACAATCACTTGGTTTAGCAGATTAGTTTACAAGATTTAATGAAATGGGTCAGATGCCCACCAGCAGAAAACTGAGTGTCATTTGCTCAGTTTACAAAAAGAAACACAGATATACAAAAATGCCCCATGGTAATTTTTTCTACTACTGCTATTACTGTATTACTCTTTCAAATCTCTCCTCAAAGATTTATGCCAAGTTTTTCCTTGACTGGATTCAAACAAATTATTGGAGGAGTAGATTGGTTCCAGAGAAAGCTATAGTACGATCCATGGGTACCTTAGTCTGCCTTCCATTTCATATAAAACAATATATAATTATAAATATATAATAAAGCTGAAATAGACACTGTTGCTCAGTGACCATACACATACTTTGTATGCAAAAACTTCCACCTTCAGTTGTTAGCATTTGGGCTTAGAAAGGACCTAGCCCATGTCTGACATTCTGAAGAACTATTTCCAACTTAAAAATGTACATGCTGCTGTCTATGTTCCCATGTTAAACCTACCGGCACAGCTACCCTGCCAACAGTCCCATCCTCATTTTGGTGTTTCCTTTGAGGTGGAAGTTCTGAGCTTTCTCGATAATCTCGGCCCTTGATGTTCTGCAGATCAAGCACCACCTGGCTTTTAGATGGAAGAGGTGGTTTATTCTGCCCTGCTTCAGACCTTGTTAATTTGATGGGAATCTTGAATGTTGTCACAGAAGGATCTAAACTGGAACAAGGCTTCTGCTTGTTTTGAGTCTTTTCTTTCAGTGTGCTATTTTCATCAGATTGATTGGAACAGGTATAAGAACGAAATCTGTGGGGGGGGACAAGGAAAGGTGGGGAGGATTGTTGCTTGCAACATTTGCTGCCATCAGTCTCTTGTAGCTTGGTGAAAGGGAAGTTCTGATCAGGAATGGTTGGGAGTTCTTTCCGTGTGACCTTGAACAATTCCTGTTCTCTCTTAGATAGAACTTTGTCCTTGGATTTTGTGAAGTCATATAGTGGATTATCAATCATCTCTGGTTTTGAATATGCTTCATCTTGCAGCAATGGTTCTACCATGCTTTTCCTCACCTCACTGTATCTGCAGAAGTTAGTGAATTAAGAGAAAAAGGAAGGTCAGGTGACCATTAGACAAAGTTTGGGAATGTTCTGAAAAGGTACACTAATTAATTAATTATTCTATAAATTACTGTTCTATATTGTTGGAAAGGGAAGAGAGGCACATGGGATTATCAAGTCTAGGTTCCAAAATAATTTGATTTGCCTTGGGTTTTATGCACCTTGAGATGAATGGATTTGCCATCATTTGATATACCATCTTTGGCAGCACAGTGTCTTGGGCTGGCCAAAGAAAGACTCAAAACAATGGTGAATGCATATGAAATAAAATATTCATTAAGAAGAATAGAAATGCTGGACTTCATATAATAGCAGTGACTATAGTAACTCTTATTGCCTGAAATCTAGAAATAACATGTCTACTGAATGCTCTGCTAAAGGACAGGCAAAATATGGGAAATCTAGACCATCTCAAAGTGGTGCAAAAAAAAAAAAACCTCACAGTTGATCCTTTCGGTTGGTTGAAGAATGAGCAGTATTTCTTGGAGACCCAGGAGACAGAGTGGAAGGTGTAGTAGGAGACTCTAGTCCCAGCAGTGGAGTATTATCTTTTGACTGTGGGTCATAATTCCAAAAGGTAGGTTGCTGGTCTGGTGAAGGGATCTGCTTAAGCTGGGTTGTTGCAGTGAATGGCTGAGAAGCAGCAGCCACCCGTAAGTAGCTGGCATTGTTGCTGTCTGCAGCCACTGTGTTGCTGGGAAAAAGTTAAGAGAGAAATGATTATCATTGATAGAACATATAGTTATTCTGGAGAAGTTTATGGGGAGATAAGGCAGAGGCAATTTGAGTTTCTTTTTAATGCTTTCTTCATTTCCTAGGCTTAAAACATGTTTTACAAACTGTTGCTGCATAGTTTCTCTATGGCTCTCCACACAAGAATTCTAGAACAGGATTTCTGGATCCCTTTGATTAAGGTCTCAGGTCCAGACATGGTGCAGAAAAGCAATGGTCACTCTGGTCACAAAAGCAGATGACCACCAGAATCTGAATAGGAGAGTACTCCCCTCCTGGTCCAAAGAAACCTCCCAGCACCCATTGACTATGGTATCCTTTTGGGTATTGGAGGCGCAGCTCTGCAGTGGTTCTGCTCTATCTCAGTGGATGTTTCCAGTTGTCATTCATAAAAAAGGAGTGATCAAATCCATGATTGCTCCAGTGTAGAATCCCACAGGGGTCACTTCTCTCTCCCATATGATTTAACATCTACATGAAACTTCTGGGAGAGATCATCTGTCAGTCTGGGTTCAGTAACCCAGCAAGATGGAAATGCCGTTTGCTCATAAACATCTAGGCTTTTCAGGATATCAGTTACACTTGCTCTAAGTAGGGTTACTCTCCCCCAAAGAAGCACCCCATTGACTTGGTGTTCCCCTGCACTCACAGCTCCTGCCTAGCTTTGGCTGGTGCAGCAGTTGCAGTCTTAAACCCTGGCAACAGTAACTCATTCCTTTACTACCACATGGTTGGACTACTGCAACATGTTATATGCCTGCCTGTCTGCCTTTGAAGACAATTTGGAAGCTAGAATTGGCATAGAAAGTAGTAGGTAGACTGCTATTGGATAAAACCTGCAATTGCAGAGTAACCCTATTTTGTGGGTGCACTGGTTACTAGCAGACCTCCAGGTCCAATTCAGAGTAGTGGTTATCAGCTATAAAGATACATATGATGTGGGGCCCGATTACATCAGGGATTTCCTCATCTACTACAATTCTGCCCATCCAGTGTAGGCACTAGGAGAAAGTCTGCTTAGGGTCTTGCCTCTGTGAAAGGTTTTGGACCAGAAAACAGGCCCTCTCCATGACTGCCCCATAAGGGCATTTGGCCCCTTCATTTCTAGCATTCAGGAAGACAGTGAATACCTTACTTTCTAAAGGGACATTTGGAATTTAGTTGAGGATCATTGGGCAACCTTCTAGTTATCTTTTTATCATGGTTTTATATACAGTATATAAGGAAGATGATTTTAGTGGAATGTTAAAAGATGACAGGCAGGCAGGCAGGCAGGCAGGCACCAGGAAGCCTACAATTGTTGGTGATGTTGATAAGGGATCATTATGCTTTTTCAGTGTAGATTGATAACTTCAACATCATTTTTACTGGTGACCAACTTAAAGAAGGAGGAGGAGAAACATCAGATTCTAGTTAAAGAAGAAGCACTGTTGGAAGTGGAACACTGTTCTCGGCTGAAGCTATTTCAAATCTTATGGAAGTGAGAAATAGTGAAGGGTCATTGTTAGCAGCTTCCTTCACTTTCTTTTAGCTTTATTTTGCTTCTCTGGCCAGTTGTACTATATTATGCCCACCGATGTTTATGAAGATATAAACTAAGAATGTGCATTTTTTCCTGGCTGAAGATCTATACCTGGTATTTGTATCTGATGAAATTCTAGGGACTGTACTCCAAAATGTACTGGCTGAGGCAAAACCAAAACTACTTCATTTCATGTGCATCTACTTTTAATTAATATTAAACAGTGTAAATATTTCCAGGGTTTCTTTACTCATTTTATTTTTGTCCCATTGAAAGTTACCTCCAGAATTTATTAACAATTATATATGAAGCGGCACCCAAGGCTTTTGGAAGCCGCATATGGTCTTGAGCCTCAAGTTGTATACTGCTTCTTCACTTGAAGAGCAAAAATAAATTCATTAGTATAAATTTGAACTTTTGCTGACAGTTCAGCCATAAAGTGAATAGGGAACACACAGATGAAAACTAGGAACAACTTCATGTCTTATTCAAGTATTATGTTATCTGTTCACTTAGTTAATTTTCTTTCATTTTAAAATAACTGTACATTTTTATACTCTGTAGTTTTTTTATGGAATAGGAGCTCATATACATGCTTTCAGATGTGTCCTGTATTAGACAATTGTCCTGCCTGCCTCATAGAATTTTACCAAGAATCCAGATGACAATATCTTCTATTTTTAACCATCCTGTATTTTCTCACTGTTTCTTCCATTATTTTTCTTACCACAAAAAAATCCATTCAGGAGGCAAATGTTTTTTGATTGGTAATGCTAGAAGCCATTTGAAAGCACATTGGATTATAAACTGCTGACCCTCCTGCTAAAAATAACCCATGTGGAATATGTAAAATGCTTCAGTGTCAGCTAATTAAGGTCAGGCCAACTGTAAATTCTGAAACTGAAGTCACCAAAGTAAAAAATAAAGTCAATAGTTAGAAACTCAAGTCTTATAACATATCTTCACAAATAATTTAGTTCAGCTTTCAAATTCATTTTTTTAAAAATACTGTTCTCTCTTTAACAGGGAAGCATAAACACTCTTTTTTTCAAGGTCCTCAGGTTATTTGCCATGCACTAAATATATCCAATCTGTCAAGGAAAACATTTTCTTGCATTTTTGTTTGAAGAAGCAAAATTGTAGCATCTTTTATAACATGTAGCATCTTTTATAACCCTTCATCCGAGCTAGATCAGGAAACTCTTTCAAGACTTCTACAAATTTTTAGCCCTCTGAAGGAGTTACAGCAAAGTTTGTCCTAATCCTTGAACATTTCAGGATATGCAGTATAAAAGAAAAGAAAAATGTGACTGTAGAGTATGCACAAAAGAATTCTTATTCCTATCAATAGATATAGGAAAAGGGGAAAGAATTTTATAAGAGTTCTAATTGGGGTTACATCTGGAGAAGGGAGAGTTAAGCTTTCCTTCCTTAGGCATTATGCCCCTAGCAGAAATGTTCCCACTTGCCCCGTGAGTAAGGTAACAAAAACGAAGAATCCCTCATGTGGGATCAAGCCACACAAGTGATACAAATGTACAGTGAGGCTTCCTCAAAGGTGACGTTCTGTGGTTACCGCACAAAATCTTCTCTGCAAGCTTCATCAAGAGATGCTGCGGTTCCCCGAAACCGAGCAATGGCGGCTGCTTCTTTGGCTACCCAGTGAGTAGATCTCCTGCTGGAAACAGTAACCCTTTCAAGGAAAAGACAGGTGAGAGAAGTTTGAAATCTTCTGAAAGATAATTTTTTCATATCACATTTTTTTTCAGTTAGAACTCTTACAACCATGACAACGTATGAGGATGGCAAAAATACATGGCCTCAAGTATGTGTATATATATGTTCAATATTTATTTATTAGTATAGTAGTATTTGTTCCTTAGATTCATATCTTGTCTTTCCTCTGGGAGCTCAAGGCAAAATCACCCAGTGAACCTCCATGGCTGGGGGTGGATATGAATGTGGATCACCCCAGTCCTTTCCAACACTTTAACCATCCTGCAAACACTGCTCTTAGTAACTGAATCATGAGGAACACTGAATAGCCATAGAAAAGGATTTAGGGAAAGAAGAATGAGATGCTATTTTGAAATAAAAAAATAATAGTCTCATTTAAAATGAGAGAGAATTCTGTTAAAACTAATAGCTAATGCCATGACTATAAACTATATTTACAAAGAAATCAGTCCCATATGTTTGAGAGAATCTGATAGCTTCTGTCATTTCTGGTGAAAACTTAAGGTCAATGGATGGCTGTGGTACTATATCTTTAAGGAATACATCATGATTATAGAACAAAAAAATTATCCTCTACCCTAAAGTAGTGTTAAATGAGGTGAGAATGAAAACTTATTATGTAAAGAACTACTACTATTCCTGTTGACAGCTGTGAGACAAACAACTGCTAAAAACTGGGAAGGTGAACACTGAAATCACTGAATTTAGGTTACAGATATCTGGGATATAACAGTTACAAAAACACTGATTAAAGGTGATTAACGTTCTGGGATCAACAGGAAAAAAATTAGTATTGTTGTTCCACCTATACCAACAATCAAAATGATTCTAGATTATTGGTATGCCATGGATCACATTAAAAAGTACTAAAATGTTTTATTCAGATCATGTTGAGTGCGTATGTTTGTTTTGGTTAACTCTGGAATTTTAGGCAATGTTTGGTTAATTTGGAAATTTTAGAACATATCACCCACAAAGAAAAACATGGCTTATAACTTACCAGAATCACCTTGAAGAAATATTACTTCCATATTTTGTTTATCGTAATTCAATAACAAAAGCTATTCTTCCTCCTTCAATTTTTAAATCATTTTTGAAAGACCTTCTTGACACCAGTCTTAATACTGGTGTCTGTTATTTGGATGTTGTTTTTTGTAAACTGTAATCTACTATGGTACTATTACTACTATTTATTTTCCTCCCAATAAATAATAAATTAGACAAAAATGATTACATTGCTATTGTGATTGATTGTAGATAGATAGATAGATAGATAGATAGATAGATAGATAGAGTGTGTGTATATGTATGTATGTATGTATATATATATATACATACATACATGCATACATACACACACACGTGTGTGTAAATATCTGTGTGTGTGTGTGTATGGAAAAAATATTAGTATCTCACTCTTTCTCCAGTCATAACCTTGGGTTTCCTTAGAGAAAATATTGACATTTTGTTATTGTATTTTTATGATCTGCCAGGTAAGAATCCACGGATCCAACCTTCCCAGTTCTTAACTTGCCTCTATTGCCCTACAGACCACCTCTGCTGAGGGTATGTCACGGCTAGTCAACATATCAATCATATTTGAATACAGGCAGTGAGCTGCCTCCAACCTACTTGTTGATTTGTTCCCATTCTTTGGCATGGTCTATACTGATCAAGCCTCTGATTGGTTTTTGTCCAGCAGTCTCATCTCGTTCAATTTTCACAAAATCTGAAGGCAAAAGACTCATATGAAGTATCAGTGCTTCTTTATACCTATATAATGTTATAATTATCATTGACTAACATAAAGTATTCATGAAGCATAAATTCAGCTTGAGGCCCAAGGTAACTACTGTGGTTGAACTGGGTGGTGAAAATAAGAAAAGTATAGCTGGAATGCTACCAGTCAGATAAAATTACTATACTTCTGAGAAGGCCCAACTGCTGCCTGAGACAGTGGGAAGGAGGAAAGCAATGTGAAACCAGATGCTACTCACTGCTAACTCTGCAACTTCTCATTCATCTCAGAGGGAGCATGACTGGAGCCACCCATACATAAATATCTCTCAGGACATTCCCTGTTTGGGTAAGCAACATTATGCACAGTGCAGAAAAAGAGTAAGAAGTAGCGAGGAAGAGAAATGAAAGGCAGTGGATAAAAGAAATGGAAATCTAACTAAATCTAGTTTACACCAATCCCATTCACTATGCTTTTCTATAACTTTCTACCTTTGCAAACTATTCATGCTTCCACCACATCTGCATACCAATTCATGCACTGCCTTTTGTTCTTTAAACTTTCACCTCTCTTTTTGAGGATCTCATCAACTCCATTCAGTCAGAACTTTCTTGATCCTTCTTTGCTCTCAACACATTCACTCTTCTTTCATATATATTTGTTTCATGATTTAGTCCTCATTCATTCTCTCTTCATGGAAAAACCACCTCAGTTTACTTCTTTCATACTGGCTACTTCACTTTTGTATTCAATCCACATTCATTCATCATTTATTCATATTTCTATCTCATCTTCTTTTACCACACATACACTTAACTGACATATTTTCACTGCATTCAATATACTTTTATGTTTTCATAACATACCCAGTTCGTTTATCCATGTTATAATGTGAGAAGAGACACGCTCTTATACATAGCCATTTACACTTCTTTCATTGCAACAGATTACATACTACCACTAGCTTTCCACCAGTGTTTGCATGTTTTAAAAATCTTCCATTCATTTTAGCATCTTAATCTTTTGTAAATATTCTACTAAGCTGCACAAATTCATCTTTTGTTGTTTATTCGTTCAATCGCTTCCGACTCTTCGTGACTTCATGGACCAGCCCACGCCAGAGCTTCCTGTCAGTCGTCAACACCCCCAGCTCCCCCAAGGATGAGTCCGTCACCTCTAGAATATCATCCATCCATCTTGCCCTTGGTCGGCCCCTCTTCCTTTTGCCCTCCACTCTCCCTAGCATCAGCATCTTCTCCAGGGTGTCCTGTCTTCTCATTATGTGGCCAAAGTATTTCAGTTTTGCCTTTAATATCGTTCCCTCGAGTGAGCAGTCTGGCTTTATTTCCTGGAGGATGGACTGGTTTGATCTTCTTGCAGTCCAAGGCACTCTCAGAATTTTCCTCCAACACCACAGTTCAAAAGCATCCATCTTCCTTCTCTCAGCCTTCCTTATGGTCCAGCTTTCGCAGCCATATGTTACTACGGGGAACACCATTGCTTTAACTATGCGGACCTTTGTTGTCAGCGTGATGTCTCTGCTCTTAACTATTTTAATGAGATTTGTCATTGCTCTTCTTCCAAGGATTAAATGTCTTCTGATTTCCTGACTGCAGTCAGCATCTGCAGTAATCTTTGCACCAAATTCATCTACTTGCTCTATTTTTTGCCATGTATGTATAACTTGCAATCATGCACTGTCTATTCCTTATTAAATGCAATTACTTTAATCTTTGATTCATTAATTCAGATACTTATTTCTCATTGCATCATATAAACATTCACTGCAAACCATTAAGGTTCTCAGTTAACAACATGGCATAATTTGCATTAAAAGTATGCATAATATTCTCATCCCTAACCAATACTGTATATCTCTAACACCTCATTGTAGGCAAGCATTGCTTGTGTATTTATTCAGTTATACATTGAATAGTCAAGGGGAGATTATAGAACTTTCTGTTCCTCCCTGCTTGATGTTGAACCATTCACTCTGCATTCTATTTATTCTTACACATGCTTTATTTCCATCATACACTGCTGTTCACACATCTAACCTTCAACTCATGTAAAGTATTCCATAATTCAAACTTTATTGAACATTTTTCTAAGTGTTCAAATCTTCTTTCTCTCTCCATAGTGTCACAACTGAAAAAGACAAGCCTATATTACAGACAGTCAGGCAGAGGGCTCCCTTTCATTTGCCTGGAAAAAGGAAGGGAAGGCTAAACATGTCCTCTGTTTCCAAGGTTCCTGTTTTGATGATGGAGAACGTTTTTATTTCTAAAAAAAGCGTATATGTTCTAATGCCAAGACCTTTTCAATAACTATAGTTCTTTCCTTTCACACATTTGCTACCTGTCAGTATCTGTGGAATGAGTGTACAACTCTAATGTCACCACTCTGACAAGCTTCATCCACACCCAAGCTCTCTGCACAGAGATTCCTCAGGAGGTGAAGTTCCTGCTAGAGAAGGCAAGCCCTGTTAATGGGATAAGTGTTGGGAGATCTGATGATATTGAAATCCATGAATTGCTTAAAGCTAGAGGGTCAGGCCCAGGTTGGACTTGTGAATTCCATGACTTTCTAACATATTCCCGATGTCGCGGCCACACTTTAAAAAGTTTATTTTTTATGGATTTTAAAATGACAGCGAAACATTTCCCTCCCCCAGCACTCCGCACATCTTTTCCTTGACCCATATTATATGCTGTGCTTATACCCTCACAATCTTTGGCAAACACTAGGGCTTGCCCCATAAATTCCAGGTGACAACTCAGTTCTCTGCGGCAGCCAAGGTCACATCCTGAACTAGGCAGGTGTCTTACATAAACAAGCCCAGGTCAGTTGCCCAGCACCATAGAGGGAGTCTGGAATGGAAAAACACTAGTTTCTGAAAGAAGTCCTATGAGCACTTTCTTACACAACCATTTTTGGCTGGTTGTAGCTACCAGAAAAACAAAAACAGCTCTTTCAGGCTCAGTACATTGCCTTTCTTAGCCAAAAGTATGACTGCACTGGAGCACTGGCTTACCATATAATTTTTCTCTCTGTTTCCCTTGGGATGTCTGCAGCTTGAATTCACCCTGGAAGATCCCTGTCTTTTCTCCATGGTGTGTTAACACAGTTTGGATAGGGACTTGGGATTCTGCAGCTCCACTTCGAAGGGCAATGCAGCCTTCACCTAGAGAACAGTAAGGGAGCTGATTTTTATGGGATAGCAAAGGGCATTTCCTTGCTCACATATAACTAAACAATCAGGAATATAGCTGCAATCTTATACATACTTCCCTAAGTCTCAGAGAGTAGATTTGCATAGAATTACACTGAGTGCAAACTAATGTGAAAAGGCACATAGAAGCACATGGATTAGTGATGGTTCTGATTAATTCTTTTGATTGGAAGCTTTCCAGAGGCATCTTGCTGGCCAGTGTTAGAAGTAAGATACAGGACTAAATATATCATTGGTCAGATTTACAGCAATTCCATATTATACCCTAAACTGCTCATCTTCCATGCTGCTCCTGACTGCTGCTTAAGACAACTTCAGAAATTCCAGTCCAGGCTGCAGTGGGTTGGCAATGGGGTTGGGTTGATGCTCAGACTAGACTTCGGCCACCGCAAGACCCCACATTCATTCCACTGGTTCATGCCCCTTTCCAAGTGAGGGAAGTCTCGTGAGCTGGCTCCTGTGTGGACTGGCCTACCAGGTCCTGCCTTTTCCTTTTAGGGACTGTTTCCTCCTCATTAGTCCTTATGGTACCATTGTTGCTTTGACACTACAATAATCGAAGCAATGGGGAAGAGGTTGTTCTTTCATTCCTAAGTTCCTCTGAAGATCCATGGAAACTTTCTAGCAAGGAAGAACTTATAGTTCAGCTAAATTAAAAAAGTAATAATATTTCTACCATTCAATTTAAAAATATTAAAAAATAAATGCAAGGGAAAGGAAGTTTTGCAATTATGTGGGCAGAGAACAGGAAAACAAGGACAATGCAGAAGTGGAAAGGGTGTATACTGGAGATCTAAGTGATTATTGTCTTTGACTTAATGGGCCATTGTTGAGTCTTCTACAAGATTATAAAAAACCAGCAATTGCTCTTCAGCAGAAAGCAAGACAACTTGGCAGCCCAGGATCAAATGGCTGCAGAGGACAGTGACCAGCTGCTGGAGGTGAGGTGATGTGCTAGGCGCTACAGCCAATTGCAGCTGGAGCTGGAACTGTTACTAGAACAAAATGAAGTGGTGGAGATCATCTGCTCTAAAGGACTTAAAAGCAGCTTCGGTGGCAATTAGCGGTTTTGAATCGAAGCTAGAAAACACAGGGGTGCATTTGCAGTAGGCTGGGAGTGCGAAGAGGATGACATCATCTGTTCTTACACTCAGGAAGTGTGAGTGGTCCATACTGGTGTTGGGTCAAGCAGAAAATGTGGATCTGCCCTTAGTAGGACTTTTTCACATCCTTCCATTCATTTTAGTAGGTATCATACAAAATAATTTCCCACTGCACTCAGTGGGCCCAGTGCAATCAATTTACAATACAGTAGTTGGCCATGTTGTAAACAAGTTTTGGAACTGGCTGTCCTTGGAGTCTGATGGGACTACAATTCCCTTGCTGACCAGGCCAGGAATTTTAGAATTGCAATCCCAATACATCCAGAGAGTGGCCAGTTGGAAAAAGCTATTGTAAACACTAGAAGTTCAAATACAGCTTGCTCTCTCCAGAAGGAGAAGCAGCATATTTTACTGAATGCCAGCTTTAGAGGTCTAAGTAGGTGTTGTGCAGTGCCATTCTGATTTCAGTTTAGAGTAATATAAGGTATGGAAGGAACCAACCCTAATACAAACATGCAGGTATGGGGTTATTTAAACATTTTCTACCTCCCCACCATCAGTTAATTGCTTTGCAAAATATCCACCTCCTCTTGGTCTGCTTGTGTGCTTTTAAGGAAAAACTGTGCTGGTACAATAAGATTTTTTTTCTTTTTAAAGTCCTTCCACAGGAGAGAGGAATTTTATAAAACAAGGGGCTGTGGAAGAGGTTTATGCTTCCCACACTGGTATCGTTTCTCCTTATATTACCATAAACAATAGTCTGCAAACTACATACCATATTTAATATCATCTGTCGTTTAGCCACAAATCATATTATCACTGATGAGAGATACTAATTCCTGAAAAATGTATTTCCATTCAGAAACTTTTTGGAGATGGATAAATTTGCAAACATGTGCCTTGTGCAAAAATCTTGGACCCCTCTCCCCCCTTATGCAAGATTGCATTTTATTTATAGAAACTACTGTAGAGTAATAGATTTCTAAGCAAAAAAGAAAGCTTAGAAATCTGAATATTTCAATGCCTTTCTCTTTTACACTCTGAACAACTTGAACAAGTTGTAATGAGGTTTGATTTGTGTAAACTAATCATATGTTTGTGTAAATCTTACCATAAGATTCATCACTGTCTGAAGATTTAATGCTGATCAAAATGTGTTGGTCTAACAGATATTCTGGATCTGAAATAATTGGAGTCAGCTGCAAGGAAAACTCAAGAATTCAGTAAAAATAGAGGAAGAAATATATTTATGAAATCTAATATCAGTAAGCAGTATCTATTTCTTGTGAATGTGTCTACACTGAAGGTGCTATCTTACATGCATTGTACATAAATTGTAGTAAACTTTGGATTTCAAGGGATTTTTTTTCCTGGTCAAATATGTGCAAAATATGCACCTTTGCTCTGATGTTTTATTTATTTCTGTTAGCACATCATAAATTATACTGGCAGAAGGACATATACTTGACAGTGAGCTTCAGCTAATCCTGGATCCTATACCTGCAGGGCACGTACTTCTCCAAATTCAGTCAGGTGCACTTATTTGTATAGTTCACCTGAAAATATAAGAAATACTGAATGTTGAGAGTCTTAGAAGTATAGAGTCCAGGGTGTAGAACTAGTTCAATGTCACAGCTAAAGGAGACTGAGATGGAGATGGGTGTCTATCACTCAAGACATCTTGTTGAATTGAAGGAGAAGAAACTCATCAGGCTTTTTCCAAATTTTAATGCTGGAGTCTGGAATGTAACACAAAGGAAGTTAACCGGGCTTCCTAGATTTGTCTTGGCAGCGCTTAATTGGAAATCCTCTTAAAGACACCAGCTGGAATTTCATTTCAGCATGTTCTTCCAAGCAATTTAATTATCCATGTGTTCATTTAGTATAAGGATTTGAAGCAAGACTCTGAGAAAGCTTTCTGTACTCTGTTTTATTTCTTCCCAAACTAATACCCTTCAGATACAATCTCAGAGAGTTAGGGATAGTACTTCTGGTCTAAAATATTTGAAGGGTTTCAGACTGGGGAAAGCTGGCTTATCTGGAACAATAAAATACCTAAGTTCCAAGAATTAGAGGGAAAGTAGAAGACAGATCACTCATGCAATGGGTTTTTTTTGGAAACATGGAATTGTGATTGGTCCATGTATTATAACAATCATCATCATCATGGCATGACATCATCATGCTGCCAAAGACAGAATGGAGTGGGTAAAATGATGCCCCATCATCATCAAAAGGACATAAATAACCATGAAACATTGCACATACAGTCATAAAAACAAAAGGCATGTTGAACCCAGCTCTCTTTCTCAGTTTCAATTCACTTTCTGCACAGCACAGCCTGTGCTTGGAAAGTGAAGTGTTCTTCAAAGAAGTATCACCTGACAGTCACTGTGAAAAATCCTGGTTAGGTATTAGTGGGTAGATGCCTTTGCAGAAGCCAAGTGTCTGGCCTTATCTTCAGCCCAACCCAAAATGATTCTGGAGAATAATATGCAGTGGCTTCAGGGCCTAGCATTGCCAATGGGAACTGAGCAGATCTCAATCCCTATCTACACCAGCAATTACATGGTCAGTGAACCATGCAGATTGTGTTCATGGCAAAAATGGTGTCAGGATAAGAGAGAAAACTCATCAGAACAGCCAGAATGACTTTAAGATGCTTGGTCTGGAGATGAGACAAAGGTGGGGCATAGGAGAAAAAAAAAAGCTGGCCAAGAGCAGTCGGCAGAAAAAATTGCCATGGTATGTTCATGTGGTGGCAAATGAAAGAGAGCCCTCATTGAAAGATTCTGACCATGTGGGGTGGGTAAGGCAGAAACATTGGCCCATTTTTTTGCACAGACATCCATAACACCATGATTGCCCCTTAGTATGATGTAAACATTTCAATGTGTTCCAGATGATGTTTATGCAGGCAAATTACTTGCAGATTAAGACTTTAGAATTACATGGCAAGTAGCAACAGTTCTGTTTGGTAGGTTGCTAGTTTGGTGCTGTCTCATGGAAGACCAAAACACATAGGATGAACACCAGTGTCCTTCCCCTATAATAAGGGAATTGTTATTGTATTTTATATTGATTTTATATGTTTATGTAACCTGTATATATATTTTATTTTATTACACAGTAATCTGAAGGACTATAATGATTCGTTGTTACTGGTCTGAGATGTATAAAATTCACTGGTTAATCTGCATTATTGTTTGGATATGAATTAAATCAGTTATTATGTAAGCTACGTTCAAACAAAACCTATCAACCTACCTTAGGAAGGGCTTCGACAAACTTTACCACCAGTTCCCCTTCATTTCCTTGCTCATTTTCTCCCTCTTGGCTCTTTACAAAGCCTGTAAAAGTGTTAGAAAAGAAAATTAGTTGCCAGCTGGAAAAGCACGAGCAATAACACAGACATTTGCAAAACTAAAAAAACAAACAAAACCAACTTGGCAGCACAGGGAAGCTGAAGAATGGAAAGCACCTGCGACTTTCAGCCTACGATCCTAAATGAGTGCTTACAAAGTGCATTTGCCCCTGACCTCATTGGGTTGTCTTCTTAATATTTCATTCCAGTTAAGAAAATCGTTAGGAGGCTCAGTACTTGCACAGACAAGCAGAGAAGGAAAATATGACAAGTCTTCCTACGCCACTCAAGATAGCACAGTTGAAATTCTAATTTAAGCCTTAACACATGGTTTCCATAGAAATATATGCAAATCTCTGTACAGCCTTTTTTGTGTGGAACATGGTTAACAGAGCTATATGTCATCCAAATAATGGAAACAGGGCCACAGAGATATACTCCCCCCCACATCCTGCTTGACCCTTTGACAAAGGACAACATAAACAGCCCATTCTGGACATATATTGTTTCATGACACAAAGAGCTCAGATTTAGGAATCCAGAAATATGATCTTAAGTACCAGTGTGTAGTTATGTTCACAGAATTATTGCAGAACAATAATTTGATCCTTGTGTGCACATATTAATTCTTGATCTTGCAAAGTCACAACTATTTTTAGGCTGCCAATTTATAATGACATTAAGCTTCAGCCCTTTAATTTAGATTCCAAAGACGTAAAAGACACTTATAAACAGTGATTTTTATAGCCACTGTAGATTAAATATAAGTAATATAACTTATGAACAAATATCAAAGAGTGACCATTTAAAATGAATCATTTTCCCTCAAAGCTCGGGTCAGTATACATGGCTTTTAATGTGTCACTCTCACAACAGTTCTGCAAAAGATGTTCCAGGACATGTTAATCTGAAACTGGAGGATGCTGAGGTCAATGTATGAATAGGAAAAGTGTGTACACACATACACATACACACACATATACACGTTCGTACATCACATGTTCAGGTGTGTATATTAAATATTTCACTGGTGGATCTGTATTATAAGAAAAGTTGTATTATAATATCATCCTTTTTGGGGAAAATATTGAGCATTCAGGTCTGGAAATATAAAAGTGTTTGTAAAAGCAAGTACTTTTTATAAAATTTCAGGTGAAAACAACAAGGAAAAGTTTGCCAAAAACAGCAATGAAGACCAGAGATTTTCTGCAATGAAGATTCTTGCCTTTCAAATGATAATGTAGACAGGATATATTGAGAAGTTTTTAAGTAGTTTGTTATTTCATATCTAATATAAATATTTTGCAAAATGGTGAATGGGACATAATCTAGAAACAGTCTTACTTCTCCCATTAATCCCTCCAATGCAATTTCTAAATAACACAACAACAACAACAACAACATGGGCAACAGTACTTACTTTCCAGGCAGCTGGAGTAAAATTCAATATAGAATTTTGTCTGTGACTTTGTCTTGAGGACAGCACTGCAATGGAGGAATTCAATCTGTCCCAGAGAGTCTGTGTACTTATCGTCTGGGGAAAAGAGAACACATGTTAAGGTTGGCAATGACAGTGTTCTGCAAGATTGTTAAAGGCATTTGAACAATGGCTTAAAGTTTTGCACCTTTACTTAGGGGAAAAAAGTGCTCACCATTCTTAGAGACAAACTGAGATGTGACAGCAACTTCAAATGTAGCAAAAACAGGACTATGATCACTTGTCATAATGTCAGTTGTGCATCCTAAGATAGGAAAGACAGTTAAGGGTCTCTGTTCTTAATTTTCTAAGGGAGGAAAGAATAAAATAATTACTTGGCCTAACTGATCCTTAAGAGAACAACACTTCTATTTTCCAGTGAGTTGTATACAGAAAGAACTCAATAACCAGCACACAACTCCCATGACATGTCCTTCAGTGATCTGAGACTAGGTTACCTGAAAAAATGTTCTAACATGGTTCCTTCCATGTATCAGCCTTCCTTAGATTCTCCAATTTGCTGAAAAGAGTCAAAGGTACAGTATTTGCTCTTTGGCATTATCTTCCTAGAGTTGTCTTTGTTCTTCTTTCAGTGCTAGGCTTAAATTAATTTGTCCTCTTTATACTATAAGAATTCTGTTTTGCACTAGCATTTCATGTTACAGTTCTACTGTTTTAATTGCAATTTGATATATTTTTGTAATGTGTTATGAAGACTGATGAAGAACAGCCTATAAACATCCTAATTTCAGATCTGGCCAGGAGCCAAAATTCCCACAGAAACAATTACACACACACACACACACACACACACAGATTCATTAACTGTGCTTTGGATGTGATTTCTTTTGGACATCAGACTTCAGCTACTTCACATTTTTTAACTGAGGGAAACAGAATATCCTAGAAATAATTGCTACAACTGAGAGCCTTTTCTGGCTTAGAACCGGGGGGGGGGCAGGGGGAGGAGGCATTCTAAGACTTGCAAGGTGTATTGCTCTCACAATTATTCACAGCCTATTCTCTTCCCCCCACATATCTTAGTTTAAGGAGAAAGCATTTCTCAAAGATAGGATGTCTCTTGTTGAGACTTGGCAGTGAAAGGCAATTCTACAGATTCTGCTCTGAATCATTTCCGCTTAAGCCAGCTTTGCTGCTATTTTCAATCTGTTATCTACCCACCATAAGACTGGCACACCACATGCACCAAGGGATATGATTTCCAGAGAACTCGATCACACCAGGATGGCAAATTGTACTTCATCTGCAAACAAAAGACAACTCAATATCAAGAACACAGCACTCTGTCAAAAGTTGCCAAAAAGCCATTGATTTTATTTTCTTCATTGCAATGTCTATCAAAAGAGAAATGGTGCTGGCAACAGTTATCAATTGAAATGCTACAATATGCTAGAAGTTATGGCATACCCCTGTTGCTTTTTGCTTGGTGTAGACATAATTCTCCCGGGTGTTTCTTTCAAAGCGATAGGTTGGGGCAAATGTTATTTCTTCCTCCTCTGAAACAGACAGATGGCTGATTATTGTTTTGACTTAACTGAAGATCAAAAACCTGACAGTGCACTACAGCAATCTCATGCACATCATTGTAATTATCTCCTATAGTAGGTTTTAGCACATGGTTTAGTTATTTGTGTGGTGTCTCTCACCATATGGGTGGCGCAATTTTCTTTATGCCATTGCATGAGGAGAGAATGAAAGAGACAGAAAGATTGGGTTCATACATCACATAATAAAGCCATAATTTGGTCTACATTTCTGTAAATGATTCATCTAATTTGGTTAAGGAAGAAAACGATGGCTTAATGTGAATCACAAATTGGTCAGATATATGTGGTAAGCTATACCACATGATGATAGTTTCTATATCAAGCAATTACTCTGACAATAAGGGATCAATTTGTCCTTCAATTATCACTATCTTATCAGCTTATTTTGCAGGATATTTGATTCTAGGCTTAAGGACCAAACCTAGTAACATCTTACCAAACTGCAGAAACACCTTCTGATCCTTCTTTTCAATGAGGAGCTGGTCAAAATTAAGCAGTTCTGTATACTGTTGCTGTTTGATTTTCTGAATGATATTTTCTGCTTCCTGAGAAGAGAGGAAGTGTTATAATTAACAGATACACCATCTCTCTTATTTGTTTTGTTTAATAAATGCTCACTTACATATAATTGATCCAAGTACAAAAAAATATGTTCAAGGTCAAATAAAATTTAATGCATAACTCTTAGCACTTTTATTCTTAAAAATGTTTTAGTGCTGTGGGGAAAACACTTGCCTTTATTTTTTTTCCTTTGAAGGCACTACACTAATTTACTTTTAAGAGGACATTAGAACAGAATGAAGGGAAAAGTAAAAAACTTGTTTCAAAGCACTCTCTACTCTGCTCTCTACTGAAGTTCTCTGTATCTGCTTATAACTAAAACTGTAAGAGATTCCATCATTGATTTCCTGTCCTACACACATTTTCTGTCTTGTAGCAGTTGCAATTGCATCTCTTTTTTGTCAAAATTATACCAGATTTTATTATTGCATTGGAATGAATGCATCCAGAATAATACAATGGAAAAACAGAAATTTTCATTTTATAAACAGAACTAGATGCAAAGCATTTTAAGTTATTTAGACTCTCTGACACATTAAGACTGTAACCCTATGTGTCCTTATTTGGAAGTAAGTCCCATTTACAAACTCTGAGGTTTCAGTCTTACAAATAGCCAGGAACAAATAGCATTCAATCAAGTGGATATATATAGCATTCCATAATAAATATCTGGTTTCCCAATTATTCTATTTTTTTCTATACTGTTCTCTTAATATCTTTTAATTTTTCAGTGTTATGGATCCACAGTATTTGCTTGCTTAAGCAACAGCTAAAATAAAAAAGGCAAGTCTGCCTGTTTCTTTCCAGTGGACAGCGTTAATATTTTGTAAGTGATTTTTACATCCTTATTTTTCAGCTGAGTTTTGGGGGAGTCTATATGCTTCTTTACAGCAGATAAACACACATGCCTCCCTTCTTTTTAGAAAAAAATGTATATAGGAGATTCCCTTCTCCTGTGAAGCTATCATTTATCTTCTGCCCTTGACATATAATATATAGGGGCAGAATCCCATGCCACTGCTAAATCAGAGTAAACACTACTGTAACACCAAAAAACCAAAAAACAAAAAACCTGGGAGATTCTGTTGCTCAGAAGATACTTCACAAACTGAGGATGGGGATGGCCATGTCATTAATGGAAAAAGCAACATGGTACGAATCCTCATTGCCATGAACTGTGTAAGCAGCTCAACAAATCAACATTTTTCAGTGAACTTTCCTTCTGAACAATCTGTTCCATCTATATTAACCACTCAAAATCCCTACAAAAGAAGATGGATCAAAGTTTTTATTGTTTCTTGGGGAATGGAATGAATCAGTTGCAGAGTTGTTGTCAACATTTGCTCTCTCAAGTTTTCAATTCACCTTGGGTGAGGGTGATTGAAGCCCCCACTTTTTTTTTTTTTTGTTCCTATCTGGTTATGTTATTTCTGCCATCTTTATTCTTTTTTGTTTGTTTGTTTCCTTGTTTTTAAATGTTTTTAACAAATTGTAAACCACCCAAAGTCACTGGGAGTCAGGCAGCATATAAATTTTAATAATAATAATAATAATAACAACCACAGCAGCAGCAGCAACAGCAGCTTGGGGACCGTCTCATCTTTTGATTTGATAGGATAGTGTCACTGTATGTGTATATATCCTTTGAAGTGAGTGCCATGTTGGGAGGTAGTGAACACTCCTTCATTTGATATGCCAAAACAGAGGCTGGATAAACATCTGGGTTTCTGCACTAAGGAACTTTCTCCTGTTTTTACATTGCATGAAATCATGAGGCCTCATGACTTACATAAGACCCTGCCAGTTAATATAGTGCAAATTTAATTTCTGCTAAAAACCAGAACTGATGTTCCCTAAGTATTGTGCAGGGAAGTTTCTACATACGTGCAAAACAAGGTAGGAATATTTTAGTAATGGGGCTTGCAACTAAAAGTATGCATTCCTGTACGATTCATAAGAGTATGTTTGTGAGCAAGGAAGGTTCCAGTTCAAATCTCATTTTGGCTATGAACATTCTCAGTCTCAGTTTTTTATTTGCAAAATCTGAGATATTAATAGAAGCTTAATTTGCAGATCATCTATAAGGATAACCAAAATAATGCAAGTGATGTAAATGTAAATATTCTGAACACTTTAAAGGAACTTCTTATAAATGCTAAGTATTATCAACTAGTAGGGAATTGAAATGGTTCTCCAACCATTGGGGATAACTCTAAGCGGTAATTCAGATCTCCCAGCCAGAAGAGATGAGTAAAACGTTGAGTGATGTTAAATGGACTCAAATTCTTGTCTCCCAGGGACATAAAGCGAAGAATACTCATGTAGTTCTGATTTCGCCTGATAAAATAAGAAAAGTATGCTCAATATACTGTTAAATTGTATAATTCCTGACCACCACCATCAGTAAAGACAGTTAACTGGAGACAGTGTTAGGCTAGATAATCTCAGAGTACTTTAAAATATATTCTCAAACTTTCCCAAGGCATTGTACGAATAAATTATCATTTCTATATAGCAGTCTTCTGCAAGCTGGCACTCCCTGTGTGTAGTGTACAACAATTCCCATAATCTTATGGTGGGATTGTTGCCCAACACATCTGGAGAGCATCATGTATAGGGAAGGCTGCTAAGAAATGAGCTGCTTTTAACTGAGTTATCTTTCAGCATTTCTGTGCTAACTGAACTCAGCACTATTCACTGTACAATTTTCAATGGAGGAAACTGCCACCTTTCTACAGAAAAGGTGCTAATTTGCTTGGTTTTAATAGCCATCACTTTCCCTACCAACTACTATACAGATCAATGGACTAGTGAGATGGACTATGGCTAAATGAGTCACAGGGCTCATCCTCAGATCCTGCTAACTGTGGCACAAAGACACCCAGCTATGTCCTCATGAAGCAGTCTTGGCTCATTCCCAAGCCACCATGGAGGCAGCTTAAATTCATCATTAGCTATTCCAGCTATCTTCTAAAGTAATCTAAACATCATTGTGTTGATATTACTGTATGTGTCACCATTTCCACAATTCAATAAACACCTGAAATATCTCTGCACAATGTACTGAAATTATTGTGTTGTTGCTAATTTTCCTTTCTTCCTCCGGATATAATGTGAAAGAAATCCCTTGCAATTCAGCTTAATTAGAAACTATAGGGACTTCCAAATGATCAGCCTTTCCATCTCCTACCCCTTCTTAATCCAGTTAAAGGCTGATCCAGGTGATTTTGCAAATTTATTTAGACACCATAGCATCAAAATGCTATGAACATGCATAACCATCTCCCGGAGAAAAGGGGAGCAAATGATGAAATGTGTATCACAACATCATCATGTAAATGCCACATCTTATGTACTTGAGTCAGATGTCAGGATGCAAGGACGTAAGGGTGGTACTTGTGTGATGTCACCATATGTTTTTTTGATGTCATTGTGGTTTGCTGTGGATGGCACTGTAAACTTAGCCATATCTGGATGTTTCAGAATATAGAATTCAGAGAAATTAATGCCCAATTAGTACTTGTCCTTTCTGACCAATAAGTAAGGACAAACAGGTTTTAGCTAATCACTGCTTGTTTGATATAATTTCAAGCTGTCCAATAACTGAACTCCTTCTCTTACCTTCCCCCCCACAGCAGTTTTTCCAGGTTTGTGCCAATACAGTCATTCCCTCATGTCACACACAAATACACAAAAGATACTAAATTACTAGAATTGTCCCTCTCCAAAGTTCCACGTGTTTGTGAAAATTTGAGCACTGTTTTGCAATAAATAAATAAATTCCCAAAAGCAGTTTGAGGGAAAGTTGCTTGTTAAAAATATATACACCAATGCATTGAAAACCCTCAGACCTAGGGTTTGAAACAGGAAGAGCAAGGTAAAGAATGTATGGTAAAACTGGCCAAGAATTTTGGGTATAATATTCAAATGGATCAATGGGAGAGAATGTTGTTAAAAGGTCTGAAATTCACATTGTCTTACAATTTCAAAGAAAACTTTAAAAAAAATGATTTACCATTGGTATATGACACCAGAGAAATTGTATAAAAGTACTTCTAATCACTGTTGGAAATGTGAAAAACATGAAGGGACATTTTACCATGCATGATAGACTTGTGAAAAAGCGAAAAGGTAGTAGACACATATATATATGATGATGCAGAGAATTTTTAAAAATTAACATTCAGATGAAACCGGAACTTTTCTTATTATGACTTATGGACACTCAACTAGAAAAGGCTCATGGATGCTTGGTTTTATATGATGTAACTGCAGTGAGGCGATTAGATGCACAAAGATGGAAGACTACAGAAACACCAATAATGGAGGAATGGATTGTGAAATGGCTGAGTTTGCAGAAATGGCTAAATTGACTTGTTTGATTAAGGAGGGAACTACAACTATTTTTTATAAAAACTGCTGTTTTCAGGATTTATTAATTTAAAAGTTTTGTTTATCGGAAGAAAGGAACTATGATATGCAATATGGAAAGGTGGTATGGTAATTGCTATGTTTGCAACTTCTGCAAAGATTGGAAGTCGCTTCTTTAGATATCTTCCTTTTTCTTTCTTTTTTGTTATCCTTCACTTTTTCTTTTACCCTTTTATAGTCTTTTTCCTTTTCTATTTCTTCTTCTGGAACAGCACACTCTGACTGTAGATCCTTCCTTGTGTAAACAAGCAATAAAACCTGCTTGTGATACCTATCATGCTACTTCATTCCCTGTGAAAAGGAACAGTAGCCAGGAGTCTTTTTCTATCCTAAGTGTGGCTGTGCTACAGCAAGTTCGAGGGCAAATCTCCTTGCTTCCTTGTAATACAGAACCACCTCCCCGGATAGGCCACCCTTCAAGCAATGAACATGCCAGGTGGACAGAAGGGAGGCCCTGCAGTTTGTGTTGCCATGGGAATGTGGAAGTGTGAAAGGAAGCTGAAACTCGGCCATAGCAAGGAGGGTAAGTATGGTGATTTAACACAGCTCATCTCCTTTGCTTTATATAGGCACATGTGCTGAATTTTTAGTTCTAGTTCCATAGAAGCAGAGAGTTACAGATTTCACATACTAATCTAAATGATTAAGATATACAATGGTCCTGGAAGAGGAATGTTCCCTGTTGACCTTTAGCAAAAGGAACCACAAACAAAACAAAACATCATAACCTCCCCTTAATCATCTAGTATTTTCTTTGATGAGGAGACTTTATAATTTCAATTATCTATATTCTTTTTCTGTATATGATCCTGGGAATGCTATGCTGCTTAACAACTTTGGCATACTGACTTGCTTATTCCTGAAAAAAGAAAGCATATTTAAGCCTTAAGGGACTGTATACAGATTGACCATATTAGCCAAAGTTTGAGAGCTTTGTTTCCATCTGTGTTGACTATAGTTTTTGAAAGTATACTGAGTTCAGCAAAGCTAAGATAAAACATCAGTGTCTCTGTGAGTAGGAAAAGGAACCTGCTGAAATACATTCTGTATGTTCCATATTTAATGATGGCTTCTTGAATCTATTTATGTAGCTCATGTTCTAATTTTGTATTAGCTTAAAACATACTTTTGAAAGTACTCTTTAATAAAAAAATTATACAGTGCTCCAGTCCAGATGAGAAGATCACAATGCATGGAAGTGATTTTTTCCCTTTTTGTGTCTTTGTGTCTTTTTTTCTGTTTTTGGTAAAAGTTGCTCTAAACTGTTATTTCCCTTCAAAGTGCTATTTCAATAAAGTTCAGTTTTGAGAAAATGGGAGCATGAAAATAACAGCATGGTGGTAATTTGTTTTTGCTAGGAATGAACGCTTAATATAATGCAACATCTCTCAAATGTTTGCCTCCAGATATGTTTCTCTACAGATTCCAGGGTTTGGTCAGCACAGCCAGCATTTGGGTCCAGTTCAGGAAAACTGGCATAGTATGTACTGTCATTTAGCACTCTCCCACATTACTTGTCGCACATTAAAACTGCCTCATTATTGAGGCAGAATAGAGATTGGTGGCAATAAGGGCAAGGCAATTTATGCAGCATACTTTTCTACCGACTCATGGATTGGAGGATAACACTTTAACACAGTGGTCTGGCTGTGTCCTCAGTCAGCATGCTAAGCATGTTCAGTCTTGCAATTGTAGAGAATATATGTAGCTCAGGGTTAGAATATTGAATTGTAGGAGTTTTCTGACATGGTTTTTCATTTGCAGCCTTTTTTTTTTAACCCCTGAGGTAACATTTTTAGTGCTATGATCTTGGAGAAATAAGGTTTGTTGCCTAGCTGTGGAATATATAGTTGCCTATCCTATGAGCCTGGTATGTGATTGGGTGGGCTATGTGGCAGTCACATAGCAACACACCCAACAGCACAGCTGAGATAACTCCTATAATGCAACATGCTCAGGCTTCATCAGCCTATTTCTGAGATATTCTCCTCCCCCTAAAGACTTTTTAATAAATCTGCAACCTTGGAATTTCCCTGAGCCTTCTAATACTTCCATCTACTATGAAGATGATGCTATTTTGGCATTATAAGAATCTTTACTTAGAAGACGAACAATCAATTCAGTATTCAGAATTGATATTTTAAAAAATACCACGTGCTGGGAAGTAAAAAACAAAACAAAACAGGAGAGAATTGTTGCTCAAGACCACCTGCAGCAGAGATGTACAACTAATAAAACAGTTGGAGGCAGCCACCAGAAATCTATAAAACTGATATAAAATTAAAAATTACAATTTGGTATCAGCTTTTATAGGTTTTTGGTGGCTGCCTCCAAAGTGTTTACTAATTGTGACAGATGGGGAAAGATATTAAACACTTGACTGCGGATGACTGTAATCATTAACTATATCTGATTTTAGTTTAATGTAAATAACATAAAATAGGTATTATGGCCCCATCTACTATTTTTTGGAGTGGGATCCATAGCATGCTGCTCCAAAGCCAAGTATGTTGTTCATTTCTGAGGTAAAGGATATTAGTAGCCAGCTAGGAAAACACAGCGATGGACTAAATCAGGATTCTGGAACCTCTGATTCTCAGCATAACCATACCACTGATCATATTGGTTAGGGCAACATCTGGAGGGTTCCACATTTCACATGCCTGGAGATGAATCATCTAGCTATCTTTTCTGAAAAATGACTACAGCAATTCATTACCAGGAGGAAAAAGGAGGGTTTAGTGCCCCTGTTCCTCACAGAGATAAGCTTTCGCACTACTAGCTTTTTGCATCTGGTCACACATTTGTACTCAGTGGAAACTCTGTAGTACCAAGCAACAGGTGCCTCAGGTGGCCCTTAGGAAGGCAATAATAATTTACCTCTGTTTCTTTTCACTTCCTGAAGTCAAATGGCTGTTCACAAACCCAAAGGAAGTTCCATTAAACATGAATGACACCCCAACAGCACCTTTGTTGCCTGAGTTAGAAAATGAAAATGAAAGAAGAAACAGAAATATTTTAAAAATAAGTCCTTCCCCTTGCTATCTAAGCTAAAACACTTCTTTGAGGATGCAGAGTTGAGGAACAGAAATCCAGTGAAGGTTTTCTCAAAAACTTTTTTCAAATGTAAAAGCTGAATTTCTCTTTACCACTCAACAAAACTCCATCAATCCATTAGAATTTTGTAAACAGACCAAGAACTCCTTATAATGTTAATTTTAATTGAACACACAGTTCCGGCAAAATTATTTCTGAAAGTAAACTGTAATAGAATTATATATATATACCTGCAAAGATACCAAGCATTCCTGGATTCCCATCATACCTGTATTTGACTTATGAAGATAAATGTATAATTTATCATTCAACTTAATGACAGTTGTTGATTGTAATGGTTTGTGGAAACACTTCCATGAGCCAAATCTTAGTATGAGAAGTAGTGTTAATCTCTACCCCCTCCCTCCACCCATTATAATGTCTTGGCTCACACATACAGTATACTTATCCATTGTCCTTCCAAACTCCTCCTGTTTTTCCTATAATTACAATACTATGCATTAGTGTATAGCAATCAATTATTTTATCAACACTGGGTAGATATATTTCATTGTTCCATTAGCATATGAATTCAGAGAAAAAAATGCATCTGAAAAAAATCTACCACAGTGGCATCAGTGGGGTTCCAGGGGAGGTTCTAACTAGGAAAACAATTGCATATCTCACAAATTGCTATGGGAACCATATACAGATTCTAGTATTATTGCCAGCACATAAGACCATTTTCCAGGTATACAGTCCACATTATGTTAACAATTTGGCTGAGAAAGATGAAAAGAAAACAGTTAATATCAAGAGGAAATGTGAGAAAAAATATGATTCTTTTAATATTGTCTTCGTCTTTTTCCTTCAAATGAATAGCCTTTGTCCTCTCAATTATAATACCGAATCCTGCAAAATATTTAGTATTATTTCATTATGATTCAATATAGTTAAACCACAACAGATAATTCAAATCTTCAACCTTCAGAAAAATGCTATGCAAGCCAAAGAAAGGCAAGCTCAAGTAGTGCAAGTTCAAAAGAAATCACACTTATGTGCAAATGTAGTCACTGTCAGATTGTCCTATCACTTTTGAAAGGAAGGGCAGGTATTATTATTATTTATTTATTTATATTTCAAATTTCCATCACCACCCATCTCCCCCCAAAAGGGGGAGCTTATGTTATATGCTTTCTACTGTATATGTCATCCTAAAAGGCTTCTAGTATATCAAATTTAGTGCACAACAATAATCAGGGAATTAACTTCCAGTCTTCTTTCCTTGGCTAGTGATGCAGACCAGAAAGGAACTGAAGCTGAAGTAGCCCCTTCCATCATTGCCTGTACTGAGACTGATTTTTTCCAAGCATGTTTCTCACAGAGTTCTCTTTAGCAAGATTATTTGAGATGAAAGAGGCACGGGTATAAGAATTCCAGCAAGTAAACTATTTTAAATTTTCAACCAATATATATCTGTGTACATTACAACAGCGACTTTCTGAATCTTACAGCTTTCCTATGAACTAGTGAGGAGGGGCTTCCTCACTGGTAACAGGGAAGCTTGTAGCTGGTTGTTTATATAATGATCTTTTAAATCTTGGAAACAACTCTTGCAGTTATAATTACTCCCAAGTCCTTTGAGATCTCACAGGTGGTGTCTACTCTGGAATTGCTTGTAACTGTAAAAGCCTTGCTTGTGATTTAAAATATTATACAACCACACACTTTCTGCAAAGACTCTAAAAATATCACTTCGATAAAACCAAAGTGTGAGTTGACTTTCTTGGTAAGAACATCATGAAGCTCAATGCGGTAGTTGCTGTCATGAGAAAAGAATAAATCAACTTGAAAGTGCTGAAAAGCAATGGGCGAAAGATTTTGATGGGCTGTTGAAAGTGAGTAAGTTCTAGATGAATTGATCTGTTTACAGGCAATGTTTCATAAATATACAGATATTATTTCCTGAATAATTCCTATAATGCGGCTACGTCAGTTTTGATGTTGTGTATGGAAAGCTTTTCTTACTATACCCTAAACACAAGCTAGATAGAAGCTGCATTCCATCTAGGTACCCCCTTTCATTCGTAATAGAGGGCATGCCCATTACCTATGATACTTCACTACTGTCCAAATAAGCTGGATCTTTGGAATGGAAGGACAGGAAGATAAATATTTTTTCCAGATTTGATCCTTCATATACTTCAGAAATGCAAGTTGTTTAATGGGGCATGTTTAAGTGGTAAGGCAAAAGGAGATAAACCTCTTTTCTTTATCATTTCTTAAAATTTATTCCTAGATTCTGGATTGAAGAAATTCTCTGATCTGGAAGCCACAAACATATTAATTCAGCTGGGATCAGAAGGGGAAAAAGAAGTAGCAGCCTTTTTATTTATATCCATTATATTTCCATTTTTTTAAGAAAAACAAATTTGGACCTCCTAGTCTGCAGTAAGTTTCTGCGCTGCAGTTCCAGGGTGACTTCTGGGATTCATGTAGTTCTAGATGTTTGTGTGTGTGTGTGTCAGTGTGTGTGGTATGTGGTGTGTGTGCATGTTTGTTTTTCTGTTTTGTTATCAAACACTCACACCCCTAGCTTTTCTTTATTTAAATTACAACTTTCATATGAGGACCAGGGTTTTAACTTTCCAATTTTTAGCTATATTATTTCATGTACTGTTTATTTTTACTTCTATTTCTTCATGAATTTGAAATGATTTGTTTCAAAAACTATTAGGACCAAAATTATAAAATAATAATAATAATATTATTATTATTATTATTATTATTATTTTATCCTGAATAGTATCTTCATAAGCACTTAGCTCCTATTTTAGTTACATTCATTTTTATGTAGAGGTGAAAAGTAGTACTATGGTACATATAGAAAACCTGCAAGTAATCTGGAATCAAAAACTGGTTAGCAAATCAGTGAATTAGCTTTCTACCGACATTATGCAGAGCCTGGTCAGACCCCATGTAGTCAACATTTAGTTTTCTGTTTAAGAACTGAGCTTTTTGTTTTATATATATTTATTCTATTATGCATTTTTATTTCCATTTTTTTCTTTTCATTTTTAGTTATTCTATTTTCTTTTAATTTTTGCATCTGATTAATTTTTTTGTCTTTTTATTAAAAGTAATAAAAACATTTTAAAAGAAGCACATTGAGATTTATTTGGATTTTGAGAAAACAGGAAAGAAGCAAAGAATTAAAGTTATGACCATAATTTAGCTCAAGTTATGTGGAGAACCAATGTGATGAATAGATCATGAGGACGGGTCAAGATTTGGGAACCTAGATTGAAGTGCACAGATGGAACAGCTCAATTGCCTGATTTAGGGCCATCTTCACAATATAGAGCAGTTAGTGAGCTTTAAAATCCAAAGCTAACTTACATCAGCCCCAATCCTGCCTCAGTAATGGACTGTATAAAAGCTTTATGGCTACTATCACCAGGAACACTAGGAATACCCTGGCAGTAGTTTTTTAACCATGGAATTTTCCATGAATAAAATTTGATCAGCAGGATAAAAGGAACTCTGTGAATCTACAGTATGTCAGCATGAGATTCCCTGCATCTGAAAGTCAGTGGAGTTATGAGTTTGAATTGCTCTATCATTAAAGAGTGAATTATATTATAAAAGATATTACTGTATAGAACTTTGGTTTATTTTTTGTAGTATAAAATATTTTTTAAAGCATGTTAATAACAACTTCCAACTGAACTGGCTTATTTGTTCAATACCCAACTTAACTAAGATATTCCAAATCTAGTTCTGATTCTTATGGAGACCACCAATATTGTCCTCATCTATATTGCGCTGTCATTTAAGGACAATTTAGGGCATTGAGAATGGGGAACACCATTCTGCAATGGTTATTCTCCTTTGAGACTGGTTCCAGTAATTTTAGCGGTAGGGAATGATCTAGCCCTAGGCCGCTACTTTGTGAAAGTGCCTTAGGGCTCTACTCTCTCCCTGATGTTGTTTAACCTCTTCATGAAACCACTGTGTTAGGTCATTGATTGACCTCATGGGATGAAGTATAATCAGGGCTGATGATACTTAATTATACATCTCTGCTCCTGATCAACCAGGTGATGCTATTGAGGTTCTTTCTTGGTACCTGGAAGCTGTGGAGGTCTGGATGGGGAAGGACAGGCTTCACCTCAACCTTAGCAAGACTGAGTAGCTATAGGCTTTGGGGTCTCCTGGATCTGAGGATCTAAATGATATAGCCTCGCTCAGATAGAGTTGGTTCACAACATGTAGGTCCTTTGCACAATTCTACTTTATTGAGTCTATTCCTAAACTGGAAGGCTTAGAATGAAGCAGAAAAGGCAGTTTTATGCACAGTCAAGTATGGCCAAGTAATACCACTGCTCCGTGAGCTGCACTGGTACCTAGTAGGCTTCTGGGTACAATTCAAGGTGCTAGTTGTCACCTATAAAGCCCTACATGGCATACAGTTATTTGCCAGATCACCTATCTCCAATTTTCTCTGCTCATCCCCTTGATCTGGCATACTTCAGGCAAGCTTCATGTCCCTTTGTGAATCTGTGTCTTCTAATGGGAACCAGGGAATGTGTGTTCTTTGTTATGGCACCTGCCCTCCGAAACAGTATTTCCCCCAAGATTTGGATGGCCCCGATCCTGTTAGTCTTTAGAAAGACTTTAACCACATGATTCTCCCTCCAAGTGCTGGGGCCAGAAACTTAGATGAGTCAGACTGTATGATGACTGAATGAGATACAGTAATTTTTGTGGGCCCTGGCACTTTGTATATTCTTTAGCAGTTTTGTTGTTATAGGGTTTTTTAAAAAAGTTTTTAGACTAGATTTGTGTTTTTATTATTTTTTTATGTACTCTTAGCCACCCAAAGTTGTGAGAGTAAGATGGGTGACCATATAAATTGAAGATGTGAATAAACAAACAAATAGATTTTGTTTGCAATTCCTTAAGTAAATACATGTATATTAAAATATTGTATAAAAGGTAGCTTTCTTCTGGGTTATTTAATAGAGTAGGAAAGTCCACAGCTAAAAAATAGTGATTTAAAATGCTTTTTTGGGTGTCTGCTCAAATCTTACCCAGCCTGTTTGCAATTCCAGTCTTCACAGTATCAATGCAGAGGTGGCTTATGCGATTTTCATGTTCAGGTTTCGCCAGTACAACAGTCCTGATGTTCCAGAGAGTATGGATTGCTATCTAATTTTAAAAAAGTGAAAATCAGCTGCTGTACATCTCTTTCTAAATCTAGCTATCTGTATTACAATAAGCAGAGAACTCTACATAACCCTTCTCCAACAACTTATACTGAATTTTTACAATGTTCTCATGATCAGAATTCTACTGAGAACCAGTTGTTTAGAGAAACAATGTACTGAAGCAGAATGTTGAAGAGGTATTAACACTATACATTCTATAAATATTTTTCATTTAAGAGTAGTGGAATGAATCCAAGTACACAGTCCCACTATTATAATGGAGCCACATTTTAACTAACGTTGTACTTAAATGATAAAAGCAATCTTGATTCTTGCAATTTGTGTATTAAAAAAAGGCAAGATTGACTAGGTGCTGTCATCTAACTAGGTAATTTGAGGTGTATGAAGTTGGAAAAATTAATTAGGCACTTGGCTGATCTTGAAAAACAAAGCAGGGTTGGACCTAGTTCATACCTAGTTCACCAGGCCTTCCGCAAAGGAGAGTGAGACCCCTCACTTCATTGTGCTTGCCATCTTTTATCTTTATTTTGTATGTTTAATTGATTTTATTGTAATTTCTTTGATCGTTGTGAGGCGCCAAGAGTTGTTCATTCGGGCAGTATACAAATTCAAAGAACAACAACAACAACAACAACAACAACTTTAGTAGGACACCAGTAAGAAATTTGAGTCCATTAAGCTAAAAAAGGCAAAGCACGTAAAACAAGGAACACAGTAACTAAGAGCTGCTGAACCTGCTTACGGTCTGCTGTATATGGCTTATTCTTAGTTTAGAACTGGTGTGTGTGTGTGTGTATGTTTGTGTACGTGTGTGTTTGGTGCCTTCGAGTCAGTTTTTAACTCCTGGTGACTGTCTGGACAAGACCCTGCAGCTTTCTTGGCAATATTTCAGAAGTGGTTTGCCATTGCCTGCTTCTTAGGGCTGAGAGAGAGTGACTGGCCCAAGATCACCCAGTTGGCTTTGTGCCTAAGGAGGACTAGAACTCATGGCCTCCTGGTTTCTAGCCTGATGCCTTAACCACTACACCAAACTGGCTCTCTGTCTCTTTTTAGCTAAGATTTATTTCTTCAAATTTCTTTTAGTTAAAATTATTATTTTATAATTACCGTATATCATTTCTTTTAACCCTCTTAGTTTCACCTGAAGGTCTACTCTTATATTTGCTTTGTGCTGGTTAATGACCATAATAAAGATCCATTTAGTTATGATCTGAAACAGCTAAGTAACCCAGAAGGAGCAGTGGAAACCTTCCATGTTGTTTGTTAATTTATTGGTTGCCTCAGTCCATATGATCTTTGAACAATAGTTCCAATTATTGCAAATCCAATTATTCAAAACAGTTGGTAATAAAAATGATAATTGCCAAGTTCCCTTTTAATCAGTGAGTGCATTAAGGGAAGTCATCCTTTATGACTTTGATCCTCTTTTTAATTCTCTTTTGATTTAATGGGGAGCTCAGGAAATTCCATTTCAGTACTGATAAAGTTTAATGATGACCATCCAAACACAACAAAAGGCTGAAAGTTTGCTACAATAGAATAGCTTTCACTTCCTTCTGAAAGCCAAGGAAGGTTGGAACCCTCTATGCTTCCAGGAGTAAATATGTGTTTCATAAAGTGGGGGCTGCCACTAAGAATGCCTGTCAGCTGATCCATACCCCATATACCTTACAACAATGGAAGGCCTTAACAGGCTTTCTCTAGATAGCCATACCAGATAAACAGACTCTAAGGCTGGCAAATTGTTGCCTGATATAATCTAGTACTACTCCATAAAGGGTTTAAAGGTTATGACCTGCACTTTCAGAAGGTTCTGGAAGCCTACTGGTAATCAATTCAGTGACTTAAAAGTCATGTCATTCTATACTTGATAAGGTTACCTTGTTAGCAATCTTGCCACTGCATTTTATACCAGCTGCAGTTTTCGAGTCACTTCCAAAGGCAACTCCGCATACAGCATGTTACAGTACCCTAAAGCAGTGGTGACCATGAGTTACTGTCACCATGTCATCTTGATCCAAGTGATTCCTAACTGATGCTCCAGCTGAAGAGGCAAAGGGCACCCTGGCAATGGCTTGCGCCTGCTGTTTCAGCAGGAGCCAAGGGTCTAGGAGGGCCCCAGATCATGAACTTTCAAGGGAGTACAACTCCCATTCAGAGTAACTATGAGGACTAATGTTACTGGCTTGCTCAGACATTTGCTGATAAACAGTGACTCCATTTTGGAAGAAGGTCATTTGGAGCTTATTTTGCTCCATCCAGATCCTTTACAGTTTTCTTGGCAAGGAAGTTACATGTCCATGAAGTCACCACAAGTTGAACTTGATTTGCAGCTTTTACTTTATTACTGGTGTAAATTATATCTAATGGTCTTTAGGAACATCTGATGTATCCTTTCAAAAAAGTAAATATAGATGCATTTTGGAGGTGATGTATTGTTGTTTGCATGGAACAACAGACCAATCTATTCTCCCACCACAAGTTTTAAACATCTTACCACTTTGAAGCTGATACTGGTAATCTCCTGCAAGGAATGCCTTAGAATTTCTTGCCATTCTTTTTCACCCAAGGAGTCCTCCTGTGTTCCAATCACATAGATGTCATGTGGAATATAGTCAGCTGTCTCATCACGGGTCTTACCCTGTCCCTTGGAGAGAAACCAGGAACTGATCTTCTTTGGTGGAGGAGCATCACCTTGATTAGCAAATCCCAAACCAAAATGAGCATAAGAAACTACTATAGTAATGAATCTAGCTCAATCGGTACTAGGGTTGAACAACCTTCTTTGAAGCTAGTGCTGGTTCACTTTTTATCAATATATATACAGTATATATAGCCTCCGAAGACCACAGAAAGCATGGTAGTGTCTATGGAGGGGGATGAATGAAAAATCTATGAAATTGGGGCTTTCAGTTTACTATGTTTAATAAACTGAATTTCATTAAACCTATATAAACTTCTAAGCCAATTTGGAGGCTTTAAAGAAATAACTAAAAATAGATCCACAAAAAATCAACAATTTATCACTACTGAATTAGTAGTGCTCAGTGGCTGCAAAAATTGGGCCAGAGAGCCATAGATTACATACCCCAATTTTCCAATAAAAAGACTTTTAACCTATTTGATAATATTCAGGGATTAAAACTGGAACAAGCACTGAGTTATTTCCCCATCCACTAGACCCTGAAGAAATATATGTAGAATCCCATTTGATAATGGACAAAACCATACATGGAACTATTTATTTATTTACTGCCACAACCTACTCCTGAACAGGGTACCCCTGCATTTCCTAACAGACAGCTTCATAATTAAATAAATGGAAAAGAGAAGAGAATCAACCAACTTTTATAATATTTGTAGTTCTGACAGGAAGCTATACCTGTAGATTTTTTTTCCTCTGCCATACCACTTCAGAACAAATCAAGAACACAGAGGAGGAAAGAAGCCCACAAAGCTGTGAATAAACTGATTGTTCTGCCACCCAAAAGAAGACTAAAGAATCATCTACATGTTACATTAATCTTTAAACAATTGAATGATATAATAGTGAGAGTAGCTGGAAAATCTGTGATAGGATGTAGAAAATAATTTCATCACAGATTCTGTTGGAAGCCGGTTTGAGCATTCTGCTTTTAGCAGACTCCACACCAGCACAAATGTTAGCAGCAACCAAAGTCTAGATAGCATTTGCCCCTTCCCCATTCAAAAATGTCCACAAACATGCACAGGCCCACACTCCTAAAAAGAAAATATGCTATTCTCTAAAGAACAGTACAGTAATTTTGTTCCTTACACTGGAAAAAGAAGCTGCATCAGGGAATAGTACACTATCAGAACAGTGTGATGTGAATTACAGGAAATATTTTCTGGCAATCTGTATTAACATCTACATAAAATAGAAGATTAATAGAAAGGCTCAGTACAGTATGTCAGGAACCATTACATATGAAAATAGAAAATTTTCACTTTTTAAAAAAATCTCTAATAAGCTTGCCAGATCAGAATCCTGCTCTACTAATGCAGACAATAAAATGGATCACATGTTTGTTTTTATGCACATCTCTAGTTATCACAGTTTGCTAGTTAGAACGTGCAGAAAATCTGACCCAGAGACCTGTCCCATCTCCCTTTCCCCATTGGAAACTCTTTCTGATTAAGATGGCAGTACAGTGATTTGCATAGCAGAGGCTAGGACCAAAATTTGAAATGTATACCCATATTCCAGGTCCCAATGAAGATGGTGATCATGTCGGGCTCTGGTTGTTCAGAGTGCTTATTCTTCATTTGCTGTAGGAGTTGGCAGAAGCCTTCTCTTTTCTGGAAATGGAGGAGTAAAAAAAGAAGAGAAAAGAAAAAAGAAACCACATAACTAACTCAAGGCTATTGATCGAAGAGCCACTTCATTTGTTACAGGTAAGCTGGAGAAAAATGCTTTCACGCTAACATGTGTCAAGAGGATAGAAAGTTTCAACGCAAGTAGCAACTTGTAGTGGCCTCTTTGATTTGGTAACATTTCAATTGATAGTTAAGGCAATGTTTAATTATTTAGAAGCTGGAGAAAATGCTAAACATAGGAATGTTTAGATCCATTCAAATCTTTCCTTTGTAGACAGTTTTACTTCTGTCATGGTATGATAGCTGTTCAAAGAATTTTTAGTAAACTGCTCTCGTAGAACTGAAGTTTGACTTTTTTGTCTTTAATCTGTTAGAAAGAATTTGAGGCCAAATTAGTCAATTTCTTGCACTCATGAACAGAACAGGTATTGTAATGGTATTATTCTTTTATGAAATGTTTATGAAATGTTCTCTGGATGTGCTTGGAGCTTCTTTCCATGGATAACAAAATAAGAAAAATCTAAAAATCCTGTATTCAGATTTTCT
This sequence comes from Candoia aspera, assembly GCF_035149785.1. NCBI lineage: Eukaryota > Metazoa > Chordata > Lepidosauria > Squamata > Candoiidae > Candoia > Candoia aspera. The sequence continues at coordinate 43,626,982 of NC_086158.1, read as the reverse complement.
GTTCTGAGTGAGCATAAACACAGAAAGAGAGAGAGAGAGTATATTATGAGCTATCACTTTTTAAAAACAATAGTTGGAGTACTGCACAGTCCAATCAGAAGCCAGTGATGGGATAGACAGTCATACTGGGATGCCATAAGGTCAGTTACCATGAACCCTGTTCAGGTGACAAGAACAGATCTCTATACCCAAGGAGTGTGAATAGCTCCTTCCCTAAGACAATATAGAGATGTCATGGAGAGCTGATCCTGATAACGTAAAATATCTGCAATGGGGAGCTTTTGAGAAATGCAAATGCTTCCGTATGAGCTGATGCTCTGATAGAACAGAGCCCCAGCACAGAAGCCTTACTGTATATGGAAAGGCACCTGTTGCAGATAAGACTGCCAATTCATTGACATCACAGTGTGACTGCCAAGAGAGGATGGCTGCTCTTACCATATAGTGGCTGTTTAAGGCTTGTGACAATAGGAATCTGCCCCTCCAGTTCTGAAGAAAATAAAGTCAGTTGGTGGGGGCATCCAGAGGAAGGTAAGGAAGTGGCCTTCTCAGTTTCAGGATTCATGGAATGACCTCCATAGAGAGGCAGATTTTGAACCCAGTGCAATGTCTTTAGTGCTGGCAAAGATATTCTTCCTTTTCCCAGGCATCTACTTTGTATTGTTTTAAGCATTCATGTTATACCATAATAACAACATTGATTGATTGATTCAATTTATATCCTACCTTTCCTTCAGGAGCAAAAAGCAACGTAATTATTTTTTCTCTGCTGCCTCTTAATATATTTGATTGTCTTAATTGGTTTTAATATCTTAAATAATTTCATAATCCACCCAGAGAACTACAGCTATGGGAGGAGAATTGTTAGTGTAATTAAGCATTTATAGCCACCATTCATGTCACAATAACTCTTAGCTTGGATATGAGGGAATTCAAGTTATGTCTTATACCTATGGAGAAAGATAGGTATCTTTTTTCAGAGATTTATAATCTCCTTAAAAACTAGATTAGTTCAGTGTTTAAGATCAGTTATAATGAATTCCAGTGTCCAACTAAGTATATTTCTTTAAGAATGAAGCAGAAATGACTAGTGACTAGGCTGAATTTGCTGTGTAAAACATTTAATTATCACCCTGAATCTTAAACTTAATTCACCAAAACAATTTGTAGGAAGGAAACACCTTGGATTGTTCAACATCCAAGAAGAACTAAATCTTGATTCTTTGCCAGTAGAAAATAAGACTGATAGGGAACCCTAAAGGAGGAACTGAAATTTCAAACAAATTCAAGTCAATAGCTTGAGGCAATCTGATCCTGTAATCTTCCCTGTATATATTTAACACAGGGCTTAATTGGGGTAGGCAGGAAGCCAAGCCTCACATATGAAATAATAGACATCTGGGCATGATTGGGGATGCCCTTTCTTCAGAGGCTTCAAGCAAAGACATGGAAAGCTTGGGCTTGTCACAATTAGCAACAATCAAAAGGTGAAATTACTGTCCTCCCCTCCCCTCCCCTCCTTCCTTCCTTCCTTCCTTCCTTCCTTCCTTCCTTCCTTCCTTCCTTCCTTCCTTCTATTTAAAATAAATTTATTCCACTTTTCTACTTAATAACATCTCTATGGCTTACAAGGTGCTTACCCACATAATTCTGAAATTGTTTTCTTAATTCATTTTTTTTAATTGAGCATTCACTTCATTTCAGTGTTTTCTGAATAAACTTCCCATAGTCCTTCAGATCTAATTTGTGAGTTTTTTGTGTATTTATGTGTGCATACACAGTCAAATGCAGTTGCAATAGCATTCTATCCAATATGCACAGATGTATCACAGTTAAGCGATCTGGACCTCATTAACTGTTAAATTGAATATTCCTCTCTTCTAATTCATAATTCATTTTCTTCGTTTCTGATGAGCCAAGCTGGACACCTAGGGATTTGTATGTATGTATGTATGTATTTATATAGCCACCCAGCTCATATACTTGACTCTAGGCAGCTTACAATAAAATAAATAAAATACACAATATAAAAATAAAAATACAAGGATCCTCAAATACATCCCTTGAAAAGCTCTGTAAATTATCCCAGTACCAATTTCACTTACTGAAACAAAGGGAAGGTTTTTAATAATATATGCATCATTTTGTATTTGTAATGAATGAAATTAATGCCATAAAATAAATAGTAATGTATCTGCTATGCTAAAGCACTCAGAAGTTAACATTTTACCTTAGAGTCAGCAAAGACATACTCTTTTCTTTGAGATTTCTCTTTTTCTGTCTCCAGTATAATCACCAGCTTGTTAGGAAACTTCTGAGACTTGATGAGCTGTAGGACTTAACAGGAGCAAAAACTAAGTCAAACTTACTTGTTTTAGGCCACAGAAATTTTGAAACTGAAAGAGCCCATGCTAATAAAGTATCTTCCCTCTCAGAACTTGAGTTGCACAATCCAATCTTACCAGTCTATGATAGGGATTTAAAAAAAATTGGCAATGGCTCAAGACAAGCCTCAGGTGCAAAATTATTTTGGTTTTGAAGCCTCATCATGCTAGAATAATTTTTGCTCATCAAACTGTGGGATTGCCTAATTTAGAAAAACTCTTGAGTGAATTCTATGCCTCACACAAACTGCCTATCAATTCACCATTTCATACAGTGATATGAGATTCTCACAGAGATCAGCATTGGCGATTAGGAAAGCTATTGATGTGCATTTTCCACAATCAGCAGAAACTAGATTCAAATCTAAACTCCAATTAAGGGGGCAAGTCACATTAGAAAAGAACCATGCTAGTAGGGATCTAGCAAAACTGCCATTTGACAGCTTCACTGTTTCTTAACTGCTGCTGATAAGTGACTTCACTGACTAGGAAAATACCCTGCACTCAATAATTCTCCATTTTGCACCCCAAGATAAAAGATAGATAGATAGATAGATAGATAGATAGATAGATAGATAGATAGATAGATAGATAGATGATAGTTAGATTTGTAGAGCATAATCTGTTGACGATTTAAAAGGGGAAGAGGAAGTAAGCAGTGGCAGTGGCAGTGGCAGAGCTCAAAGAGGTTGAGATAGATTTGAGCACATTCAGACAACTGGTTTAATGTGTTTTCCTCCAGTTTATGAGGCAACACAAAGTATGCCAGCCTAAATTTGCTATGTCCCTACTGCTGATCAGTACTCTGCCTCGTTAACAGTTTACTGTGGGGCAACTTAAGATGCCCAGGCAACTGTCCCTCCACCCCTGTGGATCAGTTGCCGGGGATTTCCCAGTAAATCAAGAGAAGCTCCATGGCTTCTGGCTTAGCCTGCCCTTCCAAACAACCTGCCGGTCAGTCGGGGTATTTTTTCCATCACCGGTTGACATGTGACAGGTGAGTGTAAATGAAAGGAGACCTTTTGCTACCCAGATCCCAACCCCCGACACATCATCACCACAGTTGCTGCCAAAGCACCACACAGAGTACGTATATTACAAAGGTGGAAAATATCACTTTCATACTGGAAAGGAAAACTCCCAAGTTAGACAGCCTTGGCTATAAGCAACATCATTTGCAGATGACTGAACAGTCTGACAAGTTGCCAGGGCAAGTTATCACTTCGAAAGAAATAAAAGCTTACGAAGTGTAATAAAACAAGAATTCTACTTCTTGTAGGATTGCTATAACAATCACAACTGCTATAATAGATCACAAAGTATATTGCCCAATTACCCAGATCAGATGAAGAGAAGTCACCAGATAGGGGAACACTAGCTTATATTAACTACTGATTGCAATATAAAATAAAAGTGCTGATTGTTGTATGTTGGCTTCTTAGTTCCTTTCTCATACCCCAGCATATCTTATACAAGAGTTACTGAAAAACCAGGCCCTGTAATTTGTCCATTTGTGTATTTCTTAGAAAGAAGAAAATGCCTGTTCTTCCCACCAGAAGATATGTAGTCTGCTACAATGCAGGAGGAGTAGAAATGCTACTGTACTAAAGTAATAGTATTACATGCAAAGACCGGCAGTTTCATTTTTCCTCCTGTTATTTGATTTATATTTCCAATTAATGAATCTATATTGAGTAAGAGTTGTAAAACTTAGCAGATATAAAACAAATGTGTAGTGAAGATTACTACAATTACTACTATTGGTAATGTTTATACCCTAAATTAGAAGGTAATGTAAAACCCAGATCTGGGCTTTATCCAATCCCTGTTGAGTGTCCTAAGGTAAGTTTAACCTTTCTTTAAAAAATTCAGTTACAGTGGAATCTCTTCTCCTTGAGCAGTTGTCAAGACAAGGTGAAAGATGTGCAGATACTGAACATAAACTGCTTGTCAGAGTAAGCTATCCTTACTCTGAAAAAATGTAAATGGTCTCAGAATTTATGATTTTGAATCATAATTCAGTGACTATGGTGATTATGAGGTTTCTCAGCTGCTAGGTATTTTAATTTTTGTATTATTGCAATTGTTTTTACTTTGTCTTAAAAACTGCCCAGAGTCACTTGTTCAGATGGGCAGCCATACAGAATCAAGCAAGCAAGCAATGAACTTATACTGCAGCTTTCCTCTGCAAGAAAAGCTTTGGTATTGAAGGAGGAAGAATAATATCTTGGGTCCCAAGACTGAGTAAGATTGCTTTAAAGCATCTTTTTCTCTGGGAAGCATTGTCAAAAAAGTTAGAAAATGGTGCACAAAAATGTTCAGTGTTGAAATGCATGTGAATTAAAGGTAATAAAATTGAGAACACTCAAATGAAGTATCATTTATGAAAACACTAAGGGGAACTGTATAGATTCTTGATTTGGTTCTTCTGTTGGCAGATCTTAATTCAGAATTAATGGTAAAAAATGGAATCAATAAATTAATGAAATATCTCAAAACTGCGTATCTGCCTCCCTTCAAATATGCCTTGTGGATAATAGCCCTTCTACTTTGGGCTTTATCATCCAGACCAATCCAATGTTCTGTTTAAACAATCGTGATGCATGATCAGTTTTCGTTTGTATCAGCTGAGGGTAAAACTGATTCTCAGTTACTTATTTCAACTTCCCAAGTTCCTATTTTATTTAGAAGGTCCATATGTACCTTCAGTAGGCTTCAGTAGGCCTCTCCAAATGCTCTATTTACATAAGACCTCTCCAGCCTTGTGCCCTCTTGATTCCAGGTATACTAAGATTGCATTTCCCCAAATTCTTAGTTGTTGGTCTTGTAACTGAGAATTCCAGGAGTTTTGCTCATTTATTCCATTTCTAATCTGTGCAATAACCAATGTTCTAGAAGGATTATATAGTTACTAAAATAAATCTAAAACTTCAGAAAAATCATTACAACAATTACAGCATAAAATGCAAACAGCACTGGAAAATAAAAGTAAAAGTAATTCTAGGCAATCCCTTCCCAAAATAAGTCAACTGCCTATTAATGGTAATACAATCCTGGATTGTTACCCCACTGAGGTGTCATGTAAGATATAAAATAACATAGGGAGTAAAACTGAGTCCTGAGCAAATGTCACAGAGCAGAGTTATATTCTCCTACCATCACCTTCCAGAAACAGCTGTTTTTGCTCTGTGTCAATTACTCTGATGCTATTTTACATCTTACAGAAAACCATTGGGGAGAGCAGGGTGGTTCGGCTCTTACAGGACCACTGAAAAACCGTCATCTAACTCAGTCCAGAACAATAGTGCTATGCAGCACTAATTTGGTGTTACTTTGGAATTTGGTTTAATCTTATATTGCTCATAAATCTCCTTTCTATTTCCTTTTTGTTTTTCTGGCTTTTTTCTGCTTTTTTTCTTGATTCCATTCTTTTTAGACAGCTACTTAAATAAATATGATACCATGACTGATAGTATCAAAAACTGCTGAAAGTTTCTAAAGAGCCAAGAGGCATATGTGCTTCCTGTCTTTTTCGTATCAAAGGTTATTTCACAGGGCAATCAAAGCACTTTCTGGCCCAAAGTGAGCCTAAAACCAGACTGAAAAGGATCTGTAAGTGCCAATGCATGTGCCAAACACGAGGTTGGAGAAGGCTGTTCTCATCACTGCCAGCCTAGCCCTTCTACAGGGTTCAGTTCAAAAATCTTTTGCTTAGTAATCACAACTACAGAGTAAAATTTAACTACAATTAAAAATGTGGCCCCACGTTTGGCCACAGTGATGGCCAGATATTCTGTCTGGACTGCAATAACACAGTCCCTGACTGATGGATCCCCCAGCCTCTTTTCCCCTTCCAGCCAAGCCAGGAAAGCAAGTACCACTTTTTTACTTTCTGTGGGCATGTCTTTTGACCCCCCACCCCCAGTTAAAAGGTAGGGAGAATAAAGAAAATGGCCCTTTCCCTGCTGAACCTGTTAAACAAAGAATTAAATAAATAGCTTTTCACTATTTTCCTGTTTGCACTGGTGGGGGAGGGTGAACATAAGGTCCTTTCGCAGCAGGCGGCCCAGAACATCAGTAGAAAATGGCCACTGAAGACAGAAATCAAGGCCCTGGGGGAGCATGCTTGCCAGAGTACACATCACCATCTGCAAATGAGATGGAATGAAGTACAGCAGCCCTACTGGACTGCCTTGCTTGCACCAGCAGAGGGGGAAAATCTACATCTGATGCAGAGCAAGAAAATACTGAGTGATCACCTTCTCAGCAGCTACGGGCTGAGCTGACGATGACATCATCCATTCCTATCCTTCTCAAATGATAGGTGGCCTATTCTTGCACTAGGGCAAGCAACGGTAGGTCAGCTCTGAAAAGATCTACAAGGCAACTAGGAAAATTTTTTAAATCCATAATACAAACACATATGTCTGTCAAATCAACAACAAAATGAACAGCTGAACATAAAATAAGAATTTGGATACTGCTGTCTTCTAAATATTTGGTTGATGGAGAACTCTAAATTATATGTCCATGGCACAAATTGATTGCTCCATATCAGTCCCTATAAAGTTCTTTCTGGTACAAAAGTCTTTGTAGTTCAAGATGCACTTGTTTAGACAATCCATGTTATTCTTATGCTTCATCTGAACCTTTAAATAAAATAGAAGCAGGAACTAGAAACTAACTGCAGACTCTCTGTTGTACCACATCACTTCTTTTCACCAGGGTTTAAAATATGCTGTTTCTATGATGAAACAGCAACCAGAAGTAGGAAGCACCCCAAAGTTTCTCTTTAAAGCTAGCTCTTAGATAATGGCAGAGAATGTTTATTTCTGTATCACCTGCAGTTTTAGTCTGATTACCCAAAGAAAATTAATACCAACAATCAAAACCACCAATCTTCTCTCCTTGAAGACACAAACCGGAACAACCATTCATAATGAGATTAGACTTCCTTCTGAACTGCTAAGGCACTTCACACATGAAATTTCTCTTTCAAGTCTGTACGCCTGTGGCCACTGTTCTATGAAAACACTATCTGCATGTGTTCACTACAAATGTATTAGGAAGCTACAGTGTGACCTTTGCCATCATATTCATGACATATTCAAAATGTCATGTCATATTCAAAATTCATTCACTTTTGCATGACATACTCAAATTGTCATGTCTGAAGCAAATCTCAAAAGTGTAATTCCTCACAATGTTGTTCCCAGGTCTGTAAAGCTTCAGGAAAAGTGCTGAGTGAATGCAAATGGGATGAGTGATCTACCAGCTTACTTTTTTTGTGGGTATAGAACTTATCTTCAGGACCATCCTTAGCTTTCTTAATAATAAGTTTTCCCATCTCAACATCAACTTTAAGATGAATTTTGGAAGAAATCCCAAGACAATCTGGTTTCACCTATGAGAACAGAAGAAATGTTATTTATACATAATACTTTTCATATTACATGACTAACTTGCAGAGATATAACACTATCATTATAATAAACGTTTTTTCAGTAAGTAAGTGTTGCCTTGGCACTGTATAACATTCACTATGAACATGGATTATTATTTTTTTAATAGGCAAAAGCAATGTACCAAGAACTATAAACACTGTGATAATATAATACTTAGCCTGATACTTATACTACTGCAAATCTTCAAATTCACCTCAAAGGTAACAGGAGGGATAAGTGAACGTCGATGTGTTAAATCTGGCCCCTCAATCAATACTCTTTTCACCTATAAAAATATAAGAATGAATAGTTCTATTTGCCAATATCAAACTTCAAATGAAGGAGAATTTAGGAGATTTAGGAACATTTTATTGTAACCTGTACAATAGGTTACACTGATGATAAATAAGCTCTCTGATTTAGCCATGACAATTGTCAAAGAAATTAAAAGAAAAAGCATTCTAACTTCTCCCAGATCCAGCTGTAATGTATGAAGGTCAGTTTTCATATAATAAAGCAATGAATGCATATCTACAGTTTCCAGTCCCCTGCATCTCTAAGAACCATAAATGCATATGTCACAGGGCCAGGTTACTTTCTGAGTTTACAGACAGTTCACACAACAGAAAGAACTCCTAAATAAGTAACTACTTTTGAAAATGCAAAGTTGGTAATTTTGCACATGAATTGTTAGAAAGATTACAGATCTCAGTTCCTAACTATTATAAGAAATAAATGGGACACTTTTTTAATAAACGGTATTTAAAAATAAAATAAAAGTATTTAAATAAGAAGATATAGTAATCTGAAGATAAAGAGAGAGCCAGATAGATATCTAAAAGTCACTGTACCTTATCCTCTATGGAAGAAAGCAAACTTGTCAACTGAGTCAATTTTGCACGGTTGACTTCAAAGGATGGCTGGTAAGAATAGCACAGAAAAAGAAAAGTATAAGAACTAATGGAATACCATTTTCCCAATGAGAGTCTGGCATTTTATCATCTGCATATATATTTCAGAAGGATTGTAACCTTATATAATCCCAGTGAGTTATCAGTAATCTGAAACAGTTCAGACCAGAATGAAACTGAATTTGCAGAAAGATTAAATGGAAAAGAATCCATTTCAAATCCAGTGCTTTAGTGAGAAGAGGTTGCAAATGATGGAAAGTGATCTTGTAATTATGGGTCTAGAGCTAAGCCGTGCAGAGAAAATAGTAACCTTATGCAGTTGCAAGTAGGATTTTCCAGGGCTCCAGGCAAAAGAACTTTAGATGCTTAATTTATTAGGGTGGGTGGAAGGAAAGTTTTTCTAGCAGAACACAGGAAGAGGTGAATATATAAAGTTAAGAAACTGTTGTATACTGAGACAGATTATTTGGACAGACTATTATGGACCATCTAGTATTGTCTGTATCAGCTCTCTTCAAACCATTGTCCTCCAGACAGAATCAGATTGTAACTCCCAAAATGTCTAGCCTCCACTAAGCTACAGACCTTCATCTCAAGCTGCAATGAAAAATTATACATTCAGAGATGGAATAACAGATCTGTAGTGCTGGGTCAGTGACCAGAAATTTATTAAGCTGAGGGAAAGGAGAATGCAAATAGTAGTAGAACAGATCATTCACTTATATGTTCAAAACATTTACATTCTTCCATCATGCTAAGCATTTCCAGGCAGTGTGATCGATCTATGTGGGAATAGGTGTCTAGAATTTCATACTTTAATATCAACATTTATGGCTCAGAAGAAAACTGGCACCTAGGTTTTTCAAGAATAGTGTTAGAGGACAGTGGCTAGGTGCACATTCCACACTACGGCAGCCACACATGTCAATAATCAAGATAGGAGGTTACCAAGGCATGAGTCATTGTGATTAAGTTATCTACGTCCAGGAAGCATTCTAGCTGGCACTGCGATCAAATGTAAAAAAGAGGCTAGTGACATTAAAGGTATTGTAAACTTCTTAAGACTACCTACTGTATCTGCTCCTGAAGAATGAATGCAACTCCTACCTATTTCCTGAATACTGCTAGGTAGCCCACGTTAAATATAATGCAATTAAGAAACAAACTGAAAAGATTTCAACTAAGAAGTATGTTCCCCTGACCATTGCCATACACTATGCAACCCTCCCCCCCCTTTTTTTTTTAGTTTGATACTGATTCTGAGACATATCTTGCCAATTCTAGAAGATCATACCTGAGAATGTCGATGGGTACCTGGGGAAAGCTGCTGGTCAAAGACCATCTGTATAGATTCCAGAGAAGGAAGAGTCCAAGACAACTCACTGAAATGCAAAAACTATTATGTACAGTAAAGACTTTATTTTTATAACTTGGCTATGCAGTACTACATTAGCATTCTCCAATATTGTCCTCTCCAAATGCATTGGGATGACAACTCCCAGAGTTCTCTAGTCAACTAGCAAATAGCTATGGAAGAGCATAAGGATTCTCTACCAGTTTTCATATAGCTTCAGACTTCTACATCCTAAGAACATCTTCTGTATTTCTTTCTGGTTCAGCTGCAATGTTGGGTTGTTGTCATGGGGAAAATAGGAGGAGGAAGGAGTATCAGGTATGTTCGCCGCCTTGAGTTATTTATAAAAATAATAAAGGCAGGATAATAAATAAATAAATAAATAAATGTAACTGGAAGTAAGCAACATTGGTTTAGTTAAGTGAAGGGTTAGTTTGGTTTGTAGACCTAGTGCTCTGCTTCTCCATTGGACAGAACTCCTGCCTCACCCTTTTCTTGAGCTTTAAATCATGGCCAGGAATGCTGGTTTAAAGGTTTGGAATCACCTTCTTAAGAGCCCAGGCAAGAGGAGCAGTGGTGAAACCGATAGAGTTTTGCCAATCTCCCCCTTTGGTTGCAAATTACCAGGCTATTGGATTTTTTTCTTTTCTGGAAATGAAAAATGGGGAATGGGGAATGGGGATGATGGGATTTTGATTGCAACAGGGCTTGCAACAGTTCACAGGGGGCAATGATTTTTCCTCATTGTTCTCAGTATTTCAAATCATGGATTGATTTTGCTGCTTCTGAGGACTTGGAGAGCAAAAATAGTAGTGTTTGGAAGTGCCTTAAGAACACATCCGGAAAGCAGTAATTTGGGAAAAGCAGACAAGCTGTTGCTAAATAGTCTAAAGGCATCAGCTTAAAACTGCATTATGTTATTTTCTACATTAGTTGCACAAACTGATCTTAAGAAACATGAATGTTAAGTAAGCAAGGTGTTCTGTATGCAATGTTCTATGGGGATTGCAGTTACGAAACTAATAGCATGAGAGAAGGTAAGCTGATCTTAATTTTCACCAAAAAAATATGAATTTTTAAAGTTAATCAGTCGCTAAAGCAAATAGAGATTCCCAATCTAAAGACAGTCAATACTGCAAATATTTGCCTATTCAGACACTAGGATTCATAGCTGTCTGAATGACTTCTAACTAACTAGTCAAGAATTTATGTAGGTAGTTATATACAGAATTCCCAAATTGTCTATATTGAAATATGCCTACAAATGAACTTGTGTTTACTTAAAGAGTCCTTTGCAGAGTCCTGCAAGTAGTTTCTTCAGCTGAGGGAGATTCCATGAGCCCAGTTGTACAGTTTCAAGATCATTGGTTATATGAATTCGCAAATAATCCTGGATAAGTTTGAGGTGCTCTTCTGGAATACTGTGGAAGAAAGAAACAGCTTGAAAGACCAAATCAGACATTAAGCTTATGAACCTAAGCTACAACAAATGGGACAAAAAGTCCTGGTGAGTGGGAATTACAACAGTTTTGTATAGCATCTACCTCAGTTCCTTGCTAGTAAAGAATAAAAGGGAGAGACACAAAGGAAACAATTGTGTCAGAAAGGAGCCTCTGCTGTCAAGGATGGACAATATGTTGCCCTCCAAGATGTTGTAGATTACCAATTGCTACCTTGTCAGTAATGTGGAATGATGGGAGGTTTAGTCCCATAACTTCTAGAAGGTCTGGATGAGATGCTGTCTAGCAATGATTTAAAATTTAATTTGATTTTCAAACGAGTGAGATGCTCAGGGAAAACACAAGGTAATTATATCACTTTTGTATGAATGTATAGCATCTATTTTTTTGCTTTTTTTACTGTTGATTATTCCATCACTAGAGATGGTCTGAGAGGAGTTTGCCTAGGCCTCCTTTAAAAGTTTGCAGAAAAAAACAAGAATAAAATAATTCCCTGATCTGAACTCAGTTGTGCATCAACTGAGTGTGTTATTCTGAATAAAGTTGGAAGTGAGGGGGTAGGGGGGAAGTCACTGAGGCTTACTCCCAAGAAAGATCATATCAGATTGCAGCCCGAGCCATACATTCTCTTTCATCAACTTCTTGTTTGCTGATATATCATGCATGAGTAGCTTGTTTTACCAAAGGAGGAAGGTTCCTTCCTGTGGGCCACCCACACAAAACCAAACCTCCTAACCTTTTCCTGAGAGAACATCCAGCCAGCACATTTGTTGCTATCTATAAGATAATTTTGCACCCCACCCTCTTAAGGTCAGCCTTTTGATTTAACTGCCTCTATGACGGTCACTAAAATTGCTGGATTCCTGTACATTTTAGAGATGAACAGAAAAGAGATCATTGCCAGTTACCATTTCTGCTGTCATTGCAGCGGTACAAGCAGAAACATTTTACCTAATAAAAAATGGTCTTCTACTTTTATAGAATCCCTCTTAGGAACAGAAAAGCATAAGAACAGCCTGGCTGCATCAGCCAAGACTCGTTTTTGATTTTCACAATGCACAACCAGATGCCTCTGGAGTACTTCTAAGCAAGACGTGGAGACATACTCTTCCCACACTGTTATTTCCCTGTCTAGAGTATAGAGGATGGCCTTGATGGACAGAAGGAAGATCTGTTACCGAGGCAACAACCAGATAAACATGGCTTGAGCCCAGACCAAGAAACAGATGTAAATGCTTCAGAGAGCCCCCCTCCCCCATTCACACGTAAATAAAAGAGGCAGGAGAGAAAGCACATTCAGACTTAACCAAAGGCTTTTTGAAATCCAAATATTCATTGTTGATAGGGCCACTTCCATCCATGTTGACAATCCACAGAAATTAAAGTTGGAATTGATGTTGATGTTTCTTCAGCAAGACTTGTTCCTTTCTGTGCCTAGCTATTCATTCTTCGATTACTATTTCTACTAATTTGTCTGGAACATACGTTAAGCTCACTGGTCCATAATTTCCTAGATCTCCCTTTTTAAAAACTGGTGTCATATGGGCTATCTTCTGGTCCTCTGGCGTTGAGTCTCATTTGAGTGATAAGTTACATCTTTAAGAATTTGTGGCTGGATGCCATCAGTGATTTATTACAATAATGTCCTAGGACAGTGGTTTTCAAACTTTCAGGCCATGGAACCTGTTTGTTAAAAAAGTCAAAATCCTGGAATGCTTGTTCAAGAGAGATGGGGCTTTTGAATGTCAGCTGACAAGCACTGCTATTTCTGCTGTATCTTAGTGACTAAGGGGGGGGGGAAATGCTCTCTGCAAGGGACTAAGGAGGGAAAAGGAAAACTCTCTCCAAGAGTCTGTCCTTTTTTCCCCTTGGTCCTGCAGAACCCATTCAAGACCTTGAGTTCATGGAACCCTGTTGGAAAAACTTGTTCCTTGAATATCTTGTTATCTTCCTGCCTGAGAAAATCAGTACAGCAAAATATTAACAGATCAATTATTACTCCTGAATGACCATTACAGTGTAAATTACATCATTTGTGTCAATTTACATCATTTGTGCTTACACAAATTATGCATGTGTAATGATGTTATGATGTAAATCACCATGGAAGACATAAAATTAATGTAAATTTAACTTCCTCATCTGGATACTATGGATGCAGCAAATAACTCATGCATTATTTGGGGAGGATATTTGGACAGAAATTTGGTCCATTGCATCTGTTGTCTGCTAAAAGAGGTTTATTAAATTAAGGTTTTACTGTACATACTCAGGTTCTTCTGTAAAATGACAGATGCAAAGAATTCATTCCATTTCTCTGCAAGTTCCTCATCCTCCCTGAGGAAACCTTTAAAATTGTCATCATCTAAAGACTCAACTTTTAGAAATTCTTATTGTTCTCTTTTATTTTTGTTTGCTATACCTTCAGTTTTTTTGTTTTGTTTTGTTTTTTGCATTCCATATTATCACTGTATACCGTTTTTTTGCCAGAGTTTTTGGTTTATTCATTGGGGCAGGCTTTCCATTTCCTGAAGAAGGGCTTTCTTAGCTTTTACAATTTCCTGGACACCTTTAGAAAGAAATGCTGGCCTATTCCTAGATTTGGCTGGAAACTTTATTGAAGCTAACTGTGAGAGGAAATGAGGTAAATTCCAGACTTTATTCTGAATGCTCATTCTTCTTGAGAGAAATGGTGTTAGATCTTACTTGTTGGTATCTTGGTGCTGTAATCGCTGGAGCAAGATTTCAGAAAGAGGTGGCTTGCTGACTTCTGTCATCTGGACATTATCATTGGGTGAAAGATCTTCCTTTGTTTCACTTACTGGAACTGAAATGCTGCGTGGAGGTAATATGGGTGGAACAGGCAAAGGATCTGTCACCAAAACAAGAAACGCACACACTGTGAATCAGGAAAGCCCAGTGCTAATTTAATGGTTTAAAACACTACATTTTTCAATTGGATACTACTTTTACCAGAGCATACTTCTCTATATGGTAACCTCTGTGTGAATTGATATGGTACAATGAAGGTTAGATTAAGATTTGGGGGACTTAAGTTTAAATCCCCACGTAGACATGAAACTAATTGAATGACTATAATATAGTCACTATATTTCAGCCTAATCTACTTGGGGAAAAATATCATGCCTTACCAGATAATGGAAAAAGTTTTAACCTTGATTGGACAATACCTTCTCTTGCAAACTAAGTATCATTAAATTCATAGCCAACAATATTGTGACTTTACAAGTCTTGGACTATAGGAGACAGATCTGAAAGTATGTATAAAACTATAGTTAGTATTTCTTCTTCTATATGACTATAAAACAGTGAATGTACTATATGGCATATTAAAAAGTTAAACCATTTCAAACTCAGAAGCTTGTGAATTATAATAACAATTAAATGAGGAACAATAATGTTTATTACTGATACTGTTATTAACCCAAATAGCTAAGCACAGAAGTCCACTTGAACAAAACATAGATGAATTTCCAATCTTAAAGCAATGTTGTATTGCCATTGAAAAGATTCTCATCAATCAATCAATCAATCAATCAATTTTATGGTTTTGATAATTAGGCAGGATGGATTATAGAAAGAAGAGAGGTATGTTGCCACCTCAGAGTAAGAGGTAAATTTATGATTATAACTGCTGTAAAGAAGGTCAGAAGCTACTTCTTTGTATCTTTTTTCTTTCTTTTCTATTTTTCTTTTCCTTTCTTGCACTTTTAGCTTTCTCTTTGATTTCTTTATTTCTCTTTTCTTTTTCTTACTTTATATTAGTTTGTATTCATTTTTATCTTCCTTTTTAAAAATCTTCAATAAAAATTATATTTTAAAAATTTATTTACGTCATAGACCAGCATAAATCTAATAACATAACAATTACGATAAAATAGAAATAAAAATAAAAAGTCATATTGATATAATAAAATAAGGTAAAGATAAAATTATTAAGGTAAAATTACAGAGTACAGATATTAAAACCCAAAAGAATCCTATAACATTACAATTAATTTTACAATGAATTATCTAAATGCTATAAATAACTAAGATAACTATAAAAGGACATAAGTAATACTAGAATTTATAAAACACTACAAGAATGTAAAGCTAAGCTAACTTGTATTAAGTCTAATACTTGCTGAAGCCCTGCTAGGGTCTGTTGGAATTAAGACCATTATGGTCCAGCCAATTATAACAAAGAAATAGCAAAATAAACATAGAGTGGTATGTGTATACAGTATTTAAAAGGAGAAGAGGGGGGAAAAAGGAAGAGAAAATGTATTGAGTTATGGAAGACTAGTTAAGGCTCAGCATCACCTCCCTTGGAGGGGTTTACATTTAATCATAGCTCTGACACAGAACCTGGCTAATTGTCTGAAATCCCTGCCACTGAGTCAACCAAGGTAATCAGCCTCTGTGTGCTATACGTGGGGAAATATACATTCACCTCAAGGACAGAGCTGAAGCTCTTTTGGTATGTTATAGAACCTTCACTCCAAGAGAGCGGAGGGGAGAACATTACAACGAGGAAGAGTAAAAGCTCTTCTGGGAGTTTGGGGGACAATATTGTAGAGGTAATGTGCAGGAGCAACACTTTGTTGTGGGTTCACTGAATTAATATATGGTGGAGCCTGGCTAAGATCATTTTGCAGGGCCTTTGTCTCTGGCATGTTGCCTGAAAGATGCTTTGCCCTGATCAAATCCCACTGGAATCAATAAATTGGGGGAGAATCCACAATGGGTTAGGGTAGATTAAATGGGTTGACTGAATCTGAAGTAAGAAACTTTAACAGACAAATGAAAGATAACATTACATATTATTCTGCAATTTATTTCTGTGCTCACATCAAGTGCTTATTATTGTAAACCCTGAAGCACCAGAACTACGATGTGACCTGTCCAGGCTGCTCCAGAGTTGCCTGATCAACTAGGATGCCCCACTTGACTGATTCCCTCTTTCTCTGAAGTAAGAGGTTGGTCTTCTCTAGACCCATGCACACTCCAGAATCATGAAGAGAGTTGTTCACAGATCATTCAAGTGAACATAAATACAGTCCTCCTTCAGACTTCCCTCTGTACATGTAGAAAGGTGGAAGCAGGGCTGTATCCATTATTCTCCTCCCCCTTTGAGCTGTCCAATAATAATAATAATAATAATAATAATAATAATAATAATAATAATGCTAAATATATCCTCCATGGTAATGTCTTCTCTCTCCCTCTCCCCCCACTCCACCTTTGCCTTACTACAGATTTTATTAAAAGGGATAAGCTTTCATGAGCTGCATCTCACTTCATCAGATGTATTACTTAGGTGGACTGATGCAGGATTTAAATTTGGGTGAGGCGGGGAGGGGGAAAAGAAGAAAAGAAAGGTTGTTTCATGCAGATGCAGGTTACATGAGAAACAGGATAATTAATAAAGTGTTGATGCAAAGGGTATGTAACAAGAGGTTGCACAAGGTTGCATCTATGATGGAATCGGGGGAAACACAACCTTCAGAAATGGGGCACAGTAAACAAGAGGTAGAGATCAAAAGAAGAGATACTGTTGTTGCAGAGAAAGGGTGAAATTATAGACCTCTGGACAGTAGGAAGATTGAAATGTAGGGTTAAAGGTAGGATAGAAAACAAAAGCAGGAAGGACAAAAGACTGGGATCTAAGGCATAAAAGTAAGGAGCCAGTGGGCAAAGTGGGGTGGAGCACTGAAGAGAAGTTGGACCAATAAGGAAAAATGAGCCACAGCAGGGAAAATGGGTACCAATTCAAAAATGGGTAACAATTCAAAAAGAAAGAGTCTAAGGTGAAAACAGAACAGGACCTTTTCCTTCCTGCAGCAGGAAAACTTGAACAGAGGAAATTGAGGGTTTTATTTTTGAGCTTTCTATTCTACAGATTCCCATTTCTCCACCAAACAGTGTGCCCAAGGATGGGACTGGTCACCTGCTTTTTTTTTTGTAATAATTTATATTAAAGTTTACAGATACAAAGATAAAAACTAAAATAAACTAAGAAAAATATAAAAATAAAAAATAAAAAGTGCAGGAAAAAAATTAAAAAGAAAAAAATAGTAAAGAAAAAAGAAAAGAGATACATAAGGAAATGACTTTCCCCTTCATCAAGACAAGTACAAACAATTTCAGTAACTTATCACCTTCTCTGATACTACAATATAAGATCTCTTCTTCCCATATCTCATCTCTTATCTATAAACACATTTTAAAGTCTCATCATTCTGTCCTAATCAGCAAAAAGTCCATTAAGAGTCACCAGAAATAACAACATATACTGTATATTTTAACCTTAATCAAATATACCAATTTTATATTCCTTTCCTTTCCTTTTAACACAGTAAGCTATCACTTTCTCTGAAAATACAACAAAAAAATCTCTTCCCATATCTTATTTCTTATCTATAAACAAATGTTTAAAGCCTTGTCATTCAGTCCTGGTCAAGAAAAATCCATTAAGAGCTACCAGAAACAACAACATATATATTTTAACCTTGTTGAAATAATCCAACTTTATATTTCTTCCCTTTGCTTTTAAGAATCTTGATCTTTAATCCCTTTAAATACAGTAGTGTCCCAAAAGTTTATTTCTTTTCATTTTCTCTTTGTCTCTTCTCAGAAACTCCTTCATAAATTTAATACGTCTCTTTTGTAAATCCAAGATAAGAAAATTATCCAGATCACTCTTCTAGTTTGTAGTTTTCTAGTTTCTTCCCTTTTAATTATTAAGACATCAGCCAGTTTCATTTGTAAATCCAATACAACATCTTTGGCATATCATTCTTGTAACATGCCATTTTAGATCCACATTCAAAACAACCTCAGTCTCAATCTTGTCCTCTTCTATCACCTCTTTTAAATCCATTTTTATGATAGCAGACAATCTTACAAGTAACTTCCGAGTACCTTGTTCCCAAATATCTTTGAATTCTTTTGCTCCATTTTGTATTAGTGGGTCTCTTCTGCTTTAATTATAATCTTTAATTCTTTCTGGTTCCCTCTAGTGTCCAATCTTCAAAGTCCCATCTTATTTTTTTTTTTCCTAATCAACATTTTCCCATGGGAAGATTTCTTACACTTAGTTACAAAATCTTCATATATTTTTATAGAATTTTAAACAACCCACAGGAAGAATTCTTGTAATTAGTTTCAAAATCTTATTCAAATATAGCTGGCCCCTTAATCCAATTATAACTTTCCAGAATCAATGTCACCCTTTTGCTGTTTATTCCAAAATAAGGATTTTTTAAGTCCTTAAACTTGCATAAAACTTCTTTCTCCAGGGATTGAAGGAACTCACCCAGTGTAACAAATTTGCCTTTCTGAAGGTTCTTAATATCCAAAAAGTCATTAGCAAACAATTTCCAGAAGTGATTAAGAAAGGAAGTATGCAAACCCAGTGTCTTTTCTAGGGTCCGAAACACAGCTTGGGCAAATATGGCTTTCCCTCAGCTCCCAGAGCTTTAAAACCCACTGGAGACTGCTTTCTTATGGTCTCCTCATGGGGAGCTACTGTATGGAGTGCTTGTGGGCTATCCTGGGCCCTCTCCTTGTCCAGAGAGGAATTTCAAGGAGCTGATCCATTCGCCAGTCGTGGACTCCACTCTCAGCAGAATCATCTTCAGTCTACCGTTGCCTCCCCGGAAATCCGGGACTGGTCACCTGCTTTAGAGGCAAGGCCTTAATTTCTAATAGCTATAACCATTTACCCTACATTATGGTTAAAGGTTTCTTTCTGTTTTAATCACTTGTGTTTTCACACAGCTGTTGGAATAATATTAATAGAAAATCTGTTACTGTGTACAGCTACAAGATGGCTATTATTTTTATTTGGATTTCCCTGGGAGAGGGAGGGAAGAGTATCCAATGATACTCTGGATGAAGGCATGGCACCAGGATGTTTAAAGGAAAGTATGTAAGAACCAGGGGAGATTCTATATAGGTTTCACATGAAAAAAGTCTAATAAAAACAATATTAAGTAGGTATCAGTTTGACAGTACGATCAGTGAAGAAGATAACCTATGCACCTAGTTCAATTCAAAAGTAAAAATAGAAATATTTTAAAGAGAATTAAAAGGGAAGATGATACTTCAAAAACTAGTAGAGCACATAGATCAGGTTGTATTTTATTATATTTTTTTGAAATACAACAGGAAAATATCTCAAGGTGTATGATTAGGACACTCATAAAATGCTCTGCATTTTTCCAGAGCATCCTATACTCTCTGAAGGACTCAGTGGTCTGTTAGATGGGACACTGCTTACACGATATTTATTACAGCTACTAACAGGCTATGTTCAGTCTGAAAGAATCTTTAGAGATTTGTATAGTAAGGGATAAAGTATTCAACAGTCCTTAATTCAACAGGTCAGTTCCAATCCAATGTAATACTGATTATTTCCTGCAAATTGGCAACTTTCAGATTGATTAGTAATAATATAAACTGCTGTGTTTTGAACTTCTTACCCAGTTCTTCTTCCAGATCATCTGTTGCCTCCTCTTCTTCATGAGGGACTGGGAATTTAAGGCTCCGGACCAGCCCCATATTCTCTTTCTTGTAAAACTCTATCAGTTCATCTAAGTTGTTGAAATATTGCACCGGAACACCTTCACATGCCTAAAGGGACCACAAATATAGATAGAGATATATATCAGTGTTGGAGATTTTCCACCAAATTAACAGGCATGTTTGAAGTGGTTAATAATACAGAGAAAGCACAGCAAACACAATTCTCAACACTTTTTAATGTACCTTTTCCCATCTTTTCTGTTAAACCCTGCCCATTATCCTTTATTCCCATATCCTATAACAATTTAAGCCTAAGCATGAATATTTATTAAGTGCCAGCTTTGTGTCCTAAAACCCATTCTTCATATTCTTCCCCCGCCTGCCCTCTGCCAACATTTCCTACATTCCCCTTTCTCCTTCTATTGTCTCCTTTGTATTTATTTGTATTTATTTGTAGATTGATCCCAGAAACACCTTTAAACAATGGATAACTAATTTGATTTAATTTATTAATCACAGATATTACTTTAAGATGCGTATGCTATACCAGTAAGGTAAAACAATGGTTGGTTTTATTTCCTGGTCTCTTTTCATCCAGACCAGTGTCAGATACCACACTAAAAACCACAGAAGCAGGACATGCTTAGTTCCAATTGGTGGTGGTGGGTGGGGGACCTCTTTGCCTTTTAGCAGTGGAGCAATAACACAAGATTATCTTATAGTTAACTGTAGCAAGGCACATCTAGACTATACCTGTGCTTCAAGTGCCTCACCAACCAAGCTATGGTCTTACCACAGAACATACTTTCTTGCTCATCTTTCCACCTAGAAACTTGGATCAGTTGATCCAAGTTCTTTAATTTCTAACTCTACCAGTTCCATTTTCCAATATAAAGTATTAGGTGGGATGTTACAAAATACAAACACATTGTAAGATGTGGCAATCTTTTTGCATCAGGGGCTGCATATTAATCTGTTTGGCTGTTAAGGACCTCCGGAGATAGCAGTGACATGAGATGAGTCCAGAGTGAACCAGAATGAATGTTAAGTTTTTTTTCCCCATGTTTTTGGGGGTTGAAGATTTTTAAAAATAAGATAGATAAGAGATGCTTAACAAGTTCGTTTTATTACATTTTAATAAAAAGTGGAAATTTGCACTGCTACAACTTGGCGGCATGATCTTTGAGCATTGTGGGATGCAAAAAAGAGGCTGGGAGGCATGGGGGGGGGGGGGCTGCAGGTTGTCAGTTGCTCCCCTCTGGCCTAGATTAGGTAAAGCATCTCATCTACCTCTTTTGACTTTAAGTGGCTGGGAATGGCAGCTGAAACCCTTGCATTGCCTTGATGTTCTAGGAAGAGCAAGCCATGCATAATGACAGTTTTCCATTTTAGCTGAACTTCCATTTATATCTGCAAGAGCAGCCATTTACTGGTTCACATTCCCTCCATTCTCCCTTCCTCCCTGTGACGTATCTGACTCCATTACTGCACAGCTAGATTGCATGTCTCTCACGTAGCCTCAGGGCATGACTTGTATTTCCCTATTCTCTTTGTACTCACTCCCCCGCCCTGATAGAACTGCTGAATAAAAGGAGGTGGGGGCGTGGCACCAGGAGGCAGTACCAGCAACCTCCTGAGATGTAGCGTCACTCACCACCACAAAAGAATCCTGTGCCTACCGTTGTTTTTTCGACCTCACCCTTGCGAGGGAATCGTTGGCTCATTCCCCCCCAGGGAATCCCATAGACCGAAGGGCGAAGGACTGGTCGCGTGACGCGACAACTGGGGGCTCGTCCGGGATCCCTTCGGTCTCACGGTGTGATCTCTGTCTAGAGGTGCACTGCCTTCACTCTCGTTACTACGCACCTGGAAAAGGCTCTGCAATCGTAAGTAATGGGCTCCCCACTCTCCAAAGTTTCGTCAGTTCATAGGGACGAACTTTATGATTTAGTGAAGAAGGCTAACTCTTGTCAAAAGGCTAACGGTACGACCATCTTTCCCATTTCAAAAAAATCGGTGACTCAACTCCTACTGTACATGGACAGACACTGCCCTGTCTATCCTTCAGAGGGGTCGCTCAAAGCATCCACTTGGGAAAGGATAGGAAAATATTTTCATGATACCCCACGAGCACCCGTGCCTATTCTGACTGCCTGGAAGGCTGTTATGGCGGCCATCAACACTCTTTACCCTCCCCCGTCTTCCCCGGAAACTTGCCCTTCTCCTCCCGGCCCAAAAACCCCACCCCCTCTTGCCGCCCATCTCGATGCTGCCTCACCACCACCCCCTCCATACCCAGCCGTTCCTCCTCCCCCTTCAGCTCCAACCCCCGGATCCCCTCAACACCACCCCCTAGGAGGCGCCATCACTGAACTCCTCTCCTCCCCCCTCTCATTGGAAATGGAGAGTCCCTCTGCCTTTCCCATGACCATCGGCCTAGGGGCGGCGGGAGGAAATTTGTATAACAATATTGAACTTAAGGTTTTGAAACAAATCAAAGATGCTGTAACCACCTACGGCTTGCACTCTCCTTTTACTAGGGGAGTTTTAGACTCTTTAGTTACTGCTAACACTGTTATGTTATTGTATGATTGGAAAATGCTTTTTTCTATGCTTATGACCCCGGCGCAATACGTTGTGTGGCAATCTGAATACGACAAAGGGGTGGAAGTAGAAATTAGAAGAGGTCTTCCCGCAGGGGTGACCGCAAATCAATTATTAGGAAAGGGACAATTCGCAACCTTAGTCCAGCAACAGAACTCCCCCCGTCGTTGTTTTGCTATTATTCACATGTGCGCCATGAATGCTCTCAAAAGAGTGGATGATTCCGACTCTCAATCCACCCAAACGTTTTTGAAAATAATGCAAGAACCAAATGAACCATATGCTTCCTTCATAAGTCGCCTTCAGATTGCTTTAGACCGACAAATTGATAATGCCACGGCTAAACATGAGCTGCTAATGAAACTTGCTTTCTCTAACGCTAATCATGACTGCCAGACCATTCTGCAACCCGCAGTCAATCAACCGGGTGTAAAGCTTGCAGACTTCCTGCAACTCTGCAGAATCGTTGGTACCACCTCTCACAAAGTGAGCGCTCTCGCTGCCGCCATTACCACCTCGCTGCCTTCTACTAACCCCTCCCCTCAGCTCCATTCCCCGGAAGCCCTCGCAATCACTCGTCATGGAAATTGCTTCAATTGTGGGAAGCCGGGCCACTTTAAGAATCAATGCCGTGCACCCGGGGGAGGTGGGGCTCCCCCTTCCACTCAAAGGGGGCCGCCCCCCCCCTCCAAACCTAAAACTCCTTGTCCCAAGTGCCGCAAAGGCTATCATTGGGCCTCGCAATGTCGCAATAACTCCTCCCCTCACCAGCCTTCGGAAAACTAGATCGGGGGTTGTCAGCTAACCCCGCCCCAAAGGCTGAATTACCCATCACCAGCTTCCCTGTGGAGTTGGCAGAGGATCTTTTGTATGACGATCCGGGGGCTGTCCTTTCCCTTCCTCTTGTTGTCACGCTGCATAAACCCCTCCCTCCTCTTACCCCTGTTTTGCTTATTCCCAACTCCTCGCTTACGCTTGAGGGAATGGTTGCTGCTCCCTATTTGTATGATTCATCAGATTTGACACAAATTGCTCTGGCAGGAGTGGGAGATAGGTGCTTTTCCTTAAATAAAGGAACAATTGTCGCCACGCTCATACTTCTCCCTTCTCCTGATATGCCATCATTGTTTGCCTTGCAGCAACCAGTCCAAACCTCTAAACCCACCCTCCTTGTCACACTAAATGGTCGCTCTTTCGAAGGCTTGATTGACACCGGCGCCGACGTCTCTGTCATTCGTTCCGCTGAATGGCCCTCCTCCTGGCCTATCGCTGAAGCCTCCTCGGTGCAAGGAGTAGGCGGAGCACAGGCCGCTAAGGTCAGCTCTCATTGGCTTTCTGCTGTGACTGCTCATTCTCATATTACAGCGTATCTAAAGCCTTATATCTTGCCTTTGCACTGTAACCTATGGGGCCGTGACTTGCTTTCACAGTTCCACGCTTTTATTCAACTTCCCTAATGGCTTTACAGGACCCTTCAGGGTCTCTCTCTCTCTCTCTCAAAACCTCTGTGCCGGTATGGGTTGATCAATGGCCACTCACCAAAGAGAAACTGGACGCCTTACATATCTTGGTCCAACAGCAGTTAATTGAAGGCCATATCGAAACCTCCACCAGCCCATACAATACTCCGGTATTTGTCATCAAAAAGAAGTCTGGCAAATGGCGCCTCCTACAGGATCTTAGGGCTATCAACACCATCCTTCAGCCCATGGGACCTTTGCAGTGTGGACTTCCCAACCCCAACTTGATTCCGGAAGGACACGACCTTATTGTAATAGACCTCAAGGATTGTTTTTTTTCCATACCTTTGGCACAAAAGGACAGAATTATTTTCGCATTTACGGTACCGGAACTTAACAATTCAAAGCCTACTGCTCGGTACCAGTGGAAGGTCCTCCCACAAGGCATGTTGAACTCACCCACAATGTGCCAATTTTTTGTCGATAAAGCATTGCAACCCTATAGATCCCAATTTCCGCATTTTCTTGTGTATCATTATATGGATGACATTTTAGTCGCTGCTGAGGGCCCGAAAGGGACAGTTCAAAAAACTTTTCCTATTCTTTTAGCCACCCTAGCAACGGCAGGGTTGCACGTTGCACCAGAAAAGGTCCAGTCTCGTTATCCAATGCAATATCTAGGCCACAAAGTTTTAGCCTCCACTGCTGCCCCACTTCTACCTATGCTCACGCTTCCCCAGCCGACCACCTTGGTCCAATTACAACAATGTCTGGGGGTCATTAACTGGGCCCGCGCATACCTTGCTTTAACTACACCCATGTTATCACCTTTATTCCAAGCGCTAGTGGGTTTGACAAACCCAGCTGACAAGGTATACCTTACAGAACAACAATTGCACGCCCTACAACAGGTCAATGCCGTCCTTACGACCCAATGGGTGGACCGTGCGCTCACTGACAAACTACCCTCTCTTGCCATTCTTTCAACACATCAATTATTAACTGCCATCATCGTCCAAACGTCTGATAACAAACATCTACATATTTTAGAATGGCTACACTTGCCACACACACCTAAGACATCCATCATCACCAGAGCAGCACAAATGGCCTCTCTTGTTGAGAAAGGCCGGAAGAGGATTAGAGCCCTAATGGGACTGGATGTTTCCACCCTGTACATTCCCCTTAAGGTTACTCAATGGGAACCCCTCCTACAAAACTCCACTGCACTGCAGGATGCCTTGGAGGACTGGTGTGGCCAGGTGTCATGCCATCTTCCCCCTGATCCTCGATTGCAACTGTTGCGAACGGTACCCTTCACACTAACCTCGCCGTTCGTTCAGCAGCCACTCAAGGAAGCCCTCACTGTTTTTACAGACGGCTCCAAAACCATAGGGGCTTGTACATGGCAAAATAATTGCAAATGGCATAAACGCCTAACAGGCCCACAAGCATCTGCCCAACAGGCTGAGTTAGCCGCCTTTTTGCTAGCCTTGTCTCTTTTCCCAGAACAGCCTTTGAATGTTATATTAGATAGTATGTATGTCACTCAAATGGCTGTGGCCATGTTTGATGCATATATTTCCCCTGTTACCCCCCCCTCTCTCATGACGCTTTTTTTGCAGCTTCAAACTCTCCTGAAGGACAGAACATCCCCTTTGTTTGTAGCGCATATTAGAAGCCACCAACAGCTACCCGGTTTCCTGTCCGAAGGCAACCACATGGCAGATGAGGCTTGCAAAATTATGGCCTCTTCCCCTCTTCCTCCGCCACTTTCAGCAGGGGACAGCCATGCTTATTTCCATCAAAATAAAAAAGCCTTGGTGCGCCAATTTGGCATTACATATCAAGAAGCTACCGCCATTCTTCAACAATGTCCAACCTGCAGTTTGCAGGCAAAGTGCATCCCTGAGGGAGTTAATCCCAGGGGTGTCCATGCTTGTGACACATGGCAGATGGATGTCACTCATTATCCCTCTTTTGCACCTTGGAAGTATATCCATGTATCTGTGGATACCTATTCGGGATTCATCCTGGCAACTTTGCAAAGAGGAGAAGCCACGAAAAACGTAATCAATCATTGTATTCGCACTTTCGTCACATCGGGATGTCCCAAAACTTTGAAAACTGACAATGGCCCCGCTTACGTCAGCACTCCCTTTGCTGAGTTTTGCCGTAAGTGGTCCATTACTCACAGATTCGGTATACCATTCAACAGCCAAGGTCAGGCTATTGTGGAAAGGGCTAACCAGACCCTAAAGAATGCCCTTGATCGGCAAACGGGGAAAAAGGCCTTAGGCCCCCCAAGCCTCCCGATGTTACAAAACATCCTTAATCTCACCTTGTTTACCTTGAATTTCCTTAATCTTCCGGTACCCCCCCTGCTACGGCTGCATCTCGACACTTTTCCAAGCCAGTAGTTCCCTCTTCCCGTCCCCTTGTTTATTTTAGGCAACTGCCCAGCCCTGAGTGGAAAGGCCCTGCGCAACTCGTCACCTGGGGAAAAGGCTACGCTGCTGTGCAACTTCCTGATCGAGTGCTCTGGGTTCCTGCTCGCTGCATCCGGCCATATCATGGGCAGTCTCCTGACAAGCACCTTCTTGACCCTCCTTCTCTGTTATCTCTCTTCCATCTCTGCTCCCCTCACAACGAACCCTAAAACAACCTCTCTCATTCGAACCCATCGTTTACGCTACCCTGCCACCATTGGCCGCAGCTCAGCATCCAACGCCATGGAATGTCTTCAACGCTCTCCCATCAAAAGAAAAGGCACCTTCTGGCGCTGGTTTCGCAACAACACCCTTCTCCAAGATGGCGATTCCTACTCCATCACTTATCACTTTCGCCAAACTACCCTTGCTATCACCAACGTACAGTTGACCGATCTAGGACAATATCACTGTGAAATAACAAAATTAATTAAGGGGTTCGCCACCTCATCTCGCCTTACGCTCACCTTATTTTTACTCTCCCTTCCTGAGCCCGCCCGTTGGCAGGGACGACGCCTACTGGCATTTGACGCCCAGGGATCGCATCGCCCTTACAATATCACCTGGACAATCCGCGATGCCTTGGGACAGATCCTGAATACCTCCTTTTGTTATAGCCCAATTATATCTTGTTTCCCTAACCTGTATTTTGACTTTTCAGAAATGCTTCTAGGAGTGACAGCCTACAGGAGGCTGGACGGCTTCCCAGAGCCCAGCCACTCCACCGTTAAAAGATATCCCCTGTATGTGTGCCCAGGACATGACACCAGCCCTGATCACGTGCACGACTGCGGAGGCATAGCAGATTACTTTTGCAAATCTTGGTCCTGCGTTTCCACTGGCTACATCTACTGGACCCCTCCATATAAGACTGATTACATCACCCTCACTCGGTTGAGAAAGGACATCAGGTGCACCGCAACCAAAAAGAATGCGGCAGGACAGGGGGGTTGGAATAGATGTAATCCGGTTATTGTACAATTCACTGCTGCAGGAAAAGCTCAGGGGAATGCCTGGGACTCAGGTGTAAAATGGGGAGGTCGTATGTATGCCAGATGGCCCGGGTTTCATTATGGCAACATGTTCTACATTCAACGACAGGTCACTCTCCCTCAGTCCCCACCTGTTGGGCCCAATGCCGACGACATTCACTCCACCTTTCTTAAACCCCTCACCAAACAAAAAAACCCCCTTGTCTCTCTTCTTAACTCCTCCTTTTCCCTTGTTCACACCGCTTCTAACACATCTCGATGTTGGCTTTGTTTGTCTTCCTCTCCACCATTCTATGAAGCAGTCGGTTCTCCTGACCCTATCCGAAACTCTACCTCAGCCTCCTCCTGCCGCTGGCAAAACACCACGTTGACTATCACCTCTATAATAGGGCAGGGCTGCTGCCTTGGCCGTGTTCCTGCTAACTATATTCAATATTGCCTTAATTCTTCTCATGATCACTGTGCCCTCTATCTTCCAAAAAATCGCTTGAACATCAACGGTCACACCGGCCATGGTGGCTACGGTGTACTCTACACTACCTCTGGTAATATCTCTGCCCGATTGACAGGGCAATACTTTATCCCTGGGAACAACTCTGTTTGGGCATGTTCTTCTGGCCTCACCGCATGTGTATATGGTGATACCTTGTTACAAACTAACGCCTTTTGTATTCAGGTGCTCCTACTCCCCAAGATTTCTATCTATTCCCCCGACGAACTTCTCTCCATTTTAGAGCCCCCTCATTATCCCCTCAAGGCTAAGCGCGAAGTAGTGACTGCTGTAACTTTATCAGTCCTACTGGGCTTAGGTGCGGCCGGAGCCGCCACTGGTGTGTCAGCCCTTGTTGTCAATGATCAGAACCTGCGTCACCTTAGCGTTATCATTGACACTGACCTTCGCGCCATCGAACAATCTATTGTGGCGCTACAAGATTCCCTTACCTCTCTATCCGAAGTGGTTTTGCAAAATCGTAGGGGTCTCGACCTTCTGTTCCTCAAACAAGGGGGACTGTGTGTTGCTCTAAAGGAAGACTGCTGTTTTTATGCCGACAACTCAGGAGTAGTATTGGACTCTATGAAAGAGCTCAATTCCCGTTTAAAAACAAGGGAATTGGAGCGCCAACAATCCATGTCATGGTATCAAAATATGTTTAGCATTTCTCCATGGCTAACCACACTGTTGTCCGCTCTGTTGGGGCCCCTCCTGTTATTGATTCTCGTATGCACCATAGGCCCCTGTGTGCTGGGTCGCGTTCTCCGCTTCTTAAAGCAGAGACTTCATACATTGGACTCAGAGGTATCCGAGACAAAGCTTGCTGTTCAACACCTGGTCACTGCTGTAGGTATGGAGAAAACACCACTCTTGGAATGGTCCTCCGATAGTGAATCGGAAGTGGAAAAGGACCCCCGGTCACACTACCCCCCGAGAGAGGACGCTGGGATGGGTCTCCTTGGACTGAAGAGTCCCTGGCTCCCCGACTCAGACCCTCTGGGGGAGGAACAAAATTAAATAAAAAAGGTGGAATTGTGACGTATCTGACTCCATTACTGCACAGCTAGATTGCATGTCTCTCACGTAGCCTCAGGGCATGACTTGTATTTCCCTATTCTCTTTGTACTCACTCCCCCGCCCTGATAGAACTGCTGAATAAAAGGAGGTGGGGGCGTGGCACCAGGAGGCAGTACCAGCAACCTCCTGAGATGTAGCGTCACTCACCACCACAAAAGAATCCTGTGCCTACCGTTGTTTTTTCGACCTCACCCTTGCGAGGGAATCGTTGGCTCATTCCCCCCCAGGGAATCCCATAGACCGAAGGGCGAAGGACTGGTCGCGTGACGCGACACCTCCCCATTTTTATTTTCTATTTATGGGTACTAACTGCTTCAGTTCTTTGTAGTTATGAAACAACTTCCTCATTTTTTTCTTCACTTTTTTTAAAGATACAAAATGATCTAAGATAATGAAAACTGATGATAAGAGAGATCTCTAGCTTTTGGAACCTAGAGATGGACAAATTTACCAATAAAAGTTTCACTCAGTTTTATTATTTATTTGATGATCTATTTCACACATTTTGTATGACATGTCAGTCTATATGACTTCTAATTTTTTCAAACATTCAGTGTCAGGCTTCACACAGACAATTACTTGAACTTAAATGCTAGCAGGCAAACATTCCAGGTCACAGCTCTTTTGGTGATGGACATTTTTAAAAATGAAATAAAACTTCCTCAGGTTTCTTATATTTATTCAAAGGATTTAGCCCCACCTCTAATGTTGCAGGAGATATTTGGCACAATTGAATTGATGGAATCTGTGAAGGGCTCTGAACTCGATGGCTTTCCCATGGAATGGTATATAAACATAAAAAGAGCTTGGCTTCTCCACTGTTAGACATATGAGCTTTTTTCTTTTCTTTTTTTAAAGAGCCCTTTCTTTACCATTCTATAAGGCTTATGTAATGGTTATTTTGAAAACAGGAAAGGACCATATAAATTATCAACCAATATCTTTACTAAATATTTAAATATAAACTGCTGCAGTTGCACAACTTTGGCAGTGTACAGAAACAGAAAATATCCACCATACAGTTAAATATGTAAAAACACAACTGCAACAATTCTGACCATAATTTTGGCACAAAGATTGTATTAGGTATTACCATCAATAATACACCCTGCACAGTCTGCTTTTACGAAAGACTGTCAAGCTTCTGGTAATCTCAGATTATTGGTAGATTTTGACAATATATTCTGAAAATGGAGAAATGGCTGCAGTGGCTTCATTGGATGCAGATATGGTACAAATTAAATTTTTGGAATAATTTATGAAAAGATGGATTGCCATCAAATCTTATTCCCTGAATTAAAATGTATTTTTCTAGTCTTCCTGCTGTTGTAATTAGTAATTTTGGCCTATCTTATTAGACAATCCTATAGTATTCAAGGTGGCAGGATTTGAATACAAACTGTTATTATATGCAGAAGAGAACTTGAGGTCCTTTAACAATTCCAAAGCTCTCTTGTGGAGGTTATAAAGGAATATGGCAAATATTCTGGATATAAAAGAAATAGGAATAAATAAAACACTTTTCCCAATAGGCAACAAAATGGCTTTTTGTCTTTTGCTGAGATTTAATTAAACACTTAAGGATAATTGTCCCTAGGAAAAAATATTCTTCTTGGGAGACTTTAAATTGTAAAATGTAGATACAGTAACGGTGACATTAATAGATGGTTGAAAATGTCTATGGGGCTATGAGGAAAAATAAAAGCTATGAAAATGAATATCTCCTCATAATTGGTGTGTATTCTAAGAAGAACGTCTATGTTAATTCTATCTAGTTACTATAAATTAATTGTTAAATTAAAGATTAAATGTGTATGGATGGTCCCATCCCAGGCGAAGTGACAGAACCAGGTCTTCAAATACTTCCAGAAGGCCGGGAGCGAAAGGGCCTGCCTCACCACTTAATCTCCCATTTGTTTGTTTTGTTTAAAACTCTGCTTAATAACGTCTTATAAACTTTTGACAATAATTATTTGAATGAATTTAACTTTAGTACAATTTTTTTAAATGATGTTCCAGTATCCATCTCACTCTGCAGTCTTTCTCAACATGATGTCCTCCAGTATGTTTCCCATCCAATATGTTTAAGCAACTTGAACATATTGAAAAAGTAATGAGCTGAGATCTTCCCAACATTTATATAGTATCAATGTGCTATACTAACTCACTATTCATGTTCCTTCCTGTAATAGCTGCACTTTCCCTAAGTGGTGAATTTCAGTGACTGTCCCTTATTAATTCTCCCTAGAAAACATCAGAGTGAAAGTTGGTCCAGCATTCTGCTCCCACAATGACCCAGCTGCTCAGGGATGCCCGCAAGTAGGACATAACCACAAAAGCAGATTCCGTCTTATAATCCCCCAAAATTGACATAACATAGTGCTTCCTACCAAAGATAATATATAATTGTCCCAACTAGGAACCAATGACAGTACTGTATTATTCTCCATCAACTTGTCTAATCTCCTTTTAAAGCCTTGAATATTATCTGAGCAATGTTTGGTTTAGTTTATACTTATTTACATTTTGAAGTAATAGTAACCCCTTAGCTATGAAGTGCCTTTCCAACTTCGGACTCCATTGAAACTACTTTACTATTATTCTGGCATTAGGCAAAGATATAATTTAATCATATAGGCTTTTAAGAATCATTGTAAATGAGATGCTATTGTATCTTTTAAAATTATGTACTATTTGTGATTTTGACTTTACAAGATGCATTTATATTTTAATTAGTGGTGATTAAAACCATTTGTTTTACTAAATGGATTTTTTGTTTTATTTTCCTGGCAATAACTTTGCCCCCAAAGCAATTCTGCTATAGAACAATAAACAAACAAACTCCAATTTAACAACGGTTGGTTAGATCCAAAGCTGTTTTTCCTCCAGTGGAAGACCTGCTTTTGTTGGTAGAAGTTTCTTCAGTAAAAGAGAGAGAGATAACACCTTGGACCTATGCTGCTTCTGTTATATTCAGTTATTCTTTCTGACTTAGAAAATACACTACTTTGATTGATCATGCCAGTGAAATTTCAAACAGAAATCTCACTCCGTCTGAATCCATTGCTGGAATTTTCAACAATTACAGTTCATCACCGGAAAGCAACCACACCAGCAGAATGTAGAAAGAATCAGAATCTAAAGATAGAGTTTCAAGTGCCACTAGCATCTGTGTCTTTTTTATCTGTTCTCTGAAAAAATCAGCCACCATAATCGCACAGAAAGCAACAGTGAAAATAATATTTAAAAATGCAACAAATAAGAAGTTGCAATGAGAAATACAATTATCCCTCCGGTCTAATACTCCCATCTTTGTTATTTGTTGGCCTTTGGACAAATTGGCTTGGGATGATGGGCCAAACAACTGGAAGGCACCAATCTGAGGACGGATGCACAGTGCTGAGATTAAACCAGGTCTCAGAGATGTAATGAATCTTGAAAAAAATTACATGTATAGATAAATCTATTAAAGAATGTGTTAGTATCCAATCAGCAAATACATACATATAGATACACACTTATATCCAGAGACACGCTGTCTTGGTTTTATAAAATGAGGAACAGAAATAGAAACCAGCAGTTTGCGCAGAAGTGAAAAATAACCACAGAAAACAAGCCATAATGCCGGCTGAAGTGCATGATAGTCACTATCCTCAGCAGATAAAAGTCCCTGAGCAGCCTCTTCCTTTCTTTCTATTACTGACTTGACATATACAGTAAATGGTTCAGTAGTACACATACCGTGGTTTAGAATAAATCTTTGAGCTTAAAATTGTTCAGATTGTTCCAAAATAAAAATCCACTGACTATTCTTCTGTGCTCCCCTAGGTCAGATAGATCTAAGACTTTAAAGATCAACATTTCTCACTTTACAACTCCAAGGGAACAACTGGATAAATAGCTTTAATAACCTATCTAAGAAACACATGGTTTGAAAAGAATGGGGAAAAGTGCTATGGACAAGGGGCATTTGATGGGAGATGGAGCAGGTGGGTAAGTGATTTAAGTGCCTTTCATCAGTTAAGGCTGGTGATGCATTATTTATGGCCCAGTAAGATAGCCTGCCTATAGTTACCCATGCTGTGGTAAATTCTAAACTAGACTACTGCAATGCAGTGTCCCTGAGGGCTCTCCTGGTACAATTAGGTAAAAAGCAGCAGTTAAATGTTAAAGAGGGCTAGGCACAAGAAAAACATGTATCTCTAGTGCTTAACCAAATGCATTGGTTCCTTGTTCATTTCATTAAAATATATAATTCGAAGTATAATTTTTTTCTCTTATGCAACTACAGCCTAGGACTAGGATACCAGCGGTTACATTATCTCCCATAGTAATATGCTCTTAGTGTTAATTGTGTGGGGCAAAGCAGAAAGCCAACAGTAGTGGTTTAGATTTTTTTTTTAATGTTGATTTTGTGTTTCTACTGGCATGGAATGAGACAAAAAGAACCTGAGGCTGAAACCGCTAAGGTGAAATCAGTAATTTTCTTAACCCCATTCTGGAGTCCGTTCAATCATCTCTGTGGAATTGCTAGAGAACAAATCTATTATAAAATGGCCAGGATATGTCCACATTGGCAGATTTTCATGAAATTTATTTATGTCTGCCCTAAAGCCAAACTCAAGTGGTAGTGTACAGTTTGTCTGGGAATAATTTATGCTAAGTCTCTTTTCCCTTAATCTAAGGCTAGCTTGACTTGCAACTCTCCCTCAGTAGCCCAGAAAAATGAGAAAGGGTGAAATTTAATCAGTTTCTTACTCTTCTTTAGCATGGGAGGAACTGGTATGTAAACATCAAGCTTTTTTTTCTTTCGCATTGATTACAGTGGATGTTTGTTCCTATAGTACCTGCCAAGAGCTCAGAGAAGGGCAGGGATTTTTGTTCCTTGTTAGTATTTCAGGTTTGCAGAAATGATGAAAACCATCATGGATCTCTTTTAATCTACTTCTAGATTTTTTTTCTAGTTCCCTGAAAAAATATCCAACACAAGTCTTTACATTTCCTTCTGTGTAAGGAGCACCATGCAGGGACACGGTGGCACTGCAGGTTAAACTGCTGAGCTGTTGAGCTTGCCGATCGGAAGGTCGGCGGTTCAAATCTGCGTGACGGGGTGAGCTCCCATTGCTAGTCCCAGCTCCTGCCAACCTAGCAGTTTGAAAACATGCAAATGTGAGTAGATTAATAGGTACCGCTTCGGCGGACAGGTAACAGCATCCGGAAGTGTCTACGGACAAAGGCGAGCACTTTGGCTTTGAAACGGAGATGAGCACCGCCCCCTAGAGTCGGACACAACTGGACTTAATGTCAAGGGAAACCTTTACCTTTAAGGAGCACCATAAAAATATGGCTATAGCAATTGCTTCAAAAAGAGGGTTTGGTGAAACCAATTATTAGAAATTCTGTTAAAAGGATTCACTCCAATATGCATAAAAAAACCTGAGCCACATGCAAAATAATATATTGATAATACACACTAGCTTTAATTTAAAGAACATGTTTGTTAATTGTAAAACATATTACAAAAAGTATCCCTAAACTGCAAGGGCTAGTTTCACAAACTTGTACTTTGACTGAACCACTTCTCCATGCAAACATTACTTAAGCTTAGGGTTTGTGTAGTCCACATGAAGGGTTGCCACTTTATTTGTTCTGTGGGAGAACTAGGCATATAACCTAGTTTTCTCTATGGGAGAGAACTAGGCCCAGAGTCCCCTGATGGGAGGAGATGGGTGGGGACAAATTGAATGAATGAATGAATGAATAAATGAATAAATAAATAAATAAATAAATAAATAAATAAATAAATAAGCCAATCCTGTATGATCTAAAATATGCCCAGCATTATGCTAATCTGATATGATTGTACATCAATATACACCATTTGTACCTGGGCTGGCTCCTGTAAGGAACTGGGGATGAATTACTAACCTGATCATGTTTTGATCAACAGAAATTAGTTTATGGTGCTGTGTTAGCCATCAAGATACAATAATTTTTTAAAGAAATTAGAAATATCTAATGTCTGCCTTCCCCAATGTGGTGCCTTTCAGATGTGTTGGACTACACTTGCCATCACTGAACAAAGCTGCTATGGATGGAACACTCAGTCTATTACATGCTTATCCAAATCCTTGTTTTACAAAATACTACTTTGGCAATAAGAACATTCCATTACAAAGCAACCATCACATCCTCCAGCTAATCCAGGTTGGAAAAGTAAGCTTTTTCATATTTGTTATTCTTCATTACATATTTTCCCAGTATCACAGATTAAAATGGGAACAAACCCACTATTTCAGCCATAGGAATGGCAAAGTTTGAACTTGC
Source organism: Candoia aspera (assembly GCF_035149785.1). Lineage (NCBI taxonomy): Eukaryota > Metazoa > Chordata > Lepidosauria > Squamata > Candoiidae > Candoia > Candoia aspera. Next base: position 43,591,455 of record NC_086158.1, on the reverse strand, counting down.
TTCAGGGAATTTTGAGGGAATGGGGAGGCTTAGGATCTGAGGATCCACAGCCACTTCAACACAGATTATCTGGATTGCCATTATGGGCAGAACACATATGGTTGGTTAGTGGTAGTGGTGAAACTTTCTGTTCACATATTGGGGGTGGAAGATTACCATCCCATCAGCAGCTTCACTTTCTGCCAGCAGAGAATGGCAGGGAGGTAAAGACTCTACCTGAAGCTTGACTGTTGATTACATTAATATATCAACACTAGCAGTATTTTAACATCTTTAAGATGTGTTTTGTTCCATCCAAGCATTTAGTCCTCAGAAATAAAGCAGGGGTCTTGACGGGTGCTTTAAAACTTTTCTTTGGCTAAAAGCCTTACATCAACATTATTGTAAGCTCTTCTATAAACATACTGTTGTGGTCCTATGACCTTAGAGAGACTTGCAGCTGGGAAAAAGAGCTGCTTCCCAAAATACAAGCCAACTGTAAGTTAGACTATTTTTAAGACATCTATGTGGAGGAAAGGAAAGCAGCACGAGGATGACAGAGACTGTGATGTAGGCTTTAATGACTGACAGCAAACTGTGTTCATAATTTGTTTCAGGTTTAGCTGTTCCTGAAAAATCAATATTTAAAAATCTGCTATTCACATTATATACAGGAAGTCCACCCCAAACATTGTACTACTGACATTGTAAAGGTATTCTATCTTTTCTCTCTTAACCAAGTGTGGAAAGAAAAAGAAATGATGGAAAAGATGGTGGGAAAAAGGAATGGATTAGGATTTGACAATGGGAATATTCTGACCTCAATATACTTCAGGCTTTATGTTATCCAGGCAGATAAACTCATATTCAGTTCCTACTTTCATGAATTTACTCATGATTAAATAAACCAATGAATTTTATTTACTTATTAACCCTGGAGAAGTATAACTGGAAATTTTAAGCAGGTTGAAATAAAATAAATTGTATGGAATGAAATTCAGGATGATAGAGAACCATACCAAAGGGAATATTGCCCAGCAGTGTAAATATTACCGTATTGTAATTATGCAATACTACACAACACTGTGTAAACACATTCACTTCCCAGCTTGTTTTCCTACCTGATTGAACTCTCTGTATTTAAAGTTCTGGAATAGGAAAGTGGCTCTGCATCTGATGAAGTGAGCCACAACTCACAAAAGCTTCTGCCTCAACAGAGTTGGTTAGTCTTGAAGATGCTAGCAGACCCCATGGCTCAGATTGCTTCGTTACCATAGACTAGCATGGCTCTTCCCCAAATCTGATTTTTATGAGACCATGGGCAGGGGGAGGTGACGTTAATGCTGCCTTCTTGCCTAATGTAGTCCAAATCAAATGCAAGCCTATGACAGAGCCTGCTATTCCAAAGCCACCCTTTTTGTTTATTCGTTCAGTCACTTCCGACTCCTCATGACTTCATGGGCCAGACCACCGTCTGACATGGTAACAACAGTAATCCATCAGTGCTGGTGTCCTTGTGCTTTTTTCAGTTATTCATTATTGTCATTTTCATGGTGGTTTACTAAAATTCATCACCTGTCATAATCTTTTGTATTTTCAAATTGCCCATGAACTCAGCATTACAAAAAATATAGGATCTCTTAGACCTTTTTTCAAAAATGTTAAATTGCTTCCTACTGTGGTTTCTACTCTCATACATGCACAAAATACCTGAGACATCCAAGGGAGACACCCTTAGGTAGCTACATGTAGCTATGGCTTAGGATAACACTGCACTGTTCTTTTTAAAATTATTTTAGCAACTGCAAAGACCAGATATTTGCTTTTAAAGCAAATGCTTAGTATGACAAGTTCTTAAATAACATCCACTTGTCTCTGAAAATCTTCTAGTTTCCCAGGGTTACCAGGAAAAATGAGTCCATACTGTATATGTCTGTGGTAATCACCTAAAATGTGTTAAAAAGCAGACTATAATTAAATAACACATAGGACTTTCTCTTTCCAACAACTATTGACAGAAGGTCAGCTCTAGAAATCTTTGTATTTCTGTGTTCAATTCTGTTACTGGAAAAACCATTGTGGTAAAGATTTCTGCACACCATTATGTGTGTTATGTATTATGACTCCTTAATGCCAAAGAGTAGCAAGCATGGAAAATATGCAGTAAAATATTTGTAATTCAGAGTGACAGCTACAGCTAACTGAATCTATTCAAAGTGAGGCAAAACTCTCACTTGGAGCTAATTTACTCAATCAAAACCCAAAGGTAATTATTCAAAAATTGTTATATTGGACAACTTTAATCTGCATCAGACTTCCCCAACCTGGTAACTCCCAAATATGTGAAACTACAACTACCATAATTTCCAGCCAACTATTCCAGCCAATAATCACGCTGTTTGGGGATGGTAGGAGTCACACATATGACATCTATAGAATTCCAAATTGGAGAAAGTTAATCTAAATGAACAAGGAATGCAGAAAAAAATGTTTTATTCTATTTAGCAGTTAAACTTTCAGTTCTCTATTACATCTTTCATTAGATGATCTCCAAATGATTTACAATATAAAACAATAAAATACAATAAAAACAATAGCAAAAAGCAGATATAAATAGCCAATAAAACGATTAGAACCAGCATTTAGTCTAAATAAAGGCACCATAAATGTAATTTAAACAATTCTCAATGCAACTAAAAGCTGATTAATTTATTAATTAAATATATTGTTGTTAAAGATCAGAACAGATTTTAGCTGGTATTTTAAAGTTATAAAATAAGATACTAAAAGATGTCACGGGTGGTAAGGAGTGTGCTCATATTAATACCTAAACTGCAAAGATTCTTTTTCTGGGATCTCTCTGCTTAATCTGTAATACAGAGAAGGGCCACTGGAGTTCTTAACTGACAGACAAGTATATATGGAAAGAGGCAGTCCTTTAGTTATCTAAGATCTAGGTAATACAGATATTTAAAAAGCCAAAATACTCCTACGAACTTATGGCTGTTTGGGGTTCTTAACACTACCTTTTCTAATGGAAGTTTGTTTTACCCGGTACAGGGATAGGCAACCTGGTGCTCTCCAAATATTTGGGACCTCAACTTTCAAAGGGCCCAGAAAACATAGACAAATATAAGGAATTATAATCATGGAACTACAAAACACTGTGGGGCAGGCACCAGTTAGGCTGAAGTTCATAACTTTAAACTATATCTTATTGTGAAACAATAGACAGTTGACAGTCATTGAACAGGTTGAAGCTGATACATTTCTACTCCCTCTACTTCATCTCTAGAATTCTCTTTTCCCGTGCTTCCCTGTGTACCAAAACTTTAGCCTTCCATTTCTCATGCTTGTTTGTCGATAACCATTGCAGGTTTACATTCTCTACATTCCTGCTGTGACAATCTCTTGTCACTAATGGAACTGACAGAAATCTGATAGTAATTTTCTGTGGAGTCCTTGGTGCTCTCTGAGCCTTGTTGTTTTCTTGCAGACGTTTCATTGCCAGACTAGGCAACATCTTCAGTGCAAAGAGGGAGTGGGCCTTGCTCTCAGTTTATATACTGTGGCTTGCCCTGCTTGTGTTGGTAGTGGTGTTGTTCTCTCCTTGGGAGTTCTTTGATTGGGCTGTTGTTTGCTGCTTGGTTGATTGCCTAAGTTAATAGTTCCTTGATTAGGGTGTATTGTGCTGTTTGATGGTTGATCTGGTGTTAATCCTAGTGTTGATTTTTGCATATCTGGGTGTTGATTGCTGGCAAGGGAGTGTACTGGTCTTCTGGCTTTTCTATTGTCTCTTTTGAATGGTATGTAAATGTAATTTACTTAACCTGCTTCACTGTTTATTCTTGTTTACTCTTGTTTACTCTTTCAACACATTAAAAAAAATCTGAATTTAACATTGTTTGTGTGCTCTATTAGAATAAGTTTTTCAAAGCTTGACAAAATGTCAGGGCATGTAAGCAAAAAACTGAATGAACTATTAGTTCTGAATACCATAAAACAAGAAGATAAAATGAAGTTAATGCATTGTTATTCATGTGACCAGTCCTAAATTGTCCCCAGGTATGAACTCATATGGGCAAACGTAGGGCAATGGAATAGTATACATTCTGGGCTGGATTCTGATTTAGCCATACTTAGTGTAGGACTATTGAAACTTAATTCAAATAGGATTAAATCTGAATCTGTATCAACATTCCTGATTGCCTGACTCACATGTTAGCCATCATGAGGATGTGCCAGGAGTGAGTCAGGACTGAAGAAAATGTAAGTTGTCTAGCCAGCTCAGACACTGCCACTGTGTTTTATACAGATGCATGATCTGATGCCCTAAACTTTCTAAGGTGAGTAAAATACATTCTGCTGCTTAACAGCAAGCAAGCTAACTGGGCTAGATGAATAGAAAGTTAAATGTGGGGACTGGCATTTTTCCTATGTAGCCTGTATCCCCAGCTATATCCGAGTACAGTTCACAGGAGACCTGGCACACTGTATCCTCTGCACAGCTCAAATCTGTCTGTGACATCAGTTGCAAGGCCAGTTGCAGGAAATGCAGAATATATTTCAAGTTACCGCTCCAGTCATACTAGAGGAACTCATTATTTCTGCACAGTTACAAAAGGCCAGGACAAAAAGTCAGATAGTTGCTGTTGGCCAACTTTTGTTTGCACAGGATAAATTTTATAGGTAATTTGTAGTTCTTGTCCTGTACTTATATTTTAAATTTTACATAATTTAAATGCTTATATAACCGAAATACCGCTTCTTTGCTTACTCCCACAAATTTATAGGTCCTATTTCTTACACTGGAACTTACCAAAATGTTTAGTGGGATAACTTAATATGGACATTTTTTTCTGATTTTAAAGGGAAATCCAACATCATGTCATGTTTATCGACTCTCATCAACTTCTCAGTAAGCCAGTGTTTCTCAACCTCAGCAACTTTAAGAAGTGTGGACTTCAACTCCCAAAATTCTGGGAGTTGAAGTCCACACTTCTTAAAGTTGCTGAGGTTGAGAAACACTGCAGTAAGCCAACTACCTCCTGTGTGATAGAAAAGCTCCATGGTTGGAGCTTCATCTGGTCAACAAGGATCCTGGTTATTGGGCTGCTTTTCCAACTATGCATCAATTTCCTATTACACAGAGTCCTGGCCTCAGAGGCAGAGCAGGATGAAGTGACCAGATGCTCAAAATGAGCCCATGTTTTAGCATGCTTGGAGACAACCCTGATGTCCTGAGATGAATTAGTAATAAAAAAGAACAAAATGAGAAGAGTTCTGTGCCAGAATACAGAGTACATATGAAAACAATTAGCAACAAATGAATGAAATGCTAGTGGATAATGCTAAATAAAAGGAATTGTTTCAGGATATGAGCATGAGAGGCATCCATCCTGTTTTAGGCTAAGGGTGTGCAGCCTTGGGTTACAAGTCATGCTTTCTCCTTTTAGATACCATGATGCAAGGAAAGGGCTGTGCTATAAAAGCTAAAAAACAGAAGCAGCTCTTAACCATCAGACAAAAAAAGTATTATGGCAATACTGAAGCCTAAACAAATCAAAAATAGTTGCAATTTTTAAAAATTGTGAATAATTTTTCAACAAGCAAAATAATTTAAAAATCAGGAACACAGATACACAATAGACCAGAGTTTCTCAATCAGGATTCAATGGAACCCTAGGGTTCCACAAGAGGTCACTAGGGGTTCCCTGAGAGATCATGATTTATTTAAAAATTTTGAAGTTGGGCAACTTCACATTAAAGAGGTAATTTTCTTTCTTTATTTTTAGTTTAAGAACACTGTTAATCCATATACTGTATACAGGCCTGCCCATGAAACAAATGTAGTAATTTTGTAACTTCTGGCCTATATTTGAGCTTGAATGTGCAGGGGTTCCCTGAGGCCTGAAAAATATTTGAAGGGTTCCTCCAGGGTCAAAAACTTGAGAAATACTGCAATAGAGATATGGATTTAACACACTGATAACTAAAACAAATGTTCTAGGGTTCACATGATCCTTAGGAAAGACTGGGAACTTCTTACTGTCCATAAGTTGTGGATCTAGAACTCCTATCATTGGCTATAGTTACTGGGGAAGCTGGGAGTTGAAGTTCAGGTACAGGTTCTTCACCCAGCCTTAAAAAAATGCTTCTTCTCTATCCCCTGAAGAATAATTCAGCAAGAAAACTGGGTCATCTAGAAGTCTTTCCAGAAGAGAAGGAATTCCATCTGGGAATCACAATCCAAATGTAATCAATGGCTTCCACTATCCTCAGTTAATAGATTAGTCCTGCTCAAAGCACCAAAGCAAGATAACAAGATTTTTAGAAACCTAACATTTTGGCCTCAAATAAAGGATTTAAGATTAGTTTCCTGAATAAAGCAGAATTTAGTGCATAGATCAAATACCTCTGTAGTAATCAAGCATACTCAGCAGATCAGCTGTAATGAAATTAAGTATATTTAGAACTACTGACATCAAAGGTGCACTTCCATAAGAATTTTGAGTATTACCAAAACAGTGTTTTGGTATTTTTGATATTTTTTCCAAATGCGCTTCTGCTTGGTGGGCACTTAATAATGAATACCATGCAGTAACTGCTATATTTATAATCTAATACAGCATCACATCTCAATGTATCATGTTATAACTGTGGAAGAAGTAGCTTTGTTATGAAAAGTCACTTGTGTGCAATTATTTGCATTTAGAACATAGGTATCTGCCACAAGCCATAGTAAAGTGCTGCAGCAGCATAAGGAATGAGAGTTTCTACTGCTTACAGTCTGGTACCTAGCACCTCTGCAGCTTTGCAGAGGTTAAATTATTGTGTGGTTATTCGGAGTTGCTCACCTATTTAGGTGCAAACTGAAAAAGGTTCAGGTAGGGGAAAAAACCCCTAATATATTTCTTGCTGCATATGCCTTCTTGCTTGAGAGCAAAAAGAAACATGAAGAAAATATTTCAAAACAAATTTTGCAGCTTTATAACACTTACTGGTGGGAGTTGTTTTAATATCACTAGATTGAGATATATCTAACTAACACATGTAACTTTTAAAACTTTTTTTTACAGAAATATAGTTTGGAAAAAAACAAAAAAAAAGGGATAAGTAGTTTAGCAAGAACAAGATGGGAAGTGTGCTGTGGGCCATACAAGTAACCAAGATGTAATAATATTAGGATAAAATGATGCTGCAGATTGATGCAGCTCAATGACAGTTGCAAATGACATCTGAGGACCACTAATCAGCTGTGATAAATGTTTCAGGAACCTACTCCACTTACTCTGACAATGGAAACTCTGGAAGATCATTTTAATTAATAAAATAGTTGACCAAATAATTGCCAAATAGCAGCATCTGTGGGATGGGGACAAGGAGATGAAAGTAGCATTGCACCAATATAATGGAAGCTCTGCCCCTTTTGTATGTGCATCGTGAACTGCATGCTGGTATGAAAGAGGTGGCACATCCATCACAACAGTGTGGCACAGCTTTGATGGTTCTGGCGACAATAGTGGATTGTGCAGACCACTATGTTGCCAAGGGCCTCCTCTTCAAAAGTAGGTGAGGGCTAGGTGGGGTATCAACTGTTCTTCAGAGTAATGAGCAACTTATTAAAGGATCTCTGAACATATGCATACTGCTTTTTCATTTTTGAAACTTATTTACCCTTTTAAAAATATGTGGAGCACCCTACCCCAAACTCTGAGATTGAGTTGGATGCCACAATTCCTATCTCAGCACTAGCTAGAAAAAGATGCCAATAGAAGAGAATATATGTAGCTCAGGGTTGAACTGTGGAGTCCTTGATGCTCTCTGAGCTTGGTTGTTTGCTTGCAGATGTTTCGTTACCCAACTAGGAAACATCTTCAGTGCTAGAAGGGAGTAAGGTTTCCTCTCTGTTTATATACAGTAGCTTGTCCTCTCCGTGTTGGTGGGGGTGTTGTTTTCTCCTTGGTAGTTCCTTGATTAGGCTGTTGTTTACTACTTGATTATTTGTCTGAGTTGGTAGCTCCTTGATTAGAGTATTATTTACTGCTTTATTGTTTGTCTGGTGTTAATTCTGGTGTTAATCCCCGTTTATCTGGGAAAAGATGCCCTGTTCTGGGCTGAATATAAAAGAATATAAAAGAAAGGAGACCCCCCCCAAACTGGTGCATTGTGCATCACCCTCACTTAGACCTTGGCTGAAAGTTAACTGAAACAATAGCTAAGCTACTGCACCTTTTTTATGCCGACTATATTCGAAACAGGACCTCAAGAGACTTTCAGTCAGCCAAATGAGATCAGAAAAGGAGGCAGAGTCTGACTAGCTTGGAAGAAGGCAGAAATTGATCCTTGTGCTGCTCTAAGCAGACTTGCACTATGAGGACTGGTGTTTGTAAGTGGAATGGAACTGGTGACTGTATTGCATACATGCCTTTATCTTGCTGAAACAAGAAACAAGTTTCTCTGCTGGTTTCATATAAGGTAACAGACTCAGGAAAAGAGACTTCCATATTTAGCATTCAGCTTGGGCTTACCTGGATCACTAGTTTATTTTCTTTATTTGGTAGAATCCTGTAGGTATATACACAGTTCCGATACCTGGAATACACAAGGATGAACCATTAAAACAATTCAGAAAGAAAAAAAATAATCCTGGGAAACCTTCCAATATTCTCAACAGTCCTTTGAGTTTCTTATAAGGTGTGCATCCACACTATACTTTTAGGTCTGTCTTGCCAAGTCTACAGCAGTCTACTGCACGGTTTTTGTCCTTTAAAACCACCTCTTTTTGTTAAACAGTCTTGTCAAGCTTCTTTGTTTCCATGATATAATGTCAGCTACAGTATTTCATATATGATCATATTTAAATCTGACAAAGTTTCAGTCTTGATATTTATTTCCTTTTTTTCTCGTCTACTTGTAAAAATAAATCTGAAGATTTCATGTTAATATTTTGTCTCCAAAAGGATTATTTTTAAAAGAACAGATTCCCAAAGGTTTAATATATTCATGTGATAATCTCAAACTTGTTTTAAAAAATTCAAAATCAAAAAAACGTGTTTAGGATCAGAAAGAACATGCAAAGTAATAGACAATTAAAGGATCCCTGAACATATGCATACTGCTTTTTCATTTTTGAAATCTACGATCCTTTTAAGAGCAGTTCTCAAATTTATCAGTCAAAGCGTACTTGGAAAAATATTACAACGAAAGGGTTGCACCTGAAAATGAACTGACAATTCCATTTTTCCCTCGGTTACAAAGGAAGAAAAAGTGGCTGCTACTGGTTCTACATACACAGCCTGATTCACAGAATAATTCATCTGTGTATCTGTGGCTGTATGATGTGCATAATCATTGCACATGCATTAGAATCCTTTAGAACTCTCGAATGGAGCAGGGCTCTTGGTACAAAAGGCTTGGCTTCCTCTGGCTGGATTGGCTTCACACTTCCCTCCAATTAGGAACTGTCGCCAGCTGGAGTGTGCGCTGATGCTTCAGCTGCTGAAACAAACTCTGTGTACTGAATAAATGCCAAAGGTTTTCTCCTTTGGGTTTCTCCAGTGGGTTCCAATCTGCTAGACTTGCAATCTGAATTTATAGTTTAAGTCACTGAAGAGTCATTGACTGCCTTTCCACAAGTGGTTACCGTGGTTTTTGATTACATGTGAATGTATGCCTTCAAAGGTAATAATGCTATGGGATTGCTCCCAAAAAGCTGCCATTGGTCTGTTTCTTTGGGACCTATTATGCCAACTGCCAATGATTTCCACCTATCACTATTAGAGATATAAACAACTCATGGATTGATTTAGGTGTTTTTCTGATTAACAATAAACATGATACAGAATGCATCCCTGACAATATAGTTCAGAAACTTTTTAAATTTCCTAATACATGAATGATGCTACTTTTCTATTGGATTCATTAACAATCAAATTTTATATTCCATTCCTCTTTATTTTTAATTATAAATCTGAGTTAACTGTTCTTTATCTTAAATAATGATTTTCAGTTGTGAGTGAATAACATTGCTCCTTACTGTAGAGAAAGATTTGTGTTTGTGTTGTATCCATATTCCGGTAAAACCCAAGGCATCTGCTGTGTCTCACTTTGGCTGATAGCAATATTCATAGTGTGGCTAAGAACCTTATAGGACCTTGTGCCTTGTATCAGCATAGTTAAGATGTTTAATGTCTGGGGAAAAAAAGGAAACTTCCTGTTTCAGAAGAATGGAATTAGCAGAGAGCAGAATTGGTCTATACAAATCCCATTAAATTTGAATGTATTTCCAGCACATCCATAAATTCAAAAAAATGCCAGCACAAGTCTACTGATTGGCCATGCTTCAGGAAAAATGTTTCAAGTTACAATTTTAGAAAAAGTTGCAATTTCAAAACAGATTGCTCAAAAGGGGAAAAGAAAAACAGAAATTGGGAAATGACAGAGCCTTAGAAATAAGAGATAATGGAGTCTCCTTCATAAATTTCCCTCCTTCTGTGAATAAGGGAAACTAATCACACAAGGCAATCTGAAAGCCTCTTCTGAAACAACAAAGGGGGAAAAATTATGCATTTGCTTTTCATCAGAGTTGTTAAATTCAAATTCAGTTTAAAAAAGATGTTCAACATATCACTCTAAGAAACATCATTTTGTTCAAGCCCCACTATACTTTTTTAAAGCCATTTTAAAAAAAATCTGCAATGTCTTTGGAGGCAATGGAGAACTTCTGCTAAGGATGGTGAGCTGTTCAGATCAACAGTTTGCTTCTGTATCACCTCCAGAAAGAGAGGGTGGATAGGAGAGCTGCTTCATTGAAATGAGGCAAAACTACAATAAATATGTGCAGATCATATCATAGTCTGTCAAGGGTTTGTTTTGTTTCTTTTTTAGAAAAGAACAGAAGTCTGGGAAGTCTTTTCTGCTTCATCACAGGAGTTATACCTTAAGATCTTACATTGGTGGTATTTAACCTCTATAAAAATCTGACAGATAATTTATAATTATTCTATGAAGGGCTAGAGAGGTTATAATAAAAAAAAGACTTTTTTCCATCTTTTATAGGAATGCAATAAACTCTTAAGATTTTGGATAGCGATAACCAAACAAAGGACTGAATTCTCACCAAATTTAGGCTTGTTACATATAGTCATTGGAAGGAATAAAAAATTATGAAGCAAGAAGTTTGCTGTTTACCTTCTTTTAGCAGCAAAGTCAATCATTGCCCACCAGTGGAAATACCTGGTTAATCTTGAAAGTGGTATTATACAATTTGGTCAATTGCCCTGATTGAGGAAGTCTCTGATCAATATACATGCTTAGAAAACAAAGTAGGAAATCATTATTTCATTGGGATTGGCAGGATCTTAAGTTTTAAATTTTTTGACAAAATGAATGCTCATTACGATGTTTGGGAAAATTTAAATTTCAATAGCCTTAAGTAAGTACATAAAAGCTATAGTGTGTAATGGTAATATAACATAATGAAAATACTATTATTACCACTAATAATAATATTCTATTTTTTAAAAAAATCATAAAAATATTTTCAAGCTTAAAATTATTAAATTACATCAAATAGTTCTAGGGGAAGAATAACAATGATCAGAAGAAAAACAAATCTCTTTTTAAATCTGCTATCAGTGGAAATAATAGATCTAAGCTTAACTTCATAGCAATGAGAATGTTGGAAGTTCCAGAGGCATCCAGTTTCCTGAGAGACAATTAATTGGTTACTTTCCTTGAAGTTGGAACTCTTTAAATCATAGCTGAATGACCTTCATGTTTGTCTGAGTGGAGACTTTTCAGGGTACAGGACTATCAATTTTGCCATTGGTTCGAGCTGGACTTCTTTTATTTAATCCAGTGGTATCCCAAATGAGAACTGTATCAAACCACAACCATATCTCATTCACAAAACTGCTGCACCCTCTCCCTGCCTAAAAAGCCCTCTTAAGCAAGAAGAGAGAAAATGCTTGCACAATGTCTCTTGAGTGTAGGGCTAAGAGCCATTTTGACATACATGTTTCAAAATCACATACACAGACTTTGCTTTTCAGCTTTTTGAGTCATATCTTCACAGGCTATGAAATGCTGCATGGCTCGACCAACTGTTCCAATTGTTTTAAGCCACTAGCATTAATGATAAAAATTGCTACAACAAAAACATGGAGTAAATGGTTTTTCAGAGGAAGTAACATACGCAATTAGAATAAAGTACAAAATTACCCCTAAACACAACCATATTCTAGTGATTTCATTACTGTAAGTAAACATTTAGAGACTTGGATTTTAATATTTGACCAGTTAATGCTCAGAGGAACCTACTCTGTATATTTTTCAGTAACAGAGCTGTTTCTTCATGATAAAAAACTTAGTATTGTAAATTCCACAACAATACATTACTATATACTCCATCAAATACAGCAAAGAAACTAAATAAAATCTTAACACACATAAAATATTTCCTTGTTATAAATCAAGATAAATCACTTAACTGATGGTAAAGTTTAATCATTCTGTAAAGAGGACACCTTTTAAATACTTGCCGTTAAGTAAAGAAGACACTGAGCAAATACTTCTTTTATATATGGTGATAATGGAATGTTCAGCTTTTGTCATTTTTCATTTGTGGAACTCTCTGAGAAATGAATATTAAGTATAGTGATGTTCAGATAAGACAACATGTGGGATCCATGAATACCCTTAAAGATGGCACTGAAATGTAGATAAAAATGCTCCTTTCAGCCTCTAGTAAAGGAGGAGGCATTTCCTGCAGTTTTTAAAACTGAATTTAAAACATTATTTTGACTTTAAATGGTTTCAACTGGAAAAGGCCAGCTTCAGATGATACACACATATATAATCTGTAACTTTTAGTTTCAAGATTCTAAAAAAACTGGAAGAATTAAAATTTCAAGGTCCCAGTAACATAATTGCAGACTGAGGTGTTTAAACATAAAGGACAGATGCTGGGCCTCTGTATCGGTATTTAAATACTCATATGTACAGTAAAAGAAGATTTAGGCCATGAATAGTATAGGCCTAACTATTGAAGGGACTGGCTCTTCTGTTACAAACATGTCCAGGTGTTAAGATTTGCAGAAGAAGCCCTTTTAAAGATGTCTTGCTATTTCTGGCACTGCTACAGTTCAGGAGATGCATCTGCCCCCACCCCTAAGCACCTCGAAAATCTGTGGAGATGCATCTCTTTCCCCAAGTTTTAACTATTAAATGATTTTAGTGCTTATTTTATTGTTTATCTTAAATGAGGCTTAAACTTTTTTTTTAATTTAGTGAGACAATTAAGAGTATTCACCAGGATAGAAAAGCAGAATATAAATCAAAGAAGAATGGTATCAGGTAATTTACCAAAGCATATACTTATATTCTAGAATCTAGATTTATATTCATTCAGGTTATTTTAAAAATCATTTGGGGAAAAAAACTGTTTCAGTGGATGGCTATAATTCTGCTGCAAAACTCGCATAGGGTATCCAGCTTTCGTTTTTTAAAAAAGGAACATTGAAGAAAGTGCAGTTCTGTTTAAGATACTATTAAGGGCTTCCCACTATCCAATCAGGGAGGGTTTCAGTGTTTCATTTCCTTTGTGTGAAAGATACCTTATGGCAATAAGTGAAACACTGTGAGCAGATGAACACTTGTCTAGACCAAGGAACCAAACCATTGAATTGTCTTAAGTAGATTTTGCCCCCTCACTGTCCACTCAGAATGCTGTCAATACAGCTCAACACCAGCTCAGAAATTCCTTATTCTAAAAATGACTTCAAACTGTTGTGTTTCCTTCAAACTACTGAGAGGTATTACCTGGAGGTATTTCCAAAGATTGAAGAAGGATTTCAGAATATTATTTAATGAAGCATTATCTACAGGGTGTGGTCAAAAAAGTCAAGATGGTAGTCATGACGATGGAATTGAAGCTCTGCCTATTTTTTATATGCACTGACCATACCCTATAGACACCCTTAATTATTTAAAAGCTGTTTGTTTACCTAAGCATTATATCTACTCTTTGCTCTATCAGGAATTCAGCCTGGTATGCCAAGTATAAATTAACCATCTGATAACATCTTTTACAATTATAAACTTTACGATAAAATCAAAATGTTAGAATAAATAACACTGTGGCCCAGCACTAGAAAGGTGGTAATCTAGGCACCAGACAAGCCTCTTTAGAGGAGTTACTTGACAACATCAAGTAGAGATATAATGTACATCAAAACAAAGACAGAAAAACTTGGCAGAAGATACTAGTATTTCTTTAGTAGTCAGAGTGTATTCTCCAGCAGCCCCACAGTAAACTAGAGAGAAAAATTCAGAATACCAAGACTCATTGTTCTTTTGATTTCTCAAACCCTCCTTACAAATCTTTCCTTATTCATCAGGTGAAATTCAAAGACGAATGTTGTCATTATAAGCTATAATGTATGTATTTGTGTAGGTGGGTGCTTTAGTTTTGATAAAACACAATGTTTAAACCTTTGGTTGTCATTTAGTATAACGTTTGAACCAACCATCATGGTAGGACCATAACCAACTCCAGTAGAAATATAAATATGAGTTTCTCTCACTTATTCCTGGAAGCCATAATTTGGAAGTTTTATTTGGAATTAATCACTTGCATGCTGAGAAAATTATTTCTAAGGGCCACATTACTGAGGGTCAACAACATCTTTCATCTAATTTCTGCTGTAGAGTAGAGCTGAAAAGGAAACAGTTCTGGGAAATGTTTTCTGCATAATTCTGCTCATTAAATTGTGTGTGAGGGTCTGTGTGTAGGGGACTATTTAAAATTAGAACTGGCTTTTGAGAATTCCTAGCTCTTCACATGCAGGACAGAAGTTACACTACTACAAGAAAGAGGTACTCGTGGCCCTTGGATTTTGCTGAACTTCTGCACCCAGCAAATCTGGAGGGATATAATTTGCCTATCCTTCCACTATTGAGTTACATCATTCACATTAACTGACTTCCTAAATAATTAAACAAATGGTCTTGAAATTAAAAAAAATATATTTTCCATATATTCCCAGGTATGCACTCCACTAGCATACCCCCCCCCCACAAAAGCAAGATCTCATTGGTCTAAAATAAATAAAAAAGCTTTATCAACTTTTTGTATATGTTTGTAACTGCATCAATCACATTCTCAGTTCCTAAGAAAATTGGTGGGTGCTAAATCTAGTGCTTATTCTGACTTCAGTTTGTTAAAACCAAAAGAACAAGAAGATGAGATCTTATGGCTAACTCCATAATTGTTCTAAAACTTACTCTTTGGCCACTGCCTTCCTTTAAATATTTTTTTCAGATGACTTACACTACAATGACAGTTAATTGGCCAAGTGCTTTTAATGCTCCTTCCATACTCTTAACTGAGCACAAGTGTCATCACCCATCATACAGAGCAGGTTTCTTAGCAACTTTAAGATGTGTGGGACTTCAAGTCCCAGAATTCCCCAGCCAGCATACCTGCTAAGGAATTCTGGGAGTTGAAGTTCACACATCTTAAAGTTGCTAAGGTTGAGAAACCTGATACAGAGACAAGATGCCCCTTGCAGTTCTCTGTGAATTAAAGCAGTAGAAGAGCAGGTGAGCTGCAGGGAAACCAAGGGCCATACTTACAGCAAACAGAGGGCGTAAGCTGAAGAGATAGACTCACTGGCCCGAACGAGAAAACTTCCATCCTTGCCTACTTTAGAAAGTAAGTCCTCAGCTTTTGAACGAGTGATGCTTCCATGGTACCAGCACCGATCCATGCCTTGAATTTAAAAAAGAACAACCCCAAAATAAAAAATAAACTTATATTGAAGTAACATGAACTACGCAGCCAGCAGTTAAGCAGAGATCCCAAAGCTGTCTATTCACCGAGCTCAGCAGCTGCTTGCTACTCAGCTTCCTGTTTCATGGTGCTGAGAGAGAAAGGAAACAGAGCAGAGAACTTCCTCATAGAAATCAAGCGGAATGAAATAGGCCACCATACACACCTCCCCATTCACTCTCTCGATGCAACTGTACTGCTTGCAGCAAGGAGATGGGATTCCATCTTAGTCCTTCCTTTCAATTTTCAGAGACTGCAGAAATTTGAAGGGATCAGCTTATGCTTAGTGCATTGCCCCCAAATGAAGCTGTCATTAAGTAAACCTGACAGTCTACTTTCTTCCATTTCCTCTGCTTCTGTTTTGCTTGTTCCTCATCTTTTATATTTGACTTACAGTGTGAATTTTCATAAAGCAAGAGGAAAGAAAAGTAAATACATCTCAATGGATATCAATAGGAGACAACTGTGGTACATTATTCTTGTCATCTTGAACGTGCTGGAGGAGTTTAACTTGCTGGTGAAGATCGTCAGACCATCTCTGAATATCTTAGGACATTCTAGTTTCTGTGCTAATTATAGATTATCCAAATAATAAGTGTTCTAGTATTTGTGACAGAATGTATGCTGTATCTGATACCGTGGCATAAGACTGGAAATATTTACTCTGGCGTCGAGAAACCATGACTCTCTTCCTTCAATAATTGTGCTGGTTCCTACTCTCTCTGCCAACGTAACTCCAGCAAACATACATGTCCTTTGCTAGAACTTTGATTAGCAACTGATTTTTGTACAGGTTTAAATTTATGCTTCTGAACTTTTTCTTTCATATTCTCATTTTATGGATTGATAGCTGCCTTGAGAGCTCAAATGGAGTAGACAGGTGGGATAAAATCATATTAAAAAGTCCTGTGATTTTAGTTTTACTGGGCTCCTGGTAGTATTCATATCTCCCTGTCTCCAAATGTGTGTTCTACAATTTCCTGTAAAACCTTTTCTCTCTAATCTAGAGGAAGCCGTGGCGCTGTCCTCAGCAATTCACCAAGTAGATTGGGCTCTAGATCCATCATTGCCTCTGATTTTGCTGACATGTGGAGAACGGCAGGTTGACCAAAGCTCTTGCTCCAATGTTTCCCCTCCAGTCAGTCTTTCCAGTTGGTTGTTCATTTCAGCATCCTTTTGTTTTACAAAAGACCTCAAAGGGATTCAGCAATAGGCCAGATTATTTAGGTGCCAAGATAACTACTATAGATTATTTTTGGAACAGTGTGTGATGATGGAAGTTAGAAAGATATTTCCCTCCTGTTGCCATTGCGCTGGATATGTGCCATCCAGCAAAATTATTATTCTTTCCAACCCAGTGGAACGTTGGAAAGAAACTATGAAGGGGTGTTTGAACTCTGAACACAATAATTTCCTGAAAACTGAACAGAATCAAATTTGGCGTGGAGGGAGAAACTGGCAAAAGAAAGATTGAGTTAACAATGGGGTGGGTCAGGCCAGGGCCTGCCCAAAAAAGGGCGTTGGGGGCTGAAACATTCCTCCAATGAATCCCCCTGGGACAGGCTCAAACTGTTGTGACTCCTCCATTCTAAGCTTCCCGTCATTCTTCCCTCCTGGTCATACAACAGGGAGCAGAGTTGCCCCATGCTTTCCAGTGCATGCATACAGACACGAACAGATGAAACACAAAAAAGAGCAGGAACAAACATACAGATGCAACATATTACTTTATAACATAGAAGAAAATACAGGTAACTCCTATGGCCACTCTTGACAGAGGATTGGAAAGATTTCCAGAAGCCACAGCTGTGTGGTTTCCCCATCTTGTTCTAAACTGTGCAAAATTTGATAGATTTAATGGGCCCCTTTTACCGATGAAACTAATACCTGACTTCTGCATCCACCCATCACACAGTCAGTACAATCTGGTTAATACGGCTCAAAGTAAAGATGGAAAGGGCAATCCAAACCACCACTTACTGTATTTTTCTTGGCTTGAGTAAAAAATGCATTTCTCACAGTGAGTTAATGCTATGAAGAATCCAAATGAAGACTGTTTAATTTCTTACTTGAGAGGTCAGGTGCATCATAATATTACCTAGATTTTGGATTGGGTTCAAGCACAGTATTGAGTTGGTAACATGAACTTTGGCTGATGTTTATCTAAAGGTTGAGGTCAAAGGCTGTACCTGCAATTCTCTTGCATTTGTTGCCAGACCTTCAGTGATACAAACTAGGACCAAGAAATGGGCAAGCTGCTTGACAAATGTGTTCCAAAGTGTATAGTGGGGGAAAAAAGCTTGTGCTATATTTGGTAAGAAAGCTGACAGGTCAATAGTATTTGCATAACTGTAAAATCTGTGGTTTCCTGTCTGCAGTGGATAGCAACTATGCCAGATACATTGTCCCAAGTGTTTCAAACAGGGGTTGCAAGGCATGGAGTAAAATTAATTTTAAAAACACTGAATGGTTGGGTTTTGCCATCACATCTATATATTCAAGGGCCTGTATGTTCTAAAAAAGTGTTTTCTGAACATCTGTACAGGGACAACAAATAAGGAACCTTGTTATTATTCTGTATTTTGAGAATAAGAAAAGATGTGTCACCTCAGGATGTCTTGCAGTTGCTGTTGTTGTAGTTTCAGTAGTATAAAGCTGTATCAAGTACTGTAGTAGCACAGGCCAAAGAGACGAAGTTCCATAAGGCTTCCATGGAGTTAGGATATATAAAGAAATAAATGGAATAGATCTGTTGAACAAACAAGTATATTAGTGTTTAAGATCTACAACCTTCTACTGTTGGCTGGTTGTATCCATAATCATACAAGGGGGTTCTTCGAACTAATATCTAAGGTATATATATGGCCTATTTGTTCAACCTTCTGAGCTGGAATTTCTTTTAGGTTTATGCTGTCCTACTGGCAAAACTGATTATGGCCTGCTGATTAGAGTACAAAAAGAACTGGATATCTAGTTTGATTTCAGCACAGGATATTGTGTCACTTTCGTGTGGCTTTACTTGTAGCCACTTATACTAAATGATTCTGTTTCATTTCATTTCCATATTAACTTTCTCCACTGAGATAACTTCCTGCTTTATAGATGGCTTATGGCAGGTGTTTATATTACCATGCAATCAATAAAATACATGTGATATTTTAAACACTTCCTACAATTAAACAACTATCCATTGGCCCACGGCACTTCATCCCATTATAGAATGGATATGAGGTTATATTAACTGACATATGTTTGTTTATTTATTTTATTTATTTATTAATCAAATTTATCACCGCCCATCTCCCAAAAGGGATTCTGGGCAGTTTACAATAAAACATAGATAAAAATATAAAAATATAAAACCCTATAATACAAATACAATAAATATAATAAAAACCTCGATGGCTAAAAGTTCTTTATGATTTGCAGGTAGAGCTGGGTCCATCTAAGAAACTAACCATCCCCAAGAATGGCTACTCTCCCTCCCGCCCCAGGCATAATTACAGAACCAGGTCTTTAGCTGTTTCCTAAAGTCCAGGAAGGAGGGAGCCAATCTCACTTCTGGGGGAAGGATATTCCAAAGGGCAGGTGCTATTGCAGAGAAGGCCCACCTCCTGGACCCCGCCAGATGGAATTCTCTTGCAGACGGGGTCCGTAGCATGCCCTCTCTACACGACCGGGTGGGATGGGCTGATGTGATGGGGAGGAGATGGTCACTTAGGTAACCTGGACCCGTGCCATGTAGGGCTTTAAAGGTGATAACCAACACCTTGAATTGGACCCGGAAGCATACTGGTAACCAATGCAGCTCACAGAGCAAAGGAGTGACGTGTGCTGATCTTGGGAAACCCAAGATCACCTGTGCAGCTGCATTTTGCACCAGCTGTAGCTTCTGGATACTCTTCAAGGGTAGCCCCATGTAGAGCACATTGCAGTAGTCTATATGGGAGATAACCAGGGCATGAGTGACCGTTCGAAGGGCCTCTCACTCCAGGAAGGGGCGTAACTGGCGCACAACACGAAGCTGCACAAAGGCCCTCCTAGCCACGGCTGCCACCTCCTCTTCGAGCAGGAGCTGTGAGTCCAGGAGGACCCCCAAGTTACGCACCGGGTCTGTCTGGGGCAGTGCAACCCCATCCAGAACTAAAGATGACAATTTCCCAGAAATCGAGGAGCCATTAATCCACAGCCACTCCATCTTTCCCGGGTTCAGCCGCAACCCATTGTCCCCCATCCAGGCCCCCACAGCCCCCAGGCACTTGGAAAGGGTGGCCACAGCATCACTTACTTCACCCGGGATGGAAATGTATAATTGGGTATCATCTGCATATTGATGATGCCTCACCCCATAGTGATGGATGATCTCACCCAGTGGTTTCATGTAGATGTTAAAAAGGAGTGGAGAGAGTACCGAACCCTGCGGCACCCCACAAAGGAGGGGATGCAGGCTGGATCTCTCGCTCCCTATCAACACTGACTGGGACCAACCCTGGAAGAAGGAGGTGAACCAGCGCAGAACCGCACCACCCACCCCAACTCCCTAAGTCAGTCCAGAAGGATACCATGGTCGATGGTATCGAAAGCCGCTGAGAGGTCAAGAAGAGCAACGATGGATGCACTGCCTCCATCTCGCTCCCACCAGAGGTCATCCATAAGTGCAACCAATTTCGTTTCCATCCCATAACTGGGCCTGAAACCTGACTGAAAGGGGTCTAGATAATCTGTTTCATCCAGAATCCTCTGGAACTGCAAAGCCTCCACTTTCTCGACCACCTTCCCCAAAAAGGGGAGGTGGGAGACTGGGTGAAAATTGTCCAGTATAGTAGGGTCCAGCGATGGTTTCTTGAGGAGGGGGCGCACCAGCGCTTCCTTAAAGGCTGCTGGGAACACCCCCTCTCTCAAGGATGTGTTTACCATCGCCTGGACCCAGGAGGGGCATGGGTCTAATTGGCACATGGTAGCATTTATAGTCCGAAGGATCCTGTCCACTTCCTCAGGTTCAACAGGATCGAACTGGTCCCAGATAACCTGGTAAGTACATTCCCTGGGTATCTCCTCTGACTCTGTCTCACACTTGGAGTCTAACTTGGTCCAGATCGGACCGATTTTATCCTGCAGGTGCCCCGAAAATTCCTCCACATGGCCCTGTAGATGGAAGTCTGACTCCCCTTTCCCTAAAAGGGATCGGGTAATCTTAAACAGGGCCGCTGGGTGGCAATCTGCGGATGCAATAAGAGCGGAGAAGTACTGGTGCTTCACCGCTCTTACCGCCACAAGGTAGGCCTTAATCATGGCTCTAGCTTGTGTTCAGTCGGGTTCAGCTTTTGTCTTCCTCCAGCGGCACTCTAGGCGTCTTTTAACCCTCTTCAAAACCCTCAGCTCCTCCGTAAACCACAGGGAGTGCCGGGTTTGGGTGGGCAGGAGAGGCTGCACAGGCGCGATCCTGTCCAAGGCTCCGGCTGCCTCCCTATTCCAGGCAGCAGCCAGGGCCTCCACTGGACCGTGCAGGAGAGACTCAGGTATAACCCCCAGCTCCCTCTGAAATCCAGCCGGGTCCATCAGTCGCCGGGGGTGGACCAATCAAATGGGTCCTGCCTCCCTGCGGAGGGGGGCGGCACAAGAGAATCTCAAGGCCACCAGGGCATGATACGACTATGACAAAGGGGAAAGCTGTAATTCTCCCCTCAGATCATCTTGCCACTGCTCCGACAAGAAAACTAGGTCCGGGGTGAGGCCACTGTCTCTAGTTGGGTCCTGAATAATCTGGAACAGGCCCATGGCTTCCATGGTAGCCATGAACTCCCAGGCTGCTTCCAAGGCCCGCCCCAGGGAAGGCAGATTGAAGTCCCCCAACAGCATAAGCCTGGGGAACTCCACTGCCAAACCTGAGACAGCCTCCAGCAGCTCAGGCAGGGAGGTTGCTACACAGCAGAGAGGCTGGTACAGTAGCAGCACTCCCAACTGTTCTCAAGAACCCAGCTTGAAGAACAGGGTCTCACACCTGGCCACTTGTGGAGCAGGACCCCTGACAACCACTAGGGATTCTCGGATGACAACAGCCACCCCTCCTCCCCTGCCCTGAGGTCACGGCTGATGTCAGACTCGAAACCCAGCTGGGCATATCTCCGAAAGAGCAACACCTCCTTCAATGCCCAGCCAAGATTCAGTAATACATGCCAGGTCTGCCCCCTCTTCTGTGATCAAGTCACATATGAGGGGGGCCTTGTTGTTTATTGACCTTGTTTATTGGCATTACAGACCAGCAGCCGAAAGTCAGGACAACCACGAGTCTGCTGTCCAGGGCCTGGGTTCGAGCACAGAGGGCCAGAACACGCCACAGGTAACAAGCACCGGGGGCGTCTTCCTCTATGATGACCCGCCCTCTGGCTCCCGTCAAATCGTCCCCTATCTGTCACCACCTCAATCACCTGTCCCGCCCTACAACCCCCGGGATCTCAAGGTCCATTAGCCCCCACTCCTGGACTCCTAAGATCGCTGGTTAAGGATAGGGACCCTTCCATTCGTTCACACAACCACACCACAACTCAATCACAGGGCAATGGTGGGCCCCCCCAGTGCACCAGCTCACGCTCTCAGCACTGGTAGAGCCCAACCACCGCCTACACTCACACACTGTGCCCCCCCTCAGCTTCTCTCACTAGTCAGCAGGGGGGCTACCTGTTCAGTGAAATACTAGCAAACAAGATAGGCTTCAAATTATTTCATTAACTTGTATGGACTACTTTATGCTGTAATGCAGAGAGGCTGCATTTCAAGAGAAATAGATCTAATGATGCAAATTAGGAAAGATTTCTCAGGAAACCATATTTCTCCACCATGTATTGCCAAACATGCCAATTTTATAAGAACTGATGCCCTTAGTTTAGAAGATAATGTACAACTATGCCCAACTAAAAAACAAACAAACATCTACTTTAACATCAGATGCCTTCTTCCTGAGACTTCTACTAATAATTTCATTCTACCTTGCCAGAACTACAAAGGGAAGCTATCCTTTTGCAATGGTTCCTAAGCAGAGACCTGCAAAAGGAGGTCATGGCCCAGAACAGAAATATAAGTTCTCCAGGTGCCTTGCAATGAGAAGTGGATGGGACTATCCCATCGTTCCAAAAAATTCATACAAGCATCTATGTAGGAGTTCAGGTCTCTATGGAGCAATCCTTTACATCACACATTTCAGCTGATAAGCCCAATATCAGCATCATGAGGCCTCTCTCTGCTGGCAGTCTCATGGTGGAAGTAAGGGAATGCAAATGTTCCACTGAAAAGAAAATATCAGTATTGGTGCAACCATTATATGAAATACAAATGAGATATATAAAAACATTATATAGTAACAGTGTTCACACATCAAACTAAGCCATTCTGTCATGCAGTATGATATGTGAACCTACCCATTGTGGTTTGTAAGACATGATTTATTACAGTATAGTTCCTGCTGCTATAGTTTCTTGATTCTTAACAAACCATTGTTAAAAGAATCCTGCTTTGCATGATGTATAAATGCTCTCTATAGCTGGACATAGTTATTCCATTCTATTCCTATTTATTCAGTTTTCATTGCCCTGATTCCGCCTAAGGCTACTAATAGCTTCTTTGTGTAAATGACACCATCTGAGCTTATACAAGGAGCTACATGTATTTCTGAATAAAGATAACTAAATAATCACACAACTGCCCTTAAAATATTGTGCCATTTCTCTTATATTCCTATAGAATCTGATTTTTGTTTTTTATTCTGCACACATCTTCCCCACATTTGTTTGCCTAAATGGCATCCCTGCTGATGCCATTTTTATTTAAAGAAATTGAGGAGGTTCCTCTGACCCATCGCTTTGCGTAGACAATCTCACACGAAGAGTATAAAGCGATACATTCAGGGTACAGGAAGAGCACTGTTTTAAGAATTTCAGTTTCTAGTCACAGTTCAAATATTTGCAGATAGATTTGGTTTACCTCAGATAAACCAGTACTGAATAATACTATTCAGTTCTCCCAACAACCCCTGTTCTCTTAGCATCCCTTGAATGATTACTCCATCCTTTTTTGCATGTTTAAGAGGTACATCTAATCCAGTGTTTGTCAATAATAATCCTGCTCCCACTTTCATTGTTTTTGTCTGTGATTCATGTTTAGAAAGAAAAAAGCAAGCTACAGAAAACAGTAATAACTAAGGTGAGAGAGCAATCTTTTGATTTCCTTTGGCAAATAAATTATTGTTGCTTAGGGAAAAAATGGAAATATCCAGAATTTTAATGTACCTATGATGGGAATAGTGTGTTCCCCCCAAAGCAATAATTAGTTAAAAAGACAAGAGTTCTTGGGGGATTTTTTTCTGCTTCAGATTTAATTTCATGGCAAATTGGTAATATTTTAGTGTCATTCAGCCTCATGCCACGTAGTTGCAAGGAAGCTATTAAGTTGACTGAAGCAGTCACATGGATAGCAGAGAATGAAAGATAAGAATAGACTAATTGATGTACAGAAAATTAGGGCTGCTAGTGACAGAAATATACAAATGGATATATTCATACTAAATTGGGGATATTTATGTTAAAGGCTTAAATAACTTTTGCTCAAAAAAAATGGGAAGCAGACTGGTACAGAGAATAATGTTATGGTTATTAAGAGACATACCACAATTAATGCTGTCTTCAAATTCTGCTTGCTTTTCAACAATTTAATACTGAATTTGTCCAAGCAAAGGCATTTGGATTTTGACTGCTGCAACAACCTGTCTGAAATACCAGGCATATTCTTACATCAAATGTAATATGCTCAGATTAGTATGAAAGATCTACAGTAAAAAAAAAACCCTGATCAACAACTAATAAAATTTGAGCTATTTGCACGATTTTGTTAGGTCTTGGCAGTTTTTTTCCATTTACTGCCAGTTCATCACATAGATAAGGACTAACTTTCCTGACAGTCTCATTTCATACCATTTGCCTTCTGATTATTATGTTTATGCTAGACATCCCTGTAATTGGTATTCCTGGGTCTGTAGCTCATATCTGGGTTTGTCTGTCTCATAAACCTCACTATAGGCTATGAATCCTCCAGCCAAGGACTTGCACTCCTACGTACAATACATTCAGATAGCAACAAATAAAACCTCGGTTCTATAAATACCTTGTTTTAGACATATTTAGTTTTAGAGGATGAGCGTCAGCAAAGAACACACTTAAGTATTCTTTTTTTAGTTGACTGAAATAATTTTGCAATGTTTGCACAATAAGCATGCAAGTTATAACAAATAAGTAACAGCAAGAAAAGTTACAAGCATAAGAATATACCTAGATGCAGATACAAGTGTCAGATGGCCAATTCTGCTTATAAATCACCTTGTAAATAGTTTGTTTCTGTTTCATAAAATTGCTAAATAACACCAGTAATTAGTGTCACATATCATGGTTCAACATTTGGTAGAGACAACACAGAGCTAATCAGTCCAAGTCAATTCTAGTACCAAACAGAAAGAGAAAAAGAAATATGTATCAAATACCATTCAGATACAACTAGGGTTACCAGATATCTGAACAGGTGAAGGAGGCAATGGACAATTGGAAAGAAGGACAAATGGGGGGGAAAAGGAGGACACGCTAACTGTTTAACTTTCTTGGCATCCATGACAAAAATTACAGTGAAAAACTGCCAGAAAAAAAAAATTAGGTCTACATGTGTATGAGATTATTTTTTCCAGTATCAGAAAGACTGGTTTTTCAATTGCAGGAATGTTCTAGAGAGGTTAGGAGGTCAAAGCCTAGACCTCATATGTACTATACATATAGTACTATGAAAGCAATATCAAATGCAAGCAAGCCTAACAATGTCATGTTGTCACAGGAAGAAAACACGGTTGTTGTGCCTTTTTCTAGGCCTACTATATCTGGGTTACAAAAATCCAGATGACTGCTAGAAATCATTAAAAAGATACAGAAAATGATAACACTTTCCTGCCAACTAGTTGTCACCCAGATTTCTACAGTCCAGATATGGTAGGCTTAGTTTAAATTTTATAGTAGGCAGAGACTTCCAGTGGGAATATGGCAGTCTGAACAGCTGTGCTCATGGGCCCTGTGAGCAGAGCTGACAACACGGCAATTTTTGAGCTTGGGCATGTTTTCCCTGAAGCTCAGGAGCACTTTTCTGGAGAGAGGAAAACACTCAGAATCACCCCATCTGTCCTTGGGAAGGCTGCTTGCAGCCAGAAAATTGCAAACAGCAATTGACTGGTAAGAGCAGCTGGGAGGCTGGGGTGTCATCATTTCCAAGCAGCGCTGTAGCCTTAAAGGGACATTAAGACTGGCCACCCCATTTCTAAAACACCCAATTTATTTTTCTGTTAAGATGCTGATGCTAGGGAGAGTGGAAGGCAAAAGGAAGAGGGGCCGACCAAGGGCAAGATGGATGGATGATATTCTAGAGGTGACGGACTCGTCCCTGGGGGAGCTGGGGATGTTGATGACCGACAGGAAGCTCTGGCGTGGGCTGGTCCATGAAGTCACGAAGAGTCAGAAGCGACTAAACGAATAAACAACAAATGTGTACCATATGAGAGGCTTTCTACAGCAAGAAGAAATGTGTTCTCTTGGTGCTTATTGTTATTTTTGTGATTAATTTCTTTTTTAAAAACTCTTTTAAGTATTGGATTTTGCTTTCCATCCAAATATTAAGGAAGGTTGAGAGTATGTAATCATCTCCCTGTTATTATTTTTGTAGTAAATTTGAAGATTGTAGCATTTTCCTACACACTGAATCTGCTTTTCTGAACTTTCAGCTTTCTGCTGCTACTTTCCCTGGGGAACTGCCTGTTATCATACTTTCACTTGTATAAACATGTCTTAGAATTTTTCTATTATCTCTCACTTGTGCTGGTTAAGTACCTAGGGGGCGCCATAATCTACTGCATGAGACATGGAGGATTTCAATCAGACTTTTTTGGATTTCCACCGAGACCTTAAAAAGATTCTTTTTGATTCCTGTCAAGTTTTTATGCAAGGCATTCAGGACATTGTGGAAAATATGAGGTTTAAAATGTGTAATATGATTGGGGATGTCATGGAAGAAATTGAAGAGCTTAACAATGATAGAAATGTTTCTTCTAACAGCGAGATCAGGGCTTCAGTTGAAATGGTAGATGAAGAGTGGATAGTCGAGTTGAAGAAATTAAAGGGACAGACTGAGTTGCAAGCCATTAGTGAAATTGATTTTCTGATGGAATGTTATGGAAAAGAAGAGGTTATTATGTATCGGAGGCTTTCTGTTGAGAAGTCGGATTTTTTAAGGGGGCCAGTTAGGCTGTTTGATTTCTTTATGAAAAAAGCTCTGTGTATATTGTAGGTAAAGGTAAAGGTTTCCCTTGACGTTAAGTCCAGTTGTGTCCGACTCTAGGGGGCGGTGCTCATCTCCGTTTCCAAGCCAAAGAGCCAGCGTTTGTCCATAGACACTTCCGTGGTCATGTGGCCGGCATGACTAAATGGAATGCCGTTACCTGCCCGCCGAAGCGGTACCTATTAATCTACTCACATTTGCATGTTTTCGAACTGCTAGGTTGGCAGGAGCTGGGACTAGCAATGGGAGCTCACCCCGTCACGCGGATTCGAACCACCGACCTTCCAATCGGCAAGCTCAGCAGATGCTTTGGTTTATTTTGAAGTGGGGTAAGGGTTTAAGAATATTTATCTGGATTGCTTCTAGGGGTTGTTTGACTTCATTCATCTTTAATTATTTGGATTAAGATTAATAAGGTAAAATAATAAATGCTTGGTTTTATGCTTAATATGATTAGGATTATTATAATTGTTGTATTATTAATCATAATGGCAGACAATTTATATGCTATTTAGTTTGATTCTTATCATAGTAGACAGAAAGGTATGGAATATTAGTAGGAAGGAAATAATTAAATAATTGTTATCTTTGGGGGGGAAGTTGATTAGGAGGTATATATATGTATGTATGTATGTATGTATATATGTATGTATATATTTCTTCTTTTTCTTTTAATATAAGGGGATGGAGCAACTGTATTTAGTGATTTTTATAATATGCCAATGGAATGATTTACAGAAATAATGTGATTTTGGTTTAATATAGAGTAAGGGATTGATTATGGAAAATTTGTTGTATATCCTTGATGTTAAAAATCAGAAGTCACCTCTTCTTGTAATCTTTTAAAAAAAATTCTCTTGTGTTTTTCACACTTTTTTAGTTTTAGTTTTTTCTTTTTGTAGTTTTTTGTTTTTTGTAGTTTTTATCTTTGTCTTAAATCTAATAAAATTCTTTTAAAGGAAGTTTTATAGTAGGCAGAAATGCAACAATTAAGCCTTTTTTTTCTAAACAAGACAATGTGAAAAGCTTCATTCTATATTTCAGACAATTCATATACATACAACTTGCCAATTGGTTTTTTTTAATGTTGGTTAATTAATCTCCATTGAAAAGATAAACCCTTTCTTCATGTATATTGAAATACGAAGCTGAAATAGGCTTCAGAGGCCACCTGCTCTGGTCAGTCTTCTGCACCTTGATCAGATGTAATTCTATTTAAATTATAGTCCCTATTCCTAATTTTGCATACATGCACTTATGAATTTAAATATGCATTCCTAGTTTATAATTCATCATAACACAAGGTCATATTTTATTTTAACTGACTTGAAAGAATAAGGCCATATTTAGGTGACAGAGAAGAGAGCTGAGGTAAACAATTCAATATACAGTGTGAGTTTGCTATTGAGCAAATGACTAGAACAGTGTTTTTCAAACTTGGCAACTTTAAGAAGTGTGGACTTCAGCTCCCAGAATTCCCCAGCCGGCATGCTGGCTAGGGAATTCTGGGAGTTGACGTCCACACATCCTGAAGTTGCCAAGTTTGAAAAACACTGGACTAGAACATGTATTTGCTATAAATATTCATTTACATTAAATTAAATTATTGAAATATCTGAATCCCACATCTGATGTAGGTCTGTACAATGCACATAAAACAGCTAGTTGAGTGACTATTAGTATGCTAACAGATTAAAAATACTCTTGATGTTATCTTTAAGATAAGGCTATCTGATCTGGGCTGCAGAAATCTAGATGGTCACAAAATGTCAACAGAAAGTTTGCTTTCTGTATTTGTTTCCTGCCTTTTTGTGGTCATTTATATTTTTGCAGCCCAGATCTGATAAACCTATGTAAGAACTAAGGACCAGGTATGTATATGGGGTGTGTGTGTGTTTTGTTTTGTTTTGTTTTGCTTTTGTCTGTGTTTGCTTGTGTGTGTGTGCCTTTGAGTCAGTCTTGAGTCCTCATGACTTCATAGACAAGTCCATGCAGTTTTCTCGGCAACATTTTTCAGAAGTGGTTTGCCTTTGCCTTTTTCCTAGGGCTAAAGGAGAGTGATTGGCCCGAAGTCACCCATCTGGCTTTGTGGCTAAGGCAGGACCAGAACTCTCCTGGTTTTTAGCCCACTGCTTTTAACCATTATACCAAACAGGCTGTCTAAGAATGTGTTACTCCAAGAAAAAGCTTCAAATGGTCCAGAATGCAGCCACACGAGCAGTTATTGGTGCCCCAAGATCGGCACATGTGACACCACTGTTGCACGAGCTGCACTGGGTACCAGTTTGCTTCCAGGTCCAATTCAAGGTGTTGGTTATCACCTTTAAAGCCCTACATGGCATGGGGCCAGGTTACCTGAGGGACCGCCTCATCCCCATAACATCGACCCATCCCACCCAGTCATGCAGAGAGGGCATGCTACGAACCCCACCGGTAAAGGAATTGCACCTGGCGGGGTCCAGGAGACGGGCCTTCTCTGCAGTGGCACCCTCCCTCTGGAACATTCTTCCCCCGGAGCTGAGACAGGCCCATTCGCTCCCAGACTTCCAGAAGAACCTAAAAACCTGGTTCTGCCACCTCGCTTGGGGTGGGAGAGGCACCAGTTCATCTTGGGTGTGGCTATTATAGATCTCTCCCCAACAAACAAGATCTACACTGCTGGATTTTATATTTTTTTGTCTATATTTATTTTATTTTTATAGAGTATTTATATTGTAATTTATGTGTTTTTAATTTTGATTGTAAACCTCCCAGAGTCCCCTTTTCGGGGGAGATGGGCGGTGATGGAAATTTGAAATATAAATAAATAAAATAATACACAAAATTAATCAAGCTGATTCTGAAATAGGTATGTGCTACAGCTATCATTAATTTTAATAAAAGACAAGTACCTAGATATAATTAAACAGATATATATGAAATAGATACTTTAAGATTCATAGTGGCATTCTATTTTAACATAAGATTAAATTAATCTCAACATTAATAGGTAAGAGAAGACTTTACTAGTATTTAAACAGCCATTGTGCATTTACGGTATATGCAGGCCTTGGCAATAATGAGTTGACCACAAGAGGGCATTCTGGTCTTTGCCCATATATGGAAAACTACCAAAATTAATTTAGCAAAGGAGGGTATGAGTAATTTCTCACCCAGCTTAGCTGATTAGTGGTAAGGTAATTCTGGACTTTCAACATTTGCAGTATAGCTTTGGTTGAAGGACAGGAAGCTAGTTCTGGTTTATTTGGATTTAATTTATTTTTATTATAATTGAATTTCTGAGTTTCCTTCTCCAGTGTCATATTTAGTCTGATTCTTTGTCTATAATCTGCTGATATTGATGGAAATGGTAACACTCCAGTGTTCATAACTAGGACAATGTCAACATAATACTAGAAGATGAACTTCTCAAGTTAGAAGTTATAAGGTATCTAATGAACTACTGAATAAAACTAGAGAGGAAGTATGAATTACACTGCTGCTTATGCAGTGGCAGGATTAAAACTGTAATGACGTCTAGTTGTTGATGAAAGGCAAAACATTAAAAAAAATTAAAATGATGCTGCAAAGATACATATACTTTTGGTACATGGAACATCAGAACCATGAACTAACACAGACTTAATGTTGTCATAGCAGAAATGTCAAGAATGAGCATTGATATTCTGACAATCAGTGGACTGAAATAGACTTTCACTTTTCATCAGAGTAACATCAAAGCTTCTACTGCAGAGAAGAAAACTGAAGAAATGGAGAAATGAAACAGCTTTCTTCACAGAAGAAATGAAACAGCCACCATTATTAACAAAAAGGGGTGCTCAAATACAATTCTTCAAATGATAGAATGATTTCAGTTTGAGTTCAAGACAAGGTAATCAGCATTTTATTTTATTTTATTTTATTTTATTTTATTTTATTTTATTTTATTTTATTTTATTTTATTTTATTTTTTTATCTATCTATCTATCTATCTATCTATCTATCTATCTATCTATCTATCTATCTAATTTATCCCTGCCCATCTCCTCCCATCGGGGGACTCTGGGCGGCTTACAACAATTGATTAAAAACCATAACCATAAATACACAAAATAAAATACAGTAATAGATAATACAAATAGAGGTAAAAATAAAGAATCCAAGTGGTGAAGAATCTAAAACAGTCCAAGTGTGGGAGGAGTGGTCTATAACAGCCATCCCCATGTAGATCTATTCCCCTCTCCACCCCAAGCGAGGCGGCAGAACCAGGTCTTCAGACTCCGCCAAAAGGCCAGGAGTGATGGGGCCAATCTCACCTCCGGGGGCAGCATGCTCCACAGGGCGGGAGCTACTGCGGAGAAGGCCCGCTTCCTGGACCCCGCCAGATGAAATTCTCTTACAGTATCACAATGAACTATGTCTATGCCCCAACCTCAAAACTAGAGGAAGAAGAAGCAGAACAGTTCTATGACAATTCACAGTACCTGGTCAACAGAACACCAAAAAAGATGATACGTCTATTATAGATGATTGAAATACTAAATTTGGAAGTAGGCAGCATTTGGAATATTGGGAATATTTTGTCTTTGGTGTAGAAAATTAAGCAGGAGACACATACTAGAGTTCTTCCAAGAATATTCACTGTTTCTAGCAAAAACTGTCTCCCAACAACCAAAAAGGTAATTGTGCATGTGGACATCATTGGATGGACAACACTGAAATCTGATTGACTGGGTACTTAGCAAGCAGAGATAAAGAAGCTCTATTCAATCAGCTAAAATAAATCTGATACAAAATAACAACATGATACAATCTCAGCAATATTACTCATAATAATGCAGTGAAAGTAGATAATACTTTAGTGGATTAGATTTGGTAAACAGAGTTTCTGAAGAATTCTGGGCTGAATTTTGTTTCATTAAAGATGAAGCAAACAAAAATATCCCAAAGAAGGTGAAAAGGCTGTCTGCTATAGTATGTTGGTGAACATTTTTTTTAAAAAACACACAAGTTCTCCTCTGCAAACCTCAATGAACTGAATTACGGTGGTATAAAAACATCACAGAATCTTGCAACAGACAGAATGCCAAGCTTGAACACCCACAGGTTTATTTGCACAAAATAGTGAACTGCAATTTTAGCTTAGCATGTCATTGTCATGCGCTGCCTGCCTCTGAATAATGCTCAGACACTGGTTCGATGGATCAGGCTCTGGTTTATTCACAGCGCAGTTACAGCGTCGGAAGAAAAAAGCTGAGAGTGACAGGAGCGCGCCGGTGCGGGGTTTAAATACCCCGCGCCGGTCAGCGCCCCCTCACTCGCGGTCACGTCACCCCCCTTTGTCCAATACGTTGCCCTGCCGGTGGGTGAGGGGTTGTGAGGCCCCGCTGGCGTTCCGGGATCGCCCATCATCGGGTTTTCTATTCATCCGGTGATTGCTGTCAGCTGGGCGATCTCCGTTGTATTGGCGCTGATGGCTTGGGTGTGCTCCGTGATCCGTTTAGTTATTGTTTGTTGGCCGTTAGTCGTTGTGAGTTGATGGCTACTTATCTTGAGCCCCTTCTCCTGTTTCCTTGCTATTGTCATGTGTGCCATTGCGCTGATGACTTCAGCTCAACGGCACTCATGACAGTCATGACCAAATAGTTAATGTTTCAGTATGTCATGTGAACATATTAGGTAATCTTGGGTGTGTCATGCAAACACAGTCACTCTACTTTGAAGCTTTCCAAGAGACTTCGAACAAGTCACTGTTACCTTAATCTTGTATGTCTTCTGCCATCTCCATTGTTAATATCATTTTTGGTCATTTGTTTATGGCATCACTAAACAGCATCTGGAAGACCACAAAGACAAAGGTAAATTCCCCAAGAAATTACAAGCAGAGGTGCAAACTGTAACCTGAACTATTATTGTAACACCTTATTGTGTCATGTCCCCCGTTGCAATGCATACATGCATCACAACGGGGAACATGCCTTTCCGGAGAAGGGAAGGAAAGAGGAAGGAATTAGTGATAATCCTTTAAGCACTAAAAACCAGACACCAATAAAAGACAAAGGAGCTATACCTTTGCCCTGACCCAAGAAGCCATCACCCTATCTCCCTGACACCTCTACATTACCCCGGGGGACACACCTGCACCGGACACGGGAAGAGGACAGAGGCGACCAGCGCTAATCCTCCTGATCGCCCATCAAGACTCCGGAATCGCACCCTGATCGCCCATCAAGACTCCAGATCAGGACTTTGAGACAATGGGGGGTGGAGAAGGGCCAGGTCTGCACCGCAGGTATTTACCAGCTACCTTGCACACCACGTACCCATTCCTGTCTTTTTCAGTGTATGCATTCTGTCCCCAATAAACCGGAAATCCTTAGACCTAACTAAGTGAGTCCGTGTCTCTTTGGGGATAAGGCAACCATCACATATTGTCTATTCCAACAGAAAACATTTTTGTTCTCTTTTGTGTCAGTTAATTCACCCCAAAAATCTCTCAGTTGTTCTCCACCTGACCCATACATTCTTTCAGTGTGTGCTTTAGTCAACTCACTTCCCAGATTTCTCTTTCTCAGATTTATTTATTTATTTATTTATTTGTCCGTCCGTCCAATTTGTCCCCGCCCATCTCCTCCCATCGGGGGACTCTGGGTGGATTTGGTGTCAGCTAGGCCAACATACCTGCTAAATGTCTCTTTTTGTGTTTTTGTCTCCATATGTAGCTGGATGTGCTTCTCTGTGTGTGTGTATGTATATATATAGATATAGACATAGATATATATGTCCTGACAAACTCATTCTTTCCCTGCATTGTTAAATGGGGGAGCAAGTCCTGTCCTTCCCATTACCTTTTCCCCATCTTTTGGTGGTAGGGAGCTTCTATAATCCTATTCCACTTCATTCTCTCTTTCCCCTACTTTTCCTCCTTTTTAAAATTTATTTTTATTGCATTTATTTATCTATCTATCTATCAATCAAATTTTATCACTGCACATCTCCCTCCCAAGGAGGGACTCTGGGTGGTTTACAAATAATTGAAATAATAACAGAAAAAGAAAAGAAAACACAGAAATAATTCCTCCTTGAGTCCTAGGTACCCAGGCACAGCTTAACCTGACTCACTCCTTCTCCGTGTCCTCCAAAAGCCAGGGGCTGTGCAAGCAGGATAGAAGTAGATTTAGGCAGAAAAGATCATGTGGAAACCAACAAGCAGCAGAGTTGCTGCATAGCCAAAGAGACCATTTTAGTCAAGGCTCCCCAAGGACATGCTGGATAATATAGTAAAGAAACTTGGGGAGGGGTAGGGTGATACAATTTTTCATCTATAGTCTCCCAGCAGAACAATCTAAAATCAGCCTATAGAATCAGTACGACAGTGGAGACAGGCTTAAGACACAATCCAGCCCTCTGTTTTTGTGTCTGCCACCACCTAAAAATGCATGGTGAAGTTTTCTTGCTGAGAACATTCTTCTCATCTTTCTTCCCCTATTATTCTGATGCATGAGCAGATCGGCCTAGATTCAAAGCATAACGAGGCTCCTCCACTTGGATCAAAGTTTCCCTTCTATGGTAGTCATAGATTTTTTTGTGTGGTGGCAGAAATGCCCCAGGATTTGGCATTTCAGAACCTTGAGAGAATGGCAGGTAGATGGGAATGTGGGGCAGGAAGACAGCCAATTTTCCAAAGAGAAATTATTCCAGGGTTCACATAATATGAGGGAGGGAGGGAGGGACGGAGGGAAGAGACAAACACAAAGTATTGACATGAATGTACTGAGATAAGACAGAAATTTTAAAAATGTTGTTAAAGCACTGATGAATTTTGTTACATTTTACTGTATCAGCATGGCATGCAGCAAAGAAAATTGAGCAATATCTAGAGGACATTGAGACCATTTTATCATTCAGAAGGCTCTACTATTGCTAGGGCACCATTTCTATCTATAAGATACCACTTGGACACAAAATTTAGGGGTGCCCTGGCCAACACGCACAAAACTCTGGACCAAAGCAACTTCCCTGCATATGCCCAAATTCTGATGCAGGTAAAAGATATTGACAAATTAAGCACATTCGTCACATTGTTTGCCTGAACTCATATTTAATGTAATTAACTGAAAAGGTGGGAAGTGACCACTAGTTATCTCATTTCTTTTGAAGCAGATGTGTTGTTCTGCTCATAAATCTTGATCTTTTGTACTATGGGTTGATGCATTTTTTATGGGAACTAATCTGAACCAAACTGAGTTAAATGCTACATCTTTATTTTTTATGCACAAGGAAAAATTCCATTGGGATTAAGTAACTCTGAAAACAGGCCAGGCATTTTAAATCATACTGAGACTAAGAACTCTAAAATGCATCTGTGATGGATATTTTGAATCAGACAATGAAAATGATTGATCATGACTAACTATTCCAATGATTTTTTTAAAAAGTATCCTCTTGTATCTTTGTATAACATTTGCTTTAATTGGTTATGCTCTTCTTTAGCTCCCTTTAAACTGTTTCCTTACTTTTTTAACGGGTATAATTAGTTTATGTTATGCCCTTAGTATAAAACCTTGTTGTCATTGATGATGAATGGTCCCTAATGTTGCTGTAAATAATGATAGTAATAATAATGTTCTAACATCACATAGACTTCAGCAAAGGATTGTTACCTTGTCGTGGTGCTGGAGCTTGAGCACCTCAATGATGCCATGAGCTCAACCGTGAAGGGCCACCCAAGACGGGAAGGTCATGACAGAGAGGTCAGACTAAATGCGATCCTGGGGGAAGGTAATGGCAACCCACCCCAGTATTCTTGCCGTGAAAACTAAATGGATCAGTACAACCAGAGATATGTCAGTATACCATTGGAAGATGAGACTCCCAGGTTGGAAGATGGTCAAAATGCTATTGAGGAACAGAGGATGAGTTCAACTAGCCCCAGACATGATGTCGCAGCTAGCTCAAAGCCGAAAGGACGGCTAGCAGCCGACGGTGCTGGTGGTGAATGGCGAATCCGATGTTCTAAGGATCAACACACCATTGGAAGCTGGAATGTAAGATCTATGAGCCAGGGCAAATTGGATGTGGTTATTGGTGAGATGTCAAGATTAAAGATAGACATTCTGGGCGTCAGTGAACTGCAATGGACTGGAATGGGCCACTTCACGTCAGATGACCACCAGATCTACTACTGTGGACAAGAGGACCACAGAAGAAATGGAGTAGCCTTCATAATTAATAGTAAAGTGGCTAAAGCAGTGCTTGGATACAATCCAAAAAACGATAGAATGATCTCAATTCGAATTCAGGGCAAGCCATCTAACATCACAGTGATCGAAATATACGCCCCAACCACAGATGCTGAAGAAGCTGAAGTAGAGCAGTTCTATGAGGATCTGCAGCACCTACTGGACAACACGCCTAAAAGGGATGTTATTTTCATCACGGGAGACTGGAATGCTAAGGTGGGCAGTCAAATGACACCTGGAATTACAGGTAAGCATGGCCTGGGAGAACAAAACGAAGCAGGACATAGGCTGATAGAATTTTGCCAAGACAACTCACTCTGCATAACAAACACTCTCTTCCAACAACCTAAGAGACGGCTTTATACATGGACTTCACCAGATGGACAACACCGAAATCAGATTGACTACATCCTTTGCAGCCAAAGGTGGTGGACATCTATACAGTCGGTAAAAACAAGACCTGGAGCTGACTGTAGTTCAGATCACGAACTACTTCTTGCACAATTTAGGATCAGACTAAAGAGATTAAGGAAGACCCACAGATCAGCTAGATATGAGCTCACTAATATTCCTAAGGGATATGCAGTGGAGGTGAAGAATAGATTTAAGGGACTGGACTTAGTAGATAGGGTCCCGGAAGAACTCTGGACAGAAGTCTGCAACATTGTTCAAGAGGCGGCAACAAAATACATCCCAAAGAAAGAGAAAACCAAGAAGGCAAAATGGCTGTCTGCTGAGACACTAGAAGTAGCCCAAGAAAGAAGGAAAGCAAAAGGCAACAGTGATAGGGGGAGATATGCCCAATTAAATGCAAAATTCCAGAGGTTAGCCAGAAGAGATAAGGAATTATTTTTAAACAAGCAATGCATGGAAGTGGAAGAAGACAATAGAATAGGAAGGACAAGAGACCTCTTCCAGAAAATTAGAACCATCGGAGGTAAATTCCAGGCCAAAATGGGTATGATCAAAAACAAAGATGGCAAGGACCTAACAGAAGAAGAAGAGATCAAGAAAAGGTGGCAAGAATATACAGAAGACCTGTATAGGAAGGATAACAATATTGGGGATAGCTTTGACGGCGTGGTCAGTGAGCTAGAGCCAGACATCCTGAAGAGTGAGGTTGAACAGGCCTTAAGAAGCATTGCTAATAACAAGGCAGCAGGAGATGATGGCATCCCAGCTGAACTGTTCAAAATCTTGCAA
Source organism: Candoia aspera (assembly GCF_035149785.1). Lineage (NCBI taxonomy): Eukaryota > Metazoa > Chordata > Lepidosauria > Squamata > Candoiidae > Candoia > Candoia aspera. The sequence goes on along the minus strand of NC_086158.1, from coordinate 43,553,862 downwards.
GATGATGCTGTCAAGGTAATGCATGCTATATGCCAGCAAATTTGGAAAACACAAGAATGGCCATCAGATTGGAAAAAATCAACTTATATCCCCATACCAAAAAAGGGAAACACTAAAGAATGTTCAAACTATCGAACAGTGGCACTCATTTCACATGCCAGTAAGGTAATGCTCAAGATCCTGCAAGGTAGACTTCAGCAGTTCATGGAGCGAGAATTGCCAGATGTACAAGCTGGGTTTAGAAAAGGCAGAGGAACTAGGGACCAAATTGCCAATATCCGCTGGATAATGGAAAAAGCCAGGAGTTTCAGAAAAACATCTATTTCTGTTTTATTGACTATTCTAAAGCCTTTGACTGTGTGGACCATACAAATTGTGGCAAGTTCTTGGTGGTATGGGGATACCAAGTCATCTTGTATGCCTCCTGAAGAATCTTTATAATGACCAAGTAGCAACAGTAAGAACAGACCACGGAACAACGGACTGGTTTAAGATTGGGAAAGGAGTACGGCAGGGCTGAATACTCTCACCCTACCTATTCAACTTGTACGCAGAACACATCATGCGACAAGCTGGCCTTGAGGAAAGGCTGGCATTAAAATCGCTGGAAGAAACATTAACAATCTCAGATATGCAGATGATACCACTTTGATGGCTGAAAGCAAAGAGGAACTGAGGAGCCTTATGATGAAGGTGAAAGAAGAAAGTGCAAAAGCTGGCTTGCAGCTAAACCTCAAAAAAACCAAGATTATGGCAACCAGCTTGATTGATAACTGGCAAATAGAGGGAGAAAATGTAGAAGCAGTGAAAGACTTTGTATTTCTAGGTGCAAAGATTACTGCAGATGCTGACTGCAGTCAGGAAATCAGAAGACGCTTAATCCTTGGGAGAAGAGCAATGACAAATCTCGATAAAATAGTTAAAAGCAGAGACATCACACTGACAACAAAGGTCCGCATAGTTAAACAATGGTGTTCCCTGTAGTAACATATGGCTGCAAGAGCTGGACCATAAGGAAGGCTGAGAGAAGGAAGATCGATGCTTTTGAACTGTGGTGTTGGAGGAAAATTCTGAGAGTGCCTTGGACTGCAAGAAGATCAAACCAGTCCATCCTCCAGGAAATAAAGCCAGACTGCTCACTTGAGGGAATGATATTAAAGGCAAAACTGAAATACTTTGGCCACATAATGAGAAGACAGGACACCCTGGAGAAGATGCTGATGCTAGGGAGAGTGGAGGGCAAAAGGAAGAGGGGCCGACCAAGGGCAAGATGGATGGATGATATTCTAGAGGTGACGGACTCGTCCCTGGGGGAGCTGGGGGTGTTGACGACCGACAGGAAGCTCTGGCGTGGGCTGGTCCATGAAGTCACAAAGAGTTGGAAGTGACTAAACGAATAAACAACAACAACATCACATAGAAGGTAATACAGGTAGTCCTTGTTTAGCTACTGCCTAGTTTAGTGTCCGTTTGTGGTTACAATTGTGATGAAAAAGTAACTTTGTGACCAATCCTCACGTTTATGACCTTCGCAGATCTGTAAAGCAAAGGAAAGCTGAAGTAAGATCATAAGCACAGTCATTCTTTCACTTAGTGACCACTTCACTTAATGACCAAGTTGCTGGTCCCAATTGTGGTTGCTAAATGAGGACTACATGTAGAGGGTAATAGAAGATAAAGAATCCTGAGAAAATGTATGAACATGCCATCTGAGAAAATTAAAAAATGTCAGATTGGGATACCAGTGTAATAGGAATTTTTTTCCATTTAGTCCACAAAAATGGAGGTACATAATAGCATTCCAATTTATGTTAATGCAGCTTATCCAGATTTTGTGCTCTGAGATTTCAGTGAGATTGTCCCACATTTATGGTCCATGGTGGCTACTAGATGATTATACCTGTATTTGTGGATTCATATATACATATCTGAGAAGAGCTCCTACAACAGAACTGCATGCATCAAGGACTCCATTAATGAGATTGAATGCATTTCAGCCCCTTGTAGACAAAAGATAATAAGCCACTAGAGTTTATAGGTATTGAGTGATTTCCTTTGGAGGACTATGGACAATGTATGTTGATCTCTTTCCCATCAACCAGTTACCTTTTCAGTAAAAAAAAAAAGCAAATTGCCAAATGCTGTAATTAACTTTAAACTCTTTTTAAGCTAATGAAAAGCTTTCTGCTATAGGCTGACTCTCCACTTGCTTTACTGAGATAAACTAGGAATGAGTCATTTGGAGATAGAACGATAGGTAATCCAACAAGTGAGGACAAAATCAAGCTCTTCAACATCCATTGATTTTTATTTGTTACTTTGCTAATCTTAAATTAAGGTGGTTGCAGTGATTCTTTTTAGTTATAAAATGCAAATTAGATGTGTGGGTGCACTAATAAAAGGATTCAGAAATAATCTGAAAAAGAATGTAATGACAGCATATTGAACAATGGAGCACTCATTTGGAATATTGTATTCCATTTGTAGTGTCACTTCTTATGAAAGAAGCATCAGTAGCTCCCAATTTAAAAAAAGCCCTGGAGCGTGAGTTATGAATATAAAGTATTGGTAAGTAATTCTTGAAATAGACTGACAATGGGACAATAACTTTAAAAAGGTATTTTGATTTATAACACAGCCTATCTTAGTGTAAATTCCTATGAATGGATTTTTCTTGCAAACTTTCATCTTTGATACAATATGGATTTCTGAATTGACCATACATGTAGTTTTTGCTCTGATATGTTATTTTAGTGGACATATTTTCAATACATTGGAAAAGGTGACCCAGCAATCCAACCATTCTTTTAGAAAATTCCATTCAGTGAATTTGTCAGTTCCATTCATCTCTTGCCCAGTTGATAGACATATCCAGTTAACTTCTTGACTTTAGGGCACAGGAACCTTTGTCCCCTTGTTGTGTAAGTCTTAAAAACTTGAACTGGAAATTCTTATGCTCTGTCAGTGTCAATATTTACAAAATAAATGTCAACAATTCCCAGAAAAATTGGGAGTAGCCATAAAGCTGTACAGGTAGTCCTCTTTTAGCAACCACAACTGGGACCGGCAACTCAGTCATTAAGCAAAGAGTCACTAAGTGAAACTGCAACTGTGCTTATGATCTTACTTCAGCTTTCCTTTGCTTTACAGACCTGCGAAGGTAGTAAATGCAAAGATTGGTCGCAAAGTTACTTTTTCATCACTGTCGTAACTGCGAACTATCACTGTATGAGGCAGTTGCTAAGTGAGGATTGCCTGTGTTAGAAAAGCAGTCAAATTCATTATGTTTAGTAGCTGTTGTATCTCACACTTCGCCTTCATCATATACAGTACCACTTCACTCTCTGATTCAGTCACTTTGCAATCTTCACATGTTAATACAGTGGCTTTAGGTTCTCACTCAGACATTATTTCGATGGCTTGACAAAGCCTGATGACTAAACCTTCAAGCAGCACAAATGATGCTTGGCATTGTGTTTGCATTAAATATGAATAAAAGAAACCTGTTGCTTTAAATCAAGCCTTCTGTGACTCTGGAAACAAAGTAAACAGTGTCTTGGTAAAACCTTGCTTCCAGACTCAGAGTCTGGTGACAGGTGCTCTGACTGAAGGTCATTGCTGTTCTCGAAAAGGATTTTTTCAGTCCAGGCCTCAGAACTTCACTGTAAGCTCCCTAAATCACTTTAAAGAGTGAACAGAATTTGCAGCCACACGTGAAAAGCTGTTGGTAGAAGATTTGGGCTGAAAGAGGGAACAACTTACACAGCAAAACTAGGTGAGTGAAAATGTTCAGTCTCTCTTGTGGGGAAAGCGATTGTGGGGGAATGAGAGTGCAATCTCAGACAGCCAGCAAGAACACAAATCTGGAAATTCAGACCGTGTCAGGGAAATGAAGGCACTGGCACTGTTTGAAAGCCACCAGGAGTTATTCCAGCAGTTGGAAAGTTAGCTAAAAAGAGAGAAGAGGAAGTCCACCACTGGGGAAATTAGTAGAGATTCAATATCTGCAAGCCAGTGATTTGTATGAATGAGGAAGCATGATTTCTGATAATAGTCCATCAGATATTGATATTTTGCATAGATGGAGCATAAGGAGATACTATTTTGTGAAGTTCTTTTGGGAGCCTCCAGATTTCATCCCACCTCACTACTTCAGTGGTAAACTGGAGTAAGGAGTTTCAAGGCCTGGGATGTCCACGTTCTACTTTTTAATCCTTTCAATCCTTTCCCTGTTTCTTTCATTTTTTTTCTTAGCGCAGAATATTTGTTACAATGGAAAAGGTGAAATGGTTGCATGACGGCTTTGGTTGAACATGAAAGGAGCCGTCCATCAAGAATAGTGTTTCTCAACCTCAGCAACTTTAAGGTGTGTGGAACTGAAGTCCACAATATCTTAAAGTTGCTGAGATTGAGAAGCACTGACCTGGAAGATCTTTTAAAAACACAACAAAGGAAGTCATTTCCCCTATTATGGATCTTTTGTTGCCCAGAAAGAAAAGTCCTCTTCCTAAATTGTCTAGCATGCTATGACATAGTTTATGAAAATGCCAAAATGAGAAATTCTGCTCTTTAGAAGAGTCAGTTTGCTTGTGTCTGTGTGTGAAATAAATAAAAATGGATAGTTCGTTAGGCAATGTTTTAGTGTCTGAGAGAAGGAGACTGCATTTATGGAGGAAAAGTGATTTTTGAAATTGAGTGTAAGGCAATGGTAAATACAAATGTAATTTTTGAAAGAAGGGCAAAAATGAAAACTTCTTACATTTAGAGTGCAATTGTATATTTTCACTTAACTTGGAATAATCACCTTGAATTCAACAACCCTGTAAATCAGCATCTTACTTTGAGTAAGCGTGTATTTCTGTTATTAAAATATTATTCACTTTAAATTTGATAGGCATATCAAAATACTGGTACTTTACTGAGTGAACAGTTTGGGATAAAGGCATACTGAGAACTTACTGTTCTGACAACTCCATGAATAATTTCAGTCCATACCGTTAATGTTCTCATAGTTAAATAACCTGAAGTAATGCATTAAGAAATCCACAACTTTAAAGGTACTCTGTTTGAAACCAAAACAGAAATTCTAACAATTGCATCCACCTGCCCAAGATCAGTTGACATTATTCTGGACTGGCTCATGGTCACTCATGCTTTGGTCACTTCCCAGTTGGACTATGCAACATGCTCTACCTGGGGCTGCCCTTGAAGACCACCCATAAATTACAACTGGTCCAGAATGCAATAGCTCATGCAGTATTGGGCACCCCCTGGTTTGCCCATATTACACAGCTGCTGCGCAAATTGCGCTGGCATTTAGTTTCTTTCCAGTTACAATTCAGGATGCAGGCTATCACCTTTAAAGCCCTGCATGGCATCGGGCCAGGTTATTTGTGGAACCATCTCTCCCTGAGGGTATCTGCCTGTTCCACCAGACTGAATAGGGTAGGCCTGCTCCAGGACGCTTCCCTCAAATATCACCTTCTAGTGAACCAAGGAAGTGTGCCTTTTCTGTAGCAGTCCATACCCCATGGAACACCCTTCCTCCTGTGATCCAGCAGACCCTCCATCCTTTTAGCCTTCTGGAATGCTGGAAAAAACTGGCTCTTCTGCCAAGCATTGGGAAAGGGTGAGGCTAGAGCCCAGGGATTAATATATATTGATATATTGAAAAGCATTGTTTGGGGCACCAGGTTCTGGTTTTACTGTTTTTTTTTGTTTTTTATTTTTGTTGCGAGCCACCCAAAGTTGTGGCACATAAGATGGATGGCCATATAAATAAATATCCTATTAACTATGTATTATACCCTTGATAAACTAAATTCAGACAGAGCATTTTAAATAATCCATTTTCCCTTGGAGCTCAGCCAACTCTGTTTCTTCATGTTTGCTAGAATGCTTTTAAAAGGAACATGTTTAGACTTGCTTTTAGGAGGCACAATTAAGCTATCATGCAGAAATGTAAACAAGCAGGTAACATTTGCCAACTATCTTTCTCTCCTGTTTCTCACCCATACTTTTTCCATCTTGCATAGCGATACTCATAACAAATTGTAACAATGTCAACATGACAACACACGCACATCATGCAAATGCTGCAATTATATACTTGTCTCACCTCTGATGCAAATACACAAATCACAGCCTTTGCATGATGAGGTCATCATGCACATGTCATCAGTTGTCCCTACCATGGTCTTCTGCAAATGCCTGTGGTCTTACACATCTCTTTGTGTTTGCAGCATCTTCTAATTCATTTATCATCATTTATTAATGTCCCTCTCTCTCTCTCACCTCTCTCCTGTATCTCTTTCTGTCTGCCCTACCTCTTCTATGCTTCATATTTGTGAGCACAGTTCAATGCTACTGATAGATGTTCATCACAGGACAATAGACCTGTTCAGGTGATATAGTAGAAGAAACTGCCTCAGAGGATGGTGAAGTCTCCTTCACCGAAGGTGTTTAAACAGAGGCTGGATGGCCCTTTCTCAGAGATGTTGTAGTAGTGGATTTCTCTACTGGGCAGAAGGTTGGACTAGATGGTTTCCAATGTCCCTAGCAATCCTGCAATCCAACATTTTGAATAGCAAACAGCACTGCCCTCTCCAAGTTGTGCTAATGACATCACTAAGGTTCTGGTCTCCATGCTTATAGGATAGCTGTTCAAACAAGAGAGCTTTTGCATATATTAAAAGGGGGGAGATGGGCGGTGATAAAAATTCAATCAATAAAATAATAATAAATAAATAAATAAAAGGTTTCCACATGAGCCGGCCCTTGATAGTGCAGTTAAAGTTTTATTATGCTACCTGGTGATGTGAACTGATGTTCAGTTTCATAGAGTAGACCTAGCAAAAGATTCAATGTTATACCCAGTTATAGCTTTTAAAACTTTAAATGCTTAGAACCTAGTTACAGAGGCTGTGTCTCTTATAACATGAGTCAGACTGGGCTATAAGATCACTTGAGGAAGTGCTGTTATGTAAACTTCTGGCTTCAGGTGAATTATAAGCTTCTGACTTTTTCTCTGAGGACTTCCTGTTGAAAAATGTACCCACCACAATTCAGTATCTCAAGGATCAAGACTGACCTTCCTTCCTTCCTTCCTTCCTTCCTTCCTTCCTTCCTTCCTTCCTTCCTTCCTTCCTTCCTTCCTTCCTTCCTTCCTGCCTTCCCTTAAAAATAGAAACAAAGGCGTTTCTTAGAGGTATCCTGTATAGTATTCTAAATATAGGTTTTTACTGCTTTTACCAATGATCTGAAGAAACATGAATTAAAAACAAGACAGAGTTCAGTTATGAACTTCCTTTTATGCCGAGGTTGAGCACCATAGGTTTTGACTTTAGGAAAAATGCTAGTCTGCTATTTGGTATAGAGGCAATCAGACTAACAATTCCTGCAGCGTGATGTTTTCACCAGACTATGCTCCAGTTACCAGATACATATACTGGCATATTTATTTGATTTATGTAATAGACTAAGCTTTGACAGATCTGTGACCTATGACTGGGTGATACAGGAGGTATTGGAGACTATGGAGGCAAACAGAAGCATATACATCAAATTTAGCAGATGGAAAAGAAAGAAAAGTGTTTTACATATATTTTATTCCATCTAGTTCCCAACATTTTGCACTGGGATGCTGGGGCTGGCTCCCCAGCCTCAAGTACAACAGTCTCAGAGTCCAATATGTTGTCCCTGAGATATCACGTGCTGACTGGACAGGCAAAGAAGCCTTCCTTTTACTTCATAGCCTGCAGGAGTGCCCTTTTCCTAGTTTGGAATAATAAACCACATTTCTTTCTCTGACATTGCCAAATCTTTATAGTATTGCCAATCAGGTGTTTATAGTAGTTTAGAAATAAATACTGTAGTCTCACCTAAAATGATTGCTTAAAAATCTGTCAGATTTTAAGGATGACTCATTTTATAGGATGAGAGGAGAAAACTTCTACAGAAAATAAAATGCATACAGGAGCCAAGATGCACTAGACAAGTCTTCCCCAAACTTAGCTGCAGATGTCAAATCCCCAAATTCTCAATCATGGCCATGATGGCTGAGGAATTTTGAGAGTTAAGGCTATATATCTTGTGGGTACTCAAACTGGGATGACTGGCCTAGAATCTCCTTGAGCCCCACTATCATGCCACAATAATGTCATGGGTCTGCATTTGCCCTACAGCAGCTTTTCTCAACCTTTTGACCCTGGAGGAACCCTTGAAATATTTTTCAGGCCTCAGGGAACCCCTGCACATTCAGGCTCAAATATAGGCTAGAAGTTACAAAATTATTATATTTGTTTCACGTATAGGCCTGTAACAGCGTGGTGGGTTTCAGTAATTCTGGTAGTTCTCAGGAAAGACAGAGCACATTCCAAGGAGGAAGACAAGATAAAAGGAGACACAGTCCAAAAATGGAATGTGGGAAAACTAAGAGGTTCAGAATACACCCGCCCTAGAGCCTTCCCAGGTTATTTTCCCTTAGGTTAGGTAGAGTAGCTTTAGTCTGGCAAGATTCTGTCTGTATGGTGTAAGCAAATAAAGAACTGAAGTTTGGCTGGATTGATTCTCTGAAGTTCTTGGGGTGTTCTTAAACAAAAGAATGAAATGTACCTCTTAAATGTGAAGTTGCCTGAATTTGAAATAATTTTTTAAATAAATCATGATCTCCCAGGGAACCCCTAGTGACCTCTCGCAGAACCCTAGGGTTCCACAGAACCCTGGTTGAGAAACCCCGCCCTAAAGGATATCTTGAGAATGGTAGAATGGACTTAGTCCTCACTACTGTGGGGACTAAGCTCAGTACATGAAGTTGGTGGTATGTCAAGATCAGATGATATCAGATTTACCAGATTCAGTAGAAAGTCCATATAAAATTTATTTCTGTTATGAATTGTTAATTGACTTTTTAATCAATCACATTGCTAATCTCATAATTCCTCCAAAGAGTTAATGTCACTTGTTCAAGATTACTGAACGAGTATCATGGTGGAACTAAATTTGAACTTGGAGTTCTGATGATTATATCATTCTAGATTATTCAGTATCATAGTATTGCAAACTACACTGCAAAAAGCTGCGAAGTCCCAAAGAAGTAAAATACTTTTTAAAATTATGGACTGGATTCTTATATTACAGGTCCTACGTATCGGTCTAGCACTAGATAGCAGCAAATAGTGTTTTCGGTATCTCTTCGTTGCCTTCTAGTGGTTTCCCAGATTTCTACAGCCCCCATCTGGCAGCCTTACTGTATATTGTGGATGTAATTATAATTGCCCCATGTGTTTACCTGCAGGAACTTGAGGTTGCTCATTGATATTTGCTGTGAGATTGGTAATTGTGTATACACCCATCCAAGTATGAACATGGCAGCCTTGAATGCTAGCAGAACATTTGAAAAGAACAAAAAACAGAAATTAGATGGGCAGTTTTAAGCTAACAGCACTGAGCAATTAGTTCCTTATTGTAAGTAAGAGGAAGAAGCATGGAATTGCTAGTACATGTTTTATTAACTGAAAACCTAGCTGTGGTTTTTTTTTCTGTCATCAGGGTGTGGACAGGATGATAGGTAACATAACAATTCATACTTTGAATTCTTGTAGACAGTTCCTGAACTCCTGTCAGAATAAGTTGATGAAAAAATATGCACAGGTATAGCTTGAGGAGTAAGGATAAAGAGAAATATAATTAAAATAATGACAGACACTTGTTAAATTTAGAGATATACATATGGCCTGTCTCTTTTAGAAAATAATACTATATTTATTGAACTATTGGACTGAAAAGAGATGGGGACATGAGAAGAGAGGGGGACAACTTTGTTTCTTATTTTAATTCAAACCAACCAAATTCATACTTCCTAAATTAACATGTGAACCAGAACACTGTCTTTCAGCATTTGCCCTTCTCCAAATTATGAGAGTTAATTAACTGATCAAAGTATGAGTACAAAAAGGCATGCAGCAGAAAAATGGGTAAAATATAACATCATAAATAATATAGTATATTAAAATAGCTTGCATATAGGTTATCTAAATTTTGTGTATTTTTTAATTTGTTATGATTTGCTATAAGCTTTTAGAAAAGAACACTGCTATTACCAGGAACCAGCATAGGATAGTCAAGAACAAACCCTTATGTCTTTTTATGTCAGAGTGATTAGTAGATCAAGGTATACTGAAGATGTATTGTACTTTGATCTCACTAAAGTGTATGACAAATTATGTTATGACAACCTTATTGACATGATGGATAAGTGTAGGCTAAATGGTATTGCAGTTCAGAGCATTTGCAACTAATTAAACATCTGTAACCAAAAGGAGCTTAAACATGATTCTGCATCAGCTTGGAGCAAAGTGTTGAGAAGGGACCCCCCAGGGCTCGATCCTTGACCTGTGCTATTTAACATATTTATAAATAATTTATGGAATGGAAGGAATGTAGGGATGTTTATCAGATTTGCAGATGACAGCAAGCTAGGGGAATACCTTAGAGGACAAAAATCACAATTCAAAATTACCTTAACAGGCTTGAACATTGGGCCAAACCCAACAGGATGAGGTCTGTGACAAGAATAAGGATCTTCGTATGAATAGGAAAAATCCAATAAATTGTAAGTTTGGGGAGATTTACCTTGGAGACTATGTCTGTGAAAAGAATCTACAAGTTCTAACGGACCTGTAGATAGCAAGGGGGCAAGTGTGTTACAATGCTGTGACACAAACTCTGTCCCTTATGCATACCCGTGTTACATTGCAGCGCAAGTACAAAAAGGCAGGTGATGCACATTTCATCATTTTGTTGTCATAATAAATAAGTATTTATTATCTGTGGGACCAACTAGAAATGTATGATGCAGCAACTTGAAAAGTCAGTAATCTTGGGCTGGAGTAATTGAACTACTGCATTCAGTTAATGGGATATAATAGATTTTTGCTAAACAGTGAGAGGTTCAGCTTGAGTTGTTGAGAAGGCAGCAATTGCATCAGTACACAGATGCACTGCTATTGGTTTGAAGCTGGTTTTGGAGGATGAAACTCCATTTTATTCCCTGCTAGTGCCATGGAGGCAACATAGATTATAAATAGAATGGGAGCCAGAATACACTGATGCTTAACGTTTTTCTGGATGGGGATATAAACTGACAAACTATCTTGGCTGTAACATCTAACTTGCATCAAGTAGCATCTCACTTAACAATAGCAGCCTCAATCAATGGAAAGATGTTTCAGCTTCTACCAGAATCTATCTCTGGGGCACTAGTCAAATTATGATTTCAGTTCATAGGAGCCATATAAATGAATCTGTGAAAAGGTAATATACATCTCTGCCAAATGATGTAGAATAACACTCTAAAATCTTCCTTCCCAAAACCTGCTTGTTGCTCCACAAGTTATTCTGCCATCCTGTTCAATCCAACAGTTTCCTGTGGAGGTGTTGTATGAACTGTTCGCTAATCACACTCAGCAAACTAATCAGCCAATAACTTACTGGATCAGTTATCCACTATATGGCACCTCCAGTCTCTGGGAATTTTCAGTAAAAATAAGGTTAACAATATGGGAACCACTAGTCAATATTTACTTCCAACAACTTAGCAACTGTAAGTTTAATTAGTCATTTCTGAAGGGGGAGATAGTGTTATGGCCCTGTTGGACTTGTCGTCTGATGGGGAGAATCGAGAAGAATTAGCCAGGGGCAGCTAGGGACAATAGTCTTGGTGTGAGCAATTCCAGTAGTGGTACAGTCAATGATTCCACTCTGGTTGAGGCAGTTCCAACAAGTCCCCAGGGTGCCTTGCCTGCCCCCACTGACGGCCACTCAGAGTGTAACATTCAGCCACCCAATCCTAAGCAGAGGGATGTGATAAAGATTCAATAAGAGAGAGAACTTTGTAGATCTGAGAGACTTGCCAAAAAGCAAGCCTGCAGAAGAGCCAATGTTGAAGAATAAACTGCCTCAGTTAAGTATGGGGTGGAGACTCAGCATGGCTGATTTATTGGCCTCACTCCCTGGGAGCAGACTCTTGAACAACTTTTCAAGCCTCAGCTCTGTCATATTTACATGTTTATTCCACCTCACTTTACTGGATTCCTGGTTTTGACCTGTGCCAAGCCTGTTGACTACATTTACAGTTACCAACTTAAGATATTAGTAAAAAGGATTCTTTTCTTCTTAAAGTTCAACTTGAGCTTACATATCACTGGACTGTGGCAGGCATCCAACTTGCTGTCTTGTTGGTTGGCAGCCAGCATTGCCAGCACAGAAAAGATAAGGAGTCACTCTGGAGCACTGTCTAGTTTTGGTTGATGGAATTATCATCAGTAATACAGTAGTTTCAGAACATTCTTCTCAATAATTTATACATAGCTGTTCTGCATGCAAAGATAGGAGATTTCTTAGATTTTTGTGGCTTGAAAGTCAATGAGTCCAGTTATTAAAGAACATTAACTACACCTACTATTTAAACATGAAACTAATTAATCATAATATATTGTTTCAGATCTATTGGGCCCCTCAAAAAATGTTTAAAAAGGAATGGACATTAGACTTCCAATAATGGTGATGTAAGAAATTTGAAGGCTTTTTAACTCATATGATTAGGTCTTGTTCTGTTACAATTTTGTTTTAGTTTCAAATTAACATGTTAATATAATATTGGGAACATATATTGTATTTAAGGATCTCAATGTGATGTTGAATTATGTTCCTAGGATATGCAATTTGTCATCTTATGAAAAGCTGTTGCACTATCAAACTTGGGGAATAGTAAAGAAATGTTTCTGTGTAACTGGAAAGAAAGTCACTCTCCTGATTTCAAGGAATGGATCCTGGATATGAGCTCGTTACCATTTAAAAACTTTTTGTGCTCTAAAAATGGGAAGATGTACTTTGTTGCTATATGGTTCAGATTTAATGATAAGCTCAAAGATTGAATTGATTTGATATAGATATGGATTTTTTAAGTGTTTTTGTTTTGGAAATTACGTTTAGTTAATTTAACCATATATAGGGTTTTTTCATTGTATTTTCACTATTCAGTCTAGACTTCTTACTTTTCTAGTTCACTCTTTTAATGATAATTTTTTTTTAAAAAGTATTAGTGGTTTGAATTAAACATTGCAGTTATGGTTCTGGGCTTCTCTGGGGTTTTTTTTTTTTCCTGTTTCACTAAAGCTTTGTAAGAATTTTTCACTGAACCTGGAAGGGAGGACCAATTATTATCTGTATATGCCTTTTTTTTTAAAATCCATTCAATCATGTCCAATTTTTGGAGACTGCCTGAACAAGTCCCTGCAGTTTTCTTGGCAAGGTTTTTCAGAAGTGGTTTGCCATTGCCTCCTTCCTAGGGCTGAGAGAAAGTGACTGGCCCAAGGTCACCCAGCTGGCTTTGTGCCTAGGGCAGGACTAGAACTCACAGTCTCCTGGTCTCTAGCCTGATGCATTAATCACTACATCAAACTGGCTGTCTATTGTACATGCCATATATGTTTTTATTAATTTATTAATATAGTCTTGGCTTTAATATATTCCAGATCAACCTACAGCTTAGACATAACAGTGTTCCTACATACATAAATACAAACATCATCTTCCCCTTCTCTGAACTCTTTCCCTCTTCCTTCCTATATCAGTTTTGTAATGCATTTTCACTATGCAAATTACCCCAATGTCTTATTTCATACTGCTTAACACTCTTGTATTCACTCCACATTCATTCAGTGCCCATTCATTCTTGATCCTATCTCTTCTTGTTTTATCACACACACTTTTTAAACAATCCATTCTGCATTCAGTTTCTCTTAACATACCCAACTCTCACTTCCATGTAACAAAGTGGGCAGAAGCACAAGCTTATATATAGCAGTTTTTATTTCTTTTGACAAACACTCATTCCTTGAGACAGATCACATGCTATAAACTAACTTTCTATTAACCTTTGGACATCTGAAAATGTCTACAATACATCAATTTTCCCCATCCCAGTAAATATTTTATCAGGATGAACACAAATTCATCTAATATTTGGCTATTTATACACAGTACAACTTGCAATTTTTGTTTCATTTTTCTTGTGAACACAACTACCTTGGTATTTCACACATTAATTTGCAGATCCATATGTCTCATTGCATCATTCTATCTATCTACCTTTGTGGCAAATCATTCAGGTTTTTCCCAGTCACATCATCATCTGCCTGCAAAAGCACACATACATTTACAACTATATCTAACACACCTGCAACATCACTACGAAGATTCCTTATTCATTTATCCATAAACACATTAATACATCCTTATCTTTCTCCCCACAAAACTGTGAATCATTCAGTAAGCATTCCATTTATTTTCAGATATGCTCTGTTTCTATCATACTTGAGGAATTGTATTGTATTGTATTAAGCAAGCACCTTTCAGTCATATCTCCTATATATTCTGCATTATTTCTGCATTATATATTTCTCCTCAAAAATCTCCCCTTCAATTATGTAGACCTTGAGTAGACTCTGAATTAAAGTGCTTGACAATGCCCTTCTCTGGTGTTCCTGTCTATCTAACTTAGATTCTATCTAACTTAGCTATTCCAGGGATCAAACAGTTTTGACATGGAATTTATTTGCTTAAAGTGAGACATATTGTCAGAATGCCACAAATGCTTTTAGCAACTTAACACTGTTGCACTCTCCAATTGCTTATTCCTTGTGCAATTTGCTATGAGACCTGCATTTGTCATACCTATCAACTATCATGGATTTTCTGAAGCTGCCATACCTTTCAAAGGCTGATCCTTCAGCAAAACCCTGCTTCAGATTAAAAAAAAAATCAGTAAATTTACTTTGAACTGCTTAATGTTGTTGCTCCCAGGTTCTATTTGTTTTTATTTTATTCCCCCTCTAAGTGGCTTCTTCTGGATATGCTCACTTGACATCCATTTTATCAATGGAGGGTTTATTTTTCTTCTTTTGGGACATGGATTGTTGGGTAGCCAGTTAAAGTCAAAGGGAACCAGATTACAATAAAAACAGAGGATTAATAACCTTAGCTACTTGTCTCCCATCTGTAATTTTGGACTGCAACATCCAGGATCTCAGAAGTTTCTTATTTGCTTGAGCTAGGAAAATAATGAAGAGATTTGTGAGCAAGCCAAGTTATCTTTGGTAGAGCATGATATTGAGAAAGAAGGGAAGTGGAGAGGAAGGATACTTTATCTTTTTTTCAGAAGCTGTGCAAAGTTGTCCGATTCTATTTGTTTTGTTTCATTCAGTTTAAGAGGACTGCAGTTCTAGTACCATCTTACTTGAGCAAAAGCCTCCCTGAACTCAAGTGGACTCACATCTGAGTAGGCATTGATAGGATTGCATTGTAGCCAAACATTTTATATATGAAGTTTTATATTGGCTAGAAAAAAGGAAGGAATGAGTTGTGGTAATCTGCTGCTGTGTTCTTTGAATGGTTATTTTCTTGTTTAAGTATCTGCATTGTTATATAGGTTTACCTGAGATTAAGTCATATACTGGGCTCTTCTTATCCACTAGTCCTTCAACTGGCATAAAGTATACCAGCATAGTGTACTGCCTGCAAATGATTGGTGAAACACATCACATTGTACACATGGTAAAACTGCTGTGTATTTAGGGGGAAAGCATTATTTTAAGAACAGACTAGCTATGGATGATTTAAGGCTGCCTGAGATATTTGCTGGGGATTCGTGGAAGGCAGGAAAAAAGACGTTTCTGGGGCGTGTTCATGCTGTGATTATGTGCTAGTTGGGAAAGGTCCTGGATCATGAACAGGCATGCAAAAAGTAGCTCTTTTTGAGGCTCTTGCATGGAGAGGTATATGGAGCTGAAGTGCAGAGGAATGGCGCACCTAATTGATATGTCTTATTTATTTTCTATCTCACCTTTATTATTTTTATAAATAACTCAAGGTGGCGAACATACCAAATACACCTTCCTCCTTCTATTTTCCCCACAGCAACAACCATGTGAGGTGAGAGGGCTAAGAGAGAGTGACTGGCCCAGCCGGCTTTTATGTCGCCCTAAGGCGGGACTAGAACTCTCAGTCTCCTGGTTTCTAGCCCGTTGTCTTACTGTATTATATTTTTCTGAATGTATAAATACTATTTCTTTAGGGCTTCAGGGAGGAAATGTGTATCTTGGGGGAGGGAAGGACAAAACAAATATGCTATGCAGGAAAGCATAATGAAATAACCATAAGCCTGTGCCTAGTTTGAAATGTTGGCAGGTTTGACTTATTCCTTAGTAGTCTTATCAGTAAATGGTGAAAAAGGGCCACCCAAAGATAAGGTTTCTGACTACTCCTCATTGGAATAAAAGAATATTTATTTGTAAATTAAATATCCATAAAATGCCCTAATAAGGGGGCACAGGATAAAAGGTTAGGAGGAAATAAAGGAAAAACAGGAAAAATTGAATAAACTGTAATGTAAGTATTTTACTTTATAGATGACAATCTGTTTGAACATTGCCTTTATTCGAAAAACTGCCTAGTACAAGTTAAAGTATAATGAAAAGAGAACTCAAAGTGCCCCCAAGCATCCCACCGAGTGCCCATCATTCCCCCCAAGATGAGATTAGCCCCAACCCTACTGGCATTTAGGAAATCCCAGAAAACTTGGTTTTTTAGCAGGCTTGGGGATACCAGAGAAATAGTTATCAATTAGGAATAGTAAAACATGAAGGGAGGATTTCCAGAGGAGTGCTAGCAGACTGAATGTATCTTTTTCCTTACTATTTTTCACACTTCAACTCATTTCTTCAACCATGTTTATCTAAGCTGAAGTCTGTGACCAGAAGTAAATCTAATTTGAGGGGATACTGTTTTGTTAGGGAATATATTTGTGATAATTATTGCTATTAATAATTTTGTTTTACTAGAAGAAAGCTGGCATTTGTGTTTACTTTGGGTTACACCCAGGTTCAAACACTAACAGCAAAACTCAGTCAAAGGTAGGGTTACCAGATATCTGAACAGGCAAAGGAGGACACAGACAATTGGAAAGAAGGACTCATTAATTGTTTAATTAATTAATTAAGGTCTTATCAATTTCAGGCAGCAACACAAACTGGCAGAAGAGAGGGTACAAAACAATTAAGGTCACAGAGCGGACCTTGTTAACTTGCTTTAGCACTTATTAGAGAACTGCTGCACTGTGGAGAAGAGCTGTTCAGGAAGAGATACTCAAAAAGCTGGACAATATTTGATTTTAAGGCTATGCCTACCAGATGGAGGACATGAGGACAAAAAGGAGGACATGTCCTCCTTTTGCCAGATGTCTGGTAACTCTAGTCAAAACAGACTTCCCTATCACTCAGGCCAACTTACTGTACAAGTGTATTATATACCATATAACCTTGCTTAAAAAAGAGAGGCATATGGCATAATATATGAAAGCTGGGAACTATTTGGTTTAGGATTTTAAATTTGGCTACCGAAATTGTTTCTACCTGTTTCTAACCTCTGTTTAGCTTATTTTTGTGCTATTTCTGTTTTTGTTGAAGATAGTCCAACTAGAGCAGAAATGTGTTTCTTCAAGGACCTTGTGTTTGAATATTGTAAAACATTAGTTGTAATGGTTTCCATTAAAAAGGTAAATTCTGTTGAACTGTAAGTTAAATTTTGGTTTTAATAAACAACTTTTCCATGAAAATGCAGTTCATAGCAGTGCAGATTATGGGATCAAGACAATCGTGAATCATATCCAGATCAATATTTTGAAAGCATTATGAGTGATTCTACTTTCAATTAATGTTTCAAATTATTAATGATCTTAAAGAGGTATGGAATAATAAATAGTCAAGAAGAGTATCCATTTCTAAATTGTTATCAAGGAACAATTTATTCTTCATGCAAAAATACATTTTACTCTCTTTTTTAATTCTAAAGCAGGGAGGTCTGATGGAATTTACAAAGTTTCCTCATCTGCTTCTGTGTTATTAAACAATACAATTAGTTGCTATGGAGACAGAAAAATTGGAAGAGGTACAACAATGCTGTGGGAGATCAGCCCATGGTATCCAGAAGGGTAGTCCTCCACAGGCTGTATCAAGCCTGGACTTGATCTCTGATGATGATTCTGAGGCATCTGACAATATAACTGAGAAAGAACCAGAGACACATTATATTCCTATCCGAAGAAATTCCATATATTATCGTTCTATCAGACTTCGAAACAGAAAGAAAGTAAGGAATAGTAAAGAAGTTCAAGCAGAACGTTTTGAAGGTAAGTAGATACCTAAGTGAATAGCCTTACTTCTTTTCCCACAGGGATTGAAAATTATGGGTACTAAGAAAGCAAAGCAGGGGGAATGAGACAATGTCCATCTACAAGGACTCTAGAATCCGGGTGCCTCCTTCAGATGTCTGTTGGACATCAAGTTACAGTAAGTCTGAAAGGGCAAAAAACAGGTTTCAAGAGAGAAAATCAAGCAAGGCAAGATCTGATAAATTTTATTTAAACCGAGTCTTGTTAATTTTGTCAAACCTGCAGCAATAGAATAGAATAGAATAGAATAGAATAGAATAGAATAGAATAGAATAATAGAATAGAATAATCTTTTATTGTCATTCCACTATACACCAAGGTGCACATTAAAATGAAATTCATTGCAATTGGCTCACAAAAAAATAATCACTATAATATATTATATATATTATATTATATTATATTATATTATATTATATTATATTATATTATATTATATTATATTATTACCATTCCACTCCCCTAATCATTATCAACAACCACAATATTTTATACAGATGAGGAAGCCTCACATCTTTACTCCAAAGTAGAAATGGGAATGTAGAATTGCATCCTCAAAAACCAAGCATAGCAGAATATAATTTAAATAACCTGGTTGATAAGTAACACAAATCCATGGGGATTTTTACTCCTCCACACCACAAAGAAAATATTATATTTAACATTTATCTACACAATTCAGTGATTCGAAATGTTTCTAAGTTAGCTAAAAAATGATTTTGTTCCTCCCGAGAAAAGTTACTTTGATGCCCACTTAAAATCCATTATTTCCCCTCTCACCAAAAAAGAGGGAAGAAGCCCCCTAAGAAGTAGCAGTATTTTTTCCTTGTTTGGGACAGAGGTTCATCTTACTCTGTATTAATAGCATCATTTGTCATAAATGACCAGGCCCATTCCTTATTCCAATGTGAGATATACTACGTAGATCCCTCTCTCTCTGTATTATTGTAAGCAGACGGCATAACACTAAAAACTGCCACTTAATATTCTGCTCCAGTCATCAGTGTAGTCTGTGGATAAAATAAGCTCTTCTGTATGCCAAGGCAGGCATCTTCTCCACCCTGTCAATGCAGTATGCTGCCAGGCTACCATACAGCTTCTCTCACTGAATCACCTGGACTCCAGAGACTCACTGCACCAAGGCTCTGACCTGCGTACAGCAGAGTCATTGCAATTGTAAACAACATAGCCCTTTTGGAGTCCAGTAGAAGAATCCATCTGGAAAAAAAAAAGCCTGCTCTCCAATAGGTTAAAACTGGAATATGTATAGCCTTCCAGTTTTGCTGTCCTACATACTCTCTGCTGTTTCTTTGTTGAATCAGTGCTTATTCACCTAAAAAGCTGAAGAGGAATCCATATTCTTCAGAACTCCTGACTTCATTAGGAGGCAGTGAGTCTCTCTCTGTTAATATTTATTCAAACAACTAAGAAAGAGTAAGTTTCATCCTTCAAATCTCAGTGGATTACTGGCTGCCCCCATAAGACCTAAACCTTTGACAAATGGGCAATCATTTCTTGCAGCGTTGGCTAAACTGAGTGGACAATAAGAATGGGTGAGCTTTTTACCTTTTAGCTAATTCTTTGAGAACATTGGAATATTGCTTGTTTACAAAACTGAATCAAGCTCTGTTACTGTACCATTGAAAGTAGGCATTTGGGTACTTTGGGCAGGAGCTCTGGTTTTATTTGTTTAGATTTATTTTTTTATGATTTATATCCTCCTTTCCTGCCAGTAGAGAAGCTGTTGCTCATAATTTGGGGATGATGGTAAGGGAACGTATGTTGCCTACTGGCAAGGGTTGATGCAAAGGAAGAATTATTCTCTCTTACAACTGAAAGTAACCAGTTTGGAGTGGGCAGGCTGAAGGCTAGCTGTAATAGCATGGTTAATCGGCCACTGGTTCAACTGCATCCTAGTATCAAGGTCAAAGGTCTCATAGTTCATGGGCAGCTGGTTCTGGATGTACACTTTTGTTGGTCAGAAATAAGGACAGACAGGACACATACAATAAAATGAAAATGTATTCTAGACTTATAGGATGAGATGTTGTATGTAAAGTAAGCAAGTCTAACAGCAAATAAAATTATGTGAGTGCTAAATTGAACATACATGTGTGTATTTTAAAAACAGTTGAGAAAAACTGAGTTTCTTTTTTACTAGTTTCATTTAAAAAGTTCATTTGAGCCTTATTACTTTATGTAACATATTTGGTGCTGCAATCATAGGAATGAACACACATCTCAAGAGAATCCTGCATTTTTAAGGCACTAAATCTTGCTTGCAGAATGTTGTATTCTTGTTAGAAAGGGTATCCACCAAAGAAGGTGTAAAAGTGGTGAGCAGCAAATGACCAACAAATGCATATTTAATTGCAAAATAAACTAACTATGCTAATAAATGTCCTTAAAATATAAAGTGCCACAAAGCATTTATCCCATGAATCAGATTAGACTGCATTTAGTACTTTAGCGTTCATTTTAATAAGGGCAGAATTTTTTAATGATATTGTCCTGCCTAGAGTAAGGCTGCCAGGCTGCCACTAACCAGATTAAAAAGTCAAGAAATCAATAACTAACATCAGAGCCAGCAAACAATTGGAGGCTTGTGTACAAGGTTCAAGGAAGATAAGAACAGGCAGCTAGGTTCCAAAAGTAGATTCTGTGGTCAGTTCAAGAACTGGAGAATCAGTGGACAGGGAAGACAGGAGCATGGCAGAAGACAATAATGAAATGATTCAAGTCTTATAAAGTTAGAATCATCCCAGCCATATTCCAATTGTCAGCTATTAAGGAAGCATCAGCTTCTTTGTGAGCAGCCAGAGGAGGATTTGTCTGGCTTTTGGGGAGCTGCTCATCTCCAGCTTTTGGCATGGGTTGGCAGCAGGAACAAGCAGGAGGCTTTTCAGTGGGTTTAGCCTATGTCCTCTGCTGCCATTGGACGAACCACATGGAGCAGCAGCCATTTTGCCAGTTACATCTTTGCTGTCAGTTTCTTCCATCTTGGTGGATTGCTGCAGCAAGCACCATCCCAAACTTTTTTTACAACCAACTTCAAAGTTTTTTTTCATATCATCTGGAGGAGGCATGACTGGGATGCTGGACTTTATTGCTATGGACTGAGGGGGTTTGGTGGGATTGCTGGAGGGGTCACTTTTCTGGGCTGCTGATGCTGTTTCTGCTTGGGTGAGGGGCAAGGCCAAACTCTGGGTTACCCTGTTTTGTAGGTTGGTGTGGCTCCTCCCCACCCAGTTGAGAACAGGATGGGCTAGGGTGGGTTGGGTTGGGTAGAGTGGGTTATAAATTGATGTGAGGTTGTGCAAGAGAATGGTGGAGTAGCTGATCTCTAAGCAAAGGGATGCTGAGCATGAGGCAGAAGCATCCCTGAGGCTGGTACCAGTCGCTGTTGGTATGGTTGATGTGTTGGGTAGTGTGCTGGGGCTCTGGCATAGGAGTGGAGCAGCTTAGGGAAGATTTGGGGGGGTGGGAAGGGGCACGCAAGGATGGTGAGATGAGTAGAAAGAGATAGGATGGAAAACAGTGGGCGGGCCACTCTAGGGGAAAGTAACCTCAGTGTTTAGTATCAGTGTCATCTTCCAGCCCCCTGTGGTCTGCCCCAAGGCCTGGTAACTAAGGCTTTAGTATTTTGGAAAATGTTGTATGAAAAGATGCATCAGCTTTGCCCACTGAACATAACTAGCATCTCCTTCTTGCTCTTCTTAATTGCAAATACTTACTTACAAACATTTCTTTCTTGAACTTAAAGGCTCACTCAAAAATAGTAATACCAAAAATGAGCTTCTGAACAAAGAGGAACTATTGCGTGTATTTCACAAGAGTCTGTCTCTACACGTAAAGCCGAAAATGACAGCCACAGAAGAACAATGGTTTCAAAGGTAAGGAAAAATAATATCTTATTTCCCTGAAAATACAGAAAGTAAAGTAGAAACGGTGAAATGATATTTCATTAAGATTAAAATGGATTTAGTCAATTTTGTTCTCCCATTTCTGTTTCTCTGTTTCTTTCTTTCTTTTCCTCTGAAAATATCCTCTTAGTTCAGTTCAATTCACTTTTATTTATTTAACCTCCTTGGCCAAATCGTTTGACTCCTCCTGTCAATCAAGACTGGTCTGTTGTCTAGCAGTGCAGAGTTTCAGATGGCGTTATGATAAAGAACAGATGAAAGCCGAAATAGGAGCCACAATTGTATAGGAATACTTTTTAAAGTATTCCTCCAGTTGGCCAGATGAACCCACAACAGATTAGGAAAGATACAGGTCTCTTCTTACACCCTTCTTACACTTGGTCACTAGTAGGGTTGCCTACTGCAATAGCCCAACCTTATCTACTGCCACTGGCTATCAATCAGCCAATCTGCCTGCCTGCCCATCCCTGTGCAAGATAAGAAGGCAGGATCTGGTTCTGTCTGCTGGTTGTCTGTGGGAATGATGGTCTAGGACAGAGATGGGCAATCCAAGGTGGCCTCCAAAGTGTGCAGGGCCAAAATATTGGTGCCAACTCTGAAATTGTGTGGAGAGGGACTTAAGGAATGTTATAGGTGCTTTAAGTTCTACACAAAGTAAAGAAGAACTAATTTTTCTCCATTTGGAGAAGTTTGAAGATAATATAACTTTTTTTAAAAATCGCCCCCCCAAAAAAATTACAGGCACATTTTTGATCCTGCCCACCCCAATTCTTTTTATTTTATTTATTTTATGAATTTATTCACCGCCCATCTTTCCCCCACGGGGAAGGATTCATTATTCTTGAATTCACTGAAAGATTTTTTTTTAAGTGTATAAATTGTTGCTCATTGCTGGTCTAGGGGCCCCAATATTAGTTTGTCCCAGAGGCAAAAACTATTTCAACTTCAATCACTTAAAATTGAAATTCAGATAATCAGATGTGGCTTCAGATCCTCACAGAGAATCAGAATCCTCACTTGCCTCACAGAAAGCCTCCCACTGATCTCAAGCCTCATCAGTGATAATGCGAGCAACTAATCTGTGCCGCCGGACTCAGTTCACTTCCCAGGCAGATCTGGAGGCATGTCTGATAATGCCCATGGTATTTGCTAAAGCAGCCATGCAGTCAAAAGTGCCCTTCTAGGGTTTTCCCACCCAGACACTTCCAATCGGATTCTGAGGAAAGAACTTACAAAGCAAGATAGAAATTTTCTTCAGGGTCAGAAATCCCTAGAAAGCTTATACTGTAAGCCAGCCTTTCTCAACTTTTTGACCCTGGAGGAACCCTTGAAATATTTTTCAGGCCTCAGGGAACCCCTGAACATTCAGGCTCAAATAAGGCCAGGAGTTACAAAATCATTATATTTGTTTCATGTGTAGTCCTATATATGTATAGGCCTGCATATGTAAGTATAGGCCTGCATATATGCTTTAACAGTGTTCTTAAACTAAAAATAGAGAATGAAACTTACCTCCTTAATGTGAAGTTGCCCAAATTTGAAATAATTTTTTTAATAAATTGTGATCTCCCAGGGAACCCCTACTGACCTCTCGTGGAACCTTAGGGTTCCACGGAACCCTGGTTGAGAAACCCTGCTGTAAGCTATACTGTAAGTGCCCAGTGTTGCTGCTGCTTTGCAGCTACAACAAAAAACAATGGAAGGGAGGAGAGAAGCAAGAGCGGGTATCAATAACTAGAGCTGCAGCTTTGTACCTCCCTTTGTATGGAGGGAGGTGGAAAAAGAAATGGCAGACCAGGAAGGGCAACGGGGAGCAGCTGAGGAACATGAACTGGCTTACCTCCGGCAGGTAAATCTCTCAGATAAGTTCTGAAATAGTAGCCTTAACCAAGGTAGGGAAACCAGACAGTGACATTTTGGGGCTAGCATTTCTCATAGCAGGTCATCTACAACTTTTATTTTTAAGTGCACTTTTCAATCCAATTTGTGACCATGGGCAGGAGTGTGCTGCCAATTATACTGAATTCCAGTCTGGATTGCAGTGGGTTGGCAGTAGGCCCAGGCTGGTGCTCTGCCCATGCTATAGCCCCTGCAGGGGCTGTTATTTGTTCCCTGCTTCTCGCCCTTCCAACCCTTGCTGGTTGGCCCCTGTGTGGGCGGGTATACCACTGCCATTCAAGGGCTTGTTCCCTTCTCACTAATCAGGGCCGCAACTGGGAGGGGCAAGCGGGGCATCTGCCCCAGGCGCCACACTGGGGGGGCGCCAAAATGAGTGCTGGTGGGTGCCAAAATGGGCACGGAATCCATGTTTGCCCCAGGTGACACAGAGCCTAGTTGCAGGCTTGTCACTAGTTCCCCATTCTTTTCCTTTGCCTTCCCAAGTCTTGGCACACATAGCTGCCTTCACACCCCCTTCCCACAGACCCTTTCTCTCCCTCTCCCTCTCCCTCTCTGGTGTTTTTGGATTTGGTTTGGTTTAGGATGCTCACAGTTTCCCAGTTGAAACTATGGTTGAATCTGTCCATGCGTTGTGAGATTAAGGAGTTCTCATCGTGTCTTCTGACTGCTAGTTGGTGTTCGTGGAATTCCAGAGAATTCCTGGAAGCCTGGCACTCAGACAAAGCAGCCATCAACAGACACATAGAGGTAAACAACATTTACATACCATTCAAAAGAGACAACAGAAAAGCCAAAAGACCAGTACACTCCCTTGCCAGCAATCAACACCCAGATATGCAAAAATCAACACTAGGATTAACACCAGATGAACCGTCGAACAGCACAATACACCCTAATCAAGGAACTATTAATTCAGGCAATCAACCAAGCAGCAAACAACAGCCCAATCAAAGAACTTCCAAGGAGAGAACAACACCCCTACCAACACAAGCAGGGCAAGCCACAGTATATAAACTGAGAGCAAGGCCCACTCCCTCTTTGCACTGAAGATGTTGCCTAGTCTGGCAATGAAATGTCTGCATGGAAACAACAAGGCTCAGAGAGCACCAAGGACTCCACAGTTCAACCCTGAGCTACAAATATTTGCTTCAATTCTCAGTATATCAGGGAGATTATGAGAGGCTTTTGGTTCCATTCACTGGCTAATATGTGGGTGACACCCATTCTCTTTCCATGAATACAGCTGAGACCAACAGTCTTCTAGTGCCTAAGCAGAGTAGTGCAAACTAGTGCCTAAGCAGAATAATGGATTGGACTGATGACTAATAAATGGAGATTTAGGGCTTGTCCTCATGTTTCCTTAACTGCAACATAAATATGCCCTGTTAATGGTTCATTTATGCCAGGTCCTTAAGACATTGCCTGAAGACACTGGCTTCCACAGAGGCATCTGCATGCGTGATTCCTGATTGCCATTTTCCAAACCCTGTGTCAGATCTTAAATGGGCTTCATGTACATGCAGGTTTCAATCTTTTTTTTAAGTGCTAAACAGAGGTCTCTGCCTAGGAGTAGTGGGGGGGAATGACAAAATTCTGTGCTGTGACAGCACAATGCATGTCCTGCCCATTTTGTACATACATCATGACATCATCTATGAAAGGGGTAGAGCTTGTGATGACAGCATGATGCTGCTTTCATCATTTTGATGAAAGCTCTCAATCCTGTGGATGTATCAGGTGCTTGATCTATTTTTAAACACAGGGTTCTGCTAGATCTATGTTTTAAAAAAACAGAACTAGCTCTTGAGCAAACTAGTACAAGATGGATTTAAATGAGGAAAGAGAGCAGAGCATGCTGCCACCTCTTTGTTGCTCATTCTGTCACCACTGAGTGAATTACAACTTTTCCACACTTCTGCCAACAAGGATTTGCATGGCTGTACTTCTTACCATTTTTATTTCTTTGGTTGGTGGAATGCCATTTTGCCTACTCTTCTCCAGCTTCGTGACCATCCATGGGCTACTTATGGGTGTTACCAACTACAAGGATGGAACTGGATTCACTGATAGTACTGCCATCTCCTTGCAACAGTGGTTCAAGATGGAGCGCACTCATTATTGATCTCTTCCTCCAACGCCACTTCCATGCCAGTAACTTCTTATATAGGCAACTTCTGGACATGGATTTAGAGCTAGACCTGTATTATACTGTACCCTAACAGGTCTGACTAAAATGTCAAGTCTTGTGTGAGAACAATTATTATCCAACTGAAGAAGCTGTCTATTGATCATCCTTAATCCGTATTCCCTAAACAAATTATACGTAAAACAAACAAACAAACAAGCTTACTTGTTGAGTTGTAAAACATACAACCAAATTCAGAGGTTATATTTTGCAACTTCACTTAATTTTTTCCCAAATAGACATCCCATTTTTATTTTCATCTGTAAGAAACAACGACTACAATATTAATTAACCAAATGCCAAATTAGTGATGTCATCTGGCCTCTCTCTCAAATCCTTTTATACATTGTCAGAATTTTTTGAGAATAAAATTGTCTTCTCACATCATACATTCTCTCTCAACTGCACATATAAAATTGTCCCAGCTATTTTACCTGTTTGACCCAGGTTTATGCCAAATGAAGTACAATAGAATAATTTTATCTTTAAAATTCTAACATGGAACATATTTTAAACCCTCCAATTTAATTTAAATAGCCATGGAAGAAGCTTTATAAGCATCCATTTGAAAAATAACTGAAGCTTGAAAAATATCTTTGAAGCAAAATGGATTTTATTTATTTATTTATTTATTTATCGTATTTTTATCACCGCCCATCTCCCCCACAAGGGAGGACCCTGGGTGGTTCACAAAAGCAATTTAAAATTCAATAAAAATCATAAATAATACAACAATCAATAAATATATAAAATACAGTCAAATCCAAGTATTAAAGTGGTTCACCCTGTTTCCCAACTCTCTGAAGAAACATGGGGGGGAGCATAGAATCTACCTCAACTCCAAATCTTACAAATGCAATAGTCACAGATAACCATAAACTCTGGCATAATTATTCTGATATGTTTAGATAGCATGATGGGACTGTTTGTCTATGAACATTAATATATGTCAGGAATTACACATGTGGAGGAAGAACTTGACCAAAGCAGAATCCCCTCTCATACAAGGATCTTTGTGTGCATATATCAGTATATGTGTTGTTTGAAGCAACAGGTGGTAAAACATGTTTCTGCCTCAGTGATAGATGTGCAGCCATGACACACATCAGCATTGGGAAAGGGTTAGCTGTATAATTCTACAATCCCCCTCCTATGTTATTTAAAGTTTGCATGGACGGAAGGAGATGTCATCTGCATCTCTCTATTACCTAAATCCTATTCCAGAAGGATTTGAAATGTTAATGTACCTGCATCCACTCTTTTGGATGAGGGGAACTATCTCTAAGAAACTAGTGAATCTGTGGAGGCAGATTATGTCAAAAAGAAGATAGCAGTAATTACTAGGGTTCTAAAATCCCAGTGATGGATGTGTCTTTATGTAGTTTAAACCTGGATGTCTCTGTATTGATGGAAAAGAGTGAATTCAATTCATAATTTTCATTTTATAAAAATAAATGCCCATTATATGTTAAAATAGAAAAAAAATGAAAATAGCTCATAATTGTGGAGTCCTTGGTGCTCTCTGAGCTTGGTTGTTTGCTTGTAGAGGTTTCATTACCTGACTAGGTAACATTATCAGTGTGAGTGAATATGGGGTTTGCTCCCTGTTTATATACAGTAGCTTGCCCTGCCACTGTTGGTGGGGGGTGGTTTTCTCCTTGAGATTAGGGTATTGTTTTCTGCTTGATTGTTTGGTGTTAATCCCTGCTTATTTGGGTGTTGGCTGCTGGAGAAGATGTGTTCTGGTCTTTTTGTTTCCTTCTTAGCTTTTTTATTGTCTTTCTTGAATGGTGTGTAAATGTGGTTTATCTCTATGTGTCTATTGATGGCTGATTTGTCTGAATGCCAAGCTTCCAGGAATTTCCTAGCGTGAATATCATGATATTCATGCAGGAATATTCCCTAGATAAATATCATAACTGCACTGCTGGAACAGACCTAACAGCCATCTAATCCACTATCTAGATACCTCTGAGAAACATAAAAGGAAATGAGTTGAGACTATGGAGAATCTCTGCCAATAAAAAGCAGAGAACACAGAAATGGGTTAATGGTCTGGGAGTAAATGGCAAACTGTATGAGAAAGAATTTCAAATTAGATATAAACCTAGATTAGTCTGTAGGAATACCCATTATAACCCTAACCCTACAGCTATCCTCTTGACTGCATGAAAATACTTTAGGGTACCATAAGTTGTTTTCAAAGTTGTCTATATGCCTCTTTAGATCTCTTTTTTAATACAGTAATCTAATGATGGAACAGTACATTATCCTGAGAAATCTGAATGATTATGAGTGACATCTCAGTAGGGCAGTCACAAGCAATTTTGGGGGTAAGTAGGCCCATTGTGAATGTTGAAAGCCTCTCAGTGATTGTTTCATCCTCAATCATTACATCCTTCTGGAGCATCTCTGTAGATTAGAACATGGGACAGGGTGAGACAGTAGGTTCCAACTCAATTTACGGGCAGGACTCAGAAGATAGTGTTACTAATGCGGGATGTCTTCTCTGATGGAGTTTTTAAAGGTTAATAAAAGAACTCCAAACAGCAAACTTGCAGAGTAGAAGCGTGAACCAAAAAAGGAACGTGCACATTAAGCTTAATTACATTCAGAAACAAATTCAGTCTTCACATAGTAGTTAGATGAAGAAAAATAGAGATAGCTTACTTTTATTCAGTAGATCTGGATACAAGTAGGCTCATAGGAGAAAGCACTTAATCATCACTGGATGGTGAAAAAGGGGAGAGCTGCATTCTGCAGCTCTTCCTGCTTGCATGTCTGCTCATGAGGTAATGGAGATTGTTAATCCCCAAGCTCAAGAAGGAGGAAGTGGAAATCAGGTGACCCATGTGACATCCCACAAGCACAATAGAGATGTGTTTGCTAGAGAGACCCCCTTATGCTTATGAGACAATGCTGAGTTGACCCCTGATAATTCCAACATTCTCAACTTCCTGGCCATGACTTTATGGATCATTCCTTGAAGATTCCATTTTGTCCCTGTCGTTCAATATCTTCAGGCAAGGTAGTCTGGTAATGGATGAGGTACCACCAATGTATGTATAACACATTGTAATGATCTGTTCTGTAAGATGGTGAAAATCCTAAACCAGGATAAATCTTGACATGAGCTCCAATCTGTTTTGCTATTTTCCCTCTAAATTAATGTTCTCTTTCATACAACTTACTAAAGGTCTCCTGTGCAGTTTGTTTAATTTTGTGTACTGACAAATTCAATGTGTTGCAAAACTGTGATACTTGTAGGATACTGCTGGAAGAAAGTATACAGTATGTAGGGAAAATTCTAACATCATGGTGAAACTGATTATGAAATTAATTAGATTGGGTTCTCTGATAAAATATTTTGAGATTGATTAGAGATGGTATGGAATGGAAATTAATGGACTATGCAGCCTAGTTTGCTTCCAGCTAACTGGCAGTATCTAGCACAACTGAGTAATCTTGAAACATTAAGCAGGATCAAAACTAGTTAGCATTTGGATAAAAAACCACCAGGAAATACTGGGTAATTCTCCCCTGCACTGCAGAAAATTTTAAAATAATTGTTAAAATTACATTTGGAATAATGGAATAATGAAGCCATGCATTAAAGAATTCCTGTTATTGGGCAATATAAAATACAGTAAGTAACTATTAAGCATGTTTCAGGGCATACATAAAGAGATGAATATGCATATTTCTCATGCATATTTGGTCTTGTAGTTGATGTTAAACCTATCCAAAGACAGATGCATGCCATTGTGCAGATCCCTAGTCCCTGCTCAACAAAACTCATTAAGTTTCAGTTTATTTGCTATTCATCCCCATAAATGTTGCTATCGGACGCTTCTCCAAGATTGGCCCTGAAACCCCTTTTGTGTTTCAGTCACTGACTGTATTTTATAAACCCAATTGCTACCCAGAAAACACATAATACTGAATAACGTGCAGTATTTGCCATGTTTGAAATGTGAGCACAAGGTGCAAAGCAACATATAAAGCTAGTTTTGTACAGCATATTTAATTTGGTTATGGAAATAATCTGTTTTCTGGATTTGAACAATACATTGATTCATAAGCTAATTGAATTGGTTTGGTTGCACAAAATGGTGAGCCACAAACAACTAAGGTTAAAAGTTACTAAGCTAAACATATTGTATAAACCCAGCCACTGTGTAAATGTGGGAGAAAGAGAAGATTATAAATGTCTCTCTCTTTCCCCTTTCTTTCTCTACATTCTACAGCAGTACAGTAATATGCTCCAATTGCTGCTGTGTTCCCTTCTTTTTTTACAATGTCATTTGTCTGCAGCCATGTAGATCTGCACCGAAATAATATTTTAAAATTAATTATGCTTGTTCATAGTGCATTCCTGCTGCAAACCCCTTGGCAGGCTGTGAGGCTTGGCTTCCCCTCCTTCCAGGTAGCCAAAACAAATTACTCCCTCAATTCCACTTAACTTCCCCTCTGAATTCCCACTTACTAGTCAATTTCATTTGTGATTGTTCATTCTCTATTCATTTTATAAACTGGATCTTCATAGCAAACTCCATGTCATGTTCACTGATTCAATGTAGTTTATACATCGTAAGGTTTCACATGCCATGGCGCTGAAGCGCATTTCTGTTTGGGAGGGAGCTGCTGTGAGACCTTGTACCAAGCTCTGTATGTGAAATCAGTACAATGGAATGTGTTTGGGTTATTTTCTCTGCTCAAGGATTTTTCCCGCAGACCATCAGAAACCGTTAGGAGCACCTGGGATTGTGAACTTGAGAAGATTCTACAGGGAGAGGGATTTCATTTGCACTGACAGTTTTTAGTTTGAATTTGGTGCGCTTTCATCATCCTCAGCTTTCTCTGTGATCCTGCATACTATTCTTTAATAAATCAGATATCTTTGAATTCCTACTCATGAGTCTGATGGTGTTTTAGAATAGGCAACCATTACACTCCAGCTTCACCTCTTCTAGTCAGTTTCACAGTGGGGAAAGAAAACTTCTGGACTTACAGAAATAGTGTGCACCTTCCACCATTATCCTACAATTGCTACCCATTTTTGAGGGAGGGTGAACAATATCAGGAAGATGGGTTGGAATATGCAACTTTTATTTTGTAATCTCTTATCCTTGACAGGATATGGCAAAAACTATTTTGGAATGTACTATTCTGCTTTGCCTAGGCCCTACTTTGAGTTCTGTGTCCAGTTCTGGGCACTGCAGTCTATAATGGCCATGGGGCAAGTTCAGAGGATGTCTACAAAAATGGTGAAGGGACTGGAAATCAAGTTCTAGGACGAGTGGTCAAAGGAACTTTGTACATTCTCTTTACAAAAAGAGAAGATATGATTGCGAACTTTAACTACTGTAGCCAAAGGGTTTTTGAATAGAGCAGGCAGAGGACTTGTTCTCTTGTCACCCTGAAGGGCAGAACCAGAACCAGGTTAGGAATTTCCTGATAGTAAAAGCTTTCAGCCAGTGAAATAGGTTGCCTCATGAAGTGTTCCTTCAGTGGACATCTTCAAAGAGAGGCTGGATAGCCAAAATTCTGTAGTGAATTCTGCATCAAGCAGGAGGCTGGACTACATGATCTTAGAGGTCCTTTCAAACTGTATGATTCTAAAGATATACAGTATGTTGCCTCCTCAACTCTCTCTGCCTAATGATAGGACCACCCTGGGCTGGCATGTTCCATATGGGCTTTTCACCAACTCACTGAGCTCAGAAAATGGTAGAGGTAGAGTTGGATTTGTGGCTATAAGGATTCATTCCTAGCAGACCAATATGATCTGTGGGTCTTTCCCCACTAATTGCCCATCCCTACCTTGACAGAAAACAATAGAGGCTTGACATTGGCTGTCCTTCTTGCCAATTCCTATCTTGACCTCCATGGCTCTTTTCCTAGTCACAAAGCCTAGCAGATTTTATACACCTTGAGGCTGCCCTTGGGTGATGTTAGGGTAGGGAAAAATTCTAAGAATGAGAGGAAAGGGGAAAATAAGGCTCAACTATAAAGTGGTGTCCCTCCAAAGGGTCAGACATGACTCGGTGCTTGCACAGGGGACCTTTCACCTTTTTCATAGATGACTTAAACTTTGTCTCACTTATGGGCTGGATTAAGATGAAGATGATGTCATGGGACAAGAGGAAAAATAAGTGTTACCACCACATGACTATGCTGTGGCTAGGTGCAAATGGAGATATGGACTATGATTTGCAGTGGTTTCAGTGGATCCCAGTCCTGTAAAATTCTGAGGATCTGTGCATCAGATCCAGGTTTTTGTGCTAGTTTTGCACCATGTTGACCATGCCCCAAGTGGTCATATCTGTGGCTATTAGAGCTCTTTTTTGGTAGACAGATGTTATCTGTAGTTTGACAATAGGTTCAAGTGTATCACATGAAAAACTGTGAGAATCTATTAGAATCCATGCCTCAGATTTACTTTTTGTCCCAGGACAGCTCCAGAAATAATCAGATCTGCGATTTTTATGGTTCTTTCCATGCAGATGAATTTGACTCTGTGTTTTGATGGTGCTTTCAGGTGGATTCCATGTAAAATCAACAATCTATTTTGGATCCATGTTTTCTCACCATGGTAGTGCCAACAAAGGTTAGAGGTCCATTATCATTATGGCCCATTCTTTATAGACGAATTTAGTTTGTACTTTGAAAGCAGCTCAGATGGATTCATTCTGGAAAATGAAAATACCTTAATGCTGGAGGCTCGGAGTTTGCTTCCCATATTTTTATTTTATTGAAACTAAACATCAAGTCAGGTCGGGCAGGAAGACTGGCGGGCGCTCAGAAAACTCTCCGACGACCCCCGGTGTTCCTCAAAGAGCGCCCTCTGAGTAGACCTTTAAACCTCTCCCGATTGCTTAGGAAGGCAGCTATTCAGAGAAACGGTTTCAACCTCCACTTCAGCGGAAGAAGTGGGTGCCTGGGAGCTGTACGTGAAGACAAGGAAAAGTGTGAGGGGGCGGCGGCTGCCTCTCTCCCCCGCCACCGATCTTTCACTCACTCTCTTCCTCCGCCCCCACTCTTCTTTTTCCCTCCTGCGCAGGCTGCTCCCTTCCTACCCCGGTTACCGTGGCAACTGCCCGGACTTCCCCGGTCCCGCGTCTGCTGCGGAATCGCTCCGCAGCAGCAGCAGCAGCAGCAGCCGCCCGCTGCCGGAATCGCTCCTGCTGCTGCCGTCTTCCTCGCCGCCTAGCATGGAGCTTCTGGCTGCCGCGCTCAGCGCCGCCTGCGCCCTGGACCACGAAGGATCCGCCGAGAGCGTGGCCGGAGCCCGCCCAGCTGGCAGGTGAGGGACAGAAAAGTGGGATGAGTTCGCGCGTCCTCCGCGGAGGCGCCCCTTCCGCCCCAGCCTCCGCGCGCGACGCCGCTCGCTTCTTCCGTCCGGAGCGCGAACTCCGGCTGCTGCGCCTTTCAGGTAGAAGGACGCCGAGCGCCAGAACTTCAGTTTGATTTCGGGCCCGACTGACTCCCGCAGGGAAAGCGGTGGCTGACCGCCCCGATCCAGCTGGCTGACGGCAGGTCTCCCCGGGCTGTCTCCGACCCTTGGTTCTCTTCCTAAGCCCCTAAAGGGCTTGCAAGAGTTAACTCCGCCGCCTCGCCCCCGCTTGATCACCTTCCCCCCTGTTTCGTTTGCCCGCATCTAGCGCGGTTATTTTTCTCCGCGAAGGAATACGCGCGTCCTCTTTCTGCCCTGGGGACCAGAACGAAGGACTTCTCCTAGTTAAGGAGAGGACTATGCATCTTAACAGGTAGACTCGCGAAAGGGCAGCGAGGGGCGATGGCGGAAGCCCCAATTAACTCACTTTGATTTGCCATAATTCCGTAAGCACTTACCACGCGGCTAGTCCCTGCCGTCGGAAAGCGGGGTTTCCGGGCAAAGACCAGGAACGGTTCCACAGAGGTAGTGACGCTCCCGCGGTGTTGTTTTCCCCCCTCTCTCTGTCTACCAAAGTGAATCCCCTTCCATGGCGGGGCCAACTTCTTTTCCGGAAGAGACCCCTGAGCAGGCTGACTGCCCGGCTGCCTTCCCCGAAGCGCTGCAGATGATTCACCCCATGACCACAGACTCTTGGAAGAACTTCATTGAGCAAATAGGTAAGGTCACCTCCCATGTAATCCTGAGGACTGCAAGCTGCATTGGAGTGGGCAGACATATTTAGAGGCCCGGATGCCCTGTTCTTTTTGAGAAAAGCAGTTTAAGGAGAAGGAACATTAAGAATGGTGAAGTAGCTGTAGAGGAAGGGATAGGTAACATTTGGTTCCAAGGATGTCGGCAGGGAAGGGCTCAAAAAGGTCAAGACGCTGACCACAGCAAATAAGGGGTGGGGCCATGATTGCATGGTTGGGGCTTCAAAAATTTACCGTTTTTGACCTGCTCCCCCCCCCACACGCACACTTTCTTTCTCTGAAGTGCCCCAGTGCTGCTGTCACAAATTTGCGCAGTTAAAAATTTGGACTCCTGTTGGATGGGGATGAGGAGAAGCAGATTCTGAATGATTGTTTTGGAGCAGGACAATAAGGAGGGAAGGAGATAAGCCTCTCCCTCAGGTAGTTCTCTGGTCAAAGCTGCTTTTTTTACAAACAAAACTGGCTTTGAATGTTCTAGAATGAATATTAACATGTAAGTTATAATTAGTCTGAATTTGTTGCTGTACTAAAACTATGACAGAAGAGGTTTGGCTGACTGCATTTTTATCACTTTTAACAAAACTGAACAGTACAATTTAAATACAATTTTAATGGCTGAAGATAGTTAATTTGTATTATTAATATGCACCAGAAACACATTGGTAATAATTTAAAAACAGTTTAAATATAGGCTTCTCTTTTATACCAAAAGGATCATATTAAGTTCATTCATATCTAACTTCACTGTCAAGCTCAAAATAGTTATCCTATCTCCCCTTTTTCAGTATTCATTAATGCTAAACAAAATATTGATTATTAAGTCAATTTTCAACAAGTATTGAAAATACATTATTTCCCTTGAACTACATTTTTTAGGTAAGTATCATTCCATATCATAAGATGTCTAAAAGCAATTTCTCTTTTTCAGTTACGTGTGGGAAGCTAGCATGGTTTCCAAGATACAATTTCTCCTACTGCTATTTTAATCTTACTTTGACTAGTGTTCCAAAAACAAAGCAATTGCTGCATATACTTACAGTTTGCAAGAAAACCGTTTCTTATGGCCACTTTCCCATGACAAACTATGCATGTTCAAAGATTATGGACTAAATATAGTTCAGTTGTATGTACAATATTAGTGCTATGCACCGATCTATACAAGCAACTTCTGAATTAATTTTTATGACTTCAGATGTCAATTCAACACTTTATAAAATTGAAGAAGACAATTATTTAAACATTGCTAAACTTTAAAATGGAGGGAACATCACAAGTACCTAGCACAAATTGGAATGACTTTAGAATGAGTCTGTTTAGGAAGTTGTAACTGACATTTTGATTTGTTTGAAACAGCATTTATTAGTCTAGAAGTGCGAGAGACACATCTTCACATTTTCGGTGATGCATACTGCAAGATTTCATTCTCTTATAGAGCAGGGCCAGTAAAAATTCAATACCATATTTCTGCAATTTCTGAAGAATGAATAGAGATGGTGATTGATGATGATTATGGTGGTGCATGTTTTACTTGCATTCAGTGTTTTCAGTGGTCTTTGATGTTAATTGTGAAGGGGGTTCTGATATTTCTGCAGCATTTCATAACATATGCAAGGTTGATCCTACATTGTTTTAGCTTAATTTTTGAAGGTATTAAACAGGAAAGTTACAATTGCCTGTGATGGATATTTATACAGTTTGGCTTGTTTAAATAATAATGTTTCATTTTGGCTTTTTTAATGTAGTGGTTTTGTTGCTTTATTTGGTATTTTGCTTTGATGGGCAGAAGAGCAAATAATAATGAATTACTTCATACCTTTTGGAATTGTGAAATCTTAAAAGAGTTTTCAAAATATAATTTTCTTTCATCAATGTGTTTATGAAGTGCTAGATCAGATTACACATGAATTTGATAGATGGGAACAAAATACGGCTGCTACGTTTCACCATCTTCCTATTATATTGTTTAAATAATTCAATTATACCACTTTATGGAGAGAGGAAGTCTCATCCCTACTCCTATCCTGTGCCAGAAAAATAAATTCTCTTTTATGTAAGAGTAAGAATGGTGCAATTAGAGATGTAATTAAAAATAATGAAATTATAACTTTTTTGAAGACAGAACAGAAAAAATGGTTTTGGATGTTGGTGTTGCTTAGTTACAGTTACAACTCTTTTGTATGTAAGAGAGAGTAAGACTGTCTGGAAATATTCTAATCCTAATTTGAAATAATTTCTAGGAAACGGCCAACCAAATTCCATTTCCCCAAATCAAATTTTATCCTTTTATGCTTCTCTCTGATTTTTATCCCGTCTTTCATTCACACACATCCTGAGATGGATTCATATAATATTCTAAGCTATAATTTACTTTTTTATTCCTTTTTTTCTTTGTGTTTTGTGCAAACCCAGCCAACTGTGCTTTATTCAATGAAGCATGGTTAAACTGAACATTGGCATGAAGTGGAAACCAGTTTAACATAAAGACTGGAGTCATACAAGATTTTTAGAGCTATAGGATGTGGTCTGCAATAATCTGGAAAACCACCAGATGACAGGAAAGAATACAGAAAACATTAACTTCTGCAGCCATCTAGGTATCATCTGGATCTTTGCTGCCTTGATCTGGTAGCCCTAGGATATCTGCTTCCTTGCTAAGCTTACATGCTGCTCTACTCAACAACCAATTCCAAGCTGCTTGCTGACATAAATACAGTAATAGGGTTAAAACATAACTAGCAAAGAAAATCGGCATAATGAAATACCCCATTGAATGAAATTGCCCCATGGAGCAATCCAGATCCAAATCCAAATTTTGGTCCCCAAGATCACCTACTGCAAAGTGAATCTGCTTGTCCAGTAAGAATTGGGAAGAGATCCTGCTAAAGACTTCCATTTATAGGGACCCTACAGCAACAGAGCCATTCTTAATGGTTATGCCCTTCTGATGGAACAACCTGTTGTCATATGTAAGAGCTGCGTCCTCGCTAATGACTTTCCGTCAATAAGTAAAATTGTGGCTCTCTTTGAGTAGGACCTGCAAATGCAGGAGGAAGCCCAGATTATGAACTAGCTCTCCACAGAGAAACATGACTCTGTCCAACACCAAATTTGGAATGGAATTTCTCTGGCATTGGGGGGCTTCCACACGAAAAGTCACTCAATCTTGCTGAAATTGAGCCTTAATCTGTTTGCTCCATCCCAAGCCTAGCACATTCCAGGTATCTGGAGAGAACCTCAGCTGTTTCTTGCAGGGCTCCACAACTCCAGGCCCTTCATCCTCTTAGCCATCTTTCCCCAAAATAGACAGTTGGAGACTATATCAAAAATTGCAAACTGGCAACCAGGGCAGTTTGTGAAACAGAGGTATCACATGGGCATATCAAGGCATGCCCATCACTGCCCACACTCCTGTATTCTGGACCACCTGAATCTTCTGGGTGGTCTTCAAGGGGAGCCCCATGTAGAGTGCATTGCAGTAATCAAGCTTCATTGTAACCAGGGCATGAGTAACTGTCTGAAGGGCTCACCAATCTAGGAAAGGGTGCATTTGGTGCACATGATGAAGCTGAGCAAAGGCCTTCCTGGCCACAGCTACCACCTGCTCATCAAGCAGGAACTGTGAGTCCAGGAGGAGCCAGAAATTGCACACCACTCTTGAATGGGGAAGCGCCACCTCATCCAAGATCAACGTTGGAATATCCTCAGATCTGGGCAGTCCAAACACCTACAGCTACTCAATATTGGTAGTATTGAATTGAAGATGGCTTCTCCTCATCCAAACTGTTACTTCCCTGAATGCTTTCACCAATGAAGAAAGGGCACAGATCCTGGAATAAGTGGGGAAGCTACTGTAATGGAGAACCCTATCCACTTTCTCAGTACCTTCAGGCTCAAACTCATCCCAGATAACCTTGCAAATTGTAGATTCTGTCACATCTATTGGCCTGCCCAAGTATTGAATAGATCCAAACCATTTTATTCTCCAAATTGGGTTGGATGTACTCCTGTCTCTTGTAAGTGGCACTCTAGGAGTTCTTCTGTTTCCTCTCTTGGAACTGCTCAGTAAAGGAGCACCCTGAGTCTCCTAATACAGATTATTTCTTTTTAAAAAAAACTTTCTTTTTCTTTTTCTATCCCACCTTTATTATTTTTTATAAATAACTGAAGTCAGCAAACATACCTGATACTCCTTCCTCCTCCTATTTTCCCCACAACAACAACCCTGTGAGGTGAGTTGGGCTGAGAGAGAATGACTGGCCCAAGGTCACCCAGCCAGCTTTAGTAGGTCCTCTGTCTTCCACGTCTTCTGCTGATCGGTCCCTGACAGAATACCTGTCCTGATAGATTCTTAATTCCTTTGCTACTCTTCACTTTTATTCAGTTTCCCCATCCAATCAGCAGATGATTGGTGGCATAGCTCTCAGACTCACTTGTTTAATGCTTAGAATGATCATGTTATTGGTCCATCTTGTTATGAGACCACGCCCATGGATTTAGTTTTCTGGGACAACTTCCTATTTGCTGAAAACAATAGCTGTTCAAACTTGAGTGAGTATAAAAACCTGACCCCCCCTTTCAAATTTGAGGGCCCTTTTTATTTTTAAAATTTGTATTACAACTTTTTTAGGACTTTGAGTATATTTTTATGAGGCTTCCACCTCAATAAAGCAGAAACCATGCCACTCATTTTTGACAATTATGGTCAGAATGGCTCCAGAAAACTACAGTTTGAGGGCAGCCCTACTGACGTAGATTATTCATCCTAGGGCCAGTAGTATCAAAAATTCACTTGTGAGATTTGATTGACTGATTATGTCCCATCAGATTGGCATCAGCTGTTACTAACCACAAAGATTTTCTGTCCCTAACCTGGTCCTAACAGTGCACCCATCACTATTATAACTGAGTCGATCCACCTTGCTCTTGGTTGTCCTTTTCTCTTTCCTTTCACCTTTCCCAGCATTAGACCCTTCTCTGGAGAGCTAGGTCCTCGTATAATGTGTCCAAGGTAAGATAATTTGAGCCTGATCATTTGTGCCTTGAGTGAGAACTCTGGGTTAATTTGTTTGATGATCAATTTGTTTGTTTTCTTTGCTGTCCACAGTATTCTCAGAAGTCTTCTCCAACACCAAAATTCAAAAATATCAATACTCGTTCCATCCAAGTTCTTCAAAATCCAACTTTTGCTTCTATAAAATGTCACAGGAAATTCCATAGCCTGGGCTATTTCTGATCTTTATAGGTATAGACACATGATACCTGTATATCTTTCCAAGGCCTTCATGATTGCTGTACCAAGTGCCAGTCTGAGATACATTTCTTGAGTGTTTGTTCTTTTACTGTTGATGGTTGATCCTAAAATTCAGAAGCTATCTACTACTCTGATATTTTCATTGTTAATTATAAGGCTGGTTGTTGCACTGGTTGTTATTAGTTTGGTTAAATATATTGGTTGTTATATTTAATCTTAGTTTTTCACTGTGCTCTTAGACTTTTATTACCAAAGCTTGCAGATCCTTGCATTTTCTACTATCAGAGTAGTGTCATCAGCATAGCACAGATTTTTTTTGTGTTTCTTCCTCCCAGTTTTAAAACCACGCTCATCTTCTTCCAATCTAGCTTCCTTAATATATATTGAATAAAAATAGATTGAATAAATAAGAGGAGAGTACACAACCTTATCTCACTCCTTTGCCAACCTGGAGCCAATCTGTTTTGCCATGTTTTGTCTGTAGTGTGGCTTTCTGATCTGTGTATGGATTTCCATGAGGACAATGAGATGTTCTGGTATTCCCATTTTTCTAAGCATATACCACAGCTCAGCATGATCATCACAATTGAAGGCCTTTCTATATTCAGTGAAGCATAAACTGACTTCTTTTTGGTATTCTTTGGCTTTCTCAATTATCCAGCATGCATCAACGATAATGTCTCTTGTTCCTTGGCCCTTTTTAAAACCATCTTGAACATCTAGCATTTCCCTTTCCATGTAGGGCTCTACTCTGTGTCAGTGATTCTAAGCTTCATTTTGTTAACATGTGAAATTAATAATATTGTACAATAGTTTGCACATTCTGTTAGGTGTCCTTTTCAATATTGTAAAGTAAATTACAATATATATTCACATGAAAATAAAAAATGTAAGATTTGCATCATTTATACACTTGAGTCAACCTGAGCTGTATGTTCTGCACTTCTTTTTCTGTTATGTAGATGATACAGAGCTCATTCACACATCCTGTTTGCTGTGGCATGAAGTTGATTTGGCAGCTTCTTTTGAGGGATATGTCCTTATGATGTCATCTCCATTTTATGCCCAACTCACTGCTGAGGCAATCTAAAGACCACTTTGGTTAGAAGTGGTGTTTTCCTTCTTCTTTCAACACAAAATGTTCCACAGTTGCAATCTAGGGTGCCACATGGACAAATCTGAGAATGATGTGGTCAAGGACAGCTATCTGCTCAGCTCCAATTGGACCACCAATTGTCTCAGCACTGTGCCTCCATTTCTATTTTGGCTTTGGTTGCATGAGAAACAAAACACCTGATCTTTTTCTCCTTACCACAGAATGTCAAACTCCCAGGCAGGAATCCTGCTATTTGGTGTGTGTGCACTGGGGAGATTGTAAAGTAGGAAGAACACAAGAGACACACAAACACACACAGACATGAAATATGAGTAAGTGCTACCCTAGAGGGTAGGAGAAAGAAGAGACTCTTTGCCTGTTCAAAAATTATTTCTCTTCTAAATTGGCTTCAGAAGAGAAAAAGGAAAGAAAGGCCCAGAAACACAATAGAACTAAGAGTGTTCTGGTTCACAATTCTTTCTACTTTGTACTTCAAATCTGCTCTTCCAATGGCTCAGGCAGACTTTTTCTGGGAGGGAAGTGTTGTTTGACATAGGTATAACTATCTATTTCTTTGACAAGACTATCAATCTCCAAGGAGATTGGTAATCCCATGAAATTTATTTCATAGATGCTCCCATCTAGAGGCTGTCCAGGCAATATTTATGAAAGTATTGTATTTCCTGGGAGCTCAACAGCCATCTCAGAAGAAGCATTCAAATAAATAATAGAAGTTAAAGTCGAATACATAAATACATATATTTTTAAAATACAGAGGCTTATATGTTGCTCCAGCTGAAGGTAATTCCAGAATTAATGCTTGAATTCCACCCCACCCACCCACCCCCAAACA
Organism: Candoia aspera; assembly: GCF_035149785.1. Classification (NCBI taxonomy): domain Eukaryota; kingdom Metazoa; phylum Chordata; class Lepidosauria; order Squamata; family Candoiidae; genus Candoia; species Candoia aspera. Next base: position 43,512,218 of record NC_086158.1, on the reverse strand, counting down.
CACATTTCATGATTGGTTTTCTTGCTGGTGGGTGATCTGGGGGGAAGGAAAATTACAAAGGGGAAACCAGTGATCACTGCCCTGAAACCATCTCACATTAAATTGCCTAAGAACAGGAACACTGCCCAGTCTTGTGGCTGAGACATGGTAAAGGTTGGCTGTGGGGGCAGCACAGTTTATGCTGATACACTTTCCTCCAGTCTCAAGGATGAGAGAAGAACAAATTGATGCGGCCATGAGGAATAGCCCTTAGTCTCAGAGTCCATATAAGTACTTGGTAGTGCACTACCCTACAATTTTCTCAAATTGAATTAATTTTTTCTAGATGTACGGTGCCTATAATTTGGTTAGTCCCACTTCTGGATTTGCCTTAGGAAGGGATATTCTGAAACATCTGCATTTCACATGCAAAAATGTTTCATGTAATTTAGTAACAGTCTATGCATTCTGTGACTTTCTAGGTCTCTTGTATCAAGAATATCGGGATAAATCCACGCGTCATGAGATTGAAACTAGGCGGCTGCAGGATTCTCAGACAGATACAGAAGAGGGCTCAGCTGCTGAAGAGTCACCAACAGAAACTGCAACTGCAAATGTGTTAGAAAGCAAGACTGTCCCCCAGATTAACTTGCTCAGGAATTCCACATCTAGGTTTAATTTATGGCAAGATCTTCCAGAAGTCAGAAGCAGTGGTGTTCTGAATATTCTCCAGCCAGATGAAATCAAGCTTCAAGAGGTAATACCAACTTAAGGGGAGGATGGTAGAAAGGGGAAATGCTCTGTTGACATTTTCATGAAAATAACTATTGGTTGACTCAGTTATGTCAGTTACAAATATTTAACTTACTAGTTTTTAGTAAACATACTGCTTTGTGCAATTTTGAACTGATTTCATCATGTTATTTCTAAAAAGTTAAAGGACATTCTGATCCTGCTCAGTCTTGGCTCTAGCTGTTATAGCAGGACTGAGCTGCTAGTGAATTAGTAACATCAGTGTGTAGAAGTCTTAGGTTGTTTTAGAGGAAAATCTGCTAATAAAAGAAAAACAGATAAATGGACATTAAAGTGGCTGAAAAAAACCCCAGATGCATTTAGTTTGCATCAGTTGTGTGTTGTTTTAATCTAGTGTTTATAAAGAACTCTGGTAAATAAAAAGGACTTTTTTGGATGGATTGACAAATTCAGTAGAAGTCATTGAAGGCCATTCACCCCAAAGCATTTTAAAACCTTGTTAAATGTTAAATTGTTGATCTTTTAACTAAAATATATAACTTATTACTAAAACACTGATCCATTCTTTCATGGGACACAATCTACCTTCCTATTTTGCAAAGAAATCTTAGGAAGCCCAGAAAATTATAAATTAGAGATCAGAGCCTGGGTAGATTGGTAGAAAGCATCATTAGGGTTTTTAGTGTATTTATTCATTAATATCTGTCTCATCCCACCTTTTGGATTTTTAAAATCATCTTATGATTGAGAACACACAGAGACATGATTTGCTTTAGCTTTAATTTGTTGCAGAAGCCATAATGGGCTGCTTCACACATAAAAGTCAGACAGTATGGTCAACAAATTTTAATGGCTGGATTTATATGTCATACTATGCCAAAATGAAACAAGAATTTTGTACTGTGAGTTAGGACATGAGCCCAGCCTATGGACACAATGCTAAGTTAGGTATAGCATTACAAAAAGTCAGTTGTTTCCCTCACTCATGCAAGCTTGCATGCATTCTTCCCTCTTCCTCCCCTTCAGTGTAGCCAGGAGAAGGAGATGGGAACTTCTGCTTCCATTTCAGTTGGTTAAATTTAACAGTTGGCTAACTGGTGTTATCAACTTGTATGCAGAACACATCATGCGACAAGCTGGCCTTGAGGAATCCAAGGCTGGAGTTAAAATCTCTGGAAGAAACATTAACAATCTCAGATATGCAGATGATACCACTTTGATGGCTGAAAGTGAAGAGGAACTGAGGAGCCTTATGATGAAGGTGAAAGAAGAAAGTGCAAAAGCTGGTTTGCAGCTAAACCTCAAAAAAACCAAGATTATGGCAACCAGCTTGATTGATAACTGGCAAATAGAGGGAGAAAATGTAGAAGCAGTGAAAGACTTTGTATTCCTAGGTACAAAGATTACTGCAGATGCTGACTGCAGTCAGGAAATCAGAAGACGCTTAATCCTTGGGAGAAGAGCAATGACAAATCTCGATAAAATAGTTAAGAGCAGAGACATCACACTGACAACAAAGGCCCGCATAGTTAAAGCAATGGTGTTCCCTGTAGTAACATATGGCTGTGAGAGCTGGACCATAAGGAAGGCTGAGCGAAGGAAGATCGATGCTTTTGAACTGTGGTGTTGGAGGAAAATTCTGAGAGTGCCTTGGACTGCAAGAAGATCCAACCAGTCCATCCTCCAGGAAATCAAGCCAGACTGCTCACTTGAGGGAATGATATTAAAGGCAAAACTGAAATACTTTGGCCACATCATGAGAAGACAGGACACCCTGGAGAAGATGCTGATGCTAGGGAGAGTGGAAGGCAAAAGGAAGAGGGGCCGACCAAGGGCAAGATGGATGGATGATATTCTAGAGGTGACGGACTCGTCCCTGGGGGAGCTGGGGGTGTTGACGACCGACAGGAAGCTCTGGCGTGGGCTGGTCCATGAAGTCACGAAGAGTCGGAAGCGACTAAACGAATAAACAACAACAACAACAAACAACTGGTGTTAATGAAAAGAAACCATCACAGTTTATGAAGCTAGTTTGCTTTTACTAACAATAATTAAATGTAACTAAGCTTTGCATAGTTTAGTTTGGACAGCTGTTCTTTTTTTAAAAACGAAAGCTTCTGAATTTCTTCTCATAGATGCTCCAGGGAAGAAAACTAGAATGCATGAGCTGAAGAAAGACTAGGCTTATTTTTAAATCTCTAAACCAGACTATAGCATTTCTTCACATGTGAAAATTCCTTTCAGTGAATTCAGCCTAGGTTTTCAGCATTTTATTTTAAACAGTCTAAATTATATTCCTTTTAATTCTAGAGGCAGAAGGCAAAATGAGAATATGTTGTTTGTCATGTTCATTTTGTGTTTACTCAAATATAAAAGGCATCAGAAAAATAGGTCCTCATGGACCTCCTGAGTAAACTGGATCTTACTTCAGATCCAGCTGATGGGTGGGTGTGTGGATGGATGGATATTTTTTCTGGAGTATGTTAACGTGTAAGATCTGAAAACCAGGTTAGGGGCAGATTGTCATGGAGAACATCTATCTATGTGGTTGCTAAGAATCAATGTTAACATTAAATGAAATATTTCCCCTGTTAATGCTGATCTAGAGGACTTCCGCTCTAGTGATTAAGAGCATCAACCAGCCTGCACTGTGATGATGCATCATTAATGCAGGCAGGCTGTATATCACCACTATTCAGAGATAGCTGAATAATGGTAGAAGTTGCTAATACTTCAGTCAAAATTATATTCGTATAACCATTTGCAATGAGTGGGGGCAAGGTTAAGAGAGCAAGGATTATGCCATTCCTGCAAAGGAATCCATGTGCTTGGATGGAGTTAGAATATGATCCATGTATGGATTACTATTATTTTTATGCTGCTTTTCAGGTTGGCACAGCTCCCAAAGCAATTTACAAGCATAATGATCAATTGTAAATAAATATACTATGTATTATTTGACATGAAGAATATTCTAGTATCCTTCCTACAGAGTTTGTCAGTGGTAATGACCCTGTGGTGGTGGGAGGGAAGGAAGGAGTAATTCCTTTGTGATGGTTGTCTTTTTTCATCCCTCTCTCTTCAGGAATCTTTCCCTCAGGGCACATGTTAGTAATAGCCTTGGGGAAGGAGAAGAAAGAGTCCAGTTGAGTAGGCTTTTGTGGGTTCTGCAGTGTAAACAGAAGGAAGGACTGATTAATTGCTTTTTCATCCATTGAAAAATATACAAAAATAAGGGAACTTTTGTGGGTGGAAGGATTTGATTTTAAAAGATAGCTCAAGGAAAAACATTAAACCCTTATCTCCCAATGGTACTGTTGCAAACAACTGTGCAGAGAGATAATAACAATCTGAAGAAAACAATAAAATATTTTAATATTAAATTCTATTATAAATAGAATTTCGTTTCATATTAAATATCCCACTCTTGTTGACTTATATATAACGTGTAAGGATGTATGTGTAGGAGTGTTTACCATGTACTTCTCTCCCAGTGCCCACAGAATTCATCCTAGATAGCCTTCCTTACATAAGCCATAAAATCAGTGTTACATTTTTAATATCAATTAATCCAACTGATTTTTAGTGGACCTTATTGCTAGGTATGTAAGGTCCACTAAAATCAGTTGACTTGATATTAATATTGATATTGATACCTTACTACCAGGCATGAGAGCCAATTTGGTGTAGTGCTTAAGGCACCAGTCTAGAAACCAGGAGGTTTGGCCAGTCACTCTCTCCCAGCCCTAGGAAGGAGGCAGTGGCAAACCACTTCTGAAAAACCTTGGCAAGAAAACTGCAGGGACTTGTCCAGTCAGTCTCTGAGAATCAGACACAACTGATCAGGTTAAAAAAAAAACTGCCAGGCATATTGTCAATTGTAGCCATAATCTTCAAATCAACTCCATGTCAGTCAATGACAACTCAGAGTTGTGCTGATTTAATAACTTTTAAAGATAGTTGAATTGTTTAGGAATAATAAGAAGCCCTCTGTTCAGTGCTAGCTTTGGGCTTAACTACTTGGCTTTATATTTTGTCTTATCTCAACTGTAATATTCTGTTTAGCAATGTTCAGCTATTTTAAGTTCAAAATCTGGGAGATTTAGAAAACATTTTTTTTTTTGCATGTGTCTTAGAGGCAGTCTCAAACATTTTTGGAAGTGGTTTGCCATTGCCTTCTGCCTAGGGCTGAGAGATTGTCTGGCCCAAATTCACCCAGTGGTTTTGTGTCTAAGACAGGAATAGAAAGGAATAGAATTCACGGTCTCCTCTTTCTAGCCTGATACCTTAAACCACTATACAAACTGGCTTTCATTATAAAATTAAGCATGCTAAATTTGTTTGCTTTTTTTATGCCTACAGACTGTAACCAGGGCTGAGCTAAAATATAATTTAATTTACATAGCATGAGCCTAATGCTTATTTCTGGTTTGTCCTGCAGTTTTGTTCTGTTTGCAAATAGTGTTAAAATAAAATATGGCACTTTGGAATTAATCTGAACTAATATAGATAGAGAAAAGGGTATATCAACATCAAGTCTTGTAATAGGAGTTTCACACACACACACACACTATTATCAAATTGCAAAGATATAGAATGTGGAGTAAATACAAGAATGTTGTTTTCATTGGTATTCCCCATTATACAAGACATGTTGTTCCAGCCTTAAGCATTTGTCAGATAAGATGTGACTAAATAGGGCCGATGATACTTTTAAGTAACCATCATTTGAAGGCAATGGGAAACCATATCTGTGTTGTTGCAGAGACAACTCTTGAATGTGTCCATGAAGCCACCAAGGGTGGGATTTGAAGAACCCCATCCTCTTTAAATAATAGTTCTAAATAATCTACCAAATAGAAACGGGAGAGATGGCAATCCTGCAGTGGGCCAAGAAGACTCTGTGTAGCACAGAGCACAGGACTGTGATTAAAGACTCTGGGAACAATGAGAAACTAACCCTGAGAATCAGCTTTACTACAGTGGCAGCTAAAATGTAGCAGTAGAAGCTTTCTCTGAGGGCATTAAAATCTCTTCTGGACTTTCCTAGACTTGCTGGACTGGGAATTATGGGAAGGGCCCTGGGCCTTGCTTTGAAGCATGATAGGTAGGGATCTGCAGGTCTGCTGTGTTTGCTTTGCACAGGGTGGTTTCTCAACAATTACAGCAAAGCCTTTGCTTTTTTTACAAGAGAGATGTAGGTACAAATAGCAGTTTCTAATACAGTATAAATACACTTTGGGTGGTAACTTCTAAGAAAAAGAAGCATCTAACGATTCTTAATTATGAATCTGAACAGGAACTGCCAGTGATTCAGGACAAGCAGCATGGGGACTTTATCTCTCTTGTCCTGAATCAGATCCCATTATCTTCCCCATGATCTAGACTGTCCCTGACCTTTTTTAGGAACTTGCATGTCTACAGCAAGTTTCAGCATTTTCCTCTGCTTTAATCCTATTTGTTGTTCCTTTTCCTGCTTCTGCTGACTTGTTTTAGTTCATCTCTCCAAATATATAGATATATTTGATAGATGTTGGGTTCCAGTCAAGCTGGAATCGGTGGCACATTCTTGCAATACATATTTTCACTTTTTGTTCTTTTTAATCTGAAGGTGAGAGACAGAAAGTGAGAAACAGAGTGAGATTTTTTTTTCTTTCATTAAAGCTCCATTTTGTCTTTTTTAAAGTGCTGTAAGGAATTTTGATATAACAAACAAATGTAGGTTTAAAGACCTGCTCTGAGGTGATTGAATGGATCAAGAACCCTTCCCCAGACAAGTAGTCCTCAGCTTATGTTCATTTGTTCAGCGACCATTCAGAGTTATGGCGGTGCTGAAAAAATTGACATATGACCAGTTCTCAAAGTTCTGGCCATCACAGCACCCACGCAGTCACATGATTGCTATCCAGGCGCTCATGTGCCTGGCTCGCAATTATGACATCGCAAGAGTTGCGGCCACGTGATTGCCATTTGCAACCTTCCCTGCCAGCTTCCCACAAGCAAACTCAATGAAAGCCAGCAGGGAGGGTTGCAAGTCGCTCCAGTAAGTCACTCCCACTGTTTCTCCTGCCTGCAGCACACCTCCACCCATGCACAGCCTCCGCTGGCCCTGGAACTTCCACCTCTTCCCACTTCACAATTTGCATGTCTTGGGGTTACAACAGCAACCAAGACTGCCCGGGGTTGCCATCACTAAGCAATGTGGTCATGTGTTATCATGCTTTACAACCACGTCGCTTAGTGACAGCAATCCCAGTCCCAATTGCCATCGTAACCTGAGGACTACCTGTACATCTTTTTTGCATCCATGATTTTAAAGTTACTTACTCTTCAAGTGACTTTGCCTGGTGTGATCCTTGGGTCCACCTGCACATAACACTGCTTCCAGGTAAGCTGAGGCTCAGCCATTACTGAATACAAGTAACACTGAAAGAGGCCACAAGTAAAGACAAAGCATGGAATGGATACTCTATCTTCAATCAATGGAAGAAGAAATTGCTTAGAAAACTAATATATTCCTTTGGAATTAGGGATGACAGGGTTTATCTATCACTATCAGACAAAAGTAGACAAATGTCTATTAAAATATTATGCTAAAACTGCAATGAAAACTTCATATTTTTGCTTTTTTAGGACTTGCCAAACAGGTTGGGTATAAGCCAAAAGTGTTCGAGGAAGCTATAACTTTACCTTTTCAGTAAATCTTGAAATTATGCTAAGTGCCAGTTGCAATAAGTGTACACTGTAGCAGGTTGACGTATTTTAGATCAACATAAGGGGGGAAACACTAATGGGATAATGATAAAAATGACTATATCACTGATGGATATCTTTAATTATCTTGACATCTGTTGAGCATCAAGTACAGAAAAAACATGAATCACCAGGACTCCCTTGTGCTAAATGGGAGTGATTTAATGATGCAGAAAATAGAAAGACAAGCTAGAAGAGATATTACTCAGGTTCTTGTACCATGCTGACAAGAAGGAAATGACCAAGGATGTGACTATAATGGAGGCGGCTTGAAAAACTGCCTAACAATTACATGAATTTATGATTTAATTACTAGCATGTGAAAATATTTTTGCAATGATTCTAGACAATTACATTTAATTTTCTTAGCATTATTCTGCCCTCGGGGCAATGCCAGAGGTATATTTAGTCCTCTTCTGAAAACCTAAGTAAGTTTTATTGAAGTACATACCTGTCATACTCTGGCCACATATATTGACTTTTTGTCCTAGTGTTATCCCTCACTTCAAGAGGAAGGTGAGGATTTTTTGGCTTCATTGGAATATCTTTAGAGGCATATATATCATTAACATTGGAATGAAAAATTCCACAGATTGTTTCATAACCATTGCAATCGTGTAAGAAGCTAGTTTGTACAACATGTTTGCCCCTAATTAATCATGATTTAATAAAATCCTATGTTTTGGGTTTGTACACGATACTGGGCAATACATAAACAAACCATATGACTAAGTCTATACATCTCTCTAGGATAAAATGTGGTTGGCTATTTTGTGGTTCAGTGTGTCATGCAAATGCAGCTATTGACTAGGTTAGCGTTTTTAAATGTTATTTACAATTGTTCTGAGTGGTTTACAGGCATATACTGTATATGTACGTATAAAATTCCATAATCACTTATAATTCTAAAACAAAATAAAAACTAATAAAACTAAAATCTCTAAAACATTAAAATTCTAAAAAAAAACCCTGTCTTAAAACTTAAAAATCACAATAGCAGAATAGTTCAACCATGACTGAGCTTTTTAGGGTAAATTGATAATTGTAATTTAAACCCTATTTGAAATGTTATTGTTTTGTGCCAGCTTTTGGCATTCCAACATTTTTTCAGTGTGTGGTTATGCATAGTGTGTTTCTGAACCACAGAATATAATGATGACAAGTGTCATACAGGCTATTATATTTAGCTGTTTGACAGTGTCACTGAATGTTAACAAAGTCTTTGCGTTGCTTTCCGTATGATTGGAGGGGGAAGAGGGAATGCATCCCCGTTGCCATAGAAACTAGGCCATCATTCCTTGCCTTGCCATCCTGTACTGGTAGCTTCATTGCTAGGAGCAAGACTTTTGCTTTGATTCATTTCCAGTTATAGACTTCCTGCAATAGAATGTAGATGTGACTTCATGTTTGGATATACAACCCATGGACAACAATGCAGTGTAAATAGATAATTTCCTTTCTGAACATGTAACTCAATGCACCTTTTACCTGAATCAAATAGGATTATTTATTAAAATTGTTTTAAAATGCTCATTTTTATGTGTACTAGGACAGTGTATATAGAAACTATGTCTAAAAAAAGTTATATCAGAATAAATATTTGTATAATAAAACAATGAAACAAATGTAAACATCTATAAGGCACTTAAAAGAATGTAGCTTAACCAGCAGAATCTTAGTTTTGCCCATAAGTAAAACATGTCTGTGCAGTCTTACAGAAATAATGCAAAGTCTGCACTAGTTACAATTTTCTGACAAGGCCATTCACCAATAAGGTGTACCACAAAGAAGATTCTCTCTCTTAGGACTACCAGATCTCAGCTGCAAAACTCCAGACAACCACTAGACTGTGGGAAAAAGATACAGAAAACTCATTCTTTGCTTCCATTGAGTACCCCTCCAGATTTTTGCAGGCCAGAGCTGATGGCTGTGCTCTACCTGTCACATATACTTGAAGAGGAAATCTACTGAAGGTGCTAGGTAACGGCAGTCTGATACAATGGAGATGTGCTCCTTGACAGTATAATACAACTAGCTACCCATGTTCAGCTGTATTAGGCAAAGAGAGTGGTTCCCATCAATGTATAACTTAACACAATGAGGTATATAAATAAAGGGGAATGTTTTTATGATGTTCAGGGAGGGAGAATAGCTTCATGTTTCAGTTCAGTACTGGTTATTTATGCTGGTTGTGCTGAAGTAAATCAAAACATATTTATTTGTAATCCATTTCAGAATGTTACTAATATAATTTGAAGTGTTAATGAAATGAGACATATATATTTAAATACTTAAATACTTTTCTGAAAAGGGTATCAGCTTTAGAGAAACTTTCCCGAATATGAGCAATCTTCTTTACTTTGCCTCTCAGATGTTTTGCTGTCTCATTTTGTCTATTCTGTTATGAAACAGTATTCCCATACTAGGCAATTAAGGAACTATCTACTTTATGTGAATCCATGATAATTGAAACTGGCAATGATGCTGAAATGGAATGTTTATCTTCAGTCTATTTCATACAGTACTGCTTTTTTCACAAGCAGTGTTTTTTCACTTTTACAACACTGCTATCACTCCCTTTCCCCTTCCAACTAATTACTCTGTAATTCTTATCAATGTACACACTGGCATTTTTTTCTATTTAAAGTATAATGAAAAATGCAAAATAACGGAAGTCTTGCATTCTAGGACTATAATATCTTCTGTTGAATGATTTATTTTGAGAATATTTTCAAGTTGTAGCCCACAAGAAAAAGTATTTTGGCCCTCTTGTTCTTTTAAACCTACAGACTTTGATTCAGCTGTAACTGTATTTTGCTTAACGCTCCCAACAGGATGTTCTGTTTCATCTGCATAGATGAACATCCACAGAAGTCAGTGGAGCACGTGCATCAGCTGGCTATAAGTAGAGATGCCATTCACTGGACCAGAATAGCAATCTCAAAATCTGCATATTTCCTCCAGTGTGCATAAACCCATTTTAGCAAGCTCTCATTTTTTCAGCCAATATTTGCATGGCTGTTTCATATATGTATTTTCAATTTCTTTTTATTCTTGTGAACAAGACTGCCTTGATAGTGAATGAAATAAATATTCAGATATTTGTTAACTTTCACCCTGTCCCTTTGATGAAGAGTTAACTAACAATAATGGAGGTTTCAGAATCACAATTTCATAATACAGTTTTGGAATTCTCCTGCAGGCTATGTTTGAACTGGTCACTTCAGAAGCCTCATACTACAAAAGTCTGAATTTATTGATCAATCATTTCATGGAAGATGAGCGGTTGAAAAAGATTTTGCATCCTTCAGAGGCTCACATCCTCTTCTCCAATGTCCTGGATGTCATGGCAGTCAGTGAGCGGTAAATCTTTTAATGGTTGCTATGAGTAGAGATTAAACTTCCCCATCTTTTCCCTGAAAGGGACAGATAGCGATTATGATTATTTATACCTTCCTGTATATGAGTTAATATGCTTTCTTAATAACATAGTAAAAATGTATGATATTATCCATAATTGCTTGTCTGAAATGGTATGATTGCTAAATCCTATATCTTTTGCATCAGAACAGCCACATGAGAAAACTGCATGACACTCTATGTGTTTACCAGATTCTTTACTGCCATTATTATGTGGGTATCAGTCATAATGTACATTAGTTCATTTCTGCACCTATACATATAATAGGATTATACATTCCTCATACAGCTACTTTCATTATACAGCAACATCTCTTCTTGGGAATCAGATGTCTGGCCATGGGTATGTGGTCACATATGCATGCTGTTCTCCCTGAAGTGGGGGCAGAAATCTTTAATTTATAGAGAACAATGACAAGAATTGGCCAATAATAATAATAATGAAACATTCAGCAAATTCTTGGTAACATTATGTTTTCAACAGTCTATCTAGGGTCAGGTATATCTCAGCTTAAAAACTGGACCATCAGTATCTTTTGTCGATGAAGATTCTCAGTCATCCAGGTGGAATTGTCTGTAGGTTGAGTCATGGCAACTGGATTTCTTTCTTTTTGGTAGAAACATTTCGCTGCTTGTCCAAGCAATTTCTTCAGTCAAAACATATACAATATCTTTTGCTGATATTGTATAATACGTTGTTTAAACCTATTTATAAAATAAAGTGAAAATGACTGGACAGTCATGCTTTAGTTTACAGTAGATAATGTTTTTAAAAAAGGAATGAACTTTCAGATATAATACTCACATGGCTCAAGCTATTAAAAAAATAGATTTCATTCAGCAATGCAAATAAAAATGAAAATATTTTAGAGTCTATACTGATTCTTCTCCCTGGAAAGAATTGAAGCAAAACACTGAAACTGAAGATTCTGTAGCAATCTTTGCTTTCTCTTTGTTGACTATATCCATTTGTTATACTTATTTGAATGATTAATTCTTGATTTCTCATTTAGATTCCTCTTAGATCTTGAGAAGCGGGTAGAAGAGAACATTATAATCTCTGATGTCTGTGACATTGTCTACCAGCACACTATCAGCCACTTCTCAGTATATGTAACTTATGTGTCTAACCAGACCTACCAGGAAAGAGCTTACAAGCAACTTCTGTGAGTGTAATCTCTCAAGCATGGCTTGCTAATGAAACAGTTCTACTCCAGCACAGTGACTGGACAGCTTTCTGGGTCTTAATAGTTTAGCCCATAGGGGGGACTTCTTTTACCAGTTTTGAGGAACTCAAGTCTGTTCCTAAGGTAGAATTAAGTTCTTACCCTGTAATCCATTTCATACCAGAAAAAGACAGGAAGACATGTACCTGGGGAGAAAGAGGGCTATTACCTTTGTGTGTTGTTCTGTCCCTTAGTCTGCATGGCACAATTTTTTATAACATACGATTATTATCAAGAGACTGTATCTCCTCGACCTCCTTTAATCTTGGCAGGACACCTTTCCTTCCTACCAATTCATGGAAAGAGAGAAGCTCTTCTAAGTGGTGAGCCCATGAAGCTATGAGGTTCTTTTCATTGCAAGTCTTCTTTGTGACTGATAACACATCTAATTTTACTAGCTTAATCAAGAACATTGGAACAGACCATAAATATTGCAGATAACACTAGATTTTTAGAAAAAATTCTTCATTACATTAAGAAATGAACTAACAATTGTGAGCATGCACATAAAAATAAGAAAACAATATAAATTGATCACAGTAAGCAGAATTAAAAATACTGCTTGAAGCTTCCCTAATAATTACAGCACCTTGCTCACCTTCACCCCTCCTGAAAAGGTTTAGGCAAAAACATTTAAGGGACAAAAATGCCCAATTAATTCATAGGTTATCTGCAATACTAATTTAACAAGATGTATCCTGGTAAGGTCAGGAGTATTTTTACCAAAGGCATCTAAGAAAGGCTAGGCAGAATCATGTCAAACATGTACAGTTAAAATGCCAGATTTAGCCATTCATAGTGGTTCATGCTGAAGTCCTCTGTACCAAATATATTCAGTAAGGATAGCTTTATATTTCAGTAATTAGGTCAAATTGAGGCCCGGGGAAGGGTATAAGTTGGCTAATTATTATATAGCATAACACTTTAAACATAAACTTTCAAAGGCTACATCCAACCATTACATATTACACACAGTTCTGGGTGGTAATTATGACTGAATTTATCAGCAGAAGCGAGAATAGGCTATGGGGTTATCTGAAGGTGTCCATATCTGTTTTAATTACTTTCTATAGACCAGAGTCATTTGCCCTGCACTTTACTGCATATACCTGTATGAGATACACTGTCTTATTTCGATATCTCTACCTAACTTCTGCATACTCTTCAGGAATGTTGTTGTTGTTGTTATTGAGATATCAGCTTGCTGCTATTTGTTTTGCTTATGATGTAAAGAAAAGAGCTGCAGGATACAATACATATACTGTCTTTGAACCACTTCATATTAACAGTGAAGTAGAAAAAAATATAAAGCGTATTAGCACAAGAAAAACCGCAGCATACTTTCTTATTTATTTATTTATTCATTCATTCATTCATTCATTCATTCATTCATTCATTCATTTATTTATTTATTTTCTATCCCACCTCTATTATTTATACAAATAACTCAAGGCAGTGAACATACCTAATACTCCTTCCTCCTCCTATTTTCCCCACAACAACAACCCTGTGAGGTGAGTTGGGCTGAGAGAGAGGGACTGGCCCAAATTCACCCAGCCGGCTTTCATGCCTAAGGTGGGACTAGAATTCTCAGTCTCCTGGTTTCTAGCCTGTTGCCTTAACCACTAGACCCATTCATAATTGGATATTATATTAATATTTCAGTAATGAAAATTCAATCATTTAATAAAGTTTAGGGTGTATATATATATATATATATATATACATACATACATACATACATACACACATTGTTACCTTATGACAGAAAAGGGGCAGTCTGAAAAGAATATTTAAAATACGTAGAAAAGAATAATGAAAGCAGAAAAGCATTTGCCTAAACACAGATAAAAATAGTAATAATTAGTCCAGGGCTATCTGCTTTTATGCTGATTTTGTATATTATTATTCTTACTATTATTATTATTAAAATTTGTATGCTGTTGAATCATTCTGATTCTCAGCAGCTTACTACAGCTCTCTCTTGAGAGAGTATTAACCATAGAATTATAACCATAGTGCTACTTTGGGAAAAGTAGCAGCTCACCAATAGTGATGACTGATTTTCATTTTATATACTCCCATTTTATATCCAGAGGAAGAGAAATAAATCTTTAAACCAAATAATACTCTGTAGTGTCTAGTTCTTAAGCAATTGAGCTGTATTATGAATACTGGGAAGCTGTTACAAGCACATTTCTGTCCCTGCCTTTCCAACTACCGTTTCCTCCTGTAATTCAAGATTAAATTGCTCCTTAACACGTATTTAATAGCAGGGAACGGTAGTCCTTAGAGATCTGTGATGTTACAGGATGGAAATTATTCTTGGTTTGCGAATAATTCTTGCATAGGCAGATAAATTCAGGAATGAATACCACTGAAAAGAAAGTGGACTGAGGTAGATAAATTTGGTTAGCATGGTGTGGGACTTCACTCCTTGCATCAACCTGTGTTCAGAACATTGAAGAACAGTGCAAATCATTAGATGCACCAACTGTAATTAGGTGAGAAGTAGTGCATTCTCTAAATTTCTTACTATGCCTCCATTTGAAGTTGCTCCAGCAACCAAAAGTTAAGCAACAAAAACAGGGATATAAAGTCAATAGGAAATCTTTCAAAGAAAAGATTTAATGATATAGAAGAAAAGATATAATGGATGTTCAACTCAATGTGCTTCCTGCTGTATATGTGTTGCATGATTATACTCCTTTCCAGGTCCAGGGCCAAACTGGCCTGTGGTTTGTTCCATCTATTCCTTCTCTTCTTTCAGAAAAAACCCATTCAGTAGCTCATCTGGGTCTCACCAGGTCCAGGATTCACTTGAGTCAGAGTTCACTGTTTGCCTGAATTGTCTTCCAGTGTTGATGGTGCAACATGTGTTTAAACCTGTAAACCAGGAATGCCCAATCAAAAACCCCTGATAGCCTGGGATGCAGCTTCCAGAGATGCCCAAATTGTTATCAAACTGTAATTTTGAATGTGACTGAGGAAGGAAATTAGTAAATATGTGATTGAAGAATAAATGCTTGTCTATACTTCGTTTTACTTACATTTAAATATAAATTAATTTAAATTTAGTTTTGTTCCTGGCCCACCCACTATTTTTTTGATTCTGGCCCCTGGCATGCCGTTCAAAGGCCAAGTGCAGCCCTAGCTGGAAAGAGCTGTTGTGCACTTTGGCTTTAAACCAATAATTTAGATTTAATCTTTTTATTCCAAAGGCTTCCATCTATTGTAGTTCATTATGAACACAAAGTTCCTTTACAATGCTGCCTTTTCTTGGCTGTGGAGAATCCAATAATGGGGGCTTCCTTGCAGCATAAACAAAAATTGTGTGCTGCTTTTCTGTACTACTGAATCACACTAGCAATATCACTGACACTGGTGGACCCTGAGCTGCTTCCCATCTGGGCCAGGTGAGTTCTTCATCTTGACATTTCCAGCTAGGTCTCCCTTGGTTAAAACACTTTATAGAAAGCCATCTTCTATGACTATATGCATTTCACCATACCACAATAATCTGACTGTGTAAAAATGTATAATTATGCCTCTGACTCAACTGCTTGGACACACACTCCATTCACATACACCCACACACACAGCATATGCAGCTAAGTCTGTATGTGCTACACAAGGGAAGCCATTACTCCTGCTTGCACATAAAAAGTCTATTTTTCCATTTCCCAATATTATAAATAGACTGAACCATAAACCAACAATCAGAATGCTAACATTTTTCCACCACAATTTTCAAAACAAGACCCAAGCCAAAGGCCAGGAGTATTGAGGAAGGTAGTGTCGTGGATTAAAAGAATCACATAGAGCAGGTTTAAAACAAAAGGAAATAACAAATACCACTCTCAATCTTCCTATGTTGTCAGCCAAGACAAGCCAGCTTTCCGGGAGGTGATCTCACAATTGGAACTGGATCCAAAATGCAAAGGCCTGCCTTTCTCATCATTCTTGATTTTGCCTTTTCAAAGAATTACTAGGCTGAAGCTGCTGGTACAGGTATGACAAAGTTATATTCTTCTTTTCATTCCTATGTGGGTGCTGCCTGTGAAGGAGATCACAAAATTCAAATGGGGGAGGAAAACCCAGTAAGGAACATTCATGGGCATTAGGCTGAGTAGAAGTAGATCTGTAAACACTCTATTTTGTGAGGACAAAGATGGTACTACTCAGTCAGCACCATATTCTTACACATGTACTCAAGTAGTACCTGTTCAACAATAATATTGACTTACCAGTTCATAAAATCAGTCAAGAACAGAGGGGATAGAAGTGTGTGTGTGTGTGTGTGTGTACACACATACATACATACATGCATACATTCTCTCTCTCACCTGGAATTGGAGCACATACAGAAAAACCCTATTAAAAATGTCCTGCTGTGTTATCAGAACTAGGTGCAGAAGTTAATAACATTAAAATAATTTTTTCCTGCTTCTTGTGCAGAATATCTTGAAGAAAGTGGAAGAAAAATCTGAACGTGAAATCACTGCCCTTGAGGCTCACAAGGAACTGGAAATAGTAAGGTTTTTTTTTGGTTTTTCACTTTCCCTTTTAGACAAATGCAGTTTTAATGAGCTGAAAGCCAGGAAAATGGCTGATGTAATATTTATAAAATTCTTCACTTCCTTTAGTTGACCTTAAAGGAAACTATTCAAGCAAGTGTATAAGCAGGGGTTGATTAGTGGTGATTTGACAAATTGTATACCTACATATGTGAGAATCCTTAGAGGAAACTTGTTTTCTGAGGAAAAACAGATTCAGACTTTAGGCTCCAAAGCATTTGTCAGACACTTGAAGGTGATAAAAATCCATGGAGAGCAGTTAATTTAATTAGCTGCCACCATTCAAGGGCTGTTAGTAGGTCAGATTTACATCTAGAAGTGCAGAGTTACTTTTATGATCCCAAAGTTGTTGAGTCATGGCATGTATCTTTAAAAGTGTTTCATTTCATTTGAACTCGATATTTTGGAACCCCCTGAGCATGTGTGTTGTCTGTCCAAATGCATATGGGCTAGGCCAAATTACAAATTTTACTATTAAGCTAAACCAGGGTCTGATAAGAAAGGAAGTATGAAGGTACCTGCCCTCCCTTAGTCATGCAGGATGGCAACTCTGCCTCCAGTCTAGTCCATCCATGTTGAGACAGAAAGTATACATATGGCCTACACATGTAAATTAAAGCTAAACACTCATTTCTATTTAAAAAAATGTTGTAAGCGACTGTGTGATTTTCACCATACACAAAAACCAATTGTGACCTTACCTGGAGTGGGAGTACCTTATGACAGTAACTCATGTGCTTTGGTTGGAATACTGCAATTTGCTCTACATGAGCTGCTTTCAAAAACCACTCTGACACTCTGCTTGGTTCAAACTGCAGCAACCCATGTGCTAGCTGGTCAAGATGCTAGAAGCACATTCCACCTGTGCTGCTGGCATTAACATTGATTGCCAGTAAATTTCCTGCTGCTATTTAAAGAACTGGTTTTGACCTATAAAACCATATACTGTATCACTTGGTATCTCCAGGACTGCCTTCTTTAACTAGAATTAACCTATCTGATACAAACATTGCTTGTAATCCCCCATTGTCAGGACATTACAAGGGCTGAGACCAGAAGAGAGTCAACTTTGCTAGCATTGTGAAAGCAAGTTAAAATGGAGCTCTTCTGAAGGGCTTTGATTAGTTGGATACCATCATGGTTTTTTATATAATTATTCTCCATTTTAGTTTAGGTTTGGTTGAATTATTTGCATTGTAGATGTTTTATGCATACACCACTGACAGTAGCATGATTATCTCAGTATAACAACTGAATATATAAATAAATAAAATATTCTTGTTTTGGCATGGCTCAATAATGGGAACTAGATTGGAATTTGACAGCATCCCAGTATGTTGAACAGGTACATGCCAAAAGTTGTGTAGCAACTAGAAATATATCTTTAAAACCATTCGAAAATTATTCTTTTGATCAGCCCTCAATATCAGTGGGACCAGGTTCTTAATAGTGTATTAATATCTTAATAGTATATTAAGACTAAGTATATAAGTCTTATAGCCAAATATTTTAGTGCAGTTAGATTAGTCTGCCCATCCTGTTTGAATGAAACATTAAATTTTAGAGACATTATAGCTTTTTATGTGTCGTTGCCCAAACATTCTATTACCTGTGACATTATTAAAGTCATATAATTAGAGAATATTTTAAAATGTGTCTATTTACACAGGAAAAAAGAGTGACCAATCTGTAACAAACCTAGGTTAGAAGTCAGACCCTTAAACAGAAATACAAAAAATAACAGAAACAAAGTTTCCCTTGAGTTGAGCTCACCTCCTGGTAACTTATAAACATATCCATGTTATTTATTTGGCAATAATATTGGCAGTCTTTAATAGATCTCAGGGACTTTCAATACCACTCCTCCACTCCTACATGCTGAATGAGCTGGCAGGTGCACCTACAATTTTAGTTGAAGCAAGTAGACAAGGACTTGCCTAACCATAAGATAATCTAAGTATTGTCATACTTAGATTGCCCTATGTTGTTTGCTTATTGCTGTTCCAAAGAGTTGGAATGGTCCCTTCATTTTATCTGTGGCATAAGCTCCAAGGCAGGATCTTAGGACAAGGAATCCTATTTCTGAGGGTCTCTTATCCTTCTCTTTTAGGTGGTGAAAGCATGTAATGAAGGTGTTAGAAAGATGAGCCGCACAGAACAGATGATCAGCATCCAGAAGAAATTAGAATTTAAGATCAAGGTATAAATGCAAGCTGGTAAATTATGATGACAGAGGAGAGAATTGGATTTTAAAGGACATGTAGAATTTGATGGAAGCAGATTATCTGAAAAATAGGATTTGGGGCTGTGGAGGAAAAGCCTCTTTGCTTGATGGAGATAAACCATGATCTGACAAATTTTGATAAAAGTATGAATACAAGTGTTTTAGCTTTCACTAAGCAGAACATTATTTAGACCTCCTTCTTTTCTTGGCTTACATTACAGAAGGACTGGCTAGATTGAAATGGCTGACATTCATACTGAATAATGGATTGACGATTCAAGTCTGTCCTCTGCTATGGAAGTTCACTGGGTGATTTGGGGCCAGTCACTCTCCCTCAGCCCAACCTATCTCACAGGGTTTTTGTTGTAGGAAAAAATAGAGAAAGGAATGCCATATATACTGCCTTGAGTTCCTGGAGGAATTATGGAATGAAAATCTAAAAAGCAAACGGATTCAGAATGTATATTGAGTAATTAAAAAAACTATTGTGAAATTCTAGGGAAATGGCCTAACCATAAACCCTCCAGAGGGCACTGTTGCTTGTTCAAATCTATGTTTCTTCAGATAACATCCCAGCTAGTTGGCTACATCCCATATAACTTATATCCTATATCATTCTTTCGCATTTATGAGAAAGATCTTCAATAAATAGCAGCAGTAATAGTAGCAGTGTTAGAAACTGACACTGTATTCCACCTCTTAGAACTGTGTATCTCTTGTTAATATGGGCTGCATCCACTCTAGGGTAGAGATAGGTATTAGTCCTTCAGTGCCATTTTTGTAGCTATGGAGACCACAGAGTCATGGTATTGAAATATGGAAGCAAATCAATTGTTAACCAACAAAACCTCCAGGTAGGCCACACACTTTCAGCCCTTATGATTAGGTTATCATGCCCCTGTTATACCTATTATATCTCTTGAAGGACCACAATGCCAAAAGGTGCTAGCCCTTGTTTTAAGAGGACCACTTTCCTTTCTTAGTGGTGAATTCCGATTAATTCTGACCTTTGTTTTCCTTCCGTCATTAGTCTGTGCCCATCATCTCTCATTCCCGCTGGCTGCTAAAGCAGGGAGAACTTCAGCAGATGAATGGCCCTAAAACATCCCGTACGCTACGTACAAAGAAACTCTTTAGAGAAATCTACTTGTTCCTTTTCAACGATTTGCTAGTACTGTGCAGACAAATTGCTGGGTGAGTGTGAATTAGACAAAATTAACAGTTTGGGAGAAATTATGTTTCATTAGCAGTTAATGTTTTATTAATTTATTATTTGTTTATTTACAATATTTATAGCTGTCCACCATCCAAAATATCTCATGTTACTACAACTTTAGCTGCAGGTATAAAGTGTTGGACAAATCTTTTTAGCTGTCATTATTGTTTTAAGCAAATTTGTCCTCTAGAATGATATCCCCCCTGGAGATCGGTACTGCTCTCAGTTTACAGATTCTTTGCAAATTGTTAAAATCCTAGCTGTTCTTCCAGGCCTTGGGTTATCACAGTGGTCAAACCCCTTGTGGGGTTCCTTTTGGTATCTTTTTGGCTTTTGTGTTATATGGTTGCTTCTTCTGGTCAGTTGTATTCCCTTTTCTTTGATGTTATTTTCTTTTTTATACTTTTTAATTGTAAGCTGCCCAGACTTCTTGTGCAGTCAGGTGGCTTCAGAATTGAAATATTAAATTAAATTAAAAATAAATTAAATGCATATGCTTTTATAATTCTAGATTTTTAAAATTAAGAATTGTTACCTCTCCTTTCATTTCACAAATCGTGTGGCAAAGTGTCTTTGAAAAATGGAGATTTGCAACAGAGAAAGACTGGTTAAACCTCTCCTGTTGCTCCTGTTACTTCTAAATCCCACTGCACAAGACGAAATGGAAGTGATGGATTTCCCTTGTCTGCTACTCAAAATTGTCAGTGGATTTTCACATCAGTTATGTAGTTTTGGAGCTTAATATAGAGAAATGGGAGATTTTTAGAGATGGGAAATTTTTAAAAGTAATACTTTCTGGCATTTGCTCATTGAAACCTGGTGAGGTAGAGAACTGTATTGAGGATCTGACAGAACAAATTTATCCTTGCAGTTGGTCATCCCATTGTAGTCTTTGGACTGGGTGAGTTTGTAGGAGGTGGAAAGAAATTGAGATTAATATAATCTTACCTCATTGTGGTCAAGAATCTAATTCTATCTGATTTTGTGTATATCAGTGGTTTCTACTGACAAACAATCAAGTGGTCCTTATTTTTGCTCTCATTTGATCCTTTTAAAAGTGGTTTTCTTATTCTATTTTTCATTCCTCTGCTCCCATCCCTTCCCTCTTCTTTTAATAAAATACTTTAATATTTTATTTTGTTTTAAGAAAACAATCTTCCAAATATACATCACTTTTGAAATTTATACATTACTTATTGTTAATTTTTATTTCTATCTATGTAAATAATTTTGAACAATATGTTGTTGTGGATGTGTGTCTTACTTATGTTCTTTTGTTTGTGTTCTATTCCCTTCTCACCAGTCCCAGTTTAGTCTGTGTGTTGCACGTATGGGTGTTAATATATAAAATAGAGTCATTTGAGCATCACCAGAGATGCTGAAGATGAGCCAGGGGTGGAAAGTGGGGTATTGCTTAAATTGCCAAAGCACAGAGAAGCGGGAACGTCAAAATGCACTTAACTTGAAAACTTGTGCGCTGATTCCTAGGACACGTGGCCCAATTTATATCTGGATTGTGGTCTAACATCCCTTCATCTGTTATCCCATTCTAATGGAAAACAAGTTAAAGGCACTTTAGGTGCTTTTATTTTTTGAAACTACATCATAAGTAGGAGATTGGACTCATTTCCCCAAATCAAGTCAAATCAAGTCAAATCAAATCAAATCAAATCAAATCAAATCAAATCAAATCTTTACTAGGGTCATTGACCAGTATATGTTTCCCCAAATAATGCTCCAGACACAGGAACGAGTGCCCCAACCCCCTCCCACCTCCCAGAGCAACACAAGGTTTGTTGTTGTTTATTCGTTTAGTCGCTTCCGACTCTTCGTGACTTCATGGACCAGCCCACGCCAGAGCTTCCTGTCAGTCATCAACACCCCCAGCTCCCCCAGGGACGGGTCCATCACCTCTAGAATATCATCCATCCATCTTGCCCTTGGTCGGCCCCTCTTCCTTTTGCCCTCCACTCTCCCTAGCATCAGCATCTTCTCCAGGGTGTCCTGTCTTCTCATTATGTGGCCAAAGTATTTCAGTTTTGCCTTTAATATCATTCCCTCAAGTGAGCAGTTTGGCTTTATTTCCTGGAGCATGGACTGGTTGGATCTTCTTGCAGTCCAAGGCACTCTCAGAATTTTCCTCCAACACCACAGTTCAAAAGCATCGATCTTCCTTCGCTCAGCCTTCCTTATGGTCCAGCTCTCGCAGCCATATGTTACTACGGGGAACACCATTGCTTTAACTATGCGGGCCTTTGTTGTCAGTGTGATGTCTCTGCTCTTAACTGTTTTATCGAGATTTGTCATTGCTCTTCTCCCAAGGATTAAGCGTCTTCTGATTTCCTGACTGCAGTCAGCATCCGAAGTAATCTTTGCACCTAGGAATACAAAGTCTTTCACTGCTTCTACATTTTCTCCCTCTATTTGCCAGTTATCAGTCAAGCTGGTTGCCATAATCTTGGTTTTTTTGAGGTTTAGCTGCAAACCAGCTTTTGCACTTTCTTCTTTCACCTTCATCATAAGGCTCCTCAGTTCCTCTTCACTTTCAGCCATCAAAGTGGTATCATCTGCATATCTGAGATTGTTAATGTTTCTTCCAGAGATTTTAACTCCAGCCTTGGATTCCTCAAGGCCAGCTTGTCGCATGATGTGTTCTGCATACAAGTTGAATAGGTAGGGTGAGAGTATACAGCCCTGCCGTACTCCTTTCCCAATCTTAAACCAGTCCGTTGTTCCGTGGTCTGTTCTTACTGTTGCTACTTGGTCGTTATACAGATTCTTCAGGAGGCATACAAGATGACTTGGTATCCCCATACCGCTAAGAACTTGCCACAATTTGTTATGGTCCACACAGTCAAAGGCTTTAGAATAGTCAATAAAACAGAAATAGATGTTTTTCTGAAACTCCCTGGCTTTTTCCATTATCCAGCGGATATTGGCAATTTGGTCTCTAGTTCCTCTGCCTTTTCTAAACCCAGCTTGTACATCTGGCAATTCTCGCTCCATGAACTGCTGAAGTCTACCTTGCAGGATCTTGAGCATTACCTTACTGGCATGTGAAATGAGTGCCACTGTTCGATAGTTTGAACATTCTTTAGTGTTTCCCTTTTTTGGTATGGGGATATAAGTTGATTTTTTCCAATCTGATGGCCATTCTTGTGTTTTCCAAATTTGCTGGCATATAGCATGCATTACCTTGACAGCATCATCTTGCAAGATTTTGAACAGTTCAGCTGGGATGCCATCATCTCCTGCTGCCTTGTTATTAGCAATGCTTCTTAAGGCCCATTCAACCTCACTCTTCAGGATGTCTGGCTCTAGCTCACTGACCACACCGTCAAAGCTATCCCCGATATTGTTATCCTTCCTATACAGGTCTTCTGTATATTCTTGCCACCTTTTCTTGATCTTTTCTTCTTCTGTTAGGTCCTTGCCATCTTTGTTTTTGATCATGCCCATTTTTGCCTGGAATTTACCTCCAATGTTTCTAATTTTCTGGAAGAGGTCTCTTGTCCTTCCTATTCTATTGTCTTCTTCCACTTCCGCGCATTGCTTGTTTAAAAATAATTCCTTATCTCTTCTGGCTAACCTCTGGAATTTTGCATTTAATTGGGCATATCTCCCCCTATCACTGTTGCCTTTTGCTTTCCTTCTTTCTTGGGCTACTTCTAGTGTCTCAGCAGACAGCCATTTTGCCTTCTTGGTTTTCTCTTTCTTTGGGATGTATTTTGTTGCCGCCTCCTGAACAATGCTGCCAACTTCTGTCCAGAGTTCTTCCGGGACCCTATCTACTAAGTCCAGTCCCTTAAATCTATTCTTCACCTCCACTGCATATTCCTTAGGAATATTAGTGAGCTCATATCTAGCTGATCTGTGGGTCTTCCCTAATCTCTTTAGTCTGATCCTAAATTGTGCAAGAAGAAGTTCGTGATCTGAACTACAGTCAGCTCCAGGCCTTGTTTTTACTGACTGTACAGATGTCCGCCACCTTTGGCTGCAAAGAATGTAATCAATCTGATTTCGGTGTTGTCCATCTGGTGAAGTCCATGTATAAAGCCGTCTCTTAGGTTGTGGGAAGAGAGTGTTTGTTATGCAGAGTGAATTGTCTTGGCAAAATTCTATCAGCCTATGTCCTGCTTCATTTTGTTCTCCCAGGCCATACTTACCTGTAATTCGAGGTGTCATTTGACTGCCCACCTTAGCATTCCAGTCTCCTGTGATGAAAATAACATCTCTTTTAGGCGTGTTGTCCAGTAGGTGCTGCAGATCCTCATAGAACTGCTCTACTTCAGCTTCTTCAGCATTTGTGGTTGGGGCATATATTTGGATCACTGTGATGTTAGATGGCTTGCCCTGAATTCGAATTGAGATCATTCTGTCGTTTTTTGGGTTGTATCCGAGCACTGCTTTAGCCACTTTACTATTAATTATGAAGGCTACTCCATTTCTTCTGTGGTCCTCTTGTCCACAGTAGTAGATCTGGTGGTCATTTGATGTGAAGTGGCCCATTCCAGTCCATTTCAGTTCACTGACGCCCAGAATGTCTATCTTTAATCTTGACATCTCACCAATAACCACATCCAATTTGCCCTGGCTCATAGATCTTACATTCCAGGTTCCAATGGTGTGTTGATCCTTAGAACATCGGATTCGCCGTTCACCACCAGCACCGTCGGCTGCTAGCCGTCCTTTCGGCTTTGAGCTAGCTGCGTCATCACGTCTGGGGCTAGTTGAGCTCATCCTCTGTTCCTCCCCAGTAGCATTTTGACCATCTTCTGACCTGGGGGTTTCATCTTCCGATGGTATACCGACATATCTCTGGTTGTACTGATCCATTTAGTTTTCACGGCAAGAATACTGGGGTGGGTTGCCATTACCTTCCCCAGGGATCGCATTTAGTCTGACCTCTCTGTCATGACCTTCCCGTCTTGGGTGGCCCTTCACGGTTTAGCTCATGGCATCATTGAGGTGCTCAAGCTCCAGCACCACGACAAGGTAACGATCCTTTGCTGAAGAACACAAGGTGAATTGGGCTATTTTCCAAGCTGTGGATTCAGCCACAAACCAGGTCATCTTATTCTTGCTTGTCCTTAAAATAATATCCCTAGGAGTATCTTGCAACAGAGAAGGGTTTTTCAGAGTTTTATTACATCCAGATACCCTTTAATTTATAGCTGAGATTAAGTCATATATTCTTCTAATCTTCAAAAATATTTTATTCTGGTTCATCTCTGACAAGTATATTTTGTCTGTTCCTCTGTCCCATTTTAAAAGGATAATTAGAACCAGCCTGTGACTAGTTAACCTTTTGTTATTTCCCTCAGTGACAAATACCAAGTATTTGATTCTGCTCCTCGAGGGCTTCTTCGAGTGGAAGAGTTGGAGGACCAAGGACAGAGCTTGGCCAATGTATTTATTTTGAGGCTGTTAGAAAATGCAGATGACCGTGAAGTCAGCTATATGTTGAAGGCATTATCCCAGTGAGTACAGCAAGTGATACAAGTGTGAATGTGTAGATTGTGTGGGTGATCCCATTCAGTTTGCTCCAGTTTAATGGATTATGGGCTTTTAGGTTTTCCAGGATAATCAGTGAGCAAGTTACTTGTATACAACTCATCCATATTCCATTTTTTCATTTGCATGCACGCACAGAAATCAATTCAGAAATTGCTCAGTGTATAAATCTTAGCAGAAACTACCTTGTAATTTATTTTTATCACTAAGATTAGTTCCCCTTGGTAATATTCAGTGTGATTCTCTGTTTTACAACTCTCATGATTAGGCATAGAAAAATATAGTCTCTATTTCTTGTGCAGAACTAGAATGGATTTGTTCCTCCTCCTCCAAAACAGTGAACTAATGATAGGGTCATGATTTTTTTCATACTGAAATTAGAAAACCAAATTATTTTTTTCTCCTTGGTGGGAGCATTTCATCTTCATTCTTGAATGCATGGTCCCAGAATATTCCCAAAATAAATATAAGATGTGCTAAGGAGATGATATTTTTTTTCTCCTTTTTGGCTACAGAGCTATTGTTTAAAGGTAAATTGTTTTGTGGGCATCCTATGCTCAAATGAAGCTAATCCCACCCCATCATCTTTGAACCTCAAAGTAAGAGGTCATAGTGGGGATTTTCAGTTTCTAAAATCATAATTAAGCCTTGACTATATGGAATAATATTGATCAGTGTTTCCATTGCATCAGTAGAGAATCATTTCACAATCAGAAAGTGAACACACAACATCAATCATATGTATAATCAGTGGGGTCACACTGACCTTACAGTGTTGAACTGTAATCTTTTTTGCAACATCCCATGCTTGGTAATTCCATACCTCTTCAGGAAATGATACATTCTAAAATACATTCACATATTTAAAGCATATTGATCTTCATATTACCATATTAACAAGTAATGGATATTAAACCAAACGGGGCAGTGGTGGGACAGGCTTGGATCCTTTTATTCATTTTACCTTTACAGAATAGTGAGACAGCCAGACTTTCCTTTGAGGTGGACAAAAATATTTTGTTGAATTAATCCCATCTTAAAATCATAAGAAACATACCTGATACTTTTTGATCACCATTTATTTTTTAATAGGGGATACTGCAACTCTTTATTTCAGATTTTTGGCAAATAAGTCATATCCAAAATACATTCCAATGCTGACAATAATTCAGGAGTTTTGGAGGCCGCTAAAGCATTTTGATCCTTTTTTTTCCATGATAGTGGACCATTTCATTTTCTGATGGCCTGCTTCAAGAAGCAGGTAGAGCATATTATGTGAGATATGGGTATTCTATAGATTTAGTCTCATATATATGACTATGACCATGTGGTCACTATCTAAATATTTATGCAATTCTGTAAAACTCCTTATATAACTGAGTATGTTCTTCTTTAAACCTGTGCAAAGCACTATTATGTACAGTTTAATCTTAAGTACTGAATCTTTTAGCACTCAAGTACTTGCATTTTATTGTTCTATTTTATTTTTATTTTATGCCTACTTTAATTGGCATGTATTTCCATTCAAGCTATATAAATTAAGTTACCTAACCACATGCTTACGGGGTAGGGACCATAGTAAATATGTTCTGTTCTGAAATCAAAGTATATGCACTTTATAGTCAGTCTTTGTTCTTCTTATTTATATATTAGTTACAGGTCCCTGGTATCATATCTAATTTGACACTAGGAAAGGGAAATCACTGCTGTATTTTCAGAAAACAATGCATACTTTAAAAGCAAGAGTTGAAAACTAAGATGACTATGATAGTGGAATTTGTATTTTTGTAGTCTACCAAATATTTCCTAAATATGGTCAGTTTTTACAGAATTTTGTAGCTTTGTATCAACCCTTATTGCATTACATTCCGCAAGGCATTCTAACAAATGAATCACTGCAGATGAGTCATTGTGCAGGTGCATGACATTTTACAGACTTTGATGACAAGGGGAATGATGAAGTGCACATGGATTTCACCTGTTTGTATGTGCTGAAGGGTGCAGTATTAAGGGGAAGGCTATGTATGAGGCAAGAAAAATACTTTGAATGAAGGAGATTAACAGAAAACAAAATAATAGTAGAGTAAATAGGTTCTTGTATAGCATATGGTCACTGAAACTTATGGAAAAGAAGCCATATGAGCCTTCTGATTCCTACATGGGTGGAAGGATTCCTACATGGGTGGAAGGAAATATCTTTTATCAAAACAAAATTAAAATTAAAATGTCCAGGTTGGCTTGGCAGGAACATATAATTGTAAGAGCTGCATGATTCTAACCTTCACAAATTTGTATGGAAAACACTGACTGCTGTCTTCTCTTCCTCTACATGTCACATAGAAGTGAAATGAAACGCTGGATGATTTTGCTGGCTCCAAATCGACGAACCAAGTTTGTTTCCTTCACATCCAGGCTTATGGGTAAGGAAAGTAAGGGAAAAAGAAGGCATGACAGGTGCTATCCAAACAGGTCTGAAAAGCATGCCATGCTTTTCTTCCTTTATTGGGTGTTAGCAATGTCAGTTGCTAACCGGATATAAATCAGGATGGGTATTATTGATTGAGAGAGCCAGCTTGGTCTAGTGGGTAAGGTGCCAGACTAGAAACTGGGAGACAGTGAGTTCTAGTCCCACCTTAGACACAAAGCCAGCTGGATGACTTTGGGCCAGTCTCTTTCTTTCAGCCCTAGGAAAGAGGCAGTGGCAAACCACTTCTGAAAACCCTGGCCAAGAAAACTGCATGGAGAGAGAGAGAGAGATCTGCATGCTACATTTTGCAGCAAGTTTTTCATATAAACCAGAATTTCATTAGCTCCTAATTCTATTAAAGATACCCTTGCAGTTTCCTCTCATAAATGACTAGCAAGATGAACTAATTTGTTTCTTTTCCTTTAACAGATTGCCCTCAAGTACAATGTGTCCATCCTTATGTGGCCCAGCAGCCGGACGAGCTTTCACTGGAATTGGCTGATGTCCTGAACATTCTGGAAAAGACAGATGATGGTAAGAGCAACAAGACTTATGCAGAGTCATGTCCCAGTTCCATTATAATGGAACGCCATTTTGCCTGCATGATTAAGGACTGTGGACTGCACTATGTTTGAGCATTTCTCCAATAGTGGGCTGTGGCCCAAGGAAATGAATGAGAATAAGTGTGTAATTTGTCATACTCTTATTTACACACTGCAGTAATATTAAAGTATTTCAGTGCCAGTGAAGCTGAATTCTTATGTTTCCATTAGTTGTAACATCTGCTTCACACTTAAGGCTGAATAACCATCTCCACTTAACACATTCAGATTTTAAAAAATACTTTCTGCACATTGAATTGAATCATTAAGCCAATATTACTTTGATCTCTATTGGTATGTTTCTTCCACCATCACTATCTTTTCTTTTACTTCAGGCTGGATATTTGGGGAACGTTTGCATGATCAAGAAAGAGGTTGGTTCCCCAGTTCTATGGGTGAAGAGATTATGAATCCCAAGATTCGATCTCAAAATTTAAAGGAATGTTTCCGAGTGCACAAATCCGATGACAGTCAGCGGAGGAAGATGAGCAGCAGGAATAGACAATGATCATTGCTTAGTCATCTGTTCTTCAGAAGCTACTTATGGCAGAGACTGAGACAATGAAATGTAGTGCTTGAGAGAATGCATATGAATCATCTTTTGGCAAGTGAATCCTTTCACCTATGAACTATTGGGCTTCCTTGCATTCTCATTACAAGCTGGATAGCATTTCTGAAGACAGACTGAAAAGAAGTGAGGCTGTCATGGGCCTGTACAAATGTAGAAGCTGTAAATGTCTTTCCTAATGTACTGCAAACTCTGAAGATTGTAAATTTGTTAACTCTGCATGGTGAGGAAACTGATCACTCAAGCAACTGGGAAAACTATGTCAAAGTCCATAAACCTAACAACCTGGTTCTTTAGCATTCCATCCAGTGGTACAAAAAAGCGCAGCATTTGATTTTCTTATGGAAAGATAATGAAGTTGTGGACACACTACAACTTTGAAAAGCTATATTATAAAGTGTCAGCTTCCATATTTCTATACTCAGGAAGTTTCTTCTAGGAATTGAGTTTGAACAGCTCATGTGATAAACCAGTTTCTTTTTGGGTTTTGGAGAGAGATGGGGGGGGGGTAACAAAGTGATTAGAAATTACAATGTTATGTAGTTAAAATGTACCACAGTATTTATTTACCTGGGTCCCTGGGTTATGAACTTCCAATTTCTAGAAGGTAATACTGAAGCATGCAAGCTACGTTTTCTAAAATAAGAGTCAGTTGGTTGCAGAGGCACAAATGGGAACTCAGGTTACCATTTTATTTTGCTTTGTAGCCTACACTTCTCAAAATGATGTATGCCAAACCACATTAATTGACTCTCAATATCAGCCCTGCATATTCTATTTTATAAGAACCATTACTCCCTGTAATCACTAACTGCACTTATCTAAATATAATTATCTAAATATAATTATCTCATATACCTACCACTGGCAACTACAGATAGCATAGCTGTGTTGAGCAGTGGTGCCAGAATGGAGAGTGAATTTAGGGTTTTGTCCTAAGCAAATGCTGCACTAAACTCTATAGGAGAATGAGACAATATCCCATGAAGAGATTTCTCTGCTTGAGTCTCTTGCACATACTTAAGTATTTGCATATGTTGAAAAAGAAGTAAAAGAAGAGCAGGGAAGAGTATGTTTTCACAGTCAAATAAGCTATTCATAACATTTCACAAAGGTGCATCATCTGAGAAGCTTAGATAACTCATTCAAAGTCAGAACAACCAAGTTCTGTATCTTGCTCCTTTGTTCTGCTGTTATATATAGATAACAGCCAATGCCCATGCAAAGAAATTCAGTGGGGGGATGCTTGAGACAAAAGAGGGATGTTTGTATTAAATGTCTCCAAAGTTGTATCAAACTAACAGAAATGTGTTTGCACATTTGTTGTGCACTCTTAGCAAAGTGCATGAAGTCTGTACTTTAAACCTGTGTACAGGAAAGCCTTGAGCCAGAAAAACAAGAAATGTCTTCTCATTTAATACAGAGCCATAACCAGCATCAAAATCCTTCTAACTTTGGAAAAGCCACATGGGCAGCTGTGGGCCCAAGCCTAATAGATTAAAAGATTGTAAAGCACTTTGCATATTAAATGTGTTATAGAAGCAATTATCAAGAAGTATTTATTTATATACTCCTAAAATAGTTTATTAAATGCCCTTTCTACAAGGCGCAAATATAAACAGTCTCAATTTGCCCAGAGTTGAGAGGCTTTTGAAAAGTTGAAGCTGCTATATAATAAGAGAGACCATTGGTACAACTGATTCTGTACTATCTATTCTCATCAGTAACACCATATCCCAGAAATAAGAGCTTTCAGCTTGAAAGGACAGAGAGTGAATCTCTTATTTTTGGAAGCATGTGAACACTTGTAATTTGTAATCATTAGATTAGAAAAAACCTCACCCACCCATATTTCTAGGGCTACCAGATTTGACAAGCAGAATTCCGGATGGCAACTAGATGGCCACAATGAGTTTTCACATTGTTTCACATTGCTTTAACCAAAGTAGAAAACGGGTATAACCCCCTCACCCCCCATCCACCTCCCACCCCGTTCCAAATAAACGAAGAGGGGAAGAAATGGCAGAAAAACATAAGACATTCCTGGCCAATTCAGCCTAGTGTAGTTGTCACCATTGTTGTTCAAGCATGATCCTAGTGCTTTACTGCTACCAAAAACTGAGCTTTCCAAATTGCATTAAGGTAATTTTTTCCTGATGAGCTGTACTGATACATGACTAAAACCACAAAAGTGGCTGAGTTTTGGAGGGGAAAACAACCATTTCTCGCAGATGAGCCCTCACCTACTCTCCTGTCCCATAATGTTAATCTAATACTGGTCATGGTTTTGCTTATGCCTTTGCTGTGCCTTTTAAGTAGTTTACTTGCAGAATAATAAAAAAATAAAATTGTATAAAAACATGAAAGTATCACCCAAAAGATGTAGGCAGTGCACAAGTCAGTTCCTATAATAAGTTGGACAAGTATATCTTTATGAAACGATGATTTGGTAATGCTAGCTGGACATGGAAGTGTAGCCCAACAGGCATTAATAGGCATCAGGTTTGGGAAGAATGATGCAAGCGGTGGAAGAAAGCCATCTTTCAAAGGATCTCTTGTTATATATTAATAAATATGTGATATATTAATATTTTAGAGAAGGGATGAGGAACCTATGATCCTCTGGATGTTCAGCTATAAATCCCAGAATCCATGGCAGTTCATCAGGCTGGCTGGAATTGATGAAAATTGGGAGCCCAACAATTGCAATCCAAATCAACATACTTTCAGAACAATTTGAGATTGAATACTCTGAGAAGCTATTCCAGTGTCTAATGAAGCACAGATAATTCCTGGCAGAGAAAGCTCTTCATATATTGAAATAAGTGCTAACTTTAGGTCAGACGATGTGATGTATAGAGAGATAAACAGCCAAATCTATTACTGGAAAGTTTCAACTCCTTTTAAGTCTACCTGTGCAAAAGCTTAACTTGTGCAGCTGCATGACTCATAGGTGTGGCTCTAACCTTACAAGCCAACTACCCTGTATCGCTTGACTGAGCCTGTGACAATATGCTACTCCACAAGCCCCCAAACTAAGTTGGTCACTTGAGAGATGTTAGTAGAGGTTCACATTGATGTTTAAAGTCAGAGTAGTTACACTATTATATATTATTGGTCAAATAAATAGAAGTGCATGTTCGTAAGGGCATGCAATAAATGTTATACGCAAATGAAAGGAAAAGTTTTTATAAAGGTTTGTACTAACGGTTTTTTTTACCTTAGTGTTCCCCATCTCTCCCCAAAATTATATCCAAATATTTTGTATATGCTGTTAACAAAGCTGATGGGCTTTGTTAAAAAAAAAAAAAAAAGCCAGAGCAAAAATGGTATTTAGAAAAAAAACAAGGTTTGTTTAATTATAACAGAACAGTATATAAAACCAGGCCATCTGAAAATAAATACAGAACAGCTTGTTCCTACTCCCCAGCACTAATATTTCAGGAATCAAAAGCTAAGCCACTGGTTATGGTTTTATTTTTGCTATAGCAGTCAAGCCTTCATAGTCAGTTTGGATCTATGCTTTTGAGTGCATGCATGAACGTAATGTGGCCTTTCAATAATGCATGTGCTTCACCATATTTGGTGGTGCAAACATCTTCTGGTCAGGAACTTGATGCTTGCAGCAGCTTCTCAGTCAGTCTAGATGTACCTCCCTCCCTACGCCCAACTGTGCAATCATTAAACTCCATATTTTCAAAGCCCTTTTGTCTAAAGGGGAAGAGGCACAGTGGCTGTGGTTCAAGGTGGCTTAAGGGCAGACTGCCCTCGGAAATGCAGGTGTGCCTTTGTTCTTCCTGTTCTGCCCACAAAATATGCAAGCACAGAGGAAAAAGGGAGATTGGACAAGAGTATACTTAGGGAGGAAACCACTTTTTATTGATTTTAGGAAGCAGAACATTTTCGTAGAGTGATGACAATCAAGGCCACAATCACAGACGTGCCCAGCAGAGCAGCAATCACTATGGCACCGATAGCCCCAGGACCCAGAGACCCTGCAGTTGAGAAGAGATGAAGGAGAACAGAAGAGTACTTAGGTATGGCATGTACAGAAAACAATACAGTAGTAAATTAGTTAAAAATGATATATATACAGTCAAAGACCAAAACAAATAATTTAGTAGACTGCTAAAAACTGCAGTTGCAAGAGGAGAATACAATATCCCTGCAATTGCTCAGCAATACTGAATCTAACACATTTCTACCATATTTGCTAAACAAGTGGCTGATACCTACCTTTAAGGGGGGGGGGGGGAGGGCCACAGCTCTTCCCTTCCACTTCCTATACTTGCTAAAGAGTACAGTAGCAGGGATAGAGAACTCCAGACTGATATGCTGCATTCCCATTCAGCACCAGGCTACCCTTGGTAGAGCTAAAAAGCTAAGCAATTGCTGTCCAAGAATAGGGATCATCTGTGTGCGTGTAAAGGAGGCATATGATGCATATATAAAAAGGGGGGGAGGGTTCAATCACATGGTTATGGTTGCCCTTTTGACCCCTTCTGCAGACATCCCTGATCATCTTGGAAGCCCACTGCTTTAAAATAGACCCCCAAATTGAAGGAATATTCTGGGAGATGGAAGAATATTCTGCATCATGCCAAGATAACTGCAAATATTTTATTCAGATGTTTTATTATTTAAAAAAATCTGATACTCTGATTCAACTGAAGTTGTAAGATCTTGCCTTCTAACTCCCTGAATTCAACCTGGCAAAATTTAACTGCACTAAATTTTGCAGTCTTAAACTAGAGACGGAATAACGTAAAAGTTGATATATAGATGAGATATGAAAATAAAAATAATTGGATAACTTTTGTTCTGTTTATGTCTCTGTGTGCTTAATGCTGAACCAGTGAGTCAGAGCAGGAGTAGAGTTGAGGTCCCTGACCAAGGCCAGATTACAGTTTGGATGAAACTTGTTTCTGATCAACAAGACAGGGCTTAGTTTGTGTTGCATTTGAGAGCCTCACACTGCTCTTTGAAAATACAAAACTAGGAAGGAAATTTGCTTCTGTTTTCAGTTACTCATGGCTACTTATTATGATTAAAACTAAATGCACTGTGGTTTATGTTAAATATACTTTAAAAAGCAAGTCAAAATAGAGGACTGTGTTCCTTGTGTTTTTATCGATCCATACTGGGGTACATGCATTTGTAGGTGAACTGCTGTAAATTTACTACAATGGGCACACATTTACACATGTGCACACACCTCGCACTATTCCCTTTTGGGGTAGGCAGCACTATTTAAAGCACAGAAAGATAGTAAGTAGTTACAAGCAAAATAAAGGCAGGAAGTAAGACAAAGGCGGGGGGGGGAATCTAAATAGTTCCCCCCCAAAAAACTATTCATAATAGGGAAGAGCTGAGATTCAAATGGGAATTGGAAGAGCTCATGTTGCAGCTGTTAACAACTTTTATTAGACACATTTATGGAGATGTGAACAGATGCAATATGCATACCCATGCACACTCAAAATCAACTTTCCCCCTTCAAATTAGCATTGATGTATAGCACTAATTCACTATGCCTCTCCATATCTTTCTGTCACTGCATTTACCAGTTCCATGCACTGATTCATGTATTGCCTTTTATACTTTAAACTCTCAGCTAATTTTCTTATGAAGGTCATATTCTGGGGGTGGTCCACTCCCTCCCCCCAAAGGGTTGTTTTATGCAGAACACCATGTTCAAAACAACTTGAACCACTTCTAGTCTGAAGAATTTACGTCTGGAAAACTGACAACTGACTACTTGATGGCATGGTCTAAAGGAGGTGCAGCATGGTCTGAACAAGAACCTTCCCTTGTTCTTCAGAGCATTCTGTTCCCAAACCTCTTAAGTTTTTGCACGTGCCTACTAGGTCATCAGGGGCACACTTGCCCCACATGCAGCACTCCTTGTTAATGGCAAGGACACAAAATCAGTCAGATTGGGTACCCTTTGGCCAGAATTCTACAAGCACTACCAAAGCCCAGTTTTAACCAGGTATGGTCCCACTGTTCTATGCAAGCTAGGATCTCTAAGGCTGGTTTGCAGACAAACATACTGTTGCCTGCATCCCACCAACTAAAAGATTCATGTTGTGTGCTTATACCCAGGATAGAAATTTCAGGAAACAGTTTGCCCCTTTTAACTATCTCCCCCAAACCATTGCAAACTTAATTGTAATAGAGGAACAAAAGTGATCCTAAAGGCTCCCATGGGCTTGATATAGCCAGCCAGGCCTCTTTATGTAGGTGATCAGTGGAAAAGAGAAGTGGTATATGTATGCTCTGGACCCCCTCAACAATAATACATGGTTTCATTCTTCCCTTCATGGGTATGTGGCCATAAGGGGATGTGTAAGTTCCTCAACCCTTTATTAGAAGGACTGACGTGATGTCCCAATACTCAGCCCCGCTGCCAAGCACAGATACCATTTCCATTATCCAGCTGGTGGAAGTGGGTTGTGTCCTCTAGTTCATAATCAGATGTATATGGTGGAAATCCTGTAGAATCTGAGAAGCGAGCAGGGGGGCTGGTTTCTAAAGGTCCTCCACCTGATGGCAGCTCTGGGGGATCATTCCACAATGTTGGGATAGGTCCTTGTGAGTATTCTGCTGGGAAAAAACATACAAGACAGTTAGTCTTTTGGCAATCCAGAGCAGGCCAATACCTGTGCTAAAAAGTGCCAGCTGAAGCTGGGCACAAACAAGCAGAGAAAGTGGATAGGCAATTTCTCTGAATTTCTCCAAAGGAATAAGACCTTCTTTGATAATTCCTCAAGGTAGGCTTCTCCTTTAGCAGTAGCAGTAGCACTGTTACAGAAAAAGCCCTATGGGAGGAATTCCCTGATGATGCTTTCACTGAGGAAAAAAAAAAGTAGGAAAATTTGTTCTGCCTGACACTAATCCAAGCCACAATCAGAAGTACTTCAAAAGCATCTTCCAACAGGCACCAGGAGAACCTGCTGCAAAACACAGAGAGCACTGTCCTCTGCTGGATAAAGTCTGAAAGGCTGTAACTTTCAGCAGCAGCTAAGGCTTCTCTTTTAAAGCTCAGCTCAGTGACGCCAATCTCTGTCCCGGGAACCTTCGTTCACATTCTTTCCTGAAAGCTGGCGATTTGCACACATACAAGACCATAAAACAGTGTGCAGATGAACTCTTCATAGGCAAGAAGATAAAAGAAATAAAGAGATTCGAAGGGGAAAACATGGCTGATGTTCAAGTCTGCTTGATTTGAAATGGATTTTTGAACAATCTGGTTATATTTTCTGGAATTGTTTTGTGTGTGCTTTAAATTTCCAGACGTTTTTATTTTATCATAATTTTATATCACATGTGGGTTATTTGTATTGTTAATTATTACTTGAGACCAGGAGTTCTCAGCCTCTGCAGTGCTGTGTCCCCCTAAAATGATATATGAATATATGAACTTGCTAACCTCCCATGAATAAAATGAATGATTTCAGGAGATTAGAGTTAGCAAATAAATATACTACTTACTTTTAATAATTAAATATTGATGTATTAAATAAGATAACAGCTTGCAACTTTATAAAACAAATCCGTTAACTGGAAATCAATAGTGAAAACTATCACATTTAAAACTTTTCTCTTAAAATGGGAAGAATGAATTTGCTTAACTTTGTAGAGTGGTTTGCCCAGCAGAATGGGAGCAAATTCCAGGTTTTCCTCTTTGCTTCGTCTTGGTTTGTCCAGGCAGAGTAGGAGTGAATTATGGCCACTGTTCTGTTTTGCATGCACAAGCCCCCCAAATGTGCAGCCCTCCTCAAATTTGCTTGCCAGTCCCCAAAGGAGTGCAACCAGAGTATGGGAATCCCTGGTTTACACTACATAATTTGTTTAATTTTAAAAAGGCCCAGCTGCATTTAGTTACAATTTTAGGCAGCAAGTGGAAGAAAACCAGGGACATATAAACTGGAAACCATCAGATGCAGATGTCGGGTCAGGTTCAAATAATTTTGAACAGAATTTCTTCCCCATCCCAACAAGCAAAGGGCCATTAAATGTAGGCATCACACTAAGGAAACATTTTTCAATACTTTTTTTTCTTGAGCACATGCTGTGATTAATAGCAGATTTGAGCATAATTCTTATACTGGAATGATTAACAGCACCTAAAAAAAGGCTTTTAAAATGAAACAAAATATTGTGGCTATGGGTATGTATCTTTTGTTGCCAGAGATTGTCAGTTTTTTACAGTTTGTTAGACCCTCTCCTGACTGTCCTCCTGAGATATCTTCTCATCTAAGATTCTAAGAGAACAGCTTCAAACAGATGCATGAGATTTTGCATAGCCCCATTACAGGTAACTACTTCTTACATGACATACACATGGCAGGGAAGATGCACATTCCCAGTTACAAATGATAGTGATGTGTATGCTGGAAAAAGAGTGTTTGAGTAACAATGCAATTATTGCACTGAGAAGACAGGGAAAGAGGACTGTGTAGACAGGCAGATTCAATGGGCAAAATGCACATTGGAGCACCCAACACCTCTGGGAACATCTTAAACCAAATGTTTTTTGCTGGGATCAGTGTAAGCTGTGGAAGGCAGCTGCACACATGCAGGAAAAGCCAGAGTTCCTTTAAGTTATTCGGACGGGCACCACAACCCTGCATCTCATATGACCCTTTGAATCTGAATCTCTGTCCAGCCCTGTTAAAAACCCTCAATAGACTTTGCAGCTAAACATTGTTTTTGTTGTGTCCAGCTCTTGCACCATGAAAGACAAAAGGCAATGCTTGTATTAGCCCTTCTAGCTGGGAATTGGAGTCAAACACATTTGGGGGGCATCAGGTTGGGGAAGGCTGACAAAAGGGGGAGCGACATTTTCAGGAAAGGGAATCACAGATAACAACTTAATCTCAGTTCAGGCAATTGCAGTGGGAATTAATTTTCCCTGCCAGGATTTCTGTACATGAACCCTTATTCCCAGTTACTGACCTGCAGTGTTTCTGTATTGGCTGTGCTAATCATGCATGTCTGATCTTTGCCTTGCTTGGGGAACCCAAATGAAACCAAGGATATGACGACACATGTTTAATTTCTAGTAATTTTTTTTCCCACATGGGGTCCTACTTCTTGTTCAGCGCTGCTTTCTCTCTCCAAAGAACTTAAGAAACTTGATGCTTTTCCATGCAAAAGCTATTACCGCTGTTCTAACGGCTTTTGATTTGCTAGATTAGATATATAATGATGTTTGATTTGATTTACCATCTGAAAGTCTCTGCTTGCTGACAACGTACAGTTTGAAACACTCATTAGAAAAAACACAAGCCAAAACCAGCTGGCCCAAGGAAAGGGCAAGCACCAGGTACACTGTAGGATTCATGGAGCCTTTGCCCTAGCATTCTCTTCCCTCTTGACAGTGTTAGCTTGCCCCTGCTACAGCAACTTCATCTGCCAGGACAATCAAGGCAGGACACATGGTACGGGAATGAGGGAATACTGGAGGCCAGACTTTCCCCCTATGATGCCTCCCTCAGGTGAGATTCCAAGAAAATTACATTTCCTTTGATGCCACAATTCATGTCCTGTTTCTTCCCCTAAGCACCTCTGGAGAAACTGAAAAGCCATTTCTGTTTATATGTGGGTGGACCCAGAAGGCAGGAATCAAAGCTGATTTTGTTAGGCAGCATGAAGCAGAGGCCCTAGCAAGGACTAGAGACATTCTACAGGGCCCTGTTGAACCTCTGGAAATACCACACCCAGCTGAAAACTGGAACCGCCAGTTTCCAGTTTAACACATAACAAAGCCTGTAAAAATATGGCCCAGATCAAAGGATTGCAGGAGTAGCCAGCATCATTCTGTGTGTGGGTGCACATTTATGTGGACAGACAGATCCTCCCAAAGGGTACTTTAGTTGATCAGCAGAATTGTACCAAAGAGGAGAATAAATTAGGCCACTGCTTTTTGTGTCTTTTTGAAATGAAATGCTATTTCTAAGGTACCTCACTGACAAGAGTAAGTTTAGTGCCACTGAGCATAAAAAACTAATTATATAGATTAATGTATATGACACAAGTATGGGAATTATAGCCATATAACAGGTGTTTTGGACTTTAATTCCCAGTAGCCTGAGTCAGTTATATCCATAGCAAAGGGTTTTAGTAGTTGTGCTCAAAATATCTGAAAAGCACTAGATTATCTATCCCTGCCATAAGACAAGAGACAACACAAAAATTTTGTGATAATCTTAGACAACAATGCTTAAGCTAATTAATGAAGTTCTACTACCCCTGGTATAAACTCACTGTTAATTTATCTCTTAATAAGTGCTATAGACTCACAGTTTGAAAACCAGTTGCCACGTTGGGGAGTTCTCTAAAGCATGTCTCAGAAGGGAGGGAGGGAGGAGGGATGCCATATCATCCAACCTATCTTTTTAGGATCCTGCTGCAATATGGTGGTGAGAAATGATCTACTTCCAGTTGTCAAGATGCAAAAGTTCTACATCAAAAAGTCTGCTTTGGCAGTACACATAGCTGTTAGGGAATAGGATTTTTTTTGCCCTCTGAAAACAATATGGCAGTACTTTGACCTGCCTTGGCAAGATAGCCAATGTGCAAGAATTTGCCCTGGCCAACCTGAATTTACATAGAGATAAAAGGACATGTCAAAGGAGTCTCTTTAAAATTATTCAGCATTTCCAGTTATGCTACCCACCGAGGTACATATGATTGTCAGGACAGACCCTTTTCTCTGTGCCACAGCTTATGAACTAGAAGCCTTACCAGCCTTTAGTGTAATATTTTTTATTGAAGTTGGAGTGATATACATGCTTGCCTGGAAATATAGCCCACTCCATCTAGTGAGACTCATAAGTACATATACAGACAAGGAGATATTTTCAACTGATGCTGGGGAGTCCTTGGTGCTCTCTGAGCCTTGTTGTTTTCTTGCAGACATTTCATTGCCAGACTAGGCAACATCTTCAGTGCAAAGAGGAAGTGGGCCTTGCTCTCAGTTTATATACCATGGCTTGCCCTGCTTGTGTTGGTAGGGGTGTTGTTCTCTCCTTGGGAGTTCTTTGATTGGGCTGTTGTTTGCTGCTTGGTTGATTGCCTGAGTTAACAGTTCCTTGATTAGGGTGTATTGTGCTGTTTGATGGTTCATCTGGTGTTAATCCTAGTGTTGATTTTTGCATATCTGGGCGTTGATTGCTGGCAAGGGAGTGTATTGGTCTTTTGGCTTTTCTATTGTCTCTTTTGAAAGGTATGTAAATGTTATTTACCTTTATGTGTCTGTTGATGGCTGCTTTGTCTGAGCGCCAGGCTTCCAGGAATTCTCTGGTGTTTTTGGATTTGGCTTGGTTTAGGATGCTCACCGTTTCCCAGTTGAAACTATGGTTGAGTCTGTCCATGTGTTGTGAGATTAAGGAGTTCTCATCATGTCTTCTGACTGCTAGTTGGTGTTCGTGGATGCGCTCTGCTAGTCTTCTGCCTGTCTGTCCTACAGAGTGGCTGTTACAGTCTTTGCATTGTATGTTACAAATAACTCCTGTTTTTTCTTCTTGGGCTATTGGGTCTTTTGGGTTGCTTAATAGGTTTTGAAGAGTTTTGGTTGGTTTATGTCCTACGGTGATGCCATGTGGTTGTAACAGTCTGTTGGTGGTTTCTGAGATGTTTCTGATGTATGGCAGTGTTATCCTTTTCATAGTTTCCATTGGTTGGGTTGTAGTGGGTTGGGTGGTGAGTCACTTTTTGATAAAGTTGAGTGGGTATCCATTTTGTTGGAAGATGCTATACAGATTATCTTTTTCTTTTTTCTGGTGTTCTGGGTTGCTGCAGTGTGTAAGTGCTCGTTTGAATAATGTTCTTACACAGCTTCTCTTGTGGGAGGTTGGATTGTTACTTTGGTAGTGGAGCACTTGGTTGGTGTGGATAGCTTTCCTGTAGACTTGTGTTTCTAACTTACCGTCATTTCCTCTACTTATGAGGATGTCCAGGAATGGTAGTGAGTTGTTTTCTTCCTCCCTTGTGAATTTTATTCCATTAAAGATGTTACTGGTTTTGTGGGTTTCTTCCAGTTGTTTCTTTTGTATTATGACAAAAGTGTCATCTACATACCGGATCCATACTTTGGGTTGTATGTGTGGGAGTGCTATCCTTTCCAGACGCTGCATTATGATCTCTGCTATAAGTCCTGAAATTGGTGATCCCATGGGTGTTCCTTTGATCTGTTGGTATATTTCTCCACCATATTTGCTTTGATTCAACTGATGCTCCTGTTTACTTCTAAGCAAACAAACAGGGATTAATCTGACAACCATATTATCTGCTCTATCCACTTAATCAAAATTGGTATGTGGCCCTTGAAATATTTCCAGAATTGAATTGTAAAAACTTCTCATGAAACTTAATGAAGGAAACTTAAAGAAACAGTCATTTGGATGCCTTGTTTGATTGGGCCTGTACAAAGTTGAGAACTAGTTTGGTGTACTGATTAAAGAAACTGGATTAGAAATTAGGAGACTGTGAGTTCTAATCCGGCTTTAGGCACAACTGGATGAATTTGGGCCACTCTTTCAGCCCTCGGAAGAAGGAAATGGTAAAATCATTTTTGAAAATCTTGCCAAGAAAATGGGATGTCTTGTGAACTTGTTCAGGCAGCACCAAGAGTCAATAATGACTAGAAGGCACAAAAAACAAAACAAAACAAAACCCCACCCATAAAGATTATCCCATTAGGTTCTGAGAGAGATAATACTGTCTTGGAAGAAAAGGCAGGAGCAAAACGACTTCATTGTGCTGTGCAGGGCACCTTGAATCAGGTCCTTTCTGATTCTGAAATGTTGGCAGGTATGAAAATTATGATACTGAATTGGCCATCTCCATCCCTTTAAAGATTCCAAATATGACAAATAAGTGGTAAATTCTGATAATCCCCAATTGCTGTCTTTAGCCTTTGGAGGAAATTTTTATTCAATGGTCTGCATTGTTAAAAAACAGACGGCCTTGGCAGATTCTGCTGAATGTATGATTAGGGAGAGATTTTTACAGCCATCTGAATAATGTAGACTGGGTAAAAACATGCTGTTCTTATGTAAAGATATACAAGCTATTTTTTATTCATGGATTCAGAAAATACCAACCTGCCTTTGAGTCCCTAGCCAATAAATGGAAAGCACAGGTACTTCCATGTCAAAGCAAGCACGCAAGCAATGCCAGCAAGAAAGCAAGCAAGCAAGAAGCAGTGAAGAAGAAAGTGGCTATATTTTTATTAACCCCGCCCCCCAGTTAATTATAGCATTTATTGTGTTCAGCTGGCCATTTTCATGGTACACAAAGCTAACGCTATTTTGGCTAGCCCAAAGGCTAGAAGACTCATTCCAAGA
Source organism: Candoia aspera (assembly GCF_035149785.1). Lineage (NCBI taxonomy): Eukaryota > Metazoa > Chordata > Lepidosauria > Squamata > Candoiidae > Candoia > Candoia aspera. The sequence goes on along the minus strand of NC_086158.1, from coordinate 43,469,564 downwards.
ACGTGTCTTTGAAACGCATGTTCTGTGCATGGGAGAGCAGCACCGAGCCAAGAGGCCCTGTTCCTCTGCTTGTATGTAGCTCATCACCAATCTCCACCCTCAACACTGCATCTGAAAAACTGTAAAATGCTTTCAGGAGACTGAACAGTTTTAGAAGAACTGAAAGACATCAACTCAAATTTCAGACAGGTAATCTTCTGTTTTCCATCTAATATAAATACGAAGGAGCTGTATAAAGAAGTTTATCTTGGGATAAAGAAGACTGCAGATTTTCTTGAAAATGTCTCCGTTAATAGGGACAGATGTCTAACCATTTTATTTTGTTTCATCTGGATCTAATTACAAGCTTAAACTACTTCATGAAAGTGATTCACAAAATTTATTTAATGAACTTCAGATAGGATATAATTGTTCCTACATTCTGTCCCCCCAAATTTTAAAAAGGTAGCATGATTTCCCAGTTGTTTTTTAAGTAGACAAACCTTTGTTTGGCTTAATCTCCTCTCCATAAAAATCTCTCCCCCCCTCACTTCATAAAATGACCTAGACCCTCCCCAACCACTTACAGAGATCACCACCCCATTTACTGCACAATGAAATTAAATGAATTTATATATGAGCAACTCCTGTACCTCACACCCCTTCTCACAACTTGCAGTTCTGTAGCATTCACAAACGCTTCAGAAATGGCCTCTTTGTCGCTTTCTTAGCATTGCATTCTGAAGAAATTGAAGCTGAAGAAGCAAGATGGTGCCCTGGCCCCCTCAACCATGGTGTGTTTGGGAGGGTCTGTGGAACAAATTTCTACAACCCCTTCTTCCTCTCTTTTTTACAGTAAATTAATCACCAGTTATTTAATATTCTCCCTTTCAGGGTGAAGCAGCTGTTTCAGTCAAATGGTGTGCTAACATAGCAAATATGTGCTCTCCCCCCGCCCCCGCATCTCCAATGTTGTTTGAAGCTACCTGCTTCACCCTGCAGGGCTGGCTTCAACAATCACTGGAAGCAGAATATCGGATTGCCCCCTCACCTGAGCGTTAGGCAGGAATTTGAAGTAACTGCCACATTAATGAGCGCCAGTTTGGTGTAGTGATTAAGGTGCCAGGCTAGAAACCGGGAGGCCGGGAGCTCTAGTCTGCCTTAGGCATAAAGCCAGCTGGGCGACTTTGGGCCAGTCACCCTCTCTCACCCCTAGGAAGAAGGCAAGGGCAAACCACTTCTGAAAAGCTTTGGCAAGGAAATTGCAGGGACTTGTCCAGGCAGTCTCCAAGAATCGGACACAATTGAATGGATTAAAAAAAAATCACAGTAATACTGTTTCAATGCAGAGTGCCTTTTCTTTGAATTGCCTTTAGCTTTCTTCAGATTTATTGATACTGGGAAAGGTGGCTATGATAATTAGGAAAAAGATCTATTTGTTTTGAATAATAGGTTTACTAAATATGCAAAGAATCAAGAGTCAGCTTTTGGTCCAGCAAATCTTTCCTCCTTAATCTTAGAAGGGCAGGATGGGAATTGGGATTGTGTCTTCTCAGAATCAAGAATACAACCCTCTGCACATGGTTAAGCATTTTTATGTAGCACTAAGCCCACTTACCTCAAGGCAACTGTGGAACTAAGTCTCTATTAGCCCAAAGAAAGTAGATTATTCCAATACTATTTTATTATTTGCCTGATTTTTACATGTGCATGACTGAGGAAGGGAAAAAACTGCACAGATGCTTGACTCAACTGCCTCCATTTCTCCTTTGGGGCTGACTTGAATATCTCCTGCCTCAGTTTGGAGGACTCTGCTACAGAAAGTCTGAGCGATCAACAGAGAAAAGCAGGGACCAAAGCGCTCTTGGAAACCAACAGGGGGCTGTCTGGATTCAGGTAGCTGCCATGGGCATGTGGCCAGTGTGTGGATGAAAGAAGCCCTTTTTCAGAGGCACAAGGGAAGTCTGTGGTGTAACCCTCAGTCCAGGGCCTGCAGAGAGTGCCATGGCTCTCCTGAAAGTTAAACAAAACTTGTTTACAAGAAACCTGTCTATAATGCGCATCTAGGCATACCGCCATGCTGGCCCTGCCCTTTTCATCACTCTGTTTGGGCTTGGCATCATTCCCCCCTGCCCCCCAGAAGCAAGTTGGAAAACTTTATTTTAAAAAAATCCAAAACACAATGGGCAAAGAAGTACTCTCCATCATGCATATAACTATATAACCTAATTATCACTGATCGTTATTACTGATCATTATTACTGATCATTGTTCAGAACTCCATGCAGATGTGCACTTGTGAGGTTGCATGCTTCAGTGGCAAGTACACATGAATTAAAATTAGTTAAAAAGAACCAGTTGGTAAATGCACGCTAATTACATTACTATATTCCAATGCTGCCTGAAAAAAACAAAACAGAAAAACTGCAGACAGATAATTCATTCCCCTGCAAATAGAAGGATTTTCCATTTAACAGTGGAATCACTCAGTATTAAAAGCATGTACATGAGACCTATATTAGAACCTACAGCATACAGGAAAAATTCTAGAGCAGATCATAGAGAGATCAGTGTAAGCATCTTGAAAGCAAGGCAGTGGATTGCCAGAATTTAACCCACATTTGTAAAAACCAACAAGTGCCAGATTAGCTTTATCTGTTTTTCCTTAGACAATTTCTTTTGCAGATTATGGAGATCCTTTACACATATTTCAGCATAGCATTTGACAAGATACTTTTTATTACAGGTTTCCAACTCCTGGTTGATCTTAATTGGGTTTGGAAGCTAAGAAAGGTCTTCTACTTGGACAGAAGACCACCAGTAAATACCAAGGCTGTAGGCTAAATTAGGAAGTCAAAAGGCATCCTGAACGAAGGCAATGGCAAACCATGTCCATATTGTTGTGAAGAAATTTCATGACTATTTTCCTTGTGTTCACCAGAAGTTGAGAATGATTCAGAGTGCCTTTCCTTAACAAGAACAACAAAGTTCTATTCTTCTTGAGTGTCTTCTAAATTTCATTTCATTGAAAGAAAAGCACTCCCATTCATTATCAAATATTTAATGTTTTGCAAACAACTTTGTTTTAAAAAATGAAATGTCATAATCTTACAGAGCTGAGATTTCTTTTGTGTACTTAATTCCCTAAGTGAAAAATAGAGATCATAGCCTTCTTTGTTTAATAGCAACACGTCCAACAACTTCTTAAATACAGAGTCCTAATAGTAATAAGACAAATGTGCAATGCTCAATAAGAAATTGAGCAGTTCAACGCCTGCAGAGCTTTGAATCCAAATGAAAAAAAAAGATACCTCTATTAATATATATTTACTATGATATTCTGGAAACTCTTCCATATTCTTTTCCCACTTATACTTGTAGCTGCAACATTTCCAGAAATATCAGCACAGCCTATATATTTTGCACTAGATTGAGAACCCTGAAACCAGAGTCTGCACCAAAATTCTTCTCTAGTACACAAGCAGCAAGGGACTATAGTTCAGTGGTACAATACATATTCTTTTATCTAAAGAATCCAGGTGTGATTCCACCAAAATAATCCAGGTAAACAAAACACAAGCATCAGTGCTAGAAAATATTTTTGTCTGAAATCTCCGAGAACTACTTCAAATGAGAAACAAGAGACAGAGCAAGCATTAAGAGTGCCCATTATTTCTCCATACATGACTGTGTTATCTGAATGTGGATCCTGTTCAGCCAACCGTTAAATTCAGTTAGCTGGCCAACATTATAGCCAAAATTACTTTTTTCCCCTTCCCTATCTATCCCCAGCATTCTGCATTTCTTTTCCAGGAATAAATGGATATGAATATGGATATGGGTATGTGTGTATATGTATACGTATACGTGTGTGTGTATATACACACACACACACACTTCTACACTTAACGTTTTTCACAGTAATACCTGTTCCTACATATTCTTATAATATTGAATCTGATACTTGAACTGTAACTTTCACAGTACTGAGCAAATGGGAGAAACTAACCCATCCACAAATTAGTTCTGCAGTCTATTATTCAAACTAAGCATCTTGGAATATGTCTACTTCTCATAATTCCTTCTGCTAACCATGTGGAGAGAAAAAACCCAGGAATGCCACAGAAACCTGCATGTGGATCATACATCTTACTCCAACACTTGGCTCAATTTTGAGGGTTCAGAAAACACTACCACTCTCCACAGGTAAAGAACTAGAAACTTCCATTAAAAATGTGGATAATTCCTGTATGTAAAATTCTCTAGTCAAAACCATTTCCCATGCTTATATGATGGCTTTTTCTCTATACACCCGTTAACTCTATCAATAAAGATTGAAGCAGGGGTTCCACACAGCCACAGTCTCTTCATCAAGGCTTAAAAGCCAAATTATGTTCCAGCTGACCAAACTAAAACTAGCTACACAACCTTGCTCTCCTGCACATGTAAATTTTAACCTTATCCACATTTTTATTATTGTAAGTTGTTGTCTATATACTGCCTTTCTGGAAAAGAAATTTAGAATCCTGGCAGTGCACAGGAAAAGGGAAAAAAAAGTTACCTGTACTATAATGTTGGCCAGAAAGAATTCAACTTACCAGTTGTTACAGAAGGAATCAGGGCTCCAGACAGAGTCAGTAGGATGAGATGAAATATCTTGGTGTGGGGCATTGCCTCTTCAAAAAATGAGATGCTTCTGGGAATGCTCAAACTCTCTAAAACCTTAATCAGGAATCAGCCTGCTGAAGCCAAATCAAAACCTTGTCCAGTCAGCTCTCAAATCTCTACACATGTAGACATACACATATGCAGAACTGCAAATACTCTGCAGCCTCATTTACACATGCAGAATTGGACTAACTGCCTTAAGCCAGAAGGCAGTTTCACCTTCTAACAATTTTGTCTTATTTCTCCACCCCCAAGTTCTACAGTTGGCCCTTGGAAACTCAATCCTCCCCCAGCAGAGTAAGACATACATTAATTGGCAGTTAGCAGCAAAACCCCAAAGGCTGCACTAGGCTTCCAGTAACTGGACTACACATCTTAAGTTTAGGACAGCAATGAATAACACTATTCATGAAAAGTTCTATACCTAAAATAGGCACATGTTTGCATAGGGTGTACTGTGAGTGTGGAGAACAGAAGGATGGCAATCATAACATTTAAAGTAACATGTTAGAAGTTCCTGAATTCAACATAATCTAGTAATGCAGATTGGGTTTAAAATATATTCCAGGTTCAGATATCTGGTCCATATTTATTAACTGTCCTCTGATTTAAATTCTGGGCCTTTTGTGAAAGGCAGTTTCCTGTTCACTAAGGGGTAACCACTCCTAAATTCTTTAACCAGAAAGAATCATATTAATGGTGAGGGGATATTTGATTGTTCCAGAAATATTCAGTGCCTGGAAAAAAAAAGATCCCCTATGTTCAAATATGTATCAGGAAGTATTTTTGAAGAAATCAGAGGTAGAAGTCAAATTTTCATTAGGAAGAAAATCACTGCAGGATACCTACTTACATGAGCTCTTAGAGGATCAGGCACTTGGAAATTATTTGCAGCAATGAACCAGCCCTAAAATTTACATCCAAACAATAGTAAAATTATTTTTGTTCAGCCCATTTTACTGGAAAAAGTATGCATTGTTCACGTAACATTGTTTCATTCCAGCTTTATTTTTTATTAAAGTATGAAAAATTATTTTAACAGCCAATATGCAGTCTTGATCTGACTTCAGTTTATAGAATTTAGTTTTGAAAAGTGGATTGTTCTAAATTGCTATATAGAGGCACAATGGTAGCTTTTAAATAAATGTTACACTATTTATTCCTATAAAAGATCAATGATTTTGTTTTATAACAAAAGTAAAGTGAGTAATAATAGAAATGGGAACTTGACCTAGTTATAGTTTTAGTAATCCCTATCTTGCCATTTCTTCATAGATTTCAGGATGGTAGACATGGTTTCCTCTTTCCCTTGCCAATTTTGCATCTCAGCCCTAGCTCAATACCCAATCTCCTACACTAATTGCCAAGTGATAAAGGTTTCCCTTGACATTAAGTCCAGTCGTGTCCGACTCTAGGGGGCGGTGCTCATCTCTGTTTCAAAGCCGAAGAGCCGGCGTTTGTCCGTAGACACTTCCGTGGTCATGTGGCCAGCATGACTACACCGAACGCCGTTACCTGCCCGCTGAAGCGGTACCTATTCATCTACTCACATTTGCATGTTTTCAAACTGCTAGGTTGGCAGTTCGATAAATCACTACTTGAAGATTATCTTCAAATAAATTCAGATTACCACTTGCTGAGTGGTAATTTACACTGGTATACATATAAAAGCCTGGTAACTTTTGCGAGGAAAAACTTTACTGTATTTTTGTAGTCAGTCTGAAATCCAAGGCAAAAGATTCTCTCTACAACTTGGTTCACACAAACTGTTTTGATTCAAACTATTTGCATGTGAAACTGCAGACTTTTCCATTTCATATGTAAAACTACTGTTTCAAGCATTTTGGAAGTGCTTTGGGTTTGAAACACTTCCAAAATGCTCAAGAGAGTCTGTTGTGAACTCACAAAGTTTCAGTCCTGAAATGGCTAAAATAAAAATTTTCCACTTCCCTAACTGCCGTATTCATTCCTTTGGCAATTGCTCACTTTTATTCACACCTGACCATAGTTGGAAAAATGTGAAAAGATTTTGCTTATTACCTGGCAACACAGAGATAGACAACAATTAACCTAGCATAGCCTGCCACTGCTGTGCGTATGACAATCTGGTGAACTGATTTTTTGAAAAGGTAATATATAAACTTATTTGCTATATTGGCATAAATTCAAAGTGACTTATAAAGTAAAAATAAATTATAATATTCTAAAAAGCATGGGTAAGGAACTGCATGTTGAACGCTCATCTATAATCACCTCGATGTCCTGCTTATCAAGTGACAGGCACCAAGAGTTGTTACCATCTAATTATCCATGCATGTACATATACACACAATCACAAACCATTAGCAGTAAAGGTCACAGTACAGCCTGCAATACCATCATCTGAACATCTGTGATCTGGAGCATTATTCCCTTTTGCAGCAAGGTAACACTTCTGAAATGAGCTACACTAAAACTATTTATATGACCCAGCACCACTGAACACAGTAACTGAAATCCTACTTAACAGTTGTATCAAACTTCACGTTTATTCTAGAGGGTTTTAGTTCAAAGCTCAGTTTATCCTTGTTCAGGGAGAAAGCTCAGTTTATCCTTGCGTGATGATCAGTACATTAAGGTACTAGGCATGAAGAACTGTGTTTGGATCATTGTCACCATCAGTGTTAACTCTGCAGAGGAGAGTTGCGTTTAAATATTAAAATCTGTCCAAGCTACTTGAAAAGCTTCTAATAAAAAAAAACAGCTTACGACAGTCCCAACCATTACAGCTCAAGTTGCAAAAATCCATTTTTACCAGAATCCTGAGATCACCAACTACAAATGATGGCTCAAAGGAAAGAGCCAATTGCTTACTGGATTCCATGGGTTCACACAGTGGAATGACTTGTACAGATAGGTACCAGTCTATTCTATCTGATTTAAGTCTGAGATCTTTGCCAATTGAATGCAAATCAATAGAGTTCTATTTAGAGATTTCAATCTGTCATCTGTCTCTCCATGAATTACGTTATACAAAAAAAAAAAGGCCTTCGAATAAGGCAGTTGTTTCCTGAGCTATCCATGCCCAGTTTTTACTAAAATGAATCCAATTTGGAAATGGCTTCTTATATGCTCAGAATTATTTGTATGCAAGTTCTTTGACTAGCAAACTGGTCCAAGAGCAGGACTATATCCCTATTTACATAATTTATTTACATAACTCACTTTAAAAAATTGGAACTTATATGGAAGAGATTATTTCAGCTGCAATTCTAAAAGAGTTATTTGGGAGAAAGTCTAAATTCAGTAAGACCTACTTCTGAGATGAGATGTACAGAACTGTTCTATAAGGCTCTATCAAAAAGATACTCGGTTACAATAACTCAGAGGAAGGAAAGGTAAGTGGGAATTCTAAAATGTTTTATATGAAGTTTGATATCAATCTGATTTTATTAATTTCCTCAACTCATTCCAAAACAGCCAATGAAATCTAGCACAAAAAAAGTGTTAAGCTGCTGCTTATGTCTACATTTAAGAGTCACATAAAATCATCTGTTCCCAAAAGACAGCATATTTTAGATTTAGAGAGCCCCCCCCCCTTTTTTTGTTTGAAAAAAAGCTGATACAGTACTTGCTGTTTTGATCACACTGGGCATATTAAGGTCTCTATTCTACATGTTTACAGCTGTAAAAAGAACTGCCCAGACTTGGTCCTCTTGCATAAACAAAACAAGAGTATGAGTAAGTGAATGTCTTCAAATGGAAGAAGAGTGAATCTTTGTCAAACATTTGCAGCCTTGATGTTTATTTCCACCTCTAAAATTATCAAGTAGAAAAACCAGCAACATTCCTCTAGGACTACAAAATAAAGCAACTGCTGTCTCTCCAGCTCCTGTGTACTTGCTTGTTAATTGAGGAAACAGGTATTGGTAGCGCTTCAAGGCTACGCTCAGCACCACAAAAGATTGCCAAAGCTGGCTTTGACAAAAGCAAACAATATGTGCTCAAGAGTAATACAACCAGGTTTTATTTTTTTAAGTTCTTGCTTTTTACCCTCCTACTATGATGAGTTCAGAGAGAATGTAAAGATCTGTTGTAAACATTAACTACCCCCTCTCCCCGCTTCATGAGTTTACAAAGTAATGGAGAGCAGGAGACAAGATTTGTGACAGGCTTCTCTGTGCTAGTAGATCCAAAACTATATACAAGTTTGCACTCACCTCTATATAGTTAGTGTACAAATTGGCATTTGGAAGGAAGAGAAGGAGAAGGGGTGAAAGAAAATCAACTGAAATAAAATTTAAAGTAAACTATCCAGAAGCAACTTCAGATGTTTTCTTCAGGTGATGACAGAAAAAAATCTTCATGCAGCAACTTCCCTGCGCAAGTGGGAGACTGGAGTAGGGGCCGAGGGGGGTGTGCCTAAAACCAAGTGCGCTGAGTTCTGGAATATGAACGGGAGAAGATGGATGACATGAATATGGGCACAGGGAAAGTAATGGAAGAGTGTACTATGTAACAAAGACCAGCACACTGAATTTTATTCATGTGATTTTTTTTTTTTTTTACAAACACAGACGCTGCCAATGCTCAAATTCCTTGTCTCATTTATTTCACTTTGAAGGCGACAGCTCCCTGTTCCTTGGCGTAATGCTGCTGCAGAACTTACAAAATCCTGAATCACCATCATATGTAGCCAGATTTCATCTGGCTACATTTCATGTTCCAAAGGTAGTGTCAAATTCTCATACAAAGCCAACTGATGAAGATACATGTGGTAAAGATCCTATGTGTCTCTGAAACGAGACAAATTCATAGCAGAAGGGTCCAAAATAACTGGCCCAATCACTATGGAGGAAAGAGAATTACAGGAGAAATTCAGCCTGAAGTGCCTCCTCCCACAACTTGAGTCCCCAGTTGTTCAAGAAGGCTGGATGTGCTGAAGCCTGAACTCAGGTAGCTTTGACATCACCACTCAATGAAGACAGACTTAAGCTTCCCCAAATGCAATGTGCTGAAGATAGGCTGACTGGGATGTGCAATGCCAGACCAATCCAAGCTGAATGCTGCCCACCACAACAATCTTCTGCTTTTGGCAGTTTTACAGTTAGCTTATGAATGCACCTCCTGAAACTGGAAGGCATGGAAGTCAGAATCTGCATGGCATTTTGGTTCTGAATGACATCTGTTAACCATGAGCTCTCCACCATGATTGCACTGGCTTACTGTTGTGAGAGTGATGGCAGAAGGGAAGGAAGCTACTATATGTAGACCTCCAGATGGCTTTCCAAATAGCTTGGGAGAAGAAATCACTCACAGTGCTTTGAATTCAGCCTCTTGAATAAATCTTCTTTTCTGCCTACCCAGTAGAAAAACCAAAGACCAATATAAATGAAGGTGGCTGTGCAATCCTGGGCAGAAAGGATTTGTTGAAGCTAGAAACAATAGCCTGAGATGATTGATTCTGTGATCCATTTGCAAGGCAAAGATGACTGCAGTGAAGAGAAAGGACTCTGTCCAGCAGTGGAGAATGCATGGTTAACAGACACAGGAAAAGCCAGGCGAGTTGCATTTATTCAGTAGTCATCCAAAGTCTCTATTTCTCCCATATTGAGCCGTTCTGATGAAGCATTGACTGAGAAACCTGAAAAAGACAGATTGGAGTTTATCAGTTCACAGATGGATTATGTTCCATACTTCCCAATTTACAGGTCATTTAACAGTCATGCAAGATTACAGACAGTAGTTAAGGAAAAACTTTCTAGTATATCAATCCAGTACTTTAAAAACAATGATTCATACAATAAAAATATTATTGAAGAATTGTCTCTGTAATCTCATATTTTATAAGAAAATACTGTACATACACACTACCTACTGTTCCCTAGGAATCTAACAAATTAAGAGAATGGAATATATGAAGTTTAAATGCACAGATACGTACCTAAAACTTTAGCAGCTTACTTTCTTGCATACTTCTGAGGGCAGAAGTAATAAAATAACCTATGGGGCAAACCCTGGGGACTGGAAGGGTGCTGACTAGGCAACAGCTAAATCAAGTTGCAATCCCAAGAGGAGAAAAAACATTTAGTTATTACCAAGCCTTTAATCTTAGTTTCTATTTCCCTGTGGGAGTAGGACTCCATTTATTTAACATACCGTATTAAATTTCTGGTTTATTGCAGAAAAATGTGCAAGATATTTAGAACAAGGATGTCACACCCAGAAGACCAGTCTGGTATAGTGATTAAGGCATCAGGCTAGAAACTGGGAGACCGTGAGTTCTAGTTCTGCCTTAGGCACGAAGCCAGCTGGGTGACCTTGGACCAGTCACTCTCTCTCAGCCCCAGGAAGCAGGCAATGGCAAACCACTTCCAAAATCTAGCCAAAAATACTGCAGGGACTAGTCCAGGCAGTTGCCAGGAGTCAAGACTGACTTGAAGGCACCTCAATGTTACACCAAACAAATTCTATTTGAGGTTCTAAAACTTACCTAACAAGCTGGGATCTGCACGAACCATTTTTTGTTTCTTCTTCTTTTTTCCACTCTGCACTGCTTCAAAGCTGGACTGCTGGTTGTTGCTCTGATTAGTTTGAAAGACTGTATGCAAAGAACTATGGTTCATCCCCCATACAGAATCCTGGAACATAAAGAATTTTAAGGTAAAAATGTGTACTTGCCTAAAAATCATTCTCCCTATTGTAGGAATGCATCTGAACATACTTTCTTATTCTATCAGTTAACTGATAGACATTTTCCATACAACCCTGCTTTACTCCATTTCCTTTTTATCTGCATACAGTTTTAAGGAAAGCTTCACGATTAATAGCATCTATATTAGCACAGTGTCAAATATGCCCTCCTTTTAAGAACAATTCCACATCCATTTGAGGCATTTTTCTCTCCCACAATAATGCTTACTGCTGATTTGCAACTATTCCCCAAAGACAGAAATATGAACCTGCTGCTGCCGTTGTTGGTTGGCTTTTTGTTTGGCACGGCGCTCAAGAAACTGCTTGGCAAATTCCTTGGCTTCGGGGGTGTCCCCAAGATAAGCTCTGATGTAATCATGAACCTCATAAGGAGACTCCACTTCTTTCAGGAAAGAAACAAATGTGGGAACTAGAACAAGCAGGGAGATGAATTGTGATATATATGTAAAGAATGTAAAGTACATGGACAAGAGTTTTCCAGTCTCAACTATATGATAAACTTCCTTAAAAACTTTATGTAAAACAAAATTACTGTTGCCTGCAGAAAAATAAAAAAAACAAAAACTGTCTCCTATAGTCACTGAGTTATATAATAAAGAATTTACTTGTTAATCAAAACAACAGTCTTAGAGGGCCTCCTAGCTGGCTACTCCTACTCATTCAACTTTTCAGCAGTGATGTAAGTCAGTGCTTCCCAAACTTTTTCTTTCATTACCCAAAACTGCTTACCAGAAAGTCCTTTTTACCCAATGCTAAGATCTACAATTCAAACATATAAACTGTATTATGCATCACAATTTATATATCCGCTCCTCAAGAATACTGAGAAGTGAATATTAGATCTTCTACAATTTTCCTGTTTTTATTTGTACTGCAAAACAGTATCATGGACTTACAATGCAATTAGGATGTGGTTTCTTGTCACATGTGGTAGCATGCATGGTATACATTCTAAGATGCTTGTACTTTTTACTACTGCTTACCATCCAAGTTGTTAGCTGTGTTGAGTGCATGAAGCATTTGTTCACACCACTGAGTGAATCCATCCTGAGGTTTATTAACTCCCTGAAACAACTTCAACAACTTTTCTTCTTCTTCTACCTTCTTATTATGCCTGCTTGTAACACCTATAGATTTACTGGGACACAGAAAAACACTATCACTGCAGAATATGAGGAAGAGGTATGCAAGTATGCAAGTTTAAAGACCAGAAAACTCCAGCAACCCATCAATTATCTAAGAAACCCAAATATGGATCCACAATGAAATATAAACTTAAGAGGTACGGCCAGCTGGACTTACTGTTTCCTATCTATCCATTTGTTCTACTCATACTTGACTCCATACTGGGCTGGGCTATCCTTCCCCCTGCCTGTTCAGTGACTGCTACCTTCCACCCTCCCATCCTGAAAAACAGATGTCTCTTAGAGATGGCCATGGCAGAAGCCTTGCCCTGAATGCATCATTCTGGATATGTTTGGACCCAACATATGTGCTGAAGTGGGTTGTAAGCCACACAGAGTTTGGTATTAAGATGGGCGGCTATACAAATGTTTTGAGTAAGAAGTAAAGTAAAAGTAAAGTAAAACGAGTGCCATGCTGGCTGCAGCCACAGGAAAGAGCTGGACTGAGCTCTTGGAAATGCACGTATCACTCTAGGAGTTCTTAGGACAAGGGTGGATAGCCCACTGCATGTAGTGGCCTTTCATCCTGCTTAATACTTATACCAGCTACCTATACCTGCTTGATCTTATACCAGCTAACCTAAAGTATGATGAAGTAAGCAATCTTGGCTGTGCTACAGTTTGATGGAAAACTTTCATCCACTATTAACAACTTATACGAAATGCTTGGGCATTGTCTAACAGAAGAAAGGAAAGTTCAATCACATACATTCTTACCTGATGCTAGCATTGCTCTTGTTTTTATTAGTTGCATTACGAGGGCCAACTTCTTTGACTGCATCATCCCAGAATCCCATGTTTGAATTTTTTGTATCAGCATTACTCCAAATACTACTGACAAGATCTGATGCCCACTGGCTGCTAGGATTTGTGCTTAGAGAGCCCCATACTGAATTGCCAATGCTGGTGTGCAGATTTGAATGTTGCTGGGGAACAAAAAAAGGATGATGCTGTTCACTATTTTCAAACACAAGGAAACACTAAGTATTTAAATCTGTCCTGACTTCAATGACAAATTATAAAAATTAAAATTTAGGAGCTACTCACTGTAGTGCTGCGGGATCTGCTCTGCTGCTGCTGGTGCTGGTGCTGCTTCTGCATCTGCCTTGCCTCTTCCTGCTGTATTTCCAAGAGAGATTTTGTAGTGCCGGCAGATTTGGCAACATTTCCCCAACCAGACAGTTTTTGTTGCTGCTGCTGCTGTTGCTGCTGGAGAACTTTCATTAGTTCACGTTGCTGACGCCTTTGCTAGAAGAGAGTCAATGCAAAACATGACTGAAAAATATAACAAGAGTGCCCTCCAGTACCCAAAACTCATATTTGCAAGCAACAGAAGCAGAAAAGAATAGAATCAAATAGTGATGTCTTTCCCTATGCACATCCCAGGCTCAAGAAAACAAATGTCAAAGTTCTCTCCCAGCAGCTATCCAAACCTGTTGTTTGAAACTATAACATTTACCTCTTCTCGAAGCTGTTTCTCTCTCTCTTCTTCAAGCTTTTGGATTTCTGCTAATGATAATGTTGTCTGTGACTGACAAGCTCTGGAACTGGATTGTTGACCCCATGTTGAAGAAGAAGGGAGCTAGGAGCAAATGTACACAGCAGATGTACAACAGAGACAAGAAATACATCAAAAATGTGATGAATACGGAAAGAGGAACAACAAGGCTGCTGGTACTAAATTAACCACAATTTGATTAATCCTCCCTTCTGCTTTAGAGTTGCAATCTTTTCTGTCAGACACCCAAGCTTGAAGCTCAATATGAATGTTATATTACCAACAAAGAGAAATAATTTCTACAGTAGTAAGGTTCAGATTCAAAGGTTCAGGCACAGAGATGTGTTTGTAAAATAAATGGATTTTATTCAGCTTAAATATCCCATCAAAAGAAGAGAAGGAAAACAGCTAAAGAACCAACAGTTCAGAAGGGGAAACCATGAAAGATGCATTAACAAAAGTAAGATGAAGAGACCATAGAAGTATTAATGAGACAGAGCCTTTGGGTGAACTTTTTATCTAGAATGATTAAATGTGAAGTGGTTTGCCATGTGGAATAACCCTGAAAGACCACACATCAAAAGAACTGGCCTTAGTATAGTACCTGAAAATACAACATTGCTTATTATACACAAATATATATTTGGTGGAGTTGTACATTTCTTTGCTGATCAAGAGTAGTACAGATTTTGAGTCAGAAAAGAATTACACTCTGTCTTTAAAATAATTACATGATGTGAATTATATAGCTTTGCATCTTTACCATGAACTATTCAGTTTCTGCTTCTTACAGAGAAGCAAGCATTAAAGAGAAGCAAGCATGGTGGCATTAAAACCCACTGCTGCGGTTATTCTAAATGTTGTACAGGTAGTCCTTGCTTAGCAATCCTAATTGGGACCAGAATTTTGGTTGCTAAGTGAAGCGGTCATAAGGCAAAACATCACATGATCACGTTGCTTAGAGACGGCGGCTCCAATAGTCCTGGCTGCGATCGTTAGGCAAGGACAATGCCATCGTTAGGCAAGGACCTCACGCTTCTCCTGCCCTGCGCAAACTGCCAGCTCCGTCCCGCTGCCTCCTCCCCATCTGGGCCCAGTGAGCTGCCTTTGGCAGATGAGGCTCTGCTGCTCTGATGTGCTTGCCTCTGCTTCAACTCCTCTCACCCATCTCTGCCTTTTTAGCCATCCTGCATTCTGCCACTGCCACCTACCCATGCTGCCCCGCCGCCCCTAGCTGACCTCTGTTGTCCTCTTCCTCCTGCTGCTACTGGCCCTTCGTGACACCTTGGAAGGTTCACTAAGGACCAGCAGCTGCCTCAGCCAGGAGCGTCTCATCAGCAGTGGGAGGCAGAAGATGGTGAAGGTCAGCTGGGGGCAGCAGAATGCAGGTGGCCAAAAGGGAGAAGATGGGCAAGAGATAAGTGGGTGGGGAGAGTTGAAGCGCATGCTGTGGTTGTAAATGCGGGTGGGCTGCCAAGGGCCCAAATTTTGATCACGTAACCATGGGGGCCCTGCAACAGCTGTAACTTCGAGGACTGGTCATAGCTACCATTTATTCAGCACCATTGTAACTTTAAACAGTTGCTGAACAAATGGTCATTAAGTGATGACTACTTGTAAACTCATTTTCCTCTCCCACATTTAGAGTTAACACACACTGCTTGGCAAGTCTACAAGTTTTTGATTAGGGAGTAATGAAATAGTACTATCTGCTTCCTTTCTGGCTCAAAAGAGGCTTATTCTCTAGCTATAGCTTTCTATCTGGAAGACAGAAGTTTTCGCTGGAATGGAAACAAAGAACAGCAAACAGGCAGTTCACTGAAGTCAGACACATATATGTTATGGTTCCACAGTTAAAAAAATACAAAAGGACATGTTCCAGCAACGATTGTACAGATTTTGCAGAACTAACAGGATGAATATCTAGTCTAGTCTCATAGAAGTAATTGGATAACAATAAGAAAATTACATTGGAAAGTACTGGTACCTTCATCTGTGCAAGTTGCTGCTGCTGTTGCTGCTGCTGCAATCGACGCAAAGCTTCCTGCTGCTGCTGCCTCTGCCTCATAATTTCTTTTTGGCGTTGGAGCTCCAGCTCTTTCCGCTTCCGCTCTTCCTCTTCTTGCCGCTGCTGGGCTGCTTCTTCTTCCATGCGCAATCGGTTTTCTTCTACCTGACGCTTGGCCTCTTCTTCACGTGCCCATTTGGCAGCCTCCTCTTCCTTTCCAGATCAGAAAAAAGCAAACCCTCTAAAATTCTAGATTAAAATACTTACTTTCAAAATATTTCAGATTACACAGATCTGTAGGTATTCTCTGCTTCAAATAATGCAACTTGCTGCAAAACATAGTTATTCAATGGAATAGAACTAATTTCAAATAATTCAGTCAAGCAGTCCTCAAAAATACATTACGCCCTTACAATTAGTTATATACTCCCCACCACCACATTAACTCTGGGGGACTTAAGCTTATAAACAGATACAACTCCTAAAAAAATAAACCAACAAAAAGTAAACATGACAGTACACCTAACAGGGAGAAAAGAAGCATACCTGAACTGAACAGACACTGCACACCAAATGGGCATGCCCTGACATCCCAGAGCATAGGGGAAAGAAACAGGTTTTCAGAGCTCGTTTAAAAGCTTGCACAGTCAGGGTAGCGTCATCATTTATCAATTTTGAATTGATAAAAACCCTTGTGTTTAATAAATAACAATCTCTCTTCTGTTTCATCTATAATGGCCTACTAAAAATTCAATCATCACTGGGGAGGGAACATGCAAGTATCTATTGTCATGAAGGAAGCACAGATCATCAGGTCTAGTCTTTCTGAGCAGATCAGCATCTTTCTTTTCACCTGTTTACGAAGCAACTCTTCTCGCTGCCGTCTTTCCTCTTCTTCTCTTCTCCTTTCTTCCAACCTTCTAAGTGCTTCTTCCTGTTGTTGCCGTTCCTCTTCCTCTCGTTGCCGCCTTAGTGCAATTTCTTGTTCTCGCTGCCGCCTCAGAGCTTCCTCCTGTACGCAGAAAGAAAAGTTAGACTACACTGCTGGTACTTAGTAAGACTGTATATCCATGTCTCTGTATTTGTACCATGTTCATATGATTAAAAGAGTAAGAGATCCTCCTGATCTAGTTGCTCATAGTCAAACCTGAAGTCAGAAATCTCTTTTCGACTGATGAACACCCTGTAGGATCCTGAAAATCTGTGTTGTTATACATCATTTCTGGGCTTGGACTGATGCAGTAGGGCTAATATGTGATTCTCAGCACTGATGCTGATTAAAGCTTTCCTTCCAGGGTTAATGACAGCTTGGAATAACTACAGCACATGGGGAAGAGAATAACCCCTCCCCTTTGGTGTCAGTTCTGTTCTCCCGTCAGCAAAAAACAAAACCATTTAAATTTATTTAGCTTTTTTTAGTTTTGGTTCTTAATTTAAATGTTACCTGTGCATTATACATTTAAAATTTACAAGCAACATGAATATGCTGAATATTGTAATATCACTGTTCTAAGATTATTTTTTTCTTGTAAATTCATATATTTAATACATAACTGTGGCAGTATCTGCCCACCCTGATGCCTCAATCCCTAGTATGTGGCACAGAAGTACCTGCTGGTTGTCTTCCTGTTGCACAAAATGTTTCAACAGGAAAGAACTTGGTCCCTTCAGAGAGAAGCACTAAGGATAGAGGAGCTGATGGGTAGAAGTACAATGAGTCTTCTTTGACCATTGCTGTTCACTTCATTCAAGCTTATGGGATCATCATCATCATCATTTAAGCTAACAAATTTTATCAGAAATCTCTGTCTGCCTATCTGGTCTACCTTTTGGAAAGAGGAAACCTTGTAACTATTATGTAATTATTACATTCAGAATATAACTAAATAGAACACAAAAAATGCTTGACTATAAGATTTTTTCCAGAAGGTTATGTTGTAGTTTTTAGTTACATCCTTTAAAAAATACAAACAGAAGATAATTGGAATGTTGATTAAATTATTGCTTTTCAATATTTGGATTTTTTCCATTTAATACGTAATTCTATTATTCTGAGAATATTAAACACTTTGCAAGCATTCTATATTTATTTTCTAAGAATGCAAAGAGAAAAACCAGCTGTGGGATTCAGATGTTTAACATCTAAAGTAGCTACTGTAAGCTATGGAGATCTGGAAAATTTAAGTTCTTGGAAGATATTCTAAACACCTTTTTCAAAGCAGTGTTTGTGAAACATCTTCAACTTTAATAGAGCTTGTTCACAAAAAACCATGGCAAGAAAGAGGGGAAAAAACAGGCAAAGACAATTCCTGAAGCTTTTACCATCTGGACTTTTCCCTCTCTTCACTCCTCCCCTCCCCCACCCCGGCAAAATCTCCATTACTACCAACTGCCCTGCAGAAAGGATCCCAAAAATCTTCCTTTTATGTTCACAGGAAATAAACATACAAGTTTGTTCTTAACATTTATGATATTATTAAAAACACTTTAAGGAGCAACTTAGTGCTTTAATTAAAGTATATATAGAATTATGCTGCAGGAAATACTATGAACAAAAATACAAACAAAGCAATTTTCCTTACCAAGTCATTTGAGTTACAAGAAAGATACTGTGGTATAAATAATGTTTACTGTCCAATAATTTTCAAGAATATTGATCAGATTTAGTTTAATTATTGCTCAGTAATTATTATCATTAAAATTTCAGTCCACAGATGCAACAGTACAGATGGGATTGTATAAAAAATCATTTAGAATAATCTGTGATAAGATTTAAAAGCTATCACAACCTATAAGTCTGTAATAATGATATTTATTGAATAATATTTATTCTGAAAGTATGTAATAATTCTCAGTTGGGAACAGGAATGGATAAATCAGCCAGTTTCAATTTTACTTAGATTTTTCATTTCAACTTTTATTTCTAAGATTCTTTTATTTCATACTTCCCCATCGATTTGCAATTTTTAAAAAGATACCTGTATGAAAATTAGCAGGTTCTTCTACTAAAGTATGTATTTTATGTACCTAATATAATGAATTTTGGGTATGTGGATTTTTTGCA
This sequence comes from Candoia aspera, assembly GCF_035149785.1. NCBI lineage: Eukaryota > Metazoa > Chordata > Lepidosauria > Squamata > Candoiidae > Candoia > Candoia aspera. The sequence continues at coordinate 43,450,470 of NC_086158.1, read as the reverse complement.
TTTTTGATGGGGCCTCTATCTCCAAATTTGGAAAAGATGGGTTTTGAAATGTAATTATCTTAGTTCATGCATTTATATGGAATCATTCTTAGGATTAATTTATCTGAATAATCATATACTCCTTTATAAGCCTAGCCAGCATTTAAAATGTTCAGAAGTGGCTGGTGGGAACAGAGGTAATTACAAACAGAAGTCAGGTTATCTCTGTATCTGGCTCAGGAAAGAAACCTTTATTAGCTTCAACACTCACTACAATTTTGTGAAGTGCTCAACAAGAACAATAAAAACTTTCTAATGCTGAAAAAAAAAGTAAAAAAGAAAAGAAACCTTTAATCTGGTAAGATTCTGTGTATGGTAGAAACAATAAAGAACTAGAGTTAGAACTTTGACTCAGCGTTGTTACTTCACCGACTGCCCTGACAAAAGTTGAAAGACTGGGCAAAAATTGTTCAGAATTGTTGGTTCCAGCAATGGCCTCTCAAGGAGTGGGTGTACTACTGCCTCCTTTAAAGCCAGAGAGATCCCCTCCCTCAAATAAGCCAACATCACATGTCAACCCAGAAGGAGTATGCATCCAACAAACATGTGGCTGGGCTCACAGTCTGAAAGACTGTCCATTTCATCAGAAGTCACAGGATCACACTTCTCTCAGGTAAATCTGCAAGACCATACCCCAGGAACCTCAATCAGACTTGCCCTGTCAAAGTTCAGTTCTGAGTAGATCTGAACATCTTTATCTGCCAGATAGTTAAAATATTCTTCACAGTGGCCTTGTGAAGATATTCCTGTGGCTTTACTGACATAAGGTAGAAAGGTGAAAGAATAAAATTAAATTCTAATTTTTCTTTCTTTCTTACAGACATACACTATTGTAAAAATGGCTTCTTTTTTTAACAATAATATTTGTTGATCATATCTGATATGTCACCTGTTTCCTTCGAGCTAACTCCTCCTCTTCTCTTCTTTTCCTTTCCTCCTCTTGTCTCCTAATTAGCTCTTCCTGTTGCCTCCGAAGCTCTTCCTGTCTTTTACGCTCTTCTTCTTCTCTTTTGTCCCTTAATTCAGCTTCTCTCCGTTCTTGCTCTAGCTGAAATAGTAAGAGCAATACTGGAAATGATAGCAATAGAATTATGTCTATAAATAACTGCATGATTCTTGCTAGTATGTGGTTTTGCTTCAACATCCTTCTCCATAAATACAGTAGAGAATGTCCTCCCAGTACTTTGTCTTTATCATCTGCATTACAACTATGTCTGCTCCAGAATTAACTATTCCTTAGTTAAATGTCCAGCAAGAAAACAAACAAATGGATCATTGAACAAATCAACCCAGAATTTTCACTTGAGGCATAAATGACCAAGCTCAAATTATCCTACTTGGACACATTATGTGAAGACCCAGCTCTCTGGAAAAGGCTCTAATGCTGGGAAAGATGGAACAAAAGAGAAGACAACCAGCAGCAAGGTGGGTGGACTCAGTTACAGTGGTAACAGATGCACCATTGGAAGACTTGAAGGACCAGGTTAGGGACAGATAGTAATGGAGAAAATCTATCTATGTGGTCACTAAGAGCTGACACCAACTTGATGGCACATAATTAATCAATCATTAAATGTTGCACCTTAATTATGGCAATTTGCACCTGCCATGTCACAGTAAACTGCCAGAAAAAAGATGGAATAGAGGTGGCAAGTAAAAAAGTTCATGCTGTATAGTAAAGTATATACTACTCCTTACCTTTGCAGCTTTCGCCTTTTCAAGCTGCTGTAGCTGTTCTAAAGCTGGTCCCTGAGCTGCAGTATCGATCGGGAGATCCCAGACACTACTACCTTCCCAGACTTCAAAGTAAACAGAGGAAAAATATAGACTATAGCTGTGTAATGCATATAAATCAAGTAAATACAAATAATGAACATTTAAATTGGAAATAAACCAAGACTAGGTTAGCAATACTATGTTCTCTAACCAATTACCTGAAATTTTAAGAATATTACAGTACATAATTTTAGCAAATTCTTATATTGGAAACCCTTTCCATTCCTAAGGATTGGGCTCCTAGGTGGACTAAAGATATGGAAAGTAAAATATCCAGCTGGATTTCTCCAGGAAACAATGGAGGAAAGGGTTATTGTTAAGCAGAATGCTGAGACAATGATAGAAATCTATAAAGACAATAAAGATGCAGAAGAAATCAAATAAAAGTAAATAAATATTTGTAAAGCATTTTATATTAAAAGGGACATATAAAAGCCAACAAGCTGAATAAGGTTCATTTCCTCTCTTTAAACTGCTTAAGGTGTTATTTATATACTGTAAGTCTGAGACATCTACATGTTAACTAGGTAGCTTCTAAAAGCAGAACATGATCTTAGTGACAAATTTTGGTTTATTATATCGAAGCCCCACAAATTAGTTTCAAAACTACTTAAAATTATGGTTGCTGATCTTGGCTTGTTGAGGAACCGCAAGCCACAGCTTCAGATCTTATGTTACTTGCAATTTCACTAAAAATTTGGTTTTATAAACAATACTTTAATATTATATCTAAATGTATTCAATATCAAAATATTCAAAAACCGTTTCCTACCAGTAGTTTGTGGAGCAGTTGACTGAAGTTCCCAGATTGAGCTAGTGTCTGACACTGACCTTGTTACAGGTGGCACCATGTTCTGTTCAACTTTTCTGTAACATAAAGACCGAGAGTAAACATGCTATCTCAAAACAAAAGTTCTGTTGTTTTAACACAGTTCTGCTTTTTTTCCATCCTCAAAACCAGTTTTAAGGTAGTACTTCTCTGTATTTTCCTTAATAACAACAGGGTTGAGCAAAATCTAGAAGTTTCATGAAAATATTGATAATTCTCACTAGAAATTAAGTACAAAGTCTGCATTATTGAAAATAAATATAGGAAGATACAAATGAATAAATATAATGGTCCACCTAATACCAGATTTCTAGTAGGCTTTTTTTTTTGGCCATTCCATTTGAGGAAGCCTCAGAAACTTGATGGTACTGGTAAATGGACTGCATCTAGTACATGTTACCCTGCAGAAGCTTCAGTGGAATGAGGATATAATATTCAGCAATTCTCCTTCCCCAGAAATAGCCCTTACCAGCTCACATGCTGATCCACACAGCTCTCACAGCCCCCTGAACACCAGAATATGAAGAATTGTTGGGAGAAGGGGAATCCCAGAAAATTCCACCCATCCCATTCAGTTGACAAATTCTTTACCAGATCAAAAAGCATTCCTTCAGCAGAATGACATTGGTAGCACACAAAATAAATAATATAAAGCATGTATGAGACAGGTGGCTGCATGCAAAATATAGAGGTATGTTTGTCAGAGAAAATGTATCAGTGGCCTTGGAACCTGCATATTTACCTCATTTTAAGTGCCTGGAATTGTTGCAAAAGGAGAGCCAGCTGCTGCTGCTGCTGAGATGAGACAGCTGCTTTTTGCTGTTGTGCCATCACCTGTGCATATTGTTGTCTTGAAAAGAGAATGCAAAATAGTCACTCTGACTTACAGAATTTTATTTTAAAAACCTTCATTAATACATGCACATATAATCTGATTTTGGAAACACACAATGGGCTGGGTCTGAATAAATATGGGTACCCATAGGCTGGCAGAAGCTGATATCTCTACTTCCTCCTTTTTATTTTTTTCTATTTAACAAATTTATATGGCCACTCAACATAAACACTGTGACTTACAGAATTAAAATCCACAATACAAAAACCCATCAACCCCCCACTTCCCCACAGCAGCCACCAACACAATCAAATCAGCCACTTGATCAGTTCCGTATCAACTTGGGGTCCTCAGGACCACTGACAGAACCACCAGACCAGTGGTCTTCTGGGTCTTCCAGAAAAGTATCAAGGTGGGGGCCAATCTTATCTTCAGGGGAATGATATTCTATAAGGAGGGAGTGACCACAGAGAAGACCCTTTTTCGTGGTCCCATTAGATGTACTTCCCTCATTGATGGGGCCTGCAACCCTGCCTCCCTGGTCTGGTGGGCTGGGTAGATGTAACTGGGGACAGGCAGTCCTTCAAATAATCAGCCCCAAGCCATGTAGGGCTTTAAAGGTGACAACCAGCACCGTGAATTGGACCCGGAAGCAAATCGGCAACCAATGCAGCTCCCACAAAAGAGATGAAACCTGTGCAAATCCAGGCTTGCGCAAAACTATGCAGGCTGCTGCATTTTTGCAGCCCTCAGAGAATTAAGAGGACCCTGCTGTATGTTACGGGGTGTCAGGATGGAAGTCAGTTAACTGGTACCTTAGGGCACTACATTAATGGAAAGACTAATGTGACAGCACAGAGCTATGTTGGAGTCCTGAAATATTCTGAAGTTTCCTTTTATTTGTCATGTTAACAGTACCTAGGCTATTTCATTATCATCTTTATATTTCTCTTTCTGAAAAGATATAAGTACTTAAAAGAAGATAAGTTATTTTAAATTATTACAAAAGGGTGAGACGATCCTCCTCTAGGTTGGTTATCTATTCTTTAAAATTTGTATTATGTACAATGTGTTACAGAATATTCTTCAGAACATTAACTCCCAATATAGTTACTTTAAAAAAACAATGTACATGTCATACAAATTGCATTCCCCAATTTGTATGGTAAAATAAGAGCAAAATGTGTACTTTGTGAAAGAAAAACATTAAATAAGTTTTAATCCTTCAAAAAAAAAATCACATATTGATGTGAACGAATACATACAAAACTGATTCTGTTCCAGAACAATTAATAGATGTGAGTCCAGACCATTGAAAAAGGACAACACAGATCTTTTTATAGACTTACTGTAACAAAAATTGCTGGTACTGCAGATGCTGCATTTGGTACATGGCCGTAAATTCCTGTTGTCTAGTCAGACGTTCTTGGTCCAACTCACCCTGTGGGTATAAACAAATCAGTAATCAGACTTGGAGGAAACTGTACCATCTGTTTGATCATACAGGTAGTCCTCACTTAACGATCATTCATTCAGTGACCATTCAAAGTTAAAGCAGTGCTGAACAAATGGTACTTATGACCAGTCCCCAAAGTTATGACCGTTGCAGCACCCTCACGGACACATGATCAAAATTTGGGCACTTGGCAGCCCGCCCACACTTACAACCACATGGGCATTTCAACTCCCCCCACCCACCTCTCTCTCTCCCATCTCTGTCCTTAGGCCTCTCTGCACAGCGGCACTCCTTGGAAGCAGCTCTGGCACTGAAGTAGAGGTCTGGGGCCTTCAGCAGTCTCAGCCGGCCACCACCGCCCCCAAATCTCTACTTCAGTCCCAGCACCGCCGCCACCAAGGAATGCCACCTCAAGCCTTGCGCCGCAGCCAGCCACCCCAGCGCAAAGCCCCAGCTGCCCTGCCGCCCTGCACACCAAGGCCCTGCCATGCCCAGCTGACCTTCACCATCTTCCTCCTGCTGCTGACGAAGTACACCCAGCCTGGACCTATGTGAGGCAGCTGCTGGCCATGCCAGGCCTTCTGTCAGGGTAGCCTTGCTCCGAATAAGACACGGACTCACTTAAAGGGTTTAAGGATTTCCGGGTTTATTGAAACAGAATGCATACGGAGAAAAAGACGGGAATGTGGGTGTGGTATCAGGGTCTCCCGTTTATACCCCGGTGGCGGACCTTGTTCTCCTCCACCCCCTATTGTCCCCCAAGCCAGGTCCGGATAGGTGATTAGCATTGGTATGGGTCCGACGATGGGTGATTCGGGCGATCTCCGACGTTCCCCTTTGTCTCCTTGCCTTCGTCCGGTGCAGGTGCGTCCCCCGGGTAATGGGTGGGAGTTCCCCCGATCTGTTAATGGTTTCCAGATCCTGTCCGAGGTGCGCTTCCATTGTCCTGATGATTTATTTATGGGTTTGGGTGCTTAAGGGATGATGTGTGTGTTTAAAGGATAATGGTTATCCCTTCCTCTTTCCTGATGTGCATGTTCCCCGTTGTGATGCACTTATGGCTTGCAACGGGGAGCATGACATGCTGCCCCCCTAAGAGAATTCTAAGGTGCCGGTTTGTTCGGGTATGCTTCGTGGAAGCTTTTGACCAGCCGTTTTGCTGAAACATTTTACGCTTGGACCCACTCTGGGTGTGGAAAATGTCGCCATTTGACGAGGTACTGTAGGGTGCCCCTTAGTTTCCTGGAGTCTAGTACCTCCTTAATTTCAAAATGTTGTTGCCCATCTATCATTATGGGTGGAGGCGGGGGGGTTTCATTGTGCCATTTTGAAGGGGTGGCCGGTTTCAGTAGGGCACAGTGGAATACTGGGTGTATGCACCGCAAATTGTGGGGTAGGTCCAGCTTGAAGGTCACTGGGTTGATAATTTCTATGATTTGGAACGGTCCAATGAATTTGGGTGCCAATTTCTTTGAGGGCTGTGGAGACTTTATGAACTTAGTGGAGAGGAAGACCCTATCTCCCACTTTGTAGTTCGGTTGTGCCACCCTGTGATTGTCTGCAAACTTTTTGTATGTAGCTTGCGCGTCTGTGAGAGCCAGCTGGATGACGGGCCAAACCGTGGCCAGTTGTGCCGCCCAATCATCTGGGGAACAGGGCGGGGTGTCTGGTTGGGGCAGTTCCGGGATTGGGACGAAGTCTCTGCCATAAACCACTTTGAATGGGGTGTGACCTGTGCTCTGGTGCACTGCGTTGTTGTAGGCTACCTCTGCAAAAGGTAGCAGGTCCACCCAATTGTCCTGTTGATAGTTAATGAATGATCGTAGGAATTGCTCCAGGGTGGAGTTAAGAATCTCCGTAGAGCCATCTGTGTGGGGGTGCCAGGCCGTGGACAGTGCCTGCTTGGTCTCAATAAGTTTTAAAAATTCTTTCCAGAACCTAGATGTAAATTGTGTGCCCTATCAGTCACCAAATGGGAGGGGGCGCCGTGGAGTTTATAGATGTGGGTAAGGAATAGGTGTGACAGCTGTTGCGCGGAGGGAATGGACGCGCAGGGTATGAAGTGTGCCTGCTTGGAAAAATAGTCTTTAACCACCCAGATGACCGTTTTTCTTTGGCTGGGTGGTAGGTCTACAATGAAGTCCATGGAAATTTCCTCCCAGGGACAGGAGGGGCTTGCTACTTGCTGCAGCAGTCCTTGGGGCTTCCCCACCTTTCGTTTTGACATGGCGCATGTGGGGCAAGCAGCGACATATTCTTTAACGTCCTTTCTGAGAGTAGGCCACCAGAATTGTCGCCTGATTAAATGTAATGTTTTGACGAACCCAAAGTGCCTGGCCGTCTTGTCATCGTGGGAGCGGTTTAAAACTTCCGCTCGCAATGTCTCTGGCACGTACAGGTTCTTCTGTCTCCAGGCTAGACCGTTCGTAACAGATACATGGTGTTTGTTGGTTTGCAACCATGTATCTGTCTCGAGGGCTTGAACGAGCCGTTGTTGCCAGTTCGGAGAAATTGACCTGCGTCTCCCTCCGTTCGCGGGTGTTTGTGCTGGGGTGCGTTGGGTTCTTGTTTGGCTGCGCATGACAGCAGGGCAGCCCAGCTGTGTGTCGGTCCACATAGTACCCACAATGTCCGATGCCTGGCTGGCATCCTGAGGCCATCGGGAAAGAGCATCTGCTAGGAAGTTCTTCCTCCCCAGTATGAACTTTAATTTGAAGTTAAACCGGCTGAAGAATTGTGCCCAGCGTACTTGCTTTGGGCTGAGGCGTTTTGGAGTGCTGAGAGCCTCTAGGTTTTTGTGGTCTGTCCAGACCTCGAAGGGGCAGGAGGCCCCTTCCAGAAGGTGCCTCCATGTCTCTAGGGCTGCCTTGACTGCGAACGCCTCCTTTTCCCACACGTGCCATCTCCTTTCCGTTTCGGAGAACTTGCGGGAAAGGTACGCGCAGGGCTTCAGCTGATTGTCAAAATCCCGCTGAAGCAGGAGTGCTCCGATGGAGAAGTCGGATGCGTCGACTTGCACGACAAAGGGTCTGGTGGGGTCGGGGTGTTGCAGTACTGGCTCTGCTGTAAAGAGGCTTTTGAGGCGTTTGAAAGCCCTTTGGCAATCAGCTGTCCAGTTCAGGAGCGCCCCCGGGTTCCTTGATTTACGTGTGTCTCCCAGGCCCTTTGTCCAGAGTAGGTCAGAGGCAGCACAATTTCTGCCAGCCCCTGGATAAAACCCCTGTAGAAATTTGTGAAACCGAGGAAACTTTGGAGTTGCCTCCTCGTGCGCGGGTGCTCCCACACCAGTATGGCTTGGACCTTACTTGGGTCCATCTCGATCCCCCTTGCTGAGATTCTATAGCCCAGGTAGTCAATTTGGTCCTTGTGAAACTCACACTTGGAGAGCTTGGCGTATAGCTCTGCCTTGCGGAGTTTCCTGAGCACTTGCTTTACTAAGCATTCGTGCTCTTTTTCGGTCTCTGAATATATTAAAACATCGTCGAGATAGACAAGCACCCCCTTAAATAAGTGGTCGTGCAGGACCTCATTAATTAACCGCATAAACACTCCTGGTGCCCCCAACCCAAATGGTAAAACCTTATATTGAAAAGACCCCAGCGGGCAGTTAAATGCCGTCTTCCATTCGTCCCCCTCCTGTATTCGTATTCGGAAGTAGGCTTCCCTCAGGTCCAGTTTTGAGAATATCTTGCCCTTTGCCAGGTGGGCAAGAATGTCCTTTATTATGGGTAGGGGGTATTTATTTGAGATGGACGCAGCGGTCAAACCGCGGTAGTCGGTACAGAGCCTCAGTGACCCGTCCTTTTCCCGAAAGAGGATAGGGGCTCTGACTGGTGAGTTTGCGGGCTCAATAAAACCCCGCACTAAATTTTTATCGACGAACTCCCTTAATGCTGCCAGCTCCTTCTGGGTCATCGCATATATTTGGGGCTTTGGTAGGGGTGCGCCAGGGACCAGTTCTATGGTGCAGTCTGTTTTTCTATGGGGTGGGAGTTTGTCAGCCTCCTTTTCGCCAAACACATCGGCAAACTCTGCATATCTGGCTGGCAGACCCTCCAGGTTCGCTGCCTCCAGACGCATCGAGGTAGTCGCTGCCCTCCCCATTGCAGCACAGGGAACCCGATCCCCTGTGGGTGCTTGATAGCGCCCATCCGAAAACGTCATTTCCCTGGTTGTCCAGTTCATTTGTGGGTTGCGTTGCACTAGCCACGGGATCCCTAGGATGATTAGGGGTTGGCCCACTGGTGCCACGTTGAAGGCCACTCTTTCCTTGTGGCTGCCGAGCCTCAGCGCAACTTTGTCCGTGTATTGGGTGACCGGCCCCCCTCCCGCTGCTGATCCATCCAACTGTGTAAAAACAATATGGTTCTGAAGTGGATAGCAGCGGAGGTTTAGCGCGGCCGCCAGGTCCGGGTGCATAAGGCACTTCGAGCAGCCAGAGTCAATTAGTGCCCAAACTTTTTCCGTCTTTCCCCCGTGGGTTAGGGTGACTTTCACATATAGGGTGGGACAATTTTCACTCACCCCGAAGTCGTCGCGCCTCTTGTTTTCTTCCACCTGTTCTCTGGCGCTCCTTAGGGCAGGTGGCTGGCGTTTTCCACCGGTTCGTCGTCGTCGCTTTCCTCTTCGGTGCAGTAGGGGAAGTCCTTTGCCGCGGTTTCACCCATCGCGACTGGCATTTTCCTGGGTGCTGGGGTTGGCTTGGTTGGTGCCTTCCCCGAGCTGTCCCTCACCTTCGCTTTCGGGCAAGCCACCGCCTTGTGATCCTCCTTCCCGCACCTGAGGCACTGACCCTTGGCGAACCGTCGGTCTCTTTCCTCCTTCCAAGGTTGGGGTCTCAACTTCGCCGGTCCTGCAGCTGTGCGGGGTCCTCTCGCTGCCTCTGCATGCTGCGCTTCCCTTTTTGCTTGGAGGAAAGTGTCCTGGGCGTCCTCTGCCTCTCCTGCCAGCCGGATCCACTCCACCAGAGTGTCGGGGTTATTTCTGCACAGTGCCCACCTGAGCACATTCAGGTTGAGACCCTCCTTGAACCGCTCAACGAGGATGGACTGGGACCATACTTCGACCTTACCGGCCAGGGCTTGGAACTCCATGGCATAATCTGCCACGGAGCGCTGTCCTTGTTTGAGGGTTTTCAGGGCTCTTTTTGCCCTCTCCCTTTCCAGGGGGTCCCTGAAGTGCAGTTCCACTGCCCAGAGGAATTAATTGCAGTCCTCGAGTTCCGGGGTGCCTGCCTGGCATAACTGGACATACCAGTCGACGGCCCGTCCTTTTAATTTAATTGCTAAGGCATTTACCTTGCCTTTCTCTGTTAGGAAGTAGGGGCCCCATTCCTCCATATAGTTCCTCGCATTGGTGAGGAAAAAGGAGAGTTTTGTGGGGTCCCCATTGAACTTAACGCCGAAGTCCTTGATCGCCGCTCTCGGTGGGCTCCAAGCCGCATCTGGGCGTCTAGGTGTGCTTCGGGCAGTCGGGGCTCCGTGGACTTGACGTGGGGATTCCCTCCGTCGGGCGTCGGGTGGTGTTGGTGCCATCTCTTGCTGGCTCCCGCTTCGTTCCGGTCGTCTCGCCATCGGGGTGGGAGGGTGGGGTGCAGCCCATCTGGCGGGTTCCTGGAAGCGGACTCTACCTGGCGCTGCGTCGTCCTCTGGACCTCTCCTCCGTCTCTTCGGCTGGTGCGTCTCCGAGGGGGGGTAAGCGGTGTCGGGCATTTGGTGCCTGGTCCTTCCGTGTCCCGGCTGTGGAATTCGTATGCCTCTGCTAACCTCTGGAGCAGCTGCTGCATCGCCTCCAGCTTTTCCTCGACCGCGCTCAGCCTTGCTGCCGTTCGCGAGCCCTTCTTGGTGCGGTCACCCCTCCGCTCTCCTTCGGTTTCTGACGCTGTGGATGATGGGACGTCCCGTGGTTCCTCCGGGGTTCCGGGCGATCCGGATGAGGATCCCCCCATCTTGTCGATGGTGGCCCACGTGCCATGGGACTCACGGGTGGTGTTCGTCGTTGCTTCCCCCTCCGAACTCGATCCCGAGCTCACCTGGGTCTCACGCCGTCGGGGCCTTGGGCACCTTCCGTTCGTGGGGATGGGAGTTTCGTTGCCGGTTGCTGGGTAGCCGCCTCGCCGTGAGATGAAGTCTTCCATCACTAGCTTGGTTCCCTCACAGATTGGATCTGCACTGGTGCTAGTGGAAATTTTTTTTTTCGATTCCCGTCTTTATGTCAGGGTAGCCTTGCTCCGAATAAGACACGGACTCACTTAAAGGGTTTAAGGATTTCCGGGTTTATTGAAACAGAATGCATACGGAGAAAAAGACGGGAATGTGGGTGCGGTATCAGGGTCTCCCGTTTATGCCCCGGTGGCGGACCTTGTTCTCCTCCACCCCCTATTGTCCCCCAAGCCAGGTCCGGATGGGTGATTAGCGTTGGTATGGGTCCGACGATGGGTGATTCGGGCGATCTCCGACGTTCCCCTTTGTCTCCTTGCCTTCGTCCGGTGCAGGTGCGTCCCCCGGGGTAATGGGTGGGGGTTCCCCCGATCTGTTAATGGTTTCCAGATCCTGTCCGAGGTGCGCTTCCATTGTCCTGATGATTTATTTATGGGTTTGGGTGCTTAAGGGATGATGTGTGTGTTTAAAGGATAATGGTTATCCCTTCCTCTTTCCTGATGTGCATGTTCCCTGTTGTGATGCACTTATGCCTTGCAACGGGGAGCATGACACCTTCTTCCCAGGGCCACGCACACCATTCTTGTGATGCTTCGGAAAGCTTCTGAGGCCTTCGAAAGCAGTGCAAGCAGCTGCCTTGCATAGGGCCAGACTGGGTGCACTTCATCAGCAGCTGGAGGAGGACAGTAAAGGTCAGCTAGATGTGGGGAGTGCAGGCCTGTGGGGACTGCTGGGACTTTGCGCTGTGGCAACTGGCCGCAGTGCAGGGCTTGAGGCAGCACTCCTTGGCAGTGGCGGAGCTGAAGTAGAGCTGGGGGGGAGGGGTGGCCAGTTGAGACTGCTGAAGGCCCTGGACCTCTACTTTAGCCCCAATACCACTGGTGCCAAGGAGTGTCGCTGTGCAGGGTGGCCAAAAGGGAAGAAATGCGGGGGTGGGGGGGGTGGGGGTGAGATAGGCAGGTGGGGGAATTCAAGAGGAGGCAGTCCCTTACCTTACTGAGGTTCGGGGCTGGGAGGGACCAAGCTGGGAATGGCTTGGATTGTGGTGGGTCCTTGGTGGGATTTGGTTAATGATGGCAATGGGGGACTTCCAGGATTGCCATTGCTAAGCAATGGGGTCATGTAACGTCACATTTTACGACTTCATTGCTTAGTGATGGAAATTCTGGTCCCAATTGCTGTTGTAACCCAAGAACTACCTGTATTAAGTATTTCATTGGGAAGGCAGGCTCAGCTTCAGTTCATTTTCTCTAATATGTCAGCCACATGTAAAATGGTATACACTTTCACAAATAAACAGAACAACAGTTTCATAATGGCAACTGAAATTCTACAAGAATAGCTGAATTCTGCACTGTATTCATTAGGCAATTTAAACAAATATGCAAATACTTGCTATTATCTCTGATTTAGACTAATGCAATGCTCTTTAATTGGACCTAATCTTGAAAAGCATTCTGCAAAATGTGATGGCCAAGTTGTTTACTATTACACACCTTACTGGAAATATTACACTGTCTCTTATCAAAGGCTGCCAATTTGTTTTTGGGCACAAGCCATCTCCTCTCAAATAAGGATTAGTTGCCCTTCTTTAAAGATCTGCTTCAGAGAGACTTTTCTGACATGTAAAGTAAGACTATGCTGGTAGGACTACAAGAAAGATATTTTCTGTTGTGGCACTCAACTGTTGAATTTTCCCATTAAATAGCATTGGCCTACTTTGTTTATTTGCAGACAAGTTGTTAAAGTGGTTTGGCTCTATATTGATTACTTGAAATGTATTAACTGCATTGTTTTACTAAATAATTTCTCTTTTTTTAAATATTGCTGCTATAATAAAACAAATTTGCCTCAGAAGTACTTTTTGAACCCAGAGCCAATTCAGAGATACTTGCATAAAAAATAATATTACAAATTAGTTTATTCAATGAAAAGTAGAAGAGAATGCAAATTATTTCCATATTATTTTCAAGAAAACTACCTGATATATTCACATAGTCACCAGGAATAATCAAGCGAAGTGACAGATCTGAGCCCAGATAGGCTGCATTTGCCTACATTATCTATATATCCCCTTCCTGCAAATCTTGACAAGGGCCATTACAGCTCATTTTATTTATTGATTTATTTTTCAGATTTTTATCACTACTCATCTCCCCTGAAAAGAGGGACCCTGGGCGGTTCCCCAGGGAACCTCATAAAGCTAGAAACACTATAGAAAACTCAATGGCCTAAGAATTCAATTCCCAGCAGGGGGTCTGAATCACATAAGATCAAATACTAACTGTAATGGTTGCGTGTTCCTGATGAATCCCCATAAGGACAAAACTAGCTGTATATGGTGTTCAAATAATGTGTAAATCCATAGAAATATATATTGAAATAGTGCCCCCTCTAGGGTGTGGAGTCATGGAGCCTCTAGTATGAGGGCATGATGTAAGATAACAGATCTATCTTTCTAGTTTGAGAACTCAAGTAAGGAAAGTATATACCACTCATAGATATTCAAGCTAAGCATTTTTTACTTAAAAACCTACTGAGTAACAGTTCTGAAAATCAGTGAGAAGGAAAGCTGACTCTGCCTTAATAGCAAGTATTATGCATACATCTCTCTTGGTCCATTTGAGGCCTTTTGCACCTCTCTATTAAAAATAAATTTTGGAAAACTGAGGCAGTCTCCCTAAAGTCTACTACAGCCCAAAAGCATATAAATAAATTCCAATAATTGGCATGTCTTGTCTAATTATTTTAGTTATTCCATTTATGCATTTACCATATGCAGAGGTGATGCTGGCCCTGGAGTGAAAGGGACCCTGCCCCACATTTTCATGATGTCTCCAAGTGGCTGGAAGCTGTCATCGCATGCTCTTTTCACCAATAATGACATTGTGAAATATCCAGCTTGGAACCACTCTGTCATCTCCTGATTACTGAATGGACCTGAAAAATTACCCACCAACATATATACAAAGTTGAAATCCATGGAGATAAGAGGGGGAAACATCCATTCAGTGTTGTACAAACAATCACAGACCAATGCATGTAAGTTTATTAGGGATCATTCTTAATATTTTCCCATTTGTTTGTTTGTTTGTTTGGGTGCCTTTGAGTCAGTTTTGACTCCTGATGACTGCCTGGACTAGTCTCTGCAGTTTTCTTGGCAAGGTTTTTCGGAAGTGGTTTGCCATTGCCTGCTTTCTAGAGCTGAGGGAGAGTGACTGGTCCAAGGTCACCCAGCTGGCTTTGTGCCTACAGCAGGACTAAAACTCCCGGTTTCTAGCCTGGTGCCTTAACCACTATACCAAACTGGCTCTTTGCCATTTAATATACATGCATATATATTCATATCTTCACTTTTCTTCAAGGAGCTCCAGTAATATACACAGCTCATTTTGTGTTCACAGCTTCGTGAGGCAGATTATCAAAATGCATGATTAATCCAATGTCATCTGCTAAGCAACCCTGGCTGAACGGAGTTTTGAACCAGATTCTCCCCAGTCCTATTCCACATTCTAATCGCTACCACTACACTGGCTTTCAGAAGTTGGCTAGACACACTACAGTTGCTGACATGTTCAAGACAGTGATGGACAATAATCTCCCCAATGGAAATACCATCCATCCTTCTATCCATCTATCCTGTATGTGATTTCTCTTAATGTTCCAATAAAATAATAAAACAGAACAGAACAGAACAGAACAGAACAGAACAGGAATGAAGACTTACCCTGAATTTCTCCTTGTGGATCTTTGTAAAACCATTTTTGCATGGACTCATGGTGTAATGGTACTAAAGTACCCTTTGTTCTCTGCTCTTGAAGTTTGGCTGCTAATCTTTCATCATCCAAGGCACTATCTTGCAAATATGCCACCATTTTTTCTGCTTGCTATAATTAGGAGAAGATACATTAAATGCTATGAAGAATACAGCTGGTAAGCAATCACTGAAATATAGTGAAAATACCTTTGTAATTAATACATTTGGGGGTACAAAAGAAAAAAAGCTATTTCAAATCCTCAAGACTGGTCTTACATTGCACATAGATAATAGGATGTTCAATGAAAATTGGTCACATGATCAGTGAGATCAACAAATGAGTCTCTGTATTAAAAGGCAGTTTAAAAGAACGTCTTGTTTGTTGGTCAAGAGTAATACAACAGTGATCTCAGCAGATAATAATTATGCTTTAGATCTTGAATGTGAAGTACTTATTAAATTAAATTTACTGTAAATCACACATCAGTGAAAGGAACTTTGAGATCACCTAACACCAAGCAGGGAAGTCAGCTGCATTAATTCAGTTGGCCACACGAAGAGTTCCATTTACAACCAAGTAACTAGGTTATCTTCATGGTGATCTCTGTGAGTCACAAATGTGACTCAAAGTAAGTGAAGAAAGGCCTACTATGCTAAACACTACATCCCTCCAATATCAGAGGTTTAGATGATACACTGGATCAAAGAAAGGTAGGCTCACAGTTACTACAAACACAAACTTCTATGAGAGGAGATGAAGGGAATGGTAGCCATTATTTTGATAGGCTCTGACTATTACTATGAAGTAAACTAGAGAAAAACTCAAAGCAGGGACCAGAAGGAATATTGTTCGGTAGAGGCAAGCCACGTCTATCACGCTTCACTATATCAGATTAAAAAAAAAAGGAATACCTTCCATTGGAGGATAAAATAAAGAAATGGTTGCAAGGTACCTCTTTGAAAGTTCAAATGTAAGAGTAATCCCAAAGAGTATGAACCTTACAGTGAAAAGGTTAAAATGCTCCTTTTTAACATGGTCTCCAAATAATCTCTATTTAGTTACATAAGATGATCTTGTGAAAGACTCCAAGAAAAAAGAAGAGACTCATCTACCTGAGGCATAAGGGAAGGTTAAGGTGCTGGGGCTAGACTGAATGGCAAAATGCAAATCTAATATGCAAGATCATCTACTGATAAAGCAGAGGAAGGTATGATCCAGCACTATGGATTTATAAAACTAGCAAATTAGAGATCAATAAATGCAAACTATTTATCCTCAAGCAAGACACTTTCAAGAAGTAATTAAGATAATGAAGAATCACTATAGGTCTGAAGTCCCTTTCCTTTTTGTCAGAATGGTGAGATTACCATGAATAAAAAATGAAAGTACAGTCTTCAGAAGAAATGCTTTCAATTATCCTTTTTTTGTAAGTTGAGACAGACCTCCTGGTACAATTCCAGAAACATCCTAGAGCCAACAGTGGATTCAGATAAGGGTTAACCAAGAATTCAGTATGATATATTTAGGAAACAACAGCTAAACCGCACAGGCCATTAGTTATAGAGGCCCATGTACCATGAAAAAAAGATGACTGCTCTCCAAATGGAGGATATGGGGAAATGCCATGGTCAAAGATGCTGCCAGAATCCTTGGTTCTGGCACCAAGAGCTCTGGGCAATATGAACACTCCATTATGAAAGGCTGGCAGTCTTTGGTTTGGACTTAGACTCTGACGTGGAGGGGCCAGCCAAGGTGCTTGGGGCTTGGCCTTGTGGTATGATCTTGGATAAGTTTGAACCAGTAACTCCTGAGGAAGTGGACAGAGTTCTCTGTGCTGTTAGTTCGGCCACCTATGTGTTGGATCTGGGTTCCTCCTGGGGTATGAAAACAACCAGGGACGTAACCAATGGTTGGGTTCATGCTATGGTGTTGGCCTCTTTGAGGGAGGGGGGATGCCTTCAGCCTTAAAAGTGGCATGGTGTGCATCCTCCTCAAGAGGCTATCCTTGGAGACAATGATTTTAAATAACTACTGCCCTGTCTTCAACCTTCCCTTTTTAGGTAAGATTGTTGAGAAGGTGGTCGGACAGCAGCTGCACAGAACTTTGGATGAAGTGGATTATCTAGTCCCAGGGTTTAGTATGGAGACAGCCTTGGTCACACTTGTAGATGACCTGTGGTAGAGCCAGAATAGAAGTGATGCATCCATCCTTGTGTTCCTTGAACTTTCAGTGGCTTTCAATATCACTGACCACAGTATTCTTCTGGACTGGCTTGCGGGTCAGGAATTGGGGACACTGTTTAACAGTGGTTCTCTTCCTTCCTTCAGGGCTGGTTCCAGTCAGTGTTGGTTGGGGACAGAGGTTGTTCGCTAGGCTCTTCTGTGGGTTGCTATAGGGCTTGACTGACCCTCCTCCTATTGAACATCTACATAAAACTGCTGGGTGAGGTCATCTGCTGGTTTGGAGTTTGGTGTCATCAGTATACTGATGATACCCAATTATATGTTTTGACCCAGGCTGCCCAAGTGAGGCTGTCAAAGTCCTGTCCCGGTACCTGGAGGCTGTGAAGACTGGATGGGGAGGACTCATCTTCAATTCAGTCTACCAAAACTGGTTGTGGGTATTGGGGCCACCTGGTTCTGGGGATATTATTTTTACCTTTATTTATATTATTTATTATTGTATTTTTATACTGTGTATTTTATGGTTGTTGTTTTTAATCGATTGTTGTAAACCACCCAGAGTCCCCTGATGGGAGATGGGTGGGGACAAATTGGATGGATGGAGGGATGGGAATATATATTTATATTTATATATATTCATTCATTCATTCATTCCACCCTTGACCTTGGATGGGGTTGCACTTCCCCATTTAAGGGTGGTGCGTAATTTGGAGGTCTCCATGGTCTCACAGCTCCTGTTCAATGAGCAGGTGGCAGCTATGATCAGGGCAGCCTTTGCACAGCTTCATCTGGTAAGTCAGTTGCACCCTTTCCTGGATCAGGAGGCCCAATTATTCATGCCCTAGTCACCTCATGGCTCAACTACTACAACACGTTCTACATGAAGCTGCCCTTTAAGACGACTCAGAAGCTTCAACTGGTCCTGAATGCAGCAGCATGGTCAGTTATGGGCGTGTCTCGATATGTCCATGTAACACCTCTGTACTGTGAGGTGCACTGGTTGTCCATTTGCTTCTGGATGCAATTCAGGGTGCTGGTTATGATCTATAGAGCCCTACAATGAACAGGGCCTAGTTATCTGTTGGACTGCCTACTTGCAAATGTTTATATACTACAGCTAGCACTTCAAACAGTGCTCAAAAATGAAATGATTACAAGAGAAGCAATAGTGATACAGAAGAGGAAAGATTACCCTGAGTAGTTCTCCTGACATGATTTTATTCAACAACAATGGCTACAGTATAATAAACTCCATACAGTATATATGCATGTGGAGAGAGATCCAGAAAATCAAATCAATACTTAAGCTTAAATTTGGAAAATGTTATTAACTATTTTTAACTCTTATTTGAGGTAGTCACAATAGCAGCATACAGATTGAGACTATTATAATTAAATATAAATATAATTTAAAAGGATATATCCCATAAGGTAAAGGCACTTTTGAAAGTCAAACTTGACTGATTACACAAACATATTGGCAGCAATTCTAAAGCTAAGTAGTGTTTTGGGCTCCCTTCCTCTCTTACTAGTCTAACTACAGTTCTCAGATTTCCTGGAGGTCTCTCATCTAAGTGCTAATCATGTCTACTTCTGCTTAACTTTACTATGCTATTGCTAAATATGTTTCATTATTTGTCAATATTATATCAAAACTTAGTTTTTAAGTCTTTTTTTTGAACCTTAAGTCTCTATTTTAAGTAGCACAAGTATAGATGGCTTTTAAAGTCCATTGCAGTGACATCAGTCACAACTGTTTAAAAATCAGAATCACTCTGCATTGAGCATAGAAAAAACACCATTCTCCCCAAAGTTGCTACCTTTCTCATACCATCTAAATTAATGAAAGTAGGATAATAGCTCAATACTTTATTTTCTCTATAAATATTTTGGTTCTATATCAAGATTTCATTGTATAACATTATTTAAATTTTTCCTTGGCTCTTGGAAATCTAGAGTTGTTTTTATATGACAAATGCTGGGCATTTCATTATTTTTCTGTCAGAGGGCCCGGAGTTTCAATTCCTATATGGCTACTTGATTTCTAGTTAATCCATTCACTGTGTGAGATACTAGGGGATATATATTGTAATATCAAATCTGCACTGACTGGGTCTTGATGTCTACATCTCATTCTAACATGGAATTTAGATATAACTTTGAATTGTAGATTAGCCTGAAAAAGAGAATAAACTTGCCTAACAAGCCAGCCTGGAACCTGCATTTCATCACTGCAAAAGCAGGAGATACATCATTCAGCCATAGATTTGGGACAGCCTGACTTACAGGATGATCTAGATACAAACAATTGGATGGAATGTTTTATGCATCCTTTATGACTTTTCTATTCTTTTTTCCTGAGGCAGCTCATGTTTCCAAAATGTTGTACTTAAGGATTGGGGGATCTTTTGCAAGATGTGTGGTGCAGCATATAGTTTTGCTGTTGAGACAAAGCTAAATGTGCCCAAGGAAGAGTGTATTTCTTGAAACCATGCTATCATCTAAATGTTCCTTTTGACCATAATCACATTCTATTTACAAGATTAAGAATATAAATAGAAAAACTGTGGAATAAAACACTCATATACACTTAATAGATGCTACTGCTTCTAATTTCCCAGAAAATGTAGCTAGTGGAAGTACAAATTAATTAAAAAATTAGTAATTCACAATTTTTTTTTTACCTGTTCTAAATGTTTGAGGCCCTCTTCATCATCGGGGTCAGTAAGAGCATTTCCCATACCAGGAGCAGCTATGACTGATGCTTGAACACACCTTAAGGCAGAATTTGGGCTAGAATCTGAAGGAGGGATAGGGGAAACTACTTCTGGAGGAATTTGTGGCAAAGACTGGACAGTAGAAGGTGCATCTAGCAGGGGGAAAAGAACAGATACAAAATTATTTTGTATAATATTACATAACTCATCAGGAATCATGCATTCTCTTTTCTATCATCTTCATGCCTGCTTCCCCCACACACATTTTTTTATCTTAAAAAAAGTACAGGGGAAAAAAAACCTTTTGAGCTTCCTACACTTAACATGCTCTGGCTGGCTTTCATGATACTGACTGAATACTGTGTTAGGTGCCTTGGTTTCAGAGTTAAGATCTATAAAATAAACATTTTATACTACTGATGGGCCATAAGCAATCTGCAGGCCAAATCTGGCTCACAGTTACTTACTACTTGTTTAGAAGAGCTGTGAAGACCTGGCTCTTCTCCAAGGCCTTTGGTGAGGGAGAGGGAGACCCCTTGCTTCATCACGCTTACCATCTTTTATCTTTACCTTTTATTGCTTTTATTGTAGTTTCTTTGATTGTTGTGAGCTTCCCAGAGTCACTGAGAGTCGGGCGGCATACAAGTTTTGTTATTATTATTACTATTATTATTAGGCTCCCCATCCACATATGTCCTTGTTTAAAAAACACTTGTATATCTCTCTACAGCTTGCTTTGGGAGACAGGGAAATCTTCCTGAGGCATAAAGCCATCACCAAATAATACACATACAGAATATGCATTAACCAGCCTATTTTTATTTTATTTATTTAAAAGATTTACACAGCCAGCCTCTCACAATTTGTGACTTTTTTGCAGTGCACGTCATCTATGAGTATACTAAAAAAAAACATGTTAAGTAGGAAGGAGTTTTGAAAACTCAATCCAGGAGTGAAGTGCTGCTTTATATCAAAATTTGAGTAACCTGTTATAATGAAGCAGTTAACAAGTTGGTAATCTTTCAAAAGTGCTTAAACCATCTTGTAATCTCAGATGGTTCCAATTCTGTCTTTCAACAATATTTAAACTTGTCATATCTCACACACTTATTTTGATTACCTTCTCTATTGGGCACTTTAGCTGATGGAATATCCTCCATTTGGCTTTCTTCAAATTCTGATTTTTCTGTTGCTTCTGGAATACAGTCTTCTTTCTTTTCAGTCAGACTCGTTGACAATTGGTCCTGTGGCTGTGGTTTTGGGGAGGTACCTGACCTGGTGGATGGTGAAGATTCTTTCACTGTTTCTTCTGTTACTTCTGAAATGAATAAACCTACTTAACTGATTTGTCAGTCTGAAGCAAAAGATGAAGCATAAACCTGATAATTCCCTCTTACCTGCTATTATTCGCTCTGTCTTAACCCCTTCCCTCAAATGGGTCTTATCTAATTCTTTGGCTTCTTCATTATGACTTTCTTCTGAATCCGACAGATCTTCCCTTTCCTCTGTAGGATGGAAATCCATTTCCTGTTCCTCAGGAATTGGTTCCTTTTGAACTTTCTATGGATGATACACACATCAAAATTTATACTACCAGCTATACATAGTTCATGTCACATATCAAATCAACAGAAAGTTCCTTACCTTTAAGGACAGGAATGCCCCAGATGAGTCAAAAGTTCCCATTTCCTCCTCAGCATCTTCTAAGCACCATTCAGGAAGGTTATCCCTATCATCCTCCATACTGCCACTGCCACATCGTACTCTTCGGTAACCCCTTTCATCATCTCGGTCTCGAAAATCAAATTCAAATCTTCGCCGTCGTTCCATGTGCTCTCTCCAGCCTGCAGAACGAGGGCCGTCTAAGGGGGGCGGGAAAGTAACTTTACAAAAGAGTTCCATAGGGCAAGAACTTATTTGGAAGGAGAAAGGGATAGAGGAAAAGAGGATAGGGAAAAGAGAGGACAAAGTGACAGAACTTCAGAACGCCACTACAGTTTATGGTCCACTTTGAAAGAAGCAGTTTATAAAACATTATCTCTGTACCATTCCAGAAAATGCTACCCCATAAAATACTATTGCCTGAAGCCATATTAATATAAGTAAAGGTAGTACTTGTTCAACAACCACTTCAGTGAACTCAAACTTACAACAGCACTGAATGAGTGGTAGTTACGACCGGTCCTCAAGAGTTCTGGCCACTGCAGCACCCCTGCGGTCACATGATTGTGATCTAGGTGCTTGGCCCCTGGCTTGCAATTATGACATTGCAGAGTCCCACAGTCACAGGACTGTGATTTGCAACCTTCCCTGATGGCTTCCCATAAGCAAAGTCAATGGGGAAGCCGGCAGGAAGTTGGAAGTTGTGGTCACATGAGGTCCTTGCTTAACAACCATGCAGTTCTTGCTTAACAACAGCAACCAGGACTGCCAGAATTGCCTTTGCAACGTGGTGTGGTCACTTGATGTTGCACTTTATGATGTCGCTTAGTGATGGCAATTCCGATCCAAATTGCCGGCATTAACCAAGGGCTACCTGTATAGCCTAACTCCAACTTACTCCACAAGAACTAAATCAATTAAATTCTGAGTTAATTTCCCAGTAGTATCATTTAGTCCACAGAATGGTTAACCCTTATTACCTATTTAGTCATATGAGACAACCTCTGCTAACAGGATAATTGACATTATGAAATCTGACAACTTTCATTTTATGGAGATTATCAGAAAATGTTTATACATTCCTCTGAGATCAGAAACGTGTATTCTATCATTCCACAAAAGTCTACTCCAAGGAGAGGGCCACTTCTTTCTGTCTCCTAGCTAGCATTCCTGTTTCTTTTGGAGTTTGAAATACAGTGCATAATTTGTGGTTTCTGATTCTATTATGAAGTCCTCCTTACTTTGGGAAGAGGTAACCTGCCAGCAAAAATATTCTGTGAAAGGTATGTAATTGATGTATTTATTTCAAAGCTTTGCTTTGAAGTTGACTGTGCAACTGTGACTTAGTTTGCATACAAATCAGGTAGGGGAGGGGCTGCAGATTATATTACTGTATAATCTAGGAAAGAGATAAATTCTGAGGCAGGTCAACATCTATGATCCTGTAGTTTTGAATATAGCAATATTCAATGTGTCTAAACATTAGCCACAAACTTTGGTAACTCAATTTATGGTCCTTAAAAGTGATAGCTTACAATTTGTCATCCTGATAGTAGTGGCTTTTGAGTTATATTAGTTAAAAATTATCCATTCTTGTTGACTAAGGGCAAGACATGATTAAATTATCTTATAAAGAACAAACATAGTTGAATGTATATTGAATTACATGTGCTTGAAGTGGTCAATAATTACATTGCTTGTAGTGAGTAAAATCTGCACTTATAACAACTTATTCTTTTATTACTTAAAATCTGTTTCCTCTCTACAGTGTTTTATGAAGTGGCTGCATAGCTAAAGATTAAGGATTTATATTCTATACTTTGACACTAGCTTCCAAATCAATGCTGTGAATATATAACCTTAAATTCAGTTAAAATTTTACATCTTGTAAAAACTGTACTAGAATGGTAATTAAGTTACAGATATAGCGGGCATACCAAAGGCTTCCTAGCTTGAAAATCTGGAATTTATTTCAATCTGAGTTTTAATATTTGAGAGGGAAAAGCCTCCTTCCTGCTTAGAAAAAACAGCTCATTCTATCATTACTCATACAGTGGTTATTTCAATTCCCTACAAGGTATGTGACAGCCAAACCGAT
Organism: Candoia aspera; assembly: GCF_035149785.1. NCBI lineage: Eukaryota > Metazoa > Chordata > Lepidosauria > Squamata > Candoiidae > Candoia > Candoia aspera. Next base: position 43,426,958 of record NC_086158.1, on the reverse strand, counting down.
ATAGCAATCATTAATTAATATGTTAACTAGTACAAATCACTGTTCTGTTTTGTATCACTCACTATCTTTCAGTCTAACACTCCTCACATGTTGTACACCGCCTTATGCTCCCTAGAAGCCAGTGGGAATAAAAATGTTATGAAAATTCCCCTTTTAAATACTACTTAACTACTTTCAATCTCATAGCATAGGAAGAGAAACAATTTTATAGCTGAGGGTACAGAAAACTCTACTTTGATCATAACCACTTTACATTATCTCCATTAAACAAGAAATATAACATTTAGAAAATAAACTTTTTATGTGCCTCATAGGCATGGAACCTACTAAAGAGTAAGACGCTATATTAGGGATACACAGCTATTCTGATCTGTGGTTGCACTGTTGCACCACCACACTGCCTCCTTAACTGAAATATGTATTTTTCTGGGATCACATGACTACCCTGCAAGCCAAGAAAGGCATGTCTTCTTTAAGCATCGTTAGGGTTAGTAGGCCCATGCAACAGCCATACTGTAGATCAATAACATTATTATTAACAAAATTAATATTTAGGAAGGAAATATATCCAGTTCAAGTCCCATTATCAGCAAGGTATGCTAAAATGGTTCATACCTCAAAGAGAAACTGGAAGAATGCTTTTAATGTTCTATATAATGCAGATTTCCTATGACAAAAATGTATCTGCCTCTTTTCAAGTAGCAGAATTTTTTTCAGTATTTTAGCCTCAGGACCTTTCTTTGATATTTAGATTTTAATCCCTAATAAATGAGATTCAATGTTTGTCTTTATGCTAAACAAGACAATGCTAAATAGATTACTCAAATCCTAAGTAAAGCCTTCACTTCTGATCATCATGAGGTACTAATTCATCACTTTAAAATACTATTTAAGCTAAGGAAGATTGCTGCTTTACTGTGCATTTACTGATTGTATTTGACGTCAGGAAGAACACAATGAACCATTCTCTATCAGAAGCATTCCTTTTCACACCAATCCAACAGCTGATTGAATATACATCTACCTCAGGATCTAAGGTAAAATAAATGGATTTGAGAACATCTGAAAGAAAATGAATTTTAAAGGTAAGAAAGCAATTCTTATTGCCTAGTTATTTGCAAAATGTTAAGACAAAAATATGATTTAATCCTCCACAAAGCTGCCAACACAGTCATATTTTTATGATTCTCTTTTTCTCTGTTCATTTCCGATTTTATTGACTTTTATTAGCCTGAATTTCCTCTCACCTGGACTATGAGGTCGCCACCTCTCACCATCCCTTCGTGAACCAGCAAGTCGCCAACCTCCATCATCATCTTCACCATTTTGTTCTTCCCTGAATATGCGCCAATTCTCACTTTCAGAGCGTATAAATTCATGTTTCCTTCCTACTGTTGCAGTTCCAGCATCTTCAAAATTTGGTCTCACTAAAAAATAGGTTTTTAAGTGATAAGTATGTATATCATGAAGGGAATTTGGAATATAAACTAGAAGTGTACAATTACCACAAAATCTTTGGCTAAAAGAATAAAAGATCAAATGCACGTTTCCTTGCATTTGTTTTAATGCTCAACTACTTTATCTTAAGGTAGTTTTCATTTTTCATGGGGCAAAACAAACTGTGAGATTTCATAAAACAGTTACCACACAGCTGTAACCACTTAGAAGTGTCAAATGTTCACTGCAACAAGCCCATTGAAGAGCATCTGCAAAGTCTGTTTGCATAAACAGCTGCCACCTGAAGTTTACTGAGATTGCTTTACCATAGTTCAGAAATATCAAGATACTATTCCTGGTCACAGTTAAGTTTACAATGGCACAAAGATTCTGTTGTTTTTTGTATGGGAGGTGTTTTTAAGCGCTACATCTAGTTTCTGTTTAAAATACCTATATAATATTATTCAACATGGTCTACTTGCTAGTTCAGTCTAGTGGTTAAGGTGCTGGGCTAGAAACCAGGAGACAGAGTTCTAGTCCCGCCTAGGCATGAAAGCTGGCTGGGTGACCTTGGGCAGTCACTCTCTCTCAGCCCAACTCACCTCACAGGGTGGTTGTTGTGGGGACAATAGGAGGAGGAAGGAGTATTAGGTATGTTCCCCACCTTGAGTTATTTATAAAAAATAATAAAGGTGGGATAGTAAATACATACATACATACACTAATTCAAATCTAGAAACAGCATTTCTAATGCTGTGCATCTGAGTCAGCTACAAGAATTACTATATAACTTGTATCATTACCTGTAAAATGCTGCATTTCAAATGATATAGCAGTAGCCTAAGAATAAAGAGGGTGATTTTATATGGTTCAGGGTATAATTTACTTATGGGTAGGATTGTAGGGCATTGAAATAGTCACGATGGAGACTTGTGTGCATAAAAATAGGAATCCATTAGTTGGAGAGAGTTGCATATTATGCTCCAATGAATGCTGGTAGTGGAGGAAACAGAAATGAGTTTTGTGAAAATTGTACAACATGCTAAAAAATGTGATCCACGAGGAAAATAATTATTTGGCTATGACATAAGTGGACTTGGAACAAGATGAGAGAGTACAAAAAAAGGGTTAGTCAGAGATCCAAGAATGAACGTAAGTAACTGTTTGGTTAGTATCTGCTTGGAAAAAGATCTGTTTCTAATATGTGGTTTAAGCCCAAGTCTATTTATGCAAATACGTGAAAAAATATAAATCTAAAACCATGACTGATTTAACTGTTTATGATTAATGATTAAGAGAATTAGTGAAAGATACAAGAGTCATGAGGTTCTGAATATGGGACAATCTTTTGGTAGTAGAGATCTTGCAGAAAAATGGACATGGAAGAAATGGAAAGAAGTGACTATGAAAGTACAGTGACTGCAGGAATAGACAGTATGGGTCCTGTTTGAAAAAGTATTACAATGCTGATTAATATCCCAACAGAATGAATGGAAAGCAGATGAACAAAATGTGAATGTGGAAACTGTTTGGAACAAAGTGAAGACTGCCACAGAAGTATACCATTGGAAAGTATGAAAAACGGTATTTGGTGGAATGAGGAAGCGAAAGAGACCATGGATGAGAAAAATGTATATAATAGAATGACTGCTGCAAAAAATAATGGAAAAAAAAGGATATGCATAATGCAAGATAGTTGCAGAGAAAGTAGTCAAAAAGAGCATGGGATGGTTAAAAGGAGCAAAGAAAATACAGGGGGATTTTGATAAAAAATAAAATTGTTTTGGAAGTAGGTGAAAAGGGCTAAACCAGGAGAATCCTGGAGTAAAAGGAATTAATAAAAGTGATGAAATGATTTGGGCTGAAGCTGAAGAGAGGGAATGTTGGAATAAATATTTCAGAGATCTGTAACTGAGGTATCTTGTAGAGTGGAATTGAAATGAACACTATAAATGTTAATGTTGAAGAAAAAAAATTATGAACAGGAAGCCATAAATGCTGTGAGCATGCTGAAAAATGGTAAGGCTGCATCTGTAGACAGTATAACTAGAAAGACATGTTAAAATATGGAAGTGGTTTGCTTGTGAACTGGTTATGTGGTTCATTTAACATATCGGTGAAGGGTGCATCTTGCCTGATGATTGGAAGAATATTATTGTTTACACAAAGGGAAAGGTAGCAAGAATGAAGCAAAAACTACAGGGAGATTGGTTTGATAAGTATGCCTGCGAACTCTGATTAAGAGGATAGAAGAGGTGACATTGGCAGAATTCTGATAAAAGGGGTACAAGATGTGACAATGAGCAAAAATTGAGAAGAGCAGTGTAATTTTATGCTAGGGAGGCAGTACACAGACCTTTTTCCTTCTCTATAGCAGGTCACTGAGAAATGAATGTGCCAAAAAAATTATGTTTGTTGATTTAGAGAAAGCATATGAAAAAGTAAACAAGCTTGAATTATGGAAATTTTTTTCACAATGTTGGTTGATAAATGTGGTAAGATCAGTATATGATGGAACTAAAACTTTCATGAGAATGGAATAATTCAGTTAATCACATTTCATCTTATTCAGTTAATCATATTTCATTAAAACTAAAAGAAATTTGGGATGGGGGCTAACATACCCATATTTAAAACTAAGTAAAGCACTAGATAGTTAAGTCACATTGAAATTACTGTAATTTACTTCTGAATAAAAATGGACATGACTGACTATAAGGCTCTTAGTTGTGTGACAACATAAATCTGTTCATCAACAGTACAGAAGCTTTAGAAAACAAATGCAGAAAAACTAGTCTGGATGAAGTAATTTTTCAAAATCTATTTAATAAGACTCAGATGTATTATGCTGTGAAATTAATAAAAAAGTGGAAGGCCAACAATACCTCAGTGATTAATTAACTTTAAACACACATACCTAAATTTCTGTAAATACACATGAATTTTATATTCCTAGTATGTTCATTTTATTGGGTTTAGATTCCTTGGCACAGTGGTTGGTGTTTGGCCATGATTTCCCAGGATGAAAAGAAAAGAGAAAAAGATCTGTGACTTTGCCTCAAACTAATTGACTGGACTTCCTGAGGAGAAGGAGCAGTTAAAGGGCACCTGCATTCCATGTCTGACCCAAAGCCAGTGATGGTGTTTATGGAAAAGTTCAGATACAACAAAGACATCCAGCCAACAAAGTCTACAGCTATGTAATTTGAAGTTTTAAAAGGACCAACTTCAAAGTACTGTATTCTGGAATACAAACCTTTGAGAACTTGTTTATTGAAGGTTAAAAAAAAACCAAAAAAAAACTAGGATAGCAATATCAACAATATTTCTATAAGATATACAAACACCCATACTGTTTTCCACTATAATAAAAAGGAGGAGGGGTTTCCTGACAAGTCTCTTGTTTTGGGATAATAAATAGTATTAACCCAAGGAAATGTAAGAACAACAAAAAGCTGTAATACTGTGGAAGAACGTCTTTTTTCAATGGGAAAAGTTTATTGTACACCTATGAATCTATGCATACAAATATAGTTACTGTAACTGTAATTTATAAAGTGCATTCAGCCACATTTTAACATATATCATATCAATTTTGTCCATTTCTGTTCCTGAATAGATAATCACAACTTTTCAACTACACATGCTTCTCTGTAGAATTATGGGGGACAGGGGTTGTTCTGTAGTATAACCTAATTCTACGCAATTTTCATATCTTGCACAATAACCAAGCCCTACCACACATATAGGTCAACATTTCATGGTATTTCCCAAACTTGATTAAAGGTATTAGTATGGAACTAATTGTAAGGATATACGTAAGGGAAAAGAATACATTATACTGAGAAGTCAGGGAAGAACTAAACCTGTTGTAGCTCCATACACTTGAGTGAAAAGTATCTCCCTGTCCCTGTGGTTACAAAAGTTATTTTGCCTGTCTCAGTTTTACAGTGTTATGCCTCAACATGTATTAACACATTTGCTACTAATGAAATAAAGAATTAATTATTTATATTTTGTGGATATTTTTTTTTTAAGGAAATACACGAGAGAGATTTCAGTTTCTAAGTAGCATTATATTGGTCTACATTAATAATTTTCACAGCGGGTCTTCAGTAGTTTTATTGCAAACAATCACAGTCTTTGTTTCTCAGATCCTCTTACATCTGACGTTCAATCAAAGTCCCCACATTAGCAACTAACTAAAGAAAAATGTGAAACGCTTTATAAAAGTACCCTGACAGATCATGCAAGTGGTTCTAGATTGATAGGGGCCTCACTGTAGCTATTTCTTTACTAGTCATATTAGACTTAACTAATTCCAGGTAGCATAAATTCTAAATACCACACAAAACTATCTCAACAAATCACGCAAATGTTTCTAGAAAGTAGACATTATGGGCCTCATCTCAGCTTTTTTTTTTTTACTAATCAGATTACACCACGCTAATTCCACACAGTATAAAGTCTGAATACCGTAGATTTATTCACTGTAAAATTGTGCTTCACTTTGCTTATAGCAATTACGTTCCATCCCCATAATACTTCTGTATTACATAACTGTAAAGATGACCTTACAAGCAATGTTGACTTAAGGGGCAAAATATAGAACAGTTAGATACAGGTCTTGAATCTTTAGGTTACAAACTATTTAAAAGTAACAAGTAAATTAAATCTGTATCAATCTACAAATGATATGATTTTTCAAGTTTAAGACAAAGGTATAAAAAAATTAAAAGGAAGAAAGTGAAACGGAAAGTATTTCTTCACCTCAACCTGCCTGCCTTTGTTTAGAAGAAAATATTTTTAGGAGTGTGAACTTTATGAACAGCACCTCAAGGAAATGAATGGAAAACAGTTCTGAGGAATGTCATTCCTTTGAACCAGCAAGTAAAGCTTTAAGTAAGATTATGCAAACTTAAAAACCCCATCCTGATTAAGAGAAAAAATGCACCCCTTTCTCCAAGTAAGGTCTTGTGGATTTTTTTCCACAGCAGCTAGTCTATTGTTGGGTAAAGAAAGTTATAACAAATCAGCATTCTTTTCCACATGACCACAGCTAATTGGCCCCCCTGCAGATGAAATGACCAATCAAATCAGCTTCATATGAAAACCAACCCCCCACATTATATACTGTGGAATGAGATTTGTAAGCCCATTCTAAACAAATATCCTTCCAAACTAGAAAAACAGGTTTTTTTTCTTCCTTCCTTTTGGACCACTGCATACAGACAGATACAAGATAGTTTGGTGCATATTCCATATTCAAGATACCCACCTTTCTCCCTTTCCCTGCCAGATAGATAAAAGCTACAAAGAGACGGGTAAGTACAGAATGCTAACAAAACATACATTGTATTAATTTTTCCAATTCTGTGTTTTAGTTTTTCTAAAGGAAAACTTACGCGGTTTAATAATTATTTCCAGAACCAAATCCTATAAAGAAATACACTTTCTCTGTAAGTCATGGCTATTGAAAGCAATATTTGAATAAAACAGAGCTTTCCAGTTCTACCAAAGTACAAAACAGATTTTAGCTGTGCAGTTATCAAAATTGATTACCTGTATTAAGTTGACATTATATGATAAAATTGCCAGCGAAACCTATAGCCTTGTGAGCAATCTTCTATGGTAAGATGTAAAGTATACAGTTCTTAAATAAAAGATACAAACACATAAAATTATTTAACAATTATACGATTGAATATTGGAAATGTGACTCTTTTCAGAAAAGCCAGGATTTTATACAGTATAATAGTATTTTAATAATTAATTTTCAAGTTCCACCATCTGAAGTTTATCTCCAAAGGACTGAAAAGCTTTACATTTTTATCTGAATTTCAATATAACATGTCTAAAAGAAATTAACCTAGCGCAATTTTTTTCCCCTGAATCCTTCCTATTTCTTCCATTTTCAACAATCAAGATAGTAACTGGAATGACTCTGGAAGTTTCTTACCACAGGATATCATTTTTACTCTGTTGAATGTAAAAAGCTGGAAGATGTGATGCAAATTTGAATTAATTTTTGTTTAGTTATTCAAATAAACTCATATTATTGTCCTGAAATATATCATACCAAATCTGCTTCCAGAAAACTTTAAAAATAAATCTTCAAAACTTTTTCCATTCATCTCACACAGATCATCTGTACAGATCATCTGTATATCTTAAACCATATTGATGTTTAAGAAACACTGAATATATATTAAAATTTCTTGCTTGAACAAAGCAATCACTTTCTAGAAGATACACAGCCAGAACAAGACAAATTAACTTTGCACATATCTTAATTCTGCATAGGAACATTTTCTGGGGGAAAATTTAGAGCCTCTAGAGAAAAAAAGGGTTTTAAAATTTGGCAAGGTTCTATGTGAATTGTCATGTATGAGTCTGATGGTAAAAGAGGATTGGTATAATATTGGTTATACTACTGAGTTTGCAAATTTACATACCTTTTCATATAAACTATATATCTTACCTTTTTATTTAATCTAGAATATTAGAATGCAGAGACTACATTTTCTCAGCTATTCTAACAGAGATTTACCTTCTAAACATATGCTAAGGTCTTATGTTCTGCTTTACCATTCTCACATCTATTCAACACCAAAAATAAATGAATGAATGAATGAAGGCAATGAGAGATGTATCATGTATGACTAATGCTGTATGAATGTACCTTATTTACATTTTAAATCTATGTACCAATGGAAATGAGATATGTTTTTGAAGTATTGAGGCTATTTCTCACTGATTTGCACCAAGTTATGATTAATTCTATCTCAGCAAGAGCAGTATCTGGCTGAACTTGTCTGTGCTCTGAAACTCAGTGAGGCTAGCCCTAGTTAGTGTTTGGATGGGAGACCACCACTGTGTAGAATGAACTGAAATGCTGAAAAAACTTCCAGGAAAAAAGCACTGGCCAATACTGTTGGTTAAAAAGAACTGTATGGATGTAGTCACAGGAACTGAACTCAACTTGGAGACTTTATGTTTACCTTATGCCTACCTCTATACTGTTTGCCATGGCTCTTACACTTTATAATGTACCACTTCACATATATACCAGGAAGTGAAAATAATTCAAAATGCAATATATGATTCTGTGAAGATCTCTCTCTCTGGGCACAGACACACATTTCTGGTTTTATGAAGCATGATTGTTTAACACATGCAGTGTTTCATAACAGCTGAGCAGCACCAAGAATGGTAGAAGGGGGTGACAGTGGGAGGGGATAGGACCCTTTGCCTACTTCTGTGTTCTAGCCATATGACAAGCCATGTGTAGTATCAGTAGGTTTTAGTATAAGGTGGCTTGTTGGGTGGGAATGGCGGTGCCACACAAACACTGAGCAAATTTTATTTTACAGTGAAAATGTACAGTATTATGTATTATGTACTATATACAATGCAATGCAACTATAATATATTCAGAATAATATGACAGGCTACAAATAAATGACATTTACTGTAACACTCTATATCCTTAAAAGTTTGCAGTAAAATTCCACTCCAAAGCTATGGTTTTAACTACTCTTTGTTAAGAATGATGAATTAAGAATATGGTGAATTATTCTTCTAGTAATAGATCAAATATCATTTTCTTCGGCACAGCTGATAGTGCTGTTGATAAATAATAAATTCATTACTTAAGATACTGATGTGATATTCTGACAAGAACCTGAATATCAGAGTTAAGCTGGAACTACTATAGATACTGAAAATATCATTATTATAGCAACTAACATTTTGGAGACGGAAAAACATTCTGAGGGATAAAATGGAATATTATTACATGCCAAGGAAAACATAATTTCATGCTATGAAAAATATTTGCTTCAGAAAACAGAGTAGCATCTAAATATAATTTTCTTTTCAAGGGAGCAGTTTAAAGATATTTTTAAAATCTCATTTTGTTAGCAATGACATGATGCAAATACTTTGAATATGAGATGCTTCAAACTTTTATAGAACAGCGGCTGTGTTACTATTTCTCTTAGAATATTCTGCTTTCTGATTCTGAATTATCTAAGCCTATTTAGCTGCATCAGTAAAGTATGATCCATCATTCTTGCTTCAGATTTCTGGACTCCAGTTTGACTACTATACATTAGGTAGTTTGTTGACACATCCAGTTTCTGAACAAACTTACAGGAAACAAAACACATATATGCAAAGTCCAAAACTGTTTACAATTATTCTGTGTAGAAATTCTTTTTTGCTTTATTTATAGAACCATAAATATTTAGCATTTGATCACATGTGAAAATTTTCTGAACTTTCTCTGGGTGTGAAACTTAAAGACAGAACTGTAACATCTGCTTCCAGTGGATCATAGCTTGGATCCAGATCACTGGGTGCATAATGGGACTACTGGAAGCTGCCTTCCTTGCTTAGAACTCTACTTACAGCCTCCTTTCCTATGAAAAAATCTCCCCTAGTAATTGGATGATCCTGATGAATGGCACTGATTGTACAGGAGACAATGGGCGAGTGCGGAGAAAATAACTCAGTATCAAAAAAATGGGAGGGGGAAATAAATAGGTAATTTGAACAGTGGAGGAAAATACCAGGATGATTCCCAAGAATCTGAATTGGGAATAATTACTTTAAAGAGGCAATCTGGTACCAGTACACAATAACATGCTCATTTCCTTAGTGCCGTTAGGTTTGCTGCCTTTTTTCCTTAAAAAAAGCATTAAATTAGAAACTGGTATACTGCAAAGCAAAAACAACCTCTACTATTATAATACTTAAGATGAATGGCTACCAGGTCAGCCATTTTGTAAAAAGGAAAGGCCTCCCCCACTGTAGCCATTTATGCCAGTCCTTATGGCCAATTCGCAAAATTCCAAATGTGCCTATCTGTCAAAAACTGTTGCTTACCCCGATTTAATTTATTCATAAATTATTTTGGGTCAAGTGAACAGTGAAGTATTTTAGTTTGTGGATACTGCTCAATTATTCATTATGATAAAATAAATAAACAAACAAACAAATAAATAAATAAATAAAACCGCGAAGAGCCTTTCCAAACTAAATGCGTAAGTGACAAAATGGCAGTGTCATTTAAAGTAAATATGTATATAACAAAACAAAGCGCCAGTGTGGTCTAGTGGTTAAGGTGCTGGGCTAGAAACCAGGAGACTGCAAGTTCTAGTCCCGCCTTAGGCATGAAAAGCCGGCTGGGTGACCTTGGGCCAGTCACTCTCTCTCAGCCCAACCCATTTCACAGGGTTGTTTTGTGGGGAAAATAGGAGGAGGAAGGCGTTATCAGGTATGTTTGCCACCTTGAGTTATTTATAAAAATAATAAAGGCGGAATGGAAAATTTTAAAAAAAAGACAAAAATTCAAATTACATATCTACTCCACAAGCAAAATTTTGAGATCATGGTAGGATATTTCAAAGAAAGTATTAACTGTCTGCCAAATGAAAATGATGGAGAATTTTTGTTAAGGATTTTTAGGACTGAAAGTAAAAAGACCAGTTCCATAAATCTATATTATTGATAAAGGTGCAATACTGTTGGAAAGGTGCAGTTAAAGTTATTTGTATCCCCTTAAATTAAGCTACTGAGATGACTGAAAGCTTTGGGGGAAACCCAGCAGTGGATTAAGACAAGAGAAAATTCTGGATTATTCAAGTGTCTTTGTTTCTTATATTTAAAGTACCCTTCTGTCATTAATTTGCTTCTGGCTCCTACTGGTGAATTGCAGAATTCTGCTAAACTTTTTATAGACTCTGCATGTCTGACGTTTGCATTTCACTAAAATATGTGTTTTTTATAAATAGAGAGGCAAAATAGATAACAGAACTCTTGCTCCTTTTAAAACGGCTCTTAGAAACTGTAAAAAAAGGGGGGGCATTTTGTAAAAGATATTATCCAATTATTTATCTTGCTTCAATGCTGGCAAAGTTGCACTGACAGTATGAATGTATGTACACATACACATTTTCCTCCAAAAGAAAATTCCTAGTGCTCATCTCTGTCCAGCCCCTCTCCCTTACCCAATGTATTAGAAATCCAAATCCACGAAGATATGTAAGACTTTTTTGTACATGTCAAAAATAGAAGACTTTAAATGAATTTCTGAACAGAGAATCACTAGAATATCACAATTTACTTAACGGTTCCTAGGAGTTAATGAAAAAACGTTACTATACTAAAATTTATTTTAGTAAGGACCCTGGCGTGTATCTCCAAGTCCTATAAACTGACATATGTAAAAGCAGCTTACTGGTCTGCTTCTGGAAATGAACAGCGTGTGAGTCTGCCTTACCCATTCTTGGCCTGTCATGTCCGCTAGATAAAGAAACAAGATCTTGAACATTTTGTTATGTCATATATTAATTTCTCTACACTTACGATAGCTAGACTGAACCCAATGAGAATCTGTTAGTAACAAAAATGCACATTTTAATTATTCTGAGTCACCTTAATTTTAAAATGGGTTTTTACTAGTTTCTGATTCCATTTTTCTCCACCACTTTGAGCTATTAGAGAAAAAACAGAACACATATTTACTAAATAAATAAGGAAACCAGGGATGTTTCAATTTTTACAGATGAAGTGATATTCAAAGGTGTAATTTAAAATATAGTTGATGAATTTCAGAAGTAAAATTACAAATACTTGTCACAAAGTAGCAGTACCCAAGACACTTTTATAAAGTGCCCTAGCTAGCTATAATTCATGAGAAATCACAACAAAGAGCACAAGAGCCCTAGTGGTCTTAACTAGATACTTCTATTGTAACGCAATACCCACTTTATGGAGATTGTTCTTTATTTCTGATAAGAACTTAATGGAGATGGCTTGTTTAGCTCATTGAATGGTTTCCAGATTCCATATCAATTTAAAAAAACATTTAATCTCATATTTCATATAATTAAACACTTTTAAATTCACACCCAATTTTTCTGAATTGAAAAAAGTTTCCTTAAGGGGGCTTGTCTTGTTCTCGGATGAAACTGAGGCACAATTTTAAAATCTGCTTTTCTGCACAGAGTTACTATAGCATAATATATAAAGAGACTGTGCTGTGGATAATTAACCTTGCTTTTGCTACAAACCTAGAGCCCTTTATCTGTAATATAGCAGTAATAATATTAACTTATTTTATATAGTTGCAGGTAACAGTCTGAGGTACTGTATTAATACACAAATAAGCAAATAAATATTGTTACTATTATTTTCATTGTCCCATCAGATTATCAGTGAGCCATGATCTTGCCTTCAATATTCCCAGCTACAGACCACTGACTTTTACGGACACATATTCCAGTTTATGGGATCTTAGGAAGAATTTTTAATCATCTTTGACACTCATGTAAGACTGAATCTTTTTTTGCGGTTCTCGCAGATCAGACTACAAAAAAGTGCTTTATGAGAATATGATGCAGTGATGGCATTTAAACAAATTACACATATTTTGCATAGCTACTTTATTCCCTACCTTTAAAATTTTATTTGTATATAGTGGAATTACTTTTCATAGATTGTTCTATAAGGATTGTGAATAATATGTTAAATCATGTTTGCGATCACATTATGCCTATATATAGGCTTACAATGTAATTTAGATCTACTGAACGTAAGAAAATCTTTCATGTTCAAAACTACAAATAAGATTTTTTAAATATGAACATGTCAGAAAACTATGTACAGCTTATGTTCAAAATAAACTATTCTGTTCTTTAAAAGAAGGGACAAAAGAGAGAAATGTATGTTCCAATAACTGATGGGCACTTCTGGTTTAGTGTAGCACTGCAGAGGGAAACAGAGAACAAAATATTAAACGTAATCATATTTCAAAAGAAGTAATCATGGGGAAACAAAACAATGTGATCTACAGGGTACTAAATATTTGGGAAATGTGGTAACGCCTCACCAGAACCTCTGATTTTGAGTTATGGCACCTGGATCACAAGCAAAATCCATACATTTTACTGTGTCCAATTATCTATTTATTTTTACTGTGTCCAATTATCTACCCATATATTTTACAAACAATTATCTATTTACATGGAATTTCTTGCCCTTCTCATGCATGTGTGTCATTCATATACCTAACAAATGATGACAAAGTGGAAACAATATTTGGTTAGCAGGTTTACTACAGTTTAGCAACAAGAGGCCATGACTGGATATTTCATATATTTCTGAAACTATATGTGCTCCTTTTAAAAATGTGAATGAGCTTATGCTATAGAAGATTATGTTCAACATCTACAGGTCCCATAGAATGTAATTTGCTTTGAAAACCAGACTAAACATTAAACATTAAAAAAATAAAATATAAGAGAAGCCTCATTCCTGTTTCTCTTTGGCAAATTTGGAATTTAGCATTGGCATTTTTTTCCTCAGGACTTCTTTATAGTTTATATAATTGCATAATATTTTCCGTATTATTCTCTGTCCCCTTTTTAATACAGCTTTACATCAGCAGTGGCCTGAGTATGTTCAGCAGAAGAGGCTACATCCCAGGTACCACAATTCTAGACAATAAGAATATCATGGTTGGCAGCAGTGAAAATGTAGATAGAAACTCACAGAAGTTTGTGAGGAAAATTTTATGCAACAGGTGTGATATGACAGCCTTAAGATTGCCACCAAAAGAGTTATATACGGAACAGAATTTATATTATTACAAATAGCTATAATAGAATACTTTGCTTCATAAACACATTACTTAATTCCAGATGATGCACACTTGCAATACTCCTTTTCTACTTTGGAAATAAACTTTCAGACACACAAGTAAACCTAAATTGGCTAACATTTCTAAATTATAGACAAGTCTGAAAAAGTCATCTGACATTTAGGGTTTTTAAAAAAAATTTAAATTTTGTTTTTAAGGTACCAATTATTCCACTGTGACTAACCTGGCTCTCCAAAGTTAATTTTCTCAGAAGTGCATGTTTTAAAATCTTCCCTGGCTAGCGGCACGTGGCACCTCGTCCACTGCCAATATGTCAGAAACTCTTGATCATCATGTGAATAGATAAACAAGTGTCCCACAGTTTTTTACTTTTCATTTTCAGAAGATGAGGACAGAAGTGATAGAAGGCAACAACACCAAACCTAGTGCTCCTCTGCTGGCTCAACGGTACCCAAGAATGGTCACTAAAGATGGCCACAGCACACTCCAGATGGATGGTGCCCAAGGAAAAGGACTTGCATACTTAAAAGATGCTTGGGGAATACTAATGGATATGCGCTGGAGATGGATGATGTTGGTATTTTCTGCTTCTTTTGTCCTCCACTGGCTTGTTTTTGCAATTCTCTGGTACTTCTTAGCTGAAATGAATGGGGATCTGGAGATTGATCATGATGCCCCACCTGAAAACCATACTATTTGTGTAAAGTACATCACTAGCTTTACAGCTGCTTTTTCCTTTTCACTGGAGACACAGCTCACTATCGGTTATGGCACAATGTTCCCAAGTGGAGACTGTCCAAGCGCAATTGCTCTACTTGCTATACAAATGGTACTGGGTCTAATGCTGGAGGCCTTTATCACAGGTAAACAGATCTTACTTCATAACTGTTTCAATGGTATGGTTTATATGAAAATTCTGTTGTGAAGTTAGATAAGAGAAACAAGGAAAAGGCTATGCCACTGACTATTCCCAAAAATACAATTATTTTCAGAACAGCTTGACAAGCCATATTCCCATTTTATGTCAGTAAAATAATAGTACAAAGGATTTTAAATTAGCAGTGTTATCTATTGTACAGATGGGGTCCACCCCCACAGAATTAAATGGTTTAAAACTAACAAGATCCAAAGCAGCTGTACAAACAAAGAAAATCCTACTTAGTTCAATGGGACATTTCTCTGTAAATATGCTTAGTACATCTTTTTTTTAATCTAACAAGATGATTATTTGAGGGCTTTTGAACCCAGTATATACCATAAATACAGGTAAGCCTTATTCTATAAATTCTATTGCATATCTGTATCTTTTTCTGGTCAGTGTCTGTAATGTTCTACTATACATATATGGATTGTAAAAACACACAATATATTTATAATAATGTAAAATGAAACCATAACTAGAAAAATGACATTTTCATATTACCATAAATTTTAAAAATATTTTACCATAATAAAATTTATTGCAACACAAATCTGCTGAGACAATACAACACATTCGCTTGAAATATTACATCACAGAAAATAATAGCTCTTGTCCTAAAAATAAATGTTAAATCATACTTTTATCAACATTTAAAACTGACCTTAATTTGTATATCTCTACTTCAAATAATGTGATGTACTAATCTGTTTAACTGTGCTTAGTTTCTATCAAATAGCACCCCAAAATTACATTTATATGCATTATTTAAATTCTCTTTTTATTTAGGTGCATTTGTAGCAAAAATTGCCCGACCAAAGAATCGAGCTCTCTCCATCCGGTTCACTTATCTTGCAGTCGTAACACACAAAGAAGGAAAGCCATACTTAATGTTCCAAGTGGCTAATACTCGCCCAAGTCCACTCACCAGTGTTCGGATTTCTGCAGTTCTTTATGAAGAGCGTGAAACTGGTCAACTGCATCAAACTACTGTGGATTTCCATTTGGACAGCATCACTTCTGAAGAGTGCCCATTTTTTATTTTTCCCTTGACCTATTACCATTCTATTACACCGTCAAGTCCTCTAGCCATTGTTCTACAAAGGGAGGCTCATCATCATTTTGAGCTAGTAGTCTTCCTTTCAGCCACACAAGAAGGCACAGGGGAAACCTGTCAAAGGAGGACATCCTATCTCCCTTCAGAGATTGTATTACATCACCACTTTGCTTCTATGCTAGCTCGAGGTGCCAAAGGGGAATATCAGATCAAAATGGAAAATTTTGATAAAACAATCCCAGAACTTCCAGCAGCAGACACTAAAAGTTCAAAAAGGACTGAAATGGAGATTCGCATCAATGGACAGCACATTGACAGCTTCCAAATCTGTGAGACTCAGATGACAGAATAAACTGTGAATGCGTGCCAGTTTTTAAAAAAAAAACAAAATGAAATACCACTATCATATCAATGCCATCTTTATCCTCTCTATTTTATGTTTGTTTTATTCTATGAGTACCTTTGAGTTCAGAACAACATGCAGAATAAAGAGCATAGTATCCATGTTACTGGATGAGCCATGGAACTGCACCAAAAAAACAGTCAGGGACAAGAGCCATTGCACAAATCCTTACAAAACAAAAAATGCTACCTGCTGAATTCAATGGACTATGATTAAAACTGCACTGACCTAAATAGGAGACTTTTGAATTCAGAGAGCTGTTCAAGGAATCTAATTAAATGCCATGAGGGTGAATACTATGGCAAAATGGACACAACTTTATTAAAAATATCTCCACTAAAAGGAATGTTCACCTGAAACTCCCAAGGTCCCACAGGTTTCTCAAATCAACCTTCTCTTGTATACAGTTACAACAGAATATGCTGATGTTTAAACATGCTATGAAGAATGTTGCTAGTATTTTCTGTGGCACTGAAATTGCAATCCTGCTGTGCTTGTTTATTAAGGAAATTCACAAGCATTTGCCAAATCTCTTTGTTCCAGCAGTTAAGAACAAGTTCAACATCCCTAGGCAGTTTTGTGATGAAAGTGAACGATAAGAATTTTAAGACACAATGGACTCTACTACTCTGCATTGGGACATTAGCAGACATCAGGAAACTATCAATCTGTATTCTTAATTCTCCTATCAAGAACAATTCTTTTTCTGTCTTGCAAAATAATCCTGTCATCAGAAAGATCCACTACTTCCCACATTTATTTATCTTTCCATACTACTATGTTCATAAGTGCAGAGATAAACATTTGACTTTACAAAATAACTGTGCAAACATGAAATCTAATTATCAGACTTTAAATATCAGACTTTATGCCAACTGATTCATGATTATTACCAGAACAGTTTATCAGAACTAACATTGTTGCTGTTTCTAAGTTTAAAAGGACCATTTTTGTGGCTTCTCAACGTTTTTTTTTCAACCAGAGAGATCAATAACTTCTCTGTATATACACCTAAGAAAAACTACAAAGCATCATCAGAACTTCTCAGAAAAAAAAATGGTATAGGTTTTCTAAGTTTTACTTTCAAATGGCTTTGTTTCTAACTTGTGGTTATGAAGAGCTTAGCTTTTGCTCTTGAACTTGGATAAATGTATTTATATGTATATACTAGTTCTGCTGTTGAGATTTGTTACCAATTATAAAGTACTTTTTACGAAGCTTATTCTTATTCCCCCAAATCTAAGGAATGGTTTTGTACCTGACAATTATGGATGCTATGGTCAACTGAGAACATGGTAGAGCTCTGGACAATTAATTAATTTCATAATGATACCAGCTATCAATTCAAAGTTTTTAAGGCATCGGAGACCCCCAGTGTTTTACTAAAGTTACTAATGATATTCTATGTATGTAATGTTAAAAATAATCACAGCAAATTCTCAGGATGGAGAAATGTCTTTTACAATTGAAGATAAGGGAGATGGGAGTCATGACAAACTATGCTTTAGGAAAAAAATATACTCTGGAACATCACCACAATATAGTACTAGACTCGTATGTTCTCTTACACAGTTTTGGAAGTAGTTTTGCCCTTGTCTGTGCTGAGGCTTTAATCTTTTCATTCACTGGGTACTGTGATCATGACTTAGCCCAACGCAGAGACCGAACAGCTATAGTAATTATCATTTTGAATACTCATTAAATTGCATTTGTACTTTATATTTTTGTCCATCACTTTAAACAATTGTCTCCCTTCTATCACACTGTTAGGATCATAAAGCATTTCACTTTTAATCTATTTGCCCAATTTTTACCACAACTCCAGCTTAACTACACTAATTTTCTAATATTATTTTACATTTTACTATGTTCTGTCTAATATACTTAATATGTAGAAAAATGAAATGCAAACTTTCAGTCTACAAGTAAACAGCCCTGGTAAGAGGTTACATGCTTCCAATTTCTTATACAAGTAGAAGCATTAATTTTGTTTGCCTCAAAAGTCTTTTATAATTTAAATATTAGTGAACAGAAGCAAATTGTTCTTGTAATCCAACATTAACAACTTGAGATATTGTTCAAAAGGTTTTATAGAAAAGTGCTTATACTGAAAACAAAATACGTACTGGGTTGGACAGCTTCAGCATTAACAAGTACACTAAAAATGGCAGTCAGATTTCAAACGAAAAGCAAGAATTTTAATTCTAATATCAGCTTTACTAACTCCAGTGATACTCGATCTTTAATGCATGCTTTGGAGATTAGTGCAAATAGCCACAGGTATTTATATAATTTTATTCTGTTACTGAAGCTGGTTAAAATCCAAACTCAAGCTTAAAGTTTTACTGTATTGGCTTTGGGCCTTGTGAATTTGCAGATTAGCCTACTATACAGGACTAGTGTGGGAAAAAAAATCAGAAAAGGAATTCTAAAATAAAACAGCCACTGTACAAAGCCCACTAATATCTATAAGAGGCATATTTTTTTTTTAAAAAGCCACAAAAGAATTCAGGATTACACCTTTAAATAATCACAACATACTGCATTTATATGAAATTAAGATGACCTTGGATTTAAGACAACACTTCCCACAAAGGAAAGATTACACATAAAAATCCTTTACACTGCCCAGCTTTCTCAACTTGTCAAGCAGGATTGCCAACTGTTACTGAAGGCAACATAAGGAATTATTTTCCCAACAAATGTGTCTATGCAATAGAAATTTTATGGGTGTCCATATGTGCATGACAGAAACCACATCCAGTAAAAGGCAGAGCCAAGATAAAAAATTAATCTTAAATATTTATTAAAATTACTTGCCTGTAAAATATGATACTCAATTTGTAAAATTAATTGATTTTTTTCCTGCATATATGTAATACACAGAAAAAAAGGAACAATTTCTGGAAATCTGGCTCAGCAAGCATAAAACTATGCATGCTTACTCTATAGTAAACTCCACTAAGATCAATGGCTTTTACTCCCACATAAGTATATACAGAACATCGCTATACTGGGGATAAATCTGTTAAATCCATTTTATTCTATGTATGCCAGGGAAGATATCCTTTTTCCCACTTACAAAAAAGACACAGATTAATAATAGGCCTCTGTACTTGGTTGCATGCACAAGGAAACATGCATACTTATCTGTAATAAGTCCCACTAAGCTCAGTAACTTTTACTCCTTGATAAGAATATGTAAGAGTATGCTAGTCTCTTTCTCTTCATGCATCACCTCCATGTGCCTACAATGGACAATCTCTCTTTCCATGACGATTTTCTTCTGACTACTATAAGGTTCTTGATTTGAGAGTCTTCACTTGCCATGACAGTGTCTACTTACCCTATAATTCAGAACAGAGCTAGGTAGACTTGTCTTCATTCTCCCTAACAGGATAACTGTAGTTTCTCCCTCAATCCTGTCTCCATTTCAGCCACTTGCTTTCATTGGTTTCTTCTTCTTATTCATTAGATTTAATGGTATCCTTGGCCCTCCCTCTGCTGACTTTCATTCACATGTAATTATTAATGGAAAAATCCTCACATATCTTTTGGATAATATGGTACTTAGTCCAGTATTTATTACAGAAATCTTAAGAGTGATTTTTTAAAAAATCAAATATTATACCAAGTATTTTATATCCTCCTTTTGTTCAGGTTCTCAAATTAGCATACATAATATTTGTCAGCCCTATGTTTGACTAAGAAACAAATGCCATATGGGTTTAAAACTACTTTTATTAGAACAGCCATAGTAACAGAATCTTAAAAGTATGAATATACTTCCCTCCTCCCTCACTTTATCTTCATGTAAATAAGGGAGGGGCCTGTATGAGGCATTTTCTTAAGTTTGTTTCTTGGAATGGGTTCAAACTGTGCTTGTCTAATTGTTACCTTGGTAATGGATCTTCCTGTTGTCTTTCAAGGCCATTCTCTATTTCCTCAGCCTTTCCTCTTGTTTTTTGCATAACTACTACTCTGTAAGGTAGGTCAGGCTGGGAGGGCATTACTTGCTCACAGTCATCCAGTGACTTTCATGGCTTAGAGTTGACTAGAATGTGAGGCTCTCCAGTGACAAAAATTCAGTGCACAACTTCAGTGCAACTGTGTCCCCCAAACAGACTCTTCTCATTCTTTCAAGTGACAACATAAACTATTTCCTTAAAGGCTCCGCAGCTTAAACTTCCCTAACCTGGGCATCCTCCAAATGTGTCAACCTACTCCCAGAATTGAAGTCCATGCATCTGGACAGTGCCCAGATGGGGAAGGTTGCCTGTACAAGGAAATTGTATTGCTGAGTTGGGTAATTTCACACACAAATACATGAATTCAAATAACATCAACTGACTACGGAGAATATAAACTGTTATACCTGTAAAGTTTTCAAAGAAAAGATCCCACATACCTGGTTCTTTTCTGCCTGTTTTTTCAAATCTTCTGTCTCCCCTAAAAAAATTTAGAAAAACAAACATACAAAAATGCTTTTTCAGGAAAAACACTTCATTTTCAAAACTTAGAAGAAAATTCAAGATAGAAATTCAAGAATGTATAGGGACAGAATAATGAAAACTATTCTGGAGATGAACCTATTAAAACACATGCATTATATTAATTTGTTCAATCTCTAGTTATATTAAACAGGCTCTTATAATTAATTCATATTGTCAATACATTTTACTTCATATTAATGCAGAACGTAGATACACACACACAGGTTTGTGTTATCTGCATGCTTGTATAAGAAAAAAATATAACCAATTTGCAGAACTCTCCACCAATTGCCTTTTTCTTTATATTATTTGAATCATTTTTTCAATACATTGTTCTGTCATCATACAATTTGTTTGTTCGTGTGCACTACAGATTCACATGACATATCACAATGCTACAGAGATATCTGCTACTGAAACAAATCTAAAGCCCTTTGAGTTCACATGGTAGGTTGTTGAATACCAACATACATTTCCAGCATGCCCAGCAACTCTTAGCAACTTCAATTACTGTTCATGCTTTTAGTTAAGCATGGAAGCAAGTATTAATCTATGATCCTGAGAAAACCATCAACCAGAATTTTCTCTAAATTTTCCAAGAAATATCATTTTAACATAACTTTCTAAGTCATAAATACTACCTAATATTTTTCCTTTTTAATGTACTTGTTTAAGTAAAGAATATTTGTTTACATATTGTTTATGCAATACATATTACAAAATAATCTGGGTCTCATGACTCCCTACTTCTTCAGAATAATAAGAATCCTAGGGCTATTTCCAATGTTAACTAAGCAAAACTAGTTTATTATGAATATACTGTGTGATGGGAGCTGCTACCAATGTTGATAATATATTCATTCATTTCTTCATTTATGATTTGAACCGTAGTCAAAATACTCAGTACAACATATACTAAAGTAGATAAAACACAAGCTATAATAAAATAAAGCATACTTTAACATACACAAATGGAGGCACACACTGGTCACATTCTGATTTAATAATTTAAAAAATATATTCTTGGAAATATATTACAAAGTCCCACCAAGGCATGAACATCAAAGCACAGCCAGGACTGCTCCATTAAAAAAGCAAATTATTTAATTATACTGTATATGATTTTTGAATTACCTTTCCTCCCAGCTCTGTGACCTATGCATTTCTCTGCCCCCTCCTCTTCCAAATCCGCCTTCCACATCATCAAAACTTCTTTGGTAGAAAGCACTTTCTCCTCTACCTCTGCCTATAAGGTAAAACAGAGCTGTTACCTCATTACCTTTCCTCTGTAATAAATATGCCTAAATATTTGTTAATTTGTTAAATTTGTTAAAACTGAAATCAAATACTCTTTTAGAGGATATACAGATGAGACATATTAAAAGGTACAAATGTTCTATTTATCATAAAGCACAAATTTAGAGCAGCCCTATAAATAAGTCCACTAAAGTTAGCAGCCTGCAAATAAGTATAAATATATATAAAAGCCCACCAAATTTAGCAGAGGAAGGGCATGAACATATAGTTCATGTCCACCAGCCCACTACATTTTATCGACACAGGTCTTCCTTAATCTGGTGCTCTCTGGATATAGTGCCTCAGCTCCTAGAAGTGTCCATTTATTCAGAAAGCACCGAAGTTGGGAAAGTGTGTCATAGATTCCCTACTCTAATAGCCTGTGTGATTTCTATGTAGATATTCTCCATAGAGAAACAGACAGCTCAGTTCCTTTTCTGTCAATCTTTTCATTTGCTGAATGCAATGTTACCCAGCTAGCATACGTGAGAGACAATCTACCACTGGGTCATGACTGACAATTTATCAAAGAAAGGTATTCGTTGGCCCACTGACAGTGCTGAGATCTGAGCACTTCTCCCACCATGATTATCCACTTTTATAAACATTTTCAATATATTACTCTTCCAGTTTCTCAACTGCCAAAATCCCATCTCATTCTTCTATCTCTGATGAAACAAACAAGTAAAGCCAAGTACTGCAACATCAATAGCTCAGCATTTAAACAAAACTTTGAAATCAACTTTCTTCTACCTGACCTGATGTGTGTAACATATATGATTTACCTTTAAAGAATGGTAAAGCATCATAGTTATATTTGTGGTATTGAACTCAATATGAATAGACTTAGAGAAAGAGGCAAGAAAATAAGCATGGGTGAGGATGGTCTGCGATCAATCATATAAACATTCCTTTGTGTAGGAGTAGACAGATCCAATTATGACAATGATGTCCTGAAGTGAGTGGGGTGATGGTGCTGCAACTTCATAGGAATAGAAGTTGGATTTTAGGCTGTTTCTCTCTTTTTTTCTTTTACATTTTATAAATTTGTTAGACTTGTTAGATGCTTTAACAAACATTTTATTTTCTGCTGAAAATTAGGGAGAAGCTGTTCTGCTATTCAGCAGTTTGCTGCCAAACTTCAGCAATTAAGTACCTGGGGTGGGCACTAAAAGCTGCAAAAAAGGAGTGGGGCTTCATACAGCAAAACACTTGTAGGTTCCTCATATCTGCCTTATTGTTTTAAGTTGCCCCTACTCTCTCCATTATCAACCAGAATACAGCCAGCTAGAAAATTAAACAGAAAATATCACTTCTCTTAAATGTAGGAACCCTGGCAGGATCATCATCTACAACTCAGAACTGACTTCAATTGAACTAGTTATATGCTTTGTAAATACATAAATAAATATAATAAATTGAGTAGCATCAGTTGGGCTGACTAACCCAGGAGAAGTGGCTACCATCAACATCAAGTACTAAATTTTTTGCTTTATAGTAAGATCTTTTAAGACAGAAGCAATTTATTATAAATTAAACACATTTTCTCCTTTGATCTCAAACAAGATACTTTATTTTTATGGTAATAATTTGAATTGTTGTAATTACAATTTTGTTGTACCATTTCTTCAAGGAATCAGTCACATGGCCTTTTAAAAAAAATCTTGACATTCTCGTATTAAAAAAATAAACTGTTGGACAAATACATTTTATAATGTTTGCAATATTAAAAAAATCAAAGATTTCTACCCATATAGCATTTAACTGTCCTCACTGCTAAACTGTGTGAATGTTATTTCTTCATGTCTAATAATATCCCCTAGAAAGATTGCCGCTAAAAAACAGTGAAGCATGACACTATAGAAAGACCACAGATTTGGTCTACTGAACAGCAAAAATGTTGTTGTTAACAGTGGGGGCAAGCCTTGAGAGCAGGACACCCAAAAGGAATTCAAGGAATATATAAGAAACAATTTTACAGTTAGCGTATGCAGACTGATAACTGAATCTAACTGTTGCTTCCATTTTTCTTTCAGCTTGTTGAATTAGTGTCATACCTATTCTGTAGCTTTTTCAAAAAAATATGCTCATTTGGCACAGCAGGTTTTAGATGACTATGCTGTCCAGTGAAATGGCTCATTCCCGAGTACTCAGGAATACTTTTATGACATTCCAGTTATAAAGCCATCTCATTTTCTCTCTATTTCTAGATATATTACATGTTTAATATTAGTAAATTAGAACAATGGCATATTGGCTAGAAACATTATGAATTACCATTCAGAATTATAGCACTCATCTTTTCTCATACTACAGACTTTTAACTCTTCTATTACCAATGTTTGGGGTATATTCTATCTCTATTGGCTTACATTTTTTTTAAACTTTTTGTTCTCTCTTTCATTCAAAAGAGAAGAAAACCTATGGTATATTATAACACAGATATCCCAAAATCTTTGTTCAATTCATTAAAAAGCCCATAGAAATAACATTTTATGTTTACAAAAAAATCTCACCTCGACCTCTAGAGGAACTTCGACCTCGAGGAGCCCCTACCACTGTTCCTCCTCCTCGTCCCATCAAGCGTAGGACAGCAGCACTATTTACAGATAGTGAAAAATTTCTCTGCCAAAAATAAGAAATACGCAACAGAAACATTTCTGAAGGTTATCATCAAATTAAATCGTACTTCTTACTCCGCTCCAATATTATTCTGCAACTGAAAATACAGTGAAGCATCAAATCAATATTAGAAAAGTAATTACTAAAGCAAATTAATAATGACTGCTGATGAACTATTAAACTTTTTAATTTTTTTAAAATTTATTTTAAACCATTTGAAGACTAAAATAAATTACCACGCAAAAGAAAAAAGAATATTAGAAAAGACATAGTGGATAGAAGATAAAATATAAGTAAATAAACAGAATTTACAATTGTCATAACATTTAAAACTAAACTCATATTATCTTGGGAATAATTGCAAATCACTGCAAAACTCAAAATATTAATATTTTATTGATATCACCACTATTTGTCATTATCTGAAATAAATGCATATGATCTTGTTTTAAAAAAAGGAAAGAAAAAGAAGAAAAAATAAATAATATAAATAAACAATAAGTAAACAATAAGTAAAAACAATATTGAGTTCTAGATTGCTTCCCGTTGTACCCAACTGGTGATTATCTCAAATTATTTATAAACATTAAAATAACTGAACTTCTGGTTGCTTTCCTTCCATTGCCAGTTATCAGAACGACTATTTGTATGAGGGTCTAAAATGGAGGCTTTGATTCAGTGGTACAGTACAAAGAAAACAACTTAAAATTCAATTACCGCCATCCATTATAAAGTAGCACTTATTTACAAACATATACATACAAACATATATACCACTTGGATGGCCATGTAGTTATGATCTTTTTATTAAAGAATGGCATACACAAAATCAGGTGCAGTGCTAGTGTGATAGCCAGTGTAGTATAATGATTAAAGAGCTAGATTGGAAAAAGGCCAATTACATAAAGTTCTTTGGAACCAGAATGATATGAAGGCATGTATCATATGAAATGTGCTTCCCTTGACTGTGTAATGTGGTAATCAAAGTACTGGATTGGAACTGGAATTGAGGAAATTCAGGTTCAAATCCCAACTCAACCTTGGTAACTCTGAGCCAACAGCCATCTTTCAGGCCAACCTACTTCTCAGAATTGTTTTGTGAAGGTAAAATAAGAGAAGACCCCCAGATCAGTCTCCTTGAGCTCCTAGAAGCTGAGATACCAAGTGAATAATCAAGTAATGACAATGTAGTGTATTTCAAATAAACTTCAGTATTTTAGCATGAATTAGCACAACTGAATTAGTGTTATGTTAATAAGTCTTGAGCTTAATCATCCCTATTTTCCTCTCCAATATGCACCAAAGGAAGAGATTGGAAACATGTTTCATAATTTAATTTAACTGCAATTTAGATTAACACCACTTTGGTGTGTGGTTCAGACATCAAACCAATTAGTTAAAAAGTGAAGTGCAGGCTTTCATTTGCTTCCCAATTAAGTCAGAGAAAGAAATGAGAGAACCCACAGTTCTTACAGGCACATTTATATAGTACTAAATTATGGTTTAAGGCAGGATTGGGCAGCCAATGACTCCCAGCCTGATATCAAAAGCCCCTTACAACTAAACAGCTCATACCTAGGAAGGAGGGGACAAGAAAGAAAAAAGAAAACTCATCTATTCTGGCTTTGTCCATGTTTATTACAGGATTTGCTTCACCTGATTCTTTTTTTTTTAAACATGGCTGGTTTAGCATTAGGTCCAAAACAATTCAGTGAAATACAGGAAAATCTTCCAAGTTTGTTTATATTTTCATTATTCTAGAATGGTAACAACAACTGTCTAGCGTTGTTCCCTCCTATCCCACTCATTCCCTTCAATGTGCTACCCCTTGATATTTTACTGCCATTTATTAAAAATTATAAGCTTCTGACCTAGACACTACAAGAAGAGTTGTAGTTGAATGTAAAATACTCTTCTGTGTTCTATTTGAATATGATTTTTTTAAGGCTCTTCCCATGGCCATCACCTATTGCTATTTTCCTATCTATTTTATATGGTCTCTTGAAATTCTTTTTCCAAAAGCAATACTGTGTTATTGAGGGTGAGAGGAAGAAACCTTCAGGTTCAATTTTTGGTGAAGAAAGAAAGGAAATCTTCTAATGAATAGCTTGAACTGGCAATTTGAACCCACTTCTCCTTGGTCTTCATCTAACACTCTATTCTCCATGAACCGTAAGTTGTACTAAAACTAGCAAATTATCACTTTGCCCAATTAATTGGTGTCTCTTTTGAGATCTTGCTCCTTCCACAACTCATTAAAACAATTTACTGCTTTTTGACATACATGGCCATCTGATGCCTTCCTTCTGTAACAATAGTTTCAGTAAATTTATCTCAAAACAGCAATAGAGAACATGCTAATTTCAAGAATTAGCATAACTGAGCCAAGAGTCCAAGCAGAGTAATGTTCTCTTTGCTCATTCATTACAGGTGGTCCTTGGTTAATGACCACTCATTCAGTGACCATTCGAGCTTACAACTGTGCTGAACGAGTGGTACTTATGACCAGTCCTCAAAGCTCTGGCTGTCGCAGAGGCCCCGCAGTCACATTACAGTGATCTGTACAGTGATCGCTTGGCAACAGGCCCAGATTTCCAGCTGTTGCAGCACCCCCATGATCACATGATTGCAATTTGTGACCACAGGACAAGCTTTGTGACAGGCTCTGTAACAAGTAGTCAAGGAGGAAGCTGACAGAAAGTTGGAAGTCATAGTCATGTGAGGTCCTTACTTAATGACCTGTGGTGATTCGCTTATCGATGGTAACTGGGGACTACTGGAACTGCCGTTGCTAAGCAGTGTGGTCACATGACATCGCACGTTATGACTGCATTGCTTAGCAATGGAAATTCTGGTCCCAGTTACTGTTATTAAGTGAGGACTACCTGTTCAAACCCCAAGGACTAAACACCGATTTTGCTTTCAGTGATGTGGGTTTTACAAAAAATTTGAATGGGGATTCATTTCAGAGAGAAAAAAGTGGATACAGATTAGACCAATCTCCATATGTGAATGTTCAGTTTGCATTGGAAAATTTTTCTAATGCAAAACTACATGTAAAATATCCTAATTTGCATGAGAAAATCTGCATCATGTAGAGTGGATTTATTTCTGCAAAAAAAGAAAAAGAAACACTAGAAAATGTTCCATTCCACATCACTGTTTGTTTGCACCTCTTAAATCTATATTCATATTTGATTCATTCATTCACAGACAAATTCGTTGTCTCTCATATCCTGGGCTCCTGTAATGGTATGTGGAAATGACTTTGGGAGACCGGGTGAAGAGATGTTGCCTAGGGAACAGTCAGATTAGAGGAAGCATAGCCCACAGCTGCATAGTGGGCGGAGCAAGAGGCTCAGGAAGGACCCTCCCTAAGTTATCAGGCTATATAGGTGACAGCGGGAGAATTGTACTTTCAGACTTGCAAGATTCTGTTAATGTAGCCTTACAATAAAGTAGAATTAGCTGATCTGGTCATGTTTACTGTCTTGTCTATCTGGGGAGGCTGACCGCTCCCTCCTATCTTCTGTGGAGAAATTAGCCAAACTCCAAATGATTTTCCCATAGTTACCATGCATGAAGCATAAACTCTTACTTCTGGTGCATGTGCTAGTCACTTAATGAATTAATGACCCTAATTAAAAGGGGCTTACTTTTTACAAAGTGTAAGTATGCCTGTTAATGAACTCCCTCTATTGCATGGTTTGTATGTATTTAATACAACTCTTCCCTTATACCCACTGACTGGTTCTCCTCTAGAAGCCCTTCAACCAGAAGCCAAGGTATTTATTTACAGAGTTCAGAAACATGCTTTCAAATGAACGTCTGAACTGTAATGCTGGCAACTGTAACGCTAAGCTCAGCAATCTGATGTTTTTTAATCAGGTCAGATGAAGCAGAGGGTATACCAAACTTAATCCTAGAATCACTAATGAGTTCTATAGTACTGTTAAGGGAAGATTTATTGGATCAGAGAAACATATCCTGGAAGACTTAACCAATTCTAGAAATGCTGAATTAGCTTTATAGGGCTACAGTAAGAGTGCTTTCAGATCAAGAGATGATTTTGAATGTTTATACAGCATCTGAAAACAATGCATTTCATCAACACTGGCAGGTACATCAGTTATGCCCTTTCCTTGGGAAGGTATAACATTGCCAAATTAATCCACGCTTTGAATATCTCCAGATTAAATTATTTTAATACACTGTACCTAAATCTCTCTGAAAATGCTCTATAAACTTTAGCTGGTGCAAAATACTGTGATGAGATAGTTAAAAGATTAAAACAATTAACATTTTAAAACTGGCACTGAAATAAATTCTAGGTTATAAGTATATTTTTGAGATCAGTTCCTATTGATTTTGACCTACAATTAGATTACCAGATCTGGACTACAAAACTTCAGTGATTCCCGGATGACACTGGTCCTCTGCAGTTTTTGCAGCCCAGATCCAGTCACCTTATCTAAAAGAACCTAGAAAATAATGTTCCAGAATATATGGGAGTCAATGAGTTGACCTTTTCACTGAGCTATTTATAGAATGTGCTACCTTGAGACATTATGCAGCAACTAGATAGAATGGGGCCTTTTTAAATGTGACATGCCAACTTTGGAAACCCACTCCAGATAAACTTGGGTGGTACCTCATGCTGCTTTTGTTTAGTTACCCTGCAGTGCTTTTTCAAATGAATGAGTTTCTACTAGTAGTAATGTTAGAATAATAATGATGACAATTATAATAATAATAAAAATTCATTATAATTACTAAAATTATTGTTG
Source organism: Candoia aspera (assembly GCF_035149785.1). Classification (NCBI taxonomy): domain Eukaryota; kingdom Metazoa; phylum Chordata; class Lepidosauria; order Squamata; family Candoiidae; genus Candoia; species Candoia aspera. The sequence goes on along the minus strand of NC_086158.1, from coordinate 43,397,277 downwards.
AATTTATAATGACTCAGAATATATTTTTAAATGTGAGTCACCTTTGGTAAGTAATTGGAAAGGCAGAGAAAAGTGAAATAAGTGAAATAAACAGTAAATCTAAGCTATATTGATATAATGTCATCTTGTAATTTATCGTAACAAGACTTACTATGTAGAAGAATGAGACTGCAAAGCTAGAACACTCTCTCTCTCTCTCTTTTTACTTTGTGATACATTAATAAGTTTAAATGAGAGGAAAAACCCTTCTATAGATCTGAAAATGGCATTAAAGACTTCTTAGATCAACTCGTACATTTGGAATATCATTTAAACTTCTTTAATATGGGCCAATATAAAACTTGCTAAGTGACAGTGGATATATTTAGAATATACAGGAGTACTTACTCAATTTTTAAATTAGAAATTATTAAAGTGGCATACACTATCATGCATGATAGTAAGGCAAATGTTTTATAGCTGAATTTATTACTAACCTAAATGGTAAATGTGCTATAATGAATGAATAATCTACTTTTCTTTCATTAATTAAATTCAATTCTCATGAAAAAAAACCCAATTTTTATTTTTATTTTTTTTGAAACTAACCTGTTCTTCTTCTGTAAAAGGTACTAGTGCCAAAGGTGGTAGGGGCTCCTCTTGTAGAATGGGCAGAAACTCCTTATCCAGAAGGTCTGAGGGTATCTAAAGGGGAAATTAAAAAAAAAAAAAGGAGAGGTTGCTGACCTGTAACAATAGTTCTTTGAGTGGTCATCTATACCATCATACATATGGATTCTACTGCTGAACAGGAACTTGTTCATACCACTTTAGAGCAAATGGAAGGTTTGAGGGAAACATGCCCCTACTCCTGGTGTGCATATTCTAATAATTTAATTCCTATTTTCTCCTGAGTTCTTAACAACTACCACAGCAGGTAAGTAGGGAATAGAATTGACAACAGAAGAAAACATAAGTAATAGGGGAAAAGGTGGGTTATGTGACTGCACAGATGACCACTCAGAGAGCTACAGTTTCAGGAAAACAACCTATCCTCCTACCTTGTGGTCTCTGCTAACAAAATATGGATGAGTAGCAACCTTATTTGCTAGGCAAAAGGGCAGATATATAAGAAAGAAATTATATCCATGAAATATAATGACTGTTTTTATTTGCATACCAAGTCAACAGTTTCAAGTAGAGGAAGAGTTATGACAGAATGATTATCAAAGCTCTCTGGCAGAAAAGCCATGGAGAACATGATGGCTGTGTCTAAGTATTTCCACACTGACAATGAAACATTCAAAACTTGCTGCAAAAGACTCACTTTGTAAACTATTTAGAGAATATGAGGAATCCCATAAACATCTGCAACAGATAGTGTGTGTTTGTGATTCACAGAAAGATCTTATCCTGTCTAGATAGAAAGCCCTATATAGCTTCAGACAGTAAAGAGAAATTTCTAGTAGTATAGACAGTATTGAAAAGAGGCTGGAGGGGCAATATCCTGATTCAAGTGAAAAGTCAAAACCACTTGGACAAAGCCTTTTTTTCTCTAATTAGAGTGAAGTACAGCAAATCCACACATGAAGTGCAGAGTGTACTGGCAGAGAAATGGCAACCAAGAATGCCAGTGATCCAGATCAGCAGTCTGAGATTAAATGTGGTTAGGGTTAAAGGGTCTGGAAATAAATAGATTCAAGACAACAGAAAAGTTCCCTTAACTGCTGGGATTAGTTACCTAGGCAAATAACAGTTTGAGTAAGACTTTTAGAAAGCTTTAAGATGTTTGCTGAACATGGAAACCCCAACAACAGAATGGGATGTCGACAAGGCTCCTAAATAAATTCTGAAGAAAGGAACAGAGAGGCTTTCTGCTTCCAAGGAGAATAGAAACTGGAGGATATTCTGCAGCAAGTAAACAGATGATCCAATGTTGCACTTATCTGCAAAAGCCATAAAGTAAGTGCATTTCATTTAATAAGAATGAATGTGATTTGCTGCACACCAAGCAAAACAGATTTCTCTAGAACTTCCCAAATGTTGCAATAGGCTAATATGGAAACCTGATACAGATGTACTGATAAATAACAACAGAAGGCCACAGCTGGCAAGAGAGTGCAAGACAAAATCTACTGTCCCTCTGCACTTAAAAGGAGAAACGGAAGAAAATTAATACGAGAGAGAACTAATTCATCTGGTTACAGAACTTAATGCTCTGACATTTTTCTCTAAACGTGAAGACATCTATCTATGGCGTTTATCAGCACTGGTGGATATGACTTAGCTCAGAACATGTGCTGATATTCCCCTTAATGACCAGATGAAACTATTTGGGATATTGGTGACAAAGGCACTAATCCCACAGATTATATTCCTGAAGTACACAAGGACCAGGCCTTCACAAAATTAGGCTATACAGAACAACCTGGGCACTACAGCTGAATAGTACTAATCAGAAGGTATAGTCAGCCTTTCTTACTAAGACTCTGAGTATATTTATGAGCATCTGTTGCTTTCATGAAAAAAATGTTATGTATGCATTAGAAATCATTTGTAGTGAGAATCCCCGTTCTTCAAATGTTATCTATAACTATCAGAAGAGAAAGTCAGAGAAGAAAATAAGGAACATTCCTGTTATGATTATATTGCTCTGCTGCTAAGGGTTTGCTTTAAAAGGGAGTAGGAGTTTAATTCCCAGAAGAAAACATCAATTAAAAATAAATGAAAGTACACTGAATTCAAAGTCAAGTGAATTGGCTGATTACTGAAGTGCATACCAAGAGTCCTGAAGTTCTGAGTTCATTGTTTTAAGTATGCATACTTTAAATTAGGATGGCCCCGACCCTCCTGGCTTCTCATAAACCCAAAAAGAGCTGGCTCTGTGCCAGGGCCTGGGGCCCCGAGTGTATGCAGGGATCCATTTCTTGCTTAATTTAGGGATTATAATGGGTGATTTATTCTCGGTTGCTATTTTTTTAATTTTTGTAATTGTAATTGTTTTTATTTTTAAAGTTTTGTTTGCCACCCAGAGTCACTTGGTAAGATGAGTGGCCATACAAATTGAATGAATGAATGAATAAAATTGATCAGTGTGAACCAACAGTTCTCTTCAAAAAGAAGCCAGTAGTTTAAAAAAAAAAGTATCAACACCTGCAAAGTTTGCAGTCAAAATCAGGTCCACTGACACAATGCTTATTAGTACCAACCCTGATTTACAATTTCTGAAAATTCCATTATCTCTCATAGTGGAAAGCCTGGGCGATAATCAAATTGGTAAGCTGCAGTGTGAACTATGGCTGCTTGGTAAAAATACAATGTGATGCTAGGATTTGAAGAGTTAATTCAGCAGGTGAAGACACCAATATCTTCAAGAGTGTACTAGGCAGTATTGAAGAAGTGATATTCGAAAGTATCTGTGAATAATGCAAGGAAAATGTCAATATCATCAGCAGGGCAGCCACAAGGGGATTCACTCTCAATGATTCACACTAATATTATTTAAAGTTTTCTCTGTAAAGCTACAATAAGGACCGTTATCACAGCCAGGATGAATGATAGGGTGAATGTCACCACAGTAGAAGGATGTATGACCCAGCAAGTTCTACTTTTGAGAACTCAAGACATAGTGCAATATAAACAGATGTAGTATGAAAATGGCAAGTGACAAGATCAATAATTATTATAATATACAATTCCACTCCAAAAGCCCTTGAAACCTGTAATATTCTGAGTCCTCTCAAACAGGTAGTCCTTGCTGTACTATGGTAACTGGGACCAGAATTTTTGTTACTAAGTGATGTGGCCGTAAAGCGCGATGTCATGTGACCACGCCACTTAGTGACAGCAGCTTCAGCAGTCCCTGTCATTAACTGAATCACCATGGGTCATTAAGCAAGGATCTCACGTGACAGCGACTTCCAACTTCCTGCCGGCTTCCCGCTTGACTTCGCTTGTTGGAAGCTGGCAAGGAAGTTCACAAATAGTGATCACATGACCACAGGATGCTGCAATGGCCAGAACTTCAAAGACCAGTTGTAAGTATCACTCATTCAGTGCCGTTGCAAGTTTGAATGGTTGCTGAATGAGTAGTCGTTAACCGAGGACCACCTGTATCTAAAAGAACCTCTGGCTTAACAACAAGATAACACATTAGAAGGCAAGCAGGAATACTGGTAATATGGATCTCCTTCCAGGTATACCAAGCAGAATGACCATAGTCCAAAGACCTAAGAAAAAGGTGAGAAAAAACAGCCCAAGAACAAGAAGAGCTATGAAATGATTTCACAAGAGATGACCTGAGTTACCCTGAGTGATAACTGTGCTGCGTAAAATGGTACAGGTGGTTCTTTGGATTTCATCTTCAGAAGCAGATTCAACAGAAGCATAACAGCATCAAGAAGCTGTACTAGGTGGGATCCTGTGGACAGAAATCCTCAAGCAAATTGGAGCACAAATGAGTTGCAAACTTCTTTTAAAAAAGACACTAGCAATACAATTGCATTATCATTAAAATGAGGAAAAATGGAGAACTGCTTAGGAAACCTTTGTGGGTACATAGGGAATTTGTGATTGAGCTAGAAATGGAAGATGGGTGTAATCATCAAGAAGGTGTACCAGCATGCTGCTAATCTCTGCAGAAAGTCAGAAAGGCTGAAGTGCAAAAGAAACCTAAGTTCTTAAGCTAAAAATAACTAAATTTTTGGCTACGCCAATAATTTTTAAAAAAGGAAGAGGTGAGTCTGCTGCTAGGAGAAGGTGACAGGATAGAATCTGGTGATGGGCAAAGGACAGAATTCTTCAACTCATACTTAGCCTCAGTCTTCTTCCTATAGGGTAATTTTCAAACAATACAAGAATAATTGACAAAAGGAGGGAGTGACAATCCGTATAAGTAAAGAGATGGAAGGGAGCATGTTTAAGAATTCAGGACCAGACGAATTACATTCAAGATCTTGAAGGAGCTTGCAGACGTCATGTAGAAACCCCTATCTGTGAGAAGTCACAGAGAACAGGCAAAACACCAGAAAATTTGAGAAGGGCAAATAATGTTCTGATCTCAGAAAGAGAAAAAAGACCTAACAGCTACAGAGCTACAGAGGTTTGTTGATATTGGCCATAACTCTGAAACAAATGCTTAAGCAAATGCCAATCAAACCTGACCTCCTTTTCCAATAATCAGATAAGCACGGGAATGCAGTAGACATTATATACCTTGACTATAGCAATGCATTTGACAAAATTTAACATGAGATTCTAGTAAAGAAAATGGCAAAATGTGGAGTTACCATTAGATGGACAGAGCTAGTTGAACAATTGTACTCAAGGAGTATTCATCAATGGCTCCATGTCAAGCTGAAAGGAAATACTGAGTGGTATACCACAGGGTTCTGTTCTAGGCCTGTCCTGTTCAACGCATTTATAAATGACTTCGATTAGGAGTTAGAAAATATCACTATTAATTTTACATGATACAAAATTAGGAGAAATAGCGAACACTTTAGAGCAGGGTTTCTCAACCAGGGTTCCGTGGAACTCTAGGGTTCTGTGAGAGATCAGTAGGAGTTCCTGGGAGATCACGATTTATTTAAAAAATTATTTCAAATTCGGGCAACTTCACATTAAAGAGATAAGTTTCATTCTTTTGTTTAAGAACACTTTTAATGCATACATATACAGGCCTACACATGAAATGAATATAATTTTGTAACCTCTGGCCTATATTTGAGCCTGAAGGTGCGGGGCTTCCCCGAGGCCTGAAAAATATTTCAAGGGTTCCTCCAGGGCCAAAAGGTTGAAAAAGGCTGTTTTAGAGGATAGTGTCAAGATTCAGAGAATGCAGACAAGAAATAACAATGGACAGAAGTCAACAAGATGAATTTCAACAGGGACAAATGCAAAGACCTGTATTAGGTAAAAAAAATCAAAGGCATGAATATAGGATGGAAGTACCTATATTGGGCAGCAGTGCACATGAAAAAAGAGCCAGTTTGATGTAGTGGTTAAGGCACCAGGCTAGAAACCATGAGACCAGGAGTTCTAGTCCCTTCTTAGGCATGAAGTCACTGGGTGGCTTTGGGCCAGTCTTAGCCCTAAGAAGGCAACAGCAAACCACTTCCAAAAACCTTCCCAAGAAAACTGCAGGAACTAGCCCAGGCAGTAGCCAGGAATCAACATTGATTCAAAGGCACCAAAATAAACAAAACACATGAAAAACATCTGTGTATCTTGGTAGATCACGAGCCAAATATGAGCCAACAGTGTGATGCAGTTGCATAATACAAATGAAGTCTGTGTGATGCAGCTCTGTGATGCAGAGGTATAGTGCCAAGAGCAAGGGAAGACATTATTTCTCTCTATTTATCATTGGTTAGGCCATAGCTAGAATACTGCATCCAGTTCTGGAACCACATTTTGGAAAGGGCATCAACAAACTAAAATGTGTCCAGAGGCAGGCAAGCAACCAAGATGATAAGGGAACTAGACAGAAAAACATATATGGAATAGTTGGGGAATACAGGTAAGCTTAGTCTGCAGAAGAGCAAACTGCAAGGAGACATGATTGCTGCCTCTAAGTATCTAAAGATTATCATGTAGATGGCCTGGCAGAATTGTTCAGAGCTGCTCTAGATGTCAGGATAAGAAATAATATGTTTAAACTACAAGGAAGTAGACTTTAGTTAGGCATCAGGAAAAAATTCCCAATAGTAAGAGCTGTTCAGCAACAGAACAGACTGCCTCAAGAATCTGTGGACTGTCTTTCTCCGTAGATTTTTAGATAGAGGTTGGATGGCCATCTATTAAGGGTGCTGTAGTAGGATTCCTGTAATGGATAGAGGCTTGAACTAAATCATCTTCAAGGACCCTTCCAATCTTTCCATTCTATGTTTCAATAATCTGTTATTTCAGCAGACAAGTATTCCAGGCCACCAGCTCTGCTCAGCTGATCTGCAAATGTCATCAATAATGGAAGGACTGGTGCTGCTGATACAAATATCTCTGTTACTGTGTAACGGATTTACCTTTATGAAGTTCACTTTTATTAACCCAAACTGATGAGCTCTTTAGTTTCATGTGAAGCTGAATTAAAAGAATGCACAAGCCTGGGGTAAATCTGTGGGCAGACAAGAAGCACTGGCATTGTGCCAAACATAAGAAGCAATCACATTGCCTTCCTTAAGATATAATAGATGCCCTAAGGTTCTGATATAATAGAAATCAAATGCCTAACAGATACAACAAAATTAGGAAGAAACAACAAAGTAATAAAGAAGAAACCCATTAAATCTCTAATGTATTGCTGGAGATGGAGCCTGCCTTTAAATAAAGTTGTGGAACAGTAAAGGCCCATGTCATTTCCTTTGAGAATGCACATTGGGAATGGAGAATACAGCTTGCCGAAATTTACTGTGTCTTAAAAACAATCTGAATAAGGCTATATACATATACACAGCCCTCAGTGTGATGTACAAAGAATATTAAACCTAAAACTACAGACTAGTACTACTGTATGTTCATCTCTATACACCACATACAAGGGAAAGTACAGTACAATGACATATAATGTTAAATAGTAATCTAAATGTGTAAGAACTGCACCATAACAAATTCCTTTTGGGTAGAAAGAAATAATTTAGCATCCTATGGTACTAGAAACAGCTTAAATAGCAATAAAGATTTGTTTGTTTAAAATACAAGTTGGTTAAAAAGCCTGAGTGAATAAGTTCTTCATCTGCTGCTGGAAACATAAGGAACAACAGGGTAAGCCTCTTGAGGAAAGGTGATTCTACTGATACTGACCATCAAAAATAGAAGTAATAGTTTTATTTGTATTTAATTTTCCAGCTCTCACTATTTATAGAGACATCTCTTGGAACTAAGCATTTATCACAGTAAATTATGAGCTTACTTTCCATTTATTATTTTTTACTATGGTACATACTTTCTAAAATAATACCAACCTCAAACTTAACATAGAGACTTCTTATATCCAAATTCCATCAGATTGTAATAAATATAACCCTTAATGGAATAAGCTCTTTACAAGAAATGAGGATTTATGTGTAAACCACCTTTCACAGCACTAAAATACATACAATTGAACATGCAGAGGAAAGAAAACTAAAGTAGTGAGATTAGAAAGTGTACAATTTAAGTTCTTGTAGATTAAAAAATGATTTTTTAGCATTACTTGAGAAATCAATCTGTGATTATTAAGTAATTCTCAATATGTTCTGAAATCTAAACAAATAGAAGTTCTATTTAGAAGAAGAAACAGAAACTAATCTGGATAAGCTATCTTTTTATGATGAAAGTGAGAGAAATGTGCAAAGGATGTGTGTTAATTAGGATACATTTAAAGTCTGTAAGAATAACATGGAAAAGTAATGCTGGAAATTTGAGAAATTATTGTGAGAGAAAAAAGAAGGGCAATGGATAGGTCAAAATCAGCAGTCTGGGATTGTTTTCTCTTTATGATAAAATTTAAAGAGAAATAATTCGCTATCCTAGAAACTGTTCCATCATTCATAAAGATGTACAGTTAATTATTATTCAGAATGAAAGGCATGACAGCACCAATTAGGAAAACCTGGTTATCAATAATGACAAGTTTGGATATAGCAGTGATGATGGTGGGAAAAGGACCACCAAATACATGCACATTCCTTTTTTTAAGAATCAGCCAGTGACAAAGAAAACAGATATGGAAAAAATGTGAGAACTTTAGAAAGAAGAATATAAAAGTATGTCCAATACAGCAAGCAATACTTCAGTGTGAAGGAGACATTATCTAACAGAGCTAGTCTTCAAAAGAAATTGTCATTTGTACTCACATATAGGCATGATTATTTTATACCATGATAGAAATGCACTATCATCTCAGGAAGTTAGGTGGGAATTACACCTTACACAACACACACAAAGGTCAAACAAATAACATCAAACAAGCCCAAACAATTTCAAAACTGCTACCAATTATTCTAGGGAAGGGACAAATGTTTAATGGTTGAGGAGTTTAATGACTGAAGTCTACAGCTGGATTCAGACATCCTGCCCAAGCAATGACTTAGTTATCAACAATGTGTCATGTACTTTACTCTCCTTGTCCAGTCCCAATTTATGTTAACTAAGAGTTATTATCACAGCTCTTCCTCAAGATTCCCAGGGACTTTTATCCAGTTCAGTGAAGTCATGTAATACCCAAGTGTACTTTGATTCTAGGATCACTGCTTAAGAGTGCAAACCTAAGCATGTCATTTCCTATTTCAATACCTATCACCTAACACTATTATAGTGGAGGCATCACAATCAGGCTTCTATCAACAACATTCTGCATAGACAAGGTAAAAAAAACCTGGACTATCTCAAACACATGTTATACTCTTTGGAGGTGTTCTCCCTCCATTGGCATGTATGGTGAAATATCATTTTTATGGGAGAAGATATTTCCATTCCTATCTCATTTGCCAGAGGTAAATAGTTCAAGTTTTTCATGGCAGAACCAATTCATCTCATCTCATCTCATCTCAACTCATCGAAGGTAGCTTTTCCTTTGGTATTCCTATAGGACTTATGCTAGATAGCCATGTGGGCTATGGCCCCCATTTTCATCCATCACTAAAAAGTGGGCCTCCGCTCAGAGAGAGATGCATCTATTCTTTAATCACTTTATCAAGACTTTCTTCCAGAGAAGCTTGCTATTTACTCATGTGCATGAACCACAGGGACCATGATGAAGAACTGGATATTTTCCTGTAACTACTGTTCTTTGAGTGGTCATCTGTGAATTCACACAACTAGCTCTTCTATCCTGCTTGGTCTTAGGTGAACTTAATGTTCCACTGTATTGAACTGTTGGGGTTTGGCATGAGCCACCCCTGGTCAAATGATAAGTATAGAAGTGTAGTTCCCACCAAATACAGATTTGGTAACCTCTCCAGCCCTAGAAAATTTAAGTGGGTTCTGCTCAAGTAGATAACCCATGTGAATCCCCAGAAAATCACTCTAAGAGCTGCAGTTACAGGTAAGTAACAAGTTTGTGTGAGACCTCTTAGTGAGCTCTCTGGGCAGTATCACTCTATGCAAGAAGGAACAGTAGTGCAAACTAGTGATGGCCGCAGCAGCGCCAACCCCCCCCAAAAAAATTCATAACTGTAAGTGGATTAGTCCACATATTAAAGTAATCAATGTAATGAAGAATTAATGGAATAAGAGAGAAAATATGAGTGACTAAATCCAAAGATTCTTTTCTTTCAACAAAAAGGAGGACACATTTGATCCAACTCAAATAATTTACTAATCTTTTCATATATATTAGCTAAAAAAAGCACTATACAAGTTTTACCTTTAAAAACAAACAAACAAAATTATGGCAGATTAGAGGAACAGCAATGTCTTGTCTCCCATTATAAATGCAAGCCAGTTCATGGACATCTTTAATATACTGAATATATAGTATATAACGTCTCCTGATACTAAAATTTCAAAAGAAGTTAACAAAACTAACCTTTTCAGTAGTTTAATCAATCATTTTTAGCATGCTTATGAGATTAAGGTAAGCGTTTGCTCCTATATTGTATTAATATACCCTAATAATTATGCAGAGATTTCTATTCAATCAGATATGACTATTTTCCCCCTACTTACCTTATTATCTTTCAGGAAAAGTGCTAACATTTCTTCTCTCCCATAACGATAATCAGCTAATTTATACTTTGGCAAAGCTGGAGAGAGAGGAGGAGATGTCACACTCCCACCACTTGACAGAGCTCGAAGCCTAGAGGGAAAGAAATCAAGGAAACTAGATATTTTATACATGTAATTCTCTAGTCAGGACAACTGAGCTGAAAACTCATCTCACACAGGAACCCTTTTTCTTTTTGCCCTAGTTGGAATCACATGAGGCAGGCTTATGCTTTGAGTCCTTCATGGGCAGTTTCTGTAGGAGCCTACACACTTTGAAACATTCTTCCTGCAAGGTATGCTTCGTTCCTCCTTCCTTATTATAAATATAGTATAAATTGTATTATTCTAATGTGCCTTTGGGCTAAACTGGTTGTGAGCACTCATTTTGGGGAGGTATGCACACTCTATTTTTCATATTAGAATTACTGCTGTTTTCAGCTTTATCCTTGCTTTATCATTCACCACCTAGAATCTTAATTGACTGGGCAGTCTATAAATACTGCTAAATAAATAAGAAGTGCCAGTGATAGTGTACCACATACCTAATTATCCTTCCTGCGTGATGGAGAAGTTGATCACCAGAATATTTTTGGCATATTGTAAGAAGCTTAGAGGAAAACTAGGGGCTACAATAGGTTCAGAGTCTGTCATTCTTAAACCTTGCTGCCATACAGTGGTTTGCAAGTGCAAAGAACAATTGTATTTCTGTGTCTGTTCAGTAGATAAATAGCATTGCTTTCAATAAAGCAGAAGAATCATCAGCTCAAGAACAAACATGCTGATGCTGCAGTGATCTCAAGCTGAAATGGTTTGGCTAGACTTATGCCCAATTGCTTAGTATGGGTGAAGAACATAACTCTTGCTAAACAATTCTTTAAACGGTAGAAGGCTCCAAACAGGTCTCTGTGCAGACGTATGATCCATGTGAATCAAATACACCATGGCAAAAAAATTATAATACTGGAGGGTTACTGAAAGGCTTCTTGCCCAAGCTTCCTCATATCTGTCATCAAATCTGTTATACTGTATTCAATTTGAAATGCTCTGTGATTAAATATAGAATGGGAAAATATGAAATGTGAAGTTGCTAGAACTCAGGGAGAGAAAAGCAATGGCTTCAAACTATGAAATTGGCTGTCAGTCCACCAGGACTTCAGACCTGCTTTTCCATTCATATTAGTTTTACAACTATGCTGTATGGCAAACTGCTTCTAGACCTAAGGAAGCCTCAACAACACTCTGTAGTATGGAAGACACTTGAAAAACAAGAGTTACAATGAGTCCTTCAAAAAAATCACTACCCTTTTTATCAAGCAATAAGATTAAACTGAATTTGAGTTTAATAGTGATGTACTAACCTGCTCACTTCCCATCCATTTCCATGTTGTTAAATTCTATATCTCGGATATAACTTTTTAAGCCTGGCCATAGACACAGGAAGATTACTATACTCTAGATTGATTGTGACTCTACAGGCTTCACCATTACAAATGAGCCTAACAAAAAGCTGTTTTATCTATGCATATTGACTCTTAAGATTAAAGGTTAGCAGTAAGAGCTCTCAACAGCATCTTGTAAGAGTTAGAGACTAGCTGAGCATGCAGAAAGCATTCCACAGAGCTATCTTCTTCCCTTCCTTTATCTAGCTATTTACCTTCACAGCCTGATCTTCAATGGACTGCAGTATTAAAGCAGCAGGTTTCCATCCTGCCTGCTGCTTTCCTAGCATTTGAAGAAAGCAGAATATAGAAGCCTGGGCAAACCTAAAATGTATATCAAATCAACTATCCCAAGTATGCATATCTGGTCCACTACAACTAAGATCTGCACAGTAGAACCACTTTTAGTCTGAACTGTTAACTTGAATACTGGAGGTAAGATCAGGTAAGTTGTCTTAACTGAGCACAGTTCTTCAATAATAATGTTTCAAGCTTTGAAATAATCATGTACAATCATTATTTCAATTATTCAGATAATTCTCCAAACAGTAGTTTGGAGAACCAGGTCTCTTCTATAAGCTTTTGTGTCCTTCTTCTCATGCTTGGATTCCCTCTTCTGTTTCAATGCTGTGCTAAACACAATCTCCTAAATTGGATTAGAAAATAACACAATAAGCATGAGTGCAGTGTCTCTCTGTAAGAGGAGTTGCTCAATCTTACTGTGCTTTGTATTTTAACAGACCAAGAACTACATAATTTTGTGACCTAAGTATATCATAAATGCCCTCATTTTTTAAAAAGCCGATTAAACCATGAATTACATGCAGCAGTTTAATTCATATATGTCTAATTTAAATTAAACTGTGGATTTAAAGGGAGTTTTAATTGGAAGTTCATCGTACAGACTGCTAACCAAAAAAAGGTTACAGAAAAAATCACATTGTTTTTAGTTATGGTTAAAGTACACCCACTGAAATCAACAGGATATTTAGTTATCATTCCATGTTGTCAATGAGTCTATTTTAATCATAATAAATAAGCTGTTACCATTTTGGGTCCTGATAATAAAATAAGATATTAAAGATAATAAAATCTTCTGAAGCCTCATTATAGACATTAAATAAAAGTGGCCAACTATTGTTAAATAGTACAGTAACTATAATTAAAAGTCTCATGTGACAGTTCCCTCTTGTTACTGCAAGAAATGAAGAAAAGTTTAACAAACAAACTGGAATTGTATCCTATTAATTTGCTGCCGCCATGTGGCCACTGTTTTCATGACAACCAAATAAAAATAAAAGCAATGTTCAATTATTTGTATATTATTTCTCTGTATATTCCAACATGCAGCCTAGCTATTTTATTCCAGCCTTGACGCTTTGGGATACTCTTCCAGGGTAGCTTTATTCAAAGGACACTATAATATTTCCTTATTTATTTACTTACTAGGTTTCTAAATTCACCCAACTCCATGTGACTCTGGTTGATGACAACAACAACAAATACCCCCCTCAGAAACCCACATAACATTAAAACATGTACAAAATATACATATAAAATACAAAATATAAAAATTGTGACCAAACACTATAACAGAACAACCAAAAGGGGACTACACTCAACTGGCCCCTATTGCCTGGGGGGAATTATCTAAAGCAGCCTTTTTCAACTTTTTGACCCTGGAGGAACCCTTTTTTTTCAGGCCTCGGGGAACTCCTGCACATTGAAGTTCAAATATAGGCCAGAAGTTACAAAATTATTATATTCGCATCATGTGTAGGCCTGAATATATGCGTTAACAGTGTCCTTAACCAAAAAAAAAAAGAATGAAACTTACCTCTTTAATGTGAAGTTGCCCGATTTGAAATAATTTTTTAAATAAATCATGATCTCCCAGGGAACCCCTAGTGACCTCTCACAAAACTTTAGGGTTCCATGGAACCCTGGTTGAGAAACCCTGGTCTAAAACATGATATAATCAGGGTTGCTCTGTTATCACATTAGACCAACCAACTCAGGAAAATAAGTAAAGCGTTTGATGCAGTGCAAATGTATTTCTTGCCACTGTCATCAGACAATCTCAGTGGAGGCTCAAGAGTACTGGTGAAAAACAGTAGACCGCAGCAGAACAGAAAGGAAAGTTCCAAGTGCACCAGAAGATCCTGGACAATAACTGATGATACTGAAACTGCTGAGAGGTCCAGCAGGACTATAACCCACTTCAGTTCCTGCACAGGTCAATCATCTAGATAACTAAAGTAATCCAAGTGGGATCTTTATAGGGGCTGAAGACATTGCTACAAATAAGTATGCTAGACACTGAACTTTACATTTCACTTCATTTGTTTTTAATAGAATTCCTTAAAAAGACAGGTAGGAGGGAGCTTAGTGGACACAAAAGGATTTTCCTGGGGCACAGCCATGCCTGCAGATACTACATTGCTTACCCCTGAGGTATATAACAAGTGGTGATATTCTTAATTCCAAGACCAGCACAATGCAACAATGGTAAAGGACCAAAAAGCAGTCACAGCAGCTTTGTCTTTACACTCGTTTTCCAAAACAAACCAGTTTCCTTATAAATAAGAGACTGAAATACGATTTACCTTGGGTTTGGATCATAATTAAAAGAAATCTGGTTTGCATTAAGTATGGTTTGCTATGCTACACAGTTCATACAAAAGTACATTTATTATCAGCAAAGGAGATAGAAACTTGTTCCAGAAAAGGGAGGACGGAGCTTGCATTCCCAAGGTTGATTGCTGATTTTCAAAGCAGAGTTTGCAGGGAGCCAGTTACATCTGTACAAGGCCAGTACATTTATTAATAACAGATGGAACAGAAGAGAACATGGAAAATATCCTGTAGAACTGCAAAATATTTATTTTCTGAACAACACATAAAGTATGCAACTCTGCCATGAAATAAATATATTAAAAATACAACACTTAAAAATTTATTACATGAATTAGGCACTTCATTATACAGACAATAATCTTTAATATAATCCAAGAAGGTGTCTAATCTCCATTGTGTCCACAGACATACAAGTCTTAAGAAGTGCATAATGGTGCATTTAATGTATAAGTGATGTTTGGGTAAACCCAAAACTTCATAGATACATCAAGGGGATCTAAACTAAAGAAATTGATTAAAAAAGAGTTTTGAAGCAGTGGAATAGACATTTCAATCCAGTGTGTAACTATTATTTTTAAAAAGAGAGAAATTGAATGCTAATATAATTGAAAAGGGACATGAAAATACAACTGCCAATATGGTTTGCCATTTGATAGATCTTTAGTGTGACTACAATGGAAATATTTTATATTGCTTGGTATAGTTAAGTGCCGTCAAATCAAGTTCAACTCCTCTGATTGTATGCCTGCCAACTTGACCTTAACCTGCTTTTATATTAAAAGGCAACACACACACTCTCACAGAATCTGAAGGAAAACAAGAGTATCCTGTCTTTAATAATAACTGGTTGTTCTTCCAAGAATTTTATTTTTCAAAATTTATCATTAGAATTATATCCCACCTTTAATTGTGCAACTCAAGATGCTCCCATCTTCTATTTTCCCCACAACAACCTTGTGAGATGGATTGGATTGAAAGAGAGTGACTGGCCCAAAATCCACTCAGCCAGCTTTTCAGGCCTATGGGTGGACTAGAACTCAGTTTTCCAGTTTCTAGTTCAGCATCATCACCACTATACCAAACTGGCTCTTAATTTCTTTAATAGGGCTATGTGAAGTTTTGATGGCATGCCTCAACTCTGTAAAGCACCAATCAAATCACTCTATCAAAGTTGTGTAAAATGAAATGGGGACTTGCTTAGAAGCAGCAAATTGAATCAAGTGGCTTCAAAGAGCTTCTTTATAACCATTTAAAATGCTTTCAGTGGGTTTTCTGTTACTTCTGGGGTTGTTACAGACCACACATATCACAACTTCACTTATATATTTGAAGAACGCTGAAAAGGGAGGGGGGGCTGAATGGTGCGACGGACTCTCTGACGATGATTCAAGTACCAGCCAATTAAGTTTTATTATCTTATTACACTTGCTGCCTATCAACCTTTTTTTAGGATAGCAAGGCTATTATTTGGACTTGATTCATTTTAGGGCTTGACTTTCTCAGTTTTCAGCTTTTTAATGTGTTCAGCCATAAACCCTTCCCTTCTGCTTATGAAATGATACACTTCTTTGTGGTTCTGCCAGCACTTCTGGGAATTCAACAGCTCTCAGCTTCACTCAGGGCAAATAAACTGTGATTCATCCTTGGATCAAACTTTACTTTTAAATTCTGAATGACTGGGACAGATGTAAGTCTCTCAAAAAAGAGTGAATAGGTGCCAAGGGGCTGACATAAAGATTTTTAAGAATAAGGGATGGTAAGGTTATGAGTGCACCTTGTGTGCCAGCCTCTTTCTCTGTGATCTATTTCTGTGGAATTGTATCTCACTACATCAGCCTGCTTTTGCCGCCTTTCACTAATAACTAAAATAGAGCAATGTCAGCAAGCCATAATCTTGACACAATGGAATACTGCCACTAATAAGGGGCCAAGTTTGCCAACTAATAATGCCAACTCTTCTGGAATTCTACAAACCCCAATGATCAGCGACAGTAAAGCTACATCACTTGTGAGGAAAATGCAACTGTCATTCTTCCGACTCCTGTCCAAAAGACGACAAACTTGGCCTATATGCCCTGCATATCCTTGGCCATCAAAGCCAGTGTCGGCCAGAATACTACCACTAATGGGCAGCATAAGCTAGCTAACCAGCTATGCCAATCCTAGTGGTACCCTAGAAACTCAGAAGCTGCAAAGAACTCCAACCCTTAAGAGCAATTAATGGTAATTTATCAGTGTCATCCTAAGACTGGCACTCCAGAAAGCCTACAGAAAAGTCAGAGCTTATTTTGTAATTACAGGTGGTCTTCACATAACAACCACTCATTCAGCTACCATTTGAACTTAACAGCAGCACTGGAGTAGTAATTGTGACCGGTCCGCAGAATGCTGGATGTTGCAGCACCCCCCATCACATGATTGCGATCCAGGCGCTTGGCACCTGGCTCAGGATTATGACGTTGCAGACAGCTATGGTCACATGATCATGATTTCTGACGTTCCCTGCCACCTTCCCACAAGCAAACAACCCATGCGGTCCTTGCTTAATGACAGCAACCAGGACTGCTGGAACTGCCATTGCTAAGTGGCACTGTCATGTGGTATCACTCTTTACAACCATGTCACTTAGCAATGGCAATTCTGGTCCCAATTGCTGCCGTAAACTGAGGACTACCTGTAGTTTTAAAAACTTGTATTTTTCAGTTGGAGTATTATGCTTTCCCTCTGGTTTTGTACAATTCAGAAACTTCGCTGAACAATTAGGAGCAGTGATATCCTCAGGATTCTGCTAATTCCATTAGAATTGTGAAAACAGCATTGTGCTGCAAGCTCTACCTCTTTTGTGTGTGCATGAAATATTACAATGCACCAAAAAAGGGGAGGGGCTTCCATTACCATACTGCTACTTTTGTTAGTCTGTACCCCACTCCTGGAGACACCACTGATTTAGAAGCTTCTGTGTTCTTTCTTCACCTCTGTTTTAAAAGAGATGTGAGGCACTATTTCAAAAATGTATTGCAATGAAACCATTCAAAATATCCACTGAAACTAATGCACCCTAAACATCCTATGATTCCTGCTATTTTTATCCCATTTGGCCCAAAACTGAATCTGGCATTATAGTCTAGAGAAGATTTTTTTTAATCCAAGTTTGAACTGGATCAAAGACAATCAGTGTCCCCCCAGAATCTCTTTGCAAACTTGAATCATGCCCTTTTGGTATGTCAAATTTCAATTCAAATCAAATCAAGCCTGATTCATAGAGTTCTACTCTTTAATCTCATCCATCTACTTACCTGTCTCTTCTCTTTCTACTTCCCTCAACCTTGCCAGGCAAGCACTTATTCTTTATCATCTGTTCAAATCATATGCCCATAATATTTAAGGCCCTGCTTGCTGATTATCGCCTCAAGTAATCTCTTTTTATTTGCAGTGATGCGAAAGAAGGCCATCATCCTATTGTGCATTATGTGACCTTTCAGAATGCACCTGACCAACCATTGTGCAGCACAAAATGCTTGATTAGATGGACAACTGGCTGATCCAGTATGGCTCTCATCTGCTTACGAACTACCGTGAAGCCAAAAACCATACTCAGTTTTATTGTAATTAGATCTAATACAGACCTGACTCATCATCCCCCCCTTTTTTTTCCAGATGATGTACAAGCAACAATGAGAAGCAAACACAGAGTGATACACCAATCTCACAGGTTCTCCTATGTTGCAGAATATGGCAGTAAACAGCAAAGTGAACATCGATATTTTCTTCAGGTAAGAAAGGCAGAAAAGAACTACATTTAGTTATATCACCACAGAACATGATAAAAATGATTTGAGATTTCTCCAATATAACACAACAGAATTCAAACTAAAAATATGATTTGGAATTGTCTCCCATCTGATATTCAGGGGGCCCTACTCTTTTAGCCTTCCGAAAGGCCATGAACACCTGGCTCTTCCTCAGGCATTGGGCTAGGATGAGGTTGAGTCAGGGGGTCAATAGTGTGGTTGGTTATGGTGCCTTGGTGGGAAGGGTACAATGTGTTTTATGTTAAGTTTTTATTAGTTGTTGGAAGCCACCTAAGATCACTGTGTGAGATAGGTACCCATATAAATTCTTTAAATAAATAAAAGCAAATTTTAAAAAGTTTCAGCATCTCATGTATTCCTTCCAAGCAGTCATTTGTAGCAATATATTGATAAACCAGCTACTATCAACATTCAGTGAAAATCTTTTGGGGAGAGACAGACAGACAGTCTTACCATTCAGGCCCAAAGTTAAGTGTTTGAGTTTCTGCTGCCATTTTTGAAAAGTATTAACCTGAAAAAGAAAACACAAGATCATGAATATGTAACTTCATAATAAGAGATTAAAAACCAAAACTACACACAAACATGTCCAACTGCATCAATATTAAAAGTAGATATTCTCACAGTAAGATAAGGGAAAAGCAGAATGAGAGCTTGCAGTTCTTCCTTTTCATAAAAGAAAATACTGGCAACTGACTCTGCAGATCTGAGGAGCAGGGCATGTGGAAGAACTACTGTTTAAAGTAGCAAAAACAATAAATGCACAAAACACTGTTTCCACTAAAAATCAATCTTCCAATTTTCAATATTAGTAATGATGCTCATTTTAAAAGAACTCACATTAGCTTAGAAGAACCTAGCATTACTCCCAGCACCTTGTATAACAAACACATAATTTTTGTTTGCTACCAATCCAATTCTTCCCACCTTAAAACTTGGGGTGGGAGTGGCAGACCATGTTTGTTATATCATCTTGAGCTTGGAGGAGCAGAAGTAGTGAACCTTTTACTCTCTTTGTGTTCCAAAGCAAAGCACTATAACATAAGACAAATCAGAAGAATAAAGAAGAAATGTCCCATGCTGTGTGGTTGGGACAGACTCTTGGCTTTGCTGTATGTATCTGTAAAGGTATAATTACAAATAACTGTCTTTATTTCACACACTTCACAAATGGCTCTTGATCTACTAGCCTATGGCCTCCAGAGTTATTTTTTTTTCCTTCTAAGACAAATAAATGTAACAAATAATATAAACCACAGGGATATATGAGTGCACTGGTAATTCATCATACAGATAGAAGCAGTGCGACTCTGCTAAATACTTTTGGAGAAAATATTCTATTGTATTTTTCTCTGAGAAGTAGTAATGCTCAATTAAACATTACCATTTATTACATAATACCCCCTTTCTCTCATACTTAAAGAATATTTTTATTTATTTATTTATCCTGCCTTTACTATTTTTATAAATAACTCAAGGAGGCAAACATACCTAATACTCCTTCCTCCTTCTATTTTCCACACAACAGCAACCCTCTGAGGTGAGCTGGACTGAGAGGGAGTGACTGGCCCAAGGTCACCCAGCTGCCTTTCGTGCCTAAGGCAGGACTAGAACTCACAGACTCCTGGTTTCTAGCCCGTTGCCTTAACCACTAGACCAAACTGAATGTTATTACCTTCTTTTGAATATTCCCATGTCAGTTAGAATATCAAAAATACATACAAATACCATATATATTGGCTGGGTTTATACACTGTGCTAAGACGTAAGGAATTTGCTTGGGTTTGGTTGAGCGTACCATTCTGATATATTCAATGTACTACAGTCAAACAAATCATCACAGGGCTAGATCCATAGAAGTATGAATGGAACTCTGTCATGCAATAGGGTTTTTAATATATATCAAATATACAGGTATAGATAATCTTCTTACAGTTATTCACATTGTGATAACTTTCTAGATTACCATAGTATTACATACAATGGCTCATGGGAATAGTATCTTGTTCATCAGAAATCTTTCCAAAACAGAGAAGAGTATAAAGCTCAAACATCCACCTGCTGTTGGATCAACTAGATAAACTGAGGATATTCTTCGTGTACTACCACCAGGCTGCCCAAAAGCCATCCTGACTTAGCTGATAGAGATGGTCTCATGTGTGCTTGACGTTATCATCCATTCTGCTTGGGATTTCATGGCCTACATGAAAACCATGGGTCTATTACTTAGGGAAGGACACATCCTTTACTCTGAAAGGCCTTTTGAAGACAATGTTGCTCATATTTGTGCTGATATGAACATTACTTTTGATACACTGTATAGTGAGAAATCAGTGTACCATGAGTTGGGGAAGCTCTACTCATGGTCACTTGTGTCTTAGTTCCCTCTTGGCTGGATTACTACAATGTTGGAAGAATCCCCCTCCTTAAATGGATATATTTTATTGAATATTGCTTTATATTACTGCTTTTATGGGTTTAAGTATTTTTATTTTATTGCTGTTTTTATTGCAAACTGCCTCAAAATATATGAATGTGTTATATAAATATATTAAATAATAATAATAGCCTAGAAACCTCATTTGGCCCAAAATAGCAGAAAAGTTATTAACTGGAATGGGCTGATACAACCGCATTAACATTTCTTCATCTGCACTAGCTGCCAGGCTATTTTCAACTCTAAGTGCTGATTTAAATGGAACTCACAACCAAGAAGACCCTTTCCTTTGTATTCACCCACCTCACCTTCTTGGTGGGGTATGCTAGAATGGTGCCTGCATAAGGGCACTTGAAAGTCTGATCAAACTAGTGGTGTCTATGTTAAATAGAATGGTCAATATTGTTTTTCAGTTACACAGGTAAAAGAATAGATTTTAGTTAAAACTTAATGTTGAAATTATTTAAGAATATGGTCATTTGTAGATGACCCAAATCCTTCTGATACTACATACCAGATTTTGCAAAGGTTACAACATTACATTTGCTGGGATGTCCGCAGCTATTTTTCATTCTTTCTCTCTGAATCTACAGTTGTAATCGAAATTATTCAACCCCCATTGCAAATCAGGTTGATTGTCAAAATGTACAGACTTTCAGCTGTTTGCAATGAACAAATCAAACAAAAGCAATTTCATCATCACGTTTATTACAGTCCTAAGGTCAGATACAATAAAACCTATACAATAGCAACAATCTTACATTAATACATACAAATGTGTATGTATGTATGTGTGTGTGTGTGCATATATATATATATATATATATATATATATATATATATATATAAAACAAAAGCAATTAATGTACTTCAATCCAAAATTAAGAATGAAAATACTAAAATGAATTGAAATAAAATACTATGTTAAGAAATTCAAAATCCAAGTGATGGTGTGGCATATTGTGCAGATGGTAGCACAAATCTGGGCAACCTGGGAGGATATTTTTGGGTCCTTGTAAGAAAGAAGTAACATTAGATAGAAGTCCCTGCCTGGAAATTTCTTCAACGATTTATTTATTTATATTTTATTTATTATTCAAATTTTGCTACCGCCCATCTCCCCCGAAAGAGGAACTCTGGGTGGTTTACAATAAAATTAATACTATAATAATAAACTATTAGAATCCTATAAAAATAAAGCAATTTACAGATATAAAATACAATATAATAAATATAAAATCCAAGAGGCCATAAAAATTCTAATCTGGTGGGACGGGCTCTAAGGCGTGAGCCACCCCCACGAATGGCTATCCACCTTCCTGCCCCAAGCGAGATGCCAGAACCAAGTCTTCAGGGCCTTCTGGGGCCTGCCTCACCTCTGGGGGCAAGATGTTCCAAAGGGCGGGGGCTACTGCAGAGAAGGCCTGCTTCCTGGACCCCGCCAGAGGAAACTCTGTTACAGACAGGATCCATAACATGCCCTCTCTGCTTGATCGAGTGGGGTGGGTCGATGTTACGGGGATGAGATGGTCCCTCAGGTAACCTGGCCCCATGCCATGTAGCGCTTTAAAGGTGATAACCAACACCTTGAATTGGACCCGGAAGCAAACTGGCACCCAGTGCAGCTCGCACAGTAAAGGCGTTATATGTGCCCATCTAGGGGCACCAAAAATAGCTTGCACAGCTGCATTCTGGACCAGCTGAAGGTTCTGGATACTCTTCAAGGGTAGCCCCATGTAGAGTGAGTTGCCGTAGTCTATATGGGAGATGATGAGGGCATGAGTGACCGTTCGGAGGGCCTCTCGCTCCAGGAATGGGTGTAACTGGCACACAACCGAAGTTGAGCAAAGGCCCTCCTGGCCATGACTGCCACCTGTTCTTTGAGCAGGAGTCGTGAGTGTAGAAGAATAATGTA
This sequence comes from Candoia aspera, assembly GCF_035149785.1. Classification (NCBI taxonomy): domain Eukaryota; kingdom Metazoa; phylum Chordata; class Lepidosauria; order Squamata; family Candoiidae; genus Candoia; species Candoia aspera. Next base: position 43,374,372 of record NC_086158.1, on the reverse strand, counting down.
TATATAAGGATCTGTGTAGAATCTTTATATAGGGAACAATATAACAACATATTGTCATGAGTACTGATGGTGAGCAGGAGGGGGCCCCTATCCAGGGGGGAAAACACATGCGTAGTAGTGAGGAGTTAAGCAGCCATTCAAAGAGACACAGAACAGACCTGCTTTGACTTTTGGGGTTTATCTGTCTGGGTTTTTCCCATGCTTCTTCAGTTTGTTAGGATTTTCTGTCTTATGTTGCAGTAATAAACACTAGAAATCTATTCCTCGTCTCAGCGTGGTTTCCTGACTGTTAGGACACATATGGCCTAGGGTTTCTACTGAGCCATCACCACATGGACATAGTCAGAGTACCCTTAAAACGTCCAAAAAGGACTGCTTGAGGGCAGTGCATCCAGCCTGGCTAAAGTGAAAGCTTTACGAAATTTCAAAATTGTGATAAATGATAGATAAGCTGGAACAAACCCTTCTGGAGAAAATGACAGATATTGGGGTGTAGCACCTTAAATTTGTTTGGAGATCTATATCCCAGATTCATTGTTTCAGGGAGGATCTAGCATTATCAAATCCTAATAAGCACAGACTTTCCATAGACAAGCCCAACAATTTAATTTTGTCTAAGGCTTTTTTTTAGCCAAGATGACTTAAAATGATCTCTAAATATTAATGGGGTAAACCTATAGGAAACATAATTAACTTTAGCCAGAAGGTAAGAAGAAGGAACCATGCTCTGGCATCCAATGAAACTATACCTATTTCTACCCGTAGGATGGAATTTTTGATACTCTTTGGTACCATCAATATGGCTCTAATAAACTTATTCTGGATGGTTTCAATAGAATTGAGCTTAGCAAGGGAGCAGATTTGAGAGCCATAGAGAAGCTGAGGGACTACCTTAGCTTGAAAAACCTTGCTAGCTGCAGGAATATAATGGGCTCCTTTAGAACGGTAGAATTTTATAATAGCTGATGCGGTAAGCTGTGCAACACTTGCCCAGTACAGAAAATGAGCGTTCCAGGATAAGGAAGCATGAAACTCCACTCCAAGGTACTTATAGGTGTGCACCTGTTCAACTGGAGTCCCATTTCTTTGCCATTTGTGAATCTTATAGTGGTGTCAGGCAAAAACTAAAACTTTAGTTTTCTCATAATTTATTAAAAGTTTTTGATCTGTGCAAAATAAAGGTAGTGCCCTAAGTGCTTTTCTCATTCCCGCTTGTGAGGTAGACATAATGACTACATCATCAGCATACAATGATGCTGGAACTGCACGATCAGCCAAAATAGGTGGATGATGGGCTGGAACAGCAAGTGCTTGAATTATTGGATTTAGATATAAATTGAGAAGTAATAGAGCTAATATGCAGCCTTGTCTTACACCTCTATAAGTTGGGACAGCTTTAGATAAATGTCCCCAAGGGGTGCTTCTAATTTTCAGGGAGTTATTTGAATAAAGCGAATAAATAAAAGCTAGCAGTCTTTTATCAATCGTGGAATGTCTCAGAATATCCCACAATCTCTCCCTTGGTATTAGATCAAAAGCTGACTTAAAATCAACAAAGGTTGCAAAAAGGGAACCACAAGGGGGATAGAATATTTTTCTGCCAGATGGTAAAGGACCAAACAATGGTCTAGCGTTGAACGTTCCTCTCTAAATCTGGCCTGTTCTTCAGCAATAATATTTTCATTTTGTACGCAATCCACTAACTTTGAATATAAAAATCTGGCATAAAGTTTATTTATTGTGTTTAATAAACTGATAGGCCTATAATTTGTAGGGTCAAGTCTATTTCCTTTATTTTTGTATATTGGTACAACAGTGGCCTGATTCCAGTCAGATGGAAATTGTTCTGTGTTATTAATGCATGTGAACAAGGTGGCCAAAACTGGGGCCTACCAGTCTTTATTTTCCCTTATTAATTCTGGGGGGATAAAATCACCTCCAGATGCTTTACCTGGTTTTAGTTGGACAATAAGATCTTTAACCTCAGCTATGGATACTGGTGGCCAATCCGGGAGATTGTTGCAGGAGGGAATCACATCTGCAATTACAGTAGATTCCCTTTTAAATCCCACCAGAGATTTTCTATAGAGTTCAAGTCAGGTGACTGTGATGGCCACTGTAGAATCTTCCAGGACTTCTTCTGCATCCAAGCCTTAGTGGAATTTGAGGTATGCTTGGGATCATTGTCCTGTTGGAAGGTCCAATGATGCCCAAGCTTCCTTACAGACAGCATGACATTTTCTCCTAGGATTTCCTGATACTTCAATGAATCCATCTTGCTGTCCACACGTTGCAGGTTTCCAGTGCCAGAGGATGCAAAGCAACCCCAGAGCATCACCGAGCCACCACCATGCTTAACTGTAGGCAGAGTGTTCTTTTCAGCGTATGCTTCATTCTTCTTCCTCCAGACGTACTGCTGACCTATCGGGCCAAAAAGTTCCAGTTTTGTTTCATCATTCCACAGAACAGAATCCCAAAATTCTGTGGGTTATTTATATGATTTTGAGCATTTTGGAGCTGATTTTTCTTGTGCTTTTGGGTCAGTAGTGGTGTACGACTCAGAGTTCTGGCATGGGAACCTTCTGTGTTTAGTATGCACCTTACTGTGCTCACTGAAACCTCAGTGCCTGTTGCCACCAAATCTTGCTGCAGGTCTTTTACAGTCACTTGAGGGTTTCTCCCAACCTGCCTTCTCAGAAATCTGGTTGCAGCTATTGACAGCTTCCTTTTTCTGCCCTGTCCAGGTAGTATAACCACTGTTCCTTTAACTCTGAACTTGTGAACTATGCTTCCAACAGTGTCTCTAGGAACATTGAGTGCCTTCATTTTGTATCCTGTTCCTTGTCTGTGAAGGGTGATTATCTCTTTTCTTACCTTTTTGGACCATTCTTTTGACTTTGCCATACTGTATTGCTAACAAGCAGTCAAACATGACACTCAACAAACCTGTAGCCAGTTCAGGTTTCATGTGTTCCAGCTCAAGCATACCTGGTGCAACTAATGAAGCCCTTGATTAGTTGCATCAGGTGTGCTTGAGACAACACCTGTTTTGCATACTGTATGTGTGCTGTTGTGACAGATTCTATTCAAGGGGTTGAATAATTTTGAGCCTGGAGAAGTCATTATAAGTTGCATTTTCAGTTGAATTTGGGGACACCACTTGAAGCTTTCATTGTGTTGAGCTATTTCAATTGTTTTTGTTTGATTTGTTCATTGAAAACAGCTGAAAGTCTGTACATTTTGACAATCAACCTGATTTGCAATGGGGGTTGAATAATTTCGATTACAACTGTATACTGCCTATCCCAGAGATCTTTACACTCTTGGAAGAAGGGAAAAGGTAACACTAATCACATGAGGAAGGTAAACAAATCATAATATTAAGAGATGGCATGAAGTGTTCCTTTTTTAGTAAAACAATCATAATCAGATAGTAAGTGGGGCTCTTTTAAACCAATCCTAATGGTTCAAGAATTGGATGGCTCTTCACAAGCCCCAGTCCTGAAAGAGAACTCAGAGCAGAAAAACCAATCAGAACCTAGAAAGCAGCCTGGACTTTCACAGAATAAAAAAGTGCTGAAGAATCTGCCAACAGGATAGAAGAATCCGCATATGCATTTTCCCTCTTAGACTTCAACAATGTGCTCTAGCTTTCAGTATCTTCTTATCAATTCTCATTTTGATATGTGAGGGGTCTGGCTGGCCACCAGCAATTCCTGCACTTGCATTGAGGGCAGTCCTTGCTACATTAATCATTCTGAATAAAGAAAACTGGGCAGGCACTTTAGTGTTCTAAGGGTGATTATTACTGTGTATGTGAGATTTAACAATCAAGTAAATTTAAAAGTAACTGTTAAAAGTGTCTTGCTGTGGGCAATACTGCGCACTAACATATCTTTCTGCTATGGGTGTTGCAGGGTAATGATCTAAAGGCAGGGGTAGTCTTTTAATCTGTCCCTCTTGCTGGTACGCTGGTAAATTATGTTCAACCAAAAGCAAAGGAGCAAAAACATTCTATGAAGAAAGAATACAAACAACTGAAGATTATCTTAACCATTCTGTTTCTTTGAGTGAATGTTTACACTCTCCTGTACAAATCTACACTAACCTGAGCATGGAGACTTCTTAGAACAGGAGGACACTAAAACACTCTCCTAGCAACTCTCCCTCTTTAACACACATGCCTCTCTGTTAACCTCACTGAAAAAGCAGAGCAATTGACTGCAGATATCCTTGGGTAGATCATACTAGAACTGAGGAGTGCATGAAAGGGACAAGTACATAGCTGTGGAATAGCCACTGACCATGTCCTCTTGACTCTGAGATAGGTATACTTACTGGACATGCAATTTTCAATAGAAACCAAGAACTGACCAGCCCATCAGAGACAATATATAAATGTTGATAATCACCCACATACACTGACCAAATACCACACCGGGAAAGTTAAAATACAGCTCTATTTAACTATGGGAAAAATAAAAATCTACAATTAAATCTGTCAAGAATGAGGTATTGTACGCTATATTATTATTAAGTAGAAACTAACAGATTTAACATTTATCCTATTATTGTCACCTAGGGAGGCTGCAAGATAGGACAGTGGCGATTTTTCAATAGCAGAGAGAGCTCTGCAAGAAGAGGAAGATTTATGCATCCTGGAGGCCACATTAATGTCCACAGAAAGTAAGAGTAGCATAAATATAATGTTGGTGATAGACTTTGAAATGCAATATTCTGGGAGTAAGAGATAGCTATGGATTTGGGCTCTTAACTACTTTCAGTTCTCTCCCATAGCTCCCAATGCTTTTCAAGCCTGCATAGTAGTTCTAAGCAAAACCCAAAATTTTAAGGACTGAATGACACTCTGTGGAAGACCTGCAAAACCATGAAGGGATGTGCAGTAGAATAAGAAGAAAGGTTCTTCTCTTGACAATCAAACCTGAAAGTCAAAGGCTATAAATATATGGTATGACTGCAATCAGAGGACTGGTTACAGTTTTTGTCACTGCATCTGAAAAAGAATATTGTAGAACTAAAAAAGGTTCATAAAAGGCAACCAATATTATTAGCAATAAATCATACTGCATTTTTCTTTACCTTTTAATCTTAAATATTCTTTGCAACTATCTTTTACTATGTTTACACATTATACAATATTTTTCTCATCCTAATTTTTGCAGCATTTGCTTATATGCATTTTTTTCCTCCTCCACAGGCTTTTTCCCCATCATTTACTAAGTATCCTTTTCTATATATCCCATCACAACTCCACACACTTCAATAGACATTCTTGTTTTGACTAATTGTTTTCACTCTATTCCAAACAGCATCAACATTCTTTTTCCTTATGTCCACTTTCCATTCATTTTGCTGGGAGAGTAAATGATTAAATTTTTTTTCATATAGACTTACTTTCTCTTCCTGTAAGCCATTCTACTTTTATTCAAGTTTCTTTCACTTCTTTTCATTTCTTCCATGTCTATTTTTCTTGAAGAGCTATTCTTGAAATCAAAATAATAATCTGTCCCACATTCAGAACCTCTCATCACCCCTGTATCCTTCACTAATTCTTTCAAACTGTACCCACAGACAACCAAATCTATCCCACTCTTAGATTTATTCCCTTTTCAGGTAATCATAAGAATTGATTTGTACAGAAAGAACAAGCTTCTTTTTCAACAGATGCTTATTCTTGAGTTTCTGAATGGCCGATTTTTTTCTGTACTCTCATCTTTTCCCCACCCATTCATTCATGTTGTCTAAAAGAATTTTTTTTTTCAAGATTGTATTCATTCACAAAGTTCTGCAATTTGGGGGATCTCATCCCTAGTTCTTCTATTACTACCATTCTTGATAGCATAATATACAACTGTCATCAGCCAATTGATTCTTACTTTCATGTACACCCACAACAATCTAGACAACACAGGTACAATATCATATTGTATAATACTACTGTATTAAGTAGTAACATTCTCCTTTTATAACAGACAACTATAATTTGGCAGCAACCATTAAAGAGGGCATAAACTCTCCAAAGGCTTTGGGAAACTGCATGCAGCCCTCAGGCTCTGGGTTCTGCACCTCTGAATTAATGTGACATGTTACTAATGAAACTTTTAGTTTAACAAACAAACTGTGGAAGGGGCTATCACTCACAGAAGGAATCAAATGGGAGCAATCAAGTTTGTATGATGTGAAAAGAAAGCCAGTATAAACAAATTTTAAAAAAACCCTTGCTTACAGCCTCTTCATGAAATTGTTAAGATAAAATGTAACATACATTCTCTGCAAAACCAAATAAAAAGATTGTCTCTTTAAAAGGACTAAGGATCTCCCCAAAAATATTTTGTGGATCTTAGCATACCATTAATCTAAACCAGAGGTGGGCAACTGTAATCTGCATGCAGTCACCCAGCTATCTCTGCATCCCCTAGACTAGAGCCATACAATATTATAACATCAAAATTCAGACACCAATTGCTGAATAACAGCAGAGCAATTTTCTGCTGATTCTTGGAAGAAAATGAAAGAAAACACATACATTAAAGCTCCAACAGAATTAACATCCCTATAAAATGTTAAAACTCTCCCAAAATACGACGAATGCACAGTCTAGAGTTAAACCTATTTGTGAAGAGGCTTGAAAAATCGATGTCCGTCAAGATCCCAAAATTGTTTTATTTTCCCTTTAAAAGGGAAGACCCTTCACAGGGTCACTCATGCTCTGGTCACCTCACAATTGGGTTGCAATGCTTTCTACATGGGGTTACCCTTGAAGATCATCCAGAAGCTACAGTTGGTCTAGTGGTTAAGGCAACGGGCTAGAAACCAAGAGACTGAGAGTTCTAGTCCTGCCTTATGCATGAAAGCTGGCTAGGTGACTTTGGGCCAGTCACTCTCTCTCACCCAACTCACCTCACAGGGTTCTTGTTGTGGGGAAAATAGGAGGAGGAAGGAGTATTAGCTATGTTCGCCGCCTTGAGTTATTTATTAAAAAAAATAATTATAAAGGCGGGATAGAAAATAAATAAAAATAAAATAAAATGCAGCAGCTTGAGCAGTAACAGGCACTTCTCACTATGCCCATGTGTCGCTGCTACTACACAAGCTGCTTTGGGGGTTAGTTGGCCTCCGGGTGCAATTCAAGGTGCTGGTTGTTAATTATAAAGCCCTTCATGGCATAGGCCTGGTTATATGAGGGACTACCTATCTCTCATTGTTTCTGCCTGCCCAGTATGTTTGGGCAGAGCAGGTATACTCTGAGTCTCTTCTATTAAATGTTGCCATCTTGTGTGATCAAGGAAGCATGGCTTCTCTTTCACTAATCCTGCCCAGTTGAAAAGCACCTTACCACAGATACAGATGGCACCCACTCTCCCAGGCTTCCAGAAAACCCTTAAACCTGGCTTTGTTCCTAGGCCTTGGGTTAAAGTATTTGTTGGGTCCCTGTTGCGTTTTTGCTGTGGTTGGTTGTTTTTAGTCCAGGCTTTCTCATTTTGTTTTACGTTTTTAATTGTTTTAACTACGTAATAGATTTTGTAAGCCACCCAGGGTCTACTGGATTGGTCAGCCATTTCATGGATAATTTTATGGATAAATAAGTAAATAAAAATCAGTACTTATAATCACTCAACAGACATCACAATCACATTTTCAATCTAATCTATACTTGTGGTACTAAAATTGTTAAGAGTTTTAAAAGATATATGCTCACTGTTGCACCCTTCCTGGCTTATGGTATCAAACTGGAAGAGCCTGGATAATTGTTTGGATTATCAATACAGGTAATCGTCGCTTAATGACAATTGGAACTGGAATTTTGGTTGCTAAGCGAAGCAGTCATTAAGCGAATTCAACCTGATTTCATTATCTTTTTTGTGTTGGTGGTTAAGCAAATCACTGTGGGTATAAAGCAAACCAAGGGTCATTAAGCAAATCACGCAGTTCATTTGTTTTGTTTGCCAGAAGCTGGCCGGGAAAGTAAAATATGGCGATCACGTGACCATGTGACGCTGTGATGGTCATAAATGCGAATTGGTTGCCAAATGCCCAAACTGTGACCAAGTGACCACAGGAGATGCTGTGATGGTTGTAAGCATGAAGACTGGTCATAAGTCAGCTTTTTCAGCACTGTTGTTGAACTGTCTGAACTGTCACTAAATGAGTGTTTGTTAACAAGGACTACATGTACTAGGCATGACAAAACAAAGTTTCACTTTTTAAAAATGAGACCATAATTAGTATTGTATTTAGGAAATTATTCACAATCAGCAAAAGTGAATGAGCATATGAAGAATGAGCAATCCTAAGGCTTTCAAGACAAGCCATTACAAGACATAGTTAAGACTATTAATCCTTCCAGTCATCTCACTGATATTGTTAGGTCATTATATTTTATCAAACTGATTACAATATCTTATGAACAAAGAAGAACCTCTTAAATGTTTACATTCAGGGTTGGACATATAGAGTTCCATAACAGACAGAAGCATGTTTAATGGCACAGATGCCACATTATGGTATTTAATAGGGTTCAATTATTGTAATTTACATTTCTGTACAAAGCAGATAAATTAAATGAGCGAACTATGGAATAGTGTCAAAGTATGCTCACTTGGTATGGAACAGTGTTCATTAAGAACCTAAGAATATTTTCTATCCCTATCAAGTATCTTGAAGATATATTCAAAAAGATATTTAAGATTTATAGAGCACTGGACTGGCTTTATGTACTCTTGCAGAAATCTACAACTGTGACCATGTGGAACATTAAGGTGCACCTAACATCAACAGGCTTCTCGAAAGTAATAACAATAGATGGAAGTTTTGGCTAATATAGCCTACTTTCAACTAACTGAAGAACATTAGCTGTGCTTTTAAAATCTGAAGGTTTGACTGTTATAACAAATAAAATATACTGGATTAAGCACTGGACTATTTAAAAGCTGTTATCAGTAAGTAATATTATAATCTAGCAGTTTATGTGGAAAGACAAAAGTACATTTAATTACTTTTATGCGTGAACATGTTGTCAGCTTGTTTCTGAACCTAATTTAAGAAGCTAGCATTGGCTTGTAAAATAACAAGGATCTATATTCCTTCAGCATATTCTTTTCATCTCTCTCTCCCCTGTCTTTCAAGGTTCACGGGAATCTTTTAAAAGATGAGATATACATCTAACTAACTGTCATTGTAAAAAGAAGCAATGTTAGCTTAACAGAAGAGATCTTCATAGTCCTCTCAGAATTTTGAAATTCCTTTTAGGATAAATAATATAAAAATAATAACCTACTTGTTCAGATGACACATGGCATATGTAATTTGTCAAGTATTACAAGGTTAATGTTTTATTGCTAGAGTGGCACTGGGATATATCAGGGACCACCTTGCCAAATATGATTCTGCCTGCCTAAATGTCTAGAGATGGCCTGTTAATGGTTCCTCCCCCATTTGAGCTTAAGCATGGATCAGGTCTTCTCACCCCCCACACTTTGGAACACATCCTTGAAAGTACACTTGGCCCCTTCTCTCAGTTAGATAAAGACCATTTTGTATCAATGGACCTTTGGCCTGTAATATGATAGTTTCCATCTTCTGTATTGTAACTGGTATTGTGGTTGTTTTTAATACATTTGAGATATTCTGTCTCTGGCTTGCTCCTTATATGCTACCTAAACTCATTGATTACAGCAGTGTATACATATTGTCAAATAAATAAAAAGACAGTCTGCAGCAGACTTTCAATTTACTGTGCTTTTAACACTGTATGAAGATTGAGAAAATACAAGTAAACATTTAATGTTTTAGCTTTGCTACGAAGAATTTAAAATAGATTGAGCATGAAATAATATAATCCAAATAGGAGTTCCTAAAATAGGTCTGAAGCTGGATTGTTCAAACCGTTCAGTTTAAAATGCCAACTTCTAACCATGGATTCTAAACTTGCTTAGCTCAAACACATTACAGTTAAAGCTCATCTCAGTTCCAAATCATGACACAGCAAACTGTGATAAGCTGAAACATAAGGAAGCACTTCTAATCTTCCCCTTACAGCAGTAGAAAAGAAGAGAATAATGTTTATTCACACTACTCACTACACTGTAGTTTGTCTGTCCAGATGTAGCTAAATATCTCATACACGTGCAACTGCTATGTGGGAAAAAATGGCAGATATTTAGTAGATCTAGCTTTGCACTTATCTCACATATTTTACATTCAAAGGGAACCAGTTTCTTATGCATGTTCTGATATTTTCATATGACTCTCCTTTACCAGGGAAATACAACCTGCAAGAACATTCCAGCTTTCGAGCAGCATGTTTTAAAAACCATCTAGTTCTCTCACTGTTCAACCAAGTTTTGTCATACTTTGTTTCCAACAATTGTACTGCCTCTGTTCCAAACCTATTTGTTTCCCTGTGTCATGTTCTTGATCATTATTTAATCAAAGATAGACTTTCTTTCAGCAATCAGTATTGCTAAGCCTTTGTGGCATATTCCCTATAAGCTCATTCAGTGTGCTTTATAGTTATCACACTGCCACTATTATCACTGAGACCATAAATTGCTATTTTCTAAAATTTGGGTGACAACCTTCAAGAAACATATCTATTCCGCCTATGCGTAATTTTACACCCATACCTTGCTGTCACTTCCCAGCTCGATGGGCTCATACTGTACTATGCCAAAACATAGTTTGCTTTGTTTTATTTTAGTGTGTTGTTTGAATCCATTCACTGAGATATGTAAGCTATAGTACATGGTTTTGTGTGAACCCAGCCAATTAAGGTTAAGTTAGAATCAAGGATAATACAATGTGTGAGCTAAGTCTATGCCTACCTTACATTAGCTTGAACGACTAGTACCTAATTGAAGGGAATGATTTTCCAGTTAGTCTCTTCCAGAATGTATGGCAAATTTAGCCTAACAAGCTAGTAAGCAGTTATTTATTTCTGTTGCATTATGAGAATTCCAAAACAGGGCATGTGGCATTTAGTAGTTCTAGTTCTTTCACAAAATCTATTAAACTCCTAAAATTGTAGACACAATACATAAATTAAACATACAGAAACAGTAACTAATTGTAAGCACAAAGCTGTTTTCTCGTTTTGAGAATTCACAAATACAATCTGTATTTGCTTAAAGAATTTATATTTCCAACATTCATGTACAGTATTGAGCACAATTGCTTGTCATTCTTCTGACCTGTATTCTGACCATTACTGTATGTGGTAAGAGCTACAAAACATTACCAGCTTCTCTACAATCACTAGACTAGTGCATTATCAAAAAATCCACAATCATCCATTTACACCCTACTACCTAACTCACAGATACTGAACGCCATTCTTACGCTCAACCAATTGGTCAACAGTTCCTCCTTCTCCGACTTGGTAAAATATGTACTTGGGAAATGAGAGATGCTTTCCTAAACTAACTAGACCCAATCCCACACAGGAGAAAATAGCACAATTGTGTTATGAGTTAATAGAAAACATACAGCAACTGGGAATATTTACACGCTTCTCTGTGATTGCAGAGCCAGTTTCATCCACCCAGCCAGACTTAGAAATTTTATCAATATGCCGCATGGAGACGGAGAGGCCCGAGTCTGCTTGGTGTTCCGCCAGAGCCAAGTGAGCCTTCACCTCACCAAAGCTTCTTTTCGCTCACCCGTACCCTACAAACTATGTAATAACTCATGCCATAGCTGATAAACCCCAACGCCAGTCTCATGCCCATTTCGCCCGTTTCCAGGCGCTTCCTCGGATACGAGACATATGGGAAGCCGGTGCTCAACGAAAGGCCTAGGTGTGTTCAGGCCAAAAAACATGGCAATGAGCCAAACACAGACCGGGAGAGAAAAATGAAATCTCGACAATAAGTCGCGCCTGAAAGAGAAGGCAAAAGCCTACCAAGACCCAGTTTACCTGAGGTCGCGGACGGAGAGTCTCTCGAATCCAAAGCCAATCCTCGGCCCCAACAACACAAGATGGCTGCCGCGCCACCACGCAAGGTCATGTGACCTCACTGCCGTGGCCCCGCCCCCTTTCCGTAAGATGGGTAAGAGGAAGCAGCTCGCGGAGTAAGGAAGAGCGTTCGGATGTGGGGAACTGCGGTAGCTTGTCGAGCTTTCTTTTTCATCACCGTTTAATCCGCGCAAGAAGACGTCTTTACGACACAGGCGCGCTTCAACAAAACCCTGAATAATAAGTCGTGACTTATGCTCCGTAGCGGCTGGATTCACATAACACACTACGGCAAATCAAGGAAGCCGATTATGGTTTAGCGATATGGTCATATTGAATAATTCCCTCTCCTGAAGAGGCGTCGTGTTCTTTATATCCGCAAAAGATTTTTTCAGCCTATCAGAATGCCAAAAAATGAAAGTCATGCATGTCTGATATTTTCTGAATTTTTATTACTTTGTATTAGGATTTAATTTTCATTGTAAACTGCTTTGAGAGCCATATGGATATGTTTGTGTTCAGCACATAATAAAGGATTGTCACACAGCATGCCACACCGGTCTTACATTTATTTTATCGGAAAAGCACAACAATTCTAAGAGCAATGTCCACCAGATATTTCCAAAACAGTTCAGTAATCATATATGGCAGCTGCAAATTACAAGGCTCAACCCGAATGTTGGTGATCCATTCCAGCAAAACTTCTATCTAGTTGTTCCTGCTTGGTTTCTGTCTTCAAGCAAGAACAAGAACCTATAATTTTACTTCAGGACAGATGGAGTCAGGATCTCAAAAGTTCCCACACCTGGTTACACCCAGTTTGCCCACTGAAACTTACTATTTTTTCCTGTCATCAGTGCAATTGCCAAGTTGCTCCCTCTTTACAGACAAACTGTGGGATTACAGCTGTTACCTCTTTTCTAGCATGCAATCTTATTTGCCACAATGCATCTTGTTTGCACATCAAGAGTTGTACTGTTGGGTAAGGTTTTCTGTCCTCTCTAGCATTATTCTTTGTGCTGCAGAGGGGCAAATAGATTCAGAGATGTATTGTAGGAGAATTAGGAATGTTTGAAATTACGAACATTTTAGTTATGGCATGTTCACTTATTATGCTTAGAAGCCACGGGCTGTGTAACAGTTCAACTGTGTTGCCTGAGTTCATAACTGCATGAATCCAGGAATCTTGGTTTATAAGGTATAACAACTGAATTCAATTAGCATGCTATGTTAAAGGCAAACCATATTATGATTTGCTCTATGTACGAACACGGTGTTACTGAAATACCTCAGCATTAGAATCTCCAGTACCATGTAATAGATACTCCTGTCTACCTAAAACGTAATGTTGCAATAGACTGCCTGTTAGACCCTGAAATAAAAATTAAATTCTCACCACTGGTTTTTACTATTTTTTTCAATTAATATTGTATCCTTTTCTAGTAAAAAATTCTTACTTCTTTGCTCAACTATCTTAATGCATTGTGTGAGTTACCAGTTTGATAGGCTATTCCATAGCCAAAAAAAATGGTTTATCCCTTCTCATCCTGACATTGTTTTGTTTTGTTGTGTTCTCATTTAGATGATAACAATGTGTATAATTTAATGGAATTATAACAAAGAATATTAATCAAGAATATTGATTCTAAACCATTTCAAGGGCATATGTATTTTTTCATTGTGGTTAGCATACACCTACAACTGAAAGAACATTAAAATACCATACAACAGATTTAATAAAAGCAGATTTGCATTAACCAGTTTGAATATTTTTAAAGTCTAAAGAGAAAATTAGGTACAATAAAAACAAATATCTGGCATCTTTCTAAAAGCATTCCAAAGACTGCCACATTGCAAAAGGCCCAAGATTTCCCTAATCTTAGAATTCACAACTCTCAGGGAAAGCATTGCAGATGACTTCTGCGTGGGTACTTGGAAGAAGGTAGCTTCATATTGCTATATAGTTCATCTTTCAGTTTCAGTTTCAGAACTGAAAGATTCCCTCTTTCATCTTTCAGTTTCAGAACTGAAAGATGCCCTCCATATGGTCAGTCCAGCTTGTAATCTAGTACTGTGTTTTGACCAACTTTTTTTTGAAAATCAGAGTCCTTTCAGACTGGAGTGGCATATAAAACCAAGTAAATAAATGAACAAAACAATGCCTAAAGGATACATTGCAGTAATCTAAATATTGCAAGAGTTTTAGGTAAATGCAATCAGATTCTGCCTAATTTATTACAAATAGAATACCAATCTCAGCTGATGACAGGAACTAAATGTCACTTGTATTTGTGTTCCTTTTCTGTCTTTGATCTATCAATAGCACATCTTTCACTCCATTTAAAATGCATTGACATGCAATTTGGTCAGGATGTTGTTCATTTTCTATTTAGCCTTTGCTTACAATCATCAGTGTATTAGGTTTTTTCAAAATATAGAAATGAAACTAAATGCTCTTAAAAGTGTTTGCCATTTATATGGATATTTATATATTTATTGTTCATGGTTTTTTAGGAGCTCAAAGCAGTGTGTGTGTGTGTGTCACCTTCTCCCATTTTCCCCCACAGCAACAATCCTGTGAGATTGGCAGGGCTGAATGTTTGTGACTGGGCATAAAACACTGAGTTTCTGTGGCTGAGGATGAATCTGGGCCTCCTGGTGCCAATCTGATATCTGAACGACAACATTACATTTGCTGTCAGTTAAGAGATTTATGCAATCTTTCCTCCAGGATCTCAAGGGGACAAACACAGCACTCCCTCCTTCCATTTGTCTGAACAACTCTATGAGGGTGGGCTGCAAATGTGCGACTTGCCCAAAGTCACCAGTGAACTTCTGTGGCTGAAGGTTGAAGACTGAACCTGGGGCTCCCTGGTCTTAGTTCAGCATCTTAACTGCTACACTGCATTGGCTCTCATATCTCATCTGGATACCATATAAATAATTATAAATAATGGTAAGGTCAGTACAAATATCAAGGATTTCTTCTACCCTCTGCTAAACAATTTTTCCTCACCTTAAATTTCTCTTCTTTCATTTTGCAGGTATTTAAAATGGTAAGCACTTGCACATTCGTAGCTTGCTTTCCACGGTGTAATTATATCACTGATGCATGCCAGTAGCAACCAATCTATTTCCCTTTCCTCCATCTTACAACAGCTTCCCAAATGACTAAAATAACTGCTGAAAAACTCCCCTCCCAAATATAACTATGTAACATCGTTACCCCATGTTATTTTACTCAAGCAAAAAAATCAAATAACCAGAAAACTGGTCGTAAGATGGAATAAGATTTAAACTCTTATTTTATTTTAACCATGCAGCAATATTGCTTCTGCAGTGGGATACAAATTCTGTAAATAAATATGGCATAGTCAAATAGAAAAGTTTTTTTGAACACTATTTAAAACTTCAGCAAAAGGAAAATATAACTTGCAAAGACAAAGAGGAACTTTATTTGCTCCAATTGTTTCTCCCGTTCCATTTATTGATTGGTATCTATGACCAATTTCTACATGGAATAACACTTGCAACTCAAACATTAATGCTGAGTTCAAAGACAATCCACTAGGTGGAGCTCAAAGAAAAGCAGTTCAAGCATCTTTCAATGAACTGTGCTATAATTTACCACTTACATTTCCTCAGACTGCCTTCCTGTCCCCATTTTCTCAAAGGCACTTGCAGTAAACAAGGACCTATCACAGAGTTTAAAAGAAGGATATCTAAAAAAGCTTTGTTAACTTCGCTAGAAAGGGATCTCTGAAGCTTTGATGGCTGCTATCTCTGAAGTGGACCAAATCAAGAAGGCTAATTACAGGCTCTTTCATTAAACAGAAGCTTCTGAATGGTTGTACTAGTACATACTAATTCAGATCATGTCAGACCAATTTTATAAACAGTGGAAACAATTGGATCAATGCCACTACAGTCAGATACTAGATGATAGAACACCTCAAAAGCAAATGAGAACAGCTCAGTCTTGGGCTCATGAGTATTAAAGGAGTATCCTTTCTGGGGCTCAAAAGAGAAATATTCATGTGGTCATAGCAATAATTCTATGTTATTGACAAAACAACAATGGGAATTCCAGAATTATACTTTAGTTTTGATCTTGGTACTAAGTACTGATCCATATTCTTCAGAGCATAAATATAAACCCACCTTCCTTGAGGAGGCGAACTTTATTTTGATACAGGATTTCAAATTTAGCCTCTATCAGTTTTTTCAAGTTTTATTTACATATGAAACACAAAAAAATCCAAAGTTTGTAAATGTATAAAAACATTTATTATAAATATTTTTAGCTAAAACATGCAATTTTTATCAAATATAAGCTGTGGACTTGCAAATACAGTTTTAATTGCTAGCAATTCTTTTACCCACTATTGTATATTCAACAGGCTGCTTTTTATTATTCTGCAGTCACAGTTTAGTATCATGGTGTAAAAAGCTACATGAGAAGTGAAAACAAAGAAACAGATGAAATGTTCATTTGCAATCTGATGACAAGATTAGTAAAGCAGCAAACATTTTTTCTTCTCTATGTATGCAGACTTATATACAGGTGTAAATCTGTATACAGTACAAGCTTGCTGAACTATATTACAGGTTCTGCTTTGAAATATGTATTTTTCTTGCAAACAAACTGTTGGAACTGGCAAATAGTTTCAACATCTTTTGAAAGTGGTAACTCTGCAAAAAGGAGTTTAATTCTCAACAAGGATCCACAAGTAGCATAGGGATTTCCAGAGTGGAAAGCTAACATGCCCTGAACTACACTGTTCCCTTCATCTCTTATTGATAGAAGTTTCATTACTTCTTAAAACTCAATGACTTAAAATACACAGAAAGAAAAAGGAAAAAAAGGGCTATGGTCCCTTGCAGGTAATACAAAGGAATGTGACCGCAAAAGTACAGGCAGAAGGCTTAAGATCAGAGATGTTCCTCGCTCTGTTACAGGGAAAGGAGGAAAAACTGCATGATGAATGTTGTGCCCTTGATATGTATTCAGCATTTTTCAATAGCAGCTTCGATCCAGAAAAGTACATATCGAATTCCACTTGTGCAGTATGGATTTCCCGTCTCTTCTTTCCAGCTGCAGCCTCTGGTGTCCCTTGAACATTTTCTCATGACAGTCATGGAAAAATGGAAAGGTACTTACGGTCTAAGCTGGGGAAAAGGTTGAAGCAGCAGAATCAAAAGACGTGGCTGCCATTCAGGTAAGAATATATTTGGATCCCAGCCCAAATCTAACAAGGGGGAAACTCCCTTTATCCCATCCTCCCCTAGTATCACCCAGAAGCTTGTTTTCTAAAAAAAACAGAGCACTTAGAAGGAAATCAGGGATCAGGGCATTCCAGTTTATCTGAGAAGCAAGGTCTTTTTGTGAAAATAAAGCAGAGCCAAGCATTACATAGAAAGAAATTCTGAAGAACATTTTATAACTGTTGAAGCAGGGTTGTTCAGAATGACGAAGAAGGAAATTGCCAGTATTCAATTTATTTATCAGGAGCATCAATCTTCTGCCAATGGGACTTCATTATTAGGATGTCTAATTCTTCTAAGCAATTATTATTAGAGCATAAAGCCTATTTGAATCACATCTAGCATTTGCAAACTTCTGAACGCCACCATTGGTGGCATATCCTCCAGCACCTAAACAGGAACTTCAAAAAGGGAGGCGGGGCTTCATATCACTTGTTTCCATCTAGGTGTCTAGGTGGATGCCTAATCACAGACAAAGCTTGTAAGAATGTACACTAATTTCTGGTGACAGGTTGTTTCAATTACTGACTGAATGCTGACTTGAGTTCTCGGAAGGCTGCTCTGCGATGCCGTCTTTCCTCTTCCTCACGTTTTCGCTCATCTTGTTCTGCTTTTATTTCTGCTTCAAATTTGCTTGCTGAAGACAAAGCTTGAACCTAAAATTCAGGAATAGAATGGTAATGTTGTTATTTATAAGTAAATCACACTGTATCCAATGGAGCTTATCTCATTATAGAGGTACACAGCTTTTGCAGGGACCAAGATTGCACTAAGTCTGTGAGTAGCATTGTAAGGGACACATTCCAGGGCCAGGACAACTATTCAATTTGATTGAAGCTAAGTTAAAGAAATTAACTTTGTATCATTATTTGCTACACATTTAACAATATGTAGCAACTTTGGAAAACCCTGGAGACCCTACACATTTTTTTTACCTTTGCTTCAAAAAAGTTTTTGGCTCCTTTTACTCCCTCAAGGGCCACATCTATTTCAGAGAGCTTTGCTAAAGCCATCAATCCACTGTCTTCTTCAAGTTCTCCAGCTGCAGCTTTATGGAAAATCAGCAGAAACTAGGGGGGAAAAAAAGACAATGGGAAATTATTTAGAAAAAAACAAATGGATAAAATTAAAGTCTAAGCTAAGATTACAGATTCAAAAGTAAAGTTCTGTATTTATTCAGAGAGTATACTTGTTTTGGGTTCAAGTAGATAAAAGATAGAAGATTTGTGGCTGGATCACCACATATTTAAACGTTTACCTAAAAGCTCTCACAACTATAGTAACTGTAGACTATACAGGAGGACACTACAATGGGGAAGACTAGGTTAACATCTTTCCCCCATGTCATTTCCTTTACTTCTCCGACCCCAAATGTTGGCAGCAGCAATTGGTATCTTTGAGCAGCTGCTTAGTACTCCAAGCAGCATCAGATAGCTGTGATATAGCCCGCACCGTAAAATAGTTCCCATTAATGCCTTCACAGTAACATTGCTGTAAGACAGTAATGGAATTAAAAAGATTCTGCTGAAACATTGCCACTATAGTCTGGTAAGTCCACTAGGACCTACTGACAGAGGAGGCCCATCAGAAAGATGTTTTGTCCAAACTCCCCCACAAACAATTAAGAGGAAGAAGTAAACCATGGCTTCTCTAAGGAAGGTTATTAAAAGTAAATAGTTTATGGGAGAAGAATGAAGAATATATATTTTTATCTCCCTTATTCTGATGAGAACCCCAAGATGACATTTGAGAGAAGACCAAGGGCACAAAGACACTACTAATTTTTAGACTGGTATCATTTTATTAAAAGTTATTGCTTCTAGTTTGACCATATTCCAAATTTCAATGGATTCTTGCCATTTTACATATGGACAGATTATAAACCTTCAGCAGATAAACTACACAATAATTTACCAAGTTCTATAGATAAATAATTCTGGCTACAACTTTTCCTATACATAATTAGTACTGATTTTACTTTTATTCTGTGCAAACCTCATATTTTTTCACTAGGGGACAGTAGAATCTAATGATTCCAATAACTACACCCATTTTTTTTTAAATCAGGAAATCAGGCATCTGGCAGAACTGTTTGTTCCCAAGCTTTTATCTTCTTTTCCCAGCAGCTTACTAATATAGCATTTCAAATAAAAAATTAAAAACTCCCTAAATGCCCCAGGGATGGGTGGGAGAAGATTACAAAACTGCTGAACTGTTTCAGGCCATAGTTAGAATGGGTGTATTCACCCAACCATTTAGCACTATTTGCTGGGACAGTACTTAACAATTCCTCAGTGAGTCACATTCTCTGGCTCAACATGCCTATAAACAAAGACTTTGCCATGATGATGAAGTCATTACTCACTACAATACAGAGGCTGAAGGCTAAAGTAGGATGGAAGGCCTGAGCTGCTAACACATACAATCTCTGGATTCTCCTCTCAGATTATTTTGCTCCTAATATTAGACAGAAGCAACCTACAGAAGCTTCCACGCAGTGGGAAAAACATAAACAACTATGAAGATGTCTTATTGTAGGAAGTTGGCAATTTGATCCCTTGAGTATTTTGGACTTGTTTTCCATAACATCTGGAGGACATCAAATTTCTTCCCGTGTCTTATTTCAAGACAAATCATGACACACCCTATCTTAATATTGGGCCTTCCTCCATGGTTTGGTTAAAGTACAATCTACCCATTTCTGAGCTGTCAGAAAATTAAATCTGCATAAAATGTGTTGTCTCTACTGGCAATATCTATTCTGCCTTTATAGCATCTGTTCGGGCTTACTGCCAGATGGTGATGCCCTAATTTCAGTTGTGCATAACATGTTATGGAAAGCCATTGGTTGAATCCTTTCTCATATTCATATTCATATATATATATATATATATATATATATAAGTAGAATTTTTCAGTACAATAAAAGTATACAAAATTAAAAGAAGATTAAGAAATAATATATAGAAAATAAGAAAAATGAAAAATGACATGAAATAAATGACATGAAAAAAGAAAAAATAAAGGATTATGACTTCTGCCTTTCTTTCTATCAAGTAATTGCCATCTTATTCTTTCCCTACCTCTCTGACACTTTTTAATCCCCAAATCCATAAATCATCAATTTAATCTTTACTTCTTTCAACAAAAACTCCATATAAGGCTTCCAGTCTTTTAAAAAGTATCACTTTTTCCCTGACCAAACTTGTTAGCTTTGCCATTTCTGTGACATCCATCAATTCTATAATCCAGTCTTCCACTGTGGGTATCTCATTGGTCGAACCCTTTCTGAACATCATCAGCTGGCAGGAAACTCTCTGCCAATCACAAGACTACTGAGATTGATGGATGACTGATAAATGCCTAGATGGCTGAATCATCTGTCAAAATTTGGTACTTCCCAAGCCACTGAACAGTGATCAGTGGAGTGAATGGACTACTCAGTAAAGTGGGACAGACTCTCTAACCTTGTTAGGCACCTCCCCCAGTGTGACAATAAGCTGTGCAGCAGGTTTGTTTTGACCCCAGGTTTGGTTTTTTTTAAGCGGGCTCAGTCTGCCTCAAAACAAGCTTCTCAAATTGCCAATCTCCCGCCTTTTAAGCAACTCGGGCAATTAGCCGCTGAGTGAGCTTGTTTCTGCTAACAAAGTAGGCCCATCTGGCAGCTGATTGTCAGAGCTGCCCAGTACAACCTCTCTTGCTTTATTGGGCAACTCACTCACCCCATCAATCAAATGACAGGTTCTTTTAACAGTAAGTTTTGCACTCTTTCAAAACTGTGGAGTTTCTTTCTGAAGGAGGAAAGAAGAATGGCAGCAGAGGAAACTGCCCAGAGCCAAAGGAATAGTCAGTAAAGTCTGTCAGAATATACTCACCATGACACTGTCATGGGTTGCTGCTGGCTTAATGGAGAAAATACTACTATAAACCAGAGCAGCTAAGGATGACTTAAGCCAGTCTCACTCATGGGCTGGGGATGTGATGAAGGCAAAGTCAGGGGAACATGGCAGAATAAAGAGGTTGTCAGAACATATTCATACCATGGCTAGATGCAAGTGTGGAAAAGCCCACTGTACTCTGGTTGGCAATAGCCAAACAAAGTCAGAAACCTTAGCCAGATTACTGTAATCCTTCTATTATCCTTTTAATGAGAACTGAGCATAGTATCATTACTGAGACCTAGAGTGGCCGAGCTGGGAAGGTAATTTCTAGCAGTTGTACACACCTGGAATCTTGGTGTGGTATCAATACAAGCTCAATATTTGGAGAAAGGGAGTTTTGAAGTTGATGGCTGACAACCACAAAGCCACTGACTGTCATCATCTCAACCATTGTTTCAGATTGTTGTAATCATCTTAGCATGACAAAGATGTTCTTGACTGTGGGAGTTTCTGCCATAGTTGCCATTTCAGGAAGCAACCATGGCAAGCCCATACAGATAGAACAGTATGATTTATTTCTTGATATAAGGAGAACAAGAAACTGCCCTGCGTAAGAAACAAGTTAGAATTGGCAGAACTGCACTCATATGTACAAGAATTGCCTGGATAAGCAATGTGAAGCTGTTGTCAAGACATGGAACATTTTAAACATGTAGACCAGCTTCTGGAACACTTTGGCTGAAGAAGGGGGTAAGTAGTTGGCCAAATTAAAGGAAATTTGCCAGTTTCTGCATGTAAATCATGTTCATTACCCCTGAGTTAATGGATTTTCTCCATTTCACTGGTCTATCTTATTCATGAACAAACAGAACTGCACTGCAAGGAAGCTGGTACAAAGATAAAGTTTAGCAGCTTGTCCATGCTGGCAACCTTGTGTCAATAATGTTTTACTAACAAAGATATATAGAACCTAGCTAACTGGGAAAGCATTCCAGTTAAATTATGTATACCTTTCTTTCAAATACAAATACATCAACACATTATGCAAGATGATCTGTTAGAACTAAATGTGAGCTAGGACTGCAATACAGCACAGATCATCATGAACTGGACACTACCAGTTCCTTGAATTAATATTAACACCTTCACAAAAAAAGCTTCCTTATATATCTATTACTAAAAAGAAGCTCTTCAAATTCAATGACACTCTAGTTCACAGAATACCAATTTAGCCCAGTATGTATACTGACATCACTGTTTGTAGGGGAACTATAGTTCTCAGGATTACCAGGCAGATTCCCCCATTTGGCTATAAGAATAGAGAAATACATTGTGGTACCAGCTGACAGAGCAAAAAAAAAACAGAGGCACATGGGAATGACTCATCCAAACAGCTGGGAAGAGGTCACAGATGGGAGCTGCCAAATCCAGATCATCTCTATGTACAGGGATAGAAGACATGCTCTCTGGATAAGTAGCTAGTAATTTCAGAATGTTCACATTCACATGACTTCTTAGACTCTTCACAATATTAACCAGAGTTTATGGATATAATTCATACAACTCATGTATGTTCACATACCAAATCAAATCACTTTTCAGAAAGCAACACATTTTTCCATAGGTAGCTAAGTCTTAAATCAAAGCACATCATATTCTAGTGCTTAAAGGCAGATACCTTTTAGAATTGTCAGGAATACAACTGTTTTCCCAGAAACCTCTGACATGAATGAATTCCTCTTGAAGGAATCTAAGAGCAGCTTGCATTTGCAAATCTATATATTACTGAGGTTACTGATACAGATCCCATTTTGCTATCTGCTATCAAGGTTACCATGTTTTAGACTGGAAAAATGAGGATCACCACTAGGTGGTGGCAAAAGACCAAAATTTTCAGTATCTGCAACCATCTAATATCTATAGCCCAGATCTAGTAGCCCTAGGTATAGTGACAACCTTTTAAGGAAAAAAAGAAAAAGGAAGCCTAAAGAACAAATCAAATTGAACATTTCACAGCAAAAGTAGACATTCTACCCATATTTGAACCATAGAACAAAGTTGCTAACAACAAAAATAGGCATAGAAAGGTAGTCATCATTTCTGATGAAATAAATTACTTGTAGCAAGTCTGTTGATTTAAATGCACTTTATTCACTTTGAGACCTGATCTGGAATGGCATGCAGTAATTAGTTACACATTGATAGAGTGATAATTGGGAGAAGTAGAAATTAACTTTATTAAACACCCCATGTAAAAATAGACTGGAATAAGTTATCATTACAAAGTCCAGAAGTATAGAACACAACAACCTCGAGAATTTTCATGCCTTTTTCCCCTGTAGCAGTAGGCTGAAAATAGCAAGATTCAGCCTAAAAATCAGGCAACTATAAAATTGTTCTATGGTACAGCTACCAACGGTCAACAGTAAAACACTTTCAACGCTGGTGAAATATACAATGCTTGCTAATATACAAGATGCAATTTCTTTGTTCTTCCCTGTCTCAATAACGCTGCTTTCATCTCATCCCTAACCCACATCTGAGATACCCCCAAGTTGCCCTTAGGTGTTTTGATGCTAAAGTCGTGCAAGCTTTGTCTACCCTTCCATAGGAGCTTAGTGTTCTTTCAAAATTGCACCAGTTTTAAGTCCACTCTGTACCTATGCAAACCTTCAGGTCCTGTCATCTGTCAAAACATCCACCAATCACAGTAATGTTGTGATTGGCAAATATTCTCCCCAAGGCTGGTGACAATTATAAACAGGGAGGGGAGCAAAGCAAAGTGGTTTTACCTAACCTGCTCTGCACACCCAAAATCAGGACTCCACCACAGGAGGAAAGCAGGACAGGGTAGTAATGCAGTGTAGTACTGCCACTACAG
Source organism: Candoia aspera (assembly GCF_035149785.1). Lineage (NCBI taxonomy): Eukaryota > Metazoa > Chordata > Lepidosauria > Squamata > Candoiidae > Candoia > Candoia aspera. The sequence goes on along the minus strand of NC_086158.1, from coordinate 43,350,371 downwards.
TTTAGTGTTCACTCAAGATCAAGGGAATAATGCTTTAACTGAGCCCACTGAAAGGCTTTACAGACGACTTATTATTATAGTAACACATCAGCACAAAGTCACAACTTTGACCTCTTCTAAAGTAGTTAAATTTCCTTGACTATTACCTATCAAATTAGCCATTTATGAATTAATGCACAAGGCGAGAAAGAAATTTTCAGGTTAGGCCACAATCCAGTTGACCAGCCTATTTATTTGTTCCACATTAACTCTGATGGAGCCACTTTAAGAAATGAACTATCCTTTTACTGTACCATTCCCCTGCTGCACAATATCTATGCTAGGGCTACTCAACCAGATTGCTGGGGTGGTAAGAATTCCCTTTGCGTCTGGCCTTCAAGGTAGATCAGAGTAGGAATCCAGTGTTATGTAGGTCAGTACTACTTTTATTGCAAAGCTATAGTAACAGAAACTTGCAAATCTGAATGTGCTTCCCCCCCTCCCTCCCTTTACCTCCTTTCATGTGACCATCGTCTTGGTAGCTTCCTCCTGTCCTTCAAGATCATTCCCTCTACACCTTGCTAGTAGTGTTGGGAGATTTTAATCTATCTCCCCTTGGTGAGGAGTCTGAGTCATCTAGGAGCTCATGGCCATCATAACAATTATGGATCTAACCCAACTTATTGAAGGTTGGATACATATAGCGATCACATGCTAGATCTATTTTTTCTCAGGGGAGATGAAACGTGATCTGAAAGTGGGGAGTACTGAACCATACCTAACGTTATGGACAGATCACTCTCTGATTGCTGTGCAGTTTTGGGGAGCAACTCCCTTCCTGTCAGCCCTTCAAGATAGGCCAAGTCAAGAAACTGGTTCCTAGAATCACTGGAACGCTATTGTTATAGGGTATAATAATAGAATATTGAATGCCTAGCAGTGTCTCTGTCCCCACTCTTAAACCAAAGAGAATCAAGGCAGGATAATCTTGATTTTCTCCCCCCCTTTTTTTAGGGCTAAGCTGGCATTTACTTAACTGGTCCTGGATTCCTTCTTCAAGATTATCTCTATACTCCTCTACATCTTTGCAATAGGGAAGGACCTATTAGATCAGTTTGCCCCAGGAGTCGATGGATCTTGCAGGTTTTAACAGGGCTACTAGGGGATTTCCTGAGGCTCTGGTAGGCAGTTCAACAGACATTCTGATCACTCACTAAAATAAAGGGGCATCTAGGGCTCTGGACTGGATTGCACTGGAGCAGCCTCTACACACTTGCAGATCCACTGTAGCTCCTTGATTTACTCAGGAGCTCAGGGAGATGAAGCAGCAGAGGAGATGCCTGGGGAGCTGCTGTTTTGAGTCTGACCAGATGCTGGTACAAGCTCACATTTGAGGCTACACAGTGGTGAGTCAAGCAGCAAAAAGAAGCTGTTTTGCTCCCCTTAGTGTTATCTGCCAAATGTCACCCAGCAGTCATTTTAAAAGCAATCTATTCCCTTCTACAGAAGGATATTTCCCAAGGGCCACTGTGAAGAATTCTCACAGCATTTGTCTGCCAAATGCTCAGATTCAAGAGGCGCTGTACTCCAAGTGGACAGTGGCAGTGGAGATAACTGGGATATCATTTTGACTCTGTGAGTCATTGAGGAAGCAGATAGAGGGTTCTTCAGGGTCAGTTTTGCCATTTCTCAGATGGACCCTTATCCCTCATGGTTGGTTAAGAAAGTTGGATTTGTAATCAACATATCTTTGAGCGAAGGAGTGTTCCCAGCACCTTAAAGGAGTTCATGGTGTGCTTCATGCTCAAGAAGTCTTCTCTCAATCTGACTATTCTGAACAACTTTAGATCCATCTCCAACCAACCTCTTTTGGGAAGGTATGGAGCAAGTGGTAGCCCAGCAATTGCAAAGCATCCTAGAGGAAATGCATTATTTGGAGTCTTGGCAGTCAGGTTTCAGGCTTGGATACAGCATGGAAAATGCATTGGTCACACTTGTGGATGACTTCTGGAGCTCAGCTACCTTCAATACGATCAACTATGGTATTGTAAAGCAGCACAGAGCTAGCCTGGAAGAAAGCATGCAGCAGCCATTATAAAAACATCAACACAGCCCAGAAAGACAGGAGGGAGCAAAAGAAAGAAATTCAAGGTTCTAGTTCTCCCTTTACTCTCCTGGGTATTAGAGGGAGGGAAAGAGAAACTCTGATAGGCTTTCAAGATTCTGTTATTATAGCCTGTATCAGTAGAATAGAGCTCTAGTGTGGTGTCTGTTTCCTGACCTGATCTACGTCAAAGGGCTGTCAGGTATCCTTCTGGACCATCACTGAAGGACTGGAATGGGGGGCCACTGTTCAGCATTGTTTTCTTCCCTCATGAAAGAACAGTTCCAGTTGGTAATGGTGGGAAGAGAGAAACCTGTCTGGAGACTTCTACTCTAAGGACGCCCAGGAATCTGTCCTCTCTCCACAACTTTTTAATACTTACCTAACCTCTGCAGGAGAGCCAGTTTGGTGTAGTGGTTAAGGCATCAGGCTAGAAACCGGGAAACCGTGAGTTCTAGTCTCACCTTAGGCACAAAGCCAGCTGGGTGACTTGGCTCAGTCACTTTCTCTCAGCCCTAGGAAGGAGGCAGTGGCAAACCACTTCTGAAAAACCTTGCCAAGAAAACTGCAGGGACTTGTCCAGGCAGACTTGTCCAAAAGTCTACTGCCTTTAAATCAGACACAACTGAACGGATAAAAAAAAAAAAGGCCCTCTGCAGAAAACACAGAGAACATTCCTGCAATTTCTAAGGAGAATTTCTTAGGAGAATTTACATAGGACAACAGGCATATATATATATATATATATATATATGCATTTAGATATTCTACTCTTAAACCATTCAGGATTTTACTGATCAAAGCCAGTATATGAAGTATTCCCAGCAACAAACTAAAATCCAGTGAAGCTTTTTTTTCATCTGGCAAGTTACAGTTCAGTAGCCTCATGCAATATTCTACATCAGCTGAGGGTTCTCAAAACCTTTCAAAAACAGTTCCATGTAGAATTATAAACATTAAACATATACATTACTAGAAAATGAATAACAGAGGACGTAATTCTTTCTACACTATCAAAGTTGGAAAAGGGCACTCCAAATCAGCACTTCGTTCCCTGAAAAATCTGATGACAAATAAGATTCTTACTAATTGAGATGGTGACTGTGGGCCTCCCCATATTTGAATTCTACTCCTAGAGTGAGGGGATTTATTGATGCCAATCTGCCCTTGCCCCAAACTTACTACAGGCTATTTTGAACAACTTTAGATCCATCTCCAGCCTACTTTTGAGAAGATATTGAGCAAGTGGTAGCCCAGCAATTGCATATTTCCATTTAGTGATCACCTGAGTGTATTATTTGCAACTGGACAAAATTAAACAATTTGTACATATTTCTCTGGCTTTGATATTTAGGGAGATCCAAACAGCATGCACATAAGAACTAACCATGTGAACATGCTTTGGTCATCTTCACAAAGCATTTCTCCTTAATTACATAACAAAAACCTTGTACCTCACAGCATTTTACAAGACTTCTTGGCTCTCTGGGATGTGTCAAGCAGTCTCTTATGCACATCTGACTATTAATGTGGCAGCCAGTTTATATCACAAGTATTAAACAATTAAAACCATTATAGGAGGTGCAAGTTTATGCAATAATATAACTAATGTCAGCCTGTTGCTAATTTTTAATGCATGATTCCAGAAGGCTTCTGAGTAAAGGTTCTTTTCTTCTTGCAAGCTGAAAAAGAAGGTACTCTCCTTCTTTCCCACATACAGTATCTATAAAAAGAAAATATAGGATAAAAAATTTAAAGTGGATGATGATCTTAAACTTTTGTTCCGTAAAGAATGGTTTTCACAGTGTACATAGGATATCTGAAAGAAAGAGGTACTTGCTTTGTCCAGGACTATCCCCTTTGTACCATGCCACAGCATCTGAAGTTGGAGAACCATTATTTGGATGTTTTTAGGTAGTACCCAGCAACTGAATTATCACCTACTTTCGTAGGGCGATAAAGGGCTCTTCCTGTCCCCCTAACTATTAACCTGACTCAGATGTCAAGAAGGCCAAACCCCTGCTCAACCTTATGAACAGGGTCTCCACTTACATGTTTGCTGCTCACCTCATGCACTGTCAGCCCCATGAAGTAGATCAGACCCAAAAATCAACTCCATGGGAAGACTAGAACTATACTTTATTGGTAGGCTATAATAACAAAACCTTGCAAGTCTGTGCTTTTCCTTCCTTCCCTCTCATACTCTAGGGAGTCATGGAGGGGCCAACCTGAATCTCTTCTTAACACTATCTCTGTTCCAAGGACTTAAGGAACACTTTTGTCCTTTCTGATCATGGTTTCTGAATATTTGCTTCAAGGCCCCTTCCCTGGCTCTCTACTTACATACAAGTTATTTATAAAAATAATAGAGGCAGGATAGAAAATAAATTAAAAAAATATTCACCCATTTACTCTTAATTTCAACAAATGAATGGATCTGATATGGATAAAATATTATTTATGTGCAAAACATTGTTTGGAAAACATCCTTTGAACTGTCTTCCAATTCTGATTTGGATATTACAGCAATCCCTAGTTTGCTCAAAGCAGGAAATGGCTGAGTGACTGGAGCATACAAGGGGGGAGGGGAGGAAGGGGAGAATAAGAGGCCTATAAATCTAAGGCATGTTCCCTATAGCCCAACCGTGGTTCTTACTGGCCAGGTTTACACAACATGCTGAGTCAAAACCAAATTAGATCATGTCTTAGTGTTTACTAAGAACAGAACCATTATGTTCTATGTGCCATTGTTTACTGCCTGGCTTAGTGCAATGTGTACTCCCAGCACTTGAACTACATTTTAATCCTCCCTTAAGCATGGAAGCCAGCTGGGTGACTTTGGATCACTTTCTTTCAGCTCAATCCAACTCACAGAGTTCTCATTGTAGGGAAAATATGAATAGGAGCATTATGTACTCCACCCCGAATTACACAAAATAAAGGCAGAATATAAATCTAATAAATAAGTAGACTACTGACAAATAAACATGACTTAACATGATATACAAATCAGGTCATATTGCAGAATTTGGATTTCAATATCTTTAAAGCACAAGGCTTCCACATTTTAAATTCTGGGGTAGATAGGGGAGATGTATAAATAGCAAATGCTAATTCTTTGGAATTCCACTGGGAAATTATGTCCTTGAATATCCTCTTGTGTTACTCTAAATAGGATACTGAATCTTATTCTTAAGTATTTTATCTAGTTTTATCCAAAAGCTGAAAAGCAGAAGTAGTAACCAAGTTCCACATTCTTATTGCATTGCATTTCTTCTAGCACATACCTCACGGAAACTGAGCTTGCCGTCAAAGTCTTCATCCACTTCCTTGATCATATTCTTCAGACCCAAATGTGTCTGAGGTGCACCAAGTTTCTCCATCATCAGCTTCAATTCCATAAGGTCAATGTATCCATCCTTCCCAGAGTCATACCTAAGCAGAAAAAGAACGATTAAAGGGACATTGTTGTGCTGCCTGGCTGACAGGGTGAAGGGCACTCAATGCATAAAACAGTTCAAACTAACCAGAGTAGATCCCAAATATTTTACTGTCAAAATCGAAGTCCAAATGCCACCCTCCAACCAGGGCCAACTTCCTGCATTGTTCAGCCAACAATTCCTGCTTTTATCTATCTCTCCCACCCCATGGTGTTACCTTAGCGGGATCAGACTTGAAGCTAACCACTTCATATGACTCAAATCTGTCATTATTTTGCTTTCTATGAAGAAAGAAAAATGAAAAATAGAGTAGAAGGTTGGGATATTTGAAACATTATTAAGCATACCACATGAGATAAGTGTCTGGATTAATTACTGTCCTTATTCATCCTCTGAGAGACAAAAGCTAAAGATCTGTGCAAGGGTGACAAAAAATAATCCAGATATACATAAAGAGTTTTAGAAAATGACCATTCAAAAAAAAATTAACCTTAAAAAAAACCAGACATTTATTTCTGAAAGGGGCACCATAGTAGTTTTTGTTATCATTTCTGCTTAAAAATATCCTGTGTGACCACTTCTGGATTTGTTTGTATCTGAAAAAAATGAAGTTTTGATTTTGGGCTTTGATGATTAAACTGTTATCTTTTGTAGAAATAATGTTTGTTAAGGTTTAGTTAAGAGTAAGAGATTAAGGTATTATAATATGCATTTATATCTGTGTTGAAAAAGGTCGGAAGTCACTTTCTTTGTATCTTTTCCTAGCTATTCTTGCACTTTTTAGTTTCTCTTTTTTTTAGCTCTTTCCTCAAGCTTTTCTATACTTTGTATTTTAACTGTATTTTGAAACTTCAATAAAGTTCCTAAAATTGAAAAAAAATATGTTTCTTATTAATGAAATCACTTTGGCTTCCTGATTTAAAATGTTAACAAAGAATCCTATGCCTACAATATAATTAGCACTTGCACACAGATTAGCTTATTGGTTTCTAGAGGAAGTGAAATCTAAAATTGGATGGTATAAAGTTTTGCAACACAAGAGCACTTCACATACATAAAATTCCTTGTCACTGGGAGCAAAAAGAAGTTGAATCATTGCTAAATTTTCATTGTTCCTCTTTAGCCTGAAAGTCCCCTTAGCTACCCACCCCCACTTCCTGTTACTTAAAAAAATGAATCTACAAAGAGAAAAACTAGTTTTGTAGATAAGAAGGGCTGATTCACAAGAAATAAAAAAGAGCCAAATGGATCAGGGAACAATTAGGAAACACAGATAATGTGCACAGATGAGACAGGGCCTGGGGACAAACACTCTAGGAGTCATAATAAAAAGAATCCTGACTGGGAAGTCAGGTCTGTTCTTAGTCCTTCAGATGCTTGCTACAGCAATACATTTCAGGAGGGGGGGGGAACCCCATAATTAATGTAGCTGTAGAAAAGCCAATACTACTTCCTTTTTCAGAGCTCTAATTATGGTTAATAGGAATTTCATTATTTATTTGACTTAAATCCCTTGATTTATTAAGGCAGCTAATACATTTTTTAATGTAAAGAGAGAGAGAAAAACAATCTAAAATAAACCCCAAAACAGATACTAAAATCAGTTAAAAACCTGGCAAAAGATATGCAACTCTTTTAAAAACAGATTTTCTAAGTGCTGAGAGAGCAGGAGCCAAATACAACACAGGAGAGTACTTCATAGCCTGGCAGCAATGCCAAAGGAGACTTTCTTCCAATTGCTACAAGGACAGGTCTCTGACAGCAGGAACATTTTCAAAAAGGCCTCCTCTGCAGAACTTAACAGCTAGGCATTTTAAAAATGGGAGAGGTGATCCTTTATCAGTCATGACCTAAGCCACTGAAAGCTTTTAAAGTCAATACTCCACTCCTGAAATTGTGCCCAGTCAGCAAGTGGTAATCAATGCAGATCCTACATCAACAAAGGTGTATGATCCTTGTACCTCGCAGCAGTAAGCAACCTAGTTGCCACCAACCGCAACTTAGAGACACTTTTCTCTAAAACCACTCTCTGCCACATTTGCTACCAATGGATCCAATTACAACTGAAAATCAAGGAGCACTCCCAGACTGTGAACCTGTTCTTTCAGGGAGAGTACAACCCCATCCAAAACTGGCTGAACCTCAAACTCCAAAATCAGAATTTTATTTACAAATTTGTTGTACTGTTTGCTCTCCCAACACGTTACCATACTGAGGCAATGTGCAAGAGTATGGATTGCTTACTTAGCATTGATAAGAAACAACTGCCATCAAGAGGAAAACCAACCAACTCTCCCATCTAGTTTCTAGCACAGGTTATTCATCATATGACCAGAACAATTTCTGGCCTCATGTAGATTGAATAGAAGTGGGGAGTGTGTTGAGCCCTGAGAAACTCTGCATAGCAAGGGCTCATGCTGAATCTCACCTATCTATCAATACCAACTGAGACCAGTGTTGGAGAAAGGAAGAAAATCACTGCAATATAGTGCCCCCCACTTCCAACCTTCCAGAAACAGTCCAAAAGGATATATGATTGATGCTGCTGAAAGATCAAGCAGGATAAGTATTATCATACCAACCCTATCCCAGGCCTGCCAGAGATCATCCGTAAGCATAGTCAATGCTGTCTCTGTGCTGTATCCAGGCCTAAAGCCCAACTGAAAAGGATCCAGATAATCTGCTTCCTTCAGGACCTTCTGCTGGTCAAACCAAACTACAGTTCAATTTCCCTGTCCTTCCACCCTTTCCTAGATTCCACATAAATGTACAAAAATAAAATTGGGATGCCCACAGCCCAAGTCTTCCTAAGATGATCTACAAGTGGCAAACATCCTTTAAAACTGTATTTTCAGCAATAATTTTGCATCTCTAGAGGAGCATTCCTTTTAAGCCCCAGATCTGGGAACCTGGTTTAATCCTGCACAGGTGACCTCTGCCAGAAGCACACAATCAAAAGTCTGATCCTTGAAGCCCTTTTCAAAGGAAGCAAACAGCCAGCCAGATGGTGCAGTGTACCCCCTCCCCATGTTATACTTTGTGTGTGTGCGCACTGTAACTGTTTTTCAAAACTTGCCAGGTTAGCTTTTTCTATAGCTTTTGAGGATTGTCATCACTTAGTTCATAGTTTAGATTCTAAAGCCAGGATAGCAAATAATCCCATAGCAGGGATGCAAGAAACGGTTAGAGTTTATTGTTACTTTCTAAGATGATGCTTCCAGTCCAAAAGCAAAAACCCACACATGAATAATTCCAGTAAAGATAATGGGCTACATTCTGTCCAAAAGATAGTTAGCAAATACAAATCTCAGGTGCTATTAGATAAGAATGTCAGCCATACCAAGCTCTGTAAAGGGAGCACACAAATAGCCCTAATGCTTGCAGAACACGTAGAAAAATAGGATTTTTCTGATAATGACGATGCACTTACAATGATGGAGGAACTGAAGTAAGGCATTTCCTACATTCAGACTGGCTGTAACACAGAAGTAATCATTACAATCCCAGGAAATCTCATTCTCATTCTCTCTCCACCTATTCAGTTACTGCCCAAATCAAAATTACTTTCACAAACAAAAACTAAGAAAGCGAAGTCTGGCATCCTGCCACTCTGAAAAAGAGGTTTTATGGGAGCTGCATGAATTGTAAGGCAGTTTCGCAAGAACAGCAATAGCTCCAAAGGGTTAACTTACTCAGGATCCACAGCCATGGTAGCAGTCTCTCATATCCGTCATTCCAGCACAGAAACAACACAAAGCAAGGATTGTGAGAAACTGGGTCTTGCCAGCAGTGGGCTGAGATGGCAAAGCAGTGCTCTATCATAGCATTACAATAGGTGTTCAGTATGCTGTGCCAGATCTTGCCTTCAAAGCACAGCTTCCCAAAGTTACACTGCCTCAAAAAGCAAAGTGGCTACAGAATATTCAATCTGTTCTCAATTCAGCAAGAGCCAGGCAATAGATGAAACAGCTCAGCAATACAAATACAAATTAAGGGGACTTTTTTTTCCAGCTGAGACTATTTTAAAAAAATACAAATCTAGCCAGTGACCATGTGGAGCAAGGAAGAGAAACTTGTTTTTCCAGATGAGAAAGAGCTCAGTGGTAACCTATGTAAAGGGTGAAGATTTCATAATGCCTGGGCAGCAGCATTCCATATTCAGCCATTCAGGGTTAGACAGAACTATGTACAAAGCGTCACTGACAGTACTAACTCCTGGACCATTTCAAGAATCAAATCGGAATGCCGATTTCAACCTTCAAAGCCTTTTACCACTCAGGAACAGGCTACCTCCCACATTTCCAGCCTGTACATCAAGTTCTTCCCAGAAGGCTTTTCCCTAGCCTTGCCATTCAGCCTGCAAGGGAGTCTACTTCTGTGGTGGGACCTATTTCCCTACGGAGGTTTGCCTGCTGCAACAACTTTCAGGATCTAGAAACAACTTGTCTTTTAAAAAGTTTTCTCTTGCCTTTTAATCTAAAGTATTATTTTACTTCTGTTAGTAATTTTACACTTCTTTTCATACTATACCTTTAATATACATAAGGCAGGACATAAATCAAATAAATATATAAATGGCTGTCTTGCTTGCTTTTTACTGTATTTTCTTCTTTTATTTTAACCTAAATTGCCTATGAAATTATTTGAAACAACAAACTCATTCATTATCCTTAGTACAGGAAGCTGTATTGTCTGTATGACTGAAGCCACATAAAAGTTAATGCCTCTTTGAGCTTCGATAAAGCTGGCTATGAATTCCATAGATGAAATAAATTGCAATCAAATAAAATGTAATGTGTTTGGGATGTTAGCTCCTCCTTGGTATCACTCACAATCCAAAAAACTCATTCTAGTTGACCCACGCCAAGTTAAAAAATATCAAGTGCTCTAACTGATAATACTTAAAAATCCATTTGCCCTCTAAGAATTTAGACAAAAAGTCATTTTGGGGAAAAAAGTAGAACAATAAACTTACTGTGTTGGAGGAAGCTGGTGTCAATATGAAATAAAAAACATATAAGTTGGATTATGAAATAAAATATGAAAACAAAATTACAATTATCGCAGTTCAACAACCTCCAACAGTTCAACAAAAACCCTCCACCTTTGTTCAATGTTACATATGGTTTCTAAGAGTGGTGAAAAGAGACAAGCCAGTAGACAGACTTGCTTCATTGTAATCCCTCTCTTTTTTTTTTTGTTCCCTCGAATCAGTTTTTTGACTCCTGGCAACTGCCTGGACAGGTCCCTGCAGTTCCTTGGCAAGATTTTGGAAGTGGTTTGCCATTGCCTGCTTCCTAGGGCTGAGAGAGAGTGACTGGCCCACTGACTGGTCACTCAGCTGATTTCATGCCTAAGGCAGGACTCGAACTCATGGTCTCCCAGTTTCAAGCCTGGTGCCTTAACCACTACACCAAACTGGCTCTTACTCTTACTGGAAAATATAATCTTTAAAAGGAAGCTGCTGTTAAGAAGGAAGTTTAAATTTACTTAGTCTAATTGAAACAAAAAATAGTTTACTTCAGCTATAAGATGTTTAGTCTAAGGATATATGAGATCTTGACATAATGACATAAATAATAAAGGCAAGAGATTTGAAAGAGTAAGTCATTTGTGAAGAAGTTTCATGTAGAAGTTAAAACACAGAAAAAAAAATTGAGCCCTGTGGGACTATACACAGGACTGACCGGGGGCTCAACTGCTCTTCCCCCATTACCACTGACTGAGTCTACCCACTTAAGTAGGAACATAACATTGTAAAACAGTACTCCCACTCCCTTGGAGATGGTTCAAAAGGTTATCATGTGGCACTGAATGCTACTGAGAGATCTAATAGGACTAGGAGGACTGCACCTTCCCTACTCAAGTTCTCCAAGAGTAAGTAGCCTACGGAATTTCAGTCCCATTCTGGGGTATGAAACCCTACTGAAACCGATCTACATAATTTGCTTCATTCAAGATTCTTTGTAGTTGTAGTCTTACCATCTTCTCCACAACATTTTCCAAGAAGGCTGGATACTGAATGGAAGCTATCCAACCTGGTTGAATCAGAAGATGGCCTCTTCAAAAGCGGCGTATAACCTGACCACCCACCCCCTTTCAAATGAGCATTTACTATCTCTAATCCAAATGTATATGATTCACCCAACTTCCTGAAAGAGCCAGTACAGACATAGATCCATTCCACAGATAGCAGAGCTCATGCTCAAGAAACCTGTACATTCTCAGTTGGAAAGAACCAAAATAACCCTACAAAACACTGCCCCAGTTATCCAACTCGTTTCTGCTAAAGTAGGATCTAAGTCAGAGCAAACACAATAAATTGTGTCAACAAAATGTCTTGTAAACATGTCCCAGCAAACTCAAGATATATTATCCTATCCATCCTTCCTTAAAAGGGTATGAGGCATTTTAAAAGCTGCCACTGGACTATATTCAGTCAAGGCAGTGAGAGAGATCTACTAATACTTTGCTATTCTCATCATAGTATAGGTTCAAAGCTGGGCTTGTACCTGCATATAGTTGTATTTATTCTTCATCTTCTGACACATAGCTCAAGGCATCATTTCTGCTGCTTTATATCCAGAATTCCAAGTTAAACCATGGGGTGCTCCAGGAAATATGATACTATTAGCATACTTTATATTGCCGCATATTTCAAGCCACTGCATAAAAATGGTATGCCATGTACAAAATGGATAGTGTTAGTAATTTGTGTATATGGTGAGTTTTATATAGTATAGATCAATACAAGCCAATATAACGAACCCCTTTCCAATTGCTGCCTATTAAGTGAGTAACCTGAACTCTAGGAAGAAAGAAATTAGGGACCTGTTTCTATTCAGGAAATCGTTTTGCCAGCTTACTTTTTATTGATAGCAATAACAAAGAAGACAAGAATTTTTTAACAGCTTAGCTTAGCAAAAAGGTTGGTCCAAAATTATCAAAGGTAACTAAAGCACAATTAGCATATACGAATTAGCTGCCAAACAACCAATTTTTTAACAAAAAGGAGTGAGGAGAGTAAGGAAGTATGCATTGAAATATCTCAGACAGCAAGCTGTAGCGCTTGAGCCAACAGCATGAAGTGTCATGTCTAAATGGAATAAAGGGTGATCATCAGGGATGGGAAGCTCCACAGACAATCCTTTTAAAGGCTTCATAGAAACTGAAAATGTTTAACCTTGAGAAGACTGAGGAGGAACATTTTCCTATTCATTATTAGATTTTTATGCCATCTCTATTTTTGGTCAACTCAAGGTAGCATACATACCTAACGCTCCCGTCTCCTATTTTCCCCACAACAACCACCCTCTGAGGTGGGTTGGGCTGAAGAGAGAGTAACCAGCTGCAAGTCACCCATCTGGCTTTCATAGCTAATGAAGGACTAAAATTCAGTCTCCTGGTTTCTAGCCCAGCATCTTAGCCACTATACCAAACTGGCACTATCACACCACTCTTCAAACACATGGCAGATGTCTCAGAAGAAAGTCAAGACCTGGGTCGGACACAGAATAATGGATTTAGGTTAGAAGGCAGATGCTGATGTATGTTAGAAAATTGTGGATTTAATTCTCCTTCACTGGAAGAGTTCACGCAGAGGTTAGACAGCAGAGGTTAATGCTTCACTTTGCATATCTGCCCTGAGCAAGAGTTGGATATGATGGCCTAAATTGGCTCCTTCCAAATCCATGAGAGGGGGAAAAAAACCCAGAAAATTTTGGCCACTCTACAAATGGCACGAGCTAATTGGAAATACAGGGAGTTGCTGGAGGGCACAAGGTTTGGGGCAGGCAGTTTTATGCAATAGTAAACAGGTGAGTATGTGCATAGCTTTAAGGGAAATTTATTTTATGCAAAGCAAATTTTAAAATCTAATCAGGATATGAGAAACTAACATGAAAAGAATTGCAAGAAGCTGAGGTAGGCCTATGGATCCTGAAGAGAAAAGATCTAAAATCCATAAAAAGACATCTTTATTATGGCTAACCAAAAGATTTTAGAGCAGGCTTTCAAGTTGCCCAAATTCTTCACTGGACGATATTCATTATTTAAAGAATTGTAATGCACAAACTGAAATTCCTGCGTGAGGGCAGGGGTGGTGGTATCAGTGCAGAACTTTAATATGTATTTGAAGTTTCAGTTAAAATACTCTTTTCTTCAACAGGTCAGTTGAGGTAATGGATAGGATTACGAAGTCATACTATTGTCCTTTTCCTGGCCTGAAGTAGAGCTCAAACTATTTAGATTTTGGGTCTGTAGATCTAACACATTCCATATATAATTAAAGAGATCTATTTCATCAAAACAAAAAGGTTAGGGGGCAGTAGTAACATAAAGACTTGTTTATATACATTTCCTTTTCTCATACATTAATACTTTCTCTCTTAATATAGATTTTGATTGAAGGAACCTGCAAGGCACACCATAACAATAATTAACATCTCAACCAATTCACAGCAGAAGCATCTTTGTACAAATAGATTATTTTTGACTACTACATACGCCAGACTGTTGGTAGCTGTGAATAAAGAAGACTAATGGAAGATCCAGTTCCCTTTTTGCTTGAGGATCTGTTTTTCATGTTTCTTACTAGATTAACAAGAAAGAACTTCATACCACAGAGACTAGCTGACTGAAAGAGCACAAAGACAGAGAAGAGAGACAAGCTACAGCAGAAGAGATTGGATCATAGCCAAAAGGAAAATAAAAAGACGAAGTGTTGCTCCACTCCAAAACTATGCAGTAATGCAACTGCATGGAAAACAAAATCCGTATCAAAGTTCCCATCTAACTCACTCCCTGAAGTGGGTGTGTATGTTGGCTATATATCAGATACAAGAGAAACTACTGCTGCCAGAAAGCAGGTCTTACTGACTGCTATAAAATTCTGTAAACGCTGCACTAGAATTTTGTATCAGATCCCAAAGACAGAATTTATTTCACTTGGCTTTGGCCAGGAAATCCCAGTGTTCCTTTCAAATGAGCAGTAAGTTCTTGTTGCTCCTTTGTTTTTATTCCCATTAAAGAAGAGGCTAATTTTCTTTGGCAAAAGGCCTGAAGCTAATCAAACTGTTCATACTGAGAACTATTACTGGGACTGTATTAGTGATTACTTATTAGTCACCCTCATGACCAATCCAAGGGATCTGGATTTCACCAAGATTATGCACATTCATATTCCCAAATTCTGACATGGCACATGAGGAACCTTTGGGCAAAATGAAGAATAAAGCTTCCCCACACGAGCATTTGGAGAAATAAATATGAAACTACTTACATGATGATACTGCATGCTTTTTTTAGTGGTATTAGATTGAGCAAACTTCCTCATAACCCTGTTTATCCCTTAGTGTTTCATCACTTCCTGTCCTAACAGTCAGGAACCACGCTGAGACAAGGAACAGGTCTCTAGTGTTTTATCACTGCTACATTAGACAGAAAATCCTAACAAACTGAAGAAGCGTGGGAAAAACCCAGACAGATAAACCCCAAAAGTCAAGGCAGGTCTGATCTGTGTCTCTTTGAATGGCTGCTTAACTCCTCAGTACTACGCATGCGTTTTCCCCCCTGGATAGGGGCCCCCTCCTGCTCACCATCAGTACTCATGACACTTCCTACTTTTTCAAATAAACACATCAAAAACAAGAAAAACATTTTTAAAAGATATAATATACTGCAAATAGATTACAGCAATTCAAATGCATAGCCCTTATTTAAAGATAAAAATGCTATATTCAGTCACAATCACAGTTTCTGTATGACTGAAGCATTCCTACATTCAGTCATGGACCTGCTATGCAGCCTAGTTCAATACCACTGAAGCATATTTTTCCCAGAATGCAAGTTATGGAAGAAGTGCTAGTCATTCAAACTCTTTTCCTGCTTGTCACACTTGAGAAGAAGCAGAACAACCAAATGGCTATTTATTAAATATGTTCTTATAATTCCTTCACTCTGCCATAAGTACCAATTCTGTTATTCAAAATAATTAAAACAGTTTGCCCACCAAGAACCTATTTATGGAACAGAAAATAAAAGTTTTAAATATAAATTTTATGGAATTATTCCAGCAGAAAAAAAGTAGAAGGGAAAATATGCCAGGACATGTAAAGCACTAGAAGCAGCATGCATAAATGACAATGGACCTTAAAAAATTATAAGGAATATTACAGTGAATAAAGCCCATTTTCATAAGAACAGAAATCTTTCCTGTGAATCTACAAGAGCTACTAATGTTTAAAAAAAACACTAAAGCAAACTCTCAGCATTCTGATAAATTCATCAGATAGTATGACTAATGGAGAAATCATCACTATGCTGTGACCTAGAGCCCAATCTGTGCAAAAATTTGTGAGTTATAGTACAGTAAAGAAGTTGTTGTTATTGTTAAGTAAACATGGATTAATGTTAAATATTGATGATTATTAGATTATTAGACACTTAGACATTCACTGATGAAAATAATCCTGATGAGTATTTCCAGGGACTAGAGTGCTCCAGTTACAGGCCTCTGTTGTCAGTCATTTCTTCTAAGCTGATCAGGTTGTTAAACATAGGCAAGCTGAAAATGCAGCTCTAACCCATCACCATTTCTTGAGTGCAGAAATGGATGCTGCCCTATACCCACCACAAATTCACCTCCCCACGCATATGTTGAAGCTCTGCTTCAAAAATACTGTTTTCCATCTTTTGCCTTTTGTGCAATTAATCTATTGTGCTTTATTCCAATTGAGCAAAATCTCCCACTCTGACCAGGAAAAGTGCCTGGCATGTTCCCTCCCCTCCAGCAGCTGGTAACTGCCCTATATGGCCATTCCATCTTGGGCTGCTATGTTCCCAGCTGGTCAACAGTTTCCTTTTTCCTTCTTCCAGTTAATCCAGTGAAGGCCCATAAAGACCACAGAGTCCAATAACGTTTCCAGCCACCATGTTTTCTCCAGTTCTTCTGCCAGCATACCTCCATTCCACCCTTAACATCTCCAAGAGGGCACCCTTTTGGTTTCTACCCACTGTACTTTCCTTTTTAAAAAAAATAAACAACAGCAACCACCTTTAAGCTGCAACATAGGGATGTTGGAATAAAGCTATAAAATTTCAAAAATTCTAGGTCTTTTCTTTTATGGACTTGAACTGTCAATACTTCATTACCACAAGGTTTCCACACATGCACAGTGAAATGAAGGAACATGTTGTTTTTGCTTCAATCATTGTACCATCAAAGCAATGACTGAACAATATGGGATGGGGAAAGAAAGGGTCTGTGTTAGTTTCACAGAAGAAAACATGAGAAGAGGGTATGAAGGCATCCAGGTGTGCAAAGAACTGGGAAAACAAAGAAAAGGCACAGAGACCACTAAGGAGGGAACAACTGCTGGAAGGAAAAGGCTGACCTTGAGAGACACATCCACACAGAAGGCAGCTAGCAAGGATTGACTTTCCTACACAGATTGGAAGGGCAAGAAGCAAGAGAACTACCAGTCTGGGCCTACTGTGGCTGCCATCCTGTCTGTACATCAACTCAGCCTCACGGCCAAACCAGTACAATCCAGATTGGAATTTTTTAAATCAGCTTAGGAGCAGCTAGGAGCAGCAGAGGGGACAAGAAGCTTAGGCTGTCATGAGGAATTACTGTCACAGAGAAGATGCTAGGCTTTATAGACCAACATTCTGGTTACATAAATGTATGTTTAAGGTAAACCATCATTTTAAAAAGTGTTTAGCTATCATTTTAAAAAACCTGGAGTAGCTGGTGAAAGTTTAACCCAGGTTTTGGCTAAAATTCCAGCTATGTGCATTTGTCAAATTTTCCTACTCAAACTGACTAAAACTCTTTTGTAGAATTCCCATGCTGAATAATAATTTCTTTGTTTTGCCCCATGTTATTTCATCTGGAAGAGACTTATTACCATTCTTCTCTCTTGGAATTATTTATCTTCTCTTCCCAGCTTGTCTCCAGGCCATGATTAAGTTTAATTAGTAACTATATGTTTTCCTATCTGAAAAGTCTTTTTATTCTAAGGTAAGGGTGACTAGGAGCAAAGGTTATTTATGCTTAATTAGGGTGAAACAAAGAAAGTTGCATCAGCAGCTTTCTGCATAAAAAGACCTCCACAGTATGTTTCAAGTAAGTCTCCATTCAGATGCTTACTCTTCTTGTACCTCCAAATATCAACCAAATTGGCACCTTAGCTTTTTAGTTGACAGAGTGTTGGCGGTTGTGTTTATTATTTAATATCTATCCCTTTTACAAATAAAGTAAGAAAAAGCTCCAATTTCTACATCAAAAGAAATTGAAATTGTCCTGTCCCAGTGCTGGAGGCTGTGGGGGTCTGGAACAGGCTTCAGCTGAATCCTGGTAAGACTGAATGGCTCTGGGTTTTTGGCCCTTCTGGATCCAGGTCTACCGTCACTGGTGCTGAATGGAGTGGCACTGCCCTAGACAGACCCTGTGCCCAACCTGGGGATCCTTCTAGACTCAAGACTCCTGCTCAAAGAGCAGGTGGCAGTCGTGGCTAGGAGGGCCTTTGCACAACTGTTTTGTGCACCAGTTGTGCCCTTTCCTGGACCATGAGGCTCTAATCATAGTTATTCACGCCCTGGTCACTTCTGGAATGGATTACTGTAATGCACTGTACATGGGGCTGCCCTTGAAGAGTATCCGAAAGCTTCAGCTTCAGTCCACACAGCAGAATGTGGCTGTGTGGACAGTTATGTGCACCCCTAGGATGGCACATGTTACACCTCTGTTCCTGCAATGAGCTGCATTGGCTGCCAGTTTGCTTCTGGGTGCAATTCAAGGTGCTGGTTTTGACCTTTAAAGCCCTACACGACATGGGACCAAGTAATTTGAGGGACTGCCTCTTCCCGGTTATATCTACCTGCCCCATCAGGTCGAGCAGGAGGGGTATGCTGTGGGTCTACTACAGAGTTCCATCTGGCGGGACCCAGATGGCATGCCTTTTCTGCTGTGGCCCCCACCCTCTGGAACATCATTCCCCATGAGGCGAGCTTGGCCCCATCCCTGCTTGCCTTCCAGAAAGCCCTCAAAACATGGTTCTTCCATCAACCCTGGGGATCCCATGGTGAGCTGGCAAGGTGGTTGTGTGATGTGAAGTGACGGTTGTTCTCTCAGTATTTTAGGTTTTTATGTTTTATGTTTTTCTGCTTTTTATTTATGTTTGAGTGTTTTATGGTTTTTATTTATTTATTTATTGTCCCACCTTTATTATTATTTTTATAAATAACTCAAGGCGGGGAACATACCTATTACTCCTTTCTCCTCCTATTTTCCCCACAACAACCCTGTGAGGTGAGTTGGGCTGAGAGAGAGTGACTGGGTTTTGTGAGATGGGTGGCTATATAAATTTGCTAGGTAGCTAGCTAGCTAAATAAATGGTGTTCAAAGATAAGGATAAATTTTCACCCTTTCCTACCTCCTTGCCCATTTTATGCTGATTCCAGTGCTTATCATTCAGTTCTGTTAAAGGAGAGTATGGAAATAAAAGAGAGGATGGGGAAGTATTTAACTTCCCTCACATACCCATCTCCAACTTTACTGATGCATCCATTTTATGTATATATAAATGAACGTTTGTAAATTATTTAGTACATCTAATTTGCTTTACATTCTTAAAACCAACAATTTTGTCAGTCTCATTTTATGTATACTGGAATAGTAGTTTTTATGTATCTTATATAATTTATTTATTGCATTTTAGTGATTGTTTTGTTTTGTGGGCTTTTAAATGTGCTTTTAGAAACTTTCAGTATTTTCAGTAATTTTGAAATCTTTTCAGAATACCTTGACTATGGTGGAAAGTATATAGAATAGCTTCTGACTACAGAATGGATATTCAGCAATAAGTAATCATTTGTTCATTGTTTCTGCATATATTCTGCTTCATTAAATTGAGTATTTCATCAGCATGCTGCACAAAACCAGTTTTACAAGTTGATTTCACAAAAATATAAATGACAGCCAATAATATTTTAGTATTATAAATAACTATTGTACATCAATAACTGGAAAGAAAAAACAACAGACTAACATTTTTCTTCCATATAAATGTCTCTTCTTGGTCAACCAAGTGTGAAGTTTTCTTACCACAGGTAAGTAAATGTGATGGAGAATCTAGCAGACTCTGGGAAGATGGACAGAGCAGGATCATTACAAAAAAGGTGTTTTTCGTCCAGGAGGTTAAACACTCAGTGTAACTCTACCTGAATTACACTAGGTATACGTTGACCTGGTTTCACAGGCTTTCAAGATTCTGTTACATTATCCTACTAATAATACAAATCATTCCAGAAATCCAGGTGGTTCTTGTTTTTTGAGTTTGCCAACCTCAAAGAGCTAGCAAGCATCTATTTACAGGTCTGGATGAAATAAAGGCATTGAAATAAATGCATTGTTAAGGTAACTTTCCAAAAACAGTGCAAATTAGAAAGCAGAGACAAGAAAGAACATCCTTGAGCACTTGTCCATACCCAGTTGTGATCTACAGACACAAATATCTTGTTCACATCATATGCTCAATCAGAAACTTCAGTTAGCAAGGCTACGTACGGCGTCATTTTTAACCAACTACAAGCAGGTCTTAACTCTGATTTTAGAATCAATGTAGCATTCATACCCTGAACAGCCACTATATTGGATTCCTTTAACCCAGATGCTAGGTGCATGCTCGCTGATTGAGGTTGTTTATTGAACATGTCATGCAAACATAATCAGTGACTGGATTCATACATCACACAGAGCCATCATTTCTTTTAACTATGGCTTACAAAATAAACAATTGACTGAAATTTAGAACAGTGTATATATATTACTTTACATAATATGAGAACCTAGCCAATAAAGGTTTTTTTAATCTCTCACCCAAGATTCAGTAGCTTTTAAGAAAAAATGTATTGCTGCTGAAGGATTTGGAAGGTAGGGGAAAAAATCAGTTTCAGTTCCTTGTCTACAGGAGAGCTGAGCTGACAAGGATTCTTTTTTTCCCCATTAGTAGCATAGATTGCACAATTTTCCTTCCTTAAGCAAGGAATGTTCTTTGTGCGTCTAGATGTCTATCTCAAAGGTATGAATTTAACTCCTAGCTCAAAAGAAACATCTCCTATGAGATGCATGTTGGAGAGGAATCTCTGTATTATTCCAGCTGTCATACCACATGCCATAAAGGCATTGATTCTTCAACCTCATAAGTTGTTTCATTTCATTTTCTCTTCTGGGAATCACTGTTCCTGTAACTACATCAAGCAAATTTGGATAATGTTAAATAAAATTTGAAAAACTTTAAGAATGACTGATGCCTCCCTAAGATTTTAATTGCTATTTCCTGTTGAGTTCATTAAGACAGCAATTATTCTGTAAGAAGTACACCTATAATTTCACCCAAGGATTTCACACTTTTTATTTAAAAAATGTTGTATTTATATCCCATTTCTCCTCCACAGCCTTAAGGGAACATACATGCCTTCTCTGTGATGATGCCTACCCTATGGAATGATCTCCCCACAAGAGCCAGTTGATCCTTCAGGCATTGGGGTCAGGATTTTAGATAAATTTGTCCCATGAAGCGTAATACATGTTGGTGTGTCTTGACCGTGTTGCTATGCTTCTTGTTGGTTTTTATTTTACTATAATAGTTTGCATTGCTGTATTCCGCCCTGAGTCACATGTCTGTCAATTAGGTGGCCATATAAGTCAACTAAATAAATACTTTCTCTACAATGTTATCCTTGCAACAATCTTATGAAATAGGTCAGGCTAGGTGATAGTGGAAACAGTGACTGGGTTAACACATCATGGTAATCCATCAACAGCCAGGACACATTATAGTTTAATGTGATATGTAAACAGGTTTAGCATAGTATATTATCTGAAATCAGTCACTGTAGATCATTTATTCAACAAGCCATGGCATAGCACAGTGTGTAAGCTCAGTCAGGGAGCAGCCCAAAGTATCTCAGTGACTGAGTAGGTAACTGAACCAGGGTTTTCCCAATGCCAGTATGACATTCAATATATCATAAATCCTTTTCCCACTGCTAAAATCTAGCCATCTATCTTTGAGTCAGCAAAAAATTACTCAGACTCAAAACCTGAAATTTGCTGCCCCCATTGCTGATCATATCCTGCCACTACAGCCTCTGTTCTGACTCACTACAGAAAGTTGCTGTCCTAATTTTGTGCATACGTGATCAGCAGAATGATTGGTTCATTCCTCCAGGTTTGCTGTTCTCCCTCTTCTGCCTATCACCTGGCTGCAGGGAAAATATCCACCAATCACAGTGCTGCAAGAGGAATGGGGCAGGTCTGTCTCCTCCTTCTGCCTCTCCTCCTATACCCCATTCTGAATAAAGTTAAAAAATCAATCATAAAAGTAGCTAAGTCACAGGGACTTTCACTTAAGATGTCTCTTTTCTTTCTTTATACAGTTGACCAATACCAACTTCCTCAATGCTCTGATCAGGAAGCAATAGAAGGGAAGAGGCAGGAACACCATCATTTCTCTATAGCAGTGTTTCTCAACCTTGGCCACTTTAAGATGTGTAGACTTCAACTCCCAGAATTCCCCAGCCAGCCTTGCTGGCTGGGGAATTCTGGGAGTTGAAGTCCACACATCTTAAAATGGCCAAGGTTGAGAAACACTGCTCTATAGTATTACGTTATTTCAGCCTGTTATGGCACTTCACCCTTATACCATTTTAAGCCCTGGCAATTTTTTTTTCTATATTTCATGCACCACTGTGTTCAGCAGACTGACAGCAGACAAGTGGACTGCAAAATGAAGGGAAAAGGACAAGCCACAACAGCCCGAAACAGGCAATAAGCACCTCTCTAATTCCACCTGCTACTGGTCATGTGACTCTTATCTCTGACATAATGGGTGGCAAAGCAGAACAGATTTCACACACCTTGTGGCTTCCACTGGATGCTCTTGCCTACTGTTACTACATCTTGCTCACAACAACTTAAGCCTGTCTCACTCATGGGGTGGGGAGGGGATGAAGACATCCCAGGGACATCATAGAAAAAAAGATGTTACCAAGGCATGTTTGCATTATGGTTAGGAACAAGGAGAAACGGCCCAGCATTCTTTATTCAGAAGCCAATCCCATTAAATTCCATGGAGCACAGAACTACAGTACTCATTTAGGTTGCTATTCCATTAAACATACATTGAATACTAGGATTTGCTTTATTACTAGCAGCTATATGAC
This sequence comes from Candoia aspera, assembly GCF_035149785.1. Classification (NCBI taxonomy): domain Eukaryota; kingdom Metazoa; phylum Chordata; class Lepidosauria; order Squamata; family Candoiidae; genus Candoia; species Candoia aspera. Next base: position 43,327,619 of record NC_086158.1, on the reverse strand, counting down.
TACATTGTTAATACAATTAAGTTGGAATAGCAATCAAAAAATGGAAGGCAAATCAGGCCAAAGTCCTTTCCAACTGCTGTTTTAGCAACATAATTGGAACAAGTGACAAATAGTACATCTTTTATGACTTTAAAAGCACAAGCTAAATATAACCATGGTTGACTTTGCAGGCATGGGGAAGGTCACGTTTTTTTGTTGCAGTGTGACTTTTATGGCCAAATATAAACTGCTCCAATCCTCCACCACAGAGATAAGACCACTAAGCTTAACAGTGGTGAGCTGAGACTTGGCCCTTTCAGTTCTGCAAACTGAAGACCTTTTTAATTTATTTTTCCACAACACAGAGAGTTGGCAGAAAGAAACACTACAGCTTCCCACTGCAAGAAAAATAACAAAAGAATGAACTGGAAATTTGAAGATTAAATAATACACCTGAGGAAATGATAATACAGAAGTAAAAAAGGGAACAACCCCACCTACAATTCATTTTGAAAAGAGCTACAATGTGAGAAACCTGGCTACTGGATCTGCAGAATTTGCTCCTAATTTTAGTCTGCAATCCTGTGCACACTAATTTAAATATGAATTCCACTGAATCCAGCCAGTTTTATTGTGACCAGACAAGCACAAGAAGATTACCATTACCTTTCAATTCACCAGAGCAATAGGAAAAATGTGATACACAGAGCAGTTCTGTAAACTCAACTCTACTACTTCAATCAACAAAACTTTCTCCAGGAAAACGTAAAGAGGATTGCACACTAGGTATCATGCACTCCTCCACTCTGTTCTGGAGTCAGTCATACTCTCATTAAACCCTGACCTCAGTCAGTGCAGCTATAAGCAACTTTTTCAAGCCCTTCCTCTACTACCACATGATCGGGTAATGGCAAGAATCTTGAACTTCCTCATTAAAGATTGGAACCTTTAAACGTCAACAATTCCATAGACTTCATTGTTACTAAGAAAGCACTCTTGGAGCCGAGCTGCACGGGTGGTTTATTTTAAAAACACGTGGAGGCTCGAATCCGTGAAGAATTTGGAAATAAATACCACTGAAAACTACTCAGCCATTTCCACGTTCACCAAAATCGAAAATTAGAAAAGGAACGGTTAAAGGGATACTTAGGACTAAGGCGATGCTTACAGTCTAAATAAGCGCTCCATATCCTTGATCTGCCGGCGAGTGAACTCTTTAAACTCCGTGTAGGGATTGAAGACCTGGGCGAGGCGGGGCTGTGCCGCGCCCGCGTTGATGTCCTGCCTGCGACTCAGCTTGGCGCTCAGCTCCGGGTCAGCAGCGGCGTTTAGCGCGCCGCGGTCCTCGGCCGGGTCCTCGGGGTTCGTTTCGGACCCTGCCGGTTCAGGGGCGAGACAGTCATCCTCTTCTGCAGGAGGCGCCTCCGAGGTGCTGCCGTCTCGAAGCAGGCGTCTCTGCAGCTTTTGGGCCAGTTCGGCCGAGGCCATGGTCTGAGAAGGATGAGCGCGTCCTGCAGCCGCGCCGCCGCCGCTGCGAGGCTTGCTTCCTTTCTTTGCTAAAAGTCTACCCGCCCCGCTAACAGCAAACTTTATTCTAGGACTTTGGCGAATTGGCGGGGAAGGAGGGCCGAGGGCGGGGAAGCGGCGAGAGGCTGGGCTGAGACTTAAGGAGGCGCCAGGGATTGGCGCGCCATCGCAGTAAAGGCTCTGTCTCTGGGGGTGTCCCTGTGGCGGAAGCTCAAACTCCACGCAGCTTTCTTCATTGTTTTTTTTTCCCGCTGCACCTGTCACCGAATCTAGTGTTGGTCCCTTATTTGTCTCTGGCTGCAACAAACACCTGTTGCACTTCCATGATAGGAGAGGAACCCTTGTAGATCCACAAAAGTGGCTTGGTCTGGGTTTTAACGTATTAATTAAAATGTATAATTTATAAAAGTGATTTTAGTTATACTCTGATGTGCATTTGGTTTTCCCTTTCCACCTCCGGTCATTTTAAATTCGGGCCTGTCAGAAATGCCCTTTCAGATTCGATGGAAAAGAAGAAAGGTATATAGCAAGATGCAGACAAATCTGTTTTGGATATATTTAAGAATAAATGGTAAATTCTGTATTTTAATATAGGAGTGCCAAATCTCTTGGAGGTGGTGTGAAATTTTGTGAACATATCCTGGTGCTTTCCTAAAAATGGGTGGAGGATTCACAAAACGGCTGACAAGAACATTTACAGAGCACATTCACTTGAATGCTTTCCACCCCTCTATAGTCCCTCTTGTTTATCATTGTCCTTTTTCAGGGTATTTGGGCACTTTTCCAAACAAAGCACTGGCCTGCAATTACCCATTTTTATTCCTTTAAAAATCTTACGGGGTTCTGAAACATTCTTGGAAATAAACACTATGCCAGGTTCACATTTCATTTTGCAATATGCCAATGCCTTTTAAGTCAAGTGGAATAGGAAGGTTGGTGCCAAAATGCCTGTTGGCCTCAACAACAGCCATTTAGCATAATGATGGAGTAATTTTTTCTTAGAAAATAAATAGTCCTGTTAGGTCATCATATTTGGTCTACAGCTATGGCAGGCAGTTCCTATAACCTTGCTAAATTCACCCCTGATTAAAGTGTTGCACCAGAAACTAACCAGATAAATCATTGCCAATTATTGATCTGTTAGTGCAATCTGAACTGTGGTTCTATCTTTCGTTTTTGATGTGGTATTCTTAATAGCCTAATATTCTATAGAAGACATCTTTAGGGAATTTTATATATTTATTATTTACTTACTTATTTTCTATCCCACCTTTATTATTTTTTATAAATAAATCAAGGCGGTAAATGTACCTAATACTCTTTCCTCCTCCTATTTTCCCCACAACAACAACCCTGTGAGGTGGGTTGGGCTGAGAGAGAGTGACTGGCCCAAGGTCACCAAGCCGGCTTATAGATAACATTGGCTTCTGACATACGCATATACCTGAGAATAAAGTTAAATAATATAATCTTACACTCAAAAATGAGTTCTCTGGAAATTACCACCAGGTAAATATGTATAATATTGGACTTACAGTCATAGATGTTTTTAGAATGTCATGTACACTGCTTTACAGTGTAAAGCAGGCCTGCACAATATGCGGTCTATGGGCTGCATGGGGCCTGCCAAGCAGTCTTCTGTGGCCCTTCAGCGTTTTTTGAAAAAATCCACTGCCACCAAAGGTTGCTGCCATCATGGAAGATCAAATAGTTGATCAGCACACCAGCTATTTCTGTGTGGCCCACATTTATTTTTAAGATATCTGGCCCTTTCCCCTCTACAAGGTGTGCAGGGTACTAGTGTAAAGAATTAGTAAACATGCTAGAAACAATCAATATTTTACTTTTTGTTAATGTTAGGAGTAGGGCATTTAAGGCTGCAATTTGATGCACACTATTTTGGAATTTAAATTTCACTGAACTTGTTAGATGAATATATCAGTAAATTATGCAGTAAGATTACTATTGAATGCAAACTTGAAACCAAGGCCCATTGCAATAACAGTACATAAGATTGTTCAGAATGTATTTGTCTTTATTCTTTTCGAGCTATCTGCCACAGATGAGAAGAACCAATAATGTCCTATTTATGCTTTAATGCTCATTCTATTTTATGTGATGGCTTCCCTTGTTCTGCATGTAACATTTTTGTAGGCCACCTTACAGGAGATAATAGTCACCACCACCACCACCACATTTCCTATGTGCTATGGTTCCGGAAGAGAAGGTTGGTTCCCTTTCAACCATTTCAAAATCTGGCTAATCCCAAAATGATGCAGAGAGAAAGGAAGTGATACAATAGTGAGGATTGCTATTTTTCACAGACCTCTAAAGGTGCTTGTCCTTTTATCCCATTCTTTACTATGGAAAAGTGAAAATTATTGAGCAATAACTGTAGTGTGGGAGCTAACACTGCATGTAGAACATTCTAGTCCCTACTTCTGCTTTTGCAGGCAGAGATTATAGGAGGAAAGGAAATTGCATATAGTGTACTGCACATATGTACTTGTGCATGTACACACACACAGGCTAATCGGTAATAACCTTTATCATGAAGCCCATTTTTAGCTAAAAATATTACCATCAAAGTTCTCTGTTCAATATCACTACATAGGAAAATAATTCAAAATCTACAGTAACTAGAACAAGTGTTGAAAAGGCAGGAAAGCATTCTTTTAACAATTGTTTTTTGTAATTTAGTGCTTCTTCATGTTAATCCAGAATAATTACCATTCAAGAATATGTGTACATGTGTGTAAAATCTCTTTTTTTTAAGTTATTAAATTGTTTCATGCAACTTTGGTATCTTATCTGGGGGATAAACTCCCAAAATGGCACATCACTTATATTTTTCTAATTGCTTCCTTAATAAAATAGTTCACCATCCTTTTCTTTAACAGCACACAGGATAGATAAAGAATGCCAGAGGATAGGTTTTCTTTTACTCTTCCAATGTATCTTTTCATGTGGAGTGTAGTTACTAATCTGTACTGTGACTAGAAGTTGTAAGAACAATGACTATCCATTTATTAGCTGATCTAAAGTAAAATGTTATAATTCTGTCAGAGGAGAGATGAAAACATATTTCCCTAACCTTGTTATAGATAACATACATAGCTATTGAAAAAAATTGATGTGCTTCAGATATCAGAGAAAAGCTATATATGATTCTATAAGGATGTTTTAATGTGAATTTTTGTACTGAGCAGGGAACTAGACTGATGGCCTGAATGGCTCCTGCCAATGCTATCATATTTTTCAAGGCAAGAGCTTGCAATTTTCCCATCCCAGGAGAGGGAACCTCCTTAAACATACAGAGGCACATCTCTCACATTTTTCCTGGGATCTAAAATAACCTAGAATGAAGTCCCAAGTTTAACACTATTAACACTATGTTTTGACTTTCTGTCTTCCAGAAGAAATCAACAGAGATTTTCTTTTCTATATGAAAGTAACCACAATCTTGTTTATGCTTTTATCCTATCCTTTCCCCCAAGAGATCGATCTGATAAGCCACTGATTTTCCTGAACTACATTTTTTCCTTAAAAAAGGAGCTAGCCAGTCAGAATTAGCAGAAAGCAATGCCTTTATCCAAAATTTTGATAAGTGCCTGTTTTACACTGTAATGGAAAAGCTTGTCCAAGATGCTGACTGAGCTGATACTTATTTTTGTTAGGATAACCAGCATTCCTGAAAATAAGAGCTGAGTATCAGAAAAGCCCATACAGGAAAAAATACCAACAAAGTATTCAGATTCAAGTCTCCTTTCTTAGCAAGTAGTCACAATTATACTAGTTTTCTTTTCTAGCCCCAAAGCACTGCTGTTCATCATAAATAATGCTGATATTGAGGAAGTCCAGACGGAGAAAAATTCCAAAGGGGTGGAAATTCCAAAGGGGTATGTTTAAACTCTTTTTCTTTGCTTATTCCACACAATAAATGAGTTGGGTTAAATGAGCCCTGTGATATGTGAAGACTTTATGTATCTATTGTGGCATAAGCAGAAGGGTAAAAGAAGAAGCATAAGAAAAGAACAGACATAGCTATTGCTTGAACTAGAGTTCTCGAGACTTCTAAACTGTGTGTGCACGTGCTCACAAGGCTTATCTGAAATATGTAAAGAAAAATAAAGGAATCTGTCTGTGATCATGTACATATGCCTCACCACTGAATAACAACAGGGTTCCTAGTTTCTAGCAGTGATTAAGAAGGCAGAGCCTTTATGTCAGAAGGAGTGGTTTTAATTAGCTTTGGATTCTGGTCATCTTTTTTTTCCTTGTGTTCATCTAATTAAATTGTTTCAGACTGTTTGGCAGCATTTTATGTGTTGCACTTGTACCTTTTTTGGGGGTAATAGTAATATGGAATGAAATATGGTAATAACTTCATAGAATATGGATAGTTTCAGCCGATTAAAAAATAGAAAATGGAAGAGGATTTTTTTTTTAGCTATTGAGCTCACATTTGTACCTAAAAGTGGTTAATGAATCATCATGTAATAATGACAGTGAGGTTGTGATACTATCTCCAACTGAAGCTAAAATCAGCTAGTCAGCCCTTGTCATGATGTTCTGCTGACAAACCGAGTATTAAATAACTTTGCCAACTTGGAGAACCTGCTTCTGTTCCTTGAGTACAGGGATTGCATGTGAATATGTGTGATGGTTGCCTTATTCCCAAAGAGATGCAGACTCACTTAAGGCTAAGGATTTCTGGTTTATTAGGAATAGAATGCATACATGGAAAAAGACAGGAATGAGTACATGGCGTGCGAGGTAGCCGGTAAATACCCGCGGTGCGGACCTGATCCTTCCCCACCCCCTATTGTCCCAGAGTCCTGATCTGGAGTCTTGATGGGCGATCGGGGCGATTCCGGAGTCTTGATGGGCGATCAGGGGGATTAGCGCTGATTGCCTCTGTCCTCTTCCTGTGTCTGGAGCAGGTGTGTCCCCTGTGGTAATGCAGAGATGTCAGGGAGATAGGATGATGGCTTTTCAGGTCAGGGCAAAGGTATATCTCCTTTGTCCTTTATTTGCATTTGACTTTCAGTGCTTATAAGATTTTCACTGATTCCTTCCTCCTTCCTCCCCTTCCCCGGGAAGGCATGTTCCCCATTGTGATGTATGTATACATTGCAACGGGGGACATGACATACTGCCTCCCCAGAAAAACCGTCAAGGCGCCGGTTTGGAAGGATACGCTGCATGGAAGCGTTTGACAAGCCGTTGCGCTGAGACATCCCGGGCATGCACCCACTCAGGGTGGGGGAAATGTCTCCAGCGGACCAGGTACTGAAGGGTGCCCCGTAGCCTTCGGGAATCTAGAACCTCCTTTATTTCAAAGTGCTGTTGCCCATCGATCATGATGGGAGGAGGCGGGGGGGTTTCGTTATGCCACTTTGAAGAGGTCACCTGTTTTAGTAAGGCACAATGGAACACCGGGTGTATGCGTTTCAAGTTGTGTGGCAAATCCAACTTAAAAGTTACCGGGTTGATTATTTCCACTATTGGAAAAGGACCAATGAACTTGGGGGCTAACTTCTTTGAGGGCTGCGGCGACTTAATGAACTTAGTGGAGAGGTAGACCTTATCTCCTACTTTGAAGTCTGGCTGCGCAGCCCTGTGGTTGTCTGCATAACGCTTGTACGTTGCTTGGGCTTCGGAGAGAGCCAGCTGATTGGCCAAACGTTGGCTAGCTGAGCCGCCCAGTCATCTGGGGAACAAGGCGGGGCAGTTGGCTGTGGTAACTCCGGGATTGGAACGAAGTCTCGACCATAGACTACCCGGAAGGGGGTGTAGCCCATGCTCTGGTGCACTGCATTGTTATATGCTACCTCAGCAAAGGGGAGTAAGTCTACCCAGTCATCTTGCTGGTAGCTTATGAAGGAGCGCAAAAATTGCTCCAGGGTGGAGTTAAGGATCTCCATAGAGCCGTCCGTGTGGGGGTGCCAAGCAGTGGACAATGCCTGCTTGGTGCCAATCAACTTCAAAAATGCTTTCCAGAATTGTGAGGTAAATTGTGTACCCCTATCTGTGACCAAGCGGGAGGGGGTACCGTGTAATTTGTAGATGTGGTTTAAAAAGAGGCGTGCCAGCTGTTGCGCGGAGGGAATGGAGACGCATGGAATAAAATGTGCCTGTTTCGAAAAATAGTCTTTAACCACCCAGATGACCGTTTTCCGCTGGCTGGGTGGCAAGTCTACTATGAAATCCATCGAGATTTCCTCCCAAGGGTGGGAAGGGCTTGCCACCTGCTGCAATAGTCCCTGGGGCTTCCCCACTTTTCGCTTGGCCATAGCACATGTAGGGCAAGCAGCGACATAATCTTTCACATCCCTCCTAAATGTAGGCCACCAGAATTGTCGCCTTACCAGATGTAACGTTTTCACAAAGCCAAAATGCCCTGCCATTTTGTCATCGTAAGAACGTCTCAGAACCTCTGCTCGCAATTGCTCCGGCACGTACAGGTTATTTTGTTTCCAGGCCAAATTGTTTTCAAAAGAAACATTGTTTTTATTGGTTTGTAACCATGTATCCGTTTTTAAGTCTTGTATGAAGTGCTGTTGCAATTGCGATGAAATTGACCTGCGTCTCCCTCCCCTTGTGAGCAGTTGTGCTGGAGCCCGCTGCGTTCCATTTTGGCTGCGCGTGACAGCTTGGCAACCCAGCTGTGTGTCAGTCCACACAGTCCCTATAATGTCAGATGCCTGACTGGCATCCTGGGGCCGCCTAGAGAGAGCATCAGCTAAGAAGTTCTTTCTTCCTGGTATGAACTTCAGCTTAAAGTTAAAGCGGCTGAAAAACTGAGCCCAGCAAACCTGCTTGGGGCTGAGGCGTTTCGGGGTACTGAGCGCTTCCAGGTTTTTGTGGTCTGTCCAGACCTCAAAGGGGCAAGTGGTCCCTTCCAGTAGGTGTCGCCATGCCTCTAAGGCGGCTTTGACAGCAAAAGCCTCTTTCTCCCATACATGCCATCTCCGTTCTGTTTCGGAGAACTTGCGGGAGAGGTACGCGCAAGGCTTCAGCTGATCATTTAAATCCCTCTGAAGCAGGAGTGCCCCAATTGAGAAATCGGAGGCGTCCACTTGGACTACAAAGGGCTTGGTGGGGTCGGGGTGTTGTAGAACCAGTTCAGCTGTGAACAGGCTTTTGAGGTGATCAAAAGCCCTTTGGCATTCAGGTGTCCAGTTAAGTAGCGCTCCTGGGTTTCGTGCTTTGCGCGTGTCTCCTAAACCCTTGGTGCGGAGTAAATTAGTTAGGGGCAAAACGATTTCCGCTAGTCCCTTGATGAACCCCCTGTAAAAATTAGTAAATCCCAGGAAACTTTGTAGTTGCCTTCTAGTGCATGGGCGTTCCCATGCCAGGATGGCCTGGACCTTCCCAGGGTCCATTTCGATGCCCCTCTCGGAGATTCTATAGCCCAGATAATCTATCTGAGATTTATGAAACTCGCACTTAGAAAGCTTGGCAAATAGCTCGGCTTTGCGGAGTTTCCTGAACACCTGCTTAACCAAGCGTTCATGCTCCTCTTCAGTCTCAGAATATATCAATACATCGTCTAGATACACAAGGACCCCCTTGAACAAGTGTTTGTGCAAGATCTCGTTAATTGCATAAATACCCCTGGTGCCCCTGCCAAACCAAACGGTAACACTTTATATTGGAATGATCCCAGTGGGCAATTGAAAGCCGTCTTCCACTCATCCCCCTCCCGTATGCGTATGCGAAAATAGGCTTCTCGCAAGTCCAGTTTAGAGAATATTTTCCCCTTTGCCAGATGTGCTAATATGTCTTTGATTAGGGGCAAAGGATATTTGTTGGATATGGAAGCTGCATTCAATCCGCAGTAGTCCATACAGAGTCTTAATGTCCCATCCTTTTTTTCTCTGAACAGCACTGGGGCTCCAACTGGCGAGTTTGCGGGCTTGATGAAGCCTCCTGCTAAATTCTTGTCCACAAACTCCTGCAATGCTGCCAGTTCTCTCTGGGTCATCGTGTAAATTTTGGGCTTTGGCAAGGGTGTGTTGGGGACCAGTTCTATCGCACAGTCCGTCTTTCTGTGGGGTGGGAGTTTGTCTGCTTCTTTCTCCCCAAACACATCTGCAAACTCCGCGTACCTGTCTGGCAAGCCCTCCAGGGCCGCTGCAGCCAGGTGTGTGGTTGTAGACGCCGCCCTCCCCACTGCAGCACGGGGAATTCAGTCCCCTGTAGGTGCTTGGTAGAAGCCGTCTGCAAAAGTGATCGTCCTGGTTTCCCAATTTATGTATGGGTTCCTTCGTACCAGCCACGGAATGCCTAAGATGATTAGAGGGTGGCCCACCGGTGCCACAACAAATTTCAGTCTCTCCTGGTGGCTGCCTAACTGTAGAGCCAATTCTCCGGTGAATTGGGTGACCGGGCCCCCTCCTGCTGCCGAGCCGTCCAATTGCATAAAAACTATGTGGTGCTGAAGTGGAAAGCACGGGAGATTTAAATCGGCAACCACGTCCGGGTGCATTAGGCACCTAGAACAGCCCGAGTCTATTAGGGCCCAGACTTCGACCGACTTGTCGTTGGAACTTAACTTTTATGTACAGGGTGGGACAGTTGGCACTCACCCAGATGTCGCTGCGCCCATTCTCCTCCTCCACCTGCCCTCTGGTGCTTCTTAGGACAGGTGGCTGGCGTTTCCCGCTGGTTCTATTTGGTCGTTCTCCTCCTCATCACTGGAGTAAGGTAGTTCTTTTGCTCCGATCTCTCCCCTGGCCGCTGGCTTCTTTTTGGGCGCTGCGGGTGGTTTGCCCGGCGTTCTTCCTGGTCTGTCAGCTACCTTTGTTTTCGGGCACGCCGCTGCTTTGTGGTCCTCTTTCCCGCACCAGAGGCATTACCCCCTAGCGAAGCGTCTCTCCCTCTCCTCTCTCCAGGGTTGGGATGTTGTCCTCACCAGTCCTGCAGCGGTTCGGGGTCCCTTTACCGTTGCCTCTTGTTGTGCCACCCTCTTGGCTTGTAGGAAGGTTTCCTGGGCATTTTCCGCCTTACCGGCCAGCAGTATCCACTCATGTAGAGTGTTTGGGTCATCTCTGGATAATGCCCATCTCAGAACGTTCAAGTTCAGGACCTCTTTGAAACGTTCAATTAGGGTAGACTGCGACCAGTCCACCACCTTTCCAGCCAGTGCTTTAAAGTCCATGGCATAATCTGCAATGGATCGTTGCCCTTGGCTGATTCCCCTTAGGGATCTCTTCGCTCTCTCCTTTTCCAAGGGGTCTCTGAAGTGCAGATCTAGTGCCCAGAGGAACTCATCGAAGTTATCGAGCTCTGGGGCATCTGCGTGGCATAGCTGCACATACCAGTGAGCCGCCCTTCTTTTAAGTTTGTTCGCAATGGCATTAATTTTGCCCTTTTCAGAGCGGAAATATGGCCCAAATTCTTCCATGTAGTTCCTTGCGTTTGTCAGGAAGAAGGATAATGTTGCTGGGTCCCCGTCGAACTTGACCTCGAAGTCTTTCACCCCCGCTCCCGGTGGGCTCCAAACCCCTTCTGGTCGTCTGGGCGTACCTCGGGCTGCTGGGGTTCTCCGGTCTTGGTGTGGGGATTCCTCAAGCCGGACTCCGGGCGGCGTTGCCTCCGTTTCGTGCCGACTCCAGCCTCTTCCCAGCGGTCGCGTCCCCAGGGTGGGAGGGGGGGAAGATGACCTCCTGGCGGATTCCGCAAGGTGAATTCTGCCCGGTGCTGCCTCAGCCTCCTGCCATCTCCTTCCTCGCCCCGGCTGTCGGCATGTATGTATACATTGCAACGGGGGACATGACAATATGTGTGTGGATACTAGGACTTTAATTCTTCTCCTAACCTTCCCCTGACTTCTTATTTGGGTAAAGTGTAAAGCGGTCAGCTTTGTATGACTCCTGTTACATCCTCACCAATCCCATTAATAAAAATGATAATACTTCTGTAGGCCAATTGGCAAAGAAACAGAAAATCAGTAGTCATGGAGGATATAAGGATTCTGCAAATATGAATGCCACTAATTCAAGACTGGCACTCTTGAAGAGCCCAAAGGTTGATTTGATATTGTACTTTGCCTGTAGCACTCCTTTTCTTAAGCACTATGGTAATTGCTTCATCAAAAGGTATGTATTTCTTGGAATGTGCCACTAGAACAACGCTATCGCTAACTGAATCCTGTTTAGGCTGGGGCAAATTATCATCTGTATTCTACAGGGCCTTCTTCAGACTAAAATATAATCACAGAATGGATGTGAGACCTAACCTGTTATTTTACAAACCTAATGTAAACAATAATAATACATAATAATACATACTCCATTCATAATACAGTCTTCAAATTATCCAAAAGGTTATAAGCTCAATCAAATATTTTACTTCTTTTCCTCCTGAGTAATAGTAGAGCAAGGATTCTTGACCCCAAGTTATTGTTTCCTTTGTAGTTCATACATTTATGCTTTTATTTCTAGTGTAGTTAGTGCCACAGCTTTCCAGAATATATTGTATTTGGTTGCATATTTGGAGTGATACATGTAATGATTGCCCTAGCCCAAATACTCAGACTCACAAGAGGCTGCTTTATGAAATCTGATTTATTAAGGAACTAAAGGCAAATACAGAGAAAGCTGAGAATGAGCAAAAGCACGCCAAATACAAACTTAAACCCTTGGTGCAAACGTATCCCGCCTCCCTCGTAACAGCCCCGCCCGGCACAGGTGCTAGCAATCGTCAGAGTTGCTAGCCTGGGAAAGTAACCTTGAGCGCAGTAGATAATGTAAATACATTCCAAAGCAAAGCCAAAAGATAACTACTCCCATCCTCCCGAGAAAGATGAAACACGCATCCAGCTAATGACATGCGAAACATTACGATGTATCAAAGACATTGAAACGGCGAACATGACATACCGCCCCCCTAAAAATACCCTTAGGGACCCGGTTTAGTGGGATAAGCTGAGTGGAAACGGGCAACTAAAACAGGGGAAGCCACATCTGGTGCAGTGACCCACTCTGGATGAGGGAAATGTTTCCAGCGAACTAAGTATTGCAGAGTATTGCGAAGGCGTCTAGAGTCCAAAATTTCTTTAACTTCAAAGTGTTGCTGACCGTCAATCATGATGGGGGTTGGAGGTGGAGGTTGGCGGTGCCAGCGGTCAGAAGGAATAGTCGGTTTGAGCAAACTGCAATGAAAAACAGGGTGTAAGCGTTTGAGGTTATGAGGCAAGTCAAGTTTAAAAGTCACAGGGTTAATTTGAGCGGTAATTGGGAAAGGACCCACAAATTTAGGAGCCAGTTTCTTGGAAGGTTGTGAGGACTTTATGAACTTGGTGGAAAGGTAAACCGAGTCCCCTACTTGAAATGCCGGCTGAGGGGCCCACTTCCGATCAGCGTACTGTTTATAATCCAATTGTGCATCAGCTAGTGCCTTTTGAATCATTGGCCAGGAGTCTGCCAGTTGCGTTGCCCGATTATCCGGAGTGGCCGATCCGCCGGTAGGTTGCGGTAGATCAGGGATAGGGACAAAGTCTCTGCCTTGGGCCACACGAAATGGGGTTTGGCCAGTGCTTTGATGCACTGCATTGTTGTACGCTACTTCAGCAAAAGGGAGGAGGTCTACCCAGTTGTCCTGCTGGTAATTCACAAAAGCTCGGAGGTATTGCTCCAGAGTAGAATTTAAAGCCTCTGTGGCCCCGTCCGTTTGGGGATGCCAAGCCGCGGACAGGGCTTGCTTCGTGCCTAACAATTTAAGGAACGCACGCCAAAATTGTGAAGTAAATTGTGTGCCCCTGTCCGAAATCAAACGTGAGGGACATCCGTGTAGCCTGTACACGTGTACCAGAAATAGGCGGGCCAACTGACGTGCCGACGGAATGGACATGCAAGGGATGAAGTGGGCTTGTTTTGAGAAATAGTCTTTGACCACCCAAATGACCGTTTTGCGTTGACTGGGTGGTAGCTCAACAATAAAGTCCATGGAGATTTCATCCCAGGGGCAAGAGGGGGCAGCCACCGGCTGCAGCAGTCCCTGGGGCTTGCCCACCTTGCGTTTAGACATGGCACAAACAGTGCAGGAGGCAATGTAGTCTTTAACATCCTTACGTAATGTGGGCCACCAAAACTGTCTCCGAACCAGGTGCAGGGTTTTTACAAACCCGAAGTGACCTGCCAGTTTGTCATCGTGTGAACGTAGTAACACGTCTTTTCTGAGGCTTTCAGGGACATAGAGGCGATTAGATTTCCAAGCGAAGCCTCGGTCAAAAGTAACATTGTTTTTATTAGCAAGTAACCAAGTATCCGTTTTCAGTTCTTTTAGAAACTTTTGTTGCATCTGGGAGGGAATTGACAAAGCGTTCGGCTGGGCGGCGTCCGCAGTGGGAGGCTGCTGCGCGCATGTTTGGCTACGCGTCACAGCCTGCATACCCAATTGGGGCACTGTCCACAGGGTGCTGACCACTTCTGGCGCTGCCCCGGAGTCCTGAGGTTGCCTGGACAACGCATCAGCCAAGAAATTCCTTTTCCCCGGAATAAATTTCAACTGAAAATTGAATCGATTGAAAAATTGAGCCCACCGAACCTGTTTGGGGCTCAGTTTTCGAGGGGTGCTAAGAGCCTCTAAGTTTTTGTGATCAGTCCATACTTCAAAGGGATGATTCGCCCCCTCCAACAGATGCCGCCAGGCTTCTAATGCGGCTTTTACTGCAAATGCCTCCTTTTCCCATACATGCCAATGTCTCTCAGTCTCGGAGAACTTGCGGGACAAGTAGGCACATGGCTTGAGGCACCCTGTCCCGTCTTGTTGCATCAACAATGCCCCAATGGAATAATCTGAGGCATCCGCCTGCACCACAAAAGGTTTTGAGGGATCAGGATGTTGTAAAATGGGCTCTTTGACAAAAGCTGCTTTTAGCCGCTCAAACGCCGTTTGACAAGCAGGCGTCCAGCGCAACAGCGCCCCTGGATTCTTTACTCTCCGAGTATCTCCCACACCCTTGGTTCGAAGCAGTTCGGTGAGTGGCAAGGCAATTTCAGCGAACCCCCTTATGAATAATCTGTAGTAGTTGCTGAACCCCAGGAAACTTTGAAGTTGCCTGCGGGTGCGGGGACTTTCCCAGTCCATGATAGCCTGCACCTTGGCAGGGTCCATTTCTATGCCTTTATCTGAAATTCTATACCCCAAGTAGTCAATTTGGGTCTGGTGAAATGCACATTTAGACAGTTTGGCATACAATTCTGCTGATCTGAGTTTACTCAGTACTCTTTTTACCAGAGCCACATGCTCTTCCATGGTTTCAGTATAAATCAATACATCATCCAAATACACCAAGACCCCTTTAAACAGATGTTCATGCAGTACTTCATTGATCAATTGCATAAATACCCCAGGGGCCCCAGCCAACCCAAAAGGTAACACTTTATACTGGAAGGCTCCCAACGGGCAATTGAATGCAGTTTTCCACTCATCCCCCTCCTTGATTCGTACACGATAGTATGCTTCTCTTAAATCAAGTTTAGAAAAGATCTTTCCCTTAGCCAGATGTGACAACATGTCTTTTATCAATGGCAAGGGATATTTGTTGGAAATTGAGACGGCATTTAATCCGCGGAAATCGGTACAAAGTCTCAATGTCCCATCCTTTTTTGGGCGAAAGAGAACTGGCGCCCCCACCGGTGAATTCGCCGGCTCGATGAATCCGCGCGCCAAATTTTTGTCCACAAAGTCTCTCAACAAAGTCAACTCCTTCTGTGTCATGGAATAAATCTTTGGCTTGGGCAATTGGGTGTTGGGAAGCAGTTCGATGGCACAGTCCGTCTTTCTATGGGGAGGCAGCTGGTCGGCTTCCTTTTCGCCGAACACATCAGCAAACATCCTGTAATCCGCCGG
Source organism: Candoia aspera (assembly GCF_035149785.1). Taxonomy (NCBI): domain Eukaryota; kingdom Metazoa; phylum Chordata; class Lepidosauria; order Squamata; family Candoiidae; genus Candoia; species Candoia aspera. The sequence goes on along the minus strand of NC_086158.1, from coordinate 43,312,250 downwards.
CAAGCCTTCCAGAGGAGGGGCCGGGCAATGCGGAGTCGCAGCTGCCGCAACCCCCACCATCTCCTCTGGGGCACCCTTCCCCTCAGTCGCTTGGTAGAAGCCATCCCTAAACGTGATAGTCCGGTAAACCCAGTTGATTTGGGGGTTTTGCTGCACCAACCAGGGCACCCCCAACACCACCAAGGGACCCCCTACTGGAGCCACGACGAAGGACAAACCTTCCCGATGGCTGCCCAGCTGCAAGGCTACCCGCCCTGTGAAATGGGTGACCGGTTTGCCCCCTGCCATGGACCCATCCAGCTGTGTAAAGGCGATGGGTCGCTGTAAAGGGAAAGTAGGTAGCTCCAAAGCCGCTACCACATCGGGGTGCATTAGACACCGGGAACACCCCGAATCAATCATGGCCCATACTTCTACAGTCTTGGTTTGGGAGCCCAACTTCAATTTCACCGTGAGAATGCGGTAACTACCACTCACCGATGAAGGCTCGCACCCTTCTTCCACCACCTGCCCTGCGGCGCCCTTTAAAGCAGGTGGCTGGCGTTTCCCGCCGGCTGCAGGATTTCGGGCTCACCCTCCTCCTCGTAGAACATCGCATCGTCTCCCTCGGTTTCAGCCACCGCGGCTTTCTGCTTCCTCGGCAAGGCAGGGGACTTCGCCGGCGGTTTTCCGAGCCGTTCCTCCCCCTTTGCCTTCGGGCACGCCGCCACTCAATGCCCCTCTTTACCACATCTTAGGCACAGGCCTTTCGCATACCGCTTCTCTCGCTCCTCGTCCCAGGGTCGTTGTCCTGGTTTTCCCCCGGTGCTCGATGGGCGGCTGGGCTTCACCTCCCGCCCCGATTTGGCGGTCTTTCGATGGGCGAAGATCTCATGGGCATGTTCAGCCCTCCCCGCTAGCAGGATCCATTCGTACAGCGTATATGGGTCGTCCCTCCCCAAGGACCAGCGCAGCACCTCTGTATTCAGGCCATCCTTGAATAGCTCGATAATGGTGGCTTGGGACCAGTCATCCACCTTCCCAGCCAGCGCTTTAAACTCCAAAGCATAATCCGCCACGGATCTGAACCCCTGCTTAAGTTCCTTCAGGGCTCGCTTTGCCCTCTCTTTCGCCAAAGGATCCTCGAAGTGTTGTTTCAATGCCCAGAGGAACTCATCGAATTTTCCCAGTTCCGGCGCTTCCGACTGGCACATCTGGACATACCAGTCTGCCGCCTTCCCCTTCAGTTTGGTGGCAATGGTAATGATCTTTGCCTTTTCCGATTGGAAAAGCGACCCCCATTCCTCCATGTAGGCTTTAGCATTCGTCAAGAAAAATGAGAGTTTGGTCGGGTCCCCATCAAACTTGACCGGGAAGTCTCTCATCCCGCCTCCAGCCGGGCTGCGCCCCGCCGCCGGTGCTGCAGGGGTTTGTGCTTCCCTGGCTCGCGGCGGCGCGGGGCCCCGGGGCGGTCGCCCTGGCGATGCCGCGATTTCCATCTGGACCGACTGGTCCCCTTCACGCCTCCGCACCGGCCGTCGCTGCTCCGGGGACTGCACATGGGACGAAGGGGTTGAATACCGTTGGCTTGATTCTTCCCGGACTTCCCGCAACGAGGTCACATCTAAGCTCAGCTGTTTCAGTATAGCTTCTAACGAGTCCATTTTTGACTCCAGCACTCGGATCCAATCCGGGGTGGGGGAGCCCTCCGTTGGCTGCACCTGCACCACGTTGGGGGATAATGGGTATCTCTGCCTCCAGGATGGGCCCCCCGCCACCGTGGCATCCCCTTGGGTCTCATCCCAGGTGACCGGTTCGCCCGGAGAATTTACGGTAGTCTCCGGGGCGGTTTTCAGACCCTCGGCTTCACCCTCCGACTCGGAGCTCGCCTCTTCTAGGATGGCGGACAGCTCCCCTCCCTGGGGCGGTCGGTCGGGCCGCCTCACGGTCGAGTCCGGTTCCCCTTCTTCCATCCTCACGATGTCGGGTTCGGTCATCGCTGGCGCTCTCCCTCACAGGGTTAGACAACTTGTCTTTTCCTGGACAGGGGCCAGCGGAGTTAGGATCTTAGATTCTCAGCTTTATGTAATGATTGCCCTAGCCCAAATACTCAGACTCACAAGAGGCTGCTTTATGAAATCTGATTTATTAAGGAACTAAAGGCAAATACAGAGAAAGCTGAGAATGAGCAAAAGCGCGCCAAATACAAACTTAAACCCTTGGTGCAAACGTATCCCGCCTCCCTCGTAACAGCCCCGCCCGGCACAGGTGCTAGCAATCGTCAGAGTTGCTAGCCTGGGAAAGTAACCTTGAGCGCAGTAGATAATGTAAATACATTCCAAAGCAAAGCCAAAAGATAACTACTCCCATCCTCCCGAGAAAGATGAAACACGCATCCAGCTAATGACATGCGAAACGTTACGATGTATCAAAGACATTGAAACGGCGAACATGACATCACTTCCAAACTGCTGATAATTAATGTACCTTAGGGTCATTATATCAGGGTTGAATTGAAGGCCACCCTCATTCTAATCCAAAATATTGTAGTCAATATGGCCTAAATATTTAATAATAAATTGCATTCCACCATTACCCCCATACAGATGACAAAGTTAGGAACAGATTTACAATTTTTATACTTTGGACTGTTTGCACTACTTGACCCATTGAAAATTTATCAATATTTCATCCTTAATCATCAGTTTTGATTCTAAGTTCTAAAGAAGCAGTGGGAACAGATCAACATATCCTCTCTCAGACAACTCTGAACTTCTTATTCTTGGTCTGAATCTGACTAAAAGTGTGGTGTCCAGAACTGGAAACAATACACAAGAGCCTGATCAACACAGAAAACTGTAGAACAGTGTTTCCTAAACTTTCTGCTCTCAGGACCTCTTCCCACTTTTAAAAATTATGGAGGACCACAAAAGAGCTGTTGTTTGTATGGGTTGTATTTATTGATGTTTACCATATTAAAAATTAAAATTGATGCAGTCATAGAGTATTTATTTATTGACTCATGTAAAAATAGATACTACATAAAATATTTTTATGAAAATGTTGTTTATTTGTTCAGTCGCTTCCGACTCTTCATGACTTCATGGACCAGCCCACGCCAGAGCTTCCTGTCGGTCGTCAACACCCCCAGCTCCCCCAGGGATGAGTCCATCACCTCTAGAATATCATCTATCCATCTTGCCCTTGGTCGGCCCCTCTTCCTTTTGCCTTCCACTCTCCCTAGCATCAGCATCTTCTCCAGGGTGTCCTGTCTTCTCATTATGTGGCCAAAGTATTTCAGTTTGGCCTTTAATATCATTCCCTCAAGTGAGCAATCTAGCTTTATTTCCTGGAGGATGGACTGGTTTGATCTTCTTGCAGTCCAAGGCACTCAGAATTTTCCTCCAACACCACAGTCCAAAAGCATCTATCTTCCTTCTCTCAGCCTTCCTTATGGTCCAGCTCTCGCAGCCATATGTTACTACTGGGAATACCATTGCTTTAACTATGCGGACATTTGTTGTCGGCGTGATGTCTCTGCTCTTAACTATTTTATTGAGATTTGTCATTGCTCTTCTCCCAAGGATTAAACATCTTCTGATTTCCTGGCTGCAGTCAGCATCTGCAGTAATCTTTGCACCTAGAAATACAACGTCTTTCACTGCTTCTACATTTTCTCCCTCTATTTGCCAGTTATCAATCAAGCTGGTTGCCATAATCTTGGTTTTTGAGGTTTAGCTGCAAGCCAGCTTTTGCACTTTCTTCTTTCACCTTCATCATAAGGCTCCTCAGTTCCTCTTCGCTTTCAGCCATCAAAGTAGTATCATCTGCATATCTGAGATTGTTAATGTTTCTTCCAGCAATTTTAACCCCAGCCTTGGATTCCTCAAGGCCAGCTTGTCGCATGATGTGTTCTGCATACAAGTTGAATAGGTAGGGTGAGAGTATACAGCCCTGCCGTACTCCTTTCCCAATCTTAAACCAGTCTGTTGTTCCATGGTCTGTTCTTACCATTGCTATTTGGTCGTTATACAGATTCCTCAGGAGGCATACAAGATGACTTGGTATCCCCATACTGCTAAGAACTTGCCACAATTTGTTGTGGTCCACACAGTCAAAGGCTTTAGAATAGTCAATAAAACAGAAATAGATGTTTTTCTGAAACTCCCTGGCTTTTTCCATTATCCAGCGGATATTGGCAATTTGGTCCCTAGTTCCTCTGCCTTTTCTAAACCCAGCTTGTACATCTGGCAATTCTCGCTCCATGAATTGCTGAAGTCTACCTTGCAGGATCTTGAGCATTACCTTACTGGCATGTGAAATGAGTGCCACTGCTCGATAGTTTGAACATTCTTTAGTGTTTCCCTTTTTTGGTATGGGGATATAAGTTGATTTTTTCCAATCTGATGGCCATTCTTGTGTTTTCCAAATTTGCTGGCATATAGCATGCATTACCTTGACAGCATCATCTTGCAAGATTTTGAACAATTCAGCTGGGATACCATTGTCTCCTGCTGCCTTGTTATTAGCAATGCTTCTCAAGGCCCATTGAACCTCACTCTTAAGGATGTCTGGGTCTAACTCACTGACCACACTGTCAAAGCTATCCCTGATATTTTTATCCTTCCTATACAGGTCTTCCATATATTCTTGCCACCTTTTCTTGATCTCTTCTTCTGTTAAGTCCTTGTCATCTTTGTTTTTGATGGAATTTACCTCCGATGTTTCTAATTTTCTGGAAGAGGTCTCTTGTCCTTCCTATTCTATTGTCTTCTTCCACTTCCGCGCATTGCTTGTTTAAAAATAATTCCTTATCTCTTCTGGCTAACCTCTGGAATTTTGCATTTAATTGGGCATATCTTGTTAATGGTTTTCCTACTAACAGATTAAGGTGCTATTGTATCTAATCATTTTGGCCGGGTGCAGAGGTTCAATTCAACTGCCCCCTTTTCGAATGTTAATTATTGCACCTAGGGGGAGGAACCTGCCCGGACGTGTTTCAGTTCCTCTTTTCCCTTGTCTGCCGGCATGTAGCAAGCCAGGTAGCTCTCAATGAGAGCTAAGTCCTTTAAATATGTTTTGTTTTTGTTTTTGCTTTCTGTAAATAAATTATTTTTATAGATATGCCTGGTGTGTGTGACTTTTCTGATCTCTCCTGGGCCAAAGGCTTTCCCAGCAATCTGCTAACAGGTTATGGGCCCAGTGAGCAACCCAGTAAACAGCCCAGTAAACCCAGAGAGAAAAGAGAGATCAGCTCCACACCTCATGCACAATTTAAAGGCAGGTAGCAAAGACCTGTGAAGATTTTCTTTGGAGCCACCTGGAGATTTTTCCAGCAACTGCCGGTCTACAGGACAAAGAAGCCAGCTGAGGTGACTTGCAAAAGAAGGAAGAAGCCATGGCTACCTCCCAGCCCTCAGCGATGCCCCTGGAGCGCCTATCAGGGACCAACTATTTGAATTAGGCCCTGAAGATGGAGATGTATCTTCGCAGAGAGAATCTTTGGCTGCCAATTGGTGAGCAACCCCCCCAAAATCCCAGTGCTGAATGGCTGAGACAGGATGAGCGGGCTAGAGCCACCATTATCTTTGGAGTTGAGGACAATCAGCTAGTCCACGTGCGAGGCATGCAGTCTGCAAAGCAACTTTGGGACACTTTGAGAGACTTATATGTAAAGGCAACAGCAGGGAGTAAAGTTACTCTGACGAAAAAGCTGTACAGAGCCTACCTTGCAGAAGGAGATGGCCTTCCTGAGCACCTGCATTATATTCAGCAGCTGTTTGTTGAGTTGCAGGAGAGAGGAATGGAATTTACACCTCTCACAAAATCATATATCCTCCTGTCCTCACTAAATGAAATGTGGGACACGCTGATTTGTACCCTGGAGGCTATGCCTGAAGCAGACCTCACCCCATCGTATGTTACACAGCACTTACTCGCTGAATGGGAGAAGAGAGAGGAAAGATCCCCCTTCATCTCTTCTGGAAAGCTGCAATACCAGAAAATGAGGGAAAAGAAGGGAAAGGAAGCTGAGGCCACAGCGCTAGCCAGCCAGCGATGCTTTACTTGTGGTTCAGCTGGACATTTGCAAAGAGACTGTGCCATGAGACCCAAGAGTAGAAAGACAGAGAAGAAGAACACAAGGGCAACACAGAAGAAGGCTCTTCAGACAACCCAAATTGCACAGGTTGCTGAGAAGGGTAATTCTGATGTATGGGTGTTAGATTCTGGGGCCAATTGTCATTTATGTAATTGTAAAAGCTCTTTTGTGTCACTAAAACTGAAAGACAAAGTGTATCTTTGGCTGATGGGTCTGTGACCAAAATTATGGGACAAGGTGACTTGTATTTATCCTGCTTAGGAGAAACTGTAAAAGGTGTGTTGTATGTGCCAAATTTACAATCAAACCTTTTATCTGTGGCACAATTGGCTGCAACAGGGTATATCATAACATTTAAGAAAAATGGTTGTGAGATACGAAAAAATGGGAAATTGTGTGCTGCTGGTATGTTAAAAGACTCCTTGTACATTGTGCAAAATGCAAGGAAGCCAAGCTGCAAGGCTGCAGTTGGCAACACTCCATATCATGACCAATGTATACACCTGATGCACAGGAGATTTGGTCATGCTAATTTCAAGTATATAGCACAAATGCCACAGCTGTGTGCTGACCTAAAGATAAAACCCTGTGATAAATACTTAGACTGTGTAGTTTGGAAAGAATGCAAAACACTAAAAACTCCTGTGAGTAAGCACAGTGACAGAGTTACAACTAGACCTTTGGAAATTGTACACTCTGACATTATTGGTCCTTTTGCTCCAAGTCTTGGACAAGCAAGGTATGCAATGACCATCATGGATGATTTCTCAAGATACACATTTATCTACATCTTAAAACATAAAGATGAGGCATTTGAGAAATTTAAAAGTTTTGTGACATGGGCAAATGGAAAATTCCCTAGGCCTGTATCTGCACTCCAATGTGATAGAGGAGGAGAATACCTTTCTCACAAATTCAGAAGGTTCCTAGTGGAAAAGGGGATAGAACAAATTCTTTCTAACCCTTACACCCCTCAGCAAAATGGTGTTGCTGAAAGAAAGGGCAGAACCTTGCAAAATGCGATGGAATGCATGCTAAAAGATTCGTATTTATCTTTTAAGTATTGGGGAGAGGCAATATCTACTGCCTGTTATGTACAAAACAGATTGTATAACTCTGTGATTCAGGACACTCCATTCCATTTGTTTTATGGTGTGAAACCAAAGGTAAATCATCTTAGGGTGTTTGGTAGCACTGCATGGGTTCATATTCCAAAACAACAGAGAAGGAAAGGAGGCCCCACAACAAAGAAAGCCATCTTTGTTGGCTATGAACAAAGCCAGAGGAGCTACAGGTTCATAATGGGAGAGAAATTAATAATTAGCAAAAGCACTTCTTTTGCTGAACAAAACTGGGGGAGATTAAATTCTAGCTCTCCAGTTGATCTGACCACCACAAGAGTACAGCAAGGACTTGCTGATGGTGATCTTTTGCCTGATGAGGACATTAAACCAGAAAAGCAAACTGAAGATCTGTCTGATGAGACAGATGCTTCTCAGGAAAGTGATAGGAGTCAAAATTTAAGCCCTGTATTACCTCGCAGATCTCAGAGGAGTAATAAAGGCGTTCCTCCATCACGTTTTCAGGCTGAAACAGTAAAGGCTTTTCACATATTCACGGAACCTGAGTCTTTAGAACAAGTGAATGCTTTACCACCTGAGATTGCACAAAATTGGCATTCTGCTATGCAACAGGAATTAGCATCCTTGAAAGAAAATAAAACATGGAAACTGGTAAATCTACCTCCCAATGAATGCTGTCTGGGTTGTAGGTGGGTTTTCAAACTGAAAAGGGATGCTGATGGCAAAATCCAAAAATATAAAGCAAGGTTGGCTGCAAAAGGGTTCACTCAAAGGAAAGATTTAGACTTTGACAAGACTTTTGCACCAGTTACTAAAGGTGAATCAATTAGATTACTGTTAAAAGTTGCTGCACTGAAAGGAATGTCAGTTAACCACTATGACATTCAGACTGCATTTCTCTATGGTGATTTAGACCACAGATTATACATGCAGCAACCCCCTGGCTATGAAAAAGGGGAGAATCTAGTCTGTGAACCGCAGAAGTCAATCTATGGGTTAAAACAAGCTGCTAGATCCTGGAACCAAAAAGTAGATGAAAAACTGCAGAGTTTTGGTTTTGAAAAAGGAAAAGCAGATCCCTGTGTATATATGAAGGACAAACAAGGCTGTATGTATCTGTGCATTTATGTTGATGATTTGCTGCTGTTCACATCAACAGAAAAACAAAGGCTTGATTTTGAAGCCTGCATGAAAAGCCATTTCATATTAAAAAGCCTTGGAGTTGTGACAAATTACCTAGGTTTGGAAGTACACAGGGAGAAGGATGGTAGCTTTCTGTTAAACCAACGTAGTAAAATTCAAAAGCTCCTAGAGGATTTTAATATGCAAGACTGTAAACCAGTCTCTACTCCAATGATAATAGATTTTCAGAAAGATATAGGAGAAACTCAATTAACTGAGGCAGAGAAATATAGATCTGCAATTGGAAGTTTACTGTACATTGCAAATCATTCTCGCCCAGATATCTCAAATTCTGTGGCCATTTTAAGTAGACAGGTAGAGAAGCCTACATCTACTGGAAAAGCAGCATTGAAGAGGTTAATGAGGTATTTGCAAGGAACAAAGAATTATTGCCTGAAGCTAAATGCCTCTGGAACCGAGAAATTGCAGGCTTTTGCCGATTATGACTGGGGAGCAGATGTCAGTGACAGAAAATCCACTTCTGGGATTTTAATTCAATTTGCTGGATCTAGCTTAGGCTGGCATTCTAGAAAACAAACACTTGTTGCTCTTTCCACTGCAGAAGCAGAGTTTTATTCTCTAACACAAACCTGTAATGAAGTTACATGGTTTAAACATTTGTTAAAAGACATAGGCATGGAAGTGAACCAGCCTATAACTGTTTATGAGGATAATCAAGCTTGCATTGCTATGGCAAAATCTGAAGCCTGCAGAAATAGAACAAAACATATCAATATTAGATATCAATATATCAAAGATATGATAAGCAAAGGAGAAATAATGTTAAAATATTGTGAATCAAAAGACATGATTGCTGATATTTTAACCAAACCTCTTCCTGTACCAAGACACAAAGAGTTGACAAAGCAAATTGGTTTGCATCTTAATCTGTAGTATAAAAAGGGGAGTGTTAATGGTTTTCCTACTAACAGATTAAGGTGCTATTGTATCAACTGCCCCCTTTTCAAATGTTAATTATTGCACCTGGGGGGAGGAACCTGCCCGGACTTGTTTCAGTTCCTCTTTTCCCGTCTGCCGGCATGTAGCAAGCCAGGTAGCTCTCAATGAGAGCTAAGTCCTTTAAATATGTTTTGTTTTTGTTTTTGCTTTCTGTAAATAAATTATTTTTATAGATATGCCTGGTGTGTGTGACTTTTCTGATCTCTCCTGGGCCAAAGGCTTTCCCAGCAATCTGCCAACATATCTCCCCCTATCGCTGTTGTCTTTTGCTTTCCTTCTTTCTTGGGCTACTTCTAGTTTCTCAGCAGACAGCCATTTTGCCTTCTTGGTTTTCTCTTTCTTTGGGATGTATTTTGTTGCCGCCTCCTGAACAATGTTGCAAATTTCTGTCCATAGTTCTTCCGGAACCCTATCTACTAAGTCCAGTCCCTTAAATCTATTCTTCACCTCCACTGCATATTCCTTAGGAATATTAGTGAGCTCATATCTAGCTGATCTGTGGGTCTTCCCTAATCTCTTTAGTCTGATCCTAAATTGTGCAAGAAGAAGTTCGTGATCTGAACTACAGTCAGCTCTGGGTCTTGTTTTTACCGACTGTATAGATGTCCGCCACCTTTGGCTGCAAGGGATGTAGTCAATCTGATTTCGGTGTTGTCCATCTGGTGAAGTCCATGTATAAAGCCGTCTCTTAGGTTGTTGGAAGAGAGTGTTTGTTATGCACATTGAGTTGTCTTGGCAAAATTCTATCAGCCTATGTCCTGCTTTGTCTTGTTCTCCCAGGCCATGCTTACCTGTAATTCCAGGTGTCATCTGACTGCCCACCTTAGCATTCCAGTCTCCTGTGCTGAAAATAATGTCTCTTTTAGGCGTATTGTCCAGTAGGTGCTGCAGATCCTCATAGAACTGCTCTACTTCAGCTTCTTCAGCATCTGTGGTTGGGGTGTATATTTGGATCACTGTGATGTTAGATGGCTTGCCCTGAATTTGAATTGAGATCATTTTATCGTTTTTTGGATTGTATCCGAGCACTGCTTTAGCCACTTTACTATTAATTATGAAGGCTACTCCATTTCTTCTGTGGTCCTCTTGTCCACAGTAATAGATCTGGTGGTCATCTGACGTGAAGTGGCCCATTCCAGTCCATTGCAGTTCACTGACGCCCAGAATGTCTATCTTTAATCTTGACATCTCACCAATAACCATATCCAATTTGCCCTGGCTCATAGATCTTACTTTCCAGCTTCCAATGGTGTGTTGATCCTTAGAACATCGGATTCGCTGTTCAGCACCAGCACCGTTGGCCGCTAGCCGTCCTTTCGGCTTTGAGCTAGCTGCGTCATCACGTCTGGGGCTAGCTGAACTCATCCTCTGTTCCTCAATAGCATTTTGACCATCTTCCGACCTGGGGGTCTCATCTTCCGATGGTATACCGACATATGTCTGGTTGTACTGATCCATTTAGTTTTCAGGGCAAGAATACTGGGGTGGGTTGCCATTACCTTCCCCAGGGATTGCATTTAGTCTGACCTCTCTGCCATGACCTTCCTGTCTTGGGTGGCCCTTCATGGTTTAGCTCATGGCGTCATTGAGGTGCTCAAGGTCCAGCACCACGACAAGGTAACGATCCTTTGCTGCAGAGGATTCCTGCTACGGAATGATGCCAAAATATAGCCAAATTGTGACTTTTTGCTGCTAGCTTAGATCCTGAGCAAATTGAGATGGCATAATTTTTTTTCTTTAATTTTATAAGTTTTTTTATATTCACTTTTTAAGGTCAACATCTCAGCTTGTATACGAGCAGAGGAACACCTCTGAGCAAGTCTCATAGCTGACTTCAATTTCTTTTTCATCAACCGGCATTCAATGTCAAACCAGGGAGATCTGCCTGCGTGAGAACTTTTAACGAATGGTTTAGTTGTTAAATGTTTCTTCAACATATAGCACAAGTTAGTAAATGCATTGGAAACTGACAGCCAGTCGGCAGTAGGCGACTGAATTGTAGTAGCCCAATTAACCGCATTCTCTGCTTTGAGGCCATCCGATATTGCCATAGTATCAACTTTGGCCCATATTAACCTTTTATTTTGACACACCTCATAGTTATTAGTGACCCACCTGTCGGCCATGTTATGTGGTCTTAAATCTGAACTACCCAGTAATTTCACGCTCACTGGCTGATGGTCACTTTAACCTCTTAGGTATACAATAGTCTCTGAGAAGAAGTCAACTTTGTTTCTCAATACACAGATGAGATCTAACAAACTACTTCTGTGGGCTGAGTGGTATGTGTATGGGTATATATAATTGTTATCCTTACCTCCCAAAATTTGGAGATTACATTCAAAAATTAAAGAATCTAAATACAAGCCAGCACTATTACTTTTAGTATCTCTTGAGAGCCACTGTGGATGATTCTCAAGAAATTAATTTGGAATTCTATTCTTTTGAGCAAAGTCATGAAGAGATGGTCCTAATTTGGCATTAAAATTGCCAAGTAATATAATTATAGATTGAGAATACAATGTAGTTCTTTCATCCATTATTATTTCTAAACATATCCAAAGCTTCATACTGGGTACAGCAATTAGACTCTCTTTGTGCTCCTCAACCCCCAAGTGCAGTCAAGAAGGTTATGGAAAGCTCCGTCTCAGAACACCCAGGTATTCTGCCATTTGTATATACTAGCCCTAAAGTTTGAATCCTGGTTCTCCTGTCTTTTCTAGTCAATGAGCATGCTGATATTTGTTTCCCAGCCTTGAAGATCTCTGCCATCTGCCCTTTGTTTATGAAATGGCATGCTATGGCATGAGAATCTGATTACTGCTTTACCAGCTTCAGCAGTTACACATAACTAGTTTGTTAATCAGAATGGCATGGAGTATTCTGTCAAATACTTTGCTGAAATCAAATTATATGTCTACAGCTTCCCACAATTTATTAGGAAACTCAAAAATAAAAAAAAATGAGCAAGATTTGTTTTTGTTTTTTTGTTAAATCATATTTGCTTTCACATATTAAGAATTAAAGCTAATTTTATTTATTTCCCATATTCTAGGCATTAGTGCATAGGTAATAAGAGTCATGATGTGTTCTTTCTGATTTTTCATTGAGCGGTTTAATAGGTTGCATTATATAAACATTCTCACTTAAAAAAAAATAAAGTCCTTACTTCAGGATTTTCATCTCTAACTCCTACAGAACTGAATGTGAAGCTTTGGCCAAGCTAACCATATTTCAGCCATACATGATTTTACCAATCCTTGTGAGGTGCAACTCATTTTGTGCCAGCAGGCCATAATCCAGATACCTTAACCATGGTTCTGGAATCCAAATCTCTCTCACACAAGTACTGTGGGCATAGCCAATCATTCACTTTCAGTATAATTTGCTTTTTCCAATTGATTTCCATGAACTAAAAGAACATTCTTCAGCAAAGGATTGTTACCTTGTCGTGGTGCTGGAGCTTGAGCACCTCAATGATGCCATGAGCTAAACCATGAAGGGCCACCCAAGACGGGAAGGTCATGACAGAGAGGTCAGACTAAATGCGATCCCTGGGGAAGGTAATGGCAACCCACCCCAGTATTCTTGCCCTGAAAACTAAATGGATCAGTACAACCAGAGATATGTCGGTATACCATTGGAACATGAGACCCCCAAGTCGGAAGATGGTCAAAATGCTACCGGGGAGGAACAGAGGATGAGTTCAGCTAGCCCCAGACGTGATGACGCAGCTAGCTCAAAGCCAAAAGGATGGCTAGTGGCCGACGGTGCTGGTGGTAAACGGCGAATCCGATGTTCTAAGGATCAACACACCATTGGAACCTGGAAAGTAAGATCTATGAGCCAGGGCAAATTGGATGTGGTTATTGGTGAGATGTCAAGATTAAAGATAGACATTCTGGGCGTCAGTGAACTGAAATGGACTGGAATGGGCCACTTCACATCAGATGACCACCAGATCTACTACTGTGGACAAGAGGACCACAGAAGAAATGGAGTAGCCTTCATAATTAATAGTAAAGTGGCTAAAGCAGTGCTTGGATACAATCCAAAAAATGATAGAATGATCTCAATTCGAATTCAGGGCAAGCCATCTAACATCACAGTGATCCAAATATACGCCCCAACCACAGATGCTGAAGAAGCTGAAGTAGAGCAGTTCTATGAGGATCTGCAGCACCTACTGGACAACACACCTAAAAGAGATGTTATTTTCATCACGGGAGACTGGAATGCTAAGGTGGGCAGTCAAATGACACCTGGAATTACAGGTAAGCATGGCCTGGGTGAACAAAACGAAGCAGAACATAGGCTGATAGAATTTTGCCAAGACAACTCAATGTGCATAACAAACACTCTCTTCCAGCAACCTAAGAGACGGCTTTATACATGGACTTCACCAGATGGACAACACCGAAACCAGATTGACTACATCCCTTGCAGCCAAAGGTGGCGGACATCTATACAGTCGGTAAAAACAAGACCCGGAGCTGACTGTAGTTCAGATCACAAACTTCTTCTTGCACAATTTAGGATCAGACTAAAGAGATTAGGGAAGACCCACAGATCAGCTAGATATGAGCTCACTAATATTCCTAAGGAATATGCAGTGGAGGTGAAGAATAGATTTAAGGGACTGGACTTAGTAGATAGGGTCCCAGAAGAACTATGGACAGAAGTCCACAACATTGTCCAAGAGGCAGCAACAAAATACATCCCAAAGAAAGAGAAAACCAAGAAGGCAAAATGGCTGTCTGCTGAGACTCTAGAAGTAGCCCAAGAAAGAAGGAAAGCAAAAGGCAACAGTGATGGGGGGAGATATGCCCAATTAAATGCAAAATTCCAGAGGTTAGCCAGAAGAGATAAGGAATTATTTTTAAACAAGCAATGCGCGGATGTGGAAAAGAGAATAGGAAGGACAAGAGACCTCTTCCAGAAAATTAGAAACATCGGAGGTAAATTCCATCAAAAACAAGGATGGCAAGGACCTAACAGAAGAAGAAGAGATCAAGAAAAGGTGGCAAGAATATACGAAGACCTGTATAGGAAGGATAACAATATCGGGGATAGCTTTGACGGTGTGGTCAGTGAGCTACAGCCAGACATCCTGAAGAGTGAGGTTGAATGGGCCTTAAGAAGCATTGCTAATAACAAGGCAGCAGGAGACGACGGCATCCCAGCTGAACTGTTCAAAATCTTGCAAGATGATGCTGTCAAGGTAATGCATGCTATATGCCAGCAAATTTGGAAAACACAAGAATGGCCATCAGATTGGAAAAAATCAACTTATATCCCCATACCAAAAAAGGGAAACACTAAAGAATGTTCAAACTATCGAACAGTGGCACTCATTTCACATGCCAGTAAGGTAATGCTCAAGATCCTGCAAGGTAGACTTCAGCAATTCATGGAGCGAGAATTGCCAGATGTACAAGCTGGGTTTAGAAAAGGCAGAGGAACTAGGGACCAAATTGCCAATATCCGCTGGATAATGGAAAAAGCCAGGGAGTTTCAGAAAAACATCTATTTCTGTTTTATTGACTATTCTAAAGCCTTTGACTGTGTGGACCACAATAAATTGTGGCAAGTTCTTAGTGGTATGGGGATACCAAGTCATCTTGTATGCCTCCTGAGGAATCTGTATAACGACCAAGTAGCAACGGTAAGAACAGACCACGGAACAAAGGACTGGTTTAAGATTGGGAAAGGAGTACAGCAGGGCTGTATCCTCTCACCCTACCTATTCAACTTGTATGCAGAACACATCACACTGACAACAAAGGTCTGCATAGTTAAAGCAATGGTGTTCCCCGTAGTAACATATGGCTGCGAGAGCTGGACCATAAGGAAGGCTGAGAGAAGGAAGATAGATGCTTTTGAACTGTGGTGTTGGAGGAAAATTCTGAGAGTGCCTTGGACTGCAAGAAGATCAAACCAGTCCATCCTTCAGGAAATAAAGCCAGACTGCTCACTTGAGGGAATGATATTAAAGGCAAAACTGAAATACTTTGGCCACATGATGAGAAGACAGGACACCCTGGAGAAGATGCTGATGCTAGGGAGAGTGGAAGGCAAAAGGAAGAGGGGCCGACCAAGGGCAAGATGGATGGATGATATTCTAGAGGTGACCGACTCGTCCCTGGGGGAGCTGGGGGTGTTGACGACCGACAGGAAGCTCTGGCGTGGGCTGGTCCATGAAGTCAGGAAGAGTTGGAAGCAACTAAACGAATAAACAACAACAAAAGAACATTACCAGAACCGCAATGGTCTCGAGTTCTTTCCTAGATCTCCCAAGTCTATGGTACCTGGCTGTAGGTATTCATTGCAGTATCATTTATCCCCAGATGGATTTATACAAATGTTTATAGTCAGGAAACTTAATAAGACTTAGCTCATTCTGTCACATCTTTGATCCTTGCTCCATGTAGAAGCACACTTCATAAGGTGATAGGCCTGGTCAGCACACATTTGTTCTAATGTGTTTTAAAAGTGAAATACCAACTACTGCAACTTTTCTCGCAGGCAACAGCTGCATTTCTTCTGCCCTTCCGAGAACTACCATCCTGTGTCCTGTTCTACAGTGTCACTTTTTCTTCCCCTGAAGGCTCAGCAGCTGTTTCTCCTGCAAGGGCCTAAATCTGTTCCTGATTTCCACTGGGGCAGAATATCTTTCAATTCTCTTGTTGTAACCCTTTAAATAGTACCTAAGAGTTGGAGGGAATCCCCATTTATCTGCTTAAGAAAAATTAAAAGTAGAAAATGCTGCTTAGAAAAACAATTTCTTACCGAAGTATTTTTTACAATATAATGCCTGCCGTGAGTGATGTATGGATTGTCAAAGAGCAAACAAATTAATTTTTTTGCAAATTTGCAAATAGTTATATATATGGAGGTATGTCTTTATGAGTGCCATGTGGTATTTCCGGAAATACCCTAAAGTATCTATTGGTTATTTTGAGTGTATGTGGTTTTGAGATTGCAAGTTTATTATTCAGTGTCCTTGAAACTGCTGATGTCTACATCCAGGAAACACACCAGATAATAAAAAAGAAAATATGCCTAATAAATTGAGATCCTATATTTCCTCCCTTTTTAATGTATAAGATTGAACTCTTATGACCCAGACAAAAACATAAGAATTTAACATGTATTAAAATAAGAGGCAGAGTCTATGAAGGATCAACTATTTATTTGATGTGAAAATTGATGAAGTTGCTCAAGCTTTCTGAGCCAAAAACTAAAATGCAAAAATAATGCCAAAATAATATGTAAACACAGCTGTCAGTGGAAAAATAGCAATAGAATTTTTAAAATGAAACACAAGATGTTACAAGCAGGCTTTGTTCTGATGTTTTTCTTTAAAATATTCAGTTCATCTGTAATTTCTCTTGCCACCAGAAGTAAGTCCTGAATGTAACATTCATTACAGGAAACATTTAAGTTTTTAGCTTAGATAGTACCTGAATTTGAAATAGAGTGGTGTTGCCCTCTGCTGGTTTATTGTATGCTCGGTTTCTAAAAATGCAAGTTTACAGCACAGCTATATGAGTCAAAAGGGAGAAGGTAATCTGGAGCACATGTGGGTGCTCATGTAGCACCTATGAGCAACTTCTTGATTCTGCATCTTTTCATGGGCATGCATGGTAATATTTGATTTAAGGAGGAACCAACAGGTGCTATATGTTCTCCATACAAATATCTATCATTATAAAAACTCTGTAATTTATGAAGGAAATTTAAATTAGAGAGCCTTTTAAATGATGGTACCTTAGCGCTGGAATATTCTCTCCAAATAGATATTATATGTTACGGTGTTTTGAATACTAGTTTTTGTTTTATTTTTCCAGGCTTTGAAGACCTGTTTGTTAAACCGTATAGACTGTTGTTCTGGTATATGCAGGTTTTTTTCCTGTAAATTATCCAGTGACCTTTTGTTATTGAATAGCATGTAAACACTATAGAATAACTAACAAGGCTTCTGATGTATTGCCCAGCTGGTAGGTAGTGGAGCAAGGGGGGTAGGGAAAGGAGAGGGTTGTGTAATTGAGTATCTAGTACAGGTTACTTATCAGTAAGAACTGCATTCAGAGACAATTCAGGTTAAAGGGAAAATATATTTATCTGGTTTAGTATCATTTCAGATTGCACAAAAAGTTAGTTCAGTCTACAACCCTGAAGGAGTTGGATAGTAGAGAACAGTTGGTGAGAGCTAAGAAGAAGACATTTCCATCATGTTAGAATATAGGTCTCTGAGAATTTTGGCCCTCCCTCATGAATTTACATGAACTGAGAAATAACCTCTTTTGTTCCAATGCAGTCTTGATCCAAGTGCTGTCACTATTCCAACAAAGTGACCCCAGAACTATCCTGCTTCCTGCTGTATCAGAGAAAGTGGAAATAAATATTGTATATAGAGTATATTATTAGTCACAAAAGGAAAATCTTAAACTACCCTCACGGGTACCTACTTTACAGTTAAAACAAATGCATGGGTTTGCAAAGAACTGGGAAAGCACTATATATTTTAAAATAATTGGGAATAATTTGTTTTCACTGACTAGTCAACTAGCTATTGTATTTATTTTTTTTTTGCTATCAAAGAGCTTCGATATTTATTAAGGGCAGTAAA
The DNA here is from genome assembly GCF_035149785.1 of Candoia aspera. Taxonomy (NCBI): domain Eukaryota; kingdom Metazoa; phylum Chordata; class Lepidosauria; order Squamata; family Candoiidae; genus Candoia; species Candoia aspera. The sequence continues at coordinate 43,294,315 of NC_086158.1, read as the reverse complement.
CTTAGCTGAAACTAGGAATGTTCTATTAATCTGCCAACTTCAATTTCTGACACATTATAATTTAATTGCTGTGGACAAACTTCCTGAACCAACCTTATATCCAGTTTTAGTAAATTTAATTGTTGGAAAAAAAATTCATGCCAGGCTGCATGAATAAATTATTAAATTATTAAATTTAATTAATTATTAAATTAATTAATTAATCAATTATTAAATTATTAAATTATTATTAAATTATGAATAAATTATTTTACATTCTGGTGACAGGGAATGTGACTGGATTTCAGCATCTTGTACAAACACAGATAATTGTGTGCAAAGGTTACAAAGGTGGGGAATGAAACTGGTTAATTTAAGGTTATTTTTTTAAGGCATAGACATAAACAACAGCAAGAGCTTAACTTGTTTAATTTCTTCATCTTAGATATGGGAGCAGAATTAGAAAAACTGGCAGTTTTAGGATACATTACAGTCCATCAGTTCCAAGGTCCTGAATGCATGACTGAGTAACTAAATAAAAATACTGAAACCTCAGCCACCACCAAGCAAGCCCATTAGATGCCTGGGGCAGACCAATCAAATAGGCACATCCATCCCATGAGGTTTATGGCACCAGATCTTCCATGTCAAATTATGGTATGATGGAATAATAGTAAAACATTCAGAAAATCAGAGATCACTCTATTTATTTGATTTCTATAGCCGCCCATCTCAGCAAGTGACTCTGGGCAGCTTACAACAATAAGACTATAAAACAATTAAAACAATTACAATTAAAACAGTTAAAATATAAAATAAATACAAAATAAATATACATGGCTGTCAAGTGAGCAATGTATGGATGTTAATACAGCCAAGAGATGGGACCATCCACATGCTCGAGGCCCCAGGCCCGGGCACAAAGCCAGGTCTTCAAGGCCTTACAAAAGGCCAACAGGGTCGGGGACATCCTAATTTCTGGAGGGAGGATGCTCCAGAGGGCAGGCGCTACGGAAGAGAAGGCACGCCTTCTAGTTCCCACCAACCAACACTCCCTCGCTGACGGGACCCGCAGCATACCCAACCTACTAGATCGAATTGGACGGGTAGAAACAACTGGGAGAAGGCGGTCCCTTAGGTAACCTGGCCCCAAGCCATGAAGGGCTTTAAAGGTGACAACCAGCACCTTGAATTGCACCTGGAAGCACACTTGCAACCAATGCAGCTCATGTAGCAGTGGTGTTACATGTGTCGAGTACCCGACACCATTTACTATCCGTGCAGCTGCATTCTGCACCAGTTGAAGCTTCTGAATGCTCTTCAAGGGCAGCCCCATGTAGAGTGCATTACAGTAGTCCAGACGGGAGGTCACAAGGGCATGAGTGACTGTGAGCAAAGCCTCTCGGTCTAGGAATGGGTGCAGCTGGTGCACAACCCAAAGGTGTGCAAAGGCCCTCCTAGCCACGGCAGCTACCTGCTCTTTGAGCAGGAGCCGTGAGTCTATGAGGACCCCCAGATTGTGCACCAGGTCTGTCTGGGGCAGTGCAACCCCATCCAGGACCAAAGGTGGAAAAACCTTAGCCACCAGGAGGCCCACAAACCCAAAGCTACTCAGTCTTGCTTGGGTTGAGTCAAAGCCCATTGCACCCCATCCAGGCCCTTACAGCCTCCAGGCACTGGGTCAGGACATCCACGGCATCACTCAGGCGGTCTGGAGTAGAGATACAAAGCTGAGTATCATCAGCATATTGATGGTATCTTACCCCAAACCATCGGATCACCGGTTGGTCCACCCCAATTGGATCACCCCAATGGTCTCATGTAGATGTTAAATAGGAGAGCGGAGAGAACTGAGCCCTGAGGCACCCTACAGAGTAGGGGACGTGGGCTGGACCTTCCCCCCCTATCAACACTGACTGGAACTGACCCCAGAGGAAGGAGGAGAACCAGCACAACACTGTGCCGCCCACCCCCAACTCCCGAAGCCAGTCCAGAAGGATACCATGATCGATGGTATTGAAGGCCGCTGAGAGGTCAAGAAGAACAAGGATGGTCGCACTGCCCCCATCCCGCTCCCACCAGAGATCATCTAAGAGTGCAATCAATGCTGTCTCAGTCCCATAACCCGGTCTGAACCCTGACTAAAAAGGGTCCAGATAATCCGCTTCATCCAGGGTCCTCTGCAGCTGCCACACAACCACTCTCTCCACAACCTTCCCCCAAAGGGGGAGACTGGACAAAAACTGTCCAGGCTGGTTGGGTCGAGCGATGGCCCCTTGAGGAGAGGACGTACCACCGCCTCCTTAAGAGCCGGGGGGAGCATCCCCTCTCTCAAAGAGGAATTAACTACTGCCCAGATCCAATCACGTGCCTCCTCCCGGGCAGCCTTGACCAACCAGGAAGGGCACAGATCTAATACAGAAGTGGCCGAACTAGTAGCTGCGAGGGCCCTGTCTACTTCCTCAGATACAACTGGATCAAACTCCCCCCAGATAACCATGCCAGACTTTGCCCCTGTATCTTCCACTGGCCCTGCCTTAAAGCTGGAGTCCAACGTAAAGCGAATGCGAGCTTCCAGGTGTAATTCAAGGTGCTGGTTGTCACCTTTAAAGCTCTTCATGGCTTGGGGCTGGGTTACCTATTCCTCACAACAATCCTGCAGGTGAAGCTCGGTATTGCTCCCTCCAAGGAGGGACCAAGTCATCCGAAATAGGGCTGCTGGATGGCTATCTGCAGATGCAATAAGGGCGGAGAACATTTATAGCAATCAGGGAGTGATTTAACCATGGCAAAGCACAGATATTAATGTCCCAGAGCTGTAGATCACATTGTGGCTGCCCCAAGGTGAAAACCACATCTGAAGCATAGGTAAAGGTAAAGGTTTCCCTCGACGTAAAGTCCAGTCGAGTCCAACTCTAGGGGGCGGTGCTCATCTCCGTTTCTAAGCCTTGGAGCCGGCGTTGTCATAGACACTTCCGGGTCATGTGGCCAGCATGATGACTCGGAACGCCGTTACCTTCCTGCCGAAGCGGTACCTATTGATCTACTCACATTTGCATGTTTTCGAATAGTCTCCAGCATATGTCATAGTCATTATGAATTCCTGAGCTGACTCCACCCCTTCTCCCACAGAAGGCAAACTGAAGTTCCTGAAAAGAATCAGCCTTGGGAACTCCACCACCAACTGCAGATTTTCTGAATGTTTTACTATTACTCCATCATACCAATATTTGAGAGATTAATTTGTTGATGTGTTCAGGTACAGAATGAAAAATATACAGGAAGTTCTAGTTTAGCAACCACAGTTGGGACAACAACTCAGCAACTGTGCTTATGATCTTACTTCAGCTTTCCTTTGCTTTACAGACCTGCAAAGGTCGTAAATGTGAGGATTGGTCGTAAAGTTACTTTTTCATCACTGTTGTAACTGCAAACAGTCACTTATTGAGGCAGTTGCTAAACGAGGATTACCTGTATATTCTGTCAACTAAAAATAAGCACAGAAATATACATTTAAGAGAACTATCATACTGGTATAAAGATGACATTAAAACATGTAGTTTTGAACATAGTGTTGAACTGCAGACAAATGAACTTGTATCTCGTGTTACTGAAAAACAGCAGCAGATCTAGATGTTAAACAATGCCACGTCTAGGCTACTATGAGAAAAATCCTTGAGTGCCTGATAATGGACGAGACATGCTCTGGAATGCCCAATGCAAAATCCCATCAAACGTATTCTGGAAGATCACAGAGAAAATAAAATAATCAGAACCTGAATATAGAAAGAAGATAACTCATAGGAACAGAATATACAGTAAAGGAAAAAGGCAAATGTAGAACTATTTTCACACTTAAAAATGGATTTACTGTTCTTGAGCAGGGTAAAACCACATCTGATTGTGATCTGCCATTTTTTCAAGAAATTTGCAAATCATTTTCTGGTTGAATTTGGTAAAAGTATTAAGGTTAAAACTAGCGTGCCAAATGTTGAACATTACTAGGAAGAATCTGACTTTTGCTGAATCCTGTAGATGCATTATAAATTCCACATTAGATATTTTACAGAGTCAAACAAATAAACCTACAACATTATTTACTTGCTTTACCTCCCCTAAGAGTGAATCCAGATCATCCTTGTTCACTGCAGGTTCAGTTCCAGCAGATTCTTCTACCACCTAGGATTCAAAATACTTTGTTACTACGCAATCCTATACATTTCTACTCAGAAGTAAGTTCCACCATGTTCAATAAGATTTGTTCCCATGCTAAATATGGACTGGACTACAGCCTTAGTGTTCAAGTTTTTATATAAATTAGCTTCATATATTTAACAATAGCCATCATGCTAAGGAATTATAATAGTTGACTCTAACACATCTGGAAATTATCAAGTTGGAGAAAGCTGTGTAAATTTTGTGCAACATAGCTATGGTAAAAGGAAAACACCAGCAATGAGAGAAGGACTTTTGTGGATCATAGGCAGGCCTTCGAAGAGGCCAGGCCTTGAAACACATCACTTCTCCTAAGAGCCCACAAAAACTACCAGTTGGAAAGACAAGGGACTAACTACATTAAAGAAAAAGGCCACCTAAATTTCTTCAGATGAGACTGGCATTCCAGATGTGCCTGCTGGGGAATGGAAAACATAAACTTCTACTGTCAAGATGGCTTTAGTTGGAAACTGTAATTTGATTTAATAGTCTGACAGACTGAAACTTCAAAGCAGACTCTTTGTTATAAAGCCTTGTCCCTGAGAGCTTAAAAAGACAGGTGTGAATGTGAATAAATTAATCTATCTTCCTACTCCTTTGGTGGGTCCTGCATTTGCCTTCTGACACCTGAAACTGTTTGTCTGCTCCATGCCTCTCACTAAAAGGGGTCACTGCCACAATAATCAGTTAGGAGAAGGAAAGTCTTCACTTGGTTCAGTCTAGTTAGGGGAACACGGATGTAAGATTTTAAGTACAATAAGGCTGAGTTGAGCTTTGGGAATGAAAATGATTCTGTACATTTGAAGCAGGAACCATTTGGAACACCTTTCAAAAGAGTAAGTTGCAGGAATGGATTAACAGATAATCATGTATAGTTGTATGCTTTGTATCAGAGTTAAATGTATAGAGGCCACCATACATGTCTTTTTCTTGAAATTCCTCCTCAAAATCCACTTTTGAATGAGTCCTTTGATTTAACACCTATATTTTTATGTACAAGTACAACCAACTTTGTGAATAGAGCTATATTTACTAGCAGATTTCTTCCTAACCATATCTCTATGTTCCAATATTTGTTGATTTAAGATTGTAAACTCTATGGAGCAGGAATATTGATTTATTTTTCTCTGTGAAACTGGAATATGTTGTGCATACTAACAGCAAGATTAATAAAGAGAATCTACTATGGTTTTTAGAGCCAGTTTCGTCTAGTGGTTAAGGCATCAGGCTAGAAACTGGGAGACCGTGAGTTCTAGTCCTGCCTTAGGCATAAAATTCAGCTGGGTGACTTTGGGCTGGTCACTCTCTCTCAGCCCTAGGAAGAAGCAATGGCAAACCACTTCTGAAAAACCTTGCCAAGAAAACTGCAGGGACTAATCCAGGCAATCGCTAAAAATCGGATGCGATTGAACAGATTAAAAAAAACCCACTATGGTTTAGCAATTCGAGCAGAGATAGGAAAGTCATGGCTGTTCAGAAGGTTTTAGATTATAACTCCCATTAAGCCCAGATAACAAGGTGAACAGCCAATTATGGGAATTCTATTTCATATCTGAAGCATGAAAAGTCATGAAGATCATCTCTGGATCTACCAGAGCTGCTTTAATCCACTGGGCACAATAAGGCTGAAAAGAATATGGAAACTCTGACCTTTACTGCTCGTAATGTTGGAGCACTGGAGTGTGATTCTCCTTCCAAGTTGATAACTGTAGAGTTGTCAGAACAGGATTTACATACCAAGATTCCACTAGAACACAATATAAAAGCAATCTTAAGCATACATTTAAGGCATAGCATTTGATTTCAGATTCCATGGTTGTTAAATATAGACAGAGCTATGTTAGATTACAGGTAGATTCTCACATGATTTAATGTTCTTCCTCACATAAACATTTTACCTATATAGAAAATCAAACAGCAGCATACAAATTTAGACCAGAGCCTTCCTCCTTGCCATCTTGTTTCTGATACACAGGGAGATTTTAGGGTGATGGTGGTATGGTGGATCATTCAGTTATGTGAATTTGCACCTGCAGTGAAGTAATACAGCTGAAACACATGCTCAGCATTCATCTAACCTATGTAGGAAGGTACAAAGTAAGATAGCTCTTACATGCTACTTTATAAATTTTATAGCCAATTCACGCAATCTTGGCTGCCTAGGTATATGATGAATCGATGATATGATTGCTTTATTAGTCATTAAAGTCATGATGCAACCAGAAATAATTTTAAAAGTATATAGATTCATCAATATTTTTGGACACTGGGAAAGTTCCAGGATATAAATGACTGGACAGAACCCTCTTGACTAAAACCTTAGAATACCTGTCTTGGAGAAAATTAGGAACAAATATGCCTCTAGACAGCACATTAGACACACTAATTTAGTACATTTGACACCCATATTTGCCAGGTCTTTATCCTCCTCCTGCTCACATTCTGGGTTAACAACTAGGGCCTCTTTTCACAAGAGCTATGCACTAAGTCAGATGCTTAAGGCTTGACAAACATAAGACAAACTTGGGGGGAATAAGGGAAGGTTTATTCTTGATGCAATTAACACCTGATTTGATCTGCATGGCCAGGAAAATGGCAGTGCCAGTGGAAAGCCCTGAAACATTTATTACAGTAGATCACATCTCCTCCTTTCCGGCATATACCGCATTTGTCACCGATGGTCAGTTTCTGCAAAAATACAATTTCAAGTCATGTTCTAGCAAAATTTGGTCCATTTTTACCTCTTGAGAATTGTTTTGCACTTTATGTACAACCTTTTCTATCCTGTGCTTAACTGTTAATTGCTTAGAGCTCTACCCCCATTCTCACCCTTAGCCTTATAGCATACAAACAACCCTTAATAAAATGAGCAAACTTAAAAAAATAAACATTTACATTTTGAAAACCTCAGCAGTAATAGATCCAAACTGCCTGGTCCATTCATATCTTCATAGTACGTGCAATATTGGTGGACATTTTAAGAATGATGAAGAGGCCATACTTTACCACTGACTTTGCATTGTAAAACAGCAGCAAACGATACTTACTGATCTAGAGTCCTTTGGGGGAGCAAGAGAGTCATTTTTGGGTAGAGGGAAAGGGATATGTTTCTATCTCATATTTGTGAGAAGCAAGAAGTGTTAGCCTGATCCAGCAGAGCTGTTCTTAAGTTCTTTAATCACCATATAAAAGTTATTTGGGATCCAGGAGAATGAAAAAAAGCACAGTATAATTTCATTGCAACAATTTTAACATTAAATACTACAAACACTTTCATAGCCTCTTGCTTATTTATTGTCTTTTGTAACAGGAGCTCCAGGAAGTAATATGCTCTTCCTAGAGCTCTTCCTATTTTTCCCCACAATAACTCTTTAAGGTAAATTGCATTGAGAGACAGAATGACTGGTCCAGAGTCACCTAGTGAGCTTCCATGGCTGTGCGCAGACTAGAACCAAGGGCTCCCCATTCCTAGCCCAACACCTTAACCAGTACTCCACACTAGATCTGCTTGATCAGAACTAGTTTATGTAGGGAAGGGAACAATTTAGAACTTAAAAACAAGCAAAAACAAAACCTTGGGATAAGATAATTTCAAATTTCTAAAATGCCAGAAATCAAATCATAACTTCATAGATTTACTGTACTTATCTACCTCATCCCAAGCATGAAGGAAGAGCAAGAATGTTATCTAATGACTCTTACACGATGTAAGAAAGGCATCCCAAAGTCCTTTCAAAACTTGCTACTGCATTGCCATTTTTTATAACAGAAGAAGGGACCACCATATTTATTTTTTTAGTGCCTTCAAGCCATGCTTGACTCCTGGCAACTGCCTGGACTAGACCCTGCAGTTTTCTTGGCAAGATTTCAGAAGTGGCTTGCCACTGCCTCCTTCCTAGGGCTGAGAGAGAGTGACTGGCCCAAGGTCACCCAGCTGGCTTTGTGCCTAAGGTGGGACTACAACTCAGAGTCTCCCAGTTTCTAGGCTGGAGCCTTTACCGTTACACAAAACTGGTTAACTATTTACTTAAATTTACTTAAGTTTAATATTGGGAATCATAATACTAACCATTTACTTAATTTAATTTTAATTACATTTAAATTAAATCAATATCAGAATTTGTCTTGGCTTTGCCCCGTTCTTGGTCCTAGCCCATTCACCTCTTGGAGTGTGATCCTTGGCCTGCCACTCAAGGACAAGAGTATACCCCTGCTTAAACTTCTATCATACAGCTCTTCTCATCAAAGCAGCCAAGTACAAACCATGACAACAAACTGTTTCACTCACCCCTGACTCTTACATACATACACAGAGTATTTGAAATGACCTCACCCACTGAAATGTGAAAAATCCATGGAAAGACAATCTACTGACCAGCTGTTTCTCTGTTCCCACATTCTGTACTGTGGGTGGAACCGCCACTGGCACAGAGAGCAGAGATGGCAGAGGCTGCCTGAAGGAGGCACACAGAGGTTCTTTGATGAGAACTCTCCTCCCATCTTCAGTTGTTCTCCGGACATAAACAGCACCCTGAGCAGATAGGAATATTAAATAACACCCCAGTCCCTAATCAGCTGTAGCAGTAAAAACATCTACAAGGAGGAGGCAGTACAAACCATACAAATTATTTTGGATGTGTCATGTGCTGATCTCATAATGTTCTTAAAGTGATAGAGTTTTTTTTATCACACTGTATACCAAATATCTATGCATAGCTTTGAACAAAATTTATTCTCTGCTTTCTTTTTCCAGAATGAAAACTGACTGTGACACAGGAGCAAATGTACAGCCAGCCATTGGAGGACTTACACGAATAAAAGGGCAGATCTTGGAATTACTTAGATATGGCAGCCTTCTCCAAAGTGATATGTTTCTGATATCTGACATGATTGTTCCTATCATCTCCAGCCAGAATGACCATTTGACATGGAAAGCCAAAAATCACAGTTATACCTGACTTTGAGAAAAGGACTCTCTGTTCTTCTCTTCTTCAGTGCCACTGTCCTGTTTGACCTTCCCAGATGAGCAGGAATCACACCTCCATGTCCCACTGGTGAGTGGGACAGAAGCAGAAAGAGAGATGTATGATCAAATATAGAAAGGAAAGAGAGAAGGAAAAATAAACGAACAAGCATATTAAATCTTATATAGAATCAGTTTTTCTTCATGCAAAGTAGTGTCTTCACATAATACTGGTGGAAGACATTTTGCTATCTCCCACGCTCCACCTTTTTAGAGGTAGTTCTCAGTTGAATCACTTTCAGCACTGCTGTAAGGACAGCATTCTCCGTTAAATTTAACTTAGGGTTTCATGATACACATGGAATTACATCCATCAATAACTGGCTGCTGCTACTCCCTGTACACAACGCCTGCTGTCTGTCTGATTCTACCTCAAATGGACTAACTTACAGAATAAGTCCAAAATCTGGGACCCATGACTCCCGTGGAATTGAAATTTTGCAAATTTTATAAAACATTGTATGACATAACAATTATCATAGAACGTTTTATGACTTAATACAAAATGTCATAAAACATTTTCTGTGGTCACCTCCTGATGCTTGACTGTGCTATACAGTTCAGTTTGAACTACATGGGCTATTTTCAAGGCAGATACATCTCTGAATATCTCCCTGAATTTTTAAGAAGGCAGAACATTAGAAGCTCTGCCATTGTTGAAGGCATTGAGGAATCTGGTAAGGAAATATCTCTGAAATGATGACCCAGTGGATCACGGGTTGCCTAGTACCAGCATAAATGATGCTGTCCTCTTACTCTCTTATGGTGGGGGCGGGAGGTGGGGTGACTGACAACTATAAGGAAAATGACAAATAAGCAACAAAAGCTCCATCTAGTTGCCCTCATTATTTTCTGGACACTGCAATGAAGAAAAGTGGGGCTGTGGCATATAAAGGCAGAAATACAGTTCAGGATATTTTGTTCCAGCAGAATAGCACAAAAATGCCTCTTCTTCTTTTCACATAAAATAGTGGAGCTCGGTTTTCCTTTTCTCTGCCCATGTTGGAAGCCTGAAGAAAAGTATATGTCAAAAGCAAGGAGAAGCAGGGAGAAGGAAGATGATGAATCTCAAAGAAATTAAGATGCTCATGGAGAGGGCAAATCCTGGGAGAAAATGGCTGCAGGAGAGGCTGGGAGATTGTGGCCAGGCTTCCCAACATTCCCCAAACACAGTTCTGATCACACTTACAACAGGTCGGCTGATCTCACCTCCAACACAAGCATGACTAAATGAACAGATTTTACGCATCTTGAAGCTATGATGTAATAGCACTGACTTAAGCAGAAAAACATTATTTTAAAACTGTTATGCCTGTTATGATCTCAGGCTGTTTTATTCATGGCCTGGAGATGAGGCAAGGGCAGCGTCATGAAGATAATGAGGGAATATTGGTGTTTTCAGAGCATTACTGTGCCATGTTAAAGTGCAAGTGGGGCAGACCCAATGTAGCAATGGAAGCAGCATATTCAGACTACAGATTTCAATGCAGATACTGTAAGCCATCCTGGGATGAAAGAAGGACAGGTACTTTTTTTTTCTTTTTAGGATACTCCCTAAGATTGTGGATGCTCTGGTACATAGTTGTTAGCCACTGAGCTGTCCCCAGTCCAAGGATATTCCAGTGATTATTTTGGATCTCTCTCTATCCACCTGATCTCTTATCTTTCCCTTCTTCTATTTCCTTCAATCTTGCCAAGCATAATAATTTTTTCTGCTGCATTATTTGCTTGTATCACATGCCCAAGTATTTGGGTTTCTGCTTGCTGATCATTATCTCAAGGGATCGATCAATATTTATTTAACCCAGAAATGATTGGTTCTTATTGCATTCCATAGTAGTAATTGTCTTCAGGTTCATAATTGAAGGAATCTATTTTCTTTTTTCTTTTTTTCAGTATTCATATTTCACAGCCATACATTACCTCTAGAAAAATGCTATTTTAACAATTAGTGTCTATTTTAACAATTAGTATCTTCATCATTTTGTCTAAGTTTATCATTGCCTTCCTCCATAGCACTGATTCCCTGTTTACTTCTCAAGCACACTATCCATCTTTATCTATTCTTGAGTCCAAGAAAACAGAAGAACCATCTAACTTCACTGTCAACTAGGATTCACTAAGCATAATTGTCGATTTTATCTTTGCATTTTAAAATATTTAACATGAATCTAGATGTTTCAGTTTTCATTTTTACTTAGGTGAGCTCTTTTAAATCTTCCTTATTTTGAGCTAACCAAAGAAATATTGTCTGCATTTCTCAGATCGTTGGTCTGAGAAATTTCAGCTTCGAATTTTGATTCCAGCCATTATCTCTTTCAGTCATGGCATTCTTGTAATATATGTGCTGTACAAATTAACCAGATAATGTGCATTCTTGGGTCCTTCACTTCCCCATTCTGAACCATTCTGCTTCAATGGTTTTAACCATAGCTTCTTGTTCATCATAAAGGTGCTCAGAAGAATAATCAGATATTCCGGCACATCCATTAGCCCTAATATGTTCCACATTCTACATAATTTGACACCTTATTATAGCTAATAAGCTAATGTAAACCTTCTATTCTCTTGCTGTCTCTATTTTCCATCTTACATTAGCTGTCTGATCTCACATCCCTTTACCTTTTCTGAAACTAGCCTGTTATAATATCTTTACCAGAATGTTGCTGGCACCCAGAAATATTGCAATCATTTGGTAATCTGCACATTCCCTTGTATCTCATTTCTTTGATACAGGTATATATACCAATCTTTCCCCATCTCCAGGCCACACAGTCCTGATCCATAATTATAATTTACAGTTCAGGGCTGCATGGAGCCCCCAAAAACATTTTTGTAGTTTCTGAAGTCATCTCCAATCATTCCACCAGATTTTAGTGATGCAGTTGGTAAAAACTGATGGCATGTTTTCCCACCATTTTGAGTTTAAAAAACATGGAAAAATCCTGGATATAGATTCTTGTAATTAGAGTTCCTGTACTATATGCATCAAACTTCATAGTTGCATCAACAGTCTGTCATAGAAGATTATGCATAGTCGTTCATGATTTTCACTGTTGTGAGCTGCCAGAGTGACTTAGGTGAGATGGGCAGCCATATAAATTGAATAAATACAATAAATGAATGAATGAATGAATTAGGATATTAACTACCACTTCTCCTGAAACTTTAAACAGTTCGATGGTATTTTCTCTGTACCTGACCCTCTGTACCTCATAACCTCGTTTGCCTCTATTAGATCTCTCCCATTATTACTGTTCAGTCATCCTACCTTAGCTATACATTTTCCTGCAATATTTCTGATTTTTTAAAAAATATCTCATTTTCTTTTTCTTGCTATTTTCTTATATTTGGTGATATTCTTGATTGAGATAGCTTTCTGTGTCAGGCACATAGGCAATATTTAAACATACATTAAATAAGTCACACAGCCACTCCATAAGTAGACCATATCCATATTTTAAAATTCCTCCAGTTATACCATAATATCTGCACCTGAAAATCTACAGAGCAAAGATCAGAATAGTTAAAGCAATGCATTTCCCAATGGTAATGGATAGCTGAAAACTGGACACTGAAAAAGAGCAAGTGAAATAAGATAAATACCTTCAAATTATGGATTTGGAATATCATAGTCTGCAAAAAAGAAGCAATAAATTGCTCCTGGAAGAATAAAGAATGGCTACTCCACTGAGGTTACATAAGCAGAAACTCAGATACTTTGGGCATGTGATGCAAGTGGATAATGGACTAGAACGCCTGGCAAGATTAAGCAAAGTGGAAGAAAGGAAGACAGTGGATAAGGTGGTTGGATGTGATCAAGGCTATCAGTGGAATGTTCCTGTAAAAGGTGCCAATCATCACTGAAGACAGATTGAAATGGAGGACATTTGCCTTTACAGACCCCAGAAGTTGGGTCTGACTTGAAGATACCTATCTAAGATAAAAACAATGTGTCTGTCTGTCTGTCTGTCTGTCTGTCTATCTACAGTATCTATCTTCTTCACTATTATTCTTCATTTTTTACTTTGGGAAAGTGTTATTTAAGTAACTTTTAAAAATTATATCCCAGGTGTTTGTTATATTTTATATGTTTAATAATAAAAACAAAAGCACTTCTATTACTGATAGCCCGCACCCTAAAATTGATTAGAAAACTCAGTGGGAACACAAGATTACAAAACTAAACCAAGGAACTAATTGTAAAGGCTACAAAGAATCATAATCATACAAGAAAGGAAGTGGCCTGTAATTCTGTAGCCTATATTCAATTATAGATGGATAAAAATTGTCTTTACCTTGGAATCTCTGTCAGTGGTGGTATAAGGCAGCCAAGATGAAAGGCCTTAGGGCATCCATCACAGCAGATCAGCTCTCCACCATCCCTACAGATGGCACATTCATCATCGTTCTTCTGGCCAGCAATTTGTGGAATGATTAGAACCAAAATAACATTAAAATTTCAACCAATTTCTCTGCATATGGCTGAGGTTGCTTTTGCCCTTCTCATTAAATCACCACACCTCTGTTAAATTATAATTTCTCAGTCTATTAAACACTTATTTAATAATAGGTCTACAGTCTTCCAGACAATCAGTATACTAATATATATATATAAAGAACCTGCATAATGCCTGAATGGTGCTTTGCAAAGCCTGTGTCAGATACTACAGAAATCAGCTAGCCAGTTTCTTTTGCAGCCCAAGCCAAAATAGCCGTGGAGGGCTGTGCATATCAACCAGATGACAGGGGCATCCTCAACCAGCCAATAGAAGCTCACTAGATTCAGACAGCATCATCATCAAGATCATGAATAAGGTGTCATAACCTCATTCATACTCTAAGACTTGTGGGAGAAGATGGAGAACACTTTTAAAATTGGAACAGCTAAAGACAAATTTAGGCTGCCTCCACTATGGGCTGGGAGTGAGACAGAGACTGCTTTGTGAGGATGCATCCTCTAAAAATAGTTAGTGATGTCTCCAAGCACTGTTAGCAGGTCATGCAGAAGAGCCCCAAATCTCTGCAAGCCTTGCTGATTACCTCTATTCAAGGACAGTGTATAAAATCCAAAACCAACCCAGCTGAGAAAGAGGTAATCATTAGCATCTTTTATGAAAGCAGGTAAAAAAAGTCTAATGTGTGCAGTTATTATAAGCTTTGAAATATTTGGGGAATTCCATCTTGATAGAAATGGCACATCTAAGAAGGAAAAAAAAAGTCTTCTGGAGAATCTACTTCATCTTTGAATCTGACACCAGTTTAAGTAGCTAAGGAAACCTGGGACTTCCCACTCTGATGGATTCAGCAAGCTCTGTGTTGGATGTTTAGTACAGGTTAGGAGAAAGCTAATAAGTTAGACTACTAGTTATACAACCTACAGGGCAACTCCCATCGTGCCCCCCTTGTTCCTATCACAGGAAATTCTATGGGAACTTTTGATTATATTCTAATCATATCATATATAGTAAAGGATTAGTCTAAACAGCAGTTTTCCAATTAAAATATGGCTATAGGTTCTTTCTACGTTCTCACCTCTTTTATTTACCTCAGCAAGATATAGAGGATGATGCACTGGAATTACATTGGGAAACATGAGTTAAAATCTCTGCTTAACCATGAAGTTCATGAACTGTCTCTATACCTCAACCTAATCTATGTTCCAGAAATATTCCAAGGATAATATGGGAAATTTCTATATAGGCCACCTGACTTCTTTCTGGAAGTGTGACACTTGCCTGATTAATAATAATAGAAAAAAACTATTGAGTATAAGGGAGAATTTTGCATGAATTTTTTTTAAAAAGCACCATCCCATATTCCATAACCCCAAGAAGAAAAATAAAATAGACTAGCTCAAGGATAAAACAAGACATAAAGTGTAAAGAACAAACAGAAGACAGCTGGCACAGGTATACAGTATTCCTTATTACCTGCTGGGCAGCTGCATCAATATGAAAAGGAATGGTGTGGCACCTAACCTGCAAATTTGCTTTTTGATCTCCACTCTGAAAATGAAGAGACAAATCAGGTTGCACAAATCAACCTGTTGACCATGGCTGCAATCCTAAACACTCTTAAGCCCCATTGATCATACTGTGACTTATATCTGAGTAATGTGCATAGGATTGCATTCAGCTGTGAGCTGACAGCAAGGCACTAGCTTGCAAAAGTTTTGCACCTTAATTAAAAACCCAAATGATGCTTCTTTCTAGCACCTTACCCTGAATCTCTCATCTATCAGACCATACAGAAACAGGATAATGGGGCCTCCAAAGAGACTTGGCAGATAGTGATGCTCCACTGTCTTGAAGCAAACTGTTAACACTAGTTGATCCAGAGGATAAAACAACTGGTTGAAGTAGAGAGTTTCCATTAGAGAATTTACACTAGCATCTTTTAAAACAGGCATGGACTATGTTAAGAACCACACTTAACATTTATTGGGTGCCCAAGTGCCATAGTAGATGGAACAGTGATGCAGATTGTATGGGACTGTTTTCCACTTGGGTTTTGGAGAAGGTTGGAGACTTTTTTTTTAATATGTCAAGCCTCTTGTAGGGCTTACGCTACAGTTTCTTGGGATCAATGACTTAAAGAGTGAGAAATTGTGTCACAGTTTTCAGCAATAGTGGATTGACACGACTCAGTGAGGCAGCAAGGAAGGAGTACATAGGCTGCACACATACAGGAACCATCAGTTGGTCCTTTGCTTTAAAATAATGCATCCAAATTCCACACAAACTTTCCCACAAGTATGCAAGATAAACTATGCAGCATCAAGCACAGGCATCTGTCTCTTGTATGTGGAAGCTGCATGCAAATATTTCTCTTGCTGTTGTTCAGCTATTCGCTTGTTGAATAGTCATGTCACACATTCACCATGGAGAGAAGTTGCTAGTTTTAAATCTTAATATAGATTGGTAGTTTCATGCAACACTTGCTGAAAAGTACTTCACTGCTGTGCTATATAAATAAGACTAATAGAGGCTCTTGGACTTACCCATCTGTCTCCATGGATGGAGACTCTATGTGGTCACCATTAAGCTTGCCACAATGGGATCTGACTGTAAACAGAGAAGCCAGCCCAGCATAGATTGCTCTTTGCTACAGAAGAGCCCAAGAAAATAAGAATTGATTATAGTACATAGCCATACATATTCAGAAACCTGGGGTTCCTTGTTATTCATGTTGGACTTCATTTCATATGCTTTATTCTCTCCAAGTTCTTCTGATGTGCTTGATGTATAACATTCATCACCAACTTTTACAAATTTCTTAGCATTGCCTGGAAAAAGACATATTTAACATCTTTGGAACTGTGACACCTTTCCTATGAGACAGTTTAACTTAACTGTAACTGAAATATTAAATCAAATTATCCTTTTCGAACAATGTAATGTAACTTGATAGTTATCTTTTCTGCATGTACCCATCAATGTATAAAGGAGATATATTTGGTATAGATTTTACAACAGAAGAAGAAGCAAGCTTAACATAATGTGGAGAATATCACAGTGCATTGTTTAAGTGGAACTAAAGTAATAAAATGAAGGATTTTTAAACAGCTGTGTTCAAGTCTTGACTGTTCAGTAGAGTCATTACCTTTATACCTCAGTCCCCCATCTGCAAAAATGAGATCTACCTGAATAGCATTTTAAAAAATACTATTATAACATAAATGATCAAGGTAACATTCCCTTGGAAGTTCTCCAACTTGACATTGGAATTGCCTACATTTCTGTTTGAAGAAGATAGCTCAGTTTTTTTAAAAAAGTACATTCTTAGCATTTAGAAGGTCCTTTAGATTGGCTGGGAGAATTGTGGAGAAATGGCTGCTACCAATCACGTAGATAATATTGAACTAATGATCTGATTTTTCTTATTTGAACCTTATAGTTAATCAGTTTTTTTACATGCAAAGAGTGGGCTTCAGTGAAGTCACCAAAAGGCAGCTTAGAGCAATTGCTATGATGAGAAACTGATTCAGTAAAAGTTGCTCAGTAGCCTTTGCATGTCATTCTCTTTCTACCTAATTTAATGTATAGGGCCCTTGGCTAGACAAAAAGTTGGTATGCTGAGCAATACCTTAGCCTTTCAGAATTCTAAATAATAAGAATGACTTGGGATCATATCTGAGTGGGCAGTACCTCAAGGCATAGTATAAGGATAATGTTGAATAGATTAGGTCAGAGACTGGCAACCAAAGACTTCTAAAGTTAAATTTGAAAACTTGGCCAAGCTCTTGTAACATTTCAATACTTTTGTATAATATTGACAAGACTCCAGCCAAGAATGTCAAAATATTGTGAAATTGCAGTGTTCCTTTGTGAGATCTCAGGGAGACATTCCAAAATTTCATGAGACCTGATAATGAAACAAGATTGTGCATGATTTTAAATTTTATTTTGAGGGGCTAGATCATTTCACAGCAGTAGCCAAACAGCTTGGACTAGGGTATTCAACAAGAATAGCAAAGTGGTAAACTTACCATTTGGAAGTGGGTAATGTTGTACCTCAGCATTCTCTGATTTCCTCACAGCTTTTGCTTTAGGAAAGGACCCTGTTGATTTATAAGACAGCTTGAAATACTGAAAGCAGAAAATGTCCTTTTTTTGCAAAATGCGCAATAGCAAAAAATCCTATTGCATTTTATTTATTAGGCAAATATTAAGAACTAAGCTTTTCTCGGAAGCTTGTGAATCATTAGCATAGAAAAGAAAATGAAATTAAATGTTGAACTCCGATTGCATGTTGCCTTTAATTTTATAAAAAGAGAAAAATATGACATTCTAATAGATCCCTCTTCAGAGGTGTTTAAGTTTTTTGGAGGGCAAGGGTTTCCTTTATTCTTTAAATTCACTCTTTTTTATATTTTAGTTAAACTACAATATCCCACAGGATACAGTAAAACCACAGTAAATAATTCTATACCAAGGTGTGGATCAGTTTTTCCTGAAGGCTGAGTTAATTGCAGAGGGTCTCTTTCCTCTGTCATCTTTCTCTTTCCTTGGGATTTGTGCTGAGTCACCACCTTAGGACTGATTGCGAATTTCTTTGCCCTACGATGCCTGCTGAAATCCATATCTGAAAACAAGGAAAATACTGAGGCTGAGCAGGATTCTTGCCCATAATTGTGGAAATTTGTCTCCAACAATAGAAAAGAATACTTCCTGAGCAGGGATAGCCACAAGATATCGATATACTACTAAAATTCTCATGTCTGTTTGTCTGTTTGTATCCTTTAATTAGGCAAAATGGTTTATGATAGGGCAACAGTTTTTGAACCAAGGTACCTCAAATGGGGTAACTTACAGAATGTGTCCAAAAGCCAGCACCCATTACTCCTACAGGATTGAAATTTGGCAAAGTTGTGGCCTTTTCAGTGCCACTGCACCTTATGACTACCTGGCGCTCCCACCTCTCTCTGGCCCCTGCACCCAATCAGTTGTTAGCAAGGCCCAATGGGCAAGCAGTGATTGACTGTTT
The DNA here is from genome assembly GCF_035149785.1 of Candoia aspera. NCBI lineage: Eukaryota > Metazoa > Chordata > Lepidosauria > Squamata > Candoiidae > Candoia > Candoia aspera. The sequence goes on along the minus strand of NC_086158.1, from coordinate 43,275,609 downwards.
GGAACCAAGGCTGAAATCTGAAATCTCTTAGCAGCAGTGGGCAGCGAGGGAAGGATGAGGGAGTGACTTGGATACCTACTGTTGAAGTAGGGCTGGCTGGGGGGTGCTGGTGGTCAACAGGTAAGTCTTCTTCCTCTCTGGAGGCAGACTTGTACAGGGGACCTTTCACCTTTCACTCCCCATCCTGGCATGAAAGGTCCCCTGTGCAAGCACCGAGTCATGTCTGACCCTTTGGGGGGATGCCGCTTTTGCGACATTTTCTTGGCAGACTATAGCGGGGTGGTTTGCCATTGCCTTCCCCGGTCGTCACCTTCCCCAGCAATCTGGGTACTCATTTTGCCAACCTTGGAAGGATGGAAGGCTAAGTCTACCTGAGCCAGGTACCCGAGAATCCAGTTTCCACTGGGATCGAACTCGGGTTGTGGGGAAAGTTTTGGTTGCAATACTGTCTCCTACCACTCTGCGCCATGGATGGGGAGTGGGGGTGCAATTTTCCTTGCAGTCTGTGGCTCCCTTTGTCCCCCCTATCCTCAGCAAAGTGGCAGGCAGTTCCATGGGTCAGCCAAGGAGGAGGAAGAATGTTTTCCAATGCTTCCTGCCAGATTCCCACAAGCAAAGTGAGTGGGGAAGCTGGCAGGAAGTTGGAAGTCACTCCCCCTCCAACTGCTTTTTTGCCCACCTGTGGTCATTCTGTTTCTGTTTAGGTAAGGAAATATGTCTGAAAGGATGGCCCAATGAGTCATAGGTTGTTTAGTATCTTCTAAAGGTGCTACCATCATCAACCCCCATTTCCATCATGGCTGGCTTCAAATTAAGCTTGAATCTTAGCTCATACTGAAATCACTTTGTTAGTCATGTCCTAAGTTTGTTAATTTTAGTAGGAACCACATTCAACCAATTAGATACAACCCAGATTATTCCCATAATTCCCAATCTCTATACTATCCATTATATGAAGCTTCTCACTATCTCCTGTAACTTTCATATTTAAGGCCATGATGACAACATCTTATACCTTTAGGAAAGCTGCTCCAAATGGACTGGAGCTTGGAATATCTCTCCAGGTTGTATTCTTTGAAAAGGACTCTCCAGAAATCTTCAATGGAAGATAAATTCTGATTCAGCAGCCATGTCAACATGGTGTAAAAAGCCTTGTGACAACCTTCAGTTTCCTTCAGGTGGAGAGTGTCCTTCAAGAAAAAAAGAAAAAAGGCAAAATTAGCCTAATTCCCAAATATAGTTTACTCCTTTAAAATGCTTAGCATATATTATTTGGTATGGTCCAACCTCTTGAGAAGTAGCTAATTAGGCATGGTAAGAGCCTAAACATTTGAATACTCTATTTTAGAAACAAGGGATGAGAAATAATTTTAATGCATCTTATCTAATTTGCACATCTCAAACTAAGACACAAAGTAAAATTTTGAAATTTGGTCCTTTCTGAATTTTGCAATATAATTTAAAACTGCATCTTAAAATGTATATATATTTTAGGATTTCTACCTTAAATATGAATATGAGATGAAATCATGTACAAAAAGACACTTTGTATACAGAAAATTCCATGCAAAAGGAATGTATATTGGGGAGAAAATTATAATAATGGAAAGTAATGCAATGCAATGTAATATATAACGAATACAGTATACACAAATTTAAGCCGTCATTTGTAATATAATATAGAAAAAGATAAAATGAAATTTATATTGGAAAAAATAGAAAGTGAGCAAAATTGAATGTGAGCTATTTGGAACTATAAGTAGTCTTGAAAGTGCTTTAGAAATCGAAGCAAATGATAATATACTAATGCTAAAAGAGTGGGGAAAAGTCACCAGTGCACCCAGATTGCTCTCTCTCTGAACTAATGCCTTTAAACAGGCATTCTGTTGTAGCCATTTGCAGTGATTTTCATATATCCATGATCTTTGGTGTATAAATTGGGATATAAAACTTTCCATTCATACTTTGATACTAATAGTTGATATTCAGGATATACAGCTTCAGACTCTGATGATTTTTCACCATAACTGCTCAAATAAAAGTCTACACAAACAAAATAGACTTAATATCCCAAAACATATTGTAGTTCAATAATTTGCACAGAATGAAAGAGAAAACACAGTCATGAAAAATAAGAACCCTAAAATTAAAAAGTGAAAGATAGATCAGCAAAACTGTGGCTGAACATGAGTTTTATACATAACATTGTATAAAACAACAGAGCAAATATGCAAATTATTATTGTAAACAAATTAAATGGATAGCTTAAATAAACTGAGATATTCCAGTACTATATACTGAAGAGCTATATCGTACTCAGAATTATTTCTTCTCTCTCTCACCTTGAACATCTCTTCAGTGACAACTTCATGATCAGCCAGCCCATGAAGTAATGGGAAGACATCATCCACTGCCATTGAAATCTCTGTGCGATAAATCTTCAGTAATTTTCTCAAATCTCCTTCTCCTAATGCTCTATTGGAATTGAACATCCTGGGATGGAAGGATATGTACAGGATGAGTAAAATAATCTTCCAAGTTTATTTTTGAACCAAGCCTTACTAAAAATGCCTGAAGATAATTTAAGCCCCAGTTCTAAGGTAAGATATTCTGGAGGGCCATCAATTATTTTATGAACCTTACTGCCAGCCTAGCTGGGTTTGGAACATTAGATTTGCAAACATGGTTTGCAAAAAAAATGATGCTTGTGCCTATAATTGCTCTTTTCCTATGACTCCTTTTTTTTTTTTCATTTTTTCAATATTTCTAAGCACCCAGCTTTGACATGCTTAGCCAGGCTGTCTTACAACCAGGAGATACAGCACTGTGTGTCTCACCTCCTAAATGGTAATCAACACAGTATCTGCTTTCTACAGTTCCTTGTGCTCTTTATATTGCTCTATCTGGGGAGTAAGGATAGATGGGGAGGGAGGAGGCAGTGTGTGAAACAACAGCAACCAAAATTTACTGAAGAAACCAACAGAAACTCAGTGATAACCCTCTGTTGAATCTGGGAAATAAAAGCTCTGTCCAGTTAAGCCTATTTAGACTGCTTTATTACCTGAAAATGATGTTTCTTTCAGAGTGTTTCACTCCACCCTATCCCATCTGCACACACTGTGTATTACCTCCCTTGACTGGAAAATGAGCAGGTTGTACCATGTATGGGGAAGTGGTGTCCCCCCCACACCCACGCCCCATGTCCTTACAGTTCTGATAAGGCTCCATAGCTTGCATGAGAGGCTTGGCAATTAAACTGTTTATGTTGCCAAGGTATTATTGTAATCAGGAATCTAATTGTGTTAAGCTTCTATAATCATGCTATTTGAGAAGTTATTGATATGATTTAATTAAAAAATACAAAAAATATATTGGTAGGGTGTCAGAAAAGGGCAGGTCAAGAGCAGACAAGGCCTAGGGCCGCCTTCTTTACTCTATGATTTCCATACTAAATTGGAATTCTGGAGTTGTGGCCCTCACACACTTGAAGGGTGCCAGAATAAGGCAAGTCAGCACAGGGAGATTCTGGCATTGCAATACAATTGCAATATAATTAATTGGACAGTGCATAGAGGTATTCACAATAGAATCCAATGGTTTATATCCAGAATGAGGATGCAACTTACCAATATACAGATAGATGTTGGCAGACCATCAGTAGTAGCTAGAGATTTCAGTATTTATTTTACTTCTCAAATTTTATCACTGCCCATCTCCTCCCCCGCAAAGGAGGGACTCAGTTCTGCAGTTCATGCAAAGTAAATATACCACTACTCCCAGGTATGTAAGTGGTTTCATAGCACTTCAAATTATTGACAAAATTTGTGGACTTTCCATGATATTTAATCATTATATCTTCACTAAAATGAAGCTAGGAAAAGCCCACAGTTATGATCACCTAAGAACTAAGTTAAAAGTATGCAACTCAAATCATCCTGAGGATTGCTGTTTTATTTGTTAGACTCACAAAGGGCCATCCTGCTTTAGAAAAACTTGGTTAACTTTTTTAACAGTGAGTTGCTTTTAACCTATTCTGCAGTAATCCTTTGTTATCTAATTCCCCATTCACATTTCTGTAAATTTATTAGCTTAACTTTTCTCTCATTCCACTTCTTAATACTCATATATGTTTTTGTTTTGGTCCAAATAGCTCACCTAATAACATGGTCATTATATTACTTCTTTTCCCTAAACTACATCATTCTCCTCTCTCTCGTTAGAATATTTAAAGTATTTTAAACACATGTGCAATGATATAAAGCATGGCTAGCTGGCTGAGAATCCCAGCTATTGAAAAACTTGTTCACTTTTTCACATCTCTAAAGCCAAGCAAGCAAGAAAAAATGCACTCACGGTGACCTAGGTAATGATCCACCACACCTCCATTTTTAGAATTGTACATACATGAGTATTTTTATTGCGGCCTTGTACCTCACCTAGATTCACTAATGAAGTGGGGAGTGTAAGAAACAGAATTATGAGGATTTCCAGCTGAAATTGCCAAGAAACAATGGGAAAGACTCTTATCCGAAATCATGGAGGCTGTTGGCAGTTAAGGATTGAATTCACTCATCATGCTTAACTATGCTGCTCATTTTTGATTCATGCAATTCCAGCCACTATTTATAAACCATGATTAATGATTCAGTGCTACACATGAATTAAGCATGGACCAACATTTTTCACATGTACCGAATTACAGTTCCCATAATCGTAACAGCATGTAGTGAATTATGGGCTTTCCAGTGCAACATAACTAAGATGGGAGAACTGTTATAGACAGTGCTAAAGTAGAATGATCAATAGTCTGACTAAAGACAAGGCAATTTTGTATGGTGGATTTGGAAAAATAGTTGAGCCAGATGGTCACTTAAATGTAAGGAAGATTACAAATGAGGGATTAGAATCCTCCTGGGTGAGTAAAACCCTACCCTGTTCATTTTTGCATAGGAAAGTGCTCCTAACAAATTTTTAACCTATTTCAAAAAATTGTTTCAGCATTTAGTCCATCTTATTCCTATAGTTCAGAGTAAGCTAATTAAAAATTGTGTTCACCAAAATAAAGCTTTCCCATAGTTTCTAGGAATTTGGGGTTAGCAAAGAACTAGAGTAAGTTTGAAAATACTGTCACCCATCACTTCCAAATAAATGAAGTGTATAGATTGCACTATAATTAATGATATATTGACAACTGCAAACAATCTGGATGGGATATTTAAGTCTTAAATTTTGTTCTCCTTATGGGGCCCAGTATGCCTGCTGACTCTTTCCTTGGTGGCCACCAGGCTCCATTATTTTGTTATTCTTTAATAAAGCTAAATGTTAGACTTGTGTTACAAACATAACACCAACCTCAAGCTTGTTATTCCAAAACTGCCACATTAAATTGAGGCTGCAACCTAGTTCTATGAAGTATGCGTGTGTCCCCAGAAAAAACTAAAGGCAAACTAAGATGGCAAAGAGTATCCTAAGGGGCTAAAGTGAGTGGTAGTGATAATGGGGAGCAATCTGATAGTCACTTGGTAGCAATACTTGTAGCATAGTCTCAGAATTGCAAATATGCCAACTGGTCCAAGTTAAGTTAGCATTATTGAACTTTATTCAATAATATCAGCATGCTGTGTTTAGAAAAACATGGACAGGCACAAGCATACTTTGGACAGATACAACACAGCTCCTGTTCCCAAAAGCAGGACATATTTTGTGTCAGCTGCAGATTCTGAGTACATGCTAGAATGATTCAGCTGCTGAGGATCAATGACATGAATCTGCTACCAGAGCTTATTAACATTTGCAATCTCAAATGGTTAGTAAATTCTGACTGGGAATGTGCATAGAATTTTAACTTGGTATTTATCAACTATCTAGCCCAAATAAGTTAGCATTACTGAATTTTATTCAATAATGTGAACATGCTATGTGATACGGTATATTAGAGACTGCCTTGTCAAGTATGATTCTACCCATTCAGTCCAAGCATTGAATTTTGCTGATTCCCTCCCATGTAATGACAAAGATGTTTGATTAAGAGGCAGGCCTTCTCAGTAGCTGACTCGACATTATGAAATAGGGTCCCCTCAACGGTATGATTGGCTCCCACCAAACCACTGCCTCAATGGGCTTTAGACATCAATTATTATTCTGCAGCGCAACAGCAGGTTAGAGAGCCTGTTGTCACAAGTATTTCTTCTCTTCTCCCAGGGTGCATGGTGAATGTTTTTATAATATCAGATCTGAAACAGCAGCAGTCATGGATGTTTATTCACATGACAGAATCAGCACTAGAAACAGATGCACAAGTTAGAAATCAAAACAACATTAGGAAAAATTGCAGAGGTTTGAGAGAGTAAAATTTTTCAGCTTGAAAATTTTTGACAAATGGAACAGATCCATCTCCCAGTTAAAGTTAGATCAGGCAGATGCTGACCCTGTTAAAAGATTCATAAAGGGCACAAAGCTTTAACATATTGATGAAAAGCATAGCAGACATTCAGAATGCTGCTAAGCAATTTTATTCTTGGCCAGAAAAAAACTGCACCCAGCTTATAACAAATTAACAATTAAAACTAATTGTTAACCAAGAGCCTTCTAATACTTCGTATGATTAACTGTCTTGGTCATGCAATCTGATTATTCTGTAGCTGATCATGGTACTGCTCAAGTAAGGTGAATATAAAGCCAACATACTGAATCACCTCACTTCAGTTGTAAAATGTACATATAAATGAATTAACATAGGAGGTACATGTTTCCCATTCTCAAGATTTCAGTTCTCCCAGTTTCCATTATTCTTCTAATTTTTTATACTACATCCTATACAAAAACATCTCAAGCAATTTGTTTTATATATTCCTTAATCTTCAAGATTTTCAAAGAAAAAGTAAGACCCAGGTCTTGTTTTTCCCATTTACTAAGCTTGTCAACCAAGTCTAATTTTCTGTTTTCTTCTTTATAACACCAGAATTCGAGATTATCAAGTGAAGGTAAATGGTGGGAAATTCAAGAAGCTATTCCACATAACACAGCACTTAATTTAACCATACAAATTCATTTTTACAAAACAAGCCACTTTTTTAGATGACTTTAAAGGATTCGAAAAATTCTTGGAGGTTCAGAATATGAATATTTAGATGTTATATGGCTCTAAATTCCAAAATTTAGAGTAAAGCTTGACTCCTGAGAACTACATATAGTTTTCTTGGCAGCAGCAGTCTGCCATTGCCATCTTCCATGATATATTATGCCTCTGAATACCAGTATCGAGGGAATAACTGTAATAGGAGTTATTGCCAACATACAGTATCTTATTTGTAGGCTTCCCAGAGGCATTAAAATTGACCAGTTTGCTTAATTCCAATAATGCTTTTCTTATTATTTGTTGGTATTTTAGCATTCAAATCAATACTTTCCTTACAAAACAATTATATAATTAAAATCCATTTTGGACGTTTTAATCATATTATTTACTTCTATGGTGTATACTATGTATTTCAGTGGTCATGTAGTTATAGGGGAGTACATGAAAAATACAATGCCAAAAATACAGAAAAAAGCTTTTAGATGTGAAATGAAACAAAAAATATGTATCTAGCTACTTTATGAAGAATTACAAGTTAAAGAATTAAAACTGTTTATGTTTTAAATCTTTAAAGATTCAACAACTTATTTACAATTCAGTTGGTATGACTAAGTAGCTAGGTATTTCTGTTGTTGCAAACATCACAGTGCACTCATTTAAAATTATCAGTCTGAGACTTTTTTTGTTAAACCTTTAAGCAAGTTCATCTAATTTTATCATATTGTGTATTACGCATCTTCACATCTTACTTTCAACCACTTTTCCACATAATTTATTACCACCAAGATATTTGCTAAGAATTCAGAAAAGATAGTTGTCACCAGCACAATGATATCTAAAGCCACTGTTTTAAATTCCTGACTCTTTTCTCCCACAAGTTATTAGAACTGGTTTGCCAAAGTATAGGGGTCTCTTAGCAACTACTTATCTATTAGGTCAATTAAGCAACCCATTTCTTTTTCTACAAATACCTAGTCCTGAGATTCAAAACCATTTGAATCTCAGTGTATTACCTGCAAGTTATATATACTACATCTCTTAGGGCCAGACAGGTATTATTGTATTTTTTTCCCTAGAAAACAACAGCACTTTCTGAATCACTGGGACCAATTACTGTTTTTCCTTAAGGGACACTATTGTAGTTGTCATGGTTTGAGTTTGTAGTTTATTGTGATCCTCAATATTCCAATGTTACACAAAGACCATGTATTATGCTCCTTTCAGTAGCCATTTCTTTATCTACTTATGTTAATGAATTGGATATGGTCTTCCAGTCTCCAGAGATGCACAGCTGGAATGGGAAACACATTATTTAATTAATTTGCTCTTCATATTTTCTTTCTCAGACCTCCATACTACATTTTCATCAAAAGGTTTTTAGCATGCTCAGTCTGATTTGAATGCTGTACACAATGGAGAAAACATTATCTTCCTAAGCAGTTTGTTGATTACATTATTCTCATGGAATTTAACCTGTTCACATTCACTTGATTTTTTTAAGCTTACAAACACTGGATCTTCTGACTTCCTTTGCTAATGGCATAGCTTCTTCATAACTAATACTTACTCCTTGTGAATAGATTGCTATAAACCTAAATGACTGGTATCTTATCCTTTTCCATGGACTATTGTTACCAATGCTTTGGTGTTGCTGTTGTACAATAATGGAGCCCAACAAAATTATCTACACCAACTCCTAAATGATCTGGGTACTTTACGAACTCCTATAAGTCTGTAACTCTCTCTTCCATAGAGTCCAGATACTGAGCTAGCAATTCTTGTATTTATCAAAAGTCTCATAGAATCCTGGTCTGACTTTTCTGATATTCATACGTAGATGCTGACTTTCAGAAGGAACTGACTCATTGTAAGTGGTTGTAGTTGCTGTCCCAGTAACCCAGCAAGAAGACAGACGCTTTCTTTTTGCTTTATCTGAAAAACTTCCAATTCCTTTGTTGTGTTCAAGACAGGAGTCATCTTTATTCTTATTATTAACATCTTCAACTGGCTGTTCATCCCTGTTTGAAGTCATTTCTTTACGCTTACAAGCTTCTTTCTCTTCTTCTGCAATCTTCCTGAAATGCTCTAATGACTCAACCTTTCTTCGTCTTTCTATCGTTTCCATTTGTTTCTTGTCCATGAAGTCCTCAAAGTACATTTTTCTTTCATTCCTCTGATCTTCAAGGAATTTCCATTCAGTATCTGTCATTTTCACACCGCTGTACTGCTCCAATTTCTCTCGTGTAACAGTGTCTGTACAAAATATATCAAAAAGCTGTTCTGAACTCCTGTTGAAGTCATCTGCTTTCTGGGTAAACAGCTCATTTTTTCTTCGCTTTCTGGATTGGTATAATTTTGAGAATTCTTCATACACTTTCAGAATATGCTTCTTTATGCTCTGTGTTGCTATGGTATATAGATTGCAAAACAACCAATGTTCCTGCAAAAGTTCAGCAAGCAACTGGGCAGCATCTTCTTTGGATCGTTGTGCTTGGCCAGCCCTTTTTGGATGCAACAAATACAACATGTTTTGAATGACATCCTTCTTCGTAGGCAAAATTCCTTGTGCAAACTCAGATGACTCCACATAATCAACAGTTCCCAGAGTCTTTTTTGCTTTTATTTTATCCAAAGCTGCCATCATTCCTGTTTAATGTCACGCTATTTCAAAAGCTGAAAAAGAAGAGAGATGTTAGCTAAAATAAAATTAGACACCAACAGTGAAAATGAGAACTTTAATTTGAAAGCTAAAAAAACAATTTTATACAGGTAGTTCTCGCTTAATGACCCTAATTGGAACCAGCAACTTTGTTCCTAAGCTCAGCTGTCACTACGTGGGAAATCACATTGCCACCTGTGCTTTCTAATGGAAAGAGACAAGAATACTCAATTTCACACCTTCAGCTTTTGTCTCCTAACTACTCCCTGCCCTTTGGAATGCTCAAGTGCCTGCTTACTTTAGAAAGCAATGTGATCACGCCAGCAGCCAGGGGCTGGGAGCTGCGGGCATGCTATGTAAACAGCCTACAGTACTCTCTTGAATTCTCTTCCTCTCCAATCTCTCTGGGGAGGGTGGGGAGAAAGCAAGTGATTTCTGTAGACAGTGTCTCCTTTGCCTGACCCTTTCCTGCTGCCAGCGCAATTGCATTGCTTTTGATGTGTAGAAGAGCGAACAGCTTACTCTCTTGAAATCTCTTCCTCTCCAATCTCTCTGCTCTGCTGGGGGTAGGGAGTAAAGATCAGGCAAAGGGAGAGATTGCCTATAGAAATTGCTTGTTTTCTATACCTCTCCCAAGACTGGAGAGGAAAAGATTTCAAGAGAGCATTGTAAGCTGTTTGCATAGTGCACCTGCGGCTCCCAACCCTGAGCTGCCAGCACAATTGCACTGCTTTCAATGTGCAGAAGAGCAAACAACCTACTCTCTTGCAATCCCTTCCTCTCCAATCTCTCTGCTCTGCAAGTGGGAGAGAAGAAAAAAACCACAGGTTAGGCACAGGACAATATGTACTGACTGGAATGGTGATCACATGACTGAGGGATACTGCAAAGGTCGTATATTGTCTGTAAAGTTATTTTTTCAACACTGTTATACCTTCAAATAGTTGCTGAACGAGTGGTTGGTAAGCGAGGACTACCTGTATCTGAAATGTAAACAATTCAAGCTACCATAATTATTAACTTTCAAAGTAAGCAAGCTCCTATCTGGAAAATAAAACTGTTTCATTAAACTGAATAAAACATTAGCACATTATTTTATTAGCTGCATTTTCAATTACCTCTATTGACAGAAATAACTAATATTTTCCCAATGCAATTAATACACATTTATAAAACAATGTTTATATAACAAAGTATACACCCCAAAAGACAAATGAAAGCAACAGAGCCATGTCATTGCCACCTCCTCGTTAAATTACCACATTATGTTCTACAGGGGCTGCGTTTTAAAACTACTCAGAAGCTACAGTTGGACTAAAACACAGCAGCCTACTTGGTTGCAGGTGAGAGCTATTTTTCATATACAAACTAGGCTCTGCACTGATTATCAATAGGCTTCCAGGTACCATTCGAAGTGAATTAAAGCTCAAGCTTAGCATTCGATAAGATCTGAGAGGCTGGGCATGCTCCCATCATTTAAGCAGTGTCATCTGGCAGGACCCAGGAGACATGCCTTCTCGCCTGCTGAGATTTAGATGGCCCTGACCCTACCTGGTTTTTGGAAGGTTCTTAAGACTTCATTTTTCCACCAGGCACTGGGCTAGGAGGTTTTATTACCATCTTGACTATTTTAAAATTGTTTTTGATTCAGTGAAGTTGCCTCTGTTTGTATTATTATTTTGTAATGTTTGGAGTTATTTACTGTCTTTATTTGTATACACTACCCTGATTCACATGACGATTGGATGGCTACATAAATTGCTTAAATAAATAAATTCAGGATCTTCTGCTTCAAGTAGCTTCTACCTATTCAGAGCATGCACCTCTATTTGGAAAGCTGAAGGTTCCTTCCTCATATAAGATCTAGGCAAGAATAAGGACATCTTGTTCCTCAGCAATGGCAACCACCACGTGTAATGCCATCCCACCAGAAATCTCAATGGCTCCATTATTATTTTTTTTTAGCAATGCCTTAAAAACTGATCTATTCAGAAAAGCATTTATTTAAGATCTCTTGTGGATATACCTATTATTACTATTATTTCTGGTTATAGTTTATGAAAGGTTTCAACAGTTTTAAGACAATTATTTCTCAATTAGTCTGCCTTTCTGTTATGATGCCACACAAGTCTTGTGTGGCAATATACACATGAAATGAATGTTTCTTGTCTTCCACTGGTGCAAATGGCAATACTTCCAAGTAACTGAGAATCCTCTCAAAGGAATTTTTTTTCAGAGCCATTTGCAGCTGAACATAAAAAAGTTATTAATCACAACTACATTAAACCTGCTCTACACTACCAACTTTTAACTATTTATACTCATTATACATAATGGAAATTCTCTGCATGTTTTCAAAAAAACAACTGTACTCTGAAAAAACTGCCTTAGGTGTAAGGCTCACTTAAACTAAACTTGAATTTCCAGCAGAATCATATCCATTCTTGAATATTAATCCCACCTACTGTAATGGAATTTCTCTCAAATATATGTGCACAGGAATGCTGACCTGGATAGAATGCACTTTTCTTAGATACGAAAAGAAAAGAGTATTCCAGAATGGAAACAGCTACATAAAAACAAGACTAATAAGCACTCCCAGATACAATGCTTGATTTCTATTCAATCATGCAAGAAGCCTTCAAAATACAAACTTTAAGATGTACAACTAGATTATAGTTGCATAATTCCCAGCAGCCTGCAAAATTTTAAGAAGCTGCATGTCTGCAGAGCAGGTGGCCAAAAAACCCTAAGACAACAGAAAGAGTGGAAGAACTGTAATGGACGAATAGAATAATAAATGTATTAGTCTTTCCGGTGCCACAAAACCCTTGGCTGTTTTCGCTGCAAGACATAAATAATAATAAAAACAATTACTATGATTATTTATTAAACTTGTATGCCACCCGACTCTCAACAGCTGCCCTCCTGGAGCCTTTCCAAAACAGGTTAGTCGAACCCAACCAACTACCTAAAGCTACACTGATGTCAGCAAACTCTAGAAGAATACCGATTTGCCCTTCACTGCTCGCTGGGACGTCAGTGACTGAGCGCTGCCCGCCCAAACGGAGAATGAGAAGCGTCTCTCCGTTTGGCAGTTCCCTGTCGTTATTCCACTTCTTGGCTTTTCCCAAACGAGGATGCTACGTAGAAAAGCAAAGAGCCACCGCAGGACCCATAAGGAACTGGGGGTGGAGCGGCCTCCTCCCTCTCGGCCTCGTCAAGTCTCTGCCCACTCCCATACACCAGGCCATCTGACGCCCAGGCTCCATTTCCCCTGGTAGGCCAGCCAGAACGGAGCTCAGTCCGGTGAACTCTAATCCCGCCTCTCCCCTCATCCCTCCCCTCCCGTTTCATATTACCAGAAACAGCAAAAAAGGTAAGGCGTCACTTACAAGCCCACACGCCGTGCACCGCCATTATAATGAATCCGCGCGAGAGCTCAAGGCAGGAAAAGGAAAGCGAGCCCACCTCCGCCATCTTGAAGATGGGCATCGTTACAGCATCCTTTCCGGGGGAATTGATCCCATTTCTGCGTCTCTATGGTCTAAACAGGCTTTTGCGAGCGGTTGATGAAACAGCATTAACCTACCAGGTGTCGCCAGCTTGTGTTTCGTTTTGACTAGTCAGCGGAGACGAAACGTGGGCGAGGGCCTATCAAGTTTTGGAGATCCTGACAGGCCCACATTTTTCCTAGTGGGAGAACCGAATGAATAACAGAAATATAAAATAACCACCATCTAGTAAGGCGAAACCGCAGGTTAAAAGGGGGGCTCGCGTCGAGGGGGGCAGGAGCAGGTTATTCAAAGCTGGACGGTACTATCCTCATCGACGAAAGAATTGGCCGGCTCGCAGAAAGAGGGAGGCTCTAGGCCAATTGGCTTTCGGTAGGGAGAAACTCGATTGGCCCTCGAAAGGGGACCTGCCTAAATTGCCTTCAATCTAAAATCTTATTTTAGGCGGAGGCTGAAGCAACACCAGTAGTAAATTCGAACGTTGGCCAATCAGCTCTTCCCTGGGACCACCATCACCTTGCCAACGAGGGCGGGACGAGAGTAAGTGCTTGCCGTTCTTTCTACTTTACGTCGGTGCTTAGCTCCCTTCTCTCGCGGCGTATCGGCTCTAATTTGTCATGGCAGGAGCTGCAGCCAATCGCTTACGGCTGAGTTGGAGGGCGTGGACTGGTTCGCGTCTAGGGTATTTGCCTCAGTAACCAACGGCTACGCTGTTAAGTTTGTGTAACGATTGTCTGGCTTAGTTGAATTCTTCGATCTTTAACCCCTGTGAGACGATCACCTGGTTGTGTGATTGACGGCTTCCCCGTTTTTCTTTCTCTCCAGGATGTTGTACTCAGTGATGCGCTACGTTCTTTTCTGGAGGGAAATTTTCTTTAGCTTTTGATATTGTGCCATCGTTTTATTTGGTGCAAATTCACCCATATTAGTTATCAGATTAAATGAAATCTTAAAAGATAACCTTGGGACAGATTTATTTTAATAATTTAATATTGTTATTAATATTAATATTTTATATTAATATAGTGCTATTCAAATAACGAACTCAACGAATGAGAAAGTATGAATCTTCCCCCAGAGGGCTTGCAGTCTAAAAACAAAGGGAGATGGAGAGAAAGAGAAAGCATCAAATTATTTTAATTAAACATACTTAAACTGAATTACAACAAAATACTGGGACAAGAGTGTTGTGTTAAATGAAAAAAATATCTTTGAACAAACAATAATAAACATGTTTGAGTCACTAATTTAGTTTTGACTGTTGAAAGTCTTTACTGCAGTGATCCAGCTCTTTCCTAGTTTACCCCTTTCTTTATCCTTGTGTTTATAATTACAAGCTACTTGGGTATTAAGGAAGTCCAGCATATCTGCAGGGCCCTAAACTCACATATATAGACTCTAATAGTTGTCTTTCTGATGCTTGTTTATTGATAGACTCATGTTATATCCCACTCAGTCACTTAGGAAGAATACATTTCTGAGGCTTTTTACCCATAAAAGGATGATAAATATCAATGATGCTCTTAAGGAACAACTATTTAGTGACAGTGATTGGAAAGAAGCATGGATAAAGGTGGGAAAGTTGAAAAAAGCATGGATAAAGGTGGGAAAGTTAAAGGACAGATTGGGTTGAGCAAGTTGGAAAGGAAGAATGGTACAGAAAGTTGCTTTGCTGCCAGTATTAGCAGGTATATGAGAATTAAGATAAGGTAAAGGTTTCCCTTGACATTAAGTCCAGTCGTGTTTGACTCTAGGGGGCAGTGCTCATCTCCGTTTCAAAGCCGAAGAGCCGGCGTTGGTCCGTAGACACTTCCGTGGTCATGTGGCCAGCATGACTACACAGAACGCAGTTACCTGCCCGCCAAAGCGGTACCTATTAATCTCCTCGCATTTGCATGTTTTCGAACTGCTAGGTTGGCAGGAGCTGGGACTAGCAACGGGAGCTCACCCCATCACGTGGATGTGAACCGCCGACCTTCCGATCGGCAAGCTCAGCAGCTCAGTGGTTTAACCCGCAGCACCACCACGTCCCCGAGAATTAAGATACTCTGTATTTAATACAATACAAATTGTTTAGTCTTGTTCAGTGTTGCACTAACAAAGTCAACTGATTTTAGTAAGGCAACATAAGTTCCTTTCCTACAAAGCTAAAATTAGATAGGTTTCCTACATCAATACAGATATTGTTGAACTGTAACTTTCAACAGCATGGCCAGTGTTGAGGGATGCTGGGAGTTATAATTTAGTTATATGTGGAGAGCCACAAGTTTCCCATCTCTTAAAGTAAGTTAAAGATGCAGTTCACTACCATAAGATTTGTCAATGGCTACCAAATTAAATGTCTTTTAAAAAGGGTTAGAGAAAACAGAGTGAAGCAATTATTGGCTTCTTATCATTATAACTCTGCTACCTCCTAAATCAGAGAGAAAGAGCTTGAGAAATAGCAGGAAAGAGCCTTACTTACTCTTATGCCTTAGTTATATGATTCACAGAAATGTTTGTTTCGCCGCTTTGGGAAATAGATTGCTGGATTCAAAAGGACTTTGAATAGCTTGTATATACAAGTTAGTACCTAGGTGGAAATCTAAAAGTTTTCTTTCCGATTCTGGTGCAGCTAATATGCTACTAGAGTTTGTTGTGCACAGCTTCCCTACTGATGGATTGTTCTCATTGTTTCAAACTCAGAGGCCTTGGTATACAGATCCCATCCCATAATCTGTCAACTGTTTACACAGAGTCAGAAGGTTCACTTAACTCAATACCAGCTCTATTTTGTCATACAACAGTTCTTTGAAGCCCTCCCTGAGAACAGTAGTGATGCCAAGGATTTCACCTTACCTCTCTGCTCTGAGAGCATAAGGGGAGGTGGATTGTATATAGATCCATCTTCTATATATTGTAATATATCCAGCTTCCATACTGTATATTCCTTCCTGCAACTGTTTTGCTCCAGGACCTGGATAAACTAATGCACTATATATAGTCACCGAATGTATGAAGGTCCATGAGTTCAATTCCTGGGAGAGGATTTGAAATCCTTAGAATAACATCTGGTTATCCATGTTTGAGCAGTGTCAATAAGGATGAAATCAATCATGTGGTGCTTCCAGGTGTCAATTTAACCTAGGATCCTGGGGACACAAATGTTCTGAGAATAAACTGGCAGTTTTAGCTAACTTTCTTATTGCCTTTCTGAGAGCAAAGTTATAAAAAGATAATGCCAACCCAATTTTATGTTATAAAATATTTTAAATACGATACCAAGTTATTTTAAAGCATGCCACTATGATAATAGTTTTCAATTAGAATGGCCAATAGAAAAGTAGCAGTTGAAATTAGATCTTGCTTATAACCAGCAATACATCCTAGTATACTGTATTGCACATAACATGGATGAGATGAGAGGCCTGATTTCAACTAACATACAGATTTTGAGATGTAAAATTATAGTACAGAAATGCAGTGCTCCTGAAGATTCAGTGGAGTAGTAGGGTCCTTTTTCTGGTTGACAGGTAAAAGCAAATAATCACATATGAGTCAGATCATATATTCACTTTGAAGTTTATTATCAATTGTATGTATTAGATTTATTTTTTTAATATAATTTTTATCAAAAGTTTTAACAGTGATAATAACTAATACAAACTAAAATAGAACAGAGAAAGAGAAATAACAGAAAAAGCTAAAAAGTACAATAAGAAAAAAAGTAGAAGAAAGTAGAAAAAAAGAGATATAAAGAAAGATATAAAGGTATAAAGAACTGACTTCCAATATTCTTCACAGCAGTTATAAGTAGAATTATATTTTAACTTCTCTCTCTAAAGTTACATCATGACAGCAGAAAAGAACAAAGACACTTGGTGAGTTGCCTTCTTTTTGAAATTAAGAAGAGAAAAAAAATATCTTAAAGGATTTTAATTTAAAAGCAAAAATTTAACAAGATTGTGACTCAAAGTTTTAAATGGATAAAGGGGACAGTAATTTTAGAAAACAGAATAATTTTTTTCTCCTGACAAAAGTACCTTTGAAAACAGTAAAATTAATTAGACAAACAGACTGGACCTTCACGGGAATGCTGATTGTTTATTATTAAGGAAAGTAGATAATTGGTGGATTTTATAAAACAAGAAGATAAGTGTAATATGAGCCAGACTGTGTGACTGTAACTGCAGAGAGTTAACTGTGATTATTTTAAAAAGAGTGTTGGAGGGTGGAAATGGATTGGTAAGAAGTCAGGTGCACACAAATAATGAGTGCAGATAGTGCTGTTTTTACAATAAAAATGTAGTACAAAGTGTATTTACAAGATTTGATTTGTATAAGTATTTGTATGTATATCTATAGTGACCTAGCATAAATATGTATTCTAATACGTATTTAACTTAATAACTAAATTACTTAAACTTCTAATACTTTCCTTATAATATAAACTGCTTTGCTAATTTCTTCCTTCTCCCACGCTCCGTTATCTACAGGCTTAGAAATGCTAACAGCTTTTCCCCTTAATGCTCTCTTTCCAGTTATCCAGCACCTGAACCACATGGAGTTTGCTCTGCCACCATCTAGAGTCCAGGGCTGTGTCTTCCTTCTGCAGGTGCTTCTAAGGAGTTTTAATCTTGTTTTTCCTTTCTCTGCAAGTGCCTAGGTTGGGCAGCTGACAGTCAGACCACTGAAGAGAAAAAAAACTATGATCTTGATAGTTGCATATAATATTTTTCTGTTTCAGGGCAGGTCATCGTTCTGCAAGGAAGCTGACTGAGAATGGAAGAGACCACTTTGAAGAAGGTACTAGTGAAACAAAGAATGGAGACCAATGAGAAAATAAACTGCAGTGGAAAAAATAACATCTCATCACACAGGTATGTAACTTATTTAATTGTTACCAACATATGGTCTCTGCCTCTAATGTAAGTGCTAAGATCTTGCTGTTTCATGTATGATTTACATTAGAAGTAAAATCTGTTGAACTCAGTGGGTTTATTTTAAACTGAATTTGCATAGGATGGGATTGCAAAACTCATTCAAGAACACTATCCTGGGATGGAATATTCAGAACACCAAGATTACTAGCCAACTCCAAATGTCTAATTAGAAGTCATGGTTATATACAAAATGCTTTCAGAATTAGAGATATATCAAAGAGCTTTTGTGAGTCAGCCCACCTCATCAATTTTATGACAGCTTTTCTAAGAAAGTGTTATAAAAATATAACTTCATAATATTTGGAGGAGAAATAGTGACATTGTTTGGAAAAGTGGGTAGCAGTGGAGAAGTTTTGTCAGAGAAGCATTTTCCAAAACTACACAATGCAACCTTGTGTGAAGAGTGACAGTATTAATACATCTGATTCCTCTTTCTGTTGATAACCATTTTTCCATTCTATTTCCTGCAGGAAGGTTTATCTGGATTACAATGCAACCACCCCTCTGGCACCAGAAGTGATTGAGGCAGTTAAAGAAGCCATGCATGAAGCATGGGGCAATCCTAGCAGTTCTTATGAAGCAGGTCTGATTACGATTGTATGGAAGTGTTTTATGAGAGCATCTTTCTGGGGTTCAAGCATGTCTATTGGTAAAGTAGAGTTCTAACCTTGAAGGGTTATTGGTATTGTAGTTAAGGATTTAGCAGAAGAATAAAATGTTGTGTGGTGAATCATTATTACAGCCTTCAGTCACTGCTGGTAGTAACTTTGGAAAATATAGGTAGCTCCAGTAATATTTAGATCTAAATGTTTGCTGTTAAATTACATGTACATGTACATGTAACACTACATTTTTCCATTTTTAAAAAATAATGCATGGGCCTGCTCCTTGGAAAAGATGGTAGGATAGCATCAGGAGATGGGAGAGAGGGCAGAGTTCCTCAAAATCTAATTGGCTTAGGTCTTTTCCCAAAGGGGAACTATGTTCAAATGGGCTTAAGCATGAGAATTGATCCAAGGAGAGAGTACAAAGATAATTAGGAAGCATCAATTTCCAGGACCAAATCAATTATATCTGAGAGTCTTAAAGAAGCTTGTGGGTGTCATTCTTGGAGTTCCTTTCTTTGATCTTTGAGAAATAATGGAGGACAAGTGTAGTGCCACAGGAATGGAGAAGGATAAATGTTCTTTTCTTCAAAAGGAGGTGGGGAAGGGAATCTTGGTAATTAGACATTGATCAGTTTGACAGCAAACAAAACTCCAGAACAGATGATTAAGCAATGGGTTTATGAGCACTTAGAAAATAATGTATTGCTTGGCAGAAGCCACCATGGGTATATCAAGAAAAAGTCATGCCAAACCAACTTTATTTCCTTTTTTGATAAAATGACCAGTTTAGTTAACCACAGGAATGTGGTGATATAGTATACCTTGAATTCAGTAAAGTCTGCCCTGATATCTTTGTGGAGATGATGGCAAAATGTGAGATAAAGTGTACTATCATTAGAATCGACACAAAGCTGGTTGAACAAACAAACCCAAAAATTGTACAACGATGGCTCTGTAGTGAACTGTAAGGAAGTGTTGAATGACAATACTGTATTCTGTTTTACTGTATAGATAAGGAGGATAACAAACACTGTGGAGGACAGTATTGTTCAGAAGGATTTTGACAAGTTGGCGGAATTGGCAGAAACCAACAAGTTGAATTTTAATAAGTAAAAATGCAAAGTCCTTCATTTGAGAAGGAAAAATCAAAATCTTGAGTATACATTGGGGGGAATATACTGGACAGCAGTAACATGAAAAGAATTTGGGTGTCTTGGTGAGCAGAATTTGAATGTGAGCGAAGGTGTAATGCATCTGCAAAGAAAGAACAAATGCAGTACTATACTAGGCTGCATCAACAGACACAGTGTCAAGATCAAGAGAAGTCATTGTTTCTCTCTGTTCATGTTGTCAGCCTATACCTAACATATTGTATAAAGTTCTGGGTATCACATTTTAGGAAGAAAATTACAAACTGAAACAACCAAGATGATAAGGGGTTTGTAAGGAAAAACTTATGAGGAATGCATGGAAGCGTTGGTAAGTTTGGCCTAGAGAAGAGAAACTACAGGAGAGACATGATAGCTGTCAAATATCTAAAGTGTTGTCAAATAGAAGTCAGGGTAGAATTGATTCAAGTTGTTCTAGAAGACTGGACAAGAAAGAATGTGCTGAGGAAATGGATTTCAGTTGGACATCAAGGAAAAAAAAATAATGGTAGAAGCTGTTAACAATGGAATAGTCTGCCTCAGGAGTTGGTTGGTTTTCCTCTGGAGATATTTATACAGAGGCTGGATGTCCAGAATGCTGTAGTAGTAGATTCCTGCATTGAGCAGGGTGTTGAGCTATCTTCAAGGTACCTTTCAGCACCTACACTCTATGATTCTTTTCTTATTCTTCCTAATATTTCAAAGTACTATGGATTGTAGCTGTGAGAGAGAAGAGATGTTATATATTATATGATTTGTTTGTTTATTTATTTATTTATGGTATATTATTTCTTCATTTCTCTAAAAGCTAATGACTTGCTGCTAGATTAAAGCATATGAATATTCATCTAGACTTTTAGGAAAGAGAAAGGTGACTTAGATCAGTTAATAGAGTTTGGTCTAGTGGTTAAGGCAGCGGGCTAGAAACCAGGAGACAGAGTTCTAGTCCCGCCGTGGGCATGAAAGCCAGCTGGGTGACCTTGGGCCAGTCACTCTCTCTCAGGCCAACTCACCTCACAGGGTGGTTGTTGTGGGGAGAATAGGAGGAGGAAGGAGTATTAGGTATGTTCACCGCCTTGAGTTATTTATAAAAATAATAAAGGTGGGATAAAAAAAATTAAAAATTTTTCTGTTCAACAGCAGGTATATTAACAAGGAATTGCACCCTCTTTATGAAGAGATATCTTGCTTATGAAAGATGTCTTGATTATATACTGTTGGGAGCAAAATGCTGGATGTAGCCCTAGTGGATTGAATTAAAGCAAGAATTTATATAGTTGATTTAAATCACCAAGAGAAAAATGATTTAAATAATATTTGCCACTGATAGTTTTTCATATATTTCTTAAACAGTGCTAAAAATTTGGTCATTATACTATGTTTAATTTACAACTAAGGACGATGCATGACAATACCTGGGAAGATACAACTTGTGAAATATTTTATCTAATTTGATTTTTATTTGCTGGGTCCAACTTCCTCCCTACAATTTTATCTAATTTGTGTCTTTTGCAGAACATGGAAACAGAAAGTGCTGGGCTTTTAGGAAGTTATAATTTTCAGTTTGCTTGAATGAAGCCATTTTTCATGTCATGAAAAACTAAAAAGAATGCCTATGTTTGGTTAATAGATGATTGACCTGGCTTGCATATGCTGCTAAGCCGTAATCTGTTTAACCAGAATTTATTAAATAAATCACAGTTTGGATGGGTCATGGTTTGCAAACAACAGTGAGTGGGTTCACATGTTAACATGTTAAGCCAAAGCCAAACAAACTGTATTGTACCTTACCGCATTGTGTGAAAGCCATATACAAGAATGGGTTTAAGAGGGGAAAAAGCATGAAGGAACAGATTTGTTGGTGGTTAAAGCAACAAAAGATTTATATTTATAAGCTCAGAATAAATATAGTTTATTTTATAGGATGCAAGATATTAAAAGTAGTAGAAATTAAATTATATCAGCAATATCTACAATCAATCACAGAAACTTTATTGATTATGTGACATCAAGTCAGTGCTGACTCTTAGAGATGACATAAATAAATCTTCAAGATGATCTGCCCCCAACCTTGTCCTCCAGCTCTTCCAACAATGTACACATTGCTGCTTGTCCTCCTCTTTTTCTATTTCCTTCTACCTTGCCCAGCATTATCAACTTCTCAGGTCTTTGCTTAATTTGTTCAAAATGCAGGACTAGAACTCACAGTCTCCCAGTTTCTCACCTTGTGCCTTAACCACTATACCAAACTGGCTCTCTAGACTCATTTACAGAATCAGAATTAATGACTGTAGCAGTCTTCCAAAATTTTTAATTTTGGAAATCACATGTCCCAGATGGTTTTACCAGGAAGTTCTATAAAAACTTCAAGGATATTTTAATACAGAGTTTTTACAAATCTGTAATTTATTCACCAAGGTGAGAACCTTCTTTTTAGTAAAGATCTAAAATTACACTTATTTTAAAGCAAGGAAATAACCCATGGGAGGTTGCTTCATATAGAACCTACTTCATTGATGTTTGGCTATTTAGCCTTGGATGAAAATGGAGGTAAAGCACTTACAGCACTATCTGCTGAGAAGTATGGTATTATTGCACAATTCTAGTAGACCACTGGCATAGTGCTGCCATAGCCAGCTCTTTAGAGAACCAACAGCAGAATGTTAGCAGATGAGGCTAGCTCACACACATAAATCTGAAACAGTGCTTCTCTGATCTCATCTATTACTTGTCACTTTACTTTTTCATTTCCCATGTGAGAGAGATAAGACGTACATGCACGTGCACACACAAATCTCCAAGGAGATTCTCAGCAGTCTCTCAGTAAAATCAGTACATAAAACTAGTCAAACCATCAACCCCACCTGGTGTTCACAGTCTAAAGCAGCAGTCTTTACAAAATAGCTGTGTCTTCTTAGCGTCTTTCAGCCATCACTGGTATGTTATAAAGCTTAGCCTCATACTGTTTTGGTGCAACAATGGTTGGATGACTTTCAGAGCTGTAAATTATGTTTTGCCTCCAAAACAATGGGTGGAGAAGTAGCATTTTAGTACACCTTGTGGCTGCTGTTGAATGTTGTCTACCTAAGGAGGAAAATGCCATTTTAACACTGGTAGAGCTAAGGATAACTTGAGCCTGCCTCACTCATGGGCTGGGGAATGAGATGAAGGGGACAGAACAGAAAAATGGTGTTGCCAGGACATCTCTGTACCATAGTTAGGTGCAGTTGGGGAAGAAGCCCATAAATAAAATGCACATGCCTTTAGTGTGAGGAACAACAACAACAAAAACCTGAATCTACCTTATATGATAAACTTTTGTGTTTTGCTCTCACAGGTCAAAGAGCAAAGAAGATCATAAATGAAGCTCGTGAAAATCTGGCTAAGATGGTGGGTGGACAGTACCAGGACATTATCTTCACTTCTGGAGGGACAGAAGTAAGATATTTGACGTTGGTAGCACTATTTTGATCCGGCTTTTATTTTTAAAAATGCCCTTACTTTGCTAAGCTTCTTTTTTCTGTACAGTCAGATTTATTTTCATTTTCTGGAACCAGTATCTCTTTACTCATTCTTGATGAGTAGATACTAAAAAAAAACAGTAATTATCTCAAAGAAAAATCTACCTCTATCCTACAGAATGATTCTTTGATCTAATTTGTATTTATCTCTTTTTTTCTCCAGGCAAATAATTTAGTGATTCATACTGCAGTGAAGGATTTTATGAGAAACAGCAAACAAAGTACTGTTGGGACAAGCGAAAGCCGTCAAGAGAAGACTCTAGGGACACTGCCACATATCATTATATCTTGCATTGAACATGATTCAGTTCGTCTCCCTGTAGAGTACCTAGAGAAGGAACAGAAAGCTGGTGAGCAATTGACATGTTGTAGCTAGAGTCTTCAACCTTTTTGGTGAGCACATTTGAAATGGGGGGTGGGGGCTTTTCACAAAATGGCTGCTGTTGTGTGCATGGCCATTCACAAAACACAAATTTAGTAGAACACAAACTGATGAGACTCTTTACTTCACTATCTTATCTATGATCTCAGGATGCTGTCTGCCATCCCCAGCTTATCTTTGTTGTTTCTTTCTGGGTGGATGAGTTTTCAGAACAAGTACACAGCTGCAGCCATCTATCATTCTTTGCTTTTAAAAATATCCATGGAATCTTGGAAATCTGATTGTGCTGTACCTCTCTTCCTTATAGTTCAGTGAAGTAGGGAGGTGTCTGAGTGAGCTGCCTGTGTTTGCTGCTTCCAAATGTTATCTGGCTGTTCTGGACTTAAAAATTCCTTCAGCCTCTTTTGCCTAGGCAACAGTTCTTGCATATCTCTGTCAAAGCCATCTTCCTTACTCTCTAGAGGTGAGATACGTGAATTTCATTCAGACACCCTAACTTTGCCCACTGGTTGTAGAGGAGAATGGTGATAAACTTGAAGAAGGAATGCAAAAAAGGTTAAATAAACAGCTTGGCCCAGGAAGAAGAGGGGGTGAGGAAGAAACTAAAGATAACCTGCTTTGATTCTCTTTAGTATAAGAGATTTCAGAGGGAAACTCTGTCAGGCTTTCAAGATTTTGTTATTATAAATGTTGAGGTTTAGTTATAAACTCAGAGTTTTCTTAACTCAAACTTTTATAAAATAAAGGAGCTAAATTATACCCAGCTTTCAAGCAACTGCTGAGTTCCTGAGGAGTTCCTGTTGGCCCTTAAATGCTGCCTGTAAACCTGTATCTTTTCAAGTTCCCTCATGACTGCTACATCTTGCAATCTCTGTTGCTGAGTAGTGTGGCTGGCACTTACCTGATATCCCCTGTGGCACCCTCCAAGCCTGTTGTCAGAAAAACAGTAGCTGCTTTTGAACAAATTGAACTGTGGAATGACTTTCTTCTTTCTATCCTGGTTTGTAGAAGCCACTTTTGTCCCAGTGTCAAAGGTGACTGGACGAGTGGAAGTAGATGATGTTGTTGCAGCAATCCATCCAACTACATGTTTAGTTTCTATAATGCTAGCAAATAACGAAACTGGGATTGTGATGGTGAGTTGTACTTTGGTTCTTATAGCGCATAAATTTAAGGAAAATAGTTGATTACCCTTTGTAGAAATTACTCCAGATGTCAGCAAGGACTGGCAGGTATTCTCATAAAGCAATTTGTATTATTGTATTCATTCAGCTGGTTTTCAGACACTGACTGATGAATTGCAAATGACACATGAGTGTGACTGAGTTTTTTTTCAGTTGATGTATATTCCAGGGGTCATACGATATCTAGAATGATGTTCAGATGACTAATAAATGTCCCTAAAGCCACCAGGAACCGGCTTCTTCATGTACAAGAACATAATGCATCCACTGTAATGTATTTATCTTTCAGTAGCCTGATGGACAGACTTTGTATGGCCTACAGGTTATAGGTTTATCTCATATTTTCAACCTGATACAGAGAATAGGTGCTGATGCTTCAAATTTTACAAAATTGTGAAACTTTTTCTTTTAAAGTTATTAAATAATTTATATGTATGCGCGTAGTAATATCATTTCATCGTTTCCCCGAAATATTTTGTCTGGAGTTATTTCTGATCTCCCTTTTGCTAAAGTAATACCAAAGATGTGTCAGAACAGTTTCTTCAGGGTGGCTACTCTTTAATATTTTAAAATGTCTTTAAGTTTTTGTTATGCTAATGTTCTTGCTTCTTCTCTACTACCATATTTCACACGATGACTTTATTTTTGCCAGCATTGGGTTATTAGATTTTTGTTTATTAAATTGCTAGATAGGTATGCATCATATTTTTAGGCCTAGTTTTTTATTACAACATTTGCTAAATAAGTAGATCAAGATCAATGTTAAGTTGCTCAGTAGATTCAGTTATGCTAATCTTAATAGGGCAGCAGACAAATGTTAACAATAGATTTTATGACTGGAGAAAGAGAAAGGTGGTAATACTAATGTAACAATAAGCCTATAATTCATAGCCTATTCTTCTATTAAGAGAGACTAGAATTATATCCAATGTGATAAATGGAGCATATTAGTTGATGTTACCAATGCAACATCTTTTCTATTTTAGTAGCTCCAAAAATAAATTACTAAATGCTGATGGGAAGGGAGAGGTAGTGTTTCTGATAGAATGAGATGTCCTGATACCTGACAGGATACTTTTCTTTCAGCCCATCTCAGAACTCAGTCAGCAGATTGAAGTTATCAACCAGAAGAGAAAGGCTTCTGGTCTGCCATGGATCTTAATACACACAGATGCAGCCCAGATGATTGGGAAGGGTCAAGTGGACGTACAGGACTTGGGAGTAGATTACCTCACTGTTGTAGGGCACAAGGTATATTTTTCCTCTGTTTGAGCTACCATCTCCTTTCTGTGACCTCTTCTGAACTTTGGAGAATTTCATACACAAGGACAGCAGTTTTCAATTACTAAATTAGAAGCTACTGTGCTTCTAATTTGGTTGTTCATTTCTGGAAACTGTATTCTCTTACAGATCTCATGTGACATGCTGTTGGAAAGTCTTTTGTTGGATAGTTGTACAATAAACTCTGCCCTGAATAATCTTAGCACACAAGTTGGTGGCACAGAAAATAAAGCAGTGAAATAGTAGTAATAGAGACTTTAATTATCCCACATCTCTAGGGAGGCACACTCTGCTAAGTGTGATGCTTCTAGGAAATTCCTGGTAACTTTCTTTTTCAAAGAGGAAGGCGCAAACGTATCTGTTATCTTTGACTTGATACTAACCAATAATAGTTTCAATAAGTGGAAGTAGTAGGAACATTGGGGGAAATGACTATAGAAAGCTGAGGTTCTTGATTTTAAGAAACTAAAAACTGAGTGTAATTGAATACATATCTAGAGTCCCAGAAATTTATTTAATGAAACTCTGAGCAATGATAAGTAGAAATCTATGGCAGAAGAAGAAAATGAGAAAAGGGCTCAAGATAGGTGAGAATTCCTTTTAAAAAAGGCAATACTATCTACAAATAATTCTAATGAAGAGGGGAGAAAACGAGAGAAGAAACTAATGTGGCTGCACAAATAAAACACATATTGGAGGTGGTCTGGCCAAAATCTGAAATCATCTTGATAGGTTAGCAAATAGGGGAAACTTACCTTGGCAATAGTAACTATTTGTTAACTTCCTTCAGAAACTCAAGTTAGCATGCATAGCACTCCCTTCTACCCTGTGAGGTAGGTTGGATTGACTAAGCTTCCACGGATGAGGATGGACTTGAACCTAGGTCTCACTGTTACCGGTTCAACACTTTAACCACTACACTATACTGGCTCAAACAGTACTTGTGAGAAAGGTTTTGGAATATTGGGTGAGGTGATGTGGCTGGGAAAAAAGCAAATGCAATTTTAGCTTGTATCAACAATGTACGGTTTCCAAATTATCAAAAGCAGTACTTTCATTTTTTTCAGTATTGGTCAGATCCTACCTTGAGTATTTTATTCAGGGCTGGGCACCATGTTTTAAGGAGGATTCAGAGCAAAAATTATTAGAAACTTAAGGCCAGTTAGGAGAAATTGAAGGAAGTGGAAATGTTTAGCCCCAAGAAAAGGTAACTGAGATGAATATTTATTTATTTATTCAATTTGTCCCCGCCCATCTCTTCCCATCAGGGGACTCTGGGCAGTTTACAATAATCAATTAAAACAACCACACAATAAAATATATAAATATAAATTACATTTCTTTTGAAAGTTAGAAAAAACATCTTAGCAACAAAAAGAGTTTGATAGTAGAAGCAATTACCCAGAGAGGTAATTGGCTTCCCTACATTGGATTGTTCAAGCAGAAACTGAACAGCCATTCACCATGGAGCCTTTTAATTTGAATTCATACATGGAATAGACAGCCCAATCCAGTGCCAAAATGGCTTCTTCCAACTCTGTAAGACCCTTTGGCTTTAATGGTACTTCGGAGAGCTTAACTGGTGTTTTAAGGATTCTCCAGGAATAATTTTTGAATGAAATCAAAATTTTCCTCTGAATTTCAGGGCTCTTCCACATGGCAGCATTAGCATGCTTTCCTCCAGTCCATAAAAATTCTGTAAGTTTGCCTTATTCCTGTTACATTCCCCACTTAATTCTTACAGGTTGGCAAAATTATAAATTTGGAAGAAACCTTCACGACATCTAGTCTAGTACCCTTGCTTAGTAGAGGATCTGCAATGCAGACTTCTTCTCTGGCAAATGGTGGTCCTCTCTTTGCTTAACTGCCTCTGCCAACTGTCTGCTGAAGAAGTCTCTTTACTCATCACTCTGTTAAATGAGTCTTCTTGTTAGGGACATTTATCTGCATAGTTAGCTATAATCTGCCTTCTGTTTCTATATATTGCTTTTACTGTTGTAATTTATAATTGCAGTTTTACGGCACACGTATTGGAGCCTTGTATGTGCGCGGACTTGGTGTCAGCACTCCTCTTCATCCCATGCTGTTTGGAGGTGGGCAGGAATGGAGCTTTCGCCCAGGGTATGGTGAACAGGAGCATTGGATCAACCAAATGAATTGTTAGAGACCAACAAAATGTACTGTGATGCTACGGCAGGATGTGCAACTTTCTTTGATTCAAAAGCATGTAGGCATGCTTAATGACATGTTAAGGACTGCAATTTAAAAGGGTAGCAGGGCAGAAACCAACACGAGCAGGAATGGTGTATTTTTATTTTATTTTTATTTATTTTTATTTAACAAGTAAAACTAAATAATAAAAATAAATAAAAAGTACCCCTTTGAGTCCTGCTGTGCTGCCTCATTGTGGCAGAGAGGGTGTTCCTGGGAGAGGTGAGTGAAGCAGTTTATGCCAGGGACATATATTCCCAGGAGAGTCACCCAAGGTATGAAGGTCATCTCAGCTGCCCAGCCAAAGCAAGCAGGCACTTACATTGGGCAGCAACAATGTAGGTAGATGCTGGAGGCGGATGATCACTTTATTGAAAACTGCAAAGGCAATATTTCATACTGCATGGGAGAAAGCGATTGGTAAAAAAAATTCTTGTATTTTAACACACAAATCACATGGAAAGACTGTGTAAAGTAATTGACAATATAATGTCAGATGATAGAGACCTCGCTTGCTATGTGGCCT
The DNA here is from genome assembly GCF_035149785.1 of Candoia aspera. Lineage (NCBI taxonomy): Eukaryota > Metazoa > Chordata > Lepidosauria > Squamata > Candoiidae > Candoia > Candoia aspera. Next base: position 43,246,574 of record NC_086158.1, on the reverse strand, counting down.
GCAGTTCCACAGGTGTGGCATTTTGAAGGTGATTATTGCTGGGGCTCCATAGAATAAACATAAACCGAGGGACGCGGTGGCGCTGCGGGTTAAACCACTGAGCTGTTGATCGGAAGGTCGGCAGTTCGAAACCGCGCGGCGGGGTGAGCTCCCGTTGCTCGTCCCAGCTCCTGCACACCAAGCAGTTCGAAAACATGCAAATGTGAGTAGATTAATTGGTACCGCTTCGGCGGGAAGGTAACGGCGTTCCGTGAGTCATGCTGGCCACATGACCCGGAAGTGTCCTATGGACAACGCCGGCTCCAAGGCTTTGAAACGGAGATGAGCACCGCCCCCTAGAGTCGGACACGACTGGACTTTACGTCAAGGGAAACCTTTACCTTTACCTTTACTTCCTTCTATGTTTTTCGAAGACAGGAATTTCAAACTATTGTACAATATCCTTAATTTCACATGCTAGCAAAATTAAGCTTAAGATCATATACAGTGGATATAAAAAGTCTATATACCCCTATATAAATCACTTCAGAATTTTTCCACTTTTAATATAACATACAAGCTGTACAATTCAACTGAAAAACAAACTGAAATCTTTTAGGGTGAAAAAATAAAAATAAAAAAACTAGAATAATGTGGTACATAAGTTTGCACACCCTTAAACTAATACCTTGTTGAAGCACCTTTTGATTTTATGACAGCATTCAGTCTTCTGGGGTAGGAGTCCATCAGCATGGCACATCTTGCCTTGGGAATCTCTGCCCACTCTTCCTTGCAGAAGCACTCCAAATCTGTCAGATTGCGAGGGCATCTCCTGTGCACAGCCCTCTTCCGGTCACCCCACAGATCTTCCATTGGATTCAGGTCTGAGCTCTGGCTGGGCCATTCCAAAACTTTGATCTTCTTCTGGTGAAGCCATTCTTTTGTTGATTTGGAGGCATGCTTTGGATCATTGTCGTGTTGAAAGGTGGAACTCCTCTTCATCTTCAGCGTTTTAGCAGAGGCCTGAAGGTTTTGTGCCAAAATGGACTGATATTTGGAACTGTTCATCATTCCCTCCACCTTGACTAAAGCCCCAGTTCCAGCTGAAGAAAAGCAGCTCCAAAGCATAATGCTGCCACCACCAGGCTTCACTGTGGGTATGGTCTACTTTTGGGTTGCTTTTGCGCCAAACATACTTTTTGGAATTATGGCCAAAAGGTTCAAAGAAAAACATCCAATCCTGGCTACATTTTGAAAAAACCTACATCAAGTCTGACAAAAGCATGTGGGAAAATGTGTTATGGTCTGATGAGACCAAGGTTGAACTTTTTGAAAGATCACACGAAGGAAGGATGAGAGTTATCTAGGTAGGAAGGAAGCAGAGGTGGCAATCAACTAGGTTAAAGACACAGAAGAGTTGGTGGCTGGGAAACAGGTCTGAGGAGGAATCATGGGCAGCACTGGCACTTGCCAAGCCCCACATTTTGCACTCCTGTGCTACACTAAGTAGTATGTAGGTTTTAAGGATATGCAAGAAAAGGTACTAAAAGGAAATGCTGTTGTATTTGGAAGGAAAATACATATGAGCAGGAAAAAAAGAGGATCTGCTTTCTAGGTAGCATTTTGGTTTTCATCAGACCTTTTTATTTACTTCATACACTAATTCTGGTTCTCATGCAGTGAAATATTTTAATATTTTTGTTATGCTAAGTGTGCATGCAATATGTTAAATAAATTAATTCATACAGGTGTAGACCTTATATTTGTGCAACTTTAACTGTATGAATAAACACTACTTTTTTTTTTTAGGACTGAGAATACTCCAATGATTGCTGGTCTTGGCAAGGTAGGCTTCAAAATGGTAAAGGCTAAAAAATACAAGTATACAATGAAAACAAATGTCTTATTGAATAATGTGTCTTTACTACTTAATTTTTTTTAAAAAAAGGAAATAGATATCAGCAAGTCATAGATTTAAACACAGCATTTGTTATTGCAAATGCATACACCTGAAGCAAGGTAACTGTCCGGATTCTCTGGGATTTCTTTGCTTGGACTTAGCAATGCCAATACTCTTTAGTTTCTTGAGCCAAGTGTTCATAAACTTTTCTGTGTTTGTATGCAGACCCAAAGTTCTAGATCTGCATAACTTTCAGGATAGTTTAACACATAGTAGGACACTGATAGGAGATAATGTGGCAAACAGATGCTTTATGGCAATCTCAGCAAACTTTTTAGCATCCTGAAGTTTTCAGTCTCTGCAACTGTTCAAGTACAGTAGCTTATCAGAATAAAAACAGAACATCAAGTTGGTCTATAAACAAATGGTGGGGGGCGGAGTGCAAAGAACTAGTAGCTCAATATGCAAGTGCTGTTTAGGGTCTATAGATGGGTGTCCACAAGAATCACTTTTTGTCATTTGCCCCCTTTTGACCCTCCCCCCCCAGTGAATGGCTTTGATTGTTGAATGTGGGTACTGCAAAAGAGACTGTGCATGCTTTGAAAATAATTTGCAAAAACAAAAACATTTGGACCTACCTGTTATTCATTAAAAATGCCTATCAGTTTTTAGGCTTTGGAACAACCTTGAAAAGAAGTTGCAGGTTTCTCCCGATTATTTTTGAAGCATGTACAGCCATACTGAAGAATACACCAACATTTTCTATCACTTTTTGTCTTTAAGATTGCTTTGTAGGTATTGGGTTTTGTTTAGTAGATTGGGAAATTTGGGGGATCCTTTAGAGGGAGACTTTTAGCATAAATTCTACCATGTTGGCTTTTTGTCTACCCTGGCTAATGAAAATAACCATTATATGGTCAGGTGTACAAGGGAATTCAATGATTCCATTCAAATTTAGCTGCTAATATTTAACCTGGTATTCTCACCTTCCTTTGCAGGCAGCTGAACTGGTGAATGAGAACTCTGAGCTATATGAAGCTCACATGAAGAAAGTTCGAGATTACCTGGAGGAAAGGCTTGAAGTAATTTCAGTCATCTACCTGTTTTCTGTATAGCTCTGCAGTCTTTATATGGGGGAGAGATAACATCAGAAAGCTATATTACCCTGCGCTAAACACAGTCATGGGGCAGTGATGCCTTTCAATTCAAACTGAAGCAGGGCATAGGGCAAGAATGCTGAAAATAGAAGCAAATGAACAGATATAACACAGGGAACACACTGGCTCCACCTAAAGATGCATGTCTCATGTCTGGATTAACCCCAATGAATATTGCAGCACTGTCATTTTTTGAAATGGAATCACATTGGAACCTTTTGGAATTGCCTTTCTTGGGATTCATTCATTCATTCATTCATTCATTCATTTATTTATTTATTAATCAAATTTATCACCGCCCATCTCTGAAAAGGGACTCTGGGCGGTTTACAATAAAAGATAGATAAAAATATAAAACTATAAAACCCTATAATACAGATACAATAAATATAATAAAAACCTTGATGGTTAAAAGTTCTTTATGATTTGCAGGCAGAACTGGGTCCTTCTAAGATACTAACCATCCCCAGAAATGGCTACTCTCCCTCCTGCCCCAGGCATAATTACAAAACCAGGTCTTTAGCTGTTTCCTAAAGTCCAGGAGGGAGGGAGCTAATCTCACTTCCAGGGGAAGGATATTCCAAAGGACGGGTGCTATTGCAGAGAAGGCCTGCCTCGACCCCGCCAGATGGAATTCTCTGCTAAGAGTGTGGTGACAGATGCCCTATTTTGACTTGCCAGAGCAAGATAGACATAACACAAGACCTTTCAGATATTCTTCCCACACCTGTGAGCAAGGTGTTAGTTAATCCTGTGAGTGCTACTATATATTGCAAATTCTACTGTCACAGGTTCAGTACTACCCTGAAATACCTTTATCCCTGTATCTAAAATTATAAGATTTTATTTTCCTACCTGGATTCAATAATGCCTGTGGTATGTGTGTATTAACGTTAGTTGACATTTTATTAAAAGTGTTACTTCATATTCTAGATTGTATTTGGAAGACAAAATATCCATTTTAACTGTCGACTGGAGGGCTCTAAACGACTTTGCAACACCTGTAACTTTTCCATATTGGGTTCGGGTCTACAAGGTAACTTCTTTGTCTATTTGCACTGTTCTTTAAGAGCTAGTCTATGATTGATTTATGGGATTTTGCATATAATCCTTTAGTGCCAATACAAAATTTAGTTTTAATTGCTTTTAAAACTAATCTCTCTGCCTGAAACCAAATCAAGATGTTATCAGCATGAAATGAGGTGCCAATTACATGCTATTGTGTATTTAACCAAATTTGCACTGTAATTTCATAAAGAAAATGCTAATTACAGATGCAAGATACAAAGATAAATTTTAAAAATTTGCTCTCTCGAACTTTTAAAATGAATTTTGTAATTAGTCAGAAAGCATTCTGGTATTTTGTTCATGAAACATTACTTGAAATGTATCCTTTCCATGTTCTAATTTGGTTGTAGCAATTTAAAATGCGTGGTCCTGACATAATTGTTTTGTTGTCAAAATTCATGAGAAGCCAATCCTAGCAAAGCATGAGCAAAGATTGATTTTTAAAATTATATCTTAGTTATTCTTGACAACACAGGTGAAATTACAAGCGAGTTCTGTGTGTTTCTTCTATGCGTAGATCTGTAGGTACTTCATGAGGAGAGAGCAGATATATATCTTATTTTTTCTGCAGGCTGGCTGGTGCTCTCACGCTGTAGGACTTTGCTCGCCAGTGTTGGTGCAGCCTGCCACTCTGAAAAGGGTGACCAGTAAGTAGTCAGTGTTGTGGAACTAGGTATTCTGTAGCTGGAGGGTATACTTCCAGCTAATGTCCGGAAGTGTGTGTTTGTGTGTGTAGGCTTGCAAAGAATTAACCGCTTAGAGTCACCACAGCTGTGTCAATCTCTCACATTTGCCAAGAATTATGGCAAGTGGCGATGGTAATGTCATATCTGCTATGAAGAAAGACATTATTGACTGTGTTCCATACCATCTTAGCCATGATACTATTCGAAAATTTCATGAGCCGCAGCTGCCGTACTATCTTCCCAACTCACATTATATTGCCTGCTTTGCCTTAACAAGCAAGCTATGCTTGGTTAGGGTATTAGTGCTCCTGCTAACTAATTGACACTGGCCTCTTAACAACTAGTAGTGGCGTGTGATAAAAATATTGTAAGTAGTTACAGCCCTTACATCTTTGTAATTGCCCCCTCCCCCACTGATTATAAAGTTATCCAAGAAATAAACACCATTCACAATCCATTATTCAATTCTAACTATGCAGTAGGGACAAATATTATATGACTTGCATAATTGTGCTCCTTGTGGATCTGCTACTAGTTGAAGCTCTATATATTATTCCTCCTAGCTTTGAGGAGCAGCTGGATCTTTAAGAGAGATGTGAAGGGAGAAAGATTATCCAGACTTGATAGAAATAGGGAAAGAATTTGCTGTTCAGAAGCTAAGAGTATTTTGATTCCAGTACCAAGCCCATTATGAAAGCTGATCGTCCATGATACTTGAATCCATAATTCTGGTTTATTGTTGATTATTTTTTGTCTGCCTCACCAGTTAATATAGCATAGTCACTAGATATGGTCAATTCTGAATTTATCTGTTCTTGTGGTTAAAATGGTTAATTAAAAAAAGTCTTTTTGATACAGTTAGGGTTCTTCCAAATCTTTTAATACTGCCTTCTTGGGTGTGTGTTCTATTTTGGCTACATAAGGATCTGGATTTGAAGTTTAAATTTGCTATTAGTATATGCAATAACATAATGTATTAAAAATCCACAGCCTTTCATTACAGTTGGTTCCATGATTCATTAGGAGCATGTGTTGTATATAATAACTTTTTATCACTTTTAAAATGCTTACAATAAATAACAATTCCACTGTCTCCACGCTTAAAAGCTGTTATATACCCTTAACATTCAGGCTGTAATCCATGATATATTTATTATAGAACATTTATCTGATTAACAAAGAGACTCCAGAATTACTGAATTACGTGGTATGGTTTAATTGTCTCTCATCATTTGAACTCTGAAAGGCTATAGACCTCAGCATGCATACTTGATCAGCTAATTTCTACTGAAACAAAAGAAGCTTATAAATAAATGTCTTTTGGACAGGAGTAGCTCTACACAATTTGTTTCCTTTCTCTATATGCTTCTCAGATCCCCATGGTAAAAATACTGTTAAACGTTATGTTTTGCTTTAATTATGTCTGTTCTCCAGGCCGTCAGCTGTTCTGCTTAACTGTGGAATTCCTTATAATGTGGCACAGAATGCCTTACGCCTCAGTGTCGGCCGTGATACAAGCAAAGAAGATGTGGATCTGATTCTAGAAGATTTGAAACAGGCTGTGGCTGGGTTACAATAGGGTGGATACTCACAGTCAACAAAAAAGAAGATTCTGTTCATCAATGTCAGGAAGTGAGCTTATCTCATCTTTATACTCCATTGCTCTATGTGCCATATTTACATTTGACATATTGAGGGCTATTGTGTTCCCATCAGTACTTTGAGACAGGATTTTTGATGAACATCCAGTAATGTGTTTTACAGCTCTTGAATACCTCGGACCACTCTCTACATCTATGAGCACTGATTTTTTTTTCCTGGAATTCAGCACCAGTAAATGCAGTTGGTGAATTACACCATTTAACAAGTTTTAGCAAGTAAAAGGAAGGGCAAGGAAATATTTCCACTGGATATTTAGAATTGTTCCCGAGTAGAGAACTAATGTGAATATAATATTTAGAAGGTATATGCATTTATTTACATGAACATACACATATATGCCAGACACATGTATACATATATGAATGGTCAAGTAAATCTCCAAATTTGAAACAATCAGGGATTTGCCTTGGAGATGTCATGTTTACCACAAAGATGCATACTAATAAATTGATCTACTTTAATAAAGAAAGAATGTATAATACATCTATTATGTATAATACATCTATTAGAATTAAATAGCAGAAAGAAAACCAGAATGCTTTCTTCAAGGCTACATAGAGGCCTGTTTCTTTCCCTTCAACTTAGCCTTAAAGGGTTATTTGCAGTTTTATGTAGCTAAATTTGCTCCCTTGAGTTGTACAAAATAAAGATGGGATATAAATCTAATAATTAATTGAAGAATAAATCATGCTGAAGGCAATACTCATGGTAGGAGGTCTGAATCAAGAATTATTGCTATCCCTTTCTGCCCTGAATGGCAAGAGGACAGAATTACCCACAGTGGTAATTCCCTTTTGAGAGGAAGCAATTGCTGTGATAGATGCTGGCTTTCGCTGTTGCTTTTTGTCATAAATCATAAAAAGTCGTAAATAACATAAATTGTAATGGGATGTGAGAATGACCTTGGAAGACAGGGTTGGGGGATGCTGCCTAGGGAACAATCAGATAAAAGTGAGTGGAGCCCTCAACTGAGTAACGGGCAGAAAAAGAAACTTACAAAGGATCAGCCATAACTTGGCAGGTGGTAAAAAGGGACGGTGGGAGTTTTGTACTTTCAGACTTGCATTCTGCTATTGCAGCCTAACAATAAAGTAGAAGTAGCTCATCTTGTTGTGTTTTCTGTCTGGTTTACTTGGGAGGGCTGATATCAATCTTGCAAGTTCAGCCATCCCTGATCAGTTAGGGCGGATCCTTTCTAAGTTTCTTTCTTTGTCCATTACTCAGTTGCGGGCTCCTCCCACTTTTATCTAATCACTCCCCAGGCAGCATCTCTTCCCCCTGTCTTCCAAGGTCATTCTCACATTCCATTGCATAAATAGGAGACCTGTTGCCACTGATAAAGTATTTTTTAAACATAACTTTTTGCAGTTTAATAATTTCAGTGTAATTTTAGGTGAGGCTAGTGTCTGAAGTTAGTCTAAAGGAGTAGAGATAAATCTATGTGTGTGCTTCTGTGGTACAGAATGTGTGTCCCACCCATTCCTAGCTTCATCTTCACCTGCCACATGACACCTATGTCATTATCTCAGAGGGAATGAGAACTTTGATAGAAAAAGGTTGCCCATTCCTGTTACTATTTAATTACATCAGATGTTCTACATCTTTGGAGCATCAGAAGCAGTTACTGTATCTACAAGTATTCCCTCAATTTTGTGCATCAGAAGAAGATTACTTCAGATAAAGAAGGGAGACAGGAATCTTTGTAGTTCCTTGGATAGACTCTCTGCAAATGGAAGGGTTGTTTGTTTTTCAATCTATCAAAAGTATTCTGGTACGAAATACTTCAGAGGATTTGTTCTGAGGAGCAATTTTTGATAACTGCCCAGCCACTTTTTGTGTTCCTGGGACCCAAACTGTATGTTGCCTTACATTTAGACCGGTAAAAGATGATCTCCCACTGCCCCCTTCTAGATTCTCATGAGTCAACTGACATAAGAGAACATCCAGCTGATTAGTATGGATAGAGGAAAAATATGATTGAGGAATCCTGAAGAATCCAGGAGCATTGTCAGGCATCAGTCCTGGCTCCCACAAAAGAGGAGATAATGGCAGTTTGGAATATATAAGTGTGTATTTCCTTCAAAAGTTTGAATTTCAGAACTATGCTGGAAGAGATTTGAAGACAACAGTAGAATAAGGTCTGCTGTTTTTGTTTTTCATTTGGTTTTGCTGTATCCACTGTAACTGATGTCTGCCAATAGTGATAAGTTAAAGTGGTAATGGTTGGTTTCCTAGTACTTGCTAAGGTTTTAATAGGAAATTCTCCAGTATAAGTCATTTGCTGACCTTTCATAATATTATTTGTTTCACATGGTAGCATGACTTGTACTACTAAACTGTCAAAGTGGGTTATACTATAAAACAGAAGCAAATTTAAAAGTTGAAACACGTGTGTGTTCTGTAAAACATAAGCACAATGATGTCTTAGCTTGAAATACCATTATGTGGTTATTCACAGAAAGGAAAATACAACATACCAAGAAGCAGGCAATTCATGTATCTGACCTTATGTTTACTATAATTTAGGGCTAAAATAAGCATTTTATTCTCATGTATCTTTAATCCTCACGTTTGAGAGTTGGCCTTGCCCATCTCCTTTAACTATGGAGTCCTTAAAGAAACATAGCTAAGTTGATATTGTAGGAAGATTATTTGTTGAGCCTCTATCTAGTCCTTGTGGGATCTGAGAGAAAGACCATTTATCAGGAACCTATCAAGTACTACCAGATCTTTTATTTTATATAGGAGAAAATAACTTACAAATGCTTTGCACATTTAAATATGCTGTATTTTTATGTTTATGGTACATTTAGTAACTCTATTTGGTAAAAATAAAAAATACAAAAACAAATGGGATTTAGGTTTGAAATCAATGTTACCAATAAAAATGAGTTAATCTACAATGCAGGTATATACTAAAACTAAATTAAATATTCTGATCTTTCCAATAGGAACGGCTCTTCTTTTATAAAAACAAACAGAAATGCCAGCAATTCTTGGATTTGACTGCTATATATATTTAATCCTTATCATTGAAAAGATGCTCCCTGTCATGTTCACCGTTCCGATGTTTCTGCATCGTAACGGTTCGCTTGCCATGGTGCTGATACGTGTCCTGGCTGGGAGGGGGCTGCTGCGAGCCTTGTACTGAAAACGTGCTGATCTGTGCCAGGAGGAATGTGTTTAGACTACCTCTGAAACGTCAAGGTCTCTTTGGCCGTTGAGCAGCAGAGCTCGTTAGGAGCACCTGGGAATGTGGGGTGAACTGTATGTGAGGGAGGGGCTGGGCTGCTGTTTGTAAAGATGCTATTTAGTTTGAGTTTAGGCGCGCTTTTCTCATTCTCAGCTTTTTACCTGTTTGCACCCTTTTCTAAATAAACTCAGAACCTGAATTGTCATTTTGAGTCTGAGCGTTTTATTGGAATTAAGGCAACCATCACACTCCCTGGCATTTAGCAGTTGTTCCTCATTATGATGGATGCTATATTCCAAAATGGGGTTGTGGATTTGAAAGTGGCCTGGTGTATCTAGTGCACCACTGTGTGGAGACAAACATTGCAGGATCAGTCAGTGCCAGAGGAACTGAGCAATTTTTCCTATTGTCTGCAAAGGCAGCATTTTACATAGCCCTACAAGATTGAATAGCAGCTGTTCAATCGGAAAGGACAAATACTAGGAGATCACTAGAATGGTGCAAAATGTTGTCTCCCGGTCATTCATTTGCTAAATTATATCCCATCCATCCTTCATTAATGGACAGATTTAACCATTTACATTGTGTGCTGTGGACTAAATATCCAATTCCAAATAAGCAAACATAGCATTAGGCTGTATGCTGCGATCTTTAACACATTTATTTGAAAGTAAACTTAACTGAATATTATTGAGCCCTCCAGTACATATACATGTATAGAGTAAAAATGCATTGTCACAGTTCTGGGCATACTTAATGTAACAGTAGGTGCTACTGCATTCAATGAAATTAAACATATATAACTTTGAGCAGCAAAGTGTTTATATTTTCAGTTCTTTCCTCATAGAAAGCTTAGCAACTTGTTGCCTATGTCTGATTTGGGAGAAGCAAGTTTCATAAAATGAGGGATGTGTCTATGTGACATGTTGCATGCTTTAACCTTGAGATCATTTTACAACTTTGTCTTAATGAGGGCATCCCACCTTGCCATATTCCCAAGCTCAGTTTGAATGGAGCAAGTCAGTTCTTTTCTTCACATAGTGGAAGAAAAGGAGCAATCATGCCCAGACCCTTCCTCTACACAGAGAAAGGCTATCTGCCTTCTACTTAAAGACATTTAAAAGTAGCCACTCATATGGGAAAACGGAAGTACTAAAGTTTCTGAGGGGGAGTCTTGCTTAAAGCCGTATGGGCTCAAATGGGAAGGCTCTGCAGGCTTTGGGGACTCTCTCTGGAGCACAGGTTGATGAACTTCATTGTGTGCAGCAGAAATAAATTTTGCATATCCAAAGCAATGTCAAATCCCATGCAAAGAGCATGAACAAGGAAGCAAGAATCACCCTGATTTCAATAAGAGGTTTTAATGCAAGAATTAGGACTATGGTAGAGTATCTAGGAAATAGCAATAGGAACCTCCAGCCCTCTTTTATTACAGTAGTAATTTAAGTTCATTAAAGTGGAATGTCTTTGAAAGTTTTGAATCTCTTTGGGGTCTTTCCGTACTCTGGACTGAGCTGCTGTTTGTTAGATAAGCCATTAACAGATTCTGCTATCTGTTGGTGTTTATGTCCAGAGTTCCTCCCATTTCTTTCTCAGCCCCCTCACAATCTCTTACAGTTATTAGCAAACAAAGATGCTAGGTTAAGATGGCTGCATATCCAGAATAAGAATACTGCAAACAAGAAAGGGGAATAAATAGGAAGTTCCAAGATTTGCAGAAATAAAACAAAAAGTAAGATGTCAAAAATGAATGGAGGAAAAAACCCCAATGAGGCCTGAGCCTCATCACTTGAAAGGAAGAAAAGAAAACTAAGGGGATGAAGACGAGGGGGGTGAGAGCTCTGTATTAGCTGTACAGTACTTGTTTCCCAATCTACCATTCTGCTCAAGCTGGGTTGTGATCAAAACCCAGGGTTCCCAACCACCCTGGCCTTCATTCCGGGAGTCGCAATTCCCACTCTTCTGGAAAGAATCATATCAGGGAAGACTGCAAGAGATGCTCTGGGTTTTGCATGATGCCATCTGGCCTGGGGATCAGAGGGTGGTGTGAAGCCCATAAAATGGCTGTACTGTTCCTGAATGGCTGTGGTCTCCCAGTGACTGTACTGTATGGCTTTTAATTGTTTGATTGTTTTTAATATTTGTATTGTTTGTATGGCTGTTTTATTTTTTGATTTTTTTTGGTACTGTTTATGTTTTTATTGTAAGCCTCCCAGAGTCATGAATGTGAGATAGGCGGCTATTTTGTTTATTTATTTTGTTTATTTATTTATTTATCATATTTTTATCACTGCCCAACTCCCCCACATGGGGGACCCTGGGTGGTTCACAATAAAAACAGTTTAAAATTCAATAAATCATAATATCAATAATCAATAAATACAAATATAAAATATAATGTTTCCCAATCTACCATTCTGCTATATAAATTGGATGAATGAATGAATAAATAAATAAATAAATTTTCCAACAGTAGCTAAACACTTTCTGCTGCAGCTCCAAAATAAACCTATCTATGTCCCTTGTGCCTTTGCAACTATTTTTAACTTGGAAATCAGAGTGGGAACATTTTAGCTATGTGCATCCCTGGCTGAGGGTAATGACTGGGCCAGCATGTTCAGGGCCTGCTGTTAGCTCTTGCCCCTGGCAAAATCTGAAGGGCCCTGGGGAGGAGTTTATGTTCCTCTCTTGGATAGAAGCTTCAGGCAAGGACCTCACATTCTGTATGTTTCTGTTGCTGGTGCTCTTCTGTCGCAAGTAGGGAAGCTCAGCAAAGCATTGAAATGGCCACTGTGGTTAACTTGACTTATTAGCTCTGCAGTCCTAATCAAGCTCTTAGGTTTCATTGAACAAAGCATAGAAAATCCTTGCCATAGCCTGAGATATGGCATGGGGCTTTTTGAAACCAGAGCCTCTGTCATCACTCAGGTTCCCAGTAAAATATTAATAGGGGGGAAAAAAACACCAGATTGTTTCATGAGAATAACTGCTGCCCCACATGCGAAGCTGGATACAAGGACACTGGGCTTCTGCATAAATCTTAATAGGCTTCCACTCTTGTGATGGGGGATGCTATAATTGTGGTTTACAAATTTGGTAATGTATCAGACTAAATACTGAAACAGTGCATACTGATGGAGTTTTTAAAGGTTAATAAAAGAACTCCAAGCAGCTAACAACAATCTTGGAAAGTAGAAGCATGAACCAAAAAGAAACTTGTACATTAAGCTTAATTACACTCAGAAAAGAATTCAGTCTTCACACAGTAGTTAGATGAAGAGAAAAAAAAAGGTAGCTTACATTTATTCAGTAGATCTGGATACAAGTAGCTTCATAGTAGAAAGCACTTATTCATCACTGGTTCTTTGTAGACATTTTCTATGGAAATGGAAATGTCTGTGTGCAAGCAAGATGAAAGGACGAGAGCTGCATTCTGCAGCACCTCCTGCTTGCAGGTGTGCCCAAGAGCTAAAATGGAGATTGTTAATCCCCAAACCCAAGAAGAAGGAGGAAGTGGAAATCAGGTGACCCATGTGACATCCCACAAGCACAATAGAGATGTGTTTACTAGAAAGACCCCCCTATGCTTATGAGACAATGCTGAGTTGTCGCCTGATAATCCCAACACATACCACTTCTGCCTCCCTGAGTCTTGCAGCTTCTTCCCTGCAGCCCTAGAGCATATCCAGTATTAGGACAGCCAGCCCCAAATTGATGCTCTCCAGATGTCTTATGCATTGTCATAATATCCCAACCAGCATGACTAAAGTTAAGGTCCAACACAGCTGGAGGACACCAAATTGAAAAAGGCATTATTAGGGGATGGATCTAAACAGGAAAAAAATAGCCATCACCATTTTGTTGCTGTGAAATTTAAATACTGTAAATTCTAAAGCTGTTCTCATTTTTCCAATTGCAGAAATTAAAGAGGACCCATTTGGAATCATCTATGTTTCTTCCTCCAATCCATGTCAGAGGCATGCCTTAGCTACTACTGCAGTTTCTCTTTCCTCCAACCAACCCCCAAACCTGCTGATCAATCAGAAAAAAAATAGTCCTGTGCAGGGAATAACCAAACAAAAGCAAAAGGCCAAGAAGACATGCATTAAAAAACTCTATAGTATAATAGACACCAGAGCAGACCTTTGAGGATGGCAAGATGCCTTGTGATTACCAGTTGCAGATCACTACGAGACATAAATTAACCTTAGGTTTATTAGCTCTTCTCTACCTTTTCCTCCTTTGATGTGGCTTAATTAACTCTGGTTTACATTACATCCATAACTAGGCAAACTGTTAAGCTTTAAACTTACTAAGACATGCCCACTTCGACCACAGATTTTGAAGGTGATATTTTTCAATAAACCATAGTTAAGATCAGTAACAGTTAAGGAGTCATACATAATGCTAAATGACTGTTATCTAAAAACTTGATTTCCTTCTTGCAACTGTACCAAAAGAGTAGAAGGGCTAGGGGAGTGTATGAGCCAAGGTTTGTGAGCATTATGTTAAAAACCATAATTAACCCTCTGTGTCCAAAGGAGGATTGACCCACCTGTCATGACTGAACTGGAAACTCTTTCATAAGCACTAATCTCTAGACTGTGAGCAATAATTTCATCCAAAATGAGACTGCTTCCATCACAAGCATCACTAAGTGTTCTTGCTGTCTAAATTTTCCAAATGCAAGGAGGTCTGGAATATTGTATTTTAACTATATATTTTGAAATCGAATAAAGTTCTTATTAAAAAAAAAAAGAATGTGTGCATTTTAAACTCACTGTCAGAAAATACTCAGACAGTGTAGTCCCTGCATTGCAGGGTTATATAATCTAGTCCAGGACAAATTTTACCATGTGATTTGGCTGCTAATGTAGATCAGCTGCATCTCAAGAAGATGCAGAGACATGATCTCTCCAAATTAAGAGGAGGAGGATGCATTTTCAGTAACTACTGTCCTCTGTCATTTTGTTCTAACCATTTAATTGTGTGATGAAAACACCTGTCAGGCAGAAAGTAGGGGGTAGAGTGGGATAAGCTGTCTTGGTGACAGACGACAGCCTTCTACTGGCAACTTAATTTGGCCTGTCTCTCAGCAATATATTGTTGGAGTTGATCAGGAATATGTTATTTGACACTGGCACCACCACCCTGGCTGAGCAGTGGAAAGTCCCCTTCTCTTGCTTAGCTAATGGGGCAGTAGCAGAGGCATCCTGGTGAACTTGCCTCAGTGCATAAGGACATAATGCCTCTGCCAGGGCAGTGTCCTGGTTGGCATTGTGCAAGAAGACCTCCAGAGGGCCTGTAGCCTACCCTTGGAGTTTTCTGCTTGAAGTTTTCTGCTGCTTGCTCTCCTTGCACTTTCTGTTTTTTACCTGCATTCTGTGAGTAGGCAAGCAGTTACAGCAACAAGGAGAAGCAGCAATGGCTTCCATTTATTGGGCCCTCTTTGAGTTGAGCCTGGGCCTACCAGGAGAGAACACTGATTTCAGTGTCAGCATCAAGGATGTGAGCATAGTTGGGAACCAGCCCAAGTAATAACATTTTGCCAAAGGCAGGGATGTATACATCAGACAATATCCAATCCATTCCAGTTTTACCAGCACTCAGCCCTAATTTTTCATCATATTGTGATAATAAATAAATATCCCTTCCATATTATCCAGGTATTACTTCTACATTGGTTTGGTTAACTGAGACATGCTGATACCTTCAAGAGGGCCATGTATCCTGTCTGTGACTACAGAATTCATCAATATTTTATGAAGCAACACCAACCTTATCTTATCTGACATAGCACAGCTTGCCCTTACATATAACAAAGTAGGACTCACTGACAGCCTAAAAACTGGGTACAGCATGGTTATTTCAGCCAAAATTTACATAGCTAAAAACCACTTAGGATGATACATAAGGATCTTATTGAAATAATCACATTTGGAATATGATGTTTCTTAAAGCACCCCTGGGTGATCTAACATATCATATGATCTTGGTTAATCTTCCCATTGTCTTATTGGCTAAAATTCTAATTCCTATACATCTAGAAATGCCAGTTTGGGGAAAGCTGATCTAGGTTATTTTAGCTTAGAGGACCACATAGACTTCCAATGCTACAGCAATGACCTGGTAGGTTGCCCCCAAATCACAACTGAAAATTGTTGGTAAATGGTTATATAGTTAAGTTTGCAAGTGCTTGATTTTTTTCAAGACAAATGTGCCTGCCTTTCTCCTATAATTTCTGCTGAATCTTCAAATATCCTTTTTCTTATTTTCTGGTCTCAGAGGGAATATAATAAATCAAAATGTTTATATTATATTTGTACACAGAGATGGTATGCTAGCTAAGATTCTCCAGCTGCTTTAGTAGATATTTCAGCATTGCATGTTAAAGGAACATTATAAATACAGTCTTTTTTTTCCTACAGGCAAATAAGATCAAAATAGCTTGCTGAGCCAATAATTGTCAATTTCATTCCCATGATAACCTGAAGAGATTTGTGTCTGTATAAAAACTCACTTTCCACGATTCAGTCATGAGCATGCATTACATATTCACTGTTGCAAGATTCCTTAGAATGGACGAGAAAGAAGATTGCATTCATCCTTTTATAGATCATGAAACCCAGGAAAACTGTGATACCAAAGTCCTGAAGCATGAACCTGAAATATGGGCATTCCAATGGTAATGGATGATTTAATAGAAACCACTAGGTTCAGTATGATGCAGGGATCAGAAAAATGTTCCTGTTCCAGTCTGGAATAGGTTTCATATTTTCTTTATCAGTTACTTATTTCCAGTTGTTGTTCTTTCTTTTTTGTGAAAAGTCACAGAACATGCTTAGAGGATCATGAAAAAAACCTGCATTTTCTAACCAACTGCAAATATAAAGCTTTTCCTGCCTGAGATGGCATTGATTCTTCACTGATATCTGCAAATGTTCTCATGCTGTTATTTACTTCGCTGTACAACTGATGGAACAGACAGGATTTATTCCTAAACACCAAATAAAATTTCATGTTCTACTCAGCACCCAGAAGATTTGATCCTGTTTTCTCCTCATAAGCATAGTCTTTGTTTCCTCACAAATCATTTAATTCTTCAGCTGTGTGATGTCTTCACAAACAGGGTAATAGTACCTTCCCATCCAAGAAAAAAGAACACTAGTGTAGGATTTTTAATAATGTCTCACAGAGATTTGCAACAATTTCAAAAATCCAATTCTGAATTTGTATTTTATGACAGAAATCAAATATAAGATTAACTGACAGTGTTTTATGAAGATTCAGGATACCATTAAAGAGCCACATGAAGAAACCAAGCCATAGGTATGGTTTAATATCACAAAGATTCACTGATGGTCAAAATGGATTATATTTTAGGAACATAGCATTTTGGGCAGTGGAGCTGGAAAAATAGGTAGAATGTTGTGTTGGGAAATTCTCTGGGCTGTACAGTATCTAACTGAGCTGTTCTTTCAATAGGAAAGTATCCACCAGTGGAACAGAATCTTGCTTCCCTTTTCATGCCACCCTTCCCCAATCTACCCTGAAGAGTCACAGGGAGCCCTCTAAGGAGATTTGGAGTGTACATGGAGAGGCTGAAGAAGAGAAATCAGATGCTCTATTGTTTGAATGTACATTACTGCTTTAATGTGACCCTCTATTGTATTGTTTTATACTGTATATATACAGTAGCTCAAGGGTTTTGATGGACTTGTGCTAGCAATAACATCAAATTAATAGATAGAAGTGGAGCTGAATAATATTTGAAAACATGCTTCCTTTGAAAGTTGCTAGCAAATTCAAAAGCAGTGATTATCTCTGCCAGCTAATTCTTCTGAATTCATTCTTCTTATGGTTCATTGTTTTATTCTCACCTCTTAATTGAATTACAACTTTGGAATCCATACTTATTAATTCATTATATCTGTATATAATGTACAGACAATGCTCTAATTTATTTATTTATTCATCACATTTATATAGCTGCCCATCTCACATATGTGTCTCTAGGAGGTGTACAATCAAACCATAAAAAACAAACATTAAAAATTATACCATAATAAAAATAATTATAAAAATAATAAAAATATTAATATTAATATTAATTAAAAAGACTAGGAGAGAGCATCTTGATATTGACAGCCACATTTTAACGGACTTCCAGAAGGTTGGCAGAGATGGGGTCAATCTCACCTTGGAGGGAATGATGTTCCACAGGGTGGGCACCATGGCAGAATAGGCTTGTCTCCTAGCAGACGGGACCCATAACATACCCCTTCGGCTGGACCTGATGGGATGGGCACATGTAATCAGAAAGAGATGGTCCCTCAAATACCCTAATGAGAGAAATTATATATTTAAGGCCATAGATATGATGTGAATATTCCCCAGCTGCAATATTTTGTTTATTTTTTAAAAAGATGGAGAAGGAGGCTCCAGTTTTGATTAGAACAGTAACAGTGAGGAAAGGATATACTGCTTTTCCTTTGATATTGCTATTCTGGATTTTACTATAATCTCATGTTAAATACAGGCATGATAAAGGGAACCTGAGTTCTTTTTCAACTTACAGTTGACAATAGTTGCAGAGTGAAATGATTTAGTTCTGGAAAATGGCAATAGAATGGAGGCAGGAAAAAAGATCAAACATTCCCCTGCCCCCCCCCCCCCCCCGTGCTGCTTTTCAGCTTAAAACTGGAGGTACCTGTAGCTGCTTATTTTTTAAATAAATAAAAATATACAGTATATTAATATATTATTAAATTTAATTAATAAATTAAAATTGAAATACACATTACATGTGGCTTTATGGCTTTGCAAAAGAATCTGTTCACTTGTCCTGTGAAAAGATATTCAAGGTTCCCTTTATTTGAAAACTTGGGACAGGTGGAGGCAGCATTTGACCACTGCAGCCCAGTTAGTCTAGAATAGCCTCCCAGCACCTACCCCTTCCCCCAGCAGAAGGCCATTTAACCAATGCTGTTTTGCAGAGCTTTTGAAGCCCACTAAGTGCCAGTGAGATCAGGTGCCAGTGAATATTTTAATTGATGTTCTGCTGAATAGTGTTAATTGTTTGCTTTGTTTATGGTTTTATTGTGAACTGCTGGGAGTTATCTGGAGCACAGCAGTACAGAGATACCACAAAGAAATAAAATAATATAAAATAAAAATAAGTTCAAAGAGTGATTTTGCACATAGGTGCACAGAGAAACTAGAAGCAACCAGCCAACATTTGGGCCTTGGGATTTGCTCAACCTAGTTCCATTCCTGAAGTTGGAGACCTGAGCACTATCAGCCAAACAAGTGTTCTTTGCTGTTGGGTATCTTAAGTGACCATTCTCTTTCTTTATAAAGTCTCTATATTTTAAGAAATATGCAAAAAAGTCAAAGGTTGTTTGAAAAGCCAAGTCAGCCAGCCAACATGCACCTTCACACTGCTAATGTTCTAACCCCCTTGTGTCACTCAGCCATCTGATGCCCAGACTTCAAATATTAATGCAATGCTAATTGTGACTTCCTGACCTCCACCCTTTCTCCTGCAGCTGGTACAGAGTACAATTTCTGACTACCTCCAGGAAGAATGGGTTCTCTAGCTTTGCCTCCTTCTGAATGATATTCAATGGTTTGTTCTGAATTTCTGATCTTCCTGAAAATTGCATCTAGCCAGAGAAAACAATATTGTCTCAACTTCTTTCTTCTCTCCCCAATGGACTCCATAAACGACCAGCAGCACATGACAGGTATGTAACTCTTTGGCCATGTCTCCAATTCTACCTAGCTGTGACATGCCCTGGCAACATTTGTTTGCTCTTGCACCCATGTTGTTGCTTTCATTTTGTCCCCAGCCTAAGAGAAAGATAGCCTTAAATCATTGAGAATTGCACTGGTTACTATAGTAGTATTTTCCTCCTTATTCTGTCATCATTCAACAATAAGTGGACGAAATCTGCTAAGCTTTCATTCATTATCATTAGGGGAAGGCAGATGACTGGCAGCGACTTGAAAAAGAATCAAAAGACACAGTATAGGGACCAGCAATGGGGACAGCCAATTTTATGCTGGTATTGCTTTCTGCCATGAGTGGATGGCACTTTAACTCAGTAGTGGGGAAAGGCCACAAGTTTGAGAAGATTCCATAATTTGTGCCATCTTTTCTGCCTGTTGGAGCACAAATGCCATCACTATTTGTGGGGGGAGGTAGATCTCTGCTCTGTGATCTACCACAGATCCAGGAAATGCACGCCTGTCTCAGAATACATAAACGTCATGAGGTCAGTTCTGCTGAGTCATTTTGTTTTGTTCCTCTGCTGGGGTCTCTCAGTGTCAGATGATACATTTCCACTGCTGGGCCTGAAAATGCCACAGGCAATTCTTTAATCAGTTGCTAGAGTCTAGGAAATGAAGGCACATTTGTTTGTACTGAAAATATCACAGGAAGATGAATTTGGAAGGATAACAAAGGAAAGGTCCAAGAACATTCATTGGAGATCTCAACCTGTGAACCACAGATTATAATTACATTATGGCTTAGCATGAACTCTGTTATGGAATGGCTTTCTAGAGGGCTGCTGCTATTGTTTTTATACATACATACATACATACATACATACATACATATCCTTCATAGTACATATAGTAAGAGGTTAAAACTCATCACACAGGATTCTAAAAACAAGGAGAAGAATTGGCTATTTAGGTTTACTTTTGAGACTGTTCATGCACTAAAAACCCATAAAAAGGAATGTTTGTTTGATTGTACTTTTTAATTGTTGAAAGGTGTCTTTGTGACTGACTTCTGATTTCTCATAGAATATAAAACAGCATTTTTCTGAACTCGGCAATAAGAAGAAAAAGGATACGTGTTTGTCTCTTTGACTCACCGGGCCAATGAACAGTGCTGTTCTGACAGAGAAGTGGCTCAATTAGCCAAAACCAAAGCATTGAAGTATAGGAAAACCAATATTGATTAAATACCAAGATAGATTATCTGCAGATTTTGAGTGGCGATACAACAATTATGGAGAATAGCCAGGTAATAGCTATACTGGTGGGTTTTGGATCTCATAAGCTTATTCTGGGATGCCTTTCACTACTTTATCTCACTATTATATTGTTTATGAGGTTTCTATGTGTGTGTATGTGTGTAGATTGTTAACACTGTCTATCTCTCAAGCAAGATTAGACACAGTGCTTCATCCAACAAGGTATTTGTGGTACAGAGGGAAGTAAGGCCTGGAAGTTTTGCTTTTGGTCCAGCGCCAAACTGCTTTAGAGATGCTGGAGAGTTGCTGTTTGTGCATGAGTGCATGTCTCTGTGGTACAGAAAAGAATCTTGGTGTCTCCAGATGTATTGGATTATAATTCTCTCGTTCCCTTACCATTATTCGCTGCACTAAGTGGAACTGATTGAAATCTAAGTCCCAACTTCCAATTCAGCTCTATGGTTTGTCATAGAGAATCAAGAAGCTGCTTTTATTTTTCAAAAGTGAAATGTGTACACCTATTCTATGTTCAGATAGAATAGGCAATGAGATCTTGTCAGTCAAGTATAAGCTATGCATCAGTCATTCAGAAAGTTTACCACACTCTTCAACAATCACCCAGTGACTAAAGTTACACAGTTAGCTTTTCTATTAAGCTAAATTGCCATCAAATATAATTGATAAACATGCCAGAAAGACATGCAGGCAAAATCCTGTCTCTGCTCCTGGATGTATGTCAAGGACTCTTAGGGAGTATGTTGATGAAGTATGTCAGTCATCCAGGTGGAATTGTCTGTAGCTTGAGTCATGGCAACTGGATTTCTTCCTTTTTGGTAGAAACATTTCGCTGCTTGTCCGAGCATCTTCTTCAGTCTGGGCAAAGGTTGGTAAAGGGACCCCATATATGTCTTCCAGGGTGGCTGCATTGTCCCTACACCTGAATGGCTTGTTAGCGACAAGGAAGAATAAGTGACAAGAAAGAAATCCAGTTGCCATGACAACCTACAGACTCTCAGGGAATCATGTGTACCTGGGGATAACATATTACAGTACAAGCAGCGGAATTATCTTCTTAGAGACCTCCAGGAAGGAAGTTTTTCCTATGCTATGTCTCTGCTGCAGAAAGAGTACACATACTCATATTTGTGTCCTCTCCATTGCTCTGTGAGTGGGGACACAACTCAAAACCACTCCACCACACCACTGCTGTACATATGATTGGCATACCAAGTTGACTCTCTTTTGGGAATAGGCAGCCAATTGGTAGTGTGGCAATGCTCAGCAAATCCTTTAAAAATGTAGTAAAGAGATAAATGACAGGGAGAACAATGGATATAATCCCAATTCCCACCAACCCCATAATAAATAAGATTGCTCATTGTTCCCCCTTTCATCTCTAAACATTTTATCCAAAGTCATAATAGGGTCATTTACAAGTTGGGAATGAAACAGAAAGTGCAAACTTAGTTCTCTTTTTCAGTGTATGTTCACTGAGCACCTGAAAAGGAGCTAATGTGAGGTGAATGTAATGAGAAGAAAGTCCAAATTAAGCAACTGCAGACTGATTTATTTTCATTCCATATCAATTGTTCATACTGAGTAAAAATAGCACTAAGAGGACTGGTTGTTAAGTTTGTTGTATGACTGTGAATAAGCCAGCTGTCACAGGGCATTTCCACACAACAACTCTGCTGGTTTAAAGCCAGTTCTGAACCTTTAGGAACCCAAGACATTGATGTTTTTGAAAACTGAGTTGATTCTTTTCTGGCTCAGTGATGGTGTATTTGAAGCAATACTAAAAGAAGCCTTTTCTTTGGAATGCTGCAGCTTTGAGGAGCTTATGAGAAATCAATTTCTTCATTTATAGGAATTCTTATGTTACCAGGCCTCTGAGCCTTTAGGCTTCAGCTGCCTTAGCATGTTTTTCAAGGGAAAAAGTATCTTAAAAGTTTTAGAGCTCAGATTTTTTTGTACATGACCAGACAACTGTACACAACACACATTTATTTATCATAGTCATTTGTTGTATTTTATTTATTTAATTCATTTCCTCCCTTTGTTCTGGGAGTTCAAAGTATTTTTCTCTAATTTTATTCCCCTCAACAATTCTGTGAAGTAAGTTGTACTTGGAGAGACTGACTCTCCCAACAAACCCTGCTGGGTTCTGTAGCTGAAGGAGGATTTGAAACCAAATCTCCCTGGCCCAGGCAAACTGTCTTAACTGCTACAATACAATGACATGGATCAGTGGACTGCATGTGCAAGCAATTTGTTTTATTACCCTTTATTTCCCTTATTTCTGTTTCTCCAGGAGCTGCCCATCTTGGGACATGACAGTGATTCTTTTTGTTCTCAGTATTGTGCAATCAGTGGAAGATACTGTCTTCAAGCTTTTGAGGGATTGGGAAGTGGAAGTGGTAGTGAAATTACCAATGCCAGAATAAAACACTTGTGAAGATGTCCCCAGTATAATGGCATCCACAACCCATTTGGAATACCACTTTTTCCCCAGGGTTTTCATATTGTTAACATAAAACCTTTTGATGTATCATGTCTGAAAAGCCAACATCTTTTTTAACTGCAAACTTCATGACCTAAAAAAAGAGAAAGAATACTTATTAGCCATGTGCCAGTTATTGGATTGGCTAAATTTAATCCTGAATTCTGAGTATTTTACTCAGAAATTTAACATAGGCTAGTAAGGCTTTTACCCAGGGCCTTTTAAAAGACTTTTAACATGTTCCTGAGCAGAATGTTTGACTGCCTCAATTCCTTCCTTCCTTTTACTACATTCTCTTAATTTTTTCCAGTTTCTTATTTTATTTATTTCTCAATGGTCCAATAAATAATACTTGAATATTATTAAGATTGTATTTTTATTAGTAGGTTTTCTGCCTGATAAGTTTTTCTGAGTCCATTAAATCATTAATAGCAGAGCTGAAGATAAATAAATCTCGAAAGTAGGCAAAGATCACAGTACAGTACTGTTCTCAAATTCTGTGCATTGATTGACTGTCTTCAAATCTGTCTCATATCTTTTGTATCCCTTTGGCATTCCTATAATCTCTCTTGGTGAATTCTTCCAGCTAAATTTCTAGATTGCATCTGATTATTTTTGCCCTGCAAGGCCATGCCATTTGGCTGACCAAACATAGATTTTTAGAAAGGATCAAGGTAATCTACACAAGAGGACATTTCAGTTTTCTACTCAATCCCTTTAATTAATCTCAGTTCTTTGAGAAAATGTTAGTATAACTATTTGAGGAGAAGTTGTAAGGTGTTCTTAAACTTTGAAAAAGTTGTCCCTATATAGGGTGGAAAAACAAAGACACGAAATACCGTATCAAACCTAGACAACCTGGGAACACTGGATATTGATGCGCTGGTGCCTACCCATGATGAGCAAGGTTGCTGTATCCCAGAATGGAAACGGCAAGTGATGGTCAGAAAATTGCAGGCTGAACTAGTATCTGAAGAAGAGGTGGACAGGAAGGTACTGTACTGAGCTATTAGAACAAAAGTGCCTCTTTGTTTCTTTTCTAGCTCATATTTATTGTAGAACTTATTTATTTATTTATTTACAATTCCAGTTGAATATTTCATTTTGTGTCTCACCATGATGAAAAATTCTTCTTTTCCCCAAATTCAAGTAAGGTTCCTTAAGAACTACAGACTACAGAAATCATTAAATTTATAGTGGGTGGTTGGTGGTTGAGGTTACATCCTCTGCTTTTTTGGTAGAGGGTGTTGTCCCTTTATTTTAAGTTGTCTTAAAAAACTATATTGGTTTATATTTATGAGCACAGTATAGTTTTAATGTAGATTAGGAAAACATCTAGTAAAATAGCTTCATTTCTTGTTGAGGCAGCAGGATATCTTAAAATAATCTTCCAGTTGCATACTTATGGAGTCCATCAGTTGGGTTTGATGCCTCAGAATGTCAGTTGTAGTTGAATGTATCTAAGATGCTATAACTCAACTAATAATCTCCTTGAATATTCATTCACGGCAGGCAGAGAAGTGATGCCTTTGAATGAGCATGACCTGATATAGTTTCTTCTTGCTTTCTTTTTTGCCCTGTCCAGAACAAGGGAAGCTGTGTGCTAGATACTGATGTCTGGCAATACTCACAGGCTCACAATGCCATCCTTGGCCCTTATGGGGAACTACTAACAAATGATGATTTGCTGTACTTAGAGAACCAGGTTGAAAAGCTGCAGATGAAGAAGAAATACCAGGAGTTCAGGCATGAGCTGGGACGTCTAACAGAAGAGCTACAGAGTGTTCTTCCATCTCCCATTATCAGTATCACAGTCAACCCACAGTTTCTTCAACCTTTCTCCCAGGATGACACCCAAGAGCTCCCAGCCTGGTGCAGTCATGTGCCTGGAGTAGTAAAAAATATGTCCCTACTTCTCAACAATATCAATGGAAACAAGAAAGAGGAGACTAATAAGAAGTTACTTCCTAAGTCAGGCAAGGAAGGTTTTGTTTTAAGAGGCTCAACCAATAAGGAGATCCTAGAAAGTAGTGTTTCTGTACGGAATCTGAGAGACAATTTTGAAAAACAGAATCTTTTGAGTTACTACAAACCTTTTGAACCCCAAGGTTTGAAGGACATGCCTTTGCAACATGAGGCAAACAAGGAGTCAACACTTCAAACATTATTCAGCACCTGTAAGACCAAGAGGCAATTAAGTGGTAGAGAACAGAAGCTTGGAAATCTGGAAAATGCCCGTGATTCCAATATCAGTTGTAAGAAACTTTCCTCTAAAGTATGTAGGGGTTGTGTTTCAATAACACAATCTGCCATCCTCCGAAAAGAACGAATTGTGCTGCTTTTTCTAAGTCACTGGAAGAAATCTGCATATGCTCCTTCCTTGAAACTGCTGACTAGGAAGACTCTAGATTCTCAGCAGCCTGGAAAATCAGGTCTTGTAGAGGTTATAGCAGAATTCAGAAAACAGCAGGCTCCTCTGCAGAAGCCTTTGAAAGAAATGAAGAGATTTGTCCAGTTAGTTCATCAGAGGTATACTATCAAGAAGTTAATCAGTCATTGGAAGGATGTCATTTCTCTGCTGTCATCTCAGCAGGTCAGATGTCACAGTGATGAGCATACGATCTATTCTCCAGAACAATTCCTGCCCTATGTCAAGGGTAAGCCTACTGACTATAATAGCTTGAGTCTTGATCTATTTATGCTTGGCTACTTCCATATCCTGGAGCTGGATCTATCACCTGAAGAACGTAAAGCAAGACATCTCCTTTGCTTTGAAGTTTTCAATCACCTGAGTAGACATCAATGGGAAACAGTGCGTGCCTTTCACAAAGCAGTGATTGATGAAATTGCAGCAGGCAAAAGAAACTGGAAAGATAGTTTTGAAGATATTAAGGAACATTTTTTTGGTAATAATAAGGACAAGACTAAAAACACAGAATTCCAAAGTCTGTCAATGGAAACAAATCCAAAAACAATAACCAAAACAAGGATATCAGACAGTGTTCTTGAGCCTGAAGAGCAAGTCCCAGGGAAATATTTTGAACTAGGTAGCTGTAGCAGTGATGATATTTGCAGTTACATTGATAGGAGTTTTGCTTTCTGGAAAGAAAAAGAAGCAGAGATCTTTAGCTTTGAAGGATCAAAGCCTTTATATTAGTAGCCTCTGTTGTAAGTAAGATGGAGGTGAAGAGTACACAAAGAGACCTGCTGGCTGTATGATTCATTATTTCATGGATACTGTGGAATTAACAAACATAAACTCTTCTCTTTGTGAATTACTAAAAAAAGTCTGCAAGATTCATGTGATCTGAACAACAACAACAAAGTGACAAAGCAACTTCAGGGGACAAAGCCCCAGCTAGGTTTTTGTTGTAAAGAACCATCGAATAAAAGGGGTTGGAAGGGAAAGGAGGGGAATGTTTTACCTTTTTTGCCAATTCCATCCCCTTTTCTTGATAAAACTTCCTCTATCCATCAGATTTTATCTCCCCTGGACTTTGTAACCTTCATTTCACTTGCATACAAGGTAGGACCAATCTACTTCACAAACAGTGGCATTTCTGTCTGCACTACAGAAGTCACTGTTGTTGAGTGAAGCAACTACTCTGCCAAATAAAACCAGGCACTTCTTCACAAAAGAGTTTCAAAAGGGTGCTTCACATGGACATCTGACTAAGCAGAGCGCCTCGTCAAAGATCTGCACAGTCCTATTGCATTATGATATGGTGTCCTTTGTCTTTAAGTGTGGATTAACAAGATGCTTAAGGATTTAGACAGTCTCTCCATATTATTTTTGTTGACACATATTCTCAACCCTCATGTTTTCACATGGCATTGGATGTGCACTTTGTAGCTTATGAACTGTCATCTGTACTCTTGGTTATGTATTTTGAAGCAGACCGGGCTGGCAGCGCAGCAGAAGACTGGGCTGGCACTGCAATACTGCAACACTGCAGCGGCAGACCAGGCTGGTGGCACAGTGGCAGACTGGGTCAGCGACGTGGTGGTGGATCGGGCCAGCAGCAAACTGGGCCTACGGTGCAGTAGTGGACTTTGGGCTGCACTGGAGAAGAAGTGACCGGTTGTTGGCCTTGGGGTAGCAGACCGTGTGGGTGAGGAGTGGGGAGTTAAAAAAAAAAAAAAGTTACCCATCCCCTCCAACCACCCCTGAGGCGGATGGGAGCTGTGAGGGCCCTCCAGAGTGAATGAGAGACTCTCCCCCAGGGTGAGAGATGAGAGGGGGAGTCTGGGAGTGTGTTTGTGTGAAAGGGCACTCACCCCCTGAGTGAGAGACAGGGGTGGGTGAAGAATGAATGAGTGCCCGCTGTTGAGCAGTGAGAGAGTTCAAGGGGGGGCATAGTGAATGAAGGGGTGAGGGTTGGGCTCTGACGGCGCCGAGAGTGGAAGCTGGTGCGCTGGAGGGCCTACCATCACCCTGTGGGAGATTGACTGTGAGTAAGGATGTATGAATGGAAGGAGGGAGCCCTACTTAGAGCCAGAGACTCCCAAGGTCCAGGAGTGGGGGCTAATGGATCAGGAGTCACTGGGGGCAACATGGCGGGGCTCATTATTGAGGTGGTGATGGGTAGGGGATGTTATGGCGGGAGCCGGAGGGTGGGCCGTCTTCGGGGAAGACGCCCCCGGTGTTTGTTACCAGTGGCGTGTTCCGGCCCTCTGCGCTCAGACCCAAGCCCTGGTCAGCAGATCCATAGGGGCCCTGGTTTCCAGCTGCTGCTTCTTAATGCCAGGTCAGTTAATAACAAGGCCCCCCTCATATGTGACTTGATCACTGAGGAGGGGGCAGACCTGGCATGTATTACCGAGACCTGGCTGGGGGCGGAAGGGGGGGTGCCCCTTTTGGAAATGTGCCCAGCTGGGTTTACGATATGGCACCAGCCGAGATCCCAGGGCAGGGGAGGAGGGGTGGCTGTTGTCATCCGAGAGTCTCTTGTGGCCTTCAGGGGCCCTGCTCCACAAGTGGCTGGTTGTGAGACCCTGTTCTTCAAGTTGGGTTCCCGAGAACAGTTGGGAGTGTTGCTGCTGTACCAACCTCCCTGCTGCATGGCAACCTCCCTGCCTGAGCTGCTTGAGGCCGTCTTGGGGATGGCGGTGGAGTTCCCCAGGCTTATGGTTCTGGGGGACTTCAATCTGCTATCCCTGGGGCGAGCCTCAGAGGCAGCTCGGTAGTTCATGGCTACCATGGTAGCCATGGGCCTGTCCTAGACAATTCGGGACCCGACTCAAGACAGTGGTCACACCCCAGACTTGGTTTTCTTGTCAGAGCAGTGGCGATGTGATCTGAGGGGAGAGATAGATCTGTCCCCATTGTCATGGTCAGACCATACCCTGGTGGCCCTGAGATTCTCTTATGCCACCCCCCTCCGCAGGGAGGTAGGACCCATTTGATTGGTCCGCCCCCAGCGACTGATGGACCCGGTAGGGTTTCAGAGGGAGCTGGGGGTTATACCCGGTGATCTGCTGCACGGTCCAGCGGAGGCCCTAGCTGCAGCCTGGAATAGGGAGGTGGCCGGGGCCTTGGACAGGATTGCGCCTGTGTGGCCTCTCTTGTCTCATCGAACCCGGCATTCCCCGTGGTTTACGGAGGAGCTGAGGGTGCTGAAGAGGGTTAAGAGATGCCTAGAGTGCCACTAGAGGAAGACAAAGACTGAATTTGACCGAACACAGGTAAAAGCAGCCATTAAGGCCTACCGTGTGGCGATAAAAGTGGCAAAACGTCAATATTTCTCCGCTCTTATTGCGTCTGCAGAATGCCACCTGACGGCCCTGTTTAAGATCACTCGATCCCTTTTGGGGAAGGTGGGTTCAGCGACCCACCTACAGGGCCGTGCAGAGGAATTTGCTGAGCATCTGCAGGACAAAATCACTCGGATCCGCTCCAAGTTGGACTCCAGGCGTGAGGCATGGTCTGGAGAGATACCAGGGGAACAGGCTTACCCAGTTATCTGGGAGCAGTTTGATCCTGTTGGACCTGAGGAAGTGGACAGGATCCTACGGACAGTAAATGCCACCACATGCCATCTAGACCTGTGTCCCTCCTGGCTAGTAAAAGCAGGCCGGGAGGTCACATGTGGTTGGGTCCATGCGATGGTTAATACATCCTTGGGAGAGGGGGTGTTTCTGGTGGCCTTTAAAGAGGCGTTGGTACACCCCGTCCTCAAGAAGCCATCACTGGACCCTACTGTTCTGGACAATTTTCATCCAGTCTCTCACCTCCCCTTTTTGGGGAAGGTGGTTGAGAAAGTGGTAGCTTTGCAGCTCCAGAGGGTCCTGGAGGAAACAGATTATCTAGACCCCTTTCAGTCAGGTTTCAGGCCTGTTTATGGGACAGAAATGGCATTGGTCACACTTATGGATGATCTCTGGCCGGAGCGGGATGGAGGCAGTGCATCCATCCTCGCTCTCCTTGATCTCTCAGCAGCTTTCGATACCATCGATCATGGTATCCTTTTGGGGCGGCTCAGGGAGTTGGGGGTGGGCGGCGTAGTCTTACGCTGGTTCACCTCCTTCCTCCAGGGCCAATCCCAGTCGGTGTTGATAGGGGAGGAGAGATCAGCCCTGCGGCCCCTTCTTTGTGGGGTGCCACAGGGATCAGTACTCTCCCCTCTCCTTTTTAACATCTACATGAAACCGCTGGGTGAGATCATCCATCACCATGGGATGAGGTATCATCAGTATGCTGATGATACTCAATTGTATATCTCCATCCCAGGTGAAATAAGTGATGCCGTGACCACCCTCTCTAAGTGTCTGGGGGCTGTGGGGGCCTGGATGGGGAACAACAGGCTTCAACTGAACCCTGGTAAGACCAAGTGGCTGTGGGTTAATGGTTCTTCTGTATCCGGGACATTAACCTCTCTGGTTCTGGATGGGGTTGCACTGCCCCAGACAGACCCGGTGCGTAACTTGGGGTTCCTCCTGGACTCATGGCTCCTGCTCAAAGAGCAGCCAGGAGTGGCCAGGAGAGCCTTTGTGCAGCTACATGCTGTGCACCAGTTACGCCCCTTCCTGGACCAGGAGGCCCTTTGAACAATCACTCAGGCCCTTGTTATCTCTCAGATAGACTATTGCAATGCACTCTACATGGAGCTACCCTTGAAAAGTATCCGGAAGCTTCAGCTGGTCCAGAATGCAGCTGCGCGAGCTGTTTTTGGTGCCCCCAGAAGGGCACATGTAACACCACTGCTGTGCAAGCTGCATCGGGTACCAGTTTGCTTCTGGGTCCAATTCAAGGTGTTGGTTATTACCTTTAAAGCCGTACATGGCATGGGACCAGGTTACCTGAGGGACCGCCTCTTCCCCATTACATCAACCCATCCCACCCGATCATGCAGAGGGGGCATGCTACGGACCCCATCTGTAAAAGAATTTCATCTGGCGGGGTCCAGGAAGCGTGTAGGTAAGGAAATATCTGAAAGGATGACCCATGGGTCATGGGTTGTCTAGTTATCAGATAAAATCCAGTATTTTGTTGGAGATCTTTTACTCTGAAATGTAAAACAAAAGTGTCTCTTACCAGGATATTTCAAAAGGAGTATCATGGTTGCATTGGATTTTCCCACTGGGATTGCTTTCAGCATCACAAAGAACACTCAAAATACAGTGTCAGTTCTTCCTTATATCAACCAACAGTACTGCTTTCTGGACCAGTTTTATCCATATCTGCTGGATCTCAGTGAGCTTTCTAGCAAATGAAAATAAAATTTTACATTGAAAAAATTCTGAATTGTCTATTGCTTTCTTTTGCCAACTTCTGTAAAGTTGTGGTTTGCAGTATGAATGTCCTCTTTATTGTTGTAGCCCAGATGGTTTATAAACTATATGATTTATATTTGGAGTATGCAATCTGCTTTGAGATCCCTTGGCCCTTGAATGGCAAGAGCGTTACCTATTCCAAGAAATGGGTGGGCCAGGACAAAAATTAACAAAAAATGAAATAGATATCATGATTACTCCCCACGTCTTTAATAACTGCATGCTTCAATCACAATGAAAATTAAAATTTGCTAGCAACTTTTGAAAGGGTTGAGTCAAGGATGGGGAGAGGCACAGGCAGGGTTGAGAACTTAGTGTCCCCCTGATTTAAATAAGCCAACATCTTTTCTTAATCAAAACACATTTTCAGAGGCTTGTAATTCATGTTATCCTTGATATAGCAAAAAGAGAAAAAATCATCAAAGTGAGTTGTTCAGGGCAGGCCACAATGAACTACCCACTGAACTTGGATTTTTTTTTAAAAAAAAATGCCTATTACAGATGTTTGCCTACATTCATCAACGTATCAATGACAGTATATATTTTATGAAGCATTGCTTCATTAGTCATCACATCACATGGTAAGATACATACTGAAGAGGCTAAAACACAATCTGATTCCATAGGGACTGCCTTACCCAAAATGAATAATGAATCTGCCCATCCTAGTAGGACTGTTAGAGATAAACTGCTTAGGGTGTTAACTCCCTGCCCTTCAAATCACAACAAAGTGAAGGTGTGTAGGCCAGCAGGCTAATGTTGCTGACTGTATGAAACACTTAGCCCCTTGGCTGCTGGCTTTTGGGAAGCTTCTTAAAGCCTTCCTTTTCAAATGGGCCTTCGATGCTCCACACAGCTAGTGGGGAAGGAGGATGGCTATCTGTTTAGTTAGATTTTACTTAGATTTATATTTGCATGGTTAATATTTTTTAAAATTGCTTGCTGAGATTCAGATAAACCACCCAGAGTCATGAGATTGCGGCAGTACAGGAATTATGTAATAAACAAACAAATGAATATGCATGCTGGGTATGACTAAATAGAACTGAATTCAAGCATGTGAAAGCTGAATTCCTTTTGCCTGCCCAGAACCACACTGAGAACTTTATTTATAGAAGTGGAACTCATCTGTGTACTCTTAAGTGTCACTGAGAGGATCATGACATGACTTGAAGAACTGTAATAATATCCTATTTTTTGCTGTAGGTGAGAATATTACTCTTTCAACCTCTTGGTGACTCTCTGGTTTATTCCTGGGGAAAGAAAGAAATGTTACACAGGGATCCCAAAGGCAAGTTCTGAGCTAAGTTGTTCATTGAACTAATCTTAGCAAACAAAAGTAGGTGACTGAGACAAATTTACAAGAAATAAAAGGTGTGATTAAATTATCTTTACTGAATGAATGGAATAAGGGAGATTTGTGTTTGTAAAATTTGTAAAATAAAGGAACAGAGATTCTGCTGAATCCATTTTTGGTATCCCAAGGCTCCTAAGCCCCCACCCCCCTCCCCTCCCATTTTTCCTATAGGACTTTACTCTTTGGATCATTCATTCATTGTACCAAACATACCTATACTGTAGCTTACTATGTCCAATCCATACATGCTTCCTCAATGCTACAAAACTATAACGAGAAACTATTATTTGAAAGTAGCCAGCGAAATTTAGTTTGCATTAACTTTTAAGGGGTTATATTAGATTCAGCCCTAGTTCCAAATCCTGAGCTGAACTGGGATGCTTCAGAATAAAACTGCAGCTGTACAAAGCAAAGCGTGTTTAGGATCCCTAAGAAATTATTAAAATTGAAGGAGAAGCCTTTATAAGTGGTTTGATATTTTGAACTGCTACTTATAATAAATGAGAACATAGTAAAAGAACAGCACTTAATACCAATGCACAGTTTTCTTCCAAAAGGCCATAACACATAATTGCAAGATTTTTGGAACGATCTGTACATGCAGATACTTGTCAGTTGTTTTACATTTTTTCTAAACTTCCACAGATCAAAATACTTCTTTAAGAAATGGTCTTCTCAACAAATAATATTTAATTATTTTCCAAAATAGATAAAGGCATATTCTTTGCTAATTGTAGGTTTCTTATCACAGGACTCTATCACAGTGTCACGTTTTTCATTAATATTGCTCAGTAGGATGAATGAATGAATCTTATTTTTAACACCCATCTCTCAAATTTGTAAAGGAGATCTTTATGAAAAAAAAAATCAAAACATAAACTGTGCCCTTCTGAAATTTGGCAGGACTTCTTCTTGCAGAAGTTGTGGCAACCCTCTCAAAAACAATAAACTTTGCACTGCTATTGTAGTAGGTACTTATAGAAAGGTTGGCATAATGACAGACACTGAAACAGAGAGATAAGCATTTTCAGTATACCGTAATTAAGCGACACTAAAACCCTGCAGATAGTTTATAAACTACAGTATTTGCATGCACCTATGCGACTTCCGTATGTGATTCTCCATCCTCCGTGCATGTACTTGATTGGCCAGAGGCATCTTCCCCCTCCTACTTTTTTTCTGAAAAAATTTTCCATTTAGCTCCACAACAGCCTTATGAGGGGGCAGAATGGTCCTATGGCAATGCTGCATCAGGAGCATTATAGGGAGTCAAATTGTACATTAGGCTCAGCCTTTTTAATTGTTGTTTTCTTTCAGATGACCTACCCCGCAAGATTCTCCCAGGAGAGGAGAGTTCCCTGAAAACAGCATTTGGTCCAGGCCCTCCTCAAAGCTGGAACTACCCTGTATTTGGTGAACAGCCAATGCAGAAATCAAATCTAATCACTTGACTTTGATCAGTGAACAGTGAACAGATCAATCACATCTAGAACTCAATGGTTGTATTCACACAACACATGAAGTGCAAACCAGCCAGCCACAATTTAACTTAGCATGCAGTGTTAACCCAGCCAAGGTGATTACTGAAAATCCAGAAAACTGGGATGAGTTAACCCTAGTTAAAGTACTTATGGGCAACTATGTTGAATGAACACAGATTGTGTGTGTGTGTGTGTGTGTAAGTTTGTGTGTATATCCATACACACAGAGTCTGTGTTTATTCAACACACTTGCCCATAAATATCATCAAGTTTTGATGGAGTGCTAAAAGCTTATACTGTATATAAATCCTAATCAAAACCTTATTGAAATAACGAAACCTGCTGCATATCTTCTATCTAAGCTCTCCTCCTATTTTCTTACTGGGGTATTGCTTTAAGAGCAGGTGGTCTGGAGAGAATAACTGTCAAAGCATTTCTCCACCCTCCTCTGCGCTGGCTGTAAGAGCCAGTCTAAATATATATGTGTGTGTGTGTGTGTATATATATATAGTCTACAACTGCTGAAAAAAAAAACCCAACCTAATAACTGTCACTGCCAAGGGTCAAGGCAAGCTCTTTCCCAAACTTTCTCCCAGATCAGACTTGTTGCCTGGATGTAAAAGAAGTTAACAAGGTAAGATCAAGAAGCTGGTGGGTGGTGATTCCTGTCAGGATAATGGAGAGGGAATACTATTATATTAACAAGAGACCCAGTTCGGTGTAGTGGCTAAGGCACCAGGGTAGAAACCAGGAGACTGAGCAATGGCCCTGCCTTAGGCATGAAGCCACTGGGTGACCTTGGGCCACTCACTCTCTCCAAGCCCTAGGAAGGAGGCAAAGGCAAATCACTTCCAAAATCTTGCGAAGGAAACTGCAGGGACTTGTCCAGGCAGTTGCCAAGAGTCAACACTGGCTTGAAGGCACAAAATAAATATGAGGAAGAAAAGGCACCAACATTCTAAATCTTTATTTGTTAGGATGTAATTTTCAGGGTTTTTTCAGCAAAGAATAATATCAGATTAGTCAGTATAGATCTGGTAAGAGATTATTCAGAGAAATTTTTTGTGGTTTAAGGACAAGTGTGTGGTATGCTAGCT
Organism: Candoia aspera; assembly: GCF_035149785.1. Taxonomy (NCBI): domain Eukaryota; kingdom Metazoa; phylum Chordata; class Lepidosauria; order Squamata; family Candoiidae; genus Candoia; species Candoia aspera. The sequence goes on along the minus strand of NC_086158.1, from coordinate 43,211,733 downwards.
AAATAAAATAAAATAAAAAAGCTACTATCTAGCTACTATCAGACAAACAATATTTTATATGGTTTTTGCAAACTTTATAGTATGACATTGTATGTTCCAGGAAAGCTCACTATCTGCTAATGGGAATCTGTCTCTTAGTTTATGGGCAATTCCGCACCGCAGAATGGAAAATTAGTTTCCTATGATTTTCAAGTGAGGTTAATACAACAAAATAATTTGTTTTATGTATCTTGACCACCCCACAATATATTCAATAAGGTGTAGAGTATATTCAACAGTAGAGTTGATGGTATAACACAAAAACTGGAACAGTAACTCATATAGGACATTTCCCCGCTAGCAAGTTATAGCATTTTCTAGAATTATCTAATCACAGTCATGCCAAAATAACAGTAATAATGACAGATTCTACATCCCTTCAACTATGGCTTGGTGATGCTATGAAGATGTTGAAAGTCATGAATGAGAACATAGCCATAGACAAGTCTTGCCCTATTATTTACGCAGTCTGAGCTGGCTTTTAATATATTTCTGGACCAATTGCTCCATAAAAAAGCACATGATTTTCTTGGTTTTCTTAGTATTTGGAATCCATCAAGTTATCAAAAATTGTAGATTGTCGATGTGTCGTTTACCACCCTTTGGATTAGTATTTTTTCAACAAAGGGTGAGGAAGAAGACTTTCAAAGTCCAAATGTTTTTAGTTGTTTTATTTATAATTTCCAAGTCTTTCCCTTTTATTGATATACTTATTAATTTTGAGATTGTTTTTATTCTCTAATGTCATATGATCTTAATTTTTATGGTGGATTAGTTTAGCAAAATAAAATAAAGTAGAATAAAATGTTTGTCTTTCCTATGCAGCAGGCAGTATAAAACAGTGATTTTTAAACTGGTGGGTAATTACAGGTTGTCTTTGCTTAACAACCATTCATTTAGTGATGGTTTGGACTTACAATGGTGCTGAAAAAACTGACTTACTACCAGTCCTCCCACTTAACAACCGTTGCAGCATTCCTGCAGTCATGTGATCATGATCTGGGTATTTGGCAACTGGTTCGCATTGACGACCATTGCAGAGTCCCACAGTCACCATTTTCAACCTTCCCCAGCCAGCTTCTGGCAAGCAAAATCAATAGGGAACCACATGATTCACTTAACAACCATGTGGCTCACTTAATGACCACCACAAACGATCGTAAAATTGGGTTGGATTCGCTTAATGACTGCTTCACTTAGCAACCAAAATTCCAGTCCCAGTTGTGTTCATTAAACGAGTGTCATGTTCACTGTTTCAATGTGCACTGTACATCGTAACGTTTCACATGCCATGGCGCTGACACGCGTTTCTGTTTGGGAGGGAGCTGCTGTGAAACCAAGCTTGTACCAAGCTCTGTATCTATGTTCATTACAATGGAATGTGTTTGGGTTATGTGCTCTGTTCAAGGACTTTTCCCGCAGACCGCCAGAAGCCGTTAGGAGCACCTGGGATTGTGAACTTGGGAAGATTCTATGGGGGGAGGGATCTCATTTGCACCAAGGGTTTTTAGTTTGCATTTGGCGCGCTTTTATCATTCTCAGCTTTCTTTGTGATCCTGCATACTATTCTTTAATAAATCAGATATCTTTGAATTCCTGCTCATGAGTCTGAGAGTGTTTTAGAATAGGCATTCATTACAACGAGATAGTTAAACGAGAACTACCTGTACCCAAGGGGGTAACTTGGGCATATCCTGGGGATAATGGAGCAATTTGTAAGTCAAGAATCCAGTTTGGGACTGGTGCTGCTGAGACACTTCTGTAAAACAACAAAGTCTGGGGGTTTTTTTGGGGGGGGTGAGGTAATGATATTATTTGAGACTGGAAAAAGAGGCAATCCATTCAAACAGTTTAAGAACCACTGGTATGGAAGGATCAGATGGAGATATGAAATCCCAGTTCTGGAGTTAAGGCGTCAGTGGAGCCCCTGATGTATGTGTGGGTTACTGTTTTCTCTAGGCTGTTAGGCTATGCTTTTAATTGTTTTTAATTGTATAGTGGATGTTGTAAGCCACCCAGAGTCTTTTGGAGCGGGGTGACCCTAAGACATCTAATAAATCATCATCACCATCATCATCATCATCATCATCATCATCATCATCATCATCATCATCATCTCTAATGTAAGGATCTCAAGCCTTGTGAAATCATCCTAAGGACCTTATGCTGTGCACCCTGTGATAAAGAGGAGCACCACCCCACCTCTGCCATAGGAAAAAGGCCCTTGAGGGTATAGAGCCTTTTAATGACCAAACAGCCCACCTTTCTCAGGTTTGAAACAGGTTTTTTATTTTAAACAGAGAGAGTCAGGGTCTGCCACTGTTCCTCATTCTACAAAAGATACCAGTAAATGAACAAAGGTATCAATCAATAAATTCTTTATTTCAGTCAAGGACCAGCATCAAAACAAGAACCAAAACAAAGCAAAACAACAGCATCATACAGAAAATGTCAATTTTGATTACTTTCTATGTATGGAAATAACATACTATTGTCAATACTAAACTAAAAGGACCTAGAACTGAGCTAAGGATAACCTAAAAACTGAGAGTAACATCATGGTATTATTTAAAACTTTGTCTGTAACCAAAGCTAAATGACAGGAGTCTGGAAAACTTTATACCCAGAAGATGTCAGCTCATGCTTAATTTTAATAGCTGTATGGCAGAATTTAGCAACATCCAAGGAAGTACAGCCTGACTGGCCTGAGAGGAGGGTCTGCATGTAAAAAGAGTCTGTATGCCCCAGGTATTTTGCTGTATGAGGGTAAAGGAAACGAGTTTTGAAATCCTGGGAGAAGCTGCAGTATAATAAAACTTGAGCAGTAGATTCTACAGCACCTGTGCCACAAGGCCACAGTTGGGTTGCATGGGGTATTTATAAGCCATTTAACAGGTTGAGATTCAGTTTGTAGAAAACTTGAAACAAACATAGCCCACAGAAGTTTCCCACCATATCTTTTGACTGATGCATAAGAAGTGGGGTAACTATCTCTATGGTAGGTGGGTAGAGATATTTACCGCAGAGGGACTTATCATCAGTGCCTATCCTTGCATTAAGTGCCTATCTTTGCATTAATATCACCTGCCACTATCATGGATGACTGATTTGGTTTACAAATTACCAACATATAGCTCCAAACTATTCCAGATGTGTTTTATGAAAGAGTGTGGTCGCGGTTGGGAATGTATACATTAATAAGCAAGAAAAGGAAATGGTTAGACTTAGGAATAATAGCCAGAATGTAATGTTCAAAGGAACTCAGATCTAAGATTTCAAATTTTAGACAACAGAGATTAATAAGTTTAGACCACTGCAAAGTCTTTCTCATCCCACTCTTCCTCATCCCCCTACTGAAAAAGATTTATAGCTATCAATTATTGGATCACTGGCAAGCCAAGTTTCCTGTAAAAAGATATTTATTTATTTATTAAATTTATGTCACTGCCCATCTCCCCCAATGGGGGACTCTTTAAACAGATATTATGCAGAGTGGGCATGCTGCGGACCCCTTCTTTAAGACAACTCCATTTGGCGGGGTCCAGGAAATGGGCCTTCTCTGCAGTAGCTCCCACCCTGTGGAACATGCTGCCCCCGGAGGTGAGATTGGCCCCATCACTCCTGGCCTTTCGGAGGAGCCTGAAGACCTGGTTCTGCCGCCTTGCTTGGGGTGGAGAGGGGAATAGATCTACATGGGGATGGCTGTTATAGACCACTCCTCCCACACTTGGACTGTTTTTAGATTCTTTTGCCACTTGGACTTTTTATCTTTACTCTTATTTATATTATTTATTATTGTAATTTTATACTGTATATTTTATGATCGTTGTTTTAATTGATTGTTGTAAACCGCCCAGAGTCCCCCAATGGGAGGAGATGGGTGGGGACAAATCGGACAAATAAATAAATAAATATTATCATGTTTCATAATATACTTAATAAAAGTGGAATCATTAAGTTTTGCTTTCAACCAGCCATATTCCAAGAAATGGCTTTTAATAGATAGGGGGCAGAGAAATATCACCTGGGGTGGGATTGAAACTTCATCCTGTATGTTGTTCTTCAGGATCTTCTAGAGGACCTCCTAAAATAAGTTAATGGTAGTGCAGTACTGTCCTCCTGAGGCATTCCACAAGCAATCTTTTCTGTTGTCAGATGAATTAAATCCTTATTGGTTCTAATTTTATGGAATAATCAAATGTCTCTTTAGCTTCAGATCCTCTGATCTCCCTCTCCTTGTCTGATGTTATTGCAATTCTGACAGGAATCTCAGGAGTAGACCCAGAATAATCAACACCTGCTCTTATACTCTGGTCCTTTTCAGTTTTTATTGTTGACTGCACGCTTCTTTTTGGCTTCCCATTCTGCTCTTTGCACCTAGTAAATCAAAATGAGGAGCTCTGGGTATTGCAGTTTTTGTGGCCAATGGGTGTGTGTGTGTGCGTGTGTGTAAGGCAACTAAATGGTGGTGTAGCTGTTGCATGGGTTACTAACAGTGTATCTCTGAGATCATCAAGCCTCTTCAATATTTCATTTTGTTCACAGCCTGGCGGAGCTCTGGTCCTGACAGTTATGTGGGAGAAGTCACCCCAGTGTTCTGTTAGTGTTCTATACTCATACAGATTTATTTTGATTGTAAGATCAGGACAATCACAATTGGCACTAATTAATTTTGTTTATTTTTTTGTGCTTAAAGGAATAGGCACATATGTAGCATGTTAAATTTTATTTGTATATTTCAGAGCTGAAATGTTGTAAATAAATAAAAATAAATATTGGATTGCATAAACATGGAATTCTTTAAAGAAACCCAGTTGATTCAGAAATATCAGGAATGTTGACTTTATTCCCTTTATCCTCTGAACAGGACTGGGAAAAAAATATTTCTATTGGGAGCATCTAAAATCATATCCAACGACAGGATTACAGGTTTTTGCAGAACACTATCATGGTGAGGAACATTGATGACTTCGATTTTTGCCTTCCATCCCATCCGCAATCTGTTCTGGAAGGACTGCAGACCCTGCGTTCCAACCCCAAACTCTCAGATGTCACTTTGATTGTTGGGGGACATGAATTCCCTTGCCATCGCAGTATCCTGGTCCTCTGTAGTCAGTACTTCAATGCTATGTTTACTGGTGACTTCATGGAAAGCTTTTCAGCACGTGTAGAGATCAAAGAGGTGGATCCTGTCATTATGGAGTCCTTGATTAATTTTGCTTACACAGGAAAGGTGACCATCAATCAGGGGAATGTGGAGGCCTTGATTAGGACATCCAGCCAACTCCACTTCCCCATCATCCGGAAAGTCTGCAGTCGGTACTTGAGACAGCAGATGGATGCAAGCAACTGTTTAGGCATTTGTGAGTTTGGAGAGATGCATGGCTGTTCAGAGGTTTCATCTGAGGCTTGGTCATTTTTGCAAGAAAATTTTGAACTTGTATCTCAACAAGAAGAGTTTCTTCAACTATCAAAAGAGAGGCTAATTATTTATTTGTCCAACAACCTACTGCAAGTACAAAAAGAACACAGCCTAGTTGAAGCTGTGCTCAGGTGGGTCAAGTATGAAGAATCAGCCAGAGTTGTGCACCTCCCAGAGCTCCTTGACCTAGTGCATTTGGTTTCATTGCCAGATCAGTATCTGCAAAATATGTTGTCATCCGAACCACTGATTCAGGAATCAGAAGCTTGCAAGGCTATCATTGCTAGACATCGGAGCACGGTCAGTGTTTGAAGGCACTTTGCATTTTTTGATCAAACTCTAAGTTCAGTCTGAAGACTAGAAAATAGACTAGGGAGTTTCTGGACCAGTGATTGTTTTTCTTGCTATACACATCTGAACTTACAGATTTCCCAGCTTTTATCCAAAATTTGGTTAAGCTGGAGAAGATTCATATTCTAGGAAAAAGGGTGGGATTTCTTTTTTTCTTTTTAATAGCCTATCCTCTCTGGTAAGGAGTATTAATGATTCAGAATCCAGGAAACAGTTGCTACCTAGAAAAACTTCTGGACTTGTTGGTCTATGGCTGGACTGGTAGATACAGGGCGAGCTGATTGTATCTGGTAGAATGCACTATTCAGTTTACAGATTAATTATTGGGTCAACATGCTTAAACTTGGATTATTTAATGCTAATCAAAGTATTCTTCAGAATAAATTTTTAAGTGTTAAAATTATCATTATCATTATCATCATCATCATCATCATCAGGATCTCTCTGCAGGATAGAAAGCAATCTGAGAGATAAGGAAGGTAGATTTTTAAAAGCCCCACTGAAATGATGAACTGTAGATGAATTATTGTTCTGTGTTTACCAAGTGTAACTGAATTGTAATAGAGAGATATATGCCCCAAAACACTAACTGATTGAAATATCAGAGAAAATCCATTTTAAAATGCATCATTCTATTATTTTTTTTTATTTTAAGAGAAAAAATAGTACGCGGCCCAAGTGTGTTCAAACTGCAAAATATGCGGGAAGGCATATGGGAAGAAATCAAGGGACTGTTCATCCACGTAAGGGTAGACTGAACTTCCTGCCTTGCTTCAGCTAGAAAGTATACTGATTCATTACAGGAATAACTGGGAATTTTTGCTTTACTGAATGCCATCATACAACTTTAAACATACAACGTACAGATTGTTGAAAAAAACAACAGAGGAGCGGTGCAAAAATTAGAAGCTTTCCATTTTGTGACATACTTCTTTTTCCTTCTCCAAGGCAGAGAACAGGCCCTTTGTCCAGCAGAGACTGAAGGCCCTTCCACAAAAGCTGGAAGAGGTGCTGGTAGTTGTGGGAGGCAGAGCTCTGGAAGACAATGATGAAGATGAACAGCCACCACACTTCTCCAGAAATTTTGCCTTTTATAACACTAACACAAGTAAGTGTCTGAAATTCTTCCTGATACACAACACCAGAACAGCTTATTTCAAGAATATTTTATAGAGTAACCAGGTTATGCTACTGAGCACTGCAGTGCAATAACAACAGTAGTGTTGTGGAACTGAGAAATATGAATGCTATCTGCACCAGAATCTTAAAGACACCATCTAGATAAGTTTACTTTTACATGGCAGATCCTACAGGAAATGCCAGTATATAATGTATGGAAAATATGAAGTGCTCGAATTTATGGTGGAGAGAAGAGGTGAGGTCTGAATCCTTCAGAAACAGAGGGAACCCATAATAATGAGAATGACAATCATAGATTTGGAAAGGACCTCACAGGTCATCTAATCTAATCCCTGGCTCAGTGCACAACCATTAAAGCATCCCTGGTGGATGACCATCCAGCCTCTGTTTGAAGACCTCTAGGAAAGGAGAACTCACCACTTTTTCTGGCGACCACTTCACTGACTTACACTTGTATAGTTAAGAAGTTCCTTCCGATATCTAGCCTAAACCTTCTTTCTTGTATAATCTGTTGTCAAAAATATTGCAGTGGTGGAAGAGGTCAATGGATCAGGGAATATTTGCAAACAAGAGTATAATGCAATTGGCTGAAAACATTACCTTTAAATGTGAGATTCTAGAGAAGGGTTGCCCAGCTTGACAACTTCCAAATGATAAAGATCTGGAAATTACAGATCATCATAGCTAGCAAGCACCAAGCTAGTAAACCTGGTCTAATGTGTAACATCCAAATATATTTGTATTCAGTGGTCAGAATTGGGTGTAATATTGACTTTACTATTTTTCTTATATCTCTAAAAGTAAAAAAAAGGCTAGAATCATAAGCATTTGCTGGGAATGGGTGGGGGATGTTCAAGTGATAAAATGTTGTAACACAAATCTGAAAAGGCATGACATACATTTTGGCATTTTGACATCATCATGCTTATGCTACACTATGCTATGGCTAGAATATCTTTCCAGGGATGAAGTGGGGGATGGAACATTCAGAAAGTTTATTGGGATCTGGTTATAGCTCTGTTGAATGCACTCCATATGTTTTTCTCTTCACAGTTCTTTGCTTTCTTTTCCTTTGTGGAATTTCATTGGAATTAACAGCAAAAACTCTCAGTATCTACATAGCTGGGTCATATTTGTTAACTATTGTTTTATATGTGTTGATTGCCCAATTATAAGACCTTTTTTTATCTTGTGCCTCATTCAGTAAATGAAAGGGAAGGTGGGGAAAAATATGTATATAACTACCAAGCAATCTGCCATATCAAAGAACACTTCTCTAGACCCATTTTGAATAAAAGATATACTAGTGTGGGCAGAAACATTCATGCCTTTGTGTTTAATGTAGAATTATGTTGCCACAAGCAAATTAGGTTTCCAGATGATGTAATGTTCTGGGTTTCTTGAGCTGTTTGTTATTGTGAAGCAACTGCATTCCTCCCAGGCTCACATTGACAATGAAACCTGTCAGGCTGGCCTACAAATTCACTGAAGTTGGAAGAGGAACTAATTTAGAGGTTAGGACTCTAAATTTTGGATCCTTGGTGTAATCTGGAAAAGATGATGTAATTATAGGGCATGTTGACAATATTATGAACATAGAAACAAATAATGACCATACATAATTACTGCCAAACATATCTGGGTAATATATGTAACAGTTCCAATAAATCAGTGCTACGTTTTTCTTTTTAGAGAAGTGTTTGGCCAATCCTTTCAGCAAAGGGGCCAAGCATTTAGTCCATCTACACAGTTGTCAGTAAAGACTGATTGAATGTAATACTGTGGTGTGGTTGGGGTTGTCAGATGGTGATGCTTACAGTTTGTACTGTTCCTGATTATTGGCCATGCTGACTGGGGCGGAAAGAAGTGGTAAAAAAATAGCAGCTAGAGAATGCCCCCATTCTAATTCTTCAGGAATTATTTCTCTCTGTCTCTCTGTCTCTCCTTTTTTCTTGAATGACCTCATCAAGTGCCACCTTTAGGTTGATGATAGCTAGCAGTATCTTTTTATTTCAGATGTCTACCAGAATAGTATCTCCAGCATATTACTATTATATTATTATTATTATTATCATCATCATCATCATCATCATCATCATCATCATCATCATCATCATCTAGGAAATGTGATATATTCAGTTAGACAGTTCATCATCTAAGGTTAAATCATATCATTTTCCTTCCAAGTTTCCTTTCCCTTTCTTCAGTCTTCTCAACACCATTGATAACACCACTGCAAACCCAGAGACCAGGGATGTCTTTTTTGCTCTCTCCCTATTGCCCCATGTTCAATTCATTGCCAATTTATGGAGCCTCTTCATGTACAACCTTACAAAATGGGACCCATTCTTTGCTTTCTCCTTGGCTAAACGTATGATTCATCCCCAATAATTTCTTGCTTTGACTTCTTCAAGCTATTGTTCCTCTCTGACCTTTCTTTTTCATAGGCCAGTCTTCTGACTTTTATCCAAAACAGCAGTCAAAATCAGATATTTTTAAGGCTCCACAATCTTCTATAACCAGCAGAAAATCTTTATCCTTACCTTAAAAATTATATAACCTTGCCTGACCTTATTTTTTATCCTCTATTCCTCATTATAATTCTGCTCATTCCCTCTGTTAACATAATACTGACCACCTAAAGGTCTGTTATTCTTTATGACAACACGTTCTCTTTAACTTTCCTATATATAGGGGTTTTCTGTTTGAACAATGCATAGTGGCATCTTCCTGTCTTCAAATTCATCATGAAAACCCATTTTTCCTGATGTTGTGTTTCATTTCACTCTTCAATTTACTGCACTGCCATTTGTAGCTAAGTTTGAAGTTCATGGGAAAATTGCTGCTGTCTTCCGCTCTGTCAGCCCTTCTGCCCATTTCCTTTCCTTGTGTTGCTTTGCTCATTTTCTATTACAGACTCTAAGCTCCTTGGTGATATGGACTTCTCAGTATTTTCCTATGATATTTCATTTAATTATTTGTTTAAACAATTTATAAGGCCTCCCATTTCACTACTTCAGTCTCTGGGCAATTAATAATGAAAACCAAAAAACAGCAAAACAATTTAAATTAATTAAAAAAATAAATCACAACAACAAGCAATATATCATGTGTTAGAGCTCCAAATACATCCTTCCCATTTATGATCAATAATGAACAAACCACAACAGACAAACCAACCAACAGAGCTCACCAAACACCCAGCCCAAATGCCTGAGGAAACAACCAGGCCTTTAGCATCTCACAAAAGGCCAGCATACTTGAAGGCACAAAGTACATCATTGCAACTGGGTAAAAAACCATTTATTTGTGAAGTTTAATAGCACATGCATTATAAAAAGCCAACTACTTGGCTAGGAATTAAAGTCAGGTTATGGGAAAGAAAAAACATTGGGTTTGGGAGAATCGTAACCTCTAACCTTTGGTACTGATTAAAGACATAATACAAGATGGAAAGTTGTATGTAGGACATGTCTCCTGCTCAATAATGCAAAGAGAAAGTAGAGATAGGGATGGAAAATCAGAAGATGTTGGAGTTTTGCCCAAACATATTTATTGTTGCTCCTATCCTAAAAATGGAAACTTCTGTGCAGAACCATCCTTATTATGCAAGGCAAAATGTTCAGGAAAATTTAAGAATTTAACTATTTATATATTTGGTTTTTCCATTTCAGGAATATGGGTTGCCTTGCCTGATTTTCCAGATTACAATAAATGGGGCTTTTCTATGATTGCTGTAAACAACAACATTTACATTACAGGTAAGGATAGTATACTTTCTGACTTTATGATGTTACCAAAACTGTAGAACATTTTATGTGTTTCCTCATAAGTTTGGATGGATTTGTTCTGTTTACCTGATCCATAACAGAAAAAATGAATTATGATACAGTACACAGATCTCACAGACAAGTGATGAAAGGCAAATTTAATAATATTCCATCATTTTATCAGACATATTTTGTCTACAAATTCTGCAATTATAGAAGGCTTGCAGATTATTCAGAAACAAAAAGAGTGAACGAATTTCAACACTGAAAATAATAAAAGATTACTTTCACAATGAGTATGATAATTATTTCTGCTTTCAGGAGGCTCCAGGGGCTCACAGAATGACACATGGTCTACAACTCAGTCCTGGTGTTTCTGCCTTAAAAAGGGTGTCTGGAAGTCCATTGCTCCAATGCTGAAGCCCCGAACAAACCATGCCAGTGCTGTTCTCAATGGAGAAATCTATGCTGTTGGTGGTAGGAAATGAGATATGTAATGAAAGAAAGCTTCATTGTACAGGAGCCTTCTATAGCCAGGTGCCTTCCAGTCTAACTGATGGCTAGGATGAAGGGAATTCTGGTTACACTTCTCTGGAGGACGGCTGGTTGGGGAAAGCTACTCTAAAGGCACAGGACAGCAGAGGCCTGAGGGAAAGAAATAGAACTAGTACCCAACCTGCACAAAAATGTAACAGTTGAACTACCAGGAATAACTTTTTCTACATCTTGGAAGAAGCTAGAGGTATGGTGGATTGCCAGGGAAAGTCAGAGGAGCATTCTGTTAGATGCTAAATTAGAAAAGTTTAACGATTCATGAGGTGCCTCCTGTTATATGTGGCTGGATACATGTTTGAGCCCCAAACATATTCTTCCACATTTTCTATCTAGACTTGTTTTTCTACAAGGGATGAGGATGAGGACAAGGATGAGGCAGAACTGATAGAGCAGCTATCAGAGCTGAAAAAGTGACATATTGTAAGAGAGCCACAATTCAGGCTTTTTTTTTCTTCTAGAAAATGTATAGAAAAATGTTTGGGACTCCAACATGTATCCAGGCACTAACATGGATGAATCTTGAGTAATTGAACTATTTTACAGCATGGTGTGCCCTTAAACCATTTTAGATTTCTTATATGGGTGGATAACTTTTTATGAGTCATTGGCTGCATGTAATTTGAGCAGAAGAACCAGGCTCTATCGTAAGGCTGAAAAATACATAGAAACTCCTTTTTGAAGTAAGTAAGCCAAGCTCATATGACCAAACAGACCTGTGAGATTCTTAGGCCTGAATCTTGCTCTTTGCCTGAATTGGTGTAAGCTTATGCTACAAACCTTTCTCCTTTTTTTATGTATTTCATAGGCACCACTATGGACATTGTGGAGGTAGAATGCTATGATCCTTACAATGACAGCTGGTGCTTTGTCAGTCCTGCCTTGAAGTACGTCAGTAATTTTGCTGTAGCTGGATGTCTTGGGAAGTTGTACCTCATTGGTTCTTGTGCTATCAAATACAATGCACTGACTCTCCAGTGTTACAACCCTGCTATTGGTAAGAAGGAATAGAAAATACTTCTGAAGGAAGCAGCTGGTGGTAGTTTTGGGGCAAGATCTTTTTTATTTTATAATCTTTGAAAGAGGCTCTCTGATCTGATTCTAAACTCCTTATAAAACTTGTCACAATTAATACTGAACAGGAAGCCATTATTCCCTCCAATATGTTACCCAAGTATTATGCAAATGTGCTGGTCATCATAATGGGCACGATTTGTGTGTGTAGGACACATTCCTATTTCTTTCCCTCCCATAGGATCTGTATAGTCTGCTAGGACAGGTGCTGTCATTACAACAATGTCCTTCAAAAGCAGTGTTTTGCTTTTTCTTTTATAAATAAATGATATCTATACTTTCTCCATATAAAGAAAAAGGTATATGCTTTGGTCCATGTTGAAGTGGAGGCTAAATTTGCTTCCAGCCCTTGGTAACACCCATCACAGTACATTACAAACAATTGTGAGATATTGAGAACTCAGAAATGTCTATGGGAATGTTTCCTTTGAACTATCTGGCATGTTGAACCCTAGTCTGTTCCTATTATTTTTAATTATTTAAGAAACAAAAGCGTATGGATGAGGGGGAGAAGAAATGTATGATGTATGACTTCTTGCAGTCACATATCCTATATCACCTGGATAGTGCCAGCAATACTTGGCCTTTTTCTGTTTAATACACTTCCTACAACATTTTTATTTTAAATCAGACAGTTGCTCATAGTCCAATTTATTCAAATGACTAGCTTACACATGACTTCCACATCATGAACATGTGCAGTGAGGACACTTTCAAGCTATTTGTTTGTCATGGCTCTTAGAAATTCTCTCAGCTAACATCAACTTGCTAGTTGTAATAAACATTACGCTATGTGAGTCAAGCTTAGTTTGCCCAGGAGACATTAGATGATAATCATGATATTGTAATCTGCCTTACAATAAATTTCAATATCCTCCATTTGCCACCCATGTAATGCTAGATAGAGACAATGGTGTTTATCAAATGTTTTATCAGTTGTCCACCATCTCATCTTGTTTTGTTACATTCAAAATGGTGATCAGCTTTGGGATTTCTTGAGTTTCCTCAAGAAATGAATGCATACAAGCAAGGTCTAAATAGCCATCCATCAGTTATGTTTTTATCTGGATCAGTGCACAGACCACCAGTTTTCTCTCATTGGTCTAACTGACCCCTTCTAATGGTGTGATTCCATAGGGGAAGATTATGGACAGGAAGGATTTGCTGTTGAGAAGTACTAACCTTCTTCTCACCTGTACTGTTACCTTCCTTGAAAATTGTCCCCCTGTTTCAGTCAGATTTTTTTCTAAGCCTAATTGCAATATAAGAAAGAGGATATGTGTGTAATATGTATATTACGTGTGAAAATGCGTTTGTGTGAGTGTATGGATATGTACAGTATGTTCCATATATTAATGTTCACCACTCATTCAGGAGGGAGACTACTACCAAAGTAGGATGATGATGATGATGATGATGATGATGGGCTATGAAAGACTGTGTGGGAGGCCCCTTTCAGCACTGATGACATCCACTTTCTTAGAGTGTCACATCCATCTGTGGCATGTAGCTCCAAGAAGGTTCTGACACTTGGGCCAAAAAAGATTGTCCACTTCTATTATACTTTTTCTTTATCAAGAACATTTGTAACCATGTTTTATGTATATGTATGGTGATTTTATTTGTTGCTTTCTAGCTTGAAGGCAATCATAGAAATGGGATGATCTGAATCTATCAGGGTTTAGCTTTTATTGCTTTATTTGGTTTACATATTTAAGCAGAATTTCTAAATTTCCCCATCACAGAGATTAGCCTGTAATTTTAATAAACAGTCTTTTAAACATATTAAAATGTTATTTTTATTCAGTGGTAATGAAGCTTTTCATGAAAATGATGATGATTATTATTTTTTTAATAGATGTCTGGAGTATAATTGCATCTCCCTTTCTCCCCAAGTACCTCTCTGCTCCTCGTTGTGCCTCCTTGCATGGAGTCATTTACCTTATTGGTGATAATACAAAGAAAGTCTATGTGTATAATCCAGATGCTAACATCTGGCAGAAGGTGGGTAAACGGGGAGTGATAATAACTATATTATTTTATTTATAGTTATTCTTGGACTGGGGACATCTTAAAATCTTCACCAATCACTGTATAACACTGAATCACTCACAACCTTTCAGTCTAACCTATCTTGCGGAATTACAAAGAATGGATGTGTTTATTTTTATCCTGATTTTTCTAAGGTCAAGTTGTCTTAATAAAACTAATACAGAGATATTAATATACCAAAAGCTAAAAGGAAAACTAATGTTGAACACAAGACAATGAAAACAGTGATAAAACAGAAGATGGACAATGTATGGGCAGTTCTTATTCCTTGGGCGAAGGCAAAATAAAAATACTATGAACATTTTAAAATATTAAAATTTGAAACCACATGAAAATGTTTGTAGATATGAATGTTCATGCCTATCTCTTACATATTTGATTAAAAAGTAATGAACAGTGTTTTAATGTAGCCTTCCCCAGCCTTGCACTTTCTAAATGAATTGGGACTCAGCTTCCAGAATTTCACATCTAGTTGTAGTCCAAATTACAACAGCAGAGCTTCAGGTTGCCTTAGTAGAATTATTTATTTTATTTTATTATTTTATTTTTATCCCGCCTTTATTATTTTTATCTCTGGACAGCAAAACAGACTTTGTGGGTCTTTAATGTATAAGCTAGTATTCATGTTTCAGAAAAACAAGGTCTGTTCCTCAAATGATGGTATGTCAGGCAACAACAAAGTTGGTCCTATTCTGCTGCCTGCTTGGCTTCAGTGAAAATACATGTAATGTTATTGGAAGGTTGGTTTACAGTGTCATGCTGAAATCTATCTGCAGCTGTTCACATGGTGTAATCGCTCAGATGACTCCAATCCACAGGACAGGTGCAGAAGATAGCCTGCCAGATTCCCCATCTCCTTTAATTTATGAATAAATAGTTAACACTGTCTTTTTCAGCCTGTCCATTGGTTCTGCTTTTGCCAGTGCCCCTTAAAAATTTTATTGTAACAATTTATCATCAAGCAATTCCTCTCCAAATTTTCTACTTGATTCTATTAAAGGACTGTTTAGGAACAGCCTCATCTCTTGTTAAGTTTTCAGTGTTTTCCAGATGGGTAGTCAGGAGTTAAAATGAGTACATATAACACAGCCCAATATAGCAGCATATATCCTTGCTTGATAGGTAGGTAGAGAGAAAAAGAAGGACCTTTATGATTCTTGGGGCTATGCCACTAATAAATATATGTTATGAATTAGCTCCAAAATATGACAGTATTCTTCTAGTGGGCATTACCAGACATTCATACATCTCTCCACCTAATCATAGTTTATTATTGGTTTATTATTAACTACTGTTATGAAAAATTTTGCATCTCTTGCTTAAAATTTGGTTAGAAGAGTTTTCCTGCTAAACATCTTTCTTTAAGAAACATACAATTCTAGGTGTTTGGGATTAGATAATCTGGATTAGTTTTAACCTAGGTTCAAGTAGTGATATATAAAGGATTATGTTACAAATTCTATTGAGAGAGAATTTGGGTCTTCTGCTTTTAATGTTACAAACACTAACACAAAGCAAAAACTTTGCTTATTCCCCCTCCCCTCAAATCTGCAATAACATAATAAAACACATTGGGGGGGGGGGAAAGACCTAGAAAATAGCATAGAACTTTTTTTTTTTAAGTTAGATTGGAAGAATTTTTACAGTATTTTAAAAACCTGCATCACAGAAATTCTATGTATTAAATAATGAATGTAGGGTGATTTGCATTTTTAAAATGAGCATGGCCATTTTGACAAATTCAGCCAGAACTGTTCTCCTTACATTTATACAGAAATAATTATGCTGACTATTCATTAACTTCGAAGTCTTATGATCTGATGCTTGAAATTAAGTATTTTGTAATTGTGATTCAAATAGCTGATAAGTGTGTCTTCCCATGCCAGTCCACTGATCTCTGAAGGTCTGTTTTGGTCCTCCTCTGAGTACCATCATTTCCAGAGTTGTTTTGCATTTACTGAGGAAAGGCATTTTCTTGGGGACACTATGACTCTGGAATAGTCATTTCAAGAACATTGCCTAAAAATGCAGTATTTCTGGTGCCAGCTTAAAACTGATTTAGTTGTCAGGCATTTTAGAGGAACTGTTGTTGGGCTTGGCTTGTTTTGGCGTGTTTTGATATTTTTTTATCTGCTATACTTAATGCAAACAGTCATTATAAGCAGTTACTATATTTCCAGTTTTATGTATTGTATTTATATATTTAGGTAAATAGTTTATTTCCAGTTTAGTGCACCAACCTGTTTTAAGGCATTTAAAAAACTCTTAAAATATGTATATAAATAAAATAAGAGGATGTATGTATCAAATCCAGTTTTTATCTCTTGTGTAATTAATCCTCAACAGTTTAGTAATCCTGCAAATGATAGGATCAATGAGGCTTAAAGATATTAATTTGGGGTATGTTTTCATGCATGTGATAGCTTCTGTTTTTTCCTGCCAGCACATGAATGTCTCCCCCTCCACACTAGATATTTTATTTTATTTATTTATCAGATTTGTCACTGCCCATCTCCTCAGAACGGAGGGACTCTGGGCAGTTTGCAGCATAAAACAATAACTATACAATAAAATTCCTGTATAAAATATAGACTAAAACAGTTTTAAAAACTACCAAATATAATAAAATTATAAGTTCTGGTCTGCTTCTTCATTTACTGATGCTCTATGTATAAATTAAGATATCCTCTTAAATATACCAACATGTGACTAATGTAAACCTTGCAGGTACAACAGCTTCATACCTTGCATGAAAATGGTGGAATGGTACCTCTTGGTGGTAAGCTCCTTGTCACAGGCGGCTACTGGAAAGGTATGGATGGTGACTATCAAGTAGAGATGGAAATGTATGATTGTGCCAAAGATGTTTGGACAAGAGAAGGGTCACTTCCCTGTTTATGGCTCTACCATGCATCTTCTTCTATCTTCATGGATACTTCAAAGTGGAGGGAACCTTTCCAGTTGTGATCTCAGAGTTTGGTATGAAGTCTCACAGCTCTGCTGCTCTGACTGAAGGTCTGGAAAAGGAATAATCATTACTATTATACTACAGTTTTATATGCCCTTTGGTGTCTCCTAGTTCTGACTTCATATGAATTAAAACTTTGACATTATAGCCTCTGTTGGGCTGAACAGTTTAGGCTGAATTTCTTTGTTCACAGCAATAGCATTAAAGCCTTAATTGTAAAAATTCTAGAATAAGCGTAACAGTTGTTTTGCTATAAGTATTATTAGAATACACAGATTCAATAAACTAAGTCAAAATTCCAGCATCTGATTCCAACCAACCAATGTAAGGTATGAACCAGGAACTTAGAAAACTTCTGCAATCTTTTAAAATTAGCTGACACTTTCATGAGATCCCAGTGCCAAATACACTATGCATCGTATGCTTGAGGAAAATGGCTCTCTCCAGGGTTAGGCAAGTTTAAATCTTTGGTACTTACTTCATGGATTGGATTGAAGCCAGTATCTGAAAGGGACCAAAAATAATGTGAGCTAATTCTAAACTGGAACTGTTGTTGTTTATTTGTTTAGTCGCTTCCGATTCTTCGTGACTTCATGGACCAGCCCACGCCAGAGCTTCCTGTTGGTCATCAACACCCCCAGCTTCCCCAGGGACGAGTCCGTCACCTCTAGAATATCATCCATCCACCTTGCCCTTGGTCGGCCCCTCTTCCTTTTGCCCTCCACTCTCCGTAGCATCAGCATCTTCTCCAGGGTGTCCTGTCTTCTCATTATGTGGCCAAAGTATTTCAGTTTTGCCTTTAATATCATGCCCTCAAGTGAGCAGTCTGGCTTTATATCCTGGAGGATGGACTGGTTTGATCTTCTTGCAGTCCAAGGCACTCTCAGAACTTTCCTCCAACACCACAGTTCAAAAGCATCTATCTTCCTTCTCTCAGCCTTCCTTATGGTCCAGCTCTCGCAGCCATACGTTACTACGGGGAACACCATTGCTTTAACTATGCAGACCTTTGTTGTCAGTGTGATGTGTTCTGCGTACAAGTTGAATAGGTAGGGTGAGAGGATACAGCCCTGCCGTACTCCTTTCCCAATCTTAAACCAGTCCGTTGTTCCATGGTCTGTTCTTACTGTTATTATATACAGATTCTTCAGGAGGCATACAAGATGACTTGGTATCCCCATACCACCAAGAACTTGCCACAATTTGTTATGGTCCACACAGTCAAAGGCTTTAGAATAGTCAATAAAACAGAAATAGATGTTTTTCTGAAACTCCCAAATTTTCCAAATTTGCTGGCGTATAGCATGCATTACCTTGACAGCATCATCTTGCAAGATTTTGAACAGTTCAGCTGGGATGCCGTCATCTCCTGCTGCCTTCTTATTAGCAATGCTTCTTAAGGCCCATTCAACCTCACTCTTCAGGATGTCTGGCTCTAGCTCACTGACCACACTGTCAAAGCTATCCCCAATATTGTTATCCTTCCTATACAGGTCTTCTGTATATTCTTGCCACCTTTTCTTGATCTTTTCTTCTTCTGTTAGGTCCTTGCCATCTTTGTTTTTGATCATGCCCATTTTTGCCTGGAATTTACCTCCAATGTTTCTAATTTTCTGGAAGAGGTCTCTTGTCCTTCCTATTCTATTGTCTTCTTCCACTTCCGCGCATTGCTTGTTTAAAAATAATTCCTTATCTCTTCTGGCTAACCTCTGGAATTTTGCATTTAATTGGGCATATCTCCCCCTATCACTGTTGCCTTTTGCTTTCCTTCTTTCTTGGGCTACTTCTAGTGTCTCAGCAGACAGCCATTTTGCCTTCTTGGTTTTCTCTTTCTTTGGGATGTATTTTGTTGCCGCCTCCTGAACAATGTTGTGAACTTCTGTCCATAGTTCTTCCGGGACCCTATCTACTAAGTCCAGTCCCTTAAATCTATTCTTCACCTCCACTGCATATTCCTTAGGAATATTAGTGAGCTCATATCTAGCTGATCTGTGGGTCTTCTCTTTAGTCTGATCCTAAATTGTGCAAGAAGAAGTTCGTGATCTGAACTACAGTCAGCTCCAGGTCTTGTTTTTACTGACTGTATAGATGTCCACCACCTTTGGCTGCAAAGGATGTAGTCAATCTGGTTTCGGTGTTGTTCATCTGGTGAAGTCCATGTATAAAGCCGTCTCTTAGGTTGTTGGAAGAGAGTGTTTGTTATGCAGAGTGAGTTGTCTTGGCAAAATTCTATCAGCCTATGTCCTGCTTTGTTTTGTTCTCCCAGGCCATGCTTACCTGTAATTCCAAGTGTCATTTGACTGCCCACCTTAGCAATCCAGTCTCCTGTGATGAAAATAACACCTCTTTTAGGCGTATTGTCCAGTAGGTGCTGCAGATCCTCATAGAACTGCTCTACTTCAGCTTCTTCAGCATCTGTGGTTGGGGCGTATATTTGGATCACTGTGATGTTAGATGGCTTGCCCTGAATTCGAATTGAGATCATTCTATCGTTTTTTGGATTGTATCCAAGCACTGCTTTAGCCACTTTACTATTAATTATGAAGGCTACTCCATTTCTTCTGTGGTCCTCTTGTCCACAGTAGTAGATCTGGTGGTCATTTGATGTGAAGTGGCCCATTCCAGTCCATTGCAGTTCACTGATGCCCAAAATGTCTATCTTTAATCTTGACATCTCACCAATAACCACATCCAATTTGCCCTGGCTCATAGATCTTACATTCCAGGTTCCAATGGTGTGTTGATCCTTAGAACATCGGATTCGCCGTTCAGCACCAGCACCGTCAGCCGCTAGCCATCCTTTCAGCTTTGAGCTAGCTGCGTCATCATGTCTGGGGCTAGTTGAACTCATCCTCTGTTCCTCCCCAGTAGCATTTTGACATCTTCTGACCTGGGGGTCTCATCTTCCGATGGTATACCGACATATCTCTGGTTGTACTGATCCATTTAGTTTTCACGGCAAGAATACTGGGGCGGGTTGCCATTACCTTCCCCAGGGATCGCATTTAGTCTGACCTCTCTGTCATGACCTTCCTGTCTTGGGTGGCCCTTCACGGTTTAGCTCATGGCATCATTGAGGTGCTCAAGCTCCAGCACCACGACAAGGTAATGATCCTTTGCAAACTGGAACTGCTCAATACTAATTTGAGGTCAGAGTGGCTAATGTTGATGGGTGACTTAAGAATCAAAATGTCTTTGGGAGACATGTTTCTCAAAATAATCTAGGAATTTTACTTGTATATCTGTTTTTGTCACTGTGGAGCAGCCTTCTCCAATCCCATTGTCATTCAGTTGTATAGGATTTCAATTCCCATGATCCCTAGCCAGCTCAGTCATGCCTAGGATTATGGAAGTTGTAGTTGAATATAGCAGGGGAATGCCAAATTGAAGAAGGCTGTCCTAGGACTAGTTCTGTACCTAATGAAGCACAAGCTTGCTCAATTTAATTATCCTACATATTTTTATTAATTCCAGCTGTGAAAAGGAGATACATTTCTTCATGTTGATCGCTCTCCAACTGGCCATTATGATAAAAACAGTCTCATTTGTCATTTTAATATATATTTCTTTTTTTATTGTCACTGGTGCTTATTATTCAAAGTTTATTTTAGGCAGTCAATCCTGTATATTGAACTTTGTGCCTCCTTTCACACTAAGAATATATTTGGGGTGGGGGAGGAGAAGAATCTTTTTGTCTTGCAGATGTTCTTGGATTTTAGCTTCCTATTTTATATGCTTGGTATATATGTATCTAAGTAATATTCCTATGCCCACCTCAACATACGCAGAGAGATTACTTTTATTCCTAGTAAAGCTTTTAGTCTTAGAAAGTATCACATACTTAAGGGTGGGGAAAAGAGAGAGCATCAGCTACAAGAAAGTGATTCTTTTTTAAAGGATAATTTTAGACTAATTATTTCTAATGATTCGTGCTAGCCTGACATTGAATGTTTTAAATATTAATGTGAAAGTGAAAAACCTATGGCTTTCTGAAAGCCATCAAAGTACAAGTTCCAGCAACCCTGGTCATTATAGCTAAGAATGGAAAAATTCTGTTCAGTGATGAAACAGTGGAAACTTTATAGGTTTTATAGATCAGCAAATTCATCATGGGCAGTTGTTAAATTAAATATAACTGCATACACATAAGGAGCTCAGTTCCAAAATTATTCACATAGCAAAAAGCCCTAACTGGGTTTTACTCATAAGCAAGTGATCAAAGCCCTGCCGTTTGCACATGCATGTGATATTGATACATACATAAAGTGGTGGGGCTTTCCTTCTATGGCTCCGACAATCATCTTGACTTGTCCAACACATCTGGAGGGCACCAAGTAGCAAAAGATATTCAAGAGCATTACAATGACCACGGCTTATTGTTGCAATGATTTTAAGCACCATGGACAAAATTCAGTAATAAGCCAATAAAGTAAGATGATAATTGTGACTAAGTGAAGCCCTACTGATTTCAGTGGAAATTAGGTGCAACTGACTCCTAGGCGATTAGGAGTCTTACGCTGTAAACTTTAGTTTACGAATAAAGTTTTCATATTTATTTATTGGTAAAGTAAAACCACTCACCATCTTAATTTCTTGCTATATTTCTGGAATTTTTTTACTAGACATAAACATGTTTCTGAGAAGTGATGCTACATTAGTATATATCACATGCTTATTTTGCCACAGAATTTATGTTTACACTTAGATATCACCTTTACTAACAATTGTAAAGGGCAGACTGATGGGCAGTCTGATTATTTGATTTTGCAAGATTATGGTGAAATGTTAATGGTAACTTTCAGAAAAGAAACATTTATTTCTATTCATTCAGCCTGGAAAATAATCGAGGTAGTTTTTTTTTAATATCTAGCTAGTCCATTAATAATGTACCTTAAGCAGTTTTCTGTAATTTCTTATACTATTGTGAACTTCTCAGAATGGTATTATATCTCAGAATTCTTTTAAATATAAATAAAAAATGAATCCAACCTCAGTGTGACTGGGTTTTTTTGTTCACTTTTTATTTTAATATTTTATGTTCTCTTTGTCCAGTTACTATATTACTTTTATGAAATTTATCTCTACAATAATCAATCTCTGTATGACCATTACTTCAGTTGAAATTCCTGAAATGTTAATCTATCATCCTACATTGCCTGTATAACATCAAGCTGAGCAAGACTGGTTATGCACTTTAACCTAATTGCCGTATAATGAATATTATAGTCGCCAAGGAAGGTACACAGGGGATGTACAATGCTTTGTATTTGATTCCAAAACATTCCTTTAGCATGCAGGGAGGCACAAACACAGCATGTGACTGCAATTCATGAAGTCAGCTGCATCTGTTTGCAGGATCGCACAGTAGCTGCTTTAATGAGCTCCTCAGAAGCACCTTTGGGGAACTGAATTGAAAGTATTGCATGCTCTAATATGCACTGACTTTTGTTTTGGGGACTAAATGGAGTTTTCATTCCCATGACATCATTGGCATGGTCAAAGAAAATAGAAGGAGAAGGGGAGAGGGAACAGCTTGGTTACCTCACTTTGCTGGGAACAGTAGGCCAAGGCAATGACGTGAGAGCTGAAGAATGGAACTTAAGATTTCATTTAAGCATGAAGGAAAAGAGAGAGGGAGAGCCAGGCCTTTGTTATAGCTCTGCACATATAGTCTTTCATAGGATTTCTGAGATGTTACCAGTATCTGACCCTGAAGGTAAGAAGGCACCAGGCAAGACAGTTTGCATATTCTATTTTGCAGAACATTTATAGGATAATGTGATGTAGCTGATATTACAGGGTGTTGAATTCAGACTGGGGAGACCTAGATCAATTTGGGACTAGTAAATACTTCAAGTATGCCTCCTCTCTTGCCCAAGGCCTGGTCTGTGTTAGCTTCTGTGGATCTCTTTATCCTTCTTTGATTCCTGGGTCTCTGCTTTGGCCATATGGCATGTATACTGCATATATTAATGAGGATTGTGTGAAGAAAATAAGAGCAAGAAAGAGATTGTAATTTTTGATAATTTCTCACAGAGGTATACTTTGTTCTCAGAATGCAAGTACTAGTGTAGGTTTTTTTTTCAATCTGGTTTCCTTCAAATAAGCTTGGACTACAATTTTCAGAATATCCAGCCAACATAGGTGGAAAGTCTTATAACTCTAATCCAAACACATCAAGAGGGCCCCAGAATGAGGAAAACCAACACAGGAATTTCTGTGCAAACCCTTTTTGTATCTTCTTTTTCTTTCTTCCTTTCTCTGAATGTGCTTTTGGTAGACTTGATCCAATTATTCAGAATTATGAAGGAAAATACAGGATGGCTGAATAATTCAGGGGAGATATGGGAAAGCACAACTGTATTCCCAGGTAGTTCAGGTATAATACCCATAATTATAGGCACATCCACATGTTCTGCTCAGCCTTATGCAGAATATCTCATTAACTGTTTCTTGAGAACAGGAATGCACCATGTCATCCTCAACCTGTCCCAGCCCACTATAAAGGAACCTAACACCAAAGGTGTTTTCAGCATATGTAGTGCTGTGTGATCTGCCTGCTGCATTTTGGTTTGTTGTAGACACTGTTTCTGCTCCAATGTCCCCCTATGTGCTGTGGCAGAAAGTCCCCCTCCCCTCCAGTTTCTAGTCACTGCCCTCCACAGACATTTCTGCACATATAGACAGTCGTCGTTATGAGATGGGCAGTAAAGACATATGACAAACAAACAAATAAATAAATATTTCATTCCAAGCTACTGGGCTGCCTGCCTCCTTCTGAAGGACCTTCCCATGGTGGACTGTTGAAAGGTTGGGCCCTCTTTCTTGATTTACAGGTTCACTGGTGGATTGCTAAAAGGCTGGAGTTTCCCCCCCCCCCCACAAGTTTACCAGTGAAATGCACTTTGTTTTTTTTACAGGCTGAAATTGAGAAGAGTTCTGTTGGTTTCCCTTTCTAGTCTAAGTGACTACAACAATGGTGAAACTGGGGAAGGGGTTCCCCACCAGTCCACTGGATGGGAACGGGAGCTGATAGAGGGAGGGCTCATACCAAAGATCCATCAGTGGAAGCCACATGTCCTCACAGACCCTCCCACAGAAAGGAGAGCAATTTGTACTTATTTTCCCAGCAAGGAGCAGGAAAGTCTATTAATCAAGAGCCACAGTAACTGTGGTCTGGACAGAACCCCCAGCCAGCATTGTTGCCAAAGCTCGGGAATGGATTGAAATTCAAACAGCAATTTCTTAATCTGACTTCATTTCCAGCCAGTTTCAGCACAGGAAACAAGCAGTTTATGGCTGCCATGCATAAGAGCTCTATGGCTCCTTCCAGTTTTACACAAAAGACTATGTTTTCCTTCTTTACTACAGATGAACAGGAGGAGCTTTGGGAAGCAGGAAAGGCCTTTATTGAGGCCCTGAAGACTGGTGGGAATTACCTGGTGGGTGGAATAAGCAGTTTCACATTTCTGACTACTGAGAATCAAACCAACAATGTTCATGTTTAATATGCAGCAGGGAAAAAAAATGCATCCAAAAGTGCTGGCTGCTAGTATTGTAAGAGTACTACAAGAAGAAAAGTGTAGATTTCTTTCTATTAATCCCTTTCAAATGTTTTCTGCCTTTTAACTATTTTCCTTCTATTCAGTGTAATGTGAATGAAATCATGTATACCACCCCAGGAGCTAACGCACATTTCTGTAATTCTGGGTAGCTGCTGTAAGAATAGAAAGCAAATGAACACCACACAGTAAGACTTTCATTCTTCAGTTGATCCAGAGCATTTTGAAGGCAGCTGTAGGATCATTCTCATTTCTGCTGATCTCAGAATGATGAGAAAAGGGATCACCATGAGCCAATTGGTGCTTCCTCCATTGAGGCAAGAGAAGAATGAAAAAACCCTGTTATTCAATTGGTACTTCACCCCTGAGTTATGGTAACTCCTCGAGTAATCAAAATACATTCCCCTTCCCCCAGGTTTTCAGTTCACGCTATGTGAAAAAATCTAAACTGCTGGTATGAGGATAAAGCTGCTATGTAATCAAGACTTCATTATCCCTGCATATGAATTCCCTTTTAAAGCTGTAATGATGAAGCAATACTGTAGTTTGCAGCTTTTCCCAACAGCTGCAATCAAGGTTGTGAGTTGCAGTGTGGAATCTCTGTGTATGAGGAAATGAGTATATGTACGTGTGAGTATGTGGGAGAAAGAGAGAGATGGCTCAATTAAGCTCAGAGGCTGGGCTATCATGAGGCACTGAGAGACAAGAATCCAGGGCAAGCTATTAGTATGACCAGGGAAAATCAAGGTGTCCCCCCACCCCACCCCCCATTTTTACTGCAATTGTAAAACTGAGTAGAAAGTGACCAGCAGCATTAAGATCACATTTGCTGGTATTGTAGGAGGAGAGCTGTGTTAGTCTTTGGTGCCTCCCACCCCCACCAAAAAAAATCAGGAGGAGTCTAGTAGCACCTTTTCCATCTAATAGGTTTTATTAAAAGATATAAGCTTTTGTGAGCTGCAGCTCACTTCATCAGATTTGGATCACTAAATTTCATTTCATCAGATTAGATCACTAAAATGTGTTATTTTCAGATTCCTCCTGATTATTTGCTGATATAGCCTCCTGTATCCACTAGAGAACTCCACATTTAGCTAGTCCAATCTCTCTGGCAGCCTAAGCCAACATGGCCAGGAAGGGCAATGGCTGGAGGAGAGGAAACATGCTCCTAGCAGCCTGAAGTGGCCAATAGGAACTAGACAGCCTCTGACCACATTGTTGATGAAGTGTTTTAGATTGTGCCCACAGTATAAACTGTGTTGGGAGAAGAGGGAAAACTTGAACAGCTAAAGGTGACTAAGGTACCTTAGCTGTGAGTGGGGAATTAGATGAAGGCAACAATGTGAGGAGTTGTCATATAAAAATGGTTTATCAGGACATGGTTGTACCATGGTTGGAGATGAAGATGAGCCCTTTAATGTGGCTGTCCGGCTGTGCTCAAACAGCTTCCCATGGAGAAAGATGTATCAAATCAGCACCAAAGCCACATGTGGAGGGGCCCTCTGGATCCTGAGGAATGGGGAGGCTGTATATATTCTAATCCTCCTTTGACAGACCCTAACCATAACTTCTATTACATTTAGTAAGGATGGAATTCTGACTGGACTGAGAGGCAAGAGCCAAAGAAGTTTCTGTGGTGGAAGAAAGGGGCTTCTGTGGTTGCATCAGGCCTCTGAGGTTGAATTTTCTTTGTCCTCGGAACATGAGTGCTCAAACATAACATGGCTACTAGCATGTATGCTTAGAGACCATTAGAATTCTGGAGAATTCGAAATCCTTTTTGCCACTTTTATTTTGACCCCCCAAAAGGAACCATATGGCTATGACTGCATTTTCCCCCTTTCTCTTTCCCACTGTAGTCCTTAGAAAAGCCTCAAAGGATACACTTGAACAATGTAAGATGAAGTATTGGGAAGAAAGCATTTCCTGCAGTTACGCAAAGGCCCACAAGACTTTGGCAAATTCCTCCCTTGGCAGTCTCCATTCTATCTCATTCAACTGCATCTTCAGTCATTTTACTAAATCTATTCAAAGGTTTGCACAGGTCAGATGTGGGAGTGGGAAACTTTTCTTCCATTCAGTTCCTTAGGTAAACTAAACTTGAGGTTTAAAATGCAAAATTGTAATATTTCTGAAACAACAGGAAGAACAGAAAAAATATATATTAGAAGCTTCTCTTGTATGCAATGGCTTTTATTTTATTTCTGTTATTTTGTTATTACTGCTTTTGCTTTAGTTTTTACATGCAGTTTTGTTTCTTATTGATTGGTTCCATTTTCTTCATTTTCTTGAATGGACTACATGCTACATGAGTTAGGATTGAGAAATGAAAGACTGGAATGAAGGTTAAGAAATGGGACATAATTATTTTAATTATAACTATATACTACACATGACACAAACATAGATTTTAGACTAAAAACAAAACAGCATTAGAATGTATCCAAAGGAATGCAATATGGGATGTGTCATGCCCTAGAATCCCTTCAGCCACCAGGTCTCCCACATCAAGCCCCCTTTCTCTCAGCCCCAACCTAAGCAGACTCTCTGTAAGGTAGAAACAAAGCCGATACAACCATCTGCATTTCATGTTAACGTACAAGCCACTGAAATTTCACAGAGCCACTTTCAGTGCATACCTACCTCCTTGTTCTCCTGCCACCAGATGCTGATGAGCTTCTGCGTGGCCTCTGCTTTTGTAATTTGCTCCTGATGCCAAGAGGTGGCTCTCTAAGACAAGGGACCATTCCGGTGAGGCGGGGAATTCAAGCTTATTAAAGGAAGGGAAGCTGGACAAAGATATTCAGACAGGAGCAGGGTGGCAGTAGGGATGTAATCAGGCAAGCATACAAGTCCCTGGTTTGAAAAAGAGAGAGCACTGAAAAGAGGTTGGGACAAGCACTCCCAGGCAGCCAAAGCTGTGAATGGAGCCATCATGGGACTTCTGTGGTTTTGATACAATTTTATCTATGCTCTGACTGAGGATCCAGGAAAAAGAGACCAACAGCTTCTGCACCATCTGAATGAACTCATTTGTCTAAGGACAGCCTGAAACTCCTGATTTCTGCTATTTAGAGAGTTGCTTCTGAGGTGGTCCTCTGATAACCACTTACCCATCTTTGACCCTGAAAGAAGAAATTGCAATCCTCTTTCTGATCCACTGATCTGGTACAATTGATCTGGTGCAGTGTGTGTATACTCAGTTAAGTTTTTTTAAGCCTTACTTTTTTACAAGTTTTTTTTAAAGAAAAGGTTTGATATTCTTGGAAAGCCTGCTGTGGAAAAATAAATTGAAGATACATTGGATAACTACTTCTTGCAGTTAATATTCCTTTGTGGAATTTTCACAGGTATACAGGCCACTAGAACTGCAGATTAACTTGGTCTTTTGGCTCCTGAGAAATTCCCAGTCATATCTAATTCTAGTTCTTTGTATAAACCAAGTGTGCAGTTATGTACCAGAATATGGCTAGGCCCTTCCTTTCTGGTTTCCCACTTCAATTACTGGCCATGGGTCTACTAGCAATGTTTTTTTGTGCTAGCACTGTGGAAAATGAGAAATATGAAAACAGAAGGAACCAGGAAAAGACATCCCAGTGGAATGAAACAAGCAGTCTTCCCTTGTCATCTTCCCAGGATTCAGTAAGAACATTTCATATGCTACTCCCTGCTTACTAACTGAAGGCTTCTTCCACCTCATCTCTTGGTAAAAATTGAAAATTCTCCCTTGATGTTAGCCCTAAATGGAAATAACATTGGGATAGACATTAGAGAAAACAAAAAAGTGCTCAACTGTCAAAGTGGATTTTGCTTCTAGTTGTTGTGTGATGAGCAACTTGCCTCCAAAAGTTTGTTTTTCAATCTATCTTGTCAGAGTCGTAATTGATTCTTATGGGAATTTGTATATGTTTATTTGGAAATAAGTTCCATTGAAAGTGATCGGACTTTCTTACTAAACCTTCATAGAGTGCAATGAAAATTATTGGAAAAAAGGCATTTTAGTTTTGCACCTGGCTGGTCTTGTTTAGGCTCAGGAGTTACAAAGGGTCACTTTTGTTAGTACTTGTATGGAATTGTAGACTAGACTGAAAAGATTATCATCAATCTATCGTCTATATCGATCATCTATCTATCATCTCTCTCTCTCTCTCATCTAGCACCAATTTCATGTTGTTGCCAAGAAAAAACTTTGTGGCAGTAACCTGAAATCAGACCTCAACTCAAAGGAGCATTTACTGTCCTTAGGTTAAACTACCACTGTTCTGACTAGTGGCTATAGTATGGCTATGGACTTAGTTTCTTTGTATGAAGAAATACAGAAGTTACTCAATGTAATTATTTCTGGCTATGAGGAAATGGGGGTCACTTTGAAATACTAGTCTTTCCTGTCTAGGACACTTAGAATGTATGGAACAGGAAATGTAAACATGTTTATTTGAAGAGAAAGGAAATAAAGAGAGAGAGCTTTGTATCAGTACTAAGTCATTTTGAAAATGATAAAAGACAACAGTATAAAAAACCTCTCTGAGTCTCTGTATTTATCTGATATGTTCATTAGCAATGTTTTAATCTACCTATTAACAAGAAAATAGTAGAGAGCAAAACATTCTCTAAGTTAAAAATTTAGATGGAAAGTCTCTCTTCAAAGATGACAGTTGCATGTATGTTTTGCAAGAGAAAACAATGCAGACCCCAATGTGATCAATAATCCTTATGAAAAGAACTTGCAAATTCTCTTTTGGATAATGGGGGACACGAATCTAAACAGATAGTGCAGATCAGTCTTCCCCAGTTTAGCAACTTATAGGTTTGCTCAATTACAGTTTCCACAATTTTCGGCCAGCATGGCCAACTGGTTGGAAAGGTTGAAGAATTATATTCCAACAAACATGGACAGCAGTAAGTTAGGAAAACTAGTCCAGATGGCAAAGAATATTCTGACTCATATCTGGAACAGCAGGTTACAAAGATGTTGATAATCCTCAAACGGTTTTTTTGAAGTACTGTTGTCTTCCCAGGTCGCCTACATTTTGTCATCAACCTATACAGCTTCTTTGTTAAATTTTTTCTTGTTTTAACTTTCTTCTCATTACGCAAAGGAAAATACTGCAGGAAAAATTCATAGCTCTGATTCCCGGAATGCCTGGAAGCTCCTTGTGAACAATGAGGTGAGGAGCAAAAAAATGAATAAAAACAAGTCCAAAAAGATTAAGGTAAGCAATTTTAACCGTGCTGCCCATGTTTTGATAAGGCCTATCTTTGAAGTTGGTTCAAAGTCTTGTTCCCACAAACTCAGCCATTAACCCAGTCAAATCTCCTTACTAGTTCTGGTAACATACAGTCAAAAGTCATCATTTTGAAAATATAGAGTCCTGATCCTTTTTTCCTAGAATTGCCATGAGCATTTGAACCACAAGAATACCTCAGGGCTACACTGGTCCCTTCTCCATTGGCCAGACAAGCAGAAGTAGGTGTGGCTTGGCCACTATAGCTAATCAGTGTTTGGAGGATGTGTTCTGTGTTGGCCAAGTTTGTCAGTGAGTCCTGGGTCAATTTTTTTAACTTACTATGTGAAATTAGACAATTGACAGCTTTTAGGTATTCTGACAACAAGACTAGGTAGAATTAGTTAACTATGCGCATGACTATATTGCTCTGTCCCAAGCCCAGCAGGGTTGAGTCACAGATTCTTTTGGATTCAGAAGCAATGACCACACCAGTATGAATACATAAGGCTTTATTCCAAGGCAGTATAAGGAAGTAACATAATCACATAACATGAGACAGCAATCAAAGAATATATAGGAATACTGAAGAATGTAACATAACCTAAGACAGCAATCAAAGAATATTAAAATATTAAATTGAATTAAAATATTCAAGAATACAATTAGACAAAGAAAGACCTTTGAGCCCTTCTGCCAGTCAGGGAACCCCAGAGAGATGATGGCGGACAGACCCTTCCAAAGCCAGCAAACATGTAGCACCTTACCAGTTAGGTCTGCATCAAATGTCCATCCCCTGGGGGCTCTGACTAGCTTATATATGCTCTGAACCATAATTAAGCATATCTGCTTTTCAGTGGTCTCATCTCATTGGATTTTACCAGGACAATCTGTGAAACTGTTTAGGATTCACACTAGTTAATTCATACATGGGTGAAGGGTACAGGAAGAGTAGTTCAGATACTACAGTTGATATTGTGTACAATTTGTAAAACGGGGATTATAAAATGTTTTGAAGCTGATTAATTGAGGGAGGGACAAACAGGAATTACTTAAATGGGGGCTATAAATATGGGCAATAGGAGATAAAAGTTTTGGTGTTTGGACCTAAAGGAGCAGAATATAACTATTGTGGTAAATTTGGGTTCTAGTTTGGCATTCCAGGCCTGTTAGAGCCTGCAGAGCCACCACAACCTCCTCAAGATACTATTACTCGGGAGAAGTTGCTGAGGGAATTCCGGCTGCTTCTTAAAGGTATGGAAAAAAATTACTATACTCCAAGCAAGTATACTGTGGTGCAACTAAATCCAAATATAAAGAACGAATGTGAATGAGTTGATTTTATGTGTTGATAGTATGGTTGTCTTAATAGTACTTCTGGGGATTTTAAATTCCTTTTACAAGGACAAATGATACTATGGAATGGCTAGAGTAGATGGAAGTTGGGGTAAGAAAGACTTACTTATCATTCAGGCTTTTGGAGACTCATTCACACTTTATAAAGAGTAATGTGATTGGTCAGTTGCAAGGAGACTGTGCTATGAATCCTTAGGAATTTTAGAGCTCAAATAAGACGCTACTGCCCTGATTCTTAAATTGTGAGCTTTGATCAGGACATGTTTCTGAGTAGATTGCACAAAGAGGGCCTTTAATATGTAGGTTTGATTGACCCTCCCATATGTCATGCTTAAAGTCTATTCAAGCTCATGCTATTTATATAAATTTGTATTAAACATCAAAATGCAATTGGCATTGGTTTATTCTATTTTCTTTTACTGCAGATCAAAGTAGAGCTAGGAAAGTAGAATTAATTTAGAAGTAGCTTTCAAAAGAGTATACTTAATATCTGCTTCAGAACTTTGCATAACTAAGAATGCTTAGCATTTGCCAACTTCCTAGCTGGTCTTTAAAATGTAGATGGTGATATAGCATGATCATGTTCAGATTTTCTCTTTCTCTGCCACTACCAAGTAGAATAAAAAGAGGTAAAACACACTGGGGAATCTCTGAAGACCATATTCTGAATAAGCTTACAATTTGTAAATCAGCCCCCTTGAAGCTGGCTGGTGAGCTATTTTTCTGTACTGGATATGGGCGGGGGGTGTGGGGGTGTTGTCCCTCATCTAGGAGTTTGCTTAGTTAGCCTTCCATTCTTCTCTTCTCAGCCTCTGCTTATTTGCCTGCACAGAATTCTGTGTACTTTCCTCCTATCATTCCTAATACATGACATACCAGCCTATTCTGGGAGTGATGTTTTATCTTTAATTTGATCTCTCCAGATGTTGGGGAACTGCAACTCTCTTGTTAGGAAATACTATGGCTATTGTAATTCCAGCATGCCTAGAAGCAACCAGATTGATAAAGACTATAGAGCATAATAAATGAAGTAGCTATATCTCTGAAGAATCTTGTAGCCCAAGGTATCAGAGACCCAGAACCCTGTTCAGGCAATACCCTCCCATGTAGAATTCAACATGCAAGGAGCAGTGAGCAGCCCCTCCTCTTTCCAAAATGTGTTGGTGACATCACCAAAGAGCCAGTTTCCGTGAATATAGTGCAATTGCCTGCATTTTGCATAAGAGGAGCCTTTGCATGAATACGTACTATACATACATACATCTCCATCCATCCATCCATCCATCCCACATGAGCTGGAATGCTGATAGTACAGGGTTTGGATTGGATTGCATGGAACTCTTCAGATGCCCAGCCCTGTATACAAAGATGCTTTGCTGCAGATGGTCACACTGTAGAGATTGACTTTTCAGTGAGGTAACCAGCTTGATTTGGAGAGCGGAATGGCTGTTTACCTCTCTTGTGTGCTGAACTTTGCAGGGGAGGTATTGCCTGAAGAGGGCTTCCATCAGCTTTTGCCTCAGAAACAGATAAACACATTCAATTGAACCCTGAAAATTAAAAAACAAACAAACAAAAAACAAATGAACCATATTTTGTGAGGAAGATATAATGGGGCCCATATCTGTCATAAATCTTTGTATTTTTGACTGCTCAGGAATAATCAGGGAGCAAGAAAGGATCAATGTGAAAAGCACCAGCAAAAACTGCCAGCATGGAGAAGATAGGGATGGAAAAGAAGAGAATTTATTTCCCCAGATTAGCATCCCGCTGATAAAAAGCAGGGAGCAAAGACGAGTAGAAGCAGCATTCCACTGCCAGACCCGGAAGAACATTTCAGTAGATCGACGATCTCTTCAAGAACTTCAACTTTATTACATAGTGAGTAGCAAAAGGAAAGAGGTTGGATGGCTCTGTTTCTGATGCACAGTTCAAATGAGGCCTTACTTGCTGTCTGGAATGAGAGGGTGGTAACAGCCTTAGATCAGATTGCATCAGTGTGGACTCTCTCTGCATGTGGATACCTGGAGAGCCTCATGGTTTTTAGAGGAACTCCAGCAGATAAAGTGGCAGAAGAGATGACTAGAGAACCCCTGGAGGATAACAAAGGGAATTCAATCAAGCATGGGTAAAAGCCCTTATTAAGGATTGTTTTCTGGCAATAATAGTGGCAAAATGTCATTATTTTTCCACTCTTTATCTCATCTGCAGATAGCCAGCCAGCAGCCCTGCTTAACGGTCCTTCCTAGATAAGCCTGCAAGGCTGCTGTGAAGGCTATTTGAGGCATCTGTCAGATAAAGTTACTTGGATTCATTCTGAGTTGTACTTTGTGCGTGTTCTTTAAGTTAACCAAGGCATGGTCTGGCTTAGTTTTCTGGAAAATGTTCAAGCTTGCTAGTTGTGAGGAAGTAGAGAGAGTCATTGGGGCTCTAAGTGAGTCCTCCTGTGTCCCTCCTGGCTAGTTAAAGCCTCATAGGAGGTTGTTAGGTGGTTGGATCCAGGCAGTGGTAAATATATCCCTGAGAGAGGAAGTTGTTTTGCCAATTTTTAAAGAGGCGGTGGACCATCCCCTCCTCAAGAAACAACTGCTGTATCCAATTTTTATCCTGGCTCCAATTGTTGAGAAAGTGGTCAGCGTTAGAAGACCCCAGAAGAAATGGATTATCTGGATCCTTTTTAGCTGGTTTCAGACCTGAGCACAGTAATGAGATGGCATTGATTGTATTTGTGGATGATATCTAGTGGGATTGGGATGGGGAATTTCCATGGCCCTCCTTGATCTCTTAGCAGTTTTTGATTCTACTGATCATGGTATCCTTGTGGACTAGCTTTGGCGGTTGGGAGGGGGGCACAAAGTTGTAGTGTTCTCATTTCTCCAAGGCCAGTTCCAATTGGTTTTGTTAGGAGAGGAGATTCTAGTCCTAGAGCCCTACTTTGTAGGATTACTCAGGGCTTTCCCCTCTCTCTTCACCCCTATTTAACATCTACATTAAGCTGCTGGATGGGGTCATCCATCAGCATGCAGTTAAGTATCAACCGTACAAAGAAAGTATCTTCATTTTTTTATAGAGTGAAAGAGCAGGTGGCAGCTATAGTGAGGAGGGCCTTTGCACAAATCCATCTTGTGTACCAATTGCTCCCATTCCTGGTTTTGGAAGCCCTGTTCACAGTCACTCACACCTTTGGTCATCTCCTGATTGGCCTATTGCAACCCACTCTATATAAGTGAACTTCCAGATGTAATTCAAATGCACCTACAAAGCCTTTTATAACATAGGGTTGGGTTACATCTGGAACCACCTATTTCCAATTATCTCTATGCCCCTTCCACAATATCCAACAGGGTTAGCATGCTCCAGGTCCCTTCTATAAAATATTGTTCTCCTGTGGGATCTAAGAGGTTCTCTTTCATGGCATCTGCCTTTTGGAAAGCATACCTGAGATTCAGATGGTCCCAAACCTGTGTGACTATCATACAGCCCTAATACCTTAGGCCAGGTTCCTGGATAAGCCTGTCCATAATGTCTAGAACATTAACTGATGGTAGGTTAGCCTTAGCTATACTTGTTGAAAATTAATGTGGATAATACCTAGTTTAGTTTACACTTAGCACACTCCCCAGTCAATCCCTATCCAGATCAGAGCAAGTACACACAGAGTTCAGCTAGCAAAAAGTATGAGTTGATGTTTATTTATTAAACATTAACAGGTATCAAAGCACTTAACTGGCAAAAATGAGATAAAAAGGAGTTAAAATTAGGGATACAGAGAGACATGAACAGGAAAGAATTTACATTTTCTATACGTTTATCTATATTTATCAAAAGGCACAAAACTTTCCAGAGCCATTGGAAGCAACGCTTTGGATAATGAGCTTTTGGTTATTCCAGCTTTAACCTTTTACGTATAGAAGAGTAGCAGAATAGAGTTGGAAATTAGTGCATCAGGTGATCCTTCCTCTGTTCTGCACCACTATAGAAACAAGTTGGTGGACAGGGATGATGTATCCAACATTGCTATGTTCTCTTTTGTATTGTTTTTTATCTTGCTGGTTTATGCTTTGGCTTTAATCCTGTTAGCTGCCATGACTCACAATTTACGAGTTGAGCAGCCATATAAATTGATTAAATCAATCAGCCAACTCTTGCCTTGTCCCTATTAGCCCTGGGAAGAAGGGAGATGTGTTTTAGCTAAGTGCTTCTACATTAAGACAGGCAATCCATGGGCTGCATGGGGCCCCCCACCCTTCTTTGGCAGCCCATTAGCACCTTAAGATTGCACCTTTGAGTTTGGCAGCGTGATTGAGTTTTTTGCCCTTCATAAAACATGGTAAATGGGTTGTTATGTCTCTCCATCAAAAAGAGCAACTAAAGAAGTCCCTAGTGGGAAAAAACCCAAAACCCTAAAAGCTCACTTTGCTGATAGAGATTTCTGATTACTAAACGTGTCATTTGTCCTGCTTTGGCACATTATTTGTATTTATGTTAATCATTACTGACTTAAAGTCCCATTAATTCCTAAGAATGTGCTCAAAATATATCTGGGCCCAACCTGCTATTCCAAACCACGATTATACTAACAAATGTGTGTTCACAATAACTGATACTTGGGCCCTGTTCTCTGCAACACTCTTTATTATTTGAATATCCTCATACAGAACAAGGAAGCAGAAAAGATGATAGCAAAATTTCTTCTTATCACTACAGTGGTCTTTGTGGTAACCTTTCTCCTTACCTAATTATCGTTATAAAATCTTGTCTTCCCAGTCACATAGAAGGGAATTTTCATTAGCCAGCCTCATTGTCTTGCCACTGATGATCCTAGAGGGAAGGTCAAATAATATGGCACAACCAGATGGGACAATTAAGATCAGTGTTTCTCAAACTTGGCAATTTTAAAATGTGTGGACTTCAACTCCCAGAATTCCCCAGCCAGCATGCTGGTGGGGAATTCTGAGAGTTGAAGTCCACACATTTTAAAGTTGCCAAGTTTGAAAAACACTAATTAAGACCATTTCTGGCATACAACTGCATGTTTTATCAAGCATGCCCTATTAATTTCCAGCTTGGACTGGTCTGATGAGGAGAATGCTGCAATTTTCATGGCAGGGTTACCAAATTTTGTTTGATTTTTATTCCCATAAGATGGCTGTGGACATCCCAGCTGGCAGATTTATTTCTGCCTGGATGGTCTTTGAGCTTTCCACTCTCCTTTCCTTTGTTTTTATTTAACAGTATTGTAATATGTTTAATATTTTGATCTTTGCAAATACATTTTAACTAAATGACCCTTTCTTGTTTGCTTTGTACTAGACTAAAAAAGAAGAGCTATTCCATCGTGGCCTAGGTTTAAACCTTAACAACGGCCAATATATGGCCCCCATCAGTGGATACTACATTTTCAGTGCCAGGTTGTATGTTGGTAAGTTGAAATAAATAACACACTGCTGGTGTTTTCATTGTACAAACTCTAGACAATCAAGAATTGGCAATATTATTTTTCTTTATCAAAGAAATTTTCTAAAAAAACAAACAAAACCATAATTTTTAAAAATTGGTAATACTAAATCCCAAGGACATTTAGTACCAGGGAGAAATCTGGCAGTAATGGACAATATAAAGATTACTAACAAAGTCATAGAAATGTGCACCCTGGCTAATTCAAGGTTGGAATGGGCTGATCAGTTTGTTTAAATAGATATCTTAGTGTTCCTTCAGGCAACAACCACAAAAGACTAGTTTGTACGTGACTCAGCTCTGCAATGGTGATAGGCACTAGAATAATAAGCACATTAAAGCAATGCCCTTAGCAACATCCAGCTTTGGTGGCCATTTCCCAGTTGCTGGCACTTTCTGCAGTCCAGCCTTATTCTTTCTTACCTGTTGCAGTTCCTGAAATCCATCCCAAAAAGTACCAGCCAAGGGGCCGAGATCACCTGCGCTTGCTGATCTGTGTTGAGTCACTCTGCCGCCAGAAAAGGTGAGTGCTTGGGACAGAAATAGTTTTTTTGTTGGGAAAGCATGTTTTTCAGTTTTGCTGCATCTTGTCCTGCCTATGTCTCCCAATATAGGTAATCATTAATTACCTATGTAGTTAATCCACACAATCTCTTATCTACAGCTAAACAAGTTTATAAAAGAAATGTAGTGGGAAGTAAGATTGGATGTGATTTTTAGAGCAAACAAGGCAATTAGAAAGGGGTCATTTTGTGTCTTGGCATCCATTGCTTTTGATAAAGATCCTGTTATCTTACTTTCAGTTCTCTGGAAACAGTCAGAAGTTTGGATAAAAGCAGTGAATATTTCACTGTTTCAGTCAGTGGAATTCTCTTTCTACAGGTGAGTTTATAGACAGCAAACAAGCGTGCTAAAAACTTAACAGGATCTCAGGAATATCCAACTTTAAGTGGAATGATCTTTTGAAAAAAAGACTTTTTGTGACATGAGGACAGTAGAGGCCAAATTCTGGCAAAAGTCGACCCATTGTTTTTTTCTCTTCAAAATTTGCTTTAGAAACTAGGTAAGGCCAACTAAACCCAAGGTTTGTGTTCAATTCAGTGTCAGGAGTTATCACACATCATGCCCACCATAATATGGCTTGCTCATATTTGGCTTAGCATGTTCTATGAAGCCAGTCAATTCACCTCTTTAACAAATTGAGAGACCATATGGTTTGGCACATTGTGTGAGCCTCGTCACTAACTTTGATCTTCTCTATTGTAGGCTGGCCAGTATGCTTCAGTCTTCATAGATAATGCAACAGGATCTTCCTTCATTGTACGAAGTGGGTCAGACTTCAGTGGTGTCCTCTTGGGTATCTGAGTGACCCACGGCTGCCTATTTTTAAGCTGAAACCCTGCCTTTAATCAGCATTAAACTAAGCCTCTCTCTTTTGGTCAAGTGGAGTTGGAATCACTAGAAGGAAGCACAAACCTTTGATTAAGCATCCAAAGGTGAAAAATCTGATCGTAAAAAAGTTCACCAAGTGGCAAAACATCCAAAGGAAGCAAGACCACAAATGACATTTGACTGAAGATAACTTATACATTCCTCTAGCACTAAAGATCTGAAATTTGACCCTTCAGTTTCCTAGTTTACCTGTTAAGGTGGCTCTCAATCCTAATTTAATCCTGAAAATATACATTACATGCTGTTCCTGCCACAACAGAATGGTTGTCAAAAGTTTCTATTTCCTGAAGATACTATCTTATCAGCTCATAGTCTTTCATTAAGGATATCGAACACTTCTACCCACTCTGCATATATGTACTTACAGAAATCCTCTAGAGTCTAAGTTTTTGTTCATTGGTATCCTACCTTTCTTCTCAAGTGCTCATGATGGTAAACTCTCTCCTCCAATAATCACCCCCACCACTATATTTTGGGCTGAAAGATCATGCCAGGCCTAAAGTCACCTAGTGAGCTTTCATAGTAGAAGATGGACTTCAGTCTGAATCTCCCTGGTCCCGTATCTAAACCACAGCCCTACATTTACCAACCTGTGAAATGTCCTGTTTTTTATGGTACTCTTTGACCCTTGTCTGATGACACTGTATACATTAGGTGAATTATTATCAACCACATTTGGCACAGATATTATAGTAGTAGTGGGTTGCTTATAAATGCTAACCCTATAACCTGTTGCCTGAAATCTATCAGATTACATTGTTTTGGTGCGCTAAATCCAATTAATGGAGGAAGGTGCTGCTGCTCGTTTTGAATTTAGTTCATTTCATCAGACAAGTTTATAAAGTTATGTGCTCAGGCATCCATTGACGGCCTGATACAGTGAGGGAACTTGCCTTTTGGAGTAATGGTCTTTACTTTCTCTGTGGCTACCAGAACTGTGGTGTGATATCCAAGAAAACCAAAATAGCACAGCACAGCACCACCCTCTAGTCCTACAGCAACACAGTCACGTAGGCACATTTTTAAGCCATTTCTCTACTTTATATATCAGAGAAATGCAGAGGACACACCCTTATCTATTTCAGCCTGAGAGTCCCTTATGTAACTGCTTTTTTTTTTTCAAAATCGCTTTCTATAAGCAAACAGTGAATTTTTTTAGCAAAATACATTGTGAAAAAAAAGGAACTTACAGCAGCAGACAGGTACCAGCTCAGTCTGAACACAAGTTGGTTTCTAGGTCTTCAGTAAGCCACGCATGGGCAAGTTCTAGTTCAAGTTAAGTCAACTCAAATATTTAGGAAACTTAGGAATAATGGCATCTTTGGGTCTTCTTTTCCCTAAAAACACCCTTAAAGTAAAAACAGCTATGACGCCCAGAAGAGTTAGTTCTTCTTCTTGATATCCAACTTTCTACAAGGTTTTTTTTTTCCTTTTCCATATAGAGGAATTTCTAATAAGCTACCTGTCTGCTCAGAATTTGAAAAGAATAAAAGAATCGGAGAAAGCCAAACTTCAACTCCTTTTAAAGACCACTAGAGGGCAGAAGCAGCTGCAGAACATTTGGAGATCTAGGCACCAAATTGATTAAGCTAAGGACTATAATAGCTCTATTTTAGGAAAAGCACATTCTCAGTAAGTTGTGCACCCACCCTTCTCATTCTGGAAATGCTAATGGCTTGATAAGGCCTAGGAACTGCCCTGCCCTGCCGCACAATCAATCACACGCAAATTGCAGCTTTTATATGCTTATTTACTAATGTATGGGGGAGGGACATGCATGCATATACACACTATTTTTTTCAGCAACTCTAGTTTATTATATTAAAAAATGAGTGAATGAACACATGCACCCACTTTTAAATGTGTTTTATTTACTTACAGAAGGAATACGCCAAACAATAAAGCTGAAGCACAGAAAAAAATGGCTGTTTAGTAGTTTTATAATATAAAAGAAACATGGAGCTAGTCCTGATACCTTAGTAATTCAACAGAGAGTCCTAAATTAGGGAATCCAATTTTAGGTCTAATTGTTTACAGGTATTTTTGAAATTCTCCTTCTCTTTACCAGTCAAACAGGTAGGCTTAACGTAAGCTCAGAACGCTCATAAATGGAAAAAGATTTGACTGAAGCTGTACTTTTCAAATATTCTTTCCTGGTTTGTTGAATTCCATTCCTCGAACACCTATGAATAATTAACAGCATGGCAATAATTGCAAAAGATATTGAAAATTAAACTGAGAATGTTAGGGCTGATTAGCAAATACTTTATTACTTGATTAACCACCTTAGCTGCTGGCATCCAGGGGAATAAACTATTATTTGTCAAATTGCACCCAAATGTCACTTACTGTAGAAACATAGAAGCTATGAGTTGGAAGGACCATACAAATCATCTAAACCAGTCCCTTGCTCAGTGCAAGAATCCACTAAACATTTCCTGATAGGTGGCTTACCTAGTCCTTATTTGAAAACTTCCAGAAAGGGGGGTCTTCCACTGCTTAGCCAATTTTCCTCCTAAATATTCAGCCTGAATCGTTCATTTGAGCCCACTGGTTCTTGTCCTTCTCTGTTTCAAATGGGAACAGGTCCATCCCCTTTTGCACATTAGCAAGAGCTTTAGTTGTTTATAGACCACTATCCTATCTCCCTTAGACTTCTAACATGCCCAGTTTCTTTATCTGCTCTTCATGAGACTCAGTATGCATCATCCTGGTAGCTTTCCTCTAAACCCACCCCGGCTTCTCCATGTCCTGTTTAAGTGGGGTGTCTAGAACTTGGCACTGTATCCCAAGTACAGAGTACCTGCAATTATTATTTCCCATGAGCTGGATACAAAGCTTCATTTAATGCAGCCCAAAATTAACTTGTCCTTTTTGGCTGGTTAATCATCTGCTTGCTCATATTCAGTTGGTGGTGCACTCTATTCCTAAATCCCACCAATCTTTCTCCCCACTAGTTTTCCCTTACACTTGTCACCATTGAGTATCACCTTACCCATAATAGCCTGATTCTATTCCTATTAATTAAATCATCAGAATAATGGTGCTTAGAAGGTGCATCAAAAGCTGACATGTTAAAGATGACAGACATCTTTTACGTATCTGCAAGAGAGAATGCTACTTCACAAAAAAGGGAGGACAATGCTCTTACAAAGGTCTTCCTCACATACAAATTCATACCTTGAAGTTTTTCCTGAATGTTTTATGTGCAGCTGTGTTTCATAAAAACACAGATTTGTATCAAATAAGTACTGAAAATAAACTATAATTCAATCTTAGCTAGTTCTCTCAAGCTGCACTGGGGTTTGAATACTGACCCATATTTCTTGGCTTAGATTCAGACAGAAAAGTCCCACTGATTTCAATTGGTTTTCTCTAAATACGATAAACAGCCCAATCTTATTCACAAGGTGGACTAATTTTAATATAATTTCTCCCAAGACTAAGGAGTTGTAATTATGCCATATTGAAAGACTACTCCATGCATTTAGAATCTAATTTAACCACACTTTCTTGTTCAAGTTCACTGGAAATTTAGTCTATTTTGCATATAGCTGTATAAATACTACTCAGGGTAGTATCCATGCAGCCTGAATCCAAAGTTCAGATGGCCATAGGCATATTTTTGAAAATGAATTATAAATTATATTACAGTTTTTATGAAGAGTCAGGCATTGTTAAAAATTGCCATTCTTCAAATTTACCACAAAAATCCCAATTTTTGTTTTCATTGGATAAAAAACTAATTTATCAAGGAAACTGGAAAACCTCATTTGCTGAATTTTGAGGATTGCTGTTTCTGAGTCATTTCATATGTTGGTTCTACCCTATGCAACAGAATGAGGAATATCATCTTTGCATGGCAGTTATAAAAACTGCTCCTGTCTCCAAAATATATTCAAGAAGCAATCAAGAAGGGATTAGATCCCATGCTCAGTTATAACAAGTTGCCAATTAAATATACCAATGCCCTTTGTGCGTGTATTGTTTTTAAACTGCGATACTGGAAC
Source organism: Candoia aspera (assembly GCF_035149785.1). NCBI lineage: Eukaryota > Metazoa > Chordata > Lepidosauria > Squamata > Candoiidae > Candoia > Candoia aspera. The sequence goes on along the minus strand of NC_086158.1, from coordinate 43,169,303 downwards.
CTGAAGCGCATCTTGTAAGACAGCAGTCAATACGAGCATCTGCAGGAGATTTTGTTAGATTACTGCATGGAGCCAATCCAAGGAGGATAACAGAAGACCCAACTGCTTACAACTTATGAAACAATGAACTGATCTGAATGCTTAGAAAAAAAACCCTTTATTTACAAATAAGCATATGGGGGAAAATCCATAAAATCCTACACACGCGCACATTTTCACAAACACACTAATGTGTTCTATTAAATTCGCTGCATGCTGCTACGGATCTGCCTTGCAAATATTTTGCTATCATTGTTCAATCCGGACCACCACCACAGTGACATTATCTGCTGATCCTCGCTGAACTGCTTTGTTGGCCAGCCTGTTACAGGCTGCTTCATACCTCAGATCCATGGTTGATTTGGCATCTCTTGCTGGAATAGGTTTGTCCTGTTGAAAGTGGAACACACAGTTAAGTCAGGGCAATTTCCTTTCCCTCCCATGAGATAATTTTATATAGTCATGTCTCATCTCTGACGTCTTGAATCTTTATCATTAGACCAAGTGGTATTAATGCAGGCTTGGACATAGTTGTTTGCAAATTCTCTTCAAGAGAATGCTCTGTTTTTAAAGAGGGATAACCAAAAAACAAGAAAACATTACCTTGCCTAGGATCTGATATTACATACATAAAAATGGACTGAAGTCCAGAAAAGATTACAGCATAATAAATATATTAGTTTTAAGATGCTGAAGGCCTCTTTATTTCACTACAAACAAAAACCTCGCATAACAAGCATGCACTCCCCTGTGCACCTTTTCTGCATTTAGACAGGAAAAAAAAAAGCCCATCGAGCAGCCTCAATATTGCTGCCCTGTTTAATATAGGCCTGTGCTATTGTGGCAATATAAACTGGCATCTTGGATTCCTAATCTGAGAAAGTGCACACTTGGACAATATCAGTCTTGTTCCTTAATGGGATAATCTAAGTTTGTTCTAGGACTCTGAAGTTGAAAGCAAAGATACAGCCAGCACAGCAGCAAACAGAAAAGAACAAAAGAACTGAGCGGCCTCTCAAACATTGTTTGCTATAAAGAAAAAGCTTTGTAATCCTTCAGCAAACAGTAATTAAAAGTTCAAAGTGATGAAGTGGCAAAACAGTAAGTGGAAAAGAGGAACAAGACCAATGAAAATAAATGACATGTAACTTCTTTTCCACCATCCTCTTCTTGATTTCTCAACTCAACCCTCCTCCTCTCACCTCCAAACAACACATGATGAAGTTCACAGCTTCTTCTGGTGAAAAGACTTTAAAGAGACCATCACAGGCCAATAGGATAAATCTGCAAAAGTAACTGACAGTAAGATTTACCCAAAATACTTAAAGGAAAAAAAAGCATATACTTATACTTTTGAAGCCACCTATGAAGAGTCACCACACATATTCTCCTTACCTGGGGTCCTGTTTCAGTTTTACCTGTCATTGTGTGTAAGTTGACAGCGTTTGACATCCGGCACAGAGACAACCCCAAATCGCTTGTACTGTCCATCCCCAATGGAGCGGGAGACCTCCAGGACACCCAGAACACGTCCTTCTCTAAACAGAGAAAAGAGGGTGATGGATTTATAATTATGTCACTAAATTAAACCCCTAAAATATGGGCTGTAGTTCTGAACCGTAGATCCACAGAAGCTCTGGTCTTACAACACTCATAATCTCTACCGAATGTAGTCACTAATCCAGAGTGATGGCAACTGTGGGCCAATCCTATCTAGAGATCCAGTGGGCCAAAGAAAGCAGAATCTAGAACCTTCCAATTTAGTCTACAGCGTTCACAAATGGCTGATACAATTCCTTTTGCAACTTCAAACTCTAATTTTAGAATGTAAATAAAAGTAACATACAAGTATTTTCTTTACCACATTTAAAAACAGAAATCAACACTCAAGTCATTAGTTTTTCTAAACAATTAGGTGGCAGCACTCTGTATTACATAACACGTTTACTCTTACTTATCTTGTAGTGAAAACAATAACAGCATGGTCTCAAACAGCCTTCCCCAATTTGACTGGATATGGTGGGATTAGTAATCCAATACAATTGATGGTGATCTAGTTGGGAAAACCCATTTTACATTTTTGATAAACTAGTATTCCATCAAGAAAAAAAGGATATGCAGTTTTTGATCACTCTCATTGAAGTATGGTTAACATTTAAGAATGGCTTTTTTGTTCTGCAAACTGAATGCATGGAAGAGACAGTTTTATACCTAAAAATACTCCTTTATAGCATCAGTACATCTTCATAGCCAGCATTTATAATAAAATTATTACATTTATCTACATTACAACTAAGCTGTGTCTGAAGTTATGGCTCCTAACAAAGTTTGTTAGAACCTCAATGTTATGTTAAATGCCAATTAGAATATATTTGCCACACCACAATTAATACATATGGAGTTTCTTTGTATGTGTGTGCGTGTGTGTATGTATAATGCCCATTGTTAAGTACCCAACACTTATTGCATATCCTTTTTTCTGAGGCCTCAAGCTTAAATAGATGCCTTCCCTAACTTTATTCCCATAACAGAAGGGAAAGTGGAGTTTAGAGAGCAAGTGTCCTACAATGACCCAATGAGTTCTGTGGGGCCTTCAACCTGGATTTCCAAGACCAACATTTTAACCTCTGTAATATACTAGCTTCCCCAAGAAGTTGCTGGAATTTTTGGCAATTCTAAAATTCCTCCCTATCATTTCCCTTTGTTGCTTCCTCTGCTTGTTACCTGACATTGCCTCCAGCCTTTTGGATCCTCATCCGTTCATCATACTGAGTTGGATTATGTTCTTTACTAAGACTTAAAGCTGTGTGCTTCTGAGTCTCTTCATTGTAACGGCACAGAATTGCCTGCATTGACAAAATAACTCTTGTAAGCAAATAACAAGGACTGTAAGTTCTGCTAGCAAGATTTAAACAGCATATTGTACTGCAGTGCTTAACAAATGACATCTGGGGGACAAAGGGCCTGTTGTCCTCAAAAAAGCACTACCAACCCCCTCAAATGAAGCTGGAACAATTTTTAGCAAAATAAGCAAAAAAATTAATAAGACTGAAATCTCATGTGAACTCAGGGCAAGATTGCCAGCATTCTGAGCAATGTTTATTTAGAGATATCTGGGATATCAGTTGAGATCATGCAGTGGTGCTGGGGTCTGAAAGGTTGCCGACCCCTACTGTTTTGAAACATCAAGAACTCTAGTTAGATGGCAAAAGGCACCAGTGCTTACCTATCTTCAATTAAAAAGTTGTTTTTAAAACAAGGTATCATCATCCAACATACAGCATCACCTAGAGGTCACTAAGACCCCACCCCACCCCCCAATTTCCCAGCCACTACAAGATTCTTACTATAAGAAGAGTTTGTGTCAGCCTACTGGTCACTTGGTAAAAAAAACCTGCAAAACAGGTACTGAAGTAAAGGATAGCTGCTATAACATCTTATCACTGAAGCAAAACAATTACCTGTGTGTAATGTATAAAACACATACAAGCTGGATCCACAATTTTCAGTGTGACTTACCCTACTGTCTCCAAGGTTGGCAATGTACAGAGTATTATCAATCACCAGCACACAGGTTGCCGTGGAACCATCTTTCCAAGCAGGTTTCCTGCAGGTTTCAGAAATTGGGGGTAAAACAATGATGAGCCCAGCTACTCAAGGTGGATCTCAAACTACTTACGATTCCAAGTACCCCATTACAAAGATGGAAATGTTAGGCTTTATGGAACCACACACACATAATACAGCCCTCCTTGCATTTTCAAGTGCAACACTCCAGAATACAGGTTGGAGTACCTTCCTCTCCTCTGCACATTCTAAAAATAGCAAACAAATATCTGTTAATATTCTTCTCCTCAGGCTCCCTCTCTCATATGCAGAAACCACTTGATAGAAGCAAAGGATTCAAAGATGCATCCCCATCAACTTTCTAAAGTGATTCAGCCTCAAATATCTTTAACACAGACATGATGTTGTATACCTGGTAAGTATGTACTTACTGGCTGGAAGCCTGCTTGAGGAATTCCTCATCTGTGTGTTTGAAAGTGTCCAAAAGGCATCTCCTTATTGCTTTCTCCACACTGGGCACCTCTCCTATTTTATAAATCAAAAGAGAACAATTAGACACCTAATCTGGGGGTTAATGGAGAATAGATTAGAAAAAAATGGCACCACCCACTCCAGAATTATCATGAAACCCCCAGCCATGTTGTTTGCAGCTCTCAGGCAGAGTGGAAGCAGAAAACACAGCCTTTGCGTTTATTTTGCTTAATCCTGCATGACTGTGGGATTAAGAAGGTCTACACATCAGATTAATGATTCAGGTTCAGTTTTACCAAAATTATCCTCCAGGTACTGCTTGCTACCGTTTAATTACCTCACACTCCTATATCAGTGTATATCTTCCCAAGGATTGTATATGTATACCTGCATTAACAGATCCAAGTCAAGTCAAATCCTAACAGGAGTAGAACTCAAAGAATACTACCATATTTTCTTACCTTTAGGAAACTTTCTGATCAGGTTTTGATGCAGATTCTGTGCAGCGTATGTTGAAGCTCTAACTCCTCCATGGCCATCAAAAACAGCAAAATACGAGACACGGGTTCTGTAAAATACACACACACACACACACACACACACAGACTGTTCTCATTCTGGAATTGGCCAAGATACTGAATCCATCAGCAGAGCTGCAGAAAATGCAACATGTGGTCCAGCAAAAAATAAACTTTCTTGCAATCTACACATGGGAATAAGATTCCTAGCCTCAGCAAAACAAAAGGCATCCATCTTACATTTTCCAATTCCAAAACTTCCCTCAAGAGCACAGCTATGAAAAGACTCCAGTACCTGTTCAAGGAAATTCTACACTTCACTACCACAGGATTAATTTTTCTCCTCATCCTCAACACAAATATTCATGGACACCCCCCTGAATTGGTTTGAAGTTTGATCTCTTGAAGGTTGAAAAAGCTCTTAATATTTGTTTTAAGACCTTTATGTGGGAAGAACTTTTTTGCCAGTATCCAACAAAGATTTAAATAACGGTTGTGCTAGTATTTGGAAATTTTATTATTGATTATTGTACTGTTTTCTTGCTGGTATTAATCTTTTTTTTTCCTGGTTAATGTGAAAAACAGCCCACAGACTCAACAGTATCAGAAGATCATGCATGGTAAAGACGTTAACTTAACAATCAAACAAAAATGCTAGTCTGGAATAAGCTGGAAACTCAAAATGTACCTAATTCTGGAATGTTTATTAAAAAAAGAGTATAGACTGGAATATATACGGGAATATATAGACATATATACAGTATATACGTACACACACATGTGCAGAGAGAGAGCAATATACATGAATGTATACACTTATCAATATTTTTTTCTTTTCTTCAGTTTTTTTGAGGGGGTGAATGTTTTATTTTTCTTCTCAATTATTTATTTGGGAGAAGGTTTGTTGTTATCATTTCATTTTGCAAAAAATGAATTTAAAAAAAAGAGAGAAATTTCCAGAGCGAATCACACATTTCTGATGTGCTTTTTTGGATGTCTCAGATTCTCTTTTCTGTCATGCTTTCCAAAATCAGTGACACTTAAAACAAAACATATTTTTTTATGATTATAGCATAAGGTAAAGGTTTCCCCTAACATTAAGTCCAGTCATGTCCGACTCTAGGGGGCGGTGCTCATCTCCGTTTCAAAGCCGAAGAGCCGGCGTTTGTCCGTAGACACTTCCATGATCCTGTGGCCGGCATGACTAAACAGAACACCGTTACCTGCCTGCCGAAACGGTACCTATTAATCTCCTCACATTTGCATGTTTTCGAACTGCTAGGTTGGCAGGAGCTAGGACTAGCAACGGGAGCTCACCCCGTCACGCGGGGGTTAAAAAAATCAACCAGCTGAATCACCATCCAGACAAGGCAATTAAACCCATCCTGGTTTAAGTGGGAGGAAAAAACAAGAATCCAGTCAAAAAGTGTAAATATAAACTTAAGACTCACATTTGAGAGGACAAGGGGCTGCACTCTTCTGTGATGTCGTTGAGAATGACATGGGCATCTTGCATCTCTTCTCGCTCACCTTTCCTCTCTGCCACATAACCCTTCAGACCAAGAATACCTGCAGAATCTAAGAAAAACAGAGCAAAGATGCACGCCAAATTCAATCCCTCAGTTTGTTTCCTGTATAAAAGCACTACAGTCACCTAGCAAAATTAAGGAAGCAGAATTCTGACAACCTCTTGATTATAATCTATTTTCAAATTGTAAATAGTCCCTGTATGGCACCTATGGCTGAAGATGCTTTCTGTGACAGCAACATTAGGAATGTCCCTGCGGTTTTAACAGAACATACCAATTAGGTAAAGGTAAAGGTTTCCCTTGACGTAAAGTCCAGTCGAGTCCGACTCTAGGGGGCGGTGCTCATCTCCGTTTCTAAGCCTTGGAGCCGGCGTTGTCATAGACACTTCCGGGTCATGTGGCCAGCATGACGACTCGGAACGCCGTTACCTTCCCGCCGAAGCGGTACCTATTGATCTACTCACATTTGCATGTTTTCGAACTGCTAGGTGAGCAGGAGCTGGGATTAACAACGGGAGCTCACCCCGCCGTGCGGTTTCGAACCGCCGACCTTCCGATCAACAGCTCAGCGGTTTAACCTGCAGCGCCACCGCGTCCCAATTAGGACCATAATAATAATAAAAAAGGCTGACAGAATTGTCTTGCTCTGGAGGCATATAAGCAGGCAGAACCCCAAAACTGTTGGAGCTAGATTCTACTAAATATTCTAAATTCCTGAAGTTTGCCATAGTAATAGATTGATCATCACACTGCTGAATTGCACTGCTGAAATTCAGTCCAACTGCATCAGAGAGCATATTTATTTGTTATTTAAATTTATATCACCATCAGGGAGCATATCAAAATAGCGCACTCTAGGGAAGACGTCACATGCAAATGATTCTAAGAAAAGCTTATTCATCATCACATTACAATTCAGGTGAAAAATTCAGAGACCATGTTTGGGCTTCTTCATCTAAGTTGGTGCAGGTTAGCTATGACGCTCCCTACATTACTAAGACAGAGTTAAGGAGGGTAAGTAGGGACAGGCTTCACACACTGCATAAACCATCATGTGTGTGTGTGTGTGTGTGTAGAAATAAATAATTACAAAATTTGGCTTGATTTAAGTTTGATGTTTGAACCCATTCACAGTTTAGAAATCATGTGTTGTGTCAACAATTTACATAGTCAGCAAGCTATGGTTAAAACCATGACTTAACACAATGTATTAGGTAAGCTGGCATTATGGGGTGCACAATACAGGGGCAACTAAGTCATGCTGCACTGAATATGTATTTGGCAACAACAACAAAAAAAGAAGTATATGTGGCAGAGTGAACAAAAATTAGAGATTTGGGATAGCCTTCAAATTTGTACTAATCATGTTAGATAATGTGGAAAAGCCGTTGCCCTAATCTGAATTATGCATTATATTGTTTTTGCCAACAGAATCCAAGCAAGTTAAAAAGAAATCTGTAAGTTTAGTTTTTTAAAAATAAGAACTCTAAATGTGGCAGCTGTGAGAAAAAATGGGTAATACTTGATGTTGACTGTCCTTGGTTCTTTGAAGGAATGCAGCCAAAATGTACGATAGCAGCACGATTATAATTGATAAGTGAAAAAGGATTTGCATCTGTACTCTGGAGGAGGGAGAAACCTAAACTCCACTGAGGTAGAAACACTCAGGAAGGATTTCATCCATGTACAGCATCTCCTCACATTTCCATGAGTCACTACAAGCAACACTGTCTTAGGAAAACAATTTCACCTTTGTTGTTATTTAAAGCAGCACTATAATAGAACAAAATATTTGGCTTCAGAGTGTCTGAAAACCTTTACAAACTTTCTTTTCCACAAGTTCTTCACTCCCATTCTTCTCTCCTTCACTGGACTTCCTCTTCTCTCCCTTCCCATAACTCACAGGAAGAGAAACTTGCTCTGTGGGATGAGAAGCTGAAAAACAAAATGTCATTATTTATTTATCCATTTACAGAATTTATATGGCCACCCATCTTAGCCAAATAATTCTGGTCAACTAACTAACAACTAACTCAGTTCATAAAACAACATAACGTAAAAGCCATAAGGCTACACATAATTAGAAATGAATGAGATGCCTTGCAAACTGGTTCACAGCACAAACCAAACACATATACTGGGCTCTGCTGCCAACTGGGTCCCAGCACCTGAAGGAAAAAACCACATCTTCAAGCCTTCCAAAAGGCTAACAGGGCCAGCGCCATCTGGATCTCAGGGGGGAAGCTGTTCCAAAGGATGCTCCCTTGGTCCCAGTAGATGACACTGTTTCACAGAAGGGACCTGAAGTATCTGGCCTACCCTGCCAGATCTGATGGGACAGGCAGAAACCACTGGAGACAGGCTGTCCTGTAAAAAACCTGGCCCTGTGCCATGCAGGGCTTTAAAGGTGGGAGCCAGTGCCTTGAACTGCACTTGGAAGCCTACTGGGAGCCAGTGCAACTCGCACAGCAGCAGTGTTATGTGGGCATATTGTGATGTGCCCAAAACCGCATATGCTGCTGCATTCTGGACTACCATTATTCTGTCACCTATTTATGCTGTGTTTTTCCCTCCTTTAGTTCAGATTGGCTTTAATATTTTGAAATCAAAAGCCACAAGGCTGTCACACATTCTGAAATTTAAAACTGAAGTAAGAAGATCTAATTATACACTACATGGAAATGCAGGCCAATAAAATAAAAGAACAGCCACTTTAGAAGGTGGATTTGGAGTGGACAAACTGCATCAGGGAATGTGCTGAACCCATTCCCTGACCACTATTTTTCCACAAATATAGATCCCAGGTATACATATGTAGATACCTGTGGCCTCAAACAACAGCAGAGAAGTAATCTCATCCTATTTGAGTACCTGATTAGTATTTTAACAAAAAGATGAACAGCACCGATATTCTCTAATCTGCAAAAAAGGAAAGTGCCAGGAGATATTTTACCCTTTCTTCTAGTATCATTTGACACATTTCCCTGTGAGCATTTGGTATAAACCTTGGGTACTTAAATATGTAACTCAATTTATTGTACTGATATAATAGAGTTATACTCAAGTATAATTCTATTGTATCAGCCACAGCTGATAAAATACATCTAGCCACAGCTCACCTGAGTTGTCACTGCTGGCAGGTGGGAGGTCATCAAATAGCAAAGAACCTCCTGCCCCTAAAAAGCAAGGAAATACACATCCCAAGTCAGATCCCATAGTAAGCAGACTTTTGGACAGTTTCATCTACAAAATGCTACTCTGCCAAGCTTAAAAGCTACTTAACATTTTACCCATTCAAGATATGGCGCTAAATCCAGCTCATAAAATGAGGGGGAAAGCACTAGGACTGCAATCCTATACTGACTTACCTAGAAGTAAACCTTATTTTAATAGCTTTTCAACAGACATGGAAAAGATTATGCCCATTATTCATGTTAAAATGTGGTTTATAAAAAGAGGCATAGACTAGAGGCATAACTAGAGGTTTGAATTGATAATTTAAGTGATAGTAGCATTTCTTAAAAAGTAAATTAAGAATTGGCAGTGTGTTTAGGAGTTTTGTGCTTCAGGAGAAAACTGTCTGATATCAAGCCAGACAGGGACTCTCAGACAAGTATTGGTGATAATGACTGGTAGGAGCTGTCTAAGCAGGAATTTGTACCAGCCTCACCTGGAAAAGAAACTGGGATCTTCTCTGTGCAAAACATTCCAGCAACCAATGGCCGTCCCCCCATAAGATGTATTTCTGAAGATGCTCCATCTAAAAATGTTCCCTTTCAAGGAAAAGCTCCAAAGAGTTAAATAACTATGGAATACTAATGGCCAACATCTCTCTACAATGTTAGCTGTTCAATTACAGCACAAATATAGAGTCAAAAAGAAGTTCTAGTCACATTGGAGAATATAGAATTTAAGATTCAGCTTTTGCTTTTCTACTACCCAAAAGTCTTCCTATTATTTATAGTTCTACTGCTGGGAAAATAAAAACCAGTCAAATCTAAATACTTCACAGAATGGAGACTTGGAAAGTAAAGTTAAGCTTGTAATAAAGAAATGTAAGAGGTAAAAAGGACTGAGCCAAATGCCTCTTTGCACCAATATGATGCAAACAAGGAATCCATACAGAATAAAGCAAGTGAAAGAGTTGGAACTAGCCAACAGGAAAACCCTACAGAGCCATTGCTGTATTTTTACTAGCAGCCAGAGGAAGGAGTCTGCAGATTCTTGGCCATTCAGGCCAGATGAATCTATTGCATTCCCATGCCCACTGAGGGGAACTTTGCACAAGGACTCAACTAGCTGACAGAGAGAAAGCAAGAGAATTCAGCGAAACTCAAGACATAGACAACAACCATACCCAAATCAGTGTTGCTGACTGGAGGAAGATCATCAAAAAGCAAAGATCCTTTCTGTCCCTCTTTCTCTAAATAAAACCAAACCAAATACAGAGAAATTTATTAACGTACAACATTCAAAGACATTACTAGGGCTACCAGATAGGGCTGTAAAATTTCAGACCACCATTAGGCGGCACCAAATATCTAATAGATTTGGCATCGCTTTGTTGCCATTCAGTGGGTGTCCAGTTTTTAGACATTACTTCTTACAGACTTCAAAATTATTATTATTATTATTATTATTATGGCGGCAAGATCCCAGAGCCAATTCCAGCATCAATTAATTGCTTCCCCCTTCCAGCTGCAAACTGGCGGGAATTACTGTTCCTCGCGGTCCGGATATATGAGTACAGTACTACAATAGTACGACTCACCCGTGCTGCTGATGTATTACCCGTGCCCGCCAGAAGTCACCCCCGAGTGTCAATACACGACGCGTGCATTCCCCTATGGGTTCACAAGCGCATGCGCGTTGAATCAAGCTTGGCAGAGCGAGGTTGATTCTGGGCATTACAGTATTCAAGCACCGCAAGCCCTCCTATAGTCGCCAGAGCCTTTGCTTCTTCCTTGGGAAGGGGGCGTGTAAAGGCCTCTTGAGTGCACACGTGCAAGCTGCAGCAAGACAAACCTAAGGCTCCTGGGAGAGAGAGGCTGACCCAGCTCTCCTGTTCCCTGCAGACTCAGGCCGACTCACCCTCCAACATAGTGGCCCCAGCCCCGAAAGGTACCGGCCGCTCACCTATAGCTGCCACTGCCGGAGGAGTTGGCTCCGGAAGGTCCCCGAACAGATCCATCCAGCCCTAACGAGGCTGCGGCGGCACCGGCCAGCGCGAGCCGCTTCCTCCTCCTCCTCCCTCCCACTCCTCGCGCAAAGGCCGGCCTAGCTGTCAATCATTGGCGTCAGGCTGACTCGAACACCGCCCTTCGCGCTCGGGTCTTCAATCCGATGGTCGCGCTTGAAGGGGCGTGGTTACGGCAATCTTGCTGTAGAGATAGGCAAGAGTAAAACAAGACACAGGGCACGTTAAACTGGTCGGAAGGGCCTGAGTCAGAAGATGTCTTCGAATCGTTTTCCAGCTCTGAAAGTCTTATCTCTATGGCTCCAAGGCGGGCGGGGCTGGCCCGGCCGTTCTCCGTCAGAAAACCCTGAGGAGGGCTGGGGTGGTGTTTGTCTTCCTGCTCTCCCCACTTCCGGGGCGGTTCCTTGGCGGTCTGCTTCCAGGGCTTTCCTCTGGAAGAAAACCCGAGGAGGGCTGGGGCCGGGTGTCTTTGTGATTTGTTTCCTGTCAGTGCTTGTGTTAGGCCTTCTCCCGCTGGAGTGGAACTGCAGTGTCCGGCATTTGCAGTCAGCCGGTCGTGGTCCGGCTGGCTCGGAGGGTTGATCATCTCGTACATCTGGAGAGCCCCAGGCGACCGCTCTAAGGCCCAAGGAGAATGATCGTTATATCTATATATCTTATAATTATCGATAAAAACTCAGAGCACGGAAGTGCCACTGCTGCTACCTGAGTACCCCGTGCTTCCTTGGGGGAGCAGAGTGAGTAAGACCCGGTACTCCTTGCTGGTTGGTTGTAATAGAGACATCGCAGTAGGGGACAATCTCAGCGTATCTTACTGTCGCCCTGCAAAGGTTGCCGTTTAGTTTAAAGAGCAAGCATCGTCACTCAGTAACCAGAGAGCCCGTATTTGGACTGCAAAAATCCTGAAAGTAATCTTGTAGTCTTCCAGATTTTTGCGGCCGAGGTGAGATAGCCATAATTTAAACAAGTGACGGTAACGAAGCATGGACGGTTGACAACAGCAAGTTCAAAGAACAAGAGGACCATATAGCTTCTGCTGGAAGCTGTGTCTGCTAAGATTTTTAAAAGTCTCTACTTAGACCTAATTTGAGTAACACTGTTACTCAATATACAGCAGACTTTTGCTGGCACCATCCTTGGTATGTCTTTGAGTTCAGAGATTTAATAAGGTTTAAGATAGGAATGCAATTTTACACATATTTTTCACTCAGCATTTTAATTACAAGTATTTGCTACCATGATATAGTGATGAGCAACTCTAAAAATGGTTTGGAGAAATTTAGGGAAGCTATAGATTGCCTCCTCTCTGAGGCAAGATGCCCCACTAGGTCATTGTTGGTCAACTGCAAGTTCACAATAAGGCTTTTACAATTACACAGCACGTACATTTGATTACAAATGACATGTTAAATAGAAAAATAATCTAGGGCAACAGGAGGCTGGGTTGCCCACATACCAAAATTAGCAACTAAAATCCTACTCTGGATGCTTGCACTTTAAGAAGCTTGGGTCAGTCCCTGCATCCTCCAGGCTCAGGGTCCTTTTATTATATTTCCCTAAATACAGACTATTCTTCCCAAATGTGCATTTGGTTGTGTTTTTTAAGCACCATGTAAAAGTTTTCATTAATTCATTCACTCATTCATTCACAAAATTTATATATCTCCCCCAATCTAACAACAGTTTCTAAAGTTTTTAACAAATAATACAATCACATTTTTAACACAAATATTGGTTTGGTGAAAATTTCAGGCTTCTTAATTGCTTCCTAATTTTCTTTGCACTGTGATGCATTTCAGAGCTTATTAGCTGTTTTTGAAATAAATACTAAAATGTAGAGTATTATTACTTTTGAAAATAATTAGAAGGTGAGACAATTGCACAGCTGGACTGAATATAACAACAGATAAAATGACTTCCTTGTATTTCCTTAACAGCAGGGCCTGTTGGCATACCCACTGTCTCTTAGTTGGGGAGATAGGAATTGTAGTCTGACACATCTGGAAGGCACCACGTGTGGCCTGTGGGCAATTTTGCACCATGTGCTGAGTTTTACTTAATTACATCAAAGTGCCATGACATCTGCTGCAGGAAGTAATTTGCTGGTTGTACCCCTACCAAGGAGGGACGCGGTGGCGCTGCGGGTTAAACCGCTGAGCTGTCGATCGGAAGGTCGGCGGTTCGAAACCGCGCGGCGGGGTGAGCTCCCGTTGTTAATCCCAGCTCCTGCTCACCTAGCAGTTCGAAAACATGCAAATGTGAGTAGATCAATAGGTACCGCTTCGGCGGGAAGGTAACGGCGTTCCGAGTCGTCATGCTGGCCACATGACCCGGAAGTGTCTATGACAACGCCGGCTCCAAGGCTTAGAAACGGAGATGAGCACCGCCCCCTAGAGTCGGATTCGACTGGACTTTACGTCAAGGGAAACCTTTACCTTTACCTTTACCCCTACCAAACCGATACCCAAACCATTTTTGCCCATGCTGGCTAACCAGCATTTTTCTGTGCACAATGCACCTAGTTGGAATAGATTCTCCTGCTGAATTATAGAAGGCTAACCTTTCCTGTAAAACCCTATCGTTTTACAGGAAAAAATCCTGCATGGCTGCAGATGGAAACAGAAAAAGCTTGCAGAAATGCTGCTGCAGGGATGGATGTTTGCGGTTGCTTCTGCTGCTACGTAGAAGTGAGGGCTGGAAAGGAAGAATTAACCATCAAACTAAATTCAAATGATATATAGAGGTCTAATTAATTAATAATTGATTCAGATTATATCAATTTGGAGAGACTTAGCCACAATCTGGACTATTCCTTTGGACAGCATATTAAGTCAAACCATAGTATGTTCTACTGTGCCATTTGAACACACACATTATTGGCCATCTCACAAATTTGTCCCATATGAATTGAGGGGATTATTTTACAGCACATATTTGTTTATTTCTAGCTACTTCTAGCATTCAAATAATCTTTATAGTATAACAACATTTGATTAAGAAAACAGTCAAGAATACACTGTCTAGTATTTGCATAAATGCCACATTTATTTCTTTAATTGAACAGTGTCTGAAGTGTACACAAACAGTTTAAGACCCTAATTTCCAACACTCATAATTTAAGACATCAAGAAAACTAGACTCATTACTTCAGTATTGTTATTTATACAGTGGTAAAGGGTGTGCCCACAGCAATCACATATATACAAAGCAAGAGAAATGGTCTCCCAGCATTTGGAGATGACATCACAGGAAGAACTCATGTGGACAAACTAGATAATGGAAGCACAGGCAAAATAATAAGAAAAAAAGTAACCATAACCTCAGTTTTTATACAGTAAGATCTTGATTCTGAATCTCAGCTCATGAACGATAGAAATCCTTCATATATGCAATTGAATACATGACAGAAAAAGAGACAGTAATAGCATATTAAACAGTTAAATGTCTTGTGTTATAGCCGCAGGTTACCACAGAGGTATGCAATTTCCTTACAGTAGTTTTGCTATTCTTGGCTAATTATGCTCCTTTCATGTCTTTTCTGTTGCTTTATGGTAATATTCAAGTTTATCATGCTGGATTAATATCTATTGGAGGGTGATAGAAAGAACATCTGCATGGGATAAATTCCTCCATTAATTGAGAGAGAGAGAGAGAAACTGAAGAAACAGAAGAACCATGCCACTTCCAGTAAAAAAACAAACATTGATCTCTAACCTGTATATTTTATGGAAGTGTGTGAGTTGGTCTGATGCCATAGTTTTGTTTTATTACATCATATTATAATAACTAACTTCCCTCTTGAGATTGCCATCCAGGCTGTGGTAGTATGAGAAAGAGCAGAGTTGAAAGTCTACCCTGTTGCATTTCATACAGAATTCAAGAGGATTCCTGTTTACAAGGCTCCCAAAATAAGATTGTAGTGGGGGAAAAGTGAAAAAGCATTTTCTCCAACAAAGGCCTTGTTGTTACTGAAACTAAGCAGTTTGCAAAAACAGTTTAAAAATTTACATCTCAAACAAAGTCAAAAGAATTACAATAAATCAATAGAGATTCATCCATTTCAGCTGAAGTTTCGATAGTATTTGTTAGCAGCTTGATTTTTCAGCAATGAATGAAGCAGCAACCTCAGTAATACAGGAGCCAAGAAAAATGATGTGCTGGTGGATTAGGTCTCTACTACCCTAAAGTTTTAAATAGAAATCATTTGAGGATATCCATTCCAGCAGGAAGCTGCATCTTGTTGGACATACAATCAATTAGTTGAGATCACAATTCTCCCAACTCATTTCTATTCATTATTTTTACATTCTGATCAAAATATTTCTGCTGATCTAAGGGCTCTGGGTCAAGCCTTTGATCTCTAACTCAAGACTCTCATGTTGTCTGCAGGTTTGCTGGCCCCAGAAACATGAAATACTGCATGAGACCAAGCATTAACCCAACCATCATACCATGGAGGGACATGCTCTTAAGGTTGGCTGACCTAAGGCATGTCCCACTATCAATCTACCCCATCCCATTCCACAATCCTCCCAAACATTTTTTCTTTTTTTTCATTTCCAGTGCAGGTGGTAATACATATTTATTGATTGCTTAATTTGAACAGATACTGTAAATGTATACAAGCAAGAATACTGACATAGCTTCTTCATTCATTGTTGTTGTAATGAAATATCTGACAAATTTCAGATTTGTACAAGGAACTAAAAGACATTTCAATTATCTGATTTTGTCTGAATAATACGAATATCATTCTAACCTTTTTGGGTTTTTTGCATCTCATGAACTATGCTGGCTGGGAATAATAAGGGCTCTATGGTCCAACATACATGGAGGGTGCCATTTATGGAAGTCTTGATACAGATCTAGGATGATTTATAGTGCCAGAAAGATCAGTGTTTTTCATGTAAGCTATAAGCTGAAGCGCAGTGGACTTTCCATATTGAAATGACCAATTTTTCTATAATGAGAGCCTAATGTATTCCATCCACTGATAACTATATCTATCTGTCTGCGGGTTAAACCGCTGAGCTGTCGATCGGAAGGTCGGCGGTTCGAAACCGCGCGGCGGGGTGAGCTCCCGTTGCTCGTCCCAGCTCCTGCACACCAAGCAGTTCGAAAACATGCAAATGTGAGTAGATTAATTGGTACCGCTTCGGCGGGAAGGTAACGGCGTTCCATGAGTCATGCTGGCCACATGACCCAGAAGTGTCCTATGGACAACGCCGGCTCCAAGGCTTTGAAACGGAGATGAGCACCGCCCCCTAGAGTCGGACACGACTGGACTTTACGTCAAGGGAAACCTTTACCTTTACCTTTAATGTATTCCATCCACTGATAACTATATCTATCTGTCTACCTATCTATCTTATTTATCTATCATCATCAACAACAACATCTCTGGATCAGAATATGGGGTTATTTTAAAAAATTCCAATTATTCACTGCAATAATGCTCTGATGCAACTATTTAAATATACAACAAAGTACACTGAATCTTCTAGTTAATAGCTAATCTATGTGTTGTAGATTTTAATGAAAATTGCTTTGAGGGGGAAAAAGGCTCTCAAAGCTTCCTTTAAGAGGTAGCTGCGAATTGGATAACCAGGAGCAGAGTTGCTCTTGATCAGTGGTTCCCAGTCTGTAGCCTAGGGAATGTTAGGGATCTGTGAGGGTGATACTTGGCATGGATACCAAAATAAAAATTCTACAAACATAATAACAAAAAGTTCATGAGATCACCAAATTTTACCAAATTTTGGGCATATTTGCCCCGAATTTCACAGTATGATTTCAGGCATTTTTTATTTTTTAAAAAATATTTAATTTTGAGGTTTTCTGGATGCTATAGCAGTCATGTCTTCTGGTGCCAATGGGCATTACAGTGGTAATCTTTAGCTTATGTGGTGCTCCCCAAAACCTTTGCTGATAATGTAGTATTTGTGTAAACAAAAACTTTGGGAACTACGGCTTAAAATCAAACATAGGCATTGATCTGCCTTGGATTTCTTTTTTTTTTAAGAACAACTAAATGATTTACAAGGGTTAAATGACAAAACTCTTTGGGAAAAGGAACTGCATTGTAAGACATGAAATGGCCCTGCAGTGGGAAATTCATGGCAAGGAACACAGAAATGAAAGGCACTCCCAAATGTCATTCTCCTACCTCATTGACAAATCTTCCTAACTGTCCTAATTTGGACAGTTTTTCCAGCCAGCACAGCTTCAAAGAGATCTTACTGCTTATCGATTCCTTTCCCCAAAGTGGGATTTTCTTCAGTAAGAAAAAAGGCAGAAGCACTACTAGGAGTTACTGGAGGATGACTTTGTGGTGTTAATTCCTCATTAAATGTGAGTAAATGAGACATACACAATTTCACTGTAAACACATTGTCTGGAAGCAGCTTCAGGCTGGAAAGCTGAAATGAATAAAGTTGCCTACCAAGGCTGTTTTTAGAAAATGATTATAATTCTTTGCTATTTTGCAAACACACAGTAAATAATGATTAAAGTAAGTAAAAGTGTCACAACAATCTCCTACATTTTCATACTGAATGGGGAGTAAAAATACCTTTCTTGTGCATTTAAATCAAGGTAGCACATTCTGAAAACATTCTGGCCAAACACTTGCCCCAACCTATTAGTGTTTGACTGATTAAAATTAAAAACTAATGCTAAGAATAATTCTTAAAAGAGCAAGACAAGCATATACAGTTTGTTAGGTGACAAGGATGGGAACCTGGATTCCTCATCAGTTTGCTGAACTACAGCTTCCAGTGTCTTTCATCATCATCTATGCTGCTTCTGGCTACTGGTACCTGTAGTTCAGCAATGTCTGGAGGGGTCCACATGATTCTCATTCCTGATCCCAACCCAGTAAGAGATTAGATCTACTATGCTTTGTCCTTTAGATGTTTAAGAATTGAGTTTCTTGAAGGAAAGAAATGACATTCTGAGAGAGCTAATCAGAAGGAAATATGTAGAAAATCTCACAATTAAATGTAGTGACTGGGTTCATACACTGTGTTAAGTCATGGTTTACTGGATAAAGCACAGTTAACTAATTTTATACAACATACTAAATTATAAAACATGATTAATGATCCACATTTGCTGGATTCACACAACAATCTAAGCTAAAAACAAGCAATTGGCTTGGTATGTTGTGTGAACCCAGCTAATACCTTCCAGCCAAAGACTACAGCATTGTAAAAGGATTCTGGAGTTTTCCTCTAGTGTAGCAGGGTTATTTTGGTCACCATTCCTGCTGAGACCTGATGTTTATGTACACCTGGGACAGTTTTACCAATCCACTGAATCTATGCAGAAGGGATTCTGATATTCTTGCCTTTATATTCACACATCTCCTTACATCACATGCACATGAAATTCAAACAGTATATCACTAAACAGACTCTCATCTGGGCATCACACAGAGGACCAATAGATGCAACAAAAAAGTGGGAGATTTGAAAAGAATGAAACCAAAGTGTAGCCATGCTGTGCAAATCAAGATTCACTATTAGTGAAATATGCCACATTCCTAGGAACATATATAAGAAGGGCTGGGGATCTTTAGAGGTCTGCCAAAGGTTGGCTTTACATAGATACCCATTTTTTAAAAAAACACTAAAAACAAGAACTCTGAGATAAAACACAGACCTTTGCTTTTAAGATTACTCTAAAAATTTGATAAAAATGAAAATATCTTCTTCAACTACTTAGTGGTAGGGATTTATTTATTTTTCAGTGTCTATGCTTTGGTCAGCTTCATTTTCCAATTGGTCCATTCCACTTGGAATTCTAACACTTGAAAAAGAAAAAAAAAGATAACTACATTTAATATTTTGAAGGAGATTTTTAACAGCATCACTTCCTACAGTGACAGAAAGAAAGGCATATTCTTTCCTGTGTAAAGATCCCTTTCATCTTTGCTACATTCCCACTGCATATTCTAAATCTACTTTTCTCAGAAAAGAAAACAACAAACTATCTTTTTCAGACAATGTTTTAAGTGCAACCAACATACAGTAGTTTCTTCTTTGCTGTGGGAAGACTAGACACCATCTCTTGAGATTGCGCTTCCACTGTGCAGACATAGGACTTGGATTTTCCCCATCACTGGGAATATTTAGATGTGAAATATTTGATATGCCCAATATCAAATAGCTCTATTGGGCCATAATTAAATATAATCTATGACATCGATAATGACAAGCATTCCAACTTCTCCTTGTCTTGCTAACTTCCTTTCATCTGGTGTCTTCTAGACAGGTAGAGTTACAGTGCCCATGCTGACAGGGAAGTCTGGCACCTACAGGCCTAATTCAGTCAGAGGGCACAAGGGTAGGGAAAACTGTTCCATGCCATGAATATTTGGCAGCAGTGAAAGGATTAAGCAGCCCTCTCATGAGCATTTTCTTTTTAGGAACAGCACATGTTCAGTGGCTGCTGCTCACCCTTATCGATATAAGACAGAAGGTCTGTGCTTGCTCTACTTCCCTCTTCATGGGCGCCTTTTTAATTAATAAAAAGCAACATGTGGAAGCTACTTCTGGGAGCAAAATAATACTTGGGAGGGGTTGCTTAAACGTTTCACTCACAAATTATTCTGCTCAGAATATGTGGTGCTGGCTACCAGCTTGGCTGGCTTCAAAAAAGGGTTGGACCAATTCACGGAAGTCCTGGGGATCAGTGGCTATTAGCCTTGATGGCAGCCCCTGAAGGTCATCTGCTGGGAGACTAGTGGGCTTCCTTGGGCAGTTGGTTGGCCACTGAGAGAACGGCCTGCTGGACTAGATTGGCTAGGGGTCCAATCCAGCAGGGCACTGCTTCAGTTCTTATGGGTATTTCTAGTTTCTTTTTATCCAGCAGGGAAAAATGTAAGCCACCCTACAAGAAAAAGCAGCAGGAAGGAAAAAAAAATCTGTGCTTCCTCTATGTTCTGGTGCTGTTCCTTTGCCTTCAGTCACACCATTTGTTTAAAAAAAAATGTTTGTGTATTGGAGGAGGGGGGTGAGGAGGGAGAATGTTGTTAATTAAATTAACATGGAAAGGAATATCCAGACAACAAATGCAGGTTGAAAAGAAAATAAAGGTAGCCACATCAAACAGCAGCAGATGGATTCTTCTTGCATCACCACTCTGGCTCCCTTGGGCAACTTTTCCTTTACCAAAAATGCAATCCAGCATCATGAATATGCATAACTTAGGGGAGACCCCAAAACACATGATTAACAGAATGCATATTATTTTCAGTGAAGTAAATAGAAATAAATACTTTATAAATATAATCTCATACTACTTCTCTATCAAGTAATTTGTAAAATGTCAACAATAAGTTATGAATTAGCAGCGCATAATTCTATCACTTTTATCTCTTTAAATAGCATTAACTTTCACTCTTTTGCAAATTCCTATCTCTTTAAATTAAACAATTGATTTAAAAATTTAAAAAAAAACGTAGAAGGAAAGAAAAAAGCTCTTGCATGGTTAGTAGTCATAAGCCACCCAATAAAGAGAAGAGTGGAAGATCACGTGTGCAAGAATTCCAGGGAATACCACCCTTTTAAAATTATACAAGGGAAATTAGTTTGCCCAATGAAGCTGTAACTCATGATGGATCACTCTGTGGCACAGGCATCTGTGGAGATGAATGACAGGAAAAATCCAAATTTAAGATGGGGATCTTCCAACAGCACCCATTATTTCCCTTTTCTGTTTTTTGAGGTGGGCAGCTCTTTTAAGTTAAATTCTTGTCTGGGCTGTTCTTCGTCTAGACAGTTTGGATCTGTTGGAGAAGCCAAGACAGGAAAAATGTAAAGGCTTCAGAAAAAATAATCAAGCAAAGGAGGAACTACTCTTCAGACTTCCAGCCACTACAGGTAACTCAACTGAATCAGAGGTTATGCATCTGAAACTGTACCTAGTACTAAAGGAAACAGCATTATAGGTGGTCCTCGCTTAACGACCATTCATTTAGCAACTGTGGAGTTACGACAGCACCAAAAAAACCCAACTTATAATTGCTCCTCACACTTATGACGTTGCAGTGTCCCTGCAGTCACATGATCACGATTCGGGCGCTTGGAACCATCGCACATTTATGACAGTTGCAGTGTACTGTGGTCACGTGATTGCCATTTTCAACCTTCCTGGCTGGCTTCAGATAAGCAAAATCAATAGGGAACTGCATGATTCGCTTAATTTATTATTTATTATTCAAATTTAATTACCGCCCATCTCCCCCAAAAGAGCATGATTCGCTTAATGACTGCATCACTTAGTGACATAAATTCCAGTCTCAGTTGCAGTCATTAAGCAAGGGCTACCTGAACTTTTCTTTTAGAAGAGCCTTTTCCAATTGGTTCTTTCCAAAATTTTAAGCCAGCTATCCAACAGGTCTAATGAGGCTTGTCCAAGACAACTTAAGGCAGTGTTTCTCAACCTTGGCGAGTTTAAAATGGGTGGACTTCAACTTTCAGAATTCTCCAGCCAGGTGTTGAAGTCTACCCATTTTAAACTCGCCAAGATTGAAAAAAATACTGTCTTAAGGAAACCAGATTGGAAAGCCATTCTAAAGAGGGTTAGTGATTCAAATACCTTATCGATCCAGCCAGGAGAGGGTTGAACGCATACAGCCAGTCATGCATGTCCTTATCATTGCTTGCTTGCAGCAGAATTCCACGATGTTCAGTGCACACTGCAAAAGTGTTAGGGGTCTAAAACAAGTAAGAAGTTGCAAGTTAGACTCATTGATAGAAGAACAGGATGACTGCAGTATATAATGACTGCAACTATAATGACTACAGATCACAGGAGTCAAGTCTTGTGATCCCAGAACCTATGTTTTGCTTACATACAGTCTCAACAATTCACACTGCAACAGTCCTGGTTCTGAAATATTTGCTGCACATGCTATTTCGCTAATATGGGACTTGCAACCTACATTAACCAGAATGGGTTTGGTTCTTTGTTCTCATCCTCAAAACTCCATTCATCAAACTATTTATTACCATCACTTTGACAGTATGTTTATCTGACAGTCTGAAGAATCATCTTGACCACACTGATTTTCTGCCTTAAATCTGGTTCCTATTTACACTGATGCCATAACAGCATTGCTGTTGTATGTCCTAGAAAAGGAAAGTGAAGTAAATAAAGCACCAGTGGACAGCTTCCAGGGAAGAAATGGCAGAACCTAAGACGGCTCCGCGAAAAACGAAGCAGATGACCGTGGTGGAGTGAAGAGCAGGTAAGTAGACCAGCTCTTCGTAATTCCTCTCCAGACAGGGAGAGGACTTGAGATCACCCACAAGTGCTCCAGACAGCTGCTCCTCACAAGAAGACCACAAGAGAGCAGTCTGGTTGCTGGTGGGTTTAGAGCTCTGGGAGATGAGGGAATAGCCATCTTGCTCAAACCGTGGTCACCACCTTTGAAAGACACTAAGTTCTCATACTTCTAATCACTTTTGGAAATTATTTGTTAACAGCTTTTCAGCTATTAGGAACCTCTGGATCAACAGGTTTTATAGCTCTGGGTAAGTTTCCTTCAATTCTTAGCAAAAGAAGTTTTAACTACAAGTTTAAGAACTTAATGTTGGGGGTGGGGAAATAAACAGCAAAAGGGTGGTTAAAACTTTGATTTTAGAAAGTTACAAATGGACTAAGAGTCCAGATAATTTTGAAATAAGATTTTGGAATTAATTATAAAGAATCCTTCCTGTGGGAAAATGCTTTTGTTTTGATTTTTTTTAAAGAATAAGATAAGACTTTAAAAATTGGACATTAGAGGGAACTAGAGGGAACTAACTATTACAATTAAAGGAGAAGAACATTCAAACTTGACCGACAATTACAGAATGAAGCAAAATATTCTAACGCTGGATATATTATATTGAAGGATATTTTTGAACAATGGAGCCAGAAGTTAATTTTACAAGTGTCTGCCTCTATAGATAAAATGTGTTTAAAAGATGTTATGGAAGAGGAGCAAGTTCTACTTGACAAGATTGAGACTGACTTGAAAATGAATTTAAAAATGACAGGCTACAAGAATGACATGCAAAAAGATGTTATACTGGACATACAAAAGAAACTGGCTGATGTCTTAATACTTAAAAGGGATATACAAAGAATATTTGTATATCCCTTTTAGGGATACACAAACTAAGAGAGTGACCTGGGTAATTTTCCTATACTGGATTTACAAAAGAGCTTGTTAAAGTTTTGAAGAATTCTGTGAGAAGAGACAAAGAAAAAAATAAAAAGAAATCAAGTTCTACAACATTATTTGAAGGGACTAAAGATGTTAGAAGTAAAAGGAAGGAATGCAAAGTTGGTTTATTTGAGCAAGGTAAAATAGATATGTTGTTATCTCTGGTAACCCTTATGGACTTTTGCTAACATCAGGACTGAAATGATGAGTCTTTAAGGATTTGTTTATAGATAAGAGATGGGATATGGGAAGAAGGAATCATTTATTGCATTTTAAGAGAAGGCAATAAGTTACGAAAATTGTTTAAACTTGTTGTGATGAAGGTGGAAAATCACTTTTATATGTTTCTTTTCTTTTTCTTTACTATATTATTTTTTCTTTCTTTACTATTTCTCTTTATTTTTTCTCTTTTTTTTTCTTTTCTGTACCTTCTACTTTTTCTTTTTATTCTTTTCTTTTTTTAGTTTGTATTAGGTTTTACTGCTGTAATTATAATCTTTAAAAACGTTACTATTAAAAGAAAGCAAGCACCAATGGGCCTTGGAGGGAGAAGATTCATATCAATCATATTTAAGTTTATACAAAGGACATGTCAGATCTGATAGCAGAATATATTTTTGGCTTTGGCACAGAGTGCCATTACTGCAAAATGTGGCACTTCTATATACTGTATGTTGAATGTGGCCTCCAAGCATACTTAGAACAGAGTCAAAATATAATACTGTGTGCATAGAATGGCAGAGCCTGAAATTATCAGAGCAGTGGGGAACTAACAGATAGGCTAGATAGGACTTATTCGGAAACAATCGTGCTGATATATCATCCTGAGCAAGACCTGCAAATGGGAGGAAAATGACAGGCCCCTCCTCTGTCGTGGCCTACGAGTATTTTAAATGTAAATAGGAACAAAATTTAAGGCAGAAACTGGATGTGGACCTACAGACAGGATGATTCTGATTTGCATTCTGGCCTTTAACTGAAGTCTCTGTTTCTCTTTATAGAACTTGTTCCAGCGAGCCAACCATGGCTTTGATAAAGATCTTTTTTTAAAGAAAAGGCAAGGGGATTCATTGTTACTGGCTGTGCATGTGGAGGGGGACCCTATCCAAACTATGATTTGATATTTAGGGTGATTGGATAGACTGATATTTCAAGTTTAGTGCATTAAAACTAATTTGTTGTTAAAATATGATCCAAAGAATTATTTCTGTATTTACTGGGCCACTGACTTCAATGGATAAAAAACAACAGAGAAAAAATTACATGGACTCACTACAGTGAAAAGAAGAGAACCCAAATGAATATTCTATCCCCAGGATTCTCACATTGTGCTTGCACCGCATGCCCTTTACTCACGCATGTGTGAAGCGTTGTTTACTCAGCAGTTTCTGAGTTCATACAATACATTGAACCATTAACTGACTAGATGGGCTGAATTCACCCAATACACTAAACTAAAATTTAGTTGGCTTGTTTATGATCCAATGTGCTGTGTGAATACTGCCTCAGAATCTTTAAAAGGCCATAGCATTTGTTGCGGGCATACTTATTTTAACCAAATTTGCTCTTACTTTTAGCATTGCCTGCTGGTCTTCACTGTATTCCACCTGAGCTGATGAGAGATTGAGGACTGCTCTCTCCACAGAATCTTTGTCGCTGTTGTAGATGTAGACATAGGGGCGTCTCACAACCACATAGCGCTTCACCCATCCATTTGTATGGGGTTCCAGAAAGTGTAGGTAGCCTTTTCTGGAGACAATGGGGCTGCAGAGGAGACACATTGGCATCCTACTTAGTAATTACACACAAACTGCACAGTGTGTGCTTAATAATCAACCGTGTGGAACAGCTTTGTGGTCACCGGCACATCTGGAAGACTGGCTTATTATGAGTGCCCTTGGTTTCTTCTTCATGCAACTATCCCTACTATGCAGTAAGGTTACAAGCAAAGTAACGCTTCTACTATTTTGGGCTAAACACTTCAATGTTATACCAGAGAAAATGTCTACTTCAGGCAATAGTTGAATATGGTTATGGATTGATTTTCTTAAAAGGAGAAGAATTTAAATCAGTGTTCAAATTATAGGAAATGAAGGATGTGCACTTGTCCTTCCCCAACACACACACATATTTAGCAACCTCTTGTCTCTTATGGACCTCTAAAAGCAAAAGCTAAGTGGGCTGGAACAAAATATAAGTCTGGGCACTCCTGAGTTAAATGTAATTAAATATTACATTAAATAAATTTCCTGAAGATAAGGGACAGTCCAAGATCAGTTTAGTTTTTACTCAAGGTCAGATAATCTTGCTCCCATTCTGTCTATGTGAGCTGATAACAGATTTTCTTTCAGAAATACCTTCACTACTACTTCTGACAACAGGAATGGGAGAGAAGAGTAAGTGACACCATTCATTTAGTTTTGGTATTGAAACATATTACACCACAGCAGTTGCTGAAGACTGTATTTCCTGGATTCATAATATAAACTTGTTTACGGTTGTCTTCCAAACAGAATGAAATATAATATTCTCAGTTTCATCTCTAGCTCAGGTTTTCATTTAAGCCAAAAAAACCCAAGAGCGCTCTCAAACAAACTTAAATTGTCTTGCTTACTGAACTTTATGGGGAACTAGATGTTACAATGTCTTTTCATTATTTATTTTGTCTTTTTCTTTCCACACACGAAAGGAGGAAGACTCAAATAGCCATACAATGCTCTTTCACTAGTTTTCCACAATGCTTCATTCTCTAAGTTCTGTACTACACAGTACTGGCTGCAGCTGCCCTAACCTCCAGAGAAAGGTTTCTATCCTCTCTCATTCTCACCTTTTCTTCTTAATCTCCTTCCTTGCCATTGTCAAAATAGCAGCAGCTACCCTATAAAGGCAGTTTATAAAGTTATAAAGGTTATAAAAGCAGCCAGTTTGGTGTAGTGGTTATGGTGCTGGGCTAGAAACCAGGAGACTGTGAGTTCTAGTCCCACTTTAGGCATGAAAGACCAGCTAGGTGACCTTAGGCCAGTCACTCTCTCTCAGCCCAACCCACCTCACAGGGTTGTTGTTGTGAAGAAAATAGGAGGAGGAAGGAGTATTAGGTATGTTTGTCGCCTTGAGTTATTTATAAAAAAAAAATAAAGGTGGGATAAAAAGTATTTTAAAAAAGGCATTGGGGAGAGAATGGAATCCATCACACTCTTAACTGTATCTTTATCTAAAGCACAACGGTGTCTGGATAAGCCAAACTATTTTCAATTTATTGGAGAAAAAGGTAGAGTCTGCTCATTACTAACTTCAGAGGATTGCAGTATAATCCTAAAGTCTAAAAAAGTATGTTTCCCCGTCACTTATTCTTCTAAAGGGAAGAGATAGAGATGAGAAATGTATTATGAGCTCAGACCATCATAATGATTAGAATAAAACTCACAGTTTTGACCAAGTTGCTAATCATTCCACATGCCCATACTTTTTACCTGACCCGAATCTCTTGAATATCAGGAACCAACAGGCGCTGGATCTCCTTATCATCCTCGGGCCCACAAGCAGGGGATTTCTTCTTCTCTCCTTCAATTGTGAGCTCAATTTCAGGACTTTCTACTCTGGAAGGGAGCTGGAGAGTTCTGCAGAGGAAAAGCAGGTTCGTAACTTCAACTACATTTTGACCAATGGTCTTTGTTTTTCCTAGTAAAACTATGCACCTTTGATACATAAAGAAGGCTGACCTTTTTAGGCTTGCCACCTTTCTTACCTGGCTTCTGTAGTATTGTAATGGCCTTCAATCAGGGATGGACAGGTTGAGGAGGGGGTCAAAGTAGCACTACCAAGGGCTGACATGGAAGGGTCTCTCAGCAGAGTCACTGACATTTCAGACAGCTGTGTATAAAAAGAGTCCATCACTGAATTTGCTCACCTGAAAACAAATACCTCCAAATTTTGGTTGCATGCATCAGCACCTTTGCTACCATATGTTCAGGACCTTCTCAAAAACAGCCACCCTAAAGTCTAAAAATTATGTCCATTTGTCACTTACTCTTTTAAAGGGAGTACATGAAGAATGAGAGAAATGTATTATGAGCTCAGGGCATCAGAATGAAGTTGGAATAAGCCCTCTGTTCAGGGAAAATTGCAGCTTGTTCCACAACACAAAGTAGTAGTTCAGGATAAGAACATTCTCAGATGTAGTAGGACTTCATCATTTCATGGTTACCAGAATGTGGTACTTTGCTGTATATAAGTTACTCTCTTCTTTTGCCCCAAAATCAAATGTAGCCCAAGCTAAATGTAAGCCCTGTTCATACTCTGGGAGTTAATTCTGAAATGGATTAGTTGTTCACATATGGGGGCTAATAACAGCAGTAAAAAGATAAGTAGACAGTAGAAAAAAATGGAAGCACAGAATGTATTTTACCTTGCTCTCACTTGCACTGACACACACATGGCTATGGCTATACTCTCTGTTGAAAGTGTGTGTAAGAAGGCGCAAGCACTGCAAAAAGGGGGGGGGAGAAAAAGGAAAAATAAAAAAGACAGAGGTTTGATCCTGATAAGAACAGAATTAACTATAGTAGAACAAGGTCGGATAACTTTTGTTCCTATAGACAGTCTTCCTGCCTTTTTGTCTGCCTGTCCATCTATCTCTTTCCCTCCTTTCTCTCTTTCTCTCTCCAAGGGCAGCAAAGATTTGTAATGACTTCACTCAAATGTTCAGCCCTTTGAAGAACTGGGGGAAAGGGGTAAGTTTTTCTAAAAGCACAAAATAGGTATTCATAACTGATGATAAAAACTAGTGCTGCTGAAAATCGCCATTGTGTACCTGCATCGAGAAATCTACCGTTATTTTCAATGGGCCTTTAACACTGTAGTTGTGCCATGTCACCAGCCCTAATAGAAGTGGTGTGTAAATAATACCATTATAAAGTTTAGACTCTAGGTGGCACTGGATATAAATGTATCTAGGTTCAGTCAGGAGTTTTTTGTTGTCCTATTCTTGTTGTCAATAAACTATTTTTTTAGTTTCCTATCTAGTGTGTTCTCTTAGCTTTCTGGGACAGATGCTATTATGTACGTGAAAAATCTAAACTAAGAAAGAGAAAGTTAAGGCAGTGTTCTTTGCTACAAAAGCTTTCCTGCTAAGAAAGCTTATCTCTTCATTTAGAAATGGCTATTACTTTCAGAAAAAAATATTACTGGAACTTGCAGACAATAGCCACATGCCTTCAGAATGCAGGCACAGCAACACCCATCACATCTTATACTTAAAGAAAATAGGAAGCCAACCTCCCACCCCCCACCCCCCCAGTCCCAGGAGACTGGCACCTTCTGTTTCTTATACCTTGACTGCAAGTTCTTTCTGCCTCTCACTAGGAATATCCAGAGGTAAAGGCCTCCCTTCTGGGGTACCATCTGCAGAGACCGGAGATGAGACACAAGATGTGCTGCGGGAATCTGAATCTTCACTGGAGCTTGAGGACAGGGAATCTAGACCTAAGCGCTGAGTTGTCTCTAGCTTCTCACGCAGGAGCAGATAATGTCTCGTTTTCTCAACCTACAGAAAAAAACCTCTTACAGGTTTAGCTCACAAATGCATAGAGTACACAAAGAATAATCCCTATGTAAGAGACCCCATATAAATCACAACACAGGAATTGGGCAAAAATATTTTTCTTAATTCATCTCTGTTTAAGAAACTGACATATGAAGAGGTCCTCTGATATAACTGAGTGAGAAGGAACTAAAAATGTCATGAAATTGTCTAATAAACTGTTTTTGTATATCATAATAGCTGATCACATGATGCCATGTGCTTTCTCTATTATTCTGAATGCCGCAAAAACACAAAGCCTTTCCCTAAATGGATTTTAAGGCGGAGGAGGACATGGCTGCTACATGGGCAGTGGTTTCTGTTGTGTTAAAGGAATTACTCCTAAACCATTCTCCAGTGAAGCTAATGAACCTGCCTAGTCTGAAATAGATATATGTGAAAAAGGGGGGTTGGATAACCCTTCCTTGGTCTGCTTTTATAGCACTGAATAGTTAGCATTATCTGTAACAAACACTATTGTTTATGCTTCATGACAAAAGGCTGTATGTGTCACAGACCACTTCTCATTTTTATAAATCATGTAAAGAGTAGTTTAGCTGCTCAGAGTCTCTGGAAATGGAGCAACATATAAGCTGAAGAAACAAACAAAGAAGGCTAGTTTGCTGTAGACATCTTCCATTATAAGGAATGACCATGCTGGGTGGGGAATTCAGCAAGTTAGAATTCATACATCTAGAGGGCATCCAGAATGGGTAAGATGTTTTAAGTATTTTACCCTACATTCACCCACCCTCACCACCTGCCCCATTAGTTGGGCAAGGCTAAATTGATGTGAAATTGAGAGTTATTGGGCCTCAGGCTAGAGTCTTACTTCCTGTAGAAGACTTAGTTTTTCCAGTTCCCACTGATGATCCAAGATGAGACTGTCACTACGGGGTCGCCACCCAGCCAAATTCTCTTCTCCTCGTACATAGGCCACAGAGGTGTCCAGCACACGCCTTCGTCTCCTTTGCATACCTACAGAAGAAATCTTTATTCAGCATACCTGTGTCATGTTCACTGTTTCAATGTGCACTGTACATCGTAATGTTTCACATGCCATGGCGCTGACGCGTGTTTCTGTTTAGGAGGGAGCTGCTGTGAAACCTTGTACCAAGCTCTGTATCTATGTTCATTACAACGGAATGTGTTTGGGTTATGGGCTCTGTTCAAGGACTTTTCCCGCAGACCATCAGAAGCCGTTAGGAGCACCTGGGATTGTGAACTTGGGAAGATTCTACGGGGGGAGGGATCTCATTTGCACAGAGGGTTTTTAGTTTGCATTTGGCGCGCTTTAATCATTCTCAGCTTTCTTTGTGATCCTGCATACTATTCTTTAATAAATCAGATATCTTTGAATTCCTGCTCATGAGTCTGAGAGTGTTTTAGAATAGGCATTCATCACAACCTGTGATCTATAAAGCACATGCAACACATTAATATTATACTGTATATGTTATGAGAACAATTAAGTCTTGCCTTCTAATGCTTTATCCCTTTTAAATATAAGCTCAACATCTCATGGAGACCTATCATAATGTCAGACCTTACCTGGACTACCAGCATCAGCAACTCGGCAAAGGCTGAGCTCATAGACTCCAGTCACACGGTTACTGTAGCAAAAAGAGTGAAAAACAGATCAAGCTAATAGAAGATACACCATTCTTATGCATATGGTACATTCAAGGAATCATTTTACTCCACCTCATCTTTCAAGATGGAGGGGAATGAACTCTATTTTTATGTATTTTAATACTAAGCTTAAAGTTTCATATGGAGCCTAACAGCCCTGAGTTAAAACTGTGAAGGTAATATAGTTAACTTCTACTAAGATGTATATATACAGTCTCCATGTCAGTTGATCAGGAGTGTATTCTTTCCCTAATAAGATATGCTTGACTTTTGGCCTTTCTTACCTTTCTGAGGCTCGAAGGCTTCCACTTCCAAAAAGATTGCGGATTGATCGAGAAGCAGGGAGTTTGGCATCTCTGGAGTAAAAGACCATGCAAAAATCTTTGGTGACCACAGCTGGTTGCGTGCAGTTCTCCATCTGAAATGAGAGCATATTCTTAATATACAGTGAATATTTTAAAAATTTGCTCAAACCAAGCTTAAACTGGTGATTACATGTCTATGTCTGTGTAATTTTCTTGCAACCCTACATAAGTCTGTTGCTGTCTTCCTCTGAGATGTTTTGGGGGATTTTGAGTCCAGCCCACATCCTTCAAACTCATCTAGCTCCTAATCAGATCTAGCCTCAGGTAGCTTTCTCAACATCAGCCAAGGGTGGCTATCATTGGTAACAAAGTATTGAACACTATCTCAAGTTGATCTACCGTATATTCCTGGTTGCATGCATGTGGAAAAGGGTGGGCTTGGGTCATGAGGCTGTGCTTGGCATCTTACAAATTTTGACACACTGCCCCACAGATGCCAATGTTCATCTGACATTTGAACAGAGGGTATTATGAAGGTACTGATAGGTCTTGCCTCAATATAAGCAGAGAGAGTCATGTAGATTTTTTCTCTGTAAGGGGTGACACGATTCAGGAGCAAAGAGTTATGCATGGAGCTATCCCACGCTGCTTCAAACTGGTAAAATGTTCTGCAGAGAAAAAGCAAGATGCCTGGTTAAAAAAAGGCTACAAACTATTACCAAAACATTGTTAACAGCAACAAAACACAAACATGCACAAAGACACACACACACACACACACACACAGAGATCTGTCTGAATGATGTAGCCATCCTGGAGTACTCTGGCTCAAAAATAGTACCTTGTTTTGAAAGGCAAAAGTGAAAGCATCACTGGGAATTCTCAAGGAAGGCCTTAGGGCTATGAATTCTGTGATCCTTTTTTAAAAAATTTGGTCGCATATGGATAGAGATGATTTCAGCTACACAGAAAATATGAAAAAGGAGAGGGTGACAAAAAAACGGAAAGAGGAAGACAGCACTTGAAAAGGGAGTTACATAGACATGGGGCATTAAACTATAAACAGAGGATTGGAGCTGAGGGTGTATCAGATTTCTATTGATAGAAATAGCACCCATTGCTCCATACTTCTGAATAAATAGTCCTAAGCGGTTGTGAGATCTATTGCCTCATTCTTACCTTGGAATTTTTAATTTTTTTTTATTTATCAAATTTATTTGGCTGCCCATTTCACACAAGGTGGCTCTGGGTAGTGTACAATAAAACCAAAGATTTACACATATTATAAAACCAGTTAAAAAATTAAATTAATGATTAAAACCAAAATTGCAAGGGGGTTGAAATCAGAATATTATGCATGATGTAGCCACCGTGCAGGCTCCCTGCTGTCAGGGATCTCCAGGCCTGATGAAAAAAACGGGTTTTGAGGACTTTCTGGAAAGCCATAATGGGTGGGGCTAACTTCACCTCGGGGGGGATGATGTTCCAAGTGGGTGCTGCAGCAGAAAAGACTTGTCTTGTAGGTCCCATCAGATGGAATTCCTTAGCAGATGAGACCCGCAATATGCCTCTCCTGCCAGACCTGATGGGACGAGTAGATGTAGTAGGGGAGAGGTGATCCCTCAAATAACCCGGCCCCATGCCATGTAGGGCTTTAAAGGTCAAAACCAGTACCTTTAATTGGACCTGGAAGCAAACTGGTAACCAATGCAGCTCACGGAGCAGAGGTGTAACATGTGTCCTAGGGGTATATTTAACTGCCCATGCTGCTGCATTTTGCACCAGCTGAAGCTTACAGGTACTCTTCACGGGCAGCTCCACATACCGGGTTAGTCCATTCGGGAGATGACCAGGCAGGAGTAACTGTGAGCAAAGCCTCACAATCCAGGGACAGGCACAACTGGCACAGAACACCTAGTTGTGCAAGGTCCTCCTGGCCACGACTCCCACTTGCTCCTCAAGCAGGAGTTGTGAGTCCAGAAGAACCCCCAAGTTGCACACTAGGTCTGTTTGGGGCAGTGCCACCCCATCCAGTACCAAAGATGGTAAAGTCCCAGATTTGGAAGTCTCTAAAACCTGAAACCACTCAGTCTTGCCAGGGTTCAATTGAAGCCTGTTGTTCCCCATTCAGACCCCCACAGCCTCCAGGCACCAGGATGGCAGCATCGCTTAGTATGCCGGGGTGGAGAGGTACTGATGATACCTCACCCCATGGCAACGGATGATCTTCCCCAGTGGTTTCATGTAGATGTTAAACAGAAGTGGATAAAGCACCAAACCCTGAGGCACCCCACATAGTAGGAGCAGAGGGTGGGACTTCTCACTCCCAATCAACACTGACTGGTATTGGACCCGAAGGAAGGAAGAGAACCAACACAGTACAGTGCTGCCCACTCCCAACCCCTTGAGCTGATTTTTGATGGTATCAAAAGCTGCCAAGATGTCAAGAAAAGCCAGGATGGATACACTACCCCCACCCCACTCCTGCCAGCGATAATCCAAAAATGCAATTTAAGATGCCCTCTAAAAGAGAAAGTGGGCAAGAAGAAGACACTTGGATAGCAATCGAAAAAGATCCTTCCTTGAACTAGAAATAATTGGTCACCTTAAAATATTGCCTAAAGCACTCCAAGGCCACATCTCTTCAGTCAAACATATTAAAATAAATAATCTTTCTTCCATTGGAAGGAGATACTAATTTTTGGCACACATAATCAGAAAAAAGAAAAAGTGAGGATGCTCAGTGTTGCATTCAATTCCACATCTCTAGAAACATTTTCAATATTAGCTTGGCCAGAAGTTTGTTATTTCATAAAAGTGTTTTCAGCTAATTTACCATGGTTTTCTGTTTGTTTTTTGCACATAACCACAATTACCAAAATTGTGGACTATTATTCCTTTAATCCTTAATGTACAAAATACATTCTATAGATATTAGTCCAGAGGTTCTCAAACTTTGCTGTGCCATGACCCTAAAATGATAAATGAAGTTGTGCGACCCACCTATGAATAAAATTAATGATTTCATAAAATAGTGATAGAATCTTGCAATGTTATAAAAATGTTTTCACTGGAAATAAAACAATCAAACTTAAAGCCCTAATTTTTAATAAGAAGGATGAGCTTGCTTATTTTTGCATAATTCCTGAACTCTGGGTATTATGATTGAGACAGTCACTCTCATTTCTCATTCCACATTTGAATAATATCTGCTCTTCATAGCAGCCTTATACGTACAAGCCATCACATTTGTATATGAAAGTCGGAGCCCAATCAGAATATACTCCAGGCTTTCCTGCCTGTATTGCTTGGACAAGCCAACAGCTAGCTTGTTTGGGCAAAGTCCATAAGCTCCCTGCAGTGCTATGGAATATTATGCCACTTCAGAAATCAGGATTTCCATAAAGAATACAGTGCATGGCATACTAGCTGCTGTTGTCATGCTGGAACACTCAAAGGAGATAGGGGCTTCAATAATTGCAACATATGCCCAATTTTCCATCTATTCACTTTCAATAGCATTTTCAGATGTAAGGTTCTTTTCTTGTGAAACATATTTGGCTCAATTTAAATTGTTTGATATATCAGAGACCATTTCAGAAATTATTTTCCAAACATGATAAAAAAACTGGGACTCTCTCTCATTTCTGTATGAGCATCCTCAAGTTTTAAACATTTTCTGGCATTCCACTATCACAGCTCACCAACATTCAGCATCAACATAGTCAGAAGCCTCTTTAATAATAAGAGACACCAATCCACCTGTTGGAAGATAATTTATTAACAATAGATTCATTTCTAAGAACAACAGCTGACTCTTGGTAAAGAGGATCTGAGTATTGGTTGATGCGCAGTTACTATCCAATTCTAAACATCACACACTTTTACATTAAGAGATCTGAAGCATCTTGCAAAAACCGAAAGTGCTAAGACTAAGTTCACTGAGACACAAGCAAGTGGAAGACAAATTTCAAAATGAAGGAAACAAGTTTAGGACAGGAAGAGTGTAAAGGTGAACAGGAAAGGAGGGAAACTGGTAAGAGGTCAAGCAAGGGTGTGAGAGAAAAGTGAGACAGAAATACCTAGTGTCATTTCCAAGTGAAATGCTATAAGTGGAAGGCAACCCAAGACAAACACACGTACAGATACACAAAGAAATTAAAATGTCAGAAAGCATTGTTTATAGGTGTCTGAGAAAAGCTACCCAGAGAGGCAGCTACACAGGGATGCATGGAGATTTGAAGAGACCAGCCATAGTTAATTACAATACTGTTCTCTCTTCACTCTCTTAGTAGAAGGACATGGTACACAATAGGAAACCCAGCATGTTGCTTCATGTGTTGAATACTTCCCTCTTGTTTTCTAGGTGAAAGACTAATAGTCATGTCAATTCAATTAGATTTCTTTCACCTATATTATCTGCCAGCTGGGTAACCTTGGGCCAGCCGCTCTCTTTCACCCAGGAAGGAGGCAATGGCAAACCACTTCTGAAAATCTTGCCAAGAAAACTGCAGGGACTTATCCAGGTAGTCTCTAAGAATCAGACATGATTGAACAGATTGTGATTTCCAGTGTGAGAACTGGGTTTCAGTCTCCCCCAACCTGTCGCTTTGAAGACATGTAGGGATTACAGTCCCTGAATTCCTTGGCAGCCTGGAGTTGTAGTCTTAGCACATCTGGAATGCATGAAATTTGGGGAGGCTGTGCTACAATGATTTCAGCAAGGTGAGATTTACAGGAAAAATAAACTTTCAGTCTACTTCCCTAAAAAAAATGCAGCTTCTCTGAACAGTACCAAGCAATGATACTGTATTGAGCAGTACTGAACAATTTTAAAAGTGTATTTCACCAATTACGGTATGTCCTAATCAATAAGAAGGAACAAGCAAGGTGTTCCATGCAAAAGTGCTACAGCAAGATGAGAAGAAGTACAGCAATAAATAAATCCAAATGGCTCTGAAAAAGAAGGTGACCCAAATTATATAGAAATATTCATTCTAATAATTATGAAATAATCCTTTCTGATCCCCAAATGTAAAACTCATACCAACTTCATCTTCCAGATGACCATCATATAAAGTTTGATGTAAACTTTATTGTATAAACCCACATCATACAGTAAACCATTAATGGAAACCAGTTCCATCAAGGTGACTAGAATAAGCAACAGAAACTCAGTTAAAAATTGGCAGAAAACAGCTGATGAAGGAACAAAACTCTTAAAATGCTGACACCAAGGCTGGAAATGCTTCTAACTTTAGATGGATTGAGCCATAAATCACAGTGGCCATACCTGTCTTGTCTGATTCATTCATGGTATTTTCCAGCCAATTATGTCATGAGTAAGGATGGCGAGCAGGGGGCTCCCGCCCAGACTGTCAAGAGCATGCGTAGCACTGAGGAACTGTTCAGCCATTCAAAGAGACACAGATCGGGACCGCCTTAACCTTTGGGGTTTATATGGCAGGGTTTTCCCACGCTTCCTCAGTTTGTTAGGATTCTTGTTAAGTACTACTAATAAATATTAGAGACCAAGTCATTGTCTCAGTGTGTTTCCTGGTAATCAGGACAAATTACCTTTAATGGCACTTTTTGTACCAAACTTTTAGATCAGGATGATTAATTAGCAGGCACTGCAATAAAACCATAATTCTTACAGTGACCTCATAAATTAAGAACACAGTTAACTGCACACTCTCTTGCAACTAAAGTGGATAAAGTATTGTATTCTCATTTGGTGTGTTTTGTATCACTGACATCTCTAAAACAAACACAATGAAGTTTTAAGCCTAGATTCCAGGGGGCTCAATGGGACTAATTCAAATATTAGAAAACTAATCAATCAGATAATTTTTCTTTCCGTTTTCCACTTTAGATTTCCTTCTTTGATTTTAAATTCTTCAACAAGAGAGGTACAGTAGATCACTATACTGGGGAGAGGAAACAGAGAGATGTTTGAAGAATTGTTTATGTTTTATATAACAAACTAGCTCCTTTGCTGCTGTTAAAATGTAAGATTTCCTTAAATCTTCTGACCTAGCATAGTCTTCCTCCTCAACATGATGTCTCCCCAATGTGTGGGACGAATACCATCATCTGCAGCCAGTGAGACCACCAGGATCTCTTAAATATTTAAAGAATTGTATTCAGTAATTCCAATATTCCTAGCATGCAATGCAGAGTTGGCAATTTTATTGTCTCCTTGGGATGCTGTTCTAATATCTAATCATTGTCACAATCCAAGTCATGCAATCCATTTGATACTTGAGTTTGTGCAGCTGCCCCAGACTGGATTTTGAACAGCTTTTGCCACCCAAATCTGACTGAAAACTCCCTAGGAGGCCTGTTAAAAAAGCCCCTCTCTTTGGCTCTTTCACACCATCCTGGGGTTCCCCTAATCTCCTCTCCCACCCCCAGTCACACAGAGCACAGCGTCTCATGAAACCTGCATCAGCCCAACTGCTGTGTCACTGCCAAAGCCAGAAGCAGGGGATGGAGTTTCAGTATGGGCAGGCCAGGCCAGCATCTTTTTGGCAGACAGAGAACAAAAAAAGTTACAACAGGGAAATCAAATGGGAAAAAAAAGCCAGCTCCCAGCCCCCAGCCCCCAAAGAGGGCATATAGGAGTGAGACAGAAATAAGAGAAACACTGGCCTTTAAAATGAAAGGAAAGGAAACTAACAAAAAGCAACAACCAAGGAACAAAATGGAACAAAACAAAGCCCAATGGTGCAGAAGAGAAAAAGAGAAAGAAGCTGGTGTGTTTGGGTAGGTGGAAGTAAATTCAGTCTACAGCATTGCTACCCCAATGCTGATTTGAAGGAGGTGCACGGGAGGAAATAAAATATACGGGGAGGCTCACAAATAATACCTAGGCATATCCGAATCAAGAAACTGCCTGCAAAAACACAAACAATCACATGGTTAGTTTAAAAAGGCAGTGGTGGTGGTGGTGGTGGTGGCAGCAGCAGCAGCAGCAGTTTTATCATGCAGGTCTTCCAAAGCCTAAGCACTATGAACAGAACCTCTCTGTCCCAAGTAGAAGGCGAAGCCATTAAGGCACTCTGATAAACACATTGTGAATCAGTGAATGGTGTAATAATGAGATACACTGAAATGCCTTGCATGGGCTTTAGGGCCTGCATTGCAGAGCCCTGAATTCAGTCATGAAGTTCACTGTCAGCGCATCACTACCTGAAACAAACGTAAGCTCTCTTAGCATTGTGAAGGTGAAATATGCTGAGCGTTGGCTATGTTTGCAGAACATGAGAAGCCACAAAGTCAGGTTGACAAGTGTGTGTTTGCTGCCACCAGTGCATGTGGTTCTTAACCAGGAATTTGAGTTTACTATACCATCTAGATCAGAAATACTCGCCATTTAGGGAAACTGGAATCTCAAGTTATGACAGGTCTTAGTAACAAAGACTGCTTTCTGCAAATCCAAAATGGTAGCAGGTCTGGAAGACAAGGTACACCTAAATCTCTGATTAAAGAGCTGCATCTGACAATGGAAGGATTGGGAATGTCAATGTCTGTGTGCCCCAAGGAAAAAACGGATCATTTAGTATTTAGAAAGCCTAATTCAGGCACAGAATTTGGTCATTCATGTCATTTGGTTCAATCTGATACATCCTCACCTTTTTGTAATAATTACTGTAAATACTGCCATATGGGTCCACATGAGCTTCTTGCCAGCACCACAAGGAGGACTTTTACAGTGCTTCTTCACATCTATACACATGAAACCAATTTGAGATGCTCTTGCATCACACTATTCAGTGATATTGAGATAGTGAATGAATCCTAAAGAGATGGTTGCCTGCCCTCTGGGAAAGTTGCTTGGTGACACATGACAGCAAAGCTGGGAGCTGAAACATGTATCCATGGTGGGTGGGTGAGCTGGGTTCTGACCAACAAGTTCTTCTTAGTTTAGTACCATCAAGATTTGAAGAAAGTTCCTAAAGCTCATGCAAATCAAGAAAGATGGGAAATCTGGAAAATGGTTGCTCTAGTGCCACCTTCTGCAACTAGATACAATCTAGATGGGTTGGGATTACAACTCCCACTATCCCAAGATAAAAATGCTACCTTGGGCTGATGACAATTATAGTCTCAGATTGGGAATGCATCAGGTTGGGAAAGGCTGTTCTTGTAGATAGACCCTTTGTTATTCTGATCTTTCAGCCAAATCCAACCATCCTTGCTGACAGCTTTGAGATGCCAGCCATCAATTCTGTTTTCATCCATGTAGGCAGCTAAGAATAATGCTCATATAGGAGAAAGAGATAGGAAGAGGAAGAAGCAGGCACAAACCTACAGGCACATGATTCCTAGTCTTTCCTACTTCTCTGGCAATGCCCAGAAGCCTCAAAGATAGACTTTCTATTCTTCGTAAGAATTTAGTATTTAAAATTTTGGATTTAATGAAGGCTGCTGCTTTGGGTGCCATATCTCACAGAGTATTGTGGCTAATAAATGCTACAAATAATTAAATCAAATGGTAAATAAATCAGCATGCATTAAATCAATCCTGAAACAGTCTACTGAAAACAATCATACTCAGGTTTCCTGCCAAGAGCTGCAGAGTTTGGACAAAAAGAAGGAAGAAATTCCACTTCTAGAATATATAGCAGAGATGCCTTTTTCAACCTGATATCCTCCACAAGTCGTAGAATTGGAGTTCCCAGCATGCTGAGTAGGAATCCTGGATTTATACTCCAATACTTTTGGAGGGTACCAGGTCAGGGAAGGCTGAACTAGAAAGCTCAGTAACCAGAGATTAAAGAATCATTGCATGACCAGGGTAGACTGCTTTCATTCTAAGTGCAAAGTCCAGCTTACAATAGGAGCACTTCCTGATACTAGTTTTAATCAAGGATCTTACAGATGACTGCATGTTGACAAGCCAGGGTCCTGCAAAACAGATGTTTGCTTGGCAAGTGTGCTAGCAAGATTAGTGTAGGAGTAATAAAAACTACCGAACAAACCTAGGAGCAACACCTTCCAATAATTACCATTATTCTTGATAATAGGTAAATTTCCTGTAAGTTTTTTCTTTTATTTTTGCTTATAGGTTTGCTATTATTGTCACTGAAGAAGTTGACATCTGGAAACATCTTTATATAAATTGCCTCTGCTTCACCTTATCAAGAATACAGGACTGATATCAGCAAAAGAAGCAATACTGCTGTACTTTGTTTGGCTTTATTTTCTTATTTTGTTTTGTTTTTCTTTTGTTCTGTTAATTTATTGCTAGCTTGCTTGGAAGGGAATATCCCTTTTGAACAAAATAGTATATTTTTATACTACCACCAAACATGTGGAATTGATACTCAAGGATATGCAATATCTGCCAGACAACCTGCCCCACCAGAAATAATTGTTTAAATATTCTTTTTATTAAAAAAACAACTAAATGGGAGAGTGGTGTGCTGTGTTCAACCAGCTCTAATGTCATCTTTATTTACATCAGTGGGCCCCCTTCACATATGTTTTATTGACATTTGGGGGAAACAGTCATAGAGGGTGGGTGCAGCACAGTGTTTTATTGGAATGTGATCATCTGCCAAGAAAAAAAGGAACAAAGTAAGCTGGGGTGATAGAGAGGATCTTGGACAACCAAAAAGGAAGGAGAAGAAAGAAAGTTGAGCAGTCTCGGGGAGAGATACTTTGCAACTGGCTGCATACTCCATGGGGCAGCCATCCTCCCTTATAGCAACCCTTGATATGCCTCAACAATTTCAGTTGTGTCTATTGGCCTCCAAATATTGCCTATTCTCTGTCCTAGACGGTCTTCCTCCAAACCATGCCCATGCTGACTGGAAATTATAGTTCTAAGACATCTGGAGGACATCAGGTTGGAGAAAGCTGCACTGGAATAACTTTAATCAACCTCTTTTTCCTTTCTGCATTCCTTCATCAGCTTTGCCTTTTTCCATGCTATACTTACACCTTGTTTTGTTGAGACTTACAGTATTTGCACTGCTCTTGACTCACCACCATTTCCCAACTTATCCATATATTCTTTCAGAGGGTTGTAAAAATCATATATGTTTAAGCATCTGAATTGAGATCAGTGTTGAGGAACATGCTCAGGATGATTTGGTCACAATAACTTGGTCTCAACTACAGGAGGCACTGAAAGAGAAACTACTCTTCAAAAAGAGATGAATGAATCACATCTCACATTGTCTCCTGTCTGCTGTTTTCCTAATAGAATAGCATTACTCACTCATCCACAGTCTTTCACCTTAGGAATAATAAGTCATCATACTGTGTTACCCTTTTCTGATAACCTCTCATAATAATGTAATACCCAAACCGAAGGAACCAAGAAAGGGCTCCAAGCTCCAACCTCTAATTCTCTCTCTCTCTCTCTCTCTCTCTCTCTATATATATATATATATATATATAAAAATTTATTTTGCAAAATAAGAAGAACATCTAATATATCCCTATAACCACTGTTGAAATATTGGAGAAGGGTCCTTCCATTCAAACTGCAGTGCTAAATCTGAAAGCTATACTGTTTGTCACTATTCTAGATGAAAGAACTTCTACATCACCAAATGGTTTTGCCACACATTGCTGCACTGGAGAATGACTGAGCCCTTGCAGAAAGATACATGAGTCAGCACTTCCTTTTCATAGTACATGAAAATATGATCAGCTTCCTTCTGCTAGGCTGTGAGATAAAGTGTTCCTTACAATGCATGGCAAAGAAATGTTTGCAGACTGTTGCTAAAGCAGGTGAACCACAATCCAGGAGCAAATTTAAACATTCTGCACATGGAGAGATGCCAGTCCTCCAAGGGCAAGTCACTGCTAACTATTTGGGAGGTCCTAGGTTGTTCCTAGTATTTCCAATTATTGTTAAATAATAATTCCTAAAACAATATTTTTAAGTTAATAAAAGGGCACATGGACAGATGCTGGGGAAGATGGACCTCAGCTACAGATATAAGAAACTTTCTGCCAGAAGGAATAATACTAAACTAGATAGATAAAAGATCCAACTGATTCAATGCAGCTTCCTATGTTGCAGTAACAGCTGTAGTCTCTTAAACTGTTATCCATGAGAAAAATACTTGAGGAAAGCCACTAGCTTCTTGTGTGCAACTTTTGTCACTGTATTCTTTTTTGCTAGCCTTGTCAAACTTTTGATCTACTGGCTGCACCAGAATAAGGAGTTGGGACTTTCAGGAAAAATGCTTTTCCACATGATTGGGCACATACAGTACCAGACATACTGTATAGGGATATCTTGATTGATGCCGATTAGCTGAGTATTCTGAGAGACCTACCGATCATCCTGAGAGGGCCGGATGTATCCTGATGAGAGGATGTTCAAAGAGAGGATGTTGGGGTCAATGAGGGACTCATCTCCTTCTGGAGTGTTCCGGATCCGACCTGCAAATAGGATATGAATGGAAGATAAGGAGTGATGCATACACAACTCTCTCTCTGCTCTCCATCCCAACATGATGGAAGGCAGAAGGCAGAATGTTGGAAGATTCATCCATATGTGCCATACTTCCATTGTAGTCATGCTTTAAAAGCCTCCAGCTTGCCATCTGTCCTGGCCATATGCAAGATTTTGAAGAGTCATATGAGGCCTGTAGCTTGCAGGCTGCCCATATACAGGATGTCTACAAAGTAAAGATTATTCTCCAGGTCTTAAATTCATCACCGCTTATCATGACAGGACTGAAAAGGAATCACAGTGATGAGACATTTCCACACATACTGAGCCATGCTCCTCTTAGAAGAAAGAGGCTGTGAGTCTATCACATCACTGTAATTTGACCATCTCTCAAATTTTGCCAAGATAAACAAATGCACCATCCAATCTTCCAAAGTTCCATCTTGCCCTTCAAACTGTATCAAAGGAGATTTGTTTATTTATTAAACATACTGCTATCTCATTGCAGTCCAAAAGACTCTTGGGGGCTACAGAAGAGATACAGTTCAGTGTAAAACATCCAAAAATAGGCTTTGTTTACCAAGATGAACAACTAGCAAATTGTCACTGCAAACCAAGAAAAATGCTCAGATGCTACATCATCGAAAGCTCTGTTTTGACTCTTGTTACATAGCATCTGTATCTATAAGCTTTTCTGAAAATCAACAATACTGTTCTGGAGTGGGAGGCTGCTCAGTTCAGGTATAGCCTCAACATTGATTGGGATATACAAGATATATTTTGCTTACCCACAACCAGCTCTCTCACTTCCTTCCAGCGGATCTGGCTCCCTGTCTCATGCACCAAGGTGACTGTAATCCTCCTCTGGATACCCTGACATCCACCGTACGAAAGATAATGCAGTTAGTGGTTATAAGAACTGTGTTAAAAATGCTAAGAAAATATTCTGCCCTCAGTAAGCAACCAGTAAAAGACCATTAGTGATAAAGTTTGTTTATGAATTTATGGCATTTATATGGCTGCCATATAAACTTGAACACTGCAACTCTAGGCAGTATACAATAAACCACAGAACAAACCACAGAAACAAAATAAACAATTCCAACTAAAATTAAAGTTGGGTAATTGTGGAGCTAAGAGATTAACAGTTGCTATGCTCAGACTGCGACTTTGCAACTGCTAGTCCTTGCTCAATTGCAGAACTAGCAGTTCAAAATCCCAAGAGAGCTGGTCAGCTGAACAAAGCAAAGTAGCAAAGAACTTTTCCTTTATTAAAAAATACTAATGCCAAGGCACATGTGTGAAAGACATTATAGTTCTTGTTTTCCCCCTTTTCAACCACAGGCTGGCACTGTGAATTTTAGAAGGCCCAGAGAAGCCAAATGCAGGAGAAGAAAGGACTTCTCATGTGATGTGGATGTGCCAAGACAGTGTTTCAGCATCCTTCTTCTGGCTAGTGGCTACTAATTGGGCATACTGAGAGCTGGTTTAGAAAGACTTTGGGTGAGGGCAGCCTTCCAGTCAGCGCTGACTCCTGGC
This sequence comes from Candoia aspera, assembly GCF_035149785.1. NCBI lineage: Eukaryota > Metazoa > Chordata > Lepidosauria > Squamata > Candoiidae > Candoia > Candoia aspera. The sequence goes on along the minus strand of NC_086158.1, from coordinate 43,125,289 downwards.
AACTGCCTGGACAAGTCCCTGCAGTTTTCTTGGAAAGGTTTTTTTTAGAAGTGGTTTGCCATTGCCTGCTTCCTAGGGCTGAGAGAGAGTGACCGGCCCAAGGTCACCCAGCTGGCTTTGTGTCTAAGGCGGGACTAGAATTTACAGTCTCTTGGTTTCTAGCCCAGTGCCTTAACTACTACACCAAACCGGCTCTCTTAGAAAGACCTAGACCGCCAATTTTAGATTTACCAGAACCTTGGGTGTTGTGGTGACCCTAAGCCTGAGTGTTCAGATGTCTTTTTTTTTTAATGGCTGAGAATTATATCTTTACACTTTAAACTGATAATTGACTATTCCAACCTTATATAAGAAGACTTTCATCTCCTTGCTTTCATCAATCATTCTTTTTTTCCCCCCTACTGGAGTCCTGTTCCTAAGAGATTTTCTAATACCATTACAAACCACTAAATAAAGAAAACAAATTAAATTAAAGATAAAAGAGAACAGGATGGATTTCACATGGCACATGAAGTGATATAAAAAGTGATTGCCCTATTGGACTGTTGCAGCACAAAGAGTCGTATGATACCTTCAGAATGAATATGTTTATTGTGGTAGAAGCTTTTATGGATTACAGTCCATTTCATCCAATATATTGGTCATGGGAACTCACAGCTTGCAGGCTGCATGTGGTCCTCCAGGATCCTGTTTCTGTACACTTGGTGTGGATGAAATGTTTGGCCTCTTCTGTGTTGTTTGACCTAAGGTACCCCTTTTATTCTTTAAATCCCCCTCAAACACCACAAAATGCAAACCTGCCCAACAAGATAAAAAACTGCATCCTGAAAATTGTGGGTCTGCCCACTCCACTGATGTCAAGATGTCACCCATGCCAACTGTGATTTCCAGATGGAGCAGATGTGGAAAAAGTAATCCCAAGGCCAACCTCCAGATCCAAAAAAATCTGCCCAACTCTACAGTGCACACAAAGTATTATCCTAAGCGGAAGTACATCTACCCCTATTGGCTGGGGCAGGGCAAAGGTAAACAGTGGGGCCAGAGGAAATAAATGTATATTGAAAATAACTGTGGTTGAAAAATATAGAGTTTAAAAATAGTATGGTAGATTAAAAAAAAGAATGTCTTATCGAAAACTTCATATGCAGACTGCAGTACATGCAATTCGAAATTGAGAAGAGCAAAAAGTGGTCTTCTAAATGTTACTAAATTGCATCTCCCAGCATATGTGGATATTGGAGCTGCTGGGAGTTAAAGTTCAGAATATCTGAAAGACCACCTGTGGCACGCCTATGACTATAGGGTCTCACAAAGCAAATTTCAAAGATTTTATGGACTGAAATATAATAGTGGTGTTTGAACTAAAACAACATTTAGAATTAGTTCAGGATATGCTATTAGAAGGAAATTTTCTCAACATGCATTTGTAAATTTTAATTTTATTATATAGTGGGCAGGTAATCTGCCCAAAATTATTTATTTATTTATTTAAAACATTTATATAGATGTCCATCTTGTACCTAATTCTGGGCAGCTCACAACCAGTATGTAATTAAAAAAAAGAATTCTCAACAGATTTAGGAGTTACTTTTTTAAAAGTTTTGAAAATGTAATTATGTATTTAGAGGAAGGGAAAAAAGATACAAAAAACCAATTCTTTTTCATTCAATTTGCAACTTTATAGGAAATGAATGGGTAATGGGCAGACCATTGAAAAAAGCAACATAATTATTAGAAATAATGAAATAATTTTACATATTTCTAAATGATTACCAGTGAAAAAGAAATGTAGAAAAAAGAAAATCAAACCCTTAATAAGAATTTACCATCTATACTTCTAGTAGATTGCTAATCTTCTAGTAGATTGCTAATCCATTTTATGATCCTAATAAAAACTTAAGAAGTATTTTTAAAAATAAGAAATAGATTATAGAAGCCAAAAAGATTATAGGTAATTGCTGGAGACTATAGTTATGTTTCCCCATTCAGGTGAGACAGACAAAGGATTACTCAATGAGGCAGGGAATGCATCTAAAATATTTTTGAATACTCTGAATCACACATTCTTCAAGAATGTCAGTTGGCCAATTTTTATACAGCATCTAATAACACATTTTCTGGAAGTAAACTACAGTATTGTTACCTTATCTTTAGAAAGAAAAACAGAAATCACATGAAATTTTCTGAGAGTTTTACTGCCCAACTCTTGCATTAAAATGTTTGGTATGCAATGTCACATCACTAAGGATCAACAGGAATTGGTAAGAAGAATGCAGGAAATACCTGATGTAATAGGAATGTCCCATGGCAAGGCATTCCTCCACGATGATCCACAACGGCTGGGATATAGCTAGAAAAGATAAGTTAATTGAGACAGAATAGAAAGCAGCCTTCTCCAACCTTGTGCCTTCCAGATAGCTTTGGACTTGGATTTCCCTAACACTAACCCCAGCCAGATATCCGTATCCACACTGGTTAGAGTGATATGAATTGTACTACAGTAAAACTTAAAAAATAATGCAAGTGAAATCCACTCCATCTGTGTTGCACAGATTAACCAAGTATATACCAATATTAATTTGCTCACATTGACTGGACTTTATTTTTGCACCAACAAGCAATGTCTGTGTTATCTCTGCCACTGAGCCATAGCACCATGAAAGGGCTCATCTTGCAGACAAATTTGTTTATAACTCCATATACTACAATACTTCCTGTATGACTTCAAAAATAGGCTTCTTTGCACTGCTCCACCCTTTGCTATCAAGACATAAGATATTTCATAGTTCTATATTCTGGTATGGGACACAAGAAACTGCTCAGATTTGCTTAAGAAGCAGAGAGGTACACAGGGTGAAAATTCAATCTAATTAAACGGAGAAACAGTAATTTCTTCACAGCCTCCAAAATCTATAAAAGAAAAGGGATTTTGTTTCTATAGAAACCAATCCCAGAGAAAATAAATATTACATGAAGTGACACAAGGAGACCAGGTTGAATTATTCATAATTAAAGAACATTTGTATGATCTTTTCTCAGCAATTCCTCAGCATGGTTTTCATATATATGTTCCTTATTTCAAACTCTTTGTACATTAATTTGCACATATATGACTTGTTTCCATTTGCAATTACAAATTCTCATAATTAGATAAGAGATCTACATCTATCTCATAGATGAGATAGATGTAGATCTCTTATCCCCTGATAATCTTTTAGAGAAATTTAGCAAAATGCAATGGTAGAAAATGTCATCAGGTGATTAACAGTCATGTAGAAAAGGGAAGTTTTGGAGCTCCAACTTCTAAGATTTCTACAGTACTATAATTGGAGACTATACATCTGCAGTAACGTATCTACTTGCATGACTGTTAATAGTCCAGGAGCCCTGCCCTCCATCAGGTGTAAGTCAGTTCACTACCTCTGAGGAACATACAATGTATCGTCAGCTTTTCAGCCTCATTAGACTTTTCCATCTTTGTGAACTTGTTTTGTGGACAATTAGAATCAAGATGAGAACATGTTTTCCATTCAGAGTCTCCCAGGTTCAATCTCCAGGATCTGTTCAGTAGGGAGTGTTTACTCACTCCTGTCTGAAACTATGCCAAAGAGTCACTATATACAATATTGAGATGGACAGAGTCAGTGGTCTGACTCAGTATAAAGTGGTTAGCAGATGCACTGAACGGATCCAGTTCAGGTTTCAGAAGGGCTGAATCTGCCCTAAAAATGCTTATCGTATTGCATTTCACCTTAAACTTTGGCAAATATTTTTCCAGCAAATGCACTAAACCAGGATGAAAATATTTCAGCTGTGTGAACTTCGTAATTGTGGCTTCTAAATTAGTTAGCAAAATGCAGTTGTTCATAAGCAAATAAAGCAACTTACTCGCCATTGGCTTCCAGCTCACAGATCTCAAAGAAGACCATCAGATCATACTTGCATTGACATGGGCCAATGCTGGGCCTTGACATGGCACTCAGTTTTGTTGCAGGCACTGCAAAAGTTAAAAAAATAAAATAAAATGGAATAATAGGCCAAATATAAAGGTTGAGAAATCCTGTTATCTCATACTGGAGCTGGGTTTCTGCATCACACATAAAGAGCTATGAAAGCCAAGTCCAAAAATAAGTGACTGGGACTAGAAGGCCTTTGGACATAAATCCACAGATGCAAGATAGATGAGGCTGTGAGCCCATGCACAATGCCTCACAAGAACCAGATATAAAGGATGGGAAAACATTTTAAATCCAATGCCATTAAGAGTTTCAAACAAGGATCATGCATTGTGGTTCTTCCTTGACATGACTAAATAAGCAGTTATTGAGCACTTGGAGCAACTTTTCTGTAATGGGCATCTAAAAATTATTCCAATTATTCTGGAAACATTGAGGTATCCCAAGGAGATCATCTATACTCTAGAAATCAAAACTGTTAAAGTAGGACAACCCTGATTGTTCCATGTCCCTCACCGATGACATGCTTTTATTTATTCAGTTGATACCCTACCTTTCTACCTAAGCAAGTGCTCAATTCAAGGGAGGAAAAGTTGGTTAAAAATTGAAGGTTGATTTAAATGGATATTTTACCATTCAGACATAGGTCTGGGGCAGGGGCAACCAGAGATGACACATAGTTAATGCTCTGCTACACCAACTCCGTATGAAAATCTGGGCAAGATGTCTAATATCTCAATTCATCACCAATTAAAATTTGTCAACACAATGCTGTCGAACATTCACAAATATTTGGGACAGCTTTTCCAAATAAATCCATAACACTTATTAGTCACAAACCGTTTTTTGTGTCTGGCCTTCCTATACATAGCCATGTTAACTGTTTGTAAACTATAAGGAAAAGGAATCAGCAAGAAATAAAGTATTAGAGGCTGGCTGGCTGGCTGACACTTCTGGAGACTGCTGATTGGACCATTATGTTAGAAGTGCCATATTAAGAATATGATATAGATATAAACCCAGGCTGTGCCTGAAAATATCTTTATTGGTTTCAGCACAAGAAGCATTTTACAGAAAAGAAACAGCAGGCAAAGAGAAATGGTTAATATATCAAGATTTGTTAGTATGGTAACATGGAGAATTTAAGATGAAGTCAAGAGACCTATTGACTGCAGAAGGATATACTGTAGTTTTCAGTGGTTTTCATATGCACAGTTAAGAGAGAGGTTTAATATAGATAAAAAAGCAACCTGAATTGAACAACGTAAGACAGAATTTGAAACTGAATTATGCACAAAATGATGAACGTGTGATTGCTAAATTGTATAAGCTTCTTTTGAGATTTGAAAAGGAAGAAGAACAAGTTACAGAGTGCATGATAAAATGGGTTAAGAATTTTGGTTATAACATGCAGATGGAACAATGGGAGAGAATGTGGCTAAAAGGACTGCCATTCACACTGTGTTATAATTTAAGAGATAACTTTTATAAAATGATGTACTGTTAGTATATGACACCAGAGGAATTATCTAAGATGTATAAAAATAGTTCTAATGGAATGTGAAAAACATGAAGGGACATCTTACCATGCATGGTGGACTTGCAAAAAAGCAAGAAATTATTGGATACAAATAGACATGATGATGCAAAGAATTCTAAAGATTAATATTCAGATGAAACCAGAACTTTTTCTTAATTGGGACTTATGGATAGCCAATTAGAAAATACTTAAGGAAGACTGGTTTTGTATATGGTAACTGAAGCTATATGCACAAAGATGGAAAAACACCGAAACACCAGTAATGGAGGAGTGGATTGTGGAGATTGCAGAATTTGCAGAAATGGCAAAATTGACCAGTTTGAACAGGAATAAAGCAGTAAATACTTTTATAAAAGATTGGAAACCTCTTCTGGACTTTTTGCTGAAAACAGAAAAAAAATGAATTGGTGATTTATGGATTTGCTGATTAAAAAGGGCAGAATATGGGAAGAAGGGGACCATGAAATGTAATCTTAAAGAGGGAGGACGGATAATAAGTTTGTAGCAGCTGTAAAGAAGATTGGAAGCCGCTTCTTTATATATCTTTCTCTTTTTCCATCTGTACTGTTTCCTGTACTTTTTCTTTTATCTTTTTTCTATTTCTCAATTTTTCCTTATCTTTTCATCTTTATCTTTTACTTATGTTAATCTGTCTGTCTGTCTGTCTCTCTATCATCTTTTACCTACGTTAATCTATCTATCTATCAGAGAAGAGCATGATGGAATTCACATACAGTAAAGAGAATATATTCTTCCTCCTCCCATCCTCTCCCCCCCCACCCCACTATTCACTCCTCCTAACTAAAGAGTTGAGTAATAGTTTTAAGAGACAGCTGCAGGTTTATAGAAGTTAGTCATCAATACTGGGTCACAATATAGACTTCCATGAGCTACAGTATATGTGGCTTGTGGAATGCAGTTTGCCCAGTCATTTTCTAACCCATCTCAGGTTTTTCAAGTGTAGACAGTTAAATGTCTCTGGGAAGCTTATATTCAGATCATGGCAACAACAGCATTTTACAGTGGCCCCTGTATACAGAAATATGCTACCATTCAGTGTGGAATTTGATTTTGATACAGAGGTGCTTTAACAGATGGAACTGGAGTTGAGCACATACACAGAGCTTAATGGAAATCATCAGACTATTGTCTTGGCAGGGTCAGAGGGATTTGCAGTATCCTGGTTTCACAGGAAGGAATCTTAATCGTAAGGTTTATCATATTTAGAGGGCAACTGGATTTGGCGTAGCTAAGTCTTTGGTATAGTCAAGACAGACTAAAGCAAACATTGCTTCTACTGTTTCACTACATGTAAATGTGAGATAATTGTCATCTGTCATATTGGGAGGCAAACTGCCTTTCTGCCAGTCAAGGCAGTTTCAACTTTGAGATCTCCAGAGATGCTGGTTTATAATTCCCATAATTTCTAAACAATAGGTTTTATAAAAGCTCATCTCTCTGTTCTAAAAGTCTGAAATTTTCATTAATGCTCATGTTAGACAAAGAATACTTTCTCTCTTACCTGGTTTTGATAATGGCATGACCCGAGGAAAATGGCGGCGGGATGGTCTCAGGGGACTATAAAGAAAAGCATAACTAATTAAAGTGAATGCTATAAAAATAAACTGTAATCAATCAGGGCAGACCTACTGGGCAGGTCTTACAAACTTTTGAAGAAGAGTTTGTGCTTGGCCAAATACTCGGACTTGAACATGGGTGCGTGCAGTGTAACAAGTATCACAACTTTTTATCTGTCTAAGAATTTGAAATAATAAAGATTCAGTGTTTATATCTGGTAGTGGACTCCTCTTGCCCAGTTGACTAGCCAAGTTGGTTTACATAAATGAAATGGTGTTGTGTCTCTTCGCATGATTCCCCAATTTAGATAACATAATTGGACATGTTTTAGTTGTTTTATAATGGCACAAACTGTATTGTGGCAGCTTTGCAAAAGTTAAACTGTTACCACTGCATACAAGAACCTGCTCAAAATCAGGCAAACATCTCAGTGCTCTGCAGGGTAAGTTCCACTTCTTATAAAGAAACAGATAAACCAAAGGTAGTGAAAGATCATGGATTATGTTACCTGAGTACATCTTTGCAAAGAGGGGGGAAAGGATACTGCTGATAGTGGCCAAACACCTCAAAGACAATTGGCTGGCTCTTAATGTATTCAATAAAGGATTTGGTGACCTCAACTGCAATCTGTAAGACAAGGTAGAAAAGGATAAAAATACTCACCTTACAGAACAAGATATATAACTTGAAATGACCAAATTATTAAGATGGATAAAACTTGCTGGAAGATCTAAAACTTCCATTCACTGAAGCTAAAAAAACAGCAAAACTTAAAACTTCAATTGGAATATATGTCATTATCTTCATTAACTTTCTGGCATCCTGGGCCTTTATTCCTTGATCAGTGGTATTTCCAGGAAATGAAATCAACAGAACAAGGCATAAAGTATCACTAATTATGTCAAGGACATAATTCTACAAAATAAATTTAATTCTCCCCTTTTATGGTGATTGTCACCTGTACCTCTTTCATTGGAAACAAAATACTGTAGTCTTAAAACTAGCAATTTAAACCTCTAGTATTATAACATACATAGAAATTATTAAAACCAGTGTTTACTAGTAAGCAGATAGCTGGACTTACGTTTCTGCCAGTCTTTAAAGACTTAGACAATTTTAAAGGAGAATTAACGCATAATGGAAGGTAAGTGCTTAGGTAAACAGGTTTTCTTCTCAGTTTGAACAGCTTTTAAGCAAGATTAGATAAATTCATTGAGGGCAACACCCTCAGTGACATCTAATTACAGTTCCTATACACTACTACTACTATGTGGTCACTAACACTTAATGGCACACAGTCAGTCAGTCACTGGAGGCAATACACCTACTAATATGAATTATTTGGGAACATGACTGGAGGGTTTTACTGCACCCATGTTCTAATTATGTAACTCTGGGTAAGACATAATGAAAAACAGAATGATGGACTAGACAGGCTTCTGATTAAGTGCCTCAGTTGCTCTTATGCATTAGGAGGTAGGCCTTTGTCTACATATTCACTGTAATACTTTAAGTGGAACATGACAGCATTAAATACTAATTGCTGGAGGGACCTTGGGGAAAGTCTTCATGCTGGGTTTTCCACAAGAAATTCAATGGTAGATTGTAGGAAATGGAAGATACAGTGTAGCTGTCCTTGTATATGGTTTAGGTGAGTTCTTACATTAATCTGCCTCCTCAGAGAGTTTCTCCATGTCCTTTCACCACCTGAGTTCAATGCTGAACAGAAAAGGTGCTCTTTAGGGGGGATGCCCCATTTCTGGGATTGCCATTTCCAAGATGATTGTGTGTTTCCCACACTGCTATGTTTTCATTATCCAAGTGGTATCATAGATGGTTAACATAGATAATTATAACATGCACCACAGGCCCTATCCTAGTGCTTTCAACTTGAGGAGCTGTCCCACAAAAGGAAGTAACTAACTGTCTGTGACATGAGAATGTGGCTAATCCACAGTAGACAAAATACATGTGCTTTTTTTTCCTAATCTTGTTATTCACTGGACAGTTCTAAACACTTTCCTTTCATAATACTGTAAGCGCTGCCATATCTCTATGGCCTTTTTATCATGGGATATTTGTCTTGGGTGCAGACCCTACTTACTGTAGGTTGAGTTTATTTTTATTATTATTTTTCATTTTTACAAAATTGAGTTGGGTTTGGATGCTATTTGTAGCTGTGATTTATTCTTACTATGTTCTTTTTATTATAACTGAGGCTTCTGTAACCCACGGTGAGTCTAGAAGTTTAAGCAACATACAAATTTAAATAATTAATAATGTGCAAAATTAACAACATGAAGCAGAAAATTACACTAACGTTTTGAACATGATAAAAGCCAAGAGGTGGGCCTCGTCCAGTGTTCTTCAAGGGCTCTGTAGAGAAGGCTTCATCATGGCGGTGGATAAAGCTGTGAAAAAAGAGCTTTTATTACAATGCTTGAATACATTTATTTCAAAAGCATGCACATACATGGTTTGTATGTATGCACATGGGTGCATTCATTAATTCAAAATGTAAACACAAGTTCAGTTGCAGTCTGTTGGTTATCACTAGGCTTCCTACTGTATATGGTGTGCGCTGTTCTTTTGTTTTTCAAAAACTGGAAAACCAGAAGTATGATAATACATGGAAATATTAGAAAGATAATACTTTCTGGTTTTCTCTTCTCATCTTGCAGGGTCCTTCTGTGTTTCCACATTCTCTCATAAGAGTAATCGACATCTTCAAGCTATTAAGCTTCCTTCTTCTACATATTCTAAGGACCTTTTAAATGCAATTATATTCTAGCCTCCATCCGTCATACTTTTTAACGTTAAAATCATTTTGATTGGTTCCATCAAGCTAGGATCTCCCATGTGAAAAAAGTGAATCAATGACAAATAGTGATCATAGTCTTCTAAATTTATCTAAACTGCATAAATAGCAAATGGCGGAATGGAGGTTGTATCTCACTTAAACTGGCAGAAGATGTCCGCATATTCTGCTGAGATGCTGGAGGCCTGCAAAACAGTCACTCTGAACGTGAAAATGCTGCCCAATTTCAAATGCTCCAGAGCTGTCTCAAAAGGTCCATCGACTGTGGATTTCTCTGAACTATCCAGGAGAAGATCTTCTGGAGTTGCTGAGAAAACAATAATAGCAGTTGTAAACACTTTCTTCTCAGGTATAAAAGTTTCATTATTTTATCTGACCACTTTTCATATCTTGTCTGACAAGTACAAGAAAGTCAGTCATCCATATTTGAAGAAAAGCTTCAGCGAAGGAGGTTCTAGCAATCAATTTGCCATTTTATACCAGAAATCCTGGTGAGGGCACAGTATAACTGATAGTATGGTCTATAAACTACACAACAGAAAGCAACTGGTTGTGGCTGAAGTTTCTGATCATTCTACATGGGCAGTCTCATGTAAAGCACTTTGCAGTAATCTAAACATAGGACATTATGTTTAGGTCTTAATTTAGCAGTATTCCATCCAACACGTTTTAATATGTGAATTTTTCTACAGTATGTAAACCTGTTTCATTTCTCAGCTTACTCCTTTGACTGCATCAACATCATACAAATATATCTGATAAGGTAGCATTTTCTATTTTCCTTATAAAAAGGTCCAGCAAGGTCTCATGTCATTTTATTGCTGTTCACAAGTTTTGCCCCCTGCCCCCCCAAAACAGGAAGGCTTTTACCTGCACAAGTGTTGTTGTTGACTTCATCTGCTGATGGCCCTATATCAGTAATTTGTCCCTGTCCTTCTACTATGCGCAACTCCTCCTGTGAAGTTCCAGAGCGAGACATTCCCACTGTAGGACAGGACTCAGACTGGAACTACAAAGAACAGCATGAATATTATTTTCTCCGACAGTAAAACAGTTTGTCTCTCCTTTTTAAACAATTGCATCACAAAGATACATGGCAAAGCTCAAAATGAAAATGGACACATGCAAATAAAGAAAAGAAGGATATGCAAAGACCTTTGCATTTACATTTATTATTAATTTCATTGATATCCCATCTTCTTTTTAAAGGAGTTCACAGAGGTCAACATGAATCAATAAAAATGTCATATGCTTTTGAATAGCATCCATAAAATGAAATATAAACTCAGCCACTCAAACACCAGACCACTGAAATCTAGAACTTGGATGTTGCTAATGTTTGTTTTGTTTTCAGTTCACTCAGAGAAAGGAAGCATCTCTGCTTAGTTTTTCATCTCAGTACGTGTAAAGAAATGTAGACAGTTAGCTGCTGGTGATGAAGTTTTAATAGTACATATGCTGAACATATGGCAACAGCATTAGGCTGTGACACATCCCATTTTTCAGAAGTCCTGTGCACTTGAATTATTCAGAATCTATATAAGAAACTTGTTAATAATTGATTAGGCATGAGGCAGTTATCTTCATGCAATCAACCCCACTGAAATGATTCTCTGATAGTCCTGGTTTTCATAGCATACCTTCTCAAAGTGCTGATCATCAAAGGAAATTTTGGCTGTTCCTGACTGCCGTACTCCTGAGCCATAATCCGGTGCTTCTTCATCAGCTGGAAACAGGATTGTGGCAAGAGATTATAGTAAGAAAAGGAAAGTGCACATTTCCCAACAGACTGGAAGCCCACAGAAGTTCCCTAGAAATTTTTATTTTCAAATACCTCACAAGGAGCAAGATTAGCTCATAATTATTAGTCAAAGAAGTGATAAAACCACTGCTTGATATTTGATGAAGCAAATGTAAAAAATTGGATCTGGTTAATTATCTAGATTGGTGTTTTTCAAACTTGGCAACTTTAAGATGTGTGGACTTCAGCTCCCAGAATTTCCCAGCCAGCATGCAGCTTGAATCATCCAAATAAACAGAACCAATGTCCTTATTAGGCTAAATAAAGTTGTACAAAATCATTGCAAGTTTCAAGAACTCTTCACTAAGCACATGGGATTAAAAAATATTGGAAGGGGAAGGGGAAAAAAAGCAGCCGATGTTAGAGCTCTGCCTGTACCAAGTACTTTGCTACATGGAGGTATTGGGAGCTTTCAGACATATACACTTGTTATTAACAGGCACAGAGATGTATTCAGTTGTTGTAAGGCTCTTTTAAAGTTTGCTGGAGAAGAAACAGACAAATATTTGTAAATCTTTCATTTTGGAAAGACAAATTCCAGCTGTTAATGTTGACTTCCAACTAAGTTGACTTCTCATTTGGGTAGTTACAGACTGGATTATTTAAGTTACACTCTTTTGAGGAAGAAAATTTAATAACATGTGAATTTCAAAATCATACAGTAATCCAGTGCTCTCCCATCACTGGTATCTTCTATTAGTCAAATTGTCTATCTTTATTTTTCTATCATTTAGCCTAACAGAAAAAGTGATTCATCTATTGAAAGTACAAATGGCTTAAGTATTATTTTCTTGGTTGATTGTCCTTTGTGAAATTTTACAGAATGCACTCATATAATTTTATTTCATTTATTTATTTCATTTAATTTTTATCCCGCCTTTATTATTTTTATAAATAACTCAAGGTGGCGAACATACCTAATACTCCTTCCTCCTCCTATTTTCCCCACAATTCCTCTGTGTTCCAGAATCATGGAATTGTGCATTTCTCCATAATAGGTTTAAAATATGTTTGATTAAGTTATTTAAAATATAAATGTTCCATTAAACTGTTCATAAAAAGTATATTTCTAAAATCTGCAACTGATATACTAAAAAAGGAATACTCATGTACAAATTCAATAAATATATTTATATCAAAGATGAGCCTTAATAATTTGAACTACAAACTGTAATAATCTTTCAAGAAAGGGCTGTGTGCCTTCCCATCAACTGAGAAACTTAAACTGCAGAAGAATTAAATCAACTCCTATCCTGAAGGAGGAGACTGAACTTTTTAGACAGTAAAGAATGCGGATTTAAATTAGAACATGAATTAGCCAAGTGGAAAATTGAACAATACAATGCCTGCTTGAATTACTCTAGCATAGTATCATTAGGAGTAATAAAGAAGCCATATAATATTAAATTATAAGAATACATTATTGTATTACCCTCCCAACACACACACACACACTTTGTTCTATGCAGTTGAAAAACTATATATGTAACAGCGCTAAGGCTGGGTCTGTTTCATAAGTGACATGAATTGGTTTATTATCTAAAACTCTTTTGATATGATTGAAAATCCATATAGAGCAACTGGCATACTGGCCAATCACATAAAAAAATATCTATATTGGCGCTAGAGCTTTCGTCACAGGACAGGCATAAAGAACATTTTAACTGCAAGCAGATATTGGGGCCTATTCTGTCCCCATCCTTCATGGAGTCCTATCACAGTTTTTCATGGTGACCACTACCATCAGAACAGTCCACAGAGAGCTAGCTTGCAATAGCAATCACTGTCCTAAATAGGATCACCATTTGCAACTTTCCCTGCTGGCTTTCCACAAGCTAAGTCAATGGGGAAGCCAGCAGGGAAGGTCGCAAGTCACTCTGGCAAGTTGCCCTAGCCTTCCTGTGCTTGTGCTTGTGCTTGCACTTGCACTTAGGCTGCGCCTGTGAATGTGCCTGTGCCAGCCCTCCCAAGCCCTCCCCCAGCCTCCTCCAACTCACTCACAGCCTACGCTGGCCCTCCCAGGGGCCCCCCATCCCCCCAAGGCACCATTGCTCTCCTTACCTAGGACTCCCGTCACTTCCTGTTTAGCAACCCACAAGTCTTGGGGTTACAATGACAACTAGGACTGCCAGGATTGTCATTGCTAAGCAATATAGTCATGTGACATCGCACTTTATGACCGCATTGCTTAACAACAGCAATCCTGGTCCCAACTGCTGTCATAACCTGAGGACTACCTGTACCTAGCAAAAAGATCACAGTGGCCTAAAGTTTGTTTTTTTAACCCATGCATCCCAAATAGGACACATGTAACCTTAAACAACATCATGCAGACATGATAAGGGCAGAAAAGTATAACACTTTGCCACCTTAACCATGATATAGGCCTATTCACCCATTGTCATTCACTGCCGTGTCAGCCCTTCAATGTAGACCAGACTAGGAATCCAAAGTTATGAATACTAATGCTACCTTTATTATAGGGTTACAGTAACAGAATCTTGCAAATCTGAAAATGCCTCCCCTCTCCCTGCCTTTATCTGCAAGAGAACTAGGGAGGGTCAAGTCTGAGACATTTTCTCTAATTACATTTCTGCTTTGGATTCAGATTTCTTTTATCTGACCATTGTCTTGTTGTGGCTCTTCCTCCTGTTCCTCAAGGTCATTCTCACAGCCTATTACATCCTGTTGTTCTAGGTGTCATTTTCGTAGTTCGATCTTCAGAAGCTCCCAGGCAACCCAAGAAGAATCCCTCAATCAACGATCAGGGAAAGACCATGTGGGAGAGAATTCTCAAAATAAATGTACAATTGAAACCAGAAGTTTTCCTTTTAGGTTTGAGGGATAAATAGAATGAAAGAAAACATGGGACTTTGTTCTTATATATGATAACAGCAGCAAGACTATTATATGCACAGAGGTGGAAGGACTTACAGATACCTCCAATGAAAGAATGGATGGTGAAGTTAATGATATTGGTCGGGATGGCGAAACTGACTATTTTGATTAAAGAAAAGACGTGGTCTAGCTATGTTTCTACTTGGAAATCTCTTTTGGACGTTTTGCTTGAAACTAAAAGAAATGAAACTTTAATTTTGGGATTTGATGATTAGAATTGTTTACGATTATAGAAATATTGTGCACTATTGTTAATTTTAGAGTAAGAGATTAATGTATCTTATATTTGTATTTGTACCAAAGAAAGTTGGAAGCTATTATTTTTCCATTCTTTTCTATTCTTTTTTTCTGCACACTTAGTTTTGCTTTCTTTCTGATCTTTTCTTCTCAACTCTTTTTCCTGTTTTGTAAGGTTTATCTCTTGTTGAAATTTAATAAATTTTTTGAATGGGAGCGGGCCATTCATCCAGCACCTTCATTGCCTTTGTATTTCCAGAATCAACTGGGAATTGCTGAGGAATTCCCCAAATGCCAACCAATGACATGGGATAAAACTATGGTTGTTGTGAAAGCCATGGAATCCTAAACCTAGCCTGACCTCACCCCCAAGACGTGGAGGTTAATCCCCCAGCATCAATATAACTGGGGAAATCTACCACCAGCCAAGTAAAACAGCACAGTAATGTGAGCAATTTGTATTTTCTGGAAATTGTAGGGAGCTCTACCCTAACCCTAACTCTGTGACCTTAATTAGTTGATTAGTAGCCTCTTCCCCCATAGGCTTGAACTGCTGCCTGAAATTGACAAGACCATAATCAGTTACAGGCTGAAGGCAGTTGTCTTGCAACTGGCTCTAGCACATTCCTGCAATTGAAAAACCAGTCTTTCTGATGCTGGAAAAAGTAATTTTATATATATATATAGGCCTAAGGTTTTTTTTTTTTTTTTGCAGTTTTTCACTGTATTTTTTGTCACAGATGCCAAGAAAGTTAAACAGTTAGTGTGTCCTCCTTTTCCCCCATTTGCCCTCCTTTCCAAATGTCCTGTCCTCCTTTGCCTGTTCAGATATCTGCTAACCCTATCTTCGTTGCTTCAGTATTGCCTGAGGTTAGCATGTTCATACAATACATTGGTTCCTTAATTGACTTGGTTAAATATAGTCTTGTAAATCAGTTGAAGCACTTTAACTTCTGCTCCCCAGGATTGCTAGCAATAAATGCTTTCCCCCTATTATGCACCCTAGTTGTTCATTTCAACAATTAGGAAAAGGCTATTCTTCTGATATAAGTCAAATATGCAAGAGGATCTATCCCCACAGACCTTATTTTTTTAAAAAGAGCTGCTCACCAGGAGTAGAAGGGCTAGCACCATCTTCATTATGTTCACCCACCTCTTACCTGAAATGGCCTGAACTGCTACACGAAGGAATCCTTTAACTTCCCCCTTCTCGCTGACAATGGCAACGCGATGGACCAGAGGTACAGGATATAGCAAGTTGCTGAGATACACAAATGCTCTGGAAGGAAAAGTAACATAGGACAGCGGTCACTGCGTCCCACGTATGAACTTCTCCAAACATACTCCATAGCCGATGGCAGCTGGGACCACAGTTCACCGCTCACATCACAATATGGTGCTGCAAAGCAAAACTAAAGAAAAGCAGCCATGGCCAGCCGGACAGAGAGGGGGATTCAGCGTGCTTAAAACAGAGCTCCTGTACTGAGCATGAAGCGAAAATGTAGTGAGTTAGTGAGCGCTAGCATAGCATACCTCTGGTTCTGTCATCTCTTATGACCAAAGGGAAGGGAAAGGGATGGTGCTGATGCAAGAAGGAAACTAGAACAAGGACCTGTGGCTGGAGAGACTAGGCAACTAGTACCCTGGGTGCTGTAAGTCGTCCAAGGTCCTGCTGCTGAATAACAGTGGGTTCAAGGGACAGAAAACAGGGAAGACAGATGGGATTAGACCAGAGGAACTAAAAACAGAAAGAATTAGGAAAAAAGTAAGGAGATTGGGAAGAGGAAAAAGTCCCTTCTAAAGAGGAACACTTTTTCAGAATTTTGAGAGAGACATAATGCATTCAATTTCAAGCCTGTTTCAAATGACTTATCTTGTCAAACTAACCTAACTAATTAACTAACTAAAGAAACTATAAAGAAAATTATATGTTCCAACTAGATTCATACAACTTATCAATGGGTGGGGAATGGAGGGTTCTACTATTACTTAGATTCCTTGCAATATATCCAGGAGTAAAAATATTAAAGGCATGATATCTATCATGGGAAACTAAGGTGACACTCCCTCACAAAACTAGCTAAGAACTTCACTGCCTTACTTAAACAAGAGATCAGTAACAGCAGACTCCTGATTCTGCCTAAATGCAGATGATTTCAGTGTCACCTGTAAGTAGCAGTAACACTATTTACCCCAGACTCCATATTCTTGTTGTAAATAGAACATGCTGGTGAGTTTACACATATTATTTATGATTTTTAAAATCTTACCTTGATGGCTTGCATTTGGGAGCAGATATTGATGGATTCAATTTTTAAACCTTTCCCATTGGATTGATATTTTATTCTAATGTGGAAGGTACCAGAATTTGGTACCATTATACTTCAGCAACTCATGACAGATTTGAAGCATTGTCCCTTATGGAGCAAACAGCCATCAACAGAGTTCCAGCAGAGCTGCTTTTCTGTCAAATCGCATAGCAAGATAGGGCAAGCCACATGGCAGCAGAATACTATACATCAGTAGGAAACTTAAGGGAGAAGCCAGAAAAGCCAGACTTCAGCAAAGTAGGAAAATTCAAATTTGTATGTATTCATGTGCCATATATGAATATTGCTAAGGATGGAACATGAAAAAGGAATCAAATGCACATTACAACTAGAATAGGTTTTACACTAATGTTACAGGTCAATATTTCATGCATGAAAATGCCCTAAGACCTCTCCTTGAAATTGATTAGAATAATTTGGAAGTAGGAAAACTACATATTAGATTTTCACTTGGTATCATGCCATCATACACAGAGACAAAAGCAGGCATTTGTCATACTGATGGATTGATTATTCAGTGCCTTCTGTTCCAGATTTTTTCCTTAATTTATTAAAATCACCATGTTCAATTTTGTCACATTCTAAGTCCTGGATATAATGGAGATCAGGGGGTATAAATGCATCTAATGGTTCTGTAAGGAATAAAGGTGAGAAATTATGATTCTATAAGATAGTCAACAAGCATTATATAGGAGTACTATATCATGATTACTAGGATATAGTTGCAAGACTGTGATCACTTAAATCAATTATATCAACCTGATCTCCTTTTAGATTATTATATTTTATTACTTTAACTATTCACTTCTTAGGAATGAATAGGAAGCAACCAATTAAAGATTGGTAGTTGCAACCGTATTAAAATAGGCAATAAATGAACCAGATGAAACATTCCTTAATAAACATCATGACAATCTTATCTGTGGTACCTGACAGGCATTGTAGAAGTATTATGGGCCAATATAAAATGTCACATAGGAATTGTGCTTCCCATTGATGGTAAAACAATGCTTCAGCACTAACAGCTATCCTGTTCTCCTGGCATGATATGGAGTGGCTAAGCTATTGATATTTGATGAATACATATCAAGCTAAGTTTAACTTATGAATTATTCTGTTCAACATGTTTTCATTGCTGTGAAAAGTACACATATACTAACATGAGGTGATGTTTTTCTCTAGGTTTTGTAAAATATCTAATTTTACAAACCTAATGCATGTCAATGAGACCTGGAAGTATGATTTTCCCTCCCATTTACATGGCAATTGTCCAATCTTCAGGTGACTCCTTACTATTCTGAAAAGTTCCCATTCAAATGTTTAATTTTTTAATTAAAATTAACCATTTTATTTTAAATTTTGTGACATATATCATCAAGTTGCCTCAACTAATCAACAGAAGCTTGTGCTTGGAAGGATTATCACAAATAGCACAGTATCTGTTTTCATGAGAAGAGAACATTCTTAAAGATCACAAAGAATTATCATCCCATCCAGTCCTTCTGCAGCATGATGTGTATTTTTATATTGCACCTGTTCTGATATGGGATGGTTTGATATTGGATAGTTCATCTATTACAGTACCATTGTGAAGCAGGCCAGAAATAATTAAACCAAAGAAAATGTTTCAAAGGCTGAAATGTCCTTTTATATAACTGTTCAAAGTGAAGGAAAGAAGATAAGGAGATGGAGAGGGTGAGGGGAGGAAGCAGTAAGAAGAGGAAAGCAGAAAAGGGAAGAAGAAGACGAAGGAGAAGGAGGTGGTGGTGGTAGAGGGTTGAATAAAGGAAGGCAGAAAAGAGAGGCTGTGTGTCATTAAAGGAACAGAGTTGCTAACCACAAGATTGGTGAGGTGCAAAGATGGCATGCTCAGACCAAAGAAAAGCCTTTCAAAAGAAGACAAAAGTGAAATAACCATCCCCCCCAATTTTGCTTAAGCTTTGGAGATAGAGCCAGCAGCTAAAAATAAATAAATAAGGAAAAATAAAAAAATCAAAGACAAAGATCCAATCAAAGCACACTTCACGAGAAATGTGAACGGCACAGCTGCTGCATGGGAGGAGTTAATTTTGTCTGACTCAAAAGACCCCCAAGAACAGTTCACGGGATTGGGGGAAGAGGGTATTCCCTCATTGAGCTATTTGGAAGTTTGGCCTGTTTGTTGATTTAAAATCTCAAATCCCCCAAGAGGAGAAAAAAAAAAAAAGGGAAGAAGCCAGCTCTTTCGGTCTGAGACTGCAGGACTCTTCCCCCGAATCCCTCTCTGCCTTTTGTAAGCCCCCTTTGCTCCCTTGCTTACTCCCATTTTCCTAAATGCTACTTAACAGAGGAAACTAGAAGTCAAGGTTTCCTGCCTGAACTAGGATGGCCAGATGCAAGACATTCAGAACTCCTACAGATCTCTGTATGCATAACAAGCCACGATGATATCAAAATACATGCATCATGACATCATCATGCAAATGACATAACTATCTAATGACTTCATGATGTCTGATACAAGTGCATAAGTCACATCATTTGTTTGATGATGTCATGATGCATGTGTTTGGCCCCCCATGCCCACACTGATAACAGTTATACAGAAAAAGGACTTTCAGGGGCTGAAATAGTCTCTTCTACTCAACCGTTAAAAGCACAGCCGCTCTGTCCTTTTTCAGATTTGGTCTCTTGTTCCGAATACCAAAGAAAAAACATTATATTAATCCAAGATTCCAACTGAGTTTAGTATCAACTAACTCTAACCCTTCTACAAGCTTATTCCAATAGACCCATGAAGGGCAGGGTAATGAGACAAATGAGTAATGAGTGTTGTGTAATGAGACAAAAATGGTTTGTTTGAGCTGTGCAAATAGATAAGGATATTGCAAAAAGCCCAGCCAATATTTTGGCAGACAATAAGGCTGGGTTCACATATTGTATTACACCATGATTTGTTTTAATTGTGGTTTCTTGAATAAGCTGCGATGGTTTTAGGAAAGCTAAATAAAGTACATTGTGGCTTGGCCACAATGTGTGAATCCTGCTGAAGATTGATTTCTAGGATTATACTTCCTCAGTGCTTCAGACCATACATTAATTACTAGAACAGGGCAATTTTCTCTTTCCAAGCAAAGATGATGATGCCATGGATGTCACAGCTGGGGTACAGAGGGATAAATGATGATACATGTATCATGACATCATCACACAAATGATGTAACTTGCAAACTTGCATTAAGCATTATTACATAATTGTGACATGGTGTTATGATGCATGTGCCATCATTCTGACATCATTGTGGCTTGTTATGGCTATGCTGAATAGTGTATTGGGGGATTTATAATAATCAAAGTCAGTTTTATTGTCCTAAAGCAGCAAGGACAAAGTTTTCCAGTGCGCATATGAAAATAGTAACTGATCCATTTCGCTTTCTAAGAATAACTGTTTCTGCAAACTGCAATGTGGCAGGAATTCTCCTTCAGCATTCTAAGTTTCTAAATCCCAGATACACTTTAATCATTTTCTGCTCAGTAATCCTTTATTTCAGAATTACCTGTTAGTACATCTGTACCTCCTGCCCCAAGTCAATGGACAACTATATTAAATCCACGATACTACTTTTTTGTGGATATCCTACCATATATAAATTAATATACATTTTAAAATTCTATTGACCAGCTTAATTAAGAAAAAACAAAGAATCTTCTTTTAGTGCTGGTTTCTAGGAAATTATCCTCAGTTTTGAAACTATGAGATTAAAACTGTGAGCTCCATAGGATCTGGCAATGTATGCATATATGAATATACACAGGCACCCTCTAGAAATGCACAATTGCAGAAGTGTGGGTGTTGCCAGCATGTTATGTCACCTCCATTTACAGATGCTTTGCCTTCTGTCCTGTGTCAACTCACTGGGCAGACAGTCTTCTTTGCAACTACTCATCCACTTGGGGAGGGGTGGGGCAGGGGGCTTTCCCCTGGAATGTCTTTTGGCTCCCCAGCCCCTGTGTGCTTGACATGGGAAAGCAGGTCTCTTATGCGAAAGAGCTAGTTCCTTCCCAGCATGCTCTCCTAAGACCTCACCAACCTTCCTACTAAACTGAACAGGGGGGAGCGGTCGTAAAATGGATCCTGGCCATCATACAGCGGGTACTCCGGAAAGATGTCTTCCTCCAGGTCCTCCTCCTCCTCCTCCTCCTTCCCCACGTGCTGCTCGTCAGCAGGCTCGGTGATGTCGGAGTCAGGGTTCGAGAAGGTGGGGGAGGGGGTGAGATCAGCCATGCGCTCGCTCATGCATGTGTTGAAAATAGGAGAGCTGTTGCAGCCAGAGATATCTGAACTAAGGTTAGTACAACAAGATAGGAGACAGGTTAACACCAGCTATTCCAAACATACGCACACGTGTACACAGAGAGAGAGAGAGAGACTAGGCTTGCTTTGCCTCTTCTTTTAAATCAAGCAGAAGAATTAATAAGGAAGGAGATGAAAAAAACAACAACTTCCCAGATCAAACACATCTAACAAAAGAGCCACAAATGCCATCAGCTGAAAATTGTGAAGATTTGATACATGGGATAAAACCTTTCCTGGTCTCCATTTCATCAAACATTTAAGTTTATAAAATAGGATTCTTCTGAGATTTTGGTAAGGGGAACATGGCCATTATGAATCCTCCCAAAGGAATGGATTGCATCTTAAATGCACTTGATTTTGTTAAAATTTATAGCTAAACCCTTTCTACCTGGACTCCAACCAACTCTCAGCTGATGGTATCACATTTTTTCTCTAATAGTTGCATGTGAAGCACATGAGAACACACAATATATACTAGGCAGTATATAGGCAAATATCACACTCCATACATCACACACACACACCCCTACGTAAATGTGCAAAATTCTACAGCAGAGTTTCTGAGCTACTTCTCACCCTACGTTTTTTTTGTTTTTGTTTTTGGTTGTTACTGTTGTCATCTAGGAGCACCAAACTCACTTCTAGCTATCCAAGAGGATCTACATGGTAATAAGGTATAAAATGGTTGTCATATTCCCATCACAACTAATTGTGATGGTTTTCACAACTCAGAAGTCATAATCAACAAGCAGGAAGTCCTAATGATGGGCTACAACTTGGCTTGTATGAGCTAAACTACACGGAATTGGGGAGTGAGAAGGGCATCATGCTTGATCACAGAGAGTACAGGCCATAACCATCTTGCTGTAGAAAATTTCAATTCTCAGTGCTGATGTGGAGACAGAGTACATACTCTGGACTCCATGCATTGGACATCAGGCATAGGCGTATGTGGTGTGGGTACATGTGCAGATCATATTTAAAAGGCTCTGCATTGATAATAAATTAATGGACAATTCACTCCAACATGGAATGGAGGATGTTGATCTGATTTCCTATCAAGTGTGAGATGTGATCTGAACATCTTGATTTGTGATCTAAAGTGTAACACAATCATTGTTCCTTAGTGGAAGGAGAGTTTGTGTTGCACACCAGTTGCTTCTGCCTACCTATGGATTAATTTCTTCCTTTGGGCCTTATTGGTTTTGCTTTATATTTTTTGACAAAGATTACCAAAACTCTCACCTGCCAACCAGCCTGAACCATGGAAAGCGATCATAAAAGGGGTCTCCGCCTGTCACCACGTTATCACAGTCTTCAATAACACTGGAGGGCACTTCAGCTGCCCGATCATACATCTCCCG
Organism: Candoia aspera; assembly: GCF_035149785.1. Taxonomy (NCBI): domain Eukaryota; kingdom Metazoa; phylum Chordata; class Lepidosauria; order Squamata; family Candoiidae; genus Candoia; species Candoia aspera. The sequence continues at coordinate 43,102,431 of NC_086158.1, read as the reverse complement.
CATCAGGTCCAACCTCTGCCTGCAGTGGTGGAAAGAATAGATTTTCTGTCAAAACAGTAACTGAGAAAGTATCCCCCAACCAGTTTATCTATGCATGCCACTATTCTACTTGCATGTACTAAGAATTTGGTATAGAGACTTGTTCTGCCCACTGAGACACACTGAATCCATGTTCTCAAGTCAAGTAAATAAAAACTTCTTCAAGCAATGGAAAGCAGCTGGGGAAAGGACCTATCTTTTCAGAGTTGGACCTATACCCATACATCAGCCTGTTCAGAACTGGTAGATACACAAATTCTGGTGCTTGCATAAAAAAAGCTTCCCTTACATTGAAAGGAGCCTAAGTTTACAGGAATGGCCTATTTTTGTAAATTTAGAGCAGGAAATTAGATTGCTGTCAGATTTTATGTATACATTGCTGTTCTTATATATGCAGAAATAAAAAATTTCCTCAAACTCTGAGGATGTTTCAATTTATAATAAGACACTATCTTTGTAGATTTGAGGACTGTAGCCACTGAAGTCATCACTATCTACTGATATATAACTGCTTTGGTATGCTTAAAAATAAAATGCCCACAAGCATGGAAGGGAATTATAGTGAGGACCAATGGCCATTAATCTCTGTTTCTATACCAGTGAATACATATTTTGGCATGCATAGAAATCAGATTTTGGCCCATGTGATGAATTTGTCAAGATGTGGATTGATCAATGGCATGTCAAGATCAACCTGTCTTTGACATAAGTAAAAAGGAGCACGGGAGGTCTCTGCAACTGATCAAATAACATCATGGATTAAGATGGCCATCTTGCACCAAGGACTGCTTGGGTGATTCTGTATGCTCACATATCTATAAAACACAATTCGCATAACCAAGTTCAACCCTCTTGTCCAAATCACAGTCCACTGAATTGGCCGTTTTAACAGGCAGTCAAATGATCTAGCATAGCAATTTAACTCATATTCCTTTGACTTAGGAACTCTTGTTGTATTTTAAAATAAGAGAATTCATTATGCTGCCAGTAATAATCTCATGCCATATTTTTCCTACATGATTCAAAACTACCTCCTTCAGCCAGCTGGTAGCCATCTTGGCTTTAACAGCTTACACCTACCTGAGTTTCTCCAGAGTCCAGTAATGGGTTGCTCCATTCTTCTGGTCCTGCACCTCTACTGCCACAATGGTCCTTGGGAAAGGACGTTTCTCACGGTCTCTGGCAGCATCTGGAGGAAGCAGGTCTGGAGGCAGAGGTGAGTATAGGGTGTCTGTGAGGAGTACAAACTGAAACTGAACCTGGAAGTGAATTAGAAGTGTTGCTGATTAGTATTGCTTCATTCACAAAGGCAGACACATTTTTCTTATTCTGTATTTGTCTGGGTACAGAAAAGATGGTACTTAGATTTAGCAGAAGGCTTTGGGGGGCTCTTCCCATTACTGAAGCCCCACCACCTGATGTTATCAGATGATGAGGTGGGAAGAATCCACTCCTTGGACCAGATTTATTTTCCAAACTGTTTTGTAAAAACAGACCAGTTTTTCTGGAAGGAAGGAAGGAAGGAAGGAAGGAAGGAAGGAAGGAAGGAAGGAAGGAAGGAAGGAAGGAAGGAAGGAAGGAAGGAAGGAAGGAAGGAAGGAAGGAAGGAAGGAAGGAAGGAAGGAAGGAAGGAAGGAAGTTCGTATTTATTTTCTAAGACAAGAACTGTTCACCTTTTTCTTCAGTTCCACACTGATCGCATTGGCCTCTTTCAAGAAAATTGCATTGCCCCACAATAGGTCTCGAAGAGATGTAAACTGATACCATTTCCACTTCCTAAAGGCCCAGAGTGCCAGCTCAAACTCCCGCTCTGTCCACTGAACTGATAAGATAAACAAAACAAAACATAACAAAACACCTCTACAGGTTCAACCACTTTGAAGCACAAGGCCTTGCCTATATTCCCCAATCTTCTCATGACATTATATAAAACACATGAATCTTCATAGATCAATTTGACAAGGTGATACTTGTGGGGAGCCCTTCTCCTGGGAGAGTATGCAGAATCAGAAGACAGCTTGTCACTTAAGATACCTCAGCACAAAATGAATAAGAACAGTTAGGATATGGCAGTGGTGGCTTCCATTTATTGGAGGTGTTCAGGCTGAGGCTGAAGGGTTGCCTGTTACGAAGTTCAATTTAAATTCCTGCACTACGTTGGACTGAATGGCCTAAATTCCCTCTTCTAAATCATGTCTTCTGTGAATTATTCACTGCTTGGTCAATTTTCTAATGAAGTAGAGCACAGCTCTTTCCTTTAAAAAACTTTTAAAATAGTACAATTAATTTTTCTTTTAAAACCTTGGTTATTAGTTTGTAACACAGTATACAAACTAAATAGCAATAAATCTTATTACTATTGTATAAACACCACATGCTTTTAAAAAGAAACCTAATCTGTTATAGGAAATAGTTATATTGAAGAAAAGAAAAGAGAAACCTTAATCTACCTAGGGGAAAAAGAAAAACAAACAAATGAAATAGCCTCTTAAAAATTTCATATCAAAATTACATCTAATTCTAAATATAGATATCAATATTCTTATTTCAACTGCTCTCTCTCTCTTACAATTATGTAACTTTCTTCTAGTTCATATTTTCAATTCAATTTCTTAACAATGAATTAAAGCTAAACTACACTTAATCATATTGTCCAGTTTTGCCTCTCATTCAGTTCAAAGCTAATTCAAAGAGTTAGAGTTGACAAATTTGGTTAAGCCAATTTCTAGTGTCTGGGATACAAGCATTTTTCCATTAGTAGATACAGGTAATTACATTTTTCACATCACTCCAAGGTCAATATAACCCAAATTCTTCATGAATGAAAAGATTCCAGATTTTTGGACCTTTAACATCTTTAACCCTTAATATGAATATTAACATCTTTAACCCTTAACTGCCTTCCAAGAATATTTTTCATCAAAATGCTAATATCTAACCAATAAGGACACCCATATGTACCTGAGTATGTATTCCATCTCCAGTATAGAAAGAATGAGAGCCAACCTTTTCTAAACATCTTTGAGGGGTCCAATAAACCCTAAAGATTATGCTTTGCTAAATTAAATGAGTTTTTTAGGTCATAAGAAATATGACCTAATTTTCCTTAAAACATGAAGTCATTGGTTGGGTAATGTAAGACATGCCAATTCTACATTCCAAATTTCTTGTATTTTGTCAACATTGATTTTTTAAAAATATGTTTGGCAATAATGAATTGTTGGTTTAGTTTCAATGAAAGCCTTCTCTAACACAATGCCTTTGGAGTTTCAGAGACTGCAAGGGTCTCAAGGCTAAACCATAATAAGTGTTTCAACTTTATGTAATTATTTTTTTATTTATTTAACCTTTCTAGGTAAGTTATATTGGTCCAATTTTTCATGAGAGGAAAAATCAAGTATAAATTTTCTATCCAATAAAGCCCCAATATGTCTAACCATCATCAAAGCTGAAAAGATAACCAAATCCCTTCTGTAATTTGGACCAAAACCTTGCTAAGCTTTTAAGAATGCTAAATAATGACTCTTGAGCCACAATGGTACATAAATAATATTGTTCCTGTTCCAATACATGATTGAGGTTAACAAATAAGTCCAGGGATAACTTTCTAATGAAGCAGAGGCTAGATATTTCCTCTCTGTTGTTTCTCTGAAGAATACCAAAGGCTGCCTGTTCATTCACTAGGGCATCTGTAGCTGAACACAATATTGTAGAGTCCTTGGTGCTCTCTGGGCTTGGTTGTTTGGTTGCAGATGTTTCATTACCCAACTAGATAACATTATCAGTGCTAGTGAGTGTGGGGTTTGCTCCCTGTTTATATACAGTAGGTTGCCCTGCCAATGTTGGTAGGGGTGTGGTTTTTCTCCTTGGTAGTTCCTTGATTAGGGTATTGTTTTCTGTTTGATTGTTTGTCTGGTGTTAATCCTGCTTATCTGGGTGTTGGCTGCTGGAGGGGATGTGTCCTGGTCTTTTTGTTCCATTTTTAGCTTTTTGTTGTCAACACTGATGATGTTACCCAGCTGGGTAATGAAACATTTGCAAGCAAACAACCAAGCTCAGAGAGCACCAAAGATTCCACAGTTCATCCCTGAGCTACATATATTCTCTTCTATTGAATACAATATTGCTGCATGAGAAGCTGCCTACAGCAGATTATTTATTTCCCTGAAGCTCACCTTCATCCTCAGGTTCCTCCTCTTCCTCATTAGCTTCAGTGTAGTATCTTGAATCCATTTGCTTCTGTAAAGCCTCTAATTTACTCTCGTAATCCTAAAAGGACAACAGAAAAACAGTCAAGAATTTATTGTGTTCTCTTCATTTACTGCATTTTGAATGCTTTTAAAACTGGGAAATGATGCTACTCCAAGTAGTAAATTCTTTAATAGTTGGCTCTTCAGTTTAATGGTCTACAAAACTGTATGTTAAACAGGTTCATGAGAATCTGGTGACTGTCTTTTGATAAACATGACTGGTGAAACAGTAAGAATTTTTTTTATAAGAAATATGAAGTTAACATATACTAGTCATTATTTCTCTTGCAAATGAGCTAGGAATGAATAGACAATACTTCTAGTCCATGCTAGGTTCATATATTTAATCATAAATTCATTTATCAAATTTCTGCAATTCAAAAAAAAAAAAGCACAAACATTTGCATCTACATTCTTTGCATGTGCCACTCTGAACACAGTTTTGAACTGCATTTTGAATACAATTTGTATGATGAGACAAACATCAAAAAATCAGGAAACTGCACAATCAAAGGAGTGCTTACAAGTCTTTGTTGTTCCAGAAGGTAATTAGCCTCTTCTCTTTCCTTTCGGTATTGATCTTCTAGTTCCTGAAGCCTACATAGAAAACACAAATGAAAAAATGACAGTACAGAATCAACAATCACAGACAACCACCACTTTCCATAGCCCTTTCATTTTCCCCACCCCATTTGGACACATATATAGGCAAAGGACTGATGGCTTTCCAGATGGGCAGGGCCTCTCTGGGAGTCTCTGATGGAGATCTTTCCCATTACCTGTTCTTTGGCCCTGTTCCTTGGACATGATGGGAATTAAACCTGGAAACTTCTACATGAAAAGTATTTGACCTACCATTTAGCCAGGGACCTCTTAATTCTCCATTGTAGTTCCTGAGTTCTTTCAAACTTTCTTCTTACTCACCTCTGTTCCATTTCCTGCTTCATATCAATGCCTTGTTTCTCTAGCAGTTCTCTCTGGGCAAAAGCCCAGTCCACTGGTTCAGCAGGAGTCTCTGCACAAGGAGTTCGTTCCCGCTCTTGCCGTGCCTGCTCTGGATGGTTAAATCGAAATACATGGCTTTTCCCCATGATGATGCGATTTCCTATAGAAAGAGTGCAGGCAAATTTAGCAGGGATGCACATGCGGTTAGATTTCAAAATCTATTCAATTCAATACTAAGCTGATATAATAGCTATCTGTTACAGAGCTCTACCAGACATTCACATGCATATAAGATGCAAGTTATGTAACTTGAATGCAGTTCATGGTCAACCACCAGTACATTTAGGATGACACAATCTTTCCTTCAAAGAATAATTCTTATGAATCTGTCCTGGTCTGGCAAGCAGTCAATCTGTTGCAAGGCTCCTGTTGAAGCACTTGGTCTTTCTGCTAAGGATCCACTGCTCAATTTGTTCTCTTAGAAAGTGAAGCTACCTGATCTTAAGATACTGGGTTCTGTTACTTTCTTTCCATTGACATAGGTATCTGCACCTTCACAAGGTTCCAGGGTCACAACAGCTGTAAAAAAAAAATACAAATAGAATTCAGACAGTGAAAACCATAGAAGATGTACTATGAAATAGGTACATACTGTAGTTATCCTCCAAATGTGAACTTAATAAACTAGCCATCTCCATCCCTAAGAAATATGAGGGGGTAAAGGATAGTTAATAGTAATTTAACCATGTTGTTATGGATCACATAGTATCAACTACAAAAACTGGTAGTTGAGACTCCTCACAACTATCTCATGCAGATGCCCTTCAGTCTCAAAAAGTTAGAATAAATTTGCACCAAGTGAAGCTGATAATTACTTATGTATTGATTATTACTAAGTATCTACATGCCTGCCTGCACTGTGTATAAAGCTGTTTCTGAACTTTTGAAAAATTGGTTTCTTCCCTTAGTATATTTCCAAATATTTTATCCAAAATCATGAGCTAGTTCATTCAATGGCTGGTTTTAAACATTGTGCTAAAAATATTTAGGTTACTATAACACATAAGCCCAATAATTGTAGTTTGTAAATTATGGTTATAACAGTACTGTCTGTTAGGCTATCATGGCTTGTTAAAAACCATGGTTAAAACAATGTGTGAATATAGTATTAGTGAGTACATAGATGGGATGTGCTTATACATCCTTATTCCTCTTCTTCAATCCTTATGTGATGAGCACCAAGGTCTGAAGATGTCTGTGCACATTTGACTTAACTTAGAAACCAGCTAAGTCAGGTTCCCAGGTACAGGATGGCTTCTAAATGCATTCATCCAAATGTTCTTTAACCTTAAGCATCTTCAAATTTTCACACTCCACATGCAGTGTTCTGCAGAGAAGTCCATAGAGGGGAACCTGGGGACATGGTTGTGTTTTAGCAAATGGCCAATTAGGGCTCAAATATTAATATGAGCACATTTTAAAAATAAGCTAAACAGATACATAGGACAGTTCAACAATATAAGATCAAGTGGTCCTCAGAATTATTTGTTCAGAATAGACAATGTAAAAATGACTAGGAAAAAAATAAGAGAAATATCAATTTTTAATTCTAAGACCATTTTCTGTTTCTTCATTTGCCTTGGAAAGTTATTTGCATTAGTTAGAACATCTCCAGAAAAATCTTCAGGTGAATTTCTTGCAGTTTCCAATGCTTCATGATAGGGTGCCACTATGAGATATGGAAAGCTAGAATGTACTGTATGGGTGAAATTCTGTACTGTGAGAGAATTGTGACTACTCCATGGAGGATAACCAGGATGACACAACTGAGAAAAAAGAGACAGCACCTTCCAGTCTGGATGCTTTATTATATACCTATCTATCCCAACCGAGTGCTTTCCGAATGCATGTAAACAATCTGTGTCCATACCTATGTTGACTGGGGATTTGGGGAACTCTAATCCAGATACAGCTAGAAGCCATAAGGTTGAGGAACTCCACTATAGTACTTCATTTTGAAAGGCTTTAAGGATTTAAAAGGAAAAAGATGTTTTGGAGCACATGTGAGTGCACAACTTGCACCTATTGTCTACACCTTAAACCAGACACATCTTTTCCCAGGTTCATGCTCAAGCTGCAGAAGACAACTGCATGGTCCCAGGAAGAGTTGCAGCTTCTTTAAGGAATAGCCAATGGGCTGCTGCACAACCCCACCAGATAAGGAAGAACATCTGGAAATGTGGAGTTTTTCCATATAGGGATACCTTCACTGCCAGATTTAGTGTCACTTCTGAATATGCAGTGCTCTTCTTTGATGAAGTGGCCACTGAGTACAATGTCCTGCCTCCTCTCACCATCTTCTCGACCAACCCTGTTGAAGATACAACTCAATTATTCAGGGACCAGTGATCCACAACTTTAAGGCATTCTCAACAGCTCATTCACTGCAAACAGTCTGTTAGGTACTCGTAACAAGCAGGTAGCAAAGTTCAGAGAACATTATTGTAAACAACAGTATAATATACTTGTTCTTATTTCACTGCATTACTTGGTCAGTTTGCTTGTAGCCAAATTAAAAGCAATGATTATGATATAGGAAGCCCTGAATAGCTGAGTCCAACTTCTCTTGATGGCCATATAAGAGCTTCCCTGTCCATTAAGATTTAAAAAATTAGTGGTTGAAACTGTCTGAGATTTCACCTCTGCACTATTTTACAAATGTCAAGATCAGGACCAATTCTGTGGTTATATCAAAGCTCTGAAAAGTCACTGCCTACAGATATGCTCTGCTTTCTCAGTCTGTCCAATCTCCTATTAAGAGTTGAGACTACAGATGGCTGATTCTTACACTAGGCCCCATCGTAGAATCTCTACAACCACTTATGGTAATCATCAGAAGTACTTGCAACTTTATTTGGCCTTCCCATTATGTTTCCCTTCATGTAACAGATTAACTACAGATTGGCTGTTTCATGTAAAAAGTACAACTGCTTGGTTTCTTTCATTGGCACTGGATAAGCAATTGTTGCATACAGCTTCTTTCTTGCCTGCAATAAAGATTTTAATCTAGCCAAGCCATGTCTGTGAATCTTCTGCCAAATCAAGCTGAGGAGTTGACCTGAGCTGTGAAGTGTTAGGAGATCTGTGGTTAGCTGCCAGTCCAGTTCAGGAAATCTGACAGCAGTCTTGGTTCTTCTTTTAATGTTTTTTACCATAAACTAAGCCAAAGATGGAAACAGCCAGATAAAGTTTCTAAAGTCAATAAATATTCAAAGGGAGTAAATACCAAGCTTGATCTGTGATATCTCCTGTTAACGATCCTAGAGTCACTGCTAGTTGATACAGAGTGTCATGGGCTGGATCACCTTCAAAGCTTTTCAGATAATTTTCAAAAGCTAAGTCTGCTCTACAAGGTGCAGCAGGAGGGATAAAAAATGCAAAATGGTTGTATAAAAAATATCACCACCTATCCTATCAAATTGCTCTGGCATAGTTTCTGCTGCTTCTAACTTTGTTACCTGGTAATTCCATCTTTGATGTAATAGAGAAGGCACTCAGACATCAGTGGATCCTCATTTAGGTTGACCAGATGTGGTGTCTACAAAAACAATGGAAAAGAGGAAACTTAGCCCCACATATCTTCCTGCCACATCTGCTTCATTGTGAGCAACCTGTGTCATAGCACCAATCCTTTTAACATAAAATTTGCAATTGCAGATATATAGCCGGACAAACTAGCACATTTATCCCACATAGAATCAGCATGAGCACAAGAACTCTCTGCTATTCATTAAAGAGACATGTCTTTTTTCAGGCTGCTGCATGAAAATGAAAATGAGCCATCCACTATTACAACTTGTCATGTCAAGCTACATGCTTTATTAAAGACAAAATATGCAACTGACATTGAAAAAAAAATCTAGAGAAACTAGTGTGACAAATTCCAATCCAGATCAGACACACTAAACTCAATAGGAAGCCTTCAACCTCCTTCCTCGCACAGCCACACTTGCTTCCCTTAATTCCCCCGCCCCATCTTTTTCTTTCTTTTTAAAGACCTATATAGAGGGAGGATTTCAAGAAGCAAATGTTTAGGGTAAGATTTAACTCTGTCCCCCAGCAGTGATCCCAGTCCTGAATAGGATTTCACGCAGTTAGTCTACTGTTTTTTTTAAAAAAAGGAGGGAGGTTAGCTGCTTAGTTTGTATTTAACATATCACATAGCTTGCCCCTCAGCTGCTCAGTAGAAATTTCCATTGGCTTAAGGACTGCACCAAATTTTGGGTGGCATGCTAAGTGTCACACTCCAAAAATAGGCACAGCTACTTTATTTTTCTTTATTTTAATATTTTATTTTATTTTATTTTATTTTTTGTGAGTATCAGAGTTAAGCAGTTGGCATATTTCAAAGTGCTTCTGATCAATATGGAGAAAACAAACAAAGAAAAAAAGTATCCAACCTTTTTAGGAGAAAACACCCCCAAGGTACCACCATCTTCTCTCATAGCCACTCCCATTTCTGCCAGCAAAGCTTCTCTGGAAAAGAGGAAGGAAGGAAGGAAGGAAGGAAGGAAGGAAGGAAGGAAGGAAGGAAGGAAGGAAGGAAGGAAGGAAGGAGAATTTTTTGGAAATTTTGCTAAAACTAGGTTACATAGTGAGAGAAGTAGAAGAATGCAGAAATAGAAAGCACTATTCTATCCAGATATAATTACTAGTAATGCATGTGCATCATTATAATGTAGGAATTGAGAAAGTATAGCTGCTAGGAAAGATTGAACAGCAGTAGGAATTAACTTGATTGAAGCATCAAGATAAAGGGCAACATTACCTGATTCACACAATACATTAAATCAATATTTGCTTACCTTGGTTTAATGACTAGACTATAATCGGCTGGATTCACATAACAAACTAAGCCAAAATGAAACAAAAGACATTTGACTTAGCATAACTAATGACTTCAACCACTGCTCTCCAACATCTGACAAGCTTTTCATTTATAGAAGAAAAGTAACGTTTAAAGGAATTCTTATCTTACAATTTCTACTCATCACAGCTAGTTTACAAATTGAAACATTTTGCATGTGATGACTATTCTAACTAGGACTTTAACAGGAAATAGTTATGATGTGGAATATCATGTGGAATATCAATAACATCACATGGAATATTTCCTTGCCACAGCTATAAAGTGTGATGTGGATATCCTTCCTGAAATGATGTTGAACCAGATGGTATTCTATTCAGCCCCACAAAAGCTATCAAAAGCTATGAAATAAAATGTTGAACCATGTGGCATTAACAATATTCTAGACCAGAGACACTGCCTCATTCCTACCTCTCCATACGAATTGCTTCTGTTCTACGCAGTTTTTCTTCCCATGTTTCATTCAGCTCAGCAATTATCTTCTCCGTTTCCTGCAGAGTTCAGGTTAAATATGAATGTTTCATGACTGTCATCTGATTGACCAAAACTATTTTGCCTAAAATACTTTAGGCAGATATCACACAGTTACTCTAGGACAGGCTTCCACATTCTGATGTTCTCCAGATGTCTTGGCCAGAATTGTCAGGATGAGAATTCTAATTCTGGATATCTAAAAGCTTGGGAAGTGTGTTAAAGGAAGTAACAATTGGAACAATATTATTATGATATTGCACTTCTGTTGTATACAGATTCTAAATGAAGTCATGCATTAAGAAGAAACAAATCAGTCAACTAAATTAAGAGCTATTTACAATTTTGTTTGTTTGTTTAATTTATGAGCTGCCCAACTCCAAACCAACTCTGGGCAGCAATATAGTAACCGTAAACACACACACAAAGCAAAATAAGACGGGATCCGGGCACTCAACTCAAAACACAGACAAACATATTGAACAAAGGGCTCTTAACCTGGGAGAACAATCAGGTCTTCAAGGCCTTACAGCATGCCAATTCGTAAACAACTGGCTTTAAAGATTGGCAGTAAGACTGTTTTGCTGTAAATCCTATCAATAAAGGTAATTGGTAGGTAGATCTAGGATTTTATAATTGGGCAAGTATTATTTTTACTGTAGCTGTAAATATATCATGCTGTATATTGATCATTATTGCCTTCGTGTAATTTTAAGTGCTGCTTAATTTTTATGCTAATTTTATTTTTTATTTTTATTGTGGCTGTACCATATCCCAGGGGTGAGTGCATTATAAATAATTTTTTTGTTTGTTTACTTTGCTTTCCCATATATTCTTATCAGCAATTAGTATGTTGGAATAAAATAATTCTTTATGGACTTTTTGCTGAAAATGTGAAAAAGTGAAATGGTGATTTCTGGATTTGATGATTAAAAAAAGATTGAATAAGGGGCTGAAGGGATTATTGTAATGTTAAGGAGGGAAGAGGGTTAATGTTTTTGTTTGTAACTACTGTAAACAAGGGTGGAAGTCACTTCTTTAACTATTCCTCCCCCCCCCCGCTTTCTTTAACTGTATTCCTCTCTGCACTTTTTCTCTTTTTCTTTCATTTCTTTATATATTTCTGTATTTGTCTTTTAGCTATGTGAAAACTTTTAATAAAAATTAATTTAAAAAAGGAATAAAATAATTCAAATTATTATAAGTGGAATAAATTTCATATTGGAACCTAATAATACTTCTTTATGCTGTCCCTTCTCCTCCCATATTATTACAATACAAACATGATTGTCTTGATCATGGCCCTTACCTTGAGTCTCTCAATGGCCTCTTCACTACCTGGAGCAAACATGATGCGGTCGTGAAGACTAGTGACTGAGGCAGCTCGGCTGGACAAAGCTGAGAGTGAGGAGGATGGGCTCATTCCTACCAAGGCATTGGTCACTGTGGAGAGATTGTCATGCCGTTGACTCATATCTGCCACTCTACGATTATCATTATTGTTCTCAAAGTCGGACATGTCTATGGATTCAAGGGGGGAGAAAGAAAAGGGAAAGATACAAGACAAGAAGAAGGAAGGAAAAGATAGAGAAAAGAATTGCAGTTGGGAAATAGCAACATGATGCAATGAGGAGAAAGGTAGAAATTCAACAAAGAGATACGCAGACAGTAATGTAGCTGGAAGAGACAGGGCAGGATCTTCACATTAGCTGGAGCATTCACACTACGCCCTGTGCAACCTCTCTTAAACACTGGTACCACAGACTTTGCTCATTCCTGTGCTTTGGGAAAACAGGCAGCATTATTTTTTTTAAAAAAAGAAACCCTTAGCTATCATTCCAAAGCCATCTTGTCTATAGCAGTCTAGGCAGGGAGACATTGGTGACCATGTCCACTAAGGCCATGCATGAGGTATGAAGATTCCATACCACATGAATTATTTATTTATAATAATTCATTCCAGTGCCATTTTTTAGAAGTGGAAAATGTTTTTAAATTTTTAAGGCATTGTACTGAAAGGTGAACTTCAAAATTCAAAAAAAAAAAAAAGGAAAAATGGGCAAATAAGAATAAACTCTATTTGAGAATATGATAATGATATCTCACTTTCATGGCTACCTCTATGGTCCATTTGCATAAAGATGCTAGGAAGCGATCTTGAATTGGACTAATTCAGAAATTTCTTGTGAAAGAAGATGCTGACTTATGTAGAAGTGCCCATCTAATTGTTGGTGAAGATGCTGAAATAGGTAGAAGTGCCCATCTAATACAGTGGTATTAAGAAAAGATGTTAAGATTGTCAGAGGAGACATATTCTCCTATAGGAACAAAACAGAGTGTCTCCTCTGTAGTGATGCTTATCTCTAGAATGTCCTTCCCACTGCTGTTTTAACTGATATTAACAATATCATTTCAGTATCCAATTAACATTCAGTTATTTAAAACATTTCCATACCACTTCTCATTAAAAGTAATCTTGAAGTAGTTTATAAATAAAAATTACAAAAAACAAAAAACAAAAACAACTGTTTTGGTGAACATTCTCAGAGAAAAAATGAATGTATTAAATAGAATAATAATAGAATAATTAAATTAATATCTAATAGAATATTCCTTCTTTGAGTGGTTCCAAAAATGTTTTTATTAGGCAGTTGTTTATCTCAAACATGGAACTTGATACAGAGTCCAAATAATGTTGTTTTCCCACTATTTCCCTAACCTTGTTTTTTATGATCTTTACATCTCTTAAGGATTTTAAAATTGATGCACAATATTTTGTTGTCTGGTAGTACAGTGAGCTACTTGTTTAGAAGGATCCTTTGATTTGTGCAAACCAGTTTAACATGGATGCATTTGTAGTCTTAAGAAACTGTAAGATGATGCTCAAAATTATAAATGTCAGATTTTTGATATTCTGTTTCCTTCTTTGCATTTCCTAAAATGGATAGATGAGGGAAACATTGTATTTTATTGTAAACCGCCCAGAGTCCCTCCTTGGGAGGGAGATGGGCAGTGATAAAATTTGATAAATAAAATAAAATAAACAGAGATATGCACCCTTCTTATAGTGTCAGAATGGGCATCGCATATTTGGGATACATGAAGAAAACCTTGAGAGTTTTACAAGACAGAAATCTCATTTTATCAGTAAAAAATAAAGTTCCCCTCAGGTTAAGCAACTCCTAGTGACATGGGTGATAAGGAAGTGGGCTGCTGTTATATTTTTTCCCAGAAATTGTTTTGACTTCCCAGTCTAGCCCAAAGCCTGTAATTCCCAGGTAGTCCTGCATCCCAATCCTCACTAAACCCTGCATAGCTTTTCAGATCAGCTAAGGTCAACTTAGCTGTCACATGTTGAGCATGTGTGTGTGTGTGTATAAGTAGATAAATAGGCAGATGATAGAGATAGAGGTAGGTAGGTAGGTAGGTAGATTGATAGACGATAGACGATAGCTATAGAGACTGTCTTAGACTTTTCTGACAACCCTTTTTGTTCAACCTTGATCTTGCAATACCAAACCATCTTGGCACATGGAGGGGCAAGATTTCAACCCCTCAGTAAAGAATAAAGTAGATATCAATCTATTGGGGATGGAGATGGGAAAACTGTAGATCTCTGACCAGGACTAATGGGTTAAAATAAGAGAGACTCAGACAAGTGTTAAGCACATGCAGTCATATGTAGTTTATAATTTCAGTTCAATACATCATATATCTAACTTATATTTGATGTTATATTTGGTATCTTCAACAATGCTCAGCAAATTAGAATGGGAGGGGGCAGAACCTACATGATTCCACGGGGAAGATAGGCCTGGATGGCTTTTAAATACATAAATGTGGGGCAACTGGAAAGTTCTGCTTGCCAATTTAATCAGAGCGTAGGCTGAACTGCCCAAAATAGAGGCAGAGGCTCCAGGCCTTCTAACATGCCAGCAAAAGCCAGATTGCTTTGTCAAACGCAGTCAGCAGCTGAACTACTCCCGCAGCATTCCTGGTAGATACAACCGACAGAAGGGCCAAACAGGATCACTGGTAATACTTAGGCCAACAGTGGCTAAAGCAGATATTTTAGTGCTTTGAGGCAGGGTGTTTCCTTTCCCCTAGCAGAACAAATTCATTTGATCTAGTCCCAGCAGAAGCAGCAGCAGCAGCAGAAGCAGCAGGAAGCACAGTTACAGCACAGAGAAAGGAATCTCAAGAGCAAACTCAATGTAGAAGTTTCTGGAGTCAAGGGAGATGTAGTAGAGTTTGCAGGGTCACCAGATAATGAAAAACAGAGCCCAACTAAAGTGGAAAGCTGCAGCGCCTCCATCCAAAGGCAACAGGGCCTGGAATACATTTGGAAATTTAGTTGATTTTTTCTATGGATGCAAAAGTTCCAGAAAAAATCTCTCTAAAGTATGCTCAGGAAAGACACATGGGCATCCTTGGACAGTTTGAGGGAGAGAAATTCCATTTTTGTGGAAGAAGGTTCTAATATGAATGCTAAAATTCAACAAACCAGTATCTTGCCACAGCTCTTTGCAGTTGATATTAGTGGATTCCATAGATTGTTCGTATTTAGCAATATGATTGGATTCCTGTAAAAGCCCCCATCTGTACTCTGGAGAAGGTATATATAACCATCTCAACACCTGCCTAAAAGGAAAAGATTTTCCCAACATTTGCTATTGAATCCATTTCTCATGCTGCACATCTGTCCTTTGCTTTGACTGAGTTTGTCAAAAGCAGTGAAGCACACAAAATACCAGCCATGGGGAATACACACATTTAGGTCCTCCTGGAACAGGATTAGCTAAGAGAGATAGGAGAAGGGAGTGGGAAGACAAAGAAAACAAGAGTAGGTTCATCTTATAGGAATAAAAAAACAGCACCTGGGGGCCTTTCCACAAATCCAGAAACCTTGAAGTTTATTCTTAAGACTTTTATAGAACTAACTTGTTCTTTCTTTATGTAGTGCAGCCTCCTTACAAAGGGACAGCCTTTCCCCTATTTTATTTTAAATGGGGAGATGTGTGATCCTACACTTTAAAAAGTTATCACATAACGTGCAAGAAAAAAAGTGTGGATAAAATAACTGGGAAAAGGGATGACAAATTTTTGAGAAGGGGAGGGAACGATGACACTAATTTCTAGCAATAACATGGCCATTATCCAGTAAAGATTCATGCCATTCATTTAACCACTTGACATGATAGTTGATCTAGTTGTGGTGATCACATCTTCCTAGCAACAAAAAGGTGCTGCTTAAGAGTGATAGGCAAAAATAAATCAATCCCACAACAAAATTTGGATCTCTTGGTATAACAGAGCAACAAGATTCTCAAGATGCTTATTGCCCCAATAAGGAATTGACTGGAAAGGCCATGAATTCCTTCCTTATTCACAGCTAAGGAAGTACACACTAGGCTGTAAAAGGAGAAACAATTCTCTGATTAGGGTGTTGGGAGATTTAAATAATTCCTATGACCTACTGCTAAGTATTTTAATCAACTTTATATTACTATGGATGGATAATCATAACTGTTCAAAACTGGAAGTGTAGTGGGATAACAAAGATTATGATTAAAAAGAGCCTGTGGTTGTAGACCACTGAACACTTGGCAAAGCTTTCAAAATATGTTGGGATAACCAACTGCTAGAATTCTCAATCAGCATGCCCATTAGAATTGGGGAAGGTTAGCTTTATGAACCTTAACACGGTGGCTATAACATGTGAAATTTTTATTGTCACTTCATGGTGGGCTAGTGGGCTATGAGACTATGAACTAAACAGGAACCATGTGGAGGTTGGATCTGCAACTAGTGGAATTGAACTGAGAAGAACAAGATGTAGACACACAGGTAAGCCTTAGACCAATCCAAAGCATTGATACTCAACATACTATCTATGATATCTCCCAGGCCTTGGGCATACAGCAGGTCTCTCAGGCGAGCCACTTCATCTTTAAGTTCTCTGATCAGCTTGTTGTTGGGATCCTCATTAATGACAGCGTTGCACCTGATTTGCTTAGCACGGTCTGCATATCTGTGGGAAAAAGATATTTTCTAAATGAAGTAAGGTCTGCTGAAAACGCCATATAGAATGTGAAATGTATGAAATAATTTTAAGATTAGCTTTTACACAGGCATGGAAAACTAAGCTATTTCTCCTGAAATTCAGGAAATATTCTCGGTCAATCAAGTAAGTAAGTCACATCCTGTACATCTCAGTCAAAGCTGGCCTATGGCTAGAGCCTCTTTCTTTCTCTCACTTACTTGTTCCACTCCCCCAGTCAAATTCAGGATCAGAGAACACTGAGGATTCTAACACTAGCTTTTCAAGCTGCCGATATTTGTGTTTCTAAGCCTGCAAATACAAAACTTCATAGAAGAAAGATTCTCCAGGCATTGGTTAGGAAAACATACTGAGTCTCTCTTGTTCCTCGGCCTTCAGCTGGATCAGGACCTTCTGAAAAGCCCCTCAATCCAACTTGAGAGAGAAATTCCTCACTATGACACAGCTTTTATCCCTTATGCACTGCCAAGCAAAAGATAGTACAATGAAATCATTCAGGGTCCTATGTATAGAATATATATATGTTCTCAAATTATTCCTGTTACAATGGTTCACATACTCAATGGTTAGTTTTTCTATCCTAATAGTTCTGGTACAGAAATGATCCAATATATTCTGTCTCCAAGAACATTTTCCCTCCAAGAACATTTCAGCAAAAAACAAGGATGATGCAATTAATCCAATCCTATTTCACAAAGCTTAGTCTAGTTCATTATTCAAAGAATGAGAAGTCTTTACACAAGCTTCTACCTTAAGGTGCTGAGGGTCTCATCATAGTTGATATCAGCAGGGCTGAGAGCAGCAACCATAGCAGTCCTGGAGTTACCACCTATCCAGAGAACACACAAACACACTGACTGATACAAAGCTAAAAGTAAATACCATCCACTTTTTGAGCTGTGCTCATCTATCTTTTCCTATCTATTGTCTGTTCATTCGACCAGTCCTCCCGGATTAAGAAGAGTCTCATCATTCATCCCATCTTTGTGTGCAGGATATTGGCAAGTACTCTAAGGGGTTGAAAATGTTGTTGCTATTAGATTTCAGACAACCCAACTCCCTTCCTCACTGGTGGAAATAGGAGTTCATTAAAGAAAACCATAAAAGGGAGTTTCACAAAAGCAGAAGACTTGGGGATTCATTATTTAGACACTGGTTGAGAAATAAGATGGAAGTTGGGTGACATGTTGAGAAAAAAGTACCTAGATTTTCTCGGAGGAGCCAAGTAAGTACTGAGTCTCGATATGGAATAAAGTCTGTCTTTTTTTTCTTCTTATTCTACAAGAAAGAGAGAATGCAACAGTGAAACTGATACTTCTAATGTAAGTATGAGTCTTCCTAATACAAAGAAAGAAAAAGCAACCATCAGTTACCTTTTAAAGATAGGATTAATTTCCTTCTCTAAACCCAGCTATGCATGTAACAAAAAAAGCTTCTTTTGTCATTTTCTAGGGAAAGGATGTACATACTAAGTGAACATAAACTTGTAACAATCATGAAACACTTAAGGTTTTCAGAGTTCAGGAAAGCTTGCATTCTATTCAGCATGATTCTGATAAGCTAGTTCATATTGTGCCTATGACTATGCTTCGTTCTTAAAATAGCAAATTTGACCTTCAAATTAAAATTAGCCAGTCTAGAATTGTTATCACATAGCCACCAGTCAGCACAGAAATGAATAATACTGAGTTTTCTGATTGGCAAAACTTGCACATTTTTCCCATGATCTACTATGAAAAGTCACACAAGAAACCAAAGTAAACCCCTCAAAATTTATCTTGTAATTATTTCTATCTGTGCGCTACTACTAATTCTAATATTACTGGTAATATTGTTCTTTCTTCCTTTCACTGATTGATCCAGCCAGATCGCAAGCTGTCTAGCTTCTGAGCAACTGTTCCATTCCTTCCTTTTCCATAATCAGAAGTTTGTTACTCTCTCCCCAAGTTTTGTTATTAAATCCTCCAAACTGAGCTTTGCTTAGAGTTGCCTTCCCCGACATGGTGTCTTCCAAATATATCTGCTTATAAACCCTATTATCCCATGATGTCAACACTGTAATCTAAAACATCTGGAGGGCAACAGGCTGGGGAAGGCCACTTTAGGGGGGTGTCCAGTGATCATGCAGTAGAATTTAAAATAAAAAACAGGAGCACTGCTTAAAATGCCAGATGGCTGATCCCATGTTTCAAAATCTCAAGGAGAATTAGACAGATGTGGAAGCCAAATGTGAAAGATTTTTAAAAATCTTTTTCCAATTATATTTTTCATAACACTGACCACTACTCTATCAGGAAAATTGCTGTTGAGGTTGTTGAAAAACATTTTTGATATTAGGAAGGAATGTAACAGAACAGATGAATGTTGCACTATATTCCAGATGATGCTATGAATGTTGCACTATATTCCAGATGTTGCTATGAAGAAATGAGGCAATGGCAAAGACTATCCCACCTTGATTGTCTCCACCCACAGCAGGTACTATTTAAGAACTATTGCCACCAGCAACTCTCCATTTTCAACAACTACTCCACTCACCGGAACTGTCTGCATTTGTCTTCTGTACCCACCGCTTGCGGAAACTCTGCCCCTCAGAACCTGGACTGGCTGACAACCTATATTTGGACCCTTGAATTTCTGGATGATGACCTGACTATGCTTTTGCTTTCCCTACTTGGACTCTGACCACTTGGAACCTTTGCAGGCAATGTCTCCAGGGATTGAAATTGCACAACCCAAAGTCTTGCAATTAAAATGCTTTACATCAGTATTTCAGGGAGAGCTGGAGTTGCTGTAGAAGTCCTAACCCAATGTCTGGATGGGTAGAAACAAGCTTAGATTTAATCCTTGCAAGACAGGGATACAGTTTGTCCTGAAGCACTCTGATTTTGAGATGTTCCAGAAGCACTCTGATTCTGTGGGTGGTTATAATTCTATTTGGACCAGGATGCTCTGGCAACAGAGGCTCGTATCCATAACAGTTGTCCAAATTATTGTAATACGCTCTACATGGGACTGTCTTTGAAAACAATTGGGAAGCTACCTGCAAGGCGATGTGGTCCTATAAGGAGTCCTCCACTGTGATATATAAACTTTTAAAAAATCATAGCAATTCATTGAAACATTTGGACATGGACATCTCCAGACAAAGGAGATCCACTCAGGCCTATCATTGCTTCTCCAGCACAGATATTTACCTTATTTGGTCCTGAATCCTGAAAATAAAGCAGATACCAATTAAAATTCCATGATTTTATATTACCAAAGCAGATTTTAATAAAAATATTGGGTCTGAAAACTAAACTGGGATCTTATCACAATCCATTATATATCTCTCCCAATGAAGAACATTTAGCCATAATTCAAAAACAGTGTTCATTATACTATTTTAGAGTAGTAGACCAAAAGCGCACATGATTGGACCAGGAGACCAGAGCTCCTATCCTCACTTAGCCACTGATTTTCAAAATATCCTATTATCTGAAATTGCTGTGATGACTAAAATCTTCCCTGCTCACTGCAGAATAGACAAAATACAAAGATGATTCAGAGAGACAGAAGATATGCTGGATCTTCGTCACAGAATAATATTGGGTGTTCTTCTCATCAGCAACTTTCTTGTGTTACTTGCATGAAGGGGCTCCATTTAATTAAAAGGAACAGGGTTTGCTGCCCATCTTGATTTTGGGGTACTGATGTTTAAGGAAATAATTAGCTGGACATGTGGAGGCTGAATTGCTGACCAACTGAAGGGATCTCCACAAATCCACCAGGCTCCTCCTTTAGACCTTTACTTAACGTAGTGAAACTAGGGAACAAAGCCAAGGAAACAGGGTTGATGGCAGAGGCAAAACCTACAGTTGCTTATCCATTTAATAATGCAGAGCATCTTCACACATATGGAAGTGCACGAATAGTCATAATACTACATCAGTAATGTAAGTAGATGTTTGTAATTCATTTACTCTTCCTTATTTACATGCTACTTTGAAATGTCTTAATTCTCCCTAAAGCAGTAAACCTGTGATTGAGCAGTCTTCAAATACAGATGTGAATTCATACAGTGGTATGTTTCTCTGTATGCAGAAACAGAAATTAATGTATCACTGTCAAGGCACTGATAAATAGATTATTGATTGATTGTTTTAAATTTAATTCTCAGGATGGAGTCCTTGAATATTTTAATCTGAACTCTCAGACTTCTGTACTCCACAACAAAAGAAGCTAGAGGTTAATTTGAAAAAATGAACTGTATGTACGGTTTCTCTTCCACTAGCAGCTCAGTGACTTCTGAATTCTGGAGGAAAACTAAATATAATATGGCTTTTTTTCCCAGAGACCAAATGGCTGAGCAATTGTTTTTTTGAAGCATCTGAGGAATGAATTGGGAGAATAAAAATTTGTAGTTTAGTTGTAAGAAAATGGTCCCCCCAGCTTATCTCAGTAGAAGCCTTACCATCTCAGCTAGAGCAGAGATCACCTTTCCCAAGGTGGTTAATGATTTATTGATGTTTGCTCCTTCCTGTGAAAATAAGGATACCCAATCAGTGTAGGGCACTGAATTTTGATAAAAATTTTGCACATTATTTAAGGTGCTATAAGCATTAACTCAGCACAGCCACCAGGATTTAGAATTCTAATACACATTCAAATATCTCTTTATTTATTCAAAGCTACTGATGGATAGCTTTGTCACTCATTCTTACCCTAAAATGGCTACTATACATGTCTGTGTGCCAATCTAGGATGACACTGAATAGCCCACTATTCTAAAACCACATAGTCTTCAGATGTTTTAGGATTGCAACTCCCAGAATTTCTAGCCTACACTGCTGGTTGGGAATTCTAAAAATTGGATTCTCAGCATATCAGAAGGAACCAAGTTGGGGAAGACTGAGGCAAGCCAATCAAGTTTTGGGAGCTGGTGACTCAAATAAAAAATAATATGAACAAATACAGACAACATAAATTGTGTTGGCCCCTCTTCTGACAAGACTTTTATCATGCAGTAGTCTTGCCTCAGCCACAGAATTTTATAATAGAGAGGATGTTCCTAGATAATTTTTTTTTCATGTGTAGCCTTCCCCTGTTTTCCCAATGCTTCTCTCATTTTCATTCTCCTTACCACAGAAAGGCAAACAAACAACACTAAGAAAGAAAAGATGAAAGAGCTGCACAATATATTTTGATTTGTAGTATCAGGATGAACCCATAGCTTTCCAATGGATAATCTCATTCCACAGTATTAATGTGCTAATTAATCCTTCCTTCAGCAAAGACACCTACATATATATCTAGCTGAGTCCAGGTTCTTTTTTCCATACCTTAAGTCTGGTGCCTTTCGCTCCTGTGGAGTCAGCCCGTTCACTTCCTGCAAGATCAACCAAGCTGATTTTGCTGACCTAAAATGAGCAAATAGATTAAATATTGCTTAATATCCAACACTGCATCTGCCTCTCCAATTATTCTCTAGCACTTAGGCATGATGGATACATACCTCCAATAAAGCCTAACCATTGGGAAAACCAAAATATTACCTTAATGTTTTAGCAATCACACAACTCAGAAAACAGCCATTTCTGGGATGATCCCAGATCTTACTAAACTGACTGCCATCAAGAAAAACTCAGGATAATGTATAACAAAGCAGCAGTGCAACAAGAATGCCTGGATACTTGTACAGGGGGGTAGACTCAAACGATAGCAGAGAATAGGTGTTGAGTTGGGATTAAAACTGCCCATATTCTTAGCAACCATGATACTCCCAAGAATCTGGACAGTACCAGAAAATTGCATCTGGGTCACAGAGGAGAGAGTATTCAGAATATTTGTATTATTTCATGAAACCACAGTCTAAAGGCTAAAGATCATGATCACTGTACAGCTACAATAAACATACAGGGGCAGTGTGTCATTTAATACCAATTGCTGGTCACTGCAGAGAACAGAAACTGGATTAGACAGACCTCTGGCACAATCTGCCCATGAGAAGTTGTTATTTTATGGTCAATCGGGTTTTCCTTGGCTGCCATTATAGGTTTTATTAATGTATTTTGATGACTACTTTTGCATTAGGTTTCTTAAATCTGATATTAGCCACCCGGAGTCACTAGGCAAGATGGGCAGCCACATAAATCAAATCAAATAGTAAACAAATAAATTATTGTGGCAAGGCTCTTCTTTAGGTTTATTTTGTTTGTTTGTTTAATTTATATGGCTGCCAATCTCATATACATGACTCTGGAAAGCTAATAAAAACAACCAAAATTGGAAACAACATAAATAACATAAAATAGCAGCCAAGAACACTCATAACATCCCACACTCAATATAACCATGAAACAGGCTCACTCATACTATCAGGGTCCTAGGCTTGATGGCAAAGCCAGGTTTTTAATGCTCTGTGAAAGGTCAGCAGGGTCAGGACAAGTCTTATCTCTGGGGGATGATGTTCCAGAGGGTGGGTGTCATAGCAGAGAAGGCTCCCTTCCTGGGTCCCACTAGATGACACTCTTGCAAATGGGACCCAGAGCATGCTTTCCCTGCCAGAATGACACCACTGGGGAAAGACAGTCCCATAAGTAGCCTAGCCCCAAGCCATGGAGGCTTTAAAAGTAACCACCAGCGCCATGAATTGTACCCGGAAGCATACTTGTGGCCAATGCAGCTCGTACCCATAATTGTCCACACCACTGCATTTTGCACCAGCTGAAGCTTTTGAATACCCTTCAGGAACAGCTCCATGTAAAGCGCATTGCAGTAATCCAATCATGAGGTGACTAAGGCATGAGTGACTGTGATCAGGGCCTCCCAGTCCAGGAATGGATGCAACTGGAGCACAACACAAAGGCCCTCCTGGCCACAGCTGCCACTTGCTCTTTAAGCAGGAGCCACAAGTTCAGAAGGACGCCCAAATTGTGCACAGGATCTGTCTGGGGCAGTGCGACCCCATCCAGAATGAGGTTCAAGGTTACCTTTAGATTTGGTTCCCAGTATTAATCTGTTATCACATAACTGGTGTCAACATCAAGCCTTACAAAGCCCTTCCTCTTTATATTTTAAAGTGTTGGTTCTCTGCACCAAACTTTCCCTCAAAATCTCCTATCCTCTCCCAATGCAGAGAAAAGATGGTCTACAGATATGTGACAGAAATTAAAGAAAGATGTATTCCTTTTCCAAGCAATCTCATAAAACTATCTTCCCTTCATTTCCTGTGCACTGATGCTTTTTTCCACTCTCTTCATTGTATCACCAATTTAGTCCACCTGACAGCTTTGCTGAAAGGCTTTGTTGTGGCTGGATAGTAATTACAAGGGAGATAATATCAGACTGCCTGAACGAGTGCTGTTGGCCAAACATCAGTGTATAGTAATCTTTCAGCTCACCTTCTCAGTGGTGATGTCTGTCTCTGCATCATGTCTCTTCTGGGTGAAGATAATGTTGAAAACAGCATGTGAGCGACTGCTGGTTTCATTCATATTAGTGGCTGCCACTGTCCTATTGAAGAAGAGTTGCAGGGCATTTATTTATATTTCTTGTCCGAAAAGTAAGGCTGACAAGAATAAGCAAAAATTTATAGTATTCAGATGCTTAAAACACCTTTCCTCAGTTTAGCACCTTCCAGGTGTATTGGGACTACACTTCTCAGAATTCATAACTATCATGGCAAACTGCCACATTGGCTGTGAAATGTAATTCCAAATCATCTGGATGGTACCAGGCTGAGTGTGTGTGTTTAGAAAGCATTCAAAGGGATGCTTTGCTAACTGCAGTCACATAAGCAACACATCTCTCTTCAAAGTATTCAGACAGCCACATCCCCTGGAAGACTTGGCACAGCTGCTTCAAGGAAATTACCACTTTATCTTCATGTACATGTGCATGCATAGCTGCACTGCAGCACCCTCAGTCTCAGAGAAAGTGTTGTCTGCACATACTCTTACATGCACAGATAACCCGGGAAAGCCCTCAAAGCAGCCATGCCAACTCTTCAGGAGAATGTGAATGCCTTGAAGCCTTGAGCAGTGGAGCTTTGCACTTTGAATATTTGGCACAGCTTAATCCCCAACAATAGTTTTCTCCAACTGAGTGCCCTCTATACCTATTGGACTAAAAGCTCCCATAACTGTTCGCCAAGCTGTTGAGAATTTATTTGAACTGTACGCCTCTGTGTCTAGAGGCCAACAGGTAGGGAAAACACCAATCAGAAAACAAGAAAGACCAATAACAAGATGCATGACACATTGGCTCAAAACTGTTAATGTTAAAATGTTTTTTCCCTTCTATAAGACTATAATAAGATGCTCCAGAGCTATGCATCCTGTTTTACCACCTATACTACTAGCAGGAAGCACAAATATGTCCAGTTCTTAATAGAAGAATTTTTTCCCCTCCTTTCTTCAATATTTCTCCACCTAGTTAGCTAAAGAATATTCTATACGTAAGTTCTGATGGGCTTCTCAAGCTAGAAGATACAATGGAGATTGTAGAGAAAAACTGATACTGGCAGTTTAGAGCCTTACTGTACTGAGTAGCATATAAATCATAGTAAGTATATAAGTAGGCAAAAACAAAAATACAGTAATTTTACATAGGAGGAAAAATTGGAAGAAAGGAGAGTTAGAATTTGATCCTTACAAGATCAGTATAAAGGTGTAACCTCCTTTACATCTCTAGAGCTGGGAATCCTTGGCTTCTCATCTTCTTTTTGACTCCACCCCATTGCAACTCTCCCATTCTTTCTTGTCTAGCTTTAATGTACTGTATATGTCCAATAGGGCAAAGCAATAAATTTCTCAGACTCACAAAACAACTTGGTCTTCAATCCATCTGGCAACATCTTCATAATGGGCCATACTCTATGCCCATTCTTGTTTTGAATTATTTAGTTTAGGGTTAGCTCCCTATCTCAGGACTATCAAAATATTCTCTTTGGGAACCTCAACTTCCTGATATCTTTATCACAGTGAAATTCCTGGGAAGGACTTGAATACAAATAATAACTATGAATGTTTTCATAGGAATACCAGAATGGGGCACATTCTCCTTGCAGTTCTTTTTACCTTGCTTTGTTCCCAGAGTCCATTAAATCCTGAATGTCATTATATGAAGTGACAGCTAGTTTTGAGAGATCTTCAACATAGGGTCCAAGCAGTGGATGCTCTCTGACCCTCAGGTTTCCTTTATTCTTGGGATTGAGGAGGTCACGTACACGTTCACAGTATATTTCCATGTAACTTACCTGTAAGACAAATTGCACATATTCTGAGAATGGTACATTTAAAATACAGTTGGGCATCAAGAGAAGTACAGGAGGAGGCCAAATATTTTGTGGGCACTGACTGATATGCACATGATACAATTCACATCTTCAACCCAAAACAAAAATTCACAGGCATCAGCAAAGATGAATACAACATGGCATTGCATAATATTTGTGAACCCTAAGAACCTGAGCCAATTGTCAAAGCACTTTCCCAAGTCAACCCATATTTTGCAAATCTGAAAACCTGGTCATTTTTTGGCTGATGGCCCTGCAGTGCTTAATCAGTTCTCTGAGGAAATTAAATGGAGACATTCAATAGCTAAATAATGTAAACTACTCCATTGCAAAGGTCTTTCAGCCACAAATCACATCTCCCAAATATTGATTGGGTACATTTACAAAGCCATGCCCACTGCTGTCTTCCCGCCAGTAGAGAATTGGTCACTGAAGTTATTCCAGTGCTCTCCCAATGCAACAGCTCATGGGCTAGCAGGCAGGACTTGAGGAAATGAATCCTCATTCATTTTCCCAAGTCCTGCCTGCTAGCCCATGAGCTGTTGCTGTTGTTGTTTATTCGTTTAGTCGCTTCCGACTCTTCGTGACTTCATGGACCGGCCCACGCCAGAGCTTCCTGTCGGTCGTCAACACCCCCAGCTCCCCCAGGGACGAGTCCGTCACCTCTAGAATATCATCCATCCATCTTGCCCTTGGTCGGCCCCTCTTCCTTTTGCCTTCCACTCTCCCTAGCATCAGCATCTTCTCCAGGGTGTCCTGTCTTCTCATTATGTGGCCAAAGTATTTCAGTTTTGCCTTTAATATCATTCCCTCAAGTGAGCAGTCTGGCTTTATTTCCTGGAGGATGGACTGGTTTGATCTTCTTGCAGTCCAAGGCACTCTCAGAATTTTCCTCCAACATGAGCTGTTGCATTGTACTCTTTATTATTCAAAATGGTAACCCTTGAGCTGATTGGCACAACTGTATGCTGCCAGTTCCAATAAGCTGCATTAGTAGCCATCTGGTTAAGTCCATTGTGTGAACACAGCCAGGGAACACAGATATTTTGTAAACAGTATGTGATCTTATTTGTTTTCAAGAAGAATATACTCAACTCTAGAGGATAACCAGATCGACTAGTAGGATGGGCATCCAGGAATTCTGAAGAATCACCAAGTCAGCCAGATCAGTGGAGATGCAGATTAACACTGAAAGCTGACTGGGGCATTTACCGCTCCTTAAGCTTTCTTTCTCCATGTGATTTTCTGGACAGCTGCAGTTCCATCTAATAAATATGCCATCCAGCCCATACTTAATTGGCTAGCTAATCAGTATAATAAAGCATTTCCACACAGGCTCTTTGCACTGCTCCATGAGTAGCTCTAGTTCTATGTGGCATGATGCCGTTGTCTGTATTTTGCAGCTAAGCCTAATTTATTTCTGACTCAGCTGGAGGGTATCTCAGATTGCACAAAAAACTGTCCTTCCATTTGCAGTCCTGAAGTTCTGTAGAGGTTGCAGGCAGGAGCTCTTCTCCATCCCATCTCCTGGATCTTGTCCTTTCTTTTCCTCCCTGCCTCAGAATAAATCACCAAAGCACTAAATAGTGTCTGTACAATTTCCTCCCAATATTCAGGTGAGAAAAGCTTGAGTGAATGAGTTCACTTTCCAATATGCTTAATTGCCTTATTTAGTTTATGCCTTCAAAAATGAGGGGAGAATATTAAAGGGACTGAAAATTCTGACCTCACCCTCTGGTAATATCACTGAATGATCACTGTATCAATTACCCTTGCCCAACAACAACAACAACAAATAAAATATTTAATAATTATCCTTGACTATAAAAAGTTTGTCCACACTTGCTGTAAAAAAAAATCTGAGACCCAGAATTCAGAAACACACTATTACAGAGCTTTTCTTGGCAAGCACATTTTTCTTCAGCTTTATATTTCTGCCACCTCATCATAAAGTCTCTTTTGCTGCCAAAAAGTATGTATAAAAAGTGATATTGAGCATTGGAAAGAATCAGTCTGTACCTCCACTGAGTAGGACATATTGTCATTTGTTGTGTCATTGATTCGAGAGAAGAGATCCTCACACAGCTGCATAGTATGAGAGAGACAAAAAGAGTTATATATTCTGTAACAATAGTACCATTTACACCATTTTAATTTTCAAATATTGTCTGTAAACAGAAATATTTTTCCCAAAATAATATTTGGGGAAAGTCTCTTTATTAATTGGAAAAAAGCGATTTGGGTAAAAATGTAAATTCCAACCAAATCTTGAATTAATCTTTTTAATGGAGATGTGTGATATTGCAGTCGGAACTATTCCCAGTGACCACATCTCAGAACTCAAAAATCCGTGCTGCTTTCTAAGCTGCACTTTTGTACAAGCATACAAGGTGTCAATCTCACCAGCTACTAGTGGCTAGTTCCAGCCGGTGACCTACTCAGAGATCTCCTTGCTAGCACAGAACTTTTAGTTGAGAACTAGTAGCCATTCTATTCACTCCACTCCTACTCCTTCTGGGATAATCAGGGATAAATCCTTCTTTCCTTTCCAACTACTGTTGTCTAATCCAATTCGTGCCACATCTCTCCCTTCTATGAAGATGTCATGGAATTTTATATTTCCTACCCTTTTCCTGCTTGTCACTCATCAACAGAACTGCTTCATACACTTCTACATTTTTTCTCATCCCAAACATTATATTCTTACACTTGTTCCTTACTTTGAGCTATCTCCCACTGTCATGATTACCTGTGGAATTATGCCTTGTTGGTCCTTCTCTTGTTTACCCATCATTGTATATGACTTGCCAGCCCCAGTCTGGCCATAGGCAAAGATGCAGACATTATAACCTTCAAAAGCATGCTGCAACATCTCCTCTCCAATGTCCAGATACACTTGCTTTTGAGAAGCATAGTTGATGTCTTCAGGCTGTTCAGGAAAAAGTAATAGAGACTGAAGAAGACTGGAAATGATTCAAGAGAAGACGAAGAAAAGTAGAAAGAAACCTTTCCTTCCTTTGCACAATGTAAGGGCCTATTCTAAATTCATTTGATATATATTATTCATTGATATATATATTCATATACTATATGTATGTATGTATGTGTGTGTGTATGTATGTGTGTGTATGTAGGTATGTGTATGTATGTGTGTGTGTGTGTGTGTGTATGTATGTATGTGTGTGTGTGTATATATATATATATATATATCCCTGAATAACTCTTGGAGCAAAAATAAGCTTTCATATTTTATTAACAATATTGTAAAGTGACTCTCCCTGAGACAATGGAAAAGTTATGTGTATATGTGTGTTTGGGTGTGTGGTCCATGTTGCCATCTGATGGGACCTCAGAGGTATGCCTTCTCGGTGGCTATTCCAAAGGGTTGGGGCCACTTGCAGAACCCTTTGCCCCAACCCTTTGGAACAGCCTCCCAGCAGAGATCAGAGGGATCCCTACCCTCTTAGCCTTCCAGATGGCTGTGAAGTCCTGGCTCTTACCCCAAGCATTGGGCTAGGATGGGGGTTGGGCTGCAAGGATGATTGATCTGGCACCTGGGGGGAAGGGTACTGTTGTTTTTAGCTAAGGTTTTTATGAATTGTTGTGAGCCACCTTGAGTCATCATATGAGATAGGCAGACATATAAGTCCTGTAAGTAAGTAAGTAAGTAAGTAAATAAATAAATAAAATTAGTATTATTAATAATAGGTCTTAGTAAGGATGCTGTCATGAACTTCATACTCAAGGCTTAATTGTTTTACTTCAAATCCCTATAAAGTAGCTTAGGTTTTCAGCCAGCTTCTGACTGATTCTAGAATACTATCTTTGAAGGTACCAATTTTCAAAAGACCTGATTGCTTCTTCTATCTTATATGAAGCTTTACACTTTAACATGTGCTGTGCTATAGATCACAAAAGATTCCAGCTATTTCATTAAAAAAAATGAACTGTATGGGATGCGGTGTAAATTACTGAATCCACATGTCTGGTGCAAATAGTTTGCAGGTGTGAAAGCCTCCAGAGCAGTTTCTCTCAATCATATAGATTAAGACATACAGCATACTTACAGGGTGAAGCGGAAAGAAAGCGAGAGGTGCCCTTAGATTTGGAGTACACAGAAGTACTTATGTAGAGCTTGTTGACCACTCCCTAAAGTAGCTTTTCTTAAATCTTTTCTGAGGATTTAAGGAGTTGCCAACAGGTACTATGTAGACATCCCCTGCATGCTCTGAAGTACCTTTCCCCCTTCAAATTTCAAGCACTGAACAGCCTATAAATAGACTACTCAATAATCAAGCTCACAGGACAACATGGGACTTTGCTTTTATACATGATTACAGCAGTAAGACTTTTATACGCACAGAGATGGAAAGACCCACAAATACCTACAGTGGAAGAATGGATTATTAAATTGATGGAGCTGGCCCAAATGGCCAAGTTAACAGCGCTGATAGGAGAAAATACTGTTTCTGGATTTCTTTCTACTTGGCAACCACTTTTAGAATACTTGCTTGTGTCAGAAAAAAATGAAGTTTTCATTTTAGGTTTTAATGATTAAATGGTTTGATTTGATAGAAATAATGTTATTAAGGTTCAACTGATTGTAAGAGATTATATTTGTAAATGCATTCATATCTGTTGAAGGTTGGAAGTCACCTTCTGTTTCTATGTTCTCTCTCTGATTTGCACTTTTATAGTTTTTCTTTTTTCTTTAGTTCTGTACTCTAGCTTTCCTATATTCCATATTTTGTATTTTAACTATATTCTGAAAAATAATAAAGTTCTTTATAAAAAATAATCAAGCTCACAGGGACAATAACATCATTTTCTGTATTTTTATTTGTGTGGAAGATGATTTCTTTTAAGTAGAAGAGCAGCTTCGTTTTCCCTATTTACTACTAAACTGATTGGGATTATTCCTCAGGAATATTTCCTGTTTGAAAACATTTACGGAATTATTGCCTCTAATTCAATATTCACTGGAAACATCTCACCATACAATACCAAGGTAAGGAGCGTGGCTTCTGGAATGCTTT